>NC_134107.1:96727036-102364536 GCF_040939455.1 Microcebus murinus
CCACCGTGGCCACCACAGGAAACATGTTTGCATCCCACCATGCCGAAGAGTTCGCGGCCCCACCCATCCTCGCCAACTGCTGAGGGAGAGGAGGTGCTGGGCAGAGCTGGGTGACAGGGCCCCAGCGCCCACTCACCCTCCCAGCAGTACCCGCGCTGGTACCACTTGGCCAGGCTGTAGCCGAGGATGGACACGAGCAGCAGCGACAGCCCCACGCCGAGGATCAGGCCCAAGGTGCTGATGGAGTCCTCACCTGCAGAGAGATGCGTGCCTCTGAGCCCTTCCACAGCCCCCGCCCCCGTGCTGACCCTCCTGTGCCACGTTCCAAATTTCCTCTCCTCCCTCCCCGCTGCCCACCAGGATGGCTGTCCCCCAGGAGCCTTGATTTGAGCCAGCTGATTCTGCCCAGCCATAGAAAGATGGGAATGTCTGATACCTGAATTTTGAGAGTGAGCCTCTCCAGTATTTGGAGCTTGTTAATCCAAAGGCATCCCATAACAGTTTGGGGCTGGGAGGCCTTCCTGAGGCCACCGCACAGACCTGGCAAAGGATCTTCCTGCCTGGGGAAGACCCCGGGAGGTGCAGCCTCAGCGTGAAACTGGTGGTCAGGAGGGGCAGCCTGGAGAGCCCCAAGAACACAGACCCCAGGAGCCCTGGTCCCCTCCCCCTTTGCAAAGCCCACGTACCCAGTGGCAGCAGACTGTGAACCCCTGGGCTCTGTTTGCCACTTGTACCTACCACTTCTTCCCTTTTTGTGGTATGAGCTCTTAGCTAAATCTATATTTTATATGTAAAGCCAAACCGAGAGAGAGAGAGAGAGAGAGAGAGAGATTGGAAACCTCAGGGGGATGGGACGGGCCAGAGCAGAAGCAGAGAGGTCACAGGGACAACCCACCTCTGCCAGGGCAGGGAAGGAAGAAGGCCAGGAGTGTGGAATGATAGAACAGAATGATTCCCCGTCTCCATGGCGTGGCAGCCTGAAGCTCCAGGGGTATTGCCAAGAGGCCAGGAGGAGCAGTGAGTGGTTGAACTCAGATTTTAGGTTCAGGCTAGCATCCGAGGCCCAGCTCCACTACTTGCAAACTGTGGGACCCATACAATCTCTTTATCTTGCTAAACTTCAACTGCTCTGATGGAAAATAAGACTAATAATAAAAACACACAGATGTGTTGTGATGATTAATGAAGATGTCATATATAGAGAACACTTGGGAGAGGACCTGGCATACACTAAGTGCTCAATAGATGTTAATCGTCTATTATTGTTGTTGTTATTGTCATTATTATTACCAAATGATGCAAATGCGTTTTTTAAATATTTGTCAATTCGCACCACCCAAGCCTTTTCCTCTCCCATGCCCCTGGATTCTTCCTCCCATTAAAGTAGCCAAATTTTTCTCTACTCAGTGGAAAAGAATGTGACAACCAAATGCGGAGAGAAAGGGGTCTTTCTTCCCAGTTGTGAGTTTCGAAAGCCCAGAGCCTCAGAGAAATGGAAAGGATTCAGGGCGTAGGCAAGAGATGAGCAAGAGCAAGATTTTCCCTCCCCATCACACTGAGAGACAAATCTCCAGCCTGGGCAGAGAAAAGACTTAAAGGAAAAGCACGGGTTATAAACATGTCAACAGGGCCAGAGAGAGGAGCTTTGTTCCCTGCTCCAAAGTTGAGCCCTAGAGAGGCAATAGAATTCCCAGATAAGAGTTGTGGGATCCGAGAGCTGGGCCGAGCTCCAAGAAGACAGCAAGAGCCCAGATAGAAACAAGAGTTGCTGCATCCTGTCGTGGCATGGGAGCAACCAAATGGCTTCTGTGTCCCCGAGAGAGGCAAGAGATCACAGAGAGCCCCTCCAGACCTAGACGAGCCATATAGCTGGAATCTGGAGATTCCTCTGCAGCACCCTACAGAACTGGTGCTCAAGGCCTAGTCCAGAGGATGGCCATGACCGTGGGTACCAGTGTGAGCAGATGACATCAGAGAATACTTGTTCCTCCCCCACTTTGTAACGCCTCCCAGGAAAGGGGGAACGATGACTCCTAAGGCTATGTAAATTAAAATTCTTCCGTCTTGACAGACTGACGCTGAAAATAGAAATTAGATTCTAGAAAAAACAAAGTTACATTTCTTGCAAACATTGAGTTTGTCAACTGATATTTATGCCTCCTACTAAGACCATGAGGGCGAAGATGACAAATATGACTGTGTGGAGGCAGCTAACTGTCCACCGAAATCCATTCTTCTCAGCCCCTTTGCAAGTAACTGCCGACTGGAATGACGGTGGGACCTGCTGAGGATGGCAAAGCTGCTGTCAGACTGGGTCCCCGAATCACCATGTGGAGGAGAGCCACCCACAGACACGAACACCTACCCGGACCAGAGGTGAGCAAGAAGTAAGCTCCGTCGTGTTTCAGCCAGGACGAGTTTAGATCTGTCATATCAGCAGTTTAGCCTACCTGACCAATGCAATTACTAATTTTATTTTGCTCCCTGGGATCCTTTTTAGCCACACGCCCAGGGAAAAGGGAAATGCAGGAGATGGCACAGTCCTCGGCTATGGAAAGAAAGGCCCATAGCTGACCCCAATCCTGGAGTCCAGCAGAGAAGTGAGCTATTGTCCCCTGACCCCAGAACACCAGAACAGCTTAGGTGCTGGCAGAGAAGAGTGTGTAGGCAGTGGCCCTGGGACCTGGAAGGTTCTTCACGAGAGGCAGCTGTAGATGGTTGAGAGGGGGAGGGGAACAATGGAATAGCCTCTTGCAAGGCCGAGCAGCTTCCAGTCATTTTGCAAGGATTTAATTGCATCTTCTCTGAGCAAGAAACTGTTCCAGGCACTTGTATTACAACAATAAATAAAACAGATAAAAATGCCTATTGTCATGGAGATTACATCCCAGTGGAGGGAGATAGGCAATAAACAAAATAACGAAATTAAGTATATAGTATATTAGAAGGTGGTACATACTGGGGAAGGAAATTAAGCAGAGAGAGAGAGAGAGAGATAAAGCACTGTGCAGGGGGAGCACAGTTTTAAATAAAGTGGTCAAGGAAGGTCTCATGAAGAATGAATGTGACAATTGAGAAGCAAAGTCCTGTAGGAGATGAGAGAAAGAACAAGACCTGCAGCTATGGAAAGTAAAGACGTTCTAGGCAGAGGGAGCAGTGGGTACAGCTGAGGCAGGAGCACGCCCTGCAGGTCCCAGGAGCATCAGGGAGCCCTGGATGACACACAGGAGAGTGGCAGGGTGGTAACAGGAGCCAGGGGATGGAGTACTTCTAAGGTGAGGAGGGAGTTGGGCTTTTCCTCTGAGTGAGATGGGGAGTCGCTAGAGGGCTCTGAGCAGAGAAGGGACATGATCCAACGTTTTAAAAGGGTGCCTTGGTTGGCTGCTGTGTTAAGACTAGACGGGGGAGGGGACGATGATGGAGGAGGGGACCAGTCAGGAGGCCACTGCAGTATGGGAGCAAGAGATGGTCATCGGAGGAAAGTAGTGCAGGGAACTAAGAGGCTAAGGTCAAAGGAGCATCTGCGTGAATGACGGAGAGAGGGACAGTGACCCAAGAGCCTAGGGGGTAGTGATCCACCGGTGGACAGGCGGGTGACTCAGCACGGTGTGATATTGCAGTAGTGTTGGTGGTATTTGTGGAAGCTGGGGGGTTGAGGGGTTTCATCAAGGAAAAATCTGTCCAAGAGTGGAAAACACCAGTAGGAAAGCACCATCCAGGAAGTCGCAGGCCTTTGGAGATCCGGAGGTGAGGGAAGGAGATGCTCTGTCTCTCTGCTTGATACTACTTTGCCCCTACTCCCAGTGGGGGAGACTTCTGGCTTGGGCAGCCTGCAGAAACACTGCATTACTGTATTTTACTATTTGATCTTTCTAGAATGTTCCTTTAATATTCTTTATTTAGTGTCCCTTCTTATATTTTTAAATTTTTATTATAAAATATTTCATACATACAAGAAGTACATAAAGTAGCACGATGAATAGCCATGTGCCTATTACTAATCTTCAAATAACTCTAAAATTTTGCTCTTAATTCTAAAGTAGCTCAATTTCAGAGTAGTTCTCCCCTATCTCTCCCCTTCTTAGTACTTTCGATTTCTGCTTTTATGATATTACTGACATATTTAAATCCTAAAACCTTGTAATTTTCAACAATTTATTTTCTGATGTTTGAAAATAATATATAGTCTTCATTTACTAGTTAAAAAATTGTCTATGTGTCTATCCACATTCCTAGTCAACATTTCCAATGAAGTTATTTAATCTTTTTTGTGTTCATATATTTGTTATATACAAAAACAAATGATTTTGTAAGTTTTAATGTCGCCTAATATAATTGTAAACATGCCAATTTGTCATTCTTTTCTCTGAATTGCTGTGATATATATTTAAAAGTATTAACAACTAAGACTATATGTGTAAGTGGCTTGGAAAAAGGCATAATATGTTCTATGTGCTCTATAAGTATTAACCACTCTGGTTCATGAAATGATCAATCACTGATACCGTTCTTCACTTACAAAAAAAAAAAAAAAGTAACTACTTTCCCAAATTTTCTGTTTATCTTTTCTATGTACCTTTCTTATACTGTTACTTCATATTGTCCCATAAATAATATGTAAGCATTGTTTTACATGTTTTTAAATGTTATAAAAATGATATTATTATAGATACCACTTCCACTTCGAGCCATGGTGGAATAATAGGGACTAGATTTACTCTCCCACCTTAAATAATGAGAAAACCAAACAAAATAAGTAAAACAATAGACAAGGGTAGTATAGAACAGTGATTCCTGAAGTAAAGTAAGTAAAGTGAGGAGCATTCCACAATTTCCCAGCTCACCGCCTGGTGAGTTTCCAAATCCCAGTACAGGGAGGGAGAAGCCAGAGAAGGCCCAGCAATCTAAGATGAGGAGTGAGAATTTAGACTTCATGGAGGCCAAGGCAGCTAGAATATATGGGACAAAACACCAGAGAGGAGGGAGTTAGACAAAGAGAATGATTTCCAGAGACCGGCATAGGAATCCCCCAACGTCTTTGGCTGTGGCCTGTCTTTTAATTTTGCTTATGGTATCTTTTTTTGAGCAGAATTTTAACTTTTATTTTAATCAAATTTTATATTTGTGGTTTTTTAAAAAAAATCTTGCTTAAGAAATTCATCTCCACTCCAAGATATATACCTTAATTTTCCTTTAAATGTTCTAAAGTTTTGTTTTTTATAATTAGGACTTTAATCTCCCTGGAATTCATTTTTGTATATGTCATTTCTATGGTTTGCATGTGTCAAATTAATTTTCCATTCTTTCCCCTAATGATCTTCATTGCTGCTGCTTTCATGTATCAAGTTTTACATTTGTGTCTGCTTCTTTTTCTGGGCTCTCTACTGTCCCTCTATTGGTCTAAATGTCTATCACTGGACCACCGTTACATTGTCTTCATTACTCTGGCCTCAAAATAAATCTTGAAAGCTGGTAAAAGAAATACTCCACCTTATTCTACCTCATAATCATATTAGTTATTCTACACACTTTGCTCTTCCTTGTGAATTTTGGAATTTGTTTTTCAAGGTCAGGGAAAATCCCTATTGGAATTTTGATTGGGATTACAATGGATTTATAGCTTTATTTGAGTAAAACTAATATATTTGTAATACTGAGTCCTCAAATTATAAATATGGCCTATGTTTACACTTATTTTGGGTCATCTTTTATAGGTTATAATATTTTTTGTAATTTCTCCCTTAAAGGTTTTACACTTCTATTAAATTTCTTCCTAGGTACTTTATAGTGTTGTTACAACTATGAATGGGGGGGAGGTTGTGTGTGTATATTGGCCTTACATGTGCCAACATTGCTGAATTCTTTCATTCTAATAGTTTTCTTGTGGTTTCCCTTGGATATGTAGGCTATGATGTTATCCATAAATAAAGGCAATTTGGTCTCTTACTTTCTATTCTTACATGTCTAAGTTCATTTTTCTTGTCTTGTTTTATTGGTTAGAACTTCTAGCATAATGTATTTCGATATATGCATTCGATGCTCTAAATTTACCCCTAATCATCACTTCAGCTTCAGTGTATGTAGGTTTGATATGTAATATTTGCAATAGTTTTACCTTTATCTGATCTAAATGTTTTATAATTTCCACTAGTATTTTCTCTTTAACACATGAGGTTTTGGCAGTGTCTCTTTAACTTCCAATTATAGAGGGTAAGATATTCATTTTTTTACTGTTTATTAAGACAGATGTTTGTTATAGTGTTTTGGCTTATAATCTTTATAAGAAAAGAGAGTAATAGTCAATTTAATTTCAATAATGGCTCAATGTTTTCAACTACCTTCATGAAGTCAAGGTAGAACTTTTGGAAGTTCATTTTGTAGAAGGTAAAGCATCTGAAATTATTGTGAATGTTATTAGAAATTCAGTTTAAAAGTTTAACATTAATAATAAAATTAGATATTTTTTCTAATCTATCTTCTAGTTGGCTAATTTTCTCTTCAGCTGCATCTAATCTGCTATTAAATCATCTTTTGTGTTTTAATTTAATTTTTGTATTTTTATTTCCATAATTGCAATTTAATTCTTTTTTGTAATTTCTAATTGTCCATTATATCATTTAATTTTATATTATTTGCTAGACTTCTTTCCTGTATTTTTATTGGTTGTTATATTGCTTATAGTATATCTCTTTACTTATCACATTCACATATAAGTTAAAAGTAAAAGTATAGGGCCGGGCGCTGTGGCTCACGCCTGTAATCCTAGCTCTTGGGAGGCCGAGGCGGGCGGATTGCTCAAGGTCAGGAGTTCAAAACCAGCCTGAGCAAGAGCGAGACCCCGTCTCTACTATAAATAGAAAGAAATTAATTGGCCAACTGATATATATATAAAAAATTAGCCGGGCATGGTGGCGAATGCCTGTAGTCCCAGCTACTCGGGAGGCTGAGGCAGAAGGATCACTCGAGCCCAGGAGTTTGAGGTTGCTGTGAGCTAGGCTGACGCCACGGCACTCACTCTAGCCTGGACAACAAAGTGAGACTCTGTCTCAAAAAAAAAAAAAAAAAAAAAAAAAAAAAAAAAAAAAAAGTAAAAGTATAAATAAAGATATTCCATGAAAAACTAATCAAAAGAAAATTGAAGTGACTATATTTATATCAAAGGAGATTTTAAAACAAGAAATATTACCAAGGATAAAGAGGATATTTCATAATGATAAGAGGGCCAATTTATCAAGAGGACATTTCATTGTTCAGCTTTAAAATATGAGATGGATAAATGAATAGAACTGAAAGAAAAACTAAAAAAATTCATAATTATCATTAAAGAATTCAACTACTGTCTCTCAGTAATTGATAGAATAGGAAATCAGTAAGGACATAGAAGACACCAACAACACTATCAACCAACTAGACCTAGTAAAACACTACATCCAACATCTGCTGAATACATATTGTTCTCAAGTACACAGGGAACATTCATCTAGACAGATCACATGTTAAACCATAAAACAAGTCTTAATAAATTTTTTAAAGTTGAAATTATATCGAGTACGTTCCCTGACCACAGAATTATATTGGAAATGAAAAACAAAAGGATATCTGGAAAATTTCCCAATATTTGGACATTAAACAACACACTTCTAAATATATCATGGGGAAAAGAAGATATCACAAAGAAAATTAGAAAATACTTAGATTTGAATGACATTAAAAATACAAAATATCAAAAAATGTAAGTCCAAGGCAGGTAGAGTTCACAGGACAGAAGTGAGAGCTGTACAGAGTGAGAAACCCAGGGATGTGCAGAGGGGCTTCTTCAAGTATTCAATAAAGTACTAGATCACTGCGTGTGTGTGAAGAAACTACTTGAGACCAGAGAGGTAATCATCTTAAAGGAGTAGTGGGAAACAGTGTCTAGCATTCAAATAGGGCTAAAAAACAGCACCTATTCCCACAAATCAGACTGAAAAAAATCACAATTCACAGGGTGTGGAATAGGAAACTCAGGAATGTCTGTTTCAGTGGTGGGAAACAATTAGCCCTAGACTGAGCACTGCTCTGGACCCACCAAACAAATCATAAAAGCAAGATCAAAAGGGGTCAAGCTGTTTCCAAGCAACTTAACTGCTTTCCAAAATATTTATGGGCAAACAAAAATATCCAGGATGCAGCAAGGTAAAATTCATAATGTCTGCATCCAATCAAATATTACCAGGCATGCAGAGAAACAGAGAAAAATGATCCATAATTGGTATAATTATGGATTATTTAATTAATTAATTAATTAATTAACAATTGAAAGCAACCCAGAACTGACAAGGATGTTAGAATTAGAAAATGAGGAAAAGAATCTAAGAACAAAGTAAGGTGAAGAGAGAAATGAGGAGGTTGGGAAAGGAGAAGGAATAAGAGGGAATTGAGGAGGAGAGGAAGGAGGAGGAGGAGAAGGAGGAGGAAGAGGCAGAGAAGAAGGAGAAGAGAGAAAAGGAGGAGAAAGAAGAAAAGGAGGAGAGGAGAAGGAGGAGGAGAAGGAGGGGAGGAGGAGGAGAAAGAAGAAAGAGAAGAAATTAGTGGATATGTAGTTTGGGGTGAAAATAGTAATTTCCCTTTTTGCAAATAGAATCAAGATACAGGAGAATAGTCAGTCATCCATATGTCAGAAAAAATAGAATGTCTAGACTTAGCCACCCAAATAAATGACATAGCAACCACACAAGCAAAGTGTAGCATAAATAAGTAAATAAAACCAAACACAGAAAAGGGACAAAGATCCTGACCTAGAATAAAATATTACTCAAGAAATAGAAGGAAATTTCTGAAAATTGCTTTGCGATCTAGAACCACTTAATAAAACATGCATTAAAACAAAAGCTGGTCTGTCCATCCTAAGTATGTAAAAAGAAAAAAAAAGCCAGTTATAAGAAAAGAAAAATTAAGAAAACATATTAAGGACAAAAATATCGTTATGGAAATAATACATTCAATAGAAATAGCAAGGACTAGGATAGAATAGACATCATTAAAATCCGAATTACTGACAGAGAAAAAGCTTGAGGGAAACACAGAGGGTGGGGAAGAAAAACACAAAGAAACTAAAGCGAATAGAGAAAAAGCTAAGGGTTATGGAAGACAGACAAAGATCATACAACCTAAGGAAAATTAGTAACCTTGAGGTAGAGAACCCCAAAATATTAAATAGGAAATGTTTTCAAGACACAATACCTGAATGAAACGAGTGAGGAAATAGAATCCACAGATTAAGAGCGTACCAGGTTCTAGGAATGTGATTCAGAATAGTCAAGACCAAGATATATTCTAGGTAAAGTGTTGTTCCAGTTATTTAGCTATTTTTTCTCATCTTCACGCTCACTCTATATTCCTCTTTGTGATAATGCAGCTGGGACTCTGCAAACATTTCTTCTGTGTCGGCTGGGGGAAATTCTGCCAATAGGGGGCAGTGTGGTTGGAGGATGAGGAAGGAACTTACTCCTTCCTGTCTGCTTCCTGTTGCCTTCCTGTTGATGTCATATTACCATCGGTATCACCCAATGTTTCTTTCTCATCCCAGCCGATTCTTCTATATAGAAGTAGTTGGGTCTAACTCGCAGTTTTTCCAAATTCATAGAACAAGTCATCACCCCCTTCTTCTGCCCCAGAAACACTAGCACCAGACTGCCAAAGCCCCCTCCTCCCAGAGGTCTATGGCTCTCCTCCAAACTCTGTTTTAATATTTCAAAGTTCTTCCCTTTGTTCCCCCAGTCTTAAAGCTAGCAGCTGCTTCCTACAATTGCTGCCTCCATGATACCTAGTGTTCTCTATCTGCTATTTGAGATACCTAGTCAACAGTTCTCTATAATAAATTCTCTCTGTTAAAATAAAGTGATTTCTGTTTCCTTACTAGACTCTTGATTGTCCAAACAGAAATATAAAAATATCTTGGGGAATGGGCAGGAGAACATAACATAATTTAGGTTGGTCTGAGACTTTGACACAGAAACGTAATGCCACAATGGACATTGGAGCAAGTCTACAAGGCTCTAAGGGGGAAAACGTGAGATCTGAATACGTTCTACCAAGTCAAGATGTTCAGATATAAAGACGAGAGACAGGCCGGGCGCGGTGGCTCACGCCTGTAATCCTAGCTCTCTGGGAGGCCAAGCCGGGCGGATCGTTTGAGTTCAGGAGTTCGAAACCAACCTGAGCAAGAGCGAGACCCCCGTCTCTACTATAAATAGAAAGAAATTAATTGGCCAACTAATATATACAGAAAAAAATTAGCCAGGCATGGTGGCGCATGCCTGTAGTTCCAGCTACTTGGGAGGCTGAGGCAGGAGGATTGCTTGAGCCCAGGAGTTTGAGGTTGCTGTGAGCTAGGCTGATGCCACGGCACTCACTCTAGCCTGGGCAACAAAGCGAGACTCTGTCTCAAAAAAAAAAAAAAAAAGACGAGAGACAGACGTTCCCAAATATGAAAGAAATTAAAGCACAGACTATCTACGTGCTCTTCTTGGGCCCAACTGCCATTGGTGGGGGGAGTGGCACCTTGGTGGTCCTGGCAGTGTGCAGGGGGTTGTCTGTGGAGGACGGAGGATCAGTGCAGGGTGTCCAATCCCACATGGGGAGAAGAGGAGACCCAGGAGAAGGGCAGCCTGGTGTGGGGAGCCAGAGCTCCATGTAGGGGGCGAGGGAAGTTTAGGCTGGGGCATCAGAGCCCAAGCAGGGCGCAGAGGGTATACGGGAGGGCAGCCTGGCACGTGGAGTCAGGGCTGAATGGAGTAAGGAAGGCGACCATGGCAGGGTTGAGGGCATGGCTCCAGCATGTGGAGTCAGAGCCCACACAGGGCGAGGAGAATGTGGTGTCAGAGCCCAAGCAGAGTGAGACGGGCATGCGTGCTGGAGGGGAGGTAGAGCAGAGGGATTCTGGTTGCATACAGGGGATTAATCAAACAAGTATATTAAGAATCATGGAAGCCAGATTCACACTGTTGGAAAAAGAAGTTACAAACACAAATAGAGAGACCTAGAATAAACCCTGTGGTGTCAGATTGGTGTGAACTAAAGTTTTCTGTGCGTATAAATAGATACAGCTATAAATGTAGCTGTGTATAGATAGATGCATGTGATTCTGTCCACTGAGAGGGCTTGGGGGCAGCAGCGTCCCAATATCAGTGGCGCAGCTACCACCAAGATCTTGGCTTTCAAATGCCATTTTCCATTCAAAGCAACCAGGGCTCCTCAGAGAAATGGCTAATTTCAAGACCAGCAGGGAAAGTACAAGATGAACTTGAGTCATCTTCCTGAGCCAAAAATACAAGAAGGAAGGGCCTGAATAGCAATGGGGACAAATGCCAAAAGGCCCTGTAAGCCAGCTTCTATGGGACAAGCAGTGATCATCTGGGCTTCGGATAAATAGCGGCAGTAACAACCCATGGGATACACTAGAAGCCATCGTCCATACAGACATTAATTAACTAATTAATTCATTAAAAGTTTAGAGAATAATGAGATATTTACATAGTTTCACATTCCTCCCCACAAAATACTTATTAATCACAAAGGGAAAAAAGAACAACTCTACAGAGGGGAAGCCAACACCAACCTAATCCAGTGATCATAGTGAACCTCACCAGACAGAAATGGGTGCCACCCAAGGAAGGCAGCCAGAAGAGCCCAGCATCACTTCTGGGACATTCCTGCCAAAAAGCATGAAGAGACCTCACACAAACCCAAATGGAGGAGCATTTTATGAAATAGCTGGCCTGTAATTGTCTAATATAAAGATCGTGAAAACCAAGAGAAGATTGAGGAAATGTTCCAGACTGAAGCAGACTAAAAGACATGACAACTAAATCAACTTATGATTCCGAACTGGATCCTTTTGCTATAAAAGCCATTATTGGGGCAATTGACCAAACTTGAATAATCCAAGAATTAGATTGAAGTAGTGTATTGATATTAATTTTCTGATTTTGATCATGGTTATGTGGAGAAGTATCTTTGTAGGAAATACATTCTAGAGTATTCAGGTGTGCTGGGGCATCAGGTAGGTAACTTACTCTCAAATCACTCAGGAAAAGAATTTATTGTTGTTTATTTATGTAGTTTCAACTTTTCCATAAGTTTGTAATCATCTCAAAATGAAAAACAATCATTTTTTAAATGCAGTTGGTCTCCATTTACTGGTTTATAAAATCTCCAGGACATTATATATGAGAAAGCAAAGTTTAAGTAGATATAATAAAATTCTTTTAAAAGACCATATACTTTGTTATATGCATATATATGTATGTATATGTATATACACACACATTATTTTTCTGGGCAGATGCAAAACAAAAGTAATGTGATGATCTGGGAGAGAAACTGATGGGAGGGGGAAAGAGCTTTTATTTTTCATTTTATATCTTCATCATGGTTATATATTTTTTTACCAGAGACATGTATTACTCTAATAAAAATAATACACAGGTTTTCTGGAAAGTGGGATTATGTGCCATTTCTATTTTTCTTGTTTTTCCTGCATTAAAAAATGAATAAATAATAAACAATGTTAAACATTCACATGCAAACACATTAAACATTTTTATTTTTCTCTCTATAGTTAGGGTAAAATGTTAATAAAGATAAGCTGTCATCCATTAAATCAGGCTTTGAACAATTTTGGTGGCAGAAAGTCTTTACCTGATGTTTTATTTGATTTAGGTTTTTTTAATTTAAAGATCAATATGAGTGATTGTTCTTGTCTATCAATTAGCAAGTATTCTAGAAAACACAGTTCTCTCAAGACCACATAGCTGAGAAAAGCCTCTTGTTTATTAATTTAGGTCTATGTTTCCATCAGTAGTTTTTTTTTTTTTTTTTCACCCAACCTTACCCTGTGGAGTACATTTTAAAATCTACTGTCCTGTTTAAGTCAAAGTCCTTTGACAAGTATTTGCTACACTTAAAGCTTTTGAAGGCGATGCATTTAAAAAGGATTTAGATTTAATAAACCTCTGTGTGTTCTCTTCCACAACTCTTCACCTATTGCCTTCTCAGTACAGTCAAGGGGCTTTTTCTGTTGTTGTTGTTGTTGCTGCTGCTTTAACTTCCTTAAATGTCCTTGTAAAATCAAGAATGTCTAGAGTAATACTCACATTTATTCAAACATGGAATGATTAACACGGATTTGGGTTTTCAATGATCTCTTCTTGATAAGAGATGAAAGAGAAGTGCCTCATTCTCTCAGGACACTTAAAGATGAAAGTTTCAAAAGGCACTTCAGGTGAGAGTTTAGAAGAAGGTTCAAAAAACCATCAGAGAGCAAGAAATCACGTAGAGAATTCTAGTATCCCTTGGCAATATAGAACAAAAGTGAAGTGTTTGGGTGCTTGTGCCAGACAGACTTGAATTTGAATCTCCAGCTTTACCATTTACTTACAACATGTCCTTGAACAAGATATTTCATCTCTCCAAAACTCCATTTATCTATGCAATGGAAATAATAAAAGTACCTACCACCTGAATTATTGCAGATCTATTTGAAATAATACATGCCTACCACAAACAAAGCACTTAACTAATATTAGTTGTTGTTGATTACTTTCTTAAAAGTTGTCACTGTCTCAATCTATATTCCCAATCTCACAAATCCAATTAGGGGTTAAAACAGGCTCAAGAACCACAATGTCAAGGATAAAAGAGGGAGGTGGTCACTTTCTATATGCATCAAGATACTCATTATAAGAATTACAAGAGTAAAGAGGAGCCAAAGACCTTATTATAACAAGCCCAAGGATGGAGCCATCAGGGAAATGTCCCTTGCAATATGTGTGCATCAGGCTGCCAGTTAGCAAGTGGTGAGAAGTTTTCTTTGAAATTTATACAACTTTTCTTCCAGTTTCACATCAGCTCTAAGCAGAGCACCATGACCTCTCCTCTGCCTAACCCCCACAACAGCCCTGGAATTCTGTGCTCCAGACAGCATTCATTTCCACATTTGACAAGCTTTTATGGAATTCCTACTGTGTGTCAGGCCCATGCTAGACACTGGGCATCAAGTGGTCAAGGCAGACAGGAGCCCTGCCTTCACGGAGTTCTTGTTCTAATGGGAGGTATGTTGAACAGACAATCACCCTAGTAATGAGTTGCTCAAAAGCATATGTTCTATGAAGAAGAGCAGGGGTTCAGGGTATCATCAGAGCAGGGAGACCTGAACTAGTCTGGGGAATAGGAAAGACTCTCTGAAAATTATATTTAAGCAAGACCTGAAGGATGTTAGGAATCAGAAAAGAAGTTAATAACAGCATTTTAGGCAAAGCAAACAATATGTGCAAACGGCCTGAAAGAGGGGAGAGGGTGAGACTTGGACAATAAAAATTTGAAAGATTAGTGTGAGACTGGAGTATGTGCTGGTGAGGAGTGAGGAGAGGGGGTGGAACTGGGAGTAGGGCACAGAGAGAAAGGGGTCTGAGACAAGGCTGAAGAGATAAGGGGGTTCTCACAGTCTATGGTAAGGATTTGGGGCTTTATTATAAAAACAATGGGAAACCACTCAGGTATTTAAGTAGTGTAATGGTATGATCAAATGTGCCCTTTCTACAAACCACTCTGACTGCCATGTATTAGAATAAATTAGAGCAGAGCAAAAATAGAGGAAGGGAGACCAGTTGGTAAGCAAGAGAAGATGGTGATTTGACCTTGAATAATTGCTATCTCTGCCATATGAAATATATACAATAAGTACCAAACATCCAGATATCTGAACAAGTAGCTTTGGTGGGAAGGATTATAACATGAAGGCTTATTTTCGATTAATTAGGGAACTGCATCAGGCTGAAACACAATTTTATTGCCCTGGTCCAGGAGCTCTGTAACAGTCTCCTTAAATTTGTTCAAGAATAAACGAGCCAGAGAACTAAGTGTGGTGGCTCATACCTGTAATCCCAGCTACTTGGGATTGCTGGAGCTCAAGAGTTCAGGTCCAACTTGGGCAACCTGGTGAGATCCACATCTCTTTAAAAAATAATAATAATAAGCCAGGGATATAAACAGAATGAGGAGCTTTACTGGTCTCCTTTCCAGTGAAACAGGTGAAATTTATTTTTCAAGACATTTAAATCCTTTATAAATGGCCCTAAGAGCAAATAGCAAATAAATAAACATCTATTCAAGAAAAATATATGAAAATCTAAGAAAGGCAAGAATCTGCTATTTGAATAAGGATCCCTCCTTTCATTCTCCCCTCCCAGTTCAGAAAAGTGAAGGCTCCACTCCAGACTGCTCAGCCAAGAACACAGGGTTCCCTGTGTCCATAATAAGCCTTGGAAGGAAAGGAACCAGGACCCAGAATTGCTGCAATACATCATCTAAAATGTTCAACTTCCAACAACAATGACAACAACAACAAGCAGGCATGCAAAGAGACAGGAAAGTATAACCTATAGCCCTGCCTCAAATCAGGCAACACAAATTGCCTGCAAGAGTGACCAAATGTTAGATTTAACAGAAAACAACTTCAAAATAATCATTATAAGAAATGTTCACAGAATTAAAGGAAAGTATGATGAAAGAAGTGAAAGAAGATATGATAAAAATTTCACTCAAATAGAAAATATTGATAAAGAGATAAAATTATGTAAAAAAAAAAAAAAAGGGGGGGAATAAGAAGAACCACATGGAAATTTTAGAAGGGAATAAGAAGAACCACATGGAAAAATTACATTAACTGAAGTAAAAAATTCATTAAAAGGGCTCAACAGTAGGTTTGAACAAGCAGAAGAAAGAATTAAAGAACTTGGCGCAAGCTTAAGAAGAGAGAGAAGAAAGAAGAAAGACAAGTGAACAGAGCCCAGAGAAATTAGGACACCACCAAGTGCACCAACATATGTGTAATGAGAGTATTAGAATGAGAGGAGAGGCTGGGCACGGTGGCTCATGCCTGTAATCCTAGCATTCTGAGAGGCAGAAGCAGGAGGATTGCTTGAGGTCAGGAGTTTGAGACCAGCCTGAGCAAGAGCAAGACCCCATCTCTACTAAAAATAGGAATAAATTAGCTGGACAACTAAAAATATATAGAAAAAATTAGCCGGGCATGGTGGTGCATGCCTGTAGTCCCAGCGACTTGGGAGGCTGATCCAGGAGGATTGCTTAAGCCTAGAACTTTGAGGTTGCTGTGAGCTAGGCTGATGCCATGGCACTCTAGCTAGGGCAACAGAGCAAGACTCTGTCTCAAAAAAAAAAAAACTGAGAGGAGAGAGAAAAAAGATTAGAGAAAATATCTTTTGAAATAATGGCAGAAAAATCCCCAAATTTATTGAAAAACAATAACCTACACATCCAGAAGCTCAACAATCTCCATGTAGGATAAACTCAAAGAGAGTCACAAACAGACAAATAATAGCAAAAAATGCTGAAAGTCAAAAACAAGGAGAAAATCTTAAAAGCAGCAAGAGAAAAAACAGCTCATCACTTATAAGGGAACCTCAGTGAGATTAGTAGCTGGCTTCTCAGTAGAAACAATGGAGGCCAGAGACAGTGGTGCTCAAAGGGGAAAAAAATCTACCAACCAAGAATCCTATATTTAACAAAGCTGTCTTGAAAAAATGAAGGCAAAATAAGGATTCCCAGATAAACAAAAGTTGAGAGAATTTGTTGTTGGCACCAGACTCACCTTACAACAAATACCAAACAACATTCTTCAGGCTGAAAGAAAATGATCCCAAATGATCATTCACATCCACACATACAAAAAAAATACAGCACTAGTAAAGATAATTTTTAAAAGGTATAAATGTATATTTTCTCCTTCTCATGACATTTACAAAGCAATTATATAAAATAATATGTGTATAATGTAATCTTGGGTCTATAACATATAGAAATGTATTTTTGTCAATAATAGCACAAGGTCCAGCAATCCCATTGCTGGGCATCTACCCAAAAGATCCAATGACACTCTACCCAAAAGATCCAAAGACACCTGCACTCGAATGTTTATAGCAGCACAATTCATAATTCCAAGGCTGTGGAAACAGCCCAAGTGCCCATCAATCCAAGAATGGATTAATAAAATGTGGTATATGTATACCATGGAGTACTATTCAGCTCTAAGAAACAATGGTGATATAGCACATCTTATATTTTCCTGGTTAGAGCTGGAACCCATACTACTAAGTGAAGTATCCCAAGAATGGAAAAACAATCACCACATATATTCACCAGCAAACTGGTATTAACTGAGTAGCAACTAAGTGGACACATAGGTACTACAGTAATAGGGTATTGGGCAGGGGGGAGGGGGAAGAGGAGCGGGTATATAAATGCATACATAATGAGTGAGATGTGCACCATCTGGGGGATGGTCATGCTGGAAACTCAGACTTGTAGGGGGAGGGGGAAAGGGCATTTATTGAAACCTTAAAATCTGTACCCCCATAATATGCCAAAATAAAATAATAATAATAATAATAGCACAAGGAGGTGAATGAAAGCAAGGCAATGCAGCGCTAAGGAAATTACTATAGTTGGTAAAGTAATAATTATAATAATATACTGTTGAGTATATGATATGTAAACTAATATGCAAAAGGGGGGAAAGAATAGCACTATGTAGGAGTAACATTTCTATACATTACTGGAATTAAGCTAGCTAATTCTGGTAAGGTAAGATGTATATGATAAATCCTAGAGCAACTATTGAAAAAAATAGGGAAAAAACATTAAAGAAATTAAAAGCTAAATTAGAAAATATCTACTCAATGCAAAAGAAACCAGTGGAAGAGAATAGGAGAATAAAAAAAGACATAAGACATATATAAAACAAAAAGTAAAATGACATATTTAAATCCAATTAGTCCAACACTAAATATGAATGGACTAAATAATCCCATTAAAAAAGAGATTACCAGACTGGATTTAAAAAAACAACAACAACATGAACCAAAAATATGCTATCTACAGGAAATACATTGTAGATTCAAAGATACAAATAGATTTAATGTAAAAGGATGGAAAAAGACATATCAAGAAAATAGTAACCACAAGATGGTTGAAGTACTAATATCAGGCTGTACTAATATCAGACAAAATAGACTTTAAAACAAAAAAGTTACTAGAGATGAAGAGGGACATTTCATGATGATAAAATGATCAATCTATCAGGAAAGTATAATAATTATAAACATACCTAATAACAGAGGATCAAAATACATGAAGCAAAAACTGGCAGAAATGGAGAAATAGACAATTCAGCAATAATAAATGAAAACTTCAAAATCTCACTTTTAATATTGGATAGAATAACTAGACAGTAGATCAAAAAGGAAATGGAAGATTTGAACAACACTATTTATATACCAACTACACCTAACAGACATCTGCAGTACACTCCACCCAACAAAATATACATTCTTTTCAAGGATATATAGAACATTTCGGGAGAGACTACATGCTAAGCCAAAAACAAACCTCAAAAAAATTTAAAGGATAAAAATAACATAAAGTTACTCTTTGACCACAGAAGAATGAAATTAGAAATTGATAGCATAAAAAATTTGAATAATCCACAAGTATGTGGAAATTAAACAACACACTCCTAAATATGATTGATAACCAATGGGTCAAAGAAGGAATCAAAAGAGAAATCAAAAAATACTTTGAGATGAATGAAAATAAAGATGCAACATGCCAAAACTTGTGGAGTGCAGTTAAAGCAAGGACTAGAGGAAAATTTATATTTACAAATGCTTACTTTAGAAAAGAAGAAAGATCTCAAATCAATGGCTTAATCTTCCACCTTAAGACACTATAGAAAGAAGGACAAACTAAATATAGGGCAAGAAATAAGAAGAAAATAATAAAGATTAGAGTAGAAATTAATAATAGAAAAACAATAGAGAACATCAGTAAAACCAAAAATTGGTTCTCTGAAAAGATCAACAAAACTGATAAACCTTAACTATATTAACCAAGAAAAAAAGGAAAATATTCAAATTACTAGAATCAGAAACAAAATAAGGAACATTACTATCAACCTCACCAAAATAAAAAGGATTATAAAGGAATACTATGAACAGTTGTATATCAACAATATAGATAACTTAGATGAAATGGACAGATAGCAAGAAACATACAAACTACCAAAACAGACTCAAGAAGAAACAGACAATCTGAATAAACATAACAAATGAACAGATTGAATTAGTAATCGAAAAACTGCCTACAAAGAAATGCCTAAGCCCAGATATTAATAGCTTTCCACTGATTCTGACAAAGATTTAAGAAGAATTAATACCAATTCTTTATAAACTCTCCCAAAAAATAGAAGAAAAGAGAATACTTCCCAACTCATTTTATAAGGCCAGTGTTAACCTGATACCAAAATCAGTCAAAGACATCACAAGGAAAAAAAATAAGCTAGAGACAATGAACGTAGATGCAAAAGTCCTCAACAAAATACTACCAAACCAAATCCAGCAACAACTAAGAATAATTAGACACCGTAACCAAGATGAATTTCTCCCAGGAGTGTAAGCTTGGTTTAGCATCTGAAAATCAATTAATATAATACATCGTATCAATAGAATATTTTAAATCACACGATTATCTCAATATATGCAGAAAAAGCATTTGACAAAATTAAATACCCTTTCATGATATAAAAAAAAAAAAAAGCCAACAACTAGGAATAGAGAATTTCCTCAACCTAATAAAGGACCTTTATGAGAAACCCATAGCTAACATCATATTTAATTATAAAAGACTGATGCTTTCCTCTTAGGATCAGAAACAAGACACTGATGTCTATTTGTACCATTTCTATTCAATGGGAAGTTCTCACCAGGGTAGCAGGCAAGAAAAAGAAATAAAAGGCAAGTAGATTGGAAAAGAAGAAATGAAAATATCTCTATTCACAGATGAGATAATATTACATATAGAATATCATAAAGAATCCAAAGATGAATGGATAAATAAAATATGGTGTATCTAAACTATTATTTGACTATGAAAATGTATGAAGTATTAATACATGCTACAACTTGGATAAACCTTGGAAACACTGTGCTAAATAGAAGAAGCCAGACACAAAAGTCCACATATTACATGATTCCATTTACATGAAATGTCCAGAATAGGGAAATCTAGAGAGATAGAAAGTAAATTATTGGTGGTGCGGGTGGAATGGGAAGATAAGAAGAGCTATAGCTAAAGGGTATGGAGTTTTCTTTGAGGTGATGAAAATGTTCTAAAATTGACTGTGATTGATGGTTGCAGATATGTGTGAATATATTAATACTAAAAAACATTGAATTACATACTTCAAATGGGTGAATTGTATGCTATGTGAATTATATCTAAATAAGGTTATTTAAAAAAACAAGAAAATGTCAGCCTATGTCAATCTCTGTCTAAATTGTCCCCTCTTGCCGCTAGAGAGAAGAAATCCCTAAATCCTTAAATTGGAAGGAATGCACTGAAACGCATTTTCTATATTCCAGGTTTTCCACAGATATATAACATTTAAAATCCATGCAAAGAGCAGAGGTATCAAGATCCTTACAGATAGGGCAAGGATCTACCCTAACTGTACTCTCTATCTACCCATCTACTCACATTCCAGAAAAAGAATCTTAGTCACTGATATCTAGCAGGATTGAAAAAATGCAACTGTTTCCTTTATACAGCTTAGTGTTTACTAAGCCATTTGGATAAACTGATCCAAAACCAGGAGATCTTGCAAATGTCAGTCTACCACCTACCCAGGTCATGATTTCTCTTCAGATGCCCCTCCGACTCCCATTTAAAAGTTTATTCAGGCCGGGCGCGGTGGCTCACGCCTGTAATCCTAGCACTCTGGGAGGCCGAGGCGGGTGGATTGCTCAAGGTCAGGAGTTCAAAACCAGCCTGAGCGAGACCCCGTCTCTACCATAAAAATAGAAAGAAATTAATTGGCCAACTAATATATATATATATAAAAATCAGCCGGGCATGGTGGCTTGTGCCTGTAGTCCCAGCTACTTGGGAGGCTGAGGCAGGAGGATGGCTTGAGCCCAGGAGTTTGAGGTTGCTGTGAGCTAGGCTGATGCCATGGCACTCACTCTAGCCTAGGCAAGAAAGCTAGACTCTGCCTCAAAAAAAAAAAATAAAAAATAAAAAAAAATAAAATAAAATAAAATAAAAATAAAAGTTTATTCAAAAAAAAAAAAAATCTTAGTTTGATCACTTGGAAGAAACCTCCAACAAATGATTGGATCTCTCCAGCTTTTATTAATCGCTTCATACTGCCAAGGAGCTTTAAAACAAAACAAACAAAAATCCCCACAAAATTAGCGAGTACATCAAACGAAATCAGAAGAAAGTGCTAAAATTCAAGATCCAGCTGTAACAAACCCTTGTGGGAGGCCCCAGGCTGTGCTATGAGGATCAACGGTGAAGGCAGACATGGAGATGAGCTCTGGCAAGGGGAACTGGGCATTTTAATCTCCAAGGGCTTCTGGGCCCTCCCCCCAACACTTCAGTTTTTATGGAGCCTGCACGTCCCTCCAGCTGGAATCCAGAACCCCTCCTTCTATTGCTCATTTGATCAAATGATGCAAACTTCATGTCTTTCCTCCACCCCCAAGAACTGTTTAAGCATCTTCTGAATTGTAGACTCTAATTTTTTTTTTTTACTTCAAGGAATTCCTAATTTATAAGCCAAATTCAAAATGTAATCAATTTACATTTTACAATTTTACATTTACAATTTTACATTTTACAATCTTTTACAATTACATATAAAAGATCAATCCAAGTTGCAGAAGAACAGATACCATATGACCCCACTTATGGTATACACACAAGCACACACACACACACACACACACACACACACACAGAAAGGGCACCATAATGATACACCAAGCTGTGTGGGAGTGGAGTAGGGTTAGGAGTAAAGAGAGACTTTCAAGTTTTGCCTTAGTATTAGATTGAACCATATAAAATTGCCATTTTTTTAAAAGTCAAAAACAGATAACCATTTTCACCTTTTGCAACAGAAATATTTGTGTAAAAAAAAATTACTGAAGAAAACTAACCAATCATGGAACAATACAAGATCAAGTATCTCCTTTTTTTTCAAACTAGACATAGTAGTTTGCTTACTCCTCCCTAAACCTGAACCTTGCTTTCTCCTTGACAAAGTGCAGCTCTAAGTCTTTCAATCCACTATAATGAATGAACAGACAGCAGATTTCAGGCAGACCTCGGCCATTAGAATTCTTGCTTTAGTGGTGTGTGATCACTGAAAGAGACTTGGAGTCAAGCCATCTCGAGAGTAAAATATCATTACTTTGGACAAGATTAAGTTTCAATCCTCTCCTATGTCAAAATGGAGATTAAAACATTAACTTCACAAGGTTATTGTGAAGGTTAAGTGTGATGTGCATGTGTGAAAAAGAGAGTTGTTTGGTTCCTGGCACATGGTAGATATTCAGTAGGTTACTTTCCTTCAGTTAGAGTGGAATTTTCTAGAACAACTGAAGAGTGTTGGCAGTTTTGCACTGATCTCTCAGTAGCTTTTGCCTGCCCAACCCCAGGACAGAAACCAGCTAGGCGCCAAGCCACATGAGCCCACACAAACCTCCACTACCAACGTTCAAAAGTCTGCCTTTGGTCCCTAATGCAGAACTAAGGGTGGGCAGAAACAGCCAGATTGCAGAACCCCTGCCAGACTGCAGTCTTCCATGACATAAAGTGAGGCTCAGGGCTGGGCTCCTTTCTCTCTGAGTGATGCCAAGGTGGTCTGATACTGGTTTTAGATCAGATGGATATGTGGTCTCCTTCCAGGAAGGAGGAAGGAAGATATGCATCAACCTTTACACTGATAACAGAGTTTATAAAGAACCAGGAGGAGACTTCAAGAAACTTTAAGTTCTGGTGCCTGGCTGTGCCAGAAATGCAATCTTAACATCAGGTAGTTCCCTGCCAACTCATACCCCTGTGCAACAAGAACCTCAGCTTGAGTCTGAGCCAAGTTCCAGCTACGATTTAGGCAAGTCAGGGCAGGTGTAGAGCAAGTGTTCCCAAATGCTTCCAAGTCCCCTGAGGATCTTTCAAAGACTGGAGTTACTTGGGACCCACTCCAGACCTATCCAATCCAACCTGCCAGAGGTGGGCCCAGGAATCTTCAATAAGCTCCTCAGGGGATCCTTTTGCAGCCCGACTGACACCATTCAGGTCTGAAAAACAGAGGAATGATTCCATCAAAGTTCATTTACACAAGAGTCGGTTTAGGGAGTTTCCCAAGGAAAATAGTTCTGTTTATCTTACATTGAGGAAGAAGAAGGTGAGAGTCATAATGAATATAATAAGTTTAGACAGAAAGATGTTTAGGTTTGAAAATGTATTGTTTTGAGTAAAGGAATTCAAGATAAATAAACATGTTATTAATAGATTTCTTTGTAGCTGCCCATTCCAAGAATACTTAGTTTTACTATTTCCCAAAGTGTGATAAAGTCAATGAGTAGACAGGAGCCCACCTCTCATAAATGAGCTTTTTTTTTTTTTTTTTTTTTTTTTGAGACAGAGTCTCACTTTGTTGCCCAGGCTAGAGTGAGTGCCGTGGCGTCAGCCTAGCTCACAGCAACCTCAATCTCCTGGGCTCAAGCAATCCTGCTGCCTCAGCTTCCCGAGTAGCTGGGACTACAGGCATGCACCACCATGCCCAGCTAATTTTTTCTATATATATTAGTTGGCCAATTAATTTCTTTCTATCTATAGTAGACACGGGGTCTCACTCTTGATCAGGCTGGTTTCTAACTCCTGACCTCAAGCAATCCGGCCGCCTGGGCCTCCCAGAGTGCTAGGATTACAGGCGTGAGCCACCGTGCCTGGCCATAAATGAGCTTTAGGAGTAAATTGATACCAAGAGTTTGCCCCAACCCCTAACTTGGTGATCTTGAGAGGAATGACCTAGTGAGTATGTGACAACAGAGAGAAAATATACAAAGACATGGAAAATACACAAAGGCTGAGCCCTGGCCCCAATCAGGGCTACTGAGGTTGGCATTCTAGGCCCTTCTTGACAGAAAAAACCCTGAAGCTCAGCTCTTACCCTCTGGCTCTTCCTGAACCACATCTTGGTGGTGTCTCAGTCTGGCCATGATGTCCCCCAGAGCAGGCACGTGTAGTACACCACGGTCAGCCACAGCCATCTCAGAGCACCCCAGACCCTAGACTGTCCTGCCCAGAGACCAAGGGCCGGGAGAGATGGAGAAGACAGTGCTTCTGTTTGAAGAGTCTACCCGCATGGGTGAGACTGCTCCAGTTTGAGTATAATCTGTAGCCACCACCTTGGGGGAGTCAAGGCAAAGATCCCTTTGCCACAACCTTAGCAAATGGTCTGCGGGTCACTGAGACCCTCCACCCCTTCCCCACTTTTAGTGCCTTGGGAAGGATGGGACGCAGAAAGCCTCCCAGAGAGTTTCAAGTGGCCTGTCGACAGTCTCTGAGGATGTGCCTCTGGGGCTCAGATGGAACCTCGCCGAGAACAATCTGTCCCTGCCCCACATCAACACCCCCAGAATGGGGCGTACCCCTTGGTGATACAGGAGGTGACTATGGTGGTTACTGGGGCCATTTTGTTTTAATAGTTATGCATTTATTTTGAAGAAATATAGTTAGCCAGATATAATTAGTGCATCAAATCTTGATTCAGTGGATTTTATTTCTTAGGACAAGGTTAAAAGAAGTACTTAATTTTTTAAATGAGTCGGATTTAAGAGAGATATTAAGTAAATCATGGTGCAGGTGGCTCAGGGATGAGGCAAAAGTCAGAAAGTGGTTGGAAAAGACATAGTTCTGGACTGACCGCAGGAGTAAGAGCTAAACACCAGGCTCCCCCACGCCCCAAGAGATGGAACTGCCTTCCAGGAAGGACAGGTCCTAAAGGAGCGCAGTGCCATCGGGCCTGCACAGGAGGAGGAAGGAGGAAACCGACCCCTTCACATTTCCTTCCATCTGCAGCCTCGTGCCTACAGCCCAGGCTGACAAGCTGCACAAAAGAGCAAACGAAAACCACAATGATCTTGTCAATAACCATAATGTACTACTTTTGTAACCAAAATATATATATATATATTTTTTTTAACTGAAAGTACTACTTCACCAAACTTCCCAGGGACATTGCAAGCAGGAGCTTTAGCAGCAACAGGAGACTGACCGCAGGCCCCGGGCACCAGCCGTGGGCAGGGAGCGGGGCTCCTTACCAGGCCCCAGCAGGGTAGCCGCTGCCTTGGCCCCACAGCGACAGAGACAGTGCCACGCTGAGCTAGAGAAAGGAAATGACCTTTGCCAAAGAGCTGCCAGGATGCCAGTCCCTACACTGGACCAGAGACACTTTCTGAGGACTCCCAGATTTGAAGGGAAGCTGAAATTCTTGCATGTTTGTTCCATCTTTATCATTCTTAATTTATATTTGTATGTGTGTGTGTTTTGTAGTGGTTGTTATATTAGAGTATAAGTACAAATATAATTTATGAATCCATAAATATCAGTGTGCACACTCAAAATTGTTTGCCGATGGGAGGCATGATCAAAAAAGTTTGGTGACTATACATCCATGTTACTCACTCACTGCACCTGCCTGGGATTGCTGTCCATCCTTCTGCCATGTAAACATGCATCCCGCTCTAAATGCTGGGGGAGGACAGCTGGGGAGTTGTTGGGCAAACCTGCGCCACCGAGTGCAAACCACTCCATGTTGTAGTGGGTTCACCAGGGCCTGGAGGATGGGTCCAAAGAAGTCCAGGCTCCTTGGGCGAGCAGATATAGAGAGGCTCCATAAAGTCTCCTGGAGTTCTGGAATGAGCGTAGGGCTTGCCTTCAGAGGGGCATGCGCTGGAGCCCAAGTCCTAGCACACATCAGCTGCATAATCTCAGGTGAGCCACTCTGACCTTCAAGTTCATCTTTTACAAAATGAAGACACCAGCGAGTGATGTATACTTCATGGCATTGTTGCAAGGCTCACATGAGGTTATAAAAGAGGGAAAGAGCTTTGGGGAATCCTAGAGCATCTTCATTTACCCAGGCAGGATCCCAGGCATGTAGTGGCCCCACAGGCCCCCTGAGCTCCAAGGCCTGCAAGGAGGGGGTGCCAGCCAGGGGAACCCATGCTGAGGTCCCTGCTCAGACAAAGACAGACCTCCACTCAGGTGAGCCAGAGTCATGCACAGCTCGGGTGAGCTGGGGCACCAGCATGCAGCCACCCACGCCAACCATCAGCCACCACTGCCACCTGCAGCCTCCTGCAGCTGCTGACGAGTTCAAAGGCAAGGTGGCTTTTGCTGTTTGACTCTTTTGTTGATCCCCGCCAGACTTTGGGGAGGAGAGTGAGGAGTGGAAACACTGACATACAGGTGGCAGACACCCCTTGCTGAGCGGCCCAGGGCTCCTCCTGCCTTGCAGCCTCCATGTCACCAAACTCCTCCAGCCCCCGCCCCGTGCTCCCATGAGGCAAGTGCCAGCTGAGTGAGGCAGGTTGCAGAAAACAGGATAAATCAGGACTGCTTTAATTGGTTGCACATTCAGAAGACTTGGGATTTTTTGTATCTGTGTTCGAAGCATCTAGAAACACCTGACTGCTTGGATGGCTCCCTCTCTCTCTTCCTGTCACCCAGGCACCTTTGGAGGAAATGGCTCCACTGACCTCCCCCAACCCATCCCCACCCTCTGCTTCCTCCAAGTCTCTGTAAAAGATCTCTGGGGGCAGGAAAGACGCTTTGACTCATTCCATTCTCCCACCGCTGATTCTTGTCATGTCCTGAGGAAGGAGAGAGGGAAGAGTTTTCTCTGTGCTTCTGTGGGAATGCACGAAGGAGGGAGAGGCAGGCTCATCTCCCAGGGCCCAGAAAGGACCCAGGGAGGTCAGAGGCTCTGCCTTTCACTCCAGCTGGTGGCACAAGAAGCAGAGCAGGTACCCTACCCAATTTTGTGACCTTGCACTGCACAGAGGGCACTCTGGATTCGTAGGGAGGCGGACATCCCCAACAGACTGGGAGATTCTCGTGCTCGGGCACATGGCTCATGCACCCACCCCGGGGCTCCCACAGCCCAGCTCAGTGCCTGGCACGCAGGAGCCACTTGTGGGTGCTCAAGTGAGCCGAGAGCACAAAGCCACACCGGACTCGGCTCTACCCTCCCGGAGCCAGCACAGTGTCGACCACAAGTGGATGCTCCATACTCCTGTGATTAAAGGCTGCTGGAATTAGCAGCCACCCCTCTCCTCCCTCTGCTCTGGCTGAGACCCTCAATCTGAACACCCAGAAGATATTGCAAATTAACGGAGCCTCACTCCATTGCACAAGCGACAGCATGAATTCGAGGTTTTTCCCTGGTGAGAGCTCTCCCAGCAGCCCAGGCAGCGGGTAAAGGCGGAACTCTCACCACAGTGCAGACAGACAGGGTCACGAGGACTGCTGGCTCCATGCCACCTGTGCATACCCTGACCCTCAAAACACACCACAGGAAGCGGAGAATGCCAGAACCAGCTGTGTCACCTCTACGGTGACTCATTTCCCCACGCAGGTGCCCGAGCAGGGCCATCTTGGGTTTCAGTATTGTCGGGCCAATTGTGAACAAGAGGCACAGAGTGAAGCAGGGAAAGCACTGGGTGTGAGGTGTCACCTGCCAGGTGTCCACAGGCCAATCATGAGCCAATCATTGCTTGCCTCGCTGGGTTGTTGGTGACGCTGGTGCAGATGACATGAGAGGTGTTAACATGCTTAGCAAACGGGAAAACCCTCCACACTTGTGCGTTAAGGCATTAACAGGAGATGCTGGTCAGATTCAAAGGCATCTCTTGGAACAATTGGGGGGCGGTGCTATTTGCACATGCTCAATATAAAAGGTCATGGCCACCCACCACCCCACGCCCAGCAGGGCAGCTCTGCCTCACTTTCTTCTAAAAGAAACCCCAGACTCCGGTTTCCTGAGTCCAGCCTTCCACAGCTGCATGGAGGGCCAGGGGACCTCTTAGCTTACCTGAAGCTTAGCTGACGAGCTAAGCTTCAGGCCCCTCACTTGCACAGACCCTCCCAAGCCCCTCTACCTAATTTCGTATTTATAATTTTGTATTGTTTTTCTAAGAAGACCTCAAAACCACATCAACTTCAGGCCCCACAAAACCTGAATCTTCCCTGGCTCCCAAGTAGAACTTCTCTCTTCTCAGAAGTAAGCCCCCAGCTGTCCCCAGTCCGATGGCCAACGCTCTCCGCCTTCCAGGCTCCTCCCCTAACTCCTGCCTGCCCATTACCCTGTCTGGCCAAACCTGGACAGGCCAAGCGCATTCCTGCCTCCAGGACTTGGCCTGTGACGTCCCCCTGCCTGCCTTTCACCTAATTTTTCAGTCCAGTGAACTCCTACTCACCCTTCAAGACCCACAGCAAATGCTTCCAACAGTAGGATGGCTTTCCCCACGTCCCTGCCAGAATCAGCACTCCCTCCTGGGTGGCCCCACCATGCTCAGCATATCCCTCTGTCACAGCACAAATGTCCCGCATGGAAACGCGCAGCGTTGAGGGTACCTCCGCCTCCCAGCCCGAGCTGTGGCCCTTCCAGGGTCTAGATGGGCGTATCTGATTCTGCATCCCCAGAGCCCACTAGCTCAGGGCTGACCCCTCCCGGGTACAGGGCAAATGTTTCTTGAATAAATGAATCTATGAATGACAGAGTGATTTAAAGGGTCAAGTTCAGTCCTGGTGTCTCACCTCTGGCCACCCTTCCTAGATACTTTATTCTGCTCCAACGAGCGGGCCTGAGAAACCATTCCTGGAGCCTCTGCGCCCCCTAGTGGCTGAAATGGTGCCCTCCCCAAGAACTAGGGGCAACAGGCAAGGCCGTAGCTCTTTGTCCTTCCCCCCACCCCCCAAGCAATGTGTTGACAGGGTCTTACTCACTTGGAGGCTATGTCCTCCAATTTCTGTACTTCCTCGGCTGGGAAGGGGCTAGGAAGACTCATCTCACCATTTGTCCCCAAGACCCCCAGCCCAGGCCCTGTTCCCCTGACAGTGACGTCGGTCTCCGTATCTGCCTATGGTGTCTCAGAGAAGAAAAGTGGGGCTTGGATCATAATCCTGAAAAACACAATCCCAAATGTTGAAATTCAAAAAGATCCTGAGAATATGATTCAGAAAAAATAATTGTAAAATTCTTTAAAAGATATTTATTGCCAGGTACAGTGGCTCACACCTGTAATCCTAGCACTCTGGGAGGCCGAGGAGGGTGGATCGCTCAAGGTCAGGAGTTCAAAACCAGCCTGAGCCAGAGCAAGACCCCGTCTCTACTATAAATAGAAATAAATTAATTGGCCAACTAATATATATAGAAAAAAATTAGCCGGGCAGGGTGGCACATGCCTGTAGTCCCAACTATTTGGGAGGCTGAGGCAGGAGGATCGCTTGAGCCCAGGAGTTTGAGGTTGCTGTGAGCTAGGCTGACGCCATGGCACTCTAGCCCAGGCAACAGAGTGAGACTCTGTCTCAAAAATTTAAAAATATGGCTCACGCCTGTAATCCTAGCTCTTGGGAGGCCGAGGCGGGCGGATTGCTCAAGGTCAGGAGTTCAAAACCAGCCTGAGCAAGAGCGAGACCCCGTCTCTACTATAAATAGAAAGAAATTAATTGGCCAACTGATATATATATAAAAAATTAGCCGGGCATGGTGGTGCATGCCTGTAGTCCCAGCTACTCGGGAGGCTGAGGCAGAAGGATTGCTCGAGCCCAGGAGTTTGAGGTTGCTGTGAGCTAGGCTGACGCCACGGCACTCACTCTAGCCTGGGCAACAAAGTGAGACTCTGTCTCAAAAAAAAAAAAAAAAAAAAAAAAAAAAAAAAAATTTAAAAATAAAAAAAGATATTTGTTTACTTTTTACAAATGGATTAATTTAAGAAACATATGAAAGCATGAAAGAATTTGGGATTATGCTCAGCTCCCAACAAAAGAAGGCCAGCCCTGCTTGCTGTGTTTCTGGTCTGACATTCCTCCTGTCTGCAGCTTTCAAGGCCAATCTGGCAGCCTCTGAATGGGCACTTCAGATCCTGGGGCCTCCAGGACACCTGGACTTGTGCAGGGCCAGGATGAACTCTAGAGACCCAAACCTACAGGGGGTCACCGTGGCAAAGTCACACCTTATTCCTGGTTTCTTAAGGACCCTGCCAGCTTCTCCATTCCAGCAGCCTCACTCCCTCTGCATCACACACGGCCACCACCACCCCAGCCCGGCCACCTCCCCCAGGCACAGTGCTTCGTTGTGCTTTGCTCTGCCTGTGCAGCGCTGTGCTCATGCTTGAATGTGCTGCCTTTTGGTGGGGCACCTTCTGCTGATGTCCCCAGCCCCCATTAAATATGTGTCATCATGTCCCTCCATTTCCCTGCTCCTGAAGAAATCTGAGTCAGACCATCTGCACAATTCATTTTCATCCTCCTTTTCACACCATTTCGTGTCTGCCTACAAAACACCACGTAATAATTGCCTCTTCTAGGAATTCCTTCTTGATTAATTATTAATATTCATTCAGTAATCATATACAGCTGTCTTGCCACACAAGCCAGGCGTGTGGGCATTAGAGATACAGCCACAGACCTCTGGGGCAGGGGGATCCCTACAGTGACAAGCGACATAGGAGGTCAGCACAGGGGCTCGGAGAGCGCTGGGGGCTGGCACGGAACACAGATTTGGGGGTGGTGGCAAGGACGAGATCCTGGGTGTTGAATTGAAGGATGATTCACAGCCAGCTGCCAAGCAGAGGAGTTGGCGAAGGGAGAAGGGGCTCTGGGCCGGAGGTGGAGAGACAGGAGAGATCATGGGCACCCAAAGCTCTGTGTGGCCGGGAGGTGACTGGGGGGTCACGCTGGGGGCACAGGTCATGGGGGGTGTTGCTCTATCAAGGAGAGGCATGATTATGTTGGCTCCTTAGACAGCTCACTTCAGCCCCAATGTGGGAAGGGACCGTTGAGGAGCAAGACCAGGATAAGAGACGTGCTAGGAGGCTGACCCAGGGAGGGCATGGGGGAGAGGCGGGCAGGACACAGAGAAGGGGGTTCAGCAGAGCTGGGTGATCAATTGGATGTAGTGGGTTGGGAAGAGAGAGGACTCCTGATAACTCCAGGGTGTTGATGAGGCAACAGGGCTGATGGCAGTGCCGCTGATCAAAATGGGGACATAGGGAAAGGCAGTTCCATTTGTCCTGTGGGGTTGGAGGTATCTGCCAGCCCTCTAAGAAGAGATGTACACTGGGCAACGGAGACAGAGATTTAGAGCTTAGGAGAGTTCCCTGGACTAAAAAGCTGAATCTGTGAGGTGGCAGTGCCCAGGTGACAGGTGTGACCTTGGAAGTGGGTGCGATTCCCAGGGAGAGAGCATAAGCAAGCAAAAGAGAGGCCACAGCGGGGGCCCTGAGGAACGCTGACACGCTGGGTGGAGGAGATGGAGAGATCCGCGCCAGAAGAAGGAGGGAAGTTGCAGTGGGACAGAGGTGCCAGGAAGACAGGCCAAGTCTGCAGAGAAGTCAAGCGATGCCATCGAACACTGTCTGCCGTAGGTAACAACAGAGGCGACTTCAGCGATAAGTAGTTCCAGTGGCATGAAGGGGGCAGGGGCCAGGCCACCAAAGTTTGTAGAGTGAACGCTGGTGGGAGGGAGTTGTAGAGAAAGGAGCAGAACAACAAGGTCACACATTTCTGTGAGAAGTGTAGGTGACAAGAGCTGGCCACTCTCTCCCCACGCTAAGCAGTGAAGGGAAGCGGTGGCCGCAGAGCATGAGATAGGTGTGCTGGGAAGAAGGGAGGCTTGGGCATACCTACCTGTTCAAGAAAGGGAGGCATCAAAAACACAGAAGGACCTGCCGACTGGCGCTCTCTTTCTTTCTTTTTGAGACAGAGTCTTACTCTGTTGCCCAGACTAGAGTACCATGGCGTCAGCCTAGCTCACAGCAACCTCAAACTCCTGGGCTCAAGCGATCCTCCTGCCTCAGCCTTCTGAGTAGCTGGGACTATTCTACTACTCTACGACTCGACTCTACTACTATAGGCATGCACCACCGTGCCCAGCTAATTTTATATATATATATATATTTTTTAGTTATACAGCTAATTTCTTTCTATTTTTTTAGTAGAGACAGGGTCTCGCTCTTGCTCAGGCTGGTCTCGAACTCCTGAGCTCAAACAATACGCCTGACTTGGCCTCCCAGAGTGCTAGGGTTACAGGCGTGAGCCACCGCAACTGGCCTGGCACTCTCTGCTTAAGGAGAAGGGGAGAATGAAGTTCAGGAGGCTTTGAGGGGATGAAGACACATCCCCCACTGAGGCTGCAGGGTGATCAGGAAGGGTTTGGGTGTAGCTGTGCCTGGTGGGTGTGGGAGGGACAAGGAGAGGGGAGAAACTGAAGGCATTCCTGCCTGAGGGTCTCTTCTTCCCCTGTGCAGGAGGGGGTCTGAACCCCTGCTGAGAGCACTGGGGAGGGGGGCCTGAGACACAGACAGAGCCACCTGGGGCAGCTGACTATGGGCACACAGAGAAGTGTGCGCTGGGGGTGCCCTGCTGGGTGCTGTTGCTGTGCTCACGTGGGCATGGTGGGGGCCTTCAGCGCCCAGCTGCAGGGGTGGTATGAGTGAGTGGTTGGCTTGCTCCAGGGCAGAGTTTAGCAGAAGAACAAGGATGAGAGGATTGGCAAGAGTGGTGTGCTGAGGGGATTAGCCTTGGGGGCTGAAAGCAAAGCCACTATTTGAGAGAACAGTGATGGACTGGGAGAAATGGGAGGTCAGAAGCAGGAATTCTGCACTAGGCAGAGGGGCAGGCGGAAGGGGAGCGTGGGAGCCAGAAGGCCAGAAGGGTTTGGAGCAAGACCCGAGGATGAACCACTGGAGACAGGGTTTTCTGATGCCAAGAGGCAATTTTTGTGGAATGAAACACAAACAGCTTAACATCTTCAGTTCATCCAGGCCTATAATTTGATACCTGGCCACAGGGGTGGGGTAACCACAGGGGTTTAAACACTACTGACCCTATGGCCTAGTTCTCGTAGGATCAACATGACAGCTAATTAGAACAAGTTTCATAATTGTTTTAAAAAATTGTCTCAGGCACCCATGCCCTGGGGCTGTCCACCGGCCATGGGGCTGTTCTGTTGAGCCAGGGCTGCAGTGTCCCTGAAGCAGAGGGACTTGCGCTCCTGGGCATGCTTTGGATGCTACTCACCTCTCAGCCCCTAAGGTGGTCCCCTGGCCTGTGTCCACACTTCCTTCCCTTGAGGTTTCTCTCCTATCCCAATCCCAGTTTCAGTACACCCCCAGGGCCAGGTGTGTGCGGAAGGGGGAGAGCAGGAAATGGACCCAAGGCGGGGAAGGCACAGGCTGGGCAGCTGTGGGCGGTCTGGCAGCAGCGTGGCATGGACACCAGGAGGAAGGATGGAGTTCACAATGGGGTGCCCAATGGGGGGTGAGAGGCACGTGCCAGGGATTGGGGCTTGGAATAGGGACCAAACCAGAAACCCACTTGTGAGAACACAAGAACACTCAGAACTTGGGGACACTCAGGGGTCCGGGGGATGCAGCCCTATGGGGCACTTGGGAGTTGAGACTGTATACAGTAGGAGCGATGTGGCTGTGTGCCTCTCTATCAAAGCAGGGGCAGCGCAAGTCAGGTGCCCAAAGCCCAGTGCCCAGCAGGCACCCCTCAAGGGCTGGAGCACCAAGCACTTCCTGCCCACAGGCCACACTGCTCTGGGATGTGACCAAGCGCCCAGCTGCGGGGACTGGGAGAAGAAATGAGGTGGGCGTCATCCTTCTGAAGAGAGGGCAGTTTCAGAGCCTCGCCCCACCCTCCGGCCCCTAAAACAGCACAGTGCTTTTGAGATTTTGCTGGTAGAGAAGCAGAGTCAAAAAGGGCAAGAGGAGCAAGTGACAAACAGAACAGAAACGTCCCCAGAGACTGGTGGCAGAGCTGGGGGAGGACTCTTGCCAGGCTAGGGGCTCGTCCAGAGAGGGGACCCCCCCTGCTCCACCACACTGGGGTTTGTCCCAGGCAGGGGTCTCTGGGCACCGCCTCAGTCCAAGTCACCAGGCACTTCCGAGCCTACCACATCCAGGGTTAGGAGCTGCGGGAGCTAGGGTGGGTGATTAAGAATGTTTCCCAGACCCGGCCATCCCTTACGCGGCGCCGAGGTGAGCAATGATGAGAGGGAGTGTGAAGAACACTGTGCCCTGTGAAGCCGGGCACGTGGAGGGGTGGGTCTCCGTCTGGGAAGGGGGCGGTGTTTTCTCGTAGGTACTGAGGGGAGTGGGAGGCGCCCAGCGTGGAGCCCACAGACCCGGAGGGGTGCAGCCCCGCCACTCCCTGAGGGCTCAGCCCTCTCATTTGGGACAATGAGCAGCTGTATGAGATACAACCTTAAGAGCCTTAAGTGCAAGGACTTTGCCAACTGCAAAGTGCTACGCAGAAGTTGGCCGCCATTGTCAATAACACGAAACGTGCATGGGGGCTCCATCACCAAGGCAAGCAACCCGGGTGACTTGGGTGCCCCGGGCCCGCCAGGACCCCTCCATCTCGACTGGCCCTCTGATGTGCTCTACCTCCGCTCCTTCGCTGCCTCCCCTGGAAAAGCAGTCGGGGTTCCCCAGGTTCTGCCTCACTCTGGGCCCACGTGAAACCCTGGAATTGGTAGGAGCCCCAGCTCTGCAAGGCAGCGTGATGTTCTCAGCCCTACTGGATAAACTTGTCTAGAACCAGGGCTCCCACACAGGCCTGCTAGCAACCAGAGGTCTCCCCCTCCCTCCATGATGGGGAAAATAAGTACTGAAGCCAGCTAAGAATCTGCAGGCAGAGAATTTGATTAGCATTTTATCATTTTATCTCCTTGCCCTGAGCTTGGGAGCAGGTGGAGGCTGCACAGCCCTGGCAAACAAACCTGCACACCCACCTGCGAGGCTCAAGGAGGCTCAGGGTCTGGGCGGGGCACAAGGAGACAGCCAGGGCTGTGCCCAAGCCCAGTCCCCTTGACACCAACCCCATTCCCACGCTCCAAACCATCCCCACTCACGTGCCTCTTCCCTCAGTCCGCCTGCCTGCTGCCACGGCCTACCTGGGGTCTCCCCACCCCACGACCTCTCTGGGGAACAGGGTTGGGGGGAGGCTGAGGTCTTTCTCCACTAACGGGGGTCCCGTCCCTATCCCATGCTCTGAGTGTGAACACCCTCTCCCACCTCCTCACAGCCCTCTTGCGATTAACTCTTGGTGCTGATGAAAAAGCTGGAAAATACCAAAATAAGACCTGCCGGCATCCAAAGGCATGAGTCAGGGTTTTGCTGCAGTCAGCTTGGCTTCAGCCAACGTTACAACCTCTCTTGCCAGGCTGGCAGTGGGTGGCGGAGGGGCAGGCAGCCCTGGGAAGCACTGGTGGTAGGATCCCAGAGGTGCCACCTGGCTCCCCTGGGGGCGTGGGGGTCTGGAAGGTTGCCCTTGGCCGTCTTTCCCTTCCAGGCTTAGCAGCCTGTGTTCCTCTGGGTGCCCAGGGAAAGCAACTGCCATTGACCATCCAGAACCCCCTCCACAGAGCCGGAGTCTAAGGGCTCCCTCTGACTATGCCCTTCCCTGCTCCCTTCCTCTAACCACTCTAATCCCCTGCCAGCTCCAGGTCCCCTGGAATGCTGGTTCCAATCTAGCTTCCAAATCTTTTTAGACAGACCCGGTCCTCCCATCAGCCCCCTGCTTGGTGACCGACCCTCATCCTTTGGATCACAGGCAGGTACTCACCCTGCACCCCACACCCTTTTTTTTTTTTTTGCTTGTTTCCAATTATTTTATATTTTTATTTATTCAGGATATTGTAAGGGTATAAACATTATGGTTACATGTAATGCTGTTTGCCCTGCCCAAGCCAGGGCTACAAGCATGTCCCTCGTCCATACAGTGCATTCTGCTTCCATTAGTTGTGAATGTACCCCACACACACACTGGCACCCAGTGAGTATTACTACCATGTGAACAACTTAGTGCTGGTCAGTTACTATCAATTTGATGGCGAGTACATGTGGTGCATGTTTTTCCATCTTCGAAGGAGGGGCTCAATCTCTATCCAGGATAATGTAAGAGGTGCTAAATCACCAGTGTTTTTGGTAGTTGAGTAGTATTCCCCATGATATACATAAGCCACGTTTTATTAATCCACTCATGTATTAATGGGCATCTGGGTTGTTTCCACATCTTTGCAATTGTGAATTGTGCTGCAATAAACATTCGAGTGCAGGTGTCTTTATTATAGAATGTCTTTTTCTTTCTTTGTATAGACCTGGTCCCCTTTTCATTTTTCTTTATTGATCTAAGAGTAAAGGGCAGAGAGAGCACGTCCATGCTGCCCCTCCCACCACAGTGTGCTGGTCGCAGGTCTGAGGGACTCCGATGGGACGGTGCCTGGGCTGGCACAGCCTCCCAGAAGCATCTCTTCTGCGGGATCGCCTGTTCTAGCATCGGGTCATGGCTCTGCCTGTCCAGAGACAAGCAGACAACCCTAACCCTAACCCTAACCCTAGCCCTAACCCTAACCCTAACCCTTGCACCACCTCCTCAGTGACAGACACATGCTACCCACAGTGGGCACAGGCAGGCCAGGGCTCAGGGAGGTGATTGAGAGACCAGGCTTTGGCCTCAGAGAGGCCTAGCTTCAAACACCAGATCCGAGCCTGTTTTCCCTTCTGTAAAATGGAGAAAACAATGCCCAGCTCACAAGATCGTTGGGAGGATTGGACATCTTCACATGAAGCATTTAGCAAGTTCTCACTCAATGAATTGGCTATGAATTATGCCAATGTATTGATTTTTTTAAAAAATAGTAAATTATTTCAGGAATTCGAGTGGCAAGTCCCCTCCTGAGGATATCAGTGTTCCAGGAAAGCAGAGTCAGTAACTAGATTAGCAAATGAGCACACGGCGAGATCAAGGGAAGTGGAGGCGGTGGGGGAATACTTCACCTGTGCTCTAGGAAGCCCCGCAGATACCACCGGCCCCCACAGGCCACCCTCTGGCAAGCACAGCCTGCTCGTGCCCCGCTCCCAGGCCCTTCCTCCAACCTGGGCTACTGGACACTGATCAGCTTGGATCTATGAAGCCCGTTTCCTCTACACCCCTGATCCCCTTTGATGACTTTCTCTAGACTCAAGAGTGTCCCTAAGTAAGCCAGAGTCAAGCCTTGGTCTCCTGAGTCTCTGAGAGGATGTATCTCCTCCCATTATGAATTGACTTCACAAAACCAGCCGTCCCTCCTCCAGGGGTTCTGGCTTTTAGCAGCCCACAGCCTGGCTGTGGGCGAGTAAACAACAATACCTGGGGCATGACCTCACCCACGGCTTCGGTCCCGGTGTATTAGGACTCAGTGTCCCCCTCTGAATTGGAAGATCCTTGACCACTTGCCAGACAGACTTCCAATTTTGTTCCATCATCAAAAAGAAAAGCAGGTCAAGAGAGGCACCCAGAGCTAACACTTCAAGTCAGGGGAAGGAAAGTGACAGCTCCTCCTGCCTGCTTCCCACGGCCCAGCTGGGTACCAGCAACCGACACAGGCAGTTCACTGGGCTCCGGCTCCTCCAGTTTTGCAATTGGGAGCCAGGCATATGGTGGGCAAAGAAGGAAGAGGGAAGATGAGTGCTTCATCCGTCCCGAGGCCTCTTTCTGTCCCTCCCTCCACATCCCTGAGCCTCCCCCCACCTCTGTCTCCTCCATGTCTCTGAGTTTTTGCGTCTTCGTCACCTTCCATCTGCCATCCCCCTCACCGTCTGATTTCTCTCTCTTAATTCCTTCCACTCCTCTGTTTCTTTCAGTTGCTCATTTACTACCTGTCTGTCTAGTCTCTCTGTTTTCTGTCTCTCTCTCTCACCTCCATGTGTCTGTCTTTATTTCAAAGTCTTCCCTACCCTCTTTCTTTGAAGTTTTTTGCCTGTCTATATTGCTTATCCTTTCCCTGCCAAAGAAAATCTTTTAAATGGGAGATGAGATGGCCACCACCCTGCCACTGATGTCACACACCTTGCTCCCCATAGACACAGACCCCAATGTCCTGCCACAGTGGAGCTGGTGGTGCCAGGTGCCATCCCCAGAGTCATGCCAACCTTCTCCAGGTCAAGCCCTGAGGGGACTCTCAGTCAAGCACACCCTGATTCCAATCCAGAAGTGACTATATCAGGCCAGAATGAGTATTCCTGTTCTAAAGCTTGGCCCCGGGAGAGCCCTTCTCCACAGTCCAACACCTGTCCCCGACCAGCCTGGGCAGCTGCACGGCACCGACGCGCCGCTGTGCCCCACCCCCTCCTCCTCTGCCTTGCACTTAGCTTATCTCAGCACTGACAAGGACAGCAAGGGCACTCCCAGCCTAAGCAGGCTTTCCCCACGCCTTGGCCCAGAGCACCCTGGGTAAGTGTGAGCCTGGTCATATCTAAGGTGGTTCAGAGGAGGAGGAAGACGGGGTACCTCCACTTTGGGTGTTTCCCAGAAGAGAGATACAGGGGGTGGTCAGGATCAGATCCCTGGGACACAGCACCCAGTGGCCTGGGTAGAACCAGGGGGTCTGGATAGAAGACGCCATTACTTCCTGGCTTACTCATTTCAGTTCCTTCGAGAGCTACCATCACCATCCCTCACCCAGGCCCTGCCTCGGGAAGAAGTGGCTGCAGCCCCAAACCAGCCATGGGGCCCCAGGAGTCTTACTGAGCAGGACAGCTCCCTCCAAGGTTCTCTCTGGCCCCTGTGACTCACCCTGTTCAGACCTGGACTCTTCATCTTCCTTCCCAAACCCACCCTTCACTCCTGTTTACCACCTTAGTAAGTGGTACCACTATTCACCTGTTCACCCAGAGACCGGAGATCACCCTGGATCCCCCCCAAATGGTTTTCCAAATCCAGTTAGTCACCAAGTCCAACACATGCCTGGAATTTCTCCCTGCTCTCCTGGGTCCCCTAAGCTGGGTTCAGGACTTCATCTTCTCTCACAGGGACTTCCCCATGCATCCCTGCTGTTGGCCTGCCCCAGTCTCTCTCCTCCACACAGCTGCCAGGCTGATCTTTCAAAATAAACAAAACAGAAACAAACGAGTCATTCTTGTGCTGAAACAACTCCTACTGGCTCCTTAGTGCCTAGAGCTGTGATCTCCAAACTTCTTTGATCCCTGTCAGCAAGAAGATGTTGGCACACATCTCTAATGTGTGTCTGTTTATTTGTTTATTTCTTTTTTTTTCTTTTTTTTTTTTTTTTTTGAGACAGAGTCTCACTGTGTTGCCCAGGCTAGAGTGCCGTGGTGTCAGCCTAGCTCACAGCAACCTCAAACTCCTGGGCTTAAGCAATCCTCCTGCCTCAGCCTCTCACGTAGCTGGGACTACAGGCACGCGCCACTATGCCCGGCTAATTTTTTCTATATATATTTTTAGTTAGCCAATTAATTTGTTTCTATTTTTAGTAGAGACGGGGTCTCGCTCTTGCTCAGGCTGGTTTCGAACTCCACCCGCCTCGGCCTCCCAGAATGCTAGGATTACAGGTGCGAGCCACCGCGCCCGGCCTGTGTGTCTGCTTATTTACGTCTGCACTGTGTTTGCAAAGCACTACCGTCATTAGCCAGTGCCTGAAGCACAATAAGCCTTTGGCGAAACAGTATTATTAATATGCTTCGAATCTATATTTCAACTTATCTTGGTAACTTTTAATTTTGAGGGCCTGCATCTATCAATTACGATTAGATTGTTACGATTTTTAACTCGAGATGGGAAGACAACAAAGAGCCCCTTCTGAGAGGGGCAGCAAGAGCCTTGCCACTTTCTTGCTACTCTTGCTATTTGCCTCTGCCTGCATCACTCCTTCTCTTAATCCCTGGAATCTTTTCACGAGTACCTTGTCCATTGCGCAAGGGTTAATTTAGCTTACACTAGATGAGATCACTGATAAATCCACTTCAGGTCCCTGTAAGACACATGCAACCTGTGAGCTGCTTACATAGGGACCAAGTGCCGGTGCCAGGGCCAGCTCATACATAAATATTAGAAAAGCTTAAATACTTTCTTTGTTTTTGCTTAAGAAATACACATAAATAGAAATTTCAGCATTTTTTTCCTCCTATCCCCATGGGTCATCTTGCATGATAATTTCTGGGCTCAGGAACCCTAGTCTGGGGACTCCTAGTCTGTGCATAAGGTCTATGTCCAAATTCCATAGTTGTGTACAGGTCCTTCAAAGATATCTTTCAAAAGAAGACGTCTCCTGTGAGAGTTTCTCATCATCGGGGCCACATATTACCCATCCCCCAGCCCTAGCACACAGCTGACGCAGAAAAGGGAGCTCAGGAAGTGTCTGTGGGACTGTTCTCTGCTTCCGTGAGCACACGCCGCCTCCCTTCTGGGCTGGATGCCCCTTCCCTATTGTGCCCATGGTTTTCCTCTTGACAAAGTCCTGCTCTTCCTCACAAGCTCAGTTCAAATGTTACCCCCCTGGGGAGGCTGCCCCAAACCTCCGGCCCTGTTTGCACTTCCATCCTGGCCTCAGCCAGAGGGATGGCAGTGCGATGTCTGTGTCTAGTCCCCCTCCCAGGCCTGGAAAGGCGCTTCCAAGGCAGGGACGGTGCCTCACTCGTCTTTATGTTCTCGGTGTGCAGCACCCATAGGTGCTCAGTAGCTATCTGACGAACCAGGGGGTTTCACAGAGACAGGGATGAAGTCAAGGGACACAGTCTGTGCCTGACAATCTCGGGTTCGAGAACTTTCATTCTGAGCTCAAACTCACTCCTCTGGGGGCAACCTGGGGAACAGCCAGGGGAGAGGATGAAGGAGAAGGGAGGACTAGGGAGGGCCGTCCCGGATGGGGTCTGCGGGTGGAACCTCACACTGTTCACCGATAGCCTTTCAGGCTAAAGACAAAGGCAAAGCGGGGAACCCGGGGTGCGGACTGAGCTTCCACCACCTGGCGGCACTGTGTCTGCGTTCCTGGCAGCATGCCTGAGGCCCGGTGCCACCCAGGGGCTGCAGCTTCTCCCCAGGCATCACTCTGTGGCCAAAAGCACTCAGCCAAGCCAGAGGCACCAGCATAATCAATAAATTATCATCCATGGGGCCTGGCCATACACAATCTAAAAGCATTCTCCCTTCCAACGGGGTCAACCCAGTGAACTCATTTGTTAATGGCCCACCATGGACTCCATCAGCCATATGGGAACCTGAGTCATCCCCAATCCCCCACCAGCCGGGCCTCGATTCTGCGCCAGCATCTCCAGCCTCCAGCAGCCCAGCGTCCTGCCCTGTCCCGTCTGCCTGCCACGTACGGACTGTGTGGCACCTGGCCAGTCCCTCAGTCCCTTCATCTGCAAAATGGGGGCATGAAGACTTAGTTTGAAAGGTTAGCAAGACAAAATTGATCTCTATAGCATAGCGCAGAGTAGATAAATAATAATTAATAATTTAATAATATTTAATTTTTATGTCAAATAACATTTCCCTTCTTCTTCTTTATCTTCAACCCTGTGGACCATGCTTTAAATTAAGGCCTTCTTCATCCTCACCTGGACTATTCCAATTGCCTCTAACCTGGTCCTCCTACCTCTTTCCCACACTACCGCCAGAATTATTTTCCTCTGTGGCAGGAGCTGTGGTTTGTTTTTTGGGTTTTCTTCCTGAGACAGGGTTTTGCTCTCTTACCCAGCCTAAAGTGCAGTGGCATCATCATAGATCACTGCAACCTCAAACTCCTGGGCTCCGGAGTAGCTAGGACTACAGGCTCATAACACCACGCCCACCGAGTTTTCTATTTTTTATAGTGTGAGGGGTCGAAACATTACCTGCAAGGCCCACACCCCCAGTGAAGCCGGAACTAACATCCGGCTTCTGGAAACTGTTGCTTGCTTGCCATGGAAACCGTTGCTTGCTTGCTTGTTTGCGCCAACTTTGCATTGTTTGAACCCCTGTATAGTGGGGCTGCCAGCCAACCAATCATGTTAAAGGTCAATGCATGATCCACGCGTGATCAGTCACTGCATAGCGTATGCACCATAGGGATAAAAGGCACGCTGCAACCCCGGTCGGGGTCCTTGCCTGCAAGAGTGGCCACTGCGTTGGTGCTCTAGGGCTTGGACCCTGGCTAGCCAGAAAATAAACCTCCTCTTGTGTAATTACATCCTCGATGTCTCTGCTTTTCTGTCCGGTGGGGCTATGGAAGGTCGGTCCCTAACAATAGACGCAGGGCCTTGCTCTTGCTCAGGGTGGTCTCGAACTCCTGGCCTTCAGTGATCTTCCCACCTCGGCCTCTCAGAGTGCTAAGATTACAGGTGTGAGCCACTATGCCCGGCCCAGGAGGTGTGTTTTAAACTAAATTTACTCAACCAACACTTAAGCACTTTTTGTGCGCCAGGCACTGTGCTGGTGCCGAGGATATAAAGACAAAGGAGATCTCTCCCAGGGAGCCCAGCACTGGGGCTCTATAAATACTTGAGAGGCTGTTTTAGCTAGATCACTGCTATGGGTTGAATGTGTCCCCCAAAAGGCACGTGTTGGAAACAGTGCCGGGTGCAGCCGTGTTGGGAGGCGGGGCCTAATGAGAGGTGATTAGTTCCTGAGGGCGGAGTGAGTGGATGAATGCCCATCTTGCAGGAGTTGGTTGCTCATGAAAGGATGCTCATGTAGAAGGAGAGTTTTTCTCTGTCCGGAGTTGGTTCCTTATAAAAGGGCATTCATATAAAAGAAGAGTTTGTCTCTCTCTTTCTAACCCTCCTGGACTGTCGATAAAGCAAGGAAGCATTAAAGAAGTGTACAGAATATACAGCACACAGTAATCAAAAAATACATTTTGAAGGTAGAGAGATTTATTTAACCTATAAATGAAATAGTAATTTTTCACTCCACTGACAATATTTATATGGCACTTATACTGTGTACCAGATGCCATTGTAAACACTTTACAAATGTTAAGTCACTTAACCCTCATAGCAGCCCTAGGAGTAGATTCTATTATTGTCCCCATTTTACAGATGAGGAAAGTGAGGCACAGAGAGGTTAAATAACATGCCCAGCGTAACACAACTGGCAGGTGACAGAGCTGTGATAGCCAAGATTTAAAGTTGTGCCTGAAGGTTATCCTATGGATGTGTGGTTTCTTATCCAGAACCTGAGAAAATAAATGTAATCAGGTAAATCTATACTATTTCCTTTCTAGCCAGATTCTTAAAACAAACCATTGTCACAGTACTGTATGTTCCTGGTCTGGAATCTATAGCACAGTCAGGATGCAAAGCAGCATCTCCTCGCTCCATTGCCCTCCCTATGTCTTCTAACCACCAGGCTGCCCCAGGGTGAAATTAGGAGTATCCCTGAGACACAAAAGAAGGGGGCTGGACTCAGAATTAATGTGAAATTATTCTCCACCTGGTTTAAGGGGAGAGGGCTGAATGAAAGGTTTCCACTGAGACTGCCATCGAATCACATGGGCACTATGGAAACGGCCCCCTGGCCCCCAGGCAGGCCCATGCAGGGCTCTGGCACTACGGGGGCCTGAGTGGCTTTTCAGAGGCCCCTGTAGGACTACAGAGGCCATTGCTGGCCCTCTCCATGACCCAGGCAGGGCCCACCTGTGCATGGTGGATGCAGAGGGCCTCAGCGTCCCAGGTTACACTGACCTGGACCCCAACATGTCTCAGCCTCAGTCTCCTCCTCTGTGAAATGGAGGTAACAATAGCACCTGCATTACACAGTGGCCACAAGGACACAATGAGGCAGTGTGACTTCTTCCCACAGGCACAAGAGCCTGGCACACAGGAGCGCACATCATATGTTAGCTGTTTCTTTACTGTGTGTGGCTCATTGGAAGCTAGCGTGTCCTGTCATTCTGTCAGGCTCATGCCTGTCTTCCCCCTCCCCTTCCACCCCCAGCCTCAGTCACACGCGTGGGGAAGGGCAGGGCCAAAAGGGGAAGGCCAGCTCCCACCCAACAGAGGTGACTGGGGTCAGGGCTGGGATCAGGTTTGGGATTCTCAATTTCCCACTTCTTTGGTGCAGATATTTGAAGCTCAATTCACTGCCTCTGAGCCTACGCCATGTTTGAGGGTTGCTGTGCAGTGAAAATCCTCTCTAGAAAGTTAGCGAGTCAGCCTAGAGCCTGCTTGTCCCCCTCACAGTGAGCTGCGATGCCCCCCTCCTGGTCCCCATTGTCCCCATAGGACAGGCACTCATTCCCTCTGTGCTCATTCCAGAGCTGCCTGGTACCGGTGATCCCGGGCTGTTGCCGGCTCACACACGCCACTGCACCATCCTCTCCCTAATTTCTTGGAAGAGGTTTGAACAAAAGGGCCAGTCCTGAAACTGATCTCAAATTTCTGGAGTTCAGAGGGAAGAACCATGGCTGGAAGGAACCCCAGGGGTTCATCTCTGTCAAAGCTCCAGTCTCTGAATTCAGCTCACTCCAGAAATAACAGCCTCTACCCACTCCTGAGCGTGGGAAGAGCTCCAGAACAGCATTTATCAAACGTTAAGGTGAATGCAAATCACCTGGGGACCTTGTCATGCAGATTCTGACTAGTAAGGGTGGGGTGGGTGCTGGGACTCGCTCCGCTCCCGGGTGATGTCGACACTGCTGGGTGCATGAGCACGCCCTGAGCGGGAAGGACCTCGGCTCGCTGCCCTCAGAGGCGCGGGCTTCCACAGGGAAAGTGCAGTACACAGGCAGACTGAGCTCCTCAAGGCAGGAGGTACTTTGTTTTCTCCAGCCACGGTGTCTGACCACACTGCCTGGTCTCATCACAGGAAATATTTGCCGGGTAGATGTACAGATGTATGGGAAGGCACATACAGATGGATGAGTGGGAGACTAATGATATTATCAATAAGATCAAACGTACAATCAGAAACAACTGGGCCAGGCGCGGTGCCTCACACCTGCAATCCTAGCACTCTGGGATGCCAAGGGGCGGGGGGGGGGGTTGGATCGCTTAAGCTCAGGAGTTCAAGACCAGCCTGACCAAGAGTGAGATCCCGTCTCTATTAAAAATAGAAAAATTAGCCAGGCATGGTGGCGCACGCCTGTAGTCCCAGCTACTCCAGAGGCTGAAGCAGGAGGATCGCTTGAGCCCAGGAGTTTGAGGTTGCTGTGAGCTAGGCTGACACTATGGCACTCTAGCCTGGGCAACAGAGCAAGATTCTGTAAAGAAAAGAAAAGAAAAGAAAAGAAAAGAAAAGAAAAGAAAAGAAAAGAAAAGAAAAGAAAAGAAAAGAAAAGAAAAGAAAAGACAAGACAATTAACATAACTACAAATTACATAGCTAAGTAAAAATATCTAGGGAGAAAAAATGAAGGCAGAGAGAAGTAAGGAAGGGAGGAAGGGAGGAAGGGAGGGAGGGAGGGAGGAAGGAAGGAAAAGAAGAGGATAGTGAGGGATGGAAAAGGTTTTCCATACCCCCAAAGTGTTTTCTTTCTGTCTCTACTTGACCATCGTTTCCAGCTGAGTATGCTCTGTGGATGTGTCTCATCTCCTTCAGTGGACTGTGCACGTTCAAGGTCAGCGCCTCTCTCCTAATCCCCAGTGCTCCAGCAGCAGGGCAATAAACACACATCTCGTGCAATGAGCAGGAAATAACAGCTCCAATCACCACCACTCTCTCTTAAGTACAGGCAGTTCGCATGGATTATCTCACTTAATCTTCATAACAGCCTTAAGGGGTCAGAACTATTATTAACGCCACTTTACAGATGAGGGCACTCAGGAGGATTAGATAAAATGCCTGCAGTCACGCCAATAATTAGTGGTTGAGATTAGGACGCAGGACTCCAGCTCCTAGAGCTCATGCTCTTGACCAAGGAAGTTCCAGGTTTTATGAGGCCTGAGCTTACACATTTTGAAGGGCCTTGTTTAAGAAGGAATATACCAAAGAAATCTGCAGCAAAATTTGCAGAGACACGTGGCTGCGTGAACATGCTACTGGGACCTTTCCCAGGGCCCAGAGGAGCCATGCCAGTGAGGGGCTGTGCGGCTTCCTTAGCTTCATGGTAACCACCTCTGATCTTGACACACATGCTGGAAACAGACGAGGAAAGGGAAGAAGGAAGAGAAAAAATTGTTAGAAAAAGACATGAAGAGATAAAAGGGGATGAAAAAGAAAGAGAGGAGGAAAAACAAAAGGAGAGTCTAAAGAGATGGGTGGGAAAGGGACAGGGCAGAGGGATCTGAGGTTCCTCTGGAAGGATGGATGTCTGGCCTGCATGTGTCCCCTGGCACCTGGGGGAGTGGGCCCCCATTCTCTCCGATCCACTGTGCCTCCAGCTGTAAACCTTGCCACCCCCTACCCTGTGCATCACAGCAGCCCTGCCCAGTCCTGCCCACTTGCCTTCTTCATAAGCTTCCTGCCTCTGCAAGCTCCCATACCCAACTGGGAGCTGGAGCCGGGAGGGCTGAGTCATTGTCCCTCCAACCAGCCACGCCCACCAGCCTTCTTGCCCAGGCAGCTACCTCTTTCCTGGTTCATCACCTGAGCGGCAGGAAATGCAAACCAGTGGGCCAGACGTTTCACCCAGCACATAGAGGAGCCACGACAATGGAAGCCTCGGCTCAGGGTGGCCCACTGACCTCTCCCTGCCCCATTGCCAGGGTCCTGCTTAAAAGGGAGGTGCCTGCCTGTATCATCACAGCCCTGTCCCCTGAGGTCACCTGTTCTGGGATCACAGGCTCTTGACTCTGCCCCAGACCTCCAATTCTAAAGGCCACCACCCCAGCGTGGGGAAGGGCTAGGGCCCTGGTGGCTCCAGGGGCCCTCCAGGACAGCCCCAGATCTCTGCTACCCGGACACAAGCCCAAGGCCACACCTCACTCATCAGCCAAGATCTGGCCAACAATCAGTCAAGTCTACCTGGTATTCCTCCCCCTGCACAGACATCTCTGGGGACTTCCATGGACCATGGACCCAGGGCTTTCAGACACTTGCGTTCCATTCAGTCTGTGCACGTGGCTGGCGGAAACGGGGGAACCAGGCCCCAGCCCCAATTCTGCCCAAAACTACTTCATCTCCATGGGCTACAGTTTCCTCAGCTGTCAAATGGGAACCAAATATTCCTCATGCGGTTGTTGTGAGGATGAAAGAGATGGCACACAGACGCGCATCATCAACGGAAGGGCAGACACATGAGTCTACCCTGGGCTGGCCTCCTGGGAGGGCCAGGACCGAGAAATGGAAGAAGACGTGGATTGCTTTGGAATCAGACGCTAATATACTACGTGAGCTTGGGTAATTGACTTTGCCTTCCTGGAGTTTAGTTTTGTCACCCGCAGAATGGAGGAATGGAGTGACAGTCACCCAGTCCCTCGGAGTTCTCTAGTCTGCGGTTCCAAGGTTGCACCCTGCACACTCCCTAGCCAGGGGGCAGCTCCAGTGGTCAGGATGTGGTGGGACGCAGCTCGGAAATGGCCCTGTGGAAGAGGAGACTCGGGCCCTAGCCATGGCACCAACAGTGATTTTCAAAATATTTAACAAGGCTGGGAAGCGGCATGTTAGTTAGCCCCATGCAGGGCAGCTTCGCTTCTAGAGCCCAGGAAAAGCAGGTCTGTCTCACCTGCTTAAGAAGAAACCCTCCCCTTCTCCACAGACTTCCCAATCCTGTCACTCCACGCATGGCCATGACCCATTCTACTGAGCAGCAAATCCTGTCCTCCAGCCCCCAGCCTCCTTCAACTTTCCACCACCCCAAACAGAAGCGTCCACACAGTGAGAAGTTAGGCAGCCGGAGCGGGGCGGGGCGGGGGGGACTTCTGACATCACCCTCAACCACCACCCGGTTGGGTGGAAGTCACTCAGGTGGGAAGGCTTTTATGACATCTTAGGTGTGTCACCTGTTCTGAGGCCAAAGGGCCCATGAATGACTCCAGGTGTTCCAGCCCCTAAGGCAGGTGTCAGGTTACAAGACACATAATCATTCCAGTTCGGCAACTTCACCTGTAGGGTTGTTTCAATCGACCCACCCCACAGCTCCCAAATCACTCCCGGAATACTGTGGTGAGAGGCAGCTGGCTTGCTAAGGGGACAGGGATGCTGGACATGAGGGACCAAGGCCTGCCCTGCACTTAGGCTTCTTCCAGCCAGTGCTGAGCGGGGATTACTGACCCGCTGGCCAGCTGTGGGGAGGCCTCCGCCTGACTTGGGTCGCCAGTCTCAGCTCCAGGCCGTAGGGAAATATGGAAGATCACAGAGCCAGCACGGTGAGTGTGGGGACCTTCTGCTCCTGAGACTGGAGGGAGGGTGGGTTTCCCCATCAAGGACCCTTCGAGCAGCCTGAGAAGTCAACAGCTGCGAATTTTGCGACTCCTTACAGGTTAAAAAAGAGATCATAGTTGAATCACCCCCACACCCCATCCCCTTACATGCCTTGTACACACCTGCCCTCTTCTCTCCCCCACTGCCAGCGGTCCCTGGCCCAGCCCGCGCAGGAAGCTGGGGCGCAGAGGCCAGGGCTGCCCTTTCTGATGGCTGCCCCCCAATGCTGCATGCTCTTCTGCACAGCGTCTCCCAGTTTGTTGGCTAGAGGTCAGCACTATGTTTCCAAGGGCAAGTGGCAGTTTTGATGCCTCTATGTCCCTCTGCCACTCCCTGGGGAGACTGACTCCTTTCCTTTTTAAAGAAAATGGTGCGGAGATGCCCCAGAACAATCTCGGGTGTCGGTGGAGATCTTACGCTTGGTCTCTCTTCATGCCCTCGCCCTCTGTCCTCCTTCTCAGAATACCTAGAGTGTCTTCGCTCCCCTGGGGCAAAGAGAACTGACTCCATCTTTCAAGGAGGATGACTGAGGACCAGGGAGGGGAAGAGACAGCTGGGTCTGAGGTGGAACCCAGAGTGTCTCCATTCTCCAGCCCTTGGCCAAGCCGCAGCAATTTCCCAGCAACCGAAAGGAAAAAGGGGGGAATAAAGGGAAGGAGAAGCAGCTATTTAAGGGGTAGGATGTGACCTGCAGTGACCCCTCAAATGGCTGTCTCCTGACTGCCAGCCGCAGCCTTTCCTGTGACATGCTTCCAAAAAGTCTGGCAAAAGCCAGCTCAGTGCCAGGGTAGTTGAGGGTCAGAAAGGGTTTGCTTGCTTTCCGCTGGAATTGAGCCAGGATCAAAGCACCAGCTTCCTGCTTTCCCGGCCAAGGAGGTGCCCTAGAAGCTCAACCTGTGTGCAGAGAAGCCCCATCCCCTGGGGCTGCGGGAGAGGGGAGGAAAGTAGCAGTGCAGCCTGCCCAGCTGAGCTGCTTCTGGGTGGCACTGAGGAGCCCTGGGCTGCCTCTCAGGGGAGCAACAGAAAAGGGAGTAGTTTCTAGGGCAGATTACTGCAGCATGCACTGTAGCATCAAAAGGCTAAAAGGGGCCAGGTATGGTGGCACGCACGAGTAGTACCAGCTACTTGGGAGGCCAAGGCAGGAGGATCGCTTGAGCCCAAGAGTTCAAGGCTAAAGCGAGCTATAGCTATGATGATGGCACTGCACTCCAGCCTGGGCAACAGAGCAAGACCCTGTCTCAAAACAAACAAACAAAAAAAAAGAGGCTAAGAAGCCGGCTCCCTTATCAGCCGTGCTGTCTTGAGACTGTAGTCTTTCTAATCTTTTAATCTTACCATGCACACGCAGGGTAAGTGCAGAGACTGAATAGGTTAAGATAGTAAATAGGCGCTGGAAACCATGACACCCTGTAGAAACGTAAAAACTCGTGCCTAAAGATGAATCCACTGACCCTTTGCTACCCAGGGAAGGAGCTGGGCATTGCCGTGTGGGTGAGAGAGGGCAGGTGGGCCCCAAAGGCAAGGGAGAGTATGGCCAGTCTCCAGGGTAGGATCCAAGGAGCCTCTGGCCCCGAGCTAGCCATTAAACCACCTGCGCCTAATTACCCTGTCATTGCCCTCTAATGAGGCCAGGCCAGCCATAGCTCCCAGCCCTAGGGAGAGAATGGGACAGCTCATGCCCCTCCCTGCTCCTTCCGTCCCCACAGGCCCCTCCCTGTGGCAAGGTCTGCATGGTGGTTCTCTCCCTGGAACCCATTAAACTAGGAATGCCCAGGAACAGCTGAAGCCCGGAGCAGAGATCGGAGCCCAAATTCTGTCTCTGAGGGAAATGTGTCCCTTGATATCTACTCTGTGTCGGAGGCCTGGAGGGAAGTCAGGGACTCTGTGACTGGCCCGGCTCATTACTGCCCTGGAGGCCCCAAACACACCAGGAGCCACAAAGAAGGCATTGGCCTGAGGCTAGCTCGCCCCTTCTAGCCCCTTCTAGCTAATCTGGGGGCAATGATCCTCCCTACCACTTTCTCTGCTCCTTGCCAGCCTGGTACAGACTCAGGGGCTTGTCTAGGGCTCAAGAACGTGGTGGTCAGCAGGTCAGCCCGAGGGCTGCGGGGGTCTGCAGGGTCCACCCCAGACTGGGACATGGAGCCTGCTGCCCACTCAGCCCTAGTGGTGGCCTCCAGGGCTCTGAGATGGCAAACAGAGAGCTGGGCAGTGGAAAGCCCCTAGGAGGCTAGATGGGCAGAGATGGACTGCTTGCCCTGCTGCTTTCCTGCACCCCTCGCCACCTGAGTGAGGGGACCTCGTGTCGCTGTGACCCCCAAAGAAGCTCCAGCCAGCCAACTACCATTTAATCAGCTCCTGCCATTGGCCAGCCTCTAAATGGAGTGCCTAGGTTCTACCATGGAGATGCTCAGAAAGGACCGTGCGACAAGTATAATACCAGCAGTGCTGACAAGATGCCTCTGGAGCCAAGAAGGCGGTAGATTCTCTCTAGGGGGTTCAGAGAGATGTCCCAGAAGAGACAGTATTTGCACTGGGCTTTGAAGGATGAGCAGGCTCGCTCCAGGCAGAGAAGGTGGGGAGGGTGCTCCAGACAGAGGGAACTGCATGGGAACAGCAAGAGAGTGGGAGTGTGGGGACAAGGGGCAACACAGGAAGCTGAGAAGCCTATACAGGGCACAGGGCCTTGCCGGCGGGGTCAGAGGAGCTGAAGCTAAATCACAGCAGAGGCAGCATCTCCTAGGGCTCTTCCCTCCAGATCTTGGGGTTCGAGCTGTGTGCCGGGGTGCTGACCTGGAGAAGTTTGGAGGTCAGTCCTGCCGTGTGCTCGCAGGACTCTCTCCTCCTGTCCAAACTCCCTTCAGTGCAGCCCAGAGCCCAGCTGTGATTGCAACAACGACAGCTTCCTTCCCTCCCCAGCCCAGCTCCCTGAGTGACAAAGCCTGCAAGATCTGACAGCTGAGCGTGAGAAATGAGGAGACAGGCGAGTGTGAAGGGGAGAGATGAGAAAAAACAGACCAAAACCGGGGCTCAGGAACTCTCAAAAAAAAGCCCCAGAACCAACCAACCCAAGACAGCAGGAGACAAATGCTCTCAGGCTGAACAACTGTCATGGCGCAGATCTCCCAGGCAGCTCTTCTGCCCTCAGGCAGCTTGGTGAAAACATCGCTTGCTCAGTAAAACACTTCCAGTTCCCAAGCAATGATTCCCCAGGATGTGAACTCCCCCAAACCTAAAATGCATTCATCTCTGCCATAGTTTTTATAAACCTGTTGCCACCAGACTGGGAGCTTCTCGAGGACAGGGTCTATGCCTTTTCTGTCTTTTGGTCCCAAACCTAGAACAAGGCCTGGCATGAGATAGGCACTTGGTAAATGCTGGCGAACGAATGAACGACAGATAAATGATTGAAGATAGAATCCTCTAGAAGCAGTTTCTGATGTATCTGACCCTGAAGACAAGGTTCACGCCGAGTTCAACTGGAAAACATGCCCGATTCTACCTGAGGTGTCACCAAGGTGGTTTCACCCCAGACAGATACTAGGTACGAGGGAGGTATGGGCGTGAGCCTGCCTGGAAACCCCAGTGATGGAACGGGGAGAGTCAGAGCTCAGCTGATGTGGCAACCCCCTGCGACACGTCTAACTCCACCTCCCGCCCGTGTTCTGACTAAGCATCATGACAGCACCAGAGAAATCTGTAAACAAGACTCAAAAGGGCAACAGGCCTCCCTCCCCTCAGCTTGCAGAGCAGCTGCCAACTTCCTGGCATAATCCACGCAACCAGAAACTCCCCAGGGCAGCAGATGGAAAGAACACTGGAGGAAGAGCGTGGGAGACTGAGATGGCCCCTGCCCAGAGGTGGCAGTGGTGTCTTCTGTCACAGAGTATCCTGCACGCCAGTCTGGATGAGCTTTGCCCACCGGGGCGGTTGAGCCGATCAACGCTCTGGGCATTTCCTGCCATCTCAGTCTCTTCTCTGCAATCTGCAAGCACTCATTCATTCATTCATTCAGCATGTGCTCCCTGAACATCTGCTCTACGCTACTGAGGTCAGCCACATCGCCCTCATCCCATTTTCACCCTGGCACTGGGGACATCACCCATGATCACATCCCCGATCGCTAGAGGGGAGGAGGACGGCCTTGTCAGGCTTCTGGGAGGACCGATCCATCTTGACAAGCAGGAGTCACTGGTGGTCTTAAAGGGAATAACAATAGCGGCAACATTTCCTCTCTAACCTAATAGCACGAGGACAGCGTGTTGTGCTTTGTGGCACTTTCATGTCCAGACTCTGCCTTGAGTCTGATGCCAACTCTCTGAGACCTTCTAATCCTCATTACAGACAAAGGAAATCAAGGCTCAAAGAAGTTAGTTTCAATACTTGAAAAGGGTCACTCAGCCAAGAGCAAAGGGACACCCAGTATCTGTAATTATCTGAGGCTTTCAAGAAGACTAAGATAAAGATTCATACCTAATGCTGCTCGGAAAAAAAAAGTTACCAGGAGACCATTAAAGATAGAAAATTGACCTAAAGAGAGAATATTGTGAGTGAATCAGGCCAGGGCTAGTCTTATCTCTGGCAGGAGACAAGAGAAGTTTCAGGCTACATGCAAACTCTTCAGAAAGAACCTTAAGGTCTTCTAGGTGAGTGGTTTCCCCAAGGACATTGTGGCCTCAGAGCCCCTTGCCCCACTGAAGTCTAATGCAGACCCCCACCTGGAACACAGAGAAAGAAACAGGGCTGCAGTGTCTGGAAGGACCCTGTCCTCACTCCCTCACCCACTCTGCCCCCTCCCTCCCCTGGCAGCACTGCTGAGGGGGGCCAGGGGTGCTCGGCCAAATCCCCCAGGAGTGGGCATGGCCCTTGTCTGGGCCTCCCCTTGGCTGCTGCAGAAACCTCCTTCACAATCCAATCCGGCTTCTATTCACACACCTTCTGTTTCTAGAAACTCTAGTTGCTTAAAACAACTCTCCCTTTGCCAAGAGAAAGGGCTCTCTGTGACTTCCAACATTCCTCCTTTGTGTGGTCCTTTGCCTTGTCCTCGAGATGCCATACACATTTTAAAGGACCATGGTCATGACCCCTTGGTCCCTGCTTCTCTGCCCTGCAGAGTTCTCACAGTTTACATGACATCCCTTCGGGTCCCCTAACTGCCCTGGTCACTCTCCCCAGAGGCACTTGGTCCACAGAGTCCCATCCTGAAGTCAGGCCCCTTGGCCTACGAAATCATAAATTAGCCACTGTTTGTTCAGCTCCTGTTACATATGTGCCAGGCCCTCTACGAAGCTCTTTCCCGTTAATAATGAATAATGTTTGAGTATCTACTATGCCATGCACTTGTCAAGCTCTATTTTAATATTGCCATTAATAATTAACAAAAATAATGGAATATATTCTCCATGGCACATGAACTTTGCCTCTTGTTCACTGCTATATCTCCAGGCCCCAGAAAGGTGCCTTACTGAATGGATACAGTGTCACTGCTGTTATTATTATTTATTATTACAGCTAACAATCATCACAATCGTGCTACCCACCAGGCAATGTGCTAATAATGCCAAACATATTTTGGGCTCATTAGGAGGGAGACTTATTCAATCTCTCTCCCTCTCTCTCTCACTTTTTCACACACACGAAATTGAGGATTTCGGTGGCTAAATAACTTGCCTAAGGCCTCAGGCCTGAGAGCAACAGAAGTAGGATGAAGACCTGGGCTTCGGGATTCCAAGGTCTATACTCCTTCCACTGTAAACCCAGCCTGTTCTAGAAAATGGCATCCCAGCAAGGAAGAACTTGACAAAGCACTCACAGAGTTATGTGAGTGGGCAGAGAAGTGGGAAAGGAACTCCGGGTTATGCAACCTCAAAGTAATAGATGCAGAGAAGTCACTGAGGTATGATTGAAGCACTATTTATAGGATCGTGCGTTCAGAGTTCACAAGAAAGAGATCTAGATCTTTGCCAGGGGTGCGAGGCTGGTTATCATCGGAGCATCCAGAACAAATGTGAATGCTCAATGCTGCCCTTGTACAGAGCCTTGGTGCAGATCCCCCTGGAACACCGTGTGGAGTTCTGCTCCCCGGGGCCTCTAGGGTAACTGGAGCTGAGCGCACCGATTTTCACCCCCTAAACTCCTCTACATGCCAAGCACCAGGCCAGGCACATCACATGCATCATCTCATTTAATCCTCACCAACAACCCTATGAAGTAGATCATCTTCTCCCCATTTTACAAATGAGGAAACTGAGCCTCAGTGCAATTCATTAACATGCCCAGGACCGCATGGCTGGAAAGGGACAGATCTGGATTCAGGCCAGTGCACCTGACTCAGGGCTCAGGAAGAGCAGGAGCAGGGGACAACCTCCTGACCAAGGCTGCAGAGACCCTCAAACCGCAAGGACCAGCCGAGGGCAACCACGAGCAAGTCTGTAAAATCAGGAGTGGGCTTGGGAAGGCGCGTTGTACCTAGCAAGGGGGCCTTACAGAACCTTCCTCACCATCACCTTGTGCAGTCAGTTTGATCGTAACCTGCATTCCAAAGGAATCAGCTAGGCCCAGGAGATGATAGTGATTTGCCCAAAGCTGCTCTGCACGTAATAGAGGAGTCAGACCTCCTAACGCCAAAGTTCCTTTTCCCTCCCCACCGTTTACCTCCCCCTTAAAGTTTAAGGAGAATTCAGGATAAGCAAAAGACAGTCGAAACTCTGTGGAGTTTCTCAAAGACAGTCGAAACTCTGTGGAATTCTTATAAACATCATGCTGCATCTTGGGTGGCAGCTCCTCAGTTCAGGTCAATTGCAATGTTAGAAAAACCTTCTAAGCTTTAACTCCATCTGCCCTTCCCCACGGCAAACCCCTAAGGGTCCCTGTCTGGCTAGGAGTCTGATCTCCGTGCCCCGGCCCCTGCTGGCTCTCTGGAGTCCCCTTCAGCCATTGTCCAGGCATTGCCCTTGGGTGTGCAAAGATGATGGCAGCTTCCTTTTAATCAGAACTTACTGGGGAGGGACAGTGGGCTCAGACAGACCCATCACCCTGGGGCAGAAGGAAAGCTAAACGAAGTAGAATTGCGAAGAACTCAGAAAGGCTGGAGAGAATGGACTGCTTTGTAAGAGCTACAGTAGGCAGCAAGATCACCTGGAAGCAAGGGACCTCTGATGGGCATGGGCGCAGGGCTTCTGACGAAGTCAATGCAACGGGCACGTGCTAATACCTCCCTCCTACCTTTCCCGTTGTCTCTGGGGAAAGAAAGCATGACTACTGTACCTCAGTTTCTCCATCTGTGACACAGGGATGCTTACACCTTCACCCTCTCCCCAGGGCCTACCTGGACTTAAGAGCTGGGTGGTAACACAAAAGCTGATTCTTCAATGGCAGGAGCTAAACTGCAGGCTGGTGGCAGAATAATGGCAGGCTGGTGGCAGAATAATTGCAGGTCACCTGACACCTCCCATCTGCCCCAGGCCCTGCCCTGGAGCCATTATGTGCTAGGATGGGGGCTAAGGTGCTCGGGTCAAATCGCTAACAGGTCAGCACCTATGTGGCTTTGAACAAGGCAAAATGGTTTCTAATGTGGCAGCCGAGGCTGAAGTTAGCCCTACAGGAAAGTGTGCTGCTGTAAGGTCACCTGCACACACACAGCGAATGTGAGAATCTCCTTCGTGGGAGAGCTTGGATAGCCCCCTGTGCGTGGCCGGGGATGGGGGCAGACCTGCTTAGAGGGGACAGGGTGGCAGGTCAGAGGGTGCTTGGAGGCAGGCGTGATGAGTCACCTCTGTGGACCCCCCATACACTCAGCTGCCTGTCACAGCCAGGCGCATCTCTGGAAACTCCCCCTCCTGCCCTGCCAGCCATGGTCCAGCCCTCCAAGTCCCGTCTCCTCACCTTACCTGTCATGGCTGCGGCATCCCACAGAGACAGCCCTGATTCCAGCCCTGCAAAGGCATCAGACCGCCTGTCCCCGCGGCAGGTGGAGAGGACACAGCTGCTTACAGTTGGGCTGGGGGTGGGGGTGCAGGTTCAGGGGCCAGACCACTCTCGTCAGAGGAGCCACCAAGCCCTGGAGCCAGCTGTGGCTGGGCCTTGCTCTATGAGCTGACTATGAGCCGCCTCTAGAAACCCAGAGAACTCTCCCCACCCCCTCCCTTGGGATTTCCCCCCCGCTGCTTGTCACTGGCCTCGGCAACCTAGCTACCACCTGCCAGGGCCCCAGAGGACCTGTTTGTCCCATCACCTGGCAACAGTGGCGCCGCTGGCTCTAGGCTTTCCCTATGCGACCTCAGGAAGCCAGGGCCTTGGCCCCCATGGGAGCCTGAAGCTGCCACAGATGGGAGCAGGGCCAGAAAGCCCCGTTTTATGTGCCCCTACTTTTCTCCCTCCATCCACACCCCAGTCAGTCTAGCTCTGCCCCTGCTGACTTCTTTCCAGGGCAAGGAAGTGCAGCATCAGCATTGCAGAGAGGAGGAGAGGAGTGAGGTCCCAGGGGCAGGCCACTTGGCAGGGAAAGCAGACAGAGGAGCTGGCCTGCCTCCTCTTCTTCCCTCCTTGTTAGCCTGGTGAGCACTTGTCCATTTCATTGTGAGGTTATTAACCCTTTTATCCCATCTCTGAAAGGCAGTTCCCAATTACCCAAAGGGATCTGGAGGTTCAGAGACATTAAAGAACATGCCAAAGGCCACTCAGCAAGTCAGAAGACAAGGCAAGACGAGAACTCACACTCCCCAGGCTGATCCCTTGTGGCTTCTCTGAAGCTCACTTAATCTTCACTCCATTTCAAACGAAAGCTGCCTTGTGTCTGGGTTGCTCATCTCTCAGCTGAAAGGGAAACAGGACCCTAAGTGTCCATTTGACATTTGGGGCTGAGCTAAGCCCAGGCAGGAGTTTCTCCAAGATCTGAAACAGTGTGTGGGGTAGGGGAGACTAAGGCACGGAGAAGGAGGTGAGAAAGGCAGACACCTAATGGAAGAGAGGGAAGGAGAAATGCTACTTTTCCCAATACGCTCTTTGAGGGAGGTCTCTTGCCCCATTTATGGATGACTTGCAGAGCCAGGAGCTGTGCAGAGGTTACTCTGCCTTCAGACCAAGGCAGGACTGGGGAGACGCAGGAGCAATCTCTGCATGCTGACTGCGTGCTAATCACATGCAACAGGACCACATTGCAGGGGAGTAGACATTCAAAAGGACGCAGCACCAGCTAATGACGCTTACCCAGTGGGATTCCTGAAACTGTGGGGAAGTGAAAACAGCAGCCACTGAGTCCAGAAACCTGGCCCCAAGAGCTGGATCTCTTACTTACTTGCTCGGAAGCCATAGCATTATAGGAGCCATGGTCTCCTCTTCCGTGAAATTGGGATCATTTCTCAGGGTTGTTCCAAGGATTAAATGGGAGAGCATTTATGAAAGAAGGATATTGTAAGCTATATAACAATATTCAACTATAATAGTCAGTGGTTCTGTCTCCACATTTGGGTCTTAGATTGATGTCTCTGCTGCCAGTGACCAACTGAGAAACAGAAAAAAGATTCTCGAGCTAATCAGGCAATGGCAGGTGTTTTTCAGCCATTGAGCATCCACCCATTTCTACCACCCCACCTGACCCCCTACACCCTCTGGCTTGGGTCCTCCTGGGTCCTGGGGGCCTGGGGGCCTGGGAATTCCAGCTCTTCCACCGTACTGTAGACGGCAGGAGCTTCCTCTCAGATGAGCCCCAGGTCGGACACCAGGTGGGCCGGACCCATGAGTCAGGGCTCTGCGGCGGCAGACTGAGTCAACAGAGCAGACAGGCCTGCCCCAGCCACCAGCCCAAACAAAAAGGCCATGGCCAATGCCTGCGCTTCGGCTGGGCTGGGCCGGGCCTGGGCTGCGGTGGTTGTGGCCAGCGGCTGAGTTGAAGTTGGGGTTAAGCAAAGACATCTCCAGCAAAGCAAAAGGAAGTACAGTTGGTCTATGGTGGCCTCACAACTTCCCTCTTCCCTCTATTAACTCCGGGGCAAGACACTTCTGTCTGTCCTCGGTTTTCTCATCTGAAAGTGAGGAAGTTGCCTGGGAGGGTCTCTAGAGACCCTTCTAGCTTTCGCATCCTGTGTTCGTGGCAGGGACGCCCCACAGTGATGGGGGCCGACTGGATCTCTGAATTATACCTGGCACCCCATTTGCTCCTTTCCTCCGCTCAGGATTGCTTCTAGGCTGAGAGAGGATGCAGCTGGCCATAAGTCCCTCTTTCCGTCCTGCTCAGGAATGTCATTGACATTGATGGTCCCCAATAGCCACTTGCAGGCCTAAAATGCGCCCGCCTCCCTGCCCATGGGCCCTGATCACCACGGCCTTCAGCAGCTCCCCTTCCCAGAAGTCTAACAACCCATCATCTCCCAACTGTCTGTGTCAGAGATGCTTGCCAAAGAGCTTCAAAAAAGGCCAAAGAATGAGCCACTGAATGGAAGAACCCAGGCAGCATGATAGTAAGGGCAGATCCTGGTGAGGACAGGAGTTTGACCTCCTCAAAGCACTCAGCATAGCCAGGTGACAGCTTTTGTAATTTCTCTTTGAACCTTGTGTGCACAGCATTGAATGAATCATAATCTTTATTCAGGACACTTTTCACTAGTGGTCCCTGTAGGGCCCATTTGTAACTTACTAGCGAATTAGTTGTGTTTTGTTTTGTTTTGTTTTGTTTTTGAGACAGAGTCTCACTCTGTTGCCTGGGCTAGAGTGCCATGGCGTCAGCCTAGCTCACAGCAACCTCAAACTCCTGGGCTCAAGCAATCCTCCTGCCTCAGCCTCCCAAGTAGCTGGGACTACAGGCATACACCACCATGCCTGGCTAATTTTTCCTATATATTTTTAGTTTGCCAATTAATTTCTTTCTATTTTTAGTAGAAACAGGGTCTCACTCTTGCCCAGGCTGGTTTTGAACTCCTGACCTTGAGCAATCCACCCGCCTCGGCCTCCCAGAGTGCTAGGATTACAGGCGTGAGCCACCTCGCCCGGCCGCAAATTACTTGCTTTTAACCATGTAGTAAAATGTAGCTTCCATAAACCCACCACCCCAACAAAAGCTAGAACCATAACTATAACCCGCATCTAACCACGAGATCCCCCCAGCCCCATCACACATACACCCACACTCCTGCTGAGGTAGGTGGGCATGTCCCTTTTGTTTATTAATTCAACAAATATTGACTGCACATCTTTGCTAGGCTGGAACTGTGCTAGAAGCCCCCTGCCACAGTAAGCATCATCCTGAATCCATGTCCATCATTCCCTTTCTTCTTTATGAAAAAGATTCTGTCCTATATGGAATCTTTTGGGACTTACTTTTTCCCTTAATATTAAATTGCCAATGTCATCTGTATTATTTTGTGTCACTGTAGCTCATTCATTTTGACTGCAGCATAATATTCCATTGTGTGACTATACAACAGTCAGCTTCTTAAAGGCTGTCCTGAGATTGCATCCTAAAACTGAGATGTGTTCATTACTTCTTTTATTCGACAAATATTTATCCAGCACTCACTATCATGCATTGTGAGAGACATCGGGGGTGTGGTGATTAACACGACAGTCACAGTCCCTGTCACTCTAGCTTATAGTTTTGATTTGGGGTGTTTTTTTTCTTTCTCTCTTTTGTTTTCAAACAGGTGTGGAATTTCTTCCACAACCACCCCTCAGTGGATCGCAAGTGAAAACATACTAGCCACTGTTGGGTGCTGGGGTCACTTCAGCTCAGGGCTGAGGAAGCCAAGGCCCAGAGAGTGCAGACTCTAAGCCTCCTTTGTTCCCTCTGTGCCTCAGCTTCTAGCAAATTCTGGGCCCATCAGAGGTGTATAGTCAATATTTGTCAATTTAATAACAAACAAAACAAACTTGCCCTACCTACAGAAACAAACGCAGGCATGCACGCACAAGTAGACCCAGTGGGAATGAGTGAATGGACAGGGAAGGGCCCACTATTTAGTGGATGCTCTTAGTGTCCCTCCAGCCAGCCCGTCCTCTAGCCTCCCACAGCTCAACAAACACCCTCACACCTGCTCAACTAAAACCCAAGTGCATCCAGTTCATGGGCGAGGCCTGTTGCCTGTATCTTCCAAGCACATATAGAGTCTCTCTACCACCAACCTCCCTCTGTCTGCTCCTGTCCTCACCTTACTCCTGCCATGCCCATCTCTATTCGGTTCCTCCACCCTCCCAAGCTTGTTCCCGCCTGCTCGGCTCCTTCTTGTCACTCAAGCCCCAGATCAGGTGTCACCTCCCCAGAGAGGCTCTCCCTAAACGCCCAGACCCCTCACCTCGACCTCCCACTCTCTGTCTCCATCCAGGCACTGTCTCCTGTCACCCCACCTGCATAGCACCCACCACTCTCTTATCTTTTCTGGTTTATCTGTTTATGGCCCATCCTCCCCCTCCCCAGGCCCTCCCCTCTCCTCTGAAATGCAGGCTTCCAGAGGGCAGGCTCGGCTGTCTTGTTTGGGCACTACTCCCATTCTTACAGAATTATTTTTTAATTGTCCTAGGCTCCTCCTGGAGTAGTGCCTGGTCCAATGTAGACATTTGATTAGTTTAATAATTAATCATTTAATGCTACCCATCCTGGTTTTCAGACAATTGGCATCAATCCTTTTCAGCCTTGACTTGACTGAGTTAGATGAAAGGACTTTGTAAACTGTTCATGCCCATCGAGTGTGAATCACTGCCGGTATTATTACCACCCGACTCCAGGCCCAACGATGCAGAGCCGCCTGATTTGTTCTCATCTTTGGCCTGGAAACAGTCCCTTCCCTCCAGCCCTGGTGACAGGGGACGAGAGACAGCTAAGAACCAGCCACAGTGCAGAGCCCAGGGTTCAGCCCAGTTCGCCGTCATTCACTGAGTCTTTATTTGGCCCAAGCCCCGTGCTAAACACCAAGAGGACAAAGCCAATGAGAAAGAGTGGCTAATACTATTATTATGTGACAACTAAAAATAAAATTTTAACTTAAAAAAAAAAAAGAAAATCAACCAAAAATAAAAAGAGAGAAGAAAAACAGTGGCTGCTCATGGAGAGAAGTGTTGTGCTAAAGACCTGCACCAGGGGCTGCGGAAGGTCGGAGAATGGGAGGGAGGAGGGAAGGGCAGGCCACTGTGCGCCTGGCACTCCCACCAGACAGCTCATGCAACCTCACGGGAGCCCTTGGAAGGGGGTGCTATTTTTCCTTCTTTACAGAGGGTAAGCCCTCTGTAAAGCTCAGAGAGGTTAAGGATCTTGCCTAAAAGTGCACTGGTGATGGGAGGCAGGGCCTATATTCCAACTGAGCCCCTGCAGACTCCAGAGCCTCCACTGGGACACCCATTTCCCAGTGTCATCGAAGGACAAGGCTGGGCACATCCCTCCAGCAGATACAGACTTGTGTTTGGGAGGAAGGGAGGAGTTCATCCTCCAGATTGCTGTGTCCACCGTGCTTAGCCGTGGGAGCCGGCAGCACCCCAGGACCCCTCATATCTAATCTGGGGCACCCACCCAGGGGTTAGAAGAGGCCGTGTCACTCCCAAGTGGGACTGGAAAAATTCCCTGCTGGTCATGCGCCTCCCCCAGCCACCACCAAGGGCGGTCATGACCTCAGAACAACAGGGCAGGCAAGTCCCTGGGTGGAGACCTAGACCACAGGCCCAGCTGCTACTCATCCCACCCAGGGATTCCAGATCCTATGCCAGACGGGAAAGGGAAGAGAGAGAAGGAAGGTTTCTGGGAGTTGGGGAAGGGTTCAAAGAGCATGAACCTGCACAGCATGCTTCCTTTAACCCTTCCCAGGCAGGAAGCCTTTGTGTCAGTGGCTCCTGCGTGTGACTCTACGTGGCTGTGTGTGCTGAGTGCACTCGTTAAGTGGTGTGAGCAAGCAGAAGTGCCTCTGTGTATATTTGTGTACCTGTGTCCATGGCAACCTAAGGCGACACTCAGAAGTACCATAGTGTTCTGCTAGGCTTTTTTTGTTTGTCTGTTTTATTAGGTACATCGTACATTCATTCAGTAAAGCACTTAAATCTAAAGTCTACCACCCAATAAATCTTTACACATATAAACACCCATGTAAGCACACCTAGAACAGATCTAAAAGTTTTCTAGCATTCCAGAAGGCTCTGTTGTGCCTCTTCCAATAACTGCCCCACCTCCCCAGTGATAACCACTGTTCTGCCTCTTATCGCTATAGACTAACTTTACCTTTCAAAAGCTATATAAATAGAATCATACAGAGTGTACTTTTTTGTATCTGGTTTGTTTCCATCACCATATCTATGAAATTCATCCCTGTCATTGCATTTAGCACTAGTTTACTCTTGTCCATTGCTGAATTATATTCCATTATATGAATATACCACAATTTGTTTATCTACTCCACCAATGATTGACATTTGGGTTTTTCCAATGCTTAGCTATTACGTATGAAGTGACTATGACCATTCACACACAAGTTTTTTTGCTAGGCATATGCACTTACTTCTCTTGGCTATATCGTGGAGCAGAATTGCTGGTTCATAGAATCATAGAATAGTTACATGTTTAGCACTAGTAGATTTAGCCAAACCATTTTCCAAAGTATTTGTATGAATTTACATTCTCACCAACAATGTATTACATTGTTCCACATCCTTGTCAACCCTTAGTATTGTCAGTCTTTTTAATTTTAGCCATTCTGGTGTTTATGTAGAGATATTTCATTGTGGTTTGAATTTGCATTTGCCTGATGAGAAATGATATTAAGCATCTTTTGGTACTCATTTAGCCCCTTGGGTATCCTCTTTTGTGAAGTGTCCAAATTTTCACAAAAATATAATATCTATAAAAATAGATAAATTTTTGACAAAAACAGACAGTAGAGTGGAATCACCTTGAGGAATTCGGCAATACTCACAACGACCCAGCAACCAGTTGTTTCTACTGTTGCTAACTAGTTGTCATAATCAATAAACTAGTTGAACCAGGTCAAATAGGTGCCCAAAACTAAATTTTTCATTTTGAACCAATTATGTGGATATCACAGAGCTTCCCAGCTGAGATTCAGCAGGGAAAAGGGAATACAGGCAAGAACCAAGAGCCCCGCCCCTAGGCTGCTAACCCCAGCCCCGAGAGGTTCCCACTCTCAGCTCACTGTTTCTCCTTCAATTCCAGGAGCCCAGCAGTGACCAACCCCTGAATAATAGCCAAGGTAAGCACAAGTCCTGCTTTCCTTTGTCCACCTCAGCCTCTGAGTTTCAGTTACCAAGTAGGTCCTAAGCCACTCTTGCATGGCCCTCACCAACACAACCAAGTGCTAAGTGCTATGGGTGACACCCACCCACTCATCCACCCATCATTCAGCAAACATATTAGGGGACTGTAAGTCCCAGGATTCATTCTAGAAGTAGGAGGCATGGTCTCTGGGGAAACAGAACCAACAATACTAAAACTCCAAGAGCACTGATTCTCCAATTCGTTCATTCAGTTGCTCATCCTCTTATTCATGCACTCAGACTGTAAGCGCCTGCCACGTGCCAGGCCCTGGGCTGGATGCTGGGCTGCTGCAGTAATAAGACAGCCAAAGCCCCTGCCCTCAAGGAGTTCATGGTCTGACCATGCTGCCAAGGAACAAGCCACACAGAGGCATTTTCCCTGGTAGAAAAGAAAATAGCAGTGTTTGCCTGGTGTACAAGAGAAAAATAAGTTAATAAATAGAATGACCCCAAATTTCAGGGTTTTTTTTTCCTTCTATTACATTTTCTTAAGCCATTGATATCCACTCCTGATAGCCAGCTGGGTCAGCAAAACAAATGAGCAAGGAAAAAATTAATATGAACACATCAGTAAGAAAACAGCCAAACCCACTTACTTTGACAGCTTATTTAGTTCCCAGTTCAGGGTCACTAGTTAATAATGATCACACGTAAGGTAATCTTCAACACATAAAATGGTGCAGACTTTGCACTTTGGACTTTGATACATCAATAGGCCATGGTGTCCCCAGAGAACACCAGGGTTCCAAGTGCTCCACCCCCTGAGTAAGCCTGAGAACTACGGAAGCAGAAAACAGGCTGAATTTGCCACCCATGCCTGGCGTAAAAGGTGCTCGGGAGGGAAACATCAGCGCTGCTCGCGTGGTCAGGTTAGCGCCGTGGGTCAGGCCCCGTAGGATAAGAAAGCTGTCACAAAACAGGGGGGAGCGATGAGGGTGTCGGTGGTGAAGGCAAGAGCCGGAGCTCTTCAGACTCAGAGGTAAGAACTAATGCGGGTTGTTGGAGGACCAGGGAGGGAACCTACCTACGCAGAGCTGGGTCTTGGGGAGGGCTGGCAGTGGAAGTCCATTTGGCTAAGAGTGTGGCCACATTACACTGGCTTTGAAAACCTAGAGGAGAGTGAAGTCCAGATGTAGGAGTCATGGGAAGCCCTTGTAGGCTCTTGAGCAGGAAGTGACAGGAAGAAGGCAACCTTCAGGAAGCTCTGTCTGGCAGCAGGGGGAGGACAGGCTGGAGGCAGGAACAATGCAGGCGGGGAGGCTACGCGGAGCTCAGTGGGTTCCTTAACTTAAACTAGGTGTGAAAACCCTTCCCCTCCTGATCAGGGAAGCAGATCCCCCCTGAGGACATCTGGGAGGTATGGGCCACAGAGCCACTGGGCCCTGCACACAGGGACTCGGGGCTCCCAATAGGTCATTCCCTCCCCAAGAAAACAAATCAATCTCGTATTCTCAGAGGTAGGTGCTCAATAAATAAATCATGCATGAATGAATGAACAAAATGTCACCACAGCCATGGCCCCAGGGAAGAGTACAATTCTGAACACTAGCTGCTGAAACTTTAAAAGCAAGAGAAGCTAACATTATTGATAAACTATTTCGTGCCAGGTCCTGATAGCTTACAGGCAACACCACCTACAGTCCCCGTCCCCAGTGCCTGGCCTCTGCATCTGAGGTTAGAACTCCCTTTCAGGGAAACGCTAAGTTTCCTAAGCTTTCCCTTCTCAACAGATTCATTAATATCAGCATTTATTGAGCACCAGTCTATGGCAGGATGCCATTCTCTCCTTTTGAAGAGCTGAGGAAAGGAATAGAGACAGACAGGTGACTAGCCATCATTCAAGGCACAATAAAATGAGACCTGCGAGAAAGATGGAAGGGACGTGCGTAAGAGGACGGAGGCAAGAGCAAAATTCATTGTCCCTTCAGCAAATATTTATTGAGTGCCTGCTAGGGGCTGGGCACTGTCCTAGGCACCAGAGAGTCAGCCATGAACAAAACAGACAAAAAGTCTTATCTTCATGGAGCCCTCATTCAGGGAGGGGTGGGAGAAGACAGGAAATATACACAAAATATACAAAGTATAGAGGATGTTAGAGATCATGAGTGCTTTGAGAAAAAAGAAAGCAAGGAAGGAGGATGGGAAATGTGGGAAGATTGCATTTTAAATATGGAGGTTAAGGAAGGGCTCGCTAAGAAGGAGACAGTGATGACAGACTGGTGGGGCGGGGAGGGAGAAAGCCAAGTGCAGGTGAGGGACAGGAGAGCCAGCCTATTTCTTGCCAGGGTTTCCAAGTGTCACCACAATTCCTGCCCAGCTCTCCCTGCAGAGAAGTCCCCATGGCACCCCCTCAGCTTATGGCCCGAAAGGAGTGGGGACTTCAGAGAACCTACTTCTGATACTTACCGAGAATTTAACTTTTCAAAGTCTTTCCCATGTCCCACCTCCCGGATAACCACGTGCGATGGACAGCATGATCATTATTACCTCTGTTTTAGCAGTGAGAGGCTCCTCCCTGGTCTCCCTAACCCCAGACTCCTTGTTCCAATCCACCTCCTCGCTGATGAAACATTCATCTTTCTAAAATTAATTTGATCCTGTCTCTCACTGCCTTCAGGATAAAATCCAAGCCCCGTAGAGTGGTGTTCAGGAGTCTCCACAGACAGACGACGCTGGCCCTCCTCCCAGCATGCTCTGCTCCCTGGCATTCCTGGCCACCGGCCGCTCTAGCTCCCTCCCTGCCTTTCCTGAGCTGGGCCAGCCCCCCCCCCACCTGCATTTAAGTGCTACATCCTTTTATAAAAAAAATTCTTTTTCCTTTTTTTTATTTATTAACTTATTTTTTACCTATCCAATCACAAGCTTCCTTAAGTGCTACATCCTGAGGAAGCACTCACAAGTTCACTTGTTTTTTTGAGACAGAGTCTCACTCTGTTGCCTGGGCTAGAGTGCCGTGGCGTCAGCTTAGCTCACAGCAATCCTCAAACTCCTGGGCTCAAGCAATCCTTCTGCCTCAGCCTCCGGAGTAGCTGGGACTACAGGCATGTGCCACTAGCATGCCCGGCTAATTTTTTCTATATATATTTTAGGTGGCCGATTAATTTCTTTCTATTTTTAGTAGAGACGGGCTCTCACTCTTGCTCAGGCTGGTTTTGAACTCCTGACCTTAAATGATCCTCCTGCCTCGGCCTCCCAGAGTGCTAGGATTACAGGCGTGAGCCACCACGCCGGGCCTGCAGTTCACTTTTGATGGTGTCTCCATTATAGCTTGTACCCTCTTCCACCCAGAGGAACTGCCCTCTGTGTCCCTGTTGCCTCCTCCCTCCGATGTAACCTCCATAAAGACAAGAACCTTGCTGGGGACTTTGGACTGAAGTGGAGGTGGGGCTGTTGGGACGCATTCATTGGTTCACAAGTATGCAGCCTGTCCTGCAGGCCCCTGCCCTCCTGGAGCTTATAGTTTAATCAAAAGAGAAGTCAGGAGGTCAGGAAAAGGAGAAATGGCAGAACAATGAATGGGTGCATGCCACAGTGTGTGCCTGAGGGGCTCAGACCTTTCCCAGGGCAGGACAGGGGGAAACACCCTAGAACAGGCTCAGGCAGGACAAAGGGGAGGTGGCCTGGGCTGGCGGCTCCTTTGAGGGGTGCTTGTGAGAGATGGGTGAGCCAGGGTGAGTGGGAGAAGGTGGGGAGAACATGTGCTGGTGGAGCTGAGCCTGGTCTGCAGGAATAACCCCACCCCTACCCCCAGCATTAACCAAATCTGTCCCCAAGGCATTCCTGCAGCAGGCCCGGAGGGTGGGAGGCTGTGGGCCATGGCCAGGGAGCCTCCAAGTGCTGACTGTGCTCTTCCCCCTGCCTCACATCTTCTTGCAGATGCCGCCTCCCTGAGCAAACCCGGTACCCGTCTGAAGACCTTCAAGAAGGTGGGGATCCCCATCATCTCGGCAGTGGTGGGAGTCATGGCCATCGTCGTTGTGGTTATCCTCAGTAAGTGACAGCCCCTGTCCAATATTCATCCCCTAACTAAATGCAATGCCCCCCACCCTTGCCCCCTCAGTAAGAGGCAGCCCCACCCCCACCCTTACTCTCACCCCTTCAGCAAGTGGCAGACCCCCTCCACACCCTCCACCCTCCCACCCCACAGTCATGGGCATAAAGCTTTGCAGAAAAAGAAAAACATATATCCACACGTATCCACCCCCTGCTTTGAAGGGAGCTTTCTCCCAAGAGTGAAAGAGGGAGATGAACTCAGCCCCCACCTGTCCCACATGGCTTCCATCCCAGATGCGCTCCGTGGCTTATGTTACCAACCCACACAGGAGATTGCAGGGGCGGCCACACCCCCTGCCTCCTTCCCGTCTTCTGCCGATTGATGGCTGTGAGGATCTGAGCAACCCCACTGGCTGGAGGAACAGGGAGCATTTCTTCTATGGGCAGGGAGAGAGAGGAGGCAGCAGACCACCCAGGCAGACGCACACCTCCCCAACTTCAGCCAGTCTTCCTTGTGGCCAGTGCCCAAGACCTGCTGTGATTGTGAGCAGGTCACTCTGCCTCAGGCCCTCATGTGCAGTAAAGAAGATTGAACTGAATGAGCAGTGCTGTGGGTCCCCTTGGCTCCTATGTCCTGTGGCTGAGTCATTGCCTTTATTAACCACACAGTCACAGTGGGCTACTGACCACAGCTTTCACAGCAGGGAGCAGGGCACAGGGGACCAAAGTAGGAATCAGGACACCTGGGACGGAGATCTTGGCTCTGCCACTTGCTACCTTGAATAAGTCCCTCAACCTCTCTCTCTTAACGTCAGTCTCCTCACCTGTAAAATCTCCTGCCTCCCTCAGAACACTTTCACCAATGAGATAAGGTATGTAAAGGACCTGGACAAAAACCAGGTTTTGCAAGAGTGTGTGATCAGGCAGCATGCAGAGATGTGACCCAGCACACGCATTTGCTAACTGGGGCAGGGCTGTCAGTAGCTTGCTCTTGCAACTCTGGTGGCATTACCACCCAAAGTAGCCACTGCCTCATTGGAGGACACCCAGAGAGCCTCTGATCCAACCCCTCATTCTACACAAGCACTGAGGCTCAGGGAGGAGGCGTGACAGTCAGGGACAGAGCTGGGACAGGACTCCTGTCCCCCGATTTCCATCTCATGGCAGTGGAAATGCAGATCCACAAACATAAACGCCGCGACCCAGATCCCTGAGAGTCCTGGACTGTGTGAGCTGCAGGTAACCCCAAATCATTTCTTCTTGACCTTGGCTTGCCCAGCGTGCCAGTGGTTTTGCAGCAGCAGCAGACTTGCCATCCTGTGTTATTCAGACTCATGTTAAAGTGCGCTTGCTTTCTCTGAGCGTGTGCCCTGCCACAGTGGAGAGAGATGGGGTCAAGTTCATCCGGGGAAAGCCAGGCAGGCACTAAAGCATAACTGAGAGCTGGGTGCTCCCTGTCTCAGACAGCCTGCATGGCCCCCATGCCCTGAGAACTCCAGAATTCTGTAATCGGAGATGGTAATGCAATCCTTCCTCCTGGGCTAGGCCCCTCAAACTTTGTCTTTGGGGTCTCAACTGGTGACACTGTCTCCTGGCTCTGTCCCAAGTGGATGGAGTGACTCTGCCTTACTCAGGCTCCTGATCACAAACAAAACTCCAAGTATCTAGGTAGTATCTGACCTGCTCCTTCCTCCTTGTTTCACTCAAACCAGGAGCATGGGGGTCGGCAGATCATATCTGGAGTTCCTATGTCCAGATCATATCTGGACATAACAGGGTCCGTGTTAGACGGACCCTGGCTGTACCATATATGCATCGTTCACCCTTGAGAAATGAACCCTGACTCTAATTCTCAGTTTCCCCATTTGTAAAGTGAGTTAACAATGACATCTGTCTCCTAAGACTGTTGTCAGGATTGCATGAGGAAATGTATGGAAAGCTCCCAACACAGTGACAAGTGGGGACCATCATGAGATACATTGCCACCACTCTTAGGACGAGCCAGGGTTGATGCGGGACTAGAGAGGGGACCGTCGGGCCAAGAGGCACTCAGTTAGGAAGGAGGAGTTCCCTCCCGCCAGCGGTGTTCGGCTGTGAGTCTTCACCAAGGAGAATTTCCTAAGTATCTGCTCTCGGAGGGGTTAAAAACACTCACTGCGTTCCTGCCAGCCTGAGATGGCAAAGAAGCAACAGAATTTGAAGGCAGCTGGCAGAATCTAAAGATAGCACGCAAAAAAGCAAAACAAAGCAGCAACTCCTAATGGGGCTTTCATCCAGATAAAAGTGCCCCACTCTAGAACTGTGATTGATAATTACGAGCCACTGTCACAACTACCAGCTGTTGTCAACAGCCCTGCGAGGTAGGTATTATCATCCCATTGTACAAATGAGGAAACTGAGGACTGGGAAGGTAGGTGGCAAAGCCAGGACTTAGAACTGGGTCTTTGGACTCCAGCTCCCCTGTTCTGTCTCCTCCTCTGTTCCCAGAGGACTCCGAGACCAGCACTTGGGGGTAAGAGGCCAGTAGGGCCTATTTCTAAATTTCTCCCACACACGTTATCTCTCTCGACTCCTCAGCCATCTCATAGGCATGGGACTGGCATTATTACCCCTACTTTACAGATAAGGACATGGAGGCTCAGGTCTACCTACTGCCACGTGGCAGGACAGGGCCTGGACCCCACACCTGCCCGTCTCCAAGCCCAGCACTATCTTCAGGAAAGCACAGCCTCTCCCTGCGCTGGGCTGCCTGCTTGACTCTCAGCCCTCTCTGCCCCCTCCCTGCACTTGCCTTCCAGTAAAGGAGATTCTGGAGAGTTATTACTTCTTCTGTGATCAGCCCCTCCACTTCATCTCAAGGGAGCAGGTGTGCAACGGGGAGCCAGACTGCTCCTTGGGGGAGGACGAGAAGCACTGTGTCAAGAACATCCCTGAAGGGCCGAAAATGTCTGGTGAGTCTAAGGGCTGAGGGACAAGAGAAGCGGGCACAGCAGGAAGCCCCCTCGGCCCCGCGGTGCACTGTAGAGCACGTGTCAAATTACTTGTCAGTTTCCAACCCTTTTGTACAAGGTTCTTGCTGGCAGGAAGGACCATGCCTGGTCACCTTTAGGTCCCAGTCCTTAACACATAGCAAGCAGTAACTATCTGATGATCAAATGTGGCCAAAGGGGACGGGAAGGTGTAACTGAGCTGCCCCATCCCTGCTGTGCCTGGGTGGATTTGAGGCAGAGGGCTAGATTGGATGATCTTGGGGAATTCCTCCTTTCTATGAGATCTGCTATTTCAAGCAGACGAGAAAGGAGACGAAACAGCCATTTAACCAGCTGTTCATTCGTGATTATTGTAACATGTCAAGTAATAGGACCGAGCCGGGTCCTGCAAAGAATACACGGTGTTTTTTTTTTTTTTTTTTTTTTTTGAGACAGAGTCTCACTTTGTTGTCCAGGCTAGAGTGAGTGCCGTGGCGTCAGCCTAGCTCACAGCAACCTCAAACTCCTGGGCTTGAGTGATCCTTCTGCCTCAGCCTCCCGAGTAGCTGGGACTACAGGCATGCGCTACCATGCCCGGCTAATTTTTTTATATATATATCAGTTGGCCAATTAATTTCTTTCTATTTATAGTAGAGACGGGGTCTCGCTCTTGCTCAGGCTGGTTTTGAACTCCTGACCTTGAGCAATCCACCCGCCTCGGCCTCCCAAGAGCTAGGATTACAGGCGTGAGCCACAGCGCCCGGCCATACACGGTGTTTTGAGCATAAACACCACGTTCTTTCTCCAGGAGATGGGGGGCTTTTGAGGGGCAGGGCTGAATGACTTCCTGTGTATTTGCCCTTTCATTATCAAAAGTCAAATGGCTGCGGGCACCTGCCATCTACCGCCAGTGGCACTTCTCATGCCATCTGTCTTTACATGGAGAAGGACCTAGGTTGCCTCTCTGAGAAGTTTCCTCAGGTGGGGCAAGTCGCGTGGACCGTGGTTAGGTGACCATGTCCTTTATCATCAAGACTGATACCTGTAAGACAAAAGGGGGCGCTATTATTCAATGTGCGAGGGCAACAGGTCAAAATGGAGATTGACCCCAGGACATTTGGTCACCTTAGATACCATCAAAACAAGGCTCAAACAGACAAAGCCAAAGGAAGGAACTTCCCTTGATGTTGAAAGTGTTGGTGCTCTGTGGTGCCCCCAGTTCTGGGTTGGGGAAGCTGGGGCTGGGGTCATGATAAGTTCTGGGGGGAGATGGGCCAGGTGGGCCCCCACCCTCCAGCTGACCCAGGTTCCTGTCTTCCCAGTTCGCCTCTCCAAGGACCGATCCACCCTGCAGGTGCTGGACCAGGCCACAGGGAACTGGTCCTCTGCTTGTTTCGACCACTTCACAGACGCTCTGGCCAACATAGCCTGTAGACAGATGGGCTATAGCAGGTACCCAGCCCAAGCCTTTGGAGGCTATCACCTTACCCCTGCGACCTCCTCGCTCCTTTCTTCCTCCCTCTTTCTCCTTTCCTTCCTCACTTCCTCCTTCTTTCCTAAAAATACAGGCATTGGAGCCAAACAGAACTTTTGGATCCCAGTGCTCTCACTTACAAGCAACATGAAGTTAAATTTCCTAAGCCTCAGTTTCCTCAAGAGTTACTTAGGGAGCCGGGCATGGTGACACACACCCGTAGTCCCAGTTGCTCGGGACGGTGAGGCAGGAGGATTGCTTGAGCCCAGGAGTTCAAGGCTGCAGTCAGCTATCATCATGTCACTGTACTCCAGCCTGAATAATAGAGCAATTCCCTGTCTCTAAAAAGAAAAAAAGTTAATTAGGGAAAGCCATGCCAATTTCCTAGGATGATTATGGGGTGCCAATGAAAGAATGTGTGAAGTCCCCTCCAACACACACACGCGCACACACACACACACACACACACACACACACACACGAGTTCCAGCTTCTATGCAGTACCCTCTCCTTACCTTTATCCTCAATCCTCACTCCTTCATCCCAACTTTGCAGTTGTCCCTTTCCAGTAATATAAAAGCCTAATTTATTTATCGAAAGTCCCGTGGGTTACAGTTGAGTTTAAGCGAGCCTGATTTTGTTGGAGCCCCATCATCAGCAAGCCCAGCTCTCTCAGCAAATTTTAAACGCAGCTCCAAATCTGGAGTGGATGAAAAGGTATATAATTATAATAAGAGTAACTAGCATTATGGATATTTATATTCATTTGGTCTTGGCAGACAACCAAAAAGGTAGTTATTAATATTATACCTACTTTATAAATAGACTCAGAGAAGGCAAGTAACTTGCTTGGGTAGGTGCTGAGAGGTAGAGGGCTGGAATTTGTGCCTAAGACCCCTGATTCCTGGGCATCAGGAGTTCCAGTGCCTCTTTCTTCAGGTTGGATAATGCCCTCTTCTCATGGAGGTTCGTCTATAAAGGAAAGGGAAATGAGACAGTCCCTCAGAGAGCCTAACCAGAGAGGATGGAAAAGAACACACTTATTCAGTTGCAGAGTGGGATAATCAATCTATCCTTGGCAGGTCCCAAACTTCTTCAGGATTCTAAGAAACTGGACCCAGAGACGAGGCAAAAACAATAACTACTAGGTAGACATCACCAGTCAATCACAGACCTCTCTCCCAGTGATCCCCAAAGCAGCCTCAAGGTCCTTTTTCAACAAATGCTCCAGGCAGCCATTACGAATCAATCAGACCTATTTGCCCTCTCTGCTTATCAGGCTTCTGCTGTTCTCGACCCTCCATGGGGTGCAACTCCTAGTTGCAACTCAACCCTCTAGGAAGGACACCCTGCCACCTTCATTTTAAAAAGAGCAGGGGAAGGTACCCCGCACCTGCTGTTCTCTCCTACGGCCTCCCCAGCCCAGCCCCGCTGCAACCAGCCCCTCCTCCCCACTGTAGTCCAGTCAACTGCAGAGTCAGCTGTACCTAGTGCCGCAGGCTGAGGCTTCATTATGAAACCTGGGTGTCTCCAGGAGTTCTTAAGGTGGTAGGCTCCTGGAATGTCTGTCCTTGTGGAGCTTACTAAGGCACCAAACCACCTGGCTCCAGTGCTCTACAAAATCAAAATTCATCAGAATCCTTCATCAGAATGTAATTGGTGAATAGGGGTTAAATTTCCTAGGAATGCCTGTTTCCACTATATCCCTCTTCTGGATCTCAGATTTCTCTACTTTCCTCCCCCTGGAATGGATGTCCTTCTTGTTCTAGGACCACAAAATCAAGGTGAGGTGGACAGTATGGATCATCTGGTCCACACATCATTTTACGGAGGAGGAAACTAAGGCTTGAAGAGACCCAGAGAAGGAATGTGACCTGCTCAATGTCACGCATCCAACTAATGTTGGATTAGGACAAGAATCTAGGTCTTTAGGGCTCTTAAAACAGACTCTGATCCTTCCGGGTCCAGGACCTGGTCTACCCAGGTAGTGCCAGCTTTCCTGCCTGAGAATGTGCCATTCTGCCAATGCCATGGATTGACCCAACCCTCCATCCAGAGCTTGTACTAGCACTTACTAGCATGATTGGGAAAGAAGGAAAAGATTTGGAAGAGGCAGATTTAGTAAAGGTATAATCAGACAGCTGGGATTATTCAGGGAAGGCTTCCTGGAGGAGGGAAGACTTAAACCCAAAGTTTGAAAGAAGGCAAGCATAGGTTAGCAGAGAAAAAGAGGGAGGGTGGTCCAAGGGAGAGAAATGTTTGTCTGGATTCATAGGAGGACTGATCTAGCCTTCTCCTATCTGCAAGGAGACCATACGTGTAACCCCACTATCAAAGTTGGACCAGATGCCTTGTTTGGAGAACTGAATATCCACATCTCCTCCAAGGTGAAAAGGGAGCTACCCTAGGTCCTTGTGCCTCTTTGTTCTCCCTGCTATGAACCAGAAGAAACTGCTGGGACATTCGAAATAGGGACAGAGCTAGGAGTTTGAAAGGAGGATCCCTAACATTTCTCCAGAGCTCTGGGTTCTGGGCTGGGAGTCCCTGCCCGAGAAAGCAAGGCCACATCAGCACTGTGCCAAGAGAATGTTCCTTATTGTATAGCAAAGCGGGCCCCACCCTCTCTGACCAAGACCACCTCTACTAACCACCCCCCTCGCTCTCCACCATCCTCTCTCCTGGGAGTAGGGACTACTCCTACCATCTTGTTCTAACCTCCTGCCCCATCTCACAACTCTCTCTTCCTCCTGATGTGAGTAGCAAACCTGCTTTCAATGCTGTGAAGATCGGCCCAGACCAGATGCTGGATGTTGCCGACATCACCGAAAAAAGCCAGGAGCTTCATGTGCAGAACTCAAGTAGGTAAGTAAGAGGACATCGTCTGGCCTGCAGAGGGCTAGCACATGGAGTCTGCTCTTAGGGCTGCAGCCAGCTCACCCTGAACAGACGAGCAGCAAGGGGGATGTAAGTCAGACAACTGGAAGAACTCCTAGCCGATCATTAAATGCCAAGAGCTATAGAATCACATTTCTGATAGGTTTTCTGTGTTGACTTTTTTTTTTATTTCGGCATATTATGGGGGTACAGATTTTAAGGTTTCAATAAATGCCCTTTCCCCCCCTCCCCCCACAAGTCTGAGTCTCCATCATGACCATCTCACAGATGGTGCACATCTCACTCATTATATATGTATATACCCGCCCCCCTCCCCCCTGCCCAATACCCTATTACTGCAGTACCTATGTGACCACTTAGGTGCTGTTCAGTTAATACCAATTTGCTGGTGAGTATATGTGGTGCTTGTTTTTCCATTCTTGGGAAACTTCACTTAATAGTATGGGTTCAAGCTCTAACTAGGAAAATATGAGATGTGCTATATCACCATTGTTTCTTAGAGCTGAATAATATTCCATGGTATACATATACCACATTTTATTAATCCATTCTTGGATTGATGGGCACTTGGGCTGTTTCCACAGCCTTGCAATTATGAATTGTGCTGCTATAAACATTCGAGTGCAGGTGTCTTTTTTGTAGAGTGTCATTGGATCTTTTGGGTAGATGCCCAGCAATGGGATTGCTGGATCAAATGGTAGATTCACTTGTATTGCTTTAAGGTATCTCCATATTGCTTTCCACAGAGGTTGAACTAATTTGAAGTCCCACCAGCAGTGTAGGAGTATAGAATTTTTTTATTTCCATCTTGATTTCTTCATTTATGAAGTAATCATTTAGTAGGAGGTTGTTTAATTTCCACGTTTTTGTGTAGAAATGTGAGTTTCTGTTAGGGTTGATTTCTACTTTTATTCCACTGAGATCTGAGAAGGTACATGGTATGATTTCTATTTTTTTAAATTTCTTGAGATTTACTTTGTGTAAATCTCTAGGATATGGTCAATCTTAGAGAATGTCCCATGAGCTGTTGAGAAGAACGTATATTCAGTGGATTTGGGGTAGAATGTCCTGTAGATGTCAGTCAAACCCAGTTGTTCCAGAGTTTTGTTTAAGTCCATAATTTCTTTATTAATTTTCTGTTTGGAGGATCTATCTTGTGCCGTCAGTAGGCTGTTGAAATCTCCGGTGATTATGGAGTTGCTATTAATCCTTTTGCTTAGATCCAGTAAGGTTTGCTTTATGAAACTGGGTGCACCTAAGTTGGGTGCATATATATTTAAAATTGTTATCTCTTCTTGTTGAAGGGTGCCCTTCACCGTTATATAATGACCCTCTTTGTCTTTTACTACTTTTGTTGGTTTAAAAACTAAATCATCTGAAATTAGAACTGCCACGCCAGCCTTCTTTTGGCTTCCACTTGCCTGGAATACTGATCTCCACCCTTTTACTTTTAGTCTATATGCATCCTTGCAGGTTAGATGTGTTTCCTGAAGACAGCATAGACTTGGCCTGTATTTTCTTATCCATTCAGCCAGCCTATGCCTCTTGAGTGGAGAGTTTAAGCCATTCACATTTATTGAGAGAACTGATAGGTAAAGTAGATTACTGTTCATTCTGTTGGGTTGAATGTTGTTGCTTTGATTTCTCTCTTGAGCCATTGTATTATCTGGCCTTTAATCTTTGGGTTTTGGTTGTTTTTATATTCGTGAGTTTTTATTATGGTGTTCCGTGCGTAGCACTGTTTTGAGTACTTCTTGTAGGGCTGGTCTTGTCTTGGTGAATTCTCTGAGACTTTGCTTGTCTGAGAATGTCTTTATTTCTCCTTCATATATGAAGCTTAGTTTTGCAGGGAAGAAGATTCTAGGCTGGGCATTGTTTTGTTTCAGAAGAGTGAGAATGGGGCCCCAGTCTCTCCTTGCTTGTAAAGTCTCATTAGAGAAGTCTGGTGTTATTTGAATTGGCTTTCCCTTGTATGTCACTTGCTTCTTTCGTCTTACAGCTCTTAGAAGGGCCTCTTTAGTTGATATTTTGGTCAGTCTGATGACTGCATGTCGTGACGTCTTCCTGTTTGCATTGAATCTCCCAGGGGTCCTCTGAGCTTCTTGAACTTGTATGTCGAGATTTTGAGCAAGGCCTGGGAAATTTTCCTCTATTATATCTTCAAATAGCTTGTCCAACCCTTGGGTGTTGTCTTCTTCCCCTTCTGGTAACCCTATGACCCTCACATTAGGTTTCTTCACATAATCCCACATCTCTTGTAGGCTCTGCTCTTTTCTCTTGTTTCTCTGCTCTATCTCTGTGATGGTTTTATTTAGTTGGAGGGTGTTATCTTCAAGCTCTGAGATTCTTTCTTCTGTTTGATCTACCCTGTTCTTGAGACTTTCCACTGTATTTTGTAGTTCCCTGAATTGATTCTTCATTTCCAGGAGTTCGGTTAAACTTTTCTTCATTGTGTCCATTTCTTTTTCCAGATCCTGGAGGCTTTTTGTGGTTTCTTTGTGTTGGTTATTGAGTTGTTGTTGCAGCTCGGTGAGTGTTCTTATGATCCACATACGGAATTCCTCTTCTGTCATTTTGGTTGCCTGATTTGGGTTGGTGTCCGTTTCTAGGGGGCTGGTGCTCCTCTTTGGGGGTGTGTTTTCCGTTTGGTTCTTCATATTTCATGAGTTCTTTCGCTGATTTCTTCCCATTTTGATCCGTTGTTGTTTCTTTCCTTTAGGTTTTTGTTTGGGTATTCACACACCTTGTTTAGTTTCTGAGGCGTTAGGTGGTGTCTGTGGGTGAGATTTGACCACTCCCTGTCTATTGAGTCAGTGGGTGCCGTGAAAAGGCTGTGCAGGATGCCGTCCCTGTCAGTAGGTGGCGCTTGCTTGGAGGAACAGGCTATGCTGTTGTTTTTGTGTCCTGTTATCAGCTCTTGTTCTGGGCAGAGCTGGTTGGGAAAGCCTGCCCTCAGGCACCACCAATGCCATTAGCAGGGGTCAAAGTTCTGTTCTCTGCTTCCAGGAAAAGCTGTCAGGGCAGGGCTGGAATGGTCCCACTCAGCCAGAAAGTCTGCTTGTGGGGGTGGGGCTGTCTGAGACCCGCAGTCTGGAGCGGGCCTCGCTTCTTTCCACCCTCCCCAACTCCGCAGCTACTCCTGGGCCTCTGCCAGTAGTCCAGACCACACGTCACCAGGCCTCCCTGGATTGTGATGCCTGCGGGGAGGTTCCCTGCACAGAAACGCTGCCTGGGCTGGGCCCACGGCCTCCCTTTGGTAGGAGGGTTGCCCTCTAGGATGCTGATCTGCCCCTGGAGGCACACACACCTCCACAGGCTGTTCACAAATATCCCTTCTGTGTCCCGGGCAATGCTAGACCTCGGTGCACGGGATCTGGTCTGCAGGTCCGACCTCTGGGTCCCAGAGTTCAAACTGTATCCCCACCAGGGAGAGGAGTTCCAGTCCCAATTCACCCACAGAGAGCCCAAGCTGTGTCTGTGTCTCTCAGCCTCTGAGTCGGCACCGTTCTCCTGGGAACACCGTGCCAGCGGCACCTGGGAGGGCTGGCGGGTAGGGCGCTCACAGTCTGAGTTCCCCTTAGTCAGCTGTAGGGTCCCAAAAAGGAAGGTCCCGTTCCCTGGAGATGCCTCCGGCTGGTGGCTGTATTGTCTCTCTGGGAAGCTGCAGGTAGGGTTGGCAGAGGGGAGAAGGAGGCAATATGCTGCCTGCCGCGCAGCTCGGGTCTGTGCACACGGAGGTGCACAGGGATTTGGGAGTCTGGTGCCGTGTCCGCTACAGGCTCACCGCTAGCTGGCGGCGGCTGTCTCTGGGCTGGTGTCCGCAGGTCTCTCCACCCGCTGGGGAGCCCACCAGCAGTCCCAAATGCAGGGGAAGAGAAAGGTGTTTTATCCACCTACCCTTCCTGCTGGTCTCCGGGCTGCTCCAGCGGTCTCAGCTTCCAGTTCTGCTCCGAAGCCTCCTCCCGTGGAGTCTCCCGGTGTCTCAGGTACCCCTCCTTCCGGCCCTCGTCTGCTGTATGCTCGCCTTCTTGCTTCTTTTTTCTAATTTCTGCTAGAATCTGTCTTTTCTGCAGAGACACTCTTTCTGGCTTTGTTTCTCGTCCGCCATCTTGATCCTCCCTGTGTTGACTTTTTAAATACAATGGACAGCTGGACAAAGTGCGCTGTCCTATGCTAAGGCAGAAGGATGGGTCAAGTGACCTTTCCATCAATCTGAATAGTAAAACCAAATGTTTTTTTGCTAGTGCCTTAGGTTTTCTAATAAATTTCCCAATGAGCAAGACTGCAAAGGTCATTTGTCCTTCCCCACCACTTACCCAAGCCAGAGTAAGACCTCTCTACCTGCCCAATGCTCCAGGGAAGAGACTCCATGGCCCATTGATGGCCTACTCCTATGCCTCACCACCCTGCTAGAGCACAGCATCTTGATGAAATCTGTCACACTGCAGTAAAGTGGCTCAGAGAAGATGCTGGCTTAGCATTCAGCAGTGTTGCTGAGGGTGGCATGAATAAATCTTGGAAAGGACAGGTAACAGAATGATTGTTAGCCTGGACTCCCATAGAAATCCATTCTTCTTGCATTTGGAAAGTCATCAGTACAGCAGACTCTGTTCCAGGCTCTTCTGTCTTCCCTTTCAGGCTGCCAGAAGCCTGGGTTAAGATTGGAGGCAGGCAAGGCCTAGCACATAGTACGTGCTCAACAGTGAAGATGTTGAATCAATTCTAATTGAAGTATATGTGCTGTTTCTAGACAGTCCCCCCATGCAGGTTCCAGATTCCCCAGGTATTAGGAGGGGACTTGAATTACCATCGCTAGAAGGCCTGAGTCACTCACTGGCCTCCCAGCCAAGAGAGGAGCTGAAACCACAGGTCTCTTTGTGTCTCTTCCAGATCCTGTGCCTCAGGCTCCCTGGTTTCCCTGCACTGCCTGGGTGAGTGTGCCCCAGCTCTGGGGGTTCAGGGCCTGGGCCAGCAATGTGCAGGGAGGAAGGCCTTTGTCCTTTTCCCCAAATCTCAGACTCCAAGTTTCATTCTGTTTTGGTCCAACCTTACTACTTCAGTCCTTGGACTTGTGGGTCAATGCTCCTTCTTGTGGTTGATGTTAAGAACTCCCTTTTCCCATCTGCACATGGCCCCACGACCTACGTGGGGACCTGAGAGAGAGTGGCCAATCAGGAAAGGGCAGGACTGGGCCTCCAACCCTTCCCACCCCTGGTCAGGGCACATGTAACCTCCTTTGTCAAATCAGCCCTGATATTACCCACATTCACTTGGGCAAACATTCACCGAACAGCTAGAATGTGTCTAACCCTGTCAGATGCCGGTTGGGAATAGAAAATACCAGACATGTAAAAGAATTGGCCACTGTCCTCCACTGAGTAAGAGAGAAATGCAAGACAACATGTGGGAAGTGCCAGACCAAGTGGCAGTCACAGTTGACATGCTGCAGAGAGAGCTGGGCAGGGGTCAGAAGACCTGGACACCCGTCCCCGTCACATCTAGTGTGACCTTGAATAATTCACCTGACCTCTCTGAGGTCTATTTTCCTAGGAAGCCCTTTAGTCCATCTGAACAGTGAGGATCTCGGGGGACCCTTCTAGCTCTAACAGAGCAGGAAAGAAGGGAAAACCAGAACTGTGGCCGGGCTCATCCTCCCAGCTTCTTGGAGAAGCACTAAGCCGGGCCTGGAAGGGTGGCCAGAAATTGGAAAGCCCAAGAGAAGAGGAAGAAGGTCGCATCACTGCCTACGCAGTGTGACAGTGTATATGCTTCCCTGTGGGATGTTAAGACTTTTATTCAACATCATGTGACCCCTCCCCACAACCCCTGGCGTGTGGGATCTGACACACGGTGGCTGGTCAATGGATGAATAAATGAGGAAGGAACAGCCACATCATCTGCGATGCTGCACAGAGTAGCCCTGAAGGCGCAAAGCAGCTTGAGTGACAGGTCTTCCCTCAAGGAGCCTCTGTCTCACCGGGAAGACAAGGCCTAAGCATAACCTCATTGAAAAGCTGGCCAACACTCTGGCAGGCTAGGAAAACTCCAAGAGAGGAAAACCCCCAGGGATTTGGTGGCCTAGAGGCGGTGCCCAGACTAAACACTGAAAACTGAGTCTGCAGGTGCCAGCAGGGAGGGACCATGTCTGTCTTTCTGTCTTGCCCACCACTCTCTCCCAGCACCCAGTATGGTAGGCACTCGGCACAAATTTGTTACATTAATTAATGATTTAGATAAAGAGGAAGAGAGACAGCATTTCAGAAAGAGGCAGCTTCCTTGATCAAAAACAGAATGACTTTTTAGGGAGCTGCAAGGAGATTGTGGGAGTCTCTTTATTGTTACTCAGCGGGAGGGGCTGGGGGCACTCCACCTGGGCAGGGCTTTCATAATTTTGCCTCACCCTTTTGTTGGGGGGTCATGAATTCCCAGCACAACAGACACGTCCATGTTCACAGTCTAAACTCCTAAACATACCCAAAGCCAAAAAAAGAAAGAAAAAAAGGAGAGGAAAATTTGGGAAAAGCCAGTGGTCTAGGACACTCAGTATCTCCCCATGAATAATTCCAAAATGGCCTGGTCCTCCTCTGTCCTCCCGGCCCAGTCACAGGGGCTGTGCTCAGGGTGGATGTTGGACCCCAGGGGGAAGCAGCCCCGTCCCCCAGAGCCTGACTTGCTGCTTTCTCCTCCTTCCACTGAGTCCAGCCTGTGGGAAGAACCTGAAGACCCCGCGGGTGGTGGGCGGGGAAGAGGCCTCTGTGGATTCTTGGCCCTGGCAGGTCAGCATCCAATACGACAAACAGCACATCTGCGGGGGGAGCATCCTGGATGCCCACTGGATCCTCACGGCAGCCCACTGCTTCCGGTAAGGCCCCGGGCTGTGAGGAGGCCCGTGGGGGAGGGAAGAGGGCCAGGAAGGGGCAGAGCTTGGGGCCCTGTCTCCTGACGCCTACCCCCTCCTCACTGTCCCCTAGAGACCACTGCCAGAGTGTGGCCGCCCCAGTGAGACTCTGGCTGTGATGCCCTTTGGTAGGCACTGGGGTCTGGGCAGAGGGTGCTGGTCATCAAGCCAAGCATGACCTCTTCCCAGTGGGAGCCCATCAGATATCAGGTGTCCTCACCCCACCCCCACGTTGTTCACTCCACAAAAGCTCTTCTGCTCTGCCTGGACTCCTGAGAACTCCCTCTCTGTTGGCCAGTCTTCCAGGAAGTGGTTCCAGGATCTCGAGTCACGACCACTCATGCATTATGTCCAGAAACTTAAAAAAATTAAAAAGTATAGATTCCCTATCCGTCCAGCAGAGAACAGCCTGGCCAGACCTCTAGGAAGGGGCACTCCCAGGTGCTCTTTTATTCATTCATTCATTCACCATCTAATGAGCATCTACCCAGGTACCAAGCACCAGATATGTGCCCAGGCACATTAGACCCCATCACTGCCTTCAAAGAGTTCACAGTCTGGGCCAGTGGTTCTTAACTTTGTTTTGAGAATCTGGCAAGAGCTATAAATCCTTCCTGGAAAAACACCCACACACACTAAGCTGTGTCTGGCATTGGGAGAAAGAAATGCAAGCACAAAATGTAACTGACCACAACATAAGTACCAAGTGAGTAACACAGATGGCGCAAAGGGCTGGAGGAGAGAGTGCCGGGACCCCAGAGCCCAGGCATTGGAAAGAGCCCCTTCCCCAGCCCTCCTTGAAGTTTCCTTGGGCAGGTTTCACTGAGCAAATCTCCCTTGAAAATTTGGCTTCTGGTAGGTGAGTCCTCAGACTGGCCCTTCTCCACCATATACCTTCTAGGGCAGCAACACCCAGCACCCCAATCCCAGGGCCCTGGGGACCCTGCCTTTGGCAAAGCCTCCTCATGCTTGGCTCAGGCCTGAACCCAGCTGTCTCTGCCCACAGGAAGTATCTCCATGTGCCCAGCTGGAAGGTCAAGGCTGGCTCGGACAGACTTGGCTACTCCCATGGCCTATCTGTGTCCAAGATCATTGTCATTGAGCTCAACCCCATCTACCCCAAAGAGAAGGACATCGCCCTCATAAAGCTGAAGTCCCCACTCACATTCTCAGGTGAGAGGTGGTACCTGGGAGGACAGCCTGAGGGTCACCTGAGCCTCTTACATCAGGTTTCACTCCCACTGGGCCACTAGCTCACTGAGTGGCCCTGGCACATCAGTTCCCCTCTTAAGTCTCAGCCTGCCCATTAGTTTCCAGCCATTACGTCAGCCTAACATCAGCGATGCCATGAGATCCCGTCGAGCTGTCAGCTAGCACCCCCCAACCATCCCCTGTTGGAGATCCTTCCGAGGTCTGTTTTCTCTATAGGACCTTTTTAAAAGATCATCCAGTTCATTCCCCAACCATGACCAATGCCCAAGAGCCTGCACCGTACCTCTGCCAAGGGGCCATTTTGCGCCCAGTTGCTCTCTTCCGGGAGCAGAGAACTCCTTATTTCTAAGGCAGCCCACGGAATCTTCGAACAGCTCTGTTAGCCGCCCCGTGTGTATACTGAACAGTATTTCAATCAGCATTTCCCACTGTGGTCTCCACAGGACAGTGGTCCCTTAGGGGAGAGAATGTTCCATTGTCAAATAAGTTTGGGGAACATTTTCATACTAGAGCTTCCTTCTTAGAGCACATTTGTTTATTAAAGGTATGATAAGTTTTTTAAAATAATCCGTTTTATTATGTTTAATCTGCATTTTCTAAATTATTTAGCCACAGAATCCTTTTTTATGCCACTTCTCCCAGCATCCTACAGAGCATGTGTTATAGACACCTGGTGAAACCCTTTCTGGGGGCTTAGCTGGCAGGCTTTCCGGAACCCCAAGTTTGTTTCCAGAGATTTGTGCCTGGGATTTGTTTTGATCAGGTATGGTAAGGCAACAAAACTATCTTTGAGAGAAGAGTTTATTATTTATGGTTCCTGAGGAAAAGGGACATACCTCGACTGGCCACGCAGGGCCACATGGTGAATCACCCGGGGCAGTGGGGAGGCAGAAGGCAAGAGGTGAAAGTGTGGCTCAGAGTCACTGCTGTGGTTTCCATGGGAAGGTCTGGACACGGTAAGGCAGGCAAGTTTGAGCAAGCATGGGTTTGGATAGTGTGAGCAATTCTCTGGGCTATGGAGGTTGGTCTCTAGTTGTCTGGTACCTGGTCCTGGAGTGATTTAGAGCAGGGAAAATATTGGCTTGGCGTGTGAGAGTTAGGTAAAGGAGGTGGTTGGGGGTGTGAGCATTGGATTGGTTGGTTTGCATATTAAAGGCATGCCCACATGCAAGTTGTTTATGCCCTGCAGAAATTAGCTAACCACATCTCTCCCAGACCAGCAACAAGATCCCCATGATCACAAAGCAGCATAAAATACAGAAAATAAAAAGTATGATTAATACAGGGTCTCCCTCTTCTTCTCTGCTCCTGCAGACACAATCAGGCCCATCTGCCTGCCCTTCTTTGATGAGGAGCTCGCTCCAGCCACCCCAGTCTGGGTCATCGGATGGGGCCTTACGGAAGAGAATGGAGGTAAGTTCCGGGCTCAGGACCACAGGGCAAGAGATGTCCTTCTTTGAGGGAGCAGTTCTCCCAGAGGTGACGGGAAGGAGGATCATCCTTCAGAAAAACCCATCCTGAAGGACCAAGCACCAAGGTGCCAGGCAAAAAGCAAAGTGGTTTGGTGATGCAGAGAATTAAGCTGGGGAGTACAAGGAAAGAATGGGAATATAAGTATGTTTTCAACCTCCCAGGGAAGATGTCTGACATACTGATGCAGGCATCAGTCGAGGTCATTGACAGCAGAAAGTGCAATGCAGAGGATTCGTACCAGGGGGACGTCACTGAGAAGATGTTGTGTGCAGGCATCCCGGAAGGGGGCGTGGACAGCTGCCAGGTGGGACCTCCAAGGATCGTGAGGAACTCTATGACTGTAGAGTAGGTCCTAGAGAGACAGGAAGACCCAGAGGCTGAATGCCCCATGTGAAGTCTTGTATACAGCAGGCACTCAATGTGGGATGACGGGAGGAAGAGAGAGAGGGAGGGAAGGAAAGAACACAATCAGATAAAGACATAAGAATGGATGGGGGCTGGGTGTGGTGGCTCACACCTGTAGTCCCAGCAATTCAGGAGACTGAGGCAGAAAGATTGCTTAAGGCCAGGAGTTGGAGATTACAGTGATCTATGACCTCACGACTGCACTCCAGCCTGGGTGATAGCCCCATCTCTTAGATAAGCAGAAAGATTTCAGATGTCTACTTCACACACAAACATGACATTACTCACCCTCCTCACCCACCTTTACTTCTCACAATCTACAGGAGTATAGGCTGGACCCCCAGGTTTGTTTCCTCTGTGACTGTCCCCACACTGCTGCACTGCACTAGAAAAAATCTCCCTCATGCTGGATGGACCCTGGTGCCTGTCCCCTCACCCCACCCTCGCTGGCCTTCAGCACAGCTTAGCGATCCCTGTACATGCTCACTAGCCCACACGGCCAGAGGTTCTCCTGAGCCACTGTCATTAGAACCCCCAGCCCTGCTCTCACCCCCATTTTCAGTCACTAAGTTCCTTCATGCAAGAGGTATGTCTTAGTCATCTCTTGTATGCCCCAAACATGGCAGGCTTTGGGGACAGTGTCAGCCCTTGGGGAGCTCATGGTGGAGGTGGTGGAATGCATAAATAGGCAGGTAGGCTATCGTGTTATTGGGTTCAGAGGGAAGGAGCCCCAGGACCTATCAGAGCCAGTAAGGACCCCAAATAAGTGTACTGTTCACTATCTTTTTCTTGTTTTGTTACTTGCTTGTTTACTGTCTCTCTCCCACCCCATTTGATTCTAAGCTTCCTGACAGTAGGGATCTTTGGGGGTATTTTTGTTTTTGTTTCCATTAGTTGAATCCCAATTGCTTAGAATAGGGTATTCTACATTACCTATAGGGTATTCTATAAATTTGGGAGCTACTAGGTTAAACAAAGACAACCAGGCTTCCTTACTGCACCCCTCAGAGCCTTCAGTCTGCTAGTGTGAGTTGTGAGTCTCCAGGAGAGGGCTGACAGCACACCCACAACTTCCTTGACCCCAAACAGACCATTTTGCCCCATAAGGAAGAGCATTCTGGGGTGCAGGAGCAGCAGGGAGCACAGGAAGCACTGGGATACAGGTGGGCCAGTTCAGGGAGGGGAGGAAGAAGCCCAGCCCCTGGCCGGCCCTCCCAGCAGCCCCTGTTCTGGCCTCTCCCAGGGTGACAGTGGTGGGCCCCTGATGTACCAGTCTGACCAGTGGCAGGTGGTGGGCATTGTCAGCTGGGGCCACGGCTGCGGGAGCCCGCACGCCCCGGGAGTGTACACCAAGGTCGCAGCCTACCTCAACTGGATCTACGGTGTCCGGAAGGTAAGCACCTGTTGGCCCTACCCATTGTGCCCTCCCGCCCTTCCTGTACGCTGGGGGGCACCAAATCATCCTTAGGTTTGATCCAAATGGCTCTGACAACCCTTCACATCCCAAATACTTTTCCCTCCCAGCAAGCCACAGCCTGAGATTCCACCATTAAGGCTGAAATTCCTCAGGTCAGAGATTCCTGTTAAATGCAAATACCTTAGGGTATAGAACACATCAAGCTTTATTTTCTGATGGAATGAGACTATGAGATCCTTTCCAGAGAGAAGATTCCAATAAGGAAGAGGGTAGAAAGGCTTGTGAGACTTCCTGGCCCCTAGAGGGTACTGGGAGAAGCAAAGAGCTTCAGGAAAGGAAGACTAATTTTGCACATGTCACCACTTTGCCAGTTTCAAATCATCTGACTTTCTCTTCCTGGGTCTCTTTTATTCTAGGCTGAGCTGTAATGCTGCTGCCCCTCTGCCGTGCTGGGAGCTGCTTCCCCTGTGCCCTGCCCACCAAGGGACCCCTGGAGTCAGACACAGAGCAACAGCCCCTTGGGCACACCTCTCCGCCCACACCTCAGCATTTCTTGAAGCAGTAAAGAGCTGCCCGTCCTCTAACAGGCCCCCACAGCCCAGAGGCACCCTGAAGGGAGTGGGCAGCCCCAGGCCAGCCACCCCCTGGTGCTCCCAGCATTCCAGGGAGAGAGGGACAGCCCACTGAACGAGCCAGCCGTGGGCTGAGATTTCGGAGCATCGCTAAGCCGAGAAGGAACTTTCCCACTCTGCTGAGTGGAAGTACGCTCTATCCTGAGAGCCCAGATCACCAAGGGCTGGAGTGGAGGAGGAAAGGGTGTGAGCCAGCCCTCTCCTTCTCCACCCATCCCCAAGCCCACCTGAGCAAGAAACCAGTTGTAATGTAAAACGCTCTGTCACACCGTAGGCCACTACTGTTACCTCCTGTTATTACTGTTACCTCTGTGGCTGCTGCCATTAAACAGGTATGTGAAATCGTCAGCATAGGCTGGCTGGGCAGCTTGATAAGAACTGAGCTAGGACCAGTTGAACCTTTATTCTTCGCCCTGGGTAGAAAAAAGTCCAAGGGAGGCAATTGTGTCTCAAAATAGAGGCAGGAGGAAAAGGAGAGATGGAAACCGGATCTACTGAGTGGGGGACACAGTGAGCTGCAGACTGGGGGAGCCAGGGTGAGCAGGTCTCATTCCCACACAGGGCCTCTCCCTGCACCCTCTGTCCCTCCCTGCCTGTGATATCAGCCACGAGCCAGGAATAACCTGTGATTCCAGAGGGAGATGATGGGGTCAGTCAAGGGTGACATTCAATCAGGGCTCCCCAAGTGGCTGGAAGGAGGTATTGCACCTCTAAGTCCTAACTTCTTCCACCTCCAGAGCCCTCAGTGTGGTTTCTTTCATTCATTAAAAAAAGACAGTAGTCGCCGGGTGTTGTGGCTCACGCCTGTAATCCTAGCACTCTGGGAGGCTGAGGCGGGCGGATTGCTGGAGGTCAAGAGTTCGAAACCACCCTGAGCAAGAACCCCCCCTGCCCCCCCCCCGGCTCTACTAAAAATAGAAAATTAATTGACCAACTAAAAGAAAAAAAAAAAAGACAGTAGTTGGGAGCAGCCAGGCGCAGTGGCTCATGCCTGTAATCCCAGCACTTTGGGAGGATCGCTTGAGGCCAGGAGTTCATGACCAGCCTGGGCAGCATAGTGAGACAACCTCCCATCTCTAGGAAAAATTAAAAAACTAGCTAGGCGTGGCGGTGTGAGCGTTATGTAGTCCCAGCTGCTGGGGAAGCTAAAGTGGAAGGATCACCTGAGCCTAGGAGGTCCAGGTTGCAGTGAGCTATGATCGTGACACTGTACTCCAGCCTGGGCGACAGCAAGACTCCTGCCTATTAAAAAAAAAAAAAGTTTCACCTGCCAGGCATGAGGCAGTCCCCAAGCTGGGTTCTGAGGATATAAGCATGTCCCTGCACTCAAAATGGTTGAAGAATTAAGCCCCATGGACTTCTCTGGTAGCTATTCAGAGGCTCAGGTTTTCTGAGGACCGTCTCATTATAGTTGACTCCGATCCTAGATAAAATATACTTGTTCATGCCTTGTTAGGTTCTTAGAAAATAATGAAAATTCTCATTTCATTACTTAATAAAATAAAGCAAAACCATCAGAGCTGTGAGCTGAAACTAAGGTGGTGATGGGAGCAATAACCTGAAATCTTGGGTCAAGACCTACATGAAGGCTGCGAGCAGAACTAAACCTGGTAGGGAGGGGGCCGGGCTCGGTGGCTCACGCCTGTAATCTCTCTGGGAGGCTAAGACGTGTGGATCGCTCAAGGTCAGGAATTCAAAACCAGGCTGAGCAAGAGCAAGACCCAGTCTTAAATAGAAAGAAATTAATTGGCCAAATAAAAATATATAGAAAAAAAAATTAGCTGGGCATGGTGGGGCATACCTGTAGTCCCAGCTACTTGGGAGGCTGAGGCAGGAGGATCACTTGAGCCCAGGAGTTTGAGGTTGCTGTGAGCTAGGCTAACGCCATGGCACTCTAGCCCAGGCAACAGAGTGAGACTCTGTCTCAAAAAAAAAGAGAGAGGGGAGCTGAACCTGGCACTCCCACATGAAGCAGAGATGGGGCCAAATGTGGTCTTAGGAGGCAGGTCCTTTGGAAGAAAATATACCAAATTTAGAGCCTCTATATTCCCAGACAAAGATACTCCAAAAATAAGTTCACAATCAAAGATCAGAGAATGTTTAAAAAAGAAAAACATCATAAGTGGAATCATCAAAAACAGCAATTTAAGGCCGGGCGCGGTGGCTCACGTCTGTAATCCTAGCACTCTGGGAGGCCGAGGCGGGCGGATTGCACGAGGTCAGGAGTTCGAAACCAGCCTGAGCAAGAGCGAGACCCCATCTCTACTATAAATAGAAAGAAATTAATTGGCCAACTAATATATATATATATATATATATATATATATATAAATCAGCCGGGCATGGTGGCGCATGCCTGTAGTCCCAGCTACTTGGGAGGCTGAGGCAGCAGGATTGCTTGAGCCCAGGAGTTTGAGGTTGCTGTGAGCTAGGCTGACGCCACGGCACTCACTCTAGCCCAGGCAACAAGCGAGACTCTGTCTCAAAAAAAAAAAAAAAAAAAAAAAAACAGCAATTTAGAACCTCAATGACTTCAGATGTCAGAATGATCACATAATTATGATAATAACTAATACTTATAGATAGAGTATTTCTATGTACCAGATACTGTAATGTTTCATGTACTGATTCATCAAACACTTACAGAAACCTGTAAGATAGTATTGTCCTCATTTTATGGATAAGAAAACTAAGGTACAAGGAGCTTAAGTATCTTGCCTGAGGTTACAGACTGGTAAATTGAACTTGAACATTCTGAATACAGAGTTCATATTCTAAACTACCGCACTATAGTGCCTCCAATACCATAATTTATGAAACACTTAAAGAATAAAAATGGATACTATTTCCACATTTTAAAATTATTTTTAATTGTGGTAAAATAGAATCAACATAACATTTACCATCTTAACCACTTTTAAATGTACAATTCAGTGGTATCATGGACATTTACATTGTTGTGTAACTACACCACTGTCCATCGCCAGAACTGCTTTCACCTTGTAAGAGTGAAATTCTATACCTATTCAACAATGACTCCTTATTTCTCCATTCCCCGCCACCCCCGTCTCTGGCAACCACCATTCTACTTTCTGTTTCTATAAATGAGATTATTCTAGATACCTCATGTGAGTGGAATTATACAGTATCCGTCTTTTTGTGCCTGGCTTTATTTCGCTGAGCATAGTGTCCTCAAGGCTCATGCATGTTGTAGCATGGGTCAGAATTTCCTCCCTTTGTAAGGCTGAATGATATTCTGTTGTTTATACCCCATTTTGTTCATTCATCCGTTGAAGGACATTTGGGTTACTGTTATCTTTTGGCTGTTGTGAATAATGCTGCTACGAACACAAGTATCCAAGTATCTCTTTGAGACGCTGCTTTCAGTTCTGTGGGGTGCATGCACAGAAGTGGAATCACTGGATCATATGGTAATTCTGCTTTTAATTCTTTGAGGAACTGCCATTTGTTTTCCATAGAGGCTGCGTCCATTTCACAGTCCCATCAACAGAACACAAGAGTTCCAATTTCTCTGCCTCCTTACCAACACTTGTTACTTTCTGTTATAAATGGATATTTTGGTAATCAAGCAAAAATGACAGGCCTTTTTAGAAAAGAATCAAGTAGAGCTCTCAGAAATAAAAACTGGTTGTGAACAGTGTCACACCCCTGTAATCCCAGCACTTTGGCCCAGGTGGGAGGATTGCTTGAGCCCAGGAGTTGAAGACCAGCCTGGGCAACATAGCAAGACCCCATCTCTACAAAAAATTTTAAAATTACCCATATGTGGTAGTGCTTATCTGTAGTCCCAGCTACTCAGGAGGCTGAGGCAAGAGGATCACTTGAGCCTAGGGAGTTCGAGGCAGCAGTGAGCTATGATTGTGCCATTGCACTCCAGCCTGGGTGACAGAGTACGACTGTCGAGAAGGAAGGAAGGAAGGGCTGGGCACGGTGGCTCACGCCTGTAATCCTAGCACTCTGGAAGGCCGAGGCAGGCGGATCATTAGAGCTCAGGAGTTCTAGATCAGCCTGAGCTAGAGCATGTTTACTAAAAAATAGAACGAAATTAGCTGGACAACTAATATATATATATAATTAGCCAGGCATGGTGGCACATGCCTATAGTCCCAGCTACTCGGGAGGCTGAGGCAGTAGGATTGCTTGAGTCCAGGAGTTGGAGGTTGCTGTGAGCGAGGCTGACACCACAGCACTCTAGCCCAGGCAATAGAGTAAGACTCTGTCTCAAAAAAAAAAAAAAAAAAAAAAAAAAACAAGATGGAAGGATGGAAGGAGGAAGGAAGGAAAGAAAGAGAGAAAGACTAGTTTTTAAAATGGAAAACTGAGTAGATGGGGTAAATAGCATTTAAGACACAGATTAAGAGAGAATGAATAAATTTGAAGATAGATTGAAGAAGTTACTAAATTTATAGCAGACATAAATAAGGAGATAAAAAATAAGAAAACATGACCATGAGCGGTGGAGGCTAGAATGATAAGGTCTAACATATCCAGTGTTCCAGAGAGAATAGAGACAATGAAAGAGAGACAATATCCAAAGAGAGAATAGCTGAGAATGTTCCAGAACTGATGAAAGGTGTGAATCCCAGATACAGCATATACCACATGGTGTACACCCATACAACCGAGGCGGAAAAATTAGAATAAATCCACACCTAGGCATCTTATAGTGAAATTGCAGAACACTAAAGATAAAAAGAAACTCTTTAAAGCATCCAGAGAGAAAACCCACATCACCCACGGCACCGCAAAGGTACCACAATCAGACTGACAACAAACCTTCTTACCCACAGCAATAAAGGAGCTAGAACAGGGGATTGTATCTTCAGCGTGCCAAGAGATTACAATGGTCAATCAAGAATTGTGAACCCCACAAAATTATCTTTCAAGAATAAAGGCATTTTCAAAAAAAACAAAAGCAAACTTTACATCCATCAAACTTTCTCCAAAGCACACAGCCATTTTTTATTTCTTTAAATGTTTCATTTGGAAAAATGAAAGGAAGAACCAAGATATAGGAAGGAACAGTGAGGCAAATGGTAAAAATGTAGATAAATCTAAAACTAAGTGTATATAACATAATAATAATCTACTTTATGGGTTAATTTTTAAAAGCCTAACTAAAATATGGAGTAACAATAACATGTAAAGTAGAAGGGGATATTGGAGTTAAAACATTCTCAAGTTCTTAAATTGTTCAAGAGGGATGTTAAATATTGATTAAAGTTATGTTACACAAAGTGTTTGTACTATATTCTAGGTGGTCAAAGGGTCACCACCAAAAGAATGGAAATAAAGTGTGTCACTTCCAAAACAATAAAAAGAAGAAATAGATTAAGAAAAATCAAAGAAAATCAAGCAATCTTAAAAGGAGGAGGAGGTAGAGGAGAACTAAGAGGAGGGAAAAGCATAAAAAAATAGAGCAAATAGAACACAAAAAGAGGCCGGGCATGGTGGCTCACGCCTGTAATCCTAGCACTCTGGGAGGCCGAGGTGGGCGGATAGCTCGAGGTCAGGAGTTTGAAACCAGCCTGAGCAAGAGCGAGACCCCGTCTCTACTATAAATAGAAAGAAATTAATTGGCCAACTAATATATATAGAAAAAATTAGCCGGGCATGGTGGTGCATGCCTGTAGTCCCAGCTACTCAGGAGGCTGAGGCAGGAGGATCGCTTGAGCCCAGGAGATTGAGGTTGCTGTGAGCTAGGCTGATGCCACGGCACTCACTCCAGCCTGGGCAACAAAGTGAGACTCTGTCTCAAAAAAAAAAAAAAAAGAACACCAAAAGATAGTAAAAAAAAGCAAAATAATCACAATAAATGTTAAACTCACCAATTAATATACAGAGATAGTCAAATTGGATAAAAATGTGAGAGCAAGCTATGTGTTATTTATAAGAGACATACACAGCACACCACAGTACAGAACCATTAAAATTAAAAAGGTGGAAAAAGACATAAAAAAGCAAGCACTTAACCAAATTTAACCTGAGGTAGCTATATAATTTTTTTAAATAGAAATTTGGGACAACAAGACAAAACTGACTTTAGGATAAAAGCACTACATAACTACAAAAGGCTCAGTTCCTCAGGAAGGTATATTAAGTGAAAACTTGTAAACAAAGAAAACAACACAATCCTTCTGTCACCACTGGAGTTGATGATCATACCAAGTCTGAACTTTGCAATGGCATTTAAAGAGAAAAAACTTAGCATTATTCTGCTTTGCCATAGGAATCTACTTTCAGGTAAAGGGATGGCTCCAGGTGGTGAGGGGAAGATCTTGTTTCCTGAAAAGTGTAGCTAATCAATATGAATGAGTAACCAAAAAACCACTGCTGTCAACTTCTAATGAAATCGTTGATTCAGGCAAGGATCATCAATGAATGGTAAAACCATTAAGTGAAGGTTAATGAGTGCTGCGGTCTGGATGCTTGTGTCTCCCCTCAAAATCTGTGTGTTGAATTCTACCCTTCAAGGTGATGGTATTATGAGGTGGGACCTTTGGGAGGTGATTAGGTCATGAGAGGTCCACCCTCACAAATGCAATTCGTGCCCTTATAAAAGAGGCTTGAAGGAGCCTGTTTGTCCCTTTTGTCATGTGAGGACACAGCAATGGGGGGCCATCTATGAAGCAAAGAATGAGCCCTCTGCAGACACTGAATCTGCTGGTGCCTTGATCTTGGACTTCCCAGCCTCCAGAACTGTGAGCAATAAATTTCTGTTGTTTATGAAGTACCCAGTCTCAGGTATTTTGTTATAGCACCTTGAATGGACTAAGACCAGGAAGAACTGCATATTTGCATAATACCTACATTATCACCCCAGAGATTCCTTGTTAATCTCAGTAGGAAACCTAACTGTAAAAGGGAGGGGTCAGACTGTCATCACCTTACCCACCGATACTGGAATAACCAGATACGTGTTCTTCCTGATGTGAATGTGAAGTACACCTTCCTTTGCATCACCTACAGGCATCTTAGCAAAAGTGCTTCACCTAAACCTTTAGATCTAATTTCCAGTTTGTAGGAAATAATAAGAATTAAAGGAACAAATTAAAGTACCATTTGAAAGCTAAAAGACAAATCCAGAAGATGGGACATTCCACCACACAAGTGATCCAATCTCTTCAACAAATCAACGTCATGAAGGACTTAAGAGACATAACAATCAAATATAAGGTATTGGCCTTGCCTGGATCCTAAATTAAATGAAGGTATTTGGGCAAAAGGTATTTGGGCAAAGGGGTAATGAGGGAAATGTGAATATGATCTCAGTATGATCATAAGGAATTGTTAATTTCATTATGTGTGACAACAATATTATAGTTAAGTAAGATATATAGTTAAGTATGTATCTCTTAATTTTAGAGATACATACAGAAGTGTTTGGGGTAAAATGACACAAAGTTGTAATTTATTTCCAAATACTTCAGTAGGGGAAAAAAAAAAACAGTTGAAGCAGATATGGCAAAATGTCAACAAGTGTGCAATCTAGGTGACAGATATTTTCTAGTCTTTCTACTTTTTGTGTATTTAAATTTTTTTCTCAATAAATGGTTTTTTGAAAATTATATAAACACAACATAAAATAGCTTCAAAGAGTGGTAGAATGACAAGGAGAAATTAATAAATCCACCGTCATAGCAGAAGATTTCAGCGCACTTCTCTGGATTATTGATAGGTCAAGCAGGTAAAATATTGGTCAAGTATAGAAGATTAAACAATACCATTAACATGCCTGCTTAACAGACATGCATAGAACAATTCACTCCATACTTGGAAAATAACATCCTTCTCAGGCACTTTTATAAAAATTGACTACATACTAGTCCAAAAAGTAAGTCTCAACAGTTTCAAAGCAGTATGAGCACCAGAGCTAGTTTTATGCTTTCCAGCAATTTCCACTCAGCATCACCTGCAGCCCTTGTCCCCTCACCTCTAGGCTTCAGTCACTTGCCCGGCTTCCTGCTTCAAGTGGACCCGGCTCGGCCCCTTCCATTGCTACAGTTGTAAAGCCCTGGCCACTGTCATTGCCCTCCTCTCCTAATACCACCACCAATCTGCACCTCTCCTGGGGCCAGGGCCAGGCTCTGGCTTGGGTGGCTTTCAGCGCCTGCACCATGGCGACAGCCACGGCAGCCCCAGCTCCCAAGCCAGCTGACGGCACGCTGACGGCTGGCTTCCCCAGGGCTGCCTGGAGAGGCTGAGTAACAAAACATGGAAACTACCGTCTGTGGGGTAAATGTTGAATAGTGGAAGACAGGAGGCAGGAAGGAGCCAGCAGATGAGCTGCTCATCCTTCTCCCCCAGGCTGGAAGTGCTCAGGGAAGCCATGGTTCCCCAGGAAACAGTTCTTGTGATTGGGCAACCAATGCGTTGCTGACGGAGCTGTGGTTGGCTCAGGAGCACATCACCTTGGGTTTGTTTTCCCTTGTCCCCTGCCTCACAGCTCTGTCCCCTTTCTCTTGCCTCCCTGGGATTGAACCCCCCAATAGAGTCTTAAGATGTAAGTTTAACAGAAAACTTAACTTTCTAAAAAAATCTGTTTTTCAAGAAACAGATGAAGCTCTCTAATTGTAATGCTATTAAGTTATAAGGCAATAGCAAACAATAATTTTTAAAATATAAATACATATGGGCAGGTCGAGGTGGCTCACACCTGTAATCCTAGCACTCTGGGAGGCCGAGGTGGTAGGATTACTCAAGGTCAGAAGTTTGAGACCAGCCTGAGCAAGAGTGAGACTCCATCTCTACTAAAAAAAAGAAAGAAAGAAAGAAAGAAAGAAAGAAAGAAAAGAAAGAAAGAAAGAAAAGAAAGAAAGAAAGAAAGAAAGGAAAAAAAAAAAAAGAAATTAATTGGCCAACTAAAAAATATATCTATAGAAAAAATTAGCTGGGCATGGTGGCACATGCCTGTAGTCCCAGCTACTTGGGAGACTGAGGCAGTAGGATCGCTTGAGCCCAAGAGTCTGAGGTTGCTGTGAGCTAGGCTGACGCCACGGCACTCTAGTCTGGGCAACAGAGTGAGGACTCTGACTCAAAAAAGAAGGAAAGGAAAAGGAAAGGAAAGGAAAAGGAAAGGAAAGGAAAGGGGAAAGGAAAGGAAAGGAAAGGGAAAGGAAAGGAAAGGAAAGGAAAGGAAAGGAAAGGAAAGGAAAGGAAAGGAAAGGAAAGGAAAGGAAAGGAAAGGAAAGGAAAGGAAAGGAAAGGAAAGGAAAGGAAAGGAAAGGAAAGGAAAGGAAAGGAAAGGAAAGAAAGGAAAGAAAGAAAGGAAAGGAAAGGAAAGGGAAAGGAAAGGAAAGGGAAAGGAAGGAAAGGGGAAAGGAAAGGAAAGGGAAAGGAAAGGAAAGGAAGGAAAGGAAAGGAAAGGAAAGGGAAAAGGAAAGGAAAGGGGAAAGGAAAGGAAAGGAAAGGGAAGGAAAGGAAAGGAAAGGAAAAGGGAAAGGAAAGGAAAGGAAAGGAAAGGAAAGGAAAGGAAGGAAGGAAAGGAAAGGAAAGGAAAGGAAAGGGAAAGAAAGGAAAGGAAAAGGAAAGGAAAGGAAAGGAAAGGAAAGGAAAGGAAAGGAAAGGAAAGGAAAGGAAAGAAAGGAAAGGAAAGGAAAGGAAAGGAAAGGAAAGGAAAGGGAAAGGAAAGGAAAGGAAAGGGGAAAGGAAAGGAAAGGAAAGGAAAGGGAAGAAAGGAAAGGAAGGAAAGGAAAGGAAAGAAAAGGAAAGGAAAGGAAGGAAAGGAAAGGAAAGGAAAGGAAAGGAAAGGAAAGAAAGGAAAGGAAAGGAAAGGAAAATACATATGTATCCAATGAAGGATTTGTAAGGTGCAAAAAAAAAAATACATGTGTAATACATAAGTATTTTTAAAATACTTTTAAATAATTCATAGGTTTAAAGAAGAAGTTAAAAAATTACTTAAAATAGAATGATGAAAAAATATATATATTACATATATATAGAGAGAGAGAGACACACACACAGCCGTATACATTCATGGAATGTTTCAGGGTAACAGCAGCTAACCTGGAGGTGCTTGTGCTCTTTCTGCACCTGGCCTCCTGCTGAGAGGGGCCTCCCTTTGCATGTGACACTCAGAGCACAGTGACTTTGCTGGCGAAGTTGAGAAGAAACCAGAGGTTACGGCTCAGGACTGACACTGAGAGTCTCGCAGCGGGTTCGCACTGTCTCGGAGGCGGGTTGTGGGTGAGTAGAGAAGATCCTCCCGCTTTGCACGGGGAAGGAAAGAAATGGCATCCCAGAGAGCTGAAGCCCGAGCCACAGCCCAGAGCTGACTCCACAAGGAAGCACCCCCACACCTGAAAGCAGGCCGTGACACGGCTGTCACAGAGGGCGAGTGTGACCCTCGGCCAGGCGCTGCAGAGGGAGGTGGGAGGACTGCAGCCACAGCCCGTTAAAAGCTAAGGGAAGAACTTTAATGTGAAGAGGGGAGCCCTGCGTTAGAGGCCTGTGTGAACGCCACTGGGGCGGCAGTACGGGAAGAGGAGCCAAAGAGCGGGCAGGTGCACGCCCACTCCGGGAAGTCGATTCGCGCTGGAGGAAGCAGCAAGCGCAAAGGAACAGGCAACAGGAAGCCCTGTGTCCAGGGAGCAGGGCAGGTTTGGTGTGACAGAAAAGGCACAAAGGGAATTGGAAAGGAGAGATGTGGGTCGCCATTGCAGGGAAGAGACAAGAATCCGGACTTCAGAGGCAGGTAGACTTTAAGTCAAAACTGTGTGTGTGTTTATTACAAATGGATTGCATAGTTATAAAATTTCAAACAATACTGAAGGTTTAAAGAATTAAAGTCCCCCCTTCCATTCCCAAGCCAATCCCCACTTACCCTCCCCAGAGGCGACCACTGATCTCAGTCTGCTGTGGGTCTTTCAAGCTCTTTTCTAAACAAACACTTAGCATCTCTGTCCCTCCATCTCCTCATCTGTGACATGGGGCTAATAATCAGGGTTTCTACCTCAGAGGGTCGCTGACAGGGTTAAGTGACTTAGTCCATGCCAAGCACTCAGAGGAAGGCCTGGTCCAGCGAGCACCCAGTTTATGTCAGCAAAGACCATCATGACCATTACTACTGTTTAAAAACATCCCTGAATGGTTTTGTCTACTTGTTTTACTAAATGAACAAGGTTTAAATTCTAGCTCTGCTACCTAATAGTTATATGTCTTTGGAAAGCTTTTTTAAAGATTCTCTATGCTCTGGTTTTATCGTGGGTAAAGTGATGGTAATTAAACCTGCCTTCCAGGCTAGTGGTGAGACTTAAAGATGACCAGCAACTCAAAATTCAATCAATATTTTCCTTAATCATTACTATACAGAGTTGGGGTCTCCCTTGCTTGCTCCCAGAGGCCTCCAAACTTATTGTTTAGGGCCCTTTAATAGCCACAAGAAGAGGAGAACGACGGACAGAGAAGCCCCAAGTTTTCTAACCTTCCTGCTGACGGTGCCAGAGTGAGAGCAATGTCTGGGCCAGGGACCCCGCCGTAGCCGTAGTTTTAGGCTAGTGCTTCTCAAAGTTGCACACACACCCCTTGGAAAACTTGCTATGATGTGAATTCTGATTCAGTACATTTGGTGCGGGGCCCAAAATTCTGCATTTCTAACAAGCTTCCAGGGAGGCTGTTGGAGACTAAGACCCTCCACATCCCAACGACTTGTCCTACACACGGGCCTAAGACGAAAATAGCACCCAGCCCCCCAGCTATAGTTCCGAGAAGAATGCATTCCATGACATGCTTGCTCCAGGGCATGCTACCTGCAATTGTTCCCGACCCCCTGCCAGGTTGGGGTTGAGTGATCCATCACAAACAGCTTCCGGTGCCATTGGGATGCTGATTGGGGCTGATTGGCCCACACGCAAGCCTCATCATCCCCCCACTCTATTTTTCTGTTTCTACTTCCTTGTTTTCTGTATATAAAACCTACTAAAAACCCAAGTAAAGTAGACCCTGACAACCCTTTGCTTGGTCTCGTTCCTTTCTCTCGCCCATCTCTTTCAGGCAAGGTCCCCCTTGACCCCACGAGTAACAGAAGGTCCCGCGGGCTGGGACAGGAGGCTCTTGCTGCAGCTCTGCAGACCCTACTTTAGCCAAGGGTCCTTGTGCCTGCGTAGTAGCCCACCTGTGAGCTGTCTGTTGGCCAGTGAAGTCCATACTCGGGGGCGGGAGCGGGAATTCTCAGACAGTGAGGATATATAGAAGTAAAAGTTTAGGCCGGGCAGAGTGGCTCACGCCTGTAATCCTAGCACTCTGAGAGGCCGAGGCGGGAGGATCGCTCAAGGTCAGGAGTTGGAAACCAGCCTGAGCAACCAGCCTGAGCAACCAGCCTGAGAAAGAGTGAGACCCTGTCTCTACTAAAAATACAAAGAAATTAATTGGCCAACCAAAAATATATAGAAAAAATTATCTGGGCATGGTGGTGCATGCCCGTAGTCCCAGCTACTTGGGAGGCTGAGGCAGAAGGATCTCTTGAGCCCAGATGTTTGAGGTTGCTGTGAGCTAGGCTGATGCCACAGCACTCTAGACCGAGCAACAGAGTGAGACTCTGTCTAAAAAAAAAATAAGAAGTAAAAGTTTATTTATTTTCCCGAAAAAGAAAGATAGAGAGAAAGAGAGTGGCCCACAACACAAAGAGGGAGGAAAGAAACGTCTGGTCTTGAGGAAAGATGTTTGGTGCTTTTAAAGGGTAGAAATGGCTTTCTCTCTCTCTCTCTCTCTCTCTCTCTCTCTCTCTCTCTCTCTCTCTCTCTCTCTCCTTCAAGGGACTGATAGCAAAAGTGGCTATGAAGCTGCTGTGTTGGCTTTTTCTATTTCTCACACAGCAGATTGATAGCAGAAATTAGTTTCTTCTTACTGCTTGACAGCGGGAGGCATCTGGTACCGTCTCTTCTCAAGGAAGCAGGGGGAGTTCGCACCCATCCTGTCTACCCAGGATTTTCTCAAGGCTGAGAAAGAACTCAGAGATAACAAATGAGGCCACATGTGTTTTAATTAAACAAAGGTAGTTGTGTTGTGAGTTTATTTCTCTTACTTTCTGTGTGACAGTTTATTTTCCACTGTTGGATACTTTATTAGTAAGACCACCTTTCACCGTCTAAAGATGTTCTTCCTTGCCAGACTAAAGACCCAGACACCTGCCTGCACAATCTGTTCTGGCCCCAGGGGGCTACTGTCCCTTCCTTCTGGCCTCTGAGGGTCCCACTCCTTCAGGGAAAGTGGGAAGGTCTGAATTCCCCAGAGAAGGGACCTACCCCCTGCTCCCCTGGAGTTTACATCCTAATTAGAGGAGATATGCAATCAACTAGTAAACAAAGAGATGTCAGGGGGACATCAGTGCTTTGAAAAAAAATAAAGCAGGACAAGGAGAAAGTGACCATGCTGGGTAGATGTTATTGCAGACATGATGACCAAGGAAATCGGAGGAGATGAACATTTGAGCAGAGAGCTGACTGAAACAGGAAACTGAATCCTGTGGCTACCTAAGGGAAGAGCACTCTAGCAGAGGAACAGGTCCTAAGACAGGAGGATGCAGATAGTTAGAGGAGTCACAGGAGAGCAATGAGGCTAAAGTGGAATGAGTCAGCATGACAGTGTTGGAGAAAGAAGATATCAGAGTCCACAGGGGGACAGAACAGTAGCACCTCCTGAGCCACTGTGGGAACTGAATAAGATAGACTAGAAGTGTGTGAGCAAGAGTGACATCATTTAATTGTGATCTTTTAAGGTGTAGTTTACATACAGTAAAATTCACTACTCCTAGTGCAGAGTTTGTAATGGACCTCAAAGAGTTAAATTCAGCCTGCCCTTCAGCTCAAATAGTGAGGCTGTTCCCTATAGCAATGGACAATAATTCTTAGTTAACTTTTGATTGTTTTAATCGTTCCAAGCTGTGTAATGTATTGTGTAGTTAAAATTTTACCATGATTGCTGAATCTGTAAAAGAATGTGTTTTGGTTTGGGCTATGGGCTAATGCCTTCTGCTTCTGTAAACCTGCTTGCCTAAAGATTGTTATTGGGTAGTCCGAGGAGGGTCCCAGACCCTGCAGCCATGGAAAACATGATGTAAGGCTGTACCAACTCTTGTGACTAAAGTCACATAGCCCCTAACTTGGGCCAGTATAAAACCTCCCTGCTTGTACGGCTCAGACTGCTCCTTGGGCCTGCCTCTCAGCAGTGCAGGGGGTGGTCGCTGGCCAGCTAATAAAGACTCACAATATGGCTCCATTAGGTCTGAAGTGGTCATTTCTCCCTCTCTGGTCTGTAACAGAGTTCTGCTAATTTTGTCAAATGTACACAAGTGAGTTCCATCACCCCCAAAAAGTCTCCCTTGCCCTTTGTAGCCAACCCCTCCCCAATGATAGTCCCTAACAACCACTGTCCTGTTTTCTGTCCCTACAGTTTGCTTTTTCCAGAATGTCATATCAACAGAACCATAGGGTAGGCATTTTTTTTTTCTTTTTGGGTTTTGGGTTTTCTTAAGACTTTATTTTTTTCAGAGCGGTTTTAGGTTCACAGCAAAATTGAGCAGAAGGTGCAGAGATTTCCCATACACCCCCTTCCTCCACGTATGCACAGCCTCCCCCATTTTTAAGATTCTCACTCAGAGGGGCACATTGGTCACAACTGGGAAGTAAGTTTTTTTTTGTTTTTTTTTTTTTGAGACAGAGTCTCACTTTGTTGCCCAGGCTAGAGTGAGTGTCGTGGCGTCAGCCTAGCTCACAGCAACCTCAAACTCCTGGGCTCAAGGAATCCTGCTGCCTCAGCCTGCTGAGTAGCTGGGACTACAGGCATGCGCCACCATGCCTGGCTAATTTTTTCTATATATATTAGTTGGCCAATTAATTTCTTTCTGTTTATAGTAGAGACGGGGTCTCACTCTTGCTCAGGCTGGTTTCGAACTCCTGACCTCGAGCAATCCACCCCCCTCAGCCTCCCAGAGTGCTAGGATTACAGGCATAAGCCACCTTGCCCGGCCATAAGTATCTTTTTAATCAGTTCTTTCACTTAGCATAACACATTTGAGATTGATCCATGTTAACGCATGGAACTTCTGAGGAATATTCCATTGCGTGGATGTGCAACCTCTGTTTATACACAGTCGAAGGTCATTGAGGTTGTTTCTTGGTTTGGATGATGACAAAACAAAATCTCTATAAATAATTCTGTACAGGTTTTTGTGCCAACATAAATTTTCATAAATTTCTCATGACGAGAACAAAGTAACAGGAAATGGATTTACTTTCCCATCTGAAGCAACTTAAACATGGCGGGAGGGAAACACAGAAAGTGGCTCTCAGACGCAGGCATCAGGCAGCAGGGGGCCGTGATCCCCAGGAGACGAGAAACAAAGAAGGAAAGCCCTGCAGTTGAGACAGTGCAGGGTGAGGGGACTCAGGCAGAGCTGGCAATGTCCCTGAACCACGGAGGTGGAGTCAGAGTGCAGGGAGACCAAGCAGTGAAGCTCCATAGGCGCAGGTGAAGTCCTGGAGAAAAGAAAAAGTCGTGAGGCAAAATCAGCCCTCCAGTAAAGACTGCCCTTGCTGAGCTCCAAGAATTGTAGCCCTTAATCCTTCCGGTGCTTTATTCCCTGGCCTCAGGCAGTTTCCTCACACATCTGCACCATACTCAGCTGGAGACTTAGGGAGACCCCCTGCAGGTCTCTGGCCCCAGGCAAATGCTAACTGTCAGGATCTCCCCCAGATTCCCAGCACCTCTCTTCAACTCAGGGAGAGTGCTGGGCTTAGCCTGCAGCCCCTGCCACCCCCCCACCACCCACATACATACACATTGCAGCCTGGAAATCCTCCCCAAACAGTAAACTGGGCAATCGTAAATCTCACTTCATTTGTCCTCCCTCTCTCGGGAGTTCTTCACTGCCTATTGTCCAGTGTCTGAAAAACATTGCATCATATGTTTTTTTCAATTTTTCAGTTGTTTAGGATGCAAAGGAAAAGGGTCCCAATGACTCCATGTTGGCCAAAGGCAGAGATGACATCATCTAATTCTATTTTTAAAGGATTACTCTGGAAACTAGACTCTAAGGATGGCCAAGGGCAAAAGCAGGAAGACCAGAGAAGAAACCATTGTAGGAATCCAGGCGAGAGCCAAAGGTGGCCTGGACCAGTGGTGAGTGGGTGGTGGTGGTGTGAGGTAGTTAAGTTCATGACATGTTTTTGACATAGAACCAATGGGGTGTGCTGACAAAAGTGTTTCAGGTGTGAGGGAAAATAAGAAGTCGTGGCAGACTCTGATATTTTTGGCTTGATGACTGGGTGACGGGGAAGCCTGGGGAGAAGTGGATTTGGGGACAGAAGGAGGTGAGATCGTGAGTTTGGTTTTGGACAGTTGACATAGAATCATGTCTGCCAGGAAAGCCATTTCTCAACACACACCACTCCCTCCCATGCCCTTTCTGTACCCAAGAGCCCGGCCTCACCAGAGCAGGAGGGGCTGTGCTCGGTGATGGCCCATCTGCCATCCGCTGGCTTGACCGCAGTGGAGTCTCGCCTTAAGTGGGTCCTGTCCAACTCCAACTACTGAGCTGCTTGTCCAGACGTCTTGCTGTGGGCTGTTACCTGGCTTACAAACTACTTCAATTTATATGGCCCACACTTTGTAGTTTTTAAAGTACTTCACATCTATTGCATCATTTAATCCTCATGAGCAGGTGTAACCATCCCCATTTTTCAGCTTAGGGTTCTGAAGGTCAGTGTGATGAGGTGGCTTGCCAAAGGCCATTTTACTGGTAAATGACAGAGTGAAAACTTGAACCAGATCCCTGGATTCTAAGTCCAGGATTGCCCTTTTCCATATCTGCTCGCACACAGTGGAAGGGGGACTCACATCTTACCTATTAGCACTGTCAGTGGCCTTGTTTAAGCCATGCCCTGTGAGAGAATGCCCTCGCCCCAGTGTGTGCAGTTTACTGCCACAGTGTGTGCAGGTACATTAGAATGCCAAGGAAGGGACTGGCCATATACCTAGGGAAGTGGGAGCACCAGGGGCCCTAAATTGGGAGGGTCTTCAGCTTTCTCTAGCTTCAACCTTAAGTCTGCTCTACAAATGGCCTGATAATGTAGTAGGAACCAGAGACCATAAAGCAAGTCTCTCAATCTCTTGTCCCACCCTCTCTCCAAGTTTCCTTGCACTCTTTTCTCTTTGGCTTCCTTTCTTCTATCTCTCCTCAGCTACCTAAGGCCAGTCATTCCACCTGGCCACTGGACACCCCTCCCCTCGAGTCCACCCAAATGACACTTTCTTTCCTCACTCTCAGCTACTGCAGACTTTTCCTCACCACCGTCTCTTCCCTGTCTGCATTTACCCTTGCTTTTATTTTTCCCACCTTTAAAAGAAAACCGTCCACCCACCTTCCTCTCTGGGCCAATGACATTCACAGCTAAGTTACTTGAAATTGTAGCCTTATGCACTGGTGCCAGTTCCCTTCTCCCACTGACTCTTCCACACACAGGACTCAAGTTTCTGCCACCTCACCCACTTGGCTGACCCATCCCACTTTGCTGGGCTCGCTGAGGTCACCAGTAACCTTGGTAAGGATTGATCGTGAACTTAGGCCATGCTGCTCATAACTCTCCTTGCTACCTTGGCCTCAAAGACATCACTCTGTCTTGCCCTTGGGCCCTTCCTCATCTGTCCCCCTTCTGGCCTCCCCTTCCTCCAATTAGCCCCTGAATGTCAGAGCCCAGGTTTCCCCCTTCTCATGACCCAGGTCGGCCTTCCTTCCCATGTCTGAACAGATCACTTACTCCCAAGGTGCAGACTTCTTATTGGTGACTCTCTGCTCATTTGGAGCAGAGGCACCTGTGGCAAGGCCCCTTCCCTTTGGTATCTGCATTTGCACTGATGCCCCCAGCCTCCTGGAAAGCTGAACGTGGGGAATTAAAGAGTTATTCTTAACTGGGACTCAATCTGACCCAGTCTGGGGGTTACTGAATGCAGGGGAGGAAGGGGAGTTGACCAAAGGCAGGATTTGGAGAAAAGAAGGAAAATTAGGCCCAAAATGTCTATCAATAGAAATCCCTTTGGTTCCTTTAGATGCAAAGGCTTAGGCCCTTAGGGTCAGCAAAGCCCACATCTGTCTTGTGAAAGCAACAGAGAGAAGGGAACAGGCTTAGGGAAGGAGGGAAGTGAGGTGCAACCAGCTCCTTTTTCTCACACCAGTGCAGGAGAGTTGCGGGATAATATCTGGGTTTTGCATAAGGGCCCTTTTGACAGGCTCCCGAAGCACATATGTACAGTTTTACCTTCCTTTTCAGGTTTATAGACCCTCTAAACTCCACCTGATCTGTATGCCTGCCACCAGTTCAAATTAAGGACCCTAAATATGTGTTTTTCAGTCTTCCTTGAGTCAGCATAGGGCTGCCATGGGATTCAATATAGGGTGATCCTATGTCCAGGTCTGCTCAGGACAGCCCCAGTGCCTAATTTGTTTTTAAGACATTGGGTCACCTATCAGCCATAATGGCTGTTGGGTAGGGAGAGAAAGTAGGGATGAAACAGAGCAAGGATGAGGACCTAACCAGGCCTGGGGACTGATCCTTGCAGGGGTAACTGCAAGTTCAATGCATGGCATTCCTAGAGTGTTAACAACTCAGGGTTGGCCAGGAGACTTCAACATCCAAAAGATATATAGCAGATAGGAAGGTGGCAGGAGGTCCCAGGCTACAGGAAGTACCTGAAGACAAGAGAGGGGCAGCATGGAGAATCCATGCAGGGAGGGAGAACACAGCACGACTACTACAGCTGAGGGCTGGAGAGAGCTGACTGGCAGGGACATGTGCTGACACTCAGGACCTCCTGGACCTCTGTCTTCCTGGGGTCCTTGATTGAGGAGGAAGAACCTTTCAACATGTTCTGTTGAGTAGTGTCTGGAACCCTTTGAAACACAGTCTGAAGTGAACTCATTAAAGAGAGTAATATAGTGTGGTAACTGTGGCATGATAAGTTGTGGCATGACACGCACTCATTGGTACATACCCCCAGCTCCTTCCAGCCTGGCCCCATGCCTAGAGCCCGGGGGAAGGGATGTTATTGCACTTAATGGTACCCGAATCATGACCGAGGGCATCAGTGTAGCATTACTCCAGTATTACTCCAGTATTAAAGGGCCACCTTTCCAACTTCTCCAGAGAAGGTACTGGAATGAAAACAACCTGAATGCCTATGAATATGCCAGACATTCTTAGACATTTTACATGTGTTATCCTACTTAAGTAGATAATGTTTTAAACACAGACCGAGGCTCAGAGAAGGTAAACAAACTTGTCCTAAGTACAGCTATCAAGAAATAAAACTGGAACCCAACTCTCAATTAGCCAAAAAAAAGAATGAAAATCCCAAACCCCAAATTATTAAACATAATTTTTATTTCATCCAAGGCAAAGCTAAATACAATTCTACAATGCAAAACATGTTGTAGAGGCAAAATAGTCTGATCGTATCCATTCTGTGCTTGAACACAAGTCAGTGCTGGGTGTGTGTACGTCTGTGCCTCCCAGAGGTACCCGCACACCTGAGGCCTCCCAAGGCCCATCGTTGCATCACCTGATCTATTGTTATATAGGAAAATTCACTATGGGTATTGTTGTCCTCCAAGCCAGAGGAATAAACCATGCATAAGATAGTCGAAAGCACTGCATGTCAGGTGGGAGGTGGGAGGGTAGGACTCCAACCTGGGACAAAGCAAAGTGAAGCAAGCTACAGGATTTTCCCGAGAAGTCCCCCCTCCTGGCTCTCCTTCCCCCAGGCTTTCCGATGGCAGCTGTCTGGAACCATGAGATGGAGTCATGGAATGATGGAATCCAACAGCACAGCTGGTCTTCCCCCCTGTGTCTTGTCCTCCCTCGGTCTCCAGGTGCCCCAGCAGGTATAGCTCAGGCCAGGAAAGATGGCTCCTGAAGCATCCAGAGTCCCCCAAGTCACGCATCACCCATTCCACTCGCGGCCCACCCACTCCACAGTCACGCCGCCACACGCCCACTGCGTGCACACGCATGCGCTTCCACACGCACACTCCACACGAGCGCCACACAAGCACACCTGGCCTCCTGCATCTCAGGAGCACGCTCCTGCCCTCCTCGCTCCACAAAAGCTGTTAGCCAGGCACACGTAGGGTCTGAGCCCCATCGCTGCCCGCCTGGCCTGTCTAGTATGCAAGTTGACCTGGCTGCCTTCTGCTCCATTCCTACGCAGGGAGAAACCCCCAACCTGGGATGCTGACAGCGCATTTTGGGGTCAAGAATAGAGAGATCCAACCTTGGTCTTTGGTCTCACTGGCATCACTGTCAGCGCAGCTACATGCACCCACGTGTCCCAAGATCTACCGTGTAAATGGCTCTCGCTAGCCCGGAAGCCCAGGAAACACCCTCACTAGCCCTGGAGATCACCATCGGAGACTTGCACGCACCGAGGGTCTGCTTGGGAAAGATGGCTTTGCTCTTATACATCCCGGCACAAACCCACGCTAGTGTTTTTCCGTGGATGTAATGCTGGCATTGGGACAGGACGATGCTTTGCCGTGGGGACTAAGTTTAGCATTCTCAGTCCCCGCCCACTAAGTGCCAGTAGTGCCTCCAGGCACTGGGGCAACCAAAAATGTCCCCTGGCAGTCTCAATCCCCTCAGCGGAAAACCACCAAACAGGAGCCACGGACAAGAGGCTTTAAGCATCAGAAACAAGGTTTCTAATAGTGTAAAGACTAAACAATTCCAAGAGGGTGGGATGGAAAGAGAGAGAGAGAGAGAGTGTGTGTGTGTTTGTAGGGATGCAACAGAGATGAGGACAGGACAGACCTGGAACGATTCCTCCAGTTATAATACCCGGCTTCCCAGATCCCTTGCCAAGCCAAAAAATATTGTTTAGACACAACTCGCCGAGCCTCACAACAGCCCTGTGAGGTAGGTAGGTGTTTCGACACCCATTTGCTAGATGGAAAGACCCGAGCCCGGGGAAGCGACATGACCCGCCGAGAAGTCGGCAGCAGACCCAGGAGAGGACAGAGGATGGTGTCCCTCCTGTCCCCAGTCCACAGCCTTGGCTTCCTCTCAAGACAGTAAAATGTGTCCCAAGGTGCTCTGCCTCTTCAAATGCTGACGTTGGAAAGGGAGAAGAAAGCAGTTTTGCATGAAGGCAGCTAGAAGTTTTCTGAGTGGCTTCGGCTCTGGTCTGTCTGCCCCAGAGCCGGGGAAATCTGAAGCCCAGCCCAGGGGGGTTTGGGTGGAGAAGGACAGGAGGAGCAGAGGCAGGTCAGAGGGGGACCTTGTGAGCCCATCAGGTTGGCTAAGGGACACTGGGCACCGCCTTGGGCACCCTGCAGGTGCTGCTGTTCCTCAGTCTCCCCCACCTCCACCTGGGGAAGCTTGTGGCTGCTTTTTGGCAGGGAGAGCCCTGAGGCTGTCTCGATACCCTCTGGAAAAGAAAGCTGCTCCCCTCCCATCCCTCCTCCGGGCCCAGAGGCTAGAGAGTCGGAAATTGGATAAGGGAGCAAGGGAGCAGTGGGTGCAGAGCGCTGAACCACGCCCCCTGCTGTCCCCACCTCACCACCCCCATCCCACCTGCGCTAAGGAGATCCCATTCCAGCATCACCACCCCCCGCCTGCGACCCCCATAGGTGCACTGGCAGGTGTCTCCAAGACTCAGTCACTGGCCAAGTGGCCATCGGTGACACGACTCCAGCCTCATGGCCCCCTCCATGACCTCAGGGAGTGGAGGGCAGGGCACCCTGGCCAGTGCCACACGAGCCTGCTGTTGTGCCAGCACAGAGGCCTGGGGGACGAGGCAGGGTGGGGGCTGGGAGTCAGGAGCTAAGGCACAGTCTAGCCCCACACACAGGGGTGTGCAAACCAGTTCCTGGGAAAGCAGAGGCACACAAAGTGCACTGTGGGCACCCTCTCCCTGCTCCCCCAACCCCAGGGCGGAAGGGGGTGGCTCAGCTGAGCAGGAAGCATCTGGGAAATCCCAGGGCCCTGTCATCCAAAGGAAGAGGGTCCCTGAGGGGAGGGCAGGCCCAGGGCAGGGGAGAGGGTGTGTAAGGGAGGGCGTGGGAGCCACCAGCCAGTGGCAGGTTTGACCATGCAACCTCTCAAGCAAGAGGATGCCACCTGCTGTTAAAGATGACAGGGAAGAGCAAGGGAGAGCTGGGCTCAGCAGTGCCCAGGAGTGGCAATGGTCCTGCCATGCCCAGGAGAGGGGTGCCAGCATTGGCGGGGCTGGGATGGGCATGCCAGGCAGAGAGGCCCAGGACACTGGCTTGCTACCTCTGCAGCCCGATTCCCCAAGGAGAATGATAGGAAAGGCGCAGGTAGTGCTCCAGCACTCCAGGAAGGCTCAGGGACCCCAGCAGGAGCCCCTCAATAACCCAGAAGGCAGAGGAGCAGGCGAGGTGGGCCGGGATCCCTCGAGACTGAGGCGGCCAGCCCAGCTGGGAGGGCTTAAAAACTCTGAGCAGGGGGTGGGCTGGGGGCCTGGGACAAGGCTGACAGGCTCCCTGGGGCAGAGGAAAACAGAAGTTCCCCACTTGGGGAACCGTGGGGGTCCTCCTGCCAGCAGCCCCCTGCCCCAGGTCCCCTCCAGAGTCTTCCAGACCACTGTCCCCTCCAAAGGAAGCCACACACAGCTCTTCCTTCACCCCAAGAGGGCCCAGCTCTTGGGGCAGCCCTCACGGGTCCCCCATGTCCCTCTTGACCAAGGTCCTGTGTGTACATGGTACAGAGTGGGGAGACTGAAGGGGACCCCATCTACCCAGGTGTTGGGGACCAGCCCCTCCACACTACCTCGGCACCTCCTTACTTCTTCCTGAACCCTCCACAGGCCCCCTCCCCTGGCCATCCCTTGTCCCTGGGGAGCCCTGGCTGGGGATGGGGTGGGCAAGCTGGACAGGAGCAGGTGGGCTGGGCAGGACCCCAGCTTCTCCTGTGCAGAAAGACTACAGTTTGAGCCAAGCAGCAGGTGTCTCAGGCACGTGAGTTCTACGGTCGGGGCTCAAGCATCAGCTTCGTCAGAAAGGGAGGTTCCCTGCGGCTGCTTGGCCCGAAGCAGGGGCTCACACTTTGGTGGGTGGCTTCTCTTCCGCCTTGGAGCCGGGCAGCCCATTCTCTGTGTTGTCGTTCCCTGAGGAGCTCACGAGGCACTCCTTCCTGGAGAGGGAGACAGAGGGGACCCTGGTGAGCAGAGTGGCAAGAGAAGGGGCTGGGCTGTGGAGGGACCTGTGGCCCCTGCACAGGGCCCCGTGCCCTCCCCGATCTTCCCTGGAGCTAAGGCAGCGGGAAGCCATGCCACCTAACTCCCCTGTACCTCAGTTTCCTTATCTGTAAGACAGATGTAGTGATGACAACTTTGTCACAGGGCTGCTGGGAGGAGAAACGAGCACTGGAGCAGTGCCTAGCACGCAGAAAGGTCTCCATCTGGCTTAGCCATCACCTAGTCGTCTCAACATGGCAGAAGGCAAGGGGTACCAGGCACTGTCCCCCAGGTCAGTTCCCAGGCCGTGACACCCCAGGGGAAAGGGTTCAGGCCAGCAAGGAGTATGCTGAGGATACAGGGCTCCTTCCCCAGGGCCAGGCAGGCCTCCCTCCCTGAGCTCTGTGACCAGAGGCGATAGAACAAAGGCCATGGAAGGGTCAGAGCAGGCAGTGGGTTTGGCGTCACAGACAGCAGGTCTGGGGAGGGGAGATGGGTAGATGGCATAACACCTCCTGGCAGCAATACCACCCCGACTGTCCTGAGCTGGACATGCCCAATTTCAGGGTGTCCCTCCCCCACGCAGTGCCCAGGCTGGGCAGACAGAGCTCCCCAGGGGGCTCCAACCTCACTCTGAGCTTTCTGTTTATGAAAACTGCCAGGTCTTTTTCACAGCTGCTATTGCTAAACTACATCCTACACTCACTCTGGGTTTGTATAGCTGGATTTGAGGCCTTTGGGAAGGGCTGAATATTTTGTCCTCATCAATTTCATCTTGCAGAATTTAGTCCATAACTCTAGGCTATCAAGATCTTCCTGGATCCCAAATTTTGCTCTCCAACATAGTCCCCAGGACCTGTCCCCTGCCCTTGGGCTCTCCCCACCCGGGCCCTCTGCCCACAAGGCTAAGCTCTCTGATCATGCCAGGGCCCTGAAGTCAGAAGGAAAGCCAATCATAGCCTGGACTCCCAGGTCCCCAAGGGTCTGACCCCAACCCCCTTTGCAAGATTTTTCTCTCCTCCCTCCCCCCTACACCCTTCCTATCCTCTCAACACTCAAAAGACCCTGCTCTCCAGACAGTGCCCACTTCCCGACTCTCTGCCTTTGCTCTCGGTGGTTCCTCCGTCTGGAACATCCTTCCCTTCGATCTCCCCAGGGCTTACATTACATCCATCTTGCAAAGCCTACCACAAACACCCATTTGACCACAAATCCTTCCCTAAGTTTCACCCTGTCCCAAATCCATGCAATAGCATTTTATCAAACGTCTTTGCTGGCACCAATCCCCTCTACCTTGTAGTACATTTATTTGTATACATGTCTTGTCTTCTTTCCTTAAGGGCAGAACCTCATTCCTTCCAGAATTCCCTACAGCATCTGGCACAGTGCCTTGCACACAGTACCTCAAAAATAGCCACTGAATGAAAGGAGAAGTGAAAGAATGCTAGATATGCCCAATGAGACAGTAGAATATGATGACAATGGTTTCAGTTTTGAAGCCAAATTGGTCAGAGTTCAAATCCCAGCTCTGTCACTTACTAGCTGTGTGGCCTAGGATAAGTCACTTAACCACTCTGAGCTTCACTTTGCTCAACTATAAAATAAAAATTATGAGTACTGTATAAAAATGCCTGGCGGAGTACCTAACATATGTAGGCATTCAATGAATGGCAAGAAGTGTTATGACACGGAGCAATCTCTTATTCTGCCAGTGCTCTATCAATAAGACATTTAGCATATGTTTATTTTATTTGTTTAAGAAACAAAGTCTCACTATGTTGCCCAGGCTGGACACCAACTCCATGGCTCAACTTCCTCCTGCCTCAGTTTCCTGAGTAGCTGGGACAATAGGCGCACACCACCACGTGCAGCTTAGCATGTCTTGTTTTTGATGAACTGATGGCAGCTCTGAAGGATCACTGCTATCTTTTCTAAGTGCTTTTAAACCATGTATTGAGAAATCTGTTCTCTGATTTTGTTCACCATCCACGGATGGTGAGACTGATTGTTAAAACCAGAGCCTGGTGAAGCTCCGTGCTTCTAGTCCCTCTTGAGATCACCAAAACCCTCGCAGTCTCTGGCCACGAAGCTGGAATAAAACCCCTGCGTTCTTCATCTCAGCCAGCGCTGGGACAGTCCCCTGCTCCCCAGCCTCAACACAGCTCTCTTAACGTCCCCTCCCTCCCCTCTTACCTGTGTGATTTCTGCCCTTCCCAGCCCAATTCCCTCTTCTCAACAGAGCAAAATGTTTCAGCAAACAGGAGCACAGCAGTTCTGCTTTTGCATCTCGTTGTTACTGTCACCCTCTCTGTTCCCATGGCAGGCCACCCTGTCTCACCTGTCTTGCTCAGAACACAACTTTCAAATCCTTTTCCCTGATCTAGTTCTGTAAGATTTGCCACCCGCTGCCCAGAGACTGCCTGATACCTTTCTGGAACTTCTGGGCCTGGGGGGTTGCACCCTCTGTCCTCCTTCATCTTCCGTCCCCTTCCACTAATAGGCATCTATTTTATCCCCACATTTATCCCTCCCTTCCTGGGAGGCCATATCTGCCTTTTTAGACTTTTTTGAAACCTCCCCATGTGAATTTTTAGAATTTCACAGTAAGAGAATTTCACTCCCATCTCCCTAGAAGGGTCTTCCCATTTTAGAGTCTCTGCAGATGGAATCTTATATTTTCTCTGATTAAAAAAAAAAAAAAAAAAAAGGCTTCCTAAATCCTTTGGTAGGGCCTTAGATTGGGTGGAAAGAGAGAAGCCAGTGGGCTGGGAAGAAAGACAGTGGGATGAGGAAGAGCAGTGACTGGGTTTGCATACTCAGTGAACTAAACGTATTCAACAAATTCACAGCAGGAGGGCGGAGAAGAGGGAAAGAGATGTGGAGAGGGGCTGGGCAATTGGGCGATGGGAAGGGGGGCTGCAGGGATAGAGCAGAGAGTGGCAGGATTAGGAAGAGAGGGAGGCACGAGGAGAAGATGGACGGCAGAAGGCTGGTGGGGAGGTGAAGGGTAGGGGAGGAGGGTGAGCTGGCAGGAGGACAGGCATGGCCACAGGTCAACTCACTTCTTCTCCCGAGTCTTCTTGAGGATGAAGGTGATAAGCTTCTTGAGCAGCAGGATGACGATAAGCAGCCCGATGACCCCGCCCACGACAGCCAGGATGATGAGTGTCACTGTGTTGTCCACTTCTTCCACTGCATGGCCAGGGCAGGGAGGGAAGGGCAGGGACAAGGGAGCAGGAGTCACCTGGAGCTGAGCACCATGGCAGGGCCCAGGCTATGCAGCCTCCACCCCCTGGCATCTGGGATGCGTCCACACCCAGGTCCCCGGCCCTCCCCAGGCCTCCAGCGGGCAGCAGGAGAAGCAGAACATGGCATCCAAAAGGGCAAGTCACAACAAACATTCCCCTCTCCGGCCCCCTATACACAGGCTCTGCGATAAATCAGAATCAGAGCCTACAGCACCCAGGTTAAGTTCTGCCTTGGCCCTCCCATTGCCATGCGAGAATTTCATTGCCTGTTTCTAGGCCTCGTTTGCCCACGTAGAAAAAAATTAAGAACCTCCCTATGATATCTCTAAGACAGTGAGAAGATTTTGGAGTCACATATTCTGGATTTTAACTAAAGGATTTAGCTGTCACTAACTAGCTGGCAATGTTGGGCAGGCCCTTCTAACCTTGGCTTCCTCATCTGAAAACTCAATTCTCTGACTTCTTCCCTTACTTCTTCCCAAACCTCCTCCACTCACAATCTGCCTCTCATTTCTGTTGGCGACAACTGTATCCTTCCAACTGCTATAACCAAAATCCTGGGAGTCACCGTGTCGCCTCTCTTGTTCTCAAACCCCATATCCAATCTACCCGAGAATCCTCATGGCTCTAACTTCCAAAAATTCCAAAATCTGACCACTCACCACCACCCTGGCCCAAGCCACCTCTTGATTGGATGTTTGCAAAAGCGTCCTAACTGGTCTCCTCATTCCATCGACTATTCTTGGCACAGCAGCTGGAGGGAGCCTGTTCAGGCCTTAACTCCTCTGCTCAGAGTCCCTCAGGGCCTCCCTCTCACTCACACTCACAGGGCCCCACGCTGGCTCAGCCTGACTCAGCTCACCCTGCTCCATACACACCGGCCTCCTTGTCGTTCTTCAAACATCTGCCCCAGGGCCTTTGCACTTGCTGTTCCCTCTGGTCTACCTTCTTGTAGCCACCCTCATGGCTTCCTCTCTTGCCTCCTCCTAACGTCCCCACTCTGTCACCTTTTCCAGCGAGGAATTCCCCAGCCACCCTGATGGCATCCCATCTTTCTGCCCTGCTGTATTTTCTCTCCAGGACACTAACCATGTTCTCTTATACAACATCATTTTCTTCTTTATTTTCTTATTCTGTATCTCCCTCGACTAGAAGGAGAGGAATGTAATCTCCATAAGGACAAGAATCTGTCTGACTTGTTCACATTGCGTCCTTGGCGCCTAGAACAATGTTTGCCACATAGTAGGTGCTCAGTAAATAGGGGCTGAATACGGAATGAACGAATCTATAAACATGGAAAGAAGAGCCACCTTGAAGGGGTTTTGTGAGACACAGAAGAACTAAGGTCAGCAAGGGCCCCTAACTTGGTGCCAGCCACCAGGAAATGTGCCATAAATGTTGGCTTCCTTCCCTTCTCTTCCCCTCGAAAAGGCTGAGAACAAAGGGGGTGATAGGAGCTCAGATGGAGAGGTGTCACCATAGGCAGACCTGACTCGGATGACTCCAGGCTCAGAACAGTTGCCTGGATGGCCTCTGGCCCTGCCCTTGGCACACCCAAAATTGACCTCATGGCATTTCCCTCTCCGAATACCCATGTCAGCAGGGAGAGCAGGTTGCCTTCCCATTTTTTCCGCTTCCGTGCTTCCCTTTCCGCTTCCATGCTTCCCTTTCCGCTTCCTTGCAGGCCCTTCCCTCGCTGTTCCAGCCCTGGTTGTCACCTCCTGCTTCTCCAACCACTTTGCGCAGTGTGGGGATCATGGGGCCACCTGGCTCCTTATCATATGGACCCTCACCGTCTGATTGGTCCACCTGCATCCGACCCGAATCCCCAACGGGGATCCAAGCTCCCCGTGGGGAGGGGCCATGTCCTACTCCATCTCTGTCTGTGCCTTTCCCGTGGCACATGGACCGTGTTCTGTCTCTATCCCGGTTACTAATCTGTCTTCTGTCCGCCCCAGACTGTAAATTCCTCAAGGAAGAACACTATGTGTCATTCACAGCACTTTTTAGTCCAATACCCAACATTCAATCAACTTTTGCTAGCGGGATACACGCTAGTGGTAATAATCAGCGTGTACCGAGAGAACTTCACTAGCCACAGAGCACTCCCGGGCTGAGAACTTCTCCAACCCTCACAACCACCCTAGGAGAATGAAGCCGTGTTCCCATTTCACAGATGAGCAAAATAAGGCTTAGAGAGGCTAAGTGTATTTCGCAAGTTATTCAGTAGTAGAATAAGTGTTCAAGCCGAATTCTCTAGCTTTTAGCTATAACTCCAATAACCCTTGAAAGTACAAAGCAAAAGAAAACACCAATATGGTCCCCTTTATCACTTCACGGTAACACAGAGTTGGGTGACCCCCCAGCCCCTGCCCACATTCTTCCCACTCCACCGCCCTTGTCCCAGCCCCTACTGCATACATTGATCCACGACTTGGAGGATGATGGTGGCATTGTGCTCGAGATTATTCTCCTTGGGGTTCTTCACGTGACAGGTGTATTTGCCGCTGTCGCTGAACTCCAGGTCCCTCAGCAGAATGGAAATGTTGTTCTTCTTCTCCTTAGTGGTGCCCTCCAGAGTGATGCGGTCATTGTCTTTCAACATCACCCTGGGGTCAGACTTCTCGTTCTTCACACTCCCTTCTATGATCTGGGGGGCAGGGGAGGGGAGAGGCCAAGAAAGAAGCGGGGACATCAAGGGTCATGACATCACGCCAGCCCACTCCTTGTGTGCCTCCCCTGTCCAGGTCCAGGAAGAGCCTGCCTACTCCCCCGCGGTTTCCTCTCCTAGTGGCTACAGCTCTGCCTGCCTAGCCCGAACTTTGCTTGTTTCGGGCTAAACCCATTTCCTTTTATTAAGGTCTCTCTGGAATGTAGCACAGCCTTACTGCTCTCTCCATAACAGCATGTTATATAATGACTCCTGCAAATACCACACTCATTTCCCTCTGTCGCTTCCCACCCAGCCTTTGCTGACATCATGTCCCCTGCCCGTCTGAACCCTGGCCCTCCATCAAGACCTGGATCAATCTCCCAGCTCTGTTCATCAGCACCCTCTGAGGTCAACATTTACTTGTATCCAGAGTTGGTCTCTTGTGGCTTCCCCATGATAGTCTCAGGCCAGGTCCCCTACTAGACTGCAGGTGAGTACTCAGTAAGGACCTGTTGGTTGATCGGTCCCCGCCCCACCCCCACCCCACAGCCCTGCAGATGCTACTGCAGATCTCCAGCCTTCTCCCGCTCTCTCTCGCCTTTCCTTCCTAGTCCAGGTTCTCAGCCCTTCCCTCATCTGGACTCTTCTCATTCCCTCTCTCCAAGCCTTCCTAAGGGCTTCCCCTCTCCTACTTGTTAAATTAAGTCATTCATTTTGACACAAGCAATCCAAATCCCAGGTATTTCCTAAGACCAGACAGAGGACTCTAGCTAAGACTTCCAACAGGTCCCACATTCTGGCAAGATGATCTAAACATCCCTCCCACTTAGATCCTTCCAGACAGGCTCTGAAAAGAATGCTGGGAGAAAGGGTGACAAAAAGTGGGTGGGTTGTGGGGACCATTGCAGCGGGTCTCAGTCCAGACAGGACCAGAGCCTAGGATGGGAGGCAACAGAGAAGGGAGGGAGGATCTGGGCTGCCCGGTCCCTGCCCCACCACTTACAGGAGTGTCACTGTTGTTGTAGGTCCACCAGAATCGGAGGTCCTCGAAGCCAATGCAGCTGGAGAAAGTGCAGGGCAGAAGGATCTCTGTGCCATTGACAGCGTAGATGACGGCGGCCTTTCCCACAGACACCTCCAGCGACAGGGACATCGGGATCAGGAGACCTGTTCCAAGAGCACAACCTCCCTAAATAAAACCGCACTGAACCCCCTAGTCTGGAGCTCTGGAAAGGGACACTGGGCAGGGTGGGAGTGGCTCGGCCACGCAGGGAGGTCTCTGTCATCCTCAGTGTCACCATGAGGGGGACAGTTCTCTTCACTCCAGTTGACACCTCCTGAGCCACCCGCATTTCTCCCCTTCGCCAGGGTAGGGTTGGATTCTGGGCCGGTTACTAGCCCTGTGGCACTCTGGATGACCACCAGGGGTCACCCCAACCCAGGAAAACCAGGCCCTGGCCACTCTGCCGCGCACCTGCGCCCCTGTCCACCCACCCCCGGGACGCAGCCCCCGACGCGCTCCCTCTGCACCGCCTGGGAAGCGCAGGGCGGGCTCCCTTCCCTGCAAGGGCCTGTCCCCAGGACTGTGCGCGCCTCCTCGTGATGTTTTCGGGATCTGCGGGGGAGGTGGGGAAGAGCTGGGTCCCGGTAAGGTGGAGAGAAAAGCGACAGCCGCAGTCCGGGCCCCTGTCCAGCGGCCTCGCGTCACCGAGCCCCGGAGGCTGCTCAGCGGCCCCGAGGGGCGGAGAGGCAGAGGGACACGTTCGGGCTGCACCTTGCTTGGCCACCTGAGTCCAGCGCCCTCTGGCCACCGAACGGGACCCTGAGAACCGAGGGAACGTGGGCGGGGATGCGACACGGTGGGGGTGGGCTGGGATCAGGCGCGGCGCGGAGCTGGGCGGCAGCCAGCGCGCAGCGAGCAAAGCCACGGCGGCGGGAGAGAAAGTCAGAGGCTGAGGACACGGTGCGTAGGCCGGTTCCCGGCGAACCCCAATGCACGCATGCGGGGGCGGGTAGGGAGGGCGCTGGGCCTGCCGTCCCCTCCTGAACCCAAGTGGCGGCCCCCCAACCACACTCCGCAGCCGCACTCCGCCCCCTCATCCCCAAGACCCCCCTGAGGCTTCTTTCCCACGTGTTTGCACCTTCTCCCCAGTCCGTCTACACAGCGCGCGCCCTCCGCTTGGGCTAGGAGTTTCCACTCACCGCCTTGGTCCGCCTTGGACCCATCCTCCTGAGTCCTTGTAAGAGAGCCTGGTCCTTCCCCCTTCCTGCAGATTCCTCAGGGAAACCCCACTAGCCTCAAGGTTGTTGGGGGGAAGTCCACAATTGGACGCCCACCTCTCCTTACCCCTAGGGGAAACAAGCGCCTTCTCCCATCCTCACTCTCAGGAAGGCCCTCTGCCGTCTAACTTGATTCCCTCATGCTGCATCACAGTCCAGTTTTCTTGTTTTGCCCACACAGGATAATAATGATGCATGCTGCATCTGAGCAGTGCTTTTTAAAGGACAGAAAAGGAACTCCAAGGAGAGGTGGCAGACCTGCTCCCTCAGCTTCTCGCTCCCGTATCTTCTGACAGCAAAGTGGAGTGCTCACGCCCCCAGCCCAGAAATCACACCACGTGGTCCCGGCGTAACCCAATCATGACCCCACCCTGTTGATAATGACAGTGATAGCTAATATTTATTGAGCATTTACTATGTGCCAGGCACATTTCATCCTCACATCTATCCTGTGAGTGACATATGACAGATGCCTAGAGAGGTCAGGTAACTTGCCTAAGGCCAACAGGAGAGCCAGGTTTTCTCACCAGGACTCCAGTTAATACTGAGAAGTTATTTCAATGAGCCCTCATTTTTTGGCCACCTCCTATGTAGGAATTGTTCTTAGGAATTATTTCAAACTTGAGAGAGCATCAGAACCACCTGGAGGGCCATTCCAGCGAGCGGCACCCAGCCCCACCCAGCCCCTGGAGTTTCTGATTTAGTAGGTCTAGAGCGGAGCCTGAGAATTGACATCTCTACAAAGTTCCCAGGGAATACTATGGGCTGTGGGCGAGGATCACACTTTGAGAACCACTGTGCTAGAGGATTTATACATATTAACTCCAACTTTCATTAGAATGCCGAAAGGTAGGTATGGTGTTTGCTGTTTTACCGATGATGAAATTGGGGCTCAGAAAAGTTAAATTGATCTGCCCAGGGCCACACAGTAAATGGAATCTGGGACTGAACACTTACTATAAGATAGGACAGGCATTTTATATACAGCTTCATTTAACCCTCAGAATAATCTTATAAGGCAGTTACTATTTCTATTCCCAATAAACAAACGAAGAAACAAGCTCAAAGAGATTACCTGACTCAAGGTCACACACCCAGTGAGTGGGAATTAGCAGCATTCAGACATTTGTCTGCTTTTTCCCACTCTGTGACCTGCCTCTCCAAGAGAGCAATGCTGTCAGGGTTTCTCCCTCCTTAGAGCTCCTGGTTTTCCTTTTACCTCTGCCCTCCCCCATGCCCACCTACCCCAGAGGTCTAGGGACAGGAGCCAGACACAACATCCCACCCTCCAGCCTGGGGCCAGCACTAAAGCTCTGCTTCCCACTCTCCGTAGCCCCTGCAAACTAACAACCAGGGTGCAGAGCGGCGGACAGGGAAGCTCCCAGACAAGGCAGCTTCATGACAGCCACTGGCCTCCCTTGGGGCTCAAGGAGCACGGCAGCTCCCACTCCACTGTTCATCAGTGCTCAGGTCCAGGAACGTGGTCCTGGAGGAGATGGGGAGATGGGGGAACTCAAGTTGGTGGCCCATTTCCCCTCTCCAACCCCAGCCAGAATGAGATATTCAAGAGCACAAAAGATGCGCATCAAAAGGGAAATCTTTTTGATTGCTTTAAACAGGAAGCAAAAAAGCAAAAGAAGGGTCCAGCAGAGAAGAGAACCCTATTTCTTTAAGGTCTGGATCATGACACAGTACACATTTCTGCCTGATTCGTGTGTGCCTACAGGGATGACTTAACTTTAATACACTCGGGACTCTCCTGGTGAAGCATTGCCATTTCCCGAGTAGCCTGGAGGGAACGGAAACAGCACAAATGGTTTCCACGGAGTCCAGCGCCCTGCTCAAGGTTAAGTTATCAGAGCGGGTGCCAAGCCAGGGCTTCTCCAGGGCACAGCCCTCCCAGCAGGGTGTCGTGCGGCCCTGCCAGCTATGCGTGGGAGGCTCCTGAACAAGAAAGCCCAGGAGCCTGCCTCCCACGCCCAGCCTCACCTTTGAGGTCATGCTAGGGGAGAGCAGGGAGAGGGGGTTCGGTGTTGATCTGCTAGAGGTCCCCCTGAGGGCTGCTTTGGCAGGATGACCAAGCCAGGAGGGGATTGGTCAGCAGGTGCAAGGCAGGACCCCACTCTGCCAGCTGACCTTGAGAAAGTCGGAGGTGCCACAGCCAGTGTGTACATCCCCAAGCCATGGCTGTCTCTCCTCCCTCCCAAGCTTGGTGTGAAATCAAAACGTGAGACGGTAAAACACAAGAGGGGCTTCAGTGAGTGAGTAGAGGAGGATGGTGTTTGAAAGAGGGGTGGGGGACAAGACTATCCCTCATCACAGGAAACCAAGGCAGCCCCAGCTTCCCTTAATGACCAGTGTCAGCCAAGAATGTCTCCAGGCCATTCATACATTGATTTATCTTTCACCCTGTACCACATCTTGGATTATTTCCATGTGGCTATTTCCCTGGAGTAAAGAGAGACCTACTTACTTATTTTTCTGAGACAGGGTCTCCCTCTGTCACCCAGGCTAGAGTGCAGTGGCATGATCATAGCTCACTGCAACCTCCAACTCCTAGGCTCAAATGACCCTCCTACCTCAGCTTCCCAAGTAGCTATGTGTCCAGGCCTGTGTCCAGCTAATTTTTTTTTTAATTTTTTGTAGAAGCAGTGTCTCACCATGTTGTCCAGGCTGGTCGAGAACTCCTGTCCTCAAGAGATCCTCCCACCTCACCCTCCCAAAGTGCTGGGATTACAGGCATAAGCCACTGAGTTAAATTGGCTTTGTCCTGAACTTAACTCTTTAGAATGTCAGGGTGTGCATGTGTGTGTTTGGGAGTGGGGGTCCTCTTCCCGATACTGTGAGATGGATGAGCAAGTCCTCCTAGTCATGATCCTGTGGAATGCAAGCTTAAACCCCAAGGACTTGCCTTTCCTCACTGAAAGGCCCTAGCCACGGAAGCTACTCTCAGAGCAGCCATTTTCTTTGCTATTCTCTGAAGTCCTCAACATCCGCCCCCACCATCCTCATCCTCATCCTCATCCTCATCTGGGATTTTGGCTGAGGAGGGACTCAGGATCCTAAGTCTTGTCGAAGTGAAAAAGTATTTGGCACATGGAATGATATTATTGAATATTCACACCATCAGGGCTCCAGTGGCAGCCACCACATATTCCAAGGCAAACAGAATGTTTCCAAGGAAACATTCTGCCACTTTTTCCCATGTCCAGGAATCAGTCACAGCCACTCCAGGGGTCGAGGGAGAGGGGCAGGCTGGCACCCACTCTTAAGTTTAGCTGTGAGGGCTCACCTGGCATGGCAGGTGGGAACAAGGCTGACTTTAATAGGGAGGCCAGGCTGGGTGCAGTGGCCCATGCCTGTAATCCTAGTACTCTGGGAGGCTGAGGCGGGAGGATCGATTGAAGTCAGGAGTCTGAGACCAACCTGAGCAAGAGGGAGACCCCATCTCTACTAAAAATAGAAAAAACTAGCCGGGTGTGGTGGCACATGCCTATAGTCCAGTTACTCGGAAGGCTGAGGCAGGAGGATAGCTTTAGCCCAGGAGTTTGAGGTTGCTGTGAGCTAGGCTGTCGCCACAGCGTTCTAGCCTGGGCAACAGAGTGAAACTCTGTCTCAAAAAAAAAAAAAAATGGGGAGGCTGATACACTCTGGCCTGGGAGAATCAAAGAGGCTCAAAGTTAGAGCTGGGAGGCAGAAAGTGGGCCAAGGCCAGAGGGACAGGACTCCTCCCGAGGTGGAGGCCCTGGGGGTTGTGGGAGGCAGGGCTGGGCCAGGCAAGGCCCCTAAGCCCAGAGACAAAGGAAAGATTTCAGCTTTCTCTCCCTAGGCAACATGCCTGCTTCCTGCCCACCCCCAGGAGCTTTGCAGGGATAGAAGCATGCCCCTGAGACAGCACTGGATGCTCAGTGAAACCAGCTTTGCAAACAAGTCCAAGCAGTGTGCCTGTCCTTCCTCTTACAGGCCACAGTGGGTTATGTTGGCACAGCCCACCCCTGTTTTATGCAGAGATCCCTAGACCCTCTTAGGGACCATCAACAGGGCAAGGCGGTTGGCTATGCCCAGAGTCTCCCTATCATGCTGATCCCACTAGGAGGTGGCCGGTCAAAGGATTTGGGGACAGCACCTTTCTCTTCTGGGTGCCCCTGCAGGTGTAGATAGAGAACTAACCATCACTTGCAGATTCAAACCAAGATCTCCCTTCACTGTCCCCTCCTCTTCTCCATGAGTTCTTGCTTACCCTTCCTTTTGCCTTCCTCTGAGTGGGACTGAGCACCCTCTCCCTAATTGCATTCTCATTAAACAAGCCTTTAATAAATACACACCAAAGGAAAGAGGGTTGTGCAACAGAGCACTCTCACAAGTGATAATTAAACACAGATCACAGCAATTAAGCAAATGAGGGAACAAGAAAGGGGTGGGCAGGACAGCTATATTACATTACATGCTTAGGAAGAGACTGGAACCCACAGAAACCTCAACTGCAATGATATAGCCTTGGAACTGCTTCTCAGTTTAAAGAAAGGGTATCTTGTTGGGTTATCATCAGTCACTTCAGTCTCAGTCTGTAGGACTGAGTTTGCTATGGGGGCAGGGGAAGAGGGCTACTGAGAGCCCAGTGCTCCATGCTCAGTCTCCACAGCTGTGGGAACAGCAGCCCTGGCCCCCACGCCTTTATCCCTCCATGCCCATGCCCCAGAGGCTCACTCATCCTTCCGCCCTAAGCACAATCCCTACTGACCTTCTCCCTCACCAGACTTCAGTTAACTGGGAGGCAGTGTGGTCTGACAGAGCCCAAGAGACCTTGATTCTGTCCTACTTGACCATCCCACAAGGCCATGTACCCTTGGGCAAGTCACCCTCTCTCTCTGGACCACAGCTTCCTTACCCTTAGAAGAGCTCTGTGCTCTGGTTTCCAAAGTCCCTGCCAGTTCTGATGTTCCCAGGGAACACCCCCAGTTGACTGTCCAGTCATCTCCATGTCTCCCCAACTGGACTGAGAGCAAGGATGTCATCGACATCCCAAGCTCAGACCCATGCCCCTGTGAGGGCTCAGCCAGTGGCTGCCTGGGCAAGGCCCAATGGAGAGCTCTGGTTCTAGTCCTTCTGCAGACCAGAGGGGCAGGGGCAGAGCAGGTAGGGCTACTTCTGGGGTCTGCAGATCTCCTACCTACATGGCACTCTGCTCTCCCCTGGGTTCCCAAAAGGGTGGCCCAGAGATTTATGCAAACCTGCTTCAGTGGGCCCCTGACCCTACCTGATCTACCCACTGAACAGTCCTTGGAAAAGGTGGGGGCTTCCACCTAGAGAAATGTACCAAGACTCTGCCCACCATCCCCCTCCCACACACACCCATACACATTGTTTCCAGGGCCCTCTAGGTTGCCCACAGAAGCCTGGTTCTATTAATATGAATATTCTAACAGACTGGGGACCGGTATCCCACCACCCACCTAGCAGCAGGAGGAAGAGAAACCAGGGGTGTAAAGGGGGGTACTCATGAGGTTGAATGCTTCAATGAGCCCTTACCTTTGCCATGGTCACAGTGGGGACCTGCTTTGACCTGAGACAGGATGAGGGGTAGTGTGGAGTGGCACTGTGCCGACTCAATGAAGAGCAGCCTCAGGCATCATGAGGCCCCCACTTCATTAGGGTCACCGTGAAACCAGCGTGACACCTGTGTGAAAGGTACAGGAGAAAACACCAGTGCCTTCCATCTGGCCACAGAGATGGAAACAAACCAGTGGCTCTTGAGCGAAAGAAATGCTCTATCCCCCTTCTCCACCAGGCACCAGCACGCCAGGTCTGCATGCAGTTTGCAGTTGCAGAAACAGCAGCGACCTCCCTGATAGGTTCCTGTCTCCCTGTTTTCAGCACAAATAACTACACTATGTGCCTGGCCCAATGAGGGGAGCTGCTAAAAGCCAAATCCAGCAAATATAAACAGGAAGAGATGCAGTTGCCAGAGACAGAGTCAGCTTACACTAAAGTCCGGCTGTGATTTATGAGATTACATGCTGGACTAATAAATACCATTTCCTAATCTCTTGAAGTTCGACACTCAAAACTAGCATGTGCATATTAATAGATATTAATAATACTCCATTCCCTCTGTGTCCTCTGGACATGTCTCCTCAGTCTCCGTATTTACCCAAAAAAGGAAGAGCCGGGAGCAGGTCAAACAGGTCCTCCCTATGGGATCTTTTATGGGAAGAGAGAAAGGGCTCCTCTTAAAAAGTGGCTTTTGAATGATCCCCTCAGACCCTCCAACCCCTTCCAGTCTTTAGTGTGGAGCTTGGGGGCAGACAGTGGGCCCTGGAGGAGGCAGAGGGCAGAGGAGCAAAGCAGAAAAGGGGCCCAGGGGGAAGGGTAGCCCCCCGACACCCACTGGTGTCTGAGAAACACACATGCCTGGTGTCTGAGAAACAAGCACACAACTCTGGGCAGGGGTGGAGACCAGCATGCCGACAGTCACACGTGCAACCCAGTGGCACCCTCTACATCCAAGGCACGACCCCCGCCCCTAGCACACCTGAACCTCTGAACTCTGGAGACCCGTGCTGCAGCCCCAAGATCCAGCGCCAAGAGCCGGGAGCTGAAGCCAAAAACTAATCCGGAGGCTGGCGGGGTGATGGGGTGGGGGTACGCGCACGGTCCCCAAGGAGCACAGCCTCTGAGCCAGGCGTCCAGCGGGAAGCCGGTGGCCACCGTGCTCATTTCGTGCCGCACTCCAAGGCCCACCCTGACCAAGGCACCCCACCCCCTTCTTGAGTGTCCCCCTCCTGGAAGGGTCGGAGAAGGCGAGAGAACAGACCAAGTTGGGGCTGCCTTACCCAAAAGCCCAGCGCCCAGCCATCTCGCCAGGGCTTTGCCTCGGTCCCCAGCCCCAGGCATCGTCCTGTTCTCTCCGGAGCGCGCCAGGGGCGCGGGGATGGGACACCAAGCACAGCCGCACGCTCCGCCCGCGGTCGGCAGTCCGCCCCGAAGCCGCCCGGGAGCTTTGCGCCGCCGGTCGGGGCTCGGGAAAGTTAGCGGGGAGAGAGCGAGAGGAGGGGGAGGGCGGGAGGGGGGAGGCGCGCTCGCCCGCTGCCTGGAGCCGGAGCCGGGAGCCGCGGCGGGGGGGGGGAGGGGGAGGAGGAGCCGGAGCAGGAGCGGGAGGACGACTGAGCGAGCGCAGAGGCGAGCGAGGCTGCGCCTCTGCTCTGGAAGCGCTCCAGCCGCAGGAGGGGCGGCGGCCGCCGCGGAGCCGAGGGCGCCCCCGCCCGCTGCGCACCCTCCCCGGCGCGCCCCGCCTCGTGGTCCCGGAGCCCCGGGACCTGGCCGGACCCCTCACTCCCTCTCCCGCCGGGGTAGGCTGCTGCGGCACGGCACTGCAGGGCCGGCCCGCAGCCGCCCGCATCGTCCCCTGCGCTGAGCTGCCAATTGGGATAGTTTAGGGAGAGTAGAGGTGGAGCTTTGCGGTCGTTGGAAGCCTGCTTTGTTCTGCTTGAGGGGCACGGGAAGGGTAGCGTCTCTCTCTCCAGGGACCGCCAAGGGACAGCTCGCACGTCCGCAGTGGACGCTGCCGCAACGGGTGGGCGTGTGCGGGCTGGCCCACTGCGGTCGCGCCTCGCGGTGGCAGCGCGATCTGTCCGCGTGCAGCCTCGGGACCCACGCCCGCGCCTTCGCCCCGCCGCTCATCCCCTGCTTAAGGCCTCGGGGAACTGAGCCTCGGATTGCAAACTGCCCCTGCCCACCGCCCCCCAACTTCCCCCATGTCTTCATAGACTCCTCTGATACCACCAATCCGCGTCTGGTTTGTGGCCTGCGCCCCACTTCACCCCTACTTCTCATGTTTTCCACCTAGCTCTCAACCTCCCCTAAGTGTTTCCTGTGCCGCCCTGGCCGCAACCACCCACCCCCCGCGATTCCGCAGACTCCCTCGGCCTCCCTTTTGGGGTAGGGGTGGAGGAGCCAAGGGTCACTCCAGATCAGAGGGCTGGGGTGAGACTGAGTCAGCCGCAAGCCTTTTCCCAAACAGTCCTGAGTTAAACCTGAGCATGCTACTTGGAGTAGTGGTTCTGCAAATGACCTTGATACCCACCTCAGCACCTGTTCCCACCCATCCAAGCCCCTCCCTCCACCACAGGGCCCTTTGCTGTCTGGAGAGACTGGCTGTAACCAGGAGCCCCAACCCCTGTCATGGCCTGGCCTCGGCTGCAGGCACACTAACACACCCTCATCGCCCACCTTCTGCACCTGGGGGCCCTGGGTGGGCTTCAAAGCAATCACAGACCCCTTGAGGTTGTATGCAAAATGCTGAGTGTCTATTTGTTTTTTTTGGAGAGAGGATGGCTGCTGCCTTCTCTCACTATCGTGGTTATAGTGGTATAGAGGCTCTGGCCATTTATAACTGTGACTTTGAGCAAGTTATGCAATTTTCTGGAAAAGCCTCTGCTCCTCATCTGCATGATGATGAAAAGAATGTTTACCTCATAGGATTGTTAAAAGCAATATTGCCCTTGGACCAGGACAACAGGGACCCCAGCCCTGGGCTCCCTATTTTAGGGGGCCTCACTCGGGCCCTCCTACTGGCCGTGCCCATCCTCACTGGAGAATGAGTGCATAAGACCAAGGAGAGGGTATGCACTTCCCTGATTCTAGACTATGCTCTGGGTATCTGGGACCCTGAGTTGGCCTCTCAAGAGCTGACCACAAAGAGGCCCAGGAAGTAGCCAAGGGCAACTGTTTGCAGATGATGGGGAATGGTTGGGGTTCAACATGCACCCCAGGCATGCACAAGAGCCTCTATTGCTGCAGGACAGATAAGAGAATGGGCCAGGGAATGGTCTGGAAATTCCATTTGGACCTGGTCTTCCAGGTCATCATGAAGGAAAAGTCTTTAATGGCAGAGAATAAAAGACCAATCTTAACACTTTGTTATCCTGATTTATAGCTTATATTTAGACATATATTTAATTTCCATTTGCCCCCTTGCCCCAGGCCTTGCAGTGTCAGAAGTGGGCCTGGCTGTGCTACGGAATAAGATATCCTTGCATGTAAAAGTGCTCAGCAGAGTGCTAGGCACCGGGTAAACAGTACTTTTGAACTTAAAGAGGTCTGTGGCCCTAGAAGGCTAAGCCTCTCCCCTCCCTCCAAGTTTGAAGGCTTACCCTGTCCTTCCCCCAGGAGGTCCCTGTACTGAGTTAACTGGCCTGGCATCCGTGCTGCCCACTTTATTTCTGCAGCATGGGTCATGTTTCCCAGAGCAATAGGCTGAGGTGAGCCAAAGGGAAAGAAAGTGACCCCTACCCAGAGAAGGGGGAGAGGCAGACTGAGCTCCATGGCTATCTTTAGATCCCAGTGACAAGAGAGGGTGGCCAGTTTCCTCGGTGCCCTCGCCCCACCTTCCCTGCTGCCTTGCTGTTGACCGGTTCCTAGAGTTGGAAGGGTCCTTGGGAAAGCCCCCTGCCCCGCAGAGGAAGAAAGAGGCTCAGAGAGGCAGAATGTGTGGCTCAAGGTCACCTGGAGTTACTGTTAATGCAGGGTTGGAACTCCCCCCATTATCTGATTTCCCGGTGTCACACCCCCAGCTTTCCTCTAAAGAACACTCAGATGGCTCTGCAGCAGGGCAGAAAGAGTGCTTGAGAAATGCATTAGTGGCTGGAGGATTTTTACATTTATAGAGCACTTTCTCCAAAAAGTCTCCAAAAATCCTAGGCCATTGATCTAGCTCAGAGGCTCCTCCCAAGGATGCGAGGATGTGGGTGGAGGTGACAAAACGTCTGAGTTCCCCTGCTCTCTCCTCTTTTGGAAACGATCTCTTGGAGGAACTCTCCCTGAGTTAGCTCCTCTTCACTCAGCTTAAAAGCCCACGGTCCCTGGGTGGGGACAGGAAGAAGCAGACACCACACCTTTGCTCCGGCCCCTCCGTTCTGCTGGAAGTCCCTTGAGTGAGGGCAGGTTGGTGCCTTGGGACATAGCCCCCAGGTGTAGCTTCCCTGATTCCTGGTGATGGATGGCTCTTGGGTGGCCTGGCTCAGAAAAACCTTGAAGAGCAAGTTTTCAGGGATGCAGAGATGGACTGGGCCCTGTGCCAAGGAGCTGTCAGAAGACTGTCCACTCTGGAGAAATAGGACCTAGATTTAGGGGAAAGGAGACTGTTTCCTTGGGGATTCGTGCAGGGTTCTTCGCAGCAGTTAGCCCAACAGACTTTTCAGAAACCAAGGGACCAGGCAACTGACTCAGTTGGTCGACTTGTCCTGCCCTCCTAGGGAGCGGGGCTGGCGCTGGGAAGGAGAGGTCCTGTTTCCCAGGAGGGTCCAGCCTAGAAAGGAGTCACCGAGTGGTGGGGAACGAGGCAGAGCTCCAGCTCCTGCCTCTGCCAGCTGCCCTTACACCGGAAAGCACTCCCCCCTGGAGGGGGGTCACCTTGTACAGATGCCCAGGGTGGGTGTGTGGAGGGCTCCCTCCTCTGTCAGTTCTCTGAAAGCGGCCAAGACCCCATGTGGGGCAGGAAGGGAAAGGAGAGCGCTGATGAGGTCTCCGGAGCTATTTTGAGAGGAGTTCCTCCTAAGTAACAAGAGCCTGGCAGGGAGCCTCCTGCCCCCTCCCCCATTGCCCTTGCCTGCCCGCCTCCCTCTCCCGCCTCCTCCCCCATAAACCCTTGCGCTCCTGTGGGGGCATCGCAGGTGACAGCAGGAGCTCCATGCAGCAGACTCGGCTCCAGGAGCCAGAGGACACCGGGCTCTGCAGGGAGCACCCACCCCCCTTCCCCCCCTCACCTCACAGCTCTCCTCTCGGACCAACACCAAGTGCAGCATCTGCTCTTCACCTTCCCTGAGCTACCCTCAGTCTCAGGACAGTGGGCCTGCAGGCAGGAGATTCTCTGCCTTCGCTAACTTAGAGTTAAATGCCCTCAAATCCTTCTGCCTCTTGGGTTGGGGTTCAGTGGATGCTGTCTGGAACTTTGGGAGCCTCCTTCTAGGGCACCTAGGTCTGTTCTCTGCCCTCCCCTACGCCCCACCCCCTACCTTGAGCTCAGAGTGCCCACCTGTCCCCAGCCATAGTCTCAACATCCACTGAAGTTTGGCAGGTGCCGAGGGGGTTAACAGGACAGCATGCACCAAACCAACCTGCAGGCACGTGGCTTAGCGGTCCAGCAAGGGACAGTCACTGGCCGCCTCAGCCTGGTGGCTCCCCAGACCTCACATCAGCGAGTTGGATTAGAGATAAACTTTCTGAACCCTCCTCCCAGGGGGAGTCGATCACTTCTCATTCGTCTCCACTTTCTAAAGCCTCTGGACACAGGCAGGTAGGCGGCCACCTCCTCTGTCTCCCTTCCTCTCTTTCTGTTTTCTGCCAGGTTCTGTCCAAACATCCTTTCAGGCAAAGGGAGTTAGGGAGCCTCAGACAGATGAGCTCATTGGGAGGAGGAGGGCAGAGGGAGGAGGGAGCTGAAATATCTGGATCAGAGAGATGCTCACCGGACAGTCCCGAGCTGGAGCGGGTGTGTGCCCACTTCCAGGAACAGGCATATGCCTCCCCTGCTGCAGCTCAGAGATGGGTGAGTCCGGGCCATCTCTTCGTTCTGGGCCACGGGTCACCATGCCTCGCTGCCTGCCCATTCAAGGAGCATGGGGTCTCAGGAGGGCTGGGGGTTGGAGGCATTGGGAAGGTTTGTCATTCATTGCAGCCTGCTGCTCACGGGACGGCCTTGTCAGTCGAAAGGCCAGATGTCCTCCTGGACCCCTAGACCTGGTCCTGCCCTTGAAAGGGGCACCTGAAACAGATAGACCAAGCCAGTAGTGCAGAACAGCGTGGAGTACCAGGCGGGACTCCCCAAGGGCTCTGGTCTCGACCCCAGGGAACACTTCGGTGTGGGGGCAGTGCGCCCTGCAGAGTGAGGGTGAGCAGATGTGGCAGGGGCAGGGGAAGGGATGGGAGGGGACATGGGAGCAGAAGAGAGTTGTCCTGGGGTAAAGAACAACTTGAAGGAGTTGGAGTGTGACTCAGGCTGAGAAGCAGGGGTAGGGACAGGGAGACAACTGGCCAGTAGGTGAAGAGAAGGATTCACAGCCTTTCCTTCCGAAGGGAGAGGAGCCAGAAGCCAGCAGGGCACATGGTGGCCAACAGAGGCTGCCAGTGTTTGCACAGAGCTGTGCAGTCAAGGCCAGGTCGTGCAGGGGTGGGACGTGAGGGGCCCATTGGGAGAGCTCAGCCTGGGCTCCCAGACACTTTTGCCTTTACGTTATTGTCCATGGTCATTTTGAGGTTGGCTCCAAGTCACCCTTCCCCAGCCATCCCTAAGCCGTGGCACTGCAAGAGGCCAGTCCACCATCCTTTCTTGTAGTGTGATGTGATGGCTTTGGCTCCACCTGACCATGCGTGTGAATTTGGCTCTGCTGTTTCCTAGCCGTGTCACCCTGTTGTGGCATACTTAGTCCATACATAGGAAAGATTGCTGCCCCTCCCCCATGCCCTCCAGGCCCTTTCAGGCTGGACATGAAAATCGCCCCTCAGCCCTTCCAACGGGGTAGGCTCCTGTGGAGAGCGTGGGCACAAGCATGCTATGGGCAGGGATGGGGTGCTGCAGACTTGGCAATGCTGGGAGGGCTCAGAGAGAGGGAGGCAAAGAGACTGGAAAGACAGGGGAAACTTTGCCCTGGTTGCTGGGCCTAGGAAGGCCCATTAGACTTGCCCTGATCTTTGGAAAGAAGCTCCCCAAGGACACCTGGCTTCTCATTTCCCAGCCGATTTCCCGCTGTTCACAGGGGCTTGCCAACATCCCCCCCCACATGCCCCACTGTCCATAAATCAGGTGAAGGGGTCCCAGGGAACTGATGTAGTCTGGGGAAAACTAACTGAGTAAGAAGGCAGAGGGTCTGGAGTTTGCCCATGCATGTGTTATATTTATCTTCAGCCAAGCAAGAGTTAATCCCACTTCTATCATTTGAGCCCTAAAATAAGGATTGCAGAGGACAATTGTCGGTAAACTTAAAAGCCATCTAAACTATGCCCTGATGTATGAATCTTCTTGACAACACCCCCAAGTTATGCTTGAATATCTTCTGGGATGGGGATCTCATTACCTCAAGAAACTCAACCCTCCGCACCTCTCTGACTTATATTGGATCAATATCTGTCTCCACCTGCCAGTCCTAATGTTTTGCCCTGGAACAGAATGGGACAAGTCTAATCTTTCTCCCTGTGGCCACAGCCCAGGCTACTGTATTGGCCAACAGCTATGATATGCACTTCCCCTCCTGGCCGAACACATACTCTTTCTGTCCATCTGCCCACAGGAAAGGCTCTCGATATGCTGAGGCAAATAGTTCCTAGTCCCTCTGCCACCTGTTTACGACGAATATGTCCCAGTGAGAAGCAGAGGCAACTGTGGTTGGGATAAAGGTGACTTCACCAGGGCTATAAGGGAAAGCCCCTCTCGTGGAATCCTAAGTAGCCAAGATGAGTGTCCAGTGTCCACTTGTCCCCCCCAACACCTTCTGGACTCTCAAGGTCATTAGAGCAGAGAAAAGGGAGAGCAGGCTCACCAGACACCCATCCCCCCACCCCCAACTCATCTATGCCCACATGTCTGTCCCCAGGTGTCTCTGTCTCCCTTTTCTCCTAAGCTAGACCCCACTGGCCTCCCCCACAAGTCCATGTGCTGTGTCAGGACGCCAGGCTGTGGTTCTCAGCTGGGCTTCCTCCCCCCAGACACTCTGGAGTTCTTATCCACTGGGTGTCCGGAGCCCATCCTGAGAAGTGGTTGGCACCCGGGACATCAGCATGGGAGCAGGCAGCCGGGAGTGACTGGAACCTGGTGGGCTTCGGGCTGAAAGTCTGTGGGAAGGGTGGGGGGCAGCGATACCAAGGCTCTCTGAGAAGGGTTCCTGTGGGGCCCTTCTAGCACGGACCTTCTGGGCCCCCAAAGAGCATATGGAGAAGGCCAGGAGACCCAGTGGGGCTCACCCCCCCCACCCCGTCCTGCCTCCAGCTGCCCAGCCTGCATCCCACCAAGCACCACCCCAGGCTCCTCTCATCTGAAATTTTTTCCACACTATCCCCTACCCCTGCAAGATGGGAGGGAGATAAGTAGCCCAAGAGGGCCCGTGTACAGCCCAACAGAAGATAAGTCACACCAACGGGGTGTGGGAACAGCACTCTGGGAACTAGTGGCTAAAGGACCTGACTCTTCTTCCCCAGGGACATCAGGTCAGCCCAGGGAAGGCCTTTACCGGGGAAAGAGAGACTTGGGTTCCAGTCCTTGCTCTGTTATTAGCCAACTATGTGACTCAGGGCAAATCACTTTCCTCTCTGAACCTGAGCTTTGAAAACTGAGCCCTTAAGGAAGCGCAAGTGCTTCTTTTAGATCAACTCAGGCCCAGCTGGCGAGGGCCAGGGCAGGAGCCTGGTATGTGCTGCTGTGTGGAGCATGAGGCCCCGTGCCAGGCGAGGGCTGGGAGAAGAACAGCAGCCCCCCGCGCCTGACACGAGATCCTGTCTTTGTGCCTCATTCATCCTGCGGCCTTAAGCGAGTCACTTGCCTGCTCTGGCCCCCGGTTTCCCTTTCAGTGAGGAGGCTTGCCCATGTGTTCCCTGGGGTCCTCCCATCTCTGAAGTTGCAAAGGCTTACTCTCCCAGTCCGCTCCTTTTGGCAGCCAGCTGTGGGCAGGCCGGTGGCTGTCCCACTGGGGTATCCCACGGGTGGGAGGAGGCTCCAGTGGGAGTTGGGAGGCTCTTGTACAGGTACTTCTACCGCAGTTGATGGGTGTAGGAAACCAGTGACCAATAATTCTGAGCACCACGGTGGAGCTAGCCCTTTCCGCACCAGGCATCTCAGTCCACAGTCAAAATCACCCTACCCAGCCCCAAGCAGACTGGGCCAAAGAACATCAGTTGAGGGGAAGTGCCTGGGCCAAATCCAACCCTCCAGGCCCAGCTCGTGCTCTCGCTTTTTGGAGGAAAGCCCAGTGAGGAAGAGACTGCTGCCCTGGCCAGATATCAGGGGCCAGCGTCCACCCCGGGAGGAACCAGCCAGAATCCCTGGTGCCTTCTCCTGCTCAGTCCACATCTCCTGCCCCATGGTCCCTATCTGTTAAGTAGAGAAGCATCCTCCCTGACATCCCATCCTTGGAAGCATGCAGAGCCTTTCGGGGACAGACATCTTCTTAAACCAAGGGAGCCTTGGTTCTTTTAAGTACCAGCCACCTTTGTTTAATGCTACCATCTCCTGTCTAGCTTCTCTCTCAGGTGGTAGCTGTAATCCTTGCAGGCATTAGGACTACCCATGTCAGGACCCTCCTGGAATATTCCTAACCACTAACCAGTGGTGAAAGCTATGGGTCACCGGGGAGCAGATAGAAATGATAGAGAAACCAGGAGAAAAGTAGGAACCAACTACTTAAGCATTTCTGTGCCGTTCAGCAAATTGAGGCTTTTCTTGTCTGGCAAGCTTGCTAGGCAAGAGTCTTTGTGTGTTTCGTGTGAATGTGTGTGTGTGTATGTGTGTGTGCAAGAAAGAGAGAGAGAGAGAGAGAGATGTAAAATGCAGAAAGACAGAAGAATGGGGAGCAAGAGAGAAAAGGGGCAAGGTAGGTCCTGGACAGTGACACCCCTAGCCAGGGGGTTGCTTTGGTCCTGAACTTCTTAGGGCTGATTCAGCAGCACGTGAATAGGATCCAGCAGTATGTAGGTGGGACAGGAGTCACCTGGTCCTTCCCACCAGCCACCTTCCTGCGTGAAGTTACACAAGGACAGACTCTGATTGCTGTCCTCTGTTTTTCTGAGTCTGGAGCAGGCAAGAGAAACATCTGCCTAATCAGATGCTGTCTAGAAGATTCCATCCATGGAGAGAATAGGCCATGTCCACATGACAGCCTCGAGGGCTTGCAGGGTTATCTCCATCCCAGAAATAATCAAGAGTCCTCCAAGAAGTAGGTGTTCAGCCATCCTGTCCCAGGCTGCTTCCCATGGTGGGTAAAGTCCCCAGGGGCTTGGGGAAGTCAAAAGGATGAGACATCCGGCAACAAGAGTGAAGGATGACCTCATCGTTGTGAGGCAAGAGCTTTGAGAGCCCCCGGTGGTGGCGATGTGGAGTGCAATGTGGAGTTACCAGGAAGGGAGCACCAGAGATCAAGATCCTGGCCAAGCTTCCACCTACCCTGCCCTGCACCCCTGGATAAAGCCACACGTGAGGGATGTTCAGGGGAGACCGTCTGTTTATTATCACCAATAGATCCAAGGAATAAGACAAACTGCAAAAGAAACTCAATCTGTGCCCAAAAGCAGATACATCCAGCAATCGGGTCACAGAGAGCCATTGAAGTTTCTCTCCCCTTCCAATCCCCCCTCCCAACCACTACCTAGCACATAAAACCTAGAAAGTGCTTAAGTAGTTGGGTTTCCCCTTCAAGTGCACACAGAGCAATAAGAACATTCACTCCATGATTTGCCTTTGGTGAATCAACTCAAAACACTGAGAAGTGATTACACCTCCCCGCAACAATGTAACTTTTGGGGCAGGTGAAGTGAGATGTTTTATATTTGTATATATAATATATCTATAGCTCTATATATAGACTGTGTACAGTGCATCAGCAAGCTTCAATATAGGAAGACATCAGTAAGAGACACAGGCTGCCTATCCTTAAGACAAGTAGGAAGGAAAACTTCTTGATTCATCACCCGTTAACTGCACCAAGCCATTCCTGTGGCCTGGGACTATCCTTTTGGACCTGACCAGTGTTTTCAATCATCTTTCTACTTAACCTGACCTTGTAAATATTTACCAGCCCAACCTCCCGAAGGAGACTCGCAGAGAGAAATATGGATCCAATCAGCTTTTCCTTTTTATAAACTGGGAATAACTGGAATGAGTCCATAGCTAGAGGGCAGATACCTATTTCCAAAGCCAGTTCCAAGGCACCTCAAGGCATTTCAGTCCTGAAAAATTGTGCTTTGTTCTTATAAACTTAATCCCATGGGTTAGCCAGCCTGTCTCTCTTTGCAGTGGCCCTTAATGAGGAGGAGGAGACAGGGGAGGGTTCTGAGAGAGTGGGAGAGGCAGGGGCAGTGGAGAAGACAGCAGACTGAAACCAGCAGAGCACAGTGGTGAGAACATGCAGCCAGAAGTGGGGCTCCACCCCCACGGTGCAGGAAGAGGAACAACTTGTCAGCATAAGGTAGTTAGAAAGCAGGGTAGAGAAATGCCACTGTGGAAACAGCTCACTAGTTTTCCACCTCTACTCACAGAAGCCCCAATCTGCTCCCAACCTCACCGCCCTGGGGGAGGCAGCTCTGTGAGACCCCTGGAGAAGATTCCAAGAGGCTGGAGAAGAAAGTACATCCCAGGGCAGGGCCAGCACCTGGGCGGAGACGTCTCCTGGCCCAGCCCCGTCTACTAGAGAGGCATTGCTCTCCTTGGCCCCCATTCCATCAGGGCAGAGAAGGAAAAGACCTCAGAAGTCCTGGGCTTCTTGATGGACAGTTAGGACTTCTTAGAATGAACTAGGGAATCTTGCAAATAGTTCCCCCAAATGTTATGAGTCCTGGAAAAAGAAAAAGTTCCAAATATCAGCACAGATCCTCACTCATCCTGGGAGAGGAGGGCACTTAAGGGGTGACCAAAAAATGAAATCTGCAAGCTGCAGAAATGTATACAACCACCCTTGGTCTCAGCTGGCATGAGGTACCCACCACCCACCTCTCGGCCCCCAGCTGGTCAGCTCAGAGGATGGGCAGTGTCCACCTGCTCCAGGCATCCTGGTGGCTTAGCCTACCCCGGTTGGCAGTGTGTTGATTGGCAGTTAGGTACTGAGCTGATGAGTTAGAACTTCCAGATGGGCTGGACTCACCTCACCCAGGCGATATCAGTCTGGGTGCTCATCTCCCCCAGTCTCCCGTGCCACGCTGCCTGGCCTCTGCACCCTCATCCCTGTTGTATCTTCCTTCTTTCCTCCCTTCCCAGGGCCAAGACTCTAGAAGCTCTTCCTTCCCCACCCCCAACTCTAGCCCTGGAAGCAGTGGCTGCAGAGGTGGAATTAGATGCACCAAAAAATTAATCTTGGTCCCTACTCCCTATTGCTGACCTGGCAGTCTCCAACTCAGTATGGCTTTGTGTGCATCCCGGCACCCAGCATGGTGTCTGGCACATAGCAGATGCTCAATAAATGACTGTTGAACTGAAGTGAATTAAGCTGAACCTCCCATACACTATTGCTCTCTCCCCAAATTGGCCATCTGATGGGCAGAGGCAGGATTGGTCCCTGAGACTGTCACAGTCTTGTTTCCACCCCCTTTCCCCAAACTTATTCCTTGCCCTGGGCACCTAACTCCCTGAGCAGGGGCAGGTGTGCGGGTGAGCTAAGAAGGCTAGGCCATGCTGGGGCCCTCCCGCCCCCTCCCTCCCTCCCTCCTCCTTGTCCCAGCCCCGAGAGGCTCCTGGGAGAGGTCAGGGCTGGGCGAGCCCACCCTAACCCTCACAGGGAAAACTATGGCTCTGTTGATTCAGACTGGAGCCAGAGGAGCTAGAGAAGAAAGCAGGACCCTCAGTATCTGTCAGTTGGAACCTCAGTTTCCCCCTCTGTAGTATAAGTGACTTAGCTAGTTGATCTCTGAGAGTCTTCCAAGGTGGTATTCTCTGAGTCAGCAGTTTCTGTTTCTGCCTTTCTCCTGCTCTCAGGCTTAAACAGTTCCCTTGGAATGTGAGTATGGTGGCAGTGAAAGTTGGCTCCCCACAAATGCGACTTTGGTCCCCTCATAGGGAGCTGTGGGCAGGGGCACGTGGAATATGGCTGCAGATGGAATAGGGCTGGCTGCAGCTCTCAGGGGCTCCAAGGCCTCCCCTCGCCATTGCCTCAGCCTTCCCTTCCCTGCTGTCTAGCTCACAGCCAGCTGGAAACCCCACCAAGGGCAGCTGGGAAAGTCCACACGGAAGCCCTAAGGCAAGCTGCCCCACTGTGCGCCCCGCCCAGGAGGAGGCGGACACCCACTGGGGAGGGTGGTCTGCACAAACTCTGTCTGCATGCAGCCCCCACCACTCCCGTCCTCAGATGACTTTGAAACTGGCCTCCTGCTGGTGGTACCTATGGTGGAATGTGACCCCTACCTGGAGCAGTTCTCCCAGCACTGTCCTCGCCAACAGTCCCAAGGGACTGGCAGGCAGCAGACACCAGAGGAGGCTGCTGGCAATGGAAACGAGGCCAGAACAAGCTCCCTGGGCCAAGGCCCTGGCCCTGGATTTCTTTCTGCGCCCTGGAAATGCTCAGTCATCCCTTAGCATGCCTCCCCACCCCCAAATTTTAGGAGCTCATCCCCAACCCCCAGCCCAATGGGGCTGCACTGGGAGCAGCTGGAGGAGCACAGTGAGGCCGCTCCCGAGGCCTTCGTGAGGCTGCTCTGGTCAGCACAGGACAGCCCTCCCCTCCCCGCCAGGTCCTCTCTGAAGCCGCCACCAGACCAAGCCCTGGGCAGGCTGGACAGCTGGCCTCCTCCCCCACCCCTGCGCCTCCTCTACCCCTCAGGGGCTGGCAGGCTGGAGCCCCTTCTCTCCCCTCCCCAGGGCCCACACGTCCCAGATGCCATGGCAGGTTTCTCAGATGGAAGAGAGGTGGTCGCTCTTGGTGCAGGGCGGGGGATACGAAGTGTGAGGTTCAGGAGGCTCCAGGCCAGCCCCGGGGGTCTCGGGTCAAGGGAAGCACACCAAGAGAGGGCAGGCAGGGTCACTGTACAGGGCGGAGAGTGGGAGGACACGGACGCGGGAGGCTGCAGGGCGGCTGCCGCTACTTGGGGCCGTCCTCCGCGTTGCCCTCGCCGTCGGTCTTGCCCTCCTCCTCCGTCTTCAGGTCGTCCGTGCTCAGCTTCTGCTCTTTTTTCCTCCTCACGCACTTGACCACCACCAGCACCAAGATGACCACAGCCAGGAAGCCCCCCACGGACGCACCCACAATCACTGCCACCGTGGAGTCCCGCTCGGGGGGCTCTGGGGAAAGAAAGGAAGCAGAGCCACTGAGCGCTAGGGCTGCGGGGGGCCCCTGCTCCCCGCGGCGTGTGTGGGGTGGTCCCAACTTCACTCTCCCCCGAGGACAGGGCTTTTGTCAAAGCCAAAGAGCAGCCCAGGCGACTGGCCTCTGAGCACCCCCACCCTAAAATCTCAGGGCACCACGAAGCCCCCAGGAGAGGCGGTATGATGGAGTATTTAATAGCGTGGACTCGGAGATCGAACAGATCCATTCTGAGTCCTGATTGTACAATCTGTGAATGGTGTGACCTTAGGCAACTTGCCCTCTCTAACCCCGGTTTCCCCGTCTGTAAAGTGGGGATAATAATAGTGCCTCCCTCACGAGGTTTTTGCGAGGATGAAATGAAATAGCACATGAACAGAGTTCAGCCCTATAAAGACTGAGATGTGGTAAGTGCCCAGCAAATGAAAGCTGCCATTATTATTATCAAGGTGTGATCACAATCGATACCACCACCAGGCCTCTCCGGGACACGTTCCAGGTGCCCAGGGATGGGAGGGAAGAGTGGGTGCCTTCCACCCAGCACACGCTGCCGCTCCCAGCCTCAGGAGGGCGCAGCCTCCCCAGTGGGCCCTGGGCTAGTACCACGGAGCGTGGGCGGGTGGGAAAGTTCAGGGTCCCCACGGCAGCTGCTCCCCAGCCCTCACCTTCCATGAGGATCTGCAGGTAGATCTTGCCGTGGCCGCGGTGGCGGTCGGGCGGGTTCATGATGTAGCAGTTGTAGATGCCCTCGTCCTCCATCTGCACATTCCTCAGCGTCACCGACACGTCATACTTGCTGGGGTTCCCCGAGAACTCCACGCGGTCGCGGAACCGCTCCAGCTTCAGGTTAATGATCTTCATGCGGAACTGGAGGAACTGGGAGTGGGGCAGAGGAAGGACAGTGAGGACATTCCTCCCTCCCGTGCACCCATTTACCAGGGAGAAGAGGCAGTTACCTCCAGAAGGGCCACCCAGGCACAACCACACAGTGCCAGAGCCCTCTGGAGCAGACAGCCCAGCCAGAGGCCTCCGGGGCGCTGGCCCGGTGCAGGGGCAGGCTCCTGCCTCCTCCCACACCCACACCCCAGGACTCACCATCTCCTCGGAGCAGTTACTGCACTCCTGGTAAGTCCAGTTCAGGGAGAACTGCTTGTGGTTCACTGTGTAGCAGGAGTTGAAGGTGCAGGGCAGGCGGGCATCAGAGCCATTGAGGACATGGAGGGTGGTAGGTACTGTGACCTCCATGCTCTGCCCTGGTGGCACTGCAAACAAAGCCACAAGCTGGTGAGGGTTCTTGCTGACAGGCCCAGGGAGAAGCAAGCCTCTGTACCCAATGGGAGGGTAGGGAGTGAGGCAGAGCAGAGCTGTGGGCAGCGGGTGGGTTCCTGATAGCCACAGTCAGGGAGGGGGTAGGGTGGAGTGGGCACAGCACATAAGGGCCCCAGATGTGGCAGGTGCAGTGGAGTGAGACCAAGTCATCTGTCAAGCAGGGACAGCCAAATGGCCCCAACCCTTTCCCAGGATCACTGCCGGGCAGCACCTCCACCTGCCCCAGACCTGCCAGTGCCACTTGCTAGCTAAAGACCATGGACAAGGGGCTTCAGTGTGCTTGCCTCTATTTCCCCTTCCTCTCCACCACTGTCAGCCACTTGTGCTGGGCCTAAGCCCTTCCAGCTGAAAACCGCAGGGCCCTGCATGGGGCAGGCAGCCTGAAGACAGAAGGAGATTCAGAAGGCCACACTCTCCACAGCCGGGGACAGAGCAAAGCTGTGTTCCCAGCCCAGCCCAGCCCCCTTATCTTCTCCAGGCTTCTGACAGGCAGGAAAGAGGGCAGATGAGCCGTGGGAGGGAAGCAGTGCCCCAAAAGAAGAGGCACCATTCCAAGCACCAGCTGATGGGTCTACAGGGACAGGAGTCCCTTTTAGAAATGTCAGGCCTGGAAACACCACAGCAGGGAGCTGATGCAGGCTGGCAGGGTGGGAACTGTAGGCTCTGTGGAGTCCTTTGAGGAGACCTGGGAGCTGGGGCTGAGAAAGGCCTGTCCCACTGACATTCTGGGCAGGGCAGAGTCTACAGGGAGGCGAGCAAGGTGCCCAGGACATGACATCTCAGGGGCATCTACTCTTAAGGTCATGTGAACACCTCCTTAAATATCACACCCCAGGCACCTCACTGGACTCACCCCAGCCCTGGGCTTTACTCCAAGATTTCTCTGCCAATATTGTCAAAACTTTATCTCAAAATATTAGTTTTCTGTATGGAGGATAAATGGTAATGTTCAGCATCATTCGTTCACGCATTTACCAAATATTTGCAGATCACCCACTATGTGCCAGGTACCTAGTCTAGGCCCTAGGGATTAATTGCTATGAACAAGACAGGCAGAGTCACCACATTAGGAAGCCTGCATTCTGGGGACAGACATGAACAAGGAGAAAAGCAATGCAATTGTAGGTAGCAATGCATAATTACAAGAAAGAAAGCCAAGTAAAGGCTGTTGGTTACATAGGGTTCCCAGGGAAGACTGCTCTGAGGGTGACACTCAGGCAGCACCTGCCTAAAGGGAGGGAGCCGGCCATTCGCAGCTCTGAAGGAATCGAGTTGGGGGCGGGGCACAGACCCAGTGGCTGGAGTGAGGAGCTTCCTGCATCTGAGGCAGAAGGAGCAGAGTGGCCAAAGGGGCGAGTGGTGAGACCTGCGGTCAGAGAGGTAGGCAGGGACCTGGCCACAAAGGGCCTTGCGGGCCGGAACGTGGAGTTAGCAGTTTATTCTTCTGAGTGTGACAGGAAGTTACTAGAGGGACCGAGGATAGAGGGCGCGGCTAGGAGGCTGTCCGGGCAAGAATTATGGCTGCTGACGTGGGAATAGCATAGACAGGGGCTCCGATTAGACTTGAGTTCAACCCGCTGTGAGAGCGTGGGCAAGCTCCTCCCTGAGCCCCAGTCTCCCCCTCTGTGAAACGCCGACGATGACACCCACCTCTCAGGGTTGTCACGATGATTAATATAAGCAATAAGTGCTCAGCAAACGGTAGCTGTTATTATCCTAACTTCTCCTCAAGTTCTGCCTTGTACACAGGAAGGGCTTCGAGGGCCTGAGGGCACCTTGGCGACAGACCCCTCAAGCCAGTCCCTTGGAATTCCCCCAAATCTGGCAAACACCCCAGGCCTGCAGGGCTCCTGGTTTTCAAGCTGATTTGTTGTACAGAGCTGCTGAGCCCCGTGCCAGAAGCAGCAGCCCTGCAGCCTGCAAGCAGGGAAGTCAAACTCTGCTCAGAGCCTCCTGCTCCGCCCAGCCTCTGAGCTGAGTGATGGGGGCAAGTGGCAGGACTTAGGAACAGGAGATGCTCCGAACTGCTCTAGATGGAGGGATGGGCTTGCAGACCTCACCTGCAGGGCTGAGGAGTCCAGGTGTGCATTTAAGTGCTCATTAGGGTGGTACCAACTGGGGAGGCTGAGTGGGCCCTGCCAGGAAGAGCAAAGCCCAGTGCCCAGCACCTGCACTTCCGCCGTCCATTCTGAAAGCGCCTGGCACAGTGCCAGGCCAGGAGGAGGTGTGCAGAAAATGCAAACACCACCCCCACTCTGCAGAAGCTGAGAGATCTGAGAGAAGGCGCTGACAGCAGCTTGTCCTGAGCTCACCTCCCATCCCAGGAGTGCTGTGTCGTTCTAGCCCCTTCCTTTGGAAGGTCTGCCACCTTCCCCCACAGTCCCCACTACCACCACCAAAAAAAAAGTAAGGTGCCAGTGAAGCCTGGCTGCCCATCAAGGCTGCGGTCCTCTGCGGGCCTGGCCCATCTCCGCTTAGAACTTGAACCGCACCATCTTAAAGGGACAGCCGCACCCTGCCGCGGGGAAGGACAGAGCAGGGGGAGCGCGGGGCCGTTTCTGGCTGGCGGGAGCGGGGCGGACAGGTGCAAAGCGGCCTCCCCCGCGCCACCCTGCAGCGCGGCTCCTGCAGGAGACACCATGTGGGGCGCGTGCGCCCCCTAGTGGTCACAGGGGGCAGACGTCAAGTCCCAGCTGCGGAGACGGGAAGGGGAGTCGCCGCATCCGAGGAAGCCAGAGTGGGGCAGCCCCATTGTTCTAATGCAGGAGAGGCCCGGAGAGAGACACACAGAGAAAGGGACAAGCTGAGGCCCGAATCGTGGCTCCTGACCGCGAGCCCCACTTCGGAATCCCAGAATCTGAGGCCTCCCCAAAACCCTAGAGGCTCCAGGCTGACAGGCCTTCATTAAAGATGCCCGGGCTGGGCGTGGAGACTCACGCCTGTAATCCTAGCACTCTGGGAGGCCGAGGCGGGAGGCTTGCTCGAGGTCAGGAGTTCAAAACCAGCCTGAGCAAGAGCGAGACCCCGTCTCTACTATAAATAGAAAGAAATTAATTGGCCAACTCATATATATAGAAAAACTTAGCCGGGCATGGTGGTGCATGCCTGTAGTCCCAGCTACTCGGGAGGCTGAGGCAGCAGGATTGCTTGAGCCCAGGAGTTTGAGGTTGCTGTGAGCTAGGCTGATGCCACGGCACTCACTCTAGCCTGGGCAACAAAGTGAGACTCTGTCTAAAAAAAAAAAAAGATGCCCAAAACATTGCTCAGCAGGGTCAGAGGAGCAGGCAAGATCCTGGCCTCTTAATTATCTCTGCTGTCTCAGGAACATAGCCAAATCCACAGCCAAGGCCACAGAAAGAACTTCATAACAAACACAAACTCTTACAAGGTGCTTACCATGTGCCAGGCGCTGTTTAAGCCACCTACGTATTACCTCATTTAATACTCACAAAAACCCTGTTATCACCTCCACTTTCCAGATGAAGAAACGGAGCACAAAGAAGTTAAATGAATAGCCCAAGTTCATAAGAGACAAAGCTAGAATTTGGAGCCAGGCTGCCGGACACCAGATGCGGCTGAAGGGTCAAAGGTAGGTGGGGACGTGATTGTCATTCCAAGGCATCCCAGGGACCAGGTCTCCTGCCATCTACATGGCAGGTCCAGCCCCATCACTTCCAGCCCCCAGCTCCAGGCAGGCTGCCCAGCAGGGAACGGTCCTTTTGAAGGAAGCCTTCGTCCAAGGGGAGCCCACGGTCTTCCTGGCTGTCCCACTCGGGACCGCGTCTGGGGCCTGTGTCTTTTGATTGCCAACTCAAGGAAAGGAAACGATATTCAACAGGGGTGCACAGGAACGTGGCTTCCGATCTCAGTTCCAAAACATCACCAGTGCCGGGTCCCCCCTCTCTCTCCAAGGCGCAGCTGGCCCCACATGCCCCATGTCGTCCACTGTTCTAACTGGCCCACCATGCAGAAATCATGAAATTTGCTCATCTGCCAAACATCATCTCTTGCAGAGACTGGAAGTTAATCTATTCATAACTCCTCTTTCTAACCCTGCAGCAACCTATGAGGTAGATTCTTTTCTTCTTGGTTAAAAAACAAAACAAAGAATGTTTAAACAGAGAATTTCTCCGGCAGAAGAAGCCCCCCCCTCCCAGGTGAGAGTGGCATCCAGCCCGATCTCCTCACCTGCCCTGCCTCACCAGCAGACCCTCCCGGTCCAGTCCACCCCCACGCAGCCAGGAGCAACCCATCCTCATCACTCCACACCTCCATCGGCTCCTGTTGCCTTCAGGATCCAGTCCAGGCTCCTGGGCATGCCTCCCAAGCCCTTTGCCATCGGGGAACTGCCTGCATCCCAGCCGCATCCCATCCCTCCACCCATCCTTCACTCCAGTGGACCCGGCTCTGGCTTTTTCTGAAAGCAATGCCTTCTTTCCCTCCTCCATCCCTTCGCACGTGTGTTTGCTTCAGGTTGGGAAGCTCATTCACCCTGCTGCCCCTGGGGACCACCCACTTGTCCTTCAGGTCCCAGCTCATAAGGCATAGCCCCGGTGACAGTTTCCCCAGTGTTCTTGTCCTTGCCCTAGTCCTGCTCCTGTCTCTTCCACATGACTTGGAGCCAGAACTGCATAGTGGCCAAGACCAGGGCTCTAATGCCCTGATCTTAGGCCAGATAGTTAACATTCCAGTGCCTCAGTTTCCTCATCTGTAACATAGGGGACAATAAGAAGAACTACCTCATAAGGCTGTTATGAGGATTAAACGACTTACTACGGATAGAAACCTCAGTGCAATACCTAGCACAGTCAGCCCTTGACAAGAGTTAGCTACTATTCTTATTGTCATTATTACTGTTATCATTATTACAGCACATACAGTGTTGTATTATTTGTTTATGTTCCCATGTTTCTCAAGAGGCTCTGGGGAACTAATTCTTATTTATCTTGGTAGCCCAAGCATACAGGACAATATGTGGCACATAGTGGGCACTCAATAAAAGTCTATTGCTACACAGCAAAGGAAACAATCAACAAAAGGAAGAGAACCCACAGAATGGGAGAAAATATTTGCAAAATACCCATCTGACAAGGCATTAATAACTAGAATACATAAGGTGCTCTCAAACTCAATAGGAAAAAAATCAAATAATCCAATTTAAAAATGGGCAAAGGATCTGAATAGACATTTCTCAAAAGAAGATACACAGATGGCCAACAGGTATATGAAAAAATACTCAACATAATTAGTCATCAGAAAAATGCAAATCAAAACTACAATGAAATATCATCTTACCCCAGTTAAAATGGCTTTTATCAAAAACCACAGGCAATAATGAATGCTGGTGAGCATGTGGAGAAAGGGGAATCCTTATACACCATTGGAGGGAATGTAAATTAGTGCAACCACTATGGAGAACAGTATGGAGGTTGCTGACAAAACTAAAAAGAAAACTACCATATGACCCAGCAACCCCACTGCTGGGTATATATCCAAAGGAGGGGAATTCAATATATGGAAAAGGTATCTGCACTCCTATGTTTATTGCAGCAGTATTCACAATAGCCAAGATTTGGAATCAACCTAAGTGTCCATCAATGGATGAATGGATAAAGAAATTATGGTACATATACACAATGGAATATTATATAACCACAAAAAGGAATTAAATCCTGTTATTTGAAACAACATGGATGGAACTGGAGCATATTATGTTAAGTGAACAAGCCAAGCACAGAAAGACAAATCTCACATGTTCTCACTCAAATGTGGGAGCTAAATATTAAAAACAATTGACCTCATGGAGACAGACAATAGAATGATGGTTACCAGAGGCTGGGAAGGGTAGCAGGAAGGCAAGGATAAAGTGGGGATAGTTAATGGGTGCACAAATGAACAATATTGATAGCACAACAAAGTGACTATAATCAACAATAAGTTAGAGTATACTTTAAAATAACTAAAACAGTGGAATTGGAATGTTCCTAACACAAAGAAATGATAAATGCCTGAGGTGATGGATACACCGATTACCCTGATTTGATTAATTCATACTGTATGCCTGTATCAAAACATCACATGTACCCGATAAAGATATACAACTATTATGCACCAATAATTAAAAAATTTAAAAATAGAAGATAGGCTGATATAACTATTAAAATTTTATAATATTCATTTGGCAAGGGCGCGGTGGCTCACGCCTGTAATCATGGCTCTCTGGGAGGCCGAGGCGGGTGGATTGCTTGAAGTCAGGAGTTTGAAACCAGCCTGAGCAAGAGTGAGACCCATCTCTACTATAAATAGAAAGAAATTAGCCAAAACAACTAAAAATAGAAAAAATTAGCTAGACATGGTGATATATGCCTGTAGTCCCAGCTACTTGGGAGACTGAGGCAGGAGGATCACTTGAGCCCAGGAGTTTGAGGTTGCTGTGAGCTAGGCTGATGCCACAGCACTCACTCTAGCCTGGCAGCAAAGCAGGACTCTGTGTCAAAAAAAAAAAAAAAAAATTCATTTGGCAAAAAATAAACAAAATCAAATAAATAATCAGCCTGGAAAAATCTGTAATGTTGTTGACAGAAAAAGGTTTATTTACAATGATATTAAGAGAACAAAATATTAAGAAGAGAAAGCACATGACTCAATTGAAAAAATGGAAAAAGAATATGGGAAAATCATTAAAAGAAAAAAAAAGTCCAGTATTTAATAGCCATATTAAATGTAGACGGGGAAATGCCAATTAAAATGACAATAAGGTAAAACATTTTATTAATTTTGGTAGAGGCAAAAGAAAATCCTAATTACTGTTAAAATGGAGATAAAATAATACTCTCATACTTTGCTTATAGCAACTTCAGAAAATATAATAACTAACGATCTAAAAACAGAAAATATGCCAAAATAGGATGATTTTATTTGGTCAGAAGCTGTTAAAAATTAAGGTGAAATGAAAAATAATTAAAATTTAAAATATTTTTTAAATATATGTTTTAAAAGTCTATCGAAGGAAGGGAAGAAACCTTACGCACCATGTCTGGGTTCCTGCCCCAAGCAGCAGATATGTACAGTGGGCTTGAGTGTGGACCAGGTTCCACTTACTGAGCCTCCCCTAACTCAATTTAGACTTTGGTAACCAGGCCAGTGACCTCAAAGTCAACAGTCTTGAGATAAACTCTAGGGAAGCTCAATCATTCATCGCTTCTAACTAAAACCTAGTTTCACATTCTTCTGTCATTCGTGCAACTGGTTGCCCACTTCTCCTTTCTCTTTGCCAGCTCTATAGTCATCCCAAGCCCAGCCCTAACACTGTCCCCTCCCTTGTCACTTGTGGCATCCCTCCATCCTGGGGATCGATGCTACTACAACCACAAAAGTTCCATTGTCCACTCAGCCATGGACTGCCAGGGGCATGCCTCATTACAGCACCAATCAAGTTCAAGTTCAAGGTCCTTGTTCCTGCATCCTCCCCCACCACCACTTCCCAGCCCCTTCACCCAGAACTCTCCATGGCAGACTCCATATTCCCCTAAGCCACACCCTAGCCCAGGGCTCCTGGTCCTGGAGCCCCCTTACTTTCTTCACTTAAATACAGCTCTCACCAGGCTGCCTCCCCTCCCGCAGGAAGCTCTCCCTAACTCCTGAGGGAGGTGCCTGTCCTCCAGCCTGGGCTTACAGGCAGGCCACACACCCAACTCCCCTTCTCTGAGCCTGTACTTGAGCTTCTTTGATCAATTACCTGCAGTCTATATAACAGTACCATTTCTTGAATGTTGGGGGCAGTAGAGTCCAACATCAAAGAGAATATGCTGACGTCCAACAAATGAAGTTCAAATCTCAGCTCCCCTTATACTATGTCATGTGATCCTACTGGGCAAGTTACTTAATTTCTCTGCGCATCTTGTTTCCTCCCTATAACATTAGTATAACAATAGTATCTGCATCATGCCATGGTTGTAAGGACTAAACAAGAGATACACAGTGCATGTGCTCATGACAAAGCCCTCATAAATTAGCCTTTGTTGAGTCCCACTATGTGCCAGACCCCAGACAAGCCAGGCAGTAGGCATTCTCCAATTTCCTGGGGAGAAAACTGAAGTGCAGAGGGGTTGATTAAAAATGACAAAAGTAGCTTTAAACCCAGGTCCAATTCCAAGGCTCATGCTCTTTCTACAGGAGATTCCATTCCTTCTCTGTTGTTCATATGCCAAGTAGCGGAGCAAAGCTGATAGGCCTTACCATGCAGGCTGCCAGGGGCCCCATGCTGTCTCTGTGCAGGAACTCCTGCCCAGTACCCAGCACATCACACCACAGAAAAAGAGAGAGACACTTGGAGATGGGGAATATCCCCACCAACAATCCCTGGACTTTGACCCTCAGTTGCTGCATCAGCAATGAGTAAGTTTAGGAGCAAGAACGAAACTATTGATACAGCAAGCTTGCAAATAACTTTCTAGCCCACCAACCCCCCAGAAAGTGGTCAAATATGAAATTAATATTTGGAACCACTTGACAAGGCAATCTGTAAGGCTGGGCTGGGCAGTTCTGAGACTGGCTTTAAAGGGCCACAGCCTTGCTCAGCCCATGGTTTTTACTTTTTTTTTTTTTTTCTTTTTTCCCTGAGTCCCTTCACCCCTACCCCTCCTCCACTCCACCTGGCCCAAGCCAGAGGTACCTTCTCCATCAGTGCCTGCCTCAGCATGTCTCCCCCAACCCAGACATCATTCCCCAAGCCTGCTTCCCCCCTCCTCCTCCCACACACATTTCTGCAAATCAGTGGGACCAGGATTGCCAGGAAACCAGACAGACCCAGACTCAACTTTCTGGCCCCAGCTCTCTCACACGCACGCTCTCTCTCTTAACACCCTAAATCTACCAGATTCCAAGTATCAAGGCTTGCAACAGAAGCCCCTCAAGGGAGCATGAAATCCCAGGCCCCCACGTTTGCAACAACTATAAAAAAAAAAAAAAAAATCCGGGAAGAGACCCTGCAGATCAGTCTGCCCTCTACCCCACCCCCGCGAAGGTCCACTTCGGGGAAATCCGGAGAAAAACACCTCCCTTGACAATTTTCATCCCCAGAGCATCACTTAGATGCCCTGACTCAACAATTCTGGGACCAAGTCGTCCCGGCGTTATGCAGTCCCCAGCTACGTCCCTCCGGCCCCCAGCACCTCCCTTCCCAAGGACACGGAGGGAAGCGCTAGCAATGTCTTCTTTCCTGTCCCCTGCCCCCATCCGCTCCCAGCCACGGCTGCACTTCTGAACCCTCGGGCGCATGCAGATGTGAGTTTAACTTACCCAAAGAGAAAAAGAGACTGAGCCCCGTGAGACTGAAGGCAGGGCGAGGTAGCCAGGCATCTCTGTGCATTTTCAGAGACTGAGATGTTAGTCGGGTGGGCTAGGGGACAGCGTGATTTGAGGGGCTGAGGACAATGAGGGAGGAGTGGTTAGATGCTAAAAACAAAAAAATGCACAGATGTACTTCAAAGACATATACAACATTAAGGAGGCTTTATTTCCATCTCTCTAATATGGCCGGCTTATAGGTAGCGGCTAAAAGCAGAGAGAGAGGGAGTTGGATAAGGGAGGGAGAGAGAGGGAGAGTGAGAGAAAAGGGGGAATGGAGTAAACATTGTGGTTGGTGGATTTCAAAAAGCAGGTGGGAGGGCATAAAAAAAGTCTTTCTGAAAAGAATAAAATCCCCAGAAATTTTTACCCTCTAAAGCAAAGCTTGCCTTCCTACTACATTTGGATGACTGTTGAATTTGCAAAGTTATCCGAGGAATCCATTTATTTCAAAGCTGTCGTAAGGGAGGAACTCTTATTGTCATTTAAAGATACCCGCAAAAAGCACCCCCCCCCAAAAAAAAAAGAGATGCTTGTTTTTGTGTTATTTGGAAAGGATTCAGGGGAGTGAGTTGGAGAGATTTTGGGGAAGTGATGACTTCCTCATTCTAGCATTTCCACTGAAAACAGAACGTGTCAAAACAGGCTGGTGTGAAAACACCAAAGAGATCTTACAATCCAACATAACTTGAACCTTGGGAGAATCCTGATTCAAACAAATCCACAGGAAAAAGATATTTTTGAGAAAATTGGGGGAAAGTTAAAGATGGATTGGACATTAGATTGAATTAATGAATAATTATTCATTTTGTCATGTGTCATAAAAATATTGTGGTTGTGTTCTTGAATATCTTTATCTGTTAAAGATATACACTAGAGTCTGTTTATAGGTTAAATGATATAAGGACTGAAATTGGTTTTGAAGTATGTAAGGGAAAAAAAAGGTAGAAGACTTAGATGACACAGGACTAAACATCATTGTTGACTGTTGAAACTAATTGATGAGTATCAGGGTCCATCATACAGTTCTCTCTTCTATTGTTTGAAACTTTTCCTTTTGAAGAAGGAAGAAAAAATCAGCTAATGCCACAAGTAGGAGAACTTGGAGGTAGAGGACCAAGGTACCCCTAAGCAGAGAAGGTGACCCCATCCTCCAGTTCTCATGCAGCAATCACATGCACTGGTAAAAGGCCATTTATGCACCAAAGAAGGAGCAACTAATATTTTTGAGTATTAACTCTGTACCAAGTACTTTACATGTGATATCTCAATTTAATCTTAATCCTGGGATAAGTGATTTTTCTTTCTTTGTTTTTTTTTTTTTTTAATTGCAGATAAGGAAACAGAGGCCCTTAGAGTTCATTCTGCCCGAGTTTATTTTATATATGGTAGTTAAGGGCAGAGTCAGTGTCAGGATTCAAACCCAGGTTTTCATGAAACCCTGGGTGTCTCCAGTATTCCGTGTTGCTTACCACCTAGGGAAGGAGACATGGAGCCTACCTACCCTCAGGTCAGTTAGAGAGGCACTAGGAAGAGGAGATTAGCTAGACAGGTAAAGCCATCAGCTTCTGGGAAGACAGAAAAGAAGGTGCTAAGGGGCAGGAACAAGAAGGGAGTCCAGCACAGTGCCTGCTCAGAGCAGACACCCCATAAACAGGCAGTGAATGACTGCATGGGGCATGCCTGAATGAGTTAGTGAATTTGGAGAGGGAGTGGGGGAAAGTAGACACGGGGAGTGTAGTGAACTCTAGCTGAGGCCTCTGAAGCTGTTCTAGGCTGGGGAAGAGCAGAGGGGCCAGAGCTTCTGGGGAGAGTAGCCAGAAGGCAGGGTGGGTAGTCTAGGGTGTGGATAGTCTAGGAGCCCTCTGTGGTCATCCATGCCCAGGTCATGCAGACTCTGTGCCCCAGTGCCTCTGTCACATTGCTAGGGTTTGGCTCCGGCTGGCTTATCCAGACAGCAGAGAGCACAGGGCCCACAGGATGGAATTGCAGGGAAGGAGAGGGGCTGCCTGGGGAGAAAAGTATCCACTCCCAGGCCCCCACCCCTGGGGCTCTGAGGCCTCCTCCACTGTCAGCAGCTCATAGGTGTGCCCAGAGGGATAGACTAGCACAAGCCAGGCCTCCGCTCCTGCTCCAGCCCTGCTGCCAAGTCCCAGGCTGCAGCACAGCCATCCATGCTGCGGCAGACACATGTCAGCCCAGGCCTGTTGCCAGGGATTTTTGGTTTGACGTAGCCGGCCTCCTCCTTTTTTCTTAATGCAGCTAAGGATTGCCTGTGAGGCCCAGAAACTGAAGGAAGCTGCCTACCTTTCTCATTTGGTCTCATACTGGATCCAGAAGCTTCTAATTTGGAGGCATCTGAATAAAGAAATGGATCCAGAAGTTCCGCTTCTATCCAGAATTCAGCTAAGAGAAACTAGGTATCCTGACTTAGAACAGCTTTTGTCCAATTCAGCCCTCAGAAGCAAGAGTCAGGAGGAGCCAGGTCAAGGCCAGGGCCCTGGCAGGGTGAGGCAGTGGGGAGAGGGCAGGGGGAGACAAGGGGAGAGCCACCCGGAAACCTCCCCATAATCCACTTGGACCTCCAGATGACTATTTACTATGAAAGAGTAAGCCTTCTTTGCCAGGAGCCAACAAAAGTCTGGGAAGCAGAAACTCAGAGGTGTTTTGTAGAATGAAGACACCACCAACATCAAAGCTGGGCTTTTTGGGGAGGGAAGCCCTGTGGTTTTGGCATTTCTGCCCAGTGCCATTGATCACTGAAGATGTTATTAGACAACTCTCAGTTACCTATGCCGCTGGGAGAAGCAGTGTTCCGGATAACCCAGATAACCCAACAGAAGGTAGTTTCCTTTTGCCTTTGGAATGCCTAGCTGAGGCTGTAGAGGGCTTCCTTAGTTACAGTTATTTGCCTTTTAGAGCATCACTTCTCAAATTGTGGTCCCCAGACCAGCATCATAGGTGTCACCTGGGAGCTGGTGGGAATTATAGTTGCAGGCCCCACCCCAGTCCCAAGGAATCAGAATTTGCATTTTTAACAAGATCTTCAGGTGATTCTTGAGCAATTAAAGTTTGAGAAGCACTGCCTTCAGCCAATATTAAAAGGCTTTGCATACATGAGCAAGAGGCAACAGAAGCCAGGTTCAGGGACTCAGGGAGAGGGGAGTGGTCAGCAGAGCACACAGCAGCCTGCTCATGGGTTGCAAGGCAGGGATTCAGGGCACGCACCTCTCTGCTCTGCCCTGTATCCTTTTCAAGCCATTCCATACCAGGCGAGGTTTCTCTGACCTCACGTGCAGCTTCACATCTCTGTGCCTTTGCCTCTGCAGTTTCCTTTTCTAGGAAGGCCCTTCCTCTCTGGCCTGCTCAGCAAGCTCGTAGTCTTTCTTCAAAAGTCTGCTACAAAGCCACCTATTCCTGATCTAAATGTCTCTTCTCTCTGTGCACCTGTAACCCTGGGAACATTCACTCATTTATCAGTCAAGTCTCTCCTCCAACAAACTCAAATATCTGTTTAGCAGCCCCCTATGTGCCAGACACTGGGCTAGAAACTAGAGACCCAGAAATAAGTGAGATGCAGCTAACCCACTGAGAGCTCACATTCTAGATAGGGAGATAAATACACAATACAACATCATGAGCACAATCCCACCTACAGGAGGTATGGGAACAAAGGTGCACCCAGTATTGCTTGGGTCTCTGCGCTAACAGAGTCAGACAGTGTTGTCATTATTTATACACCTGATCTCTCCTACTAAACTGTAACTCTCTAAGGACAGAGATTGGATCTTATTCTTCTGAGCATGTGCTGGGCCTCTACTGGTCCTGAGTGGAGGAGACTGATGAATGTCTATTTTATATCCAGGGAAAGGGTAGAAATTCCATCAGCCTGACCTTCCCCAGCCAAGGTGTGGTAGAACTGGAAGAGGGAGCCAGGTCTAGCAGCTCCCTGTGCATACTGTTCCACTCCACTCCCTGGGAATTTCATTCAACAAGAAATTAACTCATATGGGTCAGATGCTGCAAGGATTACATAAAAGGCCTAAAGCAAGATTTCTAAGAGCTTAAGATCTCTGAGAGAAAATAAAGCATCATACCCATAAAATAATTAGAGAGCAATGGAAGATAAAATCTGATCAAGTGTAGAGACATCTAGGAAGATGTGAGAAATAGGAGCTTACCCAGGAGGGACTACTCAAGAAGGGCCTTCAAGGAATGTCAACTGGGCAGGTAAGAAGGGAAGGGGCATCCCAGGCAAGAATGCACCAAGAGCAAAGGCGCCAAAGCAGGAAAGACAAAAATATATGGAGTACAGTGTTCCTGTCATGAAAAAAAAAAAGAAAAGGAGGCCGGGCGCGGTGGCTCACGCCTGTAATCCTAGCTCTTGGGAGGCCGAGGCGGGCGGATTGCTCAAGGTCAGGAGTTCAAAACCAGCCTGAGCAAGAGCGAGACCCCGTCTCTACTATAAATAGAAAGAAATTAATTGGCCAACTGATATATATATAAAAAAAAAATTAGCCGAGCATGGTGGCGCATGCCTGTAGTCCCAGCTACTCGGGAGGCTGAGGCAGAAGGATTGCTCGAGCCCAGAAGTTTGAGGTTGCTGTGAGCTAGGCTGACGCCATGGCACTCACTCTAGCCTGGACAACAAAGCGAGACTCTGTCTCAAAAAAAAAAAAAAGAAAAGGGGAATATGGATGGGCAGACAAGATAGCACCAGCAAATGGAAGGCCATGAACATATGACACAGAGTTCAGAAAGTTGAAAGTTCTAGGACAGGTAAGTCACTATTGCTCTCACCATCTATAAAAGAGGAAACGTCTTAGCTCTCTGAGAAAACTCTAAGTTCCTTTATTTTTTGATGAAGAAGAGATGTTTTGAGAGTTGAGTTTTACAGAAGTGGTAATGGGTTGTCTGACCACCCTTGAAGAAGACCGGATCACATCTGCAAACCAGCTGGCCAGATCAGAAGGTCAGTGGTCCTGAGAAACTTTGTTTGTGCTTAGTAAGAAGATAACGGGTCTGTGTTGAAGTAAAACTTACAACCAAAGCTCTTTAGCTCTAACTGAGCTAATTCAGTGGCAGCATGACCTCCTCGCACACACGCACACACACAGCTAGTGTCTTATGAAAGAAATTTGCCAAATCACTAGTCAAGAGGGCTACAAATGGAGTGGCAATAAGCACCAAATGACTAAAGGGCTGGCAGAAGCCTGCACCCTAAATTAAAGGGGACTCATCTTCTACTGGTCCCCAGTGGACAGGCTGAACTGTTTTCAATTCCAATAGCCAAATTTGGAAGCTACTAGAGTCTCCATTATTCATGGGCAGCCCCACTCCCTCCACCCTTGGGGCTGCTTTCTGTTGGCAAAGGCCTGTGCATTTCTGGAAACCTTCAAATCTGGTTTTCAAGAGACCTAAAATATTGCAAATGCAAGTACCAAAACTGCTTGCTGAAAGATCTACTACAAGAATCCCCAGCAGCTTTCTCAACCCTCAGAGTCCTGCAAAGCCCTTGTCTAAGCTCAGCTTCCTAACTCCCTCTCTCTTTGGATGGGAAGAGGGACTTAGGTATTTTGGTAAAGGGCTTCCTGCCCATAGAAGTCAAAACTAACAAGAGATGGGGACTGACTCACCAGAAGATATTGTCCCCCATACTGCTTAATTATGTTATTAAGATTGAATAGCACAAACCGGCTAGCATTAAACAGAAGATAAAAGAACCAGTTCCTGAGTGGCAGTGCCAAGAGCTGAGAAGATAAATCCAACTGGGAAAACACATTGGAAAGGGATGGAGGACTCAGACCAGGCACTATTCCTCAAACTGCCTCATTTAGTCCTTGCAAAAAAAAAAGCCTTTAAATCTCCATTTTATGTATAGGGAAAAGAGCCTCAAAGAATTTAAGTAAACTGCACTAGTGAAGAGTAAGAGGCAGAGCCAGGCTTTGAACCAGGCCTGTTTGACCTTGAAGCCCATTGCCTACACCATACACCTGCACACTGCTGGATTTCATAGACAACCATCTCCAGAACGAGGGTGGGAGAGGGCAAGCAGGTCTTTTTCATGGTCCCTTGCAGGGCTGTTCTGCCTTTAGCCACAGCTGGTATTTAACAGCTGTGCACCCTCAACCTTGACTTCACACCTGTATGTAAGAGGAAGGTTTGTGGGGAGGCAGGGTTGGAGCGGAGAGGCAGGCTTCCTCCTCCCCCTCCTCAGTCACAACTGCTGAACCCAGAATGGGAACTCAACGCTGAAGGAATCAAGTTCAAATTTGTGCATGCCTACATTTCCATGGCCACAGGGCCCTCTGAGGATCATGAGGGTAAGCTGTCCAGCACCCCCTCCGGCTCTTATCCCACCTAATTTCTTAGACCCGGAAGAACAGATGTGAAATCACCATCCATCCACTCAACGCTGTACCCTGAAGGCCATCCTCCAATGTATATATTTGAGGAAGTAGAAAGGCAGTGCCCCTTATCCAGGAGAGAATGTTACTTAATAGCCCAGAAATAAAACCACTTCCTCTCCACAAACACTTAGGATATGAAAGAGCCCTCCTCCCCCTCTACTTATCACACCAGTATGTGTCCCTGGTGTGTCTGAGATAGGATACTGCCTTCAAGACACATGCTCCTCATTTAAAGTGAACAGGTTCTAGAAGGAAACATTTCATGACTCTTACCCATGGCTAAACCAGAAGAGTTGGTAAAAGAGAAAGAGTTCATAATGGGTGTGTTATGAGAGGTTTCTGATGTCTAAGGTTTCTGAGAGCTAAGGGAATTGTTCAAAACTGTAGCCCCACTTGAGGCCGGATAAGAAATCAGAGAACCAGAAAAGACCTCCTGTCCATGTGGCCCCAAATGGCTAAGTGGGAAGACAGGGCTGCGGAAGATGAGAGCGAGCTGTAGCAGTCAGGGAAAGGAGGCTGGCGCTGAGTCCAGGCTGAACCCTGCAGGCTAGAAGTCATTTAGAACCAAAAGATTTTTAAGACTAACCTTATCAAATCTTAAACTAGTAACCAGAAAGTTTAGCAGCCTCACATTTCAGACCCAAGAACTAAATCAGTGGCTGTCCACTCTGACAACCCATGAACACCACCTTTGAAAAAGACAGATGCCTAACCTCCACCTAGAAATTCCAAATCAGGAGGCTGTGGGGAGGCCCTGCAAGGGGCCCCCAGCGATGCCAACCAATCCCCGGAATGAAGGGCCACCGGGTTAAATCCCAGAGCCGTATTCACACCCCACTTCCAACCCATTCACCCCCGGACCTTTCCCAGGACCCAAACCGGCCTCGAGTGTATCGAGTCACCGTCCGGCTTTCCTCCAGGAACTTCAGTTGTTCCAGGAGTGCCTGACTGCAAATTCCTCACCAGGACTCCATCTGCCCCTCAGCCAGGGCATAAAAGTGGGCATAAACATTTCCACGAACCACATTTATTTAGGGATAATATACGGAAGGAATTGTTTGGATTGGTTGCTACATCCGTGACTCTTCCCAGCAACGCATACACAGCGAACACCACCCACACAGAGGGTCTGATCAGATGGAGTGCTTGAGGCCACCGTCAGCCAGGTCCCCCCAGGCTAGTGTCCCATTCCAGAGGGGCCACGTCTGTGTTCCCCTCCCCTCATCAGGGCCTGTTCCTCCAGGGCCGTCCAGTCTTCCTGCAGGCTCCGAACTCTCCATCTTCAGCCCTCTGACCAAGCAAGGAGACAGGAGGACAGCTGGGAGGGCAGAGAGTCTAGAGTAATGGGCAGAGCAGCTCAGGACACACAGAGGAGAGAGTCTCTGCTACTACTACGATGAAGGGAACTCTCCTTTCTTCTCAAAATGCTCGCTCTGTTTTTGGCACTCCCCCAGCTGACTTATTTTCAAGTGGGTTGTTCAGATCTGACCTCCGAGAATGCCAAACTGGGTGCTGTGGGGGAAGAGGAGAAAGAAACAAAACACACTTGTAAGAAGCAGTGCAACGGTAACAGCAGCGCCATTCACTGAGCTCTGTTCATGAGCCTGGCCCAGTTCTGAATTTCACATGCACTGTCTCATTTGCAGGTATTATTATTCCCATTTTAAAGATAAAGAAACTGAGGCTCAGAGAGGCTCAGCTACCTGCCCAAGACCATCTAGCTGCCAAGTCACAGACTAAGGATTTGGACCCAGGTCTGCCCAGCTGCAAAGCTTGTGTTCTCAGCCATTGCATATACAGCTTCAGAAAGGAGAAACAGCAAGGTGCTCGCTACATTTATGTAATTTATTATTATATTTATTCAATCAATTCAACCACAAAAAAGATGAAAGGTCCTTTGTTACCCCTGCTCCCTACCAGAGACTTCCTATACCCGAAGTCTCAAGCAGCCTGCAGTCTCGAATTCACCCATAGGCTTATTTAACTTTGCACAGAATGTTTTAAAATAATCTGGCCAGCCCCTGAAGGCCTTTGAGTTTGTGGCCTGGGCCTCTTACCACACTCACTCTATTGGATCCAGTTCAAGAGGACAGAGATATTGTTTCCCTCAGAGTCTAAACCACAAGCACCTAGCACTGAACCCGGGAGAGGTAGCTGGGAAGACAAGTGTTACTCCTATGTCATATCTAGCTCAGAGACTTTCTGTAAACAGTGTCACCCTGGCTGGTGACACACTCAGGAGTAGCCACAAGGCAGCTGTATCAGCAGGTTTCTAGAAGCCAGGATGAGGCCTACCAGGTGACTGCAGCATCACATGGCAATGATGAGAGAGGGATGCAGGGGGGAAATGACTCTATTCAACTGCAACCTCAGAGTGGAGCTCATGTTTCACTTGGTGGCTCCAGGCCAGGTCTCTGAGCTCACACCTCCCTGGCAGACCTTTCTCCGCTGCTGCCATCAGCTGGGAGTCATGTGTCCCTGGTGCAATAGGAACAAACACAGCCCATCCCTCCACAAGTAGAGGAGACAGCCTTCCTGAACCCAGCGGAACGCTGCTCCTTAGTGGGCTGCGTGCCTATAATTAGTCTACAAATAGCATCGAGCTCATTGCCAGCTCACTCCTTTTGTCCCTACCCCTACTCACTGCACGGCTGCGAGGTGCTGTACTTCCCTGGGGAGCTACAGAAGTCGGAACAAAGTGAAAGTAGGAATCAGACTCCCTATTATGGTATGAAATCTAGCATGAGCCCTGCCCCGCAGTTAGATTATATGAGGATATAAAAAGTCACAGATTCTAGGCAGTGGCTCACACCTGTAATCCCAGCACTCTGGGAGGCCGAGGCAGGCGGATCGTTTGAGCTCAGGAGTTTGAGATCAGCCTGAGCAAGAGTGAGACTCCGTCTCTACTAAAAATACAAAGAAATTAATTGGCCAACTAAAAAATATATAGAAAAAAAATTAGCCAGGCATGGTAGCCCACGCCTGTAGTTCCAGCTACTCGGGAGGCTAAGGCAGGAGGATCGCTTGAGCCCAGAAGTTTGAGGTTCCTGTGAGCTAGGCTGATGCCACGGCACTCTAGCCCGGGCAGCAGAGTGAGACTCTGTCTCAAAAAAACAAGTCACAGATTCTAAAAGATCTAAGAATTGGAAGGAACTTTACTTTGACCTTTTGACGGGAGGGAAAACAATCCCTGGCAACACAACACTTGCCCCAGGATCTCATCGTACTCTCTGTATTAGGTTTTGTTTAATCAGGGTTGAACTAACTGGAGAGGCAGAGGTGTTCCTCCTCCCCGTGGGAAAGCCACTGTTCACCTCTTTCACCATTAAAGTCAATAATCTCTGCAGACGACCTTTAATCCTCAAGATTGGGTATGAAGGCAACAAGTTTGAGAGAAGTACTCCTCTCTCCAGCAGAGCTTCCGTTTCTCAGACTTTCCTACTACTTAGGAAGATCTCTGCCCTCAGCCGCCTCCCCAGGTGGCCTGGCCACATCCACTACCAATGACTTTGCCATGTCCTTTCCACCTCCTTCCCCCACCTCTAGACACCTGGCTCAGCTGGGGCCAGAATCATCCTCACCATGGTCATGTAGGTGGCCTCTGATTTTCCGCTTTCGTCTTCTGCCTCGATCACCTCCCGTGTAGTTATCGAGGTATAAATGTGTTTCTAGAGGGAAAAAATGGTACGAAAGTTCCTAAAAATCAAGTGAATCTTACACACTGGAGAAAAGGCTCCTCCTATTCACTGGGCATCAACCACCAAAACTGGTGAGTTCAGAGGGTTACTGAGAGCTACAGAATTATCATCAATAATGATAATTCAGCCTTCAGTCTTCTTGAAAATTAACTGTCAGCAAAGAGCACTATTTTAAGAATCAAAGTTGGTGCTTCAAAAGCCAAATATCTTTGTTTAGATGGGTGTTTAGGTAGCAGCAGGAAATCCTTATCTTGCTAAATTACTTGTATTCTGTGGTTATTTCCTTCTAATTGGAGTCATGGCAGGATGGCATTAATCAGCAGCTAATTGTCATCATTCCCCTCAGAGGGTTTACATGTCTGGGCTGAACCTGGCATGTCTGAGGTCGGTGGCATTTTGTGATTCATGGTTCTGTCACTCTTTGGGAAAGAAATATTATTCAGTGCCCAATTCTCAGGCTTCTGGAGGCCCCCACACCATGTTGGGAGAAAATCCTACTCTTGGGACAAACATAGCCCAAAAGATAGGGAAATATTCACAGAGGAGTTTTTAAAAAATTACAAAAAGTAAAGGGAATCGGAGTTAAAGGAAATTAATCCATTTCTCAGTCACTAGTTGCAAAGTCCCTGAATATTAAATCTTAACCATTAACTTCTTAACTCCTCAATGTAGCATGATTCTTCATTATATTTACACAGTGCCTCATAGATTACAAAGCATTTGCGTATCATTTTATTTGAACCTTACAACAACCCTGTGAGGCAGGCTGGGCAAATATGCTTGTCCTCACTCACATTTTGTTGGCGAGGCTCAGGGAGGTGGCTGAGCTTTCTGACTCCTAGTCCAGTGCTCTTTCTGCAGCCCACTACCAGGACCTGCTGCCCGGGGCTGGGCTGGCCCCGCCCATTGCCACCCCTCTACTCCTCAGAGGCTCTCATTTCAGTGGTAAAGCCTTCCTCCGTCCCTGCTCTGTGCCCGGCACTGGCCTACGAGCTGAGACATACTTTGAGGAAGACACAGTTCCCAGGGAATGCTGACGGCCCAGGCCTGCATCTACTGAGAGTTTGGTGCTGGGGCATGTGTCCGCCTCTCCCACACTGGGCACCGCAGCAAGAGGGCAGAGTTGCCACCTACCTCTGGATTAGCCTTCTTCGTGTTCTCCAGGCTATTCAGCGAGGTTGTAGAATATACTGACCTGCAAGGCGTGGAAAGTATATGGAATTAACCAGCCGGCTCTGCTTATTCGAGGGCGCCTACCTGAGACCCCTACCTGGCTTTGTGAAGAGTGGTCCCAGAAAAGGAACTGTTCTCGCCAGACTCCTACAGCCAGTGCTGCCTGGCTCACCTTGAAACCTGAGAAGTGCATCTCTTCTAGTGAAGAACAAGAAGCCATTCTGGTGATAGTTTAGGCTGAAAAACAGCTTCCAGTTCTCTGTTACTGCTCTAACAACCTTTAGTCCATAGAGGAAGACGTCATTTTAAGTGAACGAGTAGAGAAGCATTTATGAGGATGAGGAGATATGGCCGAACCAGCAGGGGGCAGCAGAGGCTCAGCAGGACCCCAGTCCAAAGAGCTCCTGGCCTCTCCTGGGGCCAAGCGGAGTTATCCCTACAAACACCCCCCTAACTGGAAGTCTGGCCCCTTCTCCGCCTGGGGCCCTTGGCCTTTGATCTCTTGTCCATATGCCACCTTCTGCATAGGCCAGCTTTTGGCCTAAGGCAAAGCTAGGAAAAAACAGGAAAGGAATGGAGAGGAAAAGAGAGGAGAGGAGGGAAGAGAAAGAAGAGGAGAGGGAAGGGAAGGGGAGGGGAGGGGAGGGGAGGGGAGGGGAGGGGAGGGGAGGGGAGGGGAGGGGAGGGGAGGGGAGGGGAGGGGAGGAAAAATCAGGGTTAAAGCTTAGAAAAGAAACCATATTATTTTGGGTCTCAAAGTGGACTTTTTCCCCATATTTTCTGATTATAAAGTTGTATATTCTCATTGTAAGATAATCTAGATAACACAGAAATGTTGGAAGTTGAAGCTCCCACTAAACCCCTCACCTCATGGCATCCACCTTCTCCTTTATCTCAAATACCACTCTTCGTATTTTAGAATTATCCTTCTAAATCCTCTCTCAATGCAAGCATAAGTAAACTCACATGAAATATATTTAGTATCTATGTTGCTGAAGTGAGCACTATGTTATTTTTCTCCTTTATAAAAATGAGATCATACTGTATATTCTATATTATTACCCCTTGGGTATCTTGCCATGTCATTACGTACAGGGTTGTGCAGTGTTTCATCGAGTGAGACACTGATTCACTGAATCACTGCCTCTCTGACAGGCACTGAGGACGATTCCAATTTTTAATTGTAAACGATGCTGCAGTGACCATGTTTATGCACAAATCTCAGTGTATCTATCTGATTTATTTTATTTTATTTTTATTTTTTTTTGAGACAGAGTCTCACTTTGTTGCCCAGGCTAGAGTGAGTGCTGTTGCGTCAACCTAGCTCACAGCAACCTCAGACTCCTGGGGTCAAGCGATCCTGTTGCCTCAGCCTCCCGAGTAGCTGGGACTACAGGCATGCGCCACCATGCCCGGCTAATTTTTTCTATATATATTAGTTGGCCAATTAATTTCTTTCTATTTATAGTAGAGACGGGGTCTCGCTCTTGCTCAGGCTGGTTTCGAACTCCTGAACTCAAACGATCCGTCCATCTCAGCCTCCCAGAGAGCTAGGATTACAGGCGTGAGCCACCGTGCCCGGCTGATTATTTCTTTAGTATAACCTACCAGACATGGAAATGCTGCCATTTCTTTTGAGGGAAACTGAGGCCCAGAGAGGGCAAGTAAGCTAATAATGGAACCAAGTTTTCCAGCTCTCCATTCAGGGCTCTCAGCATGCCCAGAACAAAGATCCCTCAGAGAGGCCAACCAAGTTCAAAACCAAACCCAAGAGCAAATCAGGACACTCAAAGGTCAGCATTATTTCATGGAGTTCCTTTCCCATTGACACATTTCAACAAGAGGGTCAATCCCCCCTACCGGCATATGTCATCAACAGTTGGGTCAACTGAGGGACAAGGATCTGCCAACAGCCAGTGAAATACTAGTGTCCATGTCAGAGCATCTGGGTGTCTCCAAGACCCTGGGAGAACTATTGATGAAATTCAGGCCTTTAAAAACATATTTGAGCTGGCCAGGCGTGGTGGCTCACGCCGGTAATCCTAGCTCTCTGGGAGGCCGAAGTGGGTGGATTGCTTGAAGTCAGGAGTTCGAAACCAGCCTGAGCAAGAGGGAGACCCTGTCTCTACTATAAATAGAAAGAAATTAATTGCCCAACTAATATATATAGAAAAAATTAGCCGAGCATGGTGGCACATGCCTGTAGTCCCAGCTACTCGGGAGGCTGAGGCAGGAGGATGGCTTGAGCCTAGGAGTTTGAGGTTGGTGTGAGCTAGGCTGACACCATGGCACTCACTCTAACCTGGGCAACAAAGTGAGACTCTGTCTCAAAAAAAAAACAACACCACATTTGAGCAATAATTCATTTAGAACATGAGGGTATCCATTCAAAAATAGCCTCTCATAATTGGAATGTGGTGCTTTAAATCAAACCACTGGCAACCCTCAAGATCTTAGCTTCTATGTGAAACATACAGTGTGGATAATTCAAATATCATTTCTCTCAGGCAATGAAGTTCTTACATGAACTCCATGATAGTTCTTGCATAAGATTTATATCTTAATTATGTTCTACATATAGCCCCACTTGTAAGGGAGTTTGTAATCTTTGCATAACACCAAAGTGAATGAGGTTGGTGGAGGAACGTCCAAGTATTTTCAGGGGCACAGTGAGCAAAGAGGGTGGGGTTACTATACAATGACATCTAATGTGACAACCACAGATGATTCCATTTAAAAATCTCCATTCTGTGAGGATGGCACAGTTAGGACCCTATACTCTCTTCTACTTAGCGTTAGAGGCAGCCCTGTACCCCCAGCCTCCCAACCCAAGGGGCAAGGGCAGCCCTGTACCTCTTATTCCCATGGGTCCTCTTCACGATCAGGATCAAAACAGTGAGCAGCAGGATGGTGCCGCAGAGGATCCCCACGATAATCACCATCTGATCACCACCCAGAACCACGGGTCCAAGGGCTGCTGGGGTCACCAATGCTTGGGAAAGGAGAAAAGCAACAAGAGGGTCTCAATATCCCAGAAAAGAGCTGGGAGCCCCATTAATTCTACACCAAGTAGCAACAACCAGGTCAAAAGGCCAGACTCCACCTTGTATCAGGACAGTGGGGACACTGTCTTCATTACCTTGAGAACCAAAAGTCTGACTCCCTTGCTTACCCTAAAATGTAGACTAAGGTGGATGGGAGAAGAGGCTAGCCCTTCATCTATACTAGAGCCTCTTTTGACATCAACAATTCTGTTTTAAAATTTGGTTTACCAAATGGCCTAGAAATAACAGGCCTCTTAGAGGCTGCTGATCTTTCTATAGGCAAGTGATTGTATTCAAAAGAACATGTGCTACAACTCTCAGCCCCGTAGTCATGATACCAAGTAAAGCCTTCAGAGGCACTTCTGCCCATATGGTACCCTTTACTCATCTCCTCTGTTCACTCTAAATATATATATATATATATATATATATATATATATATATATGACGCCTCCTCAGTGGCAGACAGCACTAGGCACAGAGGATTCAAAGATGAATGATGCCTGGTCCCTGCCTCCAAGGAGGGAGACAAACATGTGAACAGAAAACCACAGGCTGCCATAGGTATGACAAAGGTCCATATGGGGCACAGAGGGACACGGAGAAAAGGGTGCCCAATTCTACATGGAGCAGAAGATGAGAATTTGCCAGCAAAGATTTTAAAGTTTAACCTGAATCTCAAAGGGAACATCCAGTTTTTTTGGCGGACAATATGGGGAAGGACAGAGGGGATGTTATAAACAAGGACTGGAGGCCTGATGGGTGGCGCTTTTAGGAATGAGAAATAGTTCAGTGCGTTTGGCACAAAGGCTGCGTCTGCGGGTATGGTGGATGGGGAATTAGGCTGAAGAGATGACAGGATCCAGGTTAGAAAGGACCTTGATTATCTCAACCTAGAGTTTGGCTTTCTCTCTGTAGGCAAAGGGAAAACCATTGAAAGATTATAAGCTGTGGAACAGAAAGTTCTGATTTGTGATTTGGAAAGATGGCACCAAGAGCCAGGATGAATGGCAGGAAGAACGAGGGGCAGTGGCTGAGAATGAAGGCAGAGATTTGTTAGAGGCCTACAGTCCAGGACAGAGACAAAGACAGACAGAACCGAGGTAGGAGCAGCAGACTGGAAGGAAGACAGCTTCAAGAGTGAGTAGCAGGAATGAAGTTGTGAGGTTCCTGAGAATGATGCCATCTGAGCACGGGGACCAGATAAGCCCAGGGCAGAAGGGACAGAGGTAGGAATGGGAGAGGTGTGGATATGTTTGTGGGTGGAGTATTTTCTCTGTGGAGTGAGGGGAGGATTCCTGAGAGTAAAGCACACACAGAGACGACAGTTCTTTAAGATATCCGCCTGTCCTGCTTCCCTCTGCTATTAACAAGAAGGTGCCTCCATAGACTTCAGTCTCTGGCCTGGGGGACCGAGGTATGTTCCATCCTCACCCCCATCTCCCCGGCCCCCAGCCAAGCACAGCCAACCCCTGAAGGCCCTAGAGAGAGGCAAAGTCCACAGGCCACATCCTGACTGCTAACTGGGTTGTGGTTTAACTTTAACCCCTCACTTATCAACCTCTCTCTGTCAACACAGTTGAGTCTATTCTCCCACATGCTACTGGCCTTGATGCACACTGTTTGCCAGAATACAGAACCTTTGGCCAGAAAACCCCTCCATTTTTGGTTCTGGTACCTTCCAGTTTTCTCTCTGTTCTTTGCTGTCTCTCACCAGGATCGTTTTCCCTTCCACTACAGAGCATACAGTGCCTCCCTTAATGCCGAGTAAAATGACTTTGGACATCAACTCCAGTCCATCTCTGAGCTCCTGTGTCTTCACATCAGTTGTCTACGCTGGCAATGAGTGGCATCTGGCAGAGGGTTGGTGTTCACTAAATATTAGCTCCCTTTGCCTTGGCCTAGCAGCAGGGCCAGAACTAGGGAGGCAGGCAAGGCACCTACGGAGCCAAATATAAGCAGGCCTCACTCTCAGGGTTGTGCATCTGAGTGCTGCCCCCTTCCGTTCTATATCCTAGAAGCATCTCTGGCCTCACTCTAGTCCTGGCCCTGCTTACCAGCTAGGAGGTCCCTGAGCCCTCCGCAACCAAATGTACATACTGTGATGCCTGTCCTGAATCACATGCAGCACAACAGTTTTCTTGAACACCAGGTTCCCCAGGTGAATGCTGCAGGTGTAGGTCCCCCTGTCAGACTCCTTCACTCCTTGAAGCATGATGGAACCGTCATTGTGGGAGACGTCCCCCAGCAGGTTTACACGGTTCTGGAAGCGGCCTTGGTTCTGGAAGTTGCCCCAGTTCTGGGGGGACCCCATGGGTATCTTGAGTTTGGGGTGGTAGCGTAACACTACCTCCTCCTAGAAGGGAAAGGCAAAAGGTATGCGATGGTGATGACCAGACGGGGGAGCAGGGAAGAGAGGGCGGAGGGGAGATCTCAGGATGCACAAGGGCCTGTTGTGTGAAGGCAGGAACGGTGTCATCAGAAAGCATTAGGTGACACACGGTCACCACGCACACGTGTGTGCATGCACGTGTACTTGTGAAGGACATCACCAAGCCATGAACAACTGTTCCATCTGGAGAGAGGAGTGAAAAGTGGAAATGAGGGGCTTTCACTTTTTGCGCTTCTCCAATAAAAAAAAGGAAAAGTACACTTTTACTTTTTATGACATTTCCAGTTGGAGTTCCACAGGCACCTGAAACATGTCTAAAACTGAACTCATTATCCCCCAGACCAGTTCTTTCCTGTCCATCCCATTTTAGTAAATGGCAATGCCAAGACATCCTTAATTTTTCCCTCTCTTGAGCAACTCACATCTAACCCCTCAGCAGATCCTATCACCTCTACCTTCAAAATGCGTCCCAAATCCAGCCACCTCTCCCTCCTCTGCTGTCAGCATTCTGGTCCGAGCCGCCTCTTCTCACACCTGGGGCCCTGCAACAGCTTGCTGACTGTCTCCTGCCTTCGCTCTGCCCCAGCCTGTTCTCAGCTGACGAGCCTTTAAAGATGTCACTTACATCATGTTACTCCTCACTCAAAACCCTTCAATGCCCCCCATTTCTACTAAAAGTACAAGGCCCTACTGATCCACCCCAGGCTCCTTTTCCTCTCTGACTCCATCGTATCTTCTACTTGCTCTTCTCTCACTGCTCGGGTCACTTCCCTCCAGCCACGCCGACCTCCTTGCTGCTCCTTAAATACTGGCCTGAGGACCTTTGCACCTGCTACTCCCTGTGACTGGGACGCTCTTCCCCCCAGACATACACAGGTTCACCCCCTCACTCCCTCCACACCTCTGATCAGTGTCACCTCAGCGAGGCCTCCCTGACCACCTATATAAAATAACAACCACAAAGCCCTGCCTGTTGTTCTCCACATCTCTGACTATTACCCAATGTAATAGTGTGTTTATTTCTTTATTATTTTACTGTGTATCTCCCTGCATTTTGAGTGTAAGCCTCCTATCAGGACAGGGGCTTTGAGTAGTCATTCATATCACAGATGCTTAAAAAAAAATACTCGCCAAATGAATGAGTATTGGAATTTTTATAAAGGTATGCAGATTAAAAAAAAAAAAAAAAGCTGTAGCTAGGTGCAGTGGCAGCAGCATGCACCTGCAATCCCAGCTACTGGGAAAACTTGGGCAGGAGAATCATTTGAGCCCAGGAGTTCAAGGTCAACCTGGGCAACACAACGCAACCTCATCTCTAAAAAGACATAAAAAATAAATAAAACGGCTTTTAAGATAAGGTACTGCAGATGCAGATGCAAACCCAAGTGGGGAGACCTCACCCCTAACCTTTTGTCTCCTGTGATTCAAATTCAAAACCTCAAAATGTCAACCCTCATCCTATTTTCTGCTGTGAATCACTTGATGGCTGACATTTAAATACATGACAAGCTCTTAGGGGTGAACTTGGAACTGCATATAATTCCCCAGATTCCACCATCACGCCACCCTTTCTGACCCACTCGGAGAGCATATAGAAATTCTTCCGCCTCGCCCGTTGCTGTCCTGGCTAGGCCACAAAAATCATTCCCCTCATTCTTCCAAGGACTCTATAAAGAGAAAAGGGAGAAAGAAGGAAACTAAAAGGCAGTGGCCAAGTCATGAACAAAATGTTTTACATGTACAATCTCATATCAGCATCTAGAAGTTAAGTATCATCATCATCATCATCATCTTTATTAGAGTCATCTTTCTAACCAGGTGCTGAAGGTGCCCAGCTAAGTGGCTGAGCTAGGAGAAAACCGAGTCCTGACAAGCTCCAAGGCCCAGGCTCTTGCAACACCCCTCATGGCACCGATGCCTGATTCTTCCTCCCACCTGTCCTGACACCACCAGCCAAGGGCTTCGACGACACAGTGATGTTTCCTCCTCGTTACCTTGGCAGGCTCTCCCGATGAGAACATCCAGTCTACCTTGGTCACTTGTTTCTCATCTGTGCTCCGGAAAACACATCCCATCGGAGTCGAATCACCCACATGGACCGTGAACTCTGAGGATAAAAGAGAAAATCAAGTGAGGCCCAAGGTGTAATCTAGAGAAGTCAAAGAATTTCTATAAAAGATAATAATTTCTATAAAAGATAATTTAGCCAAAGACCCTCAGCAGCAAAAATCACCGTTGCTGCCAAACACTGCACATATTCCCTCCGTAGATGATCCAGATGAATCCATGTGGACAAAGTACTCAGAGGCTCCTCACTCAAACCAACATGGCACCATCCCAAAGGATCCAGAATACCCTTAAATGCCCACACATGCCAAGCCTGAGGGTTTCTGCAGTCTTCATACTGCAATAAACATTTTCTGATCCCCTTTAATTCCCTCCTCTTTCCTCTTCTTCGGAATTCCTCTCATGAACCCCAATTCCATATCCCGTTTGTACTAAAGGAAGTATGAAAAATCTCAAAGCCCCCACTTTCTGTTCATCAACTTAGATACCCATATCCGCTTAGCATAAACAGGAAGTGGAAAGTTATAGAACTCTCATTCTTATATATAACTCACCAATTCTCCTAACTGAAAATAATGAATCATGGGTAACTTTCTTGGACTTCTTTTATTCCTTTTACAAGTTGTCTTAGGACTTGCTTAAGACTTAGTTCTGGCTTCGGTACAGGTCATAAGACTCTCTGCTAATTAGGCCAAGAAGGCAGACAGCTCTCTCCTGACTCTTCTTTCTGTTCCAACCCTTCCCTCTCCTGCTGCACCCTCCCCACATGACCCCTTGCTTACTTCTGGCTTCCCAACTCCTAGCCTCTCCCGCTGCCCATTTGTATAAGCTGCTGACCCATCGTGTATTTAATGCATAACTTGGAGGTCCCTGAAAACAAAAAGAAATAGAAAGAGGGTTCTGACTTCTCAGTAATGCTCTGCACAAATCAACCCTAAAGTTGATTAAGAGAGGAAAGAATGGTGTATAGGGAGATACAGGCCTAGGTCTTACCTGGACAGACTTCCTTCAAAAGAGCATGCAGCAAAGCTCATGAGGGAAAAAACAGAGTACATAAGCCAGGCTTTCCCCCAACCTGTTTCCCTGAGAGAACATTAACTTCCTGCCCAGCAGGAAAGATGTAAAATGAGAGGAAAGCAAAAGAAAATATTATGAACTCTAAATTCTATGAAGGGAATTACTTTGAAAGTAATAAAAATTTACTCCAAAGAATACAAGGAAGGAAAGAAATCCTTCTAAATCCACCAGCACGTTAAGAACTAATCTCTATTTTTAAAATGCAATAATGATAACTGAACATTCTGAGTGCTTTCAAAGCACCAGGCACGTGCTAGACACCTTACCCACAGTATATCAGTTAGTCATCACAATATTTTGAGGTATGCACTACTACTCTCCCATTTTACAGAATAAGAAAGTGAAAAAGCCCAAAGCGACGTGGTCAGTAAAAGGTAGAGCCAGCCAGCACTCAAACCCAGGCCCAAGTAAAAACAAAGCCCAAGTTTGCTCACTCGCTATAATGTACCATGCCACATAAGCAGAAGGATGGCTGATTGCAGAGCAAAAGTATAGGAAGTTAATATTATTATTATTATTATCTATGGCATTTAAAATAAGAACTAAGAAAAAGAAATTAAAGTAGTAGAATCACAGGAGAATTATACACTGAAGGGTAAACTTTGCAGAGAAAATTATAGATGACTGTAAAAATGGAGTTTCCACAAGGACGGAGACTATCTACATAAAGGAGGTTGAACAACTTTGTGCTGGGCCATGTGGCAGAATTGTCAGGGGTAAGATCTATTCCCATTCCGGCTGGAAGAAAAAAATAAATACAGATCGCTCACTAGCCTACTGAGGAAATGTCTAATTACCCCTAACATTGTTCTAGACTGCTTCCATGAATTCTTCCACTCTTAAAAGTGGCTCCTTTTGGTTTCTTCTGTGTCACTTCTAAGCAAGAAAAGGCTATGCTTGTAAAGACAGGTGTTCAGGCACCAACAAAGGCAGAAAAAGGAAGCATAACGACACTCCCTGGGAGAACAAAGGCATCCGATCTCATTCCTCTTCTTGGAGAACCACAGCTTTGGAATTAAGAGAAAAATGGCAACAAAAAAAAAAAAAAAGGAAAGATTCAGAGAGGGCCAAGGCTACCCTCTATACCTCATTTTTTAGAAATCAGATTCAAGTGAAGGATGATGATTCAAGAATTTCATTCATTAGACAAATGTTTATCGATTGCTTACTCTGTACCAGGCACTGTAGCCAGAGCTGGCCAAGGGACAAGAACATAGCTCTAGGCAAGCAGAGAAGACACAACTGCGAACATGTGAGGAGTGTCATAGAAGAGGAGGTCAGGCTGCTCCAGGGGGGCCTCAGCAATCGAGCTGAGAGGCTGAGGCCCTAAGCTAGCTGGGAAGAGGAGGCCCCAGATTCTAGCTCCCTAACTAGACTAAAAGCTTTGCTGAGGCCATGGACCATTCCTTCTATTCCACACCCTTAAAGAATACATCTAGGCTGGGCGTGCCTTGGCTCACACCTGTAATCCTAGCACTCTGGGAGGCTAAGGCGGGAGGATCGCTTGAGGTCAGGAGTTGAAGACCAGCCTGAGAAAGAGCGAGACCCTGTCTCTACTAAAAACAGAAAAAATTAGCCGGGTGTGGTGGTGCACATCTGTAGTCCCAGCTACTCGAGAGGCTGAGACAGGAGGATCACTTGAGCCCAGGAGTTTGACGTTGCTGTGAGCTAGGCTGATGCCATAGCGCTCTAGCCCAGGCAATAGAGACTCTGTCTCAGGGGGAAAAAAATAAAAAGAATGCATCTAGTTCTGTGGCTTGCAAACCCTTTTTTCAGTTATAATATCTTTATTATAAATGTTTATATCAATAAGGCAAAACTAAACTTTAGAGACACTGGATGTCATTAATTTGGATGTCACTAGTTGATTATAAAAGACAGACATGGAAATATTTACATGATGAAAGATTTCAGAACTTCAGTGGAATGGAGGGCTTCACATGAGGCCATTTCAATAGTGATTTATTTCAGTCTACATACTTCCCAAGAATGTCACCATCTCTAAATAAGAAATGATCACTGTCACCTAGAACTACTTTGGTACCTCCATAGTCTGGATTCTGAGAGAAGAATTTGATCTCCAACTTCCACACTAACCGTTTGAATCTCCCCACCCTTTCCTTTAGAGCCTGATCCAACAGCTCCTACTGTGGCTTGTAATACTCTTCCTTGAGATTTTTCTGGAAGCATCACACCCCTTTTGGTTACAGTCTCAGCTGCATTCCCTTCAACTAATGCTCAAAGAGAGCAAAGAACTTGGGCCTATCCTGCCCTGCCATGACTTAGGCCACCACAGCTCATACGCTCACTTTTAAACTGTTGTAAAGCAGCACGAATCCTTTCTTCAAACAGAATCTCAACTGATACCCCAGTGAATTAAACAGGAAAAAGGAAAAGGACTTTGGCTGCAATGGAGGTGGGAGCGTGGGGTCCTATCTGAGTCTTCTACCCACTCTGCCCTACCTACCCTTTGCCCCCTGAGGTTCCTTGGAGCTCAAGGGTGGTGCAGAGCACAATGCTAAAACCAACCATCTACCAGCGCCACACCCTCCATTCACAAATGGGAAAGTGAGGTGCAAAGAAGTTAGAAAGATCTGCTCATTTCTTTCATAACCCCCAGAACATCTAACACAGGTATGTGGCGTAAAACATGGATGCGGCATCAGTGTGAACAACTGATGGCAGTATCAGGGTATAGCAAAAAGAACCATGGACTTTGCAGTCAGAGGAGCCAGGCTGCCAGTACTGGTTATGCCATTTAATAAATACGTGTCCCTAAGCAAGTCACTTAACCTCTCCAAGCCTCAATTACCTCATCTGTAAAATGGAAAGAACAATGCACCCTTCACAGCACAGGGCTTTCGTGAGGAGGAAGTATGTTTAAAGTAATACTGAAATAGTAATTATTCTTGTTATTTAATATAATAGGCCAGGCGTGGTGGCTCACACCTGTAATCCTAGCACTCTGGGAGGCTGAGGCAGGAGGATTGCTCAAGGTCAGGAGTTCAAAACCAGCCTGAGCAAGAGCGAGACCCCGTCTCTACTAAAAATAGAAAGAAATTAATTGGCCAACTAAAAATATACAGAAAAAATTAGCCGGGCATGGTGGCGCATGCCTGTAGTCCCAGCTACTCGGGAGGCTGAGGCGGGAGGATCACTTGAGCCCAGGAGTTTGAGGTTGCCGTGAGCTAGGCTGACGCCACGGCACTCTAGCCCAGGCAACAGGGTGAGATTCTGTCTCAAAAAATAAAATAATAAAATAATTATCGTCTCGCTCTGTGGTGAGCACTTAGCCCAAAGGCTGGCACGTGCTTAAGGAACCAGCCCCCTTGCTCCTGCACATCCACCCTCTTGCCCCCCGGCCCCTGTCTAAGGCAGCATGCGCACCTCTGGGCTCCTCTGGCAGCACGTGCAGCACCACTGCTTTCTTGAACACCGAGCTCTCCCTGTCGACACGCATCTCACAGGTGTAGTTGCCCTGGTCGGCCTCTTGCACGTCTTGGAGCAGGAGAGAACCATCATGGCGCAAGATGTTGCCCGCCAACGACGCACGGTTCTGGAAGCGCCCCACAGGCACGCTGAGGTTGGCATAATAGTATAGCACATATTCATCCTGGAGGGCAACACGACATTGGAGAAAATCAAAAGAGGTGCCACACCTAGGAGTGTGGATCCAAGAGACCCTGTTCTGCGGAGGCAGCATAGCTATCATCGTCATCGCGATCAAAAATAGTCAGTACTCAGTTGATAGTAATAATGTGCCAGGCAGTATTCTCATTTGCACAAGGTCTGTGACTCATTTTCTACAAAGACAAATGGTGAAATATGGCCCACACATTTTTATTTCTGACATTTTAAGGTTCAGTGCAATACCCACTCTGAAGATCACTCTGGGATTTCAAATTCACAGCCTTTGAAAACCAACTCTAGTCTTCGCCCTGTTTTCTGCCATGGCCCCAGCTCAGATGGCATTCAAATGCTTGATCTACCCCTGGCATGGCCTGCTGGCAGTGTGTCATTACCATGAAAGAAGGAGTCATCGACAGGAAATGGCTCCAGGCTGGGAGGGGAGTCCTGGGCAATTCTTATGTCTACTTGCACCACAGGCCTATTCCTCTTATAATAATAAATAGAAATAAAAATTTGAGTGAGAATAGCATTAGAGGGATAACATGGAATATGCTCTAAACTACAAAAACAATATTTTATTTGCAAATGTTGGACTTTATTGTTAGTAACAAAGTACTTGCAACATATTTCACAAACGATCCTGATATACACATATCTTCACAGAATCTCTGATGAGGCTGACTACGTTGTTTCCTACTCCAAAGAGCTCTATGAAAGAACCTCCCCCAGCCACGCTGCATCTGCTAATCCAGACAATTCAAGCAGCCACAAAAGAGAAAAAGATGATTCTCCAGCACATACATGGGGCAGTAGAATGCTGGGAAAACCCATCCTCCTCCCCATCCAAAAGTAGATAATTGTGACATTGTTCTTATGCCTAGGTGAGAGCTCTTCTGTCTAGACCCTGGTAATCACCCCCTTCACCCACCTATGCTACCCTAGAAAGGGCAGGAGATGGAGGAAGGAAACTAAGGGGACTTCATGTGCATGTCCCTAGGTCCCCAGCTTCCTGAAAGTGAAGCAGCAACAGCATTACTATTACCTTTCTCTTTGCAAATCAGGAAGCTGAAGCTCAGCAAGGTTGAGTAACTTGCCGGGCTGATCAGGCAGCCAAGTGGCTGAGCCAGGAGGAGGCCCAGTTGACATGCTCCAAAGCCCAGACTCTTGCAACACCACCCTCCCCATGGCACCTGATGCCTGGTTCTCTCTCTCCCCTCTGTCCTGACACCATAGGCCAGGGGCTTCTACTGCACAGCGGTGTTTCCTCCTCGTTACCTTGGCAGGCTCTCCCGATGACAGCATCCAGTCTACCTTGGTCACGCGTTTCTCTTCTGTGCTCCCCAAAACACATCCCATCAGAGCCGAATCACCCACGTGGACTGTTAGCTCAGAGGAGGAAACAGTCAAGTCATTCAGGCCTGTCAACGGAAAAGAAGCCAAACTCTGTAAAATAATTTTAGAGATTTATTCTGAGCCAAACTTGAGGACCATGACCCGGAGCCACATCCAAGAAGCCTTGAGCAAGTGGGCTCACTAAGGTTTGGTTACAGTCTGGTTTTATACATTTCAGGGAGACAAGGATTACAGGTAAAGTCATAAATCAATACGTGGAAGACACACATTGGAAGGCGTACATATGTTGGCCCAAAAAGATGGGCCATCTCCAAGCGGGGAACTTACAGGTTATAGGCGGGTTTAAAGATTCTTTGACTTATAATTGGTTAAAGACAAGAAGCTTTGTCTAAAGGCTTGGAGTGTTTTAAGATTAGCAGCTTCCATAATTAGAGACAAACCAGGTAGCACATATTTGGTGTGTAAATTGAGGACCTGCGGGTTTGTCTTGCATACCCTTAGGCCTGTTAATAGGTTACAGAGGATACCTCCAAGAAGGGAGAGGGGCATGATGTGGCATGTCTGATCTCCCTTCTCACATGGCAGGCAATTTAGTTTTAGGATATCCCCTTGGCCAAGAGGGGGTCCATTCAGTCGGCCAGTGACGAGGAGCCTTAAGATTTTATTTTATGTAACCCTAGCTCTCTGGGAGGCTGAGGCGAAGCAGGAGGATCACTCAAGGTCAGGAGTTTGAAACTAGCCTGAGCAAGAGCAAGACCCAGTCTCTATTAAAAATAGAAAGAAATTAATTGGCCAACTAAAAATATATATAGAAAAAATTAGCCGGGCATGGTGGCGCATGCCTGTAGTCCCAGCTACTCGGGAGGCTGAGGCAGAAGGATTGCTTGAGCCCAGGAGTTTGAGGTTGCTGTGAGCTAGGCTGACGCCACGGCACTCTAGCCCGGGCAACAGAGTAAGAATTTGTCAAAAAAAAAAAAAAAGATTTTATTTTAGTTCACAGACCCAAGGAATAATCTATAGAAGTCAAAGTCAAAAACAAATATCAGTTCAAAACCAGCCTGAGCAAGAGCGAGACCCCGTCTCTACTATAAATAGAAAGAAATTAATTGGCCAACTGATATATATATAAAAAATTAGCCGGGCATGGTGGCGCATGCCTGTAGTCCCAGCTACTCGGGAGGCTGAGGCAGAAGGATCGCTCGAGCCCAGGAGTTTGAGGTTGCTGTGAGCTAGGCTGACGCCACGGCACTCACTCTAGCCTGGACAACAAAGCGAGACTCTGTCTCAAAAAAAAAACAAACAAAAAAAAAACACATATCATTTAGACAAATACCTTCAACAATATAAATCAATCACCAAGTACTAAACACCCTCTTCCCTCGAGAATCTAACATAGACAAAGTACTCAGAGGCCATTCACTCAAACCAACGTGACATCCCCCAGGCTAAGAGAAACATCCTCTAGTTATTTATTTGGCTCAAGTCAGAGGGTTCTGCAATCTTCATCCTGCAATAAATGCTGTCTGTCTCCCTTCTCCTATCCAAACCCTTCCCCTTTTCCAGAATTCCTCCTCCCAACCTTTCTAAAGAAAGAAGGGAAACTCTGAAGTCCCTCCTTTCTGCTCATCAATTTAGATACCCACATCTTCTCACCATAAACAGGAAATGAGGTGTTTCTTGCTCTTAATTTTCCCACTGGTTCCCTATTTGAAAAGCCAATTCATGGTACCTTTTGTTTACTTCCTCCTTTTCCTTTCTTTAGTTCCTTTACAAAAGCTTGCAAAGGCAATATATGTAATCAAAATGTTTATACCCCCATAATATTCTGAAATTTAAAAAAAATAAAAAATAAAAATGTTAAAAAAGCTTATCTCTGCATTTGCTGGCTGCTTCTGGCTGTGGTACAGTTCCCTGTAATTATTAGGTCAACATAGAGTGCAGCTTTCTCCGTGAATTTCTTTTGTGTTGTCCCTCTCCTGCCTAGTTCCCCTCTAGCTTTGCCAACAGTCTGCAGCTTTCCAGCCTCGGGCAGCTCACACAGGGACCTCCGTCCTTATCTGTATGTTGCCCAATCAATTTCAAGAGGTCACTAAAAGAGCAAACCATTCCATTTCTGTTTTCATGCAAAGAGACAATAAAATCAAGAAAGACACATTTAGATGCTGCCCAGTTCATATCAAAGAATAGCCAAGGGAAGGCATTTAGGAATGAACAGAAAATGTGCCCGAATTTTCATCCAAGCTGTTTCCCAGAGAGAAGCGAGTTCACTTCCTGCCCAACAGCAGGCTCACCCAGCAGGGAGGACGCAAAAGAAAACATGAACTCTAAAGCCTTTGGAGGGAATTATTTTCAAAGAAATCAAAATTAGCTCCAACAACTCTTTGGAATTTTCCATGAGAAACAAGTGAGTGAAAGTAGTTAAAAGTAGAAGAAGCAAATTTATTTTAACGTTAAGAGCACCGTATGTAGAATGAAACAGGGTCGGGTGTGGTGGCTCACGCCTGTAATCTTAGCACTCTGGGAGGCCGAGGCAGGAGGATCGTTTGAGCTCAGGAGTTCCAGACCAGCCTGAGCAAGAGTAACACCCTGTCTCTACTAAAAATAGAAAGAAATTAACTGGCCAACTAAAAATATATAGCAAAAATTAGCCGGCATGGTGGCATATGACTGTAGTCCCAGCTACTCAGGAGGCTGAGGCAGGAGGATCGCTTGAGCCCAGGAGTTTGAGGTTGCTGTGAGCTAGGCTCACGCCATGGCACTCTAGCCCGGGCAACAGAGTGAGACTCTGTCTCAAAAAAGAAAAAGAAAAAAAAAAAAAAATTAAACGGAGGACAGCCAGAAAGCAACAGCAGTAACCTCAGTGAAGAAAACCTGATGTCTGAAGGGCAACCTCAACAGAGATATGGCTGAAGAACACGAGACTTTCTACAGAAAAGGAAAATCTCTCCACAAAGAAGCACAAAACCCCCGATGCCACTACGCTGCTGTAGACACAGGTGGGCTAGCTCTCTGGATAGAAGAGAGATTGCAGAACCCTGCCAGCTGCTTCCCAGACCTCTGGGAAAATGTCTAAATACCCTGAGATCATCATTCCCCTGCTTGTGTGGGAAAAGTTCTCCAATACGTACCATTTTCGTGTGTGTGTGTTTTGCTCCTGGAATTGGAGCAAAGGCAAGCCTTTTGTGTACTTTGCTGAGTCAGTGTTTCGGTCCCCATCCACAGTTCAGAAAATAATAATAAAGAGGAAAAATAAAAGGCTGTGAGCAAAGCACCTACTAATTTCTTCTCCCCACAGAGCTATGTCCATGGAATAGTGAGAAAGACAAGGCAGGGAAAGGATGAAAGAGTTAGGAAGGAGTGGAGATGAGCTGTAGCGAGCGGCCTGAACCCTCAGGTCAGGTGCGAACAAGAGACTGCAACCTGGTCTGAGCCGGCAGCCAGGAGAGGCTGCCCAGGAGGAAGTGAGTGCGAGGGGAAACCGAAGGATAAGGAAGCCCTGGGCAGGCTTGCTGGGGTGAGGTGTCGGAAGGAAGTTTCCAGGCAAACCATCACAAATTGGGAAAGAGCTCAGTGCGTTTGAGGAACCGCAAGAAGGCCCACGTGACTACAGCCTAAAAACAATGAAAGGGGCTCTGGGCCTCTCTTTCTCTCTTTGGCAATTCCAGTTCCTGATCTGAAACCAGCTGTGGTTTTAAAGACAGCAATTTAAACTGCAGGAACGCCATAGAGAAACTTCCTTTGTGTCACAGAAGAGGGTCCCAGAATACCTGATAAGGACCCAAAAGCATTTTATTTCCAATAGAAACAGAGGAAGATTCGGCTGTCCAAGAACATGTATGTTAACTGGCTTCTAAAATAGCTGTTTCGGCAAAACTGTGAAGTTCCACGTTAGGGTTTCCATTTTCAACAAACTCAGGGGAATTGAAAATATGTGAACTTGGCTTTTAAAAACACATAAGACTTACAAGAAATCATATACCCCCCTCGGTCCCTTGGCTTCTACTTACCCAGTAACACTGGAATCAGGATGAGTTTCAGTGGGCAAAACATGCTGTTCTCCACTTTTCAATCTTAAGATAAAAGAAAAGCAATCAGAAAATCATGTCAAGATGAGTTCATTAATTTAACGAACCAACAGTGAGGGTCTATGTGGGCCAGCCTCTGTCTGAGCATTAGGCTGCGGCCCTGAACAAGGAAGACTAGGTCCTGGCTCACTTGCAGTTCACATGTAGGGGGAGATGGGAAAAAAAGCAAGCGAATGAATGAATACGAAAATACTAGATGTCAGTAAGTGCTATGACGAAACAAAACAGTGGTGTTCAGAAAGGCGCTTGGGGGCTCCAATTTAGACTGGCCATAAGGGAAGATTAGGTAAAAACTGCTTTTCAAGAGAAAAAAATAGCAAATGATTACAGGATACCCTTGAGAGGACAACCCTAGACTCTCCACAACCTCCACATTTCACACAAACAAAAAATCACGGAAACCGAGCCTGAAATTTTCACCCATCTCTCCAACTACATTAGAATTACTACTTTAAACACATAAAGAATGCTCAGGCCATGTTGGAAAGGAGATATAACAAATAAGGAGACATTTTTAATTTTTATTTATTTATTTTTTGAGACAGAGTCTCGCTCTATCACACTGGGTAGAGTGTAGCGGCATCATCATAGCTCACTTCAACCACAAACTCCTGGGTTCAAGTGATCCTCCTGCCGCAGCCTCCCTAGTAGCTGGAACTATAGACCCAACTAATTTTTCTGTTTTTAGTAGAGACGGGGTCTTACTCTTGCTCGGACTGGTCTTGAACTTCTGACCTCAAGTGATCCTCCCACCTCAGCCTCCCAGAGTGCTAGGATTACAGGTGTGAGCCACTCGCCAAGCCGATAAGTGGAAATTTTTAAACTCAATTAAGGTATTAACCAAGATCCATGACACAGAAAGCCACATGAAAGGTCCATAGTGAACTTTCGGGTTTTTTTTTTTTTTAACTTTTTTAGGGAAGGGCAGTATGGGGAGAATGAGAATTTGGCTGTGTGGGGGCAAAAGTATTTCTTTAAGGTCTATATTATCTCTGTGGTATTAATTTCATTGCATTCACTGGCTCCTGGAAAGGGGTTCACTGATCTACACAATGACCCCACATTTTCTTAGCCCAACAGAAGAACCGTAGCTCTGGCAGTTACAATTCAACCAGTCTTAGGTTCCTACCTACTACTGTGCTGCTCTCAGCCACCATCCCTGCACCCCTAGCCACCCTGCCACTGGAGGAATTCCACCTCAGAATCTGCTAAGAGGAAAGGTCTCTTTATTGCATTAACATCAAGGTACCCCACCTGGCTCTGTTGGGACATCTGGTACATATGGTGGCCATTCGAATTTGTAAAAATTGATCACCTGAGAGATTCTTTACCTGTGTTCAAATCAACAAAATCTTTCACCTGGAAATTGGGGTCAAACGGTTCCCACTTATGCAAAGAGGTCAGTTGAGCTTGCTGGCCTCAGTTTCCTCGTCTATAACATGAGGATGATAACACCTCCAGGGAGTTGGCTGTGCTCCCTTCTCTGCCTGCAAATGGCACATAGCACTGGGGCATTCCCCCCAGCAGCTTGCCACCTGCATGGAAGGGTAACCACTGACTTACATGTCTGCCATCAGCCCCTGCTCAAGTCTGCATGTGCTCAAGGGCAGCACCAGATGTGTCTTCTTTATATTTGTGTCCCATTCCTCTGCTACAGTACCTACAAAGTGCCTGGCACATACTAGATGAATGCTCATAGCTGCCAATGTGACCATTAAATTAAAATCAACTTAAAGTCACCCTGCAACTCCGCCGCTTCATTCTAAGGGGAAACCAGTGACTCTTAAAAGATTCTGAATCTCAGCACGAAACCCGAGTTGCTCAGAGCCACACCCAAACCATCTTCAAACAAATTCTAAGAAATGTGCAATCTGATGAATTGAAAGTACCCATTTTCTGCCCTGAATAGTCAAATGCACCATTAGAACTCTGTGAATGAAAAGAGAAACAATGATTTTAGCAGAAAAAGCACTGAATTGGAGTTTTAAAAAAATTCACTTCCGGATTCCAATCTTTCATTAACTAACTCTTTGTTTGATCTTTGGGAAAACTGCTCAACATCTCTGGGCCTTGTTTTTAACATTAAAGGATCAGACTGTTTTTCCCCCCTAGTTAATAAAGCGGCACACTAGAAAATCAGCAGTTGATACGTGATAAACCAGAGGTGTCCATGTGCCAGACACTGTCTGAGTGCTCTACACATTAACTCATTTAATCCTCACAGTAACCCTGTGAAGTTTTACAGATGAAGAAACCGAGGCACAGATTGGCAGAGTGACTTGCCTAAGAACACATAGCAAGTGGCAGAGCCGGGATATTAGACCCAGACATTCTGGATCCGAGCCTGGGTCTTTGCCATACCATACTGTTTCTCCATGTTTGTGAAAGTAATCAATATTTTACAGCAAAGCTTCTCTGGACTCTGTCAAAACAAAATAAATCTGCTCCACCTGACCGAACGTTCTTCCGATCCCCATTGCTCATGCCTTCGCCCAGTTAACTCCTACTGATCACTCAGGTCTCAAGTTAAATGTCCTGTCCTCAGGAAACCTGTCCTCACCCATTCATCCCAAGTCAGGTCCCCTAGCCACACGTCTTAATAGTACTGTCCTCCTTTCCTTTAGGCCATTTGTCAAGACTTCTAGACTTCTAATTATCTATTTATTTTTTGTGTGTGCTCATTTGATTAAGGTCCTGCTCCCCACCCCCACCCCCAAGACTACACGCTCCAGGAGGCCAAGAGGGGTGGGTGCCAATGGGCCACCACATCTCCATGGTCAGCATGGGAAAAGGTACAGAAAGCACTCAGCAACTACTTGTCAGCTGAGTTCATAATACCTTGGACATTTACCAAGAACACTAGTCAAGTTTAAATTTCCTAGTTAGTTGGCAAATATTTGGAAATTCCTATCTATATATCTATTCACACAGACACACAAATTCTGAACTTTATATGTATATATATGTCTGAATAATAAAATTGTGGTTTCATATCTGTAATTAAAATGAATCTCTATTTTTAAAAATCCAACAAAAGCTTTCAGAAGGACTTTAAGCATCTTGAAAATAGACATCATTTAAATTCTCAATTTCTACCCTGCTTCCTTCTCTTTCCAAAAGATCCTGATTTAATCTCATCAGTAGATGTTCTTGAGATGATACTGCATAGTAAATTATCTCCTATGTTGGCCAAATGTTTTGATGTGAGCTTGTGGTTCTTTTATAATATAACTCCTGGCAAATATCTTCTCTCACTTCTGGGGTTTGTAACTATCAGGATGGGGGTTTGTAACTATCACTTCTGGGGGTTTGTAACTATCCTATAATTAATAGTGTAGCGGATTAAAAATGGGCAAATGATCTGAACAAACATTTCTCAAAAGAACACCCACAAATGCCCAAGAAATATATGAAGAAATGCTCAATATCACTAATCAGGGAAATGCAAATCAAAACCACAATGAAATATCATCTCACCCCAGTTAGGATGGCTATGATCCAACAGAAAAAAGTAACAAATGCTGGTGGGGATGCAGAGAAAAGGGAACTCTTATACACTGCTGGTGGGAATATAAACTAGTACAGCCACTATGGAGAGCAGTATGGAGATTCCTTGAAAAACTACAAGTAAAAGCCCCATAGGATCCAGCAATCCCACTACTTGACATTTATCCAAAGGAAAGGAAATCAGTATAGCAAAGAGACCTCTGCACCCACATGTTTATTACAGCACTATTCATAACAACCAAGATATAGAATCAACCCAAATGTCTACCAACAAAAGACTGGATAAAGAAAATGTGATACATACACACACACACACACACACACACACACACACACACACACAATGTAATACTATTCAGCCACTAAAAAAGAATGATATCCTGTCATTCGTGGCAATGGGGATGGAACTAGAAGACATTCTGCTAAGTGAAATAAGCTGAGAACAGAAAGTTAAACACTGTAGGTCTCACTCATATGTGAAAGCTAAAAAAAAGTTTATCTCCCAGAAGTAAAAAAAAAACACAACATAGGATACTAGAGGCTGGGGGGGGGGACTAGAGAGAGATTTGTCAAAAGACACACAATTACAGTTAGATAGGAGGTAGCTAGAAGGAGGATAGCCAGGAGGAGGATATTGAATGTTTCCCAAAGAAATGATAAATGTTTGAGATGATGGATATGCTAATTACCGTGATTTGATCAGTACACATCGTATGTAATGAAACATCACTCTGTACCCTATAAATGTGTACAATTAATGTGTCAATTAAATAATAATGTAGGGGGATCCTTTATTAAAAGCATTTGTTCTATAAAATTTGGATTCAGTCAAAAGTCCACACTCAAGGATGCAAAAGGCCACATGTGGCCCCAAGGCCGCAGGTTCCCCAGCCCTGAATCGGTTTTTCCTGAGGTCAGGGCTATTGTCCAGGTGTACCGAGTATGGACAATAGCCTAGTTCTCTTGGGAGACTTAAGTTCCTGGCTTCTAAACGTTAAATGTTGGCTTGTCTAGAACGAGGAGAAGGAAAACAGCAGGGTAACTAACTATGTGAGACAATGGATATGTCGATCTGCTTTTGACTATCTATATGTACCTATAACATCATGTTTTATACCTTACATATATACAATAAAACTTACTTAAAAATAAAACAAAATACTCTCTAAAAATAAAAAAGAAGCACAGCGAAGAAACAGGTTCTGCCACAAGCTCAAGGGCAGCCAGTCACCACTCTACCAAAAGCCACAGTAGACTTAAAAGCTAAAGCTCATCCTCCTGTCATCACATACTCTTATTATGAGCAAACCTTGGCTCCTCTTTTCTCTGTTTTTAACCTACTCTACAGAAACTAGAACTGCACACACTGGACCACCTTGTGACAGGCCCCCTGCAGAGACTGTGCCCTCACACTCCTAAAGGATTGCCAATGAAAGCAGCCTTCCTCTGAGTGAGACCCAGGCTTCAGAACCAGCCTTCTTCTGAGCAAGAAAAGTCCAAACAATGGCTTGAGAAATAAAAGCAATTACTTACCCACAATGAAGAGTGCCCAGGAGGGGCAATGTGCTGAAATCTTCCTCAGCTGCAGTCCCCAAGCCCAGCTGAAGAGACTTCTGCCAGCAGGCTGGGTCAGGCTCAGAGCAAGCGGAATGCGTGCCTTCTGAGGTGGCTGCAGAGATGCAAACAGGAACCTCGAAATCAAGGTTCTCGTTTCAGTGGTCTGGCCCCGTTACCCAATTTTATTTATACTTTCATTCTAAAAAGAGGTAACAAATTCAAATTACTGGGGCAAGCCTCACACTCCAGACCTCTGCAGGTATCATCTCCCGTTCTAGATTGCAAGCTCTCTGAGGGTAGGATCTTGAATGGCATCAGGCAAACATTTGCTGAGAAAGAAGTCAGCATCATGCAAACAAAATACAATAAATTCAAGATTAACACAAAACATTTGGCTCTGTGTTTAAGATATAGGAACTTCTCTTACTTTTTCTCTCAATGCAGAGGTACAATATAGCCAGGCAACCACCCAATCCCTGCTTCCAAAGACGCCTGCCCCGTCCTCCAACTCATCACTAGATGTGTAGATTTCCTCTGACTGTGTGACATCAGCATTTCCAGAATGTATCCAGCACTTTACTCCCCCTAGAGAAACCCTTGGGAGACTTGGACATCCTAGATAAGAACTCATAGCTTCTTCACTTCATGATACCATTCGGTCTTAAGTCACAACTTCAAAATAAGTGCTCTCAGCACTAAGTCTAGCCTTCAACACTGGCTAGACACAGGCATGGACAGACTAGTCCTATGGAACTTGCCTGTATCATTTGAAAAGCTGTGGAATGTTTGCTGTCCCCAAGGACTATGCTGCATTGTCCTTGAGAAGTGGCATGCTGGTAAATCAGCAATTTCCATGTAAATACTCCCATCATGGCCTATTTTGAGCTATCGACAGTTTAACAACTAGCTCCCAAAACTCCTAAAAATTTAATACAAGTTGAGTATCCCTTATCTAAAATGCTTGGGACCAGAACTATTTCGGATTTCAGATGTTTTCAGATTTTGGAATATTTGCAGAGTACATAACAGTTCAGTATTCCTAATCTGAAAAATCCGAACTCTGAAATGTTCCAACGAGCAATTCCTTTCAGTGTCATGTTGTCACTGGAAAAGTTTGGGATTTCAGAGCATTTCAGAGTTTGGGTTTTCAGATGCGGGCTACTCAACCTGTAATCAGCTATCTCTACGTGTGTGCTGGCTCCAGCATACCACCGAATCTACGCAGGTTCTTGCTGGGGTACAGCTCAGACATGACTAGTTGGGTGAGCTGAAAACCACAATCCCCCTCTCTCACATGACAACTCCCATCTTATATGTAAATAAGTATACATCAAAAGGTAGCCAGAAGATGCAAGGAAGTTTATTAACTGTAGTAAAGATACAAGAGTTACAGTGTCTGTGTACATGGCCCAATAGCACATACCCTCCTACAAAAAACAAAAAATCAACGAGATGCAGCAGTTAGCAGTCCAACACTGGTGTCAAAGGAACGGAGCTGCCTCATCTGGCAGCGAAGTTTTGAGTTGTGCAATTAAATAACAGTCTTGTTCCACTCCTTAAGGGTCTTCTTACAGCTTCCCTTTAGAACCATAACTCAGTGACACAGTAGAACATTCATATTCAGGATTTGGGCTCCAGAATTCTTTTAAACAAAAATTTTTAAAAATTCCTCTTCCCTCTTGAAGTGTCAGTGACCAATTCAGAAGCTGCAGAGGACTAAAATGTTCCCCAAGTAGCCAGAAGAGGTTACATGAGAAACACAAAGCACTTTATAAGCTCACATTTTGTAACAGAATTAAGAGCCTAATGCATAAAGCTCATAAGGGAATGTAACCAAAAGTAAAGACTTCAGCAGCCAAAGAAAAATTCTGAAAGGTTTTTAACCCCTAACCCCTTATGAATTAAATTCCCTTTCTAGACAAGGCTGATCTCCATATGGTGTGACAAGAGCTCATGGAGTAGCAAAAAGAAAGAGAAAGAGACTAGCACCTTAGAAGATATTAAAACAGTAGGTTAAACAAACAAATAAAAAAAAAAACACTCTCTCTTCCTTCTGTCCTTTAAGAATGCAGGTGTCCACACACTGCTTTGTGCTCCTTTGAAGGAAAAACTGTCACCCAAACCCCAATATAAGGGATCAAGAAGGAAACTGACATCAGCCTATGACTGGGATGTGACCACAAACCCATGGAAGACACTATTAATAAGTTATCAACTTTGCCCTTATCATGAAGGACTCTATTGTTCCGTCATTTAAAAAGGAAGGGACTGGTTCAAATCACTAACATGACTGAGTATCCACAGAGCACCATTTACCTAAAATGACAAACATACCACACTGCACTAATCCTCAGAGCACACTGTGAGGAAATTACAAGAAGGCCTGGCCAAAACTGGTTCCTAAATTAATGGGATGTGGCTTTCAATGGGTTCCCGGAATATCCTTTTCTCAGAGAAACAAGGACCCACAAAAAGCCACCCTCACAATTCGATCTCTATCTTCAAATCTCTGAGAGCTCAAATTATTTACTGTCATTGCTCAAATTGTTTTCTTCTCTCAGTTCAGGTGTGAGCACTGGCTGTGTTAGATTGGCCTCAGACAACCACATATATCACAAGGGGCACAAAGAACTGTGAGGTCTAACCACTGGAAAATGTAAACTGCTGATCCTGTCTCTGCCTCCTCTGCCTCCTTATGTCACCAGAGGTAAATGACAATGTCTAGCAACTAACCAGATTCTCTGATCTGTGGACTAGGTTAGCAAAGAGGCCAGGCCAAATCTACCACACAGATCTAACAACCCAAATTTTAAAAAGTGGATCTTGGCAAAAAATATAAAAGAAAAGCGATTCTTAAAATAATATATGTAGTCTATACTGCTGTAATATGGAAACCTCTTGAGCCACCTAACGAAGAACCGTAGAAAGGGACCATCCTGTTGAAAAAATAAAGATGGGAGAGGGGTAGTTTTTGTCTCTCACCATTGAGATGTGAACCCTCTCACTATTACAGAGGACTTCTTAAGTACAGACTGTCAATCCTTCCTGACATGTCATACCTGTGTCTTAATGGGCTTATAGAAAATCCTATAGAAATTAAAATTTGAGCTAGGTTAATGTAGCAGAATGAAAGAACCTATTGTAAGCATTGAGAGAACAGAAGGGAGAAGTATAGGTTATGTATGACCTCACTTCCTCATCTCAAATATTATGTAAAAATAGCTTGCACATATCATAGTTTACTCATAACTGGTACATTTTAGAAATAAAAAAAAGTTTTGAAGAACAAGTAAAACGATGATTTAATTGCAACGAATTGCTAAAGTATTCCATAAGCCCCCACTAAAAACCTTTTGAAGAATTTTTCTTGCCTCTAACCTGAAAAGTGAAGAAGGAAACCACAAATTTTTCAGCTATAAGAAAGTAAAATAACAAAGATTCCTTTGCCCAAATTGCACATAACAAGAGAAAATAATTCCTCTACCTAATCATTCCTTTCCCTAATTGTAAATTGATGACATTTATTTAATACTTTAAAAACCTAGTCAAAGCAAATCAATGACTCCTGATCTCACCAAGTGTAAGGAAATTAACACATTGACTGCCACACTAGAAAAAAAAATTTTTCCCCTGGGGCCCTGGTGTTTTATTAACAAAACGATCCTTTCTAATTGGTTATATTTTATTGTTTTCTGTGTGTGAGTTACATGCAATCCAATCCACGTTTTTAGAATTAAATTGTCAATATTAATCATAACAATAAGAAGATCAATGAGTAAGACTTTCACAAACCAACTGCAGGGTTTTGCTTCATGCAGCCCCTGGCTCAAAACCAGCCTGAGTTAAATACAACTCATATGGCAGTCAATGTGTTAAGGTTATACACTCCAAGTCATCCAAATACAATTGAGGATGAGACCATGAAACCAACAAGTATATGTTTTATACTAACTCACAATTGAAAATGTACATGGAGCAAAAAACAAAGAACATCCATCCCCAAACAAACATTTTGTTCAGTAGCATATCCAGAAGCTATACAAGCTCCACTTTATTAAAAAAAAAAAAAATTATTTTGGCATCAGTAGTGTGGCAAACATTTGGAATTCTCCTTCAAATAATTGGAAGAAAACATATAATACATTCAAGAGCAAGGCGAACCAAAAAGTATCTTTTTGCTCAGGAAGAGAGTAACTTCATTCAGTCAGATCATAACTTATTAAAAGGGGAAGTCATGAGTCTCTTCTGAGAGTTTTTGAACAGTTTATAAATACGAGAACATTTCTTCAATAAATAAATGGTTCCTGCTGGGTACAGTGGCTCACGTCTGTAATCCTAGCACTTTGAGAGGCCAAGGCAGAAGGATTGCTTGAGGCCAGGAGTTGGAGACCAGCCTGAGCAACATAGCAAGACCCCTGTCTCTACAAAAAAATTTAAAAATTAGCTGGGCATGGTGGTGCATGCCTGTAGTCCCAGCTACTCAGGAGGCTGATGCAGAAGGATCACTTAAGCCCAAGAGTTTGAGGTTGCAGTGAGCTATGATGACACCACTACATTCTAGCCCTATTAAAAAAAAAAAAAAAAAGGTTCCTAAAGTCTTTACTGATGACCTCCAGAATCCTCCATCACTGCTGTCCAGGCCAACTTCACTTCTCTGAGAGGCTTTAGCTGCCAGTGGAATGGGATGTTTTCTGTTCTTATGTGATTCTTCTTATACCACGCAGACTTTCATCAATATGTCTCTTCATAGTCTGAATCCTGGAGGGGAAAGAACAGCAGGTGTGGTGTGTATGAGAAGTACAATACCATAGTCAGAATTTAGGCAAAGACCACATGTTAGGATCCTCCAAATGGAACTTGGCTTGGGGGACAACAACAGTGAAATGCCACTGGCTCAACACATCTGAATTCCCATGAAGCATCACAGGACCTCAATATAATCAGTGCATATTGGGCGAATTTCTGCTTTGAAGCCCTAGTGGTTTCCTTTTCCTTGGTGAATGTTTTTTAAAACCTCAACACACAAGAAAGGGTAACTGTCTACGACAGAATGTGCAGGATCGTGGTTAGGAGTTTAGGCTAGGAGTCAGTCTGCCTCTTAGTTCCACCTCTTGCTGGCTGTGTGACCTTAGGTAAAGTTATTTACTTCTTTAAGCCTCAGTTTCCTCATCTATAAAATGGGGATAATAGAAATATGTCTCATAGAACTGTTATGAGAATTAAATGAGACAATATATGTAAATTATTTAGCACTGTGCCTGGTACTTTATAAGCACTCATTTAAGATTATCTCCTATTACCGTTATTCTTATTCAAACCCATATTCATTATTTCTAACTTCAAGTGGGCTAGTAGCTCTACCTGGCATACCACATTTCTCTAGTCCATTCATTCTGCTATTCTCCTAGATGACTATTTCATACCTTCCCCTCTTTCCCCAAACTTCCAGCACCTCCTCTTCCCATCATTCTCAGTTGATGGCCCTGCTTCTCTCCCATCACTGAGAACAGAGAAGCAGTCGGTAGAGAATTTGCACGAGTTCCATCATCATTTCTGCCCACTCATATGCGTCTGGGCCCATCTACTTGGCCTTCCCTACTGTTCTTACGCACTCACACTGCCTTTACCTAAGGCCGTCTCCTCTTGTGCACTAGAGCCTGGTGTCGCCCCTGCAATCCTCCCCTCTCTCCTGCAGCATCCATTTTTCCTTCTTTACTGGATCATTCCCATTAGCATACAAATGTGCTCAACTTCTCTCATCTTAAAAAGAAAAGTTACTCTTGATACACACTCCCCTCTGCCTGTCACCCTATTTCTCTGCATCTCTCCACAGCAAAACTCTGGAAGAGCTGTTTATACCCAATGTCTCCAAAGTATCGTTCTGCAATCTTTTTGACCCTCCCCAGTCAGGGTTTAATCTCCACTACTCCACCGAAGCTCCTTTTGCCAAGGTCACTGGTGACTGCCACATCACCAGATCACGCAGTAATCCATTCTCAGCTCTCGTTTTACGTCACCTGACTCAGCAGCAACTGACAGTTAATCACTGTCTTTTCCTTGAAATACTCCTTCACTTGGCTCCCGGAATACCAAACTCCCTGATTTTCCTCCTAACTCACTGACCATTCCTTTTCAGCCTCCTTCACTCATTCCTCTTCGCCTCCCATCCTAGAAACCTTGGAAAGCTCCAGGCTCAGTCTTTTGACCTCTTCTCTATCTTCGCTCATTTCCTTGGTGGAAATGTCTCTATCAGCCTTTATCTGCTAATGGCTCCTAGATTTATATCTCCAGCCTATACCTCTCTTCTGAATTCTACACCCACAACTGTCTACTACACATCTCCACTTGGAAGTTTAATAAGTATTTCAAACTTAGCATGTCCAAATCCAACTCCTGATCTTCCTCCTAAAACTTGTTCTACCATAGAATTCCACATATTAGAAAGTGGCAACTCCCTTCTACCAATGGCTCAAGTCAAGAATCTTGGAATTATCCTTGACTCCTCTCATTCTTTCACATATACATGCAACATCAGTAAATCCTTCTGGCTTTACCTACAACCAGTTCTTACTACTTCTACCAACACCATCACCACCACCCTGGTCCAAAATGCCAGCATCTTCTCCCACCTAGATAATTGCAAACACCTCCTAATTGGGCTGTCTCTGTCATTGTTCCTTACCACTCATTCTCAACACAAAAGCCAGAATAATACTTTTAAAATATACATCAGTTCACAGTGCTTCTCTTCTCAAAGCCTCCAATGGATTCCACTTCATTAAGAGTAAAGGCCCAGCTCATTACCATCTTCTATAAGGTTCTATAACATCTAGATGCTTCATTATCGCTCTGACTTCAACAAAGACTATTCTTTGACTTGCTCTCTTCATTCCCATCACACTGCCTGGCTCCTTGCTATTCCTAGAACATGCCAATCATGGCCCCTCCTCAAAGCCTTTGCACCTGCCATTTTTTCTGCCTAGAATCCTCTTCCACAATAACCATATGGCTTGCTTCTTTTAGCTGCTTGCTCAAATATCATCTCACTGAGGTCTCTAACCATCCTATTTAATATCATACCCCCTCTACCCAGCAATCCCTTCCCCCTTTGGTTTTATTTTTCTCCACAGCATTAAGCACAATCTGATATATCAACACTATATATTTTACTTATTTTTTAAAATTTGGTTAGTACTTGTACTTCAATTTAAGAGAAGGTGACATTTAAAATGGTTCTTAAAAGATGAGAAAGAGTATCCCAGGCAAAGAATGTTAAGTTCTTTGAGGGTAGACATTTTTGTCAGTTTTGTTCATTGCTGTTTCCTAAGTACCTAGAACAGTGACTATGGCACATGTCAGATGCTCAATAAATAGCCGTTGGATGAATTAATGTCTGAAATGTGAATAATAGACACATGAACATTAACTTGTTTTGTGTTACCAATATATTCAAACCCCAAAGGGTTGGCATTAGGCCCTCTCCACTGGCACTATCAACCTTTCTCTCCTCTTACCTATGATGCTCAAGTGCATGAGAGAAAAAGAAAGAAAGAACATTGCAATGAGTAATTGGGCTGGGGTCATCTGGCCAGTGCTGAGCTTGGCAGTAAGTACAAAGGGGGCTCAAGTTCAAACCCTGCAATGACAGGTATACTTCATATTAGATCATAAGTTGCTTTTGACCTGTTTCCAACTTCACCACATCAGAGAGTTTTTCCTCCTCCTAGGATCCTAGGACAGCCACACAAGCCTATTAGTCACAGCAGGTGCTCAAAGGGGGAGGAATGATAGCCTTTCGGACATTTAAGTCAAAACTTGGGCCTTCCAATGTGGTATTTCTTACTGATAAAAGATATCAAGTTACCTAAAAGGTTATATCATTCTAACTCCCTGGAAAATACCAAGGCTCAGCAGAAAAATTAAATTTGTGGTCTGGGTCCAGCCAGTCGAAGTCTCCTGGTATGAATTCAGTTGCAGAAGACTCTACTCTTTCAGGATTTTCCATTACCCAGCATGGACTGCTCTACATAGCCCCCTTCCCTAACCTAAGAACACCACTCTATGCCCATGGGACAGAAAACAAAGTCATGGTTAGAACCAGTAGGGATCCCCTGAGACCAAAATGCTTTAGGGGAAGACATTGGTTCATACGTTGCTGAGAGCTACCTGCATATCCTCTGCTGCCTTGGAGGGCAAAAGATCAATCCCCTTAAGCAAGCAGGAAAGTGAGATATCAACATCAAACAGAAGGAATGGCATGGACTTACCAGGCACTCAGCACAACGGACACAAAGCCTTCCCATGCACGCATCTTCTTCCTCCTGGTCAGTGCTGTAGAAAGAGGACAAACCAAATCTGAACCATCACTGTCCTCAGTATAGTATAGGCAGGTTTGGTTTTAGATTCCAGTTCTGCCACTTAGTAGCTAGGTGACTGGGCAAATTACCTAAGTTCCCAGAGCCTGTTTCCTCATCTATAAAATGCATATACTACTACCTACCCTTAAAGCATAGTTGTTAGGAGTAAGTGAAAAATAAACACGCGTGAAACACAGACCATAGTGCCCAGCACATAGTAAGTGCTCAATAAATAGGAGCTAGCCATACTCCTTCCTTCAGAAAGGTACTGAGCACCAACAATGTCTGAGGCACTGTGCTAGGCTGGAGCTAAAGAGATAGATCAACTTGGGCCTGTTTAGAGCTCACAATCTCATGAGACCTGTTAAAATCTAACCAGTAAAGCCGGGCGCGGTGGCTCACGCCTGTAATCCCAGCTCTCTGGGAGGCCGAGGCGGGCGGATTGCTCGAGGTCAGGAGTTCGAAACCAGCCTGAGCAAGAGCAAGACCCTGTCTCTACCATAAATAGAAAGAAATTAATTGGCCAACTAATATACAGAAAAAATCAGCTGGGCATGGTGGTGCATGCCTGTAGTCCCAGCTACTCGGGAGGCTGAGGCAGAAGGATTGCTTGAGCCCAGGAGTTTGAGGTTGCTGTGAGCTAGGCTGACGCCACGGCACTCACTCTAGCCTGGTCAACAAGCAAGACTCTGTCTCAAAAAAAAAAAAAAAAAAAAAAATCTAACCAGTACATTATAATACAATGTGATAAATGTTTTAATAGAGTTAAGGTCAAGCCTCTGTGGCAGCAAAGAGCAGGGAGTGACTAATTCTCCCTGGAAGACTCAGGGAAACTCAAGAGAAGGGGCTATTTCAGCTGGGGCTTAAAGAATAAGGAAGAGTTTCCAGGCAAGCAAGAGAGGGTGTGAGGGCATTCCAAGCAAGAGAAAAGTATGGTGGGGGGAGGGGGGAATGATTTGAATGAGTATAATATGATTTTAGGGGGGGAAATAACTGTTAACTAGAATGTGGGATAAACAAAAAGAAATATCAGGAAACAATGTGACTTAGGATAAGACCATAAAAGTTTTGTGAACCATGCTTACAAATAGACATTAGTATTTTTATCAAGAGTTCTTCACCTTTTTTAGGCCACAGATTCCTTGTAAAGGGTACAGGGCACTCTTTCCATTAAATAAATGGCTGTACACACACACACACACACACACACACACACACACACACACACACACACAAACAAAAGAAATGTTGCAATCTCTCAATGTAGACCTTTCCTCTCCAGGTCAAAAACCCCTGATATAAACAATGGAGAACCAACAGGGGTTTTACATAGATTTTTGTTACTATTTTAAGTATGTTTGTTTTTAGAGAATACACTGGATCATGCCTGCTCACTGGCAGAACAACACTCAATAAATCCTTTTGATAACCACAATCCATTTCGCCCCTCCCTTCAGAACATATGCTGAACAAGAATAGATCCTGCTATTCAAATCGTTTTTTGCCCTCCACAGCTATTCTTAAAGCCTCTCTCATTGCTTAGGCATTTTCTGTCAGGAGATATCAGCTCAATGCCAAGAGCAAAGAGAAAAGGAAAATAACTGAGTTGGAATTTCCTTTTAATCTTGAAAGAATGAAATATCTACTTCAGAATTTATATTCAGAACCATGACATTGTATAATTTGATTTCCAAAGAAGAAGATGAGGACCATACTATCAACTCCTCCTTCTCTCTCCAAATTAATAGCCACAGTTTCACTTTCAATCTTCCTTTTTCTTACTCCTTGGCAGAACTATTCTTTTTAAAAGGAAATTTCACCAGCAGAACTAAGCTTGTCCTGGAAGAAAGGAAGCATGGATGTCCGGGTCTGGGTACTGGGTACAAAGCAGTGCTCTGAAGAGGAACTGGGCTCACCGCTTCGGGCACCAGCTGTACTTACTCATCTGAAACCTCAATAGATGATTTCTTATAGCCAGACTTGCTTCTCTTCTTGAGCCCGGCGGCCTTCCGCCCCATTCTCACCAGCAGCAGAACGACCACCACTGCTGAGGGCACAAAGACGAGGATGGAAAGGAGGGCCACAGAGGAGAGCATGGTGCCAAAACCTGGGAGTGGGGAGACAGAAGGTGAAGGAGGGGGACATGTCCAAGTGCTTCCTGCAACATGAGCTATGTTCTACTTTTGCATTTGTATTTCTTCTGATTACAGAAGGAATGTATTCATTCTGGAAAGGACAGAAGAACACAAAAGTACAATGACGAATAAAAGTTTACCCATAATCTCACTATCCAAGAATATCACTTTGGCATGTACCTGTTTGATTTTCTCTCAAGGGGTATTGGGTGTGGGTGTGCATGTGGGGGTGGGGTGTGTATTTTTGGAAATACGGATCATATTTTATACACTATTTTTAACCTTTTAAACTTATGATATGATAAATATTTTAATGATTCCTTCAGATAGGATGGCTGCATATCATTCTACTATATTGAATAATTTATTGAATCAATCCCCTAATGCTGGACATTCGTGTTGTTTCGAATTCTTTGAATCTATAAGTCATATTAGGATGACAATCCTTGTACATAAATCTTTATGTTTAGCCCTACTTCTTTAAGATAAAATTTAAAATGGAATTACTGGATCAAAGGACATACACTAACAAACTGTCTTCCAGAGAAACTGTATCAGTTTCTATTCCTGCAAGCTGTATGAATCGCCCATGTCTTTGAAACCTATGAGTTACTGTCTTTAAAAAAAAGAAAGAGGGAAGAAAGAGAGGGAAGGAGGAAGACAAAGAGGGGAAGGAAGGAAGGAAGGAAGGAAGGAAGGAAGGAAGGAAGGAAGGAAGGAAGGAAGGAAGGAAGGAAGGAAGGAAGGAAGGAAGGAAGGAAGGGAGGGAGGGAGGGAGGGAGGGAGGGCGGGCGGGCGGGCGGGCACGAGGGAAGGAGGGAGGGATGAAAACTTTCAAGACTTGAGAACTGATAAGACATCTATCAAAGAGTGACCAAGGTTAAAAAAAAAAAAAAAAAGACATCTATAAGGAACCATAGTGTATCTCTAAATCTTTGGTTCAAAGCCAATTAAGCACTAGAATGACCACTTAATAGCCACCAGGGAATAATGCAGGAAAAAAAGTCAGTCCTTAACGTATTTGCCTCCTGTTTCACTCGAAAAGGAATCTGCTGCTCTTTGTAGCATAAAAGCAATGCACTACCTCCATCTTAGAGGGATATCCTTCTAAGACATAGGCAAGAACACTGTCTCAAAGCTGGGAAACTGGAATGACGTCTATTTCACAGAGACAACAACCCTACACTTACTCAGGCATTTGCCATACATTCCACAAGACATTTGGTCACCTAAAGATAAAATGAAAAAAGGGTAATGGAAAAACTATGACAATATTTGAAGGTAAAATTCAGTTTTCAAAATAAGAATAAAAATAATTCATCCTAATAGACATATCAGGATGGCAGAAAAATTATTCTGACACAATGATCCAATGACCCAAGTGGCTTACAAAGACAGATAGCTTTGCTTATCACCGGGCTCTCCAGAAAGCTCCCTAATAGACACAGAGCACTGCAGAAGAAGGCTGTTGGCAGGTAGCTTACCCCTTTCTGTGACTGTTAGCTCTGTCATGGGAATGTTATGGTGCACATCTGGGGGATTCTTCACAGCACAGCTGAATGTCCCATTATCCTTGATGGTTGGGTTGCTTATGCTTATAGACGCATCCCCTTTGTATACATTTCCAACCCAGGAAATCCGATCCCGAAACGTGCCCGCTGTGCTTGGGTACTGGAAAGACTGGTAATGAAAAATCTAAGAAAGCAACACCATGACAGCAAACGTTAATTTGAAGAATGCAATGAAAAAGTAAAGCTAAGCAGGTCCAAAAAAAAAATACAACTGTATCATCGTTTTTTCTTTTTCATTTGGGCAATTTTTTTTTTCTTTTTTTTTTTTTGAGACAGAGTCTCGCTTGTTGACCAGGCTAGAGTGAGTGCCGTGGCATCAGCCTAGCTCACAGCAACCTCAAACTCCTGGCTCAAGCAATCCTCCTGCCTCAGCCTCCCAAGTAGCTGGGACTACAGGCATGCGCCACCATGCCCGGCTAATTTTTCGTATATATATTAGTTGGCCAATTAATTTCTTTCTATTTATAGTGGAGACGGGGTCTCGCTCTTGCTCAGGCTGGTTTCGAACTCCTGACCTCGAGCAATCCACCCGCCTCGGCCTCCCAGAGAGCTAGGATTACAGGCGTGAGCCACCGCGCCCGGCCCCATTTGGGCAATTTTTTAATGCTTTTTCCACCTCCATCCTACAGGTAAAATGACAACTCAATAAGACTGGCATCAGAAAAAGGCCTAAGGAGAGAATCCTGGGATCCTAACCTTTGAATCTCTTCTAAGTTCTCCCTGAAGTCCTAAAGCACTAGTTCTCACCCAGAGGCAGTTTCACCTACCAGGAGACATCTGGAAATATCTGGAGACATTTTTGGTTGTCACAACTAGGGAGATGAGCTTCTGGCATCTAGTGTCCTGCAATGCAGAGGACAACTCCCCACAACAAGAGTCACCTGGCTCCAAATGTCAACAGTGCCAAGGTGGGGAAACTTTGTTTTAAAGTAACATCTAATATTTGTATAGCACTTTAGAGTCTGCAATGACTTCCACATGTCTACTTGCTTGAGCCGCATAACAACAGCGAAATACACGAGACAGGTATGATTATTCCAAATTCGTAGAAAGGGAAACAAGCTCAAAATGAAAACCTAAGTGAATCACTCAAAGGTACACAACTAGTGAGTGTCAAATGGGAGATTTTTTTTATTCTTAGAATAATCAAGAGGGTATAATACAATTCAGCCTTTCTCAAGTGATCTATGTTGGCAATTAATATAAACCCTAAGTCAAATGCATGATAAGTACTCAATGAATGTATGTTGAATTAAAACAAAGCTGCTTCAGACTTGGTGACCTCAGACACTTCATCACCAAAAGCACCTAATTATATCTGGAGATAGGCTGGGCAGATACGGAAAACAATGACTTTTCTCTTATGCAAGATACAGGCTTTCCTCTTTCTTTGTTTACTTGGGACCTTCCCACTTAAAAACCCAGGCATTTATAACCACTGAATTGCTCAATTTTGAAGAGCCACTTCCCAGAGAGGATGCTGAATCACTTATTGGTTGAGTTGTTCATGAATTCATTCAACAAATATTTGCTACACACCCATAATGTGCTAGGCACCGTGTTAAGCAAAAGAATATAGTGGGAGCCACGCAGGCACAGTCCCCTACACTCACAGAACTTACATTCTTGTGGTAAATACAGATAATAAGAAATAATATGTGTGATAATTGTTCCAAAGAGGAAGGTGAAGAAAGCCTACCATTGTGATCAGCATCAATGTAAAAGGGTTTGAAACTCCTTGTTGACAAAACAAAGCCTATTGTGTATCTTTAAAATGAATCTAAACCTGTAAGTTTAATGTTAAATTCATGATACTCAAGTCCTTGCTAATTGATTAATCTGACAGAATCCTGACTGACGAACCACAGAACTACAACATCGTGTTATGTGACTTTCATTCCAACTCGGGTGAGTTTGCTGATTCTCTGACCAGCCTCACAGAGAGTAGCACCAGAAGAGAACTACTGTTTGCATTTAAGGTTTCTGACACAACAAGTGCCCCCAGTGCTTGCTGTGTCCTACTTTGGACCAAGGAGGCAGAGCCAAATAAGGCCACAGTTTCCTGACCACTCAGAATAAAGTGAACTATTTCAAGCCTAATGAAAAAGGGACCATGAATACAACCTAGCTTCCTTCCCTGGAGTTGCCTACCTAGCTCCGAGCTATGTGGCATCCCATAATGGTTCCTAAAAGAGAATTCAAAGCTTACACATTACAATCAAAGACAAAGTTTTTCCAATGAAGGAAACAGGATAAATAAATGAAGGTTACTTTCAAAAATATAATCTTATACACAGTGTTGAGGTTCACATTCTTGAATAACATCTGTCCTGAGCTAAGGATACCACTGGAAGCATAAAGAGAAAGAGTTTTTTATAGCATTGTAATCTTCAATTAGAAGCCCACAATGGGATGTGGACCATAAATGTGTTGTTTTTTTGTTGTTGTTTTTTTTTTTGAGACAGTCTCCCTTGTTGCCCAGGCTAGAGTGAGTGCCGTGGCGTCAGCCTAGCTCACAGCAACCTCAAACTCCTGGGCTCAAGCAATCCTTCTGCCTCAGCCTCCCGAGTAGCTGGGACTACAGGCATGCACCACCATGCCCGGCTAATTTTATATATATATACATTAGTTGGCCAATTAATTTCTTTCTATTTATAGTAGAGACGGGGTCTTGCTCTTGCTCAGGCTGGTTTCGAACTCCTGACCTCGAGCAATCCGCCCGCCTCAGCCTCCCAGAGTGCTAGGATTACAGGCGTGAGCCACCGCGCCCGGCTATAAATGTGTTTTATATGTATGACTAAAGTATATTGCAAGGCCATCTGTCACCAACAACATCTGATGCCAACACAAAGTGCCCCCATTCCCTTCAAAAGCAGCTGTATAAATCAATGCAGATGTTTACACACAGGAAAAGATGCCAAGATAAATCTACAGAGAACAGATATACAAACAGACACACCCACTGAGACTACTTATAACAGAAAACGAGCAGCCTTAAGAGAAAGGATGTCTGTCACGGAGACCTATAGAATTTTCCTATCTAACAGTCCTGGAGGTGCCCTTTTTAGCACATCAAATCTGAAAATGAATCTATGAAACCATGTAAAGCAATGGCAAAGAGGAAACAAAATTAGAACACATTTCCTCTGAGTTTCTGACAATTTTTTTTACAGCTTATATGCAAGCTTCTAACATAGAAGAATGAAAAGCCATGCGTGACCCAAAAAATGTCACATGGGGTAAAAGCTCAGCTCCTTCTCTTTAGATTGAAGCCCATCTTCTACTCTAAGATGAGAAAGCCTCACGTGACTTCCAATAAAAGGATTCTGCAACTGTTGACCACAGGAGACTCGAACTTTCTGACAAGTACACACTTACCGATTCTGTGCGACTGCTGCTGGGAGGGCGGTACGTCCAGTCTATGGTAAGCTTGTCAGTGACGGCTGAAGCCGACTTGAAGGTACACTTCAACTTGACCTTTTCTCCCACATAACCTCGGACGTGGGCATCTGCTTTGATCTCCAAGGAAAGGACGATATAAACACCTAATAAAAGCAAGCCCGGACGCTTAAAATGCATTCATTTGGGTGGAATATACAGACGTGAGTGAACAATACAGAGATGCTATTTATCATTTTTAGGACCCTCATCAAAGAGCCAGAGAAATAAATATTTCTGAGCGAAGCCCACAAAGAACAAGGAGCTGATATATGCATTAATCAGGGATAGTATTTTTATCATTTTGCAATCATAAATCACAGACTGAATGCTGGGATAGAAATTTAAAACCTGGTCATACCAGCATTTTTCCAAATACAGACTTGTGGTTCAATTAAGTACAAGCAAGTGGGTCTGCCCACGGCAAGCTAAAAGGCAACGTCACCCACCCTCTTCTACCTCCCACAGACACATACACCCACACACACACTTGGGGATCTGTCAGCTTTTGAAGTCGTCTAAGGCAGCAGTCCCCAACCTTTTTGGCACCAAGGACCAGTTTCATAGAAGACAATTTTTCCACGGATGGGGAGGGGAGGGAGCATGGCGATAGGGAGCAGTTGCAGATACAGATGAAGCTTGGCTCCTGCTGTGTGGCCGAGTTCCTAAGTTTCACGGAAGATAATTTCTTCATGGTGGGGATGAGTGGGGGTGAGGTGGGAGGGCTGGGAATTGGAGCTCAGGCAGTGATGCGGCCGGTTCCTAACAGGCCACAGACCAGTACCGGTCGCAGGCCTGGGGACCTCACACAGGCCTAAGGGACTTACCCTAAGTACAGGATGCTTGCAACATGAAGCTACCACTGCCTCAATCACCAGCAAAATGAGAATAGGAAATAAGAATGGCAAAATATTTTTCAAAGAATTTTTTAAACTACCCCAAGGTTCTATCTAGTTTTCCTCATTTATTTATTTATTTATTTGTTTATTTATTTATTTATTTATTAGGCTAAAATAGCATCCTAAGTGGTAATAGTTTTCCTCTTTTTAATTATTATGGGTACATAATACCATGTTTTCCCCGAAAATAAGAAAGGGTCTTATATTAATTTTTCCTCAAGAACACATCCTAGAGCTTATTTTCAGGGGATGTGTTATTTAAGTATGGTACAACAATCTACATTTATTCAAATATAGTTAAGTCGTCTTTTTCTGGAACATCATCATAACTCACCAAACCCTGAATTCCATTCTGAATTTCTTGCGACTCTATTTCATTTAGAACCATTGGCCCCAATCTCTCATGTCGAGCAATAGAGCTCTCATGGGGCAGATGAGAAGGGCTGCTCATCTTCTTTACCACTGGGCAATGAAATGCATGGGTTGTGCAGATACGCTGCGTAGCCATACCCATCACTAGGTCTTATTTTCAGGGTAGGGCTTCTATTGCACAAATGCTTAGAAATCCTGCTAGGGCTTATTTTTGGGGTAGGTCTTATTTTCGGGGAAACATGGTAGTTGTATATCTTTATAGAGTTCCTCACTTTCTTTCTTTTTTTTTTTTTTTTTGAGACAGAGTTTCGCTTTGTTGCCCAGGCTAGAGTGAGTGCTGTGGCGTCAGCCTAGCTCACAGCAACCTCAAACTCCTGGGCTCAAGCAATCCTACTGCCTCAGGCTCCCGAGTAGCTGGGACTACAGGCATGTGCCACCATGCCTGGCTAATTTATATTTATATTTATATATATATATGTATGTATATGTATATATATATATATATTAGTTGGCCAATTAATTTCTTTCTATTTATATAGTAGAGATGAGGTCTCGCTCAGGCTGATTTTGAACTCCTGACCTTGAGCAATCCACCCGCCTCGGCCTCCCAGAGTGCTAGGATTACAAGCGTGAGCCACCGCACCGGGCCAGAGTTCCTCACTTTCTTAAAGCTGGTTAATGAATCACTCATCCATTAAATCATGGGAAGGAAAATAGAATAAATGCATTCTACGATGTAAAAAATAAGACATCACTTTTAAACCTCTCTAGAGCATTTACAAGTACATCTCTAGACTTATTCTTTCCAAAACCACTGATATATCCAACTTGACACTCCATCTCTCCCAAAAGAGCTAGTGAGACACTGGCAGGCACTGCTTTAGGCATTGCTTTGGGCCTTGCTGCAGCATTGCCTAACTGAGTCATGAAGTCTCAAAACAAAGTTTCAAATTGCCCTGATGGAGGATGGAGGCAGGGCAAGTCCCAACTGGTTAGAACCAAGATGGTGGAGGAATAGAGTGTGTCCCCCTGATTTCAGGAAAGCACTGCCCCTTTCATGAATATCCCTCCTCTTAGCTTAAACAGAGGGGCAACAGGAACTTGGGGGCAGGTTCTCTTCTGCAAAGAGAACTTGCCTATACTCTGTCTGTGGAGTAGACTTTCCATAGTTTCTGAATAAATCTCATTTTCACTTTATACCGTTGGCTCGCTCCTGAATTCTTTCTTGCATGAAGCCAAGGACTCACTTGGACCTCAAGTAGCTCCCAGCATTGGGAGTCACTTTCCTGTGTCACTGGCACTTTCTTCTGACCAATCTCTTCTGCTTTCAGAGAACAATAAACAGAACCTTATCTTCCACTAAGGAACCATATTTGTTTTCCTGCTTCCTATCCACCTCAGTAAGCCACAATTTTTCTGGTGCCTTCTGTTGCCAAAAGCAAACAAAGCAGCCAGGTTTCTGAAAAGAGCAAACCCACATACTGTCCTGAAAACCAGTAGTCCCTCTGGCACAGACAAGATGGTGTAGTGATTGAGCACACAGCCCCCTAAGACAGGGAGTCTGGATTCAAATCCCAGCGCCATGACCCGCTGGCTCTGCAGCCTTAGCAAGTTACTGTACTTCTTCAGTTTCCTCTCCCTCACGGCAATAATAGTATTTACCTCACAAGGTCACTGTGAGGATTAAAAGAGTTAAAACACGGACAACATGGAGAAGCCTACCTAACCCAGAGTAAGTTCTCAATGCATGTTACCATGTCTCCCCAAAAATAAGACCTACCCATAAAATAAGCCCTAGCAGGATTTCTAAGCATTTGCGCAATAGAAGCCCTATCCTGAAAATAAGACCTAGTGATGGGCGTGGCTACGCAGCGTATCTGCACAACCCATGCATTTCGTTGCCGAGCGGTAAAGACGATGAGCAGCCCTTCTCACCTGCCCCATGAGAGCTCTATTGCTCGACATGAGAGATCGGGGCCAATGGTTCTAAACGAAATAGAGTCGAAAGAAATTCAGGATGGAATTCAGGGTTTGGTGAGTTATGATGATGTTCCAGAAGAAGACGACTTAACTATATTTGAATAAATGTAGATTGTTGTACCGTACTTAAAAAAAATAACACATCCCCTGAAAATAAGCCCTAGGGTGTCTTCTTGAGGAAAAATTAATATAAGACCCTGTCTTATTTTTGGGGAAACATGGTAGATAGCATCATCATCATTGCCACCTCTTCAGTTCTGCCTACACTCTTTCAAACCTTTCCTGTCTCCGGCAGTTATGAGTCATTAGTTCTACTGCCTTTACCTCTGCCTGCTTTGAATTATTTTTCCAGCTCCTGTCTAGATAATCTAGTCTGTTCACATTCCTCTTAAAAGGAGGATCCCAAGATTGAACTCACTAATAAGAACTCATAAGAATCTGACCCATCCCAAAGACAAGGATTACTTCTGGTTCATCCATCACACCCTTTCTGAGTTTGCCATGCTAAACTTGACATTCCTTCTACATCTTCCCAAACACTGTTCCTCTGCCTGAAAAGCCTTTGTCCCCCAGTCCCCATTCTCTTAAGCCCTCACTCCTAAGCCATCAATGTGAAAAAAAAAAAATCATTATTCATCACTCAAGATCCAGCTCTAAAAACTGGAAGGTGGAAGTGAATTTAAAGAGATTTAAAGTAAAGATTTAGTATTTGCCAGACCTGGACTTGAGTTCTAGCTCAGCCAGTTTTTGGCTGTGAGTCCTCGATTGCTCTTACCTAGCCTGTTTGAGCTTCAATTTCCACACTTGGTAAATGGGAATAATAACAAGACCTACTTCCTTGGATCACTGTGAAGATCCACTATAATTCAAAAAGATAACAAATGAAAGCTTAACACAGCACCTAGAATAAACACTTTCAATAAATGTTAGCTATTATTATTAAAATGAACACTACGTATTCAAAAGCCTTCAATAATTCCCTATTGGGCTATGAAATAAAATCCAAACAGTGACAATATGGCTCCAAACTTCCGCCACTCTGCCCACCTACTCATCCCATCTCCTTCCTGTGCCTGGAATGTCCTGCCATTTCCCAAATGTACTGTTCTTCCATGCCATTGTGCCTTCCTTGAATATGGCTTTGCCTGGAAGGTCCTTCCTATCCTTACCAATCCTGCCTGGGTTGTTCCCCACCACGGCACACGTCTGGTGCTCATACATCTTCAAATTTCAGCTCAAATATCAGCCCCCTTTGCAACTCAGCCTTCCCAAATTCCCTGATACAGTTCTTTGCTTTTCTTCTCCTAAGTACATGACGTTACTCAAGCACACATGCCATCAATTGCACCTAATTTTTAAGGGCTATTTTCTCCATTAAATGCAAACACTTTCAGAGCAAAAATTCAGAGGGAGGGGAACAGGCAGAGAGAGACTGAGAAGTAAGAAAGGTGGACAGGTCACCAAAAATTCCAGTATAGAAACAAAGTGTGCTCATTAGCCACCCACTCTCTTCCTATCACCTTTGTTACAGTATTTCGACACTCTTAACTCCCCTACACTCCTCTTTCCATCGCATCCATTCAGGCAGTGCTCAGCTCTAGGTGACTGCTCCTACACTGGGCTGCTATATCCTGAAGGAGAAAAATCACACAACTGCACAGAAAGTGACCATCAGAAATTCATGAATTTTGCCCACAGCCAAGTCCTCAAGGAGACCTGGCAAATCTTTAACTGGTCTTGCTTAGCTTCCATTCCATGATGCCTCAAGCTCTTGTCATTCTCTCTCAGTCTATGCAACCTCCAAACTCCTCATTGTCAGAAGAAAATGTCACCTTTTATTTCTTTAAGAAACTTGTGGCCATACAAACACTGCCCAGCTATACACCTTCCTGCACCTGCACCCATCCTTACTTCCAATCTGAAAGGATGTGACGTCCCTTTTCCAATGCAAGGCCAACCTCTTCACTCTCCCCTTGATCCGACCCCTCCAAGCCCTGCTTCAGCAGAAAAATCCTCTCCCATCTTCAACTGCTCCCTTTTAGGAGGGGCTCTCTCTCTTGGCCTCTGAACACACAGAAGGGCCGGGCGCGGTGGCTCACGCCTGTAATCCTAGCACTCTGGGAGGCTGAGGCGGGCAGATCATTTGAGCTCAGGAGTTTGAAACCAACCTGAGCAAGAGTGAGACCCCCGTCTCTACTATAAATAGAAAGAATTAATTGACCAACTAATATATAGAGAAAAAATTAGCCGGGCATGGTGGCACATGCCTGTAGTCCCAGCTACTCGGGAGGCTGAGGCAGCAGGATTCCTTGAGCCCAGGAGTCTGAGGTTGCTGTGAGCTAGGCTGACGCCACGGCACTCACTCTAGCTTGGGCAACAAAGTGAGACTTTGTCTCAAAAAAAAAAAAAAAAGGAAAGAAAAGACAGGATGAAATTATGAAATTTGCATTTTTAAAATATCACTTTAGGGAAGACACTGAGGAGTCAAGAGTGAATATGGGAAGACTACTTAGGAGGCTGCTACAATAGTCACGTGAGAAAGAAGGGAAACTTGCACTAAGTTGGTGACAGTGGACATGGAGAGAACTAAGAAGGCAACAATAATTACAAAGTAAAATCAACAAGCATTGGTGATAGAGCAGATAGATGTGGAATGTTGGGAAAAGGGGGTGTCAAGGATGATTCCCAGGTTACTTACTTGGCGATGCCATTCACTGAGAGAGGGAGACTAAAAAAGTAGCAGGCTTGGCAAGGGAACATGAGTTTGATTCTGGATGAGGTTAAGATGCCTTTGAGAGACCCAAGGGCTAAGAACAAGGAAGCAAGTGGTTTAGGGTAGGGGCCAGAAAACTATGGCCCACAGGCCAAATGGAAGCAAATGGATCTGGTAGGAGGGGAGCAAACTAAAAATAACTAGCAACTGACCCTACTCTCAGCTCTGCCAGTAACCATGGGCCTAAAAAGATCATTAAATCGAGTGGTCTCCTGGCAAACAGCTAAAAAAATGTACATCATCTTTTTGTAAATAAAGTTTTATTAGAACATCTCATGTTCATTTGTTTATGTTATTATCTATGGCTGTTTTTGTACTTTTTGTATAATTGAGTATTTGCAACAGAGACTATGTGGCCCACTAAGCCTAATTTACTTTCTGGTCCCTTATGGAAAAGATTTGCCAACTTCTGATTTACAGAAAAGAAGAGATCTGGGTTAGAGTTATAAATCAGAATCTCCTTAGTCTCCCTCCAACCAACTCTCCATACTGATTGTATTACACACACACGCAAATTCCATATCTTTGACAGTTTCAAGCAAATCTCTTTTCAAGGTTTCTCCTTTCCTACCTATCTTTTAAACACTGGTATTCCTTAGAGCTCCATCCTAAGCCCATGGTCATTATACGTGTTCTCCTTGGACAATCTTATCCACTTTTATAAATTTAGCAACCACTGCTGAAGGTGATGGATACCTCAATTACTCTGATTTGATTAATTCACATTGTATGCCTTATCAAAACATCACCTGTACTCTATAAAAATATACAACCATTATATATCCATAATAATTAAAAATAGATTTAGCAACCACTAATAGGCTAATGATTTCCCAATCTATATTGCTAGCCACGACCTGCCCCTGAGTGCCCAAATGTCACTGGATATATCCACTTGAACATCACCACCACAGAACCTCAAATTGAATGTAGTAAACATTTGTTTGTTGCCAGCTCAATGTCCATTTCCCCTCATCTCTTTTCCTAACAATATCAATATTTTCTTTAGATGGTTACCATATCTATCCTTTCCCATGTAGACCAAGCAAGAGGGAAAATAACCCTATAATCAGGGTCCAGGTACAATCAAAGGCACAATCAGCTGAGATTTTGAAAAGTGCATGGGTCATTTTTCAAAGGGACTTTTCCCAGGGTCAAGGGAACCAATAAAGGCTCAAAACCTTTACCAACCCCAGGCCTGAAGGGGCAAAGGGAAGAAATGGTGTTAGTGGATCCTGGTGAGAGTAGGAGCTATAGTCTTAGATGGATATAGGCACAACAGACCATGGCATTAAGACAGGGAGGGAGTAAGGAAGAAATACCTGCCTCTCTCTCCTCTCCTCCTGCTCTCCAGTCTCCTGCCAATGCCTCCCATTGGCCAAACCTAACTGGAAGCCAGAGGAAGAGAGGCTAAATGACACTCTGCAGAGTCAGCTTACCAGAGAGTAAAGAAGACCAGAGGGGAAAAAATGAATGAACCTGCTGGGGGGTGGGGGGAAGCAAACTGTGAATAACTAGCAACTGATCCTACTTACAGCTGAAGCTAAGAGAGCTTGACCTAAACCAATCATTACATCCAGTAGTCTCCTGGTAAACAGCTAAAAAGTTTTACCCCCTGCCCCCCACCAAAAAAGCCCAAATATGTAGAGTTGGACAATTTCTATGGTGCAAATACACCTACCATGTTTATTTTCCAGCTACAAAGATAAAGTCCCTGAATGCTGAATTAGGAAGGAATGCACTTAATTGGCCCTTGAGAGTCAGAGGAACTGGCTCCAGCACACATTCTCCTGATCAAAGAGATAGGTTTGGGGTCAATATGTGCTCTAAGCTAATTCAATCAAAGCAAGTTTCAGAAAACTTGCTTAGAAAGTTTTTAATGCTTCTAGGCCTCATGTATGCTCCTCTCTATCTAGAATTTTCCTCTCTCCCTACCTCTCATGAACTCTTATTCCTCTTTCAAGATTTAACTTTGGTTACACCTCCAGGAAATCTATCCTTTATCCTCATGGCAGATCAAGGGCACCTCCTCCACATGCCCGTGGTTTCTAGCACCTTCATTTCTTAGTACCAAATTCTAAAATTATCTGTTGACTTATCTATCCTCTCCAATAGAACCTAAGCTCATCAAAACAGAGCCTAGCACATTGCAGATGCTTAGCAATATTTATTCAACAAGACAAAACCAACAAAAATAAAATAAAAATTGTCACAAAATAATCATAAGAATTATACATTCAGAGCAAATTTTGGTTGCTGAATTATAGCAAGTATCATCAGTTAAGCCACTACCTACCAACGTCGCCCTTGTCAATATATCTCAACTCCATATTTATGAGCATGATTATGCCACAAAGTAATCAATATTCAAAATCATTTTGTTGAAATCTAAACACTGGATAAGTGGGTCTTAAATGTACAGTAGCAAAAAAGTGAGATCCACAGATTAAACTAATCTACGCTGTTAGACATCAGGATTTTGGCCCTCTTGGAGGAGAAGGGATAATGCCTGGAAAGAAGCACAAGGAAGGCTTCTAGGATGTCAGGAATATTTTATATGTCCTGATTTGGGCGCTGGTTACCCAGGTGTGTTCAGTTTCTGAAAATTCATTCAGCTATATATACTTACAATATGTACACTTTTCTCTATATATAGTATACAGAAATTAAAGTGTTTTAAAATCAATAGATATAAGACAGTTTGTCTCCACCACTCACAAAAACAAAACAGAAGAAAAAAATACCATTCCAGTGTTAATTCATTCAGAAATGTCCATGGTAGGCCTAATGTCCCTATACACATTTATCTTTTCATCTGAATAAAAAAGCATTCTTGCCAGATAAAAACAGCCAGCTACAGAAATATTCATAGTAATTAACAAAAAAATTTTTAATCTTTGGAAAAACAAGAAAATCAGGCCGGGCGCGGTGGCTCACGCCTGTAATCCTAGCACTCTGGGAGGCCGAGGCGGGCGGATTGCTTGAGGTCAGGAGTTCGAAACCAGCCTGAGCAAGAGCGAGACTCTGTCTCTACTATAAATAGAAAGAAATTAATTGGCCAACTAATATATATAGAAAAAATTAGCCAGGCATGGTGGCGCATGCCTGTAGTCCCAGCTACTCGGGAGGCTGAGGCAGAAGGATTGCCTGAGCCCAGGAGTTTGAGGTTGCTATGAGCTAGGCTGACACCAGGGCACTCACTCTAGACTGGGAAACAAAGTGAGACTCTGTCTCAAAAAATAAAAAAGGGGGGGGGGGCCTATCTTTGAAAGTGAAAAGCAATTACACACTGGTATGAAACCACAGTCTATCACCTAATAGATTCAAAAGTAAAACCAAAAAATGGATGAACCTTGCAAACTTGCTAAGTGAAAGAAGCCAGTCACAAAGAAGCACATAATTGCATGATTCCATTTGTAAGAAATGTCCAGAATAGGCAAATCTGTAGGGACAGAAAGTAGATTGGTAGTTGCCAGGGGCGGGGGAAAATGGGGAGTGGGAGTGACTGTTAATCGGTATGGGACTTCTCTTTGGAGTGATGAAAATGTTCTAAAATTGATTGTGGTAATAATTGTATAACTCTGAATATACGAAAAACCAATTAAGTATATACTTTAAATGGGTAAATTGTGTGGCATGTAAATTATATCTCAATAAAGCTGTTATTTTTTAAAAGGCAAAAGATCTATTCAACTAGTACATGGAGATCATAAAATCAGCTTTTAATGTTTGGATGATTTGGACTGCTGGATTTGACAGATACTCCAATGCAAAATAACATTAGGTTTAAGAAAACATTCACTATTTCTAGAAATTTTTTCTCAATAGGACAATATTTGAACATTTCCCACATATATGTGTGTGCAGTGCCCACAAGAGTGAAACAGACAAAGATAGAGAGAGAACTAGTTTATCTGGAGTGACAGTAGGCCAGTCTAAATACTATATTGCAAAATAATTTAGCTAAAAAACTGGACACTTATAATGACACAGGCACCTGGGAGGGATCAGGGAGTGTGCCAGCAGCATATTAGTCACTGGTTAAATAAAAACTCCCCAGCCTTACCTGCTGAGATTTAGGACACTTGAAGTCTTTAAAGTCTTTTTTTTTTTTTCTGAGACATAGTCTCACTCTGTTGCCTGGGCTAGAGTCCCATGGTGTCAGCCTAGCTCACAGCAACCTCAAACTCCTCGGCTCAAGCAATTCTTCTGCCTTAGCCTCCCGAGTAGCTGGGACTACAGGCATGTGCCACCATGCCCGGCTAAGTTTTTCCATATATTTTTAGTTGACCAATTAATTTCTTTCTATTTTTAGTAGAGATGGGGTCTCGCTCTTGCTCAGGCTGGTTTCGAATTCCTGACCTTGAGCAATCCTCCTGCCTCGGCCTCCCAAGGTGCTAGTATTAAGGCGTGAGCCGCCGCGTCCGGCCCTAAAGTCTTTATATAATATTAAAAGTCCCTTCAGAAACCCCCATTACTCACAGAGAAATTTCATAAAGTTAACAATTCACTCTTTTGCTTTTTGCTCCACATTATGCTTCTCTATTATAACAAAATCATATCACATCCCTTCTGTGACTAAAGAACGTTTTATTTCACAGCCCCCGATAATCACCTACAAAAACCAAAATTACCAACAGTCATGATTTTGTTACCCAAAGTCACTGGGACAAACTACTGAACACTAGAATACAGCACACAAAACCACAGCAGAGTCAACCACTATCTCATCACAAGTTAACAACACCAGGTGCCCCCAAAGCCAGAGCTCTTGTGGTTCCATCAAGGTATGCCATCACCAGAATATAATGCCAAGTCACGCAAGGTGGTCGAGCTCCCAAGGTTTAGCAAAGGCCCGACGTGCTACCAGTTCCCCAGTGGGTGGTGATGACAGGAAGGTAACATCCTCCCCACAACTTACCCCTCCTTCCTTCCCTGAGCCGAGCAGGGGCTTTCCGGAGACCCCCCACCCGGAACCGGAAAAGCGACCATCTTCCCTAACACCCCCCCCCCCGCCAGCCGGAAGTGGAGCCTAGCCAGCCGGCTCACTCACCCTGGAAGAACAGAACGCTCAGCAGTGGGAAGAGAGCGCAGCCACGGCTTCCAGCTGCTCCGCTCTGCTGCATCCCGACAACTTTGTAGATGCTTGCACACCTTGTTTACGAGCCCCAGTAACGACACAGGTAACACCGGAAGTGACGTCGGGGCGGGAGGTAGCCAGAAAAGTAAATGGCGATCCGAAGTTGCCATAGAAACATGGCTTCTTTCCAGAACCGCACCTGGTTTCACTGACCATCGATTTCTTAACTCTCAAGTGGGAGCTAATTATTCTCTTTTGCTTGAAAAGACGTAAGCTACAGACTTGGAAAATTTTTAATTTTGTTTTTATGGAATTCTGCAGGACTAGATGATCTTTATCCTCTGTATTCCAGACATTGTTTTTTTGTTTGTTTTTTTTTTGAGACAAAGTCTCACTTTGTTGCCCAGGCTAGAGTGAGTGCCATGGCGTCAGCCTAGCTCACAGCAACCTCAAACTCCTGGGCTCAAGCAATCCTTCTGCCTCAGCCTCCCGAGTAGCTGAGACTACAGGCATGTGCCACCATGCCCGGCTAATTTTTTCTATATATATTAGTTGGCCAATTAATTTCTTTCTATTTATAGTAGAGACGGGGTCTCGCTCTTGCTCAGGCTGGTTTCAAACACCTGACCTTGAGCAATCCTCCCGCCTCGGCCTCCCAGAGTGCTAGGATTACAGGCGTGAGCCACCACGCCCGGCCCAGACATTGCTTTTATCTCTAGAGATTATGCTCTCAGAATAGATTTACATAAATTTAGAGTTCAAAGATACCTAGGAAGTCATACGGAACACTCAATCAGTAGATAAATATGTATTAGGTGGTGATGCGTGCCACAAGTCTTTGATTCCTGTCTTCTTTGGTGTAGCTATTATAACATCCAGAATTGGGTGTTTATTAAATTGTTATTGACAGTGGCAATAATGATCAAATCATTACAGCCTATAATAAAGGAAAAAGAACTGGGATTTGTGTAGCTTTTGGTTGGAAAAGTAAGAAAGTCATCACAGTACTTGAAGTGAAATGAGATGGTGTCACATTTTTCTGGAAAAGAAATGGTACAGTACCTTGCTTTAGTCATTAGGAAGCCTGTTCTCCAGGATTGCCACATATTTAATGAAAGCATGATGAAAAGTATGCTTCAGCTTTTTGGAAGAATTAATAACTATCCATTTTTCAACTCCCACCTCTTGACTGGACTAAAAAGCTGGTAGTTTTCCCTATTCAAACTGTAATGCAAGAGTACCGAATAGAATCTTTGATACATTCTATTGAAAGAGTCCCCAAATTTAAGTGGTGTTGGTATGCCCAATTCCCAGCTATCCAAAGTGATGTGAAAATTCTGTGGAAATCCCTATACATTTATTTATCCAGTAGAAACTAATGGTATCCATTATTGACTTCCAGGTTGTCTCTACTAAAAAACCTTTTCAGGGAAGATAAAATATATATCCATCTGTTTTCTGTTACCTGCTGTGTGGAATTTTTAGATTTGTATGTAAGCAAGTTATATAATTGATAATTCTTTATTACCGAAGGTTTATTTACATAATGTTTAAGGCATAATAAAAAATAAATTACAATACAAAAGTGTTCTTTAGGAAGGATACACTAAACAACAAACTGTATTATCCCTTGAGTATTTAGCCAAGACACAGAGTACAGGTTTTCCTGGAAAAACTGTCCATGAGTTTTAACTAATTCTTCATTATATTTATGGAACATCCTCCAGGCCATCTGTTTGAAGAAATATCCAGTTATTATATTTTCAAAGGTTGAATTTTGAAGAAAAATACAAGATGTGGATTAAAGGTAATACAGACTTCAAATCTAATTTTTAGTTTTAAAACTGAATATTGAAACTTTACTTTTTTAGACAGTATAAAAGTCAGAATGAGACAGGTATGCAATGAATTTCAGAATCAAGGTTTCTATGTAAATAATAACAACTTTTAAAAAATAGTACTGGAAAAATATTAAGGTCCATTAACTTTAAATACAGATAATCTATTTGAAAATTCCAGTTTGTTAAAAGAAGTAACATCTGCAGCCCAGTTGATGGGTCTGAAGATATCAGGTTGTGAAGACTGATCTTGAGCCTAAACTTTTAGACATTTTCTATCCTTTGAACAAATGCTACTGTAGCTTAAATTTGGAAAGACGCTAGAAAACACAATTTTTAAAAGACACTCCTTCCATATTTACTTATAGAGTTTGCTTTATCTACCAGTATAAGGGAGGAAAGAATAAAGTTGGTTTCATTCAGTTTAAGTAGTTTTGGTATTTCTTTACTGCATACCAAATTCTCCCCCTCCCCGCAAAATAAGCAAGTGAATTACAACCAAAAAAATAAAGAAGAAAAAACTTAATGTCTTTCAGTTCTCAGAGCTTTATATAATACTGTACAAAGCTATCATTTAGGGTTGATTTTTTTTCACCAACCCTAAATTTTCAAAATTGTAATGTGCTATTTCAGAATCCTTACGGTAAACTGCTTAATGATTCCAGTCTGAAAATGAGCATAGACTTTGCTCTGTTGTTATAGATCATTGAATTGGGGGGAAAATATAGTAAGCTAAACAGTCAATCACTGCTCATGGAAGACATACACTGTTGATTATTTTTTGCAACATAGAAAAAAGGTAACATCCTGAGGTGGCATTTGCCAGTCTTTTAGCATTTATGTGACCTTTTGTAGTTACTTATGATTTAGCCTTGTACTATTGTAAACCTTGGATTAATTGACAACAGCAGCAAAACCTATCACCTGGGATATTAAAAGAAATTCAATACAAGATGCGTACCATACTTAAGGGGAGCCATAAAAATCAAAATGTTGTTTAACAGTTTGAATTTAAAATTTACTGTTAATCAAAAACAGCTGGGAGACTTAGCTCACCTTTTATTTGCAAATGTAGGAAGAAATGAGTAAACACATTAACTTTAGCAATAAGAGTGCTGCTCTAAAGAAACTAATATGTGAAAGGAAATGTCATGACAGACAATTTGGCTTCTATCCCTTTTAATGCCAATACATGTATATACAAGTCATAATCTATAAGGAGTGTTTAAGGGCAAAAATGTAGTTTCTTAGTTTACAAAAGCTAATGAGCATTTGAAAAATATCTGCACTCTGAAATTAAACAAAACCTTAATAATGAGGTTGTGTGTGAATCTGGCGGTACCTGCCCGAGAATAACTCTACCCTGGCTCTAGAGGAATGTTGCTTATCTAGGTGGATATGTGCTGCAGAATTGGTTGGAAGACAGGTCACAAATGGAAAAGCCAAAGAAAAGCTTCCATTAACTTCAAGAAATATTAGAGTTCTTGTTCTTGGAAATCTTCAGCTTCCTAAAACACAAAACAAAAGTTTAAATGGATGATATATTTGGGAAGAGTGCAATAAGGAGTACTTATTTGGCATTATGAATTGCATATATGTATTATTAGATCTGTTTCAGATTCTAAAGGAAAATATTCCTAAACTTATTCTCCCCCAATTTAATTTTTAAAAGAAGTTTCCAAACTCTTATTACATAGTTCTCAGTGTCAATATCCTTATTTCATAGCCTCCAAGTGCCTTGCATAGACACTTGGATGACCACAACTTGATTGCATACATACATTCCATATCCTTCCCACTTCTCTCTCTTAGTATAAACAAAATCAAACATACAGAAAAATAGAGAAGAGTGTATAGAATTCACCCATCACCTAATTTTGAAACTTTTTGTTTTTGGCTAAAGTTTTTAAAGCAAATTGCTGACATTTACCCCTGAAATACTCCAGTGTACATTTTTAAAATAGGGACATTTTCCTTACACATAATCAAAATTATCAGTAATTCCCTACTATATTCATATATTCAACATTTTCACATTCAAGACTTTCATAATTGCCCCTCCAAGTTTTTTTTTTAAAGACAGGGTCTCACTCTGTTGCCCAGGCTAGAGTGTCGTGGCATCAGCCTAGCTCACAGCAACCTCAGATTCCTGAGCTCAAGCAATCCTCCTGCCTTAGCCTCCCAAGTAGCTGGGACTACAGGCACATGTCACCATACCCGGCTAATTTTTTCTATATATTTTTAGTTGGGCAATTAATTTCTTTCTATTTTTAGTAGAGACGGGGGGTCTACCTCTTGCTCAGGCTGGTTTCCTGACCTTGAGCGATCCTCCTGCCTCGGCCTCCCAGAGTGCTAGGATTACAGGCATGAGCCACAGCACCCAGCCCCCCTCCAAGTTTTTTAACAAATAGTTTTTTTTCAAACTGCTATCCATCCAGTCAGAGATCACACATTGCATTTTGATTGTGTTAGTCTCTTAAGTTTCTTTCAATCTGAAACAGCTCCCATCTTTATTTGGTAGGACCCCAGTTTGTTAGAGAATCCACTTATTTTTTAAAAGACAATGACCCTTGGTAAAAACTCCTTAATACCAAATTTTGGTTTTTGGTTTTACAATATGATCATTTTTCTCCATAGTCTATTTTATAAATCCTTGAGATCTTTCACTGTCACTTTAGCCTATAAAAATGTGACCCTTGATCCCTTCCACCATGTGAGGACACAGTGAGAAGAGAGCCATTTAGAACCAAGAATCTAGCTCTCAGCAGATACTGAATCTGCTGATGCTTTGATCTAGGACTTCCCAGGCTCTGGAACTGTGAGAAATAACTTTCCAGTGTTTATAAGCCAAAAAAAAGTGACCCTCTTTGCAACTAGCAGTAGTCTATAAAAATCCTCCCATTTAGAAGAGTCAAAGAGAATTTTACAGGTAAAAGTCATTAATGTCAAGAATTTTCTTACATTCTCTATAATCAGTATAAAGTTTAAGTTTGCATGTCTTGATTTACAACATCTAGAAATTAAATGTGTGAACCTACTACAGAGAATGGGAGAAATCCTGAGCATATGAAAAATAAATCATCCTACCTTTTAAGCCTGATGAACCTGAAAACTGGAAAAATAAACTTATACACTGCTAAAACTGGATTCACAGTCCCAATAACAAGTGACAGGAGAATTGAAATCAATTCCAGATAATACAAAAATTCTGTCAAAATGTCAGCATATCAATTGAGTCACTCTCCTAATGCTATGATTTGCTTAAAATAAAAAAACAAAACAAGCAGATATTAATCTTTTCACTTAAAAAAAGATTTATTTACATGTCAAACATTTATCATTATTGGTGGTGATAAATATAACCACAAAGCCACAAATAACCTTAGAATTCTCTCAGCTTTAATGGCAGTAGAATCTAGCTTCATAAGACTAATAGAAGTCTTTTATCTCCCTGACCCAGCTCCTCTAATTTCAAATAGGAAACTCTCAACCTTATAATCTGAGAGATCCAGATTCACTTTAGAGATGGACCAGACAGGTCAGGAAGCTGAAGAAAGAAATCAACCTATTTTTGCATCTTACCATCTAAAAATGTTAGTCTGTGTCTTCTAAATAAACAGAGACCTTTTTTTCTTGGTTGAGCCTTTCCTCCTCTTTTCTGTAACAAAAAAGCAGAAACCAAATGTCAGGTGAACAAGACAAGAAGCAAAGGAGGCAAATCCTACAGGAGTTTCAGGTAAGGTATTTTCTTCCCTATATTTTGGGAATAATTACACGTACCTGGGAGTAGATTGAAGCTTACAGAGAGCTAAACTAGTACCATCTAACTAATAATAGGCCTCCACTACATGACCCTGGCTATCTGAACTTCAGACAGTTTCAAAATGTAAAGGTTCTGATTTGGGAACTCCAAAGGCTTAAAGCAGATACTTTACCATTAGTATCCTACCTCTAATGTCCACTCTTTATTCAAAAAAAAAGTTTTGTGTTGACCTAGAATTCATCTGGTTTTTTTTTTTTTTTTTTTTTTTTTTTTTGAGACAGAGTCTCGCTTTCTTGCCTAGGCTAGAGTGAGTGCCGTGGCGTCAGCCTAGCTCACAGCAACCTCAGACTCCTGGGCTCAGCGATCCTACTGCCTCAGCCTCCCGAGTAGCTGGGACTACAGGCACGAGCCACCATGCCCGGCTGATTTTTATATTATATATATTAGTTGGCCAATTAAATTCTTTCTATTTTTATGGTAGAGACGGGGTCTCGCTCAGGCTGGTTTTGAACTCCTGACCTTGAGCAATCCGCCCGCCTCGGCCTCCCAGAGTGCTAGGATTACAGGCGTGAGCCACCGCGCCCGGCCCATCTGTTTTGATTATAGTCTATTCACACCAGAACCTCAGAGTTGGGTTTGTTTAGACTTCTTAAAATCAATTCAATTTATTTTAGTAAATATTTATTAAGGAAAAGAAACAAATGGTGCTGGGACAACTAGATATCCATGTGCAAAATAATGACTTTGGGCCGGGCACGGTGGCTCATGCCTGTAATCCTAGCACTCTGGGAGGCTGAGGCAGGTGGATTGCTCGAGGTCAGAAGTTCAAAAACAGCCTGAGCAAGAGTGAGACCCCATCTCTACTATAAATAGAAAGAAATTAATTGGCCAACTAATATATATAGAAAAAATTAGCCGGGCATGGTGGCACGTGCCTGTAGTCCCAGCTACTTGGGAGGCTGAGGCAGAAGGATTGCTCGAGCCCAGGAGTTTGAGGTTGCTGTGAGCTAGGCTGATGCCACAGCACTCACTCTAGCCTGGGCAACCATACACAAAAGCTCAAAATGAATCAAAGACCTAAATATATGAACTAAAACTATAAGACTTTTAGAAAAAAAACATAGGCATAAATCTTCATGACTTTGGGGATTAGACAGTGGAGTTTTTTTTAGCTAAGATACAAAAGCAGTAGCAACAAAAGAAAAAAATAAATTGGACTTTATCAAAATTTAAAACTTTTGTTCTTCAAAGAACATTAAGAACAACCCATACAATGGGAGAAAATAATTGCAAGTTGTATATCTGATAAGGGACTAGCATCCCTTAAAAAACTCTTACAAGTTAACAATAAAAAGACAACAACCCTAGTTTAAAATGGAGAAACAATCTGAATAGAAAAATCTCCAAATAAGATATACAAATGGCCAATAAACACATGGAGAGGTGCTCAACATCATTAGTCATTAGGAAAATGCAAATCAAAACCTCAGTGATAATACCACTTCATATCCACTAGATGGCTATAATAAAAAAGACAGACAATAACAAGTGTTGAGGAGGATGTGGAGAAATTGGAACCCTCCTACATTGCTGATGGCAGTGTAAAATGGGTCCAGCTATTTTGGGAAACAGTTTGGCAATTCCTCCCAAACTTAAGCAGAGTTACCATATGACTCAATACTCCACTCCTAGGAGAATTGAAGACATATGTCTACACAAAAACTTGTATATGAAGTTCGTAGCAGCACTAGTCATAATAACCAAAAAGTAGAAAAAACCTAAATGCCCATCAATTAATGCATGGTTAAATATGTAGTGTACTCATACAATGGAATATTATGCAACCATAGAAAGGAACGAAGTGCTAATGCATGCTACAGTGGGGATGAACCTTGAAAACATTATACTAAATAAAAGAAACTGGACATAGAAGGCCACATATTATATGATTTCATTTAAATGAAATGTCCAGAATAATGGTTAAATAGTTGTCAGGGGCTGGTGGGAGGGGAAAATATGGAGTGATGGCTCCCTAGGGGTATCTTTTGAGGAAGGGAGGTTAAAAAGGTTCTGGAATTAATGATGACTATTGCACAACTTTGTGACTATTAAAAGGAATGAATTTTATGGTATGTAAATTTTATCTTAATTTTAAAATATATTTCATGGGCACTTACTATCAGTACAGCAGACTTTTCTAGTCACTGATTCATAGTGGCCCTGCTGGCTCCTAGCCCAGTGGTTCTTACAAATATGTGCTTCACTTAAAATGTATTAAGGGATATTTTAGAAAAACTTTACATAAGCAGATTTTTATAAAATCAAATCCCACAAAGAAGTCCTGTAATTAAATCTTTTGTAAAATTACTAATTCATGCCTAATTTATCCTGTGAATTTGAATTCTTTTATATAGGATTTACTCAGAGGAAAGAACATCTGTTCAACAACTATTTAGCCCCATTGCATAACACTAAGTGTCACCATCAGAGTATTGGAAGACTTTCCCAGAACTGCCCAGCCTTACGATTTTATCTCCACCACTTTATGAGCTCTTTCAGCCCATCGCTTTTTCCGGAAATGCTGGAAGAGGACCACCACAATTACTATTATGACCATTATTGCACAGGCAGAGCCAATGGCCAGAGCCAGGAAGTAGATCTCAGAGAAGCGAACTGTAAGGAGAAAAAGATCAAGTTATGATTCTAAAAAGAGGACTATGATGAAATCAGGCATAATAGGGATGCATTTCATCAGTAGATGGAATCTTACTTTCTCCTACCTCTATGCATAGAACACTATATTACCTTGTAAACCCTAGAAGCCGTAGGAAAACTGTACAGATACTTTACTGATTTTCAAAGTGTGGTCCTAGAAGTAGCAATAGTAATATCACGTAAATTCTCAGGCTCCACCTGAAACCTACTGAATTGGAAACACTAGGGGTGGGGCCCAGCAATCTGTGTTTTAACATTTCATCCAGGTGATTCTGATGCAGTTTTGAAAACCACTGGGTGGGTCGAACTATCTATGGGGTAAGGTTATAGTTGACCTCATCAAACCTAGTGCCCAGCCAATTTTTCCCTAACTCCCTCTCACCACTGTCAGTTAGTTATTTATTCAGATTTATTAAGGGTCTACTATGTTCCAGGCACTGTGATAGAAATACAAAACCAAAAACACTATCCTCAAGGAGCTCATTCCCGGCCGGGCGCTGTGGCTCACGCCTGTAATCCTAGCTCTTGGGAGGCCGAGGCGGGCGGATTGCTCAAGGTCAGGAGTTCAAAACCAGCCTGAGCAAGAGCGAGACCCCGTCTCTACTACAAATAGAAAGAAATTAATTGGCCAACTGATATATATATAAAAAAATTAGCCGGGCATGGTGGCGCATGCCTGTAGTCCCAGCTACCCGGGAGGCTGAGGCAGAAGGATCACTCGAGCCCAGGAGTTTGAGGTTGCTGTGAGCTAGGCTGACGCCACGGCATTCACTCTAGCCTGGACAACAAAGCGAGACTCTGTCTTAAAAAAAAAAAAAAAAAAAAAAAAAAAAAAAAAGGAGCTCATTCCCCCTGGGAATTTAGGCAAGTTAATGGGCAACTGCAGTCTAGTGGATAAATAATGAAAGAGGAAACCCAGACTAGAGTCTTTGGACCCTGACTCTCCTGTCTGTTAGCTTGATTTCTCATTTAAATTTCAGTAAGCTCTCAGAGTCAGGACATTAGAGAATGTCTACCAAGAGTTCTTACCCTTGAGTCCATGAAATAGGATGGGGAAGAATTGGGGGTGGTCCACAAACCCACAAAATCCGCATCTTAATTGTGTGTATCTCCATTTTTTATGGGAAGCAGAGCTATGTCTTTCAATTCTCAAAGAATAATGATCTGCACATAAGATTTCCTTTTTTTTTTTTTTTTTGTCCAGCCTATTCATTTTGCAGATGAAAAAACTAAGGTCCAGAAACATTACATTACTTCTTTCTTTATTTTTTTTTTTTTGGTATGAAATATTTTTTCTTTACTGAGTTAATATTTTATTTTTTATTTTAGCGTATTATGGGGATACAAGTGTTAAGGTTACATATATTTCCCATGCCCCCCATGCTCCCTACATCTTTAAAACTCAAATGATTTCTCTAGGGTCACGCAATTCTCAATTATTAGGGCCTTGAGAAATAGTTTTAAACTGTACTAGGAATGAAAGGAGGAAATCATACCACATTACAGGCCCATACGTTTGGGATCGTAATACTGCATTGGTTAAGAGTACACATCAGAGAGTGTTAGGTTAAAATATGAACTTTGAGGGGCGAGGGATAAAAACTTTCCTATCAGGCACAATGAACACTGTTCTGGTGACGGACACACTAAAAGCCCTGATTTAAGCATTGTACAAGATATCCATGTAACAAAAACATTTGTACCCCTTTTATATTTTGAAATTAAAGAAAAAGGTTGAAATGGATAGAATAAAATAGTTTTATTTTTAAAAAGAGCAATAAGAAATATCAGCTCTACCATTTACTAGCTGTGTAATTTGGAACAATTAACTTTTTTGAGCCTCAGTTTCCTCATGTATGAAATAGATGATGATATTCATTTCTTGAGTTCTTATTAAAAATAATAATTCAGGTAAATTGTTCCAGGCTCTGCCTGTACATAAACAGTATATGGAGCCGGGCACGGTGGCTCACGCCTGTAATCCTAGCACTCTGGGAGGCCGAGGCGGGCAGATTGCTCGAGGTCAGGAGTTCAAAAACAGCCTGAGCAAGAGCAAGACCCTGTCTCTACTATAAATAGAAATTAATTGGCCAACTAATATATAGAAAAAATCAGCCGGGCATGGTGGTGCATGCCTATATAGTCCCAGCTACTCGGGAGGCTGAGGTAGTAGGATTGTTTGAGCCCAGGAGTTTGAGGTTGCTGTGAGCTAGGCTGACACCACGGCACTCACTCTAGCCTGGGCAACAAAGCAAGACTCTGTCTCAAAAAAAACAAACAAACAAACAAAAAAAAAAACAGTACATGGTAGCTATTATAATTTTCAGTACAATTCAGAGCTTGGGGGATTTTCACATGTATTATTTTTTCCTCACCATATTCCTTGCTATATTATTCTCACTTTACAGATGAGAAAAATTTAGGTTTATTTATAGCTAGCAAATGGTAACAGTGACTCAAAGCTAAGTCAACAACTCCTAAGTTTCACGTACTTTGCTCTCTGTTACCTGGCATAGTCCTCCAGGTTGTCCTTTAAAGGGATGCAGACAATGCAATGCACCAGCTTGGAGAACAGTTTTAGAGTCAAAGATGATTGGGTTTAAGTCCTAAGTTACTCCATTTACAGCTCCATGACTTTGGGCAAGTGACTTAACCTCTGTGAGCCTCAGTTTCCTCGTTGGTAAAATGGAGGGCACTAAATGAGTGATAAACTAATAAGATATGTAAAGATTAAACCTGCCACATGGAGCCCTGACATTTGGGAGGTCCTCAGGAAACATTAGCTACCATTATTGGTGGTGTGAGGATTAAATGAGATAGTGCATGTCAAGCACTTTGGACAGTGCCTAGCTCTGAGTAGGTACTCAACCAGTACCTTGAATAATTAAGTGAATGAACAAACCTATTGTTAGCCTTTTATCAGAGAGTTGCTTCCTTTCCCTTTCACAATCTCAATGCCATTTTTGTAACAGAGTCCGAGTCCCTGTGCTTTACTCTCTGTTTCTTTCCACAACCAAACAAAGCCTTTCTTTTTTACCCCAGGACTTTTCAGTCTCCCTCTGAGGCTCCTAGCATTGAAGGGCTAGTCCCTCTCTACCCCTTTCAGCCATCACAAAAGACTGCCCTTCTCTCCTCTATAAGCTCTCACACTTCCCCAAACCACCGTTTTCCCCGTAACCTACCAGTGTGCACGACGCTGAGCCGGATCTCCCCTATCACCCCGTCCACATCGGGTGGATTCTTCACCTGGCAGGTGTATGTCCCATTGTCATCGAACTGCAGTTTCCAGAGGATGATGGAGACATCATACCGCTCAGGGTTCCCATCCCAGACCACCCGGTCCTTAAACCGCCCACTCATGGGTTTGAAGGGATCCACGTGGTAGTAGAATACCTAGAGAGGAGAAACGGCAAAAGGTCTTTCTTATTCAGTCCCTGGGCAAGGAGGCTGAGATGGGGTGAGCCTAACTTCGTGTCTGCAGCTGTCTCACTTGCTTCCCCCTTGCCAGGCCACTCAGTTCTGTCCAGTCTCTGTCCCTAGAATTGTTTCCCCACTTAACTCTGGGCTTGTTGCTAAGAATAATACTGGAAGAACAAAGAGAGATGGACTGGCTTATTTTCCTAACCAAGGGCCCCCTGGAAATGACAATAATCTACTTACAAACTGCTCAGGCCCTCCATCTAGAGGACGGAAATTCCAGGTCACTGTTAGAGCATCACCCACGGGGGCAAAGCTGGAGAAGGTGCATTTTAACCGAGCATCTGTCCCATTAACAGCCTCCAGCACCCGGGGGGTATAAATTTCCACAGCTGCTATCGGCCAAAGAGCTGCAATGAAGAAGAAAAAGAAAAAGAAGGGTTAACAGGGCATGGTTAAGGGTATGGAGTATTGTGAGAACTTTTGCTGACACTTCCAAAATAAAGATCTGAGTAGAGCATAAAGTGGAACTGAGATGCCCCAGCTCCCAACGGACTTCACCCAGAGTCTGCATACTCCTACCCATATGCAACCTTGACCCTCCCATTCCATACGGTGACTAAAAATACCACACAGCCAGCCTTCTCTTACTTTCTCCGCAGCATGATCTGCTAGCCTCATGGTACCAACTTCAAAACTGTAATAATGAACTACAAACATCAGCAAATAGAATTGAAAGCAGAAACAAAAAACTCAAATGAATCATAACATTGACCAGACATTATGTATTAAGACTAAGCATTATGTGTTGTATGGAAAATGGTCTCCTAGCAGGTAAGTTTTCCATAAAGGGTCCTTCTGTGGATTTCATACTGTTACTAGTCTTCTGCAGAAATTGAATTAATCAACTCCAGACAGCTTATACTTGCCTGCACCCAGAACTTTTATACTGCGTGGCTTTTTTTTTTTTTTTTTTTTTTTTTACCATATTTTCATTTAGAATGTGTGTGTTGGGACAGTTTCAAAACCACAGTGGGCCTCTCTCTTTAACAAGCTTGGCCTTCCCAGTACTGCTAAGAGTCCCAGACAAGACCCACACACAGAAATACAAGCTCCAAGCCCTGCCAGTAGCGGGAGGTTGAGAGCAGCCACAAAAAAAAAAAAAAAAAAAAAAAATGTGTGTAACCTGAGATTAGAAAGCTCTCTCTGTGCCTGAATCACTGGCAGCCAAACACACCTAAACCTGTTTGTCCAAAAGCAGTTCCCCCAAAACAACCCACCAACTTTGGTTTCAGTAAAATCCAAACTAAAACAAACTGCAACTATGGCTCAGGCTCCTAAACAAAACTTTTGTAACTTCTAAGACAATTAGCTAACTTTACAGGGTAGGAAATGCAGGGGGGAATGCTGAGAGAAGCCTGCCGGCTCTTACCTGTGAGCTGTATGCCAAGGAGAAGCAGCACCACACGAGTCGGGCTCTTGCCATACATGAGGGAAACCCAGCCCTGGCCCCAGAGACCAGACCGGGCAGACCAAGGGCTCCAACACCCTGCCAAGGCCACTGCAGGAGGAGCGAGCGCAGCGTTTTCCCAGACAGAGGAGTCCAAGTCCCTCACCTATGCCCGTGACTCATCCTGCTCTGCCGGTGCGCTTTGCTGAAATGAAAGGTGGGGCCTCAGCTCCCAACGCCCTCCTTCTTTCCCTCCCTCCCGCCCTCTACACTGGAGCTCTTCTGCACAAAGTCCCAAACTCTGCAGTCCTCTCTTTACTTTTCAGTTAATCTAACTGGGCTCTGGCCTCTAGATGGCCTCAGAAACAGCCAGAGGAGGTGGTGCCAGCCTGAAATGTCCCAGGCTGCTTTGGGTTTGGCCCCCACACACCCATTTTAAAAGAGGCTTTAGACTTGCCTGGGAAGTGAGTGTTGAAACCACCTTGCAGTGATTCTTCCCAAAGCACTGCCCCAGGGCCATATCGGCCTGGGACTGGATTCACTGCAACTCCCCTACGAGAATTGGAACTCCCCAGGACCTCCTGTGACAAAAAGTCCTCCAGCTGACGCCCTCAGTTTTAGCGCCAGGTTACCACAAGGATTTCCGCACCTTTCCTAGAGACCCAGCAGAAACAAACGAACCAAATCAGATCTCAGCGTTTAACTTTTTGGTGCCTAAGACTTCATCTGCCGTTTTCTTTGTTTTTGTTTTTTAGGGCAGCCTACTGTCTGACAAGTCTAAAGAGCAGAGGAATTTAAATGAGAAAAGGTGCCTTCCTGCCTGAAGAGGGTGGGTCATCCTTACGGATTACTGAAACTGGGGCCAGACTGCAGTAGGAGCAGGATGAAGATTACACACGCAGTTAAGAAGTAGGTTTGGCCAAGAATTGCCCTTATCCCCAAATTAGCAGCCTAGAAACTCTCCAGTGATTCATAACATCTCATGGCAGAACCCTGGATCAGAGAAGTTACCAGGTGCGGGAGAAAGGGGCAGGCTGAGTAGAAAAAAAAACCATCGCAAATAGGGAAGAAAAGAGAAAATTCCACCAAAAGAGAAGCAACAAGAAAAAGACTGCGAGGGCATGGAACAAAAACTAGGAGACAGCCACGAAAATCCGTTGTTGGAACCTAGAAGGTGCCCCAAGGGAACACAAGCTGTGTGTGTTAGCACGAACCTATTGCTATGATGCGTGTCTCTGAAAACAGTGTGGCTTCCTTGTCAGCTTCTAGGCCAGAGAGGAGCCTAAAATCAGACTGCTGGGGGAACCTTTCCAACGGTGGAGAGGGAGGAGAAGATACAGCCTTCCTGGTATGTAGGTCAGAGAGTTCAGCTCCAGGAGCCTGGCGGACAAAGAGTTAAGGAAACTCAATCTTGGTGCGCAGCTCCAGAAGAATGCTAGGTAGAGGCCTGGGGTTGGTTTTCAAGTTTAGGACAAATTGCAAAATTTGGTGAGAGGTAGAGTTACCAAAGAGCTCAGGGATACAGGGAAAAGTAGCAGGAGAGGAGTGAGGGCAGGAAGAGCTGAATAAACTGCCCGTTGTCAGGAGCAGAAGGATCCCTCCACAGGTAGTCAGACATCGGTCCGCCCGAGAGCTGGCTGCCAGCCTCGCTCTGAGGGGCAGCCGCTGCCCAGATCCCATTCCTCAGCGGAGTTCAAGTTCCTGACTTTGTGCCGGGCAACACCCCATTCCTTCCAGTTAGCAGGAGTGGCTCCAGAGTCACCGGTTCCCCTCCCTGGGTGAGGAATGAGGCCAAGGGCAGAACTTGTTACGAAGAGAAAACACAAAATAAAAAGGATCTTTGCCCCTAAGAATTCCCTGGATGCCGACCAGCAGGACTTTGATCACAACTGAAGGCATCTACAGTAAGGCCTGCGTTATAGTTTGTGTCTGGGCAGGTGAGAGAAAAGGAAGAGGAGTTCTAGAGATTCACAAGAAGTAAAGTTTTCAGAGACACCACTTTCTTTCTGAACTTGTCCAGAGAAAAATGCTGATTGGCATCAAAATTTATGGGCCGGGCGAGGTGGCTCACGCCTGTAATCCTAGCTCTCTGGGAGGCCGAGGCGGGCGGATTGCTCGAGGTCAGGAGTTCGAAACCAGCCTGAGCAAGAGCAAGACCCCGTCTCTACTATAAATAGAAAGAAATTAATTGGCCAAATAATATATATAGAAAAAATTAGCCGGGCATGGTGGCGCATGCCTGTAGTCCCAGCTACTCAGGAGGCTGAGGTAGAAGGATCACTTGAACCCAGGAGTTTGAGGTTGCTGTGAGCTAGGCTGATGCCATGGCACTCATTCTAGCCTGGGCAACAAAGCGAGACTCTGTCTCAAAAAAAAAAAAAAAAATTTATGACACGCCAGTAGTTTTGAAAGCACCTCCTCTGTCCCAACCCTTTACACATTTCCCAAAAAGATTTCTAGTGCATTTCTAGACCTTGGCCAGTAAGAAACTCACTGGGGGGCTCAGGAGGACAGCTGACCTGTATCAACATTTGTAAAAATTGTCCTTCTCAACACCCTAGGCAAAAAATGTGTTGTTTTTACCACAAGATGAAATCAGCATTCTCTGAACCAAGTAAAACAAATAATTTAGCTTTTAGGGTGGTTAGAATAAGGCATTTGTTTACTCAAAAGTTTCTGACCATATGTCTTCCTAGGAAAAAATTTAGACATACAAAGTAAAATAAGACATTTCTGTCTGGGAGGAAATCATAATCTAAAGAGGATGGGGAGATGCAGTGTCTTTGTAAATAAATAATTGCCATATTTGTGATTTTTTAAATTCTGTCCTTAAAAGATATATAGGAATTCTGGAAAGAGAGAGGAGAAACAAAGGCCTTCCTATTGAGCAAATGGGTGGGAATATGGTATCCAAGGGGCCAGCAAGAAAGTCCTCAAATCTGGAGCACAGGGAGGGGTGGTAGGCCCGGTGAGAGGCTGGGCCCACCTCGTTTGCCATCCTAAGAAGTGTGGACTTGATCCTGACAACTATACCAGTTGAAGGTGGCTAACATGTTACCTGAGAAAAGTCTCCCTAGAGTGGAATTACTTTGGTACTTCCCAGAACCATTTTAAAAAGGAGGAGGAAAGCCTTGAGATCAACCACCACTTATTCTCCTGGCTTTTTCATGGGCCCCTGACTCAAGAGCCAGAATGAAATTACAGACCTAATACCTGTTTTCAGAAGACTCAGGGACTCCCCGCCTTCTCTAACCAACAACTCCAATCTGTCACATCCTTTTTTGAAACTTCCTCTGGTGTAGAGAGCGTTTCAAACATGAGAAAAGGAGGTTAGGTTGTCAAAGTCCTGGATGAGAGGTGGACCCTCAGCACAAAAGAATATGTGTGTTCCCTTTGGTCCTCCTCCTCACTTCAGGTGTCCTAGAGACAGCCCAAAACAAAGACTGAGCTATGAGTTTAGAAAAGGTGTGGGAGAGAACGCTTTCCGCCTCCCCACCTCATTACAGCTTACAGACACCTCTCCAGTAAAGCCTCAGGCTCCTGTCTTGATTAGAGAGGAGACATCACGCCCTTATTAACCTGCCCAAAGAAGAGACTCTGAAGTTTAGCCCTTCACTTGTTCTCTAGGGAAGCTACATAGATTGTGCAGGGCTGGAGAGATGGGGCCTCTTCGAAGATAACTTTGAAAATCTTTCAGGAGGATAAAGAGACCTTCATAGATGAAATTTCTAACTCCCTGTTAACCATACAGACCACATCTAAATAATGGATAAGAATTTACATTTATATTGTGTTTATTGATGAACACAGTATCTCATTACTCTTGTTCCAGTTATCTCTTGTTAAAATTGGTTACCATACCAATTTTCATTCTTAGAAAGTTAATTCATTTACTAATAAAAGAAATAGCCACTTTTTTTTTACTACTATATTCTAGGAGGCATGAGGCATAGGAGCTGGAGTCCAACCTGCTTATATCCAAATCCAAGCTCAGCCAGTTACCAGCAGTGTGATGTCGGGCAGTTATTTAATTCTCTGTGCCTCAATTATCTCCCATGTAAAATAGGAAGCATAATATCTGCCTCATAGGCTTGCTATAAGAATCAGGTGAAATACGGTATTCAAGTAAAGCTCTGTGCTCAGCACAAACAGAAAACTCAGTAAATTTTAGTTGTTTGTGGCTACATTAATTAAGATGTTGAAAAACTATTCCTATGACCACTTTGGAAAAAGGTCTGGCAGTTTCTAATAAAGGTAAACATACAACCACCCTAGTAATTCCACTCCAAGAGAAATGAAATTATATACACAAAGATATTTGTAGGAGAATAGTCATGGAAGCTTTATTCATAATAGCCCTGAACTGGAAACAGCCTAGGGAAAACAAAAGAATAAATACTCTATAGAATATTCGTACAATGAATACTATACTCAGCAATAAAAAGGAACAAGCTACTGGTACATACAACCACATGATGAACCCTAAAAATATCTTGAGCAAAAATACACTCAAAATAGTATAACTCTTTGATTCCATTTATATGAGCTTCTAGAACAGGCAAAATTACTCTTTGGTATAAAACTCATAAAAACAGTGTTAGCCCCTGGGGGAATGCAAGTGGGCATTGACAGGAGAGGCAGGAGAGAACTTTCTAGAATGATGTTAATGTTCTGCATCTTGATAGGGGGTTGGATTATGCATTTGGCAAAACACTTCACATGGTATGCACTTAAGATTTATGCATTTTGATGAATATAAATTTTACTTAAATAGTTTAAAAACAGAATTGTAAACAAATACTGAATGCTCACTAATGCTGAAGTATTTAAGGGAAAGCATCCTGATGTCTGCAATTTAATTTGAAAATGTATCAAAAATAAGATGCATTGATAAATGTATGGATGGAGGGAGGGAGGGATAGATATGTTATAAAACAAGTTTAGTAAAATGTTAATTGAAGAGCCTAGGTGAAGTGTACAGGTGTTCAGTATAAAATTCTTTCAACTTTTCTGCATGTTTGAAAGTTTTCATAATAAAATATTGAAGGGAAATCTGCTCCCTCATTCATCAAGTTTCTTCAGCTTTAAGGAAATAACACCACCAAACTTAATAATAAAGTGATTACAATTCATTGATTTATATCTTTCTAGTTTAGACATCATTCCTCAGAATACTGATAGTTGTTAACAAATAAAAAGTACCATTAATAAATTTAAATTACCATTTATCAAATGACTACCATGTACCCAGCACTGTGGTAGGCATGTATATTATTTCTGATCTCCATACCTATAAGATAAGCAGATATCTCCATTTTATAGATAAGAAAATTGAGGCTCAGAGAGATTGATTCATTCTAATAGCTATTGAGACCTATTGTTAGATACCGTGCGTGTTAGGTGCTAAACAAGAAATTAGTTTGTACCCACAAGTTGTTATGTATCTGTTGGGAAGCACAGTCAAATAAATAGTTATAGTACAGTGTGACAAATGAATTGTGATAAGAGAAACACAGAAACTAGGGTCCTTCAGCCAGCCTTGCAGGCCTTAGGAAGCCTTCCCCAAACACCCCATATAGCTGGCTAGGAGCTATACACTCTGGAGTCAGATAAACATCAGTGTGGATCACAGTTCTACATCATTCATTCATTCAACAAGCATGTTTTGGACATGCCAGGCATTTTCCTAGGCACAAGGAATAGAGTAGTGAACAAAGGGGCAGGGGGTGGTCAGGGAAGACCTTTCTGATAAGATGACACTTAAGAAAAATCTGGGCCGGGCGTGGTGGCTCATGCCTATAATCCTAGCACTCTGGGAGGCCAAGGCGGGCGGATTGCTCGAGGTCAGGAGTTCAAAAACAGCCTGAGCAACAGCAAGACCCCGTCTCTACTATAAATAGAAAGAAATTAATTGGCCAACCAATATATATAGAAAAAATTATCCAGGCATGGTAGTGCATGCCTGTAGTCCCAGCTACTTGGGAGGCTTGAGGCAGCAGGATTGCTTGAGCCCAGGAGTTTGAGGCTGCTGTGAGCTAGGCTGACGCCATGGCACTCACTCTAGCCTGGGCAACAAAGTGAGACTCTGTCTCAAAAAAAAAGAAGAAAGAAAAATCTGAATGAAGTAGAGTAGAAAAGCATGTGGAGCAGGAGGAAGAACATTCCAGGCAGATTAAAGGTTAAGTGCAAAGGCCCTGAGGTGAGAGCATGCTTGGAGTGTTTGAAGAAACACAAAGTGGCCAGTGTTTCTAGAACAGAATGTAGGGACAGTGGCTAGGGGCTGAGGAGGGAGGAGTACAGGGAAGACCAGGCCACACCAGACCTTGTGGGCCTCAGAAAGGACTTTGCCTTTATTCAGGGCAGCCATGAAAAGGTTAAGAAAGGCAACCTATGGCATGGGAGAAAATCATATTTCATATCTGTAAATCATATTTCTGCTAGAGAATACATAAAGAATCCCTTCAACTCAACAACAACAAAAAACAACCTGACTAAAAATGGGCAAAGGACTTGAATAGACATTTTTCCAAAAGAGATATAAAATGGCCAATAAGCACAGAGAAAAGATGCTTAACATCACTAATCATTAGGGAAATACAAATCAAAACCACCATGAAATACTACTTCACACCCATTAGGATGGCTATTGTACAAGAAGAAAAAGGAGAGGAAGGAAGGAAGGAAGGAAGGAAGGAAGGAAGGAAGGAAGGAAGGAAGGAAGGAAGGAAGGAAGGAAGGAAGGAAGGAAGGAAGGAAGGAAGGAAGGAAGGAAGGAAGGAAGGAAGGAAGGAAGGAAGGAAGGAAGGAAGGAAGGAAGGAAGGAAGGAAGGAAAGAAGTGTTGCCAAGAATGTGAAGAAATTGGAATCGTGTATTGCTGGGAGAATGTAAAATGATGCACTTGCTATGGAAAACAGTACGACAATTCCTTAAAAAATTAAACGTAGAATTACAATATGACCCAGGAGTTCCACTTCTGGGTACATATACAAAAGGACTGGAAGGAGGGACTCAAACAGATATTTGTAGACCAATATTCATAGCAGCGTTAATCGCAATGGCCAAAAGGTGGAAATAACTCAGATGTCCATCAAACAAAATGTGGTATATGCATGCAATGTAATATTTTCAGCCTCAGAAAGGAATATGGATGAACTTTGAAGACATGCTAACTGAAATAAGACAGTTACAAAGGCACTGTATGATTCCACTTACATGAAGGCAGCAAGAATAGTCAAATTCATAAAGACAGAGGTAGAATGGTGGTTGCCAGGGGCTGGGGGAATGGGGAAAGGGAAAATGGGAAGTATTGTTTAATGGGTTCAGAGTTTCAGCTTGGGAAGATGAAAAAGTTGTAGAGATCGATGGTGGTGATGGTTGCACAAGAATGTGAATGGACTTTATTCCACTGAACTGTACACTTAAAAGTAGTTAAAATGGGCCGGGCGCGGTGGCTCACGCCTGTAATCCTAGCTCTCTGGGAGGCCAAGGCGGGCGGATTGCTCAAGGTCAGCCTGAGCAAGAGCGAGACCCCGTCTCTACTATAAATAGAAAGAAATTAATTGGCCAACTGATATGTATATAAAAAAAATTAGCCGGGCATGGTGGCGCATGCCTGTAGTCCCAGCTACTTGGGAGGCTGAGGCAGAAGGATCGCTCAAGCCCAGGAGTTTGAGGTTGCTGTGAGCGAGGCTGACGCCACGGCACTCACTCTAGCCTGGACAACAAAGCGAGACTCTGTCTCAAAAAAAAAAAAAAAAAAAAGTAGTTAAAATGAGCTGAGCGCAGTGGCTCACACCTATAATCCTAGCATTCTGGGAGACTGAGGCGGGTAGATTGCTCAAGGTCAGGAGTTCGAAACCAGCCTGAGCAAGAGTGAGACCCCATCTCTACTAAAAATGAAAGAAATTAATTGGCCAAATAAAAATACATAGAAAAAATCAGCTGGGCATGGTGGCGCATGCCTGTAGTCCCAGCTACTCTAGAGGCTGAGGCAGAAAGATCACTGGAGCCCAGGAGATTGAGGTTGCTGTGAGCTAGGCTGATGCCATGGCACTCTAGCCCGGGCAACAGAGTGAGATTCTGTATCAAAAAAAAAAAAAAAAGTAGTTAAAATGGTAAATTTCATGTATATATTTATTATTACAATGTAAAAAAGAAAGGTTATGGGACAAGGAGTAAAATTATCTGACTCATGATTAAAATGGTCATCTGAGTACTACATGGGTATCTGGGTCTCAATCTTTTCAACTATTCAATGAGAATAATGAAGCCTTCTTCATGGGGTGTTTGTGAGGATTGAATAAAACAATGCAAGTAAATTACTTATCAACAAAATGTCCAATTTTCTTAAGTACTAAATTTGACAGTTGTTATCTCTCACATTTCACTTGACACTTCTTGTTTTATTTTTATTGTAAATGTACATCCTCATTCTTTCAAACTCACAGTTTGGCTTATGGTTATCTTTCAAAATTTTTTAGAGCATTTTTCTGAAACCATGGATAAGTAAAAAATTCGTGTTATTTTCGAATATGAGTTCCACATGGAAGCAATGAAGCATAAGACAGCTCAAAACATCAATGAAGTGTTTGGGAAGGATGTGGCTAAGGAACACACAGTAGTACATCAGTGGTTTGAGAAGTTCCATTCTGGTGATTTTAATCTTGAAAATGAGCCACGTGGAGACCAAGGTGGATAATGATGAGCTGAAAACTGTAGTGGAAGCGAATCCATCTCATCCTACGCATGAATTAGCAGCAAGGTTTGACGTTACTATTCCGACAATATTGGACCATGTGAAGCAAATGGACAAGGTAAAGAAACTGGACAGATGGGTACTGCATGAATTAAATGAGTGACAGAAGAAAAATCCTCTTGTGGCTTGCCTTTATTTGCTATCAGGACATAAAGACAAACCATTTCTACACTGTATTGTTACATGTGAGGAAAAATGGATTCTTTTTGGCAATCGCAAGCATTCAGCACAATGGTTGGATAAAGATGAAGTGCCAAAACATGGCCCCAAACCAAATATTCATCCAAAAAAGCTAATGGTGTCCGTTTGGTAGTCCAGCATTGGTATTATTCACTTATAGCCTCATGAAACCTGGTCAATTGATTACAGCGGATGTCTACTGCAACCAATTGGATGAAATGATGAGAATGTTTGTGATTAAGCAGCTGAGACTGATCAATAGAGACAGGCCCATCCTCTTGCAAGACAATGCTCAAACACATGTCACACAAACAACGCTGCCCAGACTACAGAGGCTGGACTTGGAAACTCTCCGTCATCCACTGTATTCACCAGACCTTGCACCTACTGACTACCACTCCTTCCAGGCTGCGGACCATTTCTTGCAAGGAAAAATATTCACTTCTCAACAAGCTGTGGAAAAGGCCTCTTGAGATTTCCTGGCTGCTCGCTCTGCAGGCTTCTTCACTGCTGCCATAAACAGCTACTGTTAAGATGGCAAAAACTGTCTCGATAGTTTAGGCGCATACATTGATTCATTGTACTGCTTCTTGTTTGATAATAAACTGCACTTTTGATTTGAAATTGGACATTTTATATTTAATGGCCCAATATTACCGATTCTTGCAATAATTATTATGTCCAATTCTGAAGGCACATACAAGGTAGGCAGTTGTGAGGTGATGCCAGGTAGAGGACAGAGTAGGTACAGAGCCCAAGAAAGAAGACAAAGCATGGCCTTTCTGGCAATTAAAAAAGTTGAGTTGTGGGCCGGGCCTGGTGGCTCACGCCTGTAATCCTAGCTCTCTGGGAGGCCGAGGCGGGCGGATTGCTCGAGGTCAGGAGTTCAAAACCAGCCTGAGCAAGAGTGAGACCCCGTCTCTACTATAAATAGAAAGAAATTAATTGGCCAACTAAAAATATATATACAAAAAAAATTTAGCCGGGCATGGTGGCGCATGCCTGTAGTCCCAGCTACTTGGGAGGCTGAGGCAGGAGGATTGCTTGAGCCCAGGAGTTTGAGGTTGCTGTGAGCTAGGCTGACGCCATGGCACTCACTCTAGCCTGGGCAACAAAGCGAGACTCTGTCTCAAAAAAAAAAAAAAAAAAAAAGTTGAGTTGTGGATAGAGAGAAAGGATACAAAGAAGAGAGAATGACCAGAGATTAGGCTGAAAAATCTAATCAAGGGCCGGAACGTAAAGGCCCTTGATAAGGGTTAAGGAGTTTGGACTTTGTCCTGAGGGCAAAGAGAAAACACTGAAAATGTTTAAGCAGAAGGTGACTTGATCAGATTTATGTATTAAAAAGATCACTCGGCTCCCACAGTGTGGAGAAAGACACTGGAGAGGAGGAAGGCCAGGCGAGAGGCTGCTTCTGGGAACCCAGGCAGGAGATGAATTGCCCTGAACCGAAACGGTGGCAGAGGGAATGGAGAGAAGTTGAGGAGCTCAGAGAGCTCAAGAGAATGGGAGGAGGCTGGTACATGACTAGACGTGAAAGTGAGAGCAAGTGAGTATTGGAAGATTATTCTCAAATTTCTAGCATAGGTAACTGGGTGGAGGGTGCTGCCTTTCTCTGAAATAGCTGAAGAGTTGTTACAGCTGATGTTCCTGCGGGACAGCCAAGCAGAGATGTTCAGCACAATACTAGTAAACAAAGCTTATGGGAGCCCATTCTTCTGGTCTAGCCTCCTGAACTGGGCCCCAGCAGACCAGACCAGACCAGACCAGACCAGAATGGAGCTGTTATCAAACTGGGCTATGAAATGGGCCAATTTAAAAGAAACAAACAAACAAGACCAAAGGTATTCACAGCAACCAATCAAAAGGGGCCCAGTTCATCTGAGCTGGCACGATAAGGAAGTCCCCTCTGTTTTAACCCTGTAAGGAAAGTCACTTTAAAATCGCCCATCTACTTTCTGCGGTCTGTTTCTGTTTTCTTCAGCCCTTTTCTGCCTATAAAGCCAAGCTTCTCTGCTCAGCTCATAAGAACACTCTTTCTATCTCGTAGAATGAGGTGCTGCCTGATTCTAGAATCTCAAGTAAAAGCCAATTGGATTTTTCAACTAAATTTGTGATAATTTTGTCTATTGACAAGACCCAATGGGACAGATGGATCTAAACTCTGAAGAGAGTTCTGGACTGGAGATTTCAGTTTGAGGTCTTTAGACCTTCTAGAAGGTAATTGCAGGATGAGAGTAGATGAGATGTCCTGAGACCACAGTAGAGTGGGAAAGGACAAAGTCCTAACACAGGCTGAGCAATGCCTAAGGGACAAGGAGAAGAGGAGATGTCTAAAGACACTGAATAAGTGTGTGCAGAAGAAAGGTCAAGAGAGGGAAAAATTATCAGGAGAGAGTGGTGTCATGGAAGGCAAGGGAGGGAGTTGTTTCAAAAGTGAGCAAATATACAAAATATCAAATGCTGCTAAAGTCAGATAAAATAAAGACTGAAAGTGTCCACCAGATCCCCCAATTGGTGATCTTGGCAAAAGCAATTTTACCAGAAAAGTTGAGAAGACAGATATCATTTCCCAGTAGATTGAGGGGTATTTGGGAGCTGAGGAAGTGGCTTACTCTTCAAGGGACAGGCTTTATAAAGGGGAACAGAGAGGCAGGCAGCTGGAAGGGAACCCATGTAGAAAGGGGATTTTCAGTTTCTGGTTTATTTGGTTTTTTTTTTTTTTTTTTTTTTTTTGAGACAGAGTCTCGCTTTGTTGCCTAGGCTAGAGTGAGTGCCGTGGTGTCAGCCTAGCTCACAGCAACCTCAAACTCCTGGGCTCAAGCAATCCTCCTGCCTCAGCCTCCCAAGTGGCTGGGACTACAGGCATGCGCCACCATGCCCGGCTAATTTTTTCTATATATATTAGTTGGCCAATTAATTTCTTTCGATTTATAGTAGAGACGGGGTCTTGCTCTTGCTCAGGGTGGTTTCGAACTCCTGACCTCAAGCAATCCACCTGCCTTGGCCTCCCAGAGAGCTTGGTCTATTTGTTGATTTTAAGAAGGGAAAGACTTTATCATGTTAAAATGTTTATAGTAATGAGGCTATGGACAGGAGGAAGTGTATCTCTTTTGTTGTTAACAAGAGGTAAAGAATGTTCTGGACTTCTTATGACAGCCCAGGCTTATACCTGTTCGTCCACTGTAATACTTAATAGGACCCCTTTCACACTCCAGTGCTGCAGTTTGGAAGATAATTCATATGTTCAATCTATATAAAGAGGAACCTCAGGATGGGCAGAGGTGTGACTACTTTGAAGATAAAAGGGTTGGAGCAGAAAGTTGGAGTTTTCCTCTGTGTGTGTGTGTGTGTTTCTGTGTGATTTTATAGAGGTTTCCCCTCCCCGATGAGGGAGTTTTCATCTAGTGATTTCTACTTTTTTTGTATAGTAGGGAAGGAGGGCCACTGTGAGAGAAGAGGAGGAACAGAAATCTTGAAGAAAGAGGAGACCTGACACAGTTGTTGACAGGAAGGAAAGAAGAAATTGGCCAAAGGCTAAGACTTAAAGATCAAGCAGCATAACCAAGGTCACCTAGCTAGTGACACAGTCACATTCCAAACCAGGCCTGCCTAACTCACAGGTCAACTCCAGAGCCAACTTTAACCCCTTCAACAACATCAGTCTCCCTTCCTCATTAGAATCTGCCAGATGATAGCTCAGGACCTTTGGGAAAAAAAAAAAAAAAAGAATCTGCCAGATGTGTCTAGGGTCAGCCCTCAGCTGTACATACAGGGCACTCATTCACCAGCAGTACCTTCCTTCCCTCCCCGCCACTACCGCCTCCACCATTCAGGAAGTCTTTCGAAGCAAAAGTAAATGAAATAGGCCGGGTGCGGTGGCTCACGCCTGTAATCCTAGCTCTCTGGGAGGCCGAGGCGGGCGGATTGCTCAAGGTCAGGAGTTCGAAACCAGCCTGAGCAAGAGCGAGACCCCGTCTCTACTATAAATAGAAAGAAATTAATTGGCCAACTAATATATACAAAAAATTAGCCTCTACAGGCATGTTGGCGCATGCCTGTAGTCCCAGCTACTTGGGAGGCTGAGGCAGGAGGATTGCTTGAGCCCAGGAGTTTGAGGTTGCTGTGAGCTAGGCTGACGCCATGGCACTCACTCTAGCCTGGGCAACAAAGCGAGACTCTGTCTCAAAAAAAAAAAAAAAAGTAAATGAAATAAACATCAGGAACCCTCTTATCAGCATCTCTCCTGAAAGAAAAGCTTCGACGGCAAAACACTTGGAAATTTTACCTAAAATGAGGTTTGGATTATGCCCAAATCTCATCATTTTGTTCTTTCTGCCTCCTGTTACTCATCATTTTGTTCCTTCTGCCTCCTGTTACTCTTGTTTTCTTTTAAATATTTCTGAGCAACTACCAATTGTTAGGCCTTATCCTCAGGAATTCAAGAGTGAAAATAAGATCTTAGCTCTCAAAGGAGCTCTCAGGCTAAAAAAATAAAATTAGTAGCAACACAGGGCAAAGTGCAATAGTAAAGGACATAGCAGCTACAAGCGATAGCGCTAGAAGAAGGACAGACTCTGCCTGGGAGCACTAAGGAAGCCTTCTCCGAAATGGCCAAATATACATGGCATCCTGAAAAATGAAGACCAGTTGACTAAAGAACAGGGTACTCCAGCTAAGTCCTGGAGTTAGAGGTGAAACAGCGTGGCCCAGGCAGGAACTCCACGTAGGATGCTGGAGCCTGGGAGTAGGAAATAACTGCCACTTTTCAAATAATTTTCTCCTAATGTCTTTATATCTCACAACAACCTTAGAAAGTACTTTATTAATATCTCCATTTCATAGATGAGGAAAATGACACTGGGACATTTAGTAATTTGCCCAAGATTACATAGCTAGTAAGTCGTATAACTGGATTTTAATTCCAAACTCTGTGATCCTTCATCCACAAAACAAGCTTAAGATGGAAGAGGCAGAATAGCAGGAAAGGGGCTATTAAAGGTGAGATTCTTTTGTCTCCATTGTGTTCCAAGGGTTTTTCATTAAATTCTAATAATGTCAGGGAAATTCTAATAAGTAATGGAAATTTTAAGTAAGAGAAAGGTAACAGAGACTTGTCAGGAATGCTAAAAAGGTTTTACTTTTTCCCCCCTAAATAATAGGCATTATTAAGGGTTTTACAGACGTGTAAGGATTTAAGCGTAGATAAGCAAAAGTGGTTGCAGGAAGCATTCACTGAATAGAACAGGAAGAGGGATGGAGGAGAACCTGATGGTTGGATGGAGTCTGCAGAGCGCGCCATGCTGGGCAGAGTGGACAAAGGCTTCACCTTTTCCAACACTATCAAACATTTGCTCCGGCAGCACCACTGAGACAGCACACTTACATTTGAAACCAGACATAAGCTTTTTGGAGGAAAGCTGAACTTGCACTTAACCTGCTTGTAGAACAACAGCAAGTGCAGGCTTAGAAGCCCAAGGCAAGACCTGACTTGCAATCCTCATCAGCGATTCTTGTTTGCCCTGGCCTCACCCTCAGCAACTTTCTGTCCAGAGTCCTTGACTTACTTTAACTCTATTTCTCCTTCTTTGCTCTTTTCACAGCAGTCCTGGGAGAAAAAGGGATTGCAGACACACTCAGTTTCAGATGACGTCATAAGCAAGAAAAGTATGGAACGTATAACTCAAGCAATAGAAAGGGCTGGCCCATGCCAAGGGGTAAAGGTGGAAAGAAAGAGTGCGCAGGATATGGGGGTCAAACTCAGAATTGTGAGAAAGCTTGGAGACCTGTTACACTAACATCCCCTAAATTGGCATCTGGGCAAACACCCCTCCTCAAGATATTAATAGGTATCGAACAACAACAACAAAAAAGATTCTGTATTCAAGAGGAAATGCTAGGTTAAACAAAATGAAACACACCACACGTACTCACCAGCAAATTGGTATTAACGGATCAACACCTAAGTGGACATATAGGAATAACATTTATCGGGTGTCAGGCAGGTGTGGGGAGGGAGGGGGTAGGAGGGGCTGGGTATATAGAAGCACAATGAGTGAGATGTGCAAAGTTTGGGGGATGGTCACGCTTGAAGCTCTGACTCCAGGTGGGAAGGGCAGCATGGGCAATATACGTAACCTTAACATTTGTACCCCCATAATATGCTGAAATAGAAAACAAGATGAAACATATTTTTGTTTTGTTTTGTTTTTAGCTACAGTACTTCTCAGGGCCTTTAACATGCTAACAGGGAACCAGGTTTTTTATACCTTACCTGTTAATCTTTCTAAAACTTTCTGTTTACTGAAAAAATTTGGGACAATACATCTCCAAAGGCTATCTGGAAACTGTCACTGGTCCTCAAGGAGATAATTTTAAAAAACCTGACAGTAAGCATTTAAAGTTATTATAGATAATTTGGCATTGCCACCACATCCAAGGCCATGATCAGAGGACTCACTGGACAGGGTATAGAACAGTGCAGGTGTTGCAAATTGCACAGCAGGAGGCGTATAGTATGGGCCTTGTACTAGTCCCACACAGTAAAACTACATATCAAACCACAATGGATTTGAAAAAAATCCATTTGGTCCTACACCAAAAAAATTTAGTCCTACACCAGAGTTTACTGAGCACTGGTTTAGGAAACACAGATGACCCCAATTCTTATTGTACAAATGGCATGTTGACACCCAGAGAGAGAGAAAGTTACTTGTTCAAAGTCACAAAGTGTCAGTAACAAAGGACTGACCCTAAGGGTTGTCAACTGGGGGTCCAGATAGAAGAAGAGGCAGTTAAGAAACTAGAAAAATTTAAAAATAGGAGAATAATGTTACTGAAAATCATTTTATGATGATAATCTTGATTTTAAATGTCATCCAACTAGCAGAGCTCTATGTGGCCCCTCCCAGGATCCCTACAAAGAAGTAAAATGAAAATGAAATCAGGCCGGGCATGGTGGCTCACATCTGTAATCCCAGCATTATTGGGAGGCCAAGGTGGGAGGATCACGTGAGGCCAGAAATTAGAGACCAGCCTGGGCAACATAGCAAGACTGTCTCTACAAAAAATTTTAAAGTTAGCCTGGGGCACTTGTGCATGCCTGTAGTCCTAGCTCTTGGGAAGCCTGAGGCGGGAGTTCAAAGCTGCAGTGAGCTATGACATGCCACTGCACTCTAGCCTAGGTGACAGAGCAAGACCTTGTCTCTGAAAAGAAAAAGGAAAGAAAGAAAAGAAAACTAAGTCAATAGACAAGGCTAATGCCAAAATCTTGTGAGACCCTCCATGGCGAGCTGAATTGAGAAAATTCAATCTTGAAAACGTACATCCCTGAAAAAAGTAGGAAAACAGTTTGTAGCTCCCCCTTCTGTCTGGCATTTACTCAGACCTGGGAGTAGGCGGATAATAAATGAGTGCAGCTAGCCAAGTGTGAGACAGTTAAAAAGTGAGTGAGGAGGCCGGGCGCTGTGGCTCACGCCTGTAATCCTAGCTCTTGGGAGGCCGAGGCGGGTGGATTGCTCAAGGTCAGGAGTTCAAAACCAGCCTGAGCAAAAGCGAGACCCCGTCTCTACTATAAATAGAAAGAAATCAATTGGCCAACTGATATATATATAAAAAATTAGCCGGGCATGGTGGCGCATGCCTGTAGTCCCAGCTACTCGGGAGGCTGAGGCAGAAGGATCACTCGAGCCCAGGAGTTTGAGGTTGCTGTGAGCTAGGCTGACGCCATGGCACTCACTCTAGCCTGGACAACAAAGTGAGACTCTGTCTCAAAAAATAAATAAATAAATAAATAAAAAGTGAGTGAGGACTGCTGCAAGTGAGAGGGAGCACGGCCGCCTCCACAGGCCCATCCGCTCCCCAGCTCCAGCCAGTTGTTGCCATGAGAATGGCAAGTCTAGTATTTTCACATCATTTTGTTTTGTTTTGTTTTTACTTTTTAGTAAATTATTTTTAGTTAAACTTTTTATTTAGAGATACTTACACATTTACATGCATCTACAAGAAATAATACAGGGAGATTCTCTGTATCCTTTTCCCAGTTCCCCCAGTAGCAATCTTCCCCCAATTCTGCAAAACCCTAGTGCAATTTCACAACCAAGGTGTTAACATTGATTCAGTCAAGACACAGAAAATTTCAGCACCATAAGGATCCTGTTGCAGCTATTTTAATTCTCCTCCTCCTCCTCCTCCTCCTTGTCCTCCTCCTCCTCGTCCTCCTCGTCCTCCTCCTCCTCCTCCTCCTCCTCCTCCTCCTCCTCCATCTCCTTCTTCTGCTTTGTTTTGGTCAACCCCTTGGTCAATTTGCAAGCAGGTATTTTAAAAAGAAACAGAAAATCTGGACTTTTCTGGGAAATATCCCACTCTAAATATTGGCAATGATTCACATGCTTTTAAAACCCAATGAATATTCACTATACGATTTCATTTATAGTGAGTTCAACAACAGGCAAAACTAATCTATGGTGGTAAAAGGTTAGGACAGTGTTTATCCTTGGGTGAGGACAGTGACCAGAAGGAGACACAGGATAGCTTCTGGGGTTTTTGAACTACTATCTCTTGATCTTGGTGCTTGTTTCATAGGTATGGTCACTTTGAGAAAATGGTTCAGGCTGCACGCTTCTGATTTGTACGCTTTTCTTAGGTATGTGAATGAAAATTTGACTGGAAACAAAAAAAGATGGAGTCTCTACATTAATGATTTACATTTTAATTGAAAGTACACTAGAACAAAGAGAATTCCAAGCCATAAGACAGATGCAACATTCTTTTAAAATATCTGTAATAGTTCACTAAAACAGTTACAGTCAGCCGGGCACGGTGGCTCACGCCTGTAATCCTAGCTCTCTGGGAGGCTGAGGCGGGTGGATTGCTCGAGGTCGGGAGTTCGAAACCAGCCTGAGCAAGAGCGAGACCCCGTCTCTACTAAAAATAGAAAGAAACTAATAGGCCAACTAATATATATAAAAAAAAAAATTAGCCGGGCATGGTGGCTCATGCCTGTAGTCCCAGCTACTTGGGAGGCTGAGACAGAAGGATCGCTTGAGCCCAGGAGTTTGAGGTTGCTGTGAGCTAGGCTGACGCCATGGCACTCACTCTAGCCTGGGCAACAAAGCGAGACTCTGTCTTAAAAAAAAAAAAAAAAAAAAAAAAGTTACAGTCACTGAAACTTTATCAGCTTTTAGAAAAGAGGCGCCCTGTCTTATTGACAGAACACAGTATTTGACAGACAGTAGGCATTCGGTAAACATTTGTGAGGAAACTGATTTGGGGTTAGCAGGAGTGAGTACTTTTAGGATAATGGTGAAAGCGTTAAGTTTTGACTAAAAATCTTCTTGACAAAACCAAAGTCTGGTTTGGTTTTCCCCAAAACACTACTACCGTTTTGAGTTTTTCCCTAATCTACTTTGTTTCTTTAGTATTTTTATATGAATGATTTGTAATAATTTGTTTTTAACTGCCAAAACAGAATTTAACCATAGTACTATTAATAAGAAGCTCCAAATTAACCAAGATTTTAAAATGTATATTTATATGTACATTTATCGTTCCCTATTTTACCTTGAGAAGCAATATATATATTGCACTATATGTAGCTATGTATTTTTTTCATACTGTTTCTTCCTTCTAACATTCCTTCTTCAGTGCTGTCCACATATTCATACCCTTTCTTTTCTCCTAAGGTAGGATGTGGATGACCATACAATTTATTCTCCAAACTGGGACACTTTTGAGAGTGAAAGTAGCATTACTGATATTTACACTGGAAAAACAAGCACGAACCAGGACTGTCCCAAGGTCACCCTATTTTAAACTCTCAGATCCTCAGCTTCCATATTTATAAAACGATGGGATTGGACAAGGTAACTTCTAAGGACCCCTCTAGCCCTTTAGATGCTAAGAGTTTATTGTTCTGATTTAAAATGCTTCATAGACTAGAAACCCATAGCACCCTTGAAACTCAGTCATACTCAGAAATCCTGCAGATGCCACATTTTTCGTCATAGATTTGTCAAATGCTGAAAAGCAGGAAAGGCGCTGAGTTAGCTCAGGCGTTTCACCTCCCTAGCTTCGCCTCTGTGTCCCATTGCGGCCTCATGCCTTCAAGGGACCAAGCAGGTTGGACTTGTCAGGTCAGAAGCCTTTCTGGGTGGAAAGGGCAGCTAGCTGCTTGTCCAGGCGAACAGAACAGGACGTGAGTCTTCTCATATGAGTCAGAGCCAAAAAGCCCTCCCGCCTAGCTCAGTGGGGTGTCTACCGCCAGCTTCAGGAAGGGGAAGATTCGAGCAAATGTCTGAGCAACACTGGTCCTCCAGTTTGCCCCAATGTTATACGCCCTCTGACTGTCAAGATCTGCTGAGCTACACTAGCAGGTACCAAGGTTGGAAAGGAGATTTTTAAAGAAAGACAGAACAAAAAAGTGTCATTTAAAGTTGTCACCTTGGGTATGGCTTTTATTCTTAATGATGCTGACATTTCCAAACATTCCTAGAACATTTTTAGAATTGCCTTAGAAACTTGAATCATAATATTTTTGAGATCCTTAATGATGGTAAGTCTTCATGCTTTTGACAGTAGGCTTGATTTTTGGACACATGTAAAAGTCACATAGATCAAATCCGAAGAAAATGAGAGAGTGAATGACCAAACTGGGCACAGATTATAAAATCATGAGCATGAAGATCCTGTGAAGTACATAAATGGTCCCTGAGGATCCCTTAAAAAACAAATTCCCTGGAAAACTATTTTGTGCATACTATGGTAGGGGCATGGTCCTCCACAGAGTTTACTTTACATCTCTCATCTTTGTGAGTTGTAGATGTATATTAACCAGCTCTTCTCTTTTCATGGATTAAGGCCTTTCATGATCTACCCCGTGCCAACTATCCAGCCCCTCGTGCCCCATTTTCCAGGCCCCTTAAGCCTTATTCTTCACCACGACAAACTAACTGAATGCTCATTCTTACCTCCACATAAGTATTTTGCATACTGTTCTGTCTACTTTGTCCACTTGATGAACTCTTATCGCCTTTCAAGATTAAGTTCATACCAGGCAGGGTCCTATAATCCTAGCACTTTGGGGGGCCAAGGTGGGAGGATCACTTGAGGCCAAAGAGTTCAAGACCAGCCTGAGGAATATAGCAAGACTCCATCTCTACAAAAAATAGAAAAATTAGCCCAGCATAGTGGCGCACGCCTGTAGTCCCAGCTACTGGGAAGGCTGAGGCAGGAGGTTCACTTGAGCTCAGGAGTTTGAGGTTGCAGTGAGCTATGGTACCCACTGCACTTCAGCCTGGGCGACAGAGCCAGTCCCTGTCTAAAAAAAAAAAGAAGAAGAAGAAGTTAAGCTCGCATTCTGTGAAGCCTTCCCTGACCCCTAGAGCCAGAGCTAATAGTTCTCTTAGTAGCTTGGGGCACATTATAGCCCTTGCTACACTATAGGGTCATTTTTTGTTTCATGTCTGCCTCCACTCTAAACTGAGTCCCTTCAAGGCAGGGTGCATGTCTTATTTGTCTCTGTATCCCCAGCACCTAAAACTGCTATGCACATAGTAGGTGCTCAATACACATTTGCTTACTGAGTGAACACATACTTACTGAATCATCTCCTGTGTACCCCACACCTCAGTGAGGCTGAGCACTATGGCGCTCCCTCTGGTGGAGTCTAAAGGAATTTACTAAAAAAGTGGGGTAAAGACCTAAAACTTAGTCCCTGCTTTAACTTGGCTTATTTTTATATCTCTAAGACTGAGATATCTACACTGAACAAGAGCTTCTCACCTTCCATTGTTTTCAGCCTTCCCACCTTCCATTGTTTTCAGCCTAGGAGCAACCATGAAGGAAAAGAAGAAAATATAATCCACAGTATATTATGATAGATTTTATTTGAATAGGAATATAACATGTTCAAATTAAACTAATTGATAATATATTATTAACTATTAATATATAATATATTATTAAATATATATTATTAACTAAATAATAATTGTCAAATTATGTCTCCTACTTTTATTCATTCATTATAAGTTTTAATCATTGAATGAATGATAAAGATGATACTGTGTAGAAGTCTGCAACCTGGAATTTGGAATGTATTCATTCAGTTATCTATTTAATAAATAATGTTCTAATTGAATTTAAGTGCTAAACACTTATGGAGCACCTGTTATATGCCCAACACTTTGCTGAAAAAATATTGAAAGATAAGCTGGGCATGGTGGCTCACGCCTGTAATCCTAGCACTCTGGGAGGCTGAGGTGGGAGGATTATTTGAGCTCAGGAGTTCAAGACCAGCCTAAGGAAGAGTGAGACCCTGTCTCTACTAAAAAAAAAAAAAAAAAAAAATAGAAAGAAATTAGCTGGAAAACTAAAAGTATATACATAAAAAATTAGCCAGGCATGGTGGCCCATGCCTGTAGTCCCAGCTACTCGGGAGGCTGAGGCAGTAGGATCGCTTGAGCCCAGGACTTTGAGGTTGCTGTGAGCTAGGCTGACGCTACAGCACTCTAGCCCGGGCAACAGAGTGAGACTCTGACTCAAAAAAAACAAAGAAAAAAACCCACAAAGATATCATATTTGGCTTCAAGGAACTCATAGTCTGGATAATGGAACTTTCTATCTGCAAACCTCTTTGCAAACCATTTGAGTACATTGTATCATTTAATTCTCAAAACTCTATTTCACAGATGAGGAAAATGAGGATGACAGAGATGAAGCAATTTATCCAGATCCCCAGCGCATTGTGGCTAGAAAATAAACAGAAAAATTAGGGATCAATCAGGGGGTTCTGTCTCTAAATGCAAAACTCTTCTCACAAAGCCCCTCAATGTTTTCTTTCTTTCTTTTTTAGCTTTTTACTGTGGAAAACTTCAAATATATACAAATGTAGGCAAAATAGTATAATGGACCCCATGTATCTGTCATGCAGCCCTAATTACCAGCATTCCATGGTCAACTTTGTGTGTGTGTGTGAGAGAGACAGAATCTCACTCTGTTGCCCAGGCTAGAGTGCCGTGGTGTCATCATAGCTCACTGCAACTTCCAACTCCTGGGCTCAAGCAATCCTTCTGCCTCAACCTCCTGTAATGCTAGGATTATAGGCATGAGCCACCTCTCCCGGCTAAAGTTTTTTCATTTATACCTTTGTCCACCCACCCAATATAATTTTTTTTTTTTTTTTTTTTTTTAGATAGAGTTTTGCTTTGTTGCCCAGGCTAGAGTGAGTGCCATGGTGTCAGCCTAGCTCACAGCAACCTCAAACTGCTCGGCTCAAGTGATCTTCCTGCCTCAGCCTCCCGAGTCTACAGGCATGTGCCACCATGCCCGGCTAATTTTTTCTATATATATTAGTTGGCCAATGAATTTCTTTCTATTTATAGTAGAGATGGGGGATCACTCTTGCTCAGGCTGGTTTCGAACTCCTTACCTCGAGCAATCTGCCTGCCTCGGCCTCCCAGAGTGCTAGGATTACAAGCATGAGCCACCGCGCCTGGCCCACCCAATATAATTTTGAAGCAAATTGAAGATATCCTATCATTTTGCCAATAACTTTAACTTCCGTTAAAAGAGAAAATTTGGGCCGGGCGCAGTGGCTCATGCCTGTAATCCTAGCACTCTAGGAGGCCGAGGGGGGTGGATTGCTCGAGGTCAGGAGTTCGAAACCAGCCTGAGCAAGAGTGAGACCCCATCTCTACTATAAATAGAAATTAATTGGCCAACTAAAAATATATAGAAAAAATTAGCCGGGCATGGTGGCGCATGCCTGTAGTCCCAGCTACTCGGGAGGCTGAGGCAGGAGAATCGCTTGAGCCCAGGAGATTGAGGTTGCTGTGAGCTAGGCTGATGCCACGGCACTCACTCTAGCCTTGGCAAAAAAGGGAGACTCTGTCTCAAAAAAAAAAAAAAAAAAAAAGGAGAAAATTTGGCACATTAAAATTTTGGAGAGTTTATTTGAGCAGACAGCAATGTATTAATATAAATAGGGCAGCTCCAAACTGGTGTTAGTTCAGGATCTGCCAAAAGAGCAAGAGAGGAAGGTTTTAATAGGGTGAATGTGAAAGCAGAGCAAAGAAATTACTTGATTGGTTAAGGTTTGAGTGATTGCCTTTTGGACTATCCAATGGAAAGTTCAAGACAAACCAATACCCAGTTGGCCTCCTGTGATTGAATGAATGAGTGTCTTTTAAATTAGTTGTTAATAGGAGATGACCTGAGTTAAGTGTCAGTTTCCTTAATATTACAGAAATTCAGGGGTTAGCCACCTCAGTCTAATGGTCTCCCATTTAATTATTTTAACACTTCAATGCCATTATCATATTTAAAAATAACTAACATTTCCTAAATATCAAATAACCAGTGTTAAAATTTCCAACTATCTCAAAAATGTTATAAAACGTGTTTACAATTTGTTTATTTTAATTAAGGCCCAAATAAGGTCTAAAATTTGCAATTGGTTGGTATGTTTCCTAAGTCTCTCTCAGTTGATAAGAGACTTTCCCCTTCATTTCTTCTTTATTTCCTTGCAATTTACATTTAAAGGAACTGGATTGTTTGACAGAGTTTCCCATGGTATGTTTTTTTCTCCTGCATCACCAGGGTCTTGTTTAGTATGTTCCTCTGTGTTTCCTATAAATTGGTTTTGGATTTAGAGCAGTGGTTTTCAGTCTTCAGTGGGCATCAAAAACACCTGAATGGCTTATTACAATAGGCTGTCAGGCCCCACCCTCAGAGTTTCTGATTCTTGGCTAGGATAAGTCCCCAAAATTTGGATTTGTGACAAGTCCCATGTGATGCTGACCACCCCTTGAGAGCCATTGATGTAGACTAGACTGAGGCTCAATCAGGTTTAAGTTTTTTAAAGCAGTACTGCCTCAAAGGTGGTACCGTATTCTTCCTACTTTATTTACGAGCTAGACTACTTCTAGGCAGAAAAACTGCCTCATCTACCAAATGGTTACTCACTGAAAGAGTCCATATAGGATACAGTAGTTTAGAAAATGATGAGTTGGTTCACTAGCACTGTCCAATGAGAGGTTTTAGTCTGTATTTGAAGCTGAGCATTTACATTGATTATATAGACATAGACATAGGCAAGCATCTGACTCCTATTGTCTTCTAATGTAGTCATTCCAAAGGATTTATTTTATTGTACGCTTCGTTCCTTGTATCTCTTCTTTACACAGAGCATTGTATTAATTTGGGGGGAAATTGTGTGTGCAGGTAGGCTTTATTTTCTATGATTTCCTTTCAGCCTTGAAAGGAAGGCTGAATCATTTTCTATGATTTCCTTTCACAAAGGGGATGTGACAAAAATAATTGTTATACAAAAGAGGCATCTGTCTTATGAGTTGAAAAGCACTACATTACACTAGGATGGCCAGTTATTGTTCTAGGCTGTGCCATCTCAACAGACTGGGAACTATTTGGTGCTGGAAGGGAAAGGACCCCAAGCGAAAGAGAGGACCTGGGAACAGAAGCATGAACAATGGGAAAAGCAGGATGGGTATTTCTATATGCAGATAGTAAAAATACATGCCCATTAGATTCATACCTATTTGAAAATTAGCATCAATTATTCTCTTCTTTAAAAATACTTGTCTTTAGCTGGTTATATAAGTAATAAATATTCATTACAGAAAATTTCAAATGTGTAGAAAAGTATAGGAAGAAAATTTAAATTGTTTTATTCATATTCCTGTGCTATCTTTGTAGGAATTTTGCTACGGTTTTTTTCTAGCCATTTTTCTAAATATATATTCACATTTTACATGGCAAAGATTATAGTGTGCAATTATGTCTTTTTATATTATTAAATTGAATTGGTTTGGGAATTTTGTTTAGATTTAATTTGCTAATTCCTTTTGGTTCTATAATTATATAAGAGCTATAAGCATAATAGCTTCATGTTCAGTTTTATGAATCTATCATTAAAAAGAGTTCCCATGAAATCACATTTTTTCCAACCAAAGCCCAATTCTCTGCTCTCCTTCACTGCTAAATTTCTCAAAAGAGTTGTCTACATTCTGAATCTACCTCCTTACCTCTCATTTATGCCTAATGTTTTTTTTTTTTGCTTCTTAAAATGATTTTTATTGTATTTGCCTAATTTCAAAAACAATGCATTCTCATTAGGGAAACATCTTGAATGACTAATAAGCATATCAAACTTAGCATGTCCAAAACTGAGCTCCTGATAATTGCCTCCCAAACTTCATCTTCCTATAGATTCCCCATCTCAAATAACACAGTTCCAACCTACCAGTTGCTTAAACCAAAAAAACTTGGATTCATTCCTGACTACTCTCTTTATCTCCTACCCCATATCCTGTGTATATAATCAAGTCCTGTAGACTGTAACTTCAAAACGTATCAATAATCCAACCACTATTCCTCACTTGCCCTGCTGTCACCTTGGTCCAAGCCTCCATCACCTCTCATCAATGGTCTCCTGCTTCCACCATTGTCCTTGCTACAGATGGTACCCAAAGGGACAGTCAGTGATATCTATAAGACATAAACCAGATTACGTCACATCTCTGCTCAGAACCCCCCGGGGGCTTTCTGTCTCCCTCAGAGTAAAAGTCTAGGTCTGGCTCTCCCATTATCTCTCCCACTCGCCCTCTCCTACTCTTCCCCACGGCTGATTCTGCACCCCTAATGGTTTTTTTTAGTAAAGACATATAAGGTTTTTAAAAATCAATTTGCTGAAGGTTTAGAAAGAAGAAACAAAAACAAAACCTAAACCATGCCCCTTTCCTTCAACTCTATCCTCTTTATTTTAACATTGTTTTATAGTCACTTCCCTGTGTATGTTTATATGTATATGTGTGTGTGCATTTATTTGTGGAAATATGATTTACATACATAAAATGAACCCTTTTAAGTATACAGTTTGGTAATTTTGACAAACATATACACTCATGTAACTGCCACCCCAGTTAACGTAGAGAATATTTCCATCACCCTAAAAGTTCCCTAAAGGCTCTTTGCCATCAATCTTCTACCTGCCTCCAGGCCCAACCAACCAATAATCTCCTTTCTGGCCAGGAGAGGTGGCTCACGCCTGTAATCCTAGCACTCTGGGAGGCTGAGGCGGGCGGATTGCTCAAGGTCAGGAGTTCAAAACCAGCCTGCGAGAGACCCCGTCTCTACTATAAAAATAGAAAGAAATTAATTGGCCAACTAATATATATATTTAAAAAAATTAGGCAGGCATGGTGGCACATGCCTGTAATCCCAGCTACTCAGGAGGCTGAGACAGGAAGATTGCTTGAGCCGGGGATTTTGAGGTTGCTGTGAGCTAGGCTGATGCCATGGCACTCACTCTAGCCTGGGCAACAAAGCGAGACTCTGTCTCAAAAAAAACCAAAATCTTCTTTCTGTCACTACAAATTAAATTTTGCTGTTCTAAAATGTCATATAAAAGAAAACATACTGCACATAGTCTTTTGTCTGGTTTCTTTTGCTTAAAACAAAGTTTATGGAATCATCCATAATAGTGATTTGCTCCTTTTTATTGCTTAGTAGTATTCTATTATATGAGTATACTACAATTTATTTATTCATTTATTTATTGTTGGACATTTAGGCTGTTTCTAGGCTTTGGTTATTATGATTAAAAACTACAATGAACACTCATGTATGTCTCTTTGTGGATACATGTTTTCATTTCTCTTGCAGATACCTCGGTATAGTATTGCTGAGTTATAATGTAAGAGTATGTTAACTTTGGGCCAGGCACAGTGGCTCATGACTGTAATCCTAGCACTCTGGGAGGCCGAGGCAGGAGGATCGCTCAAGGTCAGGAGTTCGAAACCAGTCTGAGAAAGAGCGAGACCCCATCTCTACTATAAACAGAAAGAAATTAATTGGTCAACTAAAAATATATGGAAAAAATTAGCCAGGCATGGTGGTGCGTGTCTGTAGTCCCAGCTACTTGGGAGGCTAAGGCAGGATTGCTTGAGCCCAGGAGTTTGAGGTTGCTATGAGCTAGGCTGGTGCCACGGCACTCTAGCCCAGGCAACAGAGTGTGACTCTGTCTCAAAAAAAAAAAAAAAAAAAGAGTATGTTAACTTTGTAAGAAACTGCCAAACAGTTTTTCCATTATTTTAAGTGGTTGTACCATTCCACATTCCCACCATCAATGTATAAAAGTTCCAGTTGTTCCATATCCTCTTCAACACTTACTACTGTCAGTCATCCTAATTTTAGCCATTCTAGTAAGTATATACTGGTATCTCACTGTGATTTGAATTTGCATTTCCATGATAATTAATTAATGATGTTGAGAATATTTTCATGTGCTTATTGGCTATTTATATGTCTTCTTTTGTGAAGTATCTATTTATATCCTTTGCCCATTTTTTTTGTTTTATTTGTGTTCTTATTAAGTTGTAAGAGTTATTTGTATATTTTGAATACAAGTCCTTTGTCAGATACAGGCATTGTGACTTTTTTCTTCCCATCTGTGGCTTATCTTTTTATTTTCTCAACAGAGTCTTTAAAAAAACAGAAAATTGTTAATTTTGATGAAGTCTAATTTATTCTTTTTTACCCTTTTATGATTACTATTTTTGTGTCCTAAGATATCTTTGCCTACTCCAAAGTCATAGAGATATTATCCTATGTTTTCTTCTAAATGTTTTATAGCTTTAGCTTTTTACATTTAGGTCTGACTCATTTCAAGTTAGGGTTTTTTTGCATGGTTTGAGGTAAGGAGGAAAATTCATTTTTTTTCTTTTTTTTCTTATTTATTTTCTTTTCTTTTTTTTTTACAATCATGGCCAATAGTTCTACAAGGAGAAAATTCATTTTTTTTCCTTACAGATAACTATCTGGTTTTTCCAAGACCGTGTATTAAAAAGACTATCCTTTCCCCTATTGTCACCTTCCTTGAAAATCAATTGGTTATTTTAGGGTCTTTTTCTGGGTTATCTACTCTGTTCTGTTGAATTATGTCTATTCTTATGCTAACTCCAGCAATATGCTTCAAAATATCCCATGGGTCAAAGATACATCAATGGAAATTAGAATGTATTTTAATTGAATAAGTAAACATAACATATTAAAATTTGTGGAATGTAACCAAAGCAATACTTATTTATAGGTTCAAATGCATATATTAGGAAACAACCTTCACATAGAGAAATCCCAGGGCTTAGTGGCCTCGATAGTTAGTTAATCAAGTAGTCAGGAAAAGCAATAATCTCATAAAACTCTTCCAGACCTTAATAAAAGAGAAAACATTTCTCCACTAGCTTTATGAAGCTAGTGTAGCCTTGATACCAAACTTAATAAAGATACTCAAGGAAAAAAATCACAGGCCAGTCTCACACATGAATGTACATGAAAAGTATTTTTTAAAATATTAAAAACAAAATCTGTAATACATTAAAACAACAATATGGTAACACCCAAAGTGAATTTATTGCAGGACCACAAGGTTAGTTCAACATTAGAAGATCAAACAATATAATTCACTAACAGAGTAGAGTAGAAATATCATTGATTATCTTAATTGGTACAGAAAAATGCATTTAATAAGTTCAAGTACTTATGAGAAAACTCTTAGTCAACCAGGAATGGAATGGAACTTCCTTACTGTGATAAAGAATATTTACAAAAAGAAGGGAGAAAAACCTATAGTAAGCATCAGATCTAATGATTAAATGAGACAAAAATTCCCACCGTCATCATTTCTCTTCAACATTGGAGGTCCTGGCCTATAGTATAAGGCAAGAAAAAAAATTAAAGTGTAAGGATTGGAAAGATTCTCAGATAATATGATTATTCATTTAAGAAACTCAAAATAATTTTGAGATAAATTATGAGAATTAGTACATGGATTTAGCAAAGTTCTGGATATAAGGTCAATATATCAGAAGGAGTTTGATCAGAGAACCAGCACCACAGGAGTGATATAGAATAAAGGATTTAATTTAGAGGTTTGACCTTACATAATTGTGAGCTAGTAAACTGTCAGTTTGGCCGCTGCTTCTACAACTGGTGCTGAGCCAGTACTTACAAGACAAGTGGTCAGAGAGGAAAAATGAGCATGAAGTGGGGAAGAAAAAGGACAACCAGAACCCATGAGGATCAGTCTGGAGCCTATTTATCTCTTTGTCACCAGAACCCACACTGGCCTTATTCAATCACCAAGCCTCCAGCTTCACTGCCATGGACTTGCCATGGAACCAAAGTCATACTTGGCCCAGTATTTGAAGAAGCTGAGGGAAAAGATCTCATAGGAACCCAAGGAGCTGTGGATCTAGCCACTGCCCGCACCAACAGGGGAAGCCAGCAGAGCTACAAAAAGGCCTGACGTACCTCAGTCTTTAGGGAGTAAGCATGGCCACTGCTTTTATTTTGCCTTCCAAATTTGGGACAGTCTTCTCCTATGGCTAGCCCTAACCAGAAGTCATTACACTCAATATACAAAATTTCAACTTATTTCTACACAGTTGTATCAAATAGGAAATGGAAAATTTTAAATAAAATTTATAATATCATCAAAAACTTAATATGCCTAGGCCCAATTCTAACAAAAGAAAGATATATGAAAATTCTACACAGAAAGCTATAAAACTTTTTTTTCTTTTTTGAGACAGGATCTCACTCTGTCATCCAGGCTGTGCTCAAGTGTTCCTCCCACTTCAGCCTCCCTAGTGGCTGGGACTATAGGCACTCACTGTTGTGCCTGGCTTTTTTTTTTTTTTTTTTTTTTGAGACAGAGTCTCACTTTGTTGCCCAGGCTAGAGTGAGTGCCGTGGCGTCAGCCTAGCTCACAGCAACCTCAAACTCCCGGGCTCAAATGATCCTCCTGCCTCAGCCTCCCAAGTAGCTGGGACTACAGGCATGTGCCACCATGCCCAGCTAATTTTTTTCTATATATGTTAGTTGGCCAATTAATTTCTTTCAATTTATAGTAGAGACGGGGTCTTGCTCTTGCTCAGGGTGGTTTCGAACTCCTGACCTCAAGCAATCCACCTACCTTGGCCTCCCAGAGTGCTAGGATTACAGGCGTGAGGCACCGGGCCCAGCCTGGCTTTTTTTTTTTTGTACAGACAGGTTCTTACTTGTTGCTCAGGCTGGTCTCGAACTCCTGACCTCAAGCGATCCCCCTGCCTTGGCCTCCCAAAGTACTAGCATTACCGGCGTATGCCACTATGCCTGCCGGCTATAAAACATTTTTGAAATATATGAAAGACATTTGAAATAAAAGGAGGTTCTAAAAACCATGTTCATGGAATGGAAGACTCAGTATTGTGAAAGTGTCAAAGTGTGAAAGTATTTAGACACGGCATGCTGTAGTAGATGCAGTTGGTGCCCTGCCCCATCTCATTCACCTGGTGAGTGCACCCATCCCCAGGTTCTGAGAGCATTGAATGCTAATAGCTTCCCAGCAAGTCTTCACCTGAGAATTGCCCTCCACTGACAGGTAGCTATGAGAGGTTACACCCTGTCCCCAAGGCATCCTGCAGCCTATGACTGACAAATATGGGAATATCAAACTTCAGCCTCCTGCCTCAATGGGGGACAACTCCGTGAAGGCATTCTTGCTCCAGAGCTCCCCTGGAGACCAGATTGAGGCTAGACTTCAGCTGAACCCATATTTTGAACTAACTTCTCTTCTCCTAAAGTGCCATCCAGTGCCACCCTGCCCCCCTTATAGGAATTCACCAGGGCACTTCCTCACCACGTCACTTGAACAAGAATTGCCATCTCAAGCTCTGCGGCTGGAGACCAATCCTAAAATAGTTGCTACCAGAAGTAGTCCTCAAAAGCAGATTTTAAGGATGGGATTCTGGAGTTGAATAACAGATGGCAACAAAGACCTTATCGACAGTGGTAGGTGGAGTGACAGTCCCTGGGGTGAACTGGGACAAGATTAAGGTGGAAAGGGATACACTTGCTGGTAAAATGTCCCTGGCATGTGAGAAGTTCAGATAAATGGTCTCTATGAGGATTATGAGCCGGGCACACAGTGGTGTGCCTGCAGTCCCAGCTACTCAGGAGGCAGGAGGATTGCTCAAGCCCAGGAGTTCAAGGCTAGCCTGGGTAACAGGCTTTTTTTTAAGACCCTCATCTTAAAAAAAAGATAGAAAAAAAGGATTGTGAAATTGGCTGGTCGTTGCTTAGAACCACTGATGGGTTAGAGAAAAATGACAGGCTCAGATCAGTTACTCACTAATTAAAAGCAAAGTGTGAGTCAGAGGGCAGCATTTAAAGATCTTTTGTCCCGCAGCCAGAGGGCAGACTAAGCTCAGGCATGGGTCTCAATTGTAAAAGTGGAAGAATTTCAGAGAAGAATGAATTCTTAGCCTAGGCAAGTTGCCGATGTCAAAGTAAGAGCCATGATAAGAAGAAAATAGGACCCAAAGACTGAGCAAATGTGACTTGAGACCCTGGAATTTGCAGATTAACCTGAAGCCTCTGGGCCTGCAGAATGGACCCCCTTGTCAGAGGCCTCCTGAAAGGAGGTGCCTTCCAAGCCACTGTGAGCTTGCCTCAGGATCTGCCCCCACCTCCCCTCCTGGCCATCAGATCAATCACTAGGATCAAATATCAAGATGACCCAACGGAGGAAGTGCTAGGCCTGCTAAAAGAAGAGAGAGAGTAACATGCCAACGCAGTTGCACAACCTGGCTGAAATGTACTGGCAAGAACGGGGAGAATTTGCCTGCAAGTGGCATATGGCTCAAGTAGGGTAGAATATAAAGCTGGGTAGAGGGGGCCTTGTCAATGTGGGGGCACTCTCTCAGGACACAGGATTTAACACCTGGATTGGGCCCTGGGAGATTGATTTAATATGCTGCTCAGAAAGCTCTTAAAAGTTTGGTGAAATTGGTGGCCTACATTAAATGAAGTAGGCAATCAGAACTGCTGTGGCAGACTATGGAGACAGGATTGAAAAGGCTCAGAGAAGTGAACAGAATGAATCTCCTACAGAGTAGCAGAAAACTCACCAGTTCCAGTTGACTCTGTCCCTCAGGAGGACCTAGAGGACTTGCCAAGTGCCTTCTGGTGAGTGGGCACCAGCATTGTTGAGACGCTCAATACTGGTCATCTTCTGTAAGCCTGGACTGATGGTAGATGTGATCACAGACCTGGCTCCTAGTTAGTAATGGGAATGACAGCAGAGGCCAGCTGGCAGCACTTAACCCCTGGAACAAGTTGGCTATAAAGTCTAACCACCAGCCAGTAGGCCTGATTCACAGGGATCTGTGGAAATGACTAATAGAAAATGGTATTCATAAGACGGGCTTGCCAGATTTAGCAAATAAAAATATAGGTTGTCCAGGTAAATTTTTTTTTTTTCTTTTTTTTTTCCGCGCGCCACCGCCGCCTCGCGCGCCCTCCCTGTCCAGGTAAATTTTAATTTCAGATAAATAACAAATAATTTTTTAGTGTAAGTATGTCTCATACATATCTGGCTCTGTGTGTGTATGAGAGAGAGAGAGAGAGTGTGTGTGTGTGTGTGTGTGTGTGTGTGTATATGTCTGTGTGTTTAACCCAAAGACATCCAAGAATGAGTGGGCAGACAGGTGAAGTGAGCTTCACCAGCAGAAAGTCACAATTCCCTTCAGAGTTTGAGATCTTAGCCAATCCTCATACCCAGAACCCAGAAGCCATCAACTGAAAGAAAGGCCAGGTTCTCATAAGAACAGACATTATAACACCATGGCAAGTACACAAAGTAGTGATTCCCCCACTCCTTCCTCACAAGAACCTAGAGCCATTTTACTATGGAAAGGAGAATACCCAGGTCTTTCTGGAGCTGTTAGATATAGGGCTCAAGTTGATGGTTATAACCAGGGTCCCAAAGTGCTATTATGGCTGTTAGAGGAGGGGCCCATGAAGGTCAGGTGACAAATGGAGTTTCTACCCGAGTCCCTCACTAACACACCCACTCACCATTTTCCTGGTTCTTATATGTGTAACAATGGACATAGCAGTTGGCAGAACCCTCACCTCAGCTGCTTGACCTACAGGTAAGAGCTATTGTATTAGGAAGAGTCAGTGAAAGTCCTTGAAAGTTTCCATGACTCCCAGACAAGATAGTAAATAAAAAAATAATACTGCAACCTAAAGAGAATAGTAGAGATAGCGTCACTTTCAGAGACTTAAAGAATAGTGGTTGCATTACATTACCTATTTAATTCATTGATTTGGCCTTTGCAAAAATTGAGGAATCACTGTGGATGAGAGTGGACTACTGCAAACTTAACCAATAGTAGCCTCAATTGCAGCAGCTATGTCAAACATAATATCTTTATTTGAACATTCACACACAGGTAATACACAATACACTTTCCTTGTCTTTCCTGGGGCTGTGTTAACTTGCCAATTCTCTGTCACAGTCTGAAGGGCTCTGGACAGTCTGTGAAACATTACATTGGTCCCCTATATCAATGACATCACATTAATGAAATCAAATGAGCAAGAAATGGCAAGTACTTGGAGGCGTTGGAGAATGAGAGATAAACCCTATGAAGACTCAGGGGTCTGCTACATTAGTGACCTTTTTAGGAGTCCAGGGTCTTGGGCCAGCCAGGCCATTCCTTCCAAAAGTAGGGCACATGTTATTGTACTTTGAACTATCCCCGCCATTAAGAAAGAAATGCAAATGCCTTATAGGCCTCTTCATTTCCAAGTGACATGAAACTTGTCAAGCTTTGAGTGGGGCAGCTCTGCTACACACCAGCATACCTGCTGGCAGTTAGAAGTATCTGTGGTGGTGAAAGATGCCTTTTGGAGTTCATGCAAGCTCTAGAAGGAGAATCTTAATGTTGACTCCTAGGCTTCTGGAGCAAGACCATCCCATCTACAGCAGAGAATTATATATATTTCAAAAAACATCTCTTTATTACCTGGTTCAATGAAAACAACAACAACAAAATACAGCACCTGGCATGTACTAGAGTAGATAGATACATTGGTAGAATTTGAGTGACTGACTATGGGACATCAATTGACCGTTAATCCAGAAGTGCCCATTATAAGCTAGGCACTGTCAGACCCACCAACTCTTAAGGTTGGGTGGGCACAACAACAATCTATTGTAAGACAGAAGGAATACAATGTGGGTCAGGCATGAACAGCACCAGAGAATAAAGCTGCCACTGCAGGAATAATGGCCCTGACTCCTCCATCATCCACCCCTGGGGCACCAATACTCCACCTTCAGCTTAACCTGTGGCTGCATGGTAGGCCATCCCTGAGGACCTGACAGAGGAGACTAACGCCTGAGCTTCCTTAGCAGATGCCAGCTTGGTATGTGGATGTAAGCCCCAAAGAGAATGCTGCAGCCCTGCAGCTCCCCTCGGGGATGGTCTTGAAGGAGTAGTGCAGGGAAATCCTCTCAAAGGGCAGGGCTCCTGGGGTTGCACCTGGTCATCTACTTTATGTGGAAAGAGAAGTGGCCTAAACAGAGTTCAGTGCGAAGCCCCTGATCTGGCCTCATCCCTGAAAGAAACCAACCAGTTGCTTCTTGGGAAGTGGATTACCTCAGACCCTTTCCAAACCAAACCTGGAAAGGGCTCAATTCAAATTTGACATGTTCTGGTTATGAAGTTTGATTTTCTTGCCTGCAGTGCCTCAGCTAGCCCCACCATCCAAGAGTTCCCATACCACCTGTCCTATCGGCATTGGGTTTTCCACAGCATCACAACAGACCACAGGACCCACGTTACAACAAACGTGTGTCAATGGACATATGACCGTGAGATCCACTGGTCCTAGCATATACCACACCACCCTGAAGCTGCCAGCCTGATGGATCAATGGAATAGTCTGTTGAAGACATAGGTAAGGTATCAACTTAGAGATGACACCCTGCTAGGATTGGGCACGATAGCATGGTATCTTCAGGACATGGGATACATCTTAAACTAATGACCATTATGGGGTACTGTGTCCCCAAGAGGTAGAATACATGTGTCCAGGAACTAAGGGTTAGAAGTAGCAGTACCCATGCTTACCATTACTCCCAGTGGCCCACTGAGGACACTTGTCCTTCCTACCCCAGCACTCTAGGCTCTGAGTTTCTAGAGTCCATGGCTTCCAGAGGCAGAATGTTTCCGTCATAGTCCACAGCAAGAGTCTTATTAAACTTTAAGCCTCACCACTGCCAAGAGACCAGTAAGCACAAAACACTATTCACTTTCCCAGCAGAGAGAATCTCTCCTTACCTGTTGATAAGGAAGAGGCAGGGCTGCAGGGAGCTGGGACAATACAGACAGAATCCAAGGCCCCCCAGGGCACCTCTTACTGTCCCACCATGCAGTTTTTTTTTTGTTTTGTTTTGTTTTGTTTTGTTTTTGAGACAGAGTCTCACTTTGTTGCCCAGGCTAGAGTGAGTGCCATGGCGTCAGCCTGGCTCACAGCAACCTCAAACTCCTGGGCTCAAGCGATCCTTCTGCCTCAGCCTCTTGAGTAGCTGGGACTACAGGCATGCGCCACCATGCCCGGCTAATTTTTTCTATATATATTAGTTGGCCAATTAATTTCTTTCTATTTATAGTAGAGACGGGGTCTCGCTCTTGCTCAGGTTGGTTTTGAACTCCTGAGCTCAAAGGATCCGCCCGCCTCAGCCTCCCAGAGAGCTAGGATTACAGGCGTGAGCCACCACGCCCGGCTAACCATGCAGTTTTAATGGTCAACAGACAAGTACAGCAGCCTCAACCTGAAAAGGCCATGGTGACCAGGGGCTCAGACTGCTCAAGCTATGTCAGCAGAGGTGCTAGCTGGGGCTGGGAGCCATCCAGAATGGGTAACAAAGGAGGGAGGTGGTGACGACAAGATGGAACTCCCAGGCAGCAGTGGCAGTGGGCCTGCAGTGTGTCCTGCTGACTTTCCTTTTATAAGCTTCTGCAGGAAAAGAAAGCAACCAGAATCCTGAATAGGCTATTCGAGGGTGGGATGAAATTATTATAGGAAGCAAATGGATCCAAGCAGTGCAAGGGGGTGAGCTGCGGGGGTGCTGTGTGGCACCACCCAGGTCCCTTTAAGGACTGCTCACTCCTCTGGGGGATTGGGATTCTCATCCCCCAAAAACTCACAATTGAGCCCTGTCAAAGGCATTGTGCTCAGGGGAAGCAGCAAACTCACCCACCTTCACCTCTCCTCTGTGGGAACAGCTCACATCCAACGACTGGATGATGTGCCCTTTGCCTCCATTCAGGACAACCCTGGAGGGTCGCCCAGGCCTGAGAACTGCCTGTGGCATTGGCTGAGGCTCCCGCTGCAACCTCATCATGGTTCACCTTCTCTCTCTGCCCCATCCTGCTTCCTCCCTCCCTTACAGGTGCTGCTCCTGCCCTCCCTCAGCGAGCCACCTGCACAAATGTCCATCTGAAAGTTTGCTTCCCAGAAAGCCCAACGGATGACAATGCACATTTACAGCTATGAAGGTAACCGCCAGAAAAAAAAAAAGAGCAGTTTAAAAAGTTTAAAGTGGTTTTCTCTAGGGAGAGGATGGGGCGAGGCAAAGTGGGGCAGGGGACTGTTGTCACACAGCCCTTCTGTGTCTTTGTTGTTTTTAATATGTTCATGTGTTACTTCCACAATTAAAAGTTTTTTCATTTAAAAATTATAAGAATCTAATACCGTCACTGTTCTGTTTTTAAACCCTTCAATCGCTTCCTATGGCCCTTCAACAGTCCTTAAGAATCCTTAGCATGGCTTGTCAATCCCTGCCCATCTGGCCCTGCTGAGTTTCCTATCGTACTTCTTGCCGCTCCTCACACTCTCTGTTACCTGCTCATCTGGAGTTTCTGTTTCTCTTCCTCATCTCTGGGCTTTAAACACACTGCTCCCTCTGTCTGGAGTCCTTTGCCTGTCTTCCGCACCACCTGGCTCACTTGTGTGCCTCAATCAAATTTCAGCTTAGATGTCACCTGCTCAGGGAGGCCTTCTCTACCCCCAGACTATCTTGAGACCCCCTTCTGTCACTCCCGCCACCGCACCTGTGTACCTTCTTTCCCAGCATTAGCCTCCTGAAGTTACCTGCTTAATGTCTACATTTCCTTTATTTGGGCACGAGGGCTCTCTCTCTTGTTACGGCTCCATTACTAGCACCCAGCATATAACAACGGCATAGTAGATGGAAAATATTTACTAAATAAGTGAATTTTGCCAAAATGTATTCTAGAGTCCGAGCTCTGTGATCTGCAACAAATTATATAACTGTCTGGACTTTAGTTTGCTCAAGTATAAAATGAGGCTACCTACCTTAGAGGGTTGTTTTCAGGATTAAGTGAGTTATGTCAGTAAAGCCCTTAGCACAGTGCCTGGATATAATACCCATTTATTATATTTATTATTATTATTATTTATTATAATACCCCATATAATACCCATCAATTCATGCATGCTTAAAAACAAACGCTGCATCAATTTGCACTCACACCAGTAGACTTTGATACCATCACTCTTTACCTTTCCAACATTGAGTACGGTGTTTTTGTTTGTTTGTTTTTGTTGTTGTTGTTTTTTGTTTTTTGAGACAGATTCTCACTCTGTTGCCCGGGCTAGAGTGCCATGGCATCAGCCTAGCTCACAGCAACCTCAAACTCCTCGGCTCAAGCAATCCTTCTGCCTTAGCCTCCCGAGTAGTTGGGACTACAGGCATGCACCACCATGCCTGGCTAATTTTTTCTATATATTTTTACTTTTCCAGCTAATTTCTTTCTATTTGTAGTAAAGAGGGGGGTCTCGCTCTTGCTCAGGCTGGTCTCGAACTCCTGATCTCAAATGATCCATCCACTTCAGCCTCCCAGAGTGCTAGGATTACAGGCATGAGCCACCACACCTGGCCTGAGTACTGTGTTTTTAAGTATTTTTGTAAAGTTTATAGGCCAAAAGAATGACATCTCATGGTTTTAAGCCAACATGTATTTTCAAGCCAACAGGTTTTGCTAATAAGATGGTTGTACCCTGCTGCTCCACACCGGGCACACCGTAAAGAAAGCAAATATTCAATGCTCCTCTCTCTTCCTGTTACAGCTTGGAGGGGGGGGGGGGGGCATGGGGGTGGTATCTGAGAAAGGAGCCCCAGTGTGGAGGAGCATTGTTCATGGCCTGGGCCGCTAAGTGGCAGGTGTTTTTCACGGCACCTTCAGGTTTCATCAGAATCCTCTTGCTTGTCCTTATAGGAAGGCTGTGGGGCCCAGCAGCTCTCCTCAGCCCAGCCAGGTGGAGGCCTGTGCCTTGAACGTTTCCAAGAGAGGTAGAACCACCAGGCCCCTCGACACTTCCTGTGTGGGGTTCAAAAACCCGCCTCCCCTCCCAGCCTCCGGTGCTTGCTTAGGAAAATGGTGAGTCTCCCTCTGACGAAGACCCCTTTTTCATGCTAGCGTTGCAAACAACGGCCCCAGGGGCCTTATCTCCAGCAGATGTCTTGGAAAAAATCCTCTGATTTCTTCTTTCAGCAGTCATAAGCTGCCGTGTCTCCGCCATCTTAGTAGAGTGAGCGTCCTGTGAGAGGAAGATGCAGTCGGGCACTGTCTGGAGAGTTCTGGGACTCTGCCTCTTATCAGGTGAGTAGGAGGGAATGAAAAAGGGTGATGTGTCTCCAGACCACTGGAAGGCTCACGGCATTACCTGGCACTGCCCAGTGGCACCAAGAAGCCTCAATCTAACAGAAGACGTAAGGAACTGTTTGTGCTACATTAGGGTGGGGAATTGGAGCCGGAGGCTAACGAGAAAGATATGCCCCAGGTGCCTGGGGGAGCCTTCCAAGAGCAGTCAAAGAAAAGAGGTGGGAATGATCCTATGTATTGACCAAATTCTGTTGGTGAATTTACTGAGCCCTTAAGAACTAACAGAAAAGAGGTTAGAGAGCAAAGCTCCACTCCTTGTTTTGGGGAGATCAGCTAGTTGGACCCAAACTGCACAGGGTATACACAGCAAGTTTAGTATCTTTGAGACAATAAAATGCCTCATAATTTTCAGGCCTTTTTAGGTGATCAAGAGCTTTCAATTAGTTTTGTCCTTTTTGAATCAAGGTGGGATATAAATTGACAGATAACTAAGACCATTTACATATTTCATATGAGATAAATAATATATTTTTTTAAAGTTGCCATTTACTGAGTGCCAGGTACTATGTTAAGAAAAAAGTCTTAGGCCGGGCGCTGTGGCTCACGCCTGTAATCCTAGCTCTTGGGAGGCCGAGGCGGGCGGATTGCTCAAGGTCAGGAGTTCAAAACCAGCCTGAGCAAGAGCGAGACCCCGTCTCTACTATAAATAGAAAGAAATTAATTGGCCAATTGATATATATAAAAAATTAGCCGGGCATGGTGGCGCATGCCTGTAGTCCCAGCTGCCCGGGAGGCTGAGGCAGAAGGATCACTCGAGCCCAGGAGTTTGAGGTTGCTGTGAGCTAGGCTGACGCCATGGCACTCACTCTAGCCTGGGCAACAAAGCGAGACTCTGTCTCAAAAAAAAAAAAAAAAAAAAAAAAAAAAAAAAAAAAAAAAAAAGAAAAAAGTCTTTATGTGTGTTAACTGATAACACCATACTTCTACCTTGGAAGGAAGGTGTTATATCCTCTATTGTACGAATGAAGAAATTGATACTCAAAAATGTTAAATAACTTGTTTAAAACCACACAGTAAGTGCTAAAGCTGATCTGGGAAATCAGGACTGTGTGTCTGCAGGGCCTGTGCTTTGAATGACTGCATCACATGAGGCAAAATGGCTCATGAGGGTTTTATTTCAAAAACCTAGACAAGGCCATCACAGGGGCCCCTAACTCATTGGGTTTCTCAAACTTGAATGTGCACACAAATCACCTGGGGTTCGTGTTAAAATGCAGCTTCTGGGCCGGGCGCTGTGGCTCACGCCTGTAATCCTAGCTCTTGGGAGGCCGAGGCGGGCGGATTGCTCAAGGTCAGGAGTTCAAAACCAGCCTGAGCGAGACCCCGTCTCTACTATAAATAGAAAGGAATTAATTGGCCAACTGATATATATATAAAAAAAAAAAAAATTAGCCGGGCATGGTGGCGCATGCCTGTAGTCCCAGCTACCCGGGAGGCTGAGGCAGAAGGATCACTCGAGCCCAGGAGATTGAGGTTGCTGTGAGCTAGGCTGACGCCACGGCACTCACTCTAGCCCGGGCAACAAAGTGAGACTCTGTCTCAAAAAAAAAAAAAAAAAAAAAAAAAAAAAAAAATGCAGCTTCTGTTTCAGGAAACCTGCAGCAGGGACTGAGATTCCACATGTCTAATAAGCTCTCAAAGTTATTAATCTGCTACTGGTCCAAGGAACATATTGAGTAGCAGGGGCAGTTTTAAGAAAAACTATGCTTTTTCTTAAAAAAAGAAAAAGTAGAATATCAAAGACCCAGCACCCCGAGAATTTTAACATCATAAGAACATACCCATCTGGGGGATGGTCATGATGGAGACTCAGACTTGTGGGGGGAGGGGGGAAATGGGCATTTATTGAAACCTTAAAATCTGTACCCCCATAATATGCCGAAATTAAAAAAAAAAATTCAAAAAAAAAAAAGAACATACCCAGTCTGCTCTGGGGATAGGGCAGTAGGGAGCGTGTCTCACCAAAGTAGAGGCTTTGCTAAAAGAACAGTTTAGGTATACAGAAAATTTTCAGGCAATGCCAGGGAAACCTCAGTTAATGCTGAGTGAGGAGACTTTGGAGGGCCCTGTGGAAATGTGATCGAGCTCTTCAACGCACGGGCTCTAGTTGATGAGTAATCAGGGTTTCAAATATTTCCACCTCTGTCTCAAGCAGAAAACAAATGGAAAAACTGAACCATCAGACAAGCAGGAGCTAGAGATGAAACAAGAATCCCAACATTTATACCCAACCAAGGGCTTGTTTTTCTTTCACAGAGACCAACTTTCAAAATGGAGGCTTGGTTGCAAAATTCTTTTGATATTTCTCCAGTCACCCAAAAAGCAGTCCTAACTTTTTCTGATTTCTGCTTGCCAAACACTTCTAATCTCATATTTAATGCTAGATGCTTTCTTGCTCTATTTCCTCCCAAACTGCCCAGGAACCCCTGGTCAATACCCAGCAATAAGTTTACTTTCCTGGGGTATAGAAATGGCTAGGATCTAACCGTAGTTGAGAGGGACTTCAGGAGCCATAACACAGCCCTCTTTGTGTTTGGAATTGCAGGCACCCACAATATTTACTAACTTTTTATTATTATTATTTGTTTTCTAGTTGGCACTTGGGGGCAGGAAGGTAAGATACCCTTTCTTTCTTTGCTATAAAATCAGCCCAACATTCTTTGTATTTATGAGTGGAACTTTCTCTCAGCCTCTCACAGAACTTCCACAGAGACCAGTGAAAGGGATTGCTCCCATCTTTTCCTTTGCCTTTTTCTCATAAATCTAGAGATATTTCTAGCCAAGTGAAGCAACAGAGATCACAGGAAATAACAAGTCTTAATTATTCAAAAGCAAAATCTCGACTGTTAAGTTGAAAATGCCAACCATTCTCGTTTGTCTGCATTTTACATTTGCTGTGAGGTTTTGTGGAGGTTATGTGGCAAGAATACGTGAACAGGGTTACTCTGGATACGCCTCTGGGGAAATATTTGGGTACATACTCAGAATCACATGTCTGAATACTCTGAATGTGCCTCCATGTGTGTTCATGTGTGTGCACATGTGTGAGTGTGCTTACCCTGGACTTACTTTCTCAATCATAGCGGTAAGAGTTCCGTGTGTTGCAACACAAGAAGCCTCTCTATCCAATCAGCTCTTCCAAACTGAGTGAACCAATGGTGTATTTAAATGCAAACACTGCTCATCTACATTGCACTGTGGAGCCATTTTTATAAATAGCCCTCAGATATTTAATAGAAGATATAAGGCTCAAAACAGCTTTTCATGAACAGCCAAGAAAATTTGAAGATCCATTGTTTCCAAAAGGTTGAGGGAAGAGTCCTAACCCATGGGAGGAGGGTCTGATCTTAGCTGCTGATAGAAATATTACTAATGGCCTCTTGTCATTTTCCTTTTCAGACAATGAAGAAACTGGTAAGAGGATTTTCACTCTATATGAACTCTTTTCAAATGTGGAACAATTTTACTTAAATTCAGCCAATTAAAAAAAAATGGGAGACAAAATGATCATAGAGGACAGGAACAGTAATAAGCACTGAGAACTAGAACTAGTAAAAGGAAAATACAGCTATCTTTCAATGGAATCTGTATGAAACATGCCTGTATTTGTTGCTGTCATGTCTTGTTATAGCTATGTGTATATGTATTCCTGAGCACACAGTCAGTCAGGTGAGAACACAAATGTAGGTGTGGGTTGGAGCTACCATGCGTTTTTGTATAAACCATGAGATCCTTGAAGGCAGAGACAATGTCTCATATACCTAGGCCAGGGTCTGGCACATATTAGCTGTTCAATGAATATTTTTGAATGAATAAATGAACAAAACATATGAACCCATTGCTAATTCCCTCCTCTCAAGAAGCCAATGGTCTTGTGTAAGAACACTGATGTCTAAGCATAGACATCTAGACTCTTGTATGAGCATGAAAAAGTCTAAGCTCTCCTACTGAATTTATGCCAATTAAAGTTGTGAGCAATTTTCTTTACACTCCTTTTTTTCAAACAAACATACCAAGCAGAATATAATGTCTATTTGCTTTTAAGCCATTTTATTTATGATATCTAGTTCACTTAACATTTCTAAGAAACATCAGTGCTGAAAAATTACTTATGAGTCAAAATAATATCAAGTATCTATGGTCATCATATTCAACTCCCAATTATTAGCAAGTAGAAAGCCTGGGGAATAATTTGCATTGTCTTCCGCCTCGGCCAGAGGGCTGCCTGAGCAACTGGGTCAGAGCTCAGTTCTGTTTTCCATGGCAGCAAGACCCCAAGAAGGAAAAGAGGAAAGGAAGTGACATCTTTCTTGAGCATATGCTATGTGCCATTCACGTTCACCCTCTTTATCCCTTTAATTCTCACAAAAACCTTGTGAGGTGGGTGTTTTAGTTCCACTTCCCTGATAAGGAAATTGAGGCTCAGAGAAGGTAAATGATTTGCCCAGAGCTGGGATTCAAACACAAGGCTTCTGACTCTGAGTCCAGTGCTCCTTCCGCAGTAGCGTGCTGTCTCCGAGCACCACCACCTCTCCCGTCTTCCAGCGGCCATGCCCAGGCTCCTCAGGGCCCAGTGTTTCAGCCACAAGGTTTCCAGGAAACAAAGATGGACTCAGCTTTACCTCCCAGCGCAAAACTAGCTGCTGTGCGGAATTTGGCTAGATCCCCAGATAGCATTAGTGAATTATGAGTTGATTTCATCCGTCCACACCAATGGGCCTTCCCTCTGACAAAAAATAACTGAGAGTTGATTATGTTCAAAGATAATATAAAGCCAATTTTTATTGAAAGAACCATTTCCTCAAAATGTATAGGTGCTTTACATCATTTAAAGGCAATAACAGAGACAATTATACGGAATAAGAAGATGTTTGTTCTCTATTATGAGGGACTCTGTTAGCTATAAGAAATAATTTCGGAGAAATTATTATTGGGCTTACGAGAAATAGGTAAGCCCAAGAATGAGTGATGCAGTGGTGTAGAGGTCTTTGTCCCTGAGAAGGCTGTTTCATATCTGGAATACAGTTCTGGCTAATGCTAGAGGCAAGAGACTTCTAGAATTTTTCAGCCTTAGGACTTTAAGACTTTCTGATCTTCAGAGGGTTTGGGTGTAGAAGCACATGCTGGTATAGTCTTAATTTGATGTACCTGAGTTATATCTATAAGCTAAGTTACATCTCTGAGCTAAATCTCATGGCTAGGTACATACCTCACCTTCAAGACTTAGGGGTCCCTAAATGATGAGACCCACTTTGGGAATTCTTGGAGGCAGTGTCTAGTCCCACTAGAAAAATTTTACCTACTATTTAAACTTAAACCAGAATATTTTCTTACCGCTCTTTCCTTTTTTCATTTTCAGATGGTCTTATGCTGAAACGTGAGTTTATCAATCTTTTGTTTACTCCCTGTCTGAGGATACAGATTGGTGGGTAAAGGAGAAAGAACTGATTGAGAGAGATTAACCCCAAGAACTGAGGTCCTCCCAACTTTACATGCTCATCACCCATTTCAGAAAGTTTCCAGATACTAATGTTCATCCTCCCCTTCCCAAGTCCCCATGTCCCTGCCTAAACCCTGAAGCCACCTTCAAAATGTTCTCTAGTTTTCTTTCCCCCACACATCCCCTTTTCACACTCTCCAGCAAGTAAAACACCCTTCTGACAAGCAAATCTAAGACCTGCATGACAGATGTCTTCCTGCATTTGGTTGGTTCTTTTGTCACTAATTTGCCTTTTCTGAAAATTCCCTGGTTTCTCCCTCCAATTTCCCTCCTTTTGCTCCTATTCCCCAGCATATCAAGTCTCCATCTCAGGGACCACAGTAGAACTGACATGCCCTCTGGATCTTGAATCTGAAATACACTGGGAAAAAAATGGTAAAGCATTATCCGAGTATCAGAACGAAAAGCAGCTATTGTGGAAGGAATTTTCAGAAACGGAGGACAGCGGTTATTATACCTGCTACGCAGACTCGAAGAAAAAGAACCACTATCTCTACCTGAAAGCAAGAGGTAATACAGGTCTCCAGAAAAGGCCCCAGTAGGCCCCTTAGGGAGGACCATTTCAAAGGGGAATTCTCAATGATTTCCCCTGACCCAACTCACAGTCCCCTAGCATCTTTGTGCTTCCTCCTATGCTCAACCCTGGGACACTCTGGAGCCACACAGCATCAGCGTTTTCTGGAATATGATAGAACACCAATGGGGGCTGTCTGGGTAGCCTCAATCTGTGCTAGATCTAATATTTTATTTTATTTTATCTTATTTTATTTTTTTTTTTTTTGAGACAGAGTCTCACTTTGTTGCCCAGGCTAGAGTGAGTGCCATGGCATCAGCCTAGCTCACAGCAACTTCAAACTCCTGGGCTCAAGCGATCCTGCTGTCTCAGCCTCCCAAGTAGCTGGATCTACAGGCATGCGCCACCATGCCCAGCTAATTTTTTGTATATATATTTTTAGTTGGTCAATTAATTTCTTTCTATTTATGGTAGAGACGGGGTCTCGCTCTTGCTCAGGCTGGTTTTGAACTCCTGACCTCGAGCAATCCACCCGCCTCGGCCTCCCAGAGTGCTAGGATTACAGGCGTGAGCCACCGCGCCCGGCCTTAGATCTAATATTTTAGATCAGGATTCCCAAGAGACAGGATTGGGTCATTTAGATTGTCTCACACCCAGAATTTTAGCAGTGAGTTTCTATAATGCTGTATCCAGAGATAAATTCTTCAGAAGAACTTGCAAAAAAGACTCAAAACTATTATCGTGAAACATCATAAACTTAGGCATAATAATAAAATAGTAACGATAGCTAACATTTAGTGAGTGCTCGTTAAGTTTCAAGCACTGTACGAAACACTTACCAGGGATTTTTTTTTTAGGTAATCCTCTCAACAACCACATGAGTTATTCAATTGCCATTTTGTAGATGGGGAAACAGAGGCTTCGTGAGTTGAAAACACATTTCACAATTCTCACAGCTAGTGAGTAATGAAGCTGAGATTCGAACCCGGGATTCGAGCTTCTGCCCATAACCACCACACTTTGCTTGTTGTTTTTGTTATAAACATATTGAAAGGGAGGGCTCTGGCCGTGGCAAGCATGTGACATGGAGGGGAGAATGGCCTTCATTGTTCCTTCCTCACCTCCAGTGTCCTCGTGTCTTCCTAAATCAGTGGAATTCTCTTCTCCCCACCCCCACGCCCCACAGTGTGTGAGAACTGCATGGAGGTGGACGTGATGGCGGTGGCTGCAATTGTCATAGTTGATGTCTGCATCACTCTGGGCTTGATGGTGCTCGTTTATTGCTGGAGCAAGAATAGAAAGGCCAAGGCCAAGCCTGTGACGCGAGGCATGGGTGCTGGCGGCAGGCCCAGGGGTAAGACTGCGGAGTTGGGTCGGGGGAGATTCCTGCCAAGGGGGCCGTCCAGCCGGGGCCAGGGCGGGTGGCACATCCACAGCTGGGTCAAAACAGCTTCTGCAGGGCATTCGCTCTGACACCCTATCTCAACAGAGGGTTTTGCATCTCAGATCACTTCTCTCCTTCCCACTCTAGAAAAGTGTAAAAAAGCTTATGAGCATGATGGGCTCCCTCAAATGCCTGTCAGTGCTCTGCAGTAATCAGATCCCATCCCCTAGCTGTGGGAAGAGAAACTTTGAAATATTAGTTCCTTTCTTTTCCTTTCCCTTCCCCGTGGAAACAAACAATGAGAGGACCTTGAGCTGAGGAAAGTCACAAATTGGTGAGATCGGCATGAGGGTCCTTAGAGATGGGACAAAAGACAGAGACGAGAAAAGGGGGTTGAATGGGAAAGGGAGTTGTAGAGAACAAAGGGGGTTGCCATCCTCCAATGGGGTCTCATTGGCACAGTCAGTGCTGCCAGATTGGTGTTCCCTCATGGAAACAAAGACTTTTCCCTTCCCTCTTCTGCAGGACAAAACAAGGAGAGGCCACCACCTGTTCCTAACCCAGACTACGAGGTAACGGGGGATAGAGTGGGCCAGGAAGCTGGGTGGTGGGAGTCCTTCTAGTGGGAAGGGGGAACAGGTGAGACTGTCCATCTCAGGCGTCCTCAAACTATGGCCTGAGGGGCACATGTGGGTGTTTTTGCCCATTTGTTTTTTTGCTTCAAAATAAGATATGTGCTGTATGCATAGGAATTTGTTCATAGTTTTTTTAAAACTATAGTCCAGCCCTCCAACAATCTGAGGGACAGTGAACTGGCCCCCTGCTTAAAAAGTTTGAGGACCCCTGGTCCATCTCTTCTGCCAGATACTTCAAAGCCCTGCACCCAGGGCTCCCAGCAACCCCCCATGTGCCCACCTCTGCCTCCTCCATGGTAGGACAGGCCCACCTCAAGGCTACACAGCTCCCGCAACAAGAAGGGGTGGTGGGCCGGGGGGAGACACACTACTCTCTCTCTGGCTTATTCATAATCTGGGATACAACCATAGAGAATATCATATATGCAAACTCTAACACAATAAATTCAGGGCTGATATTCCACCAGTATGCACCAATGTAGTCATACCAGTTATTAACGTACCTCATTGGTAAATAGCCCCAAGCTTCTCCCACCCCAGCCCACCCTATCTCTTACACACACACACACACACACACACACACACACACACAGCTACATATCACAGCCCCTCCGCCACTGGGCTGCCTCTTGATTTGCGGTAACTGAAGAGTTAATGCCTGACATAGCAGTGTGTGCACTACCAGCTGTTGAGTATTTTGAATATCACACCTAGATACACTCAACAAATATTTATTGGACATTTACTTTATTGGGCATTTAAGTATTTACTTAAGCATTAGTGACTTCTTTAACCCTAAGAAAAGCCCAGGGAGATGGGTCTCTAGAGTCCCATTTTTGAAATGAGAAAGCTGAGGCTCACAAAAGGAGGTGACTGGGTCAAGTCCCCTACCCATCTCCACGAGGTTAGAATTCGAGCCGCCTCCTCACTCCAATCCCACAAGTTCTTTCCGCTGCACAAAAGCTAGATCTTTAGTGCCCTTTCTTTCTTAAGAAGCACATCTTCCCACCCTACTGACCACCCGCTCTCCCTTCCACCCCAGCCCATCCGGAAAGGCCAGCGAGAAGTGTATTCCGGCTTGAATCAGAGAGGCATCTGAGGACAGACCATACAGCACGCTGCCTCCCACTGGTCTGGCTCCTCTCCTGGCACCCTGCTTCTCCCCATTCCCTGGGCAAGTCTTGGACCCCACAGGAGGATTGTTCCTGAACCAGTGATGAACTCATACCCTACAGCCTTGTCCCCAGCTCCCTCCTTCCTGCCTGCTCTGCTGGTGACCAGTCCTAGGACATTGCTGCCGTGTTGTCCCTTGAAACATTATTGTTAGTTATACCCTCACACCTGGCCTGCCACTCTTGTCAGGATATTTATTTCTGTTATTCTCTCCCTGCCAACTCTTCCTGTCCCCAAGGGATGTTACTTCTCCCTTCAGCTCCTTCCTTTTCCTGTGTATGAGTTGTCCCCCATTCCATCTACCTCTCTGTTTTTCCTGCTCTCTCTTCTGCAACCCTTTCTGGGGATGGACTGGGCAGAGGTCCTGTCCCACTCACAGATCCTGCCCCTGCTACCTCCCTTTGTCTCTACCTTAAGCCACTGCATGGCCATTTGCATCTCCATAAATGTGCTGGCTCCTCTCAGCTGAGAGAGAGAAAATAAAGCATATTTGGCTGAAAGAGTTGCTGGTCCTCTTTTCTGTTAGGCTCTTGTTTCCTAAGAGCACACAGGTCCTCGCTACCTCTTACTAAATACCTCTGTTATGATCCCAAATGTGAGCACTGCCTATTTTCACAGCTGGTGGGGGCATTATCTGAAGCTCTTTGGAGAGGGCATCAGAGAAAGAGAGGGAGTGCTAGAGAGAGGGAGGGGTGAAAGAAAGAAAGAGAAAGAAAAAGAAAAAAAGGGAGAAAGAAAGAAAAAAGGAAGGAAAGACAGAACAAAAAAGAAAGGAAGGAAGGAGAGAAAGAAGGAAAAGTTTCCTTCTCTTGGAGGAAAGCATCAAAAATGGCAGAAAGTGACTGATGGATCCCTGATGGGCGGGGAGGTCAGTTCAAAGAATGGGCAAGATAGAAACAGAGGCCTTGAAGGCAGATGAAGGTAAGAGAAGGGTGGGTTTGGGGGTAGACACAGGTTTCCATCAGCTGCCAGGGCTGGGGAAGGGAGGAGGGGGGTGCTCTCAAGCAGGCCATGCTCCCCCACCCAGAGGCAGGCTGCGGTTAGGCAGCAGGATGTGGGCTGTGCTTGCTTCTTCACGCCCTGGGGCTAGAGGGAGAGAGATGCAGAGGCAGCAGCCAGGGGCCCAGGGGCTGGTGTGGGAAGGCTTCGTTCTCAACTTCCCACAGCACACTCAGTTCCCAGAGAGAGCTGGTCGGAGTGTCCAAGAGCCATCTTAGTCCAGCTTCCCTGCCCAACTAAAACATGAGACAAAGTAGGTGAAAACAATAGCTTTTAAGACATTGGACACCAGGCAACAATGGTCAGTGATCCCTGAGAGGTGGGGAGAAACAAGGGAAGCCCTCAGATTGTTCCAGCCTACCACCTAGAGAGAGTTTGCAGGGAGGGAGACCCCAGGCAGAGCCCAAAGATCTCCCTGAGGTGAGCAGACAGAGACAGGAAGCCAAGAATTCTAGAGTTTACAGGAGAGCGTGCAAGCCATGAGAGAAATGCACCTGGAGGGACCCACAAAGGGCCCTTACTATAGCTTGGATGTTTGTCCCCCAAACTTCATGGTGAAATTTCATCCCAATAAATTTTGACAACTTAGAAAAAATTTACACAGTCCTTGAAACAGCTCACTAAAGATGAACTAAACTAAATATCTGTTTATTAAATAAATTGAATTTTTAGTTAAAAAATCTTTCCAGAAAGAAAACTGCAGACTTAGATGACTTCACTGGTAAAATCTACCAGACATTTGAAGAGGAAATAAAACCAATTCTGTATAAACCCTTCCAGAAAATTGAAGAAGGAAATTTTTCCAACTCAATCTATAGAGACCAGATTTACCCTGTGTTGATGATCCTCATTAATTTTATGTGTCCACTTAGGCCATGATACCCAAATATTTGATGTAATATAATAGGATGTTATCATGAAAGTATTTTTGTAAATGAGATTAACATTTAAATCAGTAACTTTGAGTAAATCAAAGTACCCTCTATAATGTGGGTAGACCTCATCCAAACACTTGAACGTTAAAGAGAAAACACCCTGAGGTTCTTTGACAGGCAGAAGGAAATCTGCCTCTAGACTGTCTTTGGGCAGCTACAATAGCAATTCTTCCCTGGGTCCCCAACCTGCCAGCATACCCTGCATATTTTGGACATGCCAGCCTCTACAGTCACATGAGCCAATTTCTCTAAAACAGAACCAGTAGAGTGTATATACAGTCATCCCATTCCTTTGTGGAGGATGGGTTCCAGGATCCCCTCCTCCAGGAATACCAAAATCTACAAATACTCAAGTCCTTTATAGAAAATAGTGTTCCTTTATTTTTATCCACCTCTCAGAGATCACTTTCCATTGTTGCCTGGTGTCCAAGTCTTAAAAACGATTGTTTTTACCTATTTTGTCTCATGTTTTAGTTGGGCAGAGGTGACACAGGGTCAAGGGCAAGCTTATTTTTTTTTTTTTTTTTTTCATTTTTCTGGAGTGGAGAAAGGGCAAGCTTATTTTAAGCACAGGAGAGATGTGAGCATTCGATGGAGAGGAAAGATCAAGTTGCAAGGACAGTTTGCACATAACCTACATATATCTTCCTGGATACTTTAAATCATCTCTAGATTACTCATAATACCTAACACAATGTAAATGCTATGTAAATAGTTGTACTATATTGTATAGGGGATAATGACAAGAAAAACATCTGTACACGTTCAGAACGGATGCAGTTATCTATTTTTTCTCAATACTTTAGATCTGTAGCTCAGTTCTGTTTCTCTGGGAAACCCTAATATATCCTGATATCAAAATCGTACAAAGGCATTACAAGAAAAGAAAATTATAGACAAACTCCTCTATAACATAGATACAAAAATTCTTAACAAAATTTTAGCAAATTTAATCCAATAATATATAAAAATAATACATAATGACTAGAGTTTTTCAGGAATGCAAGGTTGGTTTACCAGATCACGTCATCAATTTAATTTACCATGTTAACAGACTAAAAAAGTAAAATCATATTATCATCTCGATGCAGAAGAAGCTCTTGACAATACCCAACATCTATTTTTGACAAAAATTCTCAGCAAACTAGAAAGAGAACTTCCCCAATCTGTTAAATGCCATCTAAGAAAAACCTATAGTTAATATTACCCATAATGATGAAAGACAATGCTTCCTCCCAAGATCATGAAAAAGGCAAAACTGTTCTCCCCTTCTATTCAACATTGTACTAGAAGTACTGGCCAGTTCAATAAGCCAACAAACTGAAACAAATAGGAAAGTAGAAAATGAAACTGTTTTTTTCACAGATAATGTGATTGTCTATGTAGAATACCCAATGTTTGGTAGCTACTAGAATTAATAAGTGGGTTTAGCAAGTTTGCAGGGTACAAGATCAATATACAAAAATTAGTTGTATCTTTATATACTAGCTATGAACAATTGGAAATTAAAATTTTTTAAATATAATTGCATCAAAAATATTAAATACTTAGGGAGAAATATGGTAAAAGATATATTCATAGATTGGAAGACTCAATATTGTTAACATGTTAGTTTTAAATTGATCTATAAATTCAATGCAATCCTGATCAAAATCACAGCAGGCATTTTTGTTGTAACTGAGAAGCCAATTCAAATGGGAGTGCAAAGGACCTAAAATAGCCAAAACAATTTTCTTTAAAAATTGCATCCCAGGCCGGGCGCGGTGGCTCACGCCTGTAATCCTAGCTCTCTGGGAGGCCGAGGCGGGCAGATTGCTTGAGGTCAGGAGTTCGAAACCAGCCTGAGCAAGAGCAAGACCCCGTCTCTACTATAAATAGAAAGAAATTAATTGGCCAACTAATATATATAGAAAAAAATTAGCCGGGCATGGTGGCGAATGCCTGTAGTCCCAGCTACTTGGGAGGCTGAGGCAGGAGGATTGCTTGAGCCAGGAGTTTGAGGTTGCTGTGAGCTAGGCTGACGCCACGGCACTCACTCTAGCCTGGGCAACAAAGCGAGACTCTGTCTCAAAAAAAAAAAAAAAAAAAAATTGCATCCCAGCTATTCCACTCTGAGTATTTATCCAATAGAAATGAAAATATATATTCACACAATGACTGATATATGAATGCTCATAGCAGCTTAATTTGTAATAGCCTGAATCATGAAACAACCCAAAAGACTCTCAATGGGTGAAAGGATAAGTGAAGTGTGGTATATCCGCACAAAAGAGTACTACAGGACAATAAAAAGGAATGAATGTGCTACAGGGTGGATGAATCTCAAAATAATTATGCTGAGTGTAAGAGTCTAGACCAAAAAGATTGCATATATTATTTCATTTATATGAAACTCTGGAAAAATGAAAATTAATCTGTAGTGACAGTGGATCAGTGGTTGCCTGGGGTGGGGGTGGAATAAGGAGGAGAAGGATCTTTTCAGGGTGTTGGAAAGGCTCATTATTTTGATTGTGGTGATGTTTCACCAGTAGATACATATGTCAAAACTTACCACATTTTAAATATGTGCAGTTTATTCATGCCAGTTTTCCTTTAAAAAGCTGTGTTGGGGGGGGGTGTTTGTTTGTTGAAGACAGGATCTTACTCTGTTGCTGAGGTATGAGTGCAGTGGCGTCATCACAGCTCACTGCAATCTCAATCTCCTGGGCTCAAGTGATCCTCCTGCTTCAGCCTTCCAAGTAGCTGGGACTACAGGTGCACACCACCACATCGGGCTACTTTTTGTAGAGATGGGGGTCTCGTGATGTTGCCCAATTTGGTCTTGAATTCCTTGCCTCAAGCATCCTCCCACCTCAGCCTCCCTAAGTGCTAGGATTACAGGTGTGAGCCACCATGCCCAACCAATAAAGCTGTTTCTTGAAAGCACCAAAACAAAGAGCCAGACAGGACACAAGTTTCCAGAAGGGCTCAGATGGAGGGCAGTGTTTCTTGACTTTGGCTTCACATCACAATCACCTTAGGCAGTTTTAAAAGTCCTGATGCTCAAGCTGCACCCTAGATTCATAAAAGCAGAATCTCTGGGGGTGGCACCCAGACACCAGTTTTGGGGGTTTTTTGGGGGGTGGGGTGACAGGGTCTCACTATGTTGATTAGGCTGGAGTGCAGTGGCTATTCATAGGCACAATCATAGTGCACTGAGGCCTCAAACTCCTGGCCTCAAGCCATCCTTCCACCTCGGCCTCCCGTGTAGTTGTAACTACAGGTGTTTTTGCCACTGCACCCAGCTGGCACTAGTATTTTAAAATCTCCCTAGGAGATTCCAAAGTGCAGCCAACACTGAGAACTGGTGAGTGGGAGGTGTGAGAGAATATGAGGAGTACAAGGTATTAAGAAGTGTGCAGTGCATGGGAAGGATCCAAATCATTGGTGAGATATAGGCCAGGGAAGGGATGCCCAGGGTAGAGAGATCCAGGGAGAAAGCAAGGGCTTGGGTTAGGGGACTACAGTGGTAAGGATAGAAAGGGTAGGAACAAATCAAGACCAACGTGTGTGTAAACTGGAAGTGCATTCTATTTCTCATGAAATTAGAGTCTGTGTGCATCTTGAGGAGATGGTAAGCAGAAGCGCCCTGTTCTTTGGCTATATGGTTGTTAATTCCTTTCTCCTTTGGGAATCCTGGTCTAGGAAACTCCCGATGTCATTAAACTCTCCCGAAGCTCTTTAAATTAGTTGTGAAATCTGAGAACAAAAGGAGGGGTTCAGCTAGTGCAGTGGCTCACAACTGTAATCCTAGCACTCTGGGAGGCCAAGACGGGAGGATAGCTTGAGTTTGAGACCAGTCTGAGCAAGAGTGAGACCCTGTCTCTACGAAAAATAGAAAAACTAGTCAGGCATACTGGCGCACGCCTTTAGTCCCAGCTATTTGGGAAGCTGAGGCAGGAGGATTGCTTGAGCCCAGGAGTTTGAGGTTGCTGTGAACCACAGTGATGCCACTGTACTCTACCCAAAGCAATAGAGTGAGACTCTATCTCAAAAAAAAAAAAAAAAAAAAAAAGAGGGGTTCTTCCCAGTCCTAGGATCCAGAAACTGTCATAAAGGACACAATAGAGTAAGTGGCTTCAATTCTTCCTCTAAACCAGAGACTCTCAATTTCAGCTGCTTCAGAATCACCCGGGGACCCCATGTCTAGAATAGAACCTAAGTATCTATATTTTTAATATATCCCTCAGGCTCCCAAAGTTTCAGAACCACCACTAATCCACTGGCTAATGATGACACCTATTAAAAATTTCCCAAGCCCCCATCCAGTCTCAAACTCTAGCTTTCCAGGTAGATGGAGAGGGATAATGTGGTTTTTTTTTATTTTTTTTTATTTTGGCATATTATGGGGGTACAGATTTTAGGGTTTCAATAAATGCCCATTTCCCCCCCTCCCCCCAAAAGTCTGAGTCTCCATCATGAGATAATGTGTTTTAATGGATGAAGGGATTCGTGTATCATGCATTAGGCAGGAGCAATCCAGGGACAGATCCTGGGGAAAGGAAAATCAATTGGCACCTTTGATATAGCTGGTGGCAACTGCTCACCAGGGCCATAAAGCTGAGGCCAGCCCTTTTGCAGCAGTGGGACTTTGTCGCACACATGCTCTGAGTCTTGGTAAGAAGTGAGTCCCAGGTACCTTGATGTTGCCACCGCCCCGGCTCATGATGTCATGGAAACTTCTGTGTGGCTGGGCTCCTGAACACAGCAGCCTGCCTGTGGCTGTGGTGAGGCAGCACAAACCCTGGAAGCTTTGTGAGAGGTGACTGGAGTCAACAAGTAGCCATGGGAGTGTGGTGGGAACACTTCCCCCAGCGAGCCCACCGGGCTACAAACACCAGAGGGCCAGAGTGTGGTGGGAGACTGCCCATCACACCATCCATGTGGGGCAGAGGAAGGGAAGAGATAAAGGAAGGACACAGGTGGACAGGGAAGGCAAGGTCCCAGCCAAGTCAGGACAATTGTCATCCTTTGCCCAGGAGCCTTGAAAAGTCCAGGCACCTGCTGAGTGAAAGAGGATTTCTTTATTGGCTGAGCAAGGAGGGAAGGTACAATTGACAACTGATGTTTCTAGATCCGCTAGTTCCAGGTTCACTTGTTCCGAGGCCAGTTTCCTCCAAGACGGCTGTACTGAACATCCTCCCGATCTCGGAGAGGCTAAGAGAGGAGAAGGGAGGACGGTCAGAAGGTAGTAGCAGAACCCTCCTAGGGAGGACCCAGCAGGCTCAGGGGATGAGTGTTCATGCCTCACCTCTCCAGTCACCCCCAAACAGGAATGCCCCACCAGGACCCTTCACACATGCGCAGCACTCATCGGGTCAGCCTCTCTCTCCACTCACTCCCCCTCTCATTCATGCCTCCTTCCCCTCAGGGCTCACCTGATAGACCTGGTCATTCCTTAACAGAGCTTGAATGTCAGCTGCTAGAAAAACCAGAGAAAGAGAGTCGTCAAAAGTCTAGGAAGATAGGACGGTGAGACCCCCATGAACACGGTGGGGGGACTGCAGCTGGTCACACCCTCTCACACCCTCAGAAATCTGCACGAGCAATGTGTGCCCACAAACTCTTCTAACAAGAAGAATTTGTTGCAGGAGTCCTTAGTAGATTGCAAGAGTGACTCCCAGATGAGACCGAACCTACCACCAGCCCCATTCCTTAGCTGGCGCTTGAGCTCATTGGTACACACACACACACACACACACACACACACACACGCTCTGGCCCTCCACTAACCCCCAGAGAGCCTTCCAGTTTCATGTCCAGCAAAGCAGTAGACTCCCAAAGCGAGGAGCAGAGTGGCAATGATGTCAGTGATGATGATGCCAGCCAGGGAGGCTGGGTTCAGCTCCACACAGTTCTGGCACACTGTGGGGGAAGGGAAGAGAGAAGAGGGGTAGACAGCCTTTAAGATCAGAGAACCATCTCTGCCTTCGAGGGCAGCCATAGGACCTCTCATGCCAAGACCCAAACTTCAGTAAGATCCTGGGAGAAAGGCCTGGTGATGGCTTTGCCACATCTGCCTCCACCCTTCATCCCAAAGAATCCCCAAGGACAGCCAAGACGTAATCTCATCTTAGACAGGGCAGTGGCAGCGGGCCAGACCCTCTCCCAACCAAGGCTGCAGTAGCAAGGCCCCTACTGCTCTGTCCTGCTTAGTTAAGCTCTCTCTCCCACTTTGATACCCCCAAATCTAGCATGTACCATTATGAGTGACTGCAGTTTGTTTAGAGAACAGATAGGTTCACCACAGCCCCTCTGGCCAGAAAGTTCTCACATCCAGAGGCCCCATCCATTCCAACCCAAAAGGTCCAGGAGGCACCTACTTCGATAATAAACTTGCACAGTAGATAGTTGGTTGGCATTCGTATCTGTATCTGTCCCGTTACACATATACATTCCTCGTGGGTCCAGGATGCGTTTTCCCAGGTCCAGCCTTTTGTTCTCTGACAAGGGTGTTCCCATCGTTCCCTCTAGCCATGTGATGTTGGTATTGCATTTCAAAAACACTTTGTCCTCAATTTCCTGCACGGGTATCTTGAAGGGGCTCGCTGGGGGGGGGGGGACCACAATTGGAGACAGCTCTTGGGTCTGTGCCAGGCCCCTTGTTCTGCTCAGGCTCATGCTTGAGAAAGATCACTTTCCTAGTCTAGGTCAGTTTATGATTTCTATTAGGAGAGACAGAACTCACAAGAAAAAGCCTTCAGGAAGTTCTCCCACAAACTGCAGGGACCAGAGAGGGCACGAGGATGCAGTCCCAGCAGAGAACAGGTCCTGAAGGACTTGGAGCAAAAGAGGAAAGCTTGGGGCTGGATTGATCCAAGAACCTTCCCAAAAAAGTGTTCAGACCACTGGAGAGGAGGAGGGAGCGTAGACGGCTGAAGCAAGCAAGAAACCATGGGAGGGTAAAAGGACATTACTCGTTGAAGGTGTCTGCATTCTTTCCTCAAGAAAATGTCTTATTCTACTTCTCAGCCACCTCCAACACTTCCACTCCAACTTCTTGTCCTCTCCCCTCCCCAATACCCCTGCTACAACAACAACCAAGAGCATGGGACTCTCACGACCAAAGCCTTTCCCAGGGCCAAGGATGGCTGCAGGTAGGGAGAAGCTGGTGTGAGTCACCAGCCCAGTGGGCCAAAAGTGGGCCAGGGCAAGTCCCATGTACAGATTTTTAGTTGTTCCACCCTTGGTTAAGAGGAAGGAAACAGAAAAAAAAATTATTGGATCCATTCCTGGAACTCCACCCAAGTCAAGTCTTATGGAGACTTTAAGTGCTGGAGGTGAGCACAGCACCTTTCTAGATCCATCGAACTGCTTTGACAGCCCGAGAGCACCTCCACAGCCCACAGAGGCACTGGAATCTGTACCTCCAAGCCCAGGGAATAGTGGAATCTACATTCTCCCCGCACTTCACATTAAGTCACCAATTTGGATGCCACAGCACCTTCTAGAAAACTCCAAAGTAGCTGCTTCTCTGAGTATACACGTATATTCTCATCAGGTCAGGAGGATATACGTGTATACTCAGGGAGACATATGTACATCAAATGCTTCAAATCCCAGTCATGTCTTCCTTGGGGATCTATTTCCAGTGGAAATCCTGGGTGTCCCAGTACAGTTGACCATTAGGTGATCATTGGACCCAGCTTGCTTGGGATTGAGGGGGGTTTCTGGAACGTGGGATGTCCAGTTTTAAAACTGAAACTGGCAAACTGGGGTGAGTTGAAATCCCACTAACTATTTAATAACCCCCCAAATCAGCCCCCCATCCCGCTCAACCTAAAGTTAACTTTTCTCTTAAAGCACTACCCTAAGTGCTGTGGCATGGCTCCAAGGGTGATGTAATCTGGCCAAAGGATGAAGAGTCCTGATCCCAGAGGCCATCAGCCCTGGGAGGAACAGCACATGTGGCTCCGCTCCCATCCCCGCCCTAGGTTCAGGCGCACAAACGCTGAACCATACAGATCTCTGATCTAAGGCCTATGGAGAGATGCTCAAGGCCAACATGTACTGCTGGCTGGGGTCATTCAGAGCCCAGAGCCTGCTTCCCGGACCCTGTGCTACATCCCAGCCCTGCCCTCCTGACACCCTAGGGTGCCTGGTGAATTGAAGCTAGCCTTAAGAAGCACTTTCAAGTAGACCTTGCTCCCAGGGGTCATGTCCCTCTCAGGTCCCTTTCCCCACCCACCTGGGGAATAGCCTTACCTTGGGGGAGAAGGGCAGCCAGTATCAGCCCAGCCAGAAGCCTGCTGTGTTCCATCTCCCAGCGGAATTCATCCAGTACATAAAGTGAGGTCACCAAACTATCAGCCAGGGCGAGAGCTGCCCTCCCCCAACTGACTCACAGGCACCGGAAAAAGTAAAGAGCTGGGGAGGAACTAGAAGATGTCTGTTTCTCTGCTCTCTGCCTTTGATGATGGGAGACTGCCAGGGTGGGGGTAGGGTAGGGGTTGCGTAGGAAGGAAGCAGGTGCAAATTGCTCTTTCTCTGAGTGGGGAGCTGGCAGAGAATATGGAAAAGGTTGCCTGAACTTCAGAGCCCCTGTTGACAGTGTAACTACATTTACACGCTACTTAAAACCTGCCACCTGGCCGGGCGAGGTGGCTCACGCCTGTAATCCTAGCACTCTGGGAGGCCGAGGTGGGCGGATTGCTCGAGGTCAGGAGTTTGAAACCAGCCTGAGCAAGAGCGAGACCCCGTCTCTACTATAAATAGAAAGAAATTAATTGGCCAACTAAAAACATATAGAAAAAATTAGCCAGGCATGATGGCGCATGCCTATAGTCCCAGCTACTTGGGAGGCTGAGGCAGCAGGATTGCTTGAGCCCAGGAGTTTGAGATTGCTGTGAGCTAAGCTGACACCACAGCACTCACTCTAGCCTGGGCAACAAAGCGAGACTCTTGTCTCAAAAAAAAAAAAAAAAAAAAATTGTGTTGACTCGATAACTGACTGGCTGAGGGATAAAGGGGCCTGAGATCCTAGCCAGGGGTCCTCAAACTTTTTAAACAGGGGGCCAGTTCACTGTCCCTCAGACCATTGGAGAGCCATTGGAGAGTGCAGCACACAATTCACACATGAGCACTGTTGGCCCTGGGACCAGTTGGCTGCTAAGCAGGACAGGCAGTGGCAGCAAAAACACCCGGCAGGCCAGATAAATGTCCTCGGTGGGCCGCATGTGGTCCACGGGCCATAGTTTGAGGACCCCTGTTAGACACTCAGTCCAGATCCTGGTCCCTGGAAATGTGCTGGCCTGTCTTAGAATTGTCCCACCTATTCCCTTGCGGGCCGGCTCCTCTTTGATGATCCCAGAAGAACAGTGAAAAAAAAAAAAAATCCCTGAATGAAGACTGGACTGAGGTTTCTTTGCATTTGGAGCTTTAGCCCCAAGCACCTGAGAGTTCCACCTAAATTCATTCGTTATAGCAACAACAAACAGCCACAAGCAACAACGGACTGCAATCCTAGCACCAACGGTAGCAGGGACATTTATCTCCCTCTTGAAGAAGGAGGCCCTGGACCATCTCCCAGCCAGCATCCAGAGTAGTTCTATGTGCAAGGTGAGTCTCTGAGTGCGAATCCAGCACTCTCTCCCTCTCTCTCCCACCCTCCCCTCCTTAACAGAAAAGCAAGAGGCATCTGCACCTGCAGCTCTGCTGAGGCCCCTGCTGCCCACACTTGCAGCAGAGGGTGGAGGCTCTGGGTTCTTGCCTTCTGGCAGGGCCCCAGCCCAAAGGTGCTGGGCGGAGCCAGTCTAGCTGCCGCACAAGCCGCTGGCTGCTAAGGGCTGCTCCACGCTTCTGCTGAGGGAAGGACAGAGACTAACATGGAGCAGGGGAAGGGTCTGGCCGGCCTCATCCTAGCTATCATTCTTCTTCAAGGTAAGGGCCTGTACCCTGGAAAAAGACCCAAGGGAAGAGGCCATCACCAGGGAGACACGAATATTGGTATCCCTAACCTTGAGTCCACCTCAACTGTCACCTTAGAGTTCAAAGAAGGAAGGGCAAAAATGGGAGTCTCTTACTGTTCTCTGCTAAAGAAGAAGCAGTGTCCAATGGGAGAAATGGGGTCCTTGTCTCTGAGAAATCAAAGCAGAGTGCTTAACTGGCTAGAGAGAGGACCCTGCTGCCGCCATCTTATAGTCCAAAGGAGCATAGGTCAGGAAACTGAAAAGAAAAGATATGTGCTCCCTAATTCAGAACCTGGCTTAGCAGTGGATCTGTGAAGCATTCATTCACTCCGTTGGTCAACTGGTCAACAATTATGTGTGAGATCCTAATATGTGATAGGCCAGGAGGATATAAAAATGAATAAAAAGCTTATGCTCTAAAGAGTTCTTAGTGTAACTGCAGAGGTAAGTGTTAATGTTGCCAGACTGAGTATAAGGTACAGTGTGGGGAACCTGTGCAAATATTCAGTTAAAAATACCCAACAGGAAGTGGATGAACTAGGTTGATACCTGGAGTCTGGACACATTGGCAGAAACTAAAACCATGGAGGTTGTTGAAATCATACAAGTACCATGTGTGATGTGAGGAACAGGGGGCTGAAGATGATACTGTGAGGACATAAATGGAACTGTGTGGCCATAAAGTTTTAAGGGGCATTTAGAGAAAAAAACACCCCAGGAAAGAGCTGTAATAATCAGATGAGTGTGATGCCATGGAAACCAAGGGAGTAGAGAGCTTATAGAAGGAGAGAATTAACAAGAGTGTAAAATGTTAAAGAGACTTCACTAAATTAAGAATATATTTTAAAGGTTTTTTTTGCTTGATACTCTCTTATACTGCAAAAAATAAAAAGACTATATTTAAAAGTTTAAATCTGTGGACTTTGGCAAAATAAAAATCATGGGTGATTTAGAACAGTTTTGATGGGATGGTGTGAGTATAAAGCAATGGAAATGAGTAGAGATGAAGGTGAGGTGATAGGGAAGAGCAAGTGTAGACTATTTTTTAAGGAAACTTGGATGAAAAGGGAGAAGAGATTGAGAAGGGGGAAATAGAGTCTAAGAAGAAATGTTTTTGAGGGTGGGAGAAACTCAAGCACATTTCAGAGCCTAACGGAGATGAGTAGAGCAAGGTCCTGGAGTTGATGTTGGAAGGATGGAGTCAAGGGTGGGGTCAAGGGCACCAAGGGGAAATGCAATGTTACCCTCTGAGACTAGGAGAAAGCATGTGCAGATGGCTTCAGCCACAGGTAGGCTTGTGAATGGAAAGAAAGGGCCCTAACAGCCCTAGTGTTCTCAAAACACTAGGTGGGAGGCAATATCTGAAACTGAGGTGGGTGATGGCCAGGTGGGAGACTGGAAGGGGACAGTGAGAGTTTAGAATTATTTCTGAGGACGTGGGAGGAAGAGCCAGCTGAAGACAACCTAGGCTGGGGGGCAGGGCTGAAAGCCTGAGTGAGGCAGCAGGATGTAGTGGAAAGAGCACTGGGCTGAGCAGTAGAAAACCTGAGCTCTGGGTCCCCCTAGGCCACCAATGAGCTGTGTGAACTTGAGCAATGCCTCCGCCATCTGGGAGTTCTCACATCAGCCAACCCAGAAATTTGGCTATTTGAGCTCTCAACTCCTCAAAGGAAACAGCACTCAGATATGCTAACTTAAAAGATGTCAGTGATCAGTCCAATCTCCTTTCCTATGGAATCTGAGTTAGAATGATAAGTCTCTTTGCCCTCCCATGGTGACCTGGTGATTGGGAAGACAGAATAGTAAGAAATCTGTTTAACTGTCTTGCTTTTTTACTCCCATTCTTTCATTTATTCATTCATGCATTCATTCAGCAAACATAAAGCTCCTACCATGTTTCAGGCCCTGTGCTGAGTACTGTTCTTAAACAGGTCAGCCCTGCACAAGGCTCTAAGACAGTTGACTCCTTCCAACCATTTCTGTCATACTTGGACTCCTGACCACCTCTCCCTACCACACACTCTACCTCTAGCCACACTACCTCTCTTGTCCTTTTCTGAATCTGTATCTTTTTCACCTATTCTTTCTACTCAGAATGCCTTTCTTTGGTAAATTCCCCGCTCATTCTTGAAGGCCCAGCTAAGTGTCACCTCCTCTGTTAAGCTTTCCCTGACCCTCCCCTGTGGGCAAAATTAGTAGCTTCTACCCCCTTTCATATGCACTTATATAAATACTAAAAGATAATTTATAACTTATATTACAATAATTACATGTAGGTTTATTTCTTACACTTCATCGTAAACTCTTTGGAGGCAGCAACCGATTCTTCATATCATCACCATTTTCCTTCACGATGCCTAGACATGTTAGGTCATAATAGTGCTCAGTAAATGTTTGGATTAGATCTAATCGAATTGAATTCCAGTGCTAGGTCTCTGCAGCACATGTATCACACAACTCTACTTACTCTGGGTTTTGAGACAGATATCAGGGCTAATTGAATAGCTAACTCCCCTGGGACATTCAGGGTTTCTACAAGAAACCTCCAGCCCCCAGGACTGATATCACTGGTTTTTAAGTTCTAATCTTCTATCCATATGGTTGGTCCTGACCACCACCATCTTGAGTCATCTCCTTAGTATATACTCAGGTGTGGGCTAAGAGTCCACCGCCAATAACAAAGACATTCCCAACACTCATGAAATTCCAAGAGTTAGAAACTCCCTCCCAGGAAGCCAGGACAAATATCAGACAAATTCTTTGTCAACACCTCAAATTCAATTTGGTGATTTAGCCTACAAGCCAGGAAACTAGGTATAGTTATTGTCATTTCCATGAATTAGGATCTCTCTTGATCTTGGCCTCAAATGACCAGGAGAATACCTTGGAATATCTGAACAAGTCCATGCCTAGGTGATCTGATCCTCTGTCTCTATTCTGTCTTTACAGGTACTGTGGCCCAGTCAAAACAAGGTAGGAGAAATGGCTTCTTTCTATCTATCTTCAAACTCTAAGAAAAGTCATGGATATATGGCTTCCTATAACGGTAGTCTTGTAGGAGTGAACAGTTGAGAAAGAATGGGATGATGGGTGATAGGTGATGTCTGCACTGTAAACCGAATCGGTGGCCTGTCATGACCTGTTCTGGGCAGCTTTCCTGTTGCTAGGCATTTAACTTCTGGTCCTCACAGGAGAAACAGGACCTTTGGTAGCTAGGTGCGTCTCGAAGTGTGACCTGTAAACCAGGAGCCCTGGCATGACCTGGATGCATGCTAGCAATGCAGAAACTTCCCTCCCGAGAACTACTGAATAAAACCTGAATTTTTCTTCTTATTTTATTTGTTTTTGTATTTCAAAGTAAGCTGTTGTTTCATATAGTTCTAATTATAGTTTCATTCCACTTTCAAATTTCTTTTTGTTCAGCTATACTTTCTGTTATCTTAGAACATGAAACTCAATAGATGCCAATAAATTGTTGCAATTATTGTTGTGAAACATTTGAACTTCTAAAACATGGCTGTTTTCTCATGGTGTCCCATTAACTGCTCCTACAAAGAGTTATATGTTTAAATTATGATCTGTATCTTCATCAGACATGTAAATGTATCAGGCTATATAAACAGCTCAGAGCAAAAGAAATGAAGAAAGGAAATCGTTGGGAGCTTCCTTATAGGAAAGTATTCTCAATTGAACTTCATGGATTTCATTTTTAAAAGGATATCTGTGGTCTTGAACATGCTAATAAAAGTCATCTGAGGTAGCGAAGAAATAATTACTGGAAAAAAACAAAAAAAAAAAAAAAAAAAAAAAGTCATCTGAGGAACAGTAGAAGGGCCAGCTCAGGCCATGTAACCTTCTTCCAGAACCTGAAATTTTAACAAGATCCCTATGTAATTCATGTGTACATTAAAGTTTGAGAAACACTGCTCTAATGGTCTTCTGGCATCCTGAGGCAGGGATAATTTTAGAGGCAAGATCCTTAACAGAACTATGGCTTTTCCCTTTGCAGAAAACATTTTGGTAAAGGTGGATGAAACTCGAGAAGATGATTCAGTACTCCTGATGTGTGACTTGAATGAAAAAAATATCAAATGGTTTAAAGATGGAAAGATAATAAACTCTCTAAATGGAAGTAAAAGTACATGGAATCTAGGAAGTAGTACCAAGGACCCTCAAGGGATATATTGGTGTCAAGGATTAAAAGACACTTCAAAACCACTTCAAGTGTATTACAGAAGTATGTAATCCCCTTTGGTTTGTTTGTTGTGAAATTAAGCAGTACTTGCTGTTCTGGTGAGCCTACTGTAATGGCGAAGGTGGAAATAGATGCTAAACAGTGTGATAATATCCAGTTCTCTTACTTTCAGCTTGCCTCTTTCTAAATATTACAAAACAGTTCCCTTGGCTTCTTGAAAAAGCATAGCCAATCCTGTAAAGCCTTGTTACCTTTGGGTAGGTTCCAGGGATTAGAGCCATTCTGTAACTTCTGTAAACTGAGTGGGGGTGGGGTAGACAGGGCGATTACAAGGTGAGTAGCATTGAGGAGTGGAAAGCAGTAGAGCATGGAAGTGAGAGTCTAGTCTTCCTTCTGTTCCACCTAGCTCCTGATAGTTAGACTACATGCACTCCTGGGGGGTGGAGAAACATCAAGATGGGTTGAGCTCTTGGTCCAAGGGTCTTCCCTTGCCATGGCACCCACAGAGGGAGGAGCCTGCTGTCCTAAACAGAGGCATTACTGCTGATAGGCAGGAGGAAAAGACCCAGAAAGAGCAACTTTCACACCCTAAAGGAGACCTGTCCCTCCTTTTCTCTACAGTGTGTCAGAACTGCATTGAGCTCAATGCAGCCACCATATCTGGCTTCATCTTTGCTGAAATCATCAGCATTTTCTTCCTTGCTGTTGGAGTCTACTTCATTGCTGGACAAGAGGGAGCTCGCCAGTCAAGAGGTAAAAGAAACTTCTTCAATGAGAGATGGGACCACCTGAGACCCTCAGTTTTCCTCCTACCAAAATAGACCCAATAAAAGGGTCTGAGTTGGCATGTCTTGCTAAGGCACACAGTCGGGAGAGGCTGTTTCTGTAGGGCAGGAGGAAAAGGACACTTGATGTTACCACAGCATGTTTGCCTGTCTCAAGAGTCAGCTCCATCTGATTTGTCCTCTGTGTTTTTTAAAAATTCTTTGTTGAGGCCAGGCATGGTGGCTCATGCCTGTAATCCTAGCACTCTGGGAGGCCAAGGCGGGCGGATTGCTCGAGGTCAGGAGTTCAAAACCAGCCTGAGCAAGAGTGAGACCCCCATCTCTATTATAAATAGAAAGAAATTAATTGGCCAACTAATATATATATAGAAAAAAATTAGCCAGGCATGGTGGTGCATGCCTGTAGTCCCAGCTACTCGGGAGGCTGAGGCAGTAGGATCACCTGAGCCCAGGAGATTGAGGTTGCTGTGAGCTAGGGTGACACCACAGCACTCGCTCTAGCCTGGGCAACAAAGTGAGACTCTGTCTCAAAAAAAAAAAAAAAAAAAAAAAATTCTTTGTTGAAGTAAAACCTACATGCACAAAAGTGAATCACAAGCATACAGCTCAAAAATATTTTAGCAAAGTAAACATATCCAGCACCAATTTAAGAAAGAGTATATTGCCATGAGTGGCTCATGCCTGTAATCCTAGAACTCTGGGAGGCAGAGGTGGGAGGATTGCTTGAGCTCAGGAGTTCAAGACCAGCCTGAGCAAGAGCGAGACCCCATCTCTACCATAAATAGAAAGAAATTACCCAAACAATTAAAAATAGAAAAAAATTAGCTGGGTATGGTGGCTCGTGCCTGTAGTCCCAGCTACCTGGAAGGCTGAAGCAGGAGGATTGATTGAGCCCGGAAGTTTGACATTTCTGTGAGCTAGGCTGATGCCATGGCACTCTAGCCCAGGCAAGAGAGTGAGACACTGTCTCAAAAAAAAAAAAAAAAAAAAGAGTATATTACCAATGCCATAGAAACCACTCTTGTGGTCACTTCCAGCCACTAACCATACCCAAGTGTGAGCACTGTCCTGACTTCTAACAATAGAGAATAATTTCACTTGATTTTGTTCTTTATGTAAATGGACTCATATAGTAAATATTCTTGCATGTGGCTTCTTTCACTCAATATGTTTGTGAGACTTATTCATACTCCTGTGTGTAGATGATTCTTACTATTTAGTATTCCATTGTGTGAATATGACCCAATTTCTTATCCATTCTACCTTGTTTGTGTTTTGTTTATCTTTTGTGCAGCTTCAGACAAGCAGACTCTGTTGCCCAATGACCAGCTCTACCAGGTAAGGGAATGAAGAATGAAAGAGACATTGCTGCAATTAGTGGGGGTAAAACTTTGGGATTGGGGACAAGTTAGCTGGAAGATGCTATGCAGATAAGGAACTGCTTACACCATACCAGATGATGGAATAGTTATCCCTTTGGGTAGAATAGATGAAGAGTTGAGAGAGACTGTGGTCAGGATCTAGTGAGTAAAAGTTGAGGAAGACACTAAGAGGGACACACAAAAAATCTATACAGAGCCTCCATCTCCTTGTCCTCTTTCCAGCCCCAGGACCATGAAGCACCCATTCCAAAGCCTCACAAATAAAAAGCATTCAACAAATATGCATTGAATTAATTAATATTGGATTGAAAAAAATGGTCTTATAACTGTACTGTCCTTTCCAGCCCCTCAAGGATCGGGAGGATGACCAATACAGCCACCTTCAAGGAAACCAGCTGAGGAAGAAATGAGCTCAGGACTCAGAGCAAGTGGGTTCTTCAACACCAATTCTAATAAAGTACCTTTGCATCACCTGCAACCACATTGTATAGAGGCACTATAATTTATTTCACCTGTCCTCACAGGAATCAGCCTGTGGGGGGTCGCAGTGGGGGGTGGTTTTAGAGGCCCTTTTCTAAAAACACTGAGGTCAGTCAGTAATGATTGCCTTGGCCTAAGAAAACATGAACCGCTGTGCTTATCTGTAAATGCTCTTAGAATAGGGTGTCAAGCCACAGAGATGCTGAATATTAATCTTAACCTATCTATGTTAGGGTTTCTCAATATCCACACCATTAACATTTTGGGCTAGTTAATCCTCTGTGAATAGGGCTGTTCTGTGCATTGTAGGAGTTATAGGAGCATCCCTGGCCTCTATCCACCAGATGCCTGTGGTATCCCCCAGTGTGACAACTTAAAATGTGTCCAGACATCCCCTCTGGGGCAAAATCACCCTTAGTGAAGAAGAACCACTGACCTATATTAACCTTTCAATCAACCATTCAATCAATCAGAAGTTCTAACCCATCAGTTTACCAGAAATTTTAGTTAAGAAGACAGGGCTGAAAGCATTATTTGGTTTTCTGAACCAATTGCCATTTCTCTTTTTTCAATCCAGGTGTTCTCCTTCTATCCAGTTTTCAGAATCAAAGCAAGACATTTTGGAGAGATCCTAGAACAGACACATTCAATCCTAAATCTAGACTCAAGGTTCCCAGGGGTGACAAATGCATAAGAAAATCCATCAGAGCAAATTTGGTTTTTTCTCAAATAAAATAAAAACAAAAACAAGCATGGTGTTTCAGAAGCGCCACCTATTGGGGAAAAAATGTAAAAGAAAAATGAAAAGATAACCTCTATTTGAATAGAACTTTTTTTTAGTTTTAACTTTTATTTAGTTGTTTTTTTTTTTTTTTTTTTTTTTTTGAGACAGAGTCTCGCTTTGTTGTCCAGGCTAGAGTGAGTGCCGTGGCGTCAGCCTAGCTCACAGCAACCTCAAACTCCTGGGCCCAAGCGATCCTTCTGCCTCAGCCTCCCGAGTAGCTGGGACTACAGGCATGAGCCACCATGCCCAGCTAATTTTTTATATATATATCAGTTGGCCAATTAATTTCTTTCTATTTATAGTAGAGACGGGGTCTCGCTCTTGCTCAGGCTGGTTTTGAACTCCTGACCTTGAGCAATCCGCCCGCCTGCCTCGGCCTCCCAAGAGCTAGGATTACAGGCGTGAGCCACAGCGCCCGGCCTTAGTTTTGTTTTGTTTTGTTTTTTTTTTTTTATAGGTCATAATTCACATGGCTCAAATATGCAGTGAAAGATCTCCCACTACCTCCATCCCAGCCATGCAGTTGCTTCTCCAAAGTTTCTTATATATCTTTCTGGAGACATTCTAGGCATATATGAGCAAATTCTCAAGTATATATTATTCTCCCTTTCCCTAGTTTTCACACAAATGATATCATGCCATACATCTTGTACTTTTCCCAATAAAACCTGAGGATTATTTCATACTCTACAAAGAACTCCTTATTGAATGCGACCACATTGTAGAGATACACTATAATTTATTTCACCTGTCTTCTATTGATGGACATTTAAATTGATTCTAATCCTTTGTTCTTACAACAATGCTGCAATGACTAACATTGTATAAATGTCATTTTAAAAAATAATTGCATTGAAATATAATTTACATGTCATAAAAGTCATCCATCCTAAGTGATTCTACCTGTTCTCAGTAATTTTTAGTAAATTTGCCTGGTTGTACAACCATTACCATGATTGAGTTTTAGGATATTTCCATAATAAGCTTAAGATCCCTCATGCTACTTGTAGTCACTCCTTGTTCCCACCCTCAGCTCCAGATAACCACTAATCTCTTTTCTGTCTCTTTAGATTTGCCTTTTCTGGACATTTTATATAAATGGAATCGTACCATATGGGGTCTTTTGTATCTAGCTTCTCTCACTGTTTTTAGTGTTCATCTATGGTTGTAGCATATATCAGTATTTTGTTTTTTCTATTGCTGAATACTCCACTGTATGGCCATACCACATTTTGTTTATGCATTCACCAGTCAATGAACATTTGATTTGTTTCCATTTTTTGGCTACCATAAGTAATTCTGCTATGAACATTCTCATGCAAGTCTTTGGACATGTTTTCATTTCTCTGGGGTAGATACCCAGGAGTGAAGAATTGCTGATATGGTAAATTTATGTTTAACTTTTTAAAAAGCTGCCAAACTGTTTTCCAAACTAGCTACACCATTTTACATTCCCATTGTATAAGGGCTCTTCTTTCTCTGCATTGGCACTGTTTTAATATAGCCATTTTGTGGGTGTAAATAGTATCTTTTTTTTTTTTTTTTTTTGAGACAGAGTCTCGCTTTGTTGTCCAGGCTAGAGTGAGTGCCGTGGCATCAGCCTAGCTCACAGCAACCTCAAACTCCTGGGCTCAAGCAATCCTACTGCCTCAGCCTCCTGAGTAGCTGGGACTACAAGGCATGCGCCACCGGCTAATTTTTTCTATATATATTAATTGGCCAATTAATTTCTTTCTACTTATAGTAGAGACAGCGTCTCGATCTTGCTCAGGTTGGTTTTGAACTCCTGGCCTCGAGCAATCCGCCCGCCTCAGTCTCCCAGAGTGCTAGGATTATAGGCGTGAGCCACCGCATCCGGCCTGTAGTATTTTATTGTGATCTTATTTGCATTTCCCTAATGACTTGTGATGTTTTGTGTGTTTATTAACCATTCATATACCTTTAGTGAAATATCTATTCAAATATTTTGTCTATTTTTTAAGTGGGTTGTCTTCTTACTACTGAATGGCAAGAATTCTTTATATATTTTGCATACAAGTCCTTTATCAGATATATGATTTGAAAATATTTTTTACCAGTCTATTGTTTGTGTTTTCACTTTCTTAATGGTATCTTTTAAAGCACAAAAGTTTTGAATTTTGATGAAGTACATTTAACCATTTTTTCTTTATATATCGTGCTTTTGGTGTCATGTGTAAGAAATCTTTGCCAAACCCACAGTCACAAAGATTTTCTACTATGTTTCCTTTTTATAGTTTTTTGAGTTCTATAGTTTTAGCTCTAACAACAAATGTCATTCTGAACATGCATAAGACTATTTGTAACAAATATAAATAAATCGAATTGTTAAGCACTTGTATTTGTACTTGTATTTGTGCTTGTAATTTTATTAAATATTGCCAAATAGCACTTCAAAGAAGTTGTATCAATATATAGTACCAATGACAATAAACAAAAGTGCCTTTCTGGAAATAAAATAAAAATAAATAAAAAAATTTTTTAAAAGTGCCTGTCAGTCATACATGTTCCATCAGTGTATTATTAAACTCTTTTGAACTATGCCAATCTGAATGGCATCTCACTGTAGTTTAAATTTACAATTTTTCTTATTAAAAATTATAGTGAACCATTTTTTTTTCTTTTCATGAAATATAGGCTCACATTTTTAGTTTTTTTCTTATTGACCTGCACCAGCCCCTTACATATTTGAGAAATAAGACCTTTTGTGATATTAGTTGCAAGTATTTTTCTGATTTTATTATGTGTGGTTTTCTTTTACTTTGTTTGAGGTTGGTTTTTTATGCACATTTTACAAATATTTGCATGTAGTAGAATTCACTGATCTTTTTATGGCCTCTAGGTTATGTTTCATATTTAGAAAGGTCTTCCTCCAATTAAGATTATTCTTTTTGAAAAGTTCTCCCATGCATTCCTCTAGCATTTTTTATGGTTTCATTTTATACATTTAAAACTTTGGCCCATCTTGAATTAATTTTAGTAGTAAAGCCTAACATATTGACCAACTTTTATCTACCAAGTTATTCCACAAATATTTATTAAATGGTTGATCTTGTTTCTATTCATTTTAAATGCAGAGTTACCACTTCACTCTCACCAGATTGTAAGTCCCAGAAAGGGAAAGACTTATATTTTTTTCCCTATGGTATCTTAAGCAACTAGAACAGTGATAGGCAGACATTCAAAGACAGCACAGTGCTTGTGTTTGCGTGTGTGTGTGTTAAAATGTAAAAAACACTAAATTTGACTGGCTTTAAAAAAAAAAATAAATAAAAAAAAGAAAAAAAAAATGTAAAAAACATAAAATTTACCATTTTAATCATTTTAAGTGTACTATTCAGTAGCATTAAGTACATTTGCACTGTTGTATAGCCACCACCACTGTCCATTTCCAGAACTTTTTCATCATCCTAAACAGAAACTCTAAACCCATTAAACAATAACTCCTCATCCCCCTCTCCTCCAAACCTCTGGTAATATCTATTACACTTTCTGTTACTAGGAAATTGCCTATTCTAGGCACCACATATAAGTAGAATTGTACTGTATTTGTCCCTTTGTATCTGGCTTATTTCACTTAGCATGTTTTCAAGGTTCATCCACATTGTAGCAAGTATCAGAATTTCATACAGCCTTGTTAAGGCTGTATCTGTATACCATATTTTATCCATTTTGATGGACATTCTGGGTTGTTTCTACCTTTTGGCTATTATGAATAATGCTGCTATGAACATAGTTATACAAATATCTGTTTGAGTTCTTGCTTTCAGTTCTCATGGGCATCTATCTCAAAGTGGAATTGCTGGATCTTATGGTTTTGTACCACACTGAACTTTTTGAGGAACTGCCAAACTGTTTTTCCAAAAAGTCTGCACAGTTTTACTTTTTTTTTTTTTTTTTTTTTTGAGACAGAGTCTCACTTTGTTGCCAGGCTAGAGTGAGTGCCATGGCGTCAGCATAGCTCACAGCAACCTCAAACTCCTGGGCTCAAGTGATCCTCCTGCTTCAGCCTCCCGAGTAGCTGGGACTACAGGCATGTGCCACCATGCCTGGCTAATTTTTTCTATGTATATTAGTTGGCCAATTAATTTCTTTTTTATTTATAGTAGAGACGAGGTCTCGCTCTTGCTCTGGCTGGTTTCAAACTCCTGACCTTGAGCAATCTGCCCGGCCCGCCTCGGCCTCCCAGAGTGCTAGGATTACAGGCGTGAGCCACCACGCCCAGCCTGTTTTACATTTTTATCAGCAATGAATAAGGGTTCCAATTTGCCCACATCCTCACCAACAATTACTTTTCCTTTTTTTGATAATAGCTATCCTAGGTGTGAGGTGGTGACTTACTATGATTTGATTTTCATTTCTCTAATGACTAGTGACATTGAGCAACCTTTCTTGTGTTTATTGGCCATTTGTGTGTACAGTTGGCCTTCTGCATTTGTGGATTCAACCAACCATGGGTCGAAAAATATTTGGAAAAAAACTGCATCTATACTAAACACATACAGCCTTTTTTATTGTCATTATTCCCTAAACAATACAACAATTCACATTGAATCAGGCATTACAAGTAATCTAGAGCTGATTTAAAGTATACAGGAGGATGTGTGTTGGTTATATGCAACTACTACACCATTTTATATTAATGACTCAAACGTGTGGATTTTGGTATCCAAGGGGATTCTGGAGCAAATACCCCAGGGATACTGAGGGAATGACTGTTTTTTGTTTTGGAGAAATATATGTTCAACTCCATTGCCCTTTTTTGAATTGAATTATTTGGGGGTTTTGTTGTTAAGTTGTGAGAGTTCTTTGTATATTCTGGACAGTAATCCTTTATCAGAGAGATGATTTACAAATATTTTCTCTCATTCTGTGAATTGTCTTTTCACTTGCTCAGTGTTCTTAACTATTGGAAAATATGCTGCTTCTATTACTTTTGTATACCTCAAAACAACCTTGTAGGATGTATACTATCTCCACTTTACAGATAAGAAAATTGAAATCCAATCCAAGATCCACATTGCCCTGCACCTAATACATTCTCAAAACTTTTCGTCATTGTTACTGCTGTGATTGCTTCTTAGATAATAATAATCTATGAAGCAGGGCATGGTGGCTCACACCTGTAATCCTAGCACTCTGGGAGGCCGAGGCAGCCAGATTGCTCGAGGTCAGGAGTTCAAAACCAGCCTGAGCAAGAGCGAGACCCCGTCTCTACTATAAATAGAAAGAAATTAATTGGCCAACTAATATATATACAAAAAATTAGCTGGGCATGGTGGCGCATGCCTGTAGTCCCAGCTACTTGGGAGGCTGAGGCAGAAGGATCACTTGAGCCCAGGAGTTTGAGGTTGCTGTGAGCTAGGCTGACGCCACGGCACTCACTCTAACCTGGGCAACAAAGCGAGACTCTGTCTCAATAATAATAATAATAATAATAATAATCTACGAAGAGTTAACAGAAGCTGCTTCAAAAAGGTATAAGATTCTCTGAAGAAACCTCCTGTTTTTCAAGAATAATAATAATAATAAAAAAAAAGGTATAAGATTGCCGGGAAAAACAGAAAGCATAAGCCCACAGAAGTTGTGAGCAGAGCCAGGAATCAAAATGTTGTATCTACCCTCCACACTCCGACACACAGGTTTCCAACACTCAGCTTTACGTTCCACTAAGTTCCAAACCTAACGATGAAGTCGACTTCACCACTGCCCCCAAATCCGATCCCAAGGCCACTTCCGGCCACCTCTGCCCCGCCCCCAGCATGCTGCAAGTAAACTGGCGCATGCGCCGCGGGAACGTTTGCGCGCCAGTGGCAAGCTCCAGCCGACACACCCTGCTTCCGGCGCGGGGATTAGCTTCCACAAGCTTGGGTGCTTGGTGATGACGTAAGCTCCGGTTGCAGTGCTGAGTCGGAAGTGGGAACCTTTCGGCCACTGAGACTTTGTCGTGTCGTCGCTGCTGGCCCTTTAGGCTCTGGTAAGAGAGGAAACAGCTTGAGGGGAGGGGGTCTTTGAATCTGCAGTGGGATATTTCCCCTAGTCCAATGCCAGTCCGGGCGTCTGCACTCTTACCTCCTCCAAATTATTTCTCCTGTGCTTTCTTGACCAGGGACCCTTTCCTTCATGAACTTTGACCCTGTCCGATTTGGAACCCCTTACAATGCCCCAGCTTCTGGTGTCTCTGTACATTTCTCTCCCCCACTTTGCCAAGCCCCTCCTGGCAAAGGCCGGAATACTGTCCTTGCGTTATCTTTTGACTTCCTTTCTCTAGAACGTATGCCTGGCGGGTGGGTCTCCTCCTTCCTGCGAATCCCTTATGGAACATGGAAGGCTAAAATATTAGGAGTAGTCGACAAATAGCTAGATGCCAAGAAGATAAAATTAATCACGATTCGTAGTAATCCAGTTGAATGCATATGTCAAAGTGTTGACATTTCTTAAGGCACGTGACCCATATTCACCACTCATAACTTTCCTGGCACTCTGCCCCATTTTTCCTAGGGTTTCGAAGATACTTCTAAAATTGAGTGACCACAGTTCAGAGGGCTAATATTTGATGAGTCTTCCCTCTGAGATGTTTTTGACTCTGAAAGCAAGGATGTGTTTAGTTTCACTGCTATTGAATGTTTTGGCACCACGTGGGAGCCCACCTAAGATAAAATGGGAACCCAGAATTAATGCTGTCTGCTTTTTTATTTGATGAGATCCTTCTAGTTCGCAAATAGATGTGTTGAAGGAATTCATTGCCACATTAACATGGCCCCAAAGTATTGGGTGAAACATATGGCAATGAAAACATTTGTTTAATTCCTGTTTTTGTTTGATGTATGTATTGCTCACCAGGACAGAGTGTGATTTAATAGAACTTGATTTTAACATTCCCAGTTTTATGATATTGTGTTGCAGATATTTCTTCTTAAAAACTGTACCAAGTCTGATGTTAAAACTTTTGTGTGCTCACGAGAGCCAACAATGGCCCTTAAAGGATTAGCAGTACTGTTTATAAATAAAAGCTTAAATCAAGGGAGGAGGAGAGAATTTTGTAGCATGGCTATTGTAGATTCTTGCAGCAGGTACACCAGAGTGAAAATTGTTTTCAGGGAGGACATATTCAAAAAGCTTCTAAGGGTTGGTGATTGTACCATCTCAAAGGCTGACAAAATGATAATGTTGTATCTCTGTATGACAGTTGAAAATAGGAGATTATAAATCCCCAATGACATTGTTGAATACTAAAACAAACAAAATATCAAGTTTCCATTTTATCAGACCTTTCTTTTAGAGTGGGTTATATCTGGGTATTCTTATTTACATTTGTAAGTCCACTGAACAAATCTAAACTAGCATCTCCACGGAAGTTCTCGTCAAATGATCAGTCTTCCTTTTTCCTTTCTTTTCTTTTCTTTTTTGTGTTTTTTTCCCCAAGACAGGGTCTCACTCTTGCCTGGGCTAGAATGCCATGGTGTCAGCCTAGCTCACAGCAACCTCAAACTGCTGGGCTCAAGCAATCCTTCTGCCTCAGCCTCCTGAGTAGCTGGGACTACAGGCATGTGCCACCATGCGCAGCTAATTTTTTTATGTATATTTTTAATTGTTCAGTTAATTTCTTTCTTTCTTTTTTTTTTTTTTTTTTTGAGACAGAGTCTCGCTTTGTTGCCCAGGCTAGAGTGAGTGCCATGGCGTCAGCCTAGCTCATAGCAACCTCAAACTCCTGGCTCAAGCAATCCTCCTGCCTCAGCCTCCCGAGTAGCTGGGACTACAGGCATTCGCCACCATGCCCGGCTAATTTTTTGTATATATATTAGTTGGCCAATTAATTTCTTTCTATTTTATAGTAGAGACGGGGTCTCGCTCTTGCTCAGGCTGGTTTCGAACTCCTGACCTCAAGCAATCCGCCCGCCTCGGCCTCCCAGAGAGCTAGGATTACAGGCGTGAGCCACCGCGCCCGGCCCAGTTAATTTCTTTCTATTTTTAGTAGAGACAGGGTCTTGCTCTTGTTCAGGCTGGTCTCAAACTTCTGAGCTCAAACGATCCATCCACCTCGGCCTCCTAAAGTACTAGGATTAAAGGCATGAGCTACCGTTCCTGGCCCACATTTTTCCTTTAAATCTTTTCTGTGACTACATACTTTTAGCCTGTTTTCTATGAAAATAGTTTGTGCACAGATTTGAAATACATTTGAAAAAGATGAGCTTAGTGAAAGGTAGTTGAAAATGTTTTTGTTTTTCACAGCCAGTAGAGATGACAGCAGAGATTTATTTCCATTCTATATTCTATGCTGAGATACCAAAGAGCCACAGCATCTGGCCTACTAGGTTGACCTTCCAAGGCAACCCAAGACAAGTAGTAAAGCCCTTACCTTGAGGTATGATTATGGGTGATACCATTGATTACAAGTAGTTCATGAATAATTACATGTAAGATTGAGTCATTCAATAAATATTTAGGATTTTATGATTGTAATATATAATGTCAGACGCAGAAGAAAGAATAATCAGAAAGAAACATGTACTCAAAGAGCATACAGCCTAGCAAGGTAGAAGATCTGCTTAGAAATACAATGTAAAAAGTTTAAAAACCCTAGTAAAAATAAATGTCATAGGAAGCTAGCTTCTTTCTTTATATAGTGTGACAGTATAGAATTGAGAAAGGAGGAAATAATGCCATTTTTGGTAATAAATTCTTTCTCTTGATAATCTTAAGAGCCTTTCTATATCATATGTCCTGTATTCCTGGCTTTCAACTTACTTTTTGCTTATGGGGTACAGGTGACTTATGTCCTTTGTAATCTATATTCTTTTCAGTTGCTTGGCTTATGAAATTTAGGAGAATTTATTGGTTTTTATAACTGAAAAGTCCAGAAGACTTTCTCTTTCCATCTCTCAACTATGTTTTTCTATATGTTGGCTTACTTTTAGGCTAAACCTTTTCTAAACTGTATAAAGATAGCAACTCTAGGTTCATATCTTACTAGCCTAGCAACCTAAGCAGAAAAAAAGCTCAATTTTCTGTAGATTCAGCCACACGCTGAAGCTAGTATTCATTGACTCTGTTAGGCCTCCGTAGTGCCTTGTGCCCACTCCTGGATCTATCACTTTGGCCAGAAAATGCTGTATTCTTTTTAGCCAGGCTGGACTCATGCCCATTCCTGGAGCTAGTGGGTGAGTTCAACCCCTTCCGAACCTATGAGCTAAGTGGAATGGATACTCAAAGGAAAAATTGGGGTATCATGTTGAAAAAAGAGGATGATATTGTGGAAACAGAAAATAACAAAAGCTCACTACACCTTTTGCATACCTCTGGAATTCAAGGTATCTTAGGATGGAGGTAGAATGGTGGTCAGCTAACAATGAGACAATTCTTAGTGCCCCTACATTAATTAGAAGCTATAATGATGCTTATGCGGTGGTAACATGGGGGAAAGCCCTCTCAAACCCTCTCATGGTTATTAATTCCAACACTAAATTTGGTATCTTTCCTTTTTTTGGCATTATTAAGCTTGATTAAAATATACCAAAAATTAAAATACATAGAGCAACATCTAACAGTTCAATTCTTCAAAGCGTTAAAGCTCTGCACCATGCTGGGAGGAGACTAGACTGTCTGCCTAAGTCATTACAGCTAATTAGCCACTAGCTGTTATGAAGAAAACCATGTGCAGAGGAGCCTGAAACAACTGGTGGAGATGCCTCAGAATTGTCAAGAAGTGTTATAATCTCTCTTCTTCCAGTAAATAGGGTAACTTTTTCAACTTGTGTTAGCTTTTGTTAACATGAATCTGTAAGGAGTCTTACCCTCAGTAAACTAAAGGTAGACCAAATATTCTTTTTTTTTTCTTCCCTTATATCCATCCCCCCACTCTTTCTAAGGCCTCTGTCCTTGTAACAATTCAACGTCCTTATAAGCAGAATATTCATACTCTTTGTCTCTTCCCACCATTTTTAAAGTTGTATTTATTTTCTTTCCTTTTTTTTTTTTTTGAGACAGAGTCTCACTCTGTTCCCCAGGCTGGAGTGCTGTGTTGTCAGCCTAGCTCACAGCAACCTCAAACTCCTGAGCTCAAGCGATCCTCCTGCCTCAGCCTCCTGAGTAGCTGGGACTACAGGCACGAGCCACCATGCCCGGCTGATTTTATATTATATATATTAGTTGGCCAATTAATTTCTTTCTATTTTTATGGTAGAGACGGGGTCTCACTCAGGCTGGTTTTGAACTCCTGACCTTGAGCAATCCGCCCGCCTCGGCCTCCCAGAGTGCTAGGATTACAGGCGTGAGCCACCGCGCCCGGCTCTCTATATATTTTTAGTTGGCCAATTAATTTCTATTTTTAGTAGGGACAGGGTCTCACGCTTGCTCAGGCCGGTTTAGAACTCCTGACCTTGAGTGATCTACCCACCTCAACCTCCCCAGAGTGCTAGGATTACAGGCGTGAGCCACCATGCCCGGCCTTAAAGTTGTGTTTCTATGCTGTGGCCTTAACATTTCAGAAAGGGGAGAAGGCCTTTCAGGGAGCTCTGCTTTATTCCATTATGCCACTGAGTTCACTTGGCCTTGAATGAGGAAGTGTAATGAGAAGAGTGCAAATGCAGGCTCAGTCAGCTCTACTAAATAGCTTTGAGGTATATATCTATTTCATACTACACAGTAGACCTGAGATTTGGAAATTGTGTTTCTTCAGTATTAAAAAATCAGAAACATTGAAAGTTACAGAATTAAGCAAAGACTATTTAGTTTTTACTGGAAGAAATATCAGTAGTTTTAATCCTATGAATAGATAGATTGCTTAATAGATATTGAAAACCCACAACATACAGCTGATATGGTTCTGTTCTTAATTTGCCTTCCAACTCTAAGATACAGGCTTTCATTTAGTTTATATGTAGCTAAGAATTTCTAGCACCAACCCTAAGTCATAGAAATCTGAATAAATACCACCTTGTCCTCCCCACAGTGAATGAGAACTACTCTGCCAGCTTAGTGATTTATGGGAAATCTATAGTTCTTGTCTTATTATTTTTAAGTGTCACATTTTTTGTTGTTACAATTGGTAAGTGAGTTCTCTCCTTAACTTCAATAATTCTTCCTACTTAGCATAGTTTCTTAAAGATATAGCAGATAGAAACATGTCGGCCGGGCGCGGTGGCTCACGCCTGTAATCCTAGCACTCTGGGAGGCCGAGGCGGGCGGATTGCTCAAGGTCAGGAGTTCAAAACCAGCCTGAGTGAGACCCCGTCTCTACCATAAAAATAGAAAGAATTTAATTGGCCAACTAATATATATAATATAAAAATCAGCCGGGCATGGTGGCTCGTGCCTGTAGTCCCAGCTACTCGGGAGGCTGAGGCAGTAGGATCGCTGAGCCCAGGAGTCTGAGGTTGCTGTGAGCTAGGCTGACGCCACGGCACTCACTCTAGCCTAGGCAAGAAAGCGAGACTCTGTCTCAAAAAAAAAAAAAAAAAAAAAAAAAAAAAAAAAAAAAGAAACATGTCAACAGATAAATGCATTCCAGCTGAACTTTTGTTTTTTACAGGCATGAGCCACCACGCCCGGCCCATATTTTAAGCTTTTTAGTTTTAGCTGTCCCCAAATCAGTCCACTGTGTCCAGTTGATAGGTTTGTAACCATTTTGCCAAAAACGTCTTGAGGTTTGGGATAGAAATTGGAAAGTCTTAACCCAAAGCCTTTTTAAATGTATTGTACTTGAAAATGGAAAACGAAACAACTACAGGTATATTACAGCTATTGTGTTATCTGCCCTTCTGTGTCTAATACCTGTCCTTTGTATAGCCCCTCCCCCTAGGTCTGGATGGAGGATACCTTAAAGTGAAATGACAGACCAGGAGAATAATAACAACATCTCAAGTAACCCCTTTGCTGCTCTTTTTGGCTCCCTGGCTGATGCCAAGCAGTTTGCAGCAATCCAAAAAGAGCAGCTGAAGCAACAATCTGGTAAGTGGAGGAGCCAGTAACAGCAGATAAGATGACCTAGAAAGGGGTCTTTCCAAATTAAGTATCCTTTGAGTCCTTAATTGCAAATGGAATGTAAGTTTGGGGGCAGAAGTTGGTTTTTTTGTTGGTTTTTATTTTGGGGTCCTCCCCTCCCCTGTCCTCCCTTTTGTATTTAAAAAAAAAAAAAAGATCAGATAACAGGTGGTTTCATAGTAACAGATGCCAGTCGTGATCCCAAAGCTGTCAAGCTGTTTTATTTTTTTTTAATAACCTAGTAAAAACCATTTAAATAAATCTTTTTAACATGGGAAACTGAAGTGGTAGGTATAGGTGTAGAAAGCAGCTATAGAAACCAGATGTAAAAGGAGGAATTAGAAACACTTTTTGACCTGTAGGCAAGTGAGATTTGTTCTTAAGCTTAGTGCTTCAAAGGCCCTCTCAAGTGAAGTGCTGCTTCTGTTCCACTAGGAGGCCTCTTTTGTAGCTTACTGCTGTTAGGAGAGATTTGTTACACAAATCAATCAGATTTTTAGCCTTAATGGAAAAAAAAATCAGAATAATACCTCACTAGCCAGCAGCATGGTTTTCCTTACCTGGGACCAAATTTAAGATTAAGTCCAGCTTCCTTCTGTCAGGAGACATAGATTCGAAGAATTAGAGTGAGGTTTCTCAAATATATTAGTCATCTGATGGTATTCACAATCTTTCAAACCAGAAATTGCTCCCATTCTCCTCTCTCCAAAAGGAATAATAATGTTTTTCTTTTGAGAAAAGGAGAAATGCTTACATTTTTCCTTCGTTTTGTTTATTTAAAAAAATCCATTCAGATACATAGTGAATTTGTGGCCTTGCTTTTTGATTAGGATTGAATAAAAAGGAAGTAAAGGCAAGACAGATGAGTGGTAGACAAGGTGATGGATGAAGCAAGGGAAAAATAAATGCAATGCTGACTTTTTAACATGATTTTGAGTCTCTGAAATCTCTCCTAGATTTCTATTATACGGGCTCAGAATAGGAAATCTTGAATTAGGAGATTGTAGAAGAGAAAGATGAGTGAAGAATATGAAAAATAAGGAATGGGAAGTATAATTTATCAGTATGTGGTTGAGGGAAATTTTACTAAAAAGATTGTTGGCTTCTATCACTGTAGGAGTTCAGAGGAGAACTTAACAGTATAGGAGCTGGGTGACAGAACACTTGTCCTTCTGGCTGTAAACAGATAGATGCTGGCTAGAGTTGGGAGCATTGCAGGCACCAAGCAGAGGGGACAAGTCAGGCACATGCCCTTCTGTTAATATTTTGGCACCTCTTCATCTAGTTTGTTTACACTGAGTTTTATCATGCCACCAGATCCAACTTGTTTGCCACCAGCAATTAGTATTCTGCCAAAACTTTTGGCCTCCAATATTGAGCTTCACTTTTACTAAACTCACTACACTGAAGCAACTCTTCTGAGAGTTTTTCCTGAACTTTCATTTTTGTTTGTTTCTTTTTTTTTTTTTTTTTTGAAACAGAGTCTCACTTTGTTGCCCAGGCTAGAGTGAGTGCCATGGCATCAGCCTAGCTCACAGCAACCTCAAACTCCTGGACTCAAGCAATCCTACTGCCTCAGCCTCCCGAGTGGCTGGGACTACAGGCATGCGCCACAATGCCCGGCTAATTTTTTCTATATATACTAGTTGGCCAATTAATTTCTTTCTATTTATAGTAGAGATGTGGTCTCGCTCTTGCTCAGAGTGGTTTTGAACTCCTGACCTTGAGCTATCCGCCTGCCTTGTCCTCCCAGAGCGCTAGTGAGGTATTACAGGCATGAGCCACCACGCCCGGCTGTTTCTTTGTTTTTATTTGAGACGGAATCTCGCTTTGTTGCTGAGGCTAGAGTGCCATTGCGTAGCCTAGCTGACAGCAACTTCAAACTCTTGGGCTCAAGTGATCCTCCTGCCTCAGCCTCCCAAGTAGCTGGGACTACAAGCATGCGCCACCATACCTGGCTAATTTTTTCTATACACTTTTAGTTGTGCAATTAATTTGTTTCTATTTTTAGTATAGACGGGGTCTTGTTCTTGCTCAGGCTGGTTTGGAACTCTTAACCTTGAGTGATCCACCCGCCTTGGCCTCCCAGAGTGCTAGGATTACAGGTGCGAGCCACCAAGCCCAACCTTTTTCCTAGACTTTCAGAATAACCATTCTGTCGGCAGAGAAAACCAGATATAGATTTCTGTGTGGCTTTTGATAAATAACACTACTTTTATCCAGCATGAGTGCCATTCTGAGAGACACTCTGAAGTTGCTTTATAAAGCAGTATTTAAAATCATGAAAATTCTGCTGTAGCATATGGCCTAAAAAAAAAAAAAAGAAATAAAAAAAAAATAAAATCATGAAAAATTAAAAACGACCCTATTGTTCATCAGTTGAGAAGTAGCTACAAAAATCACAGGGCCCACAAAAGATGCAATCCAGTACAGCTATTGAGAAGAATGAGGTATGAACTATTGTCCAAGCTGTGAAAAAGAAGGAAAAGAGGCCGGGCGTGGTGGCTCATGCCTATAATCCTAGCTCTCTGGGAGGCCGAGGTAAGCAGATTGCTCGAGGTCAGGAGTTTGAAACCAGCCTGAGCAAGAGTGAGACCCTGCCTCTACTAAAAATAGAAATAAATTAATTGGCCAACTAACATATATATAGGGAAAAAAAATTAGCCGGGCATGGTGACGCATGCCTGTAGTCCCAGCTAACTCGGGAGGCTGAGGCAGGAGGATCGCTTGAGCCCAGGAGTTTGAGGTTGCTGTGAGCTAGGCTCACGCCACGGCACTCACTCTAGCCTGGGCAACAAAGTGAGACACTGTCTCAAAAAAAAAAAAAAACCTTAAAAAGAAGGAAAAGAAAAGAATAAAGTAGGCCTCAAAATAGCCTAACCAAGAAAGGTATTGGTGCTGATTAGGTTAAAAGGCAAACAGAAAAGTTCTGTGTATAATATAATCCCATTTTTCAAAAAAATTAAAGATTATAGTAATGAACATTAGCACCAGAATAGGAAAAAAATCTGGAACACAGCTAAGTTAAGTGATTATCTTTAGTGAATTGGTTCAAGAGAAACTTTCTACACTGTATTTTCCTGTATAGTTTAGAATTATTAAAAAGAAATGTGGTTTCTTGAAATCAGAAAAAAGCCATACATTTAAAATAATTAAAGATACTTTGATCTCTTAGGTAATTCTTTGTTCACTAAAATTCTGTAGAGAAGATAATGTTGCTATTTTTGGCAATGTGAAGTATAATTATGGGTAGAAATAGTAAAACTTTTGCTTTATAAAATGTGGTAGAATCTGTAGCCAGAGATTTCAAAACCTATACTTAACTCCTTGACTTGATTTGTTCACTAATTAGATGATTAACTTATTTCACATCTGAAATTATCCTCCTCTTGCTTACATTCATCATTTTTGATAGTCTACTGGTTCTGTCTTAAAGAGAGGCATGTAACATTTAACAGTTTACATTTTCTGGCAGATGAACTTCCAGCTAGCCCAGATGACTCAGATAATAGTGTATCAGAGAGCCTGGATGAATTTGATTACTCTGTGGCTGAAATTAGCCGCTCATTCCGGTCACAGCAGGAAATATGTGAGCAACTCAACATCAATCACATGATCCAAAGGATCTTCCTCATTACTCTGGACAACAGTAAGTCATAGACTTGTAACCAATCTATTCCTTATTCTACTCTTCCTACTTCAGCTTGGGCTAGAAACTTGTTCTAATCATTAGACGTAATAGAAACCTGTCACGTCTAATGATTAGATGCAAACCCACTCACTGGACTCCCTGGAACACAGGTTTTATATTTCAGTGAAGCTTTTGGTGTGACCTAAAAACAGTAGACACAGATGTAACTTTCCTTCCCATTTTGGTACTGACTGCACCATATAGCTACCTGCCTTTACTACCTTAAAAGGGAAATGGGAATGGTAACCAAACCCTTTTCTTCTCAGAGGTGACCCAGATATTCCCATAGAAGCCATGAGAGGTCTTTTCCCTCTGTGGTTAAACCCCAAAGTTATTACTAATGTGTGCAATTTACTCTTCCAGTGTCATGATTTTAGATTTATAACAAAGCCAGTTCTCTGTGCCGGGGAGGGGAACAAAGATTTAAATCTTTAGATGCTGTTTTGTGTATCAGGATCATTCTTATATTGCCTAAGTCAAACCTGAAGTTCAAGAGAAATGCTGTCAAGATCAGTTGTCTGTATAAGACAGAAACATTATCCTTAACCTGTCAGATGAAAACCATTTCCCAGGTGATCCAAGCTTGAAAAGTGGGAATGGCATCCCCAGCCGATGTGTATATTTGGAAGAAATGGCAGTGGAGCTGGAAGATCAAGACTGGCTTGATATGAACAATGTTGAGCAGGTACCATTTTATGTTCCTAACATGTGCCCTCAGCAGAAGTTAACCACGCAGCTTAACTCTGCTCAGCATTCTCCAGCTTCACTTAAGTCCATCTCTTACATTGTTTGTAGTGTCCTCTTTTGAAATCTTCTCATCTACTATGGCCACATGTCCAAATCTATCCATCCTCTAAGAACCAGTTAAAATGCCATCTTATTTACAAAACTTTGCCAGATAAGAGTTATTATTCCCTTCTGTGAGTTCCTAAAGTAATCTCTCTATGCATCTCTTATGGGTGTTGTCACTTTTTGTCTCATGTTGTGGCTTTTTTATGTACCTGTCTTATCTCCTCTGTTAGATACTTAAGTTCTTGAGAGCAAGGCCCATCTCTTTTTCTTCTTCATATCCTTTCTGTCTCAGTCCATTATCTTGCTATAAAAGAATCCCTGAGATGGTAATTTTAAAGAAAAGGGGTTCATTTAGGTCATGGTTCTTCAGGCTGAGAAGTTGAAGGGCATGGCCCTGGCTTTGGGTAAGGACTTTCATGCTATGTCACAACATAGTGAAGAAGGTCACAGGGGAAGCAGACACTGTGAGGAGGGGAAAACCTGAGGAGCATCCTGGCTTTGTAACAACCCACTCTGGAAGGATCTAATCAATTCCTTTGAGAATTAGTCCAGTCTCTCAAGTGAGAGCTCACTACTGCAAGCACAGCACCAAGCCATCCATGACAGATCCACCCCTACCACCCAAACACCTCCCGCTAGGCCACACTACCACGTTGGGGATCAAATTTCAAGATGAGCTTTGTAAGGGACAGATATTCAAACCATAGCATTTTCCAAAATCAAGAGTGTATTTTACCTTATGGAAAGGAATAAGTTTGATGGGGAAGATACAAGACAACTTGTGGTTTGTTAAGTGCGAGTGGCTCACACCTGTAATCCTAGCACTCTGGGAGGCTGAGGTGGGTGGATTGCTCGAGGTCAGGAGTTCGAAATCAGCCTGAGCAAGACCCCATCTCTACTAAAATAGAAAGAAATTAATTGACCAACTAAAAATATATATACAAAAAATTAGCCGGGCTGGGCGCGGTGGCTCACGCCTGTAATCCTAGCACTCTGGGAGGCCGAGGCAGGCGGATTGCTCAAGGTCAGGAGTTCAAAACCAGCCTGAGCGAGACCCCGTCTCTACCATAAAAATAGAAAGAAATTAATTGGCCAACTAATATATATATATATAAAAATCAGCTGGGCATGGTGGTTCGTGCCTGTAGTCCCAGCTACTTGGGAGGCTGAGGCAGGAGGATTGCTTGAGCCCAGGAGTTTGAGGTTGCTGTGAGCTAGGCTGACACCACGGCACTCACTCTAGCCTAGGCAACAAAGCGAGACTCTGTCTCAAAAAAAAAAAAAAAAAAAAAAATTAGCCGGGCGTGGTGGCACATGCCTATAGTCCCAGCTACTCAGGAGGCTAAGGCAGTAGGATGGCTTGAGCCCAGAAGGTTGCTGTGAGGTAGGCTGACGCCACTGCACTCACTCTAGCCTGGGCAACAAAGTGAGACTCTGTCTCAAAAAAAAAAGTGTGAATGAAGTCAGCAATCACACAAAATAGTAGATTTCACATAGACGTTTAATCACTGATTCTCAGCACCATTCGACAAATAGTCTTTAGTGCGTACTCTTTGCTGGGGCTATGCTAGACTCTTGGCTTGATTACAGATAACTTTATATATACAATAATTTTCTAATATTTTCTAAAGTAATAAGATACTGGGTCCTTTTCCCACTTCACTATACATCCAAGTCTGTGATTCTTGCAATAACCTCTGTCAGAATTACCTTTTGTATTATAATGTTCTAAGATTAATTTTGAAATGGTTAGCTTTTTTTTGTTTGTTTTTCTTAATAGGCCCTCTTTGCACGCTTATTACTTCAAGATCCAGGCAATCACTTGATTAACATGACTGCTTCTTCAACGTTAAATCTCTCTGCTGATCGAGATGCAGGGGAGAGACACATTTTTTGCTACCTTTACTCCTGTTTCCAAAGAGCCAAGGAAGAGGTAAAGGAATAATCCTCATTGAATACTATATTGTCCTCTTGGGTATGACTTTAGCATGTAAGCCAGAGTTGTATCAGTGTATTTTATATCAATTTATATACATTATAGTATGTTTGGAACTAGATATCAAAGGCACTATTAGTTTGTCTTCTAAAGCTTTAGTCTCCTTTCTGTGGCTTGGGGTCCACCCCTCTCACCAGTTAATCAGTGCCTGGTATTCTCTCCACAACCTCTTTATAAATCATACCCTTAGAAAAGGTCTCATAAATTCATTTCCACTGAGATATAAATATTAGAGTACGCCAAGCCTGACATTTCCAGGATTGGAATTTTAACGGGTAGGTTATTCCTTAAGCCAAAGAATGAATCTCTCATGAATTCCACAGAAACGAGTGTTATTTCTGTATCCAGTATCCTTCCATTCATTTCACTGTGTCTGCCCTTGTTCCAGGTTATAGAGCTAGGCTCTTACCTCTCTTCTTCGTGGTCTTTGCAGATTACCAAAGTTCCAGAGAACCTGCTACCCTTTGCAGTGCAGTGTAGGAATCTCACTGTATCCAATACCCGAACAGTTCTCCTCACCCCAGAGATCTATGTTGACCAAAACATCCATGAGCAGCTGGTAGATTTGATGTTGGAAGCCATTCAAGGAGCCCGTGAGTACATAAGCAAGATCTGTGTGCTTCTACATTTTGATTTTCAAATTTGAAATTTCACTAATTGCATTAGAAAGTATCAGAGCCATTGTGGTTCTTGTACAAATTAAGGAAGAGAGAGCACATCATCTTTGAGGTTGAATATCAGTAGAATTAAGCTGAGCACAGTGGCACATGCCTCTTAGTCCTAACAACTCAGGAGGCCGAGACAAAAAGATCCCTTGAGCCCAGGAATTCGAGGTTATAGCGCCCTGTGATCATGCCTGTGAACAGCCATTGCACTCTGGCTTGGGAAACATAATGGGACCCCTCTCCCCCTCAGTCTCTAAAAAAAATAATAATAATTATCAGAAGTAAAGAACCAGTGTGTAAAGGCATATAAAAATTCCCATGGCCTCCTTTCTCTCTCATTTGTCTTCTGTTAGATTTTGAAGATGTAACTGAGTTTCTGGAAGAGGTCATTGAAGCCTTGATATTAGATGAGGAAGTTCGAACATTTCCAGAAGTCATGATTCCAGTGTTTGATATTTTATTGGGCCGAATAAAAGATCTAGAGCTCTGTCAGATCCTGTTGTATGCATATCTGGATATTCTTCTTTATTTCACTAGGCAAAAGGATTTGGCAAAGGTAGGTCTAAAAGGTGGTATATATTCAGTTGAGCTGGATATATAATACTTGATGCTTCCCTATCCTGAGTACACTATAATATTACCTATAAAATAAGAGAAAGATAGATTGGTTGTTGTATAGACTTAACTCTTTGAGGCCCTTTCACCCCATCACCCTATCTCACCATACACGTAAATAAGTAGGACTTGTCTTCTCTTGCAGGTTTTTGTAGAATATATTCAGCCCAAGGACTCTAACAATGGGCAGATGTATCAGAAGACCTTGCTGGGAGTAATTCTGAATATCTCTTGCTTATTAAAGACTCCAGGTGTTGTAGAAAATCATGGCTACTTCTTGAATCCATCTCGTTCCAGTCCCCAGGAGATCAAAGTACAGGAGGCCAACGTCCATCAGGTGGAACTGTTTACCAGGGGTATCCTAGCCCCCTGATCTTAGATTAAATAGTTTCCACAGGAAGCAGTTACAGATAAGGCTGCTTAAGCCTCTTTGGGAAAGCAAATTGATCTGGTTGGCTTTTACCATAATCATATGAAGAAAGGGCCTCTGTTTAACATGTGCTGAGAGCAGAGGTTAGGCGCTTACGTGGGTGAGAATCAGCTGCTGCTCCTCTTTGCTCATGCTGCAGCACTGTCACTCCCCTCAGCCCTCATTTTTCTCACTGAGCTATTTCTTATAACTTGAGCTCCTAAAATCTTTTTTTTTTCCCTAAAATTTTGTGACTGCATTGTAGCTTTATAAACCCATTTTTTTCTTTCCCTCCTTTCACTTATCTCCTCTCTGTTGGGGCTTCTTCACATAAAATAGAAGTCTAGCCAACATGAGGTATTTAAATGATTGAATTGGGGATAGTTTAAGTCTCCCATTCACTGTTTAATCATCACAACTCTCTAAAACAGGGGTTGGCAAACTATAGCAAAGGCCAAATCTGGCCTGTTTTTATAAATAAAGTTTTTTGAACACACCCATGCCCATTAGTATATGTATTGTTTATGGCTTGATTTTGTGCTACAGTGGCACAGTTGAATAATTGCTACAGAGACCATATGGCAAGCAATGCCAAAAATACTTACCATCAGGGGAACCTGTGGCATTCTGATTTCAAGATTGTTCTTTTTTGAAGCACTAAAGGAGGCGAGAAAAGCTTCATCTTTCTCTGCTGTACCCCTTTCAATAAAAAGATTTATTCTGTAAAATTTAGTTTCAGTCAAAAGGCCGCAATTAAGGACTTAAAAGGCCATATGTGACCTTAGGGCCGCAGGTTCCCCACCCCTGACATTGGTCCTTTGCAGAAAAAGTTTACCAACCCCTGCTCTAAAATTATCTAATGCTATCTGCAGTTTGGCAGCTGGTCAGAAAATCTCTCATAAGTGCCCAGAAATAGATTTTTTTAAAATCGGAACTGAGGTATAAGGCACAGGGAGAGTGAAGGGAAAGATTAGGTTTAGCACATTTTTAGAAACTGCCAATTGCTAAGGTTTGGGAGTAAAAAATATTAGGATTGTGAAATTGGAATGTTCTGTGGTTGTGTTTTCTGGTTAAACAGTTCATGGCTCAGTTCCATGAAAAGATCTACCAGATGCTGAAGAACTTACTCCAGCTCTCTCCAGAAACCAAACACTGTATCTTGTCCTGGCTTGGAAACTGTTTGCATGCAAATGCAGGCCGCACCAAGATTTGGGCCAATCAGATGCCAGAAATCTTCTTCCAAATGTATGCCTCGGATGCCTTCTTTCTGAATCTGGGTGCTGCTCTCCTGAAGCTATGCCAGCCATTTTGCAAGCCCAGATCCTCTCGGCTCCTCACCTTTAATCCCACTTACTGTGCCCTGAAGGAGTTGAATGATGAAGAACGAAAAACTAAAAATGTACACATGAGAGGTAGGGGGGGAAACTGGGCTTCTCAAAACAGTGTGTGTGTGTATATATATGTGTGTAATTTCTAAGGCACTTACTCACTTATCCTTTTTCACAAAATGCCTCTTAAAAAAAGATGAGACAAAAAACAAAAGAACTACTTAGAATTTTTTAAAGACAGTTTAAAAAAAAACAACAGGTAGCTTTTAAATGTGCTTTAGTGAGACCTTCTCTCTGGATTTGGCAGCCTTGGGTATTCATTCATTCATTCATTCTTTATAAAAATTAATAAAGCATAGTCTCCATCCTTTTTGAACTCAGAGGCTCCAGAAGAAGGCAGATATATTGACAGATCATTATAATATGGTATAGGGCTAAGCTGTGGGAACACAGAGGAGGGAGTAAATAATCAATTCTGCAGAAGTTGGAGATCTCCATAACTAAGTCTTGAAAGACAAGTTGTGTTTTACCAGGCAAAGGAGCAAGAAAGTCCCTTTATACAGAGGGAAGAACAAGTATAAAGGTAGAAAGCTCTGGAAAGTCTTGACTAAGGATTACTGAGAAGCTCAGTCTGGCTAGAGTAAGGGGCAGGTAGAGGGGAGGAAATGGGTCTGGGGAGGAAGCAGTTGGGACTGGATTGGAAACTTAATACAGACAGAGAAGTGAAAAGAAAATAAATGACTCAATTCTACCACTCAAAGTGGATCACTCTTAATTTTGGTATATTTTCTTCCAGTCTTATAACTCTTCCTATTATAAATGTGATACCTGTTCAAAAACAAACAATCTTAAATACAGAAAAGGCACAGAATGAATATAAATGATCCATTGCCTAATACGTGAAAAAGTCTACAGCATTATTGCTTTTAATTTTTGGTGAATTCATGGTTAAGTGAAAGTATTAACTGTATTTCTATAGACAAAAGCCAAAAGATGTTGTTAGACAAGGAATTAATGTGACAATATTTGTTTTTAAGAAGATATCACTGGTAGTAGCGTGGAAGTTAAAGGAGAGTGAGGGGAGACTGGAAACTAAGGTAGATGTCTGTGGCAAGCCATTTATTGTTCCTTTGAACTTCTTTGAGGTTTGGACAGAGAAACCTGTTTGATCCCAACTGTGCAGGAGCCGAAGTTTCCCCAAAACTACAACCTTGTAACAGAGAACCTTGCCCTGACAGAGTACACTTTGTACCTGGGATTTCACAGGTAACTCCTCTGATGCCATTGGGAAAGAACTATTGAGTTGTGTCAATAACGAGAAGGTTGAAAGGAAGTCTTAGAGATATATTCTCACTATTTTCTAAAGGTTCACATTAGAATCTAGAAGCAAAAGGTCATTGTATGAATTTATTTGTGTTTGCATGAATCGGCTTTGTCCAGATTACTTAAATTTGTTTTTTTTCTGAGACAGAGTCTCACTCTTGTTGCCCAGGCTAGCGTGCCGTGGCATCAGCTTAGCTCACAGCAACCTCAAACTCCTGGGCTCAAGCAATCCTCCTGCCTCTGCCTCCCAAGTAGCTGGGACTACAGGCATGTGCCACCATGCCCGGCTAATTTTTTTTTTATATATGTTTTTAGTTGGCCAATTAATTTCTTTCTATTTTTAGAAGAGACAGGGTCTCACTCTTGCTCAGGCTGGTTTCGAACTCCTGACTTCAAGTGATCCTCCCACGTTGGCCTCCCAGAGTGCTGGGATTACAGGCATGAGCCACCGTGCCCGACCTTAAATTTGTTTTTAACTTTGATATGTTAACTTTTTTTTTTTTGAGACAGAGTCTCGCTTTGTTGCCCAGGCTAGAGTGAGTGCCATGGCATCAGCCTAGCTCACAGCAACCTCAAACTCTTGGGCTCAAGCAATCCTTCTGCCTCAGTTTCCCGAGGAGCTGAGACTGCAGGCATGTGCCACCATGCCCGGCTAATTTTTTCTATATATATCAGTTGGCCAATTAATTTCTTTCTATTTATCGTAGAGACGGGGTCTCGCTCTTGCTCAGGCTGGTTTCGAACTCCTGACCTCGAGCAATCCACCCGCCTCGGCCTCCCAGGGTGCTAGGATTACAGGCGTGAGCCACCACACCTGGCCTGTTAACTTTTTAAAATTAAAGATACATTAGTAGTTTTCTCTACATTTGCAAATTTTTAAATCACTGTGTTCCTGTTGTCATCTGGAAAGTGGAATTGTTTTCATTTTGTGTTTTATTTTCTGTTGTTTCTGCTTACTACTCCTGATGAAAAAAGACTAAGCTCTACTCTGTAGTATAGACAAATTGGCAAAAATTAAGGAAATACTTACCAGCGATTCCAGTGAGATCAATAGGACCACAAAAGATCTGTGCATATAAGATAAAGAAGATTCTAAAAAGGTGAAAATTTGCAAACTTGAGTGTAAGACTTCCAAAAGCAGTTCTGGTTCTGGTTAGCCACACATTTTATAAATTTTTTCCCTCTAATTTAGCTGATTATAAATAAGGAGAGAAAATAGCAACTCAGTCATAGTTACAGTCTATAAGAAGGGATATAATTTTTAATGCTTTTAAAGATACTTAAATTGACACAGAGCATTTTTCAAAACTGCTCATTCAGCAAATCAATAGAAAAATGAAATTGCCTTTATTTTAAAAAATTTTTCTATCCCCATCATAGACATTTATTTATTTATTTATTTATTTTTTGAGACAAAGTCTGACTCTGTTGCCCTGGCTAGAGTATTGTGGCATCAGCCTAGCTTACAGCAACCTCAAACACCTAGACTCAAGTGATCCTCTTGCCTCAGCCTCCCAGGTAGCTGGGACTACAGGCACAGGCCACCATGCCCAGCTAATTTTTTCTATTTTTTAGTTGTTTTGGCTAATTTTTTTTCTATTTATAGTAGAGACGGGGTCTCACCCTTGCTTAGGTTGTCTCAAACTCCTGAGCTCCAGTAATCCGCCCGCCTCAGCCTCTCAGAGTGCTAGGATTACAGGCATGAGCCACCGCACCTGGCCCCATCATAGGCATTTTAAATGAGACAATAAATAAAAGTTCAGCATGTGCTTAACCTTCTCAACCATCTGGTTTCAAACACAAAAATGAATGTCTTCTAGTTTCCCAATATTGACTAGCTAGCCCTAGACATTCTCTATAGGGCCAAAGGAGATGATTTTAGGACTATACACATAGAAACAATTATCTGGAACTTTGAGTTATGGATCTTCCTTTCAGTAGAGAATGTTTGGCTCTTTTGTGAAGAATAATACAATCGGGTTTGGGTTGTTTTGTTTTGTTTTGTTTGAGACAGAGTCTTGCTCTATTGCCCAGGCTAGAGTGCCATGGCATCAGCCTAGCTCATAGCAACCTCAAACTCCTGTGTTCAAGGGATCCTCCAGTCTCAGCCTCCTGAGTAGCTGGGACTACAAGCAAGTACCACCACACCTGGCTAATTTTTTCTATTTTTAATAGTTCCTGACTAATTATTTCTATTTTAGTAGAGACATGGTCTTGCTCTTGCTCAGGCTGGTCTCAAACTCCTGACCTCAAGCGATCCTCCCACCTCAGCCTCCCAGCGTGCTAGGATTACAGGCATGAGCCACCGTGCCCGGCCTTAATACAATGTTATATTGAACAACAGAGAGCTGAAAGCTGCTTTTAGGTTGTATCTCAGGTGGCTACTAATTCATATGTGGTCCTTACTAATCTATAGAGTCTCTTTCATCAGCTTAGTTTCTACTCACTGTAGAAAGACCATCCATATAACCCCATCAAAGTATGATCTCTGCACTTGCATGGTATACAACTAACCTGCTGGCTTCTTGTACTTTGCCTAATAATTATTTAGTTTCCATAATAACAGCCCACTCTATACCCTGCTCACCCAAGCTACTATTCTTTGGATGGTACATTTCAGCTGAAGTCCACTAACTATTTGCAAGTAGCTTCTATTATGTTGAATACTTAGTAACATTTTCCCAGTGCTATGGACCCTCCCTCTGTCCTGTCAAAGACTTTGTGAGTGCCTTTTCTGCCACTACAGCTGCAACTCCCTATATCCTTAAAGAGAATACTAGAATAAATACACAAGGATTTGTTTTTCTGTGCCCATATGAGCCTCCCTGACCCAGTCTCTTGTGCTTTCTTGGGGCAGGTTGCATGATCATATGGTAAAGATCAACCAAAATCTGCATCGGCTGCAGGTTGCCTGGCGTGACGCTCAGCAGAGCTCTAGCCCTGCTGCTGATAATCTCCGCGAGCAGTTTGAACGACTGATGACCATCTATCTTTCTACCAAGACTGCCATGACTGAGCCACAGATGTTACAAAACTGCCTAAATTTGCAGGTGTCCATGGCTGTACTACTGGTTCAATTGGCCATAGGCAATGAGGGCTCACAGCCAATGGAGCTAACTTTTCCTTTGCCAGATGACTACAGTTCTTTGGCTTATGTGCCAGGTAAGCAGGCTGTCTCTCGGGAGCTTCCTATTTATAGCCATCTAAGTTTAACTGGGTCTCTTTGGAAGTTTAGTCCTCAAAATACCCTTCCTTAGTTATCATTCAATTGTTTTTAGAAAAATAGCTCAAACTTGTAGATAATATCTACTGGTCAGAGTTTTGGGGGACTAACAATTTGTTCTCAGCCTTGTGTCCCCATTGCTGTGCATATCAGAAAATAGTCTTAAAGGCTTAAATGCAGTCAGGAGTTTCAGAGCTGTTAGTTTCTATCATTAATATTATTTATTCCACTTATAAATTTATCTAACTCTCCATGTGCTTTTTTAGAAAAAAAATCATCTCCTGTTGGTTAATCCAGAAGGGAGATTGTATGTGTATGTGTGTCAGTGAGGGGTCCGTAGGTGTTGTCAGTCAGATCAGGTCACACGTTCTTAATTGTATTGGTCATATATTGCTCTGTAACAAATTACCCCCAAACATAGCAGCTTAAAACTACATACGTTATCTCACGCAGTTTCTGTGGGTCAGGAATCCAGGTGCACTCAATTGCGTTGTTCTGACTCAGAGTCCCTAAGGAGGTTGCAGCCAAGCTGTCAGCCAAGGCCATAGAAATCTAAGTACGTGACTCGGGCTGAAGGATCTACTTACAAGCCCAGTCATGTGGTTGTTGACAAGTCTCAGTAGCTTGCGCTATTGGCCACCAACCTCTTTTGCAGGCCACATGTGTGTCTCCTTAGTACTGCTCATGATATGGCAGCTAACATCCCCCAGAGAAACTGACCAAAATCAAAGCTGTAAGCTTTTATAACCTAATCTTGGAAATGACACACCATCACTTCTACACCACAAGGTGTATCTTCTACCCCGAAAGAACATAGGAGAGGACCATGCAAGGGAATGAATACCAGGAGGCAAGGATTGATGGAGGACCAAACTGGAGGCTGGCTACCACAGTCATATAATATATTAATCTTTATTAGTGAGTCTTCAGACATGTAAAACTTAAAACTGCCATTTACAGTTAACCTTGAGAGTCAACAAAATATATTAATATATTAATATACTGGTATGTTAACAATATTTTATGGAATTCCAAGTGTTCATATATTTACTTGGATAAAGATTAAAATTAACTTACATTTAAAGAAGATTCTACATTTATTGCTTATTATCACCATCTCTAGTGCCAACAAAACATTCGGGTTTTTTTTTAACCTTCATAAAATGGGGTGAAAGGGAGGAATTTAAATGTTATTTAGTATTTAGTACAGATAGAAAATGTTTGGCTAATTCCAGTGAATATTTTCTTAGAATTTTTTGCAGATAACCTGGGTGATTTCCTCATTTTTCTCCGCCGCTTTGCCGATGACATCTTGGAGACATCAGCAGATTCCCTGGAGCATGTCCTTCACTTCATTACCATTTTCACTGGAAGCGTAGAAAGGTGAAGTACTGAAAGCTTGGCTTTGTCACTTTAGAGCTGCAAAACATTCAGGAAACTTCTAAACCAAGTAATAAACAAGCCTGGATCATCAGGGGTTGCCTTCAGAAGTTATGTTAACATTAATGAATCACCTGACCATCCTTATGGGTAACCAAAAATCCCACTATCGTGAGGCATAATAAGCAAATGACTTTGCCCACAGAGAATTTGAACCTTCACATAAGGTACCTGATGGGAATTCCACTGCTAGTCCCTGGTTAAAATATTAATAGTTGCCATAATGCCAAAAACCTTACCAGTAGCAGCCAGGTGCTAATGATCTTCTAATAATTATATGATAACAAAGCTTGCTTTTGGTGTTCTGAGTTGGATGAGCGGTGAACTTACGTCAATGTTATTTTGCATCTCAAGTCTTCTCACTCATATCTTCTACTCCCCTTTCCCAAAGGAAGATATTGTGAATTGTAGAATTGCTTCCCTGATTCTTTTGGGGCGCATAGGCTAAAGGAAACAGAAACTCTGTATATAAAAGTGAAGGTTTGCTTCACAGTGAAGAGAATGACCCACAGTTCCCTGAGCCATATCAGTGAGAAGTAGAGAGAAGCCAATCCTTCACTGAGCTGAGCAGACCCAATGAGAAGTCATAAATCAACAACTATTTATTAGGCAAACACTGTATGCATTGTAGGTAAGGTAGGATGACTATATCCTAGTCTCTACCCTCAGAAAGCTTAGAAAGGCAAATTTATCCCAGATGAAACTGTCAGAGAATGGTAAGCAATAAATAATGCATTATTATAGAGAAGTGAACAGAATGGCTAAGCATTCAATAGAAACTCACCCTCATACTTGGTTAGCTGTCATCTCAAGAATTAAATGATGTTCCCTGTATCACCTCCACCAATAATAGACAAACTGCAGAAATGTATCCTATTTTTCCCTGTATATGGTATAGAATGGTTTGGGCTCTTCATTTGGTAAGAACAGAGTCAGAAATTTGGGGTTAAGTTTTCCTTGCTTTTTGCCCATTTTGCAGAATGAAGAATCCGCACCTTAGGGCCAAACTAGCTGAAGTGTTAGAAGCAGTGATGCCTCACATGGATCAGACTCCAAATCCCTTGGTATCCAGTGTTTTCCATCGGAAGCGTGTATTCTGCAATTTTTCATATGCACCCCAACTTGCAGAAGCTCTAATCAAGGTTTTTGTGGACATTGAGTTTACAGGTAAAGCAGTAATGACGTCAGGTCCGGAACTGAGAAGTGGAGTTTCTTTTTTTTTTTTTTTTTTTTATTTTTTTATTTTATTTTTTTTTATGATTAGGGTTATCCTTAGAAGAAGTGGAGTTTCTCAGTGGAGTTTCATAGCCTGATCAATATTTGAACATCAGAGATATGTCAGTCATTTATTAAAAACCTATTATGTGCCAGGCTTGATGCAGTGCTTTTTTTTTTTCTTTGAGACATGCTCACTCTGTTTCCCAGGCTAGAGTGCTGTGGCATCAGCCTAGCTCACAGCAACCTCAAACTCCTGGGCTCAGGCAATCCTTCTGCCTCAGCCTCCCAAGTAGCTAGGACTACAGGCATGTGCCACCATATATATTTTTTTAGTTGGCCAATTAATTTCTTTTTATTTATAGTAGAGATGGAGTCTCACTCTTGCTCAGGCTAGTTTCGAACTCCTGACCTTGAGCAATCTGCCCGCCTGGGCCTCCCAGAGTGCTAGGATTATAGTCATGAGCCACCATGCCGCCCTAAGTGCTTTTTTACATTATCTCATTAATGTGTTACCATCTGAAAAGTTTTACTTTATTATCCCTATTTACATACGAATACACGGGTGCTCAAAAGGATTAATTTATTTGTCAATGTCACACATTCTAATAAGTGGTAGAGCAAGGTCTGTCTCACCTGAAAAAGAAACCTACATACTCTTATCAACCTTATTATATTGCTTGGTCAAGTCATACTCAAACAAATTAGGCTGATTAAAACTTGGGTCTTTATTTTTCTCTGCCTCAAAATTATGGAATAGTGGGTAATACGTGTATAGATTGAGAGATTCCTTTATTTTAACTAGACTGTATAACTCTCTAACAGTCTAATTGTTAGATTAAGAATACCAGCAAGCAACATTCCCTTTCCCTCCAACCCTGAGCCCCTATGTTTAATTAAATAGTACTTTATATCAACCAGTAAACAAGATATGTTAAGCAGTTGTTTTAAGACCTTTTTTTAAAGGAGATCTTTTTCCATCCAATGAAAAATACAACTAACACTCTACAGAGACATTTAACATTTTGCTGGCTGCCTTTTCATATTTGGATTCTGGCTTTGTCACTTGATCACCTCTGAGCTTTAGTTTCCTCATCTGTAAATGGATCGAAGTGATGATTAAGTGAAATAGTTCATGTAAATCTTTATTATATGTAAGAAGTTGCATAATAAATTGCTATAATTATCTCCTTATGTGACCATACAAACAACAAAACTGTAATGTAGCACAATTTCTGTTTTATTGCTGAGGGAGTAGAAGTTGAAAAAGGTTAAGAGACTTTCATTAAGCAAAGCCAGAATGAAAACCTAGGTCTTCTGACTCCATATCCTACACTCTTCCTTTATTATATGACCCAGCCTGTAGAGCTCTAATAATACCTTTGGTATTTCAAAAGCAGTATAAGCCTTAGATTTGTAGCTCCTGACCTGATTTTTCAGAGTAGTCAAGAACCAGTTGGCTACACAGTTGGGATATTGTCTATGAAGAATGTGGGGATTACTTAGTGTCCTGTTCTACATGTGGCTTTCACTGCCACAATGGCCAGCCCAGACGCCTCATTCAAAGTCTAATAAGTACTCCATGTTTGGATGTTGGAGCACCCTTGGACTTTATTTTACAGCTTGGTCCTTGTCCCTTGCTGAGTAAGGTATACTTTATATCTGTCTCATCCTTCCTCTGTCACTAAGGAAATGAGCAAACTTTAAAGGCCACAACTTTAAGTCTTTAAAAATTCTCAATGCAGATTTTGCAAGTAGCCTTGACACATTCAAAATAAAAGAAAATGACTACACATAGGCATAAGCTCTTACTCTTTCTCTAATAGAACCACCTTTGCTGATATTTTGCTCTTGCCTTACTTCAGGAGACCCCCATCAATTTGAACAGAAGTTTAATTACCGTCGTCCCATGTATCCCATCCTAAGATATATGTGGGGGACAGATAACTATCGGGAGAGCATTAAGGTGAGAGAGTTTTTGGTGAAACCAGTTGCTTCATATAAGCCCCATGAATTGTGATTTAGTACTAAAATGATTTTCTCTTTGTCTGGGACTTACAGGATTTGGCTGACTTTGCTTCTAAGAATCTAGAAGCCATGAATCCTCCACTTTTCCTCCGCTTTCTTAACCTGCTAATGAATGATGCCATCTTCCTTCTGGATGAAGCCATACAGGTAAAAAATTAAAAATTGATTGCCCCTTACCATCAAATCATCATCAGTACCTTCCTTCTACCTTTTAAAAATAATAGAGCAATCCTTATTCCCCTAGTACCAGTCTTGAATACCAAAAATTTGTGATTAGTAGCATACCTCCAATCTTACCATTACAGAGCTTTCTAAGTTATTCCATTAGAGACCAGGGTCAAGGGTCATTGAAGCCTCATGGGCTAGGATGGATACTTTGGCAGAGAGTTGAAAAGATAATGTGATGAAGCCAAACTGAAGTGCACTGGCAGGAGTAGCTAATCAGGCCAGCACTATAGAAAGAAATTAGGATCTTGTTTTTGGTCAGTGACTTTCAACTTTTTTCTATCTCAACAAGCCAGTTTAAAGTGGTTCAGCTCACTTAGACAATGATTTTTAACCCACTGTCCTAAACAATTCTGATTTTTACACCACTATTAGAAAAAAAAATCTGGTTTGGGTTACTTTTTCATACAAAGACTCCATGTCATCCATACTCTTTATCCACTGCCTCCCAAGTCCTTAGCTATATTGTGAAACATTAGTTTCACAAAGTGTAAAATACAGCTGAGTGCCTCAGTGTGTATCATTTCCTTAACCATCCCTTATGGAACTGCTTATTGCTTCTATGAAAACTTGATTGCCCATAGAGCAAAATGTCCCTTCCATGTGATGATTATAAGATACATAGGGCACTGACCTAAAGGGAGATGAAGCAGGTAAATCCTTGGAGTAGCCTGTTAGACATTCACAAGCTTCTCTTACTGATTAGCAACCCCCTAAGTAACTTGTATATAATTTATGAGAAGGGGTTGATTGCCTGCTTTTTTCATAATCCTACATTTCAAGATTTAAGATCAGTTTTCTTTGAAAATGAGAACAGGTCCTATTATAAACAGACCCTTTTAAGCAAGAGCTGTGTGGCACAAAGAATGAAGCAGATGGTATTTTCATGAGATGATGAGTTTTACAAGTCATTTGCTATAAGAGCAAGGATGATGAAAGATAGAGAGCTTTAAATAATTACAGTTCTTCCAACCATCTTGCATATTTGATAGAGCTTTGGTTTTTGGTAAGCAGTGTTTTGCTTGGTTTCATCATTGAGGTATGATTTATCCTTTATCTTTTTTTCACTTTTTTCATTTATCTTTTTCAAAACAAGTAGCTTGTTTCTTTTTGTGGGCTAGGAGGTGTCAGGGTTTCATATACTTTTTTTATCTTTTTATTTATTTATTTATTTTATTTTTATTTATTTTTATTTTTTTTTTTTGAGACAGAGTCTCACTTTGTTGCCCAGGCTAGAGTGAGTGCCGTGGCATCAGCATAGCTCAGAGCAACCTCACACTTCTGGGCTCAAGCAATCCTACTGCCTCAGCCTCCCGAGTAGCTGGGACTACAAGCATGCGCCACCATACCCGGCTAATTTTTTTGTTATATATATATATATTAGTTGGCCAATTAATTTCTTTCTATTTATAGTAGAGACGGGGTCTTGCTCTTGCTCAGGCTGGTTTCGAACTCCTGACCTCAAGCAATCTGCCCGCCTCGGCCTCCCAGAGAGCTAGGATTACAGGCGTGAGCCACTGCACCTGGCCTGTCTTTTTTTATTTGTTTGTTTTCTGAGACAGGGTCTTCTTGCTCTATTGCCCGGACAGAGTGCAGTGACATTATCATAGCTCACTGCAACCTCCATCTCCTAGGCTCCAAGCAATCAGCCAGCCTCAATCTCCTGAGTAGCTGGGACTACAGGCATGGCATGCACCACCGTGCCCAGCTAATTTTTAAATATTTTGTAGAGACGGGGTCTTACTGTGTTGCCCAAACTGGTCTCAAACTCCTGACCTAAAATGATCCTCCCACCTCTGCCTCTCAAAGTGCTGGGATTATATGTATATATGGCTGAGCCACTGCACGCAGCCAAGGGTTTCACATACTATTAATCCTCTTTTCTATTTTACAATATTATACTATTTCTGTGGGAATGATCTATGAGCCTACACACGCTGAAACAAATCTGTATGAAGCCACAATTTCTTTTTTTCCAAAAATTCTTTTTAAGCTTCACTCCCATCTTAGTTGACTGGATTTTGAATAGGACCTCTTGAAATGCTATGTCCCTTCATTTGTACTTTCTTCTCTGATATATCCCACCTCTGGTTTCTGTAGTATTTGAGCAAGATAAAGATTCAGCAGATTGAGAAGGACCAAGGTGAATGGGATAGTCTGAATCCAGAAGCCCGCCGAGAGAAGGAGGCTGGCCTACAGATGTTTGGACAGCTGGCTCGTTTCCATAACATCATGTCCAACGAAACAATTGGTACCCTTGCCTTTCTAACCTCAGGTAAAGACACAAAGTACTGCTTTCCAAAAAAAATGTAATGGCCAAGTTCTGCTTCACTAAGGGATCAGCCCACCTGAAACTAAGAATTCAGACTCTGGTGACAGTATCCTTCACAGCTGAGAGGGAAACATATCACTTGAGAAGCTTCAAAAAGAATGATGATGGCCGGCTGGGCGCGGTGGCTCACGCCTGTAATCCTAGCACTCTGGAAGGCCTAGACGGGTGGATCAATCAAGGTCAGGAGTTTGAGACCAGCCTGAGCAAGAACTAGACCCCATCTCTACTAAAAAAATAGAAAGAAATTAATTGGCCAACTAAAATATATATATAGAAAAATTTAGCCGGGCATGGTGGCGCATGCCTGTAGTCTCAGCTATTTAGGAGGCTAAGGCAGAAGGATCGCTTGAGCCCAGGAGTTTGAGGTTGCTGTGAGCTAGGCTAACGCCATGGCATGCTAGCCCAGGCAACAGAGTAAGACTCTGTCTTAAAAATAAAAAAGAATGATGATGACCATTGTTGACAGGGAAATGAGGAAATAGTCACCCTCACACAGCTGCCAGAAAGCATAAGTTGGTAAAATCTTTCTTGAGGATAAGTTAGTCATATATGTGTGTCTGTACACACACACACACACACACATACATATACACATACAAGTAATATATATGTATGTTAATCTAAAAAATATGCTCAAATCCTGGTTAAATATGGTGGATCTAACAAAAACATTTATCTCCATCTAGAGCTACACTGTCCAGTTTAGCAGCTACTGGCCGCATGTGGCTATCAAGCATTTAAAATGTGGCTGGGCTGATTAGAGATGTACTGTAAAATGTACTATAAAACACACACTGCATGACTTAGCATAAAAAAAGAATGTAAAATATCTCAATAATTTTTATATTGATTACATATTGAAATGATCATTTTAAGTGTCTGAGCTAAATATTAATATATGAGAACCAATGATCACCAGACATTTGAGGAAATCCTCTAAATTGAAACAGATAATAGAGGAAAACTTTTTAAAAAACGTTTTAAAGAAACTATAATTTCAGAGGGATAAGAGAAGATACAGCAGCCACAATACAAGAACAAACAGGCAATAAAAAGGATTATATAAAGAACAAGGTCTTAGATATTGAAAATTTTACTTCAGAAATTTGAAATATTCGGTAAAAGATCAGTTCAGGCCGGGTGCAGTGGCTCACGCCTGTAATCCTGGCACTCTGGGAGGCTGAGGTGGGTGGATTGCTCAAGGTCAGGAGTTCGAAACCAGCCTGAGCTAGAGCGAGACCCCATCTCTACTATAAATAGAAAGAAATTAATTGGCCAACTAATATATATAGAAAAAATGAGCCGGGCATGGTGGCACATGTCTGTAGTACCAGCTACTTGGGAGGCTGAGGCAAGAGGATCGCTTGAGCCCCAGAGATTGAGGTTGCTGTGAGCTGGGCTGACGCCATGGCACTCTCTCTAGCCTGGGCAACAAAGTGAGACTCTGTTTCAAAAAAAAAAAAAAAATGACTTTTAACTTTGCAAGAATGACGTTTGAAACTGGGACACATTTCTGAGGGAAAATAACCCAGGAGGAGGAAGGTAGAATCCAACACAAGGGAGACACAAAGGAATTCCCAAGATGATGGTAGAAGGAACGTATGTGATCACTCCTTAGTGATAGGTACTCTGAAAATAAGCAAACAAAAAGGCAAAAAGTTATATTAAAAAGGAACTATATAATCCTTAGGACACCATGTGGCTCTGCTATGAATACTATTTACATAATTTTAATGACATAAAATCTATTTAGGCAAAAATTGGATTACATATTGGGAGATTTGTATTTGAGGAAGGAGGACAGGAAGTGAGAGCTAAACCATCATCTATAGTAGAGTCAATAGATAATGACTAAAATGAAAAATCAAGGACTAGCAGTACTAAGCAGGAGTTATCGTACTATCTGGCATGCTAAACTTTCCATATGTTTATTTATTTATTTATTTTTAAATTTTTGGAATTTATGCTATATGACCTAGCAATTCCCTACAAATGTGTTGCAAAGAAGTAATCTATAAGATGTCTTGGGCGACTTCCGGGGCCCCGCTCTTGGGGCCCCAGAACCTCGTCCACAAAAAAATAAAAAAAAAAAAAAAATAATTAAAAAAAAAAAAAAAAAAAAAGATGTCTACACAATGAAGTTCATCAATAAGTGAAATGTTTATAATAGGAAAAAATGGAAAACAGTCAAAAAGTTTATCATATCAGTAAAGACAGAATAAATAAATAATGGTTCAATTACAGTTGGAAAACTATTCAGCCATTAAAATGGTGGAAATGTTCTATAAATCTGGGTTGTCTGGTACTGTACTTACTAGCCACATGTGGCTATTAAACACTTGAAATGTGGTTAGTGTGACTGAAGAACTGAATTTTTATTTTATTTAATGTTAATTAATTTAAATAGCCACATGTGGCCAATGGCTACCATGTTGGACAGCACAGGGACATATATTTACCAAAATGGTAAGATATTTATGATATAGTTATTGAAAACAACTACAGAAAATGTACAATATGGCAATCATTTTGTTTTAAAAATGGATGTGAGGCCGGGCTTGGTGGCTCACGCCTGTAATCCTAGCACTCTGGGAGGCCTAGGCGGGTGGATCGATCAAGGTCAGGAGTTTGAGACCAGCCTGAGCAAGAGCTAGACCTCATCTCCACTATAAATAGGAAGAAATTAATTCGCCAACTAAAAATATATAGAAAAAATTAGCTAGGGATAGTGGCGCATGCCTGTAGTCCCAGCTACTCAGGAGGCTGAGGCAGGAGGATCGCCTGACCCCAGGAGTTTGAGGTTGTGAGCTAGGCTGATGCCACGGCACTCTAGCCCAGGCAACAGAGTGAGACTCTATCTCAAAAAAAAAAAAAAAGAAAAAGAAAAAATAATGCATGTGAGTTCGTGACTAGTGTGGGCAATATAGTGAGACCCCGTGTCTACAAAAATTTTTTTTAAGATTAGGGGAGGGGGTAAAAAAATAAAATGAAATAAAATTTTTAAAAAATTAGCCAAGCATCATGGCATGTGGCTATAGTCCCAGCTACTTGGGAGAATGAGGGAGGAGGATCACTTGAACCCAGGAGTTAAAAGTTATAGTGATGAGTGGGCTATGAATAGATCATGGCACTCCAGCATGGGCAACAGTGATACCGTGTTTCAAAAAAAAAAATTATATGTGTAAATATGGACAGAAAAGCTAGAATGATATATAACAAGATGTTAACAGTGATTAACAATGTTTATCTCTGAGTGGTAGTTTTTGTTTTTCCTTTTTTTGTTTTTTGGGTGGTTGCTTGGTTATATTTTGTACAATTTATATTTTATGCATTACTTGTATAATAAAAAAATAGTAGTCTCCAGAGATCTCCAAGTAAACTAGACATAATTAGTAAAAGACTGCTAATGGATTGCATTTTCACAGACTTTGGCTTCTTTTCCAGAGATCAGATCACTCTTTGTGCATCCCTTCCTGGCTGAGCGCATCATCTCCATGCTGAACTACTTCCTGCAGCACTTGGTTGGCCCCAAGATGGGTGCCTTAAAAGTCAAAGACTTCAGCGAATTTGACTTCAAACCTCAGCAGCTTGTATCAGATATCTGCACTATCTACTTAAATCTTGGGTACCTGATATTGGAATTGGGCAAGCCAAGAGGGGATTTGCTAATATTTTGATTTGGGGTTTTGATAGTAAAGTGACTGGTTGCTAATAATGTGCTAATAGAAAAGAAGTGGTTCCTTTCTAGTTGATTAATGAAGGAATCTTCTGTAGTTTTAAATAAGATTTTGTATGACCTGTGGGACATTATTTACTGGGATTTCTAACATTTTGCCCTGATCTATGCAAACATAAACTTTATTGATTATAACATTGTTTGGAAAATAATAATCTTTTAAGGCTATGGGATACTTGATAGACTTGCTTCTTAGAAAATTAGAAGTCTTTTTATGTCAAAAGGTCATGTTGGCTTATAAGTGATGAGAATCCTTGTTCTGCAACACATGTGTTGTCTCCCATCTGGTGCTCAGTTTCTTTCTGATTCTGACCTTCCAGGGACGAGGAGAATTTCTGTGCCACTGTGCCCAAGGATGGACGTTCCTATTCCCCAACTCTCTTTGCACAGACACTTCGAGTCCTGAAGAAAATAAATAAGCCTGGAAATATGATCGTGGCTTTCAATAACTTAGCAGAGAAAATCAAGGTGAGAAAGCAGAGAACTTGTTTGCTAACACATTTCAGTAAAAATCACATTGTCAACTCAGTTGTGCTGCTTTTTACCCTGTTTCAGGGAGAAAAAGAGCATTTCCATGAGAAAGTGTAAACAGATGATTCTTCCTGGTCATTCAATAACTAAAACTACCGTATTCCTTTTTTTTCTTTTTTTTTTTTGGAGACACAGTCGCTCTGTTGCCTGGGCTAGAGTGCTATGGTGTCAGCCTAGCTCACAGCAACCTCAAACTCCTGGGCTTTAAGCAATCCATCTGCCTCAGCCTCCCAAGTAGCTGGGACTACAGGCATGTGCCACCATGCCCGGCTAATTTTATATGTATATTTTTTTTAGTTGGCCAATTAATTTCTTTCTATTTTTAGTAGAGATGGGGTCTTGCTTTTGCTCAGGCTGGTCTCAAACTCCTGAGCTCAAATGATCCAACCACCTCGGCCTCCCAGAGTTACAGGCATGAGCTACTGCACCCGGCCAAGAACTACTGTATTCTTATTGTTCTTTTTAACATTAGAGTGAGAACAGAAATTTAGGAAGCTTCAACTAAAAAAGAAGAATGTTCATATTTATGCAGGCTGGTTTTCTGAAAAAAATGCACAGTGTTATCAATAGATTTAAAAATCTAGGATGTTAATGCAGAACTTTTTAGAGTAAAATTCAAGATGAGCATTAATCGTTTTCAGTCACTGATTTTTATTGGTTTTCTCTGTTTTCTGTATTTGTAGCTGATAGTTGGCTTATCTTGAAATATGCATACATTTCAGGGATTAAAATACTGTATTGCATTCAGCTAAGCCCTTTGGCTGGAATACGATAGAGCTCCATTAGTAGTTATGAAGAGGGGAAAATTATGGAACAGAAGTCTAAAAGAAAACCTTCCTTATTGCTGTCAATCTTCCCTTCATTGAGTTTCTTTTTTTTTTTTTTTTTTTTTTTTTGAGACAGAGTCTCACTTTGTTGCCCAGGCTAGAGTGAGTGCCATGGCATCAGCATAGCTCACAGCAACCTCAAACTCCTGGGCTCAAGTGATCCTCCTGCCTCAGCCTCCCGAGTAGCTGGGACTACATGCATGCGCCACCATGCCCGGCTAATTTTTTCTATGTATATTAGTTGGCCAATTAATTTCTTTTTTATTTATAGTAGAGACGAGGTCTCGCTCTTGCTCAGGCTGGTTTCAAACTCCTGACCTTGAGCAATCTGCCTGCCTCGGCCTCCCAGAGTGCTAGGATTACAGGTGTGAGCCACCATGCCCAGCCTGAAGCCACTTTTAACACATTGACTGATGCACTAGAAAAAAAATTTTTTTCCTTGGGGCCACGGTGTTTTATTATGAAAACAGAATAAAAACTTAAAAAACAAAATGATCCTTTCTAACTTATTGGAAAATTTGTTATTTTTTATTGTTTTCTGTGTTTTTTCAATAAAAAAGTAATATAAAAACTTGAAAATTAGTAATGTGAAAACTTGAAAAGTAGTTCATAAGGATAAAGTGTTTTTCTTGACTTGTCAGGCTTAAGTGTAATTTAAAAGTAAACACAAATAGAAAAACAATTTGCCGGGCGCGGTGGCTCACGCCTGTAATCCTAGCTCTTGGGAGGCCGAGACGGGCGGATTGCTCAAGGTCAGGAGTTCAAAACCAGCCTGAGCAAGAGCAAGACCCTGTCTCTAAAAAAAAAAAAAAAAAAAAAAAGAAAAACAAAATTTATTGACTTCTATTCATTTAATCCACATTTTTAGAATTAAAATGTCAATATTAGTTATAACAATAAGAATATCAACAAGTAAGATTTTCACGAACCCAACTGCAGGGTTTTGCCCAGGTTTTGCTTCATGAGGCCCCAGGCTCAACACTAGCATGAATTAAATAGAACTCACATGGCAGTTAATGTGTTAAACTCCTAGGCACAGTAGCTCATGCCTGTAATCCCAGAGACTCAGGAGACTAAGGCAAGAGAATCACTTGAGATCAAGAGTTCGAGGATACAGTGAGCTATGATCACACCACTGCACTCCAGCCTGAGCAACAGAGCGAAACCCTATCTCTAAAAATAAAAATAAATAAAAGAAATTCCTATGCCTGTTTGTACCAAAAATTGAAAACTGCTTTTCATACACAGGCTGCACAAGTGACTCTACTTATGCAAATAATGACCCTCCCACTCCCATCTCCTTTTGAATTACTGCATTTACAACAGACTTGTTGCCAGAAAAATGTCATATATGGTGTATTTCTTTTCCTGCTAACACTTAAACCCATTTCCAGTTATAACTGTCAACTTGAAATTTCAGAGTTGGGGCTCAATGCTGAATTTGCTCCTGGGACTTTGGCTTGCTTTTGAGAAAACAATGCATTATCACTGTCAAGAGTTATTAATGACAAAGATTAACATACACTCATTAAACTTTCTCAATTTAGCTACATTTGTGAATTGACTCTAACTACCAGGTGTTATGTGCTCAGTCTCTTGCAGACCTTCAACAACAGGAAGAGGAGACCTATGCAGATGCCTGTGATGAATTCCTGGATCCCATAATGAGCACACTGATGTGTGACCCTGTGATGCTGCCATCTTCCAGAGTCACTGTGGATAGATCCACTATTGCTAGACATTTGCTCAGGTATGCCAGTCCTGAAAAGCAGCCTCAAGAGCACAGATGTATGTTAGTTTGCTATTATCTTTTTCAGCCAGATACCTCCTATAGTACTTTATATCTAGTAAGTGCCTCATACTATTGATTTATTGATATGTGGGGAGCCATTTTGATATCACTTGATTGTTTGGAATTTGAACATTCAAAGCAAAACACTGTTGTGAAATGCTGGCTCTAACCTCACCTCTTCCTTAAGAAAATAATTTTAAAGAGGTGAAAGGTTGTGAGGAGGTGTGCTCAGTTGCCTTGTTTTTTTGTTTCGTTTTGTTGTGTTTTTTTTTGAGACAAGAGTCTCACTTTGTTGTCCAGGCTAGAGTGAGTGCCATGGCGTCAGCCTAGCTCACAGCAACCTCAAACTCCTGGGCTCAAGCAATCCTACTGCCTCAGCCTCCCAAGTAGCTGGGACTACAGGCATGCACCACCATGCCTGGCTAATTTTTTCTATATATATTAGTTGGCCAATTAATTTCTTTCTATTTATAGTAGAGATGGGGTCTCACTCTTGCTCAGGCTGGTTTCGAACTCAAGCAATCCGCCCGCCTCAGCTTCCCAGAGTGCTAGGATTACAGGCGTGAACCACTGCGCCTGACCTTGTTTGTTTTTCTTGAGACTCTGTCACCTTGGATAAAGTGCAGTGGTGTCACTCTAGCTCATTGCAACCTCCAACTCCTGGGCTCTAAGTAATCTTCTGCCTCAGCCTCCTGGGTAGCTGAGACTACAGGCGCCTAATGACACTCAGCTGGGGGTCTTTTTTCCCTTTTTTGTAGAGACAGGGTCTGTCTCTCGCTCAGGCTAAACTCAAATTCCTGAGATCAAGTGATCCTTGCACCTTAGCCTCCCAGAATTCGGGGAGGCTTATAGGCGTGAGCCACTGCACCCAGCCCTGAAATTGTTTTAATTTTATTTTAGTTGTAGAATTATAAAAGACAGTTTTTGTTTTTGTTTTTTTTTGAGACAGAGTCTCGTTTTGTTGCCCAGGCTAGAGTGAGTGACGTGGCGTCAGCCTAGCTCACAGCAACCTCAAACTCCTGGGCTCAATCAATCCTGCTGCCTCAGCCTCCCAAGTAGCTGGGACTACAGGCATGCACCACCATGCCCGGCTAATTTTTTGTATATATATTAGTTGGCCAATTAATTTGTTTCTATTTATAGTAGAGACGGGGTCTCGCTCTTGCTCAGGCTGGTTTCGAACTCGTGACCTCAAACAATCCGCCCACCTCGGCATCCCAGTGTGCTAGGATTACAGGCGTGAGCCACCGCGCCCGGCCAGAGTTTGTGTTTTTTAATTCAGGTTTTATACTTTATTCATCATATGTCATTGTACTCAGCCATGTTAACTATGTATTTTCCCCAACCTGCCTTCTCTTTGAACAATCTGCCTTAATATCTACCAAAAAGACAGGAATGAAGTAATAAATGATAGCTTATTAGCTACTTAAGCAGCCACTTAACTTTTTTAAGTGCAGCATTAGATAGGAATGGATTCTGAGACTCACTACATATTTAAGTTAAATAAGTTGACCCAAATTTAATGAAATTTTTAAATTAAAAAAATGAATTATACTTAAAATAAAAAAATGAATTATACCATTAAATACTTAATGGTATTTAGTATTAAGCATTCACCATATGGATGATGCTGTGCTAGGTCATAAGTCTTTTCCAAAGTGTCAATGAAAATTTATATTTTCCAGTGGCCTAAGAATGTAGAGAGACGCTGTATCAGCCCTTAAAGCATGTCATAAACCTTCTTACCTGTCAGGAAACCATAATCTGCATTTATTTGCATAGCAGTCAGCTAACTAAGTCAAATGTTAGCCTACAAGGCTTTATCTCTTAACATCTTACACTGTTTCAAGGATCTGTCACTAAAACTACAAATGGTTCATAACACTGACATGAATGTATGGGATCTCTGCCTTAGAGCAATCTAAAGGTTGGTGACAGAAGGATAGAATGTTTTTAAGCCACTGGAATCAAATATCATCTGAACATCAGTGTTGAAATAAAGTTTGCTAAGAGGCAGACAAAGTAGCTTAAGAGAAACTCCTGAATCAACCTTCTTTTTTTTCTTTTTGGTTTTTTTTTTTTTTTGAGACAAAGTCTTACTCTTGCCAGGGCTAGAGTGCCCTGGAGTCAGCCTAGCTCACAGCAGCCTCAAACTCCTGTGCTCAAGCAATCCTTCTGCCTCAGCCTCCCGAGTAGGTGGGACACCCGCCACCATGCCCGGCTAATTTTTTTGTATATTTTTAGTTACCCAGGTAATTTCTTTCTATTTTTAGTAGAGACGGGGTCTCGTTCTTGCTCAGGCTGGTCTCAAACTCCTGAGCTCAAATGATCCACCCACCTCGGCCTCCCAGAATGCTAGGATTACAGGCACGAGCCACCGTACGTGGCCTGAATCAGTCTTCTTATCTCATTCTTTCTAACCCCCAATTCGTCATTTGACTCAAAGACTCTAGCTTCATCGTCAAAGTGAGATAACTAGGTGTTCTGTTTTTGGCTTAGGGTGTTAGAACTTTCGGCATTAACTCCATTTCCCTCTCTCTCTTTGTCCCAGTGACCAAACAGATCCCTTTAATCGTAGTCCCCTCACCATGGACCAGATCCGGCCAAACACAGAACTAAAAGAAAAAATCCAGCGGTGGCTCGCAGAGAGGAAGCAACAACAAAAGGAGCAACTTGAATAAATGCTGTGAACTAAACAAACCAAAAACCAACCCCAGAGTGTAGATAAACAGTTGTTTATGGTTTCTCTTTCTGATTTTCTTCCCTTTTTATTTTCCTTTACTAAATTAAAGAACTGTTCTTGTTCAAATTATGATAATTAAGATTCCTAAGAACTTAACAATGTTCCCCTGGCTTACAAGAAATTATACTTACCATAGCATCACCAAGTTTAGAAATCACCACTAATTTTCACCCTTTGTTTTCTCTTCCTATTCTTCCTTTTCCTACCTTAAATTATATTAACTTCAACTACTAAAATTTCCTGCCACCTTACTATTTCTCTTCCAAGTACTGCTCAAACATTTTTGGTGAGCACAGCTTTTAAATGTACAATGTCACATATTTCAGTGGCAGCTGATAGCATCAGAAAATCCTGTGTATCGTATGTATTTACTAGTCCTCATGATCTGGATTTAAGCCCTTTTCCTTATTACAGTTCTGTAATGTTAGAGAATAACTTTTCCGATTAAAACAGGTACCTTGAATTTTGTGTAGACTTTTGAATAAGGTGATAGGTGAGTTGTTTTTTTTTTTCCCAAGGAATCTTATGCAGCTTATGTTGGAAGCTCTTAATTTTGTGTTATCTTGTAACTCAAAGATACCATCTTAGACAGACACTCTCCCATGGGGTTGCCACCACCAAAAATTTAGCCCTGCAGTCTTTTTATGAGGATTGGTAGGGCAAACTTACATGACACTTTAGTCAAAAAAATTCTGGGGTGAGGAGGCTGCTGGGCCCCTTTTCCTTATGAAAATCTGTTGCTACAAGGACTAAGCCTGAGTAGATTTAGGCAACAAATATTGTAACCATGAAAAATGTAATTTTAAGACACTTATATCAATAGTGTATCTCAGTGTGTGAGATATATATACACACACACACCATGTGTTTTTTTATATTGGTCTAGTGTAAACTGAGTACCACTTTATAATGTCTCTTCCACAGTAAGATGTATACAATGTGTGGCCATGTTTATTAACATACTTATTCAGAGACTATAAAATGTAAATAGTTAATATTTGTTTGGGCTTGTGACTTGACTTCTAAGAGCTGCTTCTAACACAGCCTTAGGTCATCAATTAACAAAGTAGGAATTTGAGCACAACCTTGTCCACAAGCCATTTTAAATATCCACTTAACCCTGTGTAGTTAGTAGGTGGATAGACGCCACTTTCACAAGTTAAGCTTAAGCTCCGTACTCAATTGTGCAGCTTAACATAGGCACAGTCTCCTTTGGACTGCCTTTATATCACCATCCATCTAAGCCCAGAGATATAAGTGACAAGCGATATGATCTAGAAACAGGGGTCATTGGTTCCTTTGGAGGACACTTGTTAACCATGGCCTCTTTCAAATAAGATGGTAGTTTTATGATATTCCAACACAAGTTGCTATAAGCAGTCCTTGATGTGTTTTCGGTGGTATCAACTGGAAACCTCAAATCCAAGAGGGCTTCCCACCCTAGATATAAAGTAGTTGTTGCCTATTTCTGTGCTCATAAATGAAAAAGAAAGTCTAGAACACTTTTGCTAATGCCAGAATGTAAGATTAATTCATTGTGCTCCATGGGCCTTTAAGGCCTGGGTTGACAGAATTTATTTTCTTAAAGAGTTTCATTTCATATTTATTACCCTTCTTTCCCTGAGAATAAACTGTGTATAAAGTAAGCTTCTCCCTGCTTGCATTTATCTTCCAAACCCAATCTAGTAGGGTGTTTTCATTTTTAAAAGAAGGGGGAGAAAGACCAGAGTTTTGCAGGAGATAATTGGAGGAAAATGGGCACAAAACCTCAGAAGGCAGCTGTTCCCAGCAGCTTTCTAGTTAACAACCTCTATGCTTCCTCTAGTGTCTGTCTGTATTCTACTTCTGTATTTTGCCTTCAGATTGTAAGTCTTTCCTGTCAAGGTTTCCTTTTCTTATTTCTTTTTCTAAAGCTCTTTCATGAAAGTTTTTATGAATGGCTATGGCACCATTAATGCTGCTGAATATCTTTAAACTCTTCACAAAGGCAAATGCATAGCTTAAGGCCACTATTGGTAAGGAAACCAAGTGTCCTCTGTGCCTGTTTTTTTCTGTGAAGTTAAGGACATCCAAAAAATGAGACTGTAAAAACTTACTATCTTGGTACAACATGGTGTGTATATGCACTTGGAAGCTTAAAAAGGAGTTTTTGTCTGGAATTCAGAAGCAGCTCTAAATCTTAGAGCAGACCTTCTAACATACCTAGTTTTATGTGTTGGCTTTGCTGAAGTATGATAGGAAAATGAAGATCTTTAATCAGCTCTGGTATTGTTCATAACTTACCAGGAGGCTAATACTAAACTTGGAAAATTATTTAAGTCAATTTTATCAAGCAGTCTGGGTTTTGGCTTTTTTAAATATAGTTTTTAATGATATGTGAAAACTGAAGGAAACATTAAAGGTTTTTTAATGGTGCAGGTGAGGTGCCAGTTGCTATTTGGTATCACACTCTACAAAAGCTTCATTGCTTTATTTGATGCTGGTTGCTAAGCAGCCATTGCACAGAGCATAAGTCTACTGGGTGCCTTTACAAGCCAGAGGCTGACGCTGCACTGTTGATGTCATGTGAGGAAAATAATGCACATGCTCTAACTGCTAAACAGGAAAAGAACCTAGAAGCAAAGAAAATGAAGAACAAAACAACAAAAAAGGTTGATTGAAATAAAACTTGATCAACATAACTGTATTTGGGAACATTCCAAGAAGGTTACTTCTTGTCAAATTTGCCTGGAGGTGTTTGTTCAAAACTTGTATTTAATAAATGAACACCTGACTTAAAACCTTTGTTACCACTTTATTATAGTATTAAAAGCTATTGACAGTTTCAGAAATTCTTCTGAAAACCTAGAGGACTCTTCACTTTTTTTTAGGTAGGTAATATCAAATATGTGACCTGGCTGCCCTAGTCTGCCTTACCAGGACTCTGGAGGGGACCCTGGGGTTATCCTCAGAAGATGAATCTCAGGGCATGGTTTTACCTAATCAAGCTTCCTTTTGGCTTCACTTTTCTTCACCTGACCTGAACCCCAGGTCATTTGATCATTTGCTATCATGTTCCCCTTTCCTGCCCCTTGTTTCAGTACCCCTGCCATGCAAGACCTCAGACTAAATTAACCCAGCCATTCACCTCTGCTACAATATCCAAGCTACACACCTTTGTTGGGGGGGAACCCACCAGTCTTGAGATTTGCAACCACAAACTTGTTGTCTCTAACATTGCCCAACAATCTTGTGTGACCTTAACTTCAATCAGCTATTACAAACTTTAACCTCTTTTCTCAAATTGTCTCCCATTTCCCCTTCACACTCAGATGATTTTGCCTTCTACTTCACTGGGAGATAAAGACTTTAAAGAGTCTCAATTTTCAAACGGCTCTCCCATCATCCTGTGGAAAAGGCCTCACCAATCCCAGGCTAATTAATTCGTCCACCTTTCTTTCCTGCCTCAAGGCTCTTGTCAATACCTCTTCTCTATCTTCAATTTCTCCCATGAATTCTGCACGTCACCATTTAGTTTTCTGGCATGTGTTCCTTTACAGCCATATTTCTTCACCCAATCACCCTGGCTTCTATACTAATTTTTTGAAACTGCTCTAGTTAATGTCAAAGATTCCCATATTGCTAAATTAACTTTCCCATCCTTAATTTGACTTCTCTGCAGTATCTGGGGCAGCTGACTCACTCCTTCATTGAAACGTTCTTGGTTCCTTGATACCACTTTTTTCCACCTCTCTAACAATTCCATAAAGCAGAGTTCTACTTCTGCTAAGCCTTCCCCAGCATACAATATTTAAAGAGTTCTGTTATTCTCATCAAATGCCACTTCCCTACATACATCTTTTCTTCAGTCATACCAAGTTATAACGTTTCAGCCTTCTGTATGTAGTGAATAGCTGTTCCCTTATTTATTCATCAATTTAAGGATCTTTCTGTAGGAAGTCTTCCCAGGTCAGCACCATACCTAATCTGATATGATGTCCCCTCTCTGTGTTTACATTGTAACTTCTTCACATCCAAATTCTGCCACTCCCTAGCTATCCATCCCTTTCTCAACCGGGACAAAACCTAACACGCAGGCTTTCTTTAAATTCCAAAATGCCTAGCATACTGGAGGCGCTCAGTAAAAGTGACTTGGTTCCTCACATCTGCATAGCTCCTTGTGGCTGGTGAGGGATTTAGGAGAATGGGATTCCAATCATGATAACGGGATTTGGAGGTCACTGAGATTACAAAAGATCAGCTAAAGAAAGGCAATGGGCTGAGTCTGGTGACTTAGGTTGTGTGGTGCCGGCTCGGCCCCTAATTTTACATGTTTGGCCTCAGACCCTCTCTACCACCGTAAAACAATCGCGTTGGTCTAGGTAGCAGAATCTCAGCGATACCACCTCCAGTTCTGACTTCCCACGTTCTCAGAAACCCGGCCAAAGCACCTCACGCGAAAAAGTGGAGGTCGGCGCCAAGAAAAGCACGGGAGGCTCAGGGCGCATGCGCACTTCCTTTCCTTGACGGCCTTTCGGACCTCCACGAGTAGTTGCCCCGAGAAATGCCTGTTTCTATGCGGAAACTCATTGGTTTTCACATGCTCTCTGATCTCTTCTTTTCAAATCCACTTTCTTCTCCGTGACTGAACAAAATAAATTGACCAAGTGGATTTCGCAAAGATAGCAGGACACCTAAGCATCTTGGACAGGCATGGAAAGAGGCGGTCTGACCTTGGAAGTGAGACGGGGTCCTGCCGCGGGTCCTTTCGGACTGTGACATTCAGCCGGCCTTTTGGGGCGACGGACATTCCATTCTAGCACCATGGCTCAATTTGTCCGTAACCTCGCGGAGAAGGCCCCGGCACTGGTGAACGGTGAGCGTGGTGTGAGTATGCCGAGGCGGGTTTACGGGCGACTGGGAGGCCTGTGATAGCCGGAGAGGAAGAAGCGGGCCGCGGTGACCCGAGGGGCCTGCGGGAGCTGGGGCGGGACGGCCTGAAGGTGGAGGGAGCGGGAAGAGGCAAGTTTGCTACTCTCTAGCTGTCCGGTCGCCTGGCCTGCAGCTTGAGTTCTCGAGAAGTTCCTGAATTCTAACCACGACAGGGCAGAGAGGTAGTGTGAAGGAAGGCCGCAGTTGCCCGTCAGCTGTAGCCATTACATCCCTTATATCTCTGAAGGACAGGAATGTGGAGGGGGCGGCTCTGTTACGGGAGCTAGGAAAAGGAAGAGCAGAAACGTGTGAAAGTACATATAAATTCGGCCTCATGAGGTGGCCTGGTTCTCCTTAGAGTATTTGGAAGTGAACAGAAATGTTTAACGATGGGTGAGCTTTTGAACGTTAACTTTGTTTTCTGCGGTGGATACATTCTGAGATACTTGGAACTGAGCTTTATGGATGATTATCCCTGCCCCAGTACGCATACAAAGGGATTTGTATAAACAATAATGTTTGTTGTCATAGCTTAACATTAATGGATTTTTTTGTTTGAAGAGTGGTGGACCGCTGTATTTTAGAACAACCCTGAGTAGTCACAGCCCTTAATACTAGACTTTTCTGTCAGTAAATATTTCAGTTGTCTTCTGAGTAGCAAGCTATTAATTTTATTCCTGAAGGTGAGATAAGTTAAATTGACCTAAATTTCTTCACTAAATGTGATATGTGCTTATGTTCTGTGTTCCAGTAAATGATTGGAGGTCAGATCTCTAACTTTGGCTCAAATGTGATTATGAAATGTGAATAGAAAGCAGAATTTCAAAGAACTACATGTAATGTTTTTGAGCCTATTTTACTGTTTGGCGTTTTTTTTTTAATTCATTCTCCTCCCTTACCTCCATCATAAGCCAAACAATGAAGGCCTTACAGTGCCAGATACTATGAATACTTGATTCTTTCTACAGAACTCCATAGTCTGCTAGTAAGACATTTTACACATTTTCCCAAATAATTTAAGTTTACAGTTTTTACTAAGATCATCAAGATGTCTGTTACAAAGCTCTACCTACAATTTTATTTACATAAATACAGAAAGGATTGGCAACTTTGGTCTTTGGCCTTTGTGGATGATTTTGAGGCACAGTTTTTAATATTTCAAGTGGTAAAAAAAAAAAGAGTAACACCAAAATAATTCTTTATTATGAAATTTATAAACTCTTTATTACTATGAATAATTGATAACTTATTATTTTCCAAAAGTACTCAGAAAGGAAGAGTACTCATTTGGAGTACTCAAAGAAAGTACTCATTTGGAGCCAGAATGTAAAAGTGGAAATATAGATTCTGATTTTTTTTTTCTCTTTATCTAAACACTAGAATTTATTTGGATCTCACCAGTTTTTCCATTAATCTCTTTCAGTTCCAGGATCCAGTTCAGGGTACCACATTGCCTTTAGTTGCCCTGTCTCCCCAGTCTCCCATGGTCTGTGACAGTTTCCCACTCATTCCTCATCTTTCATGACCTTGACAATCTTGAGGTGTCTATCTAGATATCCTGAATAATGTTCCTCAATCTGAATTTGTCTGGGGTTTTTCTCATGATTAGTTTGGAACTATAGATTTTAAGAAAGAATACTGCAGAGATAAGGTGCCTTAATCGCACAGCAGGAGGTATATGATATCCACATGACATCACTGGTAATAAAAGCTTTCATCTCTTGGTTGAAACTTGGGTTGCTGTAGTGTTTGACAGGTTCCTTGGTGATAAAGTTTACTATTTTTCTCTTTTGGCATTCTTTTCTTTAGAAACAAGTAATAAGTCTAGCCCATCTGGAGAGGGGAGGTATTACAGCAAGGCATTCCATCTTCTGTAGGAGGGATTTTCTACATAAATTAAATAGAATTCTTTGTGAGAAAGGTTTGTTTCCATTTATTTATGTCATGTATTATATTGGCTCATATCATGTAAGGACTTACATATGTTTATTTCATACTTTGTATATCTAATACTATGTTGTTTATCTCTCAGCTTGTTCAAGCCTTAGTCACTAGGAGCTCTTTCAGGTTGGCACCTGTGTCCCTCTGACATTCTTCCTTACTTTGTGATACTACAAGATGCTTCAGACTCATCTTGTGTTTTCCCCAGGCTGAGCCATAGAACCAGCCATTTCTCCAAGGAGCCCTAGTTCTTTTATTGGACAGTGGCAATAAGAGACTAAGATCTAGATGCTAGGTATGTTCATTGCTACTAGAATATCATTGCTTCTAGGTCCTCTCAGTGGACAGAGATATGGATATGTATCTATATAGATACATGTGCATGTGTGCGTATGTATGCTGATCCATGTATATACATGGATATATAATTGTTTCAGTATAAATCCGTGTATATATATATTAAGGTAAACATGAGTTGATATGGATGTCTCCAACACTAATCCAGTACCATGAGGTTTATTCTTGCTTCTTTTCTTGCTCATCTATAACTTCAGTTTCAATGAGAAACCTGGTTCCCACCATCCACTGTTCATTTACTTATGTTTTTTAATCTCTTATATACATGTAAATCAGTTTCAAAGTTTTTTTGTTTTGAGACAGAGTGGGTGGCATCAGCCTAGATCATAGCAACTTCAAACTCCTGGGCTCAAGCGATCCTCCTGCCTCAGCCTCCCAAGTAGTCGGGACTACAGGCATGAGCCACTGTGCCTGGCTAATTATTTTATATATATTTATATATTTATATATTTATACATTATATATATATATATATTTTAGTAGTCCAGCTAATTTCTTTTTTTAATTTCTTTTTTTTTTTTTTTTTTTTTTTTTTTTTTTTTTTTTTTAGTAGAGACAGGGTCTCACTCTTGCTCAGGCTAGTCTTGAACTCCTGAGCTCATATGATACTGCTGCCTCAGCCTCCCAGAGTGCTAGGATTACAGATGGGAGCCACCGCACCCATTTGTGTTTCAAAGTTTTTAACCTATACTTCCTGAGAAACAAATTTAGCAACTAGTTTTATGTACAGTGTACTGATTCATTTTTTAAGGGGATGATATATTTGTGTGTTGAAGATAAATTTAAAGACAGTTAGTTGGCTGTTCCACAGGACTTTTCTATTTTTTGATTGCTCCATCTTACAGATGTTGGCGGTTCTATTTAGAGCTAACTCTGAGACCTTTGTGTCTGCTTAAAGACATAGCCATGGCTCCAAACACAGAAGATGAGGGATATAGTAATTCTAAGAATAGTGAAATAACCAAATACAGGCAGTTAATAATAAGAAAACACCGGCTGGGAGTGGTGGCTCACCCCTGTAATCCTAGCACTCTGGGAAGCTGAGGCGGGTGGATTGCTCGAAGTCAGGAGTTGGAAACCAGCCTGAGCGAGAGCGAGACCCCATCCGTACTAAAAATAGAAAGAAATTAATTGGCCAACTAAAATATATATAGAAAAAATTAGCCAGGCATGGTGGCACATGCCTGTAGTCCCAGCTACTCGGGAGGCTGAGGCAGTAGGATCGCTTGAGCCCAGGAGTTTGAGGTTGCTATGAGCTAGGCTGGCACCGCGGCACTCACTCTAGCCTGGGCAACAAAGCGAGACTCTGTCTCAAAAAAAGAAAAACACCAAGAGCCTTTGATAATCCATCTTTGAACAATAGACCACTTATGAATGTTCATGTGTTCATGCTATTTTTAATGTACATTTTCTTGTAATTATTTTATTAAAAATTGCTCTTTCTGAAATCACTGCCATAGTCTCACATCTAACCTGGTCGTTAAGAATCTCTTGTTGATATAGTAAATACCTTGAGGAATTTAAGTTTAGTTAATGGATTCTGGTTTTGGTTATTCTTAATACATGTAGGTTTTACTTTTATTATTTATGGTGTTTTGAAAGAGGAACAGCTGGGCTTTTAGAGAAAGATTTAATCCAGCACATATTGATGAGGATACCAAAAATGGGTACTAATTGTTGTAATTTGATCTGGATTTGTGGCCAATATTGCAATGTTTTTATTTATTTATTTATTTATTTATTTTTTTAATGGCACAGAGTGTCACTCCATTGCCCAGGATAAAGTGTAGTGGCATCATCATAGCTCACTGCAACCTCAAACTACTGGGCTTAAGCAATCATCCTGCCTCAGCCTCCTGAGTAGCTGGGACTTACAGGTGCATGCCATCGCACCCCTCATTTTTCTGTTTTTTGGTTTTTCTTTGCCTCGCTGTGTCGCTCAGGCAAGTCTCAAACTCCTGGCTTCATGTAGCCCCTCCTGCCTCACCTCCCAGAGTGCTGGGAATACAGGCAAATCTTATTCTTTCTTTTTTTTGAGGGGGGGACAGAGTTTCACTTTGTTGCCAGGGCTAGAGTGCCATGGCGTCAGCCTAGCTCACAGCAACCTCAAACTCCTGGGCTCAAGTGATCCTTCTACCTCAGCCTCCCAAGTAGCTGGGACTACAGGCATGCCACCATGCCCGGCTAATTTTTTGTATATATACTTTTTAGTTGGTCAATTAGTTTCTTTCTATTTTTAGTAGAGACGGGGGGGGGGGGGGGGGGGGGGGGGGTTCAAACTCCTGACCTAAAGCAATCCACCCACCTCGGCCTCCCAGAGTGCTAGGATTACAGGCGTGAGCCACTGTGCCCGGCCAGCAAATCTTATTCTTAAGAATGCTATTCTACATAGCTTCTTTCCTCTCCTTCTAAATTTTCTGGTCTACCAAGAAAATATGAATAAATTGCTGTTGTTTTCTTGTTTTTAAATCCAACTTCTAGTAACTTTACAGGTAACTAGATTTGCCATTCATAAATGAAATAACAATACTAGCTGGCCACTAGTGAAGTACTGGCCTAATTGATGTGCTTATAGCTTCCTGCCTGATTGAACCACCCTGTGACACAGGTGTTCTGCATCTTTAAAAGCCTCTTGTTACCAGGGAACAGCTTTGACATTTCACATTTGGTACAAGCAGTGAATGAATGTGATGCATGAATAAATATTTGTGTCCAGCCCACACATCTGCTTCTTTCAGTCTCTAGTGAGTTCATCCTGGTTTTTTTGTTTTGTTTTGTTTTCCAGCTGCTGTGACTTATTCGAAGCCTCGATTGGCCACATTTTGGTACTACGCCAAGGTTGAGCTGATTCCTCCAACCCCTGCTGAGATCCCTAGAGCTTTTCAGAGCCTGAAAAAAATAGTCAATAGTGCTCAAACTGGTAGCTACAAACAGCTTACAGTTAAGGTAACTATGGGCTAAATGAAAATGTATGTGTATAACAGAAAATGTTTTCCCTTGGGATTTTTCTGATTGTTTTTATTAATATATTTCCAGTGAGGCTGGATCCAACATAATGAGAGATAATCTCTTTCTTGACTGCTGAGAAAGATATTTACTTTTCTAATTTCATCATCTGGATAGAAATAATTGGACTATTTTTTTTTTTTTTTTTGTCTCAGTTTCCTAGGAGTCTTCTATAGCAAAAAATTGAGCATTTTTACTAGGAAATTTTTTCCCTTTCCTATTTTGGATAATATACTAAAATATGATGACATACTTTCCTGATTCTGTACGGTTTTTTCATCTGTAGTCCTGGATTTATCTCCAGTTCAGCCAAAACATATCTTGAACTGTATCACAGGAAGCTAACACTTTCGTGGAGGGTAAAAATAGTCCAAACCTGGGTTATTGAATTGTGTGAAGATAATTGAAAACTATAATAATTGGAACTTGGATTTTTTTTTTTTTTTTTTTTGAGACAGAGTCTCACTTTGTTGCCCAGGCTAGAGTGAGTGCCGTGGCGTCAGCCTGGCTCACAGCAACCTCAATCTCCTGGGCTCAGCGATCCTACTGCTTCAGCCTCCCGAGTAGCTGGGACTACAGGCATGCGCCACCATGCCCGGCTAATTTTTTGTATATATATATTTTAGTTGGTCAATTAATTTATTTCTATTTTTGGTAGAGACGGGGTCTCACTCAGGCTGGTTTCGAACTCCTGACCTTGAGCGATCCGCCCGCCTCGGCCTCCCAAAGTGCTAGGATTACAGGCGTGAGCCACCTCGCCCGGCCTGGAACTTGGATTTTATGTTTACTTGCATGATCCAAGCACAGGTTACAAAAGGCTGAAATAACTAACTGCCTACTTTAGAACCTACATCCTGGGAAATATGATTATTTTTTCAGAAGACTTCCGATAAGTTCTGGTCTGATTTTGACGAAGAAAATTCACTTCCAGAAGTGCTAAAAGGAAAAAGCCCAGTGTTGTTATGTTATGGGATGGAATTTTTTTCAACTATTGTTTCAAGATCCATCCTGTTGCTTACATGAAACTGCTTTCTTGAACCTATGTGTATTTTTCTCTTTGGGGCAATAAAATGTTGATCTGTGAAACTAAGTACTGAATACTTGGAAAGAGTTAAGCCAAATAATACATGAATAAAAAAGATGTCTAAAGAGGGAGACAAAGCTCTTCATCTTTCAACAGATTTTCTTTGGCCAGACTTGGCCTTCCTAGAGCTATCCTTTCAGAAGAATGCACTATCTGAATGTGTCAACTATTTCTAGGATGTGGGTTGTTTTAGGGCTCATAAAGTGTCTCATAAACTAATAATGAAAGGGTTAAGTCAGTTCAGGTCTTTAAAGAATGCTTTGAAAGAATTTATAAGCACTAGACTACTTACCTTATTATATTGAAAGTTTAAGTGTTCTTTCTCAGTAGTTGAACAAAGTTTAACATCAGTACTTCTCCACTTTGACTAAAACTGCCATCTATTTTGAATAGCATCCTTATATACTCTGCCTCTTAATCCTGGAAAAAGAATAGTTTTAAATGTATAAGAAAAAAAAGGTACCTTAAAATTTGTGCTTCTTTTTTTAGGAAGCCGTGCTGAATGGTTTGGTGGCCACTGAGGTGTGGATGTGGTTTTATGTCGGAGAGATCATAGGCAAGCGTGGCATCATTGGCTATGATGTTTGAAGACCAGTCTTTAACATCTGATTATATTTGACTTATTTGAGTATTCTTGGACCATGTGTGATCAGACTGCTATCTGAATAAAATATGTCAAAAATCCATGTTTTCTCCATCATATAGTACATAGAAGGTCACAATTTCTCTTGATATGAAGTTGGGTTGTCTTTTGCTTTGATACATTAATACAGTCTAAATGCAAGTCTGTTTAGCCTGAAATTGGAAAGGATATATGTGACTATGTCAGCCTGGTACATGAATATTTGAAGGTAACATTTTAATTTGAAATATATGATATTTAAACTTTATTTCTAGAAAGTGGGAGGGAAAGCCTTGAGAAAACTCTAACTTGCTACAGTAGGAGAAGTAATATTAATAATACCATGTGCCGGCCGGGCGCGGTGGCTCACGCCTGTAATCCTAGCTCTCTGGGAGGCCGAGGCGGGCGGATTGCTCGAGGTCAGGAGTTCGAAACCAGCCTGAGCAAGAGCGAGACCCCGTCTCTACTATAAATAGAAAGAAATTAATTGGCCAACTAATATATATATACAAAAAATTAGCCGGGCATGGTGGCGAATGCCTGTAGTCCCAGCTACTTGGGAGGCTGAGGCAGGAGGATTGCTTGAGCCAGGAGATTGAGGTTGCTGTGAGCTAGGCTGACGCCATGGCACTCACTCTAGCCTGGGCAACAAAGCGAGACTCTGTCTCAAAAAAAAAAAAAAAAAAATAATACCATGTGCCAAAGTGATGTAGTTAAATGATGTCAGTAGCTAAAAAGAATAAAATTTGGACTATTTATTTTTGCTAAAATCCCAGAAAGACCCTATTGACAAAAGCTATGTCTGGCCTTTTTTTTTTTTGCACCCTTTTTGTTTTCTCTTTGCTGCAACAGTGGGTCCAGTTGTCATCTGTAGCGTATGTATCAGGCTATGTAAACCTATATCCTGCTCTTGCCCTATAATCCATCTTTCTCTCCTCAATAAACCTCATTTTCATGCTTGCCTTTAAAAAAAAAAAAGCTATATCTGCAAATGTTGGGGTGCTTCTTGTCAACTTGAATATAAGCCTCCCCGAGAGAGTAGCAGGGTGGTATTTTAATTATGTATTTTATAACATTTTTAACAGGACAGCCATGACCTACATTTTAAATCTAATTTTGATGATGTGTTATTAATATGTCTGGTTTTATTATCTGTCTTTGCAAAAATAAAATATCCTACACTTTTTTTTTTTTTGAGACAGGATCTCACTGTGTTGCCCCAGGCTAGAGTGCAGTGACATCATCATAGTTCACTGCAACCTCAAACTCGTGAGCTCAAACTATCCTCCTGCCTCAGCTTCCCAGAGTGCTAGGATTATAAGCGTAATAAGCCACTGCACCTGGTCCCTACAAATAACTTGAAACAGAATTATAATGTAGTGTAATCCATGGGTCTAAATAGCATATTATGTCCTGAAGTGTGGAGCCATTTTTTGAGGATATAGGAAAGGCTCATTATTCATTGGCTTTTCCTTGGGGATCTTACAGTCTTCGGTTGGCTCATTGGTATATTTCTAAATCCGTTGTAACTCTCTTGCAGCCACAACAAAATGTGTTGTACCAGTTGATGATAACTCAAAAGACAGTTGTATATTTATTATAATGCTTCTACAAAAGCATTGGGACTCATTAATCCTTTAATAATATTGAACCCTTATCCAGTAAATTCCAAATTTACCCACTGCATGTAGAACACTGCTGCTTTAGCCTAATAAAGGGCATAATTTTTCTAAGTGTTAGACAAGAAAGTCTGCGTAGAGACTGCTACTCTTCTGAAATATGAAATTGCTTCTGCAGTAAACACAGGTGGTCAAAACTGAAACTACCTCTTTTCAAAAAGTATTGAGAAACTTAAAAATACGTATAGCAAAAGATGGCAAAGATAATGACTACTACCATAGTAGTAATCTATATGAGTAACTCATATAGTGTATGAATATTAAAATTAAATAAGAAATAGGAGATCAGCTAGTACTAGTTAGAACTTATAAAACCTAGTTGACTCATGATATATAATGTGACTTTTTTTAGCCACTTGGTCACACCAGAAAGTCCTCAAAATAAACATTCACTACTCACTTCACTGCTACTTCCTCCTCCTCTGCCATACAGCACACCTCCAGTCTCCCCTGTGGCTAATGATGCATGTACGGAATTTTCTTAGGCTGAAATAGCAGTGGGCTCCTTGAAGTGACCCCTTGACTTCACCAGGCTTGTTTCTTTTTGCCATTACCAACCCCAAATGCCTTGTCTCCTAGCAGAGAACTGTTCAAGCTATCTTGCAGTAAATTTATGTGCCACGTGTTTGCCATTGGCAATTTTAGTATAAGTCAATATTTATTGTGCACCTCCTAAATTCCAGGGACTATTAAAATAAGTAGAAACATTGATGAACAAGACTGTTAACCCTTTCAAGAAAGCTTGGTCTAGTGAGACAGGTAATTAACCATGCAATTACTATAAGATGTGAGAAGTGCTATAATGGGAGAAGTGGAAAGTATGCTTGAAAGAGGCTAACCCAGACTTGAGAAGGAGGTTTAAGGTAGGTTGTCAGAGGAGGTAATATCTAAAGTAAACCATGAGAGTAGCAGTTAGCCTAGAAGAATGGAGCAAGATACACTGGGCAGATGAAACAGCCTGTACAAAAGCTGTTGTGAGAAGATCTGGCACATTGGAGATCCTGAAAGAATGTTAAGTGTGGCTGAATCACCAGGCAGAGGAGAATAGTGAGAGGTAAAGCCAGAAACGGTGGAGACCAGATCATGAAGTTCCTTTTATGCCATATTAAGTACTGGACTATTTTAAGAACTGTAAATGGAAAGCCATTGAAAGATTTTTACAAGGGACAATCCCTGCCCTCAAGTAGCCTGCATATTCTAACATCAGCAGGCAATTTCAATTTTTTTAACAAAAGCTGGAGTAGATACATGCATAGAGTTGCATTTTTCTCAGTATATAAAGTTATAGATACTCATTTAGTAGTAGCCATAATGAGGAGAGGGGAGGAAGTAGTTGTTTAAGTCTCAAATGTGTCACTGTGGTCCAAAGGTATGATGATACAGAAGGAAACTATCTGTAAAAATAAATTCAACATAAATGTCAATAAACAGCAAAGGCTTTTTGCTGAGGCTTTCATCATTTCAAAACTCATGCAAAACTGTCCCCATTGCATATTTAATTCTTTGTTCTATCATCTTAACATTGTTCTCCTTGGATAACAGTTTCTCCTTTGCCATTCATCTCTTACATACCTAAGTATTTCTTCTGCCCTGATTTCTAAGGATAGCTCAATACATTTTATTTCTTTTTAAATACTTCATATTTGTATAACACTTTACATTTTCAAAGCACTTGCACCAACTATCTTATTTAACCCTAAACTTTTCACAGTGAGGTGGCATAAATGATATACCATTTAACAAGTAAGGAACTAAACAGCAGAAACATTAAGCAATTTGGCTAGGATCCCGAGAGTAATAAGGTGTGGAAGCACAAATCGGGTCCAGATAATGATCCCAGGTTGTAGTCTATGCCCTGATTTTACCCATGACCACCTTGTACACTTCCCTGCATTATTCATTCTATATTATTTTTCCTTATATTCTCAGTCCTGTTTTGCCCTACTATTAAGTTATTGACGATTTATTGTCCCATTAGATGTCAGCCTCCCTAATCTTATGCAAGGTGATAGGTAGCTTTGTGGGACTTCCTACTCTTGCCCAACGAATGTGGTTTTTATTTCTACCAGGACATGAAGTGGTAAGATTGTGATCAGTCTTGTGGTGAATGCAGTTAACAGTTCCACCAGAGATATACCTTAGCAAAAAACTTACACTAGACCTGGTTTCTTTTCTTTTTTTTTTTTTTTTTTTTTGAGACAGAGTCTCACTCTGTCACCCTGGGTAGAGTGCCATAGCGTCATTGTAGCTCACTGCAGTCTCAAATTACTGCAGCCACAAAATTTCTAACCAATCTCCATAAAAACAAGTTTTAAACCTGTTACTAGATTTTATGCTTGCTGTCCCTGATTGTTGTCGTTTTTACCAATCATCAGGTCACTCCCCTTTATTTCTTGACAATTTTGTGTCCTGGCTTGCTGTCACTCTACAACACTACTTCTAACTTAATTCTTGGCAATTTCAACATACACATGGATCAGTAACTTCCAAAGGATGGTCCCTGGACTTCAGCAGCATCAACATCACCAGGGAATTTAGAGACAAAAGTTCTCAGGCTCTAATCTACCACAGAAACCTTGAGGGTGGGACCTTGCAGTCTGTGTGTTAATTGGCTTCCCATGTATAAGTCTGATGCATGCTAATGTTTGAGAACCATTAACATAAATGCTCCTTCCAACAACCTCTCAGTTCCCCTAAAAACTCCAACAGTTACATCTTTCACCTTCCTTGGGTTCTGATTCCCAAGTCATTACCAAAAACTTTACTCTGTAATTCAATTTCATGCATCCCTTTCTCTGTCCAACTATTAGCTTTCCATCCCATTCTCTCGAATATCCCAACTACAGTAATTTGAAGTCACCATGACTCTCAATAAATTGATCCTACCACTTCCCTCACCCGCTTAATGTCAGTTTCTCTCTCCTTAACTAACTTATTTATATTCCATAGTCAATTATGATCATTCTCTTGAATATACCTTCAACCTCCTTGCCTCTCACTCCATTGTATTCATTTGCTGAAACCACATCCTTGGCCTAACTGTTAATATCTGCCTGCTCTGCACTTGCACCCAGGTAACAAAATGTAGCTAGAGAAAACAATCAAGGTAACTAGTCTCACTTTATATTATGATTCAAACCTTAAGGGAGCACTTAATTCTACCTGTCCATCATACTATATTCCTCTGGGCTATGATTATTTCCTTCAACAGATGACTTTCCTACTTGTCTCAGAAAATTTAAGCAACTGGAGAACTTCCACCTACTCCCACAATATCATTTACTCACCAACCACTATCTGTACGCATGTATATTCCACCTTGCCCATACTAGGTGGTTCACATTCCAAGCTCCAAGCATGCAGAAATCACTAAATGCAAATATGATGAATAAAATTGGTTTATCCATTAATGAATCCATACCTTTATAAATGCTATTCCTCTGCTTTCATTCCTGGCCCTTTCTACCTGGCCCATTTCTGGTCCATATGTATATTTTTTTTTTTTTTTTTGAGACAGAGTCTCGCTTTGTTGCCCAGGCTAGAGTGAGTGCCATGGTGTCAGCCCAGCTCACAGCAACCTCAAACTCCTGGGCTCAAGCAATCCTTCTGCCTCAGCCTCCTGAGTAGCTGGGACTACAGGCATGCACCACCATGCCTGGCTAATTTTTTCTATATATATTAGTTGGCCAATTAATTTTCTTTGTATTTATAGTAGAGACGGGGTCTTACTCTTGCTCAGGCTGGTTTTGAACTCCTGACCTCGAGCAATCCGCCCGCCTCAGCCTCCCAAGTGCTAGGATTACAGGCGTGAGCCACCGTGCCTGGCCTTGGTCCATTTTTAAAACCAGTTAATTACCTCTTTGAGAAATCTTTTCTGATTTTCCCAAATTGATTTCCTTTGCCCTACTAGTGATGCCTCTTATAGCACGCATCATTGTACTCTAGTGCTATATTTACATTTATTTCCCTTGCTAAACTGTAAGATTCTTAAGGGAGGTACTGTATATTCACCTTTGTAATCCTAGCCTATCATATTATCTGGCTTGTGTATAGTGTAGGTTTAGTTGAAAACCTATGAAAACAATGAAACAGCAAACTCTACTTAACTGTATTTGGTACCAGGTTCATAAACAGCAGAGTTTAGTGGCAGTTTGCCACTGAAGGAGATGCAGGCCTGGAGGACTCACTTCCTGAAGGCCTGCAGGCTAAGACTGCTACAAAGCGGATGCCAGCTGAGTCACTCCTGCATCTCAACCTCCAGCTTTGAAACAGAGATTTGTATCCCTGATTAGCTCCTCTCTACTGATCACGGTTAGGGCAGAGCTTCCTTTGCATAAGGTCTAGAAGGGAAGAATCAGGAGGTGGGCAGCAGATCCTGTGTAGAAGACCTATAAAAGACCACTTCTGAAATCTGAAGATCCCAGAAATTCCTTAGAAACTAATCATCTTAACCTTTTTTTTTTTTTTTTTTTGAGATAGTCTTATTTCTGTCGTCTTGGCTAGAGTGCAGTGTTGTCATCATAGCTCACAGCAACCTCAAACTCCTGAGCTTAAGCAATCCTTCTGCCTCAGCTTCCTGGGTAACTGGGACTGCAGGCACATGCTACTGTGAACAACTACGTTTTCTATTTTCTGCAGAGATGGGGTCTCTCTATTTTGTTCAGGCTGGTCTCAAACTCCTGACCTCAAGCCATCCTCCCACCTCAGCATCCCACAGTGCCAGTACTACAGGTGTGAGCCACCACACTGGGCTTTAACCTCTCTTTCTTTGCCAAGCCTGCATTTCTGGATTTATATCCTCAGTACAGCTGATGAGTTTTTATAAGAATTATACCTTGAGCCGGGCGCAGTGGCTCACGCCTGTAATCCTAGCACTCTGGGAGGCTGAGGCGGGCGGATTGCTCGAGGTCAGGAGTTCGAAACCAGCCTGAGCAAGAGCGAGACCCCGTCCCTACTATAAATAGAAAGAAATTAATTGGCCAACTAATATATATATAAAATTAGCCGGGCATGGTGGCGCATGCATGTAGTCCCAGCTACTCGGGAGGCTGAGGCAGCAGGATTGCTTGAGCCCAAGAGTTTGAGGTTGCTGTGAGCTAGGCTGATGCCACGGCACTCACTCTAGCCTGGGCAACAAGCGAGACTCTGTCTCAAAAAAAAAAAAAAAAAAAAAGAATTATACCTTGGATTAACTTCTTGCATGAAGGAAGAAAGGTTATCTTAAGAGGCTCCAACTTTTAATGAATTCCAGTATTGTCAACTCCAAAAACAATTAGAACACTGTTATGTGGTTTCGAATTATTTTTAAATAATTTGTTAAAATTTGCCTAATTGTTAAAATAGTTATTGTTGACCAGGCGTGGTGGCTCATGCCTATAATCCTAGTACTCTGGGAGGCTGAGGTGGGAGGATTGCTTGAGCTCCCAAGCAAGGGTGAGACCCCATCTCTACTAAAAATAGAAAAAATTAGCCGGGCATGGTGGCACATGCCTCTAGTTCCAGCTACTCAGGAGGATGCTTGAGCCCAGGAGTTTGAGGTTGCTGTGAGATAGGCTCACTGTGAGCTAGGCTGACGCCACAGCACTCTAGCCCAGGCAACAGAGCATGACTCTGTCTCAAAAAAAAAAAAAGTTACTGTTTCCCCTAAAAGACATCTGCATTTTTACCTTGATGTCATGTCACTCTGGGTCTCAAAAGGGCAGAGAACGTAATAAAATAAGTGAATATATGTAGCTGTAAAATAAACTGAATTATAAGGTGATAGTGGAAGAATAGTGACCAATTTTCCTGACCTACAAATGGAGTAATGGAAGGAAAGCCACGTAAGCCCAGGATTGGTGAAAAAAATGAAAGTAATGATGACAAAGTAAACATTAAGTCAGGAGTGATATTTTGCCCATCATTGCTTTACCTTGAACCCTGTTAACGTTTTCATCTGCTTTGAATATGCTGGCAGAAGTATGCTTTATTTTCTGATACCCAAGCTACTACTACAACAATGAAACTAATTTCTACTTTGCCCTAGGCCCCGAATTCCAACCCCACTACACTGAGGGTAAACACTCAGCCAAATGGCCCTTGATTTGGGACCCCTTGAGCTCCTTTGCTCTGCCATCACCATCTGACTCCACCCTACTCCTTACAGCCACACGTCCCAGAAGAAAGCTGCCCCATAGGACTGCAGAGTAAATCTCTCAAATCTTTGCACAAAGGCCTCAGGACACAGGACACAAATCAGCAACAACTCCCCCCACCCCTCGCCTCCAAAACAGTATCTATAGTTGCATGTTTTCCTTATTTGTCCATCTCAACAAGAGCAAGGGCCTCTTGCAGGTTAGCAGAAGCCACTCTCATATAAGATTTGAAACAAAATGTTACTCTCCTCACTTTTCAGTGCAAAATGAAATGAAGTGGAACCATGTTGCCTGAGGTTAGTGAGTCGGAGTAAAGGATTGGAATGTAGGACTTGATTTCTGATTTCCTAACTCTAACCACTTTCTCTCTACTCTGGGATATTTAAGTTGGTTATTGCACTGTGACGAAGAGTGAGGGAGGGGGATGGTTTGCTTTTTATGTTTTTATTCAGAAACTTACATCTGAATTCTAACCCACATGTAAAACACTATTTCGACTTTAGCAGGAGTAAGTGAATGATTCATAACATAAAATTTGCATCAGAGCCTTGGATACCATGACTTTTCTTGAGTGTCAAGCAATAGGATTGGCTATATATTGATGGAGAAGACTGAATAGAAAAGAGAATAAGGCAAAAAGAGCAGAAAGTAATACATAGACCTTACTGTTTTCAAAGCAAAATTAATCAGTGATCATTCTCCACTCATGTTTCAAAATAAGTTCTAAGTTTTTATTTATTATTTTTGTTTTGTTTTGAGACAGAGTCTTGCTTTGTTGCCCAGGCTAGAGTGAGTGCCATGGTGTCAGCCTAGCTCACAGCAACCTCAAACTCCTGGGTTCAAGCAATCCTGCTGCCTCAGCCTCCCGAGTAGCTGGGACTACCGGCATTCGCCACCTTGCCCAGCTAATTTTTCCTATATATATTAGTTGGCCAATTAATTTCTTTCTATTTATACTAGAGACGGGTCTCACTCTTGCTCAGGCTAGTTTCCAACTCCTGACCTTGAGCAATCAATCAGCAATCAATCCGCCCACCTCGGCCTCCCAGAGTGCTAGGATTACAGGTGTGAGCCACCATGCCCGGTCAGTTCTCAGTTTTTAAACTTGGTAACAGCTCATATAACTTCATACATGAGAGACATTAAGAAATTTAGGCCACTCATGGTGGCTTACACCTGTAATCCTAGCACTCTGGGAGGCTGAAGCAGGAGGATCGCTTGAGCTCAGGAGTTCAAGACCAGTGTGAGCAAGAAAGAGTGAGACCCCCTTTCTACTAAAAATAGAGAAAAAAATTAGCCAGGCATAGTGGCATGCCTGGTAGTCCCAGCACTCGGGAGGCTGAACCAGGAGGATCGCTTGAGCCCAGGAGTTTGAGGCAAAAAAAGAAATATAGCTCTTAATTCAGGCTTACATTTTTGTTTCAGAGAGTATGAGGTCTACTTTGTACAATGATGGATGGCCATGTGCTTAGGGTTTGGTTGGCTGTTTTTACTTTAGTTATCTACCAAAAGATAAATGTACTTTTAAAGTCTAGGAACAAACAACTAAACACAATGTATGCATTATAATGTATGTTAAAACAGGGGGAAAGGGCATTTATTGAAACCTTAAAATCTGTACTCCCATAATATGCCGAAATAAAAAAAAATTTTTTCAAAAAAAAAAAAATAATGTATGTTAAAACATGACAAAACAGCCTTACTCAACTGGTCCTGGAAAAGATAAACTTTGGGAAATCTTCCAGGTCATTCATGATTGCTAGAGAGAAAATAACCAAATGCTTACTCAAAGGGATTTTTCAAGTGACTTATTACTCTTGGAATTTCTAGTCTTTCAATTCTGACACCGTCACCTTTATTTCAGATGATGTGGAAATTCATCTCAGACCTCAGGAACTAGTAGCTTCTAGTACCTCTGAGGATATTCCTCAATTAATTGTCCACCTAGCTAAGGGACAGCTTCCTGAAATTAAGACTGCAGGACCTAGGTTATAATTAACTCAGACTTCCTCCTCCTCTTGTACCTTGGCCATGACCTTAATCCTCACCTAAATTTTCCATCCCATCTACGGATAAAAATTTTTTCTAAATTAGATCAACTGAACACTAGTCCTGTTAACCTAAGATAACTTGGCATTGGTGGCAGAGAGGAATCCTAAACCAATTTTAGACCATATAGTTAGACTTGAGCATGACTCAAAAAAAAAAAAAAACTAGACATCTCAGCGGAGGGATAATATTGCTCAGTTTTATCTTTTTTCTCCCTGTAATAAGAAAATGTTACTTGGTAATGCTAGGTCTAGTGAATTTTTTCAAAGTAATTTGGAGGCAAACAAAATGTTTCCAGTTCTAGGAACTGCAGCATTCATTGATGGTGTACAGAAAGAATTAAAAGGAATGAAAAATGGGAAGGAGTTTGGAATTTAGCAGGTTTCAACTGTGTGGATTTAAAGTCAGATATAGGTGATGATCAGCAGGTCAATTGCTATTTATCTGAAGAGCTCAGAGCCCTATCCTATGTTATCTCATTGGTTCTCACAACTTTGCAAGAGATAAGGTTGAAAAGTTGAGATTCAAAGAAACTATTATGTACCTGTACTGACGTACAATGTCTTCCAAAAAAGAAGAATGCCTTACCTATTACATTAATGAGAAAATAGAAACTATGCTGCATGAACAATTTTCTCCCCTTCACCTCCAACTGATCTATTATAATTATACCATCCTTCTACTGTCCCTTTCCTCCTTTTGCCTATCCTGGAGGAAAAGTTAGGATATTCTTTCCAAAACTATTCTTCTACATTTACCCTTGAGTCTGTTCCTTTCCCTCTTCAGTGATCTCTCCCTATCCATTCCCATTTTCATTTATTCAACTATTAATATTATTTGTTCAGCAAACATTTATTATATTCTTGTTATATGTTAGATTAAGTGTTTGTGGCTCTGAAATTTTTTTTTTTTTTTTTTTTTTTTTGAGACAGAGTCTCACTTTGTTGCCCAGGCTAGAGTGAGTGCCATGGCATCAGCCTAGCTCACAGCAACCTCAAACTCCTGGGCTCGAGCGATCCTACTGCCTCAGCCTCCCGAGGGACTACAGGCTGTAGCTGGGACTACAGGCATGCGCCACCATGCCCGGCTAATTTTTTATATATATCAGTTGGCCAATTAATTTCTTTCTATTTATAGTAGAGACGGGGTCTCACTCTTGCTCAGGCTGGTTTTGAACTCCTGACCTTGAGCAATCCGCCCGCCTCGGCCTCCCAGAGAGCTAGGATTACAGGCGTGAGCCACCGCGCCTGGCCTGAAATTTTAAAAGATACGTTTCCTACCTTCAAGGAGCTCACAGTCAAGTGGAAGAGGTAGTAAAATAAACAGTTACAGATGAAACAACCATGACACAGTGTGCAAAGATCAACAATAGAAGTGTGCACGTTATGCTGTGGTTGTACACACGGGAGAGGTTGAAGAAGGCCAGGATGGAGGGATGGACACCTGATCTGGGTCTAGAAGTTAGCCAAGAGGATAAGAGGGGAATGAAGGGCATTTTAAACAGAAGTAACATGCACCCAAACACAATCATATGAGAAAAATTGAAGGAAATAAATAAAATGAGTTCAATAAGGTATGAGCACAAGGAATACATATGTCTTAGAGACAAGGGGTAAAGGAGAGTTAGACCAAATATTAAAGGATCTTGAAAATGATAAGAAATTATTAAAATATTTTAAGGATGGAAGAAATATGGTCAGATTTGTATTTTAGGAAGGTCAATATTTTATCAGAGGATAAAATTGGAAACTATTAAAGTAATCCTGAAGAGAAATGGGCAATTGAGGGTGTATGGTGGTGTGATTAGAAAAGGGAATATAGAAAGAGGCAAACTTTGGTGTAAAGAACTTACTTTAAAGATGTCTTTAAAGTGGCCAGGCGCGGTGGCTGATGCCTATAATACTAGCACTCTGGGAGGCCGAGGCGGGCAAATCACTCAAGGTCAGGAGTTCGAAACCAGCCTGAGCAAGAGCAAGATCCTGTCTCTATTAAAAATAGAAACAAATTAATTGGCCAACTAAAAATACATAGAAAAAATTAGCTGGGCATGGTGACACATGGTGCCACATGCCTATAGTCCCAGCTACTCGGGAGGCTGAGGCAGGAGGATCGCCTGAGCCCAGGAGTTTGAGGTTGCTGTGAGCTGGGCTGATGCCACAGCACTCTAGCCCAGGCAACAGAGTGAGACTCTGTCTCAATAAATAAATAAATAAATAAAGATATACAAGTGAAAATGCCTAACAAATTGTTGGTTACATGTGTCTGAAATTCAAAAGCGTGGTTATTGCTGGAGATGTAAATGTGGAAGTCATAAGCACCTTGTATAAGGTGAGATTGCTTAGGGACAGTAGGCAAACTTCATGGGGGAAAGGCAGGCATTTTTGTAGGTTTTATTTATTACTGTATCCCAAGCACCTAGAGCTGTTTCTGGCATGTAGTAAGCATTCAATATTTGAATAAACGAATGGAATAATGAAAAGTGAGGAGGGCTAAGAACATGACTCTGAGACATATCAACATTTAGGGATGGACACAAGAAAAGAAACTAAGGGGTTTGATATGGAAAGGTTAGAGAAATAGAAGGAAAAGCAGGAGAGAGCGAGGTCATAGAAACCAAGGGAAGAGAGCTTCTAGACGATCAACAATGCTGCACAAAGGCCAAGTACAATAACAAAAAATTACCCATTAGTTTTGTCTAACACAAAAGTCTTTTGTGTTTTAGTAACAGTAGTTTCAATGGGGGTGGCAGTCAGATGATAGTGGCTTGAAGAGTATATGGAAGATGGCTGGGCACGGTGGCTCAGGCCTATAATCCTAGCACTCTGGGAGGCTGAGGCAGAAAGATCACTTGAGGTCAGGAATTCGAGACTAGCCTGAACAAGAGCAAGACCCCATCTCTACTAAAAATAGAAAAAATTATCCAATTAACTAAAAATGTAAACAAAAAAAAAAATTAGCCGACTGTGGTGGCTCACACCTGTAGTCCCAGCTACTTGGGAGGCTGAGGCAGGAGGACTGCTTGAGCCCAGGAGTTTGAGGTTGCTACGAGCTAGGCTGACACCATGGCACTCACTCTAGCCCGAGCAACAAAGTGAGACTCTGTCTCAAAAAATAAAAAAATAAGCATATATGGAAGATGGCAAGGAAGTGGAGGCTTTGAATATAGATGCCTCTTTTCAGAAACTTACCTACATCTATATTAACCAATTTTTCTTTCTCTTTTCTTTTTTCTTTTTTTTTTTTTTGAGACAGAGTCTCACTTTGTTGCCCAGGCTAGAGTGAGTGCCGTAGCATCAGCCTAGCTCACAGCAACCTCAAACTCCTGGGCTCAAGCAATCCTCCTGCTTCAGCCTCCCGAGTAGCTGGGACTACAGGCATGCACCACCATGCCCGGGTAATTTTTTCTATATATATTAGTTGGCCAATTAATTTCTTTCTATTGATTGTAGAGACGGGGTCTCACTCTTGCTCAGGCTGGTTTCAAACTCCTGACCTCGAGCAATCCTCCCGCCTCGGCCTCCCAGAGTGCTAGGATTACAGGCGTGAGCCACCGCGCGCCCGGCCATTTCTTTCTCTTTTCATTGGTCCTTCCTTCAAGCTATAGATTTAAATTCTAAAAAGCTTTCCCTTCATTCTCGAGTTACTGATTTATCTTTCATTATTCTTCTCCATTTGTGAACTGAAATGTGTGTTTTGAATCTTCTTTTTTCTATTGGTTCTCCTAATTTTTCCCATTTATTTTCTGACCTAGGCATCCTGGTAATGTATCATTCTATAGTCAATATATATATCTAATACACTTCCTTTACTTATCCATTCAGCCTTGCCTCCTCTTTCTCTAACACCGCACATTCAATACTAATTTAATTTAATCAGCAAATCCTTACTCTATCTTCAAAATACATCCTGAATGTGACAATGTCTCACCTCCACTTTAACACCCAAGACCAAGACACCATCATCTCTCATCTGGACCACTGGAGTTCCCTTCTGACTGGTCTCCCAACTTTCAACTTTGCCTTTCTATTTTCTATTCTTAAGACAGCAGCTACAATGATCCTTTCAAATATTGTCGTATTTTGTTAGTCTTCTATTCAGAACCCTCCAATGGCTTCTCATCTCATTTTAAGTCCTCATATGATCTGAAACCACGCCCCCCCCATACCTAGCTCACCTCCTTTCCTACCAAATATTCCTGTAATTCACCTTACTATAGCTGCACTGGCAACTTTTTCCTCAGACATCATCTGGTTAATTTTCTCATTTCCTCCGATGCTCCGTTCAAATATCCCCTTAACTCAAAATCTTGCAATCCTTTATAAACCCTTGTACCTCAGCCTCTCCCAGCTCTCTACTCTCTTTATCCTGCTTTCGTAGCACTCATCACTACCTGACTTATTCTAATTATTTATTTATTGTCTGTTTTCCTTTTCTAGACGGTGAGCACCTACAAAGCATACCTACCAAGAACACCTCGCCTGGAGGGGCAGAGATAAAGATAGCCAAGGAACTATTCCTGCCCTTGAGGAACCCACACTTTAGTGAGTCATTTAACCTAACAAGTAATTAGAATGGAAGTACTCAAAGCAGTTGGACTCAAGAGTCTGAGGCCCTGGGGAACCGTGTGGTTTGGCGGCAGTTATGGCACTGTTTAGCCTGGGTAGTAGTTAAAACCATGAGTTTACTCTAAGAGAATGTGAGAAATGAGAAACACTCAGGAGACACCAGTGTTTAAGGGGTGAAGGACAGAGAAAGGAGGCTGAGAAGGAGTAATCAAAGAGGTGACGAGTTGGATGAGTGGGGCCCCCAGTGGCAGAGCTACTAGATTGTCTTTATAAAATACTACCAATCCTCAAAGCAATGGACATTGGCTAACAATTTCCTATGTGTCAATTAGTGTACTAAGCATGTTCCATATATTCACACATTAATTCTCACCACAACCCAGGGAGTTAGGATTGAGTATAACTCCACTGTACAGATGAGGAAACTGATTCACTTGCCCAAGTGCACACACATACTAAGAAATAAAGATTTGCTGGGGGATGGTCATGATGGAGACTCAGACTTGGGGGGGGGAAATGGGCATTTATTGAAACCTTAAAATCTGTACCCCCATAATATGCCAAAATAAAAAAAAAAAAAAAAGAAAGAAAGATTTGGGCTGGGCATGGTGGCTCACACCTGTAATCCTACCACTCTGGGAGGCCGAGGCGGGCAGATTGCTCGAGGTCAGGAGTTCGAAACCAGGCTGAGCAAGAGCGAGACCCCATCTCTACTATAAATAAAAAGAAATTAATTGGCCAACTAATATATATAGAAAAAATTAGCTGGGCATGGTAGCGCATGCCTGTAGTCCCAGGTAATCGGGAGGCTGAGGCAGGAGGATCACTTGAGCCCGGGAGTTTGAGGTTGCTGTGAGCTAGGCTGATGCCACGGCACTCACTCTAGCCTGGGCAACAAAGCAAGACTCTGTCCCCCCAAAAAATAAAAAAGAAATAAATAAATAAAAAAAGAAATAAAGATTTGAACCCAAGCAGTTTGAACCTGCACTTTTAATCACTATGTTGTTATCCATAAGACAATACTATGCCAGCTATCTGTGTGCTTTTCATATTTTATTGAATACCTATTAAGGGTCATATACTGTTCTAGGTGCTTGTGTATAAAGCAGTGAAGCAAAGTCTCTCCTTCGTGGAACTTATATCCTTGTGGGGGAAACTGATATTAAACAAGTAATCAAAGCCATAAGTGCTGGGAAGAAAAATGAAGTAGCATAAGGTATAATGAATTATAGGTGGTGGCCTCTGAGATGACATTTAAGCAGAGATCTGAAGGAAGTGAGACAGTGAGCCAAGAGGATATTTGGAGGAAGAACATTCCAGGCAGAGGAAACAGCAAGTGCAAAAGCCTTAAGGTATAAATGTACCTGGTATGTTCCAGGAACTGCAAGAAAGTCAAAACAGTAAGAATATGATGAACTAGGGAGACAGAGGCAAGAGATAGGTTAGAAAGATATGGAAGGGTTTCCAGGACATATTGTTAAATGAAAAAGGTTAAGAGACCAAGCACGGTAGTTTGTGTGGTATAATCACATTGATTAAAAAGATACAAATGTATATGTATGTGTATATACATATATACACATATGCACATGTATGTATATATGTATACACATATATGTATATGCAGTCATATGTGCACAAGTGTACATATGTGTACATACATATGTACACAAGTGTATATGTGCATATATACATACACATATATGTATATACAGACATATGTACATACTTGTTTATATTCTGAAATATCAGACAACAAACTTAACAGCGATTACCTTTTGGGAATTAGACTTTAGTTGGAGGGAAGGAAGGGATATTTAGACTTTTTATCTTATATTTGTCCATAATATTTAACTTTTTACCTTGTATATCTTGCTTTTATAATAACCAAAAATTAGTTTAAAAAATCAACTCAACCATGTGCTAAAGGGCTCCAGCTAAGCCCCCTGCAGCTCCTTTTACAGCTGAGCCCCTCTGAAAGAGTTGCTTCCACTTGCTCTTTGTTGCCTTGTCAATTTTCTCCTTAACCAAATACCTCCTGACTTTAGGCTTCACCTCCCCCCCCCCTTTTTTTTTTGAGACAGAGTCTCGCTTTGTTGCCCTGACTAGAGTGAGTGCCATGGCGTCAGCCTAGCTCACAGCAACCTCAAACTCCTGGGCTCAAGCAATCCTCCTGCCTCAGCCTCCCAAGTAGCTGGGACTACAGGCATGTGCCACCATGCCCAGCTAATTTTTTTCTATATATATTAGTTGGCCAATTAATTTCTTTCTATTTATAGTAGAGACGGGGTCTCACTCTTGCTCAGGCTGGTTTTGAACTCCTGACCTTGAGCAATCCGCCCACCTTGGCCTCCCAGAGTGCTAGGATTACAGGCGTGAGCCACCGCACCTGGCCTTCACCGTTCCCCTTGAACTGCTCTTGCTGAGAATTCCTGTAACTCCCCTCTGACTACACTCTTCAGTCTTTTTTTTTTTTTTTTTTTTTGTGACAGTCTTACTCTGTTGCCTGGGCTAGAGTGCCATGGCGTCAACCTAGCTGACAACAACCTCAAACTCCTGGGCTCCAGCGATTCTCCTGCCTCAGCCTTCCAAGTAGCTGGGACTACAGGCACATGCCACCATGGCCACCTAATTTTTCTATTTTTAGTAGAGACCGGGTCTCACTCTTGCTCAAGCTGGTCTTGAATTTTTGTGCTCAAGCGATCCTCCTGCCTCAGTCTCCCAGAGTGCTAGGATTGCAGGCGTGAGCCACTGTGTTCTCTCAGCTAGTCCTTTTACTTCTTGACCTCTCTGTTACATTTGACATTCTTTACAGCTCCTCTGAAACTTTCTCCTTTGGTTTTCCTCTTGTCCCTTTTACCTCACTCAGTGTTCTTTCTTTTTTTCCTTTCATTGACTACTTTTTGTTAGCCTTATTCCACAGACTTGGGTTTCTTCTGGTTCTGTTTTTGACACCTTTGCTAATGTGTGTGACACATACCCTTTTATGTGTTCTCATCCATACCCATGATTTCAACTATCATTTCTATCCTTCCAAGTCCCAGATCTATATTTTTAGCCTGTTTCCTGAGCCAATTTATCCTACTGCCTATTAGACAGCTCCACCTGCAGATCTCACAGACATCTCAAACTCAACTGTTCCAAAACTAAACTCATCATCTCTAAGCAAAAACATCTTCTTCCTCCTGTTCTCCTTAACTTATTAATAGTTGGTGGTATCACCATCTGCCCTATTGTCCCCAGTTAGCAACCTGAGAAAAGCCCCTCTTTATCCCCTGTATCCAAATGGACACCAAAAGTCATTCTATGTGCTAAATATCTCTGCAATCTGTTCTCATTCTTACATCTTCAGTGCTCCTGCACTAATTAACCATGATCTGGACTACTGCATATGCATATATGTATTTGAAAACCTGGAAAGAGGTCAGAAATATCCTAACTGCATTTTCTGGTTCCAGTTTCACCACCAACCTGCCTTCTTACACCCAGCTGCCACATCAATGTGGCACAGATTATGTCAGTCCCTGCTTTAAAGCTTTCAATTTTTTCCTTATCTTTACAGGATAAAATTCAAACTCCCTAATATGATCTGGCCAGTCATCTCTTTTTTCTTCTTTTTGAGACAGGATCTCACTGTGTCAACTGGGCTAAAGTCTCACTCTGTCATCTGGACTAGAGTGCAGTGTTGTTATAACCTCTCTACAACCTCAAACTCCTGGGCTCAAGTGATCCTCCCACCTCCTGAGTAGCTGGGACTACAGGTGCGTGCCACCACACCCAGCTAATTTGTTTTTTATTTTTTGTAGACACAGGGTCTCACTGTGTTGCCCAGGCTGGTCTTGAACTCCTGGCCTCAAGTAGTCCTCCTGCCTGGGCTTCCCAAAGTGCTAGGACTACAGGCAGGTATGAGCTACAGCACCCAGCCAGCCAGTCATCTTCTGACACTTTCCCACAGGTTCCTTATGTTTAAATAACAATGAAGTACTCTTTGTTTCTCAAAAACCGCATGCCTTTTCATGTTTCTGTGAAAGTTTTATGACAAAGCACCTTTGTATCTCCAGCTCTAACATGATACCTGGTACAAAGTAGGTGCCTAGCAAATGCTTCTTGAATAAATAAAATGACAGTATATCAGAAAGCACAGGTTGAATGTAAGGATACTAATCAGAAGACTACTATGAGGGTATAATTTAGAGGTAACTAGAAAGAAAGAAAATGCTTCAGTGCAACATTTCCTTCAAGATTCTACAAGATGAAGCAATTGTAATCAAATGATTATTACTACTATCATTTTTTCTCTCTGAAAAATATGAGTTTTGGTCATTGGTACAATTTCAAATAGAGACAGTTTAAGTGATTTTAAATAAAATGTTTTAGAAACAAAACAAAACAAAACAAAATACTCAAATAGCCCAGCACATGTGACTGCCAAAATCCTCTGACAAAACAAGAACACTTGGGTATGCATCCCAAGGTCCACGAATGTAGCCAGGAAGGGTCACTTTTTCTGCAAACATTAATTGGGTCGGTATAGACACTGCTTGGCATAGGGGATACAAAGATAAGTAATACATGGTTCCTGTCCTCAAAGAGCTCCTGGCCTCAAAATCATCTAGCCCTTGCCTTTGGAAGAACTATATGGAATCCTTTATAGAAAGTCAGATACCTCTGCTAGGATCAGTACTTGTGCTAGGATCAGTATTTAAAATCCTTTTGGTCATAGGGATAGCTATACCAAATTCTTCTGAAGTTTAGAAACAGAAACTAATGGATTCAGGGCAAAATACAACCATCATTTCCTTAATGCAAGAGTGCCTTTGTGGAAGAGGAATGGAGTTGACCTTCCTTCCCCAGAAAAAAGCAGCACCTAAGAATTCTGAATAGTCCTCTCCTCAGTGATAATCAAGCCTTTCTTTGGGTAAGTTTGCCTTTTTTTTTTTTTTTTTTTTTGAGACAGAGTTTCACTCCATTGCCCTGGCTAGAGAGCCCTGGTGTCAGCCTAGCTCAAAGCAACCTCAAACTCCTGGGCTCAAGCGATCCTTCTGCCTCAGCCTCCTGAGTAGCTGAGACTACAGGTGCACACCACCATACCCGGCTAATTTTTTCTATTTTTGGTAGAGACGGGGTCTCACTCTTGTTCAGGCTGGTCTCCAACTCCTGAGCTCAAATGATCTGCCTGCTTCAGCCTCCCAGAGAGCTAGGATTACAGGTGTGAGCCACTGCACCCGCCCGAGGACCTTTGGGACTACTAATGCAATGTGTCCATTTGGGGCCCCATTGCAAAAGAAAATTGCTTATTTCAGAGGGGTATTTTCACCAATGATTAAGGAAATCCCTGGGGTGGGGGGAATGTTTCTATCTGAATCAGAGAGAAAACACTAGATTTTCATTTAGTCTTCATAATAATCTTGTGAAGTTGCTACTAATATCCTTATTTTTCCAAATTAGAAAACCAAAGCATAATGAGGCTAGGTGCCTGGTTCAAGATCATCCAGCTAAAATTATTGGACCTGCAAATCAAGCTCAGGTTTGTGACTCTGAGTCCTGTTAATTCCACCACAATATTGGTTTGCCATGAGAAATCTTTCCAGGGGAGGGGAAAAGCAAGTGAGTCTCTAGAGGTCCCTTTAAACCAGAAGTAACTCATGAGTTTGCAGAAATAGGCAAAATTTGGGGTTCCCTTCTCAAAAGTTTTCTTCTGTCATTTAGAAAAAAATTTAAAATATGTGCATTTTTATTAGGTTGGCAAAGATCAAGGTTAAAGAAATTCTTTTTGGAAGGGTGTGGAGAATGAGGCACTTTTAAACATTGCTGGTAGGTATATGCATTAGTATAACTTTTACTGGGGACAACTTGGCAATAATCTATCAAATTTATAAATGTCCATACCTTTTGACTAAGTAATTGCACTTCTAGAAATCTATACTACAGATGTATTTGCACATTTGCAAAATAACATATGTGCAAGGTTATGTACTATGGCATTGCTTGAAATACAATAGATTGAAAACAACTTAAGTGCTCACCAATGGAGAACTGATTAAATAAAGCTATATCTATTTTATATCACCCCAAGAATGAGGGAACTGTCTTACTGATAGTAATGATTTCTAAGATATATTAAGTGAAATAAGACAGATCCAGGAAATAAGTTTGATATGCTTTCATTTATGGAAAAATTCCATATGCATATGCTTTTGTAGGCATAGACTATTTCTGGAAGAATATACAACAGATAATAGTTACCCCTACTAAAGGGTACAATATGACTAGGGCTGGGGGGAGGGTGGTTTAGAACAAAAGTGGAGTGAGGACTTTAATTCTTTTATATTTTTAATCATATGAATGTATTCGGTATTCAAGAAAAATAAGTTGAATTAAAATTTAAAATCCAAAATAAAGGAATAATGGAAATCATCCAGGGGGAGGAAGGAGGAGGGGATGGGCAGAAACCTACCTAACCAGTAAAATGAATACTATCTGGGTGACAGGAAACTCCCATAACCATGACACAGCATTATAAAAGCAAGTCATATAACCAAAATTATGTGTACCCTGTAATACTTTGAAATGAAAATAAATAAATAAAACACATGCCGTTTAAGGTACCTTATGAGTAAGGCATAAGAATGTCTTTTATGATCAATGGTATGGTTAATGAATATTGGTGTTTTGATCCTGCTGCTTACTAGCTGTGTTGCCTTGAACATTACTAAGCCTTAGTTTTCCCAGCTATAAAATCAGAATTACCCCATAGAACTGATGAAAACTGAATGTACATAAAGTACTTAGGCTCACAGAAGACACTCAATAAATGTTAAGTTGCCATTAATATTTTTGCCCTAAAAGCTCCAATAATAAACCAAATTCTGATTTCCTCTGGCTCCTTTTGGACTAGTCTGGAGGCAGAGACACTAGATGATTTTGCGAGTTTTTCTACCCAGAGGCTTGAGTCTGGGGACTCCACGCAATCTTCAAAGACATTCTTCCTTCTTGCTGCTGCCACCCAACCTGCTACCACCTGTGTTAAATGAAGTGTGCTTGAAGTGAGGTTACACAGAACCCACCGGTTTATGTTTTCTCAAGGGTGGAAGGCGGGAAGAAATCCTGTTGACACAGTTATATAAAGCCTGTCACTCAGTCCCCTGCCTATTACCTCTGCAGACCGTTATGCATATTAAAGAAGGGGGGGCGGCAAATACAAAAGAAAAATAAGGGAGAGAGAGTGAGAGAGGGAACAAATCAGGATGCTTGAGGGAATCCACGTGGTCGCCAATCTGTAACTGATCGGCTATACTGAAGCAAAAACCCCAGCGCCCAAAGCTAAATGTATTGCAATGGAGAAACCGTCCACAATGGGGTGTCTATGCACTTAGCAGAGCCTTGGGGCTGCAGTTTAAGATCCTCCTGCTACTCCCACCCTTTTTGCATCTAGTAAACCACGCGATATAACAACGGAATCTGGTTGTGTGTGTGTGTGTGTGTGTGTGTGTGTGTGTGTGTGTGTGTGTGTTGTGTGAGTGTGCGCTTTGCAAACCATCTGGGCCCCAGCCTGCGCGGTTGGAACGATGATCGATCCGGGACGAGTTGGGGGAGTTGAGGCTTGCCTATGTTTCCTCCCTTTCTCTGGTTTTCTCCAGCCCCCATCCTATCGTTCACGTTGCACGTATGTTTTGTCAGTGGAGGGATGTAGGTTTTCAGCACCAGGAGCCTGTGGACCTTCTCTGGAGGCGTACAGTGCACCCTCCAGAGAGCCGGAGCTTAGTGCAACCTGCTCACCGCGACCCTCCCCCTCCTTCCCAAATTCGCAGCCCCAGGCTGTAATATTTCATGCAGTGCGCTGTACCGGTGCGGGAGTCCAGGAAGGCTGCGTGACCTTCCAGCGAACTCCACCTCGGCTGGGGGGGGGGGTGGAGGCTGCCCCAGGGCCTGCGGGCTGTATCGATCCCCCCAGCCTCAGCCAACGCAAGTTCTCCCGGCACAAACCCCTCCCTCCCGTCTTGGTTTTCCCAGCCTAGCGGGCTTCTAATGCCTTGCTAGAGGCGCCCTTCCCTCTTTCCTGCAATAAAGTAAACCCGGTGGATATTCATCCCCCGCCTTAACCCTCCTCATTCTTTCCCCCTCCCCCCTCAGCTTACTAACCCCGCGCACAGAGCTCGCCGCCGGCGGGCCCCTTCCACCCAGTGTATCATAATGCCCAACGCTCTCCTCCTCCCCCTCTCTTAATCAGAAACGTGCTCGCGAGCCCCCCTCCCTCTGCGTGCATACATTAGGGTCTGCTTTGCATGCAGCGGCAGGCAGAGACCGGAGGAAGAAGGGGCGGGGGCGCTTTTGCCCGCCTCTTCCCTCCAGGCCCCGTTAGCCACCCAGCTTCAGCTTCGTTGTAACACCGCGTAGTTAGCGGAGCACGCCGTGGCCCCAACGCCCATGCTGGAGAAACACAACCCAACTCTGCAGAAGGGCACGAAAGCCAGACGAGTGCACAGTAGAGCGAGGAGGTGGCAGGAGACCTGCCACTTGATGTGTGCATTTTGGAGAGAGTTCCAGCATGAAAATGGGAGGGGCTCCTTTTTATTTTTTAAAGCGCATTCATTGAGGGCCTGTCTATTTTGCATATAGTAAACTGGGCAACGCTTCTGTTTTGCATGTAGTACAATAAGGGCTCTTTTATTCTAGAAGCGTTCGATTCGGGCTAACCCGTCTCGTATCCGTGCCCCGAGGCGGGGGAGAAGGCGCACTCCTCCTGGACTCAGTAGCCGCGTTATACTGGAAGCTGCTCTCCCGGGCGGTTCGATTCCCAGCGCGTCCCGGGAACGAGTGTAATCGGCCTCTTGCCTCTCAAGGCTGCAGGCGGCCCGGCTCCCTCCGCCTCCATCCTCCCAGGAGTCCTCGCCCCCTCCCCCTCTCCCCGGAACCCGCGCTCCGCTCCGGGCTCCTGGGCTTCCTTCCCCCCTCCTTTTCCCTAGCAATGCCGCTCCCGGAGGGCGGGGCATGCAGTTATCCAGGTTGCGGGGCGGGCGGGCGGGCTGGAGGCAGCAACCCGGGCCTCTGGATGGAGTAGCAGCGCCCGGGCGTCAGAGGCGCAGGCCTAAGGGTGGTATACAGATTGCGGGGCCGGCGGGCGCGGCCCGGCGCTCTGCATGGCGGCCGGCAGGGTGCAGGCGGCCGGGCGGCGCCAAGCGGGTTAGGCAGGTTCCGGGGCCCTCTGGCCCCCCCTCCGCCTCCCCGCCCCCCTGTGTTGTCGCCTCTCCCTCTCGCTGCTTCACTTCACGGGGCGAACATGGCGCACAGCTGTCGGTGGCGCTTCCCCGCCCGACCCGGGACCACCGGGGGCGGCGGCGGCGGGGGGCGCCGGGGCCTAGGGGGCGCCCCGCGGCAACGCGTCCCGGCCCTGCTGCTTCCCCCCGGGCCCCCGGTCGGCGGTGGCGGCCCCGGGGCGCCCCCCTCCCCCCCGGCTGTGGCGGCCGCGGCGGCGGCGGGAAGCAGCGGGGCTGGGGTTCCAGGGGGAGCGGCCGCCGCCTCAGCAGCCTCTTCGTCGTCCGCCTCGTCTTCGTCTTCGTCATCGTCCTCAGCCTCCTCAGGGCCGGCCCTGCTCCGGGTGGGCCCGGGCTTCGACGCGGCGCTGCAGGTCTCGGCCGCCATCGGCACCAACCTGCGCCGGTTCCGGGCCGTGTTTGGGGAGAGCGGCGGGGGAGGCGGCAGCGGAGAGGTAAGGGGGCGAGGAACCCCCAGGTCCGGGGTCTCGACCCTCTGTGGAACCCCCTCCCTTCCCCTATCCGGGATTGAGCAGCATCCCAATTCTGGGAACATCCTGGGGTCCCTGACCCTGGGCAAATGGCCCTTCCATCTTGGGACCTCCATACAGGGCTGCAGGCCCCTAGGCTCCCCCACCCCAGGGTTTAGACCCATCTGACTGAGGGCGTTTGCCTCCCACCCACTTCCCCCTGACCCTTCCCCAAATCCCTTGGCACAGACCCCCTCGCCGGGGTTTCCCATCCCGGGACTGAACCCCTCCTCCCTTTCACAGATTACCTCATCCGAGCAAGATTCCTCCCTCCCTCCCTCCTAGAGACCTGATCCCGCCACATCCCCGCCTCCCTCTCTGGGCAGATGTGTTACTCCTAGGGCAGTTTTCCTCTCCGGCATCTCTCGGGTGATGGCCTCATCCAGGGCCACGTTCTTCTCCTGGCCCTTGGGGATCGATGTCCCTTCTAGCACCTTGCTTCTGAAAACCTGATGAACCCTCGCCCCATCCCCGGGCCGGGTCCCTGCACTACCAGCCACTCCCCCTTCCTTCCCCTCCACCCCCTACCCCAAGCAGATAGATCCTCCCCCAACCCGCCCTACCCCACTGGGGAAAATGTCCTTTCCTCTCCACCTTGCCTCCCCGCACCTCCTTTCCCTTCAAGATAACGGTGATCTCCTCCTACAGCAGTCTCTTCCCCCATCTTACAGGGCTCCAGTTTCTAGCCTATTGGTAGCAGGGAATTACTCTACCTTCACTCCACCCATTCCCTCCTTTAGAATGAAGGATTAGTGGCATCTTTGAGGGGAAAATAGTCCACTGTTCCCAAGGCTTAGAGAAGAGCAGCTTTCCACCACTCCCTCTGGAGAGGAGGCAGGCTTTCCCCCAGCTCTGAGGAAGGGGGCCCCTGTGAGGGAGGTGTTTGTGGGGGGACTTGGGCAGCATCCTCCCAGGGGAAGCAGCTGCTCTCCTACCCCACCCACTGCGCCTGAGAGCACGCAGTCTCCAGCCCTAGCTCCCTCCCGCCCTTCTTTTCTCGACATTTCATTATTGATCCACCTTTTCCTAGGCCAACCCTGGGGCTTGGGAGGGGTGGGGGTAGCCAGTTTGGGGTGAGGAGAGTGATAAGGGACAGTTATACTTTAGTGTGGTGGCAGTGGTGATTGCTTTGGGTTGAGAGAAAGAGGAGGATTATGAAGCAAAGTTATTCCTTAGAAGGAGGGCTTAGGGTTCTCTCTCTCTTTCTTAAAGGGGACCCAAGGTGGATGAAGGGTCAGAACTTTGCCCCTTCTCCTTTAGTACTGGGGTGAGAACTGGGATGCTTTAATGAACATTATTCAGTCCCCTTCAGCAAAAAGGAAAGTTGCCCTGGGAAGGGAAGTTGAGTTCAGGTTCAGCCAGAGTCGTTGCGCATTTGTTTTCCATTGGATGCAGAAGGGGGAGTTTGAATGTAGGGGGGAGAAGGGGATGGGGGATGCTAGGAGGAGGAAGAGCAGCTGCTTGGGGCTGAAGCGAGGGGGGGGTAGGGGGTTGCTGCTCTGGAGTGCTCTTGATTGAAACAGAAAGGGAAAGATAACAACCAGCCGTTTCCTGCGTGCTCTGCCGTTGGTGCACACAAAATATCCTGGGCAAACCCCTTGTCCCCTATTGTGCCCCGCACCCCTTTAGATTTACGGAAAGATCCTGGGAAGAAGGGGAGGGAGGAGATCCCAGGGACCCCAGCCCCTCCTTTCAAGGAGCTGGCATTTTTTAGTTGTTAGTCTTCCTGCCTCCTTTTTTTAATCGTTTCTAAGGCAGCCTGATCAGGAGACTGACAACAACCCGCCTTCTGACAGAGCAAGGAGGACATGATGGGGGCGTGTTCCTTGCTATGTAGCTAGCTGCAGCGTCCCTTTTCCCTGCCTCTCTCTGCTCTATCTCCACCTCCTTTTCCCAGCCTTCAGAAGGCAGCTGCAGTCAGCAGGGTTGTTTGAGACTATTTATTGGTTGCTGTAGATTATTATTTTTTTTTGAAAGGCCAATTCTGTATTTTTTAAGCTAACAACACAGATCCCATGTAGTTGGAGAACCAAAGGCCTCATACATGACAAAAAGACTGAACCGTTCAGGTTACTTGCATGGAGTTGGTGCTTAAATGTGAGTTGATTTTGCTTTTTTAAAAGATACAGCAGCAAAAAAAAAAATTACTGACATTTACCTGCTTATTTTCAAAATTGAGACTTGGTTATGTGTAGAATTTTAGCCCCATGTATATTTGAGTATAATAAAGTCTCTATTAGGAGAAGTTAGTCTATTTTAAAGGGATCCTAAGAAGCACTTTTTCTTGTTTAGCATGCTTATGTCTTTTATATTGAAGGACCAAGTATTCACGTTCCAAATGTTATCGCATATTCAAAAGCAAAGTTTTATGCTGACAGCTTCCAATCATAGCTTTTCAAGAGACTGGTTAGAAAGAGAGACACCTGGATTCAGGGACCTAATGTCTGGGCACCAGAATATTTTATCTGTTGGTCTTTGACAAATTACCTTCAAAGTTTTAATCAGGTGCTAATGTTTTCTTATCCACTGGCATTATGAGATGATTGTAAACTAGTGTTTTATTTTGCTTAACAGTAGTATATAGTATAAAGCTTGTTAAGGAATTAGAGTTATTTCAAATAAGATCATATTTATGAGGTGTTTTTTTTTCCTTTAAACTTTTACCTGTAGTTGCTACTTCATTATGACAAGAATGGTTGACTCCCTATATTAAACTTCAGTATTTTTTTCTGAATTGGGCTTGAATGAGCTGTTGTTCCATGGGTAAACTTTTTATGTGGTAGATTAAGGCAATCTAATATGAATTGATGGTATGCATTGAGTGCTACTAAACCAGAGTGATGGTGTCCTCTGACCTGGTAGTTTTCAGTGTAGAAGCCAAGCATTTTTTTTTTTTTAACATAGTCTTACAAATCAGTGATAAAGTTCCTAAAGGGAAATTTAGGGCTTATCCTGGGCTGATAGAAAATTCTAAAGATTGCTTCTCAGGACTCACTCCCAGCTCAGTGTCATCTTGTCTGTATTCATGAAGAAATGGTTATATGACCCCAAATGATTCTAACCTCTTTATATTCTGGTTTGCCTTAAATGATTAATGACTATAACTTGCCTATAACAAAACCTAAGTTAATGCTTCTAAAACTAGGTGACAGAACTTCCAGATCACTTTGCTGTTTGAACCCTTTAGTCGTGGGAGACTTGTCTTTCACCTCCATTAGTTCCTAACCTATCTCTTTGGGTAACAACTACATTTAAGAGTTCTTCATGACCAAATTCTGTCAGAATGGTATTATTTTTAAAAATACATAGGTGTTGCTGGTCTTTTATTTGGGATTTCTGAATGATCTTAGGAAGTAGAATTGAAGTTGTATTTTGTTGAGCACTTTTCTCACAGAGGTCCGTTTTTTGGCCTTTCCTCTCCCCTTCTCTCCATAGTGTCAGTGTCCCATTTTTCTAAAGATTGTCTCAGGTAATGTTCATACTACTATACTTTGCCATCTAAATAAACATAGTACAGCAGCATCCTCTCTGTTGACTAGAATTTGGGGTGTTTTAATATAAACCCCAGAAAGAGTTCATTTATCAGCAGCTAGTCTATTTCATAATCCAGTACCTTCCATACCACTTCACAAAATGTTAAAAGTAAAATTTCCATCCTGATCATAACATAGCAAATTTTAATTAGGTATAAATTAAAACTGAATTACAATGTTGGTGTGTATTTGAAATTGCAGTTTAGTTCATGTGGACCGAGGCAGGCTTTTGGGTTGGACTTGAAAAGATGATAGTCCTGTGGCTGAAAGGTAGGTGGAGAGTGTCTGTGATTTTTTTTTTTAATGTTCATTGGGCATATGTACAAAGAGTAGGAGTTGCTCCTTCCATTGCCTTTACAGCTAATCCTAAAATTGGCAGAAGGAAAATGAAGCAGAGAACACAAGTGGAATGGAGTAGAGTAAGCTTCAGAGTGGAAGTCAGTGGTCATGGGCTCTCATCTCACTCATGTCCGTCACTCACCAGTTATGAGACCTTGGGCAATTCACTTTTAACCTTACATTTCTGATCTATAAAATGATGGACTAAATTGCTCATGAATCTTTCATGCTCTAGTATTCTGATTCCTCTCTATTATATTAATTTTTTTGTCAGATCAGAATTTCTTATTCTGAGTTTATTACAAGAGTCAGCCGCAGTGAGCCTGTTTGGTAATTTTTAATATCAGATTATTCATTCGCCCATTCAACTGGCATTATTAAGAGGATAAATTTCACTTTGGTGGGAAAGTTTTCATTGTGTAGAAAAAATATAAGGACTTTGATGAAGTTGATCAGTTTCACTTATAAAAAGAATAAGGATAAAATTTTAAGTGTCATTCATAGAACCTATAGAACCCCAGGCATTATCTGGCATATGGAGGCCCTCTTGTTTGCTAAAATTGTTTTCATGTTTTCATTGTTGTGGATTCCTGACTATCCAAAAGAGAAATTGTTTTCAGTCTCTGTGGTATAGTCCTTTAGGTATGTGAGCTTTTAAATGAAAAGAAAAGTCCAGTACATCAATGTATTTATAAATCCCAAGTGATAGTACCTACTTTGCAGGAAGTGGTTGTTAATACTTTCTGAAATGAAGTACTTTGGTTTGTACTGAGCATTAGAAATGCAGTCTTTGGAACTTTTCTTCATCTCTCACTGACAACCATGTGACTGTGCCCATCTTTCCCTTCCATTTAATTATTTTAAGGCACATGGTCCTGGAGGAAATCAGCATTCACAGAAGAGTGACTTATCTTCTGATTGGAAGTTGAGAGAAAATGGTCCCATCTTGACTTAATTTTCATCTCTTTGCTCACCTTGGAGCTGTCCTTCCATAGAGCAGCTGTGCAGACTGTATCAATTGCCTCCCTTTCCCTGTGGTTAGAGGGGGTGGTAGCAGTGCTTTGCTTGCTCAGAGGCATAACAGACTGCAGTGCCTCTCTCTTTTGGAAACTCACTGTGTTTTAATTGTAGGTCTCCTAATTAAGATCTCTTTGTGCCTGCCCACATTCCACTAGTGTTGGCACAGAACTTCAGCTTCCTTCTAGCACTTAACTGAAGGCCTTCAATCGGGCCTTTTGTGAATATCTTGTCTCTTTTCATTCTTCCTCTGCCAAGGTGGAGAGCCCAGTGGCATAGACCTTTGAGAAAGAGGGAAGCTTTATGACTATCACTATTTTGGGAGGAATTTATTTCAGGATTGCTGGGATGGGACCTTCCTTTGTTTGCATATGTTATTTTCAGGGATTAAGAAAGGTTAAATTACTAATGAGTCTGGCATGACGTACCTACATTTTAATCAAATTCTTAACCCTGTAGGCACTGTAGGAAAGAGAATGCTAAAGAGTTCACTCTTATAAAGTATTTGCTTGGATCTTTTCTAGACTGCTTTATGAAGCTTGGTGAATAAAATCTTATCATGGAGTAAATCACAGACTTATGATTTTTGTGGGTGGTTGTGAAGACAATCAAGTGAAATTATTGATTGCTCCTAAAATTGTATCAGATTTTGAAACACAGACTGAATGAAAGTTAGCTTTGAGGTTATAGAATTAACTTTTTTTTTTTGAGACAGAGTCTCGCTTTGTTGCCCAGGCTAGAGTGAGTGCCGTGGCATCAGCCTAGCTCACAGCAACCTCAAACTCCTGGGGTCAAGAGATCCTCCTGCCTCAGCCTCCCGAGTAGCTGGGACTACAGGCATGCGCTGCCATGCCTGGCTAATATATATATATATATATATATATATATATATATATATATATATATATATAATTAGTTGGCCAATTAATTTCTTTCTATTTGTAGTAGAGACGGGTCTCACTCTTGCTCAGGCTGGTTTCCAACTCCTGACCTCAAGCAATCCTCCCGCCTTGACCTTATACAGTGCTAGGATTACAGGTGTGAGCCACCACACGGGCCTAGAATTAACTTTTTTGATTAGAAAAGACTTTAGGGCCCAGGCACATACTGGCTCACACCTGTAAACCTAGCACTTTGGGAGGCCAAGGTGGAAGGATCACTTGAAACCAGGAGTTCAAGACTAGCCTAGGAAACATAGCTAGAAGCTCTTTACAAATAAAAAAATTTGGCCAGGCATAGTGGCTCACACCTGTAATCCTAGTACTCTAGGAGGCTGAGGCGAGACAATCGCTTGAGGTCAGGAGTTCGAGAACAGCCTGAGCAAGAGCAGGACCCTATCTCTACTAAAAATAGAAAAAATTAGCCAGGCATGATGGCAAGTGCCTATAGTCCCAGTTATTCCCAGTTGTTTGGAGGGTTTAGGCAGGAGTTTAAGTTTGCAGGTGAACTATGATGATGCCACTGCACTCTCGCCGGGGCAACAGAGCCAGACTCTGTCTCAAAAAAATAAAAAAGTTTTTAAATTAGCCAGGCCTAGTTACTTAGGAGGCTGAGGTGGGAGGATCACTTGAGCCCAGGAGTTTGAGGCTGCAATGAGCTATGATGGGCCACTGCATTCCAGCTTAGGTGACAGAGCCAGACCCTATCTCTAAAAAAAAAGATGACTTTAGGAGGTTCTAGAAATTGTTGAGCTGGGCTGGGCATGGTGGCTGGGAGGCTGAGGCAGACAGATTGTTTGAGCTCAAGGAGTTCGAGACCAGCCTGAGCAAGTGGGAGACCTCCTCTCTACTAAAAAAATAGAAATTAGCTGGACAACTAAAAAATATATATTAAAAAAAGAATTAACAGGGCATGGTGGCACATGCCTGCAGTCCCAGCTGCTCAGAAGGCTGAGGCAGGAGGATGGCTTGAGCCCAGGAATTTGAGGTTGCTGTGAGTTAGGCTGATGCCACAGCACTCTAGTCTGGGCAACAGAGTGAGACTCTGTCTCAAAAAAAAAAAGAAATTGTTGAGCTGATTAAGAATAACCTTGTAGGCTCTAATATTTCTTGAGAAGTTCAGTAATTGGCTGGGCTTCTAGAGCAGTTTCAGAACAAGATAGAATAAATTTTCTGGAAAAAGTAGTTTGACTTTAGTTTTCATTATCTTAGTGCTCAAAGTACAGCATGTATTACCAGATCTGTGTGTAGCATGCTAGAGAAAACGCAGTCTTATTAAGAAAAATGAATCTTAAATCCTTCACCTGGACCCAGATGGTTTCATTGATCACATCAGTATGAGGTAGGCAGACAAAGGGCTATTTTTGTTGTTGTCATTTCATTGGTTGTGAAGAAGGCCTGAAAGAAGGAAGTACAGGATCCTTTATGGCATGCATGAAATAAAGCTGGAGGCCTGTGCTCTTATACCTGAGTGTGGGTGGTTTTATGGCCTAATTCTCTAATTGCTGGCATTTATGACAGTGTGGATGCTACTGGCCCTGTGGCTGAGGTAGATTATGCTGGGAATAGGGAGAGAAAGGGGTCCTTTTGTTAGCCTTTTCATTTTCCCCCACAATAAGGTCTCTGAGAAAGCCCTGAGGAAATACACAGACACTTGGACTGAGGGAATGACTTCCCTTAAAATGGTTCTTTATGTTTTTAAAAAGGATGAGCTGCTTTTCTTGACCTATCCAAAGAAACCCATACCACCACTGTTAAATATTTCAATGAGCTTTTTACCTTGTCAGGTTACACACCAGAGAAGCCAACCATGAGGCTGTAGCTGCTGCTAAATGTTTGCTTCTAAAGACTAAGACAGTTGAAAGGAGAATTTTGTTGCCTGCTTTGTAGTTGTTGTGGATGATAAAAGTCCCCTTGTAGAACTAGTACAAAACTTCTTAGAGGCCAAACTTGGTTTAACTTTTTAGTTGTCGAATATACTACACTAATGAATGTTAGTTTTAAGGAAGCAGCAAGATATAAGTTTAAGAGTTAGTTCGCAGTTTTCTGTGCAGTGTATGAAAATTCCCCTTTCCTTGAAATGAGTAGTTGTTTTTCTGTTTGACAAATAGACTGAAGGGATTTCCCCACATATCTTACCTTTAATTTTTGCTGCAGCAATACCTTGTGAGGTACCAGGGAGTAGCATCTATTCCACTGGCATTTATTTCAGGAGTTAGAGTTTCTTCCATATATAGTATTTTATCTGTTTTCTTGCATTTCTGGTTTTGTGTTTTCTTAGAATATTTGGGTGTAGATGTTTTGATGTTTCTCAACAGCAGAAGTTATGAACCTTTCTAACATTCAGACTGTTTAAGAGAGATCCAATCGTTATTATCCATACTTTACTGAAGCATTGTTGTTTCATTCTTACTTTATAGCATCAAAGTAATTGTTCCTTTCTGTCTTGAATTAGGAGAGTAATGTTACTTGTCAGGAGTGTTTTTGGAAAAAATTCTTTTCCTTAGGCTCTCCTTTGTACTCTCAGTTCTAAAGACTAGGGAGAAGTTAATCATGTCTATAATAAATATATTATACCTAGAGAAATTAAAATTTGCACATTAACTTCTGTCCATCCATGAGTATTGACTAATTTTTTAGATCAAACACAGACATTGTCCCTAGATTACTGCCTTTAATTATAAGCAGTAAAACCTTGTGGGTAACATTTCTTTAAGCTTAGTTAATGAGGAAATCCTTTTGTAATCTCTTTGGCTAGGATTTTTTATTTGTACATATATAAATACCTTTACAAAGGAGAGGGGGAATGTCATAATCTAATCTGTAATACAGTGAGATAGTACTAGTACAGTAATTAAGAGTTGTTAAGATCATGGGCTTGGTTTCAAATCTTAGCTCTTCCATTTATAAGCTGAATGACCTTGGAAAAGTTTGTTAACCTCTCCATGCCTCAGTTTCTTCATTTGTGAATTAGGAAAATTCATCCTTTATAATATTGTGAGGCTTGATTGAGATCATGCTTGCAAAGCACTTAGCCTTTTGCCTGGTGCATAGGAAGCCCTAATTATTATTAGAACTGAGAAATTGAAAGAATATGAGTGCAATTTTTTTTTCCACTAAGATAATTGGTTTTTATTACACTCAGATATACCTGTATATGTTGCCTACATACATATACCTATTTGAGTGCTATAAGTTCAACTTTGGGATGTTCTTGATTTTGGTCTGGGTGTCAAGATCATCTATAAACTACATGGAACCAAAATGAAGGCCAACTACCATCTTGGTAATAATAGATACCATTGGTATCCAACTAAAATGTAGTAAAGAGATAAGGCAAAGAAGGGAGAAAAAAGAGAACAAGACAGTAAATAGGCCGGTGGGATACCAAGGAACAAGGAATACAGTGCTTCTATGAGTTGCATAATTATCAGGCCAAGGCAGCTATATTGGGGTTGCTGCTCTTGGTCTCTGTAACTAGTGTTGCTGATCTTTTATGAATATGAGCAGTTGGTGATCCCTTAAAACAACTGTGAGGCTCCCCAGGGTTCTTTTTTGGCCCCCAAGTTCAGATCCATTAGTCTGTACTTGGTGACTATTTGACATTTATGCTCAAGTTTCACCTCTAAGGGAGAATGAGTGCTGGTCTACAGAGATCAATGCAGTTAACAATTTAATTATAGAAGAAATGCTAAGTTGTAGATTATAAGTTCTGGAGGTTGGAACTTAACTTGAGAAATAAAAATAACCACAAGTAGAATGGTCAAAAACAGATTAAAGCTTAAGAAGAACTAGTAGAAGATAGTATGATTTAGGAGGAGAAATACCAGCCCCGTTTTACCTCTCTTAGAAAAAAAGATTTGCTAATATACTCAGTACCCTGTCTTTACAGATGAAGAAACTAAGGCACAGACAAGTTAAATAGTGTTTTTAATAGTCATATGGCTAGTAAGTGGCAGAGCTAGAATTTAAATCCAAACCTACATCTATTTGAAAGTTCATTCTTGCTCTCTGCAGGGTAGTATCTTTGTCCTTTCTCTTCCCACTCCCATCTAATCAATTTCTGAGTCTCATCCTTTATGTTACTGTAGTTTTTCTTTTATCTGTTCTTGCTTTTCTGTTTCTACCATCCTAATTTAAATTTCTATTACCTTTGCCTGGATTGTTGTGAGGTAATCTCCTAACTGATCTCCCCACCTTTCTATTCACTCCACACAGCATTGCCAGTGGTTTTCTTGAATACAGATCTGATTATGTTACTTTATTCCTAAAAACCGTTGACTTCTCACTGAATATAAAATGTAATTTAAAAATTCCTATCCCTTAATAATCTAGCTGGCCTACATTTCTATATTTTGAACCATATCTTCTGAATGCACATTCTCACTTCTGTGCTTCAACCACATTGGACTGCTTAACTGTTAGGTGTTCACATTTTTTGTGTATCTGCCTTTATGCCTTTGCTAAAGCCTTCCCTTTACCTTAAAGTCTTGCCCATACTCATCTTCTATGGCTCAATTCAGATCCTAACTCTTCCATGAAGCTTTCACAGATACTACTACTAGTGGAAACTCAACTTCTCTCTTGTTTTCTTATTACTTTATACCTTACACTTAAAGAACTTATCCCAGGATACCTTATGCTGTCATACTTTTGAATGTGTCTGTCTTTGTCCCATTAATTAGATTGTGACTCCCTTAAGACATAAACATTTGAATTGAAAATTTGATGAACATACAACTTTTAGGAATTCTTTGCAAGATCACAATTATATAAAGTAAGAGAACTTGAACAAGACTACTAGCAGAATAATTTTGACTAACTTTTTAAAGCTACTAAACTAAATATGGTAGAGGAAAGTGTAAGAGTCATCATAGTACATTTTTGTAAAGGTACTGATTGGGGTTTTGAAAGTGATATTGAGGTATCCTGATGGGATGGTATTATCTTTTATGTAGATAATACTTAGCACTGGTCATCCCCTTACTTGAGTGTTGTTTCCATTTCTAGGTTCCTCAACTTAAAAGGGATGAGGAGACCTTGGAGACGGTTCTGAGGAGACTCAAAAGATGATTATATGACTGGAAGTCAGTCCTATGAGGAAAGGTTGAGAGAATGAAAGGTTAAGAGGCAACTTAATAACTCTTCAAAATACATGAATGGATCCATTATTAGGAATGGTAACCAGCTGTTTTCTAGCTCCACTGGTACTAGAATAAGAGAAGTAGGTTTAAACTGAAGTAAGGGATAGTTGGGTAAAGAACTTGTTGCAAATGATGGTTGTCATTATAGAGATGGTAAAACGATTACCAAAATAATTTTATCATCTTCTCTGGAGGTATATTTTTAAAGTACAGTACTACCTGTGTTTGTATAAAATGACCTCTCAAGCTACCTTCTCCTTTTGTGAATAAATAAATATTTTTTCAGCTCCTTCAGGACATGGATCATGTTTTATACTTTTTAATATTCCCCAAGGAGTCCTAAGGTTCATCACTCTCTAAGAAGTATTTGATTTGAATTGTCAATTTATGGCAATAATTAATTTTTAGTAGTAAGCTTCCAGAGAAATATCTTTATGAAATAATGATTTTGTAGTAGTTTTATGAGGAGAATAAAATTTTCTAAGTGGAGCTAAGAGAGAAATCTTAAACATCAAGAGAAACCAGGGAAAACAGTAGGTGTGGTTTCAATATAGGAAACAAGTATTTGTAGCTTTTATGTCCATTTTCAGTTGCAATTTAAAGAGATATGCTTCAGAATATCCCTTGCTAAGGTTATCACTGCTGTGGATATATTATAACAAGTGCTTGTAAATCGTTTCCAAACTAATATAAGTTTGCTTCATGTGAATTAGTATTATAAAAGCCTCTGACCCTTGGCTTTTGAGGCTGTGTGGAGGGCTTGTATTACTCAGAATGAAACCTTTTTAGATATGTTGGGTTGCAGAAAGCATTTCCTGTACAGTCAGAATGAAAACTGTGAATTGGGATTATTCATATAGATTACCAAAAGTCTAGGCAGAGTGATATAAATACCAACCAGTTTTCCTACCAGTTCTTAGCTCCAAAACCTTGACTGGGTTATTGAACCTTTAGGACTTTTGAATTTAGTACTGGAATTGTGTATGAAGTCTGTCTTTTAAGTGAATTGGTACTAGGTTTAAGGTTTGTTACATATATTGAATATTTTCTAAGTTTCACATAATAAATGATATTTACTTTTAACCACAGTCTCATAAAATGACTGGAGTTCAAAGTTGAAGATGTATTATAGCAAGAATTCTGAAGTGGTGGTAAAGTGAAGGACAGTTTGACTCCCGAATTATAAAATTGGATGTCATTTGAGAAACTCTGGGAATTATAACAGATTCATACTTTCCGTGTAACTTTCTAGTTACACAGGTATAAATTCAGAAAGCAGGAGATTATAAAACTCTCTTATGGTTCTTTATTCTATTTGAGAGACTCTATGTTGGGATAATAAAAAATACCAGGGACTTCCTTTTTTTAAAAAATAGGTTAATGCCACCTAATGTAGGCTACTCAGAATGTGATGGCAAACTTCCAAATATGATGTGGTAGTCAAAAGAAACTAATTGGTTTTTCAGAATATTAAGAACACAAAATTTCCCAACTCATATATTTGAATATCAATTCCTAAAAAATAATAAGTCAAAATTGTGTTGGCCGACTTGGTGGCTTTGTTGTTTTGCCAAGGAGAATGTTTACTTTTGTCATCTAACTTCACACTGTTCCTTCAGAAAACTGACTTTACAGAGAGATAACCATGTTTACCTTTTAGAGGGAAGGAAGCTGTGGATTCCTCAGTGTTACTCCAGTTGCTATTGGTCATTCAACAGCCCATCTTCCCAGAAGTAAAGATACAACCTGACTTTTGCACCAGGATAAGAACAAGCTGGAAGAGAAAAAATGAAATTTCATAGTAGAAGTTTGTGGTTGAATGAGGATATAGTTCGAAATGAAGTATTGCTTAAAGTTGTCATATGGGGGACCGAAACCTCTTATAATAAAAAGAATCATCTCTGAAAACAAAGTTGGTGTTTGTTTAATTTTTCCAGCCTATTCAAATAGATCTTGTCATTTTGTGGTACTTTCCTGTTAGAGAAGAATAAACCTTGTGATTGTGATGATTAACTTAGTTTTCTGCCTGTATCAATTAAGGGGCCTATTTCTTCTGCTTTAGTAAGCAGATAAACCAGTTTAGACTTGGAACATGAGGAGTCTAGAAATCTACCTTTCTTGGATTTTTTTTTTAAGACCTTGCAGAATAAAAAGATCTTTTTAAAATGATTTTGCAGGGCATTGCTAGGAATCTGAAAGGTTTACTATCTGAAGTAGTACATTCCTTTTGCTGGTTTTTTAAAAGATGAGCTACTTTATGATTATCTCTTTCTGAAGCAGGGTGGGTGGAGTTCACCTGTCTAATTTACTTAGCTATGTTGAGCATCTTTGCTTCTTGCTCTTGTTGACATGGAGTAGGGATGAGGGGTGCAACCTCGTTCTCTAATTACAAAGTAGGTAGCATTTGTGTTTCTTAGGTGACAGTTGCTAGGTAATACTGAATTAAATATTTGAAAACCGGACTTCATTCTTGGGTGGGTGAAAATTTTACCTTCTGTAGTTATCGAAGAACAGTGTGTTATTGTCTTTGCACTCTTTTAATCCTAAGTGACCTTTTTGTGTTAACATTTCTCAATGTCAGGCAGAGATCATATTTAAAACAGTTTAAATCTCTTCCTATCTGTTATGCATTCAAATAATCACAGTTCTCTTTGACGCACCAATAACCAGAGATTATCTGCTCTTGTCCCTGCCGTAACAATCTGTTCACTTCAATAACTATACATTTATCAACTGGTTGAATTTTAGTAACCATCTTGGCATAAGAAGTTTGCCTCTTGATGTCTGTGTACTTGACTGTGTTTGAGTATATTATACTTATTGATTCAACAGTATTATTTTTATATTCCACTTTTGGAAGTGACTTACAGGTGTTACTAATTTTCTTCTATTATAAATGTTGAAAAAGTGTCTGCAAAGAAACTTATCTTCCTAAATGGGCATTGTAAATATAGCACTCTACAAAGTAAGTAGAGACAGAGATTATAAAATCTAATTAATTTATCAAAGAACATCTTTTATATTCTAGGCAGATGACCAACTGCTGAGGCTTTGGCATTGGACAAGTCCCTTCCCTCATGAAACTTACTGTCTGATTTCTTTTTAACGAGCTCAGCTTAAAATATAGCATGAATATAAGCGCTAAAAGTATAGTGCTTTGCAGAATACTTTGGAAATTAGTAATTTGAAAGTTGAAGCTCTCAAAACTAGTACAAACAGAATTGGCCTTGGGAGCAATTCAACTACTATTCATTTACTGATTTGCTGATTCTTGAGAGTCATTTGTATTATACCAGGTGTAATAAATGAATGAATCAAGAGTTTTATATATATATATATATATATATATATATATATATATATTTTTTTTTTTTTTTCCCAAGAGACAGAGTCTTACTATATTGCACAGGTTGGAGTGCAGTAGCTATTCGCAGGTGTGATCATAGTGCACTACAGCCTTGAACTCTTCCTCCCTCAACCTCCAGAGTAGCTGGGACTACAGGCACATGCCACCATGCCCAGCTCTGAAGCAAGAGATTTTAAATATTCTCAAAGTATGTAATAGCTTTTCCCTTCCTGTTTTTTTTTTTGTTATGTTTTTTTTTTTAGACAGAGTCTCACTTTGTTGCCCAGGCTAGAGTGAGTGCCATGGCATCAGCCTAGCTCACAGCAACCTCAAACTCCTGGGCTCAAGTGATCCTTCTGCCTCAGCCTCCCACGTAGCTGGGACTACAGGCATGCGCCACCATGCCCAGCTAATTTTTTCTATATGTTTTTAGTTGGCCAAATTAATTTCTTTCTATTTTTAGTAGAGACGGGGTCTCGCATTAGCTCAGGCTGGTTTTGAACTCCTGACCTTGAGTAATCCACCGCCTCTGCCTCCCACAGTGCTAGGATTATAGGCGTGAGTCACCGCGCCCACCTCGCCAGGCCTTCCCTTCCTGTTAAAAGGGAACTTAGGTACTACTACATCCTCTGCTGCCTTCTACAATCAAAGAAATGCCCCCTCTCCTGCGTAAAGCCAGCCTTTCCATTTGAGCTCTGAATTCTATCCCCTCTCATCTAGTCAGGGTTGTACCTGCAGTTATCACCTCTCTCCTGCTGCATTGGCAGTTTCTCTCCTATAACTGGATAGGTCCCATCACTCCAAAAAACTATCCAATGTTAATATAATCCTTTTTAAAAACCCTTGACTCTGCGTCCTCCTATAGCTACTACCTGATTCTTTGCTCCCTTTCACAACAAAACTTGAAAGTGTTGTGTGTAATTACTGTCTCCACTTTCTCAGCTTTCATTCTTTTCTCAACTACTCTAGTTGGGCTTTTATCCCCAAGACTCCACTGAAATAGCTCTTATCAAGGTCCTCAAGGACCGCTGTCTTACCAGATTGAATAGATAATTCTCAGTCCTCATCCTGTTAAACTTTTTGGCAGCTTTTGAACTAGCTGACCACTCCCTTCTTCAAACACTGTTCTTGCATTCTTTAACACTCTACCTATCTGCTTTTCTTTTCTTTTTTTTTTGAGACAGAGTTTCCCTTTGTTGCCCAGTGCCTTGGCGTCAGCCTAGCTCACAGCAACCTCAATCTCCTGGGCTCAAGCAATCCTGCTGCCTCAGCCTCCCGAGTAGCTGGGACTACAGGCATGCGCCACCATGCCCAGCTAATTTTTTCTATATATATTAGTTGGCCAATTAATTTCTTTCTATTTTATAGTAGAGACGGGGTCTCACTCTTGCTCAGGCCGGTCTCAAACTCCTGAGCTCAAGCAATTCTACCGCCTCAGCTTCCCAGAGTGCTAGGATTACAGGCGTGAGCCACTGCGCCCAGCCTGCTTTTCTTCTTAACTCATTGGTTATTAATTTCCAGTATCCTGTATGGTTTCTCTCTTCCACTTAACTCCCCTGTGTGTTGGAGGCTCCCAGGAATCTACCTTTGGCTTCCCTCTCGGTCTACATACTCTACTTGAGTGATCTCATCCAGGCCTCATCTATGTGCTGAGGATTACTAAATCTTTGTGTCCAACACTGACCACTTCTTGGAGGTCCAGACTTGCATAATCTGCTTCTATTTGATATTTCCATGTGCATAATAACAGTTACTGAGTGTTTATTGGGGGCCAGGCTGCATTCTGAGCACTTCATTTATATTATCTCACCTAATCTACATGAACATCCTCTGAGGTGCCACTACTATTCCCATTTTACAGGCAAGAAGACATGTAAGTGCAACTGAAGCACTTGGATCTCTGATAGGTATCTCATCATGTCCAAGAAGTCTTGACTTTCTCCTTCAAACCTTTTCCATACCTAAGTCTCTTTGTTTTTGAATGACTCTACCATATACTCAGTTGCTTAGGCCTAAGATTTAAGAGTTATCCTTGATTTCTTTCTTTTATTCATATCCCATCAGCAAATTCTATCTGCACTGCATCCAAAATGTACTCAAAATTCAATTATCTCAACAACTTCACCACCTAAACTTCAGACTTATTTATCTGTTATAATCACTTGGCTGGACTTGCTTGTGTTCTTACCTCACTAAAGTTTGTTCTTCACACAGCAACTAGGAACTCCACTATGAAATCATATGATTCCTTCCCTTTAAACCTCCTTTAAACCTGTTGGTGTCTACCCCACACTGCTAGAATAAATCCAGACTCCTGACTCTAGCACCACCTCTTCTTTTTTCTTTTCTTTTTTTTTGAGATAGAGTCTCACTCTGTTGCCTGGGCTAGAATGCTGTGTTAGCAGCCTAGCTCACAGCAACCTAAAACTCCTGGGCACAAGCAATCCTTCTGCCTCAGCCTCCTGAGTAGTTGGGACTACAGGCATGTGCCACCATGCCCAGCTAATTTTTTCTATATATTTTTAGTTGTCCAGATAATTTCTTTCCATTTATAATAGAGACGGGGTCTTGCTCTTGCTCAGGCTGGTCTCCAACTCCCAAGCTCAAACAGTCCACCCATCTGGGCCCTCCAGAGTGCTAGGATTACAGGCATGAGCCACTGTGCCCAGGCCCACCTCTTCTTATTTTTATTGATTCTGTTGCAGAGTCACCGCTGGTCTTTTCTGTCTTACATGGTGTGCTTGTTGCTGTCTTTGGGCCTTTGCACTTGCTATCAGGCTAGAACACTTCTCTATCAAGGTCTATGTATGTCTGGCTTTTTCTCATTTAGGTCTAAGTTGTTTTCTGCAAAGGGCTAGATGATCTCTGTTGAAAACTACTCAACTCTGTTGTTTTAGTGCCAAAGCAACCCTAGGCAGTACAGATACTCCTCGACTTATAATGGAGCCAAAAAACCTGTCTTAAATTGAAATTACATTTAATATACCTGTAAACCCATCATAAAGTAGAAAAATCATAAATTGGGTACTATTTGTACATGAATGAATGAGTGTAGCCATGTTCCAATAAAATTTTATTTATGGACACAAATTTTAATTTCATATAGTTTATGTATTTATTTATTTATTTTTTGAGACAGAGTCTCTCTTTGTTGCCCAGGCTAGAGTGAGTGCCATGGTGTCAGCCTAGCTCACAGCAACTCAAACTCCTGGGCTCAGGCAATCCTTCTGCCTCAGCCTCCTGAGTAGCTGGGACTACAGGCATGCGCCACCATGCTCGGCTAATTTTTTCTATATATATTAGTTGGTCAATTAATTTCTTTCTATTTATATTTATAGTAGAGACAGGGTCTTGCTCTTGCTCAGGCTGGTTTAGAACTCCTGACCTCGAGCAATCCACCCGCCTCAGCCTCCCAGAGTGCTAGGATTACAGACGGGAGCCACCATGCCCAGCCGAATTTCATATAGTTTTTATGTGCATTAAATATCCTTTTGACTTTTTCTAAGCATTTAAAAATGGTAAAAGCCATTTTAATCTTAGCTAATGGCACAAACTAAAACAAGTGGTGGGCCACATTTGGCCTGTGGCCCGTCATTTGCCAATCCTTGGTAAACTATTACCTTAGAGAAGCCTTTCCTGATTGCGTTAGTGATGACAACCCCACTGCCCACCCTGTGGATCTTTACTGCCCTGGGTCTTTTATTTATTTGCTATGTGTCTATTTTCTGTCTCTCTCCATCAGATTGTAGCCTCATGTGGCAGGAATATTGTCAGTTCCTCACCTGTGTATGTATCTTCAGAGTCTAAAATGGTACCTAGCAATGCTCAGTAGATACTTGTTGAATGACTGAATGCCAATCGTATTTGAGTTACGGCTATAGACTGCCATCTGGTCTCCCTTTTTTTAGTCTCTTTCCTGCTCTAGTTTATTATATCATTTCCAGAATAAACGTCAAACACGGTTGTGCCTTTTCTACATTTGAGAACCAGTGGTAGCTCCCTGCTGTTTATTATATCAACTTTGACCACAGCATCCTAGAATTAATAAGGCTCTGATACTTCATTTGTTTTTTCATCTTGGCCTTGCTGTGGCTGCCCCTTTCCAACCTAATCAATTTTTACTAATTCTTGCATCTGATTTTCTGTTTTTCTTCATTATTCTTAATCATCCATTGCTCATTACCTTCATTTCCTTCAGAGCTGCATTCTTAAAAACTTCTGTGGGATGTGAGCCTCCTTGAGAATCTGAAGAAATCTGTTGTGTTTCTCACCTGACAGATACACATATACATAAAATTTGCTTGTGATTTCAGAGAAATTTCTAAGCTTACTCCTGCTTGTAAGCTTTTCTGAAATTAAATCCATGCTTAGCCCCTCTCCTCCTTACTCAGAAGAGGAGAATTCCTTTCCATTGTGCTTTGTATTCATTCCCTCCCACTGCTGTCCTCACCCCCACCCCAGCCCTTTTTTCCATTCTTTACCCCTTTGCTTTTCAGGATTTTCAGTCTCTTCTTTCCAGCTATGTTCCCCTTTAGCATATACACATAACTTCAGGATAATTCTGCCAAGCTGATCTTTTCCCTACCTTATGCCCTATCGCTCCTTGCCCAAATAACTGAGTTTTTCCAAAGAATAGTCTATACTCATTTCAGTTTTCCCACTTTCTAATCCCACCTCAACTCGCTGCAGTTTGGGTCCTCTAGACATTCTCACAGTTTTGAGGTGATACTGTGGTTTTAATTTGCTCCTTATGCATTCTTTTTTTTTTTTTTTTTTTGAGACAGAGTCTCACTTTGTTGCCTAGGCTAGAGTGAATGCCGTGGCGTCAGCCTAGCTCACAGCAACCTCAAACTCCTAGGCTCAAGCAATCCTGCTGCCTCAGCCTCCCCAGTAGCTGGGACCACAGGCATGCGCTACCATGCCCAGCTAATTTTTTCTATATATATATTAGTTGGCCAATTAATTTCTTTCTATTTATAGTAGAGATGGGGATCTTGCTCTTGTTCAGGCTGGTTTCGAACTCCTGACCTCGAGCAATCCACCCGCCTCTGCCTCCCAGAGTGCTAGGATTACAGGCGTGAACCACCGTGCCCAGCCTCCTTACGCATTCTTAAAAGTAAGAATCATAATGGCAGTGGCTCATGCCTGTAATCCCAGCATTATGGGAGGCCGAGGTGGGAGGGTCCCTTGAGGCCAGGAGTTTGAGACCAACCTGGGCAACATAGGGAGATCATATATCTACCAAAAAAAAAAAAAAAAAAATAGCTGGGCATGATGATAATGTGCCTGTAGCCCTAGCTATTCAGGAGGCTTAGGCAGGAGGATCCTTTAAGTCCAAGAATTGGAAGTTGCAGGGAGCTATGATCGTGCCACTCCAGCCTGGGCAACAGAGCAAGATTCCATCTCTTAATTTTAAAAAAATCATCATGTCTAATTCTTTGGAGTAAACTATACTACATTTAAATTGGTCTTGGTAATGTCACAGGTTGATCTCCCAAGTTTGATATCCTGCTTTACAAGTTTCAGTCCTTACCCAACTTGACTATACCTTGATACATATTCTTTCTTTGACTATATTGTACTTGCCATGCATAATCTTCCTCCTTGGCCATTCCACGTCCAACTTCTTCCCTGGGTTCGCATTCCCCTGTATGTTGCTATATAGATATTCTTTAGAGCTCTGCCCTCACCCTCCTATTTTCTAAGCACTGTATTATTTCCTTGGATGATTACATTCATATGCATAGTCTTAGCATTCATATATTCATTGAGTCAGATGTGTTTTCTACAGATCATTATATTTTTTAGACAACTTGGATAAACATATCAAATTCAGCTGTCTAAAGTGATCTCCCCTTCCCACTCCTGTAAACCTGTCTTCTTTCTGTCTTTCCAGTCTTGGCAAATATCACCATAAACCTAATCAACCTATGCCAGACACTCACTAGTCTTTATTGCTTCTTTTTTTTTTTTTTTTTGAGACAGAGTCTTGCTCTGTTACCCCGGCTAGAGTGCCGTGGCATCAGCCTAGCTCATGGCAACCTCAAACTCCTGGGCTCAAGCGATCCTTCTGCCTTGGCCTCCTGAGTAGCTGGGACTATAGGCATGCACCACCATGCCCGGCCTTTTTTTTTTTTTTTTTTTTCCTTTTTGAGACAGTCTCACTTTGTTTCCCTGGCTAGAGTGCCATGCCATCAGCTTAACTCACAGCGACCTCAAACTCCTGGCTCAAGTGATCCTCCTGCCTTATCCTCCTGCCTCATCTTCCCAGGTAGCTGGGACTGCAGGCATGTGCCACCATGCCTGGCTAATTTTTTCTATTTTTAGTTGTTTCTTTCCATTTATAGTAGAGACGGGGTCTCGCTCTTGCTCAGCCTGGTCTCGAACTCCTAACCTCAAGCAATCCTCCTGCCTCGGCCTCCCAGAGTGCTAGGATTACAGGCGTGAGCCACTGCGCACAGCCTTTATTGCTTCTTTCTACTTCTTTAACCCTTTCTCTCAAAACCATGTCCATTTTGCCTGCCAAATGTCTATGTAATCTATCCTTTTTCCTTCAGTTCCCACTGCCACTGAAGTCATTTTAAAACGGTTCTTCCTGCCTCTACTTCTCTACTACTGCTGTCATAGCTTTTGGCAGCAAAAATCCAAATCTAGGCCGTGCGCGGTGGCTCACGGATTACAATCCTAGCATTCTGCAAGGCTGAGGCAGGTGGATTGCTCAAGGTCAGGAATTCGAAGCCAGACTGAGCAAGAGCAAGACCCCGTCAATATTATAAGTAGAAAGAAATTAATTGGCCAACTAATATATATAGAAAAAATTAGCCAGGCATGGTGGCACATGCCTATAGTCCCAGCTACTCGGGAGGCTGAGGCAGCAGGATTGCTTGAGCCCAGGAATTTGAGGTTGCTGTGAGTTAGGCTGATGCCACGGCACTCAATCTAGCCTGGGCAACAAAGTGAGACTCTGTCTCAGAAAAAAATCCAAATCTAATTATGCATCTCTCCCACCTGGAAGTCACTAATGCACTATAGCTTTCAGGATGAAGCCTATACTTCCTCAAAGATAAACTTCAAACTCACAAAAGTTTAAAGTTTAAAGATAAACTTCAAACTCACAAAAGCATGTAGGACCTTTCATGATCTACCTCCTACCTTTTATTTTCACTTTAATATCTTCTGCCCCTTTCCCACATCAGTTAGGGCCTCACCCATACAGATCTGTTCATAATTTCACTCCATGACATGTTCTTTTATGCCTCTGTGCCTTTGTATGTGTTATTCTCTCTGCTTGTAATATACTCCTCCCTACCATCTCCCTCCTGCCAGCTTTATCTTCCTTCAAAAGTTAGATTAAGTTTTCATCCTCTCTGCAATGGCTTTCCTGACCCTTTCTCCTTTACTGGGTTAGTTGTCCTTCTGCTGTGCTTCCATATACATTTCTCTAGCAGGTGTCTTCCTCTACCATAGTAGGCAACACACTATATTCCATTAATTTACTCATCTGTTCTTAAACAGACTAGCAGGTCCTTGAAGATAGCCGCTGTCTTTTATCTGTCTTCATATTTTAACCCAATAATGGGCTCACATTTATTTTATTTTATTTTTTTGGAGACAGAGTCTCGCTCTGTAACCCCGGCTAGAGTGCAGTGGCGTCATCATAGCTCACTGAAACCTCAAACTCCTGGGCTCAAGCAATCCTCCTGCCTCAGCCTCCCGAGTAATTGGGACTACAGGTGCGTGCCATGACGCCCAGCTAATTTTTCTATTTTTTGTAGAGACAGATTCTTGCTGTTGTTCAGACTGGTCTTAAAATTCCTGAGCTCAAGCGATCCTCCCTCCTTGGCCTCCCAGAGTGCTAGGATTATAAGCATGAGCCACTGTGCCTGGCCTATTTTAATGAATGAATAAATGAATGACTTTATTTAGTCTGTCCTCCCAACCTGAAGGCACATTCTCCTTATGCATTTTTGAGATGTTTTAAAATTTATTTTTAATTGACAACTAATACTTGTGTATATTTATAGGTTACAATGTGATGTTTTGATCTATGTATACACTGTAGAAAGATTCAATCAAGATTATTAACATAGCCGTCACCTCACCAACTTTTTTGAGGCAAGAATGTTAAAAAAAAAATCTATTAGCAGTTTTAAAATATATAATACATTAACTATGGTTACCATGCAGTACAATAGATCATTAAAACTTATTCCTCCAGACTCACTGAAACATTGTACCCTTTAATCAACATCTCCCCTTTCCCTGTCTCTTTCCCTACTCCCCAGCCTCTGGTAACCACATTTCTATTCTCTGTTTCCATGAGATCACCTTTTTAGATTCCATGTATGAATGAAATAATACAATGTTTGTCTTTCTGTGCCTTGCTTATTTCACTTATCATAGTTTCTTCCATTTCATCCATGTTGTAGTGAATGCAGAATTTCCTCCTTTTTTAAGGCTATATAGTATTCTATTGTGCATATATACCACATGTTCTTTGTCTATTCATTCACTGATGGACATTTAGGTTGCTTCCATATTTTGGCTATTGTGAATAATGCTAAAATGAAGATGGGAGTGCAGATATCTTTTCAACATACTGATTTCAATTCCTTTGGATATATACCCAGAAGTGGGATTGCTAGATCATATGGTAATTCTGCTTTTAATTTTTTAAGGAACCTCCATACTGTTTTCCAAAATAGCTGTATTATTTTACATTTCCACCAGTAGGGTACACAGTTCCCTTTCTCTACATCCTCGGCAACACGTATCATTCATCCTTTTGATAAGAGCCATTCTAACAGGTATGAGATGATATCTCATAGTGGTTTTAATTTGCTCCCTGTGCATTCTTAAAAGTAAGAATCATATTGTCTAATTCTTTGGAATCTACCAGTATTTTCTACTATAGTACTATTATTATCGTACATACTTTTATTGGGTTCCAAATTTGTATCTGATACCAAGAATACAAAAATGAATAAGTAGGCCGTGCACGGTGGCTCATGCCTGTAATCCTAGCACTCTGGGAGGCTGAGGTGGGTGGATTGCTCAAGGTCAGGAGTTCAAAACCAGCCTGAGCAAGAGTGAGATCCCATCTCTACTATAAATAGAAAGAAATTAATTGGCCAACTAAGTATGTATGTATGTGTGTGTGTGTGTATGTGTGTGTATATATATATATATTAGCGGGGCATGGTGGTGCATGCCTATAGTCCCAGCTACTCGGGAGGCTGAGGCAGAAGGATTGCTTGAGCCCAGGAGTTTGAGGTTGCTGTGAGCTAAGCTGATGCCATGGCACTCTAGCCTGGGCAACAAAAGTGAGACTCTGTCTCAAAAAAAAAAAAAAGGCCAGGCGCGGTAGCTCATCCCTGTAATCCTAGTACTCTGGGAGGCCGAGGTGGGCGGATTGTTCAAGGTCAGGAGTTTGAAACCAGCCTGAGCAAGAGCAAGACCCTGTCTCTATTATAAATAGAAAGAAATTAATTGGCCAACTAATATATATAGAAAAAATTAGCCAGGCATGGTGGTGCATGCCTGTAGTCCCAGCTACTGGGGAGGCTGAGGCAGAAGGATTGCTTGAGCCCAGGAGTTTGAGGTTGCTGTGAGCTAGGCTGACACCACGGCACGCTAGTCTGGGCAACAGAGTGAGACTCTGTCTCAAAAAAAAAAAAAGAACAAGTAAACTGTTCCTATACTCAAAGGGTATATACTCTAGAGAAAAAAATGTGAACACACTTTTTTTTTTTTTTTTTTTGAGACAGAGTCTCGCTTTGTTGCCCGGGCTAGAGTGAGTGCCGTGGCGTCAGCCTAGCTCACAGCAACCTCAAACTCCTGGGCTCGAGTGATCCTTCTGCCTCAGCCTCCCGGGTAGCTGGGACTACAGGCATGTGCCACCATGCCCGGCTAATTTTATATATATATATCAGTTGGCCAATTAATTTCTTTCTATTTATAGTAGAGACGGGGTCTCGCTCAGGCTGGTTTTGAACTCCTGACCTTGAGCAATCCGCCCGCCTCGGCCTCCCAAGAGCTAGGATTACAGGCGTGAGCCACAGCGCCCGGCCAACACACTTTTTTTTTAATGGGGTCTTTCTGTGTTGCCCAGGCTGTAGTGCAGTGGCTATTCACATCATGCCTCAGCCTCCTGAGTAGCTGGGGCTACAGGTGCACCCCACCGTGCCCAGCTACATTTTAAAAAATTCCTTCTGGTAATTATTAATAAATACTACTAATTATGTGTGCATGTCTTTAAAATGCAACATCAAGACCTTGGTATTTTAGAGCTTGTAGCAGTAGACACAAGGGAAATGTGCCAGCTGAAGTGATAGCTAACTGGAATAAAATCTCAAAGGGGAAGTGTTACTCTTTTTAAACTTATAGCTGCCAAGATGCACAATTTGCCTCCTGGATATTTCTTCAACTCTAGTTCTCGGTAATTCTCTTAGTTCTCCTGTGGCCACCTCATTTGATTGAATGACATATGATGATACCAAAAACTAGAAGCTTTTAAAACAAAACATTTCAAAAAACTAGTGCATCAGGAGTGATTCTGATACTATCTGTGGTTATTGATGTTATTTTTACTTGATTCGTTGAAATTAATTTTGTGATTAAAGAAATCTGATTTTTCAAACTCTTAAGACTAGAGATTTTGGAGGCAGAAGAATGCTAAGATATAGCTGTTAAAGGAAGTGTTTGAGATACCTACCTCTTAATTAAGTGCTCTTAAAGTGCTGAGGGATCTTGTTAGAAAAGAGGAAGATAATAGTAGAGTTATCATAGGCCTTGTTCATCTGAGGCCCACAGTAGCCGAGCTTGTTTAATAGAGGAGTTTTCAAAGTAGCTTTGGAACCTCCACCTTAGCCTGGGAATTGTAAAACTCTGGGTGATTTTTGCTCTGACTATTGTAAAATGGGAAGAATTTATTTTTAATTGGAAAGAATTTAAGGGCAGAACTAAAAGCTGTGCATTTTATTTATTTAGTTAGTTATTTTTGAAACAGAGTCTTGTTTTGTTGTCCAGGCTAGAGTGAGTGCCGTGGCATCAGCCTAGCTCACAGCAACCTCAATCTCCTGGGCTCAAGCAATCCTCCTGCCTCAGCCTCCCGAGTAGCTGGGACTACAGGAATGCGCCACCATGCTCGGCTAATTTTTTCTATATATATTAGTTGGCCAATTAATTTCTTTCTATATTAATTTCTATATTTATTATTCTATATTTCTATATTAATTTCTTTCTTTTTATAGTAGAGATGGGGTCTCGCTCTTGCTTAGGCTGGTTTTGAACTCCTGACCTGGAGCAATCGACATGCCTTGGCCTCCCAGAGTGCTAGGATTACAGGCGTGAGCTCCCGGGTCTAGGCAAAACAAAAGCTGTGCCTTTTAGTTGGAAGGGGGGAGGAAAGCATTGAGGTCTTTCAGTTGAAATTTTATCAGATCACTGGTATTACTTAGCTGTGTCACATCTGATCACTGCAGTTGATTTAGATCTTCATTACCTAAACTCAATCTGATTTCTAACACTGGACAGTGCATTGTTATAGCACTGAGAGCAAAGATATACATTGTCACATCCTTTGGAAGAATTTTGAAATTTGTTATGTATTTCTCTACAAGCCAAATACTTATATGAAAGGAAGAATGGATTATTCCAAGATTTCAATAATTTTTAAATTCCAGAATATGAATTACAGAATGTAATTCAAAGTCCTTTAGTGACTTTTTATTTTTTAGAGATAAGATCTTGCGGTGTTGGCCGGGCGCTGTGGCTCACGCCTGTAATCCTAGCTCTTGGGAGGCCGAGGCGGGCGGATTGCTCAAGGTCAGGAGTTCAAAACCAGCCTGAGCAAGAGCGAGACCCCGTCTCTACTATAAATAGAAAGAAATTAATTGGCCAACTGATATATATACAAAAAATTAGCCGGGCATGGTGGCGCATGCCTGTAGTCCCAGCTACCCGGGAGGCTGAGGCAGAAGGATCACTCGAGCCCAGGAGTTTGAGGTTGCTGTGAGCTAGGCTGACGCCACGGCACTCACTCTAGCCTGGGCAACAAAGCGAGACTCTGTCTCAAAAAGAAAAAAAAAAAAAAAAAAAAAAAAAGATCTTGCGGTGTTGTCCAGGCTGGAGTGCAGTGGCTATTCACAGATATGATCATAGTGCATTGAAACCTCAAATTCCTGGACTCAAGCAATCCTCCTGCCTCAGCCTCCCAAATAGCTGGGACTACAGATACTCCCAGATATCCTTTGGTGACATTTTAATGAGACTTTAGTTTTTGCTAAAGAAGGCTGAAATTGTACGCCTGCCTGTCTTTGCCTTAGTTACTCCTTGGAAGCAGGAATCATGTCTTACTCAACTTTGCATTTGGAACATATACCCTGGGACAAATGTATAAATGTTTTTTGAATGAATAAGTAAACAACTATTTCTTGAAACATAGAATGCAGTATATTTTTCTAAAATGTCTTTATTGTAGTCTATATTTAAACATTATGTATAACATTTATTTGGGGTTCATTTAGGTTCTCTTATAGTAAAAATATTGTTTCATCACTTGCAAATATAACCAACTACTAAAGAAATTCTGCCACTAAAATAAAAATCCTAAATATTAATATTCAAATATTTGTGAGTAAAGTGAATTTATCAGTAAAGGTATGCTTAGAAGTTCTCAAATAACTGGTTACCCTAGAGTTAGGGGTACAGATAATAAAATTCTACATATTTATTACTTTGACAATTAGATTTCACTTAGGGAGTGACATTAGGTAGCTTAATTTGTTGTCTTGCTCACTCGAAGTTAAGTGTGATTTAACAGTATTTTACAGTGCTCAACTTGACAGGGTGCTTTTCTATCTTTGGAGGTAAGAAAATGTTGAAATCTTGGCTGTCTCATCTGTAAGGACATCATTCTCCAGAAGGAATAGGTTTCATGGCTCTTGCTTATACTCTGTCTTGGAATGCTATGCTCGTCAGAGAAGGCCATGTTGAAGGGAAAAAGTATGTGATGAATGGCTGTCTGGGCCCAGTTCCCAGGAGTCCTTGGTCATGTGGAGCATGATGTCTCCTGTACCCTCTCTCTTCAGGACTGTCCAGGTTTATGATACCACAGTGCCAAACATGGATTTAATTGCAGCTCCCTTTGTTGTTTTTGTTTTGTTTTTGTAGAGGGTAGTCTTTTGATTTCTAGGCAAGTCTAAATCCTTGGGACATAGCACCGTTACCTTGTTTACATCCTCCAGGGACCCTGCCTGTCTAAAGGGGAGTGATGGAACAAGAGGAGTAGTAGCCTGTGGCTGATTTGCTGATAATAGTGCAGAATGTACTACAGGGAGGACTTTTTTTTTTTTTTTGCGGCAGTCTCTTACAGCATTCTTTCCTAGGGCTTTCTTAACTTTGCTTTCCTTGGATATTTTTTTTTAGGGCTTTTACATAGGCTTGGAAGTTCAGAGTTAAAAAACTAGGGCTGTTTAACATAACAGTATCAGCTTTTGTTTGTGGCTAAGCTGTCTGAATTCTTTAAACAATGAATACCTATTTTTAAAAGCATTCTTCAAGAAGTCAACTTATATTTGAATTGAAAAGAAAGTTCTTGAGTAGAAGTGTAGTTCTTTTTGACTACTTATTCTTTTCTTTCCTTATTCTAACTACAAGACCAGAAGGAAAACAAATTAATGCTTCCTGTCATTTTGGAAAGTACTTGGAAACTTTAAATATTGACAGCTCAGTGGTACTCTGTTGATTTGGAGTATACTGCAATTAGTATTATATAGTTATATTTTGTGAAAGTTCGAAATATAGAAAAGTGACCCACTAAGGTTCTTGGTAATGAACATAGCAGTGTGAATCTCTCATATGTCTTTTTTTTCTTTTTCTTTTTCTTTCTTTTTTTTTTTTTTTGAGACAGAGTCTCACTGTGTTGCCCAGGCTAGAGTGCGGTGGCATCAGCCTAGCTCACAGAAACCTCAAACTACTGGGCTCAGGTGATCCTCCAGCCTCAGCCTCCCAAGTAGCTGAGACTACAGGCATGCGCCACCATGCCCAGCTAATTTTTTTATGTATTTTTAGTTGGCCAATTAATTTCTATTTTTAGTAGAGATGGGGTCTCCCTCTTGCTCAGGCTGGTTTCAAACTCCTGACCTTGAGCGATCTGCCCGCCTCGGCCTCCCAGAGTGCTAGGATTACAGGCGTGAGCCACCAAGGCCAGCCTCTCATATGTCTTTTAAAGATTAATAATCTTTCATTACCTGTTGGTTGCTCTACCTGTTGGTTTTTGTATGTATAATTGCTTTAATTGTCTTATCATTGTAGCATGGGAGCATAAAAATCATGCATTTAGCAGTGTAGTTCCCTGGTAAGTGTGGGGAAATCCCCAGATGTCTTTGTGAAAAAAATGCATAGTTTAGCAGTTTATTCCATGAGGATAATGCAGGAAAAGAATGAATTAATCAGAAACTTGAAGGATCTGAAAATGGCCATCATGTGACTTTAATAGTAGCTGAAAGAATAGCAATTTTTGTACTATTGGTGATTTATTCAGTTCCTTTAAATATTTATTTTTTGTCACTATTATGGTAGGGAGATTATTGTACACCCAGTTTAGATATTTAATACATAGGTTCTTTTTTTTTTTTTTTTTTTTTTTTTTTGAGACAGAGTCTCGCTTTGTTGTCCAGGCTAGAGTGAGTGCCGTGGCGTCAGCCTAGCTCACAGCAACCTCAAACTCCTGGGCTCGAGTGATCCTTCTGCCTCAGCCTCCCGGGTAGCTGGGACTACAGGCATGCGCCACCATGCCCGGCTAATTTTTTTTTTTTTATATATATATCAGTTGGCCAATTAATTTCTTTCTATTTATAGTAGAGACGGGGTCTCACTCTTGCTCAGGCTGGTTTTGAACTCCTGACCTTGAGCAATCCGCCCGCCTCGGCCTCCCAAGAGCTAGGATTACAGGCGTGAGCCACAGCGCCCGGCCAATACATAGGTTCTTTATAGCTAACTGTATGATCTGGGGCAAGTTATTTGGCCTCTTAGAGCTTTCGTTTCTTCAATAACAACAATAATAAGAACCACTATATATATGTTGCCTATAGTTTTCCAAGTTATTTTATATAAATTATTTTATTTATTCCTTACAATGCTCAAATAAAGAAATTGAGAGATAAAGATAATAAGTGATTTGTCTTAGATTACATAGCCTGAGAAGGCCAGAACTGAGACCCTAAACCAGCCCTTCTCTCCCCAGATCCACTGCCCTCCTCCCTCATGTCACTTGCCAACAAATGGGAGGATTGGAATGGCCTCCTCTAAAATTCTAAGATTCTATGATTTTCTGTTTTGTTTTTTTTATAGCATTTGCCATTGCCTATTTTATTTGCTTTTTTTCTCAAAATGCATTTTAGGGTTACTATTTTAAATGTCTTTTTCTGCCCAAAAGTACATTTTTAAAGTTAGTAGTATGGAATTTCATTATTGTGATAAGAGTTTGGATTAATTGAGCTCTTGTGAGTTTTAGCTTCTTTTTTGGGGTAATGTCGTAGCCTACATATGTAAATCCTGAAAAATCATTCCAGAAATTTATTTGGGGTAAGTTCTGTATGTCTTAGGTTATGTTTTAACTTATTTTAAGATAAAGAGATAGGATTTTTTATTCACAAATGATGTTCACAGTGCGAATTTACTTTAGACTGGGCACGGTAGCTCATGCCTATAATCCTAGCACTTTGGGAGGCCGAGACAGGGGAGGTTCACTTGATGTCAGGAATTTGAGACCAGCATTAGAAAGAACAAGACCCCGTCTCTACTAAAAATAGAAAAAATTAGCTGGGCATGGTAGCATGCACCTGTAGTCCCAGCTACTTGGGAGGCTAAGGCAGGAGGAACATTTGAGCCTGGGAGTTGGAGGTTGCAGTGAACTATGATGATGCTGCTGCACTCTAGCCTAGGGGTCAGAGTGAGACTCTGTCTCCAAAAAAAGAAATACATTTTACTTTAAATTTTTTAAAGTAAAAAGAATTTACTTTTAATTTAGTGATAAAAGAAGAAACTACAAAAGGTACTCTGGTAAGCCAGGCTTAGTGCCTGTAGTCCCAGCTACTCAGGAGGCTTAGGCAGGAGGATCACTTGAGTCTAGGAGTTTGAGTTCAGCCTGGGCAACACAGCAAGACCCTGTCTCTAAAAAAAATCATTTTTTTAAAAGTAGTATGTATTCCTTAAATTCAGGTTTAACACTTTCTTAGAGTTGTAATTCTTTTTCAAATAAATCTCTTTGAAAAATAGAATTTTAGCCTTTTTTAAATAGTTCAGTACATTAATCTTAGCAATCTCAGAGCAAAAACCTTTTTAGATTTTAATAAGAATTATCTTTCACTTGTATAGTATGCAAAAACTTGGCCGCAAATGTTTTGCTCCTCAAAAGCATTTAAATTTAAGAAATGAGCCTGTTAATTTGTCTAAAAGTTATATGTATCTTTTAATATATTCTTGCTTGAAAAGTGGTTAGGCAGATTAGCATCTGACTCTAGCTTTAAACTAATTGAGGAAACAACTGTTTAGCAAAAAATCCACTGTGATGTTGTCTACGTACATGTGATCTTATCTTCTGAGAGGAAAATCTGGGTGCTTTAATCATTGGAACTCAGTTTGGGACTTCTCAGTATAAATTGGAGGTTCAAGAAACTTTGTTCTTCATTTGTTATTTTGTTCTTGTTTTATGTGGATTTTGTTTCTGGAAGCTGAAATTCTGTCTCTTTGTGATTCTCTTTCTGGAGAGAGCTCTTAATCTTTGAATCAGTGAATTTCTATTAATCATTTTGTTTAAATAGACCATCTTTCTTAAGGACTTATTCAAAAGAGTTTAAATGAATCCTTAGTATTTTTTTAAAAGGTCAGGTTAAAAGTTAGAGGTAAGGAGAAGTTTTTGATTTTTGTCTTTTCCAAATATAACTGAAAATAAGATGTTTCCCTAAGTTATTAGTAAAAGGATTTCACCCTCTATGTGGTCAATTCATGATCCATTTTATAAATGCTGCTGCCCACCATTAAGTCTCTTATCACAGGGCATTTCAAAATGATGCCATAAAATGCATGTTGAGAATCTCTGGATCTCAAATGTACAGAAATCACATCTAAATGTCAATTCCTGAGTTAAGGAACTGACAATTATGGCACTTTCAGTCTCTGTTAATATTTAGTAGGCAAGAGATTACTATATTATTTATGTTATTCTTTATATGTCTGTAGACTTAAATTCTTATTGAAAAGTATTTGTTGTATTGGGGCTATATATCTCTGCCATTTTACTGATTTGCTTACCTGAATTAAAGCCATCTTTAATTGTTTTGGGCTGTATCTATAGTTTGAAATTTAGGTCTATTCCCTGTGTACTATGCACCAAAGATGACATTTCAATGCATTGCTCAGTTACTACACAGTTTTTATTTGTCTGTAATGAAGTTGTATGGCTGGGTCCATTTATTTTGTATTAGTTATTTTTATAGTATCCATTTGAATGATATGATTAATATGTAGGGGCTAGTTTTCCAAGTTCATTTTTGTCTCCTCTGGGCATTTCTTTGGGATGTGTTCACATTCATGTTTTTGCTTCTGATTTTAAAATAATTTTCCTTTGTTGTAGGATGAGCAGTTCTTAGGTTTTGGCTCAGATGAAGAAGTCAGAGTGCGAAGTCCCACAAGGTCTCCTTCAGGTATGGCCAATTAAGCACGTGGTGCCTTTAAGTTTTATTTGTTAGGAGATTGTGGCTTCCCCTTGCCTTCTTTGCATGTAAAGGTGCTCTCCAATACCGGGGGTAGGAAATGGCTTATGAACTAGACTTTACGGGCCTCTTCTCTATCAGACCACATTTGGTTTATTCTTTAGTGTGCTTCTTTCTGGGAACTACTTGGGGCATGGGAAGTAGGTTTCCACAGAATGATTGGGAAACCTGGTAGGCAAATTGAAGGTAAGCTACTCAGAGTATCTTCAGATTTATGCATTTTGTATTATTTGGTAGTAAAAATGCCTTTGGGAATAAGTTAGCCAAATTTCATTATCGCTATTGTCAAAGAACTAAAAACAAAATATTGGCACTATGTGAAACTATTTTATGTGATCCTTGAAAGGTTGTATTAAAATAAAGAAAATAAAAATGATATGGGGTGTTTCCATTTATCAGCAACATTTGTCATTCTCACCAACAGAATATCTAGAATATCTGGGAATTCTAGACTTAGAAGCAGTTTCCTAAGAGAAGATCCTCAGTGAAAATAACATTTAATGGCTTATAGGATTCAGTTCTATAAAGTAGAGGGCTATAGACCTTTTGATGAAAATACATTCCCCATCTGTACTGCCATTCTGAATTTGTGTAGGATTTTCTTTGATTTTATGTGGGATAGACAATCTCATTAAATAATGATATTGTTGGCTGTTTTTGCTCTTTGATGTTGACTTAGTTTGTGATGTTTGCTAGCATTTGAATCTTACTTACAAGTCATCATATGCTGTATAGTAATCTAATTCAAATACCCAAGTTGACACTTTTTCTGTTCCACAATGGTGGTGGTATTGCATTCTAGTTGGGAGGAGTTAGCAAGTAGTGTCCCAGTATCTGTGCTATTCCGACAGTAGCAATGTTCTCTTTACTTTGTGATGGAATCTTAAAACTTTATAAAGGAAAGGAATTTTAGAGATCATCTGGTCTAACGCTTTGTTTATAGATGACGAAATGAGGCCTGGAAAATGCATGACAAGTAATTATAACCGACTTGAGAGTGCTTTGGGTGTGTTGTGGATCAGTGAAGTTAGCAGCAGCACTGGGACTCTTCTCTGTTTTGCTTCTTTTACTAGTCTATAATAAGCTTCTTTTCAAAGTAGGATAGAAAAGGTTTTCAAAATTGATAAAGCCCTCTGAGTTGCCAGGTTCAAGTCTACCCAATGATAAGGAATCTTGTGATATACTTCTAAATAGAAGTTTTATTTTGTTAATTCACAACTCTTTCATGATGGTTTCCTCTTAAGTTTCTTCTTTGGCTGTCAGTCTGCCTTGAATGTTGTCTTGTTTTGTTTTTTTTTAAAGTATGTTGATATGCTTCATTATTTAAGAAATGAAACATAGTTTCCCTGCTATCTCCTAGTCTGTTACTTTTGTTGTAATTAGAATATCTTGAGAATGGATTTGTGAATCTTTAATCTATTAAGGGAAGTCTTATCTGTTCATTGATGAGGAATGTATTTATATTTAGACAGCTCAACAATAAGACCTTGGTTGATTTCTGTTAGGTTAGGAAGTAATTCCATTGTAAAAAATGTTCATCATAATGACATAAATTTCTTTTGGAGCTTGTCAAAGGAGGTTTTAATGTCAGAAGAATGCTATCATATAAAACAGTGGTCCCCAACATTTTTGGCACCAGGAACCAGTTCCATAGAAGACAATTTTTCCATGGATAGGTGGGGGGTGAGGCTAGAGGGGGATGGCAAATGATGGAGAGCAGCTGTAAATACAGATGAATCTTTACTCAAGAAGCTTGCTTGCCTGCTACTCACCTCCTGCTGTGTGGCCTGGTTCCTAACAGGCCATGGACTGGTACTGGTCTACAGCCCAAGGGTGGGGGACTGCAGATTATAAAACAGAAAAGTTAAGAGGGAAGAGAAGATTTGATAAAATAGGCAATGCTTGCTATATTTTAAAATATGGGTTTATATAAGTATTTTAGAAACAGTCTTGTTTTCTTAAATCTCTTGATAAGTAGCAAATTGAGCTGATTTATAAATTAGCAAATTCCATTTATCTAGAATAGAAATCTGATTTAATAAATGATCGCTTTGCTTTTGACATCAATTAAGGTTAAATCTTTTGGTTACTTGGAACTAACTAGTTAAGAATCTCTAGTTTGAATATCACAAGACATCAAGGTGGAAAAAAAATAAAAAGTAAAAGAGTAAAATAATAATATATATATATAAAAAGAATCTCTAGGTAGGGGAGTAGATTAATGGGCACATCATTATGTCACTTCACTGATTAGTTCGCATGCCACTGAGTTCAGTGATTTTATTCTGATGTATCATTAATGAATATTTTTCTATATAGTAAAACTTTTAGTTTACTTTGGCAAAACAGATTGAAATATAGGACTCTGAGCTGCCCAGGAGCCTTTTCCTGTGGAAGTTGGTATGTTGTTGATTGAAGAGCACCTTATTCAAGTTTGTTCAAAGCCAAAATTCTGAATTAAAAAGATGAGATGACTTACTAGAAGCATGTTCTTAAATGTTAATCTTGGTGGCTAGAATAGGGAGTGGTAGTTTAGATTTTTTTTTTAATAATTTCTTTGAATTCTGGGGGTAAAAGTTGTAGGAAAATCAGTTTTGTAGGTTAATTGTTCAACTGAAAACCTTTTATTATTATTTTGATTTTTGTATCAAAAAAGTAATGTTCTTTCAGGTGGAATGTTATTTGCTTGACTTTTTTTTTTTTTTGAGACAGAGTCTTGCTTTGTTGCCTAGGCTAAAGTGAGTGCCGTGTCGTCAGCCTAGCTCACAGCAACCTCAGACTCCTGGGCTCAAGCAATCTTTCTGCCTCAGCCTCCCGAGTAGCTGGGACTACAGGCATGTGCCACCATGCCCGGCTAATTTTATATATATATATTAGTCGGCCAATTAATTTCTTTCTATTTATAGTAGAGACGGGGTCTCACTCTTGCTCAGGCTGGTTTCGAACTCCTGACCTCGAGCAATCCGCCTGCCTCAGCCTCCCAGAGTGCTAGGATTACAGGCGTGAGCCACCGTGCCCAGCCTGCTTGACTTCTTTGAGGCAAATTTTTGGTGAAAAGAAACTAACCATAATTAAGATGTTTGATTGACTCATTAGACTCAAGTTGAGCTCAGTACAAAATGGCCTTTGCTAAATTATATTCAGCTTAGTTAAGACCTGAACTACACAGCTAAATATATGCTCTTCATTGTTTAATTTCTATATGCAGTTAAAACTAGTCCTCGAAAGCCTCGTGGGAGACCTAGAAGTGGCTCTGACCGAAATTCAGCCATCCTCTCAGATCCATCTGTGTTTTCCCCTCTAAATAAATCAGAGACCAAATCTGGAGATAAGATCAAGAAGAAAGATTCTAAAAGTATAGAAAAGAAGAGAGGAAGACCTCCCACCTTCCCTGGAGTAAAAATCAAAATAACACATGGAAAGGACATTTCCGAGTTACCAAAGGGAAACAAAGAAGATAGCCTGAAAAAAATTAAACGGACACCTTCTGCTACGTTTCAGCAAGCTACAAAGATTAAAAAATTAAGAGCAGGTAAACTCTCTCCTCTCAAGTCTAAGTTTAAGACAGGGAAGCTTCAAATAGGAAGGAAGGGGGTACAGATTGTACGCCGACGAGGAAGGCCTCCATCAACAGAAAGGATAAAGACGCCTTCGGGTCTCCTCCTTAATTCTGAACTGGAAAAGCCCCAGAAGGTCCGGAAAGACAAAGAAGGAACACCTCCACTCACAAAAGAAGATAAGACAGTTGTCAGACAAAGCCCTCGAAGGATTAAGCCAGTTAGGATTATTCCTTCTTCTAAAAGGACAGATGCAACAATTGCTAAGCAACTCTTGCAGAGGGCAAAAAAGGGGGCTCAAAAGAAAATTGAAAAAGAAGCAGCTCAGCTGCAAGGAAGAAAGGTGAAGACACAGGTCAAAAATATCCGGCAGTTCATCATGCCTGTTGTCAGTGCTATCTCCTCACGGATCATTAAAACCCCTCGGCGGTTTATAGAGGATGAGGATTATGACCCTCCAATTAAAATTGCCCGATTAGAGTCTACACCGAACAGTAGATTCAGTGCCACATCCTGTGGATCTTCTGAAAAATCAAGTGCAGCTTCTCAGCACTCCTCTCAAATGTCTTCAGACTCCTCCCGATCTAGTAGTCCCAGCGTTGATACCTCCACAGATTCTCAGGCCTCTGAGGAGATTCAGGTACTTCCTGAAGAGCGGAGCGATACCCCTGAAGTTCATACTCCACTGCCTATTTCCCAGTCCCCAGAAACCGAGAGTAATGACAGGAGAAGCAGAAGGTATTCTGTGTCAGAGAGAAGTTTTGGATCCAGAGCAACTAAAAAATTATCAACTCTTCAAAGTGCCCCCCAGCAGCAGACCTCCTCCTCTCCACCTCCACCTCTGCTTACTCCACCCCCACCATTACAGCCAGCCTCCAGCATCTCTGACCACACACCTTGGCTTATGCCTCCAACAATCCCCTTAGCATCACCATTTTTGCCTGCTTCTGCTGCTCCCATGCAAGGGAAGCGAAAATCTATTTTGCGAGAACCGACGTTTAGGTGGACTTCCTTAAAGCATTCTAGGTCAGAGCCACAATACTTTTCCTCAGCAAAGTATGCCAAAGAAGGTCTTATTCGCAAACCAATATTTGATAATTTCCGACCCCCTCCACTAACTCCCGAGGATGTTGGCTTTGCGTCTGGTTTTTCTACGTCTGGTACTGCTGCTTCAGCCCGATTGTTTTCGCCACTCCATTCTGGAACGAGGTTTGATATGCACAAAAGGAGCCCTCTTCTGAGAGCTCCAAGATTTACTCCAAGTGAGGCTCACTCTAGAATATTTGAGTCTGTAACCTTGCCTAGTAATCGAACTTCTGCTGGAACGTCATCTTCAGGAGTATCTAATAGAAAAAGGAAAAGAAAAGTGTTTAGTCCTATTCGATCTGAACCAAGATCTCCTTCTCATTCCATGAGAACAAGAAGTGGAAGGCTTAGTACTTCTGAGCTATCACCTCTCACCCCCACGTCTTCTGTCTCTTCCTCGTTAAGCATTTCTGTTAGTCCTCTTGCCACTAGTGCCTTAAACCCAACTTTTACTTTTCCATCTCATTCCCTGACTCAGTCTGGGGAATCTGCAGAGAAAAATCAGAGACCAAGGAAGCATACTAGTGCTCCAGCAGAGCCATTTTCATCAAGTAGTCCTACTCCTCTCTTCCCTTGGTTTACCCCAGGCTCTCAGACTGAAAGAGGGAGAAATAAAGACAAGGCCCCTGAGGAGTTGTCCAAAGATCGAGATGCTGACAAGAGCGTGGAGAAGGACAAGAGTAGAGAGAGAGACCGAGAGAGAGAAAAAGAGAATAAGCGGGAGTCAAGGAAAGAAAAAAGGAAAAAGGGATCAGAAATTCAGAGTAGTTCTGCTTTGTATCCTGTGGGTAGGGTTTCCAAAGAGAAGGTTGTTGGTGAAGATGTTGCCACTTCATCTTCCGCCAAAAAAGCAACAGGGCGGAAGAAGTCCTCATCACTTGATTCTGGGACTGATGTTGCTTCCGTGACTCTTGGGGATACAACAGCTGTCAAAACCAAAATCCTTATAAAGAAAGGGAGAGGAAATCTGGAAAAAACCAACTTGGACCTCGGCCCAACTGCCCCATCCCTGGAGAAGGAGAAAACCCTCTGCCTTTCCACTCCCTCATCTAGCACTGTTAAACATTCCACTTCCTCCATAGGCTCCATGTTGGCTCAGGCAGACAAGCTTCCCATGACTGACAAGAGGGTTGCCAGCCTCCTAAAAAAGGCCAAAGCCCAGCTCTGCAAGATTGAGAAGAGTAAGAGTCTTAAACAAACTGACCAGCCCAAAGCACAGGTACTCTTTTCCACCTTGCCTATTAAAACCAACAGTTTATTGAGCCCCTTCTGTGGGCAAATTTTAGGCTAAGAGTTTCAGTTACACTCAGTTACGGGAATCAGGAAAAGTATGGTGGAGACAGTGGATTTTGATAGGTAGAAAATGGCAGGGCATATCATTCTAGGTAGAGGGGACAGTGTGGGTAGAGATGGAAAAGTATGAAACATATTTGAAGAACAGTGGATAGCTGGATTGGCACATGTGGGGAAGTGGTGAACTAAGGCTGAACTAGGGTTGGGACCATACTCCAGAGAATGCTGAGTTGTTTATACCTCATGGGTTTGGTGTAATGGAATCTGTGACTTACTTTTAAAGGTACATTTTTATAGTCAAATTGTTTTACTGTCACTGATAAACTAGAAAACTGAAGAGGAGCATTCTCTTCCTCTGAGTAGTGAGTAATTAGCGCAATAGGTAATTAGGTTTTTGCAGAATACAAATGAGAAGCCTTAAGTCACGGAACAGAAAAGCTGTAGTTAGTTAGGATGATGTCAAACAAAGTTTTACAGAGAACAGCAATGTTTTTTGGGGGGGGTTGTTTGTTTGTTTTTTACAAAGTGAGCTAGTCACTGGCGTTTTCTGAGAAAATTTGCTGATCTTTAGGTTCCTTTAAAAAAAATTGTCATATAGTGGATACATATTTATGCCAAGATATCAAGCTAGGTTAAGATGGCTACTGACTTAGATTTTTAATGTTATTTAGGTTAACATTTAATAATTCTGCCAGTTGAGAATTCTAACAGGAATATGATTGGATTTATTCTTGACATCATGTTGGTTGTTTTTTGGTTAACCTCTTAGTGATAGGAGCAGTGGCTCTTTAAAATGTGATACATTTCTATTTGGAGCCATGGCCTTTTATACTTCCATTTATAGATTATTTTCCCCCTATTTCTCTCTTAATCAAGGAAATATAAGAAATAGCCTGCAGTTAGATAGTCTATTTATACCAGACTGAGCTTTTTTTTGAGACAGTCTCACTCTGTTGCCCAGGCTAGAGTGCCCTGGCTTCAGCCTAGCTCACAGCAACCTCAAACTCCTGGGCTCAAGTGATCCTCCTGCCTCAGCTTCCCAGGTAGCTGGGACTACAGGCATGTGCCACCATGCCCGGCTAATTTTTTCTATTTTTTAGTTGTTTGGCCAATTTCTTTCTATTTTTAGTAGAGACGGGGTCTCGCTCTTGCTCAGGCTGGTCTCAAACTCCTGAGCTCAAGCGATCCTCCTGCCTCAGCCTCCCAGAGTACTAGGATTACAGGCATGAACCACCATGCCTGGCCCAGACTACACTTTTTGATAATATAGACTGGCAGCTTGAATTTTGAGGGGAATTTTAAAGAAGTAGTATCATTGGGATTAGAAACTTAGTTGTTTTCTATTTTTTGATTAAAGGCCTTTTTTTTTTTTGCTGCTAATTTTAGGATGCAGAAATAGTTGATTTCTATATATTAATATGATTTATCAGATGGGAATAACTAGAATGTTTTGATTCTAGGTATGTTTTGATTCTAGATCATAATTAAATTGATCAAGTATACCTTGGCTTCATAATACCTTTTAATTATATTTTCAATATGTATGGTTGTTATTGTTTGTTTTTGGTTTGCCTCATATTCAGGGTCAAGAAAGTGATTCATCAGAGACTTCTGTGCGAGGACCCCGGATTAAACATGTCTGCAGAAGAGCGGCTGTTGCCCTTGGCCGGAAAAGAGCTGTGTTTCCTGATGACATGCCCACCCTGAGTGCCTTACCATGGGAAGAACGAGAAAAGATATTGTCTTCCATGGGGAATGATGGTAGGTCAGGGAGGTCAACCTTGGAGCCTGAGCAGACTTTTGATTTGTTTGCTGATCATTCTGGGATGCTTAGTAGGCTCTTCATAGTTAGTCTAGGTCCTCTGAAAAGCAGATGGTGAGAGGAGATTAAATGCATAAAATTTTATTTTATTTTATTTTATTAGTATTTTTTTTCTTTTTCTTTTTTTAATATATTTATTTTACTGGAACCAATGTCAAGAATTTTTTTTTTTTTCGAGACTGAGTCTCATTGTGTTGCCTGAGCTAGAGTGCCATGGCATCAGCCTAGCTCACAGCAACCTCAATCTCCTGGGCTCAAGTGATCCTTCTGCCCCAGCCTCCTGAGTAGCTGGGACTGCAGGCATGTGCCACCATGCCCGGCTAATATTTTCTATATATTTTTAGTTGGCCAATTAATTTCTTTTTATTTTTAGTAGAGATGGGGTCTTGCTCTTGCACAGGCTGGTTTCGAGCTCCTGACTTTGAGAGCGATCCGGCCGTCTCTTCCAGAGTGCTAGGATTACAGGCGTGAGCCACCATGCCCAGCTGCATGAAGATTTTATTAGAGAAAATGCCTGAGAAAGAATATGAGGAGGTAGCCAGGGAAGGCTGGGAGAGCTGTCAGTCTGATACTAATCTAACCCCCATGAAGGAAAGGGGGAAGGAAGTTTGGAAAGAACCTTCTTAGACTTCTGTACAGTGTAAGAAAGGTTTGGCAAGGCTGTCGGGCAGTCTTTGAGCAAAAGTTGGCTGTCAGAGGAGTCTTGTGTCTCTCAGAAAATAGAACTACTTTAGTATCCCTGCTGCATCCCGTCACTGCCTGGAAGTGACTCATGGTATTGCCTGTTTGCACCACTGGATTTCAGAACACAGCAGCTGGGGCCCTGGATCAGTTATGCTTTCTGTAATTGGAGTTCTGTGAGGCATTCTCATGGCCACCATATAGTTCTTAACCCTTTGCACTCGCTTGCTTTTTTCTCGATTCCTTTATTCTACTCGGGATTTAATTTTTTAAATACCCCAGATTTTACAAAGCGCGGCAGTAGAATAAAAAACTGGAGTTTCTTTTCATACAAACTTATTTATTTGGATTTTTTAATATTTCAAATTATTGATACATTTAAAGAATAATTTTAATCTCTATAATTTTTGCTAACCATGTCGAGTCACACTCGACATCCAAGTGCAGAGGGTTAAATGTGGGGTAGCCTCTCATAAAGGTTTAGAGAATCTTTAGAAGCATTTGGTTCATATTCTTGATTTTAGGTTAGACTATTTTATTTTCAGTATTTAGAGTTTTGATTTCATCAAGATGGAAGTTATAGTGATTTTTAAACATTTAAATAATTATTCAAAACAGACTGAGTTCTACAGATGAATATTTTTATTATAATGTATTTCATTTTTGGAGTACCAATTAAAATGAGGTTTGAACGTATCTAATGATTTAAAGCGATTGTGAGGATCTCCCCCTATACTCCCAAGAAGGTATTTGACACTCCTTCAGAACTAATGACATATTTCTCTAACAGATAAGTCATCCATTGCTGGCTCAGAAGATGCTGAACCCCTCGCTCCACCCATCAAACCAATTAAACCTGTCACCAGAAACAAGGCACCTCAGGAACCTCCAGTAAAGAAGGGACGGCGGTCGAGGCGTTGTGGGCAGTGTCCCGGCTGCCAGGTGCCTGAGGACTGTGGTGTTTGTACAAATTGCTTAGACAAGCCCAAGTTTGGTGGCCGTAATATAAAGAAGCAGTGCTGCAAGTGAGTGGGTGTTTTATTCTGAGCTGTTGACTTCTCAGCAATGAAGATTGCTTATTTATCCCTAGTTTGTTGAAGAGATGCATCAGGAAGCTGAATGTGATTGTACTGAGTTGCAAGATTAGTTGCAGAATTGGATTTTGTGTTGTGTTTAGGTTTGGAGTGTGCTTAAATAAGAGATACTGTGGAGCAATGTTATCTAATAGAACATTCTGCAGTAATGGAAATGTTCTATTGGAACAGTAGACAACAATAATGGAAATGTTAAGTTTAATATGCCAGCCATTTGCCACATGTAGCTAATGAGTACTTGACATGGTTAGTGTGACCGAGGAACTGTATTTTTTATTTCATTTAATTTCAATTAACTTAAATTTAAATAGCCACATGTAGCTAGTGGCTACCATATCAGACAGTGCAGTTCTGGAGGGTTTCCACTTAAAACTAACAACTTTATACATAATATTTATTGGGTCAACTGAAATCACTTATATATCTATATGACATTCAGGAAACATTGGTGATACCTTGCAAAAATTTATGTGTTCTGATTCTGTCTTAGAATATTTTTATGCACATGTAATTTTTTCTTTCTTCTTTTTTTTTTTTGAGACAGAGTCTCACTTTGTTTCTCAGGCTAGAGTGAGTTCCATGGCATCAGCCTAGCTCACAGCAACCTCAATCTCCTGGGTTCAAGTGATCCTACTGCCTCAGCCTCCCGAGTAGTTGGGACTACAGGCACGCACCACCATGCCTGGCTAATTTTTTTTTTTTGTATATATATATATTTAGTTGGCCAATTAATTTCCATTTTTAGTAGAGATGGGGTCTCGCTCTTGCTCAGGCTGGTTTCAAACTCCTGACCTTGAGCAATCCTCCCGGCCTCAGCCTCCCAGAGTGCTAGGATTATAGGTGTGAGCCACTGTGCTCGGCCCATATGTAATTTTTGATATGGAATTTTTTATTACCCTGTCTCCCCTTTTTTAGTCAGTATACTTTCTGCCATCTGAGATAATTTGTTTAAAATGAATCAAGGAGGTTGCATTTCCCTGCAATCAAGGAAATTTTCATGATTGAACATCTTGTAAACTGGCACAAGGAATAGATATTTGAGGGAGGAAGGAAGGAGATTCATATAAAGCATAATTGGGAGAAATGCTGCATTATTTACCTGAGAGGAGAGTTTTAGGGGAGAAGAAGTATTTTGGTTTTTTGATTTGGTCTGGCCTTTAGCAAGAATCTTAGTCCCATTAGTGGATAGAAGTGAGATAATTCACAGATTGTAAAAAGGTATATGATAGCAAAGTAAAATTGCACCAGATTTAAGGGTTGAAATAGATTTGGTGTGATTGTAGGCTCCAAATTAAGTTTGAGTTTTATTAAATTTAAATTGAGGGGTAATATATATATATATATATATGTATATATATAAATGTCATGAGATATCATGATAGTACTGTAGTGGCAAAGGACTTGTTTGATCATTTTAGTCCATTTTTTTTCAGATTACTATATGAATATCAGTCTCATAAGAGAGCAGTACTGATTTGACTACAAAAAATATTGACTGATCATTTTGTGTATAGTGCTGATCAGTATTAGATTACAAGAGATTTGAGTCAAAAATAATTTTATATTTTCTCCTTTTAGATCCTAAAATTAGGCAAAATTGCTGATCCAAGGATTCAAATGCTCAGATTTAATCTGAGTAATGAGTAGTCCTTTTTTCAACTATAACAATGAACCTGAATAAAGATTCACTGATTCTTAACAGACAAATGAATTCTTGTTTCAATTGCTTCTCTTCTAAATGTAATTTATTTTATGGTTTATCCTTTATTATCCTAGGATGAGAAAATGTCAGAATCTACAATGGATGCCTTCCAAAGCCTACCTTCAGAAGCAAGCTAAAGGTAGTGTTACAAAAGTCTTCCCCCAAATGCTCCCTGCTTTAATGCAGTGTAGTTGGGCATATCCAGTAGTAGAAGAAAATACTAGTTTTATTTCTGATTTTTAAATACTACTCTTTCCCTGGGAGTTGGTGGTTATTGAAGCTGTGTAATAGAGGTTCATGGGGGTTCATTTGACTATTTCCTATATTTTTGGGCATGTTTGAAATTTTCCATAATAAAAAGAATTTTTTTTTTTTGAGACAGAGTCTCACTCTCTTGCCTGGGCTAGAGTGCCATGGCGTCAGCCCTCATAGCAACCTCAAACTCCTGGGTTCAAGCGATCCTCCTGCCTCAGCCTTCCAGGTAGCTGGTACTACAGGCATGCGCCACCATGCGTGGCTAATTTTTTTCTATTTTTAGTCATTTGGCTAATTTCTTTCTATTTTATAGTAGAGACAGAATCTCGCTCTTGCTCAGGCTTGTCTCAAACTCCTGAGCTCAAGTGATCCTCCTGCCTCGGCTTCTAAGAGTGCTAGGATTATAGGCGTGAGCCACTGCACCCAGCCCAATATTTTCATTTCAAATAAAATTATTTTTGCTTATAGAGAGATGATCTTGTTGATTTTTGTTGTTGTTGTTTTTTCCCCTAGCTGTGAAAAAGAAAGAGAAAAAGTCTAAGACCAGTGAAAAGAAAGAGAGCAAAGAGAGCAATGTTGTGAAGAATGTGGTAGACTCTAGTCAAAAACCTGCCCCATCAACAAGAGAGGATCCTGCCCCAAAGAAAAGCAGTAGTGAGCCTCCTCCACGAAAGCCCATTGAGGAAAAGAGTGAAGAAGGGAATGCCTCTGCCCCTGGGCCTGAATCTAAACAAGTCACCACTCCAGCTTCCAGGAAGTCCAGCAAGCAGGTCTCCCAGCCAGCACCAGTCATCCCCCCACAGCCACCTAGCACAGGACCACCAAGAAAAGAAGTTCCCAAGACCACTCCTAGTGAGCCCAAGAAAAAGCAGCCTCCACCACCAGAATCAGGTGAGTCAGGAAGGCAAGAAGGAATGTTAAACCACATGTACTAGCAAAGAAGCACTGATGTCTTAAACAGCATTTGGAAACATGAAATGTATAATTTTAAGTCTTCGGTTCCAGCTTTTAACTATTATAATAATAAAGAAATAGAAGCAAAAAAAAACCTGGTTAAATTGGAAATATTGTCTTAATTTCCTGTTTGAAACTTGGAGTTGAAATAGTTTTTTTGTTTTTTCTAACACCCCTTTCTTCACAGGCCAGTCGATCCTAAAGTAGTCATTGTCAGCATCTGACTGCTATTTATTTTGAATTCTTTAGGTTCAGAGCAAAGCAAGCAGAAAAAAGTGGCTCCCCGCCCAAGTATCCCTGTAAAACAAAAACCAAAAGAAAAGGTGAGGAGAGATTTGTTTCTCTGCCATTCCTCAGGGATATGTTCTGTTTTGTAGGGAAAAGCCTTATCCTTGACAATTCCATGAAATTACATTTCTGCTTCTATGTAGATGGTGATGAAATTTCTTTTTTTTTTTTTTTTTTTCCTTTTTGAGACAGTATCTCACTCTGTCACCCAGGTTAGAGTGCAGTGGCGTCATCATAGCTCACTGCAGCCTCAAACTCCTAGGCTCAAGTGATTCTCCTGCCTCAGCCTCCTGAGTAGCTCAGACTATAGGCGTGCACCACCATGCCTGGCTGATTTTCTATATTTTGTAGAGATAGAGTTTCAGGTTTGGGCTTTAGCCCATTTCTTTTTTTTGTCTATCCTTTATTGCTTTTCCCTTCTTTGTGGCTCTACATGTTCTAGCCTAGGAATCTACTTACTCTGCAGGCCACTTAGCATAAATGTTCTTTGCCCTCAACAGCCTTTTGCAATATTTGTCTATAAAAATCACCTTATTTATTAGAGAGAAGATTTAAGAAACTTCTGAAGATTGTTTCTCTTCTTTAAGGATACTTATGTTGGAAACATGTTTTTCAGGTCTATTAACAAGATTTGTCATTTGCATTATTGTCTACTGCAAATGTGAAGGCAAGTAGGCTGTGGTTTTGTTCTATATTCATCTTCTGTTTCCCTAGGAAAAACCACCTCCCATCAATAAGCCTGAGAATGCAGGCACTTTGAACATCCTCAGCACTCTCTCCAATGGCAATAGTTCTAAGCAAAAAATCCCAGCAGATGGGGTCCACAGGATCAGAGTGGACTTTAAGGTAAAGGTGTCTAGTGATTGTGTTGTATATTGAGTGTCATGGACCTTAAAGAAAGAAAATGGTGCTACCAAAGGTGTTGAAAGAAGAAATTAGCACCAACTGGGGAAAAAATAATAACTACCATTAGGAGATAGGTTCGAGGATATGAGATCTTTAGTTAGAGTTATGAGGTCATTGTTTGTGAACTGACTGAAGAAGGTATTGAAACATTCTTCCCATCCTGAGCAGTATCTACAGAAATAATTCCATCATATAGGAATTGTCATACCATGATGATTGTTTGGGTTACAAAACTCTAAGGGATATTCAGTCCCAGTATATCTTTGTAATATATTTAATATGAATTGAGCAAACAGGTGAGTCTTTTAATATTTTGTGTTGGAGATCAAAATTTTTAAAAGCAGCAGTTATTTTCAGACTCATTGAAATGTACTTTTCATCCTTATTTTCAATCCAAAGTTGTGTCGTTGTGAAACTTTTCATAAGTGATCTTTCTCTCCCACAGGAGGATTGTGAAGCAGAAAACGTGTGGGATATGGGAGGCTTAGGAATCTTGACCTCTGTTCCTATAACACCCAGAGTGGTTTGCTTTCTCTGTGCCAGTAGTGGGCATGTAGAGGTAAGGCATCCTGCTTCTTTGTACTCCAGAAAGTACATAATGATACATTATTTTGCTGTGAATGAAAGAAATTATTATATTCTGTTTTGTTGATATTTAGCAGGTACTATCCCCTGTTTAAGACAGCTAGGGAAATATTTTAAAGTTTGTTAGAGAATTCAGGAAGGAATCTGCTTCTTAATAGAGTAGCAAAATTATCGAGGGTGAAAAGTTTAATAATCTCATCTCTTAAATTGATTCTTTATTAGATTCGTGATTTTTCTGGTTAGAGGTCCAAGCATGGGAAAAATGATATAGTGTTCTTCTATAAAAAGGGATGCTATTGATGGTTGTTTTATATTGAATACTAAAGCTCCGTTGTCTATAAAGACCTCTTAGCAATTAATGAGAAAAAGGAATAACATCCAATGAGAAAGAGACAAATGACAGAAATAGATAATTTATAAAACGAGAAATAAATACGTGGGGAGAGGGGACAGGCATCATTAACACATTGACTGCCGCACTAGAAAAAAATTTCCTTTGGGCCATAGTGTTTTATTACAAAAATAGAATTAAAACTTCAAAAACAAAATAATATTTTCCACTGCAATGAAAAATTTTTTTATTTTTTATTGTTTTCTGTTGCACAAGTTATATGCAACTTGAGAAATAGTTCTCATGAGGTCCCTGGCTCAAAACTAGTGTGAGTTAAATACAACTCACATGGCAGGTTGATGCATTAAAGCCTCTAGTGACCAAAAACTGGAAATTTTGGATTCTATTTATTTTGTTACTTAGTAATTCTTGTATTATTACCACTTTAGTCCCCTGAATCTCCTGCAGTGTCCAATACTGCACTTTTTTACATAGTCATTGCTTAATGAATATATATTGAACTAAATATATACCAGTGGACTCCTAAAACCCAAAGTATGTAAGTAAAGTATGGCTGATATTTTTTTCTACACTTTATTTGACTTCTATGTTCCCATCTTCTACAGTTTGTGTATTGCCAAGTCTGTTGTGAACCGTTCCATAAGTTTTGTTTAGAGGAGAACGAGCGCCCCCTGGAGGACCAGCTGGAAAACTGGTGTTGTCGTCGCTGCAAGTTCTGTCATGTTTGTGGAAGACAACATCAGGCTACAAAGGTACAAAACTAAGTAATAGAACTACAGTTGGCTTTCTATAGCTGAGTTCTGCATCCGTGGATTCAACCAACCTCAAATTGAAAATATTTGGAAAAAATAGATGTTTGTATCTATACTGAACATGTAGACTTTTTTTCTTGTCATCATTCCCTAAACAATATAGTGTTACATTGTATTAGGTGTTATATGTAAGTAACCTAGAGATGATTTAAAGTATACAGGAGGATATGCATAATTTATCTACATATACTTTTGTATAAGGGGACTTGAGCATACGTGGATTTTGGTGTCTTGCAGGGCAGGGTCGAGGGCATCCTGGGACCAATTCCCCATGGATACTGACTATACTTAAGAGTATCTCTCTGTCTGCCTTCTAATTTAGAATTTTATATCTATATTCTTTTCTATTTTGACTATAATCAATTGCCTATTTTTGTGTTTTAATTTGGGGAATATAGCAGAAAACAAGATATTTGATAAAATTCCAAAAATAAGTCAAATCTACTGGATAAGAATACTCATCATTAAATGCTTTTGATAGGAAATAAATCCCTGTCCTTTAATTAGGAATAGTGTATGAGGAAATATACACTGTTAAAATGATATGCTGTACTTACTTACAGGTAAATTTGAAATTAGATACTAAGTAATAGATGTTTAAGTGAAAGTAATGTGATGCCCACCTTCTTGCCATTATATTTTCTTATAGCAGCTACTGGAGTGTAATAAGTGCCGAAACAGCTATCACCCTGAGTGCCTGGGACCAAACTACCCCACCAAACCCACAAAGAAAAAGAAAGTTTGGGTGAGTATACATGTTATATGCTATTTCAAAATATTTGTCATGGGACTGTTGGGCTTACACAACTTGTAATAGGAATATCCTTAGTAGAAGATGTCAGTATAACAGTGTTTTTGCCTCATTACAAGGGAATCATCCCAGCAGAGAAATGAAAACTAGAAATAGATTGTGTTTGAGATCTTTTTAATTAAGAAAGGTATTAAAAATAAGAAATTCCTATTGAATTTTTTCTTCTTTTCCAGATCTGTACCAAGTGTGTTCGCTGTAAGAGCTGTGGGTCCACAACCCCAGGCAAAGGGTGGGATGCACAGTGGTCTCATGATTTCTCACTGTGCCATGATTGTGCCAAACTCTTTGCTAAAGGTACCCCAAAAAGTCAGTTTTTTCAACTTTTAGAGGCTGTACTTGGTGTTTTGTGGGTGAACTAGACACTCTAATGGAAGGAAATAAAAAATCTTACCCATTATGTCAAGGATACCATTTAGACTCATTTATTAAGTTCTTGTTTTTGTTCTTTGCATAGAAACCTTGGCGACTAGAAATGTGTTGTTAGCTTGTATGGGAAGAATTAAGGGGACTTTTTATTATAGCTAACGACAAAGAAATGCTCTACGCTAATATTTCCCAAAGTGCGGTACATATACATTTGGTTGTTTGAGAAATGATTTTAGGTAGTAATCAAACATTTTATTTTAATAGTTTGCTAGAAAAAATTATAACTAATATATTAAACCCATTAATTTACTGACTTAGGATAATGATGATATAAAATTCATTACTAAAGTTATTTTAAATAACATAAACAGATCAATTTAAAGAAGTCTATTAAGTAAAAAGTTATTGAGGAGATCTATGAATAAAGCAAATTTATGAAGGTTGTGCATACTACTAAATTTTAGGAAGTGGTGCTCTAAGCTCTAAGGTAAACACACAAGGAATAAGGAAAATATTTAAATTAACTATTTCTTACTCCTACCTAGACATATTTTTAAACATTTCTTTCAAATGTTTAAGAGGTAAAGTTCTCTCTTCCATTCTTTTTCTATTATGTTATTTTTAAAATCTACCTCATGACCTTTATAAATGGGTCTAAAGAGAACTAGCAGCATATATGAAGCTTTTCTATGCATATTCTAGGAGCTCAGTACAATCTTGACACTTTGCAGATGTGTGAACATTCCATAGTAGATCCATGCTGATGTTTGTAAATGATTCCAGAAGAATATAGATTTTAAATTAGGTTGGCATGCATAAGTCAAGGGCCTTAAAAGCATTGATGTGTAAGCCAAAGCACTGCTGTAAACTTGGCTTTGCTTTCAGGAAACTTCTGCCCTCTCTGTGACAAATGTTATGATGATGATGACTATGAGAGTAAGATGATGCAATGTGGGAAGTGTGATCGCTGGGTCCATTCCAAATGTGAGAATCTTTCAGGTACAGAAGGTTGGAGTCTTTTTATTACAGTTTTCTTCTTTCTAGGTACTACTGCATTTACAGCCCCTAGAGTACTATAAAATGAAAATTACGATAGTGTTGTTATTTTAAGTCTTTTCTAGTTTATTTTTTGGTCTCAAGAATAAGCAGCATCTTGTTACATTTGTGCTTGCTTATCTTGAGCACCTGCCTTTAAAGTATTTATTTGCTGTCCTTTGTGGGTACCATAACCTATTGATTCTCTAATAACCAAATCCCAGATTAATTGATAATCTTAATTGATAATGTCCCTTTTGCAGATCAGTGTGTGGGATATCCATGGGGATATTAGAATCTTAATGTGGTTCCTAACATACAACTTTATAGTAAGTTCAGTGGAATAGTTTCCTCTTTTCTCTCTCTCCCACTCTTCAGAGGGCCTCATCATTGTAGGTTTTTGTTTTCCTAGATGAGATGTATGAGATTCTATCTAATCTGCCAGAAAGTGTGGCCTACACTTGTGTGAACTGTACTGAGCGGCACCCTGCAGAATGGCGACTGGCCCTTGAAAAAGAACTACAGATTTCTCTGAAGCAAGTTCTGACAGCCTTGTTGAATTCTCGGACTACCAGCCATTTGTTACGCTACCGGCAGGTAGGCCGAGTCTCACTTTGGTTTTTGAGAGCTTGTTCTTAGGTAGTTTTTACCTAGTAGTGGAATGAGAGGGTTTTTGTTTTGTTTTGTTGTAGTTCATTCTTCATTTGGTTTTGTAGTTACTTGTTTTGGCTATAACCATTAGGAAAATTTTTAGAGCCAACAGTAGGACCTTCTTTGGAGTAAGCAATAGGAAGGGGCCATATCTTCAAAGGCCTTACAGTTATAATAAGAAATTTGGACTTTTTACTTTGAAGGTGATGTGGAGCCAATGAAGGACTTCACCCAAGAGAGTAACCTGATCAGAGTTGATTTTTAGAGAAAAAATGACTGGGGTGGACAGGAAGAATTGAAGAGGCTAGAGCCTAGGGGCAGGAGCAGTTAAGATAGGAGGCAGTTATAGTGATAATTTGAAGACCACTACTTTTGTCCGTGTAATTTGTGAACTATGTGTTTATAAGGTTGTCATAGGGAGCACAAAGTATAATATTGGAAAAACCACATGGATAACTCTAACTTAGAGAACTAGGCTGGTATTTTATCTTTTAATAGAGCTCTATTTTTCAAATAGCTGCTATCTGTGTCATACTCAAAAGGAACTGAGCACAGTTTCATTTTCTCCATAACTAGGTTTGGAAATTATCAAGCAAAATTCCTAAGTTAGTCTAGCCATGCTATTAGATAATAGGCTCATTTTAGCCTTCCTTTCCTGTTTGATAAATCTCTGATTATTTTCATGTTCTTTGGATTTTATGGTATGAATCATTCATCTTTATTAATTTTTTTTTTTTTTGAGATGGAGTCTTGCTTTGTTGCTCAGACTAGAGTGAGCGCCGTGGCGTCAGCCTAGCTCACAGCAACCTCAATCTCCTGGGCTCAAGCAATCCGTCTGCCTCAGCCTCCCAAGTAGCTGGGACTACAGGCATGTGCCACCATGCCTGGCTAATTTTTTCTATATATATTAGTTAGCCAATTAATTTCTTTCTATTTATAGGAGAGGTGGGGTCTCACTCTTGCTTAGGCTGGTCTTGAACTCCTGACCTCGAGCAATCCACCTACCTCGGCCTCCCAGAGTGCTATTAATTTTGATAGAATTTGCATGGATGCCTCATTTTTAGTGTTAGATAAAAGCAATATATCTTTCCTGGCAATAGGCTGCCAAGCCTCCGGACTTAAATCCCGAGACAGAGGAGAGTATACCTTCCCGCAGCTCCCCAGAAGGACCTGATCCACCAGTTCTGACTGAGGTCAGCAAGCAGGATGATCAACAGCCTTTAGATCTGGAAGGAGTCAAGAGGAAAATGGACCAAGGGAACTACATGTCTGTGGTATGTCTCTACGGCAAACTAGCAGAATTTCAAGTGCCAATATAGCTTCCTTGGATCTTGATGAGGCTGGGTATAAGTAAATTTTTAAATGATTTATATTATATTAGTATTTAGAAATGTTATGGCTTTAGATACCCAAAAAGTGTGAGTTATTTTAGCTCTATGTTTCAGAAGAAGGGTCATGATAGGGAAGGAATTGTCTGGAAGTGGTTCTTTTATTTGGCTTTCATCTGAGTTCTCTGAAAATTACTTTTATATTAAGAAGAAGTACTAAGAACTGTTTATGAGGAAAATGCTAATATAAATTTAATTGATTCTCCCCTTTTGAGATCAAATCTCAATAATGTGTCTTCCTTTATAAGGTATTTAGTTGTAGATAGATGCTTGTTAATTTTATGATTTTAAGAATATTATAAGAAATGATCATTTATTATCTTATGGTCCATATGTGCTATTCTGTTGTTTATTCATTTTAGTCTAAATAAAAAATTGTGAGCCTGTTTAGGTAACTTATCATGGTACAGCTAATTGTTTGCATTCATACCTTATTAGCTTGGTATCTCTCAATTGTCACAAGTTAATTGTGAACTGAATCCCAAAGGTCTCAGCCAAAGAGAAGAAAATTACAGTGTATTAAAATAGGGTGTGAGTTTTCTGTTGTATCTCTGTGCTGGATGATTAAGGAGGGAAGAGGAAGTGATTTTTAGAGGGTACTGTTTTATGAATAATTAATGTTTTGTTTTTGTATACAGTTGGAGTTCAGTGATGATATTGTGAAGATTATTCAAGCAGCCATTAATTCAGATGGAGGCCAGCCAGAGATTAAAAAAGCCAACAGCATGGTCAAGTCCTTCTTTATTCGGGTGAATGATATCACTAGTTCATGGTTTTTAAATTTTATTTTATTTTTACTTTTTCTAGAGACAGAGTTTTGCTCTGTCTTGCAAAGTGGAGTGCAGTGGCATGATCATAGCTCGCTGTAACCTCCAACTCCTGGACACAAGTGATCCTCCGGTGTCAGCCTACTGAGTAGTTAGGTCTACAGGCATGTGCCACTATGCCTGGCTAATTTTTAAAAATTATTTTGCGGCCGGGCGCTGTGGCTCACGCCTGTAATCCTAGCTCTTGGGAGGCCGAGGCGGGCGGATTGCTCAAAGTCAGGAGTTCAAAACCAGCCTGAGCAAGAGCGAGACCCCGTCTCTACTATAAATAGAAAGAAATTAATTGGCCAACTGATATATATATATAAAAAAATTAGCCGGGCATGGTGGCGCATGCCTGTAGTCCCAGCTACCCGGGAGGCTGAGGCAGAAGGATCACTCGAGCCCAGGAGTTTGAGGTTGCTGTGAGCTAGGACGCCACGGCACTCACTCTAGCCTGGGCAACAAAGCGAGACTCTGTCTCAAAAAAAAAAAAAAAAAAAAAAAAAAAAAAAAAAAAATTATTTTGCAAAGACAGGGTCTCACTCTGTTGCCCAGGCTGGTTTCAAGCCCCTGGTCTCAGGTGATCCTCCTTCCTCAGTCTTCTAAAGTGCTGGGATTAATGATGTGAGACATAGCTCCTGTCCCTAGTTCATATTTTTAATGATTGCTTATGAGTATTATCCCATGAATACAATCAATTTGTTCTCATCTACTTTTTCTTTGCTGTGTATGTAAAACATCTTTTGGTTTAACTTGATCCTCTCATTCTTTGGGAAGAAGTTGGTGAGGTGGCCAGAGTGAATGGATCTTTCCCTTGGTGGCCTGAAATTATCCTCGTATCGACAGAGAAGCTGATGTGAAGATGTTGGTTTTTATGTGGTTTCCAAATGAAGTTCACATGTTTACATTTTGTTTGTTTTCCTTTTAGCAAATGGAACGTGTTTTTCCATGGTTCAGTGTCAAAAAGTCCAGGTTTTGGGAGCCAAATAAAGTATCAAGCAAGTAAGTAAATTCAGCATAACTTTTTTTCCTCCTCATCAGCTAGAAATTTGAGAGTTCTCCTATTTTTAGATTGAAGTTAAGAGGTTTTAATATTAAAAATGAAATCAGTTGAAATGCCTTTTCAGTGCTGGTTTGGAGACAACACTTAATAATGTTTGTTGTAGGCTATTGCTTTTTCCCCCCTTTACGTTTGTATTATGTTTTAAGGAACTTGGTTTAACTTATGGCATACGTACAATACATATGTGATGTAGTCATGTAGAAAAGTGTTCTATTTTATTCAGTTCAAATTGTGCTCTTTATGGCTCTTGATTCTCCATATGAAACCTTTAATTATTATTCCAATAAATTCTTTTGATTTTTGATAGGGCTCATTTGTTTCTAGAAGTTGATCCGATAGTTATATATTAAAATTATATTTTTAAAAATATTAATGCTCTGTGTACTTAAGCAAATTCTGTGACTTATTCTTACATTCTGTGAATGGCTTGGGCATGGGGCACTTGAGCATATCAAGAATTTAATTATTTTGTACAGTTCTAGATATATTGTAGGAGTTCAATAAATACTTGTTGAATCAATTATTTTCAGCAGTGGGATGTTACCAAACGCAGTGCTTCCACCTTCACTTGACCATAATTATGCTCAGTGGCAGGAGCGAGAGGAAAACAGCCACACTGAGCAGCCTCCTTTAATGAAGAAAATCATTCCAGCTCCCAAACCCAAAGGGCCTGGAGAACCAGACTCACCAACTCCTCTGCATCCTCCTACACCACCAATTTTGAGTAAGGCACCTAAAGACGAGTCATGTATTTCCCTCAAACTGCAAATAAATGACTGACTTTGTGAATCTAAACTTAATATATTTGGATATCAGGAATTTTCAGGTCATCCGTGAATGTAGTAAAATCATTATATTTGCTTCACTTGAGATGATAAGGACTTGATATAAATACTCTTGAGTATTGTAACATAGATGGTAAGATAGTGTAACTGTATACTTTCCGAAAAGTCCTTTTCCCTGAAAATCAGACATAGTATTGTCTATTTTATTTTATTTTTAAATTTTTATTTATTTATGTATTTGAGACAAGGTCTTGCTCAACCTTTGCGACAAGGTTGCCTGGGCTAGAGTGCAGTGGTGTCATCACAGCTCACTGCAATCTCAAGTGCCTGGACTCAAGCAATCCTCCTGTTTCAGCTCCAAATAATTGGGACTATAGGCATGTACCATCATGCCTGGCTTATTTTTTGTAGAGATGATGTCTCATTATCACCCAGTCTGGTCTTGAACTCCTGACCTCAAGCAACCCTCCTGCCTCAGCCTCCCAAAGTGCTTAGGGTTACAGGTGTGAGCCACCATGCCTGGCCTCTAGAATTGCCAATTTTAATTGGATGTGTTTTGGGTTTCAAGGTACTGATAGGAGTCGAGAAGATAGTCCAGAGTTGAACCCACCCCCTGGCATAGAAGATAACAGACAATGTGCATTATGTTTGACTTATGGTGATGACAGTGCTAATGTAAGTACTTTCAGATATGGGATCCTATTAATAGATACCCCTAAAAAACCTATTCATCCCTTGTGTCTATGCTTAATATCTGGGTGCTGTTTACTTAATGAATGTTTGGCACTAAGTTTGCAGTACTTGGAGGTTTTTTTTATAACTGATTTAGTTGATTTAAAAGGTGATTTGCCTTAAATTAACCTCTTAATGTCTAGTAATTTCTACTGGAAGTTCCTTAAAAAGATATTGTGAAAGTCAGTAAAATATAAGGTTTGTATTAAAAAGCTTGTGTTTTATGTGGGATAACAGAATGATTAAGAGCCCCAGTTCTGATAGGCTGCCTGGATTTATTTCTGTGTTCAACTCCCTACTTGTTGACCTTGGCAAGTAGCTTAACCTCTCTGACCCTCAGTTTGATTTTTTTTCAATTAATTATTTATTTCAGCATATTCATTTTAAAAATAAAGATAATAATGCCTACCTCAGAGTGGTTGTGAGGATTAAAAGAAATAATGCTTATAAAGCCTCTGTTTAGTGCTTGGCACGTAGTAAGCTTACATTTAAAAAAAAGCTTTTTAATGCAATCTGAAAGAATTGGCTTTGAAATACAGTTTTAAAGAAGCCAGTGCATATATTTAAAAACTGAGCACATATTGTTCATTTTTTTATTCTCTAGATTTATAAAATATTTTCAGTCTGTAGAAAATGTAATCTAGAAAGGAAAGAAGTAGAAACAGGGAAACATTGAAAAATGAATTGTGATTTTTGTGTGTATTCCTAAATTAAAGAATTTTAGTTGCTTTCTTATGATTATCTTCACTGAGTAAAAATAATGTCAAGGAAAACCTTCTTTGGCATAATATTCTTTAAAAAAAAAAAGAATTTTTTTAATTTTATAGGATGCTGGCCGTTTGCTGTACATTGGCCAAAATGAGTGGACACATGTAAATTGTGCTTTGTGGTCAGCAGAAGTGTTTGAAGATGATGATGGATCACTAAAGAATGTGCATATGGCTGTGATCAGGGGCAAGCAGCTGGTAAGAACTTATTGGTAAATTTTATGAAAGAGATTCCCTCTCAGTTTCCAGATGTTCTTTCTCTGGGTGAATGCAACCTCACTGATGTTTTTCACAGTGCCTTCAGGACAGTTAGCCAACAACAGGTATTGGTTTACATAATTCAGTAGATCACCAATTAACAAAATGAATTGTAAGAAATGCAGAATGGGGTGATTCTATGAAGGAGATAGTAAATGTCTTAAAACATGTAAAACTCTGAATAGGGTTCTGTTCTTTCTGGATTTTTAGAGATGTGAATTCTGCCAAAAGCCAGGAGCCACGGTGGGTTGCTGTCTCACATCCTGTACCAGCAACTATCACTTCATGTGTTCCCGAGCCAAGAACTGTGTTTTTCTGGATGATAAAAAAGTGTATTGCCAACGACATCGGGATTTGATCAAAGGCGAAGTGAGAGAGCTTTAGTTGCTTTTTTAAAAAATAATAAGCTTTATTTTTTAAAACAGTTTCACGTTCACAGCAAAGTTGAGTGGAAGGTACAGAGACTTCCCATATACCCACTGCCCTCACATATGCACAGCTTCCCCATTATCAGCATCCCTCACCAGAGTGGTACACTTGTTACAGGTGATGAACATACACCCATACATCATTATCACCCAGAGTCCATAGTTTACATTAAGATTCACTCTTAGTGTATACATTCTATGGGTTTGGACAAATGTGTGATGACATATATCCACCATTGTGATACCATACAACATATTTCCACTGCCCTAAAAATCCTCTGGGCTCTGCTTTTTCATCCCTACGTTCCCCCAACCCTGGCAACCACTGGTGTTTTTACTGTCTCCATAGTCTTGCCATTTCTAGAGTCTCACATAGTTGGAATCATATAATATGTATCCTTTTCAAACAAGCTTCTTCCACTTAGCAATATGCATTTAAGTTTCTCACAGGTCTTTTTATGGCTTGTTGAGTTGCTTTTTGAATTTAGGGGGGGAAATGGTGGAAAACAGAAAGATGGTAAACTATTTTGCCTTCTCACTAGGTGAGAAGGTGTTCCTAGAGTTACATCCTCTTATGAGAAGTACAGATGTCCTATTAGTAAAATACAAGGGTGATTTTGAGATATGCTCTGTTCTTTCCCTCTGTGAGAGTCAGTGTCATGAGTATAATGTATAAAGGGACAGCCTACTAATAGCTACCATGGATTTTATTTAAGGTGGTTCCTGAGAATGGATTTGAAGTTTTTAGAAGAGTATTTGTGGACTTTGAAGGAATCAGCTTGAGAAGGAAGTTTCTCAATGGCTTGGAACCAGAAAATATCCACATGATGATTGGTATGACCTAGGCTTTGGTTATTGGGAAAGACTGTATATATCACTGGGGCACTTTCTAGTCCTTAATTATAAAATGACCCTCATTATTACCTCCCCTAATCACTGTTTCTTTCCTTGGTCAGGCTCTATGACAATTGACTGCTTAGGAATTCTGAATGATCTCTCTGACTGTGAAGATAAGCTCTTTCCTATTGGATATCAGTAAGTAGCACTATAAAGAGAGGATAGCAGCCCCACAACTTGAGCACCCTGAAGCCATGTGCAGGTCATTAAATGTGGAGACATACTTGTTAGCTACTTTTAACTACTACTAAAAATTAATTACATTTTTTGCTAGTTCTCTGGTTCATCTGCTTGTAGACTGGGACTAAAGCAGCATTTTATGTTAGCTCAGTCCAGTTACAGAAAGAAAGTATTGTTGACATAATTTCAGAATTATTTTAAAATAAAACTTACACAGAAAACACAGTCTCTTAAGATTTCTCTAAATTCTATTTATCTGGATGCAAAAGTCCAGATTGTTTTTATGGATCAAACGCTTCATGCCCTATTCCCAATTTTACATTTTACAGGTCCTTCAAAAAAATAAAAATCCCCACAATAATAATCAAATTCTCCAGTAAGAATTTATAAGCTTTCCTATGTGGAGCAAATTGTCAAAATGTCTAACAAGCTAACAATATAAATTCAAAATTCCCCTTCTACCACTTCTTCTTGGGAGTCTCATTTTGCAACATATACTCCAACTTACTCTGCATTCCAATTCTGATGACACAGTCTGCACTCCACATTTAGCTGACAGCTCTTTGTACAAACTAGGCTCCACCAGCATTCAGCAAATTTGAAGCAATTACATTTCCCTTGTCTCATGGGGCTTTTCTCCCAAAGGAAACATCTCAGATTTGCCCTTTGTTTTATTTTAGGGCCTCACTTTGTATATATTGTGCAGCAATAATCCCTGCCTGAAGGCCAATAACTATTTTTGTAGTAGCTAGTATTTTTCTTTCTCTGGCTTTTAGGATATGTTGCTATTTTTGGCACTTGCTTATGATACAATAAAAAAAAGATCTTGTGCTATTTTCTGAGAGGCTAGGAAAAACCAAGGACTTCAAACAACTTGGATCAACCTAACTAGGGGAATCTATACTAAGAACCCTAGTACTAAAGCTAAATTCTATAGATCTAGGAGATCAGGAAACCTAGGACAAAGAGAGAAGATCTGTCCTTTTCCTGATGGTGATTTTCCCAAATTTATCTGCCAGGTGTTCCAGGGTATACTGGAGCACCACAGATGCTCGCAAGCGCTGCGTGTATACGTGCAAGATAGTGGAGTGCCGTCCTCCAGTTATAGAGCCAGATATCAACAGCACTGTTCAACATGATGAAAATAGGACCATCGCCCATAGTCCAACATCTTTTACAGGTTAGTCTTTAATCAAGATGAGACTTGAATTCAGTTTTTGGGAGTACTGTGCTTGAAAGGTAGGGGAGGCCGGGCGCAGCGGCTCATGCCTGTAATCCTAGCACTCTGAGAGGCTGAGGCGGGCAGATGGCTCTAGGTCAGAAGTTCAAAACCAGCCTGAGCAAGAGTGAGACCCCATCTTAACTAAAAATAGAAAGAAATTAATTGACCAACTAAAAATATATATACAAAAAATTAGCCGCGGATGGTGGCGCATGCCTGTAGTCCCAGCTACTCAGGAGGCTGAGGCAGTAGGATCCCTTGAGCCCAGGAGATTGAGGTTGCTGTGAGCTAGACTGATGCCACAGCACTCTAGCCCAGGCAACAGAGTGAGACGCTGTCTCAAAAAAAAAAGAAAGAAAGGAAGGGGAAAAGTCATTTACTTGGGAGGTCTCATTTGTTTCTAGTTCTATATTTATCTAATAGCTGGCTTTTTAATAGATCGTTTGTTTGATATTTTATTTGGGCTTTTTTAGTTAAGAGTTTTTATTTCCTACCACAGAAAGTTCATCTAAGGACAGTCAAAACACAGCCGAAATTGTAAGTCCTCCATCACCAGATCGACCTCATGCACAGACCTCTGGCTCCTGTTATTACCATGTCATCTCAAAGGTTCCTAGAATTCGGACACCCAGTTACTCTCCAACACAGAGATCCCCTGGCTGTCGGCCGTTGCCTTCTGCAGGTAAACAACTTCATTGACCTAGTTGACTCAAGAAGGTCAATCCAAAGATTAATTTGTAATTCTTTCAGACAACTTTATCTTGGTGACTTTTGCTAATTGAAAAATATAGATTTCCAGTTATCTATAAATATAGCCAAGTAATTGATACCAGTGACTTCTACACATTTGTTTTATCTGTAATAGACTTTATTACTTTTTCTCTCATTTAGGAAGTCCTACCCCAACCACTCATGAAATAGTCACAGTGGGTGATCCCTTACTCTCCTCTGGACTTCGAAGCATTGGCTCCAGGCGTCACAGTACTTCTTCTTTGTCACCCCAGCGGTCCAAACTCCGGATAATGTCTCCAATGAGGACTGGGAATACTTATTCTAGGAATAGTGTTTCCTCAGTTTCCACCATTGGGACTGCCACAGATCTTGAGTCAAGTGCCAAAGCAGTCGATCATGTCTTAGGACCACTGAGTTCAAATACTAATTTAGGGCAGAACACTCCTACTTCTTCAAATTTGCAAAGGACAGTGGTTACTGGAGGGACTAAAACTAGTCACTTGGATGGATCTTCATCTTCAGAAATGAAGCAGTCCAGTACTTCAGACTTGGCATTTAAGAGCTCCTCTTTAAAGGGAGACAAGACCAAGATGCTGAGTTCCAAGCATTCAGAGGGATCTGCACACAATGTAGCTTACCCTGGAATTCCTAAACTGGCCTCACAGGTTCATAACACAACATCTGCAGAACTGAATGTTGGTAAAATCGGCACTTTTGCTGAATCCTCTTCGGTGCCCTTTTCTTCTAAAGAGGCCCTCTCTTTCCCACAGCTCCACCTGAGAGGGCAAAGGAATGATCGAGACCAACACACAGATCTTACTCAGTCAGCAAACCCTTCTCCAGATGAAGATACTGAAGTCAAAACCTTGAAACTATCTGGAATGAGCAACAGGTCATCCATTATCAATGAACATGTGGGATCTAGTTCCAGAGATAGGAGACAGAAAGGGAAAAAATCTGGTAAAGAAACTTTCAAAGAAAAGCATTCCAGTAAATCTTTTTTGGAACCTGGTCAGGTGACAACTGGTGAAGAAGGAAACCTAAAGCCAGAGTTTGGTGATGAGGTTTTGACTCCTGAGTTTCTGGGGCAACGACCTTGTAATAATATTTCTTCTGATAAGATTGGAGATAAAGCCCTTTCTATTCCAGGAGTCCCCAAAGCTCCACCCATGCAAATAGAAGGATCTGGCAAGGAATTACAGGCACCTCGGAAGCGCACAGTCAAAGTTACACTGACACCTCTAAAAATGGAAAGTGAGAGTCAATCCAAAAGTGCCCTGAAAGAAAGTAGTCCTGCTTCCCCTTTGCAAATAGAGTCAGCATCACCAACAGAACCAATTTCAGCCTCTGAAAGTCCAGGAAATGGTCCAGTGGCCCAACCAAGCCCCAATAATACCTCATCCCAGGATTCTCAAAGTAACAACTATCAGAATCTTCCAGTACAGGACAGAAACCTAATGCTTCCAGATGGTCCCAAACCTCAGGAGGATGGTTCTTTTAAGAGGAGATATCCCCGTCGCAGTGCCCGTGCACGTTCTAACATGTTCTTTGGACTTACCCCACTCTATGGAGTAAGATCCTATGGTGAAGAAGACATTCCATTCTATAGCAGCTCAACTGGGAAGAAGCGAGGCAAGAGATCAGCTGAAGGACAGGTGGATGGGGCTGATGACTTAAGCACTTCCGATGAAGACGACTTATACTATTACAATTTCACTAGAACAGTGATTTCTTCAGGTGGAGAGGAACGGCTGGCATCCCATAATTTATTTCGGGAGGAGGAACAATGTGATCTTCCAAAAATTTCACAATTGGATGGTGTTGATGATGGGACAGAGAGTGATACTAGTGTCACAGCCACAACAAGGAAAAGCAGCCAGATTCCAAAAAGAAATGGTAAAGAAAATGGAACGGAAAACTTAAAGATTGATCGACCTGAAGATGCTGGGGAAAAAGAACATGTCATTAAGAGTTCTGTTGGTCACAAAAATGAGCCAAAGATGGATAACTGCCACCCTGTAACCAGAGTTAAAACACAGGGACAAGATTCCTTGGAGGCTCAGCTCAGTTCATTGGAGTCAAGCCGCAGAGTCCACACAAGTACTCCATCAGACAAAAATTTACTGGACACCTACAATACTGAGCTCCTGAAATCAGACTCAGATAATAACAACAGTGATGACTGTGGGAATATCCTGCCTTCAGACATTATGGACTTTGTGCTAAAGAATACTCCCTCCATGCAGGCTTTGGGTGAGAGCCCAGAGTCATCTTCATCAGAACTCCTGAATCTTGGTGAAGGTTTGGATCTTGACAGTAATCGTGAAAAAGACATGGGTCTTTTTGGAGTATTTTCTCAGCAGCTGCCGACAACAGAAACTGTGGACAGTAGTGTCTCTTCCTCTATCTCAGCAGAGGAACAATTTGAGTTGCCTCTAGAGCTACCTTCTGATCTCTCTGTCCTGACCACCCGGAGTCCCACTGTCCCTAGCCAGAATCCTAGTAGACTCGCTGTAATCTCAGATTCAGGGGAGAAGAGAGTAACCATCACAGAAAAATCTGTAGCCTCCTCTGAAGGTGACCCAGCACTGCTGAGTCCAGGGGTAGATCCAACTCCAGAAGGCCACATGACTCCTGATCATTTTATCCAAGGACACATGGATGCAGACCACATCTCCAGCCCTTGTGGTTCAGTGGAGCAAGGTCATGGCAACAATCAGGATTTAACTAGAAACAGTAGTACCCCTGGTCTTCAGGTACCTGTTTCCCCTACTGTTCCTATCCAGAACCAGAAGTATGTGCCCAATTCTACTGATAGTCCTGGCCCATCACAGATTTCTAATGCAGCTGTCCAGACCACTCCACCCCACCTGAAACCAGCCACTGAGAAACTCATTGTCGTTAACCAGAATATGCAGCCACTTTATGTTCTCCAAACTCTTCCAAATGGAGTGACCCAAAAAATCCAATTGACCTCTTCTGTTAGTTCTACACCCAGTGTGATGGAGACAAATACTTCAGTATTGGGGCCCATGGGAAGTGGTCTCACCCTAACCACAGGACTAAATCCAAGCTTGCCAGCTTCTCAATCTTTGTTCCCTCCTGCTAGCAAAGGATTGCTCCCCATGTCTCATCACCAGCACTTACATTCCTTTCCTGCAGCTACTCAAAGTAGCTTCCCACCCAACATCAGCAACCCTCCTTCAGGCCTACTTATTGGGGTTCAGCCTCCTCCAGATCCCCAACTTTTGGTTTCAGAAGCAAGCCAGAGGACAGACCTCAGTACCACAGTAGCCACTCCATCCTCTGGACTCAAGAAAAGACCCATATCTCGTCTACAGACCCGAAAGAATAAAAAACTTGCTCCTTCTAGTACCCCTTCAAACATTGCCCCTTCCGATGTGGTTTCTAATATGACATTGATTAACTTCACACCCTCCCAGCTTTCAAGTCATCCCAATCTGTTGGATTTGGGGTCACTTAATACTTCATCTCACCGAACTGTCCCCAACATCATAAAAAGATCTAAATCTGGCATCATGTACTTTGAACAGGCACCCCTGTTACCACAAAGTGTGGGAGGAACTGCTGCCACAGCGGCGGGCACATCAACAATAAGCCAAGATACTAGCCACCTCACATCAGGGCCTGTGTCTGCCTTGGCCTCTGGTTCCTCTGTCTTAAATGTTGTGTCCATGCCAACTACAACAACCCCCACAAGTAGTGCATCAGTTCCAGGACATGTCACCTTAACAAACCCAAGGTTGCTTGGTACCCCAGATATTGGCTCAATAAGCAATCTTTTAATCAAAGCTAGCCAGCAGAGCCTGGGAGTTCAGGAGCAGCCTGTGGCTTTACCACCAAGTTCAGGAATGTTCCCACAAATGGGGACATCACAGACTCCCTCTACTGCTGCAATGACAGCAGCATCTAGCATCTGTGTGCTCCCGTCTACTCAGACTACGGGCATAACAACTGCTTCACCCTCCGGGGAAGCAGAAGAACACTATCACCTTCAGCATGTAAACCAGCTCCTTGCCAGCAAAACTGGGATTCTCTCTTCCCAGCGTGATCTTGATTCTACTTCAGGGCCCCAAGTATCCAACTTCACCCAGACCGTAGATGCTCCCGGTAGCTTGGGGCTAGAGCAGAACAAGGCTTTATCCTCAGCTATGCAAGCCAGCTCATCCTCTCCTGGGAGCTCTCCATCCTCTGGACAGCAGTCAGCAAGCCCTTCAGTGCCAGGTCCCACTAAACCCAAACCAAAAATCAAGCGGATTCAGCTGCCTCTGGACAAAGGGAATGGCAAGAAGCACAAAGTTTCTCATTTGCCGACCAGTTCTTCTGAAGCACACATTCCAGACCAAGAAGCCAACACAACATCCCTGACCTCAGTCACAGGGTGAGAGATCCAAATATCAGCTATGCTTGGTCTGTGGGGCTTTGTGTTCTGGATTAGGGGCTGTTAAAGTGGCAATCTTTTGGGAGGGACAGTCCTCTGTGCAAGTTGTGTTACTTGGGAGTTTTCTGGGTTTGACTTTCTTTTTCTCCCAGTGGCAATTTATAGAGCAAAATTTAGTTCTATCCATGGCAGTTTGTCTCTTGGATAGAACTACTTCTCTAATTACTCTTTGCTCTGATTTCAAACAGTGCTGCTGTTTGTTTCTGTTTCTTTTTTGCTAAGGCTTAGGATACTAGGCAGTGATTATTCTTGTCTGGAAGGCGAAGTCACCTGTTGTACATCCTCATAGAGTCCTTTTTTAAAATGTTATCATTGAAGTATAGGATATGTAAAGTACACAAGTGAATTTTTTCATATGTTTGCACCTATGTAGCTACAACTCACATCAAGATACAGAACATTTCTAGCACTCTAAAAGGCCCCTTGAGCCCTCGCTTAGTCAGTACCTCCTCAAGGTAACCATTATTCTAACCTTTATGACCATAGGTTAGTTTTGTTGGCTCACAAATTTTATCAGATCCTGGCAGAGTCATTTCTTTATATTGACGTCCCATTTAATTCAATGTATATTTACTGGTGGCTTTTCTTGAAAAGATATAAATGATTCTGTTTCAGGACTCCAGGACCAGAGGCTGAGCAACAGGATACAGCTAGTGTGGAACAGTCATCACAAAAGGAGTCTGGGCAACCTGCAGGGTAAGGTTAAAAATTAGTCCTTTAAGTGGCTGGGCCTATAGTAGTGGGAGGATCACTTGAGCCTAGGAGTTTGAGGTTGCAATGAGCTATGATCACACTATTGCACTCTAGCCCAGGCAACAGAGCAAGACCCTGTCTCAAAAACAAAAACAAAAAAGTTAGTCCTCTAAGATTAAGCCCAGTTAATCTGTCTGCCTCATTTAAAAACAGTTCTTCCTATACTTAGCTGGCAGGGAAGATACCATGATCACGAAGGTGGTTTTCCCAGGGCTAGGCTTATCCATTGTACTCCGGATATGCTGACCCCTGAGATTTCCCCAAATGTGGGAAACTCAACTGCATAATTTGTGGTAGTGGGGGACTGCATTCGTGTTCTCCCCTGAAAAAAAAAAAAATAGTTCTTACTGATTTGTACTGATTTTGTTTTCTTGTCAAAATTTTCTTAATGGGAGTAATACAGGATGGTAAATAAATAACAAAAAACATAACATAGAATTATTTAAATAACTGGGTAATGGTTCCCTATTCATCCTGCCCACCCCCTCCCAGTCTATCCCCTAGAGGTAACTGTTGCTAATAATTTATTTTTATCCATCACACATTTCTGTGCATATACAGATGTACATGGTTTATATATGCAGGAATATATATATATGCTTTCTTTTACATAAAAGGAATAATATTATATGTATTGTTCTGTACTTGGTTTTTCATTTGTGTTGTGTACTTCTTTCTGGGCCAGCACAAATAGATGCACTTCACTTTTTTTAATGGCTGCCTCCAATTCTATTGTGTGGATCTACAATAACTTATTTAACTAGTCCCCTATTGATATGCATTAGGATTGTTTCCAGGATTTATTTAATTTTATAAAGTTAAAATTGTTGGTGGTTTACTAGCTCATGCATCTTATTTATTTATTTATTTTGAGACAGAGTCTCACTTTGTTGCCCAGGCTAGAGTAAGTGCCATGGCATTAGCCTAGCTCACAGCAACCTCAAACTCCTGGGCTCAAGCAATCCTGCTGCCTCAGCCTCCCGAGTAGCTGGGACTACAGGCATGCGCCACCATGCCCGGCTAATCTTTTCTATATGTATTAGTTGGCCAATTAATTTATTTCTATTTATAGTAAAGACGGGGTCTTGCTCTTGCTTAGGCTGGTTTCGAATTCCTGACCTTGAGCAATCGCCCGCCTCGGCCTCCCAGAGTGCTAGGATTACAGGCATGAGCCACCTCGCCTGGCCTATTTTTATTTTTTTAACTTATTTTTTTATTTTATTTTTTTGAGACAGAGTCTCATTTTGTTGCCCAAGCTGGAGTGCAGTGGCATCATCATAGCTCACCCTACCTCAGACTCCTGAGCTCAAGCGATCCTCCTGCCTCAACCTCCTGAGTAGTTGGGACTATAGGTGCAAGCTACATACCCAGCTAATTTTTCTATTTTTAGTAGAGACCAGGTCTCGCTCTTACTCAGGCAGGTGTCGAACTGCTGAGCTCAAGTAATCTCCCACTTTGGCTTCCCAGAGAGCTAGGATTATAGGCATGAGCCACTGTGCACGGACTTTATTTTTATTTTGAATTAAACCAGCTAACTTAAGTAACTTTAGAACTGCTTCTGACCAATATCCTTTCATTTTTTTCTAATACTAAGGGTATGAGAAGAATTTCAAGGACACAATCTACAACTTCAAAAGCAGAAATTTAATATTTGGTAAAGAATCTCATAAAAGACAGTTTTATGTTCTGTACCATTCAGTGGTGTGGTGGTGTATTCATTCAACAAGTTCTACAGAAAGCCCCTGTGGTTCATTTTCTAGTAATTATTTTGTATTACAAAGCTGTGTGGCAGATTATAGACAGTTTTTATCTTTGAATTGAAGAAAGCTGATGTTATATTTCATGTTTGAATTTATTTTTATTTAGGCAAGTGGCTGTTCCTCCAGAGATTCAGGCTACACAAAATCCAGCAAATGAACAAGAAAATACAGGTATGTGGGTGGATAACAAGTTAGAATCAGAAAATTTCAAAGCTAGAAGGATGTAAAAATCAACTACTTTGCCTCCTGATTTTCTAAGTTCAGAAAAACAAACAAATAAAATCTAAGTTCTAAGAAAGTTAAGTGATTGGCCAAATTTGTAGATTGAAACTCAAAGCACCTCTCCCATTGTGCAAGGCTCTTCTAGTATATATTCTGTGATCATCTATCAGCTAAAGGACACGAAAGAACACCTATAAATACTTTTCTGCTCTATGGGTTTTAATAGCTCCTTCAATAGGTAGTAATAACCTGACTTCCTCCTTTAGTTGTTACTGAAGAAAACCAGGAACCATTTTTATTAGATTTTGGTTATAACACCAGATACATCTCCATAGCATTTTCCACCTGTCCTAATGGATTTGATCAGGAAACAACTAGTCACTTCAAGATTAGAGAGCTCTGGATTTAAAGCCTTGCTCAATTCCATAGATGGGACTTCCCAAAAGAGAACCAGGTAGAAAAAATGCTCAGGCATAAGATTTGGGATGTTATCACATCCTGCTGGTTTGCTGATTCACGAGGATTGACACTTCTGTTTACATGAGGAGTGGTGACTGAGTGGATCTGAGTGCATTTCAACCCAAATGGGTTGAAATCCCAGCTTTACCATTACTAGCTGTATGAACTTAGGCTAGTTACTTAACCTCTCTTGGCCTCAGTTTTCTCACCTTAAAATGCAGATAATAATAACACCTACTTTGTTGGGTTGTTGTGAGGTTTATATGAGTTAATCAGCCTGAGGTTCCTAGAAGAAAAGAGTACCTCATATATAGTAAACCTTCATACATATACCATACATAAACCATCATTATTTTTTGCCTGTGAACCTGTTGAGGGCAATTACTTACTGAAAAACTTATCAGATTGTCATACCAGAAACTGTTTCACAGAGACAGCACAACTTTATATTTAAAAAAAAAAAATGAACAAAAAAATCCAGTTTTAGTCACTTTATAGCTGTGACCTAGGGCAAGCTATTTTAGCCTCAGTTTTGTTATATATAAGTGGAAATATCAATAATAAGCCAAGTATGGAGTATTGTTAGGCTTAGAAATAGTCTATGTAAAGTACTCTGCACATAGCTGGTGTTCAGTAAACATGTTGTAACTACTCTGTCCCTTATCTGTTTCTTCCCTCTAGAACCTAAAACAGTGGAAGAAGATGAAAGCAACTTCAGCTCTCCGCTGATGCTTTGGCTCCAGCAAGAGCAAAAGCGGAAGGAAAGCATTGCTGAGAGAAAGCCCAAGAAAGGACTTGTTTTTGAAATTTCAAGTGATGATGGCTTTCAGATTTGTGCAGAAAGTATTGAAGGTGAGTGGATTAAATTAGGTTGACCTATCAGCATAGATTCCATTTCAGCTAGATCTACATTAGTGCCATTTAGGTGTGCGTTTATGCTAGGTGTTAGGAGGATACTTGGATACTTCATACATTTTCATTGTCCTTTTTGGAGAAATAGCCATCATTTATGTGAAAATTTAATGATACAAATTATATTTTCAAAGTTATACACACCTTGGCAAAGCCTGCCCATGAGAACTTTGCTTCTCTTTCCAGCCTTGTTTTCTGCCACTTCCTTGTGCACCTTCCATGCCATTCTCTCCTCCCTGTGTGCCTTTACACACGCTCTTCTCTCTGCCTGGAATGCTATCCCTGCCCTCACTTGGTGAGCTCCAGCTCACCTTTCAAAATCCAGTTCAGGGGCCAGGCGCAATGGCTCATGCCTGTAATCCTAGCACTCTAAGAGGCCAAGGCGGGTGGATTGCTCAAGGTCAGGAGTTCGAGACCAGCCTGAGCGAGACCCCTTCTCTACTAAAAATAGAAAGAAATTAATTGACCAACTAAAAATATAGATACAAAAAATTAGCCCAGCATGGTGGTGCATGCCTGTAGTCCAAGCTACTTGGGAGGCTGAGGCGGTAGGATTGCTTAAACCCAGGAGATTGAGGTTGCTGTGAGCTAGGCTGATGGCACAGCACTCACTCTAGCCTGGGCAACAAAATGAGACTCTGTCTCAAAAAAAAAAATTCCAGTTCAGGGCCAGTCGAGGTAGCTCACACCTGTAATCCTAGCACTTTGGGAGGCCGAGGCAGCAGGATCACTTGAGGCCAGGAGTTCAAGTCCAGCCTGAGCAAAAGTGAGATCCCATCTGTACTAAAAATAGAGAAAACAAGCCAAGTGTGGTGGCATACGGCTGTAGTCCCAGCTACTCAGGAGGCTGAGGCAGGAGGATCACTTGAGCCCAGGAGTTTGAGGTTGCTGTGAGCAAGGCTGACGCCATGGGACTCTAGCCTGGGCAACAGAGTGAGACTGTCTCAAAAGAGAAAAAAAAAATCCAGTTCTAACAGCCTTTCCTGACCTTCTGAGGTAGCTGAGCACTCCCACTCCCTGCTTTCAAATCTTATATGTTCTCTCAGAGCTTATAATTTGTTTGCTTCCTTTATTTCTCACTCAGTCAACAGTGAACTTCCAGTAAGGGCCAGCATTTTATTTTCTTATTCATCTTTGTATCCTGAGTGTGTGGGTACTCATTAGCCTTTGAAAGACTAGTGAATATTCTCTGGACTATAAGTACTAAAAGAGTTTAAAAGAGAGAAAGGTTACTATGGTGAGTTAGGGTTATCAAAAAACCCATGAAGATTAATAGAATGGAAGATTCTATTAAGGGAGAAAATAGACTTTAGGTAAGGCAAAGAGGAATGGAGAGGGCTCTCTAAGAAGAAGCAGAGATATAAGCAAAGTGAGAAAGACAGGATTCCTTTTGGTGGGTTTAGAGTAGTGTCAGGTGGGAAGATGACATTGAAATCCATTTCAGGTCATACTGAAAGAAAAGATTGGGAAGGTGGATTGGGCTTAGGTGTTGGAGGGTCTTTGGTGCTAAACCATGAGGCCTTTGAAAATTTGGGAGAGTGAAATAAAAGCAGAATTTTAGGAAGCTTAATGTGGTAGCTCCGTATAAGATAACTAGAACTAAAGACACTCAAAGACAAGAGGTCACTAATAAGAGTATTGCTAGAGAAGAGATGTCAGGTAATAAAGCCCATTTTCAGTGGGAAAAGAAAGGAAAGGAGGCCAGGTGTGTTTGCTCATGCATGCAATCCTAGCACTCTAGGAGGCCAAGGTGGGTGGATCATTTGAGCTCAGGGGTTCAAGACCAGCCTGAGCAAGAGCGAGACCCCATCTCTACTAAAAACAGAAAGAAATTAATTGGCCAACTAAAAATATATAGAAAAAATTAGCTGGGCATGGTGGTGCATGCCTGTAGTCCCAGCTACTCAGGAGGCTGAGGTGGAAGGATTGCTTGAGCCCAGGAATTTAAGGTTGCTGTGAGCCAGACTAATGCCATGGCACTCTAGCCCAGGCAACAGAGCAAGACACTGTCTCAAAAAAAAAGAAAGAAAAGAAAGGAAAGAAGAATGGATGCGCTTGGTGACTACTTGGATATGAGGAGTGCAAAAGGAAGAGTCAAAAGTAACTCTGAAGATTTAGGCCTGGGTGACTAAAGAAAAGATAATGAATGGAGAACAAAGAACATATATGAGGAGAGTAGGAGTTCTATATAAGATGTTGAGTGTGGAGTAGTGATAAGAAATCTAAGTGGAGGCCGGGCGCTGTGGCTCACGCCTGTAATCCTAGCTCTTGGGAGGCCGAGGCGGGCGGATTGCTCAAGGTCAGGAGTTCAAAACCAGCCTGAGCAAGAGCGAGACACCGTCTCTACTATAAATAGAAAGAAATTAATTGGCCAACTGATATATATACATAAAATTAGCCGGGCATGGTGGCGCATGCCTGTAGTCCCAGCTACCCGGGAGGCTGAGGCAGAAGGATCACTCAAGCCCAGGAGTTTGAGGTTGCTGTGAGCTAGGCTGACGCCACGGCACTCACTCTAGCCTGGACAACAAAGCGAGACTCTGTCTCAAAAAAAAAAAAAAAAAAAAGAAATCTAAGTGGAAATATCTAGCAGATAGTAAGAGATCATAGAATCTCAGGTTAGAGCTTGAAGGGACTATAAAGATTTTCTGGTTCTACCCCTTAATTTTAACGAACTGAGAGCCATTGATCTCCCCACAGTCCTGGTTAAATCATTAGTACTAGTACTATTTTGTTGAGAGGTATAGGGGACAGAAATAATACCAAATATTCAGGTGTAGGACCCAGACTTCCATCAAGGAATATGAATGCCTTAGGGAGTCTGAGTTATTTGAGAAGGTATCACTCTCTTTAGTGCTTCTTTGTCCTATAGCAGAAAGAAGCACTGCTGGGTAATGCACCTTCCCAGCTTCCTTCTCATTCAATGAACTGATTTAACCTCAAAGAAAAACAAGAAAACACTATTCGAAGAGGGTATGTGTTCACACTATAAAGATTCTAAGCACAATGCTTATGTGGACCATTAGTATTGTTTGCATGAATAATTTTTGGCCTACAGTTTTCTTTATTTCCTTACAGATGCCTGGAAGTCATTGACAGATAAAGTCCAGGAAGCTCGATCAAATGCCCGCCTAAAGCAGCTATCATTTGCAGGTAATGGCTGGAGCTTTTATTCCACTCCTGTCTTACAATATTCTGGGTACTTGTTAGCGTAAGACACAGAATTGATTCTACCAAAAAAGAAAATCCACCTTTTTTAAAAAAAGAATTTTTTTGACAACTTTATTGAGATATAATATAATTCATATACCATACAATTCACCAATTTAAAGCATACAATTCAGTTGTTTTTTATATAGTCACAGAGTTGTGTAACCATCACTACTATCTAATTCTAGAACATTTTCATCATCCCCAAAAGAAACCCTGTATTCATTAGCAGTCATTCCCAATTCCCAGCTCCTGGCAACCACAAATCTACTTTCTATCTCTATGGATTTGCCTATTCTCAACATTTCATATTCTGAACATTTTATACCACATAAATGGTACAGTATGTGGCCTTTTGTGACTGGCATCTTTTAACATAATATTTAACATAATACTTTCCAGGGTCCTCCCTGCTGTTACATTGCATCAATACTTTGTTCCTTTTTGTTACCAAATAATACTCCATTATGTGGATATAACATATTTTGCTTATATATTCATCAATTGGTGAACATTTGGGTTTTTTCCACTTTTTGACCATTATGAATGTTGCCATAAGTATTTATATACAAGTTTTTGTGTAGACATGTTTTTATTTTTCTTGGGTATATACTTAGGAGTGGAATTATTGGGTCATATAATAACTCTGATTAACTTACGAGGAACTGCTACATTGTTTTTTTACCCCCAAAGTGACTGCACCATTTTACATTCACACTTCCAATATACAAGGGTTCTAATTTCTCCACATTCATGCTCATACTTATCTCTTTTTTTGATTTTAGACATCCTAGTAAGTGTGAAATGGTATCTCATTGTGATTTTGTTATATACCTTTTTGTAAAGTTGAAATCATTTCTCATTGCTATTAGACTTAAAATTATATTTAGGCAGCATACTTACTAATATACTTTTTTTCAGTGAACATTGAAGATTTTAATTAATCTAAGGTAGAAACCTTCCATTGACTCTATTTTTTCCATATTTCTACCTCTCCGACCTCCTTTCAGATTGGTTCTGGGAAGGTAGGCAAATGTGTACTTAGAGGAATTTACCTCTGTCGATGATGTTTTCCCCTTTAAGAAGAAAAGAAACATTTGAAGTGCATATTAGAAAATATTAACATTTGTTCATTTTAGTTGACAAGTACATATGTGGCTGTTAAAACAGCCCATTATTTAAATTTTTATTTTTTATTTTTATTTTTGTTTTTTTTGAGACAGAGTCTTGCTTTGTTGCCCAGGCTAAAGTGAGTGCTGTGGCATCAGCCTAGCTCACAGCAACCTCAAACTCCTGGGCTCAAGCGATCCTACTGCTCAGCCTCCTGAGTAGCTAGGACTACAGGCATGCACCACCATGCCTGGCTAATTTTTTTTTGCTATATATATTTTTAGTTGGTCAATTAATTTCTTTCTATTTTTGGTAGAGACGGGGTCTCGTTCAGGCAGGTTTTGAACTCCTGACCTTGAGTGATCCGCCCACCTCGGCCTCCCAGAGTGCTAGCATTACAGGCATGAGCCACCATGCCCGGCCAGCCCATGTATTTTTAAAATTTAAAAATTTTCATTTTGCCTTTTTTTTTTTAAGACAAAAAGTCTTACTTACTCTGTTCCCCAGGCTGGAATGTGTAGTGGCATCATCATAGCTCACTGCAACCTCAAACTCCTGGGCTCAAGTTATCCTCCCACGTCAGCCTCCCAAGTAGCTAGGACTATAGGCACATGGCCACCATGCCTGGCTAATTTTTGTTTTTGTTTTCTTTTTAATTTTTTGTAGATTCAAGATCTCACTATATTGTGCACGCTGGTCTCAAACTCTTGGCCTCAAGCTATCCTCCCACCTAAGCCTCCCAAAGTGGTGGGATTATAGTCGTGAGCTATCATACCTGGCTAGAATTTTTTTAAATAAAAAAAGCAAAGAATCCAAAGGCAACTTATCTCCCACAAAATACAAATAGCCAATAAAATGAAAAGATAATCAATCTCACTCATAATTTTTAAAATGCATATTAAATCATGATTAACTATTTCCTACCTTAACAAACATTTAGTTTTTGGGGTTGCTCTTTTTTTTTTTTTTTATAGGATCTTGCTCTGTTTCCCAGGCTAGAGTGCAGTGGCTTTGTCATAGCTCACTGCAGTCTCAAACTGCTGGTCTCAATGGATCCTCCTGCCTCAGCCTCCCAAGTAGCTAAGAGTACAGGCACTCACCACCATGCTGGCTTATTTTTCTCTATTTTTTATAGAGACAAGGTCTCACTGTTTTGCTCATGCTGGTCTTGAACTCCCGGATTTAAGCAATCACTCCCCCACAGCCTCCCAGAGTGCTAGGATTACAAGTATGAGCCACCACGCCTGGCCAGATTTAGCATTTGGAGGCAATATAGATAAAGATGGAGGAGATGAGCCCTCTCTTATATTAATAGTAGGTATATAAATTATTAATACAACCATTTGGGGGAACAATTAAGCAGTAACTATCAAAATTTAAAATTACTTGCCCTCCCATCCAACAATTACACTTTTAAGAAATTATCCTGTAGGTAGTCTCAACCAAGTCATAAAAATGTGTAAGGAGGGCCGGGCGCTGTGGCTCACGCCTGTAATCCTAGCTCTTGGGAGGCCGAGGCGGGCGGATTGCTCAAGGTCAGGAGTTCAAAACCAGCCTGAGCAAGAGCGAGACCCCGTCTCTACTATAAATAGAAAGAAATTAATTGGCCAACTGATATATATATGTAAAAAATTAGCCGGGCATGGTGGCGCATGCCTGTAGTCCCAGCTGCTCGGGAGGCTGAGGCAGAAGGATCACTCAAGCCCAGGAGTTTGAGGTTGCTGTGAGCTAGGCTGACGCCACGGCACTCACTCTAGCCTGGACAACAAAGTGAGACTCTGTCTCAAAAAAAAAAAAAAAAAAAAAAAAAAAATGTGTAAGGATGTTCATTATAACATGTAGCAGCAAAAAACTGGAAGCAACCCAAATACTCCTCGATAGGGCAATTTAGAAACAGGTTCAGTGTAAACTAATTGAAAAAGCAAGTTATAATAGTATATATCTAATATCATGAGTCCCTTTAGATACTTTTAAATTATTTATGTAATAGTGGTTGCCTTTGAGGAGTGAGACCTAGGGAATTAGAATGGGCAAGTTTTACTTTCCTTCCCTATCCAATTTCACTTTATTGTCATGAATATGTATTTCATGTATAAAATTTTTTAAAAACTAGTTAATTCAAATACATTCAAGTTTTTAAATGACAGATGGCAAATAAATTTGTTTTTTTTTAAGTTGGGGAGTGAACCCTGATGGCCTATAGTCCCAGCTACTCAAGAGGCTAAGGCAGGAGGATCACTTGAGCCCAGGAGTTCAAGGCTGCAGTGAGCTATGATGATGCCACTACACTCCCGCCTGAGTGACAGAACAAAACTCAGCCTCAAAAAAAAAAAAAGTTGGGACTCTCCTGGGTTCTCAACCTCTTCCCCTCTTACACTACTCTCACCACTTCCTGGGCCTATTCAGCCATTTCCACGTACTTACTTACCTTAAACACCATCCCATAGAGCTCTGGTCAGAACAACTCCAGTCAATGTTATTGCTCTTCCTTTCCCTCATTGTTCACATCCTGTTGATTCTACCCCAAAAGTACGAGTCACATCCCTTTCTTCTCTTTTTTTTCCTTCTTCAGGCATAGCCCTTGTTATTCTTCTACCTGTAATATTCAAAAGCTTTATAACTGGTCCCTGAATCTCCCATCTTTCCTCCTTTTATAGTATATCCTCAGTGTCACCAGAAGGACCTCAAAAACGTCTTAATATTGCCTACTAGTTGTGGAGTCGAATCTTCATCCCGCTAGTATATGTTACTAGTAAATATTTACTGAACTGTATAATGTGGCTGGCATCATGTTAAACACTCAGGAAAATCACTGAGTTGAAGCAGACTGGCCCCTGCCCTCCTGTGGTTTCCGGTCTCTGGATACTTACATGTCAAGGTCCTATTCAGTCTCAGCTTTCACCACTTTCCTCACCCCTCAAGATTCTTTTTTTTTTTTTTTTTTTTTTGAGACAGAGTCTCACTTTGTTGCCCAGGCTAGAGTGAGTGCCATGGCGTTAGCCTGGCTCGCAGCAACCTCAATCTCTGGGGCTCAGCGATCCTACTGCCTCAGCCTCCCAAGTAGCTGGGACTACAGGCATGCACCACCATGCCCGGCTAATTTTTTGTATATATATTTTTAGTTGGTCAGTTAATTTATTTCTATTTTTGGTAGAGACGAGGTCTCGCTCAGGCTGGTTTCGAACTCCTGACCTTGAGCAATCCGCCCGCCTCGGCCTCCCAAAGTGCTAGGATTACAGGCGTGAGCCACCGTGCCCGGCTAGATTCTTTTTTTTTTTTTTTTTTTTTTTTTTGAGACAGAGTTTCACTTTGTTGCCCAGGCTAGAGTGAGTGCCGTGGCATCAGCCTAGCTCACAGCAACCTCAAACTCCTGGGCTCAAGCAATCCTTCTGCCTCAGCCTCCCGAGTAGCTGGGACTATAGGTATGTGTCACCATGCCCTGCTAATTTTTTCTATATATATATATTAGTTGGCCAATTAATTTCTTTCTATTTATAGTAAAGATGGGGTCTCACTCTTGCTCAGGCTGGTTTTGAACTCCTGACCTTGAGCAATCCGCCCGCCTCGGCCTCCCAGAGTGTTAGGATTACAGGCGTGAGCCACCTTGCCCGGCCACCCCTCAAGATTCTTTTCTCTGTAGCCACTCTACACTATTTACTGTTCCTGACCCATCAGTGTGTCTTTAAGTATGGTCTTTAGATGTGAATCGGAATCTCTGGGCTTGGAGCTGAGAAAGCTGAATGTTTAACATGTGTTCCCAAGTAACTCTTATTACTTTGTTACATATATTTTCACATTAGCACACATGGTTCATACAGGTCCCTCTACCAGGACCTAGTTCCCTCCATATTCTCTCTCTTCTCCACATTCCCTGGTTTGCACAACAAACTCCTATTAATCCTTCAAGACCTTGCCAAAGGTCACCTCTTTTCTTTAGCCTTTCTTGACTGTTCTCCCTGTGCCTACAGAAGCCCTGTTAACTGATTTAAACATAGTCTGGAGCTCACGTCTGTAATCCCAGCACTTTAGGAGGCCAAGGAGGGAGGATCGCTTAAGCCCAGGAGTTTGAAACCAGGGCAACCTGGGCAACAGAGTGAGATACCATCTCCTACAAAAAAATTTTCAAATAAGGTCAGGCATGGTGGCTCATGCTTGTAATCCTAGCATTTTAGGAGGCTGAGGCCAGGAGTTTGAGACTAACATGAGCAACATAATGAGACCTTGTCTCTACCAGAAAAAAATAGACACATCAGCCAGGTGTAGTGGCATGCACCTGTAGTCCCAGCTACTCGGGAGGCTGAAACAAGAGTCTCATTTGAACCCAGGAGTTTGAGGTTGTAGTGAGCTATGTTGACACCACTGCACTCTAGCCCAGGCAACAGAGCTAAACCCTGTCTCAAAAATAAATAAATAAATCGATTAATTAAACAAACAGTAAGATAACTTATTATCTTACCTAACATAAAGTCCAGAGGTAAATCAGGCATCCTGATTGATTGATTGATTGATTGATTGATATTGGCATTTGCAATGCCATCAAAGACCTAGATTCAATTTTCCTTCTTTCCAGTTGGCTTTCCGTGGTAAAGCTTCATCTTCAGGCTGATAACAAATGGCTACAGCAGTTCCCAGGGTCACATTCAGTTATCACAATGTTCAAAGGAACAGGAGCAGCTTTTTATTAGGAACAGATGGACATCTCACATCTCATAGACCAGAATTTGGTACCATGTCCATTCCTAAGCTAGACTGGCAAGGGGACTGAGGTTCCCAGGATTGGCTTAGACTGGGGTGGAAGGGATGCTGGGAATTAACCACAGTGACCACTTAGTTCACCAATTCCAAACCTGTCCATTGTTCTCCCTCTCCGGGCTGCCGTCTTCTCCTTCCCCTGACAGCCTTATAGTCTAGTGGTGGATGTAAGAACCATGAAGAAGATAACATGGGGTAATGAAATAGAGAGTGTTCCTAGTCAGTAATGTCCACGGGGGAAAAAGAAAGAAATAGAGTGTGATCCAAAAGTGGATACTTGGTAACAGGAAATCTCTTCTAGATAGAATAGTCAGAAAAGGAGTCTCTTCAAGAGGTGACATTTGAGCTTAGATCTAAGTGACAATGAGAAGAAGCCAGTCATGCAAAGACTTAGAGTAAAAGTCCTCAAGGCAAGCCAGGTACAGTGGTGAGCACCGGTAGTCCCAGGCACTCGGGAGGCTGAGGCAGGAGGATTGCTTGAGCCTAGGAGTTTGAGGCTACAGTGCACTATGACCGTACTTGTGAATAGCCACTACATTTCAGCTTGGGCAACATAATGAGACCCATTTCTTAAAAAAAAAAAAATTATTTTCAAAAGTACTCAACACAAAGGAGACAACATGAAAAAGTCCTGAAGTGGAAATGCCTTTGACATGTTTATTTTCTGTCTCATCCATGAAATAAAAGCTCTATGAATAGAGGTACCTTGCCTGTCTTGTTCACCTCTGTATTTCCAAGGTCCTGCCTGGCACAGTGGAAAGATGAAAAGGATGCCTGGGATATTATAGGGGTGTAGCACATATTTGTCAAATGAATAAATGAATCCCTCACAGACAGAATAGATTGTTCCCTCCTCAGAGTTCCAACAGTACTTTATACTGTACCTTAATTTGGACACTTTTCTTCACATTGTATGGTTGGTGTAAATATCTACGTATCTTCCTTTCTCTTCCATAAGCTCCTTGAGAACAGTGGCCATGCACAGTCAGCATTGTTTTCCCATTACAAACACAATATGGATCTCATTGTAAGCCCTCAGGTGAATATAGAGCTGAACATTCAGCCTACATATTAAAATGAACTTTCTGTGAAAATATACTTGAGTATGTTTTTCAATGACTTTTTCTACCTAAGGATTCATAGCAGTCTAAAACTCCCAGGAAAAAAATCTTTAGGGAAAATTAGTCTTCTGTAGAAAAAAGTTTGCCATTGCCCTATATGGCTTAAGCTCTTACATTGTATTCTTGTGTTATATACTTAAATCTAGTTCCAATTGGATCAACAGTTGTGCTCATAAGAATGTTGCTTATCTGGAGACTTAACTTGCTGCTTGCCATTGAAACAAAACTATCTCCCTTAGACATTCTCCAAGTGAAACAGAAATCAGGCATCTGATAACTGTTTCCCTTTTCTAAAAAGTTACCCAAGACATCTATAGAAGAATTTTAAAATGTGGAAAAGCAAACAAGCACAACAACAAATTAAAAGGTGAACCAGGTCCCACTTCCCAGGAGTAACTATTGTTAACATTTAAACATGCTTATCCTTCCAGACATAGCATGTGGACCCCAAATTACACTGAGGTTACATCTCTAAACATGCTTCATAGGCCAGGCATGGTGGCTCCTACCTGTAATACTAGCACTTTGGAAGCTAAGGCAAGAGGATCACTTGAGGCCAGGAGTTCAAGACCAACCTGAGCAAGAACAAGACTATGTCTCTACAAAAAAAGAAAAATAGGAAAGGAAAGAAAAATTAGCTTGGCACGGTGGCCTATGCCTGTAGTCCCAGCTACTTGGGAGGCTGAGGCAGGAGGATCACTTGAGCCCAGGAGTTTGAGGTTGCTGTGAGCTAGGCTGACACCATGGCACTCTAGCCCAGGCAACAAGGCAAGACTCCGTTTTTTAAAAAAACAACATAAAACATGCTTCATAACACAAACTGTTATGTCTGTTTGAACTGCATATGTGATCCTAATATAATTATACTTATGAAATATATATCTTGTCCATAAAATACATAATTATCTATTAATAATATCAAGAATAATATTTGTAAATGAATAATATTATTTACTTAATAAAAATATAAAGAACATTAGTTATTTGCTAGTATCAAAAAGAAGTGTGGCAGTTGTTACTGTGCCCCATCCCTTTAATGAGAAAAGTCAGTCATTTTAGAAAGCCTGTCACTGTCTATGCCAGCAGACTTATACAAATGTTTTCATAAAATAAAAAAAATTAAAAATGGGCTGGGCACAGTGTCTCATGCCTGTAATCCTAGCACTCTGGGAGGCCGAGACAGGCGGATTGCTCAAGGTCAGGAGTTTGAAACCAGCCTGAGCAAGAGCGAGACCCCATCTCTACTAAAAATAGAAAGAAATTAATTGGCCAACTACTATATATAGAAAAAATTAGCAGGGCATGGCGGCGCATGCCTGTAGTCCCAGCAACTCGGGAGGCTGAGGCAGGAGGATTGCTTGAACTCAGGAGTTTGAGGTTGATGTGAGCTAGGCTGATGCCATGGCACTCACTCTACCCTGGGCAACAGAGTGAGACTCTGTCTCAAAGATAGATAGATAGATAGATAGATAGATAGATAGATAGATAGATAGATAGATAGATTATTAATAGCATGAGATAAAGTGAGCAAAACAAATAACCGTTGAGTGTATTACTCCATACATTCACTATAAGAGCACAAGAGATTCTAGTATATAACCAGGCTACTCCATTACCTATAAACAAAAATTGAATTATATTTGGAGTTACACAGTCCAAAATTCTAATCTTATCATGCTAGCTGTGTGACCTTGGGCATGTTATTTCAATTCTCTATGCCTTGGTTTACTGCCCTTAAAATGAAGCTAGTAATTCCTGCCTTGTGTGGTAATTATGATCATGAAATGAAATAACATGTATAGCATTTCTGTGTACATACAGCACATAGAAAATAGTCCATGGTTTGGTGACATGTTTTTTTTTCACTTAGCAATCTATCATGAATGTTTTCCATATTGATATATCACTTTAATGGCCATCATTTGCTAATTTCTAGCTAATGTTTAATATAATTCATCCTTCAGCAGCCTCTGGCAGAGTTATCCTCCAGCAGAGGCATTTCTGTAGTACTATTCAGTTTCCTGTTGACAGCCCTCCTCACTACCCTGGCGCCTTTGACCCTACAGGTGTTAATGGTTTGAGGATGCTGGGAATTCTCCACGATGCAGTTGTGTTCCTGATTGAGCAGCTGTCTGGTGCCAAGCACTGTCGAAATTACAAATTTCGTTTCCACAAACCAGAGGAGGCCAATGAACCCCCCTTGAATCCTCATGGCTCGGCCAGGGCTGAAGTCCACCTCAGGCAAGTTGTCTTCTTTTCTGTAAGCAGTTTTGGGTCTCAGTTTTTTTTTTTTTTTTTTTTTTTTTTTTTTTTTTTTTTTTGAGACAGAGTCTCACTTTGTTGTCCAGGCTAGAGTGAGTGCCATGGCGTCAGCCTAGCTCACAGCAACCTCAAACTCCTGGGCTCGAGTGATCCTTCTGCCTCAGCCTCCCGAGTAGCTGGGACTACAGGCATGTGCCACCATGCCCGGCTAATTTTTTATATATATATATCAGTTGGCCAATTAATTTCTTTCTATTTATAGTAGAGACGGGGTCTCGCTCTTGCTCAGGCTGGTTTTGAACTCCTGACCTTGAGCAATCCGCCCGCCTCGGCCTCCCAAGAGCTAGGATTACAGGCGTGAGCCACAGCGCCCGGCCTGGGTCTCAGTTTTATTATCTAATGATACAGTTATTTTCCCACATAACCACTGAGATTTCCAGTGTTGATGCTATCATCCTCTACTGCTCTGTTAAAGTATTTCTGTAAGGCCGGGCGTGGTGGCTCACGCCTGTAATCCTAGCACTTTGGGAGGCCGAGGCAGGCGGATTGCTCAAGGTCAGGAGTTCGAAACCAGCCTGAGCGAGACCCCGTCTCTACCAAAAATAGAAATAAATTAATTGACCAACTAAAAATATATATACAAAAAATTAGCCGGGCATAGTGGCGCATGCCTGTAGTCCCAGCTACTCGGGAGGCTGAGGCAGTAGGATCGCTGAGCCCCGGAGATTGAGGTTGCTCTGAGCCAGGCTGATGCCACGGCACTCACTCTAGCCTGGGCAACAAAGTGAGACTCTGTCTCAAAAATAAATAAATAAATAAATTATTTCTGTAAATATGTTTCAATCTTTTCACTCCAGGAAGTCAGCATTTGACATGTTTAACTTCCTGGCTTCTAAACATCGACAGCCTCCTGAGTACAACCCCAACGATGAGGAAGAGGAGGAGGTACAGCTGAAGTCAGCTCGGTGAGTGGGGAGTGGGGAAGGGTTGTAGGAAATATTCTAGCTTTCCTTCCTGTTGTTCAGGGCACTGTGTAGTTTTCCTTGTATCAGAGTTTTCTGGATAAGATTTAAGAAGACTAAAATATAGTTTATGTTGAAGTAGCAGTATATGCCTGGTAAAGAGAAAGGAATATAAATTACAGAGGAGAAATCCAAATAACTGTAAGATGAGTATTGTCTTTAACTATGGTATACTGTCAGCTTTGGCTATACCATCACAGTCGTCATGGTGAGAAAGTACTAGATATATATATATTAAAAATGGGCTTCATTTTATAAGGGACTTGTTATGCTTGACATTGAACAAAGAGTATATTCATTTTCTCTACAAGTCTTCAAGACTCAAAACATTATTTCCTGAAGATAATTCATTAATAGTATGTCTCGTCTCTTAGGAGGGCAACCAGCATGGATCTTCCAATGCCCATGCGTTTTCGGCACTTAAAAAAGACTTCTAAGGAGGCAGTTGGTGTCTACAGGTATGGCTAAAATTCTAGAAAGAATATTGGAAAACTAATGAAGTTTTCCAAAATCAAAGAGGACCAAATGCCAGAGTGACATCTCTCCTTCAGTAAGTGAGGCTTTTATAGATATTATTAGTTGAACCTGATATTTTGGGAGCTTGTAACTCCTTGTGTTGAATAGGAATTTAACATAATAAGGATTTAAATATTGCTATTTCTAGTGGGCTACAGAATGGAGAAATCTTTCATCTTTGGTCATTTTTAGAACAAATAATATACACAAATCAAATGGGTCCAATTTTTTTTTTCTCAAATGTATGTCTCTCCTGGGTAACTAACAGATCAAAATTTATTCATGTATTCACACAATTAACCTTACTTGAAAAATTTGTGGGTTTTTTTGAGACAGAGTCTTGCTCTGTTGCCCAGGCTAAAGCGCCGTGGCGTCAGCCTAGCTCATAGCAACTTCAAACTCCTGGGCTCAAGTGATCCTCCTGCCTCAGTCCCCAAGTAGTTGGGACTATAGGCACGTGCCACCATGCCTGGCTAATTTTTTCTATTTTTAGTAGAGATGGGGTCTCGCTTTTGCTCAGGCTAGTCTTGAACTTCGGAGCTCAAGCAATCCTCTCACCTTGGCCTCCAAGAGTGCTAGGATTATAGGCATGAGCCACTTTGCCTGGCCGAAAAATTTGTGTCTGATATCTTTTCCATCTTTGTCCTAGGTCTCCCATCCATGGCCGGGGTCTTTTCTGTAAGAGAAACATTGACGCAGGTGAGATGGTGATTGAGTATGCCGGCAATGTCATCCGTTCCATCCAGACTGACAAGCGAGAGAAGTATTACGACAGCAAGGTGAGTCTCTCACTTTAACTCACCCACTTTTGTTTTGCTGTAGAAAGGGAACATCAGCTGTCAGTATGAACCCTAGATCCCAAAAGAAATGGTTTAGGTTATCAATTCAAAGACCATTTAAAAAAAAAAATCTTTGAAATTTGCGATGTGCCCACTAGAAGTTCAGAATCCACTCTAAAGGTTAGCTCAGAAAGATACTCTTTGAAAGTTTGTCTGAGTGGATCCTAGGATTAAAAGCACGCAGCTATACAAGTTTCTCTTTCCTACAGAGACATTAAGAAACCTAGTCTATCTGGGAGGTGAAGGTGGGCGGATTGCTCGAGGTCAGGAGTTGAAAACCAGCCTGAGCAAGAGCAAGACCCCGTCTCTACTATAAATAGAAAGAAGTTAATTAACCGAGCATGGTGGCACATGCCTGTAGCCCCAGCTACTCGGGAGGCTGAGGCAGAAGGATTGCTTGAGTCCAGGAGTTTGAGGTTGCTGTGAGCTAAGAGTCCTAGTCTAGTGCCTGTAATCTAGGAACTTCTCATGGAAGCATCCTGAAAGATAGGAGCTGGGAGAAATCTGGAAACTTTACTGGAAGAAATTTTATCAGTGGTTGTAGGTAACATCATGAGAAGGTTAGAAAATGTTCTTAAATCTGAGTTAATAAGAAATAATAAGTTTTTCTCCTTTCTCCTTCATGTATAGGGCATTGGTTGCTACATGTTCCGAATTGATGACTCAGAGGTAGTGGATGCCACCATGCATGGAAATGCTGCACGCTTCATCAATCACTCATGTGAGCCTAACTGCTACTCTCGAGTCATCAATATTGATGGGCAGAAGCACATTGTCATCTTTGCCATGCGTAAGATCTACCGAGGGGAGGAACTCACTTATGACTATAAGTTCCCCATTGAGGATGCCAGCAACAAGCTGCCCTGCAACTGTGGCGCCAAGAAATGCCGGAAGTTCCTAAACTAAAGCTGCTCTTCTCCACCAGTGTTGGAGTACTAGGACCCAGGGCCATCCAAAGCAATGCTGAAGGCCTTTTCCAGCAGCTAGGAGCTCCAGGATTGAGTGGGCGCAGTTGAGAGGCCTCTGTGATGGCTGAGCTCCCTTATGTCCTGTATTCACATTATACATGTGATCATAGTCCTGGAGAGAGAGTTGAGGTCTTAAAGAAAAGATCCATGATTGACTTTCTCCTGGGGCCCCTCTGATTGTTTGCTGTTCATAAGTGGGAAATGGGGATCCTAGCAGACTTGCCTGGAAGGAGCCTATAGAGGGTTAGTTATGTTGGGAGATTGGGCCTGAACATCTCCTCAGAGATAAGTTGCCATCCTCGCCTTGGCCCTTTCCCAAGCACTATAAGTGAAGGGTCAGGCAAAGCCCCAAATTCAGGTTGGTTAGACACCTGACAGTTTGTCAGCTGGGCCCCACCTGTGGCCGTCTGTTGAACAAACAGAGGCCTGGTGGTTTTCCTTGTCCTCCCACTTGCAAGTTCACTTCTGGCTGGGAGACAGGATTCCTACCACCTCTGGTGTCAAAAGGCTGTCTTAGGGTTGTGCCAATTAATTACCAAACATTGAGCCTGTGGGCTGTAAGTGGGAGTGTTATCCCCATGAGCCTTAGCTCAGCCAGTCACCTTTCTTGACAGTAGGAGCGGCTTCCCTCTCCCATTCCTTCTCTTCACTCCCTTTTCTGCCTTTCCCTCGTCCTTCATCCCACTGCTTTCCCATTCTTCTTTCTGGGTGGTAGGGGAGATTGACTCCTTGCTCAAGGACACTCCCTGTTGGGCATAGGATGTGCCTGCAAAAAGTTCCCTGAGCCTGTAAGCACTCCAGCTGGGGAAGTGGACAGGAGCCATTGGTCACAACCAGACAGAATTTGGAGAAGTTTTCATAAAACTCCACTGAGAGTTTTAAAGAAATAAATGTAGCATGATTTTTTTTTAGAAGAGGAAAAAGATTATTTAAATAGGATCTGAATCATGCAACAACCAGAGTATCACAACCAGGATAACCCTTGGGCCCCATTCCTAGGGACATGATTACTTTATTTTCCCCTTGTTAAGACATAGGAAAACTTAATTTTTAAACGGTCAATGTCCAGTTGAAGGCAGAACACTAATCAGATTTCAAGGCCCAAAACTTGGGGACTAGACCACCTTGTGTTGAGGGAACTCTGCCACCTGTGCACAATCCATGGATAAAGTAAATTAAATGACACTACTGCCCTGATTACTCCTTAGGATGTGGTCAAAACAGCATCAAATGTTTCTTCTCCTCCTTCCCCGAAGACAGTGTCCTGAACCTGTTAAATTAAGTCATTGGATTTTACTCTGTTCTGTTTACAGTTTACTATTTAAGGTTTTATAAATGTAAATATATTTTGTATATTTTTCTATGAGAAGCACTTCATAGGGAGAAGCACTTATGACAAGGCTATTTTTTAAACCGCGGTATTATCCTAATTTAAAAGAAGATCGGTTTTTAATAATTTTTTATTTTCATAGGATGAAGTTAGAGAAAATATTCAGCTGTACACACAAAGTCTGGTTTTTCCTGCCCAACTTCCCCCTGGAAGGTGTACTTTTTGTTGTTTAATGTGTAGCTTGTTTGTGCCCTGTTGACATACATGTTTCCTGAGTTTGCTCTTCGACAATAAATGGAGAAGGAATGTCCCCCAACTCCACTGGGACACTCCCCTCCTTCCCCTATTGAAGCTCCTCAAAAGGCTACAGTAGTATCTTGACACAACAGTTTCTCCTCTTTCCCATACTGTCTATCTCCTTTCTGGCACAAGCTCCAGAGTGGTGAAAGACAGTAATCTTTTACATTTCCCCCATCTTTCCTACTTCAGAGTTAGCAACCAACAAGTTGAATGGCAACTTGACATTTTCCATCACCATCTGCCTCATAAGTCACTTCCTTTCCTTTCCCTCTGCCCACCAAGTCCTCATACCTGCAAAGAACCCATTGATCACCTTGTGCCCTCTTTTGGGGCAGCCTGTTGAAACTGAAGCACAGTTTGACCACTCACGATAAAGCAGATTTTTCTCTGCCTCTGCCACAAGGTTTCAGAGTAGTGCAGTCCAAGTAGAGGGTGGGGCACCCTTTTCTCGACGCAAGAAGCCCATTCCTATGGAAGTGTAGCAAAGCAATACGACTCAGCCCAGCACTCTCTGACCCAGGACTCATGGCTCTGCTGTGCCTTCCATCCTGGGCTCCCTTTTCTTCCATGACCTTAAGAACTTTGTCTGGTGGCTTTGCTGGAACATTATCACTGTTGTCACTGTCATGCAGGGAGCCCAGCACTGTGGCCAGGATGGCAGAGACTTCCTTGTCATCGTGGAGAAGTGCCAGCAAGGGACTGGGGAAAAGCACTCTACCCAGACCTCACCTCCTTTCCTCCTTTTGCCCATGAACAAGATGCAGTGGCCCTAGGGGTTCCACTAGTGTCTGATTTCCTTTATTATTGCACTGTGTGAGGTTTTTTGGTAAATCCTTGTATTCCTATTTTTTTTAAAGAAAAAAACTTAAGCTGCATTTGTTACTGAAATGATTAATGCACTGATGGGTCATGAATTCACCTTGAGAAAGACCCAAAGGCCAGTCAGGGAGTGGGGGAAACTCAGCTAAATAGACCTAGTTACTGCCCTGCTAGGCCATGCTGTACTGTGAGCCCCCTCCTCATTCTCTCTACCAACCCCAAACCCTGAGGACAGGAGAAGGACCCACATCTTTCCTTCTCCTGCCAGCTGCAGATGGTTTGCCTTGCCTTTCCACCCCCTAATTTCAACCACAGAAATGAGAAATTCCTCTTATAGCTCAGCCTTGAGTCCATTGCCAAAATTTCAGCATACCTGCCAGCAACTTGGGAGATAAGCTAGAGTTTCCCTGTGCAAGGGAAAGAAGGCAAAAATGGCACAGCTATCTCCCAAACAGGTCTGAGTTTGTTTTGAAAGTGACTGAGGGAATATCCGCACAAAAATGCAGTTTGAGGAATTGTGGTGGGTCATTCCCAAGAATCCCCCAAGGGGCATCCCAAATCCCTAAGGAGTAATAGCTGCAAACCTGGTCAGTTCTCAGTGAGAGCCAGCTCACTTATAGCTTTGCTGCTAGAACCTGTTGTGGCTGCATTTCCTGGTGGCCAGTGACAACTGTGTAACCAGAACAGCTGCATGGCGCTGACCCTTTGGCCGGAACTTGGTCCCTTGGCTCCCTCCTTGGCCACCCACCATCTTTAGCACAGCCCCTCCTGTTTTTAGGCCAATAACAAGAATTAAGGGGGAAGCCCTGGCAGCTATATGTTTTCAACCAGACCGGGACCTAGCCCACCACCCTGCTTGCCTGTCAAACCCCCGGCCAATGCTGTGAGCACCATGCAGCTCCCTTGACTTAAAAAAAGAAAAAGAAAAAAAAAATACAACAACACACACACAAAAAAAAACAAAAAAAAATCTTTTAATGAATGTATCTTTCTAAAGGACTGACGTTCAATCAATATCTGAAAATACTAAAGGTCAAAACCTTGTCAGATGTTAACTTTTAAGTTTGATTTGGGATTTTTTTTTTAATAGAAATCAAGTTGTTTTTGTTTTTAAGGAAAAGCGGGTCATTGCAAAGGGCTGGGTGTAATTTTATGTTTCATTTCCTTCATTTTTAAGCAATACAAGGTTATTGAGCAGATGGTTTTGTGCCGAATCATGAATACCAGTCAAGTCTCACACTCTGAAAACTTGCAACTTTTTGTTTGTTTTGGTTTTCAAATAAATATAAATATGATATATATAGGAACTAATATAGTAATGCACCATGTAACAAAGCCTAGTTCAGTCCATGGCTTTTAATTCTCTTAACACTATAGATAAGGATTGTGTTACAGTTGCTAGTAGTGGCAGGAAAACGTCAGGCTAGCATTCCTCTGATTCCCAAAATGGGAAAAAACCCAAACAATAAAGGGATGGTGAAACAGTCTATTCCTAGGATCAGAGAGAAATGCAGAAATGGTGTCACCTGGATTTTTTTCTGCCCATGAATGTTGCCAGTCAGTACCTGTACTCCTTGTTTCTCTATTTTTGGTTATGAATGTTGGGGTTACCACCTGCATTTAGGGGAAAATTGTGTTCTGTGCTTTCCTGGTATCTTGTTCCGAGGTACTCTAGTTCTGTCTTTCAACCAAGAAAATAGAATTGTGGTGTTTCTTTTATTGAACTTTTAACAGTCTCTTTAGTAAATACAGGTAGTTGAATAATTGTTTCAAGAGCTCAACAGATGACAAGCTTCTTTTCTAGAAATAAGACATTTCTTGACAACTTTATCATGTATAACAGATCTTTTGTTTTTTTTTTTTCTCCTTGTGTTCTTCCAAGCTTCTGGTTAGAGAAAAAGAGAAAAAATAAAAGGAAAATGTGTCTAAAGTCCATCAGTGTTAACTCCCTGTGACAGGGATGAAGGAAAATACTTTAATAGTTCAAAAAATAATAATGCTGAAAGCTCTCTACGAAAGACTGAATGTAAAAGTAAAAAGTGTACATAGTTGTAAAAAAAAAAAGGAGTTTTTAAACATGTTTATTTTCTATGCACTTTTTTTTATTTAAGTGATAGTTTAATTAATAAACATGTCAAGTTTATTGCTGCACAGGGTTGAGATTCCTTTTGGCCTTGGTGGGAGTGGGAGGAGGGGCGTGGCCTGTGACCTGGTTCAAAGTACTTCCACAGTCCTTTCTTTTAAGGTGGAATCACTAAATCATTCCCCATAGCCTACCTTCAGGGCCCACACCACACTGACTCTCTAATTTTTTTTTTTTTAAGAGATGGGGTCTCTCTCCATCACGCAGGCTAGGACTACAGGCATGCACGGTTGTGTCCAGTTTACACTGACTGTATTTTCGACTTTTGCTCATCAGTGATGTATATTCAGGAATAGGTCAAGAGGACAGAGGAATAGTCCTTTTACTTTTTACATATTCCCCACCACCACCCCCGCACCCCTTTTATCCAGGGGAGGTCAAGCAGCAGCTTCTAACAATTTTCTCATGAATAAAATGAAAAAATTTCAGGGGAAAACTGGAGAACACCTTCTCTTTGCTCTACTCCACCTTAAGGCTAAAACTGGATTTGTTTATTCTGTGGGGGCTGGGGAGTGTTGAGAAATAATTGTAAATATTCTGCCATCAGGGATCACTAACCCCAGGCCCAAGGGGGTTGAGTTTACAAGATAGCCAAGGAATGGGAGACACTCCTCTTGAGGGGGATGGTCCTAAAACAGAACCTCCTCTTTTTAGATCAAGTGACTGTTGGAGGCTCAGCACCTATCCCCTTTCCTCCCTCTTCTCTCATCCTGAGTCACCTTTTGGGATTTTGGAGTTGAGCACCATGGGGACTCCAAATGATCAGGCAGTTTTGCAGGCCATCTTCAACCCTGACACCCCATTTGGAGATGTGGAGTTGGACCTAGGAGAAGCAGAAAAGGAAGAACTAGATGAAGGTGAGCATTTGCCCTGGAATGTAGTTCATCACGTAGGCTGGCCTGCTGGCCTCCCGAGAGTGGCAGAGGGCTGTGATCTACAGGGCCCCTTGTTCCATGACCCTTGGGTTATGATTGAGATTGGGTTGAGATCAGGTTGGCTGATCCTTAGTGCACTGATAGGGGTTTGGTGAGAGACATTTACCAAGAGGAGAAAGTAATCAGCTCTTACACCTCTGAACTTACCACTTAATTCATTCCATGATGCAAGCTTAATTGTATTGGGTGATGTTAAACTCTCATATCTGTGTCATAACAGAATACCACCACCCCCCACCACAGAATGGAATACAGAAACACAGCAGGGCAGGGAGTGGTGGTTCACATGAGTGAGTGGTTACAATATAGACAGCAGAACTAGCAGGTTTTCTTTTTTTTTTTTTTTTTTTTTCCTTTTTTTTTTTTAGAGATGGGGCCTTGCTTTGTTCCCTGGGCATGAGGGCAATGGCATGATCATAGTTCATTGCAACCTCGAACTCCTGAGCTCAAGTGATTTTTCTGCCTCAGCCTCCCAAGTAGCTGGGACTACAGGTGCACACCACCATGCCCAGCTAATTTTTCTTATATTTTTGTGGAGATGAGGTCTCAAACTCCTGACCTCAAGTAATTCACCTGCCTTGGCTTCCCAAAGTGCTAGGATTACTGGCATGAGCCACTAGGTTCAGCCTGTATTTATTAAACCCTATTACAAGCCAAGCACTGAGCTAACTGGCTTTTCCATTATTCCCTAATGAAGGAGTTTTTAATGCCATCTGTTTCTGGGGGAGTGGAAGCCTAAGCCTCAATGAAACTTTAGACTGAAAAGCTGAGAGGTACTTAAGAAGTGATTTTCATGACTGGGGAATGTCATGGTGGCCTTTGTGTAATAGGCAGTGTAGTAAAACAAAATGCAGACAGGCTTAGGAGCCATAAAGACCTGGGTTCCAATCCAAGCTCTGCAATTTATGGATTGTGTGACCTTGAGCAAGTTCTTGAACTACAGGTTAAGGAGTTTGGGCTTCATTCTTTTGGCAATGGGGAGCCAATCAAGGTCCCTTTCCCAGGTCCCTTTGGAACTTAAGGCAGTGCTAGCTCCCAGCCTTGGTGACCTCAGCTCCCACTAACCCCATACACTGCAACTTATCCCTGCTGTGACCCACACTCAGTCAGCTCTGGCTCAGATCTTGGGATTCCAAAGCCTGAGGTGGCTTTTTCTTCTTGGCCTGACTGCACACCTGTCCCCTCCTCCTGGCTCATTCCCTGGCACAGATGGAGTATTCCCTCAAGCACAGTTGGAGCAGTCCAAGGCCCTGGAGCTGCAGGGGGTGATGGCAGCAGAGGCTGGGGACCTCAGCACAGCCCTGGAGAGGTTTGGCCAAGCCATCTGCCTGTTGCCTGAGAGGGCATCAGCCTACAACAACCGAGCCCAGGCCCGGCGACTTCAGGGAGATGTGGCAGGTAAGGGGAGATGCCCTGAAGCCTCTGCAGAAGGGGCTGCCAGAGGACACAGACCAGAGATGAAGTGATTATGGGCTAGGCTATGAGGGGTAGGGAGTCACTAAACTCTGGAGCCTGTCTTCTTATGTATAAAGTATGAGATGTATCATGGGCCCTGCTAATCTCATGGGCCTCTTTGAAAGGCAGAAGTGATTGCAAACCCATTCATTCATTTAAAGAACATTTAATGAGAACCTACAATGTGGCAGGCAGTAGGCTAGGTGCTTAGGACATAGAGATAAATGGTACACTATTGACAGCTAACATTTATAGAGTGGTTACCGTGTGCCAGGCATTAAGCACTTTACATATAAACTGTAGTAACCCACTTAATGCTTGTAACAAACCCTAAGGTATGCACTATTCTGTTTGCTAGACGAAGAAACTGAAGCATGGAGATGTTAGCCAGCTTGTTTACCATCATACAGCTGGGAAGTGGCAGAGCAGGGATTTGAAGCAGGTAGCAGGGCTGCAGAGTGTGTGCTCTTAAACGCCACATGCTGCTGCTCAAGGAGGTCCCAGTCTTGAGAGGTAGAACAGACACATACAGGATACTAGCAAAACAAGTTTGAGAGGGGTCAGCATGGGACCTCTTCCTGAAGGGCAAGTCTTGAGGGATGAGTAAGAGTTAGCTGCGTGAGTGGGAGAAGGTAGAGTCTGTGGAGGTCCCGAAGGTATGCACAGGTACAGGGATTTCCTTCGGATTTCCAGGCTGGCTGGAGTGGAGGAAGGATAGAGAGCTGAGCCTGGAGGGGTAGGCAGGGGTCAGACAGTGAGGACCTTGGGAGTGTTAGGCTGAGATTGGACTTTGTCTTGAAAACACAGGTGATCACTCAAGGATTTTAACAGGGGAGTGACTGGATCAAACCTGCTGCATTCAGATTACTCTGGCTAGATTGGGGACAGTGGGACAGAGGGGACCTGGCTGATGGGAAGGTGTAGACTACGGAAGCCTAGTAGGGAGCTACTTGTAAGGACCAGTGCTGGTGCAGGTGCTCCCAGGGCCAGGAATGCCAGGTTGGGGAGTTTGGACTCCATTCCACAAACAATGGGGAATCCCTAGAGCCCCCTAGGGTTCCAGGCTTGTGTGCCCAGACCTCTGGGGACAGGCTGAGGCTGAAACTCCAGAGAGGTGCAGAGGTGATTGATTCCTCCAGATCAGCTCCTCCCTCCAAGGGAAACCAAGGAATGCTGCAGCCTGAGAGCTTCCCAGCAGCCTGGGTGGGTTTAAGGAACCAAGACACATAAAGACCCAAGACAGAGAAGATCAGCCTTGCTCCAGGACAGTGCTGGAACTCCCCAGGTACCTTGTCAGGCTCTTTAGGGACTAGAGAACCTGAGTGAACTGAAGCAGAACCCAGATGAAAACAGCCTGGGGTACCTTACAGAAGACACCACCTGGCTGCCTGAGTTTCTGAGTACTGAGGCCTAACCCAAGTATTAATATTTTATGAGAATAATTAAAATAAAAATGGTGCAGGGCAGCTCTGGCTCCAGGACCCCCTTCCAAGGAATTAGATACAAAATAGTGAAGATCTTGGAGATAATGAAAGAATGAAGAAAGGCAATCAGTCTAGGTAACTGGGGAGGAGCTGTTCTAAACTTTAACAAGCATTGTAAACTGTCAAAAGAGATAAACTGACTTTATTGTCTTTGCAAGAAATGGTTGTGCAGTCAATTACAATTTTTTTAATTTAAAAAAAATTGTAGAGTCGGGGTGGGGGTCTTGCTTTGTTACCCTTGTTTGAACTCCTGAGCTCAAGAGATCCTCCCGAGTAGCTGGGACTACTCAAGCGCCACGGTGCCTGGCGAATATTTCTATTTTTTGTAGAGACAGGGTCTTGCCATGTGGCCCAGGCTGGTCTTGAACTCCTGGCCTTAAGTGATCCTCCCGCCTCAGCTTCCCCAGTGATTGGGATTACAGGCCCCAGCCACCGCGCCTGGTTAATTATAATTTTTTTGAACCCTGGGATTGATCCAGTCACCTGTCACATAGTAGATGATTAGTAACTTATGTGTGGATTAACTGCTTAAAGGAGAAAAAAAAAAAAAAAAAAACACATGTGGAATGACTTGCCCACTACTTGCCCGACAATGGGCCAGATTCAAAACATAGTGACCGTTCACAATCCTCCCGCAACCTTCATGTTTTGGTGTATCAGTGGTGGAAAATAATAGGAACCTGTTCTTAAGTGCTGTGCCGCCCAGGCAAGTCTTCCCAACTCCTCCAGTCTCCAGCTGCGCAATGGGGTAACAAATCTCCAGCTCCAGCATCAAATGTCTGCGAGTGCAGCAGGCAGGCTGTAAACGGCCGAGCCCGGGGTCTCAGGGGCCACCACGGACTGCAGTGATCCGCGAGGCTACAGGTGGCAGGGGGTGGGGGCTCCAGCACCTGGCGCCCAGGGCGGCCGCTGACCGCCTCCCGTCCCGCAGGCGCCCTGGAGGACCTGGAGCGCGCCGTGGAGCTAAGCGGCGGCCGAGGCCGCGCCGCCCGCCAGAGCTTCGTGCAGCGCGGGCTCCTGGCGCGGCTGCAGGGCCGGGATGACGATGCCCGCAGGGACTTCGAGCTGGCGGCGCGGCTGGGCAGCCCCTTCGCGCGGCGCCAGCTGGTGCTGCTCAACCCCTACGCCGCGCTGTGCAACCGCATGCTGGCTGACATGATGGGGCAGCTGCGCAGCCCCCGCAACGGGCGCTGAGCGCGGCTGGGCCTGGGTGGCGGCCGGGGTGGGGGGGGCGGGAAGGGCCCTGAATCAATAAAGTTGCACTGGCCTCACCGACTCGCCTGTTCTGCGTCGCGCCCACGCGCCCACGCACGGGCAGAAGCGCACTCAGGTGCACGCGGCGTGGGGTCCGGGGGAGGGCGCGGCGGGCCCGTGGTCGGGCATTGATTGGCCCTGCCTGGCGCAGCCCCCGCCCTTGCGGCGGACTGCGGTGCTCGTCAGACCTGAGCAGTTGCTCTGGCTGCGCGCGGGAGGGAGCCAGGTGAGCCGCCCGGTAGAAGGGGGCGGGGGCGGGATGCTCCCGCGGCCCCACCCCCACCCCTTCCTCTCCCGCCCAGATCCACCTGAGCAAGTGGGACAGGGAAGGGGGCGCAGGGCGAGAGGTGGGAGGGGGAATGGGGTAAGGAAGAGGAGGGGTGAGGAGACAGGCGCTCCCATTGGGGGAGGGGCGCGTGTGGCTCGAGTGTGCGGGTGTGTGACTGGGTACGGTGCGGCTGCGCTGGCGCTCGTTGCTTCTGTGTACCTGCGGGTGTGTACCTGCGGGTGTGTACCTGCTTGTCCCCTGGAGTCAGTGGTTGGTTCTGTGCCCGCTGGGTGGCCAGGTACAGGCTGGGTGGGTCTGTGCCTTTGGGCTTTGCTGTTCGTGTCCGTGCCTTCGCCACCGTGGGCTGGTGTACATTTGTGTTTCCGTGCATGGTTCTTTTTGTTTCTGGAGAGTAAATTCCTGGAGGAATTGCTAGGCCTGCCTGCTCTCACCTGGCTGACACGGATGCCCGCCCCCTTCTCTCAGCAGCCTGGGGCCCGGCCCGGGCCACCATGGCGCTGCCTCCAGGCCTGGCTACCCTCTCGCACACACTGCTGCTCCTGCCAGCCCTTCTGAGCTCAGGTACATCCCTCTTCATTCCTCCACCAAGCACTTCTGGGGTCCAGAGCCTCCTCTCTCCTCTCCTTGCTATACCTTCAGTCGGGGCACCCACTCTAGAGCCTGGTTCCCCTCACCCACCTACCCTAGGTCCAGCCAGTCCCTGGTGAGAGAACCCGGGTGTCCTGGCTCTGAGCCTGCTGTCCCTCCGTAATGGCCTCATCCTGGTCACAGAACAGGACCAACCCTCCTCCAGCCCTTCCCAGAGGCCCTCTGCTGTGTTCCAGGTTGGGGGGAGTTGGCGCCACAAATAGATGGTCAGACCTGGGCTGAGCGGGCACTCCGAGAGAATGAGCGCCACGCCTTCACCTGCCAAGTGGCAGGGGGCCCTGGCACCCCCCGATTGGCCTGGTACCTGGATGGACAGCTGCAGGAGGCCAGCACCTCAAGACTGCTGAGCGTGGGCGGGGAGGCCTTCTCTGGGGGCACCAGCACCTTTACCATCACTGCCCAGCGGGCCCAGCACGAACTCAACTGCTCCCTGCGGGACCCGGGCAGTGGCCAGTCAGCCAATGCCTCCGTCATTCTCAATGTGCAATGTGAGTGCCCCTGAGGTGGGCAGGGATAGGTTCTCTGGCTAGGGACTCCCAGAAGCCACCAGGCAGGTGGTTGGCAGGACATTTAATAAACACTTAAGCACTTTGCAAATATTAACTCTTCTTATCCTCCCAATAATCCTATGAGGTGATTACGATTGTTATCCCATTTTACAAATGAGAAAACTGAGGCACAAAGAAGTTAAGCAATCTGCCCAAGGTCCTACACCTGGCAAGATGCAAAGCCAGGATTCAAATCCAGACATTTGGGTTCTAGTATTTATACTCTTTTTTTTTTTTTTTTAAGACAAAGTCTCGCTTTGTTGCCCAGGCTAGAGTGAGTGCTGTGGGGTCAGCCTAGCTCACAGCAACCTCAAACCCCTGGGCTCAAGCAATCCTGCTGCCTCACCCTCCCGAGTAGCTGGGACTACAGCTATGTGCCACCATGCCCAGCTAATTTTTTCTCTATATATTAGTTGACCAATTAATTTCTTTCTGTTTATAGTAGAGAGGGGGTCATGCTCTTGCTCAGGCTGGTTTCAAACTCCTGACCTCCAGCAATCCTCCCGCCTCGGCCTCCCAGAGTGCTAGGATTACAGGCGTGAGCCACTGCGCCTGGCCCTAGTATTTATACTCTTAATCGCTACGAAGTGCTGCCCCTCTGGCAGACCCAACCATCCCATTTCTCAGTGCCCCTTCTGAGTAGGCATCCAGGCTCCTGGCTCCCATCTGGGTTTGGGTTTGGGAAGAAATGGCCAGAAGCATGAGGTGCTGTGGTGAGAGCATGTTGGCCTCTGCTTTGTACCAGTTAAGCCGGAGATTGCCCAGGTCGGGGCCAAGTACCAGGAAGCTCAGGGCCCAGGCCTCCTGGTTGTTCTGTTTGCTCTGGTGCGTGCCAACCCACCTGCCAATGTCACTTGGATCGACCAGAATGGGCCAGTGACTGTCAACACCTCTGACTTCCTGGTGCTGGATGCCCAGAACTACCCCTGGCTCACCAACCACACTGTGCAGCTGCAGCTCCACAGCCTGGCACACAACCTCTCAGTGGTGGCCACCAATGACGTGGGTGTCACCAGTGCCTCCCTACCAGCCCCAGGTGAGAATTGCCAGCAACTGGCCCAGCAAAGGCTCAGGTCAGTGCAGGAACCAGGGTGCAGAAATGGGAGGACTTGTTGCCCTTTGGGTGGGTCTTGTGGATGAGCTGTCCCCATCCACCTTGGGCAAGGAGGACAGAGTAGTTCCTACAGCATTTTGGGGTTGGGGCACTGCCTACTTGGAACCTAACCAGAAGACAACTTGCAGGGCTCCTGGCCACTCGGGTAGAAGTGCCACTGCTGGGCATTGTTGTAGCTGGAGGGCTTGCCCTGGGCACCCTCGTGGGGTTCAGCACCTTGGTGGCCTGCCTGGTCTGCAGGAAAGAGAAGAAGACCAAAGGTAGGGCCAGTGGTGTTGGGGGCAGAGGGTGGCTAAGGGAGTGGCGGTGAGGTCGCGGTGAGCCGCAAAAACAGCAAGTAGAGCTGGGCAGCACAGGTCATCTCTGACAAGCGGCAGAACACTTCCAGGGTATGGCCGTGGGTGGGATAACATGCATCCTGGGTAGCAGCAGGGTCAGCCCCTGGCAACCCAGGCTGGGCATTTGAGAGACCACTTGCCTGAGGGTCCTGGGTCTGAAAGGGCAGGGGAGGCAGAGCCCGGCATGGGAGGGCACATTGAGAATCGGTGGCATGGTTTTTTTCTCCTCAGGCCCCTCCCGGCGCCCATCTCTGGTCTCTAGGTAACTCTTCGTGGGGCTGGGTGGACGGGCTGAACTGAAATGCAGGGTGGGGACGTGTGGGAACCCAGGGTTTCTGGCAGGTCTGGAATAGGCCCCAGTAGAGGAACCTGTGCCTGCTGGTGCCAGGGCACATCCCAACCTTTGTCTGCCCGTAGTGACTCCAACAACCTGAAACTCAACAATGTGCGCCTGCCACGGGAGAACATGTCCCTCCCATCCAACCTTCAGCTCAATGACCTCACTCCAGATTCCAGAGGTACATCCAGGCCCCTGCTGTTTGCAGGTGCTTCTGAGAAAAAGAGAGACCCTGGTGCTTAGGAGGGGCAAGGCCCCATCAGGCACGCTCCTGTGCTGGGCACAGCCCCCTTTGTCACCCAACAGGGAAATCGGCAGACCAGCAGATGACTCGGAACAACAGCCGGCCAGAGCTTCTGGACCCAGAGCCCGGTGGCCTCCTCACCAGCCGAGGTACTGGGGAAGGGGCCTGCTGCCCTCCTCCCCTGCTCCCGGCTCTGTGCATGTGTGAATGTGTCCAAGGCCTCTGAGTGCCCGGGGGCAGAGAGGGCTCTTCCACCTCCCCAGGAACCGGGGTTACTGAGTCCCCTGCACCTCTTTGACCTCGCAGGCTTCATCCGCCTCCCAATGCTGGGCTACATCTATCGAGTGTCCAGCGTGAGCAGTGATGAGATCTGGCTCTGAGCTGAGGGTGAGACGAGGGTGCCCTCTCAGCCCCCAGATACCCTCCAGCTCCTCCTCCGAGGCATCCTCTGCCTAGCTGCGTTGCCAGCGTGAAGAGGCCATGCCACTGCCACTTTTGCTCGTCCTCCTGGCTGGGGTGCCCTCCGTGTGATGCATATGATGTGTTTCACTGGGATCTGACCCGCAGGGGCACAGGTATCCTTGGCCAGGCTGCCAGCTGGCCCTGAGCCCCTCTTGCCAGCTCAGGTTGGGGGCCTGCATGTGATGACTGGGCCCAGGCAGCTGGGGCTCTTTGGCCAGATGTGTTCAGATGTCATCCAACATCCAAGTGTGGCATGGCCTGCTGAATACCCTGCACCTGTGGTCCTTAGCACCTTGTACTGTAGGCATGGGGCATGCGGGTTTGGGGGGCAGGGAGGACCCTGCATGGATTTCCTTCCTATGCTATGTAGCTTCTTTCCCTCAGGGAGAATTTAGGACCCTGTTAGCTGTATAGAACTAAACCAAATTTTGCACAGGAACCAACCCCTGGCCCAGGGGCACTGGCCAAGCACAAACTAGTCCCTTTTGCTGCATACCTTTCTGCCCTCGTCTACCCCTCTGCCCTCAACTCTTGGACATCCTAGGTTATATGTTGGACCTTCTTCACTGGGCACTAGACTCTTCTATTGGCCTGGCCCGTGGCAGTGCCAGTGCCTGGTGTTAGCACAAGCCAGGTAGGAAGAGGGAGATGACAAATCTGGTGGCACCCAGGATGACGCGTAGCAATGCGTCATTTTCTTACAGTGTTAGCACTTTAAGCACATCCCCTGGGGGAAGGGGTGAGTAAGGGGCCCAGAGCCCTTTTTGTGTTCCCCAAGTTTGGCCTTCAGCGATTCACTGTGAGTGTCCAGAGCCCTTGGGATTGGTGGTCTTGCTCTCAACACATCTCCTCCACCATGGGGCCCCAGCCCTGATGACTCCACCCTCCATTCCCCGATCAGCAGGAAGCCACTAGTCCTGCCCCACTAGGATGGTCACAGCAGACACATAATTCAGTAGTGCTGGAAGCTTTAGGAGGATATGTAGAAAGAGGGAGACCACATACCCCAAAATGACCTAAGAATGCTTTAAAAAGCAACCTGAAAATGATTGGGAATTAATATAGTACAGAGTATATTTTTCCCTTGCTGAGATCTTGTTTTATAATTTTTTTCATGTTATTGCCTAGTGCTAAGCACACCGTAAATTCAATAAACTTGACTGAATGCATTTACATATCTCTGTTTCATTTCTTTTTTTTTTAATTTTAATTTTAGCATATTATGGGGGTACAAGTGTTAAGGTTACTTATATTGCCCATGCCCCCCTCCCCCCTCGAGTAAGAGCTTCAAGTATGTCCATCCCCCAAACATTGCACTTCTTACTAGTTGTGGTTGTATATACCCATCCCTTCCTCCCCCCTCCCAACCTTCCGACACCCAATAAATGTTACTCCTATATGTCCACTTAGGTGTTGATCCGTTAATACCAATTTGCTGGTGAGTACATATGGTGCTGGTTTTTCCATTCTTGAGATACTTCACTTAGTAGAATGGGTTCCAGCTGTATCCAGGAATATACAAGACGTGCTATATCACTGTTGTTTCTTAAAGCTGAGTAGTACTCCATGGTATACATATACCACATTTTATTAATCCACTCATGAATTGATGGGCACTTGGGTTGTTTCCATAGCTTTGCAATTGTGAATTGTGCTGCTATAAACATTCAAGTGCAGTGTCTTTTTCATAAAGTGACTTTCGATCTTTTGGGTAGATGCCCATTAGTGGAATTGCTGGATCAAATGGTAGATCTACTTGTATTGCTTTGAGGTATCTCCATATTGCTTTCCACAGAGGTTGAACTAGTTTGCAGTCCCACTAGCAGTGTAGGAGTCTTCCTCTCTCTCCGCATCCATGCCAGCATTTGTTGTTTGGGGACTTTTTGATGAAGGCCATTCTCACTGGAGTTAAGTGATATCTCATTGTGGTTTTGATTTGCATTTCCCTGATGATTAGAGATGTTGAACATTTTTTCATATGTTTATTGGCCATTATTTTGTCTTCTTTTGAGAAGTTTCTTCTATTCATGTCCTTTGCCCATTTTTTGATAGGGTTGTTTGATTTTTTCTTGCTGATTTTCCTGAGTTCTAAATAGATTCTAGTTATCAGCCCTTTATCGGATGTGTAGCTTGCAAAATTTTTCTCCCATTCTGTGGGTTGTCTGCTCTCTTGACAGTTTCTTTGGCTGTGCAGAAGCTTGTTAATTTCATTAGGTCCCATTTGTTTATTTTTGTTGCTGTTGTGATTGCCTTTGGGGTCTTCTTCATAAATTCTTTGCCTAGGCCAATGTCCTTGCAGGTTAGATGTGTTTCCTGAAGGCAGCAGATACTTGGCTTGTGTTTTTTTTATCCATTCGGCCAGCCTATGTCTCTTGAGTGGGGAGTTCAAGCCATTCACATTTATTGAGATAACTGATAGGTGGGGAAGATTTCTGTTCATTATGTTGGGTTGAATTTTGTTGCTTTGTTTTCTTTCTTGAGCCATTGTAATGTCTGGGCTTTGATCTTTAGCTTTGAGGAGATTTACATTCGTGAGTGTTTATTGTGCTGATCTGTGGGTAACACTGTTTTGAGTACTTCTTGAAGGGCTGGTCTTGTCTTGGTGAATTCCCTCAGTCTTTGCTTATCTGAGAATGTCTTGATGTCTCCTTCATATACAAAACTTAGTTTTGCAGGGAATAAGATTCTAGGCTGGTCATTGTTCTGTTTCAGAAGAGTGAGAATGGGGCCCCAGTCTCTCCTTGCTTGTAAAGTTTCAGTAGAGAAGTCTGGTGTTATTCGAATTGGCTTTCCCTTGTATGTTACTTGCTTCTTTCATCTTACAGCTCTTAGAAGGGCCTCTTTAGTTGATATTTTGGTCAGTCTGATGACTGCATGTCATGACGTCTTCCTGTTTGCATTGAATCTCCCAGGGGTCCTCTGAGCTTCTTGAACTTGTATATTGAGATTTTTAGCAGGGCCTGGGAAATTTTCCTCTATTATATCTTCAAATAGTTTGTCCAACCCTTGAGTGATGTCTTCTTCCCCTTCTGGCAACACTACGACCCTCACATTAGGTTTCTTCACATAATCCCATATCTCTTGTAGGCTTTGCTCCTTTCTCTTGTTTCTCTGCTGTATCTCTGTGCCTGATTTATTTAATTGGAAGGTGTTATCTTCAATCTCTGAGATTCTTTCTTCTGTTTGATCTACCCTGTTCTTGAGGCTTCCACTGAATTTTGTAGTTCCCTGAATTGATTCTTCATTTCCAGGAATTCGGTTAAACTTTTCTTCATTGTATTGATTTCTTTAGTGAACTTTTGTTCTAGGTCCTGGAGGCTTTTTGTGGTTTCTTTGTGTTGGTTATTGAGTTGTTCTTGCAGGTAGTTGAATTTTCTTATGATCCACATTTGGAATCCCTCTTCTGTCATTTTGGTTGTCTGATTTTGGTTGGTGTCCGTTTCTAAGGAGCTGGTGCTTCTCTTTGGGGGTGTGGTTTCCGTTTGGTTCTTAATATTTCCAGAGTTCCTTCGCTGATTTCTTCCCATGTCGATCAGTTGTTTCTTTCCTTTAGGTTTTCGTTTGGGTATTCACAATCCTTGTTTAGTTTCTGAGCTGGTAGGTGGTGTCTGTAGGTGAGGGCTGTCTGAGACCCGCAGTCTGGAGTGGGCCTCATTTCTTTCCACCCTCCCCAACTCCCCAGCTACTCCTGGGTGTCTGCCAGCTGGCCAGACCTCATGCCACCGGGCCTCCCCTGGCTGTGATGCCAGCCAGGAGGTTCCCTGCACAGGAACGCCACCTGGGCTGGCATTTTCTATTTCAGGAGTGCCAGGAAGGGCTCATACCTATAACCAGCATCTCATTCTCACTTGGTCCATGTCATTTGGCCACCTCTCCCCTACTCAGGATGGGGGCTAAGGTATGCTGAGCCCCTATGTCCTGACCAGGGGGATAGAAGATTCAGACTGGGTGGTGATATTTTTTTAAAAAATTTAATGGGGGATCATGAGAGAAAAAAGCCTTGAAATACACTGATTTTTTGAGGCCAAATTTATATTCTTATTCTTATTCTTATTCTTTTTTTTTTTTTTTTTGAGACAGAGCCTCACTCTGTCACCAGAGCTATAGTGCACTGCTGTCATCATAGCTCACTGCAACCTCAAACTCCTGGGCTCAAGCGATCCTACTGCCTTAGCCTCCCAAGTACCTGGCACAATAGGCACGTGCCACCACAACCAGCTAATTTTTCTATTTTTTGTAGACACAGGGTCTTGCTATGTTGCTCAGGCTGGTCTTAAACTCAAGCAATCCCCTGCCTCAAACAAAACCCTACCTCAACCTCCCAGGATGCTAGGATTACAGAAGTGAGCCACCCACCTGGCCTATATTCTATTTTTTAGCGATAGATTGGCTTGCCTGGCTCTGGGAGTTTCTGGTTCATGTCCTTCCCTCACCTCTCTCTTCCTCAGTATTTTCCTCCATGGGAGTGGCTAAGGCTACATCAGCAACCTAAGAGGAACTTAGCTCTGGCTTCTACTGATTTTGCATATGAACACTTTGCCACTCTGGAACTTTTAGAAGCCAGAGTGCCTTACTGTCACTTCTGTAGACTCTGTTATCCATGCTCCCTACGGTGGGGTCCTGAGACCCTTCTGTGATGTCCTGTGGCAAGGCTGCAAGCTCTCAGCTCCTCTCAGCTGTTCTCAAGGTCTTTGGTTTGCACTTCCTGGCAAGTCTCCCAATTTGCCAAATGTTGACTAGGGGTCAGACTTACAAACTACTGATTCTCCACACCTATTCCACAGACTGGGGATTCCTTGTTACTTTACTGAGTGACAGACCCCTTGGAGAATCTGATGAAAACTACAGACTCTTTTCCCAGAAGATGCAGATTAAGAAATCCCTGCTCATTATGCAGACCCAAACCCATGGATGAACCCTGAAGACATGCTAAGTGAAAGAAGTCAAACCCAAAAGACCACATGTTATATGACTCCATTTATATGAAATGTACAGAGTAGGCAAATCTACAGAGTAAATTAGTGATTGTCCAGGGCTAGGGGCAGGGAAAAATGAGAATAACTACTAATGAATATGGGATTTGCTTTTGGAGTGATGAGAATATTCTGGAACTAATAGTAATCAATGCACAACCTCATGAATATAGTAAAAAACAATTATACAAGGATGAACTTTATGGTATGTGAATTATATCTCAAAGCTGTTGCTGAAAAATTATCAAATGTTAATTTGATTTGCACTTTTCACTGTTTATGAATTTCACCTGACAACCATGTCTTAGTCTGTTTTCTCTTGCTTATAACAGAATACCTGGCAGGGCACAGTGGCTCACGCCTGTAATCCTAGCACTCTGGGAGGCCGAGGCAGGCGGATTGCTCAAGGTCAGGAGTTCGAAACCAGCCTGAGCAAGAACGAGACCCCGTCTCTACTATAAATAGAAAGAAATTAATTGGCTAACTAATATATATAGAAAAAATTAGCCAGGCACGGTGGTGCATACCTGTAGTCCCAGCTACTCGGAAGGCTGAGGCAGCAGGATTGCTTGAGCCCAGGAGTTTGAGGTTGCTGTGAGCTAGGCTGATGCCATGGCACTCACTCTAGCTTGGGCAACAAAGCACGACTCTGTCTCAAAAACAAAAACAAACAAAAAAAACAGAATACCCAAAACTGGGTAATTTATGAAAAAAGGAAATTATTTCTTACAGTTCTGGAGGCTGGGAAGTCCAAGGTCAAGGGGGCACATCTGGTCAGAGCCTTCTTGCCCCATTAATCCATGATGGATTAATCCATTCATCAGGTCAGAGCTCTCACAACCCAATCACCTTTTAAAGGCCCCAACTCTCAAAACTGTCACATTGGGGATTAAATTTCAACATGAATTTTCGAGTGGCCGGATGCGGTGGCTCACGCTGTGTAATCCTAGCACTCTGGGAGGCCGAGGCAGGCAGATTGCTCGAGGTCAGGAGTTCAAGACCAGCCTGTGCAAGAGCAAGACCCCATCTCTACTAAAAATAGAAAAGAAATTAGCTGGACAGCTAAAAATATACAGAAAAAATTAGCCGGGCATGGTGGCATGTGCCTATAATCCCAGCTACTCGGGATGCTAAGGCAGAAGGATTGCTTGAGCCCAGGAGTTTGAGATTGCTGTGAGCTAGGCTGATGCCATGGCACTCTAGCCCGGGCAACAAGAGTGAGACTCTGTCTCAAAAAAAAAAAAAAAAAAAAAAAAGGAGTTTTGGAGGGACAAATATTCAAACCATAAATAAATGTTGAATTCCAGTTAATTACATGCATGCTGATACATTTAGGGGTGAAATGCATTGATGTCTGCATCTTACTTTGAAGTAATCAAAAAATAAGGTGGATTGCTATATGGAGAGAGATGTACACATGTGATAAAGCAAAGTTAGCAAAATATGAATTTAGGTGGTGGGTATATAGAGTTCACTATACAATTTTAAAATTCTTTTGATAATTTTCATAATGAAATACTGGGGCGGGATCCCTGATCTAATCTCTTCTCATATATTTCTGGAATATTTTGATCTTTCTAAAGATCGTGGACTACATGACAGTTCTCTCTTTCCTACGAAAGAACACTAATGTTTAACATACTTCCGTCCCCTAATCTTTCACCTTTACCCTCCAATATTAGGCAGGTGGCTTGTTACCTTGAACTTGAATGTACAGCAGTTCAACATTTGGGTAGGCATAGCTCAGGTTGCATTTTTCCACCTGGACTATGCTTTACTGAAGTCCTCCAGATACAATAGGCTGTTTAATAAGGACTTGTAAAAATTGTCCAACTTTATATCAACAGAATAAAGGACAAAAACCATAGTCATTTCAATTGACATTGAAAAAGCATTTGATAAAATTCAATATCCCTTCATGATAAAAACTCTCACAAAACTGGGTATATGCCGGGCGCCGTGGCTCATGCCTATAATCCTAGCACTCTGGGAGGCTGAGGTGGGTGAATTGCTCAAGGTCAGGAGTTCGAAACCAGCCTGAGCAAGAGTGATACCCCGCCCCATCTCTACTAAAAAAAAAAAAAAAAAAAAAAATAGAAACAAATTAGTTGGCCAACTAAAAATATATACAAACAATTAGCCGGGCATGGTGGCGAATGCCTGTAGTCCCAGCTACTCGGGAGGCTGAGGCAGAAGGATTTCTTGAGCCCAGGAGTTTGAAGTTGCTGTGAGCTAGGCTGATGCCATGGCACTCTAGCCCAGGCAACAGAGCAAGACTCTGTCTCAAAATAAAAAACAAAACAAAAAGCTGGATATAGAAAGAACATACTTCAACACGATAAAAGCCATATATGACAGACCCACAGCTGGTATCACACTGAATGGGGAAACCTGAAAGCCTTTCCTCTAAGATGTGAAACAAGACATGGCTGCTCACTTTCACCACTGTTACGCAACATAATACTGGAAGTTCTAGCAAGAGCAATCAAACAAGAGAAAAAGGGCATCCAAATTGGAAAGGAAGAAGTCAAATTGTCCTGGTTTGCAGATAATATGATCTTATAGCTAGTGATACTGAACAACTCCACAAAACAAAAACGATTAGAACTGATAAACAAATTGAGTAAAGTTGTGGGATACAAAATTAGCATACAAAAATCAGTAGCATTTCTGTATGCCAACAGCAAACAATCTGAAAAAGAAACCAAGAAAGTAACCCTATTTACAATAGCTACAAGTAAAATAAAATATCTAGGAAGAAACTTAACCAAAGAAGTGAAAGATCTCTACAATTAAAACTACAGAACAGGCCGGGCGCGGTGGCTCAAGCCTGTAATCCTAGCACTCTGGGAGGCTGAGGCGGGCGGATTGCTCGAGGTCAGGAGTTCGAAACCAGCCTGAGCAAGAGCAAGACCCCGTCTCTACTATAAATAGAAAGAAATTAATTGGCCAACTAATATATATATATATAAAATTAGCCGGGCATGGTGGCGCATGCCTGTAGTCCCAGCTACTCGGGAGGCTGAGGCAGAAGGATTGCTTGAGCCCAGGAGTTTGAGGTTGCTGTGAGCTAGGCTGACGCCACGGCACTCACTCTAGCTTGTGCAACAAAGTGAGACTCTGTCTCAAAAAAAAAAAAACAAAAAAAAAAAAAAACTACAGAACATTAAAGAGGACACACAAAAAAAGAAAAGATATTTCATACTCATGAATTGGAAGAATTAGTTTTGTTAAAATGTCCATACCACCCAAAACAATCTATGGATTCAATGCAATTCCCATCAAGGTACCAATGACACTTTTCACGGAAATGGAAAAAATAGCTCTAAAATTTATATGGAACCACAAAAGACCCAGAGTAACCAAAGCCATCTTGAGCAAAAAGAACAAAACTGGAGGAATCATATTATCTCTCTTCAAATTATACTACAGAGCTGTAGTAACTCAAACAGCATGGCACTAGCATAAAAACAGACACATAAGTCCAGGTGCAGTGGCTCACCCCTGTAATCCTAGCATTCTGGGAGGCCGAGGCGGGCGGATTGCTCAAGGTCAGGAGTTCAAAACCAGCCTGAGCAAGAGCAAGACCCCATCTCTACTATATAAAAATATAAAGAAATTAATTGGCCAACTAATATATATAGAAAAAATTAGCCAGGCATGGTGGCACATGCCTGTAATCCCAGCTACTCAGGAGGCTGAGGCAGGAGGATTGCCTGAGCCCAGGAGTTTGAGGTTGCTGTGAGCTAGGCTGACGCCATGGCACTCACTCTAGCCTGGGCAACAAAGCGAGACTCTGTCTCAAAAAAACAAAAACAAAAACAAAAACAAAAAAACCCAGACACAAGCCGGGCGCGGTGGCTCACGCCTGTAATCCTAGCACTCTGGGAGGCTGAGGCGGGCGGATTGCTCGAGGTCAGGAGTTCGAAACCAGCCTGAGCAAGAGCAAGACCCCGTCTCTACTATAAATAGAAAGAAATTAATTGGCCAACTAATGTATATATATATAAAATTAGCCAGGCATGGTGGCGCATGCCTGTAGTCCCAGCTACTGGGGAGGCTGAGGCAGAAGGATTGCTTGAGCCCAGGAGTTTGAGGTTGCTGTGAGCTAGGCTGACGCCACGGCACTCACTCTAGCCTGGGCAACAAGCGAGACTCTGTCTCAAAAAAAAAAAAAAAAAAAAAAAACCCAGACACATAGATCAATAGAACAGAATAGAGAAACCAGAAATAAATCCACACATCTATAGTGAACTCATCCTCAGCAAAAGTGCCAAGTACATTGGTGAAATGACAGTCTCTTCATTACATGGTGCTGAGAAAAATAGATATCCATATGCAGAGAATGAAACTAGACCCTTATCTCTCACCATATACAAACATCAAATCAAAATGGATTAAAGACTTAAATCTAAGATCTGAAACTGTGAAACTACTAAAAGAAAACGTTGGGAAAATGCTTTAGGACATTGGTCTGGGCAAGGACTTCTTCAGTAATACCTGAAAGTACAGGCAACCAAAACTAAATTGGACAAATTGGATCACATCAAGCTAAAAAGCTTCTGCCCAGCAAAGGAAAAAATCAACAAAGTGAAGCGACAACCCACAGAATGGGAGAAAATATTTTCAACCTACCCATCTGACAAGAGATTGATAACTAGACTACATAAGGAGTTCCAAAAACTCAACATGAAAAAAGAAATAATTGGATTTAAAAATGAGCGGAAGATCTGAATAGACATTTCTCAAAAGACATACAAATGACCAACAAGTATATGAAAAAATGCTCAACATCATTAGTCATCAGAGAAATGCAAAACAAACCTACAAAGAAATATCATCTCACCCCAGTTAAAATGGCTTTTTACCAAAAAGGCAGTAACGAATGCTGGCGAGGATGTGGAGAAAGGGGAACCCTCATACACTGTTGGTGGGGATGTAAATTAGTGTAGCTACTATAGAGAACAGTATGGAGGTTCCCCAAAAAACTAAAAGTAGAACTACCATATGACCCAGCAATTCCACTGTTAGGTATATATCCAAAAGAAAGGAAATTAGTATGTTGAAAGGATATCTGCACTCCCACATTTATTGCAGCAGTATTCACAATAGCCAAGATTTGGAATCAACCTAAGTGTCCATCAACAAATGAATGGATAAAGAAATTGTGGTACATACACACAATGGAATATTATATAGCCATAAAAAAGAATGAAATCCTACCATTTGCAACATGGTAGAACTGGAAAACAATATGTTCAGTGAAATAAGCCAAGCACAGAAAGACAAATCTCCTATGTTCTCATGCATATGTGGGAGCTAAATATTAAAACAATTGATCTCATGGAGACAGAGTAGAATGATGATTACCAGGGGCTGAAAAGGGTAGCAGGGAGGGGGGATAAAGTGGGGAGGGTTAATGGGTGCAAAAGTAGACCTAGGGCCTGGCGAGGTGGTTCTCGCCTGTAATCCTAGCACTCTGGGAGGCCAAGGCGGGCGGATCACTTAAGGTCAGGAGTTTGAAACCACCCTGAGCAAGAGCGAGACCCTGTCTCTACCAAAAATAGAAAAAAATTAATTGGCCAATTAAAAAATATATATATATATAAATTAGCTGGGCATGGTGGCACATGCCTGTAGTCCCAGCTACTCGGGAGGCTTAGGCAGAAAGATCTCTTGAGCCCAGGAGTTTGAGGTTGCTGTGAGCTAGGCTAACGCCATGGCACTCTAGCCCAGGCAACAAAATGAGACTCTGTCTCAAAAAAATAAAATAAAATAGAGTTAGATAGTTATAATAAACAGTATTTGATAGTGCAGCAAAGTGCCTATAATCAACAATAAGTTAGGGAATACTTTAAAGTAACTAAAAGTGGAATTGGAATGTTCCTCACACAAAGAAATGATAAAGGGTTGAGGTGGATACCCCAATTACTCTGACTTGAGTAATACACATTGCATGCCTGTATCAAAACATTACAAGTACCCTATAAATATATACAATTATGTACCCATAATAATAAAAAAAAGTTGTTTTTTCTTTTTGAGACAGAGTCTCACTTTGTTGCCCAGGTTAGAGTTGAGTGCCATGGTGTCAGCCTAGCTCACAGCAACCTCAAACTCCTGGGCTCAAGCGATCCTGCTGCCTCAGCCTCCCAAGTAGCTGGGACTACAGGCATGTGCCACCATGCCCAGCTAATTTTTTCTATATATATATTAGTTGGCCATTTAATTTCTTTCTATTTATAGTAGAGACGGGGTCTTGCTTTTGCTCAGGCTGGTCTCCAACTCCTGAGCTCAAGCAATTCTCCCGCCTCTGCCTCCCAGAGTGCTAGGATTACAGCACCCGCCCTGCCTAAAAATAAGTTTTAAAAAAAGAAAAAAAATTGTCCAACTTTGTGCACTGCTGGTGGGAATGCAAAATGGTGCAGCCACTATGGAAGACAGTATGGTGGTTCCCCAAAATGTTAACATATGCAGCCTGAGCGAGAGTGAGACCCCGTCTCTACAAAAAATAGAAGTATTAGCTGGGCGTGGTGGCATGTGATTATAGTCCCAGTTACTTAGGAGGCTGAGGGAGGAAGATCACTTGAGCCCATAAGTTTGAGGCTGCAATGAGATCTGATGACACTACTACAGTTTAGCCCTGGCAACAGAACGAGACTTTGTCTCCAAAAATAAATAAATAAATAAATAAAAAGAATTACCATATGATATAGCAATTCCACTTCTAGGTTTATACCCAAAAGAATTGAGAGCAGGGACTCATTTATTTGTATACCAATATTCATAGAAGCATTGTTCTCAATAGCCGAAAGGTAGAAACAACCCAAATGTCCCTTGGCAGCTAAGTGTATAAACAAAATATGTATATACACCAAATGGAATACCATTCAGCCTTAAAAAGGAATGAAAATCTGATACATGCTTCAACCACGTTTCTTCTTTGACTCTTTGGTTGTTTCAGAGTGCACTGCTTAATTTCCACAAATTTGTTAACTTTCCAGTTTTCCATTATTAATTTCTAACTTTATCCCAGTGGTCAGAGAAGATACCGTGTATATCTATCTCTTAAATCTAATCAGACTTGGCCGGGCACGGTGGCTCACGCCTGTAATCCTAGCACTCTGGGAGCCAAGGCAGGCGGATTGCTCCAGGTCAGGAGTTCGAAACCAGCCTGAGCAAGAGCGAGACCCTGCCTCTGCTATAAATAGAAAGAAATTAATTAGCCAACTATATAGAAAAAATTAGCTGGGCATGGTGGCGCATGCCTGTAGTCCCAGCTACTCGGGAGGCTGAGGCAGGAGGATTGCTTGAGCCCAGGAGTTTGAGGTTGCTGTGAGCTAGGTTGATGCCACGGCACTCACTCTAGCCTGGACAACAAAGCAAGACTCTGTCTCCAAAAAAAATCTATTCAGACTTAATTTGTGGCCTAACACATTGTCCTGGACGATGTCCCATGTGCCCTTGAGAAGAATGTGTATGCTATTGTTGGGTAGAGTATTCTGTATGACTGTTAGATCTAGTTGGTTTATTATTTTGTCTTCTATTTCCTTGCTTATCTTCTGTCTGGTTGTTGGCATGTGCACACACACACACACACACACCAATGATACCAAAAGACTGAATGGAAGTTGTGTGTAAGTAGGGAGCTGGACATTTGCGTAAAGAATCCTAATTGTCAGTATCTGTATGTCTTTTCTCCTGATCAGTTTCCTGGGAGTGGACTCTTCCAATATTTTGCTTTGGAAGTATAAGCCTGTAAGGGGGCTGAGGGTCTCATGCTCATGCCTTTACTCATCTTATTTTAAATATGGTCCCTTCTGTCCTCATAGTTGCTTGGTATCCTTGTCCAGGTTTCCTTGGTTTAAATGTGCCCATCTTCTGTTGGGGAAAGGAGGTGGGTGGCACAAGCGGGGAAGGTTCTGGGATCTTACTCCTTATCCAGGGGTCCTCAAACTTTTTTTTTTTTTTTTTAGACAGAGTCTCACTTTGTTGCCCAGGCTAGAGTGAGTGCCGTGGTGTCAGCCTAGCTCACAGCAACCTCAAACTCCTGGGCTCAGCGATCCTCCTGCCTCAGCCTCCCAAGTAGCTGGGACTACAGGCATGCGCCACCATGCCTGGCTAATTTTTTGTATATATATTTTTAGTTGGTCAATTAATTTATTTCTATTTTTGGTAGAGACGGGGTCTCGCTCAGGCTGGTTTCGAGGTCCTCAAACTTTTTAAACAGGTGCTAGTTCACTGTCCCTCAGACCGTTGGAGAGTGCAGCGCACATTCTGCACATGTGCACTGTGGGCCCAGGACGAGTCAGCTGCTAAGCAGGACAGGCAGCGGCGGCAAAAACACCTGGCGGGCTGGATAAATGTCATCGGCAGGCCGCGTGTGGCCCGCTGGCCGTAGTTTGAGGACACCTGCCTTATACAAACCTTTAACCAACCCTCTTGTTTTCAATCCCGCCCTGCATACTTGCCATCAGAAATATCTGGCACTTTCCATTCCTGATGCTTTCCAGGCTTCTGCAGTGTCAAATGGCTTACTTCTTACTGGCGCTAGGGCCCTCTCCTCCACAGGCAGTCAGATTTTAGGGTTTTTTCCTGCCCCTTGCTAAATTAGTTGCCACCTGTCCATCTTCCAAAATTATGTTGCTATCCTGTATACTGTCATGTTCTTTCCTATTATCTGTCCTTGCTGTTTTATCTTTGTTTTAATTCCTGTACTATCATTTTAGTAGGATTAAAGGAGGGAGTAAAGATGTAAATACCTATGTTCAATTTTTGTTTATTTGGAAGTGCTGAGATAAGCGTGGGCTCAGCAGTGAAGGTGAGGGACACTTTCAGCAAGGAAAACAGGCTACATCAAAGTTGAGTGAGGAGAACTCCCAAGTCACGCATAGGGCATGGCAAGCAGATTGGTTTTGCAGTCCAATTCGGGGAATGAAGGAAAATGAGGCTCTTGGGGTTGGGAGAGAGCAGCCAAATGAAAAGTCTAAAAGGCCAAGTTGAAAATTTATACTTAGTGACATAATTATATCTTACATTCTGTGGCACTTAATTTTTTCACATATTTTTTATTCACAAGACAAGACTAAGAGGTGTTTACCAGACTGTTTCAGAGCTGGGTTAATTCAGGCATAGAAGTTAGCTAGCTTTTCCTAGGACCACAGAGCAATTAGCCAAAAGAGGATAACTGAAGACTGCTGTGGAGGAGAAAGGAGCCCTGATAAAGACCGTGTCTGGGCCGGGCGCGGTGGCTCACGCCTGTAATCCTAGCTCTCTGGGAGGCCGAGGCGGGCGGATTGCTCGAGGTCAGGAGTTCGAAACCAGCCTGAGCAAGAGCGAGACCCCGTCTCTACTATAAATAGAAAGAAACTAATTGGCCAACTAATATATATAGAAAAATATTAGCCGGGCATGGTGGCACATGCCTGTAGTCCCAGCTACTCGGGAGGCTGAGGCAGAAGGATTACTTGAGCCCAGGAGTTTGAGGTTGCTGTGAGCTAGGCTAACGCCACGGCACTCACTCTAGCCTAGGCAACAAAGCGAGACTCTGTCTCAAAAAAAAAAAAAAAAAAAAGACCGTGTCTGAAGATGATCCCCAGAGAGCTCTGGTGGATGTGCTGGGGGAGGGAGAGAAGCTGAAAGGCCCACGCATCAACCAGGAACTTAGGAAGTACAGCTCATCTTTATATGCAGACTTTGTGAATTCACCTAGTTGCTACAATTTATTTTTATTTTTATTTATTTTTTTGATACAGAGTCTCAGTCTGTCGCCCAGAGTGCCTGGCATCAGCCTACCTCATAATAACCTCAAACCCCCAGGCCCAAAGGATCCTCTTGCCTCAGCCTCCTGAGTAGCTGGGACTACAGGCATGCGCCACCATGCTAATTTTTCTATTGACAGGGTCTCGCTCTTGCTCAGGCTGGTCTGGAACTCCTGATCTCAAGCTATCCTCCTGCCTCGGCCTCCCAGAATGCTAGAATTACAGGCGTGAGCCACTGTGCCTGGCCTAACTTGATACAATTTATTTGTAATCCCAAATTACTACCTGCGATGTTCCCATGGTCATTTTTGGACATGCTTAGAGCACTGAAATATGAGTTGCCTGACACCCACATTCCCAGCTGAGGCTGAACAAGGTAACAGTCTGCTTTCTTGTTTCAGCTCAGACTGTAAACAAGTGTCTCTTTTGGCAGTCTATTTAGTGCCACGCTATGCATTTTATTTTATTTTATTTTACTTTGGTGATTTTGCTGTTTGAAATGGCCTCCAAGTAAGTGCTGTCTAGTGAAGGCTGTGATGTGCCTTTTGGGAAAATATGTTAGCTTCATTGAGTCATGGGTTATATGTAGTGCTGTTGGCCGTGAGTTCAATGAATCTGTGGTCAGTTGATGAAATGTTATGACCAGAGGCGCACAGAAACCTAGCCCTTATTTCCTCTAGGAGCAAATGGTACTAAGGTTCAGTATTTGCTAATTCCATGTTTACAGTGACTTTGTAGAACATAATTAGCATGAACAATGAGAACTGACTATATTTATTAGCGCTCAGTCTCAGCTCTACCCAACTAGGCAATCTGATTGTTTCCTGAAAACCTAATGGACCGTCTGAATTCCTATCAAATTTTGCCTCCCTTCATTCCCTGCAAGTTAAATGTGAGCATTAATGGTACCCACTGACAGCAGCACGTGGGCTTGACATGGTGTCAAACAGAGGCTTCAGCTCAGATGTGCCCTGCTCCTCAAACTGGAGCATCATGTGATCATACTTGCTTTAAGCCTTTGTAACAAACAGTTCTCCTGTCTACGAGTCTGCTGTGTATATAATTAGGCTGACGGCATAGCATTTTAATGTAATCTTCCCCTCCAATTTTTGCCCCACTTTCCCCCATATCAGTACTTGGCTCCATGATCCTGTAGTCCCCAATCCTCAGGCTGTGGGACTGATATCCATCTTTGGACTGTTGAGAACGGGCCCGCACACCAGGGGGTGAGCAGCGGACAAGCTAATGAAGCTTCATTTGTATTCACAGCCACTCCCCATTGCTTGCATCACCGCATAAGCTCTGCCTCCGTCAGATCGGTGGCAGTGTCAGATTCTCAAAGGAGCATGAATCCTACTGTAAACTGTGTACTCAGGGGATCTAAGTTGTGTGCTCCCTGTGACAATTTAATGCCTGATGATCTGAGGTGGAGCTGAGACAGTGACGCTGACACTGAGGAGTGACTACAAATACAGATTGTCGTCAGCAAAGAGGTTTGCACAATAAATATAATGCACTTGAATCATCTCAAAATCAACCCCCCATCCCCAATCTGTAGAAAAATTGTCTTTCATGAAACCGATCCCTGGGGCCAGAACAGTTGGGGACTGCTGCCATGATCCATTCATTTGCTTAAGCAAAAAAAAAAAAAAAAAAATTGGGAGTCAGCCGTGATTTCCTTCCTTCCATCCCCCACATCCAATCTACCACCAGTCTGTCAGTCCTACCCCACTGGTTATTTATCTGTAGTCTCTCAGCCCCATACTTTCCTTTCTATGTTTTGCTTTGTACTGCTGAATTCTCCAGATTTTTTTGATTTTTAACAATTCCCTATATTAAACACCCTTTGTTAGAAATAACTAGCATGATTTCAGATTTCCTGACTGGAGCTTGGCTGATAAAACTCCAAAATATTTCTCGAATCTGTCCATTTCTACTACAACCACCCTAACCATCTCTTGCCTGGATTGCTGCAATAGCTAGGCTCCCTGACACCACAAACAGACAGGTCTGAAGCTAGACAGGCAGGTAGCATTAACTAGAGAAAGACCCTTAGAAAATTAAATTCCAGGAGAAAAATGATTCCCTCTACTGCCAATCTTGGAAGACTGGGATTTGATTTTATTTCACAAAGCTGGTTTGCTTAAACTATTCTTCACTTACTACCCATTGCTAAGCCAAGTTCTTTGTCTCTGCCTTATGCTCAGTCAGGCTTTTCTTTTTCATATTATACACAAGCAGGATAATCTGACAGTAGAGCATTTTATTTATAAAATATTTGCCCACCAACTTTATGAATGAAAGATAATAATTCCATTCCTATCCCAAAAAGGACATCTTTTAAGCTTTCCTTCCTAACTGAGCTCCACGGGATCTCAGAAATTCCAATTCTTCTTACTCAAATCCCCACAGTGGTGTAGATTCATAACTCCCCCAGGAAGGCAATCTGAGATAGGCAGAGCTGTTTAACAAATATGTGCAGTGCTCTTTGGCAGAGAGGGTAGCAGGACATGTACTACCAGTGAGCCAAGCTGTGGCAAGGCAAGGACACCAGGTGGCTGACAATGATCTGTCTCAGCTGGGGTAGGAGAGCCAGTTCAGCCTTGAAATGGGGTGGCTTGGAAGGTGTCTCAGCTGAAGGTTAATGTCTCTGCATCTCCAGCTTGGGAGGTAGAGTTGGATGGAGGGGTGAATGCTTTCTTGCCTTCAGCAAGAGCTTTAAAATGCTGCAAGGAAAGAGGAGAAGGAACACTGAGTATTGAGGATACGCTAGTTGTTACGTTTTAGCAAAATTAACTTCATTAAAACCCTTTAAGCTCCTATTTTCTCCCAATTCTCCTTCCAGAACAATTCCTTGGTGCTATATTTGAAAAACAGCTAAAGATTTGCCCTACTTTCTTTAAAAATGAACCTCTTTTTACTTCCTTCCTGCTTCCATTCATGAGGCAGGAAGAACTTTATCTTTTAAAAAAAACAAGTGTCCTCTGTATGTTCTTACCTAGCTTCCTCTCAGGCCCAAATCTCTTCTACTTTCCCCTTCCTTTGAAAGCCCCACCACTGCCTCCTTTGCTGCTCTTTAATTATGAGGAAGGGCAAAGGTAACTCCAGGCAGAGACATCCTCCACTGCCACAGGACACAACCACAGCAGGCTCAGAACAGCGGAGACCGCAGCTCTCCTCACTACAACCTAAGTCAAACCCCGACGCTTGCCATACCTGTGAGTTCTTGAATTCTGAGTAGAGGGAAAAGAGCAGGTGGAGGGACTGGATCCGACTCTTATAGACAGGGATGTCTAGAATGGCTGAAATGAAGAAAAACTCCCAGGAACGGAAGCAAACGGAACTCTGGGAATTGTGGGGCATTTCTGTTTAGGATAGCCAACCTCCTCCCAGATGAGACGTGTTTCTATAGTTTTGGGAGTTAAGTACCCAGCAAGTAATCACATAAGCCCAGACACCACCCTTGAACACTGGTCTCAAGTGAAGGCTGTAACTCAAGATGCTATCTTCCCAGCGTACACAAGCTTTTCGAAAGCCTGCAGCGGATCTATCCAGTAGATCTATGAGGGATAGGAAAGGAAGGAAGAGCTTACCGCAGATCATGTCAATGTATTCTGCCAGGCTGCAATCAATCTCTGCCGTGGGCAGGCTCACCTGGAAGGAGTGTGAAATGGACCAAACTTCAGTGATCCTAGCAGCACGCTCTCTCTCTGAAGGAAAAGAGCTCCTAGCATAAGACATGGGCTAAATGGTGTTTCGCCCAAATTCATATGTTGAGGTCCTAACCATCTATACTTTAGAATGTGACTACACTTGGAGATAGGGTAATTAAAGAAATAATTAATTAATTAATTAAAATTAGGGTGAGCCATAATCTGATTGGTGTCCTTACAAGAAGAGGAGACTAAAGGCATAGACACAAACAGATAGACCATGTAAAGACACATAGGGAAGACTAAAGAAAGAGGCCTCAGAAGAAATCAACCTTGCCAACAACTTGATCTTGCTTTTTCTTTTTCCCCGATCAGTAAGATGGAATTGGTCATACTTATTAAGCACCAACATAATTCATGATCTATTAGAACCAGGAGATTTTTATAAGTAAAATTTACTGTAATGTTGTCTTCCTATGTAGATCTGTATAAAAGAAACTAGACCCAGGTATGGCCAAGTATTTATATAGCTACTTGGTATTGTAATGCTAATGGTCCCAGGATATCATAAGAACAGAGAAGATGGACATGACCTCTCACTCAGATGACAGGCTCTGGATCTAAAAAGTCATATTGTAAATTAAAAACCACTGTCTTGTTGGCATTCAGAGTTTTCCCTAAAAAAAAATTAAAAAAATAAAAAAACCACTACCTTGGCCGGGTATGGTGGCTCATGCCTATAATCCTAGCACTCTGGGAGGCCAGGCAGGTGGATTGCTCAAGGTCAAAAGTTCAAAACCAGCCTCGCAAGAGCGAGACCCCATCTCTACTAAAAATAAAAAGAAATTAATTGGCCAACTAAAAAAAATATAGAGAGAAAATGAGCCAGGCATGGTGGTACATGCCTGTAGTCCCAGCTGACGCCATGGCACTCTAGCCCAGGCAACAGAGTGAGACTCTGTCTCAAAAAAAAAAAAAACAAAAAAAACCAAACAACCACTGTCTTCTTAAAACTTTTTTCTCTTTTTACAAAAAACAGAGTACATATAGTTCTGCAATTTGCTTTTTTCATTTAACAATATGTCATTATTACTATTTCTTCATATTGGAGCAAAACGAGGCCGAATAATATTCCACTGCATGGTATTTCACTGAATGAATATATTAATACTAAAATCTAACCATTCAATCCCCTTATCAGACATTTTTTCTCAGCTACAGCTTTAAAATCCTGGAAGGAGAGACAATGTTTCCAAATTATTTGCTTTTATAATCAATTCCTAAGTAAACATGTACAAAAAGTCTCTGTCTTCATGGAGCTTACATTTTAGTGGGAGAAACAAAATAAGTAAGGACTATAGTAGGTTAGATGATAAGTTACAGAGAAAAAGTAGGGAAAGAGGGTAGGGAATGATGGGCCACTAGTATCACAATTTTAAATATGATGGCTAGGAAGGAACTGTTAATCATTTTTTGTTCAGTTTCCTTTTCTTATTGCCCTGTAGGAGCTCTCTGCCTGAACAATAACTTTTTCTAATATATATATACATAAAATAATTTTTCTTGGATTGTCACTGTATTTTAACTTTGTTTATGGTATCGGTACTTAGAAGCTATTATTTTTTAGTCTAAACTGTCACATTTTCCCCAGTATAACTTTTAAGTTTCTTATTATGGTGTAAAACACCTAACCATCCTAATTTCTCCTATATTTTCTTTTTCTTTTGAGACAGAGTGTCCCTTTGTTGCCCAGGCTAGAGTGAGTGCCCTGGTGTCAGTCAGCCCAGTGCACAGCAACCTCAAACTCCTGGGCTCAAGCAATCTTGCTGCCTCAGCCTCCCAAGTAGCTGGGACTACTGGCATGTGCCACCATGCCCGGCTAATTTTTTCTATATATATTAGTTGGCCAATTAATTTCTTTCTATTTATAGTAGAGATGGGGTCTCGCTCTTGCTCAGGCTGGTTTCGAACTCCTGACTCAAGCAATCCGCCCACCTTGGCCTCCCAGAGTGCTAGGATTACAGGCGTGAGCCACCGCGCCCGGCCTCTCCTATATTTTCTTATTTGAATAGTTTTATTTTTACATTAACTCTTTAATTCATTTAAAATTTATGTATGTATATGTTGAGGCAGAGACCTAACTTAATTTTTTCCAAATGGATAGTCAATTGTCTCATTGCAGCCTCATTCTATTGTGAATCATTTAAAAAACTACCTTCCTTATATACCAAATTTTCACATATATATGAGTTTCATGTATTACCATTAAGAAATTGATGATAATGGTGATGATGATGATATAGAAAGAGAGAAATCACAGGCCCGAGAGTGAATGCCATACTTTCTTACCTCTTGCTACCTTCCACTCACCTTGCCCAAAAGCTCTTCAAACTCTGGGGACCATTCCTGCATCAGTGTGTCAATGTCGGGCATGGGCCTGAAAGTATAGAAGTAAATATGAACAAGAAATGTGGACTGGACATCAGCAGCCTCTGGACTAAGATATTCTAGGATGAAGGAGAGGTCTTCAATCTGGCACATTTAAGATTTCAGGAGAACCTAAACTGAGCAAACCAAACTCACCCAGGGACTGGGGTTTGGAGGAGCTGGCACAGTAATGATACCAGAGTATGTCAGCCATCTGAGCCAGCAGCTTCCAGGATCTGTAGGCCCTCAGGTTGATCAAATATGTCCCTAGTCTCTGGGCCTCTGCTCAGGAGCAGTGGTTCACAGGTGGTGAAGGTGACTATGCATTACTATTGTAAAGAATGTGGTATCTCTTACCTTGTGTAGTGCACAGTTGCAGGTGGCTTAGAACGGTGTAACTCAGAGATGCTTTCAATCCACGTATCAATGGCTTTGGGATTCTTTTCTGCATCTTCCAGGCTCTTTACTTTCATATGTTGCTAGAAAAATAAGTAGAAAGCCTGGCTGATGGGAGTGAAGTAGTGCTCTTGTTCTTACAGAGTGGCCCATCATATCTGCTGCTCTTTTACACACAAGGAAGCTGATGAAAGGGAAGCCTGACAGCAGCCAATAAAGGGTCAGGAAACCCAGGTGAAATTTGCTGCAGAGTAAGCAAGGGCAAGTCAACAGGACAGGACTGACCACCATAAAATGCCATTTCACACCTACTAGGATGGCTAGAATCAAAAAGACACAATACCAAGTGTTAGTGAAGATGTGGAGAAATTGGAACTTTCATTCATTGCTGGTGGAATTGTAAAATGGTGCAGCCACTTTGGAAAAACTGTTTGGCAGTTCCTCAAATGGTTAAACATTAGAGTTACCACATGACCCAGCAATTCCACTACTATATATATAGTTTCTTATACATATATATAGAAACTTGGATTGTGTGTGTGTATATATATATGTACACATACACACAAAAACTTGGACACAAATGTTCAAAGCAAGGCCGGGCGTGGTGGCTCACGCCTGTAATCTTAGCACTCTGGGAGGCTGAGGCAGGCGGATTGCTCGAGGTCGGGAGTTCGAAACCAGCCTGAGCGAGACCCTGTCTCTACTAAAAATAGAAAGAAATTAATTGACCAACTAAAAGTATATATACAAAAAAAAAATTAGCCGGGCATGGTGGTGCGTGCCTGTAGTCCCAGCTACTTGGGAGGCTGAGGCAGGAGGATCGCTTGAGCCCAGGAGTTTGAGGTTGCTATGAGCTAGGCTGACGCCATGGCACTCACTCTAGCCTGGGCAACAAAAGTGAGACTCTGTCTCAAAAAAAAAAAAAAAAAAATGTTCAAAGCAGCATTATTAATAAAAGTGGAAACAGCTGGTGAACAGATAAACAAAATGTGGTATATCCATTCAGTAGAGTATTATTCAGCCATAAAAAGGAATGAGGTGGTTACCAGGGTCTAGAAGGAGGTGGGAGAGTGAAGATTGGGCACTAATGGGCATGGGGTTTCTTTCCAATATTTAGAATATTTCCTAATATTCTACATTAGGTAGTGGTGATGGCTGCACAACTTTGTGAATATACTAAACACTAAAGAAGTGCATAATTTCAAAGGGCAAATTTTATGTTATGTAAATTATATCTCAATAAAGCTGTCGTTGAAAAATTAGGGCTGGCCCAAAGCCACAGTCATCCCTTTAGGTAGGCATAAGTCAAGTGCACAAAGGCTGGCAAAGCTTCCACTCTTGGCCCTTTCCAGCTGAGGCCTGCACTTGCTAGATCTTACCATGACGTTGTGCTGCTTAGAGTTCTCTGTTAACCAGAGTGAGAGCACTGTAGGGTCTGACTGCTTTGTAGAAGGTTCATCCAATACCAACAGACCAAGGTTGTCAGGCTTTCCATCAGGACGTGGGACCTGAGTAAGAAAACGGTAAGAAAGCAGAAAGAAAATGGAAAAGCCATAACAAGGCTGTACCTGCTGCTTTCAATAAGATGAAGAGGAAGAACTCTTCTGGATCATCAGTGTTACCAGCATTAAGAAGCATGTGTGTTTATTATGCTGCGATAATACTAGCTAGAAAAACATGTGATCTATGGGAGCTTAAATATAAACCTGAAGTCATGGATAATTAGGAGGCAAATATCTGACAAAAATTTTAATATATAAAATAATAAAGTATTAAAGTATTACTTAACAATGAGTGTAACTCTGAACAGAGAGCAAGGTTAAGAATTTGAATGCAATTGAAGAATGAATATATATCAAGGTAGCCAATGCTAGTCAAAGAAATTAGTGGAACTGAGAGTAATGAGGAGTTAGAAGGAACACTTAAGGATTACTTTTAGGATGTACTGACTATACCTTTAAGAATGCATCAATATCCCCAACAGCTGGGATAAAATCAGGAATGAAGGGTTTCAGTTTGTGGTCCAGGTCAATCAACTGAGGTGTGTACCTAGGAGATATTGCCAAGGGAAGGTGGAGACACTCAAAGAAAGTTACTTTACTATTCAGGCTTAAAAAAAAAATCTAAGGAAAAAAGCCTTGTTTCAGACTAGAGGTAGGAAAAGTCTGGTGGGCAGCTCTGCTCACTATCCCACCAAGCCAAGTAGGAAAGGTGTGGGGCAAGGTAGGGATGGTGGGAGGTCCTAATACTCACCTACTGATGTACTGGAAGAGTTCCTTGATCTCAGAAGAAACTGGCAAATGCTCATAATCTGCGGGATCATAGGCCCTGGGGAAAGGAAAATACAGTTCATTCAAGAGGGCCAGAGAAGGCCGGGCGCGGTGGCTCACGCCTGTAATCCTAGCTCTCTGGGAGGCCGAGGCGGGCGGATTGCTCGAGGTCAGGAGTTCGAAACCAGCCTGAGCAAGAGCGAGACCCCATCTCTACTATAAATAGAAATTAATCGGCCAACTAATATATACAAAAAATTAGCCGGGCATGGTGGCGAATGCCTGTAGTCCCAGCTACTTGGGAGGCTGAGGCAGGAGGATTGCTTGAGCCAGGAGTTTGAGGTTGCTGTGAGCTAGGCTGATGCCACGGCACTCACTCTAGCCTGGGCAACAAAGCGAGACTCTGTCTCAAAAAAAAAAAAAAAAAAAAAAAAAGAGGGCCAGAGAAAAGCAGAAGTGACAGAGTCCTGGTCCAGCCCATGGAATTCACCACAAGGACATGACCCTGAATTTAGCTTCTGCTTCTCCTACATCTGCCTTTCCAGATGGCTTGCAGGACAACTTTAAAGTTGATCATAATTAACTCTCAATTATCTCTAACTCTGAAGAACAGAGGTGCAGAAATCCAAAACATAATTTTTTTTTTGAGACAAAGTCATGCTCTGTTGCTCAGGCTAGAGTGCCATGGCGTCAGCCTAGCTCACAGCAACCTCAAACTCCTGTGCTCAAACGATCCTCCTGCCTCAGCCTCCCAAGTAGCTGAGACTACAGGCATGAGCCACCACACCCAGCTAATTTTTCTGTTTTTAGTAGAGGTGGGGGTCTTGCTCTTGCTCAGGCTGGTCTCAAACTTCGGACCTCAACCAATCCTCCCGCATTGGTCTCCCGGAGTGCTAGGATTATAGGTGTGAGCCACCACACATGGCCAAAACATATTTTTATGTTAAAATGTAGTATAAATAGTTTTACCTTTTTTGAATTAAAGGGATGATGAGAAAAGGCATAATAAGAGATTTGAATTTCTAACATGAAAATAATTTGCACCAAGTAAAACAGGAATTTTACAGAGACATTGTTAACAGTATTATTTATAAAAGTAAAACATTGGAAACAAATGAAATATCCAGTTGGAAAATGGTTGGGTCAAATTAAACATTGCATAGTTATTAAAAAGTACTTGTAATTGGCCAACTAATATATATAGAAAAAATTAGCAGGGCATGGTGGCGCATGCCTATAGTCCCAGCTACTTGGGAGGTTGAGGCAGAAGGATTGCCTGAGCCCAGGAGTTTGAGGTTGCTGTGAGCTAGACTGATGCCACGGCACTCACTCTAGCCTGGGCAACAAAGCGAGACTCTGTCTCAAAAAAAAAAAAAAAAAAGTACTTGTATCGAGCTGGGCATGGATGGTAGTTCATGCCTATAATCCCAGCACTTTCGGAGACTAAGGGGGGAGGATTGCTTGAGCCCAGGAGTTTGAGGTTGCTGTGAGCTAGGCTGACGCCACGGCACTCACTCTAGCCTGGGCAACAAAGCGAGACTCTGTCTCAAAAAAAAAAAAAAAAAGTACTTGTATCGAGCTGGGCATGGATGGTAGTTCATGCCTATAATCCCAGCACTTTCGGAAACTAAGGGGGGAGGATTGCTTGAGGCCAGGAGTTTGGGGCTGTAGTGAGTGATGATCACACCACTGCATTCCAACTTGGGCAACAAAGTGAGACCCTGTCTCAAAAAAAAAAGGCTGGGCATGGTGGCTCACGCCTGTAATACTAGCACTCTGGGAGGCTGAGGCAGGAGGATCCCTCAAGGTCAGGAGTTCAAGACCTGCCTGAGCAAGAGTGAAACCCTGTCTCTATAAAAAATAGAAATAAATTCACTGGACAACTAAAAACATATAGAAAAAGTAAGCCGGGCATGGTGGTGCATGCCTGTAGTCCCAGCTACTCGAGAGGCTGAGGCAGAAGGATCATTTGAGTCCAGGAGTTTGAGGTTGCTGTGAGCAAGCCTGTCACCATGGCACTCTAGCCTGGGCAACACAGCAAGACTCTGTCACAAAAAAAAAAAAGTACTTTATCAATACATGAACATAAATAGTAAAAAAGTAGAACACATAATATTAATTACTATTCAGTAAAATGTAATAATCATTGGCAAAGTGTGTAAACGAGTTGGAAGGTTATTAGTAAGGTTCTTCTAACCATGAATGGTGGTTTATACCTGTAATCCCAGCACTTTGGGAGACTGAGGTGGGAAGATTGCTTAAGGCCAGGAGTTTGAGACCAGCCTGGCAAACATAGTGGGACTCCATCTTTACCAAAAAATACATAAAAATTATCTGGGCATGGTGGGATGTGCCTGTAGTCCCAGCTACTTAGGAGGCTGAGGTGAGAGGATTGCTGAGCCCAGGAGTTGGAGGCTGCTGTGAACTATGATTGCTATGATCGAGCCACTGCACTCCAGCCTGGGTGACATGGTGACCCTGTCTCAAAAAAAAAAAAAAAAGGTTCTTCCAGGGAGCAGGGAGACTTGCTTAACAAAAAATTAAATATATGGATGACTTAAAATTTATATTTCCTCAGATGACAATTTATACATTTAGGATATGATCATTACATAAAGTAGGAAGCATGAGAAGTTAGTCTGGGATTGAACATTTGCTTCATTTACTTAGTGCCTGGCTGCAGGTGGATAATCCAAAGATAACTATTTTTCATTTTTCCTAAAACTTTAATAAATGATGCATGCACATGATAAAAAAATAAAAGGTACAAAATATATACAGTGAAAAGTTATATCTCCCACCTGTCTCCTTGCCTCCAAGTTCCTCTCTGAAAGGTAATTTCACTATTATAACTAGCTCTAGTTTATCCTTCCAGAGACAGTCTATGTAATATTTGTTTTGCATACATGGTAGCACAGCGTAAACACTCTGCTACACCTTTTTTTCAATTTAACAGTATCAGCTGGTCATGCCTATAATCCTACCACTCTGGGAGGCCGAGGCGAGAGGATCATATGAGTCCAGGAGTTCAAGACCAGCCTGAACAAGAGCGAGACCCCATCTCTACTAAAAATAGAAAAAAATTAGTTGAGCAACTAAAAATAGAAAAAAAAAATTAGCTGGGTGTGCTGGTGCGTGCCTGTAGTCCCAGCTACTTGGAAAGCTGAGGCAGGAGAATCACTTGAGCCCAGGAGTTTGAGGTTGCTGTGAGGTAGGCTGACACCATGGCACTCTAGCCTGGGAAACAGAGAGAGACTATGTCTAAAAAAAAACAAAAACAAAACCCAGTATCTCTTGGAGCTTGCTCTTTACCAGTGCATAGAGAGCTACCTCAGACTTCCTAATGACTAGATAGAATTCTACTGATTGGTTAATCTGTCATTTAACGAGTAATTGTATTTTAAATGGATGGGCCTTAGAATCCATTTTGGATCCCTATAGGGATCCCTATAGGGCTGGCCGGGGCGTGGTGGCTCATGCCTGTAATCCTAGCACTCTGGGAGGCCGAGGCAGGCGGATTGTTCCATATCAGGAGTTTGAAACCAGCCAGAGCAATAGCAAGACCCTGTCTCTACTAAAAATAGAAAGAAATTAATTGGCCAACTAAAAATATATAGAAAAAATTAGCGAGGCATGGTGGCGCGTGCCTGTAGTCCCAGCTACTCGGGAGACTGAGGCAGCAGGATTGCTTGAGCCCAGGAGTTTGAGGTTGCTGTGAGTTAGGCTGACGCCATAGCACTCACTCTAGCCTGGGCAACAAAGCGAGACTCTGTCTCAAAAAAAAAAAAAAAAAAATCATGTAATCCCTGAGCCCACAAATGTTTCAGTTGCACAAGTGACACCACAGGACTAGATGAGGCAGTGAGGCCACAACGGAATGAAAAGTCATCATTCTAAGACATCTGAAAACCTTAAATAGAGATCAAAAGAGATGCCGGAATTTTGCTTCTAACAGACATCCTCCCGGTCCAGTGTTTTGAAGGAAGTGTTTTAGTCCTTGGCTTGGGTGTCCTTTTCTCACCCTTCCAGAGGGGCTCCATGCTCTTCATCATCATCATCATCATCAGAATCAGTTTCAGATGAGTCGTCGTCATCATCATCATCATTTTCACTAAAGCCCCGTTGAGATGTCAACTGTGAGGTTTTCTTCTTCTCCTGAGATAGGGCAGGGCAGGTGTAGAGAGGGTCACATAAAGAGAAATGTACCTATGCCCAGTTCTCTATGGCTCTAACCAATATCCACCCCCCTCAACCTGGCACCTAATCACCAGAAAGAGAAGGTAACACTTTCTAGAAGGGGCTTGAGAGCCTTCTGCTCTGCTTCAAATGGATCCCCACTTTATATAACCATATTCCATTTCTCTACTTGAGGCTGGGTATAAATTCTGTCTAATTTATATCTATTGTACCTATTATTTAGGAGATCCTGATAGCCTGCATCAACTTTCTCTAGACAGCTTCAACCCTAAAACCTAGGGACTTTCAAAAAAGAGGATGACAACTCTATTTTGGGAAGGAATGGGGAAGATGAAGTGGGGAAGAGAAATTTTATAGAATCTTAATACTCGCAAAGGTCTTAGGAAGGAAATCTAGTATGTAATTTGCAAGACTACCCAGGGTAAGCTGCTTGAAATGACCAAAAGAATAAAGTTCATAATCAACCCTGTGCCTGAATTCTGACCAGCAGTTCCAGAGGCCATGGGTTTTCCATTTTTGTCCAGTGGTATTTCTCTTCATGGGCTATCTGACTTATCCATATTTCCCTTTCCTTCCCCCATAAGTCAAATGCAATAATTATCCCTTTTATCTCAAGATATGCAGCTCTTTTGTTCTTAGCATTAATTACAACCTACCTTTCTGAGCTTCTGGTTCTCTATGTACCATCCTACCCTTTCAAGTCCATGAGAAGGGGTCTGGTGGCGCTTAGGATTTGCAGGGGCAGATGGGACAAGGTCCATGTCTTTGCCTCTGTGGCCTGGAGCCTGTGGTATGCCCTCCCTTAGGACCTGAAGGATGACCAATTGGCCCCCTTTAAAAGTAGGTTTTGAAAGTTTGGTTTCCATATGCCACATGGCTTATATTAAGGTTAAAAGATGCTTGGTTCCAGTTTTTCAAAGTTACTCAATATTTCTTTATAGTTAAGCAGCTATTGGCACACAAAACTGTGACACATCACAAGACATCAAAAATTGCTTCTGGCTGGGCATGATAGCTCATGTCTATAATCCTAGCACTCTGGGAGGCTAAGGTAGGAGGATCGTTTGAGGTTAGGAGTTTGAAATCAGCCTAAGCTACAGCAAGACCCTGTCTCTACTAAAAAAAAAATTAGAAAAATATTAGCTGGGCATGGTGGTGTGTGCCTGTAGTCCCAAACACTAGGGAGGCTGAGGTAGGAGGATTGCTTAAGCCCAGAAGTTTGAGACTGCGGTGAGCAATAATGATGCTACTGCACCCTAGCAAGGGCCACAGAGCATGACCCTGTCTCAAAAAAAAAAAAAAAAATTGCTTTGGGTCACTATTTCCTGTAAGAATAACAGATTTATTATATGTAGATAAAAATATATTCTATTTTAATCTGTAATATGTAAGACCAATAATGAAACACAGTTGCAGAATTTATTCTGTGACTATGCACTATGCCTTATTGGTATATAACTGATAAGAACCTTTCAGAGTTTTCTTTCTGAATTCAAGATTTGTCAAAATTACTCTTAGTGGCTGGGCATGCTGGCTCACGCCTATAATCCTAGCACTCTGGGAGGCTGAGGCGGGCGGATTGTTCAAGTTCGAAACCAGCCTGAGTGAGACCCCGTCTCTACTAAAAGTAGAAAGAAATTAATTGACCAACTAAAAATATATATACAGGCCGGGCGCGGTGGCTCACGCCTGTAATCCTAGCTCTTGGGAGGCCGAGGCGGGCGGATTGCTCAAGGTCAGGAGTTCAAAACCAGCCTGAGCAAGAGCGAGACCCCGTCTCTACTATAAATAGAAAGAAATTAATTGGCCAACTGATATATATATATAAAAAAATTAGCCGGGCATGGTGGCGCATGCCTGTAGTCCCAGCTACTAGGGAGGCTGAGGCAGAAGGATCACTCGAGCCCAGGAGTTTGAGGTTGCTGTGAGCTAGGCTGACGCCACGGCACTCACTCTAGCCAGGGCAACAAAGTGAGACTCTGTCTCAAAAAAAAAAAAAAAAAAAAAAATTACTCTTAGTCACATGGGAAGCAGTTTTGGCAAAGGGAATTTTTAAGAATATTGATTCTCAGGCCAGGTACAGTGGCTCATGCCTATAATCATAGAACTCTGGGAGCCCAAGGCAGGAAAATCGTTTGAGCCCAGGAATTTGAGGCTGCAATGAGCTATGATGACACCACTGCACTCTACCTAGGCAAAAAAGAGCAAGATTCTGTCTCCAAAAAAAAAAAAAAAAAATTGGTTGTCAATTTAAAGATTATTCAAAAGTAGATCCTTTCTGCTGATTCTGGGTGCATACAAAATTGGAAAGATAAATGAGCCTTGAATACTGACCACAGCATGAAGACTAAAAGGAGTTAGGGTGGCTATGCAAAATTCAGAGGTTGCGGGGAGGGGAGGATGGGCAATATATGTAACCTTAACACTTGTACCCCCATAATACGCTAAAATAAATAAATAAATAAAACTAAAAAAAAAAAAAAAATTCAGGCCAGGCGCAATGGCTCACGCCTGTAATCCTAGCACTCTGGGAGGCCGAGGTGGGAGGATTGCTCGAGGTCAGGAGTTCGAAACCAGCCTGAGCAAGAGTGAGACCCCGTCTCTACTATAAATAGAAAGAAATTAATTGGCCAAATAATATATATAGAAAAAAAAAATTAGCCGGGCATGGTGGCGCATGCCTGTAGTCCCAGCCACTTGGGAGGCTGAGGCAGAAGGATTGCTTGAGCCCAGGAGCTTGAGGTTGCTGTGAGCTAGGCTGATGCCACGGCACTCATTCTAGCCTAGGTGACAAAGTGAGACTCTGTCTCAAAAAAAAAAAAAAAAAAAAAAGGCAAAAGACTTTAAATTACCTCATGTGTAAGATGTTGAAGTAACACACTAGTCATGGAGTGGGACTCATCTCAAAATGTTACCTTTTAGGCTTTTTATGACATCAATCTATATCACTACAGCTTTCTGTATTACTTCAAATATTCTTTGCCTGAATTTCTAAAGCTCCCGTTCTTAAAAGACCATTACAATGGAACCATGGATCACATGCTAAGGCTGAACACGAATGGTTGTTAATAGAGCACATGTGCAACTCTAAGGTCCTACCTGGCTAAAGATGTAGGCATCTTTCCATCTTTCAGAAATGAGGTTATTCTCTAGGATCACAGAATAACAGCAAAGGGACATCTAGGTCTTAAGACTTCAAACTTAATTTCTTTCACAAAATATTGGCAGTATTACAAGTGTTGACAATGAAAAAATGCCTAGACCAATAATTCCAAACTTGCTTTATCATAAGAATTATCTGGCTTGCTTCCTAACAACATAAATTCACAGGCTTTTACCTTTGAGATTCTGGTTGAGGCCTGAGAATCAGTATTTTAAAAATAAGTATCTCAGTTGATTCTTATAATCAGTAAAGTTTGTGAAACACTGGCCTACATTATATGAAATTCCTCACCAAAAAGTCAACTGTACAGTAGGCTTTATTCCTGAAGAAGGGCCAAACTCTCAAGTTTCTTTGCTACTGACTTTCCTGCATGAGCTCAAAGATATTTACCCATTGGACATGAGAGTTCAAAACATGTTTACTATTGAACTATTGTCATCTCTAACTACTAAAAACCCAAAACAGAAATTCTACAAGAAGCTGTGAGTTATGACTCAAGGGACATAATTAAAAAAAAAGAAGAAGAAGAAGAAGAAGAAAAAGCAGCTGTGGGTTATACTGTACCTTGTTATTTTCTTCTTCATACTCATCACTGCTGTTATCAGCCATAGTCTTGTTAGGAAGCCGGGCAGAATGAGGAAGTCCTTACAAGAAACATTTTTCCTTTAGGTTATTGTTAATATCATTTTTAAATGCAAATATTTTTAGTTTACAAAATTTATTCCCTAACCATTTTATGCAACAGGGTTTATCAGAACATCACTAAAAGACAGGAGACTGAATTGTAGTCATGGCTTTGTCAGTTCAATTCAAGATATATTTACTATGCATTTCTGTGGTTAAGGTACTGGGGTTAGACCTTATACTAGTCAATATAATATAAACTCTGCCCAAATAATGGCCAACAAACATATGAAAAAATATTCAACATCTCTAATCATCAGGGAAATGTAAATCAAAACCACAATGAGATATCACTTATCTCCAGTGAGAAAGGCCTTTACTAAAAAGTACCAAAACAGGGCCAGGTGCGGTGGCTCACACCTATAATCCCAGCACTTGTGGGAGGCTGAGGCAGGCAGATCACTCAAGGTCAGGAGTATAGAACCAGCCTGAGAAAGAGCGAGAACCCATCTCTACTATAAATAGAAAGAAATTAATTGGCCAGTTAAAAATATATAGAAAAAATTGGCCGGGCATGGTGGCGCATGCCTGTAGTCCCAGCTACTCGGGAGGCTGAGGCAGAAGGGTTGCCTGAGCCCAGGAGTTTGAGGTTGCTGTGAGCTAGGCTGACACCACGGCACTCTACCCCAGGCAAAAGAGTGAGACTCTGTCTCAAAAAAAAAAAATTCCCAAAATAATAAATGTTGGCGTGGATGCAGAGAAATAGGAACACTCATACACTGCTGGTGGGACTGCAAACTAGTTCAACCTCTGTGGAAAGCAATATGGAGATACCTTAACGCAATACAAGTAGATCTACCATTTCACCCAGCAATCCCATTATTGGGCATATCTACCCAAAAAGAACAAAAGGCACTCTATAAAAAAGATACCTGCACTTGAATAAACGTTTATAGCAGCACAATTCACAGTTGCAAAGATGTGAAAACAACCCAAGTGCCCATCAATACAGGAGTGGATTAATAAAATGTGGTATATGTATACCATGGAGTACTATTCAGCTATAAGAAACAATTGTTATATAGCACCTCTTGTATTTTCCTGGATAGAATAAGTGAAGTATCCCAAGAATGGAAAAATAAGTACCACATGTACTCACCAACAAATTGGTATTAACTGATCAACACCTAAGTGGACATATAGAAATAACATTTATTGGGTGTAGGGCAGATGGGAGGGGGGAGGAGGGGATGGGTATATACATACATAATGAGTGTGATGTGCACCATCTGGGGGATCGGCACACTTGAACCTCTGACACAGGGCAGTGGGGAGGGGGAAGGAGCAAAAGGCAACACACGTAACCTAAACATGTGTACCCCCATAATATGCTGAAATAAAGAAAAAATATATAAACTCTGCCCTTAGTTTATATATTGGTAAAATGAACTAGTAAAGTGAAAAGAGTGCTGGACTTATAGCTAGAATACTGTGTTTGAAGGGCAATTACTTGAACAAAATGACTTAACCTTTCTGAGTCTCAGTATTCCCATCTCTAAATGGGGTCACTAATATTACTCACCCAGGACTGTTATAATGATTAAATGAGAAAACTTATATGGAAGGAACTGACCCAGAGCCTGGCAAATAACAGTCACAAATTTGAATCTGAATCAGTATCCGTCAGATAAAAGCAATAAAAAATATAATGAATGATTAAAAGTATAACTAGATTTAAGGTACTAACTGGTGTGAAAACATGTTAAACTATTTCTAATTCAAATAAATGCAAACAAAACACCATTTTTTGGCTTACTAAATTAGCCCAAACTGAAAACAAATTATAATGTCTGCAGCTGGCAAGAGCATAAACATACTCATGTCAAAAACCTGGGTAGCTAGGTATATACCCCAAAGAACTGAAAACAGAGACTCAACAAGACACTGTATACCTCTGTTCATAGCAGCATTATTTGTAATAGTCAAAAGATGTAAATGACTCAAGTGTCTGTTAATACATGAATGAATTTTTAAAAAGTGGTATATACATGCAATGGAATATTATTCAGCCTTAAAAAGGAAAGAAATTCAACACATGCTACAACATAGATGAACCTTGAAAACATTAAGCTAAGTGAAATAAGTCAGCCACAAAAGGACTAATGTAGTACGATTTCACTTATGAGGTACTAAAAATAGGTAAATTCAAAGACAAAATAGAATAGTGGTTATTAGGAACTAGGGGAAGTAGGGAATCAGGAGTTATTGTTTAAGGGGTACAGAATTTCTGTCTGGGGGATGAAAAAGTTCTAGAAATAGTGGTGATGATTATACAACATTGTGAATGTACTTAATGCCATTTATCACTTAAAAATGGTTAAAAAAAGCCAGGCACGGTGGCCCATGCCTGTAATCCCAGCACTTTGGGAAGCCAAAGGAAGAGGATCGCTTGAGCCCAGGAGAGTTCAAGACCAGCCTGGGCAACAAAGCGAGACCCCGCCTCTACAAAAATTTAAAAATTAGTAGCCAGGCACGGTGGTTCACGCCTGTAATCCTAGCACTCTGGGAGGCCGAGGTAGGCAGATTGCTCGAGGTCAGGAGTTCAAAACCAGCCTGAGCAAGAGCGAGACCCCATCTCTACTATAAATAGAAAGAAATTAATTGGCCAACTGATATATATATATATATAAAATTAGCCGGGCATGGTGGCACATGCCTGTAGTCCCAGCTACTCGGGAGGCTGAGGCAGTAGGATCGCTTGAGTCCAGGAGTTTGAGGTTGCTATGAGCTAGGCTGACACCATGGCACTCACTCTAGCCTGGACAACAAAGCGAGACTCTGTCTCAAAAAAAAAAAAAAAAAAAAAAATTAGTTGGACATGGTGGCACACACCTGTAGTCCTAGCTACTCAGGAGGCTAAGCCAGAGGATTGCTTGAGCAAGGAGTTAGGGGCTGCAGTGAGATATGACTGTGCCACTGCACTACAGCATAGGCAACAAAGTGTGACCCTGTCTCAAAAAAAAAACGGTTAAAATGGCAAATTTTATGTTATGTATATTTTACTACAATAAACCAAAACCCTAGGTGTCATCCTGATTCCTAACTCAAGAGCCAAATCTAATCCATCAGGAAGTCTAAGTAGGCTGGGAGAGGGGGCTCACGCCTATAATCCTAGCACTCTGGGAGGCCGAGGCGGGTGGATTGCTCAAGGTCAGGAGTTTGAGACCAGTCTGAGCAAGAGTGAGACCCCATCTCTACTATAAATAGAAAGAAATTAATTGGCTAACTAAATATATATATATATATATATATATACACACATATAAAAAAATTTAGCCAGGCATGGTGGCACATGCCTGTAGTCCCAGCTACTCGGGAGGCTGAGGCAGGAGGATTGCTTGAGCCCAGGAGTTTGAGGTTGCTGTGAGCTAAGCTGACACCACGGCACACTAGCCTGGGCAATAGAAGTGAGACTCTGTCTCAAAAAAAAAAAAGGAAGTCTTAGTGATTCCACAAAATATACCTTCTCTATTCTCAACTTCCTCACCAGAGTCCAAGCCACTACCATTTCAACTCAGCCACTGCAACAGTCCCTCCTACCCATTCCACACACTTTCCTTTGCATCTTTCAACGCATTCCACACATGACAGCAACACAGCCTTCAAAGCTCCGTTTGTTATGCCTCCTGCCTACCTCTCTGATCTGAACATATACCAGTCCCCACTACCACACACTGGTCTCTTTCAGGTCCTCAAACTAAGCCAAGTTCCTTCAGGCCTCAGAGTTTTTACATTTCACATGCTGTCTCCTCTTCCTGGCCTACTTTTCCTCAGTATTTAGACCCTTATCATTTTTCAGTCTCAAATGTTACCTCCTTAGGTCTTTCCTGACCACACTATTAAAAGCAGGTCCCCCTCCTCACCATTATTCTCCATAACAGCAAACAATTTGCCTCCATCAATGCACTTGTCACATTTGTAATTATGTTTATTTACTCATTGGTTATCTGGCTCCCATGATTACAAGCACCAGGATGGCAGGGACAATGTGTCATTTGTTTTAACACTGTATACCCAGAGCCAAGCATGAGGCTGGCACATAGTAGGCATTTAAAAATGTTTGTTGAATAAATGAATGGTGTCAAGTCCTCTATAACAAAAATATTCCATTGAGATTTTGGTTGGGGTTGTAGGTTAACACATTATCTGCCATGAGAGTTGTATTTAACTCACTCTAGTTTTGACCCTGGGGCCACATGAAGCATATATAAAATCTTACTTGTTGACATTCTTATTGTTGCAATTAATATTGACAATTTAATTCTAAAAACGTGGATTAAATGAATAGAAGTGAATAAATTTTGTTTTTCTATTTATGTTTACCTTTAAATTACACTCAAAATTTTTATTTTATTTTCATAATAAAACCCTGTGGCCACAAGGAAAAGTTTCTGATTTTTTTGTATGGCAGTCAATGTGTTAAGGGCAAGTTATGAAGCATCTTCCAAGCTGAGGAAAACATAGTTTTGATAAGTTTAAAAAAACACGACAGGCCGGGCGCTGTGGCTCACGCCTGTAATCCTAGCTCTTGGGAGGCCGAGGCGGGCGGATTGCTCAAGGTCAGGAGTTCAAAACCAGCCTGAGCAAGAGCGAGACCCCGTCTCTACTATAAATAGAAAGAAATTAATTGGCCAACTGATATATATATAAAAAATTAGCCGGGCATGGTGGCGCATGCCTGTAGTCCCAGCTACCCGGGAGGCTGAGGCAGAAGGATCACTGGAGCCCAGGAGTTTGAGGTTGCTGTGAGCTAGGCTGACGCCACGGCACTCACTCTAGCCTGGGCAACAAAGCGAGACTCTGTCTCAAAAAAAAAAAAAAAAAAAAAAAAAAACACGACAGTGAACCCCTCGAAGACTGTTGAGCACAGCAATAACATGAAGTAAATGGTAATAAAATGAAGTAAATAGGGTTGGACTGGGGGAAGATCCTGCAATCTGGGAGGTTGTGGTTTCTCCCCCCTTAACTAGTTAGAAAACAAACAATGGCAAGTGAAGCAACTTGACTTGAAAGTCAACATTTGCTATTATAAAATAGGAACTTCTTGAAGACAACCACAAATCCATCCTACGCTTTGTTCTGAGAACATTTCTCTTCTTTCTTCTTCATTCATCTCTTACCTTTGTGCCTTGGGGTTGGAGTATAAATACTTGCAACCTCTTCAGAGTCGTTAATCTCTAGACGCTCATCATATGTCTGGTTTTCAACAGTCTTGGTCTAAGCAAAAGGAGACATGATAACAAAGCTCCTATTATGGAACACTAAGCGCTCAGCCAGGAGATAAATTCCAAAACAGTATGGTTCCTCTTCCTTACTCAAGAAACAGGTTTTACATAAAACCTGCATCCCCATCCTAACTTTCCTTAAGGCTTCTTGGCCCCACGTCAAGCAGTTAAGTCATGCTGCTGCAGCCCTTATTTAGGAACTGCTGGCAGGCTGGCTGAGGAACAACGAGAGAATCATGGAGGGAAACGACAGCCAACTTCTGCAGCAGATTCCCAAACTGTAAGATACACATGCATGGGTAGAGCAGTATTTGCACATAGACGGTGGCTTTCTTCTCAGGTTGGTCGGTTTTCCCAAGGCTGCTGGGGTTTCTCAGGGGAGGCTGTAGAAGTTCCATAAAGAGTTCTGTCTCTGGGGCCACCTTTCGGGTGAGGAGAGGCCCCCAAAGAGAGAGTAAACTCCAGTCTCTCTCGGTCCCATCCAATAATCCCGAGAGCATCACTCCCATCTCCACCCCGGTAATGCAGATCGAACCCTACTTAAGCGTCCTGGGGAATAAAGGAAGCAGGACGGTTGGTGGTGGGGTGGGGGGTGAAGGAACGGTTATCTCGGAGATGGGAAGAGGAAACAGTGAGCAGGGGAAAGGGGAGTCCTCTTAAATTCCTTATGGGAGGGAGGAAGGCAGTTCCCTTTCTGCTGGGGTGAGTACGAATTACCTGTAGCCCCTCTGAATCCGTCTCTAGAATATAGAAAGAACCCCAGCCTAGGGCTGGGGTCTCACTCTAATCTCAGGGTAGGCCACTTTACGGGTTCCACCCGGAGCAACCAGCCTGTTGTCAGTCGCTAGGCAAACAGATAAATAATCGCGAGACTTGCTTCCACTCTCGTGAGACCTCCTCCACTCACCGCACCTTACGCCTCTTCCTGCGAAGGGTCTCTGCGCGCAGGAAGAAGCTCTCGGGAGCGCGGATACAACCTCTCTGGGCGGCCAAGTCGCCTGTTTGTCTATGGTTTCAGTGGCTGCGTCTGTCGCGGCATCTAGCGGCTGTAGGTGGCAAAGCGGACTGATGAATTTCGGCTCGTGTAGTCAGCCGTCCAATCTGGAAACAGGGTTGTGAGTATGTTCCCTCTAGGACGGGAATCACTGGTCATGCAGTTCCTTCTAGACTTATCAGAATTTAGACACACTCTCCAGGGAATATTCCACATCACTTTGTACGCCCTTCTGTAGCATTTATATTACAGTATAGTCTTTTCCATCACAGTGACTGATGGTATGGGACATACGCTACCAAATTAGTCCTTGTTTATCTGAGGTTCAAATTTAACTCTGTGTCCTGAATTTTTATTTGCTAACGAAGACTGTGAACTTCTTTAAGGCAGGATTTGTGTCCAATTAATTTTTAAACTCTTCGTAGCACCAGTATGTTGCATATATTAGGCACTTGTTGGGTGGATCAGTGAAGGAATGAGTGAATAACGATATAAGGAACAAATAATTCAAAACTCTAGACATAAATAATTTTGGGAGTCAGAGAGATACATAGAAAAAAATATTGGAAATTTGACCCTGAAAACCTGCCAGAGGAAAACAAGGAAAGTGGCTTAAAAAGAAATGAGAGATCCTAGCACTCTGGGAGGCCGAGGTGGCCGGATTGCTCGAGGTCAGGAGTTTGAAACCAGCCTGAGCAAGAGCACGTCTCTACTGTAAATAGAAAGAAATTAATTGGCCAACTAATATACATAGAAAAAATTAGCCGGGCATGGTGGCGCATGCCCCGTAGTCCCAGCTACTCGGGAGGCTGAGGCAGGAGGATGGCTTGAGCCCAGGAGTTTGAGGTTGCTGTGAACTAGGCTGACGCCAGGGCACTCACTCTAGCCTGGGAAACAAAGTGTGACTCTATCACTCTATCTTTAAAAAAAGAAGAAAGGAAGGAAGGAAGGAAGGAGGGAGGGAGGGAGGGAAGGAAGGAAGGAAGGAAGGAAGGAAGGAAGGAAGGAAGGAAGGAAGGAAGGAAGGAAGGAAGGAAGGAAGGAAGGAAGGAAGGAAGGAAGGAAGGAAGGAAGGAAGGAAGGAAGGAAGGAAGGAAGGAAGGAAAAATGAGAGATATCTCCTCGAAGGAAGGAAGGAAGGAAGGAAGGAAGGAAGGAAGGAAGGAAGGAAGGAAGGAAGGAAGGAAGGAAGGAAGGAAGGAAGGAAGGAGAAATGAGAGATATCTCCTCTGAAAGACTTCTAGTTAAAAATGGAACCAAAAAGTATTTTTATTTTTGTGATTTATTATTGCTCCTAATAATGGGTACGTAATGTTGAGTACTTACTATGTAGGAGCACTTAGATTATATAATCTAATTTACTTCACAATCTTTCGAGATAAAGTTACTGCCAGTTTACAGATTGGGTAATTGAGGCTTAGAAAGTTGCCTAAAGTCACTCAGCTAGTAAGTGCTGAAAATAGAAATCAAACATAAGACAGACTGATTCCTAAGTCTTTGCTTTTAGCAATTATGATATACTACTGTCTCTAAAGCACTCCTCGTGAAGCATGCTTGCAGGAGTGCTTTTCATTCTGCAGTTTAATTCAGCTAATGTCATATTTCCAAAGAATCATCTTTGAATGGTCTTTGCTGAGCTTCTAAGGTCCTTATGGGAGGCTCTGGAAGCTGCTAGAATAAGGCAATATTTTCCAACAGATTTTTACTTTTTTTTTTTTTTCGGCATATTATGGGGGTACAGATTTTAAGGTTTCAACAAATGCCCATTTCCCCCCTCCCCCCAAAAGTCTGAGTCTCCATCATGACCATCCCCCAGATGGTGCACATCTCACTCATTATGTATGTATATATTCGCCCCCCTCCCCCCTCCCACCTGCCCAATACCCTATTACTGTAGTACGATTTTTACTTTTTTTACTTAAGTTTTTCTAATTGGATTTTTACGTTTTTAAAAAATAAGAATTTATTCATCTTTCTTAAAATATGTGTGCTTTTTGTAATGAAAATTAAACTACAATTTTACTCCATAAATATGTACAGTTATTATGTGTCAATTAAAAATTTTAAACATACAGTTGGACATATATCCTTCCAGACATACAAAGTTTAAAAATATTTGTGCATTCTAAGGATTCTATTAGAAGGGCTAGCATGGTGGCTCACACTTGTAATCCTAGCATTTTGGGAGGCCGAGGTGAGAAGATTGCTTGAGGCCAGGAGTTTGAGACCAGCCTGAGCAAGAGTGAGACCCTGTCTCTACAAAATATAGAAAAATTAGCTAGATGTGGTGGCATGTGCTTGTAGTCTCAGCTACTTAGGAGACTGAGGCAGGAGAATCCCTTGAGCCCAGGAGTTTGAGGTTGCAGTGAGCTATGATGACGCCACTCCACTCTATCCAGGCAAAAGATTCTATTAGAAGGCCACTGGAGGTGGAATTGATATGGGTATGAGTGAGAAATCTATAATGCAGTGCTTAAGGGTATAACCAAAGTCAAGCAGCCTTTGTTTGAATCTTGGGTTCTACTTTCTAGCCGTGAGAATGTGGTAGGGTAGTTTCTTCTCCATAATTTGATTTCCTTACATGTAAAATGGAAATAATAATGGTACCTATCTCAGAGAATTTTTATAAGGATTAAATGAGATAATCTGTGTGAAGAAGTCAGAGTAATGCCTGGTATATTGTAAGTGTTCAATAAATTTTAAGGAATACACAGGAGATATAGAGAGGCAGGTTGTTTTAATGGGAAAAGCTGGGTTTGAATCCTGGCTCTACCACTTACTGGCTATGTCAGTTTGGGCAAGTGCTTAATTTCTTTGATCCTCACTGTCTTTATCTGGATTATTGTAAAGGGTTATAGATAACAAATGTAAAGTACCTGACACAAAATAAGCACTTGGCAGTGGTGCATACTCCTAACCCCAGCTACTTGGGAGGCTGAGGCAAGAGGATCCATTGGGCCCAAGAGTTCATGCCCAGCCTGGAAAATTGAGCAAGAAGGAGACGCCATTTCTAAAAAAAAAAAAAAAGAAAGAAAGAAAGAAAAAGAAAAAAGTACTAAAAAAATTGCTGTTATACTTTATTGCAGACATATGTATATAGGTATTATGTGTGAGTACTGTTGCGTTGAGCCAAGATACAGGATAAAATGACATAGAGAAGAACTGCTGCATTAGTTATTCTCTGAAAAGTTTGAAATTCAGAACGGGAGCACTACCAAGAGAACCAAAAGACCGAATTTTTCAAAATTTATTTTTATTTTTTATTTATTTTTTTTTAAAAATGAGATAGAGTCTCTCTGTATCACTCAGGTTGAAGTGCAGAGGCTATTCACAGGCCCGATCTCACTACTGATCAGTACAGGAGTTTCAACCAGCTCCGTTTCTGACCTGGGCTGGTTCACCCCTCTTTAGGCTTTGAACTCGGGACTCTGAACTCTGGAGGAGCTGGGACTACAAGCACGGGCCACCACACCCATTTCACTGTGTCATATATATATATATATGTGTATATATATATATATATATATATATATATTACAGATGAATTAGAGTATATTTTTATCTATGTATAATACATCTGTAATTCTTGGAGGAAAATGTGACCCAAAGCAGTTTCTGATGTCCTATAATATATCACAATGTCATGTGCCAAAAGCTGCTTTATCATAAAAGAAACATTAAGTGAGTGAGTGAGTGATTGATTGAGACAGAGTCTCACTCTGTTGCCTGAGCTAGAGTGCCATGGCGTCAGCCTAGCTCACAGCAACCTCAAACTCCTGGGCTCAAGCAATCCTTCTGCCTCAGCCTCCTGAGTAGCTGGGACTACAGGCATGTGCCACCATGCCCGGCTAATTTGTTCCATATATTTTTAGTTAGCCAATTAATTTTCTTTCTATTTTTAGTAAAGATGGAGTCTTGCTCTTGCTCAGGCTGGTTTCGAACACCTGACCTCGAGCAGTCCTCCCACCTCGGCCTCCCAGAGTGCTAGGATTACAGGCATGAGACACCGTGCCTGTCCTGAACATGTTTCTTTTTTTAAAAAACATAATTTATAAATCATAAAAATTCACCCTTTAAAAATATGCAATTCAGGCCAGGCGTGGTGGCACATGCCTGTAATCCTAGCACTCTGGGAGGCTGAGGTGGGAGGATCACTTGAGGGCAGGAGTTCAAGAGCAGCCTGAGCAAGAGTGAGACCTTGTCTCTACTAAAAATAGAAAAATGAGCCAATTGTGGTGGCACGCACTTGTAATCCTAGCTACAGGAGGCTGTGGCAGGAAAATCCCTTGAGCCCAGGACTTTGAGGTTGCTTTGAGCTAGGCTGATACCATGGCACTCTAGGCCAGGTGACACAGCGAGATTCCATCTCTAAATAAATAAATAAAGTATACAATTCAGTGTTTTGTTTTTTTTGAGACAGAGTCTCGCTTTGTTGCCCAGGCTAGAGTGAGTGCCTTGGCATCAGCCTAGCTCATAGCAACCTCAAACTCCTGGGCTCAAGCAATCCTGCTGCCTCAGCCTCCCGAGTAGCTGGGACTACAGGCATGTGCCACCATGCCCGGCTAATTTTTTCTATATATATTAGTTGGCCAATTAATTTCTTTCTATTTATAGTAGAGACAGGTCTTGCTCTTGCTCAGGCTGGTTTCGAACTCCTGACCTCGAGCAATCCGCCCACCTCGGCTTCCCAGAGTGCTAGGATTACAGGTGTGAGCCACCGCGCCCGGCCCCAATTCAGTGGTTTTTAATGTATTCACCTCTAATTCCAGACTTTTTCTTTTTTTAGAATCAGGATTTTGTTGTGTTGCCCAGGCTGGCCTCACATTCCTGGGCTCCAGTGATCCTCCTGTCTCAGCCTCCCAAGTAGCTGGGACTACAGGCTTGCACCACCTCACCTGCTCTTTGTCCATTTTTAGATTGGAATACTGTATTTGTCTTTTTATTGCTGGGTTGTAAGAATTCTTTAAATATTCTGGATTCTAGTCCCTTATGCACAAGGGTTATTTCGTATATAAAGGAAAGGATAGTAGCTATGAGAGCAGCTTTATAAATTGTAAGAGATAACACAAAATACGTGAAGGTGATGACAGTTAAAGGACAGAGATATGAGGTTCCACAGCAGAGGAGAACCCCCCACACACACCTGCAGAAAGTCGGTGCTGCAGCTCAGTACTCACAATTTCCCCATCCCAATGGCCCCGCCCCCTGCCCTTTGACCCACGCCGTTTCCGGTTGACGACGTGGCTCGGGACCGCCATCTTGGCAAGAGGCGAAGCGGCAGCGGCTCCTGTCAGGGGGGCAGTAGGTCCTGAGCGACCGGTGCTCCCCTTCCCCTGACCCTAGCCCCAGCCCCTGTGGAGCCGGAGCGCGGGCGCGCCCCACTACCGCCCTCACCATGGTAAGATCCGAGCCAGGTCCGGAATTCCCGCGGTCCGAGCCTCGCTCGCCTCCTCTCCCTGCCAGCCGGCCTGGCGCTGGGGCCAGAGGAGCTCCGCCCCGAGGGTCTGGAGCCGGGTGCTTCTCTCCGGGGTCGCGGGGCAGTGCGGCCTCCCCAGCCCTCTTCCCAGCCTCCGGGGGGATGCGAGGGAGCTGACTCCTGTCTCTGTGGTCGTGCCCACCTCCGCGCCTTCCCAGCCAGCTGGACTCCCTCCTCTGCTGGGACGGCCCGGGGTTTTTGCTCTGCGAGAACCTTGTGGCTGTCGTGTGGGCCCCGCGCTGCGGACCTTGGCCCTAATGTCCAGCCGGTTCCCCGGGCGCTTAGGCTCAGCAGGCTGGGCCTGTCTCAGGAGTTTCCTGTCCTGTTACGAGCTCCTCTCCCAACCCCGGTGTTTTGTAGGCCGCTGGTATTCGAAATCCAAATTCATTGGTGTTCAGGAATTTTTCTTTTGTTTGTTCGAAAGGGGGAAATAGAGACATAGAACGAGGAGTAACTTCTAACACTAATTTATTGGACCCAAGTGTCCCTGAAACCTTCCACTACTCAAAACTTACATGTGTCCATTTGTCAGTGTGATTGAGTGTACGCTGTGTCTGTAGAGCACTGGAAAAATGTGAGCGAGTTATAGGGAACAGAGGATTTCTTTCTTCAAGGAACTTATTGTTCAAGTGAGGTAAAATGTGTATGTGGCATGTTGTAATCAGATGTCTCATAGGAGGTGGAGTAAGAGGGGTGGGTTATATTCTGGGATCTGTTAGTTGCTTTCATATGCATTATCTTTGTGTACTCATCTACTGTAGAGATGGGAAAAATTAATGTGTGTGAAGATGAGAAAAGTCAGAACTGCTGACTCCACTAAATCTTGCTTTAAAACACTGATTTGTAGATATTCATAAAGTAGCAGAAATTCTTCTGTTTCAAACGAGCTAGTAATTTATTTTGTAGTGCACCTTGTACCCTCTAATCTTTTGAAGGATATTCTGTTCTTTTTTTATTTTTTATGTTTTGTCAATAGATAATTTGATTTAAAGCATTTTCCTACATACCTGAGAGGTAACAGGGTAGTTTGGTGCCAGTCTTATTAAGTTCTATTGACAACCCTTTAGGTGAGAACTAGGATAGTGGGGGGATTCGTGCTTGGGCTTTAAGCCACTGAAAGGGTTTTTTCAGCCTCAGTTATATAAATTGCATCAATCAGATTTGCCTCCTAAAACTTTTGTGTTGGCCATAAAATTTCCAAAACCCTTTTTTCATAATTCCTCTAGGAAGCTCAGTGTTGGGATAGTGATTTTGAAACTCTGTTTCCTTTTACACCCTGGAAGCAAGTATTTGTAGTGCACTTTAGAGCATGTTATTATTTCAGTAGCAAGGTTAAAGCCTTGTATTTTAGAAATCAAATATAGATAATCTTTATAAAAATCTTGTTTGTTAAAAGGTTCTTGGAGCTTAGTACTTTCAATTTACTGATAACAGTGGGATGATAAAGGTGTTGAATGATATATAAAAAAATAAAAGTTATGCATGTTATTTTGACATGTGTACGTGTACATATAGTTTTGTTATATATTTCTGAATTATTTGGGACTGATATGATCCAGATACCCACAGAGTTTTGTACTCTGGAGAACAGTTTTAGTGCATTCTGCTCTGTAGTGTCTTAAGATATTCATATTATTTCTGTGTAATGTTTTTGAGTTCTACTCCTTTATAGAGAGATCTCTGGACAGTAGAAATGTTCAAATAGGGTGAAATTTTTATCCAAAAGTTGTATTGAAACTTCTAAAAGTTTATTTTTCTTCAGCATTTTATTAAAAATTTTCAAACATATGGAAAAGCTGAAAGAACTTTATAGTGAATAACCGTATAACCACCAGTTAGTTCTGTAATTAACATTTCACTACACTTATTTTCTCATACAGCTAATCATCCATCCATCCTTCTCTTTCAAGAGAGGATCTCACTCTATTGCCCAGACAGGAGTGCAGTGGACTGATCATAGCTCATTGTAACCTCTTAATTCTCAGGCTCAAGCCATCTCCTGTCTCAGCCTCCCAGGTAGCTAGAGCTACAGGTGTGTGCCACCACAGCTAGCTAATTTTTAAATTTTTTATAGAGATGGGGTCTCGCTATGTTGCCCAAGCTAGTCTTGAACTCCTGGCTTGAAGCAGTCCTCCCAAATAGCTAGGATTACAGGCATAAGCCACCAGACCCTCTCTCTACCTTTTTTTAAAATACATTTCATGGCATGGGCCATAGTTCTAGTCAGAGACTGAGTTGGGAGGATCTCTTGAGCTAGGAGTTTTAAAAGGTGGTAAGCTATGATTGCATCTCCACACTCCAGCCTGGGTGACAGAGTGAGACGCTGTCTCTTAAAAAATATACACAATGCAGCATGTATTGAAAAAGAAAAAAAAATATTAAAAAAAAAAAAATATATATATATATGTGTGTCTGTGTGTGTGTGTGTTTACACACACATAAACACACACTTCAAAGTAAGTTGTAGATATCAGTACAAAAATGTTAATTTTTGAAAAATAAATCCTTTTTGGCTTTAGTTATTGAAGTAAGTATAAAATGCGCTAGACTACAAAGTTCCAGTAGATAAATAAATGAACAAATGCAAAGACAAATGGCTTATGATGACTTCATTATAAAATAAAGCACAAAGGAATGCTTCTTTTGATTTAAAAGATGGGGGTCTCACTATGTTGCCCAGGCTATAGTGCAGTGGCTATTCACAGGCACAATCATAGCAGCACACTTTGCCCTTCAACTCCTAGCCTCAAGTGTTACTCACACCTCAGCCTCCTGAGTAGCTGGGGTTATAGGCCCATGGGCCATGATTTAATCTTTTTTCTAGTTCCTGCAAAGTGATGAACATGGCCGTACTTTCTTAACTTGTCAGATAACATTATGGTCAGTTCTTTTTCTTACTAAATTTATATTTGAATAAACTTCATATTAAGTCTCACGATAGCACCCATCTGTTAAATCTTTGCTTATCTGTTGAATGCTGTTCTTATTTACCAAGAACAGTAAGTTTAGTGAGTAAACTTACTGTGGTGGTCAGATTAAATATAGTAAATTCAATTCCCAAAAGCCATCAATTATAAGAAAGCTAGATTTGGGCGTATGTGGTTAATCTCACATGATGGAGGAGAAATTGACATCCTACATGGTAATTACAGGTCCTAATTAGGGTATTATTTTTTGTTTTGTTTTTCATAGACAGTACCACATCTGCACAGCTATTGTACTCTTTGTTAAATTTTTTTTTGATTGTTTGAGGGGACAGCAAAGAATGAAAACAGTTCTCTTGAGTTTCCATTGTTTGTCTTATGTCTTCATATAGGAAGTTCACTGCAGAAACTGATAACAATGTCTTTTTAAAAAATTCTCTACAAGGTTTTGTTTTAGAACATATATGTGTTCAACCAAAAACCCTCACTGAGTAAATTACTGTTCAAGTTTTATGTTTTGTATGCAGTCTAGATTTTATTATAATCTTCCCTCTGATTTTATCTTTAGTTACTTCGTGTAAATAAGAAAAAGTAGTCCTCTATGACAGGTTGTAGAAACTAGCCTTAATATGACCATGAATCGTGTGTGTGTATGTAAAATATTACAGTAAATTATAAAGGAGAAAGTGACTATAATTGTGGAAATGAGGAATCCTAAAGCATTTAGAGGTTCAAGAAAGACTGGCTTTTTTTTTTAAAGAGAATTGTGCATGTTTATGCTGAATTACCACGTATTCTTGTACCTCAGTCGCACACAGCATTTGTTTTGGCTAGGCAATTTGCCCTCTAGCAGCTTAACTATTAGTATAAAATGTGGTTCCAAAGTAGTTGCTACTGAAGCGGTAGACAAGAAATAAAAGTATGATGCATTTTCTATTACTGTAAAGTTTTCAAATGCTTAGACTTACAAAATCTTAAAGACACAGAGCACTTTGGATTTCATATAAATTAACCACCTATTTTAGGGATATTTCATTAAGCGTTAGATGACTTATCCAGGGTCACATAATCAGTGGCAGAGGCAGAACAGAAACCTAATTCTCCAGGTTTCTTTACTTAGGACACTTAATGATTCATGTAGTTAAAATCTCGGTATGGGAGAGTTATTTAATCCAAAAACAAATGATAGTATACTCAACCATGTAAGTATTATTAAAAGAAAAGTTGTTTGAGAATGCTCAACTTATTGGGGGAAATTTTTTTTTTTTTAAGAGTCCCAGAGAGATCAGTTAACTTCTGGGCGTTTGGGCCTTTGGTTTTATAAGACAGTCAAGGGCCCTTGAAAGTTCCTTTTATGTCTAAAATGTTCTCTTCCCAAAATGTAAAAAATAAAAACTTTGTAAAGAATCATGTTTATTCATTCTTTCTCAAAGAAAATCAGCTCAAATTACAGAAGGAAAAATTGTTAACTTACCTTTTAGTATATGCTACATTTTAATAATTGTTAAACATCATAAAATATTGATGTGAAGAGAAGCTTTATTATTTCAAGGCATTTAAGAAAATGAATGTTAATTTAGGGTAAAATAAATTTATCATGTTTAAAGGTGACCATACCTTCTAGCCATGTTAATAACTGTAATACAGTGAATAGAGACCTGTGTCAGCTGCATGGAACCTGTGATTTGTGGTGTCCTGGGTGTTTTGAGGTTTATGGCATACTTAGTGTGGGAAATTTTGGGAGCCTTATTTGCTTGTATCTGGATAATGGAGTGACTCAAGGGAGTCCCAGAGTTTTCTTGTTTGAGACCTACTATTTTACCCTATTATTTTCTTCATTTTTACATACTCAAATCCTAGAATTCATCAGAATGTGATTTAGATGCTATTTCTTCCATCAAGTTATCCCTAATCTTACCAGCTAAACATAATTTCTTCTTCCTCTGAATTTCCACAGCACTTTATCAGTGACTCTCTTTCGTTACTTAACACATTTTGCCTTGTATTATAGTTATTTATGTTTGTGTCTTATCATCCCCGTTAAGCTTTTTGTGGGCAGCATGCCAGTCTGTTTCATCTTAATTCTCAGAGAGCATGTTGTATGTATAGTAGGTGTTCAATAAATAATTATTGAGCTAATTCTTAAAATATCATTGCTAAAATGGAGATTGCCAATACCTATGATTAATCTTTGAACATGCCCAGTCAATAAAGCAAAGTGAATGGAATTCTCCTCTTCATAGCATACACCTTTTTGTTCCTTTTCCCCTTTCATGTTGCCTTTGATATTAGTTTTTACCTATATTCAATCTGTACGGTATGGAGGTGTTTTAAACACCACCTGGAACCCTAAGAACTATCCTAGAGCCTATATGCATTATTTCTAACAGGCTTATTGTTAGATACGGGTTTTATATTAAATACAGCATGTTTATATAGGTCTGAAGTTTTGGTCTGAGCTGTCCTTTCTCTAGATATCCATTTGATTTATCTTTTTCCTTCAAAACTTCATAAAATTCTAATGTGGAGGACCATAACTTCTGGGGCTGTGCTTTTCAACCTTTGGAGTGGGAGTGGAGCTCTAGAGTGATTACTTCTACAATATTCTCCTATTTATTAATAATATTTCTCATTATATGAAGTTATTTTCTGTGGGCCATTTGAAAATCACCAATCTATGAATTCCCTGAAATTATAGGTAAAATTTTTTTGAGAGAGACAATATTCATTATTTGAATATCAAAATATTGATAAAACTATAAAGGTAAGCATCCATTGCCTTGAAGTGACATTAATTTTTTAAATAAATGCATGTTGTCCAGGCAAGGTGGCTCACGCCTATAATCTTAGCACTCTGGAAGATTAAGGCAGGAGGATTGCTTGAGGTCAGGAGTTTGAGACCATCCTGAGCAAGAGTGAGATCCCTTCTCTACTAAAAATAGAAAAAATTGGTTGGGTGTAGCACACCTACCTGTAGTCCCCTTCTCTGGGAGGCTGAGGCAAGAGGATCGCTTAAGTCCAGGAGTTTGAGGGTGCAGTGAGCCCTAATGATGCCACTGTACTCTAGCCGGGATGACAGAGCAAGACTCTCTCTCTCAAAAAAGGCATGTTTATTATTAATACTTGTTTTTGTTTTTTTTGAGACAGTGTCTTGCTCTGTTGCCCCAGCTAGAGTGCTGTGGCTTCAACCTAGCTCACAGCAACCCCAAACTCCTGGGCTCAGGCAATCCTCCTGCCTCAGCCTCCCAAGTAGCTGGGACTACAGCTTGAGCCACTATACCCAGCCAATTTTTTCTATTTTTAGTAGAGAGGGGGTCTTGCTCTTGCTCAGGCTGATTTCGAACTCCTGACCTCAAGTGGTCCTCCTGCCTCTGCCTCCTAGAGTGCTAGGATTACAGATGGGAGCTACCATACCTAGCCACATTTTTATTTTTTTCCTGGGATTCTTTACTGCCCTCCTGGTAAATTCTTGCATCATATCTATGTGATGGCAAAAACTCCAAATAGTCAGTGATGGTAAAAGATAACATTTCTTAAGTACAAAACAATTTATTTACTTAAAACTTTTATAGGCATTTAGAAAAAAATGACTCTTTTAAAGCTACCTGATTTACTGCTCTAAAAGTATAATCAACTGGTACATTTTATGCTCAATACCTCTGTGTATGTCTAAAATATTTTTTGATCTTGTTCCTTTCAAAAAGGAACTAATTTACAAAACATTCTTTGAGAGAACCTTGAGAGTATTTATGATTTAAGACTTTTAAAAAACTTTTTCATTATATGCCAAATAAAATAACTTTAAGCTGGGATAATTGAGGTACGTTTCATTGTAGAGTTGAGAGAGTCAGAAACATAAGCAAAATTGTATTACTCCCTTAAATCTACTACTTTCTAAACTTGGGTTCTTGTTTAGAAAATGGAGCAGTTGGTAGTATAGTTGGTCCTTGAACAACATGGATTCAAACTGCAAGGATCCACTTAAGGGGATATTTTTCAACCAAACGCTGATCAAAAATACAGTGTTGTAGAATTTGAAACCTGCCTGTGTGGAGTGCCAACGTTTCACATCTGTGGATTCCACAGGGCCAGCTTTGGAACTTGGGTGTGCATGGATTTTGGTATATGCAGGGGTCCTGGAACCATTCCTCTGCATATACAAGGGTTGACTATATTAGCTCTTGAGATTTCACAGGAGAAAACCTGCCTCATGTTCATTGAAAATAAATTAATCAGCAAAATCTGTTCAGTGGGGGGAAATTATTTGTGCAAGGTATAGGTAAAATACTTTTCTAATATATTAATAAATTGTTTTTACCTTGCTGCTTGGAAATAAGCATAACAGTAATTGTCTCCCAGATACCTCCATTACCTATTCTTAATGTATAAGGACATTGTATTCTCCTATAATTATCATAAAACTATATTGATACACTGAAACTATAAGAATATTTATTTCAGTTGACTGACTTGTTTTTTCTTCAAGCTGCTTGCATATACGGGACACGTTTCTATAAAGCTGAAAAGCCTGACCAGTAGGATTTTGATATTTCAGAGATTATGTCTTAGCATTGAGGCTTTCCAAATGTTTAAATAGTCTTTCTTACTTGTGCTTGTGAACTCTTGGGTTCCTACACTTAAGAGATTGTTAACACTGTACTTAATTTTCTTACTCCCCTTCTAATGGCATTTCAAGTTTTCCCGTCTTCTATTAGAGCTTTATTTGTTTTGTTTAGTAAAATGTCAAGTGCTAAACGAAGGCTGTTATGTCTTAATCATTGCCTGGTGTCAAAAAACGTTTCTATGTGAAACATTGGGTCATTTATGTTTTTATTTACAAATTGTTTGGATGTGAGAGAGAGTATAGTGTGGATGGGAAGTTAGTCAAAGAACAGAAGATAAATTTAGACTCAACTAAAGGTTCATATTCTAGATAAAAATGAAATGAAAGGTCAGGGGCTTCTTATATCTTTAATATTTTTAATCTGCCTGACCACACTTCTGTTTTGGCTGTGGAAATCTCTGTTCTTTTTACAAAAAGTTCTAAGCTATTCTTTATGGGTCTGCCAAAGCATAGAACAACCCATTTCTGAATCACAGACTCATTAATAATGTATGTGTAGTTTGGGGGAAAATGCAGAGATGCCAAAACTTACCAAGTTTTTCTATAAGTATGTTATTTAAAAATAGAAATAATAGCTTTATTTCCCTCTACTTTGGCTATGTATTACGAATGACATAAGAACAATGAAGTAGAATTTTAAAGTCAGCCTTCTAAAGTAGTCATGTCACTAAATAACTGAGTGTGTCCTTCTGATGTTGAGAAAACAAATGTGAAGAAATAATTCATTAATACTTATTTGTACATACGTTTCTGGCAGGTGCTGTTGGCAGCAGCGGTCTGCACAAAAGCAGGAAAGGCTATTGTTTCTCGACAATTTGTAGAGATGACCCGAACTCGGATTGAGGGCTTATTAGCAGCTTTTCCAAAGCTCATGAACACTGGAAAACAACATACATTTGTTGAAACAGAGAGTGTAAGATATGTCTACCAGCCTATGGAAAAACTGTACATGGTACTGATCACTACCAAAAACAGCAACATTTTAGAAGATTTGGAGACCTTAAGGCTCTTCTCAAGAGTGGTAAGAGTCCTGCTGAAATATTGAGTTGTACTTTTTATTTGGTTTTTTGTATGTGTAACTAGTTTTTCCCCTAAAGCAGCTGATGCTTATCAGTTTGCAAGCTCCCACTCCCCACCCCGACAACTTATTGCCGTGACTTATTCATTCATCAAACATTGATTGGGTGTCCTCCTAGGCTATAAGTATCCCAAAAGAGAATATGATAACTGCCTTTTCATTTCCTGATTCTTTTTTTTTTTTCTATTTTTTTTTCTTTTTTTATAGCTCTTATATGGCTAGAGATCATTTCCTGATTCTTAAGCAGTTACTCTAACCTGTCTGTGTGGTTCTGACACTTGGTCAGCCATGTTTTTTAGATGATGCACTTTAGGTAAGCCTTGCTGATACAGACACACACAAACTCAAAGACTTTATGTCAAAGCCTTGCTTAAAATAAAGACTAAGGTCAGGCATGGTAGTACTCCCAGCTATTCGGGAGTCTGAGGTGGGAGGATTGCTTGAGGACAGGAAGGTGTTCAAAGTTGTAGTGCGCTATGATTGTGCCTGTGAATAGTTATTGTACTCCAGCTTGGGCAACATAGTGAGACCCTTTTCTAAAAAAAAAATACAGACTAGATGGAACTAAGAAAAAGATGCAGGATTATTGAAATTTGTATACTTTAAAAAGGATAAGATTTGGAAACATAGCCTCTGATAAAATTCTAACTATTTCTTTTTCATTGTTGTCCATTATTAGATCCCTGAGTATTGCCGAGCCTTAGAGGAGAATGAAATATCTGAGCACTGTTTTGATTTAATTTTTGCTTTTGATGAAATTGTCGCCCTGGGATACCGGGAGAATGTTAACCTGGCACAGATCAGAACCTTCACAGAAATGGATTCTCATGAGGAAAAGGTGTTCAGAGCAGTCAGAGAGGTAAATAGGGTCTTCTTTGGGACTGCCAGTTTGTGTGTCTGTCCCGCTCTACTCATCTGATTTTCCTGGTTTTACTTGCTGATGTATACTGTACTCAAAGCTACCTCCGTATGTCTCCTTCCTTAGACTCAAGAACGTGAAGCTAAGGCTGAGATGAGACGTAAAGCAAAGGAATTACAACAGGCCCGAAGAGATGCAGAGAGACAGGGCAAAAAAGCACCAGGATTTGGGGGATTTGGCAGCTCTGCAGTATCTGGAGGAAGCACAGCTGCCATGATCACAGAGACCATCATTGAAACTGATAAACCAAAAGTGGCACCTGCACCAGCCAGGTATAATCCAGTATATTACCAGCAACTTAAGAATTACAGATGAAGGATGTATATATGTGTATCTTGGAGTGCTATCTGATTTCTAGACAAGCTATAGATAATGAAGGACTTGATGAAGTCAGATGTGATATTATATTTGGCCACATAAAATATGGGGATAAAGGAGAGATTGGAATGTGGTGTTTCTCCTCTTGTGTAAAAAAGAGTTCTTTTACAAATTATGCTGTGACCTCAATTTCCTATGAGAGTTGCCTTATTATGGAGAGGGAAGGGATATTTAACTTTTTATGGAATGTGGATTTTTAATCTTGATGTTTAAAGATTGATTTCAGGGGGAATCTGTAAATTACTTGAAATTATGTGCAGAATTTTGTTTGTGCACAGGTATATTTCTCTGGATGGAAGGTACAAAGTTTTTATCATGTGTGCTTATGAAAATACCTTTGGTCTTTGGGTGATGAAATGTATGTGTTCAGTGGTCTCCAGGGCACTTTTTGGCACCAGGGACCGGCTTTATAGAAGACAATCCTTGGGCTGGGGGTCAGGGATGTCCACGGGTGATCCAAGTACTCCACATTCATTGTGCAGTCAAACCTCTCTGCCAATGACAATTTGCACTTGCAGCTGCTCCCCAGCACCATCGCCCCCGCTCTACTCCAGATCATCAGGGACAAGACTCAGAAGGGGGTTCCTAACCTGTGTAGTCCACAATAGGGTTCAGGCTCTTATGAGAATCCAGTGCCTCTGTTGATCTGATAGGAGGTGAAGCCCACATGGTGATAGCTATGGGAGGCAGCCACAAACACAGATGAAACCTCGCTCACTGGCTGCCTGCCTGCAGGCTGGCCCCCAATAGGCCACAGACTGTTGGTTCATGGCCTATGGGTCAGGGACCAGTAATAGTGACTGTCAGCTGGCAGTTTGGGCAGGTTTATATACTAGTTGTACACCATCACTAGGAAGCTTGTGTTTTTTAAGTCTTCACACTCCTGTTAAAGAAAAGCTTCAGGGAAAGTTTTGTTGATGGGAGGTCACTAATTAATGTTTGGGATTTTTTTGTTTTTTTTTTCTTAAGCCAGTCAAATGTATTTTTTCTTACTTTGAATTCTTCCACTTAGGCCTTCAGGCCCTAGCAAGGCTTTGAAACTTGGAGCCAAAGGAAAGGAAGTAGATAACTTTGTGGACAAATTGAAATCGGAAGGTGAAACTATCATGTCCTCCAATATGGGTAAACGTACCTCTGAAGCAACCAAAGTGCATGCTGCACCCATTAATATGGAAAGGTAAGTAGTAACTTTCAGAAAGAACAGACCACATAATTTTTTAAAAATATTATTTGAGTGTGCTATAAATTCTTTTTGTACCTTTTTATCTTTCTTGATTTAAAGAATTTATTCAAAGCATATTCTACATATTAACAGTAAGGGGTTTTTTTTGTTTGTTTGTTTGTTTTGAAATGAGACTTGCTATGTTGCATAGGCTGGCCTTGAGCTCCTGGGCTCAATCAGTCCTCTTGCCTTAGCATCCCAAGTAGCTGGCCCTACATGCGTGCATCTCAGCACTTGGCCTTTTTCTTTTTTCTTTGACCATGATTAAAGGTTTCTAGCCATCTATTTTCTATGAAATTTAAAATTTTCATCAGCTAAACTAAACAAAAGTAACTTGTCTTTATGCCTAGTGTGTAGCTTTTTTCTTAGAGTAGACTTGAATTAGGGGGCTGGAGCTATCTATGGTGAGCTCACACTATATTTTGGCTTGTCTTTTTCTAATTAAACTAAGTAGAACCAATCCTTAATCCAAACTTTGTAAATATCTTTAACAGCAAATTAACATATCTTTTGCCTTTCAAGTGTTTGAACCCAGTATGGAATATTTTGATTTGTCTCTTATCTCAGGGCTGTGGTACTGGTTGGTGACATTTTTAAGTGGTAGTTATCAAGTTCACATATTCATGACTCAGATTTCTTGTCTTGAAGCCCAGACCTTCTACTGTTGCTGATGGTTTTGAGGTCAAGTGAAAGATGAGACTGGGAGGATACTTCTATCAGGTGTGCATAAAAGAGGAGTATTGACTTTTTATATGTCCTATTCTCTATGAAATGAAAAGGGTTACATCAGGATAAATCTCTTGACTCATTAAAGCTCCTATGCTATTCCTAGTGGTTGCTTTGAGTGAGACAGAGGCTTCACACTTTTAAAAAGATGTTGGAGACCATCACATATTAAAGAGAACTTGAGCCAGGCATGGAGGCTAATGCCTATAATGCCAGCACTTTAGGATGCCAAGGTAGGAGGATCACTTTGAGGGCCAGGAGTTTGAGACCACCCTGGACAACATAGTGAAACCCTGTCTCTTTAAAAAAAAAAAAAGGAACTTAAGCCAAATGTGGTAGTGTGTGCCTATAGTCCCACCTACTTGGGAGGCTGAGGTGGGAGGATCTCTTGAGCCCAGAAGTTCAAGTCCAGCCTAGGCAACATAGGCTCTAAAAAATAAATTAAGAAACATTTTTTGGAAGCATTAGAGTGTATTTTCTAAACGATGAAATACCTTTTCAACACAGAGTAAACTCGTGAGGGTAAAATGGGATGCTGCATTGTCTCAAGATGCACTTCTTTGTGGTCTTGATTGTAATGCCTTTGTTTCTGAGAAGACTTAAAAGGTTGGAACAGAGAACAGAGTAGGACACCAAAATATTCTTTGTAGCCTCTGCATTTCATACAGCTAAAAATAGTTCTCTTACAGAATATGGATAGATTATAATTAATAATTGCCCACAGCAGCAGCACTTTTTTTGTTGTTTTTTGTGTGTTTTTTTTTTGAGACAGTCTTGCTCTGTCTCCCGAGATAGAGTATAGTGGCATCATCACAGCGCACTGCAACCTTAAACTCCTGGGTTCAAGAAATCCTCCTGCCTCACCCTCCCAAGTGCCTGGTACTACAGGTGCCACATGACACCTGGCTAATTTTTCTTTTTCTTTTCTTTTCTTTTTTTTTTTTGTAAAGACAGGATCTTGCTCTTGCTCAGACTGGTCTCAAATTCTTGGGCTCAAACAATCTTTCGCCTCCTGCCTTCATCTCCCAAAGTGTTAGGGTTACAGGTGTGAGCCACTGAACCCGCCAGCACTTTTTAATCTTACTTTTCTCATTAGGTTATACATTTATATAGTGCAAAATTTTAGTAGTTCAAAAGATGTTATAGTAAAGTCTTTCTCCCACCCAGCCTTGCAAATTTCTTTGTTTGGAGGCAACTAGTACTAACTAGTTTTTTGTGTGTCCTTCTAAGGGGAAGAGTCTGTGATGAATAAAAACATACATATACATTGTATCTATTTTCCCCCTTTTTATGCAAAGCAATATCATACATAGCAATGTTCTCCAATTGCATTTTCACTTAATTATTTTAGAGATAAGAATTTCCTTATTTGAAGCTGTGGAGACATGACATCTAAATGTAATACCTTATCCTAGACTGGATACTGTACAACTGTGGTATAGAAAAAAGCAACTCGAACTCTGTTTTTTTTTTCTTTTTTTCCAGGACAGGGTCTCACTCTGTTGCCCAGGCTAGAGTGCAGTGGCCTCATCATAGCTCACTGCAACCTTCAACTCTCGGGCTCAAGTGATTCTCCTGCCTCAGCCTCCTTGAGTAGTTGGGACTACAGGCATACGCCACCACAACTGGCTAATTTTTCTGTTTTTTTTTTGTAGAGACAGAGTCTTGCTGTTGCTCAGGCTGGTCTTCAACTCCTAGCCTCAAGCAATCTTCCGCCGTGGCCTCCCCAGGTGCTAGGATTATGGGCCACTGCATCCTATTTTTTTCTATTCTCTCACTAAAGAATGACAATCTCTTGGGAGGCGGAGGCGGGTGGATTGCTCAAGGTCAGGAGTTCAAAACCAGCCTGAGCAAGAGCGAGACCCCGTCTCTACTATAAATAGAAAGAAATTAATTGGCCAACTGATATATATATAAAAAATTAGCCGGGCATGGTGGCGCATGCCTGTAGTCCCAGCTACTCGGGAGGCTGAGGCAGGAGGATCGCTTGAGCCCAGGAGTTTGAGGTTGCTGTGAGCTAGGCTGACGCCACGGCACTCACTCTAGCCTGGGCAACAAAGTGAGACTCTGGCCGGGCGCTGTGGCTCACGCCTGTAATCCTAGCTCTTGGGAGGCCGAGGCGGGCGGATTGCTCAAGGTCAGGAGTTCAAAACCAGCCTGAGCAAGAGCGAGACCCCGTCTCTACTATAAATAGAAAGAAATTAATTGGCCAACTGATATATATATAAAAAATTAGCCGGGCATGGTGGCGCATGCCTGTAGTCCCAGCTACCCGGGAGGCTGAGGCAGAAGGATCACTCGAGCCCAGGAGTTTGAGGTTGCTGTAAGCTAGGCTGACGCCACGGCACTCACTCTAGCCTGGGCAACAAAGCGAGACTCTGTCTCAAAAAAAAAAAAAAAAAAAAGAATGACAATCAACACAGCTAGAAGACTTTTATGACCAAATGTGTGGGGGTTTTCCTACATATACCAAGCAGCTGACACCAGCTGGGTGTCGTCTAATTCACTTCAATTCTGATGCTATCTTCCTGGAATATCCTCAGATCCCCCGAGTTGGAAGTTCAGTCTCCAAGACTGCCCCTTCTGCAAGTCCAGGCCTCCAGAACTTCTGACTGACTCTCTTCAAGTTGGGCTTCCCACTAACTCCTCTTTGGGTTGCTAGAGTGGCTCACTGACTCAGGGAAACATGTTTACTGGTTTATTACAAAAGATATTTTAAAAGATACAAATAAGCAGCCAGATGAAGAGATACAAAGGGCAAGGTTTGGAAGGGTCCTGAGCCCAGGAGCTTCTATCCCTGTGGAATTGGGGCACATCGTTCTCCCAGCATGCAGATGAGGTCTTGTTCGCCTTCCTATAAGCCTCCATGTGTTCAGTTATCTGGAAGCTCCTGAACCCTGTCCTCTGGGGCCTTTTGTTGAGACTTTATTGGATAGCCATGATAGATAATTGTGTAGAAATGTGATTGGACAAAAAAGATATGCTCTAATACTAATAGGCTCAGTGGGGAAACTCAATAAGGCCTGTCTGTGCAGCATTCCTTCCTCCCAGGTATGGGACAGGACCTCTTTTGAAGATGAGAGTCCTTCCTTGGACTGGTGAAAGGAGGGCGGGGGAAGATCAGAGAGAAAGCCTCTGTTTTCTGAGACCTGCTCCTGAGACCTAAAATGCCCCAACATTATAAAAAGAGCTGTGGGAATTATGAGCCAGGAATTGACAAAAACATATATATGTATATCTATCATAATATCATAACTACTATAAAAGACATTTTTATGTTAATTGACAAAATTGGTATATTTTGCTTAAAAGTATTGTTATCAATGTGAGCTGGTTGCATTAACAGGCACCTGTAGTCCCAGCTACTTGGGAGGCTCAGTTGGAAGGGTCACTTGCCATCAGGAGTTTGGAGGTTGTAATGTGTAATGATCATGCCTGTGAATAGTCACTGCACTCCTGCCTAGGCAACACAGTGAGACTCTGTCTCTTAAAAAAAAAAACAAAAAACACACACACTCCCTGTCTCTTCTAAAAATAAAAAATTAGCTGAGTATGATGACACATGACTGCAGTCCTAGCTAGTTGGGAGACTGAGGCAGGAGGATCACTTGAGCCCAGGGGTTTGAGGTTGCAGTGAGCTATGATCATGCTACTGCCCTCACGCTCCAGTAACAAAATGAGACCTTGTCTGTAAAAACAAAAAAAAAGGAAAAAAGATAAGGGGGAAAAATCAAATATATATGTATAAATGTATTATTTAGAGAGAATACATAAACACAAATGATAAAACAAATGGGATAAATGTTAACAATAGGTAAATCTGGGTAAAGGGTATTCCTTGTATAATTTTTATTTTTTAAAGTTTGAAAATATTTTCAAATAGATTTTTTAGTTTTTTTTCCTCACAGGTGTCTAGTATTCATTTGTGTGGATATACCTTTATTTAAGTAGTTCCCTATTGGTGGACATTTAAGTTATTTCTAAACTTTTGCTATTACAAACAATTGTTTGTAATAGTGAATAACTTAGTGCATTGTTTTGCACAGGTGAAATCTGTAGGATAAATTCTAGAGAGCAATTGCTGGACCAAAGGGTATCATGTTTTAAATTTTAATAGCTGTAGCAGTTATAAGATACTGGGCTATAAGAACAATAGACACCTTCCAGCTTCTGTTTACTGCTTGTTTGCTAACTGCAAGGCATTATGAGTATATTATGAGATGCAGAGAAAAAAGACAAAGAGAGCAGAAACCTGAGTCTCTCAGCTAGGACCTGGAACAGGTTAGGGCCTATCAGGGGCAGGCTGAAGTAAAAATCACTGTGGGGGCAGATGCACGACCAGTGTGTAAACAACTAAGTTATAAAAAGGAGACTAACACACAAAGGAGGGTCCCTGCCCAGAGAAGAGGCCACTATGCTGGCACTCTGGGGGCTTGGACCCTAGCTCGAGCTAGACAGTAAAACTCCTTTTGATAATTACAGCCTCGGTGACTCTGTCTCTCTGTCCTGCGGCCTTGTGAATCTCAAATATAACACAGTAGTGTCTTTAAACAAAAAAATTGACTAATCACCATTAAACCCCAGGAAAGGGAGTTCTGGTTTCTACCTTTCTGAACAAATATATTTTTTTTTAGTGTGCATATGAAGATTGAAGAAAAGATTACACTAACCTGTGGACGAGATGGAGGATTACAGAATATGGAGTTGCATGGCATGATCATGCTTAGGATCTCAGATGACAAATTTGGCCGAATTCGTCTTCATGTGGAAAATGAAGATAAGAAAGGGGTGCAGCTACAGGTGTGTAGAGGCTTTTTTTTTTTTTTTTTTTTTTTTTTTTTTTTTTTTTGAGACAAGAGTCTGGCTTTGTTGCCCAGGCTAGAGTGAGTGCTATGGCGTCAACCTAGCTCACAGCAACCTCAAACTCCTGGGCTCAAGCAATCCTGCTGCCTCAGCCTCCCGAGTAGCTGGGACTACAGGCATGCACCACCATGTCCAGCTAATTTTTTCTATATATATTAGTTGGCCAATTAATTTCTTTCTATTTATAGTAGAGACGGGGTCTTGCTCTTGCTCAGGCTGGTTTCCAACTCCTGACCCCGAGCAATCTGCCTGCCTCGGCCTCCCAGAGTGCTAGGATTACAGGGCGTGAGCCACCGCACCCGGCCTGTAGAGGCTTTTGATAGGGAGTGTTAAGACTGTCTGCCCAGCAGTATTTCTCAGCTAGAGATCCTCATATGAATCACAGGACACAAACATTTATTTTTTATTTTTATTTTATTTTATTTTTGGAGACAGAGTCTCACTCTCTTGCCTGGGCTAGAGTGCTATGGTGTCAGCCTAGCTCACAGCAACCTCGAACTCCTGGGCTCAAGCAATCCTTCTGCCTCAGCCTCCCAACTAGCTGGGACTACAGGTGTGTGCCACCATGCCCAGCTAATTTTTTTCTATATATTTTTAGTTGGCTAATTAATTTCTTTCTATTTTTAGTGGAGATGGGGTCTCGCTCTTGCTCAGGCTGGTTTTGAACTCCTGACCTTGAGCGATCCTCCCGCCTCAGCCTCCCAGAATACTAGGATTACAGGTGTGAGCCACTGCGCCTGGCCAAAATTTGGAATTTTTTAGGTACCCTGTTTTAGATGTTTAGATTGTGGGCCTCGTAAGCCCCAAGGGGGTTTTCCTGTCTTACCTCGTCTGAACCTCAGAAGTTTCCTTCCCTTCTCATTCTAGACACATCCAAATGTGGATAAAAAACTTTTTACTGCAGAGTCTTTAATTGGCTTGAAGAATCCAGAGAAGTCATTTCCAGTCAATAGTGACGTAGGGGTGCTAAAGTGGAGACTACAAACCACAGAGGAATCTTTTATTCCACTGACCAGTAAGTGCCTCTGGCTCATTTCACTAAGCTACTCTGCATTGAGAACTAGAATAGCCCTGGCTTGTGTGTTCTTATCTTCATCGCCATACAAAATTCTTTCTGACAAAATGACCTCTTTTCAAAATGGATTTAGTGCTACATTTTTATATTTTAATCATTAACTTTAATTTTTTAATAGCTTTAATTTTGAAAGCATTGTTTTTAATATAGTTTAAATTAGGATGTTTTAGGCCTACAGCTGTCAGGCAGCTCTGATTTGCCATGTTAACTTTTCTCCTTTTCTAATGTTCTAGTATGGCTGCTTTGCTTTTCTCCTCAGTTAACTGCTGGCCCTCAGAGAGTGGAAATGGCTGTGATGTCAATATAGAATATGAGCTACAAGAAGATAATTTAGAACTGAATGATGTGGTTATCACCATCCCACTCCCGTAAGTGGTGTCCCCATGTAATCGTTTTCCCTACATTGAACATAAAGAACCGACCTTTTAGAACTGTTTTGGAGGCAGCACCTAGCTGGCTATCCATTCTAAGATACTTTCTTCTTAAAAAGGCCAGTTGTGAAAGAAGCCAGACATAAAGGCTGCATACTATGTGATTCCACCTCTGACTTTCTGGAAAAGGTATACTCTTAAACAGAAATCAGGAGGCAGATAGGAAGGTACTTGGCCCCAAAGGGACACAAGGGAGCTTTTGGGGATGATAGAAATGTCCCGTGACTTGGGCTTCTTTTGGCAGTATATATACTAAAATTGAAGTGATACAGAGAAGATTAGCATGACTCCTTCACAAGGATGACATAAATTTGTGAAGTGTTCCATATTTTAAAAAATAAAATAAAAAAGAAATGTTCTATGACTTGATTGTGATGGTGTTTAAAAGATGGCATACATTTGTCAAAATGCATTGAGCACTTTGAAGGGGTGGATTTTACTGACTTTAAAACCAAATCAGGCCGGGTGCAGTAGGTCACACCTGTAATCCTAGCACTCTGGGAGGCCGAGGCGGGCGGATTGCTCAAGGTCAGGAGTTCGAAACTACCCTGAGCAAGAGTGAGACCCCGTCTCTACTATAAATAGAAAGAAATTAATTGGCCAACTAATATATATAGAAAAAATTAGCTGGGCATGGTGGCGCATGCCTGTAGTCCCAGCTACTCGGGAGGCTGAGGCAGCAGGATTGCTTGAGCCCAGGAGTTTGAGGTTGCTGTGAGCTAGGCTGACGCCATGGCACTCACTCTAGCCTGGGCAACAAAGCAAGACTCTGTCTCAAAAAAAAAAAAAAAAAAAAACAAATCAAAAATGCCAGTTGTAGTTCTAGAACTGTTTTTAGATGTTGGTCGAGTTTGTTCATGTAGTAATGGAGATTTCCAGAAGGGGGAGCCACTTCTCAGTCAGACTTCCTCTGTTTTATTTTGCAACTTTCAAAGACATTGAGTCTATCAGACTGAATTTTTTTTTTTTTTTTTTTTTGAGACAGAGTCTTGCTCTGTTGCCTGGGCTATAGTGCTGTCGTGTTAGCTTAGCTCACAGCAGTGTCAAACTCCTGGACTCAAGCAATCCTCTTGCCTCAGCCTCCGAAGTAACTGGGACTACAGGCATGTGCTACCACGTCTGGCTAATTTTCTATTTTTAGTAGAGCTGGGGTCTCGCTCTGGTTCAGGCTGGTCCGCCTCAGCCTCCCAGAGTGCTAGGATTACAGGCGTGAGCCACTGTGCCCAGCCCATGTTGAATTTTTCTGTTTCACTTGTTCCCTAAGCTTTCATTAAAGATGAGAATGTGTGTTCAAGGGAACTATAGATTCTTGCTGAAACAAGATGTCTACATTAGTTTCAGTAAATTTCCTAATAGCTGTATTAAAGTATAATGGATATACCGTAAGCTACACATATTTAAATTGTGCAGTTTTGACATGTAAACACCTGTGAAACCACCACCACAATCAGGATAATGAAAATGTCTGTCATCCCCAAAAGTTGAGTTCCAATAAGTTTTTCTTGTGCACTAAGATGGCCTACTCTTTAAGATAACCTGGAAATACCCTCTACCTTTAGTTTATCTTCTCAGTAGCATTTCCAGTGAGTGTGCACTGTTATTACTTCACCAGTGAACCCCAGCTCCTCTCTTCCCATTGGCTCCCTTGATTAAGTTCAGAGTTTAATTATGAACACCAGGACCAGTAAGTATTCTTAGTGTTTCTTTACTGTTGTTTTGGTCAGTTATTGTTGCACGGTAAATGGTATTAATTTGATTTGTAGTTTTCTTCCCTCTTTTATAATTCAGACCTTTACATTGTCAGGTCTGATTTTAGTCATTCTTATTTCCATTTGTAAAAGTATGTTTTATTGCCAGTATCCCCTTTAAGGGGGTAACCATTTTATTCTCCACAATGTGGTGATTCTTTCAGAATAATAGATGGCTGCCTTGAACTGTTGTAGGATTTGGGCATTGGTGACAGGTGGGGTTTTGTTTGTCAAGATTTATTTTACCTGACTATTTTTAGAGTGCCACACTTTTTTAGTCTTCTCCATCTACCCTATAATTGTGGTTCTGGTGGTTTCCTGTGTTTTAGTTCAAAACAATTTTGCAATGATCTCCAGAAGAGACTCTCTTAGACAACATTTTATCCCATTGTCAAGAACTGATCAAATTAGAAGAGATCAGAATCAGAATTAGAGCAGGGGCACAGAGAAAGAACATAGGACCCTAAAATTGATAGGGAAGAATTAATAGTCTTATGCTACCCTTAAAGTTTTCTTTATCTCCGTTACTTACCCTACCCCTAATATAAGCATTCAGTGTCGCTGGTGAATTAAAAGGAGGTAAATTTAGAGTGTGTAGGAGTAGGTGACACTGCCTGTCAGCCATGTGTGGGGGTGCAGAGTGCATCCTAACTAGCCCTGGTTCTCCTGCACATTAAGGACAACCATGTATCTCTCCCATCATATTTCCGTTTTGCCTGGGGGTAATTGTGCTTTCACTTATCAAATTAAAAGTCCATTTACTAGATTGTAAATCAAATAAACCCATTGGCATCAACTTCAGTAAGTTTTGAAACATTATAAAATATTTTGAAAACATCTTCTCAAAGGCCCAAATTCATTTGCATTATTGGTGTTTAAAATTTCTCCCCCAACTATTACCAACCTACTTTTTCCCCCATTGTTACCTGTAACAAGAGCTGCATATTGTTAAAATTTTTTCTTGACAGGGCACCAAACCATTGGTGCAGGATTTTTAGAAACATATCCCTCTTACATATTTGTAAGTCTCAGTCCCCTGCTAGCTCCCAGATATAATCCATAAGTTGGAGCATCCCACAGGCATAACTGCCAAGTACCTGTTTTTGCATATATATATGTATCTACAAAGGGAGTTGAGTGAGACTGTTGACCAAGGTTCTAGGACTTTGTTTGATGCTTGAAGTGATTAGGGAGCCTAACTTCTTCTAGGACTACATAAAAATTGCAGTCCTAGAGGGCAGAATTTGAGGAGCATAATCAAATTTGGGGTTGGTTTTTCTTTGTGGAATTCTCTAGCTCTGGACCACTAACTTGACTGGATGTTTCTCATAACAGATCTGGTGTCGGCGCGCCTGTTATTGGTGAGATCGATGGAGAGTATCGACATGACAGTCGACGAAATACCTTGGAGTGGTGCCTGCCAGTGATTGATGCCAAAAATAAGAGTGGCAGCCTGGAGTTTAGCATTGCTGGGCAGCCCAATGACTTCTTCCCTGTTCAAGTTTCCTTCATCTCTAAGAAAAATTACTGTAACATACAGGTACCACATTTTAATAGAGAACATATATGGGAAAAGCAGTAGGACAGATGCCAGATAGGTAGCATGGCTTCATGGTCAAGTAAAAATCAGAAAAGCTGAGTTCCCCTGATTCATTGTATTATCTTGGTCAAATTCCTCACCTGCTTTACCTCAGTTTTCCTTGCTCTGTCAGACAAAAGAAAAGAAAAGATCAGTAAAGAAATTGAATACTAATAAATATAAAAGTACTTATGGATTGTGCAGAATTCATATACACTTAGTTGCCTATTTTTTTAATTTCATATATTTTTAAGCCCATTTGCCAAAACACCCAACACATGATTTTGTAATGCCTTGCTGTCATTTGATTTATATCTAAGGAATGAAAAGTTTTTTATTTGGAAGGCAAAATTATTGCCAACAAAAAAATTCCAATGATTTTTGTGTTATTTATGTCACAGATTCCTTTATTAGTACAAATAATCACAGGACAGTTCTATTGCAAAGGCTGTCTTTTAGATAAGCAAAGCAATGGAAATGTGTGAACTGTTCCTTCAAGTAATTATTTCTAACTGATTCCTCTAGTTTTTGAAACTGTATAACTAGGACCCAGTTTATATTGTTGTCTTCCCCTTTTTTTGACTTGCTTGTTATTCTGGCACTGTCTTATTTTCCCAGATGGTCTTTGTCACCCCTGTAAATGCTTAGAAAGTTATAGCTTCCTCTGTTGGATCATTCCAGAGAGCTGTGTTCTCTCTCTCTCTCTCTCTCTCCCCCTCTCCTTCTCCTTCCCTCTCTCCTGTCAATTAGTTGCATAACTCTATCAGTTTTGGGAGCCACTTTATTGAACCCAAGGCATTAGATAGAAATGGCTACATTTTCCTGTTTGGAAGCATTCAAAGATTAGGATGAAACCAGCCTGAGCAAGAGCAAGACCCCGTCTCTTAAAAAAAAAAAAAAAAAAGATTAGGATGATATAATTGCTCTTTCAAAGCCTCATTAGAAAATATGAATTGGTGGTTCAAGTGTTGTGTTATTGCCATTATAGGTACCACTGTTACAGGTACTTTATTAAACTAGACATTATTATTTTTAAAAAAGAAAGGAAAAAAACTCATTGGAAAGACCCAGCTATGCCTAAAACATAAGTGTTATAGAGTAGCTTTGTGGGGGTTTCGACATAAGAGACTTTGAGAGCAGATCAAATTAATAAGAATGGAGTTAGAATGTTGCATTTTAGGTGAAAATGTTAATTGAAGGCTGAGGTGGAAGGATTGCTTGAGACCAGGAGTTTGAGACCAGCCTGGGCAATATAGAGAGAACCCCATCTCAAAAAAGTGTTAATTGATAATGCTGATAGAATGTCTATGAATTTCATAGGTTTTATAGGATAGGTTAGGGCTATGGCCACTCATTCGGGAGATTTTACCTATTATTAATACTGCTCTACAGCCCAGGCATGGTGGCTCACACCTGTAATCCTAGCACTCTAGGAGGCCGAGGCGGGCGGATTGCTCAAGGTCAGGAGTTCGAAACCAGCCTGAGCAAGAGCGAGACCCCGTCTCTGCTATAAATAGAAAGAAATTAATTGGCCAAGTAATATATATAGAAAAAATTAGCCAGGCATGGTGGCGCATGCCTGTAGTCCCAGCTACTTGGGAGGCTGAGGCAGCAGGATTGCTTGAGCCCAGGAGCTTGAGGTTGCTGTGAGCTAGGCTGATGCCACGGCATACATTCTAGCCTGGGCAACAAAGCGAGACTCTGTCTCAAAAAAAAAAAAATACTGCTCTACATTTTATCCCAGCAGTTACCTTTTCTCTGCCTAGAAAGCAGCTTCATCATGTTGGTGAGAAAGAATGATGCTATGAGCTGCAGTTGTAATTTGAACATTTTTTAGTGTTTTTCTAAGTTACTTTTAATACTGCTTTTAGGGAATTTGATCTGTTCTTTTTGGGGAGCATTAGTGTTGATTGATTAATAGATTGGTTGAGGCAGAGTCTTGCTCTGTTGCCCGGCCTAGAGTGCAGTGGTATCATCATGGTTCACTGCAACCTCATACTCCTGGGCTCAAGTGATCCTTCCTTAGCCTCCTGAGTAGCTGGGACTACAAATGGGCACCACCATGCCTGGCTTATGTTTCTATATTTTTTTTGACAGATTCTCGCTATGTTGCTTAGGCTGATCTTGAACTCCTGGCCTCAAGCAATCCTCTCACCTTAACGTCCCAAAGTGCTAGGATTACAGGCATAAGGCACTGTGCCCAGCCTGATCTGTTCTTTAATGAGAATTTAGTCAGCATCTTGAAGAGTCAGACCTCCTTCTGCTTTATCTAACTCTTTTGTTTATTTTCCTAGGTTACCAAAGTGACCCAGGTAGATGGAAACAGCCCTGTCAGATTTTCCACAGAGACCACTTTCCTAGTGGATAAGTATGAAATCCTGTAATACCAAGAAGAGACAACCGAAAAGGAAAATTTTCAAATTAATAAAGAAGAAGCCAACAATGGCTGAAGAGTTTTTTCCAAATTTACAAGCCATTGGAGACCCTTTTTTTTCCTGATAACAATGCACGATTCTCTGCGCGCAAGGACCCTCAACTCACCCCCATGTTTCAGTGTCACAGAGACATTCTTTGACAAAGAAATGGCACAAACATAAAGAGAAAGGCTGCAGATTTCTTTGGCGGATTTTGTTGGCCAGCAGGAAAGCAAGCTTTCCAGAGAATGTCCCCCGTTAAATACCTCCTCTGCCTTCACCCAAGTTGCTCCTTTAATGCCTAAATATAGTTATATTTCATACTTACTTTGTTTTTAAAAAGTTTTCTCTGTAGGAGATTTTAATCTTTCATACTCCTTTTACCTTCAGTTTTTTCTTTCCATTCATTCAATCAAGCACTGGGATCATCTGTATACAGGCATTGTATTTGTTTGATTCTCCTGAAACAAGTTTATCTAACCCATTCTTGATTTTTGAACTATGGAGATGAACTGTTTAGGGGTGTGGGGTCTGGAAGTTAAAAGATAAGGATGTCTTCTGTCCTTTTCCTCTGTCCGTTCATCCCTCCATTCCTTTGCCAACTTGTTTTCCTTTCAAGGCCTGTCCCTTGAGTTTAGAATAGTACTATGAATCCCACTTGTGTCATTATTAAATATAGTTGAGAAACAGCTTTCAAATGGCATAGCCCCTCTTTAAGATGTCTGGGAGAATGGTTATTTCAAATTAGGGATTTCATGTCTACACGTAATCATGTCTGCTGTTAGTGCTGCCCAAGCTTGGGATTCTCCACATTTTGGATACTTAAGCTAAAACATAATAGTTCACAGTCTTTGTAATCCATTCACATTCCTCCATTTTGCCACCTTCCTCTTCCTGACTGGTCTCTCTGTCATCATTCCTCTCCTTTCTAGCAGAACCAAGGTTATGATTTTGGAGGCTGAGGGTTTAGTCTTTGTGCCAATCTCACTGGCCCTAAACAGTCAGGGAGACTTGATTTTCACCACTGGATTTTTAGCATTTCAAGAAACAGCTGATGATATTGGTATATAAGGATTACTCATATATACCCCATTTCCTTCCATCCTGCCAAACATTTTCCACCAGCCTATCTGTCCCTATCTTGGAAATCTTTCCTTTTCCTCCCCCTAAGCCTTTTGAGTGTCATCACATAGTGATTGTTTCCATCTCATCCATTACTTTCTCAATGGAGACTACGATATCAGCCAGCCTAGCCTTGGCTTGTAACCCAGTATTGCACTCCACAGGGTGGGTGAAGAGTTTCTGCAAGGCTGCAGGCACTGGAGTGGGAAGAAGCCGACTGTAGATGACCTCTTACACTCTTAGCTTGTTGGCAAGTACCACTCCTACTCAGAACAACATCTGGCCCTCCCTGCAAAGAGTGTACTGTACTTGAAGCAAAGCAGTCACATACAGATGGCCGTGGATGGAATAGCTTGCCAAAGAAATTTCTAGCCTTTCTCTTTCCCCTAACTGCATCAGGGAAGAATCCTTATCTCTAGCTTGGTTTCCACATGAGGTTTTTCTGAGGAAGGGGCCTAAGACAAGAAGTCTGTCATGTAGTTAAATAGGCAAGAAATCCTATTAATCCAGTTTTGTTTGAAAGTTACTTGTCCATATGATTTTTAAAAAGTCAAGTTTAATTTCACAGAAACTTTTTTTTCTGAGATTACTTTTGGGGTAATATTTAAAATGAGAGATGTTTTGTAACCCTGTAAAATACATAGGGAATATAACATTCCAGTGTACACAAAGAAGGCAAATTCTTTAATCAAATAAAGAGTATTATAAAATGAGATGTTTATTGGACTCGACTCACACTTGGGTGTCTGCTTGTTGATTCAGGATGTTGTAATGGGACCTATGATTAAAAATTAATGACATGTTTTTTTAACAGAAAATAATCTCTATCAGAGAGTATTCATTGCTTTTTCTCCATATTTTAGGTATTGTGCCTCCTTGTGTATTTTTCTGCATTCAAGCATGCACATAAACTCCCACTATACACACTTGTGCTCCTGACAGTGTAGCTTTTGAATTTATGGTATTGATGGCCTTTTAAGGGGATCGGAGCCTTAATTTTGTCAGGAGCAGTTGTAGAATCAGATAAATGAGGCTTCATCTTTAAAGAATGATGTTAGGTGATATCTCAGAGCCTTCTCTTTTCTCCCTTAATGGTGAGAAGTGATCCAGAGATGAGTGATGAGTACCTTTGGAATTGTTGATAATTCCCACAGAAAAGTCTTCTTTCTTATGCCTCCTTTTTTACTTAGAAAAACTGTTGAATGTCAGCAGATTATTTGGAAGGCAAATTAATTATTCCTAATGAATAATAAGTCTAGAATGAAAATGTTTTTATTTTAATGATGAAAGCTAAGATTCTGGGTTTTTATTTTGTTTTGTTTTTCTTAGTGAAATAGTATCTGTTCTAATGTTGCTAAAGTGTGGCTTGGCTCTCTGAGACTGTAACCTTAATCCAGTGAAGGACACCAAAACCATGCCACACCCCGACTGGCTGTTAATCCCTCTGAGGCATCAAGTGGACTTTTCGTTGGCCTCTTGTGAGGGAGACTAGCAAAATAATTAGATCTGACTGAGCACTCTGTCTGGTGTAGGAAGCTTGTGGTTCCTGCTCTGGATTAGTTCATTCCATGTAGAGGAGGTAGGAGACACACCTCTGGACAGGAATTCCTTTTAAGATCTGTCAGTCATTTACTCATAGTAGCTTCAAACCTCAAATCTGTCAACCCAGGCATCTCAGACAGGGAAAACTCCAATTAATTTAAAAATTGTGAACAGTGTTAAAGTTGTTCACTCTGGGTAGGATCTGGGAGATTTCCAGGATTGATATAGAATAACCTTTTATTAAAGTTCACATCTGGCAGGGCTTATTGGAAGGAGACAGAAGGAAAACAAGTCCTCAGCCTCAGGAAGATTAACTAGAAGCAATGACTGCCTGTTTATAAAGACTTTTTTTGCTAAGCTAGACAAGTGTTAACTACAACTGTGATACTCAACATGGGTCTCCATGAAAGTGGGGAATAAGGTTTGGAGGCTTTAGAGGAATCTCAAAAGGCAAAACTCAGTTCTCTTTTATTATGTATATCTTTCTTAATCCAAACACATCCCTGCCCCACCCTACCCTGACCCCTATTCCTCCTTTCTCCCTTTGGTAAATATATTTGCAGCTCTAGAACTTCGAAGCTCCTATTTAGAAGATCCACAAATAGGTTGGTTGCTGTGCATTGCTATTAACCCAAGGACAGATAGCATCCTACAAATACCTGTTTCACACCTTACGCTGGGGAGTTTGGGATTGATATGGAGGCAGGCCTTTAGAAAAAATTAGACTACCTGTCCAAACCAGGCTGTTTTGTCTCACACATACCAAGCTACCAGGCAAGTTTTTAAAAGTGTGGGCCCCTCCTTCCATCCCCCACAAAAAATGAAAAGGTTTTGCCTAGCTGTTCTTAGGGCAGGGGCTAAGGGCTAAGGTAGTCCAATTCTGGAAACACCCCCCCACCCCCCACCCCATCTATATTCTGTGTAAATCCGTTTGATTACCACACCAGGACAGAGGCCATTTGAAAGAGGCATTACAAATTCAAGATAAGGAAAGAAATGGAAAATAGGTCTTGTTTCCTGTTCTTTGCCCAAATGAATGCTTGTTCTTTTCAGCTCTTAGAAAGGTGGTCCTGAGCCATGAAGGTACACAAGACCATACTTCTGTTCTACCCAAATTTCCCACTCAGCTTGGATACATGTTAGCTTTGGGTAGAGCCTCGAAGTTTTTCCCAAGTTAGTGCAGCGCCATTGCTGCCACCACACCTACGCTAATGATGCCTGAGTTCAGGATCCAAAGAGGCCAGAAAGGGATAGCCTTCTGGGAGAGGGTGTGTATCTACAGGGATTGCTTGCTGTATGAGCAATAATCACCTCTTTCTGGGGCTAGAGGGAGGACAATTTAAGAGGAGGCACACAGTGGGAAGTGTGCCAAAGCAAAGGCAAGGAGGAGTGTGGAAACCCACCCCTGACACAGCCAAGCGCAGAGGGCCTGAAAAAAATCCACTCTTCCTTCCACACCCAGCCTTTGCCCTCTCCCCCTGCTTCCACTTCGGAAAGTCTGAAGCATGCCTGGAAAGCTGTTTTCTACTTTCTTCCCCTCTCTTCCTCCCCCTTTCCTGAGCTCCCAGCTGCTCGACCTCTTGCGTAACTATGAGAGAGCACTGAGTTTTTTGATGGGCTCCAGATGTGCAGTGGGGTGGGGGTGGAGGGTAGGGGCAGTTGGTCTGTAGTCCCCTGAGTGATCTAACTGTGGGAACATCGAGGCCTGACAGCAGGAGAGAGGACACTGCACAGTGCCTTTATCATGGGGTCAGCTGGTCCCTGCGTTGTGATAAAAGCAAGGAAAGTTGGGTGCTGTTTCAATCCCCTGCCTCAGTGTCAGCTGCCTTCGTGGCAGGCTTGATTATTCCCTGAAATTCCTCCTGATCAAGATGGTGAAGAGGAGCTGGGGATTGTGAAACAGAGTTAAGTAAAAAGCCTGTGAGGTAGCCTAATCTGAGACCCTCGCCTCAAATGCTGGGTCTTGGACATATGCGATTACAACAGTTTGGGTTTTCTTTCCTTTATTATTTTATTTTACATACCAGAATAACCTGAATATTACTGTTGTTATCTGCCTTATGAAGGTTGGTCAGAGTTAAGTTACTTTCATGAGCTTTAAACAGTATGAAGAGAGGAAGAGTAAGTCTCGTGCCCCACCCCACCCCCAAACCCTGGGGTTTCCTGGTATCCACAGCATATTCTGGAGCCAGGTGGTTCTATCTCCTGACTATAGCAGGTAGTAGCAAAGGGCCCCTCCCCCTTCTTGTCCACTGTTTGGACATGGTCAGATCCAGCCTCCATTGTGGGGGGCCCCCTGCTAATGCTGGCCCTGTCAATGAGTGACCAGAGATTCCTACAGTCCAGTCTCCTGCGCTATTCCGAGGTTGGGTAGAGAGAGCACAAACTAAAGCTACTGAATCAGAACAGGACTTGTCCATTCCATAAAGGACAGATTATTTTTTGTTATCCACCCCAGCTGGGATTTAGACCAGACTTGAGGGCTTTCTGCTCCTTCAGAAAAGAAGTTTCTAGGGTCTTGTAAGAGTGCAGGTTAAAGAGGTCCAGTCTAGCTGAGTTCAGCTCCCTAGGGCCTCCCCAGCCAGTCTCCTGGGGCAATAGCTGCTTTGGAAGGTAAGGATCTACTGTCAGCATTGGATTTCCGGGTGGGGGCTGAGATGCAGAATGACCTCAAGGAGGCTCAGTTTCTAGGCCACTTTTAGGTGTCTAGTGCTCCCTTTTCTTCCTTATTTTCTTTTTAATTTTTCTTTTATCTTATTTTTTTATTCTTTTTTTACAATGGCATAGAAGAAATTGGCATTCCTTTTCTTCCTTATTAACCCTCACTTCTACAGAAACCCAACCAACTACAGAACTATGTGCTCAGCTGCGTATCTATAGCCTGCCTCCCAGGTCCCAATCTGTAAACCAGCAGATCTGCGGTGGGGGTGCCCCTCCACGGGGGCGAGATCGTAATTCCATTCAGCTTTCCTGCGCTTTAGAGTTTGCATGGCACTTGAACATGTCTTGTTGTACCTATCCTTAGGAAAGTTGGGGAAGCCTGATATGCAGGGCTGTCAACAAACCCATTTACAGCTCTTCATGGTGGGGTGATGGGGAAGACGTGGGTACCTCAGCAGAGTGGTGGAGATGTTGAGAGCCTGTTGCAGGGGCTCCGACTAAGAGGGCAACTGGGAGCCAATGGACGTTTCAGGCATCTAAGGTAAAAAGAAAGCGGGAGGGTGAGTGGAGGAGGAAGGAGAGGGAGAAACTGTCAAAACCTCCTCTCAGAAGTGCAGTTAAAGCCTAGGGGTGGAGGGTGGTCTGGGAGAGTCCGGAGGGGAGGGCGGTGGTGGAGAGCCAGCTGTACAGATGAACAAAGCGGGCGCTGTGCAGGCGGGGGAGGTGCTACTGTGGGAAAGGGTGGGTGGGGGGACCTTGGGCTCCAGCCCCACAAGGGCGTCTTCTCTGGCTGGCCAGGCGGACGGGACGGGGGATGGGGCGGGGACTAGCGGGAGGGGGGCGGGACAGGCTCGCTCTCCTCCTATTCAGCGGGCTCCCAGGGAAAAGCAACAGTGTCCTTCCGAGCCTGAGGCCACGGCGGCCAAGACCGGCGAAGGGACCGGGGTCCCCCTCTCCCCTCGAGGTAAGAACGCCCCCTTCCACTACGCCTGCGGGTCCCATTCGCTGCGCGGCTGGGACAGCGTAAGGGAAGTCCCCCGGGCCTGGCGAGAGCCCTCAGATCAGCCCTGGGCTGGGGAGACTCGGGAGAATCCGTGGGGGAGGAGGTGAGTGCGTGGGGGCGAAAGCAACTTTGCTGCGAGTGGGCTCCGCGGCTTTCCGGTGAGCGGCTTGCTTTTGCCCTCCCGAGCAGCTGCCAGCGCCACCGCCAGGGGGGGCCCTCGCGCTCTCCCCTGGGAGGGACACTGACTCTTGCCCCATCCAGACTTTCCCACCCGCACCAAGGCGTCAGGGCGGAAACTCGCAGGGTCTAGGGTGGCGCGCGTCCTCGTCCTCCAGCGCCCCACACCTCCCTGTCTCCTCCAACAGCAGGACCACAGGGAGGGGAATGCCCTGGGCCGTCTCTGCTCCTGTCCCCAGGCGAGCTGCCTTGATGGACAAGGGAGGGGCCCATGCGTGCGGAGCCCCGCTCCCGGTCACAGGTGTCCGGAAGGGATCCTGGGGGTGTCCAGGAGATGGGAAACACGTCTGGGGCCTGCCAGGCACCCCTCCTAGGCCCCATGTCTTTAGGGGTCCGGGAGGCCGACTGGGGCACCCTGGAAGAGAGAGTCGCAGGCTCTCGTCACGCCCGCGCGGTCCGGATTCGAATCCCTAGCGGAGTTCCCCCAGCTGAGGCCGAGCCGAGTCATCTGGGCTCCCCCGGGATGGGGAAGTGTGGGCTGCCGGCCGGGTGGGGCCGCGGGGTTGCCGAGGCGCCCGCGGACGCTTCCGCCCAGGCGGGCTCCGAGTGGGGACTTGGCCCGGCGACCACACGGCCCGGCAGGGGACCCAGGGCGCCGGGGCGGGGCTGCATTCTGGGCCCGTTAGCTCAGCCGTCCCGGAGCTCCCGGAGGCTGACTCATCGGACGGCGGGCTCACCCCCACGCACAGCATCACACACAGACACACGCTCCCCTCCACGTCAGGCTTCCACACAGCACACGCGCAGCGCCCGCCGCCCACGCAGCCTCCCACAGCACGCCGCGCACACGCACCCCCTATCGCGCCGCCCCGACACGTCCAGACCTCGCCATCCACTCCACACACCGTACACACCGCACGCCTCGCGCTCTGGAAACCGCCGCCCCGCTCCCACGCCCACCGCCCCCACGCGGCCGCCCTTCCCGCAGCTGCCGGGCCGGCGCGGGCGGCGTCTGTGCGGCCGCCCCCTCCCCGCCGCGCGAACAAGCGGCTCCTTCTCCCTGCCCGGCCAAAGAAAGGCCGCTTGTCCCGCCGTCAGGGGCGGGCGGGCGGCTGTGGCAGGCGGCCCAACACTGAGGCCTTGTCCCACCTGGGCGGCCCGGAGAGCAGCGGGCCCAGGGGCAGTGAGCGCCCCTGCCGGGCGGAACTCTCTCTGGCCCCGCCGACTTGGGAGAGGCGCACATTTCCACACACGACACAGCCCACACTGCACGCGCGTCTCTCCTCCCGGTCTCCCCCTGCCCTCTGGCAACCCACCTCTCTTCTGTCCCCCACTTCTGGGCCCCGGCCCGCCCCCAGTCTCCCTCCTTTCCGCCCCCTCCCCCAGCTCCCGCCCCCTCGGCCCCCCACTGCCCTCAGTGCCTCGGGGTGCTTCCCGCCTCCCCTGCCTGTCACCCCCACCTCTCCACCTCGCTGCTCCGCAGTCTTCCCTCCCTAGCTTTCATCTGTCCTTATCCTTCAGTTTCCCTCTTAGTTTTCCCTCCAAATTCCTGAGTCCCCCTTTCCACGCGCAGTCCCTCCGCAGACCCCCTTTCTCTCAGCCTCGCTTTCCTCATCCTTAAGTTCTCTCTGCCCTTGCCGCGCTGGGGCGTCCCCGCACTGAGCTCCCAGCCTCAGTTTCCTTCCCTTTCGACTCCTTCCTCTGCCGGCGGCTCTTCCTCGGGGGCGGATGTGCGCCAGGAAGGCGAAGGCGGCGGAGGGCCGAGAGGATCCCAGCTCCACCCCGCAGCCCTCTGTCCACGGCCCTGCGACGCCCCGGGAGAGGCCTCGGCTGGCCCCTAGGGACACAAGTGCGGGCCTGAGCGCCCCACAGGGCCCTGGGGAGCACCTGAGCAGAGGCCCGCGGAGGGCCTGGCCTTTCGTCGGGGGCTGGCTTTGGACCTTCCATCTTGGTCCCCGCTGGGAGCCCGGACCTTCCTCTGGCCTCCCTCCACCTTCGTGCGGGTGCTGAGACCCCCAAGGGGTGACACTGGGCTCCGCACTCGGTGGAGGGTTGCGGACGGTGTCCCGCGTGGCCGGGTGCCGGCGCGCTCCTGCTGAGGAGGAGGCCAGAGCGGCCGGGCCGGGGTCACCTGCAGCGGCGCCAGCACACAGGACCCTGCCTGTAACTCGCCAAATCCCGGAGCCCGGGCCCGGTCGCCGTGCTCCCGAGGCGGCGCTGGGGCGTCTGTACCCTGGGTGCGGGAGGGCTCCCGAGGGCCAGGCTGACCGCCCGGCTTCCTCACTAGAGGCCCGACTCGGTCCACGAGGGCCTTGTTTTGGCCGCGGGGCGGGCAGGGTTTCCCAGAAAGGGCGCCGGGCCGAGGCTGGGCGGCCGGGTGGATAATTACAGCCCCAGCGTAGTGGGCAGCAGCCGGGTGGGACGGAAGCGGGCCAGCCAGTTGGGGGCGTCCTTTGGGCAGGCCAGGGTTGGGGGTCGAGGAGATGGCGCCCCCAGGTGGCGGCTTTCCGGGCCGTGGCGAGACCCCTTGTCCAAGCACCGCCTGAGTGCTTGACAGTTTGGTCTGGTGTCTCTTTCCACTTCACCTGGATTAGGTTTCCAAGCTGGGGCCACAGCCTCGCGTCTCCCAATCTCTACATCTTTTCTTATCTTCTTCCTACACCTCTCTCCTTATCTCTTCGTGTCCTTTCACCTCCTTATTCCCTTCTCTCCTCTCCTCTTATCGCTCTTGTTCCCCCATCAACCTTACTCCTTTATAATCTTATCTCCACTTGAAATTCTTTGGTGTAAATAAATGAGCACACCTCAGCTGCCTCACACGGTGATAGTGACAAACACTCCAATTTGACAGATGAATAAACTAAGGCCCAGACAGCAGCTCATAATAATAACTGGCATTTTTATAGTGTTTTGCCTTCATGGAGTGTCATTTAATATAATACCTGAATCTTCAGACTGTCCTTTTTCTTTTAAACTAACAGCTTTACTGAGATATAATTTATATGTCATAAAACTCACCTGCCCAGCGGGGCATGGTGGCTCACACCTGTAATCTTAGCACTCTGGGAGGCTGAAGCAGGAGGATCCTTTGAGCTCAGGAGTTGGAAACCAGCCTGAGCAAGAGCGAGACCCGTCTCTACTAAAAATAGAAAGAAATTAATTGGCCAACTAAAAATATATAGAAAAAATTAGCCGGGCATGGTGGTGCATGCCTGTAGTCCCAGCTACTCGGGAGGCTGAGGCAGAAGGATTGCTTGAGCCCAGGAGTTTTGAGGTTGCTGTGAGCTAGGCTGACACTATGGCACTTGTAGCCCAGGCAATGCAGTGAGACTCTGTCTCAAAAATAAATAAATAGGCCCCTCGCAGTGGCTCACGCCTGTAATCCTAGCACTCTGGGAGGCCAAGGCGGGCGGATCGCTCAAGGTCAGGAGTTCGAAACCAGCCTGAGCAAGAGAGACCCCATCTCTACTATAAATAGAGAGAAATGAATTGGCCAACTAATATATATAGAAAAAATTAGCCAGGCATGGTGGCGCATGCCTGTAGTCCCAGCTACTTGGGAGGCTGAGGCAGCAGGATCGTTTGAGCCCAGGAGTTTGAGGTTGCTGTGAGCTAGGCTGATGCCATGGCACTCACTCTAGCCTGAGCAACAAAGCGAGACTCTGTCTCAAAATAAATAAATAAATAAAACAAATAAATAAATAAAACTCACCAGCCCAATTTGTGTACAATTCAATGATATTTAGTATATTTACAAAGCTGTGCAACCATCCTTACAATTTAATTTTAGAACAATTCTATCACATCCCTCCCAAAAATATTTTGTGCCCATTTACAATCACTGCTCAGTCCATACTTAGCCCCAGGCAAGCACTGATCCAGTCTTTCTTTTTTTAAATCATTATTCCAGTTTTATAGAAGAATGACTTGACAATCAGAGAAGTTAAATGACTTGTCAAAGATCTTACAGCTAATAAATAATATAGTCAGGGTAGAATTTAAGACTTTTGCATCCCAGTCTAAAGCTCTTTCCACTAATGGATGATGCTTTTCCTTCACCATTATTTTTTTATTTTTCTTAACCTCTTTTTTACATAAACTCCCCTTTCCCAATCCACTCTCTTGCCTTTCTTCCCTCAGAAAATGCTGAAGGATTTCCCTGGGTCTAAGGAAACAGTATAGCAATCTTTGTCCCTGGAAATTCTTCCCCATGGCCAGGACTCCTGGGGAGGTGCCAGGCCAGCTGGGGACTTGGTATAGGTTAATGGTCCGTTCCTCCGCTCTTCCCAAGCAGTCTTGGGGTGGGCCCCAGGCTGTGTTCCGGCCTCTCTTCCGCCAGCTTGGGTGGAAATGGTGACGGAGATGATGCAGTTCAGGTCCGGAAGGGTGGAAGCTGGGAGTGTAAATTTAGTAACTGCATGGCTGAGGCCCTTGGGACCCACTGCCAGAGTCAGACACTCCTTGGAATACTGGCACCTGCCCCCACTTCCTTTCCAGGTCACCTGGTAAATGGCTGGAAGAGAAAGTGGAGGGAAACCCTGCTTTCCTGGGTCTGCTTCCTTGCCTCTTAGCCATACTCTTCTCAGCCTTGCTGAGTAACATTTCCGCAGCAAATGGGAAGTTTCTCACCTTAGAAGATGGCCAAGGCTTGGGCGTGTGGGCACACATTAGTACACAAACATCCTTCCTCAGATACCATTTCTCAGGTATCAAAAACATGAGCCAAGCCGGGCGCGGTGGCTCACGCCTGTAATCCTAGCTCTCTGGGAGGCTGAGGCGGGTGGATTGCTCAAGGTCAGGAGTTCAAAACCAGCCTGAGCAAGAGCGAGACCCCGTCTCTACTATAAATAGAAAGAAACTAATTGGCCAACTGATATATATATAAAAAAAAAAATTAGCCGGGCATGGTGGCGCATGCCTGTAGTCCCAGCTACTCGGGAGGCTGAGACAGAAGGATCGCTCGAGCCCAGGAGTTTGAGGTTGCTGTGAGCTAGGCTGACGCCACGGCACTCACACTAGCCTGGGCAACAAAGCGAGACTCTGTCTCAAAAAAAAAAAAAAAAAAAAAAAAAACATGAGCCAGGGAGAAAGGGATGGGTAGTGGAGTGGGGGGTAGGGGAATTTAAATTCTGGCTCTGGAATCTATCTTACTCTTGTTCTAAGGGCCTAAGCTTCCTCCAGCACCAAGTCAGTTAGGAACTCAAGAGTTAAGAACCCAATATTCCCGGTATTAGTTACCACTGAGTTGTTTTTATCTCATCTTGTTGGGGTGAGGTTGCTTTCTGGGGAAGAAAAGGTATACGGGTTGAGACATATGGAGATGCTAGGAATGGCTGAGTTTTTCCTCTGTGTCTCCTTTAAGAAAACATCCTACCTTATAAGACCCCTGGAAAAAGAGACAAAGGGAGAAGAGGAAAAGAAAACGATTGGGAGGGAGCCCCTGCCACCTGCCTGGGGGCCCTCCATCTATCAGTGTCCTTGGAAGGGCTTCTTCCCTGGATTCTGCTTCTCCCACTAAGGTAGATTTTCCCCACCCTGCTTAAGGCTCTAGATGGCTAAGGGTCTTCAGCTGCCAAGACCTAGGTTCTGGGGAGCACAGGGCAAGAAAGCACAGAAGTACAGGTTGGGCCCATAGGGCAGTTTGTGCTTATGGTGGCAAGGGCCAGGACTGATATGGTGTGGTATCCATACTGTGGCTGGAGACCTGGCACCACCTCCCCAGCCCCTGCCCAAGCTCTTTAGCTGCCTGCACTTTTCCTTCGGCATGAGCATGCTGGGAATGATGGTGGCTGGTGTAGCCCCTGCCCTGAGAACCCTGCCACAGAGCCTACTTCTTTTCCTCTTCTGCCCTGGTCTCCCTACCTCAACTGCTTTCTGCTGTGTCCCCAGGTGCGCTGGAGCCCTAGCACCATGGATACTCTCAATAGGAACCAGGTAGGACCTGGATGCAAGACTCAGGCCATGGTGCAGGTGAGTGGGGTCAGGGCTGTGAGGAAAGAGGGCTGTTGATAAGGATGGGTTCAGCCCTTCTACCCTCTTGTGGTCCCAGCCAAGGATGAGAGTAGCAGTTCTGTTCCTCTCTGCCCTTCCCCAGGTCCCAAGCCTATTAACAGCTCGGTCTTTATCTGAATCAGGTTAATTGGTTCACCCAGAAACTACCCTTTGAAAGTCAGAAAGCAGTTTACAGATTAACCCTGGGCAATATCACTCCCTTTGATTCATGCCTCATCCCTCTCTTGTAATTTAGTGTAGAGTGGCAAGCAATGGCCAAGTGAATAGCCATGGACAAGTCTGCAGGGAGCTCGATTGGCCCTCTTCTACAGTACCCCTCCTGCTTACCTAATGCTACCCTCCACCCCATCTCCTTATTTCTGCTTTAATAGACAAAAGGGGCAGTTAAGCCAAGACTAGAGATAAATCCACTGGGAAGAGTTAGTGGCCTAGATTCAGATCTAATTACAATTTAGTGCAATAATGCTCTGTGTGAGATTTTGTGCTAAGCCTTTCAGCACTCTCAGAGCCCTTTGGAGAAGGGCAAGGGCTGGAGAGAGTGCTGGTGGGACTGGGACTAGGGTGCTAAAGTGCTGGCTTGGAGTCTCTAATGATGCTCCTCCTCCACCCCCACTACCTGCAGAAAGGACCCTTGGACTTGATCGAGACAGGCAAAGGGCTGAAAGTGCAAACGGACAAACCCCATCTGGTGAGCCTGGGCAGTGGGCGACTCAGCACTGCCATCACTCTGCTGCCGCTGGAGGAAGGTAAGAGTGGTCAGTGCATCCCACCTGCCACCCCTCCATCCTTACAGGCATTCCTGCCCTGGAGGCCCAGCTCTTGCATGTGTTGGGGCCCTTCTGCTGCCTGCTGGCAATGCTCACCTCCCACCTCCCCATCCCACCAGGCTTGCTTCTCTTGTCTCTGCTTCCCCGAGACTGCCTGCCATCTTTGGTAGATAGCCTGACCGTGATTAAAGATCAGTTTTGAAACAAGGAGGAAAGCACTGAGAGAAACAGGAGAGCACACTGCTCTTAGCAACCAGTGTGGCCAAGAAGAAAGGGGGCCCAGGGCAATGCCTGGCTTGGGAGACTACACCCTAGGGTAGGTGGAGAAGGGAGAGATAGGAGTGGGGGCAAGATAAGGCCCTGGCATGGCCTCCTTCACCTTTCAGCTTCTGTCCTCCCTCTCTCCTCTCCTGGCTGCACTTGTTGCCTGGGTGATACAGCATTCCCCACATTCTCCAAATACCAGTCTCAGGGGCTCTGCCAGGGGGGGAGGGGCTGTTTCTGCAAAGCAGTTGGGGGAGAAGCTGCACTGAAGAGAAAGGGAGAGTGAGGGAGGGGAGAGGTGCAGGTGGCAGAAGGGAGGGAGAGAAGAAGGAGAGAGAGAGAGTTTTAGAAAAAAAGAGGAGTGTGTAGGATGAAGGGGAACAAGAAAAAAGGACATAGGGAGAGGCAGTTGGGGGGACTAAGAGAAGGTCTACAGAAAAGAGGCCCCTTGGTGGACGTGGTTGCTCATGCCTGTAATCCCAGCACTCTGGGAGGCCAAGGAGGCTGGATCATCCACTCAGGAGTTCAAGACCATCCTGAGCAAGAGCAAACCCCATCTCTACCAAAAATAGAAAAAATTAGCCGGGCATGGTGGCACATGCCTGTTAGTCCCAGCTACTTGGGAGGCTGAGGCAGAAGGATCGCTTGAGCCCAGGAGTTTGAGGTTGCTGTAAGCTAGGCTGACACCACGGCATATAGCCGGGGCAACACAGTGAGACTCTGTCTCAAAAAAAAAAAAAAGAAAAGAGGCCCCCTCTCTACTCTATGTGTGGAGTCTGGGCCTTCCCATTCTCAGCCAGAGTGTTCCTTGCTCCAGAAGAGCTTCTATCAGTTACCGTCTCAACCAGGCTCAGGGGCCCAATAGGGGTGGCCAGTGGTAGGCAGAGATTCTTCCAGGAGTAGGAGGTAGAAATATATTTCCACTGTGGCCCTCCTTGCCCTGTCTCTGCCTCCTCAGCCTGGACAACCCCTCTGACTCGGTTTGCCTCCTGTCTCCAGGGAGGACGATGATTGGCTCTGCAGCCAGAGACATCTCACTGCAGGGGCCAGGCCTGGCTCCAGAGCACTGCTACATCGAGAACCTGCGGGGCACCCTCACCCTCTACCCTTGTGGCAATGCCTGCACTATTGATGGGCTCCCCGTCCGGCAGCCCACACGGCTCACTCAGGGTAAGGTTCGATACCCTCAAACAAAGAGTGCCTGTGTTTAAAAGCCTGTGCATGTTAGGTGTAGGGGAAGCCTACATGGTGGTTGCCATGGTAATTGCCTGAGTGGCCTGTACTGGGGATGGGGTGCTTAGGTGTATCTGGATATGCCTAAACAACAATCCAAACCCCCCAGCATCCACACTTGTCTTCAACTTGCTTTTCTCTCTGGTCACTCTCAACCTGCCTCCACACACCATGGGGAGAGGTTCCTGGGGTGTGGTGTGGTTGTTAGCAGCTTCGGGGAAGAGCAATGCAGTAGCAGTGAGAGGCTATCACTGCTATGAAACAGCACTGTGGCACTGTGAAACAATGCCAAGAGGGAGTTGTTTTGAGAAGCTGGAGAGGAGGACAGTACCTCCTGATGGGGATGGGGCAAGGGCAAAATCTGAGGACATGCCCTCTCCTGTCACAAGATTGTTGACAGGCTGGGCGGGTGGCTCATGCCTATAATCCTGGCACTCTGGGAGGCCAAGGCGGGAGGATTGCTTAAGCTCAGGAGTTCGAGACCAGCCTGAGCAAGAGCAAGACCCCATCACTATTAAAAATAGAAAAATTGGCCGGGCGAGGTGGCTCACGTCTGTAATCCTAGCACTCTGGGAGGGCAAGGCGGCCGGATTGCTCAAGGTCAGGAGTTCGAAACCATCCTGAACAAGAGCAAGACCCCTGTCTCTACTATAAATAGAAAGAAATTAATTGGCCAACTAATATATATATATATAGAAAAAATTAGCCTAGCATGGTGGTGCATGCCTGTAGTCCCAGCTACTCGGGAGGCTGAGGCAATAGGATCGCTTGAGCCCAGGAGTTTGAGGTTGCTGTGAGCTAGGCTGATGCCACGGCACTCTCTCTAGCCTGGGCAACAAAGCGAGACTCTGTCTCAAAAAAAAAAAAATAGAAAAATTATCTGGGCATTGGGGTACACACCTGTAGTCCCAGTTACTCTGGGAGACTGAGGCAGGAGGGTCACTTGTGCCCAGGAGTTTGAGTTTGCAGTGAACTATGATGATGCCACTGCATTCTAGCTGGAGCAACAGAGCAAGACTGTCTCAACAAAACAAAACAAACAAACAAAAAACCCTCAAGATTGTTGACAGCTTTTGGGTCATGAATGGACCATTCTGTTGGGTAAGGTAGCTCTAAGAACTGAGCTCCTAATTAGTGTAGTTACTAGGCAGGTAAGGGGTTGGCCCAGGTGGCACTTTGACAGATCAGGTGTGTTCACTCTGGAAAGAGGGCTCTGGGCCTCAATTCATCCAGTGAATCATCAACTCAGGGGAATGAAAAAAGATTTGGATGGAGGTTAGAAGTGAGGTTAACAGGAGGATGGGAGCTTTGGGCTAAGCCTGGCTCTGAGCAGGAGGACTTGTTGGCATTGCTTTCTGGGGCCTCTTACAGGCTAAAAGCCCCTGTGCAGTGGAAATTCCACTCACTCCACTGTCTCCCTCTCTGCTCTTCACACCCCTTGGGGCCTTTCAATGCCACTCCCTTCACGGCGGACCCCGGAGACCTGACCTTGCCCCACTCTGTTCTTCCTGCCTTTGGGGGTGGGCAGGGCATGGACAGCTGACTTCAGGGAGGCAGGTCCACCAGCAGCAGCAGGTAGGCCCTTGCCTTCTCCAGGCTTCAAGGTCTCTGGTGTGGTATGAGAGGGGAAACCCCCATAAATTGGGGCTTTGGCTGTGATGGCATCTGGTTCCTGACAATCCTGTTCAGTCACTGAGAGAGCGTCTTCTCCAAAATTTGGGAGCATGGAGGTGAGACAATAGAGCAGCAAGGAGAGGCAGGGCAAAGTTCAAAGAAGGCCCAGCCCTCCCCACCTCAGCCAGGAATCCATCACATTCACAGGCAAGAATGTTCATTGTCACCCTGAGTTGGGAGCAGGGTGGAGGAACCCATGTTCCATGTGCCTCTCTGTCCAGTCTGCCCAGTGCATTATTTAACTCCCTGAAAAGAGGGAGTGCCTGGGGCCAGGATGGAATTCTGAAGCATTTTCTGTGGCCCCAGTGACCCTCCCCTTACCAGCCAGAAGCCCACCCTGCCAAGTATGTACCCTCCTACTCTCTTCTGACCCTAAGCCCCTTCCCTTTTTCTCCCTCTTCCCCATAGCCTTCTTGTCTGGGCTGGCCTGTCTCAGAAGCTTGGCAGCCTGTGGAGGGGTAGGCAGAGGCACAAAGGAATGGGTGTTCTTCTCCCCGTCCTCTCCCTCCCCTGGGCTCCAGGAGCTGAGGGTTTCCTTGTCTCATCTCTGGAGCAAGGCACCAAGCCCAGCCCTGCCTGGCCCCACTCCGGACATTCTTGGGAGTGCGTTTCCTTGGAAACTGGGTGGCTCGGGGGGTGCATGTGCTATCTCTGTGTGTCTGTATAACTGGAGTGTGTTTATGTATCTCCGGATGTGTTTGTGACTCTGGGCTTGTGTATCTCTGTGTTTGTGTCTCTCCTGTGTTTATGGCTCAGTGTGTTCAAGTGGGCGGCAGGGGTGAACTCAGGACTGATGGTACCAAAATGTCTGTGTGTGTATACAAGAATTCATTGGCCATATGCCTATCTGTGGGCATATGTACAAGAGGATTGTTTTTTCTGTCTTGTTTCCCTAATCTGGCCTTGTAGAGGGAACCCTCCTCTTTGAAAAACAGAAGGCTACCCTGGGAATAACAAGGAGCCTGCTCTGGCTGGGCCAGCCCCTAGATGCATCATTCTGGGCACTGTGCCCAGCCATAGGCAACTTGGAGAGACACACTTCATGACAAGCAGAGATGGCAGTGACAGGCTCTTCCAGCAGGAATATGCCTTGGCCAGGGAAGGGGGGAGGCGGGCAGAAAGCAGATGCCAACCTTTAGCACAGAGCTATGAACATGGGAGCATGAATTGAGGGAGCTAAGAAGATCCTGATTCCACCCCTTGTACCCAGGCATCCTGGCACGTCCCACGCTGCCCTCTTCTCCACAGAGCAAGGGGTGGAGCTGGGAATAGAACTAAGGAAATGAGGAGGAATCTCAATCTAAGTCTAGGCTGCCCCACCCTGGGACCACAGTGCCAGACCACATGAAAGATCTGGGAGGGGACTAAGTGGGGGAGGACCCAGAAAGCCACACAGCTCAGGGCCCAGGCTGTCTAGACAGTAGGTCCCCATCTACTCCTAGCATTTGCTGCCAGCCCTAGTCTCCAAGTCTCCTTCATTCTCTAAGCCCCTCACTGATGGGTAGGGGCTTGTGTGAGGGACAGCAGAGGAGTGGGTGGGGAGCCAGGATTTCTGGGTTATCCAACCTTCTCTTTCTGGGATCCAGGACATTGAGCCACTTCCTCTCCCACCCAGTTATTCCTTCTGTTAATCGGGAGCAGAGCCTCCAACTTTTCTCTGTTATAAGACTGATAAAGATCTTAACTTACAAGGCTCCAAGGAAGGACAGCAGAGGGAAGGCTCCTAGCTTCCCACTTCTTTGTGTCCGCCTCCTGCCCTATTTCTCACTGGCGGGCATCCTCTGTGTATGCCTGGGTCTGTCCAGCTGGCCATCACAGTTTCCAGACCGATGAATCACTCTTCCTGAAATTTTTTTTTAAGCCTCCCCTCATTTTGCATTTGACCCTATATGGTTCTTCCTTTTTCCTTCAGAAGAGGAATAATATGTGTGTGCACATGTGAGTGTGTGGATGTGTGTGCCTACAGTTGACAGTGTGCTTAAGTGGGGTAGTGGGCTGTTCAGCAAGGGCGGAAAATTTGCCTGATTATTTCTCTAAGGAGGTTGGCTTTTTATTTCAGAGTCTCTCCAAGGACTGAGTGAAAGGATAGCTATGCCAGAGTGAGAGTGTCACTAAGAGGCGGGGTTGGTGCCTAGGGTAATGTGACCATGAGAATAAAAGTGTGTGAGAGACAGAGCATGTGTATATGTGTGTGTTTATTATTTGTTTATTTTTTTGTGATAGAGTCTCACTCTGTTGCCCTGGCTAGAGTGCTGTGGCGTCAGCCTAGCTCACAGCAACCTCAAACTCCTGGACTCAAAGGATCCTCCTGCCTCAGCCTCCTGAGTCGCTGAGATTACAGGCACTTGCCACTATGCATGGCTAATTTTTTCTATTTTTAGTAGAAATGAGGTCTCACTCTTGCTCAGGCTGGTCTTGAACTCCTGAGGATTGCTCAAGCAATCCTCCTGCCTAGGCCTCCCAGAGTTCTAGGATTACAGGCATGAACCACTGAGCCTGGCCAATTTTTCTTTTCTTTTTTTTTTTTTTAGAGATGAGTTCTTGCTCTGCTTCCCAGGCTGGAGTGCAGTAGTATGATCATAGCTTACTTTAGCCTTGAACTCCTGGGCTCAAGCAATCTGCCTGTCTCAACCTCCTGCGTAGCTGGGACTACAGGTGCATGCCACTAGGCCTGGCTAATTAAAAAAAAAAATTTGTTTCGTAGAGACAGGATCTTGCTATGTTGCCTACACTGGTCTTGAACTCCTGGCCTCAAGCAAGCCTCCCATCTTGGCCTCCCAAAGTGCTGGGATTATAGGTGTGAGCCACCACACCACACCAGGACATCAAAGAATGTGTTTAATGCAGCTGTTTGTGTGACTCAGAGTGTGCATAGCTGTCAGTGTGACTTAGCAAGGGTTGGTGTGTATCTGAGAGACAGTGTGTAAGGCCCTGTTAGCTGCTGAGCACATGCAGTATGTCCCTTAAGGTTCTGGTGTCCAGGGGCCAGGTCTCTGGAGCAAGAGGAATTTTCTAGGGGACCTGGCTGGGTGATGGGTACCTGCCTGCCTCAGAATCTCAGCCTGACCCTTGAGGCTGCAGACATTTGTGTTTCACAGATAGGAAGGGTACCTTATTGGGGTGGAGGACCCTTTGCTGGGGCACAACTGGAGATTGTGGCTGTGGGGAGGTAGGGTTGACTTCCAGGCCCCAGGAAGTGGGCTGGCTCCCCTCAGATGGAGAAAGGGGTAGTGCCTTGGTCCAGCCTGGGTTAAGGGGTGAACTGTGGTGAGTGGGACCAGGAGGTGGGGACGTTGTTTAGGATGGAGAGAAGGGCATTGCATTGCACTGAGCTCTGCTTTGGCCTGAACTCCCAGCCCAGGGTGACCTTGTCACAGGGGCAGGCTGAGGGCCAGAGTGGACCTAGTGACCTAGCTGGATCCTGTGGAGTCCCTGCTCTTTTCCAGTCTCTCACATATGAAGCCCTGGAATGTCAGAGCTGGACGTCCAGCAGTGGTCATTGAGACCAGCCTCCTCTTTCTGTGGATGGGTAATCTGAGGCCAGAGGGCGTGACTGGATGATGGTGATACAGCCACTCAGGACAGGGCTGGCCAGGACCCCAGGCCTCTCAGCTACAGACTTCCTACCTTCGCTCTCCTCACTCTTGCTTCTGCTCTGGACCCTCTGGCCTCTGTATTTACCCCTCACCTTTCCTTCTCTCAAGGCACCCCTGTTGAACCTTTCCTCCCACCCCACTTTTCCTCCTGCCCCTAGCGCAGGATGTCGCTGGCTCTCTCCTTGCATCCTCCCGCCCCGCCCCGCCCTCTCCATCCAGCTCTCCACTCTTCTCCTCCATCACTTCCTCTTCCCCTCCTCCTCTCCTTTGTCCCTCCCTCCCTGGCTCCCTTCCCCCGCCACTGGTGGCCGGCCCGCCCCTCCCCGGGCTTTGGCGGCTGCTCACTGCCTCGCTGCTCGCTCCGAGCTTGGAGCCTGGAGCCGGCGGCGCAGAAGGTCAGCCCGCCCCCAGGCAAAGGCCCCAGGCGGGCCGGGAACCTGGAGGGCCCGGGCTAGCGGGGGCAAGCAATCCGGAGGTCCGGGTTCAGCGGTGAGTCCTCAGCCCCGGGCCAGCCACAGCCTCCGGGTAGCCGGGCGTGGAGAACCTCAGGCTGGGAGGGGCGTCCTGGGGAGAGTGGGCACGGGGAGGGGGATGGGGTTGGGGTCCTCTGCCCCTCTTTGGGAGCATGAGGCTGTGAGACTCGGTTGTGTGTGTGCCCTGAACATTTCTAAGTGGGATTCCGGGCTTGAAAGCACTTCTCAGCGGTGCACACCTCATCCTCCCCAGTGCTTGGCAGTCCCCTCCTTGGGACCCGCCTCCCTCTGATGGGGTTAAAGGGTCCAGGATAGGATGAAGGGAGTCTGTGTTATGGCCAAAAGAGGTCTCTGATGGGAAGGGCCAAGGCCCTTCCTTCCATCTTCCCTTCACCCAGCCTCCCTTTGGCCATTCCATTCTGTTTGCGTGGCCGGGAGGACAGTGGCCATTGCTCGGTGAGTGTGTGAGCATGCATGCTCACGAGTCTGTGTGTGGGTCTGTTTGTATGGGTGCATCTCTCAGACATAGGATCTACCCTCTCCGTTGCCCAGTTTTTCTACTCCAGTGTACAGCTTCTCCACCCACCTGCACACAGCTGGGCCCTGAGCCCCTCTGGGCATGGGGGGGCACTACCACAACTTTGGTTGGATGGGCAAGCCTTCCTGGGCTTCCTGAGATGGCTGGCCTTTGGGAGTGTGGGGCAGGAGTGGGTAGAAAGGGGGCTTCTTCCCAGAAACAGGCTTGCCAAGCCCATGGCCAGAGCTGGGGCAATGCTGGGGCCCCTGAGTGCAAATAGAAAGTTAATTTGGGCAGGAGCTGGGCTGCTGTCAGTCCTGTTGCCCTCTTGCCCGCTCTATTAATATGGATCTAGACTGCTGCCTGGCATCACTATTTATAGCCCAGAGGCAGCATGGCCACACCCCCTATGTGGGGGAGGGTGCAGGACTGAGGAGGGAGGCAGGGAACTTAGAGCTATGGGTGCCAAGGTGGAGGGTCCCTAGATGTTCATAGCCTCCTTGGGTGGGCCCGGTGCTGCTGGGCTGGAATCCACCCCGACTTCTCACCTTCTTCCTAGCTTAGACTGTGTGGTCAGGCTCCTTATCCCCACCACCCACTACACTTCCCCCCATCAACCTAGGGTTGAGTGGGTCTGTCTAGACCCTGCGGACTCATCATTAATTAGCCTGTTAAATGACTGAAAAGAGGGGGAGGGGCCTGACAGGGCTCTTTCTGAAACAGCTGTGGTTGTAATTAGGTAGACGGTGTGGTTCGCTATTATTTATTCCAGTTATGATTACACTGAGATCAGCTTCTCTGATTGGTGGCTTGGCAGGGAAGTCTCCACCCTCTCCCAACCACCCATCAGCCTTTAGAATTGTTGGTGCCGCTTGCCTGGGAGGGCCTGTGGGTGTGCCAAGGTAGTGGGTGGCTTTGTCCACTATGGTTTTCTACTATGGGCTTCTCAGCCTGCTAGACCCCCACCCCATGGCAATGCCCAAGGTCCCAGAAGCAGGCTCCTGAGCTTCTCAGTAGGGGGCCTGCCAAGGTACCCACGTGGCCTTGGATGCCCCTTGCTCTTGCAGCCTGCCTGAGTTGAACTGTCTCAGCGTCCAGGAATGTAGACTTCCCTGCCAGTCTTAGCTCAGACTGGCATGAAGCTTGGGGCGCCAAATGGCACCAGATTGGGAAGACAGGAGCCTGGGATCAGGGACCAGGGGTGTGGACAAATTGGAAGGGCAGGTGGTAGAGAGCAACAGGGCTGTGTCTTTTCCCAACATCGCATCTTCTGCAGGAGCCCTTGAGCACCTGGTGTGGCCAGGAGGTGGAGTTCTGCCAGCCAGGCTTAGGTGCCTGTGGGCACACCTGCCGCTGTGCACACTCCTGCTGCCCCTGGCTACATTTTCTGGCTCCCATGAACCCTCCCTACTCCAGGTACTTGCACTTCCAGGGCAGGCATGGGCTTGTGTCTGCTGCCTGGGAATGTGCTTGGCTGAGGCTGGGCACGGTGGCCTAGCCTTGGCTAGGTTCTAGGGGAGACCAGAGAGCAGCTAGAGGGTGCTTTGTCAGAAAGAAAGAGGGTGGTGGCCACGCCCTGTGTGCTCAGAGAGGGTGGCAGCTCTCTTAAGGCCACACAATGATAAGGAATCAAAGCAAATTCTTATCCCCCCAGGTCATCTGACTGATCCATAGTTTTTCCCTAGTCCCCTAACTAGACCTTTTTTTGTGACCCTGGAAGTTGCTACCTCTCAAACTGACCCTTCTGCGCAAGCACAGATAGGTGGATCGGGGTACATATTGAGGTGTGGGGGACATGGGTGTCTGTGTTCTCTGAAGAACTTTCTTCATTTACAGAGTGCTTTCACATACACTGTCTTACTAACTCTGCAAGGTCAGTGGTATTATTCCCATGTTTCTGATCAGAGAACTAGACTCAGAGGTGAAGTGACTCTATCCGAACATCTCACAGCTAGTAAGAAGAGGAGTTAGGATGAGGACTCTGATCTTGAGACTTGCTCTTTCCACTCTGCCCTGTGCTGTGGAGCCCTGGAGGTGCCTGTCTCAGGCAAAGGCAGGGTCAGGTGTGAATTGTGTGGACTCTGTGAGTGCAGGTGGACTCTTTAGAGCCTGAGGTGACCTGCAAGTGCTGTGGGGTGAGGGTGGCTTCAGCCCTGTCTGCTCTGCCAAGTGACTGCTTTCTCCACAGGCTGCATGTTGTGCCTGGGTCAGTCCACCTTCCTCCGCTTTAACCACCCGGCTGAAGCCAAGTGGATGAAGAGCATGATTCCAGCAGGGGCCCGGGCCCCTGGGCCGCCCTACGGCCCTGGCCTCGGTAGGTACCCAGCTGGGCAGGGGGTTGGGTTGGTGGTACTCATTGGACAGTCCTCCTCCTTGCCCACTTCAGCCACACTTGGAGTGTTAGGGCAGGACAATACCTATGGTCTGGGCTCATTGCCACCTGCCATGGGCTGGTGGAGAATGCCAAGCAGTGGCGCCACTGGGAGAGATATACGGCAGTGCTGCATAGCTAAAATTGGGGAGTCGTACCTTGAGGAATGGAGGGCTCTTCCAGCCTGTACCCCACTGCCCTGGAGGATGCCACTCAGTATCTGGGACCTAGCTCACTATGTCACCACCAAGGAGCCTCACTCTTGAGGGTGGCCTGGGGGGCAGAAGAAAGCATTAGGTTGGACCCCCTAGTAAGCTCTGGTGGGTTCCACCTGATGATGATCATGTCCTTGGGCGCTGCCCAGCCCTCAGGCCATGCCATGCCCACTGATGACTCAGTGGAACAGCTGCAGTTTGTGTGTGAATTATTGATCCCTAGAGGAGAATTGCTGATTGTTCCAGGGAACCAACATAGGCCTCCTCAGCCCAGCTGCCTAGGGGGTGGGGTGTAGACCAGGAGGCCACCAGTGGTTCTACCACCCTAGAATTTTGCATTGGTATTTAGGTGGCTGTGAGGTGACAAATGCCAATGTGGTGCTGGGACAGGTGGACACATATGTTAGGTATACCTACTGTGTTTCCTCGAAAATAAGACAGGGTCTTATATTTATTTTTCCTCAAGAAGACATCCTAGGGCTTATTTTCAGGGGATCAGTTATTTTCCCCTCAAAGCCTCAGCTTGCAGCATGCACAGGATGGCCAGGACCTGACAGGGGGAGCTGACCTTGTTGGTGGGGCTGCCCACACCTTTCTGGTCAGCTCTGGGATAATAGCTGTCACGATGGGGCAGATGAGAAGGGCTGCTCGTCCTTTTTACCACTCCGCAACGAAATGCATGGGTTGTGCAGATGCGCTGTGTAGCCACGCCCATCACTAGGTCTTATTTTTGGGGTAGGGCTTATATTGTGCAAATGCTTAGAAATCCCGCTAGGTCTTATTTTCGGGGAAACACAGTAGTTGGTTGGTATCAGTGGTCGAAATGTATAGTCTGGGGACCTGAGGAAAGGTGGATGGTACTAGGATCACTCAATATCCATGAGAACCCCTCTGATTGTATCCCACACAATCCTCATAATATCGGACCCAAACTCAGTCTTGCAAAGGCTTTCCCTTGCACCCTTATCCCCAGTTTTTTCCAGTCCCCTGGGGGCTCAGAAGCCTATGTTTCCAGTCCACTCCCTAGTTAATTTTACCCTGCCCGAACCCCAGCCTTGTCATGCCACTCACTTAGCTGTTTGGGGCAGTGGTTCCAGGGACTCCTGATTGGTTGACTGGGGCTGGGGCAGGACAAAGGCAGACGCTTGTTGGCATGGCATAATGGGATAATTGGAGGACCTGAGCTGCACCTAGTTGCTGGCCAGCCTGGCTTCCAGGAACCAGCCATTAGCACCAGATCCTTCCCCTGCCTCTGATTGGAGAAAGTAGTGCAGCACACACCCCTTGGCCAGCCCTGGAGGCTTTGGTTTTTTTCCCCCTGGGCCTCTAGTTCCTGTGTTGGGAGGCCCTGATGTCCTATTAGACTAGAAGCCCCTGGAACTTCTGGCTAGCTCTTCTGGCCCCATCTCCTTTTTGTAATGTCCACCTGCCCTCCTGAGGAGAGATTTAGGAAGTTGGGAAAACCAAGGCAGGGAGGATTCTAGTCTTGGGGTGAATTGGCATTAACTTGGCTTACAAGTGCCTGGCATTGTTGCTAATTGTGTCCTGAGTCATTAAATGTTAGAGGCAGAAGGGCCCTGTCCATTCCTTTCCTTTATGGAAGGGGAAACTGAGGGCAAGTGACTTGGCCAGGGTTGCACAGCAGGTCAGTGGCAGAGCTGGATGGTGCCAAAACCCAGATCTCCTGGCGTCTTCTCCAGAGCCTTTATAGCCTCACTGTGCTAGGAGGAGGTGGGGTAGTGCCCTTTATTTTATGCATTCGTAGCTCCCAAAAGTTGAAGACCAGGGTCTGAGGCTTTTTGCTTTTCCCTTCAGTGGAATCAGAAAGTCTGGTGAATGGGAACCACACCCCACAGCCTGCAACCCGGGGACCCTCAGCCTGTGCCAGCCACAGTTCCCTGGTGAGCTCTATTGAGAAGGACCTGCAGGAGATCATGGACTCTTTGGTGCTAGAGGAGCCTGGAGCTGCTAGCAAGAAGCCTGCTGCAACCTCTCCGCTGTCGCCGATGGCTAATGGTGGGCGCTACCTGCTGTCCCCACCAATCAGCCCTGGTGCCATGTCTGTGGGCTCCAGCTATGAGAACACCTCTCCAGCCTTCTCTCCACTCTCCTCACCAGCCAGCAGTGGAAGCTGTGCCAGTCACTCACCCAGCGGGCAGGAGCCAGGACCTTCTGTGCCCCCGCTTGTGCCTGCCCGTTCATCCAGCTACCATCTGGCCCTGCAACCCCCACAGTCCCACCCGAGCAGTACCCGCTCCTCTGAGAGCCCTCGGCTGGGCAGGAAAGGGGGTCATGAGAGGCCTCCAAGCCCTGGCCTCCGAGGTCTGCTGACAGACAGCCCTGCAGCTACTGTCTTGGCAGAGGCCCGCAGAGCCACTGAGAGTCCCCGGCTGGGTGGGCAGCTGCCCGTGGTGGCTATCAGCTTGAGTGAATACCCAGCTTCCAGTGCTCGCAGCCAACCCACCTGCATTCCTGGCAGTCCTAAGTTCCAGCCTCCAGTCCCTGCTCCCCGCAATAAGATTGGGACACTCCAGGACCGCCCTCCCAGCCCTTTCCGTGAGCCTCCAGGCACTGAGCGGGTGCTGACAACCAGTCCTTCACGTCAGCTGGTGGGCCGAACATTTTCAGATGGGTTAGCCACCCGCACCTTGCAGCCTCCTGAGAGTCCCCGCATGGGTCGCCGGGGCCTGGATAGTATGCGAGAACTCCCTCCCTTGAGCCCATCTCTGTCCCGACGAGCTCTCTCCCCTCTGCCTACCCGGACCGCCCCAGATCCCAAGCTAACCAGGGAAGTGGCAGAGAGTCCTCGGCCTCGGCGCTGGGCAGCCCATGGGGCTTCACCAGAGGACTTCTCCCTGACGCTGGGGGCGCGGGGCCGTAGGACACGGAGCCCCTCGCCCACACTGGGGGAGTCCCTGGCCCCCCGTAAGGGCAGCTTCAGTGGCAGGCTGAGCCCAGCCTACAGTCTGGGCTCTCTCACGGGGGCTTCGCCACGCCAGAGCCCCTGTGCCCAGAGAAAGCTCTCCAGTGGGGACTTGCGGGTGCCCATCACGCGGGAGCGGAAAAATAGCATCACAGAGATCAGTGACAATGAGGACGACCTCCTGGAGTATCACCGGCGGCAGCGCCAAGAGCGACTCCGGGAGCAGGAGATGGAGAGGCTGGTGAGCGAATGGCAGGGAGGCTGCCACCATCCATGGCAGGGTCTCTGCCAGGCTCAGGCAGGCCAGCTGGCAGAGCAGGAGAGGCCCTTGGACAGGGCCTGGGCTTCTCAAGCTTTCCTGCCTCCAGGATACACCTTAGTGACCAGTATCTCATGGTTCTGGTGCCCTGATGGAAAACTTCCTTTGAAATCTCAGGCTTTATTTTAAATTCATGCTAATTTTGCATTTGTTCTGCAACATAGCACTTGTTTTAATATATAAATTAAGTTTCATGTTATTTACCTGAGCACAGCAAAGCTCTAGGAAAACATACCACATTTATGGTGAGACCTTGCAGCTCTCAGTTTGAGAAGCAGGTCGTGATGTTGGGAAGGTCAGAGGGGAATGGGTTTGCCCAAGGTCACACTGCAAGTTCTGGCAAAGCTGGAATTGGAACCCAGATCTCTTATCTTTTTGACTCTGAGACTTGTCCTTTAGAAAGGCCCCTGGTCCTTCTCTTTTTGCTTCTCTTTGGCCTCTACAAATGGGTGGGAGCTGCTCCCCCTGTCCCAGAAAGGATCATCTGGGAGTGTGGGTGGCAGGGAAGAGGGAGAGAACAGGGTGGGCAGCCCCTGGCCTGACCCCAGGCTGGCCTGTGTGACTGTGATTGTGTGTGTCTGTGTGCATGTGTGTGGGTGCATGCAGGGGCTGGGTGTGGCTCTGGGCAGCTGTCCTGGAGATGGCATCTGAGCTGGGTGGGGGCTGGGATTCCCCAGATAGTGCAGGGAGCTTAAGGGACTCTGGCTGCTGTGTACACACACGAGCCCACATACAGGAGAATGGATTCTGCCCTCTCCCTTGTGAACAGAAGAACAGGGTTCTTGGTAGGGGAGGGCCCAGGAACCCTGGGATTGGCTTGAGGAGGAGAACCAGAGCTGAGGTTTGTCTGGAACCCTTTCAGAAGAAGTTGGGAGAGTTTTGGGTGAGGGTGTGGGACAATGTGTTAGGTGGGGAGAGATGAGGCAGGATCCCCAGTCTTTTCCTTCGCTGTATCCTTTCTTTACCGTTTTTGCCTCGGCCTTGAAGAGAAAGTTTGGCCTCCTGGGGTCTCATCCTGGAGAGGGGGCAGTGAGCCTGGCACAGGCCGAGTGGTGGGCCCAGCCTCCCCAGCTCCTCCATCAGCCTCCCCACCCTGTCCCCACGTGCAACATACATCTCTCCACCAGCCCTGACCTGCCCCACCTGCCACTTTAAGTCTGGGAGGCTGCCGCCCTGCCCCTCCCACCTCAACCAGGCCGCTTATCTGGGTCCTGGGGCAGGGGCGGGGCACTGGCCCAGCCTCCTGGGTACAGAGGCTCTGTTCCTGGTTTTTTTTTTTTTTTTGCCATGGAACTGGGCAAGCAGCAGGAGGGAAGCCAGGTAAGTGGAGGCATTATGGATAAACCCTAGGTGGCGAGAGACACCTAAGGAGGAAGGGGGGACACTAGAGAGCTTTGGGAGCCCATGGCCTGGGCGCCAGGGTTGGGTGTTATGAATGGGAGAGGGGGACAAAGACTGGTAATGTGATTGTACCATCCCTCCTAGGCCCCTGAGAGGTGACTGTGTCAGGGTCGGGGTGTGTGCGGGGAGGGGGCTGATTAAGTGGCAGGGCCATGGAGCACTCACACCTGGGCCTGGCCATTCAAGGACTGGCAGCAGCCCACCCTGGGGCCAAGGGCTGCTTGGGGGTGACTTGGAGCTGAGCTGGGGACAAGGAGGACCATGTCCCAGGTCTGCCTCTACTCTCCGTATGTCTGTGGCTGGGTGTCAGGGCCCTGTGGGCCCACGGGTCTATTTTCCAGCCTGTCTGTGTAGGTGCCCACCTGTCTGTATGCTAGACTGTGTTTATCTGTGTGAGTGTGCAGCAGTGTGCATTTGTGCATGTCAGGGCTGGTGCTTTTGTGCCTGCCTGTTAATGTAGGGCCAGTATACATGTTGTATCCTTGTGCCTATGTGTCAGTGTGTCCTTATGTCTGTAGATCTGTGTGTATCCATGTCAGCATTAGCATGTGAGTTTATCTGTGTCTCATTGTGGTCTTTAGTCTGCCCACAAGTGTGTGTTTCCATGTGTGTTTGGTATGTTCCTGTGTGTCCATGAGGAAGCCCCATCCTGTGATAGATTGAGAAGGGAAAGGAAAGAAGGAAACAGGAAGACGGGAGGGGCCAGCCACGTGGGCAGGTGGCACAGCCTGGTTCCTCCTGCCCACTTCTGAGGTACTCTGCTTCCCTATGCCTCCCCCAGATCTTGAGGTTGGGGGTCTCCTGACTTGAAGCGGAGCCCAAAGCACCTAGTGTCCTTGCTGTCCCTCCTGAACAGGACACTGAGCCTGGCTCTAGCCTCACCAGGGCCTAGCCTCCTCTCCAGCATGCCCTGCCCTGTCTGCCCTGCCTAGGAACGCCAGCGCCTGGAGACCATCCTGAACCTGTGTGCCGAGTATAGCCGGGCTGACGGGGGACCTGAGGCTGGGGAGCTGCCCAGCATTGGGGAGGCCGCTGCAGCCTTGGCACTGGCAGGCCGGAGGCCCTCACGAGGCCTTGCAGGGGCCACTGGGGCCTCTGGGCAGAGCAGCGAGGAGCCTGGAGGAGCCACCCAACGCCTATGGGAGAGTGTGGAGCGCTCAGATGAAGAAAATCTCAAGGAGGAGTGCAGCAGCACTGAGAGCACCCAGCAGGAGGTGGGATGGAGGGGGTGACCAGGGCAAGGGGGCCGGTGTCAGACCTGCTGGGAGCAGAGGAGGCTATTGTAAATGCCAAGGCCAGTGAGGAGGAAGCAATTGAGGGATTTGTGAGTGCCAGTGAGGAAGAAGTAATTGAGGGATCAAGTTTAGGAAGATATTGAAGATCAGAGGTGTAAAAGTGAGGAGGCATGGAAGGGAAAGGAGGTGTCAGTGAGTTTCCCAAGCTATAAATATGCTTTATGACCTGCCTTTCCTTGGAGCCCCACCCAGGTCTGGCACTCAGGGGAAAATATTCCCTTTAGCCTAGCCCTTACTGTTTGTTCCCCTTGCAGGGAGGGGAATTAGCCTCCTGTCCTAGTCCAGCTACCCCTTTCAAGTACCCTGAGGAGTAGGTGATCCATTCTTGTAGTCTGATCCTAGAAGGCTCTGGGCTTCCAAGGCTAATGGCTTCCCTCCCTCCAGCATGAAGATGCACCTAGCTCCAAGCTCCAGGGAGAGGTGCTAGCCCTGGAGGAGGAGCGGGCTCAGGTGCTGGGGCGTGTGGAGCAGCTCAAGGTCCGTGTGAAGGAGCTAGAGCAGCAGCTGCAGGAGTCGGCCCGAGAGGTGAGCTGTGAGGGCCATGAGGGTGTGGGGTGGACACCTAGGCTGTGTGAAGGCCCCAGGGAGGGGCCTGAGTCTAGCTGCCTTGATGGGGACCCCGGTATCTGCCCTCAGGCTGAAATGGAGCGGGCACTGCTGCAGGGGGAGAGGGAGGCAGAGCGAGCACTGCTGCAGAAGGAGCAGAAGGCAGTGGACCAGCTGCAGGAGAAGCTGGTGGCCTTGGAGATGGGCATCCAGAAGGAGAGGGACAAGGTAACCCACACCTGGCCCAGCCCAGTGCTGGGTATCAGTGGCCTGGGAGAGAAGAAGAACTGTCTTCTCTGGGGCCCTGTACCCCTCAAGTCTTCATGCATCTTGCAGACCACATGGTCTCTGTGGCCCTTCAAGACAGGGTCCTTGTCCTCTGAGGAAGGTACCAGCTTGGAGGGCACTGCCAGGGACTGGGCTGGTGTCTAGGGTCTCCTCTGTCTGGGTCTCTGTGCTACCTATGGGTGCCTGGGTTACTGCCATTCCGGGCCCTTCATGGCTCTCCTAGGAAGTGCCAAAGGCCCATCTTGGGCAGTGAGCAAGCCCGAGGGGCTGATGCCGGGGAGCGATTCAGGTTTGGGCCCCCCATCTGGAGAACATGTCCCTCCATGCATGCCTCAGGTGCTTAGGTTGTGGTCTTTGGGAGATGGCCCTCGGGCCTCTGCCTGCCCTGAGCCTTCAGGATCTGCAGCCTCTTATCCCAGATGGTCCCAGCTCCTGCCCCTGCCCCTTTCAGATTTCGTGCCAGCCTGCAGGGGCCACTCCATCCCACAGGGGTCGTGCCAGCCACGCCCAAGATGCCCAACAACGTGCCAAAAGCTCTGAAGTGGAGAGGGGCCATCTCTTACTGGATTTGACAGAATTTTTCCAAGAATTTATTTTTCCTTCTGGATTTTTTGAGAGTATCTTCCTCCTGTCCTCGACTTTGAGGATTTTAAAAATTCTTTGACCCATTTTTTTCCCTTTTTTGGAGCTTTGGCTCTGGCCCCTAAAACCACACTCCCAAATTCTGTGCCAAATTAACTCCATGCTTGCCAACCAGGCCTGCACTAACGCCCCCTCTAATTAATGTCCTGGGCTCTCTGCATGCCCCTAACTGTCAGTGCCACCCAGGCAGGGCTGAGCCGTGCCCGCTTTTGCACTAACTCTATGGGTGCCTCTGTGCCCCTGGCCTCTCCCCTCTAATGCTGCCTCCTTCTTTTCTTGGTGTGGGACCCCAAGGTTTTGATCAGAAGGGACTTGGCAGGAGGGCAGAACTCAACTTTACTCAATGGGGCATTGGCAGGAGGGATATAAGGGTGGGAAAAATGCTTGGCTGTGGCGCTGCTCAGCCTGAAGAGCCCCTCCCATTGGAAATGCCTGGGCTGCTGCCTTAGGCTGCTGCCCAAGGAGAGTATGAGATGACCCAAGGAAGCCTCTGGGCAGCTTCCTGCACAGCAGGGGGAAGCTGTCTTCCACCCATCCCAATGCCTGTCCTCTGGAGCCAAGGGGTAAGGAGGCTCAGTTGTGGGCATGGCCTTGGAGGACTTGCACAGGGCCTCTTTGCCAACACAACACCCTTCCCACCTTTTCCCTGGAACTTCCCAAATTCAATATCCCAATTAGAGGGTGGGAATGGGTGGCCCCCACTCCTTCCATCCCTGAGCCACCCAGAACACAGGGTGCTTTAAAGGCTGACTCCAAGGATGAGGAAGTACCTGGACCGCAGGAACTGGCATGATCAGGTCCTCCTCTCTGGGGATGGGTAGGGGTGTGGGGTAGAAGGGTGGGGTTGTGTGTGTGTGGGGTCCTTCAGCATAGGGGCTTACTCCCAGGGGTGAAGCTCAGCACTTTAGAAGAAACATGCCTAACCTCAATTCCCATTGACCTGGGACTGCCCGGAGACCCAGACTTCACCTTCTCTTTGAAGAGAAGAGACAAGTTATTTGAGGTGGTAGTGATGGCAGTGGTGGGGAAGATTCACTGGGCTTCCCTTCCCAGCCCCCAGCCCATGGCCCAGCTCTGGCTTTGGAATCAGTAATTACAGTTTCTCCTCTGCCTGTCCTTGGGAGGGGTGACTCACCAACTCCTTCCCTCGTCCCCCTTCCCGCCCTCAGAGGTGTCATCTCGCCCCAGACAGAACCATCCACCTCCTCTCTGTACCCACTCCTAGGGCTCCTATTACCACGGCAACGGGCTGAACTAATTGCAACCCTCATCCCTACTGAAGTTCAGCCTGCAGTGCCCGCACCCCCCCTCACCCCCACCCCCACACCGGGCAGAGGGGAGGGAGGCCCAGGGGGGTGGGCTGGGGTTCCCTTGGCTGCATCGCTGTGGCTCTAACATCCCTGGCTCCTGATTCACACCAGCCACTGGATTTAACCCTCACCATCACTGCCCTTTTCCCCAGGGTTAAATTTTGGTCTCTGAGCGGTGGTAAAAGGAGAGGAATGGGAGCTCAAGGCTCTGATTTTGTGATGCGGAACCAGCTTTGGCCTTGACTGGTTTGGAGAGAAAACAGGGCCTTGTCTTAGGACCTAGTTCAAGGGACTGCGAGAGACCAAAATCTCTGCCCTGCCCCGCCCCGACACCTCTGCCTGTGTTACCCGGTGCCCTGCACCTGAGTCCTGTCTTAGCTCTCAGCTCCTGGCCTGGCCTTCTCCCTCCTCACCTCTTTCCCTCCTCACTTTCCCTTTCGACTCTGTTCTTTCTCCTCTCCTGGGCGTCCTCCTCTGTGCTTCCTCGTCTTTCTTCCTCTTGTCCCCACCCCGTTCCCGACCCCCTTGTCTCTCACCCGCCCTGGCCGCCGCGCCCCCTGCCGCCGCCGCGGGCCGGAGTTGAGGAGTGTGTGTTCTCTCTCCCCTGTGCCCGCCCCCTCCCCCGCCCTGCCGCCTACCAGGAGAGGGCGGAGCTGGCCGCGGGACGGAGGCACCTGGAGGCCCGCCAGGCGCTCTACGCCGAGCTCCAGACGCAGCTCGATAACTGCCCCGAGTCAGTGCGGGAACAGTTACAGGAGCAGCTGAGAAGGGTCAGTTCCACCAGCCCCCCCACCCCCGGCCCCCGCGGGCCTCCCGCCCAGAAAGAAGAGAGGAGAGCGGTGGGACGGGACCACCTGGCCCCTGCAGTACCTGCCGGACACCAGGGTCGGTGCTGTGGCTTGGAGGGGACAGGGAAGGTTGGGGGGAACAGGCGCTCCAGGCTGTGATGCCCGTGAACGGGGCAAGGCCAAACAGAGCAGAGGAAGTTGGGTGGGGGCAGGTTTCTTCCCCAGTTTCCTCGGGCCCAGCCCCCCACAGCTCATGCCCCTGTGGCCTGGCCTTCCAGGCCCACAGTGGCATTGCTAGCACCACCCAACCCCCTTTGTCACTGTTGTTGAAGGAGGCAGAGGCCCTGGAGACAGAGACAAAGCTGTTTGAGGACCTGGAGTTCCAGCAGCTGGAGCGCGAGAGCCGCGTGGAGGAGGAGCGGGAGCTGGCCGGCCAGGGGCTGCTCCGGAGCAAGGCTGAGCTGCTCCGCAGCATCGCCAAGAGGAAGGTGTGCCCCACCCCCGTCCCCTGCCGCGTGGCACACCGAGCCACCCAGGCAGTTGGAGACCAAAGACCTGGGTTTGAATCACAGTCGATGACCTCACAAAAGCTAACTTCACCTGTTTGTGCCTCAGTTACCTCATCTGTAATGAGGAATAATGAGAATTATTAATATAATGGGCTGTTGTGAGAATTAAACAAGATCTAGACAGAATAGGATATGACTGTAGTATAAGCACTTAGGGAAAGATAGCTATTATTATTAAGCCCTGTCTCCCCTCAGTCTTCTGGTGGAAAGTGAATTCAGTTTTCTTTTCTTTCTTTCTTTCTTTTTTCTTTTCTTTCTTTTTTTTTTTTTTTGAGACAGGGTCTCACTGTGTGTCCCTGGCTAGAGTGCAGTGGAGTCATCATAGCTCACTGCAACCTCAAACTCCTGGCTCAAGCCTGCCTCAGCCACCAACTAGCTGGGACTGCAGGCGCCCACCACAACACCCGGCTAATTTTTCTATTTTTAGTAGAGAGACAGGGTCTCACTCTCTCTCAGGCTGGTCTCGAACTCCTGAGCTCAAACGATCCTCCTCCCTTGGCCTCCCAGAGTGCTAGGATTACAGACATAAGCCACCTCACTGGCCTGGAAAGCAGATTCAGATCACAGAGCTGGGCACCCATGGAAGATGGAGATGGAGAAGTAGTAGGCTTGCCCCTGCCCTTGTACAGCTCTCTGTCTGATGGAAGTGCTGGGCACAAAAACTTGAGATCTGGATATTAGAGCCAGCTGGGAGCCCTAGAAAGAGGATCCACCTAGTTGCAGCCCTGCCTCAGCTCTGGCTTGGCGGAGCTATAAAACAAGAGGGTTGGATACTGTGTCCTGGCTAGCTGTGATGCTAGGTGCTGGGTCTGTTTGCTCCTGATCGCAGCCAGACCAGGCACAGACAGTGACAGGATGATGTGGCAAGTAGTATGAGTGTGGAGGTAGGGAGGAAAGTCAGGAGAAGGCATGTGCTAGCAAGGGTTAGGAGGTGGGGAGGAAGATGGGGTGATGGCTCAAGCAGCGTATGCACTCATGGCTGAAACATGTGTCCATGCACATATGTGCATGCCTGTGCAATTTGCCTGGCTGGAGTGAGTGTGTGGGAGGTGAGAGTGGTGAGATCAGGGAAAGGGTGTCCAAAGGTGGTGAGTTGGAGGATTCACTGGCTAGCCAGAGTTGGTGGTTAAGTAGGGAGCTGCTGGACCTCCCTTGAGTTCACATCCCTCACTCCTTTCCCTGAGCTGCTCTGCCATTCAAATGCATTCACTTTCTGGATGTCAGGCTGCTTGTTGAAAGGAAGGAAAAAAACTGATATTTCCCAAGCACATGAGTGTGTGCCAGGCGCCCTGCCAGGAGGCTTCCTTGGATTATCTCTCGTCCTTAGCATGGTCTCACAAGGCAGACACTCTTATCTCCATTTTATAGACAAGGAAAGTAGGGCTAGTAGCTACATACTTAACCAAAGCCTCTTAGCATATAAGCTTCAGAGTCAGAGTTAGAACCCTCAAATCCCATGTTCCTTCCACTCTGCTGCACTGGGGCTAGGGACTGGCACTTCTCCAGCCTCTTCCTCTTTCCTCTGGAGGGAATGCAGCAGGGAGCCTTAGATCAGCTAATCTCATCCCTTTGAGGTCCTGGTAGGTATAAGCTCCAGGGAGGCTGGGAGAGGACAGCAGTAGTGGACTCCTCTTCACATGCCCACTCTGGCCCCTGGGAAAATGGGGCTTAGCCCCTGAGACCCTCACTTTCCTCCTCATGCTCCTCTTCATGAGCCTTGCCCAGCTTTCATCCCCGGCCCCCAGTATCCTACCCCAGCCTTTGTCTCCCTGATGCCCTGTGCTCCCCTGTCCCCTCCACCTCATTCAGAGTGGTTCAGATTACTGGCCTTGGAGTCCAATAGCTTTGAATCCTATTTTTTGAGACAGAGTCTCACTCTGTTGCCTAGGCCAGAGTGCCATGGTGTCAGCCTAGCTCACAGCAACCTCAAACACCTGGGCTCAAGTGATTCTCCTGCCTCAGCCTCCCGAGACGCTATCTCTACAAAAAACAAAAAAAAATTAACTGGGCATGGTGGCATGCGCCTGTAGTCCTAGCTACTCAGGAGGCTGAAGTGGGAGGATTGCTTGAGCCCAGAAGTTTGAGGTTATAGTGAGCTGTGATCATACCACTGTACTGCAGCCTGGGTAACAGAGTAACTGTCTCTAAAAACAAAATTATTCAAGCAATATTTCTTTTTAGAATGTAATTTTTCTGGGTGCAGTGGTGCATGCTTATAGTCCTAGCTACTTGGGAAGCTGAGGGAGGAGGATCACTTGAACTCTAGAATTCAAGACCAGCCTGGGTGACATAGCAGAACCTTGTCTCTAAAAAAAAAAAAAAAAAAAAAAATGAAAGAAAGAAAGAAAGAATTTTTTCTTTTTAGAGAGATTAGGAAACTCAAAACCTCAAGACCATTTTAGGAAGATATTTTGTGGCAATGTGGAGTGGATCAGAAAGTTGAGAGAGAAGAAGAGGGCTTTATTTTTCCTGCCCCTTCCTCCCAAGAGGTGGGAGTTGATAAGTTCCAGGCCAAGAAGTGGAGGGCCTGGATTTGGGTGGTGGCAGTGGGGTGGGATGGAGGGGATGGGGGGGGGGTGGAGAACTAGTCAGTGTTTCTAGGCTTTGGTACCTATTGGCTGTGGGGTGAGGGAAGGGAGATTTGGGGATTTGGGTGCTGACTAGTGTGTCTGCTGGCAGACGGGTCTCTGGTCAGGGGAGGGGCCTGAGTTGTCCTGGGGTGAGTCGAGGCTGAGCCTGAACCTTGGGTCTCTGGGCAGGAGAGTAAGCCAAGCCTCACCTTGGGCTCAGCCCTGTCTCCCCAGGGCTGACCGACCACCCCATCTCCTCTAGGAGCGCCTGGCAGTCCTGGACAGTCAGGCTGGGCAGATCCGCGCCCAGGCCGTGCAAGAGTCCGAGCGCTTGGCCCGTGACAAGAATGCCTCCCTGCAGCTGCTGCAGAAGGTAGCATCCCTCAGGTTGGGCTTGGAGTCTGGGGTCTGGGAGTAGGGTGAGTGGGAGGGGAGCGCGGAAGGGCTGGGGTGGAGGTTTGCCAGCAGCACAGGGGCCCGTCTCATGTGGTCTGTCCTCACTCCCGCTCCTCTGACTACCGCCCTGCCACCCTGCGTGCACAGGAAAAGGAGAAACTGGCCATGCTGGAAAGGAGATACCACTCACTCACAGGGGGCAGACCTTTCCCGAAGACCCCATCGACCCTCAAAGAGGTAACATGGTTGGGCAAGCCCAAGTTTTAGGGCCAAGGGCTGTCCTGGGAGGCTCTGGAGCAACACGTGGCACTTTTACCCCTGGGTCCTGAGCTGGGTCCTGATCCTCAGCGGGGTCTTGGGAGGCCCCTGGGCTGCTTTGCCTGCCCCCCAGCCCAGGACAAACCCAGGTATGGGCTTTTAGAGCCTTTCTGGGGCTGAGTTTGAGTAAGGGGGCATCTTCCTGAACTGGAAAGATTTGTGGAGGAATGGCCTTGAGATCTGGGATTTGACCTTCTCTGGCTACCGGCTGCTTCTTTTTAGTTGCCTTTTGGGCTCCTGGGAGCCCACTGATCTCACTGTTTTTGGTGGCTGCATATATGTGGGGGGCTTAAGGGCCTAAGTGGGGTGGGTGGACAGCTCAGGGGTTTGGTAGGGGTCAGGGCTGGGTGGACTCACCTTGAGGGGGAGCAGAGGGATCTAGGGGTGCTGCTTCTGGGGTTCCTGGGCTTTAGTCGGGAGCCCCCCTTTCATAAGGGGGCACTGAGCCCCTTAAGTGGTGTTTCCTAGTTCTGCAAGCCTGGTGCATGAAGTCCAAGTAAGACATCGGGTTTCTTGACCTCTTTCCCTCCCTCTCTGCCTCACTTACATGTCAGTTTAGGCTGGGGGTGGGGGGCTGGGCTGAGTGTGAGGGGTACAGCTCCTCACCATGTGCCCTCTCTGTAGGGTGAGCTGCTCATCTCCGAGTCCTCAGGGATGGAGCTGGGGACTAAGACTCTGGGCCTATTCCCAGGGTCTTCTCAGGCTGGGGCATCCTCTGTCCCCTTAACCCCACCTGCTTCCACTCCACTCTGCCCCAAAGCACAAGAGGTAACCACAGCTAACTGCGTGTTCTGCTTTGCCCACTGCCTGCCCGCTGAGCTCCTGCCTACAGCTCTTCCCAGGGCCCAGCTGAAGGGCATGTGGCAATAACCCTTTGGCTGGCCAGAGTTTGGGAGAGTGTGTATGTGCTACCAACCGCCCACTGTTCCATAGCGTGCCTGGGCAGCCTGTGGAAAGTCAGAGTGTCGATCTGCATATTAATTTGCCTATATTCTGCATGTCGTTCATCAGTTCTCACAATACGCTGAACCCTCTGGCTCATTTTCCTTTTCTGTGAGCCCCCAGAGGACAATCTGGTTCTGGAGCTCCGTCTGGATGGGCTCCTGGCACAGGGCTTAGGATCCTGTGCTTTGATTCAGCATGCGTTGTGGATGTCTGCAGTGCTCCCAGCACCTAGATAAGCTCAGATTCTAAGGATATGTGATGAATATGACAGTCCCTGGCCTCCCAGTCCACAATCATTGTGCTGGCATCTTTCCAAGGACTTACCTTGGGCAGTGACTGGCCCATTTTTCTGCCAGGCTTTTAGCTGCTCCTTGCTAAGGCCTCTTTCTCAGAGCCCATCTTGCTCAGGCCCTGGTGATGTCTCCGCCTCCCCTACGCATTTCCAGCTCCTGCCCTGGCAGGTGGGCTGCAAGGGACACTGGGGAATGACATGATTGGTGCTCAGTGCTGCATGTGTGTCCCACCGGGAATACCCAGGGCCCAGGGTGTTGGAGACAGGTGGATCTCTGGGAGCTGGGTCCTGATTCTCAGCGGGCTCTTAGAAGGCCTTCCTTGGGCTTCCTTGCCTGCTCCCAGCCCAGTGCGAACCCAGGCATGGGCCTTTAGGGTCTGCTGGGACAGGGAGTGGATGCTAAGGGGGCTCCCAAAGTGGAGGTCAGAAGGAGCCTTCAGTCAGCATGCTGGGTCTGACCACCCTTTCTTGGTCCCCGCTACCCCCACAGCCATCTATGGCCATAGTGGGCAACTGAATGCCCCACTCCTCCTGTGGATTTTGTATTGACATGGAATGATGGCCCTGTGGCCTGACATGGAGTGATGGCCCTGTGGCCTGGCTTGGAGTATGGTGTATTGGGTACCTGGATGCACCTGTTAACCTCTTCTCCGCCCATCCCTCCCCTTCTCACTGGGCACCTTAGGAATATGTGAGCCTGGCAGAGGTTCTCCAGCTGTGCTCCCGCTTGGACCCCTATGCTTCTGCCACCTCCCCCAGTGTGCTCGCCCAGCCTCTGCCTGACAGTGAGGTACCAGCCACCAAGGGTGCCTACCAGTGCCCAAGGGCCTGCTTGTGGATGCCCTAGATTCCCTCCTGGGCCTGGGTGGAGGTGGGACAGCAGGGTCTGTCTTCAACAGTGAGAAAGTAGGGCAGCTGGCGCACAGGGGGGTCAGGAGTGGTTCCCTTTCTTCCCTGGGGCCTCGGGAGCTTCCTTTAGCTCTTCATGGCTCTGGGAGGGCCAGGCCTTCTGCTCTGGGATGAGGGGCTCGTGCTGAGAGGACTCTGGCTCTCCTGGCCTTGTGGGCTCTGTAAGCCTCTGCTCTGTGCTTCCTACCCTTTCCCTCCCCTCCCCCTCGGGCTGGGCCATTTCTCACCTTCCAGCCCCATTAACGTCTTGTATTCCCTCCTGCGTCCGGCCTTTCCCCAAGTACGTGACGCTTGAGCAGCTAAAGGTGACGTGGGGCACCTCGCCCGTGCCCCCAGCCCCTGCGCCAGGCCTGCCTCCCTGGGCCTCTGCCTCCCGGGACCTGGCTCCCACCACCTGCCTTCCTCCTGTGCTGCCCTCCTCCTCCTCCTCCTTCGCTTCCATCACGCCTTTACCCAAGGTTGGTGGTCTGTGAGTTTGTGCCACCCCTGCCCCTTGACTGGCGTGCTCTGTGCGTGTTTTGCTTCTGCTGACCTGGCTTCGGTCCTAGGCCACCACCAGGGCAGTGCTCGGGGCCTGAGGCTCTGGCTGGAGGCTGGTGTCATGGCCGGCATACCCGTGTCTGTGGTCTGGGAGTTGTACCCTGACTGTTTCTCTTTGCCCTTAGCACGTTTCGGGCAACTGTTTTCTCACTGTTTTTCTCTTCCTTTTCTTTATGCTCTCTCTCCCCACCTTCCTCCCCTTCTTCCCTCACCTTCTGTCCATTTCCCTGACATGGCCCTTCCTCCAACCTTCCCCTTCCTTCTTCCTCCCTTCTCCTGCCTTTTCCTTTCTCCCCATTTCCTGGCCTTTCCTCTCCATCCTTCCCCTCCTGTCCCCTGGCCCCCTCCCCATCTCCCCCTCCAGATGGAGAAGCTGCTGCTCCCTGCTGTAGACTTAGAGCAGTGGTACCAGGAGCTGATGGCCGGGCTGGGGACTGGCCCCGCTGCAGCCTCCCCTCGCTCCTCCCCCCCGCCTCTGCCTGCCAAAGCTTCCCGTCAGCTGCAGGTAACCTGTTCTTCACTGCCCTCTGCCCCAGTCCTTGCTGCTGTCTTCTCTGAGTATTTCCTGCAGATCCACCAGCTGCACAGTACTGCCTTGGGTAGGGGAGCCCTGCCAGGGCCTGTCCAGCCAGTCCCCCCAGAGGGGGACTCTGGGCCCTGAGAGGGCAGTGAAGGAGTGAAAGTCTCTCCATGGGCCATCCTGGCACTTTGGGTGGTGGGAAGGCCAGCCCCTGAGTGCAAGAACATGACTGACTATCTTGTAGAAGGGGGTGGCTTCTGGAGCCATGGTCATGTTGAGATCTGTTTGGTACCCTGTGCTGAGCTAGGCTGCGGGTCTGTTCTATCCTTGGCAGCCCCCAATCCCAGAGCCTCTTACCCAGTTTTGGGGCCTGACACATTCTTTTGCCTGTTGCAACTGGAACTAGCTTATCCTGGGAGAACTGCCAGTATTTTATTCTCCTGGTCTCCCCAGGGGTGACATTTGGAGGCAGAAAAGGAGGGGACAAAGACTCTGAAGTGACAGCCCTGAGGACATGCCCAAGCCTCTTCAGAGTTGCCATGGAGAGCATGGGCCCACCTCAGTCCGCATCAGGCAGTGACCATGAGGGTGGGGAAAGGGTGCTAAGATAGTCTCTTCCCCAAGTGTCACTCCACTGACCTGCTGTAGTGCCTGAGATTCCACCTTTCAAGATTCATACCTTTAACCAGGTGTGATGGTGTGTGTCTGTCGTCCCAGCTACTCGGGATACTGAGGCAGGAGGATGGCATTTTACAGATGGAATACTGGGGCCTGGAGAAGATAAGTAATCTTCCCAAGGTCACACAGCTGGGAAGTAGCAGAGCTTGTGCTGAGAGTCAGGGTTCTTAACTCCAAGGGCCGTGTTCACTGTATGTTAGCGCTGCGAGGGAGCTTGTCAGTTATTTAGTCTAGTTTTACCCTCTTTTGCAAATAAGGAAGCCAAGGCCCAGAGAGGGGAGGTGCATGGCCCAAGGTCACTGGCAGAGCTGGGACCAGAGGGAAGCTGGCCTCCAGTTGGTCTCCTACACACTCTGCCTGACTGACATTAACTCCTTGTGTGGGTCTGTTTACAGGTCCTTTCTGAGGAGGACAGGGTTGGGCCAGGGACTGGCCCAGAGAGGAATAGCCTGGAAAGGAGACTTGGCAGCCACCAATAGCATCTGCCCTTTGCGCTGGCCCAGGAGGCTCAACCCTGTTGTTAGATGTAGCCAAAAAGCCTCAGAGGCCTGGTGCCAGGGCAGTATCTCTGATCACAGCCAGCCTAGGTGACATGGGGGTAGTGGCCAGTCGGGGAACCAGAGGTCACCAGGCAGTATCTTTTCCCTCCAGGTTTACCGCTCCAAAATGGATGGTGAGGCCACTAGCCCTCTGCCTCGGACCCGCAGCGGCCCCCTCCCCTCCTCCTCTGGCTCTTCTTCCTCCTCCTCCCAGCTCAGCGTGGCTACCCTGGGCCGTAGCCCTTCCCCAAAGGTCTGAGGACAGGGCTGGGGCTGCATGTGTGGTGGGGGCTAGAGAGGGCAAGGCCACCCATGAAAGCCTTGGGGGTGGGGGTGGGGTCTTCTGAGCCCAGGTTCCAATGTTCCATTCCGTCTGCAGAGTGCTCTACTCTCCCAGAATGGCACGGGCAGCCTTCCACGCAACCTGGCAGCTACGCTGCAGGACATTGAGACCAAGCGCCAATTGGCTCTGCAGCAGAAGGGTGAGTGGCTGCAATGCCAGCCCACCTGCTCTCCAGGGGGACCCTGGATAGTTGCCATCCCTCCCCCATGCCTCATCCATGCCGATACCCCACACCTTCACAGGATGTTTTTCCTTTAATTGGGATTGCGGCAAGAGCAGAAAGGATTTAGATTGGACACCTAAAGAAGAGACTCCTGGATGTATATCAAAAGACGCCAGCACAGTAGACTAAGGGCCTGGGAGGCTGTGCCATTTTCTTTCCTAGAGAGCATAGCAAATAAGGGAAATGCTTGTTGACCTGAGTAGGGTTAGACATTGCCCTGTCTGGAGGCAGGGGAATGAATCTGATGACCTCCAGAATTGGTTCACTGAGATATTGGCTCTGGGGACCAAGGAGTCCTTATTGCTTGTGTGCAGTTTGGTTGTTTTGAAAGTCCATGTCTATGCCTCTCTCTCCTCTCATCCCTGCTGTGTGTCTCTACCGTACCCTCTGCCCGGGGCCCCCCACGCCAGTCGAGTCGCTTCCTGCCGAGCCCCTCCCAACTGACGACCCAGCAGGTAGAGCGTTGATCCCAGAGGGCATTGCTTTGGCCAGGCAGCCCTTGCCTGGCATCAGCATGATGTGTCCTGCTCAGGCCGCCACTGCCTGCAGGCAGGCTCCCAGGCTGAGCTGGTTGGGGTGTCCGGCTGGCCTCACCCCTCTGGCTGACCTTTCTCCTGCCCTCTGCTGTTTTTTCCCTGTGTCCCCTGCCTTATTTCCTGCTTTTGTTGCTCTTGCTTCTGCACTGCAGGGGGCTCTGCATTGGCGTCCTGGGTGCTCATGGGGCTTTCTCTGTCTCTTCGTTCTCCCTTCCCCAGCTGGCAGGGCAGGTGCATGTGTCCTGCCCACCTATTTAGGCCTCAGCTGTGGGCTGGAGCCAGCTGGCTGTCACACTTCCAGGGCACCACCTGGGCAGGTTTGGTGCCCTGTGTGGGGTCAGGATGTGGAAAGAGCACTGAAGCCAGACTGTGTGGCTGTGGCCAATTATGCAGGCGATTGAAGTATTGTATTGGCAGGGCAGCTGGCTGGGAGCTAGGGGGTGGGTGAGGGGGCTGCTCCGTGTTAACCTCTCCCTGCTCGCCTCTTCCCTCTGTCTGTGATGTTGCCAGTGTCTTCCCTCCGCCTGGTGGGTGGGGATCCCACTGTGACTCCCACCTGTCCCTCCTGCAGGCCAGCAGGTGATTGAAGAGCAACGGCGGCGACTGGCTGAGCTGAAGCAGAAAGCAGCGGCTGAGGCGCAGTGCCAGTGGGATGCCCTGCACGGGTCTGCGCCCTTCCCAGCAGGCCCCTCGGGCTTTCCCCCACTCATGCACCACTCCATCCTACACCACCTGCCGGCTGGGCGGGAGCGTGGGGAGGAGGGCGAGCACGCCTACGATACTCTGAGCCTGGAGAGCTCCGACAGCATGGAGACCAGCATCTCCACGGGGGGCAACTCGGCCTGTTCCCCTGACAACATGTCCAGGTACCTCCCCACACCTGGGCCCGCTGCCTCCACCAGCTGCTCCTGGGCTCCCTGATGCACCCCCTCTTCCCCTTCTCTCCCCAGTGCGAGTGGTCTGGACGTGGGGAAGATTGAGGAGATGGAGAAGATGCTGAAAGAGGCTCATGCAGAGAAGAGCCGGCTCATGGAGTCAAGGGTGAGGCTGACCTGGGACCAGACAGGCAGAAGGCAGGGTGGAGGGGGCACCACAGCTGCCTGCTGCCTGCCAAGGCCCTTGCTCCACCCCAAGCCCTTCCACCCACATTAGCCTTGCAACCTTCCCTTGGGATAGAAAGTGTTTTAAAGGGTTGTGTTCCTCAAATGGGCATAGGGAGGCTTGGCGAGATTACAAGTCCATAGCTCTTCGGAACAGAGAAGGCAGCAGAGTAACCATTGTCCAACCAAGAATTTCCTATATGGAAACCTCCAGTCTTTGTGAGTTTACTTCTGTGGACTCTTTGCTCTTTGACAACCACAGGAATTTTGCTTCTTATCTACCTGCGTAGCAGGTCACTCCTCTTGGGCACGGTTAGGAAGAGCAGGAACTGGGGGTTGAGGTCTAAACAGAAGAGGCAGAAGTCCAAGCTGGAGCAGAGGTGTTGGCTGGGGAGCCTGGGGGGGGGGCAGAGGGGGATGAGGGAAGTCACAGCTCCTTCACATGAGCACAGAGCTGGACTTGGCAGAGAGGGACCTGTGGTTTATCCTGGGCATAGGCAAGCTGAGGAAATCTGTGCCTGGGCAGGAGGTTAAAGGAAGGATCTGCAGAAGGTGTTCGGTGACCACCGTGCGAGGTACTCTGCATCTCTTGAGAAGAAAGTGAGACCTCAGCAGCTGGATGGATTTTTTTTTCAAAAAGTACTAACTGGATGGAGGACCAACCAGAAAAAAATGCCTCTTACATCAAAATATGGCAGATTTATAAGTTTCTCTTGGCAAATGGAGGGAAAGGAGATTCTGCTAAGTTTTGCGCTGGGAAGGAATTGCAAGTGGGAGTTAATGGTGTAGGGGTGTTTATCATTGATTAGGACATATAAAGCACCACTCATGCTATGTATCTAATGATTTGTATTAATGACCTTTAAAATTCTTTTATGATGGCTTTTATAAGTTCAATTGTGTCCTTAGTCTCTAATCATTTTTTTGTTTTCTTCATCAAGTTTGAACTTCAACAGCAAATGTTTCTAATTTGGAGTTTCAAAGGGCCTTAAGTTAGTGATTGGGGAAAGACTACTGAATATATTAGCTGTCAAGAAAAGTCGTATGGATAATCTATGTTCTAAGAATTGAGACAAAATTGTGAGAGCCACATTTGTTTATTAAGTTCCTTCTTTCCTGCTGGAATTAGTGACAGTTATTTGTATACATGATCTCATTAAATTTTCACTATAATCCCAGGAGTGGGATTATAACTTAACTTCACTTTACAGATGAGGCGACTGAGGCTTGGAAAGTTTAGTGCTTTTTGTCAGGGTCACAGAGCCCACAGTGGTGGCAGAGCCAGGGTTTGAAGGCAGGACAGTCACACATGTTAAAATCATTTATCGGTAACAGGCAGCGTTCTTAGAGAGGGTGGGCTTTGCAGGTGGTGCCTCCTCATGCCAGACTGCCCCCCGGGTGGGGGCCTCCTGCAGCTCTGCCCAGGTCTGAGGAGGGCTGGTTGTGGGGAGAGGGTGGCTGCGGGCACTGAGCCTGGCTTTGGGGGCAGGAGCGGGAGATGGAGCTGCGGCGGCAGGCCCTGGAGGAGGAGCGTCGGAGGCGCGAGCAGGTGGAACGGAGGCTGCAGAGTGAGAGTGCCCGGAGGCAGCAGCTGGTGGAGAAGGAGGTCAAGATGCGGGAGAAACAGTTTTCCCAGGTGAGGGCGTGGGGGTGGTGGTGGCGGCGGTTGGCTTGAGGGTGGGGGCTGTGGAGGAGTAGGGAGATCCCAGGGTTCCTCCGCTGGGCCGTAAAACCCATGCTACTCCAGAAAGGATTGCTGTTGGCTTAGCACGAATAGAATTCTACCTGGGACTGGCCCCAAGAAACAGACCACGGGGACCTGTTAAAGCTTCTGTGTGTGTGTGTGTGTGTGTGTGTGTGTATTGGGGTGGGGAGGTCGTGAGAGGTGACCACCTTGCAGTCATCTGGGATCAGAGACGAGGGTCTGAACAGGCCTCCCCGAGATGGTAGCTGAGACTCAAGAACCAGGTGGCTCCCCCTGGCTTCTCTCCGGGGCCTCTTATCTGCTTTGTGAGCCTTCTAGTGCAACTCCATAGCACCCTGGCCCTCACCCACAGGACCTTTCAGCTCCGGTCCCCACCATCAGTGGATGACCTCACTCTAACTTTTGGTTTACAGCTCTAAGAGAGAATTGTACTAGTTTCTCCTTAGGACAGAAATCCCTCCTTGCACAAAAACCAGCCCTGTCCTTTCTCCTTAAATAGGAGACTGGAGCAGAACAGCTGAAGGTAGCAGGAGAAATTGGGTTGGGCAGGGAAATCTGCCCGTGTCTCTGGTCCTAGATGCTGCCCCCCCATGAGAACTGGAGGACTCAGAAGGGCTTCCAGTTGGGTCTCCATCGGTTTCCCCAGGGTGGGGGTCCCCTGGGCCCTCCCTCCAACAGTAGGCAGTGATCACAGCTCCATCCATTTCCTATGATGCAGCAATATAAATTCTAAGGGATAGAATCCAATCCAATACTATCCCTGGATAGTATTCTATCCAGGGATAGTAACACCAATCACCTTGACTGGGTTTGGGAATTAAAAAATGAGAAATTTCCAGTCTGTCTCCCTGGATCTAAAAAAAAAAAAAAGAGAAACTCTGAGTTTTACCTCTGTGGTTAGAATATTTGTGAGATGGCTGGTTCCCCTTTCCTGCCTCAATCAGGGACCGCCCCGGGGGCCCAGTCCTGAGGCCCAGGCATTATTGCAGGGGCCACCAGAATCTGCTGTGAGACAGGGGCGGAGTCAGCTCATCTTTGGGGTTATGTGTTTGGGTTTTTCTTTAAATAATTTATGACGTTTCCTTTTCTTGCCATTTTAGTGTTCTTTTGGCAAAGGAAGAGTAGAAAAATATCCCAGTTGGCTGAGAATTCCAGTTAGTACCAGAGGTGGAACAGACCTTAGTAGTTCTCTAGTTCAAAACTCTTGTTTTGCGTGTAAGGAAACTGAGGCCTAGAGAAAGGATGTGACTCAAATGAGGTCCCAATGGGAAGTCAGAGACCAGATTGCTCATCGGGCATCTCTTCCCGGTGCATGTTCACATCTGGCCTCTTGCTTTAGTCTATTCAGCCCAGGACGGGGAGGGCCAAGACAAGGATGGCTGTGTCTTGGTCAAGGGTGTGAAGACTGAGGTGTGAAGCCGCTTAGCAGTTTGCCTGGGCCTAGGTAGAGTCAGCACTGGTGTTCAGGTCGCCACTTTTGCCATAAACCCCGTGAAATCAGAGTGACGGCGTTGGGGGCCGGGAAGGGGCGGTGTCAGGCTGTGTGAGGTTTAGGACAAAAGCCCAGGGGCTTGGACAGGGGAATGATGGGGAAAGACAGGAGGCTGTGCTGCTGACCCTGCCTTCTGCCCCCAGGCACGACCTCTGACCCGCTACCTGCCCATCCGGAAGGAAGACTTTGACCTGAAGACCCACATCGAGTCGTCAGGCCACGGTGTCGATACCTGCCTGCACGTGGTGCTCAGCAGCAAGGTGCACCTCGCGTGGCCCCCGGGTGCTGAGGGAGGGAGGGCCCCCTGGTCAGAGGCACCTCCCAGGTCCTCAGAGTAGGGGCCTTGGTTCCTGCCCTTATCTGACCAGGTCTCTGCCCCAGGACCTGCTGTGCTGGCCTGAAGAGGTGTGGGAGACAGCCCTCCTAGTACAGCCACGGGCTGTGGCGCACGTTTAAGGTTTAGGGCTGTGCCTTTGGGTCCTTCCTTACTCCTGCTTCCCACCAGGTCTGCCGTGGCTACTTGGTCAAGATGGGTGGCAAGATTAAATCATGGAAGAAGCGCTGGTTTGTCTTTGACCGCCTCAAGCGTACCCTTTCTTATTACGTGGGTGAGTTTCCACAGGACCGTCCCCAGAGCCAGCCAGAGCTGGGCCCCCTGGGCTCTGTCACCCAGGATAGCTGGTTTTCTGGAAGGAGGCCAGAGGCTTGAGCTGGGCCTTATGCTTCCCTCCCAGAGTATACCTGGTTTACCTCCATTTATGTGTTCATGCTTTCATTCAGCTATATCTATATTCTAGGCACTGTTCTAGGCTCAGCTGATAGGCAAAATGGCCACAGCTCTGTCTCAGAACTTATTGTCAGGGAGGGTCTCCATAGGCTGAGTTAAAAAAAGGTGCAATGGATATGTTGATGGGAGATGCCTGGACACTCTAGGACCATGGGGTGGTCCTATGGTCTGGGTTGGACTAGGGACTCCCCCTTGGACAAATTCCCTCAGAGACTCCAAGAGAAGCAGTTTAGTGGTGCCAAGGAGCACTCAGGACAGCCCAGGGACAGGCTGGCTGGTCCATTCTGCTCCCTCAGCTCTCTCCACTCCAGCCTCCAGCTTAGTTTCCCATTCCTGGAACTCCCTCCAGGGAGCTCGAGAGCCTGTGTCATACCCCAGTCAGGAGAGGCCTGAGCGTGCTTCATTAACAACCAGTTCTAAAATCCAGTAGCTTAAAACCATGAAGTTGCCTTTCTTACTCCTGATACATGTCTGTTGTGGGTTGTAGGTTGGTGGGGCTCTGCCCCATATCAGGGCTGTCTTTGCTTCAGAGCACAACTTTCTGGAACATTGCTGGCCATAGTGGCACAGGGAAAAGAGAGGCTTGAGTGAGCCTTGCATTGGCATTAAATGCCCCAGCTGGGAAGTGACACACATCATGTCTGTCTAGAAGTCACTGGTGGGGCTGTCAGTCACACAGCCCTGCCCCCACCCCGCAGCCCCTAAGTTGGGAAGAGGAATCCTACTGGCAGCCTGGAAGGGGGAAAGGGATGCAGGGTTTGGTGCCAGCGATGCTCAGGCCTGGAGTGCCTGCTTCCCCCTCTAACGTGGTCTCTGATCAAGTGCCACCCACTCCAAGAAGCCTTCCCTGACCACCCTGGGTCCCGGGTGTGGGGAGGCAGAGGCACAGGTGTCCCCATGTTTCAGTCTGGGCTGGGAAGGTGGAGGGACTGTCTGGAGAGGAAAAAACGGCTGGGGAGGAGAGCGGCATTTTAGGCATGTTGAGGTTGAAATGCCTCTGGGACATCTAGGTTTAGCAGAAAGGTCAGGATCAGAGGCAGAGTGATAGGTGAGTCTGCTGGAACAACAGTACTAATAATAATAATAGCAGATCATATTTCTTGAGTGCTTGTATGAGCCAGATGCTGTGCTAAGCACTCCACGTGCGTCATCTCATTTAATCTTTGTAATAATCCTATGAGGGAAGCACTATCTTAATGCCATTTTACAGATGAGGAAAATGAGGCTCAGAGAGGTTAAATTAAATTGCCCAAGGCCTCACAGCTCCTATGAGGCAGGGCTAAGACTGTACCTGGGCAATTAGACTTCAGAGCAGAGAAGAGGGGAGGGAGAAGGCTGCGCTCTGGGGCAGGCCTGCCCATGTGGGGAAAGAGGAAGATGACAGAACAGCAAAGGGAGAAGGAGCAGGGGGCAGGAAGCCAGCACTGACCATGTGCCAGGTGCTGGACCCGTGCTTGGCACATGTGACCTTACTTCATGTCTATGAAACAAAAGGAGACCAAGTTCAGATGGCAGGCTTGGGCATGGGGGCGGAAACAGGGAAGGAAGCCAACCAAAGGAGCAGACATTTGCAAGTGGGAGGTGTCACCAGCGATGATGGATGCTGCAGATTCGCCAAGAATGATGTGGCCTAAAGGCGATTAGACTCAGGGATGGGAGCTTGTCAAGAGAGGGGTTTCCGCTGTGCACAGGGCAGGAGCCAGATTGCACAGGATCCAGAGTAGGCGGGTGGTAAGGAAGCAGAGGCAGGGATGTGTTACTATTTCCAGGGAAGGGAGGGATGGGAAAGAATAGGGACTAGAGGGCTGACCAGGCCCAACCCCAGGGCAGGGCTGGGTCCTTGTCCCAAGGAGGAAATGTCAGAGATGGGCCTGCAGCTAGATCAGGGGCCTGGTATGCCCAGCCTGTTCCACCTGGACCCTCCTCCCACCTACTTGGTGGAAACCCCCTCATTGCACAGGGTCCACATCAGGTATTACCTCTGCAAAGCCTTTCCTACCCACCTTACTAGGTAGGAGTGGTTCCTGCCCTCCTCTGAACTCTTGCATTATCCAGGGTCCGTTCTGCCTTGTGACATCAGCTCAGGGGCATAATGATATAATGACAGATGCCACATGTTATGTGCCAGCAATGTGCCAAATGTGTTGAGTGTGTTCTCTCATTTAATACTCATGATAGCCTGTGATACGGAGGTGCTCCCACGGAGTTCCTAGCCATGCCTGAGGTTACACAGCTAGTGAATAGGCTGTGTGTCTGTACTTTCTTCCCCACTAGATGGTAGGTTCCTGAGAGGGTCTCTGACTTCTCTCTGGATCCTTGTGCCTAGGACTCATTCATTCAACACTGATGGAGTGCCTACTGTGTGCGGGCACCTACTGGTTGGTGTTGGGGGAGGTAGACCTATGGATGGGTAAAGGAGGATTCAGATTCAGCATCATGAGTTCTCTACAGAGGAGCATCGTGCTGTGGGAGCATAGGGGAGTACAACCATGCACTGTAAGGGGACATTTACACTGGGTCTTGAAGATTGCTTAGGAGTTTGCCAAGGGAATTGGCCAGAGGAGACCATTTCAGTGTATAAAGAGTGTACTGTCGGCCGGGCGTGGTGGCTCATGCCTGTAATCCTAGCACTCTGGGAGGCCGAGGTGGGTGGACCACTCAAGGTCAGGAGTTCAAAACCAGCCTGAGCAAGAGCGAGACCCCGTCTCTACTAAAAATAGAAATAAATTAATTGGCCAACTAAAAATATATAGAAAAATTAGCTGGGCGTGGTGGCACATGCCTGTAGTTCCAGCTACTCAGGAGGCTGAGGCAGAAGGATTGCTTGAGCCCAGGAGTTTGAGGTTGCTGTGAGCTAGGCTGACGCCACAGCACTCTAGCCTGGGCAACAAAGTGAGACTCTGTCTCAAAAAAAAAAAAAAGAAAAGATATATCAGATATCTCTATATCATTCTATTTAACAGCTGAATAGTATTCCATCATGAGGTACACTATAATTTATTAACCAGTCTCCACTTAATGTATACTTGGGTTGTTTCTCACCTTTTATGACTGCAAAAAGGGCTGCAATGAATAATCTTTATTTTGTACATGTGTGAGTAAGTTCTCAGAAGTGTAATCATGGGATCAAATGCCTTTCTGATTTTGATAGACATGGCTAAGTTGTCCATAAGGATTTTACAGTTTATACTGCTACCTATCATCAGACTGCCGGTTTCACCACAGACTTGCCAAAAGTGTGGTGTATTTTTGTTGTTGTTGTTTTGCCATTCTGATAGGTGAAAGGTGGTATCTCAGTGGAGTTCTAATGTGCATTTCTATGTAATTATGAGTGAGGTTGAGCATATCTTCAGAGTTCTATATGGGGCTTTGTTTCGGGGTCCTAGGAGTCTAGAACCTTCACCCCTTTTCCCAGTCGGAGAAGCTCAGGCCATGGAGCTCCTGTCAGTGCAGCTCAATTGGAAGTGTGACGAGCCTCCTCAGCCCGCCCTTATTTCCTTTGCAGACAAACATGAGACGAAGCTGAAGGGGGTCATCTATTTCCAGGCCATCGAGGAAGTGTACTATGACCACCTGCGCAGCGCAGCCAAGGTCAGCAGTGGAGGGCGCCAGAGGGGGCGGGGGGACAGCCATGGGGAAGGGGTGGCCCAGCAGAGCTCTGGGAGCAAAGCCCGCCAGCCTGCCCTCTGCAGAGGCTCCAACCCAGTCCTTGTTCTCTGTGTCAACTTTCTTTATCTTTCTTCGTCTCCCCTTCCCAGAAGAGGTTTTTCCGCTTCACTGTGGTGACTGAGGTACCCCTCCCCACTTAGCTATAACCAGCACATTAACACCTCCTGTACCCCACCTCCCCTGACCCTTGACTTTCCCCTCCACCCTCCCTTCCCCTGCCTGAGGGAGGAACAGAAGGTGGGTTGCAAAGCGCAGGAAGCTCCTGTGGGCTTGAGTACCTCCCTCTTCCTTGTTGCCTGCCTGTCCTGGAGGTGATAGCAGGGTGTCTCCCTGTGGGGCTGGCAATGCAGAAGGGATAGCCCCCCTCTGGAGGAGCCCCAGAGACTGGATCTGATAGAGGAGGATTGATAAACACGAGATATTTGAGGCTGGGGCCAGCCGCCCTTATGTAAGTTGGCCTCCTTCCTGCCAACCCTCTGCTGCCCACCCCAGCCCTCTGGGGTCCTGGAGCTCAGCATCCTGCTTATAGCTTTTCCATCTGCCCCTTTTTTGCTGAGAGGAAACTCTGGTCCTCACTGGAGCAGCTCTTTGTGTCTGATTGTCTTAATACCCGGGTGTGCCAAGGAACAGGTCCTTACTTGGCGGAGTATACCCCTGCCAGGGTCCAAAGGGTTTAGAGAACCCAGGACTGCTATGGTGGCCCACATGGACTGGTGGGGACTAGGCTTTGGGCCTATTTAGGACTCAGCTAGGGCTGAGAATGCTCCAGGGCTTTCTAGGGGCTGGGAGGGGAAAGGGCAGAAAGGGAGGCAGGTGAGGAGAATGTTCCTGGGTATGGGTGAGCCACGTCTTAGACCTTTCTCTCTCCCCTTGGCAGAGCCCAAACCCAGCCCTCACCTTCTGCGTGAAGACCCATGACCGGCTGTACTACATGGTGGCCCCATCTGCAGAGGCCATGCGCATCTGGATGGATGTCATCGTCACAGGGGCTGAGGGCTACACTCAATTCATGAACTGACTGCATGGGCCTCCTGGACCCTCGGGGCTGGTCCCAGGACCCATGCCCGGCCACCTGCTGCTCTGCTGCCCTGGAGAGAGCTGTGCACCGGGCCTCAAGGCTCACAGAAGCAGGGCGTGGCAGTGTGTGACTGGGGCTTTTGTACAGGAAGACTTTGTAATATTCTGTAAGGAGCTCAGTCCTGTCAGTCTGTGGGCTCTGGCCCCCTGAAGACCCAGCCAGCCAGCCGGAAGATTAAAAAGTGGGGAGGGAGCTTTGCTGTCCCCTGGGAGCCTAGAACTTGCAATAACTCTTCAGGGTCCAGTGCCAGGCTGGCCAGGCTGAGGAGCAGTCGCAGAGTGGCCTCTCGGCTCTGACCGGGCACCTGCTCTGCTCTCCCCAGCCTGTTTTCTCTGTTGTAAAGGACAAATTATGGTACCATAATCTGCCAAAGATCCCCCCTTGCCTCAGCCCCCTTTGCAGGAGCCTTGTGGGCGGAGCAGAGCCTCGCCCCCAGTGGGGTAACAGCTCAGGCGGCTACTTCTCAAACCTGCTCTGCCCCTGGCTCTCCCTTCCTTTATACTTTTTACTACTTTGCTCAAGGGCCGGAGATCTCAAGCATCATCCTTGAGGCCCCAGCCCCTTCCCCTTGTAGCAGACCCATCACCATGGTCACCATAGTAACTGCTTTGTCGCCATGGTTATATACCAGTTGCCCACTGTTTCAGCTGTGGGCCATCTGAGGGTACGTGCCATCATCTCTCCAGCCCCCCGTGGGCGACTCATGCTGGGGGGAAGGGACTGAACACCTTCTCCCTGCCCCCGGCCTGTGTCTCCGGCTCTGACGCACAGCCTGCCGGCCCAGCCCAGTCCTCCCTTCCACTCGTGCCTTGCTTAGAGCCAGAAGGGATGAAGCCGGGGGATCTGAGCAGAGGAGCAGTGCCGATGGGGGAGGATGGTGGAAGGGCCATCCTTGGCTTCTGTACAGGGTTGAGTTTCTGACAGGGAAGAGGGCTGCTCCCATGCTCCCACAGGAAAAGCCCGAGCATGAGAGGAAGCAGCAGAGGGGAAGGGCCCTGAGGTGCCGCCACCCTCCCGTCAGCCTTGGAAGGGCGATGGAATGGAGAGTGGAGGACCAGCCCTCAGCTGTCTGGCCTCCCCTTCATGCCTTAACACTAAGCCCACCTCCCCTGCCCTCATTCCTGGCCCTGGACCTTTGGTCCAGGCTGGGGGGTTTTCAGTATTTGTAAGCATTTCAGCAGAACAATAAAGCCTTTGGACTACCTAACTGTGTGGAAGGCCAGGCGGTATGAGCTGGACCTGGGGCGCTGGGGGTTGTAGGGCCAGGTCTCCCCTCACTGCAGGATTTCCACCCTATTCAAGGTTCCAGGAGGGACCTGCCCCACTCCACTCTGAACAGAGGCTGGCCCGGAGAAGGCAGGCAGTGGCGCAGAGGTTTAATGGGGCCGGAGCTGGGGCCACGTGTGGGGAGGGCAGACAGGGTGGTGGGGCTGTCACCGTGGCAGCAGGCTGAGCAGGAAGTTTAGCAGAAGGGCAGCCAGCAGGCAGTGGGGCTCCAGGAAAGCCAGCTGGGCTCCCGAGGTCAGGCGGTCACCATAGCGGTCCAGGAGCATCAGGACCACTCCATTGGTCCAGCCAAACCCCTCCTGGAGACAGGCACGGCCAGTGGGGCCCGGTCCCTGGGAGGCCCCAAGCCCTTTGGGGATGTGGGATCTCTACCCAGGGGCTCTGGTCCGGCCTAGTCCCAGGGGTACGAGGGAGCACCCCTCAGCGCCTCCCATGGGCCCACATACAGGCCAGCACACTGAGGCCTGGGGGGCCCAGGTCTGTCTTGGGGGACAGCAGAGCCTAGGGGTTCCCTGTAAGCTGTTAGCCAGCTCACCGTGGCCTGCTCACCTGAACGTCATACTCCCCTCCACCACCGGGCTGTCCACCATTGCTGATGTCATACTGGGGACAAGAGGACAGGCTGTAGGTCAGGCACTGCCTGCAACCCCATGACCCCAACCCCAAGGCAACAATGGGAGCCCCTGGGGAGAAGCCACTCTGCTCTGCAGCTTGGTCCCTGCAGTGCCCAGGGACGGCCACTGGGCGCCGCCACTGTCCCTGCTGAGCTGGCCCTGGCCTGGGCATGCAGAGCCTGACCCCTCCCCCCTCAACTCCCCGAGGGGAGGGGGCCCTGGTGGGACTCTGGCACAGCTCAGGGCAGCTCACCTTCTCATACATGGCTGACTTCTGGGAGTAGACATCAAAGTTGGTTCGGATCCAATTCTGGGCCAGCTGGAAAGCCACTTCCTGGGCTCGAGGTGAAGGTGACTTGGCCAGGCCTAGACCCCACCCCAGGCAGCACCCTGACTCTCCAGAGCCCCCGTCCCAGGGAGAGCAGAGGCCGGGCCTCACTCTCCCCAAGGGGAAAGGGGCCTGGGCCCAGGACCTCCTCCTGGAACCATGGGCCAGGCCACCCTTCATCTAGGGCTGGGGTTTGGAGGGGGAACAGAGGGCTGATTCCACTGGCCGGGCGGGCTGGACACAAAGGTTTGCTGAGTGGGGGCTGGGAGAGCAGAGTGGGAGGAAGGACAGGGGCCCCGGGTCCTTTGTTCTCACGTGCCCAGGCCCAGGGAGGCCGACCCTCTACATGCTGGGGGAGGCCCTGGGCTGCGCCATGCCTGCCTCCCTACCTCTGATGACCACGTCCTGCAGGGGGGCCCAGGCGTTGGGGAAGTCCCACTGCTGGCCTGTCTTCTGGAGAGAGGTTGGGATCCCATGCTGGTAGGTCAGGATGTGGCTGTCCTAGAAGGTTCCAGACACTGTGACTGTGGGTGGGGGCAGGATGGGGAGCCAGGATGCTGGGCCCTGTGGGAAGCCAGCTGTCCTCTTCCTGGCCTTTGTCTCCTTGGCTCACAGCTTCCCCCTGGTGGCTCCAGCGGGACCCGCAGCTAAGAGGAGGGCACAGCAGGAGGGAGTGGCTGGCCCCTGCCAGGTCCTGCTCAGAGTCAGGGGGGCCAGTCCTGCCCCAGTGGGACAGACACCTGCTGTGTCCTCACCTCCAGGTATTTCAGGGCCTTGTCTGCGACACCAGGGTCAGAGAAGCAGCCGGCCCAGAGCGGAGTGAGGTTGGATGGGTAAAACTCTTTGTTCTTCTTCCCGGTGTCAAGGTCGTAGTCGAACCAGGCCCCACTCTCCTCATCCCACAGGACGGCCCTCAGGGTGGCCAAGCGCTGTTCCCGCAAGGTTCTGTACTTCTCGGCCTGGGCGTCATTCCCTGGGGCAGTGCTGCTTTAGGCTGAGCAGCCAGAGCCCCATCTCCGGGCCCTATACCTTTCATCACCCTACTTTGGCCTTCTCTGTGTTCCTCTGGGAGGGCTGAGACATCCTGAGGACCAAGGACACAGGCCTCCCTGGAGCCCCCCACATTTCAGGCCTCTAGGTCTTAGAATTCCCTGAGCAGTTGGGCCTGCACTGGCCTGTCCCAGGTCCACCCTCCCGAGGGCACTGGCTGTGCAGAGTCCCCTAGCTCTGAGGGTCAGGGGGCAGCTGTCTGAGGGAGACGGAGTGCAGGGATTGGGGATGTGTGGACTCAGGTCCCGTCGCAGGCCTAGAGGCCTTCACAGTAAGAAGGAGGAGGAGTGGGAAGATTAGGGTGGGCTCCACTTGTCCTGTCTGCTGGTACCCAGAGCAGGCTGGGCAGCGGAAGGCCCTTCCTCCCAGGGTTCTCCTTCCAGTTCTGTTGCTAAGGCTCAGGCAGGAGCCCAATCTCAACAGCACTGTTCCCCGCTGGTGCTTACCCAGTCTGGCGTAGAAGCTGCTCATCAGCTCCTCTGCTTGGCACAGGAAGGCATTCAGGTCAACAGGCACCAGTTTGCTTGTTCGGATGCTGCTGAGCAAGTTGGGGTTTGGGTCCCCAGTGAGCCAGCGTGAAGAGAAGTCCCAGCCAGACTCGGCCCCAGCCTTGAGCTCGGCCCACAGAGTCTCCCGGTCACCTGTGAGGACAGAGCAGGGAGCCCAGGCAGTCCTGGCTGCAGGTTGAGGCAGCCCCAGATGGGGGACTAGGCCCGACACAGCGCAGACGCCCAGCCACCCTGCCCCCAGCCCTCCCACCCTGCTGCTGCTCACCCTCCGGCAAGGTGTCTGCCAGCTCTACATCTTTGCTGTAGGACTCCGGCCTAGCAAAGAGCAGAGGGGGCAGCCTGTTACTAGCAGGCTCTAAGCCCCCTGTGCCCAACCAGGAGGCTGAGCCATTTTGACCCAGCTGCCCCCAGGGCCCCTCAGCCCGCAGTTGTCCCAGAGACCAAGCTAAGTCACCGTCTTCTGCCTGAGGGTGTTGTGATGCTCAAACCAGAGTGAGTGGATAAGAGATTGAAGGGTGGGCTGGGCAGTTTCTCACCTGGGTCCCCCGTAAGGGACATAATAGCGATTCAGGACATAGGTGTTTTCCCCCAAGCTGACAGAGACGCTCCTGTTCTTAGTCCAGAAGTCCAATTCCAAAGCTAGGGTCTCAATGTTCTCCCTGGGGTGGGGCCAGGCAGCACGTCAGCCCAGGCACACCACCCCCGCCCCGGCCCTGGGAGGTCTGAGGGATGGGGTGGGCCTGCAGGGCAGGCGGGGTACCCACTGCAGGAAGGCGATGTCATTGGTGTGACTCAGGTAGCGGTCCATCATGAGGGTCAGGAGTGGGGGCTGGCTCCGCTGCAGGTAGTACACACGCCCGCCATTGGGGATGTGCCCATAGCTGCCGAGAGGGAGGCCTGCTGAGATGCCCTCTGCCCAGTGACTGGCGCCAAGACAAACCCAGTTCCAGGCCCAAGGCACACCTGTTTCTCCGCCACCCCCGGGCTGGAGTGCCCAGCCCCCTCTCACGTTTTCACCAGGTCCAGGAAGTTCTGCAGCATGCCCTTCACCGTTTGGGCCATCTCAGAGAGGAGCAGACCTTCCATCACCCAGTAGGAGTCCCTGGGGGAAGGGGCGGCTCAGCCATCACCCCACTGCCTCCATCGGCACTGTGTACCCTCCTGGCCCGGGGTTCCCCACCACTGCTGGCCCCTGCAGCCCCCTGGCCTCTCACCAGTAGTAGAACTCGAGAAAGCGCCCGCCAGGCACGATGAAGGGGTGGGCCGAGTAGATCAGTGAGAACTGCTCAGGGTGGCTGAGAACCTCTGGCTTCATCTGGAGTCAGGAAAGAGAGGAGAGCCACGGGAGCCTAGAATCCTCATTGAAGTGGAGGCTGCAGGAGTCTGGGGTTGGAGGCCCTGGCAGCCACGGGCTTCGGAGCCGGGCTTGAGCTCCGGCTCTGCTGCTGCTCAGCCACGTGGTCGAGGGCCAGCGCTGGGAGCCGTGGTGTCCTCACCCCCCACGTGCCAGCCTCCGGAGTCCCAGCTCAACCTGATGGTGTGTAGAAGCCCTGAACACTCAAGCGACCCTCCTGCCTCAGACTCCTGGTAGCTGGGACTACAGGTGTGCCCCACAGCGCCCAGCTATTCCCACTAATACTTCTGTATGTGTGTTTTGGTGGTGGGGAAAGGCAAGCCTGGCTCAGGCATTTTGAGAGAGCCGAGAACGGGGGCTCAGGTTTGTTCCACGGGTGCCCCGAGGGTGGGCGAGGAGCCCTGAGCAGCGCTTGTGCCAGTGAGTGCCGGGCCCAGGGCTGAGCGGGAGGAGAGAGCGTGGGTGGTCCTGTGTGGCCTCGGGCAACCTCCGCCCTGCCCTCGCAGAGCCTCAGAGAGAGGAGAGAAAGCAGCTCGGGACTGCGCTGAGCACATGCTTGGCCACATGCACGTAGCACTTTTTGTTCCTGAGACAGAGGCCTGGCCCAGGAGCTTAGGGAAGGGAAAAAGCCCAGCAGGTATGTGAACATTTAGCAGGTAATGCAAGAGCAGTGTTGGGAGGCAGTGGGACAGGTGAGGTTTGCCTGGGGGAGGCTGGGGAGCCTTCCTGGAGGAGGTGAGGAGTTAGAAGTATTCCAGAAATTCTTTCTAGAGGGCTTCCATTTGGGGCTTCAGGGAGTGGGGGACTGTGTTCTCAGGAAAGGAGCCCCCATCTGTGTTCTGGGAACACTGTGGGCATACCTCTGTCCCAGCCCCAGACCCCTCTGCCAGGCCCTGGGTGGCCCAAGACACCGATACCTTCTTCCCCAGCTTCTTCCAGAGTTGGTGCAGCTGCCCTGCCCAGGCCCGCAGCTTGGCGTCTGAGATCTTCTGCAGGAACTGGGGGCTGGAAAAGGGCCCACAGGGTTCAAGGAGGCAGCCCTGTTGGAAGGACCCTCTCCTGTTCCCTGCCCAGAGTCATACCTGTCTTTCCAGTCCTCAGGGGTCCAGGCCTGCAGCTCCTGCCCCACGTCCTGGAAGTATTCTGCAAGGAACACCTGCAGCTGCTGCGTGGGGATGCTGTGGTTGTGGGCCTTGGACAGTTCGTCAAAGCTCTGCAGGACTCTGTCTGGAGAGCAGGCAGCAGGGAGGGGAGAGCGGGGGGGCGGGGGGGGGCCTGATCAGAGGGGCCTCTCTGCCTGGTCTTGCCCCCTGGCTTCTTTTGGGAGAAGGTTCAGGAGAAGGTGAGTCCACAGGTGCCTCACCTGGGGTTGTGGACAGTGGCATGTCCACAAAGTGCTTGTCATCCTGGTAGAGCTTGGCCATCTGAACTTGGTGCAGGAGCTCCCCGTGGCAGTAAATCTGGCTGCAGGGACAGGGATGGGAGCCGGTCAGGCCACCGCTACCACCCCATTAGGGCAGAAAAGAGTGCGAGAGTCTGGGGCAGACTGGTCAGGGCATGGTACCTGGAACTGGACAGGGTCATGTGTGTGCATGCGTGTGCATGTATGGTGCGACTGTGTGTGTTTGTGGTAAGGGTTCGTGGGTGAGAGTGACATCCAGGGCCGAGAGAACAAGCAGGGTCTTCGTACAGTAAAGGACCAACGCAGTTGCCTGAGCCCGCACTGGCTGCTAACGTGACATGCTGTAGAATAGCTGGCGGGCAAGAGGAGGTTGGCACTTTAGTCAGTGACATGGTAGAAGCTGGGGTGCTGCTGTGAGCCAATTCTCTGCACAGTAGGCCCACCGGTGTAAACTCCATCAGAAGGGCTCATGGCAAAAGCCAGTGAGGTGCACCTGGTGGCGACGGCTGAGATCGTGGACCAGAACATTTCCAGGCACAGCACATGATGGATGCCCCATGAGAGACAATTACTAGCTTGCTCTTGGGTGTTTGTTCAAAGTAACGTGGCCACAGGACACAAAGTAATCCTGAAACCTGAAATGCCCATAGTGTCTTGGGTAATGTCAGAGGAACACTGATGAAGAGGGCGGCGCTCAGAAGAGTTCCTCAATAAAAGAGAAATGGAGCGTTCAGGCACATGCTGCTCCGGGACCTCAAGGAGGTGCACGTGGTACCCATGCACAGAGAGCCTCTATCCCCTAGGGCCAACGTCAGAAGCACCCAAGGAGCTGATGCCACTCAGGAGAGGCCCTAGAAGAGCTCTCGACTGGCGGAAAAAAGCTACATGGTTTACGGGTAGACAGACAGACTCTTCTTAGGAAGGCCGTGGCACTCTGACTGACTGACTGATGGAAAATCTCTGAAGAAGGTAAGAACAAATCAGCTTGGTGAACTAAATTGCATGTGTTTTTTTGCAGTGATGGAAGAACTGAATGATAAAAGCCCCTATGTTTGGGTTTTTACTGACTCATGGGCAGTGGCCAATGGCCTAGTAGACAGGCAGTGAAAAATTGCCTGTTACAATTCTCTATCAAACCACTACTCTGGGCTGGGCTCAGTGGCTCACGCCTGTAATTCTAAAACTATGGGAGGCCAAGGCGGGAGGATCCCTTGAGCTCAGGAGTTCAAGACCAGCCTGATCAAGAACAAGATCCTATAGCCGGGCATGGTGGCGCATGCCTGTAGTCCCAGCTACTCGGGAGGCTGAGGCAGGAGGATCGCTGAGCCCCAGAGATTGAGGTTGCTGTGAGCTAGGCTGACGCTATGGCACTCACTCTAGCCTGGGCAACAAGGTGAGACTCTGTCTCAAAAAAAAAAAAGAACAAGATCCTGTCTCTACTAAATATAGAAAAATTAGCTGGGCATCGTGGGATTTGCCTGTAGTCCCAACTACTCAGGAGGCCGAGGCAGGAGGATTGTTTGATCCCTTGAGGTTGCTGTGAGCTAGGCTGGTGCCACCAAACTCTAGCCCTGGGTGAGAGAGCAAGACTCTGTCTCAAAAAAAAAAAAAAAAAAAAAAAAATCAAAGACAAATGGAGAGGAGAAATAGTAGCTGAAGGTAAAGGAATGAATAAAAGGGTTATGCAGTTAGGGAAATCCGACATCACATACGTGCCTGGAGAGAGAATAAGAAAACATTGTCTCTTAGCACGATTACACCGGATGCCTGAAAGGGGGAAGCCACACATTTGCCAAGACCACTCCTGCTTTTGGGACCTGACAAGGTCACATGGCAGCCTGCAGACCTGAGTGGCACTGCTCTGGGATTCGGTCACATGGTGGGACGATGAGGCGGACCAACTGTTGACCACTGAATGGAACTCTAGCCAAGTGCCAGTGTTTTGACCCTGAGTTTTCAGGTTCTATCCACTACAAAGTGTATCATTTGGGAAGGAATTTCCAGGAACTACTCCCTACTGGGTCTTTAGAGTGTGTGGTTTACATCTCCTGGCAGACTAATCACCAAGGAAATGTAAACCTTGATAATCAAATGCTTAGAAAGGCCCCTGGTTATAATAGATAAAATATAGCAGCAGCATGGCCAACATGTCACAGTGTGCTACGTGCAGGCCACCCTTGCTTTTGTGGATGGAAAGCTACTAAACAGAATAGAAAAGAATGGGTTTCTTTTTTCTTTTTTTTTTTTTGAGACAGAGTCTCGCTTTGTTGCTCAGGCTAGAGTGAGTGCCATGGCGTCAGCCTAGCTCACAGTGACCTCAAACTCCTGGGCTCAAGCAATTCTTCTGCCTCAGTCTCCCGAGTAGCTGGGACTACAGGCATGCGCCACCATGCCTGGCTAAATTTTTCTCTATATATTAGTTGGCCAATTAATTTCTTTCTATTTATAGTAGAGTATATAGCGTCATGCTCTTGCTCAGGCTGGTCTTGAATTCCTGACCTTGAGCAATCTGCCCACCTCAGCCTCCCAGAGTGCCAGGATTATAGGCATGAGCCACCGCGCCCGGCCAAGAATGGGTTTCTTATGGGATAAAAGCAGTCGTCATCACAGGGTAGGTCCAAATTCTCCTGGGGAATAGCCCCCTCCTGAGACAAGACAGGCTGTGGGAGGCTCATGACATTCTTAAAATAAATTATAGGTAGGTGTGATGATCACTCACCTAGCCCAATTGTGGGGACCCAGCAATTTTGAGTCAAAACAGGTACCTTAACTGCACTTGGGCCTTTAATACACAATGGCAACAACACACACGGTGGGTTAAACAACACTGGCCCGTGAGATAGAAAGGGGGCCTTAGGGGAGAAAAGTTCCCCCATGCTTAAACAAGCTGTACTTCTAATGAGGAGAAGCATTCAGAGGACAAAAGTGAATTAACTAGAATAAGCAGGTTACCCGGACTTCTCTTCCAGGAGGAGAGCAAGACATGGGAGTCAGCCTGGAAAGATGACGAGCTTTGGTGACGTGGGTTAGGCTGAGTCAACAACTGATGCTGGGACAATGCCAGGACCCAGCACTGGGAAAGGGCCTCTTGACTATTTTAATACAGATCGAGGCCAAGGTAGGCATGGGGCAATGGCCTTCGTCCTAGCTGCTGAGGCTCAAGTGGCATTCCTGTAGGAATCTTATAGCCCCTAAACTTATGGGGCACTTGCAATATACACTGACACACTATGGCCGCCCTTGCCCGAGAATGTCAGAAGAACACACACACCCTGTAGTACACTTAGCAAGGATAGAAACTATTCTGAATACCACCCGTGTCCTCCCCATAAGAGGGAGATGGGCCCTGCCGTAGAATGGCACACAACAGAAAGGAGACAGGGTGACTAGCTTTGTCCCCAACCCACTTGGAACCCAGAAATAACCAAATCATGGCCACTTGCAATGATGCCTGTTCATAATAATAGTTGGTGTATGGGCAGGTTCCATTTCCATGTGGAAGGCATAGGAAATGCCTCTGTAATTCTTAGAGATTGCTCAGTAATGAATAGTGCTAGGACTACAGTATGAAATGGTGTAACCCTAGCATTGTTGATAAGATTCAACTACCTTATATAAATAAGTCATATGATAATGATGATTAAATAGATTGAGAGATCTCAGGATGTAATACCAATAACAAATGACTGGCCTGAGGAAGAACTTTAGCTAATTTCTATGCTAAGTAGTTCTGTACAAGTTTATCATAAGGTACAAATATCGGCAGATCAAGGAGGGAAATGAATAATCAAATTAGTACAGAAATATGAGTATGTATGTAATGGCTTTATAGGCCAGATTAGTTTCTTTAAATCTTTCCCTAGCCTTCATCAATTCCTCCAAATATTAGGCATAGTCATACCGATACTATTACTGCGTATATTATGTAAATGCTGTACTAAATGCAGATGCTCAGACAAATATGATGGTTTTGCTGGGCCCAGGCCAAGGGCCGCAGGGGTGGCTATGTACTGCAATTCAGTTCTCACGCTCACCCCAGGAGTTAGTGCAGACTCCACAGGTTTAAGGGCTCGGTCTGATAAAACTACTGCCCTTACGTCAGATACCAGCTGCAAGTTTGGGGGTCCCCAGGCCACTGACACTTCTGACCAACTGGTTACAGATTTGGGGGTTCCCACACCCCCTCACATTTGATAATTTGCTATAATGACTCATAGAACTCAGGAAAGTGCTGTACTTACAATTATAGTTTTATCATAAGAATACAAATCAGGATCAGCCAAAGGAGGAGACACATAAGGTGAGGTCTGGGGGGTCCAGAATGCAGAGCTCCCTTTCCCTGTGGAGTCAGGATGCATCCCCCACCCGGCACATGCACGGCTCACCAACTGGGAAGTTCCACTGACTTTTGGTGTGCATGGTTTATGCAGGCTCAATTGATCGAATCATCTGCCGTGTCATTGAAACCAATCTCCAGCCCCACCGTCCTACCTGGAGATTGGGAGGTCAGGCTGATATCCTGAAGCTCAAAGCTCCACCTCCTAAACACATGGTTGGTCTTTCCGGCATGGTCTGCCCCTCCCCCTATCCTGAATCATTCATTAGCATAAGCTATCTAGAGCCCTGCCTTGAATATCAAAGACACACCTATCATTTGGGAAATTCCCAGAGCTGAGATGTTGCCTTCCAGTGACCCAGGTCAAAGAACAGGCCACCTGTCAGTGGAGGGGAACCTGCAGCCTTAAGGCCACATGTGGCTTTCTAGATCCTTAAGTGCAGGCCCTAGGTCCTTTTGACCGAATCGAAATTTTACAGAACAAATTCTTTTATTAAAAGGAGTGCAGCAGAGAAAGAGGAAGCTTTTCTTGCCTCCTTTGCTACTTAAAAAAGAACAATCTTGAAATCAGAATGCTGCAGGTTCCCCACCCCTGCTTAGGTATAGGTTCCTTATAGCAGCAGTCCCCAACCTTTTTGGCAGCAGGGACCAGTTTCATGGAAGACAGTTTTTCCACAGACAGGGGTGGTGGGAATGTGGGGGTGGAGAGGGGGAGGGGGAGCTCAGGCGGTGATGCCAGCCATGGGGAGCAGAGTGGCTGTAAATACAGATGAAGCTTCCCTCCTGTTCTGAGCACCCCTTTTTCCTGCACCCCCCCTTCCTAAGTTTCATGGAAGACAATTTTTCTGGAGCGCGAGGGGGATGGGAGGTGGAGCTCAGGGGTGATGTGCAGGCGGTTCCTAACAAGCCCCGGCCTGGGGTGGGGGTCGGAGGTTGGGGACTGCAGCCTTATAGCAAAACAGTCATAGTTGCCTGAGTATCTACATTTGGTATAGCCTTTTTGTTTTTAAACAGATAAAGAAACAGTATCAACACGAATATACCCCAAATTTGGGGGAGTTAGTGTGGAGGTAGAGATGGGAGGCTTTTAACTCAATTTCACAAAACACATGTCATCGAAATTAATATAATTTTACCGACAACACCAGTGTTTTACCATATCGCACTATGGTAGATATAACCTGAAAAATAAGAGTCAAAAGATGTTGGCCCATTACTAGAGTCCCTTTGCCATTAATAATCAGTCCAGTCCATCATCAGATCATATGACAAAATGTCTCCCACGACAAGGCCACTGGGGTTTGCAGGTTCCCTTTTGATCTTGACGGTTTCCAAAACAGGAGTGGTCTTGGCAACAAACGGCTTCACCCTTTCAGTGTCAAGTATAATTGAGCTAAGAGGAAACTCATCTTTTTCTCTGAGCCTCTTTCAAAGCACTGATATTGAATTTTTCTCGTTGCATTTGTTATTAATCCATTTATTCATTCCTTTGCCCCCAGCTTCTTCTTTCTCTCCATTTGTACCCCAACTTTTCCACCTTTGGAAAGGACAGTCATTAGGTCTGGCTACGGTGCTTATCCAGACTGCAGGTAGCAAGGCTAGTCTAGCAAGTGCCTGGCCTCCAGTGCACTCCCATTCTCACAGGGGAGGGCTACCTAGGACAGAACTCGAGGGCTGTGCCGGCCAGTGGGCAATACAGCTGTGTTCACTGTCAGCCCCAACGTAGCCAGGTGGGTGCAGGTGTGACCTGCCCCATCGGGCCCTTAGGAATTCTCACATAAACGTTGAAAGATATAGTTACATATTCTTGCTTAGGAATCATCCTGACCCTTGCATTTGTAGCTGCAGTCCTGGGACCACTGGGACTGCTGGGATTCACCGGGTCACTGAATCAGGCAGGAAAAAGAAAGTTTAGTTGATGTGGGGAAGAAAAAAAATATATAATCATATCATCATCTTCCTTCATGGGGAGAACTGGATAGTCATACCAACATCTCCCCACCCCTCTTCCCCTGCTCTCCCAGAAAAGCAGAGGAATGTATATGACAGGGACACTCCCGAGTCCCTCATGGTGCATGTGAGCGCACACACCTGTGAAGGCGTGTCACTAGCCTTTCCTGCCTCTTTCTCCCCCTTCTTTTTTTTTTTTTTTTTTTGTTTGAGACAGAGTCTCGCTTTGTTGCCCAGGCCAGAGTGAGTGCCGTGGCATCAGCCTCGCTCACAGCAACCTCAAACTCCTGGGCTCAAGCAATCCTGCTGCCTCAGCCTCCCGAGTAGCTGGGACTACAGGCATGCGCCACCATGCCTGACTAATTTTTTCTAGATATATTAGTTGGCCAATTAATTTCTTTCTATTTATAGTAGAGACGGGGTCTCGCTCTTGCTCAGGCTGGTCTCCAACTCCTGACCTCGGGCGATCCGCCCACCTCCGCCTCCCAGAGCACTAGGATTATAGGCATGAGCCACCGCACCCAGCCTATCTCCCCCTTCTTTAGACAGCAAATGTGTCAACTGCCCATTCCAATTCCTGATCAAACCACTACTTTGAAAATGACAGCGTGTCCCTTGTTCTGAAGAAATGTAGTTCAGTGGTCTAGATTGTTGTGGTATCTTTGTTCCGGCCATTTCACAGTATTTTCAGCATTTGCATCTGCCACAGGCTATGCAAAGCCCAGTCCGGAGTCAGCATCTAGTCCTGCCGGGACCTACGGGTAGCCTCCAGGCCTGCCAGCATCGGTCCAGCCCGCCAGCCGTGTGCAGGGCCTTCCCTGCAGGACAGTCTGCCCCGTAGCCTTGTGCAGTCTCTGTCTCTCTTACTGGCAGGGAGAAAAGTTCTAATGGGGGCCTTTTGTGCCTCAGAGGGAACAAGAGGAATAGGTCTAGACTCAGCTCATCTCTCATTGCTGCTGCCCCCAGTGGCTACTGGTTTCATGGACTCAGGTAGCCACCTCAGGTGAGCACACAGGGATCCCCACTTGCTGCCCCAACTGCCATCTGATCCAGGAAGGGGTTCCTCTGATGGGCATCGACATGTCCTGCTTTGATGCACTCCTAAAATTCCTGTCGTGATTCCCACAGGGCTGTGCTCCAGGAGGGGATTGCTCTAATAGACCAGCTTTCCATTGCTCTTCCGCCCGACCGCATGGCCAGGCCATTGGCTGCTCCCAAGAGTCAGTACAAACACAAGTACTGTGGCAAAGAGTATGCAGTTCAGCCCGCAGAGCTGATTTGCTTTTGCCTTCTCCGATGAGAGTGGCAGCCTTCCAAACAGTGTGCTGTTTGTTCACCTTGGAACTGCCGCCCGAAAGCCAAACAGCTCTTTGCTGCTCAATCGAGAGCAATTTATAGGGCACTGCCCAAGTGGCAGGAGAATCCGGCAGCTCCTTGGGTGATTCCAAAGTCAGTGCTAGGGGAGAAGAGTCGACCTGCTCTTGAATACACTGAGTAACTCTGCATTCCCCCGGTAGCAGGTCCCTGCACGAGCCATTTCCACTTTATTATAGAACTCTTCTGGGCACTGCCCATCCTGTGAGAGCATTCCTCCAACATTGCCCAAGATCCTATAGGTATTTCAGGTTTCAAGATTATTTTACGACCTTCAGTCAAAGGGGCAATTACAAATAATATCTGATAGCAAGCTAATAATTACCTCTCAGATGGAAATTCTCTAGTCCAAAGTCTCAACGGTGGTGCTGGGAGGTGCTCTAGGGCTTTTGCTCTAAGGCCCAGTCTATACTCCACAGAGTGTAGACTTGGCAATCTTATGGGGTCCCATTTGGAATGTCCAATCACTATTGCTTGATGGGTGGGTTTACATGCCTTCTGTTTTACAATCCTAGACGGTGGGAACGTTCCCCGGGCAGATACAATATTAATTCCCATAATGCTTTCAGGAAAAGGAGATACAACCATTTCACATAAAACCTGCTCAAATGTACCAATTTTCATCCAAACTTTCACCTTAATCATATCAACTCTGGCATTCCTAACTGCGGCCCCATTCAGACAACACCAACAGGTTTTGGTTTCACAGTGCTAGCTGGGGGAACTGTTCCCTACTCAGATATTATATCCATTTCCATAAAACATTCAGGTGAAGGACAAACACCCACTTCACATAAAGCCTATTTAAACATTTTACTTTTAATCCTAGCACTCTGGGAGGCCAAGGTGGGCAGATCGTTTGAGCTCAGGAGTTCAAGACTATCAACCTGAGCAAGAGCGAAACCCTGTCTCTACTGAAAATAGAAAGAAATTAATTGGCCGATTAAAAATACATTTATAAAAATTTAGCCGGGCATGGTGGCGCATGCCTGTAGTCCTAGCACTCAGGAGGCTGAGGCAGGAGGATCGCTTGAGCCCAGGAATTTGAGGTTGCTGTGAGCTAGGCTGACGCCACGGCACTCTAGCCCAGGTTAGAGTGAGACTCTGTCTTAAAAATAAATAAATAAGTAAGCCGGGCGTGGTGGCTCACGCCTGTAATCCTAGCGCTTTGGGAGGCCGAGGCGGGCGGATTGCTCAAGGTCAGGAGTTCGAAACCAGCCTGAGCAAGACCCCATCTCTACCAAAAATAGAAAGAAATTAATTGACCAACTAAAAATATATATACAAAAAATTAGCCGGGCACGGTGGCGCATGCCTGTAGTCCCAGCTACTTGGGAGGCTGAGGCAGTAGGATCACTTGAGCCCAGGAGTTTGAGGTTGCTGTGAGCTAGGCTGACGCCACAGCACTCACTCTAGCCTGGGCAACAAAGTGAGACTCTGTCTCAAAAATAAATAAATAAGTAAATAAACGTTTCACTTTTCATCCAAACTTTCACATTAGTCTGATCAACTCTTGCATTTTTATATTCCCTAAATCAAATTATAGCACCTGCTAGGGCTTCACCAGCACCACGTGCCGGGGCCACTGTGTCACAGACAAGAGGCTGTAGTTCCACTGACCAGAACCTAATCTTGGCCCACCGCTTCTTATCTTTTCTTTCTTTCTTTCTTTTTTTTTTTTTTGAGACAGAGTCTCGCTTTGTTGTCCAGGCTAGAGTGAGTGCCATGGCGTCAGCCTAGCTCACAGCAACCTCAAACTCCTGGGCTCAAGCGATCCTACTGCCTCAGCCTCCCAAGTAGCTGGGACTACAGGCATGCGTCACCATGCCTGGATAATTTTGTCTATATATATTCTTTGGCCAATTAATTTCTTTCTATTTATAGTAGAAACAGGGTCTTGCTCTTGCTCAGGCTGGTTTTGAACTCCTGACCTAGAGCAATCCGCCCTCCTCGGCCTCCCAGAGTGCTAGGATTACAGGCGTGGGCCATCCCGCCTGGCTGCCATCGCTTATTTTCATTTTAGGTATTATAGAGAAAAATTTATAGAGATTATATATTTACTTTTATTTCCTTTTTTGTTTTTAAGAGGTAAGGGTCTTGCTCTGTCACCCAGGCTGAAGTGCAGTGGCACGATGCAACCTAGAACTCCTTAGCTCAAGCAATCCTCCCACTTTAGCCTCTTGAGTAGCTGGGAATACAGGTGTGTGCCACCACACTCAGCTATCTTTTTATTTTTTTTAGAGACAGGGTCTTACTACGTTGTCCAGGCTGGCCTCAAACTCCTGGCCTCAAGTGATTCTTGCACCTCAGCCTCCCAAAGTGCTGGGATTACGGGCATGAACCACCAAGTCCGGCTGTGCTTTCTTTCTTGTTATTTTGCATTTCCTTATGCAGCAGTGGGTCAACTCCTCAGAATTTGGATCCATAGTTTCTAAACTCTATTAGTAACTTTTACCTCTGGTAACTGATTGCAACATGACTGCTCTTCCATACCATGGGTGACTCTGTAGCCACCCAGAAATGCAAGGTTCCCCATACCCTGCCCTTTTGTCCTTTCTCTTCTCAGAATCAGGATCATTCTAGTAAATCACACATTTTCTGACTTCAGCCACAATACTACGGTTTAATTCTGGCATTAATCACCTGGGGTGTGTGCAGATTCCATGCGCAGGTTAAGAACACAGTCTTCAGCAAGACTGCCTTCACTTCAGATGCCAGCCCCAAGTTCAGGGGTCCCCAGGCCACCTCCACTTCTGACCAACTGGCTACACTTAGGGGTTCCGGCAACTTCCCTAGGGGCCCACCATAAGTCACCTCATTAGCATAAACTGTCAGGGCCCACTGTGAGTAAAAATGACACTCCTATCTATCACTGGGGAAATTCCGACTGCTTAGCGATTACCTTCCAGAAACCCAAGACAAAAACAAAATTCTTCATTATATAACACGTGGCTTATGTAGCAAAGGGTTGACTCAGCAGGTCTGCTATGTTCAAATCCTGAACGTTTCAAAGAAAGTTCTGGCCCTGACTGACCCTGAGAGACAACTTTTAAATTACTGGCACTCTGGGAGGCCGAGGTGGGAGGATTGCTTGAGGTCAGGAGTTCAAAATCAGCCTGAGCAAGAGTGAGACCCCATCTCTACTAAAAATAGAAAAATTAGCCAGGTGACGTGGCGCATGCCTGTAGTCCCAGCTACTCAGGAGGCTGAGGCAGGAGAATCCCTTGAGCCCAGGAGTTTGAGGTTGCTGTGAGCTAGGCTGATGCCATGGCTCTCTAGCCCAGGCAACACAGCGAGACTCTGTCTCACAAAAAACAAACAAATGAACTTCTAAGTTACTGGAGTACACAGCCTGATGAGTTTTTGCTTGGGCCATGCCAGATATTTCATGCTAAAAATGTGATTTATGGTGGGGGCCTTTGGAGACCTGGAACGTCTGTGACTGACCCACTAAACACCCTGGGTACTGAGACTCAGTGAACTTCCTTGATTGGCAACACTTCACATGTGTCGTGACACGTTGTTGCTGAAAAAATTAAGTGCTGTCCCCATAAATCCACTGGGAGAGAAAAACTGGAAAACTGAGCTCATTTTCCCGGGGGACTCTTCCCTATAAGATTTCGCCTTTGATGGCTTTAGTATGTCTCCTTTCACTGCAACAAACCGTACCATGGGGATAATCGATAATCGTTCGGCGATTACTAGTGAATCATTGACCTGAGGGTGTCTTAGGGACCACCAACACAGTCCTCTTTCCACACATATGGCAAAAACCTAATGCTTGACAAAACACTTGATCACACGGCCTCTCAGCAATTCTCATTATAATTGCTCAGGACAAAACCTATCAACTATCCCAGGTACGTTTTTCCCCTTTACGTCCCATAGTCGGCCATTGGCACCCTCAACTCACCCTTTGAAATACATCCCCTATTGAACCACTTGTCTCCATCTCTACTCCTAATGCTGGAGCCCAAGCCCTGGAGCCTGTTGCCTGGAGCCCCCTTTCCCTGGACCTGTTCCCACTGTCCAATCACACAGGCCTGCTTCCCAATCCCTGAAGAGCCCTCTTAGCATTGGAGTTTCCATGCCCAGACTGTCCTCTCTCAGATCTGCTCCTTCTGCAATTCTGCTCAAGTATCACCTCCTCAGAGACACATTTTCCTCCATTCTCTCTAACACACCCTATGCTCACCCCGGGCAGCGAGCCCCTGACTTCACTTTATGTCCAACTGTGCTTCTATCACTGTTTGTCTTCTGTTACTACTGCTCTTGCAGGAGCCGGTAAAGCAGCCGGTGTGGCGAGAGCTCCACACACCCACGTGCAGTGAAGAGTGGACAGTGTCCTGTGAGTGCAGGAGGCAGGACTGGCTCCCTCATCTCTGTCATCCGGTGATGGAAACTGAGGCTCAAGAAAGAGGTTTGACTTGCCCTGGTCGCAGAGGGAGTGTCAGGGTCAGGGCTTAAACCCTGCTCTGGTGCTCTGGTCTGACCCTCTCAAGCCCAGGCTGGGGACTCAGGCACAAAGTTTGCCAGAACAATCCTGAGCACAACCCCGCACAGTTGAAGGGGCAGCTTGGAGGAAGAGAAGGCGGGGCTGGGCTCTGTGCAGCAGGCTCCTGGACCACGCATGGGCCTCAGGCAGCTCCATCTGCCCCAGGACTGGAGGTCTAGTGCCCAGGACAGAGCCTGCTACACAGGAAACCTAATTTTCTTCTCTTCCCTGCTTTTTCCTTTCCTTTCCTTCCCTTCCCCCTCTCTCCTAAGGGCTGACTCCCAGAGCTTGAGATCTCACCCCAGCCTTCCAGACCCCAGCATTCTCCCCAGCCCCAGCTGCCTTCCGCACACGCCTACCTCTCACAGGGTGGGGGTAGGGCTTCCTGGGAGCCCAGCCCCAGCAGAAGCAGCAGGCACAGCTCCCAGGTCCTCCCAGGCATGGTGGCTTGTGACTATGGCTGAATGAGCAAGCCCAGGCACCTCTGCTCGCTGGGCACAGCCTGGCCTGCCCATCCAAGTCAGCCAAAGTCCAAGCTTGGGGTGTGGCCAGCTGAGGCGATGCGTGCTCGGTCTGCACATGGCCTGCTTGCCCCTCCTGCTCTCGGGGTACAGTGGTCACACTCCGCCCTTCTACTTTTTTTTTTTTTTGCCTTTTCTGTTTCTCAGTCTCAGCTGATGCTGCCAGCTCAGACACTTCCCTCAGAGTCATCGGGGCAGGGTTGGAGGAGTGCACAGCTGAGGAGCTAGGGACATGGTTAAGGCCACACATCTGTGACCTAGTTGCCACTTCCTTGGGTGGCCCCAAGACCTCCAGGCTTGGAGGTCATCATTTCCTTTAACATTTCAAACAGAATGGCTCTATATTCTGATGGCGGGAAACTCAGGGACCCTCACCATGGTCTACGAGAGATGGTGTGGGAGCACGACACAGCATAACCCTCCTGTGGGAGGAAGGAGGAGGAGTCAGGAAGACCCATCGTAAGTGGTGACATTTGTAATGGGTCTGGAAGATTGTTTAGAAGTTTGCCAAGGGAATGGGCTGGAGACCATTCCAACATATGCAGAGCATATTCAGGGAACGATGAGAAGCTCAGCCTAGCTAGATGGAGTTTGGCGTCTGTGCAGGGAAGGGTTGTGAGATGCAGCTGGAGGAATGTGTTGGCACCAGTCTATAAATGGTGCCTTTGCCAAGCCAAGGAGGCAGCTGTTTCCCCAAAGCAAAACCAGCAGGGAAGCTTGTGAGCTGTAGTAGCAGGATTGGATTTGCTTTAGGAAGCTCATCCCTTCAAAATTCTGGAAGATGAGTTGAAGGGGCAGAGGGTGGGGCAAGGCACAGTAGGAGACTATTAATAGCAACAGTGCGGGCCTGGAGCAACCCAGAGGAGGTGGGCAGAGGAGGAGCACATGGGGAGGAGCTTACTTCCAGCCAGCACCATTGAGTTCAGTGATTAGTGTGACCTCTCCTGTAGGACTCGGGCTTGCTGGTAAGGATGTCAGTTGTAGCAGCTGAGCAGCATTTACCACTGTTAAAAGAAAAATTTTAGACAAATTAAATGTAGCAGTTTATTTGAGCAAAGAAACAATTCATGACTTGGGCAGCACTCTGCGCCAGTGAAGGTTCAGAGAGCTCCACCCAGCAAGGTGGGCAGACAGTATTTATAGAGAGAAAAAGGAAGTTACCTACAGCAACAGCCCGATTGGTTACAGCTCAGCATTTGCCTTATTTGGGCATGTCTGAGCAGTTTGCAGCCTGTGATTGGCTGAAAGCTCAGCTGCCATGATTGGCTGAGACTCTTGGCTGAGAGTCAGCTATTTGCTACAAAGATATACTCTGAAGTTAGGTTACATTTTGTTTACATATTAAGTTAGGTTACAGTTTGCTACATTTGGAGGCAGCTTTAGGTCAAATTTAATTTAATTTTACAACACAGACAAGGTGGCCCAGGCCCTGTGTTTTCTCTATATGGTGCTCCTGCCCCTCCCCACTGAATGGTCACCTCCATGCTGATAGTTTGTCTTTTCCTTCTTGCCACCCATGAACTCCAGATACTACATGCTTCCTTCCCGCCTCTTCATATATATATGTATATATATATTGGTTTTGTAAAAAATTTTTTTATTTTTTTATTTTTCCATCTATGATTGTAAATTAATGGCAGAAAAAGTTTTGTAAAAATTGAGGTTAAATATATATAACATAAGAGTTAGCATTATAACCATTTTTAAGTGTACAATTCAACTTATATTACATTCATAATATTGTGCAACCACTCTCATTCCTCAGATAAATCTCACTTGGTTATGATGTATAATCCTTTTAATAAACTGTCGGATTTGGTTTGCTGATATTTTGTTGAGGAATTTGGCATCCATATGCATAGAGAGTATTGGACTGTGATTTTCTTTTCTTGTGATATCTTTATCTGGCTTTGATATATGAGTAATGCCAGCTTCACAGAATGAGTTAGGAAATATGAATATTCCACCCCTCTTCTATTTTTGAAAGAGTTCAAAAAAGATTGGTGTTTCAAATGCAGTGGCTTCAAAAAAAAGAAAAGAAAAGAAAAGAAAAAGATTGGTGTTAATTCTTCTTTAAATGTTTTGTAGAACTTACCAATAAAACCATCTGGCCCTGGACCTTATTAGTAGGGTTCTCCAGAGGAACAGAAACAATAGGAGGTGTGTGCATGTGTGTGCATGTATGTGCATGTGTGTGCATATATATAGTGTGGAGGTTAGCAAGTCCAAAAGCTCCAGGGTGGGCTGGCAGGCTAGAGACCCAGAGAAGAGCTGCAGTTCAATTCTGAAGGCAGCATGATGTCAAAATTCCCTCTTCTTCTGGGGAGGTCAGTCTTTTTCAGAATAAAGCCTTCAACTGACTAGATGAGGCCCATTCACATTTTAGAGGGGAATCTGGTTTACTCAAAGTCTACTGATTTAAATGTTAATTTTATCTAAGAATACCTTCACAGAAACATGTAGAATAATGTCTGACTAGCTGTCTGGGCACCTTTGCATAGCTATGTTGGCACATAAAATTAAACATCTCATGGACTTTTCTTTGTTGTGAGGTTCTTTTTATTATAATCTCTTTATTTCTACTGGTCTAGTGAGACTTTTTATTTCCTCTTGCATCAGTTTAGGTAATTTGTGTGTTTCTACGAATTTGTCTATTTTATCTAGGTTAACTAATTTGTTGGCATACAATTGTTTATAGTATCCTATTTTTATTTTTGTAAAGTCAATAGTAATACTGCCATGTTAATTTCTGATTTTAGTTATTCCTGTCTTCTCTCTCTTTTTTCTTTTGGGTCTAGCTGAAGATTTGTCCATTTTGTTGACCTTTTCAAAGGACACACTTTTGGTTTCATTGATTCTCTCTACCGATTTTCTATCTTCTAAATATCTTTGCTCTAATATTTATTATTTCCTTCTGATAACTTTGAGTTTAGTTTGCATTTCTTTTTTCTTTTCTTTTCTTTTCTTTTCTTTCTTTCTTTTCTTTTCTTTTCTTTTCTTTTCTTTTCTTTTCTTTTCTTTTCTTTTCTTTTTTTTTTTTTTTTTGTGAGACCGGGTTCTGTTCTGTTGCCTGGGCTGGAGTGCAGTGGCATCAGCATAGCTCACTGCAACTTCAAACTCCTGTGCTCAAGGGATCCTCCTGTATCAGCCTCCTGAGTAGCTGGGACTACAGGCTCATACCACCACACCTCGCTAATTTTTTCTGTTTTTAGCAAGATGCTAGGCCTGGTCTGGAACTGCTGAGCTCAAGCAATCTTCCCACCTTGGCCTCCCAGAATGCTATTAATAGAATTACAGGTGTGGGCCACTGCACCTGGCCTCTCTTTATCTGTGAATTTCTGCAGTTTGGATATGATATGCCTAAGTGCAGATTTTTGGGGCACCTATCTTTCTTGGTGTTCTCTGAGCTGCCCCGATCTGTGGTTTGGTGTCTGATATTAATTTTGGAAAAGTCTCAGTTATTATTTTTTTCAAATATTTCTTCTCTCTTCTGTATTCCTATTAAAGTTTATGTTACATATATTGCCGTTAGCCCACAGTTCTTGGATTTTCTGCTCTGTTTCAAGGTGTTTTCTCTTTGCTTTTGAGTTTTGAAGGTTTCTAGTGACATATCAAGCTTCCAGATTCTTTCCTCAGCCATTTCCAGTCTACTAAAGAGCCCATCAAAGGCATTTTTCCCTTCTGTTACAGGGGGGTTTTTTATTTGTTTTATTTCTTCTTTCTTAGAATTTTTTTTGAGACAGAGTCTTGCTCTGTTGCCCTGAGTAGAGTGCCGTGGCGTCAGCCTAGCTCACAGCAACCTCAAACTCCTGGGCTCAAGTGATCCTCCTGCCTCAGCCTCCTGAACAGCTGGGACTACAGGCACACGTCATGACACCCGGATAATTTTTTATTTTTAGTAGAGACAGGCTCTCACTCTTGTTCAGGGTGGTCTCAAACTCCTGGGCTCAAGCAATCCTCCTCCCCTCCCCCATCTCGGCCTCCCAGAGTGCTAGGATTACAGGCATGAGCTAAGGCATCCAGCCTGGCCTATTTCTCTGCGGAGTGACTGTGTGGGTTATTTCAGTGCTCCAGTTCCCTCCCCGAGTGTTAAGCTCCTGATGTCACTCCTTAGGGAGACACCAGCTTTGAGTATACTCATGTCACTCTGAGGTGACAGTAATTTTGACAATCCCTTCCTCTTTCTTTGAGCTCCTATAGCTGTTAAGCTCCACTAATTGCCAGCTGATTATACAATTGTTTCAACATTGCCTTGAGGCATAAATTGATCCAGAGACCAATCCATTCAAATTGGAATTCCTTTGAAGGAATGGTTATGGTGGCAGACTCAGGTACTTGACCTGGCCCCACCTCCCCTGCCCTCATTCCTGGCCCTGGGCCCTTGGTGCAGGCTGGGGGGTTTTCAGTATTTGTAAGCATTTCAGCAGAACAATAAAGCCTTTGGACTACCTAACTGTGTGGAAGGCCAGGCGGTATGAGCTGGACCTGGGGTGCTGGGGGTTGTAGGGCCAGGTCTCCCCTCACTGCAGGATTTCCACCCTATTCAAGGTTCCAGGAGGGACCTGCCCCACTCTACTCTGAACAGAGGCCTGGCCCGGAGAAGGCAGGCAGTGGCGCAGAGGTTTAATGGGGCCAGAGCTGGGGCCATGTGTGGGGAGGGCAGACAGGGTGGTGGGGCTGTCACCGTGGCAGCAGGCTGAGCAGGAAGTTTAGCAGAAGGGCAGCCAGCAGGCAGTGGGGCTCCAGGAAAGCCAGCTGGGCTCCCGAGGTCAGGCGGTCACCATAGCGGTCCAGGAGCATCAGGACCACTCCATTGGTCCAGCCAAACCCCTCCTGGAGACAGGCACGGCCAGTGGGGCCCGGTCCCTGGGAGGCCCCAAGCCTTTTGGGGATGTGGGATCTCTACCCAGGGGCTCTGGTCCTGCCTAGTCCCAGGGGTACGAGGGAGCACCCCTCAGCGCCTCCCATGGGCCCACATACAGGCCAGCACACTGAGGCCTGGGGGGCCCAGGTCCATCTTGGGGGACAGCAGAGCCTAGGGGTTCCCTGTAAGCTGTTAGCCAGCTCACCGTGGCCTGCTCACCTGAACGTCATACTCCCCTCCACCACCGGGCTGTCCACCATTGCTGATGTCATACTGGGGACAAGAGGACAGGCTGTAGGTCAGGCACTGCCTGCAACCCCATGACCCCAACCCCAAGGCAACAATGGGAACCTCTAGGGAGAAGCCACTCTGCTCTGCAGCTTGGCTCCTGCAGTGCCCAGGGACAGCCACTGGGCGCCGCCACTGTCCCTGCTGAGCTGGCCCTGGCCTGGGCTTGCAGAGCCTGACCCCTCCCCCCCCTCAACTCCCTGAGGGGAGGGGGCCCTGGTGGGACGCTGGGACTGAAGTGTTGGCCCTGGTGGGATGCTGGGACAGCTCAGGGCAGCTCACCTTCTCATACATGGCTGACTTCTGGGAGTAGCCATCAAAGTTGGTTCGGATCCAATTCTGGGCCAGCTGGAAAGCCACTTCCTGGGCTCGAGGTGAAGGCGACTTGGCCAGGCCTAGACCCCACCCCAGGCAGCACCCTGACTCTCCAGAGGCCCCGTCCCAGGGAGAGCAGAGGCCGGGCCTCACTCTCCCCAAGGGGAAAGGGGCCTGGGCCCAGGACCTCCTCCTGGAACCACGGGCCAAGCCACCCTTCATCTAGGGCTGGGGTTTGGAGGGGGAACAGAGGGCTGATTCCACTGGCCGGGCGGGCTGGACACAAAGGTTTGCTGAGTGGGGGCCGGGAGAGCAGAGTGGGAGGAAGGACAGGGGCCCCGCGTCCTTTGTTCTCACGTGCCCAGGCCCAGGGATGCCGACCCTCTACATGCTGGGGAAGGCCCTGGGCTGCGCCATGCCTGCCTCCCTACCTCTGATGACCACGTCCTGCAGGGGGGCCCAGGCGTTGGGGAAGTCCCACTGCTGGCCTGTCTTCTGGAGAGAGGTTGGGATCCCATGCTGGTAGGTCAGGATGTGGCTGTCCTAGAAGGTTCCAGACACTGTGACTGTGGGTGGGGGCAGGATGGGGAGCCAGGATGCTGGGCCCTGTGGGAAGCCAGCTGTCCTCTTCCTGGCCTTTGTCTCCTTGGCTCACAGCTTCCCCCTGGTGGCTCCAGCGGGACCCGCAGCTAAGAGGAGGGCACAGCAGGAGGGAGTGGCTGGCCCCTGCCAGGTCCTGCTCAGAGTCAGGGGGGCCAGTCCTGTCCCAGTGGTACAGACACCTGCTGTGTCCTCACCTCCAGGTATTTCAGGGCCTTGTCTGCGACGCCAGAGTCAGAGAAGCAGCCGGCCCAGAGCGGAGTGAGGTTGGATGGGTAAAACTCTTTGTTCTTCTTCCCGGTGTCAAGGTCGTAGTCGAACCAGGCCCCACTCTCCTCATCCCACAGGACGGCGCTCAGGGTGGCCAAGCGCTGTTCCCGCAAGGTTCTGTACTTCTCGGCCTGGGTGTCATTCCCTGGGGCAGTGCTGCTTTAGGCCGAGCAGGCAGATCCTGTCACTGCTACCCCTGTTTGTCTTCTATGATTACTGTTCTCGCTAGAGCTGGAAAAGCAGCCGGTGTGGCGAGAGCTCCACACACCCAGGTGCAGTGAAGAGTGGACAGTGTCCTGTGAGTGCAGGAGGCAGGACTGGCTCACTCATCTCTGTCAACTGGTGATGGAAACTGAGGCTCAGGAAAGAGGCTGGACTCTGTCCAGGAGGCTCCTGGACCATGCATGGCCAGCCTCAGGCAGCTCGGTCTGCCCCAGCACTGGCGGCCCGGTGCCTGTCACAGGGCCACTATGCAAGGAGAGGGGGCCCCAGGCCCCTTCAGGCCAAGCCTTTCAGCGTACAGAGACCCACACCGGCTGCCGGGGATTCGCCCAGTCAGTGGGTTGGTGGTGGAGGCAGGTGGCAGTGTGTCCCCACTCTCCCGGCCTTTCAGGCCTACTCTGGGCATCCCTGGGCAGGAGAGACCCCAGAGGGCAAAGGGGCAGCGGTCTGCGGTGAGGGGAGAAGTAGGAGAGCGCTCTCTGGACAAGAGGAGTGAAGGAGCCGGAGGGGGAGCACACAGAGGTGGGCAGAGCGCCGTGGGGCTTGGCCACGGCGTGGTCTCTGCATGGCTGCCCCCTCTTCCCAGGGCAGGCCTGCCCCAGGCCAAGGCCCAGAGCACGACGAGGCAGGCTCAGCTCCCCTCCGCTACTCCTCTGCTCAAACCACAGCCACCTGTACATCAAAAACACCTCTTTGGTTTTGTATTTTTTTTTTAACCCTCAGCTGCCTGAAAGATGTGCCTGGCTGGGGCTGGGGCTGAGTCACCAGGGGAAGCTTGCACACACGGGGGAGGACTCCTGAGCACTCACTTTCAGACTTTGCACGTTTCTGCATTTCTGCACACGGCAGCTGTTTTTGCGGAAAGGGTGTGGAGGGCGCATGTGGGCCCGGTACCAGCCCGTGCGGCTGCCTGGGCGGCCTCGTCCCCGCCCCACCCCCCAGGCTGCGCGGCCTCTGGTGCTCACCTCAACCACTGTGGCTTCCTCCCTCCCCGTGGGAACGGAGCATGGGGTCAGGGGCACCCACCATGCCCAGACAATGGGCATCTTCCGGCCAGGTCAAGAGTGCCACTGCCACAGCCCAACGTCATCAGCAAATCCATATGCAGCCGGGTGACCCCAACTCCAGTCACCCTCCCTTTCTCCCACACAGACCCTGTAAACCGCGAGATTCTCAGTGTTGTTACATTTCCAAGAGAGACGATGTTAAATCAGAACTGAGTCCCGGGAGACCGGGATTGAAGGCTTGACTGTGCCACCACAGGCTGTGCGCCCCTGGGCAAGTCCCTCTGCCATTCTAGGTCATTTGTGTATAAATTGAAGGCTTTGCTCTTCAGTGGTCCCCAACCTTTTTGGCACCAGCGACTGGTTTCATGGAAGACATGTTTCCACAGATCGGGGTAGGGTGAGGTGGGGTGTTGTGGGTTGGGGGAGGGTGGTGCGGGGCTTAGGTGGTGACAGGTGGCCCATTTCCTAATAGGCCACCGAGGGCACCCGGCCACGGCCTGGGGGCTGGGGACTGCAGCAGGTCACTGGTTGCAAACTCAGATTCTGATAAGAGAAATGTGCAAAACACGTTGGGGATAAGGGAGCCAACAGTGCAAGAGGGATGATGAGAGTCTCGGGGCTGACGGTTGTGCAACCAGGGCCCCTGCTGCAGAGGTGGCTGCAATAGGGCACGGGGCTCCTTACTTGCTACAGCTCCTGACTCATCAAAGGATGGAGGAAATCCATATTTCAACGTGTAATCTCCCAATTTTTAAATGTCCCAACCTCTCAAACTCTGATTGTCACTGTGAGAGTGATTCCTGTGTGTGCGCGCACAGTTAGGAGGGGATCTGACCTCCAGGAGCGGCTTTGTGAGCTGGGCCTCGTCCCCCCACCCGGTTTGGGGCTCTACCCTTGAACGCATCCTCAGCCTAGAATATTGACTCAATCATTTGGTGTCCCTTTATTTTTTATTTATTTATTTATTTATTTTAAGACAGAGTCTCTCACTCTGTTGCCCGGGCTAGAGTGCTGTGGCATCAGTCTAGCTCACAGCAACCTCAAACTCCTGAGCTCAAGCGATCCTCCTGCCTCAGCCTCCCGAGTAGCTGGGACTATAGGCGTGCGCCACCACACCTGGCTAATTTTTTCTATTTTTAGTAGATACAAGGTCTTGCTCTTGTTGCGGCTGGTCTTGAACTCCTGGCCTCAAGCCATCCTCCTGCCTCGGCCTCCCAGAGTGCTAGGATTACAGGCGTGAGCCACGGCACCTGGCCTCAGTGCCCTTTTTAAATTGATACACCCTGTCTATATTGATATCCATAATATGTAGAGACCTCTTGCAAATCCAAAAGAAAAAATCATACTGCCGTGCTTGGAAGAAATCTACAGAAAAGAATGCGAGTGGTCGATGAGCCTAATGTTCTTTTTATTCTTCTCTGGACTTGGACCTGGGCCGCCCTCAGGGGTGCCTGTGCCCTTGTCCTCCCGGTGTCCCCACTCATGTCTCCCCACTCAGCTCTCTGCCCAGTCCTTCTTAACACATTTGCAAGCAGTTACATCATTGGAGGGAAAAACAGAACACTTTAAAGTATTTGTTTAGGTTTGATTTCGAGGTGAAGCTGTAGGCTGCTGGGGAAGGGCTGAGAAGGAGACTGGAGGGGACGCAGGCCAGCCTTTCTTAGTCCTCAGGAACTCGGCTCTGACCATTTCAGCCTGCTCAGAAAGGCTCTGGGCCTTGCTTGGCCCACCATCCCCAGAAAGCAGCTTAGGGGAGGGTGGTGTCTTATTGTCCCCACTCCAAAGTATTTCTTTGATGAAGAGCTACTAATTTCCTTCTCAACGTCTATTCTCAGGGTAGCAGTGTGACCAGCTTGAAGAAAAACTTGATTTTCCAGGCTCCCCTGCAGTTCAGGGTGGCCAGGGCCCCAGTTCAGGCAGATGAGAAGTAAGTGGGAGTCACTGGGAAAGGGTCCTGGGAAATTTCCTTAAAAGAGGAGAGAGACTCTGCTGGCTTTGCTTTGTGCTCTCTGCCCTTCACCTTTCTTCCTGCCTTGAGCACTGATGAAAGGCTCGGTGCTGCAGTAGCCTCGTTGCATCCACGAGGCAATGCACTGAGCCTCGTGCTTCAGATGGCCGTGTGGGCAGGTGGAAAGAGACTGGGTTCTGGATGGCGCCTTCGAGTCACCACAGCCCTAGACTTCTGTTATAGCAAATAAACAGACAGATAACCCTTAGTTGTTCAAGCCACTGTTTTTCAGATTTCTGCCACTTTATGTCTGGTGGGAATCTCTAGCTTTCTTCCCGAGGGGACTTTGTCAGGACATTTTCTGTCGTTCCCATTATATTTCCAGCCAGGTTCACATGTCCCAGTAATACTGTAGTGCTCCTGCCTGCCTGGCCCAGCTTCAGCTCAGCTCTGGGTGTGAGGGGCAGGCCTCGCCACGGGAAGAGGATATCCATTAACCTATAGCCAGCAAAGGACTGACATCCGTACATGGACATATCCATACATCAGCTGATACTGAGCATATGCACCAGCCCCCTTCCACGCCCTTGCCTTGTTGGGGTGGAAACCAGTTCCTGATTCCCAGACGTCCCATCGGTGCTCTCGTGCTGGAACCCTGAGGCGGGTGGTGAGGCTGGGACGGCAAGGCCAGGGTGGCAGGCGGCTGGGGTGTTGGCAAGGCTCTATGCCACGACCCAATTGCAAAGGATCTGTTTTAAGGCAATCCGTTAAACTGCCATAGGTGTTTTATGTACCTGCCTGTGTTGTGCTATAGCAGATAATAAAATCATTTGAGGCCAGGCGCGGTGGCTCACGCCTGTAATCCTAGCTCTCTGGGAGACCGAGGCGGGCGGATTGCTCGAGGTCAGGAGTTCGAAACCAGCCTGAGCAAGAGCGAGACCCCGTCTCTACTATAAATAGAAAGAAATTAATTGGCCAACTAATATATATAGAAAAAATTAGCTGGGCATGGTGGCGCATGCCTGTAGTCCCAGCTACTTGGGAGGCTGAGGCAGGAGGATTGCTTGAGCCCAGGAGTTTGAGGTTGCTGTGAGCTAGGCTGACGCCATGGCACTCACTCTAGCCTGGGCAACAAAGTGAGACTCTGTCTCAAAAAAATAAATAAATAAAATAAAAAATTTAAAAAAAAAATAAAATCATTTGAGAACTTTATTTATTTAGTTAGTTTCACTCTGTTTCCAGGCTAGAGTGTAGTGGTCTAATCAGAGCTCACTTCAGCCTTGATCCTCCTTCCTGAGCCTCCTGAGTAGCTGGGATGACAGACACATGCCACCAGGCTCAGCTAATTTAAAATTTTTTTGTGGCCAGGTGCGGTGGCTCACACTTGTAATCCTAGCACTCTGGGAGGCCGAGGTGGGCGGATTGCTCGAGGTCAGGAGTTCAAAACCAGCCTAAGCAAGAACGAGGCCCCGTTTCTACTAAAAATAGAAAGAAATCAATTGGCCAACTAATATATATAGAAAAAATTAGCCGGGCATGGTGGCACATGCCTGTAGTCCCAGCTACTCGGGAGGCTGAGGCAGGAGGATCGCTCGAGCCCAGGAGTTTGAGGTTGCTGTGAGCTAGGCTGATGCCATGGCACTCGCTCTAGCCTGGGCAACAAAGCCAGACTCTGTCTCAAAAAAAAAAAAAAAAAAACTAAATAAATAACAATAAATTTTTTTGTGTGAAGACAGAATCTTGCTCTGTTGTCCAGGCTGGTCTCAAACTCCTGGACTCAAGCAATCCTCCCTCCTTGGCCTCCCAAGGTGCTGGGATTACAGGCATGAGCCACCACATCTGGTCATTTGAGAACTTTGAAAAAGAGTCCATTCACCAGTTTGGTTTGGCCCCATTTGGACAGGACGCGAAAGGGGCCTGGAAGGCGGTAGGCTGGCTTTGGGCCTGGCCAGCTGTCTCCAGCCTGAGCAGCCAGCACGTGCGGCAGCGGTGGGGGGCCAGACCACAGCGCAGACCACACCGCCCGGGCTGGTCCAGGGAACTCTGTAGGAAGTGCACGCGTTCATCCTCTCAGAATAGCAGCGCACCTGCAGATAACCAGTTTCTGTTGTGGTGAGAAGTAGTTTGAAAAGTTAATTAAGAAGGCAGACAAGGAACAAGTACATCCTTACCATGACAGTCCTGTGCCGCTGTGAAACTGCTCGGGTCTCGCACCTCCCACTCACTTTCCTCAATCAGTGCCGCCGGCAGCAGCAGGAGCCGGGGCCACAGGCGGCTCGCACCTGCACCGAGCCCAGAGCGGGCACCCGCCGCCCCGCCGCCGCCCCGCCGCCTCAAGCCACCCACCTTTGACCGCCCGGACAGAGGAGGCCTCCCAGTGCAGGTCGCAGAGACGCAAGCCCTGGTTCCGCCATATTTGGCATGAGTGCACACAAGTCACATGACTTCTTGGAGCCTCAGTTTCCTCATTGGCAACGTGGGGATAATAACAGCCCTCTTGAAAGGTTGTTGTGAGAAGTGGAAATGATGTGTTTTAACTATGCAGGTTGTCAACCAAAGGTGGTGCCTGTTCTGTTTGTGGGTAGAGATCGCCCCAGTCGACTCCATTTCAGCATCTGCCAGGCCCAGGGGGCAGTCCCCTCCACCCCCTGTGCGGGCTGCCTCAGTCCCGTCGCTGACAAATATCCCAGAGGGCTCGAGAGAAGGTGCATTTAAGGTGTCCTCAGATCTCACGGGGTTGCGGGGAGACCTCATCAGGCAGTCGCCACGAACCCTGCAGGACCCTTTCTGCTCTGAACCTGCGTGACTCAGATCTGTGGCCTGAGGAACGGTGGCAGGGGCCCGCCGGGGCTCTACTTCTTTGGGTGTAGGCCAAGCATAAGGCTGGTGTCCAAATAAGCAAAGATCAGCCTCAAAACAACAAGTAGGACTGTGTCCTGTGGGGCCAGGCTGTAGTCTGGAAGGAGTCCCAGCTGTCCTCTGAGCTCATTATCAGAGCCAAGAGGGACAGGAGGGAGCACTCGGAGGAAGCCCTTGGTCACAGAGGCCTTCAGCCCAGCAGAGGGGAACGCAGGCCCTGCTAGAAACGTGGAGGTGTGACCATAGCAAACACATCTGTCTCAGATTCCGGTGGCAGGGGTCACCTGATGGTCTCAGGTGATGCTGAGCTGGAACGCCGACCACCTTCCTCACAACCTTGACAGTGTGGAAGTGAATTCCAGACCCCAGACCCGCAAACACTTCCTGCAAGCACCGCGTGCAGTGAGCTTGGCATGGTGCCGACTGCCCGCCCTACGCGTCAGCTTTCCCCGGGAATGGCAGCCTTTGCCGCCACAGCTCTTGCTGCTGCTGGCTTGTTTAATGGCTTGGATTCCTCTGGCAGTTTCTCTACCCTCCACCCTGGGATTCCTGCAGGGGCGATGTGGTGGGTCGGCCTGGACGGGGTAATGAGGAAGGACCTCCTGACCTGGCAACTCCCAGGGGAGATGCCAACACACTGATGGCCGCAGTCCAGGCCCGGCGGTGGCAGTCCCAAATGGCAGGCAGGAGGGAGGCAGGAGCCCGTCCTGAGGAGGAAGATGTGATCGGTCTCCTGGTGCAGACAGGGTTAGGGATGGTTGCCGGGCTTCCTGGCTCCTATTTATGAGGAATGAATAATAATATCTGGTTCTTCTTTTAAATGATGAAATATTCAAATCGTATTGGAAAGTTTAGAGTACAAGCATAAGAAGCGTAAATGTGTCTCCACCAAGCTTTATCCTGTTTTCTTCACATTTTGTTTTAGAACTGAAACATACAGGTCCCCGTGAAACATCCTGTGTCGCCTTTCCCACTCGTGTTCCACCCCCCGCCCAGCCCAGGCATAACGGCTCTCCTGCATTTACGGTTTGTCAGTTCCCTGCATGCTTTTATATTTCTGCTGTATATGTACGGATCTACAAACTGTATCGTACTGCTTGGTATGTTTTTTTTTTTTCTTGAGACAGGGTCTCCTTGTCACCTGGCTGGAGTGCAGTGGCATCATTAGAGCTCACTGCAGCCTCAGACTCCTGGGCTCAAGCGATCCTCCTGCCTCAGCCTGCTGTGTAGCTGGGGCTACAAGTGTGTGCCACCACGCCTGGCTAATTTTTTATTTTTTAGAGATAGGGTCTTGCTATGTTGCCCAGTCTGGTCTCAAACTCCTGGCCTCAAACATTACTCCTGCTTCGGCCTCCCAAAGTGCTAGGATTACAGGCACGAGCCCAGCCTGGTATTTTTTTATCATGGTGAATTATACATAACATAAATTTTCCATCTTAACCACTTTCAAGTGTATAGTTCAGTGACATTAAGTCCATTCACATCATTGTGCAACCATCGCCACCATCCATCTCCAGAACTTTTTCATCTTGCTATTCTGACATTCCGTACTCATTAAACAATAATTCCCTATACCCACCCCCTCCCCCTTCCTCTGGAAACCACCATTCTACTCTGTCACTATAAATTTGATTACTTTGGTTACTTCATATAAGTGGAATCATATAGTATTTATTTTTGTGATTGGCTTATTCTATTTAACACGATATAGGGTTCATCCATGTTGTAGCATATAGCAGAATTTCCTTTTGTTAAAGGCTGAATAATGTTTCATTGTACACATATGCCACATTTTGTTTATCCATTCATCTGTCAACAGACATTTGTGCTGTTTCTACCTTTTGGCTCTTGTGCACAATGCTGCTGTGAACACCACTGTACAAATGTCTGTTCAGTACTTGCTTTTTTATTTTTGAGACAGAGTCTCGCTTTGTTGCCCAGGCTAGAGTGAGTGCTGTGGTGTCAGCCTAGCTCACAGCAACCTCAATCTCCTGGGCTCAAGCTATTCTCCTGCCTCAGCCTCCCGAGTAGCTGGGACTACAGGCATGCGCCACCATGCCCGGCTAATTTTTTCTATATATATTAGTTGGCCAATTAATTTCTTTTCTATTTATAGTAGAGACGGAGTCTCGCTCTTGCTCAGGCTGGTTTCGAACTCCTGACCTCAAGCAGTCCGCCCACCTCAGCCTCCCAGAGTGCTAGGATTACAGGCGTGAGCCACCGCGCCCGGCCAGTACTTGCTTTTAATTACTCTGGGTATGTGTCCAGAAGTGGAAATGCTGGGCCATATGGAGATTCTATGCTTAATGTTATCAGGAATTACTGTATTGCTTTGCATGTTTTAAAATCTTATGTAGAGGGTATCATACTGTAGCATTTTTTGTGGGGTTGTGGGCAGGGGTGGACAGAATCTCACTCTGTTGCCCTGGCTAGAGTGCCGTGGCATCAGCCTAGCTCACAGCAACCTCAAACTCCTGGGCTCAAGTGATCTTTCTGCCTCAGCCTCCTGAGTAGCTGGGACTACAGGCATGCGCCACCAGCCTGGCTAATTTTTTCTATATATTTTTAGTTGTCCAGATAATTTCTTTCTATTTTTAGTAGAGACAGGAGTCTTGCTCTTGCTCAGGCTGGCCTCGAACTCCTGACCTTGATCGGTCCTCCTGCCTCGGCCTCCCAGAGTGCTAGGATTATAGGAATGAGCCACCACACCTGGCCAATACTGTAGTATTTGGCAATTGGCTGCCTTTTTTTTTTTTGATCCTGGTATATTTCTGAGATTTAACCTATTCACACATGAGTCTTATCTGAGAATCAATGTCTTTTAACTTAGAAGTTTAATTTAAATTTATTTTAATTATCATTATTATTATTATTTACTGAGACAGAGTCTTACTCTGTTGCCCAGGCTAGAGTGCCATGGCATCAGCCTAGCTCACAGCAACCTCAAACTCCTGGGCTTAAGCGGTCCTTCTGTCTCAGCCTTCCAAGTAGCTGGGACTACAGGCATGCGCCACCATGTCTGGCTAATTTTTTCTATATATTTTTAGTTGGCCAATTAATTTCTTTCTATTTTTAGTAGAGACGGGGTCTCGCTCTTGCTCAGGCTGGTTTCAAACTCCTGACCTTGAGCGATCTACTCTCCTTGGCCTCCCAGAGTGCTAGAATTATAGGCATGAGCCATCACACCCAGCCTAATTATCATTATTCTTTGAGCTTATTTTTACCACCTTATTTTGTACCCCTTCATTTCCTCCTGGTTCTCTTCTTGTTTTGTTTCCCTTCCCTTTTTCCCTACTCCTATCAAATTTATTGAGTATCTTTTCTTACTTTCTCTAGTTTTATGTAGTTACTTATTCATTGCTCCTACATGTGCTTGTTTTCATGGCTGGGAAGTGACAGATGTCATCCCTCTTCCCTAGTCTTACTCTCTGCTTTATGGCCCTTGGCACTAATGCTGATCACTCCTTCCATGTTGCCTATTGTCACCCAGAGTCCCGGTCTACCAGTTTTCATACCTCCCCTCGGTCATCACCACGGCCACTGTGGTTTCCACCGTTGGTGCTTTTGCGAACTTCCCTACACGTTTACCAGTTTCTTTGCCCTTCATTACTTGTTACATCGCATTCCTTTTGAGGTCAATTTCCTTTCCCTTAACATACATTGGCTAGCTGCTGATGAGTTAGGATAAACTCTTTGCCGTCTTTTACTTCCGCTGGTCATGGTGACTGGCCTTCAGCTGAGGCACCGTGTGTGTGAGTGAAGCTGTCTTGGACCCTGCAGTCGTCCTTGAGCCACTTTTGCCAAAACACCACGCAGAACTCAGGCGAACTGTCCCAACCCATATTACAGAATTGAGAGCAAATAAGTGGTGGGGGTTGTTTTAAGCCGCTAAATGTCGGAGTGGTTTGTTTTGCGGCAATAGAGGACTAAAACACTCCCGAATCATATACTATTTTAGGGGAGCTTGAATTCTAAAGTGAGATTTTTTTTTTTTATCAGCACTTTGAATTTAGAATTCCACTGACTTGTGTCTTCTTTTTCTGCTGTTGAGAATTCTGCTTCTTAATTGTTTTCCTTTGCAGGTAATCTTTCAGGTGGCCTTTAAAATCATCTCTTTGTCTTCATTCGAAACCAACCTGAGCAAGAGTGAGACCCTGTCTCTACTATAAATAGAAAGAAATTAATTGGCCAACTAATATATATAGAAAAAATTAGCCGGGCATGGTGGCGCATGCCTGTAGTCCCAGCTACTCGGGAGGCTGAGGCAGGAGGATTGCCTGAGCCCAATAGTTTGAGGTTGCTGTGAGCTAGGCTGACGCCAAGGCACTCACTCTAGCCTGGGCAACAAAGTGAGACTCTGTCTCAAAAAAAAAAATAAAAAAATAAAAAATAAAATAAAATCATCTGTCTTCAGTGTTCTTCAGTTTCTCTAAAATGTATCTAGTATAGTTTTACTATTATTTATTCTGCTCAGGAATTGTTGTGCTGCTACATCTTCCACCACCTTCCACCTTCTCCTTTTTTTCCTACAAATATTTTTTGAGTCCCTATTATGTGCTAAGTATGATTTTAAGTTTTGGGGATTAAGTAGTGAACAAAAAGAGAAACTCCCTGTCCTCAGGAGCTTACATTTCAGTTAGATAAAGAGCGTGGGAATGAAGCTAGCGTGAAGAGCAGAGCTGAGATTTGCAGGGAGCAGACCCTGAAGGCGTGGTTGAGACCCTCATTTGTGTCCTGTCTGAAAGCAGCCACACGCATTAAGTTTTTAGTAATGTGAGTAATAACTGCCCCTTAATGTTTAAGGCAGTTTAAATGGATTTTTATGTCATTTACGAGTGAGATGGTATTAACTGACACATGCTCCACCCCCGCCTGGTTAGAAGTCCTTTCTCTGTGCAACTTAGCATTCATATACTCATTTAGCTTATTTTTGAATTAATTAATTAAATTCATTCTTTTGGTTTATATTTGGCCTTATTCTAAGAAAGATTTAAGACTACTTACAAAGGGCATGAAACATAAGGTAACATAATTTAGTTTTTTTTTTTTTATTTATTTTTTATTTTTTTTATTTATTTATGGACGAGGTCCTGGGGCCCCAAGAGAGGGGGCCCCAGAAGTCGCCCTGGTAACATAATTTAAAAGTAAGTATAACTGTGCTTATTGAATCTGAAGAGTCATGTCTTTCATTAATTCTAAAGAAGTTTCAACCAGTATCTCTTTCAACAGTGCCTCAGCCTTTCTCTCTATTCTCTCTTCTGGGGTTCCTATTAGACATATGTTGGACCTTCTCATCTTATTCTTTGTGTCACAACCTCTTTTTCATAATTTCCATTTCTTTTTTTTTTCCCTCTGAGTAATTTTATTAGATCAGTTTTCCAGTTCACTATCTCTCTCTTCATCTGTATTGAATCTGTTGCTAGCCCATTTATTGAATATTACATATTAGTTATATTTTTATAAAAGAAACTAAATGTATTTTTATCTAGACCTATATTTTTCATTTTTAGAAGTTCTATTTGGTTCGTTTTTTATACATGCCTCGTTCATTTTATGTTGCTATAACTGAATACTTGAGACTGGGTAATTTATTAAAAAAAAAAGAAATTTATTTCAGGAGGCTGAGAAGCCCAAGGTCTAGGGGCTACATCTGGTGAGGGGCTTCTTGCTGGTGGGGACTCTATAGCATTCCAAAGTGGCACAAGATATCACATGGTGAGGTGGCTGGTAAGAGACAGCCAAGTTGGCTTCATATACTAGAACAACTATCTTGATAACTAACCCACTTCCACAATACCCCATTAATCTGTTAATTGATGAATGGATTGATGCATTCATGAAGGAAGAGCCCTCATGACCCAACCACCTCTTAAAGGTCCCACCTCTTAATACTGTTACCTTGGAGATTAAGTTTCAACATAAATTTCAGAGGGGTCAAACATTCAAACCATAGCACCTATTCATAGTGTTTTATCTTTTCTTACATTTTCAATTCCTTACATATACCTAGATATTTTAATCATAGCAATTTGACACTATCTTTGTAGTCTATATAACATCTGTGTTTTGACATTTATTCTTTCAGGATTTTTTCCTAAAGATATATCAAGATCCCATTTTCTAAGACAGAAGTGGCACTATGCTATACATATTATTTCATGACAATTTCACATAACAAGGCAACCTCTGTTATTTTTCTATTGCTGTGTAACAAATGACCACAAAGTTAGCAACGGAAATCAACACACATCTTTTTCTGTAGGTCAGAAATTTGGGCACAGCTTATCCAGGCTCTCTGCCTCAGATCCTCAAGCAGGTTGCTGTCTAGATGTTGGTTGGGGCTGCAGTCTCATCAGAGGCCCAACTGAAGAAATGCTGGCTTCCAGGCTCCCTCAGATGGTTGACAGAATTATTCTCCTTAGGGTTGTAGGACTAGGACCAGGGTTCCTGTTTTCTTACTGGCTGTCAGCCAGGGGCAGCACTTAGCAACTAGAGACTATTAGTTCTTAGTAGTTCCTTGCCATGTGGCCCTCTCACCACATAGAAGCTTTCTTCTCCAAAGCCAGCAACAGCGGGAGAGTCTCTGAACCTCTGGGAGGGCCTCGACCCTCTTTCAAAGCCTTCTGTCCAATTTGGTCAGGCCCACGCATGATGTAACCAGCTCCACGAACAATTATACCTTTTTGCAGTTCTCTTATGTTTCAAGTTCCCAGGCCAGTAAGATTTGCTGACCGGAACTTTATAATTTTTTGTTTCACTGATCCCCTCCCTTTTGAGTTGTTTTTCGGAAATAGTGGACCCTCCTTGTAGTAATGAGATAATGACAAGGCCCTACTCTACTTGTTTGTTCAGAGAAGTCAAGATAAGCAGCCTCCACCACAAATCTTGCCCAAGGACCTGCTATACAGCCTACTCCCCACAACCAGCATGTGCACAAGACCAAAAGGATGACTGATAATACCCCCTTGCTCATTACACTACTAAAATCCCTGCTCTGGGAGGGGTTTATCTACTATTTTTGATCATGCAATGTACATGACAGTGTGATTTCTCACTGCACTCCTGTGCCCTACACTCCACACCATCATGCAACGATGCTCACTCACTTCATGCATTATTCATTCCATCTCTAGAAAAACTCTTGACCCTGTCAGTAGAAGATAGATTTGAGGCTGTCCTCCCACTTCCTGGTTGCTGTCCTCTGCAATATATTTCCTTTCTTCCTTGACACTCCTTGTTGCCTCAGTAATTGGCTTTCTGTGCAATGAGCAACTCAGTCTAAGAAAAAAAACTTTGCAAGCTTATTAACAAGGATAACCTCCCTTTGGTTACTTCAGAATCAACTGACTTAGGACTTTAATTATGTCTGCAGAGCTGCTTCACTTTGTTTCTGTTCTATTGGTTGGAAGCAAGTTGCAGGTCCTACCTACACACCAGGGGAGGAGATTACACGCGGAGTAGGAACAATAGCCACCCGCCCAGGGTCTGCTCACCCCCAGTTTGCCTTTCCTGTGTCATTGTGTAGTCTACTGCCTTATAATGTTAACGGTCTCACAGCATTACATCCTATGGATGTACCAAAATGTATTCTACCCAGGAGGATCCCTGGAGGTCAGGAGTTTGAGACCAGCTTGAGGAAGAGTGAGATCCTATCTCTACTAAAAATAGAAAGAAAATTATCTGGACAACTAAAATTATATATAGAAAAAATTATCCAGGCATGGTGATGTATGCTTGTAGTCCCAGCTACTCAGGAGGCTGAGGCAGGAGGATCGCTTGAGCACTGGAGTTTGAGGTTGCTGTGAGCTAGGCTGACGCCACGGGCACTCTAGCCCGGGCAACAGAGTGAGACTCTGTCTGAGAAAAAAAAAAAAAGTATTCTACTAATTGTTTATTACTGAACAACAAATAAACATAGATATTTAAGTTTACTCATATTTTCTTTTTCTATTACAAACAGTGCTGGGGAGAATGCCTTAGTACCTGTCTTTAGGCACAATAGTTATTATTTCCTTAGAATAAACTCCTAGACATGGAATTTTGGGGTCAAAGGATTCACCAAATGGTAGACTTTTGATACACATTAGATGTATACATAGTAGACGTAAGGCTGGTGGCGGGCCCCTCCCTTCCCTAGATAAAAAAGAAAAGGCTCAAGAGACCAGACCCGCCAAGGACAAAACTGCCAGGCCCCGCTGAGAGGATCCACACCCAGATGTCCACCTGGATAAGAACGTTTTGGCTCCTGGATTCCACAAATACCTCCAGCCCCTCCTAAAATCCCCAGCTCTTCCCGCCAAAAGTCCCTAGCCAGGCCCAAAGGATATAAAAGGCCTTGGCCCCTTCAAACAGCAGCGACTTCCGGGGCCCCCCTCTCTTGGGGCCCCAGAACCTCGTCCACGAGTGTATAATAAAGCCACGTGGTTTGGCCCCCACTCTTTCTCTCTCTGTGTCTGTCTTTTCTTTTCGCCACCACGGAAAAACCTAACAGTAGATGCAGTCTTTTCGAATAACAAGGAGTTGGGGCCCTTGCCCCTGGCATTGAGTAGCTGAAGACAACTCCCACGCGGAAGGGAAGTAGCAGCGGTTAGAGGTAGTGGTTAATGGTTGTTGTGATGTACTAACTCAGACTTGGAAGTCAGCTAATTGCCCCAAGCTCCTGGAGGGTGTGTGCTTGTGATTGCGAGCCCAGCCCCTCTTGAAGCCGGGGAGGTGTTTGCGGTCTATAATGCCACCCATTCATGTGTCCTGATTGTGTGTCAAGGCCAGAGAGCCTTCCTCAGGGCGACTGCTGTGCTTTGCCACTGTCACAAACACAGCACATGTCTCCCCGAAGCCCTTATTTTGTTTGTGCTATTCCAGAATGCATGTGAATTGTAACGGGGTATGCTGGCAGACAAAAAGGTCTCTGATGTGCCCCACAGAGAATCTCACTGTGTCCCAGAGAGGAGGCCAAATCTAGTAACTTGCTCGAGGGTGAATCCAGGTTGTGTTGGGCCTAAAGCTTAAATAATTTGGGGGGCCTCTTTAAGAAAAAGCATCAAATTGTGAATACAAAATTAGGATCGGGGTCTTTCAAGGGCCCCATGTCAATGAAGTTAAACTCCATTAACTTCACAGGAAACCTACCCCTGCTTGCTAGTGGGCTAGGATCGCGCCCTGCTTGGAGTCCAGTTTTGTTTGTTTCCAAACTTATTAAATTAGATATTTTTTCCTCCTTTCTTTTGCAAGTGAATTAAAATCTAAGAATTGAACAGGCCTTCATTAAAATAGTCAGTCATTTTCCATAAAATTGCTCTAGTTTAACTCTTCCCTACCTCAAACCACTCACATGCATTACAGGAACACAAAGACGTAAAATCATCAACATGAGAAAGCCAAACTTATAGCAAAAATAAAAAAACAAAACAAAACAATAAAGACGTAAAATCCCACTAGCAGCGCGCTGTAGTCTTGTTTGCTGTGTGGAGCCAGGGTCACTGAGGAGGGTAATAGAAGTGGGAAGTGGGAAGGGTTCTTCTAGCAGCTGTTGAGTCTGTCTTCTCTGGGCACTGTGCTAGGTGATTACAAAGTCTTCGTATACCCTTTTGCCCGCCATGGGGCAGGCACTCTCAGGGGTCTCCTCAAAACAGCTCCGATTTTAGGAGGGAAAATGCCAGGACTCCACAAGTTGAAGTTCAAATACAAATCCGATAGCAGAGTAATTCTGGCGTAAAACCCACCGTATCAGTTGGTATCCCAACAGGAAACAGATGGCACCTTCAAAATAGGATAATTGGAGGAGGGTTTATTTACAAAGATGTGGAGTACAGGGAACCACAGAGGATGGTGCGGTAACCCAGAGTTTACTAGCTGCCACGGACTGCCACCACGAGGCTTGAAAGGATGAGGGTGAGAGCAGACACTGGCACCCACAGCGACAGGGCTGTATTACAAGGCCACAGCCAGGCAGGGAAATAAACACCCTGACCTCACGCTCCTCTCTCCCTCTGGCCACCTCCACCAGAAGGTGTGGGACTCCGTGAATGTGGACCACATGGGACAGCCTCAGAGGGCAGGATGAGGGTCGGCGGTGGGGGTGGGTCTGAAGGGACAAAAATAAATAAATAAATAAATGACACAGCCCACCCCTTCGCCCTCAGCATTCACTGTAGACTTTCGTCCTGGTGAAAAGCTTGTCTACCCAACACAGGGGATCCATACGTCCCACCACCTATCATATCATGGTGGAATGATGTCAACGGGTCATACTCGCAGCTGAAGTCCCTGGTGCTCCTCAAATAAAGTAATGAGTTAAAGGGGTGCAACAGACCAAATGTTTATGTCCTCTCAAAATCCATATGTTGAAATCCTACCCCCTAAATTGATGGCATTGGTGGGTGGGGCCTTTGGGAGGTGATTAGGTCAAGCAGGTAGAGCCCTCATGAATGGGATTAGTGCCCTCATAAAAGGGGTGCTGGAGGGATCCCTCACCTCCCTTCTGCCATGTGAGGACACAGTGAGAAGATGCTATGTGTGAACCAGGAAACCAGCCCTCACCAGACACTGAATCTGCTGGTGCCTTGACTTCTCAACCTCCAGAACTGTCAGAAATAAATTTTTGTTGCTTATAAGCCACCCAGTCTATATTATTCTGTTATAGCAGACAAGTGGAACAACACAAGGAGAGAAACAGAAGAAAAGTTCATGAAATGTATCCGCTACCATCCGTATCTCTCTCCAGATGACCCCAAGGCCTAAGCAGGTGACCGTAGCTGCCTTCTTACAGCTTCCATTCTATTTTCTCCTTGCCTCTCCCGGCACCATTCTGGGCAGGTTCTCTACCTGGTGAGGTGATGCAAGTCTTCATTCTTGCAGGAACTGAGTCTTGGTTGCTACTATGGTTGAATATGCTTTGTCCCCACCAAAACTCATGTTGAAGCTTGGTCCCCAATATAATGGTGTTGAGAGGGGGTGGAACATTTAAGAGGCATTTGGGTCATAAGGGTTATGACCTCACTCACTCCTGCAATACTGTATTAATCCCTTCATGAGGGTATTGCAGGAGTGAGTGAATTCTCACTCTCAAGGGACTGGATTAGTTGCCAAGAGAGTAGGTTGTTATAAAGTGGGGCTGTTTGGTCTCAGCACATGCCTATTTCCCATTCTTCTTTTTTTGCCATGCTATGAAGCAGCTCGAGGCCTTCACCAGATATAGCTGCTTATCTTGAACTCCCCAGCCCCCAGAACCATGAGCTAAATAAACCTCTTTCCTTTATAAATTACCCAGTCTCAGGTATTTTGTTATGGCAACAGAAAATGGACTAAGATAGTTACTTTATATTTTTGCATTGCTAAAGCAGTCCATTAACTAGGACAATTGGACTAAGGAGTGCTCCAGTGGTTCCTCTGATTTCAGACTGTCTTCTTTGCCCCTATTCAACAGTAGCAATCCAGTTTCATCCTGGTGATCAGGGGCAATTACTCTACGCACTACCATAACCCCTCTCTTTGCCTGTTGATCCAGTGGCACGTGGAGCCCCAAATGAGCAGGGAGTGGTTTCAGCTTCCAATTCCGCAGAAGCATGACTGTGTTCCCTAGTAATAGCTTTTCTTTTCTGGGCTTCAGAACCTCTAACTCATCGATGTCAAAGTTATGGGAAGAGGGGAAGCAAACATTTTCCTATGGGGTTATTGGGAATGATAGTGAAAGGGGCCATCTTCATCTCTATCCCTTGGTTCTTGGACTCACATATTTCACCTGTGGGGAAGATAGAGCCATATATTGGCCCCTGGCTTAAAGCATACACTGTATCTTGTAAGACAGCACCCAACCTCGTAGAGTGTTGTCTCTCAGGAGATAATTCCACCATCCCGTCAAGCCAGACCTCTCCGGGAGTCTCAGTGAGACCAGGTGCAAATTGTTAATCTCACTGTAATCAGTAAACAATGTGGACAACTGGTACAAACCTCTGTGAAAGTCCTCAAAGCCATGGTTATATAGCAACACTATTAATCATTATATTTCACGTTTTGCCCGAGAATGGGTGCCGTGTAGATGCTTTACCTAAATAGCTCGTGCCAATTTCAGGTCTGTTGGAATTCACCTCCAACACCTGGGCTTGAGGAACTCCCCATGAGGCCACAGGTGTGGGGGAGGGAGGTAGGGAAGCAGTACGAGCAGGTATGCAGTAGGGCTCTGAGCCCCTCACGGTCCCCAAGTAGTCAGGTCTAGTCTTATATATATATCACTTCTACTTTATAATGGAATACTATTGTCTATCTATGTCCAATGTGTGGTTTGTATCAGGTTTATTTAAATAAACACCGTTTATTTAAGCAGTTTGGGTCCCCTAGTCACTTAGTGTCCCATACTCAGGCATTCAGTCTCTACCAGAGGCCAGTAGCAAGCCAGGAGCCACTTTTTGGATGGAGAAAGTTGTCATCAGAGAAGGGCATCAACTTACCACATGCTGTGATTTTCTTATTGGAGCTTTCCACAAATTCCAGAGAAACACTCTGGATATTTCTAAGAATATTGGGGCTGCATAAAGCCCAAGCGATCAGGAAGCTGGCACAACAGGCCAACTGCTGCAGAGCCCTTCCTTGCTCTGGGCCCCCACTCAAAACCGTCCGCTTTTGCAGGTTCCCTAACAAATGGGCTCCACGTTCAAATATGGTATGTGGTGCCCCCCCAAATCTAAACAGGCCCTAAAGCATTGTGCCTTTCTTCATGATGGGAGACACAAATTGCAGCTGTTTCCTCTCTCAATTTAGAATTGAATATCCTGAAATGTCCCAGACCATGGCACCTCTAGCAACTTAACTGAGATGACAGCCCCTCTCTCACCCTGTGACATTCATGTGCTGCTGTGGCAGCTGGAGAGCTTGCCATCTCCTACTCAGCAGGTCTAATTAGTATCGTGCACAGCAGTGATGAATGAGCACCCTGGTTTGTATGCTGTCGGGCCATTGTGGTCCCTGAGAATGAATGATATGAAGATAGCAGGAAGCTGACATAGCCCTAAGGAAAGACAGTAAAATTTTAGATGTAAACTCAAATTATTAATACTTCTGGGCCGGGCATGGTGGCTCATGCCTGTAATCCTAGCACTCTGGGAGGCTGAGGCGGGAGGGTCGTTTGAGCTCAGGAGTTCGAGACCAGCCTGAGCAAGAGCGAGACCCTCATCTCTACTAAAAAAATAGAAAGAAATTAGCTGGACAACTAAAAGTATATATATATATCGGCCAAGCGAGGTGGCTCATGCCTGTAATCTTAGCACTCTGGGATGCCGAGGTGGGTGGATTGCTCAAGGTCAGGAGTTCGAAACCAGCCTGAGCAAGACCCTGTCTCTACTATAAATAGAAAGAAATTAATTGGCCAACTAATATATATAGAAAAAATTAGCCGGGCATGGTGGCGCATGGCTGTAGTCCCAGCTACTCGGAAGGCTGAGGTAGGAGGATTGCTTGAGTCCAGGAGTTTGAGGTTGCTGTGAGTTAGGCTGACGCCACGGACTCTGTCTCAAAAAAAATTTAAAAAAAGAAGAAAAAACTATTACTACTTCTGATTTCCTTTACCCGGGAGGATTTAGAAAAAAGCATTCACCAGGAAAATGGCGGCACACCTGGTGCTAGGGGCTGACTTGCGCAACGCCGCAGTACTTACTCCCATAGTCCCACATCAGAACTGCAGAAGCAGTCAGCATCGCCGCCTGATTTGGTTGGCTGTGATCTCCGGTCTTTCTCCTCAGCCCGTCTGCTTTTTGTACTGGCTGACAGGCGAGCGAAGTGGCAATGTGGCAGGAATCATCACCTTTGTGTCTCTCAAGGCTTTGAGATGGTGCTAATGTCTGAACTTTTCTGAAGAATGCTGCATTCGTCGGCTCAGGCTGCTGTAACCAAACACCACAACCGGAGTGGCTTACACAACAGAAATTTATTCTCTCACAATTCTGAAGGTTTGAAGTCCAAGATGAAGGTGCTAGCAGGGTTGGCGTCTGGTGAGGCCTCTCTTCCTGGCTCGCAGAAGTCTGCCTTCTCACTGTGTCCTCACAGGGACTTTTCTCTGTGCTTATAGAGAAAGAGAGGTCTGGTGTCGCTTCCCTTTCTTATAAGAGCACCAGTGCTAGCTGGGTGCAGCGGTGCATGCCTGTAGTCCCAGCTACTCAAGAGGTTGATGGAATCCAGCCTGGGCAACATAGCAAGACCTCATCTTTGTTAAAAAAAAAAAAAAAAAAAGAACACCAGTGCTAACCAGTGCTACTGGACTAGGGTCCCACTCCTTTGTTCTCATTTAACTGTAATTACCTTCTTAAAGGCCCTACCTCCAAACACAGTCACATTAAGTGTTAGGGCTTCAACGTATGAATTTTAGCAAAGGCACAACTCAATCCATAACGGATGTGATGTTCCTTTTTGTTTACTGTCCTTGGGGAGGGAACTTCTTCTAGGAGCTTCCATTTGACCTCTCCTGATATTTCAGGCTTTATTTAATGGGTCAAGGAGCCAATGTGGAGATTCTACCAGGTACTAAATGTACCTATTCTCACTACACATCTTGGAACTGGGGAACAAGCACAAGATGGGTGTCTAGTCCAGATGGGCCCAACAGTAGACACTGCGGCCAAGACTCCACCCATGGCCTGACCTCCGTGTGCCCCTGCTCTGACCGGTGGACCTTGGTGGTAGTTCAGGTCTCTGAGGATCAGTCAAGCTCAGAGCAGGGCTTGATATCCCTTCAAAGGTATGGATATTTCAATTTCCCTGAGGCCAGAGGTATGTTTTCTACAAAGCTAATGAAATTTAAACTTCAAGGCCTCCCACTGGTGTTCACGTGATCATATGCCTTTATAAAATTCACAAACATAAGATATACTTTCTTCACTGAGATGTAATTTTACACACAATAATTACACAAGAGTAAGGTATATTAACTGTAATACCTGTCTCTTTCTACCCTCTACTCCCCTCTCTCACGCCATCTACAAGGCACTAGAATGGTTGTGGGCATTTTGGGGCTCCATCTAAGGGAAAGTTGAGCTGGAGCTGCATCAGTCTGGGATTATTGAGATATTTTTATGTAGATACTTGTGTGCAGTTCACAGTCACTGCTGTTTGTAGTTAAGTAATTGCTGGCCATTCTGGCGTACAAATGGCCTCCAAAAGTACTTCCCCACCTACTGTGCTGATCGCCCAGGGCTGCAACACGAAGGTGCAGGTCACAAGTGATCTGCAAGCATGAACCTGGCGTATAATCCTTGGCACTGGAAATACATAGGTAACAGAAGGGAACCAGGCTTTGAAATGTACAGAGCCAGAAGTCAAACTATGGAAGATGCTTCCAAATCTCACAGCTCACATGTGAAAGAAACTTAATTGAGGATTCCCTAACATTGACAACAATCCTAAAATTTTACATTTCCAATAACATTTTGGAAGCTGAAAGAAACTCTTCTAAACTATACATTAAAAACAATAACAGCTTTTAATTCTGCCAGAAGACTAAATTATCTTTTAATTCTTCATATAAAAAAAGATGTTACAAAGTTGTCGCATGAAAGACAATCAGGCCAGGCGCGGTGGCTCACGCCTGTAATCCTAGCACTCTGGGAGGCCGAGGCGGGCGGATCGCTCGAGGTCAGGAGTTCGAAACCAGCCTGAGCAAGAGTGAGACCCCCGTCTCTACTATAAATAGAAATAAATTAATTGGCCAACTAATACATATAGAAAAAATTAGCTGGGCATGGTGGCACATGCCTGTAGTCCCAGCTACTCGGGAGGCTGAGGCAGGAGGATTGCTTGAGCCCAGGAGTTTGAGGTTGCTGTGAGCTAGGCTGACGCCACGGCACTCACTCTAGCCTGGGCAACAAAGCAAGACTCTGTCTCAAAAAAAAAACAAAAAAAAAAAAAACAGAAAACAACAACAAAAAAAGACAATCAAAATATTTCACAGCCAAAAAATGTAGGAAATCGGCCGGGCGCGGTGGCTCACGCCTGTAATCCTAGCACTCTGGGAGGCCGAGGCGGGCAGATTGCTCGAGGTCAGGAGTTCAAAACCAGCCTGAGCAAGAGCGAGACCCCGTCTCTACTATAAATAGAAAGAAATCAATTGGCCAACTAATATATATATATAAAAATTAGCTGGGCATGGTGGCACATGCCTGTAGTCCCAGCTACTCGGGAGGCTGAAGCAGGAGGATCACTTGAACCCAGGAGTTTGAGGTTGCTGTGAGCTAGGCTGACGCCACGGCACTCACTATAGCCTGGGCAACAAGCGAGACTCTGTCTCAAAAAAAAAAAAAAAAAAAAAGTAGGAAATCTAGAGGTATGTTAGACAGTTAATTAACAAAAATATTATGTCATTTTCTGGACTTTGTGTTTTTGGTATTTGTTTTTTTAAATGTATAGTTTGTTTTGAATTTTTGTCTCAGTTTAAATAATTATTTACTTTCTTTACAATTTATTCTTAATTTTGTGTTCTTTTATTAAAAAGTGATCCCTCAAATTTTATCAGTCTCAGGGGCCCAAAATTTGCATCTGCGCCGCCTGGTACACAGTTGCGTGCGAAATTGCTGTGGATCTCTCTGTACGTATTGAGGGAGGGATTCGGGGAAGAGTTACAGTTCACCTGCGGCTGCATTTCCTAAAGGGGCCTGGCCTGTCTCTTAGGCCAGAGGCCCTGGGCCTCCGCACTGGCTTAGGTCTGGCATGTGGAATTCCTACTTGTCAGAGGAAAAATAAACACACTCTAAAGTGTTTTTTCTGTTTCTCTCACTCAACAATGACAACCAACAGGGAAGGCTTATGTGACCAAATGTGTGAGGGTTTCTCCCCACCAATAGCAAGCAAGCAACCCTGCAGGGGACACCAGCTGAGGATCCTTTGATTCAATTCTGACACGAATTCCCTCGCCTTCCGCCTCTGAATCATCGGATCTACTGGCTGTAAATTGGGGATCCCACGACCTCTTCTTTGGGTTCAGTGAATTAGCTGGAGCGGCTCACAGCACTCAGGGAAACACATTTGCCAGCTTATTATAAAGGATATTACAAAGGATACAAATGAAGAAATGGGGAAGGGCAAGGCATGTGGCAAGGGGCGCAGAGCTTCCACACCCTCCGTGGGCAGAAGCTCCCCGGGTGCAGCTGTCAGGAAGCCCTCCAAGCCCTGTCCCTTTGGGCTTTTATGGAGGCTTCATTATGTAGGCATGATTCATTAAACCACTGGCCACTGGCGATCAACTTAACCTTCAGCCCCTCTCCCCTCCCCAGGGGTTGGGGTTTGGGGCTGAAAGGCCCAGCCCTCTAATCCTGCCTTGGTCTCTCCTATGACCAGCTCATAACCTGAAGCCACCCAAGGGCTGCCAGCCCTCAGTCATCCCATTAGCATACAAAAAGACATCACTTTGGAGTTTCTGAGGATTTTAGAAATTATATGCCAGTAAACAAGGTCAAAGACCAAATATATATTTCACAATATCACACTACTGCAGTGGCTTGATTTAGGCTTTGTTCCATCAGACCCAGAGTGCTTCATCCTACCTCTACCTATGTCAAGCAGCACTTCAGAAGGTTGAGGTATCTTCAGAAGGGTGAGTGATCACCGAGCCATGACCACAGCTCCATATGGTTCAAAACACTCTTGGTGATCATTGTGCTTTCCTTGTTTCTGATGGTCTTGCACCTGGCCTTTGCCACTCGGTGTCTCCATTGTTCCCACTGAAATTAGGGAACCTAATTCCAATGTCCCTATTGTCATCTCCAACAGCTATCAGGAAGCTCTTCTAGGATGCTGGCATTGTTTCTTTCTTTCTTTCTTTTTTTTTTTGAGACAGAGTCTCACTTTGTTGCCCAGGCTAGAGTGAGTGCCATGGCGTCAGCCTAGCTCACAGCAGCCTCAAAGTCTGGGCTCAAGCGATCCTGCTGCCTCAGCCTCCCGAGTAGCTGGGACTATAGGCATGTGCCACCATGCCCGGCTAATTTTTTCTATATATATTAGTTGGCCAATTAATTTCTTTCTATTTATAGTAGAGACAGGGCCTCGCACTTGCTCAGGCTGGTTTCGAACTCCTGACCTCAAGCAATCCGCCCTCCTCGGCCTCCCAGAGTGCTAGGATTACAATCGTGAGCCACCATGCCCAGGCTCTTTTTCTTTTTTTCTTTCTTTTTTTTTTTTTTTTTTGAGACAGTCTCACTTTGTTGCCCGGGCTAGAGTGCGGTGTCGTCAGCCTAGCTCACAGCAACCTCAAACTCCTGGGCTCAAGCCATCAAACTGCCTCAGCCTCCGGGATAGCTGGGACTATAGGCGTGCACCATCATGCCCAGCTAATTTTTTCTATATATTTTTAGTTGGCCAATTAATTTCTTTCTATTTATAGTAGAGACGGGATCTTGTTCTTGCTCAGGCTGGTCTCGAACTCCTGAGCTCAAACGATCCACCTGCCTCGACCTCCCAGAGTGCTAGCTGGCACTGTTTCTTACTGCCTCAGGGAACCGGGATCTTATAGCCCTCCAGAGCGGAGGGTTGAGGGGAGGCTGAACAAGTTGCAAGTAATGGAGCCATTCTGGCATCCCCACTTTCCAGAGCCTTAGCAGTGGGAAATAAAAATAAAATCCTAAGCCCCTCAACCAACTGAATGTACCTCTCTCTGCCCAGGGGACCTCAAAGAAACCTTAAAAACTGAGTTCCGGCCATGATGGGACAGGAGATCAGACATGCTCTTTATACCCCGTCCCTCACTATCATGGGACTTTCTTTCCTAAGGCTTACACAGAAACCAGACCTTCAGAAAGACTTGCCTGACTCCTCCCTTTTGCCATTTGGATCTAACAACCGGCCAGCATTCCTTCCTGATAAGACATCACCAACCGTGGACTGACCGGTCCTGGCTGGTTCACAGAGGCTGTGCATAGGATGCCTCTGTGAGGCCGGGCGCGGTGGCTCACGCCTGTAATCCTAGCACTCTGGGAGGCCGAGGCAGGTGGATTGCTCGAGGTTAGGAGTTCGAAACCAGCCTGAGCAAGAGCGAGACCCCGTCTCTACTATAAATAGAAATAAATTAACTGGCCAACTAATATATATAGAAAAAATTAGCTAGGCATGGTGGCGCATGTCTGTAGTCCCAGCTACTCGAGAGGCTGAGGCAGCAGGATTGCTTGAGCCCAGGAATTTGAGGTTGCTGTGAGCTAGGCTGACGCCACGGCACTCACTCTAGCCTAGGCAACAAAATGAGACTCTGTCTCAAAAAAAAAAAAAAGGATGCCTCTGTGTCCTTCGTTTCCCCTCTTGCCGCATAAAGCCTCATTTTAATGCACTTAAACGTTAACTCTCTACCCCAAAGTGAACATGCGGTGTATGTGACATGCATGTTTGCTTACTGTGCACACATGCACCCCCCCGTCATGAATATTCATAGCTCCCTCATAACTTGTTAAATATGTATACGTAGATGTATACTTAGCCACCCTGTTTGGCATAACTTCCTGTTCTACCTTTCTCTTCCTCCAAGTGCTTGCTTTTGGTTTCTTCTTTTGGTTTCCAAAGGCTATGCTTCCCAGCCTGCTAGACGGCCAGACACAGCTGCAACACTTTGTAAGAAATAAAACTCTCCTCTCCAAATTTATGAACCTTGCAATTCTTCAGTTGATGGGTGTCGTTCCTGACAACCTTATTATGCCAGAGAAGATCCAGCATTTCAGCCTCATCAGTTATAAGCCAGTGGTTCCCAAACTACTGGCTTATCACCTGGAGGGCTTGTTAAAACACAGATTTCTGGATTCCTCCCCTGTAGCTTCCAATACAGTAGATCTTGGCTGCGTCTGATAATTTGCATTTCTAACTACTTCAAGGGTGCCCAGGAACATACTTCAAAGTTCCTAAGAACCACCCCTATAGGCTACCAATAAATCCAGGATCTCATGAGCCAATTTAGCTCATTACAAATGCTACTTTCAGCCTAAATATTAAATTCTGGATTCCAGGTGACTGCACCCATGTCATTGCATGTGGCCTGATCAATCTTATCCCGTCACCTTTAGTCTAACATACTGAGAATTCACTCCCTGTGTGTTCCCCAGCCCTGCTAACTCTTTGGTGTGTAAACATCTTCTACAGGCCTTATGCCTCTCTGGGTGAGTTATGTTGGGGTCTGACCCTTTTTTAATTTCAAATGCCACTGGTTCATTGCTTGTATACAGGAAATTTGGGGCATTGACTTTTATATTAACCTTATAACCTACAATCTTGTTATATTTACTTATTAGTTCCAGGAGGTTTTTTGTCAATTCTTTTGGGTTTTCTACATATATGATCATGTCATCTGTGAACAATGACAGCTTTATTTATTTCTTCTTTTTCTTATCTTATTGCATTAGCTAGGACTTCCAGAATGATGTTGAAAAGGAGCAGTGAGAGGGGACATTCTGGCCTTGTTCCTGATCTCGACAAGAAAGCTTCCATTTTTCTCACCATTAAGTATGATGTTAGCTGTAGGTTTTCTGTAGATGTTCTTTAGCAAATTGAGGAAGTTTCCATTTATTCCTGATTTGTTGAGAGTTTTAATTTAAATGGGTGTTGAATTTTGTCAAATGCTTTTTCTACATCTATTGACATGATCATGTGATTTTTCTTTAGCTTATTATTAATAATATGATGAATTACATTGTTTTTCATATGCTGAACCAGTATTGCATACTTGGGATAAATCCCATTTGACAGTCTAGAATTATTATTACATGTTGTTGGATTTAGTTGCTAACATTTGGTTGAGGACTTTTTGCATCTAGATTGATGAGAGAATTAGTTTCCCTTTCTTGCAGTATCTTTCTCTTGTTTTGGGATTAGGATAATGCTGGCATCAGATGAGTTATGAAGTATTTCCTCTGCTTACAGTTTGTAGAAAATTAGTAGAATTTTTTCTTTAAATGTTTGGTCAAATTCACCAGTGAACCCACTTGGGCTGGTGTTTTCTGTTTTGGAAGGTTTATTAATTATTGATTCAATTTCTTTAATAGGTATAGGCCTATTCAGATTTTCTATTTTTCTCATATGAGTTCTGGTAGGTTGTGTCTTTTAACAATTGGTCTATTTCTTCTAGGCTGTCCAATTTGGGGGCATAAAGTTGTTTATAATATTCTTTTTTTTTTTTTTTTTGAGACAGAGTCTCACTCTGTTGCCCCAGCTAGAGTGCTGCATCAACCTAGGTCACAGCAACCTCAAATTCCTGGGCTTAAGTGATCCTCCTGACTCAGCCTCCCTAGTAGCTGGGAATATAGGCATGCACCACCAAGCCTGGCTAATTTTTTCTATATATTTTTAGTTGGCCAATTAATTTCTTTCTCGCTCTTGCTCAGGCTAGTTTCGAACTCCTAACCTTGAGCGATCCTACCACCTCGGCCTCCCAGAGTGCTAAGATTACAGGCCTGAGCCACCGTGCCCGGCCCAGTTTTAAAGGATAATTGTTCAGGGTACAGAATTCTAGTTTGGTGGGTTTTCCCTCTAAACATTTTAAATATTTCACTCCACTCTCTTTTTGCTTGCAGGGTTTCTGAGAAGTCCAAAGTAATTCTTTGCTTTGTTCCTCTATAAGTAAAGAGTTTTTTCTTCTGGCTTCTTTCAATATATTTTCTTTATCTTTGATTTTATATAGTTTGGTATGTCTAGGTACATATTTTTTGGTATTTATCCTAGTTGGTGTCCTCTGAGCTTCCTAGATCTATGATTTGGTGTTTGACATTAATTTTGGGAAATTCTCAGTTATTTTGTTTCAAATACTTCTGCTCCTTTTTCTCTTTCTTCTCATTTAGGTATTCCCATTAATGAATATATTATACCTTTTGTAGTTGTTTCACAGTCCTTGTATATTCTGTTCTGGTTTATTCAGTATTTATTCTCTTTGCTTTTCAATTTTAGAGGTTGCTATTGATCTATCCTCAAGTTAAGCAATACTATCCTCAGCTGTGGCTACTCTACTAATAAGGCCATCAAAGGCATTCTTTATTTCTGTTACAGTGTTTTTGATCTCTAGAAGTTTTTTAATGTTCTTTCTTAGGATTTCCATCTCTCTGCTTACAGTGCCCATCTGTTTTTGCATGCTGTTTACTTTGTCCATTAGAACCCTTAGTATATTAATTATAATTGCTTTGAATTCCTGGTCTGATCATTTTAACATCCTTGCTATGTCTGGTTCTGATGCTGCTCTGTTTCTTCACATTGTGTTTTTTGCCTTTTAGTATGACTTGTAATTTTTTATTGATACCCAGACATAACATACCAGGTAAAAAGATTGCTGCTGTAAATAGGCCTTTATTGAGGTGGTGATAAAGTATAGGGGAGGCACAGAGCTCTATTTCTGTGATTAGGTATCGATCTGTTCGGGAACCTAGGCTTTGGACTATGAACAAATTATTGGACTATTAACAAATGTGTCTCAGTTTTGTTCTTCTCACTTAGATGGGACGGGATGACTATAGTGGGCTAGAGTGGGGCACAGTATGTTTCCCTTATACCATGTGGAATGCTAGAGTGGGCTGCAGTTGGGTATTCCCCTTCCGTTGATCTGTCTAACATTTTCCATCTCTTTTTTTATTTTTTTTTTGACCATCTGTGATACAGTTAAAACTGTTGTTTATGTCTTTGTCTGTTAATTTTAGTATCTGGATCAGCCCTGACTGATTGCTTGTTTTCCTTATAATGGGTCGTATTTTCCTGCATCTTTGCATGCCTGCTAGTTTTTAATTGGCTGCTGGACATTGTGAATTGTACCTTGTTGGGTGCTGGATTTTTTTTTTTTTTTTTTTTTTTTTTGAGACAGAGTCTCGCTTTGTTGCCCAGGCTAGAGTGAGTGCCGTGGCGTCAGCCTCGCTCACAGCAACCTCAAACTCCTGGGCTCGAGTGATCCTTCTGCCTCAGCCTCCCGAGTAGCTGGGACTACAGGCATGCGCCACCATGCCCGGCTAATTTTTTATATATATATCAGTTGGCCAATTAATTTCTTTCTATTTTATAGTAGAGACGGGGTCTCGCTCTTGCTCAGGCTGGTTTCGAACTCCTGACCTTGAGCAATCCGCCCGCCTCGGCCTCCCAAGAGCTAGGATTACAGGCGTGAGCCACAGCGCCCGGCCTGGGTGCTGGATTTTTTATATTGCTATAAATATTCTTGAATTTTGTTCTGGGATACAGTTAGGTAACTTGGAAAGAGTTTGATCCCTGTAAGTCTTTCTTTTAAGATGTATTAGGTTGGACCCTATCAGTGTCCATTCGAGGTCTAATTATTCTTCACTACTGAGGCAAGACCCTTCTGAGTAATCTACTCTATCCTGTATCAATCATGCAGTTTTCTGGTCTGCCTGGTGTAAATAGGTACTGCTCCCAGATGTGTGTTAGTGCTGGCGTTGTTCCCCATAATCCTTTTGGGTGTTTTCCCCGTGGCCTCAAATAGTTTCCACACGTGCATGGGCTGATCAATGCTTAGCCAAATACTCAAGGGCCCTCTTCACATCTCTGGAGCTCTTTTTCTGTGCAGCTCTCTTCTCTCTGGCACACTGCCCTGTAAACTCTATTTGACTCTCCTCCTTAGAATCTCAACTCTGTTTTCTCAACTCAGGTAGTTTGGGCTGCACGTGTGTTCTCCCTCCCTGCATCATGGCTTGAGAACTCTTAAGGCAGTAAGCTGGGTAATCATAATCAGACGGTTCATCTCATTTGTTTCCCATCCTCAGGGTTTACTGCCTTTTGTTGAGTGGCATCCAGTGTCCTGAAAACAGGACATATGTTTGGTTGTTTCAGGAGACTGGTTAAATCTGTTATTACGTGGAGCTTCCTAAAAGTGCAAATATCCAGGCCGCAGCACAGTCTCTGGGGATGAGACTCAGCAAACTGGTTTTAATTAAGCCCCCAGATGATTCAGCTGCACGCTGAAGTTCGGGAACCACTGTGAAACATTGCTAGCAAGCTCCCACATAATGCCGATGCTTGATGGTATTGGTCCAGAGGTCATGCTTTGAGAACCATCATTTCTAGAATAAACTTCTTATTCCATAATATCCAGCATGGTTCTGCTTCTTTGATTTAACTCTGCCCTAGAGCACATAGAGGAAGAAAATAAATTAAAAACTAAATATGCAATTACGAACACGACACTGGGGGTTGGGGAGGTGAGGAGGAAGACTTCACTGCCTTCCACTTCCTGCCAAGATAGAACAACAAATAGGGGACAGACTGGGGAATTAGTGGTCCAGTGGTGGTGCTGGAAGCCAGGGAAATAGCACTGTGGCTCTTGGGAAACAGTAGCTTTGGTAAACAAGGCAGTGCTTTCAGGGAAATCTGCAAGGGAGACACACCCAGAGGCTGTAATGGGATGGGGCGGGGGGAGTAGACAACAGGGAAAGACTGTTTTCTCTGCACATCTTCAGTCTCTGAATTGGTAGCCAAGCGGTCTGGCAGGAGGTCTGGGGTTGCTGCTGGTCAGCAGAGCTAGCAATCAAAAAGAAGAGCTGGACGTGGAGCAAGAATGAGGACAGGGAACAGGGCAAAAGAGCAAGGAGGAACTGGAAACTTCTGCAGCTTCTGTGTCGCTCGCTCATCACGGCTAGCCGTGATGCTCTTCAGACTGTAGTGCCTGCTGCTTCAATTTGTAGGGGAGGAAAAAAAATTTTCTTCTCCTCTACCCATCTTGGGTTCATTGGTTGAAGCCCGGTAAACTAGATTGACAAAAGACAGACAAACAAGAGAAACAGTTTGTTGACACGTGTAGCCTCCATCACATACATCGTGAGGCTAAAAAAGTGATGAGCAACTCAGGGCTGGTTAGAACTTGGACTTATATGACACCTTAGCAAAGAACAGTAAACTTGCAGAATAGGGATAAGAAAAAAGAAAAGGTTTTAGGCTTCCAAGGGTGGTGAACTATGGGAAGATAAATATATGAGGGTAACTATGCCATGAAACTTCCCTAGAAGAGGGAATTTATGCAAGTTCTCATTTCTCAGAAGTTTTTGCTTTTAGTCAGCTAGGGAAGCTCTGGGAAGGCCTCTTTCTGCATCTCTTGATCCCATTTGCCTCCAGTTCAAAACAATCTTTATACCAAAGTGGCATATTTTGATTTCCTATGAGTTTCACCTCCTATTTTGTGCACATTTTCTTTTGGCCAACTCTGATGCAGAACAAAACCAGGAAGAGAATTCTAGGAAATGTATTTCCAGATTAGCTAAGTAGACAAATTACAAAACCACCACATCCCACTCATTGTTAACCAGCATTTATCACACCTTTTTTTTTTTCTTGAGACAGTGTCTTGCTCTGACTTCCCAACTAGAGTGCAGTGGCATCATCATAGCTCACTGCAACCTCAAACTCCTGCTCAAGTGATCTGCTCAAGTGATCCAGCCTCAGTCTCTCCAGTAGCTGGGACTACAATTGCACACCACCATGCTTGGCTAAATTTTTTTATTTTTCGTAAAGATGAGGTCTCATTATATTGCCCAGGTTGGTCTTGTACTCCTGTCTTGGCCTCCCAAAGTGCTGGAATTACAGGCATGAGCCACTGTCAGCACACACCTCTTTTAAACCATATTAAAATTTAATCTAATTTAAATTAAATAATATTTAATTTCTAGATAAGGTCAGTAGCAAAATCTTGCTTCTGATTAACATACTCCACTGTTCATCAAAAAATCAAAAACATGCTAACCCTCTCCCCAGAAGGGGATACATATTCCATATGTCATTTTACCTTCAGGTGATGTTCAAGCCTATTTGAGCTGGCTCAAAACCCCCTTTGACTAAGAAACGAAGTTAATCTCATTAATACATCTTATCTGGCAGGAGAATGGGAGGGGAGAAAAAGAGAAGAATTGGTTAACATATACTTAATAGAGGCCTGGTACAGTGGCTCACGCCTGTAATCCTAGCACTCTAGGAGCCTCAGGTAGGAGTATCGCCTAAGTTCAGGAGTTCGAGAGCAGCCTCAGCAAGAGCTGAGACCCTATCTCTACTAAAAAATAGAAAAATATTAGCTGGGCAACTAAAAATAGAAAAATTTAACCAGGTGTGGTGGCTCACGCCTGTAGTCCCAGCTACTCAGGAGGCTGAGGCAGAATGATCACTTAAACCCAGGAGTTTGAGGTTGCTGTGAACTAGATTGATGCCATGGCACTCTAGCCCAGGCAATAGGGCAAGACTTGTTTAAAAAAAAAAAAAAAATATATATATATATATATATATATATATATATATACACACACTCTCTCTCTCTCTCTCTTAATAGATTTATAATTAAATAAGGAAAAATTGTTTATAACTATAATAGTTCTCATTTATCCAACTGGTCTTGTGGTCATAATAGTATTTATAACTTCCTCCATCCACTACCCATTCCACATTTCCTTTGCTTTTTACAAATACCTTGACTAGTTCTGATTCCTTGCCTGGTGGAATGACCCAAAACTTCATTCCTGAAGAGTCTAGGCTGTTAGTAGCCCAGCCTATCCTAAATTGTTGACATTTTCCATTAACTTTTATCACATTTATGGTAGCCCCAGGGGATCTACTTCATTTCAGACATATTCTTCCTTATTCTGTGTTGTCACAATCCAATTTAACCTTTCAAATTGTGATCAATCACCACAACAGTGTTTTGCCTGTTGGTTTATTAGCATGAGCAGGTCAAAATAGACACATGGCAATCTCAGTTTCCAGTTTATTGAAAGCACTGCTGAGTTCCATGATGAAGGCATTCCTCCCTTGGAAACTAACAACCTCTGGGCCAGTAGAGCCCAAATTGATCTCATGGGTTGACAAGCCAGGCAACTCCCAGGTCACGAGGGGCAGCTCAGGTCATATGGTAACTTGGTTACTCTTGCTGGTTGAATGTTCAGGATCTACTAACGCAAGATAGCAAGCCAGAAGCTGCTTCTCCACTATATGATCATGGCGACCCATCGAGGAGGCTGGAAGCCGCTTCTCAAAGGGGGAATAGTTGTTACCTGCAGAAGAGGGCATTGCTTTTCTTCAAAATCCTAAATGTTTGTGCTGCCATTTATCTAAAGGAGCCTTTCAAAGGCATTCCTATCTGCCACAGACATTTTGAGATCATTTATTTTATCTTTCACTACATCAATCGCTATATACTAGGTGGCAGGGCATGTTGATTTGCTCTGCACACTATCTGCAATTGCAACTGCAACTGGAGTCACCACTTGACTAAGTTTATGATAATCCACTGTCCTCCCCATTCCCTTTATATTCTAGACAAACCAAATGTGTGTGGTGAATCGAGATACAGTAGGAACCATTTCATCTTTCACATCTTTGTTGATGGCACTAATCTCTTCAGTCTTTTGGGGAATGTGATATTGTTTTTGGTTTACTATTTTGATAGTTAGAGGCAGTTCCAGTGGCTTCCATTTAGCCTTTTCTACCATAACAGTCCTTATTCCATGGGCCAGAGAAGTAAGTAATATGGGGATTCTGCCAGTTGCTGAGGCTGTCAATTCCTACTATGCTGTCTGGACCTGGGTTCAGGGACCCACTAGGCCAACTGTGAGATGGACCCAAGGCAAAACTCCATGGATCACTTGACCTGCACAGTCTTTACTCTGTCCTGCAGTTTGGGTCTACACTAGTCCTCAGACGTCTAGTTATTTCGTCTTTCCAGATCACCCTGGTAAATGGTCACAAGCCCCTTTGAGGAAGTACAGAAGGAAAACCCAGATTCCCTTTTACTGCAAAGATTGTGTTGGTGAACTGGCTCAAGCCTTGTTGAGGGGAGCTCAACTGGCTCAAGTCAGAATCCTATTCATCAGATCTAAAGCTTTTCTGTTTATACAAATCAAGTTAAACTTTCAAAGGCTGCCATCTACTATATTTTACTCCTAAGGACACTAATCAATTAGCTAACGCCAAAGATATCTACAGATGACTGCCCTTCTTCAAACATCCCAAGGCCTTCTTGTTCTCTTTGAATGTTAACGGTGTTCATAATTTTTCTCTTATTCTTCTGTATGCACTTGAGGGCCTATTGTTGCTATAATAATTGTCACAGTCCAGTTTCCCCATACCTTGCCCTATACCTGCATTTCATCCCATGGTGCCACCAAAATTTGAATTGTGACACCATTGTATGCCATGGGTTACTCATGTCTCATCCCCTGCCTGCCCTCTGCCACTCCCCATAAAGAGATTATCGGCCGGGCGCGGTGGCTCACGCCTGTAATCCTAGCACTCTGGGAGGCCAAGGCTGGGCGGATCACTTGAGGTCAGGAGTTCAGAATCAGCCTGAGCAAGAGCAAGACACTGTCTCTACTATAAATAGAAAGAAATTAATTGGCCAAGTAATATATATGTAGAAAAAATTAGCCGGGCATGGTGGCGCATGCCTGTAGTCCCAGCTACTCGGGAGACTGAGGCAGCAGGATTGCTTGAGCCCAGGCTTTGAGGTTGCTGTGAGCTAGGCTGACGCCACGGCACTCACTCTAGCCTAGGCAACAAAGCGAGACTCAATCAATCAATCAATAAGCCAGCCAGCCAGCCAGCCAGCCAGCCAGCCAGCCAGCCAGCAGGGCATGGTGGCTCAGGCTTGTAGTCCCAGCTACTCAGGAGGCTGAGGCAGGAGGATCACTTGAGCCCAGGAGTTTGAAGTTGCTATGAGCTAGGCTGACGCCATGGCACTCTAGCCCAGTCAACAGAGACTGTCTCAAAAAAAAAAGAGATTATCATTGAGTTCATTGAATACGACTAACCCAATCCCAGAATCTCATTTTAAGAGTCTGTTTCCTGTGGCCACTTATGGTACCAATTACTCTATCAGTCTGGATCCCAACAAGAAACAGATGGCACAATTGTAATAGGGTGATTTGAGGAGGGCTTATTATATAGGGCCTATTTACAAAGGTATGGGTACAGGGGAATCTTACAAAGGGAGGAGACAGTTACCAGAAAATGAGGGAAAGAGTCATGTAGACTCAGATTTGGTAAGAAAAGAGACCTTCAGTTGAAGGACAAAGCAGCTTGAGGCAATCTTGAAGGGAGGGAATTGGAGGAATACAAACTCTAATAAGGAATTAGAGGACCTTACTCTCTTCCCTCCCTCGGATTTCCTGTAGGGAAATCCCTGCTGAGCAAACCCAAATGGAAGCCAGAGAATAGAGGAAATATTAGCGTGGTTCATACAGGTAAATCTCTGGAGACTGAGCTCAGAAAGCAGACCTGAAGAGGCAAACAGTTACCTGGTATACTCTGTATTCCATAATTAGATTAATGGAATAATAGAAATGCAACTGAAGATCTAGGAACCAGTACATTTCCACACAGCATCTACAAGGAAATTGGACCTTAGATCAGATCACACTGAAATATTGAGTGATTTTCACATCTGTTCTTTGCACATTTTTCCATGTACAATATTTAAAGGGACAGGGTCTTACTATGTTGCCCAACCTGGATTTGAATTCCTGGGCTCAAGCAATCCTCCAGCTTGAGTTTGTGTTCCTCCTGAGTATGCAAGCCTCCAGCCTCAGCCTCTGAGTAGCTGGGACTACAGGAGTGCCACCATGCCCAGCTTTCTCCTTAACTTCTGAATTTGCTTGAACTAAATTTTAATTTCTATTATTCTAAGACACTACTTATGCTATATCCTCCACATCTCACGCAGTTGATAAGAATGCTTAACAATTGGTCATCAATTGTTTCCATAACATGTTCAGTCTTCTGCCAAACCCAACCAAGGTCATGTATTACAGATTCCTTTCTGTTTTCTTCTAGCAATTTTAGTATCATATTTCACATTTTTAATTTTTGTATAAGGCACAGGGAATGAATAATTTCTGGTTTTGCAATATGGCAATTCAAGTGTTCAATATCATTTGTTGAAAAGATTATCCTCCATTGAATTGCCTTTCCATTATCAGAAATCAATTATATCTGTGTGGATCTATTTTGGGGCTGTTCTGTTTCATCAATATACGTGTCTATCTTTTTGCCAATAACATTACATTCTTGATTACTGTAGCTTTGTTTTCAAATCAGGCGAGTCTCCCAATTTTGCTCTATTACAAAATTGTCATGCCATAATTTGCCTTCCCATGTAAAATTTTTAGAGACCGGGGTCTCCCTATGTTGCCAAGGCTGGCCTTAAACAAGCAAGTTACCAACTCTTGCTGGTTGAGTGCTCAGGATCTACTAACACAAGATAGCAAGCCAAAAGCTGCTTCTCAAAGGGGGAATAGTTACCTGCAGAAGAGGGCATTGCTTTTCTTCAAAATCCTAAAGGTTTGTGCTGCCATTCATCTAAAGGAGCCTTTCAAAGGCATTCCTATCTGCCACAGACATTTTGAGATCATTTTATCTTTCACTATATCAATAGCTATATACTAGGTGGCAGGGCATGTTGATTTGCTTTGAGCAATTCTCTCACCCTCAGCTTTCCGAGTAGCTAGGACTACAGGTGAGCGCCCCCATCCATGCCTGACACCCCACATAAATTTTACAGAATCAGCTTGTGGATATCTACAAAAAAGCCTGAGGTTGATTAGGAAATTGCATTGAACTTCTATACCAAATTCAAGAAACTCACAGAGCAAGTCTCCCAATCCATCTCATTTAGGTCACTTCTTTCATCAGTATTATTTTGTACCTTTCAGCATATAGGCATCACGGTCATCTCGAGGTTATCTGCAGGGGATTGGTTCCAATTGCCACCACCCTGCAACTGCCAAAATCCTTGGATGCTCAAGTCCCTTACATAAAATGGTGTAGTATTTGCACATAACCTATGCACATCCTCTCACACATCCAATACAATCCAAATGCTATGTAGTTGCACCGTGTTGTTTAGGGAATGACTATACATGTTCAGTACAGATGCAACCATTGCAGGCTCAGGTACATTTTCCATCCTTGGTTGGTTTAATCTGTGGATGTGGAACCCATGGACAGAGGGCCAACTTTACCTTATTATACCGAAGTATTTATTTCTTCGGGGGAAGACGCAGTGAGGGTGATGTGTTCAGCTTAAGTGTCTGAAATTGTTCCGTTTAGATCTTGTGATTTCTTTCATCAGTGTTCTGTAGTTCTCAGCACAGGAATTCCATATGTTGTAGTCTTTTTTTTTTTTTTTTTGAGACAGAGTCTCGCTTTGTTGCCTAGGCTAGAATGAGTGCCGTGGTGTCAGCCTAGCTCACAGCAACCTCAAACTCCTGGCTCAAGCAATCCTCCTGCCTCAGCCTCCCAAGTAGCTGGGACTACAGGCATTCGCCACCATGCCCGGCTAATTTTTTTTGTATATATTAGTTGGCCAATTAATTTCTATTTATAGTAGAGACGGAGTCTCGCTCTTGCTCAGGCTGGTTTCGAACTCCTGACCTCAAGCAATCCGCCCGCCTCGGCCTCCCAGAGAGGTAGGACTACAGGCTTGAGCCACCGCGCCCGGCCTGTAGTCTAGTTTTTGTGGGTATAGTTTTTGTGTCACTTTACATTTGAGATCAATTCTTATGGGAGGTGATCATTACTGAGAATAGATCATGGACCCACATCTTTCTTTCCCAACTGAGTCTTAAGTTCTCTAGGCTACGAAAACTTGAGTGTATGGTGGGACATCTAGGCTACATGGAACTCTCAGGTTTTTATTTAACTGAGCTCACAGAAATAATGTTGAGAATGCTACACCATATGAATTACTCTACTAAAATGCTCTCAAACTGGGATTCCTATACACATAGGCTGTTCCTAAAGACATACCACACACACATTTGGAGTTCCAGTGGGCTTTTATTGAGATAAATTAACAAAAACCAAGATTTTACCAACCATCTTTTCTGAACCTTATAAACTCAGCAAAAGACTCAGGTCCATATACGTGTACATACAACAGAACACATCCCAACAAAAACAGAGCCCTACTGGAACATTTGCCAATTAACAGAAAGCCAATTTTCCCTTTCCCCAAATGTTTTCAAAATTTTGAGTTCTCACTGTTCGCTTCTCAGTGGAACTGGTCCCTTGTGGCTAGGGACATTGGAATTCTCTCCCATTTTTATTGAACAAAAAATAATTTTTTTCCCGTTGTTTTGTTTCAAAAAAGGGAACAGTGACTTTGTTTTCTCCAGGCACCCCTCCCCCAAAACCAATGGTTAAAATACAGCAGCCTGTATCTTAATAACCCAGCCCTACCCCCTCCCTTTCCCTGCCCAGCATTGTCTACTGGAGAATTTAAATACACTTCTGCTGGAATCTGTCAGCTGTGGAGGGGCAGAGTCCAGGTGCCAGGCTAGCTCCCTCTGTCCTCATGAACTATGACAACCTTTGGACACTTAACTCTTTACCCCAAAGATGAGTTTTTAGATCAGAAAACAGAGATTTTCTTTGGGAGATTTTAAAAAACTACCTTTAGGGATATAAAGTAGAACTGCAAGCTCACCAAAGTCCACTGAAGTTCACCAAAAAGCTGACTTATTTTAGCTCCCATGTGGCCAATAATTTTGCTTGACAAAGGTATTTGGCAAGAAAATGATTCCACAACAAATTTAAAGATACACAGAACATTTAAAAAGTAGCAAATTAAAACAACATGGCTTAATTCCCAAGAACTTATTTCATTTTTTTGTTACTCATCTAGAAGGTCAGGAGTGTGGCTAAAGGCAGTTTCTTATGAGGTTATGAGCTTCCAAAGTGTCTCTAAATCCTTAGTGCAGACACCCTCCCTTTTGGGGCAAAGTACCCTCCCTCCCACCCCTATTAAAAAAAAAAGAAAAGAAAAAAATTAAACCAAATGATCAGAATGAGATGCTTTGATTCCAACACTTTACACTCAAGCTTTGTGTTAAGTTGTCTTGTTCTAACCAAACATGATGGTATCAAACACAAAGCACATGACATAGGAAAGATGCTCTCATCTCATTCTGAAAACAAATACTGATAACCACCCCCCCCCCCTTTGGGCCAACCCATGTTATGATGCTAGGACCAACTTGAAAATAATTTAGAGGTATATATTCAGGTTTCCCTCTCCTTTACTTCCTTTCCATGAAAGGTCATTTTAGAATGAATTTATTCCACTCCTAAGGGAAAGAAGCAAAAAAGCTTCTATCCCCACCAAAACATATGGGGAGAGAAAAAATATAGGTCTAGAGGTGGCAAGATGTGTAACAGTCCATAACCCATTACACAACTAGACAACCACAGCTAAACCATGAGTTGGCTGCAGTTATAAAATAGGGACTAGTTTTCATCCAAATGAACCACTGGAAAGACATTACCATTTCTTTAAAAAGAAAACAAAAATACCACTCGATATTGGAAAGAATCTGAAGATGATTTCCAATAGTTACAATGCTCCTTATAATGGTATTAGGAGGGATTAAAAAAAAAAAAAAAAAAAAAGACCAGGCTTTGACCTAGTCCTTAGAGCATCTTTCCATTTTAACAATTCCTATTCAAGAGTCAAGCACCAACACTGGACAGCTGCCTCTACAAGACTGTGTCCAATAGTGGTGCCCCAGATAGTTTAAGTGCCACTCCTCATCAGAGGCTGTACTTCAGTAATACTTTCAACTTTAAGTCTGTGCTTTAAGAGGGACCCACAGGCATGTGACACTAGGCTAAACAGTCTAAGGTTGGCAAAGACTGCGCTTCTTCTATAGTCACCCACATGCTCTCCAGCGAGATACAAAATTGCATTTATGCTCCTTTTCTGCTATATGATCCCTCTTATCTCACAAAAGGTGGGGGAGAAAGAGAGCTGCATCAGTACAAGGGCAAGATTTCTTTTTTTTGGTCAAAAGTTGATGCCTTTTAAATTCCCTCCCACCCTCCCTGGAAAAAGTTACTTCCTTAATTAGGGTTTGTATTTAGTTACCAATATGGACTGGACAGAATATATGTGACTTGAATTCCAAATAAATGAGCTTGTTCTTTTTTGGGTTTGTACCGTGCAGCCCTTGCTACAGTTGTTAAAGGAGTTAGGGCTATGTCTAATCAGGAGGCATCTGCAGGATTTTGATTCCCATGGAATTATGCATGAGTCACAAATAGTTTTGTTTAGAACTAGGCAGAGTCAAAAAAGCAACTTCAAGTAATTGATTTTTGTCCAGATGAGTTAAAGCATGAAAGCATATGCAGGACTTATTGTGTAGTATCTTAGGGTTTTGAAAACCAATGGAATATGGAAATCAATTTTTTAAAAATTTTGCTTTCTGCTCCCCCCATGCCTCCTGATTGACCTAGTATACCAGGTTAAAAGGGAATTAAAAACATTAAAAAAAAAAAAGTTCACTGGTTTTGATTCATCTCACTCCTTTTGCCTGGAGATCAGGCCAAACATCAAGCATATTGGGAGGGGCACAATTTAAAGCAACACTATCAACTGTAAAGCATTTGCCAGCAATTTACAGTGCAAAATGACAGATAATTCTTTTCACAACGCAAGAGGATGGCAAGCAGCTTTCTGTAGCATGAAAGTTAACAGCTCTCAGGGGTTGCCCATTTCTGCATAAGTTTATGTATCCAGGTAGGCAGAGGGCAACACACTTACACACTAAAGGAGATGATCCACAGAAAATCGAGTTCCAGAACTGCTAACATTACCAAAACTGGTACTGGCTAAATATTCTGAAATGCAAATCCATGCTTTATACATATACTGTTCAAAGACACTGCCACTCCATAGAATTCCATACTGCAAGGTAGATTAATCTTTGCCCCCTTTAGCAGAGCTTGAAAAATTCCTCAAACTTTTAGTAAGGGGGAAGAAGCAAAATCAGAGAGCTTCTCAAAAAAACATCTTGAATTATAGATTTTTTTGAAGTTTCCTTGTTTTCTCTGGTAAGCCTCTTCCAAAGGTACTAATGAGACAGTGTGGCAGCAAACAGTACATCCCAGACTTCTGAGTCCCTTTTCTAACACCGGGTCCCGTAGAAATCTGCTCTCTACAGCAAGAAGCCGAAGTATTTTTTAGAATTTAGTGTTGCGGAAAACTGAGCCCCTCTCATCTTTAGCTGCTCCCATAATCACTCTAATCCCCTTAATCCCAGCAACCTTCATCCAAAAAAAAATATATATATGTATATATATATATATGAACCCAGAAAAAAACTTATTTACAAAGTTTATACAAGTATACACACCCAATTTTCTATGGGACACACTTTGCCACAGAGGAAAGAGGGTCAAGGCTCTGACATGTCTACACATCAAGTGCCATACTGCTAATGGAGGCGTATGTAAACCAGTCTTTAGTGTTCTGCTATAGAGCACAAAGGCTTGTCATATGGCTCCTGCAATGATAGACTGCTCTTTCCTTTGGGAGTGATGATGTTTTATCTACTCAGCCCAGAAGAAATTTTACTTGGGATTTTTTTTTTTAAATACATGTATTTACAGTGCGGATGAACTGCAATTGCATATCAACTCCTCCACATAAAGAAAAAGAAAATGGTGTTTAACATTAATAAGTTTCATCTTCCAGCCCTGGGCTTGAGTACTGGGTAAAAAGGGAAGAGAGAGACTTCAACTTGAAACCAAAACAAAAAGACAAAATTTCTAAAAGAAAAAAAAGGAAGAAAAAAGGAAAGAATTACTATTGTTGATTCCTTGGGCTGTGTCTAAAAGATGATATTCTGAATGGTCTCATAGCATAAGGCACTTCGCACAAATAAGTAATAAGCTCTTCAGGCTTAAAAAACGGATGAGTAATCAGGGAGAAGTTGAAATGCACTCGAGAGTCAGCTGTTGGAGAATTTTGAAATCGCAGACAAGCTTGTGTGTTCATCAAGATTCTTCTCTTTTTAGGGTTTCTCCCCTTCTCTTCTTTCTCCTCCTTCCTTGTCCCCTTTCCCCAGAAAACATTTTTAAAAAACCAGCAGTTAGTGCAACTAATGTTCAGTCAGCACACAGTGCAAACAAGTGGAACAAAAAAGGTATATTCCTTCTTTTCAGCTTTTTTTCTCTTCACCAGTTAAAAAAAGAAAAAAATGTCTGAGCTCTTTTAAGTTTTCATAGTTCCAAAATAAAAGAAGATGAAAAACCCACAAAGAGAAGAGCATCCCCCCAAAAATGCTGTGTCACAGATCCAAACGATCCTCCTGTAGTTTGTCAAAGCCTAAAGAAAGAGGGAAGAAATCTAAGATTAACATGTGTGAAAGCAATACAAACTAGGATAAATGGATTTTTCACAATTATCCCAAATGCTCTTTCTACTAATAGTAGTGTCTACTGAACCTTTGCCTACTGTAGAATCCACTGGTTAGGATTAAGCAATTTTTCCTAGGCATCCCTGAGACAGAATAAGAGCCTGAATGTTCTGGTAGAAGGCAGCTCTCATTCATAAGAACTAAATCAAGAGGGAAAAATTACCTTACACAAACCGAACACTCTGCCAAAGTACTATTAAACACTGGCTAGGGCTAGGTTTTGTGTTTGTTCAAACACTGGCTAAGTTTTGTGTATGACACCTTACTTAGGAAAAAAAAGTTAAAGTGAAACGAATAATTTAAAAATTCTTTAAGCAACAATAGGTAAGATATTCACTGTAATTTGGAAACTATCACTTGTTAGATCAGATTTTCCTTAGGAAAAACTTTGAAAATAACTTACCTTACTTAATGTTGAGGCTTGTTTTGCACATTTCTAACCAGAGCCCAACAGTCATCAAAAGATCAAAGGCAAGGGTGTGCAGAAAATCAGAGTATGCATTTAAAAAATGCAGCCACCCTTATATCCTGATTACACATTTGGTAATAAGGGTATTAATAGGTAATCTTACCTGATTTAACCTACCCATTAGAAATTAAAAGAAAATGTTAAAAATAGAGGGATGACTGAGTAAAAAAGGAAAAGGCAAGAGCAGAAAATATTTTTATATTCAAAACTGCTTAAGATTCTTTTTTGCTTTCATTATTTTAGGGGCTGAATTTGTCTTAAGTATCACTCACTTATCACACTACTCAGGAAGCTGCATTCAAGAATAGCATTTATAGATTCTTTAATGGGACTACAACCTTACCCTAGAGATATCTGCTATTTACACCAATGGTGTTTTTACCCTATACTACCATCATATATGGTAGATATCGTATTTCCCCCGGGGAAGAGGATCTTGATTTTCTTCAATTATAGGTTCCACTTAGCTATTCTGTCAGGTACGCACATGCTTGTTAAGGTTTCTCATCTTCTACAGGCTCGCTGTGGTATTCTGCCACATATAGGCTCTTGTCAATGTTGCTTGGGATAGGTTTAATTTCTGTTCCCAGCTGCTCCTCAATACTTTTCAGGTTGAAGCGATCATCGTATGTGATCAAGTTGATGGCTAAGCCAAGATGACCAAAGCGACCTAACGAAAAAATTTTTAGAAATTAATTTAAAAAATGAGTTAAATATGAAAATCAATGTGTATGTCCAAGTGTATTAGTGGCAAAACCACACAGGATTAATATTTCTTTTCCGTACCATTCTGAGTACACAAAACCACTTCTTAAGAGTTTCTCTTCATACACAAATTACCCTATAACTTCCAGTTTCACAGCCCAAAGTAGTGCTTTATTTTACGTTTTTCAAATGACACAATGGATGCTCATCTGCACCAACAGATGCCTAGATACATACACTAAACAATACAGTCACAGATTGTACTACCTAATGAGTGAAGTTCTCCTGTGTTAATTTCATCTCAAATTAAGCACAAAGTTATTTTTAACTGATCTTAATAAATAAATGTTCTAGAAGAATTAGAAATTAGTCTTAAATACCAAACTGAATTAGTATTAATTCACTTTTCTCATAGCTACCAAACTCTATTTCACAAAGGAACAAAATTTAGTGATTACAAATCTCAAAAAACACTTCTACCAAGAACATCTCCCTCTTTTTTCCTCACCTGATCTTCCAATACGATGGAGATAGGTCTCTGCCAGCTTTGGGAAGTCAAAGTTTATTACCACATTCACAGCTTGTATATCAATACCTCGGGTAAACAAATCTTTAAAAAAAAAAAAAAAAGAAAGAAAAGATAATTCTCACTGTATCTTTGAATTTGGACATGCTTCTTGATACCACAACACTCTAATGCATATTTCTAGTGTAACCTAAGTTTACTAATTTCATTCACTTATTCAAATGCATATATAACATATATATACTTTTAAAAATTATGGTATGATATACATAAAATTGGAGAGCAAAGATATTTTTGTGGCATCTAAGTATCTAGCAAAGAGTAAATATCTGTTGCATATTAATAAATATCTCCTAATGAATTGACTGCAACAGATATTTAAAATTTAATTTATAAAGCATGCCATTTTATAGACTACAGAAACAGCATAAAATAGAATATGACTTGCCAAAAGTCACATGATTAGAGGTAAAAACTATAAGGACTTGGATGCTAATCTTAAAAACCTAAGAGTGGGCCTGGCGCCGTGGCTTGTACTTGTAATCCTAGCACTCCTCGAGGCCAAGGTGGGAGGATTGCTTGAGGTTAGGAGTTAGAAACCAGCCTGAGCAAGAGTGAGACCCTGTCTCTACTAAAAAATAGAAAGAAATTAACTGGCCAACTAAAATATATAGAAAAAATTAGCTGGGCATAGTGGCGCATGCCTGTAGTCCCAGCTACTTGGGAGGTTGAGGCAGAAGGGTTGCCTGAGCCCAAGAGTTTGAGGTTGCTTTGAGCTAGGCTGCCACCATAGCTAGAGTGCCCCACGGTACTCTAGCCAGGGCAACAGAGTGAGACTTTGTCTCAAAACAAAACAAAAACCCACAACCCTAAGAGTCTAGTATCCTTTCCACTAAATTAGATATTTTGAGTACTTCTACGTATTTAAAGGTCAGGTCTGATAAAGTAAACGTAAATATACGAATTCACATCTCTATTAGTTATCCCTTTTAGATATAGGCAGAGAAACAGAGATATAGGCAGAGAAACAAGATAAACTAGAAGTATGTAAGATATTTTTATAGCTCTTGATTCTTATAAATTAGCCAATTTAATATTTTGTTAGAAAATTTTGGAGTATATTCCTAGAACAGCATGTTTATAAAAATCTGTTTTATAAAAACAGATTCTGAAATAGAATTCTAAATCTTGATCCGGGTGGTACTCATATGGGTTATACATGCAAAAATTCGTCAAATAATCCATGTAAGATTAGTATATTTATCTACATTGTAACTCAATTAAACAATTCTTCTCTTCACTCAGAAGCCTAATTAATGATATTAATAAGATTATTAATCTCATACCAATAAAAAGATTTAGTATAGCAACGGGAAGGTACTGAATCCATTTGGTTTGCCTGATCTGTCTATTCGACCCATTTGTTGTTCTTTATGTGATAAAATAAACCAAAATATAAATTAATCGTCTTCTAAGAAAAAAATTAAAAGGCCACAATAAACAACTTCCAAAACATAGGCAGTGTCTTATTATAATTCATTTTGTGTTAGTTCATTCCTGTATACTAAAACTATTCAGAAAACAAATCCCAAAACTACTTTAATTTTTTTTAAAGTTGAAGTGAAGCAGTGGGAATGGAGAAGAAACAAAGCAATCTGTAACTGGTTGTGATCAATTAGTTGTAAACATCACTGCACTCAGACCAGCCCCAAAACTACTTTAAAAGAGAGCTGAGGTATGAGTGTGAGAAAAAGTCTTCTGCAGTTCCAGATATGGAACCCAATTTCAGGAGTTAACTAGAGTTCATTCTCAACTTCAGGAATTCTAAAAGTGGAGATAGGATGTGCTGGACTGTGTCATAGGCTGCACTATGTGATATGGACAGAGAAAGCAAAGCAGAACTAGGGAGAAAACCAATGGGGAAAGGAAATACAAAAATTCTTACCAGTGCAAACAAGATTGCGGCATAAGCCATTTCGGAAATCATGAAATACACGATTTCGATGTTCCTAGGAAAAAAGCAATGCATTCCATTTGATTAATACTTATACATAGCCCAAAATTTTCACCATCAGTTTCTCCTATCCAGTCAGTTCTCTATACCTCAAATCTGTCTATATGAATGATCCATGACATTAATATTCTTTCAAAACCAAGTATGAGGCCGGTGTGGTGGTTCACACCTGTAATACTAGCACTCTGGGAGGCCAAGGTGGGCGGATCGTTTGAGCTCAGGAGTTTGAGACCAGCCTGAGCAAGAGCGAGACCCCATCTCTACTAAAAATAGAAAGGAATTAATTGGCCAACTAAAAATATATAGAAAAAAATTAGCTGGGTATGGTGGCACATGCCTGTAGTCCCAGTTACTTGGGAGGCTGAGGCAGGAGGATCGGTGGAGCCCAGGAGTCTCACGTTGCTGTGAGCTAGGCTGACACCACGGCACTCCAGGCTAGGGCAACACAGTGAGATTCTGTCTCAAAAAAAAAAAAAGAAAAAAGAAAATCCAGCAGTGCTGTCCAACACAAACTTCTGTAATAAAGTAAATGTTCTTTATCTATACTTCCAATACAGTAGTTAGTCACTACAGGTGGCTAATGGAGCACTTGAAATGTGGCTATTACTGAGAAACTAAACTTTTCATTTTATTTCATTTTAACTAAGGTATGAATACGTATGATTATCCCTATTTTACTGTTAGAAAATTAAACCTCAGAAGAGTCTAAACTGAAGGGTCCTTTGGCTATTAAGGAATAGTTTATTCTTAAACTCAGGATATTTAGAGGACCATTAAAACAAAACAAAATCCAAGAAATACTTGGAAAAAGATTTTTTGTTACATCTGTTCAAGCTTTAGTTTTATACTCACCTGCCTCATTTTAGCATGAATATAGAAGCAAGAATAACCCAGTTGAGAGATCTTCTTGGCTAGCAATTCAACTCGCTGAGAGGAGTTACAGAAAATGATTGACTGGTTTATCTGAAGCTGAGCACAGAAAAAATAGGTATGAGAAAGAAAAACAAAAACCTTCATTTGGTTTGCCAAATCTTAAAAATACTGACTAGCAAACAAGAAATGTTAATGTGGCCTATAACTCAGAATCTCATAATACGAGACAGAAAGTTGTAAAAATTATAAATATTTTCCTTAATAGTTGCAGATAATAATTTATTAGTTTTACTGTAGAAAAGTACATTTCATAAAGGCCACATAACTGTGATGAGCAAAATACAGTTGATTCTAATTATTCAAAGTAGTTGTTATGGTCTACAAAATCACTGCAAATACCAAACTAGCAAATACAGAACCATTGCTCCGAGGGAAAATACAGGATTAGGCTCCTGTTAGCCTCTGATCACAACTTTTTTTGTCAACAGATCAATACACAACTCTGTTTTACATGTTTCAGTTTCAGAACAATTTATTTAATATACTCAGAGCCAATACCACTATAACTCATGCATGGACGAAGCATTATGTAATACACATTCTCTCTGCAAGGCACATCAGCATTCCTGTGCATAGAACACTGGGCAGCATGTCAACACCATGTGTAAGGGCCAATTTACAGTGAAATCATCAACAAAAAGCACACAAACTTGAAAAACATGACATAGACTGAAAAGGACACTTGTTCACAGTAAGAGAGCTAAAACAATAAGGCAGAGTGCTGCATTCTTTGACCTCAATTGGGAAATGTGCATGTCAGATGACTCAAATTCTTTAACACATTTCAAATGTCCACATATGGCTATGAAAGTACCTGGAGTACTGATTTCTGGATTACAAATAAATTCTAGTGACTAGGCAAATTCACAAATACAGAATCTGTGAATAATGAGGATCAACTATAATTAAGGTCAAAGTATTTCAGAAAAAAGTTAAAAGTACCTGTTACTTGTCAACTACAGGATAGTACCTTCGGATCAACAACTAAAACTGCCCTTTAGGAAACACTAAGAATTTTTCTTTTCTTTTTCTTTTATAGTGAAAATGGTGTGGAAATTGATAAAAAGTGTCTGTTTTACTGGAATTAAGTGATGGACAATATTTAGCAGTGGAAGCCTACTACTACTTACCCTGGAGAAAAGTGTGTTGAGGCAGTGTACTTTTTGGCGCTCAGTTACATATGCGTAGTACTGGGTTACTCCCTTCAGAGTTAGTTCCTCCATCAGGTTAATCTCATAGGGTTTCTGCAAATGGGAATTCTGAGAAAAAAGAATAGAATCTCATACTTATGAAAGCAGTATTTTATCTCTTAAACTCAAAATATATCCTATACATTTCTATCTGACAAAACACTTGCTTATAAGAGAAATATCTCTCTTCAAAACAAAATATATGATCTGTCATGGTAGAAATCAATTACCCTAATGTTTCAGATTCAGAAATGCAGCTATTAATAATTTACTACTACAAGTTGAGTATCCCTTATCTGAAATGCTTGGGACCAGAAGTCTTTCAGGTTTTGTAATATTTGCATTCATTATATTTGCTCCCATGAACATTTCTTTTGAGCATCATGTTGGTGCACTAAAGTTTTGAATGTTGAAGCATTTCTGATTTCAGATTAGGGATACTCAACAACCTGTATATTGCATACAGAATGATGCTATAATCAATTTACCTAAGCATCAATGGCTATGTCATTCTGACACCAAAAACTAAGTGAAAAATGAGGAATTTAATCATATTACTATTACGGTTTTCTTAAAAAACAGTTAATTTAATGAAAACAAATCTTGCTTGGTCAGCTGAAGAAAAAGCCAAAAACTTTAAATAATTAGAAAAAAATAGATTCACTGATAAGATGTAATTATAGATAAAAGCACACTTGTAGGCAATTGGATTAGTATTGATTCCAAATGCAGATTTATACTCACCATGAACTTCTGTACACTAAGAGGGAAAGTAGCAGAATATAGTAAAATCTGCCTGTTTTTAGGTAGCGTGAGAATAATATCCTCCATTATCTGCACAAAATCCTGTGATAGCAACTTATCTGCCTGCAGTACAAAGAGAAGACAACTTTAAAAACAATGAAATGTCTAAGGTCTTTGGGTTAATATATAGTCAAAGATAAGGTATCATCTAAGAAGAGCATCCATGGAATCCTCGTGGTTGTAAACAGTAAATTCTCTCCAACATTGCATAAAGTCCATTGGTACCAAGATAAATTCCCAGTGATTCAGAAGGGGGAAAAATCTATAATCCTCATCTTCCAGGGAAAAAAAATTCTAGACAGATAAAACCCTTGCTCCCATAATAGAATTTTAATGTGATTCCCATCAAACAGGTAAGTATGGTATAGAAGTTAACAGTTCTGGAGTTAAACTAAATGGGTTGAAATCTTGTCTCCTGTATTTATCAGCTGTTATTTACATACTATAGTAACTACTTCATTAGATAACTACCTTAAACAGTTATTGTAAAAATTAAATGAAAAAATACATGAAGCACTTATTGCTGGCACACAGTGATTGATTTATTGATTCATTCATTTTTAGATTTAGAGTCTCACTCTGTCACCCAGGCTGGAATGCAGCAGCCTAATCATAGCTCACTGGACTCTCAGACTCCTGGGCTCAAGTGATCCTGTCCCCTCAGTCTCCCAATGACCTGTACTCATTGGCATGTACTACCACGCCCAACTCTTTAAAAATTTTTTTGTACAGCCAGAATCTCACTATGTTGCCCAGACTGGTCTCGAATTCCTACCATTAAACAATCCTCCCACCTTGGCCTCCTAAAATGCTGAGATTATAGGCGAGAGCCACCATACCCAGCCTCGCTCCAATGATTAATAAATGTTATCTCTCATTACTCAAAGATAAAAGCTTGATTTGAATTAGACCATAATCAATGAACTAGTTATCTAAAAACACAAACCAAATAGGAAATGAACTTTTATGTCAAAATATTAATAATACTGATGTTCCTTAACTTATGAGATTCTATCCTGATAAAATGCATCAAGAGTTGATATAACAAGTACATTTAATACAACTAACCTACCAAACACTATAGCTTATCTTAGCCTACCCTTAAACATGCTCACAACACTTACACCAGCTTAGGGTTTGGCAAAATTATCTAACACAGTACACTGTAAAGTATCAGTTGTTTGCTCTCATGATCATGTGGCTGACTGAGAGCTGTGGTTTGCTGCCATTGCCTAGCATCAAGAGAGAGCCTACTGCTAGCCAGGGAAAATATCAAAATTAAAAATTTGAAGTAAGCCGGGCGCGGTGGCTCACGCCTGTAATCCTAGCACTCTGGGAGGCTGAGGCGGGCGGATTGCTCGAGGTCAGGAGTTCGAAACCAGCCTGAGCAAGAGTGAGACCCCATCTCTACTATCAATAGAAAGAAATTAATTGGCCAACTAATATATATATAAAATTAACCAGGCATGGTGGTGCATGCCTGTAGTCCCAGCTAGTCGGGAGGCTGAGGCAGGAGGATTGCTTGAGCCCAGGAGTTTGAGGTTGCTGTGAGCTAGGCTGACGCCATGGCACTCACTCTACCCTGGTCAACAAGCGAGACTCTGTCTCAAAAAAAAAAAAAAAAAAAAAAAATTTGAAGTAGTTTCTACTGAATGCATATTACTTCACATGATCGATTGTGTCAAAAAAATTGTTAATTGAGTTATCTGAAGTCAGGGGTCATCTGTACATGTACAAAACAATGCTAGATCCCAAGGATACAGAATTAAAAATAAGTTCTTAAAAGACTCTATAACCAAACTGGTGAGATAACACGTGTAACAGAGACCCAAAACTAAACAATACAAAGCAGTATACACAAAATGATGGGTTAGAGACATTGTATGTTTTGTAAAATATATTACCAAAAAAAGACTTAATGAACTTAGCTTTGCGGTTATTCAGCAATTCCTCTCCTTGAAAAAAATAAAATAAAACCTAAACTATCTAGAATCCCAAAGAAAAAGACAAAAGGCCGAACTCTTATGAACATCTCTCATCTACTGCAGGGGTCCTCAAACTTTTTAAACGGGGCCAGTTCACTGTCCCTCAGACCGTTGGAGGGCTGGACTATAGTTTGAAAAAAACTGTGAACAAATTCCTATGCACACTGCACATATCTTATTTTGAAGTAAAAAAACAAACGGGCAAAAACACCTGCATGTGGCCCGAGGGCCATAGTTTGAGGATGCCTGATCTACTGCCTCTGAAGGGCAAAACATGTTTTACAAGAAAATTAATTTAAACTGACCAGTTATATGTTTATTATAAGGTCATAAATACAAACCGCTTTTGCTTTGTTCACTGGCAATTATAAGCAAAGCACAGTAAAGTACAGAACAGTATCTTTCCAAATGAAGACACATTACCTCATCCAATACTATCATCTGGACATGATCAACCTTTGCTACTCCTTTCTTAATAAGATCCAGGATTCTCCCAGGGGTAGCGATCACCACGTGAACTATATGTAAGATTTAGAAAACATATATTCTCATTAATTTTAACTTGGGCAAAAAGGATATTGTAAAGGTTTATCATATACAGTCAGGCACCAATTAAAGACAGGGATCCATTCTCAGAAATGTATCGTTAGGCAACATCATAAAGTATACTTATACAAACCTAGATTGTACAGCCTACTCCATCGTATAGCTTCATTATAATCTATACATGATCCATTGTTCACCCAAAAGTCATTATGCAGCACATGACTGTTTATCTTTTATCAGAAACACTGTTATAGAGGTAGAAATAATATAAAAAGATACAAGATGTGTTTTAGGATAGAGACTTCCATTTCACTTCAGGATGGCAAGAGAATATTCATTTGTTTCACTTCTACACTAGGTGGGCTATAACTTCCCAAATCACCTGCTCCAAACAGGAGGCATACTTTCTTTTTTTTTTTTTTTCCCCCAATTCCAACTGAACTCCATATACTTTCTTATCTTAGGACAATGTCCAATGAATAACAGAAGGCATACTAGGCTTCTGACACAGCCAGTCTAATCTATAGCCACAGTCTTCAAAAAATTGTTATAAGAATCAAACAAGATAATCATTGTCAAAAACTATGCAGTATAAAGAATGTATCACTTAATCACATTATAATTATATATAAAATTCTGACTAAAATCTATATATAATTTTATATAAGTGATCTCATTCTTCCTGTTATCTTTTTTCACTCAGTAATGTATCATGGAAATCTCTTCATGAAAATGAATATAGATCAGTTTCACTCTTTAATAGCTATATGGAATTCCATTCAGACTATACCCTAGGGTATTTAGCCAATCTCCTCTGACATTTAGTTGGTCCAATTTTCAGTACTACGAACCCAACAGTACATAACCATATACATACATCCTTGCATTTATCCAATTATTTCTTCAGGAAAGATTCTTGAAAACCTACATTTATAATTTTTAAATATACTGCCAAATTTTCCACAATAGTGATTGTATCAATTTGCGCCCCCATAATGCAAGACAGCCCATGTCTCATACTGACTACTAATATTTATCATTACCAATTAGATAGGTATAATTAATATTAACTTGCTATTTTTATTTATATTTTTAAAAATTACTAATAAAGTTGAATATCTTTTTCAATTACTATAAATTTGTCTTTTTAAAAATGGTCATTTCCTTTATTCTTTTTTTACTGCAGCGTTTCTACTCCATAATTCTTAAAAAAAAAAATTTTAATAATTTACTGTAAGAAATAAACTGACTGTAATTACAGAGAGCTATTGCCTTATATTAATCATTACCTGTGTCATCAAGCCTCATTATGTCATCTCGTAAATTGGTTCCTCCTGTGGTTGCCATCACTTTAGCCCCTCCCATGTGTTTGCTGACCTGGATGCAAATTTGACTGACCTGTAGAGCAAGTTCTCTAGTGGGAACAATCACCATTGCTGGAAAACATCAAGGAACAGAGAAAACAGGAAGGTGGGCAGGAAGAGAGAAAAGAATATTCATATTTAAAGAATTTAAGGCCGGGTACAGTGGCTCACGCCTGTAATCCTAGTACTCTGGGAGGCCGAGGCGGGTGGATTGCTCGAGGTCAGGAGTTCGAAACCAGCCTGAGCAAGAGCGAGACCCCGTCTCTACTATAAATGGAAAGAAATTAATTGGCCAACTAATATATATAGAAAAAATTAGCCGGACATGGTGGAGCATGCCTGTAGTCCCAGCTACTCGGGAGGCTGAGGCAGCAGGATTGCTTGAGCCCAGGAGTTTGAGGTTGCTGTGAGCTAGGCTGACGCCACAGCACTCACTCTAGCCTGGGCAACAAAGCGAGACTCTGTCTCAAAAAAAAAAAAAAAAAAAAAAAAGAATTTAAAAGGCAGGGCACGCCTGTAATCTTAGGAGGCCGAGGCGGGCGGATTGCTTGAGGTCAGGAGTTCGAAACCAGCCTGAGCAAGAGCGAGACCCCCGTCTCTACTATAAAGAGAAAGAAATTAATTGGCCAATTAATATATATAGAAAAAATTAGCCTGGCATGGTGGTGCATGCCTGTAGTCCCAGCTACTTAGGAGGCTTGAGGTAGGAGGATTGCTTGAGCCCAGGAGTTTGAGGTTGCTGTGAGCTTAGGCTCAAGCAATGGCACTCAACTCTAGCCTAGGCAACAAAGCAGACTATCTCAAAAAAACAAAAACAAACAAAAAAAGAATTTAAGAAACTACAGATATACTGTCTTTGTAATCTAGATACTCAGATGTATTATTAAGTTACATTATTACAGGCCTGATACTATAAAAAGTCAAATGAATAAATCTTTTGAAAGAGAACCTACTGATCCAGAATTAGACTTTTGTCCAGGAATACTACTATATAAATACTAAACTCTTCTTAATTATAAACCTTTAAAGGGTTGAGTTGGCAACCATTAGTTCAAAGTTTATTAACTTGATATTTCTTTTCTTTCTTTTTTTAAAAATTTTTGAGACAGGGTCTTGCTCTGTCACCTGAGCTAGAGATCATATCTCACTGCAACCTCAAACTTCGATGCTCAAGGGATCCTCCTGCCTCAGCTTTCCAAGTAGCTGAGACTAACAGGCGAGTGCCACCAAGCCCAGCTATTTTTGGTAGAGATCAGGGTCTTATTCTTGAGCTCAGGTTGGTCTTTAACTCCTGGCCTCAAGGGATACTCCTGCCTCAGCCTCCCCAGAGTGCTAAGATTACAGATGTGAGCCACCGTGCCTGACCTTAGCTTAAAAATGTCTAAGAATTCTAACCACATTTGACAGATTCACTAAACACCCTAGTATGAAACTCCTACTACCTACGTTCATCATATAGAATTAGAGAGAAACAATAATTATAGATCAAAGAAAGCTAAAAATTTATAAAATCTTTAGAGGTAAAATATTAATTCCATTATGTTATCCTGGGTACAACTATGGAAATGTTTATTCTCCACCACCTAAGCTCTTAAAATTCTAAAACCACAAGCCTTTAAAGAGAAGTTTATGTTTCTATAACGAATTCTGCTGACACACATCTGCTACAAGAAACAATTCAGTTCTACAGTTTATAAGAAGCAATGTCAACTAATTTATCCTCTCATGGCTTTAGCTTTCCTATCATTAGAGCGATAATACTTTGCCTGTCTCACTGGACTGTTTGCAAAACAGTATCATGTAAAAGTACTTTGAAAACTAGAAATTGCTTTAAAAGGGTGGGAATCATTTTTACAAGACAATTAGACCAAAAACTATACAAGGAACAGGGCTGGAGGTGGGGGGAAGAAATCCAAAGGAAAGAATTAGGCCAAAAACTGTGAAAAGACAGAGAATACAAAATTGCAAATTATGTAAATTCTGACTAAAAAAAAAGATAGAAATATCCTCTACATAGTTCCATGATTTAAAAGGCCATTCTTAGTTTAAAAACAAACTTTTCTCCAACTAACCTTGTATATTGTCCTTCTTCAGGTCTAGCCGTTCAAGTAAGGGAATGAGGTAGGCACCGCTCTTGCCTGTTCCATTTTTTGCTCTAGCTAAGATATCCCTACCAGATAAAGCAATGGGAATGCTCTCCTCCTAAAAGAGATAAGACAATGCAAAATACTTGTGAATAAAAACAGTACACAAGAAATTCTGCTATAAAATACACTGAAGGATACCTCTTTTGGCACTGCTTTGAAGTGTCTTACATTTGCATTTTACATGAGTAACAGAGACCCAAGTAAATTAAATTAGCAGAACTACTCCTTATCATCATCATTATAAACTAGTACTTATCAGAACTGTGTAAAATCAGAACAAACAGTACAAATAATTCTCAGTAAAGACTATATATGGTATTTTTCTACCAGGAGCTGGGTGTAATAAAGTAAGGATCCATCCCTCCATAATTCATAATCACAACTTAAGAACTGAACTCTTTGGAATATTATGCAACCATCAGTAAGGAGGCTATGAGACAATGGGAAATTTAAAGGTGTGGGGCATATTAAATCTAAAAAGCTCAATACAAACATTATGTTCACTACAAAATTTTAGGCGGAGAAGCATATGAAAAACCCCACAATAAAGCAAAATGGCAACAATGGGAAAAGAGATTATATATGGTGTTTTGAATCTAGTAGACCATCTGGTGAAAAATTATAGCTTGGACACCTTATCCTTGCACAAAACAGGAATAGGCTAGGCACGTTTAACCTCAGGTCCCATATAGCATTTATTTATACATTACGTAAACCACCAATGTCTGTGTCTCACAGTCTACGTCTCTGTCTTGAGATATGCTCCAGTGGAGGGTTAATTCTATTTCAGTTATCTCAATCCATGCTCACACCACTGAGGGTGACTTCTTATTTTCATATTTGCTTACTTTATGTGTATTTTGCAAATGATAACTTTTTTTTCTTTGAGCCACAGTCTTGCTCTGTTGCCCGGGTTAGAGTGCCGTGGCGTCAGCCTAGCTCACAGTAACCTCAAACTCCTGGGCTCAAGCGATCCTCCTGCCTCAGCCTCCTGAGTAGCTGGGACTACACGCATGCGCCACCACACCCAGTTAATTTTTTCTACTTTTAGTTGTCTGGCTAATTTCTTTTTATTTTTTTAGTAGAGATGGGGTCTCACTCTTGCTGAGGCTAGTCTTGAACTTCTGACCTCAAGCAATCCTCCCAACTCAGCCTCCCCAGAGTGCTAGGATTACAGGCATGAGCCACCACACCTGGCCGATAACATTTCTTATTAACTTAAATTTCCCAGACAATGGCAAAGGATTTCCAAAAGTTACTTAAAATTAAATATGCATATACAGAGAAAGATTAAAACAACAGGTACAAACAAGGAGAAAGCAGAACACATAGACAATGCTTAGCTAAAAAAACCTCTATAGACAAATAACAGTATAATTTGGTCCCACAGACACTTTAGTCACTCAATGGGCTCTTAGCTAGACAAAGGTAGCTAGACACAATGTATGTTTGGAGAATTATTGCATTTGAAAAGAACTAAGGTTCCAAACCTCTGAAAATTGTTTTATTTTAAAGTCTCTATAAATCTCTACCTGAAGGCGAATTTTTTTTTTTTTGAGACAGAGTCTCATTCTGTTGCCCTGGCTAGAGTGCTGTGGTATCAGCCTAGCTCACAGCAACCTCAAACTCCTGGGCTCAAGCAATCCTCCTGCCTCAGCCTCCTGGTAGGTGGGACTACAGGCATGCGCCACCATGTCCGGCTGATTTTTTCTATATATATTAGTTGGCCAATTAATTCTTTCTGTTTACAGTAGAGACAGGGGTCTCGCTCTTGCTCAGGCTGGTTTCGAACTCCTGACCTCGAGCAATCCGCCCGCCTCGGCCTCCCAGAATGCTAGGATTACAGGCATGAGCCACCGCGCCCAGCCTGTAAATTTCTTTTTAGTAAAATACTACTTATGGTTTGTTACTCTGAATTATTCTAAGTAAAACACCATCTTGTGCTTTCCATGGATCATCAAGACAAAACAATAGGGAAGAAAAAAGCAATACAAATGGCAGTCTTAGGTATCTAAAACAACAATTTATATTCGTACAATACATTTATGTTGCTATTTCAAAATACTTTGGTTATATACTACATTTGATCTTCACAATAAAAATCCTGTGAGGGAGATTACTTTAGCTAGGTGTCAGACTGGTGAAGTGGCTAAAGAGTTAACTGCCTATATGCTACATCAACTCTGGCAGTGCAAGTAACAAAGTCAATTTTAAATTGCAATACAAAGTGAGAAATAGGAGTTAGCAAGTGTTCATTAATAATTAGTTCTGCCAAATTAACTAATTTCTTTTTTAAATAAAACTATTATATGAAATAACCTGTAACATTTATTGAGCATTTATCATATATATGGGCACTGTACTACGTATATGAATGATCTCACTTCATCTTCACAACCCTCTGGTATACACTATTATATCAGGTTGGTGCAAAAGTAACCATGGTTTTAGCATTATTGAAATTTGCCATTTGATATTGGAATACATTTTTTTTTTTTTTTTGAGACAGAGTCTCGCTCTTTTGCCCAGGCTAGAATGCCATGGCATCAGCCTAGCTCACAGCAACCTCCAACTCTTGGGCTCAAGCAATCCTTCTGCCTCAGCCTCCCGAGTAGCTGGGACTACAGGCATGCGCCACCATGCCCAAGCTAATTGTTTCTACATATTTTTAGTTGGCCAATTAATTTCTTTCTATTTTTTAGTAGAGATGGGGTCTCGCTCTTGCTCAGGCTGGTTTTAAACTCCTGACCTTGATCCATCCTCCCGCCTCGGCCTCCCAGAGTGCTAGGATTACAGGCGTGAGCCACCATGCCCGGCCTGGAATACATTCTTAATTAAATGTGGTTATACATTATTTTAATGTGCATTTCTTGCTTTATGTTTTTTTGCTAATGACTTATTACTTGCTGTTTATTTTATATTTATTTCAGACTACGGAAATGTTGTTAGACAAAAAAGTAAATGCAAGCGATTTTCTTATTCAAGTTTAAAATGGGTCCATATTTGGCCCAGGAACTGCTAACAAACGTACAGTGGTAGTGGTTCAAGAAGTTTTGCAAAGGAAACGAGAGCTTTGAAAATGAGGAGTGTAGTGGCCAGCCATCAGAAGTTGACTATAACCATTTGAGACCAATTGTTGAAGCTGATCCTCTTACAACTCAACATCAACCATTCTGCGGTCATTCAGCATTTGAAGCAAATCAGAAAGGTGAACAAAGTTGGTAAATAGGTGCCTCATGAGCTGACCAAAAATCAAAAAATTGTCATTTTGAAGAGTCATCTTCTCTTCTTGTACACAACAAGGAACTGCTTCTCAATCTCAATACAAATTAACTAATTTCTTTTTTAAATAAAACTATTATATGAAATAACCTGTAACATTTATTGAGCATTTATCATATATGGGCACTGTACTACGTATATGAATGATGAGATTGTGATGTGCGACAAAAAGTGGATTTTATACGACAACCGGTGACAGACCAGAGCTCAGTGGTTGGACTGAGAAGCTCCAAAGCACTTCCCAAAGACAAATTTGCACCAAAAAAAGGTCACGGTCACTGTTTGGTGTTCTGCTGCCGGTCTGACCCACTACAGCTTTCTGAATCCCTGCAAAACTATTCCATCTGAGAAGTATGCTCAGCAAGTTGATGAGATGCACCAAAAACTGCAACACCTGCAGCCAGCATTGGTCAACAGAAAGGGCCCAATTCTTCTCCACAACAATGCTCAACTGCATGTTGGAAAACTAACGCTTCAAAAGTTGAATGCATTGGGCTAGGAAGTTTGCCTCATCTGACATATTCACATGACCTCTTGCCAACCACCAAGTGACTACTTCTTCAAGCATCTTGACGACTTTTTGCAGGGAAAATGTTTCCACAACAAGGAGGATGCAGAAAATGCTTTCCAAGAGTTCATGGAATCTGGAAGTACAGTTTTTATGCTACAAGAATAAACAAACTTATTTATTTGTGGCAAAAATGTGTTGATTTTAACAGTTCCTATTATGATCAATAAAGATGTGTTTGAGCCTAGTTATAATGATTTAAAATTCATAGTCTAAAACCACAATTATTTTTGCATTAATCTAATACCTCAATTTTATAGGTCAGGAATTCAAGGCTTACAGAGATCCCAAATAACCAACTTATGAAGGAGTGGAGTTAGGATTCACCCTTAGCAGTTCCAAGTTTACCTGTAGAGTAGGTTACCTTAATTTCATCAGACCATTTTAAATAAGTAGACAATGTGCTAGTTATTGGAGATAAAAGTTGAACAACTAAGTCCTTATAGTAAAAGGGCTTTCATTAAGACTTTACACATGTAGATAAAATGGATTAACATGAACTACATCAAAGTAGATTCCTAGATATTTCTCATATTTATACCCAAACTGCCTATTATCTGATGATGCAAACCCTTATCTTGACGCTTTCTCCAGCCAAAAGTATACTCTCACCTCTGGGCAATCACTACCCCAGTTTTCTCTTCTTAGAACATGGATCACTTCTTCCAGATTGTCCCATCTTCTCCAATGGCTACATACAAATGCAATTCTCACTACAAAGGCATCTATCATAGCATATAGAAATTATTTGTACAATTACTGTCCTTTCCACTAAACTGTAGGACAGGAATCTGTCTTATTCATTACAGAGTTCCAGTGGCTATACTAGGTCACTCAATACATGTTTGCTCAATGAAAAAGTACTCAGTGATATCAGAGGGTTTGTTTTGACCATGGCTTGCATTCAACAGTTTCATCAACTTAAACAATTATCAAACTGGCATGTGTATAACATTTATATATACATGTATATATAACATATAACATTTATATATTTACAAGGGTTAAGTTGGACTAAAAAAATTTTTATATATACATGTGTATGTGTGTGTATATATATATGCATGTATGTATATGTATACACACAAATTTATTTCTTGCTCTTTCCACTGAAAAGGCTAGGTAGCGAAATAGCAAATTCAGTACCTAAGGCCTGGGTTTTGGTCCCTATTACTACTCCCCACTAAAAGGAATCAGGGGCTTGTTAGATTCCAAGGCTAGGGCAGGGTAGGTATACGATAAGCCTGGCATCTTTTATGTCAAAAAGTAAGTGCTCAAGAAAAACAAAAGGGACACATCACAAAAACACAGGAACCAGCTTGAAGGAGTTTACATTGGCAAAATCTGGTATAATTTTAGCACAATAAACATCATTGAAAAAAAAGGAATTCATAAATCCACACTCAGATGAGAATAAGGAGGGCATAAGGTTCTTGTTATAAGGGCCAAATAAAGAAGAAGTGCTAGAGCTGGAAACTCATCATAATCTATCAGAGTAAAGATGAGAGCAAGCAAAAATCAATGGGTGCTAAAAGTAGGGGAAAATTTTGATGAAGAGTAGGATATTAGGGACTCAGAGCTGAGACAGCACATGCTGAAGGCTTCAGAGTAACTTGCATAGTGGGACCACAGCACCTCCTTTCCCATCTTACCCCTATACATGTAGGGACAATCCCTCTGTTTAGAGGCGGAGGGGTAGATAATGCAATGGGGAGGCGGATACTTGTGGTAACTAAATTTATTCAAATAAATTGCCCTGAAATCTAAACTGGCAAAAAAAAAAAAGAGTAGGATTATTTACATGGTCTTAAAATGCTCCCCAGACTGTTTTATCAGTTTCAAGAGAGAAAAAGCAGTAATTATACAGCAGAAAAATCAGATAGCACCTTGACAGGGTAATCAAAATTAATCTCACCATTGAGGAATAGAGGACATTATATATACCTTCCAATGTGATACCCGGAGAAGGCCATAACATGATTTTTGTAGTATTCTGGCTGAGAAGCATAACTTGAAACTACGTACTTGGGAAAGTCAGACAAACACAAAATGAGAAATGTTCCATCAAGAAGAGGAGGGAGCTGTATTTTTAATATGTCAATGTCATAAAGGAAAAAAGACTAGGGAAATGCTCATGATTGAAAGAGGTTCAAGAGACATAATAACTACATGTAATACCTGACCCTAGATTGGATCCTGTATACAAGGAAGAAAAAACTATCAAAGGCCATTTTAGGGATCAATTCATAATTAGAACACAAAATATAGATGAGATAGAAATATTGTAATAATGTTAAATTGACTGAAGATAACTGTGGTTAAAGAAGAGAATATCCCTATTCTTAGGAAATGCACATTGAAATATTTAGAGGTAAAAAGCCATGATTTTGTAATTACTCTTATGAAGTCCAGAAAAATAGTATGTATACATGCGAGAGAAATGCTGGTTCATTATACCACCCCCACGGAGCAAAAAGGAAAGTATGTAATGTCGGACACATAAACTTATATATCTGATAAAAAGGGTGAACATACCTGAATAGGAGATGGCTTTTCCCAGCCCATTTCAAAAATTCCCATCAGTAACTCCCGTTTCAAACAGTAATCTTCAAACTCATTTCCTTTTGTGGAGGTCACATCCTACTCAAATAAACAAAAGAAAAAAAAAAACAACATGATAGTTAGCATGCTCAATAAAATTTGTCTTACCTACCCAATCTTAATATAAATATATGCAGATTGTTTTAATCTATATTTCAGCTCTTCCTGGAGAATAAACCACTCTCCCGTCAATGTACTACTCTCCACTAAAAGGAACCAGGGCTTGTTAGATTTCAAGACTGGGGCAGGGTAGGTGTAAGACAAGCCTGGCATCATGTTATGCCAAAAAGTAAGAAAGTGCTCAAGAAAAATGAAAGGGACACATCACAAAAACGCAGAAACCAGCTTGAAGGAGTTTGCACTGGCCAAATGTGGTACAATATGAGCACAAGCCATTTTAAAATCTGTTTTGGAGAAAGGCCACCCTGCAGCCACAGTCCTCTAGGGATTGGTAAAATAGTGTTACTTCTACAAAAGTATCATACCATGAATTGCAAATCATAAGATATTGAGTCAAACTCTAGCTGCACCATTCATTAGCTACAAATATCCTTGGCTAAATCAGTATTTCTCAGGCTTAACATTACTGCCATTTTGGGCCAGAAAATTAACCAAAATGTCTCTAGCTATTGCTAAATGTCCCTGGAGGGCAAAATCATCCTTGGTTGAGAACACTGGGCTGAGAGAACTTACTTCTCTGAACTTTCATTTCCTCATCCACAAAATGGGGATAATACCTAGCTTGAATATCTAACTTAATGGGTTGCTGGGAGCAAAAGAAATTGAGAAAATGCCTTAAAAATTTCATAAAGTATTCCATTTACACATTACTTAATATAGGCACACTTAGGATATTATATGATTTTATATATAATTATATAATTCCACTGAAGAATGGAGAAAAATTCTGGCAATCTAAGATATATGACCTATACAATTTCAAGGATTTTTTTTTTTTGAGACAGAGTCTCGCTCTTTTGCCCAGGCTAGAGTGCCATGGCATGAGCCTAGCTCACAACAACCTCAAACTACTAGGCTCAAGCAATCCTTCTGCCTCAGCCTCCCGAGTAGCTGGGACTACAGGCATGTGCCACCATGCCCAGCTAATTTTTCCTATATATTTTTAGTTGGCCAATTAATTCCTTTCTATTTTTAGTAGAGATGGGGTCTCACTCTTGCTCAGGCTAGTTTCGAACTCCTGACCTCGAGCGAACCTCCTGCCTCGGCCTCCCCAGAGTGCTAGGATTACAGGTTGAGCCACCATGCCCGGCCCAATTTCAAGGATTTTAACTTACTTAAGAGTAAACTGGCCTGGCGTGCCTATAATCCTAGCACTCTGGGAGGCCCAGGCGGGAGATCGCTCAAGGTCAAGAGTTCAAAACCAGCCTGAGCAAGAGTGAGACTCATCTGTACTAAAAATAAAAAAATTAGCCAGGTGTCATGGTGCGCGCCTGTAGTCCCAGCTCCTTAGGAGGCTGAGGCAGGAGGATCACCTGAACCTGGGAGTTGGAGGTTGCTGTGAACTAGGCTGACACCAGGGTACCCTACTCAGGACAACAAAGTGAGACTCTGTCTTAAAAAAAAAAAAAAAAAAACCAAATGAGGATAAAAAATACAGTACTGGCAGGATGCAAACCCAAAAGTATACAGAGGGCCAACTTTTCCTATATGTGGGTTCAGCAGGAGGGGAAGTGTAAAGGGAGTCCTCTAACCGATCCCCTTCAGATACTGAGAGATGACTGCTTCACTCAGAGAACTTCCCCACTATATAGTTATACAACCAACTCACCGAAGTTTTGATTCGTAGATCCTTTGGAGGGAGTTTTAAAGTCTTTTTCCAGTCATCACCAGGTCTAGAGAGAATACAGTAAATTTGAAATATCTGAAGTATTCACTGCATCCTACTTAATAATAAAAAGATGATTCATCTCATAATTAATTTCTAAAAATTACAGTAAGTTTAATATATTGCCATTTACATAAAAATATAGTTAACAAGACTGTTAAACAACTTTAGACACAAAGAGTAATAATCTAGGGAGGATCGAAAATCAAGAACAGAAAGGATTAAGATATCTATACCCCTAAGAGAAAGCAGTGTAGTAAACAGTGTAACTGTTGTAAAAACATGTCTTGTTTGACTTACAAAGTGTGTGCTTTACTTAAATTAGTTGCCAATATTTAAAAATCAGGATATTTCACACAAACATTCAGATTCTGGCTTTTCTTGAAAACCTGGGAGCTTTAGCAACACTGTTCCAGATTTCTGCATGGCAACAGCTTGTTAGAGACTCAGTAATTAGAGTTTAAAATCAAGTAGCTGCCCCCTTTAAGCAGGACAAGTACCCTCTAATTTGACACAGTCCCTTGTAGGCATCTGAATTTCTGAATTTATAACTTGCAGTGGTAGTCAAAACCATCGGGTCTGAAATTTCAGAACTGAGTTCAAGTCCCAAATCTACTTACTAGTTCTGTGACTTGCACCAGTTACTTTTTTAAACCTCTATTCTTTCATATATAAAAATGGGTTGGCCAGGCGTGGTGGCTCAGGCCTATAATCCTAGCACTCTGAGAGGCTGAGGCGGGCAGATTGCTTGAGGTCAAGAGTTCGAAACCAGCCTGAACAAGAGTGAGACCCCGTCTCTACTATAAATAGAAAGAAATCAATTGGCAGACTAATATATATAGAAAAAATTAGCTGGGCACGGTGGCGCATGCCTGTAGGCCCAGCTACTGGGAGGCTGAGGCAGGAGGATTACTTGAGTCCAGGAGTTTTGAGGTTGCTGTGAGCTAGGTTGATGCCATGGCACTCACTCTAGCCTGGGCAACAAAGCGAGACTCTGTCTCAAAAAATAAATAAATAAATATGGGTTAACAATTATATCAAATATTTATGTAAAGCATTCAGCACAGCACCTGGCAAAATGAACTCGACATTAGCTATTAATGAACATCTCTCTTAATCTTTCTTAACTAGAGACACGTGACACCATGAAAGATAAAAACAAGGAAAATATAAATAAACGAAATATAAACTTCTCTTTTTCATCAGGTAAAACCCTCAAACAATAAAATAAATACTCAAAAGCAACTAATAAAAAAAGATTGTCAGGAAACATTTGTAGACAATGCTTTCAACTGTGTCATCTTTAAAATAACATCTTCACTGATTTCATTATAGTTCTTATATAACTAGAGTCTTCAAAACATCTCAAAGGCTTGATTTCAAAATGTTTATAGCACTATTTTACTTAAAGCTAGGTTCCACATAATGCAAATATTCTAACGGTTAACTCTTTGTTACCAATTCTAAGGCTACTTTCATCTCAGCCTAAAGCATCAAGTTTCTAATCACAAATGTCATTTTAACATTCTAGGTCAGCTTGCCAGACTGTCAAATTCAACAAATGGTGAATAATAACACATAGGATACAATGCAACCTGCCCACAAGGAATTTATAATGAGGTTAAAAAAACTATTTAAAGGAGAAAGTAAGTGATAGAGATAAATATTAAAAAAGAGTTCTGAGACAGTTTGATGAGATCTAGACAGCTTCATGGGAAGAATGCAACATAAACAGATCTGAAGAATTGACAGAACTGAAAAGAAACCATTAATCCTAGGAAAAGCGAAAAAGAAAAAGCAAAACCCACTGTTACATCAGAATTTTTTAAACAGAAAATATTCCCATAATGAAGTAACACAACTTTATATATTTCTATCCTTATGAATTAAAAATATACTGCCTTTGGGGGGAGGGGGGGAAATGGGCATTTATTGAAACCTTAAAATCTGTACCCCCATATGCCAAAATAAAAAAAAAAATTAAAAAAAAAAATATACTGCCAACTTGTTTGAGTGACCAAAAGAAAATTAAAATAGCCCAATTTTGCTAGTCTATTTATTTTTGTCAAGACAAACTACAGTTTAGAAAACATCCTTAATTTCTATACCAACTAAAGCAATCTCCTTAAAAATAATAAAATTTGCACTAATGCCATTTCTCCCAGTGACCAAACCAATTTTATTAGGAATTAATTCTTATAGGTCACTATTGAACCTAATAGTAGTAATCATCTATCATATTCTGGTAGCTTGTAAGGGCTATTTTTCTCTAGGAAATGAAAAGATCTAAGTTGTAATAAAACATACACTTTAGCAAACCAGAGTACAAACCTTACAAAGATTTCTAGAGGTTAAATCATTTTCTATGGCTAGTTCTTAACAAAAGCCAAACCTAAATTGGGGTCAAGAGTCTTAAATGTTAATTTCTTATAAATGAACCTTAAATGATAGTTACCATTCAAATACTGTATTTTAAAGTCTGCACTTAAAGATGACAAATAGCCTACACACTTTCAGCTTCAAAAAAAAATACTCTGGGGGGAAGGGGGTGGGTATATACATATATAATGAGTGAGCCTTGCACCATCTGGGGGATGGTCACACTGGAAACTCAGACTTGTGGAGGGAGGGAGGGAAAGGGCATTTATTGAAACCTTAAAACCTGTACTCCCATAATATGCCGAAATAAAAAAAAAAGAGAAAAAAGAATACTCTGTAGTAAGAGGAGGCTTTTAAATCTCTGAATTAACAAAGGATTTGGGACTACTCAGAAATGTGTCTAAGAATTCAAGATTCTGAGTTCCTTATGATTTACTTTTGTGTGTAAAATGAGGAAAAAGGTTTTTAAAAAGGTAAAAAATTTTCCATAAACTAAAAAAAGTTATGGGTAAATTTTTGATGAGTGAATTATGCTTGAACTATGCTGGGCAAGTCTTTAAAGACTCTGAAGACTCAACTGAGTCTTTAAATTTACAATTTGAGACAGAGGCTGGGTGAGGTGGCTCACAACTGTATTCCTAGCACTCTGAGAAGCCAAGGCTGCAGGACTGCTTGAAGTCAGGAGACCCAGTCTCTACTAAATATACAAAAAATTAGTCAGGCATGGTGGCAGTGTCTCCATGGTCCCAACTACTCGGGAAGCTGAGGCAGAAGGGTCACTTGAGCCCAGAGTTGAGGCTGCAACAAGCTATGATGATGCCACTGCACTCCAGCCAGGGCTACAGAGCAAGACTCTGACTCAAAAATAAAATTGGCTTTAACTGCCATTTAAACTAGGGTAAGGTATAGTTACAATACTAGGAAAAACTATATTGCCAAAAACAAAATGAATCTGATCATTTCATTAATGTATAAACTCAAGTAGTAACTTCTACAGTAAACTAATTACAAAAGGCAGAAATGTTTCAAAAAATAATCTACATAAAATTGATATACACCATCTGTGCCTATGTTCATTACTTGCTGAATGAATTATGGCATAAATACATTAGTTTATTGCAAATACCTACTGGCCATAAAACAAAGTCATCTGTCCTCTAATTGCAATCAAAATGGTTAAACTAAAGTTTACATAAAGCAGTCAACAACAAAGTAACAAAAATCTCCTTGGTTCCCCAAATGTGTTATTTATTCTAACACTTACTTAATAGTGGTGGTCATACTCTGTGCTTGCTGCTGAGTGCCATTATTGATTGTGTTGGTGTTTTTCAGCTGGTTCATCTGTTGCTGTGTCTGCGTGCCCCCTCCTCCGGGGCCACCACTGGGTTTCACAGGGCCCCTCAGCTGACCATTTTGACTGGACAGACCCATTATAACAGGGTTCTCTGTTCTGGCCGTGCTCATGCTGTGTTAACTGCAAAGGTGTCTCTTTCAAACTTCAAAACTTTTGAAAGTCAGTAGAGAAACTGTAATAACAGTTTATTAGGCTCTCCAAAACGAAGAGATAAATATAAGTCTTGCTCAATATATGAGTCCTTTATTGCAATGCAGGCAAGCACCTGTAAGTCTCTGAACGGTAAGCAGCAGTAACTTGCTCTCATGCACCGAATCAACTTTTTATTTTTAAAAAGCCCTCTATCAAGCTTGAATTATATCTGAATTCACTCACTTCAATCTGAAACAAACAAACAAAAAAAACAAATTAGCAAATACAGGAAAGTTAGAGAAAAACTTTTTTGTTTCCCCTATAAAAGAATCCTTTTAGAAGAACTGTCATCTTTTAAATTAAAGAATTAGAGGGGAAAAAAAGAATTAAGAATACAGCTACACTTAGACCAAATCACTAGTCAAGCTAGGAAAGACATGATGAACTGCTTCGAAAAGAAATCTACAGTGAGAACAATTTCAAACATTTAAAACTGTGTGTTCAAAGCAGCCCAGAGATTAGGCAGAAAAACACTGATTAAATTAGCATTAGTTGTCAAGTGGCAAGCGCTTCCCTTTGGTTTCCGCCCTGATATATATTCTCTAAAAGTCTCTGACATCTCTAAAAGTCAATGATTCATTATACTTAACTGCATTATAACACAGTGAAGTATCACATAATTTACTTAAAGTAAAAGTAGATTTGAACAAGACAATTCATTAATTTTTCTTCTATTTCTGGGTGCAACTGAGAGTCCCTGAAGAGTTAAGTGAGCTTTTGACTTGAACTTTAATTTACACTTTCAGAAAAAAAAAACTTTTGTGCCCTTATGAATTTCAACTACAAAAGTTAAACTTTATGAAGAAAAATGTATTTTTCCCCCTTGGTTCTGTCCTTTAAGCAATAAACAGAACAGTCAAGGGATATGGACACATCCACATGCTAAAATCTTTTGCTTCAAAAACAGCCAAGTGAATATTTAGCTACCTTAAAATGAGAATACTAAAAAGCTATTAGATACTTTTCAATATAACAATTTCTCAAAAAATGTATCCTAGGCCAGGCTCCCTGGCTCAGGCCTGTAATCCTACCACTCTGAGGAGCCAAGGTAGGAGGATCGCTCAAGGTCAGGAGTTCGAAACCACCAAGAGCGAGACCCCGTCTCTACTAAAAATAGAAAGAAATTCATTGGCCAACTAAAAATATATGGAAAAAAGTAGCTGGGCATGGTGCCGCATGTGGTCCCAGCTACATGGAGAGGCTGAGGCAGGATTGCTTGAGCCCAGGAGTTTGAGGTTGCTGTGAGCTAGGCTGATGACATGGCAAGGCACTCTAGCCCCGGCAACAGAGTGAGACTCTGCCTCAAAAAAAAAAAAAAAAAAAAAAAGTATCCTAGTTTAAAAGAAAATTATTTAAAAAAACACACAAAGAAATTTCCTGTGTTAGAAAATCTGTGAAAGACCAACACACTAGTAATTTTAATAAAACTTTCCAAGAAACCCAAAGTATTAAATTTAATAAAAACTAGTCAACCTCCATTTTTAAATTGTTCCCTAAATGGAAATCTTATTTAAAAATATTAAAATTTAGTAAATAAAAACTTAATATACAAATATGAGAAAAGAAAGCCCTACTGTTGGCTTTTTATTTTTTAAACATCTTAATTTCTTACCAAAAAACCCAATTAGCTTATCAGTAATTATTTTTGCCACACAACCCGGCATCTCAGACACAAAAATTTAAAGTCAATTAGAAAATGCTCATGTCTTCCTTTAACAAAAAAAAAAAACTGAACAAGTTGCTCAAAGCAAACTCTAATTATCACATACACAAAGCTGTTTATTTTGAAGTCTTCCTGACTCTGACCTCTTAAGCAGATATGGCCAACAGCTACTTTCCTATATTGACAGGTTTATATTATGATCAATGATATTACGGAGTTCACACAGGGAGAATTATGTTTGCAAACCACTAAGAGGATGAAAGTGCAACCTCTAAAGACTGAATGATACCATCATTTCTGTCCATCATGCACAGTTAAGACCTCATATATCCGTAAACCCAAAATGAGACTAAGTAATAACTGCACCCTTCTTAAACTGAAACCTGCACTGCAGCGTATGTCTCAGAGAAGGAAATATTCCTCCTACCCCTTCCCAATTTAGATTTGCAAGTTATATTTCTACATTAAAAAAAAAAAAAACACCAAAGAAACGTAGTTGGGAGGAGCCCCTGGCTAAGTTAATTACAGCACTTCCCAGATCGTAGTTAGCAATTGACAGTTTCACACCCCAAACAGTATCGTCTTCGCCAACAAGAGCTTTTGTTTGCAAATGCAACGCAGTTTCCCTAAGCTTTGGCTGCAAGTTGGAGTGCCCGGGTTTTATTCTGAAGGGAAAAGGGGACCGTGGAAAAGAAAAGAGAGTGAGAAACAAGGGAAAGAAACAAGCCAATGACTGGAGCCCATTGACTGTGGGGCAATAATTTCTTGCCCTCCCCCCCCCCACCACCACACAAGTCAGCTCCCCTGGAGCATAAACACAAAAGGGTTGGGGCCCTGCAATCCTATCTGCGCAACAAGAGCCCGGGGCCAGGTCTTCCGGTAGGAAATAATAGGGACTCCCCCCACATAAGGCCCCGAAGGCACTCCCCCAACTCAGAAATCCCCTCTTTTCCTCCACGAGTCGGGGACCCTATAAACACCCACGTTATCGACCTACATGGCCTACTGCAATCAAGCAGCTGCCGGCCCTCTCCTAAACCGAGCCCTCCAACACAGCACACAGCCCTGCCGCCCCCTATAGGGCCGCCTCGTACCCTATAACCTCCACGAATCCCCCTCAGTCCTTGCCGCCTGCCTTGGCCCCATATTCCCTCATCTTCTATAAAACTCTTCCGAGCACTTGGCCCACTCCTCCTCCCGACCCCGCTGCGCACCACATTCCTATGTTCGACTCCTCTCCGACGCCCGGACCCCACACAGCTGCCGCCCGCCTTCCTCCTCAGGCCGGGCCAGGCCTTAGGCCTCCGCTCCAGAGCGTCCCCCGCGCCGGCCCGAGGGGCTCCCCTCGGCCCCCCACGGCACCGCTGACCTCGACCCCACCACCTCACCCCATGCCCCGAGGCTTCGGCCCGAGTCCTACCACCGAGGCCACTCCCGCTCGGCACCCTCGGTCCTTTATTGTTGACTCGAAGCTCCCAAAATGGCGGCGGCTCCTTCCTCCTCAGAAACCTCCGCCCGCCCCCACCCGGCCCCCTGGCTGCGGCCGCCTCCCGCCCCCGCCCCGCTCCGGGGGCCACGCTGCCTAGTCGCTCGCGCCGCCGGCTCCCGGGGAGGTCCGGCCCTACCTCCTCCGCTGCTCGCTCTCATGGCGCCGCCGAAGTCGCCGCCGGGCTGAGCTAACTCAGCTCCTCTGCCCCCTCCCTCGCTGGCCCGCCCGCCCGCCGCCTCCTCCCTCTTTCACGGCCTCTCCGCATGGCGGCGGCCGCGGCTCCTCCTCCACTCAAGATGGCGAGAGCTCGGCCGCTGCGCCCGCCTCGGCTTCACGGCCTCCTCTGCTTGGCCGCAGGGAAAAGCAGGGCCGTGGAAGCCTCCTAAGGAGAAAATGGGGGGCCGTTCTCTCACACTGACGAGAGGAAAATTCAAGGGAGAAATACGGGTTCCTTTCTGAAGGGACAGGAGGGCTGCATTTTCCTCAGCGGAGGAGAAGCGATGGGGGAATGGTGGCTGGCAAGAGTCGCCCTGCCTTCGCTCCTCCAAAGTGAAAACCGGGGGTTGAGACCAGAGGAGGACCTACTTATTCCTGACCGAGGACACGTTCTGAGAACTGCCCGGTTGGGGAGCTGCTCAGGGACAGGAAGCTGACCTGACTTCTCCCGTGGCCCAGGGACGATGCTGCTGGGCCGAGGGGCCGCGTCCGAGCCCCCCAGGGCGCGCCTCCATCCAGGAACGCGCGGAACTAGTGGCCCCGGGACGCCGGCGCGCGACTGGTGCGGGGGCCGGAAGGGGGCCTGGCCGGGACCGACGGCTCACCCGGAGGGAGGGAGGACTCGGAGAGCTCGCGGGGGGGGGGGGGGGGGCTCGGGGGGTCCGCGAGGGCGCGCCAGGGGGAACCTGAGGGGAAAGGGACCGGCCCCGTGAGGGTGGCCTAAGGGGAACTGCTCCGGAGCCCTCGGGGCTGGGGGTGCCTTGGAGGGGCAGGGGAGAGGCTGCGGGGTACCAAGCCGACTGGGGTGGCCAGTGGTGGCTGGGGGGCGAGGCCGGGCTGTGAGAGCGGAGGGTCAGGAGGGTGGGGGGAGGAGGCCGGGCCTCCCAGTGAGCGGGTAAGCTGCTGAGGACTCAGTTGCAATTGAAATTAACAGTTCTGTTAGGTAATGGGGAACCGAAGGCAGAGGGTGATTTTTTTTCTCCTGCCTGACCCTCAGTATAAAGATATTTCTGCATTTGTTCCCATGATTACTTTTCAGATCGTAATGTCTCTGTTTATCCTTAACAGAAATAGAACTGCTGTCTCGTTCCAATAAAACAAAAATTAGGAGCTAAAAGCTAACTAGGTCAAGGGAAGATGAAAACCTGGGTCTCACCCAGCTGAGAGACTGAATATACAACAGGCAATGATCAAACATAACTTATGTGACAGTGGAACTCCTACCTGTGACCTCTGCGGCAGTCAGCCCATCATGGTGAGGACTTGGTTATTAACTGGCAGCTTCCTTGTTTTTTGCCGCTGCTTCCACCTCAGGACCAATCAGAGAAAGCCAAATATGCTCCCTAAGCCAATCACATAAGATGCTTGGCTTCTAGTTAGCCCTTCTGCAGCTTCCCGGTGCCAAAAACCTCCAATCAGGGCAGACCAGAAGTTTCCCCATTTTTTGCTAAAAAGCCGTTCCATCCTCTGCCTGCCTGTGAGCCTCTACCAAACTAAGTGATAGATGGTGGCTGACTCCCTTGCTATAGCAAGCTCTGGATAAGTAGCCTGTTCTCATTTGGTGATCTGCTTATTTATTTATTTTTGAGACAGAGTCTCACTCTCTTGCCTGGACTAGAGTGCCGTAGCACCAGCCTAGCTCACAGCAACCTCAGACGCCTGGGCTCAACTGATCCTCCTGCCTCAGCCTCCCGGTAGCTGGGACGACAGACACACACCACCATGCCCGGCTGGGTTTTTTTCTATTTTTAGTTGTTTGGCTAATTTCTTTCTATTTTTAGTAGAGATGGGTCTCGCTCTTGCTCAGGCTGGTCTTGAACTCCTGAGCTCAAGCAATCCTCCCGCCTCAGCCTCTCAGAGTGCTAGGATTACAGGTGTGAGCCACTGTGCCCAGCCTGATCCATTTATTTCTACACAGCCAGTGGGAAGGTGGTGAATACTGAAAACACTTCTTGAGAGTAAAAAGAAAGTTCTCCTTAAAATTTTTAAAATTAAGTTAATGACATGGCATCTCCCACCCAGATTTTATTATATATATATATGTTTTTAATTGTTAATTGTTAAGAGTATGTAATAGTTGTATATCCCGCCCAGATTTTTTTTTTTTTTTTTTTGGCAGAGTCTCGCTTTGTTGCCCAGGCTAGAAGTGAGTGCCTTGGCGTCAGCCTAGCTCACAGCAACCTCAAACTCCTGGGCTCAAGCAATCCTGCTGCCTCAGCCTCCCGAGTAGCTGGGACTACAGGCATGTGCCACCATGCCAGGCTAATTTTTTCTATGTATATTAGTTGGCCAATTAATTTCTTTCTATTTATAGTAGAGATGGGGTCTCACTCTTGCTCAGGCTGGTTTCCAACTCCTGACCTTGAGCAATCCGCCTGCCTTGGCCTCCCAGAGTGCTAGGATTACAGGAGTGAGCCACTGCGCCTGGCCCTGCCCAGATTTTTAAATGCCTACTTATGTGAGGAATAGCCTTTCTAGAGAAAAGATGGATAAGTGGTTTCTTAATAAAATGAGCATGTAGGAGGCCTTGTTCGCCCCACTATCTTTCTTTCTTTCTTTATCAAAAGCCTCAGAAGAAAATAACCCACTATCTTTCCAAGCAGCAGGAATCTGGTGGTGGGGGCAAGAAATGAGTGGGAGGAAGAGGAGTCTAAGGATTTGAAACAGGCTACTGCCTGGTGGGGTCTCTTTCTTAGAATACTCAAGAAATGGGACCAAGCAAAGGAAAGGGGTTCACATCCAGAAATAAACTAACATTTAAAAGGAGTCTGCCTGGTTGAGGTCATGACAAAATAAACAAGAGCAAGAAGGTGCCCCTTCTCACCTAGGAATCTTTCCAGGGCTAAAACCTTTAAAGATTCTGCATAATGTTATTTTAAGAGAGTCAAATACCCTCACAAGTCACTTATATTAGCCCTTCTCGGTTTCTGGTGAGAAGCCTAGAGGGTTTTGAATTAAGCTATGAACTCTTGGATCTTCTGAGTTTAATTTTATTGGTTGATAGGTCCAGTCCAACTACCTCAATATATTTTTTTTCTCCCTAGTTCAGATTAGCAGGAATCATACAAAATATGACACTTTAGGAATACAGATGAATTATTTGCTAATGCAAATGATATCATTACATTTATAAAATTATGTATTTAAATATTACATAAATCCAATCCTTTGGCATTTTAGTTAATATTGAATGTAATAGTTGTGGGTGATCTGTAGTAAATATGGTTTCTAGAAGGTGTGTTATCCGCAGTGAAGTCACCTATTAATTGTAGTAAAGAGTTTCTCAAGATGTATTGACTATTTTCATGTTTTAATCACCCTTGCTTCACCTCCCCCATAATTCCCCACCCTACTTTTTTAACTTTAAAATATGAGGTTGTTAGCTAAAGTGTTAGGACTTGATTGTCAGCTACTAGAGAATCTGTCTATAGGAGGGACATTTTTTTTTTTTTTTTTTGAGACAGAGTCTCGCTTTGTTGCCCAGGCTAGAGTGAGTGCCATGGCATCAGCCTAGCTCACAGCAACCTCAAACTCCTGGGCTCAAGCAATCCTACTGCCTCAGCCTCCCGAGTAGCTGGGACTACAGGCATGTGCCACCATGCCCGGCTAAATTTTTTCTGTATATATTAGTTGGCCAATTAATTTCTTTCTATTTATAGCAGAGACGGGTTCTCGCTCTTGCTCAGGTTGGTTTCGAACTCCTGAACTCAAACGATCCGCCGGGCTCGGCCTCCCAGAGAGCTAGGATTACAGGCGTGAGCCACCGCGCCCGGCTAGGAGGGACATTTTTAAAGAAAAAGATTCACAAATAGATTGGAGGTTTTTATTATCTCTGTTTAAAACACAACAGAATTTTATTTATTCGTTTTTTATAAGAATGAGATGAGATTAAAAATACCTGGAATTAAATTACAATACTGGGTCCTCTCAGTAAATATTCTTGCCAGTCTCACATCCTGACCTCATTTATTTACCTAAAAATAACTAGAAGGAAAAAAAAACCAGGTAAATTTACACTTGACATCATTTTTAACTTCAATTTAAAATATTTGGAATCTAGAATTTCAAGTAATTTGTACCTGGAATATGTAGATCTGTGATAATATCTTAAACACTCAAATGTTTTCAACATGCTAAAATGGACTTCACACTTTTAACATTCTGGGTTTGTTTTTTTTAAAAGGAAACGTAATAGTTTAACTTAAATTATAAGCTAATGTGTTCATTACCTAGTAGAAAAAAGTTTTACCCATATCATATCCTCAATAAAATGATTATGTCACATCTGGCTAAGCTTTAGAGTATGGTATTTTCCCCTCTTTCAAATGATTTGCAATATAATATTTTGATTTTCCAAAAGAAAGTTCAACATACAAAGTTCTTTTCCAAATATGTTTGAGCGGCTGGGCGTGGTGGCTCACGACTGTAATCCAAGCACTCTGGGAGGACGAGGAGGGAGGATCACTCAAGGTCAGGAGTTCGGAAACCAGTCTGAGCAAGAGCGAGACCCCATCTCTACTAAAAATAGAAAGAAATTAATTGGCCAACTAAAAATGTATAGAAAAAATTAGATGAGCATGGTGGTACATGCCTGTAGTCCCAGCTACTCGGGAGGCTGAGGCAGTAGGATTGCTTGAGTCCAGGAGTTTCAGGTTGCTGTGAGCTAGGCTGACGCCATGGCACTCTAGCCTGGTCCATAGAGTGAGACTCTCTCAAAACAAAACAAATATGCTTGAGGAACATCTGGTAGTCACTCACAAGACTAAAGGCAAATGAGCCCAAGGAGCCAAGTCCTGTTTTCTTTGGACTTCAGAGCAAGTAAAAATTGCCTTTTCAATTTATACACCTGAAAAAAGTGAAGCAGCATCAGTCACTGAGGGCTTAGCAGAGAGATCCTCAGAGAGGTATGCCTACTGCACTGAAATTAATGCATACTAAGCAGGTGTCTTTAATCACTGAGAGATCACATCAGGCACATTTTGTTGGAATAAATGTTCCACCCCCAGAGTAAACTCAAGTTGAAAAGTGGGAAAGCAATAGTACAAACGAGGAGGGAAGTGGGTGGGTTAAATACATTTTCCCCAAACTGCCAGGTTTAGCTTGCAGGATTTATATTCCCTTTGACAGATAACATCCCCCCATTCCCAGGGCACCACAACCAGCTAGCTAGCTCAGCTCACCAGGTGTTTTTCAGCTGCATCAGGACTCAGCATTTGCATATGTTCCAGTCCTCACCCCAAGAACTTTGGCTATTCATTTTGCCTCTTCAGTTTTCCTAAGATTACTGTGCACTGATTACAGCGATTTCAATTTATTTTGTTGTTGTTATTGAGACAGAGTCTCACTCTCTTGCCGGGCTAGAGTGCCGTGGCATCAGCCCAGCTCACAGCAACCTCAAACTCCTGGGCTCAAGTGATCCTCCCGCCTTAGCCTCCCAGGTAGCTGGGACTACAGGCACAGGCCATCATGCCCAGCTAAGTTTTTCTATTTTTAGTTAGAGGCGAGGTCTCGCTCTTGTTCAGGCTGGTCTCTAACTCCTGAGCTCAAGCAATACTCCAGCCTCAGCTTCCCAGAGTGCTAGGATTATAGGCGTGAGCCACTGCGCCTGGCCTTCAATTTATTTATTAATTTGAAAATAATGTGTGGCTGGGAAGACACTGAAATTTAGGCATAAATTTACTTTGGTCTACTCAGATCAAGAAAAAACTGATGGCCTGGCGCAGTGGCTCATGCCTGTAATCCTAGCACTCTGGGAGTCCAAGGCAGGCGGATTGCTCAAGGTCAAGAGTTCAAAACCAGCCTGAGCAAGAGTGAGACCCCCGTCTCTACTATAAATAGAAAGAATTAATTGGCTAATTAATACATAGAGAAAAAATCAGCCGAGCATGGTGGCGCATGCCTGTAGTCCCAGCTACTCGGGAGGCTGAGGCAGTAGGATTGCTTGAGCCCAGGAGTTTGAGGTTGCTGTGAGCTAGGCTGACGCCATGGCACTCACTCTAGCCTGGGCAACAAAGTAAGACTCTGTCTCAAAAAACAAAGAAAAAAGAAAGAACTGATGCTGTACCCATCTAAGATGCCTTATTCTCTTGGGTACTTTCTGAGTTACTTCAGGGGCAGTTGCTGATGAATAACATTGGTGGAGTTGATGGAGAACCACACAGTCTGGTCCTCTTGTTGACTTGCCATGGTGATGGAATGTGTAACACGCCCCCTTTGCCCCCACACCCCCATACCCAAGACGCTGTAACAAGATTTGTTTTTTCTTTGAGACAGGGTCTCGCTCTGTTGCCCAGACTGCAGTGCAGTGGCCTCATCATAGCTCACTGCAACCTCAAACTACTGGGCTCAAGTGATCCTCCTGCAGCAGGCTCCCAAGTAAATGCGACTACATGAGTGTGCTACTACACGCAGCTAATTTTTCTATTTTTTTGTAGGGACGGGAGGGTCTCACTATGTTGCTCAGACTGGTCTTGAACTCCCGGCCCCAAACGATCCTCCGGTCTCAGCCTCCCTAAACGCTGAGATTATAGGCATGAGCCACTGTGCGTGCCAAGATTCTATTTCTGAATAACCTTCTCTGCAGGGGTAGCAATAGGAGCCTTAACGATCATGAAAAGTGCCCAGCCCTGGTTTTCCACTGCTATCCATCTGCAGAGCCTTTTATTGGTCCTGGAAAATAGAACTGTGATCATAGGTTTGAGCCCTGGGACAAGGTAATTTATAGCTAAGGAGTGGACAATCTCTTCTGTGCAGTGTGCCATGGTTGGATAAAATAACATCTATGGGCCGGGTGTGGTGGCTTATGCCTGTAATCCTAGCACTCTGGGAGGCCGAGGTGGGAGGATTGCTCGAGGTCAGGAGTTCAAAACCAGCCTGAGCAAGAGCGAGACCCCATCTCTACTATAAATAGAAAGAAATTAGTTGGCCAACTAATATATATATAGAGAAAAAATTAGCCGGGCATGGTGGCACATGCCTGTAGTCCCAGCTACTTGGGAGGCTGAGCCAGGAGGATTGCTTGAGCCCAGGAGTTTGAGGTTGCTGTGAGCTAGGCTGACTCCACGGCACTCACTCTAGCCTGGGCAACAAAGTGAGACTCTGTCTCAAAAAAAAAATAAATAAATAACATCTATGGCTACCAGGACAAGAAACAAAAGAGAGAAAAGTATTTCAGTACAGATATCTCCTCAATGACTCTCCTAGCTCTTCATGTGCTGATGAATTATAAAGACTACTTTTTGTCTTTATAAAGGGTCCTTCACACCCTAAACAACCCCCTCATTGGCTCCCAGTTTCTTATTGCCACATCAAGTCATACTCCATGGACACACTGTGACTGCTAATATGCCTACCCAATAGGATTTCCTGCTCTTCCTCAACCCCCATACATTTGCTGCTCTGGTCTCCTGGTAGGACACATTCCCTCAAGTCTCATTGTAATCTCTCACTTCCTTTCCTCTGGGTCTATCTAAATTCCATTCAAAACCCCAGACATATTACCATAAACCCCTATCCTCCCACCTTCCCACTCCTTTTGCTTCTGCCCAACCAGAGCTCAGGCCCTGGAATCAGATCTGGCTTCATAATCCCAGTTCTGCCACTTACCAACTCCATGAATTTGGAAATTTCTTACTTTTGAGCCTCAACTTCCCCATTTACAAAATGGGGATAATAGGACCTAGAATTGTTGTGAGGATAAACGAGAATGTGTATAAATCACTCGTTTTAGTAGGTGGCAGATCACACTCAAAAAATTAGTTGGTGTTGCTATTGCTATTTTATTGACTTTTGTCTGAACCTCTTTTACTCTATGATTACAGCTTGTGGTTGGCCAATTCAATTCTGTGTATACTAGGCTCTGTCTGTAGTCTCCCAATTCTTCAGCTTTGTGTCCTACAAACCCTAATAAGCAAGTGCCGGGCTCTAGTTTCACACCCTCTGCTCCAGGAATGTCGATGCTGGAGAGAGCCTTGTGAGCAGGCTGATGGGTTGGTTTAACAACAAATTCTCACTCCTGCACCTCAGCTGAGCTCTTTCTGCTGCTCCACAAGCCTCTTACTGGTGGTTCTCAATCATGGATGCTCATTAGAGTCAATAAAGGCACTTTTAACAGCACTGGTGCCGGGGCCTCATCCCAGAAGAATGAAATCAGAATCCTTGGGACTGGGGTCCTGCGTCATTTTTTGTTCTAAGACTCCCCAGATGATCCTAATGTGCAACCAAGGATGAGGACCACTGAATTGTTCTTAAAGGACAATGATTTCCTACAGCAGCATTCCAGATCTTTTCTTCATAAGCCCACCTTCAAATCAAATAGAAGTTTCATACACTTTCTCCCTTCATTAACCCGTAGAAGCTCCATAAACTTTCCACCTCCCTCCCACAGACTTCAGTTTGTTCCTGTCTTGGAGGATAGAACATCACACCTCCTATCTAAGGCTAACCTATCCCATTTTTAAATAAAAATATTCCATCAGTTACTTCCTTTCCTTTATATATTTTTTTTTTTTTTTTTTTTTTTGAGACAGAGTCTCGCTTTGTTGCCCAGGCTAGAGTGAGTGCCGTGGCGTCAGCCTAGCTCACAGCAACCTCAAACTCCTGGGCTCAGGCAATCCTTCTGCCTCAGCCTCCCGGGTAGCTGGGACTACAGGCATGCGCCACCATGCCCGGCTAATTTTTTATATATATATATCAGTTGGCCAATTAATTTCTTTCTATTTATAGTAGAGACGGGGTCTCGCTCTTGCTCAGGCTGGTTTTGAACTCCTGACCTTGAGCAATCCGCCCGCCTCGGCCTCCCAAGAGCTAGGATTACAGGCGTGAGCCACAGCGCCCGGCCTCCTTTATATTTTTAATAAAGCCTCCCTTTCTGTTGGTCCTTCTCCTCAACATGGATTTTTGCCCGGGGTTTTTCTCTATTCTAAACAACAATCAAAAACAATCTGCCCTTACGCTCATTCCCAGCTAGGAAGGAGAGGAGAGAGGAACCAGCATTCACTGCTGGGCTCCTAGGGACAGGCACAATGATACATGGCATCCCATTGCAAAATCCTGTCCATTCTTACCCTAGAGTGTCACTTCCATCTCTGCCTCTCCATAATTACTGCCAAACTGTCCCAAGTCAGTTTTTTCTCTTGCTTGGACTGCTTCAGTAGCTTCTTGGACATGCTGCTTCAACCTATTTACCTCTCTAACCCACCTGTACACTAATGCCAGAGTAATTTTCCCAGTCAGATCACTAGCCTGCTCAAGAGTCTTTAATGATTTTCCATTATCTACCCAATAACATTTAAATCCCTCATGTGTCTTCAGAATATATAGGAGGTTCTGGGAACCTCCTCTCATTAAACCCTGGGAGTGGGAGATTTGGTCTACTGACCTTTTTAGATCACTATGAAGATAAGACTATTCTTGCGATTTTTCTTTTCTTTTTCTTTTTTTTTTTGTCTTTCAATTTTTTGATCTTCTCATAATTTGTCTCAACTTAGATATTAACTTCTCCTAGATCAGTGGTCCCTAACCTTTTTGACACCAGGGACTGTTTTCATGGAAACAATTTTTCCATGGGCCGGGGAGGGAGGTGATGGTTTTGAGATGATTCAAGCACATTACATTTATTGTGCACTGTCTCTATTATTATTACATTGTAATACATAATGAAATAATTATACAACCATAGGTTGGGGACCCCTGTCCTAGATGACTTCTCTGATGATACTATTAAAAGTAGCCCCCCTCCCCCTCACTCTGTACCTCATTAAATTATCTTATTTATATGTTTATTATATATATATATATATATATTTTTTTTTTTTTTCTTTTCTTGAGACAGAGTCTCACTCTGTTGCCTGGGCTAGAGTGCCGTGGCGTCAGAGCTCACAGCAACCTTAAACTCCTGGGCTTAAGCAATCTTTCTGCCTCAGCCTCCCGGGTAGCTGGGACTATAGGCATGCACCACCATACCCAGCTAATTTTTGCTATATATTTTTAGTTGGCCAATTAATTTCTTTCTATTTTTAGTAGAGACAGGGTCTTGCTCTTGCCCAGGCTGGTCTCAAACTCCTGACCTTGAGCAATCCTCCCACCTCGGCCTCCCAGAGTGCTAGGATTACAGGTGTGAGACACTGCACCCGGCCTCTTATTTATGTTTATTGCCAGTGCCTTCCAAAGCAGCAAGTCCAATACAAATCTGCTAGAAGTAGATTTGAGCTTAGCTGATTCATTCCAAATGCCCCTTTGTGCTCCCACCACTTTGAGATCATTCATTGTTAAGGTGTTACAAGCAGGTTTGTTCAGAACAGTCTGAGTTTTGCCACGGTGATGATTAATACTGTTCCTGTTTATTCTCAAAAGTATCCCAATTCAGACAATCAATTAGATAATCACTGTATTTATAGCTATTTGTAAACGTCTTATTTCTAAGCTCATTGAGGATAGGAACAAAGTCATGTTCATCTTTCTTTCACCAATAACACCTAATATTTTGTATACATATAGTAGAAGCTCAGGAAGTGTTTGTTGAATGGGATTGGATAATAGATTAAATTAGAGAATATATATAAAGAACCTAACACAATATCTAACACATAGTAAATGTGTTAAATTTTGTTTTAAGTTCAATTTATGTTACTTTCCCTCCACTCAGATGACTTTTCTCATTATGTATTAGGTTGGTTGCCTTTATTGAGTTTTTTGTGGTCTTGTTTTCTCTATTAAATTGGAAGATTTTTTTTTTTTGTTTAGAGACAGGTGTCTGTCACTTTGTCACCAAGGCTGGAGTATAGGGGTGCAGTGAGTATAGCTCACTACAGCCTCAAATTCCTGGGCTCAAGCGATCCTCCTACCTTAGCCTCCCAAGTAACTGGGACTACACACATGGGCCACCATGCCCTGTTAATTCTTTTTTTTAATGTTCTGTAGAGACGGGGGTCTCACTATCTTGCCCAGGCTGGTCTTGAACTCCTGGCCTCATGCGATCCTCCTGCCTCGGCTTCCCAAAGTGCTGGTATTACAGGCGTGAGCCACTGTGCTCAGCCTGGAAGCTCTTTTAAGGCAGGTATCATGTCTTGTAATTCTTCATTCCACAGAGTAGAACTAGTTCCTTTTTGTAAATTGGTTGATATTGAGATGTTCAATACTTATTGGCTGGTTAATTTACAGGACAAATTGAAATGACAACTGACATCAGGTGAGGTGCCCATAGTCAGTGGCACAAGTATAAAAGATTATCTTCCCTATTCAAAGATCCAAGTCCAGCAAAAGTAGGAGACTCAGATATAGCCACTCCTTTCACTCCTAACATTTTTTTTTTTTTTTTTTTTTTTGAGACAGAGTCTCAATCTGTTGCCCTGGCTAGAGTGCTGTGGCATCAGCCTAGCTCACAGCAACCTCACACTCCTGGGCTCAAGTGATCCTCCTGCCTTAGCCTCCTGAGTAGCTGAAACTACAGGTGCACCACCACCACGCCTGGCTAATTTTTCTATTTTTAGTAGAGATGGGATCTTGCTCTTGCTCAGGCTGGTCTCGAACTCCTGACGTCAAGCAATCCTCCTGCCTCGGCCTCCCAGAGTGCTAGGATTACAGGCATGAACCACCATGTCTGGCCTACTCCTAACATTTTTGGTAACTAAGGATAAAATCTGTATCTTTTATTAATCTTTATGTGAGATTAATAAATCTTTATGTGAGAACATGATGTTTTTTGGAAATAGGGGAAGAATGAAAAATATGCCTAGTGTTGAGATATGACTATGGAATAATTAAGACCTGGGTATGAATTCCTAAGTTATTTAACTTCCCTGTACCTGTTTTCTCATTTGTAAAATAAAGATGGTACGTCTGCCTCTGGGGAGGTTGTAAGAGGAATAAGTGAGAAATAGTATATGTAAAATGCTTAGCATATGGCCTGACTCATTACAAGCCTCAATAAGCAATAGCTATTTTTGTAGTGGGCAATCTAGGCAGCTTCAAAGCCTATTTTGATGCTAAAGGTGAAGCTAGCTAGTATAATTAAGTTCTCAATTTTTAAGTTAAATCTTGTTTCTAGTGTCCATGTCAAACTATTATTCATTACTTGTTCGTTTGTTATTTATTCTATACCAGCCATATAATAAATGCTTATTAAATGCTGTTGGATGAATAATAGAGCAATAATAAGTAAATTGGAGGAAATTAAGATTGCCCTCAGTGATACTTCTGTATGAGCATAAAATGCCCTGTGACCAGGACATCATGTTGGATGCTGAAGGTGCAAATCCAGCTGTGTCACCTGCATGGAAGCCAGCCAGGAATATGTAGCATTCCTTCAAGCCTTTTAACCTATTACCTACTCGCAGCGCATGACTGCCTCATACTCAATGGAAAAAATCAGGGTCATAGAGCTCAGTGGCCCTCAATTTCCCTTCTCCACCTCTAGATTTTTCTTCCACAGAATCTAGCTTTACCTCCTTCTCTGTTATCTCTTCCCTCCCGTACCCCAAGCAGAGTTAATCACTCCCACCTCTGTGCCACCATTGCACAAGTTTCTATTATTGTGCAAAGTAGCAGAGTTAATTTGGTTATAGGTTTGCCTTCCACAAGGACTGGATCTATGTTCCTATTCTTTGTATGTCGAACACCTGGCACATGGCCTGACGCGTGCTCAGTACATGTTTACTGAAGAGGCTCTTGAATCAACTACTTCTTCCCTTTAGTCTCTTTCAAAAATAACCCTTCTAAATATATAACCCTTCTAAATATATTATCTCAATGTCCACTTCCTTAGATCTTTCCTTCATCTTCCACGTCCAGTCCATCACCAAGTCCTCTGGGTTGGACCTCTAAATTACTTTCTGAATCTGTCCCCTACTGCTTACCCCATTGCCTCCACCCACACTCAGACAGAATTGTCTTTCATTGGCCTGTTTACTACTGTAGTGTCCCAGCTGAGGCTCCCTATTCACCCTCTTGCCTTACCCCAACCTATTCTGCACACAGCCTTAGTGATATTTTGTAAATGCAAATAAACTAGACCAGGTGGCTCATGCCTATAATCCTAGCACTCAGGAGGCCAAGGTGGGAGGATTGCCTGAAGCCAGGAGTTCAAGACCAGCCTGAGCAAGAGCGAAACCCCATCTCTACAAAAACATAGAAAAAAATTAGCTGTATATGGTGGCGGACGCCTGTAGTTCCAGCTACTCGGGAGGCTGAGGCAGGAGGATGCCTTGAACCCAAGAGTTTGAGGTTGCAGTGAGCTATGATGACACCACTGTACTCTACCCAGGGTGACAGAGTGAGATTCTGTCTCAAAAAAAAAAAAGTTTGTGTGTGACTTGCCTGAGAAAATGTAAGTTCTTAAGGGCAGGAACCCTGTTTTGTTACCATACTAGCCCTATAGTTCCAGGCACCTAAAAGATGTTTGATATTTGTTAGAATGAATGAATGAATGAATGGCTGTGTTTCTCTCTGGGGAATTCACAATGTAAATTACTATATTAAGTGTAAATTCCTACATAAAAGAAATTGTCTCGGCCGGGCGCGGTGGCTCACGCCTGTAATCCTAGCTCTTGGGAGGCCGAGGCGGGCGGATTGCTCAAGGTCAGGAGTTCAAAACCAGCCTGAGCAAGAGCGAGACCCCGTCTCTACTATAAATAGAAAGAAATTAATTGGCCAACTGATATATATATATAAAAAAATTAGCCGGGCATGGTGGCGCATGCCTGTAGTCCCAGCTACTCGGGAGGCTGAGGCAGAAGGATCACTCAAGCCCAGGAGTCTGAGGTTGCTGTGAGCTAGGCTGACGCCACGGCACTCACTCTAGCCTGGACAACAAAGCGAGACTCTGTCTCAAAAAAAAAAAAAAAAAAAAAAAATTGTCTCAAATTTGCTTACTAAAGGATTTCCCCAAATTTAATTGCCCATAGCTCTCTTTGCTCTTTCATACCTCCTAGTAGAATACTACTAGACATCCTGAGGGATTTTAAAATACACATCAAACATATTACTGTCTTCCATGTTCAACTACTAATTACACACACACAAAAAAAATACAACAAAACAAACCATATCACTCTCCTGCATTTGGTGTTGTCGAGTGCTGGTTATTTCTCCTTATTTTCCTCCCTTGGCTCCCAGGACTCCTGCACCTACCTGGTTCTTTCTCCTGTGAAGGTCATCTCACCCCGCCTCACCAGCCATGAGTGTGTGGACCACCACCAAGTTGCACATCCTCAGGCGTGGGTTCCCGTCTTGTGTCTTCATATACTGTATCTATTCTGACTATCTTACTAGCCCTCTATTCTGGCAGTGTCCCAGCCCCCAAACCCCCTGCTTTTCCTGTATTATGAATCCTGGTTAATGGTATCACCAGCCACCCAAGCCAGAGACCTGGTGGTCTTATCCTTGATTCTTTATCTTACCCTTCTGAATTAAATTGATCAACTTTATTTCAGAAATATTGTTTACAACTTAGCTCTTTTGTCTATACCCACTGCCATTACCTTAATGTACACATTTGTTATCTATTGCCTACATCATATATCTCACCATTATGTATTAATATATCACTTGCATTATGTCATATATTGTCAATATATGTTATATATTGCCTGCAACAGCCCTCAGAACGTTCTCTCATCCATTAATCCTTTCCCCATTCCAATCTACCCTTCACACTGCTATTATAATTGGCTTCTTCAAACAAATTCATCCATATCACTCCCCAGTTTGAAGACCCTTCTGGTTCCACTTTTCCATAGGGTGAAATTCAGACTTCATAGATAGGCAAACAAGATATCTTCTCCCAACCTAAGTTCCCATCTACACCCCCTCTCTCAGCATCCTCTTTCCCCTCCCCCTTCATGCCTCACCTGTGCATTAACTGGACATCCTCTGAGTGCCAGCCACGATACTTGACTGTAGGGGAGCAAGTATGAATGAAAACAGATAGCTGATCTCAAGGAGTTTATATTCCAGTAGCAGAGATAGATATACAAACATATATATCACAATGAGGCATTCCATGATGAAAATATGTACTAAGCCTGGAAGGAGTACTGGGGAAAGGGTAATTCTGCAATTACCCTTTGGCAAGGGTGTGATGTTTCAGGAGGGGTTTCAAGTTGAGATTCTGGGCAGGACTTGGAAGGTTGAGTAGGAGTTGATAAGGCGGAACAAGGATGAAAGAGCATTAGTGGCAGAGTCAACAGCAGGCTGACTAGGATGAGGCGTGGGGTCCTACGGTAGCTTAGGTGTGTATGTGTTGGGGAAAGAAGTGGCAATAGCTGAGACTGGAGAGCAAGTCAGGAGTCACACTATGAGAAGTTTGGACAATATCCTACAGGTGAAGGGGAGCCATTGAAGGTTTTGAAGATGAGGATGACTTATTGGGACTTTAGAAATATTACTCTGACAGCCCAGTAGAGATAGATTAGAGGTGTCAAGAAGATCAGTTAGGATGTCCCTCACCATCTCTCACTTGGACTATTGAAAGTGGCTCCTAACTGATCTCCTTGGGCCCTCCAATCCATCCTCTACCTAGCAAGAGGAGAGAGAAGAAGAGAGGGCAGAACTTACTAACTGATGATAGTAAATTAAATGACAGGACATGGGGATAGGTTGGATTCAGGGAGGAATGTGAAGAAGGTGGAAAGAATGATGTCTAGGTGTCCAGGCCTGTGGACTTGGTGAGGCTGGAGGCAACAGCAGCTTCAGAGGGAATCTAAGAGAAAGAACAGGTTTCCTGGTGGGGATGGTGAATAATGCTTTCAGAGATGGATAAGTTGAGTACTGAGTTGGAGGTGCCTCTAGGGGATCTACCTGGGGATATGGGACTGGGAATGAGGGGAGAAGTCAGAAGTGGAGCTCAGGAAGCTGTCCTCTGCATAGAGATGACAGTTAGGACCCAGTGATTTCCCAGGAAAGGTGGGTGGAGCTGGGCATGGGGAGAAAGAATGAACTCAGGTTAGAGCAACAACAGGCAGAGTCAGAGAAAGAGGATCTGGCCAAGGAGGCTGAGAAGGAAGAGACAGGCAGAGGACAAGGAGAGAGTTTGCTCCACAGAGGGAAAAGAGATATCAGAAAGAAGGAGTGGGCCGGGCGCGGTGGCTCACGCCTGTAATCCTAGCTCTCTGGGAGGCCGAGGCGGGCGGATCCTTTGAGTTCAGGAGTTCGAAACCAACCTGAGCAAGAGCGAGACCCCGTCTCTACTATAAATATAGAAACAAATTAATTGGCCAACTAATATATATACAAAAAAATTAGCCGGGCGTGGTGGTGCATGCCTGTAGTCCCAGCTACTCGGGAGGCTGAGGCAGAAGGATCGCTTGAGCCCAGGAGTTTGAGGTTGCTGTGAGCTAGGCTGACGCCAGGGCACTCACTCTAGCCTGGGCAACAAAGTGAGACTCTGTCTCAAAAAAAAAAAAAAAAAAAAAAAAAGAAGGAGTGGTCAGGAATGTTAAGGAAGTGAGATAAGGGCTGAAAACTACCCCTGGATGTGGCAATTGGAAGGTCATTGATACCTGGGAAAGAGCATTTTCAGTAGAGTACTGAGGCAGAAGACAGATTTTAGTAGGATTATCAACACTGGTAATAATACCTAATGTTTATTGGCTGCTTATTATATGCCAGGCACGTGCTAGGTGTTTTATATGAATAATCTCATTTAATCCTCACAACAACCATCTGAAGTGAGGCAGGTGCAGTTATTATCTCTTTTTATAGGTAAGGAAACTGAGGCTTAATAGTAATTAGTTGGGATATAAACCCAGGTATGTCTTACAACAAAATCCATACTTTTTTTTTTTTACATATACACCATGGAATACTAAAAATCCATACTCTTAATCACTATTCTTTATTCTGTCTTTCAAGCGAATGGAAGGCAAGGAAGTAGAGGGCATACTCTTAAGAATCTTGGCTGAGTAGAGAGGGAGAAAAATAATGTGACTGTGTGTGAGAAGGGAGAATAGCATTGACAATTATTTTAAGACGTGAAAGGTTAGAGCATGTTTATGTGCTCAGAATAGTATTATTTAAAGAAATAGTAATAAGACTAAATATTAAATACTCATAAGAAAGTGATGTCTCTGTATCCCTGTAGGGCATGCGTTATTGATCACTTAGTGCCTGGTTTTTCAGTAAGTGTGTGTTGAATGAATGATCAACAGGTAACAGTGAGCAGGACAGTTTGAAAGTGGGAGGGCTTTCAGAGAAAGTAGAAGGGTAGTGGTGCAGGTTGCAGATAAAACACAGGACTCCCAGTTAAAGCAGAAGTTCATAAATGATAAATAATAATTTTTATATAAATGTGTCTCAAATATTGCATTGGAACATACTTATGCTAAAAAATTATTGTTTATTTAAAATTCTAATTTAACTGGGCTTCCTATATTTTTATTTCCTACATCTGACAACCCTATCTGGGAGAAGCTGTGGCACGCCACCAGAATGCTGCCAGCCTCTGGGCCGTGTGCACCATGGGCCGTGGAAGAATGAATAGTCTTCTTATAAGGAGACTGTGAGAGAGCAAGTTCCTGAGGAAGGCCAGGTCCTAGTCCAGGAAGGAGGGCATGGTTGTTTAAAGATTAACAGATTAAAGTGGTGATGGCCAGGTGCAGTGGCTCATAATCCCAGCACTTTCAAAGGCCACGGTGGGAGGAGTGCTTGAGGCCTGGAGTTTGAGACCAGCCTGGGCAACATAGCAAGACCCTATTCTTTACAAAAAATAAGCAAGTAAAATAAAATAAAGTGGTGAGGGAATCAGTAGTCACCTAAACAGCTGGGAGCACAGAGGTCAAGGGCAGACAAACTTCTATTTGAATCCTGCATCTGTCATTTAATAGCTATCTGATTTGGGGCAAGTGGCCTTATATTTCTGACACTAAATTTTCTCACATAGAAAATAGGTATTGCAATAATAGCACCTATGTCCAGAGTTATTGTGAGGATAAAAGGAGATAATACATACATAAAAAGCTTATCCCAGGGCCTGACCCAAGGTACTTAATAAGTACAGTTGTTAATTAAAAATATCTATTGAGGCTATCCTATATGTCACATACTGAGGTAAGTTATGGGGATACAAAAATAAAACAATAAACAGTAATATAGGACTTACAATATTGTGTGACAACTGCTATGATAGAAGAAGTAGCTTGCCCCACGAGAGCCTGTAGGAGGGACACATGACTGGCATGGCTTCCCAAAGGAAATTGTATCTAAATTGAGACCTAAATCGTGAGCCAGAGTTAGCCCAGATGAATGGCAAAATTAGAATAGCATATAAAGGCCGGGCGTGGTGGCTCATGCCTGTAAGCCTAGCACTCTGGGAGGCCGAAGTGGGCGGATTGCTCGAGATCAGGAGTTCGAAACCAGCCTGAACAAGAGGGAGACCCCATCTCTACTATAAATAGAAAGAAATTAATTGGCCAACTAATATATAGAAAAAAATCAGCCGGGCATGGTGGCACATGCCTGTAGGCCCAGCTACTAGGGAGGCTGAGGCAGCAGGATTGCTTGAGCCCAGGAGTTTGAGGTTGCTGTGAGCTAGGCTGACGCCATGGCACTCACTCTAGCCTGGGCAACAAAGCAAGACTCTGTTTCAAAAAAAAAAAAAAAAAAAAAAGAATAGCATATAAAAAAGCCCTAAGGCAAGGGAGTTGTTTGGTAGATTTGAAATAAAGGTGGCTCAGGTTGGCTGGAGCCTGGACTTACGGGGAAAGAAGAGGCTGGAAGGAGGTGTGTAGAGGCCACATCACTAAGAGCCTTGTGGGTCAGTTAAAGGTTTGCATTTTGCTCCATGGAAATGGAGAGTCATTGAAGCAGGTGGTCAGAAGCTCAGATGCCTTCAGGAGCGACACAGTGATATAACGGGAAGTAAAACAAGGAGTGGAAGAGATTTAAAAGATTTCAAGAGCTCACTCTCACCTGGAAGCATTCAAATTCAAATTTTAAAACCAAGACTCTGGGAAAGGGTTTTAGGCAGTGGAATGCCAGGGTCACACTGTATTTTAGAAAAGGGAATCAGAACACACAGGAAGGGAACAAAATCAGAGACAAGAAAGTACAAGGTGATGCAGGCAAGAAATGGAGATATGAGCTAGGATTAAGAGTGGCTGAAGAAGTGGCAGATTCTTTTTTTTTTTTTTTGAGACAGTCTCATTCTGTTGCCTGGGCTAGAGTGCTGTGGCGTGAGCCTAGCTCAAGGCAACTTCAAAGTCTTGGGCTCAAGCAATCCTCCTGCCTTAGCCTCCCAAGTAGCTGGGACTATAGTCATGTGCCACCATGCCTGGCTGCTTTTTCTACATATTTTTAGTTGTCCAGTTAATTTCTTTCTATTTTTTTTAGTAGAGATGGGGTCTCGCTCTTGCTCAAGCTGGTCTTGAACTCCTGAGCTCAAAGGATCCTCCCACCTCGGCCTCCCAGAGTGCTAGGATTACAGGTGTGAGCCACCACGCCCGGCCAAGCACCATGCATCTTGTGCAGCCTGCAGAACTATAAGTCAAATAAACCTTTTTCTTTATAAATTACCCAGCTTCAGTATTCCTTTATAGAATCACAAAAATGGATTAAGACAGAGGTCAATGCAATGAATGGTAAGAGGAGCTAAATGGAAGGAAATACAACAAAGTAAAACGATGAGGAATTGAAAGAATACGTGACTCAAAAGAATTGCGTTTTGGGTCTTTGATGCTGGAAGCTGGGGAAAGAGGCATGGGGACAGTTAAAAGCCCGAAAGTTCAAATTGGAGTTCCAATTAAACATGCATTTAACCTTCCTTCCACAATCCCACTAAAATGGTAGAAAAGGGACTTTTCAAAAACATTTAAGGTCAAAGAGGTCAGGAGAGGAGATGAATAATAACTGAGTTAGCCAAACCAGGGAACCTACATCCTCAACTGACAGAAATCCAAGAAGTAGCCTGCGAGTTTGCTCACGCCTGTAATCCTAGCATTTGGGGAGGCCAAGGGAGGAGGATCGCTTGAGGTCAGAAATTGAAGATTAGCCTGAACAATAATCCCAGGATCCTAAGATCCCGTCTCTACTAAAAATAGGAAAAATCTGGCCGGGCTCGGTGGCTCACGCCTGTAATCCTAGCTCTCTGGGAGGCTGAAGCAGGCGTGGATTGCTTGAGCTCAGGAGTTCGAAACCAGCCTGAGCAAGAGCCAGACCCCGTCTCTACTATAAATAGAAAGAAATTAATTGGCCAACTAATATATATAGAAAAAAATTAGCCGGGCTTGGTGGCACATGCCTATAGTCCCAGCTACTCGGGAGGCTGAGGCAGGAGGATTGCTTGAGCCCAGAAGTTAGAGGTTGCTGTGAGCTAGGCTGATGCCACGGCACTTACTCTAGCCTGGGCAACAAAGCGAGGCTCTGTCTCAAAAAAAAACACATAAAAATAAAAAAATAAAAATAGGAAAAATTAGCTGATCATGGTGGCATGCACCTGTAGTCCCAGCTACTGGGGACACTGAGGCAGGAGGATCACTTGAGCCCAGGAGTTTGAGGTTGCAGTGATCTATGATGAGGCCACTGCATTCTAGGTTGGGCGATAGAATGAGACCCTGACTCAAGAAAAAACACAGAAATCCAAGAAGCAACCTGGTTTTCACCACAGAACTAAGGCACAGGTACCTCTAGAAGTTGAGGTAAGATGGAACAACAAATAGGAGATTGGTTGAAAGTCTGCTTAATATGCAGTTGGGCCCCCAAACCCCCTCACTGGGCTCCAAGCAGATCCTCCCTCGGCCCTCATCCCAGCAGAAAGCAGGAAGCCCCAGTTTCTGGAGCAGGTACAACAGACAAGACCTAAAGATATTGCCTTTGGATGTCCCTCAATGAAACAGCCCAGCCAGGTCAGTAAAGTCCCCAAAAGATAAGCAGCCCCTCTCTCCCTCTCACCCCCTTCAGAGAGCCAAGAATGACTAGATATCCCAAGAAATCCTTTTATATGAAGAGGATACCAACACAAACAGATAAAAGGTACTTAAAGGAAATGAATTAGGGCCCAGGCAAGATGGCTCACGCCTATAATCCTAGCACTTTGGCCTAATCGAGAAGATCGCTTGAGGCCAGGAGTTCAAGACCAGCCTTAGCAAGAGTGAGACTCCATCTCTACTAAAAATAGAAAAACTAGCCGGGCATGGGTGCATGCCTGTAGCCCCAGCTACTCAGGAAGCTGATGCAGAAGGATTGCTTGAGCCCAGAAGTTTGAGGCTGCAGTGAGCTATGAGGACACCACTGCACTCTGGCCCGAGTGACCCTGGCTCATTAAAAAAAACAAAAAACAAAAAAGTGAACTAGGCAAAAACCTACTTCCTGTCTTCCTTCTTCCCTTCCCTTCCTCTTTACTAATTTCGTCTGAAAGCCATTAGGTGGATATGTATGTGAGGTTGGTGGGGAATATCAGAGCCTGAGCAGGGTGAGAAGGGCTTCTGTGGGGTGGGGGGAGGGATGATGGTGACAGTGACAGCCAGGAATAGGATGTTGGAGCCTGAGTGAGTCAGAAGAGGGCATCCAGGCACGGGAGGTGGGTAGCAGTAGCCAGAGCCTGAGCAGAGGAAGGAGGTATCTGTCCAGGGACAGTGGCAGTCACCTAGCTTAGAAGATCAGAGTCTGAGCAGACTGAGGAGTCATCTGCACAGCTCACATGGAATGTTGGAACCCACGTGGAAGGAAGGTGGCATCCTTGGGGAGGGAGGGGACTGTATGTTACAGTGGCCCAGAACAGGTCACAGATACCCAACAGAATGACAAGAGTACCTGGGAAGGTGGGGAGCAAGTGTTGGCAAGTGGGCTTTTAGAGCCCAATAAGGTGAGTCAGTCATCAATATAGCACCAGTTTGAAATAACCAAAACAGGAGATTGGTTATATACAGAAGAGTTGAGCAAATAAGTACATATATTGAGGACAATTCAGTGAGGTTTCTCATTGAATAAGAAAAAGATTACAGGCCGGGCGTGGTAGCTCACGCCTGAAAACCCTAGCACTCTGGGAGGTTGAGGCAGGCAGATGGCTCAAGGTCCGGAGTTCAAGACCAGCCTGAGCAAGAACAAGACCCTGTCTCTACTAAAAATAGAAAGAAATTAATTGGCCAACTAAAAATATATAGCAAAAATTAGCCGAGCATGGTGGCGCATGCCTATAGTCCCAGCTACTCGGGAGACTGAGGCAGAAGGATTGCTTGAGCCCAGGAGTTTGAGGTTGCTGTGAGCTAGGCTGACACCATGGCACTCTAGTGTGGGCAAAAGAGTGAGACTCTGTCTCAAAAAACCCCACAAAATTACAGATGTGGAAGGGGGAAAAAAGCTGTGGTATTGGATAGGTAGAGAAATATAGATGCGTGTGTATGCATGTACAAATGTATACACATACACATACTCCCTAGCTTTAGCCACTGAGAGAACTTGGAAACAGTTACACTCCAATAGCAGTTAACATCCCTTGTGTCCAGACCTTGGTCTCTAAATACCATTCTCCACTAAAAGAAACCAGGGGTCCTTGGAGAAATGAATGATTTCAGGGCTGAGATAAGGAAGGCACAGGATGAACTTGGACCATCCTGCTATGGCAGAAAGTAAAGAAATGCTTAAAGAATGATGAGGACATGTCACCAGGATATAGAAGGGGCTTGATGGGGGCTTCCCCTAACCAAATGTGAGCATCAAAATAAATAAAAAGTTTAATAGTAAAAGGTTATAATCCATAAAATGAAATAGGAATCCACATGTCCATATTGATATAAATAAATGAATAAATAAATAAATGAGAAAATTTTTCTTTACAGTAGAATGACAACTAATAAATTTAGAAAGAATAATGAAACTAAAAAATCACTATTAGGCAACTATCATAATAATAATTCATTCAGCAAAAAAAACCCTAAAAATGGTGAGCAAATTTGATGAGGAACAGATATGTATATACCCTCAAAATACCTTTCCACAAAATGCTTACTTGATTACAAAGGGCAAAAGAGTAACTTTACAGTGGGAAAACATAGCAGACATCACCTTAACTTAGTGGTCAAAATTAACATTCTGAATAATTCTAATTAATGGGAAACATTGAAATCAGGTACCACCCAATAGGAGGCAAAAAAACCACATCATTATTTCTGTACTATTCCCGTCAAAAAATGCATGACCTGAATTCAAACATGAGGAAACGCAAATCAAGGTACATTCTACAAAATAACTGGCCTGTAAAAAAATAATCAAGGGATTATTATGCTTATAATCCAAGCACTTTGGGGGGCTGAGGCAAGGTCAGAGGATCACTTGAGGCCAGGAGTTCAAGACCCACCTGAGCAACATAGCAAGACCTCATCTCTACAAAAAAATTTTAAAAATTACCTGTGTGTGGTAGTGTACACCTGCAGTCCTAGCTACTCAGGAGACTGTGGTGGGAAGATCTCTTGAGTCTAGGAGTTTGAGCCCAGAAGTTTGAGGCTGCAGTGAACTATGATGATGCCACTGCTCTCCAGCCTGGGCAAAAGAGATCCTGCCTCAGAAAAAAAGAAAAGGAAAAAAAAAAAAAGAAAGAAAAGAAAATTTGCAAAATAAAATTGAGGAACTCCTACAGATATAAGACAGAAAATAGAGGGAGAAAACACTCAAAATAGCCTCCAACATAATTAGATTGGACCCAGAGACCAACCATCTAATTAACAGGTGCTCAAAAGACAGAGAACCGAGCAATCAGAGGAAAGAAAATCACCAAATGAATAATTAAAGAACATTCCCCAGAATTGGAGGCCATGAATTTGTAGATTGAAACATCCTGTCTAGTGCCAGTGCACTGAGTGAAAACAGACCCACAGCAAGGCCATCATCAAGCAATATCAGAAATTCAGGGATAAACTGCAGAATAGGTCCCAGAAAGGAAAAATCTAAACTAAACGAAAACAGGCTCCACATAGAAAATCTTAGCAATCAAAATGACTCCAGGCCTGTTAACAGCCACATTGGATGCCAGAAGACAAGGCAGGGATGCCTTGGCAATTCTGAGGGAAAATTCTATTTTTTATTTTTATTTTTTTGAGGGAAAATTCTATACTACCAAATATAGCCAAACTTTCAAGGAAGTATGAAAGCAAATGTACTGTTAGGTCACACAGTCTCCAGAAATTTGTTTCCCTTCTATAGTTTACTCACAAGCTACTGAGGGATATATTTCAGCAAAATGCAGAAGTAAACTGAGAAGGAGGAAAACATGGGATGAGGAGATGCAACAGGAGAGAGAGGTAATGGGAATTTCCAGAATGAGGTGAGGGGAACGCAGAGACAGCTCTGCACCAGGAGTCACAAGAAATGACAGAAACTCAACCCAGACTAGTTTAAACAAAAAAAATATATAAACAAAAGGTTGATCTGTGTGGTGGTGGGGGGGAGTTCATACAAACTGAAAAGTCCAGGACTCAGGTATTCAAATGATGTTGACAAGCTCTATCTCTCAGCTGTGTTGCTGCGTGTTAGACTCTTTCTGTGGCAGCAGAAGGAACTCTGGTAGCTCAGGAGTGTCTGTGTTTTATTACATTAAGATAACTTCAAGAGAACTGCTTCCTGATCACTCTGACAAAAATCCCAGGGTGGATTCTAACAGGCCCAGCTTGGGTCATGTGTCTGTCTCAGAACCAATCCCTGGTAAGGGAAATGGAATGTTCTGATTGGCTAGGGTCCAATTCCCAGCCCTAGGTCAGATGAGCACTTTATAACTGGCGAAGTGTAGTGCCAATGTAACAATTGTCATCTGCCTGTGTCTGATTAGAAACTGAATTAGAAGAAAGTCTGTAATAAGTAAGCTGTACCCTCAGAGCCAAGAGAAGTGGCAGGAAAAACTATAAAATCTCACATAAAAACATTAGAAGTACAGCATTCTGGGACATTTAGTGTACGGATATACATGGTTCCACGAACTTTATTATACACCATCATTATGACTGTTATCTATTTAGAAAAGTTTTATACATTAAAAATGAGTGCCTAGGGAAGTCATCCTTGTCTACGTGTCTATCCAGAATGACTTGCCCAGAGTTCCCAGGTAGCTGGTGATTTAACAGGGACCCTGTCCTAGTGGAGCATAGATTTATTACAGGACAGCATATAAGGGGAACTAAATTGGTCATTTACACATTAAGCACTACATAGTAATTATATTTTCAGTTCCACTCTCAAAGACAGAATATTGAATTGGGTGGGTCTCTTGAAGCAGAGTAATTCTCATGTTTTCATGTTAAGCTTGCTTGGCCAGAACTTGCTACCCTAAAAATATACTCACTCCACTCACATATAGGATGTAAACACATCCTTCACTGTAGATCTGTGTTTAATGTCTTGAGTTCTCTTTTGCAGTTTCCTCATTAGTAGGGGGTGTGTTGCTGGAACTTGCTCCCAGCAGCGAACAGCACAAGCAGGTGCTCACTTCGTGCATTTTCACGCTGCCAGCGCTTGTTCCAGAGCCGAAATGTTTCACCCTCTTTTCCATCTTGCAAACAGCTCTGACTTCAGGTCCACCTGTTGCTTCAGGACATTTCAGGAACTTCTCTTCAGAGAGTCAAATCTCCCCAGTTGATCTGTGTCGCATCCCATTAAGAGTGTCACCATGCTTCATGCAGTGTGTGTGATCACGTCCTTCCCCAAGTCACAGCTATAGTAGGAAGAAGAAAAGAGAGGGAAGAAGGAGAAGGAAAACGAAAGAGTAGTTAATACATTGTTCACTTATGAACTCTCCAGACTTTGATTGCTCCCCCAATCCATTCCCTTTGTATTTGTGTTGCTTAATTTTACCTGGGTCACTCATTGTTTTGGATCAACATTTTGTACCAATTTGTATACATTTCACTACTTCCTTGATGCTCTGTGCTGTTTATATCCCTACTCATAAAAAAACTGATTACTATTTTTAGACAGCTATTTATTATAATAGGAAACAAAATGATAATACCCAAGGTATTCCTAATTCCAATGACCAATGAATATACCTCATAAAAAACCTGAGTCTTCGCAGGACTTAATTCACTGGTGAGAGATTAGTTTGCACACAGAATCTATAAATTGGGCCGGGCGCGGTGGCTCACGCCTGTAATCCTAGCACTCTGGGAGGCCGAGGCGGGCGGATTGCTCGAGGTCAGGAGTTCGAAACCAGCCTGAGCAAGAGCAAGACCCCGTCTCTACTATAAATAGAAAGAAATTAATTGGCCAACTAATATATATACAAAAAATTAGCCGGGCATGGTGGCGCATGCCTGTAGTCCCAGCTACTCGGGAGGCTGAGGCAGGAGGATTGCTTGAGCCCAGGAGTTTGAGGTTGCTGTGAGCTAGGCTGACGCCACGGCACTCACTCTAGCCTGGGCAACAAAGCAAGACTCTGTCTCAAAAAAAAAAAAAAAAAAAAAGAGTGCACCTAAACCGGGTACAGCGGCTCACACCTGTAATCCTAGCACTCTGGGAGGCTGTGGCGAGGGGATAGCTCAGGGTCAGGAGTTCGAAACCAGCCTGAGCAAGAGCCAGACCCCCATCTCTACTAAAAATTGAAAGAAATTAATTGGCCAACTAAAAATATGTAGAAAAAATTAGCCGGGCATGGTGGCACATGCCTGTAGTCCCAGCTACTCGGGAGGCTGAGGCAGAAGGATTTCTTGAGCCCAGGAGTTTGAGGTTGCTATGAGCTAGAGTGACCAGATGGCACTCTAGCCCAGGCAACAGAGTAAGACTCTGTCTCAAAAAAAAAAAAAAAGAAAAAGAAAAAAGAAAAAAGAGTGCACCTACACCAGGAGAGGGAGACTGGGAGAGAGAAACTGGGGGAGTAGGCAGTTTAGTGGAAAAGAGGCAAAGGCTAACTGGAGCATAGAGGGGAGTGGCCACAAGAGAGAAACCAGATGGTCAGAGCTAAGGGTGGAATTCGGCAGTCCAACTAGAGGAAACTAGTTGTACTTGTTTGTTTCCATAGCAACCAAAGTACCTTAGAAACAGGACATAGGCCAGGAGGAGAAATAAAGAGATGTGTAAATCCTCAAATCACAACACCCTTAACTGGACTTAGGAGAGTTAGTTGCAGTTTCTTTGAATTAATCTTTATAGAAATCACTGGTTTTTAGATTTCATACCTGAAATCTTTTTTTTCTTCATCTGCAAGACACCTATTTTTCTGGGGAAGTTAAGAACTATTTCTGAAGGAAGGAACCTGTACAATGACTTCATTTCCCCTGGTCTTGGATTTCTAGACAACAAATATAAGTCAACATGGAGCATTCACTTTTCTTTTCTTCTTCTTTTTTTTTGAGACAGAGTCTTGCTTTGTCAGTGCTAGAGTCAGTGCCACGTCGTCAGCCTAGCTCACAGCAACCTCAAACTCCTGGGCTCAAGCAATCCTTCTGCCTCAGCCTCCAGAGTAGCTGGGACTACAGGCATGCACCACCATGCCCGGCTAATTTTTTCTATATTTATTAGTTGGCCAATTAATTTATTCCTATTTACAGTAGAGATGGGGTCTCGCTCTTGTTCAGACTGGTTTTGAACTCCTGACCTCAAGCAATCTGCTGCCTCGGCCTCCCAGAGTGCTAGGATTACAGGCGTGAGCCACCTCGCCCGGCCTTCTTTATCTTCTTTATTCCATTCTTGTAAGAGGTCAGGATTTACTTCCTCTAGAAAATCTATGTGGACCAGAGAAAAGTTAGTCATAGTCATGTTACTGTTGACGTGATACTATAAATACACCCATATCAACTCAGAATTAAACTGCAATCTTCTAATAGGGGCCATATATTTTCACTTGGCCTGCTCCCTTTCTGTAGCCATCCATCCTTCACACTGCCACTGGTGTCGTATGATTCGATTCTTTAACTACTCCATTGCCTGCGGCATGAGGGACCACACTCCTTAATTGCATTCAGAAGTCTCCTCAGTCTGTCTTCATATTCTCATCTCCCATTATAGTCTTCATCCTTCTCCATCTACTCACCCTCAAAGCCACAGCTCAAAGCCACCCACCTCCATGAGGCCTTATGTTTAGTTGTTAACATGTCTGTTTTCTCCATGAGAATGGAAGTTCCATGAAGGCTGCTTCCTATGTGATCAATTTTTTTTTTGAGACACAGTTGCCCAGGCTAGAGTGAGTGCCGTGGCGTCAGCCTAGCTCACAGCAACCTCAAACTAACTCCTGGGCTCAAGTGATCTTCCTGCCCCAGCCTCCCGAGTAGCTGGGACTACAGGTGTGCACCACCATGCCTGGCTAATTTTTTTCTATTTTAGTTATCCAGGTAATTTCTTTCTATTTTTTTTTTTTTTTTTTTAGTAGAGACAGGGTCTTGCTCTTGCTGAGGCTGGTCTTGAACTCCTGACCTCAAGTGATCCTCCTGCCTTGGCCTCCCTGACTGCTAGGATAACAGGTGTGAGCCACCACACCCAGCCTATGTGATAGATTTTAAATATATCACTATTCTATCTTTTCCCTGGACCTATCATTGATTCACTGGTTTATTGAATACGTATTTGTGGATAGCCTACTCTATGCCAGGTAGAGTGTGACTGAATAATTCTCCTGTTATGATAATAATGACAATAATTAAAAAAAGAATGATGGCTAATGTTTACTGAGCACTTACTATGTATCGCTTGTTGTGAAGTGTTTTGTATTTAAAAAATTTTTAATTTTGAAATAATTATCAACTCACAGGAAGTTGAAATGGTAGTACACAGAGTCCTACTTGCCCTTCACACAGCTTCTCCTAATGGTGACATCTCAAATAGCTGTGGTACACTATGAAGACCATAAAATTGACATTGGAATAGTACATATATATATATATTTTTTTTTTTTTTTGAGACAGAGTCTCACTCTGTTGCCCGGGCTAGAGTGCTGTGGCATCAGTCTAGCTCACAGCAACCTCAAACTCCCGGGCTCAAGCGATCCTTTTGCCTCAGCCTCCCAAGTAGCTGGGACTACAGGCATGCGCCACTGTGCCAGGATAATTTTTTCTATGTATTTGTAGCTGTCCAAGTAATTTCTTTCTATTTTTAGTAGAGATAGAGTCCCGCTCTTGCTCAGGCTGGTCTCAAACTCCTGAGTTCAAACGATCCACCTGTCTCAGCCTCCCAGAGTGCTAGGATTACAGGGGTTAGCCACTGAGCCTGGCCCTATAATCCATGTTGAATTAATTTTTCTGTAAGATCTGAGGTTTAGGTCAAGGTTCCTTTTTTTTTTTTTCTTTTGCCTATGAATGTTCAATTTCTCTGGGCCGTTTATTGAAAATCTATTCTTGGCTGGGCTTGGTGGAGCACACTTATAATCCTAGCACTCTTGGTGACCAAGGCAAGAGGATCACTTGAGCTCAGGAGTTCAAGACCAGCCTGAGCAACAATGAGACCCCATCTCTACTAGAATTGAAAAAATTAGCTGGGCGTGGTGTTGCACACCTGTAGTCCCAGCTATTATACTTGGGAGACTGAGGCAGGAGGCTTGCTTGAGCCCAGGAGTTTAAGGTTGTTGAGAGCTAGCCTGATGCCATGGCACCCTAGCCCAGGTGACAGAGTGAGACTCTGTCTCAAAAAAAACAAAACAAAACTATTTGTTCTGTTGTATATCACACAGATGGTCAGAAGACTTCTATTTGACTATGTTTCTAAGAGATAGGGCAAGTCTTCTTTTGGTATAGTGGTCACCAAACAATTCCATACATTATCTTTATAAGTGTTCTTTAAATCTCATAGTAACCCTAAGAGGAAGATATTAGTAGTATCTCCATTTTACAGATGAGGAAACTGAGGCACGGGTAGATTAAATATTATGACTTGTGCAAAGTCTCATAGCTAGCAAGTGGCAGAGTTGGGATTTGAACCAAAGCTGTCTGATTCTAGAACACACATGCTGCTTCCCTTTGAATATAATTATTTCATTCAGGATATTTCTATTGAGTGCCTATTATGTGCCAGGGACTGTTCTGAGTGCTGTGTGTCCTAGATGTTCTATGGCAACCATAAGTGAAATAAAGCAATGAATAAGATAAAATCCCTGCTCTCGTGGAGCTTATATTGTAAAAGGGGGAGAACTTATGGTACGAATGCAAAAATTATTCTTTTGTTGAAGTATTATTTTATCATTTGGTTTATATTGAGAACATAGCCACTCTTGGATATATGGGCTGGGATTGTACTCAAAAGATATGCCTATTCACTGGGTATAAATATTCACCATAGATCTACCAATCTTCCAGGGACTGGAAAATCACTCCTTGGGGAGAACTGATTGGAAGACCCAGGGAGATAGTGAGCTAGGTCACCAAGGAGACAGATCTGTCTAAACATCAGCTCTTGCATGGTGGGAAATAGGACCATACCTGCTCCCAGTATGTATTTAAGGTTCTGAGAATACAGGAACATGTGCAAAATGTTGAGAATTTGTACAGTCTCTGACAGTGGGCTATAGATCATTCAAACCAAGCTCATAAATGAGATAGCTATAGAACTCTCAGGAAGGAAATCAGATTGTTTTACATTATTTCCTAAAAAACTTTTTATTGAAATGGTTATACATATAGAAAAGTGCACAAATCATATGTGAATTGCTCAATAAAATTTCCCCCATGTAACCAGCACCTGAATCAAAGAAACAGAACATTACTGACCCCTTAGGAGTCCTTGTACTCCTCTTCAGTCACTAGCGCCAATGACAATCACTGTTTTGACTTCAAGCACCATAGATTAGTTTTGACTGTTTTAGAAGTTTAGATAAACATTAATAGAATCACACAGCATATCCTCTTTTGTGTCTAGTTTCCTTCACTCAACATTACCTTGGTGAGAGTCACCCATTTGTTGCATGTAGTTGTAGTTTGTTCATTCTTGTGCTATGTAGTATTCCACTGTGTAAAGATACTCTATCCATTCTACTGCACATGGATGTTTAGGTTGTTTCCAATATTTGACTATTACAAACAGTACTGCTATTAACATTATAAAACATGATTATAGTGAACAAATCTACCCAAAAATACACATTGGGTATATTACTAAGAATAAAAAATGGCCGGGCACGGTGGCTCCTGCCTGTAACCCAAGCACTCTGGGAGGCCAAAGCGGGTGGATTGCTCGAGGTCAGGAATTCGAAACCAGCCTGAGCAAGAGGGAGACCCCGTCTCTACTATAAATAGAAAGAAATTAATTGGCCAACTAATATATATAGAAAAAATTAGCTGGGCATGGTGGTGCATGCCTGTAGTCCCAGCTACTCGGGAGGCTGAAGCAGCAGGATTGCTTGAGCCCATGAGTTTGAGGTTGCTGTGAGCTAGGCTGACGCCACAGCACTCACTCTAGCCTGGGCAACAAAGCAAGACTCTGTCTCAAAAAAAAAAGAAAAATGTTATTTCTTTTTCCCTTACATTTTGTTGAGGGCTCCAACCCATTTCATCAACAAACAAAAGTTTTAAAATCTATGCTTGGGCCAGAGGGTTAGAGAGGGAACAGCAAAAACACAGGAACCCTGAGGGAGGGGGAAACTGGGGCAGATTCAGGACTCTTTGGCTAGCCAGTTCTTCCTATCTGGATATTCTCTTTCAAGAGCTGAGCTTTGGGGGTTCTAATTTTGTTTTAATAAAACACAATGTTGAATGGAAATGTTTTCCAATGAATATGTATTAAAATGCCTTATTATTTCTTTAGGTTAAACAATTAAACTGTAAGCTTACAGGGAAATGGCCCTTGTATATTTTTCAACATTGTAGCCTCAGATATGATATTCAATGAATGTTGGGCAAATGAATGAATAAATAAATGAATGAATTTCCTAAAACTTGGCAACTATGTATCATGGCCTGATGTGGTATGGTTGGTTCATTATGCAGATCTCAATCCTGTATCTCAAATTCAGTGATCCAGGCCCTTCTCCTGAGTCTACCCCAAGTATCATAAGACTATATCTGAGCTCTCTTGGGATTGTGGCTGTAGGATCAGTCAGTTGGACAACTTCACTCCCTTAGATGGCCAGCCTGGCACTGCCCTCATAGAGATCATGGTCAAAAAGCAGAGGCATGAGAGAGAAAAACTTACCTTTCGGGTACAAACATGTACCCTTTCGGGTACAACATGTCCAGGTGATGGGCACACTGAAAGCCCTGACTCCAGCATTATACAGTGTACCCATACAACAAAAACATTTGTACCCCCTTAATATTTCAAAATTTTTTAAAAAACAGAGAGAACATACAAAAGACTATATATACAGTCAGAATGATGCTGCTGTCACTTAACTATTCACAGGTGTGAACAAGGGGTTCGTTTACATAGACCACCACATTTAATCCTGTCAAAAGTCCTACGGGGCATGTTATTAGATCTTCATTCTATAGATAAGGCATTTCAGACAAGTGAAGTGAGTTGTTCAAGGCCACAACCAGTAATTGTTAAGCCCTGATTTAAACTTAGGTCTGTCTAAATTGAGAGCCTGAGATTTTAACAATTATGTGTGCATATACAAATTAAAAATTAAATTTTCCTTGGCTCTAAAGGACATGTAGTGTGTTTTTGCACCTGATATCAATTACGTTAAATAAATTTGGTGCCTACAAGGTGCTGAAGACATTTGTGTAAATTAAGCTAATATTGAAATTAATTTGCTTTCTTTAAATACTCCTTCAGCTTCCCTGACTAGGGGGTAGCTGAACCTTGGATGAAAGCTTCTTTTCTGATGACCATAGGAGAGAGAAACAAGCACCCAGGAGTGAGTAGGTTTTAGGGGTTGAAGGAGGGCTTTCCAGAAGTAGGGATGAGGGACAGAAGAAAATTAACTAGCAGGAAAAAGGCAGAAAAGGTACTTCAAGAGGGAAGCCTGAAAATTCTTTCCATCAGAGCTGTCTGTGATTTGTTTTAATGACAGCTATCCTGTTCTTGGAGGCCAAAGAAAGCAGAATAAACTTGAGGATGGTTGGCAGATCCTCGCATTGCTGAGCTGTAGGGTACATAAACACACTGGGTTACCCATGACGTGGCTGGCCACCTCAGGCACAATCCTGCTGTCTGGGTCTGGGTGATGCCAGCTCCCTGGCAGCCCTGCAGGCTGTTATGACCCTGTGCGGGGATGGGGAGGGGCCGGGCACGGGGTGACGTGGCAGCGCTGCGGTAAAAGGCAAAGCAATGCTAGGAGACAGCTGTCCCACAGTCCTATGGCAGGCAAAGAGACAGCAGGAATCTTGGAGAAGAGGACACGGGTTGAGGGGAGAGGATCACTGTTGCCAGACTCTATCCAAGAAGAAAATGCTCTAAAATTCTGCTTCCCGGCCTAGTTCCCAGCATAGCTAACGCCTGGAACTGACAAGCTGCCTGGACCATTCAGTTCTTTATCACATGCAGCTCAGTCCCCCGCGTTGGGTTTTCTTTTCCCTTCAGTTTCAGATGGCCCTCCATGGCCCCCTGCTCAGTATTGAGACTGAAATAGCTGCCTGCTTTGCATGCCATTTCAGTTCTTGTTTCTTTGAAAAGGACCTATCAGGGAAGCAGTAGGAAATGTCAGGTTGCGGTCTGGCATTTCCCCTCACCCCACCCCCTTCAACCTTGTAGCTTGACTTTTGCGGGATTCACCCATGCCCAGAGTTCCTGCATGCAGAGAGGCTTGTCTTATTCAAAAATAGCTGGATGATGTGATGGCACATGGCCCTGTGAGATCATACGTTTTCACTTTACATCACCTTCCATGTGCTGGCTGGAATTCAGATTAGCCATCCTATCCTCACTTAGGACACGCCTAGTAAAGACAGGGCATTATCAAGGAATTGTCCATTTCTTCCTACAAAGTAACTGAAGAGACCTGTACAGGTTTTTTTTTTTTACACTTTTCTGGAATATTTGGCTATTGTACAGATTTTTACAATTGTCTGTTCTGGAGACTCAGACTGCTGAAAGTTAGCTAGTCTTTGTTAATATCTAACCCATACCTGTCTTAAGAACTTTTAAATTTAGTCTTTTTTTTTTTCCTGTCTTGGACATAAATAGATAATGGCTTCTCACCAATCTTTGCAGTGGCCTCCTCCTTCTCTTGAGGTCTTTTCCAATACAAGACCACTTAGATCTTTATCAAAGTCCTGAGGAGCATAAGTTCAAGGTTAGACATAGCAAACTTAGACATTTTTTTTTTTTGAGACAGAGTCTTGCTTCGTTGCCCAGGCTAGAGTGAGTGCCATGACGTCACTCTGGAGTGAGTGCTGTGGCTGTGAGTGTGCTAGCTCACAGCAACCTCAAACTCCTGGGCTCAAGCAATCCTCCTGCCTCAGCCTCCCGAGTAGCTGGGGCTACAGGTATGCACCACCATGCCCGGCTAATTTTTTCTATATATATTAGTTGGCCAATTAATTCCTTTCTATTTATAGTAGAGACGGGGTCTTGGTCTTGCTCAGGCTGGTTTCGAACTCCTGACCTCAAGCAATCCGCCCGCCTTGGCCTCCCAGAGTGCTAGGATTACAGGCGTGAGCCACTGCGCCCCGGCTTAGAAATTTTTAAGTATGGAAATTCTCAAGACCTTAGTGCTTTGCCCCCTAAGAGGTACATTTGTCAACTTTTCTGGCTATTGGAGCTGGTCAGAGACGGCTAATATCCTTTTCAGAAATGAATAGTTTTACTGTTATCCTATTTATTCATCTCTCTACTTTCTAAAGAAAAGCCCCTTCCCAGGTGTCTATATCCCCCACCACTCTCACACACATATTTTTTAGAGACGGAGTCTCACCATGTTACCCAGGCTGGACGTGAACTCTTGGGCTCCAGGAATCCTCCCACCTCGGCCTCCCAAGCAGCTGGGACTACAGGTGAGCACCACTCCGCTCAGCTTTATATATTTTTTAATATCCTCTTTATCCAGAAAGCCCCGTATGTATGTTCTGAGATAATGACTCACATGTGTTAAGAGTTGAGGAGTGGCAGGAAAGCCAGAATCCAGAGTGATTAGTCAGAATTGATCAAGGACTCAACTGAAAAATAAATGAACTTGAACAGTTCACAAAAGAGGAAATATATTGGGCTAAAAGACACGTGGGAAAATGTCCAGCATCACTCATAACAAAAGAAATGCAAATTTTAAAAACCAGGTACCATTTTTATTCTTAAAAGCTGCAGAAATTTAAAAAGGGGGGGAAGAAAAAAAGAACACCCAGTGCCAGGAAGCATGCAGTGCGGTGGCTGCCTTGTGTCCTGAGAGTGGTGGTGTGAATTGATACGACTTTTAGGGAAACCATCTGGTAATGCATATCAATCACGTCAATTTATCGTGAGAAAATTATCCAAAATATATACAAAAATATATTCACAAAGATACAGTATTGTTTATAAGACTGAAAAAAATGGGAGTAACTTAACTTTAGAAAAATAAGAGACTGGTTATCAATTACAATATATTCCCACAGTGGAATACTAATGCAACCATTAGGAAAGATGTTTTGTAAAGTTTCTAATACCATGGGAAAATGCTTTTATTTCAATGTTAAGTAAAAAGTGCAAAAATACATATTTATATATACAGTTTCCCTTGGTATCCATGGGGGATTGGTTGCAGAACCCCCCGCAGATATCAAAATCCACAATGTGCAAGCCCCCCTGATATAAATTGGCATAGTACTTGTATATAACCTACATACAGCCTTCCGTATACTTTATATCATCTCTAGACTACTTATAATACCTAATATAAAAAATCTGTACATATTCAGTACAGATGAAACCATTCATTGGTTTTTCTAATATTTTCAACTGGTGATTGGTTGAATTCAAGGACGCAAAACTCACAGATATGGGGGGCCAACTGTACATCTAATCTCAGATACTGTAAAAAATAAAACCCAAAAACAGAAAAATAAGGAAGGGATAACATATACTTATGCATTAACAAGTTGTCTAGAATAATTGGTAATTTTTTTCTTCTTCCCTTTCCCCCTATTTTTGTATAATGATAATATATTGTCTTTATAATAAAAACTTCATTTAAAAATAATAAGTGGCTATAGTAATCAAGACTGTGTGGTACTAGCATAAGGATAGACATATAGATCAATGGAACAGCTCAAAGAGTCCAGAAATAAACTGTTACCTTTATGGTCAATTGATTTTCAACAAGGGTGCTAAAACAATTCAATGGGGAAAGAACAGCTTTTTCAGTAAATGGTGCTGGGGCAATTGGATATACACATGCACAAGAATAAAGTTGGATCCCTCACTTACACCACATGCAAAAATTAACTAAAGTGGATTATAGACCTAAATTTAAAAGCAGAAACTATAAAATATTTAGAAGAAAACATAGGAATAAATCTTTATACCTTAGGTTAGAGAAAGTCTTCTTAGATTCAACACCGAAACCACAAACAACAACAAAAATAGATAAATCAGACTTCATCAATTGTGTTCTTCAAAAGACATGACCAAGAAAGTGAAAAAACAACTTTTCGCAAAATATATTTGCATATCATATATCTGATAAGGGACCTGTATCCAGAATACATAAAGAACTCTAATAACTCAACAATAAGAAGATAAATAATGCGATTGAAAAAGATTTGAATAGACATTTCTCCAAAGAAGCAACAGACACCCGTTTGTTTCCTGTTGTTGCCATAACAAATTATCACAAATTTAGTGGCTTAAAATTAAAACAATATAATTTTATTACCTCACATTCTGGAAGTCAGAAGTCCAATATGGCTGAAATGGACAATGACTGCTCATGAGTACAGGGTTTCTTTTGGGGGGTGATGAAAATATTCTAAAATTGGCCAGGCGTAGTGGCTCACGCCTGTAATCCTAGCTCTCTGGGAGGCTGAGGAGGGTGGATTGCTCAAGGTCAGGAGTTCAAAACCAGCCTGAGCAAGAACGAGACCCCATCTCTACTATAAATAGAAAGAAATTAATTGGCCAACTAATATATATAGAAAAAATTAGCAAGCCGGGCGCGGTGGCTCACGCCTGTAATCCTAGCTCTTGGGAGGCCGAGGCGGGTGGATTGCTCAAGGTCAGGAGTTCAAAACCAGCCTGAGCAAGAGCGAGACCCCGTCTCTACTATAAATAGAAAGAAATTAATTGGCCAACTGATATATATATAAAAAATTAGCCGGGCATGGTGGCGCATGCCTGTAGTCCCAGCTACTCGGGAGGCTGAGGCAGAAGGATCGCTCGAGCCCAGGAGTTTGAGGTTGCTGTGAGCTAGGCTGACGCCATGGCACTCACTCTAGCCTGGACAACAAAGCGAGACTCTGTCTCAAAAAAAAAAAAAAAAAGAAAAGAAAAAATTAGCTGGGCATGGTGGCGCATGCCTGTAGTCCCAGGTACTCGGGAGGCAGGAGGATTGCTTGAGCCCAGGAGTTTGAGGTTGCTGTGAGCTAGGTTGATACCATGGCACTCATTCTAGTCTGGGCAACAAAGCGAGACTCTGTCTCAAAAAAAAAAAAAAAAAAAAAGTTGCCTTTTATCCTAAGAGTACTAGAAAGTCATTGAGGGAATCTAGGCAGGAATGTAGCATGATCCAGTTTTGTTTGACTTTTTGTGATGGAAAAATGTAAATATGCACCACAATAGAAAATAATAGTATGCCCCCCCAAATGCCTATCAACAGCTTTAAAAATTATCAACTTATGGGCCAGGTGTGGTAGCTCACACCTGTAATGCTAGCACTCTGGGAGGCTGAGGCGGGCCGATTGCTCGAGGACAGGAGTTCGAAACCAGCCTGAGCAAGAGCAAGACCCATCTCTACTATAAATAGAAAGAAATTATTTGGCCAACTAATATATATAGAAAAAATTAGCCGGGCATGGTGGCACATGCCTGTAGCCCCAGCTACTCGGGAGGCTGAGGCAGGAGGATTGCTTGAGCCCAGGAGTTTGAGGTTGCTGTGAGCTAGGCTGACGCCACGGCACTCACTCTAGCCTGGGCAACAAAGTGAGACTCTGTATCAAAAAAAAAAAAATTATCAACTTATGGCCCCTTTTCAAGATTTAGGAATAAAAAATAGAAATTCCCAGAAATTCTCAGAAATTCTTGATATTAAATACTATTCTATATTTTCATAACACTTTATTTACATTTCAAATTAAAATGAGTGATTATAATAATAAACTGCGTATCAGTTTTCTATGATAGAGTTATACTAAAGGTTTTCAGAGGTTTGCTATAAAAAAGTGATATAGGCTGGGCATGGTGGCTCACACCTGTAATCCTAGCAATTTGGGAGACCAAGGTGGGAGGATGCTTGAGGCTAGGAATTGGAGACTAGCCTGGGAAAATGCAAGGCTATAAAAAATAGAAATCTCTAGCCACGATGCCTGGCTAATGTTTTTGTTTTTTTGTAGAGATAGGGTCTCCCTATGTTGCCCAAGCTGGTCTCGAACTCCTGGCCTCAAGCGACTCTTACAAAGTGCTGGATTACAGGCGTGAGCCACTATGCCCAGCCTAAAAGTTAATATATTTTTTAAATATTTATTTAATATTTATTATATTATTTGTAATATATTATTTATAATATTTATTTAATATTTATTTTTGAGACAGAATCTCACTGTGTTGCCTGGGCTAGAGTACCATGGCATCAGCCTAGCTCACAGCAACCTCAAACTGGGCTCAAGCGATCCTCCTGCCTGAGCCTCCCAGGTAGCTGGGACTACAGGCACAAGCCACCATGCCTGGCTAATTTTTTCTGTTTTTAGTTGTTTGGCTAATTTCTTTCTAGTTTTAGTAAAGACATGGTCTTGCTCTTGCTCAGGCTGGTCTCAAACTCCTGAGCTCAAGTAATCCTCCCACCTTGGCCTCCCAGAGTGCTAAGATTACAGCCGTGAACCACTGTGCCGGCCTAGTTAGTATTCTTAAAATGGAAAGTTTAAACACATGAAGATTAATTACCCTGTCTAGTAGTCTTAGTCTTACCTGTTTTACCACAGATATTCCAAATGTAAAATAAATTTTTTTCATTTGAATTGACATCAGTGGAATTGCTAAAAATACATCCAAAAGCACATTTAAGTTAGGCATTAGAGTATATGTTGCTTTCATACAAATTCATTTCCTTTTGTAAAACTTACCCTGATTTTGGTTTTAGGGTTGCAAGGTCAGATTTTAGATAAGTTTCTGATTTCATCTATATTTTACAACAGCAATCTCATCTCCACTCTTTGCATTTCTTCTGTTAATGTATTTACAAATGACTGTAATCCACAGCAAACATTCAAATGCTAGAAACCACCAAAGGAACGTCACTGAATAGCGTTTGAATAATGTAACTTTCAGATTTCCTGACACTACATATGATCCCAGATTGAAATTCTCAATTTAAGTACTTACTTTGCCTATAAACTTATTTCTTTGATCACCACTCACTGGATTTATATAAAGTAAACTGTGCATATAAACTCATTACTATTTATTGTGTTTGTAGGAATGCTTGCTGTTGGTGGCAGGCTGGGCCAGCACACACACTTATTTTTTTTTGAGATAGTCTCACTTTGTTGCTCAGGCTGGAGTGAGTGCCATGGCGTCAGCCTAGCTCACAGCAACCTCAAACTCCTGGGCTCAAGCGATCCTTCTGCCTCAGCCTCCCGAATAGCTGGGACTACAGGCATGCGCCACCATGTCTGGCTAATTTTTTCTATATATTTTTAGTTGGCCAATTAATTTCTTTCTATTTATAGTAGAGACAGGGTCTCGCTCTTGCTCAGGCTGGTTTTGAACTCCTGACCTTGAGCAATCCGCCCACCTCGGCCTTCCAGTGTGCTAGGATTACAGGCGTCAGCCACCTCGCCCGACCTAGAGAAATGTTTATTTTCTTACTGTTTTCTCATCAACTTGACATTCCCCGCTCCTTCAAGCTGCACTCCTTCTCTTCTTGCCAAGCAGAGAAGGTAGCAGAACACTTGGAGATTTCTCTTTCAGCTTAGCTCTGGCCAACTAGTCAGCCAGTAACTAACAAGGTCTTTGCTAACCTGCTACACTGGGGTTGATTGGCCTCTTCAGATAGCTCAGCCCCCGGGGTCCTACCCAAGCGGAAGGCCTACCTGGTACATCCTGGGCAGGATTACAAGCGTGAGCCACCTCACCCGGCCACACACACTTCTGACGTGGCAGTGAAGGTAAATTGACACGGAGGGGTTCGTGTTCTGTTTTGGAATAGGTAACACCATGGAGATATTACAACCCATTTTAATAGTCTCAGTGTGGTCCATCATGTTTTTGTTGACATGGTGACAGTCTGAGTGGAACACAGATGGGTACTAGAAACTAAGAGGGAAATGAGATTGGACAGTGGGGGTGGCTGAGGACTCTCAGAAAGGAGGGAGGGTTTGAGGGCGAAAGAGGCTTGTTTTTGTGCATGAGAAATGGCTGGGGAAATCTAAAGCGGTGGGGGCGCCTAAGATGAGACCAGCCAGCCCTAGAAACATTAGTGAGATTTCATCCACACTTGCTTGGGCAACTTTCTGTTGACACTGGGAAACCAGTGGGACTTTCTCTTCCCAGATTAACCAGGCCCATGCGCTGGCCACTCTCACTTGTTCCCTGCAGGCTGTGGTGTGTGCAGGCCACACTGGGCTGCGTCAGGATGCAGGGACTGCGATATCACGGTGGGAAGGTGTCTCAGTGCACACAGCTTAGGTGCTCAGAGGGTCCCACATTTGTCAATTGGCTCCATGCAGTTTCACGCTTGGATCTTTCTCTTCTGTGCTCTCTATTTTGTTCCTTGAATAGGCCAAGACTTTCTATAAGCTGAGACGCTTGGTAAAGTCCCTTCCTTGCCAGTTTACCCTGACTTGGTACTCAAGGTTCAAGGCTAATCTAGTCTTACTTGTCTGATTACTGGAGTTGCCACGTCTCTTTTTTTCTAGGCTACTGGTTTCATGTAGAAACTGCTCCTCTATCTACATGCTCATTCAAATGCAATAGTTAAAAAAATTAACACACATCCACACAATGGATTACTATGTAGCCTATGTAAAGAATGATGCAGAGCTATACACTGATTTGGTAAACTCTGTGATATATTATTAGATTGAAAAAGAAATCACCAAACAACATTTATAGTAGTATGAGAGAGAGAGAGAGATTGTGTATGTGTGTGTGTGTGTGTGTGTGTGTGTGTGCACATTTATAATTGCATAGAAATAATTCTGGAAGGATATATGCTGAACTCTTGACTCTGGTTAGAGTGTGTCTAAGACAGGAATGAAATAATAATTTTGTTTTTTTACTTTGATTCTTAATTATTTTAATTTGCATGCATTACTTTCATAATTTGAAACAAAAATAAACTCAAAACTTTTACTCCCCTTAGATTCACTTGAACCTGAATTCAGAGGTGGCCCTGAAGAAAATTCGTAAATTAGACTTTCTTCTGTTATTGACTGACTGAGGATGAATGGATCACCTACTCTGTGCTAGGCACAGGAATAAATGCTGGAGAATTAGCGATGAAAGACAGCATCTTGGCCTGGCGCAGTGGCTCACGCCTGTAATCCTAACACTCTGGGAGGCCGAGGCGGGCAGATTGTTTGAGCTCAGGAGTTCAAGACCAGACTGAGCAAGAGCAAGACCCCCATCTCTACTAAAAATAGAAAGAAATTAGCTGACCAACTAAAAATATACAGAAAATATTAGCCAGGCATGGTGGTGCATGTCTGTAGTCCCAGCTTTTGGGGAGGCTTAGGCAGGAGGATCACTTGAGCCCAGGAGTTTGAGGTTGCTGTGAGCTAGGCTGATGCCACGGCACTCTAGCCCAAACAACAGTGAGACTCTGTCTCAAAAAAAATAAAAATAAAAAGACAGCATCTTTATCCTCTAAGGACTTCAAAGTTTAGAGACGGAAGAGACCAGAAACCAAGAAATCACAGTACAGCATGATAAATGCCTTAGAACTCTACCTTGGAGAGTAAAAGAATGGACAGAACCAACTTAAACAGAGTAACAGGAGGTGGGTAGGAAAGGCCTCCAGAGGAGATAAGAATCAAGAGCAATCTTTTATTTTCCCTGTCACATTATTATTTTAAAAATTCAGGCCAGATGCAGTGGCTCACTCCTGTAACCCTAGCACTTCGGGAGGCTGAGACAGAAGGATCACTTGAGGCCAAGAGTTCAAGGCCAGCCTGGGCAACACAGTAAGACCCCATCTCTACAAAAAAAAAGAAAGAAAGAAAAATTAGCCAGGCATTGTGGTACATGCCTGCAGTCCTAGCTACTCAGGAGGCTGAGGCAGGAGGATCGCGTAAACACTGGAGTTTGAGGTTGCAGTGAACGATGATGATGTCACTGCACTCTAGCCCAGGCGACAGAGTGAGACCCTATCTTTGAAAAAAAAGGATGCTTCCCACTGTAGTGCGTGTTGTTCAATGGAGGGGCCAGGCCTGGGCTCTCTCCTCCTTCCTCCCAACTCCAGCTGCTGGCAGGACCCGTCTGTCACTGCTGCTGGGACCCTGTGTCATCACCCACCCCAAGCACGATGCCCCTCATAACGGAGGTAATGGAATTAAACCACCCCCAATCATTGGAAGATTTGGAACCTCACTGAAAATTGGTACCGTTGGATTGCCAACAGTCCCAACCATTGTTGGAAAATCTACCTTCTTCAATGTATTAACCAATAGTCAGGCTTCAGCAGAAAACTTCCCACTCGGCACTGTTGATCCTAATGAGAGCAGAGTACCTGTGCCAGATGAAAGGCGCTTTTGAAGATGATAATATCATGCTACACTTGAAGGAAGTATAAATCCTATTTGAGATATAGAAATAATATATGAAGAGCTTCAGCTTATTTTGTTTGTTTGTTTGTTTCTCCACTGAGGGGAGTAAAGAGGGCTTTAGCTTAAAGACAAGGACATGATTGGGCCCATTATAAACTAGAAAAGGTGACTGTGAGAGGAGGAGATAAAAAACTAAAACCTGAATATGATAGAATGTGCAAAGTCAAATCCTGGGTGATAGATCAAAAGAAACCTGTTCGCTTCTATCATGACTGGAATGACAAAGAGATTGAAGTATTGAATAAACACTTATTTTTTACTTCAAAACCAATGGTCTACTTGGTTAATCTTTCTGAAAAAGTTGACATTAGAAAGAAAAGCGAATGGTTGATAAAAATTAAAGAGTGAGTGGACAGGTATGAGCCAGCTGCCTTGTTCATTCCTTTTAGTGGGGCCGTGGAGCTGGAGTTGCAAGAACTGAGTGATGAGGAAAGACAGAAGTATCTGGAAGTGAATATGACACAAAGTGCTTTGCCAAAGATCATTGAGGATTTGCCAAAGATCATTTACAGCACTCCAAGTAGAATAGTTTTTCACTGTAGGCCTGGATGAAGTGCCTGTATAGACCATCAAGAGAGAGACAAAGCCTCCTCAGTCTGTAAGAAAGATTCACACAGATTTTGAAAAGGGATTCATTATGGCTGAAGTAATGAAAGATGGAGATTTTGTAGAGGAAGTTTCTGAAAATGCAGTCAAGGCTGCTGGAAAGTATAGACAACAAGGTACAGAATATATTGTTGGAGATGAAGATATTATCTTTTTCCTATTTAATACACCTCAACAACCAAAGAGAAATAGATTTTAGTTATTGCTCAGAAAAATGTACAACTTCCAAAAGAAAAGTTATATCATTTTTTAAGATTAAAACTTCTGAAAATGGAAGTGACAAATAAAGTTGGGGAGATGGGAATCTTTTGCAAACAAATTATTTTTGTTGTATTTAATAAAGTTAAAATACTGTGTACCCCCCAAAAAAATTCTCAAACATATAGAAAAGTTGAAACATCTGCAGATCCACCACCTAGATGCAACAGTTGTTAACATTTTGCCATATTCACTTAGTGTGTAATATAAACATATAAATGCTAAACCATTTGAAAGTTTGCTCCTAAATATTTAAACATAACTCCTAAGAATAACATTCTCTTACCTAACCACAATGCTATTATCAAACATAAAAATTAACATTAATCCCTTTTAATCATCTAATAGCTAATTAATATAAAACATCATCCCATTTTCCCTAAAATGTCTTCAATCGGTTGTTTTTTTCACAATCCAGGATACAGTCCAAGTTCACATATCATGTATTATTGTGGTTTGTATTAGGTGAACGTGGTAAAGCTGGAACTATCTTTCCCAGAATCCCTTTCCCTGAATGGTTTCAGATTAGAGCTGCCCAAAGGAGGAATTTGTGTGAGATTTGGAAGGCTGAAATGAAGCAGCAAGTGTTATTCTCTGAAGGTTGTTGTGGTTAGATGTGGTGACAGAAGTGTTAGCTCTAGGCTGGGGATGGTGCTCAAAATCCTTGCACTCTGGGAGGCTGAACAAGAGGATTGCTTGAGGCTAGGATTTCGAGACCAGCCTGAGCAAGGGTGAGACCCTGTCTCTGCTAAAAATAGAAAAATTAGCCAGGCGTGGTGGCACACACCTGTAGCCCCAGCTACTAAGGAAGCTGAGACTGGAGGATCACTTGACTCCAGGAGTCTGAAGTTGTGGTGAGCTGTTTGCATGCCACTGCACTCTAGCCCAGGTGACAGAGTGAGACTCTGTTTCAAAAAAAAAAAAAAAGTGTTAGCTTTAACCTGTCCTTGCTTTGCTCAGACCAGTGTCCAGAAATTCCTTCCAGTGGCTGACCCTGTTGAAACCATGGAGGTGGCAACTACTCAGAGTTCTCCACGAGCTTTCCCATCACAGTCCCGTGTCAGTGGCTAGGTGTACTTCATTTCCCACATTGGGGACCCTTTTCTGATCTCTTACTGCTCTCCTGGTCTTTCACTTCTCCAGCTCCTTCCACAATAGCGTAAGGTCTGATTCCTATAATAAATTCCTTGTCTCGTAATTCACAGTGGTTCTGCCTCCCTGACTACTGGCCATGGTTTCAGGGGACAGATTCTTATGGATGGGAATAGACACTGGGTCTCTGGTGTGATTAAATTTAAGTGCAGTCATGATTATTGCCACAGATAAACAATTACTTAAATTCTCACCTTTAGTCACCTGTGATAAATGCTTACAGAAGGCAAAGCTTTGGGTAGCCAAATATTTCCTGCCATAGAATATTTTGGCAGAAATAGCAATGTAATTAGGAATGTTGGTTACTTCGAAGTGTGGGGAAAGTTTGGAGAAAGAAGATGATGAGTTCGGGGCTTTAAATTCCCATCTCAAGGTCTAGGGAAGGGACCCAGAAAGCTTTATGATTCTCTTAGAAGAAACTTATCTCTGGTAGCCTCTGGGTCAAGATTTCTGAAAACGGAATCTTAAATCTCCACTTGCAGGGCACTGAATTTCAATGCTAATTGAATTCATAACCTAGCAGGGTCTCTTGAGTTAAAAATAAGACATTGATTGGGAAAGAGTTAAGACCCTGAATCTTAGGATGGGAATATATAGATAGATTCCTACAAAGCTAAAAACCTTAAACCCTGAATTCTGCTTTAAAAAAAAAGTGACCCTCTTCTTTATCTGAAGTTAATCTTTCTTTACCTGAAGAGCCTGTAAGGACCTCCCCAGAGGTAGTGGCCTTGCAGGGGACGGCTGATCCTCCTAGAAACCTTAACCTACCACCTCTTTCAGATCTATAATTGGATAGATTCAAGCCACAGCAGACCCCAAGGTGACCCACGAGGAAATACTATACACACCAAAAGAATATCAAGAGTGTGTCAATTTATACATTGTTTCACTTTTTGTTTCGACATAATTTCATACTTACTGAAAAGTTATAAGACTAGTACAAGCAAGTTTCTTTACCTTTCATCAGGATCTCTCAAATGACAATTTATATTGACAGAAAGTCAGGGAATATGTATGGGAATGGAACTTAAAGTTGTTGGATCAGGATCAAAAGAATACAATTTTAGATTTGGCTGAATTTATTAATATGAATGAAGATCTTTTTTTTTTTGAGACAGATTCTCACTCTGTTGCCTGGGCTAGAGTGCTGTCAGCCTAGCTCACAGCAACCTCAAACTCCTGGGCTCAAGCGATCCTTCTGCCTCAGTCTCCCAAGAAGCTGGAGCTACAGGCATGTGCCACCATGCCCAGCTAATTTTTTCTATATATTTATAGTTGGCCAATCATTTTTTCTTTCTACTTTTAGTAGAGACGGGGTCTCGCTCTTGCTAGGCTGGTTTCGAACTTCTGATCTTGAGCGATCCTCCCGCCTCAGCCTCCCAGAGTGCTAGGATTACAGGCGTGAGCCACCACGCCCTGCTGAATGAACATCTTATAAAGCCTTTCTGGCTGGGGAGAGACTGCCTCTCCCTGGGCTAGCCCATTAGAGATGCCAAAGGGCCCAGCCCTGAGTATGTCTTTCATATGCAAACGAACCAATCTCAGAGCCTTACCTCCTCTAGCTGTCCTTTATGGTCCCCTACTCCCCAGGAGGCAAAATTCTTCTGCCTTAATCAGTCCAGGTGCCAGCCAATAGTGACCACTTCTATAGCTCAAAGCCACTGGAATTATTCAAATCAGCCAGTCCTAAACTATCCACCCTGCCCTGCCTTGCCTTTCCCACGAAACCAGATAAGGGCAGTGGCTTAAACCTTCCCCTTACTCTTGTCTTCTGGCACCTGACCACCCTGGTGTCTTTCCTATGTGGCCCTGCATGGCATGCCTGCCTCCTGTCTCTAGGGCCTGTGATTATAATAAACTTTACTTTCCTGAACCTCTCCTCCATCTCCTCTTGTGGCCACACTTAACTGACCAAGTGATAAAAGAATGCAAAACAGGTTCACTAAGCAGAGATTCTCAATTTAATGTATTTGCCCAAGTTGCTTGGGATTTCTCTAGCATTTTGCTATTAGACCCAAAGACGGCTTGCATATATGAAGGTGAAATGCCAGCACTCCCAATACTTAAGAAGAAGGTGTCCAGAATAGCTAGAGTGGATTTATAATATAAAACCAGCTAACTATATTCCTTGGTAGGGTCTGGAGGACACTCCCTTCACCAAGGTTTTGAGAAATGCATTGCTGAGAACACCAGCATTCTTGAAGAGCTCTGTGGTAGCTACTCTTCGGAGGCAGGCATGAGAATGGGAAATGCAGTCATCAGAACGGGACCCTTGAATTAATGCAATGAGAAGGACGGGATGTCAGGGTGTCAGGAGCCAAGTCAGGGCACATAGTAACCAGGACAAAGTTGGTATAGCTACTGTAATGGGCAGCAAAGCCAGAGCAGACATCAGAAGGGTTTGACCTGCAGAGCTTTGGCACTGGCTAATCGATCACAGTGTTCCTAGGACAGAAATGGATAGGGAGCCTTGATGTGTGTAAGTGGAAAAGCTCTAGTTGTGGTGAACAGAAGTCTGACTTATGACAACAGAGAGTAAGACTTAGCTCACATGGCTACTTCCTCACACTGGAGTTTCCATCCATCTAGTGTCTGCACTAGTGTTTGAGTTCCATGGGTGGTTTCTGATACTTTAAAAATAAAATAAATCCTTTGGTCCTGGAGTTAAACATTTTTTTTTAATAAAATAAAATTAAAATAATAAAAAAAAGAGGCCGGGCACGGTGGCTTATGCCATAATCCTAGCACTCTGGGAGGCTGAGGCGGGTGGATCATTTGAGCTCAGGAGTTCGAGACCAGCCTGAGCAAGAGCAAGACCCTGTTTCTACTATAAATAGAAAAAAATTAGCCAAACAACTAAAAATAGAAAAAAAAAATTAGCCGGGCATAGTGGCGCATGCCTGTAGTCCCAGCTCCTTGGGAGGCTGAGACAGGAGGATCGCTTGAACCCAGGAGTATGAGGCTGCTGTGAGCTAGGCTGACGCCATGGCACTCTAGCCTGGGCAACAGAGTAAAACTCTGTCTCAAAATAAATAAATAAATAAAATAAGAGAGAGTAAGAGCCCTTCAACCAATTCTTAGACTGGAAACATTTCACAAACCCAAACTCCTTGAATGAAGGAAAGATTGGGACCATCTGCAGAAGGACCTGCTATGCTATCAAAATATTATACTGGGCCAACCACAGTGGCTCACACCTGTAATCCTAGCACTTTGGGAGGCCGAGATAGGAGGATCACTTGAGTACAAGAGTTCAAGATCAGCCTGAGCAACATAGCGAGACTCTGTCTCTACAAAATTAGAAAAATTGAGCCAGGCATGGTGGCATGTGACTGTAGCCCCAGCCATTCTGTAGGCTGAGGCAGGAGGATTCCTTGAGCCCAGGAGTTTGAGGTTGCAATGAGCTAGAATGACACCACTGTACTCCAGCTTGAGTAACAGAGCAAGACTTTGTCTCAAAAATAGTTATATTGTAAATCTTCCTCTTAGTCTTTCCCCAAAGGGACCTGCAGTGATTACACAGGATGACTGTGCATTTGGAATGGGAAATAACCAGATTTTTAGGAATTACTAAACCTTGCCTCGGAATTGGTGCTAATCTCTGTAGAACTAAAATGCCACTGTGTTCCGTTGTCAGAGAAGGGACTTATGGAAGTCAATGATCTATGGAGTTTTGGTTGGCTCCATCTCACAACAAGCCCAGTGGTTCCCAGAACTTATCCCATCATTATTTCCCCAGTTTCAGAATGCATAGGTGGATATGTATCGCAGCTTAGATATGCTCAGTAGATATCTGAGTAGATGTACTCAGCAGCTGGTAGACTCCCTATATTGGTACTCTGATCCTTGGAATGAATGAAGGCTATCATGGTAGAAAAGGCCAAGTGAAAGCCACTAGAACTGTGTCTAGGTACTAAAATAGCAAACAAACAACAATATCACATTTCTGGAAGAGATTAATGCTGCCAACAAGGTCTTGAAAGATAGAGGTGGTAATTCCTACCATATCCCTACTCAAATCACCTGTTTCCTGTCAGAAAACTGATGGACATTGGAGAATAGCAATGGATTATCCAAAGCTTGGTGACTCCAATTGCAGCTGCTGTTCCAGGTAAGGAAATCAACATTTCTCAAGGCATTTGGTTTGCTATTAATCTGATGAATACTTTTTTACTCTGTACCTTTTATTTTATGTTATTTTTATTTTTTTGAGACAGAGTCTCGCTTTGTTGCCCAGGCTAGAGTGAGTGCTGTGGCATCAGCCTAGCTCACAGCAACCTCAAACTCTTGGGCTCAAGCAATCCTCCTGCCTCAGCCTCCCGAGTAGCTGGGACTACACACATGCACCACCATGCACGGCTAATTTTTTGTATGTATATATATTTTTTATTTGGTCAATTAATTTCTTTATATTTATAGTAGAGACGGGATCTCGCTCTTGCTCAGGCTGGTTTCAAACTCCTGACCTCAAGCAATCTGCCCGCCTCGGCCTCCCAGAGTGCTAGGATTACAGGCGTGAGCCACTGCGAATGGCCTCTGTACCTTTTAGAAAAGACTGCCACATGCAATTTTCTTTCTTTCTTTCTTTCTCTTTCTTTCTTTCTTTCTTTCTTTCTTTCTTTCTTTCTTTCTTTCTTTCTTTCTTTCTTTCTTTCTTTCTTTCTTTCTTTTCTTTTTTTTTTTTTTTTTTTAGACAGAGTCTCACTTTGTTGCCCAGGCTAGAGTGCTGTGGTGTCAGCCTAGCTCACAGCAACCTCAAACTCCTTGGCTCAAGCAATCCTTCTGCCTCAGCCTCCCAAGTAGCTGGGACTACAGCCACCATGCCCAGCTAATGTTTTCCATATATTTTTAGTTGGCCGATTAATTTCTTTTTATTTTTAGTGGAGACCAGGTCTTGCTCTTGCTCAGGCTGGTTTCGAACTCCTGAGCTTGAGCGATCCTCCCGCCTTTGCCTCCCAGAGTGCTAGAGTACAGGCATGAGCCATCACGCCCAGCCTGCAATTTTCTTTTGGTTGACAGAGCCACAATACACCTTCACCACACTACTTCAAAGCTCTACAAACTCTCTACCCTCTGCCATAATCTAGTCTGCAAGGACCTTTGATAGCCTTTGTGTTCCACATGCACATAAGTTGGTGCTTCTTTTCTTTTTTTTCTTTTTTGAGACAGAGTCTTGCTCTGCTGCCAAGGCTAGAGTGCTGTGGTGTCAACCTAGCTCACAGCGACCTCAAACTCCTGGATTCAAGCGATCGTCCTGCCTCAGCCTCCCAAGTAGCTGGGACTACAGGAGTGCACCACCACACCTGGCTAATTTTTTCTATTTTTAGTAGAGATGGGGTCTCCCTCTTGCTCAGACTGCTCTCAAACTCCTGAGCTTAAGCAATCCGCCTGCCTCAGGCTCCCAGAGTGCTAGGATTGCAGGCGTGAGCTACCACGCCTGGCCAGTTGGTGCTAGTTCAACAAAGATGTCAACTGAGACAGGATGCCTCAGTTCCTCACCACGTATGACTCTCCACAGAGTTGCTTGCTCAAGATATTGCGGATGGCTTTCCCCAGAGTCTAAGAGAGAAAAAGGTGGAAGCTGCAATGTCTTTTACAACATGGTTTCAAAATCACATACCGCCACTTCAACGATATCCTATTGGTCATACAGATCAGCACTACTGAATGTGGGTGGGGACTACACGAGGCCATGAATGCCAGGAGGCAAGAATTACTGGGGTCATCTTGGAGGCTGGCTGCCACAGTCATGAAAGTTCTGAAAGTTCTTTGCTCTGTCCAGCCAAATTTTTAAAGTTTGGGGTTGTTTCAAAATAAAAATTATTTATTGTTTTTCTTTAATTAAAAAATATGTTTTAAATAAAAAAGAATTTATTTTTTAAAAATGCTATGTACATGCAAATACTATTATTATTAACATTATTCACTGGGTGGACGGACCAAGTCTTAGACCAGAAGATGAGGACCCTGGCTTCAGTTCCTGCATCTAATGCTGACTCAGGACAAGTCCTTGAGTAATTCTTTCTCTTAACTTCTTTGGACTTTAACTTCTCTTTCAGTAAAATAAAGAACAAATTCCTGCCCCTTCCTTACTCCCCCAAAGAGGTTTGTGAAAGCGCTTTTAGCTGTTTAAAAATTGAATTTTTATCCCATAAAGCCCCAAGTTTTACAAATGCAAAAAGTGGTTTCTAGAGAAATTAAGAAGTTTACCTGGGAGCGAGACCCCGTCTCTACCATAAAAATAGAAAGAAATTAATTGGCCAACTAATATATATAACATAAAAATCAGCCGGGCATGGTGGCTCGTGCCTGTAGTCCCAGCTACTCGGGAGGCTGAGGCAGGAGGATCGCTTGAGCCCAGGAGTTTGAGGTTGCTGTGAGCTAGGCTGACGCCACGGCACTCACTCTAGCCTAGGCAAGAAAGCAAGACTCTGTCTCAAAAAAAAAAAATAAATAAAATAAAATAAGAAGTTTACCTGGGATCACACAGCTAGTTAGTGGCATAGCCAGAATTAGAGCCTCAGTCTCTTAAATCTCCATGCCTGCCCAGCTATATCTCAACTGCCTTAGAAGAAAAGTGCCAGAAAAATTCTGGAAAGAATTTTCACATTATTTTATGACCACTCATAGAGCAAGGACTTGCCCAGGGGCCCTCAAACTTTTTAAACAACGGGCCAGCTCACTGTCCCTCAGACCGTTGGAGAGTGCCCACTGTGGGCCCGGGACGAGTCAGCTGCTAAGCAGGACAGGCAGTGGTGGCAAAAACACCTGGCGGTCTGGATAAATGTCCTTGGCGGGCGGCATGGGGCCCTCCGGCTGTAGTTTGAGGACGCCTGGACTAGCCATCAGCCTGGAGGAATTTCTCGAGGGTCATGATTCTTGAACTTTGTTGTCTCAAAATCCCTTTACATTCCTAAAAATTATTGAGGCCCCTCAAGAACTTTTGTTTGTGTAGGTTGTAGCTATTAAAATTTATTGTATTGGAAGTTAAAATTAAGGAAAACTGTTAAATGTTTTATTTATTAATTACTGTAAAAAAAATAAATTCAGGCCGGGCACGGTGGCTCACGCTTGTAATCCTAGCACTCTGGGAGGCCGAGGCGGGCGGATTGCTCAAGGTCAGGAGTTCAAAACCAGCCTGAGCGAGACCCCGTCTCTACTATAAAAAATAGAAAGAAATTAATTGGCCAACTAATATATATATATAAATAAGCCGGGCATGGTGGCTCGTGCCTGTAGTCCCAGCAACTCGGGAGGCTGAGGCAGTAGGATTGCTTAAGCCCAGGAGTTTGAGGTTGCTGTGAGCTAGGCTGACGCCATGGCACTCACTCTAACCTAGGCAAGAAAGCGAGACTCTGTCTCAAAAAAAAAAAATAAATAAATAAATAAATAAATTCATTATATGTTAACATGAATAACATATATAAATAACTTTTACTATGGCCTGAATGTTAATGTTCTCCCAAAATTCAGAGGTTGAAACCTAACCCCCAAGGTGATGGCATTAACAGGTGGAGCCTTTGGGAGGTGACTAGGTCACGAGGGCTCCAGTCTTATGAAAAGGATTAGTGCCCTTATAAAAGAGGCTTGAAGGAGCTCCCTTGATCCTCCCTCCATGAGGACACATGGAGCCATCTACGAAGAATGGGCCCTCACAGATCCCAAATCTACAGATGCCTTGATCTTGGACTTCCCAGTCTCCAGAACTGTGAGAAATAAATTTCTGTTGTTTATAAATTACTCGGTCTAAGGTATTTTTTTACAGCAGCCCAAACGGACTTGCACACATTTTTATGAAAACTAATTATATTTTCCAAAAGAAAAAGACTTGGAGAGAAAAGAGTGGCTTTGATTGATATTTTTGCACATCTCTTTAGTCTCTGGCTTCATAGAAGACAGCTAGATTCTCATAATTGCTTCTGCGTATAGTCCTTTGCGACATCAGCCTCATACAGCTTCTGGAAAACTCCAGTGTGTGATAGAACGAGAGTGGAGAGGCCTTTAAGGCCAGGCGGAGTGGTTCATGCCTGTAATCCTAGCACTCTGGGAGGCTGAGGCAGGAAGATCGCTTGAGGTCAGTAGTTCGAGACCAGCCTGAGCAAAAGTGAGACCCCCATCTCTACTAAAAATAGAAAAATTAGCGAGGTGTGGTGGTGCGCCTGCAGTCTCAGCTACTCAGGAGGCTGAGGCAGGAGGATCACTTAAGCCCAGGAGGTTGAGGTTGCTGTGAGCTAGGCTGATGCCGCAGCACTCTGGCCCAGGTGACAGAGCAAGACTTTGTCTAAAAAAAAAAAAAGAAAGAAAGAAAGAAAGAGCCTTTAAACATCATTATGAAAATAGTTCTAATCTTGCAGACCCCCTGAAATAGTCTCCAGGACCTACAGGATTCCCAGACTATACTTTGGGGACCCCTGTTGTAGTGTCATATTGCAGGACTCTGTTTTGTCCTATTCAGCATTGTCATGACCTATTAGGACAAAATAATCAATGCTTACCAGTTTGGCAGATGATACAGAGCTGGCAAGGGGATTGTTATAAAAGGTGTTGGAACCAGAAATTACAATTATTGCTTGCAGCAGAGCAGAATCAAACAAAATTAAATTAAAAAAAAATTTTTTAAATTATGTTTTAGAGACAGAGTCTCACCCTGTTGCTCAGGCTAAAGTACAGTGGCACAATCATAGCTCACTGCAGCCTCCTAGGCTCAAGCAATCCTCCTGTCTCAGCTACCTGAGTAGTCAGGGCTATAGGGATGTGCCACCATGACTAGCTATTTTTTTGTTGTTTTTTTATTTTTGTAGAGACACAGTCTCCCTACATTGCCCAGGCTAGTTTCAAACTCGTAGCTCAAGTGATCCTCCCACCTTGGCCTCCCAAACGAATTGGAATTTGGCCCCGATACCCAGCCAAAATTAAATTTTATGTGGAATGTCTTGCATTTGCATTTTGTTTTATTTTAAATCAGTTGCACGTGTACTAGAAGCATAGGGTGGGAAGAACTGGCCTGAGAGCAGTTTGTATGAGAAAGATCTGGCGTTTTAGGTCAACCACAAGCTAAATATGAACCAACAGCTTCTAACATAACGTTAATTGTAATCATTGGAGCAGACAGGCAGGGTTATTTGGGGGAAACGTGGGAAGAAGAGAGAGTAGTTACATTTTCTTTGCTCCAACCCCCCACCTGGATACCCAGAAAATGCAGCAGAGTAGGTAGGAGGTACTCAGCATCTGTACTCTGCTAACAATGTGGTTTGGAAAGGTTGAAGGGAAAAAAAAGTTAAATCCACAAAGTTCCTTCAAGTTCTATAGGGTTTCATAGCCAAAAAGACAAGGACGTCCTCCCATGCCGAATCCACAGGTCTCCACCACAGTGTCCAGCCCCAGTAGGTATCAAAGGGGCAGCCCTGTCCAGGGCGTGGCTCCAGGCTGCCAGGGGACAGTTCTCAGATTTGTTCCGGCTCTCTGAACATTGCTTACTCCCAGCAGTTTGCTGCGGCCAGAGGCCTCTAGCCAGGGGTCAGTACACTTCTGCAAAACACTCTGGTTCAATCTCAGCATCATCTTGCAGCCTTCAACATCACCCTTCGGAACTTGGCATAGTCATCTGGAGCCCAACTCTTCCTGGCCTGGCCTAGAGAGAGAAAGGGTTTGGGTCCTCCATGCGGTTACCAAGATAGCATCTTTGTGCCTTTGTTGTTCCTCTTAGGTCGAGAAACAAGTTCCTCCAAAAGTTAGCCTGAATGGCCCAGATTGCCCACACTACACAGAAGGTGATGGTTTCTCCTACCGTGCTCTAGTCTCAGGCAACCTTGAGAACTGGAATTCTAGTCTGGGTCCTCCATGGTAGGGGATCGTTAACGACCTGGGAAAATTCCAGAGGATGATAAAGGTAGAGTACAGGCCCTGGAGTCAGACGTCAGTTCAAATCCCAGCTCTGCTACTTGCTAATTGCATGACCTCTGCAAAGTTACTTTTTGTTTGTTTGTTTGTTTTTGAGACAGAGTCTCACTCTGTCACCTGGGCTAGAGTGTCTGTCACCTGGGCTAGAGTCTTGTGGCATCAGCCTAGCTCACAGCAACCTCAAACTCCTGGGCTCAAGCGATTCTCCTGCCTCAGCCTCCCAAGTAGCTGGGACTACAGCCACGCGCCACTGCGCCCGGCCCACAGTTACTTCAATTCTATGAATCTCAGTTTCCCTGTTTACAAAATGAAATTAATATTGGGTATTATGAAGACTGAGATAATTCACGTAAGGTGCTTATCATAGTATTTGGCACACAGTAATCATTTATGAAATATTAATTGTAAAAATCATATTTTATATCAACTTTTTGAAAGGCAAACCTGATCTGAAGAGGCGCCTTTCTGCCTACAACAGGGGCCCTTTCATTAGCTGACCAGAGACGGGTGTGCCAGGGAGCCCCCGGGCGGCAGGCCTCTCCCTCTCTGAAGAGGAGCTCAGCTCTACATGTGCATAACTAAAAGTCCCCTCAAGTGGTTATTCTAGAATGAAAATGGATTAACGAAATGACAGGTTTTCATTTCCTCCCCATTCCTATCAAGGCTTCAAAGATTTAAGCTTTTAGGCTCAAGTTTCAGTGGGGGGCGCTAGCTCCAAGTGTCCGTGTGTCGCTGCGTGTGCTTGCGTGTGTGTGTGTGTGTGTGTGTGTGTGTCCTTGTCCTCCCATCCACAGGAATGAGAGAGCAGCCTGAGCCGTCCATTCACAAAGCCAGGCCTGTCCCTGCCAAAAGGTGCAGCTTGGACAAGAATATACATGGAGGCCCATAGGCCATGTATCTCATAGTTGAAAGTTGTAAAGAGACTAGTAGATCAGATATGGCCTACCCTCCTACCTTGACAAATATACCTTCGTGACAACTAGGAAGCTCAGCTCAAATTTAGAATTTTTGGACTCCTCAGAATGTGGAGGTGCAGGGAGGCCCGTCCTGTCCCCTTCTAGTACGTCGCCTATATCCCGTCTTGCATCGGGCTCTGTGGGCCTGCCTGTGGACACCCAACTAGCACATCCAAGTCCCGCCACACTTGGATGGGACTCGCCCCGGGCCACCTTTCAGGCCTAAGGATGCACACATAAGTCTGTCTTTGGGGTGACAGGCCTGGGGAAGAGGCCCATGAAGACCCCGGGAGTGAGCTGGGGGAGCTGGGAAAGGCACTCTAGGGTCCCAGGTATGGGGGTAAGAGGTTCCTGGTGGACACATCTTCTGTCCTCCCCATGGGGAGGAGTAAGACTGTAAGAGGGCAAGAGAACAGGCCCCATGTGGGAGCTCCTCTTGCTCTGGTCGTAGAGTATTCTACATTCAACAAGTGTTTATGGAGCATTTACTCCACGCCAGAGCCCGTGCTGGGTATTAAGAATGCTGCAGTCAGGAGACTGACTGTCCCAAGAGCGTTACAGTTTGGGGGTCGGGGGAGATGGACAATAACGAAGTGAACAAACAAAGAGCAACTGTTTGCACATGAAAAAACACTAGGGGCCAGGCATGGTGGGGTGGTGGGGTTAGAGGCGGACAGGGGCCGGGCTGTGTCAGCCTTGGAGGCCACATTCAAAGTCTGGATTTTATAAAGAGTGTTAAGAAAGGCGTGATGATTTAATTTAGTGTCTAAAGAATTACTCTTGCTGCTGTGAGGACAGTGGATTGCGGGGTGCAGAGTGGGAGCAAGGAGACCAGTTAGGAGGCGGTGGTGGCAGTTCAGGTGTGAGAGAGTGCTGGTCTGGATTAAGATCGGGGCTGTAGAAGGGGACAGAGTGCACGAATACAGCAGCATCCACAGACCTGCTGATGGATTCCGTAGGGGGAGTGTGAAGAACAAAGAGATGTCAAGAATAACTGGCCTCTTTTCTCCTGTGATGGCCACATCCTGCCGCAGTCATTGCTGCTGCTGTTGCCATATGCAAGCCCTATAACAGACATTTAAAATGTTGGTATAGTCAAACCTGCTGACACTTCCGAGATTTTTTTCCATTATTTTTTTAAATCTCAAGACCTTTCTCACCTTGAGACCTTATATTGTTTACCCATAATTTTTTTTCTCTCTTTAAATTGGAAATTAATTTTGGTATAACATGGTATTTTCTTCAAACTGCTGGTAGCGACTCACCAGAGAGTTGTAAGATCAATTTACTGCATAGAGACCAGAATTTTCTTTCTAATAAAATAGGAATGGAATGGAATGGAACAGAATAGAATAGAACAGAAAATATCAGAGTTCATCTGACATAATGAAGATAAATATTGCTTTATGAACTTTTGCTTTAATTATGAATTTATATTTATGAGCATATTTACTGGGCTGAAATGTCTCACATATTTCTTACTGTGGGTCATGGTCAAAAAAATATGAAAGCCTCTTTATAGCATGAAATGATAAAATCTGACTATTTTAGTCCCAAATTTAAGAAATTTTCTCATTATCATTCAAAGAATGGTTCTTTCACTGCTGATTAATAAGTCTTCTTTTAGCATGTATTAAATTCTAATCAACAAATATTTTTAAAGTATCTACTGTATGCCATATGTATATTAGGCATGGGGGAAATGACACAATGGTGAATAAAGACATAGACTCTTTCCTCACTTCTGAAGCTTATCGAAACTCTGAGATCTGTTTCTAGGTTATTTATTCTGTTCCATTGATCTTTCTATGGATTTTTGCCCCAGTGCCACAGTTGTTATCATTGTAATTGCCATTTATTGAACAAAACCACAAAACCACAGCTTGTTAGAACTGGGAGACCTTCAAGATCACCTTACCTAGGGCTTCCTAGGCAAGGGTGTTTTGGACTGCCCGTATTCATGCTTGGGCCTCACCCCCGAAGAGTCTGATTCAATAGGTCTGTAGTGGGCAGTGCAGGATTTAAACGATCCCAGAGTGGGTGGTTTAGACACATGGCTAGGATTAAGAACCACTGTCCCTACCCAACCCCCCTGTTTTGCTGGGAAGGAAACTAAGCTGGGGAGGGAAGCAACTTGCTGAAGGCCACACAGAACCATTCTCTAGAACTATCTTAAGACTTGCACTTCTAGAAGTCAGGAATCATGTCCAACTATGGACTTCCTGATAAGGAGAGGGGAAAGAGGAGTAGGGGAAGGAGTAGAGACGGACTTGGCACCTAGACCTGGTATCCCATTTCTCCAAGTACAAGGCTGGGCCAGAAAATTCTTGTGTGTGAGTAGGAAAGGCAGTTGCTTATGGGCAATAATTTGAGAGATGCAGAGGCTTTCACTCCATCTTTTCAATGTTGTGCAGGTCAAGCCATTGAGTGGTTAAAAAAGCAGAGATCTCTCAACGCAGAGAGCCAGTGAGAGAGTCCATATCCCAGCGCTGCCACCAATATTAACAAATCACTTAACCTAATACTCAGTTTCTTTACCTATAAATCATGCTCATTTAACAGAGCCCACCCACAAGCCTACAGGCTCCTTTGACACTTGGCGCCAGACTGGCTGGTCCCGTAGTTCTGCTAAGTATTAGCTACGTGACTTTCGGCAAGTAATTTCACCTCTTTATGCTTCAGTTTCATCACTTGTGAAATGATAACAATACAGGAATAGCAATTGCCTCAGAAGGTTGTTGTAAGGATTAGATACCTGACTATAGTTCCTTAACCTCTGAACCTTGATGTGCCCTAGGCCACAATCCTTAATCACTCCTCTGCCTGTACTCACTTCCTTGGCTTTCAATGCCATTTATAGTTTGGCCAGTTCCAAATCATCTTGAGCTCATTCTTTTCTCCGAACTCTACATTTGAAAAGCCACCTCCCTAATGGAAAACTCCATATGGATACCTAATAGATATCGTCAACCTAACATGCCCCAAACTGAACTCTGGTTCTCTGTCCCTACACCTGCTCTTTCCAAGATCCTTCCTATCTCATTAACTATCTCAATTAATAGCAACCCCATCCTATAGCTGCTCAGTCCAAAGGCCTTGGAGTCATCCATCTAGCCAAAGGCCTTGGCTCTACCTTCACAAGATCCTGGACTCTGGCCCTTTCTCACCTCCCCACTGTAACTGCACTGGTCCAAGTCACCATCGCGTCTTAGTTGGATTCATGAAATAGCTTCTTGGTCTCCCTGCTTCCATTCGTACTATCCTGTGGTCTATGCTCAATGCAGCATCCAGAGTGAGCCTATTGAAACAGAAGTTGCATGGCTGGGCGCGGTGGCTCATGCCTATAATCCTAGCACTCTGGGAGGCTGAGGCGGGAGCATCACTCTTCAGGAGTTCAAGACCAGCTTGAGCAAGAGTGAGACCCCTGTCTCTACTAACAATAGAAAGAAATTCGCTGGACAACTAAAAATATATAGAAAAACTTAGCTGGCATGGTGGCACATGCCTGTAGTCCCAGCTACTCAGGAGGTTAAGGCAGGATTACTTGAGCCCAGGAGTCTGAGGTTGCTGTGAGCTAGGCTGACACCACGGCACTCTAGCCCAGGCAACAGAGCAAGACTCTGTCTCAAAAAAAGAAAAAGAAAAAGAAGTTGCATCATGTCACTCCTGTCCTAAACCCACTAGTATGTCTCAAGAGTAAAAGCCAGTCCAGGTGCAGTGGCTCACGCCTGTAATCCTAGCTATCTGGGAGGCCAAGGCGGGAGGATTGCTCAAGGTCAGGAGTTAGAAACCAGCCTGAGCAAGAGCAAGACCCCATCTCTACTAAAAATAGAAAGAAATTAATTGGCCAACTAAAAATATATAGCAAAAATTAGCCAAACATGGTTGTGCATGTCTGTAGTCCCAGCTACTTGGGAGGCTGAGGCAGAAAGATCACTTGAGCCCAGGTGTTTGAGGTTGCTGTGAGCTAGGCTAAAGCCACGGCACTCTAGCCTGGGCAATAGAGTGAGACTCTGTCTCAAAAAAAAAAAAAAAAAAAAAAAAGAATAAAAGCCACAGTTCCTACCAGGGCCTATGAGGCCTTCCATGATCTGGCCTCATCCTTTCTGATACCATCTGGCCCACTGGCCTCCTTGCAAGTTCCCATATCTCAGAATCTTTGTACTTCCAGTTACTTAGCCTGGAACACTTTTACCCCTGGTATCCTCATGGCTCATGCTCTTAACATCAAATCTTTGCTTAAAAGTCCTCTTGTAAATATTAAACCTTTCCCAAGAGTTCCAGCCTTCCATCTTCCCTTCCTGAGTTGCTTTCTTAATAACATGCATGCCCTTCTAGATAATTTTTGTCTGATGTACTATTTAATATACTTATTTATTTAGTTTATTGTCTGTCTTTCCTCCTTAGAAAGTAAACTCCACGAAGACTTGAAGACAGAAATCTTTGCTTTGTTCACTGCTATATCTTCAGAGCTAGACCAAAAACCCAGCACATAGTAGGTTCTTTATAATAATTGTTGATTAAATTTAACAAATATATGTTAGCTCTAAATTATTATTTTAACATTTGGAAACAGCACCAGGCAGAAAAAGAACAATTTTAAGCATTGACATTTCATGCTGAAAACCTCCAATGTTAATGAGAACATGCTAAATGAAAGGCACCTTGCAAGATTACATGTGTACCATGACTACAAGTTTGCAAGACAGGTGTAAGAAAAAAGATGATGCACAAAACTTATATTAGTTCCCATATACCATTATGATAGATTTTTCCTGAAATTTTCCGATTATATGTATTGTTGATTCTAAAATAAAATTTTAACTTATTGAAATAAGAACAACATGATATCCTTTACAGAAAAACAAAGCAAAACCATACCTTATATTTTCTACAGTGCATAGAACAGGTCCAGAAAGGTAATACACTAACCTTGCCACTGTGGTTATCTCTGGGAAAAACAAGAAGCATGGTTGTGGGTACTGATCAAAGGGCTTTTGCTACAATGTTTAAATCATTTGCAAAAATAATGTGTTCTTATATTGTACAATTTGATTTTAAAAAGAATAAGGCGAGAAGAAATCATTTAAAAGTTCTTGAAGATAGCCGGGCGTGGTGGCTCACGCCTGTAATCCTAGCACTCTGGGAGGCTGAGGCGGGCGGATTGCTCGAGGTCAGGAGTTCGAAACCACCCTGAGTGAGACCCCATCTCTACTAAAAAAATAGAAAGAAATTAATTGACCAACTAAAAATATATATACAAAAAAATATTAGCCGGGCGTGGTGGCGCATGCCTGTAGTCCCAGCTACTCGGGAGGCTGAGGCAGGAGGATCATTGAGCCCAGGAGTTTGAGGTTGCTGTGAGCTAGGCTGACGCCACAGCACTCACTCTAGCCTGGGCAACAAAGTGAGACTCTGTCTCAAAAAAAAAAAAAAAAAAAAAAAGTTCTTGAAGAAAACAAAGTATAGTCTGTGACTAAAGGCTCCCCAAAGCAACAAAACTCTTTCTTTTCCTGCCCAGGCTCAAGCTGCCTTCACCTAAACACCCATTTGGGGACTACAAAAAGGCCTGGAGCACTCACTGTGCCCTCTGGGGTTATGGCTGCAGGTGACACACCCCAGAGGCTTCGACTTGTTTTGGATGTGGACAGGGTGAGAAAGACACCCTCTCCCCTTTCTGCTCCCAGCAGGGCTGCAAGAAACTCCCATCAGTTCCTCAATAGATTGGCCTTCTAGAAGCGAGTTGCACACAGATTTAGTTTGCCTGGAGTCAAAAAGGCTGGAGAGAGCCTGCAGCCTCCCTGGGGTCCTCTGACCTCAGCTTCTTGCAGCTGGGCACCCGCTGGGCAGCGCGCTGGCTTCTCTCCAGGGCACACCCACACAACCAGGGCGCTCTGCGCCGGCCTCAGACTGCAGAGCGGAGCCCTGCATGCGCCTTCTGGGCCACTGATCATTTCTGAGACCCTCTCTGTGATATGCTTACCGCAGAGAAGCAACTGGGTGCATGGAAAGCTGGTGAGGCCATTGGGGGCCCCTTCTTTCCTACCCCTAGGCAGCTCCCAGCCAATCCCTTTCCCTCTGCCCAGCCCATGAAGTCCCCTCTGAGGCTGACCAGGGCTCAGCACATGGGCCTCTCTCCAGGACAGCAAGCTCCACCGCCATAGAAGCCTGGCTGATGTCCCTTTACTGGGCACTGGGCTGGTTCACAGGGGTCGGTGCACTGTGGCTTTCTCCTCCCCGCCACAGGCCTGGGAAGGGCAAAAGCGCCAGTTTGTTTCTGGGTCAGCCATGGAGCAAAGACTGTCCTTATGGACGGGCTGAGCCTCGCTCCAAGCCACTCTGTCTTGGGGGCGTCCCCTCAGCACCCGGCTGGGGATCCTGGAGGGTCCCAAGGCTGGATCATCGCCCAGAGGACAAAATTCCTCTTGTCCTGAGGTAGAACAATAGTAACAGCAACAGCTATGTTCATTTAGTTTCCAGACCACCTTGCTTAATCGGAAGTAGGATTTTAGACTCCAGAGACTGTTGATTTATTCACTGTGCATGTGTTCATCTGCCCATTCACCAAACCTCTAGTGACGGCTCACTCTGCCCTACGTGCCCAGCGCTGTGAGGGGCTGCAACCTAGTAGGAAAGATTTGACAAATGTCAAATGATGTCTGCACTGCCAAAAGAGATAAAGGCAGATACCCACACCAGCCCCAACCCCCACCTCAAAAAGAGAATGAAACATTACCCTTCATTGGATAACTCATCCACAAACTTCACTGAGCACCTACTGGGTACTGGGTGTTTTTGTGTGTTGATGCCACATGGGTCCTCACCTTTGAGGTAGGTATTGTACCATTTACATATGAGCAAGAAGACGGAGGCATGCCAAACATCACGCAGCTACTGAGTACCAAAGCTGAGATCCAAAGCTCATGTCCTTTCTCCTGGCCAGTAATAGCACTGCAGCCCCAGGCCATGGAAAACCACCAGGGAGAGCCAAACTTGGCCTTGCCACAGACACCCTCCCCTCCTCCACTGCCCCACCCTTGTTCCCTCTTCATTCAGCCACAGACAAGTGTTGTGCACCTACTACTCGGGAGGCTGAGGCAGGAGGATCGCTTGAGCCCAGGAGTTTGAGGTTGCTGTGAGCTATGATGATGCCACTGCACTCTAGCTCTAGGGCAACAGAGCAAGACCCTGTCTCAAAAAAAAGAAAAAAAAAAGAAAGAAAGAAAGGAGGGAAAGGATGAATCATAAATTATTTTGTTATCAAAGGCTCTCATAGCCTAATAGAGTATAGTACATAAATAACTACAGTGCAGGGTAAAAAGTAAGAAATGTAGGTAAAGTGCTAGATCAAGTTCAGAGTGGGGGGTACTTTAATTTAGGTGAGTCTTTGTAGAGAGAGGGGCACTGAGATGGGCCTTGAGGATGTTTAGGTTTTGATCATGCAGAGATAGGGGGAAAGGGCTGCCCAGATTCCAGAAATGGAAACATCCTAAGCCAAGGTGTGGAGGCAGGACAGGGGTGGAGGGTGCAGGACGAGGAGGGAAGGGAAGACTATGAGGGTTCTCGTGGTATCATGAAGTTCGTGCCTCTCCAAGGGAGTAGCAGGATATAAGTTTGGAAACACACAGTAAACACATTTTATTAATATTTATTACCTGGAAAACAAAAAGTGACAAATTTGGGCCAGGTTACAGAGGGCGTAAAATGCCAGGCTACAGAACTGGGCGCTTGTTTCTTTGCTAAGGGGAGCCGTTGATGGGATTTACCATTGTCTCCCACCGGCAGCTAGGGCCAGGTGGCTGCTCCGTCTCTGCCCTCTCCGGAGCGGGTCCCACAGTGTCAGCAGCCCTGTCCCCCACTGCTGTGTCATCACTTACTCACTTTCAAGTGCCTGGCCCCCGCCCAGCGGCCCCCACGGTGCAGCCCAGAAAGCTTCCTTCCTGGGGCAGCAGGCCCGAGTCATTTGGAAACCTCTCCCCATTGAGCTCCGTGATCAAGGTGCTGATACGGCAGGTGGGCCAGCCTCGCCCTGTCCTCAGTCTGAGGGTGACTGCGGTGAGGAGTTTCGTTGGCCCATCACCTCCGCCTTGGGCCTGGTTCACTTTCACTGCCTGGGACTGTGCAGCTGCCTCTGACGATGCCATTTCGCCATCCTGCTTCAGCATTTCCTGCCTCTGCTGTTAAGGTCGCTCAGTCCCACCCGACCCAGTTTGGGCCACCAAGGCCAAGCCCCTGACCTCTGGCTGCCGACCACAGTTCCTCACGCTAGACAAATCGAGAGGCTCTGAGGACTGAGAATGGGGGAGGATGGAACTTTCTACCATTTTACATCTTTAGCGTCTCCTCTAGAACAGGCAGGCCGGCTGCCCCACCCGGAGCCCATTCATCTTTTGCTCCGGAGAGGACAGAGCCCTGGGTCCCGAGTCGGAACTAGCTGGGACTCCCTTCTCACTGGATAGACTTACTCGGCTCGTGAGACCCACTGAGCCTTAGTTTTCTCATAAACGTAATAGGCTGAGAACTGGCTGGCGCTTTCCACGGGCTGAGATGAGGCCCTCGTGAGACAAGAATGTGAGAGGGCTTCGTAAACTGTCAATTAAGGTGGGAGTTTTACAGTTGTGGTTATTGGTTTACGAAGATTGAGCTCATGTTGTATTCGCTCTCTTAGCACCGTGCTCTTTTTCCTCGCAGCAATTATATATTTTTTTTAACTCTGAGTTATTATTATTACTAAGCACATGGTCTGTGTGTTTAATGCAGACACGCCGTCCTCACCAGGGCATAAGCTGCAGGCGAGCAGAAGCCATGTTCAGTTTGGTTTCCCATCACGCTCCCAGCACCTAGTTCAGTGCCCGGAATGTCATGGACGTTTAAGGAATAATTAACTGAGAAGTTATTTGAGGGCCCATCACCCATCCTCACAAGAGACTTTTATTACACTAGTCTGTCTTGTTCACTGCTGAAGTCTGGCATGTAGTAGGCAATTAATAAATGTTTCTTGGAAGTGGAAATGAATACACCTTAAATACGAGCTCCATTGTGCAATCCTGTTGCCAAAGATTCTGCCAGGTCTTTCAATTGCCCCCCTTTTGATCCAGATGCTCAGACAGGCTCTCTGAGTCTCTCAGTACCACCCTCCTCGCCTTCTTCTGCTCCAGTCCAGACAGACAGCTCACCTCCACCCCTAGGATGTGCCTAGACCGCCTGCTGACCTCCGTGGGGACTGCGGCCTTCCCTTTTCCCTTCCCTCGAAGTCCTGCCTCAAGTTCCTTCCTTCCCAATCCCCCTTTAAAAAGTGTGTGTGTTTGTGTGTGTGAAAGAGAGAGAGAGGGAGAGACAGACAGACAGACGTAGCACTTTATGCCTATGGAAGATTTCTATTTGGAAAAAAAGGCTTTCACATACACAATGTTATTCAAGACAAATAATAGCAAGATTGGCCATGCAGGCATTTTTCAAGTGTACGTACTATGAAACTAAGGCTCAGGGAAGTTATATTCATAATTTCCAACCTGAGGTTGTGCCTTATGTGTGAATCCATGAGAGCAATTTGGTGTATTAACCTCCATTAATAAAAGAGAGATAGAACAAGAGCAAGAGAGAGGGCAAAAAAGGAGGGAAGAAGAGTAGAAAATGTAAAAGTATATTCCATGAAGAGGGAGTTGAGAAAAAAAGAAAATATGAATATATTAATACATGTTAAGTATTGTTTATGAAACTTATTATATATGTGTTTGTGTGTATGTGTTCACACATGCATGTGCGCCAACTATGCTGTGATATAAAATGTATATTTCTTGCCACAGGTCATGGTCAAAGTGACAGGATTACGTGACCTGCGAAGATGAACTAGCAGAGCTCAAGCACCACTAGTGAGAGTGGGGCCAAGATGGACCACAGAGGTCCAGAGATGGGAGCCAGCTGGAGTCTGGGAGGAGTGACATGATCCTCAGCTGGGTCAGAGGGGGCCAAAAGTGGCCAGGTGCTCTGGGGAAAACCAGCCAGCTGTTGTGCTACTGGCTGGTGCTGTGTTGTTCTGGAAAGGCCTCAGCTACGGCAGCCTTTGTGTGGAGGGCTGCAAGCCCTGCTGGGGGTGGGTCGGGAGCTCCAGTTTGGGACACCAGCTGTGTCAGAGCACGTGTACCAACTGGTACATCTGTGTGTACCAGTCCCGTGCACCCAGGACAGTGGTTCTCAGTCTAGTTCTCAGGCCAGCAGCAGAAGCCACATCTGGGCATTTGTTGGAAAATTCTCAGGCCCCACCCCGGACTTCCTAAATCAGATGCTGCAGAGGTGGGGTCAGCATCTGGATCTAACAAGCCCTCCAGGTGATTTTGAGGTATAGCATTTGAGAACCACCACCCTAAAGACGCTTGATTGGCATCCCGTGTTCAGTGTGCCTTAGAATACCCAGGCAGGGTCTGGTCTACAAGTGGTCTTGCTGGGTCTCCAGTGCAAGCCCTTTGATATTCGAGCCAGCGTTCTTTCCGTCACCCACTCAGCCTCACAGTTTGCCCGGCGCATTCACACGCGGCACTTACGTGCGAAGGAATGCCGCGTGTTTCCTTCCTATTCAGACTGCCTTCCACACGGCTGGACTTCACCCACTCTGCTTTCATCACCACGGTACAGTCTGGTAGACTGCTTTGCAAACATTCTCAAGCTGTATCTGTGTATGAGTGTGCAAACTTGCATGCATGCATCTGTTCTGCTTTCTCTGTTAGACAAAGTGCTCCCAGGGCAGTCTCCCCTCTAGCTGGTGCTCGACTTGGTACTCATTATATAAACACCTGATCCAACCACCTGACCCACTCTCCAACCCTGGTCACACAGCCCACCCCCAGGCCGATGTTCCCAAACACACTCAGGGCCCCTGTAACCTTGCAGTAACCTTGATGTGCCTACCCAGCACCTGCAGCCCATTTCCTCCCCGCAGGACTCTACCTGTTACCTAGCGAGAGGGGAGCTGAGCGTGGGTGCTTTACCACCCACTTCCTGTGTTGACTTATATTGGGCTGTTGGGTCCCTGTTGCCTGAGTGCGCTGTGAACATTCACACTACTTCCCCTTACTGTCTGAAGCTCATTTTCCACATCTATAATATGATAATGAAATATCCAACACCTAAAGACTTTTCAGAAAATGAAAGGAAGAGATGTGTATAAAGACCTTGACACAGTTCTTCGCATATAGTAAGTACCTGATAAACAGCCCACACAGGTTGTAGGCACAGTTTTCCTTTTAGACAGCCAGGTAAGTTCCTGTCCTTTGCAAAACAGTCTGAGAAAGATGGTCTTGTGGAGGGAGCCCTGGATTTGGTGTCTACAGAACTGACTTCAGGCCCTGACTCTGCTAATTACCCTCCCTGTAGTCACGAGCAAGAAAATGAGACTGTTTCCTTATCCCCCCAAAATATGGCCAGGGATGATGCCAAGCACTCCCTCACGAGGTGTTTCAAGGATTATACATAGTCTATGTCCATACCACTCTGAATGTGCCCGATCTCATCTGATCTCGGAAGCTAAGCAGGGTCAGGCCCGGTTAGTACTTGGATGGCAGCGTTACGTACAATTAAATGTGAAGATTAAGTGAAATATGAAGTGAAATACAGTTAAATTTACACATCGCAGGGCTGTGTGGGTTGCTAACTGCTATGCTAGTGTTACTGTGATTCTCCTTGAGTGCCGAGAGGGATGCCCCACTCTTCCTGAGGCTGATGAGGTGGGGGCTCTGTTCTCAATTGCAGGGCAAGACCCAGAGAAAGAAGAGAGCAGGGTCTCTGTCCAGGTCAGAGAGGGAGAGCATCCCAGGATACAGAAAGAAATGGTGGGCAGGAGGGAAACCCTAGCCCATGCCCTGCAACAGCACCCAAGACTCTGTGGAACAACTTCATTTTTCTGAGGAATATGAAAAATGAACTCCAAGACAAGTGATTGTATCTAATATCTGGAATAAATAGAAATTTAACATAATCTATGAACTGCAAAGTATAATTACTGAGGAAAATTCACCTGAGCTGATGTAAGCAGCCACCCACACCCGAACCAGACTCAAGCCCAGAGCTGGCAGATCCACCAGAAATCATTTTTGTGAGAAGCCTAGAAAACAATTCAGCCTTGGTTAGGTTTCCCACGGGCTAGGTATTGGGACACACACGGATGAGATATAAATAAGTTGCAAACTGAAATTTGCGCTGCCTTACCTGGAAGGGTCCCCTCCCATCTGATTGTCACATGCAGGTAGAACCCCTGTCACCTCATCTGTAATGTCAAAGGATCACAGCTTGTGCATTGCCCTCTCTATCCTGGGGAGCTAGTCTGATTTTATGGGTTTGAAGATCATAAGATGATCAATACTGATAAAGGCAGTTATTAGAGCCTTCCAAGGCAACGTCAGAACTCACAATCAGGAGGTATTTACCATTTAGGGTAAACTGAATCTACCATCAAAAGTCAATAGCTAGGACAAATGGATCCTGGGAACCTGCAGTGTATCCCAATATCTGGAGAGAAGGAAGAGATATCTGAATGGGCCCAGGTTGCAAGAAGCACCGGGAAGTCAAAGGACTCGAGAGGAGTTCAGGTGACAGTCACGGGGGTGTCTATTCCATAAGGCCCAGGTCAGCCACAGAGAGGGTGGTAAACAGCCTTCCTGCTGCTGCCCCAACCATCAGAGTTGAAACTACTGGCCAGAGTCTGCTGCTGTTGCACCTGAGAAGTTGTCCTGGCTTCCCCACAACCCCTTCTTCTGGGCCAGCAGCACATCTTGGGAAATGTACAACCGTGGGAAGAATAGGAGAGGAGCAGGCCACAAAAGCAACTCCCACCTTGTCCAGTGCACACTCCAACCTCCTCCTGCCTCCTCCCCCTGCTCCCTCTTATCTTCTTCATCACCGTCATCATCACCGTAACCACAACACCACACACAGAGTGCCCACGGTGTGCAGGGTAATTCTTCCTACACATTTTTTCATGCAGTCATCATCAACTCCTACACCCTCACTGTGTCCCCACTCCTCTGGGCACGTCATGCCTTCACTCCCTCCAAGCCTTCGATGTCCAGCTGGTGTCCTACTTCTTCCATGAGGTCTTCTCTGGCCTCCAGGAACAGTAGGTCTTTAATGGCAGGAACCAGGTCTTCTGCTTTTGGCTTTGTCCTGTCCATATTTTCATCAGGGCTTGGACAAACACAAGGATGGTTTATCTACATTGTCATCATGTCACCAGACGACCAAATCAGGATCACGAAAGTTTCCCTTTATAGGCTAAAATGATGGCTTAGAATCATCAAAATGAAATCCAGTAGGCATGTTGCTAAGGGGAGTGGGAGTCTACAGGGAAGACCAATTGAATCGCAGTTATAAAAGTATAGAATCTTGGCCAGGTGCGGTGGCTCACGCCTGTAATCCTAGCACTCTGAGAGGCTGAGGCGGGAGGATTGCTCAAGGTCAGGAGTTCAAAAGCAGCCTGAGCGAGACCCCCGTCTCTACTAAAAATAGAAAGAAATTAATTGGCCAACTAAAAATATATAGAGAGAATAAATTAGCCGGGCATGGTGGCTCATGCGTGTAGTCCCAGCTACTCAGGAGGCTGAGGCAGAAGGATTGCTTAAGCCCAGGAGTTTGAGGTTGCTGTGAGCTAGACTGATGCCACAGCACTTTAGCCCAGGCAACATAGTGAAACTCTGTCTCAAAAAAAAAAGTATAGAATCTTGAACAAGGAAACTCATATCTTCCTATATTTTGTCCTAATCAGATAATATCTTGACCATTAACCAGAAATCACCCAGAGGTCAAAGAACAGGATGATGAGGTCCCCAGAAACCAAGTCTTCGATGAATGAAGACACTGGGGACGTGTGTTTTGGAGAAGAGAAGGCTTGCAGGGGCGTGCTGTCTTCAGAGGACACTTACTGGAAGAGGGAGCTAGACAGTCTGGACAGAAGGCACAGCCAGGACCTCTGGGGAGGAGTTACAGAAAGGCGTATTTTGACTCAGCATGAGGAATAAGTTTCTGTGTGTGCAGTCATTGTTTTTACATCGCTGTGGACCAAGAGAGGAAATGCCTCTCCTGGAAGAAAAAGCACAAAGATGAGACATGAAGGGGAAAGTGGTCAACATCTATAGGTGGGCTTCTTAAAGACAGAGGCCCTCAGATAGCGCAGAGTCGAGGGCAAGAGCCTGCAAGAGTGGCAGTCTGGTATAGTCGAGAAAACACTAAATATGGAGTCAGAAAATCTGGGTTCAAGTCCCAGCTCTGCCACTGGTTAGCTGTGGGCTCCTGGGTAAGCTAACTCTCCCTCTCCAGGCCTCATGGACCTCCTACATGAAAATTGGGAGTTGAGGCCAGGCGCGGTGGCTCACGCCTGTAATCCTAGCACTCTGGGTGGCTGAGATAGGAGGATTGCTTGAGCTCAGGAGTTTGAGAACAGCCTGAGCAAGAGCAAGACCCCGTCTCTACTAAGAATAGAAAAAAATTAGCCAGGTGTAGTGATGTGCGCCTGTAGTCCCAGCTACTCAGGAGGCTGAGGCAGGAGGATTGCTTGAGCCCAGGAGTTTGAGGTTGCTATGAGCTAGGGTGATGCCACGGCACTCACTCAGGCAACAGAGTGAGACTCTGTCTTAAAAAAAAAATAAAATTAAAAAATAATAAAAATAAAAATTGGGTGTTGGACTGAATGATCTCTGGAGTCCTCTCTAGCCAGGTAATCTATGAAGTTAACAATTTATATACCAATCAAGTTAATTTGTAGGTAGAACATCATTATTTTTGAATCAGAAAATGACTCTGGGCTTATCTTTATGTGGTTGTGCCTTCCTTTGGTGATTTCATTTTTATCTTTCAGTACTGTTTTACTGTTGTTCCCTTTGAAAAGTTCTAACCTATCTCTTCTGAACTTGAGTTGGGATGGGAAGGGGATTTGCCCCTACCTGGGCAAAAGGATGGTGGCAGGTAGTTTGGCCTAGTGCCCTGGTTTGCCCAGGACTGAGGGGTTTCCCATGATGAGATACTTTCAGTCCTGGGCAAATTGGGCTGGCTGATCTCCCTGGTGGTGAGGAAGATGACGATTTGGAGGGAGCTTGGAGGAGAGGGTGCTGGAATAGTTCTTCTCCTGTTCTCTTTCTAGCTGGAGTTTCCCTCCTTGGCCAGCTGACCCGTGCAGAGTTTTCATCACAAGGTGTGAGCCCCTCATTGGGGCACTAGGGGGGACGAGTGAGGAGCAGGCAGCCTTTAAACTAGTCGCAAGCCCCAGATGAGCCAACTGTTGCCGGGAAAGAAGCTGAAATGCTTGACTAGCACTGATGCTGTGGGGGATTTTCCCTTTTTCTTCAAAAAAAACAGAAAAGACCCAGTGGAAAAAAAAAGTGATGAGTTGTGAGGCAGGCAGCGGGCCCTACGCAGCCCCAGGAGACAGCGCGCAGCTCATTTGCTTAAATTTGCAGCTGACGCTGGCTGGCTGGCTGCTACCTCTCTAGACGCACCTGGCGGAGAGTCTCTCGACATCAGTGACCAGTCTGGTGACTCACAGCCACAGCCATGAACTACGCCCTAACCCTGGACATGGACCTCTTGAGCCTGGAGGACCTGGTGAGTGAGCACAGGCAGCTGCCTGTTGCCCAGGCCCTGCTTGGAATTCTAAACATGCTGTGCCAGGTCCCGGGGAGAGGGGACAGTTTGGGAGTCCTGTCCCACTGTGGATCTGTAGAATCTGTAGAATCCTGCCTTTTAAGATTTTATTTTCCATTCTGTGAAGGAAGCAGATAAGTAGAGCAGCTGCCCTTGATAGTCATCCTTTAGAGGGAGTCGGGAGACCTGGGTCCTCCCCTGCATCCTCCCCGAATTGCTATGGGGCCGGGAACGCGATACTTTGCCTCTGCATTCTTCAGGAGGGATTCTCTCCTCTGCCTTAGGATTGGAGTAAGGGACTAGACAGGACAGTATTTGGGAATTTTTCTTAACGTCAGGAGGCTAGCATGGATGATCAATCACTCAACATGTAGTTGTTCCTCTCCTGCCCTATGATTTTGTCATCAGGGCACCACATTCTGTGTCAGAGGGAGAAGTTGAGGACCTGGTCTTTGCCCTCAAATAGATTATGGTCTAGCCAGAAGAAGACACTCCTTCGCTGGAAGCTTTTAGACAATGATTATGTGCTAATCTGAGGGATTATGAGACCAGATGGCAGCAAGGGAGAGGACCCAGTGGGGTGGGGAGCAGGGTGAGAGAACTCTGTTAATCTGAAAAATGTCTTAGAGCATGTTGTGGCCTCCCTCAAAAGCCTGGAATCTGTAAAGTATTCTTGGAAAGATTTCTTGAGTGGGCTAAGAAAACAGTCCCCAGTATGTCTCTCTGCCACCATCCAGTCTCTCCAGTGCAGCATAGTGGTTCAGTTGACTTGGTTGTCACTGAGCTCCCAGATGGGTATGTGGGGAGCAGCTGAGCCAGAGACTTCCAGGCTCCTAGGTGCCAGCAGCAGAGGACTGGTTATAAGTGTTTTTTGGAAACTTCTTCATGGTCCTTTCTCCCTCTGGGGAAAGGATTTTGGGCTAGATCATGAAGGATCCAAACCTTGACTCCCACCAGCTCTCCTGACCCTAAACCCTCCCTGAGATGTTGTTGACTCCCTTCGGCTCCCTGGGATGGAGCCTATTCTGTAACTCCAACAACTGTGTTTCTAGACTCGATCGGAGAAGCCTGCCTCTCACTTGTCCAGATCCCGAGGCTTGGTGGTGAGAACATGGGGAGAAGCTGAGTGGAAGGGTTAACCAGCCAAAGTCTGGCCTCTCGGATCCAAATGCCAGTTAAAATCAGTGCCTGGCCATCCATGTAACCAGGACCTGTTGCATAATTTGCAGGACCCAATGCAAAATGAAAATGTGGGGCCCTTTGTTGAAAAATTATTAGGAGTTTCAAGATGGCAACAACAGAGCAGTAAACCAAGTGGGGGTCTTTCTAGGTTCAGCCCCCATGGGACTGCACAGGTTGCACACCCATGAAGCTACCCTGAGCCTAATCGCACAGTCTGGGCAATACCCAAATGAGACTAAAACCCACTGCCCTGACAAGGCAATGTGCTCCCTGCCCTGGCCCCCAGCCCTGGTTGCTGGCCTCACTTGATTAGGTTACTGGGTGTCTTCCTCTGCCCACAGCTCAACTGACCACGAGCCCTGACCCAGTTGGATATCTTAGTAACCAACTGGAGACTTGGCCAGTCCTGGCTTCTGAGAAACCTCAAAAGTTTCCCCTAACAGCACGCCTCACCTCACTGCATGACCTACTACAGACAGGTGGTAGCAGGGGGTAGGGGGTCAGCAGGGCATGTCCCATATCACAGAGAAATCCTCTACCCCAGGGAGAGAGACCTGGCAACCTGCTTCATGTCACACCTCAATGAGTGGTCCCTGGGCAGGCATTTGAACGTTTCTAGACCCCTCGCTCAGCGTCTAGCCAGGAGCCCGGGAGTCCTGGGACCATATGGGCTTTGAGGCTCTTCAACCAGCAACCAGTATCTTGTCCTGCCTTCACTGACCTCCTACATACTCTTCCTCCGGGGCATTGCCACTCAGAGCACAGACCTTCTCCATCCCACCACTCGCTGCAGGGCCATAAGCAGCCTTGGCAGACTGTCCCACAGTGTCACAAGGGCCCTGGGATGGCGGAGCATGCAGAAGAGTCTTAGTTGCAGTAGCTTCTCAATAAGTATTTATTGATTTGTAGTGCAGCAGTAAAGGTCTTAGCTATTTCTCTCTGGAGAGAATAGTTAGTCTAGCTTCTTCTATTCCTTTTGCTTCGTATTTCCTTTCCTATCTTGTCCAAACCAAGTATTGGTTCACTTTCCTAGAACACTGGGCCCTTTACTCCAATGCTGGGTGAAGAACTGGGGGCTCTTGGCCATAGTCAAGTGCTGATCACCCTGTAATCCCTTCCTCCTCTCAAACTCTAAGATAAACTCTAGCTGCTATGTTAAGCAAATTAGTCCATTTCCTTAAGGTGGGTAGCTAACTGTCATGAATCCACATGATTCATTTTTCTGTGTCAGGATCCACACAGAAAAAAATCTAGATGGCTAGCCAGGCGCAGTGGCTCACATCTGTAATCCTAGCACGCTGGGAGGCTGAAGAGGGAGGATCACTTGAGGTCAGGAGCTGGAGACCAGCCTGAGCAAGAGCAAAACCCCATGTCTACCAAAAACAGAAAAATTAGCCAGGTGCAGTGGCTTGTGCCTGTAGTCTCACCTACTTGAGAGGCTGAGGCAGGAGGATCACTTGAGCTCAGGAGTTTGATGTCGCAGTGAACTATGCTGACACCATTGCACTCTACCCAGGTGACAGAGACCCTATCTCAAAAAAAAAAAAAAAAAGGCCGGGCGCGGTGGCTCACGCCTGTAATCCTAGCTCTCTGGGAGGCCGAGGCGGGCGGATCCTTTGAGTTCAGGAGTTCGAAACCAACCTGAGCAAGAGCGAGACCCCGTCTCTACTATAAATAGAAACAAATTAATTGGCCAACTAATATATACACAAAAAAATTAGCCGGGCGTGGTGGTGCATGCCTGTAGTCCCAGCTACTCGGGAGGCTGAGGCAGAAGGATCGCTTGAGCCCAGGAGTTTGAGGTTGCTGTGAGCTAGGCTGACGCCACGGCACTCACTCTAGCCTGGGCAACAAAGTGAGACTCTGTCTCAAAAAAAAAAAAAAAAAGAAAAAAGAAAATCTAGATGGCTAAGAACCAGAACCAAGAAGAACCAGGTCCCTGGAGTGGGTGTGCCAGGGACCCATCCTGCTGAGAAGGCAGATCTAGGCAGACCTAGAGAAGCCACTGTCTACAGGAACCTTGATCTGAGAGCCTCCTCTCAGCAGAACCAGGTCTTGGGCTGGGGCACTTAAGGAGACCAGAGATAAACTACACCTTCAGCTCCAGCCTGCACACTAGCCAGGAAAGGAAGCTGCTATAGAGCAGGGTAAAGCTGGTCCAAGCAGCCTGGCGTGGTGTCTCATGCCTGTAATCCTAGCACTCTGGGAAAACAAGGCAGGAGCATCACCTGAGGTCAGGAGTTCAAGACCAGCCAAAGCGAGAGTGAGACACTGTCTCTACTAAAAATAGAAAAAAATTAGCCAGGAATCGTGGTGTGTACCTGTTGTCCCAGCTTCTCAGGAGGCTGAGGCAGAAGGATGGCTTGAGCCCAGGAGTTTGAGGTTGTGAGGTGGTTGTGAGTTAGGCTGATGCCATGAGAACTTTAGTCCAGGCGACTGAGTGAGAGACTCTGTCTCAAAAAAAAGAAAGAAAGAAAGAAAGAAAAGCTGGTCCGAGCCCCTGACCCCTCCGTAGATAATCACCACAAACTGTGACTCCAGTGTGACCAGAGCCATCACAGCATCACAGGCTACAAAGCCGGTCCACATGTACCACCTCATTTCGCCAGGGAGGTGTGAAGAAGAGGAACCAAAACTGGCTCAGGCTGGTTCTGGGCTTCACCTTGGGGGAGGGCAGGATCTCCCCCCAACCATGTCAAAAGTCCCAGAGCAGCCCCAGTGGGGAGGGTGGTTGGAGGGTGAGAGACAAGGAAGAGCCCCGAGGCCAGCGTGGGGAGGGGCGGCGGTGGTGCGAGTCTGGGGTCAGGCACACATACTCAGTCTCCATCAGGAGCTCTTGCCTTCCTTGGGGACACAGGCTGTGGCTGATCCTGCGCCTCTGGCAGGATAGCGTCGAAAGTGGCCATGTGTTTGGAACTGAGAATCAGGACAGGAGGACGAGTATTCTCCTTCAGGAGTGATGGGGCAAGATGTTTCAAATTGCTACCAACCCAGGACCTGGTTTTAAGAGGTTGCTACACTCACCTGGGAGACATGTCTACTGTGCCTTGGACTGTGTGACCCTGTCCCCAAAGCGCAAATAGATATTGGGGTGCCAGGTGGGGGCCCCTTTAAATTGAATGACGAGGTGCAGAGGTAGGGGTAGCTTAAAGTCTCCCCCTCAAAACCACACCCAGAGCAGTGCCCACTCCTAATGACCAGAACCCCTGAGTAGAGATGGAAGAGGCTTGCTCCTGAAGGGTGGGGGCAGGGAAAGGGAGGAGAGGTGACAGATGGAAGCCAGCGTCTCAGATGGTCCTTAGGGAGGCTGGGCCTTCTGAAGGAAGAGTGGGGGAAGAGGTACAGACCTACACCCTCACCCCAGAGCCCAGCCTTTCGCCTGCAGACCCCCTGCACTGACGGCTGGAATGAGAGACGCCCTGGCCGGTCTCACTCACAGCTCCTGACTCCGCTGGGAATATCCACACAGGGACATAAAAGGAGATGGAGCTTCTGTGCCTCTGTGTGCAGACACCTCCTGCAGCCAGCATGACTCAGGCTCCGGAGTCCTGGGGTTTGGCTTCGGTGACCTGTGCCCTCAGCAGTCAGCCCTGTCCCACCTCGGGGCTGGGAAGCGAGGTCAGGCTGGGTCATTCACTGGCAAAAGCTCCCAGGTGCTGGGAAGCAACAAACCTGCTGAGAACCAGCTCAGCCTCCGGCAGGGAGTGACAGGCAGAGAATCTGGGAGCTGGGACGGAGGGGCATTTGGAGGGAGGGTCCAGCCTTCTCCTTCTCAAGATAGGAATCTCTTTCCACACACTTTGGTCAAACATTCCTCTCCCTCCCAAGGGCCCCATCCCATTGTTCGACAGCTCTACCCATTAGAAAGTTAGCCCTCCTTTGCCTGAAACACCCCGCCCCTCAGCTTCAGCCCACTCCTCCTGGTCTGCCCCGCAGGCTCCTGCCATGAGTCGGTTCCTGCCTTCTTGCCTGTGGGGGCTCTTCCCAACCCTTGAAAACAGCTCACAGACTCAAGTCTTCTCTGTCCCAGATGCCACACCTCTGAAAACTTCCTCTGGGGCAGGATTTTCCAACCCCTTAGCAAACTGGTTGCCCTTGTCCAGACCAACCAAACTGGGCTGCTGTCCAGCCCACCTACAGGTTTCTGTTCACCTGGAGTAAGGGGACAATAGCCCTTCTGGTAGACATGTCACCCCAGTGACTCAACTTAAGCTTGTAGCCAACGAACTCTCAAGTGTTTTTCTCACAAACTGTTGTTACCAGGTTTTCTCTGACTTGTCCCTGGATGGATAATGTTTTAAACCCGAGTCTAGGATTTTTTTTTTTTTTTTTTTTTGGAGACAGAGTCTCACTCTGTTGCCCAGGCTAGAGTGCCGTGGCATCAGCCTAGCTCACAGCAACCTCAAACTCCTGGGCTCAAGCAATCCTTCTGCCTCAGCCTCCTGAGTAGCTGGGACTACAGGCATGCGTCACCATGCCCAGCTAATTTTTTCTATATATTTTTAGTTGGCCAGTTAATTTCTGTCTATTTTTAGTAGAGACAGGTCTCGCTCTTGCTCAGGCTGGTTTTGAACTCCTGACCTTGAGCGATCCTCCCGCCTCAGCCTCCCAGAGTGCTAGGATTACAGGTATGAGCCACCTCGCCCGGCCCCCTAGTCTAGGTTTCATATTCTTCCCCATGCAATTCTATCTGGCTAGCGTGGGCCCATGGTTCCAGCTTGTGGAGAACTCTGTGTTGTTTGAATGTGTCCCCCAGCCATGTCCTCATCCAAGGGAGGGCTCAGAATGCTAAAAGGAGGGGACCCAGGACAGATCCCCGGAGGAATGCCCTAGACACGCACACACACCTGCTGACATAGGATCACAGTCAGCAAATGCAAGCTGAGCTCCATGCTGGCCAATACAGGGCAGCATCATTGTTTAGAGAAGACAGATGGCACTTGGAGACCTTTTGACATAACGTCTCACTGTGTTACCCAGGCTAGAGTGCAGTGGCATCATCATAGCCCACTGAACCTCAAACTCCTGAACTCAAGCGATCTTCCTGCCTCAGCCTCCTGAGTAGCTGGGACTACAAGTGCACACCACCACGCCTGGCTAATTTTTCTATATTTTGTAGAGATGGGGTTTCACTCTTGCTCAGGCTGGTCTGGAACTCCTGTCCTCAAGCGATCCTCCTGCCTTGGCCTCCCAAGTGCTAGGATTACAGGGGTGAGCCACTAAGCTGGGCCGGAGACCTTAATTATCCAGGGAGGAGCCTCTGTCCTACAGTGGAGGGAAGAAGAATAACATTTGTGGATCCCAGTGGGGGGCAAGGAACAAGCACTTTGCATCTCTCTACTCTCCCTTCCCCTCACCTCTCCCCACCCTGCCACCAGCACCAGACACTGTCATATCCCCTGCCCCTACCCTAGTGCTCACAGCTATCTCCTAACTAGACTCCTAGCTCCTGCTCAGCCTCATTCTGGTCATTGTGCTTTCTTGCCCTCTTTGGGGCACGAGTCCTTGGCCTGTGCATAGGTCATTCATTGTCTGTGGAGTGCCTGCCTATGCCACATGCTGGTGTGGCGCCATCTGGGCACATGTCTGTGTCTATACAGGGGCATGCTGCTGTCAGAGAGTGTGTATGCAAAAAGGCCTTGGGTTCCTGTGGCTTTTTATGTCAAAGAATGAGTGAGCCACTAATCCAAATTGCCTGCATTGTGTTCGCTCTGGGTGTGAGTCTTGGAGGGTTCCCTCTGGCACTACACCCCCCAGGATTTAGGATTTCCAATTCCTCAACTTCCTTCCAGGCCTTAGCCAACCTGGCTTTATTACCTGTCTCCATAGTTTGGGGGAAGGGGAGGGTGCCAGAACCCCTGTGTATGGGATGTGGCTTTAACACATGCCACTCCCGAGCCCCCAAATGTCTGTTTGACACCTCCTGTTGAGATGTACTGCTGACTCCCACCAGCCTCCTCGCATTGTCCCCTCTCTGCCCGAGCACTTTGCCAAATAAATAACTCCTGGCAAAGAGGAAGAGACAGAGCTCTCCCAACCCTCCTCTGAATCCAGGTTCTTGGGAGCATTGACTTTAAATGAGCAATAAATCAATCAGCCTGGATGCTTTGGAGGTGGGTCTCGCCAAGGGCCAGTGGGCGGGACCTCAGCCCTCCACCGGGTAGCAGGCAGCCAGCCAGGCTTCCACCTCTGCCAAGGTAGGATAGTCCAGCCCGGCTGACTGCCCCTGGCCCTGTGCCTCTCCTCCCTCTGTCCGAACGACTTTGCTCTGCATGAAGACTGCTCATCTCACAGTGTTTTTCCTTGGACTCCTGCTGCGTTCCAGTATGAGTCAAGTGGTTGTATTTAGTGACGTCATTGAAAATAACCTCCAATAGGCAGAGAGAACTCAAGCTAGGCTCTAGGCTGTCAAGGGCATTGGGAGAAGGTAGGAATTGCAGAAGGACACAGAAGTGAGTCCCTGCTGAAGCACTTGCCTGAAGTCCCAGGATATAAAGGCCCCTGGCCTTCTTTGGGAAACTGCTTTCAGAACAAGTGAGCACACATCTGCTGCATGTCTGTCATATGTAAAACATATGGCCTTGGGAGGGGGACACAGAAGGCCTCCAGGACCTCACCATCTGGTGAGGAAATGGACATCCCAACTCTAGGTGCTATAATAAATGCACACGGGGCTGGGTGCAGTGGCTCACGCCTGTAATCCCAGCACTTTGGGAGGCCAAGATGGGAGGATCACTTGAGCCCAGGAGTTTGAGACCAGTCTAGGCAACATAGCAAGACTCCATCTGTACAAAAAATAAAATTTTTAAAGTATGCATGGTGGTGGGTACCTATAGTCCTAGCTACTCAGGAGGCTGAGGCAGGAGGATCACTTGAGCCCAGGAGTTTGAAGTTACAGTGAGCTATGATAGCACCACTGCACTCCACCCTGGGTGACAAAGGGAGATCCTGTCTTCTGGGGAAAAAAACAACAACATATACATATCATAAGGAGGAGAGAGAATGTGATTCCAAATAGAAGAAGCTAGAAGGAATGTAGGAAAGTAAGATTTAACTGTAGCTAGGGCTACAGTTGTGCGCCATCACACCTGGCTCCGTGGATTTTCCTTAAAGAGTACCCGTGACTGTGTGTATTACAGGGTTTCCCTGCGGTGGGGATGGTGGTGGTGCTGGTAGGATTGAAATGGGCCTTGAAGGAAGGGTAGAAATTAGATAGGCCCTTGGGAAGAAAGGCCCACCAGGCAAAAGGAAGAGTTTGAGCAAAGGTTTGGAGACAGGAATGTGTCAGGTGTTAGGAGCAGGATGGTGGGTGGCCTAAAGCAATAATGTAGAAGATAAAGTTTGACAGATGAGAAGAATGCATATTTGGGAGAAATTTAAAGAACCCTGTTGAGGAGTTTAGGCCTCACCCTACAGGTCCATGGTTTTCAAATGAAAGTAGAACCATTTTCTTAAATAAAAGCTTATGTGTGGCCGGGCATGGTGGCTCACGCCTGTAATCCTAGCACTTTGGGAGGCCGAGGCGGGCGGATTGCTCAAGGTCAGGAGTTCGAAACCAGCCTGCGCGAGACCCCGTCTCTACCAAAAATAGAAAGAAATTAATTGACCAACTAAAAATATATATACAAAAAAATTAGCCGGGCTTGGTGGCACATGCCTGTAGTCCCAGCTACTCGGGAGGCTGAGGCAGGAGGATCGCTGAGCCCCGGAGTTTGAGGTTGCTATGAGCTAGGCTGACGCCACGGCACTCACTCTAGCCTGGGCAACAAAGTGAGACTCTGTCTCAAAAAAAAAAAAAAAGCTTAGGTGTGATCACACAAGCCCAAAGTGGAGAGCTCCGGTTTAAAAGCAAGGAGGGGAGCCTGGAGCACCCCACTACCACCACCACCATCCCCACCGCAGGGAAACCCTGTAATGCACACACAGTCACAGGTACTCTTTAAGGAAAATCCATGCAGCCAGGCATGGTGGCTGCAACTGTAGTCCCAGCTACTTGGGAGGATGAGGCTGGAAGATCCTTGAGCCCAGGAGTGCAAGGTTGCAGTGAGCTATGATCAAGCCTGTGAATCAGCACTGTACTCCAGCCGGGACAACACAGAGAGACCCTGTCTCTAAATTACAAAAAGGAAGACAGTCCGTGCAATCATGCCACATGGGATGCCCTGCAATTGGTTCTAAAATTCAGCAATGTGTGTTAAACATCTTTTCCTAAGAGGACATGCAACAAACCTCATTTCTTTTCAAACACTGTTGTATTCTGTTGTGTGAACACACTGAACTTGACTTACTCCAATCTTGTATTAATGAAAATGATCCCAAACATGACTTTTTCTTATAATTGGCTTTGCTATTAAATGTGAAGTTGAAAAAAATAAATTAAAAAAACACTGCTTACAGGTGATGGGGAAGCAGTAAAGGACTTTGAGCGGGACACCGATGTGGTGAGATTTGCGTGCTGCAAAGCTCACCCTGTCCTCCGTGCAGGAGGTGGACGGCAGTGGAGAAGCTGGCAGGAACGGAACCCATGCAGAGACAGTCGTCCTGAGCGCTAGGGCGAAGAAGGACTAGACTGAGGCAATGGCAGAGGATGCTGGGGAGGGGCAGAGAGCTCTGCCATTGCACTAGTGTATCTCCTGCACCCCCTTCTCACAGAGCACCTGCCCCAGGGACCAGAAGGAAAGACCCAGGTCGGGGAATGGGTCTATCCACATTAGGGGTGAGCGTGTGACCCACAACTGGGGCCCCTGGCAAGAAAAGCCCTATGGTAGCCAAGGCAACCACCTCCTGCTTGAGGGGGAACCCTTGCTCTCCTGAAAGGGGAGCAGTGTGAGACCACCCAGAGCCTGGGAGACAGAGTACCCCATCCCATCCTTGGCCACCCTGGGGCCCATCATTTATATAATTGCCTTTTGGAACCCGCATGAGTTGGTTCTCATTAGTTTTGAATTGCCATGGGGAGGGGGTTTACAGGGGAGGAGTGGGAAGAACAGAGCTGGGAAGCGAGGAGGAGCAGGTGCAGGGGACAGCTGCCAGTGAAAGGTGTGAAAACAGGCACTAGGTCTTCCTTTGCGGTTAGCTGGGTAAACAAGCTGAGTGCTGGGGTGATGAGGAGGTGCAATGGGGCGAGAGGAGGAAGAAGAGGAGGAAGGGGAGGAGGTTGGGGAGGAGGGAACTTCCGTAGACACAATGGGCATGACTCTTTCACCTGGAACAGGCTACCTCCCTCCCCGTGCCTGGCCTCTCTGTATCTCCCTCCCATCCTCCTGCCCCTCTGCCTCTGGGCTTTCTGCTTCTGAGCTCTCTTCGCTGAAGGGAGCTTGCCAGCGATGGGAAGTGGCAGTGAGTGTTGCATCTGCTGCTCTTCCGGCAGCTTTTAGAGGGAAGCCCAGGCAGTGCTGCTTAGTGGGAAGCATTGGCTCTGGAGATAAATGTCAGTTCAAACAAACCTGATCTTTAGCAAGACATATCTATAAAACATGAATAATATTACACACCTTGAGCTTGTGGTGTGGGTTAAACCGGATGGGAGGCTATTACTACCATTTTTATGATAATGAAGACAATCAGGAATAGGGCCACACCAGCCCCACCCCCACCCCAGCCCCCAGCGGGATCCTAGGTTATCCTGCCCGCTGTTCTGTTCAGAATTGGAACAGATGCCTCCTTGTCCCAACCAGATCCATTCCCAAAATTGAAGTCCTGTGATTCTAGAGCCTGCAAGCATCTGTACCTGAGGACACAAAATAACTGAGAGGGACATATAGCCCTTCAGCGTGTAGGAAGCAGGTCTACGCCCTGTACCTCCCTTCCTCTTGTCACTACTCTCTGGGGAATGAGCCCCTTTTACAGATGAAAAATTGAAGCTGGAAAAGACAAAGTGATTTGTTCAAAGTTGAAATTTGAACATTTGAAATTTGAAATGTGGGCCGGGTGCAGTGGCTCACGCTTGTAATCCTAGCACTCTGGGAGGCCGAGGCGGGAGGATCGCTCAAGATCCAGAGTTCGAGACCAGCCTGAGCAAGAGCGACACCCCGTCTCTACTAAAAAAAATAGAAAGAAATTAATTGGCCAACTAAAAATATATAGAAAAATTAGCCGGGCATGGTGGCGCATGCCTGTAGTCCCAGCTACTCAGGAGGCTGAGGCAGGAGGATCGCTTGAGCCCAGGAGTTTGAGATTGTTGTGAGCTAGGCTGATGCCACGGCACTACAGCCCGGGCAACAGAGCGAGACTCTGTTTGAGACTCTGTCTCAAAAAAAAGAATTTGAAATGTGGTCAGTAGCACATATCAGGGCGCAAGGACAGAAGCAGTGAGCCTGGAGGGGTAAGAAAGATGTCCGAGGGAGTTGGGGTTCCTCACCCTCCTGTCTTCTTGTCCTTGCAGTACAAGGAACTGGACAACTACAATGACAGCACGGACCCCCCACTAGTGGAAAATCACCTCTGCTCCACCGTGGAGGGGCCCGTCATGACCACCTTCAAGGCCGTGTTCATGCCTGTGGCCTACAGCCTCATCTTCCTCCTGGGTCTGATGGGCAACGTCCTGGTGCTGGTGATCCTGGAGCGGCACCGGCAGACGCGCAGCTCCACTGAGACTTATCTGTTCCACCTGGCTGTGGCCGACCTCCTGCTGGTCTTTATCCTGCCCTTTGCGGTGGCCGAGGGCTCTGTGGGCTGGGTCCTGGGGACCTTCCTCTGCAAAACTGTGTTCGCTCTGCACAAGGTCAACTTCTATTGCAGCAGCCTGCTCCTGGCCTGCATCGCTGTGGACCGCTACCTGGCCATCGTCCATGCCGTCCACGCCTACCGCCACCGCCGCCTCCTCTCCATCCACATCACCTGCGCCGCCATCTGGCTGTTGGGCATCATCTTCGCCTTGCCAGAGATTCTCTTCGCCAAGGTCAGCCAGCCCCATCACAACAACTCCCTGCCGCGCTGCACCTTCTCCCAAGAGAACCAAGCCGAAACCAACGCCTGGTTCACCTCCCGCTTCCTCTACCACGTCGGGGGGTTCCTGCTGCCGATGCTGGTGATGGGCTGGTGCTACGTGGGCGTCGTTCACAGGCTGCGCCAGGCCCAGCGGCGCCCGCAGCGGCAGAAGGCGGTTAGAGTGGCTATCCTGGTGACGAGCATCTTCTTTCTCTGCTGGTCACCCTACCACATCGTCATCTTCCTGGACACCCTGGCGAGGCTGAAGGCCATGGGCAACAGCTGTGAGCTGAGCGGCTCTCTCCCTGTGGCCATCACCACGTGCGAGTTCCTGGGCCTGGCCCACTGCTGCCTCAACCCCATGCTCTACACTTTTGCCGGCGTGAAGTTCCGCAGTGACCTGTCTCGGCTTCTGACCAAGCTGGGCTGTGCTGGCCCTGCCTCCCTGTGCCAACTCTTCCCCAGTTGGCGCAGGAGCAGTCTCTCTGAGTCAGAGAATGCCACCTCCCTCACCACCTTCTAGGTCCCAGTGCCCCCCCCTTTGTTTCTGCTTTCCTTGGGGCACACAGTGATGCCGGAAGCCCTTCCAACAGGAGCTGGGATCCTAAGAGCTCACCTTGGCCAGCATCCTCAGATGGACCAACTTCTCTTTCTAGGACGTCCCTGCCAGCTCTTCTGCCAGCCAGCCCTGGGGTGAGGCTGGAGCCCAGAAAGGGGAAAGCAGCTCAACGGCAAACCAAAGGATATCTATACCCACCTGCATCTCCTTGGGCGGAGAGGGCCCCACATACCTCCCATCCTAACCATCCAGAACTCAGGAAACAACATTTACTTCTGCCCTTGCCTAAGGGGAAAGTCGGTCCCTTCCCAGAGTACATCATCTTTAGGGCTGCTAACCTTCAAAGCTGCCCGTCTCTCCTACGCCACCTGCCAAAGACAGGAGAAGCTGAGCACCAGGGGATGACTGGAGGTTAAGGCTGGAAGCCAGGCGTGGTGGCTCACACCTGTAATCCTAGCACTCTGGGAGGCTGAGGCAGGAAGATTGCTTGAGATCAGGAGTTCAAGACCAGCCTGAGCAAGAGTGAAACCCTGTGCCTACCAAAAATAGAAAAAATTAGCTGGGCAAGGTGGCCCATACCTGTATTCCCAGCTACTCAGGAAGCTGAGGCAGGAGGATTGCTTGAGCCCAGGAGTTTGAGGTTGCAGTGAGCTATGATAACGCCATTGCACTCTAGCCCGGGCAACAGAGTAAGACCTAGAGGTGGAGTGGAGAGCTCCCAGGGTGGCCCAGGGGAGCTGGGTCGTGGCACTGATGGGGAAGGAGGCAGTTTTGTCTTCCCCCTATTCCCTCCCACAGGCTACAGGGCCAGTGGACTCGCTGGCTCAGCAGAGGGCCCCCCGGCCACAGCAGAGGGAGCTGCGAGTTAGAATGGAGATGTAGACCCCTGAGGGGGAAGACAGACTGAAAGTGACCTCTGGGAGTCATCTCATCCAGCCCCCAGCCATGGCGTCACCTCAGGCAGGGGAGTGCAAAGAAACAGGCCTGGGCAGGGAAGTCCCCAGGCCCCAGGAGGCCATGCCCTGCCCCTGAGAGGATACACTCAGATGGAACCAGAGGAAGCTGCTCCGTGCTCACTTGGGGTGGGGCCTGCCAGGCAGCTCTGGGCTCTCCCCACCTCCCCCCCCAGCCCAGGGGCGGGGAGTCGGGGACACTTGCACTTACTGAGAGCAATTCCGGTTGCTCAGCCCCACTCAGGGCAATCAGCCATGCTCCCTGGAGGCCCCTGCTGGGGAAACCACAGCTGTGGCCCAGGGGACTGTGTCTTCACAGTGGGACCCTGAGGAAGCCCTGGAGTCCCAGCATCTAATAGCAGTGAAGGAGCCAGACATGGAAGCAAACAGGCAAGAGGTTGCATTTTGAATTTTCTTTTTAATAAAAAGGCACCTATAAAACAGGTCAATAGGTCAATACAGTACAGGCAGCACAGAGACCCCCGGAACAAGCCTAAAAATTGTTTCAAAATAAAAACCAAGAAGATGTCTTCACATATTGTATTTATATATTTATATTTATATATATATATTTATATAATGGTACAAAATGGCTGGGGATATGGCCATGGATGGAGGGAAGAAGTAGGCTGGCCTGTGGCGGAGGTGGGAGAAGAGGGGACAGGCAGGGCACTGGGCCTCTTACAGTCTGACCCCTCTCTCCTCAGGGCAGGAAACATTTAGAGTCAGACAGGCTGGGAAGCCTGGGGACAGGGGTGGGGGCTCATGGGCACAGGGCCCAGATTGGGGCAGGTGGGCAAAGCGCCTGGCAGGATGGAGGGCAGGCGGCCCCTGCACACAGAGGCCCCGGCCACGGCCCCTGGCAGGTGCCAGGGAGTCAGGAGCCTGTGGCCAGCCCGGAGGAAGCGTTGGGCCCGGCTGGCGGTGGACTGAGAGCACAGCACCAGACTGGGAGTGGGGCAAGTTCCCTTTACGTTACAGCTGCCAATGTGAGACCAGGCCCTGCAAGTCAGGGAGGCTGGGGACGGGGTCCTGGTAGAAGACACCCTGTCTAGAATGGCCCTTGGCCCTGCCAGGGAACTGCCCCACCACCTCACAAGGCAGGAAAGGAAGTGAGAAAAGGAGAAGTTTTTTACTCCTGGGGCCAAGGGGAGCAAAACACCCAGTCGTATATGGCTTCATCTCTGACCAGAGGTGGATGGGGAGCTCTTCCGGGGAAAAGCAGGGAGCTGAGGGGGAGGCAGTGGCTGTGCCTGGGTGGGCACAGACAGATCTGGTACATGGTCCTGAGCCCTGGGCAGAGGGACCTTGCCGGTGAGTGGGCAGGCAGAGAGGAGGCAGCAGGATGCTGTTTTCCCTATTCCATCCTCAAGGGGTGGCGGCTGGAGGGGAGGCAGACTGACTCAGACAAACCCTGTTGCTTTCTTCTTTGGTAAGAAGTAGGTGGCACCCTCTGGAAGAGTCAGGGCCCTGGAGGTTCCCTGGCCCAGGGCTACTGTGGCCACAGGCCCAGAGGCATCATGCCACACCTCCATGGCTCCACTCAATGGGGCATACAGCCACCGCCTCTTCCTCCTTTCCTTCATCCCAGACTGGGGAACAAAGGACTTCAAGTTCTGGCTAAGATGTAGCAGCAGGGGACACCCAGACGTCCACAGCGGGATGTCAGGGCCCCATGTCACTGGTGTGGGCAAACACGCATGCACATACACGCATGTTCTCCCTGAATCACTCAGCAGCAGACGGGCTGCCGCCCTGGGGGTCTCAGCCCTGCTGGGGCTCACCAGGTGGAAGCCTAGCTGGTCTGACCTCAGTTTCGGTGTGGGGCATCTAGGTCATTTTACCATTTGGGGAGGAGACAGGAATGGTATCCCTTCTGGACCCAGAGACACTGCAAACAGTGGGTGGGGGTGTCAGGCAGCATGTCCCTGGGTCCAGGGGAATGGAGGGGGCAGCAATTTGAAGGGGGAAGGGTTTCTTTTATCTTTTTGTGTGACGTTTATCAAAACACAGAAATACAGCACACACACAAACCGGCACAAAAGCGCAGCGCTCTATTTACAGCTACGGCTGGCACCTGCCCACCTGGCCAGCCGCCTGCAGGGAGGGGTGGGAGAGGGGTCAGCCACATCAGCAGGAAGAGGAAATGAGGCAGGAAAAGACAGAAGGAAAAACGGGGGGCGCAGAGGAACCAAAAGGAGGAAGGTGGGGCTCGAGCAATGAAGAGACGAGACAGTGGCAGAAAGGGATGGGGGAGACCTCTCCTCTCCTTCCTCTCTCCCCCAAGACCCCCAGACGGACTCCAAAAGCATAGCTGAATGGGGACAGGGTTCAGGGGAAGAGGGAAAACTGAGGCTCCATAGGAATTGGGGGCAGTGGGGAGGGGCAGTCCTAGTGGCCGAAATGGAACAAACCCCACACCAAAATGCCCACCCCACTCTGCCACCTCCCCTAAGCTGCCAGCACATCTGGTTTCCACAAATGCCACTCCCCACACAAGCCCCCTCCCACCCTCTCCACCCCACCCCTTGACCCAGGCCATCCCAACACTGGAGGGGAAGAACGTTTTAAGGTTATCATATTTGCAACATTGCCCCGGCTTCAGCCCCCAGCAGGGACTTCTAGAAGGGCAGGTTGGCCATGCTGCCCGGCGCCGGGAGGTAGCCCAACTGGCTGTCCAGAGACACACTGCGCTGCCGCAGGGGGTGGGACACCATGAGGTTCTGCTGGGGAGGGGGACCCATGAGGGAGCCCTGTGGGGAGAGCATGTGGGGGGGCTGGCTGTAGACCTCTCCCCCCACGCCCCGTTGCTTCATCAGCATGAAATTCTGCTGGGTCATGAGGCCTTGTGGAGGGGACATGACGCCCTGGTGCAGGCCGTGGGGCACCATGCCCTGCTGTGGGGGCACACCTGTCCTGCCCAGCAAGGACATCTGTCCGGGGTGGCACATGGACATGTTGAGGCCCCGTTGAACACCCTGCTGGCCCGGGAGGTTCGGGGGCCGAGAGGGGGTCTGCTCCGCCATCATGTTCTGCAGGTTCATTAGATGCAGATTGGGGGGCTGGGTCTTGGGGGGCTGGTTCTCGCTCTTAGGGAAGTACTGGAGGGTGCTGCTTGGCTTCTCGGAGGGGATGATCCTCGACAAGTCGAATTCAGGGATCCCCGTTGGGGTGGGCCGGATCACCTCGCTCAGCTCGGGGTCGTTCAGCACTGATGCCACCCCAGGGAGCACACCCGGTGGGTATGCGTCACCCATGCGCCCAGCCATGCCTTTGGCCATCAGGTGCTGCTGGGGGGGCATGGGGCCAGGTGGCTGGCTGGGCAGGTCCTCTGGGGGCAGGGGCATGCCTGAAGGGTAGTGCTGCTGCAGGCCAGGCCCCCCGCCCCCACCCCCAGCGGGGGCCATGGCACCATGGGGCTGCTGCAGCCGAGGGGGGAAGGGCACCATCTGGGAGGAGCTGGGCACAGGCCCGCAGGGGGCGTTCAGGGAGTCTGGGCCTCCCGGAGCCATCATCATTGAGTTTTGAGGGGGCCCTCCTGTCCCCTGCGCATTGGGGTGCAGTGGAATGTTGGAGCCCAAGGGGGTGGGGGAGGGCAGCATGGTAGGCGGGGGCTCATGGGACAGGGGCTGCTGGCCTGGCAGGTTCATGCCCATGGGGCTCTGGGCAGCAGCTGAGTTCAGGTGCATCTGGCTGGGCTGGTTGCTGCTGATCCCTGTGGGGAAAGAGGATGAGGAGGTCAGGTGCTGTGTGCACCCAGAAGGAGTAGGGCGCACAATGCAGTCCTCCCCACACCCAGCCAGGTAGTGCCAGGGGTCACCAGTGGCTTCCCCTGGCCGGGAGAAAAGGGACTGGAGGTGTTTAAGCCAGAAGCCAAGAGACCAAGTTCGGGCCCAGTTCCCCATGGACACATGGCTGGGTGTTGGCAAGACCACTCAAGTGCTCTGGGATGGGCGGCACTGAGTGACTGCAGTGGGTGGAACAGCACCCTGGGACCTCACCCCCCCGCCCCCAGGGCCCTTGAGAAGCACAGAAAAGCCAGCATGTCCACAGGGCGACTCCTGGCTGTGCCCACTCTCCCCACTCCCAGCGCCACATCAGCGCTTCTTCCCCTGCCCCTGCCTGGCCTCACACCTGGCCCGGAGCCCTGCGGCGGTTGTGGGGGTGGTAGCAGGGGCCGGTCAGGCAGCAGCTCATCATCTGAGGTGGCGATGGTCTTGATGGCATTGTGGTAGAGCGGGGTGGAGCTGGGCATGGCGTACTTGGACATCTGGGACATCATCAGTGACAGGGGGTTCTGGGAAGGCGTGGGGTCTGGGGAGGAAGTGAACGGTAGGCTGGGGTTCATGAGGCTGCTGGGAGGGTTGGCGGGAGGCGCCGAGGAGCTGCTCCGGGGGCCGCTAGGCGGGAGGGCACCTACAGAAGTGGACAGATAGAGAGCAGGGCGTGACTAGGAGAGGAAGATAGATCCGGGTGGTCGCACTCGGGGGTTCAGGAAGAGTCAGCTCCCCAGATGCCCATCTGATGCTCCAGGCACGCCTATGTCCCACTGACACAGGCTCCTTCATCACGACAGTCCCCCAGTCTTCAAGCAACCCCTGCACCCTCAGGGCCTCAGACGCCGGAAAGACCCCCAAGTCCCAAGTACATCCCCTCTAAATGCCTGGCAGATAAGCACAATGCCCCCTGAGAAAGGCCAACACAGCTGCCACCATCGGCCCTGCAAGAAGACTCACCCACCTCTGTGCCCTGATACAGACACCTTAACACACTGCCCAGCCCCAGCGCAAGGAAACCCCCCTCGGGGGCTTCCCGTGCCGCAGCCCAGTACCCACTTGCCTGCCCAGTTGACTCACCCTGTTCCATGTTGCCCAGGGTGGTGGAAGAGTTCATGTTGATAGGCGGCTGCTTGTTCTGGGAGACCCCAGGGCTGGGCATAGCTGTCTTGGGGGAGGCGACCCAGCCTGGAGAAGGCACCGCCATGGAGGGAGACTTGAGCCTGCTGGGCGAGCCCGTGGGCGACCGGACACTGAGGGAGGAGCTGAGGACCTGGGGCGACTTGAGAGGTCCTGGTGGGTTGGCAGAAGGCAAGGGCACCATCTGTGAGGGAGTCTGGGGAGACTTGAGGTTGGCGGAGGGTGAGGTGACCAGGGGTGAGTGCACCTGGCTAAGAGTGGGCGACTTCAGGTGCCCCATGCCCGGTGAGCCCATCTGATTAATACTGATGGTGAGGTCTGAAGGCCGCCTGCCCAGCCCCCGGTTGGGGGCTGCATGCACGGACCCAGAAGGGTTGGACGCAGGGGGCAGAGGCATGTGGCTGAGCCGAGTGGTGCCCACGTTGCCCATGGGCATTGAGCTTTGCTCAGGGCTGAACATGTCTTGGGTATTGCCCATGTCCTGGGACATGGCTTGGTAGGATCCCTGGCCCCCAGAGAATCCCTGCTGGCCCTGATTGGGAAACTGTGAAGACATAAGCATCTTCTGCGGGCCACCCATCATGCCACTGCTGTTCTGGGCCCGAACCCGGGCCATCTCCTCAGGACTGAGGCCCTGGGGCCCCATCATGTCGCTGGGGCCCCGCATCTTCTGCGACATCAGCATCTGCTGCTGCGGGGTCATCTGCACATTCAGGTTCATGTTCATGTTCATGTTCACATTCATGTTCATGTTGAGGTTGCCTGGCCCCATGGGGGGATCCACCTCCCTCAGCCCAGACTGCCCCATGGGAGGGCTGAGGAGGCCTCGGCCCCCAGCAAACTCCATGCCCATGGGAGCACCTGCCAGGCTCTCGCCACCAGCCATCTGCCCGGGGAACATGGCGGGATCGATCTGTCGGTGCGCCTGCATCATCCGCTCCATCTCCATGCTCTGCCCCATGCCACCGCCTGCCATGCCCAGGGGACGCTGCATGCCCATTGACCGCTTCTCCAGCAACTGGTGCCGCAGCAGCTCCTCCCGGACCCGAGGGGTCATGAATCGCTCCACTTCCCCTTGCCCACCTGGGTAGGGCACGGTGTTCTGGGCAAAATTGCTGGGTCCCCCCATAGGGGGCAAGTCTTCGGTCCAGCCCATGCCTGGCCTCACAGGCCTCTGCATGGCATTCATGGGTACCTCCATGGGCATACTCTGCATGCCCCCAAACCCAGGCACCCGTTGTATCTGGTTGCCCGGGAAACGGGGACCAGGGAAGGGAGGTCCGCCCCGGAGCTGCATGGGATCCTGGACATCCATGGGTGCTCGCAGCTGTGCGCCCACCCCGGGCGGCCACTGATCCGCAGGCTTGCTGTGGTAGGGCGGCGGGGGCCCTCTCACCATCATGCCCCCCAGGCCCATCATGTCCTGCAGGGGGCGCCCGCCATGCAGACCGATCTGCTCCTCCTTCCGCCGTTTCTCCTCATAGTACTCCTCCTGCAGCTTGCGCCACGCCACCTGCTCAGGCGTGAGGCTGTCCTGGCCCAGCCTCTGCATCATCATGTTCATCTGCTGCCCCATGTCCCCGCCTGGGGGGTGCCCAGGCACTTCATGCTCCAGCGGGGGCCCCCCCAGGCTCTGCGTCTGCGAAATCATGGACTGCAAGGGTTCTTCGTACTTCTTCAGCCCACTGGGAGGGGCGGTGGGTGGCTGCTGGGGGGCGGGTGGGGCTTGTGCTGGCGGGCCCCCCTCGCCCGTTCCTCCTGGGGGCCCCTTGAGGAAGGGCTCGGTCTCCCCGCTGCGCAGGAGCAGCCGCTCAATGTCTCGAAGCGTCTGGAGGGACCGCTCCCGATGCTCCAGCTGCTCTTTGGACAGACCCTCCGAGCCCACCAGGTTGCGCTGCCCATTTCCGGTGGGGGTGGCCTCCCCCAGCAGGGCAGGGCCGGCGGCACCACCAGGGTCTCCTCCAGGAGGCAGAGGGTTGCTGGTGGTGGTAGCCGTTGGGGTGTTCGGGTGGGTGCCCCCAGCCCCACCACCGGTGCTGGCAGCTCCCACCGAGTTGGGGGCCAGGTCCTGACTGGTGTCTTCGGGAGGCCCCTCTGGGGGCAGAGCAGGCGGGGCACTGCCAGGGGCCGGGGGTGGTGGTGGCGGCAATGGAGGTGGCTGGGACTGCGGGGTGCCCGCTGATGGTGTGCTCAGGGGCAGCGGTTCTGGGGTGGGGGTTACTTTAGGGGCCTGCAGGAGGACAAAGGCAGAGTGTGAGACAGGTAAGGGGATGTCCCACCCACCCGCTGTTCATGGAGGCGCCATGCCCGGGCCTGTGAGGTTGCCCCTCCGGGCACCACGCTCACCTGGTCAAGCTTGGCCCGAGGCACGTTCTGCTGGTGGTAGGCGAGGATGGAGTCCGCCCGGCCCTGCAGCACGGCCTCTGCAGCCCTGCACCAGACGGTCAGGCGCAGGACTCAGACAGGGGGGCAGGAGGGAGCCCACCCCCTCCCCCGGCTCACTCCCACCCCCTGCCACAAGCCCCCTCAGGACCCCAGGCTGAGGGGTGCTGCCCGGCCAGAGTGAACTTGGCTTCCCCGAGGCACTTACGTGTTGGCCAGGTGGGTGGTGAAGACGTACACAAACTGTGAGGGAGGCTTTCCGGGGACACCCCCGCCCCCGGCCCCAGGGGCATCAGGCCGGAGACCTGGAGGGGGCCCATGTGGGGGGCCTGGTGCGCTGCTCTCGCTGAGGGGCAGTTGGGCAGTTTGGCCAGGACCCAGCGGTGGGGCCGCCATGGCTGGGTCTGCTACATTACAATCTGCGTGAGGACAGAGGAGAGGGAGAGCGGGTGAGTGGCCCAGATGCAGGGAGGAGACCCAGCTGGTACCCCCTTCCCAGGGAGGCTCACGCGCTGTAAGGCGCGTGCCCCAGGGTCACTTGCTGCTGCAATCCGGTGCTCTCCCCAGCCTGGTTTCCACACTTACTCGCTCTAGATCAGTCTTTGACCAGGATGGCAAGGTTGGTGACCATGTGGAGAGGAGGGGAGGGCGCATGCAGCCCTTTCCAGTGGGCCTCCATGTGCCCAGCATTCCACTGGGCACTCAACAGGTGTCATTTTATCTAATCAACACACCCCTGGGAGGAATGTGCCACACACTCCACTTTACAAAGGAGGAAATAAGTCACTCGCCCATAGTTACACAGCCAGCTAGTGCAGAGCCAGGATCCGAACCCAGGGCAGGACTCCAAATCCTGCCCTGAGCTCACCCTCCTGTCATCGCACATGTGCACACACCCCCTCTAGTGACCCCGAGGAAGGAGGCTTCACAAACTGATGATGCAAACCGACTGACTTTGTCATTTTACGAATAAGACACATCCTCCCTCTAAGCTGCTTCATCTACAAAATGGAAACACTAACCCCCGCCTTGCACAGGGGGCATGCCAGAGAAATATATTTTTTATCAGCAAGTTCAGAACTATGTCAAAGTAAAAGATCAATTTGAAAAACAGAGAGTTAGAAAAGGTGGGCATACTGGGAACACTCCCAGGACAGACCAGCCACCCTCAGCATCAAGAGAAGTTTGGTTCCATGGTGACAAACCTCACTCTAAGTCTTAGCCTAGAAAAGATCCACAGGGGACAGAGGAGGATGATGATGAAAAATGACTTAATGGGTACCATATGTCTTATTTGGGTTGGCGGACACCCTAAAAGCCCTGATTTCACCACTACACCATGTAACAAAATGGCACCTGTACCCCAAAAATGTATGCCAAAAATAAAATCTATAATTGGTCATAAATGGGTCTAGGTGAGTGGCAGGCCCATTCCCATGCCAAGAAAAACAAGTCAAAGCGCCTGACCTGCAGACAGTAAATGGCAGCATTCTCAGTTAATATAGGAAAAATTGCTTGGCTGGGCACAGTGGCTCACATCTGTAATCCCAGCACTCTGGAAGGCTGAGGTGGGAGGGGTTGCTTGAGGCCAGGAGTTTGAGACCAGGCTGAGCAACACAGTGAGACCCCATCTGTACAAAATTTTTTTTTAAATTACCCAGGTGTGGTGGCCCACACCTGTAGTCCCAGCTACTAGGGAGGTTGAGGCAGGAGGATCACTTGAGCCCAGGAGTTTGAGGTTGCCGTGAGTTATAATCAGGCCATGGAGCTCCAGTGTGGGTGGCAGAACAAAACTCCACCTCTAAACTTGAGCCAGGACAGCAGCCACCTTCCCATGGGCCCAATGTCAGGCTCTCCTCCTTGGATAGACCATTCCTGGCAGATCATAATGGAGGGGACCCTGCCGCTCCAATTTTGCACAGAAGTACACAGGCAGAAGTCTGGGGGGATCTCAGAGCTGACCTCAGTGTGTGAGGGCCGCCTGGGGACAGAGAAGGTGTATACTCAGTACCTACAACAAGGCTCTTGGATACGAGCTATGGGGAGGGAGGCAGGGTTCAGTTCAATAAGGAACTTTCTAGTACAATGACAACAACAAAAAAGCTAACCCTGTTCTAAGTATGTTACATGTATGAACTCATTTACTCCTCATACCAGCCCTATGAGGTAAATAACATTTTTATAGATGAGAAAACCGAGGCCCTTTCCCAAATTTACATGAATAACCTAGGGCGCAAATCAAGGCAGCCTGATCATAGAGCCCATGCTATTAACGTCTGTGTTAGACTGTCCCTCTGTTAAGGACTCTTCAACAATCCAATGGCAGTACAATTAAAATTGTCACAACGGTTGCCCAGGTATGGGATGTCAGCAATTTCCTCTTTGTGTTTTCCTGTGCCTTCTTAGGTTTCTACAACAGTGCAGTCTCGAGTTATAAAAGTGAACCGGGGGTTGCAGGGGTGGGGGGTGCGGGATGTCTGTCCTGGGGGGCAGGCAGAGGCTCAGAGACCACTAGTTAGGCCCACGGGTGGGGGCAAGTCCTGGGACTGGATGGCATTTAAATCCCCATCCCCCACCTCCACAGACATGGTCCGCTCACTCCTCAACATTTGCTAACTCTTTCCTCTGCAACAAGCATCACAACAACACCTGCCTCGCAGCACTGTTGTAAGGATTAAATAAAATGACATGTCCAGCATACTTTCTTCTTTCTTATTTCTATGGTCCCTGCCTTCAAGAAGTTCACGATTGAACATTCTCTGGCCACTTTCTTACACATTAAGTTATCTCTGCCCCCAAACAGAAGTAAGCTCTGAGGGAAAATACCACATAAATGAGTATGAGCTTCCCAGGGGCAGGGGGTGTGCGTGGCTCACTCACAGAAGGCCCAAACATACACGGATCAATACAAGACCAAGAGGGGTGGGCACCATCCGCGCCCACCCCTTGTCCTGGTGACGCAGCCTGGGTACTTGTCCCGAGTCAATCAGAGGTTAAGGAAGGGTGCCAGAGACACAGCCAAGGGTCAGCTCACACCCAGGCTTAGCATGGCTTTGCACAGCGGAGCCAACTGTCAGCTCCCGGGGAGGCTGGACCTTCACCGCCCTCCCTCTGCTGGCCAGTAGGTGGCAGCATAGGCCAGGAATTAGTGGGCAGAGGCGTAGGTGATGGTGGCCACCTGAGGGAACCCCACCCCACCTCAAGTCCCCAGGGAGAGGACGCCACAGAACACCCAGAAGGCAGGGGCTGGGCTGTCACAGTGCAGAAAGGGACAGTCTGAGAGGTGGGACAGGAAAGAAGGAGCCTGGGCTCCTGGCCAGCCTCAGTCCTCTCCAGTCCCAGGTAAGGAGAAGGAGGCTCCGTCTGGGCACCATCCCCCAGGGCACCACGGGGCCACAGCAAGTTGGCATCAGTGGGCACTCACTGTGGGTGGCCCCAATGGGCTTGTCGTCCTCCTCGCTGTCGGGTCCAGAGCACCATTCGTCCCCACTGTATGGCTGCTTCCGCTCCAGCACACAGCGCCGCTTACTCCTGGGTGCCACCTCTGCCCAGGCAGGACAAAGGCAAGCAGGGGTAAGACTGAGTGCCCAGAGGCCCTGTCCTCCGACGCCCAGGGTCCCTCCCAGACCCATTCTCTAAGATGCCCCACCCGAGGGCACTGCCCAGGCCATGGTGGGCACTTTGCCAGCCCTTGGCCCCCACCACACCACCATTTGTTTCTGATTTCTCTCTATAGCCCCGGCTGCCTGTCTCCCCTCCCCCCCAACACCAAGCACAGCATAATCCCCAACCACACCAACCACAACTGGTTCTAATTAGGGGGGGCGGGAAGGGAGGGGGAAGCTGCCTGCTCCCAAACGCTCCCACCAGGCAGGATACCAGGAGGCTCCTGGGAGGTGTGAGGGTCTGCTTCTCACCCCAGAGCATCCCCCTCTCCCCCTCTTGAGTACTGGAGGGAAAGCAGGGGGGATGAGATTAGAAGCCCCATCACTCCATGTGACCCCGCCATAGGTGGCACCCTGCCCAAGACCTGGTTGTCGGATGTGAAGAGGTAAGAGAAAACATGCCCATGCATAAATGCTGGAGAAGAGCAGGGATGAGGACTGGCTGAGGAGGGCAGACAGATGGTCTCCCAGCACAGCACATTCAGGCCTTGGACTGTGGAGGATGCTAGGGTCTCAGGGATCAGGAAATGGGGTACCTTTGGCCTCTGAATCCAAGGACGGGGTTCCAGCCTCTCGTTGCTCTCCAGAGTCCACAGACACGCTCCGTTCCCTCTTCACCTTGCCCTTGAGTGAGCTGAAAGGGGGCACCCCTGCCTGGGGGTTCTTCAGACTTGAGTTGCTAGGTGAGATCTGGTTGGCCTTGGCCCCATGGTTCCCCGCCCCCACGCCCTTTGAGCCCAGGTTGCAGGTGGGTCCTTGGTTCACATTCTGGTGCTGGGATTGGGCCCCGCCATTCCCTGTCTTGCCATGATTGGTCAATTTATTTTCTGGGTGCATTGGCTTGGCTGGGGCAGGGGGGCAGTGGCCGCGAGGGGACAGCGGCGGGCTCCCTGGAGCTTCTCTCCTCCTGGGGTGGGGTAACCTGGGAGAAGGTAGGAGAGATGTGAAAAGTTAATCTTGCTAGGGGCTACCCATGCTTGCGCTTTAATTGCCCCATCCTGCCTCACCTAAAGAGGGGAGGGGAGCTGAGTGGCATCTCAAGACCACCAGCTATTCACTCCTCCTATGGCCCCTCAGACAAGGGCTGATGCCCCCTCCACTTCCAATTACAATGAAAACCAGGGCTTTGAGTTGGCAGAATCTACCCACCCCCAGCCCCAACATCCATCAGACTTGCAAGCTTCTGAGGCCACCCCTCTCCTCTAGCACCTGAACAGAACTCAAGCATCCTCTCTTCTAGGGTTTGCTGTCTTCAGACTCCTTCCAAGGTCTCAAACCTGAACTCCCAGGTGTCCCAACATCAACAGAGAAGGGACACAGGACCTGGGGGTCACTGCTCATGCCCCAGTCCCATTCCCCAGGGGAGGTGGGGAAAAGCACACCCAGGAGTGGTACCCACTGGTCCAGAAAGCTCACTAGAGCTGGAGGGGAAGCCCTGAAGAGGGTGGGCCGGCAGGCAGGAGCAGGAGAAAGGGGGAGGGGAGCGGTGTGTCAAGCAGAAGGGAGTGCAGCTTGAAGCCAAGGATTCCTGCAGCCTAGGCTGCGGGCCCTTTAAGCTCCAGCCCGCTCCCCCCGCCGCCTCCCCCTCCCCGGAGACCTATTAATAGCCGCTGGAAAGATCACATCACGGGAGAGGATATTTATCCCCCCTCATTCCACACCAGCTCAGATTTATTTCAGTTCTGCTGTCCTGCTGCTGCCGCCTGGCCCTGTCTGCCGGCTTCTCCTGGGGAGGAGGAGGGAGGCAGGCGCCGCCCCCAACTCCTGTTCCCACCCCCAGCTAGACTGAGGCCAGGGGCTGCCATCCGACCCCACAGTAGGGCGGGCAGGAGTCTGCTCAAGCCATTTTAAGGAGGGAAGACCGAGAAGGGACCAGGAGAAGCAGCAGGCATAGCTGGCTGCCAGTGCCCTCTGCCCCCTGGGCCCAGGCACCAAGGCTGGCTGCGGCTCCTGACTGGTCCAGGCCTTCCCGTGCTAACCCCTGGAGCCCACTGGTGGCCGGGGAGCCAGGTGCCCAGGGGGGCTAGCTCTCCAAGCCCGCACAGCCTGGGCCTTTCCCTTCCCCACACTCCACACACACGTCCCGCCCTCCACGACACCCACACACCTTGTCTTGTTAGCCAGGATCCTCATGGCTCCCACACACAGTGGGGCTACGGCCCCTGTGCGTGCCCAGGGCCCAGCCAGGTACTCGGTACTGGAGCACGGACTGCAGCAACAAGCCCCAAAGAGAAAACTCGTGACTTGGGGAGGGGGTGTGAGAGGGGGAGGGGAGAAGGGAGGACCCAACAGCCCTGGGACTAGGGAACTGGATAGGGTAGGGTGGGACTGGAAAGGGAGGACTACGAGATGGGGTCTTGATCCTAGAGGCCAGTCTTGTTCCCATCCCTCCCGCACCTTGCCCTCAGGGAGCTTGCAGTCTCTACCAAGCTTCCCCCCCTCCACGGGCAGCAGAGGCAGAATTCACTAAAAGACTGGGTTGCAAGGGTGCCCCGTGGGGCAGCTGTGAGGTCTGCTCTGGCCCCTGGGAGGGACTCCCGCTCCCAGACGTGCCCCTCACCCAGGGTGGGGAACCCCTGGCGTCCCGCCCCCAGCGCTGCGCCCTGCCCCGGGGCTCTCCAGGCGGGGAGGGGGCCCGGGGGTGGGGGGGCAATGTCCCACCCCGCCCCCAGCTCGAGGCCTAGCCCGTGCCCATCCCAGCAGGCCCGGGCGGGCAGCGAGAGGCCTGGCGGGGCCCCGGGGCTGCAGCTGGGCTCTTCTGGAGACCAGTAACGCTGGCTCAGATTCCTCCCCGACCGCAAGAATGCAGGAGCCTCCCCTCCCCCCGCCAGCACCCCCACCCCGCCCCCTTCAGCAGAGCCCGGGCGGAGAGGCAGAGCGAGCGAGCGACAGCCAGCGAGACAGCGAGCTAGCAAGCGGGAGGCGGACAGGGCTGCAGCGTGGTTCTCCAGGCCCTGCGCGCGCGCGCGCGGACAGACACACGGACAAGTCCCGCGAGGGCATGGGCGTGCGCCAGCCCGGCAGAGGCTCGGCGAGCCCTGGGCGCCTCCGGGCAGGGGCGTAGAGACCCACAGGCAGCTGAAGTCTGACTCTCACACACTCACAGCTCACACGTGGACAGGGAGACAAAGACACGCACGGAACCCAGGAAACCAGAGGCGCGCTCACGCCCAACCCGCGGAGGTGTGCCCGAGGGCGAGGGAAGCACTGGCCCGAGCAAGAACCGCTGAGACGGCCTGGGGCGCGCGCGGACGCCCAGGCCGCCCCAGGGCTGAGTGGGAGCTGCCCGACTCATTGAACAGATGCAAAGACTGAGGCCGGCCACAAGGGAGCCGTAGAAAGTTGAGCCTGGTAGTCACAAAGAAACACACACGGCCATAGATACAGCAACAGACTTATACAGACACAGAAGCCTCACCCAACCACCCCCTGCCCCGGCTCCCCCCTCGTCTCCATACCGCCCACCCACCAGCAGCTCAGCCCGGTTAAAGGTGGGGGAGGGAAGGGGTGGAGTCTTGGGCCCAGGAGCTTTGTCCTGGTGACAGGCCCAGCCAGACACGGGTGCACACTCCGCTGCTCCCTGCCCGGCTGCGCTGGGACCTCAAGGTGAGGGGGCCCACCTGTCACCCCGTGGGAGCCTAACCTCAGTTTAACCCTAGGGCACATTGGCGTCCCCACTCCAGCTCTGTCCCTGACCAGGAAGGCTTCTCAGGGAAACGTTCCAAAGTCCAGGGCCTAGCTGGGAAGCAGCCTGCCACCCCGGTCTCCTGCATCACAACCAGGGAAGCCCCAGGCAGGAGTCACAGGAGACACCTGGGCTTAGGGGCAGACCTACAGCTGACATGCACCTCAGGCTCTCACCTTCACCACCTCGCTCATTCCCCAAACTATCTACCTCATGTCACAATGAGGAAACTGAAGTCTGGGAAAAGGAAGTGCTGTGCTCTTGGGTCACGTAACCAGTGCGTGGCAGTGCTAGGACCATCCTTCCAGACACTGCAGTGACACCTGCCCGCCCTCATGACTACTCTGAGCCAGATGGGTGGGCTGCCCCCATTGCAGCCACAGTGCCTGGGCCCCTGTAAGGGGGACAGGAAGGGGCAGAGCAAGGGTCACCCATTACCTCCTATGTTTACAGCCTCAAAAACTGGGGACCTGTCATAATTTGGGGAGGAGGGGCTGTTAGAAAATTAGTCCTCTCCGGTGGCCAGCCAGGCCTAGGCTCCTCCCCAGAAACATCTTAGAGTCAGTCACCCTCCCCTCTAGGACTCCACCCCCTCTCCCACCCAGCTGCAGGGCGAGCTGAGTCAAGCATGCATGAGTCAGGACTTTCCCATCTCACACCTCCCCCCTTTACCCCTCAGGAGTCTGCCTCAGCTTCCAAAGACCCCTCCTCCTCCACCACGCACAGTCCCAGAAGACACCTGGAAGGCCTGGCCAGGGGAGGCAGGAGGGCTGGTTCCTGGCCCTTGCAGTTTTTAAATGAGTGAAGGGGGCTTCCTAGTGTCAGGCTAGGAGCCCCTGAGGTAGAGAAAGCAGAGCGATGGGGCTCTGGGAACACATCACTGTGGCCCCCTCTTAGGGGTAGGTGAGGAGGGGTAACGTGTGCACAAACAGGGAGCAGGTGCGAGTCACCTGAGTGAAAGGCCAGGGGCATACCCAGGAGAATGTGCCCAGAGGAGGCGACTGAGACAAAGAGCCTGAGATCATTTGCCCCCTCTGTGTGACACGAGGGCGAGGAGCTGGCAACCTAAGTGTTGCAGTGGGCTTGCCCCCAGCTGGGGGAGGGAGACAAGGGAAGCTCCCATGCCCAGAGCCCAGAGCCTCCAGGTGTGACATCAAGCTCTGCTCAACACAGAACTGCCACAGGTAGGGCAGCACTCGCACGTCCAGTGGCAACATGCCTATTTCCAGCTGCCCCTGAGCTGGGAGCCTCTACTTGGTTCACCAGCTAGCCCACCAGTCTCATTGCCTAGCTCAGAAAGAGGCAGTGAGAAAGCTCTATGGAGGGTTCACTGAAGGGTCCACGCTTCCACATGCAGGGGGCAGACAAGACCAGAGAGGAAAATGTGCTGTCAGGACCCCCTGCTGGGAGCGATGGGTATGGTGAGACCCTTGGCCTCTGGTTCAGGGAGATCCAGCACTGAGGAGCAACAAGGTCCCAAAACCCCTTTCTCCAGGGTGTCAGGACTCTGTTGGTCCTTAGAAGCTCTCCTCTACCACTCAGGTCACTTCCTCTTCCTGAGCTGGTGACTCAGCCGGGTGGGGAGGTCAAGGATTCATAGCCCAGCAGGAAATCTGCTCAGGGACCAAGGTGTTGCTCCAGGACCCTCTATGTGGGGACTTCCAGGCTTGGGGGGCCTCCCCCTGGCCCTGGTTCCTAGCAGCTCTCTCCACTTCCCCCCACCCAGTGCCAAAGGAGGCCATGCAAATCAACCATTTTTGCTTGGGAGGTTTTGCCTGGGAGTTTCCAACTCCACCCTACCTGCAGCCCCAGGGTAATGTCAGACAACCCCAACTCTAGAGGGCCATGGAAACTCCTGCTCCCAGGCCTTCCTAGTCTGGGATCTTTGAATGGGGTGCTTGGGGCTGGGGGGGGGTACATTCTGCATACTGTCCCTTCTAGAGCCCACAGGTACAAGTAGCATTGCCTATAGACAGGCCTGAGGTCACCTCACTTCTCTTGGCTTCTACAGCCATTGCCAATGTGGCCAGGCCTTGGGAAGCAATCATGCCCTGGCAATGGGGTGCCCCCAAAGACTGCTGCCCAATCCCTGGCTGCTCCCTCCCACAGTGGGGAAGGGTGGAGAGGGGGTGGGGGGCACAAGGAAACAAGACAGGGCAGGAAGCCCAGGCAGGCAGCGGGCACTCTGGGCCAGGCACAAACAGCCAACACAGGAAACCACAGCCCACCCCCGCCCACCCCACCCGCCCAGGGCTCTGGGAGAGAGGAGTGCCAGAAGCCTTGTACCCCAACAGAGGCAAGGGCCAGGGGTTGGCCCAGGACAAGGGAGGAGCAAGAAGCTCTCTAGTCCTCTCTCTGCCCCACACCCTACCTGGGGAGGGGGAAAGGAAGCCAGGCTGGCAGGGATGGTGCTGCCTCTTTAAATCCACCGAAATCCTGACCTAGGCCCAACCCAGCTCTGGTTTCACAGGAAGGAAAGGAGCTCAGGAGCCAATAGGGCAGGCGGTGGTGGCTGGAATTAGCCCCACCGGCCCAAATATATCTAGTCCCCTGCCTGCCACCCCACTGGCACTTCCTGCCCCCTGGCACCTGTACCAGGATGGGGGTGGGAGAGGGTCTAGGTGCTCCTCCTTACCCCGTGGGAGACCCTGATCTCAGGAGGTGGCCTGTTGCTGTGTACATGTAGGTAGAAGGTGACTTCCCAAGCCTGGGCTCCCAGAGTAGGGTGAGATGGGCAGGGCAGATCCCTGTGGGCCCTCACCTGGCCTCAGTCCTCCAAGGGGTTAATGTGGCCCCTATTTAGGGGGGTAGGGGTGGCCAAGGAACCTCCTCCAAACTGCCTGGCTGCTGGGAACAATGGGGCCATTGTGGGAGGAGTGGAGTGCCGCAGACTGCTGGCACAGCCAGTGTTCCACGGGGTGGGCGGGACCTCACCCAACGCCTGCTCTCTCCCCCAGGTACTGCCAGAGGCACAGACATCCTCCCAGCCCCCTAACCTCGCCTGCTGGCCCGAACTCTTGGCGCTAGCAGCACCTGGAGGGCCCTCGAGTTTAGAGCTTAGCCCACGTTGACATCCAGACTGCCATGACCCTCCAGGAAGCAGGGGCATGTGGGCCAGGACTGGGAGGGGCTGGGGGTGATGAGACAGGATGTGTGCCTGTGATCCTCCTGCAAGGGAGACAGGAAGGCCAAATGGGGTTTCTGGTGTCAGTCCTGGCACCCGCAGGCAAGAAGGGCTTAGGGGATTGTGAAATCAGGGACAGGCAGGGTCCCCTGCCCCCAGGCCGTCTTTCCCATGCCCATTCCATAAACCTGCTCTCTGAGGAGGTCCCCTACATGGCAGCCTCACCCTAGGGTTGGGACCCCAGCAGTGTGGCACAGTGGAATGGGAACTGAATTTGCAGTCAGGCAGACAGAGTGTCAGTCACAACCTGCCCCTTCTGAGCTATGTGGCTTTGTCCAACCCTTCATCCCTCTGAGCCTCAGTTTCCTCATCTGCAAAATGAGGATAATTTTATAGAGTGAGATAATAGTAGTGAAACTAACAGAATGCCTAAGACATACCAGCCCTTGTCAAACCACCTCTGCACTGATGTACCCATCTTTACCGCCTGCCATAGCACCCAAATACATGAACATTTGGTAAAGGTGGACATTGTCCAGATATTTGCCCCAGCGGGGCCCATGGGCATCACATTAGTGGTACCAAGTACAAAGACTTGTGTTTTCCTCTGTCCTCCTTGCAGAGGCCAGCTCCTTCTGCGAACACACCCCTGGGCATCCCTGGGCTCACTGCTACACTCAAACCCAGAGCATGAACCCAGAGAGTGGCTGTCCACCCTTTTAGTCCAGGTCTCAAAACCCCAGATGAGTAAAGGGGGCTATCTCTTCAACGATGGCCAGCCTCCCCTCTCCAGGCGCCCCTCTCCCTGCCTGACCCCATGGCAGTCACCTGCAGTGTTTGGGCTGAGACCTGCTGGAGCTTACTCTCTTGCATGGACCTCTTTGAAGAGTGGAGAGTCTGGGACAGAAAGAACTGACAAGCGGTACTGGAAAGCAAGGGGTCCAGGGAGAAGACCTGTTCTCTTCTCAACTAGAGAGGGCTCTACCTCTCAGGGTGGCCCCACAAGCCCCCAAAGGGTTAACAAGGCCCTAAAAATAACTTGCTCCCAGCAGGACCTGCTGATCGGAACCCTCCAGCCATCTGTTCCCATTTTCTCCTGTTCACATTGGAACATCTGAAACCAGCCCCAGAGCCCCAGCCCGATCCCAAAAATAGCCCCAGCCTGCCCAAGGAACAGGCCCCAGGGGCTGGGCACAGGAGCATGGCCAGCCCAGCAGTGAGGCATGGCCTGGGCAGACTCTGAGCCCTCACGCCCCAGGCCCATGGAAGGGAGGTGTCCTTTCTGGACCCAGAGAGAGGTGGTGGGCTGGCCAGGCCAGAGAGGGCACCTGCTAGGCAAGCTGAGGCCTCTGAACCAGGAGCCCTGGCATTATTGGCACTTCTGCCACATCTTGATCCCCAGGATATTTTAAACACCTGTCTGCATAGCTCCCCTCTCACGGTAGACACCTGATCCCTGCCACCCACCCCTGGGCCCCTCACCTAGAAGTTCCCAACCCTCAGTCCCTCCAATATCCGCTCCCAGCCCAGGGCCTTTAGGAGCCCTGACCACCTGGCATCACTCAGCATTCTCCCAGTCCCAGGGCACACAGGGCAAAGGCAGAACTTTTTCTAGCACTGCCCATACTCACCCATGCAGCCCAGGGAAGGATTCAGGGGGTGTCCTTTGGACACAGTGGATACTAATATGACCCCTCTCCCTTTATGGGCTTAAGGATGCCCCTCCTTGCCCATCGGTGTCCACACATCTGGGTCCCTCCACACATCACAGGGCTGGGCACTGCCCTTCCACACTCAGGGAAAATGCCCAGGCAGGTACAGGGAATCCAGGGGACCCCAGTCCCTGAGGCAGGCCTAACAGCTGCCATCCAGGTCACAGCTCCACAGGGCCACTCTTCTCCCCAAGGAAGGTCCCTGTCCTCCAGGTCAGGAAGGAGAGGAGGCCGCCATTTAAGCCATTTAAGGACGGAATGTCTTGTTCGGCTGGTGAAAGAGCAGAGAGCAGCAGGGGCTGGGGCGGTGGGAGGAGTGCTGGAGCTGAACTGAGCAAACAGCCTCAGGGAGGGAGGGCTGGCCCTGGAGACAGCCAGGGAGAGGAGACGTGTCCTAAGCTCCGCAGGCCTCCTCCAGGCGCATGGCTATTTGGCAAACTTGCAATCAAGATGTCAGCCAGCACCAACAGTGGGGAAACTGAGGCAGCAAGACAGTGGATCTGAAAGGGAATCCAGGCATTTGAAGTACTGAAAAGGCTGTCTCTTCCCCACCCCTACACTCCCTCCCTCTCTATCAATTCTTCCCCTGCTGAAGCCCCTGGGAGGGCCAAAAGTTCCTGTGAACAGCTCTGACTAATAATGAGGAGGATGTCCAACATTTATTGAGCATTTACTCTGTAACTGCAACAGTCATAGATGCTTCACATGCATTATCTAATCCTTAGAACAACCCTACAAGAAAGTATTTTTATATTTCCCACTTTACCAATATGAAAGGGGAGGCACAGGAAAGTTAAGTAACTTGCCTAAGGCACACAGCCTATAATTAGAAGAACCAGGATCTGAACCCAGACACTGTAACATTTGGGTTCTAAACCATTTCACAATATTACGGATTCACTGTGGTATCAGTCCTCTGAGCTATGATGAAAGAATGGGTGCCCAGGCCTCACCCACTCATTCCACACCCCTCCCTCCATGCCTGATGTGTACCAGGTCCTGCACTGGGGCCAGTTGCTGCCCAGGGAAGAGATCAAAGACAGCGCAGCACTCCCTACCCCCTCCACACAGGTGCCCTGCCTGGCCTGTGCCTGTGCTCCCCAGCAGAGCAAAGTTCCTGGGCCTCCCCCAGCCCCGCCCACCCCAATCCGTTACATCCTCACCTACCCAGGTCCCTAACGGTCAGGGGAGGGTGCAAGGCAAGTTACCAGGAGGACAGCACAGGGCCAGGCTGAGAGTAGTCCTGGGCTAGGGAGAGGTCTGCTGCCCCTCCCAGGTCCCAGGCGGGGGTCAAAGGTCAAGTGGGACTCGCCAGTGAAGGGTGGAGTCCAAGCCCTGCCCCCACCCACCTGCTCAGCCACACCTGGCCACTGCTCCCCACTTTTTTCAGGGCCTGAACTGAATGCAGGACCACTTCCTCCCTGTCCCCACGGGCAGTGGCTTCCAGTGGGGAGGGTGGGGGCATTCGCTGAGTGGATTAGAAGCCCGCTTGCTCCTCCCTCCTTGAGGACAGTCTAGGAGAAGCTGAGCGCCTCCTCCCTGTCCCCAGCTTTCTCCAGCTTTCCCTAGTCAGACCAGGAGCCCACAGGAGTGTTTGTTGTGAATTCAGGGAGTTGTTGCTAAGTAAGGAAGGAGGGGGCTGGCGGGAGGGAGAGAGGCTGTGTGTGTGTGTGTGTGTGTGTGTGTGTGTGTGTGTGTGTGTACAGGCGCTGCGCCTAGGGGACCAGGGCAGAAACCACACTATGGGGGCTGGTAACCACCCTGGGCCACCCTAGAGGCCAAAGCCAGGGAGGAAGAGCAAGTATTTGGGATACCCAGGGAATCGTACCTTGCCCTCCAGAGCGACTGGCTGAATCTCCCCACCTAGCACCAGTCACACAGCACCCAGGAAAGACCCCGCATAGGAAAGGGCTGGACTCTCACTGGAGTCCAGCTTTAACCCTTCTGGTCCAACCCCACCCCCACTCCCTACCAGGTCCTAGGTCGAAGGCTTTTTGGCCACCAGGAGCCAGAGGAGACCTCCCTCCTCTGGCCAGAGGGGAATGAAAGGAGAAGTGGGGGCAGGAAGCCAGGAGGAGGGCGCTCAGGAGACAAAAAGCCAAGCGGGAGGCTAAGCCAGGATGATGCGGCTGCTGCAGACAGAGATGGGGAGGCCGAGAAGGACACACATAAGCACACGGACCTCTCACCTCAGGAATAATGTGTGTCGGGCTCAGGCTCAAGGGTGTGGTCTGGGATGGGGGCTCCCTGTGAAGAAAGGGTCACAGCTAGAAGCCCCCTGCCACCCCCGCCACCGCCCCAGCAGTCTGTGCCCCTGCTCCTCCCATCACCCCAGCCCCAACCCCAACACACACAGCATGTAAACACGTACACACGTACACACAGCCTGCAGCTCCAGGAAGTCTCTGAGCTACTCAGACACCACCCCCCCAGGACTTCTGTGGATTGGCTGGGAGCCAGGCCTGACCCAGCTGCCCCACCAACCACGCTGCTCCCCCTCCCTACCCTGGAAGCAGGGAAGGAGAAGGCACTGGAAGACCTTAGAGCTCCCTTAAAGCTTGGCCCACAGAGAGGAGGGGCAGACGACTCCCAGGACCTGGCCTGAGGACCTGGGGGGAGGGTAAGGATAGGGAGGGCCAAGGACCCCAGCTTCTAGCACCAGCCATTCCTGGGTTAGCCTGTGTCAGGGAAAAGGGCGGCTGTGGGTTCTACCTCCCTGTGTGGTCTCCTTGGCTACAGCCCTGGTCCCCTGAAGACACAAAGTCCTGGGGACCTGGTCTGGTTGGGAGGGCCTGGGGTGAGGGACTCTGGTTTAGCAGTTCAGTAGGAGGGGCTGGGTGAAGCTCCCACAGCAGGCGGGAGGGAGGCTGGTGGCTGGGCTCAGTTTGTACTGGGGGGTCAAAGGGGAGTTCTTTTCCGAAGAATTCTGGGAGAGACGCCAACTAGAGCAAGCTGCTAACCACCCCTCCCTCTCTCTCACTGCACTGGGGGGGGGTGTCCCTGCCAGCCAGACTTAACCCACTCCAGCCTGTGCTGCTCCCGGGGGTTGCTGGGGAGGAGACCTCTGCCTGGGCTCAACTTTCATTTCCAAGACTCATGAAGAGCAGGGCGTCTGCCAGCACAAGGAGGCTGGATCCACATGGCCCTGTCTGGCACTGCCCTGCCCTGCCCTACCGCCACCTGGGTGACTTTACTGGGCTCATCTCCTGAAGGTGTCTACAATGACGTGTGTGTGCGTGTCTCAGAGACAGAGATTGAGAAATAAACTGAAAATTCCTTGCCAAGGCCCTCCCCCTGCTGGGTCACAGAGCACTGTACCAACCTGTGTCTCTACCCCTCCCTTCCTCCCACTGTGCTATGGGACTAGAGGAGACCGGGGTGAGGGTACAAAAAGGACAGTTTATCCTATGTCCACCTCCTGCTGCTGTCTCCACTGGTCCTTGACTCCTACAAACACCCCTGCCCAGCCCTCACCTTCCTCACTGCCACAAGTGCTTCTAGAAGGAACACATGCAATTACAGCTTGGGATCTGAGAACGGGTCAGAGGGAGGTATCGGGGATTCCAGTGCCCGCATCCCATGCCACTAAGACCATCCTTGCTTTGGTCAAAACAAAACACAAAAAATAATAAACCCTAGGAATCTCCCCTACAGTAGAACACTGTCTAGCTGCAGCATGAGGGAATGAGATTAAACACCAAAAAGGACTTCCCAGGATCAAGGCTACAATGGCAGCTGGCCCCACCCCAAATGCCTAGATTCCAGGGCCTTCTGTCTTCTGCTCAGGCCAGAAATATGAGTATCTTATCTTGCTTAGCTATTTGGAGAAGTCAACTTTTCTAAACCTTAAATTTGCCACCAAGCTCCCAGCTCTGATGGAATTGTTTGTTCCTTGTCCCCAATGAAGTGAGTGACCCCATGGATGGGGGGTAACTCCCTTTCCCCAACTCTTTTCCTTTAGAGCACTGGGTCTCCACCCAGATTGACAACCACCAGTGTCTCAGCACAAGAAGAGGGTGGGCTTTCTAGAGTTATCATTCACAAAAAAAAACAAAAGAAAAGAAAAGAAGAGGGTGGACCGCTGTTGTAGGGACCCCTCATGGCAGTGGGTACCTGTGAGGGCCAGAGAGAGGGCCCAGCCTTCAGGGACAGTTTATCCCAGTCTCCCCCACTTCACCGCTCTCTCTCCAAGGACCACAGAACTGCCAGAAGCCTTGGCCTCACTCTAGGAAATCTCCCTATCAAAGGGCAGAGGACTCCATGTCCCTGGGAGCTGCAGGGAGACCTGTGACTACACACCCCAGACACGTTCCCAGGGAAGAGAAAGGAGGAGAGAGAAGCAAAGCGCACGCGCGAGTGTGTCTGTGTGCACAAGCGCACATACACACATCAAAGAGACGCGCCCCCAGCACACACACTTCCCAGAGATACCCCAGACACGTGTAGCTGAGACAGACACAATTTCCAAAGACGTACATGCAAAGACATCTCCTAAAAATAACTCCAAACTCTCGAAGAGTGGCCCCTTAAGACCCACAGAGACGCCCATATTCCTAGAGACAACCCTGGAGAGCTCAAGAAACACACACACACCAGCCAGTCACACACATCACTGACAGAAGATATACCCACGCTGGGACACGCACACGGTAGTACGCGGCCATGTGCTAGCACACAAACTCAAACACACAACCTTGCAATGCACAGCGTGAAGTCAGATTAGAGGACAATGTTCCAAAGCTCTAGTGGGGAGGAGGGGAGTCTGAGAGGGGTGGAGAAGTACTCAGGGATTTCAAAACAATCCTGGTTTCGAAATGCTGGAAATGCTGGATTCAGGGCCATTCCCAGTTGAGGCTGGGGGGGGGGGCGCTGGACAGTGAGGGGGAGGGGAGGACAAGCCAGCCCAGGGCTGCCAGCCCATGGGAGAGGGAGAGGGGCTGGACAGAGGGAATCCCAGCCCCTGTGGAAGGGGACCTACAAAGAGACACCAAGGTTAGGAGGGGCACCGGCCCAAGGCCAAGCAGGGAGGGCCTGGGCTGCTGGGAAGGAGTCAAAGGAGAGGCCTCTGCTTTTGCCACAGATAGGAAAAGTAAGAAGGGGGTTGGGGGGTCTCCTCTCCCCACAAGACTGACAGTAAGGGAGAACCTGTTTGTGTCCCTTCCCCTACGCACAGGCAGTAGTGACCACCTCCCCTCCAGAGTGGCATCCTGGCTCCCCTTCCCTATCCACCAGCAGAACCCCAAGGTGGGCCAAAAATAGGGGGTCAGAGAGTGTGGGGGACAGCAAGGGCCCGCAGGATTCAGGGGTCTTCCACAGGATCCAGGATGCCCCCTACTCAAGGCAGGATGGGGGGCATTCCCCTGGAAACCCAGGGCTTCCTGGGACCTTTGGGGGACTGAGGCAGTGTGACATACACCCACACCCAGGAAGTCACCCCTTCCAAGGCAGCCAGCATGCTCTTACCGCCAGCCCCTCCTCCAACCTCTAGGGAAAGTAGGCAGAGCTCTCCAAGGAGGGGACAGAGGGGAGGTCAGTCTAGGCTGGGGGTAGGGCTCTAGAGGCCTGGCCCTGGCACCAGGCAGAGGAAATTCCAGGCTGTAACTCCAGGCTGCCTCCAGGGCCACTCATCCAAGTGACATGCACCAACTCAGGAGCTCTGGTGCTGTGGCCTTCCTCATCTAGCCCCTCCACTCCTGACCCTGGCTACCCAGCCCTCCAACTGGCTCCAGCCCCAGCCCTGGGAGTTAAAGGACAGGACTTGGGGGAACTTAGTCCCCCTCCTCAGTCCTGGCAGAAGCCCCCACTAGTCCCATCCTGGCCCTTCTGGCCAATCAGCTCCTTTGTCCAGATCTCTGGGGGCAGCCCCCACAGTGTGGCTATGGGTGGGCAGCTGTCAGGGCTGGCAGGCAGGGGCAGAGATGCCAAGCTAGAGCAGCCAGGCGCTCAACAGGTTGAGCCAGTCCCTGGAACAGCTGCCCCACCCCAGGGAGAGCGGGCCTGGCAGAGGCTCTCTGCCCGCGGCACCCAGCCTGTACCCGCTTGGCTCCCACGGCTGCCCACTTTCCCACAGTGCTATCCCCCTGCCCCCTCCCCCCAAGTCAGCACCCAGGCAGTGCCCAGGGCCCTGGTACAAGGAAAGAAAGGATGGCATTCCTCTGTCACCCTGGGTGCCGAGGCTCTTGAGGTATCTCGCTACCAGCAACCAAGTAGCTCCAGAAAGAGTAAATATGGCATCAGGGCAAAAAAGAACCCCAGAGTGCCCCCACCTCTTTGCGGGCCTCTTCTCATCCTGGGAAGACTGGACACTCAGACACCCTGGCTCCCTGGAGCTGCCCCAGGGTGCTGGGACAGAACTTCAGCGTGTGGTGCCAGAGGCAGTGTGGGGTGCCCCCAGCTCCTCCTCTTAGATTCCTTGGAGGAGGGGCTGCAGAGCTGGTGACAGTTGGCTCCCTCCACTCCTGCCAGAGCTGCTGCTGCCGGCGACCCTGGTCCTTTCCTCCCACCCCACTCCTGGGCTCCACAGAGCTCCATCCCAGCCGCTCCCCCAACAGGCGGGCAGCCCCCCTTTGCACAGCATCTCCTTTAATCTAAAGCAGGTGCCAGGCATTCCAGCCCTTGCTGAGTCCACACTGCCACCCCCTAGGACTCAGCCCAGAAGGCTACTGCCCTGTCTGGTCATGGAAGTGGAGCCCTCAGCCTAGGGCTCCTGCTTAACCCAGGTACCAGGAGCTGGGAGACAGGAACCTGCTAAGTGGAGTCATGGGTGCCCAATGCAGATTCAACAAGCAAGATCACTAGGTCCCGAATTGCCACTGATGCGCTAGCCCCAATTTCTGTGGTCCACCAATCCTTTTCTAGGACCCTGGATATCTTCCCTCTCCCTTGACTCCCCATCATCATAGCCAGGGATTCATTCTGAGCCTTCAAAAGCCATCTCCAGCCATGGGACCCCTGCTACCCCAGGCACAAAAGTCACTCGGGATCCAAGATTATAGGTATTCTACCCCTCACCAGCAAGCCAACCATCACGAACCCCCACGCCGACCCAAACAGGAGCAACAGGGGTAAGCAGAGAACCCCTAAAGGAAGGTGGCCCAGAAGGCTGGACTTCTAGGCCTGGTCCTCCAAGGCCAAGGAGGCAGACCACCTGGGAGAGGTAGCACCTCCCTTCCTGCCCCTCACCTTCCTAACAGGTTCTCACCCTATCCTCAGGCCTCTAGCTGCAGGACCTCAGAGCTGACACCAGGAAGCCAGGGCCTGAGCATGCTCTTCCCCTGGGGCCATGAAATCACGGTCCTGACCCAGAGAAGGCAGCCAAGCCTGTGCTGAGGAGCAGCAGAGGAGCTAGGCAGCCCCTTCCCAGAAGTGGCTGGTCCCAGAGAGGCTGAGGAGAGGGACAGAAGAAGGGGAGTGGAAGCCAACCCAGCCTCACTCGGACAGCTGCTCAGAGGCATCTGCAGGGTTACAGCAGATACAGTTGAGACAGCTTTCCTAGGTAAACCAAGGCTGGGGACAGGAGGGCAAAAGATCAAGGGGGCCCTGGAGCCCCTTTCTGAGCTCTCAGACACATGCTCAGCACACCTCTCCGAGCCACACTCTCCCTCCCTGCAGCAGAGGTCCCCCAGACACAGAGACTGACACACACCCCAAGCAGCAGACAGACAGAAAGAGGAGGGAGGGGGTGTCAGAAAAACCCGGAAGGAAGGAAGCTGGACAGACAGACAGAAGTTGATCCTGGCTTCACTGTTCCAGAAAGACACCCTGCAGACTCCCAGACTCTGAGCGACATTCTCCTTCTCAGCCTGCTCAGTCTCTCCTGAAATCGAATTCCAGCAGCCCTGGAGTAGGACCTACCCCAGCCAAGCAAGAAGCCTAAGCCTCACTTCTCTTCCCCACATTCTTCCCCCAAGGGCTCCTATGGACCAAGGCAGGGGCCACCTCCCCTTAGCAGTGCAGGGACACCTCCAAGGAACTGTGACTGCCCCACCCCCCCAGCCAAGCCCACACCACTCTGAATCCTTGGCAGGGCACAGTCCTCAGTCACAGCCCCTGAGGCTCATAGGCACTGCCTGGGGACACAGGGTGACCCCCAGCCCTCCTCAATCCCAACCCACCTTCTTCTGGAGGCTCCCATCAGCCAGGAGAAGAGTACTGGGGAGCTGAGACCCACGGGGTTGGTGAGCCTGGGAGGGGGACTACATCTCCCAGAAGCCCCCAGGGCAGGGTTCGCTGCTCCAGCTGGCCCAAGGCCGGCCTTGTTCTCTGCGCTAGGGTGGCAGGGTCCCCTGGCTGCCCCTAAGTCCTCCCCACTGTGCTCTGGGGCTGCCAACCTGATTGGGGGCCTAAGAGTAGCCTCCACTGACCCTGGGGGCGTACCCCACCCCCTAAACAGCCTGGGGGTGCGTGCCAGAGAGCAAGAGACAATCAGACTGTGTTCCCCCTCCCCAATTCGAACTGGCTCTCCCTCCTCCCGCCTCTGCTGGCCTGGCATGACTTTTGCCCTCGCCCCCAAGCCACCCCTCACCTCGCGCGGGTTGGGGGTCCTCACGCCAAGCCGGAGCTGGACGCCATGACCAGGTCAGGGTCGGTGGGTGGATGGGGGTCCTCCTGCTCGCCAGTTGGAGGTGCAGAGGGGGCGGGCAGGCGGTGATCTTTTGATCCTGGACGCCTTGATTTCAATACCAGCCCGGCCCGGGAGAGGGTATCCGGGGATCGCTGGGCGCCTGGGTTCCTGCCTCCCAACCGCGGAGCATGGTCTTGGGCGCCGGGCAGCGGCGGGAGAGCGCGCACACCCGCTCGGGCCGGGCTCGGGGCTGGGGTCTCGGCCCCGAACCTCAGGGCTCCGGCTCCTGCTCCTGCTCCTCCTCCCTTCCTTCCTTCCTTCCTTCCTTCGCCTCCTCCTTTCACTTTCCCCGAGGCCCGCGGGGACGGCGGGCGCGGGGCGGGGAGGGGGCTGTCTGGTTGCTTATTGTTGGTCGGACGCCGAGGGTCCGGGTCGCAGCCCCCGGGCGGCGCGGCGCCGGGGGACCCAGGCGTGCGGGCGTCCAGCTGGCTGGCTCCGGGCGGCGGCGGTGGTGCAGCGGCCCCGGGTCCGGGGCATGTCCGGCCACTGGCTCCGCCGCGCGCCGCCGCGTCTCCGGGCTCCCCTGCACTGCCGGAGCCTCGCTCGCCCCTCCACTCGGCTCCTCTCCCCAGCCTGAATAAGCATCGGGGCTCTCTGGCTGCCTCCTTCTGCCTTCATACCAGAGCCCAGAGAGGCCCCTGTCAAAATAAGAGCTCCCCCATCTCGCTCGCCTCCTCGCTCAACCCGGCTCCCCCAGCCTCCCAGTGGTCTGACTCGGTAAGGCGCCCGGCCGGCTAGCGGGAGGCAGGTTGGCTTGGGGAGGGGGGCTTCTACCCTTCTCTCCTCCCCGCTCTCTAGGATTGGGGAGGAGACGCGCCAACAACATCCCAGGCTAGGGAGAGGTTTGACAGACCTACCTTCCTATCTGCACTGATTGGAAGGAGTGGGAGTTGCCTGGACACACACACACACACACACACACACACACACACGACTGAGGCTGAGTCCCCTCTTCATTGTACCCACCCACATCCATTATGCACTGAGCATCTCTTTATTCATCTCTCTCTCCTAGTAGATCATGAGGTCCTCGAGGACACAGACTGAATTTTTTTCATCTCGATCTTCAGCAGAACAAAGTGGATGGTGAGAAAATCTTTGTGAAAGTGAAACCTTTGTCTTCTCATAAGAACTCTCTCCTAACCTCAAAGTCCTTCTCTCTCTCTCTCTCTCTCTCTCTCTCTCTCTCTCTCTCTCTCTCTCTCTCTCTCTCTCTCACACACACACACACACACACACACAGAGGACCCTATAGGACAGTTAGATGCACTTTTTAAGCAAAAGAAAAAGAAATTGTGAAGCACTTTTTAAAAGGATTTCACATATTATTTCAGTGTTACCACAAACCTTCGAGAAAGATATTATGGTTCCATTACTCAGGTGAGGAAACTGAGGTTTACATTACCTAAAGACTTAGGGATACACAGCTAGAAAGGGATAAGCCCAAGACTAAAATTTGAATCTCCTTATCCTAGGGCACTGGTATCCTACTGCCCCCATGCACTCAGAATCAATAGCAACAAGTGACAAACATTGACTGCTTCAAAAAGGAAAGTCACTAGTAAGCCTGCTAGCTCCTGCAGTCTGTTTCCTCTGCCCTCTGCCCTGGCCCTTCTCACAGAGGGGCCATAGATAGCTGTAGCCCTCACTGATTTCCCTATCATGTCTATGCCATCCGAGTACTTCCTTCTATGTTTTATCTCGTTTTTCCTGTGTGTATGTCTGGTCACCCCAAAAGATTCCTGAGGGCCCAGACCATGCCTTCTGGCCTCTGTATTCCCCACAACACTCAGTGCTAGATGGGTTCATTGTAGGACTTCAATAAATACTGACTTGATAACTTAATGGTACCAGCAGCAGGGCACTGGGCACACTCTGGGGAAGCACAGGTAGAGGGGGGCACAAACCCTGAAAGTAACCTTATGACCCCTTGCGTGTGCCACCACAGTTTACAAGGCACTTTCATGCACATTATTTCATGATCATGCTTTGATCCAAACAACAAAACATTCCCAAGTGCCTACTAACTGCTGTGCCAAGCACTGTGCTAGGTTAGAGGTTCAGTCATCACAATCCTGGGAAGTAGGTTTTATCCTCATTTAAAGGAAAAAAAGCTGAAGCCCAGAGAGGCTTCTTGTGTGAAAGTTCCCAGCACCTAGGATATACCTGACCCACAGGAATAGGGTTTAGTTTTTTCTCTTCTTGGCATGGATGTGGAGAGATAGGAACACTCATACACTGCTGGTTGGACTGCAAACTAGTACAACCTCTATGGAAGGTAGTAGGGAGATAGTTCAAACAACTAAAAGTAGAACTGCCATTTGATCCAGCAGTCCCACTACTGGATATTTACCCAAAGAAAAAAAAGACATTCTATACACATGCAAAGACGAGAAAGAGAGAAAATAAAATTTCTAACAAGTATAAAGAAGAAAAAGAAGCCGGGCGCGGTGGCTCACGCCTGTAATCCTAGCACTCTGGGAGGCTGAGGCGGGCGGATTGCTCGAGGTCAGGAGTTCGAAACCAGCCTGAGCAAGAGCGAGACCCCATCTCTACTATAAATAGAAATAAATTAATTGGCCAACTAATATATATATAAAATTAGCCGGGCATGGTGGCGCATGCCTGTAGTCCCAGCTACTTGGGAGGCTGAGGCAGCAGGATTGCTTGAGCCAGGAGTTTGAGGTTGCTGTGAGCTAGGCTGACGCCACGGCACTCACTCTAGCCTGGGCAACAAGCGAGACTCTGTCTCAAAAAAAAAAAAAAAAAAAAAAAAAAAAAAGAAGAAAAAGAAATAAAGAATGTAAAGAAATTTAAAAATATTTTTAAAAAGAAAATAAAAAAGGCATTCAATAAAAAAGACATCTGCACTAGAATTTATTTTATTTATTTATTTTTTTTGAGACAGAGTCTCGCTTTGTTGCCCAGGCTAGAGTGAGTGCCGTGGCATCAGCCTAGCTCACAGCAACCTCAAACTCCTGGGCTCAAGCAATCCTGCTGCCTCAGCCTTCCGAGTGGCTGGGACTATAGGCTTGCGCCACCATACCCGGCTAATTTTTTCTATATATTTTTAGTTGACCAATTAATTTCTTTCTATTTTTAGTAGAGATGGGGTCTCACTCTTGCTCAGGCTGGTTTCAAACTCCTGACCTCTAGCAATCCGCCCGCCTGGGCCTCCCAGAGTGCTAGGATTACAGGCATTAGCCACCATACCGGGCCTGCACTAGAAATTTTAATAGCAGCACAATTCGCAATTGCAAAGATGTGGAAACAATCCAAGTGCCCATTAATACTTGAGCTGATTGATAAAATGTGGTATATGTACACCATAGAGTACTACTCAGCCATAAAAAACTGGTGAACATAAAAAACTCTTGAATTAACCTGCATGGAACTGGAGACCATTCTTCTAAGTGAAGTAGCACAAGAATGGAAAAACACCACGTGTACCCACCATTAAATTGGAACTAATCGATCAATACTTAAATATGCACATATGGAAACAACATTCATCAGAAATCAAGCAGGTGGGAGGGAGGGGGAGGGCATGGGTAAATTCACACCAACAGGTACAATAACTTTGTCTCAAGTTGTAAAAAAGCAATTTATGTAACCAAAATGTTTGTACCCCCATAATATTCTGAAATTAAAAAAAATTATTCTCTCCAGGAGGGCATAAAATGAGCCCCAGTTCTCAAACAGGATACTTGTTAGAAGGGTACACTCTATTTATGTGGCTCAGTCTCCCGTTACCTCTATGACAAGCCACATGGGCTTGTTTGGCACAATTTCAGGTTCATAGGAGGTCCAGAAAACAATGTTTGTAGGGCTGAATGATAGTTGTGTTGCAAGGGGTCTCTTAAAGGTAGCACACAGTAAAGTTCAAGAGCGTTCGGCATGTCCTGTGGAGCGGCCATGTGGAGCGCTCCCCTGGGTGGGGCTGTGACTCATTCCCCCAGCGTAGGTTCCAGGTTGGGATGCTTAGCCGCGGAGCTCCGGAAAGCCACGAGTTCTGGATGGAACCCTGGAGTGCGCGAGGAGGAAAGGAGAGAAGCAGCCCGCGGCTGGAATCGAGCGGCTCCCTCTACCGGCAAACTCGGGAATCCACCGTGTTTCCGTGTATCTGTGTGTCACTGTGTCACAAGGGGTGTCACAGGTGTGCCAGTGCGTGTCAGTGTCGGAGTTTGCAGGTGGAAGTACCGGCATGGGTATGAGCGTGCGAGGGTGCTTGTTTGTGGCACAGTGTGGGTGTCACAGCGCCACGCGGGGCTGTTGCTGGAAACACAGGGTGTACACACACCACGTCCTGTCTTACAATTTACTTTGGGGGTGGCGGGGCGGCGCTAGGGCTGCTGATTCTCGGAGGTTAGGCACCCTGTTCCTGGGGTTACTAGGACGAAAGGATCCTCCAGCCGGTACTCCTCGCCGACCGGCGCACTAGCCAGAGAAGGTGGGAGGGGTTCAGCCCGGGAGAAACGTTTCTGGGTAGGAACTCTATCCCCTAAAGCAACTAGGGACCCAAGAAAGGGTTAACTTTGAGCCCCACCGTGATTTCAATCATTGGCTCAGGGCACTGTCAGTCAGAGGTCCGGGGGCGGGGTTTCGGGGCCGCAGTCGGACTGCCCAGCGCCCTCACTTGCCCCTCGACCCCCACATCATTGCATTGCTTGGCTGCGCCCACACCCCCATCTTGATGGAGACACCTTCCTGGGCCCTGGAGGAGGAGCGGATCCGGGCATCCTGCTTCCCCACTCACTCCAGCTGCCTGGCTTCCTGATAGATGGTGATTATTATATAATAGACTTGCTGGACAGAACGGTGCCAGCGCTCGGAACACTTTGCCCCCTCTTCGAAGCCTGCCCCAGGGCCTGGCACCTGCCGCACAGAGCCTGCTGTCCAGTTCTGCCGGCGCCCCGAGCACTACCGCCATCCCGGGGCGGGAGACGCCAGGGCCACGCTGGGGTCACGTCTTGAGATGGGGTCGGCGCCCTGCAGGTCTCAGGGTCGGCCTGAGGAGTGTGGCTCTGCCGGCGCCTCTCGAGGATTGCGGGACCCACCTGGCCCCCTCCAATCTGAACTTGGAACTTGGGAGCCAGTAGAGGTGGGGCTAGGGGACGCAGGGCCAAACTCAGAAAGGGGAAGGAGTTTCGCAAAGGTGCGGGGGGCAGGAAACCGGAGGCTGGGAGAGGGGGCCGGCAGGGGCAGAGGGGAGGGACTCTTATCCTGACAGGGCTCCCGCCTTCCCCGACTGGAGGGTTTGGAAAAACTGAGCAGGCAGCCAAGGCTTGGCTGGAAATCCTGCAGCCCACCCTCCTGGGGACACAAAGCTGGAGGGCGGGGGCAGGGCGAGGGAGGAGAGCACGACCCCGGGGAGGGCAGGGCCTCTTTTGGGGCTGGGGGCCCAGGGGCCAGGTCCCTGGGGAGGGGGTTCCTGGCGCTGTCTCCCTGCAGTCTGCTTCCCCCTTCTCCTTCTCTGCCCCCTCCGCTTCCCCCTCCTCCCTCTCCCCGGCTCCAGTCTTGCAGATTGCGGGCAGACTTAACTCCTTGCGTGCCAGCCCGATGGACTCTGAGTGGTGACGCCGAGAGGGAAGGAAGGAGGGAGGGACTCTGGACCCCACTCCTACCCACGGTTTAACACTCTGTAGCCCGGAACGCAATCCCGGAACTCGGGCTGGTCACATCTCTGAAAGGCTCTCTGGTTCTAGAGGAGCAGCGCGCAAAGCTGGGCACCTGAGCCTTGCGGAAGCCAGTCCAGTCTCTTGCCCAATCTTCGCTGTCTACCCTCCCCACCCCCATCTTCTGAGTCTCTCCCCTACTCTTTGGCCCTCCCTCCCACCCCAGGCTCACCCCCACACCCACGTTGCTGCCAAGGCCCTTGCCAGATAGAGGGCTGCGGGGAGCCCGGAAGTCTGGGTTCTGTAGCTGTCTCAGCATTCTCTGTACCCCGCCTCTGAGGCCACCGCAGGTGACCACAGCCCGTCTCCAGAGGGGCTTCTTCACCCACCCGAGGGTCTAGCTACCCAACGGAGGCAGGGAATGCTAGCCTCTCACAGCTCCAGCTAGGACAGGGACCTGAGTAGCTGGAAACCCTGACTTCACCTCTACCCTAGCCCCTCCCCTAGCCAACAGCCCCTCTCTGTCAGATTTGCCCCCTCAGTTCTGCAGCGAATGCCTCTGCCTGGGGGAGGTACCGCAAACTAGGCAGGAAGGGGTTAACGGAGCTACCGGGCTCTACGTGGGAGCCAGGTGAGGCACCGCCCATCTTGGCCTTCAGGTGTGTGGGTGGGGAAGGGAAGGGACGCTGACCTTAAGAGCCGCTTTTTTATTTTGCCCCCTGGCGGCCAGATCTGGCTTAGCAGCCGCTGGCAAAAATATGCTCACGTGGGGATTCGCGGAAGAAAGACACTGTTGGTGACAGTAGAGTGCTCCTCTTTGAGGAACAGCACCTTCCGAGGGAAAGAGATCCTTCTGGGAAGGCCGGTGGAAGGAAGAAGCTTCCACAGTCCCTGCCACACCATCCCCATTCACAGGCTGCCTCAGCCACTTCCAGATCCTTGCCCTAGGGACTCTACTTGTGGGTCCCAAGTGCCCAGACACTGGATCCTCCCAGAGTCTCCGTGTAATAGAAGGGGTCAGTAGGAGGACGCTGCCTTCCCTTGTTTTCTTGCTGCGCCACAGGCCTTCCCAGAGCTCCCATTCACTCCACATCCAAGTGTCAAACACAAACATCTAGCTAGGCTTCAAAGCTCCTGCCAGCTACCCACCAGACTCCACTTGAGGGATTCTAGGTGCTCACAACCACTTCCTCTTATCCTCAACATGGGCAAGACCTTTCCTTCCGTCTACCCAGAAGCCCTCCCAGGTTAGCAAAGCCAGTAAGTTTGAGGGGCTTCTTCCCACCCCCTGTGCTTTTAACTGTCTTACTTTTCTCCCTCTCTTCATTTCCCACTACTTTCTTCTTTTTTTTTAAACAGAGTCTCGCTTTGTTGCCCAGGCTAGAGTGAGTGCAGTGGCATCAGCCCAGCTCACAGCAACCTCAAACTCCTGGGCCCAAGCAATTCTCCTGCCTCAGCCTCTCGAGTAGCTGGGACTACAGACATGCCCCACCATGCCCGGCTAATTTTTTCTCTATATATATTAGTTGGCCAATTAATTTATTTCTATTTATAGTAGAGACAGGGTCTAGCTCTTTGCTCAGGCTGTTTTCAAACTTCTGACCTCCAGCAATCCACCCGCCTCGGCCTCGCAGAGTGCTAGGATTACAGGCGTGAGCCATCACGCCGGCCATTTCCCACTACTTTCTATCCAAGACTTCCTTTTGCATAGGCAGTTCATCCTACTGAGGACAATTCTGGCCTCCTTATAGGCTGTGATACTTGACTCAATATTTGCCTTTTTTGCCAGGTGTGGTGGCTCACGCCTGTAATCCTAGCACTCTGGGAGGCCCAGGAGGGCGGATTGTTTGAGCTCAGGAGTTGAGACCAGCCTGAGCAAGAGTGAGACCTGGTCTCTACTAAAAAAATCAAAATTAGCTGGACAATCAAAAATATATATTAAAAAAGTTAGCTAGGCATGGTGGCACATGCCTGTAGTCCCAGCTACTTGGGAGGCTGAGGTAGTAGGATTGCTTGAGCCCAGGAGTTTGAAGTTGCTGTGAGCTAGGCTGACGCCACGGCTCTAGCCTGGGCAACAGAGTGAGACTCTGTCTCAAAAAAAAAAAAATTGCCTTTTTTGGTGGGCACAGTAACGCATGCCTGTAGCCCAGCTACTCTAAAGGCTGAGGCAGGAGGATCACTTGAGCCCAGGAGTTCTGGGCTGTCACGTGCTCTGCCAATTGGGTGTCCTTGTGTATCCACACTAAGTTCGGCATCAACATATGGTGACCTCCTAGGATCGAGGGACCACCAGGATGCCTAAGGAGGAGTGAACCAGTCCAGGTCAGAAATGGAGCAGAGAGGTCAAAACTCTCATGCTGATCAGTATAGGATCACACCTTCGAATAGCCACTGCATACCACCAGCCTAGGCAACATAGTGAGACACTATCTCTTTTTTTAAAAATTGCCTTTTTCGGCCGGGCATGGTGGCTCACGCCTGTAATCCTAGCACTCTGGGAGGCCGAGGCGGGCGGATTGCCCCAGGTCAGGAATTCGAAACCAGCCTGAGCAAGAACGAGACCCCGTCTCTACTATAAATAGAAAGAAATTAATTGGCCAACTAATATATATAGAAAAAATTAGCCGGGCATGGTGGCACATGCCTGTAGTCCCAGCTATTTGGGAGGCTGAGGCAGGAGGATTGCTTGAGCCCAGGAGTTTGAGGTTGCTGTGAGCTAGGCCGACGCCATGGCACTCACTCTAGCCTGGGCAACAAAGTGAGACTCTGTCTCAAAAAAAAATTGCCTTTTTTCTAAGGGAATCCTTCTTTGACCAATCCCACCTATTTATTCATTCAACAGATATTTATTGAGAACCTACTATGTGCCAGGCACTGGACTAGACACCAGGTATGTGTTGGTGATAAGATAGATGTGGCCCTTGCCCTCATACAGCCTACAGCCTGGTCAGGGTCAAGTGAACAGGCAATTTTGATTCAGTGCGATGAGGGTTTGGGGCATGCTTAGGAGAGAGATACCTACCATGGACTTGAGAGTCTGGGATAGTTTCCTGCAGGGACCGGCACCTGAGCTGAGACTTCCAGCTTCAAGTGTGGTTCTCTCCAGGCAAACAGCCCCTCTCACTAGGGGTCTCAAGATAGAATAGGATCCCAGCAAGGGAGCTCCACCGGATGTTATGAGAGCCCTCTAAGCCTCACATTCTTGAACAACCCATTTCTAATTCTCCAAGGCCTAAAAGAAAGAAGACTGGCCTGAGAGTCCACAATCCAGGACCTTGACTTAGTCACTCCCGGGTCTCTGGGCCTCAGTTTCTTCAATGTAAAATAAGAGGGTTGGGTGAATGTATCTCCAAGTTCTTTTTTATCCTGAAGATAGTGATTGAATGGCAGGCTTCTTGGAAGAAAAACACCACCTGGGGAAGGGGTGGAAGTTAAAATGAATAAACAAATAAACAAACAAATAAATAAGATAGAAAAACACTCATTTAACTCTGATTTGTTTGGGGTGAGCAGAGTTCATAAACCCAGGAGCAGCCATCCGAGGCCCCCAGAGAAATCCGGGCCAGGGCCAGTCACCTCTTGTTTCTTTTCTTTTCTTTTTTTTTTTTTTTTTTGAGACAGAGTCTCACTCTGTTGCCCAGGCTAGAGTGAGTGCCGTGGCCTCAGCCTAGCTCACAGCAACCTCAAACTCCTGGGCTCAAGCAATCCTGCTGCCTCAGCCTCCCGAGTAGCTGGGACTACAGGCATGCGCCACCATGCCCGGCTAATTTTTTCTATATATATTAGTTGGCCAATTAATTTCTTTCTATTTGTAGTAGAGACGGGGTCTCGCTCTTGCTCAGGCTGGTTTCGAACTCCTGACCTCGAGCAATCCACCCGCCTCGGCCTCCCAGAGTGCTGGGATTACAGGAGTGAGCCACTGCACCCGGCCCTCTTTTCTTTTCTTTTCTTTTCTTTTCTTTTCTTTTCTTTTCTTTTCTTTTCTTGTTTTTTTTTTAAGACAATTAGAGAAAGGAAATTCTTTTCTTTTCTTTTCTTTCCTTTTCTTTTCTTTCTTTTTTTTTTTTTTGACAGAGTCTCACTTTGTTGCCCAGACTAGAGTGCCATGGCGTCAGCCTAGTTCATAGCAACCTCAAACTCCTGGGCTCAATCCTTCTGCCTCAGCCTCCCAAGTATCTGGGACGACAGGCATGCGCCACCATGCCCAGCTAATTTTTTCTTATATTTTTAGCTGTCCAATTAACTTCTTACTATTTTTGGTAGAGACGGGGTCTCGCTCTTGTTCAGGCTGGTCTCGAACTCCTGAGCTCAAACAATTCACCTGCCTCGGCCTCCTAGAGTGCTATGATTACAGAGTGCTAGGATTACAGGTGTGACCCACCGCCCCGGCCAGGACTGTTATTTTTAAGAAATGGAATGTTGGCTGGGGCCGGGCTCACACCTGTAATCCTAGCACTCTGGGAGGCCGAGGGGGGTGGATTGCTCAACGTCAGGAGTTAGAAACCAGCTCTGAGAAAGAGCGAGACCCCATCTCTACTATAAATAGAAAGAAATTAATTGGCCAACTAATATATATAGAAAAAAATAGCCGGGCATGGTGGCGCATGCCTGTAGTCCCAGCTACTCGGGAGGCTGAGGCAGCAGGATTGCTTGAGCCCAGGAGTTTGAGGTTGCTGTGAGCTAGGCTGACGCCATGACACTCACTCTAGCCTGGACAACAAAGCGAGACTGTCTCAAAAAAAAAAAAAAGGAAGAAAGAAAGAAAGAAATGGAATGTTAATGTTCTCAGGTGAGAAAACTGAGTGATGAAGGCCCAGAGTGGTGAAAGGACTTTGCCTAAATTCACATGGCTGGGAAATGGTAGCTGGAAGAGGTACCCGGGCCTCCTAATTCCCCATCCAGACTCTTTCCACGACACCACTGCAGTGCTTGTTTCCAACTTTCCACTGGACTTCTTCCTGTGTCTGGCTCATTTCCCTGTGAGGCCATAAGATCTGGGAAGGCAGGCTTGGCCTCCTTATCTGGACATCCCCCAGAGCCTGGAGGGGTGCTCCGAACCCACCCTCCCCTAGGCCCCCCTTTTCTCTCTCATCATGACCCTATTTATATTTATGTGGCGCTCTTACTCATTCTCAAAAGGCATCCCTGGATTGTGGACAAAGCCCTGGAGCAGGTATAGTCCCAGTCCCAGCCAGACCTAAAATCTGCTCTGTGACTTCAAGCAAACTGATTAACTTCCCTGGGCCTCATGTTCTTCATCTGTCAAGACCCATAACCTATTCTAATTCCTAGGGCATTTGTAAGTCCAGATCTGAAATCTTAGATCAGGAAGGGTTTTTTTTTTTTTTTTTTTTGAGACAGAGTCTCGCTTTCTTGCCTAGGCTAGAGTGAGTGCCGTGGCGGCAGCCTAGCTCACAGCAACCTCAAACTCCTGGGCTCAAGCGATCCTCCTGCCTCAGCCTCCCGAGTAGCTGGGACTACAGGCACAAGCCACCATGCCCGGCTGATTTTTTTTTTATATATATATATATTAGTTGGCCAATTAATTTCTTTCTATTTTTATGGTAGAGACGGGGTCTCGCTCAGGCTGGTTTTGAACTCCTGACCTTGAGCAATCCGCCCGCCTCGGCCTCCCAGAGTGCTAGGATTACAGGCGTGAGCCACCGCGCCCGGCCCAGGAAGGGTTTTTAAAAGACAGGGAATAAGCCTCATGTTTCTGTCTTCCTGCGGGCTCCCGAGGCCTCAGGACCACCTCTGCTCCATCCTCAGGAGCTGGGGTGCTCCTTACTGGAGCACCTACACCCTGTCCCCTGGCACCATGCTGCGGTCCTGTGAAAATGACAGGATATGTAAACTAAATATATTCCGGGACCCTGCAACCCAAATACCAACACTAATTTCAAGAAGGAATTCCAATTTTTATTTGTATCTCTTGAAGGTAGTCCAACCTTCATAACCTACAGAAACATTTGTTTTTTGTTTTGTTTTGTTTAAATTTTTTTTAAAAGGCTGGTCAAGTGAAGCAGTGGGAGTGCAATGCTTGTTACAATTTCCTTTCCTCTGCTGTTCTCCTACACCTCGAAGCAGTAAGGGCCACTCTGCAAACCCCAAATCAGCCCCTGCCTGTTCTCTGTTGTCAAAAGAACTTTACTGCTGTCTTTGTCCACTGCCATCTCTTTATTACGTGGATTGGAGTAGCCAGCTCAGGTTTCATTATTTTCTTTTTTCTTCACCCATTACTCAGATTCTCCCTAACACACAACAAGTTGCCCTCCTCCTGCCTCCCCAGTCTTTTTTTTTTATTATTATTAGAAAGTTTGATTACATGATTAATGACCTCCTAAGTCTTATCTCTCCCCTCCGGTCCTCTCAGTTTTGCATCACAAAAGCTCTGGATCAGAGCCGGCCAAGACAAGATTTCCAACAACAGGAGAGGGATAAAATTATCTTGGGGGCTGGGAACAGTCAATGATTAAGTTTTTCTCCTGTAATAGATAATACAGGTACCCTGTATCAATGGGCTTATAAGATAGGGACAAAGAAAGAAAAATAAGAGATGCTAAATAATTAAAAGATGTGAAGTTTATGCAGTCAATGCAGGTTGCATCCTCAGGTAAACCTGGTAGAGAAAGAGAACACTAACTTGGGCCCGGAAAGGACAGGCCAGGTACAGGGGTGCACAGAAGACTTGACAAGAGTCAGAAAAAGAGCAAGAGCAGGAAGAAGTTCTTGATGGGAATGGTTCTCAAAGACCATCACCTAGTTCAAAGTCTTTCTGATGCTCACCTCCCTACCAACATCTCTGGCAAGTGATACGTCAGCACCTTCTTGAACACCTCCAGTAATGGGGAGCTCACTACCTCCCAAGGCAGCCCATTCCATTTAGGAACATCTGTTTTTCCTTACTCTAAGCTGAACTCATATCTCCCAGTGGTCTCCACTGTACTGAACTTCACTTTGAGCTGAACTCTTATTTTCTGGTGGTCCACATACTACCTACCTTGTAGTGTAAGTCTAATTGTAGTGTAAGTCTAATTGTTCCTCCTCATGATAGCCCCTCACGTATTTGAGCTTTAGTGACTCCTGATTCTTCTCTTCTTTGGCCTAAACTTTCCCAGGTCCCTAAACAAATTACTCTCCTGATGACACCTGGCCAACTTATGACTAAAGCAGGACTATCTATCCTCTCTTTTACTGTATCTCCAATAATATAATTTAAATTGAATTCACTCTTGGCAACCATGGTATGCTGATGACTCAGACGGAACTTACTAAACCCCCTGATTCTTTTTTTTTTTTTTTTGAGACAGAGTCTTGCTTTGTTGCCCAGGCTAGAGTGAGTGCCATGGTGTCAGCATAGCTCACAGCAACCTCAAACTCCTGGGCTCAAGCAATCCTTCTGCCTCAGCCTCCCGAGTGGCTGGGACTACAGGCATGTGCCACGATGCCTGGCTAATTTTTTCTATATATATTAGAATTAATTTCTTTCTATTTATAGTAGAGACGGGTCTTGCTCTTGCTCCGGCTGGTTTGGAACTCCTGACTTCGAGGGATCTGCCCGCCTCGGCCTCCCAGAATGCTAGGTTTACAGGCGTGAACCACAGCGCCTGGCCCCCTATTCTTTTTTACCTGAACTGCCTCTAAGCCTTGTCTGGCCCATCTCGCATTGCTGAGGTCTTACAGAGACCTCTGATCATTTTATCCTGCTAGGTTTGATAAACCTAGCCATGGACATGATTTTTGGATCCTTATCCTGTCTTTCAATGTTTACTATCCCTCCAGACTTTTATTTGTGAAATGTGATACTAGATTTTCATATAAGCTGTTAATAGAAACATATAACAAGAGAGAGATGAAGACAAAACCACCCTAAAGCACACAAATAAACGTTCTTCTGATTGATACTAATCCATGTCACGTGGAGAAGTAGCAAGATGCATGGTTCTGTAAGTGGGATGGAGTCAGATCATGAGCCTCAAAAGCCTAATGCAAGAATGAGAACATAGGAAGGCTCAGAAGGTGTTTGAGTATAACAGTCATGTGGGGAGCCATCTGGTAGAGCAAAAAACAAAACAAAGCACTAACTTTGGAACTCTATAGACCTGGATTTGAATTCCAGCTCCGTTGGCACTAGCTGTAGAACTTTGGGCAAACTAATCACTGTGAGCACCGATTTCTTCTCCTGTAAAATGAGATAATACCTACTTCCTAGATTATTGTGAAGATTAAATGAGATAACATATATGCAGAGCCTAGTACATAATAGGTACTTACAAAATGAAGGAGAGGAGGAGAAGAAGAAGAAAGCCATGCTTAAGACAAGTCTGGTTTCTGAAGAGGAACTGCATTTGTGGTAGGCCCAAGTGGGAAGTCCACCTCTGAGCCTATTTTGAGGGCCTAGAATGACCTACTGGGCACTTAGTCTAATGTGATATATATGGAATGGCAAAGGGACAGAAGCAGATATAAATGACATATCAAAAGGAGGACTTTACAATGGAATATTACTCAAAAGAAATATAAGAGAAAAAAGAGTGTAAAAAAAAATGAGGACTGACACACCTTGGATACTCGCTAGATATGGAGGACAACAGAGAGGAGTCACAGATAATACCAAGGTTTTTACACTGAGGAGGGAAGTACAGAGAGGGGTGATGGCTTAGGGAAGATGATTCATTCTTAGAGTGGTTGAATTAGGCATGAATAGTCAGACACCCAGTGGGTATGACCAGTGAGGAGGTGGAGAGATTTGATTAGAACTTAGGAGGGAGAGAAATCAGAGCCAAAGTTAGATTTTTGGGAAGCACCCCATGCTGGTGGTATCTGTAGGCATTGGGTGAGGCCTCTAAATGTGAGTTGGGAAGTGAACTAAGGACAGTGCCCTGCAGGACACCCCAAAGCCATACCGATTCTGATTTAGGACTGGAGAAGAAATTGCCCGGTACTGCTTTCCCTCCGCATCATTCTCTGCCCCCTGGTCAGAGTTGAACAGATCAACCCATGCTGACACCCACCCGCCCACTGAGTCACTGAAGGCAGACCTCTTTCCTGAGCCTACTGGGACCCAAACCCTGTCCCTCCAGGACTCTCTGCTTCTCTGTCCTGATATTGGAAGGGACACAAGTTCTCATCTCACCAACAGACCCCAGCTTGTTGCTACAATTGTGGACTTGAAAAGGGAGAGATGAGAGGGAAGCTGCAGAGAGAGATTTGGGCAAAGGCAGGCAGGGACCCACTAATGAAGAGCAAGAGAAGAAGCAGCCAGGGATAGAGAGAGGTGTATGGGCAAGTGCGGTGAGTGCGTAGCAAGGCAGACTGATACAGGGGGAGAAAAAGAGAGGTTTAAGGAGGGGGCAGAAAGATTTGCAGAGAAGCTGATGAAGTGCAACTGAGAACACTGTTGCCATGGCGATGGGTCCAGAGGAGGGCGTAGGAATATAAATCCGATTATGAGTTGGGGGAGTCTGTGTGTGCTGGGGGGGTGTTCAAGACCCAGAGGCAGTCCCCACATGCTAGGCCATCCCCACCAGACCTTCCACCCACAAGGAACACCTTCTCCAAAGGTCTACCCCGGGCCAGACCAAGGAATGAGGTCTGGCCTCCTTCCTCTCTCCACTGAGGTGCAAGAGAATAGAGCTGCACCCCCACCCCCAAGGCACCCCATTGCCCCTTGCAGAACTCTCTCCATGGACCCAGTTTCTGTCATTCTACCTCTTCATCAGAGCCCCAAAGAGGAGAGAGGGAAGGAAGTTGTTTTAAGCACCTACTGTATGCCAAACACTGTTGGACACTTCACACCTTGTTCCCTTTAGTTGTCACCAGGGCTCTGCGAGGTCAGTATTACCTACCACCTCCATTTATAGACAGGAGGCAGATCAAGGTCACAAGCTGGACAGTGGCAGACAGGCGGGGAGTGTAGCCCTGGCCCAGCCAGCTGCGCTCAAGCCCTCAGCCTGCCTCCTGCTGCCTGGTTGTTTCTGCGCCTTAGGGCTTGGTGGGCCTCGGGGGACCCGCTCTGGAGATGGACTAGTGTGAGGCTCCTACTTCACTCTTGGAGATGAAGAGAAACGGGGAGACTCAGGCAAATGTGCCATAGCCACGGAGACTCCGGAGAGGTGGGAGGCCCGGGGGACGCTGAGCTGAGGGCTGGGGGAGCAGGGAGGAAGGCTGAGGCCAGAGGCCCCGTGGGGGTAGGGGAAGCTCCGAGGCTGGGCCATTTCCGGCAGAGCAGAGGAGAAACTCCCAGGTGGGCCACGTGGGGAGCTGGGGAAATGGCAGCACTCGGCAAGTCTGCAGGTCTGGCTGGTGAGGGAGGGTGACAGGGCTTGGTATTTGCCTGCAGGTCCCTGCAAGTGGAAGTGGCTGGAGGGAAGAAAGAGGAGGGAGCATTCCCTCCTTCACCCTCCCTTGGGCTTCTGTACAAATAACAGTTTTGCAAAGGGCAGGTATCTGATGTGCATATCAAGCAGGGCCTGGGGAGGTGGCTCAGGCCAAGAGTTCAGAGCTGGGATTCTGAAGCATTCCAGCCCCTCCCAGCAGCATACCTTGCTGCTCCTCCTGGTGGCCACCTTGAAATCTCTCTGTTCTCTCAACCCAGAAGTCCCTGTTGCTGGGGAGGGGGGGGTCACAAATGCCTAGACCATGAGAAGGGTTAAAGGTCACAATCCTGCTGAGTCCTTTGGCCACTGGACTAGAGATCCCAGGTCTTGGTCCTCCCACCCCTGTAGAGAGAGCTGAGCTAGAGCTCCATCCTCCCCAGGCCTGCAGGAAGGGTGCTCCAGGACCAGCTCGCTCCAGCGGCTTCCAACTCCTCCACACTGCACCCGTGTCCCCGGAAGGCCCTCCTCCTCCTCTCCTGCTCCCAGAGATTCTTCCACCCAGAGCTCAGGAGGGTCCCCAGCAGGAGCCAAGGAGTCCAAGGAACTGTGTGAGGGGCTGGGAGAGAGGAAGACCCTTCCCTCTCCTTCTCCCTCTCCTGCCCTCCCTAGGCTGCCCAGTCTCAGCCCTTCACTAAGTCCTGGCCCCAACTCCACGCAGCCATGCAGTCCTTCAACGTCCTCTTGCCCAGCCCAGGCCCACACATTAACACATCCTCCAATTGGAATAGATCTCCAGTGATTCCTACTTGCCAAGTCCAAGGAGCACATTTCAAATCTCTTCAGTTATCCGGTCCTGATGCTGCTGAACCGCCTGCCGCTAGTATCGTGGGGCACCTGGGATACCACTCGCTCTTGGCTCTTTGCGTTTTTCTTTCTTTCTTTTTTTTTTTAGATGGAGTCTCACTCTGTTGCCAGAGCTAGAGTGCCGTGGCATCAGCTTAGCTCACAGCAACCTCACACTCCTGGGCTCAAGTAATCCTTCTGCCTGAGACTCCCCAGTAGCTAGGACTATAGGCATGCGCCACCATGCCCGGCTAATGTTTTGTATATATATTTTTAGTTGGTCAATTAATTTCTATTCTTTTTTTTTTTTTTTGAGACAGAGTCTCACTTTGTTGCCCAGGCTAGAGTGAGTGCCGTGGCATCAGCCTAGCTCACAGCAACCTCAAACTCCTGGGCTCAAGCAATCCTGCTGCCTCAGCCTCCTGCATAGCTGGGACTACAGGCATGCGCCACCATGCCTGGCTAATTTTTTGTATATATATTTTTAGTTTGTCAATTAATTTCTTTCTATTTTTAGTAGAGACGGGGTGTCGCTCTTGCTCAGGCTGGTTTCAAACTCCTGACCTTGAGCAATCCACCTGCCTCGGCCTTCCAGAGTGTTAGGATTACAGGCGTGAGCCACCCACGGCGCCCGGCCTCTTTGCGATTTTCTTTTAGAGAAGCTTCTTGGTCTCCTTTGCAGGCTCCTCCTTTGCCCTTACCTGCTGGGATTCCCAAGGCTCTGTCCTTGACCTTGTCTTCTCAGTCCTGTGCTCTTCTCCAGAGCTTCAGCTGTCACGCCTCTGCTGGCAGCCTCTTCTGCACTCCAGCCTCTTCTGCGCATCCAACCTCCTTTCACATACCTCCCCCTGGGGGTCCTTCAGGCACTTCAACTCAGTAAGTTCAAAACTGAAATATCTTCACCCCAGCCCTTCCCCATAATCCATTCTTCCCACCTCCACTGTGCTCCCCAGCTAGTGATAGTGCCGTCCTCCACCCTGCTGCCCAGGCCAGGACCTGGGAGGCATCCTCCTTAGCTCTGCTCCTCTCTCTCCACAGCCCTCCCAGCCAACCGTCACCAGGCCCTGCTCATTTTGCCCTCTCCCCGAATCTCCTCCTCTATCATCTTTTGCCTAGAAGCACATCTCGACAGCCTCTGAAATGTCTCAGCTGTTCATCCAACACAATCTCTACATTGCAGCCAGAGTCATCTTTATAAGATACAAATTCGATCACCACATTCTCCAGCTTTAAAACCCTACAAGGGCTTTCTTTTATCCTTAGGATCAAAATTAAAATTCCTTAAAGGGACTTTAAAACCCTTCCGGCTGGGCACGGTGGCTCACACCTGTAATCCGAGCACTTTGGGAGACTGAGGAGAGAGGATCACTTGAGGCCAGCAGTTCCAGAGCAGCCTGGGCGACGTAGTGACACCCTGTCTCTACAAAAAATATAAAATTTAGCCAGGCATGGTGGTGTGTGCCTGTAATCCCAGCTATTCAGGAGGCTGAGGCAAGAGGATCCCTTGAGCCCAGGAGATCGAGCTGTAGTGAGCTATGATTGTGCTACTGCACTCCAGCCTGGGTGACAGAATAAGATTCTGTCTCTAAAAAAATAAAAGCCCTTCATCTGATTCCCGGCTACGTCTCCAGTTACTCCCAAGTTCCACTCTAACTCTGCAGTGGGCTTGTTATCTGACCCTGAGCCTTTGCAGTTATCCCAGCCTAGAACAATCTTCCCTTCCCCCTTCCCCCTGCTCACCCCTGCTGACCCCTGCTCAACTAATTCACCACTTCCTCCAGCAGGCCCTTCCAGACTACCCAGCCCATGTAAGCTGTCCCTTTGGGTGAGGAGCCTCTTTGACAAGTTATTTAACTTCTCTGTGCCTTAAGTTTCTTCTGTAATAAAATGAGGATAATTATCTCCTTTCTGGTTTTTTTTTAAAAAAGAAAGAAAATAATAATAATTATTATTTTTAAAAACTAACTAAATAAAATGAGGATAATGACAGTACCTATGTCACAGAGCTTGTTTATAGAGATTAAACAAGAAAATATCTGTAAAGGACTTAGCACAGGGCCTGGCAGGTAAGCACTCAGTAAATAATGGCTGTTATTATTGGTTCTTCTATTAAAATCCTGATGTTGTATAATAGTGGACTCTTCTCAGCGTGTCGACTAGACTGTAACATCAATGAGAGCAATGTCCAGCGCTTAGCACGGTGACTGGCACAAAGACATTTAATAAACATTTATTGAATAAATTAATTCACATCAATTTGGTCCATCATTATTTCTTGTATGGATTAGCTATCCTTGCGGCCTGAAGACAGACTTGATTACCCCAAAATCAAGCCTTCACCTGCTGTTAGAGTTTAAGGTAATCTTTCTATAACGGAACTTAATTATCACTTTCCTGCTTAAATCCATCAGAGGCTCCTCACGTCTGCAGACATGCGGGCCAGGCCTTTCCAGGACAATTGCCCTTTGGCTCTTCCACCCGCACTCCATTCCATTGCCATCCCTCCTTCCCAGGGCTCTGCTGGCTGGCTACACTGAGACCCTTGCTGCTTCTAGAACCCTCCAGCCACTCTCTCCTCAGCCCCAAATATCTCCCCTTCTTGCCCACCCAGCAAAACACCTACTCCCCTCCCAACACCCTGTCCCAGATGGCACAACCTGGGGGCCATCTGACGGCAAACCTGGCCTTGAAAATGTATTTTTATAATGTGTATTAGTCAGAAATTTGAAAATAAGGGCATATTGCCTAAAAACCCAGATTTCTGTCTCTTAGAAAAATGAGGAGGGGTGGCCACAGCAGGTCCCCCTTTCTGCATGGCAACATTGCTTTTTATTTTTTTTTTCTTTTGAGACAAAGTCTCACTCTGTTGCCCTGGCTAGAGTGCTGTGGTGTCAGCCTAGCTCACAGCAACCTCAAACTCCTGGCCTCAGCAATCCTTCTGCCTCAGCCTCCAGAGTAGCTGGGACTACAGGCACGTGCCACTATGCCTGGCTAATATTTTGTATTTTTGGTAGAGACGTGGTCTCGCTCTTGCTGAGGATCTTCTCAAACTCCTGAGCTCAATTGATCCTCCCACCTCAGCCTCCCAGAGTGCTAGGATTACAGGCGTGAGCCATAGCGCCCGGCCAAGGCAACATTTCTAGAGCTGTGTAGAGGGGGGCTTTAGACAGAGCCCATGCTGCTATACTCTCTCAGCTGGCCTGGCTCCTGGAGGCAACTGGGTCTGCTGCCCGTGTCGTGACCTCACAATGTTTTGACCCACCCATCTGCATTGAGGACCTTGGCTTCCTCTCCTCAGCAGCCACCTAGTTGCCACCGCTCTGTGTCCTGTCCCCTTCCACACACCACTGCTCTTCCATGTCTCTCACACTTTCCTTCTGCCCTGACCTCACTGCAAACCTCATCCCTCCTTGGCTCTCCCCTCACACCTGTCACTGTCACTCCTGTCCATGGCTCTCCTGAATCTCACTCTCCATCCCTTCACTCTTGGCAATTCTCTCACCATTCCCTGCCTTGAGAACGCCAACCCTAAGTCAAAACGGCCTGACACTTTTATCATTTCTTCACTCAAGCTGTTGAGTAATTTGAAAAACTCCCAATATATCAAGGTAGGGATGATAACTATCACACCACTAACTAATTTTACGTGTCAATTTAGATGGGCCATGGTGCCCAGGCATTTGATCAAAAGTTCTGGATCTTTCTTTGTTGTTGAGACAGAGTCTCGCTTGTTGCCCAGGCTAGAGTGCCATGGCGTCAGCCTAGCTCACAGCAACCTCAAATTCCTGGGCTCAAGCAATCCTGCTGCCTCAGCCTCCCGAGTAGCTGGGACTACAGGCATGCACCACCATGGTTGGCTAACTTTTTCTATATATATTAGTTGGCCAATTAATTTCTTTCTATTTATAGTAGAGACGGGGGTCTCACCCTTGCTCAGGCTGGTTTCGAACTCCTGACCTCAAGCAATCTGCCCGCCTTGGCCTCCCAGAGTGCTAGGATTACAGGCATGAGCCACCGCGCCCGGCCTGGATCTTTCTTTGAAGGTGAGTTTTGGATGAGATTAATATTTAAATCAGTGAGTTTTGAGTAAAGCAGATTACCCTCCATAACATGGGTGGGCCTTATCCAATCAGTTGAAGGCTGTACTAGAACAAAGAGTCACCTCCCCAGAGAAAGAAGGAATTTTGCCAGCAAACTGCCTTTGGACTTGAACTACAACTCTTTCCTGAGTCTCTAGCTATCAGATTTTGGACTCGCCAAGCCTCCACAATTGCATGAGCCAATTCCTTAAAATAAATATCTCTTGGCCAGCGCAGTGGCTCACGCCCGTAATCCTAGTACTTTGGGAGGCCGAGGTGGGCAGATCACTCCAGCTCAGGAGTTCAAAACCAGCCTGAGCAAGAGCGAGACCCCTTCTCTACCAAAAATAGAAAGAAGTTAATTGGACAGCTAAAAATATACAGAAAAAATTAGCCAGGCATGGTGGGGCATGCCTGTAGTCCCAGCTACTTGGGAGGCTGAGGCAGAAGGATTGGTTGAGCCCAGGAGTTTGAGGTTGCTGTGAGCTAGGCTGATGCCATGGCACTCTAGCCCGGGCAACAAAGTGAGACTCTGTCTCAAAATAAAATAAAATAAATATAAATAAATCTCTCTGAGCTGGGCATGGTGGCGCATGCCTGTAGTCCCAGCTACTCAGGAGGCTGAGGCAGGAGGATTGATTGAGCCCAGGAGTTCAAGGTTGCTGTGAGCTAGGCTGACGCCACGGCACTCTAGCCGGGCAACAGAGTGAGACTCTGTCTCTAAATAAATAAATAAATCTCTCTGCATATACACATCCTGCTGGCTCTGTTTCTCTGCAGAACCCTGACTAATAGAGTCGGTGGCCCTGCAGACCAGCGGGGCCATAACCACCTTTCCTTGTCCAGACCTCTCCCCTTGCATCAGTGACACAGCTGGAAGAACAAATTCTGAATTATATCCCACCTCATATCTGCTCTGTGACCTTGGGAAAGTCATTTAGCACCTCTGATCCCCTAGTCTTCATCTGCAATGAGGGTTAATAAAAAGGAGAGATAAGAGGAATTATTTAAATTAATATTTATTGAACCATATACTGTGCTAGGTACTTGTAAATAAATTAGCTTGAGTGGTAGTCACAATACCCCATTGAGACAGATTTTATACCCTTTCTATAGAAGAGGAAACTGCAGCTCACGGCAAGTCGGTAACTTGGCCAAGGTCAGAAAACTGGAAGAAGATTTGGGGAGAGTGGTTGGTTATATTATAGCCTGAATTTTTTAGAAAAGGAAGATCCAGGTCCCTTCCAACCCTGAATGACTGGGATTTTCTGATTTTTGTTTTGGTCATCTCATTTTCAGAGGGATCTTCTAATTCTTACAGGCTTTTCCGGACTCAGCTCCCAAGGATAGAGGCTCCACCACTGAGTGATCTACCTAAAGTCATATGGCATCTTATCAACAGAAGGACAGTAGCTGCCATCAGAGGCTGATGTGCCCATGGAGCCAAGTGGACATGCTTTTCTAATTGGCTGGGAGGCAGAAGAGTGGCATTGTGGAAAGAGAACCATGGGCATGTCAGACAGACCTGGGTTCTGATCCCAGGTCTTCTGGGTGCAGAACTACCATAGTACAAGAGAAATTTTACAAAGTACCATAGTCCAGAAAGAGGAGTTTTGTTTTAGAAAATAGTCTTCTAGCCTGGGCAGGATAGAGCTATTAGGAGTTCCTTGAGAGCAGAAACTTATCTTACCTTTGTATCCTTGGTGCCTCCTACAGTTCCAAGGACATACTTGGTACTCGATAAATGTCTGTTGGTTTGAATAGGAGATTTGGGAGAAAGGAGACAGGAGAGGGAACTTGAGAGAGTTTGGAATTAAGAATCCAAGGAGACAGTCTAGAAAGAGTGGGTCCAACAGGAGACTCTAGACATAAGTAGCCCTGATTCCCTTGCTCCAAGCCACTGGGAAGTCCTCCAGAGGAACAGGGTGCTGTGGCTTTAAATGACTTCAGCATTGTCAATGAATCTGCTCTGCTAAAAGAGTTATCCTCTTGCTCCTGCGCTTGGCCTCCCCCTCCTCTCAGTTCCCCAAACCCTTCTCAGCCGCTGTGATGGGATAATTAGATGCGAGAGCTCAGCACAGATGATGCTCCAGTTGCTTAGCAACTAATGGTTTCCATGGAGACCGCAAAGCACAGCCTCCAGAGCAGCCAGTGAGCAGCTCGGCAGGGCAGGGAGAAGACGCAACTCTCTGCTCCTCCAGAAACCTGGGGAGGGCCGGGGTGGGAAGGTGGGGGGGGGATTGGAAGGAGAAAGGAGGACTTAAAGGCACAGGGCTCTCTTATGCCTTCAAAATCTGATCAGAGATTTGCCCTCTGCTTCCCTACTCTGTCCTTTTCATAATTTGAGATAGGAATGGGGGCTTGAGAGTAGATATAGTGCAACCTACCCTGCAATAAACTCTCCTCCTTTCTGCTTCCTGGTTGTGACTGAAATGGGGAGAGAGACGAGCTCTCAAGTCCAAGTGTAAACATCCTGAGGGGTGGATGATGGGATTTGAGGGGTTCCAGGAAGATGCTCTCCCCCTGGCATTCCACCATTAATTCTGTTCCCTCTCTCCCAAGTTCTCCTTAATGTGTAAAAGATCATCTTTGAGTTTGTAGGATATGGTCTAAAGGGGGACAAAAGCCAAGGTGCAGGAAAAACAGAATCTAATGCTTCACTCAAAGGCAGCCTGTCCTGGCAGACTGGGAAAAACACCTGCCCCATCTCCATGGAAGCAGATCCAGTGGTGGGGGCAGCTCGGGGGGTGGGGGGGCTCTCAGACCCGCATCATCAGCGTCCCCGGAAGCAGCGCGTCAGAAATGCAGAATTTCAGGTTTTACCTCAGACCCACTGCATCAGAAACTGCATCTTAACAAGATCCCTAGTGATTAAATTTGCACATTAAATTTGGAGAAACACTGGCCTAAGACCCTCTATTTGGGCCCATGAGTTTTGTCTTTACTGTCATTCCCCACTCACACCCCAAACTTTGAGCCTACCCTTCTCACCCTGGGGTGAAGGAACACAACCTCCCTCACTTTCCTGCCAGGCCCCTGGCTCTTCTCTGGGAGGGGCGAGACAGAATGGTTCATGGAGCAAAGAGATGTGCAGCAACAGTGGCTGTGGAACGCGCAGCCTCTGTACAGCTCTACAGCCTCTCCCGACCTCTGCTTTCCACAGGTGACTCTGTCTGAGTCTCAGTTTCCACTTCCACACAAGGGCGCCAATGACATCTACCACCCAGGATGGCTGCAGCACTAAGTGTGTTGGAGCACGCAGGGCCCCCGCCCGGTGCCCACAGTGAGAACTGACTCCTTGTCTCCCCCACCCTCTGCTCAGAACTCCTCCACTCCTCTCCAATGGAGCCCGGGGTGGGGATGCAGTTAGGGGTGAGGGATGCAGTTAGAAAAGTCATGTCTTTTTTTCATGTTCTTTTACCAGGTCTCCTTCTCATCTTCATGCTCAGTTCAACAAATGGTTGCTGCCCAAGGCTGACTGTGACCACCCCCACCCCTGCTGGCCTGGGTCAGTGTCCCCCTCTCTGGTCTCTGTGGAAATCTTTCCTGTCCTTCCTTGTCCCACCATCCAGGGGAATCTGAAGCCCTGCATGCTCACTGTCATGCCTGCCTCTCCCAGAGTGGCAGTATCTGGGCCTCAGTCCACACCAAGAACTGAACCCCTTGCTCTGCTGCCCCTACCTCCACTGCCAGTGCCTTTCTCTTCCATTCTTACTCAGCCAAGGCCCTTTCAGGAGCTTCCTGGGAAGACCCCCACCTGGGAGAGCAGTCCCCTACAGGCCAAGCTCCAGATGCATGTGCACACAGGAACACTGTGCCTTACACGTGGGAGTCTCAGAAGAAGGGGTGATTTCTACCATCATCTTAGCTACCCTGTCCCCTGCAGCCGGCTAAGCCACCAGGATCCAGCCAGGGCATCCCCCCTCCTAACCTGAAGGCCAGCTCCCCATCCTGAAAAACCTGTCTGCCCCCCTCCTTTGAGGCTATAGGGCCCAAGGGGCAGGTTGGACTGGATTCCCCTCCAGCCCCTCCCAGCCCCAGGACAAAATCAGCCACCCCAGGGGCAGGGCCTCACCTGCCTCAGGAAACCCCAGCCTGCCAGCACCTGCTCCAGCTCCCAGCCCAGCATGGCATCCCTGCTGCCCATCCACACCGCGCCCTTGATCCTGATTCTGCTGGCTGTCTTGGCCCCAGGAGCTGCAGGTCTCTGCTATCTCTGGCCGGGGTGGGAGGTGCTTGGGGGCCTGGGTAGGGGGCACTGTGCCTTCCAGGGTTCTCAAAGAGGAGCTAGTTTGGGGCTGGTGATGGCACTGACCAGGCATGAGACACTGGGCCCAGGGCACACTCCTGGTCCTATTCCAGACCCAGGAGGCAGAGAGCTCTGGGCAAGGATCCAAAGGGTAAGGTTGGGTGCTGCCCAGCTCCTGGCATCCAGGGTCTGGCTCCCGGCCGCTTGGTGGAGTGCGCAGCTTCTGCAGCCCAAGCCTGCCACCTGGTGGTCACACGAGTAGAGGCCCAGCTGTTCTGCCCACAGACTGGAATGTGCATCCTTAGCAATAGCCCCAGGGGAGCAGGGCCAAATCCGACAGCCAGGAGTGGGGTTGATGCCCACCTGAGACTACCTCTTGGCCTTGCAGCAGACTTCAACATCTCAAGCCTCTCTGGTCTGCTGTCCCCGGCGCTAACGGAGAGCCTGCTAGTTGCCTTGCCCCCCTGTCATCTTACAGGAGGCAACGCCACACTGATGGTGCGGAGGGCCAATGACAGCAAAGGTCTGCTACCCCCTCCCAAAGTATCCCCCAAGTCCCCAGAGACCTCTTCCCAGGACATCCCCAGCGTCCCTTCCCCCATTCATGCCTTCCTATCAACCCCTTTCCTGGGGCCAGGAGAAGCTGCCCCGTTCTCCTTGGGGCCTCCAGAAACTTGACCCTGCCTTTCACCCTCAATTCCCTGCCCAGTGGTGAAGTCCAGCTTTGTGGTGCCTCCATGCCGCGGGCGCAGGGAGCTGGTGAGTGTGGTGGACAGCGGGGCTGGCTTCACAGTCACTCGGCTCAGTGCCTACCAGGTGACAAACCTTGCGCCAGGAACCAAATACTAGTAGGTACCTGGTCCAGGCCTGGGGTACCTGTGGGAAGGGGGTGCAGGAAGAGAAGCTGGTCGGGGGGTATGGTCAGCATGGGGAGAGAGTGAGGCTCAGCTAAATGCCGTAAGAACTGGGCCCCTCTTGGAGGAGTGCACATATGGGGGGCTGGAGCCCTCTTCCCCTAAGTCCCAGATACTCACTGAGGGTTCTCTCCTCTCTCTTTCCCCACCACAAAAGCATTTCCTACCTAGTGAAGAAGGGGACATCCACTGAGTCCAGCAGAGAGATCCCAATGTCTACTCTTCCTCGTAAGTTACACTCCCACCCCCTTTCACATTTAGCGTCCACAAAACCCTCCCTGACCCCTCACACCTCATCCCCCAGTCTGGGTTAATTGTGCCACCCCCTTGGCACCTTGGCTTACCTCTATCCTAGCACTGAGCCCTTGGCATGGCAACTGCCTGTTGACTCATTTGCTGTACTCCTAAACTAAAGGCTCCTCGTGGGTAGGGATGTGCCCTGTTAACTCTGAATCCTCAGTGACTGACAGGAGATGCTTCATAAAAGTTTACTTGATGGATGTTTGGATCTGTCAGTGGATGGGTGGATGGTTGATTGGTTGCCTGGTAGGTTGGTTAGATAGTTGGTTGGCTGGTTGGTTGGTTAGTTGGATGGATGGATGGTTGGTTGGATAAGGGCTAGGACGTGAGCCTTGGGTAGGCTAGGAGCCCCTCCTGTTCATGAAGGCTTCCCTTCTCTTTCTTCTGACAGGAAGAAATATGGAGTCCATTGGGCTGGGAATGGCCCGAACAGGGGGCATGGTGGTCATCACAGTGCTGCTCTCCGTTGCCATGTTTCTGCTGGTTCTGGGCCTCATCATCGCCTTGGCACTGGGTGCCCGAAAGTGAGGAGGCCCACCTAGGGCAGTGGGCTCCTCCAGAAAGTCCAGGCCACTGTCCATTATTCTCGCCAGCCCACCTCCTCCCAGGCCTCAGTCACTGGCCTTTGGTTCCTTTGGTGACATCACCTCTCCTCCCTGCCCCCCTCCCCTGCGTGCCTTCCTCCCTCTGTCCCCATCCTGTCCCCAGTGACTCACCTTCCAACACTCCCTATTATTCCCTTCACCCCACTGCTACCAGAGTTGACTTTCTTCTCATTTTATCATTTAACTCTACCCCCCCCCCTTAACAATTCACCCCTCCTTCAGTGAAGTAAGTTCCCTACAATAAAGGCTGATGCCATATCTACCGTGCGTGTTTCTCCTTAGTGGGCTCCACTGTGTCTCAAACCTATAGAATCTGTCAAGGCTGCGGGTGCGGGTCCCCTCTCTGCCCCATAGCCCAGAGTTGCTTTTCCCATGAGGCAGGCAGGGGCCAGATGAGGTAAGAACCCAGAAGCCAGACTTCTCAGACCCATGCCTGGGCTGTGGGTTTTGCACCCTCCACAGCACACAGCAGGCCACCCATCCAGGGGTCTGGGGATGGGGGCAGAACCTGGGGCCAGTGCCCCTTGTGGGGGCCAGGAGGTCTGAGGGCCTAGGGATGGGGGGCTGGCAGAGCAAGGGGAAGTGCTAGGGAAAAGAGGAGAGGCTCTGTCTGGAAAAAGACAAAAACAGGGCCACCAGGGTGAGGCCCAAAGACAGGACATGGCTGGGAGTGGGGGGGAGAGAATAGGCTAAAGGGGCTCTAGGAGGGTGAGAGCAGAAGTAGAAGCACCTGGTGGGGAGGGGACAAGAATGTACAGCCTGGCACAGAGAGGAAAGGGCAGGAGTCACCCTCATTTACTTTTGTCCTCTCCAATATATATTCCTTGTAAGGATCAGGGAGCTTTGTGTTGCTATTAGGATAAAGACCTTCAAGGCCAGGCCTGACCTAACCCCTAACTGTTCCTCAGCTCTTACCAAGTTCAATGTCCTGTGTTCCCTCATGCCTAAGGGCCTTTGCACAGACTTCCGCATGCCCAGACAGCTTTCGTGACTGCCCCTCTCTATCCCTATTTGCACAGTTAGTTCACTATCCTTTCTCCAGGGAAGCCTTTCCTGACCTCCATTGCCTCCCATTAGCTTGGGTTCCCCTATCCTGTCTTTCACTGCATACAATGGTTTACATATCTTTTTTTTTTTTTTTTTTTTTTGAGACAGAGTCTCACTTTGTTGCCCAGTCTAGAGTGAGTGCCATGGTGTCAGCATAGCTCACAGCAACCTCAAACTCCTGGGCTCAAGCAATCCTTCTGCCTCAGCCTCCAGAGTAGCTGGGAACATAGGCATGCACTGCGATGCCTGGCTAGTTTTTTCTATATATATTAGTTGGCCAATTAATTTCTTTCTATTTATAGTAGAGACGGGGGGTCTCACTCTTGCTCAGGCTGGTTTCGAACTCCTGACCTCGAGCAATCCACCCGCCTCAGCCTCCCAGAGTGCCAGGATTACAGGCATGAGCCACTGCACCTGGCCTAACATTTTTTCTTAATTTTAACTTCCAATACAATACATTTTATTTATTTTGTTTTATTTTTGAAACAGAGTCTCACTCTGTTGCCCAGGCTACAGTGCTGTGGCATCAGCCTAGCTCACAGCAACCTCAAACTTCTGGGCTCAAGCAATCCCTCTGCCTCAGCCTCCCGAGTAGCTGGGACTACAGGCACGTGCCACCATGGTCAGCTAATTTTTTCTACATATTTTTAGTTGGCCGATTAATTTCTTCCTAATTTAATTTTATTTTTTTTTAAGCCAGTCAAATTTAGCAGTTGGGGGTTGAATACGAACTTTAGTGACACTAATGTTAGTAAGTGCTGATAACCCACTACCATCAGACCAGCCTCTTTCTAATTTTAGTAGAGATGGCGTCCCACTCTTGCTCATGCTGGTTTTGAACTCCTGACCTTGAGCGATCCTCCTGTCTCGGCCTCCCAGAGTGCAATTAACATGGAACTTAGTAGAAGAGATAGAGGCCCCCAAAATGTGAACAATTAAATACAAAATGTTACACGTGCTGCAAACAATGGAAAAGGGGGTGGCCCTTTTTTAGTTTGGGTGGGCCCATAGGAGCTGAGGCCTGAAGTCAGGAGAGAGAGAGTCAGGGAGAATGTGCCCCATGGAGAGAAGAGTCTAGGCAGTGCTCCCTCTCACCCTAACTGTACCAGCCCAGGAAGGTTTAAGCCCAACCTCTTTGTGTTGTAGGAAGAGCACTGGACAGGAACCCGATTATGCTGCACGTTAGTATATCTAAAAGGCTTTTAAAAATTCTGGGTCTTTGTCCCAATAGAGGCCGCCATATCGGTGCTCTGGGACTTAGACCCTAGCTCGAGCTAGTCAATAAGACTCCTTTTGATGAAAAAATAAAAATAAAAAAAAATAAAAATAAAATAAAAATTCTGATGACCAGGTCACACCCCATACCATTCATTAGGATGAATGGTGGGAGCCAAGCATTAGTATTTTTTAACTATCCCTAGGAGATTCCAATACTCGGCAAAGTTTGAGAATTACTGACATAAACATGTTTTTGTTGTGGTCAAATATACATAAGATAGCCAGGCATGGTGGCAGGCATCTGTAGTCTCAGCTACTCAGGAGGCTGAGATGGGAGGATCACTTGAGCCCAGGAGGTCAAGACCAGACTGGGCAACATAGTGAGACCCTAGCTCTAAAATAAATAAATAAATAACTTAAAAACATACATTTTTTTTTTTTTTTTGAGACAGAGTCTCACTGTGTTGCCCAGGCTGGAGTGAGTGCCATGGCGTCAGCCTAGCTCACAGCAACCTCAAACTCCTGGGCTCAAGCAATCCTTCTGCCTCAGCCTCCCAAGTAGCTGGGACTACAGGCGTGCATCACCATGCCCAGCTAATTTTTTTCTATATATTTTTAGTTTCCAACTAATTTCTTTCTATTTTTAGTAAAGATGGGGTCTTGCTCTTGCTCAGGCTGGTTTTGAACTCCTGACTTCCAGCGATCCTCCTGCCTTGGCCTCCCAGAGTGCTAGGATTACAGGCGTGAGCCCTGGCCTATTTTAACTATTTTAAAGCATATATTTCAGTGGCATTAAGTATATTCACATTGTTGGCCGGGTGTGGTGACTCATGCCTGTAATCCTAGCACCCTGGGAGGCCCAGGCAGGAAGATCGTGTGAGCTCAGGAGTTCAAGACCAGCCCGAGCAAGATCAAGATCCCCGTCTCTACTTAAAATAGAAAAAATTAGGTGGCCATCATGGTGAATGCCTGTAGTCCCAGCTATAGGGAGGCTGACGCAGGTGGATCGCTTGAGCTCAGTAGTATGAGGTTGCAGTGAGCTATGATGATGCCTCTGCACTCTACCCAGGGCAACAGAGGAAGACTTTGTCTCAAAAAAAAAAAAAAAAGTATATTCACCTTGTTGTTCAACCATCACCACTATCCATTCCCAGAATTTTTCATCATTCCAAACAGAAACTCTATACTGATTAAATAATAATTTTCCATTCCCCCCCCACCCTCTTGAAACCACCATTTTATTTTGTCTCTATGAATTTGGCTATTCTAGATACCTCATATAAGTGGAATCATACGGTATTTATCTTTCTGTGTCTAGCTTATTTCACTTACCATGCCTTCAAGGTTCATGCATATTGTAGCATGTATCAGAATATCATTCCTTTTTAAGGCTGAATAATATTCCATTGTATGTATTTACCACATTTGGTTTATCTATTCATCTACTGATGAACACTTAGGTTATTTCTACTCTTTCGCTATTGACTATTGTGAATAATGTTGCTATGAACATTCAGTTCTTTGGGTATATACCCAGAAATAGAATTTCTGGACCATAATTTTTTGAGGAACTGCCATACTGTTTTCTACAGTGGCTGCACCATTTTATATTCCCACCAGTAATACACAAGCATTCCAATTTCTTTTTTTTTTTTTTTTTTTTTTTTTTTTTGAGACAGAGTCTCGCTTTGTTGCCCAGGCTAGAGTGAATGCCATGGCGTCAGCCTAGCTCACAGCAACCTCAAACTCCTGGGCTCAAGCAATCCTCCTGCCTCAGCCTCCCAAGTAGCTGGGACTACAGGCATGCGCCACTATGGCCAGCTAATTTTTTCTATATATATTAGTTGGCCAATTAATTTCTTTCTATTTATAGTAGAGACGGGGTCTTGCTCTTGCTCAGGCTGGTTTCGAACTCCTGACGTTGAGCAATCCGCCCACCTCAGCCTCTCAGAGAGCTAGGATTACAGGCGTGAGCCACCGCGCCCAGCCCCAATTTCTTAAAAAAAAAAAAAAAAAAAAAAAAAAAAAAGAGTTCCAAACCTTACTCATACTTGTTTCATTTTGGGTTTTTTTTTAAATAGCTATCCCAATGAATATGAAGTGGTATCTCTTACATGTTTTGTTCTGTTGTTTTATGGTTTTGTTTTCTTTTTATGCCATTACTCTCTAGTAGGGTTTTTTTTTTTTTTTTTTAGAGTTTCACTGTGCCACTCAGGCTGGAGTACAGTGGCTATTCACATAGGCAATTATAGCTCACTATGGCCTGGAACTCCTGGGCTCAAACAATCCTCCGGCCTCAGCCTCCCCACTAGCTGGGACTATGGGAGCTGTGCCACCCTGCCTGGCAACATTTAAACATCCATGACGAAAAAGATTGAAAGAACATACATCAAAATGTAGCTGGTTGCGGTGGCACATGCCTGTAGTCCTAGCTACTTGGAAGGCTAAACTAGGAGGCTCCCTTGAGCCCATGAGTTCTAGACCAGCTTGAGCAACAAAACAAGACCCCCTCTCTGGCCGGGCACAGTGGCTCATGCCTATAATCCTAGCACTCTGGGAGGGCGAGGCTGGCTCAGGAGTTTGAGACCAGCCTGAGCAACAGCGAGACGCCATCACTAGTAAAAAATAGAAAAAATGAGCCGGGCATGGTGGCACATGCCTGTAGTCCCAGCTAATTGGGAGGCTGAGGCAGGAGGATCACCTGAGCCCAGGAGTTTGAGTTTGCTACGAGCTAGGCTGACGCCATGGCACTGTAACCCGGGCTACAGAGTGAGACTCTGTCTCAAAAAAAAAAAAGAGACCCCCCCCCAAAAGAGTAATCATTATTTCTGGGTAATACAAAGAATAAGTTTTGTTTTGTTGTTTTTCCCTTTGGGCTTTCTGTATTTCCAAGTTTTCTACATCAAACATGTATTATTTTTATAATTAGGGAAATTATTAAAATTATTAGTTATTGATATTAAAGGTAAAGTTTTAGCAAAATTTACTTATTTATTCCTAGCACACTTTACAAAATGCATTTATTTATTCCTAGCAAACTTTATTTATTGTGTTCTGATAAAACCTTATTTATTAAAAAAATTTTTTAAACAATTTTTTTTTATTTTAATTTTTTAGAGACAGAGTCTCACTTTGTTGCCCAGGCTAGAGTGAGTGCCGTGGCATCAGCCTAGCTCACAGCAACCTCAATCTCCTGGGCTCAAGCGATCCTAATGCCTCAGCCTCCCAAGTAGCTGGGACTACAGGCATGTGCCACCATGCTAATTTTTTGTATGTATATTTTTAGTTGGTCAATTAATTTCTTTCTATTTCTAGTAGAGACGGGGTGTCGCTCTTGCTCAGGCTGGTTTCAAACTCCTGACCTCGAGCAATCCGCCCGCCTCGGCCTCCCAGTGTGCTAGGATTACAGGCGTGAGCCACCACACCCGGCCTAAACAATTTTTTTATTGATGCATAATAGATGTACTCTAGCAAATTTTAAAAAGGAAGCTGTTGTGCCGTGTATGGTAGCTCATGCCTGTAATCCCAGCCCTTTGGGAAGCCAAGGCAGGAGGATCGCTTGAGGGCCTGGGCAACAAAATGAGGCCTTGTCTCTACAAAAAAATTAAAAACAGGCCAGGCGTGGTGGCTCACGCCTGTAATCCTAGCACTTTGGGAGGCCGAGGCGGGCGGGATTGCTCAAGGTCAGGAGTTCGAAACCAGCCTGAGCGAGACCCCGTCTCTACCAAAAAAAATAGAAATAAATTAATTGACCAACTAAAAATATATATACAAAAAATTAGCCGGGCATGGTGGCGCATGCCTGTAGTCCCAGCTACTTGGGAGGCTGAGGCAGTAGGATCGCTGAGCCCCGGAGATTGAGGTTGCTGTGAGCCAGGCTGACGCCACGGCACTCACTCTAGCCTGGGCAACAAAGTGAGACTCTGTCTCAAAAAACAAACAAACAAACAAAAAACATATATTTGAGGATCTTCTATGTACAAAGCACTACTCTTAAAGTTTCTGATGCAACAGACAAGCAATAGGCAACACAATACAGGGTGGATAGGCTCTGACAGGGGAACTCAGGATGACACACAAAGAAACCAAAGGGTATTACCTCACCCACTAGGCAAATATGGAACAATCTGACGATTAAAACAAATGATAATAATGGGCTAGGCATGGTGGTGCACACTTGCAATCCTAGCACTTTGGGAGGCCAAGGTCGGAAGATTGCTTGAGGCCAGGAGTTCAAGACCAGCTGGTGAAAGAGCGACACCCCCATCTCTACAAAATGGAAAATTTAGCCGGGCTTGTTGGTGCGCACCTGTAGTGCCAGCTACTTGAAAGGCTGAGGCAGGGGGATCACTGGAGCCCAGGAGTTTGAGGTTGCATTGAGTGAGCTATGACTGCACCACTGCACACCAGCCTGGGTGACAGAGTGAGACTCTATCTTTTTTTTTTTTTTTAGACGGAGTCTCAACTCTGTTGCCGTGGCTAGAGTGCTGTGGCATCAGCCTAGCTCACAGCAACCTCAAACTCCTGGGCTCAAGCAATCCTCCTGCCTCAGCCTCCCAAGTAGCTGGAACAACAGGCATGCACCATGATGCCTGGCTAATTTTTTCTACATATTTTTAGTTGCCCAATTATTTTCTTTCTATTTTAACCACTTCGATACGAGCAATAGCCACAGATGAACGTTCACAGCCAAGCGTCGACTTTAGTGTTAATAACAAAATTTCTAGGCTGGGTGCGGTGACTCACGCCTATAATCCTAGCACTCTGGGAAGCCAAGGTGGGAGGATCATTGAACTCAGGAGTTCGAGACCAGCCTGAGCAAGAGCGAGACCCAGTCTCTATTAAAAATACAAAGAAAGTAATTGGCCAACTAAAAATATATAGAAAAAATTAGCCGGGCATTGTGGCACATGCCTATGGTCCCAGCTACTTGGGAGGCTGAGGTAAAGGATTGCTTGAGCCTAGGAGTTTGAGGTTGCTGTGAGCTAGGCTGACGCCATGGCACTCTAACTGGGGCAACAAGAGTGAGACTCTGTATCCAAAAAAAACACTTCTACAACAGTACTCCGAATCAAGGCAATACAACCCTTGTACTGCATCAGAAAAGTCTCACGCGTTTTAGAGAAAGACATTTTCCAGAACCTTACAATAGTGATAAAACAAAAAGGAAAAATCCATTAAGAAGATGTATTGTATGCTCAAAAAATAATAAAAGGCGTAGTACTAAATACTATTTTTTTTTCTAAATACTATTGTAAACAATGTAATGTTGGCCTATGTGTAGCCCCATGCTTCGAAATTTATCATACCAAAGAATAAAATTTATCGTAACATTCAAACTCTTGCCTTATTTCTTTATGATATGAATGAAATAAAACTATAATTTTGAATTGACTTTTCTAATTTTTTCATTTATCAAAATAAAATTGTGGGCCGGGCGTGGTGGCTCATGCCTGTAATCCTAGCACTCTGGGAGGCTGAGGTGGGCGGATTGCTAGAGGTCAGGAGTTCGAAACCAGCCTGAGCAAGAGCGAGACCCCATCTCTACTATAAATAGAAAGAAATTAATTGGCCAACTAATATATATATATATATATATACAAAAAAAAAAAATTAGCCGGGCATGGTGGCGCATGCCTGTAGTCCCAGCTACTTGGGAGGCTGAGACAGCAGGATTGCTTGAGCCCAGGAGATTGAGGTTGCTGTGAGCTAGGCTGACGCCACGGCACTCACTCTAGCCAGGGCAACAAAGTGAGACTCTGTCTCCAAAAAAAATAAATAAATAAAAAAAATAAAATAAAATTGTGAACATTTAAAAATAACCTAATAAAAACATATATGTATATGTTAGCTATTCTGATTTACATTACAAGTAAAGCTGCCTGTAAAGTAAAACAAGCTTTCAGTGCTTTAAAGCTTTCCTCATCACACAAAAGCAAAACGGATTCGTCGTCAATGCACAGCACAAACTCTCGTGCGGACTATGAGTGCCAGCTGTGGGCAAGATTTCGTGGCCGGTGAGCGCCGTACCGAAGTGGTTAAGTAGAGACGGGGCTCTCACTCTTGCTCAAGCTGGTTTCGAACTCCTGACCTTGAGCCATACCTCCCCGCCTTGGCTTCCCAGAGTGCTAGGATTACAGGCGTGAACCACCACACCCGGCTAAGACCCCATCTTAAACAAACAACTCCTGCAAACAATAGTAATGAATTATAATCCACTATATAAAATAAGAATCCATGGAGTCCATACTTACAACAAACAAACAGATATAGGAGAAGAAAAAGCTCTTCTTTACAATAGAATGCCAACTAAATAAATGGAGAAAGAATGATAGATTTAGAAAAATTATCATTTATAACCATCATAGTAATGGTTGATTCAGGCAAGAATCGTAAATGAATGCTATGAGTCCAAGTTTGATGAGGAATAGGATTTTAGATAACTTCAGAGTATCTCCTCACAAATTACTGGTTAATTACAAAAGGGAAAAAAGGTAACTTTACAGTAGAGAAAGCTGGTGATACCACTAACCAAGTAATTGATGTTAACATCACTAATAGGGAGAGTAAGTGACATCATGTGACTCTTGTTGTGATGAATTAAGAAAAAAAAATCACTTGTGTGGTATTCTTGCCAAAAATGCATAATCTAACCCTACTTATGAGGAGACACCAGCCAAAGCCAAACTGAGGGCCATTCTACAAAATAAATGGCTTGTGCTCTTCAAAAATGTCAATGTTATCAAAAGAGAAAGAAAGAAGATTAAAAAAATAAAAGTTGCCCAGGTGTGGTGACTTATCCCTGTAATCCTAGCACTCTGGGAGGCCAAGGCAGGATGAGTGCTTTTGAGGTTAGCAGGTTCAAGACCAGCCTGAGCAAGAGTGAGACGCATTTCCCCCCCCATCTCTACTAAAAAAATAAATAAAAATGAAAAAAATTCATATAAATGACATTATTAGTAGAATTGGTGAAATTTGACTAGATATTTATATTAAATATAATATTGAATCAATGCTACATTTTCTGATTTTGATAATATTCTGATTTCTGATTTGCCGGTTATGTAAGCCAATACCCTTGTTTTTAGGAAATACTGAATTATTTCTGGATAAAGGGGCATGATGTCTGCAAATTACTTTCTAATAATTCAGGAAAAAATATATATGCATTATAATACATAGTATATAAGGACAGAAAAATATAAATGCGATAAAATGTTATTAATTGGCGAATCTGGGTGAAAAAGCATACAGGAATTTTTTATACGATTCTAGGGATTTATCTGTAATCTGAAATCATTAAAAACAGAATTTTAAGAATTAAATCATTCAATCTAATGCCATCTCCACCATCTACCACAGATGTGATCTTGGATACGCTATAAAACCTTTTAGAAGTTTGCTATTAATATTCTCACGGGATCACTGTCCCTTCTAAATAAGGGCTTTGTGCAAATGTGGAGGGGGAAGATAGTCTGGGGTACCTCCCTTCTGGACCCCCAAGGTCCCCAAATCCCCAAATGCAAGAGTAGGGGTAGAGGAGAGACTTCGGTAGTTGGTAGAGCCTAGAAGAGATTAAAGGCGTCAAGTCGGACTCTCCACACCTGAGATGCCTCCAGCCTCATTCAGTCAGAGCCCGCGTATTTGAGGAAGCGCCACCCAGCCCTAATCCTTAGTTTCCCGACTCTCCCACACGGCGCCGGCCTCTCCTCTCGCTAAAGGTGGACCTCAGACTCCAACATCTCGACTTCTGGGACAGCCTCCATGGCCAGGTCCCGGGATTGCTGGACTGGGACATGGGGAACGAGTCCTTTCTGGCCTTCACCACAGCGCACCTTCCCTTAGCCGAGCAGAACCGTGAGTGCCGGGGTGGGTGCGGTGGGGGATGGGCGTGTCGGCGGCCTGGGTGGGGCTCGCGGGCGCCCGGGGCCAGGGTGCCGCCAGCCTTCGCCCCCGGCGGGGGTGGGAGCTCCGGGTGCCCCCAGCCCCCCTGTGCTCAGTTCCCGGAGCCCCCTCCCCCCACCCCCTCGCCGGCTCCACTCGGGATGGGGTCGGCTCCCGCCTCGACTGGAAGCCCCCAGAGGGCAGCGGTCTTACCCAAAAAACGGTGGTTTCAGCTCAACCCGGGGAGCTGCTCGGCTCCCAGAACCTTCTAGGCCTCTTCTAGGCCTTTTCTCCATGGCGCTTGTCGCCATTTGCCCTACTATGTATTTCACTTATTTTTCTGTCTCTTTAAAAAAGTGTTTGGTTCGTGGCTGTATCGTCAAGTCTAATACGTTGCCTGACACATAGACGTGCTCGGTATTTGCTGAATGGATAATTGACCACCGTGGACTTTTCAGTTTTACGTTTTCTCTTGCATTTGAGGTGTAGAGAGCTGAGGCGATCACCCTATATTCACGGTACTCTTGCCATCGCTCTGGCAAGGTCCTTGGATTAACTGTGGTCATTTTCCCCCTTCAGTGTCCACCCATTACTTCCATCGCCTCTGCCACTCCTACGTACCAACCCTAATCGCTTTTATGTTTATTTTCCCCACTTTTTTTTTTTTTTTTTTTTTTTTTGAGTCAGAGTCTCTGTCACCTGGGCTAGAGTGCCCGTGGTGTCAGCCTATCTCACAGCAACCTCAGACTCCTGGGTTCAAGCCATCCTCCTGCCTCAGCCTCCCAGGTAGCTGGGACTACATACATGTGCATACCACCACACCACTCAGCTCATTTTTTTTTCTTTTTCTTTTTTAATTATTATTACTGTTTTGTTTTGTGTTTTTGAGACAGAGTCTAACTCTGTTGCCTGGGCTAGAGTGCTGTGGCATCAGCCTACCTCACAGCAACCTCAGACTCCTGGGCTCAGGTGATCTTCCTGTCTCAGCCTCCCGAGTAGCTGGGACTACAGACATGTGCCACCATGCCCGGCTAATTTTTTTCTATTTTTAGTTGTTTTGCTAATTTCTTTCTATTTTTAGTAGAGACGGAGTCTTGCTCAGGCTGGTTTCAAACTCTTGACCTTGAGCGATCCTCCCGCCTCAGCCTCCCAGAGTGCTAGGATTACAGGCGTGAGCTACGTCCGGCTTTTTTTTTTTTTTTTTTTTATAGAGATGGGGTCTTATTCTTAGGCTGATCTCAAACTCCTAAGCTCAAGCCATCCTCCTGCCCCAGCCTCCCAGAGTGCTAGGATCACAGGTGTGAGCTATCTCACCCGGCCAATATCACTGTTTTGTAATGAAATTTTAACAACTTTTTAACACGGAGCCCCGTGTTTTCTGTGCTGGACCCTACTAGTTATGTGGCTGGTCCTGCATGATGTGGATCTGAAAAAAGATCACTCTGACTTGTGTTGAGGGTGGACTGTAAATGTAGAGAGATGAGGAGACTGCAGTAGTAATCCAGACAACAGATGATAGACTAGACAGCGATAATAATGGTGAGAAGGTAGAACTGGCTGGGTTTGCTGATGGATTGGATGTGTGGTATAAGAAAGAGATTCGAATGACTCTTAAGTTTTTGGCTGATCCAATTGGCTTGTACTGAGAGGGGTCAGAAGGGGGAGGCTTCTTGCAGGACAGAATTAGGAAGGAAGATCAGGAGTTCTGTATATAAATTCCTGTATTAACTTGAGGGGTAGGCACACCTAGGAGCAGATGTTAAGATCCGGTAAATTGTAGTCTTGCCTGATGCTTCCCAGTGGCCGAACCAGTTGATGCTCAGAACTGCAGTATCAGAGGGGATTCTATTTCTTTGCATCTTTCTCAACACTTGGTATTATCTGTCTTTATAATTCTTATCAAGGCCGGGGGTGGTGGCTCACCCATGTAATCCTAGCACTCTGGGAGGCCTAGGCGGGAGGATTGCTCAAGGTCAGGAGTTCAAGACCAGCCTGAGCAAGAGCAAGAAAAAGACTCCCATCTCTACTAAAAAAAGAAAATAAAATAGAAAGAAATTAAAATTGGCCAACTAAAAATATATATTAAAAAAAAAAATTAGCTGAGCATGGTGGCACATGAGTGTAGTCCCAGCTACTCAGGTGGCTGAGGCAGAAGGATTGCTTGAGCCCATGAGTTTGAGGTTGCTGTGAGATAGGCTGATGCCATGGCACTCTAGCCTGGGAAACAGAGTAAGATTCTATCTCAATATATATATATATATTTCTTATTAATTGATTGGCATAAAATGTGTTATCTCATTTTATGTATTTTTCTTATTACTAATAAGGCTGAGCATCTTGTTAGCCATCTAGGTACCCCCTCCTCATGTTGCTGATTCACATGTTTTGCCCATTTGTAAGTTTGTATTGGCCTTTTACGTATGATTTATTGTAGCTTTATGTATATTAGAGAACTGAGAACTTTGCATTAATTTTTTTTCTGGCTTATTGTTTTTATTTTTATTTTTTTGCTTATGGTGATTTTTACTATGTAGAACCTTTTTATGTATTGTAATATGTGTATAAAATTTATAGATTAATTTAAAGGTGATTGGTATCTTTATAAAATGTATTGTATGTCTTTGTTCAAGTCCTCTTTTATGTTTTGTTTTGTTTTTTTTGTCTTCCTAACCATTAGATAACCAGGGATTATGTTCTTAAATAGTGGCTACATTTTTTTTTTTCTTATAAAGGTCTAGTCCATTCTTTCATGGGTTAACTCCTGGATACTTCATAATTTTGGTTGCTATTGTAAACAGTACCTTTTTATTTCTTTTTTTCTTATTTAATTTTTGTTTTTGAATCTCATGAATCCAGTGCAGGTGCATATCTTGGTAAACACTACCTTTTAAAAAAATTATATTTTTCAGTTTTAATGCTGATATAGAAGAGCAGTATTGATTAGTATGTTCTTATACCCAGCTAACTTGCTGTGCTCTTATTGGTTCCAATAATTTGTATATTTATTTTGTATGATCTTCTAATCATTTTTTCCTACAAATAATGATAGTTTTGCCTTTTCCAATTTTGTAACTTCTGCTACTTTTTCCTTTTCTAGTTCTCTGTCGAACATTAGAGATGTAATGGGTATCCTTTCTAATTACTAAGCTCTCCAAAAAGTATGTCATTATTACCCAAACAGAAAATTACAGATTCATCTATAATATGGTGACACTCAATGGGGACAGTGAGGGGCAAAAATAGTTTCTGCCCCAAATAGCCAGTCAGATGCTGGTGCCATTTGCTGAGACAAGGAATACAGGAGGAGTAGGAGCAAGAATATGGAATTCAGTTTTAAAAATGTTGAGTTTGAAGTGCCTATGGGTTACCCAAGTAAAGGCAGCTAATAGGCAGTTCTACTTAAGTGCTAGCAGAGATTTCTAAGGCTAGAGGTAAAGACTCGAGAGCCCTGAATTTGCAGATGGTGGCTGAAACCACAGGCATGCATGAGATCATTCAGGGACAATATATGTGGAATGAGAAGCAAAAACTGCAGAGGAGAAGGAGAGGGTCAGGTAACGGGAAAGCCAGTAGAATATGGTGTCATAACACCCCAGGCAGGGCCCACAACCTTCTCCATGAGAAGCCTCGAGGCTCAGGACCTAGGGTCACAATAAAAATCCTAGGTTGTTTTGACTCTTTCTATCTTTTTGTCAGTTGCCAGATATAAACTCCGAGTAGTTGATCCACCAAAATTACCCCTAGAAAAAAAACCCAACTCTGAGGATGATGGTGAGTAGTGAGCTCCCCTACACGGCTCTGTGCCCTGGCTGAATACCAGGGACACCCAAAGCTGGTGTGCTGTGGCACACAATCTACTTTTGTTCTGCACAGGTCCAGAGTTTGAGCCCAATCTGTGGATGTGGGTAAACCCTAACGTCGTGTTTCCTCCTGGAAAGCTGGAGGCCTCTGAATCTAGCAAGAGGGAGGATGTGGCAAGCACACTCCCCTCCCCCCAGCCACCTCAGGAGGAGGAAGATGCCAATGGCTCAGAGGCCACAGGGGTGGAATCACTGCCCCTTTCTTCCAGCGAGCAGTCTCCCTCTCAGAAGCACTTTGCCTCTTCCCCCAGCACCCTGGAGGTATGGATCTGGGACTGTAAACTGGACTTGGGCAGTAGGTGGGATGGGCTTAGGGAAGGTACAGTGGATTTCTGTTTTCTTAGGGATAGCAGAAGGTTAATGGGTTCAGAAATCACCTACATCCTTGGGTTGGGGAGAAGCCCAGATGATAGCCCTAGACCACTACCCCTTCCTGCCATTGCACCCTGGAGTAGAGGCTGAGGAGTCAGGACCAGTTCCTACTCTGTGCTCCTCTAGCTCACAGAAGAGGAGGAGGCTGAGGACCAGGATGACGGCTCCTCTGTGGCTCTCCCGTCCCCTCACAAAAGGGCCCCCCTCCAGAATCGGAGGCTTCGGCAAGCCAACAACCAGGCGGGGAGGCTCTGGTCCCGGCCCCCTCTCAATTACTTCCACCTAATTGCCCTGGCATTAAGAAACAGTTCCCCCTGTGGCCTCAACGTACAGCAGATCTACAGTTTCACTCGGTATGTGCCGGGGGCCCTGTGAGGAGGGAGAAGGGAGGGGGCCAGGGCCCTGGTCTGATGCCTTGCAATCTGTCCCACGGCCTGGGCTGCTGACTCAGTTTCCCCCTCTGGGTCTGAGAGGATGAGCACATTCCCAGTTCTCTTTTCCCAGGTGCATGTGTGCCCACATGTACAGGAGCATACTGACTCCCAACCCTGTTCACATCTTTAAAAAGGGTGGTGCTTTTTTTTTGTTTTTTTGTTTTTATGGCTCAGTTCTCATTTATTTAATTTTTTTATTTTAATTTTTTTTATTTTTGTCTTTTATTTACTTGATTGGGTTAAGGAATACTCAGTTTTTTTTTTTTTGCTTTTTTTATTTTTTTATTTTTTATTTTTATTTCGGCATATTATAGGGGTACAGATTTTAAGGTTTCAATAAATGCCCTTTTCCCCTCTCCCCCCACAAGTCTGAGTTTCCAGCATGATCAGTTCTCTTTTAAAACATAAATTTACCTGGGTCAGGTAAGTTTCTCCCACCATTCCTTTCACGATTAGCCACTATAAAATCTGATTTCCCCAATAGTTCCCCACCTGCTTCTGCTAGGGCTGGACTGCCTGGCACAACTCCCTGTACCCCCAGGGGCCGGTGGAGCCCAGCTGAGAAGAGATTTATCCTTAGCTCTGATGGTCCTGTACACAGTGTGAGGGAGCGCTCAGACCCTTTCCAAGTTGTTAGAAGAGCCCAGTGTCTCAGAATTCTAATCATCAAGTGGTGTCCCTCCTTAACCAAGGTTCCTTTTACAGGAGCTGGTTAGCCTGATTCTGCTTTGTCCGTGCTGTAGACCAAGTCCCGAGTCCTCAGAGGGAGGGCGGGAAATGGGGCTGGGGCTGGGGGCAGTGAACTGGGCTTAAAAGGTGGGGAGTCACATGAGCAATGCACCAAGTGGTTTTGCCATGTGTTGGGCCGGCAAAGAGCACTTCCAGTTGGCTTACCATTATCCACCCAGAGAGAAGGGCTGAGGCTCCTGGCCCCTGGGGAAGAACATGCTTGAGATTGGGGCATCCCTCAAAGAAACCACGCTTTCCTTATCTCTCTTCCCTATCCACAGACACCACTTCCCTTTTTTCCGGACGGCTCCAGAAGGCTGGAAGAATACTGTCCGTCACAATCTCTGTTTCCGGGACAGCTTTGAGAAGGTGCCTGTGAGTGCACAGGGTGGGGCCAACACACGGCCTCGGTCCTGCCTCTGGAAGTTGACGGAGGAGGGACACCGCCGCTTTGAGGAGGAGGCCCGCGCCCTGGCTTCCACCCGGCTGCAGAGCATCCAACAGTGCATGAGCCAGCCAGGTGTGAGGCCTTGCTGCTATGTGTGGGCCTGAGGGGGAGGGGACCTGAGGATCCTGACCCAAGGCTGAGTGTGCAAGCAGGTTGTATGCCATGGGGGGCTTCTTCTGTAGGAAGCAGGGAGAATAGCAGTGGTCTGAGACCCTTGAGTGTTGCCTGAAGCGAGACCTGCCCCACAAGCATGGGACTTGATGTACAAGGAATTGATTGGGAAACAACTAAGGTGCACTGGCCCTACTCGCAGCCCAGCAGCCTGGGGAATGGTGACCACAGTGTGAGAAGCGATACAGGTTGTGTGCAAAGGGGACTTTCTCTTTCCCTGGAGCAGTTCAGGGCTTCAGAGAAGTGGTGGCATTTGAGCCTTGAGTGAGAAGATCACCTGCTATGAGGGAGCATCCCAGGCTTAGAGAACAGCAGCTGCAAAAGCACACTCCTGTGAACTCTCTTCTTACAGATGTGATAAACTCTCTTTTCTTACAGATGTGATGCCCTTCCTCTTTGACCTTTAACCCCAGAAGCAAGAGTCAGCCCATCACTTATTAAAGTTTACCCTCAGCAGCCTTGTGTGCATGTGTGTTTGTGGGGTGGAGGATGGGAGAGTCTGAGGATGGGGCTAAGGGTGGAGATGGAGTTCAGCTCCAAGGATGGAAGTGGGCTGCCCTCAGAGCGGCTGGGTGACCCAGAGGCAACGGGGCAGGTGCCTGGTGTGCAGCAAAGGGAGTCCGTAACTTCCTTTCCTCAAAGGAGGGAAATACCCAGCCCTCCTCAGGTTCCGGGAGCAATTTCCATTTTTCTGGGCTATGAAGATGATCTTCAGAGATGTCGGCTGTAGCAGCTAGCCCTACAAGCACCACCTGCCCTACTCATTCAACTACCATTCTTTAAGCAGCTACTCTATCCAAGCTCAGAGGACAGGATGCGGCCCTACCTCAGGGGCCAGGGGCAGTTTCTGCACTGCACTGTGGTAGCTGGGACGGGGGTGAGGGCCTGTCGTAAGGGAGCACAGCAGGGAGGAGCTTTTATAAGTTTAGAGGTGGTAATCTATTTTTGTTTTACTTTATTGAGAATTTCAAACATATCCAAAGTAGAAGAATATAGTGAACCCCTACATAGCTGTCTTCCAGCTTCATTCCCTCACGAGTAACCGTGTTTTATTTATATATCCCGTCCCTTCCTTTTCCCTGGATTATTTTGAAGTAATTCCTAAACATCCTTTTTTCGCTGAAAGGACTCTTTAGGCATAGCGGCATCACATCTAAAGGAGATTAGCAATTTTAAAATTTTATCTGAATACTAGTCATATTTTCCCAACTTTCTATTTTATTAGCTGAAATACTTTTTTAGTTTTTACTTTTTTTTTTTTTTTTTGGAGACAGAGTCTCACTTTGTTGGCCAGGCTGGAGTGAGTGCCGTTGCGTCAGCCTAGCTCACAGCAACCTCAAACTCCTGGGCTCAAGCAATCCTGCCTCAGCCTCCTGAGTAGCTGGGACTACAGGCATGTGACACCATGCCTGGCTAATTTTTTCTATATATATTAATGAGCCAATTAATTTCTTTCTATTTATAGTAGAGACGGGGTCTCACTCTTGCTCAGGCTGGTTTCGAACTCCTGACCTCGAGCAATCTGCCTGCCTCGGCTTCCCAGAGTGCTAGGATTACAGGTTGGAGCCACCGCACCTGGCCTATTATTTTTTTTTATAGCTAGAATACTTCTATAGAAAAAATCCTCCTCTCATCCATAATTTAGTTATCCTGAGGTACCGTGTTTACAAGAAAGGCAAGAGTACTCAATTCCTTCCCTTGATATGTTAGTTTTAAAAACAGTTGGGCAGGGCGTGGTGGCTCACGCCTGTAATCCTAGCACTTTGGGAGGCCAAGGGGGTCAGGAGTTCGAAACCAGCCTGAGCAAGAGTGAGACCCCGTTTCTACTAAAAATAGAAAGAAAATGATTGGCCAACTAAAAATATTTAGAAAAAATTAGCCGGGCATGGTGATGCATGCCTGTAGTTCCAGCTTCTTGGGAGGCTGAGGCAGAAGGATTGCTTGAACCCAGGTGTTTGAGGTTGCTGTGAGCAAGGCTGACGCCACGGCACTCCAGCCTAGGCAACACAGTGAGACTCTGTCTCAAAAAAAATAAAAATAAAAACAAGCAGTTGGACAGGTGTGGTGGCTCCTGCCTATAATCATAGCACTTTGGGAGGCTGGTGGGGAGGATCCCTTGAGGCCAGGAGTTCAAGGTCAGCATAGCAAGACCTCACCTCTAGAAAAATAGAAAACTAGCTGGCATGATGGTGCATGCCTGTAGTCCCAGCTACTCAGGAGGCAGAGCCAGGAGGATCACCTGAGCCCAAGAGTTGGAGGCTGCACTGAGCTATGATGATGCCACTGCGCTCCAGCTTGTGTGATAGAACAAGACCCCATATCCAAACAAAAAACAAGTTGGCTCCCTAGCAATGAAGAGGTAGCTTTATAGTTGTCTTACAGCCTAGACAGGAAGTAGGTGAATGAGAATGAGTGACTCAGTTGTATCTGTGTTTTAAGATTAGAAAGAATGCCCAGCTGTGTTGTGAATGTAAACAAGAAAGGGGAGGCTGGGCGTGGTGGCTTATGCCTGTAATCCTAGCACTCTGGGAGGTGGAGGCAGGAGGATCGCTTGAGGTAAGGAGTTCGAAACCAGCCTGAGCAAGAGTGAGACCCCCCGTCTCTACTAAAAATAGAAAGAAATTAATTGTCCAACTAAAAATATATAGAAAATAATTAGCCATGGGAGGCTGAGGCAGGATTACTTGAGCCCAGGAATTTGAGGTTGCTGTGAGCTAGGCTGACACCACAGCACTCACTCTAGCCTGGGCAACAAAGCAAGACTCTGACTCAAAAAAAAAAAAAAAAAGAAATTACTTTTTGCAATTTTTAAAAGTAAGTATATTCATAGTATTTAATATCATGCTCTATGTAAGACACAGAAAGATATTCACAATACCCTGGGTGTGACCTATAATCCCAGTGACTCAGGAGGCTGAAGTGGGAGAATTGCTTGAGGCCAGAAGTTCAAGATCAGCCTGGGCAACAGAGCAAGACCCCTTCTCTAAAAAAATTTAGCCAGGTGTGGTGGTACACGCCTGTAATCACAGCTATTTGGGAGGCTAAGGTGGGAAGATCACTTGAGTCCAGGAATTCAAGGCTGCAGTAAGTTATGAGCACTCCAGTGCACTCCAGCCTGGGTGACAGAGAGAGATGCAACTCTGAAAAAAATTACAATACATTTTTGGCAGGGCGCAGTGGCTCATGCCTGTAATCCTAGCATTCAGGGAGGCCAAGGTGGGCGGATTGCTCCAGATCAGGAGTTTGAAACCAACCTGAGCAAGAGCGAGACCCCGTCTCTACTAAAAATAGAAATTAATTGACCAACTAAAAATATACATGCAAAAAATTAGCTGGGCATGGTGGCACATGCCTGTAGTACCAGCTATTCGGGAGGCTGAGGCAGTAGGATTGCTTGAGCCCAGGAGTTTGAGAATGCTGTGAGCTAGGATGATGCCACAGCACTCACTCTAGCCTAGGCAACAAAACAAGACTCTGTCTCCAAAAAAAAGAAAAGAAATTACTTTTTGGATTTTTAAATAAGGAAAGCTATCCATGAGCCCATTTGGTAGCTTGATACCACTAATTAGCAGACTGTCAGTTGCATGCTTCCTGTATTCTTCCCTGCACAAACTCCCACCACTAAGAGGCACCTTAACCTCAGGGTGCCTGAGCTTTGATGGTTTTACTTAGCTTCACAAACATACACAGAAGACCGCGATCTGCTAATTCTCAGGAGTAGGGCATGAATAGGACACAATCCCTGCACTTGAGGGGCTTTCCAACTGTTGGGTTTTCAACTGACTTACTAAACAAAAGTGATGGCGGGATGAGCAGAGGATCTTGGAGCCAAGAAATTAATACTGCAGGGACAACTCTGGAAAGCTTCACAAAAGGGGTGACAATCCATTCTTTCAATAAACATTGATTCAGATATTACCACCAGATAAAGTCACCAGCTTCATGGAAATGATATTCTAGTTCACATTTCAGAAGAATACAAATTATTTAGAATTCATAAGAAATTTACGAGACAGAACTGGAAAGATGGCCAGTGTGGTGATTCATGCCTGTAACCCCAGTTCTTTGGGAAGCTGAGGAGGGAGGATCGACTGAGGGGCCAGGAGTTCGTGACTAGCCTGGGCCACATGGCTAGACACTGTCTCTACAAAAAACTGAAAAAATTAGCTGGGCATGGTGGCATGTCCCAGCTACTATGGAGGCTGAGGCAGGAGGAGCCCAGGAGTTTGAGGTTACAGTGAGCTATGATTGGGCCACTACATTCCAGCCTGGGCAACAAAGCAAGACCCTGTCTCAAGACAAACAAACAAAACAGACCAGGCGTGGCTGCTCATGCCTGTAATCCTAACACTCTGGAAGGCTGAGGCGGGCAGATCGTTTGAGCTCAGGAGCTCAAGACCAGCCTGAACAAAAGCAAGACCCTATCTCTACTAAAAAAAATAGAAATAAGTTAACTGGTCAACTAAAAATATATAGAAAAAATTAGCTGGGCATGGTGGCACACGCCTGTAGTCCCAGCTACTTGGGAGGCTGAGGCAGGAGGATGGCTTGAGCCCAGGAGTTTGAGGTTGCTGTGAGCTAGGCTGACGCCACAGCACTCTAGCCAGGGCAACAAGAGTGAGACTCTGTCTCAAAACAAAACAAAACAGGAAAGAAGAAAATTCCAGGCACAAGGAACCAAGGGCTGGAGGGAGATGCTAAAATTCATAGGAGCTATAGGACTATTAGAATATTGCTCAGAGGAGGGCCTGGAGGTTGTCAGCCAAGGGTAGAGGAGAGCCAAGGAAGTTGGGAATCATGTTGTAAAAGGCTTTGAATAGCTTGTCAAGGGAGTTTAGATTTGTCCCAATGGCAATTTAGAGGTATTAAATCAATCATTAGGACGGGGCGAGGTGGCTCACGCCTGTAATCCTAGCACTCTGGGAGGATGAGGCAGGCGGATTACTCGAGATCAGGAGTTCGAAACTAGCCTGAGCAAGAGCGAGACCCCATCTCTACTATAAATAGAAATTAATTGGCCAACTAATATATATAGAAAAAATTAGCCAGGTATAGTGGCATATGCCTGTAGTCCCAGCTACTTGGGAGGCTGAGGCAGTAGGATCACTTGAGCCCAGGAGTTTGAGGTTGCTGTGAGCTAGGCTGACGCCACGGCACTCACTCTAGCCTGGGCAACAAAGCGAGACTCTGTATCAAAAAAAAAAATCAATCATTAATCAGGAAAGCCATTTTGCAGACTTTCTTAAGACCACATTGTGAAGGACATATGGAGCAGACCCTTGAAACCAGTTAGAAAGGTTTTACATGAATCCAAGCAAGAACGGAAGGAAATTGAGATGAGGTACCCCGTGAGTATAAAAAATGGAGGAAGACTTTAAACCTCTCAGAGTTCAGGCCAGGCGTAGTGGCTCACACCTGTAATCCTAGCACTGTGGGAGGCTGAAGTGGGAGGATCACTCAAGGTCAGGAGTTCAAAACCAGCCTGGGCAAAAGCGAGCATCCGTCTCTACTATAAGTGGAAAGAAATTAATTGGCCAACTAAAAATATATTTTAAAAATTAGCCGGGCATGGTGGTGCATGCCTATAGACGCCATGGCACTCTACCCCAGGCAAAAAGTGAGAGTCTGTCTCAAAAAACAAAAATAAAAACAAATAAACATCTCAGAGTTCAATGAATAAGACAACTGGAGCAGGGTGGACGTGGGTTTGAGTAAAAGGAATGTCAGGCGTGTCAAAGATAACTCACCCCAAACCTTAAGGCTTTATTTAGCTTCCTGGTTTTGTTCACCAGGAGGATGAAAACAGGGGATGTCTTGAAGAGGAAGATGTTGAGTTACATTTCACACTAGCAGAGTCAGATGGCAGCTGCATACTTGGTGGTGAAGAGCTTTAGTGAAAAGTTTCACAAGCAAAATTGCAGAGGGCTAAGGAGTTACTAGAAGTTAAAGCAGATAGTGTAGACTACTCTGAGAAGGACTGAAAACATGAGGGAAATGTATGCCTAGGCTGATTCAGGATAGGGGTTTGACAGAACGACAGGTCTTGGAAGTTCAAGTAAGGAGTTGCCTTGAGAGTGTGGCTGAAACATTGCTAGGATCCAGTGAGTAAAGTGAAGCCAAGAGGACCAGACCTAGACCAGTGCTTCTCAGACTTGAAAGAGCATCAGAATCCCCTCAAGGGCTCATTAAACCACCCACTGCCGTGCCTCACCCCAGAGTTTCCGATTCAGTAGGTCTGGGGTGGGACCCAATAATTTGTGTTACTAACAAGCTCCCTTCAGTGATGAGATTCCAAAAAAAGAAAGAAAAATAAAGTAAAAAAATTTTTAAAGAAAAAAAAAAAAACAAGCTCCCTGATGCTGATGCATGGGACACACTTTGGTTTTTTTGTTTGTTTGTTTGTTTTTTTGAGACAGAGTCTCGTTTTGTTGCCCAGGCTAGAGTGAGTGCCATGGCGTCAGCCTAGCTCACAGCAACCTCAAACTCCTGGGCTCAAGCAATCCTCCTGCCTCAGCCTCCAAGTAGCTGGGACTACAGGCATGTGCCACCATGCCCGGCTAATTTTTCTATATATATTAGTTGGCCAATTAATTTCTTTCTATTTATAGTAGAGACGGGTCTTGCTCTTGCTCAGGCTGGTTTCGAACTCCTGTCCTTGAGCGATCCGCCCGCCTTGGACTCCCAGAGTGCTAGGATTACAGGCGTGAGCCACCACACCCGGCCAATTTTCTAAGTGAAAGGATAAAAAGATGAGTCTCCTTCAAGAATGGAGGTCACTATGCGGTTAAAGACTGGATTGAAGGAAGGTAAGGCTGCATGGGAGGATGGAAAGTGGTAGTCAGAGTAGAACTTCAGAGTTGGATTCACAGAAAGAGCAAAGTCCAGGAATGACCCTGCCATGGGAATGATGGGAGGTCAAGGAACTGAGTGTTAGGCAGGTGCGGTGGCTGACGCCTGTAATCCTAGCTTTCTGGGAGGCCGAGGTGGGCGGATAGCTTGAACTCAGGACTTCAAGACCAGCGTGAGCAACAGCGAGACCCGGTCTCTACTATAAATAGAAATTAATTGGCCAACTAAAAATATATAGAAAAAATTAGCTGGGCATGGTGGTGCATGCCTGTAGTTCCAACTACTCGGGAGGGTGAGGCAGAAGGATCACCTGGGCCCAGGAGTTTGAGGTTGCTGTGAGCTAGGCGGACGTCACAGCACTCTAGCCCGGGTAATAGAGTGAGACTCTGTCTCAAAAAAAAAAAAAAAAAAAAGGAACTGAGTGTTAGCATGACTGGGCGTGGTGGCTCACGCCTGTAATCCTAGCACTCTGGGAGGACTGGTTGAGCTCAGGAGTTCAATACCAGCCTGAGCAAGAGTGACACCCCGTCTGTACTAAAAACAGAACAAATTAGCCAGTCAACTAAAAACGAAACAAAAAATTAGCCGGGCGTGGTGGTTCGTGCCTATAGTTTCAGCTACTTGGGAGGCTGAGGCAGGAGGATAGCTTGAGCCCAGGAGTTTGAGGCTGTTGTGAGCTAGCCTGATGCCATGGCACTCACTCTAGCCTGGGCAACAAAGCCAGACTCTCTCCAAAAAGAAGAAAAAGGAATTACATCTGGCAGAGGATAGAGTTGAGAGGGCAGCTCCAACAGGAAGTCAAGATCTTAACCAGAGTCTGGCTACCCTCTGGGCTTGAATCTCGTAGAATTGACCGTGTACAGACCCACAGACATGGTAGCCCATCCAGGTCAGTGCACCAGAACTAGTGACAAAGTCTAAGGGAAGTCCTGTAAGTAAGGTGTGGGCTATGCCCCAGGCTTTCTGGGCGAGTCTCCAGGGCGGAGCTTACAGTCTGGCGACCTCAGCCTTGTGATGGAGCAATTCCCCTTAGCCCCTAAGGTTTAGGGAAGCAGGGCCAACAGGGAGACTGCTGATTCTGGGAGAAGGGGCTTGCAAAGAATAAAAATTCCACTACAACTGCACTTTTACAGATCAAAAATGACGGCTAGCCCTCAGCAATGATGCTGCCCACTTTATAGCATACCCTTTACAGCTTTACAGGAGCCGCGGTCAGAACACCCTCTGGGGTGACTGCGATTAGGTATTGGAGCATGGTCACCTCCAGCGGGTGTTTCCCAACAGCCTGCCGGTACAGAGGAGCACCAGAGCTGGAGGTGCTGACTCCACTACTCCACATCTGTACAACCTTCCACAAAGTTCCTTTACCTCCTCCCACCCCTCAGGTTTCCCGCTTGGAAAATGCCAGTAAGACGCCACACGACGTTACTGGGAGGATTCAGTGAGGTCGTTACTGTAAAGCTCTGGACACATAATACGGGCCCTTGCCCATGCCGGAGACGCGCGTAGCCTGCGGCCCTCACTTTGCGGCGCGCGCTTCCCGCATCCGCCTGGCTCTGCCCGGCCGCTTTACTCGCCCCACTCACTGCATTGGGAACGTCGCCGCCTCGGGACCTGCGGCGGGGGACGGATCTGCGCAGCCGCAAAAGTTTGCAGTGTCGCCTGCCTGCCGCTGGGGGCCGCGGGAGCCGCTGGGTTAGTCCCGCCCCAACGGGTCAGAGGTCAGGGGTCACCGGTTGGCGAAAGATCGGCTGTGCTGGTGGCGGCGTTACCTGGTCCTGGACCTATGACGCCGGCGCAGCGCTGCCCTCTGTGCCGCCAGACCTTCTTCTGTGGTCGCGGACACGTCTACAGCCGCAAGCACCAGCGGCAGCTAAAGGCCGCTTTGGAACGGCTCCTGCCCCAGGTGCGGACGCGAGGCTGGGGGACCCTGGGATGCGGGGCAGTGCAGGGCGGACCTGAGGGCGTATGATTTACGGGTCCCCCTCGGGGTCCTACTTGGCCTCTCCCCCGCAGGTGGAGGCCGCCCGCAAGGCCATCCGCGCCGCCCAGGTGGAGCGGTACGTGCCCGAGCACGAGCGATGCTGCTGGTGCCTGTGCTGCGGCTGCGAGGTACGGAAACACCTGAGCCACGGAAACCTGACGGTGCTGCACGGAGGGCTGCTGGAGCATCTGGCCAGGTGATGGCCGAGCTGAGGGCCTCCTCCAGCACAGACGCGTACACGAGCGGGAGAAGGGTTTGGGGTGGGTGAAAGGAAGGACGCTCTTGTGATTGGATCAGGATGGATGGTTTGAATCACAGGCATTGCCAGCCTTGGGGGGGTTAGGGATCTTATGGTTGCATGGCCCCAGTGGTGCTGCTGGTGGTCTAGCCAGGAAAGCCAGCTTGGTCACCGCCCATCACCTCCCCTCAAATTCTCATAATTTTATTGGAAAAAGGGAGGAGACTGGAGATCTTGAAGAGACTGGTAACTGTGTTCCTCTCTCAGCCTTGCTCCAGCAGAAACGCAGACCTGTTTGCATTACTTACTTAATGAATGCTTAGGTATCTGAGTAATACTTTAAAATCTATAACTGAGCTTATTCATTCTCTCCATTCTCAGCCCAGAGCACAAGAAAGCAACTAACAAATTCTGGTGGGAGAACAAGGCTGAGGTCCAAATGAAAGAGAAGTTTCTGATCTCCCCCCAGGAGTATGCACGGTAAGTCACTGGTCATGAAAGATGAAGTAGCAGGGTGAATTCTCTGTATCTTTGTCAGGTATGGGAGCTTCCTCTGTTTTTGGAAAATTCAGTAGGGACTTTGTTAGTACCTACTCTTCATAGAACTTAGTATTCTAGGCACTATATTGGGCTCAAAAGAAGTGTGACAGAGTTCTTGGGACTTATAATCTAGTTGGGGGATGGAATTTAGCAAAGAGAGAATGGTATATAGTAAAAGTTGACTATAATCAGCTACATAAATGTGAGGCACAGAGAATACTGAAGTGCTTTAGGAACAGAAGAAGTTGTTTATAGTGTTCAAGAAACTGGTGCTCCATCTTATATTTTCCTGGTTAGAGCTGGAACCCATACTACTAAGTGAAGTATCCCAAGAATGGAAAAACAAGCACCACATATACTCACCAGCAAACTGGTATTAACTGAGCAGCACCTAAGTGGACACATAGGTACTACAGTAATAGGGTATTGGGCAGGCGGGAGGGGGAGGGGGGCAGGTATATACATATATAATGAGTGAGATGTGCACCATCTGGGGGATGGTCATGCTGGAAACTCAGACTTGTGGGGGGAGGGGGGTAAAGGGCATTTATTGAAACCTTAAAATCTGTACCCCTATAATATGCCAAAATAAGAAAAAAAATTGTATAATTTTGAAAAAAGAAAAACTGGTGCTCACCCAGTACCCACTTTTTGTAGTTTTAGTCTCTATTTTAACTATTTTCTGGAGCTTGAGAAACTGAAATGCAGAAAGCTGGTCAGTATCAAGGGAGTGTGAGCCCTGAACTGCTTCAGGAAGAGAACTGGCAGCCTCACTATGCCACTTTTAATTGAGACCATACTACGATTATGGGTTGTGGAACCCAAGAGGATCTCAGAGTCAAGTGTTAGAGAAAAACTCATGGTATCATTCTTACCTACTCAGTGTGGGGAATAATGAGGGGACAGTAGGAAATGGAGAATTATGAGGGTAGATTCTTTGAACTTATGGAGTGATTGCCAGGATATTTTAAGTGGAAAAGCAAGGTATAAAAGAACATATGTTACCTTTTGCATAAGAAAAAATATATATATACACACAACTGACCTTTGAACAAGAAGGGGGTTGTGACCCCCTGCAGAGTTGAAAATCTGTATATGACTCCCCAAAACCTTACTGAAAGCCTTACCAATAACATAGTCAATTAAGACTTTTTTTTTTGAGAGAGAGAGTGAGTCTCGCTTTGTTGCCCAGGCTAGAGTGAGTGCGGTGGCATCAGCCTAGCTCACAGCAACCTCAAACTCTTGGGCTCAAGCGATCCTGCTGCCTCAGCCTCCTGAGTAGCTGGGACTATAGGCATGCGCCACCATGCCCAGCTAATTTCTTTCTTTTTTTTTTTTTTTTTTTGAGACAGAGTCTCATGTTGTTGCCCAGGCTAGGGTAAGTGCCGTGGCGTCAGCCTAGCTCACAGCAACCTCAAACTCCTGGGCTCAGGCAATCCTTCTGTCTCAGCCTCCCAAGTAGCTGGGACTACAGGCATGAGCCACCATGCCCGGCTAATTTTTTCTATATATATTAGTTGGCCAATTAGTTTCTTTCTATTTATAGTAGAGAGGGTCTCGCTCTTGCTCAGGCTGGTTTTGAACTCCTGACCTCAAGTAATCCGCCCGCCTCAGCCTCCCAGAGAGCTAGGATTACAGGCATGAGCCACCGCACCCAGCCCACAGTAATTTTTTTAAAAAATTAGTTCTTCCATCTTCTGGGGAATCAATGTCCAGGATCAACTCTCAGGGTAGGAGATCGATCAGTCATCTGCCTTCCAGGGTAGCCTACAGAAAGTCCAGTTGTGCTCCACCGTGTTCTCATTGGCTTGCTCACTCAAGTGATGCATTCAGATGATGTTGATCATGAGACCTTGTTTTGTAATGTATTCCATCAAGTGGACTCGAGAGAAACTTCCTGGTGATAATCACAGGATCCAAAAGTAAAGGAAAACTGGCAGTCTCTAAATGCCTCCTAGGCTGGGCACAATGGCTTACACTTACAATCCCAACATTTTTGGAGGCCAAGGAAGGAGAATTGCTTGAGGCCAGGAGTTGAATATCAGCCCGGGCAATTCTGTCTCATAAAAAAAAAATACCGAGATGCCTCTGGTAAGAAATGGACCTTGCCTTGGTAGTGATGGTTAATTGAGTTATGATGACAGCCACAGGATTAAGAGTACTTAGAGGCCGGTGCGGTGGCTCACACCTGTAATCCTAGCATTCTGGAAGGCCGAGGCGGGCGGATTGCTTGAGGTCAGGAGTTCAAAACCAGCCTAAGCAAAAGCGAGACCCCGCCTCTACTATAAATAGAAAGAAATTAATTTGCCAACTAATATATATACCCCAAAAAATTAGCTGGGCATGGCGGCGCATGCCTGTAGTCCCAGCTACTTAGGAGGCTGAGGCAGTAGAATTGCATGAGCCCAGGAGTCAGGTTGCTGTGAGCTAGGCTGACGCCACCGCACTCACTCTAACCTGGGCAATAAAGCGAGACTCTGTCTCAAAAAAAAAAAAATACTTAAAAAGGTTCTGAGTACTAGATAGCTCCACAGCTTCTTCAAAAACATCCAAAGGATTCAAAGGCTGAGGTCACTTAGACAGTGAATCGAAGTCTCAGTCTGGTAAAAAATTGTTTCTTTCTGAAGCCCATCATATTCCTTATCCAGGGTTAAAGTCAACTCTTAAGTTTTTAAAAAGTTGAGGCCACATCAGAAAAGAGGTCCATCCTAAGCAATGAAGTATTGCCTTGAGGGTATTGAGCTGTGAGAAAGTCCCTACCAAACCATAGCTCCAAGCATGGGATACAGAGTCTCCTGTCACTGGGGCCAGAGTGCAGCGTCATAGCTCAGTGCAACCTCAAACTCCTGGGCTCAGGTGATCCTCCTGCCTCAGCCTCCTGAGTAGCTGGGACTACAGGTGCACACCACCATGCCCAGCTAATTTTTGTATGTTTTGTAGAGACAAGGTCTCGCTCTTGTTCAGGCTGGTCTCAACCTCCTGGCCTCAAGAGATCCTCCCACCTCAGCCTCCCAAAGTGCTAGGGTCTGAACCTATAGATAGGTCTTACAGAACCTTATAGATAGGTCTGAACCACTGCACCCAGCCTACTTTTGACTTTTGAGCATTGTAAATTGTCAAGCTCACACACACAATAAGGCCAGGCCAAGACCCAACTGATCTGACTGGTAAAAGATACAAGACAACACTTTGCGATTTAGATGGTTTATTACTTCCATAGGACGGTGGAGAGTAAGACCAACGTGCTAGTTTCCCAGATCCTTGTTTCACACATCCAAAAAGACCACATTGAAACAAAAAAGGCTGGCTGACACGAGTTGGGGGCTACTCTGTTGCTGGGGAGCCAATTCTAGTCTGTGGCTAAGTGGGGATTTTTTGCTTTTAACTTTTATTTTTGATAATTTTTTAAAACTAAGTGATTTTATATTGTTTAGCTGTAATCCAAAACGGATGGAGCAGAAAGGCTCAGGCCTTATCAGAACCTAGGAGTTAATGAGAAACTACCTTATGACAACCTCTGGGGAGATAGGGAGGCCATTGGGACCTGGCCTCATAGCAACTTAATACAGGCCTCCCATCCTCTTGTTTTCCAGGAGGGTCACACAGGCATTCAGCCAAGATTCTGCAAAGTTGTGGTTCAAGCCATTGAAGGACATGTGCAAGTTTTAAACCACAGAGTACTTAAAATGTCCTTTATAATGGCCAAGTGGTCATGCTTGGCATTGGTAACAAAGAGCCTAACAGTATTTTTGTGTGTGTGTGTGTGTGAGTCTCACCCTCTTGGCTGGGTTCACTATGAATCCAGGTGAGGGGTACACCTGTTCACTGTAGTATTGTTGTTTCTAAGTTTGAAATTTCTCAAAATTAAAAAAAAAAATCTGGGGAGCTTTTCACAACTTGTGGGGCATGGGTTCTGGGGTGATTTGCCCATTCTTTTTAGATTCAAGAAATCCATGGTAAAAGGTTTGGATTCATATGAAGAAAAAGAGGACGAAGTGATCAAAGAGGTAAGTTAAAGGCAAGGCCTCTGAAGGACCCAGCCCCCAGGATTATCCTGTACCTAAGCAGCCTCTCGCCCACAGATGGCAGCTCAGATCCGTGAGGTGGAGCAGAGCCGGCAGGAAGTGGTTCGGTCTGTCTTAGAGGTTGGTTCCCCTCGGAGGATCCAGAGCAGTATCCAAATCCACTGATCCCTGGCTTTCCCAGGTCCAGCATTTAATGAACCAGCTCTTCTAAGAAAACTCTCGGACTCCATTCCTCATCTGCTTGGCTTGAATTCCCTTACCTGTTTACCAGCAGGCAGGCTCAGTCAGTGAAGATGTGGACAGGGCTGGGAGGGAAGCACAAGTTTTAAAGATGGGCAGTACCCCCCATATGCCAATTTGTTGCCTTCCTGTGATACTGGGGCCTTGAGGGTGGGGGCACAGCCTAGGCAGGCTCTTAAGCATCCCAGACACATTTATTTTTCCTGAATCAAACTCAGCCTCAGGCAGTGCCAGACCCAGAAGAGGGCTCTTCAGCACCTGGAAGCTGGAAAGGGACAAACAGGTAAGATTTTTAGGGACTCTCTTTTTGGAAGTTTGACATCTTAGAGCTGTCTGCAATCTTTTTCCTGGGAAATGGGAACAGATCTGATCTTTACCATCCTCATGGTTCAAGGACCTCATCTGCCAAGCCTGGCTCATGTTTGTCTTTTTCAGCCATGTAGCCTCCAGCTCACAGCAGCCCTCATACTTGGATCTGCCACCAGCTCCAGAGCTTGACTGGATGGAAACAGAACAACCTCTGACATTCATTGGCCATCAGGTACAATGGATAAACAAGCCAGAAAAGGGTCAATGCTCCCTCAGGTCTCAGAAGACCCCTCTTCTGATTTTCCTACCTATTCTCCTGGTCATTTCCTGTCCTCTGGCTTTTCCCTTACTGCACTGTTCCCTAAATATTGTGTTCTTAGTTCGTAACCAGCCTGAGCAAGAGCGAGACCCCATCTCTACTATAAATAGAAAGAAATTAATTGGCCAACTAACATATATAGAAAAAATTAGCTGGGCATGGTGGCGCATGTCTGTAGTCCCAGCTACTCAGGAGGCTGAGGCAGCAGGATTGCTTGAGCCCAGGAGTTTGAGGTTGCTGTGAGTTGGGCTGATGCCACAGCACTCACTCTAGCCTGGACAACAAAGCGAGACTCTGTCTCAAAAGGAAAAAAAAAAAAAAAATGTGTTCTCAGACCTCTTTTCTCACCTTCCGTAGTTATATTATGCACACCTGTTGCCATCATTGCCATTTAGAGGAGTGGCAACCCCTCAATTTTGCCCTCTTCAGAAATTACAGTTCCAGCTTAATAAAGGACATTTTTATACTTAAATATCCCCCAGGCACCTGAACCTAATCCCTACCAGTCTTGCATTTCCACTCACCATAAATGCAGATCAGTATCTCCTCCTCCTGTTTCATTTCCAACAAGTAGTCAATTTTACCTCTTGTCTGCCTCTGTTCAACCCTGGACAATTTCTACTTCCCCTGCAATCCTGCCCCAAACACACAGAAAATCATTGCATTACCTGCGACTTCATGTTCTACACTCCAGCTGTACTGTTGCTCCCTGCCTTTACACAGTTGTCACTACCTAAAATATACTCCCCCCCCCCTTTCCTTATCCTCTAGTTAAAAGCCTTCAGCTCTTAGCTCAAGTGTTACTTTTTCATAGAAAGCTCACCTGAACAGGTCATCTCTATTAGAAGTGGATGTAGCACCATGTGAAGCTGTAAATATAATAATTTGTGTAATTTATGCTTAATTCTCTCCCCCAATCTTGTGTACGCTCTGTGAGGGCAAGGTTTTGTTCTGCCGGCATGTAGTAGGCACTCTACTTTTGGACATCTTCACTATTAAGAGTGTGACCCAGGCCGGGCATGGTGGCTCACCCCTGTAATCCTAGCACTCTGGGAGACTGAGGTGGGTGGATTGTTTGAGCTCAGGAGTTCAAGACCAGCCTGAGCAAGAGTAGGACCCCATCTCTACTAAAAATAGAAAGAAATTAATTGGTCAACTAAAAACATATAGAAAAAAAAATGTGATCCGCTGGAGGACAGTATACTGTCTTTCATGCCTGTAATCCTAGCACTCTGGGAGGCCGAGGCGGGTGGATTGCTCGAGGTCAGGAGTTTGAAACCAGCCTGAGCAAGAGTGAGACCCGTCTCTACTATAACTAGAAAGAAATTAATTGACCAACTAATATATATAGAAAAAATTAGCTGGGCATGGTGGCACATGCCTGTAGTCCCACCTACTCGGGAGGCTGAGCCAGACAGATCGCTTGAGCCCAGGAGTTTGAAGTTGCTGTGAGCTAGGCTGACGCCATGGCACTCACTCTAGCCTGGGCAACAAAGCGAGACTGTCTCAAAAAAAAACCAAAATCAACTGGGGAGCAGAATTAGCACTGTGGCAGCAGTCACACTTACCTCCTTTAAAGTTAGCTTTGTCTTTAATTATGAGTATCCTATCATCTCTTGGGTTTATTACTTAGGAATTTTTCCCCTCATTTCCAACTACAGGATATACCAGGAGTTGGTAACATCCACTCAGGTAAGGCACAGAGACAATTATTCTTTTTAGAGAAAAAAGTTGACTAAGATTAAGTGTATGTATCTGATTAAGGACTTATATCCAGAATATATGAAGAACTCAGTAAGAAAACACCCAGTAAAAGGATACAAATAGGTGTTCATTATTGGTCATTAGGGAAATGCAAATTAAAGCCACGATGAGCTACTACTATATAATCAGAGTGACTAAAATTAAAGACTGATCATACTAAGGGTTTGGCGATGGTGTGGAAAACTGAAACCCTCATGCAGTGCTGGTGGGGATGTAAAATGGTACAATCACTTTGGAAAAGTACCTACCTAATACCTACCATATTATTCAGCCACTCCACTCCTGAGTATTTACTCAAGAGGAAAGCAAGCCTGTGTACTTGTACACAAATCTTCGGAGCAGCTTTATTTCTAGCACCCCAAAGTGGAAACAATGCAAAAGTCCACCAACAGGTAGATGGATAAATAATGGAATAATATTCAACAGTGAAGGAATTATACATGCAACACAGATTAATCTCAAAATAATAGGGGCCACACACACTTTCCCCCAAAATATACATATTACTTAGATCAGTGGTGGCCTGGAACAGGGGGAAGGTACAAGGAGAGGTAGGATTTTGATGGGGCAGTGATACCTAGGGGTGATGGTTTCACTCAAAATTTATCAAATTTAAAATGTGTGCAGTGTAATTATTTTTAAAGCTATTTTAAAAATAAAGCATATCACATGTAAATAAGGTACATGTTGCTTTAAATTAGCTCAGGGCCTTCAATTTTGCAAGCACCAGAATTCCTGGATTTTGCTTTTCAATGTTTTTAGTTTTTAATTAGGAGGCAAGTTAATAGCTAGAGCAAGTTTCACAATAGTCCAAAGTTAAAAAAAAACAAAACCTTAATTTCTTATTATTGGGTCTTCCTTTTCCAGGTGCGACACCTCCCTGGATGGTCCAAGAGGAGGAATACATCTCTGAGAACCAACAAATAGGACCTTCCTATGAAGAATTTCTTAAAGAAAGTAAGTAAAGTAATTCAAGATGAGCAGAAAATTCTTTAGTAGTAATCTTCACTCTCAAAACTATTTCCTTATCATTGCACAGAGGAGAAACAGAAATTAAAGAAACTGCCCCCTGACCGAGTTGGAGCCAACTTTGACCACAGCTCCAGCACCAGTGCAGGCTGGTTACCCTCTTTTGGCCGAGTCTGGAATAATGGACGCCGCTGGCAGTCCAGGTATGGGTCCAATGCCAGGTCCCCAACCTACCACCCCTTTGGGGATCTCACCCTTTATCCTGTTAACCCTTCATCTCCTTTTAGGCATCAATTCAAAACCGAAGCAGCAGCAAGGAACAAACAGCAGTCATACAAAGAAAAAAGCTAATTGTTGCCCACAAGTCTCCAAGCAAAGTCTATACATCCATACCCACTATTATTCCTTCCACCAAATCCTTTGTAATTGCCTTTCTTAGGAAACAGACGTACCCCTTCATTCGATTTAATAAAGTTTTATTTTTCCAAATATACAGTTGGTTTGACCTGTAAAAAAATTAAAAAGAGAATCAGAACTATAAAGCCTTGTAAAGGGGACATGTACTTCCTAAGAGTCCCTAGGTTCTTGCTCACCTGTTCACGCATCTTCACCAGCAGCTGGGGCATCTCCACCCTTGGTATTTCTGGTGTAAATTACTTGAGCTCTGTGCTTTGAAACCAGCTTGATAAGTCCTGGGGAGAAAGGATATGTTTTCAGTATGCTTTCTATCCCTTCCCTAACAGAATCCCTTAATTGGAAACAGTTTAGTGACGGGATGGATACATCTAGAGTTTTTGATGATTACCTATCTTCACTCACCCTTTAAATTAGGGGCCCATCATGTGCTCTTGTAATAACCACAATCTAGCATTTTGCTATAACTATCAGTCACTATAGTCTTCATTAATGTGAAATCATGGTAATTAGACCTGCTATCAATTTCTAAATGTAATGCATCAACAAGTTATTTCACCATAAAAATTTTAAACTTAAACATTTTCTAAATCATTGTAATTTCTTGAGTTATTTAAAAAATATTGTTGCCTCTGCAATTCTGTGCTTTTATTCACTTGAATCATGAAGGATCCTTGGGCTTCACTATTCACTAAACTGCCATAGGAGATCCATGGCACAAAAGTGGCTTAAGAACCCTACTAAGAACTTATCTCAGGAACAAAACATTAGAATTATATTACTAACAGCCAATGGTCAGGCTATATACCTTTTTAAAAAAAATTCCAACCGCTTTTCCTGTAAAAGCACTTAAGATTACTAACATGGTAAAGACAATTTAACCCGCAAAAGGACAGCAATACAACACACTCCTCACCTTTACTAAGGAGTTCCTGAAGGGCTGCCCTGGCCAGGGAACCTCGAATCTTCAGTCTCTCAGAGACCACAGCTGGGGTTATAAGCTTATAGTTGGGAACTTCCTTACAGAGCTTGTCATATGTAGCTTTGTCAAACAAGACTAAGTTGTTGAGCTTGTCCCGAACTTTGCCTTTGGACCACTTCTGCTCACCAAACAAAACAAGAAGTTAGTATTCCTGGCAGAAGCACCCTTTCCCTCACAACAATCTTGTGTCAGAGAAATCGCTCCCATTGTCAAAGATAAATTATAGATTACAAAAACAAGCGATACACCTTTGGGACTTTGGAATACAGCCCAAGCCCCACAGGATCTCTTAAAAATAACGTGCTAAACACTGAAGCAAACACTTCATACACACTTGTTTCATTTCCATAACCTAAGTAATACATACTATCTCATCCTTCAAATTAGAAAAAAAGGAATTCTGATCCCACAGAGAGTAAACAAAAAGACGACGACAGAAAGTTAGACTCTAATAATCTGATTCTAGAACTCACAACCTGAAAAGCCACTTGCTATACTAAAAGGCGAGGGGAGGGCACCCCCAGTCTCCTTCTCTCTTAGAGTGAGATTCACTCCTACCTTCTTTTTGGCCTTGCCCCCAGATTTGTTCACTGGGTCTTTGTCTTTCTTGGCCGACTTTCCGGCATCTTTCTTCTTCTTGTCGTCCTTGGGCGGCTGTAGGAATTGAGGCGGAATGCAGTCCGATCATAAAGTAATCCCGAGCTCCCCTAATACGCCCCAGCCCCAGCCCCGCACACGCCACTACCAGAGCACATGTGTGAAGAGTGCAGTAACACCCGCGCCCGCCCAGAGACCCAGCCCAGCAGTCTAAGGAGCCCTCCCGCCCATGCTGCCTCCACTGAGCCCTAGCATCGCCCCGCTCTCAGAACCCCGCCAAGTCGCGCCCCCAACTCTCACCATTGCGAAGCTTGGAGAACCACTTCAGCTACCGCAGCCTTATTAAGATGTCGGACAAAAAGGAAACGCTGCTCACGAACAGGCCCAGAAATCTCCGCCCGCCGTGAGTACTTCCGGGGCAAGGGGCGGAGCCACGCGCAGGACGTTCTCTGGCGAAGAATTGGCTCTCAAGCTAGAGGGAAGGAGGAAGTGAACTCCAACTCCCAAGCTGTGCCTCGTAAACACTGCCCCCGGTTTGTTGCACTTTGCCGCTAGTTGTGAAGCAGTACTATAGCGCTGTCATCCGACACTGAAACAGGAAAAGCAATTTACCTGGTCCCAACATCTACCTTTCTGGCATTACTAACGACGAAGCATGTCGCTCCAAGTGCGCAAGCGCCACAGGTGGCGACGCGGCGGGCTGTGAGGTGGGGTGGGGACGAGGGCGGGGACTGTGAGTGCAGATCCGGGGCGGGGCCCAATCCGAGGGTCCCCGCCACGGCTGCAGCAATGGCGATTTTTAGTGTGTATGTGGTGAACAAAGCTGGCGGCCTGATTTACCAGTTGGACAGCTACGCGCCACGGGCTGAGGCTGAGAAAACTTTCAGTTACCCGCTGGATCTTCTGCTCAAGCTACACGATGAGCGTGTGCTGGTTGCTTTTGGCCAGCGAGACGGCATCCGGGGTGGGCTAAGCTCGGGCTTCGGGGGCGGGCCCTGGTGCTGTGAAGTGGGCTGGTGTGTAGGTGCGGGGCTGGGGAGGTATGGGGGTCAGGCCGGGTCCCTTGGCCCCTCGGCGGAATCCCCGGGGCTGGAGCTTCAGCTTCGCTGACCGATAGCTTCACCCCTGCAGTGGGCCATGCAGTGCTGGCCATCAATGGCATGGACGTGAACGGCAAGTACACAGCCGACGGGAAAGAGGTGCTGGAGTATCTGGCTAACCCTGCTAATTACCCGGTGTCCATTCGATTCGGCCGACCCCGCCTCACCTCTAATGAGAAGCTTATGCTAGCCTCCATGTTTCACTCGTAAGTCCCCGGTCTCCTGAGCTGCAGTGCTTATCTTTCTCTTTTTCCTCTTAAGTCGTCAGTTCTTGTGTTATGAAAAAAACGACTGATCCAGTGTCTAGATTTTAGGTAATACTGGTAGTGATGTGATCATGCTTAAAGTCAGCTTCTCTTCTCTGAGCCTTAATTTCTTTAAAGAAAGCCAGTTGAACTAAATGATCTTTTTTATAATTTTTACTTTTTACCCAAAGGCCTTGCTGTGAGTGAAGAACTACAAGATCTTTAAAAAATTTTTTCTGCTGCCAACTATGAGATATGCTGGCCTACATTTAGGAGCTAAATAAGCATGGCACATATTCCCAGAGTGTTCATTTTATCCAAAGTTGAGTTTATTCATAATATATAAAGAGAGTTTCACTATTGCACTTGCCAATCTGGAACTCCTGGTTTCAAGGGATCCTCCCATGCCAGCCTCCCAAGTGGCTGGGATTACAGGCAGCACGGCCAGCTCCATTTACCCAAACTTTTCCATGTAAAATGTCCTATAGTAAAGTATGTAATATAAAGTAAATGCAGAATTCAAATGAATTTAAAAGAAATGCTTACACTGCTACCAAACAGCTCACACTACCTTTCCTTACTGTCCCAGGCTGTGATGTGAACTCCTCAGCAAATAGTGTCATTTCAGTGGAAAAGTTTATGAGGCACTCCTCCCTTACAGCAGTGGGGTACAGTCCCAACTCTGCCTTCTTTGCATGTAGGCTCTTTGCCATCGGCTCCCAGCTGTCTCCTGAACAGGGAAGCTCAGGCATTGAGATGCTAGAGACAGACACATTCAAACTGCACTGCTTCCAGACACTGACAGGTATGCATTTCCAGATAGGCCAGAAGGATGCAGTGGGGCAGGTTGGGGGAAAGGATTGAGCAGAGACAACTTTAGTGAACAAAGAGGGGGGTGGTGTTAGCTTTAGCTGGGACAGTTCTGCAGACACATCTGTTTGTTTGTTTTGTGAATACAAAGCCAATATTTACTCTGAAGCTGATTTTGTCCACGTCACCCAGCATGCTCAGCACTAGTTATCTGTATTCAGATAAAAATCAACACATTTCACATTGCACACGTTTTGGAAAGTGGTGTTCCAAAATGAAATTTGAAAGCCAAGTGGAAATGGCCTTTGGATCGAGAATGTCATTGCTTTACTTCCTTAATTTAGACTATTTAAAACTGCCTGAGTTTGTCCCTATTGTTTCTGCTGAGGGACTCCAAAATAGGAAATAAGTGGCAGAGCTAGAACTTAAAGCCTAGTCTCCATCTGCTGGGTGACATGGTAAAGTCACTTCACTTCTCTAACGTCTCTAGTCTCATCTAGATTTAAAATCTTGCCTTTCTGCAGTATGTAGCAATAAGGATAAAATAAAAAATGGGCTTATGAAACTGTTTTGTGAAGTTGAAATTGCTGTACAAATAATAAGATGACATTATTTGCTGCATTGTGACCCTTCAGTTACCATTCCTGGTCTCTACAGGGATCAAGTTCGTGGTACTGGCAGATCCTAGGCAAGCTGGAATAGATTCCCTTCTCCGAAAGATTTATGAGATTTACTCAGACTTTGCCCTCAAGAATCCATTCTACTCCCTGGAGATGCCCATCAGGTAAGTGGCCCCATTCCCCAGATACTGGTCAAAGCCTCCTTGCCCCTCCCTGTGTGCTTTGCCCAAAGTCATTTGAAGTGTGATAGAATATTACTTGTAAACAAGACAACAGTGAATAGCCCTTTATTTATTTGTAAATAAAGTCCAGACTTTCCTTCAGGTTCTGGGGTTCATGTCCCTCAAGCAAAGTTTCCCCTGGCTTCAGTGGGGAGATAGGCTCAAGCCTAACAGTTTTTTCTTATTGTCTCTTGGGCCTGGCTTAGGTGTGAACTCTTTGACCAGAATCTGAAGCTTGCCTTGGAGGTAGCAGAGAAGGCTGGGACTTTTGGACCTGGGTCATAGGCCAAACCTGCCTTGGACCCCCAAATTCTGAGAGTTCCCACAGCAGGGGTCCTGCTGTTTCCACTCTGATAGAGATCCCAGCAGCCTTGTTAGTGCACTCAAAAATGAATGCTGAGCCTGATAACATGTACTGATCCCTGAGCTTAACACCATGCTCTTTCCCTATGTATATATCATGGCCCTACTTTCCAACTCTGTACAGATTTATTTATGGAAGAGTTAGGTCCATAAATGATGTAATAAATATTCCTTTGATCCCAGTGTTTGCTATCCTAATTGATGGTTCTCAGGGAAAGGCATAGGAAGGGAGACAGAAATGGTTAGAAAATTCTAAAAAGATGATATTATGTTCTAGTGCAACAAGTTTGTGTTCATTAAATAAATGTCCTTTCCTTTTGGGGTAGAAAGAGCAGGTCTTACAGTATTTCCCAAGAAAGCTGTCTCTGGCTTATAGTACCCCTTTGAAAGAATGGGTCACTGACAGTGTTTAGTATCAAATCTAGTTTTAATCTTCTATAACAAGTCATCTTACCCTCCCACCCATTCCCCCCAACTATGCCCCCAACTAGGTATTAGAGTAATGGCCTCCTCTCTTCCCCTGGAGTCTGAGGTATTGGCAATAGCAATTGTCCACTGCTGACAGGACTTAGGGCAGAGCAGAAGTCATGGGCCATTAGTGTCTTGTAACCGCAGGGACAGCCTCACCTCAGGTAGGGATGGGGTAGGATGGGGACAGGACAGGGTGCAGGAAAGGAAGAAGGGTACAGGAGGCTCCCTGACTGCAGAAGTTTCCAATTTGTCTAAAGCCAGGGAATAGGAGCTGATGGAGTCCAAAAACAAATGTTATCTTTTAAATAGAGCATAGGATGGGGAGCTGGGACCTCATTAGCCACTGCTAACTTCCAGTACCACCTGGGCAAGGGAGAAGGTGCAGAAAGGGAAAGTCAAAGGTTCAGTGCTAGCCAAGCAGCCCCCTCCCTTCCCCCACAATGTGCAGGGGGATGGCCAGGTGGGATGGTACTCCAGAGCCTCACTCTTCACTCAGCCTTCTTGGGCACCCGACCCATCTTGGTGCGGATGTTTCGCAGGAGGAAGAAGGCAGCTGTACTGGCTGCACAAATCACTTCAGCCACCCAGAAGGCTGTGCTCCAGCTGTAATGCTTGGCAATGGTGCTGAAGGGCAACCCAGCAAGAAAGCCGCCCACTGTGAGGGAGAAGGGGAAAAGCCTGAGCTGTTTTGAGGCTGGAGCCAGTGGTGCTTGCTCTGGCCTCTAACAGGTCTTTCTGCAAGGAACAAGTGGGAGTGTGGTAGACATTCTGGAAGGTATCACTTACCATTGGCCATAAGTCCTACAATGGCATGGGAGGTACCACACAAGTTGGGAGGGGCACTCTCATTGGCTATGACTCCAAACAAGGCAATGGGACCATAAGAGGAGAAACCAAACACAGCTCCCAGCACCAGGATCCAAAGCTGCAAAAGCAATGTGGAGTGGCACTCAGAGTCAGAAAGCCTATCTACCTACCCACCCCTGCCAGATGAGAAAACAATGCCTGGTCCCCAGGAAGAAACAATAGTAATGAAAGGACGTTAAGTGGCCTTCCTCATCCAACTCCCCAACACACTGACAACATGGATTTATAGTAGTAGATTCCACACTGAGCCAACCCAAGGGCCTAGGTGGGCCGGGGAAGGAGGCACAGAAGTCTTCTGAGTTAGTGCTATCCTCAGAATTTATGCAAGCTGGATTGCCTAGGGGCCAGGCAGAGGGGGTAGGACAAAGGTGAGACAGACCAGGAGAAAAACCAGAGATATCTTTAAGGCACCTCATGCTCCGTAAAGCCTGTAAGCTCAGCAAGAGGGTGAAGAGCCGGAGTCCAGAAAGCAACATCCTAGAGGAGCACAGGGAAGAGAAGAAAACCAGGCCGAGAGTGGAGGAGAACTGAGAAACAGGAGAGGAGCCGTAGTACAATCAACTGAAAAGGGAAATGTGAGAGGCAGAGAAAGGACTGGCCCGGGCTGGAGCCAGGAGAGGGAGTCAGCAGCTCTTGCTTTCTCTCCTCGTGCTCTGCCGCGGGCCAGGCCCTCCTTAGTTACCTTGGGGGAGTCACTGGTCACCGTTACCCGGAAGAGGTACATGGACACTGTCATGCCAGCCATCATGAACAGCAGCAGGCCATGGCGAGGGTTCCCATAGATGGACAGCCCCGCCTATGGAGACAGTCCCAGCAAGATCAGGCCCTCAGAACAGGGCAGAGAACCCCCACCTGTGGACTCTGGCACAGCAGGGCCTCTGCTGACAGGTCTTTGGCATCCCCACCACAGTTCTTGGCTCTGGGAGGTCCTTGGACCTGCCCATTATGTTCGGAGGCCAAACTCCACAACATCCCTTCCTCCACCCTGGGGCAGGCCTGGCGCACGTGCTGGGGAGCTGCACTTAGTCTGTTCCCGCCCCAGTTTTCCTGAGGCTGTGGAGAAGGCTACAGCTAGGCTGAGAGGAATTCTGGTTCTCCTTGACATCACTTAAAACTCTTCCTGCAAGAGCCTCACCTCCACATCCCCAGCAAAGCTAAGAGTAGCCTGGAATGATACCCACCCCAGTCTAAACCAGCATATGCCAACCTGCATGTGCCCCAGGACTCCCATCTCTCCAATGCCTGTCCCAGCCATGCTGGGAAGATTCAAAGGGACCCTTTTCTTTCCTGTCCCTTCTGCCCACTCACCTTTGCCATGGCCCGGTCTGACAGGTAGCCAGCTGCGATGCTGCCTACAAGGCCCCCAACCTCCAGGGCACTCATGTAGGAGCTACCTGCAGTGGGGAGTTGTGGTGGGAAGGGAAGGATGGAAGGGTATTACACTTTGGGGTTGTCCCACAGTGGCTTAAACCCAGAGAGGTACAGGGTCCCCAAGGGTGACTGGCCTGAGTAAGTGCCTGGCCTCAGGGAAGAATAAAGAGTTACATAAATGGAAGCAGCCTTTCTCCCTAAAGGGATAAAGCCTGACTTTCCCATCCCCTTCATTGGTTCCTTCCTGCTCCTTACGCCCACCCTGTCCCAACACTCATCTTACCCACAAGGGCTGACTGTCCTTTCTCCTGGATAAGGAAGAACTGGCCCCAGTCAGTACAGCATGTCTTTACTCCAAACACTACAAGGTAGCCAGTGGAGAGCACCCACAGGTAGGGGGACAACAGCAGCTCCCGTAGGGTGCTCTCCTCCTTCGTGGAGCCTGGAGATGGGAAGAAGCCAATCCTTAGGCTCTGCCCTTGCTGCCCTGCCCCCACCTGAGCCCCCACCATTCATTAACCAGCCACAGGGGCAGAGTTCATTAGCACAGCCAGGATCAGCATAAGAGTATCCCTTCACCCCACTGCTGTCCTCTCCCCCACTCTGCTGCAAGCCTCAATGAATGAAAGAGAAACTGAGGACCAGGATGGATGGAGGAGGGCACCCACTTAGGACACTATCTAGGACAGGGAAGTCAGCGCTGTTGTGGGGTATAACATGAGTCACCACACTTGGCCCTGCCACTTACCTGGTACTTAACTGCCTCTTGGGATGTTTTGTTTACTCCCCTCCCGCCCTCCCTGTTCCTTCCCCTACATCCACTGCCTAGCACAGAACCAGGCATACAGCTAGCCCTCAACAAAAGTCTGCCCAATGAATGATAAATGAAGGTGCCCCAGTGGTCGACTTAGGTGGGGGCTCACCCTTCTTGCTCTTGGAGGGGGTGGGATCCAGATTGCGGAGTCCAACATCAGCCGGTTCATTGTGGATAAGCAGGAGACAGAGGAAGGAGACAGCCACACACAGTGCCCCAGACAGGGCCAGCGTGCTGCGCCAGCTGTAGCTCTGGGCGAGGATGGTTGCCAGGATAGGGCCCAGCCCTCCAGCCAGGTTCATGCTGGTTGACAGAATGGCCCACCAAGTGCCAAACTGAGATGGCTCAAACCACTGTGGGGCAGCAGGGGGACAAAGTAGGTATGCAGCCTAGAGCCCATGTCATGGTGAAGGTGGGGATCAGGTGAAGCAGACCCAGAAGCTCACATTACAGGGATGAGAAAGAGGGCACTTCTGCTTGGCAGGGCAATTCCTTCATCTGCCACCTGATCCCACCACTCTCAGACTCCTAAAATATCTTGACAAGCAATAGGAGCTGACTGGGAACTCCTGAGGACCTGCTATGGGTTGGGGGTGGAGGTGGCGGGTAAGAAGGGGTGCTCCCACATGCTTACTGGGCGTCCATTGCCTAGTCTATGCCAGTCCAAACAGGTTCTTTGAAAGCACTCACCTTCCGCAAGACCTTCCCACATGGGGGCCAGCCCAGCCCCTGGGCCAGGCCATTAAGGAACCAGAGAGCAGCAAAGACAGGTACTGTGGAGCTCCAGGAAAAGACTATGTTGACCAGGCCAACCAGGAGCAGCCCAGAAGAGAAGAGCCAGCGAGCACTCATCTGGTCGGACAGCACCCCACTCACAAACTTGCTGATGGCATAGGCTGCTGACTGGCTGCTGGTGATGAGCCCTGCAGGAGAGGGGAGCAGGGAACAGGACACCTGGGGACTAAGGGCCAGCGCAAAAGCACAGGAGGAGTAGAGGAAAGCATGGGGTCAGATGTGTAGGGGTGCCTGGCAGGTTGAGTCAGGTTCCTTCCCAGAGGAACAGGAAGAGCCTGCGATGGTAATCCTGACATTCATGGGGCCTTGTACACCTGCTACCTCTCCTGCCTCACCATCAGTACTGGCCCCAGGCTGATGAGTTCTCAGCTGCAGCTGTTAGGGGACAAGAAGGGAGCAGAACATGGCAGCTCCCCTCCCTAGCATTTGCATATGCCTGATTTCCCACCTCATCCTGGGCACCAATCCAAGGCTTCTAGCAGTTCTGTTGCCCCACCTTTAAACATGGGGCAAAGGGTTCAGGATTGGAGTTAGGGACCTTGTCTCTCCTGAAGGGTAGCATGCCAGTAGACATGAAGTCACTGTGCCAACTTCCCAGGCCCCAGTAGTCACAGTGTCAGTAGCCAGCACTCACCTTGCAGATTCAGTGTGCACTCACACAGGTGTGAAAACCATGCTCAGAATCCACACAAACACACTCAGAATAAACAGTGCCTCTCAGGGCACACGGGTGACAGGTGTGCACATGCACACACATCAGATTAGCCGCCTTTGTTAGCCTGCACCTGCACACACCCATGTACGTGCATCTCAGAGCCTCTTCACCCCGCACATGCAGACTGGCCCCGGCCTCTGCTGTGTAGACACTCCACACCCACTCCACACCTGTACACAACATATAGCCGTAAACACCCAATGTGTCCTGGTTTTGTGTCCCTTGACCCATCACCCTGCCTTTCCAGGGCTTACCCAAATCATCCTTGTCCAGAGAGATCTCTTCCACCAATAATGGCATGACAAAGGAGAAAGTCTTGCGGTTGAAGTAGTACAGGCTGTAGCCCCCAAACATGGCCGAGAAGATCACAGCCCGATAATAGCCATAGCCTTGGGCCGCCATGGTAGGAAAAAGCAGGCCTTACGAGCTGGAACACAGAGTCTCCAACCCACAGCTCTTGCTTGCGGCTCTCACGGCGTCCAGATCTGCTGAGTTAGGCTTTCCTCCGTTCCCTCCTCCACCCAGCCTCCCAGGCTCCCTTTATAGCCACCTTCTGGACAATCATTAAGCCTGGGGCGGCTCCTAGGGAACCCAGTGTCCTGAGGGAGACAAGAAAACAGGAGATTACTGAGAACCAAACTGTGGGGGGTGGAAGGGGTCTCAGAGGGAGGCAGGCCTGTGAGCAAGGCCAGCACCCTATGTCCCAAGGATTTCTGCCTTTCCCTCCTCTTCCAGGTCGGCCTCTGAGAAACTAGCAGTGATTAAAGCCTCAACCTAATTACTTTTGTCTGCATGAGCCCAGGGGAGGCAGGGGTGGGATGAGCAGAGGTGCCCTCTCAAGCCTTGCTCCCGCAGTCACCAAACCTCTTTCATTCATGGAAGGTTTTATTAAGAGCTTACTGGTTGCCAAGCACTGCACTTTGTACTACGTTAGTTTATACATACACACACCCCCACACACACACTCTATTAGACAATACTCCAACCACCCCACTTCCAAGCCTTCTAGAGCTGACCTCACCCCTGTAACTGCCAATGCTCAGCACACAACGAATGTAACTGTTTCCTATGGCGGCAGAATTGCAAGCTAGGGGGAACCATCCCCCCACTTCGGATCGCACAGTGTCACACAGAAACCCCCCACTAAGCGCTGAGATACCTATGGGGCCACACAGAGCTGCCTCTGGGTCCCCATTACCCTGCGACGTCAGTCTGGGCTTCATCTGGCTGGCTGGGGGCTGCAAGGTCTGGTGTCCAACCTGGGGGACGTTGGCAGGGGCCGCAGCCAGAGCGACTGGGCGGCCTGTGGGCGGGAAAGTGCACAGGCGGGCTTCGGGCTGCAGTACCGAACCGTCCAGCTTCCCAGGGCCTCGGCAACATGCCCCCGGCTTTTCTGCTCAATTGGAAAGCAACTGGAGCAGAAGACGTAGGCGCAAGTGGATCGGGCGACCGCACGTAGTCTCCCGGAGGCCCCTGGCTTCTGGCACCCAGTGGCTCAGCCTAGCGCCGGGCGGCAGGGTTGGGATCTTGGCACCTGCCCAGCCCCCGTGTCCTCAAGCTACCCAGGACACCCGACTCTGGGGCTGGGAAGCACGAGGGCCAGGGGTTCAGAAGCTGCAGAGACCACAGGACTGGCGCGACATAAAGGAGGTGGCATGTGCTGGTCACCGGCAGCGTCTCGGTGGCCCCCAGACCCAGGAGTTGCCCCCCTGCAGCTGCAGGAACGGCTCAAGGTTGTATCGGAAGTTGGGGTTCGCGAATAATAGAGCCCCAAGACCTGACACTCTCCCTGCAGCCCCGCCCTAGGTGAAGCCCCTACACAAACCTCCCCCTACCTGAATGGAGGCGGGAGCTCGACTGGGGCGGGGCGGAGCAAGCCGGCGGGCGCTGCGCATGCGCGAGGGTGGGGGCCGGGTCGCCTTCTCCGTGCGCCCGCGAGCAGAGTCCCGCCCCCCGGGGATGTAGTCTTCAATCTTGCGGGTCGCGGGTCCTTGGACGCGGACAGCGCCGCTTAGGGGCTGGACGTGGCATGTTGCCTCCTTACTGGGTGCATTCAACAAACCGATTTTTAGTGAGTGCCTCCGCTACCAAACACACACGGAATCCTGACGTCATAATTGTTCCCGAGTCGCTCACAGTCTGGGAAAGGTCTTGTAGAAGAACACAGAATTTTCTGTGAGAAATTGATGCAGTCCTCAGTAAGCACAACTGAAAATTTAACTGTGGTCAGACTATGGGGGACAGAGATAAACCAATATAGCCAGAGTGTTTAAAGGACGGGTCCGGAGTAAACCTCAGATTCTAATCCTGGACCCGCTACGTTCTAACAGCGTGACCTTGGCTAATCTCCATGAGCTCCAGTTTCTTACCAACATCGTAGTCCTCTGGTAGGACTCGGACAGATGGTTTAGATAAGAGCTCAGAAAATTTAGATAAGAGTTCTCAACGACAACGACTTTCACTGATCCCAGGGGAGAATAGCTGAGGGAATTGTAAATGTTCCAAAATGGGAAGCAAAGATGTTTTGCACTAGGGAAGGTGGTCAAGGAAGGGAGCAAGTGAAGATGAGATGAAATGGGACGACAGTGTGGCTGAAGCTTAATTAATTCAACAGGTATCTACTGCGCAGGAGTCTCGTGTGTACCGGGCACTGTGCTTTCAGCGAGGTGGGTCAGAGGACCAGGTAACTGAGTTTCTCCAAAAGCAAACCGGGATGCATTCCAGTGTCCTTGAGGTAAATAAGGAATAAAAAAAGAAGAAAAATTAAGTAATATATAATTTTTAAAAAAATTATTTAAAAAAGCAAACCGGGGCCGGGTGTGGTGGCTCACGCCGTAATCCTAGCACTCTGGGAAGCCGAGGCGGGCGGATTGCTCGAGGTTGGGAGTTCGAAACCAGCCTGAGCGAGACCCCGTCTCTACTAAAAATAGAAAGAAATTAATTACAAAAAAAAAATTAGCCGGGCATGGTGGTGCATGCCTGTAGTCCCTGCTACTCGGGAGGCTGAGGCAGTAGGATCGCTTGAGTCCAGGAGAGGCAGTAAGATCGCTTGAGTCCAGGAGATTGAGGTTGCTGTGAGCTAGGATGCCACGGCACTCACTCTAGCCTGAGCAACAAAGTGAGACTCTGTCTCCAATAAAAAAAAAAAAAAAAAGCAAACCGGGACAAAGAGTCCCTGCTGATATGGGAGTAGGGAGCCATTAAGTCCTGCCCCCTCTTTTTATTTGTAAAGTTTAACATATACACAATAAAGTACAAAAAGTGCATGAATCTTAAATGTACAGCTCAATGACTTTTCTAACGTCAAATTGTTACTTTTAATGCTTCTGTAACCACCACACAGATTAACAGTGGTATCATTTTATTTTGGAAATGTTCAAACCTACAGAAAAGTTGTAAAAATACTCTTCACCTCTCAACAAATGTTAGCATTTTGTCATGCTTGCCTAATTTATCTGTATAAATATACATTTGTATTTGTTTTTGTGATTGAACCATCTGAAAGTTAGTTGCAGACATCATAAAACCTCACTCCTATATATTTCTGCCTGTATTGCCCTAAGAAGAATGTTCTCCTATATAATCACAATACAATCAGAGAAATGTATTTGCTAACATATAGTCCATATTTAAATGTCTCCAATTTTTCCAAAGATGTAATTTAGAGCTTTTTAAAAATCCAGAATCCGGCCGGGCGCTGTGGCTCACGCCTGTAATCCTAGCTCTTGGGAGGCCGAGGCGGGCGGATTGCTCAAGGTCAGGAGTTCAAAACCAGCCTGAGCAAGAGCGAGACCGTCTCTACTATAAATAGAAAGAAATTAATTGGCCAACTGATATATATATAAAAAATTAGCCGGGCATGGTGGCGCATGCCTGTAGTCCCAGCTACCCGGGAGGCTGAGGCAGAAGGATCACTCGAGCCCAGGAGTTTGAGGTTGCTGTGAGCTAGGACGCCACGGCACTCACTCTAGCCTGGACAACAAAGCGAGACTCTGTCTCAAAAAAAAAAAAAAAAAAAAATCCAGAATCCAATCAAGGATTATCATTTCATGTAGTTATCATAACTCTTTATTTTCTTATAATCTGGTTTTAAAATCGTTTTTGTGACTTTAATATTTTTCAAGATTCAGATCAGTTGTTTTGTAGAATATCCCTCAATATGGATTTGTCTGATTGTCCTTGCAATGATAAGGATCAGGTTGAACAATTTTGGTAGAAATATTATGTAAATGATGCTACGTCCTGCTGAGTGTATCTGAGGAGGCATGTGGTAAGTTTGCTTAAAATGGTGTCCACCTTACTTCTATAATGTAAAGGTACTTTTTCCTCTTTGTAATTAGTAACTTACAGCATGATACTTTGATATTTTGTAAATATCCTGTGTCAACAATCTTTCACTCAAAGGTTTTAGCATTCACTGATGATTCTTGCCTGAATCATTTATTAATATGATCACAAAACAGGGACTTTTCTCATTCTATCATTCCTTCTGTATTTACTAGCTGGCATTCTTCTGTAGAGAGCTTGTTCCCCTCACCATTCCCCTTTAAAAAAGATTAGTATCAGTGAGGATTCATGGATTTTTTGTATTCAATATATAATCATGCATAGCTTAATGATGGGGATACATTCTGAGAAATGGGTCGTTATGTAATTTCTCTTTGTGCGACATTGTGGAGTGCACTTACACAAACCTAGATGGTCCAGCCCACTACACACCTAGGCTATGTGGTATTGCTCCCGGGCCTCAAACCTGTACAGCATGTTACTGTACTGAATATTGTAGGCAATTGGAACATAGTGGTTAAATATTTGTGATCTAGGCCAGGTTCGGTGGCTCACACCTGTAATCCTAGCACTCTGGGAGGCAGAGGCGGGCGGATCGCTCAAGGACAGGAGTTCGAAACCAGCCTGAGCAAGAGCGAGACCCCATCTCTACTCAAAATAGAAAGAAATTAACTGGACAACTAAAAACATATAGAAAAAAAATTAGCCGGGCATGGTGGCACATGCCTATAGTCCCAGATACTCAGGAGGCTGAGGCAGGAGGATCGCTTGAGTCCAGGAGTTTGAGGTTGCTGTGAGCTAGGCTGACGCCATGGCACTCACTCTAGCCTGGGCAACAGAGTGAGACTCTGTCTCAAAAAAAAAAAAAAAATCATACTCTGGTTTCTCTTCAGATCGTATAAATATTTTGCCTTTTACTAAAGATTCTGTGAAGAAGAACAACTCTGAGCCTTAAACCAATTTTTTGAGGCCTTCTTTGGGAAGTCTACATTTATCTGTTAAATAAGTAAATAATAAAAAATAATAATAACACAGGCCGGGTGTGGTGGCTCACACCTGTAATCCTAGCACTCTGGAAGGCCGAGGTGGGCAGATTGCTTGAGGTCAGGAGTTCAAAACCAGCCTGAGCAAGAGCAAGACCCCGTCTCTATTATAAATAGAAATTAATTGGCCAACTAATATATAGAGAACAAATTAGCTGGGCATGGTGGTGCATGCCTGTAGTCCCAGCCACTTGGGAACCTGAGGCAGAAGGATTGCTGGAGCCCAGGAGTTTGAGGTTGCTGTGAGCTAGGCTGATGCCACAGCACTCAGTGTAGCCTGGGCAACAAAGCAAGACTCTGTCTCAAAAAAAAGAAAAAAAAAGAAAGAAAGAAAGAAAGAAAGAAAGAAAGAAGGAAGGAAGGAAGGAAGGAAGGAAGGAAGGAAGGAAGGAAGGAAGGAAGGAAGGAAGGAAGAAAGGTGGCTTTACTAATAACCTATATAACAGGAAAATAAACTATCAAATGGAAAGTAAGGAAAATAAACTCACAACATATAATTGCCCCTTTGAAGGGAAAACTAACAACTAACCCCTTTGTTGTTTATTTTTATTAATCATAGCTCATTGCAATCTCAAACTCCTGTGCTCAAGCAATCCTTCTGCCTCAGCCTCCTGAGTAGCTGGGACTACAGGCACGTGCCACCATGCTCGGCTAATTTTTTTCTATATATTTTTAGTTGGCCAATTAATTTCTGTTTTTAGTAGAAATGGGGTCTCACTCTTGCTCAGGCTGGTTTTGAACTCCTGACCTTGAGTGATCCTCCTGCTTTGGCCTTCCAGAGTGCTAGGATTACAGGCATGAGCCACCACGCCCAGCCTGTTGTTTATTTAAAAAACCTGTAGCCACATGTGGTGGCTCATACCTGTAATGCTAGCACTCTAGGAGGCTGAGGAAGGTGGATTGCTTAAGGTCAGGAGTTTGAGACCAGCCTGAGTAAGAGCGAGACCCCGTCTCTACTAAAAAGAGAAAAAAATCAGCTGGGCCTCTGGCGTGCACCTGCAGTCCCAGCTACTTGTCAGGCTGAGGTAGGAAGATCGCCTGAGCCCAGGAGTCAGAGGTTGCAATGAGCTATGATGATGCCACAGCACTCTAGCCAGGGTGACAGAGCAAAACTCTGTCTCAAAAACAAAACCTGAAATAACAACAACAAGAAACCCCCTGTGGCCTAACTCATCATCTAACAGTTTCATTTTTTCAGTCTTGAAGAGCCCTAAGTGGACAACAGGGGTATAAGCTACCTACTCCAACTCTCTGCCTCAGTTCCTGCTAAAACCAGATTCCAAGGACTGATAAAGTTGGCCTCACAGAGAAAAAAAATAACAAAGCAATAGCTTTGCAGCCACTTCTGTTATCAGTGTGCAGAAGCACCAATAAAAAAACATTTTTACACATAGGTACTACAGTAATAGGGTATTGGGCAGGTGGGAGGGGGAGGGGGTGGGTATATACATACATAATGAGTGAGATGTGCACCATCTGGGGGATGGTCATGCTGGAGACTCAGACTTGTGGGGGGAGGGGGAAATGGGCATTTATTGAAAACTTAAAATCTGTACCCCCATAATATGCCGAAATAAAATAAAAAACAAAAAAACATTTTTATCCTTTAGAAACAGCAAGCTTCTTGGCCTCATGGCCCAGTACTTCCTTCCTTCCTCTGTGTGCCATGGCCACTCCCTCCTTTTCTCTCTCTCTCTCTCTCTCTCTCTCTCTCTCTCTCTCCCCCTCTTTCTTTCTTTCTCAGGAAAATAAATAAACTCTTTACTTTTATATATCCTAATCTCTGTATGAGAAATCTTTCTCCACCATGGCATGAGCACCTAGTGAGCTTTCCATCCTTACATATGGTGGCCTGTACAGGGAAGCAAAGTCACGGGGACTTCAATTTTCTATCTCTGTTTTGGGGAAACTGAGTAACTTCTCTGCCTCCATACAAGGAGCTCACTTTTCTGCTTCTGTCTCTAGACTGCACCCCCCTCTGCTACACAGCTCCCAGAACTTCATTCTCAGTGTTCTCATTCAGAATTTGGTGAGTACCTTGGGCTCTGAAAGGGGTCACATACTCAAGGTTGAGAATGGTAACTTTTTGGTTTGGTCTAGGATGGGAAACCCGGCACTGGGAGGGTGCCAGGGAAGGATGCTTCCTAACCGCGCTATCCCAGGAGGCACGTGCTTGGAGGGCTTTATGCCTCCTGCCCCTATCAATCTTCACTCAGAGTCAGGGACTCCTGGATTTGGGGGAAGATCTCTAGGTCACAGTCCGAGTCAGATTTCAGAGATGCCTGATGTCTGGTAAGAATTCCAAAGGCCATCTGAGTTGGGGACACCCCCTCAGACTGCTTCTATTTTCGACATATGACTATCCCTGTAATATCGTTTTCTTTTTCCTAGTTGCCATCATGGGCAACATTGCATGAAATGAAACTTTGCCCAAGAATTGATCTCTTAATCATGATGCTATTCTACCACTGAAATTCTATTGCTGCTGATTCAGCAATAAAATTCTACTTTCAGGCTTTCTTTAAACTTGCTAGACATCCTGATCTTCACTCTGCCTGCCACATGTTACTTCTTACTCCTGCATCTCTCTCACTGTCTTCACTCTCCACATAACATTTCTCTTTGCCCCCCCCACTACTTCTTCTTCTCTGTCTCTACCATTCTCACCCAGCCGCACTCACCTTGGCTGACCATTCCAAACTCCCTCCCCACCTGTACACCAACTCCCTCTCTGGGGGGCTTTGGTGACAGAACACATTGGAAATTACTCAGAGCTAAGACAAAGTCCAGCTCTTTTCCTTTCAGGACTGTCTGAAGCCTTTTGCCTCTATACTAATTTAGATCCTGACATCAGGGAGGGAAAAACTATCCTAGCAATGCACTTCATCTCCCAGTCTGCCCCCAGTGTTAGGCATAAACTCCAAAAACTTGAAAAGGGGCCTTAGACTCCATAGGTGGTGCTTTTAGACCTGGCCTTCAAGGTCTTTGGTAACCAAGATGAAGAGAAGAGGGGGGAGAAAAGGAAAAGAGACTTGCAATGGGTCTTAGAGCAGAAGGACACTTTCCAAATGGTGCTACCACTATGGGAGAAATTTTTCAGAGACAAAGATACCCTAGAGTAGGTGTCCTCAAACTACGGCCTGAGGGCCACATGCAGGTGTTTTGCCCGTTTGTTTTTTTACTTCAAAATAAGATATGTGCAGTGTGCATAGGAATTTGCTCATAGTTTTTTTTTTTTAAACTATAGTCCAGGCCTCCAACGATCTGAGGGACAGTGAACTGGCCTCCTGTTTAAAAAGTTTGAGGACCCCTGCCCTAGAGGCTCAGGCAAGAAGTCACCAGGGCCACAACCTGCTCTAGGAACCATACCCTGTTTTAACTACCAACAACAGGGTCACTTGAGTAAGGAATGTCCCAGGAAGCGGCTCTGCCAGGACTATACCCTCACTGCAAAAAGGAGGGCCACTCGAAGTGAGACTGCCCTCTCCTTGAAAAAGGAGATTGCACTCGCCTTCCACACCCTGTGATCTCCCCAGGGCCGGCTCCCTCCATACTCACAGATCTTCAAGGACTGCTTCAGCCTGACTGTCAGACCCCAGATCCACTTTGCAACATCAGTATGGCCTAGCCTGGGGTAACTTTCTCTGTTGCAGGTAAGCAAATTAATTTTAATCAACACTGGAGCCACTCGCTCTGCTTTTCCTGAATATTCAGGACCTCTGTGTCCTGATTATCTCCTATCTCCCCTATCTCCCAGATATTCCCCTGAATATCTCTCCTATCTCCATCATTGGATTAGAAGGTAAAATACAACACCTCCTGTGTACTTTGCAGCTCCTCTTCTTGGTTAAGTCAAGGCCATTGTTTTAGAGTGACCCATGAATCAATTTTTTTTTTTTTTTTTGAGACAGAGTCTCACTTTGTTGCCCAGGTTAAAGTGAGTGCTGGCATCAACCTAGCTCACAGCAACCTCAAACTCCTGGGCTCAAACAATCCTACTGCTTCAGCCTCTGTAGTAGCTGGGACTACAGGCATGTGCCACCATGCCTGGCATTTTTTCTCTATATATTAGTTGGCCAAATAATTTATTCCTATTTATAGTAGAGACAGGGTCTCACTCTTGCTCAGGCTGGTTTCGTAAAGCAATCCGCCCGCCTCGGCCTCCCAGAGTGCTAGGATTATAGGCGTGAGCCACTGCACCCGGCCTCATGAATCTATTAAAACAAATGTTTTAGACCTGTAATGTTTGACAGGCTTTCCAAAAACAAAATTCTAAATTCAGTCCTTTTAACCTCCAACTAATTTTTAATAATAGAGCCACTAAAAGTCCAAGAAAAACTTATTGGGCTTACTGGTATGTTAAACTGTACAGGAATACAGTGTCAAATATATAAGATCATATTTAATTTTCTTTGGCTTATATTTGTATAAATATATTGTAAATATCTGTTCCAAAACTGTATGAGATTCCTAAAATTCTATGATAATATGCCTTGATATTATATTATCAATAATACTTATATATGCTAACTTGTGTGCCACAGCAATAACGGAATCTCCCTTGTGTCTTTAATCATGACTCTTGTAAGATTTTTATCATCCACAACTATTATTTTGCTTTGATCCTTCTTAAACAACAGTTTGTGATCAGCTGCATTCCAAAATTTGCTTCTTAAAAAGGATGTCATGAAAAGAACGAAAATATTTTTTATGACATTTTGTTTGAAACATCACTGATTTTCTTGCTTTATTTCCCAGAGTCATGACAAGTATTGAGTAAATAACAAGTTTGCCTGATATCCCCAAGATTTAAAACTGTTAAATCCCACAGAGCCAAACGTGTTATTCACTGCCAATGCCCTGCTGCTAAAATTGCAAGCATCCTCTCTCTAGACCCTGGGGACTACAGTGAAAGAGACAAGCATGTGAGATTATAAGGGCCTATTTCAAGGGATGGAGTTAATTTTCAAACTCCACATTTCCCCTAGAATGCCTTTGTTTCTAAGTCCCTTTGAATTTATGTATGGACAATCAGTCCTATCATCTTTCATTTCAACTTCCCCACCTGGTCTTGATACTTACTTGCCAGCACTTGAGCTGACTCCAGAACTCCTTAGGGAATATACAAATACATACCTTCCTAAGCCTCAACCTTTTAATTTAAAGGGACCACAACATTTACAGCCTGGAGACTGGGTCTTACTCAACGATATCCCAGGACAAACAGGCCCCCTTCGGCCCTTGTGAAAGGGCCCTTTACAAGTAATTGTCACTAGTCTCACTGCAGCTAGACTTATGGGAATTCCATCCTATATTCACCTCTCTTAAACCTACAGATCCTCCAGAGAAGGCTTCTTCCACCAACCACTGACTTCCTGGGAGTCCACTGACATACATCTGCCAGCCCATCACAGGTACCAGACTCCAATTCACCCAACAAAAGCCTCAGAACTTTAACAATATGCTATAGTAAATAATGGCTTCTTACCATCCTTTTTATCCTTTTTTTTTTTTTTTTTTTTTGAGACGGAGTCTCACTTTGTTGCCTAGGCTAGAGTGCCGTGGCATCAGCCTAGCTCACAGCAACCTCAAACTCCTGGGTTCAAGCAATCCTCCTGCCTCAGCCTCCAAAGTAGCTGGGAATACAGGCATGTGCCACCATGCCTGGCTATTTTTTTTCTATTTTATTTGCCCTGCTAATTAATTAATTTCTTTCTTTCTTTCTTTTTTTTTTTTTTTTTGGTAGAGAACAGGTCTTGTTCTTGCTGAGGCTGGTCTCAAACTCTTGATCTCAAACAATCCTCCTACCTCAGCCTCCAGAGTGCTAGGATTACAGGCATGAGCCACCATGCCCGGCATTCTCTTTATACTTTTCCTATGGCTCTATGAATGTCGCCACAGCCCAGCTTATGTACCAACCCCATCCTATCTCTGCCCATATTGGGAATCTTAATAATAATAATCTTACTTTCCTTACACCCCCACCATGGACCTTATACAACATCCCTATTTATCTACAATCCAAGAGGCCCTCCAACTTCTTAAAACTGTGGACGCTTCTCGATCCTACACAAATTGTTGGATATGCACTAATATTTGGCCACAAAATGGGCCTGTTGCTCACTATTCCTGTTCTATCTTGCCCAGGCCCTTTTGTCATGACAGTTTTCTGAGGGCTCCCTGGCTGACAATCACACTTTCCAGCTGACTACTAACCATGTTTGGGTTGTAATACCCATCTGAATCTCTTTTCATAGCATATACTTTCCTAAACCCCACAATGTCACTACCAATTGGACCCAAACATGCTACTTGGGGGCTAGTGTTTGTCCCCCACACTGGCAATCTTACCCTTTCAAGGGACATAACTTTTGGTTCCAACCTAGTAATAACTACCAGGGATGTCAAAACTATAAAACCCCTCAGGTCTATGAGATAAGATGAAACCCTCCTATTCCTTCTTTCAACTGAACATATAACTTCTCTACTATTCCTGAATATACCTCGTGCTTACCTCCGATGGCTAGAATGACTTTAGCTTCTACTTATGAAGACATAGAACATTATAAGACCCACCTTACAAGGCCTTATTTCAATTTATCCATAGATATTTGTTTAAATCCAGAAACCTAACTCACCTTCTCTGTAAATCAAGTACTTATCTATGCCTCCCAACGAACTTGTACTTGATATACGTAATTTCTAACCTTACTGTTATTAATGATACTTTGCCTCGCTCAAAGCAACCTCAAACTTCTGGGCTCAAGCAATCCTCCTTCCTGGGACTACAGGCATGTGCCACCATGGCTAATTTTTCTATTTTTAGTGTAGATGGGGTCTCGCTGTTGCTCAGGCTGGTCTCTACCTCTTCACCTCAAGTGATCCTCATGACTCCGCCTCCCAGAGTGCCAGGATTACAGGTGTGAGTCATTGCACCCAGCCTTTTTTTTTTTTTTTTTTTCTGAGACAAGGTCTTTCTCTGTTGCCCAGGCTAGGGTGCAGTGGTGTCATCATAGATCACTGTAACCTTAAACTCCTTGGCTAAAGCCATCCTCCTGCCTCAGCCTCCCAAGTAGCTGGGACTACAGGCACAAGCCCAGCTAATTTTTCTATTTTTTGTAGACATGGAGTCTCACTCTTTCTCAGGCTGGTCTCGAACTCCTGGCCTCAAAAGATCCTTCCAAAGTGCTGGGAGTATAAGCATGAACTGCTGCACCCAGCCTTTTGTTTTCCTTTTACTTATTTATTTTAATTATAGCCATCCTAGTAGGTGTGATTAGTATCTCATTTTGGGTGTTTTTTTTTTTTTGAGACAGAGTCTTGTTCTGTTGCCTGGGCTAGAGTGCCATGGCCTCAGCCCAGCTCACAGAAACCTCAAACTCCTGGGCTCAAACAATCCTTCTGCCTCAGCCTCCCAAGCAGCTGGGACTACAGGCGTGCACCACCATGCCCAACTGATTTTTTTTCTACATATATTTTTAGTTATCCAGCTAATTTCTTTCTACTTTTAGTAGAGACGGGGTCTCACTCTTGCTCAGGCTGGTCTTGAACTCCTGACCTTGAGCGATCCTCCAGGCTCCACCTCCCAGAGTGCTAGGATTACAGGCGTGAGCCACCACACCAGGCCTCATTGTGGTTTTGATTTGCATTTCTCTAATTTCTAGTGAAGTTGAGCATGTTTTCATGTGCTTATTGGTAATTTGTATATCTTTGGAGAAATGTTTATTCAAGTCCTTTGCCCATTTTTTAATTGGGTTGTCTTTTTGTTGTTGAGCTGTATGTGTGTTTTATATATGATGGATATTAAACACTTATAAGTTATATGATTTACATATATTTTCTCCAATTCTGTCAGTTGCCTTTTCACTCTTTTGGTAGTGTCCTTTGAGGCACAAAAGCTTGATCATTTAATGAAGTCTATTTATCTATTTTTTTCATTACATACTTTGGGTGTCATATTTATGAAACCATTTCCAAATCCAAATTCCCCTGTGTTTTCTTTTAAGAGTTTTATGGTTGTAGCTCTTAAATGTAGGTCTTTGATTAGTTTTGAGTTAATTTTTGTATATGATGTAAGGTAAGGGCCCAGTTTCATTCTTTTGCATGTGGATATCCTGTTTTCCCACTACTGTTTACTGAAGAGAATGTTCTTTCCCTATTGAATGATCTTGCACCCTTATCAAATATCAATTGACCATATATGTGAAGCTTTATTTCTCGGCTCTCAATTTCTTTCCATTGGTTTATATGGATATCTGTGTGTCAATACCATACTGCTTTGATTACTCTACAGTAATAGAGTAAGTTTATAGTAAGTTTTTTTTGGTTTTTTTTTTGAGACAGAGTCTCACTCTGTTGCCCAGGCTAGAGTGCCGTGGCATCAGCCTGGCTCACAGCAACCTCCATCTCCTGGGCTCAAACAATCCTCCTGCCTCAGCCTCCCAAGTAGCTGGGACTACAGGCATGTGCCACCATGCCCGAATAATTTTTTCTATATGTTTTTAGTTGTTTGGCTAATTTCTTTTTATTTATAGTAGAGATGGGGTCTCACTCTTGCTCAGGCTGGTCTCGAATTCCTGAACTCAAATGATCCGCCCACCTTGGCCTCCCAGAGAGAGTGCTAGGAGTACAGGCATGAGCCACCCCGCCCGGCCTATAGTAAGTTTTGAAATGGGGAAGTGTGAGTCCTCCAACTTTGTTCTTTTTTTTTTTTTTTTTTTTTTGAGACAGAGTCTCACTTTGTTGCCTAGGCTAGAGTGAGTGCCGTGGCGTCAGCCTAGCTCACAGCAACCTCAAACTCCTGGGCTCAAGCAATCCTTCTGCCTCAGCCTCCCAAGTGGCTGGGACTACAGGCATGCGCCACCATGCCCGGCTAATTTTTTCTATATATATTATTTGGCCAATTAATTTCTTTCTATTTATAGTAGAGACGGGGTCTCGCTCTTGCTCAGGCTGGTTTCGAACTCCTGACCTTGAGCAATCCGCCCACCTCGGCCTCCCAGAGTGCTAGGATTACAGGCGTGAGCCACCGCGCCCGGCCAACTTTGTTCTTTTTTAAGAGCGTTTTGTCTATTTGGGGTATCTTGAATTTCAATATGAATTTCAGGATCAGATTATCAATTTGTGCAAAGAAGCCTGCTGGAATTTTGATTGGTACTACAGTGAATCTCTAAATCAATTTGGGGAGTAAATCATTTTATTTATTTATTTATTTTTGAGACAAGGTCTCATTTTGTCACTCAGACTGGAATGCAGTAGAACAAGCATATCTCACTGCTTCATTAAACTCCTGGGCTCAAGCCATCCTCCTGCCTTAGCCTCCTGAGTAGCTGAGGCTACAGGTGCACGCCACCTGTGCCTGGCTAATTATTATTTTTTATTTTTCGTAAAGATGCCTCCCAAAGTACTAGGAATACAGACATGAGCTACTACACATGGCCAATAATGTCATTTTAGCAATATTACGTCATCCATTCCATGAACATGGGATGTCTTTCCATTTATTTAGGTCTTCTTTAATTTTTTTCAGCAACATTTTGTAGTTCTCAGTGCACAAGTCTTGTGCCTCCATGGTTAATTTTTTTCTAAGTATTTTATTCTTTTTGATGCTATTGTAAATAGAATTCTCTTAATTTCCTATTTGGTTTGTTAATTGCTACTGTAAAGAAAGACAACAAATTTTTGTGTGTTAATTTTGTATCCTGCAACTTTGCTGAATTTGTTTATTAGTTCTAAAGGTTCTTTTGTGGATTCTTTAGTGTTTTTACATATAAGATCCAGTCATCAGTGAACAGAGATAGTTTTACTTATTCTTTCCCATTTTGAATGCCTTTCTTTCTTTTTCTTGCCCAATGGCTATGGCTAGAACTTCCAGTACTATGTTGAATAGAAGTAGCAAAACCAGACATTCCTGTCTTATTTCTGATCTTAGAGAAAAGCTTTCAGTCTTTCACTATTGAGTAGATGTTAGCTGTGGCTTTTTCATATACAACTTTTTACCATGTTGAAGACGTTTCCTTCTGTTCCTAGTTTATTGAGTGTTTTTTGGTTTTTTTTTTTTTTTATCATGAAGGATGTTAGGTTTTGTCAAATGCTTTTTCTGCATTACTTGACATGATTGTGTGCTTTTTTCCTCGATCCTATTAATGTGGTATGTTACATTGATTTTCATATATTAAACCACCCTTGCATTCCAGGGATAAGTCTCATTTGGTCACGATATCCTCTAATAGGATATTGAATTTGGTTTGCTAGTATTTTGCTGAGGATTTTTGCTTTTTTATTCACAAGGAATATTGGTCTATCATTTTCTTATTTTTGTCTGGCTTTGGTATCAGGGTAATGCTTGCCTTATAGAATGAGTTAGGAAGCATTTTACTCCAGTTCAATTTTGGCAAAGAGTTTGAGAAGGATCAGTGTTAATTCTTCAAATATTTGGTAGAATTCATCAGCAAAGCCCTGTGGTCCTGGGTTTCTTTTGTTGGGGCGTTTTAATTACTGCTTCAATCTCTTTGTTCCTTATAGGTCTATTCAGATTTCCTATTTTTCCTTGAGCAGTTTTGGTAGTTTCTGTGTTTCTAGGAATTTGTCTATGTCATCTAGATTATCCAATTTGTTGGCATACAGTTATTCATAGTATTCCCTTATAATTCTTTTTGTTTTTGTAAAATTGATGGTGATGTCCCCTTTCATTTCTAATTTTAGTAATTTGCATCTTCTTTTTTTAATCAATCTAGCAAAAGATTTGTCAATTTTATTGATCTTTCCAAGGAACTGATTTTTTTCCCTTTTCTTTATCTCCACTCTAATCTTAATTTCCTTCCTTCTGCTATATTTGGGTTTAGTTTGCACTTTTTTCTAGTTCCTTAAAGTGTATATTATTCTTTCTTTTTAAATGTAGGCATTTACTGCTATAATTTTCCCTCTGAGTACTGCTTTCACTGAATCCCATGAGTTTTCGTATGGTGTTTGATTAAAATACTTTTTAAAAGAGCAGTTTGAGGTTCACAGCAAATTGGGTGGAAAGTACAGAGTTCCCATTTTCCCCCTGCCTCCATACACCTACAGCGTTTCCCATGATCAACACTCCGCACCAGAGTGGTACCTTTATTATGGGTGGGCAACTTGCGGCCTCAGGGCCACATGGGACCCTTTAGATCCCAAATGCGGCCCCTCGACCAAATCCAAACTTCACAGAACAAGTCACTTTATTAAAAGGTTTTGTTGTGTAAAATTTGGATTCAGTCAAAAGGCTGCACTCAAGGATCCAGAAGGCCACATGTGGCCCCAAAGCCACAGGTTCCCCACCCCGATCTGGATAATAATGAAGTATAGATTTTTTTTATTCTTTTAAATTTAAAAAAAAAATATGGGCCGGGCGCGGTGGCTCACGCCTGTAATCCTAGCTCTTGGGAGGCCGAGGCGGGCGGATTGCTCAAGGTCAGGAGTTCAAAACCAGCCTGAGCAAGAGCGAGACCCCGTCTCTACTATAAATAGAAAGAAATTAATTGGCCAACTGATATATATATAAAAAAAAATTAGCCGGGCATGGTGGCGCATGCCTGTAGTCCCAGCTACTCGGGAGGCTGAGGCAGAAGGATCGCTCGAGCCCAGGAGTTTGAGGTTGCTGTGAGCTAGGCTGACGCCACAGCACTCACTCTAGCCTGGGCAACAAAGCGAGACTCTGTCTCAAAAAAAAAAAAAAAAAAAAATATGGAATGCTTCACAAATTTTCGTGTCATCCTTGAGCAGGGGCCATGCTAATCTTCTCTGTATCATCCCAACTTTAGTATATGTGCTGCCGAAGCCAGCACAGAAGTATAGATTGATTGTAACAAATATGTATCACTCTGGGGGAAGCCGAATACATGGGGGCAGGAGGCAGATGGGAACTTTTGTACCTCTTGCTCAATTCTATGAATCTAAAACTGCTCTAAGAACTTTTTTTTTACTTCCATGTTCAAAACTTGTCTGACCTGTGCAACTTTCAGAGGAAAAGAAAAAATCTTCATAATCATTACATTTATATTCAGTTGCTTAGACATGTACATGATTAATGACAAGAGATCCTCCTTTGGTAAAACATGGCTCCATCCTAACTGATGAACAACTCAAACTGTGCTACAAACTGTGAATCTTTATCAACACGCTCCTGTGGAAGAGTATGGAAAGAGCAAGGGCTAATGAGGCAGAATGAAGTTCAAATCCTAGCTGAAGCACCTAACACTTTCATTTCTTGGACCAATTCCTTAATCCCTATGAACGGCTGATTTCTTATTTGTAAAACAGGTTTGCTACTTTAAAAATGATGTTACTTAAAAATGCCTGGGACATAGGCATCCGCATAATGTTAAGGAAAAAATAATACCAACATAGTTTCCATGAAAAAAATTATGTATGCAAACCTCAACTAAATATTAATAGTCTTTTGGCTGTAATAGGATAAGTAATTATATTACTCAAACTTCTATATTCTAAATTTCCTTTAGTAAATATTATTTCTTAAACATTACTTATGTTCAGGAGATAAACATTTTTTTAAAAAATCATAGTACATGGCCAGGCATAATACAGGCACTTTGGGAGGCTGAGGTGGGAGGATTGCTTGAGGCCAGGAGTTTCAGACCAGCCTGGACAATAGGGAGATCCCATCTCTACAAAAAAAAAAAAAAAAAAAAAAAAAAAAATCACAGCACCCAAATTGTAGAAAAGAATATTTTATTGAAACAGTTTTTCAATTAACAATGGAGCAAAGTACAATTTGACTCAAACCTGTCCAACCAGCTTCAACTGCTAATAAAAGAACTCAAACATACATGGGGTGGAGGGGAGGGGGGTAGGACCCTTAGGTCCCGTCTCTGCCAATGTGGCAAAAAAAAAAAAAAAAAAAAAAAGAGAGAGAAAAGACAAAATGACTGACACAACTAGGTTTGCTCTTGTCCTGGAGCTGGGGCTGCCACCCCAGCTCCTGCTACAGTTGGAACACTGGAGGACGGGCTCCCTGGACATCGGCATGGTGGGTAGGGGCCCAACCCCCATCCTAGCAGAGCAATGGAAGGCCAGTCCTGACTTTCTTCCTTTATCCACAAGGCCTGCCTCAAAAAGAGGTGGCATTTTTACATTCACACCATGGTGGTCTCTCCTTCCCCCAGGGTCTTGGGATAGGGGCTCACAGTAGAAAGCACATTTTGGTCAGCCCAGGGCGGGAAGGGATGTGATAAAGCTCTGTCTGGGAAAGGCAGGACAGCAGAAGAAGTGGGCAGGTAGTCACAGGAACCTGGGATGCCAGGCTACTGGGAAGATGCAGATTTTGACAGAGCCTGCAGGATGCTGGCATCCTGCACCAACCATTCCCCTAGGCCTTCCTGGGCCTGACAGCCCACAGGTGGGAGCTCCAGGGCTCTCACAGGTGGCACTCACTGGAGAGGTGGTGGATTCCCTTCTTCACTTTGTCCCTGCCTATTTTGGCCACTAGGGGTTATACACACAGGTGAGAATACTACACTGACTTCAGCCAGTCCAGATGGAAGGGCTTCAGGCAAGGGGCAAAGAGCTGCCCAATTCACACCAGGAAGCCAAGGAAACCCATGGGAAGAGAAGCCAGATGGGAATAGGTGGGTGGGTGATGGTGTTCGGGAAAAGAGAAGACCATGGAGGGAGAAAAGAACACAGGCACTCAGAAACCAAAACGAGTAACCAAGGTCCTGCAGACACTGGCCTGAATGGGACGTTGCTCTCACAGTGGAAGAGGAAAGGAGGGAAAGAAGGGTGACCGGAGAAGACGGGGGACTCCGCAGTATCCCAGGATATTCTTCCCACCACCAGGTCTCAGTCAACCACTGACAGCCATTCTCTTGCCTACCCACAGGCAAAGAATTAAGACATAATAGTGATTTTCCCCAAATTTAGGGCCTAGATGGGCAGGGAACCAGAGGGTGGGACTGGGAAAGAGAACAATTTCAGTTTTTAACCGCAGAGCTACTGAGGAAGGACCCAGTGAGCGCTGCCACTTCCTTTCCTTCCCTACACCTCCAATCACGGGTGAGAGAAAAGGACTCAAGCCCCTGAGGGCAGGACCACCCCCTTCCCCCACCCTCGATGTTTAATAAATAGCGGTGGTGGGAGAAGGGGGTGGAGACGAATGGGGAACGGGAGGCAGGGGTTATAGTTCATCGTTCTTCGAAGGCCGCTTCTGTCCTGCTGGCTGCTCCTTCTGTTCAGGTTCTGTTGGGACATGCGGAGAGCAAAGGGAGTAAGAGCAGGTGAGACAGCGGCAACTGGCCCAGTTCTTTGCAGAAATTCCCCTCAGACCCCGCCGGGCTTCCCAGCACACCCCGGCCCCACCCTCACCTGCTCCGGGACCTCCTAGCTCCAGAGGCTCAGTGTCCACTGCTTCAGACCCTGCTTTGGGGAAGGAATAGGTTAGTCCTTGCAGAAGGAAGAGGCTAAGGGAAGGGCTGGCCAACCGTTTCTGCAAAGAGCCAGTGAGTAAATATTTTACAACGTAGGTCACATTTGGTTTCTTTGCCTATATATTTTTTTCAAACAACCCTTTAAACATCCTGAGCTCATGGGCAGTCCAGCAACAGGCCGTGCCTGCCAATCTGCCTACCCCTGGACTGATGCAACATCCATGTTCCCAACCACAGTTTCCCCAACTCACGCGTCTCTGCTGTCTCAGGTTCTGAAAGGGGCTTTGCATCTTCAGTCTGGCCTGGAAGGAAACCAGGAGTAAGATATAGCCCCAGAAAGGAAACACGGCCTTCTCCCTGCCCAGCAGAACCTGGAGCCAGGCACTCGGTCTCACCTGCTGGCGTGATGACCTTCTCCCCCTGGTCACCAGCACTGGCATTGAGGGGAGGCTCTGCCCGCGTTCCATTCTTGTCCTTGGGCCTAGGCCGGGGCTTAGCAAACTTTGCCTTATTGAGTAGATACTGCACCTCCCGGTCCAGCGCCATCATCTTGACCTCAATGTCTTTTGAGAGCAACACGGGCTTCTCTGTGGCAGGAAGCTTGGCCTGCTCAGCCATAGTCGCATTCTTCCAGGCCTGTGGGTGAGACCAGGATAGGCTCCGAGCTAGCCGTGAAGAGAGCAGACACCTCTGTCCCAGATGGAATCACTCCCCGAACCAGCCTAAGGCTCCCCACTCAGACTGCAAATCATTCTGCACCCCTGGCCTAAGCCCCGGGCGCTGGGTCGACTCCTCCAAGAGCACTAACAGTCCCCCACAGTGTAGTCCCAACCTGCTCGCTGCTGCCTTGCATCCTACTACTCCAGTGTGGCTATAGCTGAACAAACCCTTGATTATTCCTTTCCTGACTCTTGACTTCTGAGTTCTGACATGACAAATTCGTATCACCTAGCCAAACCCTGGCCCTTCTTCTGAACCCAGCTCAAAGCCCAGCTCCCAAAGCAGCGTTCTCTCTCTCTAACTCTGTTGCCCAGGCTACAGTGCCCTGGCGTCAGCCTAGCTCACAGCAACCTTAAACTCCTGGGCTCAAGGAATCCTTCACCCTCAACCTCCCAAGTAGCTGGGACTACAGGTACGCCACCATGCCAGGCTAATTTTTTCTATATATTTTTAGTTGGCCAATTAATTTCTATTTTTTTTAGTAGAGACGGGGTCTCGCTCTTGCTCAGGCTGATTTCAAACTCCTGACCTTGAGCGATCCTCCGGCCTCGGCCTCCCAGACTGCTAGGATTACAGGCGTGACACCGCACCTGGCCGTTATGGCCCTTGTTTGGGACAAATCAGATGTGCATTCAGCTGCCTTTCTTTTTTTTTTTTTTTTTTTTTTTTTTTTCTTCAGCTGCCTTTCCAACTAGGTGCTATGTTAGGAGGTGTGGCTGCTGTGGCTCCACCTCCACCTCTCCCACACAGCCTAGGATGGCACAGGGCGCCCGCTACCTATCCAGGTAAGTATCCACACAGTGATTACCCAGGTCTCATTGATCACTTTCTCCAGCGTTGTCATCTCCACCTCAGTGAAGATCTGGTCCATCTCTGGGATGAGCCGGGCCCCCCTGGAAGCCAAAGAGAAGAAAATCAGCCCCCAAGAAAGGAGCCTGGGGTGCAGGGCGCAGAGTCAGTGCTCTGGGCAAGACTGAATAAAGAAGGACACAAGTGCCGCTCACTTGAGGAACATGCTGGAATGGTTGAGGAGATTATCGAGGGCAGATAGCCGTTCGGGCCACTTCCTGCGCTCTTCTACCCGGAAAAACAGCCCCTGGCACAGCTTCTTCAGTTCAGTCAGCTTCTCCTTCAGCATCTGGTGGAAGTTGGATGGCGCAGAGGGGTTGAAGGGATCACAGGAGAGCCTGAGGTCAGCCCCGCAGCCCTCTCTGTGGGCTCGTGTCCCAGCTCTCCTCACTCTTACCCTCTGAGAGGAAGGAGGGCTCCCATCCCATCCGCCATGTCCCGGGAAGCCCCTTACCGCTGTGGTGGCCCCAAAACCCTCGTCCTCCAGCCAGGTGGACGTGGCACTGAGTTTCCCAGCGATCTCCTCACGCTGTTCCTCAGTGGACACTTCCTGGTACTCAGGCTGGTAGAGCTTGTCCTAGGGAGGGACAAGTGTGCACATGCAGTGAGCCCAAGCGCGAGGCTCACAGAGCCAGATGCCCCAAAACACAAGCCCCAGGGCTGGGGGTGCTGCGCCTCCCAGCCTGCTGACCTGGGTCTCAAAGATGAACGCTTCCAGGCTGTTGGCAGCTTTCTCCCGTTCCTGCTTCTCTAGGTCTCGGAGTGTCAAGTCCCGAAGTCTGTGGGACAAAGGAGCGGCAGGGAAGAGGGAGGGCAGCTTAGAACTTGGACCCTGTGTCAGACGGCTCTCTCCGTCCCAGAGGGTCATCCCATAGCCTGCCCACCCTATACACGCACACAGGTGTGCACACACACTGGCTGTCTTTACTTACTTCTGCACTGAGCGAGCCAGCTCGTCCTCTGGCAAGTCAGGCAGGTCCAGAACAACCAGCTCCACCCCGATTTCCTCCACCATTTTCTGCTTCTTGGCAGGCTTCTGCTTCTTTTCTTCCTCTGGGGCTGGAGGGACACCCTCAGGCCCTGCCGCCCCCTTCTCACTTGGCTTCTGGGTGGGAAGAATTGAGAACATTGGTTAAGGCCTCAACCCTTCTACATTCGCCACAGGGCAGGAAGTGAAGTAGGCGCCCACTCCCTTAGCCTCTGGGTCCACAATGGCCTTACTGCCCACAGCTCACCTGGGCCTCAGCCTTGTCCCCATTGTCTTCTTCTGGGGCCTTTTCTCCCTCAGAGGCCGTGTCTCCCTTAGGCTCAGGGGGTGGGGGCTGAGAGGTATCTTCCGCCGGGGCCTCGCCTTCCTCCTTGAGCTCCACTTGCTCCCCAGGCTCATCCCTGTTCCCCTCTGCAGGGCTCTCCTCCTCCTCCTGGGAAGCAATCACAGGCCCACGTAAGACTCCCAGGCAGACCCCACGGGTCAGGCCTGGCCTCGGCAATGGTGGAGCCCCTGGCTCTGCTTTGAAGGTGTGCATCACGCAGGATACAGCTTGAGGTAGACAGGTGACAACTGTATGGAAGCGGAGAGTGGGCTGTGTGGACTGCAACAGTCTAGCTGGACAAAGGGAGCGCACCTGGAGACGGGGGAGTGGGCCTGGGAGCACGGGCACAGGGAACCGCTCAGAGCCCAGAGGAGCCCGAGGAGTGTACAGCTAACTTGGCGTGGGCTAAGAGGTGGGGAAGGCCCACCCCCACTCCCTGTCCCTGCTGCCACCGCACACCCTCCCCCATGCTTTCCTGGCTCCGCCCTGCACTCACCTGAACAGTATCAGTGCCGTTCTCTTTGGCCTCTGGTGTGGTGCCACCTCCAAACAGGCTGGAAATGGTGTTGCCAAGTTCTAGGGTAGAAGAAAGCCCCAAGACTCAAAAGGGGACCATAGCAGTGACTCTGCCTCCCCACCTGGAGGCAATGTGCTGTCCACCTGCCCAAACTGCACACGAGTGTATTCTCTCTCACACACACACAGACACACACCGTGCACACACTCATCTTACTGGTAAGGGTCGATTCCTCTTCTGGGCTGTCCTCCACCAACGTCTCAAATACAGACTCCACCTGGAAATGGTTCAAAGTGAAGAAACACACAGGCTAAGACACCTTTTCTCTGCAAACACCCTACTGAAGTGGGGTCTGCTCCAGCATGCCGCATGCCAAACTGTGCAGGACTAGCCGCACCTGACTTTCCTACGGACTCATGGATGGTGGTCCACCTGCTTTGACTGTGAGCCCTCGGAGCACAGCATCCCAGCTCCTCTTCCCCTCAGAGCTCTTCAAGTCTCCACCCACTAACAGTCTGAGCTGTCATCTCCCACAGTATATTCTAAAAGACACTAATCCCTAGAACCGTTCTTCAAAAATGGGTTCCTCAGCCATTCTATAGTTCCCTCTAAGAAATTTACAATGCTCACAAGCATTTACACTCTATGAAGTGGCCCACACCAGATCACTGCTTAGCTCTGTTTACAGCCAAGATTTATCTGATTCTCAAACCCTTTCTGGTGATCATATCCTAATACCACATGGAACTTGCTTTGGAAAAGGCTGGCAGGGTCAAGGCCCTTGCCCTGCACTGGGTGTCCCCTTTTGTGCTCACCCTGTCTAGACTGAGCACACCACTCTCATCCAGGTTGAAGTGAGCCTTGATGCCCTTGGACTCGTAGTCCGGATGCTTCTTGAAGCTCTCACCCACACCTTTTAGCTTCACTGTGGTCAGATTTGGGGAGCCAAATACCCTGGTTGGAAAAGAAAGAGAAGTTCAAGAAGACCCACCCAGCCCATCTCCAACTCCAGACCACACGGTCTCCTGGCACAGATGTCAGGGCCCTCCCCCAGGACACACCCAGGAGGATGGAAGCATTCTCCAGAGAAGGTGCTTACAACCTAATCCTAACCGCGCAGCCCACTTCCCCTGTTTTATTTTTTTTTTTAAACTTTTTTTTTATTCCTTTATTTATTATTTTTTTTTTCCATTTTCAGTTGGCCAATTAACGTTTTTTTTTTTTTTTTTTTTATTTTTAGTAGAGACGGGGTCTCAGCTCTTGCTCAGGCTGGTCTTGAACTTCTGAGCTCCAACGATCCACCCGCCTCGGCCTCCCAGAGAGCTAGGATTACAGGCGTGAGCCACAGCGTCCGGCCCACTTCCCCTGTTTTAGCCCTGCGGGCCCCACCTCCTCCTTCACCCCCTGGGTCATCTGGCAGCCATGCCTCCCTCTCCCTGGAGCTCCCATCTTGCCCCCCGCCCCTCACCGAAGATCCTCAGGCCCCAGGAAGCCCAGGTCACCGTAGTTGATGTGGAAGTTGAAATCATGGCTATAGCGGTTAAAGGTGATGACTTTGCGTTGAGGGTAGGGCCCCATCCGGGAGAAGAGGACGCGTTTATTGTGCTTCAGGCTGCGAACCCCTTCAGGCTCCTCCACCTCCCGAGTGAACTCCACCTGCACCACAGGCAGAGAGAAAGCACACTGGAGAACCAGGGCAGGTTCTCAGGTGGGGGACAGAGGACATCTCTTAGCCAACAGATAAAGGCACAGGCTAAAGCACAAGGGAAGATCCCACTCAGAGACATAAAGGGAGCTTGCCGCCTGATCAGTCAGGCCTACTCACCAGGATGGGGTAGACCACAGCATCTCGGACTACAAAGGGCTTCACCTTGAAGGCTTTGCTGAGTGCAGCTGCCTGGTACACAGCCCCCATGGCGGCTGCCTCATCTGCGTTGATGTTCTTCCCTAGCTCCTCCCTAGGAAAGTCCCGAGCTTCAGCATCGCCCACCCTGGAGCACCTAGCCTGGACTCCCTCCCCTCAGCCCTGCCCTAGGCAGGACTAGGCCTGCTGCCCCTACCCCCACACTCACTTGCCCACGGCCTTCAGCAGCACCTCCTGAACTTTGGGGACTCGAGTGGCCCCACCCACCAGGATCACCTGCTCAATCTCATCCTGCAGAGGAGGTAAGAACAAGGGGTGGGACAGCACAGTTAACCCTCCTCTCCTCAGCACTGACTCTTCCCTTGACATCCCACGTGTCTCCTACCCTGTTCCCCACCGGGCAGCACACCCTCCCCCTGCTCCCTCACCAAATTCATTTCGGCACTCTGGAGGGCCTGCTGCACTGGCCCAGGCACACGCTCAAACAAGTCTGCACACAACTCCTCAAATTCCACTCGGGTCACTTTTGCCTTGAAGTCCACATCATCCATCAGGCCCTCGATCTGGGGGAGGATGAGGAGTGTCAGAGTGTTCTCACCCAGGTCCTGTTCTCTGGGTGAGCAGGACAGAAACCAAGGGAATAGGACTTTGGGAGGATGGCAGAGGGACACAAAAAATGGAATGAGCCATGCCAGGCACAGCAGCCCAGCTGATAGGTAGCAGGGTCCTCTACCCTCTAGGTGGGACAAGCTTGCCCTCAAAGCAGCTACACGTGGGCACCTGTGCCATGTGGTCAGCATTGGCACTCAGGACGGTTTTGAGCCGATTCGCCTCGCGCAGCAGCTTGGCCATGGCACGAGGGTTCTCGCGCACGTCCTTTGCCTTCTGGCCCTTGCGCTGCTCATTGAAAAGCCCAGCCAGGTGCTCACGCAGCCGGAGCTCCATCTCTAGGCCCCCCAGGGTGCGGTCAAACCTGTTCAGAAAAGGGAGAAGAAAAAAACGTAAGGCACGTATAGGGTCCCAACACCTGCACAGGAGCCTCTCATCCTCACATGGCACCATACCCCTGCTTTGGGGGACCCTGTTCACCCCAATGCCCCAAGTGTGGACACACACTCTGTCCTCAACTCATCACAGCACAGCTGACATCTCATGGTGACAGTTCTTCACCCAATCATTCAGCAGTATTTACTGAGCACCAATTATACACTTGTCTTTGGGAACACATAGTGGGGGGAAGTGGGGAGGAGACAGGGTCCCTGCTGTCAAAAAGCTGAATAACTACATAAATGTGAACTTAAAACCATCATGTGGATATAAAGGTATGGTAGATAATGCTAGTAGAATACGTGCATGGAGGATTTGAGGTATTGAGGGATGTCCAGGGAAGCAGCTATGAAAAAATGATGCTAAACTGAAACCCGAAGGATGAGCTGGAGTTAACTAGGTGGAGAAGAAAGAACGTTCTGGACAGAGGGAACAGTGCTTGTAAAGACTCTGAGGTAGGAGAGAGGACAGCAAATTTCAAAGCTGGGGCTCAAAGAGCAAGAGGGCTCAGGGTTGGAGATAAGATGCAGAAGGCAGAGCTGAGACAGGTGCAAGGAAAGTTTTGGAGTCACTGAAGGGTTTTTAACCACTTCGGTACGAGCGTCGACTATAGTCTACAGCTACAGATGAACGCGCACAGCCGAGTGTCAACTTTAACCGACAGCCATGATATGAAGGCACACAGCCAAGCATCGACTTTAGCCGACAGCCATGATGTGACTTTTCTAATTTTTTATTTATCAAAATAAAATTGTGATAAGTCAAAATAACATTTAAAAATGACGTAATGAAAACATGTATGTATATGTTACCTATTCTGATTTACATTACAAGTAAAGCTGCCTGTAAAGTAAAACAAGCTTTCAGTGCTTTAAAGCTTTCCTCATCACACAAGGGCAAAACGGATTCGGTGTCAATGCACAGCACAAACTATCGTGTGGACTATGACTGCCGGCTGTGGTCAAGGTTTCGTGGCCGGTGAGCGCTGTACCAAAGTGTTTAAAGAAACAAGTCACAATCAGATTGGCATTTTATTTATTTATTTATTTTTGAGACAGAGTCTCACTCTGTTGCCCGGGCTAGAGTGCCGTGGCATCAGCCTAGCTCACAGCAACCTCAAACTCCTGGGCTCAAGCAATCCTCCTGCCTCAGCCTCCCGAGTAGCTGGGATTACAGGCATGCACCACCATGCCTGGCTAATTTTTTCTATATATATTTCTAGTTGGCCAATTAATTTCTTTCTATTCTTAGTAGAGACAGAGTCTCGCTCTTGCTCAGGCTGGTTTCCAACTCCTGACCTTGAGTGATCCTCCCGCCTTGGCCTCCCAGAGTGCTAGGATTACAGGCATGAGCCACCACACCGGCCCAGATTGGCATTTTAAAAAGAACCCTTTGGCTGCAATATGGAGAAAGAACTGAAAGCAGACATCACTAGGAAGAGGGAGATCTTTTTAAATTCTGCAGATAAGAGGTGACAGTAGCTTGGACAAGGGTGGTAATGGTGAAGACGGACAGGAAAAGATGGGTTCAAGAAATAAGACAACAGTGATAAGTTATTTAAGTAAATGGTAAATGACAGAAGATCAAAACAATGATTGAATCTGACAGCCTACATATGGCCTGCAGCCTTGTGGATTTCCTTAAGTTCAGGAAGTTCCCTGCCTTTCAATCTTTCCAAACTGTCCTCCTCTTCTCTCCGCTTCCCCTTATTCTTTGTGAGTGGTCCCCCATGATGACTGATGCTTTATCCAGGAGAACATTCCTGCAGAGAGCAGGAGAGTGAAGCATTCGCTCCTCCAAGAAGAAACCCCTGACCCGAGGGTCTTAACAAGAAGCCCTCCTCCCAGCACCTGCTTACCCCACTCCCTGGATCTGTAGCTGTGGCTGCATCCCAGCTTCCTTAGTCTTCACAGTCTGGTAGGTCACAATGGTGCACACGGTGCTGCCTGAGCCCATGTCATAGAACATGACATTCTGTAGCGACATTAAAGCAACTGTCACAGGAACCTTATCAAGCTGCAGGGGGCATGCCTGCCTCCAAAGGGCTGCCTGCCTCTCTGTGTAAAGCCGAGTTGCTACAACAGGGGCTGAGAGGAGACTGTTGCTGCATTCTTCCAAGAGCCAGCCATGCAAACAAGATGCAAAATGGGCCTCGTAGCCTCCATCCTAGACTCAGCCACCCTGTATGTCTGGTCAGAAGGCCTCCCTGGCTCACCTGGGCAGTGGTGTTGATATCTTTCCGGCGGAAGACACCATAGCTGAGGGCAGTAGCAGTGTTATCATTGATGAGCTGCAGCACTTTGAGGCCAGCCATGCGAGCAGCCTGCAGCACAGCTCGGCGCTCTGCCTGGTTAAAGAAGGCTGGCACGGTGATCACTGCATCCTTGATGGGCTGTTCTACAAAGGACAACAGAACAGGGTTCCACCAGCTCCACATCTTAGATGAGGGTTTCCAATCTTAACACTACTGACATTTGGGGGCAGATATTGTTTTTTTTTTTCCATGGAGACAGGGTCTTGCTCTGTCACCCGAGCCTACTAGATGCCCCAGTTATGACAAGCAAATATGTCTTCGACATTGCCAAATGTTCCCTGAGAGGCTAATCTGCTCCTGTTTGAGAATCACTGCCTTAAATCCTGGGCAGCCTAGCCACCACTGGCCAACCTGGCCACTTACCTGCAAAATCTTCAGCCAGGGAACGGGAGTAATTGAGAACCATGCCTAGCACCTCCTCTGGTGAGAACTGCATTTGCCTGAGGGGAGAGAGGGTAGGTGGAGACAAGGACAGCCAGGCATTAAGGCAGAACAATCATGAACACAGGGTAGTGACGAGCAAAACAGAGCTGCTGAGCCCACCTTCCCCAACAGACTCACGGGCTGATCTGGAAGTGCACAGTCTGCCTCTGTGGGTCAAAGCTTAGCTCATGCTCTGGGAAACGGGCACGGTAAAGGGCCACGTGGGGGTTATCTGCCTGTTTCCCCAGGAGGTGCTGGAAGTAACGTAGCGTAGCCTTTGGATTCTTGATGGCCTAAGAGGTAAAGGAGCGGAGTCTTAGGCTGCCAAGCCCACCATCACCTATCTCTTACATGACAGAGATTGATAAAGAAACAGACTTTGGGGTCTACCATCTCCTCTCCTCTGCCCACCATTCTAGGAAGGGAAGTTGCTAGTTTACCATGCCTGCTGCACTGTCTCCAAAGAATCTTTCATTTTCTTTCAGGGTCACAGTCACTGGGGTTTTCCTCCGGGATTCCCTAAAGAAAAGAGACATTGGGCCCAGATGCCTACAGCAGGGTGTGGACTCAGGAGCCTCAATGCACGCGCGCACACACACATACACACACACACACACTCAGACACCAAAGTCAGCTGTGGGTCTATAAAGAGCGCACACTCACTTGAGCCCAGACTCCCTCATTCCCCACCCTTGACATTAGGGCCACCCTCACTTGTTCAAGACAATTTCCATGGGCACTCCAGGCTTGACAATGGCCACCTTCATGGATTCACTGCCCAGGTCCACAGACATCACTGCCAGCGTATCTGGAGGAAAAACAGGTTTATCAATTAGCCCCCTTTCCCTACCTTCCTGAGGCCCCTCTAATCAAAGCATACCACTTTCCATGGAGAAACTAAAACAGAAAAAGGCAAAGAAAAAAGCCTGCACAAAGCAATTCAAGAGACTTCTGAGTGGGAGCCTCATGCCCCCTTCCCACACATCACTTGCTCATGTATTCTTCCAATCCTTCTGCTCAGGTACACACCACTTAGTGCCAGCAGGTCTGCCAAGAGCACAGCTATCACGGCCCAACAGGCTAGCCTCCTTGGCCTCTGCCTCCTGACTGTGGCTGCCATCATGACCCTGGGGGAGAAGGAAAAAACCACTTGTAACTGGATGCCCTTAGTGAAGGAGATAGAACCACATCCAAGAGTGGAGAAGCTGTAAGATTCATACCTGCTCCACCCTCACACAGGGCAGAGCAGCCTACACCTCCTTCCCTCCCTCCTGATGAGTACCAACCACTCTCTAATCATCCCAAAAGTGTCCATACAAAGGCCCAAGCGAAATAGCACGGGTCCTCAGCTTTACCACATCCCTAAACAGAGAAGGTACTGGGACAAGAGACCAGAGCTTTCTGTCCACTGCACAAACAATAAGTGGCGCACAGTAGCACTGAGTCTGTCCTCAAGACACCTGGGGTGCGGCCAAGGATCCCCGCCCAGAGCTCAACTACTCCCCACACCTGGAGCTTCCCTGCTGGTGGGGAAAGCCAGGCTGGGCCTGGACGGGAACTGAGAGGTGATGACGTTGGGGTGGCTGGGATGGAAGAAGGGCCTGTCTCCACCTCGGCATCCCCGCGGGTTGTCCCGCCTACTCCCCTTCCCCAGCCCGGCTGTCCACACGGACACTGTGCCAGGAGCAGTGAGGTTCCTTACGGGAAGGGTATCGGGTCCCGGTGTTCGCCTAAGCCTCACCTGACGAAGGCGGCGGCTCCCACTCCCGGAAACGGATCCCGGCCCACCCCTAGCGCGTGGGGGCAGCCCGAGGGCCGAGCTGCGGGGCCCACAGTGCGGGGCCAAGCGCCCCGGCGTCCGTGCGGCCCTCACTCCCGCTGCCGACCCGCCCCCGGAGCTAGCACGCTGTCTCCTCTAGGAGTGGTGGCCGGCCCCCATCTCCATCCCCACCGCCGCTACCTCTTGCCTCCGCTCCTGTGGCCCCAGCTCGGGCACTAACGCGGCGCGGACGTACCCACGAGGCCGGCAGCGCGCCCCACAGCCTGCGCCCTTCACAACTCCCCTCGGTTTGCAAACTGTTACATTAGCCACCAACCTCTCGGCGGCGTCTCGCGCACCAGCCGGCCCCGGACGCGGCGCGCGCTCATTGGAGCCTCCACGGCCGGGCCCTGCGCCGCGCGCCAGGCCCCGCCCCCGCCGCCCGGCGCGCGCTCCCATTGGGCCACGTCCTGGGCCCGCCCCCTCCTCCTGCTCCGGCCCGGCCCGGGGGCGGCGGGCCCAGGCCACCAGTTGGGAGAAACTGCCGGCGCCGGCCGGGCATTGGACCACGTCACGGAGCGTCGCATTCCGCTCCCTCCTCCCCAGCGCCGGCCCCACGGCGTCCGTGGGACCTTTTCCGGCCTCAGTGTTGGGTGCATCACTGCCGGGGCTCGGGAGTGACCCGGGCCTCGAACAAGTGGGGTGCACGGTCAGTCCCACAATCGAGTTTCTTCTTCCGCTCACTCGAGGAGCCCCAGCGAGTGCCCAGTAGGAGTGATGGGCATCCGGTCCGCAGCCGCGCGGAAGGGGCGCTTGCTAGCCGGTTGATACTGAGCCGCCTGCCCTTGGCTTTGGATAGACAGAGAATGGCTGCGCTTCGAGCCTGCCCCAACCGCCCTCTGTTTCGTTGAGGAAACTTAAGCCACAAAAAAATGTTCGCTGATGAGTCGGAGATAACTAAGAGGTGGCAGAATTTGACCTGGACTCCTTAACTCTAAGCCCCTTTTGTATGAGAAAGAATATTCCAAACTGTACAATGCTACAAAAGATACTTTTCTGAGGCTATAATTGGTTGGGCATATATACACTAGCTGCTATTTCTGTTCCATTCCATCTTGTATACCTTCCCTTCTGTAATGTAACAGAGGAGGGAGGGAGTTAAAGCACCTCACTCCCTCGTCTGTTACCTTATAGCTCCATAGAAATGTGCAAGGTCCTTAGAGAACGCACTTTTCTTAAATGTGAGTGGATATCAGTCGCCTGTTTTCTCTCTCGCTAAATGGATGCCTTGGGCTCCCTTCATGGAAGGCTCTCTTGAAGGCCCTGGCTGTCATGGCCCGGACTTTGTCAAACCCAAGGTTGTTTAAGGAACTTTCATCTGTTCCTTTCTCTACATTTTTCATGATGGGTAGATAGAGAGATAATAGTTGGGTGTCTCTGCTTAGAAGGGAAGCCTAACTGGCAGTACCATGGAGAGTCTATTGTTCTTTCTTTTAAGAATAGGTAGCAGAGAAGTTGGTAGAAAAAAAGAGAAATTCGCTTAAAATTTTAATACAACTTAATTACACAAATAACACACAAATGTAATCTCGGAAAAAAATCATTCTAGAGGAAGCTTAATCTTGACACCAACACAACCTCTCCCCTCTCCTCTGGAAGTAATTGCTGTTATCATAGTGCTGTGTAACCTGTCAGGCCTTTTCTTTTCACACACATAAATATCTCTCCAGAAACGTAAGGTTTTTTTGTTTGTTTGTTTGAAACAGAGTCTCAATGTCGACCCAGCTAGAGTGCAGTGGGGTCATCATAGCTCACTGTAGCTTCAGAGTCCCAGGCTCAAGCGATCCTCCTGCCTTAGCCTCCCAAGTAGCTGGGACTGCAGGTACGTGCCACCATACCCAGCTCATTTTTCTATTTTTTAGTAGAGACCGGGTCTCACTCTTGCTCAGGCTGGTCTCCAACTCCTGAGCTCAAGTGATCCTCCTGCCTTGGCCTCCCAGAGTGCTAGGATTATAGCCATGAGTCACCACACTGGCAGAAACATATACCTTTTATGTGCAGATGGGAGGATTGCTTGAGGCCTGGAGTTCTAGACCAGTCTGGGAAAAATGGTGAGATCCTACCTCTACAAAAAAATTTAAAAGTTAGCTGGGTGAGGTGGTGCACACTTGTAGTCCCAGCTAGCTTCTTTTTTTTTTTTTTTTTTTTGAGACAGAGTTTCGCTTTGTTGTCCAGGCTAGAGTGAGTACCGTGGCGTCAGCCTAGCTCACAGCAACCTCAAACTCCTGGGCTCAAGCGATCCTCCTGCCTCAGCCTCCCGAGTAGCTGGGACTACAGGCATGTGCCACCATGCCCGGCTAATTTTTTATATATATATCAGTTGGCCAATTAATTTCTTTCTATTTATAGTAGAGACGGGGTCTCACTCTTGCTCAGGCTGGTTTTGAACTCCTGACCTTGAGCAATCCGCCCGCCTCGGCCTCCCAAGAGCTAGGATTACAGGCGTGAGCCACAGCGCCCGGCCCCAGCTAGCTTCTTGAGAGGCTGAGGCAGGAGGATCACTTGAGCGCAGGAGTTGGAGGTTACAATGAGCTATGATTGTGCTGCTGCACTCCAACCTGGGCAACACATAATACCCCCTCTCTAAAAAAAAAAAAAAAAAAAAAAAAAAAAGTAGCTTTTATCTTTTTTTAAACCAGAAAATGTTATACAATTATTGTTTGCAATTTGTTTTTTTTTAATAATAATAAATTATGGAGCATTTTCCATGTCAGTGTGACTCACCTCCATGTTTACTACTGTAAAACATTCCATACCATGGGGTTTGTTTAGCCATAATGGTGGACATACAAGTTTTCAGTTCAGTTTCACAGAGAAAGATTTTGTTTCTTGGTAATTGACTCTACTTTTGGCCAATTATCCAGTAGATTCTTCCCATCCATTTCAAACAGAGAGTATGTATCTTAACATTTATCATGCTGCTGTGATATGCAATGACTGTGCTAGGTACTAGGAATCCAGAGGTGGGTATGAGCTTGTCCTTACCCTCAGAGAAGTCACAATCTGTTGGAAAACAAATATGTTCATAGTTTGATGTACTTATTAAAAACGTATTGGGGCCGGGCGCGGTGGCTCACGCCTGTAATCCTAGCTCTCTGGGAGGCCGAGGCGGGTGGATTGCTCGAGGTCGGGAGTTCGAAACCAGCCTGAGCAAGAGCGAGACCCCGTCTCTACTATAAATAGAAAGAAACTAATTGGCCAACTAATATATACAGAAAAAATTAGCTGGGCATGGTGGCTCATGCCTGTAGTCCCAGCTACTTGGGAGGCTGAGACAGAAGGATCGCTTGAGCCCAGGAGTTTGAGGTTGCTGTGAGCTAGGCTGACGCCACGGCACTCACTCTAGCCTAGGCAACAAAGTGAGACTCTGTCTCAAAAAAAAAAAAAAAAAAAACCGTATTGGATGACTTCAGATTGAGAGACTAAGAAAGTCAGTCTACCCTGCTCCTAAAAGAGCTCCCAACCCCAGAATACCCCTGGTGGGAGCATGGTTTACTGCAGCTGCAGTTCTCAGCCTTGGTATCTGTCCCCGTGGGAGGTGCAGCAGGTGCAAGTGCTCTGGGGAGTCACCTGTTTTGCTCTCTGACCAGACAGAATAGTATTTTACAAGAACAAGTTGTAGAACAATGGGAACATTTTCATGTAAAACCCCTGATTTATTTTTTATTTTTATTTTTTATTTTTTATTTATTTATTTTTTTTGAGACAGAGTCTTGCTTTCTTGCCTAGGCTAGAGTGAGTGCCGTGGCGTCAGCCTAGCTCACAGCAACCTCAAACTCCTGGGCTCAAGCGATCCTCCTGCCTCAGCCTCCCGAGTAGCTGGGACTACAGGCACGAGCCACCATGCCCAGCTGATTTTTTTTTATATTATATATATTAGTTGGCCAATTAATTTCTTTCTATTTTTATGGTAGAGACGGGGTCTCGCTCAGGCTGGTTTTGAACTCCTGACCTTGAGCAATCCGCCCGCCTCGGCCTCCCAGAGTGCTAGGATTACAGGCGTGAGCCACCGCGCCCGGCCAAAACCCCTGATTTAGATTGACCTGGGCAGGTGAACTCACTAGTTCTTGTCCGGAATAACTATGTGATGGGCTGAGGGCAGTGTTGGCCAGGAGAAGTTGTAAAAAATGTCATCAAGCAACCCCATTCTTAGGTTTATACCTAACAAATGCCTATATATGTTCACCAAGAGACTGTTGATAACAGCTTTATTCATAACAGCCCCAAATTGAAAATTACCCAAATGCCCACCAACAGCTGGAGGGATAAATGAATTATGGTAGATTCACACAATGGAATTCTATACAGAAATGAGAATGAATGTTCTATTATTACACAGGACAACTTAAATGCATTCCAAAATATAATATTGAGTGAAAGAAGGCAGAGTATATACAGTATGATTTCACTTATATCAAGTTTAAAAGCAGGAAAAAATAACCTATTATGACAGAAATCAGGATGGTGCTTACCTTGGGGGGAGGTAATGTTTAGAACTGGACATGAGGCAAGTTTCTGGGGTGCTGGCAGTTTCTTATTGCTGGCTGCAATGGGTGTGTCCAGTTAGTTTGTGGGATTTCAGACAGCCATAATATGAAACTTTTCTGTGTATTGCTATACTTCAATAAAAATTTTTGGCTAGGCATGGTTCATGCCTGTTATCCTAACAATCTGGGAGGCCGAGGCAGGAGGATCTCTTGAGATCAGAAGTTCAAGACCACCTGAGCAAGAGTGAGACCCAGTTTCTACTAAAAGTAGAAAGAAATTAGCTGGACAACTAAAAAAAAAATATATATATATATATACACACACACACAGACAGAGAGAGAGAGAGAGAGAGAGAAAATTAGCCAGGCATGGTGGTGCATGCCTATAGTCTCAGCTACTTGGGAGACTGAGGCAGGAGGATCGATTGAGCCCAGGAGTTTGAGGTTGCTGTGAGCTGGGCTGATGCCATGGCACTCTAGCCTGGGCAACAGAGTGAGACTCTATCTCAAAAAAAAAAAAATACATATTGTCAAATTGCCTTCCAGAAGGGGTTACTGATATACATTCCTCAACAGCAGTGAATGATAGCCCTGTGTCCTTAATAAAACTAGAACATGAACTCATTTTTAAAGTCTTGGTATTATGGATTTGAATAGGAAGTAGGGGGAGACAAAGAGACAATGGATTGGGAACCTTTCCCAGTTTGCACTGAGATAGGGATTGTGTCAAGAAGGCAAAGCAAGATTTTTAGGGTTCTTGAATTCTGTGACTTTCATGATCACATAGAACAATCACTCAGACTTATGAATGAGTTCATGGACTTGAGTGTATGTTCTTAGAAAGTAATGAGGGTGGGTGTGCTGGCTCACACCTGTAATCCTGGCATTTTGGGAGGCCAAAGTGGGACGTCTCTACAAAAAAATATTTCAAAAAAGTAATTAAATTGAGCACCCAGAATACAGGACTTTTGAGGGTTGACAGACCAGAGTTTGCTGGGAACTCTACTACTTCCTACCCGTGTAACTCTAGGAAAGTTGCTTAGCTTTCCTGAGCCTCAATTTTCTCACCATTAAAAGAGACATACTGGTATGTACCTCACACAAGTTTGAGGTAAAAATTAAAGAGGCCAGGCATGTGGCTCACACCTGTAATCCCAGCAATTTGGGAGGCCAAGGTAGGAGGATTGCTTAAGCCCAGAAGTTCAAGACCATCCTGGGCAACACAGCGAGACCTCATGTCTACAAAAAAATTACCTGGGCATGGTGGTGTGCTGGTAGTCCCAGCTACTTGGGATGAAGCAAGAGGATCGCTTGAGCTCAGGAATTGGTGGTTGCAGTCAGCTATGATCGAGCCACTGTACTCCAACCTGGTCAACAGAGCACGACCTTGTCTCCAAAAAATATTAAAGAAGGTAAAATACTCAGCACAGTACTTGGGACATATGAAGCACCAGATATATATTAGTTAACTACTTATCTTTATTAGCCTAGAGGAAGTCAGACTAAAAGATGGGGCTATTTCAGTATTAATAGTTTAATTAAGTACTTTGCCAAGGTGATGGGGAATTTACTTTCCCTTTTGTATGCCAGATTTTCAGTCAATGATTAGCCAATTGCTTCTTTTTCCTATTTCATGGTAGCTTTGGAGCCCTGGGCTCTCTTGCACTGCTAGATCTGTATGTTTAGGTTGACTTTCTTGCTCCTAAGTAGAAACTGCTACTAGCTCTTTGGGGGAGAAACTAGAAAGAAACCTAGACTTTTCAGTAGTAGTCTAGAAAATAGTTTCTACCCAGAGAACCAGATGAAAAAACATGATAGAAAATAAGTTTGGGCTGGGTGCAGTGGCTCATGCCTGAAATCCCAGTACTTTGGGAGGCTGAGCCAGGAGGATTGCTTGAGACCAGGATTTCAAGGTCAGCGTGGGGAATCTAGTGAGACCCAATTTTATATAAAGAAAATAAAAGAAAAGTTTACATTTGGAACAAGAAGTTTTCCTGTTTTATTCCAATGACTATGACTTGTTTTATATCAGGTGCAGCAGTTTGCTGAAGGGGAAAAGAGAGGGCATTGCAAGACAGTTCTTGCATTCTTGATTCTCAGATGCAACCTCTTTAATTTCAAACTAAAGACTTGTATTGCTTTTTTATCTTTTTTCTTTTTCTTTGGTTCTTTTTTCGTTCTCTTTTTTTTCTTACTGAGCATAAGAGTTGTTGTAAATACTTTTTTTTTTTTTTTTTTTTTGAGACAGAGTCTCGCTTGTTGCCCAGGCTAGAGTGAGTGCCGTGGCGTCAGCCTAGCTCACAGCAACCTCAAACTCCTGGGCTCAAGCAATCCTTCTGCCTCAGCCTCCCGAGTAGCTGGAACTACAGGCATGCGCCACCATGCCTGGCTAATTTTACATATATATATTAGTTGGCCAATTAATTTGTTTCTATTTATAGTGGAGACGGGGTCTTGCTCTTGCTCAGGCTGGTTTCGAACTCCTGACCTCGAGCAATCCACCCGCCTCGGCCTCCCAGAGTGCTAGGATTACAGGCGTGAGCCACCACGCCCGGCCCGTAAATACTTTTTTATCTTTAGTCCCATCAGAACTCAAGTATGCAGAAATGTAAGGGAATTTGTACACACAGTCGTTTTCTGTGTAGTTTATCTGCTTATCTTCCTCACTGAACGGAAGTTCCTGGATTCAGACAAGTATAACTAAAAGACAAACCCTGGTGTATGTTCTGACAAGTGTAATCAAGCTTCACACCCCAGCAAACTGTCTAATTAGAGGTTAGGGTACTGAAGAACTCGTTTTATTTCCAAAGAACTTTGAAGTTTTTGCCCAGACGGATTCACTTTAACCTCTTTGAGACTGTTTCTCATCAGGGATAATGATACTCTTCTGCAGATCTTATGAAGATTCCATGAAAAGTGAAAGCATTTTGTTAGCTATAATTTGTTACATGAAATTAATGGCTAGTTACTGTCATTCCTTTTTATGTCCCTAGGGTGGTGGTCGAGGACCATGTCTTGTTCATTTGTATTCTGGGCACTTGATACAATTCTAGGGGGTGCCCAATATATATATTTGTTAAAAGGAGAAAAGGAAGGAAGGTAGTAAGTCCGGAGGTACTATTGGTTGCCCTGGCACGCCGATGTCTGTCTTTGTATCCCTTATCAGTAAGAGGACTCACTGGGCACAGGCAGAGCCAGATTCAGACACCAGAGGAAGACTCAAAGCCTCTGCCATTGGACAGTAGGGGAAGCAACCAACAAAGATACAGTCTATCTGCTCTTCACATCTCTGCTTTCAAATTGCTTCTTTAACTTACATTCGTCATAGTCTTAACAACTGACATGTTAACATACTATCTCAAAATTCTAATGAGTAGCATGGACTATGCTCAGTAGGGGAAAGTGAGTTCAATCTACTTTCCATTTATACTTCTGCCCATGAGTTGGGATCTTTTTTTGTTTGTTTGTTTTTGATCCTCGCTGGCCACCAGCCCTGCACCCAGGGGGAAAGAGATGAGTTGGGATCTTGAAACAATTTCAATACCTGTGTAACAAAGGGGAAAAAAACTGAGCTGGAGGTCAGAAAATCTGTGTATGTGGTGGAGGCTAGAGAGTTTCCTCCTGTCATTTATTGTTTCAGACACTTGGATGCTACCTGCCCTGTAAACCAGATTGAGGAGAGGAGGGAATAAAAGGAGAGTCATCCACATTCATTCCTGCACCTAAACATGGGACATCTCCCAGGCTTTGCTAGACCTAGTTCATGGTAAACAAGTCCCTGCTCTCAGGGAACTCAGGCTGGTGGAAATAAATAAATAAAGTCAAATACTCTAAAATAAAAAGTGGGTAATGTGCAAAATTAAAAACCACAAAAATTAGTAAAATATAAAAACAAATTAATGTTTTATAGACCCTGGGAAAAAGAATTTTCAGCAAAGTACAAAAATTTAAAGCATTCCTTTCTTTAATTTTGTAATTCTTTACTGTGGAATAGCTCAGAATGTCAGTTCTGTTTTAAGTAACAGAATTGATAGCTGAGCAAGGAAACATAATTTGGATTATAAAATTCTTGCTTTAATAAAAATTCCTTAAACAGTGAAAAAAAAGTTAGACTTCATAATTACTCACCACATGGCCACTTTTTCATCACTTTCTCAAAATGATTCTATGTCACTACTGCACACAGGTCCTTGTGGCACACAAATAGTAAACCTACAGCTGCCCACGAGGACAGCTCCTGCTTGCACACAAAGCTGGTTAAGCCAGAGCTGGGAGTGGAGAGTGGCTATGTAGTATCTGGGACACTTGCCACTTGTTAAATCACTCAGCTCTTAAAGCTGTCACTTCCAGGCTTTTGCTGTCTTCTGCTTCTGTCTCACACCTGTCACTATGAAAGGGGGAGAAAATCCAGGGTCTTAAGAAACATGTTTTGAGTGTCTATTAGGTGTCACAAGCTCGTACACGGGGACACAAAAACAAATATAACATTGATTATGGTTCACAATCTGTGTCTGGTGGCAGACATAAACTTCTAATTTTATTTCTCCTCTTCTAGAGCTGAAATTCTGGTTTCACATAGTTTCGTTTATGCTCTCAAACAGTCCTGTGAGGTCAAAACATAACTCACTTAGGCACAGAAGGTTGCAATCTACAAAGCGCGTGACATCTCTTATCTTGATTCCTTAGTGCCTGCACATTTTATAGAGGAGGAAACTAATGCTCCCACAGGTGAAGGTTTCAGCTGTTAAACATTTCAGCCAGCGCAGTTACAGTAAGATCTGGCAAATTCGCACACTGCGTAGCTACAGCAACCGCGCGCAGCCCCGCCCACTCTTCCCAGCAGCGGGAAGCTGTCACCCCTGACTCGAGAGCGCCTGTGCACGCATGCTCCCGGAAGCTGCCGGTCACGTGACCAGCAGGCTCGGCTCACGTGATTTCACCCCCGGAGGCGGGGCTTTCAGCCAAGATGGCGGCCTACCTGCAGTGGCGGCGCTTCGTTTTCTTCGACAAGGAACTGGTGAAGGAGCCGCTGAGCAGCGATGGGGCCGCTTCCGGGACCGCACCTGCTTCTGGATCCGCTGCTTCTAAATTCCTTTGCCTGCCTCCTGGCATCACTGTCTGTGACTCAGGCCGAGGGAGCCTGGTCTTTGGAGATATCCTTCCTCTGGAGCTGCCTCTTCCCTCCCGGGATCCCTGAAGAGATGCGGCTAGGGTGAAATCTGTCCATCAGAGGGGTTCGTGCTGCGCACCACTTTACTTTAGATGGGCGCCGAGAGCTCTTCTGTGGTCTGAGGGAAGAAGGAAGTCCATTCTCTAACTTGTCAACTAAGCAATCCTGAGCAAGTCATTTAGCCTCTCTGGGCTTTAATTTCCTTATCTGTAGAAGAGGTGAAAATGCCAATTTGGTAATGTTATTTGTCCAAAAAAACCTGATCGCAAGTTGGCTTAAAAGGATGAATATGTAAGGTGTCATTATCTCCCCTGCCCAGTGTCGTGGACGAGGAAGTAAATGTAACCAGGAGTTTGATGCTTTCTTTTTGTTGCTGCCACTAAACTCTGACCTATTTCACTCTTTTTAAGATACGGAGTCCCACGAGATGACATGTTGGAAAATCCTCGAATATTTTAAAGAGCTATATGCATGTAAATGTTATCTAGGTTCTGGTCTAAATATAAGTATCTCTCCTTGACTACCCTGTACATATGGAAGGACAGATCTGGTTCTTGCCACGTTCCCTACAGCTTACAGGCTTCCAGGCATACAAACTACGGGTGACACACCTGTACCAACTGAAGCAACACAATATTCTGGCATCAATTGGGGAAGATGAAGAGGGCATCAACCCCCTGGTGAGTCCCAGAAAGAAAACAGGAAAGATCCAGAAGCCTGGAAATTATTTTTTTTGTGTGGGAGGGTGGCTAGCATTCACACTTCTGAGGTCTGTCCACAGGTGAAGATCTGGAACCTGGAGAAGAGAGATGGTGGCAATCCACTCTGCACTCGAATTTTCCCTGCCATCCCAGGGACAGAGCCAACTGTAGTGTCTTGTTTGACTGTACATGAAAATCTCAACTTTATGGCCATAGGTAAGCAGAATGAAGTCAAAGCTAACACTACCAGATTCTTTACAGGTTTTTTTCAAAGTTGCTTCTGTAGCTCATCATCATTGTTTTCATGAGCCCACTGAAGGCCTTTGAGATACTAAAGTTTGGAATGAAAAGGCATTTAATTTTATTCTTTGAAAATTAATCATTGAATACCGATATTCAGGCTACCCATTAGAGAAGTTGAGTATGAAGAGAAAACTTGTCACTTCTGAGTGCCTCAGATGGTCTTTTTTCTCCTCTTTACCTTCTGATCTTTTCAGCCTCACTGAGGTACTGTTTCTTGTTCTCCTACAGGTTTCACAGATGGCAGTGTTACATTAAACAAAGGAGACATCACCCGGGACAGGCATAGCAAGACACAGATTTTGCACAAGGGCAACTATCCTGTTACTGGCCTAGCCTTTCGCCAAGCAGGAAAGACCACTCACTTGTTTGTTGTGACAACAGAGAATGTGCAGGTATGATCAAGGTCTCCACTCTTAGGGATAGGCAGGAAGGGTTTCTCCATTGCTCGGGGAGCTAGGTAAGGAATTGACAGGAGAGTTAGGATTCTTAAAATTTTCATCATATAGTTTGAACCATTTGCCCAGCTTAATATTTTATTTCTTCACTTAGGAGACTAGCAAAAGTTAGGCTTAGGAAAAGAACTTTGGGCTTGCAGTAAAAATATGTGAATTGGGTTTTTTCCTAACTGTTAAGTGACACTGGATAAATTATTTTACTCTCTGGTTCCTGATGTTCCTAATTTATAACAGCTTACTCTCTCAGGAAATACTCTTTTGAGAAAATGGTAAAAGATTATTACATTCATTGCAGAATTTCTGTACTAGGTAGTGATGCAGAGAAAGAACATGTGGTCTGTGCATACATATTTAATAGACGGGTGATAGTTAATGAAGAAGCCAAAAGAACAGTCTTAGAATGCTAGGAGGGAAAGAGAAAGCCAATGTGGAGATGGGAATACCCTTGTGATGGCTTAGGTGCTACCTCCTCAAAGGGAGCCTGTTAACCCCTTTCTTACTTCCGGCAGTCCTATATAGTTTCTGGAAAGGACTACCCTCGTATGGAGTTGGACACCCATGGTTGTGGCCTGCACTGCTCAGCCCTAAGTGACCCTTCTCAGGACCTGCAGTTTATTGTGGCCGGTGATGAGTGTGTCTACTTGTACCAGCCTGATGAACGTGGGCCCTGCTTCGCCTTTGAGGGCCATAAGCTTATTGCCCACTGGTTTAGAGGCTACCTTGTCATTGTCTCCCGTGACCGGAAGGTTTCTCCCAAGTAAGGACTGGGGGGAGAAGGGAAAGGGAGAGGGCTGGACTTGCTCCCAGAGTTAATCTGAGTTTAAAATCCTAATGCCTGGATCCTGCCAGTCTCCTACTTTGGTTTTACATAGATTGTGCTTACACTTAGATTCAGTTATAATGTTTTTTGAAAAAAATTTGTGTTTTTGCTGCAGACATTTGCTGAGTAGCCCTACTATACTAGAATGCTCCAGGGAATTTGGACATGGTATTTGGTTTATTATTTATTTATTTTTACTCTTCAGTGAAAATAAATTGGGCAGAGGAATAAGGGATTGAGTAGTGGAGAAATTGGGAAGCACAGGACAGTTTTTTGTTTCTTTTTTATCAGAGCTACTTGAAAAGGGAGGGTGCAGTCTCTTCATGATGAATGTACTCCCTGTTAGTAGATGTTGGTTTGTTTTCATTCTTTTTTAAGCACAATGACTTTCAAATACCAGGCATTATATGATTACTTGTTAGATGAACATAATGTACTTAATTTTCTAATCTCTTGCCTGGATTAATTATAGGATCCTAAAGGCTAACAGCAAGTCAACATGTTCTCTTTCTACAACTGCCACCACAGTGCTGCATGTTATGGAATGAGCTACGAGAGGGGCTAGAGAGGTCATTTGTGCAGGGTGGAATAGCAGCACCAAATTGCCATGGGAAGGGAAATAAAGGGGAGCTGAGATAGACGTGGTCCAAATATCTGGTGCTTTTTCTTTCCTACACAGGTCAGAGTTTACCAGCAGGGACTCACAAAGCTCCGACAAGCAGATTCTCAACATCTATGACCTGTGCAACAAGTTCATAGCCTATAGTGCCGTCTTTGAGGATATAGTGGATGTGCTTGCTGAGTGGGGTTCCCTGTACGTGCTGACGCGGGATGGGCGGGTCCACGCACTGCAAGAGAAGGACACACAGACCAAACTGGAGGCAAGGCCACCAGGTTCCCAGAGCTGGCCACAGGCACCTAGAAGCAGCTGCAGAAATAGGTTCCCCAACTCACCTTGGCCAGGGTTACAGCCTTTGGGTTACAACCTTTCTCAGCTTCCTTAGGGTAGGATTACAAGGTAAATGGCCTGGAATGAGGCTGTAGAGGGAAGTAATGGCCAGGAACTTGAGCCCACTCTCAGGGTTCACTTTGTTTGCAAAGACCTTATGAGATGTGTTATGGTCTTGGTATCTGGGAGGTCTTGTTCCATCTAGGATCTAGGCAGTTAGGAATTCCAGGACCATCTGGCTTGTGTTTTGTGGGCACATTTGGGCAGATTTTTTCTCAGGACTGCTTCTACCAATTTTCTGATTTCTCTCCCCTTCTAGATGCTGTTTAAGAAAAACCTATTTGAGATGGCAATTAACTTGGCTAAGAGCCAACATCTGGACAGTGATGGGCTGGCCCAGATCTTCATGCAGTATGGAGACCATCTCTACAGCAAGGGCAACCATGATGGGGCTGTCCAGCAGTATATTCGGTCAGTCTGGAGGCACTTTGGGATACAGCTCTGAGTGCAGGGATAGGCAGTTAGATAGCTAAAACCCATGCTTGGGTAGAGGCTTGAACTCTCCAGGAACTGTTCTTTTTTTCTGTAGGAACTGTGATGCTTCAAATGAAAAGACAAGATATCCTGTTGGAAAGGGAATTTTAGGGTCAAATATTATATGACCAGAATGCAATTGAGCTGATAATTTCCTCTTATTTTAAACTTAGCTTGGTCTTTATTGATACTCATTTTGGCCTGGTTCTTTAAAAAGTATTCATCTTTTCCATACTTCTTCCCTTAGTACTAATTCTTGGAATTTTCTGCCCTAATAAGGTTTTAGAAACCTGTCTCGCTTCTTTCCCAGCTTCTCTAGAATTCCTGTTTTCAGCCAAGTTTAAGAACCAGTGCCTCAGCCAGGCATGGTGGCTCACACCTGTAATCCTAGCACTCTGGGAGGCCAATGCAGAAGGATTGCTTGAGCTCAGGAGTTTGAGACCAACCTGAGCAAGAACGAGACCCCATCTCTACTAAAAATAGAAGAATTAGTGGGTGTCATGGTGTGTGCCTACAGTCCCAGCTACTTGGGAGGCTGAGGCAGGAGGATCGCTTGAGCCCAGGAGTTTGAGATTACAGTGAGCTACGATGATACCACTGCACTCTACAACAGAGCAACAGGGCAACAGGGCAACAGAGCAAGACTCTGTCTTGAAAAAAGAAAAAAAAGAGAGAGAGAGAGAATCAATGCCTCTAGAGCCTTGCCACTCAGTATGGTCCTAGTAGCACTGATATTACCTAGGACTTTTTTTAGAAATGCAGAATCTCAGGCTCTACCCCAGACCCACTGAAATAAAATTTGCATTTTAACAAGATCTGCAAATGATTCCTATGCACATGAGTTTGAGAAGTACACTGATTCAGATACCTGATGCTCATTGTCTTCCTAGAACCATTGGAAAGTTGGAGCCATCCTATGTGATCCGCAAGTTTCTGGATGCCCAGCGCATCCACAACCTGACTGCCTACCTACAGACTCTGCACCGGCAGTCGCTGGCCAATGCTGACCATACCACCCTGCTGCTCAACTGCTACACCAAACTCAAGGATAGCTCGAAGCTGGAGGAGTTCATCAAGGTGCAGGATGGTGGTGGTGGGCAATTCCTGGAGGCCCCACTGAGCATGAGATGCTTTACTAGAGTCTGCCCTTCTTCAGCAGGACACAGGGAGAGGAAAGTGCTGACCTTATTTGCAGACCAGCACCCTGTGTTTTATAAATGGGGAAAGTGGTAGTACCTGTTCCTGTTAGTTTTCTCCCATTTTCCCTCTTGTTTTATGATGCCAGAATATTCCATGGTATCTAAGCCCAGGGAAGTGGCATTAGGGAAACCCTGTGTCCCCACAGGAGTCTTTCTAATGGTGGGGGCAGAGGAAGAAGACCTTTGGCTTTTAGTCAGAAATTCTGAGAGGCAGACTAGCATAATTGCATAGCATAGACTTTATCATCACCTTAGAAGTCTGTCTTAATGTCAGATGCCCGTTTTCTCCCCCTTCTCCAGCCACCTCCATGTGAATGATTTTGTCTGATGTCTCCTTGGCAGACAAAGAGTGAGAGTGAAGTCCACTTTGATGTGGAGACAGCAATTAAGGTCCTCCGGCAGGCTGGCTACTACTCCCATGCCCTCTATCTGGCTGAGAACCATGCACATCACGAATGGTACTTGAAGATCCAGCTAGAGGACATTAAGGTAGGTGAGACTCGTGACTCAGGCAGAGCTCTGTTCTTTTTGAGGACATCCCTGAAGTGATGAAAGTGCTTACTGGTGCTTGATGCAGGAGCACGCTCTACTCTTCCCTTTACCTCTCCACAGAATTATCAGGAAGCCCTTCAGTATATCGGCAAGTTGCCTTTCGAGCAGGCAGAGAGCAACATGAAGCGCTATGGCAAGATCCTCATGCACCACATACCGGAACAGACAACCCAGTTGCTGAAGGGACTTTGTACCGACTATAGGCCCAGCCTTGAAGGCCGAGGTGATAGGGAGACTCCAGGCTGCAGGGTAAGGCCTCAGGGAGAAAAGCTCTGGACAGTAGGGATCACCTTAGGGCCTCCTGGGGACATGGCCTACTCACTTGGCCTCCTCTCTCCTCCCTTGCCCTCCCCTCTCCTCCCTTGCCATCTTAGGCCAGCTCTGAGGAGTTCATCCCCATCTTTGCCAACAACCCTCGAGAGCTGAAAGCCTTCCTAGAGCACATGAGTGAAGTGCAGCCAGACTCACCCCAGGGCATCTATGACACTCTGCTTGAGCTGCGACTGCAGAACTGGGCCCATGAGAAGGATCCACAGGTGAGAACTCAAAAGGTGCTAGAGGAAAAACAGTTCTTGCTGTCTCCATTCTTCCATCTTTGTAGCTGCCTTTCGCTGTGTTCCTAAGACCATTAACACCTCACCTTTGGAGCTGAATGGTTCTCAGTGAAGAGGAAACTGGACTGAGGGGAAGAAGGAGTGGACTGGCCTGGTCCTAGAGGCCTTTTGATTTTCCTTTCTGTCCAACATCTCTACCCTCCTTCTTCCCTAGGTCAAAGAGAAGCTTCATGCAGAGGCCATCTCCCTGCTGAAGAGTGGCCGCTTCTGTGACGTCTTTGACAAGGCCCTGGTCCTGTGCCAGATGCACGACTTCCAGGATGGGGTCCTTTACCTTTATGAGCAGGGGAAACTGTAAGAATTTGGGGAATTTCAAGGAAAGGGGAAGGATCTAGGTAGTATCCCAGAGACAGCCAGTGAGGTGTGCTCTTGCTCCGGCCCCAGGTTCCAGCAGATCATGCACTACCACATGCAGCACGAGCAGTACCGGCAGGTGATCGCCGTGTGCGAGCGTCACGGGGAGCAGGACCCATCCCTGTGGGAACAAGCCCTCAGCTACTTTGCCCGCAAGGAGGAGGACTGTAAGGAGTATGTGGCAGCTGTGCTCAAGCATATAGAGAACAAAAACCTCATGCCACCGCTTCTAGGTACTTGGGAGGACCGGATGGGTGGGTGACAAGCTGCTGACAGTTGGGCTCTGCAGCAAGGACCCTGCAGCTTTAGCCAGAGAGTGCTACGTGGTTCATTGTCTTATTTTCTCTTGGATCCCAATTTCAGTGGTGCAGACCCTGGCCCACAACTCCACAGCCACTCTGTCCGTCATCAGGGACTACCTGGTCCAAAAACTGCAGAAACAGAGCCAGCAGATTGCACAGGATGAGCTGCGGGTGCGGCGGTACCGAGAGGAGACCACCCGCATCCGCCAGGAGATCCAAGAGCTCAAGGCGAGGTACCTGGCATCTGGATGTTTGGAAGGGGCCAGGGGGTACCTTGCTCTTTGCAAAGTGCTATTAAATACTTTTCATAGAGGATGATATGGAGTGTGTTTGAGCATTTTCATTCTTCAAGATCTATTTCAATGGAGAAATTCTAAAGAATTGTTTATCGCATCATTATTTATTGGGTTTTAGAAGATATTATCTTGTAGCAGGTTTTTCTTTCTTTTTTCTTTCTTTGTATGCCTATATTTTACCTTTTCTAAACACACATCTATGTTGTGGTTGGAAGCCATTTGGAAGTAAAAACGTAGCTTTATTTTTTTTAATTTCAATTTTTCTCTTCTTTTTTTTTTGTACTTCAGTTCTAAAAAACATAGCTTTAGAAAATGCAGAAAGTGGACAATTTAGAATTATTTATAGTAGACATTAATAAGATAATTAAGTCTTATCTTCCCTTAATGTTGTAAAATATGTATTAGAAAACAATTTCTTCATTCCACAAATATTTGCTAAGCTCCTGTTATATCCCAGACACTTCTGAATAATACCAACAAAAAGCCCTGCCTTCGTGGAACTTATGTTGTAGGAGAGACAGACAATAATCATGTTAAATTGGCACTATTATATTATAAACTATTATGGTGTATTGGGTAGTGATGAGTTCTGAGGAGAAAATTGAGGAAAGCAGTGGAGTAAGGAGTGTGTAACAATATTAGATGAGGCCAGGAAAGGCTTCACTGAAAGGGTCACATCTGAGTACAGGCTTGAAAGAATTTAGTGGCAATTATGAAAACTGAAAGAGAGAAAACTATCCCCTTGGGTCAGGTGGACTTGCTGGGAGGATGCTGGGACTCCCTGCTGGGCCATGGCTGTTGTCCTCATTTGACTCTCTTTAAGTGGTAGGAAGAGCGAGGCAGGGCTTGTGTAGCCTTTACAGGACCCCTCCCCATCAACTCCAGATGCCTTCTCTCCCCACCTGGCTCATGGCCTTGCCCTCACTCTTCCCAATTCATTTCTGGTCTCTCTTGCCTATAGTCCAAAGATTTTCCAGAAGACCAAGTGCAGCATCTGTAACAGTGCCTTGGAGTTGCCCTCAGTCCATTTCCTATGTGGCCACTCCTTCCACCAACACTGCTTTGAGAGTTACTCAGAGAGTGATGCTGACTGCCCTACTTGCCTGCCCGAAAACCGGAAGGTCATGGATATGATCCGGGCCCAGGAACAAAAACGAGATCTCCATGATCAGTTCCAGCACCAGGTGGGGATGAATGGTATAGATGTGGCAGGGGACTCCAACCAGTGTCACAGAGTCACTGGAGCACTGGAGTGCTTGTTTCCTTTGTCCTCCTTATTTAAGAAACAAGCATTTCAGTTCTGATTCTTACTTCTTCCTCCTCTTCCCCTGCAGCTCAAGTGCTCCAACGACAGCTTCTCTGTGATTGCTGACTACTTTGGCCGAGGTGTTTTCAACAAATTGACTCTGCTGACTGACCCTCCCACAGCCAGGCTGACCCCCAGCCTAGAGGCTGGGCTGCAGCGGGACCTGCTCATACACTCCAGGAGGGGAACTTAAGCACTTGTGGGAAGGGGTGTGTGATAGTAGAACATGGCAAGACAGACATGGAGGGACTGAGGTGGCTGCTGCATAGAAGGCAGATGGACATGTCCAGGGCTCCACTCTTTTCTAATGCCACAGCCCTCGGGACTAAAGGGGACTTGCTTTTCCTGCCTCCTCCTTTAGCCAGCCTGCCATCCCTGCTGTTGACTAACAGTGTAGATCATTTCAGATCATTGGGGGAGGGCACCTCAGCAACCTCTGAATGTGTACAATAGCTGCTTTATCCTCTATCCAAGAGCACCAGGCTGTGCTTGGATCCTTGCTCTCAGAGTCTATAAATAAAAGAATATTATAATGATTTGGTTGTTGAAGGATTTTTCCTGGGGACTTCCTGGTGATTCTTAACTATGTTTAATGTACTTCCTTCCTTCTGCTGTCCTAAAGCTCCACTTTCCTCCCACAGTGTTTCCTGGCAGTCATATTGACTTGACCTCAATCCAGTAATGAGTGGGGTTGGTGGCATCTAGTTTGAACCATAGTTCAATTTACTGAAGAACCTCTGCAAAAGACCTAATGACTGAGCTCCAAGAGCAGCCCAGACTGAGGCATCCAAAACAGCTCTTGCTCTTTAGTCTTATTGGTCTCTATGGTTCTTGTTATGGGTGAAATACTCAAGCAGGAGGCAGATTCTGATAGGGAACCTTGGGCTTAGCCTGCCTTCATAATAAGTAGATTGGTGTCTTGCTGTGCTCAGTACCAGATAATAAACAGGATAAAAAGTCTTTATTGAAACATTTTATTAGAACACTTTTTCCTCTGTGAAGTTGTCAGCTAAAGTTTGCGTTGCTGGGTGTCCCTGTGTAATTTGGGTTAGAAAATTGGAAGTAATATGGACATTGTGGTTTAGGTAGCACTTAGAAGAGGCAGTGTTGTAGCTGCTCTGAGTAGATTTTGAGTTGGCTAACTTGAGTTTGAATCTTAGTTGTGCTGTTTGACTTAGGACACCTTCTAAACTGAACCTCAGTTTCATCTGTACATTAGGGATTATAACACCTACTTTGTATAGCTATTATATTATGAAAACCTAAGTAGCCAATGAGCGTCCAGTTCTTTGTGCAGTGGTTAGCACATGGGTGCTCAATTCATGACTATTAATAATATTAGTGGGAAAAGCACTTTCCCAAACAAGCCCTTTTCCCACTAACAATGATGTGGTGGTGGTGGTCCCACTTCACAGTTACTTGTCATTAGGCATGACCTTTGATCTCTCTGAACCAGTTTTGTCATCTTAGAAATGCTGCCTATTTCAGGGTTGTAGCAAAGCTAAATTTGAAGAGAGCAAAGGAAGGGCCACATAAATTGCACTAACAGCTTGTGGGGCGCCTAGGGAGATTAAGCTGTGGAATTCTGGATGAGGAGCTTTCTGGAGCAGCCTTATTTGGAGATGATAAATTGAGCTGAGGGGCATGATAGCTGGTTCAGGGACCCTCCTAACCTGGCATTTCAGGGTTAATATCTCCTCCTCCTCCTCTTGGGCATTGCTAACTTCAGCTTAAACTGTCCCTCTGGGTGTGGGTGGCCATTAGGCTAGTACTGCAGAGACTGTTTACTTTGTAGGTAAATCTAGGAAGCATTTTAGCCATTGACCATCAGTATTTTTGGCTCAGGAAAAGGTGGCATGTCTATGGCCATACCACCCTGAGCACGCCTGATCTCGGAAGCTAAGCAGGGTTGGGCCTGGTTAATACTTGGATGGGAGAAAAAGGCAGCCGGCCTGCATCTAAAACCCCTATGGGACAAACAGGACCCTACCCTCCAGGTGAGCCAGGTGGAGCAGGTGCGTTAGCAGATCCGCTTTGTCGCAATCGTTCTAATTCCCGCCCAGAGGGAAGCACCTCCCCTCGGAGGGAGGGTGCCGGAAGTGACGCGGGACCATTCGCCAACCCGGAGTCGGGCTGTAGGACGAGCTCAGGCCACACGTGTTCCCTGGTACTCACCCGCCAGAGCCCGGCTTCCGCGGGCCCTGGGGGCCTTAGCGGCACCCGGGCCTAACTCCTGAGCGGAGCCATGTCTGGTAAAGGCGACGCGGCTGCAACGGCGGTGAGTCCTGAACCGGCGACCAGCTCGCTTCGGGCTTCTGGATGAGCCGTGCAACGATTGGCCCCGGGTTTTCATCCTCCGTCGTCTATTGGTCGGAACGGCTATCCGTCTTTTTTTTTTTTTTTTTTCCTAAATAGTTTTTAAAGGGCCGGTAGCTTGATTGCCCTTAGGAAGGAAAGGCGAAATGAGTGAGCTGTGGGGAAGAGGTTAAGAGCGGAGTCTAAGAGCAATAAGCTGTCACCTCCCCCAGCAACAGAGGCCCCAGATGACTGTCACCAGAGGAACCCCCATCCCGCGGGTATCTGGGTGGGATTCCCGCTCGGCCTGGCACGCACGGCTGTAGATTTAGTGGCCCAGCCGGGGAAAGTCCGGAAGGGATTCTTGCACACGAGACGGGGCCGGAGCCGATGAGGCCACCTTGGGAAGACAGTCTACTTCTGAGTCAAAGAAGAGAGTAGACCCCAAGTCTCTGAACTGCACATAAACATCGTAGAAGTGCGCCTTCTCTCTTTTTCTGTTATAATGGTCACCCAGCCACAGCCTACTCTCAATGTCCCAACCGAGAGGCACAACACTGAATTACTACTGTGGGCGGGGGCCTTCCTATTCCTGGCCTGCCTGCCAAGCTCTGGGCTTGTGCACATGCAAGCTACGGAGGAGCCGGGGGAGGCCACTTGCCAGCCTGAGATAAGAAAGCGGTGGCGCAGCAGCTTATCTCCCCAGTCCAGCCTGCTTGGGAGAATTCTTTGCACTTGCGGACATTCCAGAGCGCTGGACTAGGAGTAGGAAGATCTGGATTCTAGCTCCAGCTCTCTTCCCATTATTAGCTGTGTGTCCCTGGACAAATCATTTCATCCCCTCAGAGCCAGCTTTTGCTTCTGTAACATGGTCCCAGAGGTGCCTGCTCTGTCTACTTAATAGGATTGCTGTGAAGACAACATTAAGCAAAAGCAATAGCTCTAACATAGAAATGCTCAATAAATACTTTTCTTTTTCCCCAGCACAGTCTCATTCTGTCGCCCTGACTAGAGTGCAATAGTGTGATTGTAGCTCACCGCAACCTTAAATTCCTGGGCTCAAGTGATGCTCCTTCCCCAGCCTCCCGTTTAGCTGGGACTACAGGCACATGTCACCACGTCTGGCTAATTTTTCTATTTTTGGTAGAGATGGGGTCTAGCTCTTGCTCAGGCTGGTCTCAAACTCCTGACCTCAAGCAGTCCTCCTCCCACCTGGGCCTCCCACAGTACTAGGATCACAGGCATGAGCGCCCAGCCTAAATACGTATTTTTTTAATGGAACAATTTGACTTGAGTATGCTGTGCAGATTTAATGAACATAAGGGATTGTTTGAACCAGGCAGTTCTGGTACTCTTGATTCCCTGCTGTGGACCAGAATTTTAGTGGTCACATTTAGCATTTTAAGCCAAGCTTAACTTGTAAAGGGTCTCCCAGGGTTAATTTATTAGAGGAATGATCACATGGAGTAGACTAGACTCTAAGAACAGTAAGCTGTCACCTCCCCCAGCAACAGAGGCCCCAGATGTCTGGCTATAAAAGAACTCCATAGGATGATGATCCAAGAGCAGGGAAGGTTGGCAGTATCTGTAGTGGCTGCTCTCTGATGTAAAAAGAAATGGGACCTATGTCTTACACTGAAGAACCCAGTCCTACCTACTTGGCTCTGAATACCTTTGTCCAGGCCACCCTGGCAGGAGGACGAGGTGTGTCCCCTTGAGTACTTGGCTTGGGCTCTGCCATCACAATATCTCCTTGTTGGTAAAACAAGAGGCAGCACTCTAGGTAGGCAGCTCAGCCTCATAGTCTTATAGAACATCTGAGGCAGAAGAATTTCATGTTATGGATGAACAAGCAGGTCCTGATGGCATGATGTGCCCAAGGTCACCCAGCCAAGAGGCTACGCAGAATTGTACATCAGATCTATTTGTCCCTGCTCTTTATGTATGCGTTCCAGCCAGATTAAGGGACCCTTACTATGGCATCTGGGTAAAGTTTTCTCAAGTACCTCATCTGTTGTGGATAGTGAACCTGTCCTCCTGTGACTCAGCAAAAGTTCGCCTATGTGGCCCCGGCTGCAGGCTCCACCCTCTCTGTGGCCAGGCCGATGCGCCTTATCTCTTTGCCCACCTGGCTGTGTGCAGCACTCCCACTGAGACCTGCCTTGGCCAGAGTGGGGTTTGGGGCTCAGAGTCCTGATTACTGCAGCAGCAGCAATAGCAGGTCCTACTATCGCTTCCCTCTGGACCCGCTTCTCTGCATCCCGGAGGAGGGCAGAGGTCCTGTGGCAGGTAAAGGGACCTGTCTTGGAGTATTTACCCACTCAGAGCCCCAAGTGGCCACAGGCCATGGGCTGAGGTTCCTTTCTCCCAAGCCTGTGATTCTGGTTCTTGGACAAGGTGTTGAGGAACACAAGGCACAGAGGGGACTGTGACCTGGGGACTTTTTCTGCAGGAAAAAAACAGCCCAAAGATGAGAGTGATTCGTGTGGGTACCCGCAAGAGCCAGGTAAGTGCAGGTACCCGGGTGGAAGAGGTTTGTCAGAAGAGTTCTATTGCTCATAGTATCACAAGTTGGGGGACCCAGAGGAAATGGGGTGGCTGGGCATTAAGTTCCATGAGGAATGGCAGATTATACTCTGTGGAAAGATGGTTCCTAGGCTGGCAATGTTGGGAGTGCAGACAACTCTCAGGCCCCTTGCATTCCCCGGGGAGGATTCCAGTCCGTTCAGAATCTCCCTGACCTATGCCAGTCTGAACTTGGGGCAGGGGCCAGGGAAGGGCAGGACTAATCCCAATCTCTGCCCCCAGCTGGCTCGCATACAGACGGACACTGTGGTGGCAATGCTGAAAGCCTTATACCCTGGCCTGCAGTTTGAAATCAGTGAGTGTTTTGGAAGGGAATTGAAGCCAGTGGGAAGCCCAGTACCCCTAGAGGGGAGAACACAGCATTCCTGGTTTTGCCTATGACCAGAGCCTGTCCTGCTGCCTCTGGGAAGGCCTCGTGGCTGCTTGCAGTTCTGAGGGCTCTTTTCTCCTCTGAATACCTCTAGCTCCGACTGCCTGGGCTAGCCTGGCATTTAATGTCTTCTGCTTTGGGTCTTTTTATGAATGTGTCTGGTCTTCCTGCTAGATTGTACATACTCAGAGGGCAGGGACTGGGACTTATGTGCCTCTGTCCCTACCATGCATCTTAGCACAGTCCTGGGCTCTGTAGGGGCTCAATAAATGTTGACCAATGAGCAGCTGATAGATTGTCTCTCTCCTCAGTTGCCATGTCCACCACAGGGGATAAGATTCTTGATACTGCACTCTCTAAGGTAACAACATCTTCCCCCAGTCCTTGTGCCCCTTCATCTTTCTTCCCCCAAGAGATTCACTCAGGCTCTTTCTTACCCGGCAGATTGGAGAGAAGAGCCTGTTTACCAAGGAGCTGGAACATGCCCTGGAGAGGAATGAGTAAGTGAATACAGGAGAGCATAGCAGCCTCCTGGTCTCTTGCTAGAACCCCAGTGTGCAACAGACCTGATGTCAGCTAGGCTACTGGGCTTAAACCCTTGGGTAGGGTGGAGGGGGCTCATAAGTGGGTATTTCCAGGATTTAGAAAAGGAGAGTCCTGGTTCTAAGCCATCTGACTACCTGTAGTACAAGATTGGCTGGGGGAGAGGGGCAGAAAGGGGGGTGAGAGGAGAGCAGGTCTCAGGGTCCTGAGGTCTCAGGGTCCCGAGGTCTCAGGAAGTCTGCTTTCTGAATTGCCCTAGGCTCTACCACTGAAGTACTGGCAGGGGTGGATGGAGAAGGAGTGGGGGCCTGCTGCCTGTGCCTTTTCTCCTTGCCTCCCTGTTCTGTCTCTCTAGAGTAGACCTGGTTGTTCACTCCCTGAAGGACCTGCCCACTGTGCTTCCTCCTGGCTTCACCATTGGAGCCATCTGCAAGTAAGGGGGCCCGGGCAGGGGTAGGCATCATGTGAACCTTTGCTTTCCCCTTTGGGACTTGGCTTTCTCCCCCGAGGGCTGTATCCCCTGCCCTGAGCAGTGTCGAGCCAGGCAGAAAACTCAGAAGGTGCCGGTTAATTGGCTATGGAGAGAGAACAGATGCTACCTGAACTGAAATCTCCCTCATTCTATGACCTTTCCTCCTCATTCAGGCGGGAAAACCCCTGTGATGCTGTTGTGTTTCACCCAAAATTTGTTGGGAAGACCCTAGAAACCTTACCAGAGAGGAGGTGAGTGGGACCTGGATAGGCCCCTTGGTAGGATGTGCACAGACGATGGAGGGATGTGGGGAAGAGGAAAGGAACAGTGGTTGCCTAGTGTTAAATCTCATTTTAACCCTCTGCAGCGTGGTGGGAACCAGCTCCCTGCGTAGAGCAGCTCAGCTGAAGAGAAGGTTCCCACATCTAGAGTTCAAGAATATTGTATCCTTTCAGAAAAGGGAGGGGCAGCAGCCAAAGATTAAGACAAGGTCTAGAGGACCCTGGGAGTCTTGAGAGTGGACAGGGCTTCCAGAGCAAGTGACCCATGGGGTCAGTGGCCTGTTTGGCCTTCCATCCACCCATTCATAATCCTTTAATATTTTCTTAGCCCCAGGCAAGTGCCTGGCACTGGGGATAATGGTAAGCAAGATAAACATTGTCCCTGCCTGTATGGAGTGTACACAGGGAAACAGAGAGACTGAAAACGTAGAGTGATACTGAACAGTGAGTACTTCTGTGGGGGTAGCGGGTGCTTCCATTTTTATTTATAGGCTACTACATTGTTTTGATTTTTACAATGAATGTGTAGTACATTTCATGAAACTGATTTTAAAAATAGTGTGTATGTGTTAAGTGCTCCAATGAGTGAAATAGGGAATTCTCAGGAAGCTTCTAGCTAGAACATCTGAATACAGACTTGGGGGTCAGAGAGATTTCTCAGAAGTTTGGTAACCTTGGACAAGTTATTTAACTTTTCTGTATGATTTTCCTTATCTATAAAATGGGGATAATAATAATACCTCCCTCATGGAGTTGTGAAAATGAAATGAGTTGACATATGGAAAGCACTTTTAGAACAGTGTCTGGCGTGTAGTAAGTATGATGTAAGTGTTAGCTGTTATCATTAAGCTGAGAACTGGAAGATGAGTAGAATTCAGCCAAACAGAGAAGGAAAGACAGATTCAGGCATGCTCAGGGAACAGCATGAAACTCCAGATTGCTCAATACTCCTGGTCCTTAGCTTTTCTCCACAGCGGGGAAACCTCAACACCCGGCTTCGGAAGCTGGACGAGCTGCAGGAATTCAGTGCCATCATCCTAGCCACAGCTGGCCTGCAGCGCATGGGCTGGCAGAACCGGGTGGGGCAGGTAAGGGTTGCCCCCATCCCTTCCCCAGTTAATCTACATCTCCTTCCTGCCTGTACAGTCGGTCCCCAGTTTAGGACAATTAGATTTAGGATTTTTCAACTTTATGATGACATGGAAGTGATACATGTTCAGTAGAAACCATACTGTTGAATACCCATACAGCCATTCCGTTTTTCACTTTCAGTATGGTATGCAATAAATTACTTGAGATGTTCAATACTTTATTATAAAATAGGCTTTGTGTTAGATTTTGTGCAGCTAATGTAAGTGTTCTTAGCACATTTAAGGTAGGCTGAGCTGGGCACAGTGGCTCACGCCTGTAATCCTAGCACTCTGGGAGGCCGAGGTGGGCAGATTGCTCAAGGTCAGGAGTTCGAAACCAGCCTGAGCAATAGCGAGACTCTGTCTCTACTAAAAATAGAAAGAAATTAATTGGCCAACTAAAAATATATAGAAAAAAATTAGCTGGGCATGGTGGCGCATGCTTGTAGTCCCAGCTACTCGGGAGGTTGAGGCAGGAGGATGGCTTGAGCCCAGGAGTTTGAGGTTGCTGTGAGCTAGGCTGAAGCCATAGCACTCTAGCCTGGGCAACAGAGTGAGACTCTGTCTCAAAAAAAAGGTAGGCTGAGCTAAGCTGTGATGTTTATTCAGTAGGTTAGCTATATTAAAGGCATTTTCTTTTATTTTAAGACTAGTCAAGTGCAGTAGTGAGAAGCGGGAAAAAGTAGACCAAGGAGTTCAATCTGTAACTGACTGTGAACAATCAAGTGAGATAACTCACTACCTTTGAGCCAAAGGCATTTTCGACTTGTGACGTTTTCAACTTAGGATGGGCTTATCAGGATATAAACATATTGTAAGTCAAGGAGCATCTGTATGCTCTTCTTGACCACCCCACCTCTAACACCACAAGCTGAGAAGATTGGGAATCAGAAGCCAGACTCCATTTGTGCCTACCTGCACTTTCTAGATGATAGGGAAGCCCCATGTCACTGCTGGGTGCTTTTAGGCCTCCCCATCTCCACCCTTCGGCCTGTTCTGCCTCCACAGATCCTGCACCCTGAGGAATGCCTGTATGCTGTGGGCCAGGTATGCTTGACCAGGGAAGCCACATGTTGATGTATCCTTGCCTTTGTTCTCAACCAAGAGGCTGGTCCCATGGCCTTCTACACCCCCTTCCCAAAGAATAAGTCTCAGGGAGGGGCAGGCCTTGGCATGCAACTGGTCCAAAACACCCTGGGGAGCAGGTGGAGGAGGGGTGGTTCTCATCCTTAGCTCCACTGGTTGGAGAAAGATCAGACCTGATATCCTAGGCTGTTTTTTCCACCAGGGGGCCCTGGGTGTGGAAGTCCGAGCCAAGGACCAGGACATTTTGGATCTGGTGGGTGTATTGCACGATCCTGAGACTCTGCTTCGCTGCATCGCTGAAAGGGCCTTCCTGAGGCACCTGGTAGGACCCGTGCTCCCCCTGTGAAGGGTTGGGGACTTGGGGAGCTGGGAAAGATAGGAGATTTCTCAAATGAATGTTCTGTGTAGTGATAACTTTCTTGTTGGATGTTGTGTATGGAGATGACCTGGATGACCTGGCAGTCCTCAGCTGCCATTTGTTATGTCCTCAGAGGTCTGTATATCTCAGGGCTGTGTGTGGTTAGTGTGGTGTTAAGGACCCTTAAAGCTGACAGGAACTTCTCATTGCAGGAAGGGGGCTGCAGTGTGCCAGTAGCTGTGCATACAGCTATGAAGGATGGGCAAGTAAGCAGGGAAAATGTGTGGGAGGGCAGGGAAAAAGGAAGAACTGTGGCATTTCTCTGTGCACATGCCAGGTTACTAAGCAGTCCCCTCTCAGGATATGCTTAGGCCACTCTTTCTTCCCCAGCTGTACCTGACTGGAGGCGTCTGGAGCCTAGATGGCTCAGATAGCATGCAAGAGACCATGCAGGCTACCATCCATGTCCCTGCCCAGGTACCAAGGCTGGAGGCTGAGGGAGAGGGTCATAAAGATGACTGCTTGTAATCTTCCTTTTCATTCTCACCAAACCCCACCTCCTTTTCCCATCCAGCACGAAGATGGCCCTGAGGATGATCCACAGCTGGTAGGCATCACTGCTCGGAACATCCCACGAGGAGCTCAGTTGGCTGCTGAGAACCTGGGCATTAGCCTAGCCCGCTTATTGCTGAACAAAGGAGCCAAGAACATCCTGGATGTTGCACGGCAGCTTAATGATGCCCATTAACTGGTCTGTGGGAGCACAGGTGCTTGGGTCACTGTTCAGTCCCTACATCCTGGCCTTCAGTGCCCCATCCTCACTGCTAACTGGGGAGTGATTACTCCAGAAAAGTGAACTGCAGAGTCCAAGACTTCCAGGGACTTGCCTCACTGTGGGGCCTTGGTGACTGCCTTGCCTCCTCAGAAGGCGGGGGCTTCAACTCTTTATAGAGAAGAAGTCCAAGCCACAGCCTTTGAATGTAACCAATTCTGCTAATAAACCAGCTCTGAAGGTGGTTTTGTTTTTTTGATGGTGTTGGGGGTAAGAACAAACACAAAACTCTTTAACCCTTCTGAGGCTATGGACTTCTGTTCAAAGTTATCCTGGAACTCTTCTGTTTCTGCCTCAATAGTTCTCATTTCAAACAGAACAAATTGTCTCCCAAGGAACACCAAAAAAGCAAGAGAGCCATAATTTAAAACCCTATGGCTTGTCCCTCCTCCAGTTAACAGTAGAGCCTATTTATACAACATAGCCCCTCCCACCCTATTAAAATATACGCAGTCATCAATCCTACAACTCTTGCAAAATGAAAACAGAAAGACGGTTCATTTTAAAAAAACAATCCTTTAATAAAATTAGTCCATCTAAAACTCCCCAATACCTAAAAGGTTCTAGTCTTGGATGGGTTAGCTGCAAAATTCCAGTTCAGAAGCCAACAGAGGCTCAGTCCAGACAGGGATTAACCGACTTGTGCTGGTATCTAGGTGCTTGGATTTGCTGAATTGAGTTGCTGGAAGGGCAATGGGGCAGAGTAGGGAGGCCCCATAGGCCTAGGTGCCAGGGTTTCAGCGAAAACACAACTGCTGTCCACACAGCCAGCTGTGAAGCTGACCTGCAGGCCTTTGCCCTCCCCTAAACGTCTTCCTAGGAGGCAGTCCTCTCTGGAGGAAAGGTGTTCATATTACCAAGCGTCTGGTCTTGGCCACACTGCACAGGCCTATGAATGAAGATGGAGGGAGATCTGATGTGAAAGGCCTGGGACTTGGCAGCAAAGGGGGCAGCAAACCAAAATAAGCGATCCATTTTTCTCCCACCAAAGCCTGGAAATCAACAGTCACGTCTGAAAAGTCCCGGACTAAGCACCAAGCTGGAGAAGTAGCAGACGACCAGGCTGCAGCTGCCGAGGGAATCACTCACCTTCAGGGTCGCCGGCCTTCTCGGCCGCCCGCTCCCCGCCACCTCAGAGCGGAACGCCGTGTCTTCCAGAAGGTGCAGCTGCCTCCCCGCAGCCCATCAGCAATTCTGAGGATGGGGCGGCGGAGACACGAGAGCCAAGGCGGGCAGACGCTGCGCCCCCAGCCGCCTCGCGCCCCGGAGGCCCCGAGCCCTCCCTCCTAGGGCTGCCGGCCCGCGGCCCCTGAGCGGCGCGGCGCGGGCGGGAGGCCGACGCGACAAGCCGTGCGGGGGAAGGGAGGCACGGGGGTGGGAGGCCGGGCGGCGGCAGCGCGCGAAGGGAGCGGAGTCGGGGGCCGCGGCCCGCCCGTCCCGGAGCCCGATGTGGCCCAGCTCTTTCCGTGAGGGCGGTGGTGGCCCTTAAAAGGGCCTTTGTGATGGCATGGGGAGGGCTGGGCGGCCGGGAGCAGCCGGCAGCGGCGCAGGCACCCCTCAATACTCCTGAGAGGCCTGGGTGGCCTTCTTGCCGCCCGCGGGTGCCTTCGGCCCCACGGTGGCGCTGGTCTTCTTGGGCAGCAGCACGGCCTGGATGTTGGGCAGGACGCCTCCCTGGGCGATCGTCACGCCGCCCAGCAGCTTGTTGAGCTCCTCGTCGTTGCGGATGGCCAGCTGGAGGTGGCGGGGGATGATCCGCGTCTTCTTGTTGTCGCGGGCCGCGTTCCCCGCCAGCTCGAGGATCTCGGCGGTGAGGTACTCGAGCACCGCCGCCAAGTACACAGGCGCGCCGGCACCGACCCGCTCGGCGTAGTGGCCCTTCCGCAGCAGCCGGTGCACGCGTCCCACGGGAAACTGCAGACCCGCGCGCGACGAGCGCGACTTGGCCTTAGCGCGGGCCTTGCCGCCGGTTTTGCCGCGGCCAGACATGTTGCGCGAGGTAGACCTGTGAAGACGAACGCCTCAGAGACACGCAGGAACAGACACGCCACAGCCCAACTGCCGCCGCGCGCGCCGCAGGGCCTCCCTTATAAGCCCCCAGGCACACCTCCGCGCCCTCCTGATTGGCTCTTTTCTCTAATACCTGCTTGTGGTTGGTTGTGGTTAACCCCTCGGTGTCGCGCTACGGCTGTGGGAACGCGCTCGCCGATTGGTCGAATTTGAAAACCTTTTGCCCGGGGAAAAAGGCGAGCAAGAGAGGTAGCGCGCAGACTGCCGAACACTCCCTGATGCAGCCAATGCTTGTAAAGCGCGCGAAATTTAAACACTACAGCCGGAGATGAGAACCGGAAGATAAAAGGGGTGGAGCCTGAAGCCACCTAGCCGGCCTCTGGGAAATAGGATTTTTTTTTTTATCACTGCAAGTCTTTTTTCAGAAACCATCTTTCAGAGTTTTTTAAAAATTTTTTATTTTTTTAATTTTTGTATTATTTATTTATTTCATTTTTTTGTGTGGGGATTAAACCCAGGGCCTCGTGCATGCAATTTCTTTTTAAAAAATTCCGATTATGAACTGGTTTGTACAATCAACACTTCCTAGCAGACGTCAGGTAAAAATGGCTCGGCTCAGAATCGTCCAGATCTTTCACGGTCTCGAGATCGCCTCCTGTCGCGCTCCCGTCCCCCGCCGCCCCCGCCACGACCACGGTCTCTAGACCGGGACCGACGCTCCCGGGACCGGGACCCCGATCTATGCTTCTTGCGCCGGCGCCCATACAGCTCGCGCCGCAGTTCTCTCGAAATGGGCTTCAAGTGCATGAAGTTACAGAAGCCGCCCCGCGTACACTCCCCCATCTCATACTGGCGGCAGCAGGCCTCCCTGAAGTCAGTCACGGGCGAGAGCTCGGCGTGGATCGGCTGTCCGTTGAACCAACGGTTATTCAAGTCAATCACAGCCTTTTCTGCGTCTTCCTCACGGCGAAACTTGACGTACACGTTCCCCACCAGGTGGTCTCCCAGGTTATCACAGACGTTCATCTCCTCAACTTCCCCATACTTCTCCTCCATTTCTGTAAAAACCTCCTCAAAAAACTCATCATAGTGTTCCTGCATCTCAACATCGCTCACAGCACAGCGCAGCCCGTCAGCAGACTGGGAAGAGTTTTGAGGGTTACGGTAAATGTTCAAGAGGGCAATGGTCTGGCTAAAGGTCGGTTTATTGTGCAGCCGAGAGCACCGGTCTCCATGACGACACGCTCCAATTTTGAAATAAAATGAACAGTTGACTTTGTCTTTCTCGGTGCCGAAGATGGAGGCCAAGTACTCCGCCATTTCCCACCAACCACTGCCGGCGCCCCTGCCGAAGCCCGCGGAAGACACCCGGACGCGAGGACGCTCTCCCCGCCCCTGACGTGGCAGCGCTACCCAATCCGGCGCGGCGCTCGCTGCGCGGGAGCGAAACGCAGCACGTAGGGGCGGGGCGTAACGCGTGAGGGAGGACTCCGCCCAAGCTGTCGGCTTGCCTAGGCGGCTGCGGGCGCAGCCTCCTGGTGCTACTCCGTCCGACCGGGGAGTATTACCGGGTGTAGGCATTCCGCTCCTGGGTGGGCCCAGTCGCCTTAAAAGCTGGCCTAGGATTTTTAAAGGATTTACTACAACTACCTCTGCCTCCCCTTGCAGTCTGGTTACTCCCCACTCCCTCCTAATCTGGCAAAGCAACAGTGAAAAAGAAATGAGGGCCGGGGGAGGTGGCTCACGCCTGTAATCCTAGCACTCTGGGAGGCTGAGGCGGGTGGATTGCTCGAGGTCAGGAGTTCGAAACCAGCCTGAGCAAGAGCGAGACCCGTCTCTACTATAAATAGAAAAATTAATTGGCCAACTAATATATATAGAAAAAAATTAGCCGGGCATGGTGGCGCATGCCTGTAGTCCCAGCTACTCAGGAGGCTGAGGCAGGAGGATTGCTTGAGCTCAGGAGTTTGAGGTTGCTGTGAGCTAGGCTGACGCCATGGCACTCACTCTAGCCTGGGCAACAAAGCAAGACTCTGTCTCAAAAAAAAAAAAAAATTAAGAAAAGAAATGAGATCCCCTGAAAGTTCAGTCCCATGCGGGAGAACAGGATAACTCCAGTCTTAGGTCCTCCATACCACCTTAAGTATCAGGATTTTAATATTTATTCAACATGTTCTGTCAGGTTTCTGTTCTGTTCTCTTGTTAGAAGGAACCTGATGGGGCAGAGAGATAGGCATCCTCTTGAAGGAGGTACCCTCACCAACCCTTCCAATCTACCCTAAAATACCTATATAGGAAATATACCTACAGGAACAACAATAAGAAAAAGACAACACTTTATTGTCACCATTGGGAGCACCTGGCCCCCTGGTCTGCTCTTACTAATCAGAACACTTAATTTACAGTCAAATGTCAAGTCACTTTGATGCCTATGTCCCTGTCCCTAGCCCAGGTTCTACCCCAGGGCCCGCCCAGCATATTCCTTGAGAGTCAGAGCTCTGAAATTGGAGTTGTGGATAACTACATAAAAGCTGCTGTATCCCACCTTATGAGGCTGCAAAGATGGGATGGAAAGGGAGAGAGTGGCAAGTTGGAGAAAGCCATAGGCGAAATTCAATCAGTAGTCAATAGAGGGCAAGAAAGCCCAGAATGTCAATAATCACAAGGGAAGGAAAATGCTGAGAACGAAATCTGGCGGAGTCTGAGGGGTGGGAGTGGCCTGGGCCAGGAGGCAGTCTTGGTACAGACGGCGGAACCCTGGAGACTGTGAGGTAAGGGCAATGATCAGGGGACTCAGACATCATAGAAGAGTCGGACAAGCTGGTATCGAATGGAGAAGGTGACGGCACTGCCCAGGATCTGCAAGGAGAAATGAACTGGAGTAAGAACCATGAAGAAAAGGAGACAAGGAGGTGTAAACCCTATCCCCAACCTCACCTGCAGCAGCAGCAGGAGCAATGTGAGGTTTCTCTCATGTATGGGCCCAAAGACTTTAAGTAGCAAGTTGATGAGGGTCATGTTGTTACACTCGGTAAATTCACCGTCCTCATTCTTACTCTGGCGCACTGTCACTAGCCGGAGGCTCCCTGCTACCTGGAGGGGCCAGAGGTGAAGAGAACTTCAGTTAATACCTATGCTTTAGGAATGGAGATCTGCTTAATGCTTCCAAGTACCCCTTGGATATGATGTAGGCCTAGGTTCCCCATTCCCCAAGTTCAAGATGGTAACCTAGGGCCTTACCTCCTTGTTACCCTGTTACCTTTAGAATAAAGGTGCCCAAAAAAGAGAGGCTCTTGGTCTTGAACTTGGAATAGCTCATCTCCAGTTTGCCTGTCTTGATATTGAGTCTGCGGGCGGGGGGGAAGATAGCTGCATGTGACTGGGCCACTGCTCAAACAACTCTCCTCTCTGTGGTTAATTAATAGGAAGAGGACTGAATGTGGAGTCAACCTGATCTATTTCTGGCTCTGCTGCTTAATACTGTGTGATTAGAATGGCTGTGAACATTAATTGAGATTATGTAAATAAATGTACTTAGTAAATTACAAAGGGCAACCCAGATGGAAATAGGCCTTCTTTGGGCCCGCTCCTTTTACAAGCAAATATAGGCTGGCTTTAGATGTCCCAAGTGAAAAGGCTATGATGATGTCCCTTTCAAGCCCCAAAGCAGCTACCTGGGCACACGGTGGCGAGGGCAGGGGATGATATGCAGGAGCTGAGGCAGTGAGTAGAGGAAGTTGAACACCTGGGGCATGAAGAAGAGTAGCATGGTCTTGCTGAAGTGTCCCAAGATGCCCACCACGGCAAAGGTCATGCCAGCAAAGTAACAGAAGGTATCTCCCACAAACACCCGTGATGGGTACCTGTGTGGGGGAGAGGATCTGAGCTAGCGGCAAGAGGCCTTACCAATCCTTTGTCTCACATCACACTCTGGGCTCTTGCCTAGCCCTGACACTAGTTCTGACTCAGAGACTCCAGCTATCCTAGCACCTATACAGGATCCCAGGCCCTGAATTCATCTATTCCTTGGGGCTCTACAGCACTCATCCCCAATTACTGCTGGGTAGAGAGCAATTTCAGAATACTACCAATAGAAGAGCCAGAAAAGACTCAACACAGGTATGATGGGGAGAGGTTCAGCCTCTCCACCAGGAAGTGGGTTACGATCAGAACCATCTTTGCCACATGTTCAGATAGTTGTCCCCCTTGTCCACAGGCCTACTTACCAGTTATGGTAGAGCAATGCCAAAGTGGTGAAAAAAAAGGGTATCATGAAGTAGAGGGAAAAAACATGATCATCTCGATAATCACCTTTGGAAGCAGAGCAAAAAAAAAAGAAGGCAGAGTTAATAATCACTTCCCCTGCAGACCTGGGTCTTATTTTTGCCTGTCTCTAAATTCTGTCCTCAGCTGTATCATCCACCTCACGCAAGTCACTTTCAAGAACTCAGTGCCCCTTTTGTGTTACCCAGGAAAATTCCTTTTGTCTCATCTGGGCTTCTTTCTTTTTTCTTTTTTTTTGTAGGAACCACCAAAGATTTAGTGTTTAATAATTAATAGCAGGCAGGGCGTGGTGGCTCACACCTGTCATCCTAGCACTCTGGGAGGCTGAGGCGGGTGGATCACTCAAGGTCAAGAGTTCAAAACCAGCCTGAGTAAGATCGAGACCCTGTCTCTACTAAAAATAGAAAGAAATTAATTGGCCAACTAAAAACATATAGAAAAAATTAGCCGGGCATAGCATAGTGGCATATACCTGTAGTACCAGCTACTTGGGAGGCTGAGGCAGAAAGATTATTTGAGCCCAGGAGTTTGAGGTTGCTGTGAGCTAGGCTGATGCCACGGCACTATAGACTGGGCAACAGAGTGAGACTCTGTATCAAAAAAAAAAAAAGAAAAAGAAAAAAACCATGTTTAAGAAACTGGGGGATAAATCACTCTATAAACTATATAGTATGTGATAAGAATGGACATTTTATAATATAAAACCTGTCTATACATAGTAGTTAGCTGCAAAAAGCCATTTAGTCTTCTCTTGTCTTGGAAAGATGGTATTCCAGATTTCAGTGTAAATTATTAGCAAACTTCAACTCTTTTGTGTGGCAGGTATCTTGTTTTCACCTTCCAGTTCTTCCACTCCCGCCAGTGTCATGAGGTCTCTGATGTTTCTCTCCAGATCATCAGTGCAACTACTCACATCATCAGTTCTTCCAATGATCTGGTCAGACATGGTCTGAAATTTATCTTGCATCTGCTTCAGGAGTATCTGCACCACCGAGGTGAGATCCTGCATGGTCTCAGGGTCCTTCTCAGCCATATCTCCGGTTCCCAGCTTGGTGGTGATGCCTCAAACCATCACCTACACTTCTGTTTGTCTGTGCAGATACCGCCCCCCCACCAGGCTTCTTTCATGAAGCTTTCTTAAGCTAGTTACTGTCTTAAATTTGGTTTAGACCATTCTGACCTAGGTTTCAATACCAGCTTTACTTCCTGTTGTGTGACCTTGACCATGACACATTTTACTTCTCTAAACCTCAGTTTTCTCATCTGTAAAATAGGGCTAATGATAATACCTGTCACATAAAGCCATTACAATATTTAAATAAAATAATGTTTAGAAAGTGTTCAGCTTTAATAAGCACTTGTTTTGTTTTGTTTTGAGACAGAGTCTCACTCTGTTGCCTGGGATAGAGTGCCGTGGCATCAGGCTAGCTCACAGCAACCTCAAACTCCTGGGCTCAAGTGATCGTAGTACCTCAGCCTCAGCGCCTCAGCCTCTCGAGTAGCTGGGACTACAGGCATGCGCCACCATGCCCGGCTAATTTTTGTATATATTTTTAGCTGTCCAATTATTTTCCTTCTATTTTTAGTAGAGACAGGGTCTCGCTCTTGCTCAGGCTGGTTTCGAACTCCTGACCTTTAGCGATCAGCCGGCCTTGGCCTCCCAGAGTGCTAGGATTATAGGCGTGAGCAACCGCGCCAGGCCAATAAGCACTTGTTGATGTCCACCAGCCAAAGACCAGTAGAAACACAGCTATAGTCAAAGCTTCATTTACTGACTCATATCAAGGGAGACTTCAAAAACCACACACCATGAGGAACCATAGTATGCCTCAGTAGGGGGGTATTAGGAGGGGCTTGTTGTAGGATTTGTTTTGGGTAATTTGGGGGAGGGTATAAGAAAGTACAGTTTTGCTCTGGACTGGGTGCTGTCAGAAAGAAGGACTAATTCTATGACTGAGCATCTTAACTTTTTCTAAGAAGTGGGAGGAACTGAGATGTTATTGGAAAGAAGCGAGTGTCTCTCATGTTAGCTGAGAGAGGGATCTTGATCATTTTGTGGGTTGCCCAGTGTTCTTATGGTTTTATCTGTGCTGACATGGAGGGAGGGGTCTGGTTTTTGTCTTGCTCCATCACAGTCAGTGTTGTCTAATGTTGGGGTTCTGTAAAATTGCTTATGTTCAATAAGAACAGCTCATGGCCTAGGTAGTGCCAATTCAGCTATGAATGACCTATCTGCTTTTTTCTTTCTTTCTTTTTTTTTTTTGAGGTGTGATCTCAGTCTGTCATCCAGACTGACAGTGGCACAATCATAGCTCCATAGCTCACTGCAGCCTGCTGGGCTCAAGCAAATTTCCTGCCTCAGCCTCTGGGACAACTAGGATTACAGGTACAAGGCACCATATGCCTGGCTTTGAGGCTATTTTTATTTCTCACTTTTAATAATCTTCATTGTATATATCTATTGTATATATTGTATATATACATTGTATATATCATTATATATCTCTCTATATAATATCTATATATAAATATATAATTACCTTCTATAATTACTTAAATATGGCTTTTTTTTCTGAATTCCCCAAGGCCATATATCAGGCAACTCCCTTAACACTCAGATTTCTCTCTCTCCCCACCCCCAATCCCACCTACCTTCCAGTTCCACCAGGTTGAAGACAATGATGGAAGCAGAAATGACTAGTGACTGGCCAGCCTCTAGGCCATTAATTCCTGCTAGGATATTGATGGCATTGGTACAGAACACTGCCAGCAGCCCCATGTAGACATAGTACAGGATTCCTGGAGGGACACATAGGGAATGAGAATTTAAGAATTTGAGAAAAGTGGTAAGGACAGGGTCAGGATGAAGGTTCCACCAGTAAGGATATGAGAAGACCCAGGGACAAAACAAGGACACTTGTGGAGCACCAGGAAGGGTACTCTGCTAGATATCTCAGGGGTAAGGGTGCCCTGAAATAGGTGCTATGGGGGCAGTAGTGGCAGGGCTACTTACCCAAGTCCAGATGCAGGCCAAGAATCGGGCGGAATGGCTTAGGTACCACAACGGTTGTATTGCCAAAGTTGGTGAAATAGACCATGAGGAGAGGTAGTGAGGCAGCTGTGGGCAGCAGCAGCTTATGGCGCCAGCGCAGATTCAGTACATCATCCGCAAAGCCCAGGAAAATCATGCAGCAGATGGCAAGGAGGGCACCTATCAGGGCCACAAACTGGGGGAGGCTCGGGCAGGTCATGACTCAAGTCTACTCCCATTCCACCTTTCAAGAAATCCTGTCTTTTCAGACCATTCCTCAGCCCTTCCTCCCAAGCACAAATAACCCCAACTGTCTCAGGTACCACCCAGGCCCCAGACACAGGCAACCACCCCCTCCAGCCCACTTACTTCATGGTGAGGGAATGCTTTACACTGCTCCTTCACAAAGCAGTTCAGGAAGGGGAAAGGGATGAAGCAGAAGAGGATGATAAGGAAAACAGCACCGCTGATCACTCCCTGGGACTCTGGGCTGTAGCCCACCAACAAGCGCGTGGAGGGAGAAGAGGAAAGGGGGCGTGGTCACTCACTATTGTAGGCATTACAATTACCCAAAAAACTCATTCCCAGTTTTTTACTGTGGGGGATGGTAAGGGGGGGTGGAAGCAGGGCATCACTGCTGGAGACCCTGATACACCCAAGGATCCTCCACCTAGTCCTTCCCTAATGCTAACCACTTCTGCCCATCACTTCTCGGAGTCCCAGGTTGCTTGGGTTAGCTCTGGGGCTCCACACACGCGTTGTCAAGCACCCCAGTCCCTGTCCCTGCCCTGCCCACTCCTTCCTCAGCCCTTGTTGCCCACCCAGCACCCGTATGCCGCTGCTCACATCTGCTGCCGGCTGGATTTGTTGAGGTCCTGACCACAGAGGCGCGCGGCGATGAAGTGGCCACGGAAGGCCGGGATGAGGGTGAGTGTGGCCACAAATCCCAGCATCGAGCCGATCAAGTTCACCAGCAGCGGTAGCGGCAACTCCGGGAAGGCCCACATGCTGAGCAGTCAGGGGCCCGCTCCGCCGCCTCCTCAGCTAACAGCCAAGCTGGGCAGGAGTCCTAAGGTCTCAGCAATAAGAATTGGCCACTCCCACAGGCAGGCTCTTTCCACACCCGCCTATGCAAAACCGGACAGTTCTGACTTGAGCCGCCCGCGCGACCTCGGAGAGCCCCTTGTAAAGCAACCTCTGCTCTGCTGCACCTGCCTACCCCCTGTTTCCGCCCGGATCTTGTTCGCAGAGCAACTATTGCTGCGGCGAGCGGTGGTCGCCATTTTTAATATGGGCACTAGAGTTGGGACGGAAGTGTTATTTTAAACTTCATCTTTTGTGCGAGAGTAGAGTTATCACGAGAACGTTGGAAAAGCAATTAAAGAAAGCCAAACAAGAGCAGATATTTTTCTAATATTACATTAAAGATGTACAGCCCAGAGCGGTCATACCCTTTGCCCAGTTCCAAGATGAGCGCCTCCTTGTACCACGTGTCGGACGCTGCTCACACTCTGGTTCCACGTCGGTTTTAGCTCCCTACGCCTCCGCAGGTGACGTTTAAAGGGACACTACCCCGCGCTTAATCTGAGATGCCACTGGAGCTGAGAACACAGCTACTGGAAGCCAGGGGGTGGGCAGGAGGTACTAGGGTGTGGAGCCGCACTTGCTCCTTGTAGAAAACCTGTTGCCAACGTAGTCGGAAGCCAAGGTAAACACAACTCGGTTCCCGGAAATGCAGCTAGAATTTGGAAGGATGATGTCAATTCTAAAGCGCAGACTCTTGAAAAGCACTTTCCACTCTTTTTCCTTGTCCTTCATCCAAGTATTTTTTTTTCCTCAACATCCCACCCACCTTTTGCCTCCACTGTAGCAGTTAGTTGCTGGGCAACCCTACGGGGCTCTTCTCACGGAAGGAGAACTGGAAGTGCCCTCAGGTCTTGGATTTAAATCGGGACTTCAACTTGGCCCTGGATCACTACTTTGTGCCAGGTTCTAAAACTAGATGTAGGCTGAGACGTTGGAAAGAGCTAAGGAGGCAGGAGAACCACACTCACACCTGGCTTCCTGATTTCTTCCTCCAGGTGACCATGCCTTTTGCTTGGCTCTGTTCCCCTGCAGCTAACAGTTCATCAGCGTCTTCATCCTCTTTCATTCTTCCACAGGCTTTTAGGAGGCATATGATTTTCATTCCTCAGAGATGAAATCACCACCTGAGAGATTAGGAGAGGACTGGAATAGCTTGGCACTTTGACCACTCCAATGAATATGGCATGTTCCAGGAGTCAGAGTCAGGTTAACACTTTTTAGGCCAAAGATAGTCTCTTCTTTCTCTCAAAACCAGGTGTGAAATGTCTTTTCTACTTGAAGATGGCTCTAATTAACAACAAAAAACCATATATGTATAAAATACATAAACATATATACATACATATATAATCTCTGTAATTTGCTTGACAGTATTCCGCCAAATTTGCAGTACTTATTATCCCACTGGCATTGTTTTTCTGTGTGTGTGTGTGTGGGGGGTATTGTGTGTTGCCCCTCTTAGACTGGAAGCTCCCTGGAGGCAAGTGTTTTCTGTTCCACAGGGTGTCCTTTGGGGCAAGGAACACAGAGATATCTGTGTACAAAGCATCATGACACATAATGAGTCTGAGTCTAAAAGAGGTACTGAGAGCAATAGGTGCACATGAAGGGAGCAGTTAGTTCTGACCAGGGAAAGTGAGAGGGTGTTGAGGAAGAGTAGTATCTCAAAAGATTTCAGTAGGTGGTAAGAGTGGAAGGGCCTTCCAAATGGGGAGAGTAAGATGCCAGAAGCAGGTGGAAAGGAGGAGCTTGTGGGATTCCCAGAGCAGGCAGCCTTCAGTTATTAATATCTTGTTGATCAGGAGCATGTCGAGACTCCCTGGAGGTCTGGGAGACAGTCTGTATCTATTTCCTTTTTTTATTACGAGGCCAATCCTAATCTTCCTTCCCAGTCTGGCATTGGGAAGCTTTGTCTCTTTCTTCTCCAGAGATCATTAGCCCTCTCCACCACTACCCTCCTGCACCCAAGAGAGTAGGAAGAAGGACATGATCAAAAACAAGACACTGGGGATTCATCATCCACGTTTACATGTTACCATCAGAAAATGGTTACTAGGATACTTGTCACATAATCTGAATATTTTGTTCCCATGGTGGTAAATGCCCAGTTGATTGTCAGATTAATCATAGGGAAAAACAAACAAATACATAACTATTGGCCTTCCTTGAAATTTTATGCCTTTCCTGGTAAAAGTTCAAAGCATTTGCCTGAACACTGAAGCAGCTCCTAGGACTCACAGATCAGCTGTCAGTGGCTCTGGGCTGAGCAGACAATGTCTGAGATGCACATTTCCTCCAGTAAGCAAGGCCAATTCACTATTATGTCTTATTGCCAGACAAAGACTATCCCAAAAGTGTTTCACAGTGCCTAAAAAGACTGTCAGACAGCTCTGTATAGTCAGGGACTGTGACATTTGCAGGACCCTATCTGTGGCTCTGTCCAGGCAGCTAAGTCACCCTTTTTCATTTTCTTCCAACCTCTCCCCTTTCAATCAAGCAAAAGTTGTTAGTTGAAGGCAGGTCCCAAGATCTCCCATTCCATTGGGATGACATGAATGATTTTTCAAAATATAGAAACAATATAGAAATTCTTAGTGCACATTTGAATATTTTCTGCTAGACTTCTTAAAATTGCAATTTGCTAATCCCTACTATATGCATAGGAAACTCTTAGGTACTGTGAGAGACACAAAGTGATATAAATATAGTTGCTTGGCCAGGTGCAGTGGCTCATGCCTGTAATCCTAGCACGCTGGGAGGCCGAGGTGGGAAGATCACTCAAGGTAAGGCGTTCAAGACCAGCCTGAGAAAGAGCAAGACTCCATCTTTACTAAAAATAGAAATAAATTAGCCAGGCATGGTGGCACATGCCTGTTAGTCCCAGCTACTCAGGAGGCTGAGGCAGGAGGATTGCTTGAGCCCAGGAGTTTGAGTCTGCTGTGAACTAGGCTGATGCCACGGCGCTCTAGCCCAAGCAACAGAGTGAGACTCTGTCTCAAAAATAAATACATGCAGTTCCTTGTCCCCAAGGAGTCTACTTCAGCATATTTATTTTATTTTATTTATTTAATTTATTTCTTTTTCTGAGACAGAGTCTCACTCTGTTGCCCAGGCCCAGAGTGCCATGGTGTCAGCCTAGCTCACAGCAACCTCAAACTCCTGGGCTCAAGTGATCCTCCTGCCTCAGCCTCCTGAGTAACTGGGACTACAGGCATGTGCCACCATGCCTGGCTAATTTTTTCTATGTATTTTTAGTCGGCCAATTAATTTCTTTCTATTTTTAGTAGAGACAGGGTCTCACTCTTGCTCAGGCTGGTTTTGAACTCCTGAACTTGAGCGATCTGCCTGCCTCGGCCTCCCAGAGTGCTAGGATTACAGGCATGAGCCACCGTGCCGGCCTACTTCAGCATATTTAAAACACCTTGTTTGAATATGAGGGAAGAGAGATGAGTAAGACAGGGTCCCCACTCTTAGGAAGCTTCCTGATAAGTGGAAAAAACAGACATATAAACCAGCTAGACCCTAAAGCAGAATGAAAAAAGTGCTAACGGTCTAAGTAACAGGTGAAAGATTGGGAGGACTAACTAGGGAAACTCACATTAAATTGAATTGTGAAGCAGGATCTGGCAGCATAGGACCAGTGCTCAGTGGAGGAGTTGGCAGAATAAATCCAAGAACTCAGAGAACTGAGATCCTTGTTTGTTCCGAGGGTTCTAAAGGATTCTTGGGGGGAAAAGGATCTTCTCGAGGAAAACTTGCACTTAGACAACTTCCTGCATAACCTGCTCCCCCAGCCCTAGCTGCTCTGCCCACTGACAGCTTCCTCCTGCATCCCTAGGTTCTGGCCCTGAGTTCTCTCTTCTATTGCTTTCATGTCTTTTCCTCCCCTTAAGATTAGAAACCCAGACTCTGGGAATATCTCCGTTGTTTGTGGAGTCCAGTGACAATGCATGGGCAAGAGCACAGCAAGGTTACCTCATCATCCCTCTTCTCCCTGTCATTTCTCACAGGGAAATCCAGGGATGCCCCAGACTACCCCACCACCTCCTCTGGCTTGGACAAACCTGTTGTTTACCTGCAGGGTTCTGTCTTGCAACCACACACTTTATAAAACATCTCAAAAACATTTTTTTGAGACAGAGTCTTGCTCTGTCACCCAGGCTAGAGTGCTGTGGCATCAGTCTAGTTCACGCAACCTCAAACTCCTGGGCTCAAGCAATCTTCCTGCCTCAGTCTCCCAAGTAGCTGGGAGTAGAGGCATGCATCACCACACCCAGCTAATTTTTCTATTTTTAGTAGAGTCGGGGTCTTGCTCTTGTTCAGGCTCATCTCAAAGTCCTCAGCTCAAGGGATCCTCCTGCCTCAGCCTCCCAGAGTGCTAGGATTACAGGCATGAGCCACCGTACCCAGACTGGAAGGCATTCTTTTTTTTTTTTTTTTTCCAGACAGCATCTCACTCTGTTGCTCGGGCTAGAGTGCCATGGTGTCAGCCTAGCTCACAGCAACCTCAAACTCCTGGACTTAAGCAATCCTACTGCCTCAGCCTCCTGAGTAGCCGGGACTAACAGGCATGCTCCACCATGCCCGGCTAATATATATATATATATATATATATATATATATATATATATATATATATATATGTATATATTAGTTGGCCAGTTAATTTCTTTCTATTTATAGTAGAGACAGGGCCTCGCTCTTGCTCAGGCTGGTTTCGAACTACAGACCTCGAGTAGTCCACCCACCTCGGCCTCCCAGAGTGCTAGGATTACAGGCGTGAGCCACCGCACCCAGCCCAGGATTCCTTTTAATACTTGGGTAGGTTTTTCCTTCCCCTGTCTCCAGGAAGCAAAGATGAGCCCTGGTCCTATAGAGACTGAACCCACTACCTGAACCTATGAAAAGGGGTAGCTCCTGAGGCCAGAGGTTGGGGAGTGTACCTACCATTTCTCCGGAGCTTGTTGGGTCATCACATATTTGGATGACAGGGTCTTTTGGCTGAATCTATTGATAGTCCATTGCTACACTGCCAGCTCCCCTCCCATTACCACCCCCTCTTCATGTGCTCCATAGGCAGAAGCTGTTACTATGGAAATATGTTATTTTTAAAAACAGATGCAGCCTTGACCTGGGAAATATCTCCAGAACAAACCCACACTAGCAAGGAGGTTAATGGTGGTGTTCCTGGGTCCTAGCTCCAAGGGGATGGGAAGTGATGGAGGGAGTTCAATATTCCGTGTTTTATTCTCAACCTCTACCAGCTTCGGGTTCTGCTTTCTCTCTGTGGACGTCTGGACACTGTGGGAGGGATGCCCTGCACCTCCTTACCCTGGGTCTAGGTTTGGCCAGGCAATGGGAGCCTGGAAGTTGCTGCGCCTGGGTTATTGGGAAAAGGGGCGGTGATTTCCACAGGGGTCACCTCCTTCTTAACCCCACAGGCGTCCAACCTGTAGAAATCTAAGAAGCCTAGCGGAAAACAGAGGCAGCACCTCATGTAAGTGACATTACTCTTGCCGTTAGCTAAGGCGAGCAGGAGCACCTCCACTCCAGGATGGGACCGAGTAGTCAAAGGTCCCGCCTATTTTCAACCGCAGGACCTCCTACGCTCGCTCCTCATCCTCCCGCCCTCCTCTAGCTAGGGAGCTCGGGGCTGGCCCGGCCCCGCCCGGCGCGGGTGTCGCTCCTTTAAGGGCGGGTGGGGGCGGGGCGCCGGCGGTGTTGTCAGTGTCAGCTCTGCGCACGCAGCCCTCTCCGAGCCGGTGCCGGCCTGGAGCCCCCGCGTCTCTGCAGACCAGTCCCCGCCAGGGTCCGGCGGGGCCAGCGCCGTGGGAGGAGTCGGGCGCTGGCCAGCAAGTAACTGAGGTCGGACTGCTGACCAAGCGAGGAGGGACCCCGACCACGAAGACAGAGACCCCGGCGTTGAGACCCTCGAGGACCTCCTCTCCCGGATCTGTGGCACCCGCTAGTCCCGGTCACTCCACCCCGGAGAGCCCCCGAACCCGCGCGCCCAGCCCCGGGGGAGCCCACCCGCGCCCCGCGGCCCGACCGGGCCATGCTCCCCCGGGGCAGCGGCTGAGCCCGAGCCGGGACCGGGACCGGGACCGGGACCGGGACCGGAACCCGCGCGGAGCATGGATCCCGGCTGGGGGCAGCGGGACGTGGGCTGGGCGGCGCTGCTGATCCTCTTCGCCGCCTCGTTGCTCACGGTGTTCGGCTGGCTGCTGCAGTATGCCCGGGGCGTGTGGCTGGCGCGGGCCCCCCGGGACCAGGGCCTGGGACCCGCCTTAGTCGCGGAGCCCACGGGTTCCCTGCGGGAGCTGGGCGTGTGGCGCTCGCTGCTGCGGCTGCGGGCAACTCGGGCCGGCGCCCCTGAGGAGCCAGGCGTCCGGGGCCTCCTGGCGTCGCTCTTCGCTTTCAAGTCTTTCCGGGAGAACTGGCAGCGGGCTTGGGTGCGAGCGCTGAACGAGCAGGCCTGCAGGGACGGGGTGAGTTGGACAGAGCACCTGGGTGGTCCCTTCAGCCTTTCCTTCCAGGAGAGGGACTGCTTATGCTAGGAGGGCCAGATGGGGGTGGGGATCCCCACTGCTTCTGTCTTCCTCCCGGATCAGAGAAAAGGGTGCAGCTGAGGCTGGGGGTTGTAGAAATTCGGTTATGTCCCAAAACCTCTATTTTTGTGGGCAAGATACTCTGGCTCCAAACGCCTGCACAAGTTGCTGTTCTCATAGCAACGCTAATCCCTGTGCCTGAGGGCACTTCCGCCTAGCCTGGGCGCTGGTTGTGTTGGGGTGGAGGAGACAGGTGCACCTGCAGAAGGAATTTGCCTGGCTCTCGTGCCACCACACCCATTTACCATTTCATACCCCCAAACCCTGTTGTGGCCAGGCGGATTCTTAAGGAGGCTGAATTACCCCCTGCCCTCATTAATTTCACTGCTACAATCAAACACATCCTTCTCCATGCAGTGTATGTGTGGAGTGGGGGGGGAGTGGTATTTCAGGTGGAGAGCAGACTGTCAGTGTCCTTTCCAGTAGATCAGCTTGGAACTGCCCCTTGAGGGTCAGTCACAAACCAGCCCAGCCTACTTCCTCCCATTGCACCATGGGCATCTGGCCTCCCAGGAAGTGGGCAGGAAGCATGGTCATGAGACTGAGGTCTCCCTCTTTCGGGCCCCCCTCCTATCCTGGCCTGGCAGTGTCTCATTGGCCTCATAGTCCATCAGCTCCTTGCTCAGAGGGTTCTCTGTTTCTAGACACCATGAGTTTGGAGGCTTTACCCTGCTAGTTCTCCAGATGCCTGGAAACAGAAGTGGCCACAGAAGTTGTTCTGTTTCCTCTGCCCAGCTGGCCAACTGAAAGCCAGATGATATCTATCAGTTTACACCTTGAACCCACCCCTCCATCCAACTCTCCCTGCACCTTGTCCCTGGGTCAAATGCAACTCCCCAGGACAGCTGACTCAGCTGGGTATTAGCCTCCCTTGTAGAAGGTGGGGAGATTGAGGTTCCAAGCATCCATCTTCCCATCTTCTTTGACCTAGCTTTTGAATGAGCCAGCTACCAGAGCAGAGAAATTGGCTTCCCCTGGTTTGCTAGGCAAATGAGCCCTGTGGATCTGTTTCCTCTCTCTCAAGACCCAAGGAAGAGTTGCCAGCTCAGTCTGTGCCCTCTCCTCAATTCTTCTTCCCATCCTGCTCCCCAGATGGGGCTACAGTAGGTTGTTTCCACTACCGCGGAAGAATTAGGCAGCAGCTCTTTCGAGATCTAAGCTAAGCAGCTTTCTGTTCCCTAATACCATCCTGCTGTCTGCCTTGAGGAGTTAGCCAGGCCCCTAGACTCTTGAGCCCTCTGAGCTTGTGTCTCTTCCCATTTCCCCTGGTAAAGTTCCCCAAGGCCATGCTGAGCTAGTATTCATCTCCAAGCATATGGATAGAGTCATACTCTTGAGCCTCCACATACTATTTATTTGGAAGAAGGCCTAGCCCCATTTCTCCAACTCTTATCTTACAATAAATGGCCCTCCTGCCTTTGCCTTTAGCTCAGCCTTTTCCCTCTCTGCCCAGCTGTTATGTGTAGGGGGCAACCAACACCTTAATTTGTTTCCTTTGTGTACCTTGCTTTGGGGCTAGTGTGGAGGATGAAGAGGAAGGGGAGAGAAGATGAGGGAGGCTGCTGGTATTCTAGGAGGAAAAGGAGGAATCCAGGGGCTTCAGCTCAAGGTGATCTAGTCTCTGAGGTGGACTAGTTCCCCTGTTCTTAGTGGCCCCTAGCAGCTGGAAGCCCCTGGAGAGGCAGGGTTTGGGGGAAACACCTCCTTTCCTAAAGCCCTGAGCCAAGGAGAGGCCCGTGGCCAGCCTGCAGCTGAGGTCTCCGCAGTACCGGGGCCTAGCCAACAACTGAGCAGGCCAGCCCTGCTGGGGGCAGCTCCAGAGACCTGATGCTGTGTCCACATTACTCCTTCAGAGCTCTATCCAAATTGCCTTTGAAGAGGTGCCCCAACTTCCACCGAGAGCCAGCATCAGTCATGTGACCTGCATAGACCAATCAGAACGCACCATGGTAAGGGTCTAAGGGTCTACTGCCCTCTTTGGGACCTGACCCCAAGTGTTCCTTTTAGTCTGGGGTGTATTTTCTTTTTTTGATTCTTTTTTTGGAGATCTGTCTTGCTCTGTTGCCTGGGCTAGAGTGAAGTGGAATCATCATAGCTCACTGCAACCTCAAACTCCTGGGCTCAAGTGATCCTCCTCCCTCAGCCTCCAAGTAGCTGAGACTACAGGCATTCCATTATTCATGCCTAATTTTTCTATTTTTACTAGAGATGGGGCCTTGCTGTTGTTCAGGCTGGTCTTGAACTCCTGGGCTCAAGCAATCCTTCTGCCTTGGCATCCCAGAATGCTAGGATTACAAATGTGAGCCACCAGGCCTGGCCTAGTCTGGGGCTTCTTAACTTGGAGTCTGTGAATGCCTTAGGGCTGCAGTCCCCAATCCCTGGGGCCATGGCATGGCACTGGTCCGTGGCCTGTTAGGAAATGGGCTACGCATCACTACCTACACATCACACCCAGCCAGCTCTGCACCACCCTTCCACAAGACCTCCCTTACCCCCAGTCTGTGGAAAAAATTGTTTTCCATGAAATTGGTCCCTGGTGCCCAAAAGGTTGGGGACCACTGCCTTAGGGATCTAAGGATAAGTTTCAGGAGGTCTAAGAATCTCACTGAAGTTGTGTGCAAAATGTTGTACATTTGTATTACCTACATTTTTCTGGGGAGAGGAGGCTTTGGCTTTTACCTGATTCTTTTAGGGATTTATGAACCCAAAAAGGTGAAGTCCCAAGGAAAACCAAAGTGGGGAGGGGTCTGCTGAACCATTATAGGGCAAGACAAAGCAGGGTGAGCACTCTTCCTCCACACCTGCCCCTGTTCCCCTTTCTTAGGTGCTGCATTGCCAGCTCTCTGCTGAAGAGGTGCGGTTCCCAGTCTCTGTGACCCAGCAGTCCCCCGCTGCCGTCTCCATGGAGACCTACCACGTCACTCTGACACTGCCACCAACACAGGTAGAGGGGGGGACATGGTAAACTGAGTTGGGCAGGGGGTGGGTGGTTCAGTTGGCTGTGCTTTTTACGTTTGATTCTTTTCTGGGATGGATTTCAGGAAGAGAGGGTCCTGGGGGATGAGAGTCATTGAGGAGTCAGACAATCCAACCCAGTTGCTTTTTCCCTGTCCACAGTTGGAAGTCAACCTGGAGGAAATCCCTGGTGAGGGACTGCTAGTATCCTGGGCCTTCACCGATCGCCCAGATCTCAGCCTGACGGTGCTTCCCAAGCTGCAGGCCAGGGAGGTAAGGAGGCAGGGCTGGCAGAGAAGAGGCAGAGCAGGGAGGGGAGGCAGAGCTGGGAGTTCCACCTCTTTGCTGTCCCCTTCTCTCTGCAGAGAGATGAGGAACAAGTAGAACTCTCCACGATTGAGGAAATGATCAAAGATGCTATAGTCAGCACCCAGCCAGCCATGATGGTCAACCTCAGGGCTTGCTCTGCCCCAGGAAGCCTGGTGAGTAGCACCCAAACCAAAAGATTTGCATGCACCCTGTCCCCAGGGTACTATGTCAGGATTCTTGCTCTGTTCACATCTTTCTGGTCTTAGGTACCCAGTGAGAAGCCACCCATGATGTCCCAGGTCCAGCCAGCCATCCCCAGACCTACCCGGTTATTCCTACGGCAGCTTCGAGCATCTCACCTGGGAAATGAGCTGGAAGGTGAGAGCTAGCAGCAGCTAGGGGACAGTCAAGCTCTGGTTGCAGACATTCCCTGCCCCTCTGTCAAAGGTACAGCCTCTCTTATTCCTCAGTGGCTTCCTGTCTTTGATCTGAGCATCTTCTAACTTCTGGTTCCTCACAGGCACCGAGGAACTATGCTGTGTAGCTGAACTCGACAACCCCATGCAACAGAAGTGGACAAAGCCTGCGAGGGCTGGTCCCGAGGTGGAGTGGACAGAGGACCTGGCACTGTAAGGAGTGACACCACCCTCACCCCTGCTCCATGGGCAGACTGAGGATCAAACCCTTCCAGCATATCCCTGGCATGAATCAGCTGTGTTTCCAGTGGCCCTTGGTGTGAGCCCCTGTTGTATGCCAGGCCCTAGCCTAGGTCTTATGGATACAGACATGACCAACATACAGTCCCCTCCCTGGGTCAGTCATAGACTTGAGACAGAGACAGAAACAGATGTACACAAAGAAGATAGTACAACTGCTCCAGTCAAGGTTTATATAACATGCCGTAGGAGTGCTTAAATTCTGTTAGGGGAATAAGGATCAGAGTAGGCTTCATGGAGGAGGTGGCATATAAAACGCACCTTAGAGCAAGAGTAGGGTTTCACCAGAGTATGAAAGTATTCTCAGCAGAGGGAACAACAAAAGCAATTGAAAGAGGGTTTGAGACCAAGAGACTGGCAAGACAGGTGGAGCAGGGCCAGGGAGGATTTGAGTGCCCAGCTGAGGACTGTAGTCTCCGCTCAAGCCTTGTCCCATTCTCATTGGGAGAGAGAGTATTTGGAGGACAGGATAATCTGACTGGAGCACTTGTACCATCTTATTGACGTACATCTCTCTCTGTCTGGACTGTGATTGAGTGAAGGATGGGTTCGGTTTGCTAATCTTCCCCCTGCCTGCCTGGTCTCCTTTTGGCCCACAGAGATGTGGGTGCGCAGAGCCGGGAGCTGACCCTGAAAGTACTGAGGAGCAGCAGCTGTGGAGACAGTGAGTGTGGGACAGGAGGGGACACCTCTGGCTGGGTGCTGAGGATGGCCTGGTCATGGGCCCAGCTCACAGTGCCACCCCTTTCCCTAGCTGAACTCCTGGGCCAGGCCACACTGCCTGTGGGCTCCCCCTCCAGACCACTGTCTCGAAGACAGGTGTGCCCACTCACCCCAGGGCCAGGGAAAGCCCTGGGACCAGCAGCCACCATGGCAGTGGAGGTGAGACATGAACCCCTGGGGGGAGGGGGAGGACACAGGGGATGGGCAGTCTCTGAGGCCTTGCCTCTCTGCTCTCTCGCCCCTGGGCAGCTGCAGTACGAGGAGGGCTCTCCCCAGAACCTGGGCACGCCCACCCCCTCCACTCCACGCCCCAGCATCACACCTACCAAGAAGATTGAGCTGGACCGGACTATCATGCCTGATGGCACCATTGTCACCACGGTCACCACCGTCCAGTCCCGGCCACGTATAGATGGCAAATTAGGTAAAGAGGAGGAGCCTAGGATTCCAGCTCTAGCCAGGGTTCCTGGACTGCAGACCCATCGCAGGACAGGGAGAGGGGAAGGAAAGACCTAATTCCAGTGCACCTGTTTTGGGACATTCCATTCCAATCCTCCCACAGCTTCCTCCTAATCACTGTATCTCTCACGCTTTCCCTTACCTCCTGCCACTTCCCTAACTACTCCTCTCACCCTTCAATCCTGGATCTACCCACCCTCACACAGGACTTTGTGTACTTCCACCTGGCCAAGTTCCTCTCTGTCTTTTCACAGGTCTCCTTCCTTCCCTGTCTCCAGCCCCAACTGGCTAATTGTCCCTCCCTGTACCTTCAATCCTCTGACACCCTGTGGGATCTTCCAAGAAACCCAGAGGCTTCTGTAGCCTTTCTCCCCCACTCAGTGGCCCTCCATCACACTTCTCCTATCTCTGGGTCCCCACAGAATTGCCCCTACCTCCAGGGGGCCCCTGTACTCCCTCTGTACGCCCTCCATATTTCCATGACACCTCCCCACACTTCTGTGGGCTCCAGTTGTGTCTTTTTGTCCCCATGGCATCTTCTTAATCATCCTTGTGATTAATCATCCTTGCCCTCTGTGTTACCAAGTCTGTATCTCAATAAAGATAGTAGGGGTGGGGGCCACTCTAAAGCACCTCCCAGCTCACTGACCCTCCCCCACCCACCAGACTCCCCCTCCCGCTCCCCGTCCAAGGTGGAGGTGACCGAGAAGACGACAACCGTGCTGAGCGAGAGCAGTGGCCCCAGCAATACCTCCCACAGTAGCAGCCGTGAGTGGGGAATGGGATGTGTGAGTGTGGGTTGGCCCTGGTGTACCAGAGTCAAAAACCACTTTGGGTGGGGCAGGAGGAGTTCAAATCCAAGAGGGAGGCAGGGAGAAGTCAGGTTGTCCATCTTCTGTGCCCCCAGCAGGGGAAAGCCAGCTTTCCAACGGCTTGGACCCTGTGGCAGAGACAGCGATTCGCCAGCTGACTGAGCCTAGCGGGCGGGGAGCCAAGAAGACACCCACCAAGCGCAGCACTCTCATCATCTCTGGTGTTTCCAAGGTAACGGGGCTCTGGAGAGAGGAGCTGGGATAGGGAGAAAGCCCTGATGGGTCACTCCTGGCCATTAAAACTTGTCCCTCCTGCCAGGTGCCCATTGCTCAGGACGAGTTGGCACTATCCCTGGGCTATGCAGCATCCCTGGAAGCCTCAATGCAGGATGACTCAGGGACCAGAGGAGGTCCCTCTTCACCTCCCTCAGACCCACCAGCCATGTCCCCTGGACCCCTGGATGCCCTCTCCAGTCCCACAAGTGTCCAGGAAGCAGATGAGACAACACGTTCCGACATTTCTGAGAGACCATCCGTCGATGACATTGAGTCAGAAACAGGGTCCACTGGTGCCCTGGAGACCCGTAGCCTCAAGGATCACAAAGGTGGGAGATGTTGGTAGGATGCCCCCACCTCTTTTATACCCAATAGCATTACTGGGTACTACTGGATACTCAGGGACCCAGGACCCTCAAGCCAACTTGCCTTCTCCTTCCTCCCCTAAGAGATCTCCAGAGTTCTCAGCCTGCGCCAGCCAAGCTAGAGTAGGCAGGGGAACTTTGTGCCTTGGTTTCTGGTCTGGAACTGGCAGGCTTGGGTGATAGGAAGGGATGCCAAATTATTTCCCTTTACCTCCATTTTTGTTTCTTCCTGAGTCTAGGTGTTAGCCTTCCTACTCTCTCTTTTAAGAAAAAAATTTCTGGTGTGGTGCCTCATGCCTGTAATCCTAGCACTCTGGGAGGCCAAGGTGGGCTGACTGCTCAAGGTCAAGAGTTCAAAACCAGCCTGAGCAAAAGTGAGACCCCGTCTCTACTAAAAATATAAAGAAATTAATTGGACAACTAAAAATACATAGAAAAAATTAGCCGGGCATGGTGGCACATGCCTGTAGTCCCAGCTACTCAGGGGGCTGAAGCAGAAGGATTGCCTGAGCCCAGGAGTTTGAGGTTGCTGTTAGCTAGCCTGACGCCACAGCACTCTAGCCCAGGCAACAGAGTGAGACTCGATCTCAAAAAAAAAAAGAAAAAAGAAAAAAATTTCTTCCCTTTTTTTTGTTTGAGACAATCACTTGGGCCAGAATGCAGTGGCATCATCATAGCTTACAGCAACCTCAAACTCCCAGGCTCAAGCGATCTTCCTGCCTCAGCCTCCCCAGTAGTTTAGATTATAGATGCATGCTACCATGCCTGGCCCAAATTTCTTACCTTTATTTCTGTATCCTCTCCCCTATGTGTATAAGAAATCTTATCCCCCACCAACCCTAGGATTGTCCCTCTGGCAGTGACATAGGCTGTGGACAGCTGTGGTAGTTCTTCTAACTTCAAAGGAAGAGGGGCTTGCTCCAAAACATCTTCCTCCCTCTACCAATGAGTCTATCAACCACAGTGTATCTATTTATGATTTAAGCTCTCATCACTTCTTGGGATAATGAGAATGCTAAGTCCAAAACCTGCTGGGCAAGTACCTTCCTCATCACACTGGTTCTGAATGTACCTCTTTGAAGTTTCCAGACACACCACTTCCTGCTCACAGCCTGGAATTCAGTAAACAAGTCGGTGTCAACCCACCTTTCTCTTCATGATGTATAGGCTTTTGGGGACACCCTCTGCTTAGCCTTTGCCTTTCCATAGGAAAGAGGCCCAATCCCAGTTTGTCCTCATGGAGTAGCCGGCCCCATAACATTCCTTTTTGGGGCAGAGTCAGGAGTATACACAGAATCCGATGACTACTAAAGTTTTTTCCACAGAAAGGATAAAACACATATTTATTTCTACTTCCTTTCCTAAGGAAGTCTGGCTTCTGGGCCAAAGGACTGGTTCTGTTCTGCATCTTCTATCCCTCCATTGTCCGTCATTTCTCTGCCCTCTACCCCACCCCATCCCCCTCTCTCTGCCTCAGCTTCCCCTCTTCCCCTGCAGTGAGTTTCCTGCGCAGTGGCACTAAGCTCATCTTCCGCCGGAAGCCTCGACAGAAGGAAGCTGGTCTGAGCCAATCACACGATGACCTCTCCAACACAACGGCCACACCCAGTGTCCGAAAGAAGGCCGGCAGCTTTTCTCGCCGCCTTATCAAGCGCTTTTCCTTCAAATCCAAACCCAAGGCCAACGGCAACCCCAGCCCCCAGCTCTGAGGGTCCTCCTTACCTCCTGAGCTAGGAGAGAGCAAAAGTGCTCTCAGCCCATTCCCCACATCCCCTTCCATACCCTTTCCTGGATTCCCAGTGCCAGGGTCAGGAAAGCCCTCTGGGTTCCAGGAAGCCCTGTCCACCCTGGGCCATGGGGCCGATTGGAAGGGTACTTGCAACGGGAAGCATGTGAGGTGGGCACCCGTTGCAGAGGACATAGAAGAGGGAGTTGGTGGCTGGGAGTAAGAGGAGGGCTCTGTCCTGGCATGTGTGGCATTCCTCAGCGTTTGCCTCCTGCTGACACTGGCCCCTGAGAGGAGTCCCAGGGTGCTCAGCTCCTCAGCTGATCCTTCCTCCCTTATTTATTCTCTTTTCTATTTATATGTGTGGTCTAGGACCCTCAGTGAACAGATGATAGAGGGCATCTCTCCCAGGTGACCCTTCTTTTCTGTCCCACACTTCCCTCAGGTCTCCACTCAGACCAGCACCAGTGTCTGCCTCTGAGGACATTGCAGCTCATAGAAAGCCGGGCCGGTGCCCAGGATGGGGGGCAGGTACTCCCCACCTCCCTGCCTCCGCTTCTGCTCCTCACCCCCCCTTCCCTTTTATTACCGTTTTTTGTACTTGATGCCTTCTCTATGAGCAGTGGCTCTGTTGGAAGGAGGGAGCCAGGAGCCTGGTGGGAAGCCTTCCCCAGAGAGATGGCTTTATGGGCTTTATTTAAAGACTGTGTGATGATGGAGCAAGAGCAGGCTGCACCTCTGTATGTTGGGAGATGACGATGATGATGTCCATTGCTGTGTGATGGCTTGGAATTTAATTTATTAAATTAAAGTCAAATTGGAGTTTATAAGCTGGACAACTGGTTATCCTTTGAAAGGCAAATAGTCTGAGGTGTGGTATGGATGGTGTGGAAGATGAGAGACAGGGGCCCAGATAATGAGGTTGGGTAGATGACACACACAGTGGGTCTCCTAAGAAGTTCCTACAGGGAAGAAAGGACATGTAGAGAGAAGCTGGGAGAGACAGGAGTCTCTGAATGGTTAAGCTGTAGCCCAAAAGTCAATTGATTAGTACCGGCATCTTCATTCCCCTTTCTGGAACAGGCTACTCCTTCCAGGATATAATTGAGAGTTCACAGCATGGACTCTGGAACTTGACTGCCTGCTTGAGTTTGAGTCCCAGCTCCACTAATTACCTGTGTGACCTTAGGCAGTTATGTAACCTCTGAGTGGCTCTGTTTTCTCATCTGTAAAATGGGGACTGTGATAATCATGGGTGTCATTTGGTTGTAAGTGAGAAATAGGGGCTTAGAACTCTCCAATATAGTCAGTGCTGCATAAGTGTTAACTATTGCCTCAGAAGAGACAGGAAGGGGGAAGTCTTAAGAGTATTTCACTATAAAAAGTTTTTATTCCTAAATGTGAGCAAATTTCAGGGATTCATACATACTAGCAAACTGTGTCCGTGGTTCCTGTCCTCTGGGACCTTGCCTGCATAGGTAAGTTGCTGTAGGATGTCAGAGCAAAGGAAGCAGGAAAACTGAGTCTGCTACACACATACTGAGTGACCTTGAATAGGCCACTTCTCCTTTCTGGAACTCAATTTCCTCATCTCTAAAATAAGGGTGACCTGGATAAAAGGTCACTCTAGTCTTGACATTCTAGAGTTTACCTACAGCACAGGGGGTTTAGGGCACATGTCTTTGGGGTAGAAAGCATGTGGAAATTGTTAATATTCCCCATGCTCCTGTCCATCCCAGTTACAGAATATGAGATTTTTTTTTTTTTTTTTTTGAGACAGAGTCTTACTCTGTTGCCTAGGCTGTGGTGTCAGCCTAGCTCACAGCAACCTGGAACTCAAGCGATCCTCCTGCCGCAGCCTCCCACCTCAGCCTCCCACCTCAGCCTCCCGAGTAGCTGGGACTACAGGCATGTGCCACCATGCCCAGCTAATTTTTTCTATTTGTAGTAGACACAGGGTCTAGCTCTTACTGAGGATGGTCTCAAACTCCTGAGCTCAAGTGATCCTCCCGCTTCGGCCTCCTAGAGTGCTAGGATTACAGGCATGAACTACCACGCCCTGCTGAGACTTTTTTTTTTAATTTCAATTGATTTAGGGGGTACAAGTGTTTTTTTGTTACGTGGATGAATTGTATAATGCTCAAGTTGGGGCTTTTAGTGTACCTGTCACCAGAATAGCGTATATTGTAACCGAAAGGTAATTTTTTTATCCTTATCTCCCCCTTTAGTTTCCAACATCTCTTACACCACTTTATGACCATAAATACCCATTGTTTAGCTCCCACTTATAAGTGAGAACATGTGGTATTTTCTGAAATATTTCACTTAGGATAATAGTCTCCAGTTCCATCCATGTTGCTGTAAAATACATTATTTCCTTCCTTTTTATGACTGAGTGGTACTCCATGGTATGTATGTATGTATGTATGTATATATATTAATATATTTATACCTCATCTTCTTTATCCACTTATCAGTTGATGAGCATATAGGTTGATTCTGAATATGAGATATTTAGAAAGAATGGCAGACTATGGATATTTGGTTAATTTTTTGTTTTTGAGACAGAATCTACTGTGTTGCCCAGGCTAGAGTGCCGTGGCGTCATCAGCCTAGCTCACAGCAACCTCTAACTCCTGGGCTTGAGCGATCCTTCTGCCTCAGCCTTCCGAGTGGCTGGGACTACAGGCATGTGCCACCATGCCTGGCTAATTTTTTCCATATATATTTTTAGTTTGCCAATTAATTTATTTCTATTTTTAGTAGAGACAGGGTCTCGCTCTTGCTCAGGCTGGTCTCAAACTCCTGACTTTGAGTGATCCTCCCGCTTGGCCTCCCAGAGTGCTAGGATTACAGGTGTGAGCCACCGCTCCTGGCCTTGGTTAATTTTTGTATAGTGAAATGCTCAACTCTAGGTTATAAAAACTCAGAGATTTTTCAAGCTGTTTCTCCTAATCTAAGAAATGCAACTCTTAGTAGTTCACAGAGGAGTAAATTTTTTTGTTTTGAGTTTTTTTTTTTTTATATTATTTCTTTTTTCTTAAAATTCTTATTTTTCCTTTCTACACATATCCTTGGTAATAAATATGGTGTTTTGGGGTTTTTTTTGCCAATAGGACAAGACAGCCAAACACACTAAACTTGTAATTTCATAGGAAGTATTATTGTTGATGGGAGGGCAGGTATTCACATTCCCAGTGTACCGTGTTTCCCCGAAAATAAGACCTACCCATAAAATAAGCCCTAGCAGGATTTCTAAGCACTTGCACAATATAAGCCCTACCCTGAAAATAAGACCTAGTGATGGGCGTGGCTATGCAGCATTTCTGCACAGCCCATGCATTTCGTCCCCAGCGGTAAAGACGACTGAGCAGCCCTTCTCATCTGCCCCATCATGACAGCTACTATCCCAGAGGTGACCTGAAAGGTTCGGGCAGCCCCACCAACAAGGTTGGCTCCCCCTGGCAGGTTCCGGCCATCCTGTGCGTGCTGCAAGCTGAGGCTCTGAGGGGAAAATAACACATCTCCTGAAAATAAGCCCTATGGCGTCTTCTTGAGGAAAAATAAATATAAGACTGTCTTATTTTGGGGGAAACATGGTATCTGGGGATTGAGTATATTGTACTGAGCTTCCAGTGCTAAGCTGCCCAGAGTTCAGTGGAATCACATATTTTATAGTCAAGAGCCTAATCATGTTTCAAAAATAGGGATTTTTTTAAATGAATGAAAAAGAAATTCAAAACATACTTTTATCAAGTTTATCCATTTCACACTTTCAAAAGAGATCTATAGCTTTTAATTAGTATGAGTTATGCTTTAAATTTTTTGTGGCAGCTTTTAAAGAGCAAATCTCAGGATATTTCTGAATTATCCAGCCAAAACTGTAGCTTATTTTCAAGAGAAGCAGATTGAGATACAACTAAACTACGCTAGACAGTGTGACACTGCCTTAAATTTTGGAAACATGGATTTCAGAGCAATCCTGAAATTATTGCTCTGTAACCTGTGTTTGAGTTTACCCAGCTCTGTGAATGAACTTTTTCTTCATGAAATTGCTAAAATAAAGCCAAGAGTCATTTTCAGTATTGTAAATCTGAATTAAAATGAGGCTGGCATTTCATGAAGAACTGCTATAACTATGCACTCTTGAATGACTAGAGTTGGCAAATCACATTTTGTTACTTTTGAATTTTGTTTTGTTTTTTTGAGACAGAGTCTCGATTTGTTGCCCAGGCTAGAGTGAGTGCCATGGCGCCAGCCTAGCTCACAGCAACCTCAAACTCCTGGGCTCAAGTGATCCTTCTGCCTCAGCCTCCCGAGTAGCTGGGACTACAGGCATGAGCCACCATGCCTGGCTAATTTTTTCTCTATATATATTAGTTGGCCAATTAATTTCTTTCTATTTATAGTAGAGACAGAGTCTACTCTTGCTCAGGCTGGTTTCGAACTCTTGACCTTGAGTTATCTGCCCACCTCGGCCTCCCAGAGTGCTAGGAATACAGGCGTGAGTCACCACGCCTGGCCACTTTTGGTTTATTTTAAAACCCTATTTCAGAATAGGGACCAAGGTATAATTCATTATTGTGAAAAACCAAATTCATGCACAAATATGATCTTACTACTTTTAGTAGCATCTTTAAATTCATTTTATATATATTGAACATTGGGTTTTTTTTTTTTTTTTTTTTTGAGACAGAGTCTGGCTTTATTGCCCAGGCTAGAGTGAGTGCCGTGGTGTCAGCCTAGCTCACAGCAACCTCAATCTCCTGGGCTCAAGTAATTCTTCTGCCTCAGCCTCCCCAGTAGCTGAGACTACAGGCATGTGCCACCATGCCCAGCTAATTTTTTTTCTATATATATTAGTTGGCCAATTAATTTCTTTCTATTTATAGTAGAGACGGGGTCTCGCTCTTGCTCAGGCTGGTTTCGAACTCCTGACTTCGAGCAATCCGCCAGCCTTGACCTCCCAGAGTGCTAGGATTACAGGAGTGAGCCACCATGTCCGGCCTGTATATTGAACATTTAATATGTTTTCTGATTATACAAATTATATAGTTTTATTTTTAGGTTAAAAATACAGAAAACTATAATGCAATAAAATATCAATCCTAACGAACTTTAACTAAAGTACATAATTTATTTAACAAATATGTCTTGAACCCTTACTCAGTTTTAGCCACTGGGTTAAGTGATGGGATTATAAAGGTGAAGAATATAGATACAATTCTGTCCTTCCTCACTGAAGTAGTCTAGTGCAGAATGCAGACAGAAAGTAAACAGGCAAATACAGTAGGATGTGATAGAGCAGTATTGGGAAATACAGGAAAGGGCTATCAAGGAAGACATTTTAGAAAAAGAAGCACCTACACTGAGACCCTAACAATGAGTAGGAATCGGTCAAATAAATGTGGGAAAAGGAGAAAAGGAAGATTATTCTAGGTGGAGAAAAACAAGTTCAAGGATTGCAAGGTAAAAGGCAGGTAGGTGTGGTAGAAAAACTGAAAGAAATCTGGGTCTGGAGAGCAAGAAATTAGGTCGAGAATGACTCAAGATACAGTTTAAGTTGGCAGAGAGAGCCCCAATGCCGAAGGGTCTAGAAAGCCTCAGTGTGGCTTTAGGGCTTTGCCCTAACGGCAACAGAAATCCTTTGAGTTGTTTAAAGCACGGTGTCACCAAACGTGCTTTTGGTAAAGGTCACTTTGAGCGCTCCGTGGAGGATGCTTCAGAATGAAGCAAGAAGGCACGCAATGGGACCCCGTTAGACTAGCGTGTAAAGCTCGGCTGGACGTCGCTAATGGACTAGGGCGGGGGCGGTGAAGATAAAGCAAACGGGATGAATTTGAGAGATCCTGTGTTTAAGGAGGCACTTGGCAATGGATTAGATGTTACGGGTGAGAGAGGAATCAGTGATGACTGCCAGGTTCCTAACCTGATGGCTGGATGACGGTCGTTCACGAAGCCTGGGAACTAGGGAGGCAGAAATGTGGGGGGTAAAGAAAAGCTGACACAGACATACTAATAGTTAAGAGATAAGAACACTAACAGGTTGACGGATAGAGGTAGGACCCCCCCCCCCCCCCCCCCCCCGTCTGGGACGAGCGGTGTTGGCAGCTCCCGGCAACGACCCTCCCACGCCTCTTCCTCCGCGTGGCCCAAGCAGCCAGCTAACAAACGCAATGAACCACGGGAGGGAGACCCCACTGGGCACCCTGCTGGATCCCTGCGCATGCCCATTGAGTGTCGCTTGCCGAGTCTGCGTAGTTGCGGGAATTCAGGCCTTTTGAGCTCCCTGCCTGCGCATTGCTTGGAGCCCCGCGGCGCGGGTCTGACCTACCTTTTCCTGCATCCGGTAGCCCCTCACTCCCGCCTGGGACGCCGAGCCCCACCCACCGTTCCCGCCCCTTCCGTGTTTTGGTGCGCACGGGTTCCGCCAGACGTAGCTGCCATTGGCTGCCAGTCGGAACTCAGGGCGACGATTGGCTGCCACTGGCCGTCGCTCAAGCGCCCTGCCCGGAGATGGTTTGAGGTGGGAGGAGAGCTGGAGAGACCGGGAACCGACCGAAGGTAAGCTGGGGCCGGTGCTCTGCTGAGTAGGCGTCGCGGGTACACTCTGCGGGGGCTGCAGAAAGCCAGGCTCTTCCCGAGCCACCTTGGCAAGGCTTTCTCTTCAGCTTGTACATGGTGGTCTGCCCTCGCCCGGTCTTTTCACTGAGACTCGAGCCCTCTTGCTTTCTAGTTGAAGGGCTTCGCTGCCGCGGAGACTCGGTCACCGCCGCGCCTTAGGGGGAAGGATTCCGGGAAGCCCTCGTGTGAGAACCCAGTGGGACGTTTTGCTAAACCTACGGTCTCCTTTATTCTCTCTGAATACTACCCGTCCTTAGAGTCTTGGCCCGGGCTTCACCGCTTTTCAGTCTGTCCTGATCACTCCCTCATCGGGAACTTTGTTTTGGCTATTGCCTTCATTGGCCAGAGCCTGATCTCTTTGGCCAAAGTGAGTCCTGAGGACTTTAGAACCTGAGCCCCTCTTTTTCTTGACTACCATTCGGGGTTCATTCAGTGTTACAATATATACCCTCTTAAGTATTTGCCAATTGCTTCTTGTCGTGATTCCTGATTTTTTAAAAAGTGTTAGGAATCCCTTAGACTGTCATTTTGTTGCCCCCCCCCCTTTTTTTGTGCAGAATTCGTGCTTAGATCGTCTCACTCTCAGAAGCAAGGTTACTAATAGCTAACGCTTTTTGAGTTCAACTAAGCATTGTAATATCCATTATCTAGTTCTCAATTCAGTGAGATAGGTATAATCATTTCTATGCTACATGGGAAACAGGCCTGAGTAACTTGCCCGAAGTCACATAGCTAGTAGATGTTGGAGCTTCAAACCAGATCTGTTGACTCCAATACCCATTGCTGTGATATGAGTATCCTGTTTTACATTTAAGCAAACAGATTCAGAGAAGCTAAACAATTTGTCCAAAATAAGGTGGTAAGTTATAGATTTACTTAAACATTGTAAAAGCTCCTAGTAGGTATGTGCTGGCCCTGGGAAGAGGACTAAACAGGACACATGCCAGGCTTTCCAGGAGCTTACAGCTTAATTGGAGGAAATGGACAAAATACTATTTGATAAAACATACATACGATGTCTGTGTAGAGGAGGGAATCAGGAGGGGAAAGATAGGCACATGTAGAAGGAAAATGGAGCCAAACTCCCTAGCTTTAAATTGTCTGTCTCGGTGCAGTAGCTAACACTTTGGGAAGTTGAGTGGGGAGGATTGCTTGAGGCTGAGAGTTTGAGACAGGTTTGGGTAAGAAAGCAAGATCTTGTCTCTACAAAAAAGTTTAAAAGTTGGCTGGTCTTGGTGGCTCACGCCTGTAATCCTAGCACTCTGGGAGGCTGAGGTGGGCGGATCGCTCAAGGTCAGGAGTTCGAAACCAGCCTGACTGAGAGTCATGCCCCATCTGTACTAAAAATAGAAACAAATTAATTGGCCGACTAAAAATGCATAGAAAAAATTAGCTGGGCATGGTGGTGCATGCTTGTAGTCCCAGCTACTCGGGATGCTGAGGCAGAAGGATTGCTTGAGCCCAGGAGTTTGAGGTTGCTGTGAGCTAGGCTGATGCCACGGCACTCTAGTCAGGGCAACAGAGTGAGACTCTGTCTCAAATAATAATAAAAAAAATTTAACTGGGTGCCCTATAGTCCTAGCTACTGGGGAAGTCTGAGGCAGGAGGTATTGCTTGAGCTCAGGAGTTCAAAGCTACAGTGAGTTGTGATTGTATTACTGCACTCTGGCCTGGGCAACAGAATGAGACCCTCTCTCAATAAATAAATAACTAAATAAGTTAGTTCCTAGCCTTGTGACCTTGGATTAATAACCTCTCTAGACCCATTTTCTCCTCTGCAAAGTGGGATAATAGTACTTACCCTAATAGGGTTGTAGTATTAATGAGGGGTTTTTTTTTTTTTTTTTTGAGACAGAGTCTCGCTTTCTTGCCTAGGCTAGAGTGAGTGCCGTGGCATCAGCCTAGCTCACAGCAACCTCAAACTCCTGGGCTCAAGCGATCCTCCTGCCTCAGCCTCCCGAGTAGCTGGGACTACAGGCACAAGCCACCATGCCCGGCTGATTTTTATATTATATATATTAGTTGGCCAATTAATTTCTTTCTATTTTTATGGTAGAGACGGGGTCTCGCTCAGGCTGGTTTTTTGAACTCCTGACCTTGAGCAATCCGCCCGCCTCGGCCTCCCAGAGTGCTAGGATTACAGGCGTGAGCCACCGCGCCCGGCCAGGTTGTTTTTTTTTGAGTTAGAGTCTCACTCTGTTGCCTGGGCTAGAGTGCTGTGGCATCAACCTAGCTCACAAGCAACCTCAAACTCTTGGGCTCAAGTGATCCTTCTGCCTTAGCCTTCGCAGTAGCTGGGACTACAGGCATGTGCCACCATGCCCAGCTAATCTTTTCTATATATTTTTAGTTGTTCAGCTAATTTCTCTCTATTTTTAGTAGAGACGGGAGATAGAGTCTCACTTTGTTGCCCGGGCTAGAGTGAGTGCCATGGCGTCAGCCTAGCTCACAGCAACCTCAAACTCCTGGGCTCAAGTAATCCTTCTGCCTCAGCCTCCCGAGTAGCTGGGACTACAGGCATGTGCCACCGTGCCCGGCTAATTTATATATATGTATATATTAGTTGGCCAATTAATTTCTTTCTATTTATAGTAGAGATGGGGTCTCGCTCTTGCTCAGGCTGGTTTCCAACTCCTGACCTCGAGCAATCCGCCCGCCTCGGCCTCCCAGAGTGCTAGGATTACAGGCGTGAGCCACCGCGCCTGGCCTGTTTTGCTTTAATGAGGGGAAACTATTTTAGTGTTCCTCAAAGTATGCCCCTGGAAGTGCCTGCATCAGAACTGGGGTGCTGAATTAAAAGGTGCTGAATAAAAAGGGCAGATTTCTAGGCTTATCCTTTGCCTTCTTGAATCCAGACTTTTAGGGGAGGGCTACAGAACTTTGCATTTGTGTGCATATTAAAAATTGAAGACCTTTAGTTTTGTGGTCATCTTTCTTCACCAAATGTCTGTTACATGCCTAAGCATGCCTAGCACTGTGTAGACACCCAAGGTGCAGTATAAACTAGACAGACATGGCTTCTTATGTTCAAATAGAATCTACATTTTAACAGAAGGTGTTAGGGGAGTGGTGGAGTAAACCATTGGGTGGGTTAGGCAGAGGCAAGTTGTATGGCACTTTGAAAGTCTGGCAGGGGACTTATGACATGATGCAATAAGAAGTAAGGAGCTTCTGGGCTTATCTGCAGACTATGGAGTAGAAAGAATATGAACTTTGGAGTCAGCCCAACTTGAACCTACCATACCACTAGTGTGTGGCCTTGGACAAATCACTTAACCTTTCATGCCTCAGGTCCTTATCTTTTTATTTTTTTGGAGACAGGATCTCACTCTGTCGCCCAGGCTGGAGTGCACTGGTGCTATGATAGCTCAGAATGCCTGACTCATGCAATCCCCCTGCCTCCCAAGGAGCTGGGACTATAGGCGTGTACCACCACACCCAGCTTATTTATTTATTTATTTATTTTGTAGAGATGCGGTCTCACTATTTGCCCAGTCTGGTCTCGAACTCCTGGCCTCAATTATCAATCCTCCTGCTTCAGCCTCCCAAAGTGTAGGGATTACAGGTATGAGCCACCACACCCTGCCAGACAGGTCCTTATGTATGAATGAGGTTAAAAATAGTGCCTACCTTATAGGGTGGTGTTGATAATTAAATGACATAATGCAAATAAAATGCTTAATATGATGCTTGACATAGTGTGAAATTAAAAACAAAAAATTTTGTTATCCCCATTTGGCAGAATGTTCAGAAGTTAAGGGTTAAGTTCTTGGCCAAGGTCACACAGCTAGGAGATGGTAGACAGTGGAGCCTGGATTTGAACTCTGGTTCCTGTCCTAAGCCATCTCTTTGAATCTGAGCATTGTTCTACCTCCCATAGGAATAATTCCTTCTTGGTGGGTTGCTCTGAAGCTTTGTGAGAAAATATCTGTTAAAGTATTTAGTTCAGTGCCTGGCACACACTCAATGTTAGTTTTTTGTTGTTGTTTTTTTTCAGCATGTCATAGTTTATTCTCAAACCCTGAAGTACTATATATCCTTTAATAATCCCATTGAGAGAATTTCATGCTGCTTAGAGGGAGTACTTACTTACATATGGGTGATACTTTCCTGTTTCCATTGTATAGTCTACTTAATAATGTTAGTTTTTGTTCTCCTTTCCCAAGAACACCAGATCCCTTTCAGGAGTTTGAGAAATTCTCCTCTTCCTTTACTGAAAAAACATGGGATTTCTCACGAGTTACTGGATAAACACCTGATTGTAAGCAGGCTGCCTGCCCAGCTATTTGCTCCCAGCAACATTTGGGTAGAATCCTTGCAGCTGTGGATTTCTTCCTTTTCCTCTAGGGTGGAGGCCATGCCACCTCCTGGGAAAGTTCCACGGAAGGAGAACCTGTGGCTACAGTGTGAGTGGGGGTCCTGCTCCTTTGTGTGCTCAGCCATGGAGGAGTTCTGTGAGCACGTCACTCAGCACCTGCAGCAGCACCTTCACGGCTCTGGGGAGGAGGAGGAAGAGGAGGATGATGATGACCCACTTGGTAAGGGAGCAGGACACAGGAAGGGGAAAGAGCCCAAGGGAAGGTGGAAAATCAGACTTTCCCAAGAGGGAGAAGGCAGCCTGAGAGAATGGTCATTTATTTTCCTAATTGTGCTTTTTTTGTTTATTAAAAAACTTTACAATCATTTATAGAAAACTCCATCAATAAGGATATAAGGAATTAATCAGCGATCCTGCTATCAAGAGGCAATTGCTGACAGTACTTTAGTGAACATTTTCTTGACATCTCTGTGCATGTGTATATATGTGCTAAATATAGATGAAAAGCTGTCAAGAACTGTTTTTTTTTTTACTCTGGTAGTATTTCCATTTTCATTTTTCTCTGCAACCACCAATTAGGAATACATTTTATATCACAACCTTTTACACAAAAGTTAAAGAAAAAAATACTCAAAACAATACTTATCTTTATTAAATGCTCTCTGAAATCTTCTATTTTATTCTTTTAGTTAAAAAAAATGTGGTTTGCTGTACACTAAATTGACTTTACCATCCACTAATGGGGCACAGCAGTTTGACAAAAACTACAGAAAATATGGAGGCAGCTCTTCTTCCCCTATCCCAAATTCTGTTTTAAGTCTGGTGATTATGAGCTATAACTGATAGTTTCCAAAGTATTATATTTCTACAAAAGAGAGATTGGGGAATGATTATATTTTCTAAAGTATCTACTTTTCAAAACAAATAAATTTCTACAAAGCGTTGAAAATTTGGTGCTTAGAGATGCTACACAGGGAGGAAATGGATTGGAATAGTTGACGGAGCCTTTCTGGAGAAGGCAAATCTTGAGCAGAACATGAGCAGAAGGAGGACTGGTGGCTTCACAAGGAGGAGTGGAAGGTGTCCAAGGTGGGAGGTAGCTTCTTCCTCAGGAGCCAGCAGGAACTCTGAGCCAGAGGTCATGTGTGCTAGCCACATCTACTACCTCTGAGTTTGTGGCACAGGCCTTAAAACACACCGTAACTTCTGCATAGAGCTAGACTACACTTCTTCCTCACCTATTCATAGATAACTTGTCCTTCAGATCTCAACAACAGGGACACTTCCCAAGACTACTCCCCACCCTGTCTACATCAGATTACCTCTGTTTAATAGCACCATGGATACCCCACCCCTTCATAACACTTATCACTGATTGAAGTTTTGTATTTATAAATGTTATTATTTGATTACTGTTCTTTTTCCTTGACTGAAAGCTATGTAAGGGAAAGGACTGGGACTGTTTACTTGTTATATCTCCTGTGCCTGGCAGGCAACCGATGGTCATTAAACACTGGTATTTGCTGAATGAACTGGTAGTTTGGTCAGAGTTCAGCCAGCCCCTCACTCCCTGCCAAGTGCTACAGGTAGAAGGAGAGCAGAGTCTTGGAAAGTATCAGACTCTTTCCTTCTAAACCTCTTTCTGCAGAGGAAGAATTCTCTTGCTTGTGGCAGGAATGTGGCTTTTGTTCTCTGGACAATTCTGCTGACCTCATCCGCCATGTCTACTTCCACTGCTACCACACCAAGCTGAAACAGTGGGGGCTGCTGGCCTTGCAAAGCCAGGCTGACCTCAGCCCCTGCATCCTGGACTTCCAGAGCCGGAATGTCATCCCCGACATCCCTGACCACTTCCTGTGTCTGTGGGAGCACTGTGAGGTCAGCAGGCAGTGTCAGTAATTGGGGTGGAAGGAAGCTGGGATCTTAACTCAAGATGCCTTGACCCTTTCAGTAATGCCTTATATTTCCAAGATTCCTGCTAGTATCTCTCCTCCATTTCCATGTAGCTCCTTTCCTCAATCTTTCCCATCCCCACCAAATTAATTTGGGAGAGAGCCAAGAAGTCCCTTTTGGACATACAGGGGTAAGAGTCCCTCCACCCACCCTCAGTCCTCACCCCAAGTTGCCCCTGGCACAGAGTTCCTTCGACAATCCCGAGTGGTTTTATCGGCATGTGGAAGCGCACAGCCTGTGCTGTGAATACCAAGCAGTCGGCAAGGACAACCATGTGGTGCTGTGTGGCTGGAAAGGTAGGGCTGCTCCTTAACTTCTGGCCTCTAGAATAAACACTGGGGTTCCTAGGGTTAGTGCAGCCAGGGTTGGGGCCAGTCCTGCAGGGCAAGGTTGGATCCTATCTAGAGACAGACCTGGGGGTACTAGAGCCTACTTTGTCGTTTTGTGGCTGGATCCTGACAGGGTCTTCCTTCCCAGGCTGTACCTGTACCTTCAAGGACCGCTGTAAGCTACGAGAGCACCTCCGTAGCCATACCCAAGAGAAGGTGGTGGCCTGCCCCACCTGTGGGGGCATGTTTGCCAACAACACCAAGTTCTTGGATCACATCCGTCGCCAGACCTCGCTGGATCGTAAGCAGTCAGAGAAGGGGTGGGTGGGTGCAGGCTGCCCTTCTTGGAGTGGGGTTGGGGTATGTTTCCAGGAGAGGTGGCCACTGAAGAGACCTGCAACTTGGCTCCCTCTTTTTGGGCTCAGGCACCTCCCATGGTCTCTTTGCCAGTTCAGATTCTTAGACATTGTTACTTAGTACTTAACTGTGTGCCACATCAGTTATCTCAGGTAATCCTCACAACAGCCCCATGAGGTAGGCTTCTTATCCCCCTTTTTACAGATGGGGAAACTGAGGCTCAGAGAGGTTAAATCTCTTACCTGAGATCACCCAGCTAGTAAGTGGTGAAGCCGGGATTCTAACTCAGGTTCTCGACTCCAAGTCCCATGCTCTTTCCATGATACTGTGTCCAACCATAGTTCCCTAAGCTCCCTTTTTCCCTTGGGTGGTTCTCTTCTGCCTGGGATGGTGCCCCTCTCCTCTCTGTGCCTCTCCCCCACCCTCCACGGCCCTCCTTTCTTCTGCCTGCCCCACCCTAGAGCAGCGCTTCCAGTGCTCTCACTGTTCCAAGAGATTTGCCACAGAGCGGCTCTTGCGGGACCACATGCGCAACCATGGTGAGTGCCCTGCTGTCTGCAGCCTCCCTGCGTACCCTCCAAGCTTCCACAAGTCCTCAAATCACAGCCTCCTCTCTGATCCTCTAGTGAATCACTATAAGTGCCCTCTGTGTGACATGACCTGCCCGCTGCCTTCCTCCCTCCGTAACCACATGCGCTTTCGCCACAGTGAGGACCGGCCCTTTAAATGTGACTGTTGTGACTATAGGTAAGGGGAACCAGGGGCCAGAAAACAGAGAGCTCGTCTTCTAGGGTCCCCCATGCCCTCCAACCCGTCCTGACCTCTCCTGGCAGCTGCAAGAATCTGATCGACCTCCAGAAGCACCTGGATACTCACAGCAAGGAGCCAGCCTACAGGTGTGATTTCGAGAACTGCAGCTTCAGTGCCCGATCCCTCTGCTCTATCAAGTCCCATTACCGCAAAGTGCATGAAGTGAGTGGGTCTGGTGGTGGGAAGGGTGAACAAAAGTGCGGGGAACCCTGGGGTGAAGAGCTGGGCTCACTTCTCCCTCCCTTCTCCATCAGGGAGACTCAGAGCCAAGGTACAAATGTCATGTGTGTGACAAATGCTTCACACGGGGGAACAACCTCACTGTGCACCTTCGCAAGAAGCACCAGTTCAAGTGGCCCTCAGGACACCCCCGTTTTCGGTATGTCTCTCAAACCTTCCCCCTATATTAACTCATATTTTTTTTGTATACCTTTTCAACAAGTTTTAAAAATCTTGAATTTGGTGATGACCACCGTCTCCATTTAGGCTGAAAGAACCCTGAGAATAATGGAGCAAAGCTTACTCTGATTTTTTAATTCAAGGCACAGTGCCAAACCCAATAAATGGTGCCAAAAGTCCTGCAACTAGAACTAGAACTGGAGTCTGAGGGTCCTGATCCATAGATCCATGGACTTATAAATCCTTTAACACTCTTGCCCTCCAACACAGACAATCAGTCTTTCTCTTTGTCTGGGTTGGGTTTCTACATGAAAATTTTCATTTGTATGATCCTTCCCTTTTGCCTTTTCTTCTATGTATTCCAATAAAGATCTTTTTTGTCTTCATCTCCCATCACTTGGAATCCCAGAACTTCTTCCATCCCTTGTGTTTGTCCCTTGCCTTGCCAGTCTCCAGGCTATGTCTGCATCACCCTACCTGTGTTTGCTGCCCTTTATGCTCCTGCCTCACCAGGTACAAGGAGCATGAAGACGGCTACATGCGTCTGCAGCTGGTTCGCTATGAGAGTGTAGAGCTGACACAGCAACTGCTGCGGCAACCACAAGAGGGATCGGGCCTGGGAGCATCACTGAATGAGAGCAGCCTGCAGGGCATCATTCTAGAAACAGTGCCAGGGGAGCCAGGACCTAAGGAAGAGGTGGAAGAAGAGCGTGGGGGCAGTGAGAGGACAGCCCTTTCAGTCTCTCAGGACAACTCCAGCCCTGTTATCCACGTGATGAATCAGACCAATGCTCAAGGCCAGCAAGAGATCGTCTACTATGTGCTGTCTGAAGCCCCAGGAGAGCCCCCTAGAGCCCCTGAATCACCCTCAGGGGGCATAATGGAAAAGCTTCAAGGAATAGCTTAGAAGCCGGAGGTCCAGATGATGTGAAGGCTATAGAGCCAGACCATTCCTAAACCAGGCCCCAGAGTTTGAGCCAGGCAAGTGGCAGTGCCCCTAGTGGGCAGCCTTTGCCAACGGATGCCTTTAAGAATGGTGCTGAGAGCAGTGTGCTCCACTGTGGCCTGGGCTTGCATCATTCTGCAGACTCTAAGGACTTCCCTTTTCTGCTAGACTGTGTTTTGTGGGGAGTCTGAGGAGTTTGGATTCTTTGAGGAGATCCTGGATGTGTGTGTTCTTGTTAAGGGGACTATTATCAGGCTTAACCTGATAAGACATGCTGGATGGTGATTAAATCCTTAGTCAACTCACATCCATTCCTATGTTTAGGGGTCCTTAGGCAGAGGCATGATGCGTAATGTCTCTGCAAGGGCCCTTTCCTTGTCACCAGCCAAGGCATTGAGAAGCAAGTAGCCATTTCCCTCTTAAGGTTTCTCCTACAACTCCAAGGACTTTCATGGTTATCCTCAGGGATGGAATTGGAGGCACTGAGTGTGTGTATAACAGTTGTTTTTGGTAATAAAAGAGATGCTTGGGCTGTTACTCATTTCTTCCTTATGTTTGGTGGCAGTTAACTAGGTAACAAGGAGATACAGCTACTCAGAAGAGAAGCTGAATACTTAGGCTTGTTCCTCTTTTAATGACTGGGGTGGTTTGTTTTTGTTTTTAACTGTTCTGTTCTCCCAACCCCTCTTTGGTGAGACTTCTCTATTTCTTCTCAGAGCATCTGTCATTTCTGTGGAGATCCATGTTTGGCCATGACCGGGCAGTAGCAGCACTGTAGAATGGACAAGAATGGAGCTCACCAGGAAGATAGAGTAGCTGACCATGGCCACACTCTCCTGATTAGAGCCCAGTGCCTCTGGGGTAGGGGTTCTTTACCTGAGGGGCTGTGGGGCCGGGAAGGAAGCTGGGGGTAGAGGGTGGATTAGGGATGTCCCTCCTAGAAAATATCAGGCATTCAAGGGTCCAGGGACCAAGCTAGAAAATTGTGTGTCTGAATGTGTATTTTCCTGGGGAAAGAATCCATTTTTTATTAGATTCTCAAAAAGGTTGAAACCACCTCAAAATAAGAACCATTCTTTAGGCCATTTTAGCCTCTTCTTAGCACCCTGTGTCCATTCTTACAGTTTCTGCCATTCTGGAGAGGTCAAGGAAATACTCTCAGAAGTTTTGGATGGACAGGAAGCTACCTCAAAGGATTTCTGGGCCTTTTTTTTAAAGGACCCGATGTATTTCCTTTTTTTTTTTTTTTTAAGTAACCATTAATATATTTTTTTTTCTTTTTTTTTTTTTTTATTTTGGCATATTATGGGGGTACAGATTTTAAGGTTTCAATAAATGCCCATTTACCCCCCTCCCCCATATTTCCTTTTTTTTTTTGAGACAGAGTCTCACTTTGTTGGCCAGGCTAGAGTGCTATGGCTTCAGCCTAGCTCACAGCAACCTCAATCTCCTGGGCTCAAGCGATCCTACTGCCTCAGCCTCCCGAGTAGCTGGGACTACAGGCATGCGCCACCATGCCTGGCTAATTTTTTTGTATATATAGTTTTAGTTGGTCAATTAATTTCTTTCTATTTTTAGTAGAGACGGTCTCGCTCAGGCTGGTTTCGAACTCCTGATCTCGAGCAATCTGCCCGCCTTGGCTTCCCAGAGTGCTAGGATTACAGGCGTGAGCCACCATGCCCAGCCCCGATGTAATTAATACAAAAATAGTACGTTGCCTATTGTGGAAAGAATAAGGAAAGAAAAATCTCTTCATTAATTCCATGAGTCTTCCTGCTGGAAAGGGATGTCAAAAAGAAAATAAAAAGGAATTCCATCAGCCATTTACGGAGTTCCTACTGTAGTCCAGGCATAGATGCTAAGGATACAAAGATGAATAAAACACAGGACCTGCTATGGAGGGACTTGCAGTGCAGAGGCAAGGAGAGACTGGGTAAGCTAAGTGATAGAAGCTTATGGGGCCGGGTGTGGTGGCTCACGCCTGTAATCCTAGCACTCTGGGAGGCCGAGGCAGGCAGATTGCTCCAGGTCAGGAGGTCGAAACCAGCCTGAGCAAGAGCGAGACCCCCGTCTCAACTATAAATAGAAAGAAATTAATTGGCCAACTAATATATATAGAAAAAATTAGCCAGGCATGGTGGTGTATGCCTGTAGTCCCAGCCATTCGGGAGACTGAAGCAGAAGGATTGCTTGAGCCCAGGAGTTTGAGGTTGCTGTGAGCTAGGCTGACGCCATGGCACTCACTCTAGCCTGGGCAACAAAGTGAGATTCTGTCTCAAAAAAAGAAAAAAGAAAGCTTATGGGGTATATTTGGAAGGTTCTAAATAGGAGTAGACAGTATTACCTGGCAAGGAATCAGGGAAGGATTCATCTGGGAAAAGACTTTCCTAACCAAGACTAGATGAAGACTGTAAAAGTTTAATTCTGAAAAGATCACGGTGGCCCATTTTTCATATATAATTTAGAATGCAGAATGAAAGTATTAAATCATGAAGCACATTTCAGGAAGTTCTACATGATTACTTTGATACTTAAAACATATACCCTACATATTAACTATCAAAGTCTGTTTCTAATTTTTTTCTTTCATTTTTTGAGAATACTTTTTTTTTTTTCCTTTGGTACAGAGTCTCACTCTGTTGCCCCAGCTAGAGTGCAGTGGCATCAGCCTAGCTTGCAGCAGCCTCAAACTCCTGGGCTCAAGCGATCCTTCTGACTCAGACTCCTGAGTAGCTGGGACTATGGGTGGGTACCACCATACCTGATTTTTAGAAGAGATGGGATCTCACTGTCTCTTAGGCTGGTCTCAAGCTCTTGAGCTCAAGCAGTCTTCCCGCCTCAGCCCCCCAGAGTGCTAGGATTACAGGATAAGCCACCACACCTAGAATAAAAACACCTATTTTTTGGAATACTTATTTTGCTGGTGTTTTAGGCACTTGGCTTGAACTGCTGCCCTTTGAGTAATCCAGCAATACTGAATTCATCCATTTCTCCATGAGCAGTGCCTTCAGGATCAGGCTGACATCCTATGGAAAGGGCCTTCCCCACCCGTCATCAGTCATACCCACACCAAATCCCATTGCTATCTGGATCGTGGAGACAGCAGAAGAGATTCTGGCCTACTACCATGTGATTCCAAGAAGAAGGCTGACTTGGTATCTTGGGCTCAGTATGTATTAGTTAGAAAGCACTGGACTAGGACTAAGGAGTTATTGAGTCTGGACAGTCAGAGGCCTGTGAAAGGATGCTAAAGGCTGCTGGTGGGTGAGAGTAAACTCTTGGAGAGAGGAGGGTGCCAATACTAATTTGGCTGCCTTAGAGTTTCAAGAGCAGCCCTGGGCCGGGCGTGGTGGCTCATGCCTGTAATCCTAGCACTCTGGGAGGCCGAGGCGGGTGGATTGCTTGAGGTCAGGAGTGGGAAACCAGCCTGAGCAAGAGCGAGACCCCATCTCTACTAAAAATAGAAAGAAATTAATTGGCCAACTAAAAATATATAGAAAAAATTAGCCGGGCATGGTAACGCATGCCTGTAGTCCCAGCTACTCAGGAGTCTGAGGCAGAAGGATTGCTTGAGCCCAGGAGTTTGAGGTTGCTGTGAGCTAGGCTGAAGCCACGGCACTCACTCTAGCCTGGGCAACAGAGCGAGACTCTGTCTCAAAAAAAAAATAAAGAAAGAAAAAGGGTCAACCCTGGTCTCAGCATCATGTCATCTGAAGATTAAGGAGACAACCTGTCTTACTCTTCTTTAAAGGAGGTGGGGATAGGGGAGAAGGCATGTAGCCCAGGAGTTGGAAGCTGATAATTCTTTTCTCTTACTTGAGGCAAGCCCACAACCTCAGAGAAGGACACAGAAGAACTGAGTGGCTATAAAACAAATCAGTCCAGGTATGGTAGTTCTCACCTATAATCCCAGCACTTTGGGAGGCCAAAGCAGGAGGATTCAGGCCAGGAGTTTGAGACCAGCCTGAGCGACACGCGAGATCTCATCTTTAAAAAACTAAATTAAACTGTAATCCTAGCACTCTGGGAGGCCGAGGTGGGCGGATTGCTTGAGGTCAGGAGTTCAAAACCAGCCTGAGCAAGAGCGAGACCCCATCTCTACTAAAAAAAATAGAAAAAAATGAATTGGCCAACTAATATATATAGAAAAAATTAGCCGGGCATGGTGGCTCATGCCTGTAGTCCCAGCTACTCGGGAGACTGAGGCAGCAGGATTGCTTGAGCCCAGGAGTTTGAGGTTGCTATGAGCTAGGCTGACGCCATGGCACTCACTGTAGCCTGGGTAACAAAGCGAGACTCTGTCTCAAAAAAAAAAAAACTAAATTAAAAAAAAATTAACCAGGTGTGGTGGCACATGCCTGTAGTCCTAGCTATTCGGGAAGCTGAGGCAGGAGGATTGCTTGAGCCCAGGAGTTTGAGGCTGCAGTGAGCTTTGATCATGCCACTGCATTCCAGCCTGGGTGACAGAGCAAGGCCTTGTTTCTCAAAAAAAAAAAAAAAGAATATGAGGAATATGTCAACAAAAAGGAAAACAAAATGTCATTTTTTATTTTCTAATATGAGGGAGAAATGAATGGTCATGAGGAATAAAATCTTTCATTTTTGGCCAGACACGGTGTAATCCTAGCACTCTGGGAGGCCAAGGCAGGTGGATTGCTTGAGGTCAGGAGTTCAAAACCAGCCTAAGCAAGAGTGAGACCCCATCTCTACTATAAAAAAATAGAAAGAAATTAATTGGCCAACTAATATATATATAGAAAAAATTAGCTGGGCATGGTGGCGCATGCCTGTAGTCCCAGCTACTCGGGAGGCTGAGGCAGCAGGATTGCTTGAGCCCAGGAGTTTGAAGTTGCTGTGAGCTAGGCTGATGCCACGACACTCACTCTAGCCTGGGCAACAGAGCAAGACTCTGTCTCAAAAAAAAAAAAAAAGAAAATCTTTCATTTTTTGTAAAATGATGACCTAGTGAATGTAGCCACTTGATGAATGTTAAATGAATTTTGCTCAAGATTAGGAATCGACTGAGGAACATACCAATTTCATGTGCACATGTACAGTAGCAGAGAGAGAGTTAAGGCTAGGAGGGAATGGTGGAGAAGATGGTGAAAATTTTTTCATATTGTACTAAATAGCTTGGATTTCTTGGCTGGGGAAGGAATATGGAGGACAAGTAAGTAGATGAAACTTGGAAAGGAATGGGGATGTCCCTGCCCTCATGCATGGAGCTTAAGGTTAATTTCCTAAGGGGCTAAGACCAGAGTATATTTGTAGGCCAAAGGGAAGAAGCCAAAGACAGAGACTTCAAAAATAAAGGAAAGGGGACATTCGATAGAGTGAGACCCCTAGATTTTGGGTGGGAAAGAATATAGAGGACAAGTGGATAAATAAAACTTGGAAAGGAATGGAGATACCCCTTCCTTTGAGTAGAGGAGAGTTGATGTGGATTTAGTTCGTAGGAGGTGTGAAGGGGATTTGATGCCTGGTGGTTTCTATTTTCTTGATAAAGTAGGGATTAAAGTTATTGAAGGATAATCTGTTGGATTAAGGAGATTTATAAGAATTGTCAAATTTTAGAAATGCTATTAACAGATGCAGGAGTGAAATAGATCAGCTGATGACCCAGCCGAGGTTGAAGACCAATATCAGGCAGTGGCAACTTCAATACAACCATACAATTTTTACGTAGCAGAGCAGATATGAGCAACCCTGGAACAGAAGCAGAAAACAGAACCACTGTGTGGAACCCCAATCATGGCCTGACAGCCAGGATGTGGATTGCACAGGGCCAAGGAGCAAGGCAATTAGAGCATCTGGAGAGGCAGCATGAGGTCCAGACCGGACAAGGAGGGCCTGGGCACCTCCTTGGTAGTACAGTAGTTAGAGCACTGTGGAGGTTCCAGTGAGGCTCTCTGAAGATTAGCGGGCAGAAAGGGAAGGTTGTGGTCAGAAAAAGGATTTTGATAATGTACATAAATTGATAATGTACATATTTATGGAGTACATGTGATATTCTGCCACATGCATACAGTGTGTAACGAGCAAATCAGGACAATTAGGATATCCATCATCTTTATCATTTCCTTGTGTTGGGAACATTCCAAATCCTCTTCTAGCTATTTCAAAATATACAACAAATTATTGTTTACTATAGTCACCCTGCTAGGGTGACTATATAGAATATAGTCTGCCTTCAAAGTGATAGTGTCTTTTTGTGTGCTGATGAGTTTACTAGAGGGCTGGTAGCCCCTAGATAGCTTCTACTGTGCTATTGAACACTAGAACTTACTCCTTCTGTCTATTTTTATACCCATTAACCAACAATCTTCATCCCCCATCACACCCCACTACCCTTCCTAGCCTCTGGTAAGCATAATTCCACTCTCTACCTTTATGAGATCAACTTTTTGAGCTCCCACGTATGAGTGAGGACATGCCATATTTGTCTTTTTGTGGCCTGGCTTATCTCACTTAACATAATGTCCTCCAGTTCCATCTAGGTTACTGCAAATGACAGAATTTTATTCTTTTTTATAGCTAAATAATATTCTATATGTACTACATTTTCTTTATCCATTCATTCACTGATGGACACAGGTTGATTCCATATCTTGGCCATTGAGAATAGTGCTACAGTAAACATGGGAATGCAGATATTTCTTTGATATACTGATTTCCTTCTTTTGGATATATACCCAGTAGTGGGATTGCTGGATCATATGGTACATCTATTTTTAGTTTTTTGAGGAACCTCCATACTGTTTTCCATAGTGGCTGTGCTAATTTACATTCCCACTAACAGTATACTAGTGTTCCCAAAAAGGGGACATTTTTAAATGGAGCTATTCGGTTAAGTTTATCACCAGCGGCCAATGATTTAATTAATTATGCCTATGTAATGAAGCCTTCATAAAAACACCAAAAGGACAGAGAGCTTCTGAATAACTGAACACATGGAGGTTCCTTGAGGGTGCCTGGAGAGGGCATGGAAGCTCTGTGCTCCTTCCCACATTCCTTGCCCTATGCGTCTCTTTATCTGTATTCTTTATAATATCCTTTATAATAAACTGGTAAATGTAAATAAAGTGTTTCCCTGAGTTCTGTGAGCCACGCTAGCAAATTAATCAAACCCAATGAAGAGGTCATGAGAGCCCCAATTTGTAACTGGTCTGTCAGAAGCACAGGTCAAATGAGCTGGAGTTTGAGATTGGCATTGGAAGTAGGGGCAGTCTTGTGGGACTGAGTCCTCAACCCGTGGGATCAGACACTATATCCAGGTAGGTAGTGTGGGGATTTAATTGAATTAGAGAACACCCAGTTGGTGTCCACCGAAGAATTGATTGCTTGATTAATGTGTGGGGAAACCCCCGACACATCTGGTGTCAGAAGTGTGTTGTGAAAGTATAGTAGGAGAAACTCAATTTATTTATTTCTATATATTCTTAGCCCTGTATTAGGGGAAGGGGATGGCCCCAGAAAAAAGCTGGCCAGACACACGTCTGAGGCCTGTCCCACCCAAAAGATACAGCCAAAGGGCATGGTTGAAGTTCAAGTTCTAAGGTAAGGAAAAAAGAGAGAGATTGGGCAGAGAACCCTGGCATTCTGCAGCTTTGGAGAACCCCCCACTTTCTTCTTATCAAAGGAAATGGCACTACACAACAGGAGAGAGAGGGATAGATAAAAATTGCATGTTTAAAATATTTCAAAATTGCTTTTGTTTTATATTGTTTTTATTATTTAGGTTTTTTTATATATTCTTATAACTTTAAACAATAAAGATTTTTTTTTTTTTTTTTTTTTTTGAGACAGAGTCTCGCTTGTTGCCCAGGCTAGAGTGAGTGCCATGGCGTCAGCCTAGCTCACAGCAACCTCAAACTGCTGGCTCAAGCAATCCTGCTGCCTCAGCCTCCCAAGTAGCTGGGACTACAGGCATGCGCCACCATGCCCGGCTAATTTTTTATATATATATTAGTTGGCCAATTAATTTCTTTCTATTTATAGTAGAGACGGGGTCTCGCTCTTGCTCAGGCTGGTTTCGAACTCCTGACCTCAAGCAATCCACCCGCCTCAGCCTCCCAGAGTGCTAGGATTACAGGCGTGAGCCACCGCGCCCGGCTAAGATTTTTTTTTTTAAAGCAACAGCAGGGACTCTATCTAGTCTCTGAGAGATCAGGAAAGGAATTGGTAGGTACCCTCCATAGCCCCACTCTAGTGCCTATGCCCATCTTCACTGCTTGCCTTCAGGAGCCACCGAAGGGATGGCTTTGCTGCCATATACCAGCAGGAGCCATGAAGGAGGCTGGGTGGAAAGAGCTCCATTAGTCTCCTCTTTATCCACCTCTCCTTCTTGGTCCTGGGCTGCATCTCCTCAAGTGGCCAGCAGAGGGTCCTTTCATTGGCAAACACACTTCAAAATCATTCTGTCCAAAAATGAGAGACTGTCATGGTGGGCAAGGGAGGTATGGTGGACAAGGGACAAGGGACCTGGAATGGTGGAAGCAGAACTGGGTCAGTTCCAAAGTCCCAGTCCAATTCCTTTTCAGCTCTCATGGACCCCGCTAACCCTCCTTTTTTCATAGGCCCACAAAGCTGCTTACCAACTGCTTCTCCCACAAATCCCTGCCCAGAGCAGCCTGTGTCAGTTAGATTAGCTCCTGGTACTAAGCTGAGACAGGAATTTTCTGCTTCTGCCTTGCTCCTCTTAAACCAATTATCATCAACACATGTTTGGGTCCAAGGAACCTGCCCTGGATGGAGGCTGTGTCTCGGTAGTAGGGGCGAGGGAGTCTGGGGTGGCAGTTGGGAGGATCCTAGAGAAAGGGGATGATCAACTTCAGTAATGGGAGGAGGTCTACTTGGGGAAATGTGGGAGGGTCCATCTGGGAACTGAGGGAAAGCCTGTAGTGGGAAATAGGGAGTTTGTTTTGAGGAAGGTGAGGTCTAGATTAAGGAAAGAAGGTTCTTTTGAGCAATGCTTCTCAAAGTGGTCCCTGGACTAGCAGCATCAGCATCATGTGGGAACTTATTAGTATTACAGAAATGTAAATTCCCTGGCTCCACCCCAGATACTGAATCAGAAACTCTGGGAGTGGAGCCCAGCAATCTGTGTTTTAATAAGCTCTCCAGATGATTCAAATGTGAGCTAAAGTTTGAGAACCACTGTTCTTGAGTTATGAGGTCTATTCTAGGACTTAGAAGTGCATGTGCTCAGGAATCAAAGGTCCGTCTTGGGGGATATGTGGTGGGAGTGTGGAGTCTCTCTAGAATGGAGAGGGTCTGTCCTAGTAAACCTCTGGAAGGTTGGAAAGGTTCTTATCTTATAATGAGAAAGGTTCATTCAAGGGATGGAGATGGATCTGCTTTATAAAATGGGGAGGTGACAAGATTAAAGAATGAAGAAGTTTGTCGTAGTAGATAAAACCATAGTTTAGAATCACTAAGACCTGGATTTGAATCCCTGGATCCCTGGATCCATCACACTAGCTGTGTGACTTCATATTTGTACTTAAATTTTCTGAGCCTCAGTTTCCTTATCTGAAACATGGGAAGATAATGCTAACCTCAAAGTTGTTGCGAGGACTGGTTAAACTGTTTAGTCAATGGATATTTATTGAATGCATTTTCTGTGTACAAATTCTAGGAATGTAGGGATGAAATAGACCTAGCCCTTTACTCAGAGATCAATCGTATCTCTAGGTTAGGTGCCTAGCACATAGTAGGTATTCTATAATAGAGTTTGCCCTCCTTTTCCAAGGAAATGAGAGATTTTCTGAGGGAAGCAAATGAGCCTGTATCATGGTGTGACCTGAAGCATAAGGATGTATGGTCTATTCTCAAGAATAAAAAATAATCATCTATTACTAAGCACGTGGATTCTTGAAACTCATAAGAACCTTTGGAGGCAGAATATATGACATTTTTTATCATCCTTGTTACACAGATGAGGCTCAGAGAAGTGGAAAAATTTGCTTAAGAGTACAGAACTAGACTGGGCGCAGTGGCTCACGCCTGTAATCCTAGCATTCTGGCAGGTGGATTGCTCAAGGTCAGGAGTTCGAAACCAGCCTGAGCAAGAGCGAGACCCCGTCTCTACTATAAATAGAAAGAAATTAATTGGCCTACTAATATATATATAGAAAAAATCAGCTGAGCATGGTGGTGAATGCCTGTAGTCCCAGCTACTCGGGAGGCTGAGGCAGTAGGATCGCTTAAGCCCAGGAATTTGAGGTTGCTGTGAGCTAAGCTGATGCCACGGCACTCACTCTAGCCTGGGCAACAGAGCGAGACTCTGTCTCAAAAAAAAAACAACAAAAGAGTACAGAACTAATAAGATAGTGCCAAGGTTAGAATGCAGATCTGATTTCTCAGGACATGGAAGATTTACTCACAAAATGGAGAGAGGGTGTTCTAGAGAATGGAGGAACCAGTTCCAGGGAAGGGAAGAGCCTTTGATGGGGAATGGGTGAATGGCAGAGGTTCTAACCCAGGAAATGGAAAGTTAATCTAGGACAGTGGCTATCAAATTTACCTGCCAAGTGGGATTCTTTGTGGAACTTCTAAAAATACTAATGCCTGGATCCTACCCTAGGTATCCAGAATGAATTGGTCTGGAGTAGTACCTGAACATCTTTTGATAGCCCCTGGACAGAGGCTAACTTGAGAGCCTAACTCTCAGCTAAGGGTGAGGACTACTGCTCTGGGGCATGGGTTATGAATCCCACAGGATGGAAAGCTGATAGATGCCTTGGAAATGTTGGTCTCAGAAGATGGGGAATGAGCAATGGTGTGTTCAAGAAAGGAGAGGAAACTTACCTGGGAATTGGAAAATTGTGTGTCAAGGAATGGAGTGGGATGGTGTTAAGAGATAGATAGAGGTTAACTCAGGAAGGTGAAGAACCTGTCTAGAAAATGGAGGGAGATAGTCCATTTGAGAGAAAGATTCTGAGAGTTTCAATTAGCAGGATGGGTAAAAGCAGGGCCTTTGGGGTCTAATACCTGCTCTGCTACTAACTAGACATGCCACTTGGGCATATTACTTAACCTCCCTGTGCCTCAGTTTCTTGATCTCTACAGGGGTAGTAAAACCTGCCTCATAGGGACATTATGAGGATTAAATGAGATAATGCCTGGTGCATAGTAGTTGCTCAATAAATGCAACTGTTGGAGAATGAGAAAGTCCACAGTAGTATCTTGGAGATTAACGTGGAGAATGGAGGATCCTTCTGGAGAATGGGATGGTTGGTCCTGAGGAATTGTGGGGATGTGGGGCATGGGGTGGAGGGAAAGGCTGGATCCAAAACCCACATAAAACTCACCGTTACAGGGTGGGGCCTGCAGATGTCCTCCAGGGGCCGCCAGCTTACAGAGCTGTGGAGAGGCAGGCGAGGGGGGAGGAACGGGGGAGAGATTTGACTGCTAGTAACCTCTCAGCTGCCGCAGTAAGAGAAGCCTTGAGGTGGCAGCTGCACCAGCAGCCTCAGCAGCCTCCCCTCCCATCCATCTCTGCCATGTGACAGGTGGGAACTTAAAAGCTCAGGTCACGTGTCTTGGCTAGCTAACCTACTTACCCCTTGAAGACATAGAGGCTAGGGTTGGCCGGGGCCAAGAGGAATTGCCCAAGAAAGGGGCAGAGCAGGGGAAAGCCCCAGACTTGCTCTTGGGAATCTACGTTTGAAGGTTTGTGGGGCAAAGGAGAGAATGCACAGATGTATGAGAAGATGTCAAAGGCAGTGTGTGCTTGCCTTGGCACACAGGTGCCTCCAGGATCACGCGTGTGCCTGTCTTGAAGGCCCGAATCTGGCTGGGTGAATAAAGATTTCCACAGTTGAGCAGCCACTATAACCTTGGAGCTGCCTGCAAGCTCTCCCAAAGTTGCTATCCTCTGTCCCTTCTTAACTCATGCCCCTTGTCCCTTCTTAAATAATGCCCTCACTCTTAGAGAGGGAAAGTGTGAATGCGGAGGGCAGAGGATGTTCTTACGTCCCAAGACGCTTGCTTTTTTGAAAGCCTTTGTACCTAGTTTGGAAATTTGTGGTAGGAGGCCTGAGCTCACGGGGTAGAACTGAGGGAAATTGTTGGGTGTGTGTGTTCAGACAGAATGACAGCTTCGCAATCCCTTGAGAGTGACAGAATCTGAGCCCCACTCCCCCCCCCCCACACATACCATTGTCTTGTCTGTCTTCCAGGGGGCCTGTCCCCACTGAGTGACTCCAGCTCTCCTTTCTTCGGCGCAGCCAAGTCAGCGGTTCCCCGCCAACCCCCAGTCCTGGGGCCACAACTGCACGTCCTCAGGCCCCCGCCCCACGGCCGCTGCTCTTGTCTTAGCCATCCTTGCTCCCCGCCGGCTACGGGGCGGCGCGGGCCCTTTAAGAGCAGCAGGACCCGCTAGCAGTCGCTTGGAGAAGAGCGCAGTCGCCCGGCGGCTCGGAGGACACCTCGCCGGGACCGGCTCAGGGAACCGGGTGTGCCAAGCCAAGAGGAGTCGAGGCGCGACCTCAACCAACCCCTCCCCAACCGAGCCATCTCCTGTGACAGGAGGCTCGCCTCTCCTCGTCTCGTCCTGTCCTGGCCCCGCCCCGGCCCGGGCCACCGGGACGGGAGCCGGGACCGGGACCGAGTGCCGCAGCCCGAGGCAGGTGAGCCCTGACTCTCCATCCCGGCCCCCTGCGGCCGCGCTAAGCATCCGGGCCGCACCGGCCCAGGGGCGCGTCAAGGTGACTAGGCAGGCGGGAGATGGGGCGGAGGGTCGAGCCTGTCATGGGGGCTGAGGTGACCGAGGGGGCTTTGAGTCTGGGCGGTGCGCCTGTCTTCGGGGAGCGCCTGGGGCGTGCGGGCCGGGCGCGGGCGGGAGGGGCCGGCCTGGGCGTGAAGCCCAGAGGTGGGGAGGGGGACGCAGCTGGAGGCCCAGAGCCTTCTCTTCTCCGCCTTCCCCGGCCCACCCTGCCAACCTGACCTTCCAGCTGGCAGCCTCTTCTCCCCGCCCCCCATCCCTCCAGTCCCCAGGGGCTGCTGGCCTGCGGGGTAAGGAGATTAGAGGCGCCTCAGGGAGAAAGAAGTGGGTGAGGGCTTCCAGGGGCCCGGCGGGGGCCGGGCTGGGGCTGGGGCTGTCTGGGACCGAGCAGAGGTCGGGACTGAGCATTGCTGTGTTTGGGGGTGGGGGCAGATGCCCAAGCCACGGCGAGTGGGGTGCTAACAGTCTCCGATCTGCCCTAAGGAGGCGGGGAGCGGGGCGGGGGCAGCATAAGAACACAGGAGAGCTTTGCACCGAGACTCGGGGTCTGCCCCGAACTGAGCAGGCCTTCTCCCTGCAGGCGGGCGGCGAGATGGCGGAGAAGGCGCTGGAGGCCGTGGGCTGTGGACTGGGGCCGGGGGCTGTGGCCATGGCTGTGGTGCTGGAGGACGGGGCGGAGCCCCCTGTGCTGACCACGCACCTGAAGAAGGTGGAGAACCACATCACTGAAGCCCAGCGCTTCTCCCACCTACCTAAGCGCTCATCCGTGGACATCGAGTTCGTGGAGCTGTCCTATTCTGTGCGGGAGGGGCCCTGCTGGCGCAAAAGGGGTAGGGAGCTATGGGCCCTCTTGAGTTACCTCTCCTGGAGCAGGAGGCCCGGGTGGCCCCTGTTCAGCGAGACCAGTACCAGACGGTTCTGTGGGACACTAACATCTGACCCCAGCCCCTCTCTCACTGTGCACGAGCTGAGGTGCCAAGATCTGCACTCCCCACACCTGTGAGCACTGTGGGACGCTAGGTTCAGTTGGGTATTGAAGCCTTCTCTTCTGAAGAGACCTATAGCCTTTGGTCCTTGAGTGGTCCTTGATGAGTTTTCCTGCTTTATTTTTGTAGAGGATTCCTGCCTGTGAGGGCTGGTATGAGAAAGTGGGGGCGGAGGGGCTGTGACTGCAGGGCTTACCAATGCCCTTGGACCTAGTTTTGAAGATGTTCTCATTCCTGTCATCTTACTCCATTCTTGCCACAGTTCTCCAAAGCAGGGAGAGTGGAGGTTGGGCAGGATAGATGTCATCTCCATGTTACTAATAAGGAAACTGAGGCCTAGGGAAGTTCAGTGACTTGACTAATGTCACACAGCTAATAAGTAGCAGAGCTGGGACCAGATGTCTGGTTTCTCATTTCCTATACATTATCTTTTCCTATCTCTTAACTACCCTGGGACAACAGTCCCATCTCCTGCCCTTTCCCTCCTGTCAGGACAGTTCCCCTGGACCCTGGCCATCCTCTGCATGCCCTGTCTTGGACAGCTTGAGCTGGCAACAGAGAAGCTGGGGCTGTTTCCCAGAGCCAGGGTGTGGGCCAGGGGTGGGGCTGGGACATTGTTCTCTGAGGTTTCAGAAATAGATTTGGGGTGCCTCAGAGCAGGGCTGAGCATGAGTTGTCTCTGCACTCTCCACCCTCACTCCCAGGAGTGACCAAAAGGTCACAGGGCCAAATGAAACAGAGGCATCCGGGCTCCCTGCCCAGCATCCTGTCTCTAAGCAGCCTCTCTAGGTCTTGAGACCAGCTCTGGGCAAAATGTTATTTCCTTAGCCCTTTCATTTCCTCATAACTTTAAGGAGAAACAAATATAAAAAAAGAAAAGCTGTAGATGGGCCAGCTCAATGGTTGCTTCAGCTTACCATCCACACCCCTTGGCACCCCTGACTGGGTCCTTCCCTCCTGTGACCTTGCAGCCCCATTCTGCTCTAGGCTCAAGCAATCCTTCTGCCTCAGCCTCCCGAGTAGCTGGGACTGCAGGCATGCGCCACCATGCCCGGCTAATTTTTTCTATATATATTACTTGGCCAATTAATTTCTTTCTATTTATAGTAGAGACAGGGTCTTGCTCTTGCTCAGGCTGGTTTCGAACTCCTGACCTCGAGCAATCCGCCCGCCTCGGCCTCCCAGAGAGCTAGGATTACAGGCGTGAGCCACCGCGCCCCGGCTCTACTGGCCATTTTGCCATCCCTTTCATCCCTTGCCTCTTCCTCCGCCCTCTACCTTCCCCTCTCTGCCTTCTCTTTTCCTTTGAATCCCTCTTGCCTTCTCTAGAACACACAGAGCAATTAGGGGTAGGCAGAAAAGAAAAAGAGCAAAGGGGAGGGAGAGGGGAGAGTTCTATCTTTTCCTGGGTAAGGATTTGTCATCAGCCTCCCCTAATTATATATGGTATTTCTTATTTTTCAAAACACCTTCCTATTAATTATTATTAATGATCTTACTTAATATTCACAATAACCCTATTAAGTCCTTAGAAGGAGATATTACTATCTTTCTTTTCTAGATGAGGAATTGGAAGCCCTAAAGATTAAGTGACTTGACAAAATTGCAAAAGAGTTACTGACCATTGCAGGACTAGAATACTGGTGCCTCTCCAGCCAAAAGTCCTGGAAGGCCCCTTCCGTGCTAAGCAGTCGTATGTCGAAAGTCATGAGTTCCCAGTCACTTGTAGGCTGCGTGACCTTGGGCAGGCTGCTTACCACCCTCTTTGGCCTTGCTTCCCTCATCTGTAAACAGGGATGATGAGAATACCCACCACACAGGCTTGTTGGGAGGCTCAATTGGACAATATCTGTGAAAAGCAAGTGTGAGATGATATTTGCGTTAGGTACAAGTACTTGGCTAAGGCTAATTGAGGGGAAGGTTCATCATTGACAGTTTCTTCTCCTGCAAAAGAGATCACTTCCTGTGAGTGGCTCTGAAAGACATCAGCTGGAGTGCAGCACCAGAGGTCTTTCTGACTGGGGGAGGAGCACTGAGGAGGGGGTTGGAGCTCATGGCTTCCCCTCCCCAGGAAAGAACTTTATGTGTGACCCTGGGTGAGTCATTGGATGTCCCTGGGCCCCAGTTGCCACATCCATGTTGTTAGAGCAGCAGCTGCAGTGTCAAGCTTTGTAACCATAAAGCACCGTCCAGGCAGTTGGTACGATCAGATCCTGGCTGTGGGCAGGAGCTGCTCCCCCTTCTGACAGGAAGTGTCCAGAGGGACAGCTGGGTCCAGAGCATGGTCCTAGGTATAGTGGAGGGAAGGTAAAGATGGCATCCCTTCACTGTCTCTGCTAAGGAGGTAGAGTGGAGAGGGAATTGGGCTCTGTGGGGGTCGGCGGAGGGTGGCAGTAAGCAAAGTGCCAGGTGAAGGATTGGTGTCTCTCCCTTACCAAGGCAGGTGTGCAAAAACAGCAGGCAATGCCTTTCTCATTGGCTTCAGCCTTCCTCTCTACTCCCATGTCTCACCAGGTAACTCCATGTACGCTCTGCCTGCTGTTCCTGGATTGTGACAGACAGACAGATGCTTTTGTACCACAGAGCTTTTCCTCACAAAGCCTGGAGGGCCCCTGCCTTCCCTCTGCCTTTTGGAATCCTGATCATCTTTCAAGGCTTAGCTCAAATGCTACCTCTTCCTTTTTTTTTTTTCCTTGCACATCTTGTTTCTTAACTGCCAATCAAATGCTACCTCTTCCATGAAGCCACTCCTGATTTCCCCTTTGCCCTTTCACCCTCATTGATTCCATTTTCTGTATTCTCATGGCACATTATCTGTACTTCTGTTATAAGCCTTATTTTATTTTTCTTCAGATCATAGATGTTTTCTTGTCTATCTTACCTAGACTGTAACCTTCTTGAGGGCAGAAACTGTGTCTTCCTCATTTTTTTGTCCAGTGTTTGGTACAGAGCTTGGTGTATAGTAGATATCAATAAGCATTTGTCAAATGGAATTAATAATAAAATGTCACTTTTTAAATGCACTCTATATGCCAAGCACTGTGTCATATGCTTTACATATATTATCTCATTGAATATTTATAACAACCCTATGAGATAGGTATATCATCCTCATTTTACAGATGAGGGACCTGGAGCTCAGAGGGGTTAAGCAACTTGCCCGAGGTCACACAGCTGGTAAGTGTGGAGCCAGAATTTGAACCCAGATCCACCTGACTCCAAACCGGTGCTCTAAATGCATATGCTGCCTCCCAATGAATGCATGAAAGGTGAGATTTTACTGGGCCATGTTAGGGGCTGTAGAGACAAGCCTGGTGGGCAGAGAGAGCACAAAGAAGGAGGCTTTTTCAGAATGAGCCAAAAGCTCTGAGAACACACACTCATAAAACACTTACTGAGCATCTACTACATGCCAGATAGTCTGCTGAGGTTACAAAGATGAGTAAGACACAGACCCTGCCCCCAAGGAGCTCACTGTCTAAGAGGCTGGGGGAGTGGGGCAAGTGACAGGCACATCAGTAACAAATATGCTGGCATATGAGAAGTGCTATGGGGACACAGAGGACAGTCAGCCAGCTTGGGCCTGATTAGTGGGAAGGTTTTCCCGGAGGGGTGACAGTGATTGCTGTGATTACAGAAGGGGATCAGGAACTTCTATTACCTTGACCCCCTCTCCACACCCATCCATGAGATGTGTGGGTTTTCCCGTGGCCCTCAGAAAAGGATTGTCACGTGTGGCACTTTGCTATTAGTAGTGGTTATTTCTAAAGAGACAGGATAAGAGGGATGGGTTACTGTTGGGGCTCTGCGGGTTGCTCCTCCATCCTCCTAACCAGTCACACAGAGTAAGGACTGCCTATTTTACTGCTAGCCATGGCTGCCCCTAAGACTTTGGGGGTGCCTCTGTTCACTATAGCCCTGACCAAAAATTCCTCCCTCCCCTGCTACAGGTTATAAGACCCTTCTCAAGTGCCTCTCAGGTAAATTCCGCCGCCGGGAGCTGATTGGCATCATGGGCCCCTCAGGGGCTGGCAAGTCCACGTTCATGAACATCTTAGCAGGATACAGGTGAGAATGAGGCTGGGGTGGAAAGGGGGCAGCACCCAGGAAGAAGGATCCCTGGGGCAGCATGGGAGCTTTTGGAAGTCGCTGTGAACCCCATCCCCAACAAATGCCCCTGTAGAGAGTCTGGAATGAAGGGACAGATCCTGGTCAACGGGCGGCCAAGAGACCTAAGGACCTTCCGCAAGATGTCCTGCTACATCATGCAGGATGACATGCTGCTGCCACACCTTACAGTGTTGGAAGCCATGATGGTGAGGGCTGGATGGCCATCCCCTCCTCCTAGCAGCCCCCTGCTATCTGATGTCCCCACCCTCCCTATTGGCTGGGGGTCAAGGTAGTGCCCCCCTCCTCACACACATACCTTTCTTGCCTACTCTCTGGGCCCCAGGTCTCTGCTAACCTGAAGCTGAGCGAGAAGCAAGAGGTGAAGAAGGAGCTGGTGAGTGTGGAAGGGGAGACACTGGATGGCTGCCCTCATGATGCTATTGAGTTCTGGGGCTCTGAGCTGGGGGTGGGAGACTGGCGGCCAAACCAGGGACAAGGGACTTGAGGGAGATGCTTTTTTTTTTTTTTGAGACAGAGTCTCACTTTGTTGCCCAGGCTAGAGTGAGTGCTGTTGCGTCAGCCTAGCTCACAGCAACCTCAAACTCCTGGGCTCAAGTGATACTCCTGCCTCAGCCTCCCCAGTAGCTGGGACTACAGGCATGTGCCACTATGCCTGGCTAATTTTTTCTATATATATTAGTTGGCCAATTAATTTCTTTCTATTTATAGCAGAGACGGGGTCTTGCTCTTGCTCAGGCTGGTTTTGAACTCCTGACCTTGAGCAATCCGGCCCGCCTCGGCCTCCCACAGTGCTAGGATTACAGGCTTGAGCCACTGCACCTGGTCGGCTGAGAGATGCTTTTTGAAGTTGGGGTGGTGCCTGAGGGAAGCAAAGACTCTGAAGCTGACCTGGGGTGGGTGGGGGTGGGGCCAGGTGACAGAGATCCTGACGGCACTGGGCCTGATGTCCTGCTCCCACACGAGGACAGCCCTGCTCTCTGGCGGACAGAGGAAGCGCCTGGCCATCGCCCTGGAGCTGGTCAACAACCCCCCTGTCATGTTCTTTGATGAGCCCACCAGGTACCTCTCCCCTGCCTCTCCCACTGGGAGACCTCCCTCTCCCCTCCACCCTGAGCCAGGGCTGGAGGCTGCATCTTCTCCATGCCTGGGAACCAGAGCCTCTGTGTGCAGCCTCCTGGGGCCGCGATAAGGGCTTACTCCTCATCTGCATCCTTGCCAAGCCCCATCCTTCCCCCAGGCAGAGACCTGCATGTCTTCTTTGATTGATGCTCCCTCTCCCGTCTCCCACAGCCACCAGCCACCAAGCCCTGTTGATTCTACTCCCTTTTAATGTCTCTCAGATTCTCCCTGGCCCATCGCTAGTGCCAGTGCTTAAGTTCAGGACATCATCAACAGACTTGATCTCGTCTCCAGTGTCTCCCAGCCAATCCTTCTTCCCAAGAGCAGCCAGGGTGAATTTTCAAAAAGACAAGTCTGGTTGTACTCATTCCTTTTCTTAAAAACATGCAATGAGGCCGGGCGCTGTGGCTCACGCCTGTACTCCTAGCTCTTGGGAGGCCGAGGCGGGCGGATTGCTCAAGGTCAGGAGTTCAAAACCAGCCTGAGCAAGAGCGAGACCCCGTCTCTACTATAAAACAGAAAGAAATTAATTGGCCAACTGATATATATATATATAAAAAATTAGCCGGGCATAGTGGCACATGCCTGTAGTCCCAGCTACTCGGGAGGCTGAGGCAGAAGGATCACTGGAGCCCAGGAGTTTGAGGTTGCTGTGAGCTAGGCTGACGCCACGGCACTCACTCTAGCCTGACGCCACGGCACTCACTCTAGCCTGGACAACAAAGTGAGACTCTGTCTCAAAAAAAAAAAAAAAAAAAAAAAAAAACATGCAATGATTCTTATTTGTCCTCAGAATAAAGTCAGGTGACTTACAAGGTCCTAGTCTGAATCTACTTTACCAGCCTCCTGTCTTGTATTTTATGCTCTGATAATACCGAGTTACTTGTAATTCCCTGGTCAAGCCACATGTTCCATGCCTCTAGGCTTTGCCCATGCTGTGTCTTCTGCTGGAATGCCCTTTACCTCCGTGCCTCCTCTTCCACATTCACTTAGCTTGGCTCTTACTCCTTCTAGGCTCACTCAGAAACCTTCTCTGACTACCCTCCAACACCCTGCTACAGTGGAGCTGAATCCTCCCCATCTCACCCATATATCTACAGCACTTTCCAAGTTACCTAAAATCATCTGTGTGCTTGTCTATCCCTCCAGACCAGAGTGTATGTCTTATTTACGCATCATTTTAATCCCAGTGCCTGGCATACAACAAGTGCTTAATATATGCTTGTTAGGTCGGGTACAATGGCTCATACCTGCAATCCCAGCAATTTGGGAGGCTGAGGTGGGAGGATCACTTGAGGCCAGGAGTTTGAGACGAGCCTGGGCAACTTAGGGAGACCTCACCTCTACAAAAAATAAGAAAAAGTAGCTGGGTGTGGTGGCACACGCCTGTAGTCACAGCTACTCAGGAGGCTAAGACCAGAGGATCACTTGTCCAGGAATTTGAGGTTACAGTGAGTTATGATTGTGCCACCACTGCACTCTAGCCTGGGTGACAAAGTGAGACACTATCTCAAAACAAATAAATAAATATATAAATATGCTTTTTTTTTTTTTTGAGACAGAGTCTCACTTTGTCGCCCCAGGCTAGAGTGAGTGCCATGGCGTCAGCCTAGCTCACAGCAACCTCAATCTCCTGGGCTCAAGCGATCCTCCTGCCTCAGCCTCCCGAGTAGCTGGGACTACAGGCATGCGCCACCATGCCTGGCTAATTTTTTTGTATATATAGTTTTAGTTGGTCAATTAATTTCTTTCTATTTTTGGTAGAGACGGGGTCTCGCTCAGGCTGGTTTCGAACTCCTGACCTTGAGCAATCCGCCCGCCTCGGCCTCCCAAAGTGCTAGGATTATAGACGTGAGCCACCGCTGGCGTCAGCCTAGCTCACAGCAACCTGAAACTCCTGGGCTCAAGCGATCCTATTGCCTTAGCCTCCTGAGTAGCTGGGACTATAGGCATGCGCCACCATGCCCAGCTAATTTTTTGTATATATATTTTTAGTTGGTCAATTAATTTCTTTCTATTTTTGGTAGAGACGGGGTCTCGCTCAGGCTGGTTTCGAACTCCCGACCTTGAGCAATCCACCTGCCTCAGCCTCCCAGAGTGCTAGGATTATAGGCGTGAGCCACCACGTCTGGCCTAAATATGCTTTTAAAACTGAACAGTGCTCTGGACTTCTGGGTACCCCTAAGTGCCTGAACCATACAGGATATTGGGGGTGGTGCGAGGGGTGGCCAGAGTGACCTCTTCATGCCGGCTCCATCCCCTTCAGGACAACTGCCCCACCCCAAACACTCCCTTCTCTTGGCCCCCCCATCTCACTGGGCCCCTGGTGGCCTCTCTCTGGACAGCGGTCTGGACAGCGCCTCTTGTTTCCAAGTGGTGTCCCTCATGAAGTCCCTGGCGCAGGGGGGCCGTACCATCATCTGCACCATCCACCAGCCCAGTGCCAAGCTCTTTGAGATGTTTGACAAGGTGAGTGCCTATAGGCCTCAAAAAAGATTGGGGGTTGGTAGAGGTGCTGGCGGGTCCCTGCCTGGCCTGTTGTGAGTGTCTTCCTCACCCTTCTCTTTCTGCTGCAGCTCTACATCCTGAGCCAGGGTCAGTGCATCTTCAAAGGCGTGGTCACCAATCTGATCCCCTATCTGAAGGGGCTTGGCTTGCACTGCCCCACCTACCACAACCCAGCTGACTTCAGTGAGTGGGGGCTGTTGGCAGGGGCTGGGATGTAGCGCTGGCCAAACCTGGGGCTCAGGTCCTGCACTCAGGCCTCCTACAGGCAGAGATCTCACTGTCACCTGCCTTTGTCACATACCCAAGGAGGGGCTGACATGTCCTTGGGAAGTAAGGGTGAATCTTAGCTGAGCACTCTGCTCTGTGTCCCCCAGTCATCGAGGTGGCCTCTGGCGAGTATGGAGACCTGAACCCCATGCTGTTTAGGGCTGTGCAGAATGGGCTGTGCACCATGGCTGAGAAGAAGAGCAGCCCTGAGAAGAATGAGGTCCCTGCCCCCTGCCCCCCTTGCCCTCCGGTGAGTAGGGGTGAAGAGGGCAGAGAAGGCAGAGTGGGGGAGGGGAGACGGAACCATGGACAATGACTGCCTTGCCAAAGAGGCTGTTCCCTGGAGGCATCACAGTTGTTGGGTACTAGGAAGAACCTAGGCCTTGGGATCAGCCTACTGTTAGCAGCTGTGTGACTTTAGGCATGTTACCTTTGTGAACTTCAGTTTCCTCACCCACTTATTCATTCAGCAAATTCTTGTTGAGCATCTATAGTGCGTTGTCCTCAGGGCTGGCACAGTGCCCATCTGGTAAGCAAGACCAATGCTGTCCCTGGCCTAGTGGCCAGTGTGGCTTACTGTCTTCTCTAACTTGGAGATGATGATACTACCTCACAGGGTTACTGGGGGGACTAATTAGATAATCACGTAAAGTTCTTAGCACTGTAGCTGGTACAGCAGGTGTTTGCCCAGTGCCAGTCCTCTTCCTTAAATGAGGTACTATGACCCTTGAAGATCAGAAAGGTTAGTTATCATTGTTATTGTTGTCATTATCATTATTAAATAATATTATTGTGAAATGGGTGGTATAAAAGAATTATACCATTAGGGTTAATGTCTTCCAAAGGATTAAAGAAGTGACTGATCGGGGCGCGGTGGCTCACGCCTGTAATCCTAGCACTCTGGGAGGCCGAGGCGGGCGGATTGCTCAAGGTCAGGAGTTCAAAACCAGCCTGAGCGAGACCCCGTCTCTACCATAAAAATAGAAAGAAATTAATTGGCCAACTAATATATATAATATAAAAAAAAAAAAAAAAAAAAAAAAAAAAAAAAAAAAAGAAGTGACTGATCTACTATTGGCCACCGCGGGTGTTCATGACTTCCTTTCCATCTCTTCCCTCCCAAGTTTTTGGCCCACCCCTTGTGTCTCTCTCTCAATCTTGCTCTGATTCACACCCCTAAGCTCAGCTTCCAGGTACACAACTTCACTAAGGAGGATCCTCCTGTAGAGCCGGAGGACCCCTGCCCTGGGGAAGGGCTCAGGGGTCTTCTCATTCACTGAGCTGGGTGGGCTGTGGGTGGTGGGATGGGCTCCCTGATCATTTCTTCTTCCCAGGAAGTGGATCCCATTGAAAGCCACACCTTTGCCACCAGCACTCTCACACAGTTCTGCATCCTCTTCAAGAGGACCTTCTTGTCCATCCTCAGGGACACGGTGAGGTGCCAAGTTGGGCCAGATGAGGCTGGCATAGGCCTGGTCTTGTGGGCTGTAGAATCCCAGATGCTGGGGTGGGAATGGGGACCCTTCCTCCACAGCTCCCCACCACGATGCATCTATGTGTCAGGGAGGGCAGCTCTGAGTTCTTGTCCCACTGTGGCCTACCCATCCCTGGCCTATGACACATCCCCTCTCCTGGTGATGCCCCCTCCCACAGGTCCTAACTCACCTGCGGTTCATGTCCCATGTGTTGATTGGCGTGCTCATCGGTCTCCTCTACCTGCATATCGGTGATGATGCCAGCAAGGTCTTCAATAACACCGGCTGCCTCTTCTTCTCCATGCTGTTCCTCATGTTTGCTGCCCTTATGCCAACTGTGCTCACCTGTGAGCTAAGCTGCCCTGGGCATGGGGCATGGGCGTGGGGGTGGGTGCTGGAGTATGGGGCAGGCGCCAGGGGGGCTCCCAGCTGCTCCTAATCAGTGTGTGTCCTCAGTCCCCTTAGAGATGGCAGTCTTCATGAGGGAGCACCTCAACTACTGGTACAGCCTCAAAGCGTATTACCTGGCCAAGACCATGGCTGATGTGCCCTTTCAGGTGAGTCTCTTCCTCCTGCCTGCCCACTGCCGCCACCTTGCCTTGCTCTCTCCCTCCTTGCTTGCCTGCTTCCCTCAACCTTATCACTTTCCTCCCATTCTTTTCCTTCTACTCACTTAGGAAATAGGTGGTGAGTACTCACCACCCACCAGGCTCTGAACCAGGCCCTAGGGGTGTAGCAGCGAACTAGACTGACCTTGCGGGACTTATGTTTTCATGGGAACAAACAGAAAATGATGAAAGTAATAACCCTGTTTTACAAAATGACTCTGTAAATCTTATCAGAGGCAGCAGACAATAGTGTAGACTCTGGAGCCTAACTGCTATTTGCTAGTGGCAAAATGTTGGGCAAGTCACCTAATGTCTTTGCTTCAGTGTCACCATCTATAAAATGGAATGACATTAGTGTCTACCTCAGGATTGTTTGTGAGCATTAAATGAGTTAATACACGTAAAGTACTTAGAATAGTGGTTGGCACATACTAATGCCAAATAAATGTGAACTGGTTTTTGTTGTTACTGCCACCACCATCGTGTTCCAAGCACCAGGGCCACCAGTAATCCATAGGGCACCTTTGTGCAAATTAGAAAAAGGTGCCCTTCGTCAGGTGGACACTGCACTGTGACAGTGCTTGGCTTAGTGAAAAGAGCATAGGCTGGATCTTGGCCTCTGGTTGTCTCTTGATTGGATGGCCTTGTGCAGGGAACAACTATACGTAGTAGGCTCAGTCCCTGCCCCCCAGGAGTTTGTTCCCCCCTACTGTCATGGGGGAACAAAACACTCTCCTATGGACAGTTAATTAATTAACAATATAAGGAATAAGCTGGTCTGGATGGGAAGGACTTCAGGAGCTCAAAGGAAGGAGAAGTCACTGTGCCTGAACTGGTCAGAGTGGGCCCAGTGGAAGAGGTGAAGCAGGAAGATGAGTGAGGTTCGTATAGTCAGGGGACATGTGTCAATCTGGGGGACACCTTGAGCAAGAGTTTGCAGTCAGGATATGCATGAGCACTCTGGGAGTAGGTGTTCCAGGAAGCTCATACCCCGGTGCAGCGGAGGGTCTCGGCCTCTGTGCCCCTGTTGTGAAGTCCACTGCCCGGCTGTGGTCGCTCCCCAGGTGGTGTGCCCAGTGGTATACTGCAGCATCGTGTACTGGATGACAGGCCAGCCAGCTGAGACCAGCCGCTTCCTGCTCTTCTCAGCCCTGGCCACCGCCACCGCCCTGGTGGCCCAATCTCTGGGACTGCTGATTGGAGCTGCCTCTAACTCCCTGCAGGTGGGAGGGCTGGCACGCACGTGTGGATTCCCAAGGCGGGGTTGAGGTCTTGTGGGAGGAAACAGGGGCTAGCATAAGGGGTGGGATGGACCTACTGGGAAGCCCTGGGGCCACCCCAGTCCTGGGTCTGTCCTGGTCACCCCTATGATGGCGCGGCCGCCTCCCTTCCCCTCTAGGTGGCCACCTTTGTGGGCCCCGTTACCGCCATCCCTGTCCTCTTGTTCTCCGGCTTCTTTGTCAGCTTCAAGACCATCCCCACTTACCTACAGTGGAGCTCCTACCTCTCCTATGTCAGGTCAGTGTTCCTCCCTCCCCATTTACCCTGCTCCTCCCTGCAGGAGGCTGTGCCCGGGTCTTCCTGAGTTATGCCAAGTCTGGTGCCTGCTCTATTATTCTTTGGGTAGGGGCACCCTGGCAGGCCCCCAAGAGTGACAGCATTGCAACTAGGCTCTGGTGATTGACCCAGGAAGCGGGGACCCTGTGCTCTGGATCCTGTTCTGATGTCTGTGCCTGCCTAGGTATGGCTTTGAGGGTGTGATCCTGACGATCTATGGCATGGAGCGGGGAGACCTGACATGCTTAGAGGAGCGCTGCCCGTTCCGGGAGCCACAGAGCATCCTCCGAGCGCTGGATGTGGAGGATGCTAAGCTCTACCTGGACTTCCTGGTCTTGGGCATCTTCTTCCTGGCCCTGCGGCTGCTGGTGTACCTTGTGCTCCGTTACCGGGTCAAGTCAGAGAGATAGACCTTGCCCCTGGCCTGCACCCCAGCCTCCGCAGCAGGAAGCCCCGCCCCCAGCCCTTTGGGACTGTTTTAACCTTGTAGACTTGGGCACTGGTTGCTGGTGTAGCTGCCCTCCCCTCCCTCGGTCCTCCACAGGCTGGCTGATGGACTGTGCTTCCAGCCTGGGCCCTGGGAGGGGGGACACCAGCCCTCCCCACCTTGTCTAGGAGTCTACCCAAATTGATGCTATTTGTAGCTTCCTCCCTACTCTCTCCAACACCTGCATGCAAAGACCACTGGGAGGCTGCCACCCTCCTCGCCCACGGCACCCTCCTCTGTTGTCTGCCTGGGAGCCCCAGGCTCTCCAGGATCCCACTTACAACTGACCAAAGTGGCCCCCTCTGGGGGTCCCCACCACACAAGTGTTTGTAAACTGGGCTGCTATAAGGTTGGAGTTCCAGGGCTGGGCCCTGGTGGGGTCCCCTGTAAGTCCCATTATGGACACAGGAGTGGAGCAGGGAAGGACTCTGGAAGTCTATTCCTCCTCCTCTCCTTCTCCCCACCCCCTGACCCTGGCTGATTTGGACAATCTGCTGGGACAGAAGCTGGGTTTTCTGTCTGGGTCACCACTCTCAATCCTGGGGATTAGAGAGGCCTGGGGCTTTGGGATGCCCTCTCCCACCTCCCTATCACCTTTGGTGGGGGGTAGGGCCTGGTGGCACCTCTGCAATAATGTCTGTGTTGCTCTCCCACCTGCCAGTGGATCTGGAGAATGCACTTTATTCTGGGGGGTGAGTGGGGCAAGACCCAACCCTCCTTTCTCGCTGCTCCTGATGCTCGGTCCCATGATGCTCCCTCCTTCTCTGGAGTGACAGGCACATACACGCGAACAGGCAATCTCAGCCCTACATGCTCGCCATCTCCTACAGTGCAGAGGAAGAGTGACGGTGTCACGGTGGTAGTGTGGGGGTGCTGTGGGGAGTGCAGTGCCAACCTCCTCCTGGGGAATCCCACTCTGGAGACTCTAAGGATGAGGCTGGTGCTGCCCAGGATGTCTCCAGGATCTGCAGGTGTCTACCCGTCAGTCTTCCCTCCCTCCCAAGCCAGGGGTGGCACAGGGCACTAGCTCCCTGGAGTTCAGGACCCAACACAAGCACAAGCATGGGCATAAGTTGGCCTTGGCCACCACCACCCCACAGCCCTCCTTTTGTGCTCCACACTGGCATTCTCACTCCCCTACCACTTCCCCAGCAGCTTGCTGCTCATTCAAATTCCTGTCCATGTCCCTCCTCCCCTTCCCATCAGCAGGTGGCCCCTGGGCATCAGAGCAGCATGCCCTGGACACCAGGTGGCAGACACACCCAGAGCATGTGTGGCTTTCCTGGTGGGTCCAGGCTCATTCTGCTTCTGATTTCCCCGCCCCTGGGGCTCTTCTCTCCCCTCATTCCTATACACATCCCTCTGCACCTACCCTCACCCTGCCACAGGGTCTTCCCATCACACAGAGATGCCAGTTGTATTTGTGGGATTTCACCTGTTATTAATAAAACCTATATTTATACAGTATGCAGTGTGTAAATGTGAGGGGTCTGCCACCTGGTACCATGGGCTGTGAGGGGGTCTTCAAAGCACTTAGCAAGATGTCTGTCAGTTTTGGGGAGTCTGTGGCAGGGGATGGAGAGTCCTGGGTATATGTCAAACTAGTGAATGTGTAGCTTAGGAAATATTTGTGTCATGCCTACAAATGCTTCATGTTCATTATCTCCAGGGAGTCCCATGCCAACCCTGTATATCCCTTATGACAACTCATTTTGCAGATGAGAGCACAGAGACTTGGGTTAAGTAACCTGCCCAATGGCCCTGGCTAGTGGAGGAGAGGCCAGGCCTGGAGACCGGGTCCTCTGCCTCCAGACTCCCATTCTTGGCATTGGTCAATGACACTTGTTCATGGTGGCTGTGCATGCTGCATGTGGGTGTTCTTGCCCAAGTGATACATGCCTCTCTCTTCAGGAATCACTGGGCCTTGGTTGTATCTATAGGGAAGGGGCGTGTTACTGGTCACGAAGGACAATGGGAAGCATTGGGACAATGGGAAGGACTCTGGAGACACATGCTAGGATGGCATGGCAGGGACTTAATTGGGCATACTCTACCTTTCCCCTTTTCTTTTCCTCTTTCCCATTGGGCCACACTTACCAGGGCTAGGCCATCACCCAACAGGACTGCAAATGGTTTAGTGGCGAGAGGTTTGAGGTAGGCAGGTGTCCAGAGGGTCATGAGGGCTGTTGGCAGGATGACCCAAGAAACAGTATATTGCTTCACCCTCTTCTCTCCTAGGCCCGAAGCTTGGATACTGAAGGAAACTACTGGCATCAACCTGCCAGTGGCCTGGAACACCCTAGTTGTGCCACATATAGAGCTAAGTGCCCTTGACTAGACTAGGGTCCAGTGCATGGTTGCCTGCAGATGGACTGACTTTTTTTCTAATGGGAGTTCTTAGGGTGGGAGTGGGAAGTGGGAAGAAGGCTGAGTCCTAGCTCCTGAAATTCTAATTAATTTTAAGGGGCACTCTGGGTGTCACCTTCTCCCTGGAATGATGCCAGTAGATGGCTTTTTACAAGTCAAAGGATATGAAATCCCACCATTAGGATTTCTTATGATTTTTCATCTTTACTCTTTTAAAATGCAAATATTCCTGAAATGGTTAAACATTTATAAACTCACATATTTATTTTATTTTATATTTATTTCTTTATAGGCAGAGTCTTACTCTGTTGCCCCTGCTAGAGTGCTGTGGTGTCAACCTAGTTCACAGAAACCTCAAACCCCTGGGCTCAAGCAATCCTTCTGCCTCAGCCTCTTGAGTAGCTGGGACTACAGGCATATGCCACCATGCCAGGCTAATTTTTTATATGTATTTTTAGTTGGTCAATTAATTTCTTTATATTTTTAGTAGAGATGGGATCTCACTCTTGCTCAGGTTGGTTTCGAACTCCTGACCTTGAGCAATCCACCTGCCTCGACCTCTCAGAGTGCTAGGATTACAGATGTGAGCCATCGCCCCCCAGCCTATTTATTTATTTATTTATTTTGAGACAGAGTCTCACTCTGTCGCCTGACTAGAGTGCCGTGGCATCAGCCTAGCTCACAGCAACCTCCAACTCCTGGGCTCAAGCAATCCACCTGCCTCAGCCTCCCGACTAGCTGGGACTACAGATATGCACCACCATGCCTGGCTAATTTTTTCTATATATTTTTAGTTGTCCAGATAATTTATTTCTATTTTTAGTAGAGACGGGGTCTTGCTCTTGCTGGCTGGTCTCAAACTCCTGAGCTCAAACGGTCCTCCCGCCTCAGCCTCCCAGAGTGCTAGGATTACAGGTGTGAGCTGCCATGCCCAGCCCTATTTTTATTTTTTAATATTTGTTTATTTATTTTAGAGATGGGGTCTCACTCTGTCACCCAGGCTGGAGTGTAGTGGCACATTCATAGCTCCCTGCACCCTTGAACTCCTGGGCTCAAGGATCCTCCTGCCTCAGCCCCCCAAGTAGCTAGGACTGCAGGTGTGTGCCACTGGACCCACCTACATTCACACATTTATAATTTCCCTTGGTAGTTAACAAAGGCCAACAGTCATTCCAGAGCCAGCAAGAGCCATTCAAGCACAGAGACCATTTGTAGAGTAGCTCACATATTTGCAAAGAGATCTTTTTTAATTCCAGCAGCACCCCCATGAGGTTGCTAGGATGGGCACTATCATTTCCTCCTTTAACGGAAAAGGAAACCAAGGCTTGGAGAAATGACTTGAGCAAGATACTGTATTCTTGCCACTGTGACCCACCTGCTATTTGTCTCACCAGTCCCATTAACCTGCTGACTTGGGGCATAAATGCACTCTGTTCATCTAACTATGTTTGAAATGGGGCTTTTCTCCCTAAGTGCCAACATGCTTGGACTCAGAGATCATCTTCTTTAATGCAGTCACCTTTCTGTGTCAGGGCCTGTGCAAAGTGCTGGAGGGCAGAGTTGACCAAGACAGTTTTCCACTCTGTAATTCTTAAAGCACCTGGTGTGCCATCCCGAGGTCAGACCACAGAGGACATCCCCACAGGATGACTCACAGTACTTCTGTCTGCAAGAGGCCAGTCAAATGATATGTATTAATAAAAGTGGCCGAGCACCGTGGCTCACGCCTGTAATCCTAGCACTCTGGGAGGCTGAGGTGTGAAGATTGCTTGAGTTCAGGAGTTTGAGACCATCCTCAGCAAGAGCGAGACCCCGTCTGTACTAAAAATAGAAAAACTTAGCCGGGTGTGGTGGCACGCACCTGTAGTCCGGGCTACTCAGGAGGCTGAGGCAGGAGAATAGCTTGAGCCCAGGAGTTTGAGGTTGCTGTGAGCTGGGCTGACGCCACAACACCCTAGCCTGGGCAATAGAGAGAGACTCTGTCTTAAAAAAAAATGTTATTAATAAAACCTACTTGCATTGCTTCTCACTGGAAATGAAAAAAATAAAATAAAATAAAAATAAAACCTACATAGTTGTCATACCATGGAGGAGGGGAGGCGGGAGGGAAACAGCTTGCTCTGAGCTGCCCCCAGGTGACCATCTGCCTCGGATGACTAGGTGAGTGGAGTGAAGCTAGAGTAGTCCCCTGGGGCCCAGAATGTCACCACTGAGACTGGTGTCTTGGGGACTGGTGCCTGAGGAACTCTACTTCCCCTCCCCCATCCCATTCTACTCCCCTTGAAGAACTTCTCTTAAAATGCAAATGTGTCATTTTCCCTGCACCCAGAATGTCTGTCCTTTCCTTTCTTTGACTTATTTTTTTTTTTTTTTTTTTTTTTTTGAGACAGAGTCTCGCTTTGTTGCCCAGGCTAGAGTGAGTGCCATGGCGTCAGCCTAGCTCACAGCAACCTCAAACTCCTGGCTCAAGCGATCCTCCTGCCTCAGCCTCCCAATTAGCTGGGACTACAGGCATGTGCCACCATGCCCGGCTAATTTTTTGTATATATATTAGTTGGCCAATTAATTTCCTTCTATTTTATAGTAGAGACGGGGTCTTGCTCTTGCTCAGGCTGGTTTCGAACTCCTGACCTCGAGCAATCCGCCCGCCTCAGCCTCCCAGAGAGCTAGGATTACAGGCGTGAGCCATGACTTATTTTTTAATATCCAGTTCAAATGTTGGCTCCTCGGCCAGAGGCAGTAACTTCCTCTTCCAGGCTTTCCTAACACTGTCTCTGAAGTTGGTCCCACCAGAGGGCAGCTGCTGTGGTCTGGTACCGGCATGCCTTGTTCTGGTTGGCAGCCTAGGGTCTAGTGCTGGGCCTGGCCCAGGGGGTGAGGTGCACAGTACTAGCCCATTTCCACATGTTCAATGAAAGAAAAATAGTCAAAATGAAATATCAACATTGTCTTTGGATGGAGGGCAGAGATCATAACACCCTCTTGTCAGCCCTGCTCGAGAGCCTGCCTCTCTGTGAGTTCCCTATTGCACACCTCTGTTCTGTGGACACAGCACATCTGTGCTTGCATATGGAGGTGTGCCCTGGCTGTGGGTGGTGGGTGGCTCCTCCATCTGGGCCACATGAGCCCTGGGTGTGCCCTGTGTGGAAACACAGGGATGAGGGTGGGGGCTTGAAGGACCCGGAAGCCCCAGGGTTAGGCCATGATTGGGTGCTGGACAGGAGGAGCAGGTTAGGGTAGGAGCCGTCCCTCAGCCAGGTTCTTTCTCCTTCCTTGACCACGGTGACCAGAGGCCACACACAGAGGTCTGGGGGCTGAAGAGGGCCAGGTACAGAAGGGAGGACCCAAGGGGGCGTTAGGCTCAGGTCTCTGCTTGGAAGTAGGCTGCAGAGAGGTACAGAGGGAAGGATGTCATGGGGACTGGTGCCTCAGGAAGGCCCCGGGGTGAGATAGGAAGACCCAGGCTGGAGATTCCAGTTCTGGAATGTCCACTGCCTAATTGGGTCACCTGCTCGAGTCATTTCACCCTCCTGAGCTTCGGTTTCTTCATCTGTAAAATGGGCATAACATGACCAGCCTGCCAAGTGGTTAGTGAGGTCACCGGATGTGACCGGCGCTCGGGAACCTGCAGAGGGCAGTACTGGCGGCACGGCCAGGACCCAGCGCCGTGCCCTCGCAGGGGGCGGGGGCACGGCGGGATGGGTGGCGCAGGAGTCCCCGCCCTGCGCCGGCTCTGGGGCACCGGCTCCCTCCCCGCAGGACCCCGCAGGCGGAGCGCCTGGGCCGGTCCTCTCCCGCGCGCTGCCAGGGCCGGCCGAGCTGCGCGCAGGCGGGCGGAGGCGGGCAGGAAGCGCCGCGCCCAGCGAGCCGGGGACTCTGGGAGCCAGCGGGAGACGCCGGCGTCCGCCCCGCCGCCCCGCCCGGGTAAAGGCCTAGCTGGCTCGGCCGCCCCTCCGCCCCTGGGGTGGTGCTGGGCAAGCGCCGCTGGGAGTCCGCGGCCCGGGAGCCGTTTGGGACCGAGTTTGGTGGGGAGCTCGGGACCCGTGGGACACTGCGCCGTACTTTTCCTGCGGTGCGCCCTCCTTGTCTCACTGCCCTGGAGACCTGGGTGATCTGGACTCAGTGGCCCTGATGTGAACCCCAAGCCAGTTTCCCGGAGCTTTCTCGGTTTTCCGGGCTCCTTCCCCAGCCTCCGGACTCCCGCTCTGAGCGCAGTCAGCACCGCCTGCTAAGGCAGGTGCCCGTGCAGCCCATCCTCCGAAGTGTACCCTAGCCTCGAGCGCGGGTCTCACGGGAGTCCAGGCCCAAACAGAAGCACGCTTTACTGAGGGAGCTGGGAGGGCTCAGGAAAGGCGTCTCAGGGCAAAAGGCCTTAGAGCAGGCTCTTAAAACGTTGGGTGGGATTCTAACAGAGGAGAAAGGTCATTCCTAACTGAGGAGAGGGTATGAACAAGTTTAGGACAGCGAGAGCGAGAATCCCAGAAGCCTGAGGAATGAGCCGCAGGCTGGGAGCAAACTCAGAATATCATGTGTGGGCTCAGTGTATGGACTCAATAGGTAGCCTCAGACTTTAGGGAGGTGATTGGTGCCCGGGAGGAGGGATTGGAATGGGAGGAGACTGAAGGCAGAGGCCACGGAGGAGATGGGGGTCCTGTATGGTGCAGAAGGGGTGGTGCAGTAGGGACCAGAGGGCAAAGCAGTGGGAGAGTCGGTAGGACTGTGTCTGCTGCCTGGAGGAGCAGGGGAAGAAGGGTTTGAGGACAGAGAGGTCAGGTTTCTAGCCTAAGGCATATGGGTGGGGAGATTTGCAGCAAAGTAACTAAAAGGGGAGGAAAATGATGAGTTCAGTTTCGCATGGGTGTAGTTGGAAGGAGTGGCAGGATAGCCATATGGAGAGGTCAAGTAGGAAGTTCACTCATTCATTTATTTATTATTTATGGCAGCCTCAAAGGCAGCTTACATGCAAGTCACAGAGGAGATAAAATCATAATCAGCTAAAAGGACCTGATAGCTAGGGAACAAAGGCAGAGGGGAGTGGGCAATTATTACTGGAAAATCTAGGCTCAGAAAAGCTGCTGAAAATAATAAACACAGGACTCCTATGTGAGTTGCTGACAGCCAAGCAAAGAAAGGACACTAAAGTAAAGCAGTTTGCGAGGTTGGAATTCAGGGAAAGGTATTTGTTTTATTTTATTTTATTTTATTTATTTATTTTGAGACAGAGTCTCGCTTTGTTGCCCAAGCTAGAGTGAGTACCATGGCGTCAGCCTAGCTCACAGCAACCTCAATCTCCTGGGCTCAAGCGATCCTACTGCCTCAGCTTCTCCAGGAGCTGGGACTACAGGCATGTGCCACCATGCCCGGCTAATTTTTTCTCTATATGTTAGTTGGCCAATTAATTTCTTTCTATTTATAGTAGAGCTGGGGTCTCACTCTTGCTCAGGCTGGTTTCGAACTCCTGACCTCGAGTAATCCTCCCACCTTGGCCTCCCAGAGTGCTAGGATTACAGGCCTGAGCCACCGTGCCTGGCCAGGGAAAGGTATTTGTGAAGCCTCAGGAAGACAGGCAAAAGGTGGCAGGAGATCAAATGAGATTGATCACTCAAGCTGGGGTTTTAGAAAGGGAGAAGAGCTGAAAGCCAGGCGGGGGTTTCAGCAGGGCCAACATTTGAAGAAGGGCTGATCCTCTCCTGGGAGAAAGGCCCCTCCTTGGCTGGCTTGGGGGAGGGCTGAGGGAGGGGTGATGGGTGGTGGTAGTGGGGATCCATTCACATTATTCTTCTTGCAGAGAGCAGGATCTAAGGTGCTAAGTCTCCCAGGCTCTCCCTACTTTCTCTCCCAGGATGAGGTGGTGTCACCATTTACCCAGGGCCTCTTGGGTTTCTGGTCTGGGAAGAGCACCCCAGCCACCAGGTGAGTATAAAGCAAGGGTTTCTGTTTCTCTCCCTTCCTCTTTAGGGTCTACATGGTACCTCCATGAGAGCCGGGATCCAGATATTAAATACATTAAGTCCCAGCTGTATGGTTCTCTAGCTGTTGATCTTGGGCATGTCACCTCATCCCTTGAACTTCCTCTTTCCCATCCTAAAACAAGAGAGTTGGACTAGATGATCTCTGAGCACCCCCTGTAGCTGTATAAGTCCGGGAACACTTGTCTGATTTCATAGCATTCAACAGATTTTTTTTTTTTTTTTTTTGAGACAGAATCTCGCTTTGTTGCCTAGGCTAGAGTGAGTACCATGGCGTCAGCCTAGCTCACAGCAACCTCAATCTCCTGGCTCAAGCAATCCTTCTGCCTCAGCCTCCCAAGTAGCTGGGACTACAGGCATGCGCCACCATGCCCGGCTAATTTTTTTTTTTTTTTTTTTGAGACAGAGTCTCGCTTTCTTGCCTAGGCTAGTGTGAGTGCCGTGGCGTCAGCCTAGCTCACAGCAACCTCAAACTCCTGGGCTCAAGCAGTCCTTCTGCCTCAGCCTCCCGAGTTGCTGGGACTACAGGCACGAGCCACCATGCCCGGCTAATTTTTTTTTTATATATATATATTAGTTGGCCAATTGATTTCTTTCTATTTTTATAGTAGAGACGGGGTCTCGCTCAGGCTGGTTTTGAACTCCTGACCTTGAGCAATCCGCCCGCCTCGGCCTCCCAGAGTGCTAGGATTACAAGCGTGAGCCACTGCGCCCGGCCTAATTTTTTATATATATATATTAGTTGGCCAATTAATGTCTTTCTATTTATAGTAGAGACGGGGTCTCGCTCTTGCTCAGGCTGGTTTTGAACTCCTGACCTCGAGCAATCCGCCCGCCTTGGCCTCCCAGAGTGCTAGGATTACAGGCGTGAGCCACCATGCCCGGCCTCAACAGATGTTTACTGAGTGCCTGGTGTGTGGCAGACCCCATGTTAAGTTCTAGGTATATAATTGTAAACAAAACCAGGTGAGATCCCTGCTCTCATGGAGGTAGAAGGAGTTAAATAATCACACAGTGAAATATAAACTTGCATAATATCTGCTACAAAGGGGCAGTACATGCTGGTATGGGAGCAAATAATGGAGGGTTTGATGTTGACGTGGGGTCTGTATATTGGTGGGAAAATGTGGATGGGGTCTGAAGATGTTATTTCATCCTTCTCTCTATAGATGAACGTTTCCCCTTCCTGATCCACTGGAGTTGGCCCTTTAAAGGGGAGCATCCCCTTGGGCCCCCTAGGTAAGGCCTGGTTGTCATACCTTGGATGGCATCTGGCACAGCAGAGTGGACTGGGAAGGGTCAGGACTAGCTGGACCCCCTGGGGGAAGGACTTGGTCTTCTGGGAGTGGGAGGATACAGAGTCAGCTCCCAGGCATGAGAGGAACTTAGAGTCGTTAGTGCAGGGTGTGGGAAGTGGGTGGGGTCTGGCAGTGGCCAGCCTGAGTCCCAGGCAGGCAGTCAGCAGTGGGGGCTGGAGGGCTAGGGGGCAGCCCTTAGGCCCTGGGAAGGGTGTGAGAGTCAGACTAGACTCTTGACTTGGGTGTCCAGTGTCGGGCCTGTATCTCCAGAAGCCAGAAGTCCAGCAGTACACACGGCCTGTGGACTCATCCCCTCTCCTTGCTCCCAGGGCCTTTGTACGCCACCACGGAAGCTCAGCTGACAGTGCGCCCACATCAGGGAAGACGGAAAAGCTGTTCGGGGGCATCTCTGCAGCGGGTAAAGGGACTGGCTGGGATCCTGGTGCAGGAAGGGCTGGGGCGGGGAGAGGGGGCTGACAGGAGAAGCAGGATGAGGGAGGTGTAGAGGATCCACTGCCATCATCATCACTGGGCCCTCCCTCTTTCCCTCCCTCCCGTTGGTCTATGTACCCTTCCTGCAGCACCCACACAATGCACACCTACTATGTGCAAAGTGCTAAGAGAGACATACCATCCCTATCTTTTTTTTTTTTTTCTTTTGAGACAGAGTCTCACTCTGTTGCCTGGGCTAGAGTGCCGGGGCGTCAGCCTAGTTTACAGCAACCTCAATCTCCTGGGCTCAAGCGATCCTCCTGCCTCAGCCTCCCGAGTAGCTGGGACTATAGGCACCTGCTACCACGCCCAGCTAATATTTTATATTTTTAGTTGTTTGGCTAATTTCTTTTTATTTATAATAGAGATGGGGTCTCACACTTGCTCAGGCTGGTCTCCAACTCCTGAGCTTGAACGATCCACCTGCCTCGGCCTCCCAGTGCTAGGATTACAGGTGTGAGCCACCGCGGCCGGCCTAACATCCCTATATTTGACAAACTTGGGCCTGGTGTCAGGTTAACACTGCACACAGATAACCACAAAACCAGTCATCCAAGGCTTGGCATTACTTGTCTGGCAGCTTCCCCCTTTCTGCCATGGGCTTTCCAAACTTTCTAGACAGTCTGCATTTTCTGAGGGCATCCTGTGTGCCTAGCACCATTCTGGGCCCCAGCATCTCTGGGTGCTGTGTCTTGATTCCCCAGCCTGACCTGACCACCACCTTGTCTGACCCTGAGCTCCTGCATCTCTGACCCATTGTCCTTGCCTTCCCATCCAGAAGCTATTCGGCAGCACCGCAGGAACCTGGCGGAGTGGTTCAGCCGGCTGCCCAGGGAGGAGCGCCAGTTTGGCCCGACCTTTGCACTAGACACGGTCCATGTTGACCCCGTGATCCGTGAGAGCACCCCTGATGAGCTGCTTCGTCCCTCTGCTGAGCTGTCCCTGGAGCATCAGCCGCCCCCTGCTGGGCTCCCCCCACTGGCCCTGTCTCAGCTCTTTGACCCTGATGCCTGTGGGCGCCCGGTGCAGACAGTGGTGCTATACGGCAAAGTGGGCACAGGCAAGAGCACGCTGGTGCGCAAGATGGTCCTGGACTGGTGTTTTGGGCGGCTGCCAGCCTTCAAGCTGCTCATCCCCTTCTCCTGTGAGGACCTGTCATCCCTGGGCCCTGCCCCAACCTCCTTGTGCCAACTTGTGGCCCAGCGCTACACGCCCCTGAAGAAGGTCCTGCCCCTGATGGCCGCCACCGGGTCCCGGATGCTCTTTGTGCTCCACGGCTTGGAGCGCCTCAACCTTGACTTCCGGCTGGCAGGCACAGGGCTTTGTAGTGACCCTGAGGAACCAGAGGCACCAGCTGCCATTGTCGTCAACCTGCTGCGCAAATACATGCTGCCTGAGGTGGGTGGGCCCTTGCCCCACCCTGTCACTGCTGCCCCTTGACTTGCCCCCTAAGGGTTTTTGTGTCCTCAGCCCACATATTTATTGAGTAGGAGGACAGGCCCTGGCCTGGGTTAGTTCAAATCCTGGCCCCTCCACTTCCTAGCTGTGTGACTCTGGGCAAGTCACTAACTTCCCCAAGCTTCTGATTCTTTCTCTCCTTGAGTTGTACCAGTCGAATGAGATGCTGTGTATAAAGATCTTAGCAAAGTGCCCTGGATCACAATGGTGCTCAGTAATTGCTAGTTATAATTATTATAGTCATCATTCTCTTCATCTTTGGACTCTCAGTCTTCAGGGGGCCCCCTGGGGATTGAGACAATCAGGACACTTAATTAAATGTTTCTCAACCCTCAACCATGCTCTTTCCAGGCCAGCATTCTGGTGACCACCCGGCCCTCTGCCATTGGCCGCATCCCCAGCAAGTACGTGGGTCGCTATGGTGAGATCTGCGGCTTCTCGGATACCAACCTGCAGAAGCTCTACTTCCAAATCCGCCTCAACCAGCCGGACTGTGGGAATGCGAGTTGGGGTGCAGGTGTCTCAGCCACACCAGCTCAGCGTGACAACCTGGTGCAGATGCTCTCCCGGAACCTGGAGGGCCACCACCAGATTGCTGCCGCCTGCTTCCTGCCCTCCTATTGCTGGCTTGTCTGTGCCACCTTGCACTTCCTGCACGCTCCCACGCCTGCAGGGCAGACCCTTACGAGCATCTATACCAGCTTCCTGCGCCTCAACTTCAGTGGGGAGACACTGGACAGCACCCACCCCTCCAATCTGTCCTTGATGGCCTATGCAGCCCGAACCATGGGCAAGTTGGCCTACGAGGGGGTGTCCTCCCGCAAGACCTACTTCTCTGAAGAGGATGTCCGTGGCTGCCTGGAGGCTGGCATCAAGACGGAAGAGGAGTTTCAGCTGCTGCACGTTTTCCGCCGAGATGCCCTACGGTTTTTCCTGGCCCCGTGTGTGGAGCCAGGGCACCCAGGCACCTTTGTGTTCACCGTGCCCGCCATGCAGGAGTACCTGGCCGCCCTCTACATCGTGCTGGGCTTGCACAAGACCACCCTGCAGCGGGTAGGCAAGGAAGTGGCTGAGCTTGTGGGCCGTGTGGGCGAGGACGTCAGCCTGGTGCTGGGCATCATGGCCAAGCTGCTGCCTCTGCGGGTTCTGCCTCTGCTCTTCAACCTGCTCAAGGTAAGAGCTCGGCCCCTCCCTCGCAGGTTCCCTCCCCAGGACCCCAGGCTGTCCGCCACCCCGGCTGCCTCTTCACCTCTTGTTCCTCTGCTGAGGAAACGACTGCTTCCTACATGGGTGTGAATGTTTCCCTCGGCTCTGGTTCCAGGGCTGGGCAATCTGGCTGTCAGTGGGAATGGGGCATAAGGAATGGGGACAGAGAGGCCACAAGGCTGCAGAAGGCTTGGACACTGGGAGGGAAATCTGAAGGCTCAGGGATTTAAAAACCATCCTATGTGGATTCCTAAGAATGGTTTCTTTTTTGCGTCATTCCTCCTAGTCTTTGTTGCTGGGAGGGAGGGGTCACTGTAGTCCAGGGACTGTCGTCCAGAAACTCAATTGTGTCTGTTCCCCCAGAGGTGATTGGGTTCTGGGAGTGATGACTCATCCTAACAGAATCACCAGAGACGGATTTATAAAGCAGATGCCATTTTATTCATTTATATCAGGAGGATGAATGGCATTGGTAATTGGCTTAGAACAGCGCATCCTGGCTGGAGGTCCACTCCAGGAACCAGACTGCACAGGACTGTGCTTTGGGCAGGGCGGATGTGCTAAGTCCTGAGGGACGGAAGGAGCCACTCTGTTGATGTCTGCCAGGCGCTTATCAAGGTTCTTCCTTTTGTTTTTCACATCAACCCTGGAAATGGAATACTATTATGATCACTTTTTTTTTTTTGAGACAAAGTCTCTCTCTGTTGCCTGGGCTAGTGCCGTGGTGTCAGCCCAGCTCACAGCAACCTCAAACTCCTGGACTCAAGCGATCCTCCTGCCTCAGCCTCCCAAGTAGCTGGGACTACAGGCATGCGCCACCAGGCCCTGCTAATTATTATTATTTTTTTTTTGAGACAGAGTCTCACTCTGTTGCCCAGGCTAGAGTGAGTGCCGTGGCATCAGCCTAGCTCACAGCAACCTCAAACTCATGGGCTCAAGCGATCCTCCTGCCTCAGCCTCCCGAGTAGCTGGGACTACAGGCATGTGCCACCATGCCCGGCTAATTTTTTGTATCTATATTTTTAGCCGCTGCTCTTGAGGATGTGCTTGCTGTATCTGGACTGCTCTGGTCTCCTGGTGGGATTCAGAAAGCCCCCCAGTTATTTCGAAAGCCCACCAGAATTGTTAGCACCAGGGGGTGCCCTACCAGAGGACTGATCCCATCTGTTTCTTCACGATCCTATTGACTCTGCTTCACAGGGTGACATCTTCTGGTCTCATTAGGGAAGGAGCACTGTCACCTCCATGGCAGAAACATCACCTATATTAATAAAAAGGGAAAACACCGCAGACATTAGAAGAGGTGCCACAAAACAGTGTCATGGTTCACTGCCGGACGAATGGGCCCTTCCTCCATTCCTTTCAGAACCATTGCAGAGATGGGAGAAGATAGCAGAAATGTTCATTTCTTTGTGAAATACTTGAGTGCCTGTGGTGTGCTGGGCAGTGTGTTGGATTCTGAGGAAGTCAGTTAACAAAACTGCAGGGTTCTGCCCTTTCCGATCTTATAGTCTGAACACAAAAATGTCAGTGTAACTGTGTAATGAAAAATTATGGGCCGGGCGCGGTGGCTCACGCCTGTAATCCCAGCACTCTGGGAGGCCGAGGTGGGTGGATTGCTTGAGGTCAGGAGTTCAAAACCAGCCTCAGCAAGAGCGAGACCCCGTCTCTACTAAAAATAGAAAGAAATTAATTGGCCAACTAATATATATAGAAAAAATTAGCCGGGTGTGGTGGCACATGCATGCCTGTAGTCCCAGCTATTCGGGGAGCTGAGGCAGGAGGATTGTTTGAGCCCAGGAGTTTGAGGTTGCTGTGAGCTAGGCTGACGCCACGGCACTCACTCTAGCCTGGGCAACAAAGCAAGACTCTGTCTCAAAAAAAAAAAAAAAAAAAAATTATGGCAGATGGCGAGAAGAAAAGTTTCAGGTGCTATGAAGGTATGTAATGGGAAAGTCTGTTCTTTTTTTTTTTTTTTTTTTTTTTTTTTTTAGACAGAGTCTCACTCTGTTGCCTGGTTTAGAGTGCCATGGCATCAGCCTAGCTCACAGCAACCTCAAACTCCTGGGTTCAAGCAATCCTGCCTCAGCCTCCTGAGTAGCCACCATGCCATGTGCCACCATGATGGCTGATTTTTGTCTATTTTTAGTAGAGATGGGGTCTCATTCTTGCTGAGGCTGGTCTCAAACTCCTGCCCTCAAGTGATCCTCCCACCTCGGCCTCCCAGAGTGCTAGGATTACAGGCGTGAACCACCATGCCCAGGCCGGGTATCTGGTTTTGAGGTGTCAGAAAAGCCTCTTTGTGGAAGGGCATGTAGTCTGATCCCCATAGGGTTAGCCAGGAGAAGAACTGGGGGGAAAACACCCTGGGAGGAAACAGCTTCATGGAGGCTTTGAAGGAGGTGAAACCTTGGCACTGTCAAGAAGATGAGAGAAGCCGAAAGGGCAGGAGCGTAGCAAGGGGGACAAGAAACTGTGATGAAGGTGCACGGTTGGCAGGGGCTAGGTCATGCAGGGCCTTGAAGCAGCATCAGTCGTAGCTGCCATGATGATGATGAGGATGTCGAAGGCAGTGATGTGTTTGTAACACCTAGTCTGGTCCCATTCTAAGCGCATGATATATGCTTATTTCTTCCCACCACTTCCTGTACTTGAAAATGCATGGAGTGTTTAGGAAAAAGAAAGAAGTTCTGAAGTCTGGAGTGCATGAGATAAGGGTTGAGAGATGACCCTAGAGAAGTCAGATTTGGGTCAGATTCTAAAAAGTTTCACATTCCAGGCTAAATGTTTGGAGGTTGCCATACGGGCAATAGGGAGCCATGGAAGGTGTTGCAGCAGGGAGTAGTGTGATTAGACAGATTGTGGGTTTTTTTGTTTGTTTTTTTTTTTTTTTTTTGAGACAGAGTCTCACTTTGTTGCCCAGGCTAGAGTGAGTGCCGTGGCGTCAGCCTAGCTCACAGCAACCTCAAACTCCTGGGCTCGAGTGATCCTTCTGCCTCAGCCTCCCAGGTAGCTGGGACTACAGGCATGCGCCACCATGCCCGGCTAATTTTTTTTTTTATATATATATCAGTTGGCCAATTAATTTCTTTCTATTTATAGTAGAGACGGGGTCTCGCTCTTGCTCAGGCTGGTTTTGAACTCCTGACCTTGAGCAATCCGCCCGCCTCGGCCTCCCAAGAGCTAGGATTACAGGCGTGAGCCACAGCGCCCGGCCTGTTTTTTTTTTTTGGTTTTTTTTGAGACAGAGTCTCGCTTTCTTGCCTAGGCTAGAGTGAGTGCCGTGGCGTCAGCCTAGCTCACAGCAACCTCAAACTCCTGGGCTCAAGCGATCCTCCTGCCTCAGCCTCCCGAGTAGCTGGGACTACAGGCATGCACCACCATGCCCGGCTGATTTTTATATTATATATATATTAGTTGGCCAATTAATTTCTTTCTATTTTTATGGTAGAGACGGGGTCTCGCTCAGGCTGGTTTTGAACTCCTGACCTTGAGCAATCTGCCCGCCTCGGCCTCCCAGAGTGCTGGGATTACAGGCGTGAGCCACCACGCCCGGCCTAGATTGCGTTTTGAGTACAAAGGGAGACCATGAGGCTGGAGCGGTCACAAGGGCATATGTTAGGCTCAGCCTCAAAGGCTGACCAAGTACACGAGGCCACAGTGACCCTCCCCTGCTTCTTTCCCAGGTGGTTCCGAGAGTGTATGGGCGCGTGGTGAGTAAGAGCCGGGAGGCGGTAGCCCAGGCCATCATGCTGGAGATGTTCCGAGAGGAAGACTACTACAATGACGATGTTCTGGACCAGATGGGTGCCAGTATCCTGGGTGTGGAGGGCCCCCGGCGCCACCCAGATGAGCCCCCCGAGGATGAAGTCTTTGAGCTCTTTCCTATATTCATGGGGGGACTTCTCTCTGCCCACAACCGGGCCGTGCTGGCTCAGCTCGGCTGCCCCATCAAGAACCTGGACGCCGTGGAGAATGCCCAGGCCATCAAGAAGAAGCTGGGCAAGCTGGGCCGGCAGGTGCTGCCCCCCTCGGAGCTCCTTGACCACTTGTTCTTCCACTATGAGTTCCAGAACCAGCGCTTCTCGGCTGAGGTGCTCAGCTCCCTACGCCAGCTCAACCTGGCGGGTGTGCGCATGACCCCCCTCAAATGCACAGTGGTGGCGGCTGTGCTGGGAAGTGGAAGGCACGCCCTGGACGAAGTGAACTTGGCCTCCTGCCAGTTGGACCCCGCTGGACTGCGCACACTCATGCCTGTCTTTCTGCGAGCCCGGAAGCTGGGGTGAGGACCTGTCCTCATGCACAGGCATGAAGAGGGAGGGGCTTGGAGGTGAAGAGGTGGGAAGAGAAGGGAAACCAGAGGTACCAAGGACCAGGGCATGGTAGGAAGTCTGGTGTGGGTGGAGGTGACAGGAGTGATGAAAGAAGGGAGGGTAGGTGTGGATTGCAAGATGCAGACTCATGAGAAAGGGCACAGTACATGGGCCCCCTCCATGCTGGGTCCTTCCTTGCCTTCTCACCTCCCCTCCGGCCACCTTCTGCTCCAGCTTGCAACTCAACAGCCTGGGCCCCGAGGCCTGCAGGGACCTCCGAGATCTGCTGTTGCATGACCAGTGCCAAATTACCACTCTGCGGTGAGTGCCCTGGGAGGGGCGTGGGAGGGAGAACTTGGCCATCCTGGTGGCCAGCTAAGGTCAAGGGTGAGCTCCCTGCCTCACAGCATTCCTGGCACAGGCCCACCCGTGGTATAGTCAAGGGGGCGTCTAGGCCCTGTCGTGCCCCATCAGGATCCATTATAAGCAGCAGGGCAGGGGAAAGATGCCACCTGTGATAGATGCTAAGAAAGCCTCTCATGTGGCTAAAATCAGTCAGGGGTAGGCGGAGGGAGAGGGTGAATGGTACCAGTTGCCTGGTAACAGTGCCACTGATCCCCTCCTAGGAGTCTCCTGCAGCTCAGGAGAATGACCCTGATGCCAGGCACTCAGTGGGTGCTCCCTGCACGTTGGCTGATGTGCCAGGAGCCCAGGTGGCTGGCTTCCAGTCCTAGTTGGAATACAGGAAGATGAATGAGGAGAGAGAAACAAAGAATCAGGGAAAGGATGGGGGTCAGGGAAAGGGAGGGAGAAGCAGAGGCTGGAGGGGCAGAAGGAGGGAAATAGTAACAGTGAAGGGAGGAAGGGGACATGGAGAAACGGAGAAGGGAGGAAGGGAGAGGTGGGAAGAAGCCAGCTCTCCCTCACTCTTCCTCCTCCTGGGGCGCGACACCCCCGTTTCTCCATCCCCTCCTCCTGGGCCTGCATTCTGTGTGCCAGCTCTGTCCTGCCCCAGGCTGTGCCCCCTTTGGCCCAAGTCCTAACACCCAGCACAGGGCCTCTGCAACGGCCCCCCTAACGTTGGGTTGCCTGTGGTCACAGGCTGTCCAATAACCCGCTGACTGCCGCCGGTGTCGCCCTGCTGGTGGAGGGGCTGGCGGGAAACACCTCGCTGACACACCTGTCCCTGCTGCACACGGGCCTTGGGGACGAGGGCCTGGAGCTGCTGGCTGCCCAGCTGGACCGCAACCGGCAGCTGCAGGAGCTGAACGTGGCCTACAACGGTGCTGGTGACACGGCGGCCCTGGCCCTGGCCCGGGCTGCCCGGGAACACCCTTCCCTAGAACTGTTACAGTGAGTCCTGTCCCCAATCCCCTTGTCCCAGCCCTTCAGTCTCCTTCCCTCTCCACTGTGCTCTCCCTACCCTAGGGAGTGCGTCCGGGCCGGAGCCTGGGCCTGGCGCCTGTCCTCCATTCTTGGCTTTTTTGTTTATTTGTTTGTTTGAGACAGAGTCTCGCTTTGTTGCCCAGGCTAGAGTGAGTGCTGTAGCGTCAGCCTAGCTCACAGCAACTCAAACTCCTGGGCTCAAACAATCCTACTGCCTCCGCCTCCAGAGTAGCTGGGACTACAGGCATGTGCCACCATGCATGGCTAATTTTTTCATAGTAGAGACGGGGTCTCGCTCTTGCTCAGGTTGGTTTCAAACTTCTGAGCTCAAACGATCCGCCCGCCTCGGCCTCCCAGAGAGCTAGGATTACAGACATGAGCCACCGCGCCCGGCCCATTCCTGGCTTTTGATGGATCCTTATCAACCCACTTCTGAGCCAACCCGCCACCTCTGTGACTGGCCCTTCCCTGCCCTGATTCCTTCTCTACGATCATTTTTCCCCGAGGCCTACTATCCCTGGTGCCACTGAATGCTAGTGTCAGTGCCAACCTCCCAGTGGCCGCCACCCTCCATCTCTGGCCTACTGCAGACACTTACCCCACGTGTCCCGCAGGCAAGAGGCGAGTTGTGAGCCCTCCTGACCTTCTGGCCATCTACCCTGGGGTCCTCCTTCTCAGAGTCCTGCTGAATGGCACCTACTTTCTCTCTCCTGCCAGTCTCTACTTCAATGAGCTGAGCTCAGAGGGCCGCCGGGTCCTGCGGGACTTGGGGAGCGCCACTGAAGGCGGTGCTCGGGTCGTGGCGTCGCTGACAGAGGGGGCAGCAGTGTCTGAGTACTGGTCCGTGATCCTCGGTGAAGTCCAGCGGAACCTCCACAGCTGGGATCGGGCCCGAGTCCAGCGCCACCTGGAGCTGCTGCTGCGGGATCTGGAAGACAGCCGGGGTGCCACCCTTAACCCTTGGCGCAAGGCCCAGCTGCTGCGAGTGGAGGGCGAGGTCAGGGCCCTCCTGGAGCAGCTAGGAGGCCCTAGAAGCTGAGACGGTAGCAGCAGGCACCTAGCTGTGTGACCACTGGCTGCAAAACCCTTCCCTCTGGGGCCTCCTGGCTTGCACTACCCTTTCTAGAAAGATCCCTTTAGGCCTAGAGGCAAAGGAACGGGCACAGCTGTGCCAGGTGCCCTCCTGGGGCATGTCCAACCAGTACCCCCAAGTCTGGAGTTTCTGGGGTCAAAGATGGTGAATTGATGCTTCAGGCTCGGAGGTGGAACATGCTTCCCCTCCCTTCGGCTAGAAGGACCAAAGGATGTGGCATTTGGGTGGCCAGATTGCCCTGTGGCACCACCACCAATCTTGCCTCTTCCTCCTCTCAAGGAGCCTCTGATTGTTCCACCAAGGGGCACACTTCCCATGCTAGGGATGTCACCATTCAGATGTGTTGGAGGGCCCTCCCCTCCTGCCCTGTGCTTACCTGTGGACACAGAGGATGCCTCACATTGGTGCTTTCTCCTTGCCCTCCTGTCCCCTTTACCACAGCGGTACCAGTGGCTCAGTGGCACCTCTGGACAGATGTACCTGACTTGCTGCTATTAAAACCTGTGTGTCTCCCCGCTACTGTGGCCTTCTCTTCCTTGCCTGGTGCTTCCAAGAAAGGGCATTGTTCCTGGTCATTCTGGTTAAACTACTGACCACATTCTGTTGCAAGTGGCTCTTAGGCACTAGGTTCAGAGGAGGTGGGGGCTGGAGGGGCCCATGAACAAGACATTGGGATGGAGGTTGGCCATGCTGGGCCATGGAGCTCCTATCACCCTTTTCATACTGAGCCCCCAAGCTTAGGATGACAGTGACTAGCAATCTGCCTTTCTCTGTGTAGAGGGTCAGCTGGGTCAGCTGCTGGGTCTCCAGAAAAGGTTGGCGCCCAGGAATGGGGGCAGGAGGAACCTGCACGCTTGCCCAGAGCATAAGACTCTCACTCTCCCGTTAACCATTACCCCATTGCTTCCACAACAGTGTCTTCAAGGAGGCGGGACTTGGGAGGGGGTAGGTGAGCTCCTTGGGATGGACCTTGTCCCTCCTCTGAGCACTGGGTGGCTGATCCAGCTATGAAGGCAGCTGCAGGTAGGAGGCCGGGAAAAATTCTCTGGAGGGGACCAGGGGCAGTCAGGGGACAAATTTGGAGGGTGAGGCTTTGGGACCAGGACATACTTAATGTTGGAGCTTGAAGCCCTGAGGCAAATAGAAGTTAGGAGAAGAGACGTGAGTTGATATGTCTGTCTTCCTGGTCTACACCACACCCTGTACAGATATGCTCAGATTTATGTGCCTAAGACTTAGAGGGAGGGGCGGGAAGGGGAGCACACAATATCCTGTGTGTGTGTCAGTGAGAAGCAAGACCCCTTTAAAGCATAACCGAGTGGGGTCTGGGTTTGGGGGCTCCCCCGAGTCTTTTCAGTTTATGACCATGGAAGAGGCATCGGGGGTGGGGGGGCAGGGGAAGACTGTACCTCTCCTCCTCTCACCCACTTCTTTGCGCAGTAGATCTTCCAGACGCAGCCTCGTTAACTCCGTAAGTGCCATTGGGGTTGGAGCAAGGGGAGGAAGGGGTCGGAGGGGGGAAGCTCTGTACTGCCATTCGCACCTAAAGTAGAGGGGGACCCAAGTCCAGCTGTCAGTATCCACCTGCTGCTTCTGCCTCCTTGCAGGAAGTTTAAGTTTAACCCTAAGCTGGGCATTGATAATCCTGTCCTCTCCTTGGCGGAAGACCAAGACCCCTCTGGTAACCCCCTCCCCCTGGCAACCATTCCCTTTCCCTGGATACGCCACAGCTCCACACAGCCTCCCATCTCCTTGGTAACCACTCACTCGGTCTCCCTCTGATGACAGCCTTGGTTGGGAGTGACTGTGGAGAGAGGAGGGGCTGGGTGTTTCCTTCTGACAGTGTTCACCCTGCCGCCCAACACCTGACTGGGTGGAAGCACCCAGTGCCCTGTCAGGACTCAAGGTTTGCCAGTCACACGGTGGACCTGTGCTTGGGCCATGCCGTCTCTCCTCCCCCTCCAGACCCCTGGAGCCTGGAGCGGCCTCACTTCTGTCTGCTGAGCAAAGAGGAGGGCAAGGGTTTTGGCTTCCACCTGCAGCAGGAGCGGGGCAGGGCTGGGCATGTGGTGTGCAGGGTGGAGCCAGGCACCTCTGCCCAGCGCCAGGGTCTCCGGGAAGGAGACCGGATCCTGGGGGTGAACAGTGATGTCGTGGAACACGAAGACTATGCGGTGGTAAGGCTGGGCCGGGACTCCCTGTGGGACAGAAGAGTATTCCACAGCACTTCAGGGACAGAAGTGGGCTGGGTACCTCCCTGGGCACTATGGCGGCAGGGTGCAAGCCTTGTTCCCCCCACATTTAGGAGTGCCTGGGTAAGAAGGGTTGGGGAGAGCATCTAGAGAGCTGGTTCTCATGGCAAAGAACATGGGTTCCAGGAAGGTCCTAGAGGCTGGCAAGAGGGGCCAGCCCAAACCTCTCCCCCATGTGTGTAGGTGGTACGCCGCATCCGGGCCAGCGGTCCTCGGGTGTTGCTGACAGTCTTGGCGGGGCATGTGCATGATGTGGCCAGAGCTCAGCACGGCGACAGTGCCCACCTCTGCCCTACCCTAGGCCCCGGGGTGCGGCCCCGGCTCTGCCACATAGTGAAAGATGAGAGTGGCTTTGGCTTCAGTGTCACCCATGGTGAGCTTAGAGGTTTGGATGGGTGGTGAGGAGGGGGTCTCAGTCCCTGTTCCAGGCAGGCAGCAGACTGGAACTTGCTTTTTTTTCTCGCTTCCAGGTAATCAGGCTCCTTTCTGGTTGGTGCTAAGTACTGGAGGAGCAGCTGAGCGGGCAGGGGTGCCCCCTGGGGCCCGACTGCTGGAAGTGAATGGGGTCAGTGTGGACAAGCTCACTTACAAACAACTCACCAGGAAGGTATGCTGCCTGTTTCCCCACGCATACCCCCACCCCCAGTCTGGGCCTGGCCCCGCCTCAGGAAGTAGACTCCTTCCCCAGCACCTACTCTCCTGATCTGATCTCCTACTTCTGTCCTGTCACCACTGTTCCCTTTGCACTGCGCACCAGCCCCCTGCTTAGTGCCTCATTCTCCTGCCTGGGGGGAGGAGCTGCCTGCCTCTTCCCTCCCTACCCTGCTAGTTGATGCTGATGCCCTGCTGGGTCCCCACAGCTTTGGCAGAGTGGAGAGCAAGTGACCTTGCTGGTGGCAGGGCCAGAGGTGGAGGAACAGTGTCGCCAGCTGGGAATGCCCCTGGCTGCACCCCTGGCAGAGGGCTGGGCACTGCCAACCAAGCCCCGCTGTCTGCACCTAGAGAAAGGGCCCCAGGGCTTTGGGTTCCTGCTCCGGGAGGAGAAGGGCCTTGATGGTCACCCTGGTAAGTGAGAGCCCTGTGGGTGGGTAGGGAAGGTGGGCGTCGGGGTGGGCACACAGAGTATACACCTCTCAGCGCACATAAGAGGTATACCTGTCTGAGCCCAGGCCCCGGGTCTTCTCCTGCACCCCCAGGGTCAGGCCCCCAGGGGCCTGAGACAGCACTGGGGTAAGCCGGGGAGGAACAGTGAGGGTATCTATGTCCCAGGGCAGTTCCTGCGGGAGGTGGACCCTGGACAGCCAGCCGAGAAGGCTGGGATGCAGGCTGGGGACCGACTGGTGGCTGTGGCTGGGGAGAGCATGGAAGGGCTAGGCCACGAGGAAACAGTGTCCAGGATCCGGGCGCAGGGCTCCCATGTCTCCCTGATTGTCGTCGACCCTGAGGCTGACCGATTCTTCAGCATGGTGTGTACTGTGGGGCAGGGGCGTGGCGGGGCAGGGGTGGAGTGGGGCTCAGCTACAACAGGTTTGCTTTTCCTGCCTCCTCCCAGGTTCGCCTGTCCCCACTCCTCTTTTTGGAGAGCACAGTGACTCCTGCCTCTCCCCACGACACCTGCTCAGCCTCTCTGATTGAGACTGCAGACCCACAACTTGCAGACACAGCTGAATGTCCTGGCTCTCTGGGCTCCCACCAGTGCATCCTGTACCCTGGGCCTGGCGGCAGCTATGGCTTCCGACTCAGCTGTGTGGCCATGGGGACTCATCTCTTCGTCTCCCAGGTGACTGATGCCCAAGGACCTTGGGTCCTTTGCGTCACTTGCCTCCTGATCAGTCTTCCTCTGCCTTGCACCCAGAGCTTTAGAGTGCCCAGCAAGCTTTTCCATGGTGTTCCATGTTCTGCATCCCCCCATCACCAGGTGACTCCAGGTGGCTCAGCTGCCCGGGCAGGGCTGCAAGTGGGAGACGTGATTCTGGAGGTGAACGGGGATCCTGTGGGTGAAGATTATGACCTGGAAAGGCTTCAGCAGCTGGCTGAGGCCGAGCCACCCCTCTGCCTGAAGCTAGCAGCCAGGTCCCGGCAGGGCTGGGAAGCCTGGATTCCCCCAGGCTCTGGAGAGGTGAGGGAGAAGAAACTGGTGCCACTCTGAGGAGCCAGAGAAGGCAGAGAGGAGCCAGAAAGAAGGAAGAGAGGGCAGGAAGGCTGCAGGGTGCAGTGTGGGATACGCAGGTTGGGTCATGGTAGGTGGGGACAGAAGGACCCGTGGGGACACAATCCCCATCCGTGGACATTCCAGGGAAGGGAGGGGCAGGGAAAAGGAACTCTTCTGGTCCTAGAATGACCTTCTCCCTTCTGTCTCTGCATAGGATCAGGCTCTGGCCTCAGAACTGCTGTAAAGTGCCCCTGCTTGGCACAGTTCAACCCGCTGGCTTTCCTGTCTTCACTCTCCAGCCTGAGATGCTCTCTCCAAGCTAGAGGGCTGGAGCCCTAGGACTCAGACACCACCGGTCACAGTGTTGCCCATGGCCTCCCTCCCTCCCCATGACCTGCCTCCCAGAAGAGGGTGTGGTCAGAGGTCTCAGGCCCATGAGGGAGCCCAGGACCCAAGAGATGTCATAAGGGAGCATTGGAGAGCTATGCCCCAAGGTGAAGTTGTGGGCTGTGGGGCATGCTAGGATTTTTTTTTTTTTTTTTTTTTTTTTTTTTTTTGCCTTTAGGCTGCAGCTTCCCCACCCTGACAGAGGATTGTAGCCATCTGGGCTTTGCCTTATGTATGACTCCAGGATCTTTGAATGCAATGCAAGAATTTGGAAACCAGCTATACCTTCCCTCTGTAGGCATTTTGGGATTGTCAGGGTGGTGCCTGGTCACTGTTGAATTTGTAATAGAAACGGCCATTCCCCATAAATCTGGCTGCCTGCGTTTGTGTTGGTGGGGGTGAGGGGCAGCGGACTTGAGGATGCACCATGTTGTTGTCTTTGATGCGCCTCCTGATCTGAAGCATTGGAGACACAAGGTCTCTTAGTTTACACTGCAGAAGAATCCCACCCCAGGCTCAAGGGGTGGGACCCAGTTTCTGTAGGAGAGGCATTGAGACTTGGTTAAATTTCTCTTCTCTCCTCAGTCTCCAGGATAATGGGTAAGCCCTGAACCGAGATGTCTCCGTGAGAGCCATTCCTCTCTGTCAAAAGGCCACAGCCCACAGCTCTGTTGAGTTCTATGTCAAGAAGCTTTATTGCTGGGGCCTCAGAGGACCCCAGAGATGACAGTCTGGTAGCCTCAAAGATCCAGGGGGTTGAGTCCAAACTGGTGCAGCTGCTCCTTGTACCTGGCGTGCAGTGTCAGCACAGCCCTGTCCCACTGAGGCTTGATGGTTCTCAGCTTAGCCAAGAGCTGGTCCAGGCTGCCCTGCAGACACCAAGATTTCAGCCCCCAGGAAGAGAAACGGCAGGGGTGAGGGTTGCCCCATGTTTGTCTGTAAGGTTTCCTTGCCAATGTTTTCTTGAAATCCTTATTCTGAGCCGGTAAGGACAGTTATATCTTCTGTTTGCCCCAGGATGGAGCAGGCAGAATGGTGCACATTCTTGTCCTGACCCCCTAGCCCCTGCCCCTCAGCGCACACCATGCTGAAGAAGCATCCCTTGGAGATGCTTCTCCTCCTTACCCCTGGGTTGTGGCATGGAGGCGTGCTGGGCGTTGGGGAGGCTGGGCTCCACAGGGTAATGCTTACATGTAAGATTTCCTCATACTTGGCCTCCATGTCTGCCACATGGGCCCGAAGCTGAGCTAGAGTCTGGTCTCGCTCTCTGAGGGCTTGCTCAGCCTCTTCTCGTGCAGCCTCCGCCTCCCTCTGGCATGTCTCTGGGGGTGGGGCAGAGGATGAAAAAGAACAGAATGGTGATGCTCTACCCTTGAACAGAATCTCCAAAGGTATCTAAAAAGGGGATCTTGAGTGGGATCATTCCAGACTCCCACAGGGTCATCAACCTTCAAGTAGTCCCTGTAAAAGCTGAAGCTCCATTGTTTGAGGTGTCATACATAGTGGTGGCTTGGGATGGGAGATGGGTCTAAAGTCTGGTTGTTACTCACTACTTAGGTAACCTTGGGAAAATCTCTCTCTGAGTCTCAGTGTCTTTAAAAACAGACTGATACATACCTCACAGGCTCCCTGTGACCTTTATTTTTTTTATTTTTTATTTTTTTTGAGATAGAGTCCCGCTTTGTTGCCCAGGCTAGAGTGAGTGCCGTGGCATCAGCCTAGCTCACAGCAACCTCAAACTCCTGGGCTCAAGCAATCCTGCTGCCTCAGCCTCCCAAGTAGCTGGGACTACAGGCATGCGCCACCATGCCCAGCTAATTTTTTCTATATATATTAGTTGGCCAATTAATTTGTTTCCATTTTTAGTAGAGATGGGGTCCCGCTCTTGCTCAGGCTGGTTTTGAACTCCTGACCTCGAGCAATCCGCCAGCCTCGGCCTCCCAGAGCGCTAGGATTACAGGCGTGAGCCACCGCGCCCGGCTTCCCTGTGACCTTTAAACGTGATAATGGACGGCAAAGCACCTAGTGTATAGGAGGTGCCCAATAAACATTGATTGACTTTGAATTGGACATAAGGCAAAGGTTAGGAAAGGAACCCAGGGTCTGCGTGACAGACAAGCAGCTCCATGAACATCCACAGCTAAACTGAAGATATTTTAGGAAAAGAAAACTATGAGGCCAAAGTTGTGAAAGTCCTCAAGTGTCACACTCAGATATTGCAACATTTTTCTGTAAGCAAGGGGGAAGAGAAGCAAAGGCTTCCTGTTTTTAATATTTTCACTTATTTATTTGGCAAACAAACCAGGTGCTAGGACCTGAAAATATAGAAGTGAATGAGTCTTACATTTTCATTTCACTGAAAAATCAGCTAAACTAAGAGAGAATATATTTTGCTCACAAGAGACATGGCAGTGGTGTGGAGTTAGGGCTTGATTTGGAGAGACCAAGCAAAGGGGGAAATGGGGTGAGAGACCTACCTCTTCTTTCCTTGCGACTTAGAGATTCTTGCCACCCCAAACCTCTGCTCTGGTTCTCAGTGGCGGAGAGCCAATGGTGATCCCAGAGCCCAGACTGCAGCCTTCTAGAGAGGGGCCTTCCAAGTCTACCCCTTGACTCCTTCACATGCTGGCTTTTGTCAGGACCCTTGGAAGGAAAGGGCTGGGAGGGAGGGGAAGCCTACCCAGCTGTGCCCGAAGGCCCCTCACTTCTTCCTCCAGCTGTTTGCTGCGGGTCTCCATCTCCTCCCTCAGGGCCCGACACTGGCGACTCATCTCTGGGGTGGGGGGAGAGGGATGGAGAAAGGAAATAAAGCTGAGGGTGGGGAAGGCTGCTTGGTCTAGTGGGGCAGCAGTACAAAGCCTTCTAGGTTCTTGAGATTCTGAAAAGCTGGGAGACCCTGAAAACCTGGCAAAGGGATAGGAAACCAGACCCCCTTCCCCCACTCCAGTTAGGATGGGCATTCTAGTCCTTCTCCCCACCTATGGCATGAATGAGACAATGGCTGTGGCTGCATTTTGTATCCCACAAAGCGCCAAGCATGTGGCATCAGGCACCCTGGAAGGCAAGTCCCTGCCTGGGATCTCAGAGACCTTCCTTTGGTTCCTTTAGGATCCCACCTGATTTGTACTATTTGCACTGAGCAGGGGAGGTCCAGACTAGACCTGGCAGATGCCCTCCTTTTCCTTTCCTTGCATCCTTTGGCCCTCTTAGTTGTACTCCTCCAGGCCCCTATCTCCTGCCCACCTGCTCAACGGACCACATACCTGCATATATGGCCTTCCCTTCACTCCAGGCCCCTTCCAGGTCAGCCTCCAACCCGCGCAGCCTCTGCCTCAGCTGGTCCTCAGAAGCCTTAGCTCGGCGCGCCTCATCCCTGCGTAGAGCTGTGAACAGTCCCAGAGCTGTCCTCAGGACTGGCTGGGAGTTCCTTTGCATCAGCTCTGTGGGCTTGATAGAGTCTGGAAATCTGGCTGTAGGACATCTGGGAACTCCCCCCTCACCCCAATCTCACAGGCTCTTCATTTCTAAGAAGTAAAAACTCCATGTTCTGGCTGTAAAAAATAGCTTCTTTCATCAACCCTCACTGCCCATCCTCCCTTTGCAGTCTTTTCCCACTAGAAGATGGTTACAGTCGGCTTAGCCCCCCACCATAGCTCTAACCCTCCAATCCCCAAGGGTACGGAAATGCCCCATTGTGCTGTCCCTATTGTCCTGCCCCCAGCTGCCACCCTGCTTACCCAAGTGATCTCTGAGCAGCTCATTCTCCAGCATCACCAGCCTGAGCCTGGACTCGGCCTCCACATCTGCCCTGGCAAGTTGGCAGAGGCTTAGCTTGTCCTGACCTCACCACCCCCCTCCTGTCCTCACCCAACACCTTGCACGTCCTTCCCAAAGGAGATCCAAGGACCACTAAAGGAGGGATCCAATGGCAGTCTACTGGGGCCACCACTGCGTCCTCATTGCCCAGGACATAGCACAAAATATGGGTGACGACTATATTAGGAGGGCACCGAGCTAGATGGGCCTCAAGGGAGAATGTGGGTGACCATTTCCCCAGTTCCTTGGCTCCACAGATGTGGATTCGAGGATATGAAGAGGAGGGTCAGGAGAGCTCATCTGTCACTCAGAGGGCTGAATTCTCTCCAGAGGACTTCTGCTTGGTCTTCGTGCCAGAATGTGGAGAAGCAGAGCCACCCACTTCCACCCACCACGACTCACCATCACCCGAGTTCTTTTTCTTCTTCTGTGCCCCAGCTTTCCTCCCTTTTTCTTTGGTCTTAGGTGGCATCTCCTTGCTGTCCTGGGAGAGGGAGGGGACCTTGTGTTTGGGTCTGGACACGGGGATGCTTTTCTGACCACCAAGCTGAACCAGGAGTCTCAGGAGAGCCGGAATTCTAGTCTCCAAGTCTATCTTTTTTTTTTTTTTTTTTTTTTTTGAGATGGAGTCTTGCTCTGTTGCCCAGGCTAGAGTGCCATGGCATCAGCCTAGCTCAGAGCAACCTCAAACTCCTGGGCTTAAGTGATCCTTCTTCCCCAGCCTCTGGAGTAGCTGGGACTATAGGTGTGCCCCACCACACCCAGCTAATTTTTTCTATTTTTAGTAGAGATGGTGTCTCGCTCTTGCTCAGACTGGTCTTGAACTCCTGACCTCAAGTGATCCTCCCTCTCAGCCTCCCAGAGTGCTAGGATTACAGTCATAGGCTACTGTGCCTGGCCTACAAGTCTATCTTTTATTTATTTATTTATTTATTTTTGAGACAGAGCCTCGCTTTGTTGCCCAGGCTAGACTGAGTGCTGTGGTGTCAGCCTAGCTCACAGCAACCTCAAACTCCTGGACTCAAGCAATCCTGCCCCAGCCTCCCGAGTAGCTGGGACTACAGGCATGTTCCACCATGCCTAGCTAATTTTTTCTACATATATTAGTCAGCCAATTAATTTCTTTCTATTTTTAGTAGAGATGGGGTCTCGCTCTTGCTTAGGTTGGTTTCGAACTCCTGACCTTGAGCAATCCGCCCGCCTTGGCCTCCCAGAGTGCTAGGATTACAGGTGTGAGCCATCGTGTCTGGCCAATCTTTTATACTCTCTAGAAAATTCAGTTCTTGGTCTCTTTGGGATCTTAGGCAGGGCTGGGGTCAAGTGGGGAGGACGGAGTTGTTTCTCTCTACTGGGCAGGAGGGTCTATGTACAGAAGTCGTTCTTCTCAATACTCTTTTAGAGAAAATAAACCTCTACCTGGTCCCCTCCCTCTTCCTTTCATCCTTACCCTGCCTCTTCCTACCTGTAGGGTCTTCTCTTGCCTGTGTTGGGTTTCCCGGTGCAGTGAGCCCCTCTTGGGAAGGGGCAGAGAGAAGGACCAACCAGCTGGAAGCCTGAGGAGGAGCCTGGGTTCCGGGAGCCAATCCAGGGTGGCAGATTTCTCTCAGGGGCAGGACTGAGAGCTGGAAGGTTGGGTTTCTGGAGGCTGCTTGTTGCCCAGACAACTGGGAAACATGGAGTTCAGAGGAAGGTGGAATGGGCTAAATCAGCTCACACAGCTTAAAATATCAAGGTCCCAATGGGTCAATTCTCCTCTTATCCCCAAATCCTAAGTGTAGTTTGAAGATAAAGGGCTTTGGAGCCGATTAGCTATGATTCACTTCCATGCAGGCACTGCCTGCAATTTGGAGACTTACAAATTACAGATTTGTGCATCTGAGATAATACTGTTGTGCTGATACAGAGGAACAGGACTGGCAGTTGCCATCTTGGGTAATTTACATCCTGAGGTCCCATAAGCAAAGCAACATTATTAGGCTTAAAACAGGAGATTCCTTTCAATAAGGCATTCTACAGTATATGAAGGAAATAAATGCAGGAGCAGGTAGTTGAGAGAGTTTCCCACTTCTGAGAAATGAGGCACAGAGGAGAGGTGGACCCAGGGATGCCAGAGTACTGGCCTAGGGGGATGCGAATGTCAAAAGGGCCCTGGTTAGAGAACAGAGACATGAGCCTTGGGTTCTAGTGCCCCTCTCAATATGTGAACGCGGGTAAGCCATCTAACTTGGCTCAGCCTCAGTTTCCTGATCTTTATTTTATTTTATTTTTTTGAGACGAAGTCTCACTTTGTTGCCCAGGCTAGAGTGAGTGCCATGGTGTCAGCCTAGCTCACAGCAACCTCAAACTCCTGGGCTCAAGCAATCCTGCTGCCTTAGCCTCCCAAGTAGCTGGGACTACAGGTATGCGCCACCATGCCTGGCTAATTTTTTCTCTATATATTAGTTGGCCAATTAATTTCTTTCTATTTTATAGTAGAGACAGAGTCTCGTTCAGGCTGGTTTTGAACTCCTGACCTTGAACAATCCGCCCTCCTCGCCCTCCCAGAGTGCTAGGATTACAGGCGTGAGCCACCTCTCGCCCGGCCAGTTTCCTGATCTTTAAATCTTTGAATCTGTAGATCCTAAAAAGCCTGGGTTTTAAGTGGGTATTTACATGGCTACTTTCTCTCCTAGTGACTTAAAGTATGGCCACACTTCCCCATTCTCTCCTGCTGCTGATTTTCAGACAGGTGTTAAGAAACCGCTTTGTGGAGGATATAGTTGGTTGGGGCTCCCTCTAGTGGACTTGCTTGGCCTCCTCCTGAATCTCCTAAATTTTTGTTTTCAATTATTTATTGGGCAGTGGGGTGATTTCCTTTTGAGGATACTTTTTAGCATCTTGCTGCAGTAATGAGTGGCTGGAAAAACAAATATGGGGGAGAGAGTATGACAGGCAGCTTGCCCTTGTTAGGTAGTCCCCATCCTCCCTCCAGCCTGTGCTGTCCTGGAGCCTTGCCAGCTATCTGCTGCCTGGATCTCTGGGCACCATACTGGTGAGAATGAAAACAGGAAAAACTTCAGTGCTTTTCTCCTCATGGATTAAGGGACCTGCAGACTCTGGGTACTTCTCTTCATCCCTTTCCCCCAAACATTTTTGATCCATTGCCTATTGTCAGGAGCAGACCTGTAGAAATAGCTATGAGATCTGACAATGAAAAGTCCTTTCTCTGGGCAGTAGGTAGATTCAGGCAGAGGCTGATTCATGTTCGTCAGTCATCTTGGCGGCTACTGGTACTTATCAAACCCTTTGGATATTTTAGAGAGCAAAGAGAAGAACCAGGTTTGTCTTTCCAAGTGCTTACAGCTCATACAACTCAGTTAACCTTGTGCACATCTCCCAAATCTGGAGAATACTTTTCTTCTAATCTTTAAATATATTTTTTATTTATTGGCCCTCCAGAACCCCTCCCCCCTCCCTTGAAATGCAGTGGGGGGGTTTCTGTTCCCATCTTCCTCACCTAGAGGCCTGTTTGCAGACTTTTTCCATGGGATGTTTAGTGTCTCCATTATGCCTGTTAGCCTAAAGAAAAAAACTGAGGCAAACTTAATATAAGTAGAGAGTTTATTTGGGCCAAGTTAAAGGACTGCAACCTGGGAGCATAGATAAGTTGCCCTGACAAACATCTGTTACAAGTGGGAAAAGAAGAGGCAGTTCCTAAGTTGTTTACCAAGAATATAAATTAAAATCACCAGGTGCAGTGGCTGATGCCTGTAATCTCAGCACTTTGGGAGGCAGAGACAGGAGGCTCGCCTGAGGCCAGCCTGGGCAACGCAGTGAGACCCCATCTCTACAAAAACCAAGAAAAATTACCTGGGTGTGGTGGCGTGCACCCATAGTCCCAGCTACTTGGGACGTTGAGGCAGGAGAATTGCTTGAACCCAGGAATTTGAGGCTGACATAGGCTATGAGCACACCATTGCACTTTAGCCTGGGACAGAGCAAGACCCTGTCTCTAATTAATAAATTTTAAAAAAGGAATTTACATTAAAATGACATAAGCTATTGATTAGCTATACATTGGTCTTTATATCACAGATTCCAGGAAGGAGAAAATAATGGGTGAGGCAGCTAGTGAGGAACAAAATGCTTTTAAACAATTGCTCCCAGGCATAGGTGCAGGGGGTGGGGTGTGACTGAAGTCCCGTATTAATGTCTCTCAGATAAACTTTGCATACCTCAAATAGCTCAGACTGCCCTGAGCTATTTTTCTTTTCTCATGCTGATGCATGAAATGACATATTAGAATATAGATTACAGAATGCAAGCAAGGTATCATGCCTCGGAGGAGCATTTACTTTACAAACATGTTCAGTCAACCGACTTTCAGGTGCAGAATGAGGATGTGGTTTGGGGTGAAGGTGAAGTGGGATAAGAAAAGTGCCACATGTCACATGATATGATACAAGAGGAACCAGCTCTATAGCACAAACCAGAATGGGAATGACATTGTGATCAATAATCCAGTTCCATCTTTAGTACATTTTCAAAAACAAGCTAAATAAAAATTATGGCAAAAAAGGTCAATCTTTCTTTTTTCATTAACCTCAGTTTAGAAGTGACAATAGGAAAGATCATTCCAGCAGAACTCTGTTTTCCTTTGAATAAGATCATGCCCATCTAGGAGTTTTGAAGAGATATAGAGGACAGAAGGGTCACTCTTTCTGTTTTATTCAAATGTGAGAGATAGGTCATTTGTATGTTCAAAGAAATATGGCTTTCTGCAGCAGAAACAGTGTACATTATATAATTCCATGTTGTGCAGATCTTATTGAAGATAATAAAAATTGGAAGCCTTAAACCAAGCCAGAGATGTGTAGTGCATACCTAGACAAGCACATACACAGTTCTGTAGGTTAATTTCTTACCTATATGCCATTAAATATAGGATTTGACTATGAAAACTACCCTTGTGCACCTATACTGTGCTAGGTACTATGGAAGATCCAAAGTCAACAAGAAAGTACAGCATAAATTAATGTGTGGTAGTTGTAAGAAATGAATGGGTTTAGAAATTTAGAGAAGGAAAATATTCCTTCTACCTGGAATGTCTGATAAGAAGGACAATATTTGAGCTGAGTTTTGAAGAATGGATTGGATATTAGAAACACACTTCAGGCAGAGGGAATGCTCTGAGTAATAGTGAAGAAAAAAGAAAGAATTGTGATATTTTATGACTTGGTGAGTCACTCAGCATATGATATATGTATTAGAGAGTAGTGTAAAACTGCAAGGTAGTTCAGTTTGGAGTTGGATCAATTTTATTGTTAGTTTTATTCCGGAGGCAATAGGGAGCGTTTAAAGTTATTTTTTTGTAATGATGTGGAACTATAGGAAGTATATGGTGGTGGGAAGCATAGCAGGGAAACTAGTGAGGAAAAGATTTCAATAGTCCAGGGGAAAGAAAAGGAGGACCTGCAACTAGGTTGGTGGCACTAGGGATGGAAAGCCTTGACAATTATCTAAGAGCTTTGCCTAGCTTTTCCCGTGGTAGATTCTCCTCTTTCCAGAAAGGAACTGATAAAAAGAAATTTGACTGATAGGAAATGATAATGTTGACTTTAAAATCAATTTTAGATAAAAGCGATTGAATTGCAAACCCAGGATGCTTGGCTGAACAGTCCTTGATTTCAAAGATATTTCCCCCGCTGATAAAATTCCCTAATCAGTCAGGGCTTAGTGGAAGAGCCGGACGGAACTTATTGACAGATCTGGTTCTGCAAACTCCCAAAGCGGAGGCTCAGAATTAGCAAATTAGGGCAGGGCACTTCTTTGGAAGGGAAGTTCCTATCTTCAAAGTTCTTCCAACCCAACTTTTAGATTAGAGAAGTGGAAGCGACTGAGAGCGGAGCGAGGACCCCTTTGGCCAGCGACAGCAGCGGTGTCACAATTTCTTTGGGCGGGGGGGGGCCTTTTCCTGGCGCAGCTGACATGTAGCGCAACAGTGCAATGCGCTGAGCAGGAGAATCTTAAGTACATATTCTCAGAAAATCAGAAAAGGAACTAGTCATCTAGTCTTCACAAGCAAGCAAAAAAAAAAAAAAAAAAGGAAGCGCTTTGTTTGGAAGAAGAGCTCGGTGGCCAGAGTGTCCCAAGCCTTTCTGGTGCCTAATCCGCAACATTCACATTCTTGTCCTTGGTGGCGTCTTGGTGAGCAGTTAAAATTACTAGGCAGTGGAGAAATAACTTTTCCTTTTTTCCCCACCCTCCTCCCACAATGTGAAGCAACAAATAACTCGAAGCTCAATTTCCTCATTTGTCAAGTGTGGGGGAAAGACTTGAGGTTAAGACACTTCCCATCGCTACCTGTCTTAATTTATACATGCCACAGACCCCCTCCGGGAGCGCCACCCTCCAGCCCGCAAGGAACATGGAGGGCTCGGCTCAGGCCTAGTGCGCAGACTCCACGTTGGAGCCGCCCCCGCCTCTCCAGCAGAGGGCGCAGGCACGGAGGTTCCGCCGGCCCCGCCCCGGGATGGCCCCGCCCCGGCCCGCCCCCGGGGTAGGGGCGGGGGAGAGCGGCGCGGAAACTTGTCGGCGGCTTTCCCGGAGCTGCGGGCGGCGGGGGAGCGGGTGGCCCAGGGGGCGTCGCTGCCCACTCCGGCCGCTGCCGGCCGCCTCCCGGAGCTCGCCAGTCAGCCCGTGAGTCTCCGGCGCGCGCCCAGAGCACTCCGCCTGCCCGGGCTCGCTCTCGGGAGGGGCGCGCCCCGCGCTCCCCCGGCGCCGCCCACTCTCCTCCCCGCGGCCGCTCCCTCTCCTCCCCGCGGCCGCTCCTCCCTCCGCCCGGATAGCCGGCGGCGGCGGCGGCGGCCGCGAGAGGCCCCTCCTTCACGCCTTCCTTCTTTCGCTCGCTAGCAGCCGAGCGGAGCCGGCGGACCCGGCGGGGCCCCCAACCTTTCCCGGCCATGGCCGGCAACGTGAAAAAGAGCTCCGGGGCCGGGGGCGGTGGCGGCTCCGGGGGCTCGGGCTCCGGAGGCCTGATCGGGCTCATGAAGGACGCCTTCCAGCCGCACCACCACCACCACCACCTCAGCCCCCACCCGCCGGGGACGGTGGACAAGAAGATGGTGGAGAAGTGCTGGAAGCTCATGGACAAGGTGAAAGGCCTGCGCAGGACCCGCGGGAGCAGGGTGGGCGTGGGCGGAGGGCCGCGGGGAGGGGAAGCGGCGGCCAGAGGAAGCTGGGGGAGGGGACGGGTCCTGCGAGGCTGCGGAGGCGAGGAGCTGGGGTGACCGGCCGAGGGGCGGGGGCTGGGGGACTTGGGGGTGGGGAAGAGACCGGGAAGGTGGGGGTCGGCGGTGGGGAAGGGCTGCGGTTGGGGGTGGGGGAACGTTGAGGTGTCGTGTTTGGGGTGGCGAGACAAAGATGGGGTGGGGGCTGGGGCGAAGGTTAACTGGGAAGCCACCGGGGCGGAAGTATAATGGGGGGTGTGGAGTTCGCGGCTCTGTGCAGGGTGTAGGGATGTGGGTCGCGGAATTGGCCGGGGGAGACAGGGGAGGAGGTGAGGAAGAGGGTTTGATTTACCGGCGAGGGCTCTAAGCTGGATGAGGAGTCGAGATGTGACTAGGGAATTACGTTCATGGGCTCTGATTGGAGAACCTGGGGTCCGGACAACTCCGCAGACAAACTGTGCTCTGGGTGAGCGTGTAGTTTTTTCCCATTAAGATGTAACACCAAGATAAACGAAACAGCGATGTTTAAATGGGGCAAGGAACTTCCCTCCACATCAAGAGCTGGCTCAAGTTTTTTGTTATCCTCTGAAACATTGGATGCGATCCATTGCTGGTGCTGAGATATGCACTGATTAAACCACAAGTTCTGGTTAGAACCATTATCTTCTGAAGGATGGGTTGACTGAGCCTGCTAAGCAGCAGATGCTGACTTCTGCATAACTTCCTCCCTACACACACTGGTTTTAGTTGGGTTCTTATTTTTAACGGGCCTGATTGCTTATTAAAGGACCTGACTTGTTCGATAAACTTCTTTGATTACCTTTTTTAAAAATAAGCAAGTTGGAAGAGAATAACTCCATATATTTAGCCACTGAGTTTGTCATTTGTAAGAATTTTACTTTCTTACAGTTGTGTCTGTATATGAAATATAGTAAGTAGTTAGTCCCAAGTACTCAAAAGGGTTTAAGCAGTCCACTGCTTTGGTAGATTTCAATAGAATGTTTTTTTGATATATTTCATATTCATTAGTTAATAACTTATTCCGGCAAAATTCATACTGCAGATGAAAAATGACTAGAAGGATCTGGCATGTTATGAGAGAATGGCGTTATTTCCTTCAGGGTAAAACTGTTTTTATTTGGTTCCTCTCTGGGTCGTCTAGGTTCCTCTTCTGTAAAATTCTTCATGGGTTGTTTTGGAATAGAAACAGCTAATAAAATGATTATGAAGCTCTTGGCAAATGTAAATGAGCTGTTTAAATACTTAGTAAGTCTAGTGTGTGAATTAAAAGTACTGTAGTGCATGGCAGTGGTTTCAGAGCCACTTTTTCAGGGCTGGTTTTTCTCATATTAAGTAATTGGTATTGTAATTAATGACACAGTGTTTGTGTTTGATTATACTGATGGTGTAGTACTAATTTTATTATTAGAAATTATAATAAAATTGTTATAGAAAAGTGAGATGTGTAAAGGAAACTTTAAATGTGTTGACTCCTTTAAAAAATATCAAATGCATTAAAAATCTGAAGTTTGTAGGCTTGCATTAAGGACTAAAATGGTTCCTCTGACATAGAAAATATATTTACATTTCTAATTACTTTATCATATAAGATATGTGGATACTGTTTATCAAAATCAAACTTTTGTGTTTCTGTACATAAAGGATAAATTATAGATAGTCCTGTTCCACAAGATATTATGAATAAAATCTTCCTTAAGTCTTACTCCTTCATCTCTTTAAAGTATGTGTATTGAATTTTGACCTCTTCTGTAGAATGTTTAATTATTTATTGAGGAATAAAGAGGTCTTAAAGTTTTTAGTCAAAATGCTTTTCAGGTTTTGATAATTTCAAGGAAAGTAGGCTTCTGGCTTTTCCATTCTAGTGTAGGGAGAGGTATATTTTATTTTTGTATTGCTTGCCTCAGAAGATGATTTTAGTACCATCTGTGCCCTATACCATCTGTGCCCTATATCACAAATTTCTTGTTGTACTGAAAACTTCATACTTTCTGATATGTTAGTCCAATAGGTTCATATTGCTTTCCAGATTTTCAGCATACTTCCTATAATGTTAGATTGCGTCATCTCTTTTGCCCTTGATATTTTGTGCATGGGGTGTTCTCTTTTTGACTTTATTTTTATTGTTGAAAATTTTCAATGTGTCGCTACACCTTCTTGACCTAATGTGGTCTAAGTGGTAAAGAACAAATGAACAGATGTCCAGCATATGTACTGATTTTAGTTCTAAGTCACCATCTCATATAAGTTTGTGATAATAACCTGGAGTGGCAAAACAACCCTATAGGCTGACCATGTCAAACTTTGGTTTAATAACAAGCATTTTTCCAACAATGAGTTTAAGTTCATTAATGGATTAGTAAATCAGTAAACTGGGCCTGTGTTAACCAGAACCTATGACTTTTGCCAACTTCTCCATTGGCACACTTCCAGTGTTGGGGGAGGGGAGGACACTAACAGTTTCCAATGCTAACTCAATTATTAAGAGTATGCTGGAATAATATACATCTAGTTTCAATGACAAGAATAAGACATTTATATATATCAATATATATATTAGGCACAATAAGAGAATAATGATAAGAAAAGAACAGTTATTTATTTTTTTTTAAGCCTAGGTGCATCAGATAATGAGGTAGAAATCATTTTGGTCAGACTTTGGTTGCTTTACAGTGTCATCTGCAGAAAAGAACAGTTATAGCAGTGTACTATAATAGTTATTTGAATGTGTTCTCATTTTCTCTCTCACAGTATCTTATTGTACTGTACTGCAGGTAATTGAAACTGCAGATAAGGGAAGACTACTGTATTTTCCGCTTTGCTGGCCACATACTCGATCCCATATTGTTTGTTTTTGTTGTAATTCTTTAAAAATGTGAAAGCTATTAGCTTGCAGATGTATTAAAAAACAAAAAAGGATACAGGCCATAGTATGCCCACTCCTGAAGTAGAGCATCTTTTCTTTCTTTTTTTTTGGGAGATAGGGTCTTACTTTGTTGCCTAGGGCTAGAGTGCAGTGGCTTGGTCATAGCTCACTGCAACCTCAAAACTCCTGGGCTTGGTGGCTCAAGCCTGTAATCCTCCTAGAGAGGAGGCCTCAGGAATGAAGTGGGAGGATCGCTTGAGCTCAGGAGTTTGAGACCAGCCTGAGCAAGAGTGAGAAACTCTTGTTTCTCTATAGAAACAAAAAAACCTCCTGGATTTAAGCAGTCCTTCCACCTCAGGTGTACACTACCATACCTGGCTAATTTTTTAAAACTTTTTTTTGGCTGGGGTGATGGTTCACACCTGTAATCCTAGCACTCTGGGAGGCCAAGTTGGGAGGATCACTTGAGCTCAGGAGTTTGACACCAGCTTCTCACTAATAATAGAACAAATTAGCCAAAAATAGAAAGAATTAGCTGGGTGTGGTTGCTCGCCCCAGTAGTCCCAGCTACTCTGGTGGCCAGGGCTGGAGGATTGCTTGAGTCCAGGAGTCTGAGATTACCCTGAGCTAGGCTGAAGCCACAGCACTCTAGCTTAGGCAACAGAGCAAGACTCCTCTCAAGGCCAGGTGTGGTGGCTCACTTGTAATCCTAGCACTCTGGGAGGCTGAGGCTGGAGGATCGCTTGAGGTCAGGAGTTCGAAACCAGCCTGAGCAAGAGTGAGACGCCTTCTCTACTAAAAATAGAAAGAAATTAATTGGACGACTAAAAATATGTAGAAAAAAATTAGCTGGGCATGGTGGCGCGTGCCTGTGGTCCCAGCTACCTGGAGGCTGAGGCAGAAGGATTGCTTGAGCCCAGAAGTTTGAGTTTGCTGTGAGCTAGGATGATGCCACGGCACTCACTCAAGCCCCGGCAACAGAGTAAGACACTGTCTCAAAAAAAAAAAAAAAAAGACTCTTCTCTCAAAAAAAAACACAACTTTTTCTTTTTTTTTCCCAGAGAGTCTTGCTCTCTTTCATTGGGGCTAGAGGGTAGAGAACCCTGACTTCAGCCTAGCTCACAGCAACCTCAAACTCCTGGGCTGGAATGATCGTCCCGCCTCTGCCTTCCAGAGTGCTAGGGTTACAGGCATGAGCCACTGCGCCTGGCCTGACTAATTTTAAGAATTTTGTAGAGATGGGGTCTTGCTATTTTGTTGCCCAGGCTGGGGTGGTTTTTTAATGAGATATAATTTGTTAGAAAAAATGCTTCCTTTTAAGGCATACGTTTTTGTGTGTGTGTGTGTTGTTGTTTTTTTTGAGACAGAGCCTCACTGTGTTGCCCAGGCTAGCATCCCATGGCATCAGCCTAGCTCACAGCAACCTCAAACTCCTGAGCTCAAGCAATCCTGCCTCAGCCTCCCAAGTAGCTGGGACTACAGGCATGTGCCACCATGCCTGACTAATTTTTTCTATGTTTTTTAGCTGGTCAATTAATGTCTTTCTATGTTTTTAGTAGAGATGGGGTTTCGCTCTTGCTCAGGCTGGTTTCGAACTCCTGACCTTGAGCGATCTGCCTGCCTCGGCCTCCCAGAGTGCTAGGATTATAGGTGTTAGCCACCATGCCTGGCTAACTTTTTCTACTTTTTGTAGAGACAGAGCCTCATTATGTTGCTGAAACTGGTCTCAAATTCCTGGGCTCAAGTCGTCCTCCCACCTTGGCTTCCCAAATTGCTGGGATTATAGGCATGAGCCACTGTGTCCAGCCAAAAAAATTTTTTTAAAAGGTTATTTCCTGACCAATGCCTGTCTCGTCTAATAAATAAAAAAAAAAAAAAAAAAAAAAAAAGGTTATTTCCTTCCTTCTACCTATCTTCTGCTTGTCCTACTTGCTTTACTCACTGCGGAGGTGGGCAGAGCATTTTGGGGAACTTTCTATATTTTGGAAGTAAGATGCACTTAGAAGTTATAAATCAGCATGTAGCATTTCATTGGGCTTCTTCCTCTCTCCCTCCTTACCTTTCTTCCTTCCTATGTTTGCATGCTCACCAAGTACCAAGCGTAGTGCTGGGTGGGAGTTCTTATACTATAGGAGGTTACGTTCTAAGTGCAAGACTATTGCTACTAAAAATAGGAGCATTAGCCAGTGTGTGGTATGCACCTGTAGTCCTAGCTACTTGGGAGGCTCAGGCTGTTCGCTTGAGCCCAGGAGTTTGAGGTTGTAGTGAGCTATGATGATACCATTGCACTCTACCCGAGGTGACAGAATGAGACTTTGTCTCAAAAAAATAAAAAAAAGTTCAAACCTCTTTCTTCTGTGTGTGAAATATGTGTACATATTTTTTATATGTTTATCTTCTCAAGATTATGAACTCCTTGAGGGTAGTAACTCTGACCTACTTATGTCCCACAGTTTCCAGTCATGGGGCCTTACACAATAGTAGGTACTTTTTAAGTATTGTTAAATTGCTTTGTGTGCCTCAGAGAAATATTAATAACTGAATGGAAAAAGGATGGTGATAGGAATCTATTTGAATTACATTAAACATTTATTTCTTGCAGTGACCTTTTGATGTCATTCCTGTTTTATAGTTGAGGATACTTAGGCTCAGAGGTTAAGTGACTTAGTTAATAGTAGATCCTGACATGGAATCCAAGATTACCTCCTCCTAAGGCTTAGTTAGTTCTTTCATATACACTACCTTCTCGCTATACAACAATGTCTCAATCACAAAAGGAAAGCTGTTTATTTATTTAGAAAGTGACCTTTGCAGGTACACAACAGCAAACCTTTGCCTATTCATTCAAGCGAAGTTAGACATTTTCTTGAATGATACTGATGGTGTTTAACTACTACCATTCATTGAAATATCTGTTACCTACTTTTAATTAAGGGTCAGTGTTTCTTCAGATTATGTGTACTTTGCATGGTGATCATAGAGGCTTATATACATTGTTTTCCAGTTATACTTAATTAATGTTGTTTGTGGTGGTATTTACCACTTTTTAATTTTAGTTTATTGACACATCTGTCTCTACCCCCACTAGAGCTTCTCAGGACCCAAGGCTTTGTGTTAACATAGTCCCTCATTTTCTGCCTGATTAATTGGGGGAATCTGGTAAGGAATTCTTTTTCATTTTATTGAGTGATAAAGTAATGTTTACTAGAAGTGCTTTTATCTTACAGGGATACATCATTGTAAAACATGAATGTGTTGTTTTTATGCCTATGAATAACTCACCCAAAGAATATAAAATTCCTCATAATTCCATGTTGTAAAACATGAGTTAATTGAGTATTTTGTGTGATTAGTGATAGAAATTTTTTTTTTTTTTTTTTTGAGACAGAGTCTTGCTTGTTGCCCAGGCTAGAGTGAGTGCCGAGGCGTCAGCCTAGCTCACAGCAACCTCAAACTCCTGGGCTCAAGCAATCCTGCTGCCTCAGCCTCCCGAGTAGCTGGGACTACAGGCATGTGCCACCATGCCTGGCTAATTTTATATATATATTAGTTGGCCAATTAATTTCTTTCTGTTTATAGTAGAGACGGGGTCTCGCTCTTGCTCAGGCTGGTTTCGAATTCCTGACCTCGAGCAATCCGCCCGCCTCAGCCTCCCGAAGTGATAGAAATTTTGAAAGGTATGTAGAATAAAAGTAGAGTTGGTGTGGGGAAGAAGGTAATCTGCTCTGTTCATTTTGTGACTTTAGTTGAAGTTTTTGGTGACTCTTGCTATAAGAAAACCTGTTTTTAATATGTTGTTAGCCAGCAATATACATATAACAAACCTGTAAATCATGGTCCAGTTGGTCCCCAAGTCTTCCCCTTCAGTGGAGTTCACCGTGTATTCAAACATACAATAACATTTATACTCTGGAAAATCATTTCCCTAACCATTAACCTAGACCATTAAAAGAAAAATGGATTAAGTATTAGTTTGAAAAGTGAGCCTAAATTTTAATCACATTTTCCAATGAAGTTCTTAATTCTGATCTACATTAGGTTTGTTAGAAGGGGGGGATTATAACAAGCAAGTCATTGTGAAATGTTTTCATGATTAGCACATTTTGTGCTGGAAGGAAATAGGTGGGAGTAGTCAACCAGGAGCATTGGAAGCCAGCCTCAGCTCTGTCCCCACAATGTTCCTTCCTGCAGCAGCTTCCACAAGGAAGGGGAAAGGGTGCCCATGATGGCATTGGCCATGCACATCCACTGGGGATCCAAACAGTGGAGAGATACGGTGCCACTATCTGAGATACGCCCATGTTTCTCTGAGAAGAAATCAGTAATGACTCTGAGTCCTCTCTGCAGTTTTTGGAATGGGTGGTGAGTCATGCTTAGCAGACTCCACTGCCTGAGCACCTTCTCACAACCACCACTGACTGCTTGCTGCTTTCCCCTGCTTTGGACCTGCCATTGGGGGATGGATTAAAATGAGGCCAAATCATTGGTGCTTCATTGGGTGTGATAGGATCCTAATTCCTGCCGCCTCCTTTCTTGGACCTGTTTTAAATAGTAGTACATAGCTGTAGCACTCTGAGAAAAACAAAAATATAATTTTCAAATCATAGAATATTTAGAACAAAATGTAAAAGTACCCCTTTATCCCCAAATGACTACCCTCCCCAGAAGTATCCACCATGTGTAGTTTGGGCTCCATTCTCCCAGGCCTTAAGCCTTTTCCTAAGTGGCTCTGAGAAGGTAAATGGACACAGTATTGCCCTGGAATAATTTGTTGACTTCAGCAGGTAGTTGACTTTTTAGCATTATTCACTAAGACTGATAACTAAGAACTAATCATTTCTTACATTATAGAACAGTTTACAATTTTACATTTGCAAATACATCAAAAATCTCAAAATAATGTGTCTTAAGAGAATGAAACTGAGATTCAGAGAGATTAAATCACTTTTTCAAGTCAGCCCAGCTCATACTTATTATTTTTTTTCTGAATGTCCCCAGAGTAAAGACATACTTTTGTTTCTCATGTGGATCTTGACCTGGTATTCAGACTGTGTCAAGTGATTTCTTATAAACCAGTGCTTCTCATACATTAAGATGAATTCAGATTATCTGGGGATCACGTTAAAATGTAGACTTTGAGTAGGTTTGGGTTGAGTATGAGATTTTGTGTTCCTAACCAGGAGAAGTGAATGCAGCTGGCACAGGGACCAGACTTGCTGTGGCAAGGCTCTGTACCACAGTTGCTTTTATGTTAGATAGGTGTGGCAGATTTTTTTTTTTTTTTGAGACAGAGTCTCGCTTTGTTGCCCCAGGCTAGAAAGTGAGTGCCATGGTTCAGCCTAGCTCACAGCAACCTGAAACTCCTGGGCTCAAGCAATCCTCCTGCCTCAGCCTCCCCAGTAGCTGGGACTACAGGCATGCACCACCATGCCCGGCTAATTTTTTCTATATATATTAGTTGGCCAATTAATTTCTTTCTATTTTTTTATAGTAGAGACGGGGTCTTGCTCAGGCTGGTTTTGAACTCCTGACCTTGAGCAATCTGCCTGCCTCCACCTCCCAGAGTGCTGGGATTACTGGCGGACGGCCACCGTGCTGGCCAAGGTGTGGAAGATTTTTTTTGAAAAGAAATGGCAATAGAGTATCCTATTTATGTTTAAAATTTTAATTGTTATGTTCTTAAGTTATGAAAGTAATACTTAAAAGTACATAGTTTTAAGTGGAATTGGGATGTTTTAACACATTTTTTTCTTTTGAAAAATTTTTGGAATATTTTCATTTGTAAAAAATTGCTAAATTATGAAGATTTTCCATGTTAATACTGTATATGGGTTGCCCTGAAATTTTTTTGAAAGGACCATATAAAATCTTATGATATGGATATATACAGTATATATTTAATAAATTCTTATTGATAATCTAGGTTATTTATTGAGTTTTAATATAAGAAACAATGGTGTAGGCCGGGCGCGGTGGCTCACGCCTGTAATCCTAGCATTCTGGAAGGCTGAGGCGGGAGGATTGCTCGAGGTCAGGAGTTCAAAACCAGCCTGAGCAAGAGCGAGACCCCATCTCTAGTTTCCTGAGGAAACTCTCTCAGGAGTTTGAGGTTGCTGTGAGCTAGGCTGATGCCACGGCACTCACTCTAGCCTGGGCAGCAAGCGAGACTCTGTCTCAAAAAAAAAAAAAAAAGAAACAATGGTGTAATATTATCTATTGTGTAGTTTCCAAATATTTCTTTAGAGTAAACTAGAAATGAAGTTGCTGTGTTAAATGAAACATACATTAAAGTTTTACAAAATATGTATGGCCATATTGCCTTCTAAAAAATCTGCTTCTACTAACAATCTTTGTCTGGTTTCTTTATTTTTAGAGATAGGGTGTTGCTCTGTTGCCCAGGTTGGAGTATAGTGGCACGATCATAGCTCATTGTAACCTCAAATTCCTGGGTTCACGCAATCTTCCTGCCTCAGTTTCCTGAATAGCTGAGACTATAGGTGTGTGCCACCACACCCAGCTAATTTAAACAATTTTTGTAGAGGTGGGGTCTCAGTATGATGTCCAGGCTGGTCTCAAACTCCTGGCCTCAGGTGATCCTCCTGCCTCAGCTTCCTAAAATGCACTATTACAGGTGTAAGCCCCCAGTTTGTTGATTTAAATATAGTAGCTGATTAGTTACCTTAAGTGAAAATTATGTTAGCACCTTTCCGCAATCACACTTTCATTGCGCACAAACTGCATGCTGGTCCTGGGTGGTTAAAGATGACCCAGCACTCACATTTACAGTCCGTATAACTGAAGATGTACAAAAGGCTCTGGAAATCCTCTGTGAGTATCATGAGGCAAAGCATTACTTTACCTCTGAGGAGACAAAGAGATTGGGAATGGGAAGGGATTTTAAGCAGGCTTCACTGCAATACCCTAATTTTGTGTCTTAGTGTATGGCATCCAAAAGTGATGCTAAAGTTATGTACAGTAGTCCTTCCTTATTTGAAGTTTTGCTTTCTACAGTTTTATTTACCTATAGTCTTATAATATTACATGGAAAATTCCAGAAATAAACAATTCAGAAGTTAGTTTTGTTTTTTTTTTTGAGACAGAGTCTCACTTTGTTGCCCAGGCTAGAGTGAATGCCATGGCATCAGCCTAGCTCACAGCAACCTCAAACTCCTGGGCTCAAGCAATCCTGCTGCCTCGGCCTCCTGAGTAGCTGGGACTACAGGCATGCGCCACCACGCCTGGCTAATTGTTTCTATATATATTAGTTGGCCAATTAATTTCTTTCTATTTGTAGTAGAAACGGGGTCTCGCTCTTGCTGAGGATGGTTTCGAACTCCTGACCTCGAGCAATCCTCTCGCCTCGGCCTCCCAGAGTGCTAGGATTACACGCATGAGCCACCGGGCCCAGCACAGAAGTTTTTTTTTAAAGTAGTTTTAAAATAAATTTTTATTTTTGGAGAGACGGAGTTTTGTGTTGCCCAGGCTGGTCTCAAACTTCTAGGCTTGAGATCCTCCTGCCTCAGTCTTCCCAAGTGCTAGGATTACAGGCATGAGCCATTGTGCCCAGCCACAATTCAGAAGTTTTGAGTAGCAAAATGAAAGCTCCTGTTGTCCCTCTTCCTCCTGCCTCATGCTGCTTGAGAATCATCTGTCACTAAGGATGTGTATATACTTGTGCAATCTGGGTCTACACTGTGGGTACAATAGCATATCTAGGCTGTCTTCCTACCTGTTAGTTACTTAGTAGCTGTTGCAGTTATCAGATTGACTGTCATGGGTGCTTGTGTTCAAATAACCCTTACATTACTTTGCACTGGTCCCAAAGTGCAAGAGTAGTAATCAGATTACTGTTGCAGTTATCAGATTGCAGTTATCAGATTGACTGTCATGGGTGCTTGTGTTCAAATAACCCTTACATTACTTTGCACTGGTCCCAAAGTGCAAGAGTAGTAATGGTAGGAATTCAAATATGCCCAAGAGAAGCCAGAAATTGCTTGCTTTAAGTGAAAAGGTAAAAATTCTCAATAAGGAAAGAAAAAAAGTTATATGCTGAGGCTGCTAAGATCTGTAGTCAGAACAAATTGTCTATCTTTCAGATTGTGAAGAAGGAAAAAAATTTGTGCTAGTTTTTTTTTTTCCCTGTCCTCATGGCTATAGTGCATGATAAGTCCATAGCTAAGATGGAAAAGGCATTGAATTTGCAAGTGGACAACATGAACAGAAAAGTTACTATTGATGCAGTTGGGTTCACGGCTGTCCTTGGTTTCAGGCATCCACTGGGGTGTCTCAGAACATATCTCCCTCTGATGAAGCGGGGACCACTATAATCTCTAATTCATGCTAAATACTTGGTTTGAAGTTGCATGGATAACTCTAGATAAGGATTTATTTTTGTCTTTAAAAAAATATAATCCATGTATAAAAACCACATGGTTCAGCTGTCAAAACATGTCATTTATTTAATTTTATGCATTGTATTGAAGGTATTTTTTCTGCAATTGGTGTGACAAATCAAAGTAATGAGATTGGTAATGAGTTATAAGTAGCATGGTGTTTTTAATAATTGCTATTGTGTGGCATTTGAGAAGTGTTATGTAGTAATTATAAGTCAGGAACCTAAATGGAATTTTGATAAATCAATAAGGGAGAATAGTACTTAGAAGTAAAGCTTTTTTTCTTGGAGCTGTTATCTAATGATGATACATTTTTTTCTATAATCAGTTGACTATAAGATGATTTTTTAAAAAAAATATAGATTTCTGATTTGTCTTTGAAAAACAATCATGAGTTGTTTTAGTTTAAATAAATGTCACTGTATGTTTATAGTTGTTATACTATTAAATATCTTTAAGTTTCTGAGATGGAGTTTCTAAAATTTGAAGCTTTAAGAGACTTTAGGAATAAATTGATCTAACTATTTTATTTATAGAGGCAGAAATTGAGACCTAGAGAGGTGAATAACTTGTCCAAGGTCATAAAGCCAGTTATTGTCAGTCAACAGACTAGACCCCAGGTCTCTGGACTTGTACTCTTGTGTCCTTTCCACTGTACCTCCCATTTGCTTCAGCAATATTGATTTTTTTTTTTTTTTTTTTTTTTTGAGACAGTCTTACTTTGTTGCCCAGGCTAGAGTGAGTGCCATGGCGTCAGCCTAGCTCACAGCAACCTGAAACTCCTGGGCTCAAGCAATCCTGCTGCCTCAACCTCCCGAGTAGCTGGGACTACAGGCACGCGCCATCATGCTTGGCTAATTTTTTCTATATATATTAGTTGGCCAATTAATTTTTTTCTATTTATAGTAGAGAGGGGGTCTCGCTCTTGCTCAGGCTGGTTTCGAATTCCTGACCTCGAGCAATCCGCCCGCCTGGGCCTCCCAGAGTGCTAGGATTACAGGCGTGAGCCACTACGCCTGGCCAAGATTGATTCTTTATAAGCTGTAATAACTTTTTACATGATGTTTTATGTATAGCTCTACATATTAAAGACTTGTTTAGAGCATAACACTTGATTCATTTTTAAACATTTGGAAAACTTTGAAATGGAAAAAATGCTTCCATGGTAAATTGGTCTTTAGAGATAAAAAATTACTTAAGTCATTCATAGTCCTGCATGCTTATTGTTTTTGCCTAATTAGAAATGATAATTCCTTAGCATTAGAAAAGACTGTATTCAGAATAGCGTTAGGCTTAGGTACTGTTATCTATAACTTTCTGCTTTTTAAAAATTTAGCAGTTTCCAAGCATAGTTTTATTCTTGTAATCATAACACTTTCCAAATTTTCTCTATTGACCATTGACCCTTGGCAGAAGCAACGGGAGGAGCTAGCCCAGTGAGAAAGCTATTATGAATGGAGTACGTGGCAGCTGTACAAGGATACTGTTGGTTTCCCAGAGCTAAGCATGTTTCTTTTTAATATTGTTCTGAGTGATGCTGTAAATATACAGGCAGAAGTAAAGAAAAGGCAGCCATTTTTGCTACTGCAGGACTTGGAAAGCAAAATAAAATTGGCCAAATGGAGGACAGACTAAAGGAAAATATTTTATCTTTTAGAAATTTTTTTTTTTTTTTTGAGGCAGAGTCTCACTATGTTGCCCAGGCTAGAGTGAGTGCCGTGGCGTCAGCCTAGCTCACAGCAACCTCAAACTCCTGGGCTCAAGCAATCCTTCTGCCTCAGCCTCCTGAGTAGCTGGGACTACAGGCATGCACCACCATGCCATACTAATTTTTTCTATATAAGTTGGCCAATTTTTATTTATAGTAGAGGCGAGGTCTCGCTCTTTCTCAGGCTGGTTTCGAACTCCTGACCTTGAGCAGTCCTCCTGCCTCAGCCTCCCAGAGTATTAGGATTATAGGCGTAAGCCACCGTGCCGGGCCTCAGTGAATATTTTTTAAGCTTGGGGTGCATATTTGTGCTTTGGAGGTTAACTGCCAATTTAAAATTCACTAAGTAATAAAGGCAGGTTTTGGCTTTTGATGTTTATTAACTACTGATTTGAATTATTTATTTATTTTATTTTATTTTTTTTTTTTTGAGACAGAGTCTCACTTTGTTGTCCAGGCTAGAGTGAGTGCCGTGGCGTCAGCCTAGCTCACAGCAACCTCAAACTCCTGGGCTCGAGTGATCCTTCTGCCTCAGCCTCCCGAGTAGCTGGGACTACAGGCATGCGCCACTATGCCCGGCTAATTTTTTTTTTTATATATATATCAGTTGGCCAATTAATTTCTTTCTGTTTATAGTAGAGACGGGGTCTCGCTCTTGCTCAGGCTGGTTTTGAACTCCTGACCTTGAGCAATCCGCCCGCCTCGGCCTCCCAAGAGCTAGGATTACAGGCGTGAGCCACAGCGCCCGGCCCTGATTTGAATTATTTATATACGGCACCCTTTTGGAATTTTTTTAAAGAGGTTATAAACATTTAGGGTAATTTTTTTCTTTCTGAAGGTCATTAATATAAAGAGTATGCCTACCTTTATATTTTCTTTATGGTCTGTGTTAGTGTTCTATAGTTAAAGACTTAAGAGTTAGTATAGCATTGAGTTCCCTGGTCAGGGTGATTCATTTCAAAAAGATCTTGAGAAAAGCAAGCATTTAATCTACAGATGACCTTTTTATAAGGTCACTTTCTAAGGCAGGACAAATAACATTTATGGAAGGCACATGGTACTAGTTTGAAAATGCTAATTAAGTGTTTTCAACATTTTGTGGTATGTTGTGAGGGCTGATATATTTTTCAGTTGATTGTCATGCACAATATTTATTGATTGCCTGTTAGAGGTGGGCATTGTATGTAAGACCAGAGCAATTTTAGTTTGTTGTTGTTCTTGAAGGGCAGTACAGTTGACCCTAGAACAATGTAGGGGTTGGGGCACCTACCCCCTAGTTGAAAATTGAGTATAATTTTTGACTCCCCCTAATCTTAACTAATAATCTGTTGAGCAAAAGTCTTATTGATAACATAAACAGCAGGTTAACACATATTTTGTATTATATACTGTATTCTTACAATAAAGTAAGCTAGAGAAAAGAAAATGTTATTAAGAAAATTATATGGAGGAGAAAATATATTTACTATTCCTTAAGTGGAAGTGGATCATCATAAAGGCCTTCAGCCTCACTATTGTCAGGTTGAGTAGTTTGGGGAGGAGGAGGCGGTGGAGGCTGGTCTTGCTGTCTCAAGGGTGGCAGAGGTGGAAGAGGTGGAGGAGGTGGAAGGCAAGGCAGGAGAGGCAGGCACATTCGGTGTAACTGCTGTGTTAAAAAATCCACATATAGGGCCGGGCGCGGTGGCTCACGCCTGTAATCCTAGCTCTTGGGAGGCCGAGGCGGGCGGATTGCTCAAGGTCAGGAGTTCAAAACCAGCCTGAGCGAGAGCGAGACCCTGTCTCTACTATAAATAGAAAGAAATTAATTGGCCAACTGATATATATATAAAAAAAAAAATTAGCCGGGCATGGTGGCACGTGCCTGTAGTCCCAGCTACTCGGGAGGCTGAGGCAGAAGGATCGCTCCAGCCCAGGAGATTGAGGTTTGCTGTGAGCTAGGCTGACGCCACGGCACTCACTCTAGCGAGACTCTGTCTCAAAAAAAAAAAAAAAAATCCACATATAAGTAGACCTGCACAGTTGAAACCCATGTTGCTCAATGGTCAGCTGTATTTTTTTTTCCAGAGATACTAGGCAAGTACTGCATTTTAACTTCAATTCTGTGATTGTCATGCATTTGCCTTTAAGTAGAGAGACTATATGAGTTGGTGTGTATAGCCCTGGATATAAATGTAAATATTTTTACATGTGTTGTCCTGGCTAGAGTGTAGTGGCTATTTATAGGCACAATCATAGTGCATTGCAGCACCTCAGCCTCCCAAGTATCTGGGACTACAGGTGGTGTACCATGCCCAGCTTGCCCCTCTCTTTTGACGGTGTCCCGTTTCAGGAAGGAGATGTCCCTTCTCTTTTAAGGGTAGTGGGTGTGGTCCCTCCTAGATCCCATATCCCACTGTCTTGCCACAAACCTCTCAGTTTGTCATTTATCTCTTTTGGTTTTTTCTCAATACAGAACACGTGCAGTTTACTCTGAAAATAAAGTCTTTAGTAATGTATTTTTTTGTAATCTTTGCTGGATCTTAATCTCTTACTCTCCGTGTCAGTCTCCCCTATGTTGTTTCATGGACAACCTAGTAACTTACCATTTTTAATATTTTTATTGTAAAATGTATTCTGAATTATAAACACCTGACTTACAAATGAGGTTTTAGAATATATCACTTAAAAATTGGGAACTGTCTGTATTTGTTTTATTAATATGAGTTCTTAATTCTCTTGTACTAAGAATATAGTTGTCTTCTGAGGTGGAGTCATTTTTTGGACACATTCTCTTTTGGCTTAAACACTCGATAGGATGAACGGCTTCCTAAAATACTGTTAAAATATTTATGCATCAAATATTTCTGTTGATTCAGCTTGTTTTTAATTGCTAGGCTTATATAGGGCTATTTCTCAAGAGTTTCAGAAATGGTTTACAGGCCGGATGCAGTGGCTCATGCCTGAAACCCCAGCACTGGGAAGCAGAGGTGGGAGGATCACTTGAAACAGGAGTTCAAGACCAGCACAAGCAAGAGTGAGACCCCGTCTGTACAAAAAATAGAAAAATTGGCCAGGCGTGGTGGCATATGGCTGTAGTCCTAGGTACTTGGGAGGCTGAGGTGGGGAGGATTGCTTGAGCCCTGGAGTTGGAGGTTATAGTGAGCTATGATGACACCACTATATTCCGCACTTCAGCCTACAGGACGAGCAAGACCCTGTCTCTTTAAAAAAAAGTGTACATGGCCTGGTGCGGTGGCTCATGCCTGTAGGATCCTAGCACTCTGGGAGGCCGAGGCGGGAGGATTGCTCGAGGTCAGGAGTTCGAAACCAGCCTCAGCGAGAGCGAGACCCTGTCTCTACTATAAATAGAAAGAAATTAATTGGCCAACTAATACATATAGAAAAAATTAGCCGGGCATGGGGGCGCATGCCTGTAGTCCCAGCTACTCAGGAGGCTGAGGCAGGCAGTAGGATTGCTTGAGCCCAGGTTGCTGTGAGCTAGGCTGATGCCACGGCATTCACTCTAGCCTGGGCAACAAAGCGAGACTCTGTCTCAAAAAAAAAAAAAAAAAAAAAGTGTACAGAGAATGAAATATCTAGTTTTGAAATTTTCATATTGCTTTATCATTTGAAGAGTCTGTGATAGTTAATCATTGAATGGGAATTTTGCATTTCTGAATGGACCTAATGTTCCACTTTTGGGAGAATTTATCCTAAGTAAATAATTTGGTGTGCATAGAAGAATGAAATGCCCAAGTATGTTCATCACAGTGATACTTGCCAAAGTAGGGGGGGAAATGGTTAAGATATGGTATAGTCAGATGGTGGAATTTAGACATAATGAGCTCTTAGTGACCCAAGAAAATAGGTATTTTTATTTTTATTTAATTTTTTTGGGACGAGGTCTCACTCTGTTGCCTGGGCTAGAGTGCTGTGGCGTCAGCCAAGCTCACAGCAACCTCAAATTCCTGGGCTCAAGCAATCCTCCTGCCTCAGCCTCCTGAATAGCTGAGACTATAGGTGAGTGCCACCATGCCCAGCTAATTTTTCTGTTTTTAGTAGAGATGGGGGTCTCACTCTTGCTTAGGCTGGTCTGAACTCCTGAGCTCCCTCCTGCCTCACTGCCTCGGCCTCCCAGAGTGCTAGGATTACAGGCATGAGCCACTGTGCTTAGCCCAAAATAGGTATTTTTAAACGTGAAATAAAGAGAAGAGGCCGGGCGTGGTGGCTCACGCCTGTAATCATAGCACTCTGGGAGGCCGAGGCCGGAGGATCGCTCAAGATCAGGAGTTCGAAACCAGCCTGAGCAAGAGCGAGACCCTGTCTCTACTAAAAATAGAAAGAAATTAATTGGACAACTAAAAATATATATAGAAAAAGTTAGCCGGGCATGGTGGCGCATGCCTGTAGTCCCAGCTACTCGGGAAACTGAGGCAGAAGGATTGCTTGAGCCCAGGACTTTGAGGTTGCTGTGAGCTAGGCTGAAGCTGTGGCACTCTAGCCCGGGCAACAGAGCAAGACTCTGTCTCAAAAAAAAAAAAAAAAAAAAAAAGAGAAGAATGCTGGACTTTTGCTTCCATTGGTGTTAAACTAGGTTGTTTTGAACCAGTTATACTGCTGACAATTAGAAAAGCTAGATGATACATGCAGAAAAGGAAGAAACTAAAGTTTTTTTAAAAATTTGAAAAAAAAATAGATGACATAGATGAATTATCAAGGCAGTGGGAAATTATAAGGCCAAGTTCTAGAAGATGAAGAAAGCTATGAAGGCTGAGTTTGATGTTTGAGGCTGTCTTGCTTCTTGAGGTCATTGTTGATTCTGGAAGTGATAGCTGAATGGTGAAGCTGAATAGACTTTTCAAAATACTTATATCCAGCAGGACAAAACATTAGAATTAGGGCCTGCCATGGTGGAGGGCCCTGGAAAACACCCTAGGATTTTGGGTCCCTGAGGGCCTTAATTTTAGGTCCCTGAGGGCCTAAATCATAGGAATAAGGAAGAAATACAAGAACAGTCTATATAGAAAAGAAAGCCTAGCTTTTAATCATCTCAATTCTGGATTGTATTAAGATGATCTGGGATTCCTAGTGTCCCTAGCCTAGCTTCCTGCCAGAAGCAAAAGTAAATCCTTTCTGGATAATAGCATCCATAGTCCCAGAATGTCTATAGTGGTTTTTTTTTTTTTTTTCCCTAAAAGATGGGGTCTTGCTACAATGCCCAGGCTGGAGTGCAGTGGCTGTTCACAGGCACCATCCCACTACTGATCAGCGTGGGAGTTTTGACCCGTTTCGTACCTGTTGCGATTCTTACCTGGTCCAGTTCACCCCTCCTTAGGTGACCTGGAGGTCCCCTGCTCCCAAGAGGTTACCATATTGATGCCGAACTTAGTGCGGACTCCAGATCTGCATAGCACACCACAGCCCAGAACTCCTGGACTCAAGCGATCCTCTTACCTCAACCTCCCAAGTAGTTGGGACTATAGGTACACGCCACCACGCTTGGCAAGTTTTTAAAATACAGTGTCTAACATTCAGTAAAAAATAGGCATATGAAAAGAAAAGATGCAACTGAAAACCAAAAATTGGAAAAATTAACAATAGGTACTATAATACATGCATGGAGGGAATGCAGATATTTGTTATCATTCACGGACTAAAAAAAATCTATGATAAGTTAGAGGAATTAAAGGCAATTGATAATTTTGAGAGACTTGATCAAAATGAAATAGAAACTCTAGAACTAGCCGGGCATGGTGGCTCGTGCCTGTAGTCCCAGCAACTCGGGAGGCTGAGGCAGGAGGATTGCTTGAGCCCAGGAGTTTGAGGTTGCTGTGAGCTAGGCTGACGCCACGGCACTCACTCTAGCCTGGGCAACAAAGTGAGACTCTGTCTCAAAAAAAAAGAAAAAAAAAAAGAAACTCTAGAACTGAAAAATGCAAGTACTGATATTAATCAGGAGATTGGTTTAGCAATGTAAATATAGCTAAAGAGAGAATTAGTGAAATAGCATATATCAGGAAAAAAAAAATCCAGACTGAAGCATTGAGACGAAAGGGTAGAGAATACAGAAAAGAGTGTAAGAGACATATGGAATATGATGAAAAGGTTTATGTATATATAATTGAAGTTCCAAAGGAGAGGAGAAAGAGAATGGGGCAGAATCGATATTTGATGAGAATATATTGGCTAAGAATTTTCCAAAACTGATGAAAATCATCAAACCACAAATTAAGGAAGCTGTGTAAACACCAAGCAGGAAAGCTACAAAGAAAACCACACCCAGGCACATTTTAGTAACCCTGCTAAAAACTGGAGTCAAAGACAAATCTTTTTTTTTAATTTTTTAATTTTTTTTATTTTTTTGAGTCAGAGTCTCGCTTAATTGCCCAGGCTAGAGTGAGTGCCGTGGCGTCAGCCTTGCTCACAGCAACCTCAAACTTCTGGGCTCAAGCAATCCTCCTGCCTCAGCCTCCCCAGTAGCTGGGACTACAGGCATGTGCCACCATGCCCGGCTAATTTTTTCTATATGTATTAGTTGGCCAATTAATTTATTCCTATTTATAGTAGAGATGAGGTCTCACTCTTGCTCAGGGTGGTTTCGAACTCCTGACCTCGAGCGATCCGCCCGCCTCAGCCTTCCAGAATGCTAGGATTACAGGCGTGAGCCACCTCGCCCGGCCAAAGACAAATCTTAAAAGCAACCAGAAAATAAAAGACATTTTTACCTTCAAAGGAACAACTATTAAAACTGATATCCTGACTTTTCAACAGTAACAGTGACACCCAGAAAACATGAAATAATAGCGTTAAAGTGGTGACAGAAAATAACCGCCAATCTTTATCCAGTAAAAATATCCTTTAAAAGTGGGTACAAAATAAAGATGCTTTCATACAAAAACAAAATAAAACAAAAAGCCCCCACAGGATTTGTAACCAGCACAGAACTACGTTTGAAATACTAAAGAATGTTCTTTCTAGAACTTAATGAGGCAAAAAAAAAAAAAAGAAAAAAATTATTAAAAAAAATCAAAAAATTTTTTATTTTATTTTATTTATTTATTTTTTGAGACAGAGTCTCGCTTTGTTGCCCAGACTAGAGTGAGTGCCGTGGCATCAGCCTAGCTCACAGCAACCTCAAACTCCTGGGCTCAAGCAGTCCTCCTGCCTCAGCCTCCTGACTGGCTGGGACTACAGGCGTGCGCCACCATGCCCGGCTAATTTTTTTTCTATATATTAGTTGGCCAATTAATTTCTTTCTATTTATAGTATAAATGGGGTCTCGCTCTTGCTGAGGCTGGTTTTGAACTCTTGACCTTGAGCAGTCCGCCTGCCTGAGCCTCCCAGAGTGCTAGGATTACAGGCGTGAGCCACCACGTCCGGCCCCAAAAATATTTTATTTTAATTTTTTTTTTTTGAGACAGAGTCTCACTTTGTTGCCCAGGCTAGAGTGAGTGCCGTGGCGTCAGCCTAGCTCACAGCAACCTCAAACTCCTGGGCTCGAGTGAACCTTCTGCCTCAGCCTCCCGGGTAGCTGGGACTACAGGCATGCGCCACCATGCCCGGCTAATTTTTTATATATATATCAGTTGGCCAATTAATTTCTTTCTATTTATAGTAGAGACGGGGTCTCACTCTTGCTCAGGCTGGTTTCGAACTCCTGACCTTGAGCAATCCGCCCGCCTCGGCCTCCCAAGAGCTAGGATTACAGGCGTGAGCCACAGCGCCCGGCCCCAAAAATATTTTAAATAAAACTAAAGAATGTTCTTTAGGCTGAAGTAAAGTGATTCTAGATGGATGAGAAGAGCACTGTCAGGGGCAATTATGTGGATAAATATGCATGAGTATTGGCTGTATAAAAAATAGTGATAATAATGACTTGCGGACTTTAAAAGATACATCGGCCCGGGCGCGGTGGCTCACGCCTATAATCCTAGCTCTCTGGGAGGCCGAGGCGGGCGGATTGATTGCTTGAGGTCAGGAGTTCGAAACCAGCCTGAGCGAGAGCGAGACCCGTCTCTACTATAAATAGAAAGAAATTAATTGGCCAACTAATACATATAGAAAAAAAAAAATTAGCCGGGCGTGGTGGTACATGCCTGTAGTCCCAGCTACTCGGGAGGCTGAGGCAGCAGGATTGCTTGAGCCCAGGAGTTTGAGGTTGCTGTGAGCTAGGCTGACGCTATGGCACTCACTCTAGCCTGGGCGACAAAGCGAGACTCTGTCTCAAAAAAAAAAAAAAGATACATGGAATTAAAGTATGTGGTAGTAATAACGCACAAGTAGAAAGGAGAGTAAATGGAATTAGTGCTCCAAGGTTCTTGCATTGTCTGAGAAGTGGTAAAAGTACTAATTTATATAAAATTTCACAGATCATGGGTACATGTTAGTCACTAAGGTAACCACTAAAAGAATAAAGAATGTATATTTGATAAGCTCATGGAGGAGAAAAATGGGAAAATAAAAAATGGTTAAAGCAAAAGAGGGCAAGAAAGGGAAGATAAAGGAACATGGAACAGGTGAGACACAGAAAACAAATAGTGAATTATTTTATTATTTATTATGACGGTTGGTTCTAGGTAAAGCATATGAAAAATGCCAATCTTTGAGCTGTAAGAATAGCAATTTCAGCTGGGTGCTGTGGCTCACACCTGTAATCTTAACACTCTGGAAGGCAGAGGCAGCAGGATCGCCTGAGGTTAGTGAGACTCTGCCTCAAGAAAATAAAAAGCAATTTCATAATACCTTAAATGTAAACAGATCAAATTAGTTAAAATCAAAGATGGTCAGAATGAGTTAAAAAGAAAGCAGCTATATGCTGTGTACAAAGAGTCATGCTTTAAATGTAAGAATACAGGAAGTTTGGAAGTAGAAGGATGGAAAAACATACTCTATGTAAACACCAACCTAAGAAAGTTTATTTAACTATTATATATAAGATAAAGTTGACTTTTAAGACAAGAAATATTCCTAGGGAGATAAAGAAGGCTATTTAAATGATAAAGACTTTAGTTTATCAAGAAGAGGCAAAAAGGATGTTCAAGTTTATATAACATTATAATTGTATCAATATTTTAAAAAACGAGTGGAAGAAAGGTAGTTCAGTAATCTTATGAATTAGCATAACTTTAAAATATTACTTTTATCAAACTAATCAGTATTTGCATATATGATTTGTGTGGGTTTTTTTTTTTCCTTTGAGACCGTGTCTTGCTTTGTCACCCAGTCTGGAGTGTCATGGTGTCATTATAGCTCACCACAACTGCAAACCCTTGGGCTCCTGTGATCCTCCTGCTTTCAGCTTCCCTAGTAGCTGGGACTACAGGCATGTCCCACCATGCCTAGCTAATTTTTCTGTTTTTTGTAGAGACAGGTCTTGCTCTTGTTCATCTGGTCTCGAACTCCTGAGCTAAAGCATTCTCCCGCCTAAGCTTCCCAGAGTGTTAAGATTTCATACATGAGCTACCGCACCAGGCCTGTTTCTGGTTTCTTTAGATCAACTTTGTTTGACAGGAGCTTCCATGTTGTAGTTAGTATAGTATAATACTGTTGCTATGTATTATTCTATTGTAATGAATATATCACAATTTATGTATATTGTTGGACATTTGGGTTATTTCCAGTTTTCATTATTACTAATAATGCTTTTCTGCACATTTGTGTGTATATATCCTAGTATACCTTTCCAGGCATGGATCTGCAGATTCATAGAGTATACAAATCTTTTACCTGACAATACAGTGCTGAGCTGTTTTCCGACTTGGTTGTATCAGTTTAGATTCCCACCAGCAGTCTTTGAAGGGTTCCTTTTGTTCCACATCCTTGCCAAGCAAGAATGTTGGTGTTGCTGATTTGGTGTGTGTCTAATTGTGATCTTATTTTCATTTTCTTGAATGTTTAATGAGGTTGAGTATCATATCATATTTTTTGGTTATTTGGATGTAATTTTTTGCTTTTATGATAGTCTCAATCAAGTCTCATCCATTTTTGTATTAGATTGTCTATAGTCTATCTTATTGGTTTGTAGATGTTGTTATATATTCTGTGTGTGTATGTCTGAATATGTATATTCTGGTTCACCCCTCCCCCTGGATATATATGTATTATAAATATCTTCTGATTTTGTGACTTGTGGTTTTACTTTTTGTGGTGTCTTTTTTTTTTTTGAGACAGAGTTTTGCTCTGTTGCTTGCGTTAGACTAGTGCATTGGCGTCAGCCTAACTCACAGCAGCCTCAAACTCCTGGGTTTAAGTGATCCTCCTGCCTCAGCCTCCTGAGTAGCTGGGACTACAGGCATGCACCACCATGTCCAGCTAAGTTTTTCTATATATATTTTTAGTTGTCCAATTATTTTTAGTAGAGACAGGGTCTCGCTCTTGCTCAGGCTGGTTTCAAACTCCTGATCTTGAGTGATCTTCCCGCCTCTGCCTCCCAGAGTACTAGAATTATAAGCTTGAGCCACTGCTCCCTGCCTATGGTGTCTTTTTTTTTTTTTTTTGACACAGAGTCTTGCTTTGTTGCCTAGGCTAGAGTGAGTGCCGTGGCGTCAGCCTAGCTCACAGCAACCTCAAACTCCTGGGCTCAAGCGATCCTTCTGTCTCAGCCTCCCAAGTAGCTGGGACTACAGGCATGTGCCACAATGCCCGGCTAATTTTTTCTATATATATTAGTTGGCCAATTAGTTTCTTTCTATTTATAGTAGAGACGAGGTCTCGCTCTTGCTCAGGCTGGTTTCGAACTCCCGACCTCGAGCAATCCGCCCGCCTCAGCCTCCCAGAGAGCTAGGATTACAGGCGTGAGCCACCGCGCCCGGCTTTTTTTTTTTTTTTTGAGACAAAGTCTCACTTTGTTGCCCAGGCTAGAGTGAGTGCCATGGCATCAGCCTAGCTCACAGCAACCTCAAACTCCTGGGCTCAAGCAATCCTTTTGCCTCAGCCTCCCAAGTAGCTGGGACTACAGGCATGTGCCACCATGCTTGGCTAATTTTTTCTATATATATTAGTTGGCCAATTAATTTCTATTTATAGTAGAGATGGGGTCTTGCTGTTGCTCAGGCTGGTTTCAAACGCCTGACCTCGAGCAATCCTCCCGCCTCAGCCTCCCAGAGTGCTAGGATTACAGGCGTGAGCCACCGCACCCAGCCTGTGGTGTCTTTTGATAACCAGTTCTTTTAAAGTATAATAGTAGAATTTAATTAATATTTTACTTTATAATTAGTGTTCTTTATGGTCCTGTTTAAGAAAAACTTTTCTTTACCATGAAGTAATGTAAATAACTTTTTTTGTATTCTAAAGCTTTTTAGATTTGCCTTTTACATTTAGGTCTATAACCTACCTGGAATTAATTAATTAATTAATTTTGGTATAGTATAAGGTGAGGCTTTAGTTTTCTTTTTTTCCCATGTGGATACCCAATTGTTCTGTGACCATTTTGGGAAAGTAACCTCTCCTTTGTCATAAAGCAAGGGTCAGTATATGTGTGGGTCTATTTCTGGATTCTTCTGTTTTTAGTCTTTTCTAGACACAGAGAAATCCCTGTAAATAGAAAGCACAAAAAGATGGTAGGAATAAATACAAATTATCAGTTGCAGTAAATATAAAAGGGACTAAATTCACCTTTTAGAAAACAAAGATTGTTACATTGGATTTTTTAAATCTAACTATATGTTCTTTAAAAGAAACCCATTTAAAACATAAGAACTCAGAAAAGTTAAAAGTAAAAGATGGGGAAAAGAATTAGCAGGCAAATTCTGAGAGTCCTGCATTTGTATGGGAAGGAACAGAGATGTCTCAGTTTAGCCTGAGGCTTTGCTGGGTCTAAGTCCTCTCAGCTTCTGTCCACTAATGGTTGTTAAAATTTAAGCCCCTAGATTACAGAGATTTACCTCTCCCAGGGCAGCCATGTCCATTATTTCCGCCCCTGGGAATTTTCTTCACTCTATTGTGGGGTTAGCCATGTAATTAAAAGTAATTTTCAGTATTTCATCTAGCAGCTTTTAGGCATTTGTGTGGATGTTTCCCCCCTAGTTTTTAGTCTACTGTGTGTTGTCTGCACCATTAGTCTTTCATAGGGCTTTAAGAGCCTAAGAACCTACCCTTTGGGCCAGGCTTGGTGGTACATGTCTGTAGTCCCAGCTACTTTGGAGGCTGATTTGGGAAGATCATTTTAGCTCAGGAATTTGAGGCTGCATTGAACTATGACCGTGCCATTGTAGCCTAGCCTAGGTGACAGACCCAGAATCCTGTCTGTTTTCTTTTTTTTGAGACAGAGTCTCACTCTGTTGCCCTGGCTAGAGTGCCATGGCATCAACCTAGCTCACAGCAACCTCAAACTCCTGTGCTCAAGCAATCCTCCTGCCTCAGTCTCCCGCCCAGCTAATTTTTTCTGTATATGTTTTTAGTTGTCCAATTAATTTCTTTCTATTTTTAGTAGAGACAGGGTCTCGCTTTTGCCTCAGGCTGGTTTTGAACTCCTGACCTTGAGTGATCTGCCCTCCTCGGCCTCCCAGAGTGCTTGGATTACAGGTGTGAGCCACCTCAACGGAAGATCCTGTCTCTTGAAAAAAAGAAAAAGAAAAAAAAGCACTCTTCTGGGAGACCCCTAAAAATCTAAAGTGATTGCTTGTGGACAGTGGGTGTTACGGGTCATTTCTTATATTCTCATGCATTTTTCACATTTCTGCAAAACACATTATTTCATAACTTTTTGAACTTTAAAAAGGAATTTGTCCTTAAGATTCCCCAAGTAATAGCACTTCTTTTCCATTTGTTGCAGGTGGTGCGGTTGTGTCAGAACCCAAAGCTGGCGCTAAAGAATAGCCCACCTTATATCTTAGACCTGCTGCCAGATACCTACCAGCATCTCCGTACTATCTTGTCAAGATATGAGGGGAAGATGGAGACACTTGGAGAAAATGAGTATTTTAGGGTGTTCATGGAGAATTTGATGAAGAAAACTAAACAGACCATAAGCCTCTTCAAGGAGGGGAAAGAAAGAATGTATGAGGAGAATTCTCAGCCTAGGTAATGAAGAAATACTACACAAATGTTAATTCAGGTCTGTGACTGCCTGAGTGCCTAACATATAGAAGTAGTTGAGTTGGTTTTAATTTTATGTTAATAGGAATGGAAAGTTGCCATTTGATTTAAAGGGGTGTTTTATATAAAAGGTTGCCTTGGAGGACATTGTACCATCAATAGCTGTGACAGATATGTTTATAAAAAATCAGAGACTTATAGTCATGAAAATGAGTTGGAAGCAGTAGATCTTTTGGAGACCATGAAGATCATGAATTAAGAGGCAGAGCTTGCCAGAAGCTGTAGCATATTAAATAAATTTTAAGTGTGGGATAATAGGAGAAAAAACAAGCCAGTAGTGTAGATAACTTTAAAAAAAAAAAAAGATCAGAAATAACATTTCCTTTATAGGTAAAAGTAATTTTTCATAGAAAAGGCAGAGACAAATACAGTTAATTTAATAAATATTTGAGGGACCCCTATGTATTCTTGTGTACTAATTAAATACTAAAAACTATAGGTTATCCCACATGTTGTTAGCTTGGCTGTTGTAAATTATATACAGAGAGTGGTCGGGTGCGGTGGCTCACTCCTGTAATATTAGCATTCTGGGAGGCCAAAGCGAGCGGAAGCGGGCAGATCACTCAAGATCAGGAGTTTGAAACCAGCCTGAGCAAGAGCGAGGACCCCCCTCCCCCATCTCCACTAAAAATAGAAAGAAATTAATTGGACAATTGAAAATACGTAGAAAATATTAGCTGGGCATGGTGGCAAATGCCTGTAGTCCCAGCTACTTGGGAGGCTGAGGCAGGAGGATTGCTTGAGCCCAGGAGTTTGAGGTTGCTGTGAGCTAGGCTGATGCCACTGCACTCTAGCCAGGGCAACAGAGTAAGACTCTGACTCAAAAAAAAAAAAACACCAAACAAACAAACAAACAAGTCATAGTCGAAACCAGAGAAAGAAATACGTTTTTTTTTTTCCCCTTAGAGAAATTCAGGGATCTTCTAAAGAGAGAAATAAGTTAACTGTATGTGTGGATGTAATTGTGTTTGATTTTGTCCAATAGGAAATACCAACTCATCTAGAAGAAGTAATACAACAAAAATTTCACACAAATTATTTAGTAAGTTACTCTTGAGGAGTGACTTGAAATTGGGAAGAACAGTAATTTCTAAGGATATTAGGTTAACATGCATGACTCCAGCAGTAGTAACCTACTCACTGCTACTCTTGTCTGCCTTTCCTTTAGATCTGTTGGCTTAGATTCTGGCAACACTAATCTCTCACTTGAAATTTTAGCCACATCATTATCCATATTACCTTGATTCTATCGAATTACTCAAAATTAGTCCAGAATATCAGTTATCAGTCTTTTCTTCTTAAAAAGATTTCTCGTGAATGAATTCAATCTGTGGGAACCTTTGTAACTTCTAATTTATATGTAAATGAACTTTTATTCCTTTTAAATGTCTGAATTTCAGTCCGGATGTGGTGGTTTATAACTATAATCCCTGCACTTTGGGAGGCTGAGGTTGGAGGATCACTTGAGGTCAGGAGTTCCAGACCAGCCTGGCAACATAGTGAGAGCCCTTCTCTAGAAAAAAATAAAAATTAGCCGGCCTGGTGGTGTAGGCCTGTAGTCCCAGCTATTTAGAAGGCTGAGTGGGGGTGGGGTGGGGGAAATCCCTTAAGTCCAGGGTTTGAAGTTGCAGTCAAAGAGCTATGATCAAGCCACTGCACTCCAGCCTGGGGCTACAGAGTGACACCCTGCCTGTAAAAACAAACAAAAAGTAAATTAATCTATTTTATGCTTTTTGTTAAAATAAAACCTTGACTATATGGACCTCTTAGCCAAGTAGTCATTTTGTATTGCTGAGTTTCTAAAAAATCTGATACTTAAGAAATTTATTTACCATATATTGTGAACTAGGTTCTGTCTAGTTTTAGGAGGTGAAAAGGAGGATTAAGCATTCAAATGTGATGTAATGTTACAAATGCTTTAATGGAGATAATCTACAAATGCTGTGTGAATGCAGTTTTGCCTAGTGGCATCAGAGAAGGTGGCATAGAGGAAGTGTTATTTGAACTAGATTTTGAAGGATAAGTAGGAATTTTCTAGGCAGAGAAGTCAAGAAAAAACCTGTAACACAGTGGCATGAAAATGCAAGCTCTGTATGTTTAAGGAACATGAGTCTGGTCTGACTGGAATTGCTAGAGATAAGCTGGAAGTACAGGTTGGAGTCAGATTGTAAAGGGCTGTTCTTTGACCTCTAGACTTTCTCATATAACAGTTTTTTTAATGCCATTTTTATAATGAAGTAAAAATTGTAGATTTTCCTATCTTAGAGAGCTTACTGAACATTGTTTAATTTTTTAGTCACTGATGGTTTGTCACTGAGAGGCAACATAGTATACTGGTTAAGCAGATGGACTCTGAAGCTAACTGCCAAGTTTGAATTTTTTTTTCTTCCTCTCTTCCTTCACATGTTTGAATCTTAACTTTGCCACTTACTTTAGCTATGTGATTTCTCAGTTTCTTCTGTAAAATGAAGTAATAATAGTACTTTCTTTATAGGATTGTTGGGAGTTAAAATGAGTAACTAAAGGTTCAGTACTTAGAACAGTGATTGGCACATTGATAATAAGTGGCTTAGCACTTATTACTCTTAATCATCATTTTTATTACTATAAACATAGATTATTGTGTCAGGTTATATATCAGTGATACTGTCAGGACCTAATGAAGTATGTAGTTTGCCTTTATTAAATGTATTTTTTTATATATTTGCTGTTATTAAATATAAGTATATAATATATAAAACACTATATGTAAGTACGGTTGACCCTTGAGCAATGCAGAGTTTGGGGGTGCTAACCTCCTGTGCAGTAAAAAATCTGAGTATAATTTTATGATCTTATTAAAAAAATTTTTTTTTCTATGTATTTTTTAGTTGGCCAATTAATTTGTTTCCATTTTTGGTAGAGATGGGGTCCCGCTCTTGCTCAGGCTGGTTTTGAACTCCTGACCTTGAGCAATCCGCCCGCCTGGGCCTCCCAGAGTGCTAGTATTATAGGTGTGAGCCACTGCACCCGGCCAAATCTGAGTATAATTTTAGAATCCTCAGAAACTTAACTATTAATAGCCTACTATTGACCAGAAGGCTTACTGATAATGAACGGTTGATTAGCATGCATTGTCTATGTATACGTGCTATACCAAGTGTTTTCACAGGAAAGTAAGCTAGAGGAGAGAAAATGTCATTACATTGAGTAGGAGGAGGAACTGTCTTGCTTTTCATGGTGGGACAAGTGGAGGAGGTGGAAGGGAAGGGAGGAGAGCAGTCACAGTTGGTACAACTTTCTTAAATTTTCATTTATTTATTTATTTTAGAGATGGGGGTCTCACCCTATTGCCCAGGTTGGAGTACAGTGATGTAATCATAGCTCACTGCAGTGTCAAACTCTTGAGCTCAAGTGATCCTCCCACCTTAGCCTCCCATAGTTCTCGGATTGCAGACATGAGCCACTGTGCCAGGCCCTTTTGCCTCATTTTAAACCTCACTGTCAGTATGCTTGTTTTTATCAATTTTATTTACCCTAATCTGAGGCTTTTAAACCTTTGGGCTTGGAATATGGGCTTTTATTCCAGCTCTGTGCAAATTATACATAAAGTGAGAGTAAATACATTTCATCTGAGAATCAGGGCTTTTTTAAAATAAGGGAATATAGATGGATTTTAGTGTATGATCTTTGTGACCTGTATTTTGTTTGCTTAGGGACTTTTTTTTCCTGTTCATTTTTTTATTGATATATAATTCACATACCATTAAATTTGCCCTTTTAAGTATACAATTGAGTGGTTTTTAGTGTATTCACAAAATCATGCAGTCATTACCAGAGTCTAATTCCAGAACATTTTCATCCTCCTAAAGAAACCCCATATCCATTAGCAGTCGTTCTTTATTCTCCTCTCTGGATACCTCCACCCTTCAGCCCGTGGCAGTCATTAATAGCTGCTTTCTGTCTCTGTGGACTTAGCTGTTCTGGATGTTTCATATAAGTGGAATTATATAATATGATATATATACACACATATATATATAATATGCTATATAACATAGTATATATACTATCCATGTATAGTATATAATATATACTATAATATATAGTATGCCTTTTGGATAGGGGGACTACTGTACCTTTAGAGAAATGTCTGTCAAATTCTTTGCTCATTTTTAAATTCGGTTATTTGTCTTTTTATTGTTGAGTTATAAGGTTTCTTTACATATTCTGGATACTTGACTCTTACCAGATATATAATTTGCAAAATTTCATTCTGCAGATCATCTTTTCACTTTCTTTGGTTGTTTGTACTTTTAAGAAACTGTTGACTAATTCAAGCTAGGCCTTTTGTGCCTGGCTTCTTTCATTTAGCATGTTTTCACAAATTCATTCATATTATCACACGTATCAGTACTGCATTCCTTTTTTTTTTGAGACAGAGTCTCACTTATGTTGCCGGGACTAGAGTGCTGTGGCGTCAGCTTAGCTCACAGCAACCTCAAACTCCTGGGCTCGAGCTATCCTCCTGCCTCAGCCTCCCAAGTAGCTGGGACTACAGGCATGCGACACCATGCCCGGCTAATTTTTTTTTATATGTATGTATATATTTAGTTAGCCAATTAATATCTATTTATAGTAGAGATGGTGTCTCCCTCTTGCTCAGGCTGGTTTCGAACTCCTGACCTTGAGCAATCCACCTGCCTCGGCCTCCCAGAGTGCTATGATTACAGGCATGAGCCAACGCGCCCGGCCTGCATTCCTTTTTATATCTAAGTATAAATAATATTTGAATGTATGGATATGTCACATTTTGTTATGGCTGTTTGGGTTGTTTCTACTTTTTGGCTATTACAAATAACGCTACTGTGAACAGTTATGTACACGTTTTTGTGTGGCTATATGTTTTAACTTCTCTTGGGTATGTATACCCAGGAGTGGAATTGCGGAGTCATATGGTAATTCTATGTTTAACATTTTGAGGAACCTCCAACTGTTTCCACAGCAGCTGTACCATTTTACATTCCCCCAGTATCGTATGAAGGTTTTGATTTCTTGCCAGCACTTGTGGAATTTTTGATTATAGCCATCCTACTGCGTGTGAAGAGGTTTCGAGGTGCATTTCCTTAACGAGGAATAATGTGAACGTCTTTTCATCTGCTTATTGGGTGTTTGTGTAGAATAGTCTCTACCTTATCCACAGTTTCACCTTTCTTAGTTTCAGTTACCTGTGGTCAACTGTGGCATGAAAATATTAAATGGAAAATTCCAGAAGAAAACAATTCATAAGTTTGAAATTGCATGCTGTTCTGGTTAGCATGTTGAATTCTTGCATCATTTCACTTTGTCCAACCTGGGACATGAATCCCAGGTTGTTTTGTCCAGGAGATCCATGCTGATGGTATATAGTGCCCCTGTTAGTCAGTAGCCATCTTGGATATCTGGTCGAGAATACATAGGGTATATATAGAGTTCAGTACTGTCCGCGGTTTCAGGCATCCACTGGGGGTCTTGGAACGTGTATGCCTTTTGGATAGGGGGACTACTGTACCTTTAGAGAAATGTCTGTCGAATTCTTTGCTCATTTTTAAATTGGGTTATTTGTCTTTTTATTGTTGAGTTATAAGATTTATTTACATATTCTGGACACTTGACTCTTACCAGATATATAATTTGCAAAATTTCATTCTGCAGATCATCTTTTCACTTTCTTTGGTCGTTTGTACTTTTAAGAAAGAAACTGTTGACTAATTCAAGGTCATGAAGATTATGCATAAGAGTTTACCCTAGGTTTCCTAGTTTTAGCTCTTGCACTTACATCTTTTATCCATTTTGAGTTAATTTTTGCATATGATGTGAGGTAGAGGTTTGACTTCATTCCTCTGCATCTGGATACCTCTTTGTCCCAGCACCATTTGTTGAAAAGACTGTCCTTTCTCCACTGAATGGACTTGCTGCTCTTGTAGAAAGTAAATTGAGTATAAATGTAAGGGTTTATGTCTGGACTCTGAATTTGATTTCATTAATCTACATACCTATCATGTTGCTAGTATCACACTATCTTAATCACTGTAGCTTTGTAGTAAAGCTTTGGAATCAGGAAGTGTGAGTCCCCAAACTTTGTTCTTCTTTTTCAACATTGTTTTGGCAGCTATTCTGGATCCCTTGCATTTCTATATGAATTTAAGATTAAGATCAGTCTGTCAATTTCTGCAAAAGGAACAGCTGGAATTTTGATATAGTATTGACTCTGTAGATCATTTTGCGGATTATTGCCATTTTTAACAATGCTAAGTCTTCCAGTCATAAACATTGGATATCTTTCCATTTATTTTTATTTTCTTTTATTTCTTTCAGTAATACTTCATGGTTTTTAGTGTTGAAGTCTTTTACAAAACTCTTTGGTTCAGTTCATTCCTAAGTATTTTATCCTTTTTGATGCTATTTCAAATGGAATCATTTTCTTGTTTTTGTTTTTGTTTTTTGAGACAGAGTCTTACTTTGTTGCCCAGGCTAGAGTGAGTGCCGTGGCATCAGCTTAGCTCACAGCAACCTCAAACTCCTGGGCTCAAGCAATCCTACTGCCTCGGCAGCCTGAGTAGCTGGGACTACAGGCATGTGCCACCATGCCCGGCTAATTTTTTCTCTATATATTAGTTGGCCAATTAATTTCTTTCTATTTATAGTAGAGATGGGGTCTCGTTCTTGCTCAGGCTGGTTTCAAACTCCTGACCTTGAGCAATCCACCCACCCCGGCCTCTCAGAGTGCTAGGATTATAGACGTGAGCCACTGTGCCCTGCCAGAATCATTTTCTTAAATTCTTTTTTTTCTTTCCCTAAATTTCTGTAAGTTGAAATGTGTTTTCATAATCTCATTTTGGATTGTTCATTGCTCATATATAGAAATACAGTTGACTTTTGTATATTAATCTGGTATCCTGCAACTTTACAGAACTCATTTATTGGCTCTCGTAATTTCTTGGTGGATTAGGCTTTCCTGTATACAAGATCATGTCATGTGCAAAAAGAGATAATTTTACTTCTTCCTTTCCTTCCTGGGTGCTTTTTATTTCTTGCCTAATTGCCCTAGCTAGACCTCCTTTGTTAAATAGAACCTGTGTTGAATATATTTGGCAGGAGTGGACATACTTGTCTTCTGGTATTAAGGGGGAAAATTTTAAGTCTTTCATTGTTGAGTAGGATATTAGCTGTGGGATTTTCGTAGATGCTCTTTATCAGGTTGAGGAAGTTCCCTTGTGATTCTTGTTCTTGTGTTTTAATCATGAAGTGGAGTGGGTGAGGGGCACGGAGGTTCCGTGGTTCATGCCTATAATACCAGCACCTTGGGAAGCCAAGGTGGAAGGATCACTTGAGGTCAGGAGTTTGCAACCAGCCTGGACAACATTGCAAGACCCTGTCTTTATAAAAAAAAAAAATTTTTTTTTTAAATTTTAGCTGGGCATGGTGGCATACGCCTGTAGTCACAGCTACTCAGGAGGCTGAGGCAGGAAGATCACTTGAGCCCAAGAGTTGGAGGTTGTAGTGAGCTATGATTGCACTACTGCACTCCAGCCTGGGTGACAGACTGAGACCCTGTCCCCCAAAAAAAAAAGAAAAAAGAAAAAAGAAAGGGAGGGAGGGAGGGAGGGGGAGAGAGAGAGAGAGAGAGAGAGAGAGAGAGAGAGAGAGAGAGAGAGAGAGAGAGAGAGAGAGAGAGAGAGAGAGAGAGAGAGAGAGAGAGAGAGAGAGAGAGAGAGGAGAGGAGAGGAGAGGAGAGGAGAGGAGAGGAGAGGAGAGGAGAGGAGAGGAGAGGAGAGGAGAGGAGAAGGGGAGGGGAGGGGAGGGGAGGGGAGGGGAGGGGGAGGGAGGAGAGGGGAGGGAGAGAGGAGAGGAGAGAGATAAGAGAAGAGAAAAAGAAAGAGAAAGAAAGAAAAGAAAAGAAAGAAAATCATGAACAGATGTTAGAAACCTTTCATTCTTTGTTCCTGGTTTTTCTTTTTGGGATAGTGGAGTGCTAGTTAAAGTATATGAAAAGAATCTTGATTATAAACAAAAAACTAACTTGAATAGCTTAAGCCCAAGTAGAAATTGGTTGACTCATAGAATTTTTGAAAAAAATGAGTATCTTAAGTTGCACTAAAGGCAAGAATGCAGGTGAAGCCTCAGGAACGACTGAAACCAGGATTGAAATGCTGCTGGGACTTTGATTTTTTAAATTTTTTTTATTTTTTTATTTTTTTGATTTTTTTTGTCTTTGATTCTTCTGGTATTACTTCATACTCTCAGTGTAGATTAATGTGTAAATTTCAGGAAAAGATGGCCTCTGCAATACCCAAGTTTTATATCTTAGCAGTTTCTGTTACAGGAGAAGGTCTGACTCCTACTTCAGTTTTGACTTTGGCTTAATGTAGAAGAATTGATTGTCCTGGACTGTTCAACTTTGGAAGAAGCTAAGTACTGTAATTAGTCCAGCACAGGGCAGTGGCTTAGGGAACATATCTGCTCTCTTAAAGCCATGTGTATGAGGAAGTTTGTTCCTAGGTTGCGTTTTTTTTTTTTTTTTTTTTTTGAGACAGAGTCTCACTTTGTTGCCTAGGCTAGAGTGAGTGCCGTGGCGTCAGCCTAGCTCACAGCAACCTCAGACTCCTGGGCTCAAGCGATCCTTCTTTCTCAGCCTCCCAAGTAGCTGGGACTACAGGCATGTGCCACCATGCCCGACTAATTTTTTCTATATATATTAGTTGGCCAATTAGTTTCTTTCTATTTATAGTAGAGACAGGGTCTCGCTCTTGCTCAGGCTGGTTTTGAACTCCCGACCTCGAGCAATCTGCCCGCCTCGGCCTCCCAGAGAGCTAGGATTACAGGCGTGAGCCACCGCGCCCGGCCGTAGGTTGCATATTGAGGAGCTAATCCTTTATATATTCTTTAGAAGAGTATGTATAAATGTATTTATCAGTATATAATATAGTTGCTTCATGACTTTATTTTAGAAGAGAGTAGTAGTTGAACCAAATTCTCTGAAGATAACTGTGCCCTCATTTTTCTTAGTCCTTGTAAAAAATGAGTTAAACAAAACCATAAGCCATTTTCTTGCCTTTGATCTTTCTTGGTTTTGCACCTGTTTTCATTTGTGCACAGGAAGTTACAGTAGAAGCTGGATGGGATTATACATTGCAGTTAATTTAAAAACTGGATTGTATTCATTGTGAAAGAAAGATTAAGCTTTTCTATTGTAATTATTCTGCCCTTTTAGAGGTAATTAAACTGAAATTATCAAGATTTGCTTTGTTGTATTCAGCTTGGAATAATTCAGAAGTAACTAAAGGCTCATGTGCTAACCATTCATTAAAGAAAAAATTAGTATTGAGTACTTTCTCTGGGGTGTAGGCACTGCTGCAGGAACAGTGGTAGAGCAATGAATCTCTTCTGTCATGAAACTTATAACTTTTTCTCTCTTTTTCCATTAATTTCCAAAGCATAACCTTTATTCCAGTTTTCAAATTATCCTCCAATGGAACAGTGGTATTGCTAATGGATTGGATAGGTTTCCAGTTTGACCTACTCGATAGATGATGCAATGGGGGGTCACTGAGATTTTAAACGGGAAGGACAAGATAGTATTGGCTGCTATCTGGAAAATAGGGCTATTTTCCCTATCTATAGGGCTGTAGCAATGAGGGAAGTAGAGGGATAGGTTACAAGGTTATTGCTCTAGACCAGATGAGAGATGAGATAGTTTAGACTAGGGAGGGGAAATTTGAAAGGAAGAGAAATGGACAGATAAGAAATGGATTAGAGCTAGAATCAGTAAGAATTGTTGGTGGATTGAAGAAAATCAGGATGAGAAAAGATGACAGGGAAGAATCAAGGATGACTTTCAGGTTTCTGTTTTCACTAACTCTGCCCATAGTGGTAGCATTTACTAAAATGGGGAATTCAGGGTGTAGATGTGAGAAGAACCAAATTGAGAGTGAGGGAAATCAAGAGTTACATGCTGGACATATTTAAGTTCAAGATACTTTTATGAGCCATCTAAGGAGATATCTAGTAAGCAGTTGGCTATTTTAGAATTTGGAGTTTAGAGGGAGAGATCCGTAATAGAGATAGAGATTTGGTTCAGAGGAGTGTTTAAAGCCATGAGAACAGGTGCACAGGATCATGTGGAGGGAGGGAAGAAGAATCAGCGATAACGACTCAATAGGAGGCACCACTGAGGGAGAAAGAAAACTAGAAGAGGCCAGGCGCAGTGGATCACGCCTGTAATCCTAGCACTCTGGCAGACCAAGGCTACAGGATTGGTTGAGGTAGGAGTTCGAAACCAGCCTGAGCAAGAGCGAGACCCCGTCTCTAATATAAATCGAAAGAAATTAATTGGCCAACTAATATGTAGAGAAAAAATTAGCTGGGCATGGTGGCACATGCCTGTAGTCCCAGCTACTCGGGAGGCTGAGGCAGTAGGATTGCTTGAACCCAGGACTTTGAGGTTGCTGTGAGCTAGGCTGACGCCACGGCACTCACTCTAGGCTGGGCAACAAAGTGAGACTCTATCTCAAAAAAAAAAAAAAAGAAAACTAGAAGACAGTAGATTGCAAAGGCTAACACAGAACATTTTAAAAAAGAAAAAAACAGGAAACAAGAACAATCTAGTTTGCAAAACATAATATAATTTTCTTTTGGCTTGCAAAAGTGGCTAAAATGGCAAATCTTTTTATTAGCATTTCAAAAGAGGACGCAGGGAAATGAGTATTCCTATATACCTGGGTGTATTAGGAGTGAAATTAGCTTAGCCTTTCTGGGGTGTGGTTTATATCCAAAGAGTTAGAATTTTGCTCAATAGGTCCACTTTTAGGAATTTATTGAAAAGAATTGATCAGGGATTTAGGTTAAAGTATAGCTATAGAGCCATTCATCAAGATGCTCTCTCATAGAGAAAAACTAGACACAACCTAAATGTTCAGTATTAGAAGACCAGCTGGCCGGGCGCTGTGGCTCACGCCTGTAATCCTAGCTCTTGGGAGGCCGAGGCGGGCGGATTGCTCAAGGTCAGGAGTTCAAAACCAGCCTGAGCAAGAGCGAGACCCCGTCTCTACTATAAACAGAAAGAAATTAATTGGCCAACTGATATATATATATAAAAAATAAGCCGGGCATGGTGGCGCATGCCTGTAGTCCCAGCTACTCGGGAGGCTGAGGCAGAAGGATCACTCGAGCCCAGGAGTTTGAGGTTGCTGTGAGCAAGGCTGACGCCACGGCACTCACTCTAGCCTGGACAACAAAGTGAGACTCTGTCTCAAAAAAAAAAAAAAAAAAAAAAAAAAAAAGAAGACCAGCTATATAAATAACAGACTATGGTATAACTATATAGACATAAAAATTTTTGCTGATGAAGAATAATGATGTGATAAACAATATAGTACCTAAAGAACTAGGCTACAGAATTGTGTGCATAACTAATGAGATCCCATTTTTGTAAAAAATATTTTAAAATACACAAAAAAACCTAGAAGGAGTGGTACCAAAATGCCAACAGAAGTTACTATCTGTAGGTATTAGAATTAGAGGTAGTTGTAATTTTCTGTTTGATTTCTAAATTTTCTACAGTGAATATGTAATTGATCACATTTTTTTTAAAAAAAGAAAAAAATGGGATATTTCTTAGGTAACAGCATGGATTCACATGGACAATCCTGAACAACTGCCCATTTATTAGAGTAATGTGATTGTTAGAGTCAGGTGAGCTCAGTGATCCCAGCTAGAAACAGTCTGATGGGAGGAGGGAGAATAGGGAGTTACTGCTTAATGGGTATACTAGAAACTGTATTCTCTGTGGGCTTATGAAAAATTCTGGAAATGGATAGTGGTGACATAACATTGTGAATATACTTTATGCTACTAAATTGTACACTTAGAAAAAGTTAATTTTTTTTTTAAAGAGGTCCTATGGGGAAAAAGCTTTACATAACAATTTAGCCAGGCATAGTGGCTCACTCCTATAATCCCAGGACTTTGGTGGGCTGAGGTGGGAGGATCACTTGAGGCCAGGTGTTTGAGACCAGCCTGGGCAACATAGCAAGATCCCATCTCTACAAAAATAATAAGAAAATTAACTGGGCATGGTGGCAAGCATCTGTAATCCTGGCTACTTGGAAGGCTGAAGCAGGAGGATCTCTTGAGCCCAGGAGTTGATGGTTGCAGCAAACTGTGATAATGCCACTGCACTCCAGCCTGAGACCCAGTCTCTTTTAAAACAAAACAAACAAAAAGCAATTTAAACATTGCACAACTGCTTTTCCTGAGGACATCTGAGGACAGTATCGCTTTTTGTGTACTTCTCATTTTGTCATATAGGATGTTAAGAAAACATGTCCTGGCTGGGCGCGGTGGCTTATGCCTATAATCCTAGCACTCTGGGAGGCCGAGATGGGTGGATCGCTCAAGGTCAGGAGTTCGAAACCAGCCTGAGCAGGAGCAAGATCCCATCTCTACTAAAAATAGAAAGAAATTAATTGGCCAACTAAAAATATATAGAAAAAAGTAGCCAGGCATGGTGGCGCATGCCTGTAGTCCCTGCTACTCAGCATGCTGAGGCAGTAGGATCCCTTGAGCCCAGGAGTTTGAGGTTGCTGTGAGCTAGGTTGATGCCACAGCACTCTAGCTGGGGCAACAGAGTGAGACTGACTCAAACAAAAAGAAAAAAGAAAACATCCTCAACAGTTGAAATTTAACAATGTTAGTAATTTTTTGCTTCATTAAGGACATTCTTTTTTTTTGTTCCTTTTAAAAAAATTTTTTCTGTGGACTTATGTAAAGAAGTAAAGGATGCTAGTAAGTGCAATAAGCATTTTGCTTTTATTGCAAGTCACAGTGAAGAATACCATGACTACCTGTATAATTTGGTTCTACTGTCTTGATTCATGCTAAGATACCAGCAGTCTTATCCACCATTTGCTTGTGTGCCATCAGTGCAAATACCGACACAATGGAAAAGGCAAATCATGTGTCTTGGTATTTATATGGAAGTAATTTTAACATTGTGGACTCCCTGAAAATGTCTCAGGGACTGCATACCATATTTTGAGAATTGCTGTACTGATGTATACATTTTTTAAATGCTATAGCCACATTATAAGGAATTTAAAAAGTAACAAAAGGGAAAAGAAAGTGACTAACACTGCTGTTATTTTGGTACAGTTCCTTCTAATTTCTTAAAGAGTAGCATTTTCGTGATGTTATACTGTTCCTACACTACTTTATAATTCTAGAGAGAGGCAGACTATTCTTGTCTTGTTCGTTGTTCCGTCATTGTGCATTTCAAAGGAATCGAATATCAAGGCTATTAAATAGATTTTGATAAGTTTGTCCGGTCCTATGGATAGATAGTAGCTGCTTAGATTGCCATATTGAGGGGTTCATTGGCCAAAAGTTCCAGAATGGATTAGAAATGTATTCTGTGGGCCTGGCAGGGTGCCTGTAATCCTAGTACTTTGGTAAGACAAGGCAGGAGGATCCTTTGAGGCCAGGAGTTCAAGACCAGCTTGAGCAACATAGTGAGAACTTATTTTTACAAAAAAATTAGAAAAGTTAGCCATGTGTGGTGGCTTACCTGTAGTCCCAGCTATTTGGGAGGCTGAGGCAGGAGGCTCATTGGAGCTCAGAAGTTTGAGGTTGCAGTTGAGCTATGGTGATGCCAGTGCACTCTAGCACATTTTTATCAAATTTAGAAAATTTTTACCATGTTTCTTTAGATTTTTTTGTCTCTCAGGGGACTCCATTTACACATATATTTGGCCACTTGATGTGGTCCCACTGGCCAGTGATGCTCTATTCATTTGTTCCAGTATTTTATTTTTGGTAGTTTCTGTTACTGTCTTGAAGTTATTGTATCTTTTCTTCTGCAGCGTGTATGTATTGATTTAGTTTTTGAGAGATAGAGTCTCACTCTGTCTCAGCGATCCTCCTGCTTCAGCCTGAGTAGCTGGGACTATAGGCATGTGCCAGCAAGCTTGGCTATTTTTTTTATTATTATTATTTTATTTTTTTAGAGACAGAGTCTCATTTGTGTTGCCCGTCTGGTCTTGAACTCCTGGCCTCAAGTGATGCTCCCACCTTCCAAAGCACTGGGATTACAGTGGTGAGCCACCACACCTGGCCTCTTCTGCAGTAATTAATTTGCTGTTAATCCCTTCCATTGAAGTTTTCATCTCTGCAAGTTGGATTTGGGTCCTTTTTATATCTTCGATGTACTTAACATGTGGAAATGTTTCTCTACCCTTTTTTACATATGAAATATAATTAGAATAACTATTTTGATGCCCTTGTCTGCTAAGTCTTTCATATGTGTCACTCATGGATTTAATTCTATTGGCTTATTTTTATTCTCAGTAAGTCATTTTTCTGCTTCATTGTATGCTTGGTAATTTCAATTGGATGCCAGACATCGTTAATTTTACCTTTTTGGGTGCTGGATTCTTTTGTGTTCTTATAAATATTCTTGAGCTCTATTCTGGAACACAGCTACATTACTTGGAATAGTTTGATCCTTTTAAACCTTGTCAGGCAGGACCAGAACAACAACGCTTAAGGCAAATTTCCCCTCAATGTCCACTGAATTAAAAGAGTTTTTTCGTCCCATGTCCCTATGTTAGAACTAGGGATTATTTCTTTTACTCCTTTCAGGTGGTTCTTTCCCTGGCCTCAAATATTTCCCTGTGCTGATCAGTGCTCAGCTGAAGACCTGTCTTAGGAGGTCCCTCCTGTACCTCTTCCAGAGCTGCCTCTCTCCATATGCAGCTCTCTCCTCTCTGGTATTCTGCACTGGGAACTCCAACTGCCTTGGATTCCCCAGACTTACATAGGGCTCCCCTATGATTGACCTAACTACTGTCTGGAGAGTTTCCAGGTCTCAGCACTGGGAGCGGAACCCAGGCAGACCCGACCATCTCTCTGGGTTGAGAAGACAGAACTGTGAGTTCACTAAAGAGTGATTTAGGGATTGCTGTCCTCTGCTGCCTGATGTCCAGTGTCTGAAAATCATTGTTTCATATATTTTGTCTATTTTTTTAGTTCTTTCAGGTGGGAGAGTAAATCCAGTCTTTGCAATTCCTTCTTGGATGAAAGCAGAAGTTCCAGTCTAAAACTTACTTTGGAGTATTTCCAAAATCAGATGCAGTTAATATTTGTCATGTGCTTGTTGTGTGCCTGATTTGTTTGAAACTCAGTATAGTCTTCTTCATGCACTCCCTACCTCACTACACATTAGTTGAGCACTTTCTATGTGTTGGGCACTGTATATTCATTGTTGAGCAGAATAATACTTTATAGACATGGAAACTGAGGCTCAGAGAGTTGCAATAAATTACCCAAGTCCATGTAGCTAGTAAGTGGCAGAACCTTAAAAAATTTGAAGAAATAAAAAAATTTCCAAATTTGATGAAAAACTAAATTTTAGACTGAGAGCAAATTAAGAATCTTCTCATACATCTTTCTCAAGTCCACAGAATTCATTTCTAATCCACCCTTGAACCTATTGCCTCTGAACCCCGCAACACAGTAATCCAAGCAGCTACCACCTATCGGTAGTACCATGTAGACTTATTAAAATCTATTTATTAGCCTTGATACTCTTTCTTCGAAATGCACAATGAGTCAACCAAAAAAAGACTGCTTTTATCCGAGGTTTCCAAAATGTTTATTGCCAATTCTGTTGTTTGTTTGAATGTAAAGGACTGCTGACTGTATATTTCATTTGTTATAAATGATCCTTTGGAGGCCACAGCTCAAGCATTATGTAAAACAGTAAACTACATAAGCTTAGAGAAATTAAAATATGTTTTAATAGACATGTCTTTTGAACACAAAAATATTTAGTAGTATGATTTATAATAATACCAAGAGAATTTCATTACAAATATTTCTAGTGGGACATGGGCTTGATTATGCAGACAGAGGGAATATGAAGACACTCTTCTGTGCCTACCCCTAAAGGATCAGTGATAACTTTTATAAAACTAGAACATTATAGAGAAGTAGGCAGAATGTCAAGTAGAATGTGCAAAAAGCTTTTTCTAATCACTTTGCTGTAGTAGTGCCAACCAGGACTTTCTCTAAAACCGTAATACTGTGAAGTCTACAACTGCATTTAAATTAGGAGTATCTTAAAGAACAAGCTCAAAAACTGGCTACGAGAATGTCTTTCTTGCCAGTTTTTTTAGTATACAAAACCAGCAAATGCTTGCTAGAGATATCTAGTAGTATGAAAATGTTAGCAGCATTGTGAATTCCAGTCCTGGCAACTTATTTTTTTCCTTTTATTTGCTGTGTGTTGAACTTAAAATATTGTTTTCTTCAGAAAGCTTAAATCCTATGTATTTAAGGGTTAAATTTGTTAAAGAAATGGAATAAAAACTTTTCTTTGTTAGTGTTTTTCTTTCCTCTCTTTCTTTTAAACCCTCCCCCTACTCTTTTTACATGCAAAACACTCATCCAGCTTAGTGTCTAATGAAATATATCTTGATGGTTGAAATCTAAGTTCAGACTTACTGTCTCTTGTTTTATTCTTATTTTTATGGTATTTTTCTGAGACTATTTATATTTAAAATAATTAGTTGAATCTTTTATTTTCTCCATGAAGTAGAACCAGATAATAGTGATCCATTTCCTCCTATTCTCCTGTTTGAACTTCAGTGAGCATGATTAAAAAGCCACTTAGGAAGGAAAATCTTCCATTGTTTCTGTTAACAGTGAGCTAAATTCTCTTGACATGAACCTTTGTGCAGGACTCTTTGAGCCTACATTTGGCTGCATATTACCTATTTTATTTTTTAATTCACTAGATCAAGGTTTTATAGGTTAGGTCTTCCTTGCAGATTCTAAATGATTAACAGACTGCTTTGTATTACAGTTTAACAGTTATTTTTGCTCAGTGACACACTTTCATGTCAGTAAATCAGTAGTATTGAGCAGTGAAGTGAAGGCAGTGTAGAATAAAGTGTTCTCATAGTTTAATCATTCCATAATGTAAACATATTTCAAAACATCACATTATACCCCCTACATACAATTATTATTTATCAATTCAAAATTTTAAAGAAGTATTCTCATAGGATTGTTGTATTATAATAAGTAAATATTTAGGGCCGGGCGCGGTGGCTCACGCCTGTAATCCTAGCTCTGGGAGGCCGAGGCGGGCGGCTCGTTTGAGTTCAGGAGTTCGAAACCAACCTGAGCAAGAGCGAGACCCTGTCTCTACTATAAATAGAAAGAAATTAATTGGCCAACTAATATATACATAAAAAATTAGCCAGGCATGGTGGCACATGCCTGTAGTCCAGAAGGATCGCTTGAGCCCAGGAGTTTGAGGTTGCTGTGAGCTAGGCTGACGCCACGGCACTCACTCTAGCCTGGGCAACAAAGTGAGACTCTGTCTCAAAAAAAAAAAAAAAAAAAAAAGCAAATATTTAGAAAGCATTTAGAATAATGCTTTGTTTACAGAAAGCAGGGCATAGTATTTGATTAAAAGAAAATTAGAGAAGAGTACTCATTGAGGAAACATTATGGAAAGGAGAAAGTTAAAAGAAATAAGTCATATTTACTGAATTATATACTTAAAAATGGTTAAAATAGTAAATTTTGACATGTACATTTTACCACAACTTTTTTAAAAGAAAGAAATTACAATTTAAAGGCTGTCGAAATTTTCTTTATGTCATATGTCTCTTAATGATGGGGATACAGTCTGAGAAGTGTGTTATTAGTTGATTTTATCATTGTGGGACCATTAGAGTGCACTTATACAAACCTAGATGGTATAGCCTACTACATATCTAGGCTGTATGGTACAGCCTATTGCTCCTAGGCTACACACTCCTATAGCATGTTACTGTTCTGAATGCTGTAGGCAACTGTAACACAATATTAAGTATTTGTGTGTTGAAACATCGAAACATAGAAAAGATACAGTAAATATACTATGCTGTTGTCTTACAGGGACCACTGTTTTATGTGCTTCCCATTGTTGTCCAAAACGTTATTATATGGCACATGACTGTACTCATTTAGCAAGTTTTTTTTGTTGTTTTTTTTTCTTTTGTAATTGAGATTTTATTGGTTGAGGATCAGTACAGACATTTCAATTTGTACACAATTCTTAACATACGTACCAAAAATCTAAAAAGCCATTTATTTTCATTCTTTTTAAAACAGTTATTCCAGTGACTTTCCAGCTTAAAATTTGGAGACAAATTTTCCTTAAGAGGATATCGAGTACTAGTATCTTCAAATGTTGATAAGCTGTTACATAAGTCCCACCAATTCACAATTTATTATCATATATACTACATACTCAAATTTTCAATCTTTCACAGCACATTAACAAAGTTATTAGAAAAACAGGACTACCACGATCAAAGAAGTTACAGAATATATGCAATTCTGACAAAGACAGCCATGATCAAGGAGTGGTTTTCTTTAGGAAACAAGTCTACTAAAAACATGGGAATAGAAGTAATTTAAAATGTTCAAGACATTAAATGCAGGCCTGGGACTCCATATTGCCATTTAATATGCTTTATATTATAGGATATAAAAACTAATCCCCATCTATGGAATGTTAAGCTGACACCCAAGACAGTCAAAGCCTCCCATAGTTCAATATCCCACACTATTTTCTGGTTGTACCAAAAAATAAACAACCAGCAAATGATTTCACCTCTTAAAAAAATTCATTTACACTTAAAAAATGGGATGAGGTGGGATTCTCTCCTTCTTAAAAATGTTTCTAGAGCTACTAAAAGACTTACATTTACAAAATAGTTGATAAAAATATTCCTCTGGATTGTACAAGAAGGGAGACAGGGACCACTGATAAGACATGGTATATGATATTAATCAGACTTGACTTCTTTCTCTCCTGCTTCATCAGAGGCTGGGCTCTCTTCAGTTTTAGTTTCTCCATTTTCTGCAGGTAAATCTTTAGTTTCTTGGTTAGCCACTTCGGCCTGTTTTCCCTTTGCTCCCCTTTTCCCTTTTGGTTGCACTTTTTTGTCTGAAGATTTATCCTTTGCTGCTGCCTTTTTGGGCTTCGCTTCCACCTTCGCAGGAGCAGGTTTCGCTGACAGCCGCGCAGATCTCCTCTTGGGCTCCTCCTTCACCGCGCCTTCGGCCGAGCTGATCTTCCTCTTGGGCATCATGGCGGCGGGGAGGGCTAGTGCTGGGTGCCTGCTGGGCCGCGGCGCACCGGGAGCCTTCCCGGAGCTGGGCTGTCTGGCCGCTGCTGTCCCTCCCGCTGCCCGAGCTGCTGAGACCCGCGGCGGGGCCTTTAGCAAGTATTTTTGAGGACTCGTTTTTGGTAGACTCCTGGTGAACATCAGTGCATCATTTAGACTGAAATTCATAGGTAGAAGGATGAGCAGGTATATAGATTTCCTACTTTCTTGTTGGCCTGTGAGAGAAGAGTGCTTGGATTGGGACATAGCTAGATGTACCATTAAACTGGGTTCCAGGAAAGGGAATCTGTCACCCCTCCCCGACCTCTCTTTTTACTAAGTTGCCTGTGGTGAGGTAAAAAGTGTTGCATTTAGGTGCCTTTTTTTTTTTTTTTTTTAAGACAGAGTCTCACTCTGTGGCCTGGGCTAGAGTGCCGTGGCATCAGCATAGCTAACAGCAACCTCAAACTCCTGGGCTCAAGCAATCCTCTGGATCTGATTATGGAAGTAATCATAATAAGTTACTTATTTCTGTATTTGTGAACAGTTTGTAGAAGCTAAGAATTAGCTTTTGTAGGGAATTTAGCAAAAATTCTTCTGTAGTACTGACACAGTCTATTTGTACTTGTGCACACATCCATGTATAAGCATGTCTATATATGAGGGATGGAGAATGGATTTTGATAGCTATTCTATTTAATGGTTATGGTTATTTGTTTATTCAGGATGGGTTTTTTGGTCTTTTTTAATGAGGCAGTGTCTTGCTCTCTAGCCTGGGGCTACAGTGCAGTGGCATCATAGCTCACTGCAACCTCTAATTCAATGGTTCAAGCTATCCTCCCACCTCCAAGTAGCTGGGACTACAGGCATGCACCACCACACCTAGCAATTTTTTCTATTTTTTTGTAGAGACATAGTCTCGCTCTTGCTCAGACTGATCTTGAACTGGCCTTAAGCAGTCTTCCCACCTCAGCCTCCCAAAGTGCTAGGATTACAGGCATGAACCACCACACCCAGCCCACAATTTTCTTATAAATATAGCTTCTTTGGGACCTTGTCATCATTTCCAAATACCTCTCACATGGACTCTTCTGTCTTTTAAAGGTGAAGCCTACCAGCATCATTTTTTTCTATCCTTCTGATTCCTTTCCACCTCCCTCCACACTCCTCCCAAAGGAAGAAACACTATTTCGGCTTGATTGTCCTGTGAGAAGGAACTAGCAGATGGACAGTTTCATTGCCATCAGGGTCTGCAATTTTTCACGTTATTCACAAATCTGTTTCCCTGTCTTTTACCTTTTCCCCAAGCTACCTGCTAGTCATTGCCATGTTAATATCTTTCCGACATTCACACTCAACATTTCTGAACACAGAATGATGTATCCTCTTTATTAGCAAACCAGCTTCATCATCTGTGTTCCCTAATTGAGTTAGTAATGTGATGACAAACATGAACTACTGGGACTGATTCTTGGCTTAACAACTTTTTTTTTTTTGAGACAGAGTCTCGCTTTGTTGCCCAGGCTAGAATGAGTGCCATGGCATCAGCCTAGCTCACAGCAACTTCAAACTCCTGGGCTCAAGCGATCCTTCTGCCTCAGCCTCCCAAGTGGCTGGGACTACAGGCATGCGCCACCATGCCCGCCTAATTTTTTCTATATATATTATTTGGCCAATTAATTTCTTTCTATTTATAGGAGAGACGGGGTCTCACTCTTGCTCAGGCTGGTTTCGAACTCCTGACCTCGAGCAATCCGCCCGCCTCAGCCTCCCAGAGAGCTAGGATTACAGGCGTGAGCCACCGCGCCCGGCCAACTTTTTTTTTTTGGTGCCAAAACTTTGGGAGTGAACCAGGGATTTCCTTAACTACTTCTTCTTCTTCTTTTTTTTTTTTTTTTTTTTTTTTGAGACAGAGTCTCACTCTGTTGCCCAGACTAGAGTGCCATGGCATCAGCCTAGCTCACAGCAACCTCAGACTCCTGGACTCAAGCAATCCTTCTGCCTCAATCTCCTGAGTAGCTGGGACTACAGGCATGCGCCACCATACCTGGCTAATTTTCTCTCTCTCTTTCTCTCTCTCTCTCTCTCTCTTTCTCTCTCTCTCTCTCTATATATATATATAGTTAGTTAGTTTGTTTGTTTGTTTTGTTTTTTTGAGACAGAGTCTTGCTTTGTTGCCCAGGCTAGAGTGAGTGCTGTGGCGTCAGCCTAGCTCACAGCAACCTCAAACTCCTGGGCTCAAACAATCCTGCTGCCTCAGCCTCCCGACTGGCTGGGACTACAGGCATGCGCCACCATGCCTGGCTAATTTTTTCTCTCTATATTAGTTGGCCAATTAATTTCTTTCTATTTATAGTAGAGACAGGATCTCGCTCTTGCTCAGGCTGGTTTCAAACTCCTGACCTCGAGCAATCCGCCCGCCTCAGCCTCCCATAGTGCTAGGATTACAGGTGTGAGCCACTGCGCCCAGCCATTTTTTATATATTTTTAGTTGGCCAATTAATTTCTTTCTATTTTTAGTAGAGATGGGGTCTTGCTGTTGCTCAGGCTGGTTTCGAACTCCTGATCTTGAGCAATCCTCCCGCCCTGGCCTCCCAGAGTGCTAGGATTACAGGCATGAGCCACCGTGCCTAGCCTTCCTTAACTTCGATAATAGTGGAATCTGTCTTCATAAGATTGTAAATGAGAATTAAATAAATAATAAAATATGTAAAGTGCCTGGTACCTAGTAAGCCCTTAAAAAGCATTAGCTTTTATTAATATATTGTTTTGAACTCCTGACCTTGAGCAATCCGCCCGCCTCGGCCTCCCAAGAGCTAGGATTACAGGCGTGAGCCACAGCGCCCGGCCTAGCTTTTATTAATATATTGTTGATAATACCCTGTTTCCATTTGCTCAGGATCAGAATTTCAGGTTCATTTCTCCTTTCCTACCCAGTGATACTCTGCAGTATTTCTCAACTCTGTCTTATTGTACTGCCCCTGTTATTTTCCAGTTCAGGCTCCCATTGCTTCTTTTTTGCAGTACTGTCCTAATTGATCTCTCTACTTTTCTGATTTTCCCTCGAATTCCTCTTGTACACCGCTGTCATTTACAGCCCTAAAACAGATCAGTCCCCAGTCCCCAAACCCTTAATGACTTCCCACTGTGTTTGTAATATCTTTACCCTGGTAGTGAAATCTCTAGGTTTTGAGACCTGCCTTTATTATCAGTTTTATCCTATGCTTCCATGATTTCTCATTCTAGCCGTACCAGTCTATTTGCCAGTCCCTAAACTCTATTACTGTACTGAGCCTTTGCTTTGGTCATTACCTTTGCCTGGAACTCTTCCGCCCCCCATACTTTTATTGAAATTCCATTCATTCTTTCAAGTCCAAGAAGCCTCCTAAATTAATACTAGTTTTACAGTGATTCTGCCATGCAAGCTCTTGTGGCACTTGGTTTTTACTTTATTCTGGCACTTGCCAAAGTCTGCCTAAGTGTTCTAGTCTGCTTTGATAACTAGATCATGAGATCCAAGAAGATTGTTTCTTTCCTGTAATCTCTGACATTGTCTTTGTTTATGGCTTCTTAATAAAAGTATATTAAATTTGATAAAATACTATTAAATATTAATAAAACAGAACTAAAATACTAATGAACTTGAGAATTATTTTTCATGGAAAATAGAATGGCAGTGATGAAGATTTCTCTGGTTTAGTCCCTCCAAACAATCTTAGATTCAGACAGACAGAATTCCACATTCTTTCCCAAGTTTTGAGAATAGCAAAGCTTATTAGTAATAGCTACTCTGTATTTGTTCAGGGAAGTTGGTATTTTATATTCAGGAGTTAAATAATGTAACTAGATAGGCTTTCTACATATTTGATTAGATTCTATTTTGTCTTTGGTTCAGCATAATTTGTTTTGTCTATGTATCTATATTTTTTTTATTTTGTAAGTTCATGGCATGAGCCTTCTGAAAGGTGCTTGGTGTTGTGTCTTATTTGTTAAGGGGAAGGTATGAGAGGTTTTGAAGATTTCTACATTATGTTAACTGGTAAGTTTGTACATTTCTTTAAGGAACTGGTATGGAGAGGTAGTAACCAGTACTGAGGGTTAATGATGCTTCTAACTGTGGACAGTTGCTCCAGTGTGTGTAATTTTACTTGTTATATTGTCTTTCTGAACTTGGGTTAAGTAAATTTAAAAGTTATTTTGAAATATAGAGAAGTCTTATTATATTCTCTAATTCTTAGAAAACAATGATAGTACCATGAGTAATGTAGCTAGTGAACAGTGGTTAAATGTTCACAATGATTTTTGAGCTATTTTTGTTTTTTCTAACCACACTAGAAACCAAAGGTACTAACTTAATATGTCGCAATAGTATGTGCTTAATGAGAATGTATCACATTAATCATTTAAGAATATTGACTCTAGTATAAATGATGCTTTAAATGAGTTAGGAAAAAAGTGAAAAGTAAATATTTTCCAGTAATAACTACACAGTGAAGAAACATGGCAAACACTAACCAAGTGATCAAAGTTAATATTTTCAATAATGCCATGTAGATACCATGACTTGATATGATGATAAGGGCACATTGCCTCTGTGATATTCTTTCCATAAACTTGTAACGCCAGTTCAAAAAGTGAGAAAACCATCAAACACATTGAGGGAACATCCTACAAAATACCTAGGTAACACTCAGAACTATTAATATCGTGAAAAACAAGGAAAGATTTAAGAAATTACACAGACCAGAGGAGACTAAGGAAATGTGACAGGTAAATGTAATGTGGTATCCTGGATTGGATCCTGGAACAGATAAAGACATTAATGGAAAAAACTGGTGAAACTTGCATAAAGTCTGGGATTCAGTTAATAGTCCTGTTCTGATGCTGCTTTCTTAGTTTTGATGAATGTACCACAGTAATTTAAGATAATATTAGGGGAAACTAAAACTGTATGAGGGGTATATGGGAACTCCTTTTACTGTCTTTACAACTTTTCTGTAAATCTAAAATTATTCTAAAATTAAAAGTTTATTTAAAAATAAGTAATGTTTTCCAGTTCAGTTCTACAAATGTATTAAATGCATGTCATGTGCAAGGCAGTATACTCATGTCTGCAGGGCATAACCTCGCGTAAGATACCTTCCCTGCCTCTGCTCTTAAGCAGTTGCCATCCAAATAGGGAAGTAAGATGATTAATATGAAACAGAACTTGATGGAACCTGTGAAAAGTATGAACAATATGCTGTGCGTTCCGAAGCTGAGAGTAGACATTAAATATAGACTGGGGAGTTGTCCCTATTCCTCTCCAAGGAGATAGCATTTGAGAACTTTGAAGGGAAATATGTGTTATACCAAGGAGCCCTGGCTCTTGAATTTGACCTGCTCTGCCACTTACTAGCTCTGTGGCCTTGGCCAAATTATTTAGCATCACTGAGTCTTTGTTTCTCATTTGTAAGATAGGGTTAGTAATTCCTATTTCAAAGCATTATTATGAGAATTAAATGAGATACATTGAGCTTTAGTAAAGTATGTTGGTGCATAGTAAGCTCTTAATGTCAACTGTTAGAGGAGAGAATTGTATATTGTTGATGTGGTACCGTCACCAAAGGCGTGGGCCTGGGAAGTACAGAATGTTTGGGGGAACACTAAATAGTCTTGTTTACAAAGGTGAATTAGGACCATATTGTGAGTGCTTTGATGTATAAGCTGAACAATCTGAATTTTTTTGGTGGTTATTTGGGAAATCATTGAAGATTGTTGTGTAGGAGGAGTAAGGAGATTGAGTCTGTGTTTTAAGATTAAGATTAATTTGGTAGAGGCGGGGCACAGTGGCTCATGCCTGTAATCCTAGCACTCTGGGAGGCTGAGGTGGGTGGATCACTCAAGGTCAGGAGTTCGAGACCAGCCTGAATAAGAGCGAGACCCCGTCTCTACTATAAATAGGAAGAAATTAATTGGACGACTAAAAATATATAGAAAAAATTAGCTGAGCATGGTGGCACATGCCTGTAGTCCCAGCTACTAGGGAGGCTGAGGCATGAGGCTTGAGTCTAGGAGTTTGAGGTTGCTGTGAGCTAGGCTGATATCATGGCACTCTAGCCCAGGCAACAGAGTGAGACTCTGTTTAAAAAAAAAAAAAAAAAAAAGATTAATTTGATAGAAGTATGAGGGGAGTGTTGGGGACTCTCATGGGTTGCTGCCTTCCCATTTACTTGATGAGTTAGTGTCCCCTTTAGCTTTAGAATTCAGTCAGACTGGTTAGGCTAGAATGCTCTGGATGATGAATGGTAATCTGTTATTATGTAATTTGGGAATGTCAAGAGCAGGACCATGAGTATAGCAACAAATATGCTTAATATATGTTTAGTAAAAAGGTCATTAATATTTTTTAGATATATTGGCTGAAAACTCCTTTTGTAGGAGATGGTTTTCATTTTGCTTTTTTCGTTTTTTTAACAAGTAGATAAGAGTTGAACAGAGTACTTCATTGACTTCCTGTGAAGCTTTGTGGGAAGAAGTTCCGTTGTATCTATTTTTAAAGCTGATGACTATGAACAGAGGATGCTGCTATTGAGTTATAAATGCTGTCTCAGTATGTTGTCACTCAGCATTCTTTGGATGATACTAGTATTTGTATATAAGGGTTTTGGAGTTTACAGAATAGGAAAAGCAGCCATTATCATTGAAATGGTACCAGTAAATGAAATACTTAGAAGTAGTGATCACTTTACCTTTCAGCAGTATAATTAATTTATTATCATCTGTATGGGTCTTAAGCCCACACCATCACTGAATGGCTAAGAGTTGTAACCTTATTTCGGGAATATTTTACAACTTCAAAATGATATTTTGTAATGTTTTGTAGCTTGTTTGTTAATCGTTATATTAAAAGTTTTAAATGATTTTGAAATTTTCCCATCAGGAAAGATAGGATCATTTGATCCACAGGTACTGTTAAAATAGATTTAAGTCTAAATTATTGGGGATTTTCCTTAATTTTTTATCATGAAATTTTTCAGTCATACAGAAAAGTTGAAAGAATTTTATAACCACCATATACTGACCTACAAATAACTAAATTAGTGTTTTTAAAAGAAGTGTTCTGTTTTCTTCTTGTCTTTTTTTTTTTTTTTTTTGAGACAGAGTCTCACTTTGTTGCCCAGGCTAGAGTGAGTGCCATGGCATAGGCCTAGCTCACAGCTACCTCAAACTCCTGGGCTCAAGCAATCCTGCTGCCTCAGCCTCCCAAGTAGCTGGGACTACAGGCATGCGCCACCATGCCCGGCTAATTTTTTTCTATATATATTAGCTGGCCAATTAATTTCTTTCTATTTATAGTAGAGACGGGTCTCGCTCTTGTTCAGGCTGGTTTCGGACTCCTGAGCTCAAACGATCCACCCACCTCGGCCTCCCAGAGAGCTAGGATTACAGGCGTGAGCCACCGCGCCCGGCCTTCTTGTCTTTAAAAATCATAGAAACTTCTTTGAATCTTTGAACCATTTTCAGGAAACTATTTCGAGATGTATTTTGTTGTTTCTGTGTCATTTATTCAGAAATTGTAAAATTCTTTGAGTAAAATAATTCATACCTCCTGAGATTTACCCTATTGTAGACTAGATAATATTAGATTAACTTTTCAGACCCTCTTTAGGATTTATACAATTAACTGTTCATTTAAATTCCATAAGATATAACTTCATCTAAATTTCATGCAGACAGAAAGCATACTTTTAAAAATTATTTCTGGATATAATCTAGTCCTTGGTCACATAATGATAAGCTTCTTTTTTCTCATGTCTTTCCTCTTCAATTCTCTTATGAAATTAAGCAGCTGAAGTTTAAGTTTTTTCCCCAGTTTGAATCAGTGGTATAGTATAAATGTATATATTTTTATAGGTGGAAAGAGATCTTTGAGAGTAATTGGTTCCAGCTTCCTCATACCACATCTGACATAGTGGAGGCCCAAAGAGGTTAAATAAATGTCTAAGGACACAATAAGTTAATGGTAGATAAGAAAATACATTTTAGATCTCTAGTCTTGGATATTATCATAAATATTTTTTCAGGCACTTCTTTGTAGAAAGAATAAATAGATTGTGCTTATTAATTGGAAATTTATCTCTATAAAAAATGGAATGTTGACAAAATGTAACTCCAAGCAAGAATGTCTTTATGACTACATTAGACTCATGTTTTGTAAGTCATTATTTTTTCCTGGAGGACCTCAATCTCTTAATATTCATTTCTCAACATTCTTTTTCTTGAAACTGTTACAGCACCTCTGAGTGATGGGGCATTCTCATTAAAATGAACAAGGATGATGGTACTCTCAGTAATTGTCTTAAACATTAATAAATGCATTTTTATTTCTTTATTTTTTAGAGACAGGGTCTCGTCGCTCTGTCACCCAGGCAGGAGTACAGTGGTGTGATCATAGCTCGATGCAGCCTCAAACTCGCGGCCTCCAGTGATCCTCCTGCCTCAGCTTCTCAAGTTGCTGGGATTGCAGGTTTCACACCACCATGCCCAGCTAATTTTTAAAATTTTTTGTGGAGATGGGGGTCTTGCTATTTTGCACAGGCTGGTCTCGGAGCTCCTCAAACTCCTGGCCTCAAGCAATCCTCCCACAGTGGCCTTCTAGAGTAGTGGGATGACAGGCATGAGCCATCATGCCTGTCCTAATAAATGTATTTTTAATAGGGTTAATTTATCTCCTCATACTATATTCTTTTTTTCTATTTCTTTCTCTGTGAATCACTTTTAGTTACAATACAATTTTTTCAGTATTCTATGTAGTAGTAAGTGCATTGGTCAGAATTATTTGAAGGATTTTTCTGTTTATCTCACTATTCATATAAAGGCCACTTTTCAACTTCTGTCTTGTTTGAAATGGTGATTGTGGTTCCTTTCAAGTTGTATTTAGAAGCTAAAACAGTAGCTATAATTGCTTTTTTAATTTACTTGTATATTGGTGACATATAAATCTTAGTTCCTTATCAGGTGAAATTATGCACAGAAAAATACATAACATTACTTTAGGCCTGAGGTATGAGAGAGTACATTGGCTTTTTAGAGCAGGATCTAAGGTAGGGGGAAAAGAACAGACAGCAATCTTGAATTTCAAAAGAAAAAAGAATTGACACTGCATACAGAGTCAGCATTTGGTTATGGAAAAGTTGTGGGAGGTGAAAGAAGAGAACAATGGAATCTTTAAGGTAGACTTTGCTGTTACTTAGATGTAGATGATTAGAGTTAAAGGTAGTACAAGATAGATGACCTCCTTCCTCAGACTCTGCATTAAAGCAAAAACTACTTGCTACTATTGGAACTTAAGAAAGAAAAGCTCTGTCTCCAGGGCATTTTAAAAAATTGAACAATTGTGTTTCTTTGTAGGTCTTTGGAGAATTGTTAGAACACATTGTATGAATTGAAGTAACTGCTGACAGAATTTTGAAAAGTATTGCTTACCTTGTAATAAGCTCAAATATCCATCATGCCTCATTGTTCTGTTTACATGTTAAGACAGATTCCGCTGATTAAATTCTGCCCTATATACACTGTAGACACTGAGCCATAAGCCTAAGGCCTTAAAATGTTATTGAACAGAATTTCAGCTCAGATCAGTTACAAAATGCTCTGAGGCGCGGCTTTTATAGATTGATGATTTCCTTTTACGAAGTATGCTGCTTATGCTGCACGTCTCTGGTGGTTTTAAGAAATGTAAGCTGGCTTTTTGGGAGGATGCATCCTTGAGTAGGAAAATGTCTTAAATTGATTTTCCGTAACTATTTCAGTCGGCACTTAGAATTGCTCTTAGGTACCTAGTGCCATTACACTCTTATGGTCAATAACACTCCCTTTTTTTTGTGGCTTACTTAACAAAATAAAAAAGCTTTCTGTCCATTATTATTTTATCTATATTATGTATATTTTATCTCTGATCCAGCAGAATGCCAGATACCCGGTAGATTTTCAGTGGATGATTATTTGAACAGCGAAAGATAAGGACATAACCCAGTCAGTCCAAGACTCACTCCTTGTCTTCACTTCAGACTCAGCTTAAAATGCAACATTCAGAGAGGCCTCTAAGACCACCCTCCCTAAATAGCAGCCCTACATGGCTCTCTTCTCAAACTCTGCTTTATTCTTCAAAGCACTTTTCTCTCACCGTCTGAGACTCTCTCATGGGAATGCAAATGCCATAAAAGCAGAAATTTTATTCTGTTCATTTTTGTATTCATTCCCAGAGCCTAGCACATAGTAGGCACTCAGATTTTTCTGAAGGTATACTGAAGGTTAGAAGTTTGTACCAGGCCTGGGTGTGGTGGCTCACACCTGTAATCCTAGCACTCTGGAAGGCTGAGGTTGGGAGGATCGCTCAAGATTAGGAGTTGTAAACCAGCCTGAGCAAGAGCGAGACCCCTATCTCTACTAAAAATAGAAAGAAATTAATTAGCCCAACTAAAAATATATAGAAAAAATTAGCCGGGCATGGTGATGTGTTCCTGTAGTCCCAGCTACTCGGGAAGCTGAGGCAGTAGGATCGCTTGAGCCCAGGAGTCTGAGGTTGCTGTGAGCTAAACTGACACCACGGCACTGTAGCCGGGCAACAGAGTGAGACTCTGTGCCAAAAAAAAAAAAAAAAAAAGAAGAAGAAGTTTATGCCAGATGCCTGGAGAGATACAAATAAAAATCAAAGATGGATTCAGACCTTGTGTACACAAATAATGATAGCACAAGATTGGTTCTGATAATATAAGAGAACTGCAAAAAAAATACTGGGGTAGTTGATAGTTTCATTACATCTAGCCAGCTTCTTAAGAAATGACATTTAAGCTGAGTCTTATTTCAGACTAGGGAAACAGATAGGCAGAGGCTGAGAGGTGGGAAAGTGAAGAAGGGTGGTAAGGTGTACAAGAAAAGGTGAAGTACTCAGTTTGGCTAGAACATACTAGAGGAACCAAGAAACTAGTTAGAAAAGTAGGTTATATCCAGGTCAGTGGAAAGTGTTACAATCCCAAATGAGTTTGGATTTTATCCCATTGCTCTGTGAAAATTGATTATTTGTTCCCATTCTTAAAAGGCAGTTAGGCCGGGAGCAGTGGCTCACGCCTGTAATCCTAGCACTCTGGGAGGCCAAGGCTGGCAGATCGTTTGAGCTCAAGAGTTCAAGACCAGCCTGAGCAAGAGCTGAGACCCTGTCTCTACCAAAAATAGAAAAAATTAGCCGGGCATAGTGGCACATGTGTGTAGTCCCAGCTACTCAGGAGGCTGAGGCAGAAGGATCACTTGAGGCCAGGAGTTTGAGGTTGCTGTGAGCCAGGCTGACACCATGGCACTCTAGCTGGGGCAACAAAGTGAGACTCTTGTCTCAAAAAAAAAAAAAAAAAGGACAGTTAAATGTGGCAAGATTGGACCTACATAGGAAGAAAGATTGAAGACTGGAATTTAAATTTTAGCAAGGAGTTTAAGTTAGAAAAATAACATAAATCAAAGGTAGGATTGACAGCAAATTGTTAGCAGATTAACAAATGAACCAGGTATGGAGAACAAGGGAAATGAAACAAGCCAAGATGACTCTTTAGGTTTTGAATTTGTGGCAAGTAAGACAGTGTGGTCATTAATAAGGAACAGGAAGAAAGAGCAGATTTGAGTAAAAATTAGTTTAATTCTGAACATGTTGCTTTGAGGTGCTAGCCTTCAAGTGGAGAAACGTGGTAGGCATTTGGAAAGCTACCAAGGCCTAAGATGGGAATTATTTGCAGAGTAGTTTTTGAAGCCCTAAGATTGCAAAGGGAGCGAGTACATGGAGAAAGAAAAGAAAATAGCAGAGAGCAAACTCTTAGAAGATATCTCTTAAGAGGATGGGGAAAAAAGCCAAAGAAGGAACAAAAGCAAGTAGGAGAACCAAGAGAGGACAACACTGGTAAAACCAAGGAAAGATACTTTGAGGAAGAAGTAAAATTCAAACCTGTTTTCTTCAAAAAGAGCTCTGATGTAACCTCAGGAGTTTGATATATATATATATTTTATCATCTCATGCATTATTCTGCTATATTGTTTAGCATGGTTACACATAGTAGGTTCTAAATAATTTAGCATACATTAAGGCAATAATAGGCTCTCCCTTTAAGTATTAACCTTTGGCAGAATGTTATATAGATGTCTGAGGTTCAAGCCCCTGATTGTGCAGTCTAGTGTTCTCCTGAAGACTTGAAAGTAAATTCAGGCTCGTGCGGTGGCTCAGGCCTATAATCCTAGCACTCTGGGAGGCCGAGGAAGGAGGATTGCTTGAGCTCAGGAGTTCGAGACCAGCCTGAACAAGAGCGAAACCCCCTCTCTACTATAAGATAGAAAGAAATTAGCCAAACAACTAAAAATAGAAAAAATTAGCTGGGCACGGTGGCAGGTGCCTGTAGTCCCAGCTACCCAGGAGGCTGAGGTAGGAGGATCTCTTGAGCCCAGGAGTTTGAGGTTGCTGTGAGATAGGCAGATCCCACAGCACTCTAGCTCAGGCAAGAGAGTGAGACTCTGTCTCAAAAAAAAGAAGAAGAAGAAAGCAAATTCTGTGGGATTAATTTGTACTTTGCAGGTTTTCTGTCAAGTTATCTGTTTCATATTTCATTTGTGATATATTCTCGATCTTGTCTGTTGTTTTTTCCTCTTTGGTAAATATTAGAAGTCCTAACCAGCAATAATTGAAGGATCTCAAAGAAAAACAGTTAATAGGGTTTAGAGATTGCTTAAGTTGAATGTATTTTTATCTTACATTTGAGCTATTTGGCATATTAATTATTTTAAACTGTCTTCAAAAGATATTAATTTTTATTACTTTTGTAGGTGCCTTTAGAAACCAAACAGGAAACTAGAAAGACAATAGCTTGCTATAAGTAAAAGAAGACAAATACCAAATAACTGAAACTGATGTGTTAAAAAGCTAATTAGAAAGATTTTAGCAGCATTTTGCAAGAGTCAGGGCTAGGGAAACGTGATTAATTTGATGCTATATAGCATAAAAAAAGAAAAATCTATCTTTATTACAGAGGCTTTTCAATTAAGGAGAATAATTAACAATTGATAATGGTTTGACTTGAAATTTTATTATCCATTTGTATGACGGTAGACTTCTGAATACATAAATACAAATTATTGGGGCAAGGGAACATAGGCAAGTATAATCTGTAGCTGGTTTAGTATATAACCGTATCTAAAGGGTGTATATCCTATTTTGTGTGACAACAGCATTAAAGATAAAGATAATCTTATCAAAGTACATACTGAAAAGTAGAGACATCATCTGGTATATTAAATTGATACTGTGTGGCATCTTTATAATCAACATCCATTAAACAGATTGTTAGAACTGAGTTAACTAATTGTTGAAAACCGGTAGTAGCATATATACTTACAGAAAGTTTTATGTGGTTTGGATGTTCCATTTTATTTTTGGTAAAGGAAGGGGAATTGCTTGGATAAAATTTACCTCTTTGAGGTCTGATTTAGTGAAAACATTTGTTAGGTCTGGATAGTTAAATAGCTATTTTTATTGGGAATTTTAATTTATCTTTAATTTGGATAAATCATATGATAAGTATATCTTTTTAAAAATCCAAAATAGCTTATACAAAACTGGAAATACTGTATTAATATTTTACTTATATTTTCTTTCTTTTGTGGTTGAATGGTCATAGCAGTGTACAAGTTCTAATGCTTATTTATTTATTGAATTCTCTAATCTGTCAATCCTAAAAAGGTAGATTTGGTCATGTTAGTTATGCTTAGATTTATTGGGCCTTATTAATTTAAGATTAAAAGTTTTAAATACATGACTGTAAACAATTTTTTCTTATTTACTATATAACATCTATTCAAACGGAAGAGATAAGAGTCGACCTGGTGAATGTAGCAGTATTTCTTCCATTACATTTGCATCTTTCATATGCTGTTAGAGCAAAACAGTTTCTGAAGATTTTCTTTGAACAAAGAATAACAACATCACAGAGTATGTAATATTGTCAACAGCACATTCCTTTCTCTCTTTGTCCCCAGTTCTACAAAATATATACATATCTTTGAATAATACTGACCAGAAAGTATATTTGAAGAGGTTCTTTCCAAAATGTATTTTAATGTTCATATTAGACATCGTGTATGGTGAATTTGGTGCATTTAAAATAAAAATACATTTATATGTTTTTAATTGTTGCCACCTCTGATCATTTGTAGGCGAAACCTAACCAAGCTGTCCCTGATCTTCAGCCACATGCTGGCAGAACTAAAAGGAATCTTTCCAAGTGGACTCTTTCAAGGAGACACGTTTCGGATTACTAAAGCAGATGCTGCGGAATTTTGGAGAAAAGCTTTTGGGGAAAAGTAAGTCTCAAAATAATGAATTTGAACTACGAAAAACTAAAGCTTATGTTGTGAGCTTTTTTTTTGTTTAGTTATTAATGAAATATAACATGGGAAAACTTTGAGAAAAATAATGAATATATATTGTACATATTTTCTAGCTTTGGTAAAGTTAACATTTTTCGCCCTACTCATTTTTTTTTAAAGAAATAAAGCTTTGCAGATTCCATTGAAACTCATACTCTTTGATTGAATACTCTTTCCTTTCTCTCTCTATCCATTCTCCTGTTAATGGACATTTACATTTCATGAACATTTACATTGCTGTCACGAACAGTACTACTGTGAATAGTATCTCAGTTGTCTTCATATGCAAGAATTTCTCCTTAGTTACATACCTAAGAGTGGAATTGTTGAAGGATTTTACATCTTTTGCTTTGCTATAAGTATTGCTTAATTGTTTTCCAAAATGGTTGTACCAGATTATATTCCTATAAGTAGGTTCCAAGAGTATCAGTAGCTCCATGATTTTGCCAGTACTGCTGATGTGAATTGGCATCATTTTGCTTTATATTCTCTGATAACGAGGGAAGCTGAACATCTTTTCACATTTATGACCAGTCAAGATTCTTATTCTGACTTACCTGTCTATTCCTATGCCCGACTTACCCATTTCCCCAGTGATTTGTTTGTCCTTTTCTTATTGTAGGATACTAATTCTTTGTTTGTTACTTACATTACAAATATTTTCTCCCAGTCTGTGGCTTGTCTTTCCATTTTGTAACATTATCTTTTATATATAATATAGGCAGATTTATGAGGCAGGCTTATGTTTTTAAGCATAAACATAAATGTTCTTTCATATCCTCTGGAATTTTGGATCAAAGAACTGAAAAGGTTTTTTTCAGTCAAATATAAAACTTTTCAGTTGAATATACAAATTCTAATGTAAGTCTAACTTTAAAGGCCTTTATTTTTTATATCATGTTTTGTACATAAAATAAAGACTACATAGCAATTTTTTTTTTCTTTTTTTTTTTTTTTTTTTTGAGACAGAGTCTCGCTTTGTTGTCCAGGCTAGAGTGAGTGCCGTGGCGTCAGCCTAGCTCACAGCAACCTCAAACTCCTGGGCTCAAGCGATCCTCCTGCCTCAGCCTCCCGAGTAGCTGGGACTACAGGCATGCGCCACCATGCCCGGCTAATTTTTGTATATATATCAGTTGGCCAATTAATTTCTTTCTATTTATAGTAGAGACGGGGTCTCGCTCTTGCTCAGGCTGGTTTTGAACTCCTGACCTTGAGCAATCCGCCCGCCTCGGCCTCCCAAGAGCTAGGATTACAGGCGTGAGCCACAGCGCCCGGCCTTACATAGCAATTTTTAAAAACCTAATTGAAGAGGATGACAGTAAGTTTAACTTTATACCTTTAACTTAACTACATTAGAAAAAACTTTAAGACATCACTTAATCTCTTATTTTTCAGGCAGGTGAATACATAATCTTTCCAAAGGCAAAGAGATTATTTATTTTAAAGACCCTGAGAAACAGAAATTCCATAATACTTCTTGCTGGCCTAATCTGGGGTTTAAAGACTCCTACTTTAAATAATTTCATCTTCATCTCTATCAGAACTCTGTTCTTCCTGTACCTTAATCCTATTTCCTCTTATCTACCTTGATAGCATAGGTTCCTCAAAGAACACAGAATATTTTTCAAGCTTTAAAAAAGTTAGCTTTGCCAGGTATGGTTGCACATAGCTGGAGTCCCAGCTACTTGGTATGCTGAGGTAGGGGAATCTCTTGAGTCCAGGGATTTGAGGTTGCAGTGAGCTGTGATCATACCTGTGAACTAAACTGCACCCTGGACAACATAGAGAGACCGCCATCTTAAAAAAACCTAGTTTACATACAAGCTTTTAGATAGTAAAAGTCTGGCCACAGGTTACATTTATTATATAAAAAGGATTATCTCATCTCCCTTTTCCATGCTTCTCTAAAAGAATAAATGTCTGAAGAAAGATTAGAAAGAGGATAATTTGTGACATTTGCCGAAGAATAGTGGGGAAAGACTTCTATGTTAGTAATTTACTCATTAGAATGTTAAGAAATAGGCCGGGCGCTGTGGCTCACGCCTGTAATCCTAGCTCTTGGGAGGCCGAGGCGGGCGGATTGCTCAAGGTCAGGAGTTCGAAACCAGCCTGAGCAAGAGCGAGACCCCGTCTCTACTATAAATAGAAAGAAATTAATTGGCCAACTGATATATATATATATAAAAAATTAGCCAGGCATGGTGGCGCATGCCTGTAGTCCCAGCTACTCGGGAGGCTGAGGCAGAAGGATCGCTCGAGCCCAGGAGTTTGAGGTTGCTGTGAGCTAGGCTGACGCCACGGCACTCACTCTAGCCTGGACAACAAAGCGAGACTCTGTCTCAAAAAAAAAAAAAAAAAAAAAAAAAAAAAAAAAAAAAGAAATATATCCCTTACTCTTTTCTTTATATTCTCAACCAAAATATAGCTCAGCCCTTCTGTAAGTGACTTGAAATTCATATTGAGAGCTTAATGTGGCTCTCTTCCTTTTCCTTGGTTATAGCAATGCCTAGAATTATCTCTCTTTATCTCACTTTGTGCCTTCTCTCCACCCCCACCTCAGGACAATTGTCCCTTGGAAGAGCTTTCGACAGGCCCTACATGAAGTACATCCCATCAGTTCTGGGCTAGAGGCCATGGCCCTGAAATCCACTATTGATTTGACCTGCAATGATTATATTTCTGTTTTCGAATTTGACATCTTTACACGACTATTTCAGGTAGGATACTTAAAAAGTTGACTAAACTGGTTACTGCTACGTTTCTAAAGAGAAAAGCTTTTATTTAAAAAAATACTTGGGGTTTTGTGTATTATAAAAATATTTCAATTCATTTTAGAAACTATAAGCAAAAAAAGATTAAAACTACCCTATATTATATATATATATGAAAAATAACTCTACAACCTGCTTTCTTCTCCTCCTTTCTTTGTAATTGAGTATTCTTATTTTGCATCATTTTAATGTTTGTAGACTGGCCAAAAAATTGATATACTATATTGTATCAGTTTTCTGGTATTGGACATTTGTGTATGTTTCCTACTTTTTTTCTCCTATTGTATGGAAATTCTTCACTGTTAATATTGTGATGTATTGTTGCTTCAAAAAGAAACTATTTTTCTTTCTCTAAAAATAATGCTTCCTCCAATGTGTTGTATGCCAACTTGAATAAACATTTGTTTGGAACTTACTAGCTGCACATGTAGGCCCTGTCCTATTTTTCTTGTTCATTGTTCTGCCTCACTATTGTTAGAGCTGCTTTACAATTTCTATAATTTCATTTTATATAGTTAATTTTCTCCCTGTAAGTATATATTCTTTTCTTCTTAGATTTTTTAAGTTTTTATTTTCCAAACATGACTGTCTTCCCTCGGAGTGACAATATAATTAAGAATTTGTGACAATGAATTGAGAGTTGGAGTTGTTTTTTCTTTGGTTCTTCATTTCTCTGAGGCTGGTTTTATGTCTTGAGCTGAATAGTCTGTGATTAATCTCTTGTTTCTTTAGCCCTGGTCCTCTTTGCTCAGGAATTGGAACAGCCTTGCTGTAACTCATCCTGGTTACATGGCTTTTCTGACGTATGATGAAGTGAAAGCTCGGCTCCAGAAATTCATACACAAACCTGGCAGGTCAGTGCCATGAAGCAAAGAGGTTTCTTCTCCTGAATTTTATTCTCTTGTGACTTCTGCTGCTATAGAAGAAACATGATCTCTTATTAGTTCCCCAGTGGCCAGAATTCTGCAATAGGATTGGTGTCTGTTTATCAGAGGAATTGACTTATTCAGACCTTATGATTTGATAAATGCTTTTAAGAGACTTAAGATTGGGTTTATGTGTCTTTTGTTCCTGGTCTGGAATCATTGAAGAGGTTATTCTTGATGGTCCTTTTGATTTTTGTCTCTGTCTTGCCTTCCACCCTGATACCAACATATTTCTTAAACCGTCTGTTTGTCTCTGTTCATAGTTACATCTTCCGCCTGAGCTGTACTCGTCTGGGTCAGTGGGCTATTGGGTACGTTACTGCCGATGGAAACATTCTTCAGACAATCCCTCACAATAAACCTCTCTTTCAAGCACTGATTGATGGCTTCAGGGAAGGCTTGTGAGTATCTACTCCTTACCATTTGCTAGAGTCTTGGAACTCAGGGGCTGTAAAACTTCATCATTAATGATTTTATTCCAGGTTTCTTCTACAGATTAAGATTCAGGTAGCATATTAACAGGTTATATTAATTTGACCTTCAGGTCCTGTAGGACTTTTGTTTTTATCTGATAGGAATTCTGTGAATGAACTCCCTTTTCTCTACTACTTCAGTAGAGAAAATGAGTAAACTTTATCTTTTTCCTTTTCCAAATATTAACTCACTTTCAAGTCTTTATTAGATTTTAAAACATAGCAATTGGCAGGAAATTTGACCAGTTATTTAACTAGCCAACACTAGAGTGATAAGATGTTTCTAGTGACAGTAGGTCTCTGTGGCCTTCATCCTTTCATCCTCACTTCATTTTTTTTTTTTTTTTTTTTTTGAGACAGAGTCTCACTTTGTTGTCCAGGCTAGAATGAGTGCCATGGCGTCAGCCTAGCTCACAGCAACCTCAATCTCCTGGGCTTGAGTGATCCTTCTGCCTCAGCCTCCCGAGTAGCTGGGACTACAGGCATGCGCCACCATGCCTGGCTAATTTTTTTATATATATATCAGTTGGCCAATTAATTTCTTTCTATTTATAGTAGAGACGGGGTCTCGCTCTTGCTCAGGCTGGTTTTGAACTCCTGACCTTGAGCAATCCGCCCGCCTTGGCCTTCCAAGAGCTAGGATTACAGGCGTGAGCCACCGCGCCCGGCCTCTCACTTCATTTTTGTTCAGTAGCTATTTCTTCAAGCTATGGACTTTTGTAACCTATGCTAATATTTATAATTAATTCCTTATTTATTCCAGAATTGCTATTCCTTTGGGGATTCAAATTGATTATCAGTTGGTAAGCACTAAAACTACTAACAATTGACCAAGTAGCAGAAAACAGAAAACTAGCTTTTATTTTAAAGTGATTAGGAAAATCCAGCCGGGTACAGTGGCTCATGCTTATAATCCTAGCACTCTGGGAGGCCAAGGCAAGATAATTATTTGAGCTCAGGAGTTCCAGACCAGCCTGAGCAAGAGCAAGACCTCATCTCTACTAAAAAAATAGGAAGAAATTAACTAGACAACTAAAAATATATAGAAAAAAGAAAATTATCCAGGCATGGTGGCACATACCTGTAGTCCCAGCTACTCAGGAGGCTGAGGCAGTAGGATTGCATGAGCCCAGGAGTTTGAGGTTGCTGTGAGCTAGGCTGACGCCATGGCATTCTAGCCCAGGCAACAGAGTGAGGCTTTGTTTTGTTTTGTTTAAGTGATTAGGAAAATCCAGTTTTCATTATGCATAATCTTTCTTCTATAGTAGTGGCATTAGATCTGAAAGAGGTGCTGCCCCTAATGTCAGATCAGTCTGATGCTAGAACCTGGAGATCTCCCCGGTGGATGATCTCATTGGCTTAACTTATATCTTTTTTTTTTTTTTTTTTTGAGACAGAGTCTTGCTTTGTTGCTCAGGCTAGAGTGAGTGCCGTGGCATCAGCCTAGCTCACAGCAACCTCAAACTCCTGGGTTCAAGCAATCCTACTGTCTCAGCCTCTCGAGTGGCTGGGACTACAGGCATGCACCACCATGCCCAGCTAATTTTTTCTATGTATAATTTTAGTTAGTCAATCAGTTTCTTTCTATTTATAGTAGAGACGGGGTCATGCTCTTGCTCAAGCTGGTTTCGAAGTCCTGACCTCGAGCATTCCTCCCGCCTCAGCCTCTCAGAGTGCTAGGATTACAGGCATGAGCCACCACACCCGGCCTAACTTATATCTTATTGCATTACTTTTAAATTGGTGTCTCTCATTTTGTTAAACCCATAAACAAAGGTATCTCAGGTCTTTGGTAAAAAGCAAATGCAGTTTAAATAAAGACTTTATTTCTTTTGGGCATCCATTGATTAAAATAGGGATTGGCAAACTATGGCCCATGGGCCAGCTGTTTTGCTACAGTCAGTAAGCCAAAATAGTTTTTCCTAAGTGTTTTTAAAAAACAACAACCAGAGAAGAATATGTAACACAGACTTATGTGGCCTAAGAGTCTAAACTATTTACTGTCTGTTTCTTTATAGAAAAAGTTTGCTTACCCCTTGATTAAAAGATAGAGCCTGTGGCATTGTTCCCTAGAGAAGTGTTTGGAGAATATCTTCTTGGAACTGTTCTTTAATTGTTTATCTTTTTGAAATATTAGTAAGATTTATCTTTATACCTATGCAAATTGCTCTTTTAGAAAGGGGGAGCTCCTAGGTATTGTTTGCCTATATTAGCAAGCACTAATAAATTGGCTTCAATAAAACCCCAAGGTTGGTTACTGTTTTTATAGCTATTTGTTTCCTGATGGACGAAATCAGAATCCTGACCTAACAGGCTTATGTGAACCGACTCCCCAAGACCACATCAAAGTGACCCAGGTGAATTTTGTTTTACATTATAACTATATCACTGGAGCCAAGCTTTTGTATATACATTATAGAACTGACAGTATAATTGAGTTAAGCAATTAGAATAATTTTAAACCATTGGCTAGATTAGTGAATCTGTATAATTTTTTTTTAAACCATGGAGTTGAAAGTAGGGCCAGGACTAGATGCTTTCTGGTTTAATGGGAGAACACTGACCACTGTTGGGACATTTTTATACAAGCAAAATTTGTCTAGAAAGTAACTGTTTTCAATTTTCCTGTTGTTAGCATTTATGATCGCAGTCATTCATTCATTCAACAAATAGTCTCTTAATTTTTTAATCAAAGGAACAATACGAATTATACTGTGAGATGGGTTCCACGTTCCAGCTGTGTAAAATATGTGCTGAAAATGATAAGGATGTAAAGATTGAGCCCTGTGGACACCTCATGTGCACATCCTGTCTCACATCCTGGCAGGTATGGATCCAAACCATGCATTTTCTAAGCTATGTAATCACTCTGGAGAGTTGGCTATTATGTATCCTTTAAAGATATAAAGGGTGACCTGGTTTGTGGGGGAGGTTTAAACTTTTAATTTCTTTTTATCCGTAGGAAATTTATTTCCTAGTAGACAAATATTTTAAATACTTTTGGATGCATCTGTTACCATCTTTTGCTTCCTCTGCAGGAATCAGAAGGTCAAGGCTGTCCTTTCTGCCGATGTGAAATTAAAGGTACTGAGCCCATTGTGGTAGATCCATTTGACCCTAGAGGAAGTGGCAGCCTATTGAGGCAAGGAACAGAGGGAGCTCCTTCCCCAAATTATGATGATGATGATGATGAACGAGCCGATGATTCTCTCTTCATGATGAAGGAGCTGGCTGGTGCCAAGGTAAGGCTGCAATTTAGGAGCATGGCAAAATCCATTTTGAGTTGTGTCCTAAAGCCATACAATGCTTAATGACATCCAAACTATAAGGAGTAATAATAGCTGATATATATTGGGCATTTACTATATGGCAGATACTATGTTAAGCACTTATTTTAACTCATTTAATCTTTATAGCAACCCTATGAGTAGGTAATAGTATTATCTTTATTTAACAAATGAAGAAACCAAGGTACAGAGAGGTTAAGGAATTTGCTAAAGATCACACAGCTAGTAGGTTGAACCAGGATCTGTGGCCAGGCATTCCAACTTTAAGGCCCAAGTTCTCCTGTCTGTATCCTGGGACTCATATAGTTTGGTGGAGAATATGAGAAGGAAATAAAAGAATTGGACCTATTTTGTTAATGTGACTAGAATATGTTGTTCTTATCTTCTTTTCTAATGGAGTCTCGGCATTAGAAAGATAGACTAGGGGAAAAAGGAGGCATTTATTAATAACAAAATAAATGGCAACTGAAGTGATTCGAAGGTGTTAGAAAGTACCATGAAGAAACTAAACAAACTAGAAAGGCCCTAGGAAACACAGGAAAAATAAAGACAGTGAAAGGATGTGATCAAATTGTTACATCAGAGGATAGGGTAAGACAAGGGTTTCCTCACTAAATCTTAGAAGTAAGGCAATCCTTAAAGATTTTAGTAAATATAAGGCAAATGAATGGTTCTAATATGCTATAGATTCCTAGTTTAAAATGTTACAAATTCATTCATAGGATACTTTTTCTTGATATAAAAGGAGCTTTCTTGTATATTAGCACTTGACTACTTGGCACATGGTAGGTGCTCAATAAAAGGTCTTATCTCCTAAATGGTTGTGTCCTGTTTACCTTACATTCATGCTGTCATCATCATCTGTTCTCCCCTCTGTCAGGGTTATTAATCTGCAGTACAAATGTGACCACCTCGTTCCTTTGCCTTCCCCCACACTTTGATGACTTCTCATTACTTATTGAGTTAAATTCATTTCTCCTTCCAGGCACTTTGCCTATTACTCCTTTCCACTTTATATTTTGTGGTTCAGCAAGGCTACACTACTTAGAATTTCTCCCTGCTTTGTCATGATAGTTTCTGTCTAAATTTGCTCAGTCTTCATCCCTAGGAAACCTTCCCAAACTGCACTCTGCTTCCTCCACCCCCAGTTCATACATGTTTCCACTCCCATGATCTAGGCCTGGCCAGATGCTTTTGGGACCCTGTGAAGGTATCTGCCATAGAACCTTGTAAATGTTTCATTAAAAGTGTTTCTTGTCATGAGTTCCTAGAAGATGAGCCATATCTTATTTGTTACTAGCTACTCAAACAAAGTTGAGCATGTAGTAATTACTTTTAGTGTTTGACTGGAATTGAAACTACTTTAAAGTAGAATTTGATAAATTTATCAATGCTGGATAAATAATCAGTAGTTGAAATCTAGACTATTTGAATGGTATGTTCTTGGTGTTTTGGAGTTGACAATACTTAGTCTTGGCCCCTCAATAACAGGTTATTTGGCAGCATCCTAAGAGATTTCACGTAACCCCTAAAGCATTTTTATATTCTTATGTAGATTGCTAACTGTTCATTCCTTAAGAGTTTACTGGTAATTACTGGAATATTAGAGAAGCTGAATAATAAGACAACGAAGTGATCATTCATGTATATGTTAATTTGAAATATTTTTCTTCATGGAATTATATAGATAGGTGGGGCTCATTGTGGAGAAACAGGCCCTCATGTTCACTGTTGTGGTGGCTGCAAGCTAGTTCCATTGTTTTGGAGAATAATTTGACATCTGTCAAAATGTATAATGTTTAGTTTGAACTAGGAAATCCATTTCTAGAAATTTATCCTAAAAAAATAAACTTGCACAAAGACGTAGATATAGTTATTCTTACATTATTTGCAGTAGTGAAAAATGAGAAACAACCAACATGTTCATGGATGTGGGTTCATGGATTCTGCCTACCACAATCCATATAATGTGTTACCACAATACGCCCATGTGTCATTGCTGCCAAACAAGTTACCACAAAATTAGCAGCTTAAAACAATACATATTTATTATTTTGCAGTTCTTTTAGTCCAGAAGTCCAACACATGTCTCAGCAAGGTAAAATCAAGGTGTTAGCAGGTTTGTATTCCTTTCTGAAGGCTCTAGGGGAAAATGTTTCTTTGCTTTTTTGGGCTTGGCAGGATTTAGCCCTTTGCAGTTGTAGGATTAAGATCCCATGTCCCTTATAGGTTTCCAGCGGATGACATTCCCAGCTTCTGGGGGCCAGCTGCATTCTTTGGCTCCTGGACTCCTTTCCTCCTTTTTCAGTCTTTCCGCTTTGAGATTCTCATCTTTTAAAGACTCAAATGATTAGATTGGACCCACCTAGATAATCCAGAATAATTCCCCCATCTCAAGATTCATATCTTTAATCACATCAGCAAAGTTCCTTTTGCCAAGTAAGGTTACATATTCACAGGTTCTGAGAATTAGGTCACGGACACCTTTGGAAGACCATTATTCTACCTACCACAATCCATATGATGGAATGAATGCTCTGCAGAATGAGTTTAATTTACATATACTTAAGTGGAAAGTTGTTTAATCTGTATTAAGTTTGAAAAAGCAGCTAGGCATAATATGTAGTATAATCTCATTTCTATAAAAAATTTTGCTTATAAAAATTTTTTTTAACATTCATAGGTAGAAAAATTAGATGACTGCACACCAAATTCCTCAAATATTATTTCTGGGGATAAAAGTTCAGAGGACTTTAATTTTGTGGAATATTTGAACTTTTACAATTAACGCATGTTACTTTTGCAGGGTGTTTATTGTGCTAGATAAGTAGCTCAATGTTGAGTGCTATATGGGATAAGAAGTCTGGGACAAGGCTCTCAAGGAGCTAGTAGTTTTATCAGGAAGAGGATATATGTGCAGACGAAACACTGTTCAGTATAAAGCGGTGAGCATTGTTTAAATTGTTGAGTACACAGTCAAGTGGTATAGAAGTTTAGAAGAAAGAAGAACAGGAACACTTTTCCCCTTAGCTGTGTAGAAATTCAAATAGAGAAGGAAAAACAGCTTCATGTATTGTATTGTCATTTGGCTATTCTATAATTTATTAGTCTCTTAATGGACATTCTTAGTGTTTCCAGGCTTACACACATATTGGCATACTTTTGCAAGTCTGTCTGTAAGGTAAATTTCTAGGAGTAGAATTGCTAGCGCATGAAAGAATGTGCATTTAAACTCTATGATAGAGGAGAAGGGATATAATTAGTGGAGGGACACATGGGAATTTCACAGAGACAGTGGTATTTTATGTTTTAGCTGGATGGTTAAGAATGTGGTTGTTTTATTATTTTTTATACCTTATAGTCCATTATTTACTTTGTATGAATAAAATGTTTATCTGAAAATATTTAACTTTTTTTTTTTTTAAACAGAGTCTTGCTCTGTCACCCAGGCTAGAGTGCCATGGAGTCAGCCTAGCTTGCAGCAACCTAAAACTCCTGGGCTCAAGCGATCTTCCTGCCTCAGTCTCCTGAGTAACTGGGACTACAGGCGAGCCCACCCTGCATGGCTAATTTGTTTCTATTTTTAGTAGAGATGGGGTCTCACTCTTCTTGGGTTGGTCTTGACTCCTGACCTCAAGTGATCCTCCTGCCTCTGCCTCCCAGAGTGCTAGGATTACAAGCATGAGCTACCACACCTGGCCATATTTAACTTTTTGATAAACATTAACATATGTCCCAAGTTTTTTGTCCTAAAATCACTCCTGAAGTTATGAAAATATTAGAGTGCCTATTTCTTTATATTGTGGTAGCTGTTGTTTATTATTTGTTTTATTGATTTTTTTTTTTTTTTTTTTTTTTTTGAGACAGAGTCTCACTCTGTTCTGGGTAAGTGCTGTGGCATCAGCCTAGCTCACAGCAACGTCAAACTCCTGGGCTCAAGCAATCCTCCTGCCTCAGCCTCCCTAGTAGCTGGGACTATAAGCACACACCACCATGCCCCGATAATTTTTTCTATTTTTAGTAGAAATGGGGTCTTGCTCTTGCCCAGACTGGTCTCCTGAGCTCAAGCTATCCTCCTACCTTGGCCTCCCAGAATGCTAGGATTACAGGTGTGAGCCACCATGCCCAGCCTTGATTTGTTTTTAATAGAGTGAATGTACTTTTAAAAAAATACAAGTGATAAATGGACATGGATTTTTTTTTTAAATTTAAAAGCATTTTTAAAAGGCTTACAAAAACATTGGTTCCCTGCCTCTGTGCCTTCCAGCTCTTCTCTATACTCTTGTTCAGATTTTCCTACCTCAGTGTTTCTAAACCATATGCTCGTACTGCTTTCTCTTGATTCTTGATGTGTTTACCGCAGTTGTTGTAGAAGAGGATTTAGATCTCTTATGATATCTCTCTCCTTCCTACTCCATATCCTCCCACTATAGTTAGTTGAATGTTTTTTGCTAAATCAGTGTTGAGCTTTTAAATGATTTTGCTCCCTAATGTACCAAGTAATTACTGTAATTACTTTTGTTTTCTTATATGACCTTCTGCTTTTCCTGAAGTAATTATTTTTATTTCCTTAGTTTACAATTAGTACCTGTCACAACCAAGTCATACTGTGCTCTCAAACAACCTCTCAGTATAATCTTCTATGAAATAAAATCTATTAATATACCATATTAATATAGTAACTAGCATATGGCATAATATGCCTAATATTTAGGAGTGGTCTATGTTCAACTCTTATCTGGACTGGTTATTCTCTGTGCTGTGTTCCCTGTCACCCTGCAGTCTCCCTCACTGTCCTCATGGGACTTCATTGCTGGTCCCCGTTGGAGTGGCTGTTTCTTGGCTCCTGTGTTTTCCTCTTTCTTGCTTTACTTCTTTGGGAAGAATATGTCTTCAAAAATAGCTTTCTGTGAAAAAATGAGAGGTAAACGTTTTTAGACCTTTGATCTCTTAAAATGCCTTTATTCAATCCTCACATTTGAGTTGACTAGTTATAGAATTCAGGGGTGAAAAATATTCAGCTCTAAAATAAAGCTTCACTGATGTCTAGCTTCTAGTGTATTTGTTACTCTTTGGTGACCTCTTTCCCTCTATTCCCAGAAGCTTTCAGGGTATTTTCTCTCTCTTTGATTTGCTGAAACATTTAAGAGTATTTTGGGTTGGTTGGTTATGGGCATATTTTCCTTCCTTGAACCAGGTACATCAGTGGTCCCCAACCTTTTTGGCCTCAGAGACTGGTTGTTACAGAAGACAGTTTTTCCATGGACCCAGTGGGGGATAGAGGGCAATATGCTTTCAGGATGATTCAAGTGCATTACATTTATTGTGCAGTCAAACCCCTCTGCTGACAATTTGCATTTGCAGCTGCTCCCCAGCGCTAGCATCACCGCCTCAGCTCCACCTCAGATCATCAGACATTGGATTCTCATAAGGAGCGCACAACTTAGATCCCTCGCATGCTCAGTATACAGTAGAGTTCATGCTCCTATGAGAATCCAGTGCCGCCGCTGAGCAGACAGGAAGTGGAGCTTATGTGAGCAATGGGGAGCAGCTGTAAAATACAGATGAAGCTTCACTCACTCACCTGCTGCTCACTTCCTGCTGTGCGGCCTGGTTCAGAACAGGCCACGGACTGGTACTGGTCTGCAGCCCGAGGGTTGGGGACCACGGGTACACAACGAATCCTTTCTATATGGCTATGTATGTCCCTCAGGTCTTGGAAATGTTCTTTTTCTTTAACCACTTCGGTACCAGCGTCGACTATAGTCGATAGCCACAGATGAACGCGCACAGCGACTTTAGCTGACAGTCATGATATGAAGGCACACAGCTGAAAGTTGACTTCAGCCGACAGCCGTGATATAACTTTTCTAATTTTTCATTTATCAAAATAAAATTGTGAACATTTAAAAATAACATAATAAAAACATATATGCATATGTTACCTATTGTGATTTACATTATAAGTAAAGCTGCCTATAAAGTAAAAACAAGCCTTCAGTGCTTTAAAGCTTTCCTCATCACACAAGAGCAAAACGGATTCGTTGTCAGTGCACAGCACAGACTATTGTGCGGACTATGAGTGCCGGCTGTGGGCAAGGTTTCGCGGCTGGTGAGCGCAGTACCGAAGTGGTTAATAGTTTCTTTTCCATATGTTGGGATAAAAGAACATTGTAGGGATCAGTTATGCTGTTGAGCCATTAATTGAAGAATATGATTAGCTGCCTTATAAAGATATAAAACTATTATGTATCCATCATCATAAAATTTAAAAAAAGAATGTGATTAGCTCAACCCTCTGCACTTAAGGAATGAGAGAGAGGGATGGTGGGCAGAGAGGGCCTTCCAGATCAGGGAAACGACTTGAACAAAGGCCGGGAGGTCGGGATGATCAGAGCAGATGCAGGAAACGCTGGGAGACGCAGCAGCAGTGCCTGTTAGGGAGTTGTGGCAAATACTACTGGTTACGGAGATCAGATTAGAAGGACCCAGGGAAGCCAGGAAGGAGAATGATTTTTGTGACACATGAAGTTGGGAGTTATTTAATAGTTACAGTTTTTGAGTTGGTGAGTGTTTAAGGATGGCTAAGGTGATAGTTGTAAGCAGAAGGATTTGGTGAGATAAACTGCAAGTTAGGAGGATCACTAGAAAGTTGTTTTAATAAATTCGGTTTGATGTTGGTGAGTAGAATGAAAAGGAAGGTATGGATATGAGATTCTTTTAGGGAAAATCATCAGGATATAGTGACTAGATAGACATTGATGATGAAGTGGGAGCGTGACTGGTAACTTCTGACTTTTGTAATTGAGATGTTTAGCTGCACATGCTGCGTTATCCCTGATGTGGAGCCCATTTCCTTAAGCATGAGTGAAAAGCAAGTAGCCACAGATGAGGACTTTCTTCTTCCTCATTCACCACCCAGCACTAATAACAGGACTAAGTATGGGGAGTGGTTTCTGTTATCTTGCATAAGTGCTTATAATATGTATTTACCTTTATCCCATTAGTTGCTTCCGTTGGGGAATGCAAATACAGAGTGGTGTTTTATGTGGATTACTCTCTCTCTGTCCTGACAGCTTACTTTGGCAAACTTTTCACGCTGCTGTGGGCAGGGAAAATAGAAAAGGTTACACATGTATTTCTTCTCACTTGGCACCTAAATTTTTAGAACTCAACTTGATAGACTGTATTAATCCCATTTATTTATTTGTTTACTTGTTTGTCTGTCAGAGTCTCACTGTATTGCCCGGGCTAGAGTGTCGTGCATCAGCCTAGCTCACAGCAACCTTAAACTCCTGGGCTTGAGCAATCCTTCTGCCTCAGCCTCCTGAGTAGCTGGGACTACAGGGATGCACCACCATGCCCGGCTACTTTTTTCTATATATTTTTAGTTGGCCAATTAGTTTCTTTCTATTTATAGTAGAGACGGGGTCTCGCTCTTGCTTAGGCTGGTTTTGAACTCCTGACCTTGAGCAATCCACCTGCCTTGGCCTCCCAGAGTGCTAAGATTATAGGCATGAGCCACCACGCCCTGCCAATCCCTTTTTTTTTTTTTTTTTTTTTTTTTTTTGAGACAGAGTCTCACTTTGTTGTCCAGGCTAGAGTGAGTGCCGTGGCGTTAGCCTAGCTCACAGCAACCTCAAACTCCTGGGCTCGAGTGATCCTTCTGCCTCAGCCTCCCGAGTAGCTGGGACTACAGGCATGCGCCACTATGCCCGGCTAATTTTTTTTATATATATATCAGTTGGCCAATTAATTTCTTTCTGTTTATAGTAGAGACGGGGTGTCGCTCTTGCTCAGGCTGGTTTTGAACTCCTGACCTTGAGCAATCCGCCCGCCTCGGCCTCCCAAGAGCTAGGATTACAGGCGTGAGCCACAGCGCCCGGCCCAATCCCTTTTAATTACTGAATTGAAATAACTTATTTCTTCGGAAGAACTCAAGATGCTTTATAGTGGCATAGTTGACCATTTTTCTCTTACAAGTCTCCTTTTTTTCTTATCATAATGACCCACAGAGAATTTCTCATCTTTGATCTCTTTCCTTATTCTGCTCCTTAAACATTATTTTTCCAAGGTACTTTGTTGAGAGGTTAATGTCTGCCCTCTTTTTTTATATGGGCTTCTATTTTTAATCTTGAAAATATTTTTTTTTCCCAGAGATGAGGAGGTAGAAAATTTTAGTAATTTTTTAATTGTAAGCTAGATAGCACTGCCATTTCTAGATATATTTGCCTGTAGCACTTGCCATTTGCATGATATTTCTATGACTGAGAGTGCCCTCTTTTGGTGACACAAAAATAATTCAAGAAGTGCTAGACTCTGGAGTTACTGAGTTTTTAAAGAGGGGTTTGGGTGATCCCAAGCCTACATCTGGCCCATTCAATGTTCACACGGTATTTGCCATCTATAGCTTTAGGAGAAGTTGATAGGTGCTATTTCCCCAAACAACCATAAGCTGTTAAGAAATTTTATTTGTTAAATTTTATTTGTTTCTAGGTGGAAAGGCCTCCTTCTCCATTCTCTATGGCCCCACAAGCTTCCCTTCCCCCAGTGCCACCACGACTTGACCTTCTGCAACAGCGAGTATCTGTTCCTTCAAGTGCTTCTGGTCTTGGAACTGCTTCTAAGGTAAAGCATTATTCATTTCTGCAACTTTCTGAGTCTTTGTTGTGCATTAGTGGGTTTTGATTGATTTGTTTCCATCCTGCTTCCACAGGCTGCTTCTGGCTCCCTTCATAAAGACAAACCATTGCCAGTACCCCCCACACTTCGAGATCTTCCACCACCACCTCCTCCAGATCGGCCTTATTCTGTTGGAGCAGAAAACCGGCCTCAGAGACGGCCCCTGCCTTGTACACCAGGCGATTGTCCATCCAGAGACAAACTGCCCCCTGTCCCCTCTAGCCGTGTTGGGGACTCATGGCTGTCCCGGCCAATCCCCAAAGTACCAGTAGCTGCTCCAAGTCCCAGTGACCCCTGGACAGGAAGAGAATTAACCAACCGGCACTCACTTCCATTTTCATTGCCCTCACAAATGGAGCCCAGAGCAGATGTGCCTAGGCTCGGAAGCACATTCAGTCTGGATACCTCCATGGTGAGTCCTAAGTTTTTGAAATTTTTAGCTTATTAACAAATATTCATGGATACCATTTTATGGGCCAAAGCTATGTGATAGGTTTTTACAGAATTCAGAGGTAATGTAACATAATCCCTACCCTCAAGAAGTATATATGTTAATAGAACAGATGAGGCAGTTTGTAAATATTGCAATAAATGTTCTTTTATAAATGCCATGTGTAATATAACCAGAAAATGTTTAAGTGTTAGAGAAAGGAGAGATTATTCCCAGGTGCAACAATCAAGAGGACTTTATGGAAAGAGTGGCATCTGGATCTACAGTAGTAATCTTTGGAAAGTGGAGACAATTTTAAAATAAGAGCCATAATAATAGCAATGCTTAAAGTATATTTGTGGAATGACAAGTAGGTTAATCTGAGTAGAGCAGAAATTTTGTTTCTCAGAGTAGAAGAAAGGGCTAGAGAGGAACATAAATACCATATTAGAGGACTGAATACCACTTCCCTAAAGAATTCAAATTTATATGGTAGAAAATGAGGAGCATTTGAAGATTTTAAGTTAAGTGGAGTGATGTGACCAAAACAATGGATTAAAGAGATGACTCTCTTAGTAGTTGCAGGATACATTGGAAAGAGAATAGATTGAAAAAAGATCTCTCACCTTTGCTACTTGGGAAGGTCAAAGGGAAAGTAAGTGAGCTTGGGAGAGACAGGAATAACAGAGGGGTTTAATGTGTCCAGTAGTATATGAGCAAGAGGGAGAAACATTGTCTGTGAGCGGAGTGGGCAGCCAGATTAGGTGGAAGTCTTTAGAGAGTGTAAAACAAAGACTTAAGGCTCAAAAGTAGTCAGTGGGAAGGAAAAAAGATGCAAAATCTCACACGTGCACATGTGTGCACACACACACGCAAAACTCCTCAGGTTTTGAACCTGGCTAATTAGAAATATGTTGAATTTGAGATGAGCGACTGATGGAGGAGTTGGCAAGCAGGTAGTTTGGAAATCTAATGAGATGGAATGGGAAGGGTGATGTTGAAAAGTATTGCAGTGCAAATGAATGGCATGTTTCTTGGTTGCAGGGAAAAAGGGAGGGTAACATTTAAATGGCATCTGTGTGATGACCATTTTATTAGTGAGAGTAGATTAGGTTTGACTTTCTGGTGTCATCAATGTAGAGTGACCATTTTGTGTTAGGGTATAGATTATTTAAGTTATAAATGGTATTTGTGGTCGGGCGTGGTGGCTCATGCCTATAATCCTAGCACTTTGGGAGGCCGAGGCAGGTGGATTGCTCAAGGTCAGGAGTTTGAAACCAGCCTGAGCAAGAGCAAGACCCCATCTCTACTAAAAATAGAAAGGAATTAATTGGCCAACTAAAAATATATAGAAAAAATTAGCTGGGCATGGTGGCACATGCCTGTATTCCCAGTTACTTGAGAGGCTGAGGCAGGAGGATTGCCTGAGCCCAGGAGTTTGAGGTTGCTGTGAGCTAGGCTGATGCCACGGCACTCTAGCCTGGGCAACACAGTGAGACTGTTTCAAAAAAAAAAAAAGAAATGGTATTTGTGTAGACAGCAAGTTTACTCAAATCTTTGTGGAATTAAACACAAAAATCAAATTCCTTGGCTCTTTTCTAGATCTCTGTCTCCCTAACTCTTACATTTGAATGTTCTTCAGAGCTTGAAAGCAACTTTGCTTTTACCAAATATGATATCCCCTAGGCATGGCATTGAGAGTGAGATCTGTCTCTGTTACTGTTCTCATTTTGAAAAGGTCCAGTAAGTAAGAGGAGATACTTAACTATGGTAAGGAGGTTCTTTTTCAACACCTTTCTTTACTTTCCAGAATATCAGTAGCAGCCCATTAGCAGGTCCAGAGTGTGAGCACCCCAAAATCAAACCTTCCTCATCTGCCAATGCCATTTACTCTCTGGCTGCCAGGTAAGTTTGCTAAAGCTGTATTTCATACAGTGGAGTTGGTACTGGTAAACAGCTTACTGAGAGAAAATTTAGAAAACTCAGAGAAATATAAAGAAGAAAATAAAAATTGATCTCTATTTTTGTGTCATGTACAAGTGATCATATTTTATGTTTTGAAATATTTGCTTCCATTCTTTTTTCTATGTAGATGTATATAGATTGGTCTGGCTGGGGCTTGCCAATTTTATTAATCTTTTCCAATAAGCAAATTTGGTTTTGTTGTTGCTTAATGCTTATTGGATATCTACTTTCTGTTTTATTGTTCTTTATTCTTCTAGGTTTCTTTCTTTAATTTGGTGTTTTCTAGCTTCATAAGATGGATGTAGTCTATTTGGACTGCCGTAACAAAGTACCACAGATTGGGTGGTTTAACTTGTGGAAATTTATTTTCTCACCATTCTGGAGGCTGGAGAAGTCAGATCAGGGTGCCCACCTGGTTGGTTTCTGGTGGGGGCTGTCTTCCTGCCTTGTGCTCGAACTAAGTCCATATATGGTCTTCCTTGGTGCGTGTGCATGGAGAGAGGGCGTGCTCACGAGCTGTCTGGGGTCTCTGCTTATAAGGGACACTAATACTATCAGATTGCGGTCCCATCCTTAATTACCTCCTTAGGGGCTCCATCTCCAAATGCAATCATCTCAGTATATTCGGGGGATTGGTTCCAGGACCCCCTCGTATACCAAAATTCACACATAATCCTGAAGTCAGTCCTGTGGAACCAGCGTATGTGAAAATTTGGCCCTCTCTGTACTGGGTTTGCATCCTGTGTACTGTATTTCTATCTGCATTTGGTTACTGATATGGAACCCATAGCTACAGAGGGCTGACTTTGTTCATTGAAAAAAAGTCCACATAAAGTGGACCCATGCATTCAAACCTGTGCTGTCAGCTGTATAGCCACACTGGAAGTTAGAGCTTTAATATATGGATTTGGGGAGGGGGAACACAAATGTTTGGTACATAACAGATGTTTAACTGTATTCTACAAATTTTGATATATCATATTTTCAATAATCATTCATTTCAAAACATATGCTTTTTCCATTTGTGATTTCATCTTTGATTCATGAGTTACTTGTGTGTTGCCTGATTTTCACACATTTGAAGATTTTCTAGTTATCGTTCTGCTTTTAGGCTTCATTACAATTGTGGTCAGAAACCACATTCTTTATAGACTAATTTATGGTAAAATCTAGTAATATGTACCACTTACATTTCATAAGAATGTGTATTTTGAGTTTGTGTGTAGCATTCTATATATGTCAGTGAGGTCAAGTTTATTAATTATGTTGTATCTTCTATCTCCCTGATTTTTAAAAATCTACCCGTTCTATCAGATAACTGAGGAATATATTAAATTCTTTACCTTTAACTGTGAGTTTCTCTTTTTTCCTTTTAGTTCTGTTCATTTGTGTTTTATGTGTATTTAGCATATGTAGTTAGGTTACACAGACATTTAGAGTTACTGGTATTAAGTGGTAAGAGTTTATTATCATGAAATATCCCATTTACTCTGTAGTTTCACTTCTTGCCTGCCTTTCGTCTGCTTTGTCCTATATTAAAATGGCTACATCAGCTGTCTTTTAGGTAGTATTTGTATACTTTCAACTTTTCTTTTCCCTTATATGTAAGGTATGTCTCTCATAAGCAGTATATACTTGTTGGGTTTTATGGAGAGGGTGTGTCTTTTTTTTTTTTGTCTTTTTTGAGGCAAAGTCTTGCTCTGTCACCCAGGAGGGAGTACAGTGGCGCAGTCATAGCTCACTATAACCTTGAACTCCTGCTGTCAACAATTCTCCTACCTCAGCCTCCCGAGTATCTAGGACTACAGGTGTGCACTACCACGCCTGGCTGATGCTTTGCTTTTTGTTGTTCAGGTTGGTCTGAAACTCCTGGCCTCAATCAGTCCTCCCACCTGGGCCTCTCAAAGTACTGGGATAATAGGCGTGAGCCACTGCACCTGGCCATGGTTTTTGTTTTTTTCGTAAATCCACTCTGGCAATCTTTTCTTAAAAGAATTGGAGTCGGCTGGGCGTGGTGGCTCAAGCCTGTAATCCTAGCACATTGGGAGGCCGAGGCGGGCGGATTGCTCAAGGTCAGGAGTTCGAAACCAGCCTGAGCGAGACCCCATCTCTACCAAAAATAGAAATAAATTAATTGACCAACTAAAAATATATATACAAAAAATTAGCCGGGCATGGTGGTGCATGCCTGTAGTCCCAGCTACTCGGGAGGCTGAGGCAGTAGGATCACTGAGCCCCAGAGATTGAGGTTGCTGTGAGCCAGGCTGATGCCACGGCACTCACTCTAGCCTGGGCAACAAAGTGAGACTCTGTCTCAAAAGAATTGGAGTCTATTTGGTCTAATTCTTTCCCACATTTTTCCATTCATTTCTTGGTTCATTTTTTTCTCCTTTTTTTTGCTTTCCTTTCGATTAAAGTATTTTTTATTATATCATTTCACCCCTCCTATTATATTAATTATTCTTTTAATAGTGACCCTAGAGATTCCAATATGCACCTTTGGCTTTCTAGGGTATACTTTAATCTGGCACCTCATAACACTTCTTGGGCATATTATTATAATTTCCCAAAGATTTATCCCCCAATGCTGCCCATTTCTTCCTGCTTTGCCATCGGGAATCTTTTTCCATCTGCCTAAAGAATGTCCTTTAGCGTGTGTGTACATGTGTATGTTTAGTGTATCTTCTATCAATGGATTTACATTTGTTTGAATGAAAATAGCTTTACTTCTTTCTCTTTTTAAAAGATATTTTCACTGGATACAGTATTCTGAACTAGAGTTATTTTCTTTTATCACTTTAAAAATATTCCACTATTTTCTTGCTTCCATTGTTTCTGTTGAGAAATTAGCTCTCAGTCTTAAGGTTGCTTCTTTAACAGTAATGTTTGTTTTTCTAGCTACTTATAAGACTTCTCTGTCTCTGGTTCCCAGCAGTTTTGTTATACTGTTCCTTTGTGGTTTCCCTTATATTTATCCTTCTTAAGGTTTGTAGAGTTTACTGAATTTATGCTTTGATTTTTTTAATCAGTTTTAGAAAATTCTCATCCAGTATTTCTTAAAATAGACTGATCAGTCGGTTTCTTTTTCCTCTCTTCTTCTGGGACTATAGTGTCGTGAATGTTAGACCTTTTTGCTGTATATCCTATAGCTCTTAAGCTCCATGTCTGTATTTTCCTTTCTTTATTCTCTATATATTTTAATCTGAATAGTTTATATTATCTTCCAGTTCCTTAATCTTTTGGTGTTTCTCACCTGTCCTATATCCATCTATTGAGTTTTTAGTTTTAGATACAGAAACTGCTCAACAATGGGTTTATCCAGATGTAACGCCATTGTAAGTGGAGGATTATACTGAATACATAAGGCTTTCTTGCCATGATGTTGAAAAATTCTAAGCCAGAAACTGACTGTATCGTGGCTTTTTTTTTTTTTTGAGACAGAGTCTCACTCTGTTACCCGGGCTAGAGTGCTGTGGCGTCAGCTTGGCTCACAGCAGCCTCAAACTCTTGGGCTCAAGCAATCCTTTTGCCTCAGCCTCCCAAGTAGCTGGGACTATAGGCATGTGCCACCATGCCCGGCTAATTTTTTCTATATATTTTTAGTTGGCTAATTAATTCCTTTCTGTTTTTAGTAGAGATGGTGTCTTGTTCTTGCTCAGGCTGGTTTCAAACTCCTGACCTTGAGCAGTCCGCCTGCCTCAGCCTCCCAGAGTGCTAGGATTACAGTCATGAGCCACTGTGCATTCTCCTTTTTTATTAAACATACAAATTATGATTATTGTAAAGGCTATATCTGATAACTCCAACTGTGTCTGCAGCAAGACGACCAAAATAATCTGTTCAGCTTCTCAGTTACTACTTTCTGTTCTTTCAGTTTCTCAGAAACTGGCCCCGTACACAGATAGTTCCGAGATTAGCAATAGTTCTAACAATAGGGAAAATTGCAGGCAGAATTTCAGGCCTGCTTCTCTGCTGTTCCTTCTAGAATTTTTGGCCCCTCGCACTTTGGCTGTCATGGTACCCCAAAATTCCATTTCACTTTCTGTTGTTACAACTGAATACTTGAAATTAGGTAATTTATGAAGAAAAGAAATTTCTTAGTTGATTTCTGGAGTCTAGGAAATCCAGGAGCATGGTTCCAGCATCCAGTGAGGGCCTTCCTGCTGCATCATAACATGGCAGGAAGTGTCACATGGTAAAAACGGCAAGAACATGCCTGCTCAGGTCCCTCTTCTTATAAAGCCACTGGTCCAATCATGAGGGCCCCACATTGATGACTTTATCTAATCTTAATTACCTCCCAAAGGCCCCACCTCCAAATACCAGCAACATATAAATTTGGGGATTAAGTTTCCAACATATAAAATTTGGGGGACACATTAAAACTATAGCACTCTCCCCCAGCCCAAGTTCAGAACCTCTAATATGGAGCTCACTTAATGTATTCTTCCTTTGTATGACCTATTTCTCTTTACAAAAGTAATTCATGGTAATTAAAGAAAATTTAGAAAATATAGATAAACAACACTGAAGAAATAAACATCACCTATAATCTTAATACCTAGAATCAGACAGTTGTTACCACTTTGATACATGTTCATTGCCATTCTTTCTTGTATGAAATCATATTGTTGATGCTGTTTTTCACTAGGAATATCTTGAAAATCTTTGCATGTTATTACTTATTCTACCACAATGATTTTCAAATGATTGTAAAGCAGTGTAACTGACTTAGATGGAGACCTAGTTTGTAACATAGGTGAGAACAGACCAATTGTGGAAGAAGCAGCCTCTGGGGCTCCTGTTTGGAACCTCAAAAGCACTGAGGGACATAGTTGACTCCAAGTATATTGCTGTATGTGTGGTTCAAAATTTATTTGGTACACTATTATTTGATATTTAGGTTGTTACCTGTTTCTTCAGTGTTATAATAATAATGCCATAGTGAATATTCTTGATTGTTTTCTTGGGGAAAATTCTTAGAAATGGAATTTCTGGGACCAAGGGTATGCATGTTTGGTTAAGTGCTTTTGTTGAGTTACACACCAGAGAAGTTATATTAGTTTCTTATTTCTACAGCTGTATGAGAGAGTATCCATTTATTTCCCTACACCTTTACTGATACTTGGTGAGGTGTTTTTTCCTTAGTATGGATCATTACCCTTACCAACATTTTATTGTGAAAAATTGCAAACATAGAGTAAATGTGAAAGAATTTTACAGCAAATATTATATACTAACCACCTGGGTTCTACTGTTAGCATTTTATTATGCTTGTTTTATCACACGTTTGACTGTCTGTACTACTTTTTGATGAATCTCAAAGCAAATTGTATATACTAATACACTCTGCCTCAAATTCAGCATGCATTTCACAGATCCTAGTGAATATTTGCTGAATTTTAACAAAGCATACAAATGGGTAATTTTTCAATGGTAAAACTAATCTGTAGACATAAGAAAAAAATCTCAAGATTATAGGGGACTCCATGTTCTATGTTAAGTTTCTGTAGCACTTAAGTATTTTTATGGTAAGTATATGTTTTATAATTAGGAAAACTAAATATTAAGTACCCACAAATAAATTCCAGAGATATTTCTGGTAGTATATTTAGGGTATGCAAAAATAGTTTAAAGAGGATGAGAGGGAAAACACTCATAAATTCACACCCCAGGAAACAATTCTCTGTGTATGTATGTTTTTCTTATACAGTTGGTTGGGTTTTTTGTCTTGTCTCATTTCAGGGCTGGGTTGGTAGAAGTTCTGTTTCAAAAGCTTCTGGGTAAAAGTTTATGTATGAGTATAATGGCAATATTCCTGAAGTGGGAGTCAGAAGATTTAGATCCTAGGCTCAGAATTGATGCTAAATAACTTCACTCTATCTCTATTTTAGATTTTCCTTGCATAAAATGAGGAGTTTGAGAAAACTTTTGACAAGCTATGTATTCCTTTAAGCCATAGGTAGATTTTAGAATTGAAATTTACATATCTATCTTATTTTCAGAAAGCTACCTGGTGTTTGTTATTTCATACCTATTGGGGGAAAAAACTGGGATACTGGCTCTAGGACTGGGACTCCATAATGAAATGTATTTGGGGATTGAGACTAACTGGTATTGGCACCCATCCCAGTGTAACACATCTCAAGCATAATGGCCATACCGTTGTCATCTGAAAGTGAAATTTTGGGTTAGTGGGCTTCTTATTAATGACCTGTCTCAGTCAGTAGAAATAGTAGTTTCCTAGGTGGCATGCATTTTGCTCTGTCAAGTTTGAGTTGTGTTTGTTTTGAAGCCACTTAATTTCATACTTGAAAGTTTTATGGCTTCTTAATTCTTTTTCTTATTTTTATTCTTCATCTTCCAGACCTCTTCCGGTGCCAAAACTGCCTTCTGGGGAGCAGTGTGAAAATGAGGAGGACACAGAGTATATGACTCCCTCCTCTAGGCCTCTCCGGCCTCCAGACACAACCCAGAGTTCACGGTAGGTTCATAACACCCTGTTAGGGGCCAAATACTTTTGGCTTGTTACCTGCACATAGTGTTATTCAGCCAGATTAAAGCAGAAAGATAAATCTAGCTCCTAATGTTTAAGCCCCTCATATGTAAGCAGTTCCATTTACATTTTCTCAGCATCACAGTAACCTCAAATACACACACATCTATAACTCATCACAAGAGTTTATGTCAGGACATTTGTTAGTGATACTGGCAAAAGGAGAAGATGAGTCTTAATGAGTTTGCAGATAACAGAGTTCTATTCCTAAAGATCATTATGGCACTTTCCTTCCGGTTCAGAGTATGTGATTGTGACCAGCAGATGGATAGCTGTACATATGAAGCAATGTATAATATTCAGTCCCAGGCGCCACCCGTCACCGAGAACAGCACCTCTGGTAAGTAGTCACTCTACCACCTTAAAAATCATTGATGTGGCTGGGCGCAGTGGCTCATGCCTGTAATCCTAGCACTCTGGGAGGCCTAGGTGGGCGGATAGCTCGAGGTCAGGAGTTCAAGACCAGTTTGAGCAAGAGCGAGACCCCGTCTCTACTATAAATAGAAAGAAATTATTGGCCAACTAATATATATAGAAAAAATATAGCCGGACATGGTGGCGCATACCTGTAGTCCCAGCTACTCTGGAGGCTGAGGCAGGAGGATCGCTTGAGCCCAGGAGTTTGAGGTTGCTGTGAGCTAGGCTGACGTCATGGCACTCTAGCCTGGGCAACAAAGCGAGACTCTGTCTCCAAAAAAAAATCATTGATGTGCCATAGGAATGAGCCTGTAATATTTGGCTAATGAGATAGCTTGATCTAAGCAGTAAATTCTTTTTAATAATATTCTTTGGCAAAATATCAGTGATCCATGGACAGTAAAGCCCCTTGCTGTCTTTTAATTTCTGTTCACACAGCTAATTCTTTTCTGTTGTATGGCCTGGACTTGCAGTATTGGCATCTTCTTTTTATTCTCATTGCATTGATATTCTTTTGTGTGGGGGTGGTAAACACTCAATTCCCATGTTAACTAGCTTACCAAGTTGAAAATTCAGGAAACTTGCACACACAGGGCCCTTTGCTGATCATCCAAGGTGAAATGTAGTAGTGTTGGATGAATGCTATACAATGGCATTTGAGTCTTTGGTATCAGTGGCTATTAACCTTGGCAGGATAACCTTTGACATGTTTTTTTAAAAAAAGCTGCAATGGCTGGGCGCAGTGGATCACGCCTGTAATCCTAGCACTCTGGGAGGCCGAGGGGGTGGAGAGCTCGAGGTCAGGAGTTCGAAACCAGCCTGAGCAAGAGCGAGATCCCGTCTCTACTATAAATAGAAAGAAATTAATTGGCCAACTAATATATATATAGAAAAAACAGGCCGGGCATGGTGGTGCATGCCTGTAGTCCCAGCTACTCGGGAGGCTGAGGCAGGAGGATCGCTTGAGCCCAGGAGTTTGAAGTTGCTGTGAGCTAGGCTGATTACCACAGCACTCACTGTAGCCTGGGCAACAAAGCGAGACTCTGTCTCAAAAAAAAAAAAAAAAAGCTACAGGATTGGTGGAGATTTTATTTCTGTTTCTTTTTTTTTTTTTTTTTTTTTTTTTTTTTTTGAGACAGAGTCTCGCTTTGTTGCCCAGGCTAGAGTGAGTGCCATGGCGTCAGCCTAGCTCACAGCAACCTCAAACTCCTGGGCTCCAGCGATCCTTCTGCCTCAGCCTCCCGAGTAGCTGGGACTACAGGCATGCGCCACCATGCCTGGCTAATTTTTTACATATATATATATCAGTTGGCCAATTAATTTCTTTCTATTTATAGTAGAGACGGGGTCTCGCTCTTGCTCAGGCTGGTTTTGAACTATTTCTGTTTCTTATAACTCTGTCCACAGGGCCTCACATGGTGTTTGGTCCACAGTAGACATTCAATAACAGTTAAATGAAGTAGCTGATTATATACATGTATAAATAAATGGATACCCCTGTATTGACATGTGTTAGAAGACAAAGTGTTTCAGAAGAAGAAGATAACTTCGCAAACTTTTCTCCAGGTGAAGGGAATTTGGCTGCAGCCCATGCCAGCACTGGCCCTGAGGAATCAGAAAATGAGGATGACGGGTATGATGTCCCTAAACCACCTGTGCCGGCAGTGCTGGCCCGCCGCACTCTCTCAGATATCTCTAATGCCAGCTCCTCCCTCGGCTGGTTGTCTCTGGATGGTGATCCCACAACAAGTGAGTCTGGGGTTTGTCCTGAGTGGCTATGTGTCTCCTAATTTACAATGAAACAGAGGTCCTTCCCTGCTGGCAGTAAGTCTGTAGGTGGAAGCAGTAAACTGAATATTATGTGTGAATGGGAGGAAAGTCCTCAATTAGGAAGTTAAATTAGTCAAAACTCTTCAGCATTTTGCAGACTTAGAAATGAGGCTGTTCCTTCAACTATATGGCTCCTGCTGGGGATTGGTAGGATTTATAGCTCTTCTGAGTGTGCCTATGACAATGGTAATTAAGCTTGAGGGTTCAGAACACAAATTCCTTTTTCCTGGGCCCCATCCCATTGGAAAGGAGGCATGCTGGCTCTGGAACGCATGCTGAATGGGCCCAGAGCCAGCTTGAATTGGGCCTTGACTACTGGGGGCTATGTTCTCCTTGCACCTGTGGCTGCCTGGTAGGGCAGCAGCCAGAGTTGCTGTCACTTTGGAAGTTGAAGATAGCCTTCAGGACAGCTGGTGAAAAAGATATACAGCACCCTGTTGCCCAAACGGGTGGTGATCCCACCCAGCCTTGGCTGATGTTCTTCACTACAACTTAGGCTTATTTTTGTCTTTTTCTTTATTTGTAGAAAGCAAAGTTTAGTGTCTTCTCTGGTCCCTCTCAGATTTTTTTTTAATAATCCAGACAATTATGTGTGTAGAAACTTGTTGCTAAGTGTAAAGCATGATGCAGATGTTATGTGCTTGTGAAAGCAATGGTTATTGTTAGTAGAACAGATGCATGTTATATTTAGAAGGTTGCTCCTACAGTGATAAGGAGGGGAGGCTATATCCTAAACCCTTGAACCTGTAAAACTTGGCCTTGTGACTGGAGAGAACGTGCACCCAGTTGACGGGAGGTCAATAATAAATTGATATTAGCACGTTGTTATTACTGACATTAAATGAGGATTTCACCCCAGATTTGCAAATATTTTCTTTCTTATTTCTTCTAGATTTCACTGAGGGCTCCCAAGTTCCTGAGAGGCCCCCTAAACCATTCCCTCGGAGAATCAACTCGGAACGGAAAGCAGGGAGCTGTCAGCAGGGTGGCGCTGCTGCTGCTGCTGCTGCTGCCGCCGCTGCCGCTGCCTCACCACAGCTCTCCAGTGAGATCGAGAACCTCATGAGTCAGGGCTACTCCTACCAGGACATTCAGAAAGCTTTGGTCATTGCCCACAACAACATCGAGATGGCCAAAAACATCCTCCGGGAATTTGTTTCAATTTCTTCTCCTGCCCACGTAGCCACCTAGCATACTACCTCCTGCTGCAGCTTTAGTGGACCGGTGAGCTGGGAGCTCTTATGTAGCGCCTGGAAGGGCAAGGGTTCCTCTGGAGACTTCACAGTGAAGTCTTGCCCTCTCTGTGGGTATCACATCTGTGGTTCCAAGATTTCAAAGCAATGGAATGAAAATGGAGCAGCTAGTGTATTTTATTATTTTATAGGTCCTGAGGGTGCATTTGAGGTTGTCCTTCAGTCCCCACTGAGAGAAGGTGTGGATTTCGTTACATGGTAGTCTACCTGGGGAACAGTTCAGAAAGCCGTAGAATAAGTATTGTATAAGTGCTGTAAATCCTAATTGAGGACTTAAGATTTTCCTGGGTTAAGGATGTGGCCATGTGTCTGTCTGTCTGCCTGTGGTTGTGTGTGTCCTTGTGATTATAGGATTAACCTGCTGTGTGTGTTAATCCCAGGCAGGGAATTAGCACAAGAGGTTTAGAAAGGAATCTTTTAAAGACTTCCATCTACTGTGGTATTATACCCAACCCCTAGTGTGTGTTACAACTTCAACACTCCCCTTTGGCTTAGATTATTTTGTGCATAGCTAAAGTCTTATATTTTTAGAACATCCTCCCTCTGTTCTTTCCCGTATCAGCTCCTTCCTTCTCCTCCTCCTCCTCCTCCTCCTCCTCCTCTTCCTCCTCTTCCTCTTCCTCAGTGTTCTGTCATTGGCAGTGGGCTTGCTATGACCAGCTGTACTGAGGCCAAGGAGCTTATGGGATGTTCTTTATTATGTGTGATGGTGTTGGTTTGTTTGGTAGATAGGTGGGAGGAAAAGTACTGTTGATATATCATTATAGTCATGTTTGATACTAGGAGCTAACACTGGTCACTCCAAAGCACTGTTTCTATAGGAACATTGAATTTGTTAAGATGTTTTAATTATCCTAATTACATAATGCCTGATTTGAGATAGAGGCCTTCAAATACATTCCATGCCCTCCCCAGAAAATAGTCTGTGGGAGTATGTTGCCTTGGTGCCAGGTATGTGTTCTGATATAGGTCATGAGTCTTTCTACTAATGGGAGGGAAGAACATTTGTTTCCAGGATGACTTTCTGGCCCAAATACCATGAAGGTTTTTGGAAGCTTCATTCACATGCTATTTAAATGCACAGTTAGTAAGGATTTATCCATTCATTTTTTTCTTCCCAGCGAATTAATTTTAGTTTATAGGGTGTCTTCCTTTGAAAATGAGCCAGGTTAGATTTTCAGAAATGATTTTTTTCTTTGTTCTTTATGGAATAGGGATAACACCCATGGTAGCACAGCATTTTGCTGGTAATTAGCACCTTTATTACATTGGCGCCACACAGTGATTTGGTTTTCTTTTGTGCCTGAGGCTTTAGGAATGTAATGTCTCTTTCCTCCTTTACTTCCCCTTTCCTCTTCACTGTAGGTCTTATATACTCTCTTTAATTACTGTACTCTTCACGATAATTAGACATCATTCAGTGAATAAATTACTTCACTGTAGTCAAAGACAATATGGGGAAAAAAAGGCTAGCATTTTGTGTAATTGCAAGTTCATAAGGAAGATTTAGAGTCCAGTTTGGAGAACCAATTAGTTACTTTAGATACTAATAAATGATCCCTTGAGTTTGGTTAGTTCTCTGTCCAGAGCCTTATGCTGACTTCCCTAGCAGTGTGTAACCTTCCTCCACGTCAGAAGCAAGCCTGCCCTTTGATAAATCTGCCTTCCTCAGAATCTAAATCATGCTTTCATCTTCAGATCCAGACAGAAATTGAAAACACTCCCCCATGCCTCTCATCAGTTTTCTTCCAATCTTGTCATCTTTGGAGTTTCAACTTGTTCTGACTCCTCTCTTGGCATTCAGCTACTCCTAGATCTTTTGCTGTTATCCTCTGGCTTCAGAGCCATTCATATTCCCCGAGTAGATAGTACAGGACCTCTCTGATTTGCTATGGATACCTGGTGTCTCTTCTACAGGCAGAAAACAACATAACTGGCCAGGTGAGGTGGCTCATGCCTGTAATCCCAGCACTTTGGGAAGCTGAGGTAGGAGGATCGCTTGAGGCCAGGAGTTCAAGACCAGCCTGGGTAACATAGTGGAGGCCATCTCTACAAAAAATAAAAACATTAGCTGAGCCTGTAGTCCCAGCTACTCGGCAGACTGAGGCAGGAGGATTGCTTAAGTCCAGGAGTTGGAGGTTGCGTTGAGCTATGATGACACTGCTGCACTCCAGCCCAGGCAACAGAGTGAGACCCTGTCTCTTTAAAAACAAAAAAGAAGAAGAAAGAAAAGAAAAGAAAACCGAAGAGCCCACCATCAGGTGTAGATGTCCTGGGTTGAGGTGGAGTGGGGGCAGGGGATAAGTGACAGTGAGTAGGAAACAGTAGACTATCATCTACTTCTATAAAAGCCTGTATGTATAGGGTTTTATTTGAGGTAACATTCAGTTTTGCATTTTATCTAAATATTGAAGGCCTAGACAAAGGATTAGGAAAAATGTCAGCAGTTTCCAGACCTATCCATATTGTAATTTTTCTTTCTCTGCAGATATTGCCCATAGTCTGAAGAGCTATCAAGAAGACAAAGCACTGGTTTCATTTCTTTGCCTTTTCAGTGCATCTAAATCTTATGTGGAGTTTATTGCCCATGCGGTATAGGCTAAAGGCAGTTTCATCTTTTCCTTTTCTAACCAAGTACCAGGTTGCTCTTGGAGTCAGCCCTGAAACTGAGGTTCCATTTCCTGGTGTTGGGCTTGTTCATGGGTGATGGGCTTAGGCATTAGTTTGTCAGATGTGTATCTGTGGGCATTCAAGGTTTGGGACCATTTTATGAGGGTCTTTCCTTTCACTGGATACTCTGAGGACACACCTAAGTCCATGCCTGAGATTCCTTAGGAAGGTTTTGACGTAGCTGTTGTTTTGAGGATATTCTTAAAAGTTTACATTTTCCTTTGGCTAAGGCACCAATAACCAATTCTTTATTCTCAATTTGTATGACAATTTTCAATTCTTTGGCTCTGTTCTAAATTTAACTAAAATTGCCCTTTCATGAACAGGCTTAATTTTGAGTTTTGCCATTTTGGGCAAACCCTTTCCCCTTCTTAATTATAAATGATTGATAAGGGGGTCAAAAAACACACTTTGATGTTCTCCTTTTTCTCCTAGTCATCAGGCATGTCACTCAGCCCCAATTTCCCGCTTTCCCTGTGTCTTCCTGGGTTGCGTTGCACAGCCTGTTTTGCCTGCCTCATCGCAAAGCGGCACCCAGGACTTGACTTTTCCAGCTGCCCCTCCGGTACACCTTCCACTGAAGTAAAGGGCTCTTAAAGTGGAAGAAACCTGTGGGCTCTATGATATACCTCCCTGTAGTTAAATAATAGGCCAGGCAGTTTATCATCTCAGCATGTATATGTTAATATTTATGTATTAATAAATAGCGATCTCTACCTATGGATGACCATTCTCTTCTACTGGCCCTCTGTCCTCTCCAGCTCTCACTCTACATAATCTGTCACTATTCTGTTCTCTTTTTCTTTTTTTAATTTTAGTTTTTTAATTTTGGTTTTAAAGACAAGTTCTCACCATGTTGCCCCAGCTGGATTCAAACTCCTAGGTTCAAATGATCCTTCTGCCTCAGCCTCCCAGGTAGTTGCAATTATAGGCATATGCTACTGTGTTCTCTTTCTCTCCCTGTAGACTCTCATCACTAGGGCCCAAGGTGTGGTATAGTACTTATTAATATCATTTAGCTGTCTTGTGGGTTAAAAAAAGGGGGGGGAGATTGCTGTTCTTCATACTTAAAGTATTTGTTTCCTCTATAGAAATGTAAAATGTTTTTTATGGTCCAAACAGCAAACATACATATGAATTTTTGTGACAAAACTTGCTTGTAAAAATTAGGGACCAGCTATATATTCCCTTTAAGATCTAGTCCTTTTTGTAGGTGAGCAGCAGTGGTGTTAACGCAGAATATTGTCCTACCTCACATCATGAAAGTTCAGAAGGTTATAAACCTTCTTCCCAAACTATAAGTCTCCCTTCTTACCATTGGCCTTTCAGACCCTGGAATGACCACTGTCCATTGAATAACAGTATTCTGGCTATTGGCCCGGCTGTAACAGTTTGTTCATTCAGCAGATGTTTATGAGTGATTACCATGTGCCAGAAATGTTAGCTGTGTTCTTCCCTGCCACCACATTGTAGTTTACTGATGCTGGGGGATTCTACTTGGGCTGTGCTAGCATTTGCATTTGACCCTAAAATAACTCTTCCCAATAAGATTGTGCAATTTCTATTCACAGCTCTGTTTTGTAGACTTACCTTTCTTTATAGAGCTGTCCTCATTAGAATCAGGCCAAGACTCTCTTCGTATAGCTTTGATGGTGTCTGGGAGATTCCTTGGTGTAAAGCTCATGGGTGCCCACCATTGTTACATATCTCAGTGGAATCTGTTCAGTGGGTTGAGGGATTGGTTGGCTCAAGAGTCGCACAGTAGGGCATTAAATGTTGGAGCTGTGCGTCTGCCCACAGTCCCTTTTCCAGTTGAGTGCCTTCCTTGATTTTTTTACTGAGCTGCTTGTGTCCCTGATCCCCCAGTTGGGCAGGTTTCCTTACTGCCCTTCTGGGACCTGTCACCATCTTCCATACTATTTGGAATTTGTTTTCCAATCCTTCAACAAACTTTGCAGCTAATTCTGTATTTCAGAAGGGCTGGAAGTGTGGGGGAGGGGTGGGCATCTGCCTTTGGGTCCTGATCTTTAATCAATTGTTTGGTCTTCCAAGAGCCAAACAGTAACAGAGATTGAACTCATTCAGTTCTCTAAATGTCTTTACCTCCCAGAGTGGGGAGCTTAAAGACCCTAAAGCATAGTGTCAACACATCATTCTGCTAGACCTTAAAGCTTTAGAAGTTCAATCTAAAGTATTCCACTAACTCAGCATAAACCATTACTGTTCCTACTTGATCTCAATCTACACTAGCGATCTTTCTTTAGGAATGCATATAACCACTTAATGCACAGAAAAGGGTGGAAGAAGGTTGAGGTTGTGTTTTGGCTTTCCTGGTTAGGGATCCTTTGGATACAAGAATCAGAAATATTAAAGCTGAAAAAAAGGTGGGGGATGGGGGCGGAAGTCAAGGATGCAGGGTATCTCATGGCACCCAAGATGGGAAGTACAGGGGTTCTTGCATGGTGCAAAACTCTGTGCTTTTTTTTCTCCTGCTTCATAGCGTGTTTATCAGCATGTGTGGTCCCAAAATAAGCACCCCGATCCTCAGGTCCACACAACCTTCCAACTCTGGGGATTACCATGAACAGATTCCCATTTGCTCGTAGTTCATATTCTTGAGAAAGAAAACACTCAACCCAGCACGTTGATTAGGTGTCCTCCCCGACCAGTCGGCCTTGCCAAAGAGTGCAGAGACACGACAGGCACAGTGTGGGCAGCAGCGGCTCCTTCAGCTGGGGGAGGGGGAATTTCTCAGAGAAGAAAATAGAGATTCCATAGATCCCCTAAGAAGACTTCTACTCTAGAAGTAGAGCTGCTATTGTCCTGCTTTTTTGCAAGTGGAAAGGCAGGCATGGGAGTGTGTCTGGGACATTGAGGAAATTCTTATTCCCTATTTTTCTTCCCATTACCAGTCTTGGCATCCAAGATTTCTTACCTCCGTCTTTAGGACCAGTCTGTCCTGTTCTGGAGCAAGTCTGTTCCTGGGTGGCATTCCTTAGCCTCCATTCAACCTCAGGTCTTTAGCCTTCTTTCGTGTTCTTTAGAGAGCAGAATCTAATAACAGATTCCACTGTAGTCACTTACCCACATGCTTCTGGCCTGTCTTCAGGTTTTAATGCTGAAAATACATTCATTCTGTGGGCTCGGGGCCCGTCTCCTCCATACCTTCCTCCTCGCCCTCTCATTTGCCCCTCCCTATGTGAGGGGAGCTCTGCAGTAATGTTCTTGGACGAGCCTTCCTGGGTACCTCTGAAACTACTTTGCCAGAGCTAGCAAGGATATACGATAGTTAGAGCAGTTGCCAGGATAGAAATTAAATGTAGATTTCCATTTAGAGTAGGGTTTTTACTCAGAACTAGCCAAGATACCTGTGTCTTTCCTGGCCAGTTGCTTTCATTTTAGTCCTATACTAAAACTTTAATTCTTTTATTTTTTGTTTTTTTAAAAACAATACTTCTGCTTGCGTAAATCTTTAGTATTTCTCTCATCCTAGGTCCTGCCCTGAGTTGTAAGGCATTTCATACTGCCTTACTTAAAACTTTTTAAAAACTACTAGTCATTTGATACACACAGAAGTAACCTAATAATCCAAAGATACACATTGAGACACACGAGGGAGGGTGGGTTGTCCGACTTTGCATTTGATAGTCTAGTCTAGGCTCCCAGATTAAGGAGCAGAGGGACAGCAGTGCCATGTGCCTTCACAATGTCCCAGGAAATCTAGGTTGGTTCCAAGGGGAAGTACCAGTGTGTTTCTAGGTTCAGGGAAGTAGCACAAGAGTAAGAGATGGGAAGACAGGGATGGAAGCGCAAGCCCTGCGCATTCATTCAGAGTCTGATGGAAACAGTGTCAAAGGGCCAGCTGTTGACTAACAGCTGTTTGGAGATCTTGCTGCCCCTTCCCTACTACAGTGTTTGAGAAAAATGTGGCTGACCACTCCCTGTGTTTATGCAGAGCAAAGGCCTAAGCCAACCTCAGATCTCCTACTGTTTGGGCAGCAGAACAGATCAGAGTTCTGATTGCCTAGCCCCATATCCCAACGCAGTCCCAAAAATGAACAAGAGAGGCTCTCCACACTGTTTCTCACAAGTTCTCCTTCAACTCCTGAACCAGACGGGAGGCCGGAGAGGAGTATTGCTCAATACGTGCTGTGTGTAACTCCTTAGGCCTTGCACCATTTCCATGCTCTGGCCCAGAAGTGGGGTGTGCTGGGTGCCAGTGTGTCAGCCACCTCTGACCCTGTTATGGGTGAGGGTAGCCATGCTCATGGCTGTCTTAAAACTTAAAAGGCAGAGAACTACTTCTGAGTCTGTAGGCCACGTGCTTTCTTCCATGGCCTCTGTCCTGCTGTCTGGGTGAGTGAGCTGTAGTGCCTGTGAGAGTGGGTGTCTCCTGACCCACCCTACTCAGCACCGTTCTAGGCCTTGGAAGAAAAGTCTGACTTCCTGCTGAAACACGTGGTAGGGGCATGGCAGCTATGAGGTACCTCCTACATCTGCTTTCTGGCTGTGGTGACTCGGGATTTTTAACCTTATATATCTTTTTCCTTTATTCAAAACAAAACAATTTTTAGCACACTGAAAAAAAAAAAAGCCAAACGTTTTGTGCCTTTCTAAGGCAGCACTGTATCCCAGGCTGCATTTTAGGACTTAATATGGAAATACCAGAGTCTGAGCTCCTCTACCTTGAGTGTCATTGGTCCCTAGAGTCTAGAGGACAGAAAGGAGTGCTTTCTGTGACTGGAGAGGTGGCACACAGGTACAGTGTGTCAGTGGTCCCTTTTCCCTGCCATGATGCTTCATTGAAAGAAGGAAGTATTGTACTCTGGGACCATTGGGTGGTTCCCAATCAGAAGCTTAGTTATCAGGTTGAATGCTTTGTCTCTTGCAAGAAGAGACGTGTGTTCCCAGTTTCCAGGTATACTCTGGACCATTCCAGCATCCCAGCCTCCTGATCATGTTATTACCCAGCTACATGGAGAAGTGTAGGATGGACTCCCTGAGAAGGGGAGGTGGTTCCTTTGTCTGTCTTCTTTTTGCTGGATCCTGCACTGGTTTAGACCTCCTGCCTCCTTTCAGCAGATGTGGCTTTCCTTTCTCTTGAAGGCTTCATACTTAAAGCATTAAGGAGCTATTGCCCTCTGCAGGGTCTGGTTTTCCCCAGGGAAGGGCAGCAAGGAGCATGTACCAGAAGCCTGTCCTCAGTATTGTGACCCTAATAGGTTTTAACAAAAAAGAAAAAATTTTTCTATATAATGACATTTTACTTATCTCTTACCCTTTCCTCAGTTTTCCCCTGCCTTTAACTAATTAAAGACTTGGGCGAGAGAAACAATTCTTTTTAAAGTCCTCCTTATTCAAGATTTTGACATTCTTGGCCTGGGTGGGGCTGGAGAGAACTTGATGCTTTCTCCAGAATGAAGAGTCCTAGTTTGTATGTCAGTGTTAAGAAAACAAAACAAACACTTAGATGAGATTTTCATGGACTATTTTAAAAATGTGTCATTAATATAAAAAAATTTATATTAGCAGTATTTAATCATTCTCACCTGTAAAGAATAAGAAAAACAGAAGGTAAATATTCTTACAGAGAATAGCAGAGCTTTAAGATTCATTTTCATTTTAAGTCCATTTTGTTTTGCCAATGTATTAATGTTTAGAGGTCTGTTATACTAATGTTATTTATTAATTTTTTCATTTCCATACACAGTTAACTAAAGAGCTTTTTCAAGCACCCATGTCTGTAAAAATATTTTTAAATAAAGTTTCTTTTGTTGTAGCAGACTTGCGTTCTTGCTCATTCCCAGGGGGTGTGGGGGGGAGGGTGGCAGGGTAGCTGTAGGACCAAATGCTGTGGCCATTTCCTCATCCCAGTGAATCTGTACTGCTGCCCCCAGGGCAGTTCTAAGTGACAGGAAAGCATTGGCCTGCAGACCCTACAAGCTGCCCTAGAGCAGGGCAGCTTTGCTGCTAGGTAGAGTGATCACTTCAACTTGAACCCTTTGCTCAAGAGCAGAGGTGACCCCTGGCCCTTGTTACCAACTGCAAAGGCTTAAGTTTTACTTTTGATGCAGTTGTAATTCCAGAGGCCCCCAGTTTTCTTTGGTACCCAGGATGAATAAAAACCAATGTAAGATTTCTGGGACAGTTAAGCTTTATTTTTCATATATATATAAAAAGGAAACAATTTGCAAATTTATACACAACCTAACAAAACCACATATATATACACACAGACACACACATGGGCGCACACACACACCACCCCCAAAGCTCTAGCCAGGCCCCTGTTTCTCGTCCCTAAGTACCATTCTCCCATTTGGGCCCTTTTAGGGTCTGGGCCCATTACCTCCGTTTGTAGAAGTTTGGTGCTACTATAACTGCAGCCTTATTCCCCATAAAGGACAGTCTGGATTTCGTCCTTGTCTACTACCCCCACCTCTCAGTCTTACGTGACCTTTTGAGAGGCCACTGGTAGCCAAATGGATGCAAGGGGCTCAGGCTCATTCTCCTTGACTCGAAAACAGTACGCGGCTTCCTCACTGCAGGGACAAATTTTTTAAGGAATGTCACCAGTTCCTGGCTTCTGCCCAATGAAAATATGTCACAAAAGAGTCTCTGGAGAGGCAGACAGGAAGGTGGCAGCAGCAATACTGCAGCTGCTCCTAGACCTTGCTGGGCTGCTCTCCAGAGCCGTGTGAACGGCAGGTGCCCAGGCTCGAGTTCCGCAGCCAGCCTTTGGGACAGGGAACCAGCTCACAGAGGCTATCCAGCTCAGTTGCTGGTGGAAGACGTATTTATAGCCATGTATGTAATGTAAAGAGAAAACACGTCCTGTAAGGAACTCTCCTACCCGAGAGACTGAGGCCCTCTCCTTGGGGTGAGCTTCCCTCAACAAATGGAGACATGGTGGTTTTGGTCCCTGGAAACGGGGCATCCAGGGTAACGTCCTTCTCAGGATAGCTCTGGCCTTAGCCCACTGGCCCTCTGAAAGGGGGTCTGCAGGTGAGCTGGAGCAAGGGTCTTCTCTGCAGTCCCTTTGGAGGCTTTGGCTGGGAGAAGAATGAGCAGGGAGCTGGGAACGTTCCAGGCAGGGAAGGGAGCTGAATGTGATTCAGTGGCTAATGCCTCAGATCGATGTATTTCTCTCCCTAAAAGCGGGTGAAGAAGAGAAGTAAGAGGGGAACGTGGCAACAGTGCTAAGTGGAAGGTGTGAGCAGCAAGAGGAAGGGATGGAAGCAGAAGCTGATGAACTTGTGGCAGCCTCGAGGGAAGAAGCAAGGGATGGGACGGTGGGCTGGGAAGGGGGGGCGGCCCCACATCTTGCTGTGCTGCTGAAACAGAGGCCACACCTCGTGCCCTGTGCCCAGCGCCCCGGGCATCGTTCAGGAAAAGGTGATGGTGAAGGGACAGGGACTTTGCTCTCAGTCTTTCTTCAGGGTCCCTTAGCCACCTGCCTCGCCCTGCCATTTGTGAGTCGTGTTAAGAAGGCAAGATGGGGCCTGCTCGCTACCTCAACAAAGAGGGATGAAGGGTGGGAAGAGTTAGAACCGTTAGCCCTGCTGCCCGGGTCCCTGAAGACGTGTGTCAGGCACTGGCCACAGGAGCCGCCTCCTACCTGGTCTCCTGGAGCCCTCTTGTCACCGTTGCTGCCCTGTAGGAGGCCCATCTCTTCTGGGAGCTTATCTGACTTAACTTCAACTACAAATTCGCTCTTACGAGACGGGGGCAGCGTGCTGGGAGGAGGGAGGGAGGCGAGAGGTTGGCACCTCAGGGTTAAGGGAAGGGGAAGGCCCGCTGGGAAGGACATGGGTGGATGATGGGCTCTCTGGTGCTCTGGGGCCAGCTCAGGGCAGTGAAGGAGAAAGGAGACGTGGTTGGTGGAAGCTGGGCAGTGGGCAGGAAGGCAGGGAGCGCCCCAACCTGGCATCCCACTGCTGCTCCTAAGGTGAGTGGGCTCTGGGGCAGGCGGGCAATGTCCCTGAGGAGGCAGCAAGCTGGGTGGCAGGAGATGGGGAGCGGGAGGGCGGGGGCGGGCCCAGCACCGTGCTTACATCTCCTGTTTGCCTGAGCGCCCGCACGGCAGCTTGCCCTTCTTGTAGAAGAAATAGAGGACGGCGCCCAGCACAGCCAGGACCAGGATGCACACGGTCACAGCCACGATGACCACGCCCTTGCTCTCCGGCTCTGGCAGCTTTTTCTCTGTTCCGCAAAGACAGTCCCAGTCACTCCCTGTGCCGGGCTGCCAGGTTGCCATTGCTGTCCCACCCAGCCCAGGACTGATGGAAGATGGCCCGCTACTCACCTTTCCAACAGGGCTCTCTGGGGAGGGAGGGAAGCCCCGGCACAGCCCTGCTCTCTTGCCAGGCCTGGCTTACCTGTGGACGTGCTGTTGGCTCTGGCATGAGGACTGACAGTGGAAGTGCTGAGGCCAGCGGTTTTGTTGGAGTCTGGTGTGAGGGTGGTTAAACTGACTAAGAGGCAGAGGGAGGCGGGTTAGGGAAGCACAAGTTAATGCCCGTGCCTGGGCGTGCCCCTGCCATCCTCTGCAGGGATGCGGCCCTCACCCAGCTCCAGGAAGATGACGGTGGTGTTTTTGCCCAGGGAGTTGGAGGCCATGCATTCAGCGCCCGTCTCCAACAGCTCTGGGGTCACGAGGACGTTCAGGGTGCTCAGGACATGCTGCGGATCTTGCTCTTGTTCACTTGCCTACGAGGGAGTAGGCGGCTCAGGGGGCGGGGAGATCTCCGGTCCTGGCTGCAGAGCCCGGGCAGGGATTAGCAGGCGCGTGGCAGCCAAGACGGGCCTGCTCACCGTGCCGTTGACATTCCAGGAGATGATGGGCCGAGGATATCCGGACGCTTCACAAGACAGATTCCACGCTGCGTTCTCTTTCACCCTCACCTTCCTCTCCTTGAACGCCATCCACGGGGGCCCTTGGGGAGGCAGGTGAGGGTGAGTGGCAGACTGGGCTAGCCCACCGCCCCCTCCCGACCAGAGCACCCCAGGACAGCAGGTGGCTATTTGTCCCCAAAGAGCTTAAAACCACCCAACTTGGGGTGATCTGGTCTCTGCCTAGAGGGCCTCACCAAAAATGGCCACGTTGACCAGCTGTGTGCGGTTCAGGCCGGGTACGCTGGGCACGGAGGCCACGCAGCGGTAGCCTCCCCCTGCCTCCCGCTTCAAGTTGTGTAACTGGAGCGTAGGCCCTGCTCCCAGCACCTGGCCTGTCTGGGGTCGAGAGATGGGTCAGAGGGTCTGGGAAAGAGCGAGTTGTCGTCGCCCCCAGCCCTACCCACCCGTTACCCCCTTGCCTCTCAGCCGCAACCCCAGGCCCGCCTGGTACCTTTTCTCTGAGCCACTGGAACTCCAGGGCCTGGTTACTCTCTGCCTCACAGGTCAGGATGAGGCTGCCACCTTCCTGGGTCTCAGGGGCTGTGGGAGTCACTCGGACATCAGACACATCTGGGGATGCAGTGCTGGTGTCAGCCTGGGCAGGGCAGGGCCAGTTCCCGATTGCCCCAGCCCGGTCCCCCTGCCCTGGGCCCCCAGCCCCTCACAGTTCACCAGCAGCTCCTGCTGTTCACTCGGCAGCGACACCATGGTTTGCAAGTCCAAGCCCTGACATTCATAGAGCCCACTGTGTTCCTTCCGGGCGGGCTCCAAGACCAGGACCCCGACGTCGTTGATTATCTGCTCGTCCATCTCCCCGGTGCTGGGGTTCTGGGGGAGATTGGAGGGGTGAGCAGAGCGTACCCCAGCCCCTCCACCCGGTCTCTGCCAGCACCCTGTCTGCGCCCAGCACAAAGCCCGCCACACCTGCTTGCTGATGCTGAAGTGGGGCGGGGGGTTGCCGTCCGCCAGACACCTGATTTCCACGTAGTCTCCTTCCTTCAGCACTCCCATGGGCTCCACTTCCAGCCACACTTTTTCTGTTGAGTCTGCACAGGCAAAGGGGGTACTCTTAGCCCAGGAGTAGTCCGTGGGTTGGGAGACGAAGGGGAGCCACCAGGAGCTTCCAGCACGCCCAGCCCTGCGGACGAGTACTCACAGAAAACAGGAACGCTCACTTCCCTGGACTCCTTCATGTGGTTCCCACTGGGCAGCCGGTAGTTGAGCTCACAGTAAAACTGGGCATCTTTGTCCTCCTTAACCAGCTGCGCCTTCAGAACACTCTGCAAGGTGTACAACCCGCTCGACTCCACGATCTGGGACGACTGAATGTGGACGCCTGGGCCGGGAGGAGGGGGAAAAAGGCTCGGCCTCAGCCCCACCTCCAACCCCACACTGTGGTCTCCACAGGGGTTGGCAGGGGACCATCTAAAGAGACCCCTGCCCTCTCTAGAGGGCCAGGGACAAATGCAAGCTGGAGACCCTTTGACCCTGCACTCTTACTTGGGAAAAGTGTCTACCCTCAGTATCTACCATAGAAAACATTTGCACATTGGCACGTATATTGTGTGCTGCAGTGATCAAGAAAAATGAGAAACCTTCTAGATGCCCACTAACAGAGATGGTTAACTAACCTATGTTATAGACATAGCACGGAAAACTCAGCAGTGGGTAAAAACACTCAGGTAGATCTTAACAGACTTGCCTGAAAAAATTGTACAAAAGAAATTCTTTATTTTTTTTTTTTTTGAGACAGAGTCTCACTTTGTTGCCCAGGCTAGAGTGAGTGCCGTGGCATCAACCTAGCTCACAGCAACCTCAAACTCCTGAGCTCAAGCGATCCTACTGCCTCAGCCTCCCGAGTACCTGGGACTACAGGCATGCGCCACCATGCCCAGCTAACTTTTTCTATATATATTTGTTGGGCAATTAATTTCTTTCTATTGATAGTGGAGATGGGGTCTCGCTCTTATTCAGGCTGATTTCGAACTCCTGACCTCGAGCAATCCACCGCCTCGGCCTCCCAGAGTGCTAAGATTATAGGCATGAGCCACCGCCCCCAGCCCAAAAGAAATTCTAAAACAATGTATACTATCCAATACCCTTGAGATCCCGGTTTCTCAGCCTCAGCATTACTGATGTCTTGAGCAGGATTAATTCTTCACTGTGAGAGCTGTCCTACATGCTGCCATGGTTAGCAGCATCCAGATTCTACACACCAGATGCCAGGAGCACCTCCTCTACTTGTGACAACCAAAAAATATCTCCAGACATTGCCAAATAGTCCCTCTGGGGGAGGGGTGCAAAATCTTAACCCCTGGTTAAGAACTAGTGATTTAGATAATAAAAAACAAAAACCTGGCCGGGCGCGGTGGCTCACGCCTGTAATCCTAGCACTCTGGGAGGCCGAGGCGGGTGGATCGCTGGAGGTTGGAGTTCAAAACCAGCCTGAGCAAGAGTGAGACCTCATCTCTACTATAAATAGAAAGATATTAATTGGCCAACTAATATATATAGAAAAAATTAGCCGGGAATGGTGGCGCATGCCTGTAGTCCCAGCTACTCGGGAGGCTGAGGCAGCAGGATCGCTTGAGCCCAGGAGTTTGAGGTTGCTGTGAGCTAGGCTGACGCCACGGCACTCACTCTAGCCCGGGCAACAAAGTGAGACTCTGTCTCAAAAAAAAAGAAAAAAAAACAAAAACCTATATATTTCTAGAAATATTTGTATATATGAGCAAATACATAGAAATAGGCTTGAAAGAACACACACTGATAGCAGAGATTACCTCTGGGAGCAGGTCTGGAGCAGGAAGAAACTTTTCCTTCTAGATTTTCTTTTTTTTTTTCTTTTTTTTTTTTTTTTTCTAACTACAGTGAAAATGAATAGATTTTCTATACAGCTTAAATTCTTATGAAAAAATTTTCAAGCATCACTTGTGCAATTTTTTTAAAAAGCAAAAAACTAAAAGGAAAGCACGGCTTTGAGGAGCAGAAAGGGCTACTCACGGTTCTTCTCCTCCTTCAGAGGCCGACCGTTCTTGTACCAGATGACTTGAGGAATGGGATACCCGTTCCTGCCCACACAGGTAGCAACCTAAGGAGGACAGGGCGTGAGTCCCCTGCCTCTGAGCCCCCACCCCCAGCACCACCCTAGCTCCCGCGTGCCACCTGGCCAGCCCAGCCTCTCTCACCTCCTGGGGCTCCTCGCTGTTCACAGGGATGCCCAGGACATTGACCTGGATGTTCGGCTCCTCCGGAGCTTCTGCAAGGGAAGAGGAAGCAGGAGGGGCGTGGGACCACCACTTCCCACCACCCACGCTACCCCGAGGCAGGCATAGGGGTGACTCACTGTAGACACGGAGCTGGATTCGGTGCTCCTGGGACCGAGGGCGCTTGCTCTGGCACAGGAAGATGCGCTCATCATGGGGGGTGACTTCAGTCAGGGCCAGAGGACCCCCTCTGCCTTGGAGGCTGAGCCGGTGCTGGTACTCCCCAGGTTCGCTCTGGCCCTGGCCCTGGCGCACGCGGAAGATGAGTGTCGGCTTCTCCTTGTGGACCTGAGGGGAAGGGACAGAGAAAAGGTGGGGGTCCTGGGGCTACATGAGGGGGTGCCTCCCGCCCCCAGCTGCTCTGTCCCGAGCCCCAGCACTCACAGAAAACCAGTCCACGTGGCTGAGGTTGCCTTGGGAGTGGGAGGGGCCGCACTTCAGAAGGGCCGTGCTGCCCACTTCCACCTCCACCAGCTCAGGCATGGGCCGCTCTGCCTCGCCAGGCACACCTGGGGAGAGGGAGGAGCGCCCCCCCAGCGCCCCCAGCAGCTGCGTCAGCTCCAGCTGCTCTCCTTCCCCTTCCCTCCCGGCCTGCTGCAGCTGTTCTTCCTGCCACTTGGAGGGTCTCAAGAGGGCCCTGTCCTCTCCTAACCCTCAACCGGTCCTTACCCCTCCAACATGGGGCCAACCCTCTCCCAGTCCAGGGGATCCCTGGTCCTTGAAGCAGAGACTGAGCACCGGGCACTTCCCAAATGAAGCTGGCAGAGAGGGGCAACCCAGGCTCTGCGCCAAGGGGAAGGCCCCTGTCCTTCCAGGCCCCCCTCCTCTCCGAATGAGCTCAGAGTGTGGGAATGCAAGGCATGTGCCAGGCTGGGGCACACAGGCCCCTTTGTGTCCCCACCCCCAAGGGAAGACATTGCCACTCTACCTTCTGCCCCCCAAAATCCCTTCCACAAATCCCCCACAAGACCTAGGGGTCCCCCTCTGGACAGAAGCTCCCATCTCATATTCCCTAAACAGCACCTCAGTGAACATTCCACACATATACTCAGGGGACCCCATCCTGGGAGTGTGGTGAGAATAGAGGGGTCAGAGTCTACCCCAGGGGTCAGCGCAAGGGCCAGGCAGTGGGCAGGAGTGACGTCAGTGGTGCCAGCGTGCTGCCAGCCCTGTGAGGAGGTGATGTCACTGGACACCATCTGGCTGGACTCTGGGATGCCTGGGTTGTTGCCTTGGGCTGGCTCCGGGACAAGGAGGGCAGGTGGAGTGGTCTTCAACCCAGAACAGAGGCCTCGGATCCCGGACTGGCCTCCGGAAAGCTGGACCTGCTGCAGCCGTAGAGCCCGATTTGCCCTTTCCCCAGAAATAAAGTCGGCCTGGGAGGAGTACCCTGGAGTACCCCAGGGATACGGCCGACACTGGGCAGGAGGCCAGCGAACTGGGTATTGCCTAGCCTGCCCCTTCCCCTGTGGGACAGCGGCTGGGACCAGGGAATGGGAGCCAAGAGAAACACGGGACACCGCTACAGGCCATACAAGGGCAGCGTGGACCCGGGAGCGCCCGCTACTAGGCAGACCCAGAGAAACGCTCCGAAGTGCCCGGGCGCTCTTTCCACCTTAATGTGGTCCCCAAAATAAGCCCGCTGGCCCCTCCACTCTGGTAATCCTCCATCCCTTGTCTCTGCCACCTGTGATGCCATCACCCGGGGAGGTTCGGGGCGACCCGCACCGCCTACCCCCACCCCAGCCCCTGCCAACGCCCAGCTCTGGCGGAAGCCACCAACCCTCCCCCTCTCGCTCACCTCCAGCCTGGCGCTATGCCCAGGCGGGAGAGGGAGGGGGAGGGTCGGTCCACCCCCTCCAGCTAAGGACGCTGCCTTTTCCAGCAACAGGCGGGCGCGGAATTTAGGATTTGGGGATGCGCTCTAGCTGCACCCCGGCCAGGACTCCAAGGCTGGGCCCCCGGAGTAAACACCTGAGGGACAAGTCCCCCAGAGCCCGAGGGGCTCAGCCCCACCCCTTCCCACTCTCGGCAGCAGCCTCCTCACCGCCTTCCCAGTCCTGCTCCCGGGATACTCTAAAATAAAGGCTGCAAACTGACTGCAAAGAAGAGGTGCACGCGCGCAAGGCGCCCAGAGATCGGGGACCCGGGGAGGAGGAGTGCCCTCCGGGGCGCAAGCCCCGACCTCGCCGCGCTGCTGCTCTGCTCCCCGGCACGCTCCGTGGAACGCCCCTGTCCGGGCCCTGCAGGGCGCGGGCCCCCAGCGAACTCACTCACTCACCAGTGGCGCGGCGACAGCAGCAGCAGAAGGCGAGCAAGAAGGCGCAGACGAGCCGGAGCAGCCCCATCCTTCCCGGCCGGAGGGCCCGAGCCAAGTGAGCAGCTCCCGGCTGCCGGGGGCTGACGTCAGGGGGGCGGGGGAGGGGGCCCGGAGCGCCAGGGCCCGCCCCGCCCCCGCGCAGCCCCCCGCCCCCGCCCCGCGTGCCGCAGCCTTAGGGGGCGGGCCCAGCGCCGCCAGCCCCAGAGCTGCGCCCTGGAGCGCCACAGGAGGAAGGCTGGACCTGGCCTCCCAGCCCTGGGCTTGGGAGGGCTGACACCAGTGACAGGTGTCTAGGGGCCGGACTGACTGGCCCTGGAGGCAGCAAGGAGAAGCTGGCCCGGATGCCCAGAGTCTCCTCGCGTCTCAACCAGCAACACTCACCCTTTCTCAGTCCATGTAGCTGTTGGGGACCTCCTGGCAGAGGAGCAGCAGCGCACCAGGTCCTCGGTGTCCCCAAGGGGCCTCTCATTCAGGCTTCTCTCCCCTGCCACAGAGAAATCGGGACAGCCTCGGTCACTTCCCAGAACGATTGCACCACTGCGGCAGGCGCCGGCCTGGCACTGCCCCTGAGCCTCGTAGTCCTGGCAGTTATGGGGGAAGAACTCTGTGCCAGGTTCCACAGACCCTGAGATACCTGTCTGAGGAGTGAAGATGTTGCCTTCTGGGCTGTCCCTTCAAACCCAAGCTCCTGCAAGTGTGTCTTTGACTAGACAAAGGAGAAGAGGGAGGGGGCGGAATTCACAAGCCTGGGGTGTCCACACTCGTCAAAGCCCAGGCCTTGAGAATCCTGTTTCTTCCCTCTTCACTCATGCAGCCTTGCCTGGGACTCAATTTCCTCTCACCTGAATGAAGGAAAGAGGGAGAAGAAAGAGTTAATGGGTCAGGGTCCTGATGATTGGAAGGACACCCACTGCTCTGCATCCCCCCATTTCTCTGCCAACCCCACCGACTGCAGATCAGCAGCTGGGGAGGAATCGGCTGGGTGCAGGCAGCCACACAGGAGTGTGGGGAGCCCTACAGCTATCCTTCCCCCCAAACTCCCATTTCTCCCTGGCTTCTGGCCTCTGGACCCTCTAGGCAGGGGGATGGGCTCTTGCCTCATGGAGCCCTCAGCACCCTTGCCTCAGGAAAGGGGTTCTCCTCCGCTGGGACTCCTGCACAAGGAGGGTCACCAGGGGTCTGGGCCCAGGGTGGAGGTCTCTGCCCAGCAGGGCAGCCTTTCTGCTGCTGGGGGAGGAGGAGGGTGAGGCAGCAAATGCCAGAGATGGCCAGGTGACTTGAGAGAATGCTCTGGGGTGGCGTTTTGATGACGCAGAGATGACTGGCAAACCACATGAGCCTTGTCTTTCAGGGCCTTGCTGACCCCTGTGTATGAGTGTCCAGCCAGGGACAGTGCAAAGCCAACCAGCCGGGCCAGGGGCCTGGAGCCTGGAGCCCAGGGAAGAGAAGAAGAGGAGGGCCTGGCTCCCACCCCTGGAGTGAACGTATGGACTGGCCTGGGGCCCAGAGCGGCTGGATGAGCGTGTTTGTCTGCCGGGCAGGAGTGGGAACGGCTGAAGGATGCTGTCTGCCCTAGCAGGCTGGGCTGGGCATGGAGCTGGCTTCCCTGCCCCACCCCCTTCCCTTCACTTAACACCATTAACTAATCATTCTCTTCTCTCTGGCCTGGAAACAAAGCCAGCTAACCACCAAGGACAGTCAGTTCCGAATTCTCCTTCCGTTCTGAGGAGAATGAAGTCAGGTGGGGGTGGAGGAGTTCTCTCTGCAGTGAAAGAGAAATGAGAGCCCAGGGTGACATCCCTGCCCCCTGCATGACCCACCAAACCAGCACATAGACTGTCCTTTAAGGAAGGCAGTAGCCTGTGCTGTCAGGGCAGCTCAGGAGTGGGTGGGAGAGGTCAGGGCACAGACAGCTTTGGGATGGCTTCACAAGGGGGCTGCACTTTGGGATTCCAAACCAAAGGAGGGTCAGGACCTTGTGGAGGATTCAGAGGGGATAGGGAGCAGGAAGGATGGGGGGTGGGGGCAGGAGGGGAAGAGTACCAGCCCTCAGCTCCTCCAAGATGCCAGAGGAGAGTGCTCCCGCAGCAGCAGCAGAGAAAAGGCGACAGCGGGAGCACCTTCAGCAAGGAGGACCGAGACTTACCCATGTCAAATTCTGACTAAAAAAAAAAAAAAAAAAAAAAAAAGGAGGACCGAGACTGGCAGAAGTGGAAGTGGCAGACACAGCCATGGGCCTTCCACCCAGCAGACGCCCAGCAGCTGCACTGGGTGGGAAGCAGCCTGGCCCTGATGTAGGCCAAGGGCAGAAGAAGAGGCCTTGGGGGCCGAGTCTAATACTGTGCCTCACTTCCCTCCAGGAGGGGGGCCCAGAATGCTGCTTCCCCCCACCCCCCTGGTAGACCCAGGCTCCTGAGATGAGAGGCCCCTCCTGTGCAGAATCCCCTCCGTGTGCCTTTCTGGTATGGGTTCAACCACAGGTGAAGAAACTGAGGCTAGGTGAGGTCCTGGTCTGGTCCCTCAGTCTCCTGGGTGGGTGCGGACTCAAGCTCTTTGTAAGGAGAAGTGTAGAGGTGGAGGGGAAAAGACAGAATGGGCCTGTCAGGGGCCCTGATGGGGTGAGATGTGAACCTAGGAGTCCTCTCTCAGCTCCAGCATAGCAGACACAGTGGCTTCCCACCCACCCTTCTGGGCCAGGGGCCTTACCCAGGAGGATGTGAGGAGAGTGGGCTGGGCGGAGGAAGGAAGCTGATAAAGACATGTTTGCAGCTGCCATGAGGAGATGGGGGTGGAGTGGGGTGGCCCAGCAATCCTGGTAACCATGGAGGCTGGGGAACCCCATGGCCTGGCCGAAGAATAGGATCCAGCTGGGTCCTGGGAGGGAGGTAGGAGGATTTTTCCCGAATGGGGGTCTGAGTTGGAAGGAGGTTGTGCTGAGGGAGTGAAACAGGGTGGGAGGAGGGTGGGGGGCAGCTGCTGCTGAGGACATCATCAAGCCAGGAAACCGGATACTGGGGGGCTGGGTGGAAGATGTCGGGGAAGAGATTGAATGGGGGGAAGCAGGCCGGAAGCAGTCTCACCCATGTCCTTCGCACCTGACCAGGGGCAGGAGGAATGAGTACCCCAACACTGGCAACACCATGGGAGAGGGGGAGGGTGGCTTTGGGGGGATGGGAGGGGCTATTTTTAAACTTGGAAAAACCGTGAGTTCATCTCCACTCTGGAGGCCGCAAAGGCCCCATTGTACAGGGGTCCAGGGGGGGCGGGGGAGGGGGTGAGTGGCACAATGTGCGATTATGTTGGAGCAGGCAGGGGGAGCAGAGGGTGGGGGAGGAGGGTGGAGGAGGGCTGTCTTCGTCACAGCTGGCCTACTGAACTCTGGGGTCGAGCCAGGGTGGGGCTGGGACTGGGGTGGGGGGACGGTTTCCACCTTCACAAAGCCCCATATTGGGGAGCTTGGGTCTCTGGCATCCGGTGGCTCATCTTGGGGAGGGGGCTGACAGTGGGATTCCCACAGCCTGGCTTTCCCAGGGACTGCAGGGTCTGTTCCCAGGCTCCCAGCATTCCGACGACTCCCCTGGGAGCTGCTGGCCTGTCCTCTCAGCCCCTTCCCTGCCAGGGAGTGGGGGGAGAGAAGGGGAAAGAGGATGTGGGTGCATCGGGACTCTTCCTGGGACGAGAGACCCTGCAGCCAGAGGGAGGGGGCAGCACTGGGTGGCTGGGGCATGTTGAGGGTGCGGTCACAGCCCTCCATCCTAGTCCCTAGCCCTGCTGAGCCCTCCGATCGACCGAGGACTGCCCCTCTTGTCCCCTCGGACCCTAGGAGCCTCCCCAAGTGGGCCAGCCCACCTGCCGGACCTCAGGCCTGCAGCACCGCGGGCCTCGGCCCGGGTCGCAGCCGAGGCGGGAAGGCGCCGGCGCTAAGCTCCTGGGGCGCGCAGAGGTCGGGCCGCGGGGGCCGGGGCGGGGCATCCGGCCGCTAGCACCAACCCAAACATTACCATAAATGCTCAGGCGGCCGCCGCGGGCCGGGCCGCCGCGGGCGGGGACCCTGGGCTCTCCGGAAACCCCGAGTCCGGTCTCCAGGCCTTGCCCAGCGCCGGCGGCCGCGATCAGCCTGCCGGGTCGCCCTCTGCACAGCGGTGGGGCGGGGAGAAAACCCAGGCTGCGCGGCGAGGCTCCGGGGCTGGCTCCGGGGAAAGCCCCGGGAAGGGAAAGAGTAGGACCCTCCAGGCAGGATGTCAACGTCTCCAGGGGTGGCGGCGGCTCGGTCCCCCTCCTGCCCTGCGAGCCCCACTCCTGTCCGCGGTGCTGTCCTGGGTGTCAGTTCCCTGGCGTCGGAGCACCTAATCCCCTTCCCACGTCCCCGCCCCAGGCCGAACTTGGAGAATGAAGGAAGATGGCTGGGTGGGGCGGGGTGCTGGGAATTTACACCTCTCCCCCTCAGGGAAGTTCACATCCGCTCCCCAAAATACCACCGCCCCGGGAGAGGAATGTCCCCAGAGAGCTGTTTGAGTTTGAGTTTTCGCTGAGGAAAGGCCAGCTGGCCTACAGGGGGGAGCTTGTGGGAAACCACGTTCTGCACCTCCTGGACCCTCTGCTCCCTGAAGGGCACTCGGCATTTCCTTTTCCCTTTCACACAGAGCTGTAAGCAACCCAGGAGAGCCTTGTCCATTCCCCAAGGGCGGGCCTGGGCTTGTCAATGCTGTGGTGGGAGGTGACAGAAGAGGAAAGGTGAGAAGGGGCCTCAGCCGCTTCCGGGCACCCGTGCCCCAGTGGCCTTAGGGGAACTTGCACAGTGGAAAGACAGAGGATTGTGAGTCAGGGAGCGCCCCACAGCAGGTCAGAGGGTAGCTGTACTATCCCAGGGCACCTTCCCTTCCCATCCCTGTCCCACTGGAAACTGCTCCTTCAACTTTGTCTCAAACACTCTGGCTGTAAGCTCCAGGAAGGAATTGGTGGCTTTGAGACAATCTGCCACTTAATTAGCTGATCTTGGGCAAGTGCCGTGACCAGTGACTGTTGAGAGGGGACAGTGCTCTGAATGAGGGAAGAAGCTACTCATATCTAACATTTGTACAGTGCTTCGCAACTTACTTCGAAGTTTTCAGAACATGAAAATGACCAGTGTTTGTCTTGATCTTTACAACAAAAAATGACAAAACGGAAGCACAAAGGGTTATATGACCTAGGAGTGATCACAATTTTTAAAAATTGTGATAACAACTGGACACGGTGGTGCAAACCTGTAGGCCAGCTACTCAGGAGGCTGAGGCAGGAGAATCACTTGAGCCCAGAAGTTCAAGGCTGCAGTGTGCTATGATCATTCGAGAATAGCCATTGCACTCCAGCCTGGGCAACAAAGCAAGACTCTGTCAATCAATCAATCAATCAATCAATGTGGTAAAATGCACATAACATAAAATTGTAACCATTTTAAAGTGCACATGCAGTGGTATTAAGTCCCTTTACAGTGATGTACAACCATCACTACTATCTAGTTGCAGAACTTTTTTGTCACCATAAGGATTTTAAAATGCAAACCAAGATTTATCTAACTCCAGAGCCTGTGCACTATACCTGTAATAATTTAGACGAATTAAGAGCTGAATGGTGTAACATAAACAGGAAACACATCAGGAATTTAGAAAAGGGAGTGTCCATGTGGACCTCAGGCCTGTACTAGCCAGGAAAGTCTTATGGGAGGTTTCAGTGAAAGGTCAATTTTAGATAGGGGAGGAGTGAGGAATGATCATTCCAGGCAGAAGAAATGGCAAAAAGAGAGGCATGGGACCAAAGAAAGGGACACATATAGTGACAACTGCAGAATTTCTGTATCAGAAGAGTTTCTGAGTAGCCATCTGGCTAGAAGATGGAGTTGGTGGGGAGGCTAGGTGACTTATCTTGAAATTGTATTTGCATAGCAAGCCCACTACTTTCATTTCCATTATATGTTTACTTGGAGTACCTTGAGGAGAACTCAGCTACACTCTCCCCCTTGGCACCACCGTTATGCAAACAGGTGGTACTCAAAGAAGAGTTGGCTAACTAGAAATTCACCAGGGTAGAGGGTGTGTGCACAGCACAGCTTGGGAAGATGAGTTGGGGTTAGGTTATAGGGGAAGGAAGAGCTTGGATTTTAGGATAGGCAATGGGGAGCCACTGCAAGTTCTAGAGCAATGGAAAAATGACATGAAATTGGGAATTTAGGTTTACGATGGTTTCTCTATTTCTTCTTGGCCTGAGAGCGCCCTCTGGTGCCCTAGTTTGAATTTCCCTCATCTCACTGAGCAGGTGGGAGGATGGGGACTGCAAAGCAGGACTGATGAGTTGCAGAAGCTAGACTTTTGGGTCTCATTGCACTCCATCCTGAGTGATGACAGCACTCAGCGAAAGTAGAGGTGACATGTGGACAGAGAGGGTTTGAGATGAAGAGAGAAAGGGCATTGTAGTGGTTCCCTTCTCTCTGTCCCATAACTCTACGTATGTCTACTGTGCTTTGGGATATAGTGCACTACTCAGGTACTGAGATGGGGTCTGGAGGTAGGATGATGGCTAAGACAAGGTCTATGTGCCTGAGAAACCTGCACTCTCGTGAGGGAGACAGACAAGTAAACAATTATAACGTGCCAAGAACTAGGGTGCAAATATGCACGTAAAATAGTCAGTGGCTGGGTGTAATGGCTCATGCTTGTAGTCCTAGCTACTCGAGAGGCTGAGGTGGGAGGATCACTTGAGCCAAGGAATTAGAGGCTACAGTGAATTATGATCGTACCACTGGACTCCAACCTGGGCAACAGGCTCTATCTCTAATACAAACAGAGTAAGATCCTATCTTTAATACAAACAAATAAACGGAACAGGAAAACAGTTACTTAACTCAGCTTGGGCTGGTCAAAAAAGGCTTCCTGGAAGAATTGACACCTGGCTTCATTTTAAGGGAGAAACGGTAGATAACCAGGTTAACGGGCGTAGGGTGTGCTATTTATTTATATATTTATTTTGAGACAGAGTCTCACTCTGTTGCCCAAGCTGGAGTGCAGTGGTGTCACCATAACTTACTGCAGCCTCAAACTACTGGGCTCAAGCCATCCTCCTGCCTCAGCCTCCTGAGTAGCTGGGACTACAGACGCTTATCACAACACCTGGCTAATTTTTCTATTTTTTTGTAGAGAGGGGGATCTTGTGATGTTCCCCAGGTCGGTCTTGAACTCCTGTGCTCAAGTGTTCCTCCCGCTTTGGCCTCCCAAGGTGCTGGGATTACAGGCATGAACCACCATGCCAGGCCGGGGTATGCTGTTTAAAATGTGACACAGCACAATCTGTGCAGGGGACTCTAGCAGTTGGTTAGTATCCTGCAAGGATGGATGACACTAGTGAAGGATGAGGTCAGATTACGAAGGCATAAGTCATGGGAAATTAAGAGCAACAGGGTGTGTATAAATCATTTTTAAGCAGGGGAGCAACCACAAGCTAGTTTAATTCCATTAGAGTTCAGGTCTCAGAGGAATATAACCAAAGACCTGGCTTTCTAAGGTTTCATTTCTCTTCTCTTGTCCCTCCCCTCCCTCCCTTCTGGGGAGGCTGCCTCCTACACAAAACCTCCAACACGCTAGTTCATTTGTTCATAATAACCTCACACTAGGATGAGAGATAAGGCAGAGGTGAGGGGCGTGGCGCGGGGGGGGCATTCTTCCCTTATTTCATCCACATTTAACTGAGATCCTCCTGGCAGCCTCTGCTCCTTCCCACATCAACTTGAGGTGGGTCACACACTTCACTGAGTCCTCCGAAAACATTTCTTGCACAAACTCCATGTGGTGGAGTACTATGCAGCTGTTAAAATAATAAAGACAATTTCTATACATTGATATGGAGGGATTGGTCTTCAAAAAGGTCATTGCAAATGCATAATATAGGCTGGGTGTGGTGGCTCACGCCTGTAATCCTAGGACTCTGGGAGGCCGAGGCTGGCGGATTGCTCGAGGTCAGGAGTTTGAAACCAGCCTGAGCAAGAGTGAGACCCTGCCTCTACTATAAATAGAAAGAAATTAATTGGCCAACTAATATATGTAGAAAAAAATTAGCTGGGTATGGTGGCACATGCCTGTAGTCCCAGCTACTCGGGAGGCTGAGGCAGGAGGATTGCTTGAGCCCAGGAGTTTGAGGTTGCTGTGAGCTACGTTGATGGCACGGCACTCACTCTAGCCTGGGCAACAAAGTGAGACTGTCTCAAAAAAAAAAAAGCATAATATAAAATATTTTTTGTATTTAAAATTTAAAGTATTTTTATATATAAAATATAAATAATATAAAAAACTATGCATGGATTTCAATTTTGTTTTACACGAAAATAAACTTGTACCAACTTGTTATAACATGTCTGTACAGGATCTAGTTTGAGACACTAAGAAGCATGAGCCATCAGTTTGAAAAGTGCCCCTATCAGAGCAACATGAATCCTGCTAAAATTGAAGCAAGAACAAATATCAAATCTGTGGTGAAGCTTGGGCAGAAGAATGGTGAAATCACTGATGCTTTATGAAAAGTTTATGGGGATAATGCCCCAAGGAAATCAGTAGTTTACAAACAGATAACTTCTTTTAAAAATGGACGAGACAATGTTGAAGATGAAGCCTGAAGCAGACCATCTGCACCAATTTGCAAGGAAAAAGATTAATCTTTTTTGTACTCTAATTGAAGAGGACCAACAATTAAGAACAGAAACAATAGCCAACGCCATACACATCACACTTGGTTCAGCTTCCACAGTTCTGACTGAAAAATTAAAGTTGAGCAAACTTTCCACACTTTGTGGATGCCAAAACTGTTGCACCCAGATCAGCTGCAGACAAGCACAGAGCTTTCAATGGAAATTTTAAACAAGTAGGATTGAGACCCCAAAGCATTTCTTTGGAGAATTGTAACAGGAGAAGAAACATGGCTTTACATGTACAATCCTGAAGACAAAGCACAATCAAAGCAAAGGCTACTGAGAGGTAGGCGTGTCTAGTCTGAGCAAAAGCAGACTGGCCCAGAGCAAAGGTCAGGGCAACAGTTTTTTGGATGCTCCAGGCATTTTTCTTGTTAACTTTCTGGACAAGCAAAGAACAATAACATCTGTTTATTATGAGAGTGTTTTGAGAAAGGTAGCCAAAGGTTTAGAACAAAAACACCTGGGAAAGCTTCACCAGAGAGTCCTTCTCCACCACAACAATGCTCTGCTCATTCCTCTCATCAAACAAGGGCAATTTTTTGAGAATTTCAATAGGAAATTATTAGGCATCCATTTTTCTAGTCCTGATTTGGCTCCTTCTGACTTCTTTTTGTTTCCTAATCTTCAAAAATCTATAAAGGTCACAACTTGCATGTTGCTTAAAAAAATAGAAATAAAAATAAAAAATCTGTAAAGGGCATCTATTTTTCTTCAGTTAATAATGTAAAAGAGACTGCATTGACATGGTTAAGTTCCCACGACCCTCATTTCTTTAGGGATGGACTAAATGGCTGGTATTATCCTTACAAAAGTGTCTTAAACTTGATGGAGCTTATGTTAAGAAATAAACTTTAGGCCAGGTGCGGTGGCTCACGCCTGTAATCCTAGCTCTCTGGGAGGCTGAGGCGGGCGGATTGCTCAAGGTCAGGAGTTCAAAACCAGCCTGAGCAAGAGCGAGACCCCGTCTCTACTATAAATAGAAAGAAATTAATTGGCCAACTGATATATATATATAAAATTAGCCGGGCATGGTGGCGCATGCCTGTAGTCCCAGCTACTCGGGAGGCTGAGGCAGAAGGATCGCTCGAGCCCAGGAGTTTGAGGTTGCTGTGAGCTAGGGTGATGCCACGGCACTCTAGCCTGGACAACAAAGCGAGACTCTGTCTCAAAAAAAAAAAAAAAAAAGAAATAAACTTTAGGCCGGGCATGGTGGCTCACACCAGTAATCCTAGCACTTCGGGAGGACAAGGGAGGAGAATTGCTTGAGCCCAGCAGTTTGAGATCAGCCTGAGCAAGAGTGAGATGCCGTCTCTACTATAAATAGAAAGAAATTAACCAAACAACTAAAAATAGAAAAAATTAGCTGGGCATTGTGGCGCATGCCTGTAGTCCCAGCTACTTGGGAGGCTGAGGCAGGAGGATTGCCTGAGCCCAGGAGTTTGAAGTTGCTGTGAGCTAGGCTGATGCCACAGCACTCTAGGCCAGGCAATAGAGTGAGACTCTGTCTCAAAAAAAAAAAAAAAAAAAAAGAAAGAAAGAAACTTTATATTTTTTATTTTTATTTTTTAATTCCATTTTCCATAAATTTTTGAAGTTCCCTTGTATAATTTTAAATTAAAAAGAAGTATATTCAGTTCCATGATGTTCCATGCTGGAAAAAAGAAAAAAAGAAAAAAAGAAAAAAAGAAAAAAGAAAAAGTTAGAATGTAAATTTAGTTTTAAAAAAATAAAAGGAATATAAATTAAGAAAAAAAAAGTATAGAATGTTATCTTTTGTGTAAGAAATGATGGACATTTTCATATTATACATCTATAGTTACATGTTCAAATATAAACAGTGAAAGGATAAAAAACAAAAGTAGCTGCTTAAAGAAGGATGGAAGGGGCCAGGTGCGGTGGCTCACGCCTGTAATCCTAGCACTCTACAAGGCTGAGGCGAGCGGATCGCTCAAGGTCAGGAGTTTGAAACCAGCCTGAGCAAGAGCAAGACCCTGTCTCTAGTAAAAATAGAAGGAAATTAACTGGACAACTAAAAATATATGGAAAAAAATTAGCTGGGCATGGTGGCACATGCCTGTAGTCCTAGCTATGGGAGGTTGAGGTGGAAGGATTGCCTGAGCCCAGGAGTTTGAGGTTGCTTTGAGCTAGGCTGACACCACAGCACTCTAGCCAGGGAAACAGAGTGAGACTCTGTCTCAAAAAAAAAAAAAAAAAGAAGGATGGAAGGAACAGGCCCACCCATAATATTTGTGGGGCCAAGGCAGGGTATAAATGGAGGCTCATATATCATATGTCGAAATATTTGTAATCTGTTAAGTGTGCTCTATCCTCCTACCTTGACAAATATTCTTTCTAATGATAAAATAAAAAATATATATGGGAAGCTGTGGGCTGAGTGCAATGATGCACACCTGTAATCCCAGCTACTTGGAGATTGAGGCAGGATGATTGTTTAAGCCCAAGAGTTTGAGATCAGCCTGGGGAACATAATAAGACACCCTGTTTCAAACAAAACAAAATAAAACAAAAAAACCCTAAAGCTATGGTTTTTGTATGACTCGAAGTCAGCAAAATATCGAAGATAAACTATAAGGATTGCATATATTATTGTCTAGGTGTTCTCATGATGGGCCAGCAATATTTGGATGGGTAATAAAGTCATATGATTAATAAATGATTATATATTTATTTCATAAAATTAATTTTACTTATTTCACTTTGGAAAAATCTTTAATTATGTTGTTATAGCAAAAAATTTCTCATAATGCATGTTCTATTGCCAGTAATACCAAATTAATTGACCTATTTTGAGTCATTATAGTTTTAGGTCTTTAAAAACTTAATTTCAGTTTGGAGAAACTTTGCTCTGCTAAGGCCTTACCAACTGAAATTATTATCAATATGTTTAACCAATACTTAGGTTAAAAAATGAAACATATATTTAATATGATGTTCAAGTATTATAAAGGGGTTACATATAAAAATATTTGATTATATAAATCTTTGTCACTTATATTGTAATTTTCATCATCTCTTAAAGCAATATCTAGATACATTTGGAATTTCTTAGGTTTTGCTTCTTTCAAATTCTTTTTTTTTTTTTTTTTTGAGACACAGTCTCACTCTGTTGCCCTGGCTAGAGTAGAGTGCTGTGGCATCAGCCTAGCTCACAGCAACCTCAAACTCCTGGGCTCAAGCAATCCTTCTGCCTCAGCCTCCTGAGTAGCCAGGACTACAGGCATGTGCCACCATGCCTGGCTAATTTTTTCTGTATATTTTTAGTTGGTCAATTAATTTCTTTCTATGTTTAGTAGATGTCTTGCTCTTGCTCAGGCTGGTTTCGAACTCCTGACCGTGAGTGATCCTCCCGCCTTGGCCTCCCATGCTTCTTTCAAATTCTTTAATGCTGAGATAATACAAAGAAAACCCCAGGCCGGGCTTGGTGTCTCAAGCCTATAATCCTAGCACTCAGGGAGGCCAAGGTGGGAGGATAGGTAGAGGTCAGGAGTTCGAGACTAGTCTGAGCAAGAGCGAGACCCTGCCTCTATTAAATATAGAAAAATTAGCCAGGTGTGCTGGTGCGCACCTGTAATCCCAGGTACTCAGAAGGTTGAGGCAGGAGAATCGCTTCAGCCCAGGAGTTTGAGGTTGCTGTGAGCTAGGCTGATGCCACAGCACTCTAGCCCAGGTGACAGAACAAGACTCCATCTCAAAAAAACAAACATCACGCCTGTAATCCTAGCACTCTGGGAGGCCGAGGCGGGCGGATTGCTCGAGGTCAAGAGTTCGAAACCAGCCTGAGCAAGAGCGAGACCCCGTCTCTACTATAAATAGAAACAAATTAATTGGCCAACTAATATATATATATATAAAAAAATTAGCCGGGCATGGTGGCACATGCCTGTAGTCCCAGCTACTCCGGAGGCTGAGGCAGAAGGATTACTTGAGCCCAGGAGTTTGAGGTTGCTGTGAGCTAGGCTGACGCCATGGCACTCACTATAGCCTGGGCAACAAGTGAGACTCTGTCTCAAAAAAAAAAAAATAAAAAATAAAAAATAAAACAAACAAACAAACAAAGACCCCAAAGAGCAATATGTTGCTACATTTTTTGAAATCTCTCTTCAATTGAGACTATAACTTGGTTTGGCCAGAAAATTAGTTTGGGGATTAATGGCATATGAATTTTTTCCTTCATGGTTATACAAACATTTTTGTTTCCTTGCTTTAGTTTAGTTATTATATATAGAAATAAGTTCAAACTTTCAGAAAAGTTGCAAGACATAGTACAAAGTATACCGTTTACCTAGAGTCACTAATTAATAACATTTTGCCATTTTTTTTGCTTTTTTATTCATTACCACATCAAATGTGCGTGTACGTGTGTAATCATTTATTTCTTTATGAATCACTTAAGAATAGGGTGCTTACATCATGTACCTACACCCTTTAATACTTTAGTATTTTCTAAGAACAAGGATATTCTCCAAATAACCATAGTATAGTTACCAAATTTAACAATATTAACTTGATGCAATACTTATTTCAATCTCTAGTTCCTATTCCATTGGTTTTTTGTTTTTGTTTTTGTTTTTCTGAGACTGGATCTTGCTCTGTCGCCTGGCTAGAGTGCAGTGGCATCATCATAGCTCACTGTACCCTCAAACTCCTGGGCTCACGCCAGCCGCTCCCCGCCCCTGAGTAGCTGGGACTACAGGCGCACGCCACCGCGCCTGGCCCCTATTCCAGCTTGACAAGAGTACCGATAAAGTCCATTACAGCATTTGCTTTTCCCTCTGGTACAGAATCCAGTCCAGAGTTCTCTATTGCATTTAGTTGTCAGGTCTCATTACTCTCCTTTAACCTAAAGCAATTTCTCAGACTTTGTCTTTGATGTTTGTCAATTTGGATTTATCTGATCTCTCCTCGTGCGTCAGTTATGGCTGCGTATCCCAGGTTGGAACACCACATACGCAGTATGTAGACTTAGCATCCCCTGATAGTTCTAGCCTGTGCCAGTCTTTACTACGATGGTCGATGGTTGATGGTCGTAGAATGGTGATTTTCACCATTCTTCCGCACTCCCTCCACACATACCAGCTGGCACTGAGCTGTAGAGCCCTCCCTTCTCATGTGTTTGCCAGTATCATTTTATTATCAGTTTGGACCCGTGGATTCCTATTTTACTAATGGGTTTTATTCCATCACTGTCCTTATTTATTTTGATGCTGAAATTAATGCAGATTTGGCCACTTTTGAGCTAGTTTCTGTGTGTTTTGACTGCCCTTTGCCCCATCTTTTTTTTGGATCACTTTCTTTCTGGCACAACTCAATGTTCCAAACTTACCTTGTACCTTCTCTGCCCTACCCCTGGAATCAACCATTTTCCCAAGGAATCCTGGTTTCTTTCATTGGAGAATGCTACTTAGAAACTAAGATCTGGGCTCCAGGTGTACTCATTGCTACTAGAGTGCCATTGCTTCTGGGCCCTTTCAGTGGACAAAGCTAGGAGAAAGGAATATATATATAAAAAAATTTGGGCCGGGCGCGGTGGCTCACGCCTGTAATCCTAGCACTTTGGGAGGCCGAGGGGGGTGGATTGCTCAAGGTCAGGAGTTCGAAACCAGCCTGAGCGAAACCCTGTCTTTACCAAAAATAGAAAGAAATTAATTGACCAACTAAAAATATATATACAAAAAAAATTAGCCGGGCATGGCGGCGCATGCCTGTAGTCCCAGCTACTCGGGAGGCTGAGGCAGGAGGATCGCTGAGCCCAGGAGATTGAGGTTGCTGTGAGCCAGGCTGACGCCACGGCACTCACTCTAGCCTGGGCAACAAGTGAGACTCTATCTCAAAAAAAAAAAAAAAATTTGGCCAGGCGCGGTGGCTCACGCCTGTAATCATAGCACTCTGGGAGGCCGAGGTGGGCAGATTGCTCAAGGTCAGGAGTTCAAAACCAGCCTGAGCAAGAGCAAGACCCGTCTCTACTAAAAATAGAAAGAAATTAGCCAAACAACTAAAAATAGAAAAAAAACCCAGCCGGGCATGGTGGTGCATGTCTGTCGCCCCAGCTACCCGGAGGCTGAGGCAGGAGGACCACTTGAGTCCAGGCGTCTGAGGTTGCTGTGAGCTAGGCTGACGCCTCGGCACTCTAGCTGTGCAACAGAGTGAGATTCTGTTTCATGAAAAAAAAATTTTTTTTAGTTCATGCTGGTAATTTCTGATTCTGATCCTGCTCCATGGGGTTTTACCTTGCCTTCTTGCATTCCATGTTTATGTCTCCCTTTTCCAAAGAAAGAACTCTGGCTCCCAAAAATGTTTACACATTTTATTCATTCCTGTAATACATATAAAATAGCAATTTCAGAATGGCTACACCCATAACACTATCATAAAAGTTCAAGGGGCCTTTTCTTCCCACAGACTGAGGGTATACAGTTAGTTCATACCTCTTTCCTTTCTGTGTAGATATATTATTCACACGAAACACAGTTGGATTTGTTTGTTTCTACCTACGTTCAGTTTTTTTGATTTCTTATTTTCATTGATTTAATTTAATTTTTGAATATAGAACATTAGCATTCTTCTAAAAGTCAAAATTATACTGAAAGCTGGCTGGCCATGGTGGCTCACGCCTGTAATCCCAGCACTCTGGGAGGCCGAGGCAGGAGGATGGCTTGAGCCTGAGCAATCTCTCTCTGTCTCAAAAAAAAAAAGAAAGAAAAATTATACAAAATACTATACTTTAGAAGTTCCGCTCCTCCCTATTCCTTCTATTCCATTCCTCCTCCACCACCCCTTGTTGGTAATTAATTTTATTATATTTCTGTTTTAACCTTTTTTTTTTTTCAAAATTAAGCAGATATCAAAAGAATGAGAAGACAAGCCACAGACTAGAAGAAAGTATTTGCAAAACACATCTGATAAAGGACTGTTATACAAAATATACAAAGAACTCTTTTTTTTTTTTTTTTTTGAGACAGAGTCTTACTCTGTTGCCCAGGTGAGAGTGCCGTGGTGTCAGCCTAGCTCACAGCAACCTCAAACTCCTGGGCTCAAGCAATCCTACTGCCTCAGCCTCTAGAGTAGCTGGGACTACAGGCATGAGCCACCGTGCCCAGCTAATTTTTTCTATATATTTTTAGTTGTCCAGCTAATTTCTTTCTATTTTTTTGGTAGTGGTGGGGGTCTTGTTCTTGCTCAGGCTGGTCTCGAACTTCTGAGCTCAAATGATCTAGCCCACCTCGGCCTCCCAGAGTGCTAGGATTACAGGCCTGAGCCACCATGCCCGGCCCAAAGAACTCTGAAAACTCAATAACTAGAAAACAAAAAAATCAAATTTAAAAATGAGCCAAAGACCTGAACAGACACCTTACAAAAGAAGATATACAGATGAAAAATAAGCATGTAAAACATGCTCTACATCATATACCATCAGAGCAATGCAAATTACAATTAAAATGGTGGTAAATATATACAATGGAAATTATTCAATTATAAGAAACAACAGTGATCTATCACCTCTTGTATTTTCCTGGATAGAGCTTCAGCCTATCCTCTGAAGTGAGGTGTAAGAATGGAAGAATAGGCTCCACATGTACTCACCATCAAATTGCAACTAACTGATCAACACTATGGTACTCACACAGTTGTGATATTCTTCAGTGATTAGGGAGTTGGGGATGAGTAAACTCATAATTAATGGATGCAGTGAGTGTTGTAGTGGGGAAAGGGCATGCCTCAAATCATGGTTTGGGTGTGGCAAAGTTATAACATGTAACCAAAATGTTTGTACCTCCATAATATCCTGAAATGAAAAAAAAAAGAAAAGAAAATCATATGGCTATATTGACACCATGTGAATTTTAGAACTCTGTGGATTGTAAGTGACAGAAACCCAAATCAAATGGACTCGAGGCCGGGCGCTGTGGCTCACGCCTGTAATCCTAGCTCTTGGGAGGCCGAGGCGGGCGGATTGCTCAAGGTCAGGAGTTCAAAACCAGCCTGAGCAAGAGCGAGACCCCGTCTCTACTATAAATAGAAAGAAATTAATTGGCCAACTGATATATATATAAAAAAAAAAATTAGCCGGGCATGGTGGCACATGCCTGTAGTCCCAGCTACCCGGGAGGCTGAGGCAGAAGGATCACTCGAGCCCAGGAGTTTGAGGTTGCTGTGAGCTAGGCTGACGCCACGGCACTCACTGTAGCCTGGGCAACAAAGCGAGACTCTGTCTCAAAAAAAAAAAAAAAAAAAAAAAAAATGGACTCGAGACAAAGGTGCAAAAAGAGTCTCATGGAACTAAAAATTGTAATTGTCAAAAAAACCCAAAACAAAACAATGGATTAGAGAAGTAAAACTGTGTTTTAAAATTAGTCTTGGAGGCCAGGCCCGGTGGCTCATGCCTGTAATCCTGGCACTCTGGGAGGCTGAGGTGGGTGGATCGCTCAAGGTCAGGAGTTCTAAAGCAGCCTGAGCAAGAGCAAGACCCCATCTCTACTAAAAATAGAAAGAAATTAATTGGCCAACTAAAATATATAGAAAAAATTAGCCGGGCATAGTGGCTCATGCCTATAGTCCCAGCTACTCAGGAGGCTGAGGCAGAAGGATCCCTTGAGCCCAGGAGTTTGAGGTTGCTGTGAGCTAGGCTGATGCCACGGCACTCTAGCCCAGGCAACAGAGTAAGACCCTGTCTCAAAAAAAAAAAAAAAAAAAATTAGTCTTAGAAATAAAGTGATGGACAATAATAAAATAAAATAAAATTAGAATGGCCATAATCCACAACACCAACAACACCAAATGCTGGAGAGAATGTGGAGCAACAGGAACTCTCACTCATTGTCGGTGGGAATGCATGACGGTAGAGCCATTTCGTAAGACAGTTTGACAATTTCTTACAAAACTAAACATACTCTTCTCATACTTACAATCTTGCAATCATGCTCCTTGATATTTATCCAAGTGAGTTGGAAAGCTTATGTCCACACAAATGCACATGAATGTTTGTAGCCTTTGTTTATGATTGCCTAAACTTGGAAGCATGTCCAAGTTGAATGACCAAAATGTTGAATGACCAAAATGTCATTCAACAGACAAATGGATAAATAAACTGGTACATCCGAACAATGAAATATTATTCAGAGCTAAAAAAAAAAAATAAAGAGCTATCAAGCCAGGAAAAAACATGGAGAAAACTTAAATCCATATTACTAAGTGAAAGAGGACAATCTGAAAAGGCTACATACTGTATGATTCCAACTATATGATATTCTAGAAAGGGCAAAACAATGAAGACAGTAAAAAGATCAGAAGCTGCCAGCCGTTTGGGAGGAGGGACGAATACACATAGCACAGATGATTTTTAGGGCATTGAAACTATTCTGTATGATACTGTAATGGTGGATTCATGTCATTATGTGTTTGTCAAAACTCATAGAATGTACAACATCAGGAGTGAACTCTAATGTAAACTATGGACTTCAGTTAATAACAATGTATCAATATTGATTCATCACTTGTTAAAAAAAGGTAAAATAACCAAACAGTTGTTTTTTTTTGCTACAGTTTTATCAGTGTTAATGATAATAAGCAACAGCCAATCTCAAATATCTATGGATAGTGCACATTCGAGAGTAATTTTACTTTCCACCACTTGAGACTACCATTTACTCTTTCTTTCTTTTTTTTGTTATTTTAGAGACGGGGTCTCACTGTTGTTCAGGGTGGTCTCAAATGCCTGAGCTCAAGTGATCCACCCACCTCGGCCTCCCAGAGTGCTAGGATTACAGGTGTGAGCCATTGTGCCCACCTGATTTGCTCTTTCTGAATCTTCTGTTGTTTAGTTTAACTCTTCTGGTTCTTCTAGTTTCTTGTCTAAATTAAATCTACTTGTAATAACATTTAGCAGCATTCTCATCATGAATTCAAGAATAGTTACAAGGTCATATATGATATGGGTTTTTTCCAAGATGTTTTATCTTTGGGTAGATCCAGAATGTTTTTTTTTTGAGACAGAGTCTCACTTTGTTGCCCAGGCTAGAGTGAATGCCATGGCGTCAGCCTAGCTCACAGCAACCTCAGACTCCTGGGCTCAAGCGATCCTTCTGTCTCAGCCTCCCAAGTAGCTGGGACTACAGGCATGCGCCACCATGCCCGGCTAATTTTTTCTATATATATTAGTTGGCCAATTAGTTTCTTTCTATTTATAGTAGAGACGGGGTCTCGCTCTTGCTCAGGCTGGTTTTGAACTCCCGACCTCGAGCAATCCGCCCGCCTCGGCCTCCCAGAGAGCTAGGATTACAGGCGTGAGCCACCGCGCCCGGCCCCCATGTGTTCTTTTATGAAGACACTTTTAGAGTGTGTTTGTTATATGTGGGGCCCTCTAAAGCTTGGGCGGTACTGGTAGGAAGTAGGGTGGATGGTACTGGGATGAAAGCAAACCTACTGTGAATGTACCTGCTTATATAGTTTTGACTTTGGGATCCTGTAAATGATTTGCATAATTAAAAAATGAAATAAGCCGGGCGTGGTGGCTCACGCCTGTAATCCTAGCACTTTGGGAGGCGGAGGCGGGCGGATTGCTCAAGGTCAGGAGTTCGAAACCAGCCTGAGCGAGACCCCGTCTCTACCAAAAATAGAAATAAATTAATTGGCCAACTAAAAATATATATACAAAAAAAAATTAGCCGGGCATGGTGGCACATACCTGTAGTCCCAGCTACTCGGGAGGCTGAGGCAGTAGGATCGCTGAGCCCCGTAGATTGAGGTTGCTGTGAGCCAGGCTGACACCACGGCACTCACTCTAGCCTGGGCAACAAAAGAAAAGAAATAAAATTTAAAATAATCCAACTCTAAAACCGTGGCAATAATACAGATTTTACCGAATGCTTGATGGGGAGATGAAGGGGAGGGTCATAGTACACACAGCAATACACAACTCCTGAATTAGACATTCTTTCTTGGTTTTTCCCAATCTTGTAATCCCCAACCCTTCATAACCTCTAAAAATTCCTTCTGTTGTCCCAGCTAGAATCTTTCACCAAGCAAAACAAAAACCCTGCAGTCAGCACAACAGCAGAAACCAATTGCTGCTAGAGCAGGCCCCTAGAGGGCTTTGGTTCACTCCACTACGTCTTCCATTACAAAATTCTGCAAGGATAGGGCCCCTAGGTGGTCAGCGTTCCCAAGATTTGGTTTATTTCCTTCTCAATGCCTGGGACTTATGCTAGCAAACAATTTGAACTTCCTCCCTAAAATCAGTTGGAGTCTTCCTCACTGCCCAAAGCAGGATTACCAGCTGGGGTTCCTGGGGGTCAAGGGTTGTGGCTCATTAAATGTGGTTTTTTGATTAGTAAATTTCAGATCACTCAAAGTGGTGGTCTTGGTCCCAAAGGAATGGAAATACTCTCTTAGAGCATCCTGCCAACTCTGAGAAGGCCTTTACATGCCTCCTGGTGTGGAAAACTGGCCGGTTAATTGCACACAGTTGCAGGCACAGCACATTTGCCAAGGTTGATTTTGGAGCCATTGAGTGTGAAGTGTCAGTGGGAAACCCAGGAGCTGTCCATGTCCAGGAAGCAGTTGGAGCTTGAGCTTTGCAAGAGAGGCTCAGGCTGAAGACACAGATTTAGAAATCATCATGCACACAGCAAAGGAGGCTATGATGGAAACAGGAAGAATATAAGAAAAGAGTAATGTCCCTGAGGACAACTGTGGAGGAAGTGGTCAGTTATGTTGAGAGCTGCAGGAAGATTGATTAATAACAATATAGTGTTCACTGGATGAGTAAGATGCCTGAAGAAGAGAGGTTAGGGGTGAGGGGATTGAGAATGTTGAAAGGGAAGTGGGCACATCCCCTCAGGATTTGAAATGGGAAAGGATGCACAGTGGGACAATAAAAACACCACCAGCAACAATAACCACCACCGCAAGCCATGATCTGGGCCAGGGGATAAAGCTAATTTTTATATTATTTTCCTTTGTTTAGACAGATTAACATTTTGTGCCCAGAGCTTGGTTTGGGTTGGGGGTAGAAATACACTGTTCTGGACAATCAAATAATAAAAACTGGGAAGTTGGAGTCTGATGCCTGGAGAAAGGGAGGGGAAACCTCAAGAGGAAGAGAGAGAGAAAGGGCCTGAGAAAATGTTAAGTTGGGGCCTGACAGCAGTGAGAAAGAGGGTGGAGAAAAGCCAGTGGAGGTTTAGAAACTGCAGTTCTTCATCTGCAGGACGGCAGAACACCTGCTGCGACCCCAATGCCTCAGTAAAGGTTTGCTGCTCAGCTCAGCCTTGTATCAGCGATGCTTTGGGGAATGAAGGACTCAGGTAATGTTCATGGTGGGGTGAAGGGGAGACAGGCACTTTCAGGAGTTCAGGGGAGATGGAGAATTCAGTACAAGTAGGAAATTATGCAAAGGTGACCAGGGGAAGGATAAATTCCCTAAGTACCCTTGGAATTAGTAGAAAACACCAGGATTCTCAATATATTTGGGAGGGGTTTCAAACATATTTTGAATATTGTTTGAGAATTAAAGAAAAGGGTGACCTTCTGAGGAACCTGGGGCCACTCAGGCATAGATATTTAACTAGATTGTTCAAGTAAACAAATTAATAAGGAACAGGGTAGGAAGCTGAGCTATTTCTAATCTGTGTCCCCCTTTTCTCAATGACAATGAGGTAATCTCCCAAGGTTGCTGAGAAAACCTGATGAGTGTGGTTTGGAATAGCAGTTTGGGAATCTGAAACAATCCGTTTCCCCTTGTGAGCTGCCTGAGAGTAGGCACCGTCTTAAACTTATTTTTTGTATCTTTAATGCATTGTAGGAGCCCAGTAAATGATAGAATAAATGGATGGATAGAAGAAGACGAGGAAACAGATCTCAGCGGGCTGTGAGGAAGTGCTGTTCCAGAGCTCAGGCCTGAGGCGGTGACCTCCGACACAAGCCTAAAAGCGTTCGGGTGCCGGGGTAAAAGAACAGCGCCCAAATTTAGCCGAGTCCAAGGTCCGGCTCTTTTAGAGGGCGGGGCTAGCAGGTTGTATTTCGACGCTCCTGTCAACAGGCCAATCACCGCTTCAAGGGGGCGTGGATTGACGTCTGTCTCCTCCCCCTCCCTTTGGAAAATACATGTTTGGGCGCAATTCAAACGGACCAATGAGTGCTCGACTTTCCTGTGGTTGCCCTTCATTGATTGGCCAGAGTTTGTCATCCCTCCCTTCTTGTCACGCCTCTTGCCCCACCCCTTTGCACACAAGATGGCGGCGCCCAGCGGAGCAGAGGCCGCGCCTGTGGTTTGCAGAGGCTGACTCCCCCTCTTACTGCCCCTTTGGGCGCAAAGCGCTGCGGGCGGGAGGACGGGGGCCGGGCGGGGACAGGGGCACCTGCGTAGCTGGACCGCGAGCCCGCGCCCAGCCTGCGCCTCCCCCACCCGGCCCCGGCCCCGGCCCGATCCCATCCCATCTGTTCCTGGTCTCCTCCGGGTCTGACCCATTGCCTGGCCGTGGTACGCCACACCGGTCTCCAAAGCCGAGGTCGCTCCTCCAGCCCGGGCTTGCCTTCACTTTAGATATGTTTGGCCTCTTCCCTCCCAAACAGCTCGCCTTTAAAACCAGGACTCTTGGACTGGCGCCTGACCCTCTTTCCCTCTGCTAAGACTTCACTTCCCTCTGACCTGACCCACTTCTTCCTCAGACTCTTGCTTCCCCCTGGATTGGAGACTGCTCACTTCCCTTCCAAATTGATCCCTGACCTCCCCTAAAATATTGACAACCTTGACTGTCCCCTCAACCAAGGAGTCAAACTTCCTTTTGGACTAACCTGCATCCTCCTATCATGGAGGCAGTGTACCTGGTAGTGAATGGGGTGGGCCTGGTGCTGGATGTGCTGACCTTGGTGTTGGACCTCAACTTCCTGCTGGTGTCATCCCTCCTGGCTTCCGTGGCCTGGCTTCTGGCCTTCATCTACAACCTGCCGCACACGGTACTGACTAGTCTTCTGCACTTGGGCCGAGGAGTCCTGCTTTCACTGCTGGCCTTGATGGAAGCCTTGATCCGGTTCACCTTTGGGGGTTTGCAGGCCTTGTGTACCCTGCTTTATAGCTGCTGCTCTGGCCTGGAGAGCCTAAAGCTCCTGGGGCACCTGGCCTCTCATGGGGCACTGCGGAGTCGTGAAATACTGCACCGGGGCATCCTCAATGTGGTCTCCAGTGGCCATACTTTGCTGCGCCAGGTTTGTGACATCTGTGCCATTGCCATGAGCCTGGTGGCTTATGTGATCAATAGCCTGGTCAACATCTGCCTTATTGGCACACAGAACCTCTTCTCCCTGGTGCTGGCCCTGTGGGATGCAGTGATGGGGCCTGTGTGGAGGATGACAGATGTTGTGGCTGCCTTCCTAGCCCATATTTCCAGCAGTGCTGTGGCCATGGCCATCCTGCTTTGGACCCCCTGCCAACTAGCACTGGAGCTACTGGCCTCAGCTGCCCGCCTACTGGCCAGCTTTGTGCTGGTCAATCTCACTGGCCTCGTGTTGCTAGCTTGTGTGCTGGCAGTGACAGTGACTGTGTTGCACCCCGACTTCACTGTGAGGCTGGCCACCCGGGCACTCAGTCAACTCCATGCCCGGCCATCCTACCACCGTCTCCGAGAGGATGTCATACGTCTGTCTCGCTTAGCACTGGGCCTTGAGACCTGGCGCCGAGTCTGGAGCCGAAGCCTGCAACTGGCAAGCTGGCCGAACCAGGGAGGAGCACCTGGAGCCCCCCAGGGTGACCCTAGAAGAGTGTTTTCAGCCAGGACCCGGAGACAGGACACGCTCCTTGAAGCAGGGCACAGATCAGAGGCAGAGGAGGAGGAGGTCAGGACCTTCAGAGCAACACCTGCCAGGGGTCGGGAGAGGCTCAATGAGGAGGAGCCTACAGGTGGGCAAGACCCATGGAAGTTGCTGAAGGAGCAAGAGGAGCGGAAGAAATGTGTCATCTGCCAGGACCAGAGCAAGACGGTGCTGCTCCTACCCTGCCGGCACCTGTGCCTGTGCCAGGCCTGCACTGAAATCCTGATGCGCCACCCCATCTACCATCGCAACTGTCCGCTCTGCCGCCGGGGCATCCTGCAGACCCTCAATGTCTACCTCTGAAGACTCCCTCCCTGCCTGCCCACCCCTCCACGCTCCACGCAGGCACCCACGCTTGGACAGCATTACCACCTCATCTCTGGGCCCTGGCCCGAATCCCCTCCTGCCCCTGTGGCTGTCACGCCAAGCCTCCAAGCCATACATCCAGGACTTTGAGATGGGATACTCTGGAAGACTATGATCTGGGTGGGGGCAGGGTAACATAGCTTCTCCTTACCCAGTGGGTCCCTTTGATGCTGAAGGTGGTGAGTATGTCACTATGCAAGGGCCCTGAGACTGTTCACTGTGGGCTCTCCTTCAGCCTGCCCAGGGCCCATCCAGATGCCTGCCTCTGGGGCTATCCCTCTCTGCTGGTTTTTCTGTTGGGGATTTGTAGGTTCTTTTCCTGCCTCCTTCCCACTTGTTCCCCAGTTTCTGCAGCTACAACACATGAGTGTTGTTTGGGTGTTTTGGCAACTCAAGGGCCTTGGAATGATTTTGAACACAAATTCAGCCAGAGCCCCTGTGTTCCGGTAGGCTTTGGGGGTGATATCTCTCAGGTGCCCTTAGAGCCACTTCTGCCTGTCATGATTTTATGAGGCTCCCTCTCAACCTGATCCAAAAGCTGGGATCAGGAGTTTTTCCCTGCGAAGGCGCAGCTACACCTGGCTTTGGGACCATGTGCCCTCTGGCACCCCAGCTCACTGGGAGCCTCAGGAGGGATAACCAGATTTCTACTCATTCCCTTCACTCCCCACATCACATATAAAAATGGTGTTCTTCTGCCTCTCCCTAGCACTGGGGTGGGCAGATTGCACATTTCACTAGGGTCCAAACACAGGGGCTGGGGCCCAGGGGCCTAGGGGCTTGCAGCTGCCTGAGGTGTCCATCTGGCCCAGTTTCCAATGAATAAAGTTCTGTTGACAGCTCTGACCGCGTCTGTGTGCATCCCTGCAAGGGGGAGCCGTTGGTTAAGGTAACTGATGCTACATCAGGGTCCTTCTGTCCTGCTGGAGCCAGAAATATCTTGGGGGGACCTGGGCTTAAACTAGAGGATGGGGAAGAGGTAAGATAGGGTGGGAAGACTGTGCCATGGGGACAGCCCAGCCAGGCGTGGCTGGATTAGCTCTCCCTCCCTTGATCTGTGCCCTCTCACACATGGCTCTTGAAAAGCCTTCCCTATCTTTTCCATTAGCCCTTGTAGAGAGGAATGTGAACTGTCTCACCTCTTGAGTCAACCTTCCCAGCTTTTCCTCTGGTGCCACTCTTCCCAGGAGGGAACTTGGGGTTCCTACTGCCTGGAGTCTAATCTACCCTCTGATCCCCAGAGGAGTTGGTGCTGGGCTTTGTTTCTCTTGGTATAGGGTCTGTATCGCGATGGGCTGGAGCAGGGCTGCAGGACTTCCTGGTGGAGGCCTGGTAGCTGAAGCCCAGGATGCCTGAGGCCTGTCTCTAGCTCACATTTGGGGCCCAGGCCCCAGTGGTTATATTTGCTCTCATGTGACCAGGAAGAGAGGAGGGGTGCCCCCCCCCCATAATTGTATGTTTCATCTAGGAGCATAATGCCTGGGACTGCCTTCTAGGGGGGTGGTGGCCGGGAGTGAATAGGTCCTGAAGCAACTCTGAGGAGAGGCCCCTCCACTTTCCCTGGGGTTGAGAGGCTGAGCAGGCTGTGGGCCTGGCAAGGCCTGGTTTGTTAGTCATCGGATTGGGGGTGGGGCCCAGGCTGGGTTCTGAGGGTCAGGGGAGGGGAGCCTTGAAGGGGCTTTGTGGCCAGCCTCAGACTCAGTGGCTCGGCCCACCCAGGCTATGCCCGGCACAGTGGGGGAGAGTTCTTCATCTCCACCTCAGAGTTGGGAGGCCCAAGGCAAGGCTTGGCACTTTCTCCTCCCTTCCCCCAACCCTGGAGGGGGAGCTGAGCAAGGGGAAGCTTGGCTCCTTCCAGTCTCTGTTTAATGTGGGGATAAACATTTTATGAGAAGAAGATAAACTTCCTGAGCTGGGAGCGAAGGACCCCCTTTTCTTCCACCCCCACTGGCATTCCTTTGGCCTACCTCAATACCGGCCCTCCCCCTAACCACCGGAGCAGTCTTGAGCTCAAGCTACCCAGGGTCACTGCTGCATCCTGGAGACGTGGCGCCCCCTTGTGGTAAGCTCAGAAACGACCTATCTCTGGACACCCAGGAACACTCCACCAGTGAGAGCAATAAATAGCTTTCCAGTCATCTAGAGACCAAACAGCCAGAACAGCCATGAATGAAAATCCTGGGCTCTTTTTTGTTGGATCAGGGTAAGGGTATATGTGGTGAAGGCAGCCCCCACCCGGTTCATTCGGTATCTTTGAATTAGAAAAGGTGCCCCTTTCTGTGGATGGCCAGAGCCCTGTACTAGGAGGGCATCCCCCTCAGTCAGACACTCCTGTTCATAATGTAAGACCTAGGTGGCAGCTCTGTGGAGCAGCCTGTCACTCACCTGGGCCTGCTTCCTGTATCTCTTGCCCCAGATCTCCATCCCACCTGAGAACCCTCCCTTCTGCCTGAGCACACCCCTCCACACCGTGGTCCTCAGATACAGGGCATCCCCACCACTAAAGAAAGGCTGAAGCCAGTAGGAGGGTTTTTAGATTTATTGAGTGGTCTCTGAGAAAAGGCCGGCTCCAGGAGTAGGAGGGATGGGGGAGGACCCAGAAAGGCAGAGGACCAGGAAGAGAGCACCCCACCATGGGGTCCTGGGCCAGAGCAACTGGAGAACCCACACTTGCCAGCACTGCACATTCTTTGGTCTTGGGCAGAAATCCAGCCACTGCCCCATGCTGTCAGAACTGATCTCAGACAGCCTCTGTCCCCATTCCTTGCAGCAGGACTGAGAGGCCCCTATCCCACCTCCCTAGTCATTCACAATATTCCAGGGGAGCCAGCCCTCCTGGGTGCTGTGGCTGTCAGTGTCGCACCCTCCTCTAGGAGTGAGAGAGGGCGAGCTCACTTTCCAGTGGGCACTAAGCGAAGACGGGGGAGTTGTGCCAGTCAGAGTACACCAGAAATCCAGAGAAGGTGCTGTCTGTCTTGATGCTGGCATAGATGCCAATGTAGTCACCCACGCCCACCTGCACCCACACCTGGTCCTCGGGCTCCAGCCTCACCATGGCGCCCCCGGAGAGCGAGGCTGGCTTGGGCCACCCCCCAAAAAACTGGAAGAAAGAGGCGATGGATTCGCCATTCTTGATCAGATCGAACTGCAGGCTGGCCCGGTAGACGGTGGCGTGGACCGCGAAATAGTAGACCCCGGGCACCTGGCAGGTGAACTTGCCGGTGGTGGCGTCGTAATGTCCCTGCTCGTTCACCAGCACGCGGTCGAAGGGCAGGGGCGCGTCGGACAGCGGAGGCACCCGGCTCTCGGAGCGCTTGGCGCTGAAGGCGGAGCGTGGGGGCACGGAGCACTCCCCCGCAGGCCCGGTCGCCCCCGCGGGTCCCGCCTCTCCTCGCGGCCCGGGGTCTCCTCGCGGCCCCGGCAGCCCTGCGCGTAAGAGAGCAGTTAGGGTGAGAGTAGCGGCCGGGTCAGCCCGCAGCGGGGTGCCTGAGGTCGACTCCGGGGACACCCCGCCCGGTCCTCGCTAAGCTTTGGTAGAGCCGCCTGCACCAGTCCCCCCACCCCCTCCTGCGGCGTTTAGGGCAGATCCGAGGGGCAGGTCAAGGAGGGTCCCGGAGCTCTGGCTCCCGCCGGCGGACCCAGCCCCTCCCCCGCGCGCAGCAGCGCCCCCTCGCGTGAGCCGCGACCCCGGGGAGCCCCGGAGAGCGGAGCCGCGCGGCGCTGCTCGGACGTCCCCGTGGACAGCAGCGAAGCTGCCTTCTTACCCGGCTGCCCGCTCTCGCCTTTCTCGCCCGGAGCCCCGGGCGCGCCGTCGCGACCGTCACGGCCGTCGCGGCCTGGCAGGCCCTGGCTGCCATGGTGGCCCGGCGTTCCTGGAAGGCCAGGGTGCCCCGGGCACAGGCTGGGGATCTTGTTGTCGTCCAGCGGGGGAGAGCCGGCCGCCAGGCCCAGGAGCAGTAGGGCGAGGAGCAGCCTCATGGCACTGGCACCCGGAGCCCGAACGCTGGGGTCCTCTCGTGGTCTGTGGGCTAGGCAGGGCTGGAGTCGGGACCCAGGATTCTGGGACCTGCCTCGCTGCTCACCCAGGCGCGGCCCGGTCGGTCCCCACCCCACTGCCACGCCCCTGAGGCAGGGGATGCAGAAAGGGGCCTCCCCCAGATCCGAGCACCCGGAGAGCACAGGCGAGGGCGAGAGGAGAGACCGGCCCTCCCAATCCCCAGCGCCCGGCCCGCGCCCAGGCTTTCCCACAGTCTCCTCCCCATCCCCGCTTCCCCTCCTCCCCCACGCTCACCCCCTCGCGGCTCCCCGGTGGCCTCCTTCTGGGCGCTCGCTACTCCGGACCCTCCAGTCGGCCGTGCTCCCGCCCCTGCGCTTTACCCAGCCAGGCGCCCCCTGCCCTCGCCGTCCCCCGTCCTGGTTCGCTCCCTGCCGGCTCCGCTCTGCTCCTCCCAGACTTCAAGAGGAAACCAGTTGTTCGGGGGCCAAGAGCTCTGGACCGGGAAATAGCTGGGAAATAACTCGTGGTGTCGCCCGGCGGGCGGCCAAAGTTTGCGGGGAGAGGAGGGGGAGAGAGACTTGAGCCGGGCTCAGAGAGGCAGACTGTGAGAGACATACACTCAGGGCACCTCCTGTTCCCAGGAGCCGGAGGAGACACATTGCAGTGACAGAGACCAAGGACCAGAACCTAGTCTAGGAAGAAATACACGCAGAGAACTGCGGTGGAGAGTTCTAGAGGCAGATAGTCAACAGGATCCCCAGGGCTTAGAACAGGGCCTGCCACCTTAGCAGGCACTCAGGACATTTTTGTTGTATGAGTGAAAAAGTCAGAAGGCAGGTGACAAAGAATGTGAAAAAGCAGTTGAAAAGGGGGAAGGCAGAAGATGGGAAATCTCTGTGAGAGACCTGGATGGGAAGGAGACCTGGATGGGATTGTCCAGTGGTAGGGGGGTGGGGGGGGTAGGTCAGCAGCCTGAGCAGCTGGGGCAAATAGGGGACAAGGAAGGAGCAGGGAGGAGGGTCCCATTAGCGGGTGACTCCTCCTTCCCCTCCCTAGGAGGCCCCTGAGAGGATGGGCAGAGTGCCTAAGGTCCCCTTCCTTGGCTCCCCTGCCTGCCCACCCTGATTGGCAAAGGAGGGTGGGCAGGCAGAGGGCGGAGGGCAGGGGCCGGCTTCAGGGTCAGGGCTGGGCACAAGCTTCCAGGCCAGCTGCCTCAGGCAGCCTGTTGCAGTTGAAGGGCCAGGGGGTGCCCAGTAGTGCCAGGCCAGACTGGCACTGGTGCTCTGCCTCCTGGCAGACAGAGCGGCAAGGGGGAAGGACGCTGCCTAGTGGGGTGCAGCGGGGCACGAGCAGCCCACAAAGGAGCCTCCGGAAATTCTGGTAGCAGGGCAGACTTGTCAGGCTCTGTGGAAGGAGGAGACCAGCTTTCAGGCACCCTGCTCCCCAGGGCTCCCCAGGCTCCCACCCTGTCCCAGGACGCCCTCCTTATCTCTGCCCAGAGCACCTTGTAACCGCTGAGGACCTCTACCACCTCCTGCTGGGTGGCCATGCCCACCCAGATGTTAGGGAAGGCCGTGGTGTTGTAGCTCAGACCGATGCACATCTCCACCTGGACAGGCTCACAGGCCAGCTCTGCGGGGTGGGAGGGGAGAGTCACCGTGGGGACACTTGCTGTGTGGCCTGGGGCGAGTCACCTAATTGCTCTACATGGGTCAGCTGGAGGCTGCTGCAAGAATCCAAGGAGGTAACAGGGAGCGATGCTTCACACACACCGAGAAGCTCCGCCATCCAGGAGCCTGCTCCAAGCAACACTCACCCGCCCTGGGCATCGTGCAGGTACCTCTGCCATCTCAGGGGACACGGGGCACCCACATTTGCAGGGGCCACTTGGAAACTCCCCTGTTCTGTGTAAGATCTGACCTTCACCTTTGGGGTGGGCTATGAAGAGGGACTCTGTGTGACAGCGGGACTGGTTCCCGAACCCTCATTGATCCCCATAGTCCCATTTCCCTTGGGGTGACACTAAGTACCACTGCCACCACCAGCTGAGAGTCATTCCAGGTCTCTGTGAAGCAGCCTTAGAGTCCAGATAGTGAGGCCAGCCACCCTTGCCCCTGTCAGTGGGGACAGGATGGAGTGCTGTGAAGTCTGCCAGTAGGTTTCTGTAAGGTGGCACCCAGGCTGCCCTGGCCTGCCGGCCCTGCCCAGGGTGCCCGGGAAGATTCTCACCTGGGGGTGGGAACAAGGGGCTGCTGCAGTTGTCATTGCTGCTGTCTGGGCAGTCTCTCCACAGGTCACACATCCACTGCAGACCCTTACACCCTCCGTCCTGGCAAAACTCTCTGGGCCCACAGGGGTCTGTAGGTACAGGGCATGGCAGTACCCAGGGACACGCTTACAGCCCCACTACCCTCCTGGTGCCTGACCAGGGTTCAGAGCCCTTCTCTGACCTGTGGAGGCACCTCTGCTGCCCACACCCCCCTTGCCCAGGGGCACCTACTCTCTGTGGCATTGAAGGCCCAATAGGTGGCTGAGAAGCCCCCGCTGCTGATGCCATGATCTGTCCTTAAGAGCACGGCCAATTCGTGGTGCGAGGAGATGAGGGGCGGGGGTGGCTCTGCTCCACAGAACCTGCCCAAAGCAGAGAACAGTGCTGGGCACGGGCCCCCAGCTCACCCGGCTCCACTGCAGCCTCCCACAGGCCTGGCTCTGAGCCAGGAGCTCTGGGCGATGCCAGAGGTGGAGACAGTTGCGGACGCAGGGAGGTTAGGGTCTGATGAGGAAGACATGCATATTTAGTAGACAGAGTATTAGGCAAACTGTTCACGCTCAAGCCACTTCGAGATGGGAATAGTCAGTTGAGGGTTTGTAGGAGAGGTGGAAATGCCCCCATAGGGTGGGAAGAACTGGGGTAGGGAGGGTTTGGGAAAGGGCCTCCTGGGGACGGGGTGACTGTGGAGTGAAGTCTCGGAGATGAGAAGCACAGCCTGTGTTGGGGGACAGTGAAGAGACTTCCGGCTTGGAGTAGTGGAAGAAAATGAAGCTGGGAGGAGTGGGGCTGGTGGGGAGGGAGCGCCAGGCTGCAGGAGGCTACCCACGGCCCCTTCCATGGCTCCTGTACCTGCCCAGGAGGCTGAGGGCCCCAGAGCCACTGGTCTCATACACCTCCACGTAGTCAAACTTGCACTCGTCCTGAGCTTCCAGGCTGAAGTTGTGGAACTGCAGTTCTATGCCGTATCCAGCAGGCACTGAGATATGCCAGGTGCAAAGCTGCGGGAGGGCACAGATGGAGTAGTTCACGTACCTCCTCCTGTCCCAATGTGGGCATCCAGGCTGAGCTCCAGAAGGGGCTTCTTCTCCCAGTGCAGGCTAGGCAGGGAGGGGGCACTGCCCACCCAGCTCCCATCATTGGTAGTTCTTAAGCTGAGAAGGGCCTTTTAACTTATCTGGTCTCAGAGATGAGATTACCCAGCATGGGAACATCTAGGTATACAATAAGCACTTAATAATATTCCCCTCCTGCTTGCTTGATCTCTTCCCAAGTACAAGGCAGTGTCTACCATGCTGTCCCCATCACACTAACCTGGGTGCCGTTCCCATGTGTGCCTCTCCCCTCCCCATGGAGCCCTGCGCTTACCTGTTGGTGAGGGTACTGCTGCAGGTAGCTGGGAGCAGAGAAAGTGCCCTGGAGCCCAGTCAGATTCCCCCCACACCCTGCAGAGAGGCAGAAGGGCTCATGAGTTTGTCAGGATCTGTGCCTCCAACCGATAGGGCTGGCAGAGGCTGCAGAGCAAGGGTGTTGGCCATGCCGGTGGGGAAGGAAGCAGGTTCTGGGCCAGAAGAGTGACCAGGCAGGGAGTGCTGGGTGGGGGGTCCTGGTGTGAGGCTGGGCAGATCTGGGGAGCCCAGCCTGAACCTGGACCCGATGCCTGAAGAGAGTACCCACCCTGTGCCTGGTGGGGCCTGTACCTGAGGACTTGGCACTGCAATTGGTCTCATCACTGCCATCAGCACAGTTGGCGAAACCATCGCACACGGAGTCAGGTAGCAGGCAGACGAGTTGGTCACAAGGGAACTCATCATGGGCACAGCTCCCTGGGAGTGGGCATCTGGAGTCAGGAACCCCAGAGTCCCCACCCCTTTTGCCAGTGCTGGGAGTGGCTGGAGGGGAAGGAAGTGGACACTCAATGGGCAGCTGGGGACACGGTGGGAAGACACTCACCATGGCCAGGGGCCACAGCCTGGTACCAGGCATGGAAACCAAATCCTTCCACGCTGCTGTCGGAGACGAAGGCCACCCGGAGGCGGCTGGCATTGGTGTTGAGTGTGGGGGGTGGTACCCTCCCACACACTCTGCAAGAAGCCAGGTTGGGGGTAATGGAGGCTCCGAGCTCAGGGCCAGCCAGAGTGGAGCTTGCCTGGGCCCTGCAGTCCTGTTTCCTCAACCCCTGAACTGGTGGCCGAAAAGCATCCTTGAATTTCCCAGGGAACGCTGACCTTCCCAGCACCTGCACACCCATCCTTGTAGCATAGCATTTACTCATGGGAAAGATAGGAGCTCCATTTTACAGATTAGGAAACAGATCAGAGAGGGGAAGTGATCTTCCTCAGGTCACACAGCTAGCTAGGTGGTGCAGAGCTGGGCCCAGATGCCAACTCTCTCAATTTCCTCTCAGTCCAGCCTTTCCCACTGCAGCTCCCTGGTTCTGCCCTCCAGACAGTGGTTTAGGACAGACGTGGGATCTCCTAGGGTCAGAGGGACCCACCTGAGAAGGGGGCCTTCAGGCTCAGGGGAGATTTCCAAGCGATCGAAAAGACAGGAGGCCACACTCTCCATGCTGAGGGCTTCAATCTTGAGCTGGATTGTGTGGTCTGTGGCCACCTGGATGTGCCACACGCAGTGGGCATTGGTGGGGTAGGGGTCTGGGTAGTTGGGGCTGCTGAAGAAGCCCCTTGGGCCAGAGAGGAGGCCTCCACAGGCTGCAGAGATGGAGGTCAGAAGGAGAGAGGCCCTTTTTCCCCAAGGTGCCTCTCCCTGGCCTCCCCTCCGCCTGCCATCTTGGGTTCTCTTCCAGGCAAAGCTGCCCTGAGTACTCACTGGACTGGACTGTGGGGCTCATGCCTGCCTCCTGCTGCCTTTTAGGGGTCGCAGTTGCCTGAGAGGTGGTGGTGGTGCCGGTGGTGGTGAGGCCTCGGGCAGGCAGGGGGCTGTAGGAGGGCCTGGGAGGGGGTGCAGCCTGCAGCTCTGGAAGCAGGAAGATGGAGGAGCTGGACCCCAGGGGGGCAAGTAGAGGGGCTCACGGGTCTCACTCTAAAGCCCTTCTCCCAGCAGGCCCCGGGTACTCACGAGCCAGGATGACGGCCACCAGCAGCCCGAGCAGCAGGAGCAGCAGGCTGGCGAGCAGGAGGACACATAGCCAGGAGAAGTGGCAGTCTGGCTGCAGCACTCGGGGACGCCGACCTGCAGGCCGGCATGTGGGATTTTGAGAGCCCCCCGCTCAGGCCTCCCTCACACTGCCCTCGGCGCCTGGGCCTCTCTGTCCTCCCACCTGGAACCCTGTGGGACAGTTACCGTGCCAGGGAGCTCGGATGCTGCAGCTGCCATCCTCCTGGAAGGCTGGCGGAGGGCAAGGCAGCCCCGACTCAGGCTCAAAAGCAGGATTGCAGAACTCAGTCTGGAAGGGCGAGACTTGAGGACTGAGGGCAGCTGCGTCCATTGGGGCTGCTGGGTCTTGGGAGAGTGGATCCGTGTGGCCCTTACCTTGCTCAGTCCTGTCGCCTCCACACAGAGGATGACATCAGAGTAGTCCTTCATGGCCCAAGGCTCTGCATGGCTTTCTGGGGTCCCTGTGACAGCCCAAGATCCCAAGGGCCCACTCTCTGACCACAAACCCCCCACCAAAGGGCCAGCCTCTACTCCCTGAGGGAAAAGGCTGCCAGGCTACACCAGCTCTCGGGCCGCCCTTGGCAGACTGGTTTGGGCTACAGGCTACTCTGTTGCTGTGTGGGGGAAGGGTCTGGCAGCCAGGAGGAATTCGAAAAGGCACCAAAGGGTCCCTTAATCCGACTCAGCTGAGGACGCTGAGGTCAAGACCCTGGCACAGGGTGGCAGCTCTTAAAGGCACAGGCAGTGGCTGAGAGCACCCAGCAGAGGAAGCTAGGTGCTTGGTGGGGGTGTGACTAGGGGAGCTGGCCACCCCCTTCTCCACCTCACCTGATATTGAGTGAGCTCCTGGGGGTGCTGGGAAGAGGGAGAACTTGCAGGCATAAGGAAACCTCAGGTGGTCTGAGGAAGAGAGAGAAGCTGGGTGTAGGGCGTGGCAGCGTCAGGGCCTGTGAGTCCTGAGGACAAAGCCAGCTGCCCACCATTCCTCCCCGTCAGCGTGACGGCGGCTTCAGGCACGTCTGGGTGTTTGGAAGTTCCCTGTTAGATCACCTGCGTGACCAGGACAAGGAGAGAAACCATTACTGGAAGAACATGGTGTGAGCTGGAGGGCTGACTGCTTGTCCCTGGGGGCTCCAAGCCCACAGGAGAAAGGATGGAAGGAGCAGAAGGGGCCCCAGGGCTTGGGCGGGGTGGGGTGTGGAGTCCGGGCCGCAGGGTCGGAAACCTGCACTCTGCAAACCAGGTTACTTATTTCTTGTTTCTTTACATGCCTTTTTCTCCATGAGTGAAGTTCTCTTGGCAAATCCCAGTCTGGCTCAGCTGTCCTCAGAGAGAAAGGGCTTGGTGATCCGTCTTGGGTTAGCCATGCTCAGGCTGAGCGTCGGGCAGGGCAAGAGGTAGGGACGCAGCCTGATATTTCTGGCTGCTGTTTGTAGGATGCTTATTATGAATGTCTGGGCAAGAGGTCTTGCCTGCAGTTTCTCTCCTTCGTAAGTCTGGAGGTGTAACCATTTTACAGATGATGGTACAAAGGCTAAAATGTTCAGTAACTCCCCCAAGTCACATGGGGTAAGATGCAGAGATGAGATTTGAACCTAGGACCAGATAAATCCTAAACTCTCATTTTCTGTGACATACTTCTCTTACCCTGCACCAGGCATGTTGGGAGGGCAGAGGGGTCAGAGGGACAGAGCAAAGCGAGAAACCCAACGGGAATGGGAGACTCAAAGGGGGCAGATTCTGTGATCCTAGGGTGCTACCCTTGCACTCAAGAGAGGAGACTCCCCTGCCCGTAAGTTCTTCTCCATTCACCCCTGGAGGGCCTTGGGCTGCTTTTGTCTAGGGTGGCAAGCCTTGTTCTGGCCCCTTGGATGTCTAACCATGCTTCGTCTTTAGGGAGGGCACTAGTTGTAGGGACAAGCGTTCCTGAAGAGGATGAGACAGTCCCTGACCACAAGTACCTCTCATTCTGGTCGGACAAGGATGGAGCAGGATTCCCTGCCACACTGTGTGCTAAGAGCCTGGGCTAGGGGGGACAGCTCCATGGAGAGTGGCCTTGTGCTCTGCTCCGGACTGGCTCGTTCACTGTGATCACTTGGAGGCTGCGGTGCCAGGTCTGGCTGAGCGCTGGGCTCCCCGAGCCGACCAAGACAGGTGCCCTTGACTGAAGGAGGCTCTGGTCTAGTGCGGCAGTTCTTAAAGTGGGGCCCGGGGACTTCTTTCAGCGGGCTTGAGAGGTTGGAACTGTTTTCATAACAACACTAAGACCTTATGTGCCTTTTTCACGCTCATTCATATTTTCCAGACGCCCTATGACGTATGACATGGCGTCGGGCTGAATGCCGAAGGAGATGTGAGTCCAGCTGTCTTCTATTAAGCCAGACGTTAGAGAGATTTGCAAGAATGTAAAACAACACTGTCTCTTTTTTTTGAGACAGATTCTTGTTCTGTCGCCCCGGGTGAAGTGCAGTGGCACTCATCATAGCTCACTATAAACTCCCGGGCTCAAGCGATCCTCCTGCCTCAGCCTTCCCAAGTAGCTGGGACTACAGGCATGCGCCATGATGCCCAGCTAATTTTTCTATTTTTAGTAGAGACGAGATCTCACTCTTGCTCAGCCTGGTCTTCAATTCCTGACCTCCAGCAATCCTCCTGCCTTGGCCTCCCAGAGTGCTAGGATTACAGGTGTGAGCCACCGTGCCCAGCCAACAGTGCCCTTCTTACTAATTTATTTTTGCTTTGAAAAATATGGCTTTAAAAAAAAATAAAGACATTTATGTTAGCATGTAAAGGGTTTATTACTTTTTAAAAATGTAGTGTTTAAGATTAATAAGAAAATATTTTTCATATAGCAATACTCTCTGCCATAGGTAAAGAAAAAAAAAGAAAAGAAAAAGTACAATTTAAAAATTTTTAAAAAGAATAAATTTAAAAAAAAGGAAAATATTTAAATTTCTCTCAGTTTTAATTTTAATCTGCTAAATATTGATAGATGTAACCTGCATAAGCAAAAGTTGTTTAGGGTTCTCCCTCATTATTAACCACTTCGGTGCGGTGCCCACAGGCCAGGAACCCTTGCCCACAGCTGGCACTCACAGTCTGCACGGTAGTCTGTGCTGGGCATTGACAACGAATCTATTTTGCTCTTGTGTGATGAGGAAAGCTTTAAAGCACTGAAAGCTTGTTTTACTTTACAGGCAGCTTCACTTGTAATGGAAATCAGAATAGCTAACATATACATATATGTTTTCATTACGTTATTTTTAAATGTTCACAATTTTATTTTGATAAATGAAAAATTAGAAACGTCCTATCACGGCTGTCGGCTAAGTTGACGCTCGGCTGTGCGCCTTCACATCACGGCTGTCGGCTAAAGTCGCTGTGCGCGTTCATCTGTGGCTGTCGACTATAGTCGATGCTGGTCCCAAAGTGGTTAACAATGGAAAAGTGTCCTTTGAGAACTATGGGTTAGCAGACAGACATGAAGACGATTTACTGGGTTAAAGGCCAGAGAGCGAGTGCTGTATAAACTGGAGAAGCGATGACGTCGTCTGATGGGGCATGCAGGAGGACTTCCTGGAGTGGTGGGCCTTTGGGCTAAAGTTTGAGGGTTGCAAGGATTTTAATAGGCAGAATTCGGAGTTGGGTGGGGCATTCCAGGAAGGAGGAGAGGTTTAGCCTTACTCCCTCCGGAGCAGGGAGTGGCTTGGTCAGAACTGGGTCTTAGAACTGTCCCTGTGAGTTGGGAGACTGCAGAAGGGAGGCCAAGGGGAGGCGGGGCGACCAGGGAGTGGCTCTGCTTTGCTGTTGTCCACAGCCATCCGCGACTACACCCTGGGCTCCGCGTCTACACCCCGGGCTCCGAGACACAGGCTCTCCTGCCCCTGCCTGCCTTACGAAAGGGTTCCAGGGAAAGGTGGTAGCTATCCCTCAAAGGGCCAGGTCAGGGCTGGGGGTGTTGGTGGCATAAATAACACTCAGTGACATTGATCATAAGACCCCGCAACTCACCATCTCATTTCACCCTCATCCCAGCCCTGGGAGGCAAGGTCAGGGAGGAATTCTTGCTCCCATTCCCTGATGTCACTGGGACTCCTGGGAGTTCGGAGCCTTTGCCCCCAGCGGCACAGCTGGCTAGGAGCAGGCTGGATTTCAGAGCTGGGTCTGTCGGAGTCTTGGTTTTCACTCTTATTCTTTTTTCCTCCCTTCCTTTCTTTTTCACCTTTTCTTTTACATTTTCCACGCTCTTTCTATAAACCTGTAGAAGGGATTAGGGTCACGAGGGCCTGTGGGCAAGGGCACCGGTTAGAAGTGGAGCCCTGTGCGAGAGGCCGGGAGGCTGAGACCTACCAGCAGCCGGGCTCCTGGGCTTCCTTTCCTTCCTCCCACAGGCCTGGGGCCTTAGCCTTCGTGCCTCTTCCTTCCGTGGGGTCCCCCAGCCCCCACTTGGCTCTGCAGTGAACATGATCTCTACTGCACTCCCTGGCCCTGCTGCCACAGATGTGTTTCCATGGAATTCCCTGCTGATTGCCGTGGATAAATGCCAGCAAAGGAAAGTTACGTGCTGACTGGACTCCTGCTCGAGTGACCCTGACTCCCTGGAAGCTCCTCCAGTGGCTTTTGCTTTTCTTCCTGAAAACATGGAGCGCTGTGGCTCCCCTGCGCCGGCCTGTCCACAGTTTGCTCTGCTACCCTCCTGCCAGCATGTAGGGCAAGGCCAGCCTGAGGCCAGTGATAACGTTCTAGGACTCCAGCTCTCTAGAGGGTTCTCCAGGTCAAATCTTCCCCTTCAGTCAGACTGGCCTCTTCATTGTCCCGGGAACACGCTGTGCTCACCCTGTCTCTCCATCTTCCTCCGATCTGGAACGCCCTCCTCCTTGCACCCAGGGCCAGCATTATAGGTGTGCATTACGCCTCTTTCCTACCAAAAAAGACTGTCGCCCAGGCTGGAGTGCAGTGGTATGACCATAGCACACTGTAGCCTTGAATTCCTGGTCCCAAGGGATTCTCCTGCCTCAGCCTCCTGAGTGGCTGGGACTACAGGTATGAACCATCACACCTGGCTAATTTTGCATAGAGGCAGGGTCTTGCTGTGTTGCTCAGGCTGGTCTTGAACTCCTGGCCTTAGGCAATTCTCCCATCTGGGCCTCTCAAAGTGAGTGCTGGGATTACAGGCATGAGCCACCACACCAAGCCACCAAATCTTTCAAATGTGCTCCTTTTCCCTCTCCTGGCTCACTGTCACTCCCTGGTCTTCTCTTGTCTCTAGGAGCTTGGAAGACAGCAGCTCAGTCCCATCACTATCTCCAAGAGGCAGGTCACCCAAGTATCAGGCAATCATTCCTTGGCTTTGGAATACCCGTTTAGTGGGTCTACCTCACTAATTCTGTTTAGTCTGGGCAATGCTATACTTACTTTGCATTCCTAAGCCTTGATCAAATGTGTTTTTCAGGAAAAAGAAGTCAGAAACATCCAGAAAGGCCAGGGGAATTAAACATTTGCTGAGGATCACCCACCATGAGAATTTCAAAGGAGCCTGGGTAGTGTCGTCCCGGAAATGAGGGAGGGCTGGGGGAAGTACACACTTGTGGAGTACCCACCATGTGCCAGGCACACTATTTTTCTTAACTGGCATGCACAACTCTGAGTAGGTATTGTTATTCTCAGATTACAGAGGGGGAAACTGAAGCTCAGAGAGCTAAAGTAATTTTGGGGGGCTGTGAATGCTAGTTTCATTCTGCTGTGTCCTGCATCCTGCACAGGTGTTCGTTTCTGTCCTTAGAGCTATGAAGGATGGGGATCCCAGAGGTGCCTAGCTCAGAGAGACCTACTAGGGCCCAGGTGGGAGGGAGGTCATGCTGATTTTACTGTTGGACATGTGGGAATGTTACATTGCTTTTCAGCTTCATTCCTAATAGATGCAGGGTTGGAAAATTTATTGCAGAAAGTCCTGCAAAATGCTGTCAATTACTCAACCAAAAGGCAGAATACTCAGATGGAAAGAGAACTAGGTGGGCAGTTGAGATACCTGGGTTCTATCTGGGTTCTATACCTGTCTCTGCCATGACAGGCTACGTGGCCCTGAGCAGGCCTTCTCTAAGGTTCTGTATCCTCACTGCCGAAATAAGTGTGGACAAGGTGACCTCTATGACCTGAACTCTATAGCTTTATAGAAAGAAATAAGCATTTTCTGAGCAGTGGTCACTTAAAAAAAATTAACTCTATAAACTGCAACCAGGTAATCAGAGATATGTAAGTCCCCTAGCTTGGGACTCAGGCATTTAGAGGAAAAATGACTTAGAATGATTACTAACACTTGAGTGGTGACCTTTAAGAGCCACTAGCCCAATCCCCTTAATTCACAGACAGGCATTATGGCCCAGAGGAGGGAGGTTCTTGTTCAAGGTCACACCAGAGCAGCTGCAGGGAGGCGCCTCCCCCAGAGAGAGGCCTGCTGGAGCAGGAGCAAAGAATGGGGAAAGAAAGCCAAGTTGCTAGGAGCCAAAGCTGAGGGCAAAGACACCTGGGGACAGACCTGTGTTTGTGGTCTGTGTGGCACTGGGGCTGTTGCCATGGGGATGAGGAAGCACCACGGGGTAGGTCTGTAAGAGGCGGGAGCGAGGGTGGAGGGCCTGAGCTGAGCCCCTGCCCTGGATGTTATCTACAGTTGCCCTGTTCCCTGTTCCCTGGTGGAAGACAGCAAAAGTGCACAGTGGCTTCTACCTCCACTGAAAAGCTAGTCAAAGGAGAGGTGTGACAACTTACATTGATCTGGGGATCACCCATTCACTTGCTACAAGCCTAATATTTCCATTTTGAAGAGGATCCTGCTCACCTGTGGCTTGGGGGGCAATCATCCACATTTAAAATCTTACCTTGGGTTGAGCCACGCTCAGTGCAAGCCAGGGAAGTTTGAGTCCCTTAGGGAGAAATTCCAGGATTCGAATCATTGTTGTTTTCAATCTCTCTTCTCCACTCTTGGGAAATGCCCAGAAAAATGCCCCCACTTCTGTCCTCCTCCATGAGGGGGCTTGACAGCAGCACACAGGCCTCAAAGGACAGCAGGTGCTCTGTCTCAACAAGGATAGATAGCTGGGCCTTGATTTCTCAGTGTCAGAGCAGGGAAGGCAGTGAGGAAGTGTCCCGAGGGACACTCTAGGCCAGCTGGTGGAGCCATCACCCTCCCTAGTTCTAAGACCAGCGGCAGAAACGGAAGAGCTGAACAGTACTAATGATGAGATAAAACCAAAGGAGACACCATCCCTGAGTGCACCAAAAAGGTAATCTTTTTAAGAGGTTAAATCTAAAGTCTTAGAAAAAAGCACTTCAGGGAATAAAACCTTTAACACAAAGGGAACTGTTTCAAATTATTAGGGGGAGTGTTGAGATCTTTGGTTTATCAAAGATTAAGCCCAGGCTGGGTGCAGTGGCTCATGCCTGTAATCCTAGCTCTCTGGAAGGCGGGTGGATGGCTCAAGGTCAGGAGTTCAAAACCAGCCTGAGCAAGAGCGAGACCCTGTCTCTACTATAAATGGAAAGAAATTGATTGGCTAACTAAAATTATATATAGAAAAAATTAGCCAGGCATGGTGGCACATGCCTGTAGTCCCAGCTACTTGGGAGGCTGAGGCAGGAGGATTGCTTGAGCCCAGGAGTTTGAGGTTGCTGTGAGCTAGGCTGACACCACGGCACTCTAGCCTGGGCAATAGAGTGGGACTCTGTCTCAAAAAAAAGAAAATAAAAAGAAAAAGAAATCAAGCCCAGATCACTTCACATCCAGGTAAATCCCGTCTGCTCTAAGAGCTAGTTTTGCAGCATTCACCATTTGCAGGAGACATGTGTTTTAGCTCATCACCGGTCTGTACGGTACCAAGTGTCTTGACAAAGTACCAAGAGGGTAACCCATGCCAGCATTTCAAAAGGAGACAGTTCAAGAGATATGTATTAAATACACTAATTTTCCTAGGTGTAAAAAGTGTTATGTAGAATGTCCTGATTCTTAGGAGATGTATGTTGAGGTGATATAACATCTCATTTGTAAATGTTTTGGCCGAAAGAATAAAGTACAGTTGACTCTTGAACAACATGGGCTAGAATTGCGAAGATCCATGTAAAGGCTGGATCTTTGCCTTTCAAGAAACAAACGTGAATCAAAGATACAGTGTAGGCCAGGCTCAGTGGCTCCCACCTGTAATCCTAGCACTCTGGGAGGCCAAGCCAGGTGGATTGCTCAAGGTCAGGAGTTCGAAACCAGCCTGAGCAAGAGCTGGTGGCGCATGCCTGTAATCCCAGCTGCTCAGGAGGCTGAGGCAGCAGGATTGCTTGAGTCCAGGAGTTTGAGGTTTCTGTGAGCTAGGCTGATGCCACGGCACTCACTCTAGCTTGGGCAACAAAGTGAGACTCTATCTCAAAAAAAAAAAAAAAAAAAAAAAAGATACAGTGTATCTGCAGGTTGCAAAACCTGGTATAAGGAGAGCTGACTTCAGATTTTGGTATATGTGGGGGGTACAGGAGGGTGTCCTGGAAGCCCTGAATATACCTATGGATGACTGTATATATAAACAAACATAGCAAAAAGCTAACAGGGAATCCGGATAAATATAGTGTCCAGGATGTGTACTGTTTCAGCTTTAAAGAATTGGGAAGTTTAAACTAGAATGTAAGGGTGGTTTACTTTTTCCACAACTTGGAATTTACCAACTGCTAAAGCAATGAAATAGGCGGTAACTAAGACTCAGGCAGCCTTTCCTGGGTTCAAACCGCTCTCAAATCAAGACTCCATCATTTACCAGTTGATTTCTCAAAGCTATTATTTATTCTGTACAAGGTTCCACTGTACATTAGACATTCTTCTACTCTTGCTTACACAGTAAACAAGTGTACACCTGCCCTTGGGCTCAGGTTCACAGGTCTTCCCTGGAGAAGGGTGTCAGGCCAGTTAAACTCAGGGTATCGTTCTCTGATGCCTCCTCCTGGGAGCACTGGTCCGCTCCAGGCTCCGAGGGGGGCACAAGCCACGCCCGGCTGTGTGGGTGTGCAAAGGTGCACAGTGCTCCACACCTGTGCTGAACAGCTTTATTCTGGGGACAGCACAGTTTTGTCCAACTACTTAGGGCAAAATCAAGCCCATGGGAAAGAACCATACAACTGAGGCAAGATGTCCCCAAATACCCAGGGGCTCCAGCTCCCAGGGCAGGACAAAAGACCAATGCCAGGAGGAGCTGAGGGCATCATGGGCGTCCCTGAGAAACTCGGTCCAAAGGGCCTATGTCTAGGAGGCTCTGAGAAGGGGGGAAGGGTGTCAGGAAGGCCAGAGGGAAGGGACCTTAAGAGAATAAATAAAAGGTGAGAAGCTCTAGGGATAAGGGCTTGTGCTATCCTTCAAACAGCTGGGAAGCAGACCAGGGGTGGGTCAGAGGAAGTGGGCAGGAAGAACTCGAGACACTATCGTTGGAAATATCCTTTCGCCTACTTTCCTCCTCGCCTCAGTGCCATGCACCGGCCAGGGGCTAAGGGCAGGACCCGTCCCTCAGCAGGCTGGGGCATGGCACTGGGGAAAGGAGAAGAGGCTGAGGGATACTTCAGGGAGGGGCAGTTACCCCCTGGTCCCCAAATGCTATAAGGCACAATTCTTGGAGGCAACTAGATTCCATCCAAAATATTAAAACAAAAAAACAAAAAACAAAAACTTGTTTTATATCCCAGGTCTACTGTGGCTGTGCTTGGGGCCTGGCCAACACCCACCTAGCACCACAGGGCTAGCATTAGAAAAGTTGTACTTGAAGAATTAAAAAAAAAAAAACCAAAAAGGACCAGTACAATGTCCCAGCTGTGACGAGGTCTGAAGGAGAACATCTTCAGTCTGAAAACTTCAGGTGTGGGAATTAAAAAAAAAAGTTGGGCTTTTAAAAACCAAAACCGGCTTTTTCCAAAGATGTCCCCTCACAGTCCCCCTGGAGTTAGCAGCGTTACGAGGGCTCTTGGCTCAGGGGTGTTCTCGCGGCTGCACCGGCGCCGGCTCCTCCTCGGCGCGGCGCGTCCCGGCAGCGACGCTCCCAGCAGGCTCCAGGGGGCGCTGTCCTCCCAGAAGGCGCGGGGCCGCGGGCGACGAGGATCTTCTCCCCACAGACCGCCGTTGTTGATTACACACAGGAAAAAACCACAAGCTTGAAAATGCAAACAAGAGAAGCCGAGGGAGCGCTGGGCTGACTCCGGCCTCCGCGTCCAGTCGATCTTCCCCGCCGGGCCACGGCCCGGGAGCGCCGGGCTCCTGGCTCCAGACCCTGACCAGGCTGCATCAACTCCTGCTCGGCAGCTTTATGTTAGTTTATTTTTCTCTTATTTGTCAGGTTTTTTTTTTTTTTCCTTTCAGGTTTTTTTTTTTTTTTTTTGCCTTTTTAAAAAACTTAGGGTGTGGGGCCACCACGGGTAAGGGATAAAGGACGTAGCTCCTCGCTGCTACATACGGGAGGGTGGACTGGCCAATTCGTAGAAGAGGAGATAGGCGTCGCTGGTGCGCACTTGGCTGGAAGACATGGGTGTGACACTGTGGAGAGAGGGGAACGTCAGCTCTGGCGAGGAGGCCGCAGGACCCAGGGCTGAGGGGCTGAGACGGCGTGAGGCCGGGACTCTAACCTCCCTACTAACCCCTGAAGCCACCCTCCTCTTTCAGAGAGCCTCAAAGTAATGGAGCTTTGTGGCTCTGACCTTTTCTGTCCATGCAAAGTGGAAGCCATGCCAACGCGGGAGGTACTGGTGTCTGACAGCTAGGAGCCCTGTCTGAGACCTCTCTCTCACCTGGAGTCATTGAAAGTGTGCCATTCGCCTGTCACTGGACTTCGACAGTAGGCTGTATAGTGGCCGCCCATGGTGGTTCCGGAGTGATTGGACACAGCATACAGGTTGTAAACAGCATGGTCTGAGGAGGAAATGCAGGTGTCAAGCCGCAGAAGCATCCTCCCTCCCCATTCTCTCCCTCCAGCCTCTTATTTCCAACCTTTTCATAGCTCACGCCAGTGGCTTCCCTGCACCCCTCACCTCCCATCTGTACCTTACGCCCTGTGCCTTGACTCTCCCTTCCTCTTGACACTCACTGGTGTTTTCTGAGGCGAATTCTCTCAAGTCCAGGTCTCTTAGTGGGAAATTCACAAATGTTGTGAGCTTGCTGGTTCGTATCCTGGATTCTGAGAACCGCTTCAGATCTGGTATTGACGAGAGTCAAGGACAGTGGAGCAGGCATAGAGTCAAACTAAAGGAGACCGAGTTCTAACTGGGCAATGACACTTTTCTCAGGAAGTAGAAAACCAAACTACAAAAGGAAAGCCTACAAGTTCTATTTTTTCCTACTCTGTTCCCCCAACCCTTTGGCCCCTGTCATTAGATGACCTGAAAAGTCAAGTCCCTGCCCTGATGGATCTTAAGGATACGGAGCACCAAGATCTTTGGGAACCTCTGGATAGAGAACTTCTTTATGCATCGTTTTCTGGCTCGGCAGCGACAGCATGTCTGCAAGACAAGACAGAGTGAGAAAGAACTCGTGGGAGAGGTCAGTGGGCCCGAGTTCACTAACTGCTCAGCTGAATCTGCTGGTATCAGCATCTCCCCAGACAGGTCTCATGGAAATTTGTTCTAGCTGTTACCCAAGGGTGACTTACTGGCTTTTCATCGCCATCAAGCACATCCTCTTTGGTGAAGAGCCTCATGCAGTCCATTAATGTCACCTCAGGATAACCTCGCTGGGAGAGAAAAAAGCAAAGGTCAAAGGTCATGACAAGAAAGGATAGGACACGGAGTTCCAAAGCAGGGGCAACTGGGGTGCATACCTTAGCAATGGGCAATGACAGGTCCCAGAAGGGATCAAAGACTGTAGAACAGTAACCACAATCAGTACACGTCAGGGAGCTCTTCAGCTGCCCAACAAAGAGATCTGGGGAAAAGAAGGCCATGAGATGCTGAAATCCAGGGAAGTGAGCACATGGTTTTCTTTTTCACTGCACCTGCCTCAGTTTTTTGGAGACTGGGCAGAAACAGGCTTCCCTGGGAGAATGATTCTTAGGGTTTTTCATGCTCTGCTCAGGCAAATGCAGGTAACAGTGAAGGTAAGCATTCTTCTCATCCAAGCACTTACCCCCAATCCGACTGTCTTCCCGTTCTAGATATTTTCTCCACATCTGTCGCCCTTTCTCATCATCCCTGGCAACCAGAGAGAGGGAGATAATTGGATCCAAGTGCAAACCATGGTATGTTTAAGGGTCTATCAATCTAGATCTTTAATCTTCAAAAGTAAATCATATTATTCCCAAATCATCACCCTTAAAGAAGTAAAAAACTCAAGTTCCCAAAAGTTTTACTTCCCCACAGTATTCTCCTCTTACTTACGGAAGATGATCGAGGTTCTCAGGATTGGACTTAGGCCTTGGCGTCACTCGGTTCACCTCATTGTGGAGCCCATCCAGAAGAAAGCGAAGGAACTCCTGAGCATCCTGCTGACTGAACGCAAAGAAAAGAGAGTGAGCAACAGCTCTTGTGCCAAGAACCTGCTCTTGTTGCCTACTCCGGGGAGGACGTGTCTGCAAGGCCCTTACTTATAGCCAACGAAGCGAGGTGCATATCTCTGGATCTGGGTCTTGAACTCAGACGGGCTCACCACATCATTGGGGGATGAAGTCCATATGGTCTGGATTAGTTTTGCAAACTCTATTAGAAGGACAAGTGAGATATTTTCTGTAAGAAACTCTGAAACCAGAATCCCAACAAAACATAAGCAAAGAAAAACAGGACAGTATTTCTAAAACCCAACTCCTAGTCCAGAGGGGAAGCAGGGGCCTGTCAAAGGTCCCTCACCTTCCATGAGGGCTGTGTGCGCATTGCTGCTGTGGCTGAGGTCCCGCATATAGAGTCTCTGGAGGCAATAATCTCTCAACTCCCGGGTGTTGCTCAGGCACTGCAGAATCGAGTTCATGAAGCACTGCAAGAGAGGGTCCGATCAGTGAGGAGAACAGAGCCCTGCCTGGCATCTCCGTTACTTAGTACCAAAGGCCTTCTGGGGCATCTGCCCAGAAATGAATCTTCTCACAGCCTCAAGTTCCTCTTTTCATAAGTGAAAGGGCTGAAGTGAGGCAAACCCCTACTACAGGTACAGGTGACGTAACTGGTTATTTACTGCAGAGGTGTGCAAAAGAGTGCGGACACAATGGACAGAAGTGGGTGGGAACTGATGGGTGTCCCTGACGAGAAGGAGCCAGGACAGTAGCAAGCTGACAGTTAAAAGGGGCAACTCCCCTTGAGTGGTGCTTCCTGCTGTGGGTGGGTAAGGCAGAGCCCAGCAGTTCTGTGAAACACCAGCCGGGAAGGGCAGGTACTGACTGGCTTAGAGGGTGGGGAGTCAGCAGGGGACTCTGGTTAGATTGTCGGGGTCAGGATAGTAAGGGGTGGCCCTGGGAAAGAAGTGGACTGGGAAGAACTCACCGTGTTACCAAGGTTTCGAAGACCAGCCAGACCCTGGGCGCTCTTAGAATTCTGTAAGCAAAGAACACATGACAAGTGAGCCATGGGCGAAGAGGCTGGGCCCGTGCTAGGTTCTCTCATGCAGCCCTCCTCCAGCTAGAGCCACGAGCAGCAGGCCACACGTTACTCTCTCTTCAATCTTAGTCCATGTAGCTTGTAGGAAAGAGGATTGAGAAATGCCTGTTATTTTCAACATACAACGTAAGTATTCTTCAGGGCTTTGCTTTCTTTCATTGACTACATATTGACTGAGTATTTCCCCCATCTTTACGTTATTATTCATTCTCCTGCTACAGTGGAGGCTGTAGGAATTCATATGTTTGCGTACATATTTGACTCCTGGTTACAAGAAATTTCAAGTTCCAAATCCAGATGCTATCTCAAATGACCTATATTTGTACTCCTAGATGTCCAGTATATAAAGTAGCTATCATAATAGGCACTTTGGGAGGTTCTGAAATATTAAAGGACAAAACACCCTGAGTTTCGATCTTCAGCTGGGAAAAACTCTAGTTGGCCTGCCATTCTGAACTGTCAGAGACAGGTGGAATTCCTTCCAGCTGAGCTCAGCTCCTAAGGGCTGATTAAAGGCTGGGAGAATCCTCCCTGCCTGGCTCAGGTTTCAACATCCTGACCAGCCACTGGCTGGGAATCCTTGTGACAGCAGATGGGCCAACAGAGGTAAGCAGCTGGCTGAAGGTGCCACTCTTGCTTTTGTCCCTGTTGTGGAGGCTGGTGAGGGGGCTGGAGACAGAACAGGTGCTAGATCGAGGACTCTATGCATTGTTTGTCAAGGTCTCTTGGCTAATTCTGGGCATACCTCCAAGGAGTCAGAAAACCTGCAGGCTCAAAGGGTTAAAGAAACAGTGTGCAGATGAGTCTGCCACCCCCTCTCTCAGGGAGGGGACCTGGGAGCATGTAACTCTGGAACAACACTGGCTGGGGCATGCGTGGGGCCAGCTCAACCCTGATCAGAACAGGAGCCTGAAATAACTCAGCTAAAATTACTCATGCCGTGTGCTGACAGCCTATGAGGCTGTCAGCAGCTCAAAGCCCATGAGGTTGTCAGCTCAAGGGGGGGTGGGGTGGGGAGGAGCAGGCTGAAGGAGGGCTTTTCTCAAGAACTGCCTTGCTGATCCCACAAGTAAGAGGATCCCTTCTGTGGCCAGTTGTCAGGTCTAGCACTAACAGGTAGGGAAGAAAATATAACCAGAAAAGAGACCCGGTTTAAACTTGCAGCTAGGGAGAAAAGCCTATCGTCAGATAGGGCATAAGCATCCTTGAAGAACTCTGCCAGGGCTAACAGTATACAGCCCCAAATAACACCTGAATCTTAGCTTCCTGACAGTCTAACCCCTGATGTTCCAGCAAGAGGTCACAACAGAGACCTGGGACAAAGGCCTTATCAGCATTTTCTGATAAAACTGATAAAGGACTCCTCTAGGGCCCAACAAAAAAACTGCTGCAGAAATCCCATGTTGCCCATTCAGAATTAAATCTGAAAGCTTGTTCACAACAGGATGCCCACTTACACCTATTTTTGGCAGTGCTTTATTAGTTCTTACCCCCTGTGCCTTAGACGACATCTGTCTAAACAGGCTGTAGACACAAAGCATTCTACCACTGATGCCCATGTAAATGTCCACCAAAGCAGGCTCCAGCTGACACAACAGTCACCTATCACGGGAGGGGGGGGGGATGGGAAACTGCAGTCATCTGTCTACAGAAGCACTCCTGTGGTGTTTTAAAGATGTTGACACCTAACTCTGACCCAGCAGATTTAGGGTCAAGAACATTTCATCACCCATGGTCACTAGTTACTATTCTTGAGGATCTAACCCTTCTATTGGCTTGAGGCTTGGGGAGATGGAGAGGCTCCTTTAAGGCATCATTAGGACCTCTTTTTAAATTTTTTTTTGTAGGGTGTGTGTGGGGGTGCTTTTGTCTAAAATTTCCTGAGCTCAAAATCATGGGCCAACTTCTAAGTGCTCTATGTAGAAGGTGGTGGGTGATGGGAGTCGGGGGGCGGCAGTGGAGGGGAGAGCAAGGCTGCTCTATGCCCAGCCAGCCAGTCTTCTGCCAGGAATAGGAAATCAGGAGCTCCAGGGAAAGTCAGCACTTTCCATTCCAGAGAAGAACAAAATGTCCCCAGAGTGACCTTTCTTACAGGGCAAACAATCCTACAGGGCTGACAGGGAAAGAGAGGCTAGAACTGGAGAAGGTAGGAGACCCTGCACAGCCAGCTTCTTGCCCCTAAATCGAAAGAAGGAAATGACTCTAGCTGTCACACTGGAACACATGTGCAAAGAGTTGAGAAAGTTTGGACCCAGGGCTTCCTTACATTCAGCCATCAGCAAACCTAGTTTTGACTCAGTGGCAAGCACTGTTCTAGAGAGCAGATGCCACCTCCAGCATCAGTAAACAGACAGCGTTCACCTTACATGGGGAAGCGGGGGCTCAGGAGAGCCCTCCCTGTGTTAATGCAGAGGTAGCACTTGGGCCATAAGAAAGACCCATAGAGGTTTGTGTCTTTGCACTCAAGACAAGGTTTCCCTGCTTACTTCACCTGTGCGGTGAGGGTCAGCCACGAGTCCTGGCTGCAGCCAAGAAGCCTGGTGTGGCCCTGGCACGGGGCAGGGCACGCACTGCCAACATGGGAGCTAGTGCCTGTTACATAAGACCTGTCAAGCTCGGGTCCCTTCTCCCTTCCCCATGGGGCCAGCACCCAGCCCTAGCCCCAGCATAACCCCGGGGTGGCTACTTCCACTGAGGGATCCACTGCCCACTTCACAGAGCTGGAGAGCGGGGGAAAGAAAAGGAAAGTTGCCCTCTTCCACCTGTCTGCAACTGCTCTGCCCTTCACAGGGTCAAAAGACCCCCGTCACCAACCCTTGGGAGACAGCCCTTTGGGAAACAGTGAGGGGGAGGCAGCCCCTTTCTGACCAGCCTTTCTTGCTGGGGTTTGGCCTTGGAGGAGTCACCCCGCAGAGTCCAGCGTACTGTCCTCACACAGCGACCGACGGAGACCTAGTCAAGGTTACGCTTTCTTGCACCTGTCCTGATAGGTACCAGTAATTAAGAGGCCAAGAGTCACCTGGTGCTGGGGTCACCGAGAAGGGGGGCAGGGGGACCCAGGGATTGGGACCACCTCAACAGGGGAGGGGACTGCAAATAAGCGTGCGATCACCTGGGGAGGGGGCATTCCTTGCCGGGAGACCTGGGAAGGGAAATGAGGGGTGGGGGCTGGGAAGAATCCGTCCCCCGCGCCGAGGGGCGCGTGCTGGGCGGGCGGGGTCCAGGAAGGAGGCGGGACCCCAGGCCCTCAGCGTGGGGGGTCCCGGAAAAGGGCCCGCGTACCTTGGCTTTGTTGAGCAGAAGCCCCACGAAGGTGGAGATCAGCAGGGACGGGGAAAGAGGGGAGCGCTGCCGCAGCTCCTTGGCGAGGGCGGGAAAGGGGGCGGCGGGGGGCTCCTCGGGCAGGGTCACGGTGTACGAGGTGCGCATGCTGGGGGTCGGGCGGCGGGCTCAGCTCCACGCCCAACGTTGGCAACGGGGGCACGGGGGGAGTCCCCGCGCGGTGCCACAGCCCGGACGCCGAGGCCAGCGAGGCCGCCGAAGGACACCCTCAGCGGCGCTCAGCGGTAACCGTTACGGCGGGGCCCGACCGCGCGCTCCTCGGCCTCAACCTCCCCGGCGTGCGCAGCCAACCGCCCGGGCCAGACTCTCACGCTCCGGCAGACTGGCGGCCCCGCCGGCGCCTCGGGCCCCGCGACGTCAGCGCGGAGGCGGGGCCAGGGCCGCAGCCCCGCCCTGCCCCGCCTCCGCCCCGCCCCCGGCCCAGGCACGCGGACCGGAGCGAGGCTGCAAGGACAGCTCCCCCGCGCCTCCAGTCCGTCCTCCCGCAGCCCGCGGGGGAGGCAGGACCAGAGCCCGGAGGCCCGGGTCGGCCACAGGGTTGGGGCTCAGGAGAAATGATCCTTGGGGCCCGCGGAGGACACCTCCCCGAGACCAAGTGTCAGCCGGGTGAGCTTCCCCCAGGCCAGCATGCAATTCCTAACTTTTTGAGAACCTGGTGAAAGCTCTGTATTCTTTTCAGGAAAAATGCGCATATGCACAAACTTTTGTCCAGCATTCAGCGCCCTCCTGAAGCTTAACATGCACACAGTCCGTGGTGGGGATGGATGGGCCCAGGGTAAGAAGATAGATTTCCCTGGCCTCGGGACTGAGCTCTTCTCCTCCCTCCAGTCCTAGTTGCAACCATTATTAAGAGAGGCAGTGCTCATATTTTATAAGGTACAATAGGTCACTGTCCCTTTTGGCCCCAGGAAAGAACCTTTAATGGCTTCTTCTAACCAACCAATTACCCAGCTCCATCTTTCACAGAATCTCAAATTTGACTTGCGTTTGGGAGGTGGGGAGAAAGTAACATACTGGCGGGGAAATAGGCACTCAGCTGCTGTGGGGGTGAATGTTCTATTCAGACCCTAAGTGCAGCAATGCCTGAAGGTCAGGGGTCTTTGGGTTTTATTTCTGATGCTCTACCCCTCCACCTAACAGGGAAGCAGCACACGAATCTGCCTAGAGAAAGTGTCTTGTTTGGAGCTTGCTGGCTATTTTTAGCCAGTATTTTTAGCATTTAAAAATACCCTGAGAGGCAGCAGTGTATGCTGTTACTCATCTGTGGGCTCCTTCTGTTCCTTATGGTGCGCTCATCCCCACATGTACACGCGCACTGCACACATGACCGCAGCCAAATGGGGACTGTGTCTGGGACACAGGTATGGACTGTACCCTAGGCCACCCACAAAGCAGAAATCTCCTGCTAATGAGAGGGGAGTGTGGAAGGTCGCCTCCTCCCCCTCCACGAACCAGCAGTGGAGATGAGAGGGGGCGGGGGCAGGAGCAGCAGGGCATTTTATTTGGTGATCAGTGAGGGTGGGCATGTTAGGAGGGGCCCTCTCTATAGTCACTGTCCTCACCCAGACTCTGACCGAACCTAGACCCTGGATAAACTGTAATAGCCTTTTTCTCCAAGCATCCTTCTTTCCAGCCACACCCTTTGAAGCCAGCCCTGCACTATTTGCAGCAATGTGTCATCTGATCACATCATCCTTCTGCCCTGAAACAACTAGAGAACATGCCTCTTGCATGCAGTCCAGAAGCCTCAGGTAGCCTGTCTGTCCACAGGCTACTTCCATTGTCACCACTCACTCTCCTCTGACCCCTGCTCTTAGCCTCTGCTTAACAAACAAAACTGCCACTCATTAAGTACTTATTAGATGCCAGGCACTGGGCTAAGGGCTTTAAATGTATATTATCTCAATTAATTTCTATAATAACACCATGATGTACTATTACCTCTTTTTTTTTATAGATGAGGGACCTTAAGACCAGAGAGGTCAAATGACTTTCCAGGACTGCTAATAAATGACAATGTAGGGTTTTATCTTACAGCAAAACCTATGCTTTTTAACTACTACTAGGAAATTCTGGGATGCCCTTCCTGCTCTCTGCCAATTACCTGCTTGTAAATTGTGCTCAAAACTTGCATCTTCCACAAAGCCTTTCCTAATTAACTCCACCCAGCTCTAAACAACCCATTACTGCATATCTTCAGTCTACTGTGCGTTCAGCCTGTATAGTATTAATTTATCTTAATATGTTTATCTTTGTTTTATAAGTATCTCTAAGACTTTTGTAAATGGTCTTAGATTGTGTGTGGTTTGTCTTGGTTGTGTCAGCACACTGAAACCTCCTCAAGGGCAGGGTTTTGGGGGGCGGGGTGGACACAGCCCAAGAAGTGCTCACCCACTGTAGCATTTGGCCCGTCTCCCTCCCTGTGGGAGGACAGAGCTCGCATCACTTAGCCCCAGTGATGTGAGCACTACCCTGTCCTCCACCCCTGACATCTTGGCATGCTGCCAGCTCTCTCTCTCTTTCCTGGGATGTGGGAGCTTAGGGGTGTTGCTGGGGGCAGGGAGTCTCTGACTGGGAAAGCTCTAGCATGGGTGTACGTTGAGAAATCTGGGGTGAGGGAAAGAGTTCACACAGGGTCCAGTCCTGTCCAGCAGGGCTGCCTGCTGCAGGACATGGCCCACAAAGAACTGTGGCTCATTTCACACTGAGCCAGGTCTCTATGAGACCCCTTCTTCTCGGTGCCATGTCTTGAAGTAGGATGGGTACAAAGGATAGAGTCTTCTGGGATCTCAGTCTGGCTCTGGCTCCCTGATTGTCTGTGCCTCAGATACACTGAGCTAATCTGAGCGGGGCTCCTTCCTGCAGCCTGTGACTGCCATTTCTCAGAGCCTGGGCTCGGCCTGCCTCCCATGTAGTGTAAGCCGTTTTCTTCACCTTACATCGTTCCTGCCATGACATGGAGTAGAATAAAGTCAGGGCTAGCTCGATGAGGGCAGGGACTGAGAGGGTCCTGCCTCCCTCACATCTGAGTGAGCAGCTTGGTCCAGAGTTTGGGGACACTGCTCAGGCAGATGTTGCAAGGCTCAGCTCCCAGAATGTGCCTGCTATTACCACCGCACAGGGACAGATCAGTGGCCTGAGTGATGGAGGAAAGGGTAGGGGCTCTGAGTCCTTGTTAGGGTGTGGGCTTTTGGCCCACAGTGCACCTTGGGGAGAAAGGGTCTGTCCATCCTCCCGACTGACTGTAATAACCTTCCCTGCATGGCTTGGTTTCCAGGAGGTCAAAATCTCAGTACTTCTTTGAGCCCCAGGCGGTCTTGGCCTGAACCAGCTGGATCACAGAGGCCCACACATTTCCCTGTCTTGCATATGCACTCTGTCTGAGGTGCTGGTTTTATGTATGCATTGAGGTAAGAGGGTGCAAGGGGCCACGTGTTTAGTTCTGGGCTCTGAACATGATGTTCATCTCTGAAGCTGGTGGTCAGTGGAGCGGCTCCCCCAGGGGCAAGGAACATTTTGCCAGGCTTGGATTAACTTCTGCATTGCTGAGCCCCACGCCAGCACCACATTAACTCATGGAGACATCCTGGAGCGGGGGCGGAGGAGGAGGCAGGGAGGACGGGCACCAAGTGAGAAACAGAGCCTGGGTAAGGCAGCACCAAGGGTACCAGCCAAGTCGCAGCTCTCAGCCGGTCTTCAAGGGAGGGAGACTGTCTTGCTGATTCTAATCACATACCACAAACTGCCTCTTCCTTCTTAGCTGCTATTACTGCTCCTGGCCATGGGAACCCTCTGGCTTAAGGTCTCTGAGTGACCTTCTTAGGCTGTCAACACAGATTCAAGCCCTCAGGAAGTTTAGCCTCCTCAGGGTGGCTGAGTGAGCCTGGAGTGGGAGTGGGTGAGGACAGGCCTCAGGGTCCCAGGCTGCCAAGCTGGACAAACAAGACAGCAGAGATGTAGTCCAGCGTGGCTGAGTAAACAGAATGAGAAGGCAAGAGACAAGAGAGGAAGGTCACACTTCTCAGCCAGAAGCGCTAGGGCAGCCTCTACATCCTCAACTTGTTCTCTTTAGAGTAATCTCTGCTCACTGCAGGGCAGCTTTCAAGTCCAAAGTCCCACCTGAGAGAAAAATCACGTGACCTCGGCTTATGTAATCTCCCTGTCACTGAACAGCTGGAACCCAAGGCTTCAGAAGATGAGTCAGCAGCCCCAGTGGCAAGTAGGACCCAGATACTCAGGTTCCCAGACTCTCGGCTCCTAGAAGCCTGGTAGATCCTAGAGCAGAGAGCAAGGGTGTGGAAGAGCCGGGAGGGGAAGAATAGGCTGGGCTAGACTCTGGGCCGGGTCCCTGGCTCTCCCTCCGAAGTGCAGGTGCCCAGCTTGCTGTGATCTGGAGGGCTCTGGGCCAACCCTGGCTGTTCCTGGGGAGAGGAGAGGGTGGCCTGGGCAGGGCAGAGTGAGGGCTGGGCTGAGGCCAGTGGGCAGAATGCCAGGGCTGGGGAGGGAGCAGCTGGAGGGGTGGAGCGGAGGAGGATTAGGAAGGATTGTAGGGGTTAAAGCACAGCCCTGGCAGGGCTCAGTGGGAACAGCTTGTCCTTCCATAGGCCCGGGAACAGGAGGGGTGGGGCGGTGGGGCGGAGGGGGAGATAACAGGGTTGGGTACTCAGGCTCCTGGCTTTCTGCAGGGCTGAGCCACCTGGCTGGCTTGGAGTCCCCACTGGGGGTAGTGAAAGCCTTTTCTCCCACTGTAACTGTCCCTTCTCTTGGACTGTCTGCATTTTAAGCAGAAGCTGGAGCCTTAGGGCAGCCCTCATTATCTGAGTGCTGAGCTGCACTCCCATGGCACAGTGTTTTGCTGGTGCTTACACAAGCATGGGATGGGTTATTCAGAATTCATGTGGCCCCCTCCCCCGCCCTGCCAGGTCTTCCCTCATGCTCAGCTGAGTCTGTGAGATTCCAAGTTCATGTCGGCTGTTACTGTTAATAAGGGAAATGAGACTGGTTAGAACTGTTCTTCACTCTGGTCAGGGCCTGCTTTTGACTTCCCTTTATGAATGATGCCTCCTGTGGCTCAAGTCAGGTACCCTGAGAGCCCCCTGGGCCACGCGATGCACTTTCTCACCTCTGTTCCTCCCACCCCCCCCCCCCAGTCAGTTGCCAAGTGCCCCCTTTCTATCAATTTTCCCTCCCTCAAGTTTGTTTTTTTTTTTTTTCGAGACAGGGTCTCACTCTGTCACCTGGGCTAGAGTGCAGTGGTGTCATTATAGCTCACAGCAACCTCAAACTCCTGGGCTCAAGTGATCCTCCTGCCTCAGCTTCCCAAGAAGCTGGGACTACAGGCATGTGCCACCATGCCTGGCTAATTTTTCTATTTTTTTGTAGAGATGGGGTCTTGCTCTTGCTCAGGCTGTTCTTGAACTTCTGACCTCAGAGCAATCCTCCCACCGTGGCCTCCCAAAGTCCAAAGTGCCCCACTTAAGTTTGAATGACCTCATCTGTAGCATTTTACTGGTTTCAGACTCCTCCACATTCATTATTTGCTTTGAGCCTCATGGCATCCGCGTGAGGTGGGCAGGGCAGGGCAGGTGTGACCGTTCCCTTTTATAGCCGAGGAACTACAGCCCAGCTGGTAGGTGTCCAAGGTTAAAGAAGCAAACTGTGTCCCACTGGTCATGAGCAGCCTGTCCTAGCCTCAGATGACCTCCTCCCTTTTGCACCACCTATGACACTTCAGAGCATGCCAGGCTGTTTCCTATTGCAACTATTTAAGAACTTATTTTCCCCAAGTGAATTGTGAATGCACCTGCAATTTGCTGGGCGCTGCCACACAATTCCCTTCCATTTCTTCACAGGAGTCTGTGAAGAGGGAACTATGCTCACTCATTTTACAGAGGGGCAAACAGGTTCTGAAGTTAAGTAACTTATTTGCTGTTACGCTGCTAGTAAGCTGAGCATTGCGAATGAATGAATTAGAAGGTAAGATCCTCACATGGAGATCTGAAAAGAAACTGGACCTGGGTTTAGAAAGAATGGGCCGGGCCCCTTGAGTAGGGTTGTTCTCACCTCAGCAAGATGTGGTGAACTCCAGGAAGTAAGGGTGAGAGAGGTGAGGAGACAGGGATAAGGTTAAATAAAGGTCTTACGCCATTGACCCCGAGAGTCCTTTTCTGGTTGGCACTATCTTCTTGTGCGCGAGCTCAGAATGAAACACTAGCTCGAGTGCAGGGCATTCCTGCCTACGTAAGTGTATGGTGAGTTGCCTTTGGATGAGAGCAGCAATCTGCCAGTTCTCTGAGGTCCTCTCTCAAGTGTCCCCTCGCCCTGGCCCTGGAGGTAGGGGTGGGGCCGGGGTGTCCCCTTTGGAGGGGTGGACAGCACCAGACTCCAGGGAGGGTTGGGCTATGCCTGTTGGGAAGGAGGCAGGCTCCCAGTGAAATCTGACCCCAGTAAAGAGGGACCCTGCTGTTATGATTGGGGTTGAGGGTGAGTCTGTAGTTTAGTCTGTGGTGAGGTGGTTTTCAAACCTCAGCATGCTTAAAGATCACCCAAAGAGCTTGTGGAAAGGACAGATTCCCAAGCACTATCCTGAGAGAGTCTGATTCTGCAGGTCTGGGTGAATCGCTCAGCCCTGCAGGTGGCTCTGATACAGGCAGTCTACAGACCCCAGGATGAGGGGCACAGCTTGTCCTAAAGAGACCTTCTTTTCTCAGAAAAGGGAGGGAGCCTTGGCTTCTAGGACCCAAGTCCCCCATGGAGAGCAGCTTTCTAATTGCCCCCAGGATGAACAACACCGAGTAAATCCTGCTGCATCCTAAGCATGGCACACAGCCCCTTGAAAACACATATTTCTCTCCCAGGCCAGCTCTGTTGGGACACATGTCTACTCTCCCACTCCTTTCTATACTAGCTGTCCAGTGCAGCCAACCCTGCCTTGTCAGGATCTGAATGTTCTGGGAGGCACCAGCTTTTTAATCTCCCATGGCACTTCACAGATAGCCCAGCAAGCCTGAGACTCTGTGTTATCAAAGTTATCCTTTCAAGACCTTTAGTTATAACAAGCTTCAAGGTCTATGACTCAATGCCCTGCCCCTAGTCCTGAACCTCTGCTTCATTTGTCTGCATAAGCTCTCTAAGCAGCATTTTTTTTTTTTTTTTTTTTTGCTGTTGCACAGCTGTTGTTTCCAAAAGGCACATGTCCCTAGGAGTAGGGAGAGATGCATACGGTAATGGAGGAGATGTAGCACCCAGTTGGATGTCCATCCAGCCACCTGGTCATCTACCCATCCATCTACTCATCCATCCACCCACCCACCCCTCTCTCCATCCAAGCAAACTGCAGGTCATCTGAGCTCCATGCTGTGCGAGACACATGGTGTGGGATCTAGAGGTAGGATTTCTTTCTCATCCTCTGAGAGCTTTCCACCTCACAGGTACACTCATGACTACGGAAAAGGCAGAATGTAGTTAGGAGGAGAGGAGTGTTCTCCAGGAGAGGTGTGTTCAGGGATTAGATGCAAGCTAAGGCCATGCCAGTCCTTGGTCAATTTCCAGCAGAGCCTCTTCCCTCATTCCAGCCATGGCAGGGCTGGAATACAGAAGTGATGGATTGTCTCAAGCCCTGGATAAATGTGTCTCCACTATTTTCTCCAAAGACACAATCACCCTGGTCATCAGCACACCAGTGTCATTCAGAGGAGAGTCCCTCTTCCCCTGATATCTTATGCTCAAATGCAAAGCCAGGCCTTGGGGCTGGGGAATAAAGCCTGAGCAGGAGAAGAGATGCAATGAGAGCAAAGAGGCCCCTCTTGTCTCAAGGAGCACCAGTGGTCTGGGGCCCCAGCCTCCAGCCCAGGATGGGGCAGGGCCTCCAGGACACCCTGGTTTTTTGGATAGCAAAGGAGAGGGTGGGTCCGGCAGCATATGTGGGGCTAGCCGAGCATTCCTGAGAGCACTGCTGGACCGCCGAGTGCACAGGTCCTGAGTGGGCTTCCTAGGGACAGCGGGAAAGCACCTCTCCTCGGCATGGAGCCACAAGGGCACCAGACATGCCAGACGTGGCTTCTCTCGCCTGTTTCCTCCAGGGCTGCAGGAGCAGCCGCTGTTGCCATCCATCATCAGGTTGGGAATCCTGCCCTCAGCCTGGCTCTCTGACATCAGTGGCTGCCTCCCCAGCCCATCGCCAGTCCCCAAGGGTAAACTCACCATGGTGTCTCGCCCTGGGGAGCTGGAGCGGCTGGGCCCAGGGGCCTGGCCCTTGCCCTTCTCCCACAGCGTGTAGCGGCCAGTGGGTCGGTAGGTGGGGCTGAGGACTTCAGGGACTCGTGAGGGAGGAGCCTGGGTGGGCACCTGAGGTGCACTGCCCTTGCGACCATAGTTCTCCAGGTAGTCGGCCAGGTACTCGGGGCGGTTGGCTGCCTGGTAGAGCCCTTGCAGGGTGCAGAGCTCTTTGCGTGTGCGTGCCAGCATGGGGCTGCGGCCCAGGTTCCCAGGGTCTATCCGGTAGCTGTCTGAGGTCCGGAGGCTGGAGAAATCCCGGGCCAGGTCTGATTGGCTGTCCGACTTCTTCTGGGTCAGGGTCACCCCCTGGTCCCGGGCACTCATGGGCAGGTAGCTGAGGCAGTTGTTGGTCATGCCATAAGGGAATCCACTGCCCCCACTGAGGCCGCTGCCTGAAGGCCGCTCAGTGCTCCGGGTCTGGCTCTCTGCCCGCTTACCACCCACCATGATGTCGGGTCTGAGCAGGGGGCGGCCTCGCTCATAGTCCAGGATGGAAGAAGGGCCATAGGTGCGGGGACGGGTGAGGAAGTTGGTTGGGGGGGCTGGCTTGAAACCAAGCTTCTCCTTCTCCAGGAAGGAGGCGGCCAGGTTGGCCCCATAGGAGGGGGTGTAGGTGCCATAGCCTGATTTGGCGTAAGGGGTATCTGTGTAGCGGGCTGATTCCGTGTAGCGCTTCAGGGTGGAGGAGAGCTGGGACATCCTTCAGGGCGGCACTCAGTGGGGACTGGGAGCCTCATGGGCTGAAAGATAAGGAAAGCAGTTGTCAAAGGGCTCTGCCAGGTGTCAGGCTCCCACATGCCCGTTCCCCATCCCAGCTGGGCCAGAACCTCAGAGCTGACCAGGGGCCACCCAGTCTGTTTTCACAAGATGCTGAGTGGCTACTGAGAAACACACACATGCATGCAGGTTTGCACACGGGCTTGCACGCACCTGTGCTTCGTACCTCAGTGAGAGTACAATAGATCACCTGGCTTTTATGAGCCACCCAGAGAAATCAGTCTCAGCACCTCCTGGCTACTCCGAGTACTCCCCTCAAAGACCCGAACATGCAAACAGGGGCTGCCTGAGCTCTGCAGCCCTCCAAGCCATGCTCTGTCTTCCAGCCCAAATCCCATCTGGGTCCTCCCCTCAGCGCAGGCAGAAACCCTTGAGTTGGGGGATGCTGCCGCCCCCAGCCCCAGCATTGAGACCGCTGGATGTTTCAGAAGTGTAAGACCACTTCCCTCCCTTCTGACTGATGTGACGAGCAGGAGTCTTTTGGGAATCACAGACTGTCTGCCTGGAGTGGCTTGAAGATCATTTGGTCAGAGCCTTCATGAAGAAGAGGAGGCTCATGGGAGGAAGTAATGGGCAGGTTGATGGGCAGGCGAGGCAGCGAGTGTGGCAGAGAGGGGGCTGGAACTTGGTCTCCAGACTCTATCCCAGTGCTCTTTCCTGGACACAGGCACCGGCTGCATGGTCTGGGGGGAGGGGGACCCTCGAGTGGTAGAACCCATCCTCTTCACCAAGCTAATCTTTCTGCTCTAAGTGGAGTTAGGGCCCTGTGGCTTCCCAGGAGTCCCTCTCCCAATAGGGATCCCAAATTTGTTCTTGGCAATACTTCACTGTGTAAAGGGGGCCCCCTGGAGTCCAAAATCCTGCACTGCAGGTGGCATTCCCAGGCCCTCCAAGTTCGTGCAGCTGGCTCAGGGCTGGTGAAGGAACACAGAGCTTGCTGGATGTGGCACTGTGGAGGACCCTAGAGAATCATGCATTTTAACCTCTTTGTTGTAGTGGCGCTGATTTGCACATGGTCACACACTAGGAGAGCTGGGGTTGGGATCCAGCTCTTTCAGAATCCTGCCTGATGCTCTTTCCACTTAACCTTGATGCACTATCCCCCATCACATGTCCCTCTGTCCCCCTAAACATGCAGGCTTTATCTAGTGGCAAAGGTGACTTGGAGAGAGGACCAAGTAGGATCAGGCCCCTTTCCTCAAATGCAACAGGGGTTCTTGGGGGGCTCCCTAGGGGGATGGAGGCAGAGCCACCCAGGACTCTCTGAGCAGTGTGATTCGCCTGTGACAGACTAGCTGGGCACTTTTACACTAATTGTTTAACCTTTCTGAGCCCCAACTTCCTCACCTGTAAATGAGTATAATAATCACATGATTCCTACCTCGTGGGCTTGTTGTGAGGAGTAAATGAGATAATAACACGTGAAAGGGCTCTACAATGACAGTGGTTATTATCTCCTCCTCTGGCCCCCACCCAGCAGCCCGGCACCTCCCTTTGTTGGTCTATAATAACGTCAGGGCTGTCTGTCTCCTGCTTGCAGGGTCTCTGACCTCAGCCGGGGTGCCAGGCTTCCCCCTGCAGCCCCCATCGAGGTAAGCAGGCAGCGGGCAGACATCTAGCCATTGGGCAGACACTGGCTTGGGCAGCCCACAGCCTGCCCTAGGCTAACAGCCCACCCCACCAGGGCAAAGAGAAGCTGGTGCCAAGCCCCAAATACTGAGGACTTGGGAAAAAGCTCTAGACTCCCAGTCAAGGCAAGGCTTGGAATAGGTGCAGAGGTGACAGATGAGCAGGTGGCAACTTCCATATAGGCCCCAGAACAGCACTCCTTGATCCTACCAGACCTCCAGCAATTCTCAGTCCAGGTTGGCATCAGGAAGGCCTGGTCCAGCTTACTGGACCCCACGTTGGTGCAGGGGCCAGCCTACCCTTTGTGTATACTGCTTTGCCCACTGGGCTCCCACCTCACAACTTTCACTGCTTCCTAAGAAAAAATAACTGGGGGACAACCTCATACAGGGTTAGAGGGAAACCACATGGGGAGAGACAGACAGAGGCACAGGTGGGGGTGGAGGAGCCAGGTCCTGCTCTGTTTCCGCTTTGGAGAACTGCATCAATAATGCAAAGTCAAAGAGACTCCAGGTCTGAGGAGCTGGGCTCTGGGACACCCAGCAGCCAATCAGATATGACCCCTCCCCCCCAAGAGTATGAGCTCATGGCTCCTCCTCATGGCAGTCCCTTCCCCTCCCCCACACTAAGGCTCCCAGGGAATTGGTATTCTGCCGGCAGTGCCCCAAGCCTGTGACCTCCTCTGGCCCCAATGATGACGCAGAAGTGCTGGGTCCAAACAAGTACAGCAGACATGGATAGACAGTCCTGGAAGGCTTGGGGGTAGAGGTGCAGCCACATCTCTGGCCCACAGAATCCCAAGAGGGCTCCCAGATCCCCACTCTCCTGTCTGCTCCAATCTGGCACTGCCAGATCTCCCTCTGCCCCCCACAGCCCTGGCAGTCATGCCCTCCCTAACACCCCCTGGAAGCTCTGACATCGGGCTTATAGTGCCCATGTCTGGGGAGAGGGTCCCTATTGGGGCTGAGGCCTCTCACATATCTCTCTCCTCCCCCAACCCCCAGTTTCACTCTTGAAGACCCCAGCATCTTTTGGGTGAGAAGACAGGCTGGGTTGGTGACCCTTGGCATTACCTGGCACAGCTGTCCCTGGAGGCTGCAGAATGCACCCTGGGTGGGAGAGTGGGCTGGGGCCCGGGCTGTAGCCTCGCTGCGCAAGACAGGGACAGGACGGGCACTCACATGGCTGCGAGTCTCCCTGTTGCCACAGGAACGGCCTGAACTGAATGGCCCTTTCATGGGGCAGTGGGAGGCGAGCCGATTGGCTGGGATCCCCCGTACCCCTCCCTGCCCAGTGTGGGGCCCCTGCTGCCCAGCTCCTTTCACTGTTTACCCAGAGCTGGCAAGTACGGGCATGCGGCTCCAGGCAGCACCTTCCCAGGTGCCTGCCACCTTGGACAACAGGGTCAGTCTCCTGCCAAGCTCCTCCTCCATGCCATCTTCACCGCGCTGCCCCAACTCTTCCCTTCTATGTCAGAAATTCTGCATTGCTTTGCTCAGTTCCCCCGTCTTGCCAGGTGCAGCAGCAATCCTCCACTCAGGCACTCTGCTTCCTGTCAGGACATCTGAGCCACCAGCCGTCACCCCAGCCAGCTGGTGCTGAGCACCTCTGGACCAGGCACCAAGCGAGAACGTCACATGCAGCTTCTGACTGCATCTTCTCAGCAGCCTCAGACCAGCGCTCACATGGCCTGGCCATGTGTCTGGCGTTCTCAGTGGGCTTCATGCACAGAGTGTCCCAAAAGTATTAGCGCAGGTTTTGGCTTGAGTTCTCTCAGGCATATAAATGCCGCAAGCTTACAAACACCATTGGAAGGATTGAATTATTTAAAGTTTAAGAAAATTATTCACAATTCAAAAAAACATATAAGAAATTTAAATAGTGAAACTTTTTTTTTTTTGAGATGGGGTCTCACTATGTTGCCTAGGCTGGTCTTGAACTCCTGGGCTCAAGCAATCCTCCTGCCTCAGCCTCCTGAGTAGCTGAGATTATAGGCATTCACTGCCAGGCCTGGCTTAAATAGTGACACTTTCAAAAGAAGTTTATGGTGTACGTATTTCTGAAGTTATTAAAGCTTAAAACCCCAGTGAGGCTTGGGACATGTGTATTAACTGACTTAATCCTCCCAGCCACTCTAAGCAGTAGTTGCTATTATGATGCCCATTAGCAGGGGAGGACACTGGGGATCCTGGGAGTGGTGGGGATTTCCCAAAGTCACTCTGGGAGCAGTGGCAGCAGTAGGCTGGGACCTGTGCCCTGTCCCCTACAGCCAGCCTGAAGCCAACCCCCCTGCTTCACACTTCCCTGGACTCTCCAAGGGCTGGGACAGGGCTGGGGACCTGCAAGCTGGGGCTGGAGGGAAGGACCGAGACAGGATCCAGGTGTCCGCAGTCCAGCAACAGTGTGGAGGGTACAGACTCCTGGAGGAGTGGCCCTCTGGATTTTCCACTGCAGGTGAATGAAAGTGAAGCCAGGTGCAACCTGAGCCCCAGAACAATATTGCTCAGTCATGAGATGGTCCAGGAGGCCTCCATTTCACCTGCTGTGCCAAGCTCCTGCATGTCCCCTGTCACGGCATCTACCCCAGCTCCGGGCCCTGGGCCCCAGGCCTGGTTCTGAACATGTCACCTAGCCTCCTACCCTGGCTGTAGCTCAGCCCACTCCCCAAGGTACCCAGGCTAGGTGAGCCAGGGGTTAAAATGAACCCCCTTTCATCAGCCACTGTCATTTCCTGTTGCTCACGTGCAGGGCTCCCTAACCTGCCCAGCCAGGGGAGGGACTTGCTCCCCAGGAATCCCAGGCACTCCTGGCCCTGGGGGCAGGCAATGGGTGATGTCCTATATCCCAGCAACCTTCATGGCTCCTCTTTGCCCAGACCCACTTGGCTTTCTGGGGTGAAGGCATGTGTTGCTTCTATGGCCTTGGATAGAGTCTTTAGTTGGGTTTCAGAGGAACAACTAAACAGGGTTCAGTCCCTTCCCTCCTGCCCAGGTGCTAGTACAGGTGAGTGGGAAGTCCCAGCCAGTTCCGCCAGGTGCTTGGGAACCTCCACAGTGGTGACCTCAGAGCTTCCCAAAGCCACTTGCTAATAGCATCAGAATGTGCTGACCCTGAAGGGTAGTGAGGGTGAGAGAGGGATCCTATCTCCCTCCATCTGCACTCTCTGACCCTTACTCCTGGCTGCTTGGGTCACCTGCTACACTGCCTGGACACAAGCATCCAATCCTGGAGGATGGGATGAGGGATGTCCTGGCAGGTGTGGAGGATGTGGGTAGAGGATTAGGGCAGGACATATTTATACCTGAACAGTCTGGGAACTCTGTCTACTCCTGAGGCCCCAGGAGCCTCAGCCGGCCCCCTCCCCTCCAGCCTGTCACCAGCTCTATCTATCTGGGGCTAGTGCCCAGTAACCCATGAGCTTAGTGTCTAATCCTCTTGCCTCCCTCAGCAGGGGGTCATCTGAGGGAATTTGGGTCCATTTCTCTCTTTCTTGCTCCCAGTAGTTGCCCAAGGGCTGGGGGTGGGGTGGGAAGGAGGTAAGATAAAGAGATTGGAGATTAAAGCAAGAATCCTGACTGGTGGAGAAGTGGGTGGGCCCAGGGCAGTGTCTCTATAGGGTGCTTCTTGATTTGGGATTGGGAGGGGGTGGCTGGACATCTCTACACTTCTAAGGAAAGGCAAAGAAATGGACCTCCAGGGAGTATTAGTGTCCTTAAATTGTCTCTTACAACCACCTCTGCCAAGGCACTTTCTTGGTGCCCCCTCCCCAGGAGAGTCCCAGTCTCCCTCCCTCTCCTCTAGGGCTTCATTTTCCCTCTGTCCTTCTCTGGAGGAGCCTTTGGTCTTGCCCACGGCACCTACCAGGCCCCCTTGGGGTGGCTTCGCATGCTCCCCCAAACTCACTGACGTCTGTCCTCTAGACAGGGGCCCAGTGAAGCTCAGATGCCAAAGGGGCAGCTACTGACCTGTGTCCGGGGGGCACTGGATGGGACCTGGGGGCCTCTCCTTCCCCAGCAGGGCAGGGAACGCAGTGGAGAGCCCAGAAGCTGGAGTCTGACTTGGGGCTGGGTAATCCGGAGCTCAGGTTACTGACTCCGATATATATAGTATCTTATCTGACCTCGCAGACTTGCAGAGATGGCTAGCGCAACTCACTCGCATTCCAAGCCCTGGGAGAATTAAAGGGGCAGTGGCGTGCCCACCCTAGAGGGGCTGCCCTGTTTGGCCAAAGCTAGCCGAGGAGAGCCCTCTCTCCTTCAAAATGCCCCTCTCGGAAAAGGGGCATTTTGAAGTGGAATAGTAGGGGGATTTAAGGGGAAACAGAGGACAGGAAAGAAGGTAGAAGGGTGACAGTGGACCTTGACGCAAAACTATGGAGAAGGCAGATTCTCTGGAGCTGCCAGTTGCAGAATTGGAGAACAGGAAGAAGACATACTGCTAGTCCAACTCCTTTAATTTTGAGATAGAGTAGACCTCCAGAAAGAAAGCAGATTGCTCAAGGCTGTATAGACAGTGAGAGGCAGACAGCACTCAGGTTTCAGTCCGATACTCTTATAGTGGACTTCTAAGGCCTTGGATTCTAGTTCTTTCCCTTACTGGCTCTGAAACAATGGGCAAGTCACTTAAGTTCTTGGAACCTTAGTCATTTAAAATGTAAAACAGGAATAATAATAATAATAGTGGTATATCTCACAGTTGTGAGGTTTAAATAAAATAATATTTGTAAATTTCCTGGCATATAGTAAGAGTTCAATAAGTGATGAAGATATTGAATACTTCTACTTATTATTATAATTAGTGGTAGTAGTGGCCCCTCACCAGGTGAACCTTCTAGGGAGAAAAGGGCCCGCAGTCTTCCCCTCAGGGAATGCCCCTTTCTAATGCCAGAGAACAGCCGCATGGTATTTGAACTAGGCCATGTCCCATAGCTGGGAAGGGCAAATAAGGCCTGCCATCTTCCTAGATGTCCAGTCCACCAAGCAGAGAAAGGTCGAGCCTATTTGGGTTGCTTCCCCCTTTGCCGAGGAAAATATGGCAAGCATGGTTTCCCTAGGCCACCAGGAGAATGCCAGGCCCCCTCTGGGTGGTTCCACTCTACCTGTGCAAGAGGTCACGATTCCAGGGCCTCAGAGGTGGGCTGGGCAGGGTCACAGGAAGGAACAGGGTTCTTAGCCTCTCTGGCCTTGGTGCACTTGTCCGCTCCCAGGATGTTTCTCCTGTTTCTCGATGGCTCTCCCTCAGGACTGGGAGTACCCCGGGCTGGTGCCTCCACCCTGTCTCAGCACAGGCTACTGACTCAGCCTGGGTCCTGGTGATGCACCTCAGAGAACGCCCTCATTCCAGTCCTCATTCCGACTCCAGCAGTCTGGCATGCAGCTACAGCATCAGAGGAGCGGGGGATGCCCCAACCCTAGCCCAACCAGCTCTCCTTTCCTCCACTCTACAAGATCCATTTGGGGGATGTTCCCATGCCCGTGCCAGGGGAGGTGAGCAGCCCCTACCACTGTCTCCAGCTCAGCCCCATTCTAAAAGCAGCCAGGTCAGGAGGTGGGGTGTTCACTTCTCAGGGGAGAGCTCGAATGGGTCGGCCAGGGCTTCCCTTGGCTGTGAAGAGTAAGTTGCTTGCCTGGGAGCACCGCGTGCCTACTTAGGGTTTGGGATTGGTGAGAATTTCAAAGATGCTTCTTTCTAGTTTGGGATTGGTGGAAAATCTCCCCTTCCGTTTAACTGCTGCCCTCCCCACCCCCACCCCCCTGTGGAAACTGACCAGAGACAGCCCCGGGAGCTTTAAGAGCGGGGAGTAAGTGAGCTGCACGCGCACGTGCGGAGGGGGTTGTCAGTGTCCAGGCGTCACTCTCAGGTCACATACCACACAGGGCACAGCGACGTGGACCAGCCGAAGCAGCATTTCCTTAGAACACACTGATCAGCACACAGATGGCTCTTTCTGGCACCCTGGGCTGTCAGCTGGCAGCCCTCACACAACTGGCACCCACAGCTGGAGTCCCTGCACTGCCGGCCCTCGCCCTACATTTCTAGTGCCCATTCTGCCCAGGGTGTCGTTGACACCCCACTTTCTGAGCCTCAAACCGGCGCTGACCTCGGCATCCCCCAGTCCCCGATCTCCGACAGGTGGCACATACCTGCCTCTTCTCGGAGGATGGACGAGTCGAACCGGGTACAAGCATGGAGCCGCGGGTGAGTCCTGGCTGGCACTGGCGCGGCGCAACGAGCAGCAGCTGACGCAGAGGGCTCCCTGGCCTCGGCTCCTGCCCGCCTCTCCCCCACCTCCGCCGGGGGCCCAGAAAGGACCTCCCCGGGAAATCGGCGCCACCCAGCGGGCAGCCGCCTCATTGCGCCCCGGCCGGCAGAGCCACACCCCGCGTCTCGCGTCACTGAGACGCGTCACGGCTATTGGCTTGTTCCTATTGTGGCGTCATCAGAGCCCCGCCCAGGCTAGGGTCTCCCTGGCAACCTGTATACACAGAGAACCACGTGGAGGAAAAGCACGCGAGCTTGGAGGGGGTGGAGCGCCAAAAGAGGCGGACTGGAATGTGACACGGCGGGGCAGCTGTAAGGTATTGAGAAAGAGGAGGGGTCATGGGAGAAGACTCGGAACTTGAGCCCCGGGGCATATCCACTTTCTGTTTCCAGGGAAGGCTAAAAGTTCCCGCGCCTTCCCACCCGGCCGGGTCCTGGTCCTCTTTCCCTTTTCTTACTCTTAAAGGCGCTCTCTGCTCATTTTACTTCCATGGGACCAGTGGTTAGTGATGACTGCCTGAGTGGGTAAGCAGAGGCATTGAGTCAGTGGAAGGAATTCTCTTTGGTCTTTCAAGAAAAAGCTCCCCTTCCTTGTATATAACCTTCTCCTCCCTGTCCCCCCATGCTGATGTAGAAAACCACATAACCAGTGGATTGGTGCCAAGGCAAATCCAGGTTTTCAGCTTCACCTGGACCAGGTGTCCTTAGTTCCTTCCACTCTCCACCATGGGTACCTCTCTCCACTAACCCTCTCCTCGAGTCCCTCCTTCTCTTCTATTTCCCAGAGAAATTAGAGGCAGTCAGGAGGGGAACGCTTAAACTTCTACCTACAAACATATCTGATTCATTCTTGCCTCTGCTCCAGGAGCAGTGAAAGAGGTGTCCCTCTTCCTGTCTAGGACCAGTCCCTTCTGAATCCCAACCCATTATGTTTCCTTAGGGTCCTCATTCCATCACTTCATTTTACAGGTAGGTATTGAACAAGCCAGGCACTGTTCTAGGAGCTGGAGATATAGCAGTGAACAACAAGGAGCTTACATTCTAGCGGAAGCAGGACAATAACTGAATAAGTAGAACATATAGTATTTTAGATGGCACTGAGAGCTGTGGAGTACGTCACGCAGGGAGGGGCTACGGAGTATTTCAGGTGTGGTCAGGGAAGGTAACATCTGAGTAAACTGAAGGAGGCCAGGAGCCAGCCATGTGCATATCTGGGGAAAGAATATTCTAGGCAGAGGGAACAGTTAATGTAAAGGTCCTGAAGTGGGAGCTGCTTGCCACTTTTGAGGAAGAACAAGGTCCCTGTGGCTGGAGTGAAGAGAGAGAGAGATAGGGAGGGAGTGGGAGATGAAGTCAAAGAGATAAGGGAGGCACCCAGCTTATAGAGCCTCAAGGCAATTCTGAAGGACTCGCTGAGATGGGAACCATTGGAAGGTTTTAAACAGAGGAGGGACATGGATCTGACTTATTTATTTATTTATTTTGAGACAAAGCCTCACTCTGTTGCCGGAGTTAGAGTGCCCTGGTGTCAGCCTATCTCACAGCAACCTCAAACTCCTGAGCTTAAGCGATCCTTCTGTCTCAGCCTCTCAAGCAGCTGGGACTACAGGCATGCACCACCATGCCCAGCTAATTTATATATATATATATTTAGTTGGCCAATTAATTTCTTTCTAGTTATAGTAGAGATGAGATCTTGTTCTTGCTCAGGCTGGTTTCAAACTCCTGACCTCGAGCGATCCGCCTGCCTCGGCCTCCCAGAGTGCTAGGATTACAGGCGTGAGCCACTGTGCCCGGCCTGACTTTTGTTTTAACAGGATCCCAGTCCCTTTAGCTACTGTATGGAGAACAGATCCAAAGAGAGCCTGAGCAGAAGCAGGAGATTATGTAGGAAGTCACTGCAAGCATCTGGTGAGAGATGATGCTGGCTTGGGGGTTAGCAGGGGAGCAGGAGAAGCAAAGCCAAGTGGTCGGATTCTGGGTGTATTTAGAACATAGAGCCAACAGATTAGGTAGTGTAAGGGCAAGGCTGGAATTTTTTTCCTGAACTTTAACTGAGGAGAGGAAGGAGGTTTGGGTGGGGTGGTGGGGAGTGGGAGGTAGATCAGGAGCCTTGGTTTAATACATCATAACTTTGAGATGTCTATAGGAGATGTCAAAAAAGCAGCTGGATGTGCAAATTTGGTGTGGTCTGGGCTGGCAGTATAAAATTGAGAGTCAGTAGCATGTGCATATTATTTAAGACCATGAGATTAGAAGAATTACTGAGGGAGCAAATGTAGATAGCAAAGATGTGCAAGGACTGAATCCTGGTGCTAACACTAAATGGTTCTGGAGATTGGTTGGAATGATTAGAGAGACTGAGGAATGGCCAGTGTAGTGAGGACTCCCCACAGGAGATGGTAGTATGCTACAAGTCAAGAGAAGGAAACTTACCAAGGAGGAGGGAAAGATCTATTGGGTCGATTGCTGTCCACAGGCCGAGTAAGATGAGTTTGAGTATTGATTTAGAAGGTTGTTGGTGACCTTGACAAGAACAGTTTTGGTAGAGTGGTGGGGGTGAAAGTCTGACTGTGGATGTTCAAGAAAGAATGAGAGAGGTGGAGACAGTGTAGGCCACTCTTTGGGGTTTTGTTGTAAAGGAAGGAGAGAAATTGAGTGGGAGCTAAAAGAAGTGAGGTCAAGAAAATTGTTTAAGAGGAAAAAATAGCTGTACGTTATATGCTGATGGGAACGAGCCGGGAAAGAGTACAAATTGATGATGCAGGGGGATTCGGTGGGAAGGGATGGGATGGAGTGCAGCAGTGGGGCCTGGCTTTGGTGAGAGGCACGGAAGCTTCATCCAAGGTAGAGGTAAAGGTGAGAGAGAGAGAGAAAGAGAAAGAGAGAGAGAGAGAGAGAGAGAGAGAGAGGGAGAGAGAGAATGCTATTCAGGCACAGATGCAGGGAGGCAGAAGAAACTAGCGGATATTCTCTCCTGATGACCTTTTTCTTTTTCCTGAGTGAATTAGGGAGCAATGTCAGCGGAGAGTGATGAAAGAGGCAGGGTTGGAATATTTTTGAGAGAGGAGGAATTATAAAATAGTCATGGAGAGCAGTGCTCCTCAAACTTGAGTGTGTATCATAATCACGTAGTGAGCCTGTTAAAACCCTCCCACCCCCCAGGCTTTCTGATTCAGCAGATCTGAGAATGTGAATTTCTAACAAGGTCTGGGTGATGCTGCAGCCGCTGGCACAGGATGACCCTTTGAGAACTACTGTGCTAGAGAGCGGGAAAGTGCCTGGGCTGCGGAAACGCGGTGTGGTTGTCAGGCAGCGCCAAGGGCCCATTTGAGATCAGGAATGACCTGAAAGTATCTTCAGTCAGTGTTGTTATCCCATTCACAATCATTTGTATGGCTCAAGGTCTTATGTCTTTAAAACTTCCATTTTTCTACTGACTTTTTCTTTGACATATAATAGGCTTTACATCCTTTCTCTTTAAAAAAAAAAAAAATCTTTAACTTAGGTTCTAGCTCCCTCCTGTTCACAGTTCTCTTGGCAGAGTTGTGCATACTGTATTTCCCTGCCTCCTAATCAATGCAACATCTGCAAACCTCAGGAAACTTCTCTTACACAGTTGTCACTTATCTCCTAGATGCTCAATCCAATGGAAACTTTTTTTTCTTTTAATTTGAGACAGAGTCTCACTCTGTTGCCCGGGTTAGAGTGCCATGGCGTCAGCCTAGCTCACACCTCAAACTCCTGAGTTCAAGCAATCCTCCTGCCTCAGCCTCCCGAGTAGCTGGGACTACTGGCATGGGCCACCATGCCTGGCTAATTTTTGTATATATATTTTTAGTTGTCCAGTTAATTTCTTTGTATTTTTTTTAGTAGGACGGAGTCTTGCTCTTGCTTAGGCTGGTCTTGAACTCCTGAGCTCAAAGGATCTGCCTGCCTCAGCCTCCCAGAGTGCTAGGATTACAGGAGTTTGAGGTTGCTGTGAGCTAGGCTGACGCCACAGCACTCTTGCCCAGGCAACAGAGTGAGACTCTGTCTCAAAACAACAACAACAACAACAACAAATGGGGCCACGTGTGGTGGCATGCATTTGTGGTCCTAGCTACTTGGGAGGCTGAGGTGGGAGGATTGCTTCAGCCCAGGAGTTTGAGTCTAGCCTAAGCAACATAGTGAGATTCTGTCTCTAAAAAATAAAAAAGGAAAATGAGTATAGTAGTGGTACCTGCCTTACAGGGTTGATTTGAGGATTCAGTGAGTCAGTATGTATAAAAACAATGCCTGGCACATAGTGAATACGTAAGGTTACCACCCCAATCCATTACTCATCTGTCAGCCACCACTTGTATGGGCTGGTGATGCCAAAATCTTTATTTTCAGGTAGGCCTCATTCCTGAGCACCAGTTGTAATTAGCCAACTGCCTCCTGACAGTCCTTGGATGTCCCATCAGCATCTCAACTGCAATATGTCCAGACCTTAAACTCAGCATTTTCTATTCCATTTACCCTCCTTCCTTCACTCCCCACATCCATGAATGGCGCCCCATCCTCCAGTTTCCTAGCCAGAAGTTTGTTAGTTTCTAGCTTCTCTCCGTCTCTTAATTCTTACAGAGGTATTATCTTATTTTACAAACTCAGATGTGCAGGAAACGTAACATTGTTTTTCTGTAACATAACTACATTTCTATTTTGAGCCAGGCCCTATTTTACTGGAGTGGTTGATATTTATTTTTAGTGGATTGGTGAATCTCCTCTCCTCCCCTCTCTCCAGGGATTACCTGCATTCTGGGAAGGTGTCTCAATAAGCCAAAGCACTAGAGGAAGTGCTGGAGGAAGTGGCTCCTGTTATTAAGTGGCCACCTGGTGTCTGCTGAGATGTCCCCTGTCTGGTTCCCACTTGGGTGGCCTCCTCAGGTCTTGTGTCTCTCTGCTACCTCTAGGTTCCTCTTGGACAAACAGGGATCATTCTGCTGCTCCCGTGCCCTGGAGTAGCACAAGAAAGTGTGACACCATCCATGGTTCAAGCTGCCTCCAAAATAGGCTGCACTCTGCTGTCATTTCTACTTTCTGGGGAATTGTCTCCTTCCAGAGGCTCTACTTAGGATATAGATCTGGGGCCCCACTGCCATCACATCTTGGGAACCTACTTGGAGGTTTTCCTGTCTGTCTGTGCTCAGGTGCCTGAGGACAGAACCCACAGTTGTCTGTGCTCATGTCACCTTACCACTGGCTCTTGTTCGCTGGTGGTGCTGGTGGTATTCATGCTGTGGAGCTGGAGATGATGCCAGGCCTTGCTTTACCCAAGATATTTTCTCCTGTCCAGACCAGGAATCCTGTTTTCTTAAGGGTCTAGGTAATTGAAATTCAAAAGACAGAAGTGGCTTCCCATTTTCCCCCTTGTTTTTTGTTTTCACATCCTTTCAATGAGGCATAAGCACAAAAACTTGGCTGCTCAAAGTGGGGCTGTAGGGGAGAAAGGGAAGAAACCACAAAGAATATTTAAAACTGGCATCTCACCATAGCCCCTACTTCCAGTGGGGGACCATACCTTTTGATTCTGCCTTTTTAGCCCCCATCTCTAAATTTCCCCCTTTCCATCCCATTGCTCCTGTCTTAGTGTGGGGTTTTGTTCTTAAATTTCTTCTGCTTTGGCAATATTTCCTTCCTAACTATGAGGGTTAGGTTGCTGAAGCAGGGGAACATTTTGCAGATGTAGATCCTTGACAAAAGATAAGATGAGGAAAACTGAATGATCTATGAAATGCCTGGTACATATTTTACTTTCACTAAAATCAAACGCTAAAATTTAGCACCCCAAATAAGGGAAATATCTGTGGTCCTTCACAGATCTCAAATTAGCAGTAATGTGTATTGTTTAATTTTCATGTATCATCCCTGGGTGATTTAACATTTTTGGGATTTCTCTGCAGCTTCAACAAGTGAGTGGCAAATCCAGTTCGTTTTGCTACAGATGATGTGTAGTTAGATGTTTTCTTCGTGTCAGGTTCTTTACCCAGACACCAAATGCCTTCCTGATTTTAGGATTTCCAGTTGGTATTGCCGTCACTGGGCTATTTGTGATCTGCAAGCCGGTTTTGGGGAACCTGGCTTGAGATTAGATTCCATGAGTTTTGAAACCTTGGGAAGAAGAAGCAGGAAAAACTGTCATTTATTTTACTTTTTTGAATTTTTTATTTTTTTGAAGTTTTTAAAAATTTCTGTAGATTTAAGGGATACAAGGGTTTTTTGTTATATGGATGAATTGTATGATGCTGAAGTCAGGGCTTTTAGTGTACTTGTCACCAGAACAGTGTACACTGTACCTGATAGGTAGATTTTTATCCCTCGTTCTCTGCTAACCTCCCCCCTTCTTAGTTTCCACTGTCCATTACACCAGTTTATGACTGTATATGCCCCTTGTTTAGCTTCCACTTATAAATGAGAACACGTGGTATTTGTTTTTCCATTCCAGAGATATTGCACTTAGGATAATGGTCTCCAGTTCCATCCAAGTTGCTGCAAAAGACATTCATTGATTCCTTTTTATGGCTGAGTAGTCCTCCACATTTTCTTTATCCATTTGTCAGTTGATGGGTACTTAGGCTGGTTCTGTAACCTTGCAATTGTGAATTATGCTGTGATAAACATTTGGGGTGTAGATTTCATTTATATAAAATGACTTCTTTTCCTTTGGGTATCAGATGTCCAGTGGTGGGATTGCTGCATTGAACAGTAGGTCTACTTTTAGTTCTTTGAGGAATTGCCATTACTGTTTTCCATAGAGGTTGTACTAAGTTTACATTCCTACCAACAGTGTTTAAATATTCCCTTTTCACTGCATTCACACTAACATCTATTGTATTTTGACTTTTTAATAATGGCTATTCTGACTGGGGTAAGGTGATATCTCATTGTGGTTTTAATTTGCATTTCCCTGATGATTAGTGATGTTGAGCATATTTTCATGTATTTGTTGGCCATTTGTCCATCTTCTTTTGAAAAAAATCTTCATGTCTTTTGCCTACTTTTTGATGGGGTTATTTGTTTTTTTTCTTGCTTATTTGTTTAAATTCTTTATAGATTCTGGATATTAGCCCTTTGTCAGATGTATAGTTGGTGAATATTTTCTCCCATTCTATAGGGTGTCTGTTTACTCTGCTAATTATTTCCTTTGCTGTGCAGAAACTTTTTAGTTTAATTAAGTCCCATTTACTTATTTTTGTTGTTGCTGTATATGCTTTGGAGGTCTTAGTCATAAATACTTTGCCTATGCCAATGATCAGAAGAAGGAAAAACTATCATCTAAAAGTTATATGCAGTTTCTAATTTCTAGAGAGAGAGGGAAAGAGACTTCAATTCATCTCAGGGCCGACTGACTTTTTTGCTTTGGGAAAATCACTACAAAGGGCTTTTCCTAAATGTGAAGCAAGTGTCTATCATTGACCTGAGAGGAATGTTAAACATCTTTGAGTGGGAATTGTTTTTTAGACTTCTTGCTTTCTCGCAGGCAGTGGGGGAGAAAGGCATTTCTTAGCTCTGGGTTTCCAGTGTTCTGTGCAGAACACCAGGGCTGGGTCTTGGCCCAGCAGGCCTTGGGTTGCTGAGGAGTGAGACGAAGAGGATGGGGGAGGGCAGGAGGTGAAGCTTTCCTCATCAGAGGGACAGAGGTGAGAAGGAACTGGACAGACTATAGATGTCCTAGAGGTCTATTGGTGTCCCACGTAGCTGGCTAAGACGGACATTTTTGGAGGTACTGATTTGATGTTTGCTGTGAGCCTGTGACTGGCTTATTAGGGCTAGAGGCATAGCCCAGCCCTGTGGATGGGGTGTGTCTGTGTGGGCTGAGGCAGGAAATAAAGCTTGGGGGGTGGGGTAGGAGGGGGCTTGGACTACCTATAGAGAGAAACTTGCCCTCTCTGGGCCTCGTGGCACTGTGTTCTGGACTCGGAGGTGTTGGTGCATCCAGAGCCTTCCTGGGCTGGAGGTAAGCTGGTCCTTATCTCTGGGAGCTGGGCTGAGAGGTGTTTCTATAAGGACCCTCTTGTTCTGCCTCCCCTTCATGAGCCCAGCTGCTACTGAACAGCTCCACCTTGTAAGGGCAGTGGTTCAAATAACCAATATCCTTGGTCTAGGCTGGCTCTGTCCAGTAGAATTTTCTGGGATCATGGAGATGATTTCTGCTCCAGTATGTCAGCCACTAGTCACGTGTGGCTATTGAGTGCTTGAAATGTGGCTGGTGTGACTGAGAAACTGAATTTTTAATTTATGTAAATGTAGTTAGTTTACATTTAAATCTAAATAGCCACCCATGGCGAGTGGCTACCATATTGGACAGCAGTATGGATTATAGGAAACTATAAAGCTGTAAAGTTCCCAAGTCTGGACCCAGAGCTGTCATCATCAGAGATCACAGGGCCTCAGAGAGGGTGAGTGGCAGAGCCACCCCAGAAGGCTCCACATCAGGAGAGCACAGTCTCCCTGCGGTGACTGCACCATGGAAGGGCGCATGGGTGCCAGACAGTGGGTGAGTATCAGGCACGAACTACAAATGGGTTACCCGTCCCCTCAGTGACTATCTAGCCTGACCCTGTCATGCCGCCCCCTTCCTGGTCCATCTCAGTCACCACAAGCCCAGAAAGTGCACCAGGGGTCCTCAAACTTTTTAAACAGGGGGCCAGTTCACTGTCCCTCAGACCGTTGGAGAGCGCGGCGCACATTCCACACATGCGCACTGTGGGCCTGAGTCGAATTGGCTGCTAAGCAGGACAGGCATCGGCAGCAAAAACACCTGACCAGCAGGATAAATGTCCTCGGCGGGCCGCATGTGGCCCCCGTGCCGTAGTTTGAGGACCCCTGGTGCAGATAATCCATTACCACCACATCCCTCCTGTTGCATCTTCTCATCTGAGCCAGCGCCCCACCCTCCCTGTCCTCCCCTTCCCTCTCATGGTCCTGGCACTGCTCTGGGCTGAGCAAGCTTCTCTTTGTCCTCAACCCTTGTCCAAAGCTTCTCTTGATCTCCTTGCCTAAAGTGAAATTCACTATCTCCTGAAGATGCCATTTCCCCTGAAGCCCTCTTAAGTAGAAACTATTATTTTTTATCCTCACATAGCTCGGGGTTAGTTTGCACAGGCTGCCACAACAAATTACCATGACCAGGTGGCTTAAAACAACAAAAATTTACGGTCTCACAGTTCTGGAGACTAGAAGTCTGAAGTCAAGGTGTCAGAAGGGCCACACTCCCTCTGAATCGCTAGAGGAGGATCCTTCCCTGCCTCTTCCAGCTTCTGGTAGTCCCAGGTGTTCTTTGGCTTGGGGCAGCATGATTCGAATCTCTGCCTCCATCTTCACATGGCTGTCTTCCCTCTGTGTCTCCTGTCTCCCTGTGGCCAAGTGTCCCTTGTTAAGGACAGTACTCATTAGATTAGGGCCCACCCTAATCCAGAATGACCTCATCTTACCCTGATTACATTTGCAAAGACCCTATTTCCAAGTAAGGTCGAGTTGACAGGTAGCGGGGATAAGTGTTCTTCTCGCCTCTCCTGTGGGTGCCCCTGCTCTCTGGAGCTCCCGGAGTCCGTTTTGCTGCTGGCGGCTGCTGGCTCCAGGGCACTTCATCTCCTTCACACCTAGCTCCGGGCCCATTGTCTTCCCTTCTGCCCTTCTCCTTCATTGTTCTCGGTGATTTCAGCAGCCTTGTGGACGATCCCGCCAACTCTCTGGCCTGTCAGCTTTGGACCCCTTGTCGAGCCCCACTTTCCCATTATTTGTCATCTGCCCACCCACCATCTTCGCAGACTTACCCAGTTTAGACTCTATGATCTCATTTTACTCTCACCTCTGCCAACTTCCCAATTCTGTTGTCCATCTTCTCCTCTGCCGCTCTTGCCCGGAGACACCTGGACCCTAGCTGAGGCCATCTTCCCCACCGCCCTGTGCCTGCACCCACACAGCTGCATGATACGGGAGAAGATCACCGATTAGATCCACTTATTATTCATGACCCCAGACCACAGATGGAGACACTCAGCACGCCCTGGCATTTCTATTATGTTTCCCTGGTACATTTATTTCCCCACTGTGTTGTCTATTGCTGTATAACACATGCCCAGAAATTTAGTGGCTAAAAGCAATACTCATTTTTTATCTCACAGCCTGTAGGTCAGAAGTCCTGGTGGGCTCAGCTGGTTCCCTGGTCAGGGGCTCACAAGGTCAAAATCAAGGTGTCGACTGAGCTGGGCTCATATCTGGAGGCGTGGGGCAAGAATTCACTTTCAAGCTCATTTGTTTTGTTGGTAAAATCTCCTTCGGCATGGCTATCGGTGTGAGGTTTCTGTTTCTTTGTGTTAAAAGAAAAATCTGAGGCACAATAAAAATTTTAAGTGGTTATTTGAGTAAGAAGCAGTTGATAAATCGGGAAACACCAAACCAAAGTGGCTTGTTCTGATGACAGATCATTAGGGGCAGGTATTAATATTTATGGGGTAAATGTGGAAGTAAAATAAAGAAGGCATTTGATTAGTTGTAGTTATACAGGAGCCTTATTTGGCCTGTCCTGCCGGAAAGTCCCTAGGTATATGGTTATAAGTTTGTTGGCTATGTCAGATTGGTTGAGTTTACATTCTGTTTGCCTTTAATACAGGCATTTACAAGAAATAGCTCAAGTTAAGTTTTGCTTATGTTTGCGAATCAAGCAAGGTTTAGGTCATTTATGAGGCCTAATTGTCTTTGTCTGCTCAGGGATTCTTCAGGCCTGGTCTCCATTTTAATTTACTTTAACAATTCAGCCCTTTTGGTCATTCTCTCAGTGACCAAACAGTATAGCATTACTTTGGTTACTACTATTGATGAAGCCACTGGAATGAAGAATCATGCATGAATAAATGTTATTATCAGTTACACTGAAATGTAAGGTCAGGCTGTCATCATTACGTAAAGCTGCATAGTCATCGTAGGCTTGAGTGGTCCCGTTGTTGAGTTCTTCAAGTTGTCTAATCCTAGTGGCAATCATCTGATGCGTGAGTGGCTGCTGGAAAGCATTTAAAACCCTGGAGAGGATACAATGCACTAGGGAGGTGAAGACAATGAATATAAGGAGAATGAATAAGAGCCAAGAATTGAAAAATTCCCTGAAGCAGAGATTCTGAGGAGCCAAGAGTTAACCAACTAAATAAATCAGTGGAGGATTCAGCAACTATTTGAGAGACTTATATTTGTTTCTCAAGGTCTTTTAAATTTTGGGCAACAATTTCTAATTTATTAATATGGAAACAACGTTTTTTATCAACAAGAGCACAAACTGTTCTTTGTTAAACTGTTAAAATATCAAGAACTACTGTTTTGGAGTACTATTGAGGCTAAATTGTTTATTTTGGATTATATTGCTTAACGGGAATTCAAGGTATTATTCTATGCAAACAAAAGAAAAAGGCTAATATTTGGAGCAAATTATGATCTTAGTCTGAGTCTGGAGGGCAGCTAGCTGAGATTTCTAGATTTGAGTCTGAAGCGTCTTTACTTCGGGTGGTGGAGTGAAGGTGGCAGTTGGATGTCTCTGGTTGTGTCTCAGGTGGTGTTGCGGGCAACTCTCTGAGTGACCCACATAGCAGCAGGAGTGAAGGTTGTCCATACACGATCTGTTTAAAGTCATCTAGTTTCAGATTTCATGGCTGGGGGAAAGGGCAGTTTTAGTTTTTAGTGAAACTAGGAAATTTCAGGATTCAGTTTACAGAAGGATAACAGAACCTCAAATGAAAATGAATAAGACTAGTTGATAATGGGTGCACGATAGTTTTCTGTTAAAATAAATCTTTTTTATAGTCATTCTCATTTTTACCCAAAAAAACCACAGTTAATTTTTGTTGTTGTTGTCCCAGGTTTATTACAATATTACAGCAGAGCAGAAAGATTCAAATGGATCCACGTGGTGCTTTGAGATTTATCCCAGTTGTAGGCTGAGTGACCTGCAGACAGACGGACTGCCAAAGTCCAAAAGTTTCAACATTTCTTTGAGGTCAGGATCTACTTCAATGATCTCGTGATCCAGGGCTGAGACCTGGGACATAGTTGTCTCTCCTTTCTCTCTCCTCCTCCTCAGCTTGATGGAGACACCTCTCACTGGGCCTCTTTGAATCCACTTCATCAGGTGTGTGACATAGCCTGCTATCTTGTTGCAGAGTGCCTTGGTGGGAATAATGGTGATCTCCTTGTACTTGAGCTTGTTAGTGTGGAGGTCATTGCCCTGACATGTGTAGTCTTCTCAATAATGACCTGGGGCCGCCTTCTTCATGGTTTTGGTGTGAATACTGCCCATGTTGGTGGGTCCTCAGTAAAAGAGGAGTTAATTTTTTTTTTTTTTTTTGAGACAGAGTCTCATTCTGTTGCCCCAGCTAGAGTGCTGTGGCGTCAGCCTAGTTCACAGCAACCTCAAACTCCTGGGCTCCAGCAATCCTTCTGCCTCAGCCTCCCGAGTAGCTGGGACTACAGGCATGCGCCACCATGCCCAGCTAATTTTTCTATTTTTGGTAGAGAGGGGGTCTTGCTTTTGCTCAGGCTGGTCTCGAACTCCTGAGCTCAAACGATCCGCCACCCTCGGCCTCCCAGAGTGCTCGGATTAGAGGCGTGAGCCACTGGGCCTGGCCTATTATTATTTTTTTTTTTTTTACAAAATAAGTCTAGTTTCATTAAACTTTGACCTGATTATTTATATAAGTACAAGAATATTCATTCTATGTATATTTTAAAATGTGATATTTTAGTTTGAGCTTTAGTAGTATCCCAGAGGTTTTATTAACTTATTAACTTTGTATCAGTCACCTTTTTTTTTTTTTTTTTTTGAGAGAGGGTCTTGCTCTGTTGCTTAGGCTGGAATGCAGTGGTGTCATCATAGCTCATTGCAACCTCCAATTCCTGGGCTCAGGCAATCTTCCTGCCTTAGTCTCCCAAGTAGCTGGGATTACAGATGCACGTCACCATGCCCAGCTAATTATTTTTTTCATTTTCTGCAGAGATGGGGAGTCTCACTATGTTGCCCAGCCTGGAATGTGGTGGTGCTGTCAAAGCTCATCGTAGCCTCCAACTCCTCGCCTCAAGCGATCCTCTCGCCTTGGCCTCCCAAAGTGCTAGGAATGCAGGTGTGAGCCACTGCGCCCGGCCCAACCTTAGTTGGTAATAAGAAATTTCAGATTAGACCTTTAAAAATCTCTCTAGGCTAAGAAGCCAAGCCAAGGACTTGCCCAATTATGTTCTGTTACAAGGAGACTAGATTATTTATTTAATTTATATTTTATTTTTTTGAGACAGAGTCTTGCTTTGTTGCCCAGGCTAGAGTGAGTGGCATGGTGTCAGCCTAGCTCACAGCAACCTCAAACTCCTGGGCTCAAGCAATTCTACTGCCTCAGCCTCCTCGAGTGGCTGGGACTACAGGCATGCGCCATCATGCCCAGCTAATTTTTTTCTATATATATTAGTTGGCCAATTAATTTCTTTCCATTTATAGTAGAGATGGGGGGGTCTTGCTCTTGCTCAGGCTGGTTTCGAACTCCTGACCTCGAGCAATTCACTTGCCTCAGCCTCCCAGAGTGCTAGGATTACAGGCATGAGCCACTGGGCCTGGCCAGAATTCACTTTTAAAATAATCAAAGACCTAAAGCCAGGTATGGTGGTATGCACATGTAGTCCTAGCTACTTGGGAGGCCAAGGTGGGGGAATTGCTTAAGCCCAGGAGTTTGAGTCCAGCCTGGGCAACATAACAAGACCCTGTCTCTTTAAAAAAAAAAAAAAAAGCAAAAACTGAAGACCTAATAAAAGACAACATATGAAGTATAAGAAATTATTCTGATAAAACACAAAATCTTTGTTTTCTAGGCCAATTACTTAAAAGGTAAAGAAAACTTTCCTAATTAAGAACAGTCTGAAAAAAATAAGAAAACTTTGTCCTTTTAAGAGAGAGAAAACCAAATTCTAACTTTACATCAGCACATTATTGAGGTTATATAGTTTTTGAAAAACCTTATGAATAAAATCTTTCTTATCTTAGTAGTTTGACCATACATAAAATTTGTTTCTCAGACTTTCTACAACTTTCTATGTCTCTTCAGTTTTTGTCTTACTCATTTTTTTCTTTTTCATTCTGGAACAATCAGTAATCTTGCTTTAGGACAAAATAACTCCTTTTTTCCCTTGATGAAAACACAAACCTTATATACTTTTCCTTATTGAAACCACAAAGAAACTATTTCTTTGTACATTTTTCATTTAAAGTTGTTTCTTTCCATGCTTACTATTTCTCGTAGTTTTAGTTACATATGTATTAATTAAAATTCTTAACCCTTAGTAAACTTAATATCTGGTGAAAGTTAGGAAGTATGTGATTTTATAATTTTTAAAAACATTTTCATTTATTTGTTTTATATTTAAATTTTTGCTTTATTATTTTTAATTGGCTCATAATAATTGTACACGTTTGTGGGGTACAGTGTGATATTTAAATGCATGCATACAATGTGTAATGATAACATCATGATGATTAGCATATACATCACCTCAAATATTTATCATTTCTTTGTGTTGGGAACATTCAAAATCTGCTCTTCTAGCTATTTGAAAAGACACCATACATTGTTTTTTTTTTTTTTTTTTTTTTAAAAAACAAGAGGTTTTGCTATATACATTGTTAATTATAGTCACCCTGTAGTGCTAAAGAGCACTAGAACATAGTCTCCTATCTAGCTGTACTTTCGTATCTGTTAACCAGCCTTTGGCTACTCCCCCATCACCCCTACCCTTCCCAGCCTCTGGTAACAAGTATTCTATTGTCTACTTGAATGAGATCAACATTTTTTAGCTTCCACATATGAGAGATAACATGTAGTGGTTATTGTTCTGTGCCTGGCTTATTTCACTTAACATAATATCCTCCAAGATCATCCATGTTGCTGCAAATGGCAGGATTTCGTTCTTTTTTTTATGGCTAGTCTTCCATTGTGCATATTTCTTTATCCATTCATCTGTTGATGTACACTTAGATTGGTTCCATATCTTGGCTATTGTGAATAGTGCTGCGATACACAGGTAAGGATGGGTATCTCTTTGATTTCACAATTTTTAAATAGCATATGCTTCCTCATAGCACAGGATATGCTTACCAGCAGGCCCAGATATCTCTAATTCTTCTTTAATAAGAAGCCAAAAATAGATAAGCTTAAACTCATGTTCAGGGCTGTGCGCAGTGGCTCAGGCTTGTAATCCTAGCATTCTGGGAGGCCCAGGTGGGAGGATCGCTTGAGGTCAGCAGTTTGAAACTAGCCTGAGCAAGAGTGAGACCCTGTCTCTACTAAAAATAGAAAAAGTAGCTGGGCATCATGGTGCACAGCTATAGTCCCAGCTACTTGGGAGGCTGAGGTAGGAGGATCACTTGAGTCCTAGAGTTTAAGGTTGCTGTGAGCTAGGCTGACGCCACAGTGCTCTACCCATGGCAACAGAGTGAGACCCTGTCTCAAAACAAAAACAAAAAAACCAAACAAAATAGAACAAAACAAAAAAAAGCTTGTTCAGGAATTAATGTTTTAGTAGTTTATCTTATTTGGACATGGTCTAGATATTTAGTGAATATATATCATTTAATTTAACTTATAATTTTAAGGTTTCAAGTTGTCAAAATAACTTTGGAAACTTTTTAGGTAGACATGTAAACAAAACTATTTGTCATCTCAGGTTAGTTTTCTTGTTGACAAATTTTTTAACAGATAACATGAGCCTGTTTGACTAGTGAAGCTAGGTAAAGTATCTATTTTTACTAAATCATCAATATTCTTATTTATTAAAGGTTATTAAAGTCATATGAGCTTGGAAAGCATTTAAAAAGGTTAGTTCCTTTCTTTTCTGAGAAAATACTTAATTTGTACAAGTATTTATTTTTCTCTAGGCCATTTAAGTAGAGATCTTTGAATATTACTTTTTTTTTTTTTTTTTTGAGACAGAGTCTCGCTTTGTTGCCCAGGCTAGAGTGAGTGCCGTGGCGTCAGCCTAGCTCACAGCAACCTCAAACTCCTTGGCTGGAGTGATCCTTCTGCCTCAGCCTCCCGGGTAGCTGGGACTACAGGCATGCGCCACCATGCCCGGCTAATTTTTTTTTTTATATATATATCAGTTGGCCAATTAATTTCTTTCTATTTATAGTAGAGACGGGGTCTCGCTCTTGCTCAGGCTGGTTTTGAACTCCTGACCTTGAGCAATCCGCCCGCCTCGGCCTCCCAAGAGCTAGGATTACAGGCGTGAGCCACAGCGCCCGGCCTGAATATTACTTTTAATAATATCATCTGAAGGTAGAAATATATTACATATAAATCCCGTAGACATGCACAAACATATAGACAAACACAGAGACTGATGACTTCTGAAATTTTAGTCATGTATCAGGCACAATAATAGAAAACTCACTAGTTGGATGCACATTGTGTTCTTGGCAGTTAAAGTTACCTGTTCAGATGGCTAAAGCCTTTAATTAATATTTGTGAAAAAGACTTTTAAGATTTTTCTTTTGCCAGTTTATTTCTAACAAGTTCCTTTCCCTCCCTTCCTTCTGGTGAGTCATTGCACTGAAGCCTACATTTAATATTTTAAAAATTTCAGGATATTACAGGGGTACAAACATTATGGTTACATAAATTCTTTTTGCACAAGAATGGAAAAACAAACACCACATGTACTCACCATTAAATTGGTACTAATCAATCAACACTAATGTGCACATATGGGAAGTAACATTCATAGTGTGTCAGGCAGGTGAGGGGGGGAGAGGGGATATAAGTAAATTCACACCTAATGGATGCGGTGCATGCTGTCTGCGGCTTGGGCATGCTTGTAGCTCCGACTTGGGTGGTGCAGTGGTGCAAAGGCAATTTATGTAACCAAAGTGTTTGTATTAATACCCCCTTAATATCCTGAAATAAAAAAAATTCCTTTTTTACCTTTTTAAAATAGCATATGCTTCTTTAGAGCATAGGATGTGCTTACCAGCAGACTCAGATATCTCTAATTCCTCTTTAATAAGAAGCCAAAATTACATAAGCTTAAACTCATGTTCAGGGCTTGGTGCGGTGGCTCACGCCTGTAATTCTAGCACTCTGGGAGGCTGAGGCGGGAGGATTGCTTGAGGTCAGGAGTTAGAGTCAAAGTTATAAGTGTGCCCATTCACCAGATAGTGTGCACTGTCCCTGTCAGGTATGAATTTATCCATCCCCTTCTCCCCCCTCCCATCTGCTTGATTTCCAGTGAATGTTGTTTCCATATGTGCACATAAGTGTTGATCAATTAACTCCAATTTAATGGTGAGTACATATGATGTTTGTTTTTCCATTCTTGTGATACTTCACTTAGAAGAATGGTCTCCAGTTTCATCCAGGTTAATACAAGAGGTATCAGTTCACTTTTTTATGGCTGAGTAGTACTCCATGGTATACATATACCCCATTTTATTAATCCATTTATGTATTGATGGGCACTTGGATTGTTTCCATATCTTTGCAATTGTGAATTGTGCTGCTATAAAATTCGAGTGCAGGTGTCTTTTTTATAGAATGTCTTTTTTTCCTTTGGGTAAATACCCAGTTGTGGGATTGCTGCGTCGAATAGTAGTTTTACTTTTAGTTCTTTGAGATATCTCCATACTACTTTCCCTAGAGGTTGTGCTAGTTTGCAGTCCCACCAACAGTGTACGAGTGTTCCTGTCTTTCCGCATCCACGCAACGTTTTTTGATAGAAGCCATTCTCACTGGAGTTAAGTGATATCTCATTGTGGTTTTGATTTGCATTTCCCTGATGATTAGACATGTTGAGCATTTTTTCATGTGTTTGTTGGACATTAGTCTATCTTCTTTTGCAAAGTTTCTGTTCATGTCTTTTGCCCACTTTTTATAGGGTTGTTTGATTTTTTTCTTATTGCTTTGATGAGTTCTTTATAGATTCTAGTTTATCAGTCGTTTCTCGAATATATAGCATGCAAATATTTTCTCCCATTCTGTAGGTTGTCTACTCGCTCTAATGATTGTTTCTTTGGCTGCACAGAAGCTTTTTAATTTTATCAGGCCCCATTTATTTATTTTTGTTGATGTTATGATTGCTTTTGGGGTCTTCTTCATAAATTCTTTGCATATGCTGATGTCTATAAGAGTTTTTCCAACATTTTCTTCTATTAATAGAATTCTCATAGTTTCATACCTTACATTTAAGTCTGTTATCCATTGTGAGTTGATTTTTGTGAGTGATGAGAAGTGCAGATCTTGCTTCAAAGTCTTCTACATGTCGCAATCCAATTTTCCAAGCACCATCTATTGAATAGGGATTCTTTTCTCCAGTGTATGTTTTTGTCTGTGTTGTCAAAGATCAGATAGCAAATATGAGGGTGGCTTTATATATTGGTTCTTTTTTTAAATCCATAGGTCTATGTGTCTGTTCTTGTGCCAATAAAATGCTGTTTTAGTTACTATAGGCTTAGGCTTATAGTATAACTCAAAGTCTGGTAAACTGATGCCTCCCAATTTTTTTTTTTTTTTTTTTTTGAGACAGAGTCTTGCTTTGTTGCCTGGGATAGAGTGAGTGCTGTGGCATCAGCCTAGCTCACAGCAACCTCAAACTCCTGGGCTCAAGCAGTCCTGCTGCTTCAGCCTTCTGAGTAGCTGGGACTACAGGCATGTGCCACCATGCCCAGCTAATTTTTTCTATATATATTAGTTGTCCAATTAATTTCTTTTTATTTATAGTAGAGACAGTGGTCTCGCTCTTGCTCAGGCTGGTTTCGAACTCCTGACCTCGAGCAATCCGCCTGCCTCAGCCTCCCAGAGTGCTAGGATTACAGGCGTGAGCCACCGCACCCGGCCCCAATTTGTTCTTTTTGCTTAAGGTTACTTTGACTACACAGGGTGTTCTCTGGTTCCATATGAAGCATAAAATTATTTTTTCTAGATCTGTGAAAAATGATGTTGCTATTTTTATAGGGATTTCATTGAATCTGTAGATCACTTTGGGTAGTATAGACATTTTAATAATGTTAAATGTTAAATTTGCCAATCCATGAGCATGGTATATTTTTCCATCTGTTTATGTCCTCTGCTGTTTCTTTCATCAGCATTTTGTAGTTCTCCCTGTAGAAGTCTTTCACTTCCTTAGTTAAATATATTCCTAGGTATTCTTTATTGCTATTGTGAAGGTGTTGAGTCTTTGATTTATTTCTCAGCTTGACTGTTGTTGCCATATATGAATGCTACTGATTTGTGTACATTGATTATATAACCTGAGACTTTGCTGAATTTATTTATCAATTCCAGTAATCTTTGGAAAACCACTGAATAATCATTCCAGAACCTCAGAAACTTTGGGGTTTTCTAGGTATAAGATCATATTGTCATTGAAGAGCGATAGTTTGACCTCTCTTGCCCCCATTTGGATACCCTTGATTTCCTTCTCTTGTCTGATTGCTCTGGCTAGGACTTCCAGCACTATGTTGAGTAGAAGTGGTAATAGTGGACAACCTTGTTTGGTTCTAGGTCTAACTGGGAGTGCTTTCAATTTTTCCCCATTCAGTATGATGTTAGCTGTGGGTTTGGCATATATGGCTTTTATAATTTTGAGATACGTTGTATCTATGCCTATATTGCTAAGCGGTCTCATCATAAAATGGTGCTAAATTTTGTCAAATGCTTTTTCTGCATCTATTGAGAGGATCATATGGTCTTCGTTTTTCCTTCTATATATGTGGTGAATTACATTTATAGATGTGCATATGTTGAACCATGCCTGCATCTCTGGGATGAAGCCAACTTAGTCATGATGGATTATTTTTTTGATGAGCAGCTGAATTCAGTTTGCTAGGATTCTATTGAGAATTTTTACATCTATATTCATAAGGGATATCAGTCTGTAGTTTTCTTTTTTTTGTTGAGTCCTTTCCTGGTTTTGGTATCAAGATGATGTTGGGAAGGATTTCTTCCTTCTCATTGTTATGGAATAACTTCTGCAGGATAGGGTCCAGTTATTCTTCATAGGTCTGGTAAAATTTGGGTGCGAAACCATCTGGTCCAGGACTTTTTTTTTTGTTGGGAGATTTTGTATTGTTGCTTCAATTTCATTACTTGATATGGGTCTGTTCAGAATTCTATTTCTTCCTGATTGAGCCCAGGGAAGCTATGTGTTTCTAAGAGTTTGTCCATTTCTTTCATGTTTTCAAGTTTATGTGCATAGAGATCTTTATAGTATTCAGAGATGATATTTTGTATTTCCGTGGTATCAGTTGTAATTTCTCCTTTTTCATTCCTGATTGAGCTTATCAGAGTCCTTTGTTTTCTGCTTCTGGTTAATCTAGAGAGAGGCCTGTCAATGTTGTTTATCTTTTCAAGGAACAAAATTTTTGTTTCATTAATCTTCTGTGTATTTCTTTTTTCTTTTTTTCTTTTTTTTTTTTTGACACAGAGTCTCACTTTGTTGCCCAGGCTAGAGTGAGTGCCGTGGCGTCAGCCTGGCTCACAGCAACCTCAGTCTCCGGGGCTCAGCGATCCTACTGCCTCAGCCTCCCGAGTAGCTGGGACTACAGGCATGCACCACCATGCCCGGCTAATTTTTTGTATATATATTTTTAGTTGGTCAATTAATTTATTTCCATTTTTGGTAGAGACGGGGTCTCGCTCAGGCTGGTTTCGAACTCCTGACCTTGAGCAATCTGCCTGCCTCGGCCTCCCAAAGTGCTAGGATTACAGGCGTGAGCCACCACGCCCGGCCTGTATATTTCTTTTGTTATCGATTTCATTTAGTTATGCGCTGATCTGTTTATTTCTTTTCTTCTTCTGGGTTTGGGATTAGTTTGCTGATCCTTTTCCAGTTCCTTGAGATGATCATTAGATTGTTGATTCGTGATCTTTCTGTCTTATGGATGGAGGCATTTATGGCTATGAATTTTCCCCTCAGGACTGCTTTAGCTGTATCCCACAGATTTTTGATAACTTGTGTCCCCTTTATCATTTAGTTCAAGGAATCTTTTGATTTCCATCAGAATTTTCTCTTTGACCCAGCTATCATTCAGCAGTAGTTTTCATGACTTTGTGTAGAGATGAGTGTTTCTATTGGAATTTATTTCTAATTTTATTCCACTGTGGTCTGAGAACATGCATAATATAATTGCTATTTTTTTTGAATTTGTTGAGACATGTTTTGTGGCCTGGAGTGTGATAAATCTTAGAGAATGTTCATGAGCTGATGAGAAGAATGTATACTCAGTGGTTTTTGGGTAGAATGTTATGTAAATGTCTGTTAGGCCCATTGGTTCTATAGTTCTGTTTAAGTCCATTGTTTCTTTATTTTCTGTTGGAAGGATCTGCTGTTCTGTCAGAGGGTTGTTGAAGTCCCTGGCTATTATGGTGCTGCTGTTTCTCATTTTGTTTAGATTGCGTAGGATTTGCTTTATGAATCTGGGTATACCTGTGTTAAGTGTGTAAATATTTAAAATTATTATGTCTTCTTGTTGAATTTTTCCCATTAATATCATATAATGATCATCTTTGTCTTTACTTTTGTTGATTTGAAGTCCATGTTATCTGATATGAGAACTGCTACACTAGCTTACTTTTGGTTTCCATTTGCATGTAATATTGTTTTCCATCCCTTCACTTTGAGTCTGAATGGGTCCTTGTTGGGTAGATGTGTTTCCTGGAGATAGCAGATACTTGGCTTGTATTTTTTTTTATCCATTCAGCCAGCCTATGTCTTTTCACTGGGGAGTTTGAGCCATCCACATTTACTGAAAGAATTGATAAGTGGGGTGGATTTCCATTCATCCTGTTGAGTAGAACTTTGTTGCTTTGTTTTATCTCCTGAGCAATTGTGGTATCTGGCCTTTGACCTTTAGCTTTTGGGTGATTTTATACTGGTGGGTGTCTATTGTGCTGATCTGCATATAATGCAGTTCTGAGTACTTCCTGAAGGGCAGGTCTTGTCTTGACAAATTTCCTCACTGTTTGCTTGTCTGAGAAAGACTTTATTTCCCCTTCATATATGAAACCTAGTTTTGCCGGATACAGAATGCTAGGCTAGCCATTATTCTGTTTGAGAAGACTGAGAATGGGAGCCCAATCCCTTCTGGCTTGTACGGCTTCAGTTGAGAAGTCTGTAGATAGTCTGATGGGTTTTCCTTTGTAAGTTATCTGATACTTTTGCCTTCTGGCTCATAGGAGTGCCTCTTTTGTGTTTTTTTTTTTTTTTTTGGCCAGTCTGGTGAATATGTGTCATGGTGTTTGCCTCTTTGCAATGAATCTCCCAGGAGTTCTTTGAGCTTCTTGTACCTGGATATCTAGATTTCTATCAAGGCAAGGGAAATTTTCCTCAATTATTCCCTCAAATAAGTTTTCTAACCCTTGTGTATTTTCTTCTTTGTCCTCATTGATGTCTACCTATGATTCTTATGTTAGGCCTCTTCACATAATCCCATATTTCTTATAGGCTTTATTTATTCCTCATATTTCCCTACTCTGTCTCTTTGACTGACTTGTTTAATTCAAAGGTGTTGTTTTTAAGCTCTGAGCTTCTTTCTTCTGCCTTATCTAATCTATTCTTAAGGATTTCCACTGTGTTTTGTATTTCCTTGAATAAAATTTTTATTTCTAGAAGTTCTGTTTGATTTTTGTTTAACAATTCAATTGAATTTTCATTTATTTCCTGCATTGCTTTTGTGGTTTCTTTGTGTTGGTTTCCATGTTATCTTGCATTTCATTGAGCTTCCTTACAAACCATGTTTGAATTTCTTCACCTGTCATTTCAATATTCTGATTTTGGTTGGTATCCATTGTTAAAGAACTGGTGCTTCTTTTTGGGGCTGTCCTTTCACTTTGATTCTTCATACTTTTGGAGTTATTTCACTGATTCATTCTTATGTGGAGCAGCTGTTGCTTCTTACCTTTGGATTTTCTTTTGTTTAGGTAATGACATGCCCAGTTTAGTCTCTGAGCCAGTCGGTGGTGCTTGTGGGTGAGAATCAACCACACCGTGCATGATAGAGTCAGTAAATGCAGTAAAAGAGCATGAACCTTGACATCCTGGTCAGTAGGTGGTACTTGCCAGAAGGAACAAGCTGCAGTGTTGTTTTTGGGTCTTGTGACCAGCTTGAATTCCTGAGGAGAAGCACTCAAATGTCCCAGGTGATGGGTGGGGCCCTGGAACTTCCAGGTGAGTCCTTTTTCTCCATCTCAGCAGGGGTGGGTGGGGAAGTGAGGCTGGGCAGGGCTGGGTTGGGTGAGCCTGCTCTCAAACTCCACAAATGCTGGCAAGGGGTTGGCTTCATTAGGGGTCAAAGGTCCCTTCCCACTCTGGGCAAAGCTGCCAGGGAGGGCTGAAGTAGCCCTGCTCAACCAGAAAGTATGGGTGTGGAAGTGTGACTGTCTGAGACCCTCAGTTCGGCAGTCTGGAGCAAGCGTTGCTCCTTTCCATCCTCCCTATTCTAGGGTTTTCCCCTGGGCCTCTGCCAGCAGGCAGGACCTCAAGCCATCCAAGCTCTCCCACTTCTGTGATGCAGGCTGGGAAGTTCCCTGATCAAGATCCCGGCTAGAGCATGGGCCCTCCCATGGAGGAGGGGTGCCCTGCAAGCATGCTGCAGCTAGGACCCACATGCACTGTACTCTCCTCCCTACTCTGCCCCTGTAGGCAACCACACCTCATGAGACTAATTCACAACTATCCCCTCTGTCTCTTCCAGTCAACACTATCAAGACCTGGGTGTATGGGATCTGGCCTGCAGGCCTGTCCTCGAGGCCCCGTAGATCAATCTCTGACCATGCCAGGGAGAAGCATGCTGGTCCCGAGTCACCATGGGATGCCCAAGCTGGTTCAATGTCCCTCCACCTTGGGGTGTGTCTTGCTCTGATCGGGCTACTAGGTAAGCAGCACCAGGGAGGGCTGGCTGGCAGAAAGCTCACACTCTGAGCACCCCTCAGTCTGCTGAAGGACCCCAAAAGGAAAGGTCTGAGCCCTGCTGTGCAAGCCTCTGTGTGGCAGCTCAATTGTCTGTCTTAGCAGCTATGGTGGGGCAGGGGAAGGGAAGAATGAGTCTAGGTGAAGGAAACACAGCACTCTGGTCATCTCTGACCCTCTCTCCAGAAGGCTGTCCACCCAGAATGACCAGGCTCTGGAGTCACAAAGATCTCCTGGGACCACTGGACTGCTGTGGCTCCTGCAGTCTGGGCTGGAGTTGGGAAATGTCTGTGTGGGGACAAGCAAGACAAAACCTGAGGAGTTGAAGCCCCCTGGGGAAGACAAAGGCACATGGTGGGTAGAGAAGCAATATGGTGCCTGCCATCCAGCTTGGATCTGTAGAGCAGGAGGTGCTGTGGAGGGACTGGGAGCCTGTCTGCAAGCAGCTCCTAGCTTATTGGTGGCAGCAGTCTCTGGGCTCATGTGGGCAGAAGGTCTCTCCAGCAGCTTGGGAGCCAACCCAAGATGGATGCGAGGGAGGGAGCAGCTAACCACTCCACCTTCCCTTCTGGCTGGTTTCCAAGCCTCTTGGGGATTGATAACCTCCAATACCTTTCTCCTTCTAGTTCTGCTCTGCATCCTCTTCCTGTAGTCTCCTGAAGGTTCCAGCACCCTTCCTTCAGACCCTCATCCAATCTGTGTTTGTCTGCCTATTTGTTTTTTCTCGTTCATCTAAAACTTCTCCTTACAGAGACACTCTGGCTGGTGTGGTCTCTGGTCCGCCATCTTGGAGCTCAGATCTCGATCTCCTGAAGCTTGCGTTTTACAGATTTAGACATTTCAACGGCACAAGGAAAGGATGTTAAGTTTTCTTCAAGGAGGAGTTTTGGGTCATAGTCACCTGTGATCAGGAGTTAATCTTCTTGAGACTGTGACCTGAATTTTAGGTGAGCCATTGAGAAGACAGCCAGTCTGTTTCCAATTAGTCTTTATCCTTTTTAGCCTTAGGCAGTTGCCTTTATAATATCTCTGAGTTGTGTGTAAGACTAAGAATTACACTTAGTTTTTACAGATACTCCTGGCTCATTTGGGAATCTAATTTTTTAAAAAGAAGTTGGTGTTGAAAAGGTTCAGAAAAAGCAAGAGATCAAAAAGTTTAGTGGATTCAGGATAATTTTTCATTAGTGTGCTGTAGAGATTCCTTTAGGGAGCCTATTTTTTGAGTGATTTTGTCTTTTTAGAAGGCTCTACATACCAATGTATCTCATTGTTTCTGAGACTTTCAGGATCCCCTTTCCCTCCTAATTCGACCATAGATGCATAATTTCATCTAGATAAAACTTCCCTATGTGGCTGCTATAACTCTGTTAATTTTCCTGAGGTGCACCTGTTTCTCTAGAAAGGCACAGATTCTGGGTCCATAATTTCTCAGCATAAAATTAGCTGGAGGCCGGGCACGGTGGCTCACGACTGTAATCCTAGCTCTCTGGGAGGCCGAGGCGGGCGGATTGCTCGAGGTCAGGAGTTCAAAACCAGCCTGAGCAAGAGCGAAACCCCATCTCTACTATAAATAGAAAGAAATTAATTGGCCAACTGATATATATATATATAAAATTAGCTGGGCATGGTGGCACATGCCTGTAGTCCCAGCTACTCGGGAGGCTGAGGCAGTAGGATCGCTTGAGCCCAGGAGTTTGAGGTTGCTCTGAGCTAGGCTGACGCCAAGGTACTCACTCTAGCCTGGACAACAAAGTGAGACTCTGTCTCAAAAAAAAAAAAAAAAAAAAAAAAAAAAATTAGCTGGAGTTCCAGACTGAGGAGTCCTAGATTCCTTAGATTCTGACAAACTCATAATACCTTGTCGTGCTAAAGGTTTACTTACCTGAGGCCTCCAACTGGAACCCAGTCCAGTTCCTGTCAAACACCCAGTTCCAACTCCGGGTCCCACTCTGGATTCCAGACCCAGTCTGGAAGCTAGTGCACTAGACTGGACCTCGTCCACTTCCTGTCAAAACACCAAGTTTGACTTCTGGATTCAATCAGAAATAAAATTACTCAGACTTGGAGACATAAGGATGCAAACTGTGGAGCTAGAAATCTGAGAGGGATTTGTCCAGGACTCCAGAATCATTGAAAAAGCAGTGAGCACAGTGGACGCAGTGGGTACCTTTTACCCGGTTCCTTGATGCACCTGGGGGTCCATCTCTGCCATTAGCCAGAGAAAACTCTCTGCTTTTAAGAGCTCATGTGATTAGATTATGCCTACCTGGACAATCTCCCTCTTTTAAGACCAACAACTATGCCATATAAGACAACACAATCATGGGAGTAAGAGCTCATCCTGTTGGCAGTTTCCAGGGATTAGGGAGTGTGGAATGTCAGAAGGCTATTTTTAGATTCTGCTATCACGCCCACTGTCTGATATGACTATTTTATATTATCTCATTTTTTTCCAACCTGCTGCAACTCCCCTCCATCTCCCTACCCTCTTGTTCAGCTGATGACCTTGCCCGCAATAGAGGGCGTGAAAAGCCCTGAAATTTTGAGTTCACAAACCTCCTACTTCCACGCGCATCTTCTTTGTCTGTATTTCTAGCTCTGGAGCTGTCCCTTCTTGCCTTCCCAAAGACTTTAATTCTTCACTTTCTTCTTGCTTTTCTTCGTCAGTCTTTCCCTATCTCCAGGCATCACCACCATCATCATACAACCATGCTCTAGTACTGCCCGTCTTAAACATAAATAAACTTTCTGGGACTCCACCTCCCACATCTGTCACAGCCACACTTCTGAGCAGGAAGGCTGCACTCTCCCATTCACACTCACTCACCCACTCCAGTCTGGCTTCTGTTACTACGACTCCATGAACTGCTCTCGTCAAAGTCACTATTCTGGTTATCTATCGCTGCATAGGAAACCACCCCAAATTTAGTGGCTTCAAACAACAATTTATTACTATGTCTCATGCTTCTGGGCTCAGATGGGAAGTTCTCACTTGGGGTCTTTTTCTCGTGAGGTTGCAGTCAGTAGTTGGGACTGGAGTCATCTAAAGCATGAGCTGAGCTAGACACTGAAGATGGCTCACTCACACGGTTGGCAGGTGATGGTGGCTGTTGGCCAGGAGATTAGCTGGTGCTGGTGACTGGAGTGCCTACACGTGGCCATTCTGTGTGGCTTGGGCTTCTTAGAATGGCAGCTGAGTTCCAAGAGGGAGTGTCCCAGGAGTGAGCATTCCAGGAGAATCAGGTGGAAGCTGTACGCTTCCAAGATCCAACTTTAGAAGTCATGCAGCATGACTTCTACCATCTACTGTTGACCCAGGGTCATGATAGATTCAACAGGAAGGGATGACACAGGGGCACAGTTTGCGTAGGGGGCCATCTTTGGAGGTTAGCTACCACAGTCACCAACAACTTGGTCTTCATCTTGACTTCTTTTTTTTTTTTTTTTTTTTTTTTGAGACAGAGTCTCGCTTTGTTGCCCAGGCTAGAGTGAGTGCCGTGGCGTCAGCCTAGCTCACAGCAACCTCAAACTCCTGGGCTCGAGCAATCCTTCTGCCTCAGCCTCCCTGGTAGCTGGGACTACAGGCATGTGCCACCATGCCCGGCTAATTTTTTTTATATATATATCAGTTGGCCAATTGATTTCTTTCTATTTATAGTAGAGACGGGGTCTCGCTCTTGCTCAGGCTGGTTTTGAACTCCTGACCTTGAGCAATCCGCCCGCCTCGGCCTCCCAAGAGCTAGGATTACAGGCGTGAGCCACAGCGCCCGGCCCATCTTGACTTCTTAATAGGAGTTGACCTAGTTGATCACTCTTTTTCAAAACTCTCCCTTCTCTGGGTCTACAAAACCCTGGCCTTCCTCTTTCCTCACTCACTGCTCTTTGATCTCCTTTTCTTCCCCACATAAACCTAAATATTGGACTGCCTGAGATTCTAGTTTGGCCCCAAAATTATAGAATTATTTCTCCATTATTTTCTCCCTGCATGATCTTACTTGTCTCATGGGTGATGTCTACCATCCAAATGCTGATTCCTGTCAAATTTGTATTTCTAACCTTGACTTCTTACCTGTGCTCAGGACTGGGATATCCAGCTGTTTTCTGTTACTTCCACTTGGATGTCTAATCGGCATCACAGATTTAATATAGTTGCTGCCCCACCCCAATACTTGCTTCCCCAGCCTTTTCTGCCTCAACAGATGGCATCATCATCCACTCATTGTTTAAGCAAAAACCCAAAGGTCATCCCAGATTCCTTTTCACTTCCCCTCAGCCCCTACCCCCCAACATCTAAACCACCACCAGTAAGCAAGTCCTCTCTGTTTTTTGCTTTTTTTTGTTGTTGGCCAGGCATGAATATATTTTTTGAATATATTTGATTTATATTGTTTAGCACACTAATACATTTATAGAGATAAAAAGTATTACTAGGTTTATAATGTAAAAGCAGTCTGTTACCCCATGCTAAATTCTTACTGCCCAAAGAAGCCATTCTTAACTATTTAAATATTTCTTCTGTTATTTACTTCTGTATTTTAAAATTTCTTTTATATATATGCATGTATATATATAGGTATTCCTTGATTTTTCATTGTTTAGTATTATCTGTTGATAATACCATGGAAAATGTGGTTTTAGCTCTCTTATATGTCCATATCCTCCATCACCAAATACATACACTTATCCTTTTCCCATCCTCCTATACAACTTTTGTTTTTTTGAGGCAGGGTCTTACTCTGTCACCTAGGCTGTAATGTAGCAGCATGATTATAGGAGGATCACAACTTCGAACTCCTGGGCTGAAGTGATCCTCCTGCCTCAACCTCCTGAGTAGCTGGGACTACAGGTGTGCACCACATACTCCCAGCTAACTTTTTAAATTTTTTGTAGAGATGGGGTCTCACTATGTTGCCTAGGGTGATTCTGAGCTCTTGGCCTCAAGTGATCCTCCCGCTTCAGCCTCCTAAATTGCTGGGATTATAGGCATGAGCCCGCACACCTGGCCTTCCTATATAACTTTATCATAATTTTTTTGTGAAAATCACTATTCAGTGTTGCTTTAGTCCAGTCAGGCTGCTACAACAAAATACCATAGACTGGGTGGCTTATAAACAACAGGGATTTATTTCTCACAATTCTAGAGGCTAGAATATCCAAGATCAAGGTGTTGGTCGTTTCAGTATATCATGAGGGCCCACTCTCTGGTTCAGAAACAGCGTCTTCTTGCTGAGTTCTCACTTGGTGGAAGGGGCAAGGGATCTCTGTGGGATCTCAGGCTCTATTCTCATTACCTGATCACCTCCTAAAGACCCCACCTCCAAATACCATCACTTTGTGGGGTAGGATTTCAACATATGAATTTGGGGGATACGAACATTCATACCATAGCAAGTATTTATATTAGTATGACTATATAAATATTATTCATAGCTAATCCATATAACATGTTGATTATAATTTTTTTTCCTCCTCCTAGAATTAATATTTGCCATGTTTTTTTTTTGGTTGTGTTGAGGATTAAAAACATTTTTTATTTTATTTTATTTTATTTATTTTTTGACTGACAGTCAGCTGTAAAAAACATTTTTTAAATTTTAAAATAAATTATAGAATTATAAGAAATTGAAAACATTATACAGAGGGATCCTGTCTGTACCCTTAAGGTACAGAGGTTAGAGGTCCAATGTATCTTTCACTCATTTCCTCTAGTGGTGACATTTTATGTAACTGTAGTACAATATCAAAACTGGGAAGTTCATATTGGTAAAATCCACAGACCTTATTCAGATGTTACCAGTCATCTGTTTTAACTCTAAATAGATCTTAAACTCACCACTTCTCTCTATTTTACCGCTACAACTTTTGTCCACGTTGCCATCATCTATTTTAGGACAAGTGCAATATCCTCCTGATTTCCTGCTTCTGTTGTTATTCTGGATCCTGTTCCCACAGAGCAGCAAGAGGGATCTTCTGAAAACATGATCAGATCACATCTTTGAAGCACGTCCCATTTGCCCTTGGAATAAAATTCATACTCTCCGCCATGCCCTGCAAGGCCCTTGTTGAATCTGGCTCTTGCCTACCTCTTCAGTGACATCCGAGACCACTCCTTGTGGACCCTTCCTGTTCCCCTGCCTGGTTGCGCTTCCTGCAGTTCTTCCAGCAGGTGAATTGTCTTACCTCTCAGGCCTCAGCTGAAAGGACACTCTCTCAGACTCTCCCCGAGAATCCTAACTAGGGCACCACCCATTATTTTTCTATCATATGTGTATGAATGATCCCAATCTACAATTATCTGATTTATTAATTGGTTTACATGGTTAATGTCCATGTCCTGTACTAGAATATAAATTTTATGGGGACAGGAACTTGTCTGTACCATTTACTGCTCTATTGTCATTACCCTGCACAGGGCCTGGCATGGAGTGTGCACTTAATAAATGCTGGAAGAAATATCGCCTGGGTCAGGGATGCTGTTGATGGACCCGTGTGCTCTGAGAGCTGTTACGCCAACCAGCAGTTGTGAGCCAACCTAGAGACTGAACCCTCAACGGCTTCTTCTCCCTTTCCCCAAGTTTTGCAGAATATAGAAGAAATAAAAATAAAATTTCTTTTTTTTTTAGTAATGCGCTTATAAAATAGTAAAACTTTTTGTGCTCTTATTTTCCCTCTGGGAAGCCTCTTAGCCCAGCAAAGAGACCCCACATATGTATTCCTATAGCACGAGTTGTGGTTTATATTCAGTGAAATCCACCTATTTGAAGTCAATAGTTTGATGAGTTGTTTTTTTTTTTGAGACAGAGTCTCGCTTTGTTGCCCATGCTAGAGTGAGTGCCGTGGTGTCAGCGTAGCTCACAGTAACCTCAAACTCCTGGGCTCGAGCAATCCTCCTGCCTCAGCCTCCCAAGTAGCTGGGACTACAGCTGGGTCCCAAGTAGCTGGTACTACAGCTGATACGCCATCATGCCCAGATAATGTTTTCTATATATATTAGTTGGCCAATTAATTTCTTTCTATTTATAGTAGAGACGGGGGTCTTGCTCTTGCTCAGGCTGTTTTCGAACTCCTGACCTCGAGCTATCCACCCGCTTTGGCCTCCCAGAGTGCTAGGATTATAGGCGTGAGCCACCGCGCCCGGCCTAGTTTGATGAGTTTTGACGAAGGTATGTATGTGCTCATGTAACCACCCCAGACAATTACTTTGTGCCTTGGCTTTTTCTGCTTCTTTAAAACTGTGGTAAAATACACATAACATAAATGTGTCATCTCAACTGTCTTGAAGTGTACAGTTCAGTGGTGTTATGTACACTCACACCATTGTGCTACCGTCACAGCCACCCAGCCACAGAACTGTTTTCATCTTGCAAAACTGAAATTCTGTACTCCTTACCAGCAGCCCCCAACCTTTTTGGCACTGATTTCATGGGAGACAATTTTTCCATGGATGTGGTGGGGTGGGGGAGGTGGAGCTCAGGCATGATGCAAACTATGGGGAGGGGAGCAGCTGTACTCACAGATGAATCTTGGCTTGCTCGCCCTCCCTGCTCACCTCCTGCTGTGCACCCCCTTCCTAAGTTTCATGGAAGGTGGGGAGGGGTTGGGGACCGCAGCATTAAGCAATAGCTCCCCATTTCCTCTCCCCATTGGTTGACCCTGGCAATCACTATTCTACTTCCTGTCTCTATGGATTTGACTTTTCTTTTTAAAAATTGTGGTTAAAAAGAATCGTAAAATTTGTCATCTTAACCATTTTTAAGTGTACAGTTCAGTAGTGTTAAGTAGCAGCTTTTTAAGAAGGTAGTTTTAGGTTTAGCTGTGAATGCAGAAAACCCCAAATAACAGTAGCTTAAATAAGGTGATCCCTGGCTGCCATGGCTGTTCCATCACCAAGGATGCAGGCTCTTATGCTTTGTCATTTGTAATGCAATGTCTGTCTCATAGTCCAAAATGACTGCACCAGTTCTGGCCATCAACTTCAGATTCTAGCCAGCATATGGGGAAAGGGGGAGAAAGGCTCACTTTCCCTCTTATAGAACACTTCCTAGAAATGACACATTATTTTGTGCTTTTATCCCAGTGAACAGAACTTAGCCACATAGGCTCATCTCACTGCAAGGGAACTGGGAAATGTAGTCTTTATTCTGGGCTATGTATTCTAATTCTAATCTGTGAGTTTCATTCTGAGAAAGAAGAGGAGAATGCATGTTGGGGATCCCCAGTGGTTTCTGAAATGGCTTCCCTGCCTCATATCACTGATCTCTGCATTGAAATCAATTCCTCCATTTACCAGACTGTGGGCTCCTGCAGCCAGGGGCTGTGCCATTTACATTTTGCAACTTAGCACAGAGCCAGGTGTATTTAGATGCTTAATGTTTGTTGTACAAATAAACAATTTTAGCCCAGCCAGCCTTTTTAAGAACTGTTTTAGTGAAGCCCTGAAGGGGTAGAGACTAGAGTCGTCTAGTCCAGGTTCCCACCAAACTCACTGCTTCACCGCAAACCCAGCAGGTGGCCTCCAACTGGCCACACCTACTGCCAGGCCCTCACCACTGGCACAGCTGGGCAGCTCCAGCTATCAGGGCCCCTTCCTGGTGCCGGGGCCCACACGGCTTCCATGGACCTCTCCTGTTGGTCCTGCACCGCCCTCCACGTGATGTGTGCACTGCCACGGCGCCCCCCGCCCCTGAACCTCCCCTGTACCAGGCAAAGAAGCCTCCAAGAGTCTGCACAGGACATGTTTCCTCCTGAGGAGTGGGGGACATTCTGGACTCGAGAGTGTCCTGAGGCTGAGCCCCCAGGCAGGAAGGCTGTCCCACCTTTGTCCTGAAGCCCTTCCAGATTGAGCAGAGGAGAGCTGGTGTCCTCACGTCTTGCCGGGACTCTCTGAAGGACTCCGGCTTCAACATGTTCTCGCCAGTAAATGAGGAAGCAGTTGACTCTTGCCGTGGGATTTGTTTCTTGTGCGTGTGAATACAGACACGCCCTCACAGCACAAAAGCTGCCGCTTGGGGCGGGGGGCGTGATGCGAGGAGGCGGATGCTGTGTGTCACAGGTCCCCGACACTGTATGCATGTCTTGGTTGGCCAGTTCAAGTCCCCACACCTCCCCATGGAGACCCCCTTGTGCTTCCCCAGGGATGCCCTGGGTGTCAGAGATGCAGATAACATCTGTCGTCTGTCTGTCGCAGTGGACAATCTGATCCAGAAACAGGGGACAGGGCAGGGAGAGAGAGGTGTCTGTTCTTGAGCAAGAAGAATGCGCGCCTTAGATGGCTGAGGGTGACCCAGGAGAGGGGTGAGGACTGGCAAGGGGGTGGATGGGGTAAGATCTGGGGAGTGGACAGGGACCGGGGCTGGCTCAGCCCTCTGCCACTAGGCACATCACGACAGACATTGCACAGTCTCTGCTAGACCTGCCAGCTCGACCCGAGGGGCTGCTGGCTGCCGCTGCCTGCTGCTGAAAGCCTGTAGCACCCCCAGCCCACAGCATGGCCTTTTTGGGTGATTTATGTTGTGAGGCCTGATGGCCTGTCCCCCTCTTCTCCTTTCCTGAAGTCTGTGGTCCTCTGGTGGCCTCTGTGGCTTCTTAAGCTAACCCTCCCCACGCTGGGCCTTATGGCTGCAGAAGACAACACCTCTCCAGCACCCTTCTAAGACTGTGGCTGCTAAACTCTTCAGGGGAACAGTGCCAGGGTGTGACAAAGACCCCACGGGAGGTGTCACACAAGGGCCAGGGCCTCACACTGTCCTCTCAGTTGAGGCTTCACACATGGCCTCCCAGTTCCTTCCAGAAAGACCTCCAAGTTTTAACTGGATGTCAATGGAAAAAAAGCCAAAGTCTGTAAAATAATTTTCAAACTCCTGACCTTGAGCCATCCTCCTGCCTCAGCCTCCCAGAGTGCTAGGATTACAGGCGTGAGCCACCGGGCCCGGCCTCTGTAAAATAATTTTAAAGAGATTTATTCTGAGCCAAATTTGAGGATCATGACCCAGAGCCACGCTCAAGAAGCCTTGAGCAGTGGACTCATGTGGCTGGGTTACAGTTTGGTTTTATACATTTCAGGGAGACAGGGGTTATAGGTAAAGTCATAAATCAATACGTGGGAGGCATACATTGGTTTGGCCCCAAAAGGTCGGGTATCTCGAAGGAGGGGGGCTTATAGGTGGGTTTAAAGATTTTTGGCTTGTAATCAGTTAAAGACTTGAAGCTTTGTCTAAAGGCTTGGAATGTTTTAAGGTAAGGAGTTGTTATCAGAGATAAGCCATCAGACATAGATTTGTCGTGTAAACTGAGGACCTGTAGGTTTGTCTTGTATACCCTGTTAATGGGTTACAAAGGATGTTTTTAAGAAGGGTGAGGGGCATGATAAGGCATGTCTGACTTTTTTCCTCCTGGCAGGCAGTTTAGTTTTAGGATATTCCTTTGGCCACGAGGGGGTCCATTTAGTCAGCCGATGGTGGTGGGGGGTGAGCCTTAAAATTTTATTTTAGTTCACATGGACTCCCCGGAGAATGGGACTCCCCGGACTTCCCTGGCATTTGATTTCCCTTCCCCCACAACGGCTCTTCTCGCCAAGACTCCTCTCCTTGGCACGGGCTTGCAGCGCAAGCAGGGCTGAGCAAGAAGGGGCCCGTCTCTCCCTCTGGAGAGCTCTGTGCGGGCTGCACTGTGCCCAACGGCCGTCAGCCTCGCAGTCTGGGCCACGGGCAGCTTCTCCTGCCCTCGCTGGGCACGGTAGCCACAGGGGCTGCTGGCAAGGCAGCGGGGTCGCCGGGAGGCAGCAGGAGAGTGGGAGCCGGTGGCATAAATTTAGATCTGGGGCCTTTAAGAAAAATGCTCAGAAGAATCATCCCACCCGGCACTAAATACCAAATGAGTCAGCCTCTGGACGGTCATCACCCTTCTCCCCCAGATTCCCTGGCGAGGCAGAGGAGGCTGGCTCGGGCTGCCTCGCTAACTGGCAGCAGCTGAAACCCACAGCTTCCCTGTGACCCTGTTCCAGCCTCCACTCCCAGGGTGACCCCCGACGTGTGTTCACATTTTACCTTTAGGGGGAGGAGCCAGGGAAGGGGCTCAGGGTTCCCTCCCTACTCCCGAGGGGACAGAATCTGTCCTCAGTTCTTTCTTTGGCTGATGCTTTTGGACTTAAGAAATAATGTCCTGGTGACATGGACATCTCCCACCGAACCTTCCTCCTGCTCCTGTCCTCTCAAAAGCAGGTGTGACTTGAGGGGGCATTTCTGAACAACCAGAGCTGATAAGAAAAAGCAGAGCGCGCACCTCAGCGCTTGGTCACAAAGACACGTGCGCGTTCCAGAGCCAGGGCCAGGTGGCGCGCCCGACGTGCTGGCAGGTGAGTCTGTCATTCCAGCGAGGTGAGTCAGCAGACATGGAATATTCATTTATTTGGGCAAATGTGTCACATCAGGCTCATTCTGAAAAGAAGGCCAGCATGCAGTGGTTTGCCCCTGGGGGTAGGGTGGCCACAAGCAGGAGGGCAGGAGGAGGCAGGGAAGAGGGGAGGTGGTGCCCCCCAGCATCAGGGCGGCGTGTTGGACCTCCCGTCCATGGAAATACCTGGCTAAGCCTGGGGACTGCCAGGGGAGTGAAGCAGGGATGGACACGAGGACAGATTCCAGAGGCTTTGGTTTTATTGTGTAGTTTTCTTTTTCCTCAATAAGATGCCATAAGCTGTGGTGGCACTACACAAGGTCACAGGACAGGCAGAGTTGCCGGGCAGGGAGCGGGGGTTGGGAAAAGCCATCTTCCCAGGAGTGTCCCGCTCCCGGGTCTCTCGCTGCAGCCTGCCTCAGGCGCCCCAGAGGTCCCTGAGAAGGCAGGCCTGTGGGCCAGGGGGCTGCCGAGGGGCTCAGACACCAGCCAGCAGGGGCCAAACTCCCTGTGGCTCTCGGACTCTATCCTACCTGACTTCTGGAAGCTCCTGGGGGCCTGGGACAGCCTGGGAGGGGCTTGGCCGCCTCTGCAGCCCTCTCACTGCTGGTGGGGGCAGGAAGGCTAACACTTTCAGCTTCCTTAGGAAGGGAGGAGTGAGGGGCCCTCACCCCCCAGCCTCTTCTCCAACCCCCCATTAGTGCAGCTCCCTTGGCAGAATGCGGATCTTCACTGGGGTGTGCCCCTGGCCCAGGGTCCCCAGGGGGCTCCCGCAGTGGTAAGACAGGGCTTTTTCTGCTGTGGCTGAGGATGCCCCTGCAGATGCATGGTGGTGTTCTCACGCCTGTGGTCTTCTGGTGCCAGCCCTGCCTGCCGAGTGGGGCACTAGGCTTGACACACCCCACACCCTCCCCATGCACATCAGGCTTCTGGTCCCAGTGGGCAAGGATGAGCCCCCACTGGCTGGTACCCCTGCAGCCCACTACCCCTCACACGCTTTCAAGCTCCATCAGGTCCCCAACTCTGGCTTCCCTTTTCACGAACTCCCAAAGGAAAGGAAGGAGAAACCCTAAATAAACCAGACGGAAGCAGCTCTGGAACAAAGAGTACAAAAGGACAGCCAGAGGTGTGCAGGGAGGGTGAGGTGGCAGTGGCGGGGGGCCGGGGTGGGGGAGTAGATCATGGCATGCAGCACTGGGGCTCCTGATAAGGAGTGGGGTCCCCATTTCTCCCCGAGGTGAGTGAGGGATGGGGGTAGTCAGCTGACTCAGAGAAGTCAGATCTCTGCACTGGGACTCATGGCTTCCTGTATCCCCCATGGGCCCCAGCAGTCACAGGGAAATGAAGTCCGTGGCCTGGAGGAGGGACAGGGACATCAGGAGCAGCAGCAGCCACGAGGTGTTCTGGGCCAGCAGGCTTATGCCCTCACACTTGACCAGTTTGTCTGTGGAGAGAGAATGGGGTGGGGGACAAGGCGGGGATGAAGGGGGACCAGGACTCAGACAGGCCCAGACCCAGAGCAAGGGCGTGCTCCCCTTGGGGTGTCTTAGTTGGAACCAGGACCAGCCTGGTCTTCCCCATTCGCAGATTACCGACCCCTTGAACACACATCATCCTATGAAAAGCTCACTGAACATCATCGCGAGAACACTGTGGGTGAGGGGGGTGCTGGCATCCCTGTTTTCCAGGTGGGGAGAAGGAGGACTGAGGAGGCCCAGTGACTTGCGGCAGTCACGGTGGGAGCATCTGCTACGCCACCCTGCCAGGCGACTGGCGCTGAGCCCCTGCCCCATTCACACTGAAGGCAGTGGTTCCCAGGGGTACCGGGGAGCAGGTGGGAGATGGCGAGGGGCTTATGGGGCCACTCTCCTCTCTGGCCCAGCCAAGTGAGCTGCCTGTCACCCTCCCCAGGCTGGGTGTCCCAGCACACGTGGCCTTGTTGGGGGCTTGCCTCACCTCTGAGCACAGAGACGTTTTGGGAGGAGACGGAGGAAGGCTGGCCAGAGAGGCGGAGTTCACATGTGTAGGTCCCCTCGTCCTTAGTGGTGAAGGCAGATAAGAAGAGGACCTTGAGGTTGTGCTTGCTGGTTAAGTTGGTTCGGGAGCGGTATGTGTGCTCAGGCACCCCCACAGTGCCATAGAGCACGTGCTTCTTTGTCTCACGGGTCAGGCTGAACTCGTACTGGATGGGCAAGGTGGTGGTGTTCTCATAGCGGCAGTCCAGACGGAGGCTCTGGTCTGCCAGGCAGGCCGTTAGGCTGGTCACCTTCTGCCCTCGGGACACCTGCAAGACTGGCACCAGCAGTGCCCCTTCCGAGTTGGAGGAGGTCTACAGAGCAGGGGGCCTCCCCCACCCACACACAGTAGAGATGGGCTGGTAAGGACACAGGGGTCAGCTGTCTGAGTGCCTTTTCCTGTCCCTGGGATCCTAGAGGGCCAGTCTAGCACCCCTGCAGACTCCAGCCTCCCTCCCTAGTGTGCTGGAGCCCTGGGCCCTGCCAGTGTGTTTCGAGGGCAGGAGATCTTAGGGAGCTGACGCAGGTGTCTGCTTCCCATTTGGAGAGTTCAATTCAGCAGTGTGGGGCAGGGCTCAGCGAATTGTGTTTCCAGAAACCACCTTGGGCCATCAGATCCGCTAGGTGGATATGCTGACTTTGGGATGAAAAAGACCCCCCTTTCCCTCAGTCACCTTTACTTTTCTGAGGTCATGAGGAAGGAAGCCAGGGTGCCCGGATCCCAGTCCCGCCCCTTGCCTAGTACCTGTCAGCAGGAGAGCGATGCCAATGGCTGGGTGCATGGTGCCAACAGCTCAGTCCTGGACCTGGGGTGGGAATAGGATGGAAACCAGCTAAGAGACAGCACAGGTGTCCCCACACTTACTTCCAGGGCTGGGAGCCTCGGGAACGTGCCACATGGCCATGATGGACATCTCAGCCTCTCTCTATCCCCCCTCTCCTCCCCACTTCTCACGGAACTGGACATTGCCACTGGTTTTTCCTGTCGGGGAGAGCAAGGGAGGAGGAAGAACACGCCCTGTAGTGGTGAGTTTCTGTGCTTAGCTGTGAAGCACTTACTAGCTAGGTGACTTAAGTGACTTTATCTTTACCACTCTTTCTCCTCTGCTTAGGAATGTAAGACCCATGAGGGCAGGAACTTCTTGTCTTAAAAAAAATTTTTTTTTAATTGTGGTAAAATATAAATAACATAACATTTACTATCTTAACCATTAATAAACTCAGTATGGTCAGCAGTGTAAAGTACGTTCACATTGCTGTGCAACCAATCTCTAGAACTCTTTTTATCTTTCAAAACAAAAACTTTATGCCATTAAACAAAAACTCCCCATCCAGGGGCTTCCTATTTCGTGTTCAGAAGAAAATCCCCAATGCCCAGAACAGTCCCTGGCATAGAAAATATGCTCAGAAGTATTGTGAATGAATGGGTCTTTCTGAACCTTACACACCCACAGGGCTACGATGGAGATTAAGAGAAACAACAAACCTCTGGCACTGGCTGCTGCACAGTCAGTGATCCACAAATGTGAACGGCTAGGGATGGTGGGTAAGGATGCTCTCAGGCGTCTATTTGGCATAAGCTAAGGGTGTGCCTGGATGTGTGAGAGGGAAGTGACAGTGCTCTCCGATTGCATGTGAGCCAAGGATGCTTCCAAATGTCATCTCTCTGGAGTTCCTGGGGCTGCAGTTTTCCAGTCCATTTCCAATAGCCTCCCTGCCTAGGCTCTCTGCCTTGTCTTTCTTTGTAGCTTGGGCTGGACCAACACCCTGGCGCGAGGTGACGGAGCAGGCAGTCTAGCCTGTCAGCAGCAGTGCTCGCCTGACACAGGCCACAGGGGCGGCCTGCGCCTGCCAGTGCGCGCAGGGCCCTGCTTCGGTGGCGCGCGCCCGGGGGGCGCAGCGCGCACCACTGGCCAAGTTCAGGGTCCCTGGCGCTCAGCCACTGGGCAGTTGAGGCTAAGGTCCCACGGCTGCGGCCGCTATAAATGACCTGTCGGTCCCGGGGCAGAGCTGCCACCGCGAACCAGATCCTGCGGCGCTGTTGCGGAGGAAAGGGGGTTCGTGTCTGGCTTTCCGTTCGAGGACACGGGCCTACGGAGGAGAAGTGTAGGATTGGGATCTAGGAGGGGAAGGGAGAGCGGTGGCCACAGCAAGAAAGGGAGGAGATAGGTCTGAGGCTGGAGAGGGTAGCAGAGCCAAACGGGGGGCGGGGGTAGAAAGCAGTTGGGAAGCTGTAGTCTGCATTCATTACTCTTCCTTGTGTCCTCACGGCCCAGACCCAGAGAAGCTCTGCCCTCCCACCCCCACCCCCACCCCCGCTCCAGCTCCGCCCGGCAGGCCCCACCCTTACCATTTCCATATTCCAATCCTCCCCTTTCCCTATGGAGGCCCCCTTCCCCCTCGCATATCCTTTTCCAGTTCTCCCCTCCCCCGCCTGCCCGCCTTCCACCCAGCCCCCGCCCGTGGCACTGCGGTTTCCTTTTCCTTCCGTGCCCCGCACCCAGCCCGCCGTGAGGTCACCGGGCAGAGGTCCCTCCAGCTCTCCATCCTCCGTCATCTCCCTCATCATCACCTGCAGCCCTCACCCCCAACCTTTGCAAGCTGGGTTCGGGGGCGTCTGGATGGAGATCAGAACCGAAGGCTGACTTTGGCGCCCTTCCTCCCGGTCCTCCTCCAGGGAGGCAGCCTCAGACAAGCGTGCGCCAGCGGGCGAAAGCCCGGGAGCCCCTTTCCCCGAAGGCTAGGTGCGGCGGCCCCTGCCCAGCAGTAGGGTCCCACCCCCGCCCCTGCCTGCGAGGCGGGCCCCTCCCCAAGCGCTGCGCCGCTCCTTCCCAGGGCGCCCCAGACGGTTTCCCAAAGCCCCGGGTTGGGAGGGCTTGCAGCGGTGCCTGGTGGCTATCCTTGCATCCGGGGTCCCGCCCTGGCTCCAGCTCCCACCTGGACTCGGGTCCTCTGCTGCTGCTGCCTCCTCCCGACGCGCGGCCGCCTCCAGTTGCTGCACCCTGCTCGCTGCCTGCAGTTTTCACCAGGGGTGGAGGAGAGGGGAGCGGGAGGGCTGGGGGCTCAGCCAATCACAGGCGGAGCGGGGAGAGAGGATGGAGGGCGGAGGGAGGAGAGGCGGTTCCGCGTTGGTGCGGGAGGGTGGGGGGTTGTCGCAGCAGGGGGACCTCACCCTGAGGCTGGGAGCCCTGGCCTGGGACTGGAGGCTTCGGGAGGATTCGAAAGCCTGGAGGTCAGGGTGGGGCAGCCCAAAGAACATTAGCTACGTCCCCAGCCCCGAAATGCTTGCTCCCCTTTTATGGCCGTGACCCTTTCTTAGGATCTGCTCCTCAGAAATCTGTGGGAAACCAAAGTGTTAGGGGTGCGGGATGGAGGCCGGCACCCGGCCGCTTGGGCAGGGCCCACGCTTCCGCGTTTCCTTTTCAGCCGGAGCCCACCTCCTCCGGAGCCTCCAGGGAGAGGTTTTGGTGTCGGAATATTCCAGTCTCTCTGACAGGAAGCTGGCGGGGTGTTTTTACATATTGGAGCAGTCCTTCAGAAGCAAGGCTGGCGCTGCACCCCGTCCTTCCCTGCCTCCCAGCCATGCCCGACTCCCCCGCCCCCGTCTGCTCCGGAGCACCCAGCCCTTTAGGGACACCTGCAGGTGCTTTCTGCTCCGGGGCACTCGTGTCTCCCTCGGCTCCTGGGCTGGCACCTTCCTACCCACACAGCTAGAAAGTTCTTCTGGCTTTCATGAGTACTGTCTGCTTGTTTGATCTTCAGACCTGAGAAGGAGTCTTGCCTTTTACCAAGCACTGTGCTGGAAGCATGCCATCCATGGCCAACCCAAGATAGTCCTTACCTCCCAAGGACCTGCTGGGCTCATCCCATCCCATCCCCCATCCCATTTCTTGGTGAGAAAGCAGGAGAGCAGGCCAACTGACCTGGGCTGTAGAACCCCACATGCTCAGGGCTGAGCCACCCCTCTCAGCCCACCCCAGCCCAGGAGAGGAGAGAGTGGAGCTCTGGGAAAGGAATAGGCTGAGCCCAGCTCCTGATGCCCTGGGGCACCCCTTCTAGTCCATCAATTTGATGTCACTAGAAGACCTGCGGTCTTTTTTTTTTTTTTTTTACAGGCAGTGCTGATGACTTGTCTCTCACTCACAACGGGGTGAATTTTTTTGAACCTACAACTGTTTGATTGATTTGCATCCTCCTGGCCTCTTTGTGAATTCTGGTCCCAATGTTCTGTGGGCTGGCCCTGCCTCCTGGCTGTCTGCCTGCCTATTCTCCTATTTCTTCATGGAAGTCAGCCCTGGCACCTTTGCAGTTTCCCATACTGCAGTGGCACTGTTGGAAGCCATCTCTGGGCCTGCAAGTGGGAGCTCGCTCTCCTCTCCCTCCCTTGGAGGGTTAGCTGGTCTCCCAGCACTTTGTGTGATGGAACATTCTAACTGGAATGAGCTTTGCAGATGGTCAGGCCGAAAGGAGCTATTCACTTTGGTAACCCACAGAAGCTGCTGGGGCATGGTATGAGAAACGCAGCTGGCTCCGCCCACCCAGGGCCTCCTTAATCTAGCACTAGAGCCAACTGGGTCTGCACTTTCCACAAGCTCCCTGGGGCCTGGGCATTCTAGCACACTGATCTGCTAAGACCATCCCTCTTCACAGATGAGCTAACCTGGCCTCTCATTGCTCACAGGCTGATTTTCAAGGCCCTGGATGTCCTGGCTGCTGAACTCCACAACCCTGTCTTCCCGTCCGCCTTCCTGCTGCATTCCAGACACACCAGCCTTCTCTCTGTCACTCCGTGGCAGCGTGCTCCTTTCTGCTTAGCAGCTTTCTGATTCTCAGTCCAGGGATCTTTCCTATCAAAACACAATTGCTTTAGCTTGGGGCCTAACCCTCCCTCCTCTGTCTCTGTCTTTCTCTACACACACACACACACACACACACACACACACACACACACACACACACACACACAGGGGCAGGGGTAGAGGTTGGAGATAGTTCCTTTTTTTTTTTTGGTGGGACATGGGGACACTCAGAGACCCCTAACAGCAGAAAGTATCTGGGGTCTGGCTGGCCAGGGCCCTGTATGTCCCATGTCCCAGTCTGCAGCCCAGTCCCTGAGTGTTGCTGTGTGGAAGGCCTGGCAGTGCTATTTTGATAAGGTTATGAGGACTTGGCCTAATTTCTGGGTCCCCAAGCACTTTACCTTCAAGGAGGGGAGGGGAGTGTGGACTGTAGAGGGTGTGGCAATTGTGAGTCTACTAAAGCAAGGTTTCTGGGTGGAAGGAATGAATGGCTCAAATGAGACATCTGGGGGCTGGAATGGTGAAGGGAGATTTTAAAAGTCCCATTTACTCATGGACAGGATGGGAGTGCTGAAAGCAGCAAGTGTTAGAGGAATCTAGCCAAAGCAAGATTTCCTGCCAGACTATGGCTGCCCTTCCGGTCCGTTAGACCTCTCATCTCCCACCACCTCCTGTTGCTCCAGCTGTAGACACATGGGGATAAAACTCTCCTACAAACACACAAAACACCTATGGGCTCTTTATATTCATTGGTTTCATAACATTGTCTTTGTAGACTCACAGGGATGGCAGAAGCTGCCCCATCATTTTATAGCTAGGACTTGAGGCCCAAGAAGAAGAATAATTTGTCAAAGGTCAGACAAATATTTTGGAGCATGGCCAGGACTAGTTGGATCTCAGGTCTCTGGACTCCATGTACGGTGCTCTCCGATGCTCCCAGGGTGGATCCTCAGACCAATGCTTGACCAATTTCCCTGGTCCACGGTGAAATAAGAAAAACAAGGATAGTGTTGGGTACTCTGAACATGGCTGTCACCTTGTTTTGATTGCTTGTTCTTTATGCTATTGATGAAGGCGCTATCATGACCCACTAGGGTTATGGAGATGGCTGACCACATGACACCCAACACTGTACAGATGCCATCATTAGTCACACACACTCATATCCCAGAGGATGACACCACATGCCATGAGTTGCTACATGGGAGCTGCACTCAGGAACAGAGTGAACACCAGGAGGTGAGGGAGGCGGGCTTTGTAGCATCAAAACCATGGGAGGCCACCTGTGTCCTACAAGAGGGTGTGATTGGCTATTTGAATACTTTTGCAGCCTGGCTGAGGACTGAAGCCCAGGCCTGGTCCCATGCTGGGGGAATTTATCAGCTGAATGGAGAGTGAGCTTGTGGTTAGGCCATTTGAGGTCCTCCTGACTTTAGCAGATGTCAAGGTAGCACACAATAATGAGCCCTATTGTTTGGCTAATTGAGGTCACATACTCGCTTTCCTTCTGTTTTCATTCTAAGGTTGTACCTTTTCACTTTTTAAAAGTGGTGACAGTAGATGGTATGTGTATATGTGTGTTTTTAATGTCCTACTTGGCAAAAAAAAAAAAAAAAGAAAGAAAGAAAAGAAAAAAAGAATTGGCCACTTTTTGTTAATTCTCAAACCTCTTTGGAAATATGACTAAGTCTATGAAATTAATCTTGGAACCAATTGCTCTAGACTCTGCTGTGTCTCTAAATCTCTAGTTGAGGTCAACTCCCAGAGTGAGTTCAGCTCCCTGAAGAACTGCATATTTGCTTGGAGAATATGACAAATAAAAAATCAAGATTATTTCTTAGAATGCAGGGCAGAGGTTGAGAGGCGAAAGCACCAATGGAAATATAATTTAATCTTCAATAGTTATTTATTTTAAAAGCTATTCATGGATGTTTAATTCATCAAATAATTAAAAGACATTATTAGCACTAGTAACATTCCAGGCACAGGGCTAGATCTTTGGAATACAAAGATAAATAAAACACCATCTCTACCCTCCAAGGCTTGTTCCAATGGGGGAAACAAATGGTATGTAGATAAGTAGAAAGCGATAGGGTTAGTGCAGAGGTAGAGATGTGTGTAGGTTATTGCAGGAGTCTAAAGGACGACAACTGACGACCAGTCAGCCAGGGAGGGCTTCTTGCAGGTGAGGCATGGATTGAGCCTTTAAAGATGAGTGGGAGCTGCCCATGTATGGTAGGTTGTTACATTGGTTACTCCAGTGAGTCATGCCTGCCAGCATCCTTGCCTTCCACACGGATTCTGGGCTTGGCCATGTGTCTTGCTTTGGCCAAAAGGCTGTCAGCAAATGTGATGTAAGCAGCTTTGTATGTTGGGCTTTGCCTTCCTGGAGTTCAGCTGCCACGTGAGGAAGTCTGAGCTGGCCATGCAGAGAACTGAGGTGTCCTAGTGTATAACAATCACCATTTGGGATCTGTCAGCCCCTAGTTGACCGGCCACATGACCACAAAACCATGAGGAATTCCAAGTGACACCACACAGAACAGAAATGAACCACTCCAGATAAGTCTACTGTGGTGATTCTAAAACTTGGGCATAAATTCTTTGACATTCCTTCATCAAGAGGTGAAGCCTATGTCTCTTCATCTTGAATCTCAAGGGGCTTGTGACTGCTTCAACCAATAGGGTATGGCAGAAGTGATCATAAGAGGCTTCTGCATTTAGGCCTTAGAAGGCTGTATAGCTTCTACCTTGTTTTCTGGAACATTCACTCTTGGAGCCAGCATGGAAAAAGTCTGACTACCCTGTGGCTACCTTGCATGGCTCCAAGCAGTTTCAAGTCTGCCTGGTGGCGGAACAAGGATAACTCGTATTATGTGGTAGAGTTAGTGGTGGAACAATTGGCAAAAATGTTTCTTAGATGATAGAAAATGTGCCTGATGAATTTGTGGATTTGGCTAAAGGGATCTAGAGATGGAGTGTTGAAAGTGTCATTTGAGTGTTTCTAGCTGGCATGATAAAGTGTTAATAGTATTAATATAAGACAGTTCAGCCAGATAAGGGCCTCTCCAGTTTATTGTGCTGGACAAGAAAACTAGTTCTCATTTCTAGGCCCAGTAGCAGGTAATGGGTTCTCAAAATAAGAACTGGCCTAAAACTAAAGATCAGATCAAATGACTGAACAACTTCTAAGACCCCAATAAGATTTAAGTGGTGTCTAATAGACCATCTCAGCTAAACAAAAGGGTTTCTAAGACTATTAAGGATGTTGTCCCATAGCTGAAGTAGAGTCTTCTTGAAATCAATTATGCATGTGGCTTTGAGTACATGAAGCAGACCTCAGTAATATTTACAGAAAAGCCATAAAGTTTTAAGGAGTATTGTTTTGGAAAAGGCTCCACCAATTTGGACTAAAAGGAACTGAAACAAAATGAAAAGAAGCCTCTGAGCCCCCAACTTTCTGTGGGCAGGAAGGTGGCCCATTTACACATGAGCCTTTTCTTAGGGAAAGAAAGAAGGGCCTCTCAGAGGCCAGAACCAAGAGCCCAGAGGGTGTAACGAAGAGCCAAGGAGAGCTGAGCCCTATTCAGGTAACATTCCCTGCCTCTGGAGTCAGCGTCCTGATCCATGTGCCAGGCTGGACCTCAGAATGCTTTGAACCACCTGCTCCCCCTTTCTCCCCTTTGTAATGAGAGCATCTGTTGAGCGTATCCCATCCTTGCTTCACCATTGTACACTGGCTGTGTGGGGACAGGTATCTTTGTCTCTTTACTTCACAGGTCTCTGAATCAAGAGAGGCCACACCTGAGGAATTGTGCCCAAGGAAACTTAGCCACATGCAGACCTGCTGCACAGTTGAGATCATAGGCTCTGAGCCCAATGTCACCATTGGATGGTACTTTGGGTGCTTAGGGGTGGGTATATTTCACGTGTGGGAAGAATGTGCAGTTTCCTTACTCTTTAGGAGCAGAGGGCAGACTGCAGTAGGTCACCATGTTAATGTCCCCCAGTGAGTCACGCCTCCTTCACATTGACTCTGGGTTTGGCCACTGGACATGTTCTGGCCAACAGGGCTTTAGCAAACGTGGCGCAGAGATTTCATAAGTGCTTGCCCATTTGGACCTGCCTCTTAGAACCCAGCTGCCATGTGAGGAAGCCATGGGGAGAGACTGGAACTGAGTGCTGTGGCCGACAGCCCCACCCAGATGCCTGCCACTGAGTGAGCCCCTCCAGGATCACCCAACATCCAGCCCACCTGTCAACTGACCACACGTACATGAGTGAGCCCAGCCAGCCTCATGTGGGGCTTGTCCCTGACCAAACCCTTTTAGTTACTAGTTAGCAATAGCTAACTCACAAACCAGGCCAGGAGAGGGGAGAGGACTTAAGACAGCGGAGACAGCATGAGCCAAGGCACAGAGACAAAGTGCAGCAAAGCGGAGGCGGGAAAATGCAGGCAGTTCGGGTTGCCTGTGGCAGTCACTGTTGACGGGGGACAACAGAGACCTGGGGAAGAGCCAGCGGAAGAGGCCCTCCCTCGCCTCTTGGGACTTGGGTAATGCGGAGTCATGAAAGGTTTATAGGAAGGGAGTGAAGTGGCCAGACAGATGTATTTTTTAGAAAGATTACTCTGGGGGCAGTGTGGGTGGCCAGAGGGCCACATGGACCCTCTGCTCCCAGTGGTTCTTTGCTCTTGTAGCATGCTCAGAGCAGGGGTGGGGAGGCGGCAGGCTGGGGAGCAGGCTGGTGCGGTAGACACCTCCTTGGGGTCGGGGTCCATGTCTGTCTTGTTGGCTGCTGTGTCTCTGGGGCCTCCAGGTCCTGGCACAAAGGAGATTCTTAATAAATGTTTTTGAATAAACATAAAAAGAAATAAGAGCAATCAAATATTGTAGGTGCTGCCTATGAGGCAAAAGGGAAGGAATTCAAAGGAGGGTTTAGGGAAAAGCAGTAGTTATTTTCTGAAAGGAGGAAGAAAGGCATTTCCGACAGAGGGAGCCTCAGGAGCACGTGTGTGTGTGTGTGTGTGTGTGTGTGTGTGTGTGTGTGTGTATGTGTGTGTGTGTGTGTGTGTGTGTGACGTGCATCTGGGCTGTGCATTCTGAGGTTGTGTGTGTCTGGAGTGTGGAGTAGGGGAGGGACGGGGCCCGAGATGTGGTTGGGGAGGGAGAAGGAGCCAGACCACAAAAGACTGGATAGGTCAGGGTGTAGGTTTTAGACTATCCAGTGAGGAGTGGGGAGCCATGGAAGCCTCTAGTGCAGGGAAGGATGACGAGACTTGCATTTCGGATGGATTAGTGAGGGCTGGGGCCATGGGGTGGGACTGGAAGGATGCATGGGTGTAGATGGAGAGCAATCCGGGAGCATGGGGCAGGAGTTCTGTCCATGGGGACGAGGGTCTGCGATGGGGCAGGATCAGTGGAGGTGGGGCAGGTGGGGCCAATGGGAGAGACCCAAGTCAGAGAGTGTCCAGTACTTAGGCCCTTCCTGAATGTGTTTGTGACATGTCACAGGACTCCTAGGTTTCTGGTGTGGCTGCTCTGAAGGGTAAGCAGAGAAGAGGCAGCTTCGGGGCAAAAGATCGCAGGTTTAGCAATGGCTGTGTTGAGCTTGAGGTGCCCCTGGGACATCACAGGGAGAGGTCCAGGCTGGAGCTGGGCAGTGAGGTTGGCACAGAGGAAAGGTTACTGGTGGACGTTGGCAAATAGGTGGTGATGAGCACCCTGGGGGCAGTGTAGACCTAGAAGAAAACAGAGCTCAGGACAGGGCCCCAAGAGTGCCGATATTTAAGGGAGCAGCTGCAGCCGCGGCATCTGAGTATCGGCCAGAAGGATGGAGAACGAGGAGAGAGTGAAGCATGGGAACAGGCAAGTCGCAGCGAGGGTGTGGTTGGTGGTGTGGAGTAAGGACCGAACTGTATCCATTAGATTCGGCAAGGAGGTTACCTGGTGAGGACAGTCTCAGAAGAGAGTGGGAACTGAAGCCTGAGGTCATCGTTTCCAAATACAGCTTTTATTATTGGGTATGGCAAGGCCAATAGGCCAGGAGGTGGCCACCACTGAAAAGATGGCTTGTTCTATTCAAAGATCCCAAGAGAAGGGCATGCCACATGGGGGGTGGGGGTGGGGGCACTCGGGGGAGACATGGGGGAGGGGCGGTAGCGGGCAAGAGCCTCTATTATAGTTTCTGAGGGAATGAATGGCAAGGCAGGGTGAGCAGGTTTAGGACTGGCTAATTGAATAATTTCAGCAGGCTCCGGGGTGTAGGGGCTGTCCCTAGTTGTGTGGTGCCTGGCCTTGGTTAGGGCAGGTGGCTAATGGCCTAGAGTGTGAGAGCCAATAAACAAGGTAGAGGGTGTGGGCTCTGGATTGGTTGGGTGGGGGAGTTGTCTCTTTTTTCTAGGAACTGGCTAAGCCTGGGTGGGTTACCAGTCTCCCAGATGTCAAAGCGTCAAAACACAGAAAATAACAGACATGGCTGATACAGTCTTGGGCTGAGGAAGGGAAAGATAAGATTGAGGCTGCAGAGCAAAGAGGAGCCTCGTAAGGGAGGGCTGTTGCTGGAGGCCCACAGCGCCCTTTTCTCAAGGGCAGCTAGGGTCAGGGGGTGGGCTGCAGGCTTCCATGGTGCAGGGTGGCCGAGACACAGCCACAGTCATCTGCGGCGGCCAGGACCTGCCCGCTGGCGAGCTCTTCCTCATGCCTGTCTGCTGGGCTGCAGCGCCTGGCAAGGATGCTCCAGGGCCTGGGCTGTGGGGCTGCTGGGACTGTCAGCCTCGACTTCAGGGCTGTGGCTTGGCTGAGCTCAGCACTTCTGTCTGCACCGAGCGTGGGGAGGGCCAGAAAGGGCTGTCTGGGAGGTGAGAATAGCCCCTTGGGTGCTGACTCAGTCTCTCCAGTAAAGAGAAAATGAATTAGCATGTTTTTGGCAGGGGTAGTTGTGCTCAGGAATAAACAGACTCATAAGACTCATCCTTGTGCAACGTGAGCGGAATTCACTCCTTTTTCTTTTTTTTAAAGTTGGCTTTAGGGGGGAAAATGCAGGCAGAGATCCCACGGTTGTCTGAGGCCACTTCCACCTCAGCTTCCCACAGTCAGGACACATCTCTGGCAAGACTGTGTTGTGAGTTAGCTGCTGCCTCCTGATTTACAGGCTTCTAAGATCCCTGACTCCTTATGAAGAGGCTGACAGTTACCCAACAGCCCTTGCAGCTGCCGTTGCTCTGGCCAGGCTGTTCCAAAGTGAGGGGAAATTCAGCTCTCTCGTGGGGAAGAGGAAAAGAGTCAGAAATACTTTCTTTATGTTAGAGACATTGCTGCTGCTTGTTGGCAGGAAGGAAAGGAGAAGAATGTTGTGGTGTTCATTTTTCCAAAGTGCACTGTGCAGGAAAGTATGCAAGTTTCAGCTTCTCTGGGTGAGAGCATGGGAAGAGGCCCAAGAGTCCACATGACGGTGACTGGGTATGTGTGTGCATGGTGGGCAGTTGCAGCTCTCTGCTCACCCTGGTACCCCCTCAGCCCTGGACACCCCTCTCTTCAGCTCGCCCAGGCAGATCTCCTAACCTTTGAGCCTCCCAGCAGGTGCTGGAGGAAGGGGCAGACCTGAAGCAAGTGACATGGAGCGTAAAATCTTTCTCAGCCAAGTGCAGGGAGTCATCCTCTCTCACCCTCATACCCGTATCCAGTCATTCATGCAAGATTGGACCTTTTCTGCAAAATGCTCCTTGGAGCCCAGTCTTCCTCTCCATCCTCACTGACACAAGCCCTAGCCTTAGTCCTCATCTTCTCTCTCGCTTGGACTACTGCAGTAGCCTGCTAGCTGGCATCCTATCTGCAGTCTCTTCCTCCACATTGCTACCAGAGTGATTTTCCTCCCAGAACATGTTTGCTTTGTTTTTAAAAAAATTATGGCTGGGTACAGTGGCTCATGCCTACAATCCCAGCACTTTGGGAGGCTGAGGCAGGAGGATTGCTTGAGGCCAGGCATTTGAGACCAGCCCAGGCAACGTAGTGAGACCCCCATCTCTAGAAAAAAATTCTTAAAAATTAGCTGGGCATGGTGGTGAGCACTTGTAGTCCCTGTTACTTGAGAGGCTGAGGCAGGAGGATCCTTGAGCCCAGGAGTTCAAGGTTGCAGTGAGCTATGATTATGCCACTGCACTACAGCTTGGGTGACAGAGCAAGACCCTGTGTATAAATCAACAAACAAACAAACAAACAAATGAATAACTTAAAAAATTGTAATAACTAAATGCTTGTGGTTCCATATACAATGGTAGAAAGAACATAGAGTAAAAAGTAAATCTTTCATTAACTCCTGTCCTCTAGCCATTGCAATAGTTATTAGCAATTGTGTAACCTTCCAGAAATATTCCATATATGTAACAATCTTAGTAAATCTTTTCTTTTTTTGTGGTGGGTATGGGGAGCACACAAATGTAGTCTGTTATACATTAAGTTGTGTATTTTGCTTTTTTTTCATTGAACAATATCTTTTGTGGGTCATTCTGTATCGGGACATATGAAGTTGACTTGTTTTTTATCAGTTGTATAATATTCCATTTTACCTCAATGGAAAACAGTATGGGGATTTCTCAAAGAACTAAAAATAGAACTGCCATATGATCTAGCAATCCCACGTCTAGGTATCTATCCAAAGGAAAATAAATCAATATATAAAAAAGATATCGGCATTTTTATGTTTATCACAGCACTATTCACAATAGCAAAGATGTAGAATCAAACTAAGCATCCATCAACAGATGCCTGGGTAAAGAAAATGTGGTCTATGTACACAATGAAATACTCTTCAGCTATAAAATAATGAAAGCATCTCCTTTGCAGCAACGTGGCTGAAACTGGAGGCCATTAGCTTAAGTGAAATGACTCAGACCCAGAAAGATGAATACCGCATGTTGTCACTTATTAGTGGGACCTAAATAATGTGTACACGTGGAAGGAGAGTGTGGAATGACAGAGGAGGGAGGCATGGAGGAGTGGAAGGTGAGGATGGGGTGGGGGATGGGAGGCTGCTTGGTGGGCGCTATGTTTGGCTCCATGGGTGGACATGCACTAAAGTCTCTGGCTTCACCACGGTGCAATATAGCAAAATCGCACTGGGACCACATGAATATGTACAAATAAAAAATAAATTTAAGAAAAAATAATATCCAATTTTATGGCCATATAACAATATGTTTAACCGCTCTCCTATCAACGGTTATTTAGGTGATTTATAAACTATGCTATTACAAACAATGCTTCAATGAATGATTTATGTGAATATGATTTTATATGTTTTTAATCTGTCTGTAGGACAGCTTCCTTAGAATTTGAGTGCCTTTAAATAGTCTGACTAAATATTTAATTCAAACTAAATTATTAAATGTTTTCTTTGCAAAAGATCAAGAGCAGGTTTCCATCTGCAGTCCCCAACCCTTCCCTGAGCTCTGACCCATTGATCAGCCGTTACTTAATATATCCACGTGGGCATCTTAAATCTAATATGTCCTACGTTGACCTCTGGCCTTTCCCATGACATAAGTGGGACCCGCATCCACGCCACTGCGTAAGCCAGAACCCCTGAAGTTGTTGGTGATTTCTTCATTTCCCTCGGCGCCCACATGCCTAGCAGGTTCCTGTGCGTGCCGCCTCCCGTCAGCTCCTTTTGCCCACTTCTCTCGACTCTTCCATCGTCAGTGAACCTTTCAACTCCACAGGAGCCACTTCACTGCCACCACCCAGAGTTGACGTCATCACCATCATCTCCCATCAGGACTAATGCCATCATAATACGAGCAAATGGCTTCTAGGGGTAGGTGTCCTGCCACTGTCTGCACTTAACAGAGGAGGACGCTAAGGCACAGGGGAGTTCCTAGGCTGTTAAGGGGCTGAGCTTTTCAGCACTCTCCGCTGCCGTCCCTGGAGCTCCCTACATGGTGCCCTGCCTCCATCTTGCTCTCACGGCCGTTGTCCAGCTCCAGCAGATCGTGGCCAGCCCCTCTGGAAGCCCTTCGGTGGCTCTACGTTTTTCTGTCTCTCCTAGAGTGAAACTCAGATCCCCACAGGGGTTGCCACGTGGGCTATGTGGCCCTGTCTGCTTTACCACCCCATCTTCGTCACCAGTGTCACACTTGACAGTCTTTGTCTTGGTCTCTGGATATTTTGACCCTTTCCACTTCAAGACCCTAGAACATACTCTTCGTTTGTCTGGAACAGTGGCTGTCTCCTGGGGCTACTCTCTCTCCTGCCTCTCCCCACCGCTCCACCGGGGACATTTAGCCATGTCTGGAGACATTTTTGGTAGTGACAACTAGGGTGAGTTGGGGGGTGGTATTGGCATCTGGTGGGTAGAGGCCATGGCTGCTGCTAACATCCTACAATGCACAGGACAGTCCCCACAGCAAATAATTATCTGGCCTAAAATGTCAATCAATAGTTGACAAACCAGCCAGGCATGGTGGCTCACGCCTGTAATCCTAGCACTCTGGGAGGTTGAGGCGGGAGGATAGCTTAGCTCAGGAGTTTGAGACCAGCCTGAGCAAGTGTGAGACCTCGTCTCTACTGAAAAATAGAAAAAGTTAACCCAGTGTGGTGGCACACGCCTGTAGTCCCAGCTACTCGGGAGGCTGAGGCAGAAAGATCGTTTGAGCTCAGGAGTTTGAGTTGCTGTGAGCTAGGCTAACGCCACGGCACTCACTCTAGCCCGGGCAACAGAGTCAGATGCTATCTCAAAAAAAAAAAAAAAAAGAAAAAAGAAAAAGTTGATAAACTCTGGTCTACAAATCACTTCCCTGTATCTTTACATGATTCATTCATTTTCATATAAGAGGTGTTGGCTGAAAATATCATATCACCTCCCCAGAAGGGTCTCCCCAACTCTCTTATTTAAAGGAGAGGTGCCTCAAGCCCCACCCAGGCTATCTCTATAATTTTCCAAATTATTGGTACTTTTTCTTTATTTTATTTTTTTCTTTCTAGTTTCCTGGGTTCAGTACTTAGGCCAAAAAAAACTCTTAGTGAGATAGTCTAGGTTTCTTTATTTAGGTCATGTACAGTCTTTAAAAATTCATCCTAATATATGTATTTTTGGTTCTACTGTGAATGGGATCTAGTTCTACATGATACTTTCTAACCTATTTGTGTTGTCATGGAAATAGGTCCCAGTGTTTGAGAAGCACATTTATTGAATTGGAAAAATGTTGAGTGAATTGAGTGTTTGCAAAATGCTATCTAGATCTGTACTGTTTAAAACAGTAGCCATTAACCACATGTGGTTATTTAAATAAGTTTAAACTTATACTAATTAAAATTAAATAAAATAAGAAATTCAGTTCCTCAGTCACAGAAGCTATTAATACATTTCAAGTGCTCAGTAGCCAATTGTGGCTAATGGCTACCATATTGAACAGTGAAGATAGAAAACATTTCGAATCATTGCACAAATTTCTATTGGACTGTGCTATTCTAGAATATGGTCTCATTTTAAAATAAAGTAAATATATCACATATATGTTCATATAGATATAGATATATATAATTTTTATAGGTTTTTTAATCTGCTATAATAATATGAAATTTTTAAAATTTATTTTTCTCTTTGTAAATGTATCTCTGTTAATTGGATAGGAAATATTAAATTATTAAATATTGAAAACGACCACATTCTTTGGAAAAATTCCTACATTGCTATATTAAAAAAATGCTGCTTCATAAAATACAGTCATGTATTGCATAACAATATTCTGGTGAAGGATGGACCACATATATTATACAATGATGGTTCTATAAGATTGTAACAGCATATTTTTACTGTATCTTTTCTTTTCTTTTTATTTCAGCATATTATGGGGATACAGATTTTAAGGTTTCAATAAATGCCCTTTCCCCACTCCCCCCACAAGTCTGAGTTTCCAGCATGACCATCCCCCAGATGGTGCGCATCTCACTCATTATGTATGTATGTCCCCAACCCCTGCCCAATACCCTATTACTGTAGTACCTATGTGTCCACTTAGGTGCTACTCAGTTAATACCAGTTTGCTGGTGAGTATATGTGGTGCTTGTTTTTCCATTCTTGGGATACTTCACTTAGTAGTATGGGTTCCAGCTCTAACCAGGAAAATATAAGATGTGCTATATCACCATTGTTTCTTAGAGCTGAATAGTAGTCCATGGTATACATATATCACATTTATTAATCCATTCTTGGATCGATGGGCACTTGAGCTGTTTCCACAGCCTTGCAATTATGAATTGTGCTGCTATAAACATTCGAGTGCAGGTGTCTTTTTTGTAGAGTGTCATTGGATCTTTTGGGTAGATACCCAGTAATGGGATTACTGGATCAAATGGTAGATTCACTTGTATCACTTTAAGATATCTCCATATTGCTTTCCATACTGTACCTTTTCTATGCTTAGATGCACAAATGCTTGCCATTGTGTTACATTTACCTACAGTATTCAACACAGTAACATGCTGTATACGTGTGTAGCCTAGGAGCAATAGGCGGTACCATACATGCTAGGTGTGTAGGGGGCTGTACCATCTAGGTTTGTGTAAGTGCACTCTGTGATCGCAAAATGACAAAACTGCCTAACAATGCTTTCCCAGACGTATTCCTGTCACTATGTGACTCATGACTGTATATTTTTAAAGAGTTCAGATTTCATCCAAGGGACAGTGACACAGTCTTAAAGCTTTTCTTCATGATGAGTGAGTCCGATTCCACAAACTAATCCTCAAGGAGTGCAAGACAGAGAGTGTATGGGAGAAATAATGCCATGTGCTCTATTTTGTCTTCTTTTGAAATGCCTGTTTGAGACCCTGCACTTACCTTTGGCTACTCAAAACACAAAAGCCAAAAAGACCCTTCCAGAAATGAGTGTTATTAAGGATTATGGGAATGAGGTAAGCCCATCTGTTTGGGTCCCCCTGAGAACCCCCTTTCCGAGCACTGGCTACTACCCTTTATCTAGTGCAGGTAATGTGGGGCCCTGGGTCTCTGCCCACTAAGTGATATCGCTTCACTCAGGGGCCCAGGATGCTACAGGGTTCTGGAGACTGAGTGGAACATCAGGGAGAAGGGGCCAGGGTCTGGTTTATGCCACCCGAGGCTGAGGTAGGCACTTCAGGAAGCCCCTTGCTCTGCAGGAGGTACCCCCTTAAATTTGTGTTTCTGAGTGTGCTCTGGAGTTGGGGCCAATGAGGGGAAGATGAGAGCAGACTCCCCCTTGATGGCTATTCTGATGGCATTTGTGCTGGTTTCCCAGTGGTGCTGTGTTGAAATTTAGGGGCAGGAATTTGGGGAGGTAAGTGAGGCACTTATCTAGGGTGCAAAATTGAGGGATGTCTTAGTCTATTTGGGCTGTTATAGCAAAATACCTTAAACTGGGTAATTTATAAACAATTTATTTCTCATAGTTCTAAGAGGCTGGGAAGTCCAAGATCAAAGCACTCACTGATTTGGTGTCTGATGAGCGTCTGCTCGTCAGAAATGGTGTCTTCTTTTTTTTTTTTTTTTTGAGACAGAGTCTCACTTTGTTGCCCAGGGTAGAGTGAGTGCCATGGCATCAGCCTAGCTCACAGCAACCTCAAACTCCTGGGCTCAAGCAATCCTGCTGCCTCAGCCTCCCAAGTAGCTGGGACTACAGGCATGCACCACCATGCCCGGATAATTTTTTTCTATATATATTAGTTGGCCAATTAATTTCCTTCTATTTATAGTAGAGACGGGGTCTCGCTCTTGCTCAGGGTGGTTTCGAACTCCTGACCTTGAGCAATCCGCCCGCCTCAGCCTCTCAGAGTGCTAGGATTACAGGCGTGAGCCACCACGCCTGGCCAGAAATGGCGTCTTCTTGCTCTGTACTCCTGTGGTGAAAGGGGCAAACAAGCTCTCTCAGGACTCTGTTCTAAAGTCACTAATCCTATCTGTGACAGCAGAGATCTCACGACCTAATTACCTCTCAAAGGCCCCCACCTCTTAATACTATCACCTTCAGGGTTAGGTTTCAACATATGAATTTTGTAGGGACACAAACATTCAGACTATAGCAAAGAAGATGCGAAAAACCCGAATAACTAAGCTAAGATATATATATATATATATTTATTTTTATTTATTTATTTTTTTGAGACAGAGTCTCACTCTATTGCCTGGGCTAGAGTGCCATGGCATCAGCCTAGCTCACAGCAACCTCAAACTCCTGGGCTCAAGCAATCCTTCTGCCTCAGCCTCCCAAGTAGCTGGGACTACAGGCATGCTCCTCCATGCCCAGCTAATTTTTTCTATATATTTTTAGTTGTCCCGCTAATTTCTTTCTATTTTTAGTAGAGATGGGGTCTTGCTCTTGCTCAGGCTGGTCTCAAACTCCTGACCTCGAGCGATCCTCCTGCTTCTTCAGCCTTCCAGAGTGCTAGGATTACAGGCGTGAGCCACTGCGCCCGGCCAGTCTATATCTTTTAAGTAGAAAATTTAATATATTTACATTCAAGGTTATTACTGATATGTGAGATTTTATTCTTGTCACATTGTTAATTATTTTCTGGTTGTTTTGTACATTCTTTGTTTTTCTTCTCTCATTGTGGTTTGGTGGTTTTCTGTAGTAGTACCATTTGAATCCTTTCTCTTCATCATTTGTGTGTTTGCCTTACCAGTGAGTTTTGTTTTTTTTTTTTTTTTTTTTTTTTTTGAGACAGAGTCTCGCTTTGTTGCTCAGGCTAGAGTGAGTGCCGTGGCGTCAGCCTAGCTCACAGCAACCTCAAACTCCTGAGCTGATGATCCTACTGCCTCAGCCTCCCAGGTAGCTGGGACTACAGGCATGCGCCACCATGCCTGGCTAATTTTTTCTACATATATTAGTTGGCCAATTAATTTCTTTCTATTTTATAGTAGAGACGGGGTTTCGCTCTTGCTCAGGCTGGTTTCGAACTCCTGACCTCGAGCAATCCGCCCGCCTCAGCCTCCCAGAGAGCTAGGACTACAGGCGTGAGCCACCTCGCCCAGCCTTTACCAGTGAGTTTTACACTTTCACATGTTTTCATGATGGTAAATATCATCCTTTCATTTCTAGGTTTAGGGCTTCCTTGAGTATTACTTGTAGGGATGGTCAAGTAGTGATGAACTTCCTCAGCTTTTGCTGGTCTGGGAAAGATTTTAGTTCTCCTTCATTTATGAAGGATAATTTTGCTGGATATAATATACTGACAGTTATTTTCTTTCAGCACTTTGAATATATCATCCCCTTCTCTCCTGGCCTGTAAGGTTTCTGTTGAGATATCTGCTGCTAGTCTGATGGGGGTACATTTATAGGTGACTAAATGCTTTTCTCCTGCTATTTTTACAATTTTCTCTGTCTTTGACTACAGACAGTTTGACTATAATTTGCCATACATAAGACCTTTTTCACTGTATCTGGGAGATCTCAGAGCCTCCTGTATCTGGACGTCTAAACCTCTTGCTAGGCTTGAAAAGTTTTTATCTATTATTTTGTTAAATAGGTTTTCTAAGCCTTTCACTCTCTCTTTGCCTTGTGGGACCCCAATAATTTGAATACTTGGTTGCTTTATGGTGTCTCATATGTCACAAAGTCTTTGCTCATTTTAAAAATTCTTATTTTTTTCTTTCTTTTTCTTTTTTGTCTGACTGGGGTATTTGGAAAGCTTTCTCTTCAAGTTCTGAAATTCTTTCTTTTGCTTGATCTAGCCTATTACTGAAGCTTTTGAATGTATTTTGTATTTCACTCAATGAATCCTCTAGTTCCAGAGTTTCTGTTTTTTTTTTTTTAATTTTTTTTTTTATGATATCTCTTTCTTTGGTAAATTTCTCATTCATATCCTAAATTATTTTTCTGATTTCTTTGTATTCTTTTTCATAATTCTTTTGTATGTCATTGAGCTTCTGTAGAATCAAGAATTTGAATTCTTTTTCTGGGATTTTGCGAATTTCTTTTTAATTGGGATCTGCTGCTGGAGAATTATTGTGTTCCTTTGGAAGTGTCATATTTCTTTGCTTTTTAAATGTTTCCTGTGTTCTTACATTAATATCTGTGCATATGTTGTAACAGTTGCTTCTTCCAATTTTTTGAATCTGGTTTTGGAGGGGAGGACTTTTTCTTGAAGATGTATTTATAGTGCTGGTTGGGTGGGGCACTCTGACTTTGAATCTGGGTGCATGCAGTAATGTAGTCTTTGTATGATTTCTTCAGCTGTAAATAGTGTCTGTGGTTTCTGTGATTTCCTTGGTGGGTGCAGTTTTGAGTAGAGACTGTGGTGAAGTTTTGCTGGGGACTAGGATGCCAGGTAGGCCAATCTTCCGGGCCCCAGTACTGGCAGCAGTAGTCTGAATGTACCCATCCTTGGGCCCCAGGGTGGTATATGCTGGCACCAGTATTAGTGCATTTAGGTGGGCCAATTCTTGGGCCTCCAGGTGGCTTACTTGAATGCCAGTTAGTGGCAGCTGTGGGCTACACAGGTGTGTGAGTTGTTGGGCCCCTGGGCAGCAGGTATAGCATGGGCAATGGCAGTGGAAGTGGTGGGGTGACCCTCTGGGTCCTGAGTGGTGTGTGTAGGTGGTGGCTGCAATGAGTTTGGCAGGCCAATCTCCAGTTTCATAGGTACTGCAGGAAGGTGGCAGATGTGATGGTAGCAGCCAGGTGGGTAGGCACGGCCTCAGTCACCCAGGAGGATTGTTGAGGTGCCAATAGTGGTGGAGTGGGCTGGGCAGTTTGCTGGCCTCAGGACTATGTGCTCTGGTACAAGGGGGTGAGAGGTGAAGCTGGGTGGGCTTGTCCTCAGGACCTCTGATGGGGTGTGGAGGTGCCACTCATGGTAGGGCAAGGACAAAGTGATCCCCAGGCCACCAGTGGAATGCTTAGGTGGGGGGTGGTAGTGGCCTTGCTGCTGCCCTGCCTCTGGGGAGGGTGGTGCCACCTTCAGAGCCAACAGTGTAGGTCAGCAGGTGGGGAACACACATGCCACTAGTGCCTCAGCCCCAGCTGTGGTAGCTGGCCCTTCGCTTGCACCTCACCCCTGATGGCGACAGTCCATGCCTCAGTTGCACTTACGCCTTGGGTATGGTATCCTGCAGCAGCCCGTGCAGTTTCTGTGCCTCAGTTCCTGCAGAGCCACTGGGCCCCGGGACGGTGTGCGGTCTGTTGTGGGAGGGGTTCTAAAATGGTGCTTTGCTGTGGCTCCTTGGCTCTCAGGGCGTGTGTGGGGCCCAGCGTGAGCTCCCTCCCTAGAGCCGCGCTGCCGCACGGTCTCCCGCATCTCCCCGTGTGGGTTCCGGGGCGTGAGGGTTGACGGGTTCTCCCACGGCTAGGATTGCAGGAGTCCATATGGGAATGTGGACCCCTGAGCGTCTCTCGCTTACTCTTTCCCCATTCTGGGGAGTCTCTCTTGGCTCCCAGCCCATCCTGGCTGAGCAGGCTGCCTCGCTTCCTTCTCCTTCCTTGCTTTAGGTATCTCCTGTCACTTTTCTGTTGGATTGCAGTGTTCTCTTGAGTGATCTATTTGAAGTGCGATTATCTACGCACTATTTTGGTTCTTCGAAATAGTGGAGGAGGTGAGTATGAAATGCCTCTAGTCAGCTTTCTTGAAGCCCCTCCCTCACAGTGACCTTTTAAAAATGCAAATCTGACTAGTCTTGTGCCCATGGAAGATCCCTAGACAGCTGTCCCATACCTACAGCACCCCTAACTTTAGGCCACCAATCCCTGGGATGTGTGGATCCCTGTGTGCACCGAGCACTGTCATTTTGGCCTTTATTTAGCACCAAAGACATGGGATGTGAATGATGCATGAGCTCATTATGGCTAATGATACACACTAAGCTTGCTGGATTTATCATCACTTTTGTTGTTATATATTTCAATCTGTGGACTCAAAAAAAGGGATTGGTAATGTCAGGGGGATATTTAAAATATTTATACATTAAAAAGGGGATTCTTATTCAGACAATGGAATATTATTCAGCAAAGAAAGTAATGAGCTCTCAAGTCATGAAAAGACATGGAGAATTTTAAATGCATATTGTTTAGTGAAAGAAGTCAACCAGAAAAGGCTCCACGTTGGTGGATTCCAACTGTATGGCATTCTGGAAAAGGCAAAACTATGAAGACAGTGAAAGATCCATTGTGATTGCCAGGGGTTAAGGGGGAGAGGAGCATGGATAGGCAGGGTACAAAGGACTTTTAAGGCAGTGAAGCTATTTCGTATGATGCTGTAACGGTGGATAGAGGGCTCTATGCCTGGGTCAAAACCCATGGGATGTACAACAGCCACAGTGAACCCTAACGTAAACTATGGACTTTGGGCGGTGACGATGTGTCAGTGTCGGCTCATCAGTTGCAAGAAATGGACCACTCCGGTGGGGGATTTGCTGGCAGTGGGGAGGCCGTCTGTGTGCACGTGTGTGTGTGTGTGTGTGTGTGTGTGTGTGTGTGTGTGTTGTGGGTGGTATATGGGAACTGTCTGTACTTTCTGGTCAATTTTGCTCTGAACCTAAAAACTGCTCTGTAAAATAAATTCTATTAATTTTTTGTAAAAAAGGGATTCTTATATTAAAAAATGTTGGCAAGCCCCTGGCCTTCCAGATAAAGTACAAACTCCTCTAGGTGCCAGGCCCCGTGTGACTGGGCTCTGTGCCCACCCTGCCCCCGCTCCGGCGACACTGGTTCTCTAGTCCTCGCGTTCTTCCAGGCATAGTGCCTTTGTCGCTCTCTCCCCGCAGGCTCACCCTTCCTTCTCTTCCTCTGCCTGGTGAAGTCCCACAAGCTCTCAAGGGTCTGGTCCACAGCGAAGGCTTCCCTGTCGCATTCTTTTCTGGGCACAGCTTTGCCCCCAAAGCGCTTTCAACAGTGCGCTTTAGACCAGTGTCTCTGGCAGGTACAAGTGTGTTTAGGGTTCTATTCTTGTTCTTTATCTATGATTTATGCTTCTGTCTCCCCAGCAAGACTGTCCTTTTATTGAAAGGCTGAGGGCCTGGAATGGGGTGGGGACCATGGGTGGGAAGGGCTGTGCCATGGGGTGAGGCAAGAGTGAAGTTTCAAAAGACCAAAAAGCCCAGGATGCTCACGTCTCTGTGTGTCTCCATGTCAGTATCTCCTCTGATCCTTCCAGCAGCCCTGCAAGTAGAGAAAGCATCCCCATTTCGCAGACGAGGAGACCGGGCCTCAGGGAGTCCAAAGGCTTTGCCAAAGCCACATGGGGTGGGGCAGGGATTTGAACCCATGTCCTCTGCTGGCTTCTGACCCCAGGGCCAGAAGACCAAGTTCACTTCACATAGCAGAAACACAGCTGAGATACTGTGCTGCCCTACGAGTGGCAGACCCGGTGGCACAGATGGTCCCAATGACCTGGGTTTGTTCCCTGGCAGAGGGAGGAAGGGAACCCCAGAGCTGTGGGTTCTTCGTGCTCCTCCTCCCGTTCATCCAGCTCGTGCTTCCTTCCAGCTCGGCCCGGGCATCCTTGCTCAGCGTGTGGCAGCCCTTCAACAGCTGCATTGGGGGAATGGGGCGTGGAGGTGGGGGGTCTTGGGGCATAGGCCACTGCACCCTCTGTGTCCCCCTCAGACCAGACGACAGATGCTTTCTTTCCTCTAGGGCAGTGCCTCTGTTCCCCTCTTTTCTCCTCCAGCAACTCCCGCCCCTGTGTGAACCTGGGCGAGCACTGTCATCGTCTGGCCTCAGTGTTGTCCTCTGGGAAATGGGCTGATGTCCGCTCTGCCTGCCTCACAGGGCTGGTTCGAGCTTCCAGTGTAGCTCAGGAAGCTGCGCTCGGGTCCTCCCACACGCTGGGTCCTCAGAGAATCAACCTCCTGCCTAGGATATTTTTAGACACAGCTTAGTTGAATAAATCATGACCAGGAAGGGACGGCACTATGACAGGCTCCTCGGAAGGCCCGGAGCCAGTTCCTGAGAAGGCTGGGGCGTTGCCTGGCGTCTTCCTCCTCTGCCCGAGCCAGCCCCGGTGTCCCTCCCCCAGGAGCTTCTCCACCTGCCTTCACCTGCCTCTGCCTCTGAGTGTCTTGACCCAGTGCTCACTTCATTCAGTTTTTTAAAAACACCAATTGAGTCCCTGCCTGGGCGGCGTGGGTGGAGGCAGAGGCTGACTGGGTGGAGTTCTTCACCTTCGGTTGCTAATCTCATCTCGGGGATTTCAGGGCCAGAACACACATGCGGAGGGAAGTGATTTGCCTGTGGGGAGATGAATGCCAGCGGAGCTCAGAAGGGGGAAACATGGCACCACTGGGAAGAGGGCGGGAGGCCCGAGGAGGAAGTGATGGCCCGGGGCTTTCCACGTCTACCTTCTTTTGTTTCCATTTCCCTTCCCCTCATTGGTCTTTCTCAAACATTCAAGCCATTCTGTATTAGAGTCTCTATCAGGCCCAGATGGCATAAATGCACTGGTACCAATGCACTGGTTTTAGTTAATTAACTCAGACGTGCAAGAAAAGGTGCATTTCTTTATTTTCTTTAAGGCAACTGAATTTAGACTCCAAGCCACCTTCTGCTGGGCTGGTGGCAAATGCATCTTTGTCCCCTTAGACCTCCAGGCCCAAGGTAGTGCAAAAGTCCCAGGTCACGGTCAAGTCAAGGCTTGGGTTGGCAGCCACTAGTTTGCCATCTGTGCCACCGGATGGCCCTTGGGCTGGCTCTGAGGGCTCCTCAGGGCTCAGGCTCAGGGCACGGGAATCACGGGCTAGGAAGACACAGCCATTTCTCCGTGAACCTGGTCGTCCGCTGGGGAGCTACAGGGAGCAGGCCGTGGGCCCTGAGCTGGCGGTGCCTCCTCCTGCCCCTCTGGCTCGGGGGAGTCTCTTCTCAGTCCAGGAGAATCTCTCTTTCCCCATGTTTCCAAGCAGGTGTCCTCTCCCTCAAGGACACCAGCACATTCGCTCAGGGCAAGGCAGAAGCCAGGAAGGAAAGGGTGTCAGTGTTAGGGCCTGGATTGTGTCCGCCCAACCCGGATTCGGGTGTTGAAGTCCTAACCCCCAATACCCAGAATGTAACTGTATTTGGAGACAGGGGCTTTAAGGATGTAATTAGGTTAATATGGGTGGGCCCTGATCCCATATGACTGGTGTCTTTATAAGAAGAGGAGATTTGGACCCAGATGTGTGTGCGCACAGAGGGAAGACCGTGTGAAAATGCCGGGAGAAGATGGCCACGTGCAAGCCAAGGAGAGAGGCTACAGAAGCAACCAACCCTGCAGCTTCCAACACCGTGAGACAATGAATTTCTGTTGTTTAAGCCGCCCAGTCTGGAGCGTTTTGTTATGGTTATGCTAGCAAATGAAAACAGTTAGGATTTGGGTTTGGCTGCTGTAACAGAGGCCCAAAACGCAGTGGCTTAAACCAAATGGAAGGTAATTTTTATCTCATGAGCCAGTGTGAACACAAGCACCAGGACTGACATGGGCCAGGGAGCCACACATCTGGCTTGCCACTCTGCCGTCCCTGGACGTCACTCTTACCCTCACGATCCCAGAGACCCCCCATCATGCTCCCGGGTCCACACCTGGCAGCAGGAAGGGAAAAGAGAAGGAGGACAGGGAGTGCCCCTTTCTTTTAAGGGCAAGAGCTGGAAGGCGTGCATGTCATTCTGCTCACATATTAATGGGCTGAATTTGGCCCCATCGCCATATCTAACCACAAGGGAGGCTGGGAAATGCAGTCTTTATTCTGGGTGTCTATGTGCCCAGCTAAAATGTAGGGGTTCAAATACTCCAAGAATCAGAGGATGATGACTCCTGGGGGACAGCCAACAGTCTCTGCTCTCTCAGAAGCAAGGAAGAACAGAAATTGTTGATTTGCTGGAATGCAGGAAAGGGAAGAGGGAAGGTGGCAAGGAGAATATCATACATTAACATCTCAAAAGTTACCTGCATGGATGAAGATGAAGAAAAGTACTCTTAAGTGGTTGCCAAGTTCTCACCATTTCTAGAGAAAAATACTTAAAAACAAGCAATTATAACAGAATATGACAATATAGGATGGAGTGAAAATTCTTACATTTACAACTTTCACTGGAATTGCTCTTAGGAAGAAACGGTGTCTGTTGGGAAAAGTTTCTAGGTTATCTGTGTGGCGATAGACAGTAATGCCTTGGGAACGAGGATGGGCAGGATTCCGAGAAAGGAGTGTGATATCCCAACCGAATCTGTATCAGAAACACACAGGAATCGGACATCGTGGTGGGCAGAAGACAAGGCCAAATCATAGGTGGGAAGGCAGAGAGTGAACTGGCAGAATTCTTGGAACGGCATGCCTCATAGTCAATTTTAAATTATGTGGGCTTTGTAATGTAGCTCTTCCCTACAGACCTTCAGTCAAATCTACTGAATATGTAAAGAACTTTGTGTATGTGTGAATTTCACATCTGGGTCATTCTAGGGCAGAATGGGGCAGCATTATGAAATGATGATGCAACTGTTTATTGAATAAACTAGGCAAAAGCAGGACTGAAGCAGAGATAACTAGAGAAGCCATTAGCTAACGTGGCTTTAGAATTCCAGAGACAGAGTTGGGAATGAGATTTTAGCCAATTTCATTGAATCTCAGAAAGAGCAAAGTATTTTAGCCATTACCTGGATTGCAACCATTGTTGCAGAAACCAGTGAAATAGACTTCCAGAGCACCTTGCCCTCTCCCACGGGAGTGGGAGAAGGTGTTACAGAGGAAGTGACACTTAGGACTGCCAGGAGGAGGAGATGTTAGCCACCAGGAGCAGAGAGGATGCCCCAGCCAAGGAAAGAGGTTTTGATACATTGCATTGGAAGGTTTTAAGCTTCCAATGACGGGAAGCTTGGGCTTTAACATGACTGGATCTGGTCTTTAAGAATGTGTCGAGGATTAAAATTTTTGGATGTGAATGTTCACACTTTGTCTCCTCCTTTCACTTTCTGAAGTTCTTCTCCCCATCCTGTCTCTGGGGGATGACTTTTCACCAGCTCGGCTCCTGGGCTTTTGTGAAGAAAAAATTGGTGAAAAGTGTTAGGTTCATCTGTGTGAATGCTCCCTGGTTCCCCTGGTTCCCAGCGTCAAAAACAAGGACTGGTACCAAGACCAGCCAATGTCAGAGTGAGCACAAACACAGAGCAACTCAATACAAGCAGTTTATCACATAAAAGAAAGAATGAAAGTAAAGGAAACTACACAAAAGGAAAGTACGTTCCAGAGAGAGTGGAACAGGTCATTTTCCCCGAGTGGAGAAGGACACTGGAGGCTGAGAACATGCTGCCTTTCATAGGCCCACTAGTTTGTCCTGCCTTTCCCCTGGCAGGATTGGTTGCCATTTCCCACCTATGGGGGTGACTGACAGTGTTATATAACAGATCACATGACAGGTTATATAACAGGGTAGGTTATATAACAGTTTCCCTTTCTGCACATGTGTGTTTTCTAGAATTTTCCATGAAGCCCCACCCATGTCATGCTAATTAGATGGTAATGAGCTCTAAGTCAGTTAAAGGCTACTAGGAACTTTTACCATGTATGTTCCCACCAAGGAACAGGTCCTAGCTGCAATTTGGTTCCTAGCTACAATTTGGTTCCTGCTCTCCACCCCAGCCACCTCTTTGCTACCTGTTTATCCACCACCAGACCTAACAAAAGGGGTTGAAAGAGACAGAGAGAAGCCAGGATGGGACAAGCATTGGGAAGGGCTGAGACCCACCCATGGGAGATGTCCAGGCATATAAGGAGGCCCTCTAAATAGTGCACCTCTTCCTTGCTTAAATCCCAGAACAACTGAAAATTAAGACAAGGTGTCAGGGCACATGGAGATGAACTATCCATGTTATGAAGGGGTTGTTATTAGAGATTGTGACTTTTTAATATGGGCTTCATAACATTAAATTCCAGAATGAGATAGATTTACCCACCTTGACCCAGGCAGCACTGGGGCAGGTCTTTGGTACAACTTTCAGCATGGAGGACAGAGTAAGACATGTGCCCTGTGAAGGCAGTTAGATGTAGGTGAAAGGGAAGAGGAAAAGCCAGGGTCACATTCAAGATATCCTTCCAAAGTCCCCAGTCAGACAAGTTCCTTCACCTCTTGGGGTGGGGTGTGTGGGAGGGTGGAGAGGGGTGATGAGAGTAATGTTGTGGGACCCGTCTCACATGGAAGGAGCATCAAGGGTGGGGAAGTAGCCTGGCCCAGGTTTCTTCTATTAACCGGTGGGGCTCAACCATTAAGTCTTCAGTCAGCCAAGGGTGTCTGTCCTCTCTGAGGAGCTGTTCCTGTTTATCTTGGTATTTCCAGCACCTAGCACAGTGCCTGGCAAATAGTAGGTGCTCAATACATATTTTTTGAAGCAAGGAAGAAAGGAAGGGACGCAGGCATTGCCTCATAGAGAAAGATAAATCTTTGTCTATGAGGCAACACCCTGCTCATTCCTTGGCTCTGGGTTAAACTGCACTTTGTCTAACCTATATAGACAGATGAGGGGAGAAGCCTATCTCTTTCTTCAGGATCTTGAGGAAGGCAGACATGCCCCTCCCTTTGTTACTTCTGTGTTTTTCAAGGTGCAGATCAGTTTAGCAGATTGTGCCCATAATTTAAGAAACAAAACAGACTATTGTAACATAGAATAGAATAGAACTGAAAATATGAAAGTGCTTTATATATAGTGAAGTAGGGATTATTTTGTGAAAACTGTTTCCTGTGTGTATATATTTGTACTGGGTTACTGTGTAAATTGTGTATTTTACTATGAGTTGCAGTTAAAAATGCCAAAAAGTTTCACTTCTTCCATTCAGCAGGACTAAATTGCAACTTCTGTCTTCTCCCATAAAGAAGTGAATTCAAATAGTGGGGTGCACCTAATCAAGGGATGAGGAGAGAAGAGAGGTCACTTAGGCTCAAAATAACAAACCCATAAGTCAACCCTTTGGGGACTATAGCTCAAGAGCTTTATCTGAGTAGTATTTCATTGTAGTACATATCCAAGGATATCAAATGAAATTGCACTTGAGTAACTGGCTGTCATTGTGTCTCCAAACCATTGCCCAAGCAGAAAACCCATGACCTAAGTGAAGAGTTTATTTTCCACTTTTCCTGTGTCTGTGGAGCTGGTTATGTAACCCTGGTGCTGGTTATTATGGTAATTTTAGTGAACTGTAAGATATTAAATATAGAATAATTGCATAGGAGATATTTAAAGAAATTAATGTATAAAATGCAATGTTTAAAGAAATGTAATTCAAAAGAGAAGTGTACAACAGGAAATTATCAGGAACAAACAGATTTAAATAAAAAGACAATGGGTGGTTGCACTACATTGTGAATGCACTAATTGCCACTGAATTGTTCACTTTAAAATGGTTAATTTTTAGAACAGCCAAAGCCATCCTGAACAAAAAGAACAAAACTGGAGGAATCATATTACCTGACTTTGAATTATACTATAGAGCTATAGTAACCAAAACAGCATGATATTGGCATAAAAGCAGACACGTAGACCAATGGAACAGAATAGAGAACCCAGAAATAAATCCACACATCTGTAGTGAATTTATCTTCAACAAAGTTGCCAAGAACATACAGTGGGGAAAGGACAGTCTCTTCAATACATGGTGCTGATAAAACTAAATATCCATATGCAGAAGAATGAAACTAGACTCTTCTCTCTCACCATATACAAAAATCAAATAAAAATGGATTAAAGACTTAAATCTAAGATCTGAAACTATGAAACTACTAAAAGAAAGCATTGGGGAAACCTTTCAGGACATTGGTCTGGACAAGGATTTCTTGAGTAATATCTCTAAATCTCAGTCATCCAAAGCAAAATTGGACAGAAGGGATCACATCAAGCTAAAAAGCTTCTACACAGAAAAGGGAACAATCAAAATGTAGAGACAACCTACAGAATGGTAAAGAATATTTGAAATTGCCCATATGACAAGGGATTAATAACCAGAATATATAAGGAGCTTCAACAACTCAATAGGAAAAAATAAAATAATCTGATTAAAAATGGGCAAAAGATCTGGATAGGCATTTCTCAAAAGAAGACATACAAATGGACAATAGCATATAAAAAATGCTCAACATCATTAGTTATCAGAGAAATGAAAATCAAAGCTATTATGAGATATCATCTCACCCCAGTTAAAATGGCTTTTATCAAAAAGGCAATAATGAATGCAGGTGAGGATGTGGAGAAAGGGGAACTCTCATATACTGATGGTGGGAATGTAAATTAGGGCAGCTACTATGGAGAAAAGTATGGAGGTTCCTCAAAAAACTAAAAATAGAATTACCACATGACCCAGCAATCCCACTGCTTGGTATCTATCCAAAAGAAAGGAAATAAGTATATTGAAAAGATATGTGCATGCCCATGTTTATTGCAGCACTATTCACAATAGCCAAGATTTGGAAGTGACCTAATTGTGGTACATTTATACAATGGAATATTACATAACCATAAAAAGAATGAAATCTTGCCATTTTTATAGCAAGATGGAACTGGAGAACATTATGTTAAGTGAAATAAGCCAAGCATAGAAAGACAAATCTCTTGTGTTCTTGAGCATATTTGGGAGCTAAATATTAAAACAATTGATCTCACAGAGCCAGAGAGTAGAATGATGGTTACTATAGGCTGGGAAGGGTAGTGAGGTAGGAAGGATAAAGTGGAGATGTTTAATGGGTCCAAAAATATAGTTAGATAGTTAGATAGAATGAACAATATTCGATAGCACAACAAAGTGACTATAATCAACAACAAGTTATACTTTAAAATAACCAAAAGAGTGGAATTGGAATGTTCCTAACACAAAGAAATGATAAATGCCTGAGGTGATGAATACCCCAATTGCTCTGATTTGATTAATATACATTGTATGCCTATATCAAAACATCACATGTACCTTGTAAATATATATAACTATTATATATGTATAATAATTAAAATTAAAAAATTAAAAAGAGATTAATTTTATATTATGCAAATGTCACCTATATTAAAAAAAGAACATCTAGAAAAGAAAAATGTAATTGCTGAAATTAAAACTCAATGGATAGGTTGAAAAGCAGTTTAGACACAGTTGAAGTCAAAATTATTAAATGGAAGATAGATTTGAAAAATTTATATGGAATGCAGCAATGAGAGAAAAAGAGCTGGAAAAATATGAGAAGTTAAGGGACATAGAAGATAGAACGAGATGGTCTAATATACATCTACTTAAAAGCCAGGAGAAGAGAAGAGAAAGGGTGAAGGACAGGCAATATCCAAAGAGATATTGAAGTTACACTTATTGTTAATAGTACAATAAGGAAAAATTAACAAATCTTCCATCATAGTGGAAGATTTAAATACATCTGTCTTGATTATTGATAAGTCAAGTAGACAAAAATGTATCAGAAAAAATATAATGAATTAAAAAGCACAAATAACAAGTTCGTTCTAATGGACCTATATAAAATTTGGCATCCAGCGATTAGAGAACACATATTTTTTCCAAGCACACAGGGTACATTTATAAATATTAATCATAAAGTTTACTCCCACATTTCAAAGAATAAGTAGAGATATGTATGTACATATGTTATATATAGAATCTCTGTTCACAAATAATTCTATTAGAAGTTTATAACAAAAAGACAATTTCAAACATTTTTTCCACACAGTCATATGTTGCATAACAATGTTTCAGTCAATCAACGATGGACCAAATATACGACAGTGGCCCAATGAGATTATAATACTGTATTTTTACCGTACCTTTTCTATGTGTAGATATGTTTAAATATACAAGTACTTACCATTGTGTTACAATTGTGTACAATATTCAGTACAAGTAACATGCTGTACAGGTTTATAGCTTATGAGCAATAAGCTATTCTATGTAGCCTACATCTATACCAGGTAGGTTTTTGTAAATACACTCTACGATGTTTGCACAATGACGAAATCGCCTAACAATGCTTTTCTCGGAAGTCCCTGTCATTAAGTGATGCATGACTGTATTTGGAAAAAAAACAACTTCTAAATCTCTCATGAATCAAGAAGAAACCATAGCCTAAATATTAAAGTAGCCCAAACTGAACGATAATGGAAATACAACATATAAAAAGTTAAACAATGCAGCAAAAAATGTTTCAAGAGAAATTTAAAGTCTTAGATTTTTATATTAGAAAAGAAAAAAGGCTGATGAACATTAATATGTTAAGTGTGCAACCCAAATGGTTGGGGAAAAAAAAAACAGAATAGGTCCAAAGAAAGTAGAAGGAAAGCCATAGTAAAAACATGAGCAGAAATCATAAAATAGAAAACATTGATACAATAGAGACAATGGAGCTAAATGTGGGTTTTTTTTTAAAAAAAAATTAATAAACACAAACTTCTGGTATAACTAGAAGAGTGGGGAGGGAGAAAGGAAGAGAGAGAAAACATTAACAGTATGAGTAAAAAATAAAAAGGGATGTAACTGCAGACATAACAATGTTTAAAAAGGTAATATAATATTGCCAACAAATGATATCATCAATAAATTAGGTATTAGGAAAAACGGACAAGTTCCTAGAAAATGTATAACTTACTAAAACTGTATCAGAATAAAGTAAAAATTCTGAATGGCTCTGTAACACTGAAATGACAGTTTCATGTGTTTTTACAAGAGAGTTCTACCAAATAAGTTATAATTGCAATTTTATGCAAATCATTCAGATAGTAGAAAAAGAGGTCCCAGCTGGAGGTGAGATATAATAATTTAAAAAAAAAGAAAAAAAGAAAGAAAAAGAGAGCACATTCCCCATTTCATTTTATGAAACTGGTATAACATGATACCAAAGATAAGAGCAGATGGCTTATGAAAATTACATACTCGTTTAAATAATAAATATATATGCGAAATACAAAACCAAATGTTCAGCCCATGTGCAATGGCTCACCTGCAATCCCAGCACTCTGGGAGGCCGAGGTGGGAGGATTGCTTGAGCTCAGTAGTTTGAGACCAGCCTGAGCAAGAGTGAGACCCTGTCTCTACTAAAAATAGAAAAAATTAGCTAGGTGGGGTGGTGTGGGCCTGGAATCCCAGCTTCTTGGGAGGCTGTGGCAGGCGGATCCCTTGAGCCCAGGAGTCTGAGGTTGCTGTGAGCTAGGCTGACACCACTGCACTCTAGCTCAGGCAACAGAGTGAGACTCTGTCTCAAACAAACAATCAACCCGAATGTTAGCAAATTGAGTAAAATAGTGGTAAAAAGATAAAATTCTAAAACCAAGATGTTTTTTAAACAAATAAAATAGAAAAACTTTTTGATCTTCTTTTATTTTTATTTTCTTATTCTTTGGAGACAGAATCTCGCTCTGTTGCCTGGGCATGGTGTCAGCCTAGCTCACAGCAACCTCAAACTCCTGGGCTTAAGCGATCTTCCTGCCTCAGCCTTCCAGGTAGCTGGGACTACAGGCATGTGCCACCATGCCCGGCTAATTTTTTCTATATATATTAGTTGGCCAATTAATTTCTTTCTATTTATAGTAGAGACAGGGTCTTGTTCTTGCTCAGGCTGGTCTGGAACTCCTGAGTTCAAATGATCCTCCTCCTTAGGCCTCCCAGAGTGCTAGGATTGTAGGCGAGCCACCATGCCCAGCCTTGATCTTCTTAATAAATATAGAAAAAAGCATTTCATAAAATTAAACACCTATTGATAAAAACACAGTAAATACAAATAGACTGGGATTTCTCAAAAGGGAATTGATGAAAACTCTACAATAAGCTTCATTCTAAATGGGGAAATGTTAGATGCATTCCTTATAAAATCATAAAGAAGACAACGACATCTACTATCCCACTCCTGTTCTGCATTGTATTGGAGGCTCTTTCCAGCATGTTAAGACACACACACACACACACACACACACACACACACAAGCACACACATGCATACACACAGAGGATCAGATGGGAAGAAGCAAAACTGTTATTATTTACAAATGGTATAGTTTCTATATAGAAAATCCAAAAGAAAATATATTATAGTACCTTGGGAGGCTGAGGTGGGAGGATCGCTTGAGGCCAGGAGTTTGAGACCAGCCTAAGCAAGAACACACCTCATCGCTACAAGCAAAAAAAGAAAAAAGAAAAATTAGCCAGGTGTGGTGGTGCGTGCCTATAGTCCCAGCTACTCAGGAGGCTGAGGCACAAGGATCAGTTGAGCCCAGGAGTTTGAGGTTGTTGTAAGCTATCATGATGCCACTGCATTCTACCCAGAGCAACATAATGAGACCCTGTCTCAGAAAAGAAAAAAGAAGAAAATATAAATTTTTTGAAATAACAGGAGAATTTGGCAAAGATATAAGATCCATAATAAATAGAAGTCAATTGTGTGTCTAGATCTTAGCAACAATTAGGAAGAACAATTGATAAATTTTGTTAATATAGTAACAATAACAAAAAAATTGAACAATCTAAGAATAAATCTAATGAAGATGTATAAGATCTGTAAATACATGGGGCAATGGATTCTTAGATATTACATCAGAAGCACAAGCAACAAATGAATAAAATGGACTTCAACAAAATTTAAAACTTTTGAACATCAAGTGATATATATCAAAAAATGAAAAGACAACCTACAGAATGGCAGAAAATATTTACAAATTTCATATATGTGATAAGGGTTTAATATCCATAGTATATAAAGAACTCCTACAATTCAACAACAAAAAGACAAACAACCCCATTAAAAATGAACAAAGGACCTGAACAGACATTTACTTCTCCAAAGAAGATATACAAATGGCCAATAAACACAGGAAACTTGCACAACATCCTTAGTCACTAACAAATGCAAATCAAAACCATGATGAGACACAAATTCATACACATTAGGATGGTTATAATTTTAAAAATGGAAAATAACAAGTATCAGGCAGCATTTGGAAAAATTGGGACACTTGTACATTGTTGGTGGGAATGTAAAATGATGCAGCCACTATGAAAAACAGTTTGTTTCTCAAAAAGTTAAATATTGAGTTACCATATGACCCAGCAATTCCATCCCTAGGTATATACTCAAGAGAATAAAAACCAGGCACTCAAACAGATGCCTGCACTCCAATGTTCGTGGCAGCGTTATTCACGATAGCCAAAAGGTGGAAATAACTCATGTCCATCAACAACGCAGCCAACGTCCCCCCAGTGTGGAGCAGATTGCTTATTCTTCAGCTGAGTAAGAAGAATACTTCTTACTGAGTAGGGGAATTGGCATTAATAGGTGCCATGTTTGAAAAACGTTGACTGTTAAACACTAGAATGACGCTTAGCTCAGCAAGATGCCCGCATGATGGGAGGCACATGGGGAGAGCAAATTCTGGTCTCTGGGCTCCGAGACTTGCTGTGGGACAAACACTCACTGTGTCAGAGGGGAGCATAATTGCCCACACTACTTCAGCTGGCCCTTTCCCTTCTCTCTGAGCGCAAAGATTTAAACTCACGTAAGTGGAGTGCGCATGTAACAACTCCACTGTGTTTACCTTGCAGTTCCTGGCCGTAATGAGTCACCAATATCTTCTCAGGGATGTGAGAAGGCTGCGGCTGTCCTACAGTCTCAGGAACCTGGCAAGAAGATCTCTGAGGAGCATCGTGCACAAGTCACTAGGGGCGGGGCGCGGGGGGGGGGTTGCCACCCTTTGCAAGGCACGGGTCAGAGGCCAGGCCAAATAATCCAGTCCCTCCCGGGGACTGGTTTAGTACACTTGCAAGTCATGTGGGAGATGCTGGGTGGGCGAAGGTGGGAGATGGGAGAAATCAGAAAGGGAAGAGCAGGGGGTGGGGTTATGTTAAGGTCACCAAGGGAGAAAGAGGGGTGGTGGGCAGCGTGCCATCCGGCTGAGGTGGTCAAATTCCTGGGTTTGGGAGCTGGGAGGTCACTGGTGAACCCAGCAGGGCCATTTTAGCATGTGGATGGGGCAGAAGACTGCCGAGAGTTGAGGGGGAGGTGGGAGAAGTTAGGCGAGGAAGGGAAGCGGAGTGGTGAGGGCAGCTGTGACAAGCATAGCCCTCAGCCCTCAGCCCCGTATTTGGTGACATCAAACCCCCACACCCAGCTCTCAGCCCCACAGTGCAGGCACGACCTTGGCCGTCCTCCTTGGTTACGGTGCAGTCTCTGGCTTGCTGCCCCAGCACCTGGATCCAGCCTTCCTGCCCTGCTCCAGCTGGGATCTCCCAGCTCTGGGCTGATCTGTGTGCTCAGCAGCAAGGCTCAGGGCATGGAGATTGGCAAGCGAGTTCTGGTCCAGGGAAGGCAAGCCCAGGAGTACTCGCCTTGGGTGGGTGTTTTGAGTTGTCATGGAGGATAGAGCTTGAATAGCACAGATGGTACAAACTTCAAGATGAGTTGGGAAAGAAATAGACATTTAATTATTGAATTCACAATGCATTCATTTATTCAATAGAATTGGATTTGTGCAAAGCACTCACACACTTTGAGAACCAAATGGACAGCAACTGTTAAACGAGTGAAGCAGGCAGGGGGGCACAATAGGGCAACGTGGGGACTGTGGCAAACTAGAGAATGTACACCCCACCTGACTGGGCAACCTTTGGCCCAGTGCCAGTCAAATTTTATCAGGAGAAAGTGCCAGGGAAATATTGCCAGGTCTTCTGTTTTTTTGTTTTTTTTTTTCCTAGTAAAACAAAAACCTGTATTTTTTTTTAAATAAGATCTGATTTTTACATGCTAATATCTATTGCAAAGTTTTATTTTTTATTTTATTTTTTTTTTGAGACAGAGTCTCGCTTTGTTGCCCAGGCTAGAGTGAGTGCCGTAGCATCAGCCTAGCTCACAGCAACCTCAATCTCCTGGGCTCAAGCAATCCTCCTGCCTCAGCCTCCCGAGTAGCTGGGACTACAGGCATGCGCCACCATGCCCGGCTAATTTTTTTCTATATATATTAGTTGGCCAATTAATTTCTTTCTATTTATAGTAGAGACGGGGTCTCACTCTTGCTCAGGCTGGTTTCGAACTCCTGACCTCGAGCGATCCGCCCGCCTCGGCCTCCCAGAGAGCTAGGATTACAGGCGTGAGCCACCTCGCCCAGCCCAATGCAAAGTTTTAAATGTCTATCGTGGCCAAATAAAACATGTTTAAGGGACAGTGTGCTCCCTCTGACTAGGTGGTCTGTAAGGTCTTTCTGGCTTCATTAGTCTCTTGTGGCCCCTAGCAAAGGGAGGTAGGTGGTAGGGAAAACATGGTGGTAAAAAAGAAAAAAAAAAAAAAAACTCGAACGCATGATACACAGAGAGGTGGGTTAATCTGGCAACAGGCTCCTCCTTTCCATGTGCTCTGGAGACTGCCTATGTCCCCCTAATTTCCCTCACATCCCCCGACAGGCTGCTTGGTCTCCATTCTGCTCAACCAATCTGTGTCTGTGCCAAAGTGGTGGGGAGGGGTGTCCAAAAGAGTGTAGAAAAAGCAAGTTTTCCCTCTGCTCTCAAGGCACAACAACCAACTGGAAGAATTCTGTGACCAGATGCGTGTGGGTTTCTCACCACCGGCAAGCAAGTGCTCAGTGTTGCAGTGGACATCAGCCGGGTGTCCTGCAATCCAATTCACTTCCGACACTATTTATCCGGAGGTAGTGTCAGATCCCACAGGCTGAGGGCTCAGTCCTACAAGACTGCTCCTACGTTAGACATCCGTGACAAGTCTGAGCCTCTGGAACTTCTGACTGTCAACTGAAAAATGATGAGATCACTAAATCTAGAAAAAGAGAACTTTATTTCTTATAGAAGGTTACAAACGGCAGGATGGCCATCCTGACAGGTTGGGAAATGTAGCCTCCAGCAGAGGTTGAAAGGCAGGCACTTTGGAGGAGGGAGCAGAAGGCAGGAATTTATGCTAAACAGGTTGGCTAAGTATACATATTCAACAGGTTATGGGAGGAGCTATGAATATTCATGAAGGGGGAATGCATGCAGGTGTGATGAGCAAACATGCATGTTACATGTGTCCCATGTTCACTTTGGGGGTGGAGACTCATCATTTAAATGTATTATAATTAGGCCTTATATGTCTAAAGGTCTTTTCAGGACACGAGAAGAGTCTGCGTGTGGCCCTTGTAAACTGGACAGAACCAGTCTGTAATCAGTGGTCTCTTATCAGGAGAAAGTTACTGAAATCAGGCTCTTGTCCAATCATCAAAGCTGTAGTTATGGCTTGTGGAACAGTGGGAGTCAGTTAGAGTCTGGAGGTGGATGAGCAGCAATTGCTTCAATATTGCTTATCTAGAAGCCAGTGCTTGCTTAGCTGCTAGAGAAAAAGAAAAGCCTTGTGGCAGTTAAGAACATAGTTTATTCTTTAAATGTAGGGGTGCATGACTTAACCCTTGCCTGGCATGGCCTTAGGTCCTGTTTATAATTTGGTATCTTACTGCCACAAAGTGTCTGTTTCATCAGTCTTATGACCCTATTTTAACATAAAAGCTGGTCAGTTGTGTCTAAACTGTAAAAGGGAGAGAGTATAATGAGGTGTGTTTGACCTACCATCCTGTCGTGGCCTGGAACTGAGTTTTTAAGGTTTCTCTGGCTCCTCTTGGCCATGAGGGGGTCTTTTCAGTTGGTTGAGGGGCTTAAGATTTTATTTTTAGTTCTCATGACAGACCTGCTTCAAGTTGGAGTTCCCATGAACCCCTTTTTAGGCTGGATTAATTTGCTAGGGTAGCTCACAAAACTCAGGGAAACATTTACTTATGTTTACCAGTTTATTATAAAGGGTTATTTATTTATTTATTTCAGATGGGGTCTTGCTCTGTCACCCAGGCTGGAGTACGTGATCATACCTCACTATAACCTCAAATTCCTGGGCTCAAGTGATCCTCCCACTTCAGCCTCCCAAGTAGCTAGGACTATAGGTGTGTGTCACCACACCTGGCTAATATATATATATATTTTTTTAGTTTTTGTAGAACTGGGGTCTTGCTATATTGCCCAGGCTGGTCTCGAACACCTGGGCTCAAATGATCCTGCTGCCTCGGCCTCTCAAAGCCCTAGGATTACAGACATTGCACCTGGCTTAATAAAGGTATTTTAAAGCATACAAATGAACAGCCTGGTGAAGAAATACATAAGGTGAAATCTGGCAGGGGTCCAGAGCACAGGAGCTCTGTTCCCATGGAGCTGGGGTGTGCCCCCCTCCCAGCGTGAGGACGAGTTCTTGTTCATCTTCCTGGAAGCCTCCATGGGTTCCACTGTCCAGAAGCTCTCAGGAAGCTGTCCGCTTGTGGCTTTTGTGAAGACTTCATTGGATAGGCGTGACTGAAGCACACACAACCATGCAGAAATGTGATTGGACTGTGAACATAAGTAATTCCAAATCAGGCTGTTGGAACTTTAAATTATTTTGAGCCATAAAGGAATGTGATTATGGCCCCTGAGTCATGTGACAGGCAGCTGTAACTTAGGTGGCTGTAACCTTTGTTTCCCTGATTATAGATTACATTATATAAAACATACATTGTTTTGTAAAATGATATAAACTGCTAAGCGGTGCCAGAGAAGACCCCCTTCCCTCTTGCTGTTGATCTTCATTACAGATTAACTTCACTCTTTCTCACACAAAGACATTCGACGGAATGTTAAATACATCCTTTTAAATTGGAAAGGAAAAAGAGCTGAAGGGAAAAGAAAACAAACTGTAACTAATCAAATTTTTGTAACTCATAAACCAGCCTTGCACAGAAAATGTTATAAGCCTACTAAATTTGTCTTCTGCCTATATATGCAAGACCTTAACTTTTAACTTCAGGGCACTGACCCCATTTCTCTGGAGTCTGTCTTTCCCCAAATGGTCACTCCCAGCTTTTTGTTTAATAAACTCCTTTCCATGATTTCAGGTTGGCAGGACAAAAAGGGTGTGATCTAGTGCTAATAGACTGAGTGGGGAACCCAGCAAGGCCTGTCTATTCAGAGTCATCTTGGCCTCTCTGTGCAGCGTCCCTTCCTCCAGGGTATGGTGCAGAGCCCCTTGTGAAATGGGCGTATTAAGACCTACAGTCAGGCAAGGTAGGTCAGAGTATTTCTTTATGGCCAACTGCAAGACAGAAAAGTGTGTGGAAGGTTCCTGCCTTGGGGAGAAAAAGGAGCAGGTGAAAGGAAGGCAGAAGATCAGAGAGAGATTCTGTTTCCTGGGGCCTGCTTCTGAGGCCCAAAGTTACCTAACATTATAACAAGGGCTGTAGGAGTTATGAGCCAGCAACCATGGACAAAAACATGTATATAACATCACAACAGTGATTTGACCCTTCTTGGGATATGCAGGAGGAATTCCCAAAAAGAGAAACCCTTTCACCTTCATCCATCCATCATCATCCATCCATCCATCCATCCATCCATCCATCCATCCATCCATCCATCCATCCATCTATCCATGCATACATGCATCCAGCCATCCAGGTATCCATCCACCCATCCAACCATCCGTCCAACCACTGGTTTACAAATTGCTGAATGCCCATTTATGTTTCATACTGCTAGGCACCAGGGGCCTCGCCAGTGATGGCCCCTTTACTCAGAGCTCCCAGGCTCTTCACAGAATACAAATTCTCCTGCTCACTGTGTAAATCCTGGGGAGAAAGGAATTTTTCCAACGTGGCACGTCATCATAGGTCTTTTGTTAACGGCCAGGCTGCATCTCCCAATCAGGCACTGAGAACTCCCAGGATCGTGCAGGGTACCAGCTCCTTATCTAAAAAGATTCAGTGACTTAAGGGCCCTTTCAGCTTGCAGATCCTCCTTAATGTTTTGTAAATTTTCTATATTTTTAGGCCTTCCAGAAAGGTCAGCAGGTGAGTGTGGGGCCTATAGAGGCTACACTCTATCTGGTAGGAGCAGTGCTTTGGAGGATGATTTTAGAGCTCACAGCCGCTGCAAGTTGTTTTTTACCTCCAGCCCCGCCCTCCATTCATTCCACTAAGCAATTCACTGATCCAGGAGGTTTTGTCCCAGCACTGCAGCAGCCCTCCTCTGGCAGGGGAAAACTTAGTGCCTACTCACGAGTCACCTCTCGTCACCTCTCACTGGCTACCTGTCCCACCTCCAGGGAGGGTAAGGGAAGGGTGAGGTCTGAGGGAAGGACCCCAGGGGTTGCCTCGGATATGATGATCTCAAACCCAGCAGGGGACACTCAGAGCTGTCACATTTTCTTTCCTCCCTGTGTGGTTCCCAGGGCTGGGAGACCCTAAACCAGTGTCCTGTGGTGGGAATGGTTCCAAGCTTTGGAGGGCCATGGTGCTGTTTCAGCCCAGGCCTCACCAAAGATTCCTCCAAGCTCGTTAGCACCAGCGTGCCATGAGTGCCAGGCAGCCGCAGTGTCTGGCTTCCTGTGCCTGCGGTTAGTTCTCGGCAATCAGAGCTTCCCAAGTGGGGTGCTGGGAACGGGTTCCAGACCTGCCGAGGTATTGATCGCCTACGCTCGGTGGAGCTCGGGGCAGCGTGGTGTCCCAGGCTTTTCACCTCCAGCTCTGAGTGGTTTTGTCTGTTTCCTGCAGACTGCCCCAAAAGTGTTGTTCTCTATGCATGTTCTGATACTAAAACGTTTGGAGGACATTGTCCTGGTGGTCTATAATCAGACAGTCGCTGAGTGTCTCATTGGTATTTCGAGGCTGGCCTAGAAAAGCTCGGGACCAAGCACTGGTCTAGATCAGAAATTCTCAAGTTTTATCGTGTAGGAGAATCTCTTGGGGAGCTCATTTAAAACACACATCCTGGCCGGGCGCGGTGGCTCACGCCTGTAATCCTAGCTCTCTGGGAGGCTGAGGCGGGTGGATTGCTTGAGGTCAGGAGTTTGAAACCAGCCTGAGCAAGAGTGAGACCCCGTCTCTACTAAAAAATGGAAAGAAATTAATTGGCAAACTAAAAATATATATACAAAAAATCAGCCGGGCATGGTGGTGCATGCCTGTAGTCCCAGTTACTCGGGAGGCTGAGGCAGGAGGATCGCTTGAGCCCAGGAGATTGAGGTTGCTGTGAGCGAGGCTGACGCCACAGCACTCACTCTAGCCTGGGCAACAAAGTGAGACTCTGTCTCAAAAAAAAAATCCACACATCCTCAGATGCTGGCCCCTAAGAGTCTGATTCTAAGAGTCTGAAGTGGGGTGGAGCTATTTTCTGCCACTGCTGGTCTTGGGGACCCCAATTTGAGAAGATCCGACAGAGGGGCTCTTTCCATCTTTCTTCCTGCTTTTACTGGGGTACTTTCTGATGCACCCGGGACCTGTGCTGAGCCCTGCAGGTACAAAGGTGAAAATGACACTGGAAGATTGAACAAGTGATTACAAGGCAGGGTGGTAAGTGCCAGCACCCAGCTAATGCACAGTGTCCTGGGAACTCTAGAGAGACCAGGAGGCCTCCCAGAGGAGGCAGCTATTGGCTGTTCTGAACGAGCGAGAAGTTCACTGGCAGAAACTGTTCCAGGCAGAGGAGGCTGCATGGGGTGGGGAAGATCTCAGCTGGCGCAGGCAAGCACGGCTGTTCTGTCCAGCTGGGGTAGGAGGTGGGCTGGGACAGCTTGGGGACAGCCTTCCATGCCAGGCTGAGGAGTTTGCATTTTGCCTGGAGAGCAATGAGGAGGTAATGGGTGGTGTAACCAGATTTGCATTTTGGGGAGCAGGTAGGAAATAAATTGGGGTGGGGTGTGGAACTCAGGCCAGCCCTGGCTCCACATGCACTCGGCTCTGCCCCTAGTGGCTTTAAGACCTGGGCAAGTTGCTTACATCTCTGAGCCTCAGTTTCCACATGAGCGAAAGTAAGTGTAGCAGTATCTAACATACAGGGGCGTTGGAAGCTTAAATGGGATGGCATATGAGAAAGCTCTTGGCACAGTGCCTGGCACCTAGTGGCCCTCAATACAGTAAGGTTCCTTCATTCCCTAGCTGTATGACTGTGGCAGCTGGTGGACAGGGAGAGGGGTCTGGGTGAGGGTCTCTGGGCAGGAGCTGGTGGGAGGCTGGCTTTCCAGGCCTGGAGAGAGGGAATGGGGGGGTGGATGGAGGATTGGGGGCACTGTGGGAGGAGGACTGTCCCAACAGGCAAATAAATGGATGTGGAGGTCTGGGGCACCCTCTTCATCTAGGTGATGGTGGGGGCAGGGGATGGGTTCAAGGTCCTTCTGGAAGACGGTGGCATGAGAAGAGAAGAGGGTCTAGGACAAAATTCTGGAGAACAACGCATTTGAAGAGCTGTCCAAGAAGGATCTGAAAAGTTGGAAAAGGGATGTGGAGAGAAGCAGGAAGGAGGCAGGGGAAGCCACGTCACGCAAGCCCAGGGCATGGCGATGACTAGCGCGGCGTGTCGCAGAGCGGTCATTAGGACGGTGGGCAGCCGCTGGGCCAGGCACCAGAAGGTCAAGGTGCTCTCCAAGGCGCAGCGGGGAAAGGAGGGCCCAGAGGGGGCGGGGCAGGTTGTTGAGAAGGTGCAAGGTCAGGGAGAGGGTGCTTTAAAAATAAAATAAATTTTATTTTATTTGTGCCGGGGCAGGGAGTGGCTCTGATGTAGGGAGGGGACAAGGCAGGGAGGCAGAGGCAGAGTGTGTGTGGGGGGTTGTGCGGGGAGTTAGTGGCGACTGCCCGTGGGGTCTTGGTCGTCTCTGCAGCTTGAAGGAGGGGAAAGCATCAAATGGATGGGCCAAAGGGCATTCTGGAAAAGTAGGGATGAGACGTGGAGGTGGAAAACCTTTGGCCGGAGGTCAAAGCTGGACTCTGCAGAGCTGGACTGCAGAGAGGTGGCCTGACAGCGCAGGACATGCTCACGTCCCGGGGCAAGGAGGGAGTGCATGGATGGCCAGATCTGGTCACTCCCGCAGGGCCTGGACCCTGGAGGGCTTGAGGTGGCTCCGTGGGCCCAAGTCCCCCACCCCCACCCCAGTGCTCATGAGGGCTGGTCATGGCCCCTCATTGAAGATGATCCAATGGGCACCGACATCTGCTTTCTCTCTCCTGGATTTGGGGTCTGTTTGTTTTGTTTTTACCGCCTGACAGTCTTTGGAGACCAATTCAGCATCTCCATGTTGCAATTACATCTTCTGTACTTAATTTGGAACCCTTAATAAACTGGGCATGGAATACAGGCTGCAAGAGAAGAATGGAATTAAAACCACATCCTGCAGTAATCAGAGCTCCACATAGCCCCGCTTCTTCCTTTCCCATTCTCGGCCCTGCTCTGCCCTCCTTTCTTGGAGAGAAACACATCTCTGCTTGCCTCATGGAAGTCAGTGGGAAAACCCTGTTCACGTTCCATATGCAGTCGGCTCTCAGTATCTGTGGGGGACCAGTTCCAGGCCCCTTGCGGGTCCCCAAATCCACAGATGCACAAGTCTCTGATAGAAAATGGTGTAATATTTGCATATAACCAATGCACATCCTCCCATATACTTTAAATCAGCTCCAGATTACTTATGACACCTAATATAATGTATAATAAATAATTCATACTGTATCACCTGGGGAATAGTGACAAAAGAAGTCTGTCCATGTTCAGTACAGACACTTGTTTTTTGCAAATATTTTCAGTCCGTGGCTGGTGGAAGCCACAGATGGCAGAGCCCATGGAGATGGGGCGCTGATCGTATAACCTTGTTGGCACAGACCCGTTCCAGGGTGGGAGAGCTTCAGGGACAGGAATGGATTTATGGTCATGCTGGGATGACCTCGGGCTTGCTCCTGGGCGCAGCAGAGTTGGGCTGTAAATAAAGACAAGATTTTCCCAACAATGGAAAAGGCCCCGCCTGCCTCACTCTGTGTGGAATGGAAGCCCTCTGAGTGACTCGCCCTTTTGGAGACCTCCCGTTGGAGAACAGCCAGGGAGCAGCTCGGAGCTGCCGGGAGACTCTCTGTACAGGAACTGCCTCCGAACAAAATCCATTCCCAATCCCCCAGGGCTGGCACTCGGGACCCAGGACTGGATTCTGCAACCTCATTTGTCTTCCAGGATTCTTTCTGCCTCCCTTCGCTTTGCCGATAAACAGCTCCGCGGCCACTCCCTGCTGGCTATATGTGGGCCTGAACTGGGATCATTGCCTCAATTTCCCTAAACACTGCTGAGTCAAGATTGGGGTATTTAACAAAATATTGTTCACGGTTCAGGAACGACAAAGGGGAAATAAATAGAAAGTAACATGAAACCAGAATGCGTGCTGGGTCCAAGGACAGCTTCTTCAGCTTGAGGGTCCCCCTCCTGCTCAGGGCTCTGTCCCTGGCCCCTCGCCCTCCACGTTGTGACAGTGGTCACATCTCTCCACCTCCCCTCTCCTCCCCTAGAGGACAGCCTTCTCAGACAGCACGAAATGAACCCGCGTGAGAGAGAAACAGGGACAGTGGCACTAGTCGGTCTTGTGACCTTCCAGCTGTTTCCTGGACTTGGGGGTGCCCGCGCTTCCCTGGCGTCAACCGCAGAACGGGGGCGTGAGGTCACGTGTTGGGACCTCACGTGTTAGGTCCCTGTTGCTGCATCTTGGTGTTTTTTCTTTTACTATTTTATTTCTCAAATTGTTTCGGAAACCAGACAAGCTGTGATTCACTGGGGGCCTCACCAGAGACACCACTAGAAATGCAAGATCCAAATGTGACAGAGGAAAAAAAAAAACCCAAAACCAGCCAAAAAATGGAGCTTAATTCATGACGGTGCTTTTCAATGACAATTTTTTTTTTTAAAGTTTCTTGGCAGGTCCCTGATGGAGGCTTCCTTCCTGGGGTTGCTGTCTCCAAAAATCACAGTAAGGAGGTCGAGCCCTCCACGCTGGGCCCGCCCCTGCCCCGCTGGGCATGTGGAGAGCGAGCTGCCTCCCTGGGGAGTGAGCCAGCCCCCCCAGGGCTGAGGGAGGACGGGACAGATGCAAGTTCTAGAACACGGACGTGGTCTTTCCCTTTGGGCTTTTCAAGAGGCTGTGATCACAGTGGTTTTTTCTGGCCTCTGGGTCTCCCTTGAGCTGAGGATGAGGAGACATGGCCACCTGGCCAGGCCTGGACATTCATGCGTTGGTTCCTGGTTTTGGAAGGTCTTATTTATTTTCTCAAGTTAAGCTGCCAGCCCCAGGGAGCACCGACTATCTTGGGGATACAGCGCTGAACAGCCCAGACCAGCCTCCCTCCCCGGGAAACTCACACCCTGCAGGGCAGCAGGAGATGCAGGCGCTCGTACAGGCAGGTGCACTAGGATCCAATCCCTGCCATCGCGTTCTGAGCACGTCCCACATAATTCAGTTATAAAACAAGAGATCACGTTCCCATGAAGTTAGTGAAAAATGAATTACTTTTCTGCAAAGATAGTGCAGAGTGCACTGTGCATTTCCCTCCCCCACAGTCCTTACAGGGAAATGGGAACATCCAAATGGTCCCAAGGGCGTCACTTCCAGGACACCCCGTCCCCTCCCCCAAAGACATGAGCTTGCTCTTTGCCTTGTCAAGCCCGGGGCTGGGGAGGGCTGCGGGAAGAGCATGTGCCAAGGCCCGGGGCCCCATCTGTGCCCCGCCCTGTGCGTGCCAGCTGAGGAGACGGAAACGCGTCCCCCCAGGACCATGCGCATCTCCAGGGCGAGGCTCCTGTCAGGCACACAGTAGGGCTCACAGATGTTTCTGGACTGAGGGCAGCTTTAAGGGGAGCGCTCAGTGCCTGGGGGTGTGGTTTGCCTGGGAAACTTTGCTGCACCCCTTCCTGCCAGCACCTTCCCTCCCGCCTGGCGGGTGTTCCAGGAAAACGGTGCCACACCCCTCCCACAAGCTTTGGAATGCTGCCCCTGGCCTGAGTTTGGACTTGGTGTCCCAAGTGTCATTCAGCCACTGGCTCCTAACCTATCTGAGGCCACACAGGTCTTTGAAATGCTTGGGGAAGCACTTCCTTTAGAAAACACATACACGGCGCCACCCAGCTCCATGTAGAGTGTCCCGGGTCCTCTCCCCTAGCCCGCCTGGTAGGCTCCCACCCAGCCTGGTCCCTGTCCCTCCAGGCTCTGATGCCTGCTGAGGAGAGACCTGGCCTCACCTGGGCGTCTCCTGACCGGGCTCTGCCTCTCTCCTGTGCCCACAGCCGCAGTCAGGCTGCCCCTTCTCCTGACTCAGGCTCCTGCTCCCTGAGCCTCAAGGGCTGCGGCAACGCCAGAGGCCGCCCCCCAGCAGCCGGCGTTGCTCTTCCTGCCTCTCCCTGGCTCTGCTGCCTCTGGGAGCTGCCAGGGAAGATCCGGAGGATCCAGGATGTCCTGCTGGAACTACCCCTGCCCTGCTAAGGGCACAGCCAGCCCCGCCTCCCCCTTCCCTGTCTGTGATCAACCCTGTCATCCCACATCCCACCCGGCTTGCTGCCCTCCAGTGTCCTGAGCGCCTCCTTTCCCCCTCAGTCCTCTCCCGGCTTTGTGCTCCTGTCTAGTTAGCGTCCTTGGTTACATTGTTTCTATTTGTGTCTTCAGGACCCTGCACTCTCTTCCCCCCGCCCTTTGCTGCTCCTACAGAGCAAACCCTGCCCTAGGTGGCCTCCTGGGGGTGTCCTCTCCTGCACCCAGTCTGGTTGTCCCCCTGCATTTCCCTCCCCCTCCCGCCTGTGCTCCAGAGCCCCCTCCCCTTCCTCCCAGGGCTGCCTCCCATTGCCCAAGGACAGTGGCACTGTGGAAAAGGGTCTCAGTGGAAAAGGCAGCAGGGGGATCGGGAGGAAGGAAGAGACTCTGAAAGGGAAGAGGACTCAGCTGTGCTCAGCAGTACTCAGGGTACTCAGCCGTACTTACCAGTACTCGGTAGCACTCAGCAATGATCCAGTGTAGATTTCGTCTCCCCAGTGCCTTGGGCTGAATTGTGTCCCCACAAAATTCATGTGTTAAAGTCCCAGCTACCACCCAGCACATCAGAATGTGACTGTACAGTTGACCTTGAACAATGCAGGGGTGAGGTGTGATGACCCCCTTGCCGTTGACAAGTCGTGTATAACTTTTGACTTCCCAAAAACTTAACTGCTAAACTGCCTGCCAACTGTTACCCGTAACACACAGCTGGTTAACATACATTTTGTATGTTTTGTGTGTTATATACTGCGTTCTTAAAGTAAGCTAAAATATATTTCATATTCATTAAGTATAAGTGGATCATCATAAAGATCTTCATCCTCTGTGAAGACATAGAGCAGGCTGAGGAGGAAGAGGAAGAGGAGGGGTGGGTCTTGCTGCATCAGGGGTGGCAGAGGCAAAAGAAAATCTGCATATGGGCAGACAGTGCGATTCAAATCCGTGTTTGAACTGCACTGGTCAACCGTATTTGCACACAGGGCCCTTAGAGGGGCAACCAAGTTAATGGGAGGGCCTATGGGTGGGCCCTAAGCCTATGTGACTGTGTCCTTAAAGAAGAGGAAATTGGGAGGCAGATATGCATAGAGGAAAGGCCGGTCAAGGCACAGGGAGAGGGCGGCCGTCTGCAGGCCGAGGGGAGAGGCCTCAGAAGAAACCAACCAAGTCCACACCTTGATCTTGGATTTCTAGCCTCCAGAACCCTGAGAAAATACAAGTTTGTTGTTTAAGCCACACAGCCAGTGGTACTTGTACGGCAGCGTCGGCAAAGGACTACAGGATCTGTCAGCTGGAAGGGACCTCAGAAATCATCTCCTGATCCACCTGCTTCCTTTCACTGAAGGGGAGATGAGGAGCAAGAGGAAGTGCCAGAGACCGGCTCCCAGGCCAGGGCTGCCTGGGCGGGAGGACATGGGAGGGGCACCTAGGTCGGGGAGAAGGGAGTCGCCCCTCTTGGGGCAGGGAGAGCACGGCGTGCGCAGAGCAGGAGAAGCCCGAGAGGGTGCAGTCTGAGCCTTCGCTGAAAAATCGCTGATGAGAGGCAGATGAGTTGGAGAAAAGGCACACAAATTTATTTAACATGCGTACACAGGAGCCTTCGGAACGAAGACCCAAAGATAGAGGGGAAATTGTCGATTTTTATGCTTAGGTTCAACAAAGTACGGACAGCCGTGTAGACACATGATTGGACAAAAAGGGCATGACCTAATGCTGACAGACTGAGGGGGAGCCCAGCAAGGCCTGTCTGTCTGGATTCTTCTCGGCCTCTCCGGGGAGCATTCCTTCCTTCTGGGCGTGGGGCAGGGCCCTCTCTGCAACGAGGGTCTGGTGGCTACCGTCAAACAAGGTGGGTGTGATAACTTCTTTATGGCCAGGTTTTTTTTTGTTTTGTTTTGTTTTGAGAGAGTCTCGGTTTGTTGCCCAGGCTAGAGTGAGTGCCATGGAGTCAGCTTAGCTCACAGCAACCTCAAACTCCTGGGCTCAAGCAATTCTCCTGCCTCAGCCTCCCAAGTAGCTGGGACTACAGGCATGCCCCACCATGCCCGGCTAATTTTTTCTATATATATTAGTTGGCCAATTAATTTTATTTCTATTTATAGTAGAGACGGGGGTCTCGCTCTTGCTCAGGGTGGTTTCGAACTCCTGACCTCAAGCAATCCGCCCGCCTTGGCCTCCCAGAGTGCTAGGATTACAGGCGTGAGCCACTGCGCCCGGCCATATGGCCAGTTTTTATGCAGAATAGTTTTAGGGGTTATGGCAGCTCTGCAGGAAAGGGCTCTGGTTTCTAAGACCCGCCTTGGGGCAGAATGGGACTGAGAGACCGGAGGACAGGAGGTCAGAGGAGTTTTGCTTCTGAGTGCCAACATGTGCATGCGTGTGGGGCGGGAGGCAGGGAAGAAGCACTGCCTGCCCCCCCCCACCCCAACACACGGTTGAGCGTGACCCTGGTGTCTGTGATGGTTCCCGACCTGGGAGGGGCCGGCCGTGGCACGGGCGCCCTCTGGTGGCTAAAGGGAGCATGGGTGGAGGAAAGGCAGGACACTGCCAAGGGGGGGCTGCTCCGCCCTCCCCAGGACCTCTGAGCTGCCCTAATGGAAGGTTAAAGGGAGAGGACTGAGTTCAACAGGAGGAAGAAGTGACCAACGGTCAGATCTGTCCAGGTTCAGGCGGGCTCCCTCGGGAGGCGGGGAGGCGTGTAGTTACGCATTCACTCAACAGATATTTACTCGGCACCCACCTCTCCCAGGCTCAGGTCCAGGGCTAGGAGCCATAGTGGCCAAGACAGAGGTGACCCTGACCCTCTGGGGGCTTGCCCTCTGCTGAAGGTGGCGGACACCAAGGACATAACTGCACCGTCATTCAGCGCGTCACAATTGCCAGGGAGAGGTTCGGAGGGCGCTGAGAGCATCTAGCCAGGCTGGGGCTGCAGGAAGGGCTGAGGGCAGGGCAGAGTGGGTAGACGGAGGGAGAAAGCGTGCGTGGGGGCAGCGTGGCCAGCTGGAGGGAGCAGGGGTGGTGGCCGGCAGGCCTGACACCAAGTGCAGTGGAGAGGGGGGAGGGTCGTGAGGGCTCATTGCCACAGCGAGGGCCTTGAACTGTCCTGAGAGCAACACGAAGCTGCTGGCAGGGAGTGGTGCGATGAGGTTTATGTTTTGGAAAGACCAGCCTGGCTGCGGTGGTAAGGGCACGAGTGGCAGCAGGGAGCAGCTGGGAGCTGTGACAGGTGGAGGTGAAGCACAGCCTGGGAGGGGGGACGGGGCTGGAGAGCATGCTGGGATCTGAGTCCGGGGTAGGGGCTGCTGGGGTCACAGGATGAGGCTGGCGGAGGGCCATTGAAGGCAGGGGATGGACTAGTCCGGAACCCAGGAGACAGATCTGGGCAAGAGACTTAATCTGGAAATTAAGGGTAGGCCATGGGAACAGACGTGGCTTAGGGAATATGTGCAGAGGAAGAAGAGAAGAGGCCTGAAATGAAACCTTGAGAAATATCCACACTTATAAGATAGTCATTAGAGGAGGCGCCTCTCTGAATGTTCTCATCCGTGCAATGGGCATAACTGTGTTCGCTGGTGTAAGGATCGAGAAGGAGAAGTACATAAAGTGTTGGTGCTCCGCTGCTGGTACAGTCACGTGTTGCTTAACGACAGGGCCGTTTTCTGAGAAATGCATCGTTAGGCAGTTTTGTCACTGAGGGAACATCACAGAGTGCCCTTACAGCCTATACACACCTAGGCTAGGTGGTACAGCCTGCTGCTCCTAGGCTGCACACCTGCACAGCATGTTACTGCGCTGAATACTGCAGGCAATTGTAACACAATGGTAAGTATGTGTGTATCTAAACATATCTAAACACGTGAAAAGTACAGTAAAAATATGGCATTACAACTATATGTGAGCTCACCGAAATGTCAGTGTGTGGCAGATGTCTGTATTTGTAGCTATGACGTGTTTCCTCATTGCTCTTCCTCCTGAGTTAACATTGGTTTATTAACAACCGTTCCTAAGATGTGACCAGAGAACTGGGCCTCGTTGCTGAATGCAGTCTAGATGTTTACTTCTGTTAATGCAGCCCAAGCCTGAACTTGCATTTTTAGCCCTGCAGCTGCTGCTGAGCATGGGGTCCACTAGGACCTCGGGATCTACGCGAAAGTGCGCTTTGACCTAAGAGCCTATGAGGAGGGGGCCGGGGCCCTCGGCAGGAACCCAGGGCAATTCCCAGACCCAAGATCTGCAAGTGCCCTTTCCAGCAAAGGCAGGAAAGTTGACAGCATCCCCAGATGTTGAAGTGCTCTGGGATCCCCAGGGGGTGTCAGAAAAGGGACAACAAAGCTGGGGACTGGGAGTGTCGAGGGAAGGGGTCAGTTGAGAAGATCCTGAGATGAGGAGAGGGGACTCTCCAGGCTAGGGTGTGCATGCTCTGAACCCCCTTATCCAAGCCTCTTATATCTTTCGGTGAAGCCATGTCTGCTGCCCCTGAGAGGAGGAGTCTGGCTGTGACCATCTTGGAAGCAGGACTTCTGGCTAGTGGGTAGTGGCTGGAGCAAGGCCGCCCTCTAGTGGTCTTCTCTGCAAGTGCAGTCAGTGGCTGTGCCAGAGAGCTCAGAGCCTGCCTGGGGGACCCCACCTCTCCTCTCCTGGGCCACAGGCTGCCTTTTCTTTCTTTCTTTTTCTTTTCTTTTTTTTTTTTTTTGAGACAGAGTCTTATTCTGTCATCCTGGCTTCTGGGGTCAGGTGATCCTCCTGCTTCAGCCTCCTGAGTAGCGGGACTACAGGTGTGTGCCACCATGCCCCCAGCTAACTTTTCTATTTTTTGTAGAGAAGGGGTCTCTCTATTGCTCAGGGTGTAGGCTGCGTTTTGTTCAGCCTGTTTCCTGGTCCTTGGGCGAATTGGTCCTGCCTTTGGCTGTCTGTCAGTCTGCCTCCAGCTGCGTGTCCCTTTGTTTCTGGCTTGTGGTAGCCGTGGCTCCCTGGTGTACCTCTCTCTCTCTGTCTGTCCTGCTGGCTCGGGCTGTCTCTTCCTCTGCGTCCATGGCCAGCCTCTCCTGGCTCTGTCTCTCTTTCCATCCCTCTCTGCCTCACGCTCTGCCTGGCCCTGGCTCTCTGTTTTGCTTGTCTGTCTGTCTCTGACTCGCTCCCTGCCCCCATCCCTGTGTCCTTGAGCTGGGGTCACGCCTGCCTCTCCCTAACATCAAAGCTGGTTCTTGAAAGACACTGGGGCTTCCCTGCTTTTTCCACAACGCGTCAGGAGCTCCTGGAGGGACCAGGGCTCAGGCCACACCCAGCAGTGACCTCAGATAGGGTACACAAGGTCAGAGGAGTCCTTGGCTGAGCTGGGAACTGTGACAAGAGATTTTTCCAAAACATGCTTATAGGCCCAGCCAGGGCTGGGCGTGCTCCAGCAGGCGTCAGGGAAGAAGAATGAGGAGCTGGCTGGAGTCTCCCTGGTCCCGCCTAATGCCGCCTCCTCCCGGAAGCCTCCCCTTCCTGTTCCGTGTCCCACAGCTCTTAGGACTCTGGTGTCCAATACAGTAGCCGCTGGTCACATGCGATGGTTTACAGTGAAATTGATTAAAATTAAATAAAATGAAAAACTCAGCCCCTCAGTCACACTAACTGCATATCAGATGCTCAATGTGCATGTGTGGCAAGTGGCTACTGACCAAATTGGACAGTACAGATAGAGAATGTTAGCAGCATCCAGAAAGTTCCATTAGTCAGCTCTGTTCCAGAACAATCTTTGGAAAACACCCCTTTCCTCAGATACTTTCCTACCCTCAGAGGGAAGGTAGGGCCATGACGTGTCCATCTCAGGATCCCTAGGGCCAGCGTGTCAGGTGATATGCACTTGTTGGCTGGCTGGATATATGGGTAAAGGATGGGTGGATGGATATATGAATGGATGGATAGATAGATAGAGGTACGGATGGATACACGAATGGATGGATGTATGGATGTATGGATGAATGGATGGGTGGATGGATATACAAATGGATGGATGGATGGATATATGGATGAATGGATGGGTGGATGGATATACAAATGGATGGATGGATATATAGAGGAATGGATGGATGGATAAATATATTGATGGATGGATGGATATATGGATAAATGGATGGGTGGATGGATGAATATACGAATGAATGGATATATGGATAGATAGATGGATGGATATATGGATGGATGGATGCATTTTCAAAACTCCTATGCCACAGGAGTCCCTGGGGGACCCAGGAAGGGGGCAGAGCTGCCTCTGAACTGGCCAGGTGAACCCTCTTGCTGGTCTGTGACGTTACTCTGGTCCAGGTTTTGCAAATGAGAAGAGGGCCTTTGATGACCCTCAACCTGAAAACTTGAACTTATGAATGACCATCAGGGGACTCTGGGCTACAAGAACTTGGGGGTTCTTGCACTAAGGTGAGGGACTGAAGGGCTAGGCTTGGAGACCTCATATTTCAGAGTGAGCACCCAAGCTGCGTTGTAGGGTGGAAGTAGCCACGGTGGCAGGCAGTGAATAACTGGGGGAGGGGGAGCCAGAATGGATGGATTGATGGATATATAGATGAATGGGTGGATAGATATATGGATAAATGGATGGATAAATATATGGATGGATGGATATGAATGGCTATCTGGCTGAATGGATGGAGGGGCCCAAGACTTGAGCCCCAAGAGGGGGCCAGGGCACTGGGACAGGGATGGAGCAGCTGTGAGGCCCAAGTCCATCCCAGCCCAGGGCAGACAGGAGTCGAGGCAGGCCTGGAAGGAACCACCCCTCCCCTACACAGATGGTTAGCAGCAGCTGGGCCGGGACAGCCAGGGTGGCCAGGGTAGGGACAGGGGCCTGAGCCAGCAGGAGCAGGAGCAGGAGCTCAGTGGCACCTCCGTTCTGTCCCCAGGGCCTGCTCCCCACTCAGTACCCCAGAGGGCTCCTGGGCAAGCGTCTGGCCTTGTCTGGACTGCCGTGAGGGGATCAGGTGGTCAGGCCCACCACACACGCACTTGCATTTGCACAAACACACACGTGCTCACACTCAGGTGCACCCCCAGGCACACACTCACGTACACAGATGCACGCACAGCTTCCCCGGAAAGTCTTCACTGGCGCTGAGTGCTCCCTGGACAGTCTGTGACTTTGTTTGACAGGGTGGGAGTGGAGACAGGACAGGAGGGGATCCCGCACCCAGTCTGGCCCTCACCTAGAGCAAGAGCCAGCTCCGCCCAGGACAGTGGGCTCTCCTGTCCAGGGGTGCCTCGGGGATTAGAGGAGGCCGCTGCAGGGACCTCTGAGGGGCAGAGGTGAATCAGGCCTTGGGGCTCAGGTGCATTGCAGGCTGGGTGGGTGGGAGTTCGGTGCGGGGACAGTGGGGAGTGGTTCCCACAGGTCAGATAACCTCCTCTCTGCACCCCACTAGCCCCACCCTTCCCATCCTGCTTTCCCCCAGCCTGCTTTGTCAGCATCTTTGTGCACGAGGCCCCAGACGTTCCCAGGAATTTTCCTGCCTGGCCTCTGGCCCAGGGAAGGGCTGTCTGCTGTCTGCTTGTCATCGTCTGTCCTGTCCTGTCCTAGCAGCCCAGGGCTGGGGGGTGGGGCTGGGGACACTTGTAGCCTGAGCCCTCTTTTGGGGCATGGTGTGTCTCAGCGTGGCTGTGTGGGGTGGGGAGAGCGGGGTGTAGGGTGAGGGATGGCGCAGCTTTCTGGAGCTCCTCAGGATTGTGGCTCTGCTGGCAGCCCGGAGCTGTTCCAGGGACCACAGATCTCCCCAACACTTCGCTAGGGGGGCCCCCTGCACTCACACACAGAGCTCCAAGTACATCCCAGGGGAGGGGGCTGGAGAACGTGAAGGGTAACCTCTGGCATGGCGGGGAAGAGGCCGAGTACCTCTTTGCTGTGTGGGTCACCTGTACCTCCTGTGAAGACAGACCCCTGGGCTGGCCGTGTGGCCCTGGAGGATGGGGCTGCTGGGGGGTGGGGGCAGAGAAGCTCCCCCTATGTGAACCCTCCTGCAGAGTCTAGCCCAGGCCCCCTTGGGCCACAGGCCTTAGGCCGCTGCCTCAAAACTGAGGGTGGGCTCTGGGGCTGCCGCCTGGGAAGCCCAGGAGTGGGGGCACAAGGCCGGGACACTGAGTCTGAGCTCACCGAGTCTGAGCTCACCGTCTCTCCGGTTCTCCAAGAGGTGTCGGAAGGTGGGGCTTTGGACTTGCGGAGTGAAGCCAGGTCCCAGCCAGTGGCCTTAGCCCTGTCACTGGCCTCTCTGAGCCTCAGTCTCCTTAACTGTGAAGCATGAAGTGACAGTAGCTTGTGGGGTTGTTCTGGGGATTGAGTGAAGCCCTGGGTGAAAGTGCCTGGTCTGGAAAAATTAGTTCCCTTCCTCCTCCCTCCCTCTTCTCTCTCTCCTCCTTCCTTCCCCGCTCCCTCCTCCCTCCCATCTCCCTCTTCCTCTCTCCTCCCTCCCCTCCTCCTCCTTTTCTTCCCTTCCCTTTTCTGCCCCCTCCTCCCTCTTCCCTCTCTCCTCCCTCCTCCCTCTTTCCTGCCTCCTTCCTCCCTCCTCCCACTGCTCTTTGTTGATATACATTAAGAAGCAACAAACTGTGGACAGGCAGTTTCCTTTTCAAGCCCTTTATTCACTAAGAGACTGTCCTGGCACTGTCCAGGCTGGGCAAAGGGGGCTGTGGGAGGACTCGCCTCTGGCTGGCCAGCCATGCTGGCCAGCATCCCCTCCCCTCCCCTTGCCCACAGACAGGCTCACCTGGCAGCCACACCACACAGAGCCACCATGGGGATGCCGCCTGCTGCCCACATGGCTGTGAACTCATCTCAACCAGTGGCCACTTCCATGCCAACACTTTGGATCTGGGGACAGAAGCAGCCAGCCTCCTTGGTCCCCCTGACACCCAGCTGGGTAGGCGTGTCCCCTGCAGAGCCCAGGGAGCAGTGCATGGTCCAGGAAACTGTTCCTGAGGAGCTTGTGGGTTGGAATGTGCCAGGCGAGGCACCTGCCTGCCCTGCAGGTGAGTGCAGCCCGAATCCCAGGAGGGGCGCTCCCAGCTCCCTCTCTGGCCCTCCTGTCCCAGCTGGGGGGGGGGTGAGCAGTGGCCTCTCTTAGCAATGCCTTAATTTTGTTCCTGAAATGGTTGTCAGCTGGGACATGCACCCCTCATGTTATCGATGTGGAAACCAGGGCCCAGCCCAAGGGGACAGTGCTGGAGGGGACACAGGTGGCAGAACAGTTAATTCAACAGACGTGTGCTGAGCGCCTCCCGGGTGCCAGGCATATGCCGGAAGCTGGGACCCCGTGTTGAGGACACCGCAGGCTTGTCCTGGAGGACAACTGAACCTATCAGACATCCTGCGACCCGGGGCTGCAGAGGAGGGGGATGGGGTGGGAAGGGGGGGGCGCGAAGAGGGCAGAGGAGGCTCCTGGACTGTGGCTTCGTGGGGCAGTGGGTGGCAGAGGTCGGCGTGCCCATCCCACAGCCTTGGCGGGGCCACCGTGGGCAAATTACTTGGCCTTTTTTGTGTCTCCTGTTTGTTTGTGTTTTTAATACTCTGCTATGCAGTGAGGGTAGTAACAGTGTGGAAGCCAGAGCTGGGGTGAGCTTGTACACGAGGGCTGTTAAGAATGGTCCCTGGTGAGAGTGAGAGCCAGGTGAGTGTCCCCTCACCTCTGGCCCCAGGACTGGTCAGATGCCTCCTCCCCAGGGCAGTGGCTGGAGGGGAGCAGCTGGGCAGGGCAGGGGAGGAGCGGGGGGTTGGGGGCTGGAGGTGTTGCCTGCTTTTTTTGAGCCTAATTCCCTGTCACCATCTCCAGGGACACATTGACTGGACTCCAACTCTGGAGGACGCTGGTCACCCAGGGTCCCCTGGCCCAGGGGAGGGATGGACCCCAGGAAGGCACAGCTGGCTCTTGCTTTTTTCAATTACAAAAGCAGATATTGCTCCATGTTACAAATTCAAAGAACACAGGAACATAAAACACACGCTGGAAGTCCCCCTCTGAAACCCCTGCTACCTCGTTAGCCCCCCTCAACCCTGCCTGCGAAACCTGCTTCCCGAGATTAAACACCATTAATAATTTAAATTGCATCCTTTCCAGATCTTTTAAATATTTTAATAACCTAAACACACACAGACGTACCATTTTCGTATAAAAAGGAAGGAAAGAAAATTACGTAATATTACACACATTCGTCTGCAACCTGATTTTCCGCCTACGATATGTCTCGGGACGTTCGTGTCAGGACATACGGGCTGCTTCACTGCTTTACTGGGGCAGCGTATTCCATAGTGAGAGTGTACCACAATTTTTTTTTTTTTTTAGCCATTTCCCCAGTAATGGGCATTTAGGTGGCTTCCAATCTTTTGCTATTGCTAATAGTGCTGGCGTGAGCATCCTTGCGTGTACGTCTTGTGTCCGTGTGCAAGTGGTCGTCTTGTGTCCGTGTGCAAGTGGTTCTGACACTGAATTCCCCAAGAGGACTGAAGGGAATGTGCATTTTAAATGGTGGTGGGCAGTGTGGAGGCGTAGTTCAGGGTCTGTTGCTGCAAACTCCCCTGTGTTCCTGTATGTTCGGGGAGCGGGTGAGCCATGCTGTGCGGGGGAGCGCAGCGCTGGTGACGCTGGTGACCCAGGTCCCCACAGTCCCCAGGCTGCTGGGCCACATGGTGCGGGAGCTCCCAGCATGCTAGCGCACCTTTCCCATGAGCCTCATGGCTCGAGGCAGTCCCACGGACTCTCCCTGGTCCATTAATGTCCCCTCGCTGCTACACGACCTCTGTCCCCTGGCTCTCCCCGTGAGACTCCTGACTTTACCCCCAGCTGGTGACTTCGCTTCCTGTCTCATTGGGGAGATGGAAGCCCCCAGGAGGGCGAGGGGCCCCCCACCACACCTACCCTCTGCCGCGTCAGTGCCTGTCTCTTCTGCCTCTGTCCTGGGCCGTGGCAGCCCCTCTGCTCTGCACAACCAGAACTTTAAAAATATTATTATTGAGATATATTTTACAAAATTCATCCCTTTAAAGTGTACAATTCTGCGGTTTTTAGCACCGTTTGCAGAGTCATGTAACCCTCACCACTACCTAATTCCAGAGCGTTTTCTTCACTCCGAAACAAAACCCCTACCCATAGCAGTCATTCCCCGTCCTCCCTCCACCCGGTCCCCGGTGACCCGAAATCTGCTCTCTCAGCGGAGAAGTCTCGTCTCTACAGATTCGTCTATTCAGAACGTTTCGTATAAATGGAATCATTCAGCCTCCTCCCCGTCTGTCTCCCCTCCCTTACAGCAAAACTGCACAAAAGAGTTGTCTCGTCTTGTCTCCAGTTTCTCTCCTTTCATTCTCCCTTGAACTTAGTCCTTTCAGGCTTTTGTCCCCACCCTGACGCCAAAACTGTTCTCAAGGTCACCGATGACCTTGGCATCGCTAACCCCAGGATTCGTGGGTTTTTATGTGGTTGATCACTTCTCCTCTTTTTGAGTCGGATTCCCCTTCCTGGTTTCCTCTCCTTTGCCGGGTCCTTCTCACTGTCCTTCGCTGGGTGTTCAACAGCTTCCTGACCTTGCAATGCCAGAGGGCGCCAGGGCTCAGTTCTTGGTCCTTGCAACGTCTTGGAGATGGTGTCCAGGCTCACTATAAATGTCACCCAAGTGCTGATGACTCTCGGATTGTAGCTCCAGGCTCATTTTTCCAACTGCCCCCTTGACATTTCCCCTGGCAACTCCAAGCCCTTGTTTTCTACATGGAATTCCTGACCTCTCCCACAGAGCTGCCAGTCCCGCATCTCAGCAGGGGACAGCACCATTCTTCCTGCGGCTAAGGCCAGAGCCCTGGAGTCATCCTTGATCCTGTCTTTCTCTCACGCCCCAGAAAACCCTGCCATTCTTCTCCCTCTCCACTGCCCCATACCCCCAGCCAAGCTGCTTGGAGGTTGCAGCGGCCTCTTAAACCAGTGTCCCTGTTTCCACCCTTGACCCCATGGCCTGTTCTCACTGTAGTACCCAGAGGAGGGTTTCAAGCTGGGCTATGCGGTCCCTCCACTCAGAGCCTGGCGATGAAGCCATGTTTTCTGGCCGCCTACAAGGTCGTTCGGCCCTGCCCTCTCCGCCCTCCACTCCTTCCTCCCAGGCCCCTTTCTGTCCTTAGACACACCAGGTGTGACTCGGGCCTTGCCATTGCTGTTTCCTCTATCTGGGATGCTCTAGCTCAGAAATCGGCACCTAGCTCAGAAATATGCACCACTCTCTCGCCATCTCCTCCCCGACTTTACTCAAATGTCACTGTCACAGTGAGGCCATGTTTGGCCACTCTATGTGAAATTACAATTTCCCGGTCCCTCCCTACCTGCTTTTTGCTTTTTTTTTTCTCCTTGTGCTCACCATACTGAATATTCTACGTCTTGACCTTATTTATTACCTATTTCCCTCCATAGAATGTAAGCTCCTTAAGGGCAGGGCTTTTAGTCTGCTTGCTCATTACTGGATATTAAATAACTCCCGTCCCACGGGAGGTGCTGGATGAGTGGCTGTGGAATGAATGCGTCTAAGCCAGTGGTGGGGAAGTTCTCCCATGCCTCATCATGCCTGAGAGCAGCCCCCACGGCTATGCCACAGGTGGCCAGGAGGTGGCACTGTGACCACAGAAATGGCGGGCTCCTGGCTGCCCGGCCACTTTTCAGAAATCCACCTCCGTAGACACCTGCTTCAGACATAGTATGCTGGGACGTGTGTGACAATGCACGCGCCTCCCAGGTCAGCTCATCTCCTGGCAGGGCTCCAGAGAACCTGTGATTATTTCTGGGCTGGCGAGGGTCACCAACCTACCTCCACCCCACCCCGGGCCCAGGTGTCAGCAAGGTGCCGGGACTGGGCAGCCTCTGGAAGCTGAGTGGATTTTGTTAGGTCCCCAGAGTCTTTCATGGAGCCCCGGGCCAGGGAGTGGGGCTACCCTGGCAGCCCCCTCTCTGCCTTGGGACTCGTCTCACAACCATGGGGCCCGGGGTAGCCCAGAGTGCTTGGCCTGGGTCCAGCTCTGCCCATTCTCAGCAGCCGGGAGAGCTCTTCCTTTGCTCCTTAGGAGGCAGGAAAGCTAAGGCCCCTCAGCCCCGCGTCCCTGAGATAGAGAGGTGAGAGCAAGGACCGTGCGGCTAAGCCGGGGCCCATTCCTGGCTCTGCCATTGCCAGTGGGTGACTTTGGCCAAGTGCTGAGCCTCCGTTTTGTCATCTGCCCAGCGGGACAGACAGGCCTGCGCAGAAGGTTGTGGGGAAGTTAGATGCTTGTACAACTGGGCTGGCGTGGAGCGGGTGCCCTCGGCCGGCGCTGGCTCCCATGCTGTGAGGGCTGGCCGGGCTCCGGGTCAGACCCGCAGGGCAGCGCCGGCCGTTCACTGCTCATTCACTTCCGCAAACACCGGGGCAATGTGGCTTCCATGTGTCCCGAGCTGTGTGGGGTGTTAGGGGACTGTAGGGACAGGACAACTTCGGCCCACATTCTAGGCACTAAGGACTAGTGGAAGGGACTGAACCCACATGGAACAAAGTTAAATAACGAATAGGAAACACAGTATAAAAGAGTCAGCAGCTGCTCGTGACCAACTGCCCAGTGAGCAGGACAGACAGGAGATGCTGTGGCTTGGCCAGAGGAGCAGTGGGCTGTGTGGTCCAGGGAGGCCACTGCAGGCTCGTGGGGCTGGCGGGCAGGCAGAGTCCACGGTCGTGGCTGTGGAGGGAACCAGCTGTACCACCCCCGCTGCCACTGTCCTGTCCCCGTGGCCTGGTCCTGAGCTGGTTTCCAGAAGCTGCTCCTGCCTGTGATCTGTGGACTGGGCTGGAAAGGAGGGACGGGCTGGAGGTGTCTGCTGCCTGCCTGGGGTGGGGGCTGGCAGCAGCTGAGGCCACCTGCAGTGTGACCTGGCTCTCACCCAGGGAACGGTTCCAAAGGTGGTACTATGTCCATGGATGCAGAGCAGAGCAAAGCGGGCCGAGCCCTGTGCAGAGGGCACTCTGGTCCCACCGAGGAGGGCCGGGGTGGGGGGCACGGGCCATCAGGATGGCGCTCTCCACCCCTGGGGTAGGGTCACTTAGGACGCTTCTGCAGGACCCTGCCCGGGAGCATGATGACAGATATTGCCACCCTGCCCACGAAGTCCGGATGTCACCTTTAGGAAACACAAAACTGCCAAAAAGCCTGTGGAAGCTGCTACATCCAAGGGATGACACAGGAACACATAGGTCCTGAGCGCCATCTCCGGGTGAGGCCCCACCACACATCCGAGACGCCTGGTGCCCACGCCCCAACACACTTTCCAGGCCGTGCCCAAGGCGAGAGAGAGGCCTTCAGGGTCCCGGGCTCCCACAGGTAAGTACGGGGACAGCTACAGCACCCTCCGCCCTTTCCTTCCCAGAACCTGCGGCCCACTGTCCCTGTCAGCGTCAGAGCAGGGCCCGGCTCTGCCCTGAGCCTTCTGTGCCGAATCTTAGACCTGCCGCCCTCGACCTTCTCCCCACCTTTCCCCTGTCTTACCCCGTCCTCTCAGTTTCCCTGAGGCTGAGGCTGAGGCAGCAGAAAGGGACGCAGAGCCGGATGACCCCCTCCCAGCCTCAGAGCCCCAGGCCTGCTCAGGGACAGAGCAGCTGGTCTGTGAGGTTTCTGTCATCGTGGGTGGCCAGGCAGTCACTGGGCAGAGAGGCCGGGGCTGGTCCTGCAGGGTCGGCCTCCCCTGCCCCCTGCCTGCCTGTCCAGGCTTGGTCCTGGCTTGGCCCAGCTGCCTGCTGGCACGGAGGCCCCTGGGTTTGCGCTGGGACATGAGCCTGTTTGCCCCCCAGGACCCTCCCCCACGGCACGAAGCAGAGCGAGTGCTCACTTAGATTAATTAATCTGCTGCCCAGCCTGCTCCTCCGACCCATCTTTTATTCATGGACAAGCAGCGTTCTCTGCTGTATCAGGACTCGGGCATCAATATTTCATCCCGGCCTCGCTTGCCAGCTCCCCGCTCCCTCCCTGCTTCCCGGGCTCTAGGACCCGGTGCTGGCCCAGCCCAGGGCCCCTCCCATGCCAGGCTGCCCTCCACTCACACACTGGTCAGCAAGCTGGGGAAGCCAGGCATGGTGGCCGGCCTAGAGGAGGGGCCCGGGATGCTGAGGGGGCGGAGGCCTCCCGGGGGAGGCTGTGCTGATGGCCCAGCCCTGCCACATCTTGGCTGCACTGTCGGGACCAGAGATGAGGGTTGCAAAGGGCCTGGCGCAGGTCCTGGCACATAGTTAGCACTCATTCTTTCCCTCCCTTTTGACCAGTGTGTCTTGCTCATTGTCCATCCCTGTGCGGCAGCAGTTGAACGAACGCCTGGTTGAAGGAATGAGGTGAGAGCAGCACTCAGGAGCCAGGAGCACCTGCCCCCCAGCACCCAGTCCTCTCACCTCTAGGGCGTGGCTCTCGGGCTCCAAGCAGGTGCCCAGGACCACGAGGGCTGAACTTGGGATCTGGAGGGGCCCCTTCCCTGGATTCTAGCCCAGGGCTTGTAACCTGGGTCTGCAGAGGGGCATGTGTGTGTGTGTGTGTGTGTGTGTGTGTGTGTGTGTGTGTGCCTGCACATGGGGGAGAGAGAGAGAGAGAGTATGGGTTTTTTTTTTTGGTAAAAGGAGGGTCCCTGGCTTCCATCAGATTCTCAGTGGGGTCTTGAGCCATAAAAGTTCACAACCACTCCATTGTAGGCAGCTCAAGTCTCCTCTTTTTAATGTGGAAAGAAGAAAATTAATGGGGTTGCTCCAAGGAGCCACCTGCAAGCGGTGTGTGTGGGACTATGGGCATTACAGGTGCCCGGATGCACACACATGTGTGAGAGTGTGAGAGTGTGAGTGTGTGAGTGTGAGAGAGCATGTGTGAACCTGGCAGAGTGTGAGTGGGCGTGTGAGTGAGAGAGTGTGTCCGCGAGTGTGTGAGTGTGTGAGCACGTGTGAGTGTGAGTGTGAGAGAGTGTGTGAACCTGTGTGTGAGACAGCGTGTGTACGAGCGTGTGTGTGAGCATGTGAGCACTGTGAGTGTGTGAGAGAGCATGTGTGAGCGTGTGTGTGTGTGTGTGCGACAGCGAGTGTGTCTGTGAGGGTAGGGCGGGCGCCGGGCGGCTGCACAGCGGGCAGGGCAGGTACACCCGGGGCCTGCTTTTCGGGCTGAGCTCCTTCCTGGGGCTGGCGGGGCCCTTTCTCTCCGTGCCGGCCCGTGGTCAGCGGTGCCGGGCGGGTGAGACGCAGCAGAGGGGACTGCTCTGGCCCTGCCGGTGCCAGCGAGGAGGTGGGGCAGCCGTGCCAAACTCCCCGCTGCACTTGGTGTGGAGGCTTCCTGCGGGCACCGTGAGCGTCCCACTCCCTTCCTTCCCTCACACCCTATACCCAGTGGGTCTGGAAGTCCTGCCCGCTAAGCCCCCCAAACACACCCAGAAGGCGACCACTTCCATGCCATCCCCGGCCGCTGGGTGGCCTGTGCAGCCGGCACTCAACTGACCTGCCCTGCTCCCAGGAAGGCGGGCTCTCACGGCTGCCTCCCGCTGCGGCCTTGGTGCTCCCCCCGCCCCCCGTGTCTGCCTGGCTCACTCTCTCACCCCCTTCGAGTCTGCTGCCCTCGGCCCACGCCTCTTATTCCCTCCACGGCACACACGACCCCTGACCACACCAGCGCCTCTGCCACCTGTGCTTGCACAGCGTCTCCTGCCAGCCAAGAAAGCTCCCTGAGGGCAGGAGTTCTTATATTTTGTTCACCGAGTCATCCTAGAGCAGTGCTCACTAGGAAGGGCTCGATAAATATTGTAGGGTGAATGAATGAATGACTGAATGAATGAATACCTGCCATGTCCCTCAGTGGCCCATTCAGGACCATCCATGGGTCATATTTTTTCCTCAGGCCTCAGTGCCAGAAAAACCTTCGCCTGTGTTGAAAGGCTGCCGTTCAGTCACTCCTTTATCCACACTTCCTGAGCGCCTGCTGGGGGCCAGGCGCTGTCCCAGGTGCTGCGGAGACGGCCACGCACAGAACGGGCACACGCCCTGCTTCCTAACGGTGCGTGCGGATCCTGACGATCTTGTCCCCGTCCTCCTTTCTGCTTTGCTTGCCCTGTGCCCAGAGCTAATTCTCTGAAATTTTCTGCGTACGAAAACTTCCCCTCTGATCTCACCTCATTAGCCCATGTTTCTTCTCTGTGTCTTGATTATTTTGAACAGAAAAGGGAAATGCATGACAAGGACGAGGAGTGTCTGGTGGCCTGGCCAGGACTCTGGGGAGCTGCTGGGGTTGAGGCCCTTTCGGCCTCTCTCCGGAAACTCTCAGGTGACAGCAGACCGTCACCTCTGTCTCTGGGTCTCTGCCACCTGCCTCCTCCCTCCCTCGTGGACCTGCTTTCCCATCCGCTCAGCTGAAGACGAGGCCCCTCCACGCGTTGGCTTTGATGACATCATCCATTTATGCTTAATCTCACAGTATTGTGTGCATTCTTTTAAACTGTTTGAAAATCTTTTAGCAGCGAGATGTACGTAGATTACCGCTTGCAGATGCATGCATGTGTGTGCGTGTGTGCGTGGGTGGGTAGCGGGGCCAGGGACAGGTGGAGGATTTCCTGGAGAGGAAGCCGGAGGTGACAGGCGTCTTGCGTGGGGGTGCTCCCTTGCTGCCCCTCCTCCTGACAAGACCCTTGGTTATGAGTCAGTGTGACTTGCTAGGCTACAGCCTAGCAATTGCTCGGTCCTCATGTACTCTTGTCACCAACCTGCCATTTCCTGATTAGTTGTCCCCTCCCTGGCCCCGCCCAGCCAGCCTTGGACTTCCTGGTCTCATTCTTAGGTGGAGCCACTGCCCCTTTTGTCCTTGGCTCCCTGTTAGTGTCAGGGTGGCTGGGGTGACCCCTGCCATCTGAAGGTTGGTGCCAGGCAGGAGGTGGATGGGGGGAGGGAAGCAGAAGCAATTAGCATAGAGGCCAGAGGCAAAGGACACTGGGTTTTGGAGGGAGATTGGGAGGCTCCAGGTGGGGGTGGAAGGAGCCAGAATACTAACAGCAAATCGCCGTGTGTCCAGGGAACCCCCCCCCCAAGCTTGAGCACATACCCCTCCTTCAGCACTGCAGCCTTGAGCAATAAGAACTAGACGAAGGGGACTTTGGCCTAAAAGCCAGGGCAGAGGCACCCCACCCTCCCTGGGGGCCTGGGTCTGGGGTTCTCACTTTGACCCCTAGTCCCCTTCCCTCCCTGTCCCCCTCACCCCCCAACACGCACCCTGAGTCAGGACGAGGAGTCGTGGGAGGGAAGCAGCTTCCTTGGTGCCGGGGCTGGGCTGAAAGGTGTAGCGGCGAACTAGCCTTTGAACAAGTTAAGTAACTTCTCGGTGCCTCAGTTTTTCTGTCTGCGTATTGGATGTAATAACAGCACCTGCCTCCTAGTGTTGTTGTAAGGATGAATTGAGTTAATAAGACAAAGAATTTAGCCGGGTGCCTGCATATAGTCAGTGCTTGATAAGTGTTAGTCACTATTATTATCATTTGAGAAATTCTAGAAGTTCTCTCCACCCCTGTATCATCTCCTCCACCCATGTGTAGCCTGAAATTCCTCCTCCACGAGTTTCTCAGGATGACGGTTCTTCCAGGGCTCCTGTTAGCAAACACAGAATAGCACCTGACAGCACAGCGTGAGGACGAAGACCCTCAGGTCTGGCCATCGTGTGACTCGCCAGCTGTGTGACTTCAGGCAGTACCACAGCCTCTCTGAGCTTTGATCCCTTCTCTTTAGGTGAGATTACAACAGGCCCACCTGGAGGATTCTCGTGAAGACGAAATGAGATGGTGTGCTTAGAGCACTCGGCGCAGTGTGTGGCACAGCCTGAGGGCCAGGAAACAGGAGTCCGCTCACTTTTCGAGGTCTCTGGATGTGCCTCGTCCCATCCGATCCAGGCAGCAACTCCAGAGGTGGCCTCACTCCAGGTTTGGAGCCCGAGGCAGAGCATCTGAGCAGGGCCGGAGCGTGGGCCCCAGCTCAGGCAGGCGCTCTCTCGAGGCGGTGCCCCTTGGGGGCCGGCACAGGTGGCGTCACTCTTGGTGTGATGGATAACTCGGCGCTTTGCCCCTGAGCTGAGACCTGGAGGGACCTGGAGGGAACAGAGGACATTCCTGGAGGGAGGAGGGGAGTCAGGAGACCAGGCGAGGCTCCCACTTGGCAGGTTTGCCCCTGGCCCTGCCCTCTCCACCCCTGGGCTCCCCCATCTGTCCCCACCAGCAGCTCCCAGGCCTGGCCTCTGGGCTGGGGGCCCTGAAGCAGAGCCTGTCTGCAAGAGTGGAACTCCATGCAACCCTGTCCCTCAGGCGTGGCCTTCTCTGATGCCTTCCGGCCTCTGCAGACCACAGGAGGGTTAAAATTGCCCCAAACAAGAGGGTAAGCTTTAGACATGTTCTCATTTTGTATGGAAATTGTGGGGGAGAGAAGAAGAAAAGACAAGTGAAAAATCACCTCATCTGGACTGAGCAAGGAGAAAGCAATTTCCTTCTGGAATCTTTTTCTGATTCTTGAAAGACCCAATTTGGAATGTCCTGGTGGCTCCGGCTGGGGTGTGGGCAGGACCACCTGCATGGCATAGAGTGGGGACCTGGGGGCAGGGGTGGGAGCAGTGGGGGCCGAGGGGAGGGGCAAGGAGGTTGTTTCAGCCTGGGTCTCAAGGACAGGCCAGCCAGCGGGGACGTGGTGAGAAGGGCTGACCTGGCAGAGAGGAGGAGCTGGAGTGAGGCGGCAGGGCTGGACCAGAGAGAGGAAGAGGGTCTGGGGGTCCTAATGGACCAGGGTTGAGGGGATGTGCTGGGGAGAATTCCAAGCCTGGTAGGGGGAGGAGGGTGGCCCAGCACCCAAAGAAGGCCCACGCTTTGGGGTCTGTGTCTTAGCAGATTTCTTGGGGCAGAGGAACAGACCCATCCTGAAGGACGAGGAATTCTCAAGCCTCTTTGCTAGAAGGTCATCTGGTGCTGGGTAACCAGCTGGAGCCTGGTGGGCTTTTCCAGAGCCTGCAGGGACCTGGCATGGGGTGGTGAAGGGACACAGGCCAGCCTTGACCCCTCAGGGCTCCCCTGCTTGTTGCCTTCTGGAGCCGTTGTCCTAGTTCCTCAGTAGCCTCTCCTGCAGCCCTGCCTCCCTCCCACTGCCAACATGTGGCCCTGAGGGCCCAGCTAGCGGGCACCGTGTACCCCTTGGGTGGGGCAGAAATGGAGACTGAGACTCACTGGCACTTTAAGGGACTCCGTAGGGCTTGTCCTTCCCTCTATCGTGATGCAAATCCCGTGTCCTGAAGCACCAATCCATCGCCCAATCTTCAACTCACCCATCCACCAGCCAAGGCCACCACCCTATCAACCAAGCCACCACCCCATTAACCAATCCACCAGCCACCACCCAACCTATTACCGTACACCCTATTGTGCCATCAACCCAGCAACCTTCTAAGCAACATACCAACCAATCCACCAACCAGCTTATTCTACCATCTTAGCACCCTGCTAAGTAGCCTGTCACCCAACTCACCAACCAATCCATTACCCCACTGCCCATTCAGGAGATAGAAACTGCACAGTAACACTAACAGAAAACGTTTAGTATAAAGGACTGTTAACTACAATGGGAGATTACCTACTAACTCCAACACATCACCTGCCTGAAGAGTACAGGAATAGCAGATCTCGGGAGCTGCTGTTACCCGTAGGGCTGAGGCAGAGCATCAAAGGTGGGAACAGACTGGAAGACCCCCCTCCCACCGTCCCTACCCCGAGAGCTGAGCCCCAAACCTTGTTAGAGAGGGCACAGCCAGGGCCGCTGGAAGGCAGGAGCGGTTGCTGAGGTGCCATGCCGGTGGGACTCTCTCTGGGCCACTGGGTGCCTCACTGACGGGCCTGGAAGAGAAGCCCTTTCCCTCCACAATGTCCTTCCAGCACTCTCTACCAACAAAGCTGAAGGTAGAGCCGGCCAGTAAAGGGGAAATGTTTACAGGGTTGACTATTATCACAGCTCGGTGAAGGAAGCAGATTTGAAGCTGAAAGGCAGCAAGGTAGTAAGTGGCACACCCACTCTCCTGTCACCCCCAACCCTGCACCCCCCGAACCAGTATGCCAATTCATGCACCAACTAAGCAACTGGCTAACAAGCTGCCACCCCTCCACCCACCACCCCACCATCTGCTGTCCTCTGCCCCAAACACCAACCCCTCTACTCACCTACCAGCCAGCCCGGCAACCGGGTTTTCTTGGATGTTCCAGGCACTGTGCTGGGGGCAGTGAGGGCCACAGAGATGAAAGGGTGGTCTCCACCCTGCAGGAGAGACACTTGGAAGTAATTTATCCAAATTGGGTGACATATGCAACCTATGCCTATCACCAGCTTTGAGCCAACAAGGACCTGTCGTGCAGGTGACGTCCATGAACTAGACAAACAGTGGGCAGACGGTGCGCTCTGACGTTGGTGCTGAGAGACCACTGTGGCCTGGTGGCAGGGAACAGCACTGTGGAGGGTGGGGCAGTGATCTGGGCTCTGAAGAGTGGGCAGAGTGGAGATGTATTAACAGATTTGGAAAGCGGGGAGGAAGGCAATGAGGACAGGCATCTCTGGTGTCTATGGCATCCAGGAGGACTCGGCACAGGAAGACTTATGCACACGAAGGGCTCGCCATGCCGGGACAGGGAAGAGCCATCACGCCCCTGGGAGGAGCTGATCATATTGTCAGGTTCTTTCTCAGGCAGGAGACAGGGTTTCTGTCTAATGGGGCTCCTCCTCTTTCATCAAGAACTAAACTGGAATAATAATAATGATTAAAAAAAAAAAAAGGGCTCACCCAGCATCTGGCAGACATCAGAAAGAACTTCCAGTCCACGCCAGCAGGAGGCTCAGGAATCCTATTCTCTGTAGACGTTGAAGAAGAGAGATTCCCATCCTTTTGGGATGGCTGAAATGCTGACCCGCACAGAGGCAGGGGGATGGCTGTGATGACCCTCCCTAACCCTTGTGTTAAAGCGTTCCCCGCGGCCCAGGTCCACCTGCTCCCAGGCTCCCATCAGCCCAAGTGCCATTAAGTATCTTGGAATAAAAATCTGACTTCAGAATCAATTGATGGAGAGAGGTTCTCCAAACATTCGCGGGTGAAGGTAATTAAATTCCGATCGGAGAAGATGGAGCCGTGTGACAGGGCGGTGGGGGCAGCGTGCTGGCGCCGGGCTGCTGAGCAATGAAATCACGGGCGTGCGCAGCCCAGAGCTGGCAGCGGCACAAAGGAAATTGGAGCAGTCAAATATTTCCCTCCTCGTTGAGTTCCATTTACATGTTTATAATAGAGGTTCTTAAGGCCCTAATGAGAAGGCTGCTCATTGCAGGGAAGAGGATGATTAAGGCTCTGCCAGACAGATCAGGGACGGGAACAAAGGCCTGTTAATTACTACAGAGGGACAGGAGGGGAGCCGTGCTCCAGCTCACACTACCCAGACCCTCCCCAGACTGGTGCCTTCCTGTTCTCCAAAGCTTAGCTTTGCCCCCAGCCCAGGTGACCTCCGGTGGGGGGGGAGGGGTTGGATAGATTCCCTGGAGTTAGATTCAGAGGCTCAGGGACCATTTCCACCTCCCCTCCCTAGGTAGTAATTCCTGGCAATACCTGTGGCACATACAGATTTCTCCTCTGGAGGTGCCTTTTTGGGAGAAAGGGCTGAGAGGAAGCCACGCTGCTTAACTGCTGGGCCCCTGTCTGAATGGCTAGGTCTGCCTGCCTGCTAGGGGACAGTCATGTAAACTCTAGCCCTAGAGGGAGGACGTCCCAGGCCTGCGGTAAAGCCCCTCTTTCCAACTGTTCAGGGTGCCCAGGAAACAGATACACCTATGGCGATCCATACACCTATGGCCAGAACTAGTGACTGATGATGCCATCTGGTACGAAGGCAGCGTGTTCTTGCCAAGTTGATTTTAAAGCTTCTTTAACAACCAGAGTTGATGGTGTGGTGGGAAAAGTATAGGCTTTGGGTCAACAGACTTAAGCTGGGTCCAAATCCCAGATCTTGTAATTTGCTAGCGAGGTGTCCTGGACAGGTTATTAACCTCCCTGAGCCTCAGTCTCTTCATCTCTAAAAAGGAGATGATCTCACCTGCCACACTGGGGTTGGTTTGATGATGCAATGAGGTAGGTAATACCGACAAAGTCTGGCACATAGTAGGTGCTCAGTTCATGAGTTTAGCTACTTCTGTGGGGCTGGCTTGATATTCTGAGGCTGAAGACCTTGAGAGTCTTCTCTATTTATGACCTACAGGACTGGGGCTGGGTGTGTGCAGTACCTGCTGTCGCTCAGCATGTCCCTGCTCCATAGCACCTCTTCTTGCGATGGAGGTGTCTGGGAATATTGAGAGGGAAGAGGAGATCTGAGTGGGTCACGGGGGTGTGGAAATTCCAATCCTGTGCACTGCTTATCTGAATGCCTCTTAGCTGGGTCCCATCCTACTCCTCAATGCACAGGAGATGAGGGGAGAGAGGCACTAGAGTCACAGGTTTGGGGAGCACACTGAGACCCAAAGATGAGAGAAACAGACTCCCTGGAGGATATGGCACCATCCTGGTCTTCCCGGGGTCAGTGTTGGGTGTGTGGTCCAGAGGCTGTGATGTCATGGGAGGGGTGGGGGGAAAGGGGAGCAGCTGGGAACATCTCAGGGGCTTCTTGGCTTACCAAAGTGCCTTCCTTGGAGCTGTCCAAGGTGCTGGCCTCAGATCCCATTGGCACTGGCTGGCCACACTTGCCCCCTCCAGTTGGTCGTCTGTCAGTCTTGGCACCTGTAGAGCTCGTGCCCAAGACTACAGCGATGACCCCTGCTACAAGTTCTAGAACTTTCAGCCATACCTACTGCTAAGAAGAATTTTATCTCAAGCCTTAGTGCTAACAATAACCTAGTCTCTAATCACAGCCTGCATCCTAGAGCTCACTTTAACCAGAACTCTGACCAGAATCTAGACTTGAATTCAATAGCAATCTGAAGACCAGCTCTAACTCTCATCCCTTCCTTAACACTAATTTAAAACTCTATCCTCATTTCTAGCTTCAAACCTCATATTGGTTAGAACTTCAACCCTCCTCCTAACCTCAGACTGAACCAGAGCCCTAAAGGCTTGGAGTTGGGAAAAGGATTGGCTCCACCTACCTCCTTATGAACATGGTCGAGCATCTATGGCAGACACTGCCCTGCTCTCAAGAAACTTGACTGTGTGTCTCTACTACCCTCACCCTCAGACGAGGAGCCCAGGCATCGACAAATTCATGTTAGTGTCAATATTGACAATATTTTCCCAAAGGGGACAGTCTTTGGAGATGTCAGCATCATTTTCCAAAGGCAAAGGATAGAGGGGGGCCAGGGAGCATTTTGGATTCTGCTCACTGTTCACCACCTAATGCGTGTCTCTGACTTCTGCCTCTGGGCTTCTGATCCACTGTGCATGCTGGCATGGGTGGGGAAGGAGGAGGGACCCTCTCCTGGAGGAGACTTTCACAGAGACCCGGCCCACTTGGCTTTATGGAATACGGTCCATACAGTTTGCGTATAAATGCTGAGCAGTACTGGGTAGCACACAAAGCATCAGACAGTGAGCACCTGCCATGGCCAGGCTCTCACAGACGTCCGCAGCACTTACTGAATGGGGCTGAGAGAGCTGAAGGTCCAGAGAGGCTGGGTGGCTTGATTAGGTCACAAAGAGAGAGGGTGGAAGAGCTGGGAATCAGCACAAGTCTGCTGGCGGGCACGGCCTAGAAGCTGGGGAGGGCGAGAGAGGAGAGCTTCCTAAAGGAGGGGAGTTCAGGGAACAGCAGCAGGTGGTGGGGGATGGGCATTTGTCAGCTGATGGGTGAGTGTGGGGAGGGGTGAGCCGGGGGTTGAGGTGGGAGCTGAGGAAGAAAGGATGACGGAGGCTGAGAGGTGTGGATGGGATGGGGATGGCCCCATGGGCTGGTCTGGACGTTGCCTCTGTCTAAGGCCAGGCGTGGGAAGAGCTCAGAGGGAGAAGAGAACTTGCAAAGGGGAACCAAGTCCTTCCCTCCCTTGGTGACTCCTCCAGAGGGGCCTGCTCTCATGGGATGGGAAGAAAGGGGATGGGGACAATGGCGGCCAGGAGACACGTGACATTCCCCGGGGTCTACCATAAGGCCCGCATATCTGTCTACTGACCCTCCACTCCTCCCAATGCCCCTTTCTTCTTTCCTTGCAGCCACTGTCCTGGGCCAGGCCATACCTGGCCCCTGGCTGCAGCTCCCATTGCCTCCCTCTGTCCTGTGGGTCCTCTGCCCACAGCCAGAGGGACCTTGAGACCCTCATAAGGACCCTCCTGCCCAAGAAGCTGGATGCTTCCTCTTTTCTGCCAACTCCACCCAGCTCTCTCCTTGGCCTTCTTGGTCACTTGTAGCTGGGGTGAACATATGACTTGTCCAAGTTGGGACACTCCTAAAACGAAAGGGAGTGCTGTGAGCAGTTATGCAGGGGCAGCAGGCACAACGCCAGGGTGCCCGCATGGGCTCCTTCCTCCTCCCCAGCCGACCCCCCGGGGCTTCCCATCACCCCCCTCAGCTCCCTGAGATCCTGCCGACTGCTAGGCTCAGGCCCTCCTGCAGCGTCATGGGCTGGAGGGCTGGCTCCCATGACAGGAAAGGGCGCTGGGAGTCCCAGGAGCTGACCCGGCCCCAGCTCCCCACTCACCGCCCTGAGACCTTGGGCAGGGTGCCTCTCCCCTGAGCTGTCTGCCCTGTAAAATGGGGGTAATCGCTCTCGCTCTGCTCGTCTCCCAACGTGATGGAGAAGATGACAGCAGTTGTCAAATGAATGCACTGCATACATGAGGCTCACTGGAGCTATTATCCCCATTTCCTGCCCAATTTGTGGCCCAAATTATTTACGTTATCATTTAATTCCCCTCCTCCACGGAGTCTCTCTCCTTGCAGCGTGCAGCTCTCATCCTCTGAAGCCTCCAGGGTCCTCGGGCTGAGCCTGCAGCCTGCCTGCCCCATGCAGGGGTGGTGGTGTCTCTCTTCCCTGCCGGCCTTAGCACAGCCCGGGCCACCCGGGGCTGCTCCACCAAGTTGACTTGATGTTGATATTGACTGAACCCTGCTTTAGTGCAATGGTTCTCACACTTAGGCATGTGTCAGAGTTACCTGGTGGGCTTGTTAAACCCCAAATTGCTGAGCCCCACCCCCATTTTCTGAGTCAATAAATCTGGAGCAGGGCTGAGAATTTGCATTTCTAACAGTTTCTCAGGTGATGCTGACACTGCTGGTCCAGGGACCGCACTTTGAGAACAACTGTTGTTCTCAGCAAAAACCTTGCTGGCCCTTCCTGGGAGTCTCGGTCTAAGGGAGTTGAAGGGGAGATGGCCTCATCAGGGAGGGGGTGTGAGTGCAGGGCTCCCGGGGGTGGCAGCAGCTCAGACACCCAGGAAGTGAGCTCCTCTTGCCTGGAGGAGAATGTCAGCGTTGAATGTCCTCAGTCAGACTGCGACATCCAAGTGTAATCTGCGTAGAGCAATTAGAGGGAGAGAGCCCAGGGCGAGTGGGAGCGGTGAAGGAGGCTGCATATTTCATGCTGTTCCAGCTTTGAAGGTCCTGGGAAGGCACGTGGCAGTTGGTGACAGCTTCATCGTAATGAGGGATGGGGAGATGCACCCAGCTTGGGGTGGGGTGCAGAGCTCACCAGGAGGGTGGAAGGACAGCAGGGGTGGGGAGGCCGTGGTGGGTGTGGATCGAGGGGGGGAGGAGAACCTGTGATGTGGCCCTCTACATGCATCCCCCTCTCCCTAGCACGTAGGGTGGTGGTGACATTCCTGGAGGATCTTCAGATGCAGCTTCTAAGGACTTTTCTCCCCAAGGGCATGTCTGGAACATCCCTCCCCCTCCAAAGAGGTATCTCAACACCGGCAGCAGCCCCTGGGAAAGCGAAGGCCCAGTGTGCCTGAAACTGTCCCCAGCTGGGCTCTCGTGTACCAGGAGCCTCTGAATTGCGAGAGAACAGGGCTCATTACTGTTGCGCCTCAGCCCTGCACCCTGTGTGCCCCTCCTGTTCCATCCCCCCACCCCCACCTCCCAGCAGAGGAGGCCAAGGCCATCTCTAAGGAGCCTGTCATTGAGGGCTTGGGAGGAATCTCTGAACATTATTAAAAAGCCCCTCCTTTCTCTTGGTTTTGGCCACGTGGCCTCCCCTCAGCTGCTCTGATGTAGGAATTTGGCCTTTGAGATCCAGGCTGAGGGGGTGTAGAGGAGGTAGGGTCCCTGCCCAGGGACAAGGTTGGCTTGGGGACACTTTCTGGGACCAGAGTGTGTGCACAGGCCCAGTGCCTCCTGTTCACAGCCTCAAAGGGCGCTCAGCACCCTGAGTTGGCTGCACTGACAACCGTGCCTCTTCCGGGCTCAGCAGCGCCCGTGCCAGCCTCTGAGCAGTCACGGAAACATTTAGAATCAGTGGCCATGGTTTCCTTCCTCACAGACCCAGGTCCTCAGTCAGAGGTCAGAGCCCAGGTGGCAGGTGGGACACATGGACAGGAGTCACGCAGGCTTTGCTCTTTGCTGCACCTCTCAGCTGCGCAGGCTGGCCCACGCCCAGGGTGCATTTGCCCTCAGGGGACTTTGCAGCCACAGGGTGGGCAGGGCCCTAGGGGTGGGCAGGGAGGCTGGCAGTGCAGCCGGCTTTGTTCAGACAGACCTGAGCCCTAACTTTGCCTTTACTACCTAGATTCCAAGGTTGTGACCTTCGTTCGGTTTGCTCGTTTTGAAAATGGGGACGATGATATCAATGTTGTGGGGGTTGTGAGATGACACATGGAAGGCACCAGCACATGCGGGCCTGGACAGGGACACAGCCAAAGCTGCTGAGGGTCCTCCCAACCCCCCAGGGCCTCCTCCCTCTAGCCCAGACCAGGTGGAGCCAAGGACCAGCCTGAAGTCCCCTCCCTCAGAGCCGCTGGAGTGAGCATTCAATCCTGATTAGCTCCACCGGGCTCCCTCGTAACCTTTTCATTAGGAAATTATGTTTAATAGAAATTGTTCTGACACCTCTCAGCAGCGTTTCCCTGCAATTCATTACCACCTCGGGGGAGGGGGCCGGCAGCTGAGCGCTGGGGCCCAGCTCCATGGGGGAGGGGCCCCTCCCCGCCCTTTCCCTGGTCCAGTTTTTGCCGTGTGGGTGGAAGGGACACAGGACAGAGGTGTTTCTGCTTGACGTCCTCACAGAAAGGCAGGCCAGCTGTTGGAGCACATCTAGACAGGACCAGCCACCCTCAGCACCCTCCCTTGGGGTCTGGTTGGGAACTACCCAGCTGTTGCCAGTGATGCTCACATTGGTGGCACTCCTGAACCTTGTGTAGTCCTTGCACTGTCCCCAGAAGGTAGAGAGGCACACAGGGCCCCGGCTTCTGCCACGCAGGAAGAATTGAGGTGCTCAGTGCGCTGCTGCCTCTCTGCCTGCAGACTCCCAGCTCCCTCTCCTGCCTCCGGCCTCCCAGAAGCTCCCTGGATGAATCTCATCCAGTTCTGCAGGCTGCAACCTCCTTCCCTCTGCACGCGGCCCCAGGGAGGTGAGTTTCTGTTTCCTGCCTGAGTCAGGGAATGTGGTTTGCAGTCTCTTGACTGCCTGGGCCTGGGGAAGACAGACACTGGATGGAATCCTTTTTCTTATTGGTCCAGGCCCTTGGATTTGGTTCTGAGGACCAAGGTCCTTGCAGAATCTCCTGTGTCTCCCCTAGCTCTAGACGGTTCTTTTCCCCAGCACGCATCCTTGGCGGTGAGGGTGGGGACAACGAGTGCTGAGGGAAAGGCATGTCACCTTCTCTCCTGTTCTACCTCCTTCCACATCAGACGATGATCTGGAAAGTTCTTCCCTGTGACCCTCCTGTCTTGGTCCCAGGCTGCAGCTTTTCCCACCTCTGGTGCCTTGGATTTTTTGCTCTGTGAAATGAACTGGGTCTCTTATCCTGTTCTCTGCTGCAGAAAAGAGGGTGTGGGAAGCGTGGCAGAGGAAACAGTTCCTGCTTCACAGGCTTCGGGGTCTGACGGCAGCTCTGATGCTCTCGCGTGTTTTTCTGACCCAACGACCGGGGAGACCCTCTTGCCATTTCACCACCCAGTATCTGAAATTAGCAGCAGCCTAATCTCTCCCTGCCATATCACTCAATGGTGTAATTGTGCAGAAAGAAATGTATTAAAATGCAAAACACTCAGTTGTACTTCTTTATGTTAAATCCCTTCTTCGCTCTATCTCCCTTTTAATTTTACAAGGTTTTTTCTCTCTCCCCCTTTCATAAGAGGGAGAGCTGGGCACGCAGGGAATCATTTCAACTCCCCTATAAATCTCCAAAATGAATACTTAAATTCGAGGAAAAAAATACATTCTTACACCTTTAATTTCCCTGCTATGAAGTGTAATGAAAAAGCCTGATTATTTTTAATTCTTCCCTTTAATAATTCAACGGCGGAGTGATTTAAGACTAGGATTCATAATTACCTTTCCGCTTTCTTGGCAAATGGAGTTTTAATAGAAATGAGAGCTCTGGCGACTAAAATGGGTTTCAACAGGTCGCTGGGGGTAGGAGGTGTCAGGCCCAACACCAGTTGGTGGAAGAAGGTTTCTAGGGTCCCTCGGGGTGGAGGGTCTGGACTGGACACTTGGGCCCAAGTGGATGGGTCTTGCGCTCACTGGGAAGTACCTGCCCAAATAGTAATAGAAGGTCACAGTGTGGGTGTTGAATGATGGAGAAATGAAGGAGAAACGGGTGAAAAATGACCATCAGGAAAGTCTTCTTGATTAGCAATAAAACGCTAATAACTACGATGTTAATGGTAGTAGCTACCATTATTTGAGGAAATACTGCATGCCAGACACAGTGCTAAGTGCTTCAAAAACATTCTTCTAATCTTTGCAATAATCTATTCCCCATATGGGGAAACTGAGGCTCAGAGAGGAACTAACCAGTCAAAGTCAAGGAAAATGGCAGAGCTGGGTTTGACCTCAGTTCTGTGTGACTCTAAAGCCACCACTGCCCTCTATGACTAACTTCCCACGCGCTGCCGGAATCTCTTCCCCAGACGTGGCACCCGTCCCCAGGGAGCCCACAGACTACCCAGACGCGGTGGTGGAGTGGCATTGGACAGAGACCCTGTGGAAAGGGCACTAGGCCACACAGGAGTCAGAGCCCTGAGCTCCACTGCCCATTAGCTTGGAGTCACTGGGAAAGTCTCTTCTCTGAGCCTCAGTTTCCTCCTCTATAAAATGGAGATAATAAAAACTGGTTTATCTAATTCAAGGCACTGTAATGAGATTCGAATGAGAAAATCCACATGGAAAAGCTTTGTAAATCCTAAATTTCCATTCTGTCCTACCCCCACAGCTGAGTTTCCCCTGCTGCCTGCTTCCTACCAAAATCCAGCGCAGACCTTACCTCCCCCTCCAGGAAGGCTTCTGGATTGACCTCTCTCAGGGCCCATTGTTCCATGACCACCTTCCTCTTTCTCTATATTTCACATGTCGTTGTTTGAGTCCTTAAACTCCCCCGAGAGAGCACAGGGGTGTGTGTGTGTGCACCATCTAGACCGTCTAATCCCATGCCAGGGCTTTTCTTATTCCCCTTGTTTTGGAAGCTCAGAACTCTGTCTCTGTAACACATCAATATGGTGGATTCGCCGCCTGAATAGAGACATGGATGGTGACAACACACAGATCATCCCAAGCCATGAAATATTGGTATTGGAGTGCTGAGGCATGAAGTGAGACGGCCGTGCCGACGTGCACGCACACACGCATGCACAGACGCACGCACACCCGTGCCATCACGCGTGCGCCTGCCCACCTGAGCCGGCCCATATTGTGCTTATCCAGCGGGGAAAATTGCACCCAGCGCTTATTTTACTGCTTATCAAGTGCTTTCCCATACATTAAAGAATATGATTCTCTCAATAGCCTCCTGCAGAGAGAGGCAGGGCGGGGAGGGGTTGGATCATTGTCTTCTTTCAGAGCAAGAGATTAGGTGGCTTGCCCAAGATCCTTCCGGAGCGGGAGAGCCGGGCCCCCCAGCCTCCTAAGGCACGGCTCTCTCCCAGACAGCAGGGGGGCTGCAGAGAGGGGGTTCTGGGATATGTGCAGGGGAGAAGCCTGGCTGAGTGGGGAGGTCAGTGGGGAGGCTGCCCAGGGTGCTCAGGACCCCCAGAGTCCTGAGCTTGGGAGACAAACCCTTCCTGGGTCCAGCAGGAACCCGAGTCTGGCCCAGCCTTCCCGCACGCGTCCCTGTGAGCTTCTCTGCCCACCGCCTTACTGAAGGCCCAGAAGCTGAGCCTCCCGGCTCTGGAGGCCCCTCTCTCCGTGTCCCGGCTTGTGGTAGTCCTGCCGCTGGGGGCCTCGGTAGGGAAGGAGGGGCTGGAGTCGAGGAGTGGGTAGTGAGGCCCTCTGCCCAGACCTGGGTGGGTTCCCGCCCCGCCTCCCCCCCACCACCAACGCTCCCTGGAATGAGGAGGCCGCAGAGGGGCCCTCAGAGACACTTGAGGCCTGATTGGGAAGAAGTGTCTGATAATGACTCCCATCAAATGTCAAGCGCTGTGCTGGCTCCTGGGGCTGATTGCTCCCCCTGTGTGTGGGGGGGTAGTCTGGCCTTGGATGCTTCTCCACTGCGGATCCCACTCCGGGGCTTTGTCTCCAAGGTGAGCTCTGCCGGGGCTATGCCTGGGCTGTGGACGCCTCAGCTCTCTTTGCAGCAATCCCTGCGAACAGCGTGGGGCCCTTTGCCCCTCCTGGGTGCTGCCGGGGTGGGTACTGCAGGTGTCGCGGTGGGTGGAAAGGGTGGGCTGAAGCCTGGACTGACTTCCCTGGGCCAGGGCTAGGGCAGGGGCCTGAGGCTGGGCACACGTGTAGAAGCTCGGTCAGGCTCCTTGCAGAAAAGTGTGCTGCTCCTTCCAGGCTCTGGGCGAGCACAGCCCTCAGCCTCCCCAAGGCTATGGCTTGGGGTCTTGTGTACTACTGTTAGGTGGCACTTGGTGACAAGCCACCCCAAAACTCAGTGACTTAAAACAATGAGTTTACGATTTTTTCACGAGTCTATGGGTTCACTAGTTGGTTCTTCCGGCCTAGGCTGGGATCACTCGGGTATCTGTCATTGGCCGTGGGTTCAGGAGGTACCTGTGTTGATCTAGGATGGGTTCTTGTGTCTGGGGGTCTGCTGGCCACAGGCAGGTTTAGAGAGGCCTCAGCTGGGACCTCTGCTCTACTTGGTGTCTACCCTCCAGCAGGCTGCCCCTCCTTCCCCCAGGGTTGTTCACATGGCACTGCAGGGGTTCTAAAAGAGGATGGGGCCCAGCGTGGTGGCTCACGCCTATAGTCCTAGCACTTTTGGGAGGCCAAGGCAGGAGGACTGCTTGAAGACAGGAGTTCCAGACAAGCCTAGGCAACATAGCAAGACCCTGTCTCTACAAAATAAATAAATAAATAAATAAATAAATAAATAAAATAAGTAAATGAATAAAACAAAAAATAGTAGCTGGGCATGGTGGTGTGCACCTATCGTCCTAGCTACTCAGGAGGCTGAGGCAGGAGGGTTGCTTAGGGGCCAGGAGTTTGAGGCTACAGTGAGCTATGATCATGCCACTGCACTCCTGCCTGGGCAACAGGGCAAGACGCTGTCTCTAAAAGAAATTAAAATAAATAAAAAATAAAGGAGCATGGAAGGCCACAAGGCCTCTTGAGGCTGAGGCTTGGAATGGGCTCGCCATCACTTCCGTTGAATTCTGTTGGTCAAAGCGAGTCACAAGACAGCTCAGGGTCAGTAGCAGGGTAGATAAACTCCATTGCTTGTTGTGAGTTGCTTCAAAGTCACATTGCAAAGGGGTGTGGACATAGGGAGGGGAGAATTTGGGGGCATTTTGGGGGGATATTGTATTCGGGGAAATATATAATATTTGGGGATATTATATTCAGGCTCCAAAGCCTCTGTCTTCCCACCTCCAAGGTCTGAGTGGGAGGACTTGGCTTTGATGGCAAGGGAAGGTTTGGCAGCGTTTGGCCACATGATCTCCTAATATTCTCCCAGTTCTGACAGTTTGGGATGAGTGCATGTTGTTCTGCCGGTGGGTATATCACCTTACCTTCTGGGTGTGTGACCTTGGACTGTTCCTCTTTCTGCCTCAGTTTCCCCCTCAATGAAATGAAGTGCTTAGATTAAATTTGATGATTAGATTACATGACTAGTTGCTGGGAGCCTACTCTGTGCTGGGCATGGGCGTTATACCAGGTACCAGGCTAGAGGGTGTGGAAGGGCCCTCCAGGCTGCCACAGGAGGACTGCACAGTCTGCAATGACGGGGCGGGATGGAGCAGCTGGTTCCAACCTGAGTTCACGTTCCTCTCTACTTCTTTGCACAAGGCAGTTCCCCAATCTGAGCCCGTTTCCCCTTTGGCACAATTAGGCTGTGAAATTGTTTAAGTATAATTGTGAGAAGGCATTTGCTAACTGTAAAGTGTGGTGCACCAGTCAGTTGCTAGAGTCCCTAGCCCCCTCCTGAACAATAGCTCTATTGTGGAGAGCTGCTTTCTGGTCCTCGGGACTCATGGATTTTATTCACTTCTGGTATTGACAGTACCTGATGTTGGGGTCGCACCATTGAATAAGGACTCCTCCGGTTGCAGAGGCACCAAGGAGTTTGCTGAGTAGGACACGAGGTGCAGGAGGTTGTGGAAATGGGGTCATTGTCCTCAGGTAGTGGAGGCTCAGGGGACTAAGTCTCACGCTTGGAGCATTTGAACAGATCCAGATTCAACTAACATCCCTGATCACCTGCCATGTCCCGGGCAGGTGTTATCGCCTTTGATTTAATCTGCACCGTGACTTTGTGGGGAGGTGTTCTTTTCCCACCGTGCAAGTCAGGATGCTGTGGCCTGTGGCTGGGAGAAGTCAAGTGAAGTACGCGCGTCTGCACAGTTAGTGACCGTGTATTTAGAAACTGTCTTGTGCCAGTGGATTTGAAAAGAATCATGGCTGATAGACTCGAGCCAGGGCTTGAACAGAGCTCTTCGGCCTCCAGCACTGTTGTTCTTCCTGCCATGTCGTGCTGGGGGCTGCTGAGCACCATGCCCGCTGGAAATGGAAGAAGCTGGAATGGCCTTAAAAGGTCGTGGGTAGGATTCAGACGAACCAAGAGCTTCCTGACTACAGTGAGTCGTAATAACATTACAGTAATAGTCGATGTTACCGAGGACTTACAATGTGCCAGACACATGCAAACAGTATCTCATTTAAGCCTCAGAGGAACCCACAAGGTCGGCACTATTTAGGCAACCTGCCCAAGGTCGCACAGAGTGGGAAGAGGGGCTGGGCTTTGAATCCAGGCGCTCTGACTCCATCTGAGGCATAGGGCTCTTAATTAAGGTCGTGGGCCAGGCGCTTTCTGACTTGGGCCTGCCCAGGCCCCTCTGCTGATGCGAGGCTGTGTGCTGCCGGGGGAAGGGGGTGTGCATTGTCTTGCCCATGCCCAGGTGCAGCTTTGTGTGAATTTTCCCCGAGCGGAGCAGTGTACCGAGAAAAGGTGCGTGTGGAGAGAGCATCTGGGCCAGGCTTTCTTTTTCAGGGAGTGATGCACCGCTCAGATATCCAAGGCCATTAGCTTCTTTGATGGGGGCCGCTCTCTGCTTGGTTGTTTATCATGCCCAAGGGCGTGAAATTGATTCCAGAAAGCTTGTCCATTTCCTCTGGTGGAGGGGGGGTACAGTGGGGGGGTATGTGGGCAGGGCTGGCCAGGATGAGGGACACCTTTGGGTTGGCAACATAATCCACACGGGCATATCGTTTCAAGGGCCTCTCCATGTCCAAGGATGGAGACCTTGTCCAGGGCTGCCTGGGGACAGGGAGGGGTGGAGTGGGCAGGAAGGCTGAGATGGGACCGGCTGGTTGGAAGGAGGAAATACAAGGCTACTTGTCAGGGATGAGTAGGGAACTGGGCAGGGCCAGGGGGCACTCCCGTGGTATTTAGAGGCCATTCTGATGGGGACTGCAGTGCCCGAAGCCCACGGAAGTGAACCTAGTGGCTGATTCTGGAGAAGGTAAGGACAAGGTACAGGCCATTCTCTATGCATGTTGCCCAGTCCCGAGTCAGGCATAGGTGGCTTTTAGATGTAAAACAATGAAGACAGTGGCAATGATCACATCAGTAACAACACTTAGCGAGCTCCTGTTCTACTCCAGGTTCTAAGCTCACTGTAACAGTGAAAAAGATGTGGTCCCAGGTCTCAAAGAGCTCAGAGTTTGTGTGTGTGTGTGTGTGTGTGTGTGTGTGTGCTGAGTCGAGATGGATGGAGACTCACACAGAGGTTTGTGCTCTGTGCAGACTGCTGTAATAGAGGCATGTTGGCATGAGCAAAGTGAGCAAAGTGCCCAGGCTTGAGGACATTCAGGCAAGGGCCTCTCGGGCTAGGTCTTCAGAATGCACACTCCTCACCAAAGGTGACGCATGTTTCTGCATCGGTCAGCAGTGTGGTCTGAATGTGTTTCCTCAAAATTCATGTTTGAGATCCTAACTACCTAAGTGATGATACTTGGAGGTGAGCCTTTGGGGGTGATTAGATGATGGGGGTGGAGCTGTCATGATGGAGATTAGTGTCCTTATAAAAGAGGCCCGACAGACTCTGCGCCCCATCTGCAATGTGAGCACACAGCTAGAAGGTGCTGTCTATGCACTTGAAAGTGGACTGTCACCAGACACTGAATCTGCTGGTGTCCTGATCTTGGACTTCCCAGCCTCTGGGACTGTGAGAAATACATTTCTGTTGTTTGTAAGCCACCAGTGTTATAGCAGTCCAAAGGGTCTGAGACAGGCAGGGGATGTAGCCATAGGCAATAGAAAAGGACTGGCTAAGTAGAAAAGGAATTTACTGGAAGAATGCTGGGTGTCTTGTATAATCATAAGGAGGGCTGGAGAGCCAGACTGGAGGCCACGCTTCCAGGCATGGTGACCACTGCACACACAATTCCATGGATGCGGAAACCTGCTGCTGCTGTCTCACCAGTCCCTCCCCACTGATGGCACTTCTGGGCCAGGAACTTAATCTTGTTATCACTTCTACCCCCAAAGCTGAACACATTCATGGTTACCCTTGCCGGCATTGTGGATTCTGGGAATCGCCTCTTGACTCACATTCCTCACTTCTAGAGAGAAGTCTCTGATGAGTGAATCTGATTGGTGGAGTCTGAGTCACATGTCTGTGCTCCAGCTGTAAAGGAGGCTGGGAAATCCAGTTTCTACTCTCTACCTTGAGAAGCTGTGACTCCCAAGACTGGAAACTCCTGAGCATAGCAAGGACATTTGCAGCCAAACCAACCAACGACAAACATGACAAAGTCCACTGCAAGCACGGTAAGTCCACAGAACAGGAAATGTATGTTTGTTTTTTGTCAGTGAACCTCCTGCACCTGGTTATGCCTGGTACAAAGTAGGTAGTCCCTACATACTTGTGGAATAAATAGATAAATGGCATAGAAGGTGGGGCTTGGACAAGCAGTCCTTTTATTTACAGGTATCCCAGGAGAGGTTTAAGGCACCTGGCCAGCTCTTTGAGCTTTATTTGGGCCAATCTTGCCAACCAGTCTGTGATCTGGGCCATCAGTCTGATTCTCTACTCCCTCCCCCTCCCTTTTTTTGCAACAGGGTCTCCCTCTGTCTCCTGGGCTAGAGTGCTGTGACGTCAGCCTAGCTCACAGCAACCTCAAACTCCTGGGCTCAAGCAATCCTTCTGCCTCAGCCTCCTGAGTAGCTGGGACTACAGGCGTGAGCCACCATGCCCAGTCTGATTCTTTACTCTTTAGGAGATGAGCAATGGCCTGGCTCTTAGAATTAGGAAGAAAGGAATTGACCCAGTTCAAATGTGGAGGGTTGAAATGAACATGGTTAACAAAACGTGTATTGATTTCAATAATCTTTACACACTTACCCAACTGTTACTACAGTGGACACTGTTTACCCAGAGTTCAGTCCCAAGTTCCTCCCCTCTAATAGACCCTGTTTTTGTTCTGACTTTCCTCCTCAGGACATGGGTCTCAGGGAGGAGCTGGCCCCATCCCCAGCTCCTGAACGACCTGATTGGTCTAAACTAATCTCTCCTTGCCAGCAATTGGTCAAGAATGGGCCAATGAGATGTGAGCAGGATTGTTTTGGGGGGTGGAGGAAGACTTCTTTACACTTTTGGATAAGTCTTTAAGAGTTGCTCTCTTCTAGTCTTCTCTGAACATTGTTGTGGGTGAGTCTAAGTACCTTGACTGCCCCAGCAGTCTCATGGGCTAGTCTTGGGATAGCATATACACACAAGGAATCATGGGAAACAGGGCCGGGCTTCCAGACCACACCAGCCCGGAATTCTGCCCTCCTGCTGATTTCCAGAGCTCTGCACGATGGGAGTCACTTTGAGGTGTTGGATATTCTGGCTTTTGTCCCTGAAAACCCCTGAACAGCTGCATGGATCACTGATCGGTCATGTGTTTGGTGGCCCCAGCCCCAAGGCAAGGCTGGCATCTGGGTGGTGCTAAGGGGGCTAAAATGAATGGCCCCTTGCCCCACTCTCAAATGCCCTCCCATGGGCACAGGTGACAATATCTGAGATGCATCAAGGAGGGGCTTTCCTTTCAAGGTAGCCCTGTGCCTAGAGGACCCTGTGTAGGATAGAAATGCTCCAAGAATAGATGACCCACAGTCAGTTAGCATCTCAGAGCATGAAGGAGTTTGTCAGGGGGTTTTGAAGCCAGCCACCAGCCATGGCTTGGGACTTAGATGGAAAGGGACCTTTAGCACAAGAGGAGAGAGGCAGAGCTCCCCTGCCCCAGGAATTCCATTGTCACTCCCCGGCAGACAAACATGGAGGAGTTTCTTCCTGTACATATGCCCTGGCCTGGCCACAGTTCTCCCAGGGAGGGGTGGGTGGGGTGGAACAGCCTCTGGTGGGCAATTGGCATGTCCTGGGACCTTATCTGGGCCAGTGGTTTTCAGGGGCATTTCTGCCTCCAAGTCACTGCTCCTGAGGGGCATGGACCGGTTCTACATTATTTAAAGAGAAAGGAGGGCCCTGTGCTCCAGGTCTCCAAATGGGTCCACATTTCCCTTGGAGGGGAGTCGGGCGAAACATAAATAAGACAATTTATTCAGAGAAACCATCTCCCCTATTTACATTTAAATTGAATAATTTAAAACACCTTTACCCATTTCCATAAATTATCCCCCGTTGGACAGGCAGCCCCACAGCGCGGAGGGGGTTCCATCCCCAGGAAAGGCCTAATTACATTCCCTGCTACAAGGCTGGGGTGGGGGGAGCGCAGGGAGGTGGGCAGGGCGGGCGGGCTGGGAGGAGGGTGCTGCCTGCAGAGACAGATGCTTGTCTTAGAATTGGCAGGCCGACGAAGGGAGGTAAAAAGAAGGTGAGATCTTTTAAGAGCTTTTAAACCGAGGGGTAAAGGGCCAAACAATCTCCTTCTTCACAGAAGCAAAGGCACTGGGACCAGTCTCCTGCTTCCCAGCCAGGGACACCATCCAGAGTTTAATCCTGGGTCATCTAACCTATTTTTACAACTTTGCAAAAGTTGCAGCCTTGATCTCTGGTGCCAAGGGAGGAAGAGGAAGGGAAAGAAGGAACAGGATTTCCTTGGCGATTAGTTATAGGTGTTTCCCAAGCACCTGCCATTTGCCAGGCTCTGTGCCGACTGCCAAGAAGACAGGGGTAGCTGGACCCAGCCCTGCCCTCCAGGGGAGGAAAGGGACTTCTGTGTAGGCCGTGTGGGCTCGCAGCAGAAGTAGAAGAGCAGAATGACCCACAGGCAGTCAGAGGAGAGAGAGGAACCATCGTACAGGAGTATTTGGGCTTCACAGAGGAGGTGGCTCTTGCCCTGCCCCTTGGAGGGTGGGTAGACTTGGGCAGGTGCTGACGCAGGGAGAAGGCATTGCCGAGAAGCAGCCAGAGTGGGCAAAGGCACGCAGGTGAGAAGGCCCCTGGTCTGGGGGCTGAGGAGACCAGAGCAGAAGGGAGAGGTTGGGGGTAGGGGCATGCCAGGCTCTGTCCCTCAGGGGGACTTGGAGCGGGCACGGGAGGCAGAGCTGTTGCCCAGGCTTGGCATTGCACTCAGAGCTTGCATGGATGGAGCTTGGGCATTTGGATCCTGTCACTGACTCCTTTTAGGCTCCCTAGGAAGAAGAGCCCTCCTCTCGGCCTAGGGCCTCAGTTTCCCCACCAAGGGCCCGGTGAGGCTGGAGACTCTTCCCAGGCCCTGCTGATGCAGAGGGGACCTGATTCCTGGCAACGGCCTGCTTGGTCTTGCAGGCCCTGGTGTCCTCGTGCCTCCAGGACTCCTGGGCTGTCACCCAGCCTCTTTCGAGTGGCTCAGACACGAAAGCCCCAGACCTTCCCCTTCCCCCCAGGGCCTCCTCCCTCCACTCTTCCCAGACATGGAGTCTCAGCAGCTTCTCTCCTCTCAGTGCACAGATCGGAGCCCCAGATGACTCTACCTTGTCCCCAACTGAAGGAGGAATGGCTGTGACCTGTGTGGTGTTTGTCTTAGAGAAGAGGACAGCCAAGGGGGGCCTGGAAGAGAGGCTGGCCACAGGCGTTTAAATGCTTATGACGATCGGACATGGCAGATGTGATTGGCTCTGCCTAAGAGATGAGGAAACTGAGGCTCTGAGCTCGGGGGACCCAGGACTTGCACTTTGTTCTGTCTGCCTTTGGAAGCCCTTGCTGCTGCCGGCAGGCTGAGCCGGGCGCCCACGAGGATGCTGACAGCCGTTGCTGGCGAGCGGAGCAGTGCCGGAGGCCATGTGAGCAGATGGGGCATAAACCTCTCTGGGAAAACAGATTAAAGTGGCCATGGTGGTGCTTAAACGCTGTGCGGTCCCGTTGCATTTTAATGGAATCTTGTCGCTGTGTTCCTCTGCCATCTCCAAGGCCCTCCCGGGGGAGGAGGGATGCATCCAGCGTTGGACAAGGCCTGCGGGTCAGGCGCACCTGGCCCCTCTCCTGCAATTTCAGAGCCAAGCCTCCTAAAATAAGCCCCTCTATTCTAAGCAAGAGATTCTCCAGCAGTGGCCTCTGAGCTATTTTTTAGCGTCTTCCCAGCACCTACTGTCTGCTCCTGTCAAGTCGGTAGCTTTGTCCTCTCCAGACCCCGAATCCACCATTTACTAGCTGTGTGACTTTAGGAAAGTCACTTGCCCTCCCTGAGCCTGTGTCTGTTTAGGATCATAATGCTCACTTCAGAAAGTTGCCGTGAGAATTGGGTGAAACTGTATAGGGAGCCACGTGGCTTGGCGCTGGGCACACACAGTGGTCACTCAGTAAATGTTAGCTTCGGTTCTGATGCCTCTGCCCCCTCTAAGGACTTAGTGCCACCTGTAAGGACTGCACACAGCAGTCATTAAGGAGGTCATCCCAATGACTCCTAGTCTTTCTCGAAAGTCCCAGGGAACCTTGTCTGGGAGACCCTCCAGAGTCCACTCCCTGCCATGACTGTGGCAGTGCCCGGTGCCCCCTGGGCACTGAGGTGCTCGGTTTGCTGGTGCTCACAGGTGACTGGTGGTAGAGCCAGGCCAGGCAGACCTGTTTCGTACCCTGGCTCCACCAATGTTTTGCTGTGTCACTTTGGGCAGTTGACATGAGCCATTGTGTCTCGCTCCGTTTGTGTCTCATTCTCCTCTTCTGTTAAAAGAGGCAAACTAATACCTACCTTGCAGTGATCTAGTGAGAATTAAATGAGAGACAACTTGGGTTAAGTACGTAGCGTGGTGTGGGGCACACAGCAGTCACTCAGCAACTGCACTGTGGTCTTTTCGTGTGTGTGTGTGTGTGTGTGTGTGTGTGTGTGTCGGGGTGTAGGCTGGCCCTCATCAGGCTGAGTCCTCCCAGGCAGGGATTGTCTCTGCTCTGTCCTGGGTATCCCCAAGCACTAAGCAGAGACAGTCCCCATCTGGAGGGTTCAGGCTAATGGGGAAAACAGCCTCCTCCTTCCACTCACTTCCCAGGCTTTCAGGCCATCCATCTTGTTAACTTGTACTTGTGCGCTAGCTATTGGCAGAGGGATTGCAAGTGTGGCTGGGACAACAGAGGAACTATGTGGGGGTGACTGCCATTCTTCTGCCGAGGTTCCCCATTTGAGTTTAGGGGGTCAGTGATCTACTAAATAAATAAAATCTCCCATTTCATTCAGCAAAGAGTGATTGAGCAATCAGAGTGTGCAAAGCAATTCCTAAGCTGCATTCTGGGTAGCAGTTGGGCATCAGAGATTCCTCAAGACCCCAGCTTAGAAGTGCCCCCACATGCCATCTAGCTCATATCAGCCCAGCCCCAAGCACGGCCAAGTAGCCAGGTCTTATGGGGCAAAAGGTGGAGTCATGGGAGCACTGCCCAGGATGTGCTGGACTACTGCTCAGCCACAGCTGCTGTTTGATCTTTGGATGAATTTCTAATTTCTCTTGGCCTCAATTTCCTCATAAAATGGGAAATTAGATGAGATAACATCCAAGGTCATCTACAAGTCCTAAAGTGCTGTATTTCTAGAACTTTAGGGACTTCAGTATGTCTAACCTAAATCCCTCCTGCTATATTTGAAGCCAACAGAGACTATATACTGAGTCCTAGGTGAGCGACATCGGGTAGGGGTGAACCAGCCTAGTCCTCAGCTTACGGCTGCATTTTTCAGTCTGTCGTAGTGAGAGAGCTCTGGTGGGATTGCATTCCAATTAAATATTTAATGGAAAGTATTTGCCTGTTAAAATAACTGCCACCACCTTGGGGATGGGTCTCCTTTGTATTCTCACTTGCAGCTTACCCCCAAATTACAGGACTGAGCCTCTCTGGAAAAGCTCCCCCCAAGACGATGTGGGATCCCGAGGTCCACACAGATTGCCCAAAGGGCAAAGGAGGCTTCCAGGGCTCTGATCCTACCCTTCCTGCCCAACTTCCCAAAGCCTACTGTGCTATCCCAAGCAGGAAGCAGGAGACGGGCTCAGACCCATATTTGGAGCTGCTCTTTATCTTGCTTGCTCTCCGAGAGCTGGGAAAAAAGAGTGTGTGCTTTTTCTCTGCGTTAATAAAACCTGAAATGAGTCTTCATTAAGGGCTCCATTAAGAAGCCACTGTTATTCTTGGCACTCATTAGCGTCGCTGCTCACCACTAAATTGCCACACTGGCGTTTTCCTGGGGCTTTGCGGAGCCCCCTCCCGAAGCTGGAAAGCTGCTCTTGAGATAGAGCTCGACTTGCTGAGTTTCAGAGACGGAGGAACTCGTTGCTGGTGGTTCCTCTCGTCCATTCCCCTGTCTCCGCACACGTGCTTGTCTCCTCTAGCTTTGCCGACTTCTAGAGCCTCTCTCACTAGACTGAGGATTTAGTGGACCCTGGGTGGAAGTTCCTCCTCTTGTCTAAACGCCCTCTTTTGCTGCCATGTTAGCCCACTGGGACCCTTCACTGTGACACTGAAGAATGTCTTTCTTTCTAAGAGCACGTGGCTTTCTTTCTCCTGCTGTGTTCGGGTCCTAGGTTAATTTGGATAAATGATGCAACCCTGCCTCCTTCCTGTATCCCTGTGCTAAGACCCAACCCTGGACAACATATTTCCCTGGGGTAAATTTGTCTTGTATAATAGGTTCATGCTCCTCCCCCATTGGCACCCTTCTCTTTCCCACCAAAGCTCACCCTCACTCCTGTTCTTTCAAGGACCTAGGACAGCTCCCATGCCTCTACCCAGGACCTGTGGCTACCTGACCCCTTCCTCCCAAAGAATCAACTAACATATATTAAATTCAGACTGCGTGGCAAACACTGTGCTAGGTCTTCTATCTCATGTAGCTGGAATCACAGTCCCAACAGGTGGGCTTTTGGCTGTTGTCATTTTCTAGATGAAAAGACAAACAGCCTCAAAGGGGATCAGGTCTTTGGTCACCCAGGGAGTAAAAGGTAAAGCCAGAATCAAACCCAGGTCTCTTGGTTCCGAGAAGAATGCACTGTCTCCCTCACCGCACCATCTTTGTCTTCTCAGCCCTTCAGATAAAGATCAGAAAGGACTCTGAGATCCACTGCTGACTGTAGCTGCTAATGTGACTATAAAAAATTAGACTAAGGTTTTTGTTCATGGGTTACAATTTTTACATCCAAGTGAGTGTGTCCCCTTCAACATAGTTCACTTGGAAAGCTTGATACCTATTCCAGTCATGTCACATTGTCAATCACTTTTGGAACCCCTCCTCTTTGGAAGTCTGTGGCACATGGTCTTGAATGTTGGCAACGGTTCATCTTTTGAGGGTGAACGAGCTGCAGTTTGGAAAGACCCCCAAAGGCATTTGGATTCAAGTCTGCAGAATAAGGTGATTTTTTTCTTTGGGTCAAAACCTTTTAACACATTTCTCAGTGAAGTGTAGTGCCGATGCTGTACCACAGCCCCAGATTTCGTGTGGTATGGAAGGTTTTGCAAGGGTTTCGGAGCCTGAACATGTGAAAAAAGCTTGACTGGCTATTCAGTGAGGAAGGGGTAGGGAAAAGTGTGCACTGTTGCTCAGAACCAAATGAGCCCATGAACCTTTCCACATGTGTTTCAGCCACTTTTTTGGGGTCTGGGCAGTTGGAGTTCCCCCGGCAGATGTTGGCTGTCTGATCCTGGGTCAGCTGGGGTGTCAGGGTTCATCAATGACCATTTTCCTGCCAAAGCATTACGTGGTCTGGCTTTCCCTTGGGGACAGCGTACGTGGAGATGCTCTCTTTTCTGTCCATTGCAACAAGAGTGTGGCTCAGCCTTTGACAAAACCATTTCTTGTGTTCTCTATAGGAGTATTTCTTTGCCTAAGCGGAGCTCTTCAGCAAGCATTATCACTGCTAATCATCTCTTTCAATGAACTGAGTCATACACCTTCTTCAATATTGTCATCGGTTCCAGAGAGGGAAGAGGAGGAGGGCCGGACAATTGCTCTGGCAATGCCCTGATCTCCTCCTTTCTTTAAACCTGAGCAGTCTGTGTGACAACCCATTGTGTTTGACATGACTTCACGTGCACACACTTCTTTGAGCTGCTCATGCGTCCCCTTTGCAGATGCCCAGGACTGTGGCTATGTTTGCCCTGGATTTTCGGGCTCCAGGAATACTCATTTTCTGAGGCATCAACTCAGCACACACGGGGTCCCCATCAGGCCAGCTGAGGGCTGAGTGCGATGTGTGTGGAATCGTGTGATGGGCTGGCATGGAGGGTGATAGGCTCTGGGTGATCGTGTCCCTCTCTTTGCCTCTGCTTTTAGTGGGGGAGACCAAGTCTGGTGAAAGTCATATTCAGTATGTACAATTTAGCAACGACCCCTGGAATTAGGGGTCCTTGCCTCTGTTATTTAAGACAAGCTCCATGCAAACTTTGGGGAATTACTCCACCTTTATGAGCTTTGGTTTTGTCATCTGTAGAGTGGGAATAACACCTGTCTTGGGTTGCTGTGAAGACCAGACGGGATGGTTCATACAGAGGCTTGGCTCGTGACTGGTGCATAACAGGCATTCACAATGGAATTCCAGTATGTATCATAATTGCCAACTTCTTAGTGACTCCGGTTGGCTGTGGGCTGGAGCTGTTCTCTGTCGGGTCAACTAGCTAAAGTCAGAGGGAGGGGAGAGGAGAGGAGCCGGGGCGGGAGCTGTCCATGGTTCTGTGTCCATCAGCCAAGAAGTATTTGACTGGCCCAGTAAACATCAGCGATCACATATTATGCATCAGACATTCCTCTAGGTGCCACATTCTCCTGGCAAAGGAAAGCTCTTTGTCTAGATTCTCAGAGTCTCATTCACACACAGGTGAGAGTGTGTGTGGCATTGGTGAGCATGGGGCTGTCTCTTGTATGTGCATATATATGGGCACATCGTTCTAATACTGTGTGTGTAATTCGAGTGTATTGTGTGGGGGGTGTGGGGGGAGACAGGGGAGGGAGGGAGGGTAGGGGTGAGTGGGTGGGAGCTGAACCGAAGGCGGGTGTCGGTGTGATGCAGCTCACCTGTGTGAACTAGACGACAGGGAGGCCCCAGCTTGGCCACCAGGAGCAGATAGACTCCCAGAAACTCCTGAGAAGACTGAAGGGTGCACTGGCCCCCAGCCCGTCCCCACCCCGGCCCACCAGAGCAGAGTAAATCTGAGGCCAGAGCCGAGCTGTTCCCCTGCTGGGAACTCTAGACTAATTTTCTGGTACATTATACACTTGGCCTTTTGAACAATCAATGGCCTTAAATGCTGTTTGGTTCCTGCAGCCAAATCTAAGAGAAATAAGACATAATCCATCTGGCTGATATGGCCGGAGCGGGGAGGGAAGGAGGGGGAAAGGGGAGTCTAGAGCTGCCGGGGACTGGAGGGACAGGCCAGCCTTCCCAAGAAGGGGCCTTTAAGAAGTATTGATGGTGGCTAGTCACAGCCCCATTTGTCTCTATACATCCTGTCCTCTCCGGCTGTCACTCCCCCAGGGGCTGCACTCTAGCAAGGGAAGGCGGGGGCGAGGCTCAGGATTCAGGGTTCAGAGCAAGGACCCCGGCCCTTGGTGTGGGTGTCCTCAAAGTCTGGCCAGAGGTTCTGGTTGGAGTCTTGGTCTGAAGTTAGAGTTCAGGCATAATCCCCCGGAACCCCTGAGATGACACCAGGCGGGGTGTCCTGGGGGCAGTGACTGGGGTCCCAGAATAGGCTTAGGGCTGGTTGAAGGAGCACACGCCTGGCTCAGGAGAGGACAGCAGGATCCCTGCGGGCCCTGGTCTGGGCCCAGGCTGACAGGGGGCGAGGTATGAGCAGGTGCACTGGGGAGGAGGGGGCTTGCCTCAGTTTCCCTGAGGGTTGTTCCACACAGTAAGAGAAGAGCAGAATCTGCCTCCCTGAGAGCCCCTCCTCCCTGCAAGTGTGAGCTTCTTGGGCTGCACTGCTGCCTCTGATGGCCCAACTGGGAGGACTGCACCCCAGAGACCCCAGGAATGAGCTGGGGAAGTCAGCTGCCTGACCCAGGGCTCAGTTTCCCCATCTCTTTCTAGAAACAGTCACTGTGTGGAGACAGGCAGGTGGAGGATGCAGACCTCTGCTGGCCCCGGTCCCGGGTCATTCCCCCTGTGGAAATACTGTGCAGGTGGGAGAGATGTGCATGGCGTGAGGCCCGTTGTGTCAGCAGCCTGGAGGGGTATGGGGGCAGCAGGAACACGCATGTTCCCCTGGGGCTGCTTGGAAGCGGTTTCCCTGAGCAGGTGAGTGTGTGTGTGGGTGTGTGGGTGGGCAGCTCTCTGGCCCGCACCTGCATCTGGGGTGCGGGATGTGGCCTAACTGGCTGTCTGCACCCAAGCACATGCCCAGGTTGCTGTTGGCTCTATGCCTGAGGTCACAGGTCACAGATCACTTCTCAGCCCCTGGGGGCAGTAGGAGTGGGGCAGGGCAGATGAGGCCAACAAGAGGCCCACCCAGGTGCCAAGGCAGAGGAGTCAGAGACAAGGGACAGGGAGTGCAGGGAGTGGGTACAGAGGGAGTCCCAGGATGGGCAGCTGGGGGCTCTTGGAGGATGTGGAAGGGAGGAGAGAAGCAGCCTCCGCGTTTATTTGGGCTGTGGAATCCCCTCCCCCCAAGTTTCCAATGGAAGCCCCTCAACTACTCACAGCCAGGGCCTGGGGGTCCCCTCCAAGGCTGGCCCTACCTGGCCCTTCTTACCTAGAGAACTGCTCCTGCTTCCTGCACCCAGGGCAGCTCAGCCTTCAGCTGCCGCAGCAGTGACAGTGCAGCGGTGGCAGCAGCTCCGCGATAAGGCGGCCGTGCACCTCTCTGATGAGTAATTATGCCTACAGCGTGTTCCGCAGAGACGCGAGGCTTGTCTGACAAGGCACACTCTTGTTCCTGCCACTGAGCAGCCGGGGAGCTGGGTGGGGAGGCCAGGGTCTGCAGGTGATGGTACCGCTTGGGGGACCCGTCCGGGTAATGAGCTGCCGATCTCAGGGGGCACTCGGTTGGGCATCCGTGTCCCTGCCCTGGCCAGAGGAAGGGAAGTGGGGGTAAGGGGGGGGCTATGTCAGAGGACTCCCCCAAATGGGGGTGCGTAGGGGACCTGGGGGATGTCACACACTATGGCAATGCCTTGCTTTAACAGTTGTTATAATAGCAGAGATACCTAATATTTGCACAGTGTTCTGTGCTTTTCAGAGCATTTTCACATTTGATTCTCAACATATCCCTTTGATGAAGGGACAGATCTTCATCCCCATTTGAACGATGAAAAAGCCGAGACCCGTGAACATTCAGCAGTTTGGCTAAGGTCGCCGGGCAGAGCTGGGTTCCTGGAGCTGATGGTGGGGCTCCTTCCCTAGGTGCAACGTGGGCAATCCCTGTGCTACAGCGGAGCCCCATGCCACAGGCCCTGTGCGTGAGGTCCCAGGGCGAGAGCCCAGAGGAGAGGTCTGGAGAGAGAAGGGGTCAAGGACCCTGCTCTGGGGAGCTCCTGGCAGCAGGACAGGCCATTCCCACAAGGGGGAGTGAGGCAGCCCTGCAGGCACAACGTCCTGGGAGGAGGCTGCTGCCATTCATTGCCATCCTGTGCTGGGTCTGGTGTAAAACAAACCTGACAAGCAGCTCTTTCCACACCGTGCACAGGTGAAGATGGTGGCAATGAACACCCAGTGGGGAGCCCAGAGCATCTGGGAGCCCAGAGGGCTGACAGGCTCACGCTGCAGGCCCGGGTTAGCCTGGGAAGGCTTCTAGATGGAGGCGGCTCTGAGTGGAGTTCGGGGGAGGAGGGTCAAGGAAGGGCCAGGCCCCATCATATGTGAGACAGAGGGCCGGGGCAGGCGGTGAGCGGTCCCGGATGCCAAGCATGTGAGCCTGGATGTGCCTGGGGGTGGGCCAGGGGCCGGGACAGCTGTCGGTCAAGATGGAAGGGCAGGCGAGAATTTGCTGTGCTGGAAATTAAGGAGCCCCTGAGTGTGGTTACAAGGGAAGAAATACACGATCAAAACAAAGTGTGAAATGAATGTGGAAGGAGGTGCTGGGGACAGGTGAGGGGCACTCTGGGTTAGCAGGGTTCCATCTGACCTGGAGTCCAGGTGGGGCCGTGGGACCTGGAACCCTCTGATGGCTGCGGGGCTCTGGGACCTCCAGCCCACTCTGCCACCAGGTTGGCTGGGTTCTGGAACTTGAGGATGGATGGCTCCCACAGCCCATTGCCCCACCCCACGGCACCTTCTCCCCCCAGCGGGGCCCCAGCCTTCCCCCAACAGGATGCCGGTTCAATGCCAGATTCTGCCTCAGGCTCCAGGAACAATCTTGCTGCTCTGGGAAGATGCCCTGCTGCTCCTTCTGCTCTGCTCCACGGTGATTGATGGCTGTGGGTAGGTGGGTGAGAGCCTTCCCTGCCCCCTGCCGCTCCAGATGGCTGGGGTGGGTGGAGGCAGGCTCCCAGAGTAGCCAAAGAGGAGTGGGCCTGCGGGAAGGGGGCCCACATGCGCCAAAGCGTGGTTCTAGATGTGGCGGCTGGTTCCAGGGACCAGGAGATGGTTGCAAAGCACCATACTGCTGTTTTACCACGAGGCCCTTCTACGTGGGAAGACAGGAACACCTGCTGCCACCCTGGAGCAGGGCCCTGAAAGACTCATGAGGGCTGGGCAGGAAGGGATTGCTGTTGTCTTCAGGGGAAACCGAGGCTCAGGGCACAAGGGGTGGTTCATCCTCCAGAGTGTGCCCCTCAAGTGCCACCCCGCAGCCCTCCCTCAGCCGTCTGGGCGCCAGGCTGTGAAGCTGAGGGCTGCTTCCTTCTCTCCGTCTGCCTCTGCCAGGACTTCCTGGGGGACTTTAAAGGGACACATCCTCTTCTCAGGATGGGGGTGGAGGGAACCCAGGAGCTGTAGGCACCTGTAAAACCAATTTAAAAATCAGTCTAGCCAACCAGCCCCCAAAGGAGCCAAAGGGAGCTATAGAGTAACTCAAAAGCAGACACTAATGGAGGAGAAAAGAAATGTAGTTACATATTCATCAGCTCTTAAATATTCATGAGGATTGTAAAGCAGATTAATTTTCATGCCTCATTTCTCCCGTGGTTACCGCTGTCCATATTTTACCACGGCAGCAAAAGAAAAAGGAGCTGTGGATCGCTGGGCCACTGCCCTTACCATCGCTTAAGGAGCAGTGTACGTGAATGTGTGTGTGTGAGTTAGAGTGTGGGAGTGTGTGAGAGTGTGTGTATGTGTGACAGTGTGTGTGGGGATATGTGTATGTGAGTGAGTCACTGTGTGTGAGAGTGTGAGAGTGTGTGAGTGTGTGAGAGGGTGTGTGTGTGAGAGTGTGTGAGTGTGAGAGTGTGTGAGTGTGAGAGTGTGTGAGTGTGAGAGTGTGAGAGTGTGTGAGAGTGTGTGAGTGTGAGAGTGTGAGAGTGTGTGAGAGTGTGTGAGAGTGTGTGTGTGAGAGTGTGTGAGTGTGTGAGTGTGTGAGAGGGTGTGTGTGTGAGAGTGTGTGAGTGTGAGAGTGTGAGAGTGTGTGAGAGTGTGTGTGTGAGAGTGTGAGTGTGTGAGTGTGTGAGAGGGTGTGTGTGTGAGAGTGTGTGAGTGTGAGAGTGTGAGAGTGTGTGAGAGTGTGTGTGTGTGAGAGTGTGTGAGTGTGAGAGTGTGAGAGTGTGTGAGAGTGTGTGTGTATGAGAGTGTGTGAGTGTGAGAGTGTGTGAGTGTGAGAGTGTGTGAGTGTGAGAGTGTGAGAGTGTGTGAGAGTGTGTGAGTGTGAGAGTGTGAGAGTGTGTGAGAGTGTGTGAGAGTGTGTGAGAGTGTGTGTGTGTGAGAGTGTGTGAGTGTGTGAGAGGGTGTGTGTGTGAGAGTGTGTGAGTGTGAGAGTGTGAGAGTGTGTGAGAGTGTGTGTGTGTGAGAGTGTGTGAGTGTGAGAGTGTGTGAGAGTGTGTGTGTGTGAGAGTGTGTGAGTGTGAGAGTGTGTGTGTGTGAGAGTGTGTGAGTGTGAGAGTGTGTGAGTGTGAGAGTGTGTGAGTTTGTGAGAGTCCGTGTATGTGAGAGAGTATGTAAATGTGTGTGTGTGAATGTGTGAGTGTGAGAGAGTGTGTGGTGTGTGCATGTGTGTGAGTGAATGTGTGAGTGTGAGAGTGTGTGGTGTGTGCATGTGTGTGTGGGGATATGTGTATGTGAGTGAGTCACTGTGTGTGAGAGTGTGAGAGTGTGTGAGTGTGAGAGTGTGTGAGTGTGAGAGTGTGTGAGTGTGAGAGTGTGTGAGCATGTGAGAGTCCGTGTATGTGAGAGAGTATGTAAATGTGTGTGTGAATGTGTGAGTGTGAGAGTGTGTGTGTGAGAGTGAGTTTGTGAGAGTGTGTGAGTGTGAGAGAGTGTGTGGGTGTGTGCATGTGTGTGAGTGAATGTATGTGTGAGTGAATGTGTGAGTGTGAGAGTGTGTGGTGTGTGCATGTGTGTGAGTGAATGTGTGAGTGTGAGAGTGTATGGTGTGTGTGAGTGGATGTGTGAGTGTGAGAGTGTGTGGTGTGTGTGAGTGAATGTGTGTGTGAGTGTGAGAGTGTGGAGGGTGTCTGTGAGTGTGTGAATGTGTGAGTGTGAGAGTGTGAGAGTGTGTGTGAGTGAATGTGTGAGTGTGAATGTGTGAGTGTGAGAGAGTGTGTGGGTGTGTGCATGTGTGTGAGTGAATGTGTGAGTGTGAGAGTGTATGGTGTGTGTGTGTGAGTGAATGTGTGTGTGAGTGTGAGTGTGGAGGGTGTATGTGAGTGTGTGAATGTGTGAGTGTGAGTGTGGGGGGTGTATGTGAGTGTGTGAATGTGTGTGTGAGTGTGAGAGTGTGGGGGTGTCTGTGAGTGTGTGAATGTGTGAGTGTGAGAGTGTGAGAGTGTGTGTGAGTGAATGTGTGAGTGTGAATGTGTGAGTGTGAGAGTGTATGGTGTGTGTGTGTGAGTGAATGTGTGTGTGTGAATGTGTGAGTGTGAGAGTGTGGGGGTGTGTGTGAGTGTGTGAATGTGTGTGTGAGTGTGAGAGTGTGGGGGGTGTATGTGAGTGTGTGAATGTGTGTGTGAGTGTGAGAGTGTGGGGGTGTGTGTGAGTGTGTGAATGTGTGTGAGTGTGAGAGTGTGGGGGTGTCTGTGAGTGTGTGAATGTGTGAGTGTGAGAGTGTGAGAGTGTGTGTGAGTGAATGTGTGAGTGTGAATGTGTGAGTGTGAGAGTGTATGGTGTGTGTGTGTGAGTGAATGTGTGTGTGTGAATGTGTGAGTGTGAGAGTGTGGGGGTGTGTGTGAGTGTGTGAATGTGTGTGTGAGTGTGAGAGTGTGGGGGGTGTATGTGAGTGTGTGAATGTGTGTGTGAGTGTGAGAGTGTGGGGGTGTGTGTGAGTGTGTGAATGTGTGTGAGTGTGAGAGTGTGGGGGGTGTATGTGAGTGTGTGAATGTGTGTGTGAGTGTGAGAGTGTGGGGGGTGTATGTGAGTGTGTGAATGTGTGTGTGAGTGTGAGAGTGTGGGGGGTGTGTGTGAGTGTGTGAATGTGTGAGTGTGAGAGTGTGGGGGGTGTATGTGAGTGTGTGAATGTGTGTGAGTGTGAGAGTGTGGGGGGTGTGTGTGAGTGTGTGAATGTGTGTGTGAGTGTGAGAGTGTGGGGGGTGTATGTGAGTGTGTGAATGTGTGTGTGAGTGTGAGAGTGTGGGGGTGTGTGTGAGTGTGTGAATGTGTGTGTGAGTGTGAGAGTGTGGGGGTGTGTGTGAGTGTGTGAATGTGTGTGAGTGTGAGAGTGTGGGGGGTGTATGTGAGTGTGTGAATGTGTGTGTGAGTGTGAGAGTGTGGGGGTGTGTGTGAGTGTGTGAATGTGTGTGTGAGTGTGAGAGTGTGGGGGGTGTATGTGAGTGTGTGAATGTGTGAGTGTGAGAGTGTGGGGGTGTATGTGAGTGTGTGAATGTGTGTGTGAGTGTGAGAGTGTGGGGGGTGTGTGTGAGTGTGTGAATGTGTGAGTGTGAGAGTGTGGGGGGTGTATGTGAGTGTGTGAATGTGTGTGAGTGTGAGAGTGTGGGGGGTGTATGTGAGTGTGTGAATGTGTGTGTGAGTGTGAGAGTGTGGGGTGTGTGTGTGAGTGTGTGAATGTGTGTGTGAGTGTGAGAGTGTGGGGGGTGTGTGTGAGTGTGTGAATGTGTGTGTGAGTGTGAGAGTGTGGGGGGTGTGTGTGAGTGTGTGAATGTGTGTGTGAGTGTGAAAGTGTGGGGGGTGTGTGTGTGTGAGTGAATGTGTGTGTGAGTGTGAGAGTGTGGGGGGTGTGTGTGAGTGTGTGAATGTGTGTGTGAGTGTGAGAGTGTGGGGGGTGTATGTGAGTGTGTGAATGTGTGAGTGTGAGAGTGTGTGTGAGTGTGTGAATGTGTGAGTGTGTGAGCGAATGTGTGTGTGGGGGTGGGGGAGCAGCAGGGGAAGTCACTAGTCTCCTGAGGGACTAGCTGTCACCTCTGCGGATCAGGACAGCGTGGGGACAGCAGGGTGCAGCGGCAGCAGAGGACTCTGGGGCATCAGGGAGTTTCCGGCCTCCCCCGGGGGTGGGTGTGGAGAGAGAAAAGGACCTTCCCAGAGTCAGCAAGCGTCACCTCTGCCCCTTGAGCTGCTGTCTGAGCGGTGATTGAGTGAGGTGAGAGCAGAGAGGCAGAGAAGGGAACAGGGGAGAGAGGTATGGAAGAGACCCCAGGACAGGGAGGAGGAGGAGGCAGGGGCAGACAGAAACAGCGAGAGGAGGGAGTGCACGGGCGAGTGTTCAGGTGGGAGCGCTGGTAGAGTGACAGGGCCTAGGCTAAAAGCAGCGTACATGGAGGTCAGATGTCTAGAAGGCTTTCGGATCCCAGGGCTACTGGACCTTGTCTATAGGGAGTGGGAGAAATGTCCCGAGTCATACACCAGCTGTGAGACACGGGGACGGGAAACTGAGACCAGAAACGTGCCAGGATTGCTTGGGAAACACAGCCCACAGGTGTCCCACTGCAGCAGGGTCAAGGCAGAGTTAGGGGGGACTGTGCCAGGCGCAGGGTGTCCGGATGAGCCATCCCAAGAGCCAAGGGGAGCAAATGTCATCGTCCAGAGTAACGGGCGAGGACCGGAGACTTCTGGAGGAGCAGAGGACAGGCCCTCGAGGGGCATAGTGGCTGACACAGCTTCTCAGAGTTCCCGGAGTGCGGTTCCTGGGAAGTGGTGCAATCTACTCAAAGTCAGGCCCGGCCAGTAGCTGCAGCCTTTAGTGGTTTGGACCAACTTTCTTGGAGTAAGAGGAGGGATGAGCTGGCCTCTGACGGGCCCAGCTTGGTTTGCCAGCTCCTGACCCTTCTGTGGGGCAGAGGCTGCCCCGTGGAGCAGGGGCCCCGGGAGCTCTCTGGTGAGGTTTGGGCGTCACTAGGCAAGACCCCCTCGAGGGCCTCCTTTCCCAGCTCTGTCCCCTCCATGCCCTCGGGTCTCTCCGTTGGAGCGGTGCCCAGACAGAGCCTGGTGGTTGAGTTCATGGGACAGGGGTTGGGGTTTGGGAGGGCTAGATTCTGTGGGGAAGAGGACTAGAGAAGAAGGAGCTGCACACAGAGAGTTCCAGAAATCTGTAGGAAGGTCATCAAAACTGTGGCTGAACACTAACCTGTGGATGCTTGGAGTGAAACGCCACACGGGTGGGGAGAGAGCTGACAGAAAGCAGTAGGCCGAACAAATCCTGGAGCTTACATAGGGCGGGGAACGGTCCAGATTCCCACCAGTGAGTGGAGAGACTTGGCATTAATGACACATGGTGCACGGGGTCGAGTCCTCAGAAAGACGCCACCTTAGCCCTAGACCGCAGGCTGCCCTGGACTCATTCTAACAGAGCGTATTCACAACAAGGAGATTTAAAAAGACCACACTGATTCCAAATAACCATGAGCCAGAATGAAGTTCAACACTCTTTAAAGGAATACAACAAGACCCAGAACTCAACAATGTAAAATTCACAGTATCCATCATCTAATAAAAAAATTAAGTCATACAAAGAAGCAGGAAAATGTGACTCAATCAATCAACAGAAACAGACTCAGAGATGAAAACAATGATGGAATTAGCAGACAAGGATACGAAAGCAGTAATATGCTCCCCATGCTTAAAGCGTAGAGGAAAACGTGAACATGAAGAGGAGCGAATTGGAAAATTAAAAAAAAAAAACACCTGGTATATATAAAGATGAAAAGAGAATATCTGAAACAAAAAATATTGTTCAACAAATAAATAAATTTATTTCTGCTGCTGCTACTATCAAAACCAGTGCGGTGGCTCATGCCTGTAATCCTAGCACTTTGAGAGGCTGAGGCAGGAGGACTGCTTGAGGCCAGGAGTTCAAGACCAGCCTGGGCAATATAGTGAGACCCCTGTCTCTATGAAAAATAAAAAAGTTAGCCAGGTGTGGTGGCACGTGCCTGTAGTCCCAGCTACTTGGGAGGCTGAGGCAGGAGGATCACTTGAAGCCAGGAGTTCAAGGCTGCAGTGAGCGACAGTCGCGTCACAGCGATCCAGCCTGGGGGACAGAGTGAGACTCTATCTTACAAACAAAGTAAAATAAAAACAAAAACAACAACACAACAAAACACAAACAAACCATGTGGTGCATGGGGACATTTTTCCCCCCAAAATTTATTCTCCCAGTGGCCAGTGCTTGCCCCTCCACCTACCCTGAGATCGCCTATGAGCTGATTATATTCACTTCCTCAGTTCCCCAGGACTCTGGAGAAACAGCCGTCTTTTCTAGTTGGTCCCCAAATACAATCTAGATTTCGGGTAAGCAGTGGCTCTCCTGGGGCTCCTCTCAGCTGGTGTCCTCTGACCTGCACACGCCCCACCTCTCCTCTCCATCAGTCTTGCTTTATCCTGCAACTGGTCACGGGCTCTGCCCTGTGGAGCTCCAAGTCTAGCCAGGTTTGCACAATGCAGGGAAGAAAGTGACAAGGTTCATGAGATCAGTGTGGATAAAGTCCTCAGGGAGAAAGAAAGCTTCATGCGGAGATCAGGGAAGCCTTCATGGAAGAGGTGGCATTTGCGCTGGGTTTTAAAGGGTGGATAAGGGTTGGGCTGGTGGGAACGAAGGGACAGGTATTCTGGCAAACCCAGGCTTTGTCTTGAATTCCTTCACTTCCTGCCCTTCCGCCCTCCCCACGCATTCTTCCCTTCTCCCAGGGTCCTCGTCTGTCAGCTGCCAGCACTGCCACCAGGCATCCTTGCCTGGTCTGGGGCACTGAGCATCTCGCTTCTCATCCTTCTCTCATCTCATCTCCCCCCGCCCCTGCACCTTGCTCTCTCCCCGCCCTCCAATGTGAGTGCAATATGATCAGCTCCTAATAAGGACAGGGTTTTTCATGGGCCGCATCCCACATGTCACTGGGCCTTCAGGGTGGCTCTGGGGCATTCTGGGTGTGTGCAAATGGGCGGGCTGGGAGGCAGGCTGAGAAGTGGGTGGTAGAGGCACCCTCCTGCAGGCATGCCTGCTGTAGATAAGGATGGGCTTGTTAATGGCAGTGACACCACCGGACAGAGACCAAGGAGGGAGGATCAGAGTGGGGGTTCTCCAGGGTGGGAGCTCAGACACAGCATCTGAGGTGACGCATGCACCCCTCCCCCTCCCACCTTTCTGGGTCCGCCACCTCCCCTGGAATGGCCTCTGCATGCCACCTAGGCCAGATGTTCCTCCTCTGCCTCCCCCACACGAGGGTGGAGAGGTGGTGCCCGTGGGGTGGCTGGCAGGCAGCCTGGCGAGCTCTCAACCCTCAGAGTTTCCCACCTAAAGCCGCATGCCCCAGGCTGGGGGCGGTGCCAGCTTGTGGCCCTGGGCATCTGGGGAAGATTTTGGAAGAAGGCACCCTTGTGCCTTGTGGGGTGACTGTGAGTCCTGACGCTGGTGCCAGGTGCAGCTGGGCCTGCCTTGCACCTCCACTGTCTAAGCACTGGGGACAACTTAGTTAACCTTGCAGGCCTCGGGTCCTTATCTCATCTGCAACATGGAGAGAATGCTGTTCCCTCCCACCTCCTCGCGTGGGCACGTGGGGCACAGGTGCAGGTGCGGCTGCTGTTGAGAAGACGGAGGCTGCACCCCACGCACTGGCCAGGGCTCCCTCTGCCTCACTCCTTCAGCGCTGTCACCAAGCCCCCCCCCCCCCCAGCTCCCTGATCCTTGAGCTGGGTCCTCATCTGACAGCCCCAGAGGGGCCCATCACGCCCTTAATTGTGATTCTCTTGCTCGGCAGAGCCATCAGCACCTAATGCCCCGTGTCACTGCTGGTCCTCTGTCTGTAGACACCTCGCTCCTCCCTGGGCTGCTCAGCCACCCAGGGCAACTCCAGCTGGCCGGGAGTGGCCACGGTGCGGGGCAGCGTCAGGACCTTCCGGGGATGCCTTGGTGGCAATTTACTTCACAAATAATTTAATATCAGAGGGTGGAAGTCTCCACGGCTCTCTCCCTGGTCCTTTCTACCACTGTGGACCTTCATTCCATCATCCTGTCCCCTCCTTGGAACCACAGGGGCGCCGCCTGTCTCCAACGCCAGAGCCTGCCCCATCTCCTGCCCGCAGAGCCGGCCCCGCGCCCAGTGAGAAACTGGGGTCCCCCTGCCCAACTCGGCTGTGACGCCTATGTTGAGTTTTTAAGGCGGGGCGCTGCAGAAAGTCAGTGCTGGGGAAGGTGAACTTGGAGGAAGACTAGAACCCAGTGGAGACGGGAGAACTTGTCCCAGGTGCCTGAGTTCCTGTTCCTGGGCCCCTGGGCAGCATCTCTGGCGATCCAGTCTGGCCACTGCTGCCCTTCCTCCCGGCCACAGCTCTGCGGAGCGTGCAGGGCCACAGGGAGCAGCTTCCTCGGGAGTCCACATCCACGCCTGGCCTGAGGGTGGCTTTGCTCCCCGGCACTCCCCCCATAAGTGGGCAGTTCTACCAGCCAGCCCAGTCGAGTTCAGGACTACAGACTTTGTTTAAAGGGGACCCAGAGTCACCCCAGGTTCAAGAGAGAGAGCTCAGATAAGCCTTCCAGGGGAGGAGGAGCCCTCCCAGCCACAACCCTGGTCCCCCACTCCCTGGTCCTCCCAGCCACATTCCTGCCCCCTCTGCTCCCAGGCTCCGGGGATGTGTCTCTTTTACCTTGAGCCCAGGGAGAGACACTGACCCCTTTGCTGTTTGCTCTCAGCACTGCGGGGATCTGCTGGCGTTTTCACAAAGAACTTCCGTAAATACTAAGGGAGAACAAAAGGGAAGTAATCACAGAAAATATGAATAGCATGAAAATAGTCAAGTTTCTAAAGTACAGGTTTCCTAGCCTCAGACAATCACCCTGGAGCCCAAGAGGCTGGCCTGACTTCCCAGCAGGCCCCGCACCAGGGCTCTAGCCTTCCACGCTGGCCTGGTGCTGTCCGTCTTGGCCCCTGCAGGGCTGGGGACAAGGCTGAAGGCCCCTCAGTTTTAGTTTCCCATTGAAGATTTGTCTCAGCCACAGCGGACCACCGAGCTGTAGTGTCTGCCGCATTGGATAACTCACTCTAGGGCTCAGGTTGGGGCCTCCATCACCTGGAGAGCACCTGCTAAGACAGGGATCACTCCCGTGTCTTGTCCACTGCACGGCCACCACCCAGTCCTGTTTTCACTGACATGCTGGACATCACTCACTGTGGTCCCTGATCTGTCCTGCTCACACACGGCTGTGGGCACGTGGCAGCCACCTGTTCAGTATGACCAGGACAGGCACTTGAGCCTAGCTGGGCCAAAGAGAATTCAGTCTTTGGGGTATTGGAATCAGGGCCCAGGGACAGCCCTGTCAGGCAGTTCTCCATTGCATGTCATTTGGGAGCCGTGGGTGTTCATCCTGAGTCGTGAGGTCTGCCCGGAGGAAGAAATGAGGCAGAAGTGCAGGAGAAGCAGCAGAGAGAGGCGTGAGCTGGCATGCTCAGTGCCAGGTGGCTTTGCCATCCTCGATACCTGTCCTTACTGAGTCCTGACCACACTGCTGTCGTGGGGTTCTATGAGACACTCCTGTGCCCTTTTAGTAAATCGCCCCTTTCTACTTAAAGGCTAGTTTGAGTGGGTTTCTATAACTTGCAACCCCAGAGTCTCAACCCTTTGCTGTACCATAAATGGGACAAACACAATAGTGTCACCCAGGTCCTAAGGGGACCAAAGCTGGGCATGGTGAGGACTTGCACGTGGAACTGAGAAGGCCCTTGGGAGAGGGTGGGAGAGTCAGGGAGCGCCAGGCATATTGCCCCTCCGCAGGGCAGCTGTTGGGGTGGGGGCCCAGGAGCTTGTGACCGGGGCAGGGCCGGCAGAGGGGAGACCCTTTAGATGTGCTCGCCTCTTACGATCAACGTGAATTTGTCGGGAAGGGACACTGACGCAGCATGGTCTTTAACCTGAGTCCTCCACCTTCCTTCCAGCGTTCCACCCCCGGGACCATCCACTCACCCCTACTCCCCGCCTCTGTGGCAGTGTGATGCACCGGACTAGGAGTCCAAAACCTGAATTTGAGCCTCGACTCAGCCACTGATGAGCTGTGTGACCTTAGACAGGTAGCTTCACCTTCCTGGGCCTTGCTTCCCTCATCTGAAAAACAATCACCATAACCACGCTGTGCTTTTCAGAGTTCCTTCAAACTGTTCCCTCCCTTCTCACATCCCTCCCTCCCCACCCTGTCCTTCTCCTGCTGGCTCTGGCCTGCCCAGCAAACCTCCCCCCGGCTCCACCCAGATCAGCACACTCACCCACCTTCCCCCAGCTCAGGACCGCCGTGCGCTCAGCACTGGTGCGTGTGGGGTCTTCGAATCTCACTTTTGGTAAGATGCTCACTCAGTCTTCCCCTTCAGACGGAGACCCCCGAAGGCAGGAATACTGTCCCCTTCTCTTGCTTCTGCATCCCTCGATGTACCTAGAACAGGGCTGGACCCGGGGGAGGGGTGCCTGGAGGAGCCCTGCCTGCCAGCTTGCACCCTCATCTCTGCCCCTGCTCTTTCTCGTGCCCCCTCCTGGCAGGGAGGATGCTCCGGAGCCTACGTTTGCAACTAAGCCAAAGTTGGGGTCTCGCAGCCCCCCAGAAAGCCAGCTCCAGCCACGAGGGGGTGCACTGCTGGCCATGTCTTCCCACGTGCCCATCCTCCTCACTCCTGCACCCTTCTCTCTGCAGGGGGCAGGGCAGCGTGCTTCGCCTGATCCAGCTGCCAAGGCCCCCATTGCAGCTGGCTCCTTGCCTTCCCCTCCCTCTCCCCGGCACGGACCAGGGACATTGCTGTCCCCCCTGTGGCTGCCATCCTTAGCCACCCCCTCGCCGCTCCTAGCCCCTCTGTCCTCACGCTGGCTCGTCTCTCCCAGGCAGCTGGAGCTGGGAGTCTTCGATTTCTCTATTCAGTCTGAGGCGTAGCAATTTTCTGCTCTCCCATAATTAGGGGAATTTTAAGCAAACTCCCCGACAGATGATTACAGCAGGTTCAATCCCGGCTCCTTTGATCAGGGAAGAATGAGGACGTTGTTGGAATATTCTTCAACCTCCTGGCCAGACAGGCGCTGAGGCTCACGCCTGGCTCTCGGGCTCCCCCTGGAGGGCTCTGAGTTTGTGTCCTGGCATCGGGGCGTCCTTGGGTGCTGGAGTCTCCCCAGGAGAGGACTGGGTTCAAATCCTGCATCATTAAGGATGATCTCAGATGAGGCTTCTCTGGCTTTGGGCCAATGTCTGGGCTCAGAGCGAGGGCTGGGGGTGGTGTCTTGGGTGGGAAGGGAAGTTAAAGGGTCGCCTAGGGCAGCCTCCCAGGGCCGCTGTGAGTGGTTGTGCAGGCCATGCTCTGTGCCTCTGGGGGACATTACTCTGCTGTGGTTGGTGTGAACGGGAGCTCCTAGGGTCTCGCAACGTCTCACCTGCACAGCACACTTGACAGCTCTCCCTCGCCTCCAGGAAGCTTGAATGCCTCCACTTTTCTAAACTGCCAGAGGAAGAGGTGCCTCCCTAGGGCTGAAAGGGCTTCTTCTCCAGTTCCATGGCCCAGCCCTCTGTGCCCACCACAGAGCAGAAGGAAGGGAAGAGCATGGCCTTGGAGCAGCCTGACTAGAGGGTGAATTCCAGTCTAACTATTTCCTGGCTGTGTGACCTTGGCTTAGTTAACGAACCTCTCTAAGCTTTCATATCTGTCTTAAAGGACTGTTTTGAGGATTAAGTAAGAAATAGACTAAAACACGGCTTGGCCCTTAATAGGTGCTCAGTAGATATCAGCCCTTCCCCACCCTTCCCCACCCCTTCACACATGTCCTCTCAAACGTCACCACCCTCCAGGGCAAACCCTATTCCTTTCTGTCTGCCCCCCAGCCGTGCGTCCCCCACAAAGCTGTGCCAGGGAGCCGACTGGGCACATTAATAGACTACTAATGTCTCTGGAATTCCCGAGCAGTGGTCTCGGCCTTTCCATAGGTTAATTGGGCCATATTTCAGCAGTTATGGCTGTATATTCCTACACTAATTAAGTGGCTTTAAACCATCTCCACAATGCAGCTCCATGAATCATAATGAAGCCCCAGCACCAAGTGCCTCTGCCAGCCAGGGAGCCCCGCACGCAGCCTGCGCTGCCGGCTCCCGGTCACGGTCACAGGAGAGGCTGTGCTGGAACCGCGGGCTTGAAAAGGACTTCTTTCCTGGGATCATGTCAGGATGATTCCCAGTGAATACTGGATGAGGCTTTGCGCGGCTCCCTTTTGTTTTCCCAAGGAGAGAGAGGAGTAGGAACACGCTGTTGATGTAGGTTTGTCTTCCCCTCCTCCCTGCTCTGGCGAGTAGATCTGAATGGATCCCCGGGGGACGCAGGCGCGGCGGGGGTGAGGAAGGTAATGCACGCGTGCTCGAGCATTCGGCGTGGGTGTCAGCCCTCGGCAAGCGGACGTGAGGAAGTGTGTGCTGTAGCTATTGTTCACCGGGACGCGTGTCTGAGACAGCCAGCGAGGTTCATGACTCCCCGCCAAAGAGAACCAGAAAACACCTGTTTGAGAGGGCTGCCGCTCCCGTCTCCTTCCTCATTGTTTTGCTCTCGGCGGGCCTTGCGAGTCAAGCTGCTCGCACCACGACACTGGCCGGGCCTTTAGGCCAACGCCATGGTGGGCGTACTGGAGTCGCCGCCAGCAGATCCAGTTCTGAGTCTTGGCTCTACCGCTTGCTGATTATGTGACCTTGACAAGGTCATCTGGCCCCCTGAGACTCAGCTTCTTCTCTGGAAAATGCAAATGATACCGACTGTCTCAAAGAACTGCTGAGAAAATGAAATAAGACAATAGGGTGGTGCCAATGACCCCAAGTGAGAAGGTAGCGAGCGCTGAGCTGTTCTCCCAGCTGCGGAGGAGGGTTCACATGGACAGGGCCACACTGCCTTCCAGGGTCCCCTAGGTGTTTGGTGCTCTTGGCCTGGTGTGTTCCATCCATGGTCATGGAGGCTGCAGAGGTCCCCGGGGGGTCAGAATCCAGGACCTCACTCCGGCGGCACCAGCATCCACCGCTAGGGCTGCAGGAAGGTATGTGTTCTCCTTAATGGGGGAAACACGAGGCCCCTCTTGTCTTCTCCTACTGTGGGAGCTTGGTGAGGGCACCGTGGGTCATGATGGCAGATGGAGGGTGGAGATGAAGATGTTTGGAAAGGGCTTCTGAATCAACATTCCTGTGGCATCGATCCCAGGCTTGCAGCCTTGAAGTCCCTTGCTGCCCTGGCCCCCCCTCCTGCCCCCCTGGCCCCATGCTGCACCAACTCCCTGACTCTGCTCCCCTCGGTCCTGCCCCCCTCGCCTTTCCGTGGACGGCAGCTCAGGCAGCAAAGAGGAAAGGGGGAGACATGTCCTCTTTCTTGCTCTCTTTCTGCAGAGAGATGGCCCCAGGTACTTTGAGTAAGACACTAATCAAATAAGGGCAGGTGACAATACACCAACATCTGCGGAAGCTAGGGAGACCCCCGGCTGTCCTCAGTAACAGGACAGGGAATGGGGGAACGGGAGGGAGGCAGCGTTTATTTAAACTGGTCGTCACACAGCCCCCGGCTCCCCTGACAAGAGAATACCGTGTGAAGGTGCAGATAAGCTCTGCGGGAAACTGACAGCAGCGAGGGAGGCCCCTGCCTCTCCACGCTGTGGCCTGTGGATTACGGCTCTGTTCAAATAGAGGGAGGCGAGGGCAGGCGAGGCTCCCCCAAACACCACCCGTAGGTACAGGGAATGAGCCTTGTTCTCCCTGCTGGGGGAGGGAAAGGCCGTGCTGGGGCAGCAGGCGATGAGAGCTGGGAGGAGGTTCCTTGTTGAATTTAAACAGAGAAGAGCTGCTTTCTCGGTACAGGGCAGGTCAGATCCAAGGTGGACTTCCTACCATTGGCACTGAGGGCAGTGAAGAAGGGTGGGGCAGAGGGCAGAGGCCCAGTACACAGGAGTGGGGGCGAGCCAGCCATGGTGGAGTGGGCAGCCAGTGTCCACATGGCTCCAGCAGCAGGAACAAAGCCAGCTGGGGATCTCAGCTGAGCAGGAGAGTCTGCTGGAGTGTGGGGCTGGGCGAGAGCTAGGGGCAGTACAGGGACAAGGCCAGGGCCCAGCAGATCACGGGGGAGGACAGTACTTCCAGTGAACAGAGGCTGGAGCCAGGGTCCAGCCTGAGGATGCAGCTCCCCTTGCATGTGGCACCCATGCATGTGCACAGAAAGGATGCACAGTGGACATGCAAACACTGTGCACGCACCCCTGTGCACACATGTCTGTTCTCCTTGTGTGCACGCCCAGGGCTATGGACTGAGTCTTTGTGCCCTACCGTCCCCCAAAATTTATATGTTGAAGCCCTAGCCTACAAAATGATAATAGTATTTGCAGACAGGGCCTTTGGAAGGTAACTAGGGTTAGATGAGGGTGGGGCCATCATGATGGGATTAGTGCCCTTATAAGAAGAGACACCAGAGAGCTCCCCCCACTCCACCAAGCATGCGCGGAGGAAAGGCCATCCGAGCACACAGCAAGAAGGCGGTCCTCTGCAAGCCAGGAAGAAGGCCCTCAGCAGAGCCCAACCACACTGGCCCCCTGAGCTAGACTTCTAGCCTCCAGAACTATAAGAAAGTAAGTTTCTATTGCTTAAGCCCCAGTCTATGGTCTTTTTTTGTGGCAGCCCAAGCAGACTAAGAAACCCACGTAAACATGCATACATTAACGTAAAGGAGCAGAGGACAGCTGTGGCTAGAGTGCTGACCCAAGGTCACAGTGTAGCCTTCAGTATAGAAGTTCACCTTGTGAAGCCTCAGTTTCTCCCTGTACCCAAAGGCAGCTCACACGCCCTTCCTGCTTACTTCAAAGAGCTGTCAGGTGAGGAAACAGAAGGACAGCCCTCTGCAGACTGTAAAACCTGCTCCGGCTGTGAGGCCCAGTGAGCATCGTGTTGTTGTCCTACACATGCCCATCCTGACTAGAGAGAGAGGGGCTGGTGGCCCCGCGGGCAGCCAGAACTGCAGGGAGGAGGATGCGGTGGGGTGGGATGGGCTGGGTGGGAAATGCCTCTTGCTCTCTCCGCCTTCACCCTCTCCTCCTCGCCCGTGTCAGAGCCAAGGGGGCGGGGAAGGGGCTCTGGGGCAGCAGCTCTGCTTCTCTCTGCCCCCTAACACCCCTGGCTGTCCCAGGGGTGGGGTGTTGGCCTTCTCTGTCAGAGGGGACAAAAGCAGAGGACCCAGAATCCCCACCACCCAGAGGGAGCAGATACAAACAAACTGGGAGAGCTGGGCTCTGCCCAGGAACCAGGAGCCCCCTGGGCGTGGGGCGATAGGGCCACGGAGCTGGTGGGCTCAGGTGGGGGAGCGGAGCCCCGACTTGCCTGTGCGTGCACTGAGCTTGTGGAATTGGGGAGAGGGGTCCAGTGAGCCCTGACCTCGGCAAAAGAAGCAGCCCCTGAACAGGGATGAGTTTAAGACCTTTCTCTAGATCCCTAACGAATGAGGCCTTGTGGTGTCCCTTCCCGATCACTCTGTGCTGCAAGGGGCGGGGCAGGGCAGGGCAGGGAGAGAGCCCAGCGTCTCTGCCCTTTCTGTGGGGTGCTGGTCACTGGCACTTTGAGATAGCATCACGCACCCCTCCAAGCTCCAGGGACCTTCAGCCCTGGGCCGATGTCCAGATTCGCCGCGACAGAGCCAGACCTAGACTCCCGCAGGAGAGAGGCAGAGAGGTGGAGGAGCACCTCTCCCTTCCTCCCACTTCGCATTTGTCGAGAACACAGGGGCTCTGGACTCGCACAGACTTGGATCGGACCCAGGCTCCACCACACTCTGACTCTTCCACGTCAGCGCCCCAAGCCTCGGGCTCCTCACCTGCAGCAGGGGGAGAACCACGGCCCCTGCATGACACGGCGGTTGCATAAGTTAAATAAGATGATACCTGTGATCGGCGAGGTGCCCAGCATGTGACATGGTAAACACTAACTGCGGTTGTCCCCTCCTGTTAGTTACTGCAGCTCAGCCCAGCCGCCCGGACTCATTTCCAGGGGTGGGAAATGCCGTGTGTAAGGAAGGGAAAGGGGGCAAAACTGAGTGACCAGGGGGTTGGCTGCCGTAGGCGGAGTAGTCAGTGGTGGGCTCTTTAAGGAGGTACCACTTGAATCAGGCTTAAATGATGAGAAAAATGAGCAATACAGAAATCAGCTGAGAACGGAAGGGTGGAGCAGTAGGAGGGCACCTCCAGCGAAGGGAACAGCAAGTGGAACAGCCCTGAGAGGGGAACAAGCTCAGCATCTTCAAGGTGCTGGGAGGAGTCTGGTGTGACTGGGGCAGCACAGCTGGGGAGGAGAGTGACGAGTGTGCTGGAGATGGATTCACGGACCAAGTAAGTCCCTCCAGGATTCAGGCCAGGGCCTGGCACAGAGGAGAAAAGGAATGAATGTTCTCGAATGAGGGACTGGCCCCTGGAGCTGAGACCCTGGAAATGGCTTTTCCCGGCCCTCTGGTCTCCCCCAGCAGTGGCAGAAAGACAAGCCAGGTTGGGGACTCAGCTCTGGGGGACATTCATTTCAACCAAATCCAATTTTGTGGAGCATAAAAGGTCAAATAAGGGTCAAAGAACTCTGCTAGGGATAGAGTGTGAAAAAACTAAGAGACAAGATAGGAAAGAGTGCACTAGTAAGGATTAACACTTGAATGTGTCTACAATGAGTCACTGAAGGAGATGAACATGTAACAGAAGGGAGAAAATAGTTACAGAAACAGTGACTTGAAATCATCCAGAATTAAAGAAAAATATAAGCCCTCAGAGAGAAAGGGTTAAAAGCGTGCTGAACAAGACAGAGGAGAAAAAACCTCATGCATAGACATGTTAGAGTAAAATTTAAATTTTTTTTAATAAATTTCATTTTTAGAGCAATTTTAGATTCATAGTAAAAGCGAGCAGAAAGTAGAGAGTTCCTGTACACCACCACGCCTGTCAGCTGCCCCTACTATCAACACCTCACACCAGAGTGGTACATTTGTGACAGCACATGCACCCACGATGACACATAATTATCACCCAAAATCTGTAGTTGACATTAGGGTTCACTTTTCGTGTTGTATGTTCTATGAATTTGGCCAAATGTATAATGAACATATATCCACCATTGTGGCATCATACAGAATAATTTCACTGCCTTAAGAATCCTCTGTGCTCGTCTGTTCATTCCTTCCTCTTCTCTAACCCTTGGCAACCACTGATATTTTTTACTGTCTCCATGGTTTTGCCTTTTCCAGAATGCCATATTGTTGGAATCGTATAGTATGTATCCTTTTCAGATTGGCTCCTTTCGCTTAGTCACATGTATTTAAGATTATTCCATGTCTTTTCATGGGTCATTGCTTTTTAGCACTGAATAATATTCCATTGTCAGGATGTACCATAGTATGTTTATCCATTCATTTACTGAAAGACGTCTTGGTGGCTTTCAAGTTTTGACAGTTATGAATAAAGCTGATATAAACACATGTGTGCAGGTTTTTGTGTGGATGTAAATTTTCAGTTTCTTTGGGTAAATACCAAGAAGTGGGATTGCCCAATCATATGGTAAGAATATGTTTATTTTGTAAGAAACTGCCAAATTGTCTTCCAAAGTGGCTATATCACTTTGCATTCCCAGCAGCAATGGATAGTTTTTCTTGTTACTCCACACCCTCACTGACATTTTGTGGTGTCATGTTTTGAATTTTGGCCATTCTAATAGGTGCATAATGATATCTCATTGTTGTTTTAATTTGCAACTCCCTCAAGACATATGATGTTAATCATCTTTAAAATTTTTTTGTCTTTATGTCAGTTTTTTAAAATATTAAAAAGATATTTTTAGAGATAGAGTCTCACTATGCTGCCCAGGCTGATCTTGAACTCCTGGCTTCAAGCAATCCTCTTACCTCCACCTCCCGAGCAGTTGGGACTACAGGCATGGGCCCCTTCACCTGGCAAGCATCTTCCAATACACTTTTTTTGCCATCTATGTTTCTTCTTGGATGAGGTGTCTGTTCAGATCTTTTGCCTATTTTTTAATTGGGTTGTTCGTTCCATTATTGTTTTGTTTTTAGAATTCTTTTACATTTTGGATTAACGGTCCTTTATCAGATATGTCTCTTGCAAATATTTTCTCCCAGTCTGTGGCTTGTCTTCTCATTTTCTTCACATTGTCTTTTGCAGAGGAGAAGTTTTTAATTTTAATTAATTCTGGCTTATCAATTATTTCTTTCATGGATTGTGCCTTTAGTGTTGTATCTGAAAAGTCACCACCAAATACAAGATCATCTAGATTTTCTCCTATGCTATGTCTTCCGGGAGTTTTACAGTTTTTTGTTTTACATTTAGGTCTTTGATCCATTTTGAGTTAATTTTATGAAAGATGTAAAGTCTGTGTCTAGATTCTTTTTCTTTTTTTGCATGTAAATGTTTGGTCGTTCCCGTACCATTTGTTGAAAAGACCAACTTTTCTCTATTGTATTGCCTTTTGCTCCATTGTATTGCCTTTGTTAAAGATCAGTTAGCTATATTTGTGTGGGTCTATTTCTGGCTCTCTATTCTGTTCCGTTGATCTAGTTGTCTTTTCTTTTGCCAATATCACACTGTCTTAATTACGGTAGCTTTGTAGTAAGTCTTGAAGTCAGGTACGGCCAGTTTTCTGACTTTATTTTTCTCCTTCAATATTATGTTGGTTATTCTGGGTCTTTTGCCTCTCCACATAAACTTGAGAATCTGTTTGTCAATATCTGCAAATAACTTACTTGGATTTTGATTGAGATTGCACTGAATCTGTAGATTGAGTTGGGAAGAACTGACAACATGACAATGTTGAGTCTTCCTATTCACGGGCACAGAATATTTCTCCATTTAGTTGTCTGATTTCCTTCATCTGTTTTATAGTTTTCCTCATAGGTGTATTCACATACATATGTGCGTGTGTGTGTGTGTGTATATATATATGTGTGTGTGTGTATACATATAGGCACACACACATAATTGGATTTATACTTATTTCAATTTTTTGGAATGCCAATGTAAGTGATAGCATATATTTAATTTCAAATTCCACTTGTTTGTTGCTGGTATTAGAATGAAATTTACGAGCATCAACAACAAGGAAAGAAACCTTCTATAGAGAAAAAACGGATCACCTACGACTAAGGAGAATTAAAGTGACACTGGAATGACAATCAAGTGATAGCTAGAAACAGTTGGGAAAAAACTTTGAATCTAGAATTTTCCGTACAGTTAAATATTATTTATTTATGTATTTTTAGAGATTCTCTCATTCTGTTTCCCAGGCTGGAGTGCAGTAGCCCAATCATAGCTTACTATAGCCTCAAATGCCTGAGCTCAAACAATCTTCCTGCCTCAGCCTCCCAAGTGGCTGGGACTACAGATGCACACTACCATGCCCTGCTAATTTCTTTATTTTTTGTAGAGATAGGGTCTTGCTGTGTTGCCAAGGCTGGTCTGGAACTCCTGGCCTCAAGTGATCCTTTTGCCTTGGCCTCCCAAAGTTCTGGGATTACAGGCATGAAACACTGTGTCTGGCTTAAATATTAATTTAAATGTGGGGGCAAAATAAAGTTATTCTCAAGCATAAATACTGTATGCAAAATGAATTCCAACAATTAAGAAAAAGTGAATCTAAGAAGCAGATATAGGATAAGAAAAATCAGATTGGAAAAGAACTTATGAAACTTTATCAATGCTTGAATAAATGATAAATATATATCACAATCTGAAATTAAAGTCCAGATAATATCAAAGTGATATCAGTCAAGAGAGACAGTAGGTGGAAAGAGACAAAAAGAATAGACAAAATATCCCATACATCTGAAAAATAAAAACATACAATTTAATAGCCCTTGGATTAAAGAGATAATCTTAAGGGAAATTATGGACTACTTAGAACTGAATGTCAAGAAAGGCTCTACCTGTCAACATTTATGTAATGCAGCCAAAGAATAACAAGAGAAATATTTGTAGCTTTAAATACATCAGAAAACAACTGAAAACAAAGGAACTATGTATTCAAATCTAGAGGAGAACAAAAGCAATAGAGAAAACCCAAATAAAAAAAAAAGGAAATAGTAAAGGTAACAGCAGAAATCAATGAAATAGTAAACAATACCACAGACAGCAAAAACAATATAAATGATTAATAAAAATGAGTTTTTTGAAAAGACTCATAAAATAAACGTCTTTAAAAGGACTGATAAAAGAAACGTCAAGAAAACAAGAGAGAAATTTTCAAATAACCAAACTACAGAAGTACAAAGGAGATAGAACTGAGATTTAAAAACACAAAATACTATTAGAACAACTATAAACATATGCACAACTATATACACACTTCAAAACCTAGATGAAAATGCACAAATTTCTGGAGAATATGTAATACTGAAATTGGTACAAGATAAATAGAAAAAACTAAGATCAAAAGAACAAAGAAGTTAAAATGGTGGTTATAAAAATCTCCCTGCCACCTTAAAGTCCAAAGGCTCAGGCTATTTTATAGGCATTTAAAGATAAGCTCTACCAAAATTTCAAGAAACAGCTAATTGATACATTAATTATGTGTCGTTTTTTGTATACCACCTATACCTCAATAAAGCTGGGGGTAGGGGAAATGAAAATAAAACAAAAAAATCCCCAGCTAATTAGTATCTAATACAAATCATTCCAAAAATAGAAAAGAAGGAAAGCAGTTCAGGTCAATTCTTGAACTAGATATAACTTGATACCAAAAAAGAAAAAGTCTGGGCACGGTAGCTTATATCTGTAATCCCAGCACTTTGGGAGGTCAAGGCAGGAGGATTGCTTGAGGTTAGGAGTCTGGGACGAGCCTGGGCAACATAGCAAAACCCTGTCTCTAAAAAAAAAAGAAAAGAAAAGAAAAGAAAAATCAGCCAGGTGTGGTGGCACATGCCTATAGTCCTAGCTACTTGGGAGGCTGAAGCAGGAGGATCATCTCTTGAGCCCAGGAGTTTGAGGCTGCAGTGAGCTAGGATGGCACCATTGCACTTTAGCCTGAGCAACAGAGACCCTGTATCAGAAACAAAAACAAAACCAAAACAAATAAACAAAAATGAAAAGGAAAAGACATTATACAAAAAAGAAATTTTAGGCCACTTTTATTTGCAAATATAGGTACAAAAAACTTCAGTAGAATATCAAGTGAATCTAATACTGTATTAAAAACAATACATAGTTTTCCAAATAATGTAATACTAAATAACACACAAAATATAACTACTGCCAGAGATAGTACAACTGGATTCATGTTGTTGAGTGAAAAAGTCAGACAAATAGGAAAGACTACATGCTATATGATTCCATTTCTAAGACTTCCAAGAGAGGCAAAATGGATTTACAGTGAGAGAGAGACGAATATTTACCTTGGGGGTGAGGTGGCCGGCAAATAGACTGGCCAGGGAACGAGAGAACCTACTGTGGGGCTGGAAATGTGCATGATCTGTATCTGAGTGAGTTTAAATAGATGTATGCATATGTAGAAACTCCTCAAGCTGTACATTTAAGATTTGTGTAATTAACTGAAGTAGGCTATGTTGTAATGGAAAAAAAAAGACCCTCCATGGGAAGAATTTATCCCAGTAATGTGAAAGTAGTTTGATATTAGAAAGTATAGGCATACCTTGTTTTATTGTGCTTCACCTTATTGCATTTTGCAGATATTGTGTTTTTGAAAATGTAAGGTTTGTGGTATGTGTTGAGTAAGTTTATCAGTGCCATTTTTCCAACAGTGTATTCTGATTTGTGAAAATTCTCACAATATTTCAAACTTTTTTGTTATTATCATATGTGTCATGGTGATCTGTGATCAGTTATCTTTGATGTTACCATTGAGGTTGTTGTGGGGCACCTCCAGTAAAGGACGGTTAACAGTCAATAAATGTCACATGTGTCCCAGCAGTTCCACTGACCAGCCACTCTCCCGTCTCTCCCCTTCCTCTCCAACCTTCCTATTCCCTGAGACTCAAGAATATTGAAATTACACCAATTAATATAACCCTACCATGCCTCTAAGTATTCAGGTGAAAGGAAGTGTCTCTCACTTTCAATCAGAAGCTAAAAATGACTAGTTTAGCGAGGAAGGCATGTTTAAAGCCAAGATAGCCTGAAAGGTAGGCCTCTTTCGACAACTAGCCAAGCTGTAAATGCAAAGGGAAAGTTCTTGAAGGAAATTAAAAGTGCTACTCCAGTGATCATATGAATGAGAAGAAAGTGAAAGAGCCTTATCGCTGATATGGAGGAAGTTTGAGGGGTCTGGGTAGAAGATCAAACCAGCTACAACATTCCCTTAAGCCAAAGAAAGCCTAATCCAGAGGCCCTAACTCTGTTCAATTCTATGAAGGCTGAAAGAAGTGAGGAAACTGCAGAAGAAAAGTTGAAGCTAGCAAAGGTTGGTTCATGAGGTTTAGGGAAAGAAGCCGGCTCCATAAAATAAAACTGCAAGGTGAAGCAGCAAGTGCTGGTACAGACATAGAAGCTGTTATCCAGAAGATCTAGCTAAGATAATTGGTGAAGCTGGCTACACTAAACAACAGATTTTCAATGTAGATAAAACAGCCTTATACTGGAAAAAGATTTCATGTAGGACTTTCATAGTTAGAGAGGAGACATCAATGCTTGGCTTCAAAGCTTCAAAGAACAGGCTGACTCTTGTTAGGGGCTAATGTCGCTGGTGACTTTAAGTTGAAGCCAGTGCTCATTTACTAGTCCATAAAGCCTAGGTCCTTAAGAATGATGCTGAATCTATTCTGCCTGTGCTCTGTAAATGGAACAACAAAGACTGCTTACAGCATGGTTTGCTAAATATTTTAAGCCCACTGTTGAGACTCATTTCTCAGAAAAAAAATTCCTTTCAAAATATAACAGCCCATTGACAATGTACCCAGTCACCCATGAGCTCTGATGCACATGTACAAGAAAATTAATGCTGTTGTCACGCCTGATAACACAACATCCATTCTGTAGTCCATAGATCAAGGAGTCATTTTGACTCTTAAGTCTTATTTAAGAAATACATTGTATACGACTATAACTACCAGAGATAGTGATTCCTCTGATGAGTCTGGCCAAACCAAATTAAAAACCTTCTGGAAAGGATTCACCCCTCTAGATGCTATTAGGAACATTTGTAATTCATGGGAGGAGTTCAAAAGATCAACATTAACAGGCGTTTGGAAGACGTTGATTCCCAACCCCAATGGATGACTTTGAGTGTTCAAGACTCCAGTGAAGGAAGTAACTGCAGATGTGGTAGACACAGCAAGAGAACTACAATTAGAAGTAGAGCCTGGTGGGGCACAGTGGCTCACACCTGTAGTCTTAGCACTCTGGGAGGCTGAGGCAGGAGGATCACTTGAGGCCAGGAGTTTGAGACCAGCCTGGGCAATACAGCGAGACCTCCTCTATACAAAAAATAATTTGAAAAATTATCTGGGCATGATGGCCGACACCCATAGTCTCAGCTCCTTGAGAGGCTGAGGCAGGAGAATTGTTTGAGACCAGGTTTTTCAAGGCTGCTGTGAGTTAAGATCAGGCCACTGCACTCTAGCCTGGGTGACAGAGTAAGACCCTGTCTCCAAAAAAAAGTAGAGCCTAAAGATGTGATTAGATTGCTGCAATCCCAGGGGGTAAAACTTTAATGGATGAAGAGTTACTTCTTACGGATGAGCAAAGAAAGTAGTTTCTTGAGATGAAACCTACTCCTGGTGAAGATGCTGTGAACATTACAGAAATGACAACAAAGGATTTAGAATATTACATAAATTTGGTCAACAAAGCAATGGCAAGGTTTGAGAACACTAACTTCGGTTTTAAAAGAAGTTCTAGGATGGGTAAAATGTTTGATAACAGCATCACATGCTATGGAAAAATCTTTCATGAAAGGAAGAGTCAATTGATGTGGCAAACTTCCTTGTTGCTGTATTTTAAGAAATTTCCACAATCATCCCAACCTTCAGCAGCCACCACTCTGACAACATCAAGGCAAGACCCTCCACCAGTGAAAACAAGGCTCAGATGATCACTAGATGATTTTTGAGTAACAAAATATTTTTAAATTAAGGTGCATACTTTTTAAAAGATATAATGCTATTGCACCCTTAATAGACTATAGTATATTGTAAACATAACTTTGATATGGACTGGGAAGCAAAAAATTGATATGGCTCACTTTATTGCAATATCTGTTTTATTGCAGTAGTCTCGAACCCAACCTACAATATTTGAGATATGCTTGTATATCAATACAATTGATATACACTCTAAAGCAGAGGTTGGAAAACTCTAAAGCAGAGTTGGAAAACTTTTTTTTTTGTCAAAGGTCAAATAATATTTTAGGCTTTGTGGGCTTAACAGTGTCTGTCCCCGTTACTCAACTCTTCCATTGTAGTGTGAAAACAGCCATAGACAATATATAAGTCAATGGGTTGGCTCTGCTTCAATTACACATTGCAAAAATGGTAAACAACCCAATTCAGTCTGCAGTCTATATTTTGCCAACCCTAAATAAAAAGAATAAAGGAGAAAAATTATAGGGTCTTTCAAATCGGTGCAAAAAACTTCTGATATTAGCTGGGTGTGTGTGTCCATAGTCCCAGCTACTTGGGAGGCTAAGGCAGGAGGATTGCTTGAGCCTAGGAGTGTGAGGTTGCAGTGAGCTATGATCATGCCACTGCATTCTATCCTGGGCAACAGAGTGAGATCCTGTCTCAAAAACAAACAAACAAACAAAACTTCTGATAAATTTCAATACCAATGAATGACTTTTAAACAACTCTTAGGGAAATAGGAACTTTCTTAACTTAATAAAGACTATCTAACAAAACCCTGTAATGAAACTCATACTTAAAGAAGAAAGTTTTTTTTTTTTTTTTTTTTGAGATAGAGTTTTGCTCTGTCACTTGTGCTAGAGTGCAGTGGCATGATCATAGCTCACTGTAGCCTCAAATGCCTGGGCTCAAGCAATCTTCCTGCCTCAGCCTCCCAAGGAGCTGGAACTATAGACATGTACCACTATGCTCAGCTAATTTTTAAATTTTTTTGTAGAGACAGGGTCTCAGTATGTTGCTCAGGCTGGTCTTGAATTCCTGGCCTCAAGTGATCCTCCCACCTTGACCTCCCAAAGTGCTAGGGTTATAGGTGTGAGCCACCATGACTGGCCAAGAATAAACTTTTGACATGTTCTTATTAAGGTCAGGAACAAAAAATCAATGTCCACTGTCATACTGTTCAACACAATACTGAAGGAAGGTCCTGACCAATGCAATAAGATAGGAAAAATAAATTAAAAATATAATATTGGAAATAAAGAGATAAAATAGTCACTATTTGCAAATGATATGATAATTTAGTGAGAAAACCCAAATAAGTCAACAAACTTTTAGGACTATTAAGAGAGTTTAGTAAGGTTGCTGTATTCTAGATCAACATAGAAATTTGAATACAGAAAACATTGATACCATTGATAATATCTGTGTGACAAATCCGGGTTTTGAGGAGTGCAAATTAATGCGATTTGGAAAGCCCTGTTTAAGAAAAATAAAACTACAGATTCAAAGTAAATGTTCATTTAGAATGTCAAATCACAGTTATAATTTTAAAAATTGAAAAGCATAATGAACTTTACAAACAGAAAAGGAATGTTTTAAAAATTAATTAACTGCTTGACTTATCTCTATTTTTGCACCTTTATGTTCAGATGTCTAGTGAGTCAGGACAGTTGGGGGGATAAATTCCAGGAATTCATGAAAGCCATTCAAACACCAAGGCATCTAGCAATGACTTCACTATACATGGACGTGATTGTGAGCCACATAAGTACATCCCAACAAGCCCAAGTTAGAAGTACGGGTATCTCCAGCTCAAATTCCTCTTAGCTGGAGTTCCAAAGTACATATAATCACCCCAGGGTTATTTGACATTAGGGGAGGTGGAAGGGAAGGGAACATGGGATGGAAAGAGACAGCAGTCTTCATGAATGGCGGTTAAAATACTCTATTTTTAAAATTTTGTAATACTATGGATACATTTCTAGGCCCCTCTCAGGATCCCAGAAAGAAGAGTAAACCTGCCTCTGACAATAGCAATGAAAACCACAAAGTTCCTAAAAATTAACATAACAAAGAGGGCCTGAGACTTTAAAGAAAAAAAATTCAACTTTACTAAGGCCATTAAGTGAAAGACGTAAATGAACAGAAATTCCATGACCATGTTTGGGGATGACTTAATCTTGGAAAGATACCTATTAGTCTCAAATTAATTTCTACATTCAATTAAATTCCAGCAGGAATTTTGGGGAATTAAACAAGTTGAGTATAAAATGTATGTAGAAGAATTGAGATCCACAAATAGCTAATCCAATTTTAAAAGAAGGACAAAAAGAGGCAACTCTTGTTCTGTTGATAATCAAACTGATTACAAGGTCATGATAATAGAGCAGTGTGTTACTGGCATAGGAACAAAGAGGCTGAAGGAACAGAGCCAGAGACTAGGAGGAGATGTAGACATACATTAAAAAACAAACTTAATAAACAAAAACAAGTCTAAATAAATAAAACTATGAGGGAATTGAGCAAATCATAGAGAATGTATCACAAATCAGTGAGGGAATGATGAATTGTTTAGCAAAAGGTATCAGGAAAAATGGTTCACTGGAAATAAGTTGGATTCCTACTCAACACTGTATTACACACACACATACACACACACACACACACACACACACACACACACACACAGAAAAGCCCAAATGGAGAAAGACCTAAATGTGAAAAATAAAATTATAAACATGAATAAAATAAAATGCATTAAAAACCATAAGGGACAAAACAAATGGATTTGATCACATTAACATTAGAGATTTCTGCTAAAAAAATTGAAAGACAAACAATAACCAGTGCAAACAAAGTTAACAGAGGGGTGACAGAGTGGAAGCAAATTGCTGTGGTTTGGATGTTCGGCCCCTCCCAATCTCATGTTGAAATTTGATCCCCAGTGTTGAAGGGGCCTGGTGGGAGGTGTGTGAGTCATGGGGGCAGATCCCTCTTGAATGGCTTGATGCTCTCCCCAGATAGAGTGAGTTCTCACTCTAGTTCATGCTGAGAGCTGGTTGTTTAAAAGAGTCTGGCACCCCCTCCTCTCTTTCTTGCTCTGGCTGTGACCATGTGACATGCCTGGTCCCCTCTCGGCTTCCACCTTGATTGGAGGCTTCCTGAAGCCCTCACCAGACACAGATGCTGGGTCCAGGCATCTTGTACACTCTGCAGAACCATGAGCTGAATATGCCTCTTTTGTCATTTACCCGTCCTCAGATATTTTCCGTATAGCAACACAAATGTACTAATACACATATTTTTAAAAGTCTAAACCTGATGAAGTTTTAATATCCAGCATGTATAAAGAACTGCAAATCCAAACAGAAGAATTTAAGAGGAAAAAAAGAAAAAGGATTTCAATAGCCATTCACATAAGTGGACATGTGAATAGCTCATAGCTATAAAAAGGATTGTTGGATCTCTTCAACACAAATTAATAAAAGACAGTTATCCTTTTGGTCCCTCACATTGGCAACAATCAGAAAATTGGAATCAAATCAAGTACTAGTGACGAGGTGGGAAAAAGAAAGCTTCCAGTCCGTTGCTAGTGTTATAGCTCTTGTGGAACAGCCAGCGTAACAGCTCTTCACCCGGGAAAGAGTTGCAGGACAGTCTCTACAATTCCACCAGACTCAACCAACTTCTGATCTCCCACTTCCCGTGTTCTCCTCCTGCTTTTATACCCTTGGTAGGACTCAAAAAGCGTCCAATCAGCAACAAGTTTTAACATCCAATCAGCAACAAGATTTAACATCCAATCAGCAACAAGCTTTAACATCCAATCAACAACAAGCTTTAATATCCAATCAGCAACAGTGGGATTCAGAAAGTAACCAATCAAGATTACGCAGCCAGCTCAGCCAGAGGACCCAGCGGGTGGCCAAGCCCCCAGCAGGGGCCTGACAGCGGGGCGTCAACACGCCAGGCCAGCGGCAACACACGTCCGCCAAGGCCTCAAGCTGGCCCCCAGCGCAGCGCTGGCCGGGGGATGCGAAGAGGAGGAGAGGCGGCAAGCGGCCGAGTCCTGGCGCCTGACGTTTTCTGCGTCATTAGGAGATGGAGTCAGGACAGCCAGGCTGCGGAGAAACCTGTATCCGGGATGTGTGCATGTTCCCCATCCCTGTCCTAGTGGTTCTGAGAGAAGCAGAGGCCTACGAGACACCAGCCTGGTGTCCTTCACTAGGGGATGGGTAACCAAAGCGTGGTGCTTGTGTATGATGGAGTGCCACGTGGCAGTGGGAGGTAATGAACTGCATCTACACTGAGCAATCGGGAAGCTCTCACAAGCACACCAGAGGAGAGAAATGTAAGAGCCAGAATGGAATTGATAGCATGAAACCATTTATGTAAATTTCAAGAACACAGACAACACTGTGCTTTTAAAGGGTGCCGGTATGTCTAACTAACCCAAACTGGAAACCTTGGAATGGACGAATGTTTTGACCCTTGGAATTTGACACAAGAGACATTTTGACGCAGCTGTGTCAAAATGTAGCAGGTTGGTTGCTTATTACCCAGGAATGTTCGCTATAGAGGCTCTTGCCTCTTCCTGGGCCCCTAGGGTGGGGTTTGGGGATGGGGTCAGGCGTCTGCTCTGCTCCTAACTTAGCAGTAAGAACAAACTACAGGTTTAATGGCTGCTTTAGAGGCCACATCAAGTGTCTTCATGTCAAAACAGTTTCATCAAGATGTCACTTACCCTCCCAGAAATAAGTTAAAGGCCTTATTCCAGTAAGTCCTCTGGGCTGTGGAGGGGCTAATCTTATCTTTTCTGGAAGAGTCATTTGTCCTGTGAATCTCTGTGCTGCTGGAATGTCATTTTCAAGTGGGAGTGGCACCTTTCCAGGAGGAGCACTCTGGGACCAGTGCTCCTGCTCTGGGGTCCCAGGCTCAGGTCCAGCCTCCTTAGCCCAGGACCCTCCCTCCTGGCCTCTCCTCTGTGATTCTGCTGTCTTCCTGTTTGCATTTAAAAGCAAAAGATAAAAAAGAAGTAAGTAAATAAGACCCACCCCCCCCCAAAAATGTTTTCAAGCTAAAGGATGACTTAGTAAAAACAGTTGAGATCAAAATAGTAAAAACAGACAGCTTGAGTAAAAAGACGGAAAGCTCAATTGGATGGGACAGTAAAAGGCCTTTTGTCTAAATTAAAAATAACTAAAGCCATGAAGCAGAGAGCCTGAGGTTTGGTGTGTAAAGCTTCTAGAGGCTCATGTCAGGGGAAGGCCCCCAGAAGCTACGGGACAGAGCCAGGGACAGAGAACTCTCTTGTCCCCAGGCCAGGTACCCTGGAACCCAAGTGATGGCAGAACTGCTGGAGAGTCTCCAGTTCTGGGCTGGGAGTCCAGTTCTCACCTCCTCAGCTGTCCTCCGGGGCCTCTGCTGCTTCCGTGCATTTGCACAGCTGCTTTCTGGCCGCCTCCCTCCTGCCCTTCTGCTCCCTGGGCCCTCCCAGCTGCAGTGTGTCGGCTCTTCTCCCACTTCTGCCACCTGCCAGCTGCGGGACCTGGGCAAATGGCTGAGTCTCAACTTCCCTCTCTCTCCAAAAGGGAGAATCCTCAGAGGCATCCTTTAGAATCCTCGACACCATGGAAACGTGAAGCATGTTTAGTAACGGAGTCTCCGCTCAGGACTCCCTCTGCCTTGAAGCCCTCCAGGAGGATGTCCTGTCTGTCCACTCTTCCCCCGTCCAACCTCTCACCCAGACTCTGGAGCACTTAGAAAGCACCAGTTTATCCTTTCACTTAGGGCTGTCAACACATAATTTATTTCCTCTGTGCCTGGGAAAAGTGTGAAGCTTATTAGTTGGTGCTTAATAGATATTAATTGATTGATTGAAAGGTCTGGCATTGTCTTTGTTTCCTGCCTCCCCAATCAGATTGTGAGCTCTTCGAAAGGCAAACCTCTTATCTCTCCGTCCCTCCCTTCCATTTACTCTATTAACTGACAAATACCTGAGCATCTATTATGCACCAAGCCCTGTTGTAGGCCTGGGAGATACCAGGCAGGCACGGCACTGTCCTCACAAAGCCTATATTCGGGGGGTGGGGTGGGGGGGTGGGGGGGTGGAGGTGGAAGCAGCTGACCATTTAAAAAAGAAACAAATAGACAAAAATAACACAATTTGAGAAGTGCAGTGGACGCAAAAAAGAGACAGTGCCGGGAAATAACTGGAGAAAGGAATCTACTTAGGTAGGGCAGCCAGGGTGGGTCCCTGTCTGGGAAGGGGACAGAAGATGAGACCTGGTGATGAGGAGGAGCCGGCTGGTGGCCAAGACAGAGATGGGGAAGAGTGTCCCTGTGTCCCTGTCCCAACAGAAGGAACCACCTCTGTCTGCAAAGGCTCCGAGGCAGAAAAGGAGGCAGAGGGGACCTGGAGCAAAGCTTAGGGGACAGGAAAAGGGTAGAGAGGTAGGAGGTGAGGTTTGAGAGGGGATCAAGGGACAAATCATATGGGCCGGTCCTTGCAGTCCAAGAAAAGGACGTGGATTTTCTTTTTAGGACAGCAGGAAGCCATGGGAAGGTTTTAAGCAGGGGAGTGATGTGACTATTTTATACTTTTGAAAAGATCTTTAGGGAAATTGCAGAGGAGGTTAAGGAACACCATGAGGATGGAATCTGTCAGTTAGAATGTGGGACACTCCACTGGACACTCCAGTCACCTGCCTGTGGGAGGCAGTGGGGACAGGAGTGAAGGAGGCCAGGGACTCGTAAAGATTTAGGAGACAGCAACCAGATGCAATGGACAGGCCTTGTTTGGATCCTGATTTGAACAAACCAACTGTAAAAAGTCATTTTGAAGCCACTGGGGAAATTCGAACATAGATTATGATGCAACATGAAGGACCCTTGCTCCTTTTGTTAGGTGTATTGATGGTATTGTAATTAGGTTAAGGGAAAAGAAGTCCTGATCTGTCAGAGATGGACAGTGAAGTATTTACAGGCAAAATGAAATGGTGTCTGAGATTTGCTTCAAATCTTCAGGAAAAAAATGTGTTGGGGAGAATAGATGAAATAAGATTAGCAAAATGTTGATAATTTTTGAAGCTGGGTGATGGGTATATGTAGGTTCATTATATCAGTTTCTAAAATTTTTTTATTCAAAAGCTAAAAAAAAATATTAAGCACCCTGGTTTGCTGTGGTGGGCTGTGTGGTGCCCATCATATGTAGCACCTGGGCACTGGTCCCCAGAGGGTGGGGCTTCCTCTGAGGGCAGAGTGAGGAGCTCGGTGCAGCATGCGTGGGGACTCTTGGCAGGTGGGGAGGAACTGGCAGGGAACCATCTGTAGGTACTGTTCACGGCCCCTGGGCTTGGGGCCAGCCTGCCCCCAGCTAGAGGCAATAGAAGGAATTGACAGTGAGCTCTGGGGTCAGACAGACCTGGCACAATCCCCAAGTTGGCCGGTTGCTTTCTGCTACCTTGGGTAGGTCCTCTGTTTCTTACCTGTTACATGAGAACAGTTGCAGTAGCTTTCCTGGTGGGTTGTCACAAGCATTAAGTACAATAGTGCGTGTCAAGCTGCAAGCTCATTGCCAGGTAATGGTTACTGATCACTTCTTTGCGGCAGTCAGGGGCATGCACAGACTGGGCAGAGGCACAGCACGACTGGGTTCTGGAATCCTCACGTGGGGATTAGTCTTCAGTATTTGAAAAGCTGGGAGGGATACATGTGTTGAAGTATACATGCATCCTCCTGCAAGTGCGTATATGCATGTGCGTATTCCTCTGGCTAAATTCACACACATGCACACACACGGGCACCCCTGCATGGCAGAGTAGGGGTGGCGGAGAAGATGGGGCTCCCCATGGCATATCTGGGCAGGCCTGGAGCTTGGCCTCCAGGAAGGGCTGGGTGTGGTCCTCGCTGGAGGACCCAGAGTGGAGGTGATGGAGGGTGATGCTCAGAGGAGAGACTTGGCCGTGTGGCCCGTGGAAAAGCCTGGGCAGCTGGTGTGCCCAAGTGGGAGGACAGGACTACAAGTGAGGGCAGTGCCGAGGGGCAAGCACAGGGCTGAGGAGGCACTGTCATAGCAAGAGGGGAACAGACTGGGGCAAGAGGGAGAATAGGAGCACTTACCAGCACCATTCCAGTGTGAGGGCATTGCCCCAGGACCTGGAGATGGTCCTCTGGCTTCCAAGAGCTGGACCACCTTTTAGCCCCCTGCTGCCCTGCACGCAGCCCCCACCTGTCTTCACGTGGCATCTGGTTCTTTCTTTGTGGTTGGGCAAGAGAACTGCAAACTGGTCAGGCCTCCTGAGACCCTTCCTCTCTGAAGAAGCTTCTGGAACTCAGGTCTGGGGGAAGGGGAGGGTCTCAGAGAGAAGTTTGGGTACCAAGGTGGGGCACCCCTGGTTCCCAGGAAGGGAAGCCAAGGAGTCAGGGCAGAGAGGACAAGTGGCCCCTCCCGGTAACCCCCCTTGCTCCCACCGCAGGCACGGGGCCAGTAAGCTATTAATTCAGTTCTATCCTCATCACTAGGAAGGAGCTTTTAATCAAATCCTAAGTTGAACGGAGGAGATCCATTCTGCTTTCACTTGCTCCATTCCAGAGAACAATTTGGGGAGTCGCTAATCCTCCCCACATCACATTAACACCAATAAAACACCCCGACAGCTCCCACTCTACAAACGTCAACATTTATTAACTCCAGAGCCCAGCGCCAATTTCAGCATAGGCCTGGCGGGAGGAGCTGCTGGAGAGGACCTGTGGCCGCCCCACGGCGCCTGCCCCTGGGGAAGGCTGGAGGGGTGCTCAGAGCTAGCAAAGGCTCAGGCACATCCCCCTCGCAGAAACTTGGGGACACTGTTGGGGAGAGGGCTTCTGTTGCTTCGCTAATCCAGAGGAACTTCCTCTCCCTGCCCCTCGTCCTAGAAAGTTCCCCTTCCACCCCTACCCTGGGAAGGAGTCCTGGCATCCTGCTAGCACTCGGGCACCCCCATGACAACCGGGGCTGGAGGCTGGGGCCCTCTGACATTAGAAGGTTAGGGGGTCTGTGGAGCTCGGGCTCAGGGTCTAGAAGTCGGAGGACATCTTCATCTGCCCAGGTCACAGCCAGTTCCCCCTCGTCTGCCTCAGAGCCCCTCCCCCAGCCTTTGTGGCTGAGGGGAGCTTCCAGGAGTCCCTGGAGACCCAGTGGGTTCTGACAGCCAAGCTCTGGAGATGAGGGGAGCTACCTCCCATGCTTCAGATTTCCCCCTCAGGAACCCCTTCCCCATGGGTGAACATGACTACCACAAAGGCTATAACTATGGTAGGGGAAGAACCTCCTTTCTTATCTGAAGCCAATTCAGGCAAATTTGGCACTCTACTCGGCAGTCCCTCCCTGTTTTAAATTGCTTACCAATTAAGTTGCCTCACTTTCTCCTCAGGATTTTTTTTTTTTTTTTTTTTTGAGACAGAGTCTCGCTTGTTGCCCAGGCTAGAGTGAGTGCCGTGGCATCAGCCTAGCTCACAGCAACCTCAAACTCCTGGGCTCAAGCAATCCTTCTGCCTCAGCCTCCCGAGTAGCTGGGACTACAGGCATGCACCACCATGCCCGGCTAATTTTCTATATATATTAGTTGGCCAATTAATTTCTTTCTATTTATAGTAGAGACGGGGTCTTGCTCTTGCTCAGGCTGGTTTCGAACTCCTGACCTCGAGCAATCCGCCCGCCTCAGCCTCCAGAGTGCTAGGATTACAGGCGTGAGCCACCACGCCCGGCTTCTCCTCAGGATTTTTGAGTAAATTCACACTCCAGGTTGCTGGGCCGCCTTCACCCTTGAAGACTCAAGTGCTCCCAGAACTCTGGGGCTGGGGCCCTAGCTTGAGAAGCAAGGCGTGGAGTCATTGCGTGTCTGCCTCACAACCTTGCAGTGCTCTGGAATGTGAGAACGTTTTTATTCGGGGAGTTCTTTATAAAGGGGCTGTGACAAGTTCCTAGGGCTGCCATAAAAATGACCACTGTCTGGTGGGTTAAAACAACAGGAATGAATTCTCTCACTATTCTAGAGGCCAAAGGTCCGAAATCAAAGTGTCAGTGGCCTGTGCTCCTCTGGAGGCCCTAAAGGAAGATTCTTCCTAGTCTCTTCCAGCTTCTGGTGGCTCCAGATGTTCCTTGGCTTGTGGCAGTTGTAAACTAAACTAAAATCCAAAGCCTCCTTGCCGACTGAATGGACCTCCTCTTGGTCAAGGGGACCCCAGAAAAACCTTAACACATTGATTGCCACACTAGAAAAAATGTTTTTCCCCTGGGGCCACGGTGTTTTATTATGAACATAGAATAAAAACTTTGAAAACAAAACATTCCCTTCTAATTTAATGAAAAAATTTATTATTTTATATTGTTTTCTGTGCATGAGTTACAGGCAACTCATGTGGCACTAGAATCAGTTTCGACACTGCACGCCACTGGAGTTGTATGTGACTCACGACACACTTACTGAATTTGTTTTGGAGAATCGAGTCTTCATATACTTCATGAGGCCCTGTTCTCAAAACTAGCGTGAGTTAAATACAATTCACATGGCACTGAATGTGTTGAAACTGAGTTCCTGACCATGAGGGGAGAAAGACTTGGACATGTGTCATTATACTCCCTCCCTTTTGGAGTTTAGATCCAACAATTGACCAGCATTAATGTTAAAACAGAGATGCTGGCCGGGCGCGGTGGCTCACGCCTGTAATCCTAGCACTCTGGGAGGCCAAGGCGGACGGATTGCTCGAGGTCAGGAGTTCGAAACCAGCCCGAGCAAGACTGAGACCCCGTCTCTACTATAAATAGAAAGAAATTAATTGGCCAACTAATATATATAGAAAATATTAGCCGGGCATGGTGGCACATGCCTGTAGTCCCAGCTACTTGGGAGGCTGAGGCAGTAGGATCGCTTGAGCCCAGGAGTTTGAGGTTGCTGTGAGCGAGGCTGACGCCAGGGCACTCACTCTAGCATGGGCAACAAAGTGAGACCCTGTCTCAAAAAAAAAAAAAAAATAAAAATAAAAAAAATAAAAAACAGAGATGCTAAGACTGATAAGACAGACTGTTTGTGACAATAATATACAAAATTATTTATAGGATCTATGGCCATGTAGGGGAAAGGTCAAATCACCTGCAAGTTATCAATTTGCTTAACAGATCACTTGAGTTGGTAAATTGTGACTTGTCTCTGATGAACAGACTTCTTTATCTTAATGTAAAACATTGCAAGCTTTTAAAAGAAGCTTTATTTCTTTAACCAATTACAAATCAAAGAAGCTTTGAACTCATTTCTTACCTGTAAGCGCCCCCCACTTCAAGATGTCCCACCTTCTCAGGCCAAGCCAATGTACACCTTCCATGTATTGATTTTTGATTTTACCTACAATTCCCATCTCCCTAAAATGTATAAAACCAAATCATAACCTGACTCCCGTGGAACTGCTTGCTCAAGGTTTCCTGGGCATAGTTCCCCAAGCTATGGCCACACACATCCAGCTCAGAATAAACCTCTTTAAATTATTTTACAGAATGTGAGGTTTTTTCTCTGTTCTCCAATCTCTGCCTCTATCTTCATAGCTCATTCTCTGTGTCTGTGCGTCATAAATCTCTCTCTCCTTTCTCTTACAGGGACACTAGTCACTGGTGTGGGGAGTGAGGCCCTCAGCCTCCTAAAGGTTTGCTAAAAAATCACTGACATGATGCAGATTGATTAATTGGAGGAAAAAGTACAAATTTATTTAACATGTATACACGGGAACCTTCAGAATGAAGCCCCAAAGATACAGGAGAAGTTGTCCATTTTTATTATTAAGTTCAACAAAGTACAGACAGCCATGTAGAAATATGACTGAACAAAAAGGGTATGATCTAGTGCTAATAGACTGAGTGGGGAACCCAGCAAAGCCTATCTAGATTCTTCTTGGCCTCTCTGAGTAGCACTCCTTCCTTTTGGGTGTGGGCAGGGCCCACTCTGGAATGGGGGTCTTATGGCCTACAGTGACACAAGGTGGGTCAGGTAATTTTTCTACGGCCAGTTTTCACACAGAATAATTTTAGGTTTCATGGCTGGCTTTTAGGAAAAGGGGTTTCTGGCTTTGATAACCCACCTTGGGGAAGAGGAATTCTAGTTTCTATGGCTGGTCTTGGAGGAAAAGGGGACTGAGAGGCAGGAGGACAGGAGAAGATCAGAGAAGAACTTTTTCTTCTGAGTCCTTCATTTTAGGATACTGTTTTCTGAGCCTCATCATTGGATTTAGGGATTACCCTAAATCCAGGATGATCTCACTGGGGACAAGGGAAAACCTCCCCTTCATCCTCTGAAGGCTTGCTGAAAAATCAACGAACAAAAGGCAGATTAACAGGAGAAAAGGCAGACAAATTATTAAGGTGCACGGGAGTCTCACACTTTTATACCATGTTGAGGTTACAGAAAGAATAGGGGCTCAGAGCACGGCCAAAGGCAGATTATGATGGTTAATCAGGTTATGATGATAAGACACATTATGGGAGGGAAGGGGGGAGGCCAGGCTAGCAAAGGTAGTCTCGTATGGACAAAACCTCACAGGTAGCAGCCCCCAGAGACAATAGATGATGACTGTTTCTTTTGGATCTGTAAAGGTGTTAGACTCTCAGTTAATCTTTCCTAGGTCCAGACAAGGGAGGGCCTCAGGGAAAGCCTGGCTGCATCTCTGCGAATTCTCTACAGATGCAAATCTCCTGCACAAAAGACAGCTCTGCAGGGCGACTTCCCTTTACAGGCTCTCTGAACAGTCATCTCAAAATGTGTCAAGGAAGTACATTTTGGGGTAAAATATTTTGGTTTCTTTCAATCTCATCTCGAACCTCTTTCCAAATAAGGTCGCATTCACAAGAACCAGGGGATAGGACTGGAGATATCTTTTGGGGGGTACTATTCAACCCAACTCTAGCAACACTGGGTGGTACCAGCAGAACTAATGAAGCAAGACTCAGACTTTGGATTAAATGGCTGCTATGGTTTGAATGTGTCCCCCCAACCCCCAACCAAAGCATGTGTTAGAGACTTAGTCCCCAGAGTGTCAGTGTTGGGAGTTGAGGACTAATTAGAGTGCTCCAATCTTGTGAATGGATTAATTAATGCCCATTATAAAGGGGCCTGTGGCTGCAAGCTTGATCTCTTTGTCTCTCTTGCCCTCTCTTTTCCCTTCTGCCTTAGCATGGAGGCCCTCACCAGATGTGGGCCCTTTGCCCTCGGAATTTCTAGCTTCCAGAACTGGAAGAAAAAAAAATCTCTGTTCTTTCCACATTCCCCAGTCTCAGGTATTCTGCTGTAGCAGCACAAAACAGACTAAGACAATGGCCTAATGAAATGAAAGATCTTAGAAAATCATGAAGTGCTGTCTATGTACATGGTAGTTAATAAACATCTCAACTTGCTAATTGTGTGAGCTCAGGCAAGTTCCTTAACCTCTCTAAAGCTGTTTCCTCATTAGTAAAATGAGATGATAATAAAAGTACTCACCTCGTCAGGCCGTTGGAAGCACTAAATGAGACTTCACGTAAACCACTCAGCACATAGAACTTGCTCTTGAAATAAAACCGGTGAGCACTGTGGTGGGGCCTTCTGAGAGAGAGGGACTCCCAGAAATTAAATATGTGATTCCCCTCCCCCCAGTGAAAAATATCTTGGCTACCTCCCAGTGTTGGCAGGGATGGGAGATCCCCTTGGAACTTCTGAGAGTGGCTTTCCTTAGAAGAGAAGATGCAGAGAAATTAGTCTAATGACCTGGAAAAAAGAGAATCAGACTCTTCATTTCTGAGAATTTAGAAAAGTTCAGTCCCCCACTCTTGGGGTTGTTGAAAACTAGGTGGGAAGAAGGTAGCTCTAGGTTTGGAAGTAAAGGGAGACCTAGTACTCCTAGAGCCAGCTTGCACTTGGGAGGTGGCAGGTAGCTGAGCAGAATGAGCTGAGGATGACACCTTTGGCTGTTTGGTTTCAGGCCTAGGGGTCCCAGGGTTCTGCTGATCTGAGCGTCACTCTAGGGAATTGCCCTTTTCTGAAAGGGCTTCATGCTCGGGTGGTGGCATCAGCTGGGGCTCAGGCCAGGCTCCCTCTGTCTCTGGACTCGGACCTGAGCTTCAGGGACAGCTTGGCTCACGAGAGGCTCTTTCCTTCCACAATCAAGGCACATGGGGGTGTGAGATGGGGTGGGCAGCCACCCTGGAGATCGCCTGCCGCAGGGCACCCTGTGACAGCTCCTGCGGCTGCTGCGTGAAGTGGGGACTGGGCTCCATTCTCCAGGACGCCCCTGCCCTGGTTATCCCAGCGAGGGGTGGAAGCAGCCTCTAGGTTTCTCTAAGACACTGGAAAGCACCAGGAAACCCTTGGTGCACCCAAGCAGGGACTGGCTGGGGAGAGGCTTGAGTGTCTGCTCTATGAGGACTGACAGGACACTTTACTTTCCCCCCACGGGTTGGGGGCCGCTCTGCCTACATGATCATCCTCTATGCTTGAATGACTCGTCCTGGGACAAATCTCCGCTTCCGAGGCAGCACACTTACTGCGGTGACTCAGGGTGTCTCTAAAGCTCCCTTTGGGCACTGCCATCAGAGTCAGCTCGTGACAATAAGACACCTGGCTTTACAATCACTCCTCATTGTTGACCCAAAACAGCATCCCACAGCCTGATCATCCCCCACGTGCCAGACTGAGCTCAGAATGACTCTTGTTTTTTAAACACATCTGGTGCATTCAGTGGCCCATAGCACGCGCCTTTGAGAATCCACCACGGCAGGAAGTATTCGTCACTGAGGACCGCTTTGAGTTTGGAAATGATGTTGCAGCCCTCTGAGTCAAGTATGGAAGATTACACAGCGGGGAGGGCGGGCTCTTTAGGGTGAGGAAGAAGGGGTTCCAGAGGCCAGGGTCAGACCACCCCTCTCAGCTGCAGCTCTCAGCCCCCCTTCTGCTTCTGCGGCTGCCCCTGGTCGCCACGGCAGATGCGGCCAGACGGCGCCTCACTCTCTTGCTGTCTGCCCAGGGCTTCCCTCCTCCAGAGGCAGGTGCATTTTGTCCTCTTAGTCTTGGGTGCCTTTTGTGTGGCTTTTCAGACGTTCCGCAGCAGGAGTGAGACTCAGTTCCCCATAGTAGCCACCAGCTCAATTAAGAAACCTTGGCTTGGTCTCTCTCCTCCCCTGTTTTGTGCTTCCCAATCCCGCTCCCGACCGCTGTTGTTTCCTGAGATCTTTTTCCAAAATAAGCTCCCTGCGTCACAGGCTCTGCCTTTGGGGGAATGCAGGCCAGGACGGCTGCCCTGCCGGGCTTCTTGCGAGGCTTTCAGCAGAGCTTGACGATGAGTCATGGTGGGTGTCTGTTGAGATACTAGATCACAGGAGCACATAGTGTCCTCAAGTGTCTCATACATGGGCCGTTTCTTTTGTTCTTTCGTAAAAAAAAAAAAAAAAAAAGTTTTATTGAGATATAACCCATCTACCATACAATTCCCACGAAGAGCTCAATTCAATGGTTTTTAGTATATTCAGAGTCGTGTGACCACTACCACAATCAATTTTATAACATTTTTATCAGCCCAAAAAGAGACCTGGTATCCATTAACAGCCTCTCTCCATGTCTTCTTCAGCCCTATCCCTCCAGGCCTGTGTCCCCAAGCCCCGGGCTGCGGGCCGGTCCTGGTCCGTGGCCTGTTAGGACTGGGGCTGCACAGAGGGAGGTGAGGGGCAGGAGAGTGAGCAAAGCTTCCCCTGTATTTACAGCCGCTCCCCATTGCTGGCATCTCCGCCTAAGCTCCGCCTCCTGTCACATCAGCGGCCGCACTAGATTCTCATAGGAGCGCGGAGCCTACTGTACACTGTGCATGGGAGGGATCTAGGTTGTGCACTCCTTACGAGAATCCAATGCCTGATGATCTGAGGTGGAGCTGAGGCGGTGATGCTAGCACTGGGGAGCTGCTGCAAAATCATCCCGAAACCTTCCCCCCCAACTCCGACCTGTGGAAAAATTGTCTTCCATGAAACCAGTCCCTGCTGCCAAAAAGGCTGGGCATCTGCTGCTCTAGGCAGTCACTGATCTACTTTCTGTTTCTGTGGATTTGCCTGTCCTATTAATAGATAATTCTTTTTAATGGAATGGATATAATGTGTGGCTTTTTGCATCTGGCTCCTTTCACCCAGCATAATGTTTTTAAGGTTCATCCACATTGTAGCACGTGTCAGCACTTCCTTCCTTTTTATGGCTGAATAATAAATAGCACATTGTATGGATATACCACATCTTATTTAGCCATTTGCCAGTTGATGAACATTCCAATTATTTCCACCGTTTGGCTGTTGTGACTAATGCTGCTATGAATATTTGTGTTCAAGTTTTGGTCCAGATGTGTGTTTTTATTTCCTTCCATTATATACCTAGGAGTGGAACTACTGGGTTATCTCTATCTTCTTTTAATTTTCAATGTTATTATTAGATTAGACAACACTTTCCCATTCTATCTCACAATTTAAAAGGTACGAAAGGAGAATTTCCATTCTTTCCTCAGTGGCAACCAATATTTTCTATTTTAAATCTATTTTTTGTACTTAAGATCCAGAAGAAAATGTATGTTTTGGAGATGTTCCTAACATATTTAAAGAATTATGAATGTGTTCTTCCTTTTTTATACATAATAGTAATATGTAATACACACTGTTCAGTACCTTAGTTTATTCATTTAACATTAAATCTTAGAGATTGTTCCTTTACAAAGGGAACTTTTCATTCTTTTTATATCTGTTTAGTATTACCTTGAATGGAGGGAAATAATTTTTTTAATTTAAATTATTTATTTAAACAAGTCCCAATTAAAAAACATTAGGTTGATTCCAATCTTTTGTTATTACAAACAATGCAATGAAGACACTTGCACAAATATTATTTCCCACATGTGTGAGCTCATCATAGGATACATTTCTAGAAGTAGAAGAACCTTAGCAAAAAGTGTATGAACTTTAAATTTTGACACCTGATGCCAATGTGTCCCCACAAAAGTTATACCAGTTTACAGCCCATCAGCAACATATGAACGTGCCTGTTTGCACACACCCTCGCCAATTTGATGGGTGAAAAATAGTATCTTGGTGTAATTTGAATCTGAAATTATGAGTGAGTTACAGCATCTTTCATGCTCTTTTCTGTAAAATGCCTGTTCATATTTTTCACTGTTTTTCTAATTGATGTGATCATTTTCTTGGTGATTAGTGAGTACTTTTTATTTATCAGAGAAATTAGCCCTTTTTCTATAATATGAGTGCCTGAAACTCCTCCCACTGGGTTAAGCCTTTTGCTTGTGTGTATTATTGTCCATAGACATCCAGTTTCCCTCCCTGAGAAGGCACTACTATATCCCTGTAGCTCTGCCACTTGTTCTGGTAATTAAATGCAAGCAGACGCGTGCATGTCACTTGGCTGAAGCTTGAACTGCTAGCACTTCACACATTCTCTGTCCCCCTGCGTTGGCAGTTGGCATTAGCAGATGATGGCTGTGCCTTCAACTTGGCAGCTCAAAGTGAAGGTGACAACACTGATGACATGGGAGTAGAGGCCCCAGCCAATCTGCTAGAGAACGCGCAGCATGGGCAAGAAATAATCCCTCGCTGCTTGATACTACTAGGATTTTGGCTTTGTTCTTGTGGTAGCATAACTAGCCTCTCCTGACTGACACAGGTTGGCTTCGTGACAAAGAACTTTCATTACTCTGATGAGGTTAAAATGATTTATCCTTTATTTCATGACTTCTGGGTTTCTATCAGAAGATCTTCCTCATTTCTGGATTATTATTTTTTAAATCCTCCTGTGGTTTATTGAAAAGCCATTATTTCTCTTCTAATGTGAGATGCCATCGGCTGCCAGTCTCTGATTGCTATTGTTCCGTAGTGGAAGAAGTAGGGCCTGGGGCAGCAGCTGCTCCCCTCTGGGCCCCACCAGGACCACAGTGTTAGAGATTGTGTCTGGCTGCTTCTAGCAGAGACCTGGGTGCCCATATTTTGTTCCAATGAGGAGCTTATTCTCTCATACAGAAGCCCAGAGCTGGGCATTCCAGGGCCAGCGGTTCATCTCCGGGGACATCAGACACTTAGGCTTCTTATGTGCTTCAGGTTTATCCTGCTTAACCTGTGACTTTCTTGGGCCTCATGGTGTGATATGTCTGCTGGAGCTCCAACTATCAAGTCTGAGTTTCATCTTCCTTGGTCATCTCCCTTTTAAGGAGTTTCTTGGATTGCTCACCTAAAATCTTCTTTCTATATCTCATGGCCCAGAACTTAGTCCTAGGGCCACAGCTTGTTTCACAGGGGCAAGAATTGTAGTGCTCATGGTGTTGGTGTGATTGAATGCTGCAGGCTGCTGACCAGTTCGAATCATAGAGAAATTCTCTGACAGCCTCAGGGGCTTGGGGGCAGGGCCTGCTCCTGAAAAATGAGTTCTGTGGTGGCAAATCCCAACAAAAAGCACCTCAGCCCTCACCATTCCCTCCTCGCTCCTTGGTCACTCCCAGGCCCTGTCCAGCTTTTGGGGACTCTGAAGAAGCGGCTGTACCTGTGCGTGGGAGAGCACACCTGGAGGGGACCCTGGCCTCCACTCGGTGAGTCGGAAGCTCTGGGCGTCTTCAGCCAACCCACCCCTGCCTGGCACTGCCTGGCTGTGGCTTTGACTCTTCTGAGCCTTTCTCTGTAAACTTGGGCAAGAAGAACAGCTTCCCAGGGCTGCTGTGACAGAGTGAGATCACACCTGGGAAAGTCTTCGGAGGTTGCAGCTGTTGATTGTGGGACAAGAGAAGAGAAGACTGGCTGAGAGACCCCGCTGCCGTGCGCTGGCCCATGGGGCAGGGGCAGCCCGGGTGCTGTCAGAGAGAGGCCCGGAGGAGAATGGCGTGGTGCTCAGCTGTTCCCACACTGCCCACTGCTTCCTGATCCTCCTTGGGGACTTTTCACCAGCTCCGCAAACCCAAAGTCACCAGCACCTCCCCAGCTTCCTTACCCCAATTCCAGTCCCGGTCTGGCCTCTCCCAAGCAACGACCCTTCACAAAATCCACCAGCCTCTTCATCAGCTTCCTCCTACCCCATTAACATCCCTAAACATGGCTCTCCCCAGCCCCTTCCTTTCCCTTTCCCCTGCCTCCCTAGCCCAAGTCACCTCAGCCACCTGCTATTTGTCGCTCATAACTTGTATTAGTCAGGAAAGGCTACAGTTACGCTTTGGTAACAAAAGACTCCCCCATCTAAGTGGCTTGATATATACATGTTTGTTTCTTGTTCTCATGAAATTCTCATGGCTCTCTCGTGGACAGCTGTCCCCAGTGATCTGGGCAGCTTAGATCTGGGGAAGGTGCCACATCAACATTCGCCACAAGGAATGAAGAGAGTTTGGGGGACTCGCACCTGCTCTTCTATGGTTCAACCTGGAAGTGACACTTAGATCCATAGCCCACTGGCCAGAGCAGGGTGCATGGCTTTGCCACAGCAGGTGACTGGGAAATGCAGGGAGCACAGAGAGCAAGTTTCTGCAGTGAAGTCTCTATTAGTAGCAGTAACAAATGCAGTAGCTGCACATGACAAAAGCCCATAGGAACCTGCTACTGGTTCATGTTCAAGTTCCTCCCTGGCCTTCAACAGCACCTGTGGTCTGGCTTGGCCAGGCCCTCCCAGCCCAGTGCACACCTCTCTCTTCAGGTGTACCACGCAGAGCCCTGCCTCCAAGCTCTCGTCTGTGTCCTTCTGCTTTATCAACCACTCACCAATTTTTTCCCTCTTTCCTAAGTTCTTCAGGGCCCAAGTCACGTTCAATCTCTCCTTTTGGCTCAACCCTTAGTGCTCTCCCTCCCCCGAGCTCCTCAGGGATTATTGTTAAGCTTCTCACTCAGCCTGGAGTATACACTCCATCCACAGCCTGTCTCTTGTACGGGAAGAAAAATAATTTGTTGTTCAGCCCTCATAGGTTCTCAGGTGGAATGGACCCTGCAACAGAAGACAGATTAACAAGAGAAAAACAGTTGAAGAACATGCACATTCCACATATACATGGGAGACATCCCGGGTATGAATCATTTTCAGAGATGGGTTTGAATTCCAGCTTACAGAGCATCTTCAACAAAGAGCAGCCAATTTTTAGAGAAGTGACAAGACAAAGGAAAAGTACTTTGAGTTTCTAGGAACAGCAACTTGTGGGAAGGCAAATAACTGGCACATAAAGGGTAGTTAGTCAAACTTGTTACTAGCAAGTACTTGTTACCCTGGTGGGGTAGAAGGTGAACCACTTGAACTGCAAGTGATTCCTCTGGTACCAACCCCAGGCTGACAAGGGTCTCAAGTTGTCTTCGGTGGTTAACCCGTGTTCTCCCAGATAGAATGGGGAGTGGGGTATCTTTTGTCTTGTAAATCAATGTCTGCTTTTAGGCACATAGAGGGATGGTGGAGAGCTTTCTTGCATCTGCCTCTAAACTGCCTTCAGCTCAACAATCCTTCATCTTTTAGGGTGGCATGTTCCAGTCTCCCATACCAGACTGCAATCCCTGGAGGTCAACGGCTATGTCTCACTCTTATTTGCCCTATTTAGTAGGGCTCCTGGTGGTTCTCATCCCCACAATGGTTACTAGCACCCATTAAGTACTAGCCACCAAGCCAGGCACTAGGAAGGAATGTGAGGAACAGTAAAATGTGGTCCCGGAAGGAAGAAGCTGGCATTTATAATATATGCACCTGCTATGCATCATCTAATGATTAAGAAATAGAGACAGCTCTCAAGTCTGCCTGGGGTTGATTCCTGCCTCTGCTGTTAAATTAGCTATAAGACCTCAAGTTACTTAACTTCTTTAGCCTGAATTTTCTCAACTTCCAAAACAGTAATGATCATTACCTACTGTATTAGCTCCCCAGGGCTGCTGTAATGAATTGCCACAAACTGGGTGGCTTAGAACAACAGAAATTTATCCTCTTACAGCTCTGGAAGCCAGAGTCCAAAATCAAAGTGTTAGCAAGGCCATGCTCCCTTGGAAGTCTCTAAGGGAAGAATTCCTTGGCTCTTCCTCATTCTGGTGGCTCCCAGCAATCCTGGGTGTTCCTACAAATCCTGGGTTTGTAGCTGCACTATTCCAATCTCTGCCCCCACCTTTCCATGGCATTCTCTCTCACTCTGTCTGTATTTCTCTGTATACTTTTCTTATAAAGACACCTGTCACTGGATTTAGGGCTCACCTTAATTCAGTATGACCTCATCTGAACTAATTACATCTGCAAAACCCTATTTCTAAATAAGGTCACAGTGTGAGGTTCTGGGTTGACATGAATGTTTGGAAGACACTTATTTAACCCACAACACCCATCTCATAAGATTATTATGGTGATTAAATGAGATGATGCCTGTAAAGCATTTGGCACAATGCCTGGCACATAGTGAAACTCATTGAATGCTGGTGATGTTTAGGACAGTATGTTAGTTAATCTGGATCATCTTATTTGCAAATGTCAGAAACTCAACTCAGTCCTGGTGTGGCTGGATCTGGGTGTTTTAAATGAGGCTATTGAGGATCTTTTCCTCTTCATCTCTCAGCTTTGTACATTGTCTTTATTCTTAGGCGCACTCTTCTGATGAGGTGGCAAAGACATCCCTCCACAGGTCTAGGGCTCCATTTGACCAGCTGACCACCCTTGGTGGAAAAGGAACCCCCTCTTTCTCTAAAGTTTCAGCAAAACTGGGGCTCCAGGGCTGACTGACTCTCATGGAACCAATCTGAACTAATCTCTGTGGCCATGGGGATGCAACAGCCTGACCTCAGCGGTTGGATGGTAGATGTGAAGGAGGGGTGGTTCCCAAAAGAGAAGTCAGAATGTGGGACCATCAGACGCCAAGCAGGCAGAAACACCGGTAGTCTACTGCAGACTGCGACGGTGTGTGCCAGCTCCCAGCACTGTGTTTGGCACAGTGTGGGAGTTCAGCAAATGTTTGTTCAACGATCGCATAAATAATGCAAGAAAGAACATGTTAGGTACCAAGTAAGATGCTCATGTTTTCTCGTTACTGCCCACAATAGGGCTACAAGGAAGGCATTATTATTTCCATTTTGCACATATAGATGTTGACGCATAGAGAGTTTAAGTGATCTGTCCAAGATGGCAGAATGAAGAGGGGTAGAGCTAGGAGTCAAAGCCAGGTGGGTTTCGTTGCAGGGCCTGTGCTGTTTCTATTACACTGCTTTTGCCCACCAAACTTAAAGCCAGAGAAGAAAGAGTTTGAACACGCACCCACTGTTAGGTGCAACAACAAAATGAGTTTGTTGATGAAGATGCTAATGTGGAGAAGGAGGAGGAGGAGAAAGAAAGGAGAGGGTGAACTCGAGGAGGATGTTGTAGGGAATTCACCCTGAGAAATTCAGATCTGTATCTGGGGCTGGAGGAGGAGAACATTCCTAGGGCTCTGAGAGAGCCTAGGAAGTGGGTGAATTCAGTGACCTCATCTGTCTGAACAGCTGCTATGACCCCAAGAGGAAAATCAAGTCTATGAGATTCATCCACTCAGCAATAGTTCATCCATTATTGACGGTTCATTCTTTTTCATTGCAGTGTAAGTATTCCATTGTATAAATATACCAGAGTTCTTTGCTCCACTCTGCTGTTGATGATATTTAGGTTGTTTCTAGCTTTGGTTTTTTGTTTGTTTGTTTTGTTTTTGAGACAGGGTCATGCTCTGTCACCCTGGGTAGAGTGCAGTGGAGTCACCATAGCTCACTGCAACCTCAAACTCCTAGGCTTAAGTGATCCTCCTGGCTCAGCCTCCCAAGTATAGCTGGGAGTACAAGCATTTGCCAGCATCCCTGGCTAACTTTTCTGTTTTTTGTGGTGAGGGGGTCTCACTATATTACTCAGGCTGATCTTGAACTCCTTGCCTCAAGCAATCCTCCCGCCTCGGCCTCCCAAATTGCTAGGATTACAGGCGTGAGCCATTGTGTCTGGCCTAGTTTTTGAGATTAGGATTAAAGCCACTGTGTGTGTGCTTTGGTGACCATAGCACCCATTTCTGTTGGGTATATACCCACAAGCGGAATTGCTGGGCTATCCAGATGTCTCCCATCCACCACAGCCTGTTCCTTGTCTCCTACCTCTCAAAGCCTCTCTCAAAGCCTCTCGGATAGTGAGGAACCTTTGCCTGCCCAGATCTCTCTAAGCCTGGAGGCAGGGGCATAGCCAAGATGATCTCCTGAGGCCTTTCTGAGCATTTTTGTGAAAAAATGGCCATGGATCTTTGGCCCCAGCTCCCGCCAGAATCACTGTTTGCTCATGAAAACGTTTCATGCGATTAGCCAAGTAATGACATCTTAAAACTGTAGAGCTAATATATTACGTAATAAAACACAGGAGCAAATCTCTTTGACACATACTGGTGATTTACTCCGCCAGCCATAAAGATAATTACATTTCAGGTTGATATATAAAAGGCGGCAGGCAGAGCTTATGAAGAATTAGCATAGCTTTATGTCGGACCTCTCCATTCATGTAGGCCTGTTCATCATTCCCTGCAACCAGTCAGCAAACATTGACTCAGCTGGGCCTGCCCGGGGACTGGCCACGGCTGCCACTGGAAGGGCGTGCTGGCAGCAGTGAATGGGGCAGGTGGAGAAGGCCAGATTTGGGGTGCAGGACATTCATTCCTACAGCCAGCTGTAAGGCACTGCAGGAGAGAGTTCTGGCCTGGGACACAGGGTGCCCTGTCTACGGGCCTGATTTGCCAGTATGATCTGAGAGAACAAAATAGACACCCCTATAGCAACAGACCCTACGGTTAAGGAAATAAAAGTTACCTACTTTTGTTTGTTTGAGGCTTTAGGGCCCAGCTGGTATGGCTAATTTATGGCTACAAGGGAAACCACACCCATGCTAATCTCCCTAACAATAGGAGGTGTCAGACTGATTTACAATCCAGACCACTGCAACTCTTTTTTTTTTTTTGAGACACAGTCTCACTTTGTTGCCCAGGCTAGAGTTAGTGCCATGGCATCAGCCTAGCTCACAGCAACCTCAATCTCCAGGGCTCAAGCAATCCTGCTGCCTCAGCCTCCCAAGTAGCTGGGACTACAGGCATGAGCCACCATGCTTGGCTAGTTTTTTCTATATATATATATTTTTAGTTGGTCAGTTAATTTCTTTCTATTTTATTTTTAGTAGAGATGGGGTCTCACTCTTGCTCAGGCTGGTTTCGAACTCCTGACCTTGAGCAATCCTCCCGCCTCGGCCTCCCAAAGTGCTAGGATTACAGGCGTTAGCCACTGCTCCCGGCCCAAGACCACTGCAACTCTGATTGGACAGAGGACTGGCCTTAGAAATATTTTTTCCTGATAAGAAATTGCAGACCTTAAGCCAGTTTCAGCCAGCTTATAGAGGCTCACAAACTGTCTTTGTGTTGTATAGTTCACTTTTTGATGAAAAAAAATCAAATTCCACCTCATTTTAATGCTAAAACCCTGTCCCAAAGTGAACATGGGATGTATGTTACATATGTTTACCTCTTTATATATGTATATAGCTCTCCCCACAAACCTGTTGAATATGTCTGATATAGGCCCTTTGACTCATAAAACCCAAATTGTCCTTCTCCTATTTGAAGAGAAGGTACCAACAGCACACACTGGATACTGAGTCTTCAGCCAATGGCTCTCTTTTCTATTATTTAGCCATCCTGTGGTCTTTCGGACACCACCACCCATACCAGCCTTAGGCAACTCACCACCTGTCCAGGAGTCAAAATATGCCCTGGGGGATGAGACGCTTCCCAACACCTTGCTGTATCACCGGAGCGAGCGAGGTTTACAGTGAGGGCTCTGAACTGCTAGGACCAATTTTCCTAAGCAAAAGTCAGCTCTCTCTGTCTGACAATTATCAGCGCACTGCCAAGGACAATGGGATAAGGCTTTTGCAACGGGGCTGCCCCAGTGCCACTCTGACTTCCAGGACTCCTTTCCCCCATGTTCCCTGTTGCCCCAGACCAGGAGGCGAGGGCCCAGAGGGGATCTGGGAGAAGAGGATCTGGAATGACCCTCAAGCATCAAAATTCAACCTCCCTTAGTAGAAACAGGAAACTGAGAAAGAGAGAAGCTTGGTCATCCAGATATTGTAGAGGAGGAAAAACATCTTTTCCTTCCATCCCTCTCAGGCTCATTGGCTGGGCCTCTTGTAACAAAACACAGGTTAACAAGAGAAAAACAAACAGAAGTTTATTAACCTCTATACCTCATGTGTACATGGGAGATACCCAGGGAAAAATGAGTAAATCTCAGAGGTGGATCAGAATTCGGCCTGAAATACCATATTCAGCTGAAACAAAGAAAGAAGGGTACAAGGGAGGCCAGTGGTGAGGAAGTGACCAGGAAAAGCTCCCAAACCAGGAAGGGTAGGTTTGCTTTGCAGTTCAAAGTCAGCGCCTTCTCCATTGATAAGAGTCCCCAGTGATTTAGAGCCAGCCTTCCTTTGGTACAGAGAAGGAGACACCCTTACAAATGGAGATTTCCTTTATAAATGTAAATTTCCCTTACAAAAGGGGAACTTCTACTCTGTTTTCAGAGCTTCTCTTGTGTCTGTAGTTTCTCAAAATAATCAGCTCAAAATAATCTTTATGCCAAAGAGGCATATTTTGGGGTGGCATATTCTGGTCTCCAACAGTCATATTTTGGTCTCTTACAATTCACAGAGAAAATTAGTGTCAGAGCTGAGACTAGAAGCCAGGATGAGAAGTGTAGAGCCAAAGATGTGAAAATTTTGCTGCCATTTGGGTGAAGGAGCCCAGAATTGGATGTGGTATCGGCTCCTTTTTTTTTTTTTTTTTTTTACCTTGGCACAATCCAGGGTGTCAAAGGAAACCCAGCCCCGTGCTGCTTGTCTCTCCCGCTCTCTGTCCCTCCTCTGTTGCTCCGGTGGTGGTGGCTTGTCTAGGGTAGCTCTGGGTGCAGCAGGATGGATGGGATGAGCTCTAGAGAGCCCAGGCTGCTGATCCCTAGACTGGGGAAAGGTGGGACCCGGAGGTGAGCTGTGAAGGATGAGGTTGGAGGAGCCGTTTAGCCAGCTCTGGTGGGCGGAGGGATCTGGGAGCTGGGACTCCTGGTGTCTCCCTCCCTCCTGCCCCTGATCTTCTGGGGCCAAGTCACCTTTGGTTTTCCACTAGAAAATGTTTTCATCTCCCCAAACCTGGGCAGAATTTCTCCTCCTGGCTGGGTGGGGACATTTTCCAGTGAGGCCCAGGACTTCAGAGCTTAGGAAGCAACATTGTAAACATGCAGTTCATCAAAAAGCCATTTCCAAGGGTTGGGGCTGCATCCTCTAAGCCCCTGAGCTCCTCCCCCTTGGCCTGAATGCAGGAATGGCAGGTCTGGGGCACGGCCAGCTGGGTGGCTGGAGGAAGACTGCAACTCAGGAGAGCAGCATTGCAGCCCCTTCTAGGTTCTGGAATGTGCCAACTCAGCCAGCCACACAGACCCCTCAGCTTCCCGCCCCAGCCCCTTGCTGAGTCATGGGAGGCAGACAATGAAAGAGGGGTGTCGCTAGAGACCCCTCCTCTTGCCCATTGCCTCCCGCAAATCCCTCTGCAGCCCGCGTGGTGCAGAGCGCAGGAGCCGGCTCTCGGGTGGCAGCGGGCGGGACCGCGGGGCGTCCATTTGTTCTCCTGCCGAAGAGGCGGATAAACAGCGAGCAGCTAACGACCGCGTCTCCACGTCCTCCCGCTTCCGGGAGCTGTCCCAGCGGGGGTCCGGGAGAAGATGAATCGCGTTGAATGACACAAGACATGGCAGATTGGATGTTTAATTTGGGTATCTCTTCAGAACACCCCCTACACCCACCTCCTCGGCGCCCACTTAGCATCCTGCGGGAGAGAGAGCCCCGCTCCTCACAAATTGCCTTGTCAGGCTCAGAGAAAAAGCCCAGCATGACTGAGTTCTAGGTGGGTCCCTCCAAGTGTGCGGAAAGGAACCACACGACTGCACAGCGTTCCTTCCTACAAAGACAAGGCACTGTGTCGGGGCCAGAGATTTGAGTCAGACATCAAGAAGGACTGCCGGTGGAGGAGGGGCACTAGTGGGGGTGGAGATTTGTTTAGGGGGTCTGTGGGGCAGAGGGAGGGCCAGGCCACCCTTGCTGGGGTCTGGCGGCTGTGGGGGTCTGAGGGGCCAGGAGGAGGAGGGGAGGCACCTGGAGGGACAGGCGGGGTGGAGGTGGAGAGCAGCCCCCAGCAGGCAGACAGCCTTCCCCAGACTGCTCGGAGCTCGGTGCCAAAACCCGGCAGATCACAACCTGTCAGTCGTGCTTTCCCTTCAGCCTCACCTGCCTCCAGATCTTTCCAAACAAGGAAAGGAGCTGCAAACATGGCAATCACCTTCCCTGCTGCAGCAGACAGCTGCTGGGGAACAGCCGGCTCTGGAGGCGGCCCAGCCGCGGAGGAGGAGAAGTGACCAGGCTGTGGCAGCCCCCGTGGCCACCTAGAGCTCACCCGGAGGCCCTCCTCTGCATGGATTATGGGAGAAGGGGGTGTCCAAGGGCGCCCTCAGCCCTGTCAGGGCTCAATTTCCAAGGACCAGCACCTAAGAAGCCACTTGCTCAGGCAGCAGTCATGGAAGGAGCCCTTGGAGGTGGGGGAGGGAGCCATGCCAGCTTTTCAGTTTACCACTTGTGTGACCAGGGCAAATTCCCTGACCTTGACTTCTTCAAATGCAGCACACAGGGACTGGGGTCTCTTCTATCCAGCCCTGCCAGTCTGTGGCACCAGAGATCCCTTAAGAGGAGCTAGGGGTGGCCCTTAGTCCCTGAGGCTTGGAAGGGTCCAGAAACCACACTATCCAGGCTGCAGGGTGGCCCTGCTTCTCTCTGCATAGCCCCAGCTCAGTGGAGAGTCGAGGTGGCTACTCCAAGCTATTTGAGACGAAGAGGTGTTGTTGGGGTTCTGACCCCTGAATAAGCCTGAGAGATCTGGGACTCATAGCTCCTAGAGGGTTGACATAGGAAAATCCAGGAGCTCCCCACCTTCCTTCCCATCAGCCTGCTGGGTTTTCCTGTGCATGCCAAGGACAGTCTGATGGGCACACCAGCACCCCCAGAGATGCCTGCCTCTTACTCTGTGAGCTGTCTCTCTGAGGTTGCACTGGTCCCTCTGAGTTCTTGAATGCATGAGGACAAACAAGAGAGGATGCTCTCAACATGAATGTGGATAATTTGCCTCCAGTGAAGCTACTGTGTGGGTAATTTACCCATACAAATCAAGAGATGGATGCCTTTTCCATCTGGTCTCACCCAGATGTCTTCTCAAATCAGAAAATATCTATGCTTTAGCTCCTAGCCCAGGTGACATTTACTACTCCTTCACCAAGCCCACCTTCCCAGCTTCTTCCCATGCAATAGTGGATGAATCTCCCCTGATGCCATACCAGGAACAAGGCCACCAAAGTGGCCCTAGGAAGAGAACGATGGAGGGATCAAGGAAGAGCCCACTTAAAAAATGTTCCTTTGGCTTAAAAAGTTATGTAGGTGGGAAAGATCTCATGATCAAATGGATGTTAGGGTGGCAGAGGATCTTACCAGTCATCCCGACATATCACAGGAAAGAGGTTGGGATCTGGGTGCTGAAGCAACCTTCACCAAGACATGTGGGGAGACAGCCTTTCTTCAATACTCCTTCCTATGCCACACTCTGTCCCTATGCTCCAGACTGGGACATAACGCCCTTGTGTTCTCTGTTCCCTCACCAAGTTCCTAGCAAAGTATCTCTAGTAAACACTTACACCTGCATTAGAAGATGAGTTCCTGGGTGACATCTTATCTAAATTCCTGAATCACCTTTTCTGAAGGTATTTGCTATGGTTTGAATGTATCCTCCAAAAAGCATGTGTTGGAGACTTAATTGCCACTGCGACAGCATTAATAGGTGGGACCTTTAAGAGGTGATTAGCCCATGAGGAGTCTGCCCTCATAAATGGATGTGTGCCATTATCTTGTGAGTGTGTTTCTTATAAAAAGAGTTTGCCCCTTCTCTCTTCCCCAGCCCCGTGTGATGCCTTCTGCCACGTATGATGCAGCAAGATGGCCTTCACCAGATGTTGACCCTTTGATCTTGGACTTCCCAGCCCCCAGAACTGTGAGCCAATACATTTCTGTTCATTATAAATTACCCAGTCTGTTGTATTCTGTTATAGCAGCACAAAACTAACTACGACAGTATTTGTATTTAAGTAATTTAGAACCTTTTCTATCTAACTCTGGGCTTTGTTCCCTGGTAAAATAAGATCAATGTTAGTAGCACCTGGGGTCTCAGAGCCCCTGAAAGCAGCACTGAGTAGGAAACACTTACTCTGCAGTCAGATGAGGTGGCCCTTCTGAAGCTCTGGTGGGGCAAACCCCAAACAAGGTAGGTGGTCCCCGTGGCCTTCCCAATGCCCACCCCCTGCTCCAGGGTGGTGGGCTCGATACCAGTGCTAAGATTAGGGAATCAGGCCCAGAGATTTCTGAGGGCAGCTTTCTCAGTTCCTCCTGGCCCAGAAGAGAATGGGCAAGTACCCTCCTGGTCTTCTCTCTCTTCTGAAGCAGCCCAAAAGTGGTCTCTTTTGCTTGGGGCAATCTGGGAGAGCAAATTGCAGAGGTAGAGCCTTGGAAAGGGCTGGAAGGGAGGGTGTTGCTGTAGCCAATGCTAGCAGCTGTCCCTGCCAATCTCCAATGCTGTCCTTCCAGATGGGCTTCTGGTTAATGGGTGCACATGCTTTCTAGCCTCTGACTCCCCTCTGCCGTTCCAAGCCCTCAACTGGACTGGGCTTGCAAAGGCACATAACTGGGTCTGTGGGTTGGAGCAGGTGAGGGAAGAGCTGTAGCTTGGGAGGCAGAAGGGAGATTGTAGGGACAGAAGGATGCTGCACCCTTCTCTCTGCCCACTCACTACAGTCCTCTCTGCCCTCAGGTGAGTCACAGAGAGGTGGAACTGAAAGCTCAAGACATCAGCATTCAGAAGACTTGAGACCTTTTCATTTGTTAGCTGTCACCTAATTTTGTTTAGTCTCAGTTTTTCCACCTGCAAAATAGGGATGATGGTGAGATAAACACCAGGTTGTAAGGATTAAGTGAGCTTTGGTATGGGAAAGGAGTGATGTGCAGGTGTGAGTTGTTATTGTCATTCCTACCCTTGTCCAGTAGGAAGCAGGGCACCAGGCCAGACCATTCTACCTTGAGGTGCGCGTCACCCATCAAACTACATCCCAGCCATACAGGTGCATGTTCTGTGAGAAAGGCAAAACAACAACCACAAAAACAACCAAAAAAACTGGGGGTGTGATATTTTTCCATGTGGGTTCCTCCTAGTCCAACAGGAAATTTTGACTTGGGCCTCTAGGACCCATGGCCGATGGGTCCCAATACCCTCTGAGGGCTCATGAAAGCTTTCCTGGGAGGTTGCAGAAGGGAAGGAGGAGCAAGATCTCTCCAAAGGACAAATTAGTACACACCAAGCCAACCCTTGGAAACCAACATTGCTGAGCACCCCCTGAGGTCCATACCAGAGGTGGACACTTTATAGGATCCAAGACACCGCTGAAGGGTTTTACGGTCCAATTGAAATAATAAGGTAGACTTCCCTTATGTTTGCCAACCAGGAAGCTCTCCAAGCCTTGTTGTTGAGAATCTTTACTGAAGTTTCGTTATGTAGGTATGATTGATTAAATCATTGGCCATGTGATTGAACTCAATCTCCAGTCCTCCTTTTCCTGGAGGTGCGAGAGAGAAGGCAGGCACTGAAATTTCTAAGCTTGTAATCCCATGGTTGATTTTCTTGAGAACCAGCCCAGCCCCTATTCTGAAATTATCTAGGGGACCTGCTATGAGTCACCTCATTAGCATAAACTCAGGTATGGTTGAAAGGGGCTCATTTTGAATAACAAAGACACTCCTGTCATTCAGGAAATTTCAAGGTTTTTGAAACTCTGTGATAGGAACCTGAGACAAAGACCAAATATATACACTTTTTTACTTTATCATGCCTTCCTACTCACAGAGAGGGTCCCAACCAGGGCCAAGAGAATAGGGGAAGGTCCTGAGGGGTTTGTGACAATATCATGAAAGGAGCAGCTGGGAGAACTAAGTGTGGGAGGTTGAAGGAAAGTGTGAGGAAGACAGGATCACAGATAATCTTTAGTTAACTGGAAGTGTGTCCTACAGAAGAGGGAAGATCTGCCAGGAGGAATTCAGACCACGGAGTTAACCCAAGTTAACAATCGGGTTTCAATGGGAACTGTCCAGCAGTGAGGTGGGCTGTCTTGGGAGGTAATGAGCTCTTAGTAAATATTTTAAGAGAGCTGAATGCAAGTTCCATGTGAGCAGTGACTCCGTGGGGTTTGATCCCTGCTATATGCCTGGGGCCTGGATATTGCCTGGCAAAGAGTAGGTCCTTAATAAATATTTGGCAAATATTTATCTGTTGAATGCCCATTTGTGACGCCTAGAGAAGGGAAGTTAGATTACATAGCATGAAGGCACAGGTCCAGTCATAAGTCTTCAGAAGTTCCTATCTCATCCAGCCACTGTGCTGGCTTTTGAGGAAGAAAAAAAAAAAAAAAAAAGAAATCTCTTCTTAAGAAGCTTGCAGTTAGTGGGAAAACAGACATTTATGTCTAGAAAGAAGTTCAATAACAAAAAAATCAGTTCCAGTTAAAGATGGCAAGTTGAGCTCATCCATTATTTTACACCTTCCCCAAAGCCTGTGAAAATAACTGTAAAGGGATTTTTATTATTAATAAAAGGCATGAGCCCATCAGTTCAAAGGTGAAATGCAGATGGTAAAGATAGTGAATTGAACGCACACAATTAATTTTGCTTTTCTTGAAAACTCTAAAATGACTATAAAGGGATTTTTTTAAAAGTCAGAAATCCACAAAGATGAAGGGAATGGGAGAAGAGACAGCAGCAGCACAAGTTTGGAAACTGAAAAGCAGTGAGTGAGGGGACTTAGCAGACTGGGAAAAGCTGAAGCCTAATCCAAAAGAGGAGAAAGCTAAAAACCCAATTTTCACCAAAATCCCTCCAGAGTCTCAGGCATTGATGATACTGCATATTGGTGGAAGTAGGGTGGGGAAGAGAGCTAAAAATAAGGAGATCCAGCCGAAAATAAAGAAGTCTGATCACTGGGTCACCTCCCCAAATCTGTGTAGGTGGATATATTTGTTCATTTTCTATTGCTATAACAGAATATCTGAAACTGAGTAATTTATAAAGAGAAGAAATTTGTTCTTACAGTTGGGGAGGCTGAGAAATTTAAGTGCATGGTGCAGGCATTTGGTGAGGGCCTTCTTGCTGCTTCATAACCTGGCAGAAGGCATCACATAGAGAAAGAGCATGCCAGCTCAGGTCTGGCTTCCTCTTCTTATAAAGCCATCAGCCCCATCATGTGAGTCCCACCATGATGACCTTATCTAATCCTAATGACCTTCCAAGGGCCCCACCTCCAATCGGCATATGAGTTTAGGGATTAAATTTCTAGCACATGAAATTTGTGGGGGCAAAGTCAAACCATAGCAGTGGATAATTGCCCCTTGTTCACACAAGCTGAAGATAGAAGTTTGTTCTTGGAAATGGTAAAACAAAGCATCTATGGATTAGAGGATACCAGGCTGAGGATGAAGATACCATGCTATTATTAAAAAAAAGGGGAGAGAGATGAAACTGTTGGGAGGAAAAATTTTTCCTCTACCAACTTAGGTCTGTGTCATCGGGCCCTGCAAGTTAATGGACATTAGACAGACTAACAGGAGGAAAAACAAACATGTATGAGCATTCAGTGATGACGAACTCGCTGAATAGCCAGAGGTAAAGGTTTATATACCAAGTTAAAAAAAAGGGGGTTTCGAGCTTCAAAAGATGGAAGGTTCTGATGAGGTTTCTTTATATGATTTTTTGGGAATGTCCTGGTGCCCAAGATCAGCCCACTTTCCTGGAGGCTGGGAGGGGGTGGGGTTGTGGCCACTGACTCAATGCACATCCACACCTTAGCCAGAGAAGGAAATTTCGAATAATATTTCTTTCTCCATCTGCTTTTGAGTTTTGGTGCCTTCAAAATGAACTTATGTATATAGGATGCAGAGGTCTCCACACGTTATCCCTGGAATGCTGCCAGGCTGGAGATTGGAAGGGTTTTGTCTGGGAATCTGGCCAGCTCAAGAGAAAAGACTTCCAGATATAGACATCAGAGGGTCCCCAACTACACAGCCCATCTCCCTGCAGGGATCTCCAAGTCTACAGGTCCCATTCACCTACTAAGAGCTTCCAATCAACACTTGGTCCCCAAGTCTTAAATAGGCATTGACAATCAAGGATTACAATTTCTATGAGGAAAGTAACTATCATGAAAAATGGGGACAAAAACAAACAGACAAAAAGCTATTGTGCAGAAATAAGTGCTATGCAGGAGGAAGAAAATGTCAAAAAAAATCATTAATATCCTTGGAGAAATAAGCAAAGATAATTGCACAAAATAAGAAATGGATGCTATAAAAAAAGAACCAAAAAAAAAAAAAGAGCTCTTGGAAATTAAAAATATGATAGTAGAAATGAAAAATGTAGTAGAAGCATTAGAGCAGCAGTCCCCAACATTTTTGGCACCAGGGACCAGTTTCATGGAAGACAATTTTTCCATGGCCTCGGGGGTGGGATGGGGTTGGTTTCAGGATGATTCAAGTGCATTACATTTATTGTGTGGTCAAACCTCTCTGCTAATGATAATTGCAGCCACTCCCCAGTGCTAGCATCACTGCCTCAGCTCTACCTCAGATCACCAGGCATTAGATTTTCATAAGGAGTGCACAATCTACGTCCCTCACATGTGCAGTTTACAGTAGGGTTCTCGCTCCTATGAGAATCTAATGCCACCTCCAATCTGACAGAAGGCAGAGCTTATGCCGGGACGCGAGTGATGGCAGTGATGGGGAGTGGCTGTAAATACAGATGAAGCCTCACTCACCCACCACTCACCTTTCGCTGTGCAGCCCAGTTCCTAACAGCCTGTGGACCGGTGGGTACCAGTCTGAGGCCCAGGGGTTGGGGACCACAGCATTAGAGGATAAAGTTTAAGAAATCTCCCAGGCCGGGTGTGGTGGCTCACGTCTGTAATCCTAGCACTCTGGGTTGCTCGAGATCAGTTCGAAACCAGCCTGAGCAAGAGCAAGACCCCATCTCTACTATAAATAGAAAGAAATTAATTGGCCAACTAATATATATAGAAAAAATTAGCCAGGCATGGTGGCACATGCCTGTAGTCCCAGCTACTCAGGAAGCTGAGGCAACAGGATTGCTTGAGCCCAGGAGTTTGAGGTTGCTGTGAGCTAGGCTGATGCCATGGCACTCACTCTAGCCTGGGCAACAAAGTGAGACTCTGTCTCAAAAAAAAAAAAAAAAAGAAAAAGAAGAAAAAAAAAAGAAATCTCCCAGAGAGTAGAACAAAGAATACAAAGAGATAGAAAATAGAAAAGGTAAAAAAATTAGAGGAGCAGTCCAGGAAGTCCTTTATCTGAACGAAAGAAAAAGCAAATAGAAGGGAGGAAGTTGTAAACTATCTCAAGAAAAGTCTAGAGCCTGAAGGATATGAGTTTTCAGACTGAAAATTCCCTCCAAGTGCCCAACATAGTAGAACAATAGCCCACACCAAGGAACAACATTGTGAAATTTCAGAACACTGGAGACAGAGAAGATTCTACAAGTTTCCAGAGAAGGAGGGGGAAATCTTCATTCTACTTATCGGAAAGTCAATTGGTAATGCCAAAAATGGAGGGGGGTGGTGCAGGGGAAACTAGCAACATAAGCACATTTTAAAGAGACTTGGAGGTAAATATCAAAAGAATCAGCTAAAAGCATTGAAAGTCGTTACCTCCAGGGAGTGGTTGCCTTCCCTAGGGTAGGGTTGGGGGAAAGCAGGGAATTGCTGTTGTGTTCTGTTTTCAATGTCAAACCCAGTAGAATTATGTAACTCTTTCAACCATGTGCATGCATAACACTGATAAAAATGTAGAAATAAAAAAAAGTTGAGTACATGTTTTTTGTTATGATATTATATATATATTTACATGTTGGTAATTTTTCATAATAAAAAATGTTTTAAAGAAAAAACCTAAGCCTAATAACTTCAGAGGAGAGAGGGATTTCTGCGGGCTGGAGCTGCCAGAGAAATCTTTGCAAGTGTGTTGAGTGAGGAGCCTAGGCAGGAATTCAATGCTGGGGAAGCAGTGGGTGGGGGTGCCTTTTGGGAGGAGGAGATGTCAGAGCAAAGGCTTGGGAGGTGCTCAGGTAGGTGTGTCTGCTTTGTCCCTTGCTCTGATTGGGTGAAATGCTCAGCTGTTATCTTCCCACAGGTGGAAGGTGAAGTGGTCCCTGGGAGAGACTGAGAGCCAGGCAGAGGGATCTGGACTTTCCTGGGTGCTGGAGCCACCGGATGAAAGGTGCACCTGCTAAAGGTGAACTTTGCTGGCCATGGGAGGGATGGAGCCATGGGAGAAGCTGGACCAGGGAACCAGCCTGTGGCTTTCCAGAAAACCAGTGATGGGCTTGGATGGTGGCAGTGGAGATGGAAGGAAGGGAAGGATAAAAGAAGGTTTTGAAGTCAAAGGAAAAGAACGTGGTGGTGGCTGGAGGGAAGAGTCCAGGGTGGTGGAGACCTTAGGAGTGGGAGAAGGACAGAATCACGGGAAGAAATAGGAACACAGGAGTGTGGGCAGACTAGGAGCTGTTTCAGAAGTATGTGGGGCAGAGGGAGGGCCTGCAAGTAGAAAGGACTTTTTGGGGGTTAGGAGAGCAGAGCAACTGCTGTTCTAGAGGAGAAGTCCCAGGCGATGGAGACAAAGCCCACTGTGACATCTGATGTGTTTCTTGAGCTTTGCAGTCTCAGAATACTTTCTCAGATCCAGCCTCATTTAGCTCTGTGGGAAGAGGAGGGCAGGCATATGACCTCCATTTTAAAGGAAACAGAAAGGGGAAACTGAGGCTCCCAAGAAGTTAAATGACTTATCCCATGGGCACATGATCATAGCTCTCACTTTTTGCCCACACTAGTGTGGTGGGTTACGGGAGTGGGTGCTGCCCCTGAAGGAGGTGTGCAGAGCGACGCAAGCAGAGCGTGCAGGACTGAGCACCTCGCGCAGAGGGTAGGGCAGGCAGGGGCAGAGAAGTCAGACGAGGTGACAAGAGAAGGAAGCCGCGGTACAGATGGGGAGGAAGCACAGGGTCCAAGATGACGTTAGCACCAAAAACAGCTGCAAATGAGATGTACTGAGCGATTCATGCCCCATGCCAAGCTTTGTGCTCAGCGAGTCTTCTCATCCGGTCCCGATGACAACTCTGTGACATAGGTGGGGTACAAATGAGGAAACTGAAATTAGGCATTTTCCAAAGTCAATCATCAGTGAGTGGTGGGGCCAGGATTTGAATCTAAACATCTGACTCAGAGACCTGGAATCTCAGCTCTGCTGTGTTGCAGGCCTAGGGCCTGCCAGCCAACGAAAGGAGACGGGAGCAGTACCTTTCTTTTTTTATTATTATTAATAAAGGCTTTTTGATATTAAAAAGATAGTTTTCTTAACCATTCACCAAAAGTAGTGATGTTCATCATAAAAGAAAAGTAAACCATTGCTAAAAGACAATGAGACTCCCCCTTCCCTCCTCTACCCCCAGCCATTTGTGCACTCATCCCAGTAAGGTTAGGAATGGGACCGCCTGGGACACCCAGATCAGGGGACTTAGGCTTGGAAAGTCTGTGCATCTGCATACACACATGGCATGGGTGTAGGGAGCAGCCTTCCAGCTTGAGGGCCCCTCAAAAGTTAAAAAGCTGCTGATGCTGCTTGGAGGTGGGTGCCCTGCCTGTGCAGAGAGAGGGGAGTGTGTGTGTGTGTGTGTATCAGTGTGTGTGTGCGTGCACATGTGTGTGAGTTCCACCATGTGACCATGTGTGTGGGTCTTTATCTGTGATTCCAAGTCCTGTGTCTGTGCCTGTAGGTCAGTGTCTGTGCGTGTGTGCATGTGCGTGAGTCTGTCCGTGGGTGCAGGTGTGAGGATGTCAACAGTGATGAACTGTGTGTCTGGAGGCAGGTAAGTTTGTGCACGGAGTGCCTGTGTATAGGTGTGTGTGTACGTGTGCACGTGTCTGTGAGTTTGTATGTGATGTATGTTTGGTGATGACGAGTCATGTGTAAGAGGGCAGATGTATATAAATGTGTGTCCACTGTGTGACATTGTCTGTGGATGGGAGTGTGAGGTGTGCATGTGGTTATGAGTCCTGTGTCGAGATGGGTTGATCTGTGTGTGCGTGTGTGTGTGTGTGTGTGTGTGTGTAGTGGTGCCTGGGTGTGAATGGGTGCATGGCTGCAGGTCTATATACATACACGTGTGTGTCTGTGTGTGTGCCAGTGTGCTCTGTGCGTGCGGGGAGGAAGGACATCAGAAGTCCTTGCCATTTCCCTGTCTGCCCCCAACCCTCAGGCCCTGCTGGTGTTTGGGTCTGGAGCAGCAAGTTGGAGAGAGGTGCGGACATCCATCCTTGCAGCTGCCTGTTTGGCCCCGGGAGCAGTGACAGGAAAAGGTGCTTGTTTGCACTCAAATACCTTAATAACCATCAGTTTTACGTGTGCGCGTCGGGATGGGGGAGGGGCAGGGACAGGCAGCATTCAACCTGAAGGACACGCAGATAACTAAACTCACTGTGAGAGTTAATTTGTGCGCCCAGAGAGCGAGTCGTGCTGAGGACAAGACTCCCAAGCCCCTAAGAGATCCGGGGCACCGTCTCCTTTTTCACTCCTGTCTCCCTTGCATGCCTTTTAGCAGCGCCTTGGAATAACATTAATTTATCTAATGCGAGCACGCCATAAGTTACTTTTTTAATTATTATGATCAAAATATTGCTTAAAATTGACGCCAGCTGCACGTGTTTCTGCCGGAGATCATAATTGCAATTGTAAATTGGGGAGCAGCTCGGCGCCCGGAGCCTCCCTGAGTAACAGCCCGATACTATTACGGAGAGGTGGATAAAAATAAACCGGCAGATCGCTCCAGTTGAAGGGATAATTAGCGGAGCAGAGAGGCAAGCGGGACTCGGGACTCTCACTTGCTCTGCGTTGGGCTTGGCTTGGCTTATGGGGCAAGGACTGTGCCTGCGGCGGCGGGGTGGGGGTGTGGGGGTGGGAATGGGGGTGGGGATGTGGGGGAGTGGGGTGTCAGCGGGGCAGGGGCGGGCCGGCAGGTCGGGTTCCTGCTCTGCACCCCAGTTTCTGCATCTGTACAATGGAGATAATAAAAATACCCGCAGTGGTTCAAACCAGGTGATGCGGGTGAAAGTTTTCAGGAAACCCACAAGATCCACATCTAAGTAAAGGAATTAATATTAATAGGACCAGGGAGACTGGGCGCTTTTTTTCACTCTCCCCATCAGGAATCGCCTGGGCTGACTTTAACAGGAGGCTTCAAGTCTAGGACCCAAAGGCTGTCTTAGAGCACAATGATGAGCACGCCCTTGGAATTTTTTTTTTTTTTTTTTGAGACAAGAGTCTCACTCTGTTGCCTGGGCTAGAGTGCCAGTGCACCACTCTAGCTCACAGCAACCTCAAACTCCTGGACTCAAGCAATCCTCCTGCCTCAGCCTCCCAAGTAGCTGGGACTGCAGGCACGCACCACCATGCCCGGCTAACTTTTTCTATATATTTTTAGCTGTCCAAGTAATTTCTTTCTATTTTTGTAGAGACGGGCGTCTCGCTCTTGCTCAGGCTGGTCTCGAACTCCTGAGCTCAAACGATCCTCCCGCCTCGGCCTCCCAGAGTGCTAGGATTACGGTGTGAGCCACTGTGCCCATTCAGAATTCTTCTATTCATTCATTCTTTGGACGATATCTATGGAGTCCCCTCTGGGTTCCAGGACTTCTCCAGGCATTAAGAATTACAGCGGTGAGCAAGATGGAGATCGCTGCTCTGCGCAGCCCCGAGTCCAGCAGGGAAGCCGATAAGCAGGGACCGTCGTAAGTAAACAGTGGGATAATGCACAATGACTTACATCCCATATTAGAAGTGGTCACATTGTATAATAGCTGTGCGACTTTGGACAAGTTACTTAACCCAGCACTGCTGAACCTTTTCACGCAGTGGCCACACCATTATCATCATGGTAGTGATATACCGCCCTAGCAATGGCCCGTGTCCTTATCATAGTGGTAATATTAATGGCAATACAACTGCCAGTGCTCACTCGGCACCAACTATGTGCCGGACACTGCTAAGCACGTGGGTGGCTATCAACCTATTTAATCCTCACATGGAATCTATGTGGCAAGGAGGCAGTCTTATTTTAAGGCCCACAGGGTATATCTGGGGAGCTGCCATCCTGTCGCTGAGCACAGTGAATTTGCAGATCTGAGAAATGGGAGCGAGAACAGCGCCCAGCCCATAAGGGTTGAGAAAATGCCCATGAAGTGCTCAGCACAGCGGCCGGCTCCGCATTAAAGGTCAAGAAAGGGAGGCTTGTTTTTCTTCCTAACCAGCAAGCCCTTGCCAGGGCAAGTCTGGAAGCTAGTGAGGGGGGCTCGTTAACCTGACTGCGAACCCAGTTACCTCCAGAGCTCACAAGTCACCTGAGGGACCAGACGGAGGTCACTGAGGGTGGATGGCCCGTGAGAGGTGGCTTCAAGGGAGAAGGGTGCTTGTTCCTGGGCTGATGTCAAACAAAGAGCAGATCGGGTCTTAGGTGAGGACAAACTGTTTGAAAAGACAGTTGCAATGGGAGGAGGGGGACTGTTGCAATAGGGAGGACACAAGCCTGGCAAAGGTCAGACACAAGGCTTTTTTAGAAAAAAAAAAAAAATAGAGGCCGGGTGCAGTGGCTCACGCCTGTAATCCTAGCACTCTGGGAGGCCGAGGCGGGCGGATCGCTCAAGGACAGGAGTTCGAAACCAGCCTGAGCAAGAGCGAGACCCCCATCTCTACTAAAAATAGAAAGAAATTAATTGGACAACTAAAAATATATAGAGAAAAAATTAGCCGGGCATGGTGGCGCATGCCTGTAGTCCCAGCTACTCGAAAGGCTGAAGCAGGAGGATGCCTTGAGGCCAGGAGTTTGAGGTTGCTGTGAGCTAGGCTGATGCCACGGCACTCTAGCCTGGGCAAGAGAGTGAGACTCTGTCTCAAAAAAAAAAAAAAAAAAAAAACAGAAAAGAAAAAAAAAATAAGGATGCCATTTTTATTATCTTTTTAAATAAATAAGGCTGGAGGGAGCCCGGTGTGGGGAGCGGGGCGAGCAGGCAGCCTGACCGCATGGTTGGGGAAGGAAGGTTTCCCCGCATCCCAGCAGGGGCGCAGAGGAGGGGTGTTGCGAGCACCCACGCTGGCCTGGGCTGAGGGTGGGTCAAGGGTCAGGGCAGAGAAGCCTGACTAACATGTGGTCAGATCAACTTAGCGGGCATTTTGTCCAGATTGGCTGGTGGCTCGGCTAACCATTTATGGGACAAAGAAAGGACTTAGGAGGGCCTGTCTGGCCTTGTCATAGGTAGAATGGAGTTTTATCTAAGTCACATGGGTCCTTGGCAGTGAGCCTTGTCCTGGAACACAAAAGGATGGAGGGTTTCTTAGCCTTCATAATTTTTCTTAGCCATCATAGTTTTTCGGCAGGTCAAGTGTAACTCTGTCACTGGCCCCTGCAGGCTGGGGTGGGATGGAACAGCTAATTTGGTCCCCACTTTGGAAGTGAGAGGGGAGGGGTGGGGGTGCTTTGGAGCCCTGGTCCTGGCTAGAAAGGGGCGGCATGGGGTAAAGAGGCCATGGGCAGTCCACAGCCTGTTTGGTGGCCTCCTTACCCTCCCCACCTATGGCCCAGGGAAACAGGGGACTGGATCACCCTCTGTGCTCTGTGGGGCTCCCCTAAGCACCTGGAGCCCCAGCCCTCTGAGCAGAGGCCGGGGGTGGAGCCTGGGAGCCCAGACCTTGTTCCCACCAAGCCAAGTTTACAGGCTGCCCCATGTCTGGCCTCTGCCCAGTAGGCACGAAGCTTCTCTTTAGCCTCTGCCCTCCCAGCCCTTTTCCCAGCCTCCCTATAGGAAGACGTGCGGGGAGCTGGCCCTGCCGCAGGTGCACGCCCGTGGTTGCAGGGGGCAGTGAAGTGGGCTGGGGCCTGTAGGGTAGACCAAGGGGCACCTCCTTTGTCCGGAGCCTCTTACCACTGCCCTCCCGCAGCTCTTGCTGTGCCAGCCATGTGCGGTTTCACTGGAGCCACGAGGGAGCAGGCAGGAGAGAAGCTCAGCTCCTGTGCTTTCTCCCGGCTGGGCTCCCCAGCCTGAGCCAGTCCTGCCCCACCCTGCACCCGCACCCACACCTGCACCCGCACCCGCACCCTGCACCCACACCCGCACCCACACCCCCACTTGCACCCACACCCGCACCCGCACCCTGCTGCCGCCTCCTGCCTCCCAGTCTGCTGATGCACCACCTGCCTGTCTTTCCGTCACTCACGGTGACTCCCTAATGACTATAATCAGGGTCTGAGCGGAGAGGCTAGGGAGGGACAGTGAGTGCTTCCCGAGACACCCCGTCCATTAGTGGGGCAGTGGCCTGTCATAGCTGTCCAGAGGCAGATGAGCCTGGACCGGGCCAGAGAAGCCTGGGGAGGGCTGGAGGGAGAGCCCCTGTCCCCTACCCCCTGTCTTCTCCCCACCCTCCCAGGCCTTCTGCTCAGGAGCTTGCTGTAATTATAAATGGTTTGACAATTTAGGCCAGGCCCTGTAATTAAAAATAAAGAGGAAGACAGGCAGCATTGTCTCTAACGATGCCTTTAATTGGTGGAGGTAATTTTAACAGGGCCTAGCCCAGTGCCTTGGAGGAGGGAATTCCAGAATGGGGGCCCTTGCTGGCATCCTGGAGTGCTCACCCACTGCACTTACCCCTCTGTCTCCCCATCAGCCGGGAGCTCCTCAGGGCAGGGAGGTATCTTTGTTTATTTATTTATATCCCCAGTGCCTTGCACACAATAAGCATTTCATAGGTATTTGAAAAATGAACAAAGAAATAAGTGATCTGCCTGAAGAAGACCCAAAGCATCCTGAGCTTCTGAGGATGTTTTGTTTTTCCCTCTCTGCCCAAAAGGATTCTCACTCTTAGAATCACATTTTGGGGTTAAGACGTCCTTCTAGTCAGGGATGGTGGCTTGCAAAGAACAGAAAGAAGGCCTCTTAGACTAACTCAAGTGACAAGGGAGACATTGAGAGGGCAAGGAGAGAGCCAGGCATGGTGGCATGCACCTATAGTATTAGCTACTTGGGAGGCCGAGGTGAGAGGATCCCTTGAGGCCAGGAGTTCAAGGCTGCAGTGAGCTTTGATCATGCCTGTGAATAGCCCCTTCACTCCAGCCTGGGCAACATAGCAAGACTCTGTCTCTAAAAAAGATAAAAAGACAACTAAAGGGTAAGGAGGGGCCTTGTGGATGGATACTCAAAGGTGGGAAGGGAACAACAGATGAACCACCAGGTGGCATGGAGCAAAGACTTTCCCTGTGCCCACTGAGGGTTTGATACTTGAGTCTATGAAACAAGCTGATGGTCGTCGGATTAATAGGAGAAAAGGTATCCACATTTATTACGTGTGCACAGACATCACATGAAAGAAAAGTGAGTCCGCCCAAACCGAATGAGATCTAGAAGCTTAGATACCCTCTTCATAGCGGGGGAGGGGAGGGAGGGTGCAGGCAACTTAGGGGAGAGTAAATGATTTGGGGACAGATGAGTGGGCCCCCAGAAGAATAGGTGACAGCCTGTGACAAAGTCTGCCTGGGCAAGTGCAGACCCTTTGCCTTCTCTACTGTGATAGGAGTGAATCTCCCCTGGCTGATGACATTCCCAGGGCGGGGATTCATGACAATGAACTTCTTTTTTGAGGATGCATCCTTAAGCAGATGAGGCAAGTTCAGAGAAAGCCCTCCCTGCATTTGCTGTCCCCAAGTGCTCTCAGTTTGAAGTAATCAGCATACCAAAGTGGCATATTTTGGGGTGGCATTTCCTGAACTCATCCACAGGAAACCAGGTGAATTAAGAACCTGACTTCCTTCCTCTGTCTCCCAAGGCCTCCCCAGGAGCCAAAACCTTTCTCCCTGGGGTCTCCCATGCCTTTGGGGACCAGCCCTTCAGAGGTAGGGGGACAGTTTTTCTCTTTTAACTCCAGCTCAGGCTGAAATTAAATCCTTTCTTTGGTTCTCTTAGCACTGCCAAAGACAGGCTGGTATTTTCAAATATAACTACTGTTTAAAAGATAGAAAATAAGAATAGAAAATACAAATAGCAGAATCAGTTTTCCAAAGGGCAAGTTCTGAGTGCTGGTGAGAAAGGGAAAATAGCTCAGAACAATCTGAGCTGTGCGGTGTGCAAAATCTATCAGGCTTAGAGAGATAGGAGTATGGGCCATGCCCCACTGGCTGAACCCACACCTAGGGGCAATTGTTTAAAGTTGTTTTATTCCTGACTAGCTGCCTCACCCATTATCTCCATGTTCCTTGAATTTATGATACAAATAACAATGTATAATCAATAGTTTGTGTTCCTAACAATTTAGAAACTGCTTTTTCTTTTTTTCTTTAAAATCCCACTTGTAACTGCTACTAATAGGAATGTATATGCAGGACAACTTGGATATGCCCATGGATGGCCATCCTCCAGCTTTGAGCTCAAATAACCTCTATACTTAATCATATTTTCTGAATCTTGTTATCTAAGGTTGACATTTTGGCATACCAAATGGGACCCAAAGTGGCCCTCCAGTGACCCCTGTCACTGTGCCGGCAGCCAGAGCCTGGTACCAGCATGAATGACTTTTATTCATTTGATCTCACTGGAGTCAGTGGGGATCTCTGGTGAGACCCTTTGTGGTCCGAATCCTCTTGGGCTTGGTTGAGGATTCAGACTCTATTGGAGCTACAAGTATTCCTGCTCTGCAGGGTGGGAATTGGAGCTCTAGTGTAAGGTGGGAGTTTCCTTTGTTATTCTTTAGAGATTCTGCTGACTGTAGATTTGTGATCTTCACTTTTCTCTGAGGTTAGGGTTTCATTTGTCTTTCTCATTAGCATTTGTAAGCTTTACTCTCCTTTGAAATTTTGGTCAGGGCAAAAACAGATTCTTTCTGAAAAGAGGAAGTGAATCTGTGTGGCTTAAACAAAATACTTGGAATCTTTAAAACTGGACAGATTCTGAAGCTTGGTTCAATTGACAAATCTAAACTTTCTTCTTGAGTGGCTAACGTTCCTCCCCCTAGGCCTTTTTGGTCATTCAAAAGGAAGTCTATTCCTACTGTCCCCTGGGATTAAAAAAAAGTCTAAATTATGGGCAATCATGCTTCTATAACCAAATTTTCCTCCATAACGAGAGATCCACCATTAGAAACACCAGCTAGATTTAAGTTTAATACAGCATTTCTTCATGCAAATATTTAGAAAAATGGTCTCACATAACTCATGAAAACTCCAAATTACAATGGCCAAAATGGGGTATCTTTGAAATGCCTAAACAATTGGGTTGGTGCAAAAGTAATTGTGGTTTTAGCACTGTTGAAATTTGCCACTTCATATTGGAATACATTCTTAAATAAATGTGGTTATGTTATACAACATTTTAATGCACATTTCTCACTTTGTATTTCTGCTAATGACTTATTACTTGCTGTTTATTTCATGTTTGTTTGAGACTATGAAAATGATGTTAGACAAAAAGCAAATTCGAGCGATTTTCTTATTTGAGTTCAAAATGGGTCATAAAGCAGCGGAGACAACTCGCAATGTCAACAACGCCTTTGGCCCAGGAACTGCTAACGAACATACAGTGCAGTGGTGGTTAAAGAAGTTTTATAAAGGAGACGAGAGCCTTGAAGATGAGGAGCGCAGTGGTCGCCCACCAGAAGTGGATAACGACCAATTGAGAGCAATTCAGGAGAGCGATTCATGGAAGCTGATCCTCTTACAACTACATGAGAAGTTGCCAAAGAACTCAACATCTTCCATCCTATGGTCGTTCGGCATTTGAAGCAAATTGGAAGGGTGAAAAAACTTGATAAGTGGGTGCCTCGTGAGCTGACCAAAAATAAAAAAAAATCAATGTCTTGAAGTGTTGTCTTCTCCTACTGTATGCAACAAGGAACCATTTCTCGGTCGGACTGTGACATGCGACAAAAAGTGGATTGTGTGCGACAACTGGCGATGACCAGCTCAGTGGTTGGACTGAGAAGAAGCTCCAAAGCACTTCTCAAAGCCAAACTTGCACCAAAAAAAAAAAAGGTCACGGTCACTGTTTGGTGGTCCGCTGCCGGTCTGATCCACTACAGCTTTCTGAATCCCAGTGAGGCCATTGCATCTGAGAAGTATGCTCAGCAAATCGATGAGATGCACTGAAAACTGCAACACCTGCAGCCAGCATTGGTCAACAGAAAGGGCCCATTTCTTCTCCATGACAATGCCCAACCACATGTTGCAAAACTAATGCTTCAAAAGTTGAATGCATTGGCTATAAGCTTTGCCTCATCTGCCATATTTACGTGACCTCTCACCAACCACCAACTGACTACCACTTCTTCAAGCATCTCGACAACTTTTTGCAGGGAAAATGCTTCCACAACCAGCAGGATGCAGAAAATGCTTTCCAAGAGTTCATGGAATCCCGAAGCACAGATTTTTATGCTAGAGGAATAAACAAACTTATTTCTCGTTGGCAAAAAATGTGTTGATGGTAATGGTTCCTATTTTGATTAATAAAGATGTGTTTGAGCCTAGTTATAATGATTTAAAATTCATGGTCCAAAAGCACAATTACTTTTGCACCAACCTAAATAGTTTTCCTGCATGCTCAATTAGAAAAAAAGTGGTTTAAAGAGAAAATAAGCACTTAAATAATTTATCAGATAAATAAAAACTAGCTCAAATGTCTTTTAGTTCACATGATTTAGGTAAATCTTTGGTAGATAAGACTAATTTAATACTTTTGGTTTATTGAAAACAGCTGTGTCTTCTGATCAGCAAAACTCTCATGTATTTAACTTTATGGTACTTGCTTAGGTGGGGCCTGCCTGACATTGGCAGGCTGCAAAAATGATGACAAAGGAATACCTTGAGATGATGGCTAGCTTTGTTTAACGAACTATTCAAGCATAATTGTTAATAATGAATAAATTATATGCATGCAAATGGAATAAAAGTTTTTTTCTGTAACTTAATCTTAAAGTCATGTTATGTTAAACTAAGTAATAGGTAATCATAAAATGGGCCACTTATCTGATATTGAAAAGCTAAATATATAGACCTGTTAATTTAAAAAAATTGAGGAAATATCTTTCTAAAATTATGAAATGGTTTTCATTTACAAATGCCACTATAAAACACTCCAAAATTACTTCCTAGATTTTTCACTGGAAATTAGGGCTACTAAGAGTTAAAATTGTAGGTAACATGTAAATAAAATTACTAGATATAAGAGAAACAATTCTATATATAGAGTATGTAATTAAAGGAAGATATGTGTTTGATAAAGAAAGCTGAAAGGAGTAATTTTTTCCTCTTGCATGAGCAAGAACTTCATGTAGTCAAAATGATAAGGGGAAAAGGAAAGGAAATTTTTGTCCTGAGGTAGAATGTCAATATAAAAAAGGAAGTATAGGACAAAACTGAAGCTTTAAGCAAATTATAGAAGGTTTGTGGAAGATTAATCTTGTGAAGGGAATTTTGTGTGTGATCAAGTTGGCTAAAATTAGAAGAGAATTATTTATAAGTTTTTCTAAAAAATTGATCATTAATATCAAAAGCACACTGCTGCAAGGCCGGGGTCTGGGCCCCTGTGTCAGAACAACAGGGTTTTCTGAGAGCATTGATCTGCTCTTTAATAGAAAATTTTAAGAGGCTATAAAAGGTTTATAGAAATCTTGTTTTGTGTGGTCAAAGCCAACTGAGATTGGATGGATTAGTTTATAAGGTTTCATTAAAATTAACTTTAGTATTGATAATATACTAATATAAAAGTAAAATGTGGTTTTATCCTTTGAACAAGAATTTCATGTAGTATTAATAAGAGATAGAAAAAGATTAGGTTGCCTTTTGAGTAAACTGCAAAAGGAGAAAGGGTTGGGGAGAGCATTTGCCGCATGCTCTCTGCAGTGGTTCTTTTGCTTGGGAGCTGAGTCTCCTCACTGTCAAAGAGTAAAAAAAACTGCGTTTTGAAATCTTCATCATTTTGGCTAAAGGAACGACTATTATTTTACAGTGACCTGTAATACTATTTTGATCATGTGTTTTAACCTTTCTTATTTTAATATCAAGTGTTTTAAACTATTAATGTTGGACGTACTTCCTAAAATTAAATTTCAAATTCTGAAATTAGGTCTTTTTGATCTGAACTAACTTGGACATCACAAATAGGAACCTCTGGAAGTCCAAGAGAAGCAAATCAGGCTTACTTGGTATGTTAAAACCATACAGGAAGTATTGCCAAATAAGAAATGGTGTTTGGCTAGGTGCGGTGGCTCACGCCTATAATCCTAGCACTCTGGGAGGCCAAGGCAGGAGGATTGCTTGAGCTCAGGAGTTTGAGACCAGCCTGAGCAAGAGGGAGACCCATCTCTACTAAAAATAGAAGAATTATCAGGTCACTGTGACCCATGCTTGTATTCCCAGCTACTTGGGAGGCTGAGGCAGGAGGATTGCTTGAGCCCAGGAGCTTGAGGCTGCAGTGAGCTATGATGATGCTACTGCACTCTACCCAAGGTGACAAAGCAAGGCTCTGTCTCAAATAAATAAATAAATAAATAAATAAATAAATAAATAAATAAATAAATAAATAAGAAAGAAAGAAAGAAATGGTGTTTAACTTTCCCTGAGTTGTATTTGTATAGATATGTTATCAATATATGTCTAAAATTGTGTGAGATTCTTAAAAATCTGATATGCCTTGGTATATTCAGTAAATCGCTTTATCCTGATGCTTTTTTTTCTAAAAGCTTTTGGTATATTCTAAAGTGTTGTGTCTTCAGGGACATTCATGGAAAGGACCCTAATGAGTACTCTTGAATACAAGCTTCTGATAACTTTGGAGATCATACCATGTGACTAGGTTAAAAACTTTCAGAACTCTGATAAAAAACTGATGGGGGCCGGGTGCGGTGGCTCACGCCTGTAATCCTAGCTCTCTGGGAGGCCGAGGCGGGTGGATTGCTCGAGGTCAGGAGTTCAAAACCAGCCTGAGCAAGAGCGAGACCCCGTCTCTACTATAAATAGAAAGAAACTAATTGGCCAACTAATATATATAGAAAAAATTAGCCGGGCATGGTGGCGCATGCCTGTAGTCCCAGCTACTTGGGAGGCTGAGACAGAAGGATCCCTTGAGCCCAGGAGATTGAGGTTGCTGTGAGCTAGGCTGACGCCATGGCACTCACTCTAGCCTAGGCAACAAAGCGAAACTCTGTCTCAAAAAAAAAAAAAAACTGATGGGTTCATGCAGATTGTTGACCCAACATCAAGCAGAGTAAGAATTAATCATGCGGCACTTGACTGACAGAGGATTGAAATGATTTTTTAATGACTTTTTATTTGTAATATTGCTGATTCTTTTCATTTTTATTTTTATTTATTTTTTTTGAGACAGAGTCTTACTCTGTTGCCTGGGCTAGAGTGCCGTGGCATCAGCCTAGCTCACAGAAACCTCAAACTCCTGAGTTCAAGTGATCCTTCTGCCTCAGTCTTCCGAGTAGCTGGTACTACAGGCACGTGCTGCCATGCCTGGCTAATTTTTTTTTAATATATATTTTTAGTTGGCCAATTAATTTCTTTCTATTCTTAGTAGAGAAGGGGTCTCGCTCTTGCTCAGGCTGGTTTTGAACTCCTGACCTTGAGTGATCCTCCCGTCTTAGCCTCCTAGAGTGCTAGGATTACAGGCATGAGCCACCCCACCCAGCCTGCTGATTTTTTATACGTATTTTTCCAGAGTTAAGAACATTTTTTTTTTCCTGAGCTATTTATAGTTTGCAGCAATTGGGTAAAGTATACTTTTGTGAGGAAAATTGAAACATTTACCTTTCTCTCTACCTGATTTCTCCAAAATTTGGAAACTGTTTGTGAGTATTCTTATTTTATGGTAATATAGTTATTTACATAAATTCAATAAGAACATGTTTTCTTTTGCAATAGGTCACATTGCAGACAATGCTAACTTTGCCAAGGCTTTGTCTGCAGTGGCATATTTTCAGATATGACCAGACTGTTTGGACAAATTGAAGTTGACTTCACAGACCCAAGAAAAAGCGTCTTGGAAAGACCAGCCTGGTGCTTTGTCTTAACCGTTCACTTAGAAGGCTCCTGACCTTGTGGTAAGTAAAGAATGTCACTTTCTGATAGGCCCAGGAACCTTCAGATATTTTGAGAATTCAAGAAGAGAGAAATTCACCCAATTTATACAGATATTATTATCATAGGCACAGTCTGATAGTGAATCCTTAGCATGGCTTTCTAACCTCAAGAGGCCTTTAAATGTCTAATTTGAGATTCCGTATGAAAAAGTTCCAGCAAAGCGAACTTAAAAGAGCCTATATGACCATTCACTGTTCTTATTGCACCTTATGCAAATGATCAGACCAAGTATAATACTAAAATTTATTTTACAAGTAAATTGGTCCCGCTAAGATTTTATCTTTGGTGGAAATGCAGAAGTAGAGAGGGGAAAATGATGTCTCGGGAGAAAACGGTAGCATACCTGTTATTATATTCCAGTCTTGAGCGCTGTTTTTGAGTTATTATTATTTTCCTACAATTTGAACTAAATCTTGAATTATTTCCTGGCAACAATTCTCTCAGTAAGGACTCAGTTTTAGTTTTCTTCATGACATTTTTAGTTGACTCCCCAACAGAATGGGGTTTGTTTCATTCTGATGTACAAATTCTCTTTTTGATTATAATCCTATGTGCATTAAGTTTCTACTATATATTTCTCTTTCTTTCTTTTTATTTTTTAGAGACAGGGTCTCTCTGTCACTCAGGCTGGAGTGAAGTGGCATGATCACAGCTCACTGCAGCCTTGAACTCCTGGGCTCAAGTAATCCTTTGCCTTCTGAGTAGTTGGTACTACAGGTGTGCACTACTGTACCCAGATAATTTAAAAAACTTTTTTGTAGTGATGATGCTGCCCAGGCTAGCCTCGAATTCCTGGCCTCAGGCAATTATGCCACCTTGGCTTCCCAAAGTGCTGGGATTGCAGGCATGAGCCACCACCACGCCTGGCTCTAAGTATCTCTTGTTGTTTTCACTTCTTCCTAGAAAACTAAACTCTTGGTACACTCAAGACTACAATGATTCAACAAGTGACAACAGCTATATAACTCAGTGACTTGACTGAGGTCTCATTTCCAACACCCTGTGATGCCATTAAGAGAACCACTGTGGTTTTATTGCTCTTCAAATTCCTCACTGGGATATATCCTCTCCCCTCCTGGCCATGTGGGACAGGACCATCCAGGAATAACCCTTCCCAGTAACCCAGGACTAAACCCTTGAACATAAAAGGAACACAAACTGGTTCATCTGTGATGCTTTATTTGAAAGATCTTGATAAAAAGGGGGAAAATGAGAAAAGAAAAAGAGCTCAGAGCATTCAATTTGTATGATATTTGCAAAATTTATCAGGCCCAGAGAGATAGGAGTATAGGCTTCAGTCACACCCTTCCACCCCACCCATGCCCAGGGGCAATTGTTTAAAGGAGGCATTTTGTTTCTCACTAGCTGCCTCACCCATTATCTGCATGTTCCTGGAAATTATGATACAAAAAACAATGTATTGCCAATCAATAACTTATGTTGATTAATTAATTAATTAAGTTAGTTATTTTGAGACAGTCTTATTTTGTTGCCCAGGCTAGAAAGTAGGGAGGATTCTCTCTCCTTTTTGATGTTAGGGAACAATTTCAGTAGGACAGGTGCCAGGTCTGGTAGAATCTGGCTGTGAATCCATCTGGTCCTGAGATTTTTATTGTTGGGATTTTATTTTTTATTACTGATTCAATCACACTACTCATTATTGGTCTGTTCAGGATTTCTATTTCTTCTGGATTCAAGCTTGGGAGGTTGTGTATTTCCAAATGCATCCTTTTCCTCTATATTTCTAGTTTGTGTGCACGGAGGTGTTTGTGGTAGTCTTGGATGATCTTTTGTATTTCTGTGGTATCAGTTGTAATTTCTCCTTTTTCATTTCTGATTGATCTTATTCGAATCCTCTCTCTTCTTTTCTTGGCTGTTCTAGCTAGTGGTCTGGCAATTTTGCTTATCTTTTCAAAGAACAAACGTTTTGTTTCATTGATCTTTTGTATGTTTTTTTTTTTTGGGGGGGGGAGGTCTTAATTTTGTTTAGTGCTGTTCCACTCTTTGCTATTTTTTGTTTTGTGTTGGCTTGGAGTTTGGTTTGTTCTTATTTTTCTAGTTCCCAGAGGTGTGATGTTAGGTTATTAAGTTGTGATCTTTCTGTCTTTTTGATGTAGGCATTTAATGCTACAAACTTCCCTTTCAGCATTGCCTTTACTGTTTCCCAAAGATTTTGGTAGCTTATGTCACCATTGTCATTCAATTCAAAAAATATTTTGATTTCCCTTTTGATTTTTGTCATTGATCCAAAGATCATTCAGCAATAGGTTGTTTAATTTCCATGTATTTGTATAGTTTGGAGAGTTCCTCTTGAAATTAATTTCTAGTTTTATTCCACTGTGGTCTGAGAAGATACATGTTATGTATCTTCTTTTTAAAGAAGATCTAATTTTTAAAAATTTGCTGAGACTTGTTTTGTGGCCTAAGATATGGTCTATCTTGGAAAATGTTCCATGTGCTGATGAGAAGGATGTATAGTCTGCATTTTTTGTGTAGCATGTTCTTGTAAATGTCTGTTAAGTTTATTTGTTCTAGAATATCATTTAAGCCTGGTGTTTCCTTGTTGATTTTCTGCCTTGATGCTTTGTCTAGTTCTATCAGTGTAGTGTTTGATATCCCCCACTATTATTATGCTGCTGTTTATTTCAACTCTTAAGTCTAGTAGTATTTGTTTTATGAATCTGGGAGCTCCAGTGTTAGGTGCATATATATTTAGGATTGTTATATCTTCTTGTTGACTCGATCCTTTTATCATTATATAATGGCTATCTTTGTCTTTTTTTACTGTTGATGATTTAAAGTCTATTTTATCTGATATGGCAGGCTCTGTCACACAATGGATAGCACATTGGACTTCTAAAGTCTATTTTATCTGATACAAGGATAGCTACTTCTACATACTTTTGGATTCCATTTGCATGGAAACTTTTTCTACCCCTTTACACTGAGTCTAAGTGACTATATGAATTAATTAGGTTTCTTAGAAACAGCAGATATTTGGGTTGTGTTTTTGTTAATCCATTCCACCAATCTATATCTTTTGAGTGGAGCATTTATTTAGATTGTTTACATTCACTGTTAATACTGATAAGTAAGACACTGTTCTAGTCATCATATTGATTGTTACCTAGCTGCTTTGTATTCTTCCTTTACTTACTGGTTTTTAAGAGCTGTGATTTTTTTACTTTTGAGTGTTTTTACATTGATGAATATTGGCCATTCTTTTTTGGTGTTTAGAACATTTTTTGACTATTTCTTGTAGTGCATATCTAGTGGTGACAAATTCCCTTAGTGTTTGGTCATCTGGGAAAGTTTTTTTGAGACAGGGTCTCACTCTGTTGCCCCAGGTAGAGTGCAGTGACATCATCATAGCTCACTAAAACCTCAAATTCCTGGGCTCAAGAGATCCTTCTGCCTCAGCCTCCCTAGTAGCTGGGACTACAGGTACATGCCACAATGCCTGGCTAATTTTTCTACTTTTTTAGTAGAAATGGGGTCTCATTCTTGCTCAGCCCAATCTCAAATTCCTGAGCTCAAGAAATCCTCTCACCTTGGCCTTCCAGAGTGCTAGGATTATAGGCATAAGCCACTGCGCCTGGCCCTGGGAAAGATTTTATTTCTCCTTCATTTTTGAATCTTATTAATAGTTTTGCAGGATACAAAATTATTGGCTGACAGCTATTCTGTTTAAGAAGACTAAAGACAGGACCCCAATATCTTCTGGCTTGTGTACACGTGGTCACACAGAATAGCATAATGAACTTTGGAGACTCAGAAAGGGGGATGGTGGGAGGAGGGTAAAGGATCAAAAATTACCTATTGGGTACAATGTATACTATTTGGGTGATGAGTACACTTAAAGGCCTGACTTCACCACTATACAATTCCTCTATATATCAAAAAAACACTTGTACCCCCTAAATCTATTGAAATAAAAACAAAAGAGAAAAAATTAATTCATTAAAAAAAACCCCTTGTAACTGCTAATTAAAGTGTACATTCAGGGCAACTTGAATCTATGCTCATGGATGGTTCTCCTCAAGCTTTGAGCTCAAATAATCTCTATACTTAATCATATTTTCTGAATCACATTATTTAAGGTTGACACTAGGAATCCTGATAAAAGTATAAACTCACTTTTCCAAATTCTAAATCATGCAATCATCTCCCTCTAACCTCCCAGGTTCTGGGACAGTTTTACCCTTGTTCTCAGAAGGTGCCTCAGGTGGAAGCCACAGAAGAGAGTTGTCCCAGTCTCTGGGAGCACTCCTTCCAACAGAACCTGGCACATAGTAGGTGCTCAGTGAAGCTGAGGGCAACCCTGACTAGGCTCGCTAAACTTTAACCTGCTTTGCTTGTTTTTAACCGATCTTAAAAATTACAAACCATCTAAATGTCACATAGCTAAGCAATATATCACAAGAGTCCCTTCAGACTCCTTTCAGTTTCTCTATAGATAACACCTCTGACATATGGGTCACAGTGGTTATGGTAGCCTAAGTTGTTTCTTGGGTACTTAAAGTCAACTTCTTGTTCAGTTCAATGTGGTTGAGACCACAAACCCCTAAACCGGGTCTGCACGAGTGTCTGATGGGTGACTTTTGACATCAAAGGGGCGAAAACTCCACCTTCAGATCATGTTAATGCAACAGAGCAAATGGCCTGTAAAAGGGTAAAAATGTTTTCTGTCTCTTCAAAACCTTTTCACCCTTTTTGAGAACTGAAACCTACATCCCTGCCTCAGGCCAGTGGTCAGGAGGGCCAGGGGAGTGTCCTTTGTTCTTTATGCCATGAGAGATCAGGAGATTGTCTTAGCCAAAGATGGGATTATGGGATGGATTCGGACCTTTAAAATCTCTGTACTTCTGCTCAGCAATAGGACGTTGGTACTTTGAGATGGGAGTTTGCCAACCCTCTCAGTTGCTGGCAAATTAATAAACTCCTCTTTCTTTCTCCTCAAACCACCTGTCCTTGTTCTTCTGATGCAGCCTCGAGGACACTCAGCAACACTAATGCTGCTGTTATCCGAACAAGCATCCCATGAAGAGGCATGAAGCTTGACTACACTTGCACGGATCTCCAATGACCTCACTTCTTCTTAGTGGCAATCACTTTTCTCCACACCTCAGACCATGCTACTTCCTAACCCACAAATATCCCTAACACCCATTTTTGAGGAGGTGGATTTGAGACCTGTTCTCCCATCTCTTCGCTTGGCTACCACATGCATAAACCCTTTGTCTGTTACAAACATCTCGGTGTTTGGCTTACTGTGCAGTGATAAAACGAGCCTGGTTTGGCAACATCAGTAAATATATGCCATCCTACTTTCCACCAAGTGGAGCAGTTTAACAAGATATCTTAGTCCCTCCTAGGAGGAAAAAAAAAAAGACCCTCAAAAGGCAAACCTTCCTATAAATCAAACCTCTCAGATCTAAGCCTTTCCTCATCCTCTGCCCCTATTACCCAAGCTTCATCCCTAAATCTTTCCAGTTTCATAAGAGGCTGGATAATGTTTTTGAAATAGTAAACCGATGTGTTCCTATAGCCTGCTGGCCCTGTACCCACTGAGTCAATGGCATTGATGCCTCTGGGGAGGGTGGCTACAGCCTAGAACAAAGAAGTCAATTGAGTTACTGATGGATTTTTTTCAACTTGAAGCAGACACAGATACAATAGTCTGTGCACAAAGCGATTTTGATTTGCAAGAGCTGGAGCTGAAGAGAGAAAGCTGAAGTTTAAAGTTCAGCTTTAAATTCCAAGCAGGCTTAGTTTAAAGTTAGGACTGATCATTGAATTTTTAAACGTTAACCATAGAGTGTCTAGGGATGGAGTAGATGTTTAAGTATTGATTGAATTAACCTTTCTCCACATGCAAAAATCTATCTATGTGACTAAACTGTTATTTTCACGCAATGCCTCTAATATTAGATGGAAGATTTAACGAGTAATCATAGTTAACATTATGTTTACCTAATAGCCTCACTATGTGCTAAGCACTGTGCTAAGTGCTTGATATATCTCATTTAATACACTCAACAACCTTGTAAAAGTGGTCTCATGATTATTTCCATGTTCCAGATGAGCTCATGTCAATTGCCTAATACTACCCAGCAGTAACAATGCCTCCCTGTCTTTAAATCAATTCTATCGCTTCTGTTTCCATTGCCCCTGCTCCATCCAGGTCCTTGCATGTGCTCTTCTTTCTGCTGGGAATACTCATTGACAGATTATCTGCTTGGGGAGATCAAACCTCCTTTGTTCTGAGGCTTCCAAGGAGAGATAAATAACCATTCTCTTTTCCATGCCACAACTAAACCTGTGTGCACACACAGGTCTTATTTTTGCACTTTATATATAAAACTTTGCTATAATTATTTTGTATGTTAGTCTCTTTTATTGTTTGCTCCAAGAGTATTGGGGTTTTCTTTCTATCTCTAGAATCCAGCAAATGCTTGGCACATAGTAGGGATCAATGATTGTGAAATAAATGGCTAACCGATGGATGAATGGAAGTTAACCATAGATCAGGGACTTGAGGGTAGCTGCCCTACCACACAGGGAAACTTCCTTCCTGGGAAGTTGAAGAGTCCAAAGAAAGCGGCAGACCCAGAGTTCAGCAGAAGCTTTTGGGCCTGTTCTTTGCCCCCTCCCCCCTTGGATGTTTTCCTCAGAGGTAAGAACCCCAGGGGGCGATAGAGACACGGATGAGTTGGCCAAACCCTAGACAGCTTAAGCCCTGCTTCCCTCTGGCACTCTCATTACACTCTGCACCAGGAGGGGGTAGACACAGCAGAGCATGAGGGTGCCTTTGGGCAGGGTGAGGGCTTGAGATATGGCCATTTACAGCGCCTCCACCTACACACTTTAGATTCCTGGCCCCTGGCTGGTAGTGAGGAAATCCGGAGTGGTCCCTAATCTGAGAGGTGAGGACTGGTAGGACAAATCAGGAGGGGAGCAGCTTGGCAATCACGATATAAATAATATTTTTGTACAATACTTAAAAAAGCCAAATTAGCAAAGTATGGCCCATGGGTGGTCTGTCTGGTTTTATAAATAAAGTTTTATTGAAATGAGGGCTGGGATTAGAGTGAGGCAAATGAGACAGGGGGTTGGATCCTGCCTCTTTGTAAAACTTGGTATTTTGTTTTAATTTTTTGACATTAGTTTTGATTTTTTTTTTTAAAGAATTGTATTAAAATATTATTTATCTTGATTGCTGAGTTTTTCTGGCACTGCCTTAAATTTTGTGCCTGAGGTGAGCGCCTCATTCTCCTTACCCTGGGAGTCATGTCCTGGGAGGTGGGGCTGTGTGTGTCAGAGCGGTCACGGGGGTGGGGAGGGGTGCTGTCTGGACGACGGGTTGGAGGGGATTACAGAAGGGCATGCCTCCTGGGAGGATTGAGTGCCAAAAGCACTCCCTCCTCTGGACCGACTGGGCAGTCGTGCAGGGCTTGGTGAGGAGGGCACAGGCTGGCTTTGAGTTCTCATTCATGCTCTCAGCACACCCCACTGCTCAGAGCACAGTCTGCACAAGTCTGCGGGGTGGCCTCAACTGGAGAACAGACTGCAGGTTAGCCCACCCACGGCCACTTCAGTGGCAGATGCAGCAAGGACAGAAACCATGGAAGACACTGCCCTTCAGTGGAGGGCAGGGAGAGCCCCCCGAGGGGTGCTATGACATTACATAAGCCTCCTCCCATGAGCCAGGCACCCCAGGCAGGAGGGAATGGTGGAGAAAACCAGAAGCCCTGATAAGGGGTTTGAACTTTGAGTTTGAATCCGGAGTCAGCTGAGAGTTGACCCTAAAGAGACTTAAGTTTTGAAAGGGAAGCTACTTAGTTACCTTTACGTGGCAAGATTCAATGCTCTCTGCTATCTGTAGATACAGCAGCTTCAGAACTGTCTTAGTTACCTACTGCTGTGTAACAAATGATCCCAAAACTTAGCGGCCCCACACAGTAACGGTTATTATCTCTCACGGTTTTTGTGGGTCAAGAATTCAGCCAAGGCACAACAAGGGCAGCTGGTCTTCACTCTGTGATGCCGGCAGCCGCAGCTGGAAAACTTAAAGGCTCAGGGCTGGCGTTAGGACCGGCTTTCAAAGGGCGCACCCACCAGGCTGGCAGGTCGGGGCTGGCTGTTGAAGGGAGGTCTCAGTTCCTCTCCACGTGGGCTTCTTCACAGAGCTGCCTGAGCGTCGAGTGTCCTCATGCTGTGTCAGCTGGTTCTGCCCAGAGCAGCAGTGTGTGTGTGTGTGTGTGTGTGTGTGTGTGTGTGCGAGCGAGCGAGCGAGCGAGCGAGAGAGAGAGAGAGAGAGAGCACCAGATGGAAGCAGTATCATTTTATGACCTACACCTGGAAGTCACTAATATTATTAATACTTCTGCCACACCCTGTTAGTTAAAAGCTAGTCCCTAAGTTTGGTCCACATTCAAGAGAAAGGGATTAGACCCCACCTTCCAAAGGAAGGACTGTCAAAGGATTTTGAGGACATTTTTAAAAATCACCACAAGAACAAAGTTAAGTTCAATTATGGAGAGATAAAGTCATGTTTCTGCACATCTCACTTATGACTACATATGTTTAAACCATCCATCTAAATACTTCTTGGCCCTCTCTCTATCCCTCTTCTCACTCCCTTTTCTTGCCCTCCTCCTCCCTCCTCATCTGCCTCCCCCCAATAAATGCATAAATACACACTTCTTGGGTCGGACCTTTTCTCCCCATCTCCACTGCCACCTCACATGTGTAGGTCGCCCTCACCTCGCACCAAACCTCTCCTAACAGCCTCGTAACTGTCAGGGTTTCTCTGCCTCCGGGCTGTTTCCTACCCTGCAGCCAAAGCACGTTCTCTCCAAAATGCAGACAAGCCATATCATTCTCCAGCTTAAATCTATTCAATGGTTTCCTTTTTTAAAAAATTGAGATACAATTCACATACCATAAAATTCGCCATTTTGAAGTATACACTTCATCAGGTTTTAGTATTTTCACAGAATTGTGCAACCATCACCACAATCAATTTCAGAACATTTTCATCATCCCCCCCAAAATCTGGTACCCATGAGCAATCACTCTTCATAGTCCTTCAATACCCCCAGCCCTGGGCAGCCACTATCAGCTCTCTGTCTCTACACATTTACCTGTTCTGGACATTTCATTTAAATAGCATCATACAACGGGTGGCCTTTTATGATTGAATTAATTCACTTAGTGTGACATTTTTTTTTAATGTTTTCTTTTTTTATTATTATTATTATTTTTTTATTTTGGCATATTATGGGGGTACAGATTTTAAGGTTTCAATAAATGCCCTTTCTCCCCCTCCCCCCACAAGTCTGAGTCTCCAGCATGACCATCTCACAGATGGTGCACATCTCACTCATTATATATGTATATACCCGCCCCCCTCTCCCCTCCCGCCTGCCCAATACCCTATTACTGCAGTACCTATGTGACCACTTAGGTGCTGTTCAGTTAATACCAATTTGCTGGTGAGTATATGTGGTGCTTGTTTTTCCATTCTTGGGAAACTTCACTTAATAGTATGGGTTCCAGCTCTAACCAGGAAAATATGAGATGTGCTATATCACCATTGTTTCTTAGAGTTGAATAGTACTCCATGGTATACATATACCACATTTTATTAATCCATTCTTGGATTGATGGGCACTTGGGCTGTTTCCACAGCCTTGCAATTATGAATTGTGCTGCTATAAACATTCGAGTGCAGGTGTCTTTTTTGTAGAGTGTCATTGGATCTTTTGGGTAGATGCCCAGCAATGGGATTGGTGGGTCAAATGGTAGATTCACTTGTATCGCTTTAAGGTATCTCCATATTGCTTTCCACAGAGGTTGAACTAATTTGAAGTCCCACCAGCAGTGTAGGAGTATAGAATTTTTTTATTTCCATCTTGATTTCTTCATTTATGAAGTAATCATTTAGTAGGAGGTTGTTTAATTGCCACATTTTTGTGTAGAAATGTGAGTTTCTGTTAGGGTTGATTTCTACTTATTCCACTGAGATCTGAGAAGGTACATGGTATGATTTCTATTTTTTTAAATTTCTTGAGATTTACTTTGTGTAAATCTCTAGGATATGGTCAATCTTAGAGAATGTCCCATGAGCTGATGAGAAGAATGTATATTCAGTGGATTTTGGGTAGAATGTCCTGTAGATGTCAGTCAGACCCAGTTGTTCCAGGGTTTTGTTTAAGTCCATTATTTCTTTATTAATTTTCTGTTTGGAGGATCTGTCTTGTGCCGTCAGTAGGGTGTTGAAATCTCCGGTGATTATGGAGTTGCTATTAATCCTTTTGCTTAGATCCAGTAAGGTTTGCTTTATGAAACTGGGTGCACCTAAATTGGGTGCATATATATTTAAAATTGTTATCTCTTCTTGTTGAAGTGTGCCCTTCACCATTATATAATGACCCTCTTTGTCTTTCACTACTTTTGTTGGTTTAAAAACTAAATCGTCTGAAATTAGAACTGCCACGCTAGCCTTCTTTTGGCTTCCACTTGCCTGGAATACTGATCTCCACCCTTTTACTTTTAGTCTATATGCCTCCTTGCAGGTTAGATGTGTTTCCTGAAGACAGCGTAGACTTGGCCTGTATTTTCTTATCCATTCAGCCAGCCTATGTCTCTTGAGTGGAGAGTTTAAGCCATTCACATTTATTGAGAGAACTGATAGGTAAGGTAGATTACTGTTCATTCTGTGGGGTTGGATGTTGTTGCTTTGATTTCTCTCTTGAGCCATTGTATTATCTGGCCTTTAATCTTTGGGTTTTGGTTGTTTTTATATTCGTGAGTTTTTATTATGGTGTTTCGTGCATAGCACTGTTTTGAGTACTTCTTGTAGGGCTGGTCTTGTCTTGGTGAATTCTCTGAGACTTTGCTTGTCTGAGAATGTCTTTATTTCTCCTTCATATATGAAGCTTAGTTTTGCAGGGAAGAAGATTCTAGGCTGGGCATTGTTTTGTTTCAGAAGAGTGAGAATGGGGCCCCAGTCTCTCCTTGCTTGTAAAGTCTCATTAGAGAAGTCTGGTGTTATTCGAATTGGCTTTCCCTTGTATGTCATTTGCTTCTTTCGTCTTACAGCTCTTAGAAGGGCCTCTTTAGTTGATATTTTGGTCAGTCTGATGACTGCATGTCGTGACGTCTTCCTGTTTGCACTGAATCTCCCAGGGGTCCTCTGAGCTTCTTGAACTTGTATATCGAGATTTTGAGCAAGGCCTGGGAAATTTTCCTCTATTATATCTTCAAATAGCTTGTCCAACCCTTGGGTGTTGTCTTCTTCCCCTTCTGGTAACCCTATGACCCTCACATTAGGTTTCTTCACATAATCCCACATCTTTTGTAGGCTTTGCTCTTTTCTCTTGTTTCTCTGCTCTATCTCTGTGATGGTTTTATTTAGTTGGAGGGTGTTTTCTTCAAGCTCTGAGATTCTTTCTTTTCTTTTTTTTTTTTTTTTGAGACAGAGTCTCGTTTTGTTGCCCAGGCTAGAGTGAGTGCCGTGGCGTCAGCCTAGCTCACAGCAACCTCAAACTCCTGGGCTCGAGTGATCCTTCTGCCTCAGCCTCCCGGGTAGCTGGGACTACAGGCATGCGCCACCATGCCCGGCTAATTTTATATATATATATCAGTTGGCCAATTAATTTCTTTCTATTTATAGTAGAGACGGGGTCTCGCTCTTGCTCAGGCTGGTTTTGAACTCCTGACCTTGAGCAATCCGCCCGCCTCGGCCTCCCAAGAGCTAGGATTACAGGCGTGAGCCACAACGCCCGGCCTGAGATTCTTTCTTCTGTTTGATCTACCCTGTTCTTGAGACTTTCCACTGTATTTTGTAGTTCCCTGAATTGATTCTTCATTTTCAGGAGTTCGGTTAAACTTTTCTTCATTGTGTCTATTTCTTTTTCCAGGTCCTGGAGGCTTTTTGTGGTTTCTTTGTGTTGGTTATTGAGTTGTTGTTGCAGCTCGGTGAGTGTTCTTATAATCCACATACGGAATTCCTCTTCTGTCATTTTGGTTGCCTGATTTGGGTTGGTGTCCGTTTCTAGGGGGCTGGTGCTCCTCTTTGGGGGTGTGTTTTCCATTTGGTTCTTCATATTTCCTGAGTTCCTTCGCTGATTTCGTCCCATGTTGATCAGTTGTTGTTTCTTTCCTTTAGGTTTTTGTTTGGATATTCACACGCCTTGTTTAGTTTCTGAGCCGTTAGGTGGTGTCTGTGGGTGAGATTCAACCACTCCCTGTATAATGAGTCAGTGGGTGCCATGAAAAGGCTGTGCAGGATGCTGTCCCTGTCAGTAGTAGGTGGCGCTTGCTTGGAGGAACAGGCTATGCTGTTGTTTTTGTGTCCTGTTATCAGCTCTTGTTCTGGGCGGAGCTGGGTTGGGTAAGCCTGCCCTCAGGCACCACCAATGCAATTAGCAGGGGTCAAAGTTCTGTTCTCTGCTTCCAGGAAAAGCTGTCAAGGCAGGGCTGGAATGGTCCCGCTCAGCCAAAAAGTCTGCTTGTGGGGGTGGGGCTGTCTGAGACCCACAGTCCTGAGTGGGCCTCGCTTCTCTCCACCCTCCCCAACTCTGCAGCTACTCCTGAGCCTCTGCCAGCAGTCCAGACCACATGCCACCAGGCCTCCCCGGATTGTGATGCCTGCGGGGAGGTTCCCTGCGCAGAAACGCTGCCTAGGCTGGGCGCACGGCCTCCCTTTGGTGGGAGGGTTGCCCTCTAGGATGCTGATCTGCCCCTGGAGGCACACACACCTCCGCAGGCTGTTCACAAATATCCCTTCTGTGCCCCGGGCAATGCAAGACCTCGGTGCACGGGATCTGGTCTGCAGGTCCGACCTCTGGGTCCCAGAGTTCAAACTATATCCCCACCAGGGAGAGGATTTCCGGTCCCAATTCACCCACAGGGAGCCCAAGCTGGGTCTATGTCTCTCAGCCTCTGAGTCAGCACCGTTCTCCTGGGAACACCGTGCCAGCAGCACCTGGGCAGGCTAGCGGGTAGGGAGCTCACAGTCTGAGTTCCCCTGAGTCAGCTGTAGGGTCCCAAAAGGGAAGGTCCCATTCCCTGGAGGTGCCTCCAGCTGGTGGCTGTATTGTCTCTCTGGGCAGCTGCGGGTAGGGTTGGCGGAGGGGAGAAGGAGGCAATATGGCGCCTGCTGCGCGGCTCGGGTCTGTGCACACGGAGGTGCACAGGGATTTGGGAGTCTGGTACCATGTCTGCTACAGGCTCACCACTAGCTGGTGGCGGCCGTCTCTGGGCTGGTGTCCGCAGGTCTCTCCACCCGCTGGGGAGCCCACCAGCAGTCCCAAATGCAGGGGAGGGGAAAGGTGATTTATCCACCTACCCTTCCCGCTGGTCTCCGGGCTGCTCCAGCGGTCGCAGCTTCCAGTTCTGCTCTGAAGCCTCATCCCGTGGAGTCTCCTGGTGTCTCAGGTACCCCTCCTTCCAGCCCTCATCTGCTGTATGCTCGCCTTCTTGCTTCTTTTTTCTAATTTCTGCTAGAATCTGTCTTTTCTGCAGAGACACTCTTTCTGGCGGTGTTTCTCGTCCGCCATCTTGATCCTCCTCCCAGTGTGACATTTTTGAGGCTTGTCTGTGTGGTAGCACACCCCAGTAATTCGTCCCTGTTCATGGCTGAATAGTATTCCATTGTATGGATGCACCACATTTTATTTAATTATTCTTCAGTGGATGGACACCTGAGTTGTTTCTACTTTTGGACTATTAGGAAAAGTGCTGCTGTGAGTATTGGTGCACAAGCTTTTGTGTGGATGGACGTTGTCAGTTCTCCTGAGTGTGCATGTAGGATGGTAACTGCCATCCCAGTGGGGGTTTCTCACTGTGGTTGGGATTTACATTTCTCCCGTGGCTAACGACATTGCATCTTTTCATGTACGTTTTGGTTGTTTATATTTCTTCTTTGGAGAAATGTGTATTCAAATCCTTTGCCCATTTTTAAATTGGACTGTTTGACTTTTAATTGCTGATGATAAGAGTTCCTTCTATATTCTGTATACTAGACCCTTATCAGTGGCCTTATTTTGTCTGGAGCTGTGGTCCCCAACCCCTGGGCTGTGGCCTGGTACTATTGGTCCACGGCCTATTAGGAATCAGGCCACGCATCACCATCTGACCCAGGCCTCCCCCTGCACCCCGCAGCCCCCTGTCCATGGAAAAATGGAAAAATTGTCTTCCATGAAGACAATTCCTTTCATATCCAGGAACTGGGCTGCATAGCAGGAGGTGAGTGGCGCGGGAGCGAGCAAAGCTTCATCTGTCTCTACAGCAGCCCCCCGTCACTCACATCACCCCCTGAGCTCCTCCTCCACCCACCCCCACTCCCCCGTTGGCGGAAAAATGTCTTCCATGAAACCGCTCCCTGGTGCCTAAAAGGCTGGGGACTGCTGGTCTGGAGGATGGATTTCGGTCCCCTCATTGGCCTGCAAGGGCCTTCCTCATCCAACCTGGTCTCCTTCTGGGTGGCACCATCCCCTGCTCCTCCCTTCCTTTTACTGTAAACCTTTTGTCATCTCCTTGTCCAGGAAATGTCCTCTCTCACAACTTGCCTTTTGCTGATGCTAGTCCCTCTGCCCAGAACACCATTTCCCCTTCTTGCCTGTCTAATATCCACCCACCCTCCACGTTAGGGCCCTCCCCGAGGGCTACACAGACAGTGCAGCAGGCAGGCTCATGCCTGCGAGTTGGTCCCTGCGCAGGGCCGGCCTCTGAGGGCAGATGTGGGTTCCAGCCCTCCGATGCTGAGAGCGAGGAGGTGGAGAGTGGTCGCAACACCCTCCCAGGGATTTGGAGGGGACTGAATCCCTAGGGTTAGGTGAAAATTTAAAGGTCATTTAGCCCGACCCCAAACTTGGAGCATTTCTGTAGCTTCCCCATCCAGCTGTCCTGTCTCCAGGTTCCACCAAGGACACGGGGGACAGTGTGACAGTGTCTTTGGGGAAAGGGGACGATGTGGTTATCTGTGTCACACAGCCTGGGCCTGAGTCCCGGCTCTGCCCTCAGCCATGGAATCGCGGGCAAGTCTCCTTGGTTTGTTTCTTAACCCGCAGACCGGGCTGTGGTGGGAAAGCCCACTAATGTCCCAGGGCTGTTGTTTGGCTCAGAGCAGGCACTCAGCAATGTCAGTCCCCTTCTCCTCCTATTGGAAAACTTTCTTAGACTGAGCCTAAATTCGTTTCTCTCTCAATTGCAGACATTGATCTTGGAGACACAGGGAGCGTGACTCTGCCATCCACACTGTCCGTTCCAGATGTGGTGTCTGCCCCCTTAAAAGCCCCTCTTCTGCACGCTCGACATCTCCACTTCCCTCAATGGCTGTGCCCCCGTCACCCAGCTGCTGTGAGCCTCGCCCAGACGGCCTTGGACCCCATGGACACTGCCTGCATTATCGATGGTTTTCGGTCATTTCTGTCCCTAGATCTGGGAGAGTCCTTTGTACCTAGCAAGAACGTAACAAATACATGTTGACTAAGCCTGCCTCCCTGGGTCAGAGTGAGAACTCTTGCCCTGAGACTTTTCTCCCCTCCTCAGCTGCAACGTGAGGCCACGGGGTGAAGCAGGCAGCGGCACCGTAGGCTCTCTCTAACTCGCTCTTTCCACATGTACTGACCACACAGTGGTAAACCGAGCACTGTGCTAGGGGCTCTAATAAGAAAGCTGTTAGTTTCCCAGGGCTGTAGCAACACGTTGCTATAAGCTAGGTGGCTTGAAACTGCAGAAATCTAGTCTCTCTCAGTTCTGAATGCTGGAAGTCCAAAATCAAGGTGACAGCAGGGTCATGCTCCCTCTGAGGTTCTAGAAAAGAATTGGTTCCACACCTCTCTCCTAGCTTCTGGAGGCTTTTGGCAATCCTTGATGGGCCTTGGCTTGTAGAGCATCACTCTGGTCTGTCTCTGTCTTCACTTGGTGCTCACCCCTACGTGTCTGTGTCCAATTTTCCTTCTTCTTAAGAAGACACCAGTCATATTGGATTTAGGGTCCACTCTAATCCAGCATGACCTCATCTTAACCTGATCGTATCTCCAAAGAACCAATTTCCAAATAAGGTCACATTCACAGGTTCTAGATGGACGTGTGCCTTGGGGGAACACTATTCAACAGCACAAGACATAGTCTCTGCTCTCAAAGAGCCCTAGTCTGGTGGAAGGGGGCGCAGACATGTCAACAGGAGCGAGGTGGTGAGGGGCATGGCCATGCTGGAGCCGGGTAGACACCTGAACCAAGCCCCCAGGGGATAGGACTTGGTCAGGGAAAAAAAAGGTGTGAGTAAAAGGCATGTGGACATTACCAGGAGTGGGTGCTGCTGGAGCATAAAGTGATCAGGGAGTGATGGAGGCCAGCCTAGGGGCAAGCAGGGCACAGGCATGGAGCACCTGGGCACCAGGGGCCAACAAGATTTAGGCAGGAAAATGATAAAACCAAATGTGTCTGGCATGGCGTGGGATGGGGGGAAGGGATAGGCCGGGGTGCCAGCTAGCCAGTCAGCTGCTGCTGCTGGTCCAGGGCAGGACATGAGGCTGTGGGCTGCTGGTGGGGGTGTGGCCAGGTTGCACCCACTGATATTCCAGAGATAAACACCATGGACCTGCACCACAAATGCCATTTTGCAAGTAGAACTTGACCTTCAAAAAGAAAGGCAGAGAAAGACATCAGGAACTGTTTTTTAAGAGCAAAGGTTGGATTTCCAGAGGACCTGAAGTCAAGGCTGAATTTCCCAATGAGCTAGCTGGGCTCCACTTGGCATTTAAACACTCCAGGGTTTGCTTTCCATTGATCTCCCAGTGGGAGCCCCCTCCACATGCCTGGTCTTCTTCTTACTCCTTCAGCCCCTCGGCACGTGCAGTGTCTTGGCGAGCTCTGAAACTTCTCAACAGTGTCTAGTGGGTGCGGGGCTGTTAGGCCTGAGCAGCCTGGGGGTGCCCCTTTCCTGTAGGACTGTGTGATGCCCCCCTCTTTCCTGGCTGAAGACCCTCCATGAGCCAATGCCAACGTGACTGGCTAGGGAGTGCTCCCAGGACAGGGCCCTCCTCTCCCAGCCCACCTGCACCCCTGCTGCCGGCAGCGCTGAGTCAGAGCCCCCTCCATTTAGGACATCGTAATCAGCTTCTTTCTCCAGTCTAGACAAAGGAGATATTGCACAGGCAGCTGTACGTGTAAATTTGGGATGCTAACATCACTGTGGGTGGGAGCTGATTGGCAACTGGAAGGCCTTGAGGCCAGGCTGTGGGACCACCCACCGTCTGGTGGGGGTGGGGTGATGAAAGAAGTGTGCCAAAGCGTGACCCCAGAGAGATGGGGCTGGGGGAGTGGACACTTCCTGCAGCTTGCATTGATTCGTTGATTCATTCTACAGGAAAAAATTGTAAAAGACTTTGAAATGGACCAAAACGATTATTGGGTGTCCTGTCTAGCAGACTCTTCTGGATTCTTTCAGGCTTTCATGGCCTTTGAGCTATTTTACAGCCCTGGAAGTTGTAGAAAACTGGAAATAACAAACTGAGGAAAGGCCATGTGAGGACACAGCCAGAGGACACAGAAGCCAGGAAGGGAGCCCTTACCGGACACCTCAGCTTTGACCTTGGACTTCTAGTTTCCAGAACTGTGAGGAAGAGGTTTCTGTTGTGTAAGCCACTGGACTATGGTATTGTGTTATGGCAGCCCGAGCAAATGGAGAGAGTTTTATTTGAGTTCTTTGATTTTTTTCTTTGAACCAATTGTAACATCTTAACTGGTTCCCCATTAATTTATAAGCTCAATAAGATTTTTTACACAGGTTGATTTCATATTTTTATGACAGTCATGATTTTATCCTTAAAACAAATGTTATTCTTTGACCATTCAATCCTTCAGCAAATGTTTGGCGATGACTTCCCTGGCCCAGGCACTGTGCTGAAGGCTGGAGATACAAAGATGACTTTAACACAGTCACTGTCCTCAAAGAGCACCTTGTCTAGTGCAGAGTGACACACCAGGGTCATCGCAGAGTGACAGTGCAGATGGAGGGGTCACTTTCAGCAGGGATTTGAGGCAGAGTTTGGTTTTTTTCTTACTGGGAAAAGCATGAGTTTTAGAATCAGACAGGCCTAGCTCCAAGTCCTAAATTCACCACTTCAAAGCTTTATGACCTCAGATAAATTAATTTTCTTATCTGTAAAGTATAAATAGTATTTTCGTCTTAAGGATTTGTGAGAAATAAACGAGGTGCTGTGTGCGGAGAGCTTAGCCCAGTGCCTGGCGTGCACTAAATGCTCCATAAATGTTAGTCTTCTCATCTTTCTTGGCGATGACTTCAGAAGTGCAAGGAAGGCATCCAATTCCTCCCTCTCCCTGCTGGGTGACACCTGAGATTCCTTTAGAAGAGGAAAACCCTTTCATTACACAGCTAGCCCAGGGCCCGGAGTGTCAACAGCCTGGGAAAGGAAGTACGGTGGTTGCAACGCGTGTGAGTGAACGTGTAATTTGTAGATGCCAGGGCTTCCGCTCACAGAACGCTTCGAGAAGACTAAGCCCTTGCCTGTGAGTGGCTCTGAAACACTTTCACATCTTTGACCTTATGGGGTCCCCCTGCACCTATGCGGGGTGGGCAGGGCCTGGAGGATCATTCTCCTTTCACAGAGGAGGGTACCTGGGTTTTGCGCCATGAAATGGGCATCTCGCTTCAGGACACCCCGCTGTGAGCCAGCGTCAGGGCTCAGACTGGGTCTCTGGACTCATGACACACTCTTTCCTCCAATGGAGAGGAGGAAGGAAGGAGGAAACTTGAAAGACGGGGAGGAGAGAGGGCAGTTTGGGGAACCCAAACTCAAGGAGGCTCAAAGTCTGCTCTGGGTGGGCAAAGCAAAGCCTCCAAGGGCGGTGGGTTGTGGGTCTGCTATCTACAAATCGCGTGATTTTTAACCACATTGGGCCTCCATTTCTTCTTCTCTAAGATGGAGACAGTAATGCATATGTCATAGGGTTGCTATACGAATAACTAGGACAAAACAGTCTAGCACACCCCTAGACTAGCGGACTGCGGGCCGCTCCAGGGCAGGGACAGATCTGACTTGGTCCCCAGTGCATCCCCAGCCACCAGCCAGGCGCCGGGCACGTGGCAGCTGCTCCATGAGTGTTCGCTGAAGGAAGGAATAAGTTAGTAGCATGAGCTCAGTAAATGGCCCTGCTGTAGCCACGGCGTAGAAACAGGATTGCTGGTGGAACTAACCACCCCAGGCTGGGGATGCGGAAGGGAGGCTGCAGGAGCCGGGTCTGCAGATGTCTTCCAGCGGCCGTGGGAGGCCAGGCTCAGGGGAAGGCTCAGTTCCTTTGGGTATGAGGGCTCTGGGACCCCCGCTGCTCGGAATCAAGGAGCTGGGAGCTAAGATACTCGACAGCCAGGCCACAGGGGACAGGGCGACTTCGGGTGGAAGTTGCAGGCTCACAGGGAAGCCCCCGAGGGCAGAGGGAAACAGAGACCCCAGTTCATGCAAACTGGTGGGCGCAGCGCAGGTGGGTGGCCCAAAGGCCATACAAACGGCCCCCAGGAGGGTGGCCCCTGTGCTGGGCGTGGGGTCATGGATATCCTGGAAGGACACAGGCTGCCACTGTATCTCCTGGGAAATGACTCCCCACCTCCTAGCTGGGTTTCTTCTGTCAGGAGCCATTTCCACTCCTCTCACCCTACTGGGACCAGGGTGCCTGCTCGGCCCGGATCTTCTAAGGGATCTCTGTCGAGGCTGGCGGCACTCCTGGGCCACATCGAGTCTTCTCTTCTGCCTTCTCTCCTCTCCTCACCCACCTCCGCCAGGCTCCTTCCCATTATCAGTTAAGATTGCTCAACTCTCTTAAAGCAAAACAAACAAATCCCTCTCTCCCCTGGCCCCACTTGTCTCTTCAGATTACATTTCATCTTTCTCAAACCTGGAGAGAATTCTCTCTCCTGCTGTTTCATGTTCTACCTCTCATTCACTTTTCAAACCAATACAAACTGGCTTCCCGGCGTTATCCTCTGAGTGGAGTCCCCAGGAGTCTCCAAGTCACCCCCCCTCTCCTCCCCTCCCCCCCGTCCCCCCCCATTTCTAAAGCCAGTGGTCACTCAGGACAGGAAAGTTCCTGCTCTTGGATTCCCTGCTCTGTCCCCTTGGCCTCGGCTGGTGCCTGGGCCTTGGGTCTCATCCGCTGCCTGTCCTCTGCCGGCCCCTCCCTGGCTGTGGGTGCTCCTGGGTGCACACAAGGCCCCGGCTCCCTCCCCGCACACGTGCTCCCTGCGTGAGCTCATGCTCCCGTGGCTCTATTACCGCGGCCCCGCCAGTGCGGGCTTGTCTCGGGAGCAGCGACTGGGCAGCCTGAGGACGTCTCTACCGGTGCCTCATGGGCATCTCGGGCTCCACGTGTGTGCGCCCTTGAACGTGATCTCAACACCCCTCCCGCCTTCCTGCGTGGTCACAGTCTCCGTGAGCGTCCCCCGGGTGGCCGTCAGAGACCTGGGCACGATCCTTGGCTCCTCCTTCTCTGTGACCCCCACGGTCTGTCCTTCCGTTTGATTTGACCCAACTGTCCCTTAGATGTTCCCTCTAATCAGCTCTTCGATCCGCCTCCGACCTCCTTTCTGTCTCTGTGACAGGTCCTCCAGGCTGCCTGCCTCAGTTTCCTCTGCTCACTCCCCTCGGTTCAGCTGGGCTCTGCCTCTTGCCCGGAGCCTCTCTGTCTGGCTGTCCCCTTCCTGAGGGCTCGCCTCTGAAGATCAGCGTCATAGTTAGAAGGGGCTCTGGAGCCCACAGACCTAGCTCAGCTCCAGACGTCACCCTCACCGGCTCTGTGACTGTGGGCAAACTTCTTACCCGCTCCAGGCCTCCATCTCCTGTGTAAAGGGTGGTCACTGTGCTGCAGGATTGCAGCCAATCAAGTGTGTGTCTCCGGCTGCTCTTGTATCCTAGAGAAAGGCGCTCATGGCTGCCCGGGGGACAGCGACCTTCGTGTTGTCGGAAGATGACCCCTTGAGTGTGACCCACACAGCTCTCCAGCCCCCAGAGTGAAGTGTGGGAAGAGAGGGCCACACAAAGTGGGGGCTGAATTGCTCTGAAGACAAAAGCCGGGGGCATGTGAGCAGGAAGGAGGGTGAGAGCCAGGGACAGGGGGGAGTGGGGGAGGGGAGAGAGAGCCCAGCAGAGGACTGGAGGGCAGAGGCAGAAGACAGATCTTGCAGGAAAGGAGGGCTGACTTTTCAATTTCGAGCTGCTTGCTAGGCTTAAAAAAAGGCCCGCCTCCACCCCAGTTACTCCCAACTTTTAGTAAAATTCTCTTACAAGTTCTGCCTTCTGCTAGTCACATTTTGGGGGAAAATTAAGGAAAGGCAGAGCCACCCGACTGGTCACTTCCTCCAGGAGGTCTTGCTTTACTCTTCCTGTCCCCCAAGTCTGGTTTAGATATTGCCCCTTCTTTGGGCCAGCGAGAAGGCAAAGAAGACACGAATCAGAACAGGGGCGAGAGAGAAGAGGGAATCTGAATGCGAGGAAAGCCTGAAAATGCCAGTCCAGCAGCTCTCGGGGCTTTCGGCGAGCGGGCGCGTGGTGTAGAGCTATTTTTACCTGAATAGTAAAGGAAAGAGTGAGCCCAAAGCCTTCAAGGGACATCAAGAGAGCATTTGGGTTATTGAGAAGCCAGTTAGATGATGCGCCTAAACGTCCAGGCCTAACACGTAGGAAACTCTTAGAAATTTGGGATTTACTATTTTTATTTTTTTCCCAAGGAAGTGTACAGTGGAGGGAGTTACTATTTAAAAAAAAAAACAACATTATAATGTCCCATTTTGTAGATAGCAAGGATACAAAAATCTCATCAGAAGGGAGGTAGGCATGGACCTACAGGAGCAGGTGGAACATGCCTCCGCTGAGCTTCCCTCTGTACCCAGGGCCCCGAAGGGGGACACACAGCTGCTGGTGACACTCACCAAACGAGGGCAATCTGACCATATCTGGAAACGTCCATGTCTTTGGTTACTGACCAACTGCAAGAATCTCCTCTTACATCTCTGGTCGGTTTTATTTAGTCTTTACTTGAATGCCTCTAATGATGGTGAGTTCACTACCACTAGAGCAGGAGCATTTGGTTACCTAATTATATCCTCTCCACCACCCTCTTTTCTCCCTTTAATCAAGTACTTGCCCTCCTCCACGTGCCAAGGGGAGAATCATAACTGGTCTAAGGAGTTGTGGGGAGCCCATTTCCCTTCCCAGTGAATGATTCAGGCAAGGGGATGGGCATCTGACACAACCTTGCTAATGAGGGGGACAGAAATCTTGGTAAGGTCTTCTGAGAAAGTTTCCCTTCCCTTTAAAAAGAGACACAAGAAGGGCCGGCCTCTTCTTTTATAGTATAGGTGTGATTCCTGGAATTGTGGCAGCTATATTATGACCATGAGGGAAGCTAATCTGAAGGCATAGTGGACAGGCTAAGGCTAACAGAGCAGAAATGTGCAAAAACAAACAAAATATAAACACACAAGCAGGCAAACAAACAAACAGGAGGGGGGGGCATTGATGTAGCCATTGAACAGCTAAGTCAACCAGTGCTGGGGCTGGTTGGTTACCATTTTAAGCAAACCCCCAAAGCTGTTAACTCATTTTAAACATGTAGTCAGTGACATAGTTTATATGAAATGCAACTAAACCAGGCACCTCTAATCCTAAAGGCGACTGAGTTTTGAACCTAAATAAAGGATTTTACATTCATCTCTGTTACGCTTTATCTTTTGGTGTTGATCTAACCTTTCATCTTCTACGGACCTTCCGGATAATCAACTTAACCGTACAGACTGTTCCTAATTCCGCTCAATGCTGTCTCCTTCACCCACAGAGCTTCAATAAGCACAATGTATTCATTCAAGGGAATGAAAAGAAAGTTGAAAAGAACCAGGCCAAAGAGAGAGCTCGGCAACACCAGGCCAGAGCTCGGCAACACCAAACCTCACGCACGACGGCCGGACGTTCGGGGCCCGCCCGGCTGCATCACGCAGCCGCATTCGGACGGGCGCTGACATCAGGCAGAAATGACTGCGACATTCCGACCACCCTTCCTTATCACAAACGGACTGACCACAACAGAACCATGCTGGGTGTGTGTGCGCCCAGGGTTGTGGCCGTTTCTGCACAAGTCTGTGTCCCGGACGGGACGGTCAGTGTGTGGCCCTCTCTGGCGCTGTCCTAGCTGGGCCCTTAGTTCAGGTTTGGGTTAGGGCTGGCTCTGGTTGGCAGGGGCAGCGCTCCAGGCTGGAAATGCAGACGATAGCGTGAGCATTCCAGTCGCAGGCTGACGGGTTCATCAGCCCTCGCGGCTGAGCTCCTTCTGAGCCTCCTTCCCTGCGTACTCACTTTCGAGACCCTGGCCTTGCACTGGGCCTTCCTCCTTCCTGTCAGGGTGGGGCTCAATCTCCTGCTGATCCCAAAAGTAGGTCTCGAGGGGGCTCTTGAGAAGAGAAGCATGTGTGGGGGTGTGGGGGCCCCCCAAACCTCTTCAGCCCCTGAGGGCCTAGATGGGACTAGGAATTTGGCTAAGGAGGTTTATCCCATCTGGGAGCTTTCCTGAGCTGCCCTGAGGGTGCCCGTGCCTGCTCCCCACTCATCGCTGCCCTCGTGGGTAGGTCTGGTCTCATCCCTGTGTCCTTTGGCCCCTTGTTGACTCAGGAGAAAGGAGATGACTGGACTCCTAGTCCAGTGCTCTGGTCGCTGTGACTGCCAGGCCCTGTTCCTCCCTCTCAGCTCTCACAGGGCCTGCTGGCCTGTGGGCAGCGTTACAGGGCATGGCGCAGAAGTGCCCAGGGCCCTCTCACCAACGGTGCATGCGCGCTCTGGGCATGCACCCTGTGCCAGGTCTGAGGTTTGGGTTGCTGGGAGGTGGGGGAGGGAAGTCTCTCTCTGGCTTCCTGGGTTGGCTCCCAGCCGGAGGGGGCCAGGTTAGAACCCTTCACAACTCCCGGTAGGAGCAGGAGCTCACAGTCCTAGAGCCCCCAGACCTCACCTCCTTGGCCCTGAGGGTGGGCAAAGGCCAGACAGAGGCACCTGGCTCTGAGTGGCTGGCAGAGGCTATGGTCGGTCTGAGTTGCTTGGCCCCCAGCAACCCAGGGATCTGCCCACAGTGCCTGAGATGGTGGGGAGTGGGAAGAAGGACCTTGGTTCTGAGTTTGGAGGTGATTGGGAGGTGCTGGAGAGGAGGCGGGCTGCCTCATAGGGGCCGACTGCCTCTTCCTAAAGGCTCAGCTTCCCGGCAGAGGGGACAGGCAGGGGCCTCTGGCCTGGAGGCCTGCGCTGGCGCTGAGCCTGGGAGGCCGAGGCGGAGTCCGGAGGCTTCTGTGAGAGGACGGAGAGTGTGGTGACGGGTGTGCACGCGTGCACGCACTGGGGCACACCAGCCCTCCACGCTCGTCCTCGGGGGCCCGCTCAGTTGTTCACTCACAAGTTCACCCCATGTGTGGGGCTGGAGGGCCGTGGCGTCCGAGGGCTCTGGAGGTCTGGTGGAGGGGATGGGGTGTGGGATGAGGCTGTTGTCCTGGGCTGGCCTGCATGTGGCCGGTGGGGTTAGACTGTGTGTTGAGGGGACGGAGTCCTCTACACAGACGTCCTTAGCCGGAGGGGCAGAGCCCAGGAGGCCAGTGAAGAGAGGCTGGGAGAAGTGGCCCTGGGGTGACAGGTGGGCAGCCAGCTCCAGGTGGTGGTCTTCTCGGAGGTCAGGTGGCTCTGGAGGTCCCAGGGGATGGCCCTTCTCATCCTGGAGTTCTAGGGAAGGAGCAGAGAGGGGTGGGCAGGGCAGGGAAGAGAACCGGGGATAACCGCTGCCCACACCCGGCAGGCACTGCAAGCTGGGTGTCCTCACGGCTCATCTCATTCTGTGCATTGCACCCTCATCGGGGCAGGGAGGTGGGCACTGTTCTCCCCCTGAGCCTCGCCCAAGGTCACACGCAAGTAAGCGGCAGAGCAGGGTTTGAACTCAGGTCTCTCTGGCTCTGAAGCCCATGAGCCCTCTCTCCCCGGCACCAGGGCAGGGCCCAGAGGAGCTCTCCAGGGCAGGGAAAGGAAGGGCACTCTCTCTGCGCAGGGGCCTGGGTGGCGATGGGGAGGCGAGTTCACTCCTGGGGTCCTAAGTTGACCTTCACTTGCTCCTCCAGCCTGAGCCTTGGAGGGGATGTCTCAGAGTCACTCCACCCTGTCTTCCACCCCCCACCAGAAATCCCAGCGCAGCCTGGAGTCGGGGGCGCCCTCACCTTGAGGGAGGGGCTTCCAGCCCTCAGTGAGTGAGGCTGGGGCACACTTCCTGGGCTGCCCAGCAGGGGGAGCCCCTGCCCACCCCCTCGCCGCTGCAGGGCCAAGGCAGCAGGCCACTCACTGCTAAGGACCCGCTGGCTCTGGGGAAGGCCCCTCGGCCCTCTCTGCCCCAGGCCAGCCTGGCCTGCGTGACTCCTGGCCTCCCGTGAGGTGGGACATAAGACTCAGGCCATTAAGCTGCCAAGCCCCTTCCGTGGGTGAGCCTGGGCCCTCCCACCTCCTCCAGCCCTGGAGGGGTGTCAGGGGCAAAGGCCATCCCCAGGAAGGGAGAAAAGCACTCATCAAAGGTCTGGGAAGGAGGCTCAGGCTTGCGGGGCTCCCGGTCTGCACCCCGTGACTCGGGTGTTTGCTGTGTAAGGTGGAACTCACTTCTCAGGGCAGCTCTCCCCGTCCCCTTGGAGGAGGCTGCCCAGGGCTGAGGAATTGAGGAAGCAGCAATTTTCCTTGCCCACCGCCCCACCCCGTGTATGCCAGTGCTGAATGTGCCTGCAGAGGGGAGGGCAGAGGCCAGACATTTGGGTGGCGCCTCCATCAGTGCTGTGCAGTATGGCAGCCTGCGGCCACGTGTCTCTGTTTAAATTACAATTAAATAACATCAGCATTAACATAACAGTAACACCAGTTCCTCACTGGCACTGGCCACATTTCTAGTGCTCTGCAGCCTCCTGCGGCTAGTGGCTGTGTACTGGAGAGTACAGATGTAGAACATTCCATCATCTCAGGCAGTTCTACTGGGCAGCACTGGTCTAGCCCCTGACACCTGGGGGAGGCCCTGGTGTCAGGGTTGGGGTTTGCGCAGCCAGGAAGCTGGGTCAGGAGCAGGGGTGTGTGCGTGGTGGGGGTGGGAGGTTGCTGCCACAGGGAGCCCCGGCCCTAGGGAGCGTCAGAGGAAGAGGAGCCAGGGAAGGGTGTGGGGCCAGAGCTGGACACGTGGGGAGGAGGCAGGCGGGCCCCAGGGGCGGGTGCGCAGCATGGAGCCTTGTCTGTGCGCCTTGGCTCTGAGCGCCCATGCTCCCGTTCACAACCTGGGAGCAGTGATCCTGGTCAGACGGTGGGGCGAGAAGAGTCCGAGAGAGGCTTAGGTTAGCTTCATCACTCCGCCACTGCTCGCTGTGTGACTCAGAGCAGGTTCCTTCACCTCCCTGAGCCTCAGTCCCTTGCTTGGTCCAGGAGGACCAGCAGAGCCAACCTCCAGGGGCTTCGTGAGGCTCACGGAGGGACAGTGAGTGTCCTCCCTGCTGGCAGGGGAAACGCGCAGACTGAAGACCAGCTCCTTCTTGTCTTCCCCTGTCCTGAGGGACCACAGAGATCCTTGAGTTCTAGCTCCTCAGTTCTTTAAAATTATAATGTGTACGGAGTCTGCTTCCTAAGGAGGATTTGAGGCAGCTAACCCCTTATTTTACAAATGAGAAAACAAGCTTTGGGAGGTTTAGGGACTTACTGAAGTCACGTCGTCCCTGAAGTTCCCTGATGTTCGGAGCCAAGAAAAGTTTCATAAATGCAGCCTCGGCCTCTTAGCCCCACCCCCTGCCCCATCCAGACGCCACCGTCCCCTTAAGGGATGTGGGGCTGGGCTGAGGACAAGGATGAGGACTGGGCCAGAGGCTCAGTGCCTGGCAGGGGGTGATGGGGACTCTGAGGTGGCCCAGGCCTAGAGCCTGGGGCTCAGGTGGGGCCTCTGTGTGGAGTGGGGCCCAGAACTGGGATGTCAGAGCTCAGCCGCCCCAGTAGGCCCTGCTCCCCAGCACCTCTGTGCTCACCCCCCCCCACACACCCATGCCACAGGACTTCGCAATGCTATAATGCACCGGGCATGGTGGCTCATGCCTGTAATCCCAGCACTTGGGGAGGCCAAGGTGGGAGGATCAGTTGAGGATAGGCGTTAGAGACCAGCCCGGGCATATAGCAAGGACCTGTCTCCACAAAAAGTAAAAAAAAATTAGCCGGGCGTGGTGGTGCATGCCTGTAGTCCCAGCTACTTGGGAGGCTGAGGCAGGAGGTTCGCTTGAGCCCAGGCATTCCAGTGAGCTATGATGACACCACTGCACTCCAGCCTGGGTGACAGAGTCAGATCCTGCTAAAAAATACACAGAAAAACTCCCACAACAAAAAACACAAGGTAACTCCAAGTCAGAGCGGTTCAGTGTCGTGCCCAAGGTCACAGAGGCAATAAGGGGCTGGCTGTGCCAGCTTTGCTGCTGGTTCTCTGAATCTCCGAGATTTCCAGCGTCTATGCAGCACGAAGCTCTGGCTGAGAACTCGCTTCCCAGGGGGCTGGGCTGCAGGACTCTGGCCTGTCAGGGAGAGTTACAGTCTGGTGGGGAAGGGGCGGCTCCTGGCAGGGCCTGCTCTTTGATGGGGGAGCCTGGCTTTGATCTCCTTTTGAAGTCCCGGCCTCTGGAACTGGCAACCTCAATGGGGAGAGCGCAGGGAAGGGGGAGATGAAAGGGCAGGGAAGCCAGAGGGGGAGAGGGAAGGCGGAGGCCGGCCAGGAGAAGACTGGAGAGAAACAGATGTGTGAAGGAGAACGGGGGAGCCAGGGAGAGTGAGAGGCTGCTGGGAAAGAGGGACTGGGGGCACTGGGGGAGGAAATGCTGCGGGCAGACAGCGCTGGGGGGCGGGTTGGTGGCATGGGAGAGAGGCCTGGGGCAGCGCAGGCGGAGGGGTCCGGCTCCCCGTCTCCTGTGCCAGCAGGCCGGGCTCTGGGGGAGCCTGCGCAGTGGAGCCGTAGCCCCCTCGCCCACCGTCCTGGCCTCAAATTCCTCTTCTCTTCCCGAGGGAGGCCCTTCTCTCCGGCTGGCTCTGCCATAGGCTGACTGCCGGTGTCTAAAGGTGCAACAAGTTCCCGGCCAAGCCTCAGCAGAGGCATCGAATGGTCGGAGGAACGGGTGAGGGGGTGGGGAGGGGCTCACATCCGGGACTTTTCTTGGGGTCTGGGGCCAGGCTGTCGCCCAGGCAAAGGGGGCGGGGCGGGCCTCTGCAGTGTAGCCCTGCACCTGTTCCTGTCTGACATCCCAGCTCCTCCAGTGGGGCTGCCACAGCAGGCAAGTGGGAACACGTGGTGCGGAGGGGCTCCCCAGCAGTGAGCGCTGCTTCCCAGCCTGGCAGTGTCCTCCTTTCCCGCCCTGCCTCTGGCTCTGCACGCCCATCCCCCACACGCCCCAGGCTAGCGTCAGTTCCTTGCAGCTCTTCCCCTCTGCTGGGCACCCTGGTGGTCCAGCACCTTTCAGACCCTGGACCCAAACACAGGGCCTCACTGAGGCACAGGGTGGCCAGTGAAAGGAAGCCGGGGGGTGGGGTGGGGTGGGGTGGTAGACACCCCCCTCCCCTGGGTTTCCTCCTGGAGTGTCCAGAATTAAACCCAGTACAACTCCATGTACTTCAGAGAGGCTGGGAGGGCGTCCAAATTAGGATTTATGGGATTAATGGCTTTTTTCTGGTCCCCCAGCCTGTCTCCCCAACTCCAAGCCTCATGCCTTCCTCGTGCTGGGCCTCTATCCCGGGGCCCAGACCTCACAAGAAGCTGCCATAGTGGAGCATGCTTCCTGGGAGGTGGGGGGCGTGCCTGGCACCTGGCCCCCTCCTTGGCCACGACACCCTTCCTTGGTGACGCAGAGGACGAGCTGGAGTGGGGAGACGTCCACGCTTCTATGCCAGGTTCCCCAAGGACAGCATGCAGTCGACTGCTGGCTTCACACTCCTCCACACCTAACGGGGGGTTGAGGCTAAATGTGAAGTGCTGGGAACTGCAGGTGACAGGAGGACAGGAGGTTGCTGGGGCAGAGTGGGGCTGGGGAACACTGGGAGATGGGGGAGGGGACAGGGTTCATGGATCCTGGAACCCAACTGGCTCCTGGTAGGTGGGAAACGTTCTGCAGCAGCCACCAGAGAGGCCCCTCCTGGGTCCATCCCCTGTGCCAGCTGCCTTGGGACCTGCCACCTCCTGGGCCCATGGGAGGTCTCTCACAGTCAGCACCAATCATGTCCTTGCTGGTAGTCCTGCCTCCTCCATCCTGTCCTTTCTCTGTCCCCTCCCACCCTGCTCACCCCCAAACCAGCTCAAGCCCAAGGGCCTCCAGTTTGGGCTTCTCTCTGTGCCGGAGGGTGGACCCTTTGGCCTGAGTCCCAGCCCTGTGATTCCAGTTTCTCAGTTGGACTCCTCTTCAGCTCCCTCTAACTCCTTAGGGAGGTCACATGTTTGCTGGGATTCCTCCCATTTCGCCATGTCCAAGTCGATGTCTGAGTTCTTTGCACTGTGGCCTCCATGTACCTCAGTGTCTTCCAGGGCCCAGCCAGGGAGGGAGTCCTGTTCCCCCGCCTCCCCCTGCAGGCCCATCAGTTCCCTTCAACTCAGGGACTTAGGGGTCCTAAGCAGTCTCCTCTCCTGGGAGTCCCTTGAGGCCAGGGACCATCCTGAACCCCAAGCCCTCAGCACAGTGCCTGGTATGAGCAGGTGCTCACTCAATAAGTGTGGGTTAATTAAACTGTTCAGCTGGGCCAGGGGAGGTCAAGAGGAATGTGGACATACAGCCTTGACCTAGAGGGCCCCTTGTTAGGAAGGGAAAGTGGAGCCCCAGGTGCCCAGCGAGGGCTAAGGAGCCACTGTGATGCAGGGAGTGTGGCAGCTTCTGGGGCCACAGGAAGATGAGAAGGCCTGTTGGAGCAGGAAGGGGCCCTAGAGATGATGGGGTTTCACAGGTGGGGAAACTGAGGCTCAGAGAGGGGAAACTGATGCGCTCAAGGTAACACAAATTAGCACAAATGGGACTGCATTCCAGACTTCTGGGCTCCTGGTCCACGCCAGTCTGGCCCCTGCCCACTTCCCTGACCCTTTCCATTGGCCCCACTCTGCCTCCTCCAGTCCCACATAGCTGGGGCACCGGCACTGCCAGGACGGGTGAGGGGGTGGCCAGAGCAGGAGGGAGGTGGCAGGGTGTACCTGTTGTCCAGAAGCAGAGGTGGATGCTAGGGCTCACGCACTAGGGTGGGCTCAGCAGGATGGTTGCATACTCCACAGACTCTCCAGGCCCCGAGGGGGCAGTCCACGGCCCTGGCACGAGTTCCAGGGCTGAGGTGTCCAGTTCAGCATAGTGGACGTCAGGATCCTTTAGGCCAGAGCCCTAGGAATGAGGCAGGAGGGGGAGATGGCAGGAGGGGGCGAGGAGAGTATGGACCAGGATGAAGCACCCAGGGCCAGGCATCGTCGGGATGAGAGGGAGGTGTGTGGGAGTGCAGTGGGTGCAGGAGGGGGAAGGGAGCCGTGGGGGATTGGGGATGGGGTGAGAGAGAGAGAAGCAGTACACCAATTAATCAGTGACCACAGAGAAAACAAAGGCTTGGAGAAGGTGTGTAAAAAAAATTGGCCACAAAGCATTTGTATGCTTTGCTAAGCTATGTCCCTTTAAGCCCTGGGCACCGGTGTGTAGAGGCAGCGTGGGTCCTTACTCCCTGCACCACTATACTTGACTCTAAGAGACTATTTATGCCAACCTTCTCATTTTGTACAAGAAAGAGGCCTGTAGAGGGGACAGGATGTGCAGGTCTTAGGGAATTGTCTAGTGGAGGATTGGTGGCACACCGTGGAACTTGGAGTCAGAGGGCCTGGCTTTGAATTTTAGCTGGGCCACTTGCTGTGGCTTGCTAGGCAGGTTCAACACATCTGAGCCTAGTTTTCCTTTTGTAAATCGGGAAGTAAAACTTGTGAGCACTATCGCTATCCTTAGAACCCAGGGCTCTGACTCCCAGCCCTGTTCTATTCGGTGGCACTGTAGTACTTTGACTCCCGGTTTGATTTGGACATTATTAGAGCAAGTGTGCTCTGAGGGCAGGGGCTGCCATGCAGTTGAAAGGCAGAGGTCCTCCCTGCCACTGCTGGGAGCCAGCTCTGCTCGAGGTGTGGCCGTGCCGAGCCCCTCTCCCTCCCAGGGCCTTGGTTTCCCCTTCAGCAAAATGGGAGCGTGGCTTGAGGATCCCAGAGGCCCTGCCAGCTCTTATCTCTGGATCTTTCCTCACAGCCCCCTCCTCCTCAGCTCTGTGCGCAGTGTTGATGTTCAGGCAGGTGGATCTGTCTGCAGAGCAGGGCCTGAGCGGGAGGAAGGCTCTCCCTGGGCAGGGCAGGAAGAGGGCTACACACTGTTGGAGGGGGACCTCCGTGACCTGGGCTGCTGCCCACTTGCTTCCCCTTGGCTGCGCTGTCTGGGCAGCAGGGAAGGCCCAGTGTCCTGATTTCAGCTGCCTTCCAGCAACGCCCGTCTCATGCCCATCGATGACCGCAGGCAGGGACACATGGCAGAGCTAAATTTAGCGAAATTAGCTCCCGATTTCTCATAAGTGAAAGTCACACTCCCTGGAGGAGACGCCTTCTCCTCCCTTAGCCCTCTGCTTCCAGAGACTGCCTGGCGTAGGGGTGGAGGAGACACCTCTTTTCCCGAAGGAAGGATTCTGGGGAGGAGGTTGGGAGTATAGGAGGCCCTGGACAGAAGGGAGAGGAAGGGGACTGGACAGACAGGAGGTCTGGGACCCAACCTGCAAGCTGGAGGGCCTGCGAGAGTGACTGAGGGGCAGGGAGGTGGGGACAGGCAGGCAGCGCATGTGCAAGTGGGAGCTGCTGGCACGAAAGGCCTCCAGGAGACAGCCCAGATGTGCCTTGTCCCTGACGGAGGCTTTGACGGCACTGCAGGGAGTCCCATGGCTGGGAAGAGTGGCGGCCACTCAGGGATGGGGTGAAGACCTTCCAGCGGAGGCAGGAGACGCCTGCATCGACTGTGTCCTCATTCTGTACACCAGTGCTGTGGTAGGACTGAAGGGGTCCCACCTCTTGTCCTTCCCATCATCATGAGCATGCCTGGGGACAGGTGCTTTGGGTGGATGGGAGCCAGGGGGGTCCTGGGATCGCCAGACTCTACAGGCTCCCACTGAGGATGTCTGTTGAGAGACTGCCAGTGTCCAGATAACTTCTCTGTGTATGCCCTTCCCAACTGTAGGCCCTTCCATTGGTATGGAGCAACCTTGGCTCTGACCCCCAGGGAGGCCTGGGGTGATGGCAAAAGGTGGTTTGGGAACATGTCACCCAGGCAGGTGGAGTGGGGTGCAACAAGATAATTGGACCATCTAATCTAGGTGGGTGGAGGGGAGTTGCCCAGTTCATTCTGTAGGTTCCAAGAATGTGGAGCTGCCCAGGGAGTGCTGGCCACTTTGCCTTTAATCATCATAGAATCTGTCTCAAAGGCGGACAGAGAGCAGTGACCTGCAACTTCTGCTGGGTGATGCCAGGAGTGGCCTAAGAAAACAGGTGGGTAAAGGTAAAGGGGAGATTTGGGCCTCGCTTTCTCACTGCCTGCTGGGAAGGGGGACCCCACCCTGAGTGGAAAGTAGGGCAAGAGTGTCCCTGGTGCAAAGCCTGGTTGCTGAAGAATTCTACGGTGGTGACCTGGGAGGACGTCCTGATGAACAGGAGCACTCTTTCATGTGCAGTGCTCAGGCTCTCGAAAGATACGTAGGGAGCAAGGCCTGCAGGGGCAGCAGAGTTGGCTGGTTATTCCGAAGTCATATTGGCACAGATGTGTGACAGTGAGAAGCTGAGGGCCATCAGCAGTTAAAGGCTCAAGGTGAGAGCCAAAGACCCTCTTCGGCTGCTTCCAGAGAGTCCCGATGGCCTGTGGCAGGAGAGTGGACAGAGCTGAGGAGCAGACACAGGATCTGGCAGTAAGAATCGGCGAGCCCAGGTGCTCCGCCACGGCAGGTCTGCTGTGCTCAGTAAGGGCCCTGCTTGGGAAACCTGGGTCCCTGCAACTGAGGTGAGGACCAGTGGCTGGAGATTCCTGAGCAGTGGCCCACCCTTCCCTAGTAAGAGCTGGCCCCACCCCATGGCGGAAGACACTGCAGAGACCCCTACCGCCCTGTCCCTGGAGCTGCCCCCACCTCTGTTCCTGGCTGCAGGCTGATAATAGGGTTAAAGCCCAGCATGAACCAGCTGGGGGCCCGCTGGGCCTGATCAGGGAGGAGAGGTCGCACATGAGCCAGGAGTGGCAGGAATCAGCCAGCATGAACCAGCAGAAGTGTGGCGAGCACTCCCGGGTCCGACGTGAAGGGTTCTGGATCAAGGAGGCCAGAACAAAGGCTGGATAAGCAAAAATTCATTGCCTTGGAGGCACTTCCTCAGGACATGGTGTTCAACACCCGGCAAGGACCCCAGAGGAATAGGGCAAAGTCACTGCTAGGCGCACGGCACTTCCCCCGCGCACAAGCACAGAATTGGCATACTGACCCCGCATTGGGTCTACGGGGTAAGAGGAAGGTGGAACCTCTGAAACTGCCCCACCAGCCAAGAGAGTAATTCAAAAGTGGTAGTGTACTCAGGGTGTGGAGAATGGCAGAGATTATTGTCGTCATGAGAGGCCTAAAGGATGCAAGGGGAGGGGCGGTCCCTGTCTAACGTCCATTAAATTCATCAGTCTTACCCCTCCAGAAACCAGATTGATCCTAGAGAATGATTGACCATTGCGATGGTCTGCTGGTGTCCCTTACCCCCAAATTCAGATGTTGAAATCCTAATCCCCAAGGCTACAATATTAGGAGGTGCAGCCTTTGGGAGGAGGATGAGATGAATGCTCTTATAAAATAGGCCCCAGAGAGCTCATATGCCCTTGCACCATGTGAGGACAGAGAGAAGACTGTCCATGAACTAGAAAGGGGGCCTCCCCAGACACTGAATATGCCAGCACTTTGATCTTGGACTTCCCAGCCTCTGTAACTTTAAGAAATAAATTTTTGTTGTTTATAAGTGACCCTGTTTATGGTATTTTGTTATAGTAGCTTATTGGACTAAGACAGTCCACTAGCCACAGGCTCAGTCCAGTGGTGTCCCCGATTGCAGCTGCTGGAGCAGTCTTCTAAATGCTGGCTGCAGGAGTAATACTCTGAAATGTGTCCATGTGATGCTCTGTCCTCAAACAGGAAGAATACATGGGTCTAGGAACCAAAGGATGAAAGCAGGAGGGACCCCATAACCATCACTTCCAGTGACCTAGTGGGGGAATTTTCTACTCCCATTCCCACAACTTCAGGCTCTGCGGGGCGAGGGTCCCACTGGACTATAGCTGGGGTGGCTGCTGGGCACTTGGACTCCAGTTGTGGAAGAAGAGGAGTTGCATGTTGGCCCCGGTCAGGAGGAGGTTAGGCTGCTGCTGCCCCACAGGGCCAGGGAGGAACATGGGTAGGACCCATACTTGGCCTGCTTGGGTGAACGAACACATGTAGCAACCCTGGCCTGAGATGAGTATGCTTGTCAAGAGCTCAGAGCCCTCGCAAATGAAGGTTGGGGTGACGCCACCAGGTTAGCCACCAAGGCGACTGAGGAGACAGCTGAGTGAGGGGAGCTTGGAATGGGTATGGAAAGGAGAGGATGAGTGCAGTGTGGCCCTATGATCTACCCAGGCAGCAAAGGTGCATGCCTCAGGAAGAGAGGTCCACTGATCACGGAGGAGCTACTGCCTGCACCTGGATGGGTGGGCAGACAGTGGACCTGTGTGGCTTGTATCTCAGCTGTGGGAGCATGGCTGGCTGCAGCCCTCCCTGCTGCCCCTCTGGACCCACCTGGTGTTGTGCTGAGACCACGCTTCCCCTAGACTGCTCCCAGCCAATGACTAAAGAGATGGGCATCTGGTGCAGGCCCATGCCTGCGCGACACAGGAGTCCTCTAATGGCACCGATGGCCCAAGGATGGCGCACTGCCTGGCCATTCTGTGCTGCCGCCCTGAGACTTGCTGCTCACCCTCCTTCTTTCCCTGTCCTTTCACGGGAGGCAGATCAGCACTGTGGTCTGAAGGCTGTCCCTGCCTCCTCCTGCTCCCACCCTACTGACTTGCATGTCTATTCTCACCTTGGCAGCTGCTTCTTGGGGGACTTGAACTGACATAATAGCTTCAGAAGCCCATCCCTCCGAAGGCATTGTGTCCAGCCTCCACTTCTCACCTGGGCCACCTGCACTCAAGACTGAGGAGATGGAAGCTCTCCTCCTTAAAGTCAGGCAGTGTCTCCTCTACTCTTCTCGACACTGGTTTTGGATCCTCTGGAAGTCCTCCCCGGGACCTAGCCTAGATCCACCCAGCTCTCCCAGTAGTACCCACCACCCGAGTGGACTCTTAGCCCAGAGGCCCTGGCAGAAGTCGAGGGGGGTGAGCACCCTTGGGTGTGTGTGCAGCATGGACCTGGTCCACACAGAGGAGTCTGGGCCCACCAGGCTGCCAAGCTTGGATAAGCGTCAAGTTGCTGTCCCCCGGGCTCCCTGCAGCCTCCCCCGCCCCAAGCCTGCCTCAGTGCACAGTGCATGCTCTGCCTGGCTCCTGCTCGCGACTTGTTGGGAAGGAGAATTGATGACAACATCAATAATGTGACTTGTATACAAGCTGCACCGCCAACAAACCCGAGTACTGGGGATAAATCCTTTCCTGGCCCTGTAATTTCTCTGTAAGCCAAAAGGAATTACACTTTTCTTGGCAATAACAGGGCCTCCCCAGGATGCCAGAGTTTCCCTTCCCCTCCATACGCCACCCCAGAGGCCGTTCTTGTAAGCATCTATCCATGCAGATGCCCTAGTCACACGGTGCCCGGGCGCAGGACACAGGGAGCAGATGCTCTCCTTGGCCTTCACCTAGCCCCTGCTGCCCATGGCTGGTGGGTAGAGGGGCTCACTCTGATTGGATGAGCTCATCAGGGGACCCTGTTGATCCCGCACAAGGAGAGCATGGGAGGGAAGGCCGTTAGGGGGAGGAGCCATGGGCTGGGGCTGCCGCTGGGATGAGGGGAGGAGTGTGCAGAGGAAGGGGCCGAGGCAGTGGGTGCTGTCCTTGAGCTGGAGCTGCCAGGCTTGGCCTGCTCCTTCAGTGCCCCCAGGGAGGGCTGTGCATGCCGGGCCGAGGGGGCAGCAGTCAGGGAGCAAGACCGAGAAATCGTTAGTGGGGATTAGAGCCGGCTGCAGCTGTTCTCTTACATCACGGCCTTCTTCACGCCGAGCCTGGGCCCACTCTATGGGGGATCCTGCTGGAGTCTTCCATGACTTCCCAGATTGCTAACTTCCATCATCTTACTTCTCCCTCCTGCCTCAGGCCCCACTCGCCCACCCCTCCTTGCACCGCGGCTCAGACAAGTGAGGCTGGCGACTGCTGAGGACGCTGAGGGAGCAGGCTGATTCAGAGAACCCTGCATGGGGCATGGCTTCCTATTTTCCGGAGCTTCCGGGCTCCCCACTGCATCCTGCCTCACCCGAGTTCAGGCCTGGGCTAGTGTTCTCTCTCCATCCTGAGGTGAACCTCCACACCTGGTGCTTGTCATGTGGCCCAAAGTGGCACCCTGACCTCCAACTTGGGACTCTGAGACTCTGAACCCAAGCCCTCAGGGCCACCCCGCCCGCCCTCTGGGCTCCCGGGCTGTGGGGCAGCCAGGCCGCAGCACACGGGAGGCCCAGGCTGCAGCAGAGCGCTTGGCATTGGCTGAGCTGAGTTATCCTGAGGCCCAAGCCCTGCCAGGCTCCTTTGTCCCCAGGTGAATTCCCCACACATCTGGTGGTCTTGGTGGCTGCTGCCTGGTTACGGCCTGGACTTGGGAGCCAGAGTACTCAGGGTCCCAATCACGCTACCCCCAGCTACGCACTGGGTGATCTTGCTATGGTTTGAACGTGTCCTTTAAAGCTCACGCTTTGGAAACACAATCCTCCACGCAACAGTGTCGGGAGGTGGGGCCTAATCAGAGATGATCAGGTCTTGAGGGCTCTGCCCCCACGAATGGGTGAATGTCATTAAGGGACTGGGTTAGTGATGGGGAGAGCGGGCTTGTTATGAAAGCGAGTGTGGCCCCTCTTGCTCTCTCACTCTCAGAGCCTGCTGAGATTTGGCCTTGCCAGATTCGGGCCCCTCGACCTTGGACTTCCCAGCCTCCAGCTCCGTAAAACCCAATCTCTGTTCTTTATAAATTACCCAGTCTCGAGTATTTTGTTGTAGTAGCACAAAATGCACTAAGACATCTCTTAAGTTCACTGAGAGATGGACCCCTTGGACCCCTAGTTTGACTGGGACTCCCCTCCTCGATTCCATGCACCCCCATCCTGGCATCTGCCACACTTGTGGCCACCTGGGAGGGCACACGTGCAGCCTGAGACTTTAGCTGTGCTGGCTCTACCAGCCCGGGGCCAGGCACCCTGTCAGTGCCCAGTAAGTATTTTGTAATGAATGGATGGACTGAGAGGCGGAGGAAGAGGTTCCCCTGGGGGCCCTGGGGTGGGGAGGGTCCCAGTTTCCCCCTCTACAAAATGGGGCAACAATAAGACTTATCACATAGATTGCTGTGAGATTAAACAGAAAAATGTCTAGAAAGCGACTAGCAAGGTGCCTGGCACACAGCAAGCACTCCGCACTACCATTGCGATCCCTTCTGTTGGGACTGGCAGGGCTGTGCAGTGCAGACTGGATGTAGGGGTGCACCTCAGATGGGGAGGACAATGATACAAGGGTTGCCCAGCAGCTGTTTGAGGAATGGTCTTGTGTCCACCTGAGTTGGCTGAGGAATAACAAACGGTTGGTGGTCTTTTGCCCTTGCATAGCACCAGAAGGTGGGGGCTGGGCTGGTCCTCTGGGCTCAGCACCCTGGGAAAGGAATGCCATCTCCCTGGGGGCAGGATTTGGCACCTTAAGATGGGTTCACATCGGCACTTCCAGCCAAGAGGGAGGAAGGCTGTGCTGTGGAGACAAAGGCCTGGCTCTCCCACCAGTGCCAGGAGACTGTGTTATCTTTGGGCCCAGGCGGTCTGGCCTGGGTCTCTGGGCTGGCACTGTACCGGTACCGCCCCTACCCCAGAGTCTGTTGAAAGGAGCAGGCTGTGGGCAAAGGTGGCAGCCATTCAAGTGGACGCTGGCCCTCCGAGCGGCTGGGAGTGGGGCCAAGAGGAGGGGCTGTGGCTGGCTTTCTGGTGGTCGTTGGCAGGACGGGGGACTGGGGTGCAGGGTACAGAGCTAGGGACAGGGATTGGGGGACAGAGAGTTTGGCATCAGCCTGGGGTCAGCCTCCCTGGAAATCCCACTCTCCCCAGCTGGTCTTCCCAGCGTGCCCGCAGTGGGCAGCCCTGAGGGGCTGAGGCTCCCCCTGGGGTGGGCCTCCTAGTGCCACCCTGCCACCCTGCCACCCTGCCCTCCTCAGCCTCCTTTGTCCTCTTTCCCTCTAAGGCAGCTGGGCTCGTGGTCAGGCCGGGTGGAACTTGGCTGGGGGCACTGTCTTCAAGGTTCAGTCGTCCTTACCAAGGGGTGATAGGAGGGGGAGACCCCCAGATCATAGTAGGGGGGCTGCAGGGACAGCTTCTGCAGCTCCTCCTCTTCCTGCCGCAGCCTCCCTGCCTCCAGGCGGAGAATCTGGAAGAGAAGGACGTGAGTGCTGTGCACACTTTCTTGTGCCCCTGCTCCGGGAGGCCCCTTGGACCCCTAGTTTGACTGGGACTCCCCTCCTCGATTCCATGCACCCCCATCCCGGCATCTGCCACACTTGTGGCCACCTGGGAGGGCACACGTGCAGCCTGAGACTTTAGCTGTGCTGGCTCTACCAGCCCGGGGCCAGGCACCCTGTCAGTGCCCAGTAAGTATTTTGTAATGAATGAATGGACTGAGAGGTGGAGGAAGAGGTTCCCCTGGGGGCCCTGGGGCGGGGAGGGTCCTAGTCTGTTATCTCTCAGGGTGGGGACAGAGGGAAGACCTGGACCGTGGCTCTAGCCTGGCCCTGGCCTTGTGGAAACCGGCCCACGGAGGTGTGCTGGCCCCGCCTTAAGGTTGGGCCCCTCCCTGAGCCCATCTCCCGGTTTTCTCCCCTCCCCCAGTCTAGGGACCTTGTTCTCTGCTGCTCCAAGCCCACCTGGATGTCCTCAGGTGCAAGGTAGCTCTGCCTGCTGGGAGGAGGCTCCAGCTTCTGGGAGGCGGTTAGGTCGGTCCTGGGGGAACAGGATGAAGGTGCACTCAGTACAGGGGCTTGCATGGGGCAGTCTCTTCCCTGGTCAGGCCACCTGACAGTGACAGGTCCCTGAGCCCTACTGTCAATGATGGGCCCTGCTCCTGGGCAGCCTGCTGGGTGGCCAGAGCCTGGGATGTGGTGACTCAGCCAAGTGGGTTAGAGGCTGAGTGCCCTGCCCACCTTTCCCAGGTGTCTCTGCCCTTGTCCCTAGCCTGTCCTGTCCCTCTCGTCCCTCCCTCTAGCCTGGGTACTGGAACCATGTGAATCTCAGGTTTTCCAGCTCAAAAAACTGGGAAATCCAAAAGATGCCCAGGGGGCCCTCACCCAGGGCCAGGGGAGGGAGGCCCCGGATCCAAAGTATGGGGGTGCCAAAAACCTCAGTCATCACGATAAATAATAGTTAATATAACATTTTTGAGATGAAAATTAATGCAGAAATCCATACTGAACAAAATATCAACATTTGAAGTAAAGACAGGCATAGAGTAATAGAGGCATGCTGAGCCTGAGGCAACAGGGAAAAATCAGTAATTCCAACCCCGTCTTTATTTAAAATGTTAATATTTTGTTTATCATGGATTTTTTGAATTCATTTTGATTTTTTTAAATATCGCATTAAAATATTATTTATCATGAGGGCTGAGGTTTTTGGCACTCCCATAAACTTTGTGCCTCACTGGCCGCCCTGGCCCCAGGCCTGCCCCTCACCCTTGTCAGTGGCTGGGAGAAGGTAAATTTGTGTGAGTTATTTAATCTCTCCGTGCCTCAGTTTCCTCATCAGTCAATTGCTGATTCTAATGGTACACCTGCCCCTTGGAGCTGCTGTGAGGCTCAAACGCATCTTTCTGGCAGTGTGAACACTGGGCGGTGCCCACTGCACAGCAGGCACCTGTGAGGACTAGCTCCTCCCACCAAAGGGTTAATGCCCCTCCCCCCACAGGTGGGGGTGGGGAAGCCCTCGGAAGGCCCTGAGCTCTCACAAGTTCAGGTGCTTCAGTGTGTCTGGGAAGCCATGGGGGTGGGCGGCAGGAGCAGAGAAGGGAGAGTTGGGGTGGGCAGAAGCTTGTCAACACTCACCCGTCACCATCTGTCCCCAGCTGGCCCTTCTGCTGCCGGCGGTACAGAAAGAAGACAGCCAGTGGCATGGCAAGAATGAGGACCACAGCCACGGTGCCGCCTAGGAGCCTGGCCACGTTTCCTGTGCCACCCTGGGGGAGGGGCTTTTCTGGAACCGAGACACAAAGAGAATCAGAGAGAGAGAGAGGGACAGACAGACAGACAGACTGAAGTAAGCCAGAGAGAGTCAGGTGGGCAAAAGAGTGAGAGAATCAGATAACTGAGGCAGTACTTGGCCTTCAGCACCCCTGCCCTGCATGCCCCCCACCCATGCTCCTGTTCTAGGAGGGGCTGTCCCAGCCAGGGTGGGAGAGAACGTCATCCTCTAGGTCCCCAGGACCCTATAACCCTCAACCCTGCTCTGATCATGGGATCTGGGGCACAGGGGTGGACTGGGGGAGGGGAGACCCAGGGCAGGGGGAGGGTGCTCAGAGGTGGGGTCTCCACCCTCTCCTTCCACTTCTGGCCCTGCAGGGAAGATTCCTGTTGAGGAGTTTAATTTCCTTCCCCTCCCTACTCAATTAAACTAGCAAATGAACTAATTGGAGCTCTGCCCTCGCAGCTCTGGAGAGAGGGTGAGGCCCCTGACAGGAAGATGGGAGCTGTGAGTGTGGATAGGAGGGGGCGCCTGGGGGCTCCTCTCAGGGAAACCAAGTCTCTCCCGTACAGAGGAGCTGCAAAACTCAGAGGGCTGTGGCCTAAGGCACGGGGGCTGAGCCACCCTCTGTCGGACCCACCTGGCCATTGCCCCACGGAGGGGAGCGCGGCTGGGGTGTCCAGCAGCCCCTCGCAACCTGCTTTGTGGCGGGACAAGTCACACAACCTCTCTGGGCCTCAGAAAGAGAAGGGCCTGGGAGGATTGCTCTGGTTTGCTGCGATGTTTCTCAGTCTGATCTGGAGCCACCAGTCTGTCCCTGAAGACTACGAGGCAGCTGACATTGAGCTTGTGGCCAGGGGTATTTGCTGCTCTCTGGCTGTCCAGGCTTGGCTGTGAAGCCACAGCTGATCCTTTGCGTCCCTCCCTCTGCTGGGCTCCATTTCTCACCTTTGACCTTTACAACACCCAGAGGGCACTAGACCGAGGAGAAAATCATCTACTGTAGACTTCTTTCTCTCCTTCCTCCCCACCACCATATTATATATAATTAAACACAGAGCACCTGAATAGAGATGCTAAATTGCAGTTTGCAATAAACATCATGGAGCCAATTTTCCTAAAGTGGAATTGACAAGCACCTGCCTCTCTCTTTCTCTCTCTCTGTTCTCCATCTCAGTGCCAGGTATCTGGCAGAGACCTCAGCACAACCCTGGCTCCAAGTGACTATGCAGCTCCTCTCTGGCCCTAGCCTCTGGTAATTGAAGAGAGCCCTCTCTGCAAAGCCTCCGGCCCCAGCATCCATCCGTCTATTGCTGGTGGGCTGTGGCCCCCTTGGGCAGGCAGTTTGGCCAGGAGGGGCAGCCTTATGTGAGAGTCGTGGGCTCCAGGGACTGGGTCCTGTGTGCGTGTCTATCACAGGGACCCAGAAACCCCAGCCTCCTCCTAGGACCCTCTACCCCAGCGTCATGCTTCTGGTCTTTCTTGTTTCTCACACCTCTTGGGCTTGGATATTGCAACCCATTAAACAAAGCTTGTCCCCCTTTCTCCAAACCTTGGCACCCTGGCACCCAGCCCTAGCTTCCTTCCACATTCTCTCTTCTTTATCCGCACGCCTTCCTGCTCTGCCCCTGCACCCTTCCATCTCTGCCTCTTGCTTTGGTTTAGCAAACATGTATGGGCCTCTGCTGTGTTCCAGGCACTGTCCTGGCGCTGGGAAGCAGAGATGCGTGAGTTACAGTCCCTGCCTCCGAACACCACTGATTCTCACCTGCTCGTGTCTACCTCCTGAACAGCTCTCAGGAGTGGCGGCTCCTCCCCATCTGCAGTGCCACCCCTCTCGGTCCAGCCACCAGCATCACCTGCACTGCTGCCACAGCCTAACTAGCTCTTCTGCTTCCAGTCCTGTCCCCTCCAAACTGTTCTCTGCCCTTGAGCCTGAGTGTTCTTTCTAAGCCACAGATCTGATCAGGGCACCTCCCTACTTAAAATCCTCTGAGACCTCTTGGCCCTCAGGAAAGTGTTCAAGGGCTGAGGCTTTTGAGGCTTTCATGACCTGGCTCCTGGAGGAAATGCCACGCTGCAGCCAGCTGGACCTCTTGCAGTTCCCATATGGGATATGGGGCATCCCTGCTTCCTTTCAGCCTCAGCTGCTCTCCCTACAGGGGTCTCTCTTTCTTCCTGCCTCTGTCCAGGCCAGCCTGTCCTGCAGCTTTAAGCTGGATGTGCTCCCTCTAGAGAGCCCTCCCTGCCTCCTCCGCTGGAGTGGGTGTCCACTCTCGACTTCCCCAGCACCCTCTTTCGGTGTCTTTTCTATAGACTGTGAGTGCACATCTGACTTGTCTCTCCAGCCCCTGCACGGGGGTGCCTGGTATGCAGGAAGCGCTCAGCAGGTGCGTGGTGAATGAATGGAGGTTTGCCTGAATGAGTGTGTAGAGGGCTGTTCTGGAATCTCACCTTCCACCAGGGGGAGCTCTCACTTTGAGTCCTTAGCTATGTCCGTGCAAGATGCTAGGAATTCTGTTTGGACACAGCCCAGACCTAGATCCCCTTTTCTTCTCAGCACAGCTGAGGCAGGCTGGCATTTCCAAAGGGCTGGGCTGGGGGGACCAGTAGGGAAATGAACACAGACAACGTCTGGCTCACGGAGTTCAGGTTTCTCTCCCACATGGCCAGCCCCACATGGGATCCGAGCAGGAGGGAGAGACGGTTTTAGGACAGAGGGCTGGGATTCCAGCTCCTGCCTCGACTCCTGCTTCTAGGGGACCTTCCTCAGAGGCTTCTTCCACCACCCCTCAGGGACTCTGGGCCACTTTGGCAAGAGAGGGAGGCAGCTATTCTTATAGAGGCCCTCATGTCACCCTTACAGTGAAAACACAAGTACAGTTGTCCCCTGGTATCCGTGGGGGATCGGCCCCAGCACCCGCCCCCACCAGAACAGCAAACTCCTCGATCTCCAGTCCCTGACATAGAATGGTGCGTAACCTACGCACATCCTGCTGTATGTTTTAAATCATCTCTGGATTCCTTACGACACCTAATAATACGATGTAAATGCTATGTAAATAGTTGTTACACTGTATTGTTTCGAGAATAATGACAAGAAAATACTCTGTACATATTCAGTACAGATGCAACCATCCAGTTTGGGGGGGAATATTTCTGACCTGCAGTTGGTTGAATCCACGGATGCAGTGCGCACAGGTACGGAGGGCTGCCCGCGTGTGGCGCGCGCGTCTGTGAACGCGCTAACGTGGGCAGTAGGAAAACCAAGGGTCCAGGCATGTGGGATGCAGTGGGCAGGGGCAAACGAGCCAGGGCCATAGTGGAGAACTCTGATTTTGTTCCCTCCAAATTGCCCTCTCTCCACGTCCCACCGTCTCAAAATCTAAGCGCAACTTCCCTTGGTGCCTCGGAGCCCTGCCTGGTCCCCTGGAGGGTCTTACCCTGGGGGTTAAATACTAGCAGTAGTGAGAAAATGAGAAATGGGACAAGAAAAGGGAAAGACAAGGGAAAGACACAGAGAAGAAACTGGCCTGAGTCTGTGGCATGCCAGGCACTGTGCCGGGTGACGTTGCTGATTTGGGGTTTGTGTGATCCTCATATCAAGGCTGCAAAATGAGGTAACATTACTCCCCATGAGCACAATGAGGCTCAGAGAAGTTAAGTTATTTGTGTGAGGTCACCCAGCCGGTCAGCGGCAGCGTGGACACTGGAGCCCAAGCCTGTGAGTGACTCTGTCTGAGGCTGCCAGGCCTCCTCAGTAGTCCGGTCCCTTACTGGGCAGGGGCCCGGCACCCCGTCTCATCCTTTACCAGACACGGCCCTCCCGACCCCCCTGCCCCAGTGGGGGCCCCTGGTTGCTTTGTCTCTGAGCCTCGCCTTGACAGCTGTGTGGAGGGGGTCTGGCGCTGGCCCCAGCGGGGGCCCTGGCATGGAGCCCCCAGACACTCTCTGGTTACACCGTGACCAATCTGTGCCCCCACTCCCAGCTCCGCGGGCTTCAGGGCAGGCCCAGTCACCTGCAGGCAGCGGCCAGCTGAGCAGGGAGGGAGGGTGCGAGGGCGCCCCAGAGAGACCTGCTGCACGCCAGGCTCGGTCCTCGCTAAGAGCCTGTGAGGTTGGCCTTGTTCTACTGAGAAGGCTCAGAGAGGTCAAGTCAACTGTCCAGAGTCCCACAGCGAGGACCACCATGGCAGGACTTGCTGAAGTCCCTCTTGTCCTGTTATGTCAGCAGCGCCTGGCCTCCTCTCTCTGGGGAGACCCTGCGCTCTGTCCTGGCTCAGGCCCCAGGACGGCCTCTGGCCCTCTCCCTCCTGGATGCTCCTGCCTCTGGGACCATAGCCCCTGGGCCTCAGTTCTCTCGCCTGACTCGTGGCAACAGCATGTCTGGTTTTCCAGTCCCTCAAACTGAGAAAGTGGAATCCACCGTGAGGAGGTGAACCCAGACCCGGGCCCCCTTCTGGGGAGCTGCAGGACAGGGACATAGGAGCCTCTCTGCTCTCCCAGGAGCCAGACCTGCCCGCTTCGCTGAGGCCTCGTGGTCAGGAAGTGTGAGGAGCCTTGGATCACACCTGCGCAGCCAACATCTGAGTCTGGGCCTCGTACCACCCAGCTCCCAGCTGGACCTGGTGTTCCTGCGCCCCAGGCCTAGCACAGGGCGGAAGGTGAACCCGGACGTCCTGCTTCACACTCGCCCTGCCCACTGCCCCTCCTTCCATTAGACAAACATGTCCCTAGAACCTTCTATGTGCCAGGCACCGTGCCGGGTGCTGAGGGTCTTGTCCCCTGGCTAATGGAGGAGTCATGCACGGACACAACTAAATACCCTATTTTGTGACTCACGCTGCAAGAGAAGTCTCCTCAAGGCCCAGGCGAGTATAGAGGAGAGAGTTAACTCTGGGAGTTCATGGCTTCACAGAGGAGGGGCCTTCTGAGCAGGGTTTTGAAAGCATAATAGGAGTTCACCAGGAGAAGAAAGGGAGAGAGAAGAGCATTGCAGGCAGAGTGAAGGGTGCCGCAGGAGCCCGTGTGTGAAATGTGGGGCATATGAGGGAAGTTCCAAGTATCGGATATGACTTAGAAATGGGGTGCCAGGGGAGATAGACAGGGCAGGAATCTGGGGGTGGGGGAAGTAGGGGGCAGAGCATGCTCAGAGGTTTGGATTTCACCCATAGGTCATGGTAATGCCCTCGCCCCCTCTGCCCCTACGTGGGGACAGAGACACGCCCTTTCTCAGGAGCTGGACTGACAAGGCTATCTTGGGGTCGTCTCCTCCAGAGCTCCTTAGGGCAGCCACTTGGGCCTTCTGCCCAGGAAGATGCCTGGGTTGGTCTGCCATCTCCTCCAGTGCAGGCCAAGCAGGTGTTTCTGGAGAGCTGAGAGCTCAGAAGAGGCTGGGTGTTTGGACCTAGCACCCTGAGGTAGGATGGGCTGAAGGAAAGTCTGGTTTTACTGCCCAGGACCCATCCTGTGGGTCAGCATCCACTTGGCCATTTATCCAGCCCAAGTGTGCAAGACTGACCTCTTTCCTGTTGCCAAAGGCAAGGGCTGGAGGGAGGGTGTCCTGGACCAACTCTCCTCTGTCTGGAAGATCTGAGGGCAGAACCCAGCAGTCTCGCTGCTGGGAGGGCCCCAAGACTCATGTGAATCTCACTGTTACATTGAAGCCCAACTGTGAGAATGCAGGACCTGCACCCCAGGGACTGGAATGTTCTGACTGCACAGGCAGGAGCAACGTGGAGGCTGGGGCTGGGATGGAGCAGGGCTGGTCCCATGCTCAGGGGCCAGCAATGGGCATCCCTGCATCCCTGTGGCCTCGGCATCGAGACTAAGCTCCCCAGCCTGCCCCACCAAGGCCCTGCACACACTTCGCAGCCGGGCCCCACAGCGTGTCCCGCACGCGCCTGCGTGTCCTGGCTCGCTCCAGCTCTCTCCGTCTCCGTCTGTGTCTCATTTCAGTTCTTTCTCCCCAGGACTTGGAGCTGGGCTGGCTGCTGTCCCATCACACTTGGGGCATGTGTCAATCTCCTCTCCCCTCGCCCGGGAGGGGACATACCCCGTTCTCCCCCGTTTAGCCCATACAGGAGGGGCCCTTTCAGGAGCTTTCCTCTGATCCAGGGTGGTGAGAGAACCCACCCAGAGCTGCAATCACAGAGCTCTTTCCTTGGCCTGTGCAGCCAGGCCTCTGCCCTCTCCTCCTCTTGCAGCCTGTGCTGGCCTTGAGCCGGCCCTGAACCTCTCCCCTAGTTGGGCTCCTGGGCACTCCCTCTGGCCTGGGCTGGGTTGTGCTTCAGCCTTGTGTCTTCCCTGGTGGGCCCTTTGGTGCAAAATGCCTTTTGTCTTTGGCCACAGAATGTGCTCTCATTCTGAACTTAGGTGGAGGTCACCTTGTAGTCGCCTTCCTCAGACCTCCTGGGTGGAGGCTGGAGGCCCTATGCTCTGAGCCCTGCCCTCTTCTTGCCCTTGCCCTCACTTCCATTCTGCTCACCTGGAGCAGACGTAAATCATGTAAAGTGCTTAGCAAGGTGCCTGGCACATAGTTGATGTGTAATAAACGGTTGCTATTTTTGTTATTAGCTATTTAATAAATGGAAATTAATGGTACTGCTGATGGTGATGAAGTTGCTGATGAAGGTGATGAAGCTGCTGACGATGGTGATGGTGTTGATGATGGTGATGGTGGTGATGATGATGGTGGTGATGACGTTGGCACTTCTCCCCTCACTGGAAGCTTGGCTTCTTCACCCACGCTGGCACTCTGGCCCAGATGACACCTGTGGCCACATTATCATAACATCAGTTATGTGTTACATGTGCTTTTACTTAAATGCTTTCATTTGATACCCCCACCCTTTGCCTCTATTGACAGATGGGTAACTGGAGGCTCAGAGAAGGTTAGAGAAAGGCTCAAGGTTACATAGCCCATTGCTGATGGAGGTGTGATGGGAACCCAGGCACCCTGACTCTCCATGCAGTGCTCTGTGTGGCCAGGGTCCATCTTCATGCCCCCTGGCTGCCTCCACCTCTCAGTTCATCTGCAGAGGAAGACAGGCCAGTCCAACCTTGAACTGGCCACTTTCTTAGTTGTATAGTCTTGGGCAAATCTCGTAAACCCTCTGAGCCTCCATGTCCTCATGTGTAAAATGAGAATAACAATGGGATTGTTGTCAGGCATAAATGCAGCAATGCAGGTTAGAGCCCTTAGCACCGTGCCTAGATGATACTCAGTGCCGAGATACTCAGTGCTTAGCCAGTGTCAGTTCTCCTAGGGCAGCGACATGTCTGCTCCTTAGCAGACCCGCCAGGCAGCCAGGGCTGGGGCTCCTGCCCTAATCCTGCCTGTCGGCCTCTCTCACCCCTGCCCTCAGCTTTCCTTAGTCCCTTCACCATTCTGATCCACACACCCCAACTTTTCTAGGCCCCTGCGGGCCTCAGAAGAGAGGTCAGAGCATCCGTGTGTGTGTGTGTGTGTGTGTGTGCGCACGCGTGTGCACGTGCGTGAGACTGTGACCCCCTTTGGGAGGAGTTGAGGACAGCCACTTTCCACTTTGCCTACAATGTTCCCTCTATCTGGAATGATCTCCCCAATGTCACCAGCTCCCCTATTTCTTCCCCTCCCTCCCCAGCCCGTCACACCTTGACTTGTCATCAGGAAGAAGAAGGAACATGAGTGAGGCTGCCTCTGAGCCCCCTCCAAGGTCAGGCCCAGCTGGAGAGAGTTACTGGGATTTCACGCACATTCCTGGGGGGAGAGGGACTATCTCGCTGTTGGGGACCCTGCTGCGCAGGGCTCTGACCCCAGCCCTGTAGAAGGAGGAGGGTGAGTGAGGGAATTGCCCAGCCATGTGGGGCGGGCTGGGGGCGTGGGGAACACATTTATTTATCTGCCACACTCCCATCCGGCCCACCCCCAGCCTGCCCTTTTCCCTCTCCTCGCTGGCTCCTAACTCTTTCCTCCCTATCTCCCCTCACAAAAGGCGTCCTCGAGTGGGGGAGGAAGCGCCAAATCCAAAAAGGCACTAGTGCAGTGGGAAAAATGATGGCGGATTCCCCACTTTCTAGTGGTGTGGCCTGTGCTGAGCCTCAGTTTTCTCATCTGTGAAATGGAGAAAGGGTAGAAACAAGTGAGGTGATGCACGTGGAGAACCTGGCACCAAGCAGCCTCTGTAGATGGCAGGGGCAGGAGTTGTACTCTAATATTATTAGCATTAAGAAGCACAGCGCGGTGGTGGCTTCTCCCACTGCCCGGGATGGTGGTGGGCTGGCTGCTAGCAGACGGCCTCCAGATCCTTCTAGCACCCGCAGGATCCTCCTTCATCACCCCTGTGGCTGCAGCCCCCTAGAGCCACTGCCTGGGACCCAGCAGGAGAGCTGGCAGAGCAAGGGCCTGAGACTGTCCCTGCAGAAACCAAACGTCACTGGCTTGGGGGCAGTGTCCACTGAGGAGCTCTGTAAACAGCCAGGTTCCAGGTCCCCACCCAGATCCCTCCCCAACCCCATGAAAGTCACTGGACGGGGCCCAGGAAGCTGCCTGTGCAGGGAGGGCCTTGGGAGGAGAGCCTGGGTCTGTGCCAGGTCTCTCCAGCCCCTTTCCCCTCAGCTGGCAACCCCTGCACAGGGACTCCCCATACCCATGACGCTTCTGTTCTCCCTGCGGGTGGGAATCCCAGTGGGTCTCCCTTCTAGGTTGGCAGGAGCTTTGACGCCGTGGCTTGCCTTCCTGGGGCTCGGGTCTGAGGCCAGGGGTAGGAAGGCCCGAGAGACAGCAGCATTAGATCGGTCAAGTCCGACTCCTACTCCACAGCATGTGGAGTCAGAACGATGTGAGTTCAAGGCCCGCTGAAACGATGCCTGGGCATCTGGGAGTTGGGCTGAAAGCAGGCTCCACCCCACAGGGCACGGTCTGGAGCTGGGCTGGGGGGTGGGAGAGGAAGAGGGAACCTGTTCTTGGGGCGGGGGTGTAAGTGGTGGGTGGGAGGAGGGGACAGCAGACAACTGTCCCTCTCCCCACTCCAACATACACACTGCCCAAGTCTCAGAAACAGCCTGTCTTCTGAGCTCCCCTGCTCCCTACTTTGGGGTCCCATCCCTCCCTCCCAGTCTTGCTGTGTGCTCGAGGAGACCCTCATCCACGCAAGCCCCAGGACTTGCCTGGATGAGCAGTTTTCAAGAAGAGCATTACCAGGAAAATAAGAAACACAGAAAATACAAAAACACAGGAATGGTGGAGTTCATGGAGTACCTATTTCTTCTCCTTAAATATCATCCAGCCATAGACTCACTAGAAATCTCTGAAGGTCAGTGCTGCCTGTGACAAGCTTGGGCCACCCCAGGAAGAAATAAGCTTCTTGCCACTGGGGGCATTCTAGCCGGGTCTCCAGGTCTCCTTGGTGGGGAATGACCTTGAAAGGTCATTGCAGAATGAGGATCCTTCACATTGGCACCGAAGTTCATGGCTTACAAATCACTTGCAAATCCCAGGAAATGGTCAGGGCATGGGTTAATATTACCATTTTACAGATGAGAAATCTGAGGCACAAGAGTGAAGTGGCTTTTCCAAAGTCACATACAGGAAGTGACTAAGCTTGCTGAGGTTTACACTTGGATTCTGAGCCCCAGCTGAGGCAGAGCTGCTCGGACTTCAGGGCACCCACATTTCTGTCCTTAGTTAATCCAGCGTGGGGAGCCCACCCCCACCAACTGGCCTCTTGCCTGCCCATTTACCCTCTTCTTCCAGGGATGTCCACCTCTGCAGGGCACTTAGAAGGTGATTCTGGAGTTGATGAGCCATCAGCAGGGGGAGTGGGGGCACCCCCTCACACGGGCCACATTGGCAAGACAGGCTGGGCACCCAGGAGGGGCTGGGAGGGGAGGGGCCCTGGAAAGCTTGGAATTGCCAAAGCAAATAGCCAGAAACTGAGGGGCCGTCTGTCTTCCTGGGAGTGAGGGGTGTCTGTGGTCTAACCTTCTGTCCATCTGAGCAGGGGGCCCTCAATGGTCCCGGACCCCACTATGTGGCCTCAGGTCCTGATGGAAAATTCCCCAAATTGAGTATATATTGAGATAACCTCAGCATGGTCTGAAGTAATTAAAATGAGAGGGGATTTAGATATGTAAATGCTTATGATAAATGCAATTAAGTTGAATGGACTTTCTCCTGGCCTTGCCAAGGTGGAGGGCACAAATCCACCCTCCTCAGGAGTCCTGGTTCTAAAGTGGTATGTGTTTTGTGAGGGGGTGGGGGACCGGAGGAGCTCTGGTATCCTGGGGGCACTGAATATTCTAGAAATCTGGGAAGCTTCAAGGCTTGAACGTACTTATGGAGGTGATGAGGAGTAGCAGGTTTTGTTCTGGCAAGTTCTATGGGCAGCACCATGGGAAGCTTCAGAGAGAAGATTTGGACTAACTTGTTTATCCCTTTGAAAATGAGTGGTTAATGCTCTCAAGAAGAGAAACAGGGGCAGCTGGGCTCTGGGTCCTTCTTGGGAGAGAAGCTGGACCAGGACTGATTTGGACTGGGGAGGGGCGGCCAGAGTGAGTGTTTCCTGGGCACTTGCGCCTCATGAGCCCTGGGGTCGGCACTAGTGTCTCCATCGAACACTCCTTGCCCCAAGTCTCCAAGCTAATGAGAGACAGACTTGATTAAACTCAGGCCCAACCTGGGCCCGTCTACCAGAGTCTGTGCATGTCTAGGCTACGCTTTGAGATTCCAGAGCACGACTTCAAATGGGACTGTGTATGTTTAATGCATTTAGTAAGTTATAAGCCAACGGAACACCGTGAGCCATGATGGAGTTTTGTTTCTTTTTAATGGGAGTTCAGTAGAGTGTAAAGAGCCGCTTGGCTTCGGGTCAGAAGGCCTGGGTCCAAGTCCTGAGTGTACGACTCACCACCTGTGTGGCTTTGGGCAGACAGTGAACATCCCTGAGCCTGGGGTTAATCGTCAGCTAAACTGAGTAGCAGACCTGCCTCTCGCTTACCTCCCCCGGGGCCTCTGAGGACCACCGGGCACCCAGGTCCCCTTCCTGCAGTCCAAGGGGTCTGCTCTATTCAAGTTGATGCTTGCTATAAATATTTACATGGGGGATTTTGCCCCTCCCCAGTGCTGTGTATTCAACTTTTCCAGATCACTTCTGTTTTACAAAATCATCTCCCATACTACCTTTTCCAGGAATGCTTTCCTCATGAGCCCTGCCTGCCTCTGAGGACTCCATTTGGTACCAAATGTGGTTCCCACAAGCTCAGGTTTTACCCTGCCTGGGGCACCTGCCGCTCTGTGGGTGTACTAAAACTTGTCTGGGCCCCGGGATCCCCCAAGAGTTAGGCTGGTGTGGTCCTTCTCTCCTGGGCCAAGGCATAGCCTGTCCTTCACAGTCCACCCAACAGGCAGAGGGCAGGGTGGTAGAATGGTTAGTGGCATGGCCTCTGGGGCCAGACTGCCTGGAAGGTGATAACAATAATACCCACCTCCCAGGACTGGGGCGGGGATTTAATATCGTAAGGCACTTTGAACAGTACCTGGTACTTACTGATATCATAGGTCCTAGCTATTATTAAAATATCTTGGGTCACTTTGTAATTTCTAAACATTATATCAGTGTAAGGAATTCTTACTGTCATTAGGCTCCTGGGACTCAATTTCCTCATTTGAGGGTTGGGGAAAATGATCTTTGAGGTTCCATCTGGTTATAATGGTTTGTAATTTTAAAATAGGTAGATAGATCTCTTGCTTGGGATTTGCAGGTGTTGTACTGTAGGGACAAAAGAACAGAGCATGAGGCAGGACATCCAGGGGCCCAGGCTTTGGCTTGGACAGCCTGGTCCCTGGGAAGGGGCAGCAGAGAAACCCAAGCGGAGGCAGCAGGTGTCGGAGGGCGACCCTTCCCCATTGAGGGGCCCTGGGTGCTGTCTTATCCCAGAGCTTGCAGGAAGGCCCTCGCCAGTCAGCTGGGGGCTCCAGTTCCACTGGGTATGTCTCGAGAAGGGGCTTATGTAAGGGACCTACGCTTTTCATCGATCAAAATCCCAAATCTTCTCAGGGTGAGCAGACACTTCTCCAGAGGAAAACCCTGGGCACAGCAGCCAGTCTTTCTTAGGGTTTTGTTCCCCTACCCTGCTGGTCAGAGGAGATGTGGGGAGCCCACTGCCCCCATGTTTTCCTTGTGGGAACCCCTTTCCTGCTCACCTCTTGTTGGGGCTGGGTCATGTGTTTTGTTAGCCGGCGGGTCCTTCACTTCTCTGCAGGGGAGGGCAGAGAGGGGCACTCTCACTAAGGAGGGTTGAGCCGGCCTAAGAGGCGGCTGCCATCCTTCCCACACTCTTTCTGTGGTCACTGCCAGCCAGACTCCTCTGGAAGCTGCCCTTGGCACAATCCCCCCCAAGCACCTGGTCTCAGGACCAGCTGCAGTAGATGGAGGCGATGGGATGGGGCATGGCGATTCGTCACTGTCAGGGCTGTCTGTGAGCTCCGGGGACCTGCCACCCCAGCCCTGCTGCTTTGTGCAGGAGCAGCTCAGGAGAGGTCGCCAGGCTCCCATCTCTCAGGCTCTTTGTTCCATCTGCAGAGAGAGGCCATGCCCCAGACCCCTTGCTCATGGAATCACTTTGCTCAAGGCTACCTGGGGAGAGCAAACGAGCCAGAAGCAGAGCCCAGCCTCCCACCTCCCAGGCCCTTTCCTCCTTCTCACCTGTGGTCCAGCCCTTCCCTCCAACCCATTATGGTCATCAGGGAAAACTCCACTGGGCATGGCTCCCTGTCCCCTGCCCTTCTTCTTGAGAACCCCCTCCCCCAAGGAAAGCTGCATTGCTTAGGAGTCAGCTGTGGGGACCAGAGGAGGGTTCTCCAGCAAACCCTGCCCAGTGTGGTCACCATGACCCTTCAGTGCCTCATACCACCCGCTCCGTGTTACATCAAGACTCCTGTCTCCTGATTGCTGGTGTGTCCCTCCTGCTCCTCTGAGATTCCCCCAGAGCCCTCATCCTCCCCATCGTCCTCTGGCTGCACCCATTCTGTCCCAGCTTCCCCAGTGCCTCCTAGGCCTCCGGAACGGGGACCTCTCCTGGGAGGACCCCAGCATGGCTGGTTGGACACCAACCCCTCCTCTGGAGCTCCAGTGAATGTATGAATGATGATGGGCTTTCAAACATTCTTGTTTTAAAGTCTACGAACCTTCCAAATCTCCAAATCTCTAACAGTCATATAAAAAAAGTGCTCAACATGAGTCATCAGAAAAATGCAAATTACTATATAATCACAATAAGATATCACCATGCTCCTGCCAGAAAGGCTAAAACTAAAAGGACATACGATACCAGGTGTGGGCAAGGAAGCGGAGCCTTGGGAACTTTCATACACTGCCGGGAGCATGAACTGGCACAACCACTTTGGAAAACTGATCATATCTGCTAAGCCCTAATTCCACTCCTGGGTACCTACCCAGCAGGAATGAAGGTAATGGGCCCCAAAGTTACATGCAAAAATGTTTTTAGCAACTTTGTTCATAATTGTCCCAAACTGGGGACAACTCACACATCCACTGATGACAGAATAAAGACGTCCACTGTGGCCTATCCACACAACGGATAATATAGCCCCCAGCCCCTGCAATGGACAACAACCCTCATGGATGAGTCTCACAGACACAAACTTATTTAAAAAGTACCAAAGCTTTAAACAGAATCCTGGTAACTTTAAACGGACCAAAGCTGAGACCTATTCTCTTGGTTCCTATGTCACGTGACGCCGAAGCCATTTCTGCAGTGAAACTTTGGAGGATGCACTGGGAGCCTTTGCCCTTGAGTAAACACAGCCTCCCATTCCCGAAGCTGGCCCTGGCCCCCCATGGCATGAGGGTGGCCCAGTGTGGGGATCCCAACCAGGGTGCCGCCCCGAGGGGCACTTCCAGCTCCTTCATGTCTGTGCCTCTCCAACCAGCGGGTGGGTCCTGGTGTGGGGTAATGCAGATCAGAGAGGAAGAAACTAAGAGGGTGATGGTCACAGCATAGCCAGGGTGGCACAGAGCTGGGATCCCACCTAGGAGTTGGCAAGTGTCTTCATACTCAAAGTCGTTTTCCACGACAGGTTCTGTTTCTCTGCTTAGGGCAGATACACAGTGCTGAACATAATGGTAAGAAACAGTACTATCCTAGCTAAACTCAGCCGAGCACTCAGTCTGTCCCAGGCATTGTGGTGAGCACTTTACAAAGAGATTATTCTCCTTTAGTCCTTACAGCAGTCTGTGGTAGGTACCTGCTTTACAAATAACTTGCTCCATATGTGATCTCTATTCACCCCAGCGGTCTATTCACATAGCTGGAGAAATACAGCTCAGCAAAGGCAAGTGACTGGCCTTGGGTCCACACAGCTGAGAGGTGGTGGAACCAGGATTGAGTCAAGGGTGGCTTGACTCTGAAGCCCTGGCTCTTGCTCCACCAGGTTTTCCATGAATGTCAGCTGTGAGCTGAACTCATGATAGCATGAGCATCCAAAGGACTGCCCTGAGCTGAAATGCTGGCCCTGATTATCAAGATCAAACTCAGCAGGGACACATGAAAATCGCCACATGTGGGGGGTGGGGTGGGGGCAAAGAGGGAGCCCAAGTACGGGGTGAAGGACATCTGATTAGAGGTAGCACATATGAAAACAACCCAAAGGCTTACTTGTCCATCCAAATACCCATCTATTCATCCTTCCTTCCTTCCTTCCTTCCTTCCTTCCTTCCTTCCTTCCTTCCTTCCTTCCTTCCTTCCTTCCTTCCTTCCTTCCTTCCATCCACCCAGCACCCACCAGGACTTTAGCAGCCAGGACTGAGCCCCTCTGTGTTCTGTGCTGACATCTGAGGCTGGCTGGGTTGGCTGTGCCTCTGCATTGAGGGGGGTGGGCTAGGTCCAGGGAGGACGCGTGAACAGTCCCCCACGCCCTCACCTCCCATCCCCTGATGGTCGGGCCTGTTCCAGGGAAAGGTATTTGACCCTTGGCTCTCAGAATGAGAGGGAGACAGCAATGTGGTTTTTTTGGGAACACCTGGAGTAACAGGAACTTTTTTTCTTTCTAAAAAATTGGCTTTATTTTTCAGAGCCATTTTAGGTTCATAGTAAGATTGAGTAGAAAGCACAGATTTCCCGTAGAATCCTTGCCCTCACATATGCATAGCTTCTCCCACTACCAAAAAGCCCACGCCAGAGTGGCACGGTTGTTGTAGGTGGTGAGTCTACATTGCCCCATTGTTAGCAATCCACAGGTGACAGGGTGTTTGGTGTCGGTTTTGCCCTTTGCCACCCACCGTGGTGATGCCTCCCGCAGCTACTGATCTGAGTCGACACCTGCACCCAGGTTTACCTGACGCCAGCATCTGGGCTCCTCACAGCTGTGTTGCTAAGTGGCCTGATGACCATGGCACAGGGTTAAACATATACAACGTGGTTGGCGAGGAGTGGCAATCTCCTAGGATCTGAAGAACTGTGCTAGGAAGGCCAGGCTGAGTTATCTGTGTTGCTTCCCGGGGAAGTGCCTACACTGGTGGGTGACACGTAGAGGAGGGACATTTGTCTGCACAGAGGAGTGGCCCTGTGGCGGCAGGAAGGGGAGGCCCATCAGCAGAGGCACCTGGGCTGCCCGGAGGCTGGCACACCACCCGGAAGGTCTCCTTTGGCTCTCACTGTGGCAAATGCAGTTTGGTGCAGCATCTGTGGAGCACCCGTCTGTGCCGCTCTGGGCTGGGTGCGGGGAGTGAAAGGCGGGATCCTGGCCTTCAGGGGGCTTCCAGCCCACTGCCCCTATCGCCCTGAAGGCCACGGGCTCTGTTAGGGACGAGGGTCCCGGGAGTGTTGTCAAATGAGAAGGACCTGGCCACTAACTGAGGGAACAGTAGGTGTGAGGAGGAGGTCAGGCTGGGGGACCCCCGCCCGGTGGCCTCCAAGTCAGTCGTCCCCCAGAGGTCTTACTGTGCAATGGAAGCCTCCTAGGACCTTTGGGGCTGGTCCTCGGGCAGAGAGTGAGGGACGTAAGGGCCCTGCCACCTCCCCTTCTGCTTCTCTCAGAGGGTCCTCCAGCATCGCCTGACAGCCTGTGCGGGGACTGCCTCCTTCCTCTATGGGGGATGTTCACTTCCCCTAGGTTGGTGGCACCGTGCAGCAAGAACTCCATTCGGAGCGGGCCTGTGGGGCCTCATGCCGGGCTTTGAACTCATCATCCCGCTTTTCCATCTGGCGGGTGTCTAGAAACCAGGCACCGAGGACCGGCCTGAAGCCCGAAAACCTGCTTCCTGAGGATCACAAGTGTGGCTCCCTCCTGGCTCCCCATGTGCCTCCAGGTGGTGGCCTCCACTGCAGTCACTAGCACCCAGGACCCAAGTCTCAGAGGCGATGATGATGAGGATGATCCATGATGACTAATGATGATAACAGTGAGTCGCGTTGTCTGGCACCCACATCCTATGTGCCTTAACTCGCTGAATCACCCGAATACTACTACCACCACCACCACCCTTCTGCCCCATTTTCCATCTCAAGACCCACCTCTTCCTCATGATTGACACCCGGAATGGCCTCTGCTCCACGTGGGGCTCTGAGTCTGGCTGTCCGTTAGAACCTCCGGGACAGCTTATTAAAAATATGCCTCTGACCCCATTGGCCTGGGGTGGGGCCTGGTATTTTACAGCCGCAGATAGTTCCGGTGTGTATCCCGGGTGAAGCTCTCTCACTCAATGGAGCCCATGGTGTATGTTGGCGACACCCTGCAGCTGGTTCTCAAGCCACACACGGCTCTCCCTGCACCTTCTCCACGGAGCTCAGGATGACCTTGGATGGGACACAGCTGGACGGGCAGCTGAGACGAGGCCCCTTAGGGAGTGTGATCGTGCTCTGTGTGCATGTGTGTGTGTGTGTGTGTGTTGACACACTGTGGGAAGAGTTGTTGGCAGAGGGGAGGGAGGGTGAGGACACTGCCTGCAGCTTCTCATCTGGGAGTGGGCTCTGGGGACGAGGAGTGGGCTGGCAGCCCCCACAGAGAAGGACTTGGCCTGGCTCTGCCATCAAGCCTGTAACCAGGGGAGCGAATAGGTTCAGGGGCCAAGAAGCCAGCACCAAGATAGAACCCAAGGATGGCTCCCCAGGTGTCCAGTGGTGGGGCAGGTGCAGAGGTGTGTCCAGAAGCAGGTCTAGCTGCTGCTCCTCTCAAGCCTCCAGAGGCCTTTCCTCCTCCAACTTTCCCACCAGTCTATCCTTCCTACTTTTCAAACCATCTCAAATACTACATTTTCCGGGAAGTCTTCCCTGGTGAGCCCTGTCTGACAGCTCCACTCAACGTGAAAAGTGGTTCCGGCAAACCCAGTCTGTACCCCACTGGGGGCTCCTGCTGCTTTGTGAGTGAAGAGAAACGTGTACCAGATCTAGTGTCTCCTTGGTGCCATTCCTCCCCCTCCCGCTGCTCTCAGGACATGGCCCCGCCCTGAGCGTGTTTGGTGCGTGCTTTCTGATGGGCCAATTGGGCCAAACCTTAGTTCCTTCTCTAGACTTTAGTTCTCCATACGCAGAATGAGTGTTGAGCTAGGATAATCCCTTTTAGAACAACTAATGTAGGATGGCACATTCTCAAGGCTGCCTGGAATACATTTAACACATCTCTTTCGGGAGAGCTCCTACTCATCCTTCAAGGCCCAGGTGAGATGTCATCTCAGACCACCCCAAACAAAAATGATCTCCTCCTGCCTGTCTGTGCTGTCACCACACTTTACATACAGCTCTGCTACAGCCTGCGGCCAATATGGCACTGTCGGTTTTGGAATCTGGGATGCCTGGGGTTTGGAATTCTTTGAGAGCAGGAACTTTGGGTGTGACTATCATGGTATTGCACAGTGTCTGGCCCAGAGTGGCCCAAAATATGAAATAAACGAATGAATGAATGCCCGAGTAAATAAATAAATCCCTGAATAAATAATTCCCTAAATTCATCAAGTCTATTCCTTTAACCATCTGTGGCCAGGCAGGGGTAGGGTGGGGGGTTGAGAGAAAGGCCTCCATGGTCTCCAGAGAGGCGCTGTGGCTGACCAGGTATCTTAGTCTTGGGCCCACCAGCTCAGACTGGAAAATAGTGGAGGGACTTAGCCACTGAGGCAGGTGCTGTCTCTAGGCCATGGGCTTTGGTCCCCTGCCCTGCTGAAGGTGGTGGGGGGACATGGGCAAGGGTTGAAGCTTGGGCAGAAGGAGTCACAGCCTAAGTATCAGAAGGTTCTTCCTAAGCCTAACTTGACTGGAAGTCTAAGACTGACTCCCGGGGCCTTGGGGGCTGGGGTGTCTGCAAGGGGAGGTCGGACATGCTGGCATCTGGGCCTGGGGGAAGGGACTGGGCCTGGGTTCTCCAGCCCAAAGCTCCGCCCGGAGAGGTTGTGCCTGGGACGAATTGGCTTGCCTTCCTTCCGCTGCCGTAGGAAGTCTTGTCTAATTTGCCGGAACGCTCTAGTTAAATGCCAATTAGGACGTTCTGTCCACTGCTCTCTTCCAATATATTAATAATGTAATTAAGCATTTATTGCCTGCACAAATTAAAAATTAACTTAAATGGACAGCCTGGAAAACTGAGGAAGTGACCGCTTAAACAACCAATTTGCATCTCATTCGAATATCAACACCTAAACACAGCCCCTTCTTGGGTGCTGGATTTGGATTTGGGCCCCCAGCGAGGGGCCCAGCCAGCTGCCAACAGCTGCTGTCTTCTCCGTCACGCCTAATTCTGCCCACCCTGCCCTAATCCTAGGTGTGGAGCACATGGCCTCACCCCCAAATGGGCAGGAAGGCTTTGCTAAGCAGCCACCTTGGCTTCTGTCGTCCCTACCTCCTTTCTCAGGGGTCCATGACGTGGATTTCAGTGAAAGGAGATGCTACTGGGGGTGGCTGGGAGAGGGCAGTCCTTGAAGCCCCTGCCACTCCCACCCCCGGGATCGATTTGTCCTGCATTCCAGCCCAGGAGATGGGAAGCAGATGGTGCTGGTGAGCGGAGGGGGAGGTAACCAAGGAACAAGGAGACCTTCCCTCCAACGAGCCCCCTGGAGAGGAATGGGGTGGGGGCTGGGTCTCGGGGAGAGCTTGCAGGGGAGGGGGCTGGAAGAATCTTCCAAATAGAAGATGAAAGGATAAAGCTCCCATCTCTTCTCCGTCCCCAGGGATCTGTCCAACACAGCAGGTGTGACACTGCTGGTTTTCTTCTCCAAACAGCCACAGGAGGGGACTTGGCAGGAAGGAGCAGGACAGCAGGGAGTGTGGCGACAAGGGGACAAAGGGAACTGGAGAGCTCAGCAGCTCTGGGGCAGAAGGCACCCAAACCACCCCCCCAGAAGGGCTCCAGCCGCCTGGGCTCTCCCTCTGTCGGGTCCAGCCCGCCCTGGCCTCCCTTCCATGGGGCTCCATGCCGTGTCTGCAGGTGCCAGCCCGCCATCCCATGTCCACGGCCCCCCCACTGTGTGGAAGGTGGTTTCGTGGCAGCTGGGAGCATTCTCTGACGGGGCCCCCACGAGATTTCGGGGTGGGGCTGTCCCCTCACTCTCCTTGTGCGCCCCTCCAGCTGCACCCCACCCCATCCCCACTGCCACGGAGACAGGCCGTGGCTAGGAGATGAGACGAGTAGTATGAATCAAACAGGCTTGTTTTCAACACTTTATTTATAAAAAAGTACATTTTTTTTCCTCAGTACATTTTTCAACCCATCATTTTTTTTAATACAAGTAAAAGGGGGTGATGCAAACACCCCCCGGGTCAGAACCAGGAGAATCTGCTGGGCCGTCCCCAGGACCAAAGGCGAAAAGGGTGATGAAGAAACCGAAGCTAAGGTCGCATGTGTCACACTCGGGGTGAGGATGGCAGCTTCTCCTGGGTTGTTTCCATTTATACAAAAAGAGAAAACCAATGTTTTCGGCCAAGAGTCCCATTCCTCACAGCAGGGGTCAGAAGAGCAGCAGCACCAGGTGGGCAGGGCTCCTCCCGTCTTGCAGGCCGAGCTGCGGTGGCAGCGGCAGGTCCCAGGAGCCCTCACTGCTTGGGCCACAGTGGGGGGCCTGCTCCCGGCATCCCCGGCGCTGGGCGTTGGCGAGGTCTCCCTGTGGGTGTGGGGGTTAGGGGAGACCTGCCGGCCCTCACTGGGAGAGGGCGTCTGTTGGCAGTCAGGCTCTGCAGGTCTCTGGACTCTCAAGGCCTAGGAGCACTGCCCTCCTCCCAGGAGAGGGGACACCCGCGTCTGCCTGGCTCCGCCCAGCGGCCCGCACCCACCTAACACAATTCCCGAGTCCTCTGCTTTGAGGATGGCAGAAAGGTTATTGCACCAGTGACTTGGGCACATGGGGGTGGCTGGCAGAGGGGGCACATGCCCGAGGTGCAGGCCCCTGTGAGGCTCTTACGGTCTGAGCGCTGGGAGATCACTGTTTCTCTCCAGCTGAAAGCGGGAGAAGCCCACTCCTCTGCCACGTGTGTGCCGAGTGCCCCTCTGGCCGTGCACGCCCCTGCGCCGGGTCTGCCGGAGGCGCAAGCCTACTGTGTGCACGTGTGCTGGGCCTGATTGCAGGCCCTTGTCCCCCTACTCTGTGCTGCTGCTTTTCAGATCCTTCTGATAAAAGGGGACTCAGATGGTTCTGTTACACGTTAGAACAATATCAAAATCTGTAAGGAAATGGGGTGTAGGTAGAGTGGGGGGCAAGGACAGGGAGGGCAACAAGAGGCAGGGTGACAAGTAGGGAGGCCTTGGCACAATTCATACCAAGTTTGTTTCATTTCCAGCAAAGCGGAAGCTCGGCTCATGCTGGGGGCATCAGGGAATCAACACGTCCTCATCTCCCTGCAGGGCCAGCCCTCCCCTGTCGCTGGCCGTGTCTGTGGGCCCAGCGGCAGTGCCCCCTTCCCAGACGTGGGGTACGGAAAATCCCCCTCCCTAGGCCCAAGTGCCGACCCTGCCTTGTGCCCGCGCTCAGCCCAGAGCAGCCTGTGGGTATGCCGTGGCTCCCGGCAGGGCAGGAGCCCCCTACGTGGCCCATTGTACATGGACCCCATAATTTGTGCTTTGCTTGTGGGGAGGGTGTGGAGGTGTCTTAAGGGGGACTCAGTGCTTTGGCTGGGCCCAGGGCCTTCAAAGTCCATCACAGAATAAGGAACAGGGGTGGCAGTGCAGGATAAGAGAGACGCAGGAGGACAAGCAGGGGATAGGGAACGCCTCTATCAGGCAGGCCCCTGGGATTGCCTCCTACCTGGAGGGCAAGGGGACCAAGCAGAGGGGTCAGAGTGGTGTGAGGTGGGATGGGGCAGTGATGTAACATGGACGAGGTCCCCTGCCCTGGGCAGGGGGACACTAATACTGCTGGGAGAAGCAGCCCAGCTCCTCCACCTCCCTCTACCCTGTGGCTAGAAAGACTCCAGAATTTCCTAGACTCCCCTAACTCCAGCCCATCCAGTACCTCCAATGCCTAGAGGGGAGAGCCGCCCCAGGGCTGGCATGGCTTCAGACTTCTGCTACGTGGCTACTGGGAGGCCTGGGCTAGGGCCAGGGCAGTGAGGCCAGGCGAGGGAGGCCCAGCTGATGGGCCCAGGGTTGCCAGGGCAGAGACGGAGCTGGTTGGGGGTCAGCAGCAGCACCAGGGAGGGGAGGTGGGGGACTGGGTGGCTCCCTTAGGAAGCCTATGGCAGGGCAGGACAGTGCCCGTGGGGCACAGAGAGGTCTGCCTCCCTCCCCCCCAACACTTGCCATCCTACAGAGCCCCTGACACCCTGCCAGGTTAGCTTGGATGTTATCAGGCAGCCATGAGGGCCCTTGGGGACTGCCTCTCTCACCCCAGGGTCTTTCCCATGGGCTTGCCTGTCTCTAGAGTGCCAGGGGCTCTGGGGGGCAGATGGAGGAACTGAGGCACTTTGAGCTGGGAGGGGTCTTCCTCCATTATACACAGGAAGACCCAGTCTTGGGTGGCTGGTAGGAACCCAGTGTCCCATTCAAGGAGGGAATCTGCACAAAAGGGAGGGCTTCTCCCAGGTGTTGCCGTCATCCCAGAACGGGGCCCAGGGGCATCTGGGCAGGGATGGACAGTGGGGGGGCAGGAGGCTGCCCCCCCCCCCGCTGGGCCTGAGGCTTCTACAGTGGCCCCCACGGTGGTGATCGGGACTCCTCCGTCCATCGGGCTGTGTTTGCAGAGCTCCTCCACCAACCCTGCCAAGGGCTTCCGTCTCCATCGCCCTGCACGTAGGTCCTTCACCTCTCCCTCCTGCTGCTGACTCCCAGTCCCAGCTATCTCAGAGAGTCACTAGGTAGATAAAGGAGAAATCAGAAACTTCTGTGCTGACCCAGTTTGGGGCTGGCCCGATATCCTATGGTGGAGGCACCAGGGGGCCTAGTCTTAGCTATCTCTGGAAGCTTCTACAGGCAGCCCCTATCCTCAGCTGGAAAACGGGGAGAGCCATAGAAGAGAGAAGCAGGCTGTGGGCAGTGTCCACACTGGTGGGGCATGGGGCCCAGGGAGAGCAGGGGAGCGGTGTGTGTGCAGGTGTGCATGTGTGTGTATGTCGGCGGAGACCTATGGGAAGTGGGGGTCAGGGTCTACCTGGATCCCCACTGTGGGGAGCAGACAGGGTTAGGAGGGACACATCAGAGCTGGGCCAACTCTAACCTCTGTAGGCCAATGAGGAAAAAAAATGTAAAACCAACCTCACCAGGAAAACCCTGCCCAAGGCCCCACTTAACAAAGACTCCTCTGGGTGCTTGGGAGAAGCCACACCCCTGCCCCTACCTCTGGGGTGCACCGGCTGTCTAGATTGGGGGTCCAAACTCCCAGCTGTGTCGGCTCTCATTGGGGGTGTCGGGTTCCCCTCTCCTTTTCAGGGGAGGAGGAGCAGCATCTGGGGGTGGGGGGGGCTTTTCCTCGTGGAGCCCCTAGAGCCCTCCACCCGCAATGAGGAGAACAGAAACAAATTCCAGTGTCGGGGGCCGGGGAAGGCTGGCTCCCCAAACCCTGGAGGGACGCCCAGGTACACAAGACGAGAACAGGGCTCCCTACACAGAGGGTGGGCGGGTGGGGTGGGTAAAGAGAAGATACAGCAACACTAAAGCCACAGTCGAACACAACACCATGGGGAAGGGCCAGGGAGAGGGAGGAAATAAAAAACAAAGCCGAGCCATGTCTGCCCTGGGCTCCCCTGGCCCCCGGGAGTCGGGGGCTGGCTTTGGGCAGCCAGGTGAGTCTCTGCTGAGCTCCTGGAGGAGGGGTGGGAAGGGGGCGTGCGGGCAGGGGCTGGGGAGAAGTGGGCACAGACAGAGGCTCTGGAAGGGGGCTACACGTACCACTCCTTCTTGGAAATGAAAGACCCGTCGTTCTGAGAAACCATGTTCTCAGCCAAGTCCAGCTGCTCGGGGTCGTACTGGTATCCCAGAGTCCGGTCCCCGTAGCCATCCTGACGGGCCTCTGCCTCATCCACGGTGAAGTACGGCCGCTTGGCGTCCTCGTCGTACTTGGGGTGGGGGATGCCCACCTTGCGCTCGCCCCCTCCGCCGCCCTCCTCCTCTTCCTCCTCCTCGTAGCTGCTCCCACCCAGCGGGCCGGCCTTCTTCTCATCATCCGAGTCGTCAGGGTACTGCAGGTTCTGCGCCATGGGGGGGTGGTGCTGGGGGATGCCTGCCTTGCTGTAGCCGTTGCCGTACACGTGCTTCTTGGTGCTGTAGTCACCCTTGAAGGTGTGCCGGCGCCGGCGCAGGGCCACCACGATCCCGCCGACCACAATCAGCACCAGCAGGACGCTCCCCGCCACGCCCCCAATGATGGCCGTGGGCACCGGCCCGGCGCGCCGCCCATGGTCGGGAGGAGACTGGGTGTAGGGGAATTCTGGGTGAGGAAAAGAGATGGAGGGGACAGTGTCAGCGTGTGCTCCTGGGGCGTTGACAGGGGTGGGAGGGAGTGGGGAGGCAGGGGAGGGAAAGGCCAGGAAGGACAGGCTGTCTGCACCCCAGGTTTGAGCAGTTCCAGTTCCAGAGGCCCCTCGGCACCCCACCCCTCCTGGAGCCCAACTGTGCCGCAGCGTTGGTAGCGGCAGCAGGACAGGCGAGAGGAGAGAGGCAGAAGACTGTCCCCACAGCAAGAAGGCCCTTCCATCCCGACTGTCCTGGGGTGTGGTGCTAGCCCAGCTTGACCCCCATTCGTGGTGCAAGAGGCCACACGAGCCAGCTGCACGCTCCGCACAGCATCCAATACACACGACTTGCTGTCACAGCTCTATGAAGCAGTATGCTATTAATCTCCACTTAATAAGTGCAACATTGATTCTCTTGTATCTAATGCTTTGACAATGTCACTGGTGCCCCTCTGCCCAGCATCTGGTGGTCATTGTGCCCCAACACCATCGGCTTGGCTTCCAAGACCCAGAGTCCGGAACAGACTGGGTGTTCTGTGCTGAATTGTGTCTGCTCCCGGAGCACAGGGAAAATGGGTTCCCAGGTCCTGGCCCAGTAGATGTCCCATGAGTGCTCATCCGCTGCCATGGTGCCGGAAACCAGGGCTGCGGTTCCTGGCTGTGGTCTGGCTCTGCAAGGGAAGGTGGGGGCCCGCGGTGTTGCCAACCTGAGCTGCAAGCGTGAGACAGCCACATGGCAGGGCGCAGGCACAGAGCGGGGGTGGGCGGAGAGGGGGAGTGGAAGTGAGTGCAGCGAAGACGAGTGCACACAAAGAGCACGTGCACAGGTATGCACCCTTGTCCTCGAGGCGAGCCGAGACTCAGGGAGCACGTATGGGGGAGGGCCCACACCCCCATGCTGACGTGATAGAATCGTGTACAAATCTGTGCACTCTGAAGATAGAGCGGAAACGAGATGGCAGGAAAGGGGAAAGGGCGAGAAAGGACGCCCGTGGGATGCAAGAAAGGGCTGGGTGGCGGCTCTCTGTGCCAGCGGGGCCAGGCCACAGTGCTGTTGTGCTGTGGCACCGCGGCGCCGCCCCTTTCCCTACAGGCCTGGGAGGGTAGGTGAAGCCAGGGCCACGCCAGAGGCCAAAGAAGTCCCAAGGTGAGGCTAAGGGAGGCGGTTCCCAGCACCACCACAGGGTGGCACCGGAGACCGCGGCCGGCCTCGGTCAGGAGGCGCTGGGCTGCGGGTCCAGGGCAAGCCTGGGGCCCATCTCCAGGCTTGCCCCTGTCTTCAGGCCCAGGTCCGGCTGGGTGTATGTTGCAGCCGCTGGGAGTGCGCTGCTGCCAGCCCACGCCCTGACTCAGGATCGCTCCCTCGCGGGAATCATGCTCCACCCCCCGTCCGCCCCTCCCTCGTGAGTGTGGGTGCTGTCCCACCAGTGGCGGGCGGGAGCAGGGTGGGGATTCTAGGAAAGAGGAAAGGCCTTCCTGGAGTTCAGGCTGGAAGGGCTGGTGGAAACACTGGGGCCCAGAGGAGGGGAGGCCCTTTGCCCCAGGTCACATGGCTGCGCTGGGGCCGTAGATGCTCCTGCGCCCGGCCTCTTCCGTGCAGGGCTGGCAGAGAGAAGCACAGCCACCGAGGACCCAGCGCCCCACTTGTCCCCACTGTGTCCTCAGTGCAGGTCACTGAGTAGCTGCCCAATAAATATTTACTAAATATTTGTTCTCACCATGCCTATCTCCAGAGCAGTCTCCCTGGGACCTCAAGCTTCTCCTGGCTCACCAGGTCCCATCTGTTTACTGCCCTTAAAAGGGCCCTACACCTGCTCCGAGTGAGGTGGGAGCCACGCCAGAAGGGGTGCCCCAGTGGGGAGGGACCTGGCTTCCTCTGCGCCTTCAGCCTGCCTGCTGCCGCTTCAGTTCCCACCCAGATCTGAATGATACTCCGCTCTACACCTGCCTTCATCTCCTCATCCACCCGTCCAATCAGCAAGCAGGTACTGAGCATCTATCTTGCTACTCGCAGCATGCAAGAGACTCACAGCCCTGCCTGGGAACCAAAAGACACCCTCAGAGACAGCAGCGCAGTCACCCAGGGAACTGGCAGGGAAGTGCTGGGGAGCGCAGGGGATGCAGCGCTGTGGCCTGGGGTTAGAGAAGGCTGCTTGGGGGAGGCTGAGCTTGGGGAGGCCAAGAGAGTAGAGAAGGTGTCCAGGTGGAGGGGCCTGCCTTTCTTCTGGAAACGTCTCCCTTGCTTCTAATACAAGCATTCCTTGGTCCTTGCCTTTCTCTGGGAGTGCTGTTTCTGGCCGCGCTGCTGGTCTCGAGGAAGGCCCTGTCCTTGAACCTCCAGCCCTCACTGTCTGCTTTCTTTCCTAGTTGCAGACCGGTGTCATGAGTTACCCTCACCCTGCTGGCTCTCAGAACCATTTCAGGCACACAGCTCTCAACTCTGGGGCGTTATCGCCACAGCATTTGTCATACTGTGGCCCGTGCAACCTCAAACCAGAAGAAGGTCAGCAAAAATAGGAGGGTTGAACACTTCGGAAATGTTGGCTCGGACAAAGCCTGAGAGTCACCTTCCCCTGTGAACACGGACATGTAGGATGCAGCATTTCCCAATGGACAGAGTGTGAATCCCACCCCTTCTGCCCCAAGAACCCTCTCACAGAACTAATATTTACGGTTATACATCTGAAAACCTGTCCTGTAGCACATCCTCACTGTAACCTCAAGACCCGTCTATGCCAACTCTGTTTGCGACTTTCCTCCCAAACAATCTCCAGTTAACACATCCCCCCCCCCCATTCCTCCACCACCACCACCATCTGTCCACCTTTCCAGCTCAGAATCTCATTCATCTTTGATTCTTCCTTCTTCATCTCTTGGGCCAAGTCTGCTGTCAAATCTTGTTGACTCTTCCCATTCAATATCTTATCACCTATATCAGGTGTCTGTCTTAGTAGATTCTGGACCCTCCCACCTTTGTTTGGTCTCTGTACCACTTCAGTCACCCCATCCACAGTCACCCAGTTAATTTTCACTGTGTGGCCATGACCTTCCTCCAAGACCAGTTGTGACTCCCCTACTGGCTGTTGGGTCCTGCAGTCTGGCCTTCAAAGCTCCCGTCATGCCACTTTATCCTGGGCCTGGCCAGTTTGCCTTCCTTGCTGCCCTTGCCTTCCTGTGAGCTCAGGCTGTTCATCCCACCAGGAATGCCTTCCCATGCCCCTCCTGCTCGCTGCAGGTCTTCAGTCCCTTTTCCAGGCAGCCTTCTCTTCTCTGGCTCACACTGATCTTTTTCTCTTTAGAATTTCTATGGACTAATGGTCTGCACCTCTCATTCTGGTTTCAACAATTGCTAATGCCATTCCATTAATCACATACTGACGTACCATAGTAAAGCCTGCACAAATTGCAAATAAATGCAAATTAGGATTTACCACAGTTGACTCTGGTCCTTCTGCCAGTTTTCAAATGGCTAAAGTTCTTCTGTTCTGCAGGAATAAGGGCAGGGGTTGAGGAAGCAGCAGCCTCATGCTAATTTGGGATTGCCTTATTTCAGTATGTTGTAGCTGTCTAGGATGTAAGTTCCACCTTCTTTACTTTTGTGCTTTCTTCAACAGCAGAGGTCCAATGAAAAACAAAGCTCTCCTATATGTTCCTCAACTAGGTTGCATTCTTTGGACCCCACTAATCACAGCATGGTAGTGTTTACTGTGTTATCAACTTCACAAGAATGGCTGGTATCCCAAACCAGTTTGTAAACTATAATTCGAAATGCATCTAGAGCCCGACCACTTCTCACTGTCTCCATCACTGCCACCCTGATCCAAGACACCAGCATCTCTCAGCTGGATTTATTGCAACAGCCGCCTAACTGCTTTCCGGATTCCACCATTTACCTCTATTGACTGTTTTCAACCCAGCAGCCAGACACATCCAGTTAAAGTGTAAATCCCATCACATCACTTCTTGCTCAGAGGCCTCCAAGGGCTGTCCCTAGAGCCTGACATGCTCTGCGACACCTGTGCCCACCCACCTCTGACGCCACTGCTCTCTGCTTTCCTACAGACAGGTTCCGTGCCCACTCTGGAAGGCTCTTCCCCTGGGGTCCTGCGGTTCACTCCTTCACCTCCACTGGGGCCTGGCTCAAACATCACCTTCTCATAGAATCCCTCTCTGACTGCCCTATTTAAAACTGCAGCTCAGAAGAAAAATAAATACATAAAAGTAAACAAAACAAAACAAAAAACCCCACTGCGGCTCAAGAGCACCCCCCACCCAGTCCCCAGCGCTGAAGATTTCTCTACCCTGCTCTTCTCTCCATTTCATCTTCCAATTTACTACACAATTTTTAAAATGCATTTTATCTGTCGTCTGTCCTCCTGTGCTAAAACATAAGCTCCACAAGGACAGGGACTTGTCTGTTTTGCTCATGGATGTATCCTAAGCACCTACATTGCCTGGAATGTGGCCAGAGTTAAAAAAAAAATAGTTGTTGAATGAAAGAATAAATCTACAATGGCAAGGCTGCATGTTAGAAGTGAGCCTTGCTCCAAGCGGAGCATGCATTCAGGGATATGGGGCACACAGGGGACCCTGTTTCCCTGGAGTTGGGGGTAGGAAGAGTGGAGCAGTGGCTTGGAGCCAGGTTATACCGGGTTTCTTTCCCTTCCGGGCACTCTGCTTAACTTTGTTTTCTAAAGCCTAAGGAGGTTTACTCTTCCCAGGGATCTTCTGGGACCAAAGGGAAGCCTGGTTATTTGGGCTACCCCAGGGCCGGGCCTGAGCAGCGGCAGAAGAATGGCTTTGGTGGCCGTGCAGCACGGCAGACCTCAGAGCGAGGATGCCTGGCGAGGGGGCAGGAGAGAGGAGGAGGTGGGGGGACCTAACTCATTTGTGAGCAGAGGGGGTTGTCTGGTGTGGAGTGGAGCCTGCCCCTCCCCCTCCATCCCTCCAGCTGTCACATTCAGCCAGTCGCTCCTGTCTCCGTGCCAGGCCCTGAGCCTCGAGGGCCGCAGCTGGGAGGACAGAGAAGAGCCGGGCAGTGGGGTCATTTTCGCTTACTGGCGGGGGCCCAGCCGGCCTCCCCCACATCCTCTTAGAGAGGGGGCAGCTTGGCCCCAGTCCTGAAGGGTTGCAGCCTCCCTCTGGCGTCCTGGGCTGGCCACGACAGTGGGACGGTGAGGACTCTGCATTCCTTTGGGACCCTGGTTCCCTGACTGAGGTGGGGGGCTGGTGTGGGGGCTTCAGATGGGTCTGAGGTGGAGTGAAGGGTGAGGGTCTGCAGCCTGCATCTAGGATCTGGATGGGGTCAAAGAGAATGTTTGGTGCTTTCTCAGGCAGGAAGTGTTTCGGCACCAAATGAGGCTGAGAAGCTGCAAGAACTACATTTCCCAGCATGCAGTGCAGCGGCCGCAGGGAGAGTGGGAAGGCCTGAGGTCAAACTCTGGGAAGCCCTTCTGTCCTCCTGCAGCTGCAGCAGCTGTGCATCGTGTCAGACCATCCGGCAGGGCCTCCACAAGCTGGAGGAGAACCGAATCCCCCCAGAGGCACGGACGCAGCTGCGTTCTCAGACCTCCGGACCACACTGCCATTCGCTGGCTTGGAGAAAAGCACGTTTGCCCACAGCACCGCCACGCTCCCATTTGCACACTCAGCATGCAGACGGCCGCCTGCCTGCTCACACTGGCTCAGGTCTACATGCGCACAGAGGCACATGCCCGTACTCAGGCCTGGGCATGCACTCCCACAGCTCACACCCCCTCCCTTGCAGATGGACGCTGACCTTCAGGGCCTACTACCCTCGGTCTAAGAACCCCAGGCTTGCTGGACAGACTGCTACCTTCACCCCCAAGGGATAAGCCCGGGCTTCACTGGAAATGGGAGCTGGGACAGACATCCTATGCCCTAGTGGCTTCCTTGCCCTGCTCTTGGGAATGGCAAGAGGCTGGGTCTCGATCAGAGAGGACTGGGTTCTCTCCTCCTGACACCCCCAAGGGAAGATGGTGCCTCATTTGGTCTCTTTATTCTGATCAAGGCCACACCCTGGGCCCCCCTCCCCACCCTTCATGTTACACCCAGAGGAGAAGGGAGGGGAGCTCCACTGGCGTGTTTTGTGGCTACTGGGCCAACCCCATGCCATTGTTCCTCAGTGTAAGGACCTCTGAAATGAGCTTCTGTGAGCGTCCTGGGCCCACGGAAATACATACACCAATTCTGTTCCGGTCATCTCCTCAGTTCTCCTATCCCCACAGCCACAGCCTGGGCCTGCTGCTTCCTGCTAGGGAATCACTCACAGTGACAGCTGCTAACTGGTGCCCCCGTGCCATCCCGGATGCTAAACCCTCCCGGATGTTCAGGCTACCCCACATGCCTCACCACGCTGCTTTCCTGCTGAGAGTCCTTCAGAGCTCCCATGGCCAGCAGAGAGAAGGCCTCACTCCTTCCACTCGTGCCCACTGGGCTCTGCGTCTTCCTTCCCCGTGCCTCCCTGCCTGGGCACCACACACGCCACTGCTGCACGATCCCTCCTCTTGCAGCAGCCACTCAGAGCCCCCTCCTCTGTGATCTGGGGCCCCGAGAAGCCTGTGCCAAAGTGTGTGCACAGGTATGCAATGGCTCGGCACGTGCATGCCCTGCACACTCGTGTGTCGCTGGCACACCCTCTGCTGCTCAACTTCTGCCCTGCCCCAGCCGCTCCTCATTTCCCTCTCCAGATGAGCCCAGGGCAAAGCTATTACCTGAACGAGTGGCCAGAATGAAAAATTAAATTTCCACTTATCCCTCTCGCTCATGCATTCCCTCCGGACCAGCGGGGCTTGGAGCACGGGGCACGGGTGTGCCCTTCGGGGTGGGTCCCCTAGAGAATGCGGCAGGCACTGGCCGATGCGGGATGAAGAGTGGTGAGGTTGGCTGCTGCTCGGAAATTGCGCGAGAGCACAAGAACAAACAGCCCTGAAAAGGCCCAGGTCACTGAGGGGGCTGAGACGCTTCCCAGGGAGGGACAGGCTAACAGCTCCCCTGGCTCCTGCCTAACTGGGCTGTCAGCAAGAGGCATGTTGTGTCTCTCTTCCAGCTGGAACCCTGGGTGGCCAGGCCCACCCACCCTCTATCTAGCCCACCATCGGGGAAGGTATCACCATGAAAGCCTGAGATAAGTATGATTATCTCCCTATCGGAGATTAGGAAGCTGAGGCTCAGCAAGGTGAGAACTTGCTCAAGGACACACAGCTAAGAAAAGCCAGTATGTGAACACACTCAGGCCAAGTCTGTCCCTCATATGACACTCCTTCCTCATGAGGAGTGGTCCCACTCCTCATGAGGACCCTCCCCCCCCCACCTCCCCCTCGGCTGCCCCCACTGCCCTGGGATTGGGGCTCCAGCAACCAAAGGCTCTTACCGAGCTTCGCTCAGACTTTCTCCAGGTGGGGAGACACGTGTGACTCTGGCCCTCCCTTCCACCTGCCAACCTATGGGAGCCCCTAACCCTAGCCTGAGGGAGGGGCTGCCTCAGTTTCCCCCAGGCTCCTATTCCTGTAACCAGTCTTAGACACAAGGGCAGGGGGTTGGAGAAAACAGTGGCTCTGCCCACCCGCCCCCATTTGGGAGAGGTGATGGATCAGCCCTGAGGACAGGCAGGTACAGCCCCTGGACGGCGTCAGGCTGCTCCTTCTGCAGCTGGGCCTTGAATGTGCACACAAGTGAGGTCTCCCACTCCTGAGACACCGGCTCAGGGCTAGTGAATCCTCAGGGCTGGCCCAAGTCTGTGTCGGGAGCCCAGTAACTGCTGCCCAGTTTTCTATATCCCTGAGGTCACCTCCTGTGCATGTCACTTCCTGTCCATCTTGGCAGCAGCGTGACATGGCTGTGTTCTCTTCTAGCCATTTCCTGTTCCAGCTCAGGTACAATGTTAAAGACACTTCCTCGTGTGAACTTGTGATGACAATTTACCCCTCTATTGACTTGTTTTGATGCTCCCATTAATAATGATAATGATGGCGGTCAGGGCAATAATCACAGAGCACTGGCCACTGATTGATGGACTGACCTGGGCTAGGTACTTGCCCTGCATTATGTGTAATTCTGATAACAGCCCTTCCAAGCAGGCCATATGATCCCATTTTACAGATGAGGGCTTGTCCAGGGTCACAGCTGTCTGACATCCAGCCCATGTGAAGTCTCTCCCTGGAACATCCTAGTCCTGTTCCCCCTTTGCCCTGAGATGTGAGGTGGCTGAGCCCCCTCAGCTGAGTTGACGGAGAGAAAGATGCAGAGAAAACAGCAATTCAGGTGCAGGGCACACGTACCATCGTGGCTTTGGGCTATCTCCCTGCTTTCTTGCCAGTCTCCCTGCTTGAGCCCAGTCAAATCATGCAGGTTTCCTTACGTGCAGGCACGGAGCTTAGAGGAGACAGGCTCCACCTGCAAACTCATCCCCACCGGGCCAGCATCCCATGGAGCGTTCTATTGGCAAATCCAAGGGAAGGCTCTGCCCCCCAAAAGAGCATTACTGTAGACAGCACTTCCCCCCTTCCCTTCTGGAGCCTCCTTCCTGTCCCTGTCTGATTGGGGGTCACCCTGACTGTCTCCCAAACAGCCTTAAATGAAGAAGAGAGAAAAGCAAAGCAAGACCAGTGGCCAGAGCTCAAGGGAGAACCAGAGAAGCAGGAAAAGAAGACACACTTCCTGCAGTGACACAACCCAGAGGTGGGGGACGTGGGAAGTGGAGGAACCCACGGTGGGGACAGGCAGGGGAGGGAGTAGCTTCCTACCTGTGATATTGACCTCCACCTGGCCCGAGCGGGTGCCGATGGGGTTGGTGGCCTCACAGATGTAGGTGCCTGCCAGGCTATAGTTGATGGGTCCCTTGAAGAAGAGGGTTCTGTTCTGGGCCTCCACGCCCTTGGGGAGAGAGCCATTCAGCCTACAGGGAGACAGCACAGGGTTACGACTCTCCAGCCCCAGGAAGCTGTCCCTGTGTCACCCACTTGGCTCCAAGCCCACCAGCCCTGTTGCTGAGTTCAAGTGATAGGCTCTGTCTTGGAAGTAGGAAAAAAAATAATAATCTCTTGCATTTGACAGTTTTATATTATTCAGCTTTTCATGTCTGATGTTCATAGCACTGAAATAAAGGCAGGAGGTAGGTACTGGTCCCATTTAATAGATAAAACCTGAGGTTCAAGGCCAAGGACACGCAGCTAGTCAGGAGCAGTGTGGGAGCTCTTGCCAGCTCTCTGGACTCCTGGTGCAGTGCTCTTTCTACTCACTAGTCATGGCTCCTGACTGTGGGTCTTTGGCCTCCTGGGTAGCTGGTTAACAATACAGATGCCTGGGTTCTGACCCCAGATCCCCTGAAGCAGAAGCTCTGGGATGAAGGCTGGGGATTTGTATTTTAACAAGCCGCTCAGTAATGAGACGGGGATTGTTGTGTTCCGTTTCACTATCCACGTTCTTGCTGGGAATGTCACAGTACTTTTGCATGTGGGGAGCATCCTGGGAGTTTGCCGAGGACAGGGGACCTTTTTCCTTCCTCCTGATTCCAGATGCCACAAAGCAATGACTGTCGAACCCGGCAGCTCTTCGGTCCAAAGAGCTGAACTGGGCAAGCAGGCTCTGCCCACTTGCACCTTGAGGAGCATTTTTTGTTCCAAGAAGTGGAGAACAAGAGCTCAGCCCTGCCAGTGCCCTCTGCTTCCTAGAAAAAGGGCAGAGTCCCCTGGGCAGCCGTTTTCTGGCCACCCATATCAACCGTCTTCTCCATGCCCCCTGCCCCTGTCTTTCTGTCCATCCAGCTCTTCTCTGGGAAGAGCCTTGGCTCAGGCCAGCAGAGCCAGTTGTTGGGGGCGGGCGTGGGGGGTAGACAGGGCCCCCCGAGGGCCAGGCCCAAAGACCATGTGGCCAAGAATGGGGCTGTGGAGCGGCACCCCACGAGCACAGGCGTTCTGGGCTGACTGCTGCCTCTCCCTGAGAATCCGGGGGTGCTGGAGAGAAGGAACAGGAACAAAGAAAGATCTGGGATGCTCCAGAACACTGGCTTCCCTGGGGACACCTCGATAAAAATAAATACTGGGGGTTGGGGTGGGAGTGACTCAGGCTGAATCACCAAAGGAAAATGACAAAACTCTTTATTAGGGAGAGGAAGGGAAGCAGATCACAGGGGAAGCCCCCTCAGGCAGAATGGTGTGTCCCACTGACTCTGACACTCTCAAACACTGTGTGTGTGTGTGTGTGTGTTCTCTCATGTACCACTTCTCACTGGGAAACCTGAGACCAGATCCTAATTTCTTCTCCACCTACGGCTCCTAGAGGTGGTGGTGGTGGTGGGGGTGGCCCGCTGTGGTATCTCCCGCATGACCAGCCAGCCCCGCCAGCCCCACCGCACTCACGTGGTCCAGCGGTACTCAGTGGCTGGGGGGTTGGCATCAGCTTTGCACGTGAGCTTCACGTCCATCCGCTGCAGGTACCAGTTGCCATCAAACCCCTCAATGGTCACCTCGGGCTCATCTGTGGGGCAAGGGATGTTCAAAGAGGGTGTGGTCAGGAGAGTAGGATTTGGGGTGAGGGAGCCTCAGACAGGAAGGAATGGAAGGAGCAGCGACATGGAAACATCTGGAAGGGAGGGAAGCGTGAGAGGGAGGGTGGAAACCACAGAACCCCAGCGCAGAAACAGGAAGGGCATGGGGAAGGAGGAGAGAAAGGAGAGCAGGGGAGGAGGGGGAGGAGAGGCAGAGGAGGGGAGCGGTGAGGTTGGGGGAGAGGGCTAGCGGCGCCCAGCCCAGGGGCCCGGTGCCCGCCCCGGCTCACACTGCACGTTGAGGGTGAGGCTCTCCTTGAAGCGGTCCGTGTGGTAGTTGACGATGCAGGCCAGGGACTGCTGGTGCGCCTCCCTGCTGGGCACCAGGCGGTAACGGCTGATGACCGTCACGGTGCCATTGGGGTTCCGGATCTCCTGGTACTCGGCCTCGCCCTTCAGCCGTGTTTCCCAGGACACCACGCTGGGAGGCTTGCCATTGGCCGAGGTGCAGGTGGCCACCAGGACCTTGCTGTCCTGCCCCTTCTTGGCTCGGAGCACTGCCTGGGTGCCCTCTATCCAGTTGGTGGGTTTGGCTGCAGGGAACCAGAGAGCGCGATGGGACCAGCTCTGCTGCCTCGCCAAAGATGCGCAGGCCCAGGAGGGTGTGGCGCCCGCCAGGCCACGTCTTCAGGTCGCCTTGGCCACCCCTGCCTCTCAGCTGTGCTTCACCAAAGCCACTCCTAGAACTTCTTGCAGGAAGTCCTTCCTGTCTAATGTATGTCCTCCCTGCTCTACAGCTTAGATCCCCCTCCATCAAGCTTGGGCCTTCTTGGAGTCTTAGCGTGTTCCAGCCAAGCCGCTTAAGTGGCTCCTTTCCTTACCACAGTGACTGATGCTTTTGCTGCTTCCTGGCCACCCCCAAAGCGCCCATGGTGGGGCTCCAACCTGAATACTGACCTTCCACTGTGTCTAGAGCTAAGGTCCCCACCCCCCATCCCCAGTGAACTGTGGGGCAGCCTGGCCAGAAGGGACTTGGAGCACCACGCCTGGAGCGGTGGGAGCATGCCCACTCAAGGAGGGTGTCTGGGGCCACTGGGGCACACTGAGGATGGCCAACCCCCCAGGTCTGGACAGGCAGGGATGGGGCTGAGGCCCAGGCCAGCTTACCCATCACGGTGAGATTGAGTTGGCTCTCACGGTTGCCCGTGGGGAAGGTGGCAAACTCGCAGATGTAGACACCCTCATCCTCCAGCTCCAGGTGGGAGAGGCGGATGGTGCCGTCGGTGAAGGAGGGCCGCAGGAATTCCACGCGCTCGCGGTAGGGAGCCAGCACCGAGACGCCCATGGCGGGGTTGTAGATGGCCACGTTCTGCTTGGTGCCATTGGTGGCCTTCTGCCACGTGACCTGGGTGATCTTCACACTGGGCAGCGGGTTGGCAAAGCTGCAGTGCAGCACCACGTCCGTGCCGATGAAGCCATACATGGAGTCATTCACCTGGACCACCTGGGCATGGGCGCCTGGCCGAGGGAGAGAAGGAAGTGGTCAGTGGCAGGCACAGCTCCCTCGCCACCCACACAATTCCCTGCACTCTGGTCTTGTGTTTTATAGCAGTTATTATTCTTTTTACTCTGATTATAAAAATATTAATTACTTGTTATAAACACACTGGGCAATACTGAAAAATATTGAGAAGAAAATGACAACATCCCATGATCCTGTCACTCAGGATAATCTTGAAGGATCGTGAAGGACAATCTTGAGGGTTCTATCTTCTTTCGCTTTTTTTTCTGTATGTATGTATATCCATATAGCCATCTATTTTTTTTTTTTACAAGATCAGATATTGTTCCATAAGCTGCTTTTTCACTTAGTAACATATTATCAGTATCGCTCTGTGATAGTAAATATGTGTCCACACCCTCATTTTTGATGAGGGTCGAATGTGTTGCTTTCCAGGTGGAGCCCCCACCTAGGAGCCGCGAGCGCTTCACCTTGCTGGGCCTCGGTTCCCTCATCTGGTAAATGGGGTGGATAATTCAGTCCTCTCTGCCTCACAGGGTTGCCAGGGGAACCAAGTGGCATGATGGGCGAGAAAGTGCGTCAGGAGGCAGGAAGCTCTGGGTGAGCGTGAGGGCCCACAGTGGCCAGCATTAGGGCCACCCCCGCCGTCCGCTCCCTTGCAGCTGGGTCCCTGTCCCCTGGGGTGTGCTGGGTCAGCCCCTCCTCCCCAGTCAGGCAGAGGGAAGTAGGCACTGCATAGATATCTTAACGTGGCATTCGACGTCCTTGCCTTTTGCAGACATATCTCCATCAGCCGTGCTTTCCAACCACACCAGACTGGGCCCGTCCTCTGAATATGCCACGTTCCCGTGTTTCCGTCCCTCCCTTCTCCCATTTATTCAGCCATGATTTGCTGAGTGACTAGATTGCAGGATCTATTATCAACATCTGGGGCATGTCAGTGAGCAATTCAGTCCCGCCGGCCACGGGTACAGAGCCTATCCATGTCACATTCCAGACTCTTGCTCAGGCAGGTCCCTCAACCTAGATGGCCCTTCTCCTTCCCCACCTGTGGTCAGCCACCAAGGCCACCTCCTTGGGTAGCTTTCCTGATCCTCCCAGCCTGAGCTAACCACTCCGGTGACCTCTAGCACAGCTCTTTCCTGTCTTGGAATGTGGTGGTTGACACATGTGACTCCTCCACCAGACTCTGAACTCCTCCAGGCAGGGTCTGTGTCTCTTCCACCTCTGGCTCCCCAGTGTCCAGCCCAGCAGCTGACACATAGTAGGTGCTGGTAAATATTTGTTGCCAGACAAATTGCAATTGCAGCCAAGAGAGTAGAGATTTGCAAGAAGGAGTGATTGGTGGTCTCCCCACAGACTGTTTCCTCCCATCTAGAATGTCTCCTATTTCAGCTTCCTTACCCCTGAACTTGGCTTGGCTCCCTTCCCTTGGGGTAGCCGTCCCGGTCACTAGGCTCTGCCCTCCAGCTCTCTCGAGCCTTGCCAACTTCCCACAAGCTGTGTCCTTGTTGTCATTAGCACACATCTCATCCTTGTATCCTTACTTCACCCAATTTATTGAGCACTGTCAATAATATCAATGATGCCAGGCCCCGAACTGGCTCAAGGCATGGGGGATGGCCTAAATGGTCCCCCCAAGGGGGTTTGGGACCCAAGAGTGGGAATTGGGGCTTACACTTGTCCCCTCTGCATGATGGAGATACGGGGGCAGCACAGGTCCCTCGGGGGGCTCCCATGGTTGGTCAAATGAGTTGCCCCCCCTCCTCCCCTTGGGAGGACACAGGCCAGGTCTCTCTAGGTCACTGAGGTATCCCCGATGCTTAGCACACAGTAGGTACTCAAGAAATGCTCACCGAATAAATCTATCTTTGGCCCCACCAAGCCAGTGGTGCTCCCATGCCCTGACATGTCCCTCCCCTACAGCCCTCCTAGGCCCAATGGGACTGTCTCCTCCTGCACCCTACTGGCCGTCCCCTCGGCCAGTCTGTGGGGTGCTCTGGAGCCGGTGCTGCCTGGGGCAGGGGCACCGTGGGATGGCAGGAGTTTGATGGGAGAAGCATCCAGCCGCATCAGCACAGTGGGACCTGGCCAGCCACTTCCCATTCTGGGGCCTGTTTTCCTCCTCTGTAAAGGAGCAGGCTGGACTCCCCGATCTCAGTGGTCCCTCTGGCCCTAACTGTCTGATGGCTGCCCAGCCCAGTGGTGGCCACACCCAGGGAAAAGTCCAGTGGTGAGGTCAGTGGGCCAGACACCCCACACTCTCACTGAGTGGCTGCCTGCATGCAGCTCAGCCCCGGGCTCTCCCCAGCAGGATAACTGGGTGCTCCCTGCCCTTCCCCCAGCCCGTTGGAGACTGCCCAGCAGCTGAGATAATGCGGGCATAATTGGAGCTCTTACGCCACACAAAGCTAGGAACAGGAAAAGCCAGTTGGGAGGGCTTGGGCCACAGGTGGGAGTGGGGGGAGGGGTGTGGGCACCAGAAGCCATCTTGGGATTGGCGCCAGGCTTGGTGGGCCTGCAGAGGGACATGGCCCACCAAGCCCTGCAACCCTGCTCCTCTCATTGGCCTGCAGGTGTGGGGACGGGCAGGGTGTAGCCCCTGGCGCACAGGCTCATGTTCATCTGCTGCGCCTTCAGCAGTGACCTCACCTTTCAGAGTGTGTCAATGCCAGGAGGCGAGATCGCTGCTAGTGGCCCGGGTGTGGAGTGAGTGGGTGCTGTGAGGGGTCCAGGCACCCCAGGGGCCCCCTTGCATCTACCAATGCCTCTCCGGGCAGCAGGCGTCCCCAACCCCTGGTCTACTTTGGGGTGGAGGTGGCTGTTATCTCTCCACTGTGGCTCTCCCATCAGCAACCTCTTGGCAGGGAAGTGAAGAAATTTCCTGCGTTCCCTCTCCCTGGGCACAGAGTGGGTGCTTCTGGCCCTTGCTGTTTTGCCCAGTGATGGGAGGGGGGAGGGTGGGGCAGGGAGGATCTCTAAGGCACAGGGACAGACTCACTTCTGCTCTTCGCCTCTTGCCACAGCTGACTGTTAGCAGGGCCAAGAGAGGTGGCCCTGGGTGGGCACAGGGAGCCCTTGGAGTATGGGGTTTGGGGTTACTGAGGGTGGGAATCCCAGAGTTCTAGAGTTGGGTGGGGCTAGAAGGTTGGCAAAGCCTAAATACTCCCCCTACTCACCTCCTCTTCCCCACTCCAGACTTAGGGACCTGGGACCCCAGCTTCTGGCTCGGGGCTGCCTGTCTTGGTCCAAGGATTCAGTGTGGGGCAGCATGTCCCTTGTTCTTTAGATTGGCCAGACCCCCAGGGACTCTGGCAGGCAAGGTCAAAATGCCTAAGTGAAGGGGAGCAGGGCTCAGCACTGGGAGGAGGGCTGCTGTATGGGGAGGACTCCGAGATTGAGGAGCCTGCTCCGGGGGCAGGAAGAGGGGCATGGAAGCTGGGGACTGTGCAGCTCCTCTCTTGGCCTGTCTAGGCTTCTCCACCAAATACTCCAGCCCTGTCAACCTGAAAACATGCTGCCCACTCCCACCCTCTGAAGGGCTGTTCCCTCACCACTCACTCAGGGGCAGTTCTGTGGGGCTGTTAAAAGCCGGGCAGTGTGGGTTTGCATTCCACCTGCTGTCTGGCCTTGGGCAAATGACTTAACCTCTCTGAGGCTCAGCTTGCAATGAGGTTGCACATCTGCAAAATGGGGATTTTAATAGTTAATATCTGTCCTATGGCATTGTTGTAAGGATTAAGCGAGGGGACTACATGGCAAGCTTAGAAAGCAGCACTTAGCACAAATTAAATGCCCAATAAATGTTAGGTGTCATCATCATCACCATCACCACCGCCACCATCATCTTTCATCTGTGAGGCAGTAGGCCTCCCTCCCTCGGACTCCATTCAACAAACACTTATTGAGCACCTACCCCACACTGGGCACTGCACTGGGTACTACTGGGTCCCTCTTCCAGGATGCCCTTGTGACTCCCAGCCTTTCCTACTCAGCTGACACCTCTCTTCATATCCCAAGAGCATATAGCATTAATCTGCACCCCTTTGTTCTCTGCTTCCTGGCAGATGTGTCTAGTCTGTCCCGTCTCCCAACATATCGTAAGCCCCTATAGGAGAGGAAAGGGGCAGGCTTGGCTTTGGGTTAAGTCACCCATGTCACACCAGGGCTTGGTGAGTTCCCTGCTGACTCTCATTCCCCAAGCAGTTAGGGCTGGTCCACAGAATGCACTCTTTCTCCGTCCCCAAAGGTTCCTTATTGCACAAGAAGCAGAGGCTGGCCCAGATGTGGGAACTGGGACCACTAAAGTGGTAGCATACTGGAGCTCAATGGACCATGCAATCCATCATTTACAAAGTCCAGAGGGGTTGGGTCACTTGCCCAGGGACACAAAATAAGCAGCACCCAGCCCAATTCTCTTCCCACCCTGCCACAAAAACAGACTCTGGCTCAATCTAACTCCCTGGGGCCTCGTTCTGGGTGGTGCCCCTCCCAGAATGCAACCTCAGTACCTCCATCAGCCCTTGCAAGAAATGGCGCAAACACTGGTTACAATACAATGGCCATTGTGCCTGCAGGCCACCCTGAAGTCCAGCAACTGGGTGTCAGCTGATGGGTCAGAAACAGGGACTCTGAGGAGCCCAGGTGGGGAGGGAGGGAGGGTGGGGCCAACCATGGGGACTTGTGCTCTCAGCGGAGGAGTTCCTGCAACCCTGGGATACCAAAGCATGAGTCCCTGTTTCCAGACCTCAAGCACTGCCTGTATGCTCCCTGACCACCCTACGAGCTCCGCGCCCTGGGACCCAGGCCCTGGGGTTTGTGCTCAAGCACCTCGGTTTCCCCACTAGAGCTCAGGTTGGGCAGTTCAGGCCGCCCAGCTTCCCAGAAGTGCTGAGCCAGCACAGCAGGCATTGGGCCGGCCCCGCGAGACGTAGACGTCCAAAAGCCCGAGCTCAGCAACAAAACACAAAGGCTCCTCAGTTGCGGCAGACAAACCTGCTCCCCAAGGCCTGCCTGCCATGGAGCTAATCTGTAGGCCGGTGCCACAGGTTCCCACGCGGTGGGTGTGGCATGCTCTGCTCCCCTCGTACCCACTTTCAGTGGTTTCTCTTATTGCCCTTTTAAACCCCAGACCCCTCTCATCCTAGCCAAGAGTGCAGGAACTGGGCCCAGGTGGGTGGGTGAAAGAGGGGTGCCTAGGTGAGACAAGGGCGGGTCGGGACTTCCTGGCGTGGACCAGCCCTCTCTAGCCCCTCCTGTCCTGAGGCTCTGCTAGGCGCCCTCAGGTGGGTGGGCAGGGGTGGCAGGCCTGGCCTGGAGCAAAGTGGCAGCACCTTAGAGAGAGGGAGTCTGTGCACGCGTGTGCACGTGCATGTGTGCACACACACATGTGGGTGGGGGGCCATGGGATCTCCTCATAAGGGTCTCTGGGAAATCAATGTCCTTTGGGATCCACCTCTAGGGCTCTCCAGGGATGCTCCCCTCCCACCCCCAGGAACTGGCAAAGGGGAACAGGATGTCCAGTGAGAAGCCAGCTAAGTAGTAAGCGGGAATGACTCACTCACTGGGGAGGGGTAGGGCCTCCAGCTGAAACCCTGCTGAGTCAGCACAGTGACCTAAAGGTTACAGGCCCCCTCCTCCCAGCGCAGCCACTTCCCCAGATGTCAACTCCCAGGGCTGGCAGCCCCACCTGGGAGAGAGCTGGCCAAGAGGAGAGTGAAATCAGGAAGGAATCCCCTTTCTAGGGTCCCCCCCTCAGAAGGTTTTGCCAATCAGCATCATCTGGACCTGATCACTCTGCCAGCAAAACCCACATGGACTTCTCACTGAAGTCCTCTGAACTTGTCCGGGCTCTTGTCTATGCCCCGGGCACAGTTCTACATTAGCCTGGGAGCTCCCCAGTGCCCAGGCTGTGTCCCTGCCTCCAGACGCCCTCTACACCCAGCACGGGTCCAGCGTGCCCCAGGCCAGTGGGCTCAGTGAGGAAGCAGAAGCAGACCCAGCGGAGCCGGTTCCTGTCCCAGCAGCCTAGCGGCCCCTCCCCAGGGCTGGGCACAGCATGAAGGCACGAGGGCCAGTCTGGACCCAAGCCGCCCAGCATCTCTGCTTCCATCCCCGGCCTCCATTAGGGCAGAGACTTTGGCCTGGGAGATTCCCTCTGGGGCAGTGCCTGCTAGGACTGTTCCAGGTGTCTTGGGGCCTTCGGGCCCTCCACACCCCCTATCGGCAGTGGTGATAACATCCCAGGAGCCCACAGCCAGGGGCTAATTGCTACCGTCCAAGGCAGGCGCCTCCGCCCCTCCTCTGGGGTCACAGAAACTGCAGATGTTTTCCTCCTGTCTGATGTGCCCCCACTCCCCACACAGAGCGGGTTAATGACCAGCTGTGGGGCTGGCGCCGGCGCCTTGGGCGGGTGAGCGCAGTGCGTGGGAGAGGAGGGGGCGCGGCAGCCTGGGAAAAGCCCCGAGAGAGGGAGCCGAGGCAGGAGCCCCGTCCAGACAGGCCAGGCCAGCCCTGCTCTGCTCTCTTGGCAGTGCAGAAACCCCGGGGTAGCGGCAGCGATGGGGGTGCTCTGGCAAGTCCCATCTCTCTCTGAAACCTAGCAGGACAGGTTGGGGGACAGGGATGAATCAGGGAGCTGAGTTTTGCCTTCTCCCACTGAGAAGCAGGTGTCTGAGGACACCTGGGCTGCTCTCCTACAGGCTGTTTCACGCTGCTGGCCCCACCCCCAGGGCCAGGGCAGGGCCGGTCCTCAGCCAGCCCCTGACTCCACCAGGGTGCTCAGGAACATGGAGACTCTCTGCCCGCCCTGTCCCCTCCATCTCTAGCCCTCAAGGCGTCACTTCTCAGTCCCCTGTACCTGTACATGTACTCGGTCCTGCAGGTCCAGGTGGTGGAGAGAAAGGGTACCTGCTGGGAATTGGCAGAGGTGGCTCTGGTCCCCACTACTTGGTCACTGTTCCCCTGTATGGCCTTTGGTATGGCCACTTTCCTTGTCTGTAAAGTGGGTGTGTTGACCCTGGTGACCCCGGAGGATGACTGTACTTTGGACATGACCTGCCCAGCTCTCTCTGTCCTAAGTCTGCACCGTCCCTGATCATCCTCTGGGAACCTGGCTACCAAGTGGCTGCTCTGCACCTGTATGCTGCCCAGCTCCTCCAGGAAGACCTCCCAGATTAAGCGGAATGCCAGGAGAACCCAGGCCACACCGTGGCAAAGCTGGGGCACATGGGGCTCTTCTCCAGCCAAGTAATCACCAAGTCCAGCTGATGCTAGCTCCTAAGTGGCTTCTGAATTCCTCTCCCTTCCACTGTCATGGGTTGGGCATCCCTGCACCCTGAGGGCCCTGTACCTGAGCATGCATCTGTCATATCATTCGTCCCCCCTGCAACACAGGGAAGGCCAGGACTCCCACCAACCCAATGCCTGGCATACGAGAAGCACAGGAGCCCGAGTGGTTGGTGGAGAGGCCCAGAGCCAGCTGAGGGCCTGGGGCAGGCTTAGCCATATCTCAGGTCTGACTGCAGCTTCCTGGTCATACCAGCTGAGGGGCAGAGATGGAAGGGGAGGCCTCGCACCTATGTGGAAGGGAAGCAGGTCAGGATCCGAATCTGGTCCTTCCTCAACTGAGAGCAGGATGTTATACCCTAGCAGGGTGCAGGTCAGCCCGACCTGTTGCCCACTGCAGCCCCATATCCTCTGCTTGCCTCCCAGCTGCCACGTCCTGATTCCTTTCCTCTCTCCTCTGCCCTGGTTCCTAGCACCCAGCCCCCTCTTCCTTCCTCACGCCAGACCATAAGGTGACAAACATTTTTCTCACCCAAGCAAGCTGCAGCCCTGAGGCCCTGCTCCTGAGATCTTAGCCCTGTTTGTGTTTGCTGGTTCCCCAGATGCACACCCTCCCACCACAGCTGGGGGAACTGCTGTCCTGGCCTTTTGAGGCCTGGCAGACCTGGGACCACCTGGCTCTAAGGCTAAGATTCAGGCAGGTCCCACCACCTGCTGCCGATGCCAACACTCTCCGCCCCAGCTGCAGCGAACTGCACTGTCTCACAGCCCGGATTTCCCTCAGCAAATGTGCATTTTTAATGACACTTTTTGGAGTGTAGGCAGCAGCCTCTTTGGAAGGCTAGTGTGGGGGTGGGAGAGGCTGGGGGCTGCCGAGAAAGCAGAGAGAGAATTCCCCAGGCTTCCCCAGAGAACCCTTTAAAAGCTCAGTATTGACATATGCATTGTCTCAGCCCTGTGGGTTCTGTGCGATGTTCGACACCTGCTTGGAAGCAGAGGAACCTCAATCTGCCACGTACCAGGAGGGGCCTGTCGGACCACCCCAGCACCCAGCCCTCCTGACGCCCTGTCCACCCGTGCAGCTGCCTTCTAAGAGGAATAGGGGTGAGGAGAGCTCTAGGGGGTGGGTGGAAGATGGGATAGGAAAGAGATTAAGAGAAACATGGGGTGGGAGTGTATAACGTAATTCCTCTATGAGCCCCGACTTTGAATTCAGATAGACCTGGGTTTGTGTCTGCTGCTTGTTAGCTGGATGCCTTCGGGCAAGTTGCATCCATCTCTCTGTGCCTCGGCTTTCTCATGTATAAAGTGGGAACAATAATAGTACCATTTCCTAGGGCTCATTTGAGTATTAAATGAGATAATTCATAGTGCTCTTAGCACAGTGCCTGGCACCTAGTTATGCTACCTAAGAGGTTGAATTATTCGTGTAGGGGAGGGAACCTGCTTAGAAATGAGGTGAGCTGGTTTCCGTCTGGGCTCTGACAACACACCAGGTGATCCCAAGCAAGTCTCTGCTGTGATAAGGCCACTTCCCCAGAGCCCTACTGACCTGGGAACTCTTAACATTTTGGGCTGGAAAATTCTTTGTTTTGAGGGGCTGTCGTGTGTATTGTAGAAGTTTAGCAGCATCCCTGGCCTCTCCTGGCTAGATGCCAGAATAGCCAATCTCCAGACATTGGCACATGTCCCATGGGGGCAAAATCACCCCCAATTAAGACCACTGTTCTAGAGGAAGGGGTGTGACGCTCAAGCAGGGTGGTGGTGCTCGCGATGGTTGTGCAGGACAACTGCGGCAAGTGGGTGCAGAGGGGAAGGGGGAGCACAGTTGGGGGGATTCCAGTGGGGGATCGTCCCCATTTGTCTTGGGACAGAGGGCCCAGTGGTGGGCAAGAACAGGGGTGCAGGCCTTCCTGTCCGGGGAGCCGGCTCCTGGGCTCTGTAGGAGGAGGCAGTGCGTTGTGTTTGGGGGAGACAGGTGGCGAGTGGGGGGGGGCCTCTGGCTGTCAGACGTGGTTACAGAGCGGGCGTGAGGGAGGGCCACAGACTGGGAGACGGGCGTGGGGAGTGTCGCGGGCACCCTTAGACAGGGCAGGCAGGGAGGCTGCCAGGGCGGGGGCTGGCTGTATTTGGAAGAGCAAAAACGAGGTCAGGCAGCGTCTTCCTTTGCTGGTAAACTGCTATCATTTCGGAAGGATTTTCACCTCATTTGGTTCCTGCTTAAGTGAAATCCACAACATGTGTTCTCTGCATTAGTGGAGTGTTTGTGCTTAATTAGTGGCAAATTCTTTCATATTAAAGTCATTAAGTTTTGCTGTTTGCTCTCCTCAGCCCCGGCCTAGGCTCTTCTGTCTTCCCCTTGAACGCAAACGGGTCTGACTGTGCACGTGCAGGCCGTTCCCATAGTGCCCACGCGTGTGCACGCACACACTCACACTCCCCCTCTGGCAGTTGGACCCTACAGCACCAGCCCTTGAGCCCGTCCCTCCCAGGGCTGGCATCTCTCAGCACCTCCATCCACCCAGGCACCTCCACGTGGAGGCAGCTCTGCTCGGCCCCACCTCCTCCTGCCTCGGGGCTTCCTCCTAGGCAAGGCTTTAGGGTCTGGATCCTGCCTGCCCAGAGGGACTCCACAGTGGGAGGGGCCGCAAAGGGAGAGACCACAGTTTAGGCCGGGGCCCCACTACTGAAGGGGCAACAAAGAGAACACGACCTAACTGCTCAGGAGGTTGTGTCCACGTGTTCCGGGAGGGCTAAGAGCTCGCTGTGCACTGCTGGAGCAGCACTGAGGACGCTGGAGGGATACTCGGATGGGGGCGCTCTTGATTCCCTCCCCCCGCCCCCCAGGAGGGCCTTGGTCCCACCAGCCCCTACTGCTGGGACCTCTGGGTCAATGCTTTGTAGCCACAGCACGGTGGTGCCCCTGAACTCTTGGTCAGGGAGTGGGATCAGTAGCCAGCGCCCTAGAGCAATCTCTTCCCCTCCACCTGCTTCCCAAGGAGCTTCAGCAGGTAGGAGGTGTCTGCCACAGGCAGCGAACCTGCCATTTCATTTCTGGGCAGGACTCACTGGGCTGGACCCAATCAGCGATATTGTACTCAAACTGCAGCACAAGGTTTAGATTAGACAGAACATCCTCGGGCAGGGCCAAACCCCTTCACCATACGGATGGCACAAGAACTGCACCAGGCCTTGGCACAGGGTGCTCAGGGCCTCCTCTGTACCAGGACTTAGGCGGTGCTCGGAGACGGAGCAGCGATGTTGGAGAAGATGGCGGGAGTCCTCTTGCGTGGCCCCTCCCTGGTGAAGCCGCGGCTGGCAATATCTCAGTTGACACACCTGGACTCAGACCCCAACGGGGCAGTCTCTCTTTCCACGCCTCCAAGTTCAGTGCTGTCTCCATCCAAAAAAAAAAAGCTACCCTGTGAGCTCTGCTCCTGGACCAGGGACCTCAGGCTGGAGGGTGGCAATCTTTATCTGATGCAGACAAGAGGGGGCTGGAAACAAGGGGCTGGCAAAGACTTGGGGTCGAGCTTTCTCTTGACTTTTCTCAGCTAGTGTAGCTCCAGGAATCCCCTAAAGGGTCTCCAGCAAGTGGGCTGGGGGTGGGTCAGGGGACAGGTTCCCCAGGCGCCAGCAGACCAGGGCCCCAGGTCTGCTAGGGTACGAGGAGGAGGTGAAACCCCTAGCCCTTGTGTCCCCCTGGCCGATGTGAGAACCCACACCCCACAGAGCAGAGACTTCCCCACGCCCAGAAACCCAGGCTTCTGTCTGGGTAGCATGTGAGCGGGACCCAAGGGCAGGCTCTGCATCACAGGATGCAACAGAGGTGGTGGCACTGGGGGAAATGGGCAGGGAGAGCCTTTTAATGGTCCTTCCATCACTTCAGAAGCCATCCGTTGTTCATGTCCCCCACACTCAACCTGCTTTCTGGCTCAGCTACTACCCTTAACCCCAATTCTCTCCCCTGGCCAAGGTACCAGTGAAAATGAACATTTCTCCCCAAAATATAAGGAATGGCCTTTTGTTGCCCTGGTGCTGGGTCTCCCAAACTCACCCAACCTCTCCGTGAACACCAGCCTTGGCTGTAAGACCCCAACTCACTGTGCCTAACTCAGAGTCAACACACAAAAGCATCCTCCCCAACCACCCATGGAAACCCCAGTAGTAGCCCCCACTAAGGTCTCAACATCAGTGCCCACCTAGACCACAACAAAAACCCCGGTCACAACCCTCACCCTAGTGTTAACCTTCTCCTGCTTCAACCACACATCACTTTCATACCAGCCCTAACCACAGCTCCTCTGGAGCTCCAGGTCTCAGCCCAGCTCAGCGTCACCCTCCAGGGGCAGGACAGCCAGGGCCCATAGTTTCCTTTCCACCTGAGAGTCCCCCGACTTGGAGCGGGCGTACAAAGGTCCTGAGGCTGGGTTTCCGGGGGACACAGGCCGAGCCACTCTGGGGTGATCTGCTTGGCTGGGGCACTGTGTTTCCAGGCTGTGTCTTTGCAGTCTCCCCACCACAGCAGGGCCTTGTAGGCACGTCCTGGTCCCAGGGCTGTCCCTTTCCCCAGCACCCAGGAGGCTGATGGGGGCGGTGTGAGGGCACAGCTTTCCTCTGTCCTGGGGCTAATGCCAGCCTCAGCACTTTCCAGCAGCAGGACCCATGCGCAAGTCCCTAACCTTCCTGAACCCCGGCCTCTTCACCTGGAAAGGGGCCCCAGCACGTCCACCTCATTCTGTTGGGGTGAGGCTGCAGTGAGGGTGCCTGCATAAAATGACCTCCACAGTCCGGGGGGCCTTCTGGGAGCCCTCCTGCCCGGGCCCCTCCGCTCCCAGCACCGGGTTGTCATCTTCCCTTCCTCCCCGGTTCTCAGCAGCACTGAAATCATCCCTTGGCAAACTGCTGAGAGGAGCACATCCCCGCCGCTGTTTCGGCCTGTCCTCTTCCTGCCCTGCCAGGCAGGGGCACGCGGGGTGAGGGGACCTGAGCAGCAGGAGGTGAGAACCCCACGCCCAGCCACTTGCCCCCAGCCTTGCTCGCTCCCCCCAGTTTCCCCCAACACCGGTGGTGCCCGAGTTTCGAGCGTGGGGTCTTTCTCCTCCTCCCCCTCCCCGACCATCCCTCTGCCCAACATGAGTCTATTGGGAGCCTCGCCCAGTCCCGCTTCCAGCTCAGACTTGTCGGGGTTTCAGGAGTCGCTGGGTAGGGGCCGGCATGCCAGGGCCTGCTCCTCGTCCTGCCTCGCAGAGGGAGCCAGCACGTAGGCACAGGGCTCGGCGCCCAGCTGCAAGGCGCAGCCCAGCCTCTGCGGCCACCTGCTCCCGCCTCCCTTCCCATGCCCGTGCCCTCCTGGCCCCGCCTCCCACCCTGTCCAGGGTGGCCCCTGAAAGCCCTTCCACCCCCGAGAATGGGCCCATCCCCTCAAGTGCTCCCCTCCCTCTCCCTGGGAGAGAGAGTCCGAAAGGGTTGGGTTCCCTGCAATGCCCCCCAGTGATGGCAAGAACAGTTAACACACGTATATCACTTACGGCCCTGCCCAGGTCTGAGTGTTTATCTACACGTTAATTCACTTAGTCCTTGCGACAACTCTGGGAGCGAGGTGCCATTACTGTCCCTATTAGAGATGAGGAAACTCAGAGAGGCCAAGGTGGCACAGTCCAGGGCAATCTGTGTGCAGCGGCTCTGCTTGGCACCACACCCGCTCCTCCAAGGCCTCACCCTGTCCCTGTCCTGGCCTGCACCCGGCCAGGGGCTGGCAAGGGCTCCTTGTGGGGAAGGCAGGCACCACCCCCTTCTGCCTCCCACCCCTGGCTCTGGGGAGAGGCTGGGCTTCTGACCCCCACCCCAACACATCCTTTGGGACCACAGGGGCCAGCAGCGCTGGGGCAGCCCAGCCACAGGGACATTTCTGGGGACTCCATACAGAAAAAACCTCTACTCTTCCCCGTTCCCTTTCCCTCCCTGTCCGGAAGTTCAGAGACTTGATGTCCAGTTTGAGCTGTCTTCTGAGGGTGGCTCTTCCACCTGGGACACGCTGGGTGGGGGTCGCCACCTCCCCTGCTGCCTCCTGGATGTGGGGCTGTGGGGACCAGGCATCCACAGATACAATCTCATTTAATCCTCACCACCGCCCCAGTCCCCTCAGCCCCAGGCCAAGAGACGAAGGGGGTGACTGCCAAGCTCCGTCCTTTCCCTAGAAAAGGAAGGTGCTGTTTTTTCTTTCCCTCCACATTTTTTCACCCCGCCCCTCCCACTCCGGCTGTTTCCACCCTGAAGCCAGGAAGCGGCAGCCCTGCTCATGAGAAATCAGCTGAGGCCCTCCAGGCCCAGTCCTCAGGGCTCAGGGTCCCTAGGGGTGCTTGGAGGTTGGCTCTGGCCCCCAAGGTGAGCAGGGTGCCCTGACACACCTCGCGGCCACCAGCCAGCGTTGGACAGCGAGCCGGCTTTCCCGCCAGAGGCTGCTAGGAGAGCGCAGCAAATTAGCTTAACGAGCCAGGCCCGGCTTTAATTGGGGCCCTCTGCTTTGCAGCGCCATCTCCTGCTTTCATTTTTAATGCTGGGAAGGGGGAGGGTTCTTTCTCTCTCTCCCGTGCATTTTTACCCTAGCTAATGGCTCCTTGCTCAGAAAGGACCCTACAACTGCTAATTGGATTTAATTACTGGGGTAATTAATGATTCGAATGGAAAACTGAAATGTTGTGGGTGCATTTTGTGTATAAATAGAGAGGAAAGTCAAAGGGACAGAGAAGTCAGCCTGAGACCCAGGGAGAGTGTGGGCGGGAGGAAGGGCCAGGCTGACAGTCCTTCAGTGGGCGGCGGGCGGGCAGACCTTAGACGGGACTGCCTGGTCTAAGCTCCCCATTTACAGATGAGGAAGTGGAGGCGCAAGGAAGAGCAGCTTGGCCAAGGTTGCAGGAAGTTGGTGGGAATCAAGGAAGGAGGAGCTGCAGAGTCAGACCCTGGAAGAAGAGGGTGGAGAGGTGTGGCTTGAAACTCCCTGGCCCAATAATGTTATCACAGCATCTCAGAGCCTGAGAGCACCTGAGCAAGAGTTATCAGCCAGACACAAGCCTGTAGAAATGTACTGTGGTTGTTCCTCCTGTTGGGGTTATAAAGGCCCTGCCTCGGGGTCACTAGATAAGCAAATAGCACAAATCGAGTCAGGAAGCAGCCAGGTGTAGCAAGAAAGAACAGTGGGAGGCAATTGGGAGCTGGGTGCCCTGGAAGGCCACTGCCTGTGGATCTTTCTCCTCTCTGGGTCTCTTCTTCCTGGTCTACAGGGACTGGGGCTGGATGAGCCTGTGTCTTAAGCTTCCTGATCTTTTACCTCTTTTCTGCATGGCTCACACCCACCTACCCACCAGCACCTGAGCGATGGGGGCTGGGGAGGGTGGGATGGGTGAGGATGAGCTTCTTGAACCTTACAGTGACATACAGACTTTGTACTACGCTGGGGAGCAGGAGCCTGGGGAAAGCAATAGGAGACGAGAAGCAGGTGGGAGAGGACTGGCCATCTGGGGGTGGACGCTTGGTCCACCATCCACTCCAGAGTGGGCCCACATGACCTTTGGTGATGCCTCAAAGCTGAGGGCCCAAATCCATGTGTCCATCCACCAGGTGGGCATCCCGCCCTCTGTGTGCCCCACCGAACACCACTGTAGCTGCTCCCTCACCTCCACCCCTCCCAGGCCCCAACCACACTGGTCACATCACCATGGCAATTTGACTGCCCTTCTGAATTTTTAGAACACAGCCCTTGAGCTCCCTATCCTTAGCTCAACTGAGAGTTTAGGCTCCAACCCACCATTTCTTCTGGAACCATGGTGCTGATAACACTGAAAATAGCAAAGCTTCACTGAGCACTCACTATCTAATGGGTATTACGTTAGGCAACAAATCTCATTCCATCCTCACAAAAATGCTGTAAACTCTGCTGACCCTCCCTTTTCCCCTTATGCTGGGAAACTGAGGCTCAGGCTGGTGAAACGATCTGTCCAAGCCACACAGTTAGTGAGTGGATTTGAATACAAATCAGAACGTGTTACACAAGTCTCCATTTGGGCTCTCCACTGCCTTGGGGCAAATTTAAACTACTTATCAGGTCTTCACCATCTGTCCCTGCCCTTATTCTCAGCTTCCTCTCCTGCCCCTCCCATGTCCCCACCCTCCACACCAACCCCCACCCCGCCCTTTCAACACTCAGGTCCCACACTGCCACCAGCTCTGTCCTCAAGTTCCCACAGCACCTAGCTCTTTGCTCAAACCGCTCTCCTTGGAACACAGCATTGGCTGTGCCAGGAACAGAGACGTGTTCATCTCTGAAGCCCCAGCACCCAACCTAGCAACCAGGGGCCTGGACCCAGCTTTGCTCAATGAACCCCAAGCCAGAGTCAGATCCCAGAGAACAACATGCTTGGGGACGGGAGTCTCTGTTGACTTCTCAGGAAGCTGACTGATCAGGAGGACAGACTCCCTGGTCAGGGCCATGATTATTTGCAAAACGGAGGGATTGTCAGTAAGAGAAAGGCTGAGATGCCATGTGTGTGGGGTGCATTCAGGTCACACCCCAGTGGGTGTGTGAGCCCCATCCTTTGCTACCCTGGCCAGTTCGCCAAGGTGATCCCATCTCTCTCCTCCAGCCCCATTTACCCTGCTGATCCTGGATTCTGGAATAATTGAGAGGAAAGTGCCACCTATTTTGTAGATGTTGAAACTGAGACCCAGAAAGGTGAGGTGATTTACAATAAATTAATTGTAAAAGCTGAAATGAATCCAAGTCTCCTGACCCTTCCCTGGTCCCAAAAGGATGAGGAAGAGGGACCAGGCAGAGACAGGCCCTGGTGGGTGAAGACTGCCGGCCGAGCGTTTGGAGGGCAGGCTGGCTTGGATCAGGGCGAAGGTGGCAGCCCCTCTCCCCATCCCACCCCACCACTGGGCCTCAGCAGCCTGTTGGGGGGGTCTCTTGTTGGTGCAATCAGGAGGTTCTCTAGAGTTCAACCCCGCCTACCACTTTAGGGTGGGGCTGGAGGAGGGAGGGAAGCCTGGAGAAGCAGGTCAAAGCAAATCCTCCCCACCTGCCCCACCCCCACTGAGAATGGGCGGGGCCGGAGCCTGTAGGACCAGAACCCAGGCACCCTGTCCAGACATGTCCCAAAGACACAATTGAGTGGGAAGTGAGGGAGTGAGTCAGGGCCGGGAGGTGAGGGAGAGAGAGGGAGGAGGGGCAGGAGGTCTGTCCCACCTCAGAGGACTTGGGGACCAGGGTGGCAGAAGCCAGAGAAAGGGTGGGTTCTCAGAGTGGGTGGTGTTGGCTCAGTGGGTCTTTGGCCTAAGGCCCCTGCCTGCCTTCCCGGTTACAGGCTCAGGCAGGCCCTGGGAAGCAGGGCTGCTGGCGGCACCCAAGGCCAGGCAGGGCAGCAAGGAGGGAGGCAGCATCTTGCCTGCATTGTCTAGGGAAGAACCGCACTGAGGCCTGAGAATGGGGAGATAGCTGCCTGCCTCACCCTGACAATGCTAGCAACAATCAACAGGAGGCTGGAGGGCTGGCAGTGGAGGTGGGGTGGAGCGCATCCTTTATCTCCCGGCCCCTCCCTCAGTGCTGCCCACCCGCAGCAGGCACAGGCCGGCCCTGGGAGGCAGTGCTCAGGGAGGGCCCCCAGAGTCCACAATGGAGTGGGGGGCAGGGAGGTTCTGGTGAGGATTAGGGCGGGGAGACTCTTTGAACCCCAGAAAGACTGGTGGGAACTGGTTCTTGACTCATAGCAGAGAAAGGGGGGTGGGGAACGGCAGAGGCTTGTGCTTTATTATTTTTTTTTCTTTTATGAGATGTGAACTCAAGCAATTAAAAATCTGCATTTTATTTTACACAATCTGCCCTGCTGTGTCTCTTCATCTTGGCTCCAGCCCTGGTCCCATCAGAACGGCCAGCATTTCACAGCAACTTTTCATCTTCAAAGTGATTAGACAGACTGTGTGTCTTAGTTTTTATAAGGTTTAGCCCCCCCTCCTTTGTAGGCTCCCTCAACCCTAGAAATAAATACTGGTGGACAGTGTTTGTATTTCCTGCCTCCCAGAATTCTAGCAGCAAGTTGTTTTATTTGCACCAATATCGGCTGAACACCTTTTATGTACCAAGCACTGTGAAGTGCTTCTCCTTTAGGATCTTGTATTTTCACTTCTGTCTTCTGGAGCAAGTACTAATATTCCCATTTTACAGAGGAGGAAACTGAGGGCCAGTGGTTAAGAAATTGCCAGGTTGCATGGTTAAAAAGTGGTGGACTCACAACTTAAACCCGAGTCTTCTGGTTGCAGTGTGCTGTGCTCTTTCACAATGACACTGCCCTCTGTTTTTCTTTCTTCTGAATTAGGACCCTCTCCCCTAAGACCGCATTCCAGCTCTGTAGGCAGGCAGTGCCTAACTCACTGGCTTGAATATCCTCAGCTATCAACAAATTTGCTGACGTTACTAAGACTGATTTCCCCAGAGGACAGACAGGGTGGGCTGCAGAAGCTGATGATGACCTAGGTGACCTGCCCAGACTGGGTCTCCTCCCAGAAACTTACCAGGGGCAGAGAAGGGAAAGAGAGCAAGAACTGGGGTTTTGGAGTGGCGAAGTCTCAGCGTGGAGCCAACTGGTGCCCAGACAGGTAGCTGGGGACCACACCTGCCCAGGCCCTGCCCTGCCTGACATGCTGCCCCAGGCACCAGTTGGCAAAGGCTCCCAAGTGGACTTGAGCAAGAAAGTTCTTGGAAAAGCAACACCCATGCCTGACCCTCTTGGCCAGGTGGCAGCAGATGGAAGTCATGCCCTGCCAGAGTTGGGGCCTGAGCCTCTGGACCGTCCCAGTTGAGAATGGCTGCCATACACTACCCTCTGCCTTTGGCAAAGTTTGACCCCAAACAACTCCACCCAGGTGATTAAATGATCTCTTTTCCTTTTTTCAAGGTCTTCACCCTGGGAAACTGCTAAAATGTTCTATACCCTTCACTGGGGAGAAGTTCTTCCTGATGTCTGCCCTCAATTCCTGCTGCTGCAGTGGAAGCTTACTATGTCCCTTGGTGTGCTTGGGCCTGCCAGATCAGGTACCAGAGCTAGAGATCAGACAGCTCTTTCCCCTTAAGGAGAGAATGGGAGTGGGGTGTGGTGCTGGCTAGGGAGGGAGCTTGGGCGGCAGACACACCTGGGGCTGGGCTCTCCCACTCACTGGCAAGTTGATTTACCCCTGTAAGCCTGTTTCCTTATCTGTAAAATGGACCTAATATTTTATTACAAAATGGCTATAAGGATTCAATAAAACAATGTACGTACATGGTTAACCAGGTGCCTGACACAGGTAGGTAATTGCTCTGGAAGTGGTGGCTGGTATGCGGGCACCATGGGGTCACGGACAGAGCCGCAAGCTGAGATTTTCTCTCAGGGCTGGAGCAGGGCCCTTTCCAGCACCCCAAAGTGGGTTCCAGGCCCTCCCCAAAGGCTAAGGCTACTCCCCTCTGTCTCTCTCTGCTGACCCACAGAAGGCTGCGCAGCCTCAAAGCCCCACCGCAGGTCCCAGCCAGCTCAACTGTTTCTCCCCCACAATTAGCACCCTAACTCTGGTCTATGGTGCCTGGCCTGGTCCTGGAGTCCTGTGGCCAGTAGCATGGGCACCTAGGAGAGCTCCACAAAGTGGGGCTGGGGCCATCCTCTCTGCGAGGATTAGGAGAAATGCCATGTGTCCACCAGCTGACCCCCGGGGTGGGCACCTGCATAGACCTGTGTCCACACAATGGTATGCAACAGGTCCCAAAGGTGCAGAGAAAAGAAGGACCAGGGGCGCTAGAGGTTTGACCTGAGCTGAGGGGCCTTTCCCCAATCTCCTTCCCTAGTTCCTGGAGTCTAAGAAAGTTCCAAGTGTCCTCAAGGGAACTTTGGGACTTGTTCCCATGTCCAGCTGACAGACGCCAATGAGCACAGCTCCTCCCTCTCCCTGAGTCCTCCCCACCACCTCAGGCTGGCCACACCCTGCTGTGCCGGTGCCCAGCCCGAGTCCTGGAGAGCAGAGGCCCCTATCCCAGCAGCCTGCCCCACCTCTGCACTCTGGCACCGTGGGTGCGACGGGCCTCTGGGCCTGGCTGGAGTCACAGGATGTCTGGGAGGGCCCCATTCCATCTCCGCCTGCTCCCTCCTCACCCACAAATGAGCAAGGGAGAGTGGCAGGAGCCTGGGGTAGGGCCTTTTGGAAGACACTCGGTAGCTTCCCTGGGCACGGGCACTGGCCTGGAGATGTCACACACCTGGCTCATAAAGTCCTCAGCACAACTTCCAAAGCAAAGGTTGTAAGACAGCTGAAGAGACCAAGGCTCAGCAGCACCCAGGGACTGCGGAAGTCACGGTTAGCGGCAGAGCCAGGATGCAAACGCAGGTCTGCCAGGCTCCAAATGTAGCGTGCTCCCCACTGGCTCAGCCCCTTCCTCTCCAAGGCCCCCAGAGGCTTCGGGTGCTTTCCAGGCCCAGCTCTGTTGGGACAACACAACCTCTCTGGGTCTCTGTTCCCCACCTGTAAGGCAGGAGTCACAAGCACCGCCACACCAGCCCCTGCAGGTTTGCTGGGGCCATCAAATGAAGCGAGATCTGAGAGGCGCCATGCCACTGCAGGAGAGGCGCTGAGCAGCAGCATGTGTCCCTGTGGGGGTGAGGACCCCTGACGGCTTTGCCAAGGGGCTGGGGGAGAATCTCTGCCCTCGTGGCCACTGTGGGCAGTGAGTAGGTGCGGGGAGTGACCATGCCCCTGGACGCTGACCTTGCAGTCTGAGCGCACGGGGCCTATGCCCCACCCCCCTGGGAGGTGCCCATTCTTGGCTCTGAGAGTCCCTAAAGTGACAAATTCATTTAGTTACAATGTCATTTTTCAAGCACTGACACTTAGTTCATGAAGGGGCCTCCTGGCGTGGGAGTCAGGAGACCCAGGTCCTAATCCTGATGCCACCACGAGCCGGTGAACTATGTGGCTTTCTCTTTCTGGGCCTCAGTTTCCTCATTTAAAACGCAGGAGGGCTGGTTGATGGATCCTTTCCCTCAGGGTCCCCCGGCTTGGCCAGTCTGAGAGTCTCTGCGGGGCAGCCAGCTCTGGTGTGAAAGGCAACAAGCCCCCAGGCCTGGAGGTGTGGGTGTGAGCGTCCCCTCTACGCGTTCCCAGGGTCCCGGGGGCTGTCAAGAGGCGGGAATGAAACCTCTAGGACGCTATTGCAGCACTGGCGGGATAGGAACAGACTGGATTTTGCAACCCTCCGCCACGTTGCATGCAAGGCGTGGCCGATTCTCAAGGGGCTCTCGAGTGCCCGTGGTGGAAGGGTGTTTCTCAGAGCTGCTCGCTCTCTGAAGGGGCAGGGCTGGCCCTCTTCTGGGACGGGGGCATATGAGGGAAAATACCAACTCTGCGAAACAAACCCAGGCTCTTGCCCAAGTCAAGGGGCGGCCCACAGCAGCACCGGAGCTTCGGTAGCTGAGGGGTGACTCCTGGGCTGGGATGCCTGGAACTCACACCCAGGAAGTGAGGTGTCTGTTAGTAAGTGAGGCTCCCAGCAGTGAGTCAGGGCTCTGCAGTGGGGTGGAGGGGTGCTCAGGAGGCTAGGCTGGGGAGCAGAGCGCTTGCTCAGCTAAGTTCCATTCCTACCTATGCCAGCCATTCGCTGTGTGGCCCCAATAAGCTATAACCACTCTGGGCTTCAGTTTTGCCATCTGTCAAATGGGAACACCAACTACTGCTCCTTATGATTATTGCTAAGGTCAAACCAAAGTGACGTCACGAGGATAAAGGGCATTCGAGAACTTTCCATGCTTTACTTAAGTTCTGTCTCCCACAGTAATGCCGGGAGCTGGCTCTGCCCCAGCGGTACTCCCTGCAGGACATCCTCCCACCAGCCCTGAATGGGGCAGGTGCTAACTCGGGTTCACTGATGAAGGGATGCGAGCTCAGGGAGGTGCAGCAACTGAGACTTGATGCTAGGGGTTTTCTGGGTCTCAGCACCCCGAGTAAGTGAACAAGGGGGATTGTGGGGGCCATCTCAGTTTGTAGACCCTAGAAAGGGACTGTAGGGGGCCCCTCCTTTGAGTGACACCTCTTCTGTCCTTCCCTGCTCTCAGGTAGGTACTGTGGGGAGGGACAAGGGGCCTCTCCCAGACACTTCCCTTCCTCCTGGCTCCGGGGGGCATCTGGAGAGGAGACAAATCTAGGGGAGATGTTAATTAGTTCTGACAAATTAATAAAGAAAGCCTAATTTATTCTCCAGATCTCATTTCCTTCGCTGTGCTTTATTTTTCTGCCCAACAAGCTGCTGCGAGGGAAATGGAGGGGAAAGGTGGTGGTGGGGGGTCAATTTGAAGACAGAGGTAGGCCAAATCCACCTGCCCCCTCCTCACTGGCTCCCTGCCCCACCCCCACCCCACCCTCCCCTGCTCCAGGAAGCCAACCCCAGACATTAAGCTGTCAAACCACTCCCAATTATCTCCCTCTATGCCCGCCAGCTCCAGGGGCGACAGTTGTAGCAAGCTGCCGTTGACTCATTCTGTCACCGGCCTGCCCTCCTCTGGGAAAATGCAATTTAATGAAGTCCTATGGCAGGGCTTGGGCAGACAGGGTCCCAGGAAGAGGGTAGCACCAGCTTGGGGACCGGCGATAGTCTCTTTCTGTGGGGCAGTGTCTTTGACCTGTGTGATGTGACCTCACCCCCAGACCCTGGAGGGGTCACCGTGGACCTTCCCTGCTCCACTCACCTCTTCAGCAGCTCCGAGCAACAAAGGCATTAACCTTCTCTGCAAGGGCCTCCACCTCCCTTGGCTGCCTATTTTAATAGCGTATGGTCCTGACAGCTGGGAAATTCTTCCTGCTGTTTCATCTCCATCCCTTTAGCTGAAGAGGAAGTCCATTTCCCCACGCCTTTTGATACAGAGTCTGGGAGAGGGTCAGCCACCGCCAGACGTCATCCAGGTCAGGCCGGGGTCGGGCTGAGGCCGTCTGTGGACTGCCAAACCCGCCCTGGTGCTGGAAGGAAGAGGGTCTTCCTTTTCACTTTTGGCTGGGCCTGGCCTGGCCTCTTGCCCCTCTCAAGTCCCACCTCACCAGGGTCATTTGCTGGAGGTCTCTGTTCCCTCTGGCTGCAGAGCAGAGAAGCCCCTGGCTCCTGGCTCCTGGGCTCAAATCCCAGTTCTGCCACTTGCTGGCTTTGTGGCTTTAAACTTTCTATATCTGTTTCCTCATCTATACAAATGGAGAGAAAATAACAACTCCCTCAAAGGTTTGGGGGAATATTAAATAAATTTCTATAAGCAAAGCATGGAGAGCGGCATCTGGCTGGGTCAAGCGTGCAGCGGACGGTGGCTTCTGGTGCTGTGGCCCCACCACGCCCCCTCTGCCCCCGGGCCCCAAGGCAGCACCTTGCCTCTATGCAGCCTTCACTAGCGCTCTCCCCGCTTCTCCTCTCCTCTTCCTCCAGTGCCCGTCTTCCAGTCTCAGTTTAAGCATCCCTCTCCCTGGGAGAGATCCCCTGTCCCCAGACTGAGTTAAGCCTGTCTATGTCCCCACCAGGCCCAGGCCTTTGCCACATGCAAAATAGCTTGTTCGATGTCTGGTCCCCCTCCAACCCCAGACCATGAGCTCCCTGAGAACATGGATGGATGGCACCTGCCTCGCTCAAAGCTACATGCCCGGCACCCGCACACGGGAGGTGATAATCACGTTGTGTGTGTGATCAATAATTAAGAGTTGACTGACACATGACATGACCCGGAGGGCAAGGTGCCTCAAAGCTCCCCGGCCCCAGTGGAAAGGGTCTGGGACCCGGGCGGGTTTGAGAAATGCGCCCGACAGAGGATCTGGCCACATGTTTCTCCTGCCTGCCCCACTCCGTGGCCCACTAGTCAGGAAGAGCCTCACACTGGTACCAAAGGGACAGATAAATGTCTTACAGCAAGGTGCGGTCGGACAGACCCAGAGCTCACAGATTGACTGACCCTCGAGAGTCGAGGCACCACTCTTGCATCCTTCCTGGTCTGAGTGCCATGGACTTCACCAGGAGGTAGGAATAGTCACTTGTGCCACACAGATGGGCAAGCGGCTGCGGCAGGACCCTCTTTCCATGGAAGCACACCTGGCCCACGTTAGTAAACCACTTCCTGTCTGACTCGCGCCTGAACTCCCCCCTTCCCACCCACTCTGAGATCCCAAAAGGATGAATCCCGTAAGGTGCAAGGTAGCTTACTGCCGGGTTAATGAAATGCCCGGCTCAGCCTGTCAGGCTGTCAACTCCTCCGCATCCACGGCGCCCAGCTTGGGGCCGGCACGTGGGTGCCCAGGAGCTGTGTTCCAAAGGATGAGTGGCCTTTGTCATGTCTGCCCTTTCACACTGGCTGGGCACACACCCTTAGTGTGCCACCTGCTGCCTGTTCTCCAAGATGACCACTCCTCCTTGCAAATCTTCTGGCTCAGGGACCCTGTGTTAGCACCCAGAGACTGGGTTCTCAGGGCAAGGAGCCACCTCTGGTGGCTCACCCAAGGTCACACAGCTGGCCCACCCCCATCACTTTCCTGCACAAGCACCTGAGGGCAGGGGCAGTTTCCTTCCTCCCTCTGGGTCTTACCCCTGACCACCCTAGTGTTTCTTGCAACAGAGAGAGCCCAGAGCTGGAGAGAATGGCTTCTGGGGACAGAGGGCTGCACAGGGTCAGAGACCTTGGATTTGAGTCCCTCAGCCTAAGGGTAGGAAGAGGCCCTTTGGGCCCTCCCAGCTTCCACTTTCCCATCTACGACTTGGTTTCCTAAACGTCGGGAGTGCTTAGAGTGGGCCTCCCTCTACTCCCTAGGGTAAGGGGTAGGCCTTGGGGGTGTTAAGAGGGCCCTGCTGTACCCTAGGAGGCTCTTTCCAGCAGGTGGACAGGTGCAGAAGAAAAGCTGAGAGCTCAGCTGTGCCTGTACACATGCCAGGGAGGGGCATCCAGATGCCCTGGGACATGGGACAGCAAGGGGTCAGCGGGAGCCAGGCTACAGTCCAGACTGCCCTTGGCCGTGGGCAGAGAGCAGCTCCTGGAGGGACCTTCCCCATCTGGCTGCTGACTCCTGCAGCCTGGCCAGGGTGTCAGGCCCACGGCTGGGGAGGGCTTGGACATTCCGCCACTCACAGCCCAGCGGGAGCTTCTCTGGGGAACGTGGGCACCTTCCACTCAGACCCAAGTCTGAGTCCTGGTCCTGCCTATACATGCGGTGGTATTTTCAAGCAAGTCATTAACCTCTCTGAACTTTCTTTCCTCAAATGTAAACCAGGGAGACAGCCCTGACCTCGGGGGGTGCCAGGAGTCCGAGGGGACAGCACAGGAGCCAAGGAGAGAACACCCCGTAGCTGCCGTAAAGCCCTGCAGGGAGCGAAGCCCTGTCAGAGGGAGCCCTCACCGCGGGCTGGGATGGAACCTCAGTGTGGCGGGTCGGGGACAGCTTGCTGGAGCAGGCCTCCCACAGCAGGGATTTCAGAGAGACTGGGTGTTTGTGTACGTGCGTGCACACATGCGTGGATGCAGGAAGGGTATGCGTGGGCAGGAGGCAGCAGCTGTCCATTGATTGGGGTATGTGTTCATTCAAATATTACTGATGTCACTGAGCACCTTTTGGGTCCTGGACATCAGCATTGAACAGAAGAGAAAAAATTCTGTCCTCGTGGCGCTTACATTCCAGCAATGGCAAACAATAAATAAGAAGAGTGTGTGCAGGAGTATTTAATTTTAGATCAAGTGTGGCCACAGGAGGCCTCACGGAGAAAGGGGACATTTGAACAAAGAACCAAAGGTGGTGTACCAACCATGTGGCTGGTGGGGAGCAGGAGGTGCAGAGGCCCCGAGGTGGGTGTGTGACTGGTGAGCTTGGCTGGTGTGGCTGGCGGGGAGGGATGCAGGGGCCAGATGATGTAGGGCCCAGGCGTCCCCTCTGGGCCAGACGGGAGCCGTTGGATGGTGTGAGCAGAGGGACATGACCCGGGCTGTGTTTTAACAAGATCACCGGCACTGCTGAGAACACACGGTGGGGAGTGGTGGCAGGCAGACTGGGTAGGAGGTGACTGCAATCATCTGGGGCATCTCGGCGGCCTCTGCAGGGCTGGGGAGGGAGAGCCAAGGCTAGAGGCAGGGCAGGGTGGGGGCTGCATCCCGGTCTGTGGAGGTCACCTCTCCCACCCGTCCAGGTAGGACAGCTGGCAGCCACCCCTGGCTCTGCACACAGGCTGTCTTCTCAACCTGGGCCTGAAAAGGAGGCGGGAAGGGCAGGGGTGAGGAGGAAGCCATGCACAGAACGATGGCCTTGAGCCAAGACCAGAGAGATGCTTGTTCCCCTTTATTTATGAGTGTTATTGGGAGAAATAAAGCCCTCAGCAGCAGCCTCCACTGGGCGGGGAGCCAGGCCCTCACTCCTCTCTTTCCTTCCACTTTCCCCTTCCGTCCCTACCTCTTCCCGGGCACAGGCTTCCCTCTGACACACAGAGATCAAATAACTTTTCACTCAAAGGAAAGATATTATCTCCCCTCACTATTCAGCACCAACACCAGAGGAACCCACAGCCCCGCATTAAAGGCAATTAGATGGCTTTGTTTTTGCAGGGGCAGAAGGTCTGTTTGGCACCCTCCTTGGGAACTGGATCCCCCTGTGGGCAGGGCCAGTGGCTCCTGTAACTCCCAGGGGAGAAGGCTGTGGCCTTGTCCTTGGCCCACCCCCATGTCGCCCCCACCCCACAGCAGCAGAAAGGGCCCAGCTTCCCTTTGCTCCAAGAACTGCTGGTGTCCCGGAGAGGGAGGGATCCCCGCCCCCATCCAGGCAGCATTACACCTTGTCTCTGTCACCTGTACCCTAGCAGTAAGGGTGGGAGCTACGCAGCCCAGCATTGCTCCCACCAGGGCTTCTGATGCCCTGGAAATGTCACAAAACACAAGGGCATGAAAGGGGGCAGGGGCCTTGGTGATTTTTTCCAAACAGAGAGACCCTGGGCCTCCACTTCCTTCACTCAGTCACCTTGCGCTGACAGCACACCTGAGAACGAATGCTGGCGCAGCCCCTGTAGAGCGCTGGCACACGCTACCTCGCTCAATCCTCAGGACAACCCTCCAGTTGCTATCATGATCCCCCTTTTATCCGCACTCAATCAGTATTCATAGGAGAAGAAACTGAGGGTCGGAGAGCTGGTGTAGCCTGTCCAAGGGCACAAAGCTACCATGTGGCAGGGAACCTAAGTCCACCTGATCCCTCAGTTCTTCCCCCGGGGCTGGGTGAGGAAGGAGAGGGGTTAGAATCCATTGCTTGCCTTCCAGTGGTTTTCAGCTGGCAAGAGCAGTGAGACCACTGCCGCCCATGCTGCATGGGGTGGACAGGGAAAGGCCATCCATCCTCAAGTGACTTGCAGGATGGGAGGTTTTCGTCAGACACAGGTGTAAAGGCCACTGCCCTCGCCTTGACACAAAGCCCCTGGTGACCGGCTCCTGTGCGCTCCACCAGCCCGGCCTCACCGCTGCCCTCTCCCTACCCCATGCTGGGCTCTGCTCCAGGACCTACCAGACGCTGGCTCTTGCTTGCCTCTGGGTCTTTGCACAAGCTGTGCTGTCTGCTGGGTGCACCTCCCCTGTACCCACCACTCCCCTTTCCTGGCTGAAGGTCACCTCCACCTTCTCTTTCATGGCTGTTCCCATTCTGCTTCCACCCCTGCCAAACCTTCCAGCCCACTTAGGCGCCCCATAAGGCGGAGGGCATGGCCTCTCCCCACCTTCTCTCCCCTCTGATCGTCCATATATGCAGTTCCCAGACCCAGTCATACCCCACCTTGCCCCTGCTATGCCAACTTGCTAAACCCTCTCCTTCTTCCAGATTCTTCTAGAGAGTTGCCTCTCTCAGACTAAATCCACTGGTTCTTCTAGCCTTCTTGTTTTAATTTTTTGAATTTTTTAATTGATATGTCATAGTTGTACATATTTTGAGGTACATGTGACATTGTGATACATGCATACAGTGTAATGATCACATCCGTCACCTCACTTACCCCCCCCTTGCTTTTATTCATGAAGCGTTACCATGCATGTACCATGCATGTACCATGTGCCAGGCTCTGTGCTAGCTGCCTCTGGGTGGAGGGGATGCCGGCAGTGGCAAGAGGCAGGAAGGCAGGGGAATAAGAGAGACTAAGACATTTTCTTTTTCTTTAGAAGCTCTGTCTAGCAGTGGCCCAGACATGAAAACAAATGACAAGTGAGTGATAAGTGCTGGTTTTTCTTTTTTTTTAAGTATGAACTCTAAGCAAGGGGAGCTCAGAAGGAGTGATTCTGAGGGTGCTGGGGTATCACACAAGAGGATAAGCAGGAGTCCCTCAGACACACACACACACACACACACACACACACACACACGGGAACAGGAAAAGGAAAGAGTGTCTTAAAAAGCACGGATGTGGTTAAAGCATTGGCTATCTGGGGCAGAGGCGTGGGGAATAGCGGGTGAATGAAGAGGGAGGTAAGAGCTGATTTTAAAAGGGCTTTGTATTAGATGAGGGTCTGAACTTCACCTTGTAGGCAACTGGGAGCCACTGATGCCTTTTAAGCAAAGTGGTGACATGGTCACATCTGCGCTTTAGAAAGAGGCTCGTGGAATGCTAAGTGGAGAAAGCCAGTCACAAAAGGCCACATACTGTATTATTCCATTTATGAAACGTCCAGAATAGGCAGATCCACAGTCACAGAAAGTAGACGAGTGGCTGCCAGGGGCTGGGGGAGGGAACATGGGCAGAGACTGCTAATGAGTGATGAAAATGCTCTGGATTAGGTAGTGGTGACGGCTGTACAACTCTGTGAATGTACTAAAGCCACTGAATTGTACACTTTAGGAGGGTGAATTTTATGGTACGTGAATTACATCTCAATAAAAACCGAAGAAATAGGCACACGAGGAAGGATGGATGGCGGGGAGCTAGAATGGAGCTAGGCAGGCCCCCAGGAGACCTCTGCAAGCCTGCAGCACCCCCAGTGTGGGGTCCCCAGCTCCTTGCTGCCGTGAACAACCACCTTCTGAAGCCTGAGTGTCACCTTCCTCCCTCCCCCACCTAGGACTGATTCTGCTGGGGGACGGGGACACTGGAGACATCCTGGGATGCCTCCACCCCCCACAGCCAACATATCTCATATATCCTGCACGTGACAGACAGGTCACCTGACAAGCCACACCACCTATTTTTGAAGACAGGCAGGTCCCCTGGTAATAGAGCAAGCACGCAGACGCCTTGCCATAGATGGGGAAACTAGGGCAGAAAGTAACACCACGAGGACAGACGTGTGTGTCCACAAATAAGAGAGATACCTTCACGCACATCCCAGCGGGAGTCCTGGGATCACCCGCGCCACTACAGAGTGGGCCAGCGCTCTTCTGTGCGACCCCGCCAAGACTTGGGGGGCCACCACTGCCCTCTACAGACCGAGTCCTTTCTGTGGGGTCCTGAGCATCTGTGACTGGGCTCAGGGGGACACTCATGTCCCAGGGGAGGGCATCAGACAATGAGGGAGGAGGGCCGGGCCAGCCCCAGTCTTCGAGGGCGAGGTGGAAAGTACAGGTGAGTGCAGCGGGGAAGGAGCCCAGAGGGAGCGGGGAAGAGCAGGTCTGGGGCTGGGTGGGAGAGGATACCGGAGACTCTCCTACTGGGTCTGGGGGTAAAGGCAGGGCAGAGCAGAGAGGGCTAGGCGCACAGGCTTGAGGGGGAGGGCCTAGCTGCTTTCCCAGCATCCCCTAGGCCACTTCTCTCACCACAAACCTCAGTCTCAAGCCACTTGGTTGTCATGGAAACAGGCCGGATAGAACAGATGGTCTCCACTAGCCAAATTCCAATTAAACAGGGCAGAGATGGATAGGGAAGGGGGTGTGATGTGACTAGGCCGCAGAGGGCTCAGTCCTCAGGAAGGACAGGAAACCTGGGGTCATTATTCTGGCAGGGGGACCTCAGGTGGGTAAAGAAAGCTGCTTAGGGGAGGTCACCACCCACTCACCCCACCCTCACCCCTGCAGTCCTCAAAGGTGGGGAGGTGGGGACATGGAGGCTGAGGGGGTGCTAGCTGGGAAGCGCCGCAGTGGGGGCACATGGTTGTAAATTTCCAGAGCACTGAAATAGAGCACACGCATGTACGCGCACACCCAGGCTCACGTGTGCAACTAAACACTGTGGTACGTACATGCGTTTACATGCACAGAACACACAGGAGCAGTGCAGGAAGGTTAAGCAAAGTCATTATGCAGAGACACACTTTTAACCGAGTACAAAGACAATCTTTAGAAGACAAAAGAAGCAATTTATTCTCATATATTTAATAAACATGTACTAAGAATCTACCATGTCTGCAAGCAGGGATATAAACATATACGCATGTGTGCACACACACGTGAAGCATATGATCCCTAGCCTCAAGGACAGGGGATAAATTAACTAATAACATGATCACTGCTACAGTAGGACTGTTCACAAAGTGTCATGATAATATAGGCAAGAAATGACGAATTTGGGGAGGGGAATTAGAAGGAAGAGTGTGTTCCAGAGGAGGTAAGATTTCACTGGGCTTTGAAGCATGAGTAGGAGTTTGCCAGCCAGTGAAACAGGGCCCTGCAGGCAGAGGGGACAGCAAGAACAAAGGCATGGTGAGCAGAGAAGTCAGGGCTTCTGATGGGGATAAGCCCAGTATGAGTGGAGTTGGTGGGGGCAGAGCAGTTAGCGCAGGAGAGGACCCTGAAACAAGCCCTGGCGTGGAAGGTGTCATTTCTGACTCAAACACAAACACCCCACACATGGAAACATGCCATCACACAGCACCCGCCTGCGAAACCACACATTCACGGACAACTTCACACACACACACACACACACACACACACACACACACACACACACACACACACACAACCACAGAGCCTCCTGGTACTCATAAATGTGGAACAAATAGAAAAAGGATGATTTTGTTTGCTGCAAACAAAATGAGGCGGGTTTGGGAGGTGTCAGGACAACGGCATGCATCAGAGGATTTCCTACTTTGGCTACGGAGGTTCAACAGGGTGCCAAGAAAACAAACCACAGGAGGAAGAAACCTCATAGCTTATTGGGGTTGAGAAGCCAGCCAGTTCCCATCAGTTTGCTGTACATTTATGGGGCACCTACTGTGTACCAGGCACTGAGCTAGGGCCTGCAGAGATGTTTCAAGGCTGAGTCCTCTCTTTCAAAGAGTTCAGGGTTTAGGATGAGAGGAGGAGGGAAAGTAAGTGCTAAATGTGGTAGCAGGAGACAGAAGTGGGAGGGCTCATGGGAAGGGCTGTTTGGGAACCAGGTATTTTATAGGGGGGATCAGGAGCAAGGCTTGGGCAGGAGTGCACTGCAAGAGCTGGGAGCATTGGTCCGGGCTGGAACCTTGACTATGTTCATGTAAAGTTGTGGGAGGTATCTTTGGAAATGTAGACTGGTTGCAGTGAAGGCCTAGACCAGTGGCTCTCAAATGGAAGTGCCCTTGCCCCCCAGGGGACATTCAGCAACGTCTAAAGACATTTTTTACAGTCACACTGCAGGGGGATGAGGGAGGAAGGAGGATGCTATGGGCATATAGTGTATTGAGGCCAGGAATAGGCCCACAACAAAGAATCATCAGGCCCCTAAATCAGTAGGGCTGAGGTTGAAAAGTCCTGGTTCAGGTCACAGAGTGTGTACTTAAGTCGGCAGCACTGGGGAGCCCATGTTGGCTTTGGGGCAGGGGAGTGGCATGCTCCAACTTCCCTTTGCTCTGTCGGTGTGTGCAGCCTGCCCGGGAATGGGGAGGAGGCACCCAGGAAAGCCAACAGAACCAGAGCTCACAGGGGTGGGACTGGGGAGGGGCCCTGCAGAAATGGAATGATAAGATAAGAAGAGGCAGGGGATGGAGGAGGAGGAGCCAGGCTCCAGTGAATAGCAGAAATGGGCAGAGCCCAGGGAGGGTTATGTCTTAGAAAGAGGAGGGCGAGGGTGGCTTTGGATGTGTTGAGCTTGGACTGCACACAGGTCAGGCTGAAATCAGAGAGAATAGCTTGGGGGATTGTGGTCTTAAGCCCCAAATCCTCCACGGCCTTCCCAATCCCCACACCCCTGTCCCATCCATAGGCTCTGCAGGTTCAGGTCTTCTTCCAGGAGTGCTCAGGTCTGGTCCTCTCTCCCTCCCTCGGCTGTCCTGGTCACTCTCCAGCCTACTCCTCCTTAGGCTCCAGGTCTCAGAACCCCGTCACTGCCCCAGGTCAGGCCTGTGTGTCTCCATCACAGCCTAGCGCACATTTTAATCAGCCAAGTAATTCCCTGAGTTGCCTGGAGGCTTTGTGCAAAGCATCACCCCAGGGGCAGGACCACACCTGTTCCCAGGCCAGTCCAGCACCACAGCACTCTTGGCCCCAGCACAGCAAAGGATTAGAGCAGGCAGGAGCCGGCCCCCCAGTTCCCTTGCTTCAACCCTTGCCCCCCTCCCTTTTTTCCTTTTCCCCCTTTTGTCCTACCCCCACCTCCACCACAAGGCTTACCAAAACTGCTCTAGAAAGAACTGTTGTACCAGCCACAGGGATGGGATTGCACCACGGATCCCCAGCGAGAGGCACAGGAAATGGGGACAAGGGCTAACCAGAGTGTCCCGGAGCTAGAGATGAAAAATGCCAAACCTCAGGGACACATGTCCCCTCTTCTCCTCACCTAAACAGCCAATCCTGGTCTTCAGGTGCCCCTGACATGCACCAGCCTTTAATCTTGATTCCGGTCGGTTTAAGTGTTCTCTCCTAACACATAGTACCTGGTGCGTAGTAGAGGCCCAAAGAACATCTGTTGATTGACTGACCTCACGTTAAAGCATTAGGGATGAGTTACCCACAGGGTTGCCCATGACACCACCTGACCAGTAGGAAGGGCCCAGCCAAGTGAGCCATTTTGGACAGGTGGCACTGCCAAGCAGGGCACCTGGGGACGCCCTCTGGGGTGGCCTCTCTGGGGTGGCCTTAGGGCCTGCCCTTCCAGCAGGGAATATCTAGGGGCATCCAGACAGCCTGCTGGGGGAGGGCTGCTAAAGCAGGTCACTAATCTCTCTTGGAGATTAAACACCACCAGGCTGGCTCCAGAGACCAGAAACCAGCTGGGGGAGGGGGAGGAGGCCCAGGAGGGGCAGGGCAAATCTTGCCTGGGAAGTGACAGCCCAGGGCAGGGGTGGGGGCAGGGGCTTCTTTTCTGAAGCCTGGGCAGAGCCTAGAAAGATTTCCAGGGTGGTGGTGGTGGTGGGGGGGGGGTGAAGCTGAAATTGGGGGAAAAAACCATCAATATTCATTAACCATAGTTACTAATTATTAACCAGCTCGACTCCTGGACTTGAGGGCCCAATTTCTGTCCCCCAGCATCAGTCACACCATTGAAGCCCCACTGTGTCCTGCCTCCCCTCCTCCCCCAGACTGTCGCTGGCCTTGCCCTTATCTCCCATGGCCTGAGGCTGCTGCTGGGGAATCCCACCCCCTCCTCCCAGCCCTGGGGGCAGGGTGGTCAGGAAGGAAGGGGCAGACAGTGATTGAAACTGGTATTGGGTGAGCTTGGTCTGGGTGACCCAGGAGACAGCCATGTCCTTGGGACCCACCCCCTCTTCACTTCTACCCCCCTCCACCCCAACCTTCTGCAGGGCAGCTCTGCCCTCCTCTCTCCCTGCTCAGTCCAGGGTTTGGCAAGAGGGCTGTGGAGGCGCCAGTAGGAGAGAAGCAGGAGGCACTGACAGGCACTGTCCAGTGCCACAGTCCTGGGCTCAGCAGCCCCTGCTGGGACTGGTGCCAGGGAGGATGGCAAGGAGCAGCTAGACTGGGGCCTGGGGACAAAGCTCCAGACAGAGTCTCCTGGGCTTTGGGAGCCGAGAAGCTGAAGCCGGGCTGGAGGAGCAGATCCTGAGTGATCCCTTCTCCCGGTGTTCGGGAAGGAGGCTATGAGTCCCTCAGGGCAAAGGGCAGCTCAGACTGTCCAGGGGTGGAAGCCCCCTTCAACCACAGGCCTGGGGGACCCGGGCTGGCAAGGGCTGGCCGTGTCTCGGTCAGTCTTACCAAAGTAGCTCAGCGGGAGAAGACATGTCCCTGCCAGGGCCCTCCTAGGGGTGTTTCAGCGCTAGATGGTATCATGAACCTGTGGGGGTGGCCCTGGACTCCTGAATGCGGAATCGGGCTCAGTAGCCCGCCCTGCCGCATGCCGCAGCTTGCCCTCCCAGAGCCATGACATGCCACAGAGCCGTTGCACCCTGCCATGCAGCACCAACGGGCGATGCGAGACGCTACCCGATCACCCCACCTGTGGGGTCCCTGCAATGCGCCTCCTTTCATGAGTCACCACACCCATCCAAGGTGGCCCTGAATCCCTCTCCCTACAATGGCACCAGCCAGAGCCCAGCCCAACCTGCCTCCAGGGTGAACTGGTGTAGGCAGAGGGTCCTGCTCCTCCAGCCCTGCTGTCCCCAGATGGGTGCCCTGACCTTGTGTGATACGTTCCCCCTCCCCATTCTCTCTCCCCATCCCCTCTCCTCCTCACCAACATAATTCCTTAATGCCCACTAGAGATAAGCAGGTCTTTCACAGAAATTCATCATTAATCCAAAGGAAAACAGGGCTGGGAAGGGGCGAGGACTGGGAAAGGGTGAGATGGAGGGGTGGATGCATGAGGACAGCCAACACATCTGCCTCTTCCCAGACCTTAGAAAGCTGCAGTGCTTGGGGAAGCCTGGGCCCCAATCCCCTGCCAGGAGCACCACACCTGTTAGTGGGGTTCCAAGGAGGGCACCCGAGATGGGAAGGGCATGAGACTCAGGGAGAGGGGCTGGAGCCGGGGCTGTCTGGGAGTGCCTGGAGGGTCATGTGCGAGACCAGATGTGCTCCACGGGCTTACGGAGCGGTGCAGGTCTCAGCTCAGTGCAGGGAGGAGTTCGAGTTGGGGCAGTCAGGGCCGCCAGAACTTCCATGGAGGTTGGTGAGTTTCCTGTCATTGGAGGTACTCATGCTGCAGCTGGATGACAACCGACTGGTAGGGGTGTGGTTGGGGGTTTATGAAACGGATGGGTGTTCCATTATTTCATTTCCCTTCCAAGACGAGGCTCTAGGAGTCTCTGACTTACCCCTGCGGGCCCAGCTGGGAGGCGCTTTCCAGACCTGGGTCTAGGAGGGGGAACATCAGGCTCAGGTGTTTAACACACCTTTGGAGAGTGAAGAGAATGCAGTGCCCAGCCTAGTGTCACCTGCCCCTTCATGTCCAACCTGGGATGGCTCAGGGAGAGCGAGGGGCTTATGCCAGCCTGACCCACAAGGCCCCAGCTCCCTCTCTCCCCAGCCCAGCCAGACCTCTGTCCGGCCAGCGTTCCTGCTCATGCAGGAAAGAGCTGGCACACTCAGGGGTCACCTGCTGTGTGAGGTCATAGGTCAGAGGGTGGATGCTATCCCATACTGGACTGGACGTTATGTTTGCTGCTGTGTCCCTGCTCTCACCTCCCTGCCTGGCACACAGGAGGAGGCACTAAGGGCTCACAGTGCTGAGTGAATGCAGGGACGAACCTGCCCACCTCTCCCACAGCACACCCAGGGCAGTGGGATCCCCACAGAGGCCAGCACGGGCACTTGGGGCAGCCAGAACCCTGCACCTTGAGTCTCACTCTTGTTTCCAACTAGCCTTTAAGAGGGGAGGACAAGATGGCTCCAAAGAGCCACCAGGCATCTTCCCAGGTGACCATCTGGGGCTGGGGGCAGATCTCCAGGAGTCCAGGGCCCTGAGCCCCTGACGCACCCTCCCCACATTGCCCGCCCTGGAGAAGTCTCAGGAGCCCAGCAGAGGGGCTCCTGCCCCGGCTGCCCCAGCCCCAGGGAATGGACCCTCCCTCTAGACTCAGGGTCCAATCGCTTCTCAGCCTTTTGGCTAAGATCAAGTGTAGACTCAGGGTTCTGGGGGAGTCGTAGCCCACGGTGTGAAGACCTGCTCTGGGTCAGGGCCTGTGCTAATAAGCACACCAGGTGCATTACTTACCTCCTCTAACCTTTTATTATCTCCTCCCCTCTGCGCAGCTAAGGGAACTTGAGTGTGACAAGACACAGACGTACACCCTGACACAGGTAAGTCATCAAGGGCCAAGACCATGTGGCTCCAAAATAACCAGCGGATTCAGTCAATTTAGTGCGGAAAAATAGTCAAACAAACCAGCTGTTGGTGACCCTATAGACAAAACAGTTACCCAAGACCGACCTTGGCCTGCTCCCTCCCTGGCAGCGGTGGGGGGGGGGGTGGACCCTGCCCTCCCTCTCCCCACCTCCATCGCCATGCCCAGAGTCTGCCCCCACCCCATGAGCTGGGTGAGAGCCCCACCTCCGTGGGGGAGAAGACGGCAATCAGAGTCTGTCTAATCAGGGGCACGTACACACGGCACGTGACCTCATGCACGCACACACACACACCATAAACCGCTCTCAGACACACACAGAGGACATAAAAACACTTGTAAAGAAACACATAAACCAGCACAGATTATCATTATAGCGCAAACTGTGCACACAAGTGCCGAGGGGACAGGAGCGATGGAGTGACGAGAGGGCCATGGGGGAGAACTCCTGGGAAGGGCATTTCTGAGCTGAGCTGGGGGTGGGGGAGTGGGCGCCAGGACAGTCACTGCCTCCCTCCCTCCCTCCCTCAGCCCTGCCCCCATGCAGCACTGACCCCAGGCCCACCAGGGGACTCCTGGGAGGGGCCGGGAGGGTCAGGGAGGGTGCTGTGGCGGGGCAGAGGCAGGCGCAGGGAGCAGGGCCTGTCGCATCAGCTCCCCTGGAGCCCATCCATCAAGCCCGTGGAGATAATCAGAGTGCCTGGCTGGCCCAGGACACTGATTACTCTCTGGGCACCATAAACACAGGGAATAAATCTGGGAAGGGGCCGGGGAGGAGGGTGCCTTGGTAGCAGGGCTGGCCGCCCTTCCTGGGAAGGGAGAGACAGTCCCTCCATCATGCTGAGAGATGCAGCAATCTAGGCCAATGAGATCAGGATGGTTGGGGGCGGGGGAGGTGGGCATGGTAATATAATAATCCAGTGCAGTGTGGCTGCTCCACTCCAGTCTTATTTACACTCGGGGAGATGCCTGTCCCTGCCTCCACTCCAATTTACACCCAGACGCTGCTGCGGGAAGCCTCTGCCATTGATCCAAAACCCCCCAAGGCAGCCTGGCCCCAGGGGACAGAAAAGAGGGGCATAAAAGTGGCTAGGCTCAAGAGTCGGGGGGCAGGCACCTGCAGGCCCTGGGGCAGTGGGCTCTGGGCAACGCTGCCCCTTTGTGCCCCCTGGGCGAGCCTTGGCTTTGGATGGGAGTCAGGCGGGTCCTAAGCCTGCCTTCCTCCTCCTGCTCTCAGGCACTTCCTGGGTGCAGGGCAGATCCAGCCCCAGGAGCCGATGCACAGCTCTGGCTTGTGTCTGGGCCACAGAGGCCGCGCGGTAATTCAAGCTAACGGAGCATGGATAATCTAGAACAGCAGAGGGTCTAGGAGGAATTTCTCTTTGGCGTCGAAACAGATCAGATGACTCTTTTGCAGCCGAGTTACCTTCCTAATTAAGCAAGGGAGTCTGTGAGGCCTGAGCCCACATGGTGACCTGCAGGGTCAGAGAGCGCTGGGAGGAGCACTGGCCCCGTGTGACCCTTACGAGGACAATCTGTACATGGACAGTTTGGAGTCAACTCGCAGTCCTTTGCTACAACACCGGGGAATGGTTTTGATTTTTCTGCTCCTGTCATCTTTCTGGAGAAAGTTCTCTACCCCCACTGGAAGGCTGAGGATGCCTGGGCCCAGGGTCAGCCGCCTGTCCCCAGCTCCCTGTCCTGAACCTGCCTGGGGCAGAGGAAGCACCAGCCCTTTCATCCCAGGAGATCAAAGCAGCCTGCAGAGGTGAACACCCTAAATCCTCGCCCCATCCCCACTCCCGGGTAAGGGCCCCTCCCTAGCCATCTTTTGGGATCTCAGGGTGAGGGCATGAAAGACTGAAACCTTCCAGAAGCTTAGGACAGGCTCTGACAGAGGATTAGCTTACTGAGCCCTGGATCCACCCAGGATCTGGGGCTAGCCTGGGAACACCCACTAGCCTGGGAACACCCACGCGGGGAGACGCAGGCAGATTCTCTCTCGGAGAAACTACTACACCTGCCTCTAGTCTCACTGTGAAACATAGTAGGAGGCCCCCCAAATGGCACCAGTGATGCCCAAAGACGCAGGGGATGAAAGATGATGACATCAAGACATCCCACTCCAGCAGAGCCACATGAATACTCCCAAGACACAACGGTGACCACGGCAGGAACATAACAACTGCACTTCTAACTCTGCTAGGGCATCCAAAGCATGTAACAGTAATACAGGTTTGAGTATCCCTTATCGAAAATGCTTGGGACCAGAAGTGTTTCAGGTTTGGGATTTTCTTAAGACTTTAGAATATTTGCATATACATAATGAAATATCTTGGGGATGGGCCCCAAGTCTAAACATGAAATTCATTAATGTTTCATATGCACCTTATACACATAGCCTGAAGGTAAATTTCATACAATATCTTTAACAACTTTGTGCATGAAACAATGTCTTGACTGAGTTTGACCACAACCCATCACATGAGGATAGGTGTGAAACGTTTTACTTGTGGCATCATGTTGGCACTCAGAAAGTTTCAGATTTTAGAGCCTTTTGGATTTCAGATGTTCAGATTAGGGATGCTCAACCTGTGCCACCGATTCTTTCTGAAGACCCAGCACTGTAACTCCCTAAATGTCCCAGGGATATGCAACTACAGCACCAGGTCATCCCTGCACCCTCAAAGGGACAGGACTGTCAGGAAGAAGGGGCTATCCCTGGGGTGATTCTGGAAGCTCGGCCTCATGAGTACTCCAGGCTGAGTAAGGATCTTCCCCATCACCATCCCACCACCCCCCAGCAAGAGAAGCAGCTCAGCCAGCTGGTACGATCACGGACACCGGGTCTGACTTCCTGCATCTAAATCCTGGCTCTGTTGCTTACTAGCCGAGTGATCACGGGCAAGTTACCCAACTCTCTCTGGGCCTTGTTTTCCCATACATAAAAACACAGAGAATATTAGTTGTTATGAAGATTAAATAAGTTGTTACATGTAAGATGTTTACAACAGTGCCTGGCACCCAAGAACTCTCAATAAAATCTGCTATGATTATCATCACCAACAGTCCACACAAGCAATCATCCACCCTCCCAGCATGTACTGCTGACCCCCTATGTGGCCGGCGCTGTGCCAGGCCCTGGGGGATCCAAGCCCTGGCAGCAGTAGAGCTCTCAGTCTTGTGGAGAAGATAAATTCCAGGTCCAAATAACTAAATAGCAAGATAGAAAGGAATCAGTGTCATAAGGTGGCATGCATGAGGTGCTGGTGGGCTTTGAGATGAACAAGATTATCCTCAGCAGGGAAGGTTCACGAAGACTTTGTGACAGACGTGGCTCTTGCCCTCAGTATTTAGATATAGCATTGGAAATAAGGGAGAACGTGGGGGAACTGCATGTGCAAAGGCCCTGAGGTGAGCACTGGGCATGAAAGAGGTGTGCAGGGGAGGGCAGTGGGAGATGAGCCAGGGAGGGGCAGCCATCCCAAGCTCCCGGGTCTGCAGTGTTCTTCCTAGGTGTGCTGTAGGTATAGGCATCCCAGCAGCAGCGTGGGCAGACTGGAGCTAGGAGTTAGGGAGAGAAGTAAGCCAGGGGGTGCGGCTTACAATGAGGATGCTGCCACCAGGATCCCCTGCTGTTGGACCCCTGTGATGTGGTGTCAGGGCTGGCTTGGCTCAGAGGCACTTTCTCCACCACCCTTGTCCTAGCAGCTGACAGCATTAGCCCCCAGGACATCAGGATTGAGGGAGGGGATGCCTGGGGCACAAGGAGCAGAGCTCACGGGAACCGCCTCCCAGCCCCACTTGTGTGCGCGCCAGGCCAGCTGCACGCAGGCCCTCACAGGCACACTCTATGGGTTGGTACAGGCCTCCAGTCCCTTTTCCTTCAGAGCAGAGCTGATTCACATCTGCCCAAACAGATTGGCGCTCCCATCTCCGCTGACGCATCTGGTGGGCATACCAGTTCACCTGCCAAAGCGTGGGCTGACCCTCGTGACCCCCCCGCCAGGTACAAGCATACCGAGTGAGCCCATGTGTGCTAAGAACCAGTTATCTGGGCCTGGCATTCACTTTCCTCCACAAGCCTGGGGCACTGAGAAGGGGCCTTTGTGCTCATCTTGTTTCTCTTGGTGACATCCTTTGAGCTGTGGTGGTATTCTGGTGCCCGGAAGCTATGCAGGATTGCAGGGGAGGAAAGGCAAAGCAGAGAGGAGGGGAACACGTGGAGAGAAGGCAGGCTGGCTGTCGACAGGCACTAGACTCTGCTAAGAAACAGTCCCGCAGTTGATGAAAGAGCCCCAGATGGAATGCAAGGCCCCACCACAGACAGTGCGCAGGTACTCAACCCTGGGGAGCGGTGGGACCAGGAAGCCCCTCCACAGCTACCCGCTGGCTCTTGGTAGTGGCTGGTTCTTTCAGCCTTGAGTGGAACTCCCTCTACAGGTGAGGGGAAATGCTTCCACATTGGGGTCCCCAAGTCCCGAGCCCTACTTTTTAGATGGAAAGAGAGGCCAAGATTCAGGCCACGGCTGCTGTGAGGACTCCAGACTCCACATCTGCTGCTAGGACATAGCTCTCAGAGTACCTCTGGATGTGGGGGTGTGGGTGGGTGAGCACCTCTGGATGTAGGGGTACGGGTGGGTGTGCTGTCCCTTGTCCCCAAGGGCCTCCCTGCACAGAATGATGATTTGCTGAGCTTCATAGCCAGCTCCTCCCAGAGAAGGCAGACTCCTCACAACAGCCCTGGAGGCTGTTGAACCCGAGTCTGAGTGGGTGAGAGGACCCCATGTTTCCAGCTTTGGGGAGCATTCATTCCAGGATATTGGAGGGAGGGATTCCATTTATGCCCATAGAGTGAACTCACACTCCCAAAGGGACATTCTTGTGCCTATGGCCACTGGCCTGTTTTGCTGCCAGGGCCACGCCTGCAGCTGTGTCCCAGTGGAGCCACCAGCCAGCGGAACTAATGTCCTCTAATGAGATCCGGGCCAGAGTGGCCAGGCAGGTTTTATTGTCTGTGGCTTGGTAATGAGACTCCTCATAAACTGGGAATGAAATTGGGGTCTGTGCAGACCAGAGGGGGTGGGGTAGGCCCAGGAAAGTCGACGTGCCCCTTTGCCTCTCTGCTGCTCTGTGTAGCCCACAATGCTTTCTGAGCACCTGCTCTCTGCCCCTAGGCCAGCCCCACACCCTGGCCCTGGGCCTGCCTGTGCCCTGGGGCTCCACACTCACAACCCAGGGGCCCTGCCCACATCTCAGCCCAGATCCTTAGGGGGAGATGCTCCAGTGTCCAGAAAGACACCACTCCCCTGGCCACCCAGCTGTTAGGCATCCCATACTCTGTGCCAACCTGGGCTCTGTAGTCAGCTCCAGCTGGGCGGCCACCCTCCAACTAATATCCACACCTTCCTCACTTCCCCAGGCAGCCCCACGCTCTGGGTTGCTGTGGGGGGAGAATGTAACTGGAGGTGGCCGGCAAAGAGAATGACCATCACATGGACACACTCTACTGTGGCCCGGCTCAACTCTTCTCCGCCCATCCCGGTTCATTTCATCTTCCTGATGTACCGGATTTGCAGTCGGGAGACTCATCTGGCATCTAACGTGGCCACACTGGCAGGAGATGGTCCGCAGGTCACTAAACCTAGTCTCACCTTCCTCATCTCTAAAACGGAAGTAATACTGGTGCCATTAACACGGGGTTATGGAGAGGCTCAGCTGGGGCTATGAGCTGTGAAGAGTGCCACCAACAGCATCATCACCGTGCTGTGAAAGGGTCCGATCTGCAACAGGAGGGACAGAAAGGACTTTCTGCTGATGAGAAGGTGGTGACCCCAGAGGGATCCTCTGCCTGGCTGGCCGGTGCCATCTCATCGGGTGAGTGAGTCCTGAAGGGAGGGTCCTGCGGCCCACCCTCCCCTCGTATGTGCACGTTTGAAGGGAGGCAGGGGCTGAATCCCAGGCTCTCCCTGCCAGACCCAGGCTGCTGCCACCGCGAGCCTCCAGATGGGCAATGGCGCCGCGGCTGGGCTGCAGCCAGGGAGCGAGGCGGGTGCTGGTAGAGCCCTCGGCGACATGCTACAGAACAAAGGCCGCACAGCACCTGCTGTCTGCGCAGGACTTGACCACTGCAGCTGGGCCTGCGCAGGTGCCCGAGCCACCTGAGCCCCCGGGGCTGCCCCCAAATCGGGAGCAGGGACGCACTCCCCGAGCAGCACCTGGTCGGAGACGTGGGAAGTGAGGTCAGCAGTGGGCAGGCAGCTGAGTGGCTCTTTCTCAAGGGGACACAAAGTTGGCACTGCCCAATTAGCAGACCCAGAGGGGGCCAGGACCGTTCCGAGGAAAGGCACAGGGAATAGAAGTTACACTTTGCTGCATGTTCTCACATGCCTGGCAACATGCTAGGCACTTTTTACAAATCATTCTCAATCTCACCTTTCACAGCCTCCTGGGAAACCTGTATTAACAAAAAACCTATTTTACTGATGGGAAAATTAAGGCCTACAAAGTGATTTGACCAGGATCACTCGGCTAGCAACTGGCAGAGCTGGGATTCCAGCCCAGTCCAACTGCCCCACTTTTCGATCTCACTATGGTGGGCTACAGAGATGGGGTAACCAGCAGGTTGCAGGGATAGGAAGTGAGCTATCTGCTGTGTCCCTGCCGCTCTGCCCTCCCCTGAGAATCTGTGAAAGGCACAATCCCACCAGCCCCCAAGCATACATACCTATTGCCTCTCCCCACCCCCGCCAAGGATAAGCCTGGGATTATCCATTGCCCTGAAGGTCCTGCAATCTGCTGTCAGAAAGTGTTTCTTTCTGTCCTTCTTGGGACTCTTCTGTTGCACTGAGTCCATCTCTGCTTGTGGAATGGGTCAGGGTTCAGATATTAGGGTCAATGCGTTTGCTCATATCTCTTCTCTTTCACCACTCCCCTGCCCCACACAGCACAAGAGAATCCAGCGCTTAAAGGGTTAACTGGACTAAAGTGTGTTATCTCCAGCTCAGGGCATTCCCTGGGCAAGGTGATCCCTGCTCAGATCTTAAGTTACCTCCTGCCCCAGCCAGCACATCTGCTGCCCGCTCTGCAGACCTGGTCTCTATGGAGAGGGGCGGGCATCGCAGGGGAACCATTTTCCAGTTGGGCTCAGGCACAGGGAGCTGGGCTCCTGGGATTACCTTCTTCCCTGCTCCTTGCCCCTCATCCCCACCTCCTTTTCCAACAAGGGGGCTCCTGCTTTCTGCTACATGAACTCAGATGCTTGTAGACACACGTACGTATGCTGCTGACCTGGGCACACATATGGCTCTGCAGGGCTGCTCATGAGGGACCAAGGCTCACATTCACACCCCTTTTTAAAAGCCCAGAATATGCTACTCCCCTCCCCCCACACACATACACCATGATTCTTTCCCCAAGAACCCACGTAGGAAGCAAAGATGCCAAATTAGGAGCTGGAAACCTATCTCCCTCCGCCCCTCCCAGCCATGCAGGGATCCTGAGAACCTGTGGGGCAGGCCTGGCCCCAGTTACCACCAGGTTCTAGCACGGCTCTGCTTGCCAGGGAAACAACAGAAGGCTGACAAGAGAGAAAAGTCTCTCCAGGTGTTGTCAAGGTCTTTGGCATCTCCCCCAGTGAAGATTCAGAGGCCCAGTCTAAAGCCAAGGGCAGAACAGAAAAAGGAAACAACATCTAGGCTCCCCACCTCCCAAAGGACCCAGCAGCATGTCCTGGAAGGAGCTAGCCAAGGGAAAATCCCGGGTCTCCTCCCAAAGTCACTCTGACATAAGCACAGGCATTATCAAGGCTCTGGACCACTCACAAAGTCCTAGTCAGAAAGCTATCGGAGGTTAGTTACAGGTGAACATACATTTGTTATTATGTGTTTATGGCCACAGCCCCACAGGGACCCACAGATACAAGTACACACACCTCCTAATCCTGGTCCCCACAGGTCTGCACATGCCCAGTGGACTGCAGATCGCCAGCACAGACACACAGAGCCCCGCACACGTGTGTGCATGCATTCACTCTACAGTAAAGGTGAGACCGTATTCGAACTGTCAGAAATGTTACAGCCTAAGTCCCAACAGGCTACTGTCCATTCTTACCTGGCATGCTGGCTAATGTTCAAAGTCAAAAAAATAAAAACAAAAATCAGCAAAACAGGTGAGTATGCAGATACCTGTCCATGTGCCCCTCCCCCAGGTGGGAGGCATTCAATTTACCAGGTTAACCAGGAAAGATATAATCAGAAAAATCGAAGATGCATTCACACCTCCCTCGGGTGTTTTCTGTTTGTGCTGAACAATGAACATTAGTCAGCGGCTAAACAATGGCAGTATCACAGACACAGCACCGGGGCCGACCCTCTACCTCCAGCCTGGCCCACTTGCTCAGCTGTCAGCACTAGGGTTCTGGCCGGTGCAACCATCCTGGCAGCAAACAACTAGGTCCAGTGGCCAGGCGGTGGCCAAGGAAGATTCATTGTGCAAAGCTGAGTGGCTGAGAAGGGAACGGATAACACCTCTGGTCTCAGCCAGCATCAGGCAACAAGGGGCTACCTGTCTCACATGCTCAGAAGTTCAGGTTCCAGAAACACCTTCTAGGCCATTCAGCCAGGACAGCGGGACCCAAGCTCTGCAATGTCTCCTCTTCCTTTCCAGCCTTGACTATAAGGCCTAGAATCTGATTCTGAGACACTCCACAGCGCTGCTTTACAAATAGGTGGCGAGATTCCCCTTTACACATACTGCAAACCCCAGGCCAGCAGAACTGTGTTTGCCATAAAGCCCTGCCCAGCACGCCGAAGCACACCACTGTCTATGAGAAACAGGGAGCGAGGAAGGAAACTAACCCAACAGCCCTGACACTCAGAATGTCAAAGGAAAACACCATGACAGTGAGCTCTGCACAGACTGCAGAGAGGGGTGTGCTGTGACCTGACAGGTCTTCCGAGGGTGTGCATGACACCTGGGGTGTGTGTTCTCTTTCCAGACAAAAGGTGTGGGGAAGCCAATTAGGGAGGGCGTGGCACAGCTGGGACACTGGCTCAGCGCACCTGCTTCTCAGGCAGGTTCTCTGCCTCCTCCTTGGCTCCCCCATCCCTCCTTGGGATGCAGCCCACATGCCCCACTGACCCTAAATTAGTGGCAAGGGGCCACAGACAGTCATCTCAGGAAACAGAGGCTTGTGGGGCTCACCACCCTGCCTAGTAAAGTCTGTGTTGTTGAAAACATACTTCTGTGTTTACACTTCAGTAGCCAGATGGGGAGTGTTTTAAAGTTGGGGGGGCCACAGGGACCATTACATACACAACACACAAGGGCTCCTCCCTCATTCTCTCCTCATCCCCCCTGACCTCCCCCCCCCCCCCCGTGCCCCCACGCTCCCTGTCACTGCCCAAGAGAACCCAGAAAAGAGCATCAGACTGGCAAGTCCCTAGAGAGAAGCAGTAGCGGGCAATTAGGAGGAAGCCGCGGGTGGTGCAGAGTGGGGCGTGGGCTGGCAACTTCTGGGCCTACTGGCCTCCATCCAAGTGTCAGACCAGGCACAACCCTATCTACTTGCCTCCCTTCACAATGGACCCCAGAGCAAGGACGCAGAGGAGGCCCCAGGAGCCCAGGGCTGAGGAGCTCGGCAGGTCCGGGAACTTTGGCTGCGGTGGATGCTACACATCCATCAATTTCAATCAATGGGAGAGCACTTATTAAGTGCCTGTCTCAGCTGTGGTTCCCTCCTCTGCATCGCACCCCCTCATTGGATTTTTGGTAGAGGCAGTGTCCACCTTGAGCCAGGTGAGTGTCACCTCCCAGCCCCTTGATTCCTGAGTGGGTGGAACACAGCAGACCTCTAGCCCCCAAATGAAGGAATTAACCACTGTGGATCACAAAGCTGGGGAAAGAGAAGAACAAAAAGAGGGGAGAATGGGGTGAGTTCCTTCCCCCTCCCCCAAACCTTCCCACCCTTTGTCCATCCCAGGATTAGATTAACCCCTAGTGTGCGGGACCAACCAGAGCTCCCGCAAAGCTCTCCTTTCTCTGGGTTTCGGATGGGGACACATGGAATTGAAGGATTCCCAGAAGCCCAAACCCCGGTGGTCAGGCAAGTCCTAGAGCCCGAGCTTCTGTATCTGCGGCAGGCTTCCCAGGCAATCCGGTGTGAGATGAAGACCTCTTGGTCTCACCAAGATCACCCTCTGGGAGAGGGGCTCAGTCCTGCCCCTGTGAAGTGGGCAGTGACACCTGTGAGCCCTTGAATTTTCCCTGCCCTCCACACTCAGCAAGGCAGCACCCCAGGCTGTAGGGGTGGGGGCACCCCAGTACAGGCTTTCACAAACGGCTTCCCAGCCATCCACCACTCAGCGACATCTGTCCAGCCCTAGCAGTGAGCTGGCTGGCGGGAGAAAGGGCACAGAAGTGAATGAGGCCAGGCTCCTGCCTTCCAGGAGTGCACCGGAGCCGGCAACCGGGCTGGCCCCTTGCTAATAAACTGTACGGCCAGTCTGCAGCACGATAGGCGCTGGGGACCTAATATTCTCGCCCCTTGCGGAGCTGCCGATCTCCATATTCTGACCCCCTACCCTGCCACCCCAAGGCGAGGACCTCGTGCTCTAGTCAAGCTTCCCCCCCCCCCCGCCCCCACCAAAAAAAAGCCCATCTTGCTAGGGCTGGAGGTCGTCTCAGGTTTCTTCTCAGAGAGCTAGAGGACCTCCCCTCCCCCCTTGACCTGAGTTGGTGTCGCCAGCCCCGGCAGGAGCCCCGGGCAGAGTCCCCAGGGACACAAAGGGTTAAATCCAGGCAAGGGGACTCGGTAGGATTTGCCTCCTAAACGCATTTTCCAGTTCATTCCCCAGCACAATATGCCTGGGCCGGCCCCAGCCTCCGCCACCACCCCACCCGTCAGAATGGGCCACCGCGGGCCACCCCCGGGTCGGGGGCCGGGTTAACCCCTCAGCTGCCGGCAGCTCGCACCTCGAGGAGGGACGCGCGGAGCACCCCCGGGAAAGTGGGTCACGCAGCCACCTGGCTGGCACGAAGCCCGTGGCGCCTCCTCCAGGGAGAGCCCCCAGAACTGGGAGCGGAGTTCCGAGGTGCAGCCCAGTCCCGCGCAAGGCCCGGAGGTTGCGATCGCCGGTGGCTCCGGCCTCACCCTCCAGGAAAGAAACCGCAGGTGAGCCAATAGCCGCCCCTGCTGCAGAAGCGGGCTCTCTGCGCCCGCTGTGGGGCGATGTGGGGCCCAAGCTCTCGAAACGGTCTGGCAAAGGGGCTGGCTAAAGAACGAAGCCCCCGTGCCACCCTCCGAACCCACAGCCCACCAGCCCTGAGACTGACGCCCTCCTCCTGGGGCTGTTGTCTCATACCCCGACGCAGTGATTACGGTGATTATTTTGCATTTATGTAACATGCAGTGTTTCCAAACTGCTTCCCGAGCTGAGAGCTGGTTATTAAATAAATAGAACGCTATTACATATTATTATTTTTGTGAAGAACTGAGCGGAGAAAGTGCTTTCTCGCTACAGAGACGTGCATCCGACTGCTTCCCTGCAGGGCAGGCTGCTGGGCTTCGCAACCTCTCTTTCTCTGCCGTGCCACCTCCCGCCCCCTTTACCCAAGCCGTGACCCAACTTTTCTGGCTCCTTACACTCCCTGCAACCCAGTCGTGCCCCCCATGCAGCTCGGAGCCCCGGGGAGGCACTGCATGGGGTGGAGGGGGTGGGACGCGCCTACCTGGGAGGAAGAATGCAGTCAAGCCGAGAGCGAGTCCCCACCAGCGTCCAGCGGCGCCCGCAAGCCCCATGCGAGCCATCGGGGGCCGGGGATCCGGCGAGAGGGGCGGCGAGGAGAGCGCTCCCCGCGCTCCAGAAACCAGCCCGGAAGACGAGGGCGGATCGCTGGCGGCCGGCGGGCGCTCGGAGGATCCAGGTCAGCCGCAGCCGTCGGCCGGGGCGGGGTGGGCTGGGTGGGATCGGCGCGGCCGCAGTCCGGGGCCCGGGCCGCCGCCGGCTCAGAGGCTCGGCAGATGCCCGCCGCAAGTTGCACGAGTCATGCCCCTTCGCCGCCTCCGCTCTCCGCCCCGCGCCGTCCCCGCCCTCTTCTTCCACGCAGAGCTGGGCTGGGGAGAGGGACCCACCCCCGGCGCGCCCGGCTGCCCGGCGCGGGCTCCCGGCCGCGGCGCGCTCACACCCTCCCGCTCGGCTCCAACTTGCAGGCGTCCATGGCCGGCTGTCCTCCGAGGGTGGCGGGACGAGCCCGGCGGCGCGGAGGGCGCGGGGCCCAGGCGGCGGGCGCGCGGCTGGGCGGCAGCTGCCGGGCGGCGCTGGCTGCGCGGCCGGGCGCGAGGAGAGCGAGCCGGGTGCGCCGCGCGTCCCCGCCGCCGCTCTGCCGGTGCCGGCGGTCCGCAACAATGTGGAGCCGCCGCGGCGCCGAGTCGAGCCGCGCTCGCCGCTCTCCCTCTCTTTCTCTCGCTCGGGCTCAGCCTCTCACCGCTCTCCCGTGATGTCAGCCCGAGGGGAGGGGTTAGCGTTAACCCCCTCCTCGCCCCGCCGCGGCGCGGCCTCGCCCGCCGCCCGCCGCCCGCCGCCCGCCGCCCGCGTGCACCTTCCGGCCCGCCGCCCAGGCGGGTCCCCAGCGCGGCCGCGGGGTCCCGCTCCGGCCCCTCGCCCCGGAGGTGCCCCGTCGCCTCTAGGCTGGGGAGGGCCGGGCGGGCTGCCTCCTCCCTCGCTGACAAAGGCGGGCAGTGACCCCTAGCGGCCGGCGCCGGGGAGGCTGCCCGCGGGGGCGGAGTTAACACGGGGCGGCGGGCGGCGGCGGAGCGGCGTGCGGTGCCGAGGAGCACGGTCCAGCAGTGTCCGAGCGGGAAGGGCCTCCGCGGCCCTCTGCTCCAGCCCTCGCCCCATTTCACAGATGAGGAGACAGAGGCACGAAGAAGGACGAGGCGACTCGCCCAGGGCAGGCAGTGCCAGAGCTCGGATCCCTCTCCCCTACATCGCTGGGAAGCTCAATGGAGGGGCAGCTAAGCGCGGGGCCAACAGGAAACAGCCAGAGAAGTCGGTGGTGGGCTTGAGTGGGCGTGATGCGGCCACTGAGGTTTCTGGTGGGGTGTCCTTTCTAAGCCCGCTCCCCTCGGGGTTCCTTTCCCGACAGTTGAAGCACCGCCCCCTTCCCCAAGCGGACCGGCACTCTGAGCTGCTTGGCCAGCACCTTGACTTAGAGCGATTTGCAGTATTCCCGCGAAAGTGGCCCAGCCAGTCAGCGTCCCTGGCAGGGCAGGGACTCTCCACCCCATCCCGTTCACCACCCGCCACATCCGGGTGTGGCAGGCTTCCTGCCAAGGCGACTGCGCCCTCCAGGCCCCTTGGCAGCCCGAAGCCTGCCCTCTCCCCCTGCCCTCGGGGCCTCCTATCTGCATCCCATTGCCCCGGGTTTCCTACTGAAGAGAGCCCAGTTCTCCCTAGACGCCTGATCGGACAATGCTCCCTCTGCCCTCTGCCCTCCAAGCGGGCAGGAGAGAAGGGGACGTGGCCTGTTTCTGATAACATGTAAATTCTGGTTCCTGAAAGGAGGAGGAGCAGAGGGAGGAGGGGCGAGGACAGCAGCACATTCCCGCTGCTTGGGATCCAGCCCTGGACTGTCTCCTGGAGTCTCCGCTGCAGTAGTCAAATCCGGCACTCACATGAACACTCACCCACTCACTGTATGGTCTTTCACATTTAACAAATGTAACCTGGGCTCTCTTTGTACCAAAACACTGTGCCAGGCTTGGGGATAGAGACACCGTCCCGGCCCTAAAGGAACTCAATCTAGTTGGGGAGCAGAGAGAAGACATATAGAAATGGATGCTGTAAAGAAGCATTTAATATGGTGTGGGTGGGTTTGGTGGGTTGGGGACAAGTGCCCAGTGTAGCCTTGGGTGGGGTGGGAGTCAGGAAAGGCTTTGGGGGAAGGGAACACAGGGTCTCAGTGGGTCATCAGGCAAGAGGAAGTGCTGGAGGGAGAGGCATTCTTACTGCATTTAAGGTAGAGGGTCAGCATGAGGAAAGGCATGCAGGTGAGCAACAGCTGGGTGAGTAAGGGGCCCACAAGTGGTCAGTTGGTCATAGCCCTAGCCTAAAACTTGCAGATCTGCGAATCTTGCCCCATAGCCACTGCTCCCAGTTTTAAGCTGGGAACACCATATCAACTTTAGTTTGTGGCAGCCAGTTCAGCAGGCAGGAATCTCCCATCTGGCTGCTAAGTGCTTTAAGGGCCAGGGCTGAATTGGGTCATTGCTATGGCCTCCAACTCTGTGCCTGGCCCATCATAGGAACCGAATGGATGGGTTTGATGGGGCAATTCCAGACGCACCAATGTCTGCTAGTTCCCTGCTCTTGTTCTCCCACCCTGTCAGTCCTCAGGTAAGGCTTCTTTGATCATTTGCTCTTAAATGGACTTCCAGAGAGGGTGTATCTGGAGGGTGGGCTTGGCTCCCTGGGGATGGGTTGGGGGAGAAGATGGAGCCAGTAAATGAGATAGAATGGTTGTTCATGCATCATCTTTAAACAAGCAGGGAGGGCTGCTGGAAAAAGTGACATTTGACTGAGGCCCTGAAGGATGGATTAGATTTGGATCAAAGGAGGTGGCAGAGAGAATCTCAGGTAGAAAGAATAGCTTGTATAAGGACATGGAAGTGCATGGAGGTGGGAGAGGTTCCACCTGTGTTGGAATAGCAGGCAGTCCAGTTTGTTTTGCATTCTGGGAATGTGTAAGAGAAAGGGACAGGTAGGTGTGGTCAATATGCAAAATGTCTGGAAGGTTTCCTTCAGTGGTGGGAAGAAGCACATGACTGAGTTTCAGGAAAGTAGGCTCTGGTTCATTCCCTTAAGCTAGAAGCCCAGGAGTCATTCTCACTTCTTCCTTTTTCTTCAACCACCATATTCCAATTCAAAAGCAAACCTTGTTGATTCGGCCTCTGACATATATCTTAGGCCTAGTTGCTTTACTTCTGCTGTTATCACCTTAGTTCAGCCATTCATGATTTCTGCCTGGTCCTTTAATGCCCTCTGATAGTATAGCCAGCACATACTGAGGGGAAGGAGTAAAACATAGTGGTCAAGCACATGGGACTCTGGAGCTATTGCCTTGATTGGAATTCTTAAACTGCAACTCTGCCACTCACTAGCTAAGTGTCCTTGAGCAAGTGACTTAACTTCTCTGTGCTCAGGTTCCTCATCTGTAAAATAGGGGGAAATCATAGCACCTACCTTAGAGAGGAGTTGTGAGGATTAAATGAGTTAAACATGGTAAGTACTTGGAATAATGTCTGGTGTACAGGAAAAACTGTTTAAGTGTTAGTCATCATTACTACTGTAATCTGTCTCTCCATATCCAGTTTTGTTCCTCTCTGCCAGAAAGATGTATGTATTTTACGAACTTTATATTTTGCAATAATTTTGGATTTATAATAGAGTCGCAAAGATGGTATAAAGTTTCCATGTGCCCTTCATCCAGCTTTCTTAAATGTTAACATCTTATATAACTGTGATATATTTATCAAAACTAAGAAATTAGCATTAGCATAATACTATTAATGGAACTACATAATTTGTTTGAATTTCCCCAGGTTTTTTCCCCACTAATGTCTATTTTCTGTTCTAAGATCCAGTCCAGGATACTATGTTGCATTTAGCAGTGGATTATCTTCTCAGGTCCCAATGCCTGAGAACCCTTCCTTGGCCTGCCAGACTCTGAGGCCATGTCAAGTCCTCAACAAGGATTTTAGGGCTTCTGCCTGTTTCTCACCATGCTCCAGGGCTTTGAGTAGGAGGAGCCTCTGGTCTTTCCTAATTTTCCAGCCACCAAACTCGCCTCCTCCACCTTCACCTGAGTTTGTCCATCTGCACCAACACTCTTCCCTTCTTTTTGGAGAGCTCCTAATCCTTTAGGGCTCATGTGTCACTCCCTCATGGTGGCCCATTCAGCCCTTCAGAAAGGGTGAGTCTCTTGCTATGTCCTCTCCCAGCCCCGTTTGCATACTTGTAACGGCTTCAGTAATTACTTGTAGTGCTTCATTCACTCCCTCCTGGGCTGTCAGCTCCCCCAAGGCAGGGGCCCTATCAGTCTTGTTCTCTGCCGTATCTCTAGCACCTAGAACATGCCTGGGACCTGGTAGGCACTTAATAAAAATGTGTCGATTGACAACCTCACATCCTGTGCCACCCTCTGCCGATCCCTTCCTCTCTCTGGACCTCAGTTTTCTTATCTGCACGCTGAGAAATTTAAATTGTTCATTGGTTTTCAACTGTGTTTTGAAAGCCCTAGAATTTCCTAGGCTCTCCAGTCCTTGCCTCAGTAGGAGCCATGTTTAAAGAGCATGTTGTTTTCACGCACTTTAAACATTGGGCTTCTGACAAAGATTCATCTTAATGGATTTTGAAGATTCTGCTGCTTAAAAAGGTTTGAAAAGCCATGACAGATTATTGTATTATATATTATGTGTTACATATAGTTGCATGATTTTACAACTCCATGATTTTTTTTTCCAGGCAGTGGTGAGCCATTGAAGGTTTCTGAACAGAGAAGTGCTTATTGGGAGCTGTCAGAGCTGCGCTTTCAGAAGATGAATCTGGCAACAACGTGGGTAGGACGGACAGATGACGATTGGTCAGTGAAGGAGGAGGGAAGCGAGGAGAGAGGGTTGTCATGGAAGCCAAGTGAGAAGAGAATTTAATAGAGGAGGAGGAGGAGGTTGCTAACAGCAGCTAATGCTGTAGAAAGCGGGTGGGGATCAGAAAGGGTCTTTGGAAGCAGTGGCAAAACCACCGGTGACCTTTGAGAGAGTGATGTTGGTGGCCAAGCAGGGGCAGAACCCAGATCAGAGGGGAAGGAGGAGCAACTGGAAGGTGGAAAAGCAGAGGCAGCGGGTGTCCTCTCTGCTTTTGAGAAGTTTGTTGGAGGACAGAATGAGTGAGATGGATCAGAAGCTTGAAGAGGGTTAGGAAGATAGGCCAAGAGGCTTATTTTCTCCTTTTCATGGGAAATCAAAAGCTACTGAGCATCTTGTAGTCAGAGGGAAAAGAGTTGGTGGACAGCGAGGGATTGGAGAAGCAGGTATAAGAAGTGAGAGAGGATGTAATTTGGGGAGCAGGCCCTGGAGAGGCTGGGTGGTGAGGGGGCCAGCCTTGGGAAGGACCCATCTTTCTCTGAGCTTGGAGGGCAGGTGAAGAGAGCAGTGAATGGGTGGAAGTTAAGAATAAAGTCATTGCAGTCAAGTGAGAGCTGAAGTTGCCTGCAGAGGGAGGTTGGAAGGTGGCTTCAGATTTCACAATTCAGAAGGCCAAAAGGAGGGGTAGGGAGGTGTGATTACAATCTTCCAAAACCTGCCGGGAGAGAGGAGCAAGTGTAATCTGTGTGCCTTCATAGGGAAGAGCAGGGACCAGTGGGCATATGTTTTGGTGAGGTAGATTTCAGGTTGGTCTAGGGAAGACTTGTTTAGGCTTCCGAGTTGACCCACAATGGCATGAGCTCCTAGTCGCTTTCAGCCTGAGGCTGCAGGTCCATTTATCAGGGATGCCATACCTGGGCTTCGCTTGCCTTGGGGTGGAGAGTTGATGTGTTGAGTTCCACATTCGCTCCTGGCTCTGAGACTTGATGACTGTAGGAATGACAGCCCACAGCAAGGACAGGCAGTTGGGCCCACCTTTTTCATCTGCCCCAGGGCTGGAGGCAGCACGGGGTGGGGGTGGGGGCCCTGGACAGAGATCAGCCCTGAAGAAGGCGCAGTCCCTAGGAAACTCTCCCCCAAGCCCTCCCTCGGCTTCCACAGCTCTTTCAGAGAGGCAGCTGTTGGGCTTGGAAAAAGCCCAAAGTCAATACAATAATGACTTCCCCTCCTGGCCATATCCTGGGCCCCTCTGTGTCATTCAGTAATTGGCTAATAAAGCTCACTTTGATGTGCGGGGAGCCCTATTAAGAAGTCCCCAAGATTCTGCAATCCCCTGAAATCTGTTGAGGGGAGAAGATATGTTGGAGTGGTGTGCTGGCTGGGAGTCGCCCCCTCCTGTGTCCTTAATCCTCAATCTGGGGTCAGTTGAGCCTGAGGGCAAGGGGAGAGGAGAAGAGCAGGAATCCCATGGAGAAAGTATGGCCAACGCCCTAGCTAAGCCCAGGCATGGGAGAGGACCCACCTGGCATGGGTACCCCTTCCCCAACCTGACAGGCCAACCTCACCCCAGGCAGTGTTCCTGGGGGTAGTTAGTTGGGAAACCACAGAAGGTAATTACTGTTATCATCACCCTGGTGGCTGTGGTGATTATGGTGGTGCCTCCGTATCCCACAGTGCTTAGCAACATTTAATTACTATTATTCCCACAGAGATCACTGCAGAGCCTCCCTATTGCCTTGGCTGCCATTGCTCTTGGGGATGGATCAGCTGCAAATAGCTGCACCCACTCCCGGGGCTGACAATCCACCATGTCAATGTGCCACCAAGGTGGCTAACAGGCAGCCAGCTCTCTTTGTGGGATCTGCATGCTTTTGGGGCCGGAGCTCTGTGCAAGGATAGAAAGGCTCCAGTCCCAATTCTCCAGGAAAAAGGGACTCCAGAAGGTGAATTTGTCCATGCCCTGCTCTGGTCAGAAGGCCCCCCATACATTCTTGTGAGTTGCCACATCTCAAATCCTAGAGAACTCAGGATGTGGGTGGAAGCAGCATTTTTCATTAGGGGTGGGAGTACTTAAAACTCGACAGCAGAACTGAGAAGAGGGTTTCACTGAGGCTCCACTTGGACCAGGGAGCTTCGGTCATGAGGGTGGAAAGGGACTAGATAGAGCTCAGGGAGGAGCACGCTGGACAGGGGAGCGATGAGAAGGAAGAGAACTTTGAGAAAGGAGGACACTTAGCCTCCCCCGCACATGCTTTTCCCTGTGACGATGCCCTTACATCCAGGGGTGGGTGTTGTGGTCAGGATAATTATCAGAGTGGACTACTCGTCTAGAGCAGGCGTCCTCAAACTACGGCCCGCGGGCCACATGCAGGTGTTTTTGCCCGTTTATTTTTTTACTTCAAAATAAGATACGTGCAGTGTGCATAGGAATTTGTTCATAGTTTTTTTTTTTAACTATAGTCCAGCCCTCCAACGGTCTGAAGGACAGTGAACTGGCCCCCTGTTCAAAAAGTTTGAGGACCCCTGGTCTAGAGGAACTAGAACTTTCTGAGAGCCATATAGAAGCCAAGAAATGGAATTTATTATAAGGGAAGAGCAGAGTTCCTGGGTCAGCTCAAGCCCAGCGGAGGAAGCGTGTAGTGGACACCTGCCTGGGAGTGCAGACACGTGGCTGGGGCCGTAGAGCCATGGGTCTTGCCTCTCTGCATCTCAGCCCACATCAGGATCTGATTAATGCCAGTCCCTCTGCCCTGCAAGTGGCACATATGCGCAAGGACGGTGTTTGCATGGCAACCTGCCGAAACCCAGCTGGGGCCCTGAGTTAGAAATCCCCGCTGAGGAAGGAGTCCTTGGGGAGGGAGGCAGCCCTGAGCCCAGACTCCCTGTGATCTGGGCTAATGAGGGATGCTAGTGACATGGAGAATCCCAAATGAGGACAATCCAAACCAGATTTCTATAATGTGAAGTGAAAAGAACAAGTATTACACATATACTGCATTACAATTCTGTAAAAATATGCACCTATAAAGACAAAAATGTGAAGGTGACATGGAGAAATGAAAATAATTTGTGGGTGAAGATTTTTTTTTATTTTAATTTTATTTTAAAATTTACTTTAATGTCATTACGAAGTTACTTTAATAATAGATTTAATTTTTTTCTATATTATGTAAAGTGCTTTTCCTGCAGAAATGAGCTTCTGAATTATATTTGATTTAGGTTAATATTAATGCCCTGCGCTCCTCAAGCACACATTTCCAGGGAGAAGTGCTCCAGGAGGGTGCCAAGTGGCCTGGAGGTGACACTCAAAGAGTAGACAATGCCCATGCAGGTAACTGAATTTTGAGGAACCTGAGGCAGCCGAGCAGGGGGAGGATATTCTGATATTCCGATCTGGAGTTGGGAATACTAGGTTTGAATCCCGCATCTGCCATTTACTAACTGTGAGACCATGGACAAGAAGGGTGACCATTCTGGTTTGCCTGGGACTGGGAAGGGAGTGATTCCCAGGGCATGGGACTTCCAGTGCTAAAACTGGGAAGGTCCTGGGAAAGTGGGACAAGTCTGTCACCCTAATAGCAAGCTATTTTGCCTCTCTGGGCCTCAGTCTCTTCCCTTGTAAGATGGTGGTGGTGACTCTGGACCTTTGTCAAAGCATTCCGTGAACTCCACCATCTTCACACCCAGATGATGATGATGATTGGTGGGGTGAGATGGGAGAGGGGGAGTGGGGGAAGGAGTCGTTCTCCCCAGCCTTGAGATCCGAGAGACCAAGCATGTGTCTGATGAGCACTATGATTTGTATGAGCAGCCTGTCTCTCACAACAGGCCTTTAACAATCCACTCGAGAAATATTTATGGACAACCTGCAACCAGGCACTGGGCTAGGCCTCGGGAGGAAGCCAGGGACAACTGAGACACACTCCCTTCCCTCCTGGGACCAAAGTCTAACGAGGGAGGCGAGGGCCCACAAGGAAGTGGGGTGATAGGGAAATCTGGGGGTCTTCGGGAATGTCAGGTGTGCAGGGACCCTTCCCTTATCTACAGGGTCAGGAAGGGTCTGGGGGTGTTCCTGTGAGCAGAGCCCCAAGGCATGAGGACTGGCTGGCCAGGGCTGTCATGGGTGGGGAAATCAGGCACAGGGGAAGGAGGCGACCAGGCGCAGAGGCTGGGTGCATTGAGGAACTGCGAGTAGCTCAGTCGGCTGCTGTGAGGCAGCAGGAGAGCATGGGAGAGGCGGCCGGGTGGGACGCGTGCCCGTGTGTCGCATGGGCCTTGCTTGCTGCGTTATGGAGTTTGCACTTCATCCTGAGGGCAGCAAGGAGCTGCGGTAGGGCGACAGCAGAGCAAGAATGTTTCCCACCTGGCCACCCAGCAGCCCCCGACCATACTGTGCTCAGGCTCTGCTGTTGGGCCCAGGTACCCTGGAGCTGAGCGCACTGGCTGTGTCTGTCCTGCCCTGAAGGCTCTGTGCCCAGCCCGTATGTGAGGCCCTCCTGCAGCTCCAAATCTGGTGGAGTCAATCTGCGCGTTTCCCTGGAGGGGGCCCACTGCCTGGCACAGACTGTGGCTCCTGGAGAGCTGAGTGGAGCCCCCTCCCAGGCACGCTGCTGTCACCACAGTGTGTCTGTGTGGGTTTGATGGCTGCGTGGCAATGGTGCTCAGGGCATGCCGGGGGCTCATGCAGCCCAGACAGCCAATAAATAACAAACAATTACACTAATCGGCCCAGCAACAGGGAGGTGGGTGTGCATCCATATGCGTGTGCGTGCGCACACATGCACGCACACTCACATTCAGATTCCCTGACATTTATGCCTACACTTTCTCTGAAACTCAGGCAAACACATGGACAGATTCCCTACTACCTGGCTGAGATGAATAGACATGACATTACATTACATTCATCTGAGACACACCCCACCTAGCACTGACACATGCATGTTGTAAATGCTCTATACGTGGCCTCACACACATGTCTGCACATCTGTGCTGCCCCACACCCCCTCTTTTATAAATGCATCACAGGGATCAAAAAGGATCATCCATATCAAGTGTTTAGCACAATGTCTGGCACATAGGACTATTATGTGATATTTTAATATGTTACTATTATATTAAGATACTTTAATGTGTGCACATGTACCAACACACTTATAGACCCACACACATTGCCCCATATACTCCTTTAAAAGCAGGTGCAAACACAGAACTCCACCCTTCCATAAAACTGGTGCATATGCCTCCATCCATGTACACAAACAAGATCACTCTCAAAGACATGCAGGTTGCCATAATTTGCTCTCCCTGTTGCACCTACACACAATCACAACAGCAATAATAACAATAGCAAAACCAGGTTGGGTGATTGCTTTGTATTTTTCAAAGGGCTTTCAGACCTGTAATCTCATTTGATCCTCACAGCAGCCCTGTGAGCTAGGTGGGTGGAGCAGGCATTATTACCCCAGGTTTACAGTGGAAGCAGCAGAGGCCAGAGGGGTGAAGTTCGCCATCTGGGAGGCGGCCCGAAACTCAGATCTGACTTCTCAGTAGTGAGCTTCCCATGGCCCTCAGATACCTTTTTGACAACTTTCAGCTCTCACCACAGAGAGCAGCAGCCAGGGCAGAATCCTGCTAGATTCTTGATTCCTGGTCAAAACATTTCCTGGAGTTCACTCCAGCTGAGAAGTGGGAATTGGAGGCTGATAAAGGGAAACTGCCATCATTAGAAATCCCATAAAGTCTCATTTACAACTCCCTGTCAGATGAAAGGAGCAATTGACTGCGTTGGAGGGAAAAGCAAATACCGATTTCCTTTAGGACTGCCCAGCCTTAGAGGGACGATCCTGGGAGAGCCTGGAAGGTCCTGGGGGTGGGATCCTGTCCCATCTGGGCTCTCCCCAACTCTGTGCACTTCCTCTCCCCTCTGTCTAGACTGGCCTGTGATTCCTTAACCTCTGGTTCAAGGAGATGGGAAGAGAAAAGGACAAAGGAGGGTCTTTTTCTCCCTGGAGCCCCTCTCTCCTCCTCCACCCTCAGTGGGAGCCTCTCGCTCCTGCTTGGGCCTGCGCTTTCAGGACAGGTTTGGCACGCCATCTCCTACCTGGCTGGCACAGAAATGCAGGGCAGTCTGCAAGCCCTCTTCCACCTGGCCTCCAAGTCTACAGAGGCCAGGCCCTTAGATCTGACAACTTTGAAAGGTGACAAGGGCAGCTTCCTTCCAGGGCCTGTGGTCAGTAGGGAGACGGCCTAATGGCAAATGGACAGGTAGAGTGAGGGTCCCTTTTGCTTCTTTTGCTGCTGCTGCTACTTCCCTCTGGTTTCATGGTCATTGTCTCCCTTAGTTTCTGCATCTGAAAAATTGGGATAGGAACCCCAAACTCACAGTGCTGCTGTGAGGATGAGATGAGATGTGTGTGAAGCCCACAGCATAGTGTCTGGCACACTGCTGGGCCCCACGAAGTCCAGCCTGTCCCCTTTCCTGGCAGCTTCTGGAGGAATGCCTCCCTTGCCAGGGCTGGAGGGGTGGCATGGCAAGAGGCACTTCCCCAGCCTCCTGGGTGTGCCAGCTCTGGCTGGGAGGGAGGGAGGGAGGGGACATCTGTTTGACACTCTTGTCAGCATCCGTTACCTGGTGTGTATTTTCCCAGGAGCTGATTACATTACAGCATGTGTTGATAAACATTTGGAGTCGGAGTAGAGAGGAAACTGAGCAGAATGTTAAGCGGGTGGTGGTTTGGTCAGGAGATTCTGAGAAAGGGCTGGCTGGGATGAGCTGGAAGTGGTGACAGGGCCCCAGTCTGGAGGTTTCTCAGCCTGTCCAGCCCCTTTCTCTTTCTGATTTCTCTCCTCTTACTGCTCTGTCCCCAGCAGGGCAGCCAGACGTGGCTCCAGAGGCTGCAACAGCAGGATAGGTGTGGGATTTGGACCTCAGGCAGTTGTGGGTTCCAGTCCTAGCCTGGCCACAGATTGGCTCTTGGTACTCTGGGCTAGTCCTTTACCTCCTTGAGCCTCAGTCTCCTCCTCTGTAAAGTGGGCTTCACATCCATTCCACTGAGTGAAGGAAAGGTTAAATGAGATGACATCCCCCATGCCTTGCATATAGAATTAACACTCAGTAACTGTTGGCTCTTTCCTGTTTTCCCTGGTTCACCCAGAGAAAAAAGATCACCCTAGCCTTCATCATGCCTCAGATGTTAGGCAACTGTTTCTTATTTCTACTGTGAACTAAGAGGAACTGGAATTATGTTCTGCACGAGGCAAACTCCCCTATCCCAACCTTGGCTAGGGCTGGAGCAGGCAACCTGGGGTGCATGTTGACTCTTCCTCCCCAAGTCTTTATATACCTGTGCACTTATATGACAGCTGTAGCTAGGTAATTATTTGTATAGCTATCTGCCTGATGTCTTTCTACCTCACTAGTCCATAAACTCCCCCAGGACGAGGTCACAGTTGAATGCCCATGGTCTGGCCCAGGGCCACAGACAGGAATGAATGGCTCTCACCTATCTGACTGGTCTGGAGTGGAATGGTCAAGGTAGCCCATCTCTGCATGGTTGTTTCTGAACTCGGGAAACTGGCTCCACCTCTCACTTGGCCTTTAGCATAGATTGCTGTGAATTAACTTTTCCTGTGCACATCTCTAGTCTCTCTGAGGTTGTGGCCTTCTCGACGGGGGTATTATAATTAGACTTTCAAGGGAAGGATGTGCAACTGTCCCAGTGTCCAGCTGCCCAATTCAGTGGGCATGGATAAAGGAACAAATGAATGAGTGACTTCAAGAATGCTGCTCCTATCTCCCTCTCCCCCCTCTGTGGGTCTTTGAGCAGGCACCTGTCACCCCCGCCCACCTCCAGGTGCGCTGGCGCCTCGGACGCTGCTGTGCTGCCAGGAGGCGGGACGAGCACGGCGGGCCCAGCGCCACCTAGCGGGCGTCCGGCCCGGAGAGTGCGCGGCCGGGTCCTTCCCGGCGTTGGGACCGCGGCAGCCCCACGGCGCAGAGTCGTGGAGGCTCCAGCCACGGCCCCTGTCGCCCATTCTCTGTGTCCAGAGGGTGTGCAGACCCTCCGTGGGAGCGACTCTCCCGGGGAGCCCTGCCCCGACGGCAGTTAGCCCGGGTGCCCAGGAGGCAGCCTTCCGCCCCTCCCCCCGCACATGCCGTTCTGTCCCTCTGTGCCACAAAGAGGCCATTGATTGGGAAGAGTAGCCGGGTTGTGGTAGGGGAGCTGGGGGACACGCGCGGGGACACACTCGCACACACACGCCCCGCCTCCTGCAGCCCCTCGCTCTGCGGGGGCGTGGGTACGTGGGTGGGTGGGGGCGGGGCGGGGGTGGGTGGGGGAGGGGCGGGGGCGGGGGCTGGTCTTGGGAAAGCGATGCCTCCTGCCTGCTTCTTGGCCCCTCCTCACTGTCGGTCTCCTCTCCATCCCTCTACCCGACCCTCTACTTAATTTTTGCAGCGGGATCACCTGCCTTTGGATGCATCCGCAGCACATGGCTCGCTCCGGGCTGGCCTACCTCCCCATCCCCCCGGTGTGTGGTTGCCTTCCCAGCAAAGACTTTCCGTGGCACTTAGGGGCCCTTTCTAATACCAGGCGAAGCCAGTGTTGTTAGGAAGGAAGAACTGCTGCGGCAGCTGCTGCAAAGACAAATCCTGTGCAGGAATGCAACCCGGGCTGGTAGGGCGGCCAGAATAGCTGCTGCTCGGGCTCATCAGCACGGTCCTCTCCACACAGTGGCTAACAGGGGCACGCAGCTCCCAGAGCAAGGAACGTGGGGGGGCCGTGTGAGGTGGCGGGAGGAGAGGGCAGGGATAGTTTTGACAGCAAGATTTCTCTGAATCTCTTGTCTTATCTGACCCCTAAAAGGAAACTGCCCGGACCTGAGGGTGTCACTGGATTTGAGCCTTTTCGAGAAGTGGGACTTCTGAGCCTTCTGCAAACTCTTGCTCGTTTCCTTCTGTGACAGGGAAGTCACCGCTCACTGCGTCTGAATTCTGGCACCCCGCCTTTAGAGGCTAGGACGCCCAGTTCCCTATCAGTCCACCTGCGGCAGAGTAGAACCATCACCCTCTACCTAGCGCCACTGCTGCTCCCTGCCCCCTTACCCCCTTCAGAGCTGGGCCCTGGTGGGGGGGGGGGGCTGGCAGTTGGTACCTGTCAAAAGGGAACTGGGAGTGGCAGGAAACAGGCTCTTTGGAATCCTACCTGGTGCCTCCCTCAAAGCTCCTGCTTGCCACCTGGGTGCTGTGTGCACACAGGAATCGGCTGGGGGTGGGGATGCTGGCTGGCCTGGTTTGTAACACTTCTTCCTGCTCCCCAAAGTCAGTGCACAGGGTGTACCCCTGTACATGTGTCCCCATTTGTGGGCAAGGCTGTGCCCACATGGGTGCCTGGAGATGTGGGTTTATCTGCATATTCACAGGCTCTCAGGGTTGAAAGGGACTTGGGAAGAGACCTTCCCCTCCTCCTCTCCCTCTGCCACTTCCATGCCAAATGTTCATCTGGATCCTGTTTGATCACTCCCAGGGACTGGAAACTCACTTCTTTCCCAGAAAGCCCATCTCTGCTGAGGGTTGGAATACCGATTCGGAAACTGTGCCAGGCAACTGCCCCCCACTTCCACCCCATCTGCGGGAAAACAGGGCCAGGACGGGGTGTCAAGAAACAGCATCCTGAGGAAGTTACAGCTGATGTTTACCAAATACCTGCTATCAGCCAGGCACTGTACTAAGTGTCACACATATAGTCACTCTCGTAATCTACATAAAACTTCATGAGGTCATGTGTGTTGTTATCCCATTGTATTGAAGAGGAAACTGAGGCACAGAGAAGTTAAGGCTCTTGCCTAGAGTCTCACAGCCAGGAAGGCTAGCTCTGCCTGAGTTTAATCACCACATTATATTGCAGGTACTGCCCAGAGAGAGAGGGAGACAGAGAAAGGAAGAGAGACAGAGACAGAGAGCGAGTGAACAGTATGCGCACGCAGGTACGTGTGTATCTCCACTACCATTTCTGGAAAGCAGAGCTGAGTGGTGTTATAGACAACTGGGAATGCTGGATAAGAAAGTAAGACATCAGAAATTGCATTTCTTCTTCTTCCTCTTCATCCTTTTTTCCTTTCTCATCCTTTCCCCCTCCTCCTCCTCCAACACCCTGTTGCCCTTGCCTTCATCTTCTGAGCACTTGTGCATTCAGGGTTTTCCTGAAGCAAGAAACTTCATCTTGGAGTTTCCAGGCCAAGGCAGATATACTGGCCTAGGCAGACATCAGGGGACATAGCACAATGAAGTAGCATGAGATAAATGTGGTTGGTAGCTGGGAAATAACTGGGGAAGATCTGTATTTACGTTCTACACCAGCCAAGGGTTAGGTGGTGCACGGTTCAGAAAGCTTTATGTTCAATTTTATGTCTAGACAGAGTTTGAGATGAGGCCATCACTTCTCTTGTAATTAATGCAAGAGGGCTTTCCCAGGTGCTGCTGTCAGGAGCTCTCCTGCTGTCTTGGCTCTTCCATCTGTCCCCAGAAGTGAGTCTTGGGTAGAGCTGGGTGAGGGAATGAGCACTGGATTAGGAGTTATGATACCTGGGTCTGGAACCTTGGTTCTGCCACCAGCTTACTGTGTTACTTTGGATAAATACCCCCCTCTTTTGGGGCTCTACTTCCTTGCTTGTAAAACGAGGGATTAAGCCTGGACTGTCTATCAGGCCCCTTCAGTGGATGCACTCCCTGCAGTCTGTCAACCAGGTTGCTATGTGCAGGTGGGTAGTCTGTGCACTGTGCAAGGACACCTGGGCGAGAGGGAGATGGGGCTGAAATCCAGCCTACACTTTCTCTTCTCACCAGGCCATGTGTCCTGGTGGGGCCCGCCTCCACCTGGAGAAAGAGCACTTTTTCTAACTTGAGCGAGGGTATCACGTGGGCTAGCAGTGGCCCTGCCAGGTCCCCAAGCAGGCTGGCTGCCTGTGGTTGGAGTCAGAGTTGGGGGAGTGGAGGGGAGTTTCTTTATCAGAAAGTGAGATCGTGAGTTGGGGACGGAGGAGAAAGGCTGTGGAGGGAGGGTCACGAACATGAAGGTAGAGCAGAGAGCAGTGGAGGAGGTTGGGGTGTTGAGAGTTAGGTCCCTGCTGACAGTGGGCTCCCATGTAGGATGGGCCCTTCACCTTCTGTCAGGGTGCCCCTGGGAGTGGCGGCTCCCTTGCCCCCTAGCCTAGCTCTCTCCTTTCTCCAGTCACCCCAAGGCAGCCTGCTCTTTGGAGTGGCCTTTTCTGCCAAGTTCCCCTTTGGAGGGAGTTGGGAAGGGGATGGGTTTTATCCAAGGCCCCCCAGAGGGCTGTGGGCTCTTTAGAGGGTGTTCCCTGGTTCAGCAACTCGTTCTGGAGGCCCACTCAGCCAGGCCCAGCTGTGAATAGTCAGGGGTGGGCCCTGCCCTCAGGGACCTCACCATCTAGAAGTGGCCTTTGTTCCCTGGGATGGGGGGAGGTCTGGGACATTGTGGACAGTCCGGTATTGACAGTGGGGCTTGGTCTGGTCTAAGGTGAAGACTCTTGCCCTAGAGCACTGAGGTCTATAAGAGGCCACCAATTTGGCCCTCTTTGGCACTTGAGAAGTGGTAGATTAGATCTGCTGGGGACAGATTCTGGGGCCCCTAGCATCCAGGGAGAATGTTGGGGGTTGCTGGGGAGGAAAACTGGGGATGAAGGGCTTCGGCAAAGGAGGGGAGGCAGGCAGGTGGGGGGCTTTGTGGGCACAGACTCACTCTCTTTTGGCTGGGGGCATTGGGAGGATGTCCCATAGCGGGCCGGCCAGACTGGCCTCTGGGCACTATTTTATCTCCCTTCCCTGTCCCTGTCACCAGCACACAGCTGTTCAGAAGGAAAAGTAGCCCTTCCCATTCTTTTGGCTCTTTGGAGCAAATCCTGCATTATCTGGCTTTCAGTGCTCTTTCACTAAAGATAGTCTGCCCTCTTGTCTAACGCTAAGTCCTTCTTCCTGTGGGTCTTGCTCATTGTCACATGGCATAGCAGGCACGAGGGTTGGATGCCAACCTGATCGAATGGCCAGGCCTTCCCCGGCCACTCTGTCTCCTGGGCAGTCCCAGTCATATGGGGATGGGATGGTGCAATTAAGCCCCAGGGCTGTCATCTCTGCAGTGACAACTATAGGAATGTCAGCATGCCTGTGCCAGGCAGGCCCACACCTCTCTCCTGGGGTGCCCACCATTCCTGTTCTTTAGAAGAAAGGAACCACGGTGTTGGGGGGCACTGATCATTTGTCTTATGCTCACTAGGTGGCTGTGTCAGTGATGTTTTGAGGATGTTCCTGCCCCCAGGCTGTCATGCATCCAGTCTTTGTACCCAGTGACATGAGCTATGGGCTCTGAGCAGCTCACTGGAGAGGCAGTGCCCTGGAGGGAAGCAACCTGTGTCCGCTACCCTGTACAACAGCTGTGTTAATAGTAATAAGAACAAAGAGCCATTTTTTTTCTTTTTTTTGAGACAGAGTCTCAATTTGCCCCAGCTAGAGTGCCGTGGCATCAGCCTAGCTCACAGCAACCTCAAACTCCTGGGCTCAAGGGATCCTCCTGCCTCAGCCTCTTGAGTAGCTGGGACTACAGGCATGAGCCACCATGCCCGGCTAATTTTTTCTATATATTTTTAGTTGGCCAATTAATTTATTTCTATTTTTAGTAGAGACGGGGTCTCGCTCTTGCTCAGGCTGGTTTTGAACTCCTGACCTTGAGTGATCCGCCCGCCTCGGCCTCTCAGAGTGCTAGGATTACAGGCGTGAGCCACCGTGCCCGGCCAAGAGCTAATGTTTATTGAGCTCTTACGTGTGCCAGACACTGTTCTGAGTGCAACACACATGCATTAGTTTTCTATTGCTGCTGTAACAAACGGTCACAAACTTAGTGGCTTAAAGCCACACGGATTTATTATCTTTCAGTTCTGTAGCAGGTTAGAAGTCCAATGCAAGTCTCACTGGGCTAGAAATCCAGGTGTGGGAAGGGCTGCATTCTTTTATGGAGGCTCTGGGTGATCCTGCTTCCTTGACTTTTCCAGCTTCTAGAGGCCACTATTAAATTTGGCTTGTGGCTCCTCCTTCACAGCCAACAACGGCCCGTCTCTCTGACACTTCTTAGCACTTCTCTCTCTCTCTCCCAGCCGGGCAAGGGTCTCTGCTTTTAAGGACTCATGTGATTAGTTTGGACCCACCTAGATGATCCAGGGTAATCTCTCCTTCTCAAGCACCAGACTTTAAACGCATCTGCAGAGTCCCTTTTGCCATGCAAGGCGACATACTCACAGGTCCCAGGGATTAGGGCATGGGCAGCATTGAGGTCCATTATTCTGTCTACCACAGCATACTTGAACTTTTTCATACAAAGCACGTATGAAAGGTAGGTAGTGTTATTGCTCCCATTTTAAAGATAAGAAAACTGAGGCGCAGAGAAGCTAAATAACTTGCCCGAGTTTCCTTGGACAGTAGTTCATTCGGAGTTCAAATTGAGGCAGCCTGACTCCACAGTTGTACCTTAGTCACTGTGACAAAAGTAGAACCAGAGAGCAGGAGGCAGGAGAGGTCCAAGTTTCATGTTCCCCCTAGATCAGCTGGGCAGTGGAGTCATGTGTATTTATTGAGCACCTACTATGTGTCAGGCCCTGGGAAGGGCTCCCAGCGATACGTGATAGAGCTTCAGTCTGAACCCAGGTACTGAGCTTGTTCTCTTCCCGCATCCTGTTGCTGTGTGGTAGGAGGTGAGACCCCCCTGCAGAGGTTAAATGGGAGAAAGGATTGAGCTCTAGTGGGGGCTCGTGGCCCAGGGCTCTGGCTTGGGTGTAGGCAGAGGAGGAGCGAGCTGTGTCCTACGCCTTGCAGGAACCTGCTGGATCAGATCAGAGCCCGCGGGGCTGACTCACCAGGCCAACTCTTCCTGCCTGTTCATCACAATGGGGAATGGGCCCTCAGTGAGCCTGGGGCCTGCAAATCATGGAAATTAAAACCAATTAGAAGGGGAATCAGCGGCCCCTGGCAGGGCTTCCGGCCACAGAGGCAGCTCAGGAGCTTTATGGGATGTTTCCTCCCATTTTGTGGTCCAGCTGGGAGGCAGAAACATGCCAGCTCAGCACAAAGCCTCGGCAAGATGCTTCTGTGCAACTTGAAGGGCAGGGGGGCGTCACCCCCACAGGATCCTCAGCCCGCTCAGCAACCTGCCACCTGCCCTGCCTTCCCGTCCACGGGGACCACTAAACTCTGCGTCTGTCCTGCAGGGCCCTCTCTCAGCGTCACCCTGCAGGCTCCTTTCTCTTTACACACTGTCTGTCCTCCATATAAGACCTCTGGAGAGTCAAGCCGGGGTCTACAGGAGGGGGTCACCTTGAGGACCTGCCTCTGCTCTGTGCCCTCCCCTTGGTGCTCCACACCTCCCGGCTGTCCGGAGGGGCCTTCCGCTGCAACCCTTCCCCTCATTTATTCCCCAGGGAAAAGGAGGCCAAGTGCTCAGAAGGTACGCGGACCAGAGTAGTAGAGACCCCCGTGGCTTTCTGGTGGTGGCGCTGGGATGGGGCCATCGGCTAAAGGACAAAAGCCAAATGAACTCTCTGGTCTCCAAAGTCCTTGGCTGCCTTTAATTCTTGCCCCCTCAGCCTCATCCTTCACCTGTGCCCTTCCCTGTCCTGTGTTGAGAAGGACAGAGACAGGCCTGCGTGCCGGGGAGAGGGGCTGGAGCTGAACGGGGCCTGAGAGGTGCAGAGACGTCTCTGGAATCGGGACAATGGAGAGCTGGTGGTCTGCACCCTTCTCTGGGTGGGAGCCGCCACACTGCAAGGGCACCCCCTGCCCACGCAGGCCCTGGGGTCTGGTTTTATAGGGTTAGGCCCACTGTGCTGCGCTGAGGTCACCTAGCGAGAGACCTGAGTGGAGTGCAGGGGCCCAGGCCCTCACTAGCGTGGGCCAACTGAGAGGGGAGGGGACAGGCAAAGTCCCAAGGGCAGACTCAGCCTCTCGATACCCAGAGACGGATGGGCCAGGGAGGTGGTGTGGGGGACAGTGGGCTCTGCTCAGGGGACAGGGTTGCTCCACTGCAGCCTCAAGCCCGTCACTTCCTCCCTCTGGGCCTCCCCCTGAGGGCTGTTGAGGTTGTTCCCAGCGTCACCATTCTCTGACTCACATCATGGTGACTCCATCTCATGACTCACCTCAGTGGCCTTAGGCAGGTGGCTTAACCTCTCTGTGCCTCAGTTTCCTCACTTGTAAAGTGAGAATGACAATCGCACCAACTGCACCAACCTCATAGGGTCATTATGGGGATTAAATGACTTTAATACGTAAAATGTACAGAATGACACCTACCACACAGAGAGTCTCTGTAAGTATTAGCTATTATTATAATCACTATTAGTCATGCTATTTAAAAGACCATATTATGCAGTTTTAAGACGGCAGGGTCTGGAGTGAAGCAGACCTGGGTTGGAGTCCTAGGTGTTACACTTATAAGCTCTGTGACCTTGGGAAAGTGGCATAACCTTTCTGAATCTATTTCTTCATCTGTAAAATGGGCATAATAATAATAACACTGACCTCATAGAGTTATAATGACTACATGAGACAACTGTAAGAATTTGCCGAATGAACTGCAAGGTACCTAGAACAATGCGTTGCTTCATCTTCCTGGATTGGGATCAGACTGAGGACAGTCTGTAGGGCAGCAAGTAGGACTCCCGAGGGACAGCCATGACCTTCAGGGTAGCCAAATGGTGCCAGGAAATTCCATAGGAAGGGTGCCTGCTCTTGACCGGACAATGTGAGAACCTGGAGCAGAATCCGGGGGCCTCGGTTCTGCCTGGACTTTTCATGCTGAGAGAGTGAGCGGACACATGCCGGGGCCACGCCTGTGAAGGGCACAGGCTGGGCTCTGTCCACGCTGGCACCTGCTAACGCCGACGGCACACTCGAGGTGGCCAGACATGGCAGGGAGGAGCGAGGTGTGCGTCACTCCCGAGGGAGCCTTCCCTGGCCCGTGAATCTCAGCACGGTCCCCTGTGACAGGCTCTCAGGGCTCCACATCCTTTGTCTTTACAGCTGTCGTCACCATGTGTCACCTGCAGAAGATTTTACCTGACTGTTGAAAGTTTGTCTTCCCCACTGAACGTAAGCTCCATGAGAGTGGAGACTGCGCCTGGGCGGTTCACCGCAGGGTCCAGGCCTGTAACCACCCCTGGCGGATGTGCTCAGTAATTTCTGGGTGACTGAGTATATAATGGTACATAGTAGCTGGCACTTACTTAGCTTGTATTATGTGTCAGCTGTAATTCCAAGCACTTGACATGTATTAACCCATATAAACTTCACACTACTCCTGTGAGATAGCTTTTGATATAATCCCTGTTTTATAGGTGAGGAAACTGAGATGCAGAGAGGTTAAATAACTTGTCCAAGGTCACACAGCCATCAGTGGGTGGAGCTGGGATTTAAGCCAGGCATTTTGGCTCCAGAGTCCATGGTTTTAGCTGCTGTGCCTTATGGCCTCCTTAGAGGAATGAATGAATGACCCGCATTGGATATTAATAATGCACACCACATTTGACAGATGAGCTGTGGGGGAGAGAGTGAATGGCAGGGGCGGCAGGACACAACTGGCCCCTGCTTATCTGGAGTGGGGACAGGGGGCCTGTGGAGGGCCCTTTGGAGGAAGTCTCCTTCCCAATTGGGTGCTGAGGGGTAGGGGTGGGTGTGAACCTAGTTGGAAGTGGTTCCTGCCTCCTTTCTAGAATTAAGGTCATGCAAAGAGATTAGGCATGCATCCCTTCCTGATCTTGTCAGGTGTGGTCACCAGATGTCAGGTCCATGGTCCTTGGTTCTTGGTTCCCAGTGCTGAAGAATGGTAACTGGTCCTGACTCAACAGAACAAATGAGCAGACCAAGCAGACGCAAGCTAGCAAAGTGCCAACGTTTATTAAAGCATAGTACCTTCCAGACAAGGAATGGGTTAACCCCGGCGAGTAGAGGAGACCCTGAGTTTAGCAAGGTTTTCTCTTTTATGCTGAGTCCCTAATTTTATGTCAAGTGGGGGGTGGAATATTCATGATTTTTCTTGGAAAGGGGTGGAGTATTCCCAGAACTGGGACTCCTCCCCATTTTTAACCTTGTAAGGCAATTTCCAGGGGTTGCCATGGTATTTGTAAACTGTCATGGCGCTGGTGGGTGTGATTTTCACTATGTCAATGAGGGTAGGTCACTGGAGGATGCTGTCACCTTACTTGTGTGCATGCTCCAAAGACCCTGTTTTGTGGCCTTTCTACCTCTTTCTGCTTAGCCAGTCCTTGGGGACCCCCCTACCATAGACCAAACATCTGTTTAGTCCTTGGAAACCCCCTTGACATGTCAGCTGCTCTTTTTTAGAAGCCCCTTCTGGTCAACTTGTTCCTCCTACTATAGACAAGCATCTCTAGTGCCATCTGTTTCTCAATGGAAACCCCTAGACAAAGCATCTGTTCCCCTTCCCCCTGGTCCCAACCTAACATTCTCTGCCTCCTTTCAGGCCTTCTGTGTCCTTAGGAACCCCTACTAATGGGGTGGGGTCTTCCTTGTCAGTGTAGGAGGGGGTTGAGGATGGTGATTCAGGAAATGCTTCTACTCATCTGGTCCCTGGTTCCTGCCACATAGCCCCCAGCTGTGCCCTCTTCCTGCCTATCTCTGCAACCCCCTGCCCCCCAGCATTTCTCTTCTTAGCTGTTTGGGTCTTGGCATGTCCTGCTCTCTTTTCTAGCCAGACCTCCCCCTGATGCAGCTTCCTACCCATGCACTAGCCTCCTCTCCCAGAAGCCTTCCACACTGGGTATGATGAACAAACACAAGAAGGAACAGGACCTGTGCTGTGCTCTTGGCATCCATCCTTAGCACTTCCCGGGATTCCTGCCAAGGGAAGGAGCATGTTTCAGCACAGTCCTGCCATCCTTAGCCCTGTTGATCTTGCTGGCAATGAATGGGGTGAGATAAGGACAGAGCCAGATTTCCTCTAAGTGGTAGATGGGGAGAGTAGAGAGGGAATCTGGGTCTCTACAAAGCTTTGGCTTTGCTAAATGGGAATGCAAGTCTGGGGCCAGAGCTGAATTGCTCAGGACTCTGAGGGGCATGGCTGTATCCTGCGGAGTCCTCCTTCTCTGACCTCTGCCCCAGGCCACACCTCCAGGGCTCAGTCTCACATCAAACCAACAGGGAACCAACCTTTAAGGAGCATCTCTGTGAATATCCCCTGGCTCTGGCTGAAGGCAGAAAGCTGAAGGCTGGTGGTAGTGAAGCAGGAGTCTGCATTCTGGCCTCTGGCCCACCGTTAAAACAAGACCTGTCTCTGAGAGCCAAGTGTCTTCATTTACAACATGGGGAGGAGGCAAGGCTTGGGCCACATGGCTTCTACGTCACCTGCAGCTTTAGGATTTGAAGAAGATGGTGCTACCTGGGAAGCCCCTGGGGCATTTTTAAACAGACACTTACCCCTTGGGAACATGAATTAAAGAGAACAGCAGAGCAAGTACTTGCTCTGTGTTGGTACAATGCCAGGGGCTTCACATTTCCCATCTCATTACCTCATTGAATCCTCACGGGAACTCTCTTCTTCTTTTGTTAATAGGAGAAATGGGAACTTCGAAAGACCTAAGTGACTCGTTCAAGGTCACATGGTATATAGGAGGTGGAGCTGCAATCTGCTGTCGGGATTGTATGACTCAAGGTCTGTGTTAGGTGCACTGCTTGGAGACACAAACAGATGAGGTGGGGTCCTGGGGTTGGAGCTGTACCTACTGGGATGCCATTCACTGTCCCCAGAGCAGAGAGGTTTGTCTCAGGGCTGGGACTGTCATATTCAAGGGACATTAACCTCTGGGGAGGAAGGAGGAAACTCCCTAGCAGAGGGGTGGGCTGGCAAGCTTGGGAGACAGAGGCAGGAGGGACGAAGGCAGCAGCTGAGGGGTTGTCAGAATGGGTCCCAGGAAAAGGACATTGAGGATGCGTGGCCACAGAAGTGTGGGAGCATGCTTGTGGGGGTGTTCGGTCTGTGAGCCACTGCAGGAGTGTCCCCAGCTTGCCTGCCTCCCGAGTTGCTGGGGCATGCACCTACATTGCACACACGCACAGACATGCTCTGTCATCCTCTGCCACAGCCTGCTGCCACAGACATAGGCCTGCACCTGGCTCACTCTGACAGCACATCACCTCCTGGTGCTCACCTTAGCCCTCCTGTTCCCAGCCCCACTCACATCCAGCCTCTGTGTGTGTGTGGGGGGGTGTATGTGTTTGTCTTCCTCCTTGGCTGCATAATTCTCTGTTGTCTTTTGGCCTCACCTGGGTTTGCAGAAATACATACACACAGTATGATAATCTCTCTCTCACACACACACATGCACACACACACATACATGCACACGCATCCCTCTGCTTCTCAGCTGCTGGTCTGCTACTCCTCCTTTCTCTGCAGTCCATGCACAGCTGTGGGCCCTGGAGAACCCCACTCACCTTTAAAGGGTTGGGATTATTTCTTCCCTTGTTTCTCTCCCCACTGCCTGCTGCCCCCTGATTTCCTACGGCTCAGACTGTTGAGGGGCTCTGCTGGGCCTGCCACTCACCTCTCAGTCTGTGTAAGCCCTGGGGTCGCCTCCCCAGCCTCCACGCAGCCTCTCCCCACAGCTGCGGGCTGGGCAGACCCCGTCCTGGAAGTGGCATCCCAGGAGCAGCTGGAATGGCTACGTGGGTGGGGACAGGCAGGGTTGGGAAGGGATTTGTTTGGCTTAGATACTTCTCTGTGAAAATTTTTGTCCATTTGCCATGATCCGTTGACTTCAGCTGATGTCATTCTGGTATGTGGGAGTGGCTTTTACATCCATGTAGGGCGGGGGCCAGAGCCCTGACCCAGCAGTCAGAAACCCCAGTTTCCTCATCAAATATACGAGGGGTTTGGAACTGATGATCTTTAGCTCTAAGATATTGAGAGTCTAGGGGGCTTCTACTTTATTTAGGATTTAGCTACACCCTGATCATTCCAATTAAAATCCCCCTCTCTGTAACTTAATGTGTACACAGACATCATACATGTGAACATGCAGACTCACAAGTGCACATGCAAATGCAGCTTAGCTACTCTGTGCCGTCCAGGAACTTCCCCAACTCAGCTGGGCCCCAGACCCCTGCTTAGGGTGGGGACTTTGAACAGAGGGAAGTGTGTGCATGAGTGTGTGTGTGCATGCGTGTGCGCGCGCGCGTGTGTGTATGTGTGTGTACATGTGCTTGCATGCATGTGTGCATGTGGTGTACACTCCACACCACTCTGTGATGCATCTCTGGTTTGAAATGTGCTTCCTGGTGACCCAGGAGCCCACCAGCCTCTCCATTTATCCCCACACCCCCTCCTATAAGATTAAAGACTGAATCCTGAGCCTTGCTCTCACTACGCCTCTTCCTTGGCTGTGAGGAAGAAAAGGAAAGTGTGGAAGGGTCACAGGACCCTAGAATGTCACAGCCAGAAGGGACCACCCTGACCACACTAGGCTAGTCAGCAGGTTTCCAGACATTTCACTTAAAGCACAGCACCTGGTTCTGACCCACTGTCACCTAGCAAATGAACAAAACCGATTATAGCCAAAATCCCTGTGCTAAGGCGGGTGGGAGCTCTGCTCAGTACCGGCCCCCATTACTACTTCTACACGCCCCTGAGTGAGTGAGCTTCCCGTAACCGTTCAGAACATTGACAGATATGCCTTAAAATCCATCCATACAACCCACTGGTTCTTCTGTGTGGCCCCCCAGACCAGAAGCATCAGTGTCACCTGGAAACTTATTACAGATGCAGATTCTTAGGCCCCACCCCAGACCTGCTGAACCAGAAACCTGGGGGTGGACCCAGCGAGTCATGTTTAACAAGTGCCCTGGGTGATTCTCCTGTTTGAGAACGGTGGGTCTAGTACAACCCCCCTGCCTTCTAGATGAGGAATTGAAGCCCAGAGAGAGGTGTGCCTTATCCAAGGTCACAGAAGGTGACGTCATTGTCAGGCTGTGACTCTAGGCCAGATTGCCAGTCTATGAAAGTCTGTATGGTGAAGCTGTGGATTACTTTGCTCTTCTTTGCATTGGCCGACATAAATGCTCAGGGATCGGGGATCCGGGATCCAAGCCAGAAGGTAAGGGAAGCTGGGAAATGTAGCTCCCAGTGACACAACACAAGGCAGGGACCACGAAATGGGCCGGGAGCCACAGCGGATGATGGGCACACTCGTGCCTCCTTTCACTCACTCACTCACTCGCTCAGTCAGCGTTTATTGAGTACCTAGGTGCTGGAAGTGTTGACAGACAAGAATACTGGGTCTTGGCCAGGTGCGGTGGCTCACGCCTGTAATCCTAGCATACTGGGAGGCCGAGGCTGGAAGATCGCTTAAAGTCAAGAGTTTGAGACCAGCCTGAGCAAGACCCCCGTCTCTACCAAGAATAGAAAAAATTAGGTGGACTTGGTGGTGCTTGTCTGTGGTCCCAGCTATTCAGGAGGCTGAAGCAGGAGGATCGCTTGGGCCCAGGAGTTTGAGATTGCTGTGAGCTATGATCACGCCACTGTCACTTTAGCCAGGTGACAGAGCAAGACTCTGTCTCAAAAAAAAAAAAAAACCAAAAAGAAAAAAAAGAGAAAGAATTCTGTTCTCACCAAGCTTAAAGTGCAGCAGTCCCTGGACCGTACCCCTCGCTGCTCACCCTGGCCTGCTCACCTAGCCTGGGGTTTGGCGGGGAGACCTTTACCCTCAGGGAGGCCGTGCTGCATGAATGGTGGCCAATGATGGGCCCCCTGGGCGTGGACACATGAGGAGTGTGAACGAGGGCCTGGTTGGGGCAAAGGCTCAGGGTGTGGCTGGCCATCACTCATGTGGTACCTCTGGGGGGTCTTGTTGGAAGAGGCAGACTCTAGGAGAAGACTTTAGGGGGCACAGGCGTGTTTGAGCACAGGCCAGTGTGAGGGAGTTGGGGGGTGAGTAGGCATGGAGGAGACCCAGAGGGGCCCCGGCTGGGAGCGCTGCTGGCACCGGGTAGCGTGGGTGAGTCAGGGTGGACGCCCGCAGCTCGCCGGCCCTGCTACCAGTTCCCCAGACACTTGGGGACTTCTGCAGAATTCCGGAGCGTTTAACATCTCCGACTAATTAGCCGCTGCCTGCTACCATCAAGGGAGGAGAGGGGCGCTTGGAGGCGGCGGCTTTGAAAGCCAGTGCTGCTCCTTGACAAAGCCAGCCTGGGGAGGTTTCAAAGACAGCTTCTGAGCGGCCTGCACGTTTCATGTTCATTAGATCCTCGCTTCCCAGGCTCCAAAGACAAACAGTGGGATTTAAGGGTTTTCTTCCCTTTTTGGAGCCATTTCGTTCTGAGCTAAGCGTTCAGCTGGGGAGGAGGCAGAGCCAGCTGAGCAACTTGGTCCTCCAAATCCGCAGCCTAAGCAGAGCCCGGCTCCATTTCCTCTGCACACTGGAAGCTTCCCAGGGGACCCCAGAAGCTCTGCACCGGCCCCTGCCCCCGGCTAGGTGAGCAGGTGCCCTGGCCGGCTGGGGGTGGGCAGTGGGGGGGACCATCCAGGGACTGCTGGACTTTAAGCTTGGTGAGGACAGGACCCTCCTGTTTGTCATCACCCCCCCCCCCCCCAGCACCTAGGCTCTCAGCAAACGCTGACTGAGCAAGCAAGCAGAGGATGAAGCGTGCCCACCATCTGCTGTGGCTCCCAGGCCATTCGTGCTGCCTGCCCCGCTTTGTGCCACTGGGAGCTAGTTACCTTTCCTGGCTTCTCTTACCTTCTGGCTGCTGGATAGGTTCAGCTAATCAGAGGCACTGGAAGAAGATGGAAGGAGAGGAAAAGGCAGGCTTATATCTCCCCTGTCTCTGTTTCGGGCCATGTCTCTGCAGCATCCATGTCTCCTTGTCGGCTCCTGCTGAACTGCCCCTGTCTGCACAGCCCAGCTCCCTCCGGCTGGCCCGCACTGGCTCCAGCTCTGTCTGCTGGCCTCGGCGTCTAGGCTCCTAGACGCTGCCTCCTACCTCCTGCCCCAACAAGGGGACAACTTCCTGCCGTTGCTGATCTGGGTCTCCCTACCTCTTCTGTCATCTGAACAACCAAACCCCTCATTTAAATCCCTGTGCTTGAAAGGCCTGGAGTGGTTTCTGTTTTCTCAGTGGACTCAGAGGAATGAATGAGTGGATGCGCTACTCGTTCCCATCTGAGAGGACAGCGTACGAGCAGCTGTCCGAGTGGGTCGCTCTGCCTGGGATCTGGAATCTTACGGATGTGGCAGCCTTGCCCTGGGCAGGACGCCCATCCCACTGCCGGGGCACATGCCTCTGGCACGTGGGTCTTCCCCTAGCCCAGGGGATGTCACCCTCCTATCCCGGCATTGCTCACTCTCTGAGCTCGGCGCTGCTGCATGATGCAATGGTATAAGACGTGGCCCACCTCACACCCATTAGGATGGCTCCTAGCAAAAAATCCAAAAAAATAACAAGTGTTGGTGAGGATGTGGAGAAATTGGAACGCTCGTGCACTGTTGGTGCGAATGTAAAATAGCGCAGCTGCGGTGGAAAACAGTGCCGGCGGTTCCTCAAAAATTAAGCATAGAATTACCATATGATCCGGCAATTCCACTTCTGGGCATATACCCAAAGGAATTGAAAGCAGGGTCTCGAAGAGATGTTTGTACACTCATGTTCATAGCAGCATTATTCACAATAGCTAAAACGTGGAAGCAGCCCAAGTGTCCGTCAATAGATGAATGGATAAGCAAAATGTGGTCTATACATACAATGGACTATTCAGCTTTAAAAAGGAAGGAAATTCTGATGAATGCTACAATATGGATGAACCTTAGGACATGACACAAAGTGAAATAAGCCACACACAAAAGGACAAATACTACACGATTCCACTTATATATGAGGTACCGAAAGTAGTCAAAATCATAGAAACAGAAAGCAGAATAGTGGTTGCGGGGCTGGAGGAGAGGGAATGGGGAATTATTGTTTAATGGGTACAGAATCTCAGTTTTACAAGATGAAAAGAATTATGGAGATGGATGGTGGTTATGGTTGCACAACACCGTGTATTTAATACCCACTGAACTGTACACTTAATAATGGTTAAGATGACAAATTTTATGCTATGTGTATTTTTGTGTTACATTTTGTGTACTACAATTTTTAAAAAAGTAAAAAAAAAAAAAGTGCAAGATGTGGCATAAAGGCACAGCAAGGTGCAAAGAGGGAAAATCCATCTGCTGCTGCTGCCAGACCCTGTGCAGGCCTTTTAGTCTGTCTCTGTGAACGCTCACAATGACACTGTTGGGTAGGTCATCTTATCCTCATTTTATAAAGGAGGAGGCTGAGACTCTAAGAGCTTAAGTGACCTCTTTCCTCTCGCACAGCCACAGGGTCACTAGGTGCTGTCCATTCGCTCTCCCTCTACACCTCTCCTCACCCACCTGCCCGTCCTCTCCACCCCTGCTCCCTGGAAGCACTCTGAGTCCTTCGCCATCTCTCTAACTGCCTGCCTCCCCCCAGCTTCCTCCGGCCCATCTTCCACACCCCTGCCAGGGCTGTTTTCTAAAACACAAATCGAACACATAGCTTAGTGCTTGAAACCCTTCAATAACTCCCATTGCTTAAGGATTAAGGTTCAGTTTCCCTGGCCTGGCAGTGAAGGCCCTCTGGGATCTGGGCCCAGTGCCCGTCTCCAGCTGTGTCTCCTCCTCACCTTCCCTCCCTCCCCCCTGCCCCATAATTCAGCCTTGTGAAGCCACGTGGTGCATCTCTAACAGAGCTGGTGGGTCATACCTCCTTGCCTTTGCAAGGACTGTCCTTCAGCCCTGAGGATGCCTCTCCCTCATCTCCCTGGGAAGCTCCTGTCCTTTCTTCCAGTCCTGGCCTCAGCGTCTGCCTCTCCCGGACACCTTGCACAGCGACCCTGGTCGAGGTTGTCTTCTTATTCCTGTTACAGTCATCACACTGAATTGCAACCACCTGTTTTTCTCTCAATTTCCCTCCTAGACTGTGGGTTCCCTCAGGGCAGGAGCTATGTTTCATTCACTCATTCAGTTAAAAATATTTATTGAGCACTAACTTTATGCCAGGCACCGTGGCAGGCCCTGCGATGCTTGGTTCATGTCATGGAGTGTAGGAGTGTATGGTCTAGTGTGGAATAATCAGTCACGCCAATAAATATATCATTATAAATTATGAAGGAAAGGTAAAGGGCGGGATATCTTTGGTGTCTGGTACCCTAAACACCCAGTGTATTTATAGTGCGGCTCCCACACTGTGGGAGGGGCTTCCTCTCCTTGTCTGCTGTCTGCAGGGTCTGGAGCACAGTGGGTATGTGTTGAGTGCAGGTTGAGAGAGAAATGGAATCACATTCCGATGTGTGAGCTGACATGGGCCTTGCTGCCGGGGGGGGGGGGGGAGCCCAGGCCACTGGGCAGTGTGCTCAGGGCTCTGGGGAGGGCTGCCCTTCCTCTCTCTGAGCACTGCCCCCATGGCCATGGGGAGCAGGAAAAGGGGAGTCCTTTCAGTTCTGTCACTTAGTAGTTGTGTGATCTCGGGCAAGTCATGTAGCCTCTCTGAGCCTCAATTTCCTCTTTATAAAATGTAGGTCATAATAGTACCTATCTTGTAAATTTGCTATGAAGAGATTTAAACTAATATACAGAAGGTATTAGAGCAATGCCTGGCATAGCGCACGTGCTTTGCAAATATGAACTATTTGTGATCTCTTTACTGCACGTTCCTGGTGAGTGCCCCGCTGTCATGCAGGGACCCCGGGTCCCGCCCCCATCCCGCAGCCCCCCAGCTCCCTCTGGCCTGGCACGCGACTGGAGTCCCATCTTTCCCTCGCTAAGAAGCTGTGGGTAACTGGGGCTTAATTAAGCATGCTTCACTGGGGTGTGATTAGCGCCTGCCTGCCTATGAGTCAGCAGGGATGGCTGGGGTGGGGCGGGGGACAGAGGGGATGGAGAGTGGAGCAGAAAGAGGCTTCTGGTGCCCAGGGCTGTACTTGCAGGCTCAGTAAACCCACTTTGTTCAACAACTGAGGGGGATAGGGCGAACAATCCCTCAGCTCTCTATTGCCTCTAACAGCTCTCACCAGACACCCCACCTGAGCACGGAGCTAGAGCTGTATGGTTGCACTGCTCATTCATTCATTCGTCCAGTAACTATCGCTTGCTTGCTATATACCCAGGCATCGTCTCAGTGCTGGGGACAGTGTACTGAGCGAATGCACACAGATCACTGTCCTCATGTAACAGACAGACTCGGGGCACAGATAAGCACATAGGGACTAACTAAAATGCCCCGTGACCACTGCCACCATGTTGGGGGAGGAGGGTTGCATACAGGAGACCCTCAGAAGAGCCCACTTTTCCTTCCTCTGGGTGTCCTGTCTGGCATAGCCTCTCACTCTCTTTCCTTACCTGTCTAACTGCAGGCAACCTGAGGGCGTGGTCTATGTGGTTTTACCCCCAGGTCTTGGCACAGTGCTCAGAACATAGCAGGTGCTCAGAGAATTGGTTTAAATGAACCCCGGCTTGGGAAGCAACTGGCCACACGACTCCTTAGAACAGAGGCCGGCACACTATGGCCTGCATGCCAAATTCCACTTGCAACCAGGCCATTCTGTATGGTTTTCAAACTAAGAATGGTTTCTATGTTTTTAAAGCGTTGGATTGTTGGGGGAAAAAATCAAAGGAAATATGCCGTAGAGACATAAATGTGGCCGGCAAAACCTGCGACATTTCCTCTCTGGCCTTGCACAGAAAAAGTTTGCCCACCTTGAAGCCTGTCTGCACCTGTTTTCTTGTCTAGGAAAGGTGAGGCTTGAGTTAGATGTCACAAGGGTGCTGTGATTAATTCTGCATTCCGGAGGCTGAGACAGGAGGATCGCTTGAGCCCAGGAGTCTGAGGTTGCTGTGAGCTAGGCTGGCGCCATGCACTCTACCCCAGGCAACAGAGTGAGACTGTCTCACTCATGCTGGTACCACGAGCACCTCCACAGTGTCCTGCATACAGCAAGTGCTCAGGAGAGGTGGTTGCAACGTGGGGGTGTGGTCACCCTTCCTTCTGTGGACCTCCCCTGCGGGGCGGAATCCTGCTCAGAGATCCCTGAGCCTCTGCCCCTGCCAGTCCCCACCCCTCCTCCTTCTAGAGAGCAAAGTGGTCACACCCTCTCCTTGGCCCACCATTTAGTGGGTGAAGCGTCTGTCGGGCTCTGTGATGAACTTCGCAGGTGCAGGAGATGCATACGGGGTTCTGGGGGATGAGAAGGGGCTCTGAGACAGCTCTGTCGCTGCACAGCTGTGTGAGCTTAGGCAAGTCATTGAACTCTCAGAGCCCTTGTCCCTCACCTGAAACAGGGGGGTAATAATTCAGCACCCACTTCCCAGGCTTGCAGTGAGAATTCAAGGAGCTGTTGGAACCCAGAGGTGCTCTGTCAATTCCACAGTGCTGTACAAAGGCTGGTGCTATTGTCACTGTCATTACCGGGCACATTACGGGTACTCAGCTTTGTCACTTGGTCCCACTGGATGCAACTGAACGGGAGAGGTGGTTCTCGTAAGAAGGAGGGTTTCCTTCTTGAAGGTCATGGTGGATTCTAAAGCTGACCGTCAGAAAGGCCCAGGGTGAGTGCCCCAGGGTGGGATGTTTGTGGCTTTGGGGTTCTCCCTGCCTAACCTCTGCCTGCCCCTTCACTTGTGAAGGCTGAGAAATGCTATGGGAAGGGACAATTTATTAAGGTCCTGGGAGGGTGAACCCCCAGAATCTTGGTCCCCAGTGACTCCCTGGGCCCGGGGTTGGAGCCAGACCCCCATGGCAGTCTTAGCAAGGCCCTCACCATCACCTCTGTCCACTGGGGAGGGAGTTTGGCTTTGCTGCCCAGTCTGGCTGCCTGCCCCCTTCCCTGGTGGCTCAGACTGCCACAAGATAGCTTCGTTGCTCCACTACCTTGACCTTTGCTTAGCATTTTCTTTTCCGTGAGCTCTCCTGCATATCATCCCCTTGGTTTTCTACAAGCACCCTATGTGGTAGGAGTATTATTTTCCCCGTTTTGTAGATGAAGATACTGAGGTTCAGAGAGGTTAAATGAATAACCTCAAGAAAGTGTCCCAGCTGGGATGAGATCTGGGCTCCTTACTTCCAGGGCTCTTTCTGTGGCACCAAACTGTTTTTCTTTGTGGGGACGAGGGAGGCAAATCTGCCTTCTTTTTGCCCCCCCCCCCACGCCCAGCTGCCCTCCCTTTGCCCCAGCTGACTCACAGGCCTGGGAGAATCCCTTTTTCCTACATGTCCGTGCTGGTACAGGTGCAGGCTGGCTCCTGCAGTGGAACCCCCTGGACAGCAGTGGGGCTTTGGGGCCTCCCTTGCCTGGGCCTGACCTTGGGGTCTGGGGGCTGAGAAGGCTGGGGAAGGCGCATGCCAGGGGCACTAGGGAGGGGATGTCAGACTCGGTTACCATGACGTGGAATGTTCATGCTGCCATGGGGCCTGGGTGTCACACCGCATTAAGCAGGCGCTCAGGGCTTGCTCCCTCTGGCCCAGAGATCCAGCCCCTTTCTCCCTTCCCCCTGCTTGATGCCACACTTAGTGACATTCTTGACCCCTGGGGATGTGGTTGGGGCCTCCTGGGTTCTTTGGGAAGGACTGAGTGTTTGATGGGGCCAGGAAGCCTTGAGCCCTCAACAGTTTCATCTGGGCTCCTCGGGGGCCAGGCCCCTCCTTCTTGGTCTGGTGGGGGCGAGTCCAGGGTTGTAGGGCCAAATCCATTCCTCTCCATGCGCTCAGCTCCCAGGTGAAGCCCGGGTGCAGGGGTAGGCTACAACGGGGAAGAACTGCAGGCTTGTTCCCAGAAGAGAAGACCCTCCCAGGCCTATAGGGATACCTGGCAGCCCCCGCCCCACCACAGGGCCCCTTTCTGCCTCCCTCGTCTTCAGCTCGGTCCCTGCAGCTCTCCCCAGTTCCCGCATACACAGCCTTGGGGGTAGGGGTGGGCAGCAAAGGGATAGCAGAAAGGCCACCCCCACACCCCTGAGGGTTTTGGGGGGAAGGAGGTACATGGCTTTGTGGGTGCACAGCATGAGGAGTGACAGGCGGGGGCAGGGGGCAAGAGCTGGGCACTAGCTGAGCCCCAGAGTGCAGGGGCTGGAGCTGCCCCCACGATCTGGCCAGAGCCTTCCAGTCCAGCTCTGTTACCCCAGACCTCATCACGCTCCCCGGGACTCTGGTCTTCCCTGACACCTCCAGCCATTGCGTCTGCCATGCTGCTGACACCCTGAAATGCTGCCCAGGTCTCCTCCCTGCTCCGGGTCCTTCACTAGCTCCCTATCGCTAACAGGACGACATCTGAACTTTTGAGCAGGTGCCTGTGGCCCATCATGCGCTGTGTTTCAGCCCCGCCATCCCCTGCAGCCCACCTCTGGCTCCTCACTGTGCCGAGGGCTGTGCCGTAGCTGTGACCCCGTCAACCCCAGACAGACCATGTTAACTCTGCTCTTGGGACGCTGGTGTGTGCAGACCTGTCTGCGGGGATCGACTGTGACCACCCCCAGGCCGCCTGGAGAGATTCTGCGAGTTGTTGGGGTCGCTTCAAGACTCACCTCCGCTGGGAGCCTGTCTGGCTGCTGCTCTCCATGAGCTGGCCATGTGACCGGCACATATCTTTATCTTAGCAATTGTCTGCTTATGTTGTGGTTTTGTTGATGTTTCCCCCCAACTCTTGACAGTGAGGGAGGGTGGAGGGCAACGTCTTATTCACCTCTCTATCCTCAGCAATAGCTCTGTGCTTGGGCTGCGTTGCTGAGATTTAATAAATGTTTGGAAAATGCTTGGATTAACAAACTAATTAATGACTGAGGTCACCGGAGAGGTGCTCAAGGAGTCCTTCCCATCTCTCTGTTCCTTCCCTGGTATCCTGACACCTTCCCCTGGGACAGGGGGAGACAGGTCTCAGCCCACAGTCCAGGCTGCCCATAAAGGGGGTTGGAAACCAGACACTGGGCACCCGGGAAAAGAGTAGTATGTCCAAAGCGCTACTAGTCCTGCTCCTGGTCCTGCCCCCATTACTCTCTGATATCCCTGTGGACACCGCACTGTCTAAATTCCTGGAATTTAGAACGGAATCCAGCCTCGGAGCCGGCATGCTAAGCCCCAGTCAAAGGAGCTGCATTTGCTGTGACATCATCATCTCGGCCAGCTCCAAACTAGGTCAGGGCCTGCTGGCAGAGCCGGCCAGCGCCGACTGCCCAGCGGCCTGGCCACGTGCTGGCAGAGAGAGCAGGGGGGCTGCTGAGGTTGTGGGGAGCAGCTGGGAGTGGGGCAGGGCAGGACGTGGAGGAGAAGGTGGGACATCAAGGCCAAAGCAGGTTCGCATACCTTCCTTGCCCCTCTCTTATGAGTTGATTACTAATCAGCCATTTGTTCTTTCATTTCTTTATTCTACAAACATTTATTAGATCCCTGCCTTGTGTCAGGCATGGTACTAGGTGCTGGGGTAGGAAGAGGAGATCTTCATCCAGAGAGGGCGTCAGGTATAACCAACCACGGTGCGATGAGCCAGCGTGACTTCGGGTGTGCCGGGTGCCCTGGGCTGCCCAGGGGAGGGAAAACTGCCAGGGTCCATGGAGGTCGGAGAGCCACCACGTCCCGAGGGCCTGGGGCTTTCACATATGCAGGGCCAGCTTCGAAGCCCCTTTTCGTCCACCTTACACCCCTCTCACCAGTGTGTGCTCTAGCCTCTGTCTCCAAATCCACCTCCAAAGGCACCCCCCAACTCCGCTCTGGCCTCAGCCTCCTGCTCTCGCCTGGTGACTGCGGTGGCCTTTCAATGCCTTTTAACGGGGCTCCCTGCTTCCACTCTTATCCATTTGCAGTCTGTTCTCACGCGATGGTGAAAATGATCTGGTTTTAAATATATAGTTTTAAATAGGTAATACATGCCCTTGGCACAGAATAGAATGATTTAAAACAAAAAACCACTAAATAATCAGGAATCTGATCGTATCACTTCTTTGTTTAGGATCCACCCAATGACTTCTCTTCTACTAAGAACAAAACCCAGACTCGCTGCCTGGCCTACAAAGCCCTCCCTGGCCTGGGTCTGCCTTCCCCTCTGATCCCACTTTGCCCTACCCTACAGGTGAACCAGTCCATTCCTCAAATAGGTTAGTCTCCTGCTCACCTCCTAGGGCCTCGCGCATGCTGTTCCCTCCGCCTGGAATGCTTCTCCCAGACCTCCGCTTTGCGGCTCCTTCTTGCCAGTCGGAGCCCAGCTCAATGTCACCTCCCCAGAGAGGCCTGCCCTGATTACTAATCTAAAGTAGCCACCGGGCACCCTCTATCTTATCACTGTTTTTTTTAAAAAAGCTTTATTGAAGTATAATTGACATACCATAAACTACACAAATTTAAAATGCTCAATTGGATGAATTGTGACAGGCATACACCTATGAAACCATCACCACAACGAAGATAGTAAATGTAGCCATCGCCCCCAAAGTTTCTTCGTGCACCTTTGTAGTCCCTCCTCCTGCCGCTCCCTCCCCTCTCCCTCCACCACCCCCTAGCCCCCACAGCCACTTATCTGCTTTCCATCACTATCGATTAGTTTGCATTTTGTAGAATTCCATATAAATGGAATCATACAATCACACAAATGGAGTAATGCACTTTTTTTATTTGAGGATCTGGCTTTTTTTTCACTCAGTACAATTATTTAGAGATTTATCCATATTGCCTGTATCAATAGTTCATTCCTTTATATTGTCGAGTAGCATTCCATCCTATGACACACCACCATTTGGTTTATCCATTTGCCTATTCATGAACATTGGGGTTGTTTCTAGGTGTTGGCTGTTATAAATAAAGCCGCATTAACATTGTGTATAAGTTTTTGCTCTTTAGTAAATACCCGGGAAGGGAAGGACTGTGTCATATTTACTTTCTCTTTTTATGTTTTTTTGAGACAGAGTCTCACTCTGTTGGCCAGGCTAGAGTGAGTGCCTTGGCGTCAGCCTAGTTCACAGCAACCTCAAACTCCTGGGCTCAAGCGATTCTACTGCCTCAGTCTCCCGAGTAGTTGGGACTACAGGCACGCACCACCATGCCCAGCTAATTTTTTCTATATGTATTAGTTGGCCAATTAATTTCTTTCTATTTATTGTAGAGACGGGGTCTCCCTCTTGTTCAGGCTGGTTTCAAACTCCTGACCTTGAGCAATTGGCCCGCCTCGGCTTACCAGAGTGTTAGGATTACAGGCGTGAGCCACCGCGCCTGGCCCATATTTACTTTTTAAGAAACCCCAGACTGTTTTCCAAAGTGGTTACACCATCTTATATTCCCTCCAGCATCTGTGTGTGTATGTGTGAGCATTTCAGTTCCTCCACTGCCTCAGTGAAAAATAGGTATGGGGAGTCTTTGTATTTTTACAAAGACTCTTATTATTATTATTAGAAGAAGACTCTTATTGTTAAGAGAAGACTCTTCTTATTATTAGCTCTTCTAATAGCTATCTAGTGATTTCTCGATGTGGTTTGAATTTGCATTCTCCTAATAACTAATAATGTTAAGAATCTTTTCATTCGCTTCTTTGCCATTTGTATATCTTCCCTGGTGAACTGTCAGTTCAAATATTTTGTCTCCCCCTTTGAAAATTGGGTTGTTTGTTTTCTTACTACTGGGTAGTTGGAAGTGCTTCTTATATTCTGAATACAAGTCCTTTATCAGACATGTGATTTGCAAATATTTTCTCCCAGTCTCTGGTCTGTCTTTTCATTTTCTTAACATTATCTCTCAAAGAAGAGAAGCCCTTAATTTTGCTGAAGTCTAATTTATCAATTTCTTCTTTTACGGATTGTGCTTTTGGTGTTGTATCTAAGTCTCTGCCTAACTTATGGTCATGAAGATTTTCTTCAGAAATTACATAGTTTTACATTTAGGTTTATGATCCATTTGGAGTTAACTTTTGTACTTCACATTTATTTTACAAAATAATCTTGTATTTTGAGTATACAGTATGCTGTACGGATAGAAGGTTTTTTTTTTTTTTTTTTTTTTTTTTGGTATATGATATCCAATTACTTCAGCACCATTTGTGGAAAGACTGGTCTTTCTCCACTAAATTGCCTTTGCACTTCTGTAAAACAGCAATTGACCAGACATGTATGGTCTATTTCTGTCCTTTCTATTTTGTTCTATGGACCTATTTGTCTGTCTTGATGCTAATACTACAATACCATAGTTACTATAGCTTTATAGTAAGCCTTGAAATCAGGTAGTGTGAGTCCTCCAACTATGGTATTTTTCAAAGTTGTTTTGGCTTTTCTAATTTTTTTGCATTTCCATGTGAATTTTAGAATCAGCATGTCAATTTCAATGAAAAAGTCTGCAGGGATTTTTATTGGGATTGCTTTGAATTTATAGATCAATTTGGATAGAACTGATGCTCTAACAATATTGAGTCTTTTAATCCATTAACACACTATGTCTTTGTATTTATTTAGGTTTTCTTTAATTTTTCTCAGCAATATTTTGTAACTTTCACTGTCTTGCACATCTATGGTCAGATTTATTCCTGAGTAGTTCATATTTTATGATGCTATTGTAAAAGGTGTTTTTATTTAAAGTTTTAATTTCCAGTTGATTGATGATGAAATACAATAGTTTTTTGTATACTGAGCTTGTATCCTGCAACCTTGCTAAATTTCCTTATTAGTTTCTATAGATTTTATTGGATTTTCTACATAGGTGATCCTGCCATCTGTGAACAAAGACAACTTTATTTCTTTTTTCCAATATGGATGCCTTTTATTTCTTTTTACTGCCTCATTGCACTGGCTGAAACCTCCAAGTACAAAGTTAAATAGAGGCGATGAGAGCAGATATCTTTGCCTTATTTCTGATCCTTCACCATTAAATATTACGTTAACTGGTTAACTGTTTATACACACACACACACACACACACACACACACATACACACACACACACACACACACACACAGATGCCTTTTATCAGTTTGAAGAAATTTCTTTCAATTCCTAAAAGCTTGCTGAGAGTTTATTTTTTTAAATCAGGAATGAATGTTGGATTTTGACAAATGTTTTTTCTACATCTATTGAGATGATCTTATGGTTTTTCTTTAGTAATAATCTCTTAATATGGCAAGTTAAATTGATTGATTTTTTTTTTTCTGTCATCCTGGGTCTGTCTATGTTGCCTAGGCTGGAGAGCAGTGGCTATTCACAGTGCGATTATAATGCGTTATAACCTGCACTCCTGGGCTCAACTGATCCTCTTGCCTCAGCCTCCTGAGTAGCTAAGACTACCATGCCTGGGTAATTGATTGATTTTAAAATGTTAAACCAACCCTGTAGTCCTGGGATTATACCCCACTTGGTAGTTATGTATTATCTTTTAAAAATATTATTGGGTTTAATTTGATAAAATTTGACTTCGATTTTTGTACCTATGTTTATGAGGGATATTGGTTAATTTTTTTTTTTTTTTGTAATATCTTTGTCTGGTTTTGGCATCAGAGTAATGCTGGCCTCATAAAATGAGTTTCGAAGTAGTCCTTCCTCTTTAATTTTTTGGAAGAGTTTGTGTATATTTGGTATTATTTATTCCTCAAATGTTTGTTAAAATTCTCCAGTGAAGCCATATGAGTCTGGAGTTTTCCTCATTGGAATATTTTAAACTACAATTTCAACTTTTTTAATAGATGCAGGATAATTCATATTATCTATTTATTTTTAAGTGAACGTTGGTAGTTTACCATCACTCTATTTTTAATTATTTGTACATCCCCTTACATTATCTGACAAATTCTTATTTCCTTAATTTTTGTTTATTTTCTTAATTTTTTGTTTATTTTTCCTACAAGACCAAATTGCAGGAGAACAGAGGCTGTTGTGTTCATCTTTGTACCTGGCATGGAGTATGAACTTCATTAATGATTGTGCAATGAATAGATGCCATTTTAGTCTTTATAAGGATACAACCACATGGATATTTCCTTTTTATGCCTATGAAAACTGAGGCTTGGAGAGAGAGGTTAAGTCAACTGCTCAGTACTGCATAACCTAATAAGTGGATCAAACACATGATCTTGCTCCTACATGGTTTTCTTTTTGGATAAGTATTTACTTGGTAGCAAAGTATATAAGTAATGCCTATTGAGAAACTAGACAGGGGTCTCAAACTTCACTGTGCATGAAACTCACTTGGAGAATTGATAAATGGGCCAGGAATTTGCCTCTTTAACAAGCTCCCCAGGAGATTTTGATGTACAGCATCATGAGGCCACACTTTGAGAAGCTCTGCCCCAGCCTGTGCAAATACAGGGGAGGGAAAAACCTGCTACGTGCAGAGAAGGAGGGGATGTTTGGTGTGGATGCACCTAGAAGGACTGGAGTGATGGTTGTGAATTCTAGGCATTCAAGACCCCAGCCTGAGGGCAGAGCATTTACAGATATGTGCAAACAAGCCCCAGGGGCACTAAATCAACTCGAGCAAGTTCTTTGTCAGGTCAGTGGCTTATGAACCAATTCCTTTCCCCTCTACTCCTATTTCTCAAGGGCCAGTGCTGTTCCTCTGCTTTCCACAGGAGGGTAAACTGTAGGGGTCTTCCAAGCTCCCCTTGGATAAGTTTCCAGAAACCTCACTGCTCCATCTAGCTCCATTCCTCACCTCTTGTCTCCTCCATGGGGACATGGACCAGCACGTGAGAGAAGGAAGACAGGGAAATGGGAGTCCTTGGCTGCTTCCTAGGGAAAGGCATAATGAGCAGATGCCTTTTTCGGGGGCTTGGGCAGATTCAGGGATGGGGAGTGGGTAGATGAAGACTCTAGGCCTGGGAAGCATGCCATAGGGTTACTCATCTCTGGAAGTCCACCCTGCTCACCCTCAACCTGTGCAAATCAGTGAAGGGATTGGGATACACGTAGTGGGGATGGGAGAGGGTTGGGGAAGTTGCTTGGAGAAGGGGGTCAGGGCATGAGCTCCACCCCCAGCCCCTGGGCCTTGGCGCAGCACATTCCCAAGCCTCAGCTGCTTTCCTGTCCCCCTGCCCTCCAGAGTCACACTGGATGAGGCTTCTGCTGCAGTAGGGCAGCAGTGGCAGGCAGAGGCAGGGAGGGCTGGTGCCCCATGGGGCAGGCAGAGGGGAAGGGCAGGAGGGAGGACACAGAGGAGGAAGAGCAGAGGGCAGGCATCTGGACTAGGTGCCAAGGTGCTGTGCTGTGGGAGGTGGCAGTGGGGCGCCCTCCTGGAGGCAGTTAACATAACGCATGGCTTGGCGATCAATTGGCCTGGAAGTTAATAGAGTCATTTGCCTGCCATTACCACATTGGCTGGGAGAAATGGAAGGGCATTTGTCCCCTGGGGTAGTCTCTGCCATCTTGTGTTGCCAGTGGACTGGGCAGATGTCATCGCCCTCATGTGGGAAAAGGCAGCCGTCCCCGGGTGGAGTAGCCGCTTGTCTTTGTGCCCTAGTCTCGGCGATTGGGTCAGAGGGAGGGGTCTTGGCCGACTCCCAAACAGCAGAGAAGGCAGACCACTTGTGCATGACATCAGACAGGGATCTGGGCAAAATCCTGTCCAAAGATGCTATCTGTGTGGTGTTTTATTTGGTTAGATATTTGTATTCATTTTCTATTGCTGAGTAACAAACAACCACAAACATAGCAGCTTAAAACAACATGCATTTCATCATCTCTCCGTTTCTGCAGGTTGGGAGTCCAAGCTCTGGTTAGCTGGGTTCTGTGCTTGGGGTCTCACGAAGCTGCAGTCTAGGTGCTGGCAGGTCTGTGCTGCTTTCCGGACCTTGGGGTCCTCTTCCAAGCTCACGTGGCTGTTGGCAGAATTGGGTTCCTTGCGGTTGCAGGGCTGAGGCCCCATTCTCTTGCTGGCTGCTATCTGACAGCCTTTGTTGGCTCCTGGAAGCTGCTCGGTGTGTCCCGCTATGCAGCTCTCACAGGCTCTCTCACCGGCCAGCTCACTTCGTTAAAGCCACCAGGAGAATCAGGAGAATCGCTCTCTCTTCAGGAAGGGCTAGTCCCTCTCTTAAGAGCTCTCAGCTATTTAAGTCAGGCCCACCCACCATAATCTTCCTTTAAACTGACTCAAATCCAATTGATTTGCGACCTTAGTTATCTCACCTCCCCGTATTCGTGAGTCCCACCCACACGGTAAGAAGGGGATTAACATGAGGCAGGGATTTGGGAGCTGACTTAGCATTCTGGGTGTTATAATAGTTAACTTCATTCATTCATTTTGAGAGAGAGAAAAGATGAGAGAGAGAGAGGGAGGGAGATATGTTTGGATGCTTAAAGACAACAAGGAGTGGTCCTTGCTCTGCATTAGCAGAACAAAAGAGTTATAAAGCGCCCACCCGCAATTCTGTTCTGTTCTCCTGTTACTTGCTTATGATGAAAACAGTTGATAATTCAGAATTTTTATTATAAACTATTGCATGGCTACAAGCCAAAAAGAGCATTTGCTGTATGTGCTCATTTCTTACAGGGAATTGGTGGGAACCAGCTCAACCAATGACTATTGCACTTGGCCATCTGCTGGGACATGTAAATAGCTTATAGAATCGGAGAATCACAGACTCTTAGAGCCAGAAAGGGCTCTGGGGATCTTGTCATCCAACCCAGTCATTGCACAGATGATGGAAATGAGGCCCAGAGACGAGATGTGAGTTGTGCAAGGTCACACAGCTAGTTGGTAGCAAGTTTTGCTAGGAACAAACCAATGCCTATTCATTCAGCAAGCAGGGATTGGGTGAGGATTGGGAGGGGGCAGATGTGTCCTAGGCCAGCTCATGTACTTTCCACTACACCAGTTGCCTCATTACACAGTCTCTGCTCCTCTAATGGGACTGGCTTCATAGAATTCTTAAAGTGTAAAATATTAATCAGCAGTTGCCTTCCTTGTCTTGCTTGGCCATGGGGAGCAGGCAGAGGGGGCTACAGCCTGAGCACAGATGGGGTGGCAGCAGGAGGAGGGGGCTCTGCAGCCTGCAGAATGGCAATGTGTGTATGCAAGTGTGTGTGTGTGTGTGTCCGTGTCCAACTGAGATTAAGCCCTGAGAGCAGGACTCAACCCTGCCTGCTCCTCCCCCATGCAATCACATCCTGCCTGTGACTGTTACCTCCATCCCTCCAGCAGCCTTTATCAGTATCACAGATGCTGATTCACAAGATGCAGGTTGCCAAGGAAGGTGATTAATGATGGCAGCTATAGTCCCTCTTACTCTTCTAGCCTCCCTGACCTTGTTCTTCCCCTCCTCTTTCCAGTTCCCCTGTCCCCACCATCACCTAAGAAAAGAGACAAACATTCAAGGCATGAGGGGAAGGATGGGGAGTTGGGGCCTTCTGGAGTGGCTGCTGTGGGCCAGGCACTGTGCCAGGCTCTTTCATTTGTTCTCATTTAACAATGCACATAGAGAGATGTTGCAGGGTGTCATGGGATGAGGGGAGGGCTGTGTTCCTCCCATGTCCCCGTAGAGGGCAGTGCCAGGCTGATTTCCTGCAGACACGTTTGCCATCCTTTGGCACATATGCCATTCATGTTGGTTCTGATGTGCATGCTGTCAGCATGCCAGGCTCCAGAGGACGAGTCTATGTACAACACTGGAGCCTTCAGTGTTGGGCTGTCAAGGACCTTAGCAACAATTCACTCTACTAGAAAGAAGGGCGAGATGGAGCCCAGAGGAAACATGACTTGCTCAAGGTCGCACAAAGCCAGCCTCTCCTGATTACCCTTCTAGAGGTCATTCTCATATCTAGCTTCCATTTCTTCTGCTCCATTTTTATCCTTCCCTGGAAACATGGGCGTGGTCGCTGAGTGTTTCAGAGCTGCAGGGGTCAGGAGGGTAGAGGTCTTTAGTGAAGGAGATTTAAGCCACAGGGACAGCCTCTCCCAATGCCACCTCTGAGCAGCTTCACCCAGCTTCTTCTTTGAGTGATGAGCCTGTTGTCAAAGTGACTAGAATGGACTGCCAGCCTACTGACTGGGCCAGGAATGTGGCAGAACCTCTGACACCAAGGCAACCTCTATGCAATGGACGATTTCCCAAAATGTGACAGAGATTGAGGCAACCTCTAAGCAATTGGATGATTTCCTCAGTCCCTTTCATTGTGCCGACATGTGGTGGGATGGGGGAGGGCTGCAGAGTGTGTACGACTATAGCACTAATATGTGTGCAGAACTCCAGCCCGGTTTCTGATTTATAGAATATGACAGTAGGTTCTTCACCTCCGCTTATATTTTTGGGACTCCTAAGGAGTCATGCAGATGGGTGACAGTGTCCAACTCAGGAGGACCCAAAGATGCTTTCCCCTGCCTCTGTTTGTTTTCTCTGTTCAGGCTGGGAAGCTGGGGAAGAGGGCTGAGCCCAGCCCTTGTCTTCCTGCTCTCTGTAGCTTGGTCCTTCAATGAGTTTGGCTGAGGGTGAAATTAGACCAGAGGAGACAGGCCTGGAAACCCAGGTCTAGCAGATCTGAGAATGCAGGCTAAGGTCCATGGGCCCTGTTTTCTTGAGGGATGTTTGGCTGGGTCGTACAGTTGAAGTATTTTTCCCCTTCGGTGAAACCAATCCTCTCAGTGAGTTCAGCACCTTGGACAGGGCCCACAAAGGGCCTGTGAAGGCAGGGAAGCCCTTTACACCCTTTGGTGCCCCCACCAGGCCAACAGGCCTAGTGGTCATGGGTGCTAAGGCTCAGAGTTCCCAGTAGACCCAGGTGTGGGCCTCCAGGTGACTGGGTGGACTGGGTTTTCATGGCTGGACTCTCGAGAGACTTGACTGGCTAAGACCGGTCAACAAACAGGAAGGGGCGATGGGGTTGGGCTGTTCCTTTGGGAAGTACTCACAGACATGCTGCCAGGGTGCAGTGGCTGGGACTGGGTTTGGGGAGGATAGGGGACAAGCTCTGCAGTCTTCTGCCTGTTTGACTATCCCACTGTGAGCTTCTTGAGGACAGGAACCCAGTAGAGCTCTTGACTACTGTGCTCCAATACCTGGCAAGTGGTAGGTGCTCTTCAATGACCAATTACTGTCTGAATGTTGCGGAAACAAGCTACAGAGAGTGACATCTGTATTGGAGCTGGATGGGAGCAAAGCCTGGCCCTTGGATGGGCCCCACTGGGAAATACCCCCCCACCAAATCCTTTTCTCTTGCCCTCACTAAAAACCTCCTTCCCCACCCAGCAAGTCTCCCAGTGTGCCTCACTTCCCCCACCATGTGTACCCACCTTTTGGCATTTGCCCACCTCTGACTTTGCTTTCAAGGCTTCTCCCAAGGCCATCTCCCCGCCCCACCCTCACACTGCAGCGAGCTTTCCCTCTCCTAAACTCCCCGATGCTGACTCTCTGGACCCTTTAGCCCTAACAGGGATTCGCATTTTATGCAAATGTGTCTCAGTTTCATGTTAGGGATGCCATAGTTTAAACAGTTTTCTAAAAATGTAATAATATATTTTATTTAACTTAATATATCCAAAATAGTATCCTTTCAACATATGTTCAATATTGAAAACTTATTAACGAGATAGTTTATTCTTTTCAGTATTATGGTGTATTTGATACAGCACTTCTCATTTCACAGTGCTCTGGTAACCCCGGGCAGGGGTGGATAGTTCATTTAAATAGCTTTTAATACTGAGAACATGGCATCTGAGTGCCTGGGGCATAAAGTACCACTCCAGGCCTCTTTGTTGGGTGTTAACAGGTGAGAAAAACCCCAAGAGCCAGAATCTTGGGTTCCTGCTTCATCTCTCCTGTTCTTTACTCTGAACCATCAGCTGGGACTGGTCCTCGTTGCTTCTGTCACCTGCTCCTATAAAGAGGGGGAGATCATTTTTGCTTCCTCTCTATAGCACCAAAAGGCTCTAACCTGCTATCTCAGGTTTCCCACAAATAGAAGGTGTTATATTTTCTTTTGCATAAAAGGTTTTAGCCTATATGGCCCTACATTCTACTTTGCGTCACCCTCCCCTCCTCCCATACCCACCTCCTGCTGCAAGCTGTCCTAGAATACTGAGAAGCTTTCATTCTAATGGAACTGCAGACTCACCGATGGAATAGGTGGTTCGAGTGGTACTGAGCTCTCCATGACTGGAGGTGACCTAGGCTAATATGCTCCTGTAGCTGGGCTGATGCAAAGGAGAATTCTACATGGAGGAGAAGTTGAGCAGGAGAACTTTAGGAAGTCCCTTCCCACCTTGAGGTTCCACGACTCCATCAGGTTCCTAGAGTGGAGGTAGACAATGAGAGGGTCTGAAGCGACCTAAAACACAGTCTCTGCCCTCAGAGTCTATACAGTTTGGTTGGGGAGACAAAAGAGAAACATAAGAAATATCTAGAAAAATTAGGGGCTGGCACAAGTGCCCTAGGACACAGAGGAGGGACATGGACAGTGGGAGGTATGGGAGCCCTGGAAACAGCACAGATGAACTTCCTCAGATAGAGTTGAACTTGGCCTCCCCAAACATATCCTGATGCCCCAGGCTGTTGTCTTGGGGCACCCAAAGCTGAATCTGCACACTGCATGCCACTCTGCTGCTTCTCCTCTGTAGGCTAAGGACTTCCTGTTCCTTGCACAGCTCCTTAAGTAAGGGGCAGCAGAGCAGAGGGGTTAAGAGCAGGAGTCCTGGAGCCAGATGACTTGGGTTTGAATCTTGACTGCACAACTTCTTAGTGGGTTGACCTTGAGTGAGTTATCTCAGATCTCTATGCTTCTGTTTTCTTATCCCTCCAAGTGGGCTGATGATGTTGCCTGCCTCACAGAGGCACCACGAGGGTAGGATGAATTAATAGTTGTGCTGAAGACTGGAAAGGGTGCTGGGAATACAGCATTATATGTTGGTAAAATTACATGACATACTTTAGTCCCCTCCCCCAACTTCTCTGATTGTTCTTCCATAGAGGAGCCCTGGGTGTCAGGGTCCCCTTTACGATGCGAGACCCAGGACTGGGCACAGAACTTCAGGAGCACAAGACCTTGACTGCCGTCCTTCTGGTCACTATTCTATCAGCACAGCAGAGCCCAGCCCAAGGTACTTACATTTAGACATCAGTGGCCTCATCGTGTTTTTATCTCATCTCAAGCTGGTTTTCAATCATATCTTGGGTCTATTTTCTACATGCTACTGAGAAATGAGTTCTACCCCACCCTGTGCTTGTGCAGCCACACTTTAAGAGTGGGATTGTTCCTTTTTCCTCCATCTGGTACCTAAGAGAGGTGACCCACTGCTCCAGCCTGTCCAGGCCTCCAGCCACCACATGTTGGCCATATGGATGGTGTCTTTCTGCTCAGAAACATCTGGGAGTCTGGCCAGTGGGCCACTGTGTTGTTCCACTGTGTTGTTCCACTGTGCTAACTGTGGTCTCTGACAGTCTTCTGGGATGCTGTGATGCTGACAAAACAGACCTGGCTTTTCAGGTCTTCTCTTTGGCCGTGCTGGTCTGAACCTTTCTTTTTCTTTTCCAGAAACCTTTGCTGTAAGGCTTTATATCACTCATGGATTTCGTTCCAGTGAGGGGTAGCCCTCCAAATGTTCTTGTCACCTCTAGGTCTTTATGACAGATTATCTATGTGGCCTGTCTGCATGTCTGTCTTCCCTCTTCCCAGCTCCTGAGCCTTATCTCTGGGTTTGATGCAAGTCTGAGCTTCCTCTTCACTTTCTGGATGGCTCCTTTCTCCACCATTAAAAGGGGAGCTCCCTGCGGGCTGTGGGCAGGCCGTCTTCTCTCTAGCACGGTGTCTACATGGCACTAGTGGCCTCTTTACCCTCTCTATTGACCTGGTTGTTGGTCACTGCTCAGTGTTTCAGAGCTGAGTGTGCCCCCTCCCTCTTCTCCAAGTCCATGAAGGGTTTCCCTATGCAGGGCCCTCAGCTAGAGTGATGCCACCAGAGAGGGTCAGAGGTTCCAGAGACAGGTAGAGAGCTTAGGGGAGGGCTGAGAAAGACTGAGGAATATACAGAGTGAAATCCGGGGTCTCGTAGGGACAGATGCTGCAATGTGCTCAATGGGAAGAGGGTTGGAGTGAGAAGGCAGATAGGACTGGGGTCAGGAGGTGGAGTCCCTTACTAATGTCTCTTCCTTTCTAGAATCAAAACCAGAGCTGGGAAAGACCCTAGGGATCTCCCAATCCCATCCCCTCACTGTGTAGGTGAAGAAAGGGGAGGCTTAGGAAGGGAAAGTGACTTAGGGCCATGCAGCTGGATCTCCCCACTAACATTGTCCTCAACAAGATTCTAAATTAATGACGTTTATTTTGGGGGCCCCTTCCAGAAGTAGTCCAGATCTCCTTCTGCTGGTTTCATCTGACAGGCTGTAAAATATGCCTTCACATTGGGCTGCCTAAAGGGTTTCCATTCCCCGGGACATTTCACTGCAGAGAAAGGGCAGCAGGGTGGGGGCAACTGTTAATGCACAACCTGGGCTATTGTGGTCTCCATTCAGGGTTCTCAGGGAATACACAGTGAATGGACAGGCTACAGGAAATTGATGGTTTCATGGCCAAATCAGGAATGAGGTTTTCATCTGTGTCTGTGTACTAGCTGTGTGATGGTGGTCAAGTCACTCAACTTCTCTGAGCTTCAGTTTTCTCATCTGTAAAGTAGAGATAGTAATTCTTTCCTCCTGGGAGTGGGGCAATGTCTTAGTCCATTTGGGTTGCTATAACAAAATACTGGTGTCTTATACACAACAGAAATGTCTTTCTTACAGTTCTGGAGGCTGGGAAGTCCAAGATCAAGGTGCTGGTAGATTCGGTGTCTAGTGAGGGCCCATTTCCTGGTTCATGAATGGCTGTCTTTCCCCTGCATTTTCATATAGTAGAAAGTGCTAGATAGTTCTCTGGGGTCTCTTTCATAAGGGCACTAACCCCAATGAGGAGGGCTCTGCTCCCATGACCCAGTCACCCCCCAAAATCCTCACCTTCTACTATCATCATCTTGGGGATTGGGTTTCAACATATGAACTTGGTGGGGTGGGGGACACCCAAGCATTCAGTTTATAGCAGGCAGTTATGAGACAAAGTGAGGGTGTTTGGCGATTAAATGTTGCTATAGAAAAGAGGGGGACCAATATCACAACTCCCCTGTTTCCCACTCTCTCCTCCACCCCCTGGCCCCTTCCTCTCACTCTGAGTGCCTCTCTGGCTTGGAGTGTGGAGGTCCCATTTGCCTCTTGGGAGAATGTGCTATTGCCCTGGCTGTTTCCAGAGAGACTCGTATCTTCTGGCTTCTTTTCATCTTCTCCTCTTTGGCCTCTACAGCCTCTTGGTCCTCTACAGCCAGCAGCTTGTGAGGGTGTTGAGCACTCAGCTGAAAGCCCCCCAAACTCAGAGAGGGCGATGGCCAAGCCCACCACTGCCCAGCAGGCCAGCCTGGGTGTGGGGGAAGCTCAGTTCTCTTGCTACTTCCAGGAGGCATGGCAGGGCCTCCCAGGCTGAGCCATGGTGGCAGCAGCAGCAAGTGTGGCAGCAGTGAGAGAGCCCACTGCACCCCTCTCTGCCCCCCAGCCCAGCTGTCTGCAGTGCTGGGCGTGTGACTCAGCCCTCAGCAGGCTGCGGAGCCCGAGGCTGTCAGACGGCAGATTCTCATCCTGCCTTCTGAGGCATTGAGGAAATACAAGATGCACCACCCACCCACGCCATGGTGATGTTCGTGGCTCTGCCATATGCCAGCCTTGGGGTGCTCCATTCTGCACACCCTGGGTGTGGGTACCATCGTGGCACCTTCCCTACCTTCCAGGTGGAAGGAGATGGCACCTGCAGGGGGGCCAGAGACAGGCAGTGTGTTTCCCTTGCCCCTGGCTCCGGGATCACGGGCTCACTTGACCTTGACCAAGAAGGCAGCAGGCGCTTCCCTTGCTTGGCAGGGGCTCTTCCAGCTGCTGAACATCTGCAGGGCCAACCAAATACAGTCCACATCTGTGCAGGGCAGGTCATTAAGATGCTGAATTGGCATGGTCCAGGCAGGGGAGTGAGGCAGGGGGATGGAGGGAATGACCTCTCCAGGCACCTCCTCACACGAGGTGTCCAGCTGGCATGCCTGAATCTGTCCTGCTGGAGGGTAGAGAGGCTCTAGGACGGGCAGCGAACCATGCTTTCTAAGGCAGCACGTCTGCCAGCTGAACACCGTCATGAGGCAGGTGGACACAGATTTATGCTGGGACACTAATTCAATGAGCACTATTATCCCTGCCTGCTGGCAGGCAGCCTATCTGTGAGGCTGAGGCCTCCGCTGGGATGAATCAGGGCCCTGGAGGCCCCCGTGGAAGGGGCACTTTCCCCGGGTTCCACTGGAAGGATCAAGAAAGCTGATATGGCTCCTGTCTTCTGGTGTCCCATGTGTGCCTCCAAGCAGGCACAGGTGTGGCTGGGGCCCCTGGAGCCAATCAGCTGTCTATGCAGCTGTAGCTTCGGGGTTTGTAAAATGAAGGTGGGGGACAGCATGGCCTTCGGATCCCTTCTGCTGTGACCACTTCACAGTAGTGAGGGTGCCCTACTTGTGTCCTTGTCTCCTCCCCACCCCACAGGGCCCTCTCAGGTCCCAGGTGTGCAGGACAATGTGCACAAAACTCTCCCATGTCGCCCCCTACTCTGGAGAGTGTCCGGTGACCCCAGCTTGGCCGGCGGGGCACTGGAGGCGTCCCTCTCGCAGGGCCAAGCTCTGTCCCTCGCTGCAGTTCTCTGCTCTGGGATGGAGGCGCGTGACCAGGGCCCCTGAAGTGTCCCTCACTCTGCATTCGGTTTGTTGCCGGTGCGGAGAGTCTGTCTTGTCTGTGCTCTACTTCGGCCTTGTCATTTCACAGATAAAGTGATGGAAGCCAGTGAGGGGAAGTGACTTGCCTGAGGCCCCAAAGCTGTCACGGAGTGGGAGAAATGGATCAAAACCCAGGCCTCCTGGGTCTCAGCGTGGGAAGCTCACTGCTGTCTGGCCTGCCTACTGTGCCTTCCCACCCTGGAAGAGACAGGGTCCTGGCAGGAGCTCTCAGGGCAGCTCTGCTTCCCACCCCAACAGGGAAGTGGAGGGTGGCAGAGGCAGCCACAGGCGGTCGCCCATCTCAACATCCTGCTCTAGCCAGCTGCCTCGGTGCCGGCTGTGCTGGCCCGTGCTCCCGCCTTTCACCTAAGGCACCCTAAGCCCCCAGAGCTGACCATCAGAGAGGCCTGCGGGGAAGGGAATCTTGAGTCACTCCGGGTGGGTTTGCGGCACAGTACGGGCAGGGTGGAGGCAGTGCTGGGCACTGGTGGTCTGGGACGTGTGGCATGGGGCCCCATGTACTCTGTGGAGGCTGCTCCCCCATTCCCCTTCAGACTCCAGGGCCAAGAGCTTCAGATGCCACAGCTGCTGCCCTGCTGGGTGCCCCTCGCCCGCCACCACTGATTGCAGTGTGTGCCGTTCCATTTTTAACAGCCCTGCCCGGCCTGGCTGCCTGAACTGATCCAGAGGCGGGCCTTGCTCTTGATTGCGGCACTAAAAATACTAGCGAGGCTTCTGATGAGAGCATGGGGCTTGGTCTCCCCTTCACCCAGCACCTTGGCATTTGCTGCCTTCCTGAAGAATGGCCTGGGGGGACCCTGGAGGTGGGAGGCAGGGAAGCCTCATGACCCCCATGCCTTTGCAAGCATCTAGACAAAAAGCACAATGGCTAGCCTGATATTTGGGGACCTGATGGCATCCAGGGACCTTTCTGAATGTTGGAGTTCCATGGTGTTTTGAGACTCCAGGTTTGTGGTTTCTATGCTGAGCAGGAAAAGCTGGAAACATGGCCTGGCTTCCGTGCTCCTTCCTCTTCCTTGCTTCTCACTTCTGGTTGGTGGCCAAGTCCTGTGGGTTCCTGGTCATGCATAATCTCTCCCCTGACTCGTTCCTGTGCAGTCCACTGCCTCTGCCTGGCTCAGGCTCCTGCCTGTATGTCCACTTGGCTGCCAGGACCCACCCCACGCTCCCACCATGTCACGTCCTGCTGTCAGGACATGTTCCTGAAGCTCAGCTCCCATCAGCCACCCCTTTGCTCCAAAACCTAACTCCTTGGCCCAGTGGGTGAGGCCCTCTGTGATCTGACCATAACAGATTGCTCTAGTCTGATTTCTCTCCAAGGCACCTCAATACCAGTCATGCTGGGCTATTCTCTGTTCCTAGTGCAAGTCCCAGGGTCATCCTGCCTGTTTCCTTGAGGTAGTCAGTCTACAGGAGGCTGCGGTCAAACCATTCTAGGAAGATTGAAGATTAACACAATCATAAGTTTATTGTCCCCTTTGCTGAGAAGTGGGCTTTGGAGGGAGGCAGTAAAATCTGTCCTAGTAACGTGGTTGAGAGGTTGGAACCTGGTAAAGCAGCCCGACGGCGTCTTTCTGTCTTAAAATCTATGTGAGTGACCTCGCTGGGCAGGCTGGAAACAAGATATCCTCCCTGAGGCCACCCAGGACCTTGCCAAGGTATTTCAGGTTTTCTTTCCCGGGCATTCTGGGGCTTCACCCCTGGATCCCTGTCTGAGGGGATGGCACCCAGGATCCTCCCTTTATTGGATTAACAATGTGTTCATAGAAAGAGGGGCAAGGCAGTCTTTCGAGATGGGGCTCCCTGGCCTGTCCTAGGGGCAGCTGCCCATCTGACTCATGCAAGCTGTTTGGGAAACATTGTCCAATATTAAACTGTGTAAAAACTCCACTCCCCAGCCAGCCCCTCCCAGCCCTACACCTGCAGCCATGGACTTTAGAATGGCAGAGCTGCTAAGTCAACTCCCTCCTGTTGACATACAGGAAACTGAGACCCAGAGAAGGGAAGGGGATTCTCCAAGTTAACCCAGGCCTCCCAGGTCCTTGTCAAGTATTTCATCTTCTTTCTCTCCTGTGGCTAGTACAGCTCCCTTTCTGTGTCCTTTAATGAGTGCTCTCCATGTCTCACCACCCCACTGGACTGTGCACTCCAAGGACAGGGACTGAACTGGTTTCAAGCATGTACCCAGTTCAGTGCCTGGCAAACAGAAAGAGCTCAATGAATGTTTGTGGAATGAATCAATAAATAATCCAAAAGTCCATCCGTTCTACTGAGCTTGCATTTAATGACAGGTTTGGTTACTATTGCAGGGATTCACATTGCTTTAGACCACATGATGCAATCACATGCAGTGACAGCGGCCCACGCTTCCCTCTCCTTGCACTGGCTGTTAGCATTACCGCCCAGGACACTGCAAACACCAGCCTGCAGAGGGCTGCCCTTTCTGTAAACTTGTTGTCTTTCCTGCTCACCTCTCCCCACAGGGATTGAGAGAGTAATTATCTGCCATGCGGTGTCATAACTTTGATTTCTTGTTGCTGCTGGGCTCCAGCTACAGGTAGAGTAAGAAGGAACGGAACTGCCAGAAGAAAACATGAGTGCAAGAGTGAAGTGCCACGTGTTGTCGCTCTGGATTCCCTGGGTGTAAGGAGCCTATGTAGAATGTAGCACTTCTACCAAAAGGTACTCCTCGTGCTGTTGCAAAGAGGCCAGGCCCCCCTCTGTCTCTTCCACTCCCTTCGGGTCGCAGGCAGGGAGTGCCTGACTGCCTAGAGCAGAAACCCTCTCAGGCTTGCTTAAGGAACTGGGGATTTGTCAGAGGATGCAGGAGTGCCTGCGGGACCCACGGCCAGAAGAACAGCCAGGTCTCAGGAGAGCCGAGAAGCTCCCAGAATGCTGCCGACTGCCTTCCCGCCTGCTCCTCCCCCTCTGAGCCTGGCTGGGTCTCATCCCTGCCACTCTCGCCACTCCATTTTCCTGCTTTGCTTTGCGCGTCAGCTTTCTTTGCTTGCTCATCAACACATAGTCCTAAAATAGCTGCTCCAGCCTCCCCCAGCCTGCCCTGCCGCCTGACCTCAGCTTCTGGCCCAGCCACCACCGACTTCCTGGCTCAGGGCCCCTTGGTGCCAAAAATCTTAAGAAGGAGTTTCTGATTGGCTGTTGGTCAGCCAATAGAGTGTCTCCTTTTGGTCAGGTGTCCATTTTGATCCAATCGTATGAGGCCAGCAGGCAGGGGTTGGTGAGCCCAGCTGCGGCCTTCCGGGACTGCAGTGGGCAGGTGCACGTTTGTCAGAGCGGGGCGGCGAGGGCGACTTCTCCTCTACAGCCTTGGTTTCGCCCCTGGGCCAGCGAGGATCCCGTGAAAGGCAGCGTCTTTGTCTGTTTCGTGCTGCTATCACAAAATACTGAAGACTGGGTACTTCATTAAGAATGGAAATGTATTTCTCACGGTTCTAGAGGCTGGGAAGTCCAAGACTGAGGGGCCAGCATCTGGCCCGGGTCTTCTTTCTGCATCATCCCATGGCAGAAGGCGAAGGGCACGAGAAGGAGCCAACTCCGAAAGCCTTTTTACTAAGGATTTAACCCACCCATGAGCTTGGAGCCTTCATGCTTTAATGACCTCTTAAAGGCCCCACCTCTTTTTTTTTTAACTTTTTTTTTTTTTTTTTTGAGACAGAGTCTCACTTTGTTGCCCAGGCTAGAGTGAGTGCCATGGCGTCAGCCTAGCTCACAGCAACCTCAAACTCCTGGGCTCAAGCGATCCTGCTGCCTCAGCCTCCCAAGTAGCTGGGACTACAGACATGCACCACCATGCCCAGCTAAGTTTTTCTATATATATATATTAGTTGGCCAATTAATTTCTTTCTATTTTTATAGTAGAGACAGGGTCTCGCTCTTGCTCAGGCTGGTTTTGAACTCCTGACCTCGAGCCATCTGCCCTCCTGGGCCTCCCAGAGTGCTAGGATTACAGGCGTGAGCCATCGCGCCTGGCCGGCCCCACCTCTTAATACCGTTACAATGGCAATGAAATCTCAACATGAGATTTGAAGGGGACAAATGTTTAAATCACAAAAGGCAGTTTCCTTTCCAGACCCATGAATATTGGCAATGGTTTCCCCGGACATGTGTCTGTGAGTCCTGCCAGACAGAAATGAGCTCTTATCCCACTCAGCTGCAGTGGCCAGGGATGTGCAGTACCCCAATCCCACCAGGTGAGAGTGAAGGCAGCCTCCACCAGGCCAGGCAACTCCCTGGCAGCTCCCTCCTCCCTCCATGTCAACTACTATAATACCTGGAGGCCCCTGGTCTCCGGGTCCAGAGTAGTCCAAGTTGCATGATGACGAAGGCAGGAGTGGGAACTCTGGCTGGGTGAAGGGGCCTCCCTGGTGCTACTGGGGGGTCCTCCAACATGCTGGTCCTGACCTGCAGGTTGTCTCCTGGGTTTGTTCTGAGCGCGCCCATCTGAGAAATTCCCTTTGTGGTGGCTTAAAACATGTCCTCAAATTCTTTGATGCTCCCTTTAAAAGGTGGAGCTTCATTCTCTTCCATGGAGTGTGGGCTGGACTTAGAGAGTCTCTTCTAACAAATAGAATAAGGCAGAAGTGACGGCATGTGACTTCTGAGACTAGGTCACAAAAAGTATTGTGGCTTTCTCTCAACTCTGGAGGAAGCAGCTGTCCTGTCATGAAGACACTCAAGCAACTCCATGGGGAAGCCCGTGTGGCAAGGAACTGAGGCCTCCTGCCCACAGCCATGGTGGTGAGCCACTTTGGAAGTGGATCCTCCAGCCCCAGTCACGTCTTCAGGTGTCCGTGGCTCTGGCCAACTTCTTAGCTGTAACCACATGAGAAGACTCGAGCCTGAACCATCCGTCCAGCCAGTGTTCTCTCACAACCTTATGACCCACACAAACTGTGAGATAATAAATGTTCCTTTGTTTAAGTCAGTACGTTTGGGGTAATTTATTACACAGCACCTGCAGATAACTGATGCACCCCTATACCTGTTTGTCTTGTTCAGGTGTTTGACACTTTGCAGGAAGTATTTTAACTCACTTTCCATTTTCTGCTAGGGAAAAAACAAGTGCCCACGGTCCACCCACCATTCATCTGTTTTATAAGGACCTTTCACCTTGAAGGCTGGGAGAAGGGCCAAGTGTTACCACCTTCCCCTCCAATGGGCATCATCCTTCCCTCTGGCCCTGTGAAAGAGGGACAATTCTTTGTCTCAACCCCAATGCCAGCTGCAGCCTCAGCTCCATGGACATGGATTACCTGAAGGCCTTCAGCTGTGTTCACCACAAATCCTTTTCTTCAGTTGGAAGAAAAGAGTCTCAGCTCTTAAAGTCTCCACAAAGCTTCTGAAGTTCCTTGGACTGTGGGGTTGCACGCTGAACCCGATGGATGTCAGCAGGTGGGGGTACCTGGCAAGGTGGAAGTCCAGAGGGGAAAAAAATCCAGGATAGGACTTAGAAGGTTTTAGTTTTCTGCTCATTGGGTCATGTAGAAATTGCACAATTTCTTTTAACTTTTGGGGCCTCTGTTATCTCATCTGTAAAATGGGACTGGTAGTATTTGTGTACTTACAAGATTGCTATAAAGATATAAATGTAAAAGTATTTTATAAACTATGACATATTTGACAAATGAGAGGATTAAAAGCAAACTATTATAGAATTTAAGATTTCTTCCTAATATGAGCTACCATTTTTTGAATACTTACTATGTACAAGGCTTTACACCCATTACCTTACTTAATGCTGACAGGGTGTTATTATTATAATTTCTATCTCCCATCAGGATTAGGGACGAAGGCTTGGTACGGTGGACTGCCTTGCATGAAATCCGTGCTTTCAGCTCTGCACACGTCACCACCCTCCCTAACCTTGGCCCTGACCTTACTGACTACTCCTTGAAGAATTTGGAGAGATCCACAAAATAGCCCTGGGCCATGGTCCCTGAGCCCTTCTCTGGCTCATTCATTTGCTCTGCAGCCTTCAAGATCCTGACTGCTTCCTTGGAGGCAGGACCCAGCCAAACATGCTTTATCTTGGGTAGATACTAGGGGTATGAAACTGAATTCAGAATCTCTCGGGAACAATAAACCAAGCCCCGTGTGAAGAAGTGGTTATGTAACTACAGGAGGAGCTCTGGTCAGTGAGAAGTTAGAAGCACAATGTGCTACTGAGAAATTCTAGGTGATGGTCCCTCAAGGGAAGTCTGTATCCATTAGCACTTGTGGCTTTGCAAGGCCTTTGGGCCATTTCCCCATTAGGCTAAGAACCTGCCTATCCCCTTCAGGTTTCTTGTTTAGGGAAAGGGGAATTGCTTCGTTGAGTCAGGTGACACAGAGAGCAGTCTGGAGCCATAGCTGGCCTCTTGTAGAAGGAGCAAGTCGCACCCTAAATGCCCCCCTCCCCACATGTAGAATCCTTCCACACGTACAAAAAGGGATTTTTGAGAATTTGCTCCAGGCATGCTTTGCTCACGCCCAAGGTGCTCTTGCCTCTGGGCCTCATCCTAGTGCTTTGGGATGGGGTCAGGGAGTCCGTGTCCCCTGACCTGGGTCATCCTGCCCCTTGCATTTTGCATTGTCCTTCTGGGTAGATGCCACCCTCCCCTCTGGGCAATTCCTTTCTCTCTGCCTCAGAGCTGCACACAGCCTTTGGGATGGGGGCAGGGAGGGACAGCCCCTGTTGGGGAGCTTGGGAATAACCTTTTTAACAAAGACAGAGGCAGAGATGGGGGCCGGGAGAAGGTCAGCAACATGCTTTCTCACTGAGCCTGAGAAATCTCTCTGTGTATTGCTCATGGACCCAAGCAAGTGCTTTTCCCTGGTTCTGGGAGTACCTAATTGCCAACTCTTGCTCACTAGGGGCTGGAACACTTGTCCCCCACACAAAAGAAAGGTCAACAAGCTGCCAGATTGCATTTTCCCGTTCCCTTGCCACTTGTCTCTGAAGATGAGTCATTCTCTTTCCTCTCCTGCCTTCTCCGCTTCCCTCCCTCTCCTTAGTCATTGGATCTGGATGCAGTCGCTGTCCAGCATGGTTGTCTGGTCCTCTTAGCAAGTCGTGGGCTCCCAGATTCCTCAGCAGGGCCTGGGAGCCTCACCCTAGACCTATGGGCTTCATTTAATTTCCTAAAATATCTATCTAGCAGCTGCTCTGTGTCTAGTACCGTGTTAGGTACTCAGCAGGTGAGGGTCATGATTTCTGCACTCACAGGGCCTGGAGTTGAGTGCAAGAGAGGATGGTTACACAGGAGGTCCCTACAAGTCACTGTGTGATTAACGCTGTGATGTGTGTTACAAGGGGAAAGTACAGGGAGTTTTGAGAAAGCATGAAGGTATCTCATATAGACAGGGTGGGGGACGGTTAGCAAGCCCTCCTGAGGAATGAATATTAAGATGACACCCAAAGAACAGAATAGGGGGAAAGCATTCCAGGGAAGAGGAACGAGCACACGCAAAGGTCCTGTGGTCAAAAAAAAAAAGCTTGGCCCTGGACAGGAAGAGCAAGAGAGTGTGGCTGACATGCAGGAAGCAAGGGGAAAGGGAGGGAAGATGGGGCCGAAGGGAGAGGAAGTTCTGGAGCATACAGGGCCTTGAAGGTCAGGCCAAGGAGCTCTAGGTTCATCCTAAGGGCCAGTTTGGCAGCTCCATTTCTTATAATGCTACACAGTACTCACCGTATCTAGTGATTCTACTCTAAAGTATTTACCCAAAAGAAATAAAAGTGTATGTACAAAAAGATTTTCACACACATTCATAGCAGCTTTATTTATAACAGTCCGAAACTGGAAACAGCCCAAACACCCATTAACTGGAGGATGGACGAACTGGTATAGCCACAGAGCAGTGAAAAGGAGCAGACTCTGGCACACGCGTGTGTGACACACGCAGCAGCATGGATTCACTCCAAAAATGACAAGCTGAGTGAGAGAAGCCAGACACAAAGAGTGACTACTGCATGATTCCATTTATATGAAATTCTAGAAAAGGCAAAACTAATTTACGGTGATAGACAGATCAGTGATTTCCTGGGGTGGGAGGTGGGGAGGCAGGGGAGGGAGCTTCCCGAGGTGATGGGAATGTGATGGGGTGAGGGTTACACAGGTGTATACATTTGTCAAATTCATTGTTTGTACACTTAAATAGGTGCATTTTATTTTATGTAAATTAAATGTCAACAAAGTTGATTTTTGAAAAAGGCACTTTGTCTGCTCTGAAATGAGTAGTTTCTATTACCACAATAAAGAGGTGTACCATTTGCACAAACAAAATAAGGCAAAAATGGGAATGCGTTATGATTAGATTTATGGTTTTTTTTTTTAAACACTCTGGCCTCTGCACATAGACAAAATTGGGAAGGAGCATGTGCGAACGTGGGAATTATTGCACGAGTCCAGGCAAGCCAGGATGGCGGCGTGGACTGCGGTGATGGTGCGGTGGAGAGAGGGAGACAGGGACAGCGGAGACCCCACAGCTGGGGCACAGAGCTCCTTCCCTCTGGTCGTTGCCTGTGAGAGCAGGGGGTGCAAGGGAAGGACCCGCATTCCGATGTGCACGCTGTGGGCAGACGTGCTCCCGTAGCCCCTGCCCTTGCACATGTCCAGCCAGGCCAGCTCACAGAAGCTCAGGCCTCTCTGTCCCTCCGGCTGCCACACTTGCTCACTCCCAAGCCCGTGCATGCCGCAAGCTACCTAACTCATAGCTCATAGCTTTTGCAGCCTGGAGGACTCAGGTTCGAATCTCCTTCCCTGTCAGCCTGAGCCTCACTTTCCTTGTCTGTAAAATGGCAATGACAGCAGCGTGCCTGCCTCCCACAGTGGCTGTGGAGACTGGCTGAGATGAAGGACAGAAGGTGTTTTGTACTGTTCCTGCATGTCCCAAATGCCTGTCATTTCACAATCATTCCCCCTTTCATTCACACTCCAAAATTGGCAGTAGGTGTGCAGGAAAGGGTAATTCATTTCTCTGTGGAATCACTCACTTGCTAAGGACACCCCCTTCCTGTCCTGGGGTCCCCACATCTACTCCAGCCCTGTCTCCCCTTCTGGCTGGACCCTCCTGGCTCTACTGAGCAGCCAAAGTCACCATGCTCCAGTGGGCATCCGCAGCCTCCATCTGGCCCCAGCTGGGCGGGCAGGACTTGGGGCACAGGGCACAGCCCCGGCCTCGAGGACCTGGCTCCCCCATCAGCCTATGCAGCATCCTCGCACCTGGTCCCCAGGAGCCAGGCCCGCTCCCAACCCTCCTGGGAGGCTTAGGTAATTGGCTCAATTAATCAGCTCAATTAGCACCTTCTGGGTGAGCGGATCAGCTCAAAGCCTACCAGCCTCCATCAAGAGAGTTCAGCCTACCCCAGCTGCTGTGTGCCAGGCCCAGGGCTCGGCGTGATGGCAGGAGCAGAGGGCGGGAAGAGAGGGGCTCCCTGCCCCTCCTGGCCTATGCTGGCCACTGGGGTGGGGTCACACTGCTGACAAGACAGCAACTCAGGCCTCCTTCCTTGGAGAGCACTCCCCCACTGCCCCCAGTGCACCGGCCCCACCTCTCCTCTGCCAGCCCCTGCCCCCTCCTCTGTCCTGCCTCGGTCCAGGCCACCCCTTCCCAGCGGCCTCCCCATGCCCAAGCCCTGCTTATCTCTGCTCTGGTCAGTTCTGCATCCAGAGCTCAGCTGTAGCAGGACAGGCGGCCGGCTCTGCTCTGTTTACTGTTATCTGCCAGATGCATTTGCGGACTCGGTCTTGCAGCCTGTATTTTACTTGGTTCCACCAACAGTCCTTTAGCAGGGGCCCCCAACCTATGGTGAGTTGTATAACTATGTCACTATCTATTACAATGTAATACTAATAGAAATTACGTGCACAATAAATGTAATGCGCTTGGATCATCCCGAAACCATCCCCCCGACCCCAGTCTGTAGAAAAATTGTCTTTCATGAAAATGGTCCCTGGTGCCAAAAAGGTCGGGGACTGCTACTTTAAGGAAAATGTTGTTTCTATCTCCGTTAAGTTTGGTTCTGGGAGGTGAAAGGACCTATGTAAGATCACACAAACACTCGTGTCTTGACAGGAGATTCGGAGGGTCGGGGCTGTGCCCTCTGTCTGGAGGTGGGGGCTTTGTGACCCCCTTCCACAGAGAACCCCCGACACCTCCCACAGATCGTACCAGGGACCCTCCCTCCCCCTCCCCCTCACACCCACCACTGCCAGCCACGTGTCTGCATGGGCCTGGGCCCTCCCACGCCTGGCTTCCTCCCCACCCTGCTGCCCAAGAGGCAGGAGCCAGAGGGTTTGGAATTCCAGCATCAGAACAAGAAGCCCCTCAGCTCGGTGAGGGTGCAAGGAGGTGCTACTTCTCTCCAGCACCGCCCTGCTGAGCAACCTCGTAGTGGCCTGAGAGGCGGGAGGCCCCGAGACAGCAGTGGGGAGCTTGACTCGGGGTCTGCTGGGGTGTCTGGGAGCCCAGAGGGAGAGTGAGGCCAGGTCCACTGAGGCCCCCAGAAGGGGGAGTCTCAATGACCACAGGTGCAATGGCAGTGCCAGAGGGGACCTGGGTGTCTAATGCTTCCTTGGAGAGGCCTTGAGCGGGGAGAGGAGGGAGGGTGGGGGGGCTAAGAGGAGAGGACAAAGGAGGGGTGGCACTCCAGCTTTCATTCTTGTTTCAAAGTCCATTTCTTAGCATGTTGGGCAATATGATAGGGTTTTAGTAAGATCATTGTAGTGGGTTTGACCAGATGGACCCCAAAAGATACGTTCAAAGGATATTTCCTAATCAACAGAATCTGTGAATGTGGCCTGATTTGTAAAAGGATCATTGAGGATGTGATTAAGGGTCTCTGGATGGAATCCTCCTAGGTTACTGGGGAGGACCTAAATCCCATACAGTGCGTCCTTGTAGGAGACGCACAGAGGAGAGACACGGAGAAGGCCGCCCGAAGGGGCAGGGGAGATTGGAATTAAGTAGCAGCAAGCCAGGAATGCCTGGTGCCACCGGAAACAGGATGAGGTTCTCCCCTGGAGCCTTCGGGGGCAGTGGAGGCTGCTGACATCCTGATTTTGGATTTCTGGCCTCAAGAACCATGAGAATAAATTTCTGTTGTTGTAAGCCACCCAGTGTGTGCTAATTTGTGAATACAATCATTTTTGTTTAAAAAGAATGAAAGTTCCAATTCTTAAAAAAAAGTTGAAAAGTCACCTATTTGGTCTAAACTGAGAGCCAGAGGGGAGACCCAGGCACCGAAGGGGGGCAGTGGCAGGGGCAGGACCAGTGCCCGCCTCACGCTGGGCTCCGGGAGGTGTCTGGGTGGGCTGCAGGCACCCCTGGTTCTGATGCTCTCAGCGGCCTCTCGTGGAGTGGGCCGGGGCCTTCTGTTCATCTCCCTCTGGGAGCGGGGACTGAGTTATCATTTTCTAAATGTGCCCTGCAGAGGCTTGGAGGCCTGCTCGGGGCTCCTGACCCAACTTTGCGGTAGCAGGACGCTGGCCACCACACAGGTGCGTGTTGAGGCGGTCTCCAGGGACCCCCGGGGGCCTGACCCTTTCTGGGGCAGTTGGAGATGAGCCAGGGCTGGGGGAAGGGGACCCCAGAGCCTTCCTGGGGGTGGTGACGTGCCTGGCTTCTCAGACCCTGCCATGGTTGGAAGGCTCATATGTTGGAATCATAAGCTCCCACGTGCTGGTATAAGGAGGGCGGTCCTTTGGGAGGTGATTAGGCCGTGAGGGTGGAGCCCATGAAGGGAATCAGCGCTTTTATGAAAGCGACCCCAAAGGGATCCCTCCTCCTACCTGCCACGTGAGGACGCAGCAAAGAGACAGTGGTGTGTGAGCCAGGAAGTGGGCCCCCACCAGACACCAAATCTGCTGGTGCCTTGATCTTGACTCCAGGCTGTGAGAAGTAAATTTCCACGGGTTGTAAGCTGCCTAGTGTATGGTTTTTTGTTATAGCAGACCTAACAGATGAAGACAGACCCTTTCCGTTTCTGGGTGACTTCTCAGGGCACCTGCCCCAGGGTTTGTGTTCTCCAAGTCCCTCATGCCCCATCCAGGTGTAAGTACCGAGAGGAGACGTGAGATGGCCTCAGGCTCCCCTGCCTCCTGCGTCCCTGGTGGTGGCTTCTGTGTGGGGTGGGTCAGGGAGCCAGCTGCGCTCTGTGCTGGAGGGTGGTTCTGGGGGTGGGAGGGGGAGGAGCAGACACCCCCCCCCACGCCTCTTGGGTAGGGGCGCCCACGTCCTTTTGCTGTATGTCCTGTCTTCACTCTGTCTCTCCTAGAGACATCTCTTGTAAGCGGAGGGTCTTCTTGATTGGCAACAGCCAGGGTTTCAAGGAAGCGAGTGAGGAGGTGGCCATATGCCCTTGGGTGAGGCCTCGATGGCACTAGCTCTGGGGAGTGGACAGAGCACCGGACCAGGAGCCAGTGGTCACCACTGGGTGGCCTCAGACAAGACATTGTTTCCTCTGGACCTTAGTTTCCTCCTCTGTCAAATGGGGAGTGGGGCAAGGACTAGGTGGTTTCTGAGGCCCCTCTCAGCCCCATGTTCTATGGCTTAGACCAGGAAAATGGGTCCCCACCTCGCCAGCCCAGAGCCGGGTGGCTTTTCCACTCCTCAGGCTGGGCCTTGCTCGAGGAGGCGGGGCAGAAGCACGAGACCTCGTGCTCAAGGGCGTTTGCTCGGGGTGGAAGACACGTCCTGTCCTCTCTCAGGGGTCTTCATCCCTGCAGCCCAGTTGGGCTGCCTGGTTGACAACACATGTTGCTCTCTCCCTGCAGAGAGTCACAACGATAATGAGAATAGTGACAACCATGTGTGGAGAGTCTGGGACGTGCCAGGTTCTTTACATGAACTGTCTCTAATTCTTACGAGAGTGCAACAGGGAGATAGTTGCATCTCCACTTCACAGATAAGGAAACTGAGGCTCAGAGATGCTCAGTGTGTTTCTTGAGGTCACACAGTCAGCAAGTGCTGGAGAGATCATGCTCCTCACGTTGCAGCACACGGCAAGACCGGGAGGGGACGGGAGGAGGTGGGGTGGCCTGGGGCTGGAATGCCCTGGCCCTGGGAAGAAGCTGCCAGGGCGTCTGGTCAGCCCTCTGCACCAGGTGCTCCCTGCGACCTCACTGGCTGGCTGGAGAGGGACACAGAGAGGAGGAGCTAGGGGGGCAGGTGGGAGCAGGGCCAGGAGGCACAGAGGCAGCCCTGCCCCCCCCCACTGCATCCACATCTGCTGATGGCCACATGATTGGCCACAATTGCCACTGCCTGGCGAGAACTTCTGTCCCCTCTGAGCGTAGTACAGACCTGATTCTGGTCACCTCCGCTCTGGTTTCAGTTTCCCCATCCCGGAGGCCAGCTAACCTCTCAGCCTCCTTCCCTGTCTGGCTGACATTCATCCTAACCTTGGATGTGGGCTGTCCCTTGGCCTCTAGCTCGGTGCCAGAAACAGCCGGGGAGATGAGCCTGGCTGCCCAATGTCCTGGCCTTGGTCCTTAACTCTTCCCCTCCTTGGCCACATCTCCTTTGTCCACATCTCTGGGCTCCGGAGCGCTGAGACCTGTGACCCCTGGGTTAGGGAGCGGGGAGTGGGTGGTCTCGGGGAAGGAGCAGGCAGCCCCGGCAGTGACAGCCAACCATGGGGAGTGATGACATGGCCCCAGAGACGAGGGCCCTTGGGGAGCCCACAGGAACGGTCCAGATGTGTGGCCTCTCTCCCAGATGTATTCTCCACCCTCAAACTGCTGACACTTCCCAAACCTCAGAGATCTGCCCGAGCATCAGGACAGCAGGCCAGGGAGGACTGCTCGGTTTCTTTTTCTTTTTTGGGGGAGGCTGGTCTGAGTGAGTTATTTCTCATCTCCCCAAGTCCCCAGGGCTCCAGCGCCCTGTGCCTGCGAGATATTTACGGCTCCTCCAGTTGCCAGGGGGGCCAGGCTGAGCTCAGACGACACTGGGTGGGGGCTGCTTGAAGACTGATTTCCCCACTGACTGACACACAGGAGCGATACCATCTCTCTCATCCCTCCCCCGGGGAACCCGCTTGCGGAGGAGTTCAGCCCGAGCCATCTCTGCCGTCAAACGCACCTCTCTGTCCCGTGGAGATAAACTCATCACTCTCGCAGGCGGCGGGGAGGCCTGGGAGGGCTGTCGAGGCTGGCGTGCTGAGGGGCACCGCCACACACACATGTGCCTGCTTCCTGGCCTGCTCCGGGTGCCTGGCGGTTGGCAGGGTGGCGGTCTTGCCGGCAGCACTTCCCTCCTCTCCTGGGCCTGGCAGGATGGCCAGTGAGGGAGCGCCCACCCCCACTGGAGGAGTGGGTGGGGGGAGAGGTAGGAAGATGGGGGGGAGCTGTTATTCCAGAAAGGGAGACAGAGGCAGAGACCAGCTCAGCTTGAGTGGGTTCAAAGGGCAGGCCCCTCTGGTCCTCTCCGAGGCCCCAGATGAGGATCCAGAGCTGTCCCAGGGGAGCCAGACTGAGAGGTGACCTTTAAGAGCTCTGCTTGCCTCAACTGTGAAATGAACGTATAATGTAGGACAGCAACTGTTAGCTTTTCGGGGGGTCATGAATCTCTTGAAATCTGATTGGTGCAACAGGCCCTCGTCCTTGTCCAGAGGCTCACGTGTGTGTGTGTGTGTGCGCGTGCGTGTGTGTGTGGACATGACGCGTTGTGCTCGCAGACACGCCTCCTATCGTGGGTACATATAGACCCCCTGCAGGCTCACTGTGGTGTCCGGATGAAGAAGTCCTAGACCCAGTGGCTTCTAGCCGTGTTGCACACATGTGCGCCGTGCTGCCTGGGAGCCTGAGAGGGCCTGGGCCGGCTCGGAGTCTCTGGCTGGGGGTGGAGCACCAGGCTGGTCTCTTTGCTGAGTGTGTCCTTGTGACCACAGGCTGGGGTTGACGTGACTCTGCAGGACACTGATGTTTGCCATCAGGGCTGCCCCTCTTTCTACACCCCCTCCAGCCCCCTCCTGCCTCAGGCTCACTCCTGGTGGTCTCACTAAATGTCTATGGGCCACAAGGTGTGTGTCTGGGGGCTGGGGCCATCCGGGGCCTGCCGGAGCTGTGCCCACGGCACTGTGCACAAGGCGGGCTGCCTGCAGGGGCCAGCGTGAGCTAGCGTGGGACTGTCACCAGCCTGAGTGTGTCCCGGGTCCCGGCAAGACAGAGCTTGCCTGGGGTTCTCTAATCTTTCCCTGAATTAGAAGACAACATTGCCCACGCAGACTGGACATTTTGAAAAAGAAAAACTCGTGGCTTTCTGAGCTGGAATCTGCTGTCGCCTGCATCATCTCCTGAATCCTCTATGAAGGGACAGTGACGGAAATAACTGTGAGTGAAAGCCTGCCGCGTGCCACGGCCACATTGCATTCTCACAACAACACTACCAGGGAGGCAGAGCCGGAGCCCGAGCACAGAGAGAGGGAGGGACTTGCCTAAGATGTCATTCAGACAAAAGAATTGGACCCAGGTCTGATGACTCCGCCTGTGCCCTTAGTCATGCACTGTCCCAGGAGCTTGTGTGGGACACCAGGGATGACTGAGGCCACACTGCGTCACCCCACAAGCCAGCGCCCTCATAGGGCTGCTGACGGGATAGCGGAATGATGGCGACAGACTGGAGCCAGCACCTGAGGGCGGGAGGCAGAGCATTCTCCTTTCCCGTGTGTGTGTGTGTGTGTGTGTGTGTGTGTGTGTGTGTGTGTGTGCGCGCGCGCGCGCGCATGCACATGTGTCTACTCCTGTGTCCACATGTGTGTGTATTGAGTGTGCAAAATTCACTTGACTGCTAAAGAAAAGTGTGCCCACTAGATCCCACGACCATCTGTGGCTGCAGCTGTGGCCCTGAAGAAGAGGGACAGAGGACTGCCTGGGGGGTCACTTGAGACGCTTCTGGAAGGGGCGGTGCTTACCCAGCAGGGCCACCAGGAACCAGCCAGGATTGCCACACCAGGGCTGTGGCTAAGAGCTTGTCTTTGTGTGCGTTACAGAAAGTACGACCCGCACAGCCCTGCTCTGGGCCCGCTGGCTTTCGCTTCAAACATGAGTTCCTTGTTTGGCTAATCTGGATCCGCTTCCCTGGCCTTGTGCGTGAGCACATGCAGGAAGGGGCTGGCCTGAGGACGGATGTGCATGTGCGGGAACCTCTGGTTTGATGGGGGCTTCCTCCCTTGGGGTGCTCAGGGTATGTGGGGGAGCAGCAGTTGGGTCCTGTCCAGACCCTCCCAGCCCTCTGACAGCCAGAGTCTGCACGTCCCTCACAGGGGCAGGATGGGGCAATGTGTGGAGCTCCAGAGGTGTAGGTCACTGTCCCAGCATCTGCCCCACCCGCCATGGGCACCCGTGACCAGCTTCCTGCTGTGAAGAGGAGGATCCTGCTGACGTGTGTGCGTGTGTGTGTGGGGGGCACAGAAAGGATGTAAGAGCACCTGGGTGCATGGCTGCAAGGAGTGGCTGGGGGGCGGCTGGACAGTGCCCCTCTGTCCTTGTCACCTCTTTCTCTGGTCTGGAGTAAGTGAGGACTGGTCTGGGCTGTGTCAGGAAGCCCCTTTGCTGCACCTCCAGATCCAGGCTGGCCCTAAGAAGGTGACTTGTGCATCCCCAGCCACCAAGGACAGCCCTTAACCAGCCCCAGTGTCTTTGCTCCCCTTGCCTCTTGACTGCCATTCCATGACCTCTCCAGGTGTGTGCAGCAAACTGAGGGGACAGGAGGCCCACGGTGGAGCTGACCTAAGTCCCACATGCCACAGCCAGGGAAGGCCTTTCCTCTGGAAGGCTCCAGGGCCCCAGAAGCAGGAGCAAGAGTGTGGTCTCCTGACGGCCCTGCCCCTGGGGCTGTGCCGGAGGCCAGGCTGGGATGGCTTCCAGCTCAGTGGGTGGCTGGGAGTTGCTCAGACCCAGATCTATGAGCAAATGGCTGCTGCTCAGCAGGGGGGCGGATGGGGCCCAGCCCACCCTCAGCTTGTGTTGCCAAATTTGTTTGTGTTTATTTTGGTTCCTCTGCACAACATGGAAACAAATGTGCTCTGTCCCGCTGCTCTGTCTCTGCTTTCAGAAGGCGGTGACAAGGAGGGCTTGGGCCTGCCTCCTTCTTCATGGAGAGACTCCCTCTCTCCTGCCCCAATCCCAGCTCCCTAAGGAAAGGTCAGGGGCTGTGGAGCAGGGTCAAGGGGTGGGCAGGGGAGAGAAGCCGTGCAGGTGAGGCCCAGAAGGAGTGGCATCAGGGGCCTGGGTTTCTTGCTAGCTCAGCTTCGGTCGGGAATGGCAGGGGCTACTATTTAATGAGCACCTACTAAGTGCTTTGCAGTTGTTCACTCAAACATATGATCAAAGACACCCACTGTCACTCTTGACACGTGGAGGTGTGGCAGCCACAGAACAGAAAAGCCTTGCCCTCGTGCAGCGCACCTCTGCTGACCATGGCACGCAGGTATCCTCTCCTCATTTTATGGTAGGGAAACTGAGGCTCAGAAAGCATAAGTGCTTTGCCTGAAGTGACTGCCCATGGTGAGCGCTTCCTCCATGGGTCATGTATCCTCTTTGGCCTCAGTCTCCTCCTCTGTAAAATGGGGAGTCAGATTAGAGAGCTCCAGGCTCCCTTCCATCTTCGATAGTCTATGCGGGGTGTTGGAATCCGGAGCACAGACATGGGCCAGTGCTTGAAGGGAAATGGAGAAATGGCCCGGCACTGGTTTGGAGTGGGCTGGGGCGGGGGCAACAGGGAGAGGGCACTGTTTTGAGCCTGGGACACTACTGAGTGGCTTGTGCTCTTGGGGGCCAGGCCCTGCTGCTCTGAGAAGGTTCTTTCATCCTTGAATTCACAACAAAATTCTCCCAGAGAGGTTCTACCTTCATTCTGACCTCCTTCGTTCTGTGCTGCGCACCAGGTCACCGTTCAGCCCTGAGGGCCTGGCCCGGGCTCCTTCTGAGACCCAGAGAAAGGCGCTACCTTAAGGGTATTGTCTGCTTGGGCCACCTCTGCCTCCCCTTCCGGCCCCCAGCCGCCCGCCCGCAGCCCACATTCCAGGGCAGCTTCTTCCTGAATCGACCTGGTATGGGGGAGACACCTTACTTGGAACTCCCAAGGGAATGGGGGTATAGAAGCTCCCACATGCTCAGAGAATGTCGGGGAGGCCTCTGTCCCCCAGCTGGCCCCACAGCTTGGGGTGCTCACAGGTGTGAGTTGGGGACTCGAGGAGACACGAGGAGAGAGACAGAGCTTCTGTACCCGAGGGGTGAGAAAGCTGGGACGCTGCGTGGGGAGTGTGTGGGGTGGCAGCAGGCCCTGCAAGGGAAGGCTGCCCTGTCCCGGTGTCCTTAGGGTCCCCAGAGAGGACAGTCTGAGCTGCAGTGGCGAGGTCAGGGCACAGCGAGGGCCTCCTGACCAAGGGCTGTCCTGCTGAGCTGGGCGGTGCTGTCTGGGAGGCGCCAAGACTGGCTAAAGCCTGAGCGCCTGTGAGACGAGGAGCGCACAGGCTGGGATGAATGACCCGGATCCTTCCTAACCCCAGAGCCCAGGATGCCCCCTCTCAGTGCCGCCACCTGTCTGTTTATCAGGAAGCACCAGTGTCAGGCAGCCACGACCCTTCCGACTCCCTCCTGCCCAGAGAGGCCCATAGAGGCCCAGAGGGTCACATTCCACCTATGCCCCTGCCTCTGCCTCCACTGCCCTCCAAGGCAGCCCAGAACCACCCTGCGTTCCCAGGAAGCCCCCCAACCTTGTCTCAGCCCTTCTCCTGCCAGATCTTCCACCGGGAAGTTCTTCCTCGGGTCTGCCCTGCAGCACACGCTGGCTGGGGGCAGTTCCTTGGTGGTGCCGCGGGGCCTTGGGAAACGTATTGCTTGTGGCAGCATGTCAGTGGGTTCGGAGTAGCGCGGCCGGGCATGCCTGACAGCGGAAATTGGAAGCTGGCTGCTGTTTGACAGGTATATTATTCCCGCTGCCCTCGATTTATTTACCAAACAGCATGCAGAGCCCTAGAAAGCTCCTGGAAAGAGGGAGGGAGCCGAAGCGGAGGGAGCTCCGCAAGGGGTCAGGTGGCCTCTGTGCTCCAATGTTGGTGCCGTGGGGGGAGGAGGAGCGAGGAGCCAGGCAAGCGTGGGAGGCTGGGCCCCCAAGAGTGCTCCCCACCCCCCAGCCGCTCTGTCTGCCTTGGAATTGCCTCTGGGGCCTTCCTTCTGGGCTCCAGCAGGAGGGGCTTCCCAGGCACCTTGGGCCCAGGGCCAGGGGTTCTTGGTCAAAGTCAAGTGAGGGGCTATGCCTCACAGGGGGTTTGAGGAAAGGACCTGCTGTGTCCAGTGCACAGAGGGATGAGGAGGTGATGAGGAGGGTGGGGACCACTTGGGAGGTGCCTGGGAAGAGCAGGGCCACCGAGCGCGGTTGTACAGGTGCAGGGGCCCATGGGCACCCAGCCAAGGGCTGAGCGAGGTCTGAGCTGGGGCCGTGCTTTGGTTGCCAAGTTGGCCGCCTAGCACGGGGCTGTGTCTACCTGGAGGAGGCACATTTTTCTAAATGGCACAAGGGTGCTGTATAGGCCAGTGGCCGCTGTCAGGATAAGCAGAGTATCTGGAATCAGACAGACAGAAGTCCAGGCCTGTCTGGGTTCCTGCAACCCATGTGACCCCAAAAGGCCCCCAGCCACTATGAGCTTTCCTTTCTTCATAGTAAATAATGACAATCATAGTAAATAATGACACTTTTCTGCGCTATTGTGAGGAATAAGTAAGATAATCTGCATGAGATGCTTTGCAAGCGGTAAACATACAGCTTTCTCAAGGACACGTTAATGAATATCGAGAAAAGGCAGAGCGAGCATTCCCGCGTGTGTCCCCAGTGTCGGATGGTGTGAGTCACGGGCTGTGGGGCTGGGAACGTCTGAGTGTGTCTGGCAGGCGGGTGGGGTGTGTGTCAGAACACGGGTGTGTGACTGCGTCCACCCAGTCGTGGGTCTGCTCGGGGTGAGATGAGGAGACGCGTCAGAGGAGCCCTTGGCTGCCTCGGGCAGGGCTGAGAGTGTGTCTGAGTGTGACCACACGCTGACGTGCACGAGTGTGCCAGGGAGGGTGTGAGGACGGGCACAGTGAGGTTGCGGCTGAGCAGTAGGAATGCACGCAAGTGTGCGTGCAAGAGGGTTGGCGTGTCGGGGTCAGTGTGCAAGAGCATGTGCAGGGGTGGCGTGTGTCAGTGTGCATGTACACGTGCACACACTTCAGCATGACATGAGAGCAGGCTTGGCAGAGTCATCGGTATGTCTCCTACCTCTGAACCTGATGCAAAATTCATGGAGCCTCGGATTCCAGAAATGCAGAGATGGAGGGGGAGGGAGGATGATGGCCCAGGCTGAACGGTGAGTCACAGAACAGAGGGAAGCTGCATGGAAAATCCCCTCCTCCCGGGCTCAGCTCCGAGGCTCCAGGAAGCTGCCTGCCCAGCTATTTCTCTCCGGCTTCTGGTCTGAGGACTTCCTTGGCGTGCAATAATGACTGTCCCATGTCCCCGTCCCTCAACACACTGGTGGAGAAAACCCAGCCACCCTCAGCCTTCACAGAGGCAGAATTGATGGGCTGGCCCCGAGGTTGGGGAGCTGAGATGGGGAGTGCAGGAAGCATGGGAGACCCCAGTGGGCCCCGGTTCATGCAGGCCTCTGTGCCCCATCAGATGAGCAGGCGGTGGGGAGGGGGCAGGTAGCAGGGCAGCGGCACCAGGGCTGAGGCATCTCTGGAATAGCGAGCACCCAGCCCCGAATCTGGGGACCACAGTGGGAACTGGAAGCAGCACCTGTGCAGTGGGCAGTCTCCAGGGCCCCCAGCCAGGCGCGTGTGTAGGCCCAGCTCCTTCCTCTCTAGGGTTGGCAGGCTGTAGTGGGAACTCCACAGAGTTCCCACAGAGTTCCGGGACTTGGCAGGGGAGCAAGGACTTCAGGCCCCACACCCTGTCCTTGCTGACGCTGGCATCCAGTTCCTGACCCTGGTCTAGCTGGGCTGTGGGGTGGGGCTGGGAGGGCCCCAAGATGAGCCCTGCGTGCTGACCCCTTTGGAGGAAGGCGCTGTGGAGACCAGCAGGGCACGCAGCACGCCAGCTGGGAAGGAGCCGGGGAGCCCAGAGGGGCAGGGGCCCTGTCATGTCCATTTATGCTCCATGTGCTGGAACTCGGCCCTCTGGGGAAGAGGAGGGCGACATCAGGGAGGCTGGGGGCATCTGCCTCCCCATCCAGGCCAAGACACACTCATCACCCCCAGCCCCTCTGCCCCCACAGTTCCCTGCGTCCTTCCTCTCCCTCTGCACGGACACCCCACGCTCCTGCCGGGAGATCGAGGTCCGGCTTTGGATGTAGCCTGGCTGTCTCTCCACCAGTCTCTATTCCTCGGCCTCCATCCCTCCCCTGTCCATGCCCTTTTCCTCCCCTCTCCTCCCTCTTTCCTTCCCCTTCCCCCTCTCCCTCTTTTTCTCATCTCATCTCTGTGAACCTGAAGTGCTTTGGCATTAAATCCCATGCCCTGCCGATCCTGCGGGCTCAGCAGGGTGGTAAGAAAGAGAGAGAGAGGCCAGGAGCCAGAGCTGTAAAGGCCCCTCTCCCTACTGCCTGTGGCCCTTGTCCCCCATGTGGCTGTCACAACCCCAGAGAGGAGGGGGCTTCACGTGCCATGTGCACAGCACCATGCCTTTATGTGTGTGTGGGCCCTTTAAGTGGGAAAGAAAATAGATCGAAGTGCTGTTGGTGCTTCCTGTACATCAGGCTCTCGCAGGGGAGTGAGCAGCGAGGGAGGGATGGGTACAGGGACTGTCTGTGCTGGTAGGAGGACTCATCCAGGTGGGCACCCCCAGAGGGTCAGTCCCCAAGCTCCTGGCCCTGTGGCCTCCGGCCTTAGACGGAACATCGGGGCCGCTGGGGAGGAGGGGCCTGGTCAGAATAGCCGAGTGCTCGGGCCCTTCATGGTGGCCTGCCTTTCCCACACCTCCCTCCCCGCCGCCCCCCACGCCCTGCACATGCTCGGGTCTTTTCCTCATGCCTCACTGCATAGCGTGCAGCATTTAGAAACTTTAGCAATAGATAGCAAACAAGGAAATCGCAAATGCACAGAGCTTGGCAGCTGGACGGCCATGGGGGTGCGTCAGGGGCTGGGCACCCTCTGCTCCCCTCTCTGCTCTGGCCACCCAGCCACCTGCCCTCGGGTAGTCAGCTCTCTGATTCCCCCTTTACCACCTTGTCCTGGCTTTTTTTCACCCCTACTGGCCCTCCCCCCTTGCTCCGGGGCAAGGCAGCATGGGGAACTTGACTGGCAGTGGTGAATGACAGCTTTCCTCACCTGGCCATAGGATTGGTCTGGGGATGGGGAAGTCAGCTGTAGGTCATTGGTTGGGAATTTGGGGAAGTGGCTCTCTCTCCCTCAGCATTGCCAAGCTGGTAGAAGTAAACCTGGAGATGCCTTGTCACCACTCGGGAGACTCTTCCTGAGACCAAAGCCAACACAGGACAGCAGAACGAAGCAATAGAGAAAACAGACACTCAATAATCTGATCCAGTGCCTGGATACAGCCATGCCTGAAACACTGCAACCACGTTTACTCCTGGACTGTCCACCGATGGGAGCCAATTACCTTTTTTTTTCTTCCTTGCTGAAGCCAGTTTGACTTGGATTTCTGTCTCTTGCAAAGTAAGGAGTTAATACAGAGAGGTGACTTACCCTCGCTGAACTTGAGTTTCCTCATCTGTAAAATTATCTTCCTTATGAATTCTAAAAGGACTGGTGCTGAAAAGGCCTGGATGCCCGCTGTAAGGAGCACAGGTTATTTTTGTACAAAGCCTTTGGCCATTGCTGTCGTGTGATCCTTTCACAAACCCTGTGACGTTCTTAGGGCTGTGATTGTGCTGTCCCACTTTCAGAGGAGGAATCCCAGCAGCAGGGATGTTACAGGTGCCGGATGGCTCCAGGTGGCCACTCTCTGTCCCTGCCCTCTGCCCTGGGGGGCTGGTCTGCAAGGACCAAGTCCACCAGACCCTGCGTCTCTCCAGATTCCCACTGGGCTCTGCCAATAGGGAGCCCGAGCAGGGAATCCGCGGGACAGAGGGGAGGCCAAGGTATGTGTCCCCTACCTCTCTCCCCTCAGGGTGGCCTGAGGCTGGCCACGTCCCTTGATCAAAGGTCCATGCTCCTCACATGGTGGCCTTTCCTTCCAGGTTCTAGTAACCACTCTCCTTCCTTGGACCTTGAGGCGTCAACAGCTCTGCTCCCACCTACTCCCTGCCAGTATATTTATAAAATGTCCCTGTGTTAACCCCTTCTTGGTTTATCCTGATTTCTGTGAGCCACTGATGTCCCTTGGAAACTGGTTCACCTGACATCACACAGCTATGTGAATCCAGGTGTGTGAATTCTGCATTCCGTGTTTTTCATCCTACCTGGCATCACCTACCGCTCCTGGAACCTCACACTATCCCACCTCCTTCCAGGGCCCAGGTGAGCCACACTCTCTCCCTGAAGTTTTCCCAAGTCCCTGTCCTCCTGCCTTGTCCCCGAAAGCACTAACCTCCCCCTTCCCTATTTCCCTCTGCACAGAGTTTGCACCTCTATCTGTTCGGAGTTGGTGCCTGCTGGATACCTACCTAATCTCTCCCTGGGTGCAGGGACCATGAATAGTTCCCCCATCTCTCCAATGCCCACCACCCAGCCACCCAGCGCCAGCCTGGGACCTGGTGCATAGCCGTCCCAACTGCTCCATAGCCATTGGTTGAACTCAATGGGAGAGCCTAGAGTGGCTCCCTGTTGTGGGCACACAGGAGCCTCTGCATCAGTGGTGGCCTCTGCCCGGAAGGCCTTCCCTCCTGCAGCTGCCCAGGGAACCCTCCTCATCCTTCCAGACTCAGCTCAGACATCCCACCTGCTGGGAAGTCTTTCCTGGCCCAGTGGTCTGGCGCTGGTGGTTCTGCAGCAGCCCTTACCTGGCTCTCCCATGTGGCCTGGAGTCCTTGGAGCAGGCCTGATTCATCTCAGGGCTTCAGCCCATCACCAAACACTGTGCCTGGTGCACAACGGATGCTCGGTAGATAGTCACACAATGAACAATAGTGGCCATTTCTTGTACTTAAAAATATCTCCTTGTCAGGGTAAGTATTAATAGCAACCTCTACTCTATACATCTGTGGTTGCTCTTGTGTGAATGCTGAAGTCACTGGGACGTGTTCTATTATGACAGTGTGGCCTATGAGGGCAGGCAGTGTGCCCCCAAAAGTGGATGGACACTGCTGTTGTCATCCAGAGAAGAGGCAGGTCCTTGGACAGGTAATGGGAGCAGGGAAGTCCCCCTTGATGGGCAGGACGGACAGCTTGGCCTGGGGTTGTGGGACCCTGGGAGTCTGGAAAGCATTCTTGGTCAGCAGGGGTTAAAGCTGGCACCTGCCCCGGGGCTCACTACAAGAGCCACAATTAATTACGTGCTGAGCCCTGTGCTTGGGGTTTAGCTCTATAGCACCATTATGAGGAGGTATTTTTATCCCCATTTTTTGGACAAGAAACTGCACTGTAGAGAGATGAGATCATGCAGTTAGGAAGAGCCAGTGTCCGACTTCCAACCTGGTTCTAAAGCTTGTGACTATAGATGAAGTGGAGGCAGAGAGGACCAAAGGGAGGGACACTGTGGGGGCCCCCGACCCTGACAATGAGCCGCTGTGCCTTGTAGGTCTGATCACTTGGCTACCTGTGATTTGGTGTGTGTCTGTCCTCTTGGCCCCGTGAGGCTGAGGTGTAGGGACCTAATAGGAGGGTCACATGGCCGGGCTTGAGCCAGGGTTGCGGGGAAGCCAGCCTGGCCTGAAGCCCGAGTGTGGGTCAGCTGGATGGGAGACTTGGGCACGCAGCTGGGGTCTCTGCTTCCCCCCCTGCCAGCTGGCATAGTGTAAGAGGGCCCGGGCACCCACGGGTCACCTCTCTTCCCACTGCACAGCCTAGCACAGCTCTGGGCTGGAAAGGCAAGGAGACCCTCAGAATACTCGGGCTCAGTGTAGAGCTAGCAGGACTCAACTCTAAATGTACTAATCGCAGAAAACCACACTTTAGATGGGCTTCCAAAGGGGCAACCCTGGCCCCCTCGTGTCCCATTGCTCCTCCCAGCCCCCTGCTCTAGTAGCCCTGGAGAAATGCAAGCACCTGCCCATGAAGCCCAGTGAAGGCAGATGGTCTGTTCTTTGCTCCCAGATTCATGGCAAACCACACAATTATAAACCAAGTGGAAATAAATTTCTAAATTATGTGCTGTTTTAGCTTTTTGGTTCCACATTGAGCTCCAAGTTGGTTCTGAAGGAGGGAGGAGAAACAGGGGCATTCAGGGCGAGGGAAGCTGAGGCTTTAACTCAGCGTTGGGCTCCCACCCACCCTCCCTAGGACCCTACAAAGACACCTGGGCAGCACAGAATCTCCCTCCCTCTCGCCCCCCTTTTGGGTAGCCCAGGGGACAGAGGCTCTAGATCCGGTGGGTAATGCGGTATCGACAGCTTGCTTCTCTCTTCTCCGTGGCCAGCTCAGTGCACAACAGATCAATCTGCAATCATAGCTGCTCTCAGCCCAAGCACCAGCACTGGTGCTGCCTCGAGGGCTGTGTTGGGGCGGCGGTCACCTGCTTTCCAGCCTGCGTTCCATGGCGAGAGCTGGAGGGAGGAGCGAGTGGAACCGGAGCAGTGGGGGTATCTAGGGGTGCAGCAGATCCACTGGATCCGAACCCATTAGTGGGGTCTTAGCATTTGAGTGGTTCACAGCCTTTTGGGTGATTTCAATGACATAAGTGTGCATAGGTGTGACAGGTGGGGAGACTGAGGCTCTGAGACAAACAGCCTGCTGAAGCCCCTGAGGTCAGTGGTGGGCAATCTCGTGAGTTGGGAGTTGGGTGGGCTTGGGGCTTCCGGAGGAAGGGCACTTGAACAGGGATGGCAGGCAGGGAAGAGGGGCGGCTTGGCGGAGGGAGAAGTGGGTGTTCCTGCAGGAAGAAGGGCTGGAGCAAAGGCTCCTAAGTGGAACTGAGCAATTGCATTCTCTTCTGGAGAGGACCTAACTTGTGGAGAGAGAGACGCCTTGGTACCATCCTTGGTTTGTGCTCCAGAGAGGAGCAGAGGCTGAGGGAAGCTGCCACTCTGTCACGCCAAGTCCAGGAGGGCATCCCGGAAGAGGAGGAAGATGGATTTCAGGTGGACAGGAGGCAGAGCAGCAGGCAGAAAGGAGGCGGCAGACCAGCTCCAGGGGAGGCATAAAAGTGGGAGGAGCCAGCAAATGCACACGGGAGTCTGGTTCTGCCACTGTCAGCCACTTAACCACCCACGCCATGCCTCAGTTTTCCTATTTGTAAAATGGGGATAAAAATACCAGTTCTCTCTCAGGTGAGTGTGAAGAGAAAATGAAACAGCATAGGTGAGGTTGCTTTTGAACCGAGAATTGCCATACAGCGTAAGAAGCTCGGTCCGGAGTCCCACAGATGAAGGTGTGAATCCCCGCCCTGCCACCTCCTAGCTGTGCAAACTGCAGACAAGTTACTTGAGTGTCATCATCTGTAAAATGAGGACAGTGAGCCTCTACATCACAAGACAAATGCATGTGTTCAGTGGGAGACATGTCCCTGGCACACAGTGGCTCAATCCACGTCACTGTTCCTTTGCTAGGGCAGAATGTGGCTGCCGGGAGAGTGGCATGCAGACTGGCCGTCACTCTGACCAGCAGTCTGACCTCAGCTGCCCTCCCCGAGCCCCAGTTTCTGCACGTAGAAAATTGGAACGCTAGTGCGGACCTCGGTGGGTTGCAGTGAGAATTAAAAACCCTCAGAAGAGGTCCTGGCGTACTGGAGGCATTTAATAACTGGAAGGGACAGCCATCAGCCAGAATGGCCAGACAAAGGCTGTGATGAATCAACGGGCCGGGCCATGAGCAGAGGAGCTCCGGTCCCGACCGACATCAGTGCACACACCTCTGACCACCAGGGGCTGACCCCCGCCTGCCCCTCCTCCCTCCCTTTGGTCTGGACCGAGCCCCTGGGCCCAGCCCCGAGGCCAGTCTCTGGCCTCCGCACCTGGCATTGATGGATGCTCAGGCAGGCGACGGCCAGGGCTGCAGCCAGGATCGATACTCTAATCAACACCACACGGAACCGCCGGCGGTTTTTTCCCCACGCCAAACTGGCGTGGGGTGCGGGGTGTGGGGAGCTGCCCAGAGGAGAGAGATGAACTCCAACGCTGAGTGCTCCGCTCAATGAATAACTGAATCAGCGGTGGGCAGGAGGAAGGGGCAGGGGGAGCACACACGCGGGGATGGGGAGGAGCCTCTCCAGCTGTGACAGGGCCTGAGGCAGGGTCTCCTGGTCACCCTGGCCAGGGGCGGGGATGTGAGACAGGGCATAGGCTCAGGTGGGGGAGGACGCACCTCTCCTGCTCGCGGGACCTTCTGCCCACACTGAGTCCCCGCTGCATGCCCCGCCCCTTTGCCATGACAGCTCAGTGTCCTCACAGTGACCCCTGCCTCCTTCAAAGTCTTGCCCAGACCCTGGATCCGGGGCTCCCACGCAGACTACAGGAACATCTTTCCTTCCGAGCAGCCCTGCAGTGTGTGGGGTGGGTGGGCCAGGCCCAGGCCACGTCCGGGGGCTTCTGAGACCCCTTGCGTATGGGGCTCCAGTTCTTCCTCCACCCAGGGTCTAGAGCCTTCTGTCTGGGAGCTGACAGCTCTGCTCCAGTCCCACCCCAGTAGGGTGTCTGGGTCCTGCCGGCTCACCTGCGGCAGGGGCGTTTGTCTCCCTGCAGGCCTGCTCACCACGTGCCAAACACTGCTCTCCTGGGCGGCCACCACAGTGCTGAGTGCCTGAGAATGCACACAGGACCCCTAAGCCCCTCGTGCCCTGCCCTGTTGCCTGTTTGAAGCTGGCCTGCACTGCCAATCTGGCCCTGCACACACCCCACTGCCCTCTGAAAAGGAGGTCTGATTCCCTCCCTCTCCCAGCTGCCCCTGGTGCTGAGGCTTCTAGCCCAGGCCTCTGAGCCCTGTGGGGGTCGCACCAGCTGCGTGACCTCAGATAAGTCACTTCATCTCACGGAGCCTCACTTCTCAGCTCTAGAAGGAAAGAATCCTCTCTGCCCTCCTGGCCCCACAGGGTTTCTGAGGGAGAAAACCTGCTAATGCTTCCTAATGGCCTGCGAAGGCTCACTGGGCAGTGGCTAGACTAGCCGCAGCGCAGGTGCTGACTCCAGACCTGGTGATGTCAACCCACCAACCCCCACAGAGCCTGGGTGGGTGTGGGGAGACTTTGTGTGAGGTCAGGAGATCAAGAGCACCTTTGGGGCCAGACCCCTAAAACCAGGCTCTCCTGCTGTCTCCCATCCCGTTCTTGCCTGCCAGTCCCAGTCCTGGTTATGGCTCTGCCAGGGCTCAGCTGAGTGACCTCAGGCCTGTGCTGTGCTCAGGGTCAGGGCTCAGAGAGAAGGAAAGCGTGGCCACAGAGCCTGGCTGATCTGGGCTGCGTGCCTATGGCCCTGATGAGCTGCCTGGGTTCAGAATGGCTGCTCGCTCGGCAATAGAGGCCACTCCCGGCCAAGGCCCTCCGTGCCTCTCCCCACACCACCCGAAATGCCGTAGCTAGGAGAGAACTTGGAGGACTGTCAGGTAAGCTTAAGCACACAGAGGGGAAGAGACCAGCTCAATGTCACGCAGCAATGGATCCCAGAATCCTGACTCCAGGGCCGCCACTCTGTACAGTAGGCCAGTGGTTTGCAAACTGGGTTCCTGGGGTCCTCAAGGCCTGCAGAGATGCCCTGGCGATGCCATGATGGGGGAGGGTAAGGGTGTCTGGAGTGATTAGGGCTTTATTCCCACCTCTTCATCTCTCCATTTTAGCCAGTGGTGCTCTCTCCTCTTTGATCTGTATTTCATTTCTGGGTAAAATGTATGAAAAACAGAATTCTATTGCAAAAAAACATTGTGAAGACTGCTGCCCTGCACCCCACCACACCCCCAGACTGTCACTCAGTGCTCTGTCCTGGCCACGCCCCACTTTGCCCTTCCCTGTCAGCCGCCTGCCCTCATCTGCCCCCTGAAAGGTTCTGAGCTCCTCTTCCAGACCACATTCCCTCCACACCCCTCCAAAATCACAGTCAACCTGCTAACCGCCCCACCCTGATGACTAATGTCCGCTGCGGAGATAATGGACAAGAGCGTCCCAGGTATCGATTGCATTTTAACAGGGACCTTCCGGAGATGGTGCCTACGTTTGTTTTAAAGGTCTCAGGGAAAGCTAGGCAGGGAGATGCTTCTGGACAAGAGGCCTTTGGGGGCTTCTTCCCAGCTTCCTGGGAACCCAAATGCCTGTTCTTCAGCCACAGCAGATCCTGCCCCACCTGCGCTGCGTCTCCTCAGTTCCGAGAGGAGAGGGGCGGAGGCGGTGGGTGGGAGGGTGGGGAGGGGACAGGCTCCAGTGCCCACTGCCTGGTTTCGACGTCTGGCTCATCCTGACCCTGGGCAAGCACTGTGCCTTCATCCCCTCCTTGGAAATGGGGCTAATGGTGTCCCCTCCTAGGCTGGGCATGAGGATTCAAGGAGGTAACTGGTGTGAAGAGCATAGAACAAGGCCCAGCAAAGTCCGGGCTCAGCCTGCGCCGGCTGTGATTGGCGAGGTGTGAGCGGAGGCAGAACGATACCCTACAAATGACTCACACGCACCGAAGCCCTTGTACACCCCACTCTCGGTCCCCCATAATCTCCACAGTCCTCTGTGAGGCGTGGGTTGGCATCCCCATTGCACAGGTGGAGGGAGGAGGCTCGGAGCAGCTCTGCACACCCTCGGGGCTGTCTCCAGCCCTGCCCACCTCCCTAAAGCCGCCTGAGTCCGGTGGTTTCAAGGTCGGGCTCACACCCAGGGTCCCCTGCAGAGAGCACCTACTGCCTCCCCAGAGGCTGCCCCTCTTCCCAGGCAGGTGACACCCTCCTGGGTCCCCTCTCCAGTCCCTCCTCTAAGTCTTCTTCTTCCGGAACTTTGTGGCTGAGCCACCGCATCCCTCCATCTGTTCTGCTCTTCCTCACTGTGGCTGGAGGGCCTGACCTAGTTTGGGGGTGGCTGGTGAGGGAAGGCTGTGTGTGCGCATGTGTGTGTGTGCGTGTTATGTGAGAGCGGGAGTGCACGGACGGGAGTGTGTGTGTACGTGTGTGTGTTTATGTGCACGTGCACATGGATGCATTTCTTGAGTGTGTGAAACAGGGAGCACGTAGTGGCCCGTAAGAGTTCCAGACCCGATGACAGGGCTGGAGAACTTCAGCCGGGCTCTGCTGGTGACCAGCTGTGTTTGTAAACTAGGATGGACTCCGGCAGGGAGCAGATGCTCAACGTGTGCCCACTGAAGAGACCAGCGTGTTCCTGGTGCGGGCTCAGGCGAGCAGTGTCCCAGGCAGGGCCAGGGCAGGGGCCTTTCTCCTCCCAGGGAAAAGTGCCCTTGTCAGCCTGGCTGTCTGCAGGGGCTGCTGTCTGTGACTGTGTGTGTGTGTGTGTGGGGGATCTTCAAGCTTTCCTGGCCAATGCCCAGTCTGTGGACCCCGTCCTGGACATAGTAGCCCACCTCCACCTGCCACCAGCACCCTCTGTGGGAGCCATGGTGGAAACCTCTCAGGCCCTGGGCTCACACAAGCCTGGGGGTGACTTCTGCACTGACCGGCTGGGGGACCTTGGGCAAGTTGCCTACCTTCTCTGAGCCTCACCTTCCTCTTCAGCAAAGGGAGGCTCATCCTCTCTATCGTGACGGTCACTAGAGGTTTTTAAGAGGATGAAATGTGCTGGAAAGGACCTTCATAAGCTTCATAAGAGGGCACTGTTCTTTTATCTCACCTATGAAATAGGGATATTTGCTTCTGCATCTGTCCTGAGCCCAGTGTATAGACTGGAGATGACTCAGGTGAAGCTCCTTGCACAGTGCTCGGCACGCGGCAGACACTCCACAGGCGTAATTCCATGGCTGGTCCTCCCCGCAGGCCAGCCCCGGGCTGCTGAACGGGCGGACTGCTCTGCAGCCCGTTGGCCACGCCCAGGAGCTATCTGGGGTGTTTTGTCTTCCAGGGTCCCCTTGTCCCAGGCAAATCAGCCTGGGACTGATTAACTTCCTGAAGTCAGCTTGTGTCTGGGACAACCTGGTCCCTGAGACCACTGTCTGGGGGCACCGGTGGGGCTGGGTGTCTGGGCTGGGACAGGCCATTTGGCTCTGGAGGGTTTAAATTTAGCCCTTGTCCTTCCCCTGCTGCCTGGTGCGCGGATGGAGGAGACGGGTCGGGGCAAGGGCTTGGTGGGAGGCACGTGCCCTGCTGGCTGCCGCTGGTGCGCGGGTCTGGAAGGGCAGAGCAGCTCGGAAAGCTGCAGCCTGACCTCACAAAGCCGCACCTGGAGTCTGTGAGTCAGGAGACCTGAGCTCCGCCCCTGACCTGCTGCAGCGCCCAGGGCGAGGATGAAGTGGCCTGGGCATCAGCTTCCCCTCCTGTGAGACGAGGGTGCGCCCCGGCCTCCTCGCAGGATCTCAAGGGCTCGTAAGACATCGGAGACAGCAGACTCCTCTCCGAATAGCAGGGGCAAGCTCCGTCATCTCTGAGCAGGTTTCCAGCCTCTCGCCTCAACATCCGCCTCACCCGTGGTGCCCGACACCCGCCCTCCTCTGACCTCCCCAACGAGTGTCCCGGGCCACTGGCCTGCAGCGAGCGGCCGATGGGCTGAGACCCTCCCAGCACTGCCCGTGGCCTGGCACCGGCCCTCGCCGGAGAACACGTTTCTGCTCCATTAGGCCGGCACGTGCAATGTGTGCGAAGCTTCCGATGGGAGCAGGAGCTGCCGCCACATAAAACATGCAGAAAATGAAACACTCAGTCTCCTCCTGGACCCGGTAATGGCCGTTAGGACGCGTGTTATCAGCCGTCAGAGCGAGGGCCGGAATGGAGCGCGAGCCGACTCCTATCACGGCCCGTGGATAAACAACTCGGCTTGTGGCAAATAAAACGGGAGAGTTGAAATACAGTCGCCGTTTAGTTCAAGTTGGATATTAATAGCTTCAGGGACAGGCTCAAAAAGAAGCAGGGGAGGGGAAGGAGAAGGAAGAAAGGGAACTGTGAACACCATTAACATCCAATTTCCTCAGAGGATCGGGCAGTCTGAGGCTCAGGAGCCGGGGAGGGAGGGGACCGAGGTGCTGCTGTCGGAGGTGCTGACGCGGCAGCTTTTCTTCCCACCAAGCAGCTCCCAGTCATGGCCGAGGGGCGAGATGCTGCCGGCATGGGGAGGCCTGGGCACCGTGGGGCACCTACCCCTTCCTGGCACCTCATAGTGACCCCAGCTTCCTGGCACTGTGCATGTTGCTCTCTGGCCTGTAGGAGAGAGGGACATGACCACGCCTAGGTAGATGTGCTGTGTGACCTGCCCACATCCGCTTACTGGGCTGGTGGGCCCCTCCCCAGCTGCCCGCCGCAGAGACCTGCCCTCACCCAGGAGGTCACCTCCAACCCCTCGTTATGCAGCCAATGATGGGGCCGCCCGGGGTACACAGGGCTGGTCCCTTGCTGGAGTGGGGATAACTTTCTCAGCTGATTTATGCTCCGGAGCGACAGGTACACCTGGCCAAGGGGTGCCCCCCCTGGGACCCCATCCTTCCCTAGGCCACTTCCCTCACTCCTTATGGGTTTTGCCTAAAGGAAGTCACATGCCCCGAATCTCTGCCTTGAGCTCTGCTTCTAAGGAGCCCAGATGTGAGACTAGCCGGGGGCCTGGGGAAAGTCACTTCACTCTTCCCGGGCCTCAGTGCCTACGTCTGTGAAATGGGATAACATCAGATTATGGGGTTGCCGAGACTATCCAAGGCGATGTTGCAGGTGGACAACTTTGCCCTCTGTCGGGGACTTGGACTAGTGTCCTCTTGCCACTGTAACAAATGACCATGGACTCATTGGCTCAAAATACATTTATTATCTTATAGTTATGGAGGCTAGAAGTTCTCAATGGGTCTCACCGGACTAAAATCAAGGTGCTGGCAGCATTGCATTCCTTTCTGTTGGCTCCAGGAGGCAATCTGTTTTCTTGGGGCTCCCACTTGTAGAGGCTGCCTCGTTCCTGGGCTCCGTGGCCCCTACTCCCTCTCCAAGCCAGCGGTGGCTGCCAAGCCTTCTCCTGCTGGGTCAGTCCGACCCTGACTCCTCCTCTCCCTCTTTGACTGATTAGGACCCTGTGATTACTCGGGGCCCACCAGGGAATCCAGCATAATCCCCAGCTCAAGATCTTTAACTTACTCATACCCACAAAGTCGCTTTTCCCAGGTAAGGTCACATAGTCACAGGCTCTGGGGATCAGGGGAGGGATGCCTTGGGGGGGCATTATCACCTACCCCGGGAGCCCGTATTTTCTCCCTGAGACAAGGATGCTGCCTCAGCCCTTTGAGACTATTCCCACCTCTCTGAAGGTCCCCGTGGGGATCAAAGGGTATAATGGTGTGAGGCGAATGGGGTGTGTGGAAGGAGAGTCTTCCCCCACAGGGTGCCGCCCGTGGATTCCGCACCCCGCCGCGCTCTCCTCTCTTCTGAAGACCCTCCGCCTATAGGGGAAGCAGCTTGACTCGCTCATAGGGACGGGGTCAGGAGGTCCGGGCTTCTGGGCCTGGCCTTGGACAGGGGTGAGGGGCGCTCAGCCGTTTCTTACCCAGCATCTGCGCAGGGCTAACTGTCAGGAGGCGCTGGGCGTCCACGTGGCAGGGAGGAGCAGCTGCGGAGGAATCGGGTTCTGTGCAGTAAGGAGTTGCTGGCCGTGGCAGGATCAGAAATTTGTGGCAGCCGGACTTCTGTTATATTCTTTGTTTATTCTCTAAAATTCCTTATAAAAAGGCAGCCTGTGTCAGGCCGTGCAGAAGGGAAGAGAAGAAAGGGGTCTGGGAACACTTGGGCCAGTGAGGGGGGTGGTAAGGGAAGGGGTCGGGCAGTGGGACAGCAGAGGTGCACGTGGGGGCCCCTGGCTGGGGCACAGCTGGGCAGGGCACCACCTCTTCCGTGAAGTCAGGCCAGTCCGGGTGAAGCATCGCCTACGTGTTGCGTCACCCCATGGTGGTGACCTGGGCTGTCATCTGCACACCCCACTGGACCGGAGACCCCATGGGCAGGCACTGTCCTAGCCCTGCATCTCAGCAGCCAGCACAGGCTGGGCGCAGAGTGCTCAGTGACCCCTCGCCGAGGCAATGCACCCATGAGCGAGCCAGGGTCTGTCCACACCCTCATCCCTTCTGCCTCACTGGGGGATCTGTGCCTCGACTGAGCCTGTTACCGAAAGCTCGACACTTGTCTTCAAGGCCACATCAGAAGAAAAGAAGGAGTAGTTTGGGGAGAAGGAAAGGGAAGTTTATTACTTTGCCTGCAAAGGAGGAAAACGGTAGACTATTGTCTCAAAATCCAAATTCCTGTACATAAGCAGAAATACAGAACTTTTAAAGGGAGGGCCCCTCAGTTCTAGGTGACTGTCATTTGACTAAAGTTAGCGATTTTAATCTTCCCATCTCTGCCATCTCTGCACCATCTCTGCCTAAGGAAAAGCTGTGACCCCACCCACCTGGGAGGCCCACCCAGACCTCCAAGACATCCTCCCCCCACCTGCTCCAGTCAGGGATGCAGGTCTTCAGTTCCCAAAAAGTGTGGGGGAAGTTTTAAAGAGACAGAAAACATCTTTTGCCTTTTTATCCCCCCAGGCCATTCCCTCTGTTATATGCCAAGTCCCCATAACTCCCTGGGGACAGAGCCCAGCCATTTCTATGTTTTAAGAAAATCTTCTTGAAACTTTCCATTTAGCTTGAAAACCACGATATGAGTACTGGCCAGGAGACAGGAGGTTTGGGAGCAAGACTACTCTGCTGGAATTCTCTGACAGACCTTGGGCTAATCCCTTCCCTTGTCTGGACTTCATTGTCATCGTCAATTAAGTGAGGCTTTGGTCTGAATCAATGACTCTCAAATTTTAGCTGGAATCAGAATCACCTGGAGGGCTTGTTAAACCACAGATTACGGGGCCCCACCTGGAGTTTCAGTTCAACAGATGAAGAATTTGCATTTCTATCAGGTGATGCTGATGGTCCAGGACCACTGGTTTCCAAATGCTGGTCTGGTCGCCTCCGAATCACCAGGAGTTGCCAAGCAGACCTAGATTCCTGGACCCCAAAGTCTCCAAAGACTTGGATTCCATTCATCTGGGGCAAATCTGTACCTTCTGACCAAACTTCCCAGGTAATTCTGATGTGGAACTGTATTTGGGAACCCCAGGGCTGTATGGTCTCCAAAGTCGTTCTTGATTTTTTTTTTTTTTTTTGAGACAGAGTCTCACTTTCTTGCCTAGGCTAGAGTGAGTGCCATGGTGTCAGCCTACTTCACAGCAACCTCAAACTCCTGGGCTCAAGCGATCCTCCTGCCTCAGCCTCCCGAGTAGTTGGGACTACAGGCACGAGCCACTATGCCCAGCTGATTTTTATATTATATATATTAGTTGGCCAATTAATTTCTTTCTATTTTTATGGTAGAGACGGGGTCTCGCTCAGGATGGTTTTGAACTCCTGACCTTGAGCAATCCGCCAGCCTCGGCCTCCCAGAGTGCTAGGATTACAGGCGTGAGCCACCACGCCCAGCCCGTTCTTGATTTTTTTAAAAAAGTTTTATTGTGGTATAACCGACATAAATTGCACATATTTAATGTGTTCAGTGGATAAATTTGGCACATGTGTACATCTGTGAACCTTCACCACAATTAGGACACTGAACATATCCATATCCCGAAAGTTTCCTCATACCCCTTTGTAATCCTTCTTTCCTGCCCCTCCCCTCTCCAAAATTTTTAACTACCTGTAGTTCTAAACTGGGTGAATGGTTTCCATTCTGAAGGCAGGGGTGAGGGTTTACAAACGAAGATGGTTTCGTCTTGGGCCCAGTGAGAGGAGGCGAGCAGAGCTAGGTGGCATCTCCACAGGGCCAGTGTGTGGTGCTGGGGTTTGGAAAACGAGGACCAGAGAAGATGCTTAATTGGCAAAGCTAGGGGTGTGATCAGGTGATGATGTTAAGGAGGATAATGAAGGTCAGAATTATCTCCTATTGAGAAGGGCTCCGCATCCGCACAGGTGAGGGGCGGGAAGGAGAAGCGGTGCTGAGAACCAGTGAGAGCGGAAGAAAGGGGCCAGAGGAGGCGGGGCTAGCAAAGGGCGGTGGGGAGAGCGTCCAGGTGGGAATGGGTCCGGGCAGACTAATGGGTAGGATTTTCCTGGCGAGGGCTGGGGCTCTGGGCTTTAGTTCCTTCTATTTAGTCAATTTAACAAATGTGTATTAAGCACCTACGAGGTGCCAGGCACTGTGCTAAGCACTGGGGAATACAGTCTCTTATACGCACTGTCAATAAGTGCCATCATTGCTGTGATGGAAATAGCACAGAAGAGCTGGGGTAGTGCTAGGGAGGTGCACCCACAGCCAGGAGGTTCTGCAAAGATGTCCCTGTCATGAGTTGCATGCAGGTATGAATGTCAGAACTGAAGATGGCAGAGAGATGGCTCCTTGGGGCAGTAACCACTGCTTGACAGTGTAATGGTGACAGGAAAGGGAACATGAGCCCTGGGGAGCTAAGACCAAATCCGTGTCACCTGGGAAGGCAGTGAGTAGCCCAAGTTCTCAGGGGAGGTAGAGATACCTGGGCATCATCATAAAAGCAGGGCATGTCCTTCCTGCATGGGATTTGGCCACCCTCGTGTCATGCTTAGTGTGTGTGTGTGTGTGTGAGAGTGTGCGTGTATGGAATAAACCACATTTCAATCTTTCACTCATTCATTTGTTCATTAAATGAGTCAACTAATTTATTTACCCGTTGGAAGCTAGGCGCTCTGCTGGGTAGTGGTACAGCAGTGGGCAAGACAGGGAAGCGCCTCACCCAGGGAGTTCGTATTCCAGTAGGAATTTGACACTTAAATATTCTCTTTAAAGATCCAAAGAAAGAAACCCCGAGTTGGGGACTTTAGGGCGTTATATGCCCCGGGGAGGGGTGGGAAAAAGGGACAATCGGAAGAAATGGCTGTTCTAGAACATTCCCACTCTTCCCTGCTGTCACAACACATACATGGATTGTGTTTTTATTAACATAGGAATGGGTTACCAGTGTTTCTCCAAGTGTGACCCAGAACCAAGGGGACTCGCCTGGTGGCTTGCTGCAAAGGTAGATTCTGGGACTTGCTCACCTACACTCAGCCCACCCGACCCATTGATTTGGGATTTTGAGAGGGGCCAAGAGTGATTCTAGACTCTGAACTGAACAAGTCTCCAGATGTCCCTTTTTAATGAAAACTTTTAACTGATGCATACATACATAAAAGTGCAAACTCATAAATGTGCAAACAGGATGAATTCTTGGAAGGTGAACACACCTGGGAAACCATCATTCTACCTAGAAACAGAACATCACCAGCCCCCAGAAGTTGCCTTCTTCTGCCTCTCGCCTTCCCTCCACCAAGGGCAACCTCCAGTCTGACTTCTAACTCCACAAATTAATTTTATTCCCCTCTTTGGAAAAAAAAAACACATTTTGTATAAATAATCATATATTGATAATATGCATTCATTTGTGTCTGGCAAAATTTCCCTCTGCACTGTTTCTGAGATTTATTTATACTGCATGTGGTCGTCCTTTGTTCATTCTCACTGATGTGTAGTATTCCTTTGTATGATGATACACAATTTAATTTTTCCATTCTTATGCGGATGGGTGCTTGGATTGTTTCCAGTTGGGCTATTATGAACAGTGCTGCTACGAACATTCCTGTATGATATTTAGGTGCGTGTATGTGTGCATTTCTGCCGGAGTGGGGTTGCTAGGTCAGAGTGTGCGCTTGTTTTCAGCTTTAGAAGACGCTGTCTCTGGCGGCTGCTCTACAACGTTCCCTACTCTTGGTCTTCGCGTCCTTGCATGATCCCCTCCTCTTGAGTGTCAGCTGGACTTACTGACTCACCTCTAACAAATAGAATACGGCGGAAGTCACGGCTGTCACTGCTGAGATCAGGCTATGAAAACACGGTGGCTGCTGTCTTGGCTGCTGCCGTCTTGCTCGGCCAGCTCCTATGTCGTGAGCCGCCCCCTGGAGAGGCCCACAGAGCAAGGGACCGAGGAGGGCCTCCAGCCAACAGCTCACGAGGAACCCAATGCTGGCAGCCACCGCGCCAGCGAATGCAGAAGCCGACTCCTTCCCGGCGAAGACCGTGCTTCTGGCTCACGGTTTCGACAGCAACCTCATGGGAAATCTTGAGCCGGAGGAACCAAGCTTGGCCAGGCTCTAGTCCTCACCCACAGAAACTGTGAGATAATTAATGTTTGTTGTTTCGATGCCAGTACATTTTGGGGTAATTTGTTACCCAGCAATAGATAACTAATATACTACTGAGCTCTTTTCTAAAGAGGTTGTACTAATTTATATTCCTGCCAGAAATGACAAGTTCCAATTGCTCTGCGTCCTCGACCACACGGGGTGTCGGCTGTCTTTTTTCCTTTGGACGTTATGATGGGTGTGTGGCAAGATTGCATTGTGGGCTGAACTCGCATTTCTCTGATGAATGATGAGGCTGAGCACCTTGTGCTAATTAGCCATTCGAATATCCTCTTCTGTGAAGTGCTCCTTCAAGTCTCGCCCATTTTTCTAGTGGGTAATTTATCCTTTTCTTGTTTGTAGGAATTCTTTTTACGTTCTGATTATGAGCTCTTTGTTGAACATCTGTATTGCAAATATCTTCTTCCGTTGTACAGCTTGCTGTTTCACTTTCTATTTTAAAAGTTAGTTTGAAATATTTTCAAATTCACAGAAAAGTTATGAGAATAAAAGCAGCACAAGAGTTCTATCACAGCCTTTACTCAGGTTCACCTTTTGTTAGCATTTCACATCAGTTTGCTTTGCCACTGGTACCTCCTTCCCACACCCCTCCCTCTCTCTTGCCCCCCTCCCTTCTCCTCCCTCTCTCTACATATACTCACCATGAAATGTTTTTCTGAGCCATTGGAGAGTAAGTTACACACATGACAACACTTTACTCCCAAACAGGTCGGTGTATAAATATATATTTCTTGGGAATATTCTCTTACGTGTCAACACTACAGTTATCAGCTTCAGTCAATTTAACATCGATACAATACTTTTATCCAATCTTCTGTGTTCCAATTTTCTCAGTTGATCTAATAACGCCCTTTATAGCATTTTCCCTTCCAATACAGAATCCGCCTAGGATCAGGTATTGTACTTAGTTGTCACGTCTCCTTAGTCTTCTTTAGTCAGGAACATTTCCATAGCCTTTGTCTTTTATGACATTGACATTTTGGAGAAGACTGCTCCTCCCCCTCTTCCCTTTCAAATAGAACGTTCCTCATTTTGTTTGTCTGATATTTTATCGTGATTAGAGGAATTATCGCATTGCCAGCTAGAACAGCATTCATATATAGATGATGTGTCCTTCTTAGTGTCTCACGTCTGTAGCCACACAATGCCCCTCACTATGGATGTTAATTTTAATCACCTGTCAAGGTGGCGTCCAGTTTCTCCGATGTATGGTTACGATTTTTTGCTACCTGTAGGGATTTGCAGGTTGAGACCAGGCAAATATTCTGCTTCTCATTAAAACGTCCCCTAGATTTAACATCCATTGATGATTCTTGCCCAAACCAATGTTTACTGTGCTGGTTCCAGAAGGATGATTTTCCGACTTCAGCTCTCCTTCCACTGTTGCCAGTCAGCTGTTGGCTTTCTACTGGGAGCAGGAGCCCTCCCTTTGAAGGTTTCTTAATTTTAATGTAATCTAATTTATTGGCTTTTTCCTTTATAGGTTAATGCTTTTTGAATCCTGTTAAAATTTTTTTTTCCTAGGCCGGGCGCTGTGGCTCACGCCTGTAATCCTAGCTCTTGGGAGGCCGAGGCGGGCGGATTGCTCAAGGTCAGGAGTTCGAAACCAGCCTGAGCAAGAGCGAGACCCCGTCTCTACTATAAATAAAAAGAAATTAATTGGCCAACTGATATATATATATAAAATTAGCCGGGCATGGTGGCACATGCCTGTAGTCCCAGCTACCCGGGAGGCTGAGGCAGAAGGATCACTCGAGCCCAGGAGTTTGAGGTTGCTGTGAGCCAGGCTGACGCCACGGCACTCACTCTAGCCTGGGCAACAAAGCGAGACTCTGTCTCAAAAAAAAAAAAAAAAAAAAAAAAAAAAAAAAAAAAAATTTTTTTTCCTAACTCAACCTTTTAAATATTCTCCTATGTTTTCTTCTAAAAGCTTTACTATGAGACCTTTGACATTCAGGTCTATGATCCATCTGGGATTTTTTTTTTTTTTTTCTGCTGATGATGTAAAATAGGGGATCAAGATAAACTTGTTTTCCATTTGGAAATCCAATTGACCCAAGTGTCTTTGTTAACAATTTTTATTGACATAAGAAATGTATAAATGCTTTCCCCCTTTTAAAGTTCAAAGGTAATACGGAGAATGCTGCAACCTCCTGGGACCCCTCCACCTGACCATCTGGATCAGTGTCCCCTCCCTGCAGGTGGGGACCTCAGAAGTAGTCATTACTATCCGTTTATTACATCCTTCCAGAATTTTTCCTGAGCATGTACATACATACATGCCCTATGTTCTGTTTTCTCCCCCACCCCACCCCATATTGCATGAGTCATTCTGCAACTCACTTTCTTCCCTCAGTGGTAGGTCTTGGATCACTCTTGCATCGGTACACAGAGATCTCCGTGATTCTCTTAAGTGGTTACACCAGATTATGTGTTACAGATGTCATGTGTGATAAACTGTGTCAAAGCACATATGTGATGCAGCTTGTTTAGTCAACTGTGGATTTTGAAGTTGGGTCTAATTTTTTGTTTTGCTGCCTTCATAATTTTTATGCACCACTATGAAAATTGAGGTGGATGAAGGATGAGAAGTTGAGTCTGGATGGAAGGCACCAGGATCTTCCTGGATCCAGGACAAGAAAAATGCTCAGTGAGTCTGGGTGACCTACCCAGGCTCACACGGCCAGTCAGGGGCAAAGCCGAACATGAAACCCAAGTCCAAGGATGCCAAGTCTAGGCCCCTGCTCTCACCGCAGCCCTGCCTGGGGTGCAGCTGACCTTCCCGGCTGCCCAAGTTCTGGGGCTTCCCTGTCTTCTTCCTGTGTCGCCTCCCTCTGAAGCAGGACCTCTGCTCATCCCCGAGACCCTGCCCTGCTGGAGTCAAGATGACACTTCAGTTCCAGAGCTGCCCTGAGCCTCACCTCCTCCCAACCTCCGTTTGTTTAGAACTCCTCCAACTTCCAAGACCCGCCTGCAGGACAGGCAAGAAGGAATGTGGAAGCCAGGGGAGCTGCAGCCCTTAAATCACATGTTGGGCAAAATAATCAAAGAATCTTCCCAAAATTTGTCAACGGCGGTGCTGGGCCTAGCTGCTCAGTAATGACTTGCACTGATGACAGATCTCGAGAAAATGCGTTTTGGAAGCAATCAGTATATGCTGAATAGGATCCCATTTTACAAGCATTTTATCTGCTCTTAAGGACATGGGAGATGAGGAAAACAGATAAGCCTCTCTATTAATATTGATTAGACCATTATATATCTGAAAAAGAGATTTTAGTCAGAGATGATTGCATCTCACCAGAGCAGCCTTCCTTCTCGAATCGAATCGTTTAATCTGCTGCTCAGCGCTCGAGGTATGGGGAGGGAGACACACGCGAGCTTTGCGCCTGCGTGCTGGGGGCACGAGAGGCAGGAGAGGGCTGCCGGGTGAGAAGACCAAGAGGGCACTTACATGTGTTCTTGGCAGCCCCGTGGGAGGCTCAATAAGAGGAAGATAAAAAAGGGAACAGCAGCAGGAAGGATTGAGGTTAGACTTCAGGCATAACTGCTTACTTCTAGAAGAGTTCAGAAGCTGAGGCCGGAGTACCTTCTTTTCTGAGACAGCCTCACGAATAAGGAAGATAGTCAAAGGTCATGAACAGGACTTTTAATTATTGATCACAAAAGAAGACTGTTCGACCTCACCACCAAGCAAAATAATGCAACTTTAAACAATGAAATATTATTTTTGCCAGCAGATCAGCCAATTTTTTCTTTTTTCTTTTTTTTTTTGCCCCGTAAAGCATCATACCCAGTGCTGGTGAGGATGAAGTGAAACTGCCTTCTCCTGCATTCCTGGTAGAAGGGTAGGTGAGTACAACCTTTTTGGAAGTCAGTTTGATGGTATTTATTGAGGACCTACTTTCTACCGAGCGCTAGGTTGGAACCTGGATGCATAGTATCGAGTGAAAGTAAGCCCTTGTCCTCACAGAGCATACCATTGAGCAGGGAAAACTGAAAATTAACAAGTGAAAATGCAACTAAATATTTACAGGATGTGAAGAGTCTTAAAGGAAACAAAAGGGAGCTGGAGTGGGAGGCGAGGGTGGGGGTAAGGGAGGTCAGTGAAGGCTTTTCAAAGGTAGTAACTTTGAGCTGAGTCATGAATGACAAGAAAGAACAAGCCACAGGAAGAGGACAAAATGGTCCTGGCAGATGGAACAGCAGCATGTGCAAAGGTCCTGTGGTGGCGGAGATCTTTTGGTGAGCTGAGAAGAGCCCAGGGAGGACATAGGGGAGTGTGGTGGGAAGTGGCGGGAGAAGAGGGTGGGTGGTGGGTGATTCTCTGCAAACGCTGCCCTGCCCTGTGTGCCCGGGGAACACACACGGTCTGCTGTCCCTGTGTTACACAGACCACTCTGGCTGCTGTGACAATAGCGTGGGGGCGGTAATCGAGGAGGAAAGAGGGACAGTGGAGGAGCCTGTGGCAGCAGTGAAGGAGAGAGATTACAGTGGCCGTAGCCAGGGCTTTGGCGAGGGCTGTGCACCCAAAATGCTGCAAGGGTGTAGACCTTGTGGACCAGCAATGCCACTCCAGGACATAATCAGATGCACACAGAGATTTACGCACAAATGCATTCATTGTGGGTTTAGGTATAAGGACAAAAAAACTGGAAACAACAGAAATGTTCACCAGGAGGGGGCTGGTTAGATGGTGGCACACGTACACAAGGAATACCATATAGTTACGAAAATTATTGTTTAAGAAGAATATTTAACAATGCAGGAAAATGCTTCCGTTGTACCTTAAATGAAAAATATCAGGATGCAAAACCGAATGTATATTATGAAGCTAGCTTAAAAAAATAGTGGTTTTTCTTTCTATCCAAAATAAACACCAAAATGTTAATGGCAACTCTCTGGATGACCTATGGTTGATTTGACTTTTTTCCCTACATTTCAGTGTTTTCCAAATGTCTTACAATAAACACACAGTTTTATAATTAAGAAAACATAAAATTATTTTTTAATAATAAGGCAAATCTCTTTAAAAGAGGCAAAGGGCAGGAGTGTGAGTAAGAAAGGGAGGTGTAGGGAGGACAAGGTCAGATGGAGGTCAGCTGCTCTCGCTCTCAACCCTCCTGCCCTGGACATGCTTCCTAAAGCCCACTCAGCTCCCCGTCCTCCTGCCCTCCTGCCTCTTGGCATGTTCCTCGAGGGCTTCAATAGCACGGGCACCATGCACACCTGCCTGTGGTCAGGCCACTGGGGCAGAAGGAGGCAGATGCCCGGGCTCCATCCCAGGATGGGACCTGTCCTGAGCCCTCAGTCTTCTCTGTCTCCCTAAGCGCTCAGCCTTCCTCCCTAGGGGGGGGGTAGGCGTGGCTACTGGGAGTGCGGGACTCGGGGCCAGACGGCTGGGCTGGAGTCCCTGCTTGGTTCAGCGCCCTGCACTGTGGGTGGGAGAGGGCGCAGTGCCTGCCGCGTGGAGCTGAGGGGATGGCACGAGGGAGGAAGGACATGCAGCATCTGTAGACACAGTAGCTCTTGTGACTCTCCCAGTTTCTCAGGCCCAAAACCAAGAGTCATCCCGGACTCCGACTCCCCTCACTGCAGCATCCAGGCCACCAGCAAACGGAGGGGCCATCTGTTTCCCATCCCCTGCTCTGCTGCCCACATGCCCACCCTTTCTTGCCGGCGTGGCCGAGTGGCTTCCAAGGCGTCCCCTGCTGCCCTTCAGTCCAGCGTCCTCTCACCAGCCAGGTGTGATCCGATGGGAATCAGATCATCTCACTCCTCTGTTGGAGTTTTGAATAAAATCCAAACTCTTTACTATGGCCTACAAGGTCCTGGGGAATCCTCCAACAGGAAAAAAAATAATAAATGGAAATTTAAACCATGAAATATTATTTTTGCTTTCAGATTAGCAAAGATTTTAAAAATAAAAATAACACCCAGTGTGGGTGAGGACTTAGTGAAACTGCACTCTCAGCCTAAGAAGCTCCTATTGTTCCAGCACTTCGAGGTCAGGGAGGGACCTCTAAGGAGGACACCGAGAAGGAGTCGTAGAACTAGGCCAGTGGGGTTAGGGAAGCCCAGAGAGGGCAGTTTCCAGAAGGAAGGTGATCTCTCAGGTCAAAGGCCACTGAGAAGTGGAATAGGATGAGGACACAGAAATGACCATGGCTCGGGCCACAGTGGCTCCAGTGGAGGGGTGGGGCAGAGAGAGAACCCCAGGAATGGTGATGGCACAGCATGCATGTGTGCACATGCGTGTGTGTACATGAGTGTGCGCGGGCATGTGTGTGTGTGTGTGTGTGTGCGCGTGTGTTGGTGGCAGCAGCTGTGGCCGGAGGGGAGAGGGTGGGCCTCTCCCCTGGGAGGGTCCCGAGAGCCCTGAGGAGGGGAGGCAGCAGGCAGTGGGAAAGAAGGAACTTCAGGAAACTGTGCTATTTGCTAAATGTCCCAAAGGGGATGGGGCCCAGCTTAAAACTCATTAGAAAAAAGAGGCAAGTGCCTGAGTTTGATGAGTTTGATTCTAGTTGGCAATTCCTGCCAGAGCCGTCTTAATTTCCTTGGTAAGTAAGCTGGCTTTGCCCACTGCCTCAGAGGAAACTTACAAGGAATGTCGGGCTTTCTCTCTGTTGGGGGATTCTCCACAGGAGGGGTGAGCCGGCGATGTGAGAGCCCCACAGGAGGAGAAGACAAATAAATACATGTCTGTCTGTCTGTCTGTCTCTCAGCTCCAGTTGGGAGGGCAGGTGGGGGCACCAGGACCAGCCCATTTGTTAGGATCAGGTAAATGGGTATGGACAGGTTTAGGGCTATTGTCTGGGGCTTAAAGACAATAAAAATACTTTCAGTTTTGGTGCTTCAAAGTGTGGGTTTTGGGGGGCAGCATGTAAGAAAACCCCCTTCCCTGCTCACACGGTTCCACTGTCCCTTCCGAATCCTGCTTAGGGCCCGCCCCCTCCAGGAAGCCTTCCCTCCCACCCTCGCTCCTGGCTGTGATCAGCCCCTTCTTCCAGCCTGAGTTGGCTTGGACAGGTTCGTGTCCCTGGACTGAGGGTGCATGCCCACACTCCCGCACCCGGAGGGCCCTTACCCCTCTGGGCCTCGGTTTCATCATCGGCACATGGAAGAGGATGAGGAGTCTCTGGTGCTGAGAGTGCCGGGGAGCGGGCGAGTAGGCCGGGCCGGGAGGAGCGGCGTGCGCCCTGATGACTCTGTGGACACTGGTAACCTACAGGATGTTATAGTCGGCATCAGTATTTTCACGCACGACCTCACTTAATTTCACAACGAACCCGAGAGTCAGGAACTATGACTGTTCCCATTTTGCAGGTGAGGAATTAGTGGCTTAGAGCTGTTTAACAAGGTTGGTCTGATGGGGAATGGCCGAGCTGTGTTTGACACAGTGGCCTGGGCTGGGTGGGGGTCTTGCCCGGAGCGTGGGGAAGGGGCGGGTGGGCCCCGGGCACCTTCCCCAGCATGAGCAGGGCCTCTGAGGGCTCCATCTGCCTCTCAGAGCCCTCACTCTGCCGGCTCTGTGCTGTTTCCCGCAGTCCTGGAAGCCCCTAGGGACCAGAACTGCACGCTGTCTTTTGTCTAGGTCAAGGACTGAAAAATTAAATTCCTACAGGGCCAGGCGGTAATTAAGTGAAGTGGGCAGAGTGAGTACAGACACGTTTGCTGCCTGAGTGGTGGCCACGGCGGCTCCCCAAGAGAGTTTGCTTTTACAAGGGCAGCTGCTCCTCAGCTCCAGCCACCGGTCACCTCCTGGTACTGCGGCTCGGCGTGGCCAGGACCTCTGGTCTTTTGAGAGGGGCTGCAGCTCCTGGTTTTTGAAAGTTGGTCCCAATCTGTTCAGAGCAATGCTTTATAACAACAAATGAATAAATTTAAAGAATACATTAACAGACCGATTGTTGCTCTGGCAGGTGACAGGTTTGCAAGCTCTGGAGTCTGACTTTATTCCTGCCTTGGTCTGGACATGCTCAGTTGAACCTCTCCTCTGCTCTGGGTGCTTAGGAAAGGGTGCTGATGCCCTTGGGTGGGGTCGTGGTTTGGTGAGTTTGTGATGGAGTGGGAGGAAGTCTACCAGAAGAGTCTCCTCCCCTACCACTGCCCCCCACACCCTGCCCTGCACTCCCAAGCACACTTCCGCACAATCCAAGGGCAGGGCAGAGAATGATAAGAATGGGTCCCAATATCAGACCTCTTTGAGTAGTTTTCCAACTAGACTTTGAACAACAGTGTGAGATGGCATCCTGCCAGTAACAGCAGCCCTTTGAATTCATGTCCTTCATCCTCCAATGTCTCTGGGAAACAGAGACATAGCTACTATGTTTTCAACATAGTAGCTGGGGTGACATGAATGTCTAAAACACATTCAGATATGACCGGCACACAGGGAAACAAGGGACCATGAGCAAGAACCAGTAGAAACAATAGGCACTAGAAACAGAGTCACAGACTTCAGATATTGGACTTATTAGACATAGACTATAAAACAACTGTACTTACTGTGTCCAAAGAAATGAAAAACACTAGCTTGAAAACTTCAGCAGGAAATTGGAGACTATTAAATACATAACAGATTTCAGAAAAGGAATTATAGAACTAAAAAGGCAATCACTGAAATTAAGAATTTGATGGGTGGGTTTAATAACAGATTAGACAGAGCTAAAGAGAAAATTACCAAACTGGAATGTAGGTCAGAACTGTTTAGAATGTAGCTGAGACAGATATCAAACTATACTACAAAGCTGTAATAATTAAATCAATCTGGTATTGGCACAAAAATAGGAATATTGAACAGTGGAACAGATCTGTGAATCCTGATATAAAACCATCCTCATATAGCCATCTAATCTTTGACAAAGTAGACAAAAACATACGCTGGGGAAAAGAATCCCTTTTCAATAAATGGTGCTGGGAAAACTGGATAGCCACTTGTAGAAGGCTAAAGCAGGACCCACACCTTTCACCTCTCACAAAAATCAACTCACGCTGGATAACAGACTTAAAACCTAAGATATGAAACTATTAGAATTCTAGAGGAAAATGTTGGAAACACTCTCCTAGACATCGGCCTAGGCAAAGAGTTTATGAAGAAGTCCCCAAAGGCAATCACAGCAGCAACAAAAATAAATAAATGGGACATGATCAAACTACAAAGCTTCTGCACAGCCAAAGAAACAGTCATGAAAGTAAACAGACAACCTACAGAATGGGAGAAAATTTTTGCATCGTATGCATCTGATAAGGGGCTGATAACTAGAATATACTTAGAACTCACAAAAATCAGCAAGAAAAAATCAAATAACCCTATTAAAAAGTGGGCAAAGGACTTGAACAGAAACTTTTCTAAAGAAGACAGAAGAATGGCCAACAAACATATGAAAAAATGCTCAACATCTCTAATCATCAGGGAAATGCAAATCAAAACCACAATGAGATATCACTCAACTCCAGTGAGAATGGCCTTTATCAAAAAGTCTCCAAGCAATAAATACTGGCGTGGATGCGGAGAGAGAAGAACATTCCTACACTGTTGGTGGGACTGCAAACTAGTTCAACCTCTGTGGAAAGCAATATGGAGATACCTTAAAGTGATACAAGTGAATCTACCATTTGATCCAGCAATCCCATTACTAGGCATCTACCCAAAAGACCCAATGACACTCTACAAAAAAGACACCTGCACTCGAATGTTTATAGCAGCACAATTCATAATTGCAAGGCTGTGGAAACAGCCCAAGTGCCCATCAATCCAAGAATGGATTAATAAAATGTGGTATATGTATACCATGGAGTACTATTCAGCTCTAAGAAACAACGGTGATATAGCACATCTTATATTTTCCTGGTTAGATATGGAACCCATACAACTAAGTGAAGTATCCCAAGAATGGAAAAACAAGCACCACATGTACTCACCAGCAAACTGGTATTAACTGAGCAGCACCTAAGTGGACACATAGGAACTACAGTAATAGGGTATTGGGCAGGGGGGAGGGGGCGGATATATACATACATAATGAGTGAGATGTGCACCATCTGGGGGATGGTCACGCTGGAAACTCAGACTTGTAGGGGGAGAGGGGAAAGGGCATTTATTGAAACCTTAAAATCTGTATCCCCATAATATGCCGAAAGAAAAAAAAAAAAGAACGTAGCTGAGAGACAAAAAGATGGAAAATACAGAAAGAGGATAAAAGGCAACAAGGACAAAATGAGAAGGTCTAATATGTTTTTAATTGAAGGAAGGAGCAGGAGGAGAGAGATAATAGGGTAGTAGAAATATTGGAACTTTTTGTTACTGAGGAAAGACATCAGGCTCTCATTCAAGGAGGCTCCAGAGGTGGATTGGTCTGTACCAGACATCGGAGGGCTTAGTCATTCACTGGCTCGGAGGGGTCAGAAACTATACTTTGCAAATCGCTGGGCCTAGATGGGAATTGAGCTAGAGGTCTCCAGCATAGAAGAAATGAGAGTTAGGAGAGTAATGGAAGTGAAGCTTTCATTGGTTTACTTCATGAATTTACTCATTAATTCTTTCATTTATTCATTTGCTTATCAATTCAACACTTATTTGTTGAGTACTTACTAGGCTTGAGCAACTATAACTGGAACTTGGTCAAAAAATGGAAACTCTTAGCTTTAGAGGAGGAGATGTTTGTCTTGAGGGAGGCAAGATGTTTAGGGAGTTTAGTGTGGGGGTGCTTAGAAGCAAGATGGCAGCTGGAGGTCTGTGATGATGGGGATTGGAGACTGGTTTGGGACAAAGGCAGTTGGATGGAAAACGACCCGAGCCAGTGCCCATGAAGTTGTTGGCCCATGTGTGACGGCAGCAATTACTTCAGGAAGAGGAAATCTGGGCTCCAAATAAGCTCTTTGATACTCTGAGTGGGGTTTTACAGGGCTTGCGAGAACCTGACTGACTTAATGTTACTTGTATTTTATTCATTTTCCTTCACTTTTCAGCAAGATTGTATTGTAATAAAAGGAGCCTGCCTAAACTCTACTAAAGGGAAGAAGTGAAGGGGTTTGTGTGCTGGTGTGGGCTGTGGAGAAAGGAGGCACAGCTGCCCTTTGAAGGCCACGCATGCGCACTGGGGACGGTACCCCAAGGCACACCTGCAGGGACGAGCGGAACAGCTACCCCACCTGGAGGAAGCCTTAGAACACGTGAGCCACATGCGAACTTGGACATTGGCTCCCTCCATGGCTCTCAACTTTTGAGGCTGTTAGACCCCTTTGAGGGTGTGATGAAGCTTGCTACTGGAAATGTGCACACACAAACGATGTTCTCCATGCAAATTCAGGGGATCCACGGGTCCTAGTCTAAACCTTTTGATATATCCACCATTACATTGTAATGCGGGGAAACTGAGGTCTACATTGGTCTACATTCACACAGCTGGTGGTAGGGCCAGGACTCTACCCCCAGTGTCTTGCCCTGTGGTTTGGTGCCTCTCCCTAGTCACTGCACTGCCATGTCTCAGAACTGTCCGGGGTGCGGTGGTGCTGCTGTGCTCTGGGGGCAGGCAGTGCTCTCGCTGGGCACTGCGGGGGGGGGGGGGAGGGGGGAGGCGCGCTCATTCATTCGCAGGGGGTGGAATCAGGATCAGGTTCCTGAGATGTTTTGGGGGAATGTCAGTGGGTGGAGGGCCCGTGACAGGAAACTCTTCTGGAGAAAGGGATCCTCCTCTGGTGGGGTCCGGAAGTCAGTACTAGCTGCTTTTAGCCCAAAGGGCATTGGGAGCAGGTGAAAACTCTTGGAGAGAATAAGGTCGTGATGAAAGTGCCATTGAGAGAAGCTGATTCCTGCAGTCACGTTCTCTGCTCTCTCATATCAAACAGGGCTCCAGGGCAGCCCAGGGCTCGGAGACAGCCTAGATTCCCAGTGTGACTTAGCCTGGGCTCATCCTTCCTGGACTCCACCAGACCACAGCTGTGGGGGGCAGGTGGAAGGCTCCTGAAAGACCCCAGTTTTGTGGGACTAATTCCCCACTGGGCTTTCTCTCCTCTCTCTCCTGTTTCTCCTTCCTCCTGCCCCTCTGCTGTAGGGAGAGCACAAAGGAAAGGTGGGGGTACAAAGTGCCACACACCCAAACCACATTTTCTTTTAAGAAAAATTTATGATTATAGAAGATTTCATCTTTCTTTTCTTTTTCTTTTTTCTTTCTTTTTTTAAATTTAATTTTATTTTTTTGAGACAGAGTCTCACTCTGTTGTCCTGGCTAGGGTGCTATGGTGTCAGCCTAGCTCACAGCAAACTCAAACTCCTGGGCTCAAGCGATCCTCCTGCCTCAGCCTCCCGAGTAGCTGGGACTACAGGCATGCACCACCATGCCCGGCCATTTTTTCTGTATATTTTTAGTTCTCCAGCTAATTTATTTCTATTTTTAGTAGAGACGAGGTTTTGCTCCTGCTCATGCTGGTCTCGAACTCCTGAGCTCAAACAATCTGCCCACCTTGGCCTCCCAGAGTGCTAGGAAGATTTCATCTTTGGGTCTAAAAATACCACAGTGCAAATGTGTCTGTTCCCCTAGTCCCCTTCCCTCTCTCCACATCACCGTGCTCCCTTTCTTAATTGGCATCCCTGACCATTGTCCTGGAGGGCAGGCATGGATGCCACTGGGCTCTTCAGCAGCTGAGAGGAGACGTGGGGTCCTGGAGGGGGTAGGGGAGGTGTGGACAGAGCAGGGCAGGGCTGGGGAAGAGGGAGGCTGGAGTATGTGGCACGCAGGGCTCGCTCAGGCCAACATGCACTGTGGGTGGCGCAGGGAAATAGCTTCAGGCTTTTGCTGCTGAATAGTGAGCAGTTTCCTGGCATGCTTAGCTGCAGGTAGCTTTCTCCCTCTTCCCAGCGAATGTCTGATTTGGAGTTTATTGATTCCATTTGCCAGCGTATTTTCCTTAAATATTTTTTGAGTCTAATGCATGCCATACACACCCGTAATGGCTCTACCTAGCCTTGCTTTTCTGCAGAACCAATAAAGCAATTTGGAGGAGGTGAAATTGAACCCAGAGGCATCTGGAGAGGGTAGCTGGAGATGTGGGCAGGGAGGGAGGAACAGGCTGGGAATAAGAGACCCGGGAGTTGGGAAGAGGCAGGATGGAGGAGCCCTGGAACATTTGATTACAGGGAGATGTCAAGGAATGGGAAAAAGCAAGGAAGTCAGGCAAGGGAGGGGACAAAGAAACATGGAAGGGGAAAGAAAAGGAAATGGAAAGAAAATGGAAAAATAAGAAAGATGAAAGAATATATTACAGCCAGCCATATCCTTGGGGATATGCGTGAGTTAAGTCTATGGGTGACCCTCAAATTACTTTGGAGCTGACAATTCTAATCTCTTCTCTCCCTCACCCAAACTTTCATGAGAGAAGCAAAATGGACATCTGTCTTGGACAGCATCTTCTGCTGCCCCCGAGTCCACCCGCCCCCCTCTTTGTGTGGTAGCCATGTTACCTGAGCAGGACTCAACTCCTGGGTTGGGCCCTAACTGGTCTAAGCCAATCCTGGCATTCCTAGTCCCACCCTGGGCCCCAGTGACTGGCTGAGGAAAAGGCATGTAACCCAGGACCAAGCCAATCAATGCATAGGATTCTCTTGGCCACAGTGATTTGAGAGCGACCTTATGGTATAAATTGGTATAAATTGGGCAATCAGAGAGAAAGCTGAGATTTTTGTTAAAAGTTGAGGTAAGAAAAGCTTTTAAAATCTCCCTGGTTATGAAAGGGGAAGCATGGGGGCCCAGAGCCGCTAGTAACCATTTCGCTACCATGAGGGAATTCAGTCTGGGAATGAGGCTGGCACATTAGGAGGCAGAATGGAGAGAATCACAGAGAAATGGAGCTGAGTTTTATGGGACATCACAAACCTCTGGATCAAACCCATCCTGATGCCTACATTTCCTGTGGACATTCCAATTACCCAAGTCAATAAATTCCACATTGTTTAAGTAATTTCGGGTTGGATTTCCTGTTCTATATAGTGGATAATATACTAATTAATATAATATCTTTTAAATTTGATCCCTTTTGTCCTTCCAATCACAGGCCTCATGAAAGCTCTTGAATCGTGTACTTGCAGGCCTCGGCAGGGTTCCAGACAAACTTCCCTCCCAGAAGGTTAACTCAGTCCCCAGGGGCAGGGATATGGCTGGAAGTGGGAGGGAAGGGGGGAGGAATAAAAAGCCAGAGACTCCACATCCTGGAAAGTCGGGCCCTTCCTATTCAGCTGGACAAACTCTCTCCCCTGCTCAGCCCCAAGCCAGCCTTCAGAACAGCTTTAGGCTCCAAGTACAAATCTGCGAGCCTGGCATGGAAGGCCGACCCGGGCCAATCTCCCAGTGCTCCCCTCTGCTTACCCCACTGCCAGCCGGACTCGGCCCTCGCTGTTCTCTGAGCGCGCACCCCAACTCCCCTGCACATCTGCTGTCGGGGTCCCTCTGCCTGGAACACTCTCACTTCCGTCTGTCTGGGTCTCACCTCCCTCCCGAGCTCTGCCTGCATGCCAGCCCCAAAGCCTCCCTGGCGTTAACAACACATCCAACCCCCTCCTTCTGCTGCGGGAGCTTCATGCGCATCTGCATGCAGTGGGGGTGGGGGGCGGCAAGGGAGAACGTGTAGGTGGAAAGATCAAAACATGTCTATTGTTTTTGTTCATAAAGCTGTCGAGAGTGCAGTTAACAAACTGTCTTGACTAGCGGAATTGTATCGTAGATAGCGAGAGAAAGCACCACAGAGGTCGCCGGGAGAAGCGTGGGGGACTTGCACTCTAATTGACGAGTCCTCTCCCGTTTGACCTCCCTGCGGCACTCTCTGGACCCCGCCTCGCGCTGCAGTTACTTGTTCATCGATCTCGGCCCCTCGCTGGGGCGCACGCTGTGGACTGGCAGGGCTGGGGGCGCCCAGGAAACCATGGGCTGCAGGGATCCACCACCTGTTCTCCGGGAGCCGCCGTGAGTGATGGGTTCACCTTTGCAGCGTGCTCCCAAGGCTATTAAAACATCTGGGTTTGAAAGCTGTCGCCCTCACCTTTCTTTTATATCCAAGAAAGCATAAAAGAGAGTGAATGGCTGTGGGAGAAAGAGGTCATTGCTTGGCTTTTTAAAGACCTTAGTGAAACCGTGGTCTTGACAGCCTAATTTGTGGAGATAAAATGCTTTTCTACATTTATGAAGCAACCTCTGCATCCCCAGAGCCAAGCTTGGAGGTGTGAGCGTCGCGTTTAAGCTAGGTCATGGTGAAGAGCGTGGGGACCGGAGCCTCCTGCTCCACAGGAAGGGGGACGCTCTTCCAGGCTCTGTGGGACTGAGGAGGGGACAGGGAGCATCCTTGTTCCTCCATGTCACTGTCACTGGGTCAAACCTCAGAGTAGGGCTTGGTTGGTGAGAGATAGACATCCCAGGTGGGTGTGGAGGACCTGAGAATAGTGTGTCTTGTTCCCTGCTCTCTGCCTGTGGCCCGAGGGAGGACAAGCGTCCCAGAGAAGGTCGGGTTTGGCACGGCCCGGGATTGGATGTGATACAGCCCTGGCTGAGGGAGCCGTGCAGGGTGGGTTTTAATCAGCGCTCCTCCTGGTTGCCAGTGCCCTATATCCGACACAGTGGAGGGGCTCGAAGTTCCCACGTGTCCCAGAGGGGAGACTGCAGAAGTGCTGAAAGAATTGTGGACAGAGAGGTCTGAGGTCAGGGTGAGGAGGCCACATGCCCGGAGGTGGTGGCAGTCACTTTGTCCGGGTTTGCTACTGGGATACTGGAAAAGATTAGCTGGGGCCAGAGGACACCCAGGGCCAGGTGGCCAGGAGATGTCTCACAGACAATGACCCAGAGGGCAGCATGTGGGCTTAGAGCCCTGCCCCGGCCACCACAAGGAGACATAACTACCCCCAGTCCAAGGCCAGCCAAGGAAGGAGGATGGGAGAAATGGTGCCAAATGGGACTTTGGTCTTTGATTGAAGGGAGCTTAAAGGGAGCTACTGTTTACTGGCAAGCGGGTCTCCTCTGCCACCCCCATGACTCCTCACGGCCTGCAGACTACCAGCAGGAGCGGACAGCCGGGATCGAGCAGTGGTCGTGATGGGAAATAAAGTTACTTTGTCTTACCTCTCTGAGTCATTGCGTGTAAATTCCACCCCTCACTGCAGTGACGACAGTTTTGACAAGTGATGTGAAAGGGAAACTCGGGGTGCTGTGGGAATGTGCATTGGGAGATCTGATCTTGTTCAGGACACTGGGAGGGGGAGGGGGGACCCAGAAGAGGTGATGTTGAAGTGGAACCCTGGGAGATGTGTAGGAGTTATGGGGTGCAAAGAGAGGGCAATGTCCGGGGGTGGGTGGCCCTTGCTGCTTTGTCCTGTATGAGACCTCCCAGAGGACCCGGGGCTGGGCTGCCCCAGCCCATCTGCACCATCTCTTGAGCAGGGCCAGGAGCAGTGGGACATTTCCCAGAGGCCCACGGGACCTCCTGCTCTGTGTGTCCTTTGTTGGAAAGGGCTCGACATGGAGAAACCTTGGGTCTGCGCCTCTGGCCAGGCAGCCTGACAGCTGGGAGTTTGTCCCTGGGCTCCCACCAGCCATCGACCCCAGCACCTTAAGGAGGCTCCCGGGGCCTTTGCTAAGTGGACAGGGTTGGGGCAGGGGAACTCCCAGCCCCCACGGCCCCTGCTAGTCCATCTGCCAGGCTGCTCGGCCTGGAGCTGGTGCATGGTGTTGGCTGCTCCGCTTAATGGCGGGGAAAGGAGGCAATCATGTACCTCCCATTTGCCAGCTGAGAGCCGGTGCGGAGGAGGCCATTAGTAGCCACTGCTCGTGTGCCAGCCTCAATCAGCCCAGGCAGGAGCAAAGGGCAGCATGGGTAATAAAACCTGCAGCCATGCAGAATGGAGTCAGGGCTCCCCTTGCAGGGGTCTTGGGTCCCTGGAAAGGCTGGGGGCCCAGGACAGACCTGGTATGTTGGGGACACATAGCATTTTAGGAGGATCCGTGAGGAGAGACAAAGAGAAAGGCAGGCATTAGCTGTCCCCTTGCTCTTGCTTTGAAAGAAAATGTTCCAGATTGGAGTCAAAACCGCAGGACTGGAAGTTCTCGTTCATTGAAAGCATCTGCACCCAGGCTGAGTGAAAGCAAATGGATTTCAGTTCAAGAGGGCAGAGGAGCGCTTACCAGGAAGTGGGTTCTTAGGCTGGCAGGACAGGGGCAGGGGTGGAGACAGAGCTGGAGCCTGCATTGGCCTCCACCCTCTAAGGGCAGCCCTGTTAGGGAGCTTGGGTGTGGCCAGTGGGCGTGAGGGTGCTCCTGAGGCTGCTCCATGTTGATGTGTCACGTAGGGCATGTGAGCCCAGGCCATGGCCTGGGGTTTCCCGGGAGCATAGAGTCCTCCTAAATAGACCTTGCAGAGCCTCCTAGGGAAGGGTTAGGAGCCATGCGCTGGTTCCGCCTGCTGGGGAATTAGTTTTCCCTTGATTGGCCCCCTTTGCAGGCTGCCCACCTCTCATAGAAGGTCCAGATAAAATATAGGATACCTTGTTACATTTGAATTTTAAGTATGCAACAAGTAATTGCTTAGTATAAGTATGTCCCATGCAATATGTGAGACATACTTATACTAAATAATTGTTCATTGTTTATCTGCAGCTCAAGTGTAACTGGCCACTCTGCATTTTCATTTGCAAAATCTGGAAGCCTCTTCAGGCTTTTTTCCAAAGGGTGCTGAGATGTCTCCTCCTAGCATGTGGGCGTCTGCCTACTCCCCTGGGGGAAGGAGGCTGTAGTGTCCTGACCCCCAGCCCTCCGCCTTGGGCCCATCCTGGGGGCGTGCAGACCACTTTGGGAAATCTCTGGAGACCCTGAGCTGACTCTGCTCAGTCCCTTTCTTATACCGGCCATGGTGGGGAAACTTCTTCATGAGCTGCTGCTCAGAGTCTTGGCAGGGAAGGCAGGTGGACAAAGGAGGTTTGGGAAGAGGAGACCCTGTAGGGGAGAGCGGAGGGGCCCAGGCCCTCGGCAGGCCCTTCCCCAGGGCAGCGGAAACCATGGTGTCTTTGGATTCCTGTAGCTCCTTGCTACGCTGCCCCCCCATACATTAGCCAGGCTGGCCTCCCCGCCTGGGAGACGGCAGGCATCGCTCCCCATCGGGCTCCCTTCCGCCCTGATAGGTGGCACCCAGGCATCTGTCACGGGCCTTCTAAGCACTGGTGTGCGGCTTCCTGGCACAGGGCCCGCTGCCCGCCAGCCTCTAAATCTTACTTCCCGGAGGCCCAGGGAGCTGTATGTTGTGGGCAGTGAGACTCCATAAAAGGGACCACATCTATGATGGCGGAGCAGAGCACTCCTGCATGCCCTGGCTGGGCAGCTGTGCTTATGTTTATTTTTTCATTTGAAGCACTGGGCTCCCTTTGGTCTCCCACCTCACTGGGGCTCAGGGCGAGTGGGACAAGGGGTGAAAATTCATGAAAATAGGCCAACGAGACTAAGAGCATCTGAGTGGGGCCAGGTCTCACTAGGTGGAAGAGGGGGCCCTTGCCAGAGGCGAGGCGCTGGGCGGAGAGGAACCCGCAGCGCTCACGACACATCACGGGGCGTCCTGCAGGCCCGCCCCAGGCACCTTCAAACGCATCCGCTTCCGGATGCTGCTCTCCGCTGTCCGTGCTCTGGGGGCCTGGCCCATCCAGTATTTGTTTTTTCCAGCATATTATGGGGGTACAAATGTTAAGGTTACGTATAATGCCCTTGCTCCCCTCCCCCCTCAAGTCAGAGCTTCAAGCGTGACCATCCCCCAGATGGTGCACACCTCACTCATTATATATGTATATACCCGTCCCCTCTCCCCCCTCCCACCTGCCCAATACCCGGTAAATGTAATTCCTATGTGTCCACTTAGGTGCTGGTCAGTTAATGCCAATTTACTGGTGAGTATATGTGGTGCTTGTTTTTCTATTCTTGGGATACTTCACTTAGTAGAATGAGTTCCAGCTCTATCCAGAAAAATTCAAGATGTGCTATATCACCATTGTTTCTTTTTTTTTTTTCTTCGTATCCTTAACATTTGTACACCATTGTTTCTTATGGTTGAATAGTACTCCATGGTATACATACACCACACTTTATTAATCTACTCATGTATTGATGGGCAATGAACAAAGCAGCAAGGCTCCAGGATCTTCCTTTAAGAGAAGACTTGGGAGGCAAACCGCCCTCAGCAGGACAGGGCTGCTCCTGGCAGCCAGCATCTACTCTTCACGATGTGTGCTTGGCTACTCCATTTCCTTCCCTGTCCCCAGCCCGGATAAGCCCCCGCCGCCTCTGGGCCAATTCATAATCCTCAATTTCCTCAAAACCTGCTAAAAATGGATGCCTTATTAGAACTGTTTGAGACTAGCTGCGATTGGCTTGGAGGCTACCAGCACTTTCCACCCCTCCCTCAGCCCTCCTCCCCACAATGACAATGTTTCTTTGCTGGCGTTTAGGGTTCCTGGGTGTGTCTTCTCTCTGCTGGACTACTAATTCTTCCTGGAGCAGACCAGCTCTGTCCTTCCTTTTCCGCTTGTGCTCAAAATACAGTTCCTTTCTCAGAGGGTGTCTGATCCTCATAGGTGACTGCTTGTCTTTGATTTGAGAATCAACCTTCCCCACGTGGCTGTCCTGAGCCCCTCTTGTAGACCCCTGTCCTAACGCAATGACCACATCGCTCCAGGCATCCCCAGGGGGCCTCGATCCTTTGTCCATCGACCACACATCCTCTGAGAGCTGGCTGTTGAACTTGAGGGATATGAACACTTATCAGACCCAGGTGTCCAGGGTGTCTCCGAGAAAGGTGGAAGTGGAAAGAACTGGGGGCTCAGATCCGGGTCCTTCACCGCCTCCCTTATGTCACTGATCCGGAAGGAGGAAGCCGCCCATCTAAAATCCCAGAACTGGTTAGGAGCAGAACCAAGACTGAAACTCACATCTCTTGAATCTTCTTCCATCAGATCTCCTGCCATTGTAAATTGCAGGGTAGCTGTGTGGGGGTTGAGCTGGGGCTCAGAGCCGACCCCTCACTGCTTCAGGCCTGGGGGCACATGCCTTTTCTCTTGGCTCATCACCCCAGCCTTGCACCAGCCACAACAGGACACGTTCCCTCTGCCCAGCAGAGGCGAGGGCACAGGGGACCTGGCAGCGCCGGGCCCTGGTTGGAGCTGCGTTAAGACCAGGCAGCTGCCGAGGTGTCAGGTGAAGTAGGGTGCAGACGTGAAGTAGGAAGCAGGACGACTGGAGAGAACCGTATTCACTGGGGCTCCTCTTGTGGCTGCAGATGTGTGGCTGGGAGGAGAACTCTGACAATCCACTTGGGGCCCAGGACGAGACCTCAAAGGGGCATGTCTGAGTAGCAACAGCTGATCCCTCCGTCACCTTTTGGGGAGGGTGGCCCACTTAGCCTTCGGGCTCTGGCTTTGCCCTGGGGGTGTGGGGTGTGTGTTCGAGGCCAGAGCTAACCTGCTTAGGACCTGGGGAAGAGGCCATGCCATGTCACCTAAGACCCCTTCTTGGCTCTTCCCAGGTATCCCTCGACTGTGCCTTTAGGCACATGTGAATGAATCTCTGTTTGAATGAGGGCCAAATTTTGACCCTGCTTGGATATCTGTATGTTTCTGTAAATCTCTCAGGCGCCAGTACCAGTCCCTTGCTGTGTCATCTCAGGTACTCTCCTTTCTGGTCGGCTCAATTCAGGAGCCACCCGCTCCCTGCAGACGGTGCCCCACCTGCCCACCAAGCCACACTTTCTACCTTTCCACCCGCAGCCCTTGCAGCGCCTGCCACCCTCCTCTGCGCACTCCGAGGTCCTTAGCAACCACTCTCTTGTAAATCCAGTGGATGCCTCTGGGCCTTAATCTTACAAGGTCTCTCTGGCAGCATTTGATGCTGTGACAAGTCCTTCCATTTTAAAACTTTCTTTTCCCTTGACTTATTCAATAAATGTCTCTTGATTCTCTTCCTCCTTCTCCAGCTAGACTCTCCCTTCTCGATCGTACTGTCTCTTTCTCGGGGGCTTATCCTTCCTAGCATCCAGCATCATCTTTATGCTAATTTGTTCTCCCATTCATTCATTCGGCAGATATTTGTGGGCACCTACTATGAGACACCCTGCGGTGTCAGGGTTAAAAGATCCCAGCTGTCAGAGCTTATACCGTGTGTGTGTGTGTGTGTGTGTGTGTGTGTGACTGCAATATGAAAATTTATAAACAAGAAAAGCGTCTGAGAGGAAACAGTGCAAAGCACAGGCTGAAATGTGGTGGGTGATGTGATAGACCACCTGGGCTGCTTTCAACATGGTTGGAGGCGCCTCTTCGAGCAGGTGACCCAACGATGGTTGGCCCCATAGAGCCCAAGAGGACAGAGCGGGGGGAAGGCTGTTTCTGGGGAAGACACATGGTGTCTCTCAGACTCGATCTTCACCCTAAAGGCTGGATGCACCTCCATCCTACGTCTCCCTCCTCACCATGCTCCTGCCTCCCAAATTCATTTATCCAAACACCTCCTGGGCATGCTGAAGTGCATTTTTTATAAGTCTCTCAAGTTCAACATCCAATTAGCCAGGTAGAAAATCACCCTGGGATTTATTGTCACTTACACTCTCCCTGGTCCGCCTCTCTACACCCACGGAGTCCCACGGTCCTGTCAGCGAGAGCTCCTAAATGCCCTGGGTTTTGAGCTCTCTCCCCCAGGGCCTCACCCTACTCTCACCAAGCCACCCTCCACTCTGCTCTCACTCATTTCTTTCTTTCAGAAGCACAAGTATGATCGTGTCATTTTCTTTCTTAAATCTCTTCAATGACTCCCTTTACCTTTAGGACACGTCTAAATTCCTTAGCGTTCCTGCCCGCTGCACACTCTCTGTTCATACGTCCCTCTGCACCTGAGCACCACCCTCCCCAGCCACACACGGCTACTTGCAGTTCTGTAAACAAGCCTCTGGGCCTTTGCCCGTGCTGTGGCCCTTTCCTGGAATTCTTCACCACTATAGTCCTTCCTCACCCTCCTGTTCCATCTGCCCTTCAAGAACAAGCTGAATGAGTACCTCTTCTTAGAAGCCTTCCTTAACTCCTCTTCCCCTTTCCTAGGGAGAAGACGGACCTGGGACAGGCTGAACACGCCCAAATCATGGTCCTAGAATGTGCCCCAGAGTACTCTAGCTCCCACATGCCCCATCTCAGTGAACCCTCAGACCCCACCATTCAACCAGCCATCATGTCAGATCAATTCTAACTCCCGAGGATGGCCAGGTCAGTCCTATCCCTTTTTGCCAGCACACAGAAATTTTCCTTGGGAGTGCTGTCCTAACTGCATGAAGTAATTATTCATGAAGTTTCAAGCTGTCTGCCTGCCTTTCTAGACTAAAGACTGAAGGATCAGGAGGCTCGGGCTGTCTATCTGGGACGCCACATGTCTCCAGTGCCCAGCAGCACGTGGCACATGTGTAGGAGCTGCATGTTTCCTGCATGAACCATGGGGCTGTTATATCTTTCGGTCCTCTAAGCACCAGTCTCCCTCTTATCCTCCCCACCTCCCTGCCCCTCACCTGGTTACCTACCCTTCATTCTTCAGATCCCAGCTCAAATGTCACCTCCTCCAGGAAGTCCTCCTTGAGCCCAGGTTTAGGTCAACTCCCTGGGTTACACACTCGACAGCACTCAGTGATTTTCTGTTGTTGCACTTGCCTGCGTTTACTGTAAATATACATTTTTCTGATTGTTTGTTAATGTCCGCCTTCTCCCCTGGGCTGTAAGCTGCACAAGAGCCCAGGCAATGTGTCTGGTTTTGGTCACTCTTGTACTCTCAGTGCCTGGAGCACAGTAGATGCTGAATAAATAATTGGTGAATGAACGGACAATTTACAAATAGTGGATGAGGAAGGGATTTGCAAGCTGTAAGTTCTTCCAGTGGTTTTCTGGGGCCTCTCTCATTTGTGACATTGACCCTTTATGGGATTGGTTCTTAAATGTTGTGGGTGCGGCGAGGGAATAGGGCAGACTCTTGGTGGGCAAGGAGAGGACCTGTGTCTTTTAAAGATGGCCCAGAGGAAACTCAACACTCTCCCTCTCTTACGGACACATTCTCTGTCTCCCTCCCTCTTCACCTCTATCTCCTCTCTCTCCCACCCAAGGACATTGAGTTGATGCAGGTGCGACCTACCGTGTGCGGCAGTGTATTCTATACATGCGTTAGTTTCAGTACATCTACCTTAGAGCCAGAAAGGAGGAACTGGGCCTGCAAGGGTCTCTGTAAAAGGTCTGAGTACATAAAAGGAGTGGAAAATGAGTCCATGACTAGCCAGTAAATCGTATTTAAAGCCCTTTCCGTGTGGACGGTGGGGAGAGTGTGTCCCGAGCAGAAGGCTGGCCGCTCCAGGAGGGCCAAATGGCAGAGGTGAAATTCCCCCCAGCCCCGTTGTCTCTGCTTTGGGGACATGTGCAGGTGTAGGTGCAGGGGTCTCCTTCTTCCCAGAGTTCTAGTGTTTGACAAGACTTTGGACATCGTGACTCAGTTTTTCTTTCGGAGCAGAAATTCTCCTAGCAGCCTCCCTGGAAAATTTCACACAGTCAATATTGGAAGGGGCCTTGGACAACGGATGCTGTTTTCCAGCTCCATTTGAACACTTCCAGAGTTGGAGAGCTCATTACTTTGCCTGGTAGTCCGTTCCACTGTCAAACAGCTCGTGGTTAGTTTTCTTGGCCGAGCCAGTTGTACTTCCTTACCAGTGTCTCCCCTGGTGCTGCCTGCAGAGTAATGAGCCTGATGGTCCTCCTGGGTGGCTCTTGCAGGGTGGGATGCTTCTCCAGCACTGCCCCGGTGCAACCTGCTCTTCCTGTGGCTGGGTCACCTGGATTCTGGGTCCATCTCTTTGGAGGATGGAATGGGTGGGGTTAATCACTGGGGCTGGCCCGGGGCTGAAGTTCCCTGTGTGGGTCTCTCCGTTCCATGCCTCCCCCGCGGCAAGGGCCTTCCTCCTGTGTGGCCCCCCCATCCAGGCCCCCCCACGTCTGTCACCCAGCTATGACTTACCTAAATTTGTGTCACCCAGAGGACAGGAACATTTGATTGCTGGGGAAAAAGACTTTTTTTTTTTTTTCCTAACGCCTTTCAAAAAGTGAGTCATGATTGGTCTAAAAATAGTCTGTGGAAATCAGAAGAAACAAACACACACAAAAAATGATACTAAAAATCCAGAGTACCTAATTATAGGAGAAAGGAAATGGTTTGGCAGAATTGGGATTCCAGTGATGTCTTCATATTTTCTTTGAATCAAACGTCATGCGGGGAGAGTAAAATACATTTGGCATTGCTAATAAATTTCCCGGCCCTGAGACTCAACGTCCCTCTATGAAGCTATTTATTAAATACAACCTCCATGGGCATGCCTGAGTTTGTGGTATTTGGACTTATTCCCCTCTGTGCTTTTCCCCAGGCAGCCCCTGTTCACCACCATAAACCTCACTACAGGCATAATCAATCCAGCCACCTATCGCAGTTGCTCAGTCCAGACACCGAACGAGCACCTTCATAATTGAGGAAAGGTCCATAGAGGGCACTAAAGAAGGATTACTGAGTGGGTGGTTCATGAGCCCCTGGGGAATAAAGGAGCGACCACAAGGAATCATCCTGGGCTCACCAAGTGCAAGTCCAGCCAAAACAAAGTCCTTTCTCTTTGATAGGTTTTCTAAACTGGTAGACACGGGGTGCACCCCAGACATGGCATATCTGGATTTCAGCAAGGCATTTTGTAAAGACTTTGATGTAATCCTTGGGAACAGGATGGACAATTGTGTATCAGGCAGTAATAGAGTTAGATGGATTAGCAGACAAACTGCAGTGTGAGCCAACAGTGGGCTGAGGCTGCCAGGAAAGCTAATGCAATCTTGGACTATATTAATGAAGCACGGAGCCCAGAAGAGGGGAGATAATGGCATGGCCCGCTGCGTGTGGCAGTGGTCAGACCACATCTGGAGCACTGCGTTTCATTCTGGGAGCCACGACTGAGCAAGGACATTGACAAATGGGATGGCATTTGGATGAGGGGGACTGTGATGCCCCAGGGTCTCTCTACCATGCGGCATGAAGAATGGTTGACGAAGCCGGAGACCTTAAACTGGAAGACAGAACATGTAAGTGGATGCTGACAGCTGTTTTCAAACACGTGAAAGTCCGCCGTGGAAGACCAGTGGGAATATTGGGTGCGATGTCAGAAACGCAGCAGCACCTGACAGCCAGGTGGATTTTGGTTTGGTCCATTGCATCTGAACAAGAAGCGTGGGGCTCTCTTCCTTAGGGGAAGAACTGAATGTGGGGTGTGGCCTGTTGCATACTGCTCTCCATTTTCCTGTCTTACCAAAAATAAACCAAGCCCTGTGCTGAGCTTGGAGGAGGATGGAAGGACATGGAGGTGCATGGGACCCTGCCCTCAAGGAGCTTCTATTCAAGTCACAGTAGACTCACAAATAACTATTATTCATAAAGGATCCAACTGTTGTACCTGAGGAAGAGCTCCGGATTGTTAAGAAGGATGCTTGTTTGACGGTTCCTATTCAGCTGCTAACTAGCTGTGTGACCTTGGGCAGATTATCGTCTTTCTGTGCCTTGGGTGCCTCGAGGGGAATTTCTCAGGCGTGGCCCCCAACCTTTGCAGTGCCCCACTCACCCAGTAACCCTGGGGCGGGGCGGCCAAGCGATCCTAATACAGGAGGCTCACAGATCACTGAAAAATACTGAGAGTTAAGAAATAAGTTTTCAGTTCAGTGTTGAGAGTGAGGAGGGTTGACTGGAGAGGAGACCAACCCGTTAGGAGGTGGCCTAGCTCATGGGCTGGGTGGTTTACAAACAACAAGCATTTAGTTCTCACAGTTCTGGAGGCTGGGAGGGCCAAGATCAAGGTGCTGGCAGATCCAGGGTCTCGTGAGAGCCCACTTCTGGGCTCATAGACAGTGACTCTTTGCTGTTCCCTAACATGGCAGAAGGGGTGAGGGACCTCTTTGGGGTCTCTTTTATAAGGACACTAATCCCATTCACGAGGACTCCACCCTCATGACCTAATCGCCTCCCACCTCCTAATACCATAACCTTGGGGATGAAGATTTCCACACATGAATTTTAGGGGAACGCAAAGCATTCAGTCCACTGTGGCAGGCTCCATGCCTGAGCTAGGGAAGAAAGAATGCCAACTGGACCTGGGGCCGTGGGAACCAAAGCACAGGGAAGGGTCTCACTGGGGAGCTCGAGAAGTAGCAAGTTCTGGCACGTGGGATGGGGAAGGAGGAACAGTAAAGATGACTTTACACGATAAAGCCTTACAAGAGGATTGGCAGATGGGCTCCCTTCCTTGAGGGAGGAATGATGAGAGACTACACACTATGACCTCGGACTAGAAATTCTAGTGACTGCTCTGGCAACCTGAGGGTGTGCCTGGTCCCCTCTGGGGAGGACAGTCCCTGCTCACAAACTCCCTGGAAGAGGAGGCGGGTTCTTCTCTCCCCATGGGCTTAGGGATGTGGGGACCTCTGGGGGGAAGGGTCCCAGCTGAGTAGCCCAAGCTATTTCCACTGGCCAGAGTCCCTCCCCTGCCAGCTCCCCTCCCCGCACCTCCTTCCTTCTCTCTCCTCCACTCCTGCTCCTCCTTCTTCCTCCCCTGCCTCCTCCAGGCAGCAGCCAGGGACATAATGAGGTTGCCCAACTGGCAGTGCATGCACCATCAGGGTGTAGAATGAAGACGGATGACTGTAGCTAAGAGACAATTTGAAAAGGGATAAATACAGGCAACAAGTTATTCACCACAGCAATTTGTAAAGAGCGTTTAAAAACCTGCAGATGGGTTGTTTCACATCATCTCCTTTTCCATTTGCAGGCTGACAGGCCCGGGTAAACGACAGTGATGGATGGCTTCGAGCCGGGCCCCTTAATCTACCGCTCTGCCATTGATTAGTTTGGCTCGCACCGCACCCCGGGGTGGTGGACGTGACCTGTCTCCTGGAATCGAGGGCCTGGGGGTGGGGAAGGCAGCTTGGACTTGGGGGAGGGGGGCGGATCTCAGTGGGGAGAGGGGGAGCAGAGGGGCCAGTGGGCCACCAAGGCTTGGCACCGGAGACCTGAGGCTGCACAGAGCAGCAGGAGGTTTCTGCAGCAGAGGATTTAGTCGATCGGGCAGAGATATCCGGGTAGTGGAACAAGCGGAGGTCTGGAGTGCAGAGTCCAGCCCTCCAGCCCCAGCTTCCGGAGAGGTCTGGCCCCTTCCATCGTGGCCTCATTATGCTGCCTGGCAAAGACCTTGATGAGTCTTCAAGGGCCCTTTTACAGACTGCTTTTTGACTCTGTTTCCCAAGTGCCTAAGTGCCTTGTTCTGAATGAATCAGAAGGTAACATTTCGCTATCGTACCCGGGAGGACGGAGATCCCACGGAGGAGGAGGTTATAATCGTCTGGGTGGGGGCTCATCCCAGGCTGAGCTCAGGACGTGCAACACGAAGAGAGTATAGACAGACGCACGAGATGACGTGGAGGCAGGAAGGGCGCAGGCTGGCAGGCTGCTGCAGAGGGGATCAAAAGATTACAAGGCATCAAAGACTACAAATTTAGGGCAAGGTGAGAATGCACAATTCCCTGTAGTGCCTAAGAAATTAGAGGGAGAAGAAAGACTTGAGGAAGAGGCGTGCTGCTGTATTGGAAAAAGCATCAGAGCAGGATTTGGGGAACTTTGGTTTTGCCTCTGCTCTCCATGTGGCTCACGGTAGGGTGCTGGGCAATGGCAGAAACCTCCTGGGCTCCTGCATCCCGAGTTTAAAAAAAGAAATGTGGAAAATAGTAGCAGCTCATGCTTGTAGTGTGTTTTACTGTTTGCAGAGTGTTTTTTTTTTTAATTTTTTTTATTTCTTACTATTGTGATCCCATTTGATCCTCTTAACAATCCAGAGAGGGAAGAAGGGAACTATTATTGTCCCCCTTTTAAGGCTGAACAAATAGAAGCTCAGAGAAGTTAAGTACCTTGGCCAAGGTCACACAGCTTATAAGTGGCAAAGCCTGAACTCAGGCTCAAGCCTTTTCTATACCACATAGCCACATGGCTGTGGGACTCTCGCCCCAGAGAAAAATGGGGCCAATGAACTACAGGTGAAACACATTTTAAGAAAACCCTCACCTAAGTTTTAATCTTTAGAATAAAACATGTTCTTGTAAAAACTGGGCAATCGTCACCTGCTGGTCCATGAGTCTGAGTGCCCTGAAACCCCCCAGTCTTGCCGGAAGATGATGAGGATAAAAATCAGGGTTGGTTTCCTTAGAAACTGACCAAGTGCAGAATGAGCTGACGAGTTCTGGGGTCTGGCATCCTTGCTGTTTGCTCCCTCTTTGGAGTCTCTCCAGTCTGTAAAATCTAATTCAGAGCCCACCTCCTTCTTGAAGACCTCCCTGATCACAACGGCCACAGCCTGCACCGGTGGATGCAGCGGTCACTGCCTGGAATTGCCAGTCAGGCCGAATGTTCTGGGATCTGTTTAGCAAAGGTGACTGCCATGTGCTTGTGTTGGATAGAGTTGGAATCAAAGGCTTTTAGACCCCCACCAACTCCCACCAGCCCCCACCCTAAGCAGTGATCCTGAGAGAGTCGTGATTAATGAGTTGAGCCCTCTCTGGGCAATTAAGTACCTGTCTGCCCTGGGACAGGTCACTTTGCCCTACGTGGGTATGTGGTTCTTGCCTGTAAATTACAGAGGTGATGGTGGCATAGAAAGATGACCCAGGTCAGTGGTTCTCAGCCCCGGCTGTCCATTAGGAACACCTGTGCAGTTTCTAAAATACAGACATCTGGGTCTGATTTCAGCCCTACTAAATCAGAATCTCTGGGCAAATGGCCTTTTCCTTAAGGCTTCACAGCTGATTTTGATGTTCACCCAGGGCTAGGCAACAGTGACCTCCATGGAGAACCATACAGCCATCGTTAATTGAGTCTCCCGTTCGCCAGGCGCTGTGCTGAGCCCTCATACTTGCCTCTCTGTGTTTCCCCGCCTGCAAAGTGGCTGCTCTCTGAGGTCGGGTCCCCCAGGAAATGGACTCTGAGACAGAGCTCGTGGGCAGGAAGCTTTCGGGGAAGTGCTCTCCAGGAACAATCCCTGTAAGGGAGTGAGGGAAGCAAGAGTGGGCAGAGGGAGGAGGTGGCTGTGATGTAGTTATGATAGAGACCTGGCCAACCCCAGCTCTGAGGCTGGGTGGTTCTGTAGAGTTATCTCAAACCAAGGCAGGGAGTCAAGCCTCTGTTCCCCACACGGACCAGTCTTGGGTTACAGGCTGCCTTTGGGGAGGGTGCCTACCCTTAGGGAGGGTGCCTAGCCTTGGGAGGGCAGCTCCCTTCTCCCAAGGGAATTCCTGGGGGGACTTGGCTGTGAGCCAACAGCAGGTAGGGCCTGGCTACCTGAAGGAGGAGCCTGGGTGGCCACAATAGCCACTGATGGCAACGGACGTGCAGAGAGGAACTTGTCTAAGGTTACAGAACTAGTATGGGACGGAGTTGGGATCTGAGCCCAGGTCAGCTCCAAATCACATATTCTTTTCTCATGGTTCAAAGCTGCATAATGATATTTGAAATATTTGCATAAAATTTGAAATGCTAGCTCTGTACCCCTCCATCCTTCACCCAAACACACACACACACTCTCTCTCTCTCTACCATATTCACGCCTGCCGCATTAAAGGGAAGATGGAAGGGCCACGCCTGAAGTCACAGGGATAATAGACTAGAGAGGTTAAATGAGGCCGTGGCAGTAATATTAAAACAAGCCTAGGTCTGTCAAACTCAAGTTTTGTTTCAGTATTAAAAGTATCTTAATGAAAAGTATTTACCGCTTTTGCCCTAATTCACGCACCAGGACATGATTTATTTTTATTCTTCAGAACAACATGGTTTAACATCTGTGCAATTGCTAGGCCACCTCCAAGTGCATTTGAAGTGTCCCTTCCTTCCCACCTGATGGGGTGGGAGGGGGAGAAGGCCTGCCTCCTTCTGCTCCAGGCCCTCCTCCCCGGCCCTGGCCTGAGGGGCAGCCACACCAGGCCAGCACGGGGGGCAGCAGGCTCAGGTGCCCTGATAGGGCCTGAAGGGCCACTAGGGTGGGGGTCGGGTCTGTTGCCGACTTCTGGGCCTCCCCAGCACCCAGCACGTGCCGGGCATACAGTACTGGATGAATATTTGTCAAATGAGTGAGTTTCATCATTTACTCACCTGCTTTCATTCATTCCACTAGGTATTCATTCACTCATGCATGAAGCGTTTCAGTCTTGTAAGGGCACAAGCGGCAGCTCCCAAAGGCATTTAGAGCATGGATATTGGCCTCGTGGAGGTGAAAATCTAGTTGAGGAGTTGAGGGTCCCACACATGGAAGAATTAGGGGTGGGCTGTGGTGTGAGGTTTGGATGAAGGGATCGGAGGGAGGATGAGAGGTCTGGTCAGCTGGAGAGTCAAGGTGGGGGTGGGGCGCTGCCCACTGGCCCGGCCTCAGCACTCGTCCTTCATGAAGCTGGACGCGGCAGCGGGCAGGATTTGGGTAGGGAGAGGGGGGCGTGGAGCAGCCCAGGTGGGAGTCAGGAATGAGTGGAGAGAGGCCGTGGATCAGGCAAGGCCACGAGGGGAGGAGGCAGTGTCTTCTCTGGCCGTGTGGAGCAGATGGCAGCCTTGCCCTCTGCAGACCGCCTGGTGGCCTGGCTTTCTGGACTCTGCTTGGGCACAGGCTAGAATTGGGGTGGTCACTCCCTGAGACTGCACACACCAAGCAGGGTCTGTCCTGATGGCCCCAAAATGACCCAGAAACTGATTTTGAAGAACATGCATCCCAGGAATGACAGGCCCATGGAGAGCCAGGTGTCACCAGCAGCCAATCATCACAGTGTGGGCTGCGACACTCTCTCAGGATGACTCACTGGCGACCAATCAGAAGGCAACTTTGGACCAGACAAAAATGACCTCCTCCCAAAATGGAAAAGAAAGCAGCTGGCCCCTCAGATCCCACCTGTCCTCACCTCTCGGGCATGCAGGAAGTGCCAGGCCCTGACACTGTTACACTGTGTGGATCTAGACGTCTAGCAATCTTCCCTGCCTGGGGGTCCCCTCCCAGCCTCTTACTTCCTGGCAGGAGGGTCTGTGGGGTCCCTGACTAAGGCTGCTGGAACTCACCTGTGTCCTGGGTGAATCCGACATTGCAAAGGGGAGGAGTCCTGGGCTTCCTGCCCTCCTGCCTCCCCCCTCCTAGGAGGCCAGGTCACAGGAAAGAGGGTGAGAGATTCAGATCCTTTTGTCCCCTCTAATCAGCAGCCCTCAAAAAGCGGCAGGTTCCTCCACTGGCTTCTAGGGAAATTACTGCTTATCCCTAGTAAATAGGAGAAGCAACTGGGCAGGAGCTCCAATTCCAGGCTCCCGTGTAGAGGTTTGTAAAGGGCCATTCTCTACCCCATGCCAAGACCTTGTTTGGGTCTTGCCAGGATGCATGGACGAGGTGGCCCAGAGAAAGAGGAAGCCTGACAGTTCCAGAGCACCCTGCTGCAGCCAGCCGCACCCATCCAGGAGGGGCGGGGCTCGGACATCTCTTTCCACCAGAGCTTCCCCCACCCCCACTGCCATTTCTCTTCCCCCAGCCCCATCTCCTGGCTGGGATGGAAGCTTCCAGCAAGGGCTGAGCTCGCCTGGTCACCCAAGGGGCCAGGATCATTGCCTGTCTGTGTTTCTCCCACAGGACGCAGTCTCGCCACTGGGGCTCCCACCACCCCGAGGGCACCCCTTAGCCTGCAGGGGAGGGGGAGAGTTTCATCACCAGAGGAAAGGCCACCCACAGCAGGAGGAGAGAGGGGAAAGGTTTCTGGGACACACTACTCCAAATAGCTTTGGCAGTTTTGAAGGTCACTTTTTTTCCCCTTCTACCAAAGAATTTAATTAGGCTTCCATAAAGCAGTTAGATTTAGGAGCAGAACATTTTTAGCTCCCCTGCTAGGAGTGCTCATGAATATTAAAGACCAAGGAAGAAGGCAAGAGGCAGGAGCGGGCCAGCTCACACCTCTACCTGAGCCGGGGCCTGGGCCACGTGGGCACAGCAAGAGGCAGCCAGGTTCCTGGGGTGGGGGGCTCCCTGCAGCCTCCAGCAGCCCCATGTCTCCGGGAGTTGGGTCGTCAGTTCTTCCATCAGCCAGGACGCAGGGTGGAGTGTCCTGCAGTGCGGTGTGGATGGTGAAGGGAGGGTCGTGCTGGCCTGAGGGCACAGGCGGTGGCAGAGGGTGCCAGGCCCAGGAAGGGCACTGAAGACCCACTGCCAACTGCCTTCTGTTGCCCCTGCATCCTGGGTGGACAGGGCTGCTTGCCATTGGTAGTGCCAAGTGCCGGGGCAGCCTCCCCTCCAACGGGGCACAGCTAGGTCGCTGCAGAGAGCAGGGGGTTGGGCCAAGTCCAGTCCAGTCCAGAGGAGGACACAAGGACAGACCCAAACCTGCCATCCAGAGGTTTCTGGTGGAGCCCGGAGATGAGACAGGCTTCCCAGAGGTAGGTGTGTGACAAAGCGCAGACAGGCCTAGACTTGCAGATTCTTAGGCCTGAGGAATGTGGGTGGGAGGGAATGGCAGGCAGAAAACTGCCCAGGGCTTGGAGCTGGGCATGGCCTGGTTGCTCTTCTGCCACTCCAGGAGCCTCCTCCCCCAGCTCTGCTGTGATGGCAGCCAGACCTGGCCTCGGGCACATCCCTGCAGTGTGTCTGTCCTGGTGCATCCTTCCCGACATCCCCCAGAAGCCTCATTGTGTCCCTGAGGAAGAGGCAGAGCAGGGATTCGGGGGTCCCTGTCCGCTCATTTTCACAGACGAGGAACCCGAGGCCTTGTAGATGCCGCTCTGGTGTACTAGGGTTCCATCCCTTGCCTGGTAAGCCGTAGGACTGGCCTAGAACCCAGGTTCGGGGCGCCCAGCCCCGTGCATTTTGCCTCAGCAGTTGCAGTTCTGCTCACAGGCAAGGCTAAGGCATTGCTGATACTGTCCTGGGGTGGGTCAGGAGGAATTTGGGGGTCCCCTGATACCCCTGTATCTCCACTCAGGTTGGGAGGCTTGAATAATAGACGTTTATTTCTCATTGTTCTGGGGGCCAGGAAGCCCGAGGTCAAGGCGCTGGCTGGCTGGGCTCCTGCCTCCAGGCTTGCACACAGCTCTCTTCTTGCTGTGTCCTCACCTGGCAGAGACAGCAGGTGAGCTCACTGGTCTCTCCCTATAAGGGTGCTAATCCCACCAGCAACCCCCCCTCCCCCCCCCCCCGCCCCGTGATCTCACCTAAACCTAATTACCTTCCAGCGGCCCCATCTCCAAATAGCATCACACTGGGGGTTAGGGCTCCAGCATATGGATTTTGGGGGGACACAATGCAGTCCATGGCACTCTGCTAGCCCCCACCTGCTGGCTGGTGCTTGCGCCTGGTGACAGCGAGTATCTTCCCCGTAGGGAGGAGAGCTAGGCTCAAAGAGGCGCCAGGCTCCAGGCAGCCCGATTCACGCTCGTGTTAAGCTTCGTGTAGTCAGCAAGCTCTGAGCACCCACCAAGGGCCACTGTACCAGGCACTTAAGGTCACAGAAGTACTAGGAAACCCACATGATGTGGAGTGGGAACACAGCGCACCCATGAGCCTGGAGAAGGGGGACCACTTCCCAAAGGGATGGTGTCCAAGTTCTTGGTTTCTGGTACACAAAGCCCAGGCCCAGCATTGGCAGGTGGGCAAGGGGAAGGGGAAGCACATTTCTGGGCTCAGAGTCAGAGCCATGCTACCAGGCAGCTCCCTCCCTCTCCTGGTCTTGCTCAGCCACCCACAAAGGCCTCCTCGTCACTGATTCAACACGGCGTGGCAGGAGCCCATGGCTGGGGCCCTGGCGCAGGACAGGAGAGAGCTGCAGGAAAGCCTGCCGGGCTGCCAGTTGCCATCTCAGTGCTTTGAGAGTGCACTGAAGGCCCAGGCAGGATGTAATCTGTCCCTCTGAGGGGACACAAATCCCTGAGGCGTGGATTTGAACCGCTGAGCGTGTGTGCCAGGAGTCACTGAGCTGAGTGGGACCTTGCTGTCCGCTCAGCCGCTGTAGCACAGGGGGTCACTGGTGTTGTTCAACCACTTCCATGTTTTATTCGGGAAACTGAGGCCTCACCAAGGTCTTGGGATGTATTATTCGGGACTGCCAAAGAGTCCACCATATTTTATTCTTGATTTCATCATGGCCTTGCTTTGTGACCTTGAGCAGGATTCCTGCCCTCTCTGGGCCTGTTCTCTCTGGATGACAGATGATGACAAGAGCCCCAGCAACACCTGCCTCAAGCTCTTGAAATAGGTCTGCACAGTCTCGATTTCTTGATCTCAGCCAGGCCTTGTTCCCAAGACAGCCCTGCCTTTTGGGTTCAGGAGCCTGAGGAGCATCGAAGCTCCACCCAGGTCTGTATTTAGGGTCTCACCTCTGCCTTCAGAGTGATATCTGATCCTGGGCAGGGCACAGACAGGGGCCACATCTGCTGGTGTAGACACCCCCTGAGCGGTGTGGGGAGACGTGTGTAGATGGAGTTCGCAGAGAGCAAACAGACTCCACAACACGGAGGCCCTTTGCCCACCTGGGAAGCCGTCTGTGGCCGCTTTCCAGCCCTCCCCCTTCCTCTCCCCAGCTGGACTCCCTGCCATCCATCCGTCTTGCCTGTGGAGGAGCCTGTGGCACGCGCTCCCAACCTTGTCAGCTTGAAATTAAAGACTTGCTCCGCAGAGCCGGTCTTCTCCAGAGACACTGCACTTTGATTATCCCCTCGGAAGGCACTGCTGATTTGGTTTCTGCAGTGGTGCTCCAAGGAGTGGTGGGAGGAGGGGAGGAGGAGGGGAGAGAGGGAGGCCAGAGGGGCTGGGGCCGTGCCTTGCAGAGCTGAGAGCCTTTGGCTGCAGTGCTAGGCGTTGCCAGGAGCAAATGGACTCGTGTTTCGATGGTTTTTGTGCCGGCTTGGAGGGAATATTGCCATGAAGTATACAAGGCTGGTTATAATGGACAGACTCGATGATCCTAGGGACAGAGAGGGGCTCAGCATGCCTGGGTTTGCAGAGGGGACTACTTCCCTTCCTTGCCCTGATCTTTGCTTTTCCTGATAAGTTTGTTTGGATAGAAAATGATGTTCAATCAAGAGCTACCTCCTTTCCCTAAACACGTGGCTCACAAGAGGGCAGAGGGCCTCCCTTCAGGGTGCAAAAGAGGAGTGGCTGCAGGTGGCTACAGGTGCCTGGTGCCAGGTGCATGTGTTCCTGTATGTGTAAGTAGCACAGGTGTCAACTGGCATCTGGGACGCTGGCCTGAACCCCTATTTCGCATCCTACGGAAGCTCAGTGTTTTCTCCCAAGATTTCTAAGAATTTCCAGAGCAGGGAGCGAGTTTAAGTTCTCATGAACACCTCGGCTCTGAGCTCGTGCTTCTGTGTAATTCGTTCAGTCTGTGGGTATGTTTCCTCTGTCGCACACGCTGCTCCGGTGCTGCCGTTCCGACTCGGGTCCTCGGATTCGATTCTCTCCTTCTTGTCCAGCCCTACACCACTCGCAGAGGGCACTTACATCTGGGGCTGATTTGCCTGAAGGTGTGGGGAGACGGATAAAACGGTTTCAGGGGTCAGTGTTTGCTGAAAGGTGGGGAAAATGAGAACATGCGAAAGCATGAGAGACAAAATTATCTGGATCAAATTGATATAAACCACTTTTAAAAATGTTTTAACAGCTTATTGAGGTATAATTAACATACAAAAACTGTACATATTTAAAGTGTTCAGGTCACCAAGTTTTGACATAGAGCTCTCTGTCTATAGACACACACACGCGCCGTGAAACCATCCTCCCACACAAGACAGTGAGCAAGGGCCCCAGGCCTGGAAGCTTCCTCCTCTCCCCACTCTAGGCAGCCACGGAGAATTGGTTTGCATTTCCTAGATTTTTATATATAAATGGAATCATGCAGTGTGCACCCTTTCGGAGACAGAGATGTTTTCAATCTCAAAAAGTGCAAGCAGTTTCCTGTTGAATATTTGACTCACTGATTCTTAAAAAGCCCCCGGCCTACTCCACCACGACGCACGGCTCGGCGGCACCCGCACTGCGGGGTTTCTACTTCCCCTGCCCCCAGATTTTGCCTCAGTTTTAATGCAGAGCAGTTCAGCTATCTTTTTGTTTCCTTGACTTTTGCTAATCCATATCCTTTAGAGGCTTATCGAGGTAATTTCCTGAACAAAAGCCAGTTCCCTCCCTAAGATCAATTCCAGTGCCAACTGTTAGGATACATTTTTCTATCCTCTTATGCTGTGTGTGTGAGCGTGTGCCTGTATGTGCACTGTCTGAGAGAGTGTGTAGTGCATGTGTACAGATCTGGGATTGGAAGCATGGGCGGGACAAAGGGGGCTATATGTATGTGTGCGTATATATATATGTATACATATATATATATTAAACATTTGTTGATGGCCAGAACTAGAACTAGACTAAGTGCTTTCTCACATTATCTCATTTAGTCCTTACAGCAAACATGTGACATAGGAATAATAATTTGCTTTAACAGATGGGAAAATGAGACTCAAAGATGCTAAATAAATTGTCCCCAGACACACAACAACTAAGTGGCAGAAATGGAGTGAAACCCCAAGTCTTTGGGACTCCGAATTTGGTGCTCATTTCTCTGCACTGCGAATGATGAGTGGGTTAACTCGGCACCAACCCCAGCTGCCTGGAGGGCCACTTTGGGAAAGATGGTGAAGGTGAGTCTGGGCTCGGCTGGGAGAAATGGCACAATTGATTAGTGATGTCTGCCATGGGCGTGGGTGTGGGAGTGCCGTGTGCCTTATGCCATGCTTCCTTCGTCCTTCCTGTAATGCAAAGTTGAATTGTTATCCTACAGCAACAGGTGACTGGAGGCCTGGGTCTCTGCAGGAGCACCACAGGGTGCTGTATGTCAGCTGGCCCCATCTGGCAGCCTACCTCCAGCAGGGTTTCTTCCTGGCCCTCGGTCCTCAGCCCTCAGTCCTCATCCCTGACGAGCTGTCAGGGGCTGCTCTTATGACTGTTCTCTTCATTTTCTCTCTCCGGCTCTCTCTCAGTGGGAGCCCAGGCCCCTGAGACCGCAGCCTTGCTCCTCTGTCCAGCTCCCCTCTGTGCCCCTGGTCCAACCACTGTCCCCTCTCACCTGCTTCACTGTGCAAACGCCTCCATTCTCGCCTGCCCACGGCCCATTCTCCTGCAGGCAGCAGGAAGGATCCTTCTAACATGTCCTGGGATCCTGCCACTCACCCTTCAGCACTCCCTAGTGGTTTCCATCCTATAAGGACACACTCCAACTGCTCACCACGGAGGTCCCCAGGTGGGACCTCCTTGCTCTCTCAGCCCGCACCGGTCTCTCCCCTGCGCTGCACTCCAGCCACTCAGGCCCCTCTATGCAGCACCAACATGCCAAACCCACAGCTGAACTCGGGGTGTGCCTCGGGCCTGCCTGCCGCTTCAGCGCCGCCTCACCTGCTCTCTAGTAATGACCACCCACCCTCGTGTCCTTTGTGGGACTGAGTACTATGTGAAATGCACAATATGGGTTGAGTACAAGAATGAATATTTCTTCATTCACATTTGAGTCTGGGACAATGCCAGGCACACAGAGAGCATGAAATGACTACGGAAGGGACACATTCAAAGCACTTTATTACAAGCCGCCTCAAATTGTGAGATCAGAGGGAAATATAACGAATGAATAGAAAAGATATGAGTCTCTAGGTGACCTTGGGCTAGCGAGTTAATCAGCTTGGACTTGGGCCTCCTTATTTGCAAAGGGGACCTAGTGCTTGTCCTGCACACAACACAGGATCTAGCGGCCAATGACGGGGCACGGCAAGCGCAGAACACAGAGGCCAGGAAGGGCGAGGAGCAAGGGTCACTTTTTCCATTAGTCAAAACTTTGTTTTTGGTCCCAAGTGCTCTGGCTTTGGGCCCCTGAGCTGCCTGTGTCCTTGTCTGTCCCAGGGTAGAACCAGGGCCTGGCGTGGCATTCCCCAGCTCCAGCCATCTCCCTCCCCTCTCTCCCTGCCCAGTTCTCAGCTCCGGCTAGGATTTCCTCCCTCCCTGTCTCCTTCATGGGCAAAGACGGCTCCTGAGAGTCCCCAACCTCAAACCAAATGTGCCCAGGGGCTGGCACACCAGGCCCTCCTGAGAGCTATATTTAGGAGAAATCAGCCCCTTCCTGGAGCCTGAGGAATATCGTTCACACCCTCAGTGTCACAACCTGACACCTTCTGGGTTGTGCCCCTGCAGAGCTGCTCTGGTGGAAGCACATTCCCTCTCCTCCCAGACCCCTGGTCCATCCCCTCCATCGCCCCGTGCCCATCCCTTCCCTTCCCCGCCTTCATGGAGGAACAGACAGCCTTGCGCCAGGCAGGATGAAGGCTAGAGGGCAGGGAATGTTTTTCTTTCGGGGGGGCCCACAGGCTAATGGTTTCCTCTTAAATGATGCCATCTCTGAGCCACGGTCTCTAGGCCTGGGAGGGGCCCCCAGAACGTGGTCTGGAGAGGCAGGCTGGCTCGGGGAGCAGGACCACAGAGCCCTTGTCACATCTGCTGATGGAGACCCTAGGGAGCGGCTCTGCCTCTGCATGCCCAGGAGTGGGAGCCGGTGCAGCCTAAGGCTAGGTGGTAATGGGGTGTCAGAGACTTGGGGTTCCCCTGGTGTACAGGGGGGCCTCGAGCCAGTCACTGCCCCTGCCTCCCGTGGGTCCTAATTCTGTCTGCTGGTAGATGAGGGGTGAGAACAAGAGGGCTTATGATTATGTTTGCCCTAAAAGACTAAAACCCCACCTTGTTTGACGCAGGTGAGCTGCTTTCTGAGTGGCATTTGGCAGGTGCTGACTCTTGGCTGCTTGGATTCCCTGGTTCTCAGTGCAGGCAGGTCCCACGCCAGCTCGGCAGCAGCCTGTCATTGCTGCCACCATGGCTACCCTTTTTACAAAACCACCACTCACTAGCTGCTTCCATACCTTGCCTCGCTCCTCGGAGCAGTGAGTAAAACCCACTTTTCAGAGGATGAAATGAGACGCAGGGACATAAAGTTGGGAATGACTTGAGCCAGGGTTTGCACCCGATGCCAGGACCCTGCTCATCCCACTCTGCCAGACTGAGCCCCTCATCCCCTCCCGCCTCCCACCACCGGGCAGAACTTTGCATAAATGATCCACAGTGATAAGAGATGACCACGGTGACAGATGAGAGTGAGGGACTGCTCTTCCCTAGACAACTCTGGAAAAAGGACTGGCAGCTCCCTCCTCTCCCAGGACAGTAGGCCCAGGACCCCAGTGTTTGCAGAGACACAGGTGCCGTGATGGCAAATGTTGTCGAAGAACAAACTTGCTGGCCGTTGTGCTGTGCTCCCTGAGCAGGGCAAAGGGCTAGCGGGGCCAGCGTGATCCGAGACCAAGGGGCCGGCCTGAGCAAGGATAAACAACATGTTGGTAAGGAAGCGGGACAAGTAAATAAGGAGACAGATGCTGCACGAGCGGGTTCCAGGGGACCGAGCCGCAGCAGGAGGGCACCGGGGCAAGGAAACTGGCCTGTGTAGAAAGATGGCGTTTGATAGACTAGGACAGGTATGAGCGAGGGACAGCTGGGCTTTCCAAAGCTTTCTCTCTGCTTAGAGAGGACGGGAGATGGAGTCTCTGAGGCTGGCTGGTGCCATTCCCCCCACCCCCAGCTCCCTGCTCCTTGTTCTGAAAAGCCCGGGAACCTGAAATAGCCTGCACTCCCCTTAGAAGCTGAGGTGGGGTCTCTAGGCATCAAGATCTCCCTCCCTCCCCCGAGGGCGCCCATCACTTGACAGACTCGAACTTCAGAGTGTAAAGGCAGGGGGATGAGGAAGCTCCTCAACCAATCAGAAGCCGATAAACCAATCAGATGGTTTCTTCTAAGGCAGCCTTGCAAATAAGAACAAAACTTCCCAGCCTGAAAATGACTTCCTCCGCCCTCCCCTATAGAGCAAGAGGACGTCGAAACAGTGGCGTGGGCCTTCTCTGCCTGATGGAATGCTTGGAAACCTAACAGCACACCAGGGCAGGGGGCTGAGTGCCAGCCCCCTCTGCAGCCTTTGGGATTGATGTCATGGTGGGCAACACAGTGTCCAGCTAGAACCGGGAGAGACCAGGGCAGAGAGGATGGAGCCTCTTTGAGATGATCTCAGAGTTCTCCAAGAGGAGAGGTAGGTGCCACCCAGGGCTCTCCAGGGTCTTCTCTAGGGGCAGGCTGGGTTTCGGCTGGGGTAGAAATCCCTGTGCCATCGGCTGTAGATCTCGAGCCGACGCATCCATCTGATAGCACCGCCAGTTCATTTGTATCCATTTAGTGTCTTCCTCAGATGCTGGGATCTGTCTTCATTAGGGAGGGAAGGAGATATTTCCTCTGATGAGGTCTGAGGGACAACTTCACCTTCATCCTGTCTCACCCAAGACTGGAGCAGTGAGCAGAGTGTTTGGCTGAGATCTCAGAGAGAGAGATGGGTTCTTGTTTCTCCCTAAGAGGAGTGGTGAGCCCCTGGACAAAGGGATTCCCGGGCAGAGGGCCTCTGGCTTCAGTGCCTACCCCAGGGCTTTTCTACCCTGAGGTGAAGAGACCTGAGAAGAAGCCAAGGGCTGTCCATCCCTCAGCCTGGTGGCTCCATGTAAGGCCCTGAAAACATTAGTGCCCTTTGCTCTGGGGAGGGCATGCATGTTAGTCATCTATTGCTGTGTGTGGCCGATCCTTCCAAAACACAGTGCTTAAAACTACAATAATTGTCTAATATCTCTCATGGTGTCTGGTGCTCTGGAACAGCCAGGTTGGGTGGTCCCAGCTCAAGCTTCTCATGAGGCTGCAGCCAAAATGTTGCTGGGGCTGTGGTCATCTGAAGGTTTGACTGGGGCTGGTGGGTCCATTCCTAGGGTGCTCATCACGTGGTTGGCAGGTCAGTTCCTCTCCTGTGGGTTCTCTGTGGGGCTGCTTGAGCACCCTCCTAACATGGAGGCTGCTTTCTCCAGGAGACCAAGGTGGAAGTTGCAATGCCTTTTATGACCTGGCTTTGGAAGTCGCGTGCCATCACTTGCACTGTATTCGGTCAGTCACACAGTCCAGCCCTGGTTCAGTGTGGGAGGGGACTACCTAAAGGGCTGGAATTCCAAGAAGATCAATGGTAGCCAGCTCAGCTTGGAATCTGGACACCACAGCAGGGAGGACAAAAGCTTAGGGGAGGAATGGCGTTGGGACTGAGGCTTCCCACGGGATTGGGAACCCAAGGGAATGGGGATAATGAAGAGAGCACTGACCCTAGCATTTGAAAGACCTGGGATTTAATCCCAACTGAGTCACTTACTAGCTGTGCCACTTGGGGCAGATAACCTCACCTCTCTTAGCCTCGACTTCCTTATCTGCTAAGAGGGGGTGCATGTCCTGCATCATACGCCTGCCCAGGGCTTGACTGCGGTGTGTGGCACATGGGCAGCCTCAGAAAATGATCATCCCTTCTTCCCAGGGTTCTAGCCCCCAATTCCAGGACAAATGCCACAAGCATTTTGGTCACCTGTCATTCACCTTCTGGGGCCACTGACCAGGGGAAGGAGATTCATTAAAAGTTCCTGCCAGGTGCTGTGGCTCACACCTATAGCCCTAGCTACTCAGAATGCTGAGGGAGAAGGATCACTTGAGGCCAGAAGTTCAAGACCTGCCTGGGTGATATGGTGAGATCCTGTTTAAAAAAAAATCATGTCACCCCACCAAGTATATAGTAACATCTGGGCAAGATAAACAAAATGAAAGGTTCCTGGCTCCCCTCCCCAGGCAAGCTCCTGGGTTGCAGGGGCTGGGTGCCGAGGGGATGTGTCTTCTTCCTTTCTTGGTATGGCCAAATGCCTACAGATGGCTCTATGGACCCCAAATTCTTCCTTTTACCTGCTGGGTGAGCCCTCTACTCCAGGGGATCACAGGCCTTCTCTCCAATATGCTGCACTTACTATACAAGGAATACCAACGCCTGCCAGAAACAGCTGCTCGCACAGCGCCAAGAAGAAGCTGCCAGGCAGCCAGCCGCAAGTGAGGCACTGCAGGCTGCTGGGGTGGACGACGGAGGGAGGCGGGAGGAGTGGAGAGGGCAGACCCCAGGTGCCTGTGTTCTAACCTTGTGCCAGCCAGTGGGGTTGGAGGGAGTCCGTAGGCTTTGGCTTCAGGGACTCTGGGTTTGAGCCCTCCCTTTAGCTTGTCCAGAGTGAGCGGCCCAGGCTTTGTGGAAGGTGCGGAGTGCTCAGAACTGACCTCTCACTGCTCCTGGCTCCCAAGTCCAGCTGAAAATGATGCCAGCCAATGGGAGAGCTGCTGGTTTCTGGAGGCACCTCTACATCAGGACACTTTGGTGTGCACCCAGCCCCCGGTCCCAGATTCATCCATGCTTCAGCACAGTTAGTAGCAAATTCTGGACCTACCTCCTCTGGAGACTATTTGTAATGATCCAGATGACTCTATTCAAGCCTACTGAGCACACTCTTCCGAAGTACCTGCCAGGTGAACATGACCTACCCCATTCCTGCAGGGGCTGGGGATGCAAAGAGTCATCGTGTCGTATAAAGACCGATGGGAGCTCAGTGAGGAGGACATTTAACTCTGCCTAGCATTAGTGCAGGCATGGGGCCTGCCAGGGGTGGCGTCCCAGAAATCATGACATGGAAGCTGGGCCTTGAAGGATGAGTAGGAGTTTTTCAGGTGAAAAATAGAGTGAGAGGTGGGGAAGGGCACAACAGACAGGAAAGAGCGTGAGCGGAGGCCCGGGGACGTGGAAGGGAATGGTGAGTGGCCAGGTCTGCGCGTCTGCATGTGAAGTTTGTCACTGTGGGAGACACGCCTGGGGGTGAGCAGACCAGAGCAAGGATGTGAAGGACTTTACTCCCCGGCTGAGCTTGACATCCTTTGTCTGGCGGCCAAAGGGAACCACGGGGCGTATCTGAGAAGGAGGCGCAGCACGGTCCAGCCTCTGCCTTAGAACCACTGGGATGAGCAGGGCCCGGCTCCCGCTTCTTCTCCCCTCCTCCTCCTGTCATCATGTGCCCACCACGGCCACCACCCAAACTCACCCCATCAGAGAAGGGTTGATGGAGCTGCGCCACCGAGTTAATACAAAACTCCCGGCCTGGGCGCCGCGCGGCCCAGGAGGGAGGCAGCTGTAACAAGAGAGGAAATTACAGATAAGAGTGGAGAAATGGCCACAGCAAGATGAAGGGAAGGCAGGAGCTGGCAGAAAACAAACCAAGGTGTCAAGACAGAATCAATAACCATCACCGAGAAGAGAAGAAGATGGGATTCATTACAGAGAGGGTAAAACAGACATTACGCGGCCCGCCCGGGCGGCTTGCCGCACAAGTGGAAGAACTTTCCACTCGGCAAGTGCTGACGGTGGAAATGCTTGACAACGCAGCAACTTAGGGGAGAGCACGGGGAGGGAGCCCGAGCCGGGGAGGAGCAGAGAAAGGGACATGTGGAGAGTCCGAGTTCGAGAGGGACAGCCAAACACACAGAGGGACCCAGGATCACAGCCAGACGGATGTGCGGAGGCAGACAAATGGGCTTGGGTTTGATTTATTTCATGCCTGCATTCTTAAGCCAGGGATGCAGAGGGACAGGGACCTCTGATTCTGCAGGGAGCTAGGACAGACCTAAAACTGTCAAAGGCATGGAAGTGAAGGAAGAAGATAAAGGCACGGAGGAAAACAGGGACCAGCATGTCAGCAGAGAATGCGTGTCCTCTTGGCTGAGGGACCAAGGGCCGAGCAGGCCGGCTTCGGCCTCTGTAGCGGCGGAGGGAGAAGGAGGATCTGACGCCAGGGAAGGGCGGGTCTGAGCTGGTGCACATGCGTGCAAAGGAAAGGCATCTCCCTGAACCGGGTGAGGGTCTTACGGTCCTCCCCCCATCAATCCTGGGACAGGCAGGGGGCAGAGACTTCCTCCGACTTGGGTGGGAAACCCACACTGAGCAAAGGCAAGTCTCAGGCCGCCTAAACTGTGACGGTGGCGAGGCTGCCAGGTCCCAGGGGGGCTGGATTCCAGGACAGCATCCTCTGCAGTTGGACCAGGCAGTAGGGCAGGTCAGGATGAGGGCTAAGGTCTAGACTAGGGGAGCACCCAAGATGGAACAGCAGGGATTCTGACAGGTGGGTGGAGTGGTGGAGGGGACAGCAGGAAGCCTCAGGGAGGGTCTGGTGCCAGCAGCAGGATTATAGCCCTTGGGAAGGGGGTCTGGCCTAGAGAGGTATCGGGAAGGTTAGCAAGACAGGGTCTTATACATAGGAGTGATGCACACCCCACGTTGTCAGTCTCAGACCCACCTGGATCAGCACTGGGCACCGTGAAGGCTGGACCTGGGCTTGAGGCCAAGCGTACTAGGTAGAGGAGGAGGGTGGAAGGAGGGACCCCAGCCTTGGCAAGAGGAGGGCTACGGAGGCCAGGACCAAGACAGGTACAGGGACCTGAGGCTCCACCCCAGGGTGCCGAGGCTGGCTGGTTTAGTGCTTGCAGAACTGTGAGCAGGACAGCTGTGGGCAGTGGATTGGGGCAGGCTAGAGGCCAACGGATCTGGGAGCCAACACTGGCTGGGACCCTGTGCCCTAGGCATCCTGCCCCCAGGAGGTGGGCACCCGACGGGGCCAGCCTGGAGGGTCCTGGAAGCTATGCTTGGCGCTGGAGTTTGAAGTGTGTACCTGTCAGCGCCAATCTGGAGTGTGAGCGAGATGGGAGCTGGGAGAGCATCCAGGCCCTTCCTGGTGCACTCACACTGGGAGAGAACGAGGTCCTCAGCCACGGGTTTCCTGTTCGATCACTGCTCTCCCAGGCAGGGAGGCCAGGGAGCAATGATGCCACCAGCCAACAGTCACCACGATACACTTACTGCGTGCCAGCCGCTGTGCGCAATCTTACTTGAACCACTTATTTATCTTATTTAAAATGTCCATTTTGAAGAAGAGGAAACAAGTTCAGAGAGCTGATGGAACTGGCCCAAGGTCACACAGCTTTGAAATGATAGAAGTAGGATATGAACCCAGGCAGTCTGGCCCTGGAGCTGGAACACTTAACCTCACCATCACCTTGGCTTTGCCTGAGGGCAATCCCTAGGTTCTTCACATTTCTCACACCAAAGATATTGCAGAAGGCTCTTCTGAGCTGGCCCAAGTCTGACCCCAGATTCTGCAGGTCTCTGACCCGCCAGCAGTGGCTTCTATGCCTGGGCTGGTCGTGTGGGCCAGCTTCCCCTGGCAGCTCCCGGGACACCCTCTCCTGGCAGCTCCCCGGGACACCTTCTCTTGGCAGCTCCCTGGGCCTTGCAAGGAGGTTGCTGGGCTCCACGTGTTGGCGACAGTAAGGACCAGCTGGAAGTAACTTTGTGAGCCCTGAGCCCCCTGACTCGTCCCTGTCGCTCTACCTGCACCCCACCTGTGTGTCCCTCCCATGGTGGCCATGTAGGTCCCTTCAGCCATCCTGGTCTCGGTCTCTCTGCCTATGTCCCGGTTCCTCCTTCCTGTGGGTCAGGCTTTCTGTTTGTCCCTGTTTCCCTCAGAGTCTGCACTTCCCTTTCTGGCCCTGTCTGCTGTGTCTTTCCTCCGTGTTTTGCCTCCATCTTCCTGTGTTCCTTTTGCGCTTTCTGTGCTACGTGTCTAGATCTGCCTCTGCCTCCTCCCGCCTGTGGTTTGCACCACCTTGCAGAAAAGCCACGGCTATTTGGGTGATTTGCTTGGCAGATCTCCTAGAGCCAGGCACGTCCTGCAGGCCCTGGCCCTCCCACCGCCAGCCCCCTTCTCATTCTCGGATCTGGGCTTGGAGCTGGTGGGGGCACGAAGGAGCTGCCCAGCCAGGGCAGGTGGAGGCTGCTGAAGCCCTGGCCTCACTTGAGACGCTCTCAGGGGAGTGAGGGGCTTTTGTCACAGCTCTTCAGCACGGAGACAACATCCACAGCCTTGGGAGAGAAAAACGGAGTTATGGCCTGGGAGCAACAGGGAGTAGTGCAGTTGAAAGCCCGTTGATGCCAGAAAAATCTGGTTAAAACAATGAATTGGTCAAACATAACTATTTCTGACTCCCTAACTGTTTGGGGTGCAATGCTGTCCCCTTCATGTCCCTGAAATAAGGATGCTGAAGCCCAATCCCCACCCTGCAACTGCTGTGAAATGGCAAGGCCCCCTCCCTGTCCTGGGCCCTAGACCCAGGGGCTCTGTGCTTGCCCGTCCTGCACCTGGATGGCTCCCCCCAAGGTGTCTGCATAGCTTGTCGCCTCACCTCCCACAGGTGCTCTGCTGAGGCCTCCTGTCCCCTTCCCTCTGCCTCGCTCCCATCTCCTTCCGCTGTTTAGTTAGTCCATGGCTGTAATCACCATGGGGACAGGAATTTCTGCCTGTCTTATTAACCATACCCCTAGAACTTCTGATAGAGTTGGGTACATAGTAGGTGCTCCATAAATAGTAAACAAATGGATACTCTTATATATCTGGACTGGAAATTTTGGTGTACCATGGGGAGGGTTTTGCAATCTTTATGTATTTTTCAACATGTTTATCTATGTTTTAGAATCTGTTATTTCCTTTTGTGTTTTTTATTTCTAATTCACGCTCAATCTATTATTCCTGTTCTGAGTTGTTTATGATAATATAAATGGTAATAAAAAGTGGGAAATAACCTAACTATCCAATAACAGGGATTAGCTGGAAACATATATAGTATTATAAAACAGAATATGTGATAAGATTCTATTTTTGTAAACACACTGTGTGTGTAGCTATGTAGATATTTTTCTCTCCCTGGCAAGATTTTTTTTTTTTTCCAGAGACACAGGTATGGCCATTAATAGGTGCCAGGTGAAAAAGTGGCTCTGGAATCAAAGGGTTTAGGAAATAACAAAGTAAAACAGTTTTCTTAACTGAGGCTCTCTCCAGAGCTTTCTATTCATTTACAATGAACATGACAATAAATATTCATTGCAATGAAGATTATGAAGCTCTAAGGAGAGGATAGAATATACAATACTTTAAAAAATTTGACCAGGTCTATTGTTGCTGTTAGTGTCCTTGTTTTACAGTTCAAGGGAATAAAGTTCTGGAACTTTCTTTAGGAAGTGGTAAAATGCACTCGCATGTAAGTGCACGCACACACACACACACACACACACACACAGAAGAATCCAGAAGTGTAGATACCAAGATGATGTCGGTGGTTGCATCGGAATAGGTGGGCTCATAATTGTCCTTTATGTTCCTTTTGCTTGTCTGTACTTTCTGTAATGGGCACTTTTATAAGATAAAAAGAAGCATAAATACAAAACAAAACTATAAAAGAAACTATAAAGGAAAAAGATCTGGAAAATTTCAATTTGGGGGTCCTCTGCCCTCTTTTAAAACATTTGTAATTTGTTTCCAAGCTGCTCTGCTAGCCTTTTTGCCAATGCTTCTTATAATTTTTATTTTGAAAATTAGTTGTAAATGAATGTTTCTAACCAACAGCTCATGTTTTTTTATGCCCAGTGCATCATCTTGACCAAATAGTCATTTCTGGACCAAATCAAGCAGGGAGATGGGAGGAGGGACTTGGAGCGGGAGGTGAGGGAGAGAGCAGGAATAGATTAGGTGGGAAGAAGGGAGTAAGGCAGGGAGCGGCAGAGACCAGAGAGGTGAGAGGGAGTGGGAGGAAGAGAGCGGAGAGAAAGAGAACTCGGAGAAATGATGGAACAAACGAGAAGAGGGACATTCATCTGCCCCTTGTCCCGTGCTGAGCACCAGGCGATCGGTGCCCAGGAGCTTGTCCTCTTGGAGATGACAGCCAACGGGGGAGATGGGAAATAAACCATTTCCAAAGAGCTTCTGGCGTCCTCATGCAGGGAGCCGGCGGTGCTCTGGGGCGGAGAGACGCAGAGGCAGCTCTCCAGCAGCGCCCTGGGGTGCGGCCACCCCTGAGCTACCCTTTCTCCCAGAGAAGAGAAGCTGGGTCCCTTAGCTCCTGGCCAGGGTCTGCGGGAGAAGCTGTGTGGCTGCCACCAGGCTAAGCTGGGTGGGGAGGGCTGAGCCCTGTCTGTCTCGAAGCTACGTATGTATCACCAGCAACACACACTGTTTTTACAGAGACTGTTTGCTATACATCGACAAAAATAGATTTTTTTTTTTAGAAATGCTTATTCAAACACTTTACATAAGATTGAGGAATGTCAATTGCTCCCACCAGAGAACACATACTATTATTTTGATCTGGTGACTGGTGGAGATTATGCAGGGGCTAAAAAGGGGCCCGGACCCACCCCAAGGCACACCCCGTGTCAGGAATTGGTGCAGTCGAGTCCTGCTCCCAGCCAGAACGGGGATGAAATGGCCTCCGGAGGCCCCTTCCAGCCTGCAGGCCCTTTAATCTGCACAGTTCGGTGATGGCCAGCGCCCAGCCTCGCTGCACCGGCCCGGGCCCCTGCCTGCCTCCTGCCCTCATCGCGGTTTCTGGGCTGCGCTCCTGGTGGGCGGGTGAGCAGCCAGCCACTAATCCCCGATTAATATTTCATGCTTCTGATGCAGAGTGCGGGAGGGAGGCTTGTGGAGGGCTGAGAGTGGCGGGAGAGCTGGAGAGGCCGAGAGCTGCTTCGTGGTCGAGGAAGAAGGAGTGGACCATGGGAAGGACCACTCTGGGCCCAAAGGCTCCTCGGTGGCCATAACCCACCGGCCACCCGCCACTCTGCTGGGACGGGGCAGAGCGCAGCAGGCGGGCGAGGGCGCTGGCTCTCCACCCAGCCCAGCCTCGTGGGCAGGAGCCCCGTGCGCCGGCTCTCGCCCACGTTTCAGAGCTTAGAATCCAGCCGGAGAGGCACAGATGTTGAACAAATACACAGACCAATAAATGCAAACGTTGAGGGGCACAACTCCCGGGGGGAGTGAGGCTGACAGAGGGGAGCCAGGTGAGGAGGGGGAGGGGCGGGCCGGGCACAGCCTAGAGGGGGCACTAGTGCCGGAGGGTCCAGGCTCCGGAACCTACCTCTTGCCTCCAATGGTGGCTGTCATCCCTGAGTGAGCTTGGCCGGCTCCTCTGCTACACCTCCATGCCCCAGCTCCCTCCCCTGCGAAAGGACAGCAGCAGTGCCCCGCTCTGCAGCGTCACCTGCTGTGTTCAGCGAGCTCACACAGGTAAAGCACCCGGACTGGTCCCGGACCCATCATAGGTTCTCAGGAAATGTTAGCTAGTAGCACTGTCATTGATATGACTTGATCTTCCAGGAGGAAAACTTACGTGACGCTAAGGTGCGGATTTGCCCATGAGCAACTGGACTAGAGATCCCCGCTGCCTCTCCCCTGCCCGGCTTCCACCGCCCTCTCCACTCAGGGCACAGCGTCACCTACACGTGGCCCGGGGGCAGCAGGGAGGACCGGGGAAGTGGGAGGAGGGCGCAGCTCCCATCTCCCCGTCCCGCCCGAGGAGCCCCAGCTGGCAGCTGTGACAGATGGCCGTGCTTTGAGTGACTACTTCAATTCTAACTCTTTTCGATAATCCAGCGCCCAAAAGCCACATACTTTAAAACTGTCCCTGGATCATAGATCAGCCCAAAGAGACCCAGTCCAGCTCAGTTAATAACCTCTGGAAGCACCATCAATCAATGCGGAGCCCTCCTTAGGGCGCTCCGTACAGACTCCTGGCAGAGACGAATGCTTGGGCCTCTGCTCTCGGCCGCGGCAGCCAGGCTGTTTGCGTCTCGCCTTCTTGCACCAGAACCTGGACTTTTCTGAGCTGAGCCCCGAGGTAGAGACAGGAGTAAGACGGGTGGGCAGGAGCAATCGAGTGACTGTCACTTGGAGAGAGGAGGTGAGTGTCTCTCCCTACTCCCTCAAGCGACTCCCCGCCTTCCTGCCTCTCATGGGCCAGGCCTGTGAGGTGTGCTCACGCAGCTGGCTGCAACCCCAGGGCAGGGAGGAACCCCCGATGGCCTCAGCCTCTCCTGCAGGAACCCCCTAAGAGCCTGCCCCTTTGGGGGGCACCATGCAGGCAGAAAACACCCTGCACTGCTGGGTGGGAGCTGCCATCAGCCGACAGCCGCGACAGCCATGCTTGGACGTTCTGGAAGCTGTCGGACCAGGAACAGAGTCCTTTCTGTTGGAAACCCCCTGGGGCCGGTGAGTTCCTCCTTCCTGCCACCTCTTGTCCCCAGCCCTGCTCCCTGCCACTTACAGACCTGCCCCAACACCCAGCACACTCTGCCTGAGCCTCTTTGAAGCTTAGACACCACTGTGACCTGGTCACTCTGGCACCTAGGGAATAAGGCCCACGGCTCCTGGCCTGGTGTCCAGTTCCAAACTGACCTGCCAGGGACACTGTCTGCACTATTTCTCCTCAGCCTGAACCCTTGGCTCACCCCCAATGAGTCACTCCTTCCTCACCCACCACCGCCGTGTGCATTTCAGCCTTTACTCATGACCCACATGAAATATCCTCCCTGTGCTTTCTACCTATTCAAACCCTACTCATTCTGTAAGTCCCTGCTGAAGTCTCACCTCCTCCATGAAGCCCACCTTGACTACTCCAACCCCTACTTCTGGAACTCTGTGGGAGTGCTTTGCCACTGCCGTAGCCCTGGGCACCTGGCATGGGCAGCTTTGCATAGCTGGGCTCATGCTTGACTTGGAAGCCCTGCCTTATACTTCTTTGCGTCCTGCACGGGTGTTTTTCTTTGTCTCCCCTACCCTAGGCTTATCTTTACACATCCAAGTATCTCCCAGGCTTCAAAGCTTCCTCCTCAGGATTTTGGGAGGGTGACAGAGCCAGATGGGAAGCCCAGGAGATAGGAACCATGTGTCCTCTTCAACCCTGTGTTCTCAGCACCTCAAACCAAGCCTTGGGTTCAGAGCGGACAAAAGACATTGGCTGAATTGGATTCCGTGGACCTTCATCTTTACCTCTTCCATGGCACACATTGCTTTGAGCCTTGTGTTGTAAGTGATATTCTCCCTCTCATTCTGTAACCTACTCGACATCTTGTTTCCCCAGCCGTATCTAGCAAGGTGCCTTGCTGTCAATGCCAAACACTTGGGTGAAGCCCTAGAGGAAGCTTCTCCAGCCATCTCTGGAAGCTCTCTCCGGCCTCTGGTTACCTGCACATGGAAGTGGAGGTGTGCCGCGCCGCCTGGGCGCGGTTAGGCAGCCCTCCGTGTATGTGTGCCTCGGTGTGTGTGCTTTATCCATTCGCCCACCAGTGGACGTTTAGGTTGCTTCCACATCTTGGCTATTGTGCATAATGCTGCCATGGAATATTACTCAGCTTTAAAAAAGAAGAAAAACCTATTATAAGCGACAGCATGGATGAACCTTGAGGTCATTATGCTAAGTGAAATAAGCCAGTCACAGAAGGGCGAACACTGCATGATTCCACTCATAGGAGGTACCTAAAGCAGTCAAACTCATGGACACCAAAAGTAGAGTCGTGATGGACAGGAGTGGGTGCGGAGGAGGAAGTGCACAGCTGCTGTTCGGTGAGCATGGCGTTTTAGTCATGCAGATGGAAAATTCTAGAGATCCGCTACACGCCATTGTGCTTATTATTCACAACAATGCCTCGTACACTTTAAAATTTGTTAAGAGGGTAGATCTCATGTTATATGCGGGGTATTCTTTTTTTGCCACAATAAAAAAGAGAAAGATATCTAAAGGAATTAAAATAATATATATTTTTAAAAATATCCCACCCTGTAGTCTTCTGGCCCTAAAGGCCCTTCTCTTCCCAGTTCTTTCTGCCCTCAACCACCTTCAGGCTGCCAGCTCTGTGTTCTGGCAAAAGCTCTGGGCTTGGGGCTGGGAGACTCGGGTTTCTTGACTTTACTCCTATGGACTGTGTGCTGTGTGCAAAATACTGAAACCCCTTTCCCTGAGTTCCCTTATCTCTGAAAATGGAAAGCACAGAAACACCAGTCCTGGCCTCCTCACAGAGTTTCTGGGAGAATCTAATGAGCTCCTGTTTGAGGAAGCGCATTGTGAATGACAAAGCACTACACAGGATGCTGTTATTATTCCAAGGAAGTTTCTGGCCAGATGGATGCTGGGGGATCAGGAGCAGTAGATCCTCTCCGTTCGCTCATTTGAATTAGGGACAGTCAAGATTGCTACAGAAAGTGGTCCCAGGGCCTGAGCTGCCTGGGGGGTTGTGCTTCAGTTAGGATCAGATTCAGCTACAAGTAACCAAAGTAACAGTGGCTTTATTGATGGGAGCTGATATTTCTCTCATGTGAACATCTGGAAGCAGCAGGGAATGTCAGGGATGGAAACTGGTCCACACACTCCCCAGGGCTCTGTGATCCTGCCAACTCGCTGCTCTGCCATCTCTATGGTGCAGCTCTGTCTTCACTGTCCAAGGTGGCTGTCATCATATCCACAGGTGGCTTCATGGAGAAAGGACAAGTAGAGGGCAAAGGGCACACATGCCAGATGTATTTTAAGGAATGTTCTTGGAAGCTGCCACACAATACTTCTACTTGCGCATCATTGGCCAGAACTTAGTCACATGGCCACACTTAGCTGCAAGGGAAGCAGGGTATGCAACCTCTGCTCTGGTGGCCACATGCCCAGGAAAGTTCTATTGCTTTGAAAGAAGAGGAGAATGAATATTGGAAGGAAAACAAGCATCTCTTCTATGGGCTGGAGGGGAGTTGGGAGGGAGGAAATGCCACTCAAAATCCCCACATTTTTCTGTTGGATCCTCAAGCCCTTTATTACTGTGCTTCTTTGAGCCAAAGGCCCGTCAGGAAGGTGATGGTTTAGACGCTTGGCATCTCCAGCTTCCTGCTGTCCTCTCCATTCCCACAGGCACAGCAGCCACCTGGATGCCCCAATTTCAGGACTGAGAGTTTAGAAACGAGCAATTTCACTGTTTTCCTGCCTCAGAGGCAAAGGTGGCCAAATTATATTTGCTGATAGTGTAGGACTGTGGTCCCCCAACCCCTGGGCCACAGACCAGCACTGGTTCAGGGCCTGTTAGGAACCGGGCCGCACAGCAGGAGGTGAGCATCGGGCAAGCGAGTGAAGCTTCATCTGTGTTCACAGCCACTCCCCATCACTCACATTACCCCCCTGAGCGCCACCTCCTTAGATTCTCAAGGACCACAAACCCTACTGTGAACTGCGCATGCAGGGGATCCAGGTTGAGTGCTCTTCGTGAGAACCTAATGCCTGATGACCTGAGGTGGAGCTGAGGTGGCGATGCTGGCGCTGGGGAGCGGCTGCAAATGCAGATTGTCATTAGCAGAGAGGTCTGACTGCACAGAGACCATAATAAGCCAATTGCGTACAGACTCATATCAAAACCCTATTAGTGAGTGGCAAGTGACAATGCCATAATAATAGAAATAAAGTGCACAATAAATGTAATGTGCTTGAATCATCCTGAAACCAATTCCCCCATGCCCCCATGTCTCCTCCACAGAAGTAGCCCGACTTCTGCTCTTGCACGCTATGGCTCTTGTGCAGCCAAGGCCACGTCTGACCTCCGTACTGCACGATGAACAGGCCCTTCTCGGCTCTCACCTGTCTGTTACTGTCCCTGGCATTGGACGCTGTTAACTGCTTCCTTCTTCTGAACACTCTATCCTTCCTTTATTACCACGACACCCTTGTCCCCACACTTCTCCCACTAGCTTCTTTTAGTCTCTATTTCTTACTCTCTTCCCTTTCCCCGCATGTCCATGCTCCCTAGAGGTGTGGCCTTTCTTTCTTCGTCTCACTCTACACTGTCTTCCCAGGTGACTCAATACACACCGTTTACTTTAAAAGGCACCACTGTGCCGTTGACCACGTCTCCATCCCTGGTGCACTGCTGAGGCCCAGGCCTGTATATCCAGCTGCTCCTGGCCACCCTTCCTGGATGTCCACTGTCATCTCGCCACCCACCTTTCTGAAGCCACTCCTCACCTTCCCTCCAAACCCGCTCAACCTGCTGCACCTCCTCTCTTGGTTGGAGGCACGAACAGCTGGTTGGTGGCTGAGGCTGGGCCTGGAGAGCCGTCTGGATCCGCTGTGCCCTTCCCCTGACTCAGGCAGCCTCCAGGCCCTGCCAACTCTGCGTCTCCACTTCTCCGCAAGGGCACCCTTTCTCTTCTCCGTCGCCCCCAACTTTGCCTCCCTGAGGGACTGCATGAAGCTCCCAGGTCACTCATGGTCCCCAGGGCTATCTCTCTCTGTTTCTTTTCCCACCCAAAGTGACCCCTTAAAAACACAGAGTTAAACATTTATTCATTTAACGAATGTTTCTTGTGTGCCTATTATGTTCCAGACATAACACGTGTGTTCTAAGCGTTAGGGATATGGAAATGAATGACACAAATAGACTCTTCCTGGTGGAATTTACCTTCTAGTTGGGTGGGTGGGGGGGGGCAGACAATAAACAAATAAATAATTCTATGTCAGGCGATGGTGAGTTCTAGGAAGGAGAAAAAAGAAGGACAAGGGGATAAAAGGTGCCCGCAGGGCAGTGCTGTGCTGTGGAGGGGCACAGAGAAGGTGTCTCTGAAAGGGTGACACTTGAGCAAAGACAGAGGGAGTGAGGGTGAGCCCTGTGAGTATCTAGGGGTGGGAGGAGAGCACCCCAGATGGAGGGAACCGCGTGCTTTCTGTGTCTGAGCAGCAACGAGGCCAGCGTGGCTGGAGAGGAGAGGGGCCACATGAAGGCAGAGAAGTGTTAGGAAGGCAGATGGCAGAGGATCTTGTGGGCCATTGTGAGGACTTTGGCTTTAACTATGGGAGAGATGGAAGCCATCAGAGGGGGCGGAGCAGGAAGGGGGCAGGACCCATCGTTTGTCCTGGACGAGTCTCTCAGATTGCTGCGAGTCTCTCAGATTGCTGCGGGAGAGTCTGCAACAATTTGAAGGTGACTGCAGCAGCTCAGGTCAGAGGGGACAGCGTGGACCTGGCCCACAGCCGTGGACCTGGCCGGCAACCACGGAGTGGTGAGAAGGGGTCAGATTGGGGAGATACATTTTGAAGGAGAATGGATGAGGAAATCGTGACAGATTGCACACAGAGCGCCAAGACTGAGGAGAGGCCAAGACTGAGTCCAAGGGTTTTGGTTGAACACCTGGAAGGCTGGAGCTGCACTTCCTTATATGGAGAAGCCCCAGGGAGCTCCGGCCAGTGGGCGGGGTGGGCCCCGTGAGAGCACGGTTTGGACAGGTTCGGCTTGGGGGGCTTTCACCCACATAGGGGTGTACCTGGATACTCGTGGGAGGACTCTGGATGACTGAGATGTCAGGCCCTGCTGGAAGCCCCTAAACGGCTCTCCTTTGCCCTAAGGTCAGAGTCTGCCCTGGGAGGGGCAGGAGTTAGTTTGGGGCAGGAAAAAAGGGCTCTCTCAGGCCAGGCTGGAGGAGTTAGAAAAGTCAGGGGATCAAGCAAAGCCTGGGGCTCAGTAAGATGCTAAGTCCAATGCCGAAGAAGGGAGTTCAAATATGTTAGCAACCTCACAGGGGCCAAAAGCAAGCACGGTATTAACTTCTATTTGCCCGACAGTCTCAGCTCAGTTTTTATTACTTCTGGAAAGCCTTCCCCACCTCTCTGTGTGGTTAAGTCTTTCTTAAGCCTTTATAGCACCAGGTATATAGCTCGTCTTTAGAGCACTTACTATAATTTACATTGGATATTTCTAATTTTTAAAAAATTACCTCGATATTACATTTGATATTTGTAAGTTACCTTTACGCATTTGGTTATTGGGTTAATGTTTGGCTCCTCTATTAGACTCAACACCACAAAAGGGCAGGGACTACTTCTGTCTTGTTTTTTGCTGTGATGAGTGAACGAATGGATTCACGCGCACGCAGAGCCTGGAATTGCAGAGGCAGGGGAGAAAACCAGACGGTGGAGGCCGGGAGCGTTGCCTGGAACACGTGGTGTTGTCCAAGCCTGGTTGTCATGGGCCAGCCAAGGCGGGGCGTGCAGGTGGGGAGAGGGGTGGGCTGACGCAGGCCCCCAGGCCTGGCACCCCTCACGACCTTCTGTGGTCTGGCTCCTTCCTGCCCTCCAGCTTCATCTCTTTCTGTATCTCTGTGTTCATCTTATAAAGACCACAGGGGACTGCTCCTGACTGTTTGCTACTTCATACCCCTAAGCCTTTATTCACACTCTTCCCTCTTAACCTTCTGTTCCTATCCATGGCAAATTCCTGCTTCTTTTTCAAAACTAGGCTCAGATGCCACCTTCTCCAGGTGGCCTTTCATAATCCCCCCAGACTCTCACTCTTTGTTCTGCTCTGCACCTTACGTGTAAACTGACCCGTTGTTCTACGGCTGTAAAGACCAGCCACGTTCTGGTCTTTACTATCCTGCACCCACCGCAGCACTCAGCACACAGTAGGTGCTTAATAAATGAGCAAATGAGTGATGAATGAATAGCCATCTGCTCCAGATTTCTTGAAACAGTATAGATGTCACACAGCCCATCCCATCACCCCCTACGTGTTCTCATAGTTGTCACACCATGAGTCCTGATTTTTCTCCAGAAAATTGTGGTCACTGCAGAAATAGTGCAGTAGTTCCCAAGGTCTTTGGACCCCCAGGGAAAATAGTAATAAGGCTCTGAGAGCTTCTGTCAGTGTCTGAAATAGCCCACAGAAATCATACTGTTATCCGCGCGGGCTGCACAGCCCAGCTAAGACACCGGGTTCTTTGCTTTTAGCTGGGATTGTGTCAACTCGGCGGCGTACTAACAGTGGTTATCTCATGCTGCTCGGGAGCTCAGATTGGCTGGGGATGACATCATAGGAGTCCCTGGGGTCTGTGGAAGGAAAAACAATAAAAGGGATCCTGGGAAATTAACAGGTTAGAGCCACTGTGGTGGGGGATGGAGCTCTGGGCTCAGAATTAGGACACGGGAAAGTGAGGCATGGCTTCCATCAAACCAGCCCCCAACTTCTCTGGGCCCCAGTCCCCAGGTGGAGAGTGGGAATAGCCACATGTGCCTTGGAGACCCAGTGAGGGCAAAGGTGTCTCTGAAAGGGCGAAGCACCAAGGAGAGAGCAGGTTTATGCCCAGCCTGGGAGGTCCCCAAGGAGAACACAGGCGGAGGTGACACGCTTAGGGAAATAAGAAGCTGCTCACTGAGGTTGGAGCACCGGGTACAGAGAGGGGTGGGGTGGGAATTTATGGGGAGGAGTCAGCCCAGCACCTGACTAGGAAGGGCTGTGAAGACCATGCTAAATTCCGACTATATCAAAAAAATGCAAAGTTGCTACTGGCCCTCAATTGTAGTGGAGGAGACCGGAAGCTGTGGGTCCCAGTGCCCCTTCTCCCATAATTTGAACTCAGAATCTGCCCCCACCCACTTCTTGCTCTCAGCCTGTGGCTCTGCAGGCTCCCACCCGGCGGTGACCTCCTGCACGCAGGGAGCCCTGAGTCCTGGCTGCTTGAGAGCACACATTCTTGCTAGGGGGATGCTCCCGGCCACTGGCCAGGTCACTGGGACCAGCCACTGGCACCAGGGAACCAAGGGCCATGGAGGCTGAGCCAGGCGATGGGCATCATTAGTAGGGGTGACAGTGCCCTGGCCAAACCCGAGCACAGGGCCGAGGTCCTGCTTCACCCAGGCTTCTCCTGAAAGCCCTGCACTCTTTACAACCTGGGGGGAGAGTCTCCTTCCCCGAGTCTCGGCTTGGAATTAATCCCCGCTCTGGGCTCCCATAGCGTGTTGCCAACACCTCTGCTTCTTCCTTGTTTTGTTCAGCCTCGTGTTTTGGTGGTTTCCTTCCTTGCCTGTCTCTAGAAGACTGGGCGTGAGACCAGCCCTCATCTACACAGTGTCCCCAGCCCCTAATGCCCACCCTGACTGCTGCGGTGGGGGCGCAGGAATGTCATTGGCCAAAGGACAAAGCACCTTCGATGGCCAAATCTGACGCCCAGGTGGATCCTGGCCTGGCATTAATTTGCATGAACCAAGTAGCCACTCTCTCCTCTGTGTTCTCTCTGTGGGGCCAGGGATAAAGGTGACAACGGTCAAAACGGCGCCCAGGAGCTCCTTGAGAGACTTTCCATCAAAGTGCCAAAAGATGGCTCCAGTGAAGACAGCGCAGAAGCCACCCCAGAGACATTAATGTCCTGTCACTAAAAGTTCTGGAAAAGGGGCTGATGTCAGGGCTGCCCTTAGACCCTCTCTTCTGCCTGTCAGGTTCGTGGATACAGAAGGCCCTTCTGGATGCTTCTCTTCCACTCACTCGGCTCATTTCCTAACAGCACCCCCCAAATTGCTGTCCCCTCTCCAGCTGGGGTGAGGGGGCAGCCAGTAGAAACCCAGAGCTCCTTCAGCAGGGTCGGGGGACCTCGTGGGGTGGGACCAGCCTCAGGTGACCGCCCGTGCTCGTTTTCGGCAAGCAGGGGTGTGTCTGACAGCTGCTTTGTCTGCCCGCGGCCCCTCCGAGTCGCGGCGCTGGAACGCACTTGCCTGTCTCCAGGCTGCACCTGTAAATAAAGCAGGAGATAAAAGAGGCCTTTCTGCTTTTCAAACTGTGACAGGCATATCCCGGTAAATTACCTTCATGCTTTTTTAATAGAAGTAAAGAGGTTTGGGTGGCTTGCGCTGCCTGATACAGAAGCACTTTTCTCTCATTTGAGCCGCCCCAGATGGGATAATGAACACATTTTTATCTCTGTCTCTAAACAAAACGCAAAGAACCTGGAGCTCGATAAACTTCCCTTTATGGCATTTCGAGGAAAAGGTTGGAAGTGGGGAAAACCTCTTGGTGTCGGGAGCTAAAGGCCAGGGATCTGTTCCCTCCAAATGGCAGGCAGCCTTCTCCAGGGCTGGAAGCGCATTTGCTTCCTGAATGCGGAGACTCACTGATGTCTTTCAACCCATTTATTTATCTACAAATAAGGGTAAGGGTGCCTATTTCTGGGTTTGCCGAGAAAACCCCTGGCTCCGTCCAGCCACGTGGAAGGTGCGCAGGAAGCGTTCGTGGAAGCCTGTCCCGGTTGTGCATCGGGATGTCCGTTCCACCTGGGCAAACGTGCCCACCACGACGCAGCCATTCCAGGCCCCCCTTGCACATGAGAGAAGGCCGGGTGAGTGATGTCCACAGCCTGCAGGACACCCACCATGCGGTCCAGCCACTGGGCTCCCTGCTGTGCCCTGACGCCCCTCCTAGGGACACGGAGTTCCCGGCAGCTCCCTCCATCACCCCTCCTCTGGCCATGGCTTCGCATCGCTCGTGCTTTGGTGCGGTCGTTTATCTACACATCGGTTTTTCCTCAAACACTAGGGGGGAAAAATCACAGAGGGCAAGTCTCACGCCTTGCAAATGTTCTTATCCTCAGCGCCCTGTGCAATGCCTGGCGTACAGGAGATGCTCAAAGAACTCGTGTGGGGGAATGAATGCGTGGCCCTGAGAAGCTCAGCCTCACACTGCGGGTGGGCAGGGGCCAGGCTCCCGGGAAGCAGGACGCAGCGAAGGCGCCAAAGCCGAGAGCAGTGCCTCGGCCGCACCCTGCTCACCGGGCTCTCCAGTGCTCATGGGACACCTCCCCTGCGGCGCCCGGCCAGCCACTTGCCCATGTGTTCCCGACAGGCTGGAAATAGGGACCTTACCTGTATTTTACAGACAAAAAAAAACCAGTTTGTGAAACTGGTTTTGTGACCCTTGGCTCCTCGTCCTTCTCAAGGGTATGAAAATAGGACCCGGAGGCTCCCTGCAGGAGAGCTGTCAGTGAGCTGACGGGGGCTGCTCCCAGCCACCTGACCCAGTGCAGGGGACTCAAGAGAACCGCGCAGAGGGCTTGGCTGGGCCTGGGAAAATCTCAAGGAGAGCGGCTGTGGCTGGCCGGGCCTGAGGAGGCAGGGCGGGGATGGAGCTGCGTGGGTCCTGTGGGCTGGGGTAGACCTCACAGAGGGATGCCAGGAACTCTGAAGGCTTCATGCCAGGGCCAGAGGCTGGGTGTGCCCCCGGCTTTAAGACGAGAGGGAGCAGGGATCCTAAGCAGCCTCACTCCAGTCGAGGCAATGACAGGTGAGAGAGCCCATGTAAGCCCATAGAGCAAGAGAAAGACTCGACATTTGGAATCTGCCAGGCCCAGAGGGCATGGGTGCCGTGCCAACATCCCATAAGTCAGGGAGCACCTTCGTTGGCCTTTATTTCTCCCCCATCTCCACCCTACCTGACCTGGGAGTGGGGCCTACAGGCTGGGGCAGAGATAGAGGGAGGAGAGTAATAGAAATGACTACACCTCCCCAGCCCCCAGGTACCCACTGGAGCAGGCCCAAGCTAGGGGAGGAGTTTTCAATAGCATAAGAGTTGAAGGCATTGGTAGTAGACTGGCTTGGGCTTTTTTTTTAACCTGAGAGTAACCCCAAAAGCTATGGGGTCAGGAAAGAATGTGCTGGAAGAGGCTATAGCAAAATGAATGAAGTTGCTTTCTGTTTGCACCCTATCAAGCCGAGCTCTATCTGGTTCTATTTGTATTCTAGCTGTGTGCTCCTGGGATGGAAGGCAGGGAGTTGCAGCAACTCTCGAAGATGTGTGCTAAGGCTTCCAGTCCTGAAGCAACTGTTCCTCATCTAGCCTAAGTCAGAGGGGGGGAAGGCTTCAGATTTCTAGCTAATCAAAGTGCAGCACATTTAACCTCATTAGAAGATGAGTCAGACACAAGACTGCTGGGAGGAAGGGAAAGCATGTCCGTTTAGGCTTGTTTCTCTCTACGATTCTTTGCCTGGGGTCACCCCCAGTGCGAAGTGGGTCTAGATAAGGGAGAAGGAGATTGGAAGACTGGCCTTTGAGTTGCAACCTAATCCTTTATTATTTATTTTTATCTTAAATGTCTATCATTTATTTTTTTAAATGTTCAGCATTTCTGGACAATCTAGAGAGACAACTGTCTTTGCATATGGGCTGTTTGCATATGGAAAGATCCTCAGCTCATTCAAAAGGCAAAAGAAATTCTCTTTGAATTAATCATAGCTTCCCGCCTTGAAGTTGCTCCAGAAATGGAGAGCGTGCAATATTTATTTACTGGGTTAGTTTAACCCCTTCTGGGTTGCCTCCTCCTTTAATACTCCTCCATGATGAGGAGGGTCTAGGATAGGGGAGAAAAATAAGCCCAGAGAGGCTCTCGCAGCGGGCTGGCTATTTGCTGAAATGGAAATGTGTTTACGGTGTGAGGAAAAAACGATTCTGGGCAGTGAAGTTGGCGAAAAGAGATAAAGGGGATTTGGCTAGAAGCGAGAGTTAAATGATAGTAAAGGTCTAGAGAAGCTGTGATCAATAAATATAAAGTTCAACCTCATTGCTTTTGGCTGTGGGGAAGGGCTGAGCCCCGCCTGCCTCCCCCCGCCACCAGGCGTCAGGCTGCAGACTTTGCCTGCTGCGGACATAGAAGCGTGGACACAGCACTCCTGCCGCTGCTGCCGGGTGAGCATCGGATGAGCTCTCCACCACGTGCCGTGGCCGCCGGCCAGCCCACGGGCGCCTTTGGGGACATCAGCCCAAGAAGCCTAAGCACTTCCATTGGGTGCCCTGTTTTCAAGACCAAATAGTTAACCCCAAGAAGGGACCTGTTTATTATCAACATAAAATTTGGGGGCCCATCTACTTGCTTTGTGGGCAACAAGTATATACTTTGGCATAAAATGGAGTGAGAGAATCTTGGAAATGATCTTCGGCCCGTGAAAGTCAATGGAGGGCAGATTTCCAACCATCTTAACAAGCCCAGGGCCGTCCATGCAGGGGAAAGAACACTAGTTTCTGTGTAGACCATCCTGGCAGGATTCTGAACCTGGGTCCAAGGATGCCCAGGGGACTCCATAGGTACACTTCAGGAGTGCCTGCAAGCCACTTATTAAGAAAATTGTGCATTTGCACATTTTTCTGAGGTTCACAATCTTTTTCCTACTCCCAAAGAGGCTTGGGCTCCCCAGAAGGAGAAGAACTACTGGCCTATCAAAAGCAATAATATCTATGAGGATACTCTGTTAGACAGAACTGCATAGACCAACGGAGTTATGACTGTTACAAGAGTGAGAAGCTCGAAGGATTTATGTTACATTCCTTCTTAGAAGCTGGGAGGATGAGCAAGGGAAGTGTCTTAGTCCATTTTTGCTGCTATAACAGAAAACCATAGACTGAATAGCTTATAAACAGCAGAAATTTATTTCTCACAGTCCTGTAGGCCAAGAAGTCCAAGATCAAGGTGCCTTGGGGTCTGGTGAGGTCTCACCTCCTAGTTTATAGATGCTGTCTTCTCACCGTGTCTTTACATGGCAGAAGGGCAGAGGGAGCTCCCTGGGGCCTCTTTTATAAGAGCACTAATCCCATTTATGGGGGCTTTGCTCTTATGATCTAATCCCCTCCCAGAGGGCCCACTTCCAAACACCATCACACTGGGGATTAGGATTCCAACATATGAATTTTAGGAGAACACAAAGCTTCAGTCCTTGGCAGGAGGCTTTCCGTTCGTCTGTCCATCTGTCCATCCAACTGTCTGGCATCCATCGATGTGTGTCTAACATGTGCCGACACTGTGTGATGTGTAGAGGTTGCAGGGACAGATGGCACATGTGGTGGAGGAGATGGGGATGTGACATGAAATGCAAGTCCATGGAGTGTGCTCTACAACGGCTGCCCTTTCGTGGCTCAAGTGGAGGCACCAGGGAAGAGGCGCCATGGGGAGGACAGAGGGCCCTGGCTGGCTTCACAGAGGCTGTGCTGCTGGAGCCAGTTCTTAAAGGATAACTAGCGGTGATGGAATCTTTATTCTTAGATGTCTTTCAAACTGAAGGTCAGGAGGGATTCAGGTTCCCTCCTGGCCAAGGCAGGGGCTGGAGAGGAGGGCTTCCCAGTGGTCCTCTGACTCTGCAAGGTGACTCCCGGGTGCGGAGTGCACGGCTGTCTGCACACGCTGCTGCGGGCGTGTGCTGGTGCCTCTCGGGAGCAGGGGGAAGGGAGGAGCGCTGGGGAAGACGAGGGACTTGTGCTCATCTTCTCAGGCTTTCTGTTTCCTTGGGTCCCAAGCAGAGGGAGAGAGACAGAGAGGAAGACAGAGACGCCTGGGGCTCGCGAGTGATAGACTCGATTTTTGGAGGAGAGCGACAGGCTAATAAATGAAATGGAGAGCAGCAGGAGACGCTTCAGGCAGGGTATTGCTTCCCCATCTCCCGTCCACGGCTGCATCTCAGGGGCGGGGGCTGCTGACCTGGCTGCCAATAGACTGGTAGCAGTCAGAAGTGATTTTCCTCTCCCTCCCTCTCCATCTGCCCTGCAGAGGCAGGGCCTGGGCTGGAGAAAGGTGGATCTGGGTAGCTCGCTGCTCCCTGAGAAGCAGGTGTGAACGAAGGCCTGGGCCCGAGGAAGAGTAGGGCCGAAGCACCGCTAAACACCTGCTCCTTTGGTGTAGTTCAGAAGACATTTCCCAGCTGGCTTCTAAGAAGCTGCCAGTCCCGTGCTAACAAAGACAGCAGCGGGAAGGGCGGGCTCAGCCCTCAGCTGGCGCAGGGCCACAGGGGAACTGCTGGCCGCCCGGAGGCAGGGCAGCCTTTGCTATTTGCTAACAGGTGTGCGGATGGAGACGAGGGGAGACAAAGACTTAATCAAACGATTAACCAGGGGTCACTGCTCACCGGAGTGCGCAGCTCCAGCGAGCACACACAGAGGGCCAGAAGGCAGACAGGACAGGAGGGGAAGGGAAGTAACGCAGCACTATTCCTCTCGTTAACGGAGGGGAGCCGGACGGGTGTTTGGAAGGAACAGACAATCCCTAAACCTGATGTTAGAATAGTATTTCCGAATTAAAAAATGTGTTTCACGCCCAGTAGTTTTGACGTCCATTCAGTTCTCCGAGGAACCCCGCAAGGTAGATATTCTTCTTACTAGTGAGCCCACTTTACAGGTGGAAATACTGAGGCTCAGAGAGATTTGTTTGGCCAAAGTCACATCGACAGTGGCACAACTAGGACTATGAAGTCTTCTGGCTCCAAAGCCCGTGTGCTTTGCAAATCTAAACCCTTCCTCAGATTCCCCGGGGAGACCCGGAGGAGAGGAGCCAGAAACCTGTGTTTCCTCCATCCGAGGTGGCGGAACGGAAAGTGGGCGAGCCAGAACGCGCAGATGGCACGCCCCCAGCAAACGCACGAAGGAAACGCTGGATGTTTAAATTTATTTTTGACTGTCCGAGGGATACACAGTTATGTTTGGGAAGTCCATGAGTGCTGACGAAGCCCAAGTGTCCCCTTCCCACCACCCGCTCCCACCCCTTTCCCAGCGGTGCCCAGGGAGGGATGAGGGGTAACCACAGATAGCTGCCCGTGCATTTTACACGCACACACAAGTAGAAACACGTAGGATCTTTCGTTTGTTTTTTATGTAAGAGGTAAAATATGGTACATATGGTTTGCGAGTTGCTCTTTTCTCTTAAAAATATGACTTAGAGATGTTTCATTTTCACTCTCTGCAGATCTACCTCATTTTTAACTACTAAGTAATATTCTATCATAGATGTGTATGTATATATTTACAAATACATATCATGTACATATGTTTTATTTACTATTTTCCTCTCTTGGACATTTGGATCACTAACACTTTTTCACCACTAGGAAAAATATAACAAAGAACATCTTCGTGCTGTTCTGTAAGCGTAAAGGACTGTTTCTCCAGGCTGAACACCTAGAAGGAAGTTCCCGGGAGAAGGGTCAGGGCATGTACAATTGGAACAAATACTCTGCCGGACTACACTCCCCACGGGACCGAACTTCCCATTTCCTCACACCGCCTGGAATACTGGATATCATCAGTATTACAGTTTTTACCAAAATAAAATATTTCATTTGAATTTTCCTGATTTTTAGTAAGCATTTTTCATATGCTCAGTGCTTATTTATAGTTCCTCTTCCATGAGTTGCTTGTTCCTATTTTCTGCCTATTCTCATCCTTTTGTAGAAACTCTTTATATGTCCTGGATATTATAGTAATTCATATCTGTTATGCATGCTTCATCTATTTCTCCCCGTCTGTAAATTACCTTTAACTCTGCTTGTAGGATTTGTTTTTCTTCCTTCCTTTTTTTTTTGTCAGACAAATACAATTAATTTTGACATAGTCAATTTATCAATTTTGTTCTTTTATGGGTTTTTATTTTTTTGTGTCTTCCCTAAGAAGGTCTTCTCTATCCCAAGGTTATGTTTCCTTTTAACATTTTTATAGTGCTCCCCTCTCTGCTGCAGTTCTTCTGTCAACTTGAAATTTATTTTGTATACGGTGGAAAGTAGGCTCTAACTTAATTTTTTTTCCCTACATGAATGTCTTTGGTGGCCTCTTATTGGTGGCCACTTCTTATTTATTTCCTCCTTCCCTATATTTTCGTTCAGGCTTCCACCTCATCCCCATCTATGGCCTGGGCTTCAGGGCTGGGCCCTGTGGGTTTGAAGGTGACCCTACACACCCGCCTGAAACATCAGGGCATGGCAGGAAGCTGGTCACGGTGAGGAGTTCAGGGTCAGCGCACGGCCCAGTCTAGGAGAGGGGACGTTTATTGAGGGCATCTGGGAAAATATTAATACTTTGCTCACTTCTACAAGACGATCCCTGGGGGAGAGAGGAGGACCTTTTCTTCCTTTGGACGTCATGTTTTGTGCATGTGGACCCAGGAGCGGCAATGGCTTTTTTGCTGCCATCGGGGAAGCCAGCCTGTGGGTAAGGCTGACATATACAGAGGCCCACGGCTGTGCAGGAAACTTCGGGATGAAGCCAGGGCTGTTGACTAGGGCAACCTGGAAGCCTTGCTACCACCTTTTCTACTGAGCACTTCCTTACGTGGGCAATTACATTTTTTTTTTAACTATTGTAGCCTGGTTGAATCAAGTTCTCTTTTACGGGCAGCAGGCAGTGACTAAACTGAGGAAACAAGCCACTGTGCCCTGTGCTATCTGCGGATAGTCCATCCTCTGCTTGTTCATTAGAAATGCGATCACACACTCCTGTGCACACATGATCTGTTTCCTATCTGTTCGTCTATTCTTAGGTTAACATCTTACTGTTTTAATGACTGTGGCTTATGTAATTATAACATATTTTATGCTGGTTAAGTAAATCCCTCTCCATCATACTTCTTTCTCAACAACCGCCTGGCTATTCTTGTTTCTTTTCTCCTCCAGATGAATTTAAATTACATTTATTAGGTTCCGTAAAATTCTGTTGGGATTTTGTCAGGGGTTGCTTTGAATCTGGGGAGACTTGACATCTTTACAGTGTCTTCCCAGACTTCCCATCCAGGAACATTAGGTGTCTTACCATTTATTTAGATCCTCTTACACGATACTGAGTAGAGTTTTATAGCTTTTCCATAAAGGTCTTGATCATATATTATCATGTTTATTACTTGAGACCTTAGAGACATTTGCTGCTGTTATTGTTTGTTTTTTAATTTTTGAGTGGTTCTATTTTTAATTAGTGGCTTGGAGGGAAGCTTTGAGTTTTGGTTGCTACTCGAATACGCCAGCACTATGCTGGAATCTTATTATCTAACAGTATGTCATTTCATTCTTCTGGATTTCCTAGGAGATGATCATATCATCTGAAAATAATAGTTTTCCCTTCCATCCTTCTTATTCTTCCTTTAAATCTTGCTGGATAGGAGGGGCATCCCTATACTGTTTCCAGACAGAATGGGAAATGTTTCTAAGGTTTTCTGAACATTATATAATTAAGAAAGCTTAACTTCCCCTCCTGCTTTGTTGAGGCTTTTTTCCTTTTTTAAAATGAAGAAAATATATAGAATTTTGTCAAATGCTTTTTGGCTGTGTAGTGACATAACCACATTGAGTTTTCCTTTACTATCCAGTGGCCTGTATTAACACATTTTATAACATTGAATCAGCTTGTATTACCAGGACAAGTCCAAATTGGTCCTGAGATACTATTCTTTTAATGCATTGCTCAATTTGATTTACTGCTTTTTCATTGTGGAATCGGGCAGCTATATTCAAAAGTGAGATGAGCCTGTAGTTTTTTTGTCTGTTTTTGTGCTCTCCTTATCTGGTTTTTCTACCTCCCTGGCCACTGCTTCTCAATCCCTTCTGCTGCCCCTAACCTGGGCTGCTGTAGGGCCCAGCCTCTCTCCTCCTCTCCTCTCCTCTATCTCTCAAACATGCCCAATATTCTTGTGCCCCAGGGCCTTCGCACTTGCTCCTTCCTCTCCCTGGATCTCCATATGTCTTTCTTTGTTACTTTCTTCAAATCTTTGTTCAAAAGATCTCTTATCCCAACCACACCACATACATACAACTGTCACCCTCACTTCCACACGCCCTCCGTGCCTTGTCCTGCTTCTTTTACCCACAGCACTCGTCTCCATTTCACATGCTGCGTGTTCATTTGTCTGGTCATGGTCTGTCTCCCCCAAGTAGAATGTCACCTCCCTGAAGGCAGAAACTTGCCTAGTTTGCTTGCTGCTATGTCCCCGGCATCGGGAACAATGACTGCACACTGTAGCTTGTTCCATAAACATTTGTTGAATTGAAGAACGGCTCTTCTCTTGCATTTATGGGTTGACTTTAATGCCAGAGAATTTCACGAGTTGTGTGTATAATTGTTATTCTTTAAAAATATTTGTAATGAAATCAGGGACAGCATCATGTGTTTGTTTTTTTCACTGATGCAAAAACTGAAGCTCTGAGAGCCTAAGGCATTTCTCAAGGTCAGGAGCAGTTGAAGGTTGAGCTGGGCTAGAATCTGTCCCCTGTGTAGACAGGAGGGACTACCAGAGTAACAGGGGCTGGGGAGCTGTCGCGAGCTGGAAGCTCAGGTCAGGTGGCCTACAAAGACCCTGCGACCCGTTCCCTCTGAACTCCTGTCTTACTTTTTTGGAGATAAGAGATTAGACAGAAGACATTAGCGAGAACATGGGCATTTGATCTGGCTTTGTCATCAGCTGTTGACTTTGGACACTTGTAGAAGGGGGTCATTCCTATTTTGTCATGCTGGCCACCTGCTGCTTGCTGCTCCAGGTCTATGCTCCACCTGTTGTGTCCCGGCCCCTCCACCCAAGGCTTCCCGGCCGGATGGCATCAGGGAGCTTCCTCACTCTCTGGCTCCTGGTTGGGCCGGGCCAGTGGGTGGAAACAGCGGAATGGTAGAGGACAGGGGAACAGGCAAGTTGGGGATGTATTTCCCTAACCCTTTCCCTGCAGGGCCTCCACAAGCTGGCTGTGTCCCTTGATCGAGGGCCGTGGCCCTATCCAGCAGCCTCCCCGGACGGCTGGTCTCTCCCAGTGCCGGCACCTGCCCCTTCTTTTGCCCCTGCCATCGCTCGTCTAAGAACTAGTTTCCTTAAACCTATCCCTGACTAGTTTCCTTAAACCTGGCCACACCTTTGTAAACATTTCTAAACTCTCTTCACAGTTGAGGTGTCATTGTGCCCCTGGGGTCCCTGACGGCCACCATGGCTCTAAGGAGTCAGTGAGGCAGCCTAGGTGTTGGCACAGGCCTTGGCATAAAGGGGGGTTTCCACCTGTCAGGTCCTCTTCTTCCCCACTCGAGCGGAAAGGGGCAGTCAAGGGGCGTGGCATGGGAGACGAGCCCCTACAGGGGACCCCAGCTTCTGGGGCACAACGTAAGGGTCTGCAGAAGGGAGATGGCCACCACTCGGGGCCCCTCTTCACCTTCACCCATTTCCTACAGGGCCACCATCCCACGAGGTGGCCCAGTTATACGACCCCAGTGGCAGTGGCTCCTAAAGGCTGTGGCTGTCACAGAGTATGAGGTGTGCCGTGGGCTGGGGAGAGCTGGGGAGGCTTCCCGCAAAGCCGCTCCTCGGCTTTCCTGTCTTTTAGCGCCTCTGGTCCCACTGGGCTCCCTGGGCCACGACCAGGCCAGGACACAGCGGCCCCTCCCACCCCGCTCTGCCCCACCAGCCGCCTGGCAGTCTCCGTCCGTGCCCTGGGCTGGCAGCGGGAGACAGGCCTGTCAGATCGCATCACGTCAGCGCTCGAGCTGGAACTCCAGCCGGGCCTGGTGACCTTGTAGGCTTTGAGGAGCATGGGCAGCCGGGAAAAAGAAGAGCAGACTGGCCGAATTTATAACATCTTCCCAGCTGGAGGGCGGGGGGGAGCCAGGCCTCTCCTGAACACCAGCCCCTCCTTCTCGCAGTTGCTATTTTGGATCTGTCCCTTCAGCAGCCCTGCAGCAGCTGGGAATGAGGTTAGACTTTAGGATGAACTTCCCGATTCTGCAGGCTACGAAGAATTCGTTGGGGATTTCTTCTTCAGGATAAAGAAGGTTCTAACTCCTCCTTGAGCCCGTGTTCTCTGATGAGTGGCTGAAAAACCACGATCCACTTGTACCAAGCAGTTGGGTGCTGTAAATGCACGATCTCTACCGAGCTTCACAACGCACCTGCCAGGCCGGAATGTCTAGCTGTGTTCACTGCAGTGGAGGAACCAGAAGCCCAGAGAAGGTTAAATGACCCATTCAGCCAACACCCCTGGGCGCTGGTAGAGGGGCGCTCAAAGCCAACCTGGCTGACTCTACGGCCAGGTGGAGACTTTCCCCGCAGAGTAAATGATGAGATCGTCCCTCCCTGTGCTCATGGGGGGGAGGGGTTAGCATGGAAAACATGGGTTTGACCTCACCTAGGGCAGCTTCCTGGAGTGGATGGGATGAAGACAGGGGGACAGAGAGGAGTCTCACCAGGATGGCTGTTGGAGGTCAGCCAGTGTGAAGGGCGGGGACCTCCCCAGAGGGTCTCTCATCACCCCGGAGGGCCCCTTCCCCAGCTGTGCGCCTCTGTTCCTTGGCAAGTCGTCTTCTTCCTTCCCCCATCCCTGTGGTGTCTTGGCAGCAGAAGGGATTTCAGTTAGACTTCGGGAAGAACTTCCCTACTCTGCCTTTGAGCAGCATCTCAGACGGGTTTCTATTCATGGAGACCAACGGTGTGGGTCAGGTTGCTATTTCTTGCTGCTGTGTTTGGGTCGAGCCAGTTCCACTCCTTCTGTCTTTTATTTTTGCTTTTTTCCCCTAGTTATCTAGAGGCTTCCCTGATGCAGAGCAGTCGCCCCATGGAGCATGGCCCCGAAGCTGAGGGGTGGAGTGGAGGCCGTGTTCGGGGGCGATGGTGACACAGTCTTGAAAAAGCTCCATCTGTCATCTCTGGCCTTTTACTGTTGTAACAGCACTTATGGTCCCAGCCAACTGCTGAGGAATCTGTCTGTGGTTTAATTAGCCTATAACTCCAGCCTCCCCCACCATGTACGAAAGCAATAAACAGCGTCCGTCCTCCTGGAGGGACTGGGCAGTCACAGCAGGACGAGCCACACAGGGCCTGAGGCCAGTGAGGTCTTTGAGGACAAATGAAGGACTTGGGGACCTGCAGGGAGGGCTCCGGACTTGTGCCTCCTTTCCTTGCTTGGCCCATGGGAGACCAGCCAGTGGGCCTCAAAGGAAAAATAACTGTAGCAAAACAATCCCTCGTATGTACAGAGTTTCCCGTACACAGGGAGCTTTCCCAGGCACCATCTCAGTGGGAACCACTCCGGAGCTCTGTTTCTTCTTTTATGAAATGGTGCCATTGGGCCCCAGGATTCCTGGGGTCTCTTCTCCATCCAGACCTTCTGTGGGGTCCATGATCCTAACAAAATCCTGGTGACCTCACGCCCCCCGAAGCAGGTGCCACGATAGTTGAGAGTACCAAGGAGCCAAGGACAGTGTTGTGCCACAGATCACCCAGAGAGCCCTGCCAGAGCCAGGCCGGGAACCCACAGAGGCGGAAGGTGGAAGGAGATGGGCCCTGATGTCTGCCTCCTAGCTCAAAGAGATGGGGGAGGACCCTGCAGCTGGTCCTGCAAGTGGGCGTGGCCGGGGAGCAGCATCTGGCCCGGCACACAGACCGGATCTGCACCTGGGTGCCACTGTCACGTCTGCTCCATGGGGGTGCTCTCTTCTGTTCCCCGCTGGCCCCCAGTGCCTGGAACAGCGTCTGGGATGTAGGTGGTACTCAATAATGCTTGTCCCGAATGACTGAAAGATGAGTCTAGGCCCCTGGAATGGCAGGGCCCCCCTCACCATGGCCTGCTCTCCCCCCGCAGGGACGGACACTCGGGCAGTGTGAGCACGGCCATCGGGCCATTGGGCCACAAAGGATTCCGAGATCTCTGTGTGGCTCTCCGCTTTCTTCTGGTTGCATCTGAGCACCCTTTGACTGCCCACTGCCTTCCCCGCCTCGCCCAGGCCCCTCCGAATGCGTGATGGATGTTCTGCCAGGGAAGGAGGGTTCGATCTGACTTCCAATCTCCTCTGGACGCACCACCGCCAAAATACAATACGCAATTACCGGGACATGATACATCAGTGATCACCGAGGGAAGGGAGACCCATCTGGACAGCAAAGCTGATGGCTGGTGCCTGAACTTATCACCACAGTCAGCCCAGGGCCCCTCCAGCCCTCTGGCAGGAGGTGAGCACTTGGCACCGCCAGTAGGTGATAACCCGGTATTCCTTCTCCCCCAGCCACGCCCTAGGCCCAGCCTCCTTCCCAGCCTCCCTTCCAGGCCCCCACAGCCTCAGCTCCCCTGCTTCCTCTCTGGTGCAGCTGCCACCACTCCATCCCTTGGGGTTCTCTCCCCGCTAGTCTGGCTATAGCAGGGGACACAGTCTCCCAGCTCTCCTTCTGTGCTTCCTTCCAAAGCAAGTGCAGAAGTCCTCTTCCTTCCAAGGGATTGTTTGCCATTTAGGGGACAAAGTAGGGGTGACAAAGACCCCACAAGACAAGAGACAATCTTGTGGGCTCCCACCCGATCTGAGAGCCATGATTCCTGGTCTTTGCTTCCTGTCTTCCCTCTCACGTGGTCACCAAACCTGCCCTCCTGACTGCTGGCGTCTCCTTCACCCAAGACGCTCAGAAGCCTGAAAATACAACGTGGGCAGCACAGGAAATGAAACCAGAGCCCTCCCGTCTCAAGCAGCGGACCAGCTCTGGACAGCCTCCTGCCCAGGCAATGTCAGTGTCCACGGGTGTCCCCAGGACCAGTCTAAGGAAAGGGGGTCCACATCTCCTCCTCCTCTGAGTTCTGGAACCTGGGATTCCTGGAATCTGCAAACCCTGGACGACAACTTGGGTGTGTGTGTGTGTCTGCACTTTCTCTGGAAAGAGTTTTCATAGCCATCGTCAGTTTCTCAAGGCCGTTTAGAACAAAAGAGTTTGCCCTCGCCTGTGAGGGTGGGGAGGAGGGCAGATTCGGCACAGAGGCCGAGCTTGCTTGAGTAGTTAACAGGACTTTTGAAGTTTGTTTTACTGCCTTGAATCACATTTTCTCTGCACGTGGATAGGTCCTCTTTTCCGGGTTGCCAAATAGGTGGACCATTTGTACCCAGACAGGTCACTCAGGCAGGGGCACGCACAGAATCAGCCTACCCCAGACCACAGCGTAAACACACAATAACCCCCCAGTGCAGGTGCCAAACGCCATCAAAGCACGGCCCAAGTGCTATTGTCCGCCTCCTGCCTCCAACCTGAATACCCAGCGCACAACTGACAGCCAGATCCACCTGAGCGACCTCCCGCCCAGGCCGAGGGTCCCTTAGAACATGGCCCTTTCCCAGGGCCTGAGCCCCACTCCCAGCTTCCCGGTGAGACCCAGGCACTGGCACTGACTTGCTTGTGATAAGGCCTCCAACCTCCGGCTGTTCCAGGAGACGGCCTGAGAGTCACCGAGGAAACAGACAGGCCTGGGGACCTAGACGCATCCACAAGGTGTGTTGATAAACACCGCAGCTTTTCCGCCTGCTGAGACGTATGATCTTTGTTGAATCGCCTAATCTACTTGGCTAATTACGCCCATTTCCCCCCCCCCTCTCTTTCTCTCTCTCGCTCTTCCCTTCCCTTCCCCGTGCGGCACTTCAGAAACTCTCTCGAAGGGATTCCGAGGAGCCGGCTGGGTCTCTGCGGAGTACATTGTATTATCTCATTACGATCTCGCCTGGTGATCGGATTCCGTTAGCTGACTCTCTTTATTAGCAGGCAAAAGCAAACTTATGAAATACCTTTAAACCTGGATTTCCTTAACAATATATCATTGGGGAACTGACAGCTCTCGCTCGCTTCTCTCTGCCAGAAAGAATTAGGATTGTTCCTAATTTAATCTCTCTTCCGCATCGGAGGCGGATATTTGTGTTTCAGCAGCAAACTGGTATTAAGGGCTCGGGGGGAGGAGGCTGTGACAGGTGTCCTGTGTGCCTGCATGCAGATGGGGCTGGCCCCGGCTTCGGGAGCCCGGGCAGAGGCCCCCAGACCTGCCCTTGCCGGAAGCGGCAGGCCTACGTCCCCGCGGGGGAAAGATGAGAGGGCAGATCCGAGAACCACTGTCTTTGCAGTGTCAGTGTAAGCGGGTTAACGGGGATGGCTGAGGCTGTTGCAGACACTGCCCTTTGAAGAGCTGTCTGGCACGCTGGCCTTTGGGCTTTTTAGAAGTCACAATCACCAGGCTGGCTCTTGATGGGTTCCAGCTGAGCTGTGCCCTGGCTGAACTCCACGGGCATGGTGCAGCAATGCTGTCGGTGCCCGCCGCGCCCGGTCCCCTTCGCTGGACTGCCACAGCCCATCCCCCAGCCCCTGTGAGTGCTGGCTGCTGAAGGGCACAGCCACCCCCTTCTCTGGAGAATGAGCCCCAGCTGCATAGGAGCCACCTGACCCCGGAGGCTAGCCACATGCCTCCCCAGTCCCCCTACCCTGAGCCAACAGACAATGACTGACTGACGGAAGGGTATAAAAGACCAGCTCGCTTGCCTCAAGGTTGGTCTGGCCTTATAGTATCCCCCGTGTTCCTGGTCCCGCTCCCAGTGGGACCAGGCTGAAGCTGGTCTTCCACCCAGATCACACCCTGGTTCCTTCTGTTTCTCCGGAGAACACTTCCCCACTGACTCACCCTCACGAGCCCCTGCTTCTAGCGCATGATTGCATCTGGGCGGTCTGGGTTTCCGGGCTCGGATGTGCCTCTCCTCTGGAGTCAGATGGCGCATGAAAGGGACCTGCAAGGACAGTCGAGGCTGGTGGCGCCCCGTGGTCAACGCATCAGCAGTAGCCTGGTACCGTGCACGGGCACTTCCTGAGGACCCTCCCTCCCCCACCATGGAAAGGCTTGGCTGACAGTGCCTGCCTGGCAGGGCCTGCCCGGGACACTGCCCCTCCGTGCCTGTGGAGCACATAAGCCGTTCTCCGAGACTGCGCTAAACCATGGCCTCTTAGATGCGCGTCGCCCCAGCCAGAGCCTCGGAGCCTGGGCGCGCCCTGCCAAGCACATCACGTCCCCTCCAGGCGCTCTGCACGGAGATTTGGGCGGCTGCAGAGGAGGGGGAGAGCTGTGTTGGAAAATCCTATTATCTGGCCCGGGCCCCATTGATAGCCCATGCATGAAACCAATTTACAGAGCGTGAGTCAAAAGCCTCCGAGGACCGCCTGTTCTCCCAGGAGCCCTGCAATCACCCTGCCCACGGGCCTCGGCGGACCAACTCCATCCACCCTCCGTCCACGCAGCAGCTCCGCTCAGAGCTGTCAGTCACGCCCTGGGCTGACCGGCCTGGCTCTGCCGAGCATCCGGAGAATGTATTAGCCTGCGACAAGAGAGACTCTTCCAATCGAGCATGATTATTTTCAGATCTCCATTTTGCGGATGGCTTGAGGGAGACTCTTTGGGCTGCAGGGTTTTCGGAATGTCATATTGTCTGTCTATCTCCTGTCACCGGGCTCAGGCAAGGGCAGGCAGGCTCGGACCACTCTCGTACTGGGACAAGGCACCAACCTCTCCGAGCCGGTGCAGGGAAAACACCCTGCAGAGCTGAGCTAAGGGCTACACAGAGAGAACGCACACAAAAGTGCCCCGCAGGCTGTAGCTTCTCAAATAAATGTTTATTATTATTTTTCACCGCAACCAAAATAGTTCTTACAACGGTCTCCAGGGAAGGAAATGCTTCTGCTTTTCTTTGTAGAATATTCTGGTGTGTCTTAACCTGTGTAACAGTCAAGAATTTCTTTTATCTAGCCGAGGCCTCTCTTGCCGAGAAAGAACTAATTAGTTATTCCTGTCTCAAAAGAGATCCGCTGCTACCAGCTGACACTGGCAGAGTACTGACTACGTGCCAGGCACTATGTATTTCACACACGGCAAACTTCAAGCTTCGACACGACCCTATGTGCTGGGGATCGTTGTCCCTGTTTTACAATTGGAGAAACTGACAAAATAAATTGCCCCAAGTCACACAGCTAGTAAGCGGGGAGATGGAATAAGAAGATGTAGGAATACTCAGCCTCGAAGAAAAACAATGGTGATCTAGCACCTCTTGTATTATCCTGGATAGAGCTGGAGCCCATTCTGCTAAGTGAAGTATCCCAAGAATGGAAAAACAAGCACCACATGTATTCACCATCAAATTGGTATTAACTGATCAACACCTAAGTGCACATATAGTAATAACATTCATCTGGTGTCAGGCAGATGGGATGGGGAGGAGAAGATGGGTATATACACACCTAATGGGTGCAGTGTGCACTGTCTGGGGGATGGACACTCTTGAAGCTCTGACTTGGGTGGGGCAAGGGCAATATACACAACCTAAACATTTGTACCCCTGTAATATGCTGAAATAAAAAAGAAAAATCTTAAAAAAAAAAAAAGAATATGTAGAAGAATGTTAATGGAGGGACACCGTAAGATAGGCATCCTAAATTCAATAACCCGATGTATGCGCTTTTCTCTTTTTCTGGGACCAGAGTGGGGGACTCGCTGCTTCGTCCTGGGAAGCTTCACCTGCAGAAGTGGCCCCTTTGTCCCCTCACACCTTCCTTCTCCTCCTCCCTGCCCCCCATCAGATTTGAACAGAAGTTGGGCCGGCCCATCTTTGCTGTTAGCCCCTTCCTCAAATGTCCTGGCAGGCTGGGGAAGGCCTAGATATGGGGCCCGGCCTGGGCCTACAAATTTCACCTCCCTCCCCAAACCAGGCTTCTATCCACTAGGCCATGGTTGTCCAACAGGCCAAGAAGGCCCTTGCAAGGCTCCTCTTTCCCAGATCTTTCACTCCTAGACGTCCTGCTCCTCAGTGGAGTGTGTCAATCCAGGTGACCTCAAAGGACATTCCTCCATCCCCCAGGGACAGGGGCTCTGTTGCCTTCAAGGGGCAATGAGAGTGACCTCCAGGTCTTCGTGCAAAGCATTCTGGAGGTTACACCGAAGAGCACAGCAATGAGACGTGTGGACTCTTCATTCAGGTCAATGTTCGTGTGTGCTGGGACCTCAAAGTCTTCTATAACATGGGGAGTTGGAAGGATTTAACGTGTAAAATGCAGTATCTGAAATAGGCTAAATAAACTTTGGCTACTACAGTAGCCAGACTCCAAACTTAAAATTGTCTGCTGTTTGAATCACCCAATTTATCCATAGGGAAGTTCGATTTTCTGTTCAAAGCAGGCATCAAGTTCAGAGCGTCAAAGTCAATGTGTAGGCTTTGCCTCCCGGCTGGGTCTACAACTGCACCACGCAAGAGGAGAGCAGAAGGGGGCAGGGATCGGGGTGAGCAGGCACGCACAGGAAGGGATGGCCAAGATGTCCTTGGGGTCAAGATGTTTAGCTGTCACCAGGGGAGCCCAGGGAGACCAGAGCTTGTTAGAAGCTCTTGCTGAGCTGGCAGCCAGCCCAGCCCAGTTAAATAACTAGGCCATCTCTAATGGGGCTTCCAGAGGGGCTGGACTACCCAGTCGGAGTGGAGGCATGGTCTCCACGCAGGTGTGTTACTCTCATCCTAGCTGAGAGTTTGTACTTGGGCACCGGTTCCTCCTCCCTGCCCCACCCCCACCCACCCGGGGTGGAGCAAGAGTGGAGAGTCTCAGGGCCTGAAGGAGGAATACGGGCTCTCTGGAAGGTCCCAGGCTCTCCGGCGCCTGCTGCAGATTCCCTGGGACCAGGACCCGACTTGGAAAAATTGCCTCTCTATGGAACACAGAGGATCATGTCATCGTCATCGGAGGGTAACAGATGCCCCCAAAGGGATCCTGCATCCGTTCTGTGACCAGACGGGGTCCCATCAGCCCCTCGCCTGGTGCTCTGCCCCCAGAGCTGGGCACCAGTCCCTTTTCTATCATAAGCGACCTCTTTTACCTTCACCCTGGTAAAAGATCAGCATGGACTTGGAAGACCCTCTCCTGAAAGGGTGTCTGCCCAGGGTGGAAAACTGTGGGCCTACCTGGGGCTGAGCCAGTCAGGCCTGGTGGGCTTCCAGGGGACACCTAGGGTCATCCTAAACACATGACATGGCGATTTACTTTGAAAGGAGCCTTTCAGCCCCACAGACAAGAAGGCACCTGCACGTGTGGATAGCACAGTGGACACGACAGAGGCCTCCACTGTGAGGCAGGCAGGAGTGCTTCCCACCCCAGGTCTTGGCTTTGAGGAATGAGGAAAGCAGAGAGGGAATGACGAGCCCTCTCCTAACCTGGACAGGGTTGTGTATCTTGCTGAACTGGGTGGCAGTTCAGAAGGCGCTGCAGGGTTCCTGCCACCTGAGCGGGCCCACAGGTGTGCCCAACACTCAGGGGCCAGCTTCCACTCCTTGCCTGCGCTGCCGATTGGAACCAACTGGGCTGCAGAGAACACTGGTGCCTGGGTCCCAGCCCAGAGCTTCTCACTGTGGTTGGAATGGGATGTGGCTTGGTCACTGGGATTTTGGGAGACACTAATGTTCTGCAAAGTTTGAGAACCACTGGAGTCCACATACAGACAGCAACGGTTTCTGGATTCTGGCTTTGTAACAGAGTGTCCCCAGTGTCTGAAATGTGCTCAACTTCCCCAAATAGTTTTAACATCCCTTACTCCAAAAGTAAATGTTTATTGTAAGATTATTTTGGAGGATATTAAGGAATTAAACAAAGAATGAAAGGTATAACAGAGATTTAATTGTGTAATAATTAGGTATATCATTAATTGCACTCAACAGAAGAGGCAAATATCTGTGGGTTGAAGACGCCTCTAGAGGGTGGGGTTAAGGTCTGTTGGTCGATGGTCTCGAGCAAATTATCACTCTACAACCTTGAGGCCATGGAAAACCACACACTTTTAAAGAAACATTTTGCTTTAAAATAATTATAGATTCACAGGAAGTTACAAAAATAGTACCAAGAGGTCCCACAGACCCTTCCTCCCAGTGGCAACATTTTACGTAACTATATACAATATCAAAACTAGGAAGTTAGCATTGATTCATTCCACAGGTCTTATTATAATCACCAACTTGTTGTTGACCTTTAATCCCTTGGCTTTCATTCATTCATTCAAAAACCTTTTATTGAGGCACCAGCATCGTACTTATCAAAGCGTGGTCTGCAGATCCTCCGTGTCAGAATCACCCGAGAAACTCACTAAAAATGCAAATTCCAAAGCTCTCATCTCAGCCCCCACCTGAATCAGACCACAGGGGTGTGCAGTGCAGAGTCCAGTGTGTTTAACAAGGGTCCCGGGTGATTCTGAGGTTGGCGAAAGTTAGGAAGCCACTGAGCTGTCGCAGCACGCACTGGGCTCGGCACAGATGCACCGGGAAAGGCTTGTTGCTGCCCTCACAGGACAGACAGATGTTAACAGGAATGAAAGGGGCTGGGACAGAGCCGGGAACACACACTGTAAGAACTTGGGAAGTATCTAATGCCCTGAGGACAATGGGGAGGAGTTCTGGAGGTTGAGCATATCTGAGTTGATTGGATGATAAGTAGGAGTTTGATAGTTGGGCAAGGGAATGAACTCTCACCTCTAGCTTCAGCATATCATCTTCCTCTACATTTGAAGCAAAATTTCTGAAACACGAGCTCCTTACCAGCAGGGAGTACCATTTACCTGCGCACCCCCAGTGCCTGGTGCGCTAGGTGCTCGCTGCGGCCGGCGGGCGGTTAGCTGGCCAAGGGCAGAGCGGAAGGGTGCCGGGTGAATGGCCGGATGGGGACACAAGTGGGTGCCTGAGTTGTACAGTGGAGGCAGGGACTGTCCGGCTGGGAGAGGCGAGGTTCGCAGCGATAAAGGGCTTCAGCAGTTCTTCCCCGGGGCCCTGAGGAGCTGGACCTCTTAGTGAGAAAGTGCAGCAGGGCTGTGTATGCAAGAGTCTCAGCCTGTAAAGACCCAAACGCTTCAAGACCCCACGGAACCAGCTGACTCGGAGTTTCAGCTAAGTGGCCTTCACCCTGGGGAAAAAAATAAAAAGACATTTACCCCGACAGTACTCTCCTGCTCTCTTAATAAGTATATTAATTTTAAATGCCAGAGACAGAATCGTAAACTCTCCTTCTTGGAGGATTATAGCCAGTGCCCTGCTTGCTGAGCAGAGCTGAGCTGCGCCGCCCCGCCCCCATCAGCTGCAGGGAGGGTGGGAATCGGCCACGTGCCATGAAGTCTGCAAAGGTCACTCCTGCCGCGCCTTGGACCCGAAAGAGCCAAGGAGCTCTGCTGTCTGTTATTTTCTGCCTCTGTCTTGCTAGGCTTGGGAAGTCACGGGTTCTGCCTCTGGGTCCCAGCCCCGGATCAGAAGATCCTGGGGAGGGCTTCCCAAATCTGGTGTTCTCTTCAAAGAGGGGTTGGAGTGTGGGGTGTGTCTGCCCAGAGGCCGAGGAAGGGCCGGGAGATGTCCTGCCTGAGGAGTCCAAGGTGTGGTCCTCGGGCTGCCTGCCACCTGGCCACCACGGGCACTTCTGAAGCATGCAGATGCCGGTCTCTCATCTCCGGCCCTGCTGAATCAGACTCTCGGGTTGTGGAAACCCCGAATCCACTTTTGTGTAATGTTTCTTAAGTAGGCTGAAGTTGGAGAATTACACCATGAGCAAACTGACTCCCCAAGGCCGTATCTAAACAGTCCCAGCTGGCAGTAGCAGGCGGCAGTTGAAGTTTAAAGGAAAGGACGCTGCTAGCAAAGCCTGAATGGCCTTTAACCTTTCTGAGACTCTATTTATTCATCAACAAGATGTGGTTCATTATCTCAGAGGGCTGAGTGCAGACTCAAGGGAAGAGCCTGGTGCCTGGGAGTCCATTCGTGTTAGTTGAGATTGGTCCAAGCATGAAAAGAAGTGCTGGTCCCAGTGCCCGTAGACAAGGCCTGAAAGAAATTGAGTGAGTTTAAAGAAATTTGTGCTGCGGCCCCTTGAAATTTGTAATCTACATTACACATGTTTGCAATTTCCCAGCTGGGCTCTTTATATGGATTATTTTCTATAAGTGTGTACAACAACATAGAGCCTCGAGGCCAGATCGGTCCCACCTGACCTAAGCTGCCCACTTGACATTTTTAATTAAGCGTTTTGTTTTACTTAATGATTTTGTGTGCTTAGTCTAGTAAGGCCTCATCCCCTACCAGTAAAGAGCGTGAGAAGCTTAGTTGAAGGGTGAAAAGCCGAGTTCTCTTTCTGGCGGTATACCTGCAGGGAGAGAAGGAGAAAGGAGGTTTCAGCAGTTTATTCAAGTTACCAAAGCATCAGCCTCGGAAGAGTCTGCGTTGCAAACTTTACAAGACAGGTTTATTGCGTGATGGGGTGGGGGAATGCTCTCAGATTGTCCTCTTCGTTCCATGCCTGTCCCATTGCTAGGTGGTGGCCACTTGTTCATTCAAATGCTTTCTCACCACTGATAGCCTGTGATTCATTATATTATTTTTTCTCCTGAAGAAATCTGAACACAGAGAACTGGAAGCTGCAGGGGGGGAACAGTACTGATTTGTTCTAGGACATGTAGACACTCAGACTCAATTGGGACAGGAGGATTGAGCAGATGACAACCAGGGACTGTGCTCATTTCCCATCGATGAAATGCCCTCAGCTCAGTAGAATCCCATATTTTAGAGAATTGCAGGGCTATTTGCTAGAAATAAAGTGACAGCTTCAGAAATGATTCACAGATTTGGATGCACACGGAAGTTTAAGTTTTCAGGTTGTCATTTGGGGTCCAGTGGCGGGGACATTCTGAAATGCCTGAGCTTATACCACTGTGGCTCCTACAGTATTCTCAGGATTTGTGGACCCCAATATATGGCTTCAAGGCCTGCCTTTGGGCAATGGTGGGTTCCCAGAAGGTATCTTCTCATACCTGGAGGCAGAAATGATGCATGCACCAGCTAAACATATTCCACAGTTCTTTTGAGGAATTTCAGGCATTAAAAATATATATATTCTCAGTTACTTGATTGTGTCTGTCTCCTGTACCAGCTGATCGATGACAAGCACCAGGCCTGTAACTGTGCACTTCAGTAGGAATAAAATTAATTAATTGGGGTATGGGGTATGGACTTTTCCCACCCTCGACATTTGTATTGCAGCTAAAAATCCATACTTTTAAATATACTTCATCATTGTTATTCATTAAAACTGCATGCAGTCTGTACTTGCCTAGCTTCGATCACACAGGCCACAGCGGAAAAAACTGGGGCGTCTCTGGGCTAACGTGCTTCCGGCAAGCAGATGGCCGTGGTCCCTACACGGAGCGGTATTCGGCTTGAGGAGGGAGACACAGTCATAAGGCTGGGCTCAGATGGCTTTTTCGTAAACCTGGCAGAACATGATCAACGGGTCACGGAGGACTGACTGTTAAACTGGGTCTGCAATAAAGTGGCAGGGATAAATCAGTGTCAGGGACTTAGAGAGGTCGTTTTCATACTTAGCGATGGGCCATCATTTCCCTCCCCGAAGCTCCCGCTCCCTGCCCGGCCTGTGCTGCCCGTGGCCTTGAGCGCTCCCGTGTGATTCTCAGCGCAGTGTCGCTCCGCACCCACTTTTCCTTAGGGCCCTCTGGTCCCACAGCTCCCCTGCCCCCACTGTACCCCAGATGTCTGTCTCCTGTATCGGGAGCTGCCCCCTCTCCCCTCGCCTGTCTCCTCCAGCCCGCGCAGGTTTCCTTCCACCAACCCGAGTTACTCGCAGGGTAGTCGCCATCGAGGGAGACGTATCCTTTCCTAACACAGTTTTCCTATGATCATATCAAAGACGGATAGACAGACTAGACAGTCGTGCTTGGAATCAAAGTTTAGTTCCTGGGCAAAGGGTGTCCCAAAGAAGCGAAGCCTGGAATGATGGTTCTCCGGCAGTGGGTGCTAACGCTTGCCTCGTGTCACGGAGAGGTCTCCCCGCACTGAGCCTCCCAGGGTCCCGCTGATACGGCCCAGTGACAGGCAAGCAGGGAGCAGGATCCAGACGTCTGACTACAGCCCCAAGGGTTTACAGTAAGAGTAGAAATGCTTTGATAATTCGTATTTTATCTTTATGATGAATTAAAGTGTTATATGTCTTTCCAGAATATATATTTATCTCTTTTAATATACAATTTTTTTTCTAAAATTTTTGGATGAAATTTATGCTTTAGGAAAATATGTACCTCTCAGCACATCACCATGTAGGCCCAGGGTGAGGGTTCCCTATTTGAGAAACATAGACATTCATTGTCATAGTTAATTTTCACTACTATCGCAGTCGTCCCCATAATGCAGGGAAGGAAACTGAGGCTCATTAAAGTCAAGTGACTTTTCTGAGATCACCCAGGGCTTGGATTAAAAATTCAGTCCCAAGCCCCTACGCCCACCCTTGCCATGCAATAGAAGTGCTCTGCCTTCCCTCTGGCCTGCAGCTCTTGTCACTGGCAGAGGCCGTCTGGGACTTTGAAGCTGCTCAGGACATCCAATTTTCAGAGAGCTCAGAGGGTGAGCTCCCCTGCTCCTGCTCCCCGTGTCCCTGCGGCAGCAGTGACAGCACGCAGCTGGCCTGAAGAGCAGGACATAGAAGATCAGAGGGGACGGAGCTCTGTTCCTCTCCATACACAGAACTGGGCTGTGGATTCGCTGCGGCCCCCCTGGGAAGGACATCGTAGGAGGCAAGGGAGGTCAGGCAAGTTCGGTGCCCTTAGCGGAGATGAGCCATCTGGGAGCCCTGGGAATTCTCTGTGGAGGATCCATCCGTTCCCGGACAAAGCACAGTTCCGGCCTGGCCTCGTGTTCCTCTAAGGGGCGGACACAAGTTGACGGACTGGAGCCATCTCTCCCGCAAAGCTCCAGGCGCATGCCGAGGCAGGAGCAGCTTGGAGGATGAGTTGGGCGGTGGGAGCAGCAGGGGTGGTCTGACTCCCAGGGCAGCAGAGAGCAGTGCAGGGCCCAGCCTGGGGCTCTCCCTGTGCAGCCTTCAGGGCGGCAGCTCTCAGTCACCTTGGGTAAAGTGATAATGTTCAGGAGGCTATTAACATCAACTCCTGCCTCTCCTTTAGTGGAATGCCCTGCTCCTGCCGGCTGCAGTCCGGTGCCTCTGTCCAGCATGCTGACCTCCTCTCTGGCTCAACTGCCACCCCACCACCTGTCAATGACCCTCGGCCACCCTAAAGCTGCCACTCTCCCTTGTGTCTCTCGGGCTGTTGCTTCTGCCTGGAATGGCTTCCCCACATGACTGCCGGGCTAACCCCACCCACCCTGCAAGAGCCAGCTCCAGTGCAGCCTCCTGTAGGGTGGCTCCCCACCATCCTGGTCTGGGCCAGGCAGTTTGGGTCTGTGCTCTCCCAGCCTTCTGTGGTCACCCCACAGCACAGCTGTCAGCTCTGTTCCTCTGCTCTGTCACCAGACTTTGAACTCCTTGAGGCCTCTTTTTCTCCAGTGTCATATGAGAGGTGCTGAGAAAACAGTTTTTGGGTAAATAAATGACCAAGACTTGCTACCAGGTGGGATCTGGCTAAGCAAGAACAATGGGGGCCTGCCAACAATAGCAAAATCAGCTGTTATTTACTGACCGCAAACTGTGTGCCAGGCACGGGGCTAGGCAATGGACATGTATTAGCTCATTTAATGCCCAGTGCAGCCTGTGAGTGGTCATTTCTGTCATATAGGTCAGGAAACCAAGCCTCAGTTTGCCCAAGGTCACAGGCAAGGGGGTGGCCAATCCAAGATTTAGATGGAAGTCTGTCTGATGGAAAGTTCTGTGCTCTTATCCAGTATATCAGTCTCTCTCTCTCTCTCTTTCTCTCTCTCTCTCTCTCTCTCTCTCTCTCTCTCTCTCTCTCTCTCTGAGTGTGTGTATGAAAGGGGATTTAGTAGGTGAGCTGGCTCTCACCATAGGCCATCTGCAAGCTGGAGACCTGGGGGTGCCAGTGGCATGGCTCAGTCCAAGTGTGAAGGCCTGTGACTCTCAGCCCACAGCTGAAGGCCTGAGAACCTGGAGGGGAGGGTATCTGTGCAAGGCCCAGAGTCCAAAGCGCTTGGAGTGCTGATGTCCAAGGACAGGAGAGGATGGATGTCGCAGCTCCAGAGGAAAGAGAGAGAGTAAATTTATTTGCCCTCTGCCTTTTCGTTCTATCTGGGCCCTCAGCAGATGGGAGGGTGCCTGTCCACACTGGGTGAGGGGGGACCTTCCTTACTCAGTCCACTGACTCAAATGCCACTCTCTTCTGGAGTCACACTCACAGACATTCCTGGAAATGATGCTTTACCAGCTATCTGGGTGTCCCTTAATCTAGTCAAGTTGACACCTAAAATTAGCCATCACAATGAGCATCTCACACCAGCTGGAACTAGAGCTTAGGGAGGTGCCTGGTGGCCCTGGATGTCCCACACCACAGCCCTCGGTTTGGGCTGACTTGCACCGCCGTCTCCAGCCATCCCAGGCAAGGCCGCGGGCCCAGCAGGCTCTGCGCCATGTCACAGCATATTTGCTGGGGAGCAGCATCTCTGCAACTGAGTTTTCCATGCGCCCTCCTCCCACCCCTAGCTTGCGTCCCCCCAGACCCACCCCGCCTGACCGTGGGAGATGAACATACATGATCCATGATTCTTTGTTTGTATGACGAGGAGGTGAGTTGTCAGTGAGTTTGCTCCTGGCCCGAGCAAGGCTGGGCCTCATCCTGTCTGCAGGGGCTCTGACACTGATGAATGAGTCTTCCAAAGCCAGTCCCCACTTCCAGGAGAAGCCAGCTCTCCCGAGGAGTCAGGTTGCCAGCAGCAATCCACAGCCTGGCCCACAAGGCTGTGCCACCTGGGCAGGACACCACCTGAAGCAGTCTTTGGAGAAGCACATGAGGGAGGGGCCACCGTGGGTCTTATCCTATGTCTCCAAAGTCAAATTGGAATGCTGCCTCCACCTTGGGCATCACTGACCCAATTGTTTTCCTTCTGCCCGTAGCCACAGCCTCTTGGACAGCTCCTCAGCCAGCAGACCTGAGCCAGCTCTTAATTATTTTGATATGTGTGCTAATAATGGGGGTGCTGTGGCCCAAGGAGTCTCAAATGGCAGATAATCACACACTCACGCCAGCTCTTCCTGCACTGTGGTTACACGGTCTTCAGCCTATGTCCAGACAAGAGCTGCCTTGATGTTGACCAAGTTCAGAAGGAAGAAGCGCTATGCAGAGGGTGAGAGGCTGCCGTCATGGCTCCAGGCCTCCCACCCCTTCTTTGCAGTCTACACTGGCGATACAGATGCCATGCCTCCAGGGAAAGAAGAGAGGAACAGAGAAAGAAAAGTGTGCAATGGGTTATTAGTTGTCAAATGGACTTTCACCAGAGTTTCACTGAGACTCTGAGCTGAGCACAATGTGACAAGTTTCTGCACATTGTAAAGAGAGGGCGTGTACTGGACATTCCCCAATAAACCTCTCTAGCACCATTCTTCTCTACCTCACCCCTGCCAGGCTGACCCCTACCGACAGTGTCAACTGGCCTCCCTTGACCTTGGGCTTTGGGTTGTCTTCAGTCAACAGGAGGCACCTGCAGGAGACCCAATTGCAGGAGGAGAGAGGCCAAGGTATTTATTTCCCCGGTTCCCTCCATGCTTGGTCATGGTCTGAGAGTGGCTGGATCCCTCTGTAACGGCTGCAGTAACCTGTCCAACGGTGCTAGATCTCCCAAGGTTCTAGAAACATCACCCTCTCCTTGCCCTTTTAGGTTCAAAATAATTCCCCATTGCTTGTGGATCCCTGAACCCTGCCCACTCCTTTGTAAAGTCTCTTCAACTCTCTGCAGTTACCCTTTTGAGCATGCCACCTGCTTCCTACAGAGCCCCATTGGATAGACATACTGCCAGACACAGCCACAGACCAATCAAGAGAGAGCACAATGGGCGAGAGCTCTCATCTCATCAGCCACCCCTGTCCAGGTGAGAAGAGGCCTGAGACTGTGAGTCTTTTGTGGGGAGTACTATGCATTTCCCCTCCCCTGTCCACCCCAAGCCAAGTGGAGGAAGCTTCAGGAAAATCGCTTACTGAAAGAAGGTGTTGACTGCAAGTGGGAAAGCTGGCACCAATAACAGGATGCTTAAGCTACAGAAACTCAGATCCCGGCCTCTAATCCTACGAGAGTGGAGCCCACTCTGCATGGGCAGAGCGTGGAGGTGCAATGGACATCAGGCCGGTGAGGCTCGAGCTGTCTCCAAAGAACTGGCTACCTGAGGAGCCCAACGAGGCTACATGGGAACGAGGCTTCAGACACGAGATGAAAGGAGTCACAAGCGCTCAGTGGGAGCCCACTGCCAGGTCAGGGAACTGCCTGGTGGAGGTTCCTCAGGGGACATCTCAAAGAACCCACAAAATCCCTAGCAAGGGAGGAAGCCTGCAGTCGGACATCTTCCAGGGCATGTAATAGCCAAAGAGAACCACCAACAGCTTGAACCAAATAAAAAGATCATCTTGCTCCCTGCCCTGACCATGGAGGAGCCAGAGGCAGCACGGAGCATGACGGAGGAAGAAGAGGAAGGCCAGGAGGAAGAATCAGCAGCAAGCTCTTTCCTTCCCCCTGCAGGGTCCCAAGCATGGGCCAGGCAGTGCTGGGGGAATGGGGAGAAGCTTTCATTGTGAAGAGGCTGAAGTTTGATTTAGGTTGAACTAGACTTTTTTATGCAACTGGTGTGAGTAGGGTTGGTGGCTTGGGGGTATCGGGAGGACTGTTAACCTTGAAGAGCCACTGAAAGCTCAGAGGATCTGCGTCCTTTGGGGTGGGGGGTGAGGAGGGGTATCCCTGAGAGCAGGTGTGAATGGCTGTGGTGACATGGACAAAGGCTGATTTCACCCCTGCCAAGTCCAGCTATTTAATAAATTGGCTTTAAAGCCACTGAAGTCTTTGGGATTCTGCAGGACTACAGACTGAATAAAAATATACAAGGAAGGTGTTTAGCCAATACAGGATTGAAACAAATTGAGATGATGCAGATGTTAATAACAATAAAAAGTTGAAGGCAAACTGGTCCCTGCCTGTCTCACAGGTCACCCTGAGGACGTGCTGCAGATGAAATCCACGTACGACCTTCACTGAGCAGGGGGTATGTGAGGCTCCGGTGGGTGATGTGGGCGTCTTGGACAGAGATGCAGGAATGCACAGGATGTAGCCACTGCCTCTAGGAGCTCGCGGGCCCTTGGAATATTTGATTATATCCTGTTCGTTATTATCCCGCTGAGTGGGCGGCTCCTGAGAACAGAATCCACAGCAGATAATCGCTGCCACATTTACTGACCATCTGCCACAGGCCACGCTCTGTGGGGGCCACCAGAGGAACCAAAATGTCCTAAATCACGTGGCTCCTCACCTGACATGCAATAGAAACTGAAGTTTAATTGGACAGGTGTGGCGAGCCCAAGCCCCTCTACGCAGAGGTGTGCGGGACTATGAGAGACCTTGGTTTGTTCTGGGGTGGCTTCATGCACCTTTTTGGCTGTTTATTTTCCAAATATTCATCAAATATCTATTTATGCCAGATATGAAAGATGGTAGCAATGAAAAAGATCCAATCCTTTCCTGCAAAGAACTTGCCATCTAGCAGTAGAGATGGGTGAGCAGACCATGAAGAGCAGTAACACGTGTTAGGTGCCAGGCAGAAGAAAGTCACAAACAAGCACTGGAGGGTGGCGTGACCAGCGATGGGTTTAACCGGGGCCAGGGAAGCCAGGGGAGGCTTTGCATGGAGCCGGTGCTTCACACGCAGACAAGGCTTTGTGCAGAGACAAGGCTTGTGTGAAGGAGGAGACGGGTGGTCCAGGCAGGATGAGCAGCTCGGGAAGATCCCAGAGGCTTGCTTGGGAAACGGGGGTGGGGGGGGGGGCCTGGGCCGAGGGCTGTGCCCAGAGCAACATGCAATATGCAATGGCCAGATCCTGCTCCTTTTCTACCTCGCAAGCACTTAGAAATTTGGACTTTACTCTTTAGGGAGCTACCAAAGCTTTTAATTAGGGAAAGTGCTGCCATCAAATTTGCATGTTGGCAAGATAAACTCTGGCAGTGAGGGGAGCAGGGGCTGTCAGGTAGGACTGCGAGTGGGGAAGCCAGTCGGGAGGCTGTGGTAATACTCCCAGCAAGATGTGATGTGGGCATCAGGATGTGGAGGTGAGGCCAGAGGCCGGAGCTTCTAGAAGCACTAACAGATGGGCTGGGGGGAGGTGGAGGGGCAGGCATAAGGAGAGCCCTCAGGACTCTGGCCTGGGTCAGGTAGCCAGTGGACAGGTGGGAAAACCTCATTCCAGATGGCGCTGAGCTGGCCACACTCCCGCCAGCAGCCGACCCCAGGGCCCAGGCGGGCAAGGCCAGGGTGCTGCCGCCGTGCTCACAACCAGCCAGGCAGAGCCCTGGGCCCAGGGTGGGCGTCTGTGCTCGGACCCAGGCGTGACGCAAGCTGCCTGCTCAGCTCAGCTCCGTCTCCAGGCCAAGAGGCTTCAGCGGAGTTTCATAAAATCACATTTTCCTCTTTGAAAGCAGCCTTTGCAAACAGCATTACTTAATTGAGAAAATATTTAGATCTGTGTATCTCTTGTAAGGTGCAAGGTTCCCCATGGTGATATTTTAATGGCCAGGGGCGCAGGGAGGAAGGTCTGTACTTCTGCCGCAGCCTGGGAATGCACCTCGTTTGTCAGATATGATTAGCTGTTACCCTCCGGTCTCCCATTGTTATTCAGGTCCCCACTCGTCACAGTCACACCCCTTTGCATGCTCACGCCTTGCTTTCTCTCCAGCTCTCTCTCCCTCTGGTGGCACCCTGACTGGCTAGTAATTTATGTATGACAATATGAGACTAATTCGGTTATTATGTCAAAGGGAAATTGAATCTAGGGTTTTAGTGCCGCATCTGGGAGAAATCTTCAAATGAATCTGGAGTGGAGAAAAAAGCTTCAGAGTTCGATTCATCCGCTTGTCACCCTGTCGGCAAGATTAAGTCATTATAGAGGGCTAAGCCGGGCCAGAAATGGGACCGGAGAGGAAGGAGATAAAGGGAGAGAATGGGAAGGGGTGGGAGGAGGAGCGCGGGGGCGGGGAGAGGGGCGAGGCGGGGCCGGGGGCGGGGCGGTGGGCTTGGCGGCCAGGCTCTCTGCCTCTTCAGGGACTCCCTTGTTTACCCACCAGGCACCCGAGCCTTGTGAGAGCCAGGGGACAGATGGGCAGGGAGGAAGTTCAGTGGGAGGGCCTTTATGCAAACATTAGCTTGTCTCTGCTCCTGGGTGTCTTAAATATTGTCTGAGTTAAAATCTGGCTTCCCTGCCTTCCATGGGATTAGAGCACTTTGCTCAGTGCCAAGCGAGATGGTGGCATTTCTGCCGGGTACCTAGACTGGGGCGAGGAGAAGCTCCCAGGGCTTCGCACGGCGGCTGGGCCCAGGGCTGCAGAGGGCTGGCCGGGGTCCCCGTGTGCGAGGAGACGCCCCACGTCTGGAGGATCCTGCATGTGTTTACTCTCGGTGTGCGAGAGAGGAAGAGGTGGATGTGGTGGGGTCCCTGGAGCCTGGGTGGGAACAGGGGAATGAGGACCAGCCAATGTACGCGTGACCTGACCATAAAGGGTCTGTTCACCTGAATCCTTAAAATATTTTGTAAGGTTGTTCTGCCCTCGGAGATGCCCCAACCCTACGTACACTTGTCCGCTTATTAACTAGATTTATTCTCCTTCAGGATGGTGTTCACCGTCCTCACCCATTGGGCAAGTGTTAGGTTTGCTCCGACTGCATGTGTTTCCTGTCTCTCCTCCATCCTCATGGCTCTCCCATTCGTGGCACACTCAGGTCTCTAAGTAGCTCTTCTACCTGCTGGTCCCTCTTTCCCCACAGTAGGTCATGGGGCATTTGGCAAAACGAGCCCCCCTCATCCCAAACAACATGAGTTGCCATGTTGGTTTTCCTCTGGGCATCTTGGTGCCTAGCTCTGAGTGTCGCCCTGAACCCCAGCTCTTGCTTCTCATGAACTGGGACCACCTACTCTCTTGAGGAAACTCTGGTTACCATGACAACGAGTTTCCCCTCCAGCCTCCTGGGCAACCTTCTTGCCTCCTAGACCTCTCCAGCAAGGATTCCTCCAGCCCCGGCACAGGACCACAGGACACCAGAGGTCATTTTGGCCGCGCCCCTGCATCCAGCCAGGATCCCAGGGAAACGGCCAGGCCAGACATGCATCGAGGCTGCCTTCACCAACTCTCTCTTTCCACTCCCTGGCTTGCTGGTGAAAAAACAACTTTTTCCCCCCAAGAGAAAGGAGGAAGCTCAAATTAAAAATGAGAGTTCAAAATAACCCTCAGTTCTTAACTCTCGTCAATTTGACTGTTTCTTCCAACACCCACACGTCGGCTTCGACCAGACACCCACCCAACAGTACTTGTGCAAAGGATATTGGCAGCTGCTACTAACCCGAGAAGTGTCTTAGCTCTCAGAGAGGCTTTGTTCTCATCCCTCTCTCCATTCTGCGTGTCTCTGGAGCTTTTCCCATGTCAAATGGGGGCTTTGGTGCCCTCGGAGAGGCCCAGGGCTGCTGCAGCCTGCACCCACGCCCCCGAGTGAGCAACACGTTGCAGAAGTCTGCTGTCTCCTGTGCCCACCACCGCGCTGTTCAACACCGTGTTTCTGTTAATTGGACTGTGTCATCTCGGGGATGGTTATTTATTAATAGTTATTCGGAGCTCTGGACAAGTTCATCATGATAAGCAGAGGATTTGAGAGAGGCGAGGAACAGATGTGCATTGCCAAGTATCAGGGGAGGGGGCTGTTTGAATTCCAGGCACACCCTGCCTTGGTAACGGAGGAGAAGAAAATCCATCGTAATTACTGGCGAGGGGCTGTCTCCATCCCTATTAAGGCAGCCACTCACTGCCGTGGCCCTCCCGGCCCACGGGGAGCAGGTGTCTCCTTCGGGCTGTGGATGTCCCAGGAGCCTCGAGAGGCGGGTGCTCCTGGTTGGGCAGGGAGCGGCAGGTTCTAGGGAATAGCAGGCTTGTCGTCCCCACCACACTTTGTTGCCGTGATCGGGTTGGGTCCTGGCACGGGCTGATCATCAGCAGTCACATAATCCATTCTCCTGCCTCTGGGCCCAGCTGCAGATCAAGTAGACTGAAAAGCTAGTTGAGGCAAAGGAGCTCTCCTCCTTCCAGAGTTTGCTGGGGAAGAACATGGCACAGCTCCCCATGGTCATGCACAGCAGGGCTGGCAGCCCCACTCCTGAAATCCTCCCCAGAGTGTCTCACGCTGCAGATGTAGGCAGAAGAGCCAGATGGACAGGTGGGGGATGGTGATGCCCAGTGAGGGGCTCATGCTGGCTCCCCCCTTCCCCCCGGGCTGCCGCTGGCTCTGCTTCCAGTATGTCTCTCGTGGGAGATGGAAACCAACACCCAGGCCACTTGTCAGTTTAGGGCCCCTGAGCCCATGCATGTCCTTTAAGAAGTTCATTCAGGCTACCTGCTCCAGGTGGAGGCAGCCAAGCATGGTGGTTTTATAGAGCCAGCCTAGGCCTCCCTTCCACCTGTTGCTGTGACAGGGCCACCAGACAGGGCTGTTGAGCCAGTAGGGCTGGCGGGGGACACAGCTCCAGGAGCAGGGCCAGGGCTAGGCACTTCATGCACCTCGGCCTCACGGTGGCTTCGCCAGGGAGAGAGGAGGCTGCCCAGCAAATCAGGCAGAACGGGGTATATGGCTGTGTGGTCCCAGCAAGAGGTGAAAGCCGTGGGGGACATCAGGAAAGGTACTCGAGGGACATCTGGGCAGAGAGACTCAGAGTGGGATCCAGGGACCCTGGCCATAGGGCTGAGGCCAGAGCTTGAAGACCCACCATCTCTGCACTTTCCCTGCTGGCTTCCAGCTCCAGGGTGAGGCCAGCCCTGCGGGGGTAGTGTCGGGAGCCTGGGCTGAGTGGGGAGCAGGGCACGGAGCAGGACTGATGCCCAGGCAGAAGAAAAACCCAAGTAAACCAAGATCAGATTCAGGAATAAACTGGCTTGTACTTACTTAGCAGAGTGTCCTCTCTAGCTTTGTTTTGCTTGGGAATGTGTCGCATTTTTAACCACATCAGTAATATGTAAATATATTCTTGTAAAAATTCAAATAGCACAAGTGAGGCAAAAGCCATTATTTACCTCCACCCTTCCTCCTCCCCAGTCCCACTGCCCTCCCTAAAGAAATCACAATTATCAGTTTAGCGTTTAGATAGGTATTAATAATTATGTAGAGAGATGATTAGATAGGTAGACCCTCGGCTAGGCAGATAGCTAGACGGAGGATATTTATGCGGCTTGCCTTTTTCACTTGACAATATTCCTTGGCATGATTCCCATGCCATTGTGGGGAGAGCCACTTCATTCATCTAATTGTTTCGTGGTGTCATTGATAAGGGGTACCATAGTTTAACTGCAGCCCTATTGATGGATATTTATTTTGTTGTTGCTGTTTTCTTATTGTTTCACAAGGAGTATTCTTTTACATGGCTCGGCAGATTTTTAAATAGGTTTGTGAGTGACTGGTGGGATCTTTGGGAGCCCGGGGTGTGGGGAAGCTGGGCCGGGATGGAAGCCGGGCCACTGAACAGTCTCTGAATGACCTCTGGGCTTTGGCCGCTTCTTAGAGCCGCTGCCTCCAGTGGGGCTGGGGTGTCTCCCGCCCTGCAGCCTCCGACGCCCCGCGTCTCCCCGCAGGGTCTCTTGCCGGCCTCCGTGGCCTGCAGCTGGTACAAGCGGCCACATCCCACCCATGAACGTCTTGCAGGAAGAGGCACCAAAATCTGTGTCCAGGCCTGATCCAGGCAGGTTAAAATCAGAGCCCGATGCTGGAGTGAGAGCCCAGCAATAATCCTCTCACTGCACGGATTTCCAACAGGCTTGTTCCCTCTCAGAAATGATCACGAACAATATTCCTCCAGCAGCCCCAGCTGAGGGACAGGTGCTATTTTGAGCTGTTTTCAGTAATTGGTTAATGCGGAGGACGGGTGGGAGGAAGGCGCAAGGGCCTTTCTAGATGCAGTGCTGATGTCAGGAGTGAGCTCACGGGGACGTGGTTTCCTGTGTGGCTTCGGGAACAGTTTCTCCCCCTATCACGTGTCTCTGGGACAGCTGGGTGGGAGGCGATACCTTTGTTCTCAGGCCTGCCATGCAGCCCAGGCCTCCTTGGGCTGTGCTCTTGGTGTGCGGCCCCCATCAGAAGGCAGGGAAAGGTACAAGCAGCTGCCGAGGGCCCAGGAGAGGGTCCTCTTGTGTGTGTACTACGAAAAGAAACCTGCTGGGTCCCTTCTCTTTCTCCTGCTTCCCATCTGTTAATACTTCCAGCTGTAGTCCATGGAGCTCCTTCTGCAGACCGTAGGGGGAAGTCATGGTGTCTGGAAAGAGCAAGGGCTCTAGAGCCAGGCATCAGCTGAGTTCTTATCCTACCTCTCGCTCTTGATACCTAACTCTGTGCCTTGATTTTCCCATCTGGAAAATGGGCATAATAGCATACTTCCCCAAGAGAGTCATGGTGTAGGCTCAGTGAGATGAAACCAATACACCAGGCCCAGGCCAGCCTCCTTGAGGGTGCAGGGCACATGGAGACAGGCCCAGCCATCCCAGCCGTCCCAGTTGTCCCACTGAGACTCCAGGCATGCGAGTGACGCACCTGCAAGCAGCCCCACCCCCAGCCACCCCCCTGCAGGCAGCCGCAAAGGTGACCTGGGGGAGAGCAGCAGAAGCCTAGAGAAACTGCAGGATCGTGGGCAAATGGATGGCTGCTATTTTAAGCCACCAAGTTTTGGGGTGGTTTTTTTTTTATGCAGCAAGAGATAAATGAGACAGGAAGGTTTGGAAGAGGTCATCTTAGAGTTCACAAGAGACAAAGGAGGGAAGTTGGGCATAGTCAGAGTGAACTGGAGAATGTCAGAAGGTAGAATTGGCCAGGGTCAGGCAAAAGGCAGTTGCAGGTCCACGGGCAGAGGCTCTGACGGGGAAGGTGGTTCAGGAAGGCTGAGGGGATCTTCAGCGGTGAATTCGGGTGCTGTGGTCACAAATGAAGCTGATGAGGAAACAAAGGTAGTGTGTCTAAGGCTGCCCGAGGAGCCCTGTAGTAAGCCCAGATTGTAAAGGGACTTGGAGGGTGGGGAGGGTCCCAGGCAAACATGAGCATGACACAGACCTGGGAAGGGGACTGGTGACACCACAGTCCACAGTGAGCTGGGAATCCCACCAACACTAAAGTGGGCACATTCAAGAATTTTGAATTAAGAAGCACAAGGTCAGCCCCTTTCTTCAGGGCGAACATTATAGTGTCGAGAGCAGCCTGAGCAAAGCAACATTCCCACTCTGCTTGTTTTTTATCAAGGAAAACAATCCTCAATCTAGAGAAAGGAGAAGCAATATATAGCTGAGAGAACCGAAGCCCAAATGAGATGAGGCAGCAGCAAGAACATGCTTGCTGTTGTTTGGGGTTTTTATTCCCCGGCCAAAGTATATTTCATCCCAGGGCTCAGGAAGAGCATCACACAGGATGGCAACCACACCGTTAGTCATCGCCATGGCTGTGCTTCTCAGAGGTGGCCACCTGCATCAGAGCCCCCGCCAGAGCTGCTTGGCAAAAGCAAGAGTCCTGCCCACAGCCTTTCCAACTCCCCATCCCACTTAGAATGTCAGACTCCAAGGGTGGGGGCACATATTTATTTAGCAAATATATGCATGCCACTCTCTGGCACTCTTCTGAACAATGCAGACTATCTCTCCTTCAATCTTTATAACGATCTTGGGCAGGGGATTCTATATGACCTCTACTTTAGAGATAAGAAAACTGAGTCCCACCCAGAGAGGTTGAGTGAGCAAGGGTCCATGGAAACTTGAACTGGGACTTGAACCTGGGAAGTCAGTCCGGGTCCAGCACCCAAGCTCCTAACCACTAGGCTATGCTGCCATGTGTAGAGTTCAAAGAAGTGCCACAAGCGTCCTCCTGCACACTTACGTGTTCGAGCCACTGCTCTCAAGAATCCTAGGAAGGGGAGAGGTAAATCCTGTCTCCAACTTCAAAACTGGGAAGAAATAAGACCCCAGAGCCTGTCATCCTCGGTTAATGCCATAGCACCATTATTACATAGATGGCGTGTGGTCACTTAAGGAAATGGTGAACACCAGGAACTAGCATGGGTGCACCAAGCTTGAGCCGTGCCAGAATGAACTCATTTATTTTATCGAACCCTCTATGATTGGTTCAGTTTGGGGCAGGCCTAAGTGAATTGAACCAGCCAGTCAGGAAGACAGACTTGCCTGAGGCGTTGGAGAAAGAGAATCCAGTCTCTCTCTCTCTCTATGGATGGGAACAGAGAAGAGTGTTGCCCCAGTTATCTGGCAGCCACTTTATGAACCTGAGGGAAACCACAGTTGAGATTACACTAATGCTCTACGTGGTAGACAAGAGAGGAACAGAACCTGAGTCCTCACTGACATCATTGAGCTACTGAATCCACCCACCTTGAAGCAGCATCTGTCTCTGGGCTCCTTGTTATATGAGATCATCAGTTTCCTTATTGTTTAAACCAGTTTGATTTAGGGTTTCCATAATGGGCAGAAAAATATCCTATTACAAGTAGATATAATGCATTTCAATTTCAGAAATTTAATTGACTACAGTTTTCAAGATATTCTTGTGAGCAAAATAGAGAAATGAGGGCTAAAAAATATAATTAGATTCACACCAGTAGATCTAAAGTTGAACAGAAGCCAGGTGGAACAAGCCAGCTGGTACCTTTAAGACAGGCAGGTGCACACTCAGAAAGGTTGGATGTCTGTGCCTTTAATAGGAACCCCAGGCCAGCAGGATCCAACCTTCTGGAATTCTCTTGGACATTGCCTGAAACGCCTCATTGTGCCTGTGTATTCCAGGCACGGTGCATGTCTCAAGCTCCAGCCTCCCCCAGGCAGCTGCCTTTTGCAGGCGTGATGCCAAGACCCAGATTTGTCTTCAGTTGCACTCTCGCCTTCTGGACTGGAATTGGAATTGACCTCTGCCCTCTAATTCTCCAAGACTGACCCCAGGCGTATCTCCAGTTTCAGTCCAAATGTGCAGCTGTGGCTGGCATTGACACTGGACCCAGAGCAACACTTCATAGGTCAGCGTCACCGGTTAGTAGGTCTCTAGTGGGTGGTGTGAATTCAGCCCTTGAATCTTGGCCTGGCTTTAAGCACCTACTTGGAGTCGAGAGGCTGCTTATTCAATTTGCAAACGTCTCAAAGCTGCGAGGCTCGCTAATGCACAGGCTGACGGACTATAACTTCAAAATGATCTTATAAGTAGCTGGAATAATAGGCTGAAAACATATTTTTTACTAAACTACAGGAGTAGCTTACAGCAGTTTGTGTTTAAAATGAGCTAACTAAAATCAAATAAAAACCTGCAGTTTCTTTAAAATGGTCCATGATGTGATTCTGTGGCCCAGAAGGCCAATGGCATGTTAGGACACACACTCAATGGGAGGTGTCCAAACAAGGCAGGCGATATCCCACCAGGAATTCCTTTGGAGCCCACATTTGGAAAAGGGCGTCCGGAGGGCAGCAAAGGAGAAGCCAGAGGGGAGCAGGACGAAGCCACTGCAACATTCCAGAGCGTGGCCCTGGGGCCCGTCAGTGCAAGAGACAGAAGAGCAGAGTCACGCTCATTCCGAGGAACGATTTGCTGTACAATTAACTTAAGATCATGCGACCTAAGGAGTGCAATGGGCTGCGGAGTCAGACAGTCCCGGGTTCGGATCCCAGCTCTGCCACAGGCTAAAGGCATCGCCACGGACAGGTGTGTGAGGCTCCGTTTAAGCTTCCATAACAAGGAGATAAGGATGCCCACCTCGCTGGATTATTCCACACAGTCCACTTAAAGGGCTTAGCACAGTACCAGGCACTGAGTCAGTGCTCTGTAATCTGTAGTTTATTATTATTAATAATGGCAACCAAGTGGGGTTTGGAGCAATAGGTTCCCCATCACTGCAGGAGGGTTAAGCAGAGGCTGGGTGTCAGCACGTCAGGAATGTTAAAGAGCTTTTCTATGCTCTGGGTTGGAGGTTGAAATAGCTGATTTCTAAAGCCCCTAAAACTATAATTCTATGATTTAAGGTCATTATAAGAGCCCAGACTTCTGGTCAGGTCGTGGACAAAAATCTATTACTAGGATTGAAATTCCCTGCTAGCCCAAGGGCCCAGAAGTTTCACTGTCTGTATGCCTTGTATGTGCTTGTGGTCATTCGTGCGTGTCCGTGTACGTGTACACACAGGAGTGTACGCGTACATGTGTTTGCATAGAACTGTGCCCCGCTCCATAAGACATGCAATTATCGTGTGTGGAAACATTCCATGTAATGGCATGAAGGGGCAGATTCAGACGTGACCCAGGTCCACGTTCCTTCAGCTCTTCTGCCACTTGGACTCACAAGAGAGGTTTCCCTCTGTTGCTTTCTGTGACCTTTGTACTTGCAGGAAATGCTTATCAATAAGGTCTGTAGCATGGTTGCTTCTTTTCTGTAGCCCAGGATCAAGTTTGTGGGCTGGGATTTGATACCTTGTGACTGGGACTCTGCCCAAGGCTGCCCCTTCCAAAAAAAATTCTCTAAGCACCTGACATTGAGCTTCAGCCCCATTGCATTCCATTTCTAGGCTTTTTGCACCCTTTAAAAGGCTTTCTGTTATCCCACCGGAGGCCGTCTGTGCCTGTCTGTTCTACCAGCTCCCCTTTCCTGGAGGAAATGCACTTGACAAGCAAGTCAGTACCGAACGGTTAGTACCTAGGAGCACTGTTTGTGTGCCAAGACTGTGCCTATCACCAGTCAACAAGAGCTGACAACTCAGCAGGAAAATTAGAGGCAAACAGCCCAAAAAGTATGAAAGACTGTGACAGTCACTGTGCAGAGGTGGGGATGGGGAATGGGAAGTGGGTGGTCCTAGGGCCCAACGTCTCGATTCATTTCTGCCTAAGTAAGGACAAGCGTAGGAATGCTGGTCCTATGGTAACTAGACAGTGGCAAAAATATCTTGGGGAAGGAGGCATTCCTGGGATACTGCCCATCATCCCTTGTGAGTAACTGTCTAATAAAAACTCTGAATATTTTGCAGAAACCTTCCCCAATCTTCTCTTGGCTGGTATCTTGTAGCAACTAGTTAGTTAGCTAACATTGTCTCCATTTTGCAGATAAGAAGACCAAGGCTCGGGATGGTTACGTGACTAGTCACCATTCAGGACATACAGAGCCAAGACTTCAAGCCAGCTCCTCAAGTTCCCAATTCTGTGCCCTTTTCAGTACATTTGCTCTCCCTGGGAAGTGGCCAGGGCTGGGTTCTGGCTGTGGCCAGGCCATCCTATGCTGGGGCCAGTTCTCCCCATCCCTCCGGGGCTCCTCCGTGGCCGGGGCATGGTTTGAGGGCTCCGGATGGCATTTCATTGGCTACGTCTTGTGCTTGTTGGCACCATGCACAAACTCTGGGGAGCTGCTTTTTCTCTCCATCCTTCCTCGTTTCTTGTCCCACCACCTGCACCCCTAGGTTCCCTCTGGAATGCCATCTCGAGTGGCCCTGACCCTGGCACTGGCTGGCCAAGCAGCGGCGTGGCCGCTCCCCAGGGCAGGCCTAGTGCCCATACTGATGCAGGCAAGACAGGAAGGCTCTTGCTGCTGCTGAATGACCTGGGTCTGCTGCTGTGGGGTCCTCTATAAACTCCCTCCTGAGTTATTCTCTACTTATAGTTGTTATTACTATTGATCCACCCTCTAAATAGCAGAGATCCCAAGGCTCAATTTAAAGCATCAATCACATTGATAATGCCTTTGTTTGCAACATGGTTACTTCTGAGAGTCTTTACATGCCTCCCAATACCCAAGAGAGGTGGAGCAATTCTTCTCTGAGGGAAACTGAGGCACAGAGCAACAGGGAGGTTAGCCAAAGGTGACAGAGCCGAACAGGCCCCAGTTCCTGGTCCTTTGCATCTTTGCTCAGCTCCTGGTGTGCTGCGGGCCGGCTCCCCTCCCACTGCGTGTACTCTGAGCTCGCTGAGATCCTCAGATCCGCGGAAGGCTCCGCGGTGCCCACGGAGGCCAGGTGCCCTTACCGAGCGCGTGCGGGCCTTCTGTCCTCCTCCCTTTGTGCCGCAGCCTCAAAGGGGATACGATGAATAGCTGTTCCATTCTCCTCCATCCCCACGCCCAGGTATAGAAATCTGCTTTGTGAAACTGAAAGAATCTTTTCAGTAGATGGGGGGTGGGGTGGGGGTGGATGGAACATCGCAGATGCTCGCCTTTTCCATTCCGGGCATGTTGGCAGGAGAGGAGGAACTCAGGTGGTACGTGGGTACCGCGTGCCCTTATATGCACAGAACAACGTGTCTTCCGGTGGGGGCACCACAGCCTCTTTCGGCAGCCGGTGGAGAGTGGGTTCTCTTTTCTGGGGGCCCACGGGCCGGCAGCAGAGGCGCCATCCGGGCCCTTCTGTTGTGGGGTAGAAGCCCATGGCGAGTGTGGGCAGCGTTCGTGCGGGTTCCTCAGCTCCCCAAGTGTTTATAGTAGCAGCGTCCAGCTCGGCCTCCGCAGGGGACGAGCGAATGCCTCCTCCCCGACCGCACCACCTCGCTGCTCCCCGCCCTGTGGGTCTGGGCTCCGGGTGCCCATCCCCCTTCTGGCAGCCACCCTCTCCCTGGTGCCCCACCTCCCAGTGTCACGGCGGGGTGTCCAGCCACACCTGTCGGCAGAGGCGAGCATGCATCAAACCCCCATTTCCAATCTTCCAGGCCCATAAAACTTGCCACCCTTTGCAAGATGGGGTGGCCCGTCCCCTATTTCATCTCTGGGGGAGAGCGGGCACACATGCGGCTGATGGATGGGAAGTTTAGAAAATGAAGTCCTGGAAATCGATAGAAGAATATACAAGCTATGTATCATGTGAGCGCCTCTCCTCTGCACTGCAGTAAATCAAAAGTAACGAATGGCAGGTTTCCCACAGCCGGGACCCCCGGCCTTCCCCTGAAGGTGGGGGCTTGTGCAGTGATTGGGTTTTCACAGTCCCAAGCACATATTTTCTACTTCAGTAGACCTAAAAATAAGCCTTGATACTGATTTTTTTTCTTTTAATATCTGTGCCCCCTCCTCCCCACCCTTTCCCCCTGTAATTCCCATCCTGGAGGCTCTCAGCGCGCGAACGCCCCTTGTAGAGGAGTGATGTATAGCAAGATAAGCTGCCTCGGTGGCTTCCAGAACGAACGCTCATCCCCAGGGCTGTGTTACTGCGATATTAGCAAACTCTGATCCTGCTGCAGTTTGAACACCTCAGCGCCTCTGCGATGATTATCTGTGAGGTTCCCCAAGCCCGGGGCTGTGGGTCGCATGGCTAAAGAGGAGGCTCGCCCGGGGTTTGGAGGAAGGGGCAGCCAGAGGGCCTGGAGGTGATGGAGGCGCCCCCAGCTTCTCACTGCCAGCTTCCTGCCAATATCCAGACTGGTCCCCCCAGAAAAACACCCAGATTTGAATCTCAAATCAGTAGGCTCCACCACCCACCGCAGCCCTCTCCAGACCCTCAAGGCCTCCCTGTCCTTCCTTGAATATCTTGGTTCCTGGGTCGCTGTGGCTCTCTCCTGGGGATCCTTCCCGCAGCCTGGCCTCTCCCCATTTTGGTTTCCCTTTCTCCAACGAGCTTGTCTTCAACCACCCCCAGCTTCCACCCAGTCTTGGCCTAGACCTTGTCATTATCAGCAATTTCCATCATTCCCTAATCTCCGTCATTTCCTAATCTCCGTCTCAAGCCTTCTACTCTCCGGGCCCCCACATCCAGTCTCTTTTATTCATCCCTTCAGGGATCACCTGCCAGCCTACCAGGACCTAGAACTTGCCAATCCTCATCCCAGCGCACTTGCCAGTCCAGCTGTGGTCTCCTGATGGGTCACCACGATCCTCCCACTGCAGATGCCCTCATTCCCTTGCCCCTCTCTCACTTCCTGGTCAACTAGCAAAACCTTCAACTTGGTTACATCCAACTTCCCCCACTGCCTCCGTGGCGCCTACACCCTTGCGAGCCGACTGTGGCTGGAGAAGAATCCCTAAAGTTTGCTGATGGTCTCGCTTTAAATTTATGATCCCTACACCCGAGTGGGCGTTGGTTGCCGGCTGGCATCATCCATCATCTCTCTGGTCCATTTGTTCTTTCGCTCTCCCACATGAGTGGTCATACCTTCCCCTTTCTCCCTAGATCTCCAGCACCTCCCCCTCCATCCTCATCTCCACAAATAACCTTGCTTTCTGGTCGCTGAAAAAAATGGGAACAATCAAAGAGAACTTTCACAAACGCCCACCCCCACAACTGCCCTCCCGCCCCTATCTGTTCTCAACTCCTCTGCCTCTGTCCTGTTCTGGGGGTGACTGTCCTTGCTCCGGCGAGGCCAGCCCCCACCAACTCCTGCACCAGATCCCACCCCTCTCACCTGCTCAAGGACATCACCTGGGCACTCCCCTGCTCGAGTCTGCATCACCTGTGGTTTACCCCCTGCTAGTCCACTCCTTCCAGCATGCAAACCTGCTGTTATTTTGCCCATCTCCAAAAAAGTGTGCCCACTTCTTCCTCCAGCTACTTACAGCTACCCTCCTTGAAGAGCTGTCCACCCTCACTCTCCCAGATTCCTTTCCTCCCACTCTCTTCTAGACTATTCAGGGTCTCATCCCTGCTGCTCTACCCGGCTGTTCTTGCCAAGGTCATCGCTGCCTTCCCTGGTGCTAAATTCAATGGTGACTTCTCAGTTCCCGGCTTGACCTGTCAGCAGCATTTGGCAGTATTGATCACTCCCTCCCAACCGAGATGCTCCTTCACAGCCCGGCACGCTCCGGCTTTCCCTCTGTCTTTGCTGGCTTTCTGTCCCCCCTGATGGCTGCCCTTCATCTTGCCAACTCCTTGACATTGGAGGCACCCAGGGCTCAGCCTCTGAGCCTTCTCTATTTTTCTGTCTACACACAGCCCCTCGGTCATCTCACCCAGATACGTGGCCTTAAACTGGCTTTAAACGCAATCTATATGGTGGCACCTCCGTATTTATATCTCCTCTGAACTCTAAAGTACATATTTGACATGTCACTCCGCTGCCTAAGGCCTTAGTGGCTCTCCTCTGCCTGAAGGATAAAGTCCCAAATCCCGAGTGGGACATAAAAGCTCCTTTATGCTTGTCCACTCCTGTTATTTTCCATTGTTAACCCTCGGTCGGCACTGGCTTGCTGTCTGCGATCCTCTGACACTGTAAACACGCCGCTTTGGCCCTTTGCACAGTGTTGGCCCCTCCTGGGACTCCCAGCTGCCCTCCCTCTCCTCCCAGCGTGGCTCACTACTTCTCCAGGCCTCGGGGACCTCTGAGATGCTGTCCCTGCCACCCACTCCCAAGGTGAGGGGAGATGTCCCTCCGAGTGCTCAAGTGGCTTCCTGTGTCTAACTCTGCTGTAGAAATTACCAGTTTGCAGGCCCACCCACTGGACTGCCCGCTCCTGGGGAGCAGACACATGCCTGTCACTGCAGTATCTCAAGGCAGGTCCGGCCTATTACCTATCTACCGTCTGTTCTTATCTGTTCCTACGCTGCGTAGGGCACCCAATTTTACTAGAGGAGGCAATGTGCCCAGCTGCTTCTGAGCTTCTTTCTGGGTAGGGTGCGGGCTGGGGGGGCCTGGAAAAGCTTTGCTCTCCTAAGATAACCACTGCCACATCCATTTTCCTCCCCATGTTATGAGGGCAGATGGGAAGCGGCCATTTGTGACCATGAACAGCAAGCCACATGCCAAAGACAGAGGAGTAGAGGGACAGAGGTAGCAGGGACATGGGACATCCACAATACCGTGGAGCCTCAGGCCCTAGACTCTGGGGAGATGGGAACAAACAAACAAAAATGCCCCTCCGTTAGGCTAACCCCTTTCGTTGTGTTTCTGTGGCCCATTGCTGAACTCGGTCCTAAAGGAAAACAGCCCCAGCCCTGGCAGAGCCCCTGGCAGAGCCCCTGGCAGACGTGCCCGAGGGACTGAATGGGTCGCTCGCTGGTGTCCAAACCCACATTGTGCTTTCCAGCCTGTGCCTGGACGAGCTACCTTCCCCACCTTCTACCCCATTTTCATCTATCGAAAGGAGATTTCTCTTTCAAATCCCGGTGTGAATGCCCCCTCTTTAAGTTGGCTCTGACCCTTTCTGGCCCGCCTGTGCCTGCATGTGCTAATGTTTAACATCCGTCTGCGACTGAAGCCACTGTGCCCGGCGCTATAGCTCTTCACAGTTGATTCTGACCTCTCTGTTTCCAAGGCCCCGGAGAGTGGGTCGATGTGTTTATTTGCCCTCCCCACCACAGGCTCCCCCACAAACACCCTCCCAGAGCCTAAAGCCCTGCCTTACATATCATAGGCAATCAATAAATACTTTTTGGATGAAAGCTGTGGCTGTCCAGTAGCCCGGCCCACCTCCTCTGGCGAATCCTTCTCACCACATCACCCCACTTTCTGCACCACGCATTTGGTGACGGCACAGGTTGCCTCCTCGTGGTTTTGTTGCCTATAAATACATTGAAAACTCAAGTTTAGCAGAAATCACTCCCAAAATCCATGTTCCTACTCTTTCCTCCACATTCCCAGGATATTACTGGTACCTTAAAGATAGTGGAGGGGGAGCATGTGCTGATCAAACGCTCGACTGGGGCTGAAGTCGATGATCCCTGCTGGCCGTGGTGGTCTACCCTCCCTTTGAGGGAGGCTGGTGGCCCACCTACCTTTCTCTCTGAAGGCCTTCCAAACACGTAGGCTGGTTTTCAGAGTCTTGATTCTGACCCCATGCAGAGATTCCAGAAGCACTCTAGAGTGCTGGCTTTTATTTCTTACGGCAGGTTTCCTAGAGCTCAGCCAAGTTCTTGGTGGCACTCTTTTAACCATCCCACCTCCCCCAAGTCCTCTCCAAACCTCCCTCTGCCATCTGCTTCGTTTTGGCCCCTTCTTTTCTCAGATGATTTCTAGGTGTGAAGGAGCTTCCCATTTGGGGACAAATTAATTCTAGAAATCCCTGCAGGGATTTCCCTAAAAATGCAATTCAAGACTAAATGGAATCCCAGGACCTCATCCTTCAGAGCTCCAAGGCAGGAGTCTACCGCCAGGGAACAGAAGCATTTGATCGATTAATTTGTGGCAGAATCTGTACCCATGATTCTTGGAAACAAACCCATAGATTGACGGAGCAAAGGATATAAAAGTTCACCTCCTTCAGGGCCCCACACTTCAATGCCACAAGGACCAGGAAGATGATGTGATGACCAATGTGGGGTTTAGACAATACATGACAGCTGACACCTACCTGGAATGTTGGAGATTGCCTTCACCTGGGTTTCCCAGAAAGCAGAGCCTGAAGCAAGGGCTCATTTGCCGTGATTTTATCAGGGGTGCAAGAACCTGGGGCAAGGGGAGTGAGGCAGGGAAGGAAGGAGAGACAATAGGAGAATGCGGATGCGTTATCAAACTGGCCTCCACCAAGGGCAACTTCCTGCACAATTTTGTGGCACCCCCCCCCAAGGAGCTGCAAAAACTGTCTGTCCAGGGGAAGAAGGAGAGATCTGTCTACTAACGCCAATATCCCATTCGTCAAAGGTCGGACCCACCTAGCACTAACTACCCTGCACTTCTGGACTGCAATCCGTGATAGACAACATACGTCCCTTGGCACCCCACATCTTGGTGTCAGGTGTCAGCAGAGCAGGAGCTGAGAGGTGTGCAGCAGGCAGCACAGACACCAGGCACGGCCCCCTCGGGCAGGACCTGCGTGACGTCTGCTGGAGGCCATGTGGAGTTCCTCCCTGCTACAGGGGGATGGGGGGGCGGGTCAGGCCGAGGGGCCCTGAAGTGGTGCCTAAGAGGGGCTGATATGGTCTGCCCCTGGCGCCACTCCCATCCGCCCTGGTTTTCCGCCATATCTGGCACTCACAATACAAAATGAGGCATCCATTCTCATGAACAGAGAACTTCACCTGTTTTCTGGAGTGGGAGGTACAACTACAATCAGTCACCGAGTCCCCTCCAAGATGGTAGCCAGAAATCATTTTAAAGAGGCTTAAGGCAAGAGAATTAGTGAAGCAAAACTAGTGGCCTTGCCCTTGCTGAGATACGGTTGTCATTATCAGAGACGCCCGCAGAGAAGCCCCAGCGAATCTTCTGAGTTCCAGGCGTGCTTCCCCACCCCCACTGCGTGGCAGCAACCACCCTGTTAATCCTGCCAGCATAGTAACTATTTCCTTTGCCTGACGGTCCCATGGGTCTTCTTTACATGAAGATCCCCAGGCTGTCTAGGTAGTTGTTGTTCGAGTGCAGTAGTGCCCTCACTCTGTCCTCTGGCAGAAGCATTCGTCACCTGGGAATCAGGACCTCTAACCTGGCAGATCCTAAGTTTACTGGGAGAGGAGGTGCAGCCTTCCCAAGTGGGTCACAAGGAGCAATGGTAGGAAAACAAATCCTACCTCTACCTCGTGGACCTCAGTTCTGTGTGTTCCAGTGATTGGAGGCAGAGCATCATATTTGGGTGGTTATTTTAGCATATATACTGCATCTTGCAGGGCAGTACCTCAAACTATAGGGTACTGTCCCTGAGTTGGTGCCTTGGCTGAACAGGACATCTCACCATTGTCTGAGGCTGTGTATGTGATAAGACAAATGGATCCCATTACCATGTGCCTAATATCACATCCCCTTGGGTGACTTGGGTTTCTTGGTTGGAGGCAATGTCATATGGGGTGTCATGCCAAGCAACCAGATATTTTGTACACCCTGAGATGCTGGTACTGGTGGAGGCTCTGTGGACAGGAAAGGAAGTGTCAGTTCTGGTAAGGATGAATTGCTGCCCCTTCCAGGGTTGAAGGGGTCTTATGCAGTCAGCCTACCACCAAGTGGCTAGCTAGTCTCCTTACGGAATGGTGCCACCTTAAGGCCTCAGCGTCAATCTCTGCTGTTGACTATTTGCATATTCAGCTGTGGCAGTTGCAAGATCAACCTTGGTGAAAGGGAACCAATGCCATTGGCTCATGCATAGCTTCCATCTCTGTCACCATAATCACTCTGCACTCTCCACTGGGGTGGCTGATGAGAGAAGCCAGCTGACCTCCCCAGCACAAATCACTCTTTCCACCTGTTGGTGGGAACCTCCTCTTCCATAAATGCTTCTGATGGCACTGACGGGAGACAGAATATCGGCAAGCTTTGTGCCCACTGCCGTAGGTCCATCTACATACCTCTTCTTAAAGTTTCCTTGTGATCTTTCATCTAATTCTCTCTGAGCTCCTGACCAGCAGCCAGACCACTTGCCCCCATCCAGGAGTGCGTGTATATCCATGCTGCAGGCCACACTGCCCTCTCTGAGACGTGGACGGCCATGTGTACTGCTCGTGGCTCTGCCCACAGGTAGGATTTTCCATCGTCCCTGATCTTAGGGCCATTATCTGTCATCACCAACATAATGTGCTGGCCTCTTTGTCTTCCAGGTTCAAGTTCCTTTTCCCTTCCCTGTGGGTCAGTAGCGGGCAGCCCCCCGTGATTCAATGGGCAAGAGTTGAGGCAGTATGTTGGTGCTATGGAGGTCAAAGACATAGGGATCTGTTCATCTGTTCCTTTATTGGTCCTGCTTGGGCCTCTTCCTGAATATGCCATTTTCACATACAATAGACTCTGTCCTCTTGACTCTGTGACTCAGTGGGTCTGATAAGAAATAGCTCAGGTCTCATAGTTACTTGGTATTTCATGGGTTCCCGCTCTACCAGGGCCCTCAAGCACAGCCAAGGTGCTTCAGAAAGCACAGCCTTGTTCCAGAGCTCTAGGGGTTTGCACCGCAGCTGTCCTAGCGAGGCTTTGCCAAAGACTCCTCACAGCATCTTTGTCTGCCACACACATCTCTAGACCCTCTCATCTGAGGGACACACAATCCTGGCGCGGGGTAAGCTGGCACCAGTGGCTAAAACACCTGCAGAGCCCTCTTTTGCTCTAGGCCCCACCCAAAATTGATAGCTTTCCCAGTTACCCAACAGATGGGTCAGATCAGCATTCCCAAGTGTGCTGTACATGTGCTGCCTCAAAAATCCCAAAAGGCACACTAAGCACCATGCCTCTGTACTAGTGAGAAGTATGCAATGCACCGATTTCTCTTTTACCTTAAAGGGTGTGTCCTAGAACGCTCCAGACAACTAGACCTCTAAAAACATCACCAATGCATCACACTCTTAGATTTTTGTGTGCTTATCTCCCAGCTCTGGTTCACAAATGTCTTAATAGAGCATCCACGTTTTCCATTTTGTGCTCACCAGGCACTGTCATCAATATAGCGCACCAGTGTGTGTTCTGTGGAATCCAAGATGATTGAGGTCTCTCTGGGCTACACTGTGACACAGCCAAAAGAATTAGAATAGCCCTGGGGTGCGACAACTGAGTTGTCCCCACCACAGGAAGACGAACTGCTTTTGATCCTCCCTATGGAAGGGGGAAAAGTCATTTCCTTGATCAATAGCCTCCTACAAATGCCAGAGGCTGTTTGACCTGCTCTAGAGGAATTCCACATCTGGCAGGAAGCTGCAGTCAGGATTGCCACCTGGTTTAGTGCACGCTCGTCCATGGCCATCCTCATGGTCAGTTTGGCATGGTTGAAAGCAGTGAGCAGGTGGAGAGTGGTGAGCCAAAGGGAGATATGGTGGGCAGCACCAGGCCTACATCCTCTAAGTTTTTAATGGTGCCACTAATCTCTGAAATTCCTCCCAGAATGTGGCAGTAAATTTCCTAATTTACTATCTTGTCTGAGCTGGAGGGTAGTTTTAGGGTCTCCCACTTGGCCCATTCTACCATAATGGCCCTTTATTCGTGGGTTGTGAAACCCGATGGGAGGGTTCTGCTATCTGTCCAAATTACGCTCAAGGGGACTGTGGCAAGGACCACAAGGGTGGTCCACAGATCCACTGGTCCCAAAGTCCCCTGACTACCTGAGCCCTCGCTGTCAGTGTCAGGTCGGATCTGGCATCTAACCGTCCTTAGAGATGTGGGTCTGTCCCTTTCCTCCCTGCAAATTTACTCTAGCAAATGGCTGAGGATCCCTTTGGGAGAGGATTGACTGTAGGAACATTTATCATGTATACTCGTAGGTGGCATTGTGGGGTACTTCCTCAAGGGGACTGTCATCCTCTGTCAGTGCATGCTGGCTCTGTGAGCTGACTTAGATCTGGGAGCCAGGTGAGGGTCTGATGTCATCCTTCTGCTTCCCATTTCTTGATACGTTTTGAAATTGTGCAAGTTGAGCAACTCCCTCGCGGCCGTCCATCCTTCCCACGCCAAGGCTGATGAGCCACTGTCGAATGTCACTGCAGGCCTGGCACCCTGGTGGCTACTCTGGCCTTGCCGCCGCCCGGCCTCTGCTCTCCCAGAGGCCTGGCCTGCCTATCGGGCCCGGGGAGCCCGGCTCCACCATCGGCCCAGCCTGCTGAGGCAGCGGCCGCCTCAGACTTCCTCAGAGATGCCTGCGCGCCCCACTGCCAACATGGTGGCCCCGCAGCCTCAGTGAGGGGCCCCTCCGGGAACTCCTAGAGAAAGTCATTGTATTAGTTTTCCAGGGCTGCTGTAACAAAGTACCACAGACACGGTGGCTTAAAACAACAGAAATTTACTGTCTCACAGTTCTGGAGGCCAAAAGCCCAAAATCAAGGTTGGTGGGGTCATGCTCCTTCTGAAGACTCTACAGGAGGATGAGTCTTTGCTTCTCCCAGCTTCTGGCCTGTGGCATGCACCTCAGCTTCTGCCTCTGAGGACCCTTGTCCTCTCCCCTCCTTAGAAAGCCACCAGTCGTGTGGGGTTAGAGCCCACCCAAATGACCTCGTCTTAACTGTTTTTTTTTTTTGTTTTTTTTTTTGGAGACAGAATTTTGCTCTGTCACCTGGGCTACAGTGCCATGGAGTGAGCCTAGCTCACAGCAACCTCAAACTCCTGGGCTCAAGCAATCCTCCTGCCCCAGCCTCCTGAGTAGCTGGGACTACAGGCATGCGCCACCACGCCTGGCTAATTTTTTGTTTCTACTTTTAGTTGCCAGCTAATTTTTTCTATTTTTCAGTAAAGATGAGGTCTTGCTGTTGCTCAGGCTGGTCTCAAACTCCTGGGCTTAAGGGATCCTCCTGCCTTGGCCTCCCAGAGTGCTAGGATTACAGGTGTGAGCCACCACACACACACACCCACACACACACACACAGCCTTTTTTTTTTTTGGTCTTAACTTGATTAGATCTCCAAAGATGCTATGTCTACATAAGGTCATATTCTCAGGTGCCAGGAGTTGGGACTTCAATGTATGTTTTTGGAGAATACAGTAACTTCCCAGGTCCTACAAAGAAAATTCATTCTAAAATGCCCACTTCTCTGTATCTTCTGACCCCTTCCGCAATACAATGGTGAGAAAATTCTGGCATTTCTACTCCTTTGCTCTAGCCCACTGTTGTGGCCAAGCTCTAAGAGGCCACCCCATCACACTGTCAGGACCAGTGCTAGGTCCTAACACTCAATCCTATGTCAAGGGCCTCTGTCAAGGATGAGTATGTTCCCATGTCAACAAATTCTCCCCAGGCAGCCTTCTCTCGCCCACCTCCCTCCTCTATCCAACTCGCAGCAACGTCCAAGCACCACAGCCACAGCACAGCTCAGCGCCTTGCCTTCTACCTGCACCCCTTCCCAGCACTCTACAGGTAAGAGCTTTAATAATTCTGATGCCACCGAATACCAGGGTTATCACCACCCACCTTACCTACAGCAATGGGGTTCATACTCCGGGTGAGTAATTCAACTCCGAAATCCCACCTCGAGGGCTGCTTTCTGAGGCTGCTCTTGACACCAACTGTCTTCTCTGGGGTTTCGCAGAAAGCAGAGGCTGGGGAAGGCCCACGTGCTACTCCTTTCTTAGGGAGCATAATTCCAGGGACGCGAGTGAGGTGGGGAGGGGGACAGCCACCATGAGGACGCGCTGCTGAGCTGGCTGTGACCAAGTACAACTGACTGCTCAATCTTGCAAGATCATGTCAAGAAGCCATCTGTCTCAGGAGCTTCTGCTGGGAGGGAGAAAGAGAGAAGAATTTTCCCCTAGCTCCTAGTTTCCATTGATCAAAGTTGTGTCAAACTGGGCATTTATGCTCCAGCACTTTCAGATTGTGCACGTGTGGGGGCTGAGTGGGCTTCTGCAGTGTCTATGCCTCAAAAGGGAAGCTCAGGGACGTGGGGCAAGGGGCCCTGGCACACGGGGCAGGCACCGAGCAAGGCATTGTCTGTGTGACCTGCATGAAGTCAGTAGGAGCCCACCGAACGCTGCTAGCAGCAGATGCTCTTGCGGCTAGAGGCAGGTGAGGAGAGGACCTAAGGGGGTGCACAATTGGGTTTGATAGAGCAATGGGGGGAGAGTGGGCTTGATGATGCACAGGAGACAATGCTGTATCCCAGGAGAGCAGCTGCACTCAGCCCCAGCTAATTGCTACATCTCTTGGTTTTTATTTCAAAAAAGCTAGTTTGTTGAGAATTCTTTAAAGTTGGCAACTAACTCCGATTTAAAACGTGATGTGGGCCAACACGATGCAAGTCAAAGGAGACATTTCTGAACTGTGCCCACGGGCGCCCACCAGGTTTTGATTTCTGATCTTCTCATCTTGGGAAACTGGGCCAGGAGGGCAAAGGGGCAGGGCTGAGCCTAGCACTGGGCGTCCTGACTCCCAGACCAGTGCTCTTTTCCATATTTTTAGAAGGCTGCCCTTCGCACTCATGGCCCTAGCGAGATCCCTGCTCTGCACTGAGGCAGGAGTTCCCTCTCTCCGGAATCTAACAGCACCAGGAGGGCATTTCCTGGCAAAGTCAACCCATCCCCTGCCCCAGCCCTGCCCCGACTGGCTCTGGGCCCCACAATGGGGCCAGGCGCTCAGGTGCCCAATTGGCGATTGGTGATTCTCAGCCCCGTTGGCCTGGCTAATGAGATGGAGCTGGCGGATTCCCACCACACTGCCAACCTGAGGCCGGGGACCCATCAATCCTGCCCCCCCATTGCCGAGGACACCCCGAGTGACGGATGAAGGGCCTGGGCCATGAATCATCTCCCTTACCTTTCCCCATCTCCCAGCCTGCTCCACAGAGCTGGGAAGATGAATTGCTGCAGAATCTCACCTGCTCTCTTGAATAATTTCCCTTTAAAAGAGGCCACTTATCAGTAATTCATTACTCGCCTTTGTTAGCATAAACAAGACAGGGAAACAGGGTGCGGGAGAGTGGCGTCCGCTCCTCCTCTCAGCTTCCCCCACCGCTGCCTTCATCACCCCCCTGTCACGCGGCTCGGCCTCCGGCCTCAGCTCTGCCTTCCTGTGCTGGAGCGACGCGGAGCCCGGGTCTGGAGGCCAGCGCTCCAGCTGGCGAGACCCACTCTGCAGATGGCATACAGCTGTTTCTCGTGACATCTGGATGAGCACAATCAGCTCCGATTGACGATTTCTTTTAATCTTGAATTAAATGTCACATGTTGCCTCTTCCTTTTATGGCCCATCTACACCCCTATCTGTGTTGTCTATAACTACAGCATAAGATATTACTGGCCGGAGACCAATTCTCAGAAAGCCAGTCTTGTCCCTCTGCAGTTTCTGCTTGTTGGAGTGTAAAACTGGCCTCCCGGGCAGGGGCCTGGGGGACCTGGAACAGCAGGGAGGACCCTGGGAAGGACGAATGTCGGCATCACAACACAAGGACCATAGGAAATGGAGGCTGCCCAGAGCCGGTCCTGCTGCTCCTAGAGCGTGGCACAGGGGATGTGTGGCACCAGAGCGGGCCCTTGGCGGTGGTGGTGGTTTCTGCCACAGGTGTGTGTCAGAGCTGCGATTCCAGGGAGGTGCACCTGTCGGGCGAGAACTGGCAGGAACCAGGGGAGAGCCCAGACAGGCAGGGAGGTCCCACATCCTTCCTCCAGGGAGCAGAAGCAAAGAAGACAAGACGAGGACAATAGATTCCAGCATAGTTTGTCCTCTGGTTAGGGACCATGACTAATTTTTTTATGCCACCACCAGGAGACTGGTAAGAAGACAGTTTTCTCCAGACTTCACTCCTAAGGTTCAAGTTCTGTCCCCATTTCTCACACCCAGCAGTAATCACATCCCATAATAACCACAGCAGCATCGCACAGGCCGTTCAGGGGCACAATTTTTATACCTCTCCGGCAGCTACAGGGGCATCTTGAAGTAACAAATCTGACCATTCCACCCCCTTGATTAAAAACTTTGAATGGCTTCCCATTACCTTCAGGATCAAGTCCAAAGTCCTGAGCATGGCCCATAACGTGCCCTGGCCTCTGACCCCTACTGACCCTCATCCTGTACCCCCTCACCTTGCTTGCATCACACAGGTCTTCATTCAGCCTCTAGGGAGCCTTCTGCCTTTTCCTACCACAGGACCTTTGCACTTCTCAGTCCCTCTACCTGGAATGGCCTCTCTACTCTACCACCACCCCCAGCCTCCCATTTAAATAGATAACTCCTATTTATCTTTCAGGTCTTATCTTAAGCATCCGGTCCTCTAGGAAGCCTTCCTTGCTGCCCGGACTAGATCGGATATGCCACATTCTCCTGACCTCACCCTTCAGTTACTCAGTAACTTGAGACCATTCGCCTAACATCCATCCTCCCGCCAGATGTCATGTTCACGAGACGGGGCTGTGTCCTGAGTGCTGCTACCTGCCCAGCAGCAATTTCAGAGTCCGCCACTATGGGGTCTTCGTGGAATGAATGAGTGAGCGGGTGAGGGCATATGGGGGAATCCTGGCCCGACCCTGTCTACACAGCAGACCTGCCACAGACTCTCCTTACCCCCGACCCCAGCTCTGGCTCTTCCTCCACTAACAGAGATCTCTGTCCTCTGCTCAGACTCACTCAGCTACAGGCGCTTCTCATCTCTTCTGGTCCCGGCGCTTCAGGGTCCTTCCCCACCTCAAGCACACCTCCTCTTTGGCCTCAGCATGGACTCCTCCCAGCTGCCTGGACTTCTCTCGCCTGGGAGGGTGCCTGCCTGGAGCCTCCTCAGCTCCATGTCCCCATCCCTCAGGAGCTCCAGGACCTCCGAGCCTCCAGTCCCCACCCATCCTCAGGGACAGGCCCGGAGCTGACAATGCAAATCCCAGTCTGGGGTCACAGTCCCATCCCAGCCTGCATTGGCACAGATAAAGCAACACAGAGCATTTGCAATTCAATCGCTGCTCCTCCTCCTGTCTCCAGCCAGCCTGGAGGGAGACTCAAATCCAGCATGATTTTAGGGAAGTTTGGGGTGTTTGACACAGGATGGTGATGTAATGACTGGGATCCTTCCTGCCAGAGGCCAGCTGTCCAGTGGCGGACATCAGTATCCTTTCTCTGGGATACGGTTGTGCCATCATTTGCATATATTTGCATCCCTACCCTGCCATCTATCTCAGGGTCTGCAACCCCTGCCCAGGAGCCCAGCTAGCCAGCAGGCTGGTTTTCTTTGGCAGGCAGCCTGGCAGTCCTCCCACCCCGGCCACCCCACCGTGCTGGACGCTGCGGCTGCGTCCCCAACCCTCACAGGCCCCTCAGAACTGCAGCTCTGCTTCTTGCCCACGAATAGACATGGATGATGGCAGCTCAGCTACTGCTCACACCACTTACCCAGCCAGGGCAGGGGGTGCAGTCAGTCTCCCCCATCCCCAACGCTCCTTGCCCCCCTACCAAGTGGAAAGGGCTTGGTAGTCTGGCATTTGCTGGTTCACCCACTCGCTGAATTTACTGAGCACTTCCCAAGTGCCAGGTGCTGTGCTAGCGACTGGGGATATCAAGGACATAGAGGGCCATTCTGAGATGCCAGCCAGGCCTGGGGGCCATTAAGCTGCAGTGGATTCTTCCCATCATCCCTCACTTGGGACCTGAAGCTTCAGCCCTTGGTCCTTCAGAGGCTCCATCCCCAGCCCTGACAGCAGGCACCCCCAGATCCCAGCTGTCAGTGCCACCTGGACCTCTCCCAGCAGGTGAGAGCCCTCCCCAACTAGGGGACAGTGCAGGTGGAAATGTGGGCCACATCCACAGGAGCTTCCTGGACCTGGGCTCCAGACTTCCTTGCAGATGAACAAGGAACTCGGTGGACATGTTGGGGTCTCAATGATGGTTTTGCCTTTTATCTTCTGCTCCAATATGGCAGGCAGACGCAGCGTGGAACAGAGAACAGCAGTTGGGCTATGTAGATGGAGCTCAAGCTTAGCCGTGGGAGAGCCACGTTCCACACCGGGCCTGCCCTGGGGTACTCCCGGGGCCTCCGGCCTCGTGCCCAGCCCCTGTGAGCAGGGCTGTCTTTGGCCAGTTCCCAAGAAGCCAAGGCTACAGACAGCAGCCCAAAGTCCCAGGTGGGCAAGGACAGCTGCCCCTTCCCAGTTCTACACCCGGCAGCCTCTCTTCCTCTGCTCCTTGTTTCTGTCAGTGGCCCCTGAGTGCTCCCATTCCTCCAGGCTGGAAACCTCACTCTTTGTAGGACACTGCTGTCCCCTGTGGTGGCACCCCCAGTCCAGTTAGTTGCCACATCCTGTCCTATTTCAGAATGTGTCTTGCCGCTGTCTATGCTGCCGTTGTAGTGGAGACTGGAATGACGTTCTACTGGCCCTATTCCTGCAGCCCCTCAGCCAGTCTCCTGTCTTTGATCCACTTACTCTACTGCCAGGTTCAAATTCCTAGAATAAAATCCCATCCCATTTTCAGCGCCTCCTATTGCCCATAAAACAGAGTCACTTTTCACTCTCATGCTGTAGTTTTTATCACAGCTTCTAGCATAGCACCTACTACAGGAGATTATGATGGACAACTAGTATTATAGTAAAATTACTATGGGCCAAAAACTGTTCTATATGTATTACCTCATCTAATCCATTCAGCAGCCCTGCAAGGTAGCCACTATGATTATATTTTACAAATGAGTAAACTAAGGCACAAAATGATTAAGGAACTTGCCCAAAGTCCCACAGCTAGTGAGCAATAGAGCTGGGATTTGAACCCTCATGGTCCGACTCCAGAGCCCACGCTGCCACAAATAAACCCTTAGATGGTTAAGGTATGAATTATATGTCGTGTGAATCAATACATGCATTTATTAACCAATAAGTGAAAAAGTGAGTGAAAGGATTAATGCAGTTATTCCACACCATAGGTTCCCCAGACAAAGGTATTGATGGGTTTGAATCTTAGTGTCACAGTCGATTGGCCGTGTAGGTTTGGGCAAGTCATGTAAGTCCTGCAACGTCCATTTCCACTTCCGAAACTCAGAATAACAATAGCATGTATCGTGGAGTAATTGAAGTCACAGGTAGCCAGCACATAGCCTGGCACTTGGCACATGGTGGGGGCTCAATCGGCAGCCACCCTCACCCCGTGGGAGGCAACGCCTGGTCCCCACCTTTCCTGTGGACCGTCTAAGCAGGAAGGTTGAAATGTGTGAAACGTGATTTGTTCTGTGTTGGCTAAAGACAGCAGGTGTGAGGGGCAGTGAGGGTCGAAGAGGAACAAAGCGAGAGCTCTGGGTGCAGACCAGGACCCTGGGAAGCGAGTGACCCAGGAAGGTGGAGAGACAGCAGAGAGGCAGTGCCCATCACCCAGTACGCTCATCACACAAACAGGGCTCTGTAAACACGGCTTCGCTTTCTCTGCCCCCGTTTAATATGAAACTCGGTGAGAATTGATGAAGTCATTTTTTAAACCATAAAGCACCACGAACACATTTGTATTATTTTTCTTCCATGCCATAGGTAGCTTTTTTTTTTTTTCAATTCTCAGATGTTTAGTGAACACAGGCTATCTTCCCCAAAATGTAATTTTGTGGATGGATACACTTTAAAATGTTATGCTCTGGTCAAATCTGTAATGGCTATTTTTCTTTATTGATGACTTCTCGTTTCAGTGGGTCACTACCGCGAAAACTCACCTGGAGGCCGGAATTGTCTCTGATAGCAAGTCCAAGACATGCACTCCGGCTTGAATTCCCTTCTTCCCAGATGGGAAACCGCCCGGGAACAGGGGCTGGTCTTCCTCACCTTTTATCCCAAGATCCAGCCTGGCACAGACGGCTGGAGGCTCAGTGTTTGCAGAGTGGATTCTGGTTCAGCTGCTCGGGTTTAGATCCGAGCACTGTCACTAGCTGTGTGAACTTGTGGAAGCTATTTCCTGCCTTTGTGGCTCAGTTTTCTCATCTGTAAAATGGAAATAATCTTAGTAACCCACTTTACAGGGTTATTGTGGGGATTTCTCCCCTGTCTTTCTCTCCCCTCCCCTCTTTTTCCCTCCCTCCTTCCCTCTCTCTCCATATTGGGCCAAAGAAGTCATTTCACTAGTAAAAATCATTTGCATTCATTTAGCACACTGCAGTCCACAAAGCCCTCTCAAATACATTATCTCATAAATATATACAATTATTATTTGTCCATTAAAAATAAAAATTAAATTAAAAAACACATGATTTCATTTTATCTGAAATAAGGAACTATTAGCATCCCTACCTTTCCAAATAAGCAAACAGCTCAGGGACTTGGCCAGGGCTACACAGCAAGCTAGCAGCGAGCAGAGCTGGAACTCAAACCAGGTTTTCTGACACCACATCCAGATCCCTTTGAATTAAAGGAAAACAGACGGTAGTTTCAAAATAAATGACATTTACCCAGGCTGGGTCTGATACAGTTTTAGGATAGCCTGACACTTCAGAGGGGGCAAAATCAGTCAAGCTGGGTGTGGGACAAGGAGTGAGGAGTACAGACTGCTGGAAGGCTGCACTTGCCTCACCCTCAGGCTGCTGTTTGTGGTGGGGAGCAGGTTTGTGGAAGTGCGGGCTCAGTGTGACATTAATCAGGAAAGAGCCCTGGGTGTGCCTGGGGGTCCTCCAGTGCTGGGTTCTCCCAACTGCATCTGTGAAGGATGGGGACCCTCAGGGGGATTTCTCTGTGCTGGGAGGGTGCTCCTCTGTGTGTGTGTGTGTGTGTGTGTGTGTGTGTGTGTGTGTGTGTGTGTGTGGCTTAGTAAGGAGGTAAGATGGTTACTGCTATGATTTTTTTTCCATTTGTAAGATGGATAAACTGAGGCTTGGATTGTTCAAGTTCACACAGCTAGTGAGCAATGGTGCCAAGATTCAAATGCATAACTGTGAAAACTCTAAGTCTGCTTTATTTCCGATAAGCCAAACAAGGTGATAGAGGGGAAGAGCAGGAGGAAATAGATGGACTAGGGGTGGGGGTAGGGGATTAGGAGGAGAGGGGGCACTGGGCAAAGCACTGATTTGGAGAGCCAAGTTATACAGAAAACTATGGACATAGACAAAAGACTTCTTTTTGTTTATACCAAGATGTGTGTTTCATATAGTTGTAGCCAGTCTCCAAAGACACCTCTCAGTATCTACACAGTTGTGGGATCCCATATCATCAGTCTGAGCTAGCCTCATAATTAATGGGCTTTCGTCCAGTAGATGGTGGGGGAAGTGATGCTGTGTGACTTCTGAAGCTAAGTTACAAGCTGTCTTATAGATTCCCTCTGTGCCTCTTGGAGGACCCGTGCTGGGGGAAGCCAGCCACCATGTAAGTAGTCTGACCATCCTGAGACTGCCATGCTGTGAGTAAGCCTGGCTAGCTCTGAAAAGAGGCTGCATGGAGTGAGGGAGAAGCCCAGCCAGTGCCCAGTAGTCCCAGCCATCCTAAGTGAAGCACCAGCTGTGTGAGCAAAGAAGCAGTCTTGGAGGTTGGGCCCCATCCAGCCTCTATGTGACTGTAACTATGTGAAGACCCCAACGAAAACCGCCCAGCTGAGCCTAGTCAACACACAAAACTGCAAAAGCTAATAATAAAGTGTTTTAAGCCACTAAATGGTGGGTTTTTGGGGGGAGACATTATGCAGCAGTAGAAAACCAAAACATTCACATAAAGCTCTGCAAATCTGGGCATCTCTCTAGACCAGAAAAAGCTCCACAGTGTCTTATGCCTGGCATGTCTATGTGACTTCTCCATTCCTCAGTCAGAATTGATCCACAGGGCCAGGAGAACTGGCCCTTAGCAAGCAGCCTGAGTTTGTTTTCTGGTTTCTCCATTACTAGCTGAGTGATCTTAGACAAGTGAGTGCTCTCTCCAAACCTTATTTTCCCATCTGCAAAATCAGGCAGCAGCGGCAATGATCATTAAAGACTCTTCTGCTTCTCTGCCCATGAAATATCACTCTGCCTATGAAAGTATGCACCACCTAGAGTTTGCCAGCTAGGTGTGCACATTCTTGGTTTGCTCATATGATGGACACAAAGGCACAAGGAGAAAGGAGCCCATCTGAGCTGTGTCTGAACTTCAGGAGTCTCCAGTTGCCAGGTGAGCCCATGGGAGGGCCAGACATGGAAGCTTGTACCTGGGTTCCCAGCCCCACACCCCTCCTCAGCCTCCCTTGAGGCTTTCAGTGCTGAAGAGGGAGCACCTGCTCCAAGACCTAGGTAGTCCCAGAATCTCAGCTCTACCTGAGAAGGGAAGGTCTCTGCCTGCCAAGGAAGAGGAGGCTCGAGAGGAGCAGGCTTCTGGGGTGGCTGTGAAGCATTGGTGACAATATTTGTGTCTAAAAATACAGCAGCCGAGAACCAGCTAATTGCAGCCTCTGGAGTCATTCATAACTTGGCGTCTCACATCGTACTTGCGTCTCTCCCGGCACTCCTCAGCAGCAGCTGCAAAGGGGGCCACTTACAGATGGAAATGCAGCCAGGAGGGCCCAGGATTGGGTCTACTGTCCGTGCATCCTTTCTGCCCTGAGAGCCCGCCTGGTACCTGGCACGTAGCCGGCACCTGGGAATGAAGCACCAGAGAGCAAGTCTCTCGAGTCGGCTGAACCCCCCTCACCCCATGCACACGCAGATGCCCATGGCCACTTGCCCATCAGGAATCCAATGAGACCTGCTGGGACCCCTCAAAGGCCAATGGCCTAGGTGTGACCTCGTGACCGGTATTCAGAAAAGATGTGCAGGGTCCAGGCACTGTGTTGCCGGGGATGGCCTGCTCTCCCGACCTGCAGCAGGCAGGGTGCTGAGCCTCTGGCCAGGGCCTCTGCTGGATGTGGACATGGGCAAGCAGGAGCCAGGACCACATAGCTCCCTGTTCCGGGCCCTCCTCCCTCCAGGGCATCTCAGATGACGTCGGTCTCTTCTGCCAGGGGCAAGGTCATGACTCAAGGTTGCACGGAGGCCTGGACAAGCTGGGGACCCCAGGCACAGCCTCTGTGGTGCCCCCAGCCTGCCTGAACACTCACAGTGGACAAGGGGCAAGGCAAAAGCAAGGGAGGAACCCCACTGGGGGGACATGCTCACGTCAGGCTCCAGGAGAAGGGATTTTTTTTTCTCTTTTAATTAGGGAGGCATTTGAAAAGTACAAGGCCTCACTAACATTTGTGTAGTATTTTTCACTTGGCAAAGTGCTGTCACATACACAGTGTTCTGTGGTTCCCATGTTAATTAGACGAGGTAGTTATTATTGAATCCACTTTGTAGATAATTAAACTGAGGTTCAGAGATGCTAGGTCATATCCCCAAGGTTACTCAGTCATGACCGGCCTTGAACTCAAGTCCAGAAACCCTCCTGCAGGGTCAGCAGGCCCAGCGCCACTTTGCGGACCCATCTCTGAAGCGTGGCGAGTCAGCCCCCCAGGGTCCCATATTGCAGACGTGCCACACTCGCCAGTCCCTCCACACAGCACTGAATCCAGCCCCATCCCCTCTCCCCTCTGGCTCTGAAATACATTTGAATCTCACTCCGCATCTGGACCCATTAGCCTTTGACCTACAAGAAGTGAGTCAGAGCCTCAGAGAAAGCAGGGACCTGCAGAACGAGCAGGGAGCAAAAAATAATGGAGTTTTGCAGGTCAGGGGCCACCTGCTTGCTGGTCAGCACCTCCTCGGGCACCTGGGCCGGGTCAGCTGGGGCACCAAGGGGTCAAGAGAGGGCGGGGCCTGAGCACTGACTGTGAGTGGCCATGACCATGGACAAGACACGACCACGCATCAGTCTTCAGCCCCTGCACCCGGGAGAGCAGCCACGCAGAACCCGGCTGTTCCACGCCTTCCTCCTAACCACCGGCGGCCGTGATTGAACACCTTGACATTCTTTAGCGAAAGTTCAGCTCCTCCACGACTCAGGGCGCTGCATGAGGAATGAGGTTTACGCTGAATCCCTGAATCGCAGAAATTAAAGATGAAGAAGGACACTGAGGTCAGAGGCAGCCCGTCCCCAGGGGCCGAGTGCAGGCTCTTCTTGGTAATAGACTCCCCCTTCTTCCTCCAGCCCGGGCAGCTGCCTCCCCGAAGACCACTCTGCACTCTTTCTCAGAGAATATATTGTTTATAGAAATGAGAGGTCCAGCCATGATTTGCTTTGAAATTTATTAATCATCCAAAAGCTGGGTGAAGAGGGGAGAACTGAGAGTGTAAAATTATCCAGAAGCCCGTGAGCCTGGGCAGGAAGGAGGAGGGTAGCTTGCTCTATAGCTCCAGGGCAGCGGGGGACAGTGGAGGCTGATCACTTACTTTCTGTGTAACCTGGCAAAATTTTAACTTCTCCGAGCCTCAGTTACCTCACCTGCAAAAAAGGAGCTAATGACACTTGTGTATGGGGCTGTTGGAAGATCAAAGGAGTTGACATGGGTATAGCACCTGGTGCTGGGCCTGGCCCATGGGAATTCCGCCATTAGTGTAACTGTTATTATTGTCATTACTCCTCCCTCTCCAGATCCATTTCCTTGTCTGTAAAACAGGGCGAACATGTTCTCTGGCATTGACATTTGCAAAACCACCGCCACATGTCAGACTCCCAAGGCTAACGATGCCCAGGATAGACAGGTTCTCCGACCTCCCAGCGCTCGCTGTCTCCATAGTTTCCTGGGAGCAGGGTGCCGGGATGCTAATGAGGACACTTGCCATCTGATGCACTGTTTCTCCCGCACGGGTTGGGACCCTATGACTCACTGGGACGCGACAGAGGTCATAGAAACAAGAATGGTGTTCTGAGGACAGTGTGGGAGTGTGGTTGTCCAGGTTCTCAGGGTGACCACAGCTCCCACTGGGGACATGACCCCAGCACCGTCTCATGCCTCCCTGGGCTTCCCTTCCTACTCCTCTGCCAGCGTCAGCCCGGAAGGGGCCACACACACACACACACACACACACACAAACACACACCTTCAAATAGCATCTCCCTGGGCTGAGAGGCAATTCTCTAAGCAGATATAGAGGAGGGGGGAAGGCACTGGACCTCTGGTCTTTACTGTCTTTTTGCTGTCAAAACAGCCTCAGTTTCCCTGGCTGGGCGAGGAAGGTGCTAACACCTCTTCTCCGGGCCGTGATGAAGGTGAGACAAGACTCCGGGAAAGAACCGCAGGAAGGCCTGCCACATGACAGGCATTGGTCCTGCGCCTGCTGGGCAGCGTCGCCGGGGAGGAGGCGATGGACACGTGCTTCCTTGGGCGCCAGCACCAAGAGCACCCAGTGTCGGCCGTGCCCGGGCAGCACTCGGAAGCATCGGCATGGCGGACGCCCCGCACGGAGCTCGCCGTCTGTCTGGACGGACGCTGAGCTGCCAGCCCGCCTCCCCATTCCCCCGCCTCCCTGCGTGTCCGTCCTCTCCTTCTCCACCCGGCCTGAGCTCTGCCATCTCTAGATGCTGCATTTCCATACCTCTGCCCGATAAACTTTGGCACCCGCAGGCGTCAGTTTCCCGGGCTTGAACGGGGCCTATATTAATCACAGTGAGATACGCACCTGTCAGGAGTCCAGCCAAGGTTGTTCCGAGGGCCCTGGAGGACAGCCAGAGGGCCAGGGCTGGTCTGAGGGCCAAGCACGTCAAGGAGCAAGGAGAGGCCGGGGAGGCTGCCCCGGAGCCAGCCAGGCCAGGACCGGGAGCCCAGCTTCTGGGCACACCCCTGTGCTGGGCATCACGAGGGCTGCGGGGGTGGTGTGAAAACGGCCCGACCTCGCCTGCTTTATAACCTATATTGGGGGTGACGCACACCAGGCTGGAAGATGCTTGCAAAGCCACACACAGGCAGGTGCAAAGTAACGAAGCAGGGTCGAGGAAGTGGGTGCGGAGAAAAAATACCAGGTGAGAAGCAGACTTGGGGGGCAGGAGGACCAGAGGAAGAGCCCTTGATATGGAATGAAAAGGGAAGTTACCCCCTATTAGTGTGGCGAGGATGGGAAGAGAGAGGAGGGGAGGGGAGTGCAGGGAAGGGGAGAGTGCACCTTGCATGTAGTAAGGGAAGCATTGTTTTATGAAACTTTGCTTCAGTGTCATGGAGGGCATTGTGTATTAGGCCCTGATATAAAATTTCTGTCTTACTACGAATTGTGGCCTAAAAAGTGCATGTGTGTCACCAGAGATCATGCTACAGGTTTGGGATTAGTATAGTCACTGACTCTGGCCCAAGAGTCTGACCTTGGGTCAAGGCACTGGCCCTTTCAGAAATTCTCTTCACCATCAGAAGATGGGAATGGCTCTCCCTGCCCCAGCTAGTCACCTTGCTGGATGTGCTGTAAGGCTGCAATAAGAGAATAGAGGTGAAAGTGCTTTGTAAATGGAAAATCCCAAATGAGAATAGCCCATTATTGCTAGGCGAACTTAATCAGAAACCTAAGAGCCGAATTTAGGTCTGGATTTTGAAGATGATGAGGACAACGACGGCTAACACCCAGGTGGTGCTTGCTGTATGCTAGGTACTATTGTGTGTTGGGGTAGAAGACTGTGGACGTGGGCAAAGAAGGAGTCACTGTCTATGGCCAGGGTGGGGGCTGAGCCAGGCCTGTGGGCTGTGACATGCAGCACCTGGTGAGGCACACCAAATGGACATGGTGCAGGTGGGTGTTGGGTGCACTTTGGCACAGGGACAGATAATCTAGAGTATGAACTGGTTACATTTGGGTGTCCCCAAAGTCCCCAGCAGAGCAGTGCTGCAATGTGTCCATCTGGTTCCCCTCCTATAGCAGAGAGAAGAGAGGAGCAACCTTGCTTTGAACTGTGCTGCTGTCCCCAGCAAGCAGAGGAGGAGCTCTCAGACAGTAAATGCTTCCTTTCCTCGGAGTCTGTATGGAGATGCACCAGCCTCTTCTGTCCTCAGAATAACCAAGGGTTCTTGCTCTGGGTCAGGTGGGCCCACTGAGTCCCAGGAGGTACTGTTCTTCCCGGCCAGAGGCTCATGCCCGCCTCGATGGGTCTGTGAAGGAGAAATCCCAGGCCCCAGTCGGGGGTTTGTGATCAGGGAGCAATTGAAGACCTGCTGCAGGAAATTGGAGCTGCCAATCTCCTAACAATTGGAATATTTTTTTACACTGTGCATTTCACCAATGTATGGTAAGTGCTTGGAACAAAGGTCCTATAAGTGCTCAGTATTACAAGTCAAATCCTGTTAATGCGAGTACCATTGCAGTGAAACTTTCTGTATGACAAAAGCAATTTCCATGTCCTAGTCGATGGCCCACTTATTTCAAACAATATTCACTATGCCGACGGTGACGGCTCCCTTCTCTGAGCACTCAGCACAATGATTGTCCGTCCTGCTCACTCTGCAATGCATTCATGCACCATCTTGTACCATTCACCATTGTCTGATGCTTATTATTCTTGCCTTCTCATCTGAATGGAGAAGTCCTCAAGGACGGCTGGTCCTGCCCTAGAGAGCGTGGATGCGGCAGCTGCCAGGCCTGTGGTAGTTCCTGCACCAGATGTTTCCTGCTCACCTGTTAAGTGCCAGGTGTTACAGCAGGTATGAGGTGACCACGCCAGGAAGATGCAGAGCCCGCACTCAAGGAGCTCACTGGCTGGCGGGGGAAGTGGACCAGTAAACTGCCATTGTGACTGGGTGTGAGGTCCATCCCGTAACAGGACTTAGAGATCCATGAAAGTGGCACCTAACACAGACAGTAGGAGTCCAGGAAGACTTCTCGGAGGAAGCAACATCTAAAATAAGACTTGCAAGATGAATGGGAGGCATCCAGGCAGGTGGTGGCAGGGAAGGGTCCAGGTAGTGGGGCAGTGGTGGGAGCCAGACTAGAATTCCAGGTAGTTGGATCAGCATAATGATAATAATAGCTCACTATCATTGGACACTTGCCATTTCCAGACCCATAATGAAGGTTTTACATACAGTATTTTATTTAAGCCTCATATTAACCCCATTGTCCCCATTCTACAGATGAAAAAACTGAGGCTTTGAAAGGATAAATATTTTGCTTAATTAATTTGCACAATGCAAGTGTCATTATTACTGTAATAATCATCACTATTTTTATTATCTTCCGGTGAGTGAGGTTTCTTACTGACCTCCCCTAGTGACAAGGTTGCACTGCTAGTAATGGGCTATGCTGGGATTTGAACCCAGTACTTACACTCCAGAAGGGAGAGAGATGCCAGCAAGTCAGGGGAATGGGGCATGCTCAGTCTGGCCCAGTGTGCAGGGAGGGGTGAGGGGAACAGGGCTAGTCATGAGTGACAAGAAGGCTAAGGAAAGACACCCCCCAAATGTTCAGGCTGGGGGAGGGCCTACCAGCCTGCTGTCTTAGACAGATTCCTCTGGCTTCATTGTGAAGACTGGATTAGGGAGGGCACAGCTGGAAGCAGGAAATGCATTAGGGGCTGTCTTCTAATCTAAGCAAGAGATGTTGGCAGCTTGGAGTCGGGATCAGTGTGGATGGAGAGGGAGTGAAAGATGAGATAGCATTTTAGGAGGTGGACTTGATAGGGCCTCAGACATGCAGGCTGGTGGGGAGGAGAAGGAAGCTGGGATAGGCAGGGTGGCACAGGGAAGGACCCAATGACAGGGGCTCTGGGAGTGGGACAGGGCATCTGGAGGTCCCATGTCCATGCCTGAGGGGGCTGGAGGAGAAGGAGAGGCTCTGTGGGTAGCCAGGCTGCCATGTGACGAATGTTTGGGCGGCAGGTAGCACTTGGAGCTCAGTGGGCAAGGGCCTGGTATCTCTGCAGGAGCAGCCCCTCCATGGCAGGTGAAGACCCCACCCCGGGGAGGATGAGGATGGACGTCAGGTGGATGCAGCCTGGCAGGCTGGTTTCCAAATAGTAGGGAGTCGGGGGTCAGGTCCAGAAAAGGAGGAATAATCCAGATGCATACAGGCAGGTTGCCACACAAAGTGGTGGGGTTGCACTTCTCGGGGTTCGGGTGCCCAGCAGGCTCCAGAGGGAAACACAGGACTCGCCTCAGGGTGCCCCTGAGCCAGCCTCTGTTGTCCCTGAGGACCAGGGTGCCAGGGTCTCCATCCACCTAGGGTGGGCTGAGGCAGGAGCTACGTCCTCATCCTGCGTGGTTTGTCTCCCTTCCCAGGGCCCAGCCCAGAGGGGGCACAGGGTGGGCGCCCGGCGAACACTGGTTAACGCCAGGAACCAGCCTCGGGTTCCCATGTGCGCGCCCACCCACAACTTTTGAAGCTCGGGGTTTTGACAGTGTGTCGTTTGGAAATCCTGGAAGGAGACAGAGTGCTCAAGGGGATGTTTCTGAAATAGGTAGTGACGCTCCACAGCCAATATGTTGTGTGTCGTGGCAAGAGAAATATTTCCAGAGATAGCGACGTCGGAATGTTGCAGGAAAGCTCTAGAGAATTTAGTGCCTCTGCATCTCTTCTCCCTCTCATTAGGAGAGAACAGTGGTGTTTTAAATTCTTTAAAGTGGCTCTTCAGTCAAGGAGGAGTTTATAAAAATAATTTCTGCAGCAGGGAGGACACAGGGTGACAGACAGCAGCAGGGTGAGGGGTTCAGAGGGCCGGGAAGGGAGGCCAAGGAGGCTGGAGTGAAGAGCCGCTGGGAAAACAGGCCGCAGCCCCTAACCTCAGAGTCAAGCAGAGGGGGCTCCGCCACCTGCAGCCTGGCACGGCCAAGAGGCACGGAGCAGGGAGGGCTTGGGGGGCTGACGAATGGCTGGCAGGGCCCCACTGGTGGCCTCTCAAACTCCGTTAGGACTGGCCCCGGACGTGGTCACTTCTTGTCCACTCAGAGCCTCTGTAGGCATGACCGAGGGCAAGCAGCCCCCTCCGGGCAGACGCGGCTCTGCCCCAGGATGTGCAGCTGGGTGGGCGGAACACAGCTCACTCTCAGCCCCCTTGCCCAGGTGCCCTGGTGCAGAAAAGCTCTGCACAACTGTTCATGGCAGCCTAAGGGGACAGACTGGGTTGCGTCCTAGGGAAGCACTAGAAAACAAAGCCAGAAAGCAAACTGGAAATCATGGCAACCCAAGAATGAAGATTTTTTTAAATGAAAAAAAAAAAAAAATTAAGATCTGGAAGCAGAGAAGACGCCTGACTACCCAAGGCAACAGGGGTGTTGTGGGAGGGAGGGAGTGGAAGTCCTTATGATGCCACCCCCTCCTGCCATCACTGGCAATGTGCTTTGCCACGCATGCTCCCACTACATTGGCGCTCATGGAAATCCGGTGGAGGGGCTTTTATAGAGCAGGGAGCCACAACTCAGAGGTCTTGCCGCTTGCCCAAGGCCTCTCAGCAAGGAAGAAGGGGAAACAGGACTCAGACTCAGGTCATCTGACTTCAAATCCAGCACTTCTTCTCAGGCAGCTCCAGGGTGATGGATTGTCTGCAAAGATGGCCATCAACTCTCCTCCCATCCCGGTACTTACCTGCCCCTTTCCGTCAAGGGGTGGAACTTACTTCCCTCTTCTTGAATCTCAGTGAGCCTCGAGCCTTGCTTTGACCAGTAGGATGTGCAGCAACACCATGCCGGGTCCAGGCCTTGGCCTCAGGGGGTACAGCAGAACCCACTTTCTTCACCTGCTTGAGATCCAGCCACCATGTGGAGAAGCACGGCTGGGCTGGTGTCTGATAAAGAACATGTGCATCAATGGATCTGGGGACAAGGGAAGTTGGGCCAGCCCTCCACCCACCCCAGGTGCCAGACATGCCAGGGAAGCCACCGTGGATGTTCCAGCATTGTGAATGGCCCAACCTGACACCATGTGGAATAGGAGTGGGCCCAGTGGAGCCCAGCCACCCACAAAACCATGGAAAATAATAAACCACTGTTGTCTATTATATTGTGCTGGATACATGAGCCACTCAATTAGTGCAAACTCTTCTCCTGGGGCCCTGACATTGGAAGGACCTGCCCAGGCTGTCTTCCTGGCTCTGATAACTGAACTAAACCAGCCAGGACTGATCCAGAGACCCAGCTACCATTCCTTATGTCCTTGTTCCTTCAACCTGCTGTACAGCTATGACTGTGCCTACCTTAACCCTTCTTCAGCTGTGTCCTACTGCTCACCTTGGACCAGGAAGTCCATGAGGACAAGACAGTTCTTTGCTTTGCATTCTCTCCAGATTTAGGGACACTTCTCTACACCCAAACGATGCTTTGCTTGGTCACAATGTTGGTCGGTCAGTCTGTCTGCCCATCTAATTGGTTATTAGGTTAAATGCCCAAATTAGGTTAAATGCCCAAATCAGATTCCACTGCTAATTCACTGGAAGTGGCTCTCTAGTGGGTTACTTTTTTTCAGTGGGATAATTAAATTTGATTTCATATTTTGTTGCTAACCAGAAGAGTTTGGTCCAGCTGGGGAGAGCAGGCTTTTTGACTTTTGCCATATTGGTCTTCACTCCATGGAAGCTATTGTAGGCAGCTCAGAGATCTCAGAATATTCCCCCACTCCCCACCCACCATGCCCTAACTGGCTGTACCTGTCACGAACACTGTGCCCCAGCTAATAGCATGCTGTCGTGTAAATTAATTACCAAGTGACTGATGTCAATTTCCCTTTCCTTGGATGGCGGGAGGACTGGAGACCTGGGGAGGAGAGAGCAGGAGAGTGAGGGACAGAGAATGGAGCCACATCTTTTCCATGGAGAGGAAATTCCACAGGATCTGGGCACTCCCTGCATTTCTCCTCTCCAGCCAGCCACCCCTGTGAGCCTCTGCAGGGAGATTTTTCTGAATAATGGAACATTTTCCTGTTTTAATCAGATGCAATTTTGCAAGCAGTTTTTATGATTTAGCAAGTCCATTAAAACTGGCATTTGTTCTGCTCTGACACTCGAAAGGGGCTCCGCAGAGCATAAACATTGGAAATTACTTGTAGGCAAAGACAATATTAAAATTCCCCAGCCTGGGCCTGTTGTCTGAGAAATTCTTTTATCAAGCACCATGCCAGCTACCATCAGAGGCGCTGGAGATATATGCTGCTTCCTCTCTACGCACTAGCTGGGGGCACTGGAAAACGATGTTATCTCTCGGTGCTTTTGGCATTGGGAGTTGAGTGGGTCTTAAAGGGAACTCACTGGAAGAGCAGGTCACAAAGTGCAAAATCTCAGAGAAGAGGGTGGGTGAGCACATCTGTAAGGACAAGCCTGGAAATTGCTTTCCTGCCCCCAGTGAATGATAGGGTATATTGGCACATAATTAAGAAGGTCAGTTTTGTCAATTTTACTTGTAGTCGATTCTCAATTATCCGAGTACTAATAGATGACCAGGGTCAAGTGAAAACTCTCTGATTGCCCTCTCCCTGCTTCCCAGCAGGGCCTCCTCTCCCCACAGAACGGAAGGATGGCAGCGCAAGAGAGGTTTTACAGAGCATCTCTCCTCTCCCAATCAATGTGGAAGCAGCAGAAGAAATCACAAAAGGTAAAACTTGGCAGATCGAACTACATAAAATCAAGAATGCTTGTGCATAACAAACTATTTTTATAAGAAAACAAAGGCTGAAGAAAAATATTTGCTTCCAACATTTCAAAGTGTTAATGCTTTAACATAAATAATTAATATACAAATTGATAGGAACATTCTAAGAGTCAAGATGGGGTGGGGGTGGGGTGACGAGAACAAACACAAAAGAGACAAAGAATATGAACAGTGATTTGTGCAACAAAAAAGTAAACATATGTTGAAAAGGGCAGCCTCAGTTACAAATTAAGAAACACAAAGAAAAAATAACATACTGCTTGGACCTCCAGCTAAACATGGAGGATTGAGCAAGTGTGTTTATTTCTTCTCCCTTCCAAATCCCCACTAAAATGAAATAAAGAATAGAAAAAAGCATAAACTCACAAGGACCCCAAGAACAGGAAAGGAGACAGCATCATGTAAAAGATATAGGCTATTTCTGTAAGACAGAAGGCAGCGGTAACTGGGAGAGGACACCAAAGACTACAGGTCTAAAGAACGAGGACTGCCAGGAAGCTTGTGGACTCACCTGCAAAGCTCCAAGGCACTGGAACCAGAGAGCCCTCAGGCTCAGGAAGGTATAGGAAAGCACTAGAGGCAGATCAGCAGGCTTCATGTGTTAGAGAGAAGGATGTAGAGGGTGAGTCATGGTGGGATTCAAGGCTGAGGATGAAGGTACAAGATTTTCAGTTCCAACAATATAGTGGCCCAGATAAACAGAATGCATGTCCGTGACAAAAAACCTAGAAAGGCAAGCATCCTTTAAATGCAAAAGTGAGCTTTAAAAACGTAAGACAATTCACCCATGAACCAGACACAAGGATCTGGAGCAGGAAGTGCTTGAATTGGCACTGCAGTACCTGCATGATTTTGTCATTGGGAACCCAAGCATATGGAGTTAATGTGCATGTAGGACTCAATGACTAGGCATTGGGCCTTCTGAAGAGGAGTATTGGAACTGAAATCTTTGCATAGAACCTTGACCTCAAATGATTACACGTCCTTGAAAGAATGGAATAGAAAATGTCCACTGCTACTAGTCCAGGAAGATAAGGAAGTTGGTCTACCTCTTCTTGGATAAAGAACAGAGTCAAGTTCTCATCTGTAATTTATAACCATGGACCAACTCCTCATGCAGCTTTGGTATTTGACTTTACACTAGTTTCTTCATATAGAATCAAACAAGCTGTTTGGTAATGTTATATTAAAAAGTGGTTCTGAGTTAGTGATACATTTGGCACTCCTAACATAAATGAATGTATAATGTTCTCAGAAGAGCATGTTCTCATGTAAGTTTGCCCAGAATTCTAAAGATAAAGCCCTATTGAATATGAGCTCACAATCTTAAATTCAAAAGCACGTAGAAGAACTTAGGTGGTAAAAGGAGGAAGAAAAGGAAAGAAGATTACCATGAAAGTAAGGACAATGGTTTTCTTTGGAAGGGGAGGGGTTGTAACTGGGAAGCACATGAAGAGAACTCTGGGTGCTAGAAATGTTCTATTTCTTAAAATAACTGAAGACATAAAAGAAGAAATTGAAAGCATAAGAGGTAAATTTGACCATCCAAAAAGTTCTAGAAATAAAATACATAGTTATTAATGTTAAAAATTCAGTGGAGAATTTAAACAGTACAGTTGACCCTTGAACAACATGGATTTGAACTGCTCGAGACCACTTATAGGTGGATTTTTTCCAACCAAAGGCAGATCGAAATGGGATATCATGGGTTTCAAAATCCACATATAGGGAGGGCCAACTTTTCATAAGTGCCAGTTTGCAGGGCCAACTGCAAGACTTGAGTATGTGTGTAGATTTTGATATTCATGATGGTCCTGGAACCAATCCCCTGCTGATACCAAAGGACTACTGTATATTAGACATAGCTGAAGAATTAGTGAACTAAAACATACATCTTAAGAAATTATCCATAATGCAACACAATGTAAAGAGATGGAAAATAGTATAGATTAAGAGACATAGAAATTGGAATGAGAATGTTCATACAGTTAATAGTAGTTAAAGAAGGACAGAAGAGAGAAACTAGGGAAGAGGCAATATTCCAAGAGATAATGATTGGGAATTTTCCAGAGTTGGAAATACTCATATTTAGGAACACAGAGAATCCCATGTGGGATACATAAAACTAAACGCACACCTGGCAATATTGCTGTGAAGTTGCAGAGCAACAAAGGCAAAAAAGATCTTTGAAACAAGCAGAGATAAAATTTACAAATTACCTACGAAAGAACACTTGTACTGACTCCAGACTTCTCACAAGCAACCATAGACTCCAGAAAATAATGGAAGAACATATCTAAAGTTCTGAGAGGAAATAACTGTCAGCCTTTATTTTATACATAGCTAAACCATTTTTTCAAGAGCGAGGGTGAAATAAAGATATTTTCAGATACAAAAAGATTGAGAGTTTTTAACTGCAGAGCTTTGCTGAAAGTATTGCTGTGGACTAAAGACAAGAAAGCACAATAAAACCATAGCAAAAAACATAGTACATGTAAGTAAGTTGTAACAAGCCTATGCTGTTGGAAAACCCAAACATATAATAATAATAATAATGTTAACAAATTGGGGGTGTAAATTAAAATGGAATTAAAATATGAACAGCATAATATTAATATATAAGTTGGGGAAGAGGTGACAGGAGTTGAAATGAATTCTGAAGTCCTTGTTCTATTTGGGAGGAAAGCAGAGGCTGATTAACTTCAGATTTTATGTTAAATATAGATGGGAAAAAAATTAAGGAAACACACTTAAAAAGTCAAAATAGAATGGATAACTTCCAAAACAGTAGGCAGAATATGAGACGATGATTTTTTTTTTTTTACATGCCTCAATCACTTCAATAGAAGGCATGGAAGAAGAAAAACAAAGCAGATAAAAAGTAGGGTATGGTAGATTGTATTTTCTGAAAATGGCCACAACAAAATTTTCTAAGCCCACATGCACATCCAGAACTTTGTCACTCCCCATGAAGAGTTGGAGACCATTACCCCTGCCCTCCAGCGGGGAAAGACTCTGTAACAACCTTGACCAATAGAATGTGGTGGAAGCAATGCTGTGTGATTTCAGAGGCCAGATCATGAAAGGCAATATGGCTTCCACTGAATGTTCTGCTTCTCTCTCTCTCTCTCTCTCTCTCAAGAGTCTTATCTGTGCAACTTGGCTACCATATTATGAGGAACCCCCAGTCATATGGTAAAGCTACATGTGAGTTGCTTGGATCAACAGTTCCAGCAAAGATCTCATCAGACAGCCAGCACCGAGTATGAGATAGTGAGCCAGTTCCGACATGAGTCCAGCCTTCAAGGCTTCCAGCTAAGCCCCCACACATCGTGGAGCTGTGCCTTGTCCCGTTTTATACCACTAAGTTTTGGGTAAATTTGTTGTACAGACACAATATGTGGAATATAAGAGTAAATGAAAAGCACAAAATAAAATGGTAGCACTAAATCCAATATATAAGTAATTGCAAAAATACAAACTGACTAAACTCACTAGAACAAAGATTGTCAGAATGAATTTTTTAAAAAGCTATGTATTGTTAAGCACCAGATATATTCTCCAACAAACTGGTATTAACTGAGTAGCACCTAAGCGGACACATAGGTACTACAGTAATAGGGTATTGGGCAGGTGGGAGGGGGGAGGGGGGCGGGTATATACATACATAATGAGTGAGATGTGCACCATCTGGGGATGGTCATGATGGAGACTCAGACTTTTGGGGGGAGGGGGGGAAATGGGCATTTATTGAAACCTTAAAATCTGTACCCCCACAATATGCCGAAATAAAAAAAAAAAGCTATGTATTGTTTATAAGAGACATATCTTAAAAATAAGGACACAGAAAAGTAGATCATAAAAAAATTAGAAAAAGATAACACCAGTCACATACCAATCCAAAGAACACTGGGGACAAAGCATTTCATTGTATATCAATATAGTTTTTATTATTAAGAATAGAGATAGACACTACATGACATTAAAAGGGACCATTTGCAATGAATATACAGCACAATTGACTGTTGAACAACTCAGAGGCCAGAGGTGCTAAACACCCTGTGCAGTCAAAAGTTTGTGTATAACTTTTAACTTCCCAAAACTTAACTACTAATAGCCGACTATTTACCAGAAGCCTTACCAATAACAAAAACAGTCAATTAACACATATTTTATATGCTATGTGTATTATACTCTGTATTCTTATAATAAAGTAAGCTAGAGAAAAGAAAATGCAATCAAGAAAATCATAAGGAAGAGAAAATATAGTTACCATTCTTTAAGTGAAAGTGATCGGAAGGTCTTCATCTTCATCATCTTCCCATTGAGTAGGTTGAGGAGGAGAAAGAGGAGGGAGGAAGAGAGGTTGTTTTTTGTTGCCTCCGGGGTGGCAGAGGAAGAAGAAAATCCATGTATAAGTGGACCCGTGTAATTCAAAACTGTGTTGTTCGAGGGTCAACTGTAATTCTAAATTTGCATTAAACTAATAATATAAACTTTAAATATATAAAAATCACAATTGACAGAATGCTCAGGAGAAATTTATATATCTAATATCATAATGACAACTGTAACATGACTCTCAGCAATTGATAGATTAAATAGATAAAAATGAGTAAGGACAAAAGGTTTGAGAAACACAACTAACAAGCTTGAGCTGCACCTAACAATTGAAGAATGAATGCAGATTCTTTTCAAATACAAAGGGCATAGCTACAAAAATAAACTGTGTATGGGATCCTAAAATAAGTCTCAACAAATACCAAGGAACTAGTATCATATAGACCATGTACTTGATCCATGGTATAATTAAGTTAGAAATAAATTTTTAAAATCTTTTTAGAATATCCCATATAGTTATAAATTTAAAAACACACTTTTAAATAATTCATAGATCAAAGAAGGGATAAAAATGGAAATTAGAAAACATTTAGACTTAGAAGATAATAAAAATATGGCATATCAAAACATGTAGGATGTGATTACAGTGGTAATTAGCCAGAAATATACACCCTCAAATGCTTAAATCATAAAAAAGAGAGATTAAAAAGTTAATTAGATAAGACTTAAACTCAGAAATTTAGAAAAGGAAGATGGGATAAACCCAAAGAAGGTAGAAAGGAGAAAACAATAAAGATACAGGTAGAACTTCATGAAATTAAAAATGTTATAAGAGAGGAATTCATTAAAACCAGAACCTAATCCTTTCAAAACACTAATTAAATAGACAAACCTCTGGCAGGATTGCTGAAAAAAAGAGAGAGAGAAAGCAAATAAATGGTATTAAGATGGAAAAAGGAGTTATAACTCCAGATATAGAAGATAATTTAAAAATCATGAATGTAATATGAATATGTTTCTGTAAATACACTAAGAACCATAAATAAAATGCAGTTTCCTAGGGAAAAACACTTACCAAAACTTAGAAGAAGTGTAAAAATCAGAATGGGCCTATAATCGTTAAAGAAAATGAATATGTAATTAAAAATTTGTCTATTCAGCAATAATAGATACGACTTACAAAACACTGGTCTCAGGTAGTTTTACAGGGAAGTTGTACCAAACATTCAAGACACAGAAAATCACAGTCTTATGCAAAATGACTCAAACCAGTGTTTCTTAAACTTAAATGGGCAACCAAGTCACTTGAGTCTTGTTCAAATGAAGATTCTGATCCAGCAAGTCTAGGGTGGAGCTTTAGATTCCACATTGCTCCCAGGTTAGGCCAGATGCAAAGGCTTCTATAAGTCAATAAAATAAAGATAAAAAACCCAGTAAGAATATGGGCAGAAGTTATATACATTTAGTCCACATAAGAGGAAACTTAAATGCCAATGAAAAGATGTCCAACTTCCCTGTAACTAACAAATGCAAACTAAGAGTGAGATACTGTTTCACCAATTAGCAAATGTGGTTTACTGACAAGATGGACTGCGGGCAAACGTGTAGAGCAAGAAAACCCTCTCGTGGTAGGGAAGATGATAAATTGGTACATCTACTTTGGAGAACAGTTTGCCAACATCTAGTGAAGTTGAAGAAGCAAATATATGCTATGACATTGCATATACACTGTATATATATATGCCTAGAGAAATTTTTGTGCATGTGTTCAGGGAGAAAAGTACAAGAATGTTCAGAATAGTTCTGTATGTAACAGTGAGAAATTGGAAATAATCTAAATCTCCATTAACAGGAGAATGACTGAATAATTAAATACTATACAGTAGCAAAGGTACATGTGCAACATTGGTAGATTTTTAAAAAGTTGAAAAAAGCAATTCGAAAATCAATAGATATACTTTGATACCTTTATATGAAAAAAATGTAATGCAATAGCATATATTGTATACCATACATACGTAACAAAAGTATAAAAACATGCATAGAAATTAAAAAAAAATACCAGGATGGTGGTTACAACTGAGGAGGGAGGGAAATAGGATAGGCTAGGAGTATTTGTCAACTGAATCTATTATATTTTATTTCTTAACCAAAAAAAAAAAAAGGTAGGAAGCTGATATAGCAAAATGTTAAGAATGAATTATTTAATAGAACTGAAGGGATAGGTACATCAGTATTTATATATCAGATATTTTGACATTATCCCCCATACTTTCCTGTATATTTGTAAAATTTATGATAATAATAATAATAACATAGAAGGCTTATGACTAAGAGAGTGAAAGAGAGTGTATCAGCAAATGAGAGGTATCTTTAAACATCTTGAAATGGTCACTGATGAAGCTAGGAAGAGGATGCTGCTGCAAAGAATGCTGCCAACCTGGTGTGGTTTTGCTCTCAGATATAAGGGACACCAGAGAGTAGGATATTTGGAGTGGAATCTGGGGGGCTGACTGAAAAATCCACATATAGTACTGAATAGTAGCTGCCCATCCTCACACTATGCAGATTTCCCAGCAGGCAAATTTCTACTGTTTAAACTAAAAATATAAAAAATTTTAAGTTTCTTCTAAAAAGAAATTGAGTAAGCCTATAGCAAGAATTCTGCTTTATTTTAACCATTAGGAGTTCCCCAGTAAAATGACTGGCTCACAGCCTAATCATCCCAAGTCGAAATTCATCAGTTATTCAGTCATCTATAAGAACACAAAACTCCCAAGTGCCTTTTTTTTTTTTTGAGACACAGTCTCACTCTGTTGCCCAGGCTAGAGTGCCATGGCGTCAGCCTAGCTCACAGCAACCTCAAACTCCTGGGCTCAAGCAATCCTATTGCCTCAGCCTCCCAAGTAGCTGGGACTATAGGCATGCACCACCATGCCCAGCTAATTTTTCTATATATTTTTAGCTGTGCAAGTAATTCCTGAGCTCAAACAATCCACCCACCTTGGCCTCCCAGAGTGCTAGGATTACGGGCTTGAGCCACCACACCCAGCCTCAAGTCACTTTTTATTCTGTTATTTTTATACGTGAAAGGATAGCCAAGAATTCCAAATATTTGAGATTGTAAGAAAAGAAACAACAGGAAAACTAACCCTGGAAGAATAAAATGCACTCAACAGAAGATAATTTAAAAGCAAACACTAAAAAGACTCTACTAAGATCCTCAGGGAAATTCGGAAGACTTTGTATCCATATAACAAGAGCAGGATGCTATTTTTAAAAAGAAACAAACAAAATACAAAATATCTCTTGAAAGTTTATATATATTAGATATTTCATAAATTTTAAAAATGTAGTAGAAAGTTAAGAAGACAAGGTCAAAAAAATCTTCCTGAAAGAGAACAAAAAGAAAAAGAAAATATGTAAGAAAAAGTAAAAGACATAGACGATCAATTCAGGCGGTCCATCATCTGATTAAGGAATCCCAGAAAGAAAATAGAGAAAATAGGAGGAATGAATGTTTTAAAAAGTACTACAAAACAATTTCCCAGAATTGAATAGAATATTCAGATAGAATGGTTCTGTGGGATGCTCAAGGAAATGAATGAAAATTCAGAATACCAAGGCTAAAGAAAGATGGAATGTGGAGGACAGTGTGTAGGCAGCAGGAGAAGGTGGCAGGTCATCTGCAGACAGCTAGAATCAGACTGGCATCACACTTTTTATTTGTAACATTGGACGCGAGAAGACATTGGAGCAAGCCATTAAAGATTTGAATGAAAAAAATTTCCAAGCCAGAAACCTAGAATCCTGTACCTAAATGAGTACAACAGCAGAACAAATATACTTTCAGGCACAGAAGGATGCAGATGATTTGTCTTTCATGCACTATTTCTTAGGAATTTATATGAGGACCATTCCTGAAAAATGGAATAAGTCAAAAGAGAAGAAGAGATAGACTGCAGAAAACACTGGATCCTACCCAAGAAAGCAGTAAGGAGCAATCTCAGGACTGATTGCTGTCTGGACCACCCAGAGAGCAGCGAGTCCAGATTGGAACAGGTGGACTGAGGTCTCTGGGAAGAGATTTCCAAGAAAAACAGCAGAGAGGCTTGTAGAATACCCAATGTGATAGAACATCAAAAGAAAGAAAACCATGAGGAATTCTATAAAGGCAAATGATGCAAGGCACAGAGAAAAGAATTAGAAACTCGGGAGGGAAAATCAGAAACTATACAAAAAGGATGTGTAACTAATTTGAAGAGTCAGTAAACAATATTTTCATAAGCAAAGCAATAGACATCATTTATTGATTTTTACCAAAAATAGTAATATTGAAAGGATGAGGGAATGGGAGTTGGGGGTGGTGTAAGAAAATTAAACAATCCACTTTCACAACAGGGACTCAATAGATAATATGTAAAGAATATAAATCAAGAAATATCAGTAAAAACATATTACTTAGAAAAACAAAAGTAATTGGTAGAATAAACAAATCCAAAAGATTAAAATGGTGGCCCTTGGGGAACCAAACTGAAATTATCGAGAGGGGTAGAGCCAGGAACTGCTATATTTCATAATAAGCCTTTGGGTACATTTGGCTTGTAAATCATTTGGCTTATTTTGACTTTTAAAAGCAGCCTCTTTCAGGTCCTGGCAAGCTTTGAAGGCTTCCAAAGAGATTGCATTCTATTCCGTACGCACAGGGCAGCCATGGGAGGGTTTGGAAGCTAGGAAGGGCATAATCAGATGCAGATCCAGGTACAGCAAAGCCCCTCTCCAAATGGGACTTCCTGGCTGAATATGCACAGTGATGGTGTATCCTACCAAATGCTTACAGCCACGGCAAAGCAAGGGCGCTCACTTTTAAAAATCTGATCCTTTATACTTCAAACATAATCGCAACGTTTTTTGTGGGAAAAGGTAGAATTTTCTGGACTTTACTTACCCTTATCTTATGATTTACTACTGATTTATTTTGAGTTACATAGTAGAGTTGGAAAGTGGGTATACCATTATATTTTTCAGTGCTTGGGGTCTTTAAAGTTTGTAGTTCAACCCCGGCTCTAGGTGAGTCTGAGCCATCTTTGCCTCTTGTATTCCAAGCCCCCTAGTTCTAGTAAGGAAGCCGAATATTGCATTGACCTTACCAACAACCACACATACAGCTCAAGTTGAGCTCATGGTGGGCTAAAACCTCAACTTTGTCCCCACCCCCTTCATGAATTTGCCATCAAGTCATTATCTCATCACTCTCCTTTTGCAATTCATTTTTAAACTCAAGTATAGGATTATAAGCATAACTATTAGATCACTCCTAGTTTCAGTCCCATATGATAATCTGGTCGGATATTTGTCAATGTTGACCCTACCATTGTTCCCTTACAACTTTAAGTCATTTATAAATTGGATATACTTGTTTTCTAGGTTTTCATTCCAAATCATTGATACATATGCTGAATAGGATTAGGTTAAAAAAAAATTGCCCTGTGGGGGGGGGGGTGGGATGCAGTGGCTCACGCCTATAATCCTGGCATTCTGGGAGGCCAAGGTGGGGGGATCCCTTGAGGTCAGGAGTTCAAGAGCAGCCTGAGCAAGAGCAAGATCCCATCTCCACTAAAAATAGAAAAAATTAGCTGGGCATGGTGGCACATGCCTGTAGTCCCAGCCACTCAGGAGGCTGAGGCAGGAGGGTAGCTTGAGCCCAGGAGTTTGAGGTTGCTGTGAGCTCAGCTGATGCCATGGCACTCTAGCCCAGCCAACAAAGCAAGACTCTGTCTCAAAGAAAAAAAAAAAAATTGCTCTATGGCACGTGCCTGAAACTTCCCTAAAAGTTACAGATGACTAATGGGTTTTAACTAGAGAAACCTGATGGCTGATGGCCAATGGCTGCTTGGAGCCCTGCCTGGGAAAGATTCTGAAGCTCCGTCTGGATTCAGAGGAAAAGTGGGACATGATAGATTAGCAATGAGTGTCTGTTCTAGGGGTGTGGGTGAGGGGAATGGGGGTACAGGTTTCACAAATTGCCATCCCTGCTTCAGACTAGCCTCGAAGCTATTCAACTGCATTATTTGCATTTGTTTTTCAACCTTTTAATCCATCAGGCAGGGCTGTCTCTAGTCCACATTTCTCCACCTTGTTCCTAGGGACAGGAGAGACTTTGTCAATTATAGTGCAGAATCAATACGCATTATGTCTGTAACATTCTCCTTATCTACCAGTCTAGTAACCCTATCAAAGAGGAAAATGAGGTGACTTTCGAATGCTTCATTCTTGGTGAACCCGAGGCAGAGTTCCTAATGACTACTACTTTATTTTCTAAAATTGGGTGCAACATCTTTAGATTGCCTGTCTCCTGGATGTTTTCCCAGCCTCCATGAGTTCTCCAGATTTTCAGACAGTAGCTCTAAGTTCCTATCAGTAAGTTTTCAGCATCAGAGAAGTAAGTCACTTGGACCTGGAAATGGGAGAGAAACTAATATATCCCATAATTCCTTAATATCTCCTTACCTATTGGTTACCATTTTTTGTTACTGTTGTATTCATTATAAAAATAATGCATGTTTATTCCAGAAAACCTGGAGGCTCTGGAAAGACGAAAGGAAGAAAAATCGCCCACTGTCTTCAACTTCTTTTTCTATTTTTGAGAGTTTGCGTCTGTGTCGTTTTATATAGCTATGACCATAATGTGTTTGCAATAATGTATTCTGGGTTTTCATATAGTATTATATCCTGCAAATGTTTCAAGTCAATATCAGTTTTTCATCAGCATAATTTTTAATAGCTGCATAATATTCTATCTAGGGGATGTATTGTGATTTACTTAAACCATTCTGCTACTGTTGGCCATTTGGGGGCATTTCCATCATTTTCTTACTTAAAATATCTGTTCTTTTATGTACTCATGATTTAATAAGTGTGGATTATGTGCCAGGCACTGTGCTAGGAGCCGGAGATGCAACAATGAAGAAAGTGAATAAACACATAAAGGCAGAGCCACTGAAGAGGACAGCCCTGTGGGCAAGTCAGAAAGCCCCTGAGTGAAGGGCACGGGTCATCAGGAGCTTTGGGTGCCGTGGCAGGAGCTGCTGAAGAACTTGAAGCAGCAGCCAGAAACCCTGTGTGCGTGACAGCCAGCTCTGCTCCTACAAGCTAGGGGACCATAGGCAAATCACTTAACCCCTGCGTCTCATTTTCTTTTTCTGGAAATAAAGGATGCTAATTGATCTGCTACCTGCCCTTCGGGGTTACCATGAGAATCAAAGGAAAGGAATCGATGTGAGTTTTGTCAACTGGAGAGCAGCATTAAAACGGAAGCACCGTAGCAGAGGCTAGATAAATCCTCGTGGAATTGAATTAAATTCAATTCCTCTCTCAGAAACCCAGCTGGGAGTGGGGGAGAGGGCCAGGAGAGGACAGGGCGGAGGTGGGGAGTTCCTGCCCCTCCTGGGCACCTTTAGGACAAGGAGAAGAAGGTAGGGGGAGCTTTGGGAAGGCCAAGCAACCAGACAGAGGAACTTCTCGAGTGACTGGGTGTGGGAGCCACTTCCCTCTGCCCTGGGGGGGCGGGGCGGGGAGCGCTCATATATGACACATACGGCTCACGCACTCACACACCTTGGAAGCATTTTTTGAAATGCATTTATCACTTCCCAGGGCTTTTTGCAGGTATATCTCATTTGAGATAATGAGAGAAGAGTATCACCACTACCGTGAGAGATAAACAAATGGGTTGTAATTATTATTATTCCCATTTCACATATGAGAAAAACGGAGGCTCAGAGTGTTGAAATACCCTAAGAGCAGACCGTTAATAAGCAGAAGTCAGCCTCTGACAAGATGCCCTGGGCTTTTCTTTGCACCCCTCCAGGCCACAGCTGGGCAGGCAGGACTTAAAATCAGGTGGCCTCAAGTTGGGATAAAAGGACAGTGAAAGATGAACCCCAGCCGGGTCAGCACCCTTCCCCCAGGACCCTCCTCTTCCAGGATCCTCCTCTTCCAGATTCCTGGCCACCTCCTCCAGGGCATGAGGACTGGGGAGGATCTGCCAGTAGGAAACTGCCTGTGGAAGCCTGGGTTCCCCCTCCTCCTGCATTGGACTTAAACAGCCCTGGATACCAACAGATGAAAGGGAAACCTTAGGACAGTTGATGTGTTGCAACAGTGTAACAGACTCCAAATTGTCTTGGCAAGATCAAACCCCAAGGCAACAAGGTAATTTCATCCTGAGGAATGTCTTTTGTTTCTTTGTTCTGGTTTTCACTTCTAATTTGAGGCAGCTGATAAATAAGCAAACAAAAGTGCTCATGCAAATCTCTGAGTCTTAGGGAAGGGGAAGCCTTAGGCTCTTACATTCTCTGCATTTTTTTGTCCGGAAGCTTTTGGACGCTATAATTGCCTATTGAAAAGTCTTGGCCAGAAGGACTAGATTGTCTTTGCCCAGAACAGACCCATCCTTGTGGGCTCTGAACTGTGGACAGTGGTGATAGGGGTGTGAGTGGGGTGATCCAGCTCACCCTTGGCCTCACTTCCTGCCCCCATTGTCTCCAGGATCAGGTGATGGTTCTCTCCCCTCCCCACAGGTGCCTTGGGAAGGGTACCAGGATAGGCAAAAAAGTCTGGTGGCCCATACAGGACCCCACATTCGAATCCTGTCTTTGTTCCCATGAAGCTGCGGAGTATTAGAAAAATTGCTGTACCCCTCTGGGCTTCAGTCTCTGTAAAGAAAATAATCCCTTATTTTGGATCCATCTTTTGGATGGACTGGATCCATCTTTTGCCGGGACGACTTGTGCTGTTGTCTGAGAGTTAACCTGCGAGGAACACCTTTGAGAAGGTGGAATTTCACTGGAAGGGGGTGGGCGGTACTACTAGCAAAGAAAAGGAGGGTCTTCCCGCAAGAAACCTGCAACTGGGAGGGAGATCTAGGTGCCTGAGATGGGTGTGGATACTGAGTATTACAAATGTCTTATCTGGGTTCTGCTAGGGGACAGGCACTAACTACAATGACATCTGCCACATGGAGGGAAATCCAGAGATACAGAACTCTTGGGACCAATGGGGTGGGAATAGGGCCTTCACGGCCTAGTGGGCCAGTCACAGCTGATAAACCAGATGGCCCAGCTGCGTCATGTCTGTGTCCCCCCCCTTCGCAATCCCCTAGTTTCTCTTAAAGTATTATTCAAACCAAGTTCCAATTTTGCCTTCCCTGTGCCATGGGGAAGAAAGGGGAGGACTCTGTCCCTCTCTTGAAGCTGAGGTTAAAGGAAAGCAGACTAGGGTCGGCAACTGTTGTATGGGACAGTCCCAGGGGAAAGACGACTCTTAGATACAGAGACAAGATGCATGGGCCATCTACCCCTCTCACGTAAGGGGGGGTTCTTTTCTCATTTTTATTAAAGAAAGGTAGCATTTCTTTATAGTAATAAAAAGTATAAAACGCTCATTCGGAATGATTTGCTTGAGCAAAGGAACAAGGGGAGGAGAGGACTCTGGGTGGGAAGACTGGTAGATCTAAATACACTCATCTTCAAACTTTTATGTTAGAACAAAAGGCTTTCTTTTTACCAAGATCTTATTCAACACATAAAACTGATCAAACGAAGGTGCTCTGGTTGAAGAGGAAGATGAGGAGAAGTCTTTCCCAGTGGGACCCTTCCTGTTCCTTCTCCATCCCAGACTATCCCATGTGGCACTTCCTCAGCGTCCTAGGGACCCATGACAAGTACCAGACAAGCATTAATTTCATTCCAATTCCCCCTTTATAAATGAGGAAACCTAAGTTCAGAGAAGTGAGGTGTCCCGCCCACGACACACAGCTGGTTAGCGGTGGAAGTGGGACCCTAGCCCGAGGGATCCAGTGGCCAGCTCCCCACGTGGTGTGCCACGGCATGCAGGTGTGCTGCCACGGGGGCTCAGAGCTCTGCAGACAGGCAGCTGGGGACTGGGGCTTCGGAATTTGCTTGCCTGGAGGGAAGAGTGGAGTAGGATATGACGGTGTGTCCTATGGTCCCCGTCAGGAGTGACCCTGAACAACTCCAGCACACTCGGCTGCACCACGATGTGCTAAACACGGCGCCACCAGCTGCGTGTTCACTTGCATTGCCAGCTCAGAACGGGGCACTGACCTTTAGGGTATGGGGCCCATGGGAGCTGCTGGAGGACTTTTGGTTCCGACCACCCAAGTGGCCTGACATAGACCCCAAGGTGCCGCTAGACAGGGTCAGGGTAGGGAGGCTGGGTGGGGTTTCCGGTAGATGTAGGTCCAGATAGTGCCTGACTCTCTGTCCTCACAAACATCAAATGCCTTTGATCATTTACAGCTCCTGTGCCCTTTTAGTGGCATCCAAGCTAGCTGCAGGCTGACTGCTCTAACAATGCACGCACCTGCTATAAATTAGACCTTCCACGTTATTTTGAAACACTTGATATAAAAAAGTTTGGTAGCATTCAAAACCATTAGCATTATCACAAGGTATTTTAACACCACATTTGTCAATGAAAGAAAAGGAAGAGCTCTGAGAGTCTTTAAATAAAATTTCAACGGCTGCAAATTTTTGAATGTGCTGCTGACTTTTGCACATAAAGTTACTTGTCAATGGAGATCTTTACGAATTTGAAGAGATCAGTATTGAAAACCTGGAACAAGAATTAAATAGAGACATTTCAAACATAAAACCAGATCTAAAAAGTTATGTTCACGAAAACAACATTAAGTTATCATTTAAAATTAGAAACCATTTTATAATGTCTAATATCTAAATTCTATGCAAATTTAAATTTTAATGCCATCCCTAATACTTTGTATTTTTATTCATTCCTTCCACAAATACAAATTGAGAGTCAGGCAATATTCTAGCTCCAGGAAATACATCACTGAATAAACAGACAAAAAAAAAAAAAATCCCTGTCCTTAGGGAGTTGACATTCTAGTAGAAAGAAGCAAAGAATAAATAATAATATAATAAATATAGCATGTCAGGAGGTGAGTACTATAGAAAAAATTGAGCAGAGTGAAAAAGGTTGAGAAAATAAGGTGGTCAGGCCAAGCCTTATTAAGATGGCAGCATTGAGCAAAGATTTGGAGGAGGTGAGAAAATAAGCCATGCAGACACCTGGGGAAAGTATTCAGGCAGCGAAAAGAGCAACTGCAATGGCCCTGGGGCAGGGCAAATTTGGCATGTCCAGAGAACAGGAAGGAGGCATTTGTGCCTGGAAAGGAGTGAGTGTAGACGAGTTCAGAGACTTGATGGAGACCAGATTGGGAGGGGCTTGTAGACATTCTAAGAATGTTTCTCTTGACTCTGAGTGAATTGAGGGGCCATGTGGTATTTGAAGCAGAAGAATGGCATGCGATTTATGCTCTTTAAGGCTCACTCTGGTCATTGTAGTGAGAAAGCCTGAAAAGGGGGGGGGGTCAGAAATAGGGGACTAGTTAGGCAGCTGTCATGAGCATCCAAGGGAGAGGGGATCACAGTTGGGACAAAACGGTAGCAGTGAAGGTGGCCGGTGTACGAATGTATTCTAAAGGTAGAGGATAAAGGATTTTCTGATGCATAGAATATGCACATGCATACTGCATACTACACACGTAGACAACGTAGAGGATGTAGAGTATGAAAGAAGAAGATGAAGGTGATTCCAAAGGTTTTGGCGTGAACAACTAGGAGGATAGACAGGACCTTGCCTGAGCTGGGGCAGAGTAAGTTGGTGATGACAGTGGGAACACCAGGTGTCCAGATCCTGATGTGCTATTTTTGAGATATCTACTAAGCATCTAAGAGGAGGTGTCAAGTTGGCAGTTGGATATAAAAGCCAATATAAAAGTGTTTAGGGGGATTTTATTTTATTTTTAATTTTATTTTATCACAATAATATAATGTGAAACAATGTAATGGGCTTTGCCCAGACATATCTTTTTTTCCCTTTCTTTCCTTCCTTCCTTCCTTCCTTCCTTCCTTCCTTCCTTCCTTCCTTCCTTCCTTCCTTCCTTCCTTCCTTCCTTCCTTCCTTCCTTCCTTCGTTTCTACCCACCTACCTTAATCCCTCCAAAGTTATCCCAGAATGCCATCAATGCCATCGAAGTTATCTTCTCCTATGGAAAAGCTCAGGACGCATGGTACTAGCAGCAAAGCCCTCTGGGCCAGGCAGCCAGGGGCCCTGAGCTCTAGTCCTGCTCTGTGTGTGCAGCTGATCAGTTGGTGGGCACTGCCTTGGCTGAGCCTGCTGTTTCTGGAGCCATGTGTTCTGACTGGCCAGAGCCAGGGCCCTGCCAGCTGTTCAGTATTTTGAACTTTCCCCCTGACTGTGGCAGAAAGGGCACATGCTCTGGAGTCATGGGGAGCTAGTTTTGTGTTGGCTCGGCCTCACACTGGCCATATGACAGCTGGGGACATTGCTGTGGTTTGCCCGTTCATTGGGTGTTGCCGCTCAGCTTGGGACCCCCTTTCTGTGTTTGGGAACCCATCAAGTGACGTGTGATTGGAGCCAGTGTCCACCGGAGGTGCCCTGCCCCCTGGCATTAAAGTGTAGGTGCACGGCCCACTCACCCTCAGATGACATCACTTGGGAATTTGAATTTTCCTTTAAGGTAGGGATATAAAAGCACAGGAAGAGTTTGAAATTCAGTTGGGCAGTGTCCAAAGTGGCATCCAGTGTCCAGGGCAGTGGTGTCCCATCAGACTCAGTCTTGGCCCTGACTCTCACCATCTCGGTCCATGCATGTTTTCTAAGCTCCCCATACAGCCTGGGAACTATCAATATCTTTCTCCAAAATTCCTTCCCTGTTCAAGTTAGCCATAGTCAATTTCTGTTGCTTGCAGTCATGAATGCCGACTGATCCACTAACCTAGGGCAGCCTACTTACCTCCTCGGAGGCTCAGTTTGCTCTCCTGTAAGATGGAGATAATATGTATTGCACAGAATTAAATGAGCCTAGAGTTTCAAGCACCTAGCATAGTAGTTGGCAAACAGTAGACACTTGAACAATACTGTTTAATACTTCCCAATAATAAACTCTTTCCCTTGGCTGGCCTTAGTGGTTTCATCTTGGAAGTGGAGATGACAGGGAATGCTAATTTATCTCATTCTCTTAAGAGGACAGCAGACTGGTTCATACTGTCACAAGACACGGGCCTGCTTAAAAGGCTAGGGAATTGGGAACAGGGCAAAATTAGGGCAGCTGAGGGCTTGCTGGTGTCAGGAGGAGTCTCATTAGCAAGTCCATAACTCAGCAGATCATAGTGTTTGTGCCCCTGATTCCTGAGCTTTCTGCAGTGCGGGGGCTGCGGCCTCATCCATCAGGCACCACATGCACACAGACAGGAGTCACCGCAGTGCCGCCTGAGCCAGCCGCCAAGCGGTTAGTGCTGGGACGGAGGCTGAGGCAGAGTGAGGTGTCGGTTCCACGAGCACCTGGCATCTCCAAGGCTGAACTAGCAAGGGACTGTCAATCTCCAGGCAGGAAACAAGAGACAGAAAAGAGAAGAAACAATCAAGAATCAGACAGCAACAAGAGAGAAGGAAGCGAGAGGCTGGGGGACTATTTTAAGTTATGTTTGATAAATTACCTGCCTGTCCCAGCCTCTCATAAAGGAGATGCTGTGGAGTTGATGTTTGCGTTTGACAACTCACCAAAACAACAGCAGGCTGCAGGGATAAGACAGACCACCGCTGAAGGAGACAGGTGTGCGCTTTCAGAGCAGGAGCCCACATGGGGGTCCATGTCTGTTGGTCACAGGATCACATGTGGCCACGCATGCCGTATTGCACACACGGAAATGTCTGTGCCCACGGGGATCTAGAGAGTTGTGCTCATTCATATGCAAACAGGCACACAGACAGCGCACGGGCACATCCAGCCCATGCTCCCACACGCTACACAGGAGACCCTTCCCCCGCCAGGTCAAGTTCAATGCCCAGACCCATTCATTGGCTGCAGTGCTATCTCTAGATAGCTAGGAGAACACGCCCAAGCTGACAGTAGGCACCTTAATTGTTGGGGAGGTAAAATGGGGGCATTGCAATTTTCCAGGATTTAGCTGCTCCCTCCTGCATCTTGTCTGGATCTTTGTACTGCCCTAGGGAACCCCCAAGGCCTATTCAGCAAGGATAATTAATTTAATTAACAGCCTTCTGTGAAAGTGGTAAGATTGCTGTAGCAAAGATACTTCTAAATAGGGTACCTAGGTCTGGCTGGATGCACAGCTTCTGCCCTCTCCTGCATTTCCCGACATCTAACCCACCTCCCCTCCTTCCTAAAACAGAACTGTCTGGGCACAGGTTGAGCACACCAGACTCTGCCTGTAACATGGGGATAATAGCACCCACTTTTATCCGCCTCCCAGGTTGTTACAAGATTAAAATGAGATTATATCCATGAAAGTGTTCTGCATTCTGTCAGGTATCATGGGGACACGCTGGTTTGCTGTTAAGAGAAGCTGCTGGTTGTCACGCACATTTGGAAGACCACAGTTGGAGTCCCCACTCTCTTGGTATGTGACCTGCGGCAGAGTGCCTACCCTCTGCTCCCTGGTTTTCTGATCTGTGAATTGGAGATGATACATCTGCCGTGGTCTGAGTGTGTGTGTCCCTCAAAAATGCATATGTTGAAATCCTAACTGTCAAAGTGACAGCATGAGGAGGTGGGGCCTTTAGGGATGATGAGGTCGTGAGGGGGCAGCCCTCCTGAGTTGGACTAGTGCCCTAGACAAGGGCTTTCGAGAACCCGCCTGCCCTCCTGCCCTCGGCCACATGAGGCACAGAAGGCACTGTCTGGGAGCCAGAAGGCAGGCCCTAGCCAGACACCAAACTTGCTGGTGCCTCAGTCTTGGACTTCCAGGCCTCCAGAATGGTGAGAAATACATCCCTGTTTTATAAGCCACTCAGTATACGACACTTTGTTACAGCAGCCCAAATGGGGGAAGACAGACACCTACCCTCTTCTGCCTTGTTGTTGTACTGGCACGGTCCGGCAACACGTGCAACAGAGCACGTCAGGCCGCATTGCTGTGCTGGCGGTGGGACCAGGAGCAGCTGCCCCACCCCGGGGGCTTGGGGGTGCTGGGGCCGACTAGGGAATGGACTGACAATTGGGGTGCTGCCAATCTAAGGTTTTAGGGGGCCCGGTGCCCAGCAGAAGCCATGCCCTTCTAGTGGAATATTCTAGAAGTCTAGTGACAACTAGCCCCTGACCTGCTAGTCTCTTCCCTGGACCTCATCACCAGAAGGGGACAGGCTAGAGGTTTCTTCTAGAAACCCTGCCAGTGTCATGAACTTTATAACAAATCCAGTCTTCCTCTTTTCTTCCTTTTCCACAAGTCTTGGATATTCCCTACAAATAAGGTACCAGAGACCCTGAACATTTTTTCAGAACTACTTACCCTTGTGCTAGGCATGGTGGTTGACACCTGTAATGCCAGCACTTTGGGATGTTGAGGCAGGAGTACTATTTGAGGCCAGGAGTTGAAGACAAGCCTGGGAAACATAGCAAGACCCCATCTCTACCGAAAAAACAAATACTCACCCTAGAGCCTACTTGCATCTCCACATTTTCAACTGCACAATGCCACGTAGCCACTGGCTAAGAAGCTCGCCACGGCTCACCAGCCTCACAGCACGTGGGTCTCACTTTCCTGCCTCTGCAAAATGGCAAAGGGAGGAGGACCTTTGGGGACACTCACAGGTGATTGAAGTGGAAATGTTAAATCCAGGAATGCCATCTGCAACCCCCAAGTCCAGATGGGAATCAGAGCCCTTGGCTTGAACAGGGCTCAAATCATGACATCACATAGACCCTAAGATCACATGCCTGGACTGGGAATCTGATGTGCCCTCTGCTGTCTTCTGGGCCTCTGTTTGCCTTTCTGACTAATGGGACTAACCTCTGTGCCGTGGGAATCCCCCGGGAGGGTAGACGACATGGTGTATCAGAACTCCAAGGGCCCCAGCTGGCTTTTCCTGGGCTTCCTCAGAGCACGAGAGCAAGGCAGTTGGAGAGGCCGTGGCCCACATGTCGCTGGGCCGGCTGGGGAGGAAGGGAAGAATGTGCCGACCCGTTCCAGCCTCCTCAGCGCTGTGGCAGCCAGCTGTGGGGCCTGGCCAGGGGTTCCTGCTGCTCTCCTCCCTGAGCCCTGCCTACCCAGGCGCCTCTGCTGGCTGGGGTCAGGGAGAGGAGACCCCCGAGCCACCGAGGGGCAGCGGCAGCGCTACCTCACCTCTCTGGCACATGCGCTTCCTTCCCCTCTCGGGAAGACGGTCCCAGCATTTGTTCTTCCCTGAAATGCTTGTTGAGATGGACATGCAGGCAGGCCAGAGGGGAGCCGTGTGATGGAACATTGTCTTCCAAGTTCCGAGCTGTCTCCCAGGACTGCAGAAGGCCGCTGTGGCTGCCTGCCCAGCGAGAGCCCCGCGTAGATTTCTGCAGTATTGTTGGGATTTTCACCATCAGGATCAACTTGTTCCTCGTCTGGTAGACACATAAATCTCTCAAGAGACCAGAAAAAAAATGTGTTGTGCTGGGAAGAACACTGAACTTGGAGCAGGAATCACAGGCTCTGGTAGACCTCAGCCGCTAACCGGCTGCATTAGTGATTCCTGATCTGTAAAATAGGCGTGGGCAGTATCTGCTCTGCTTGCTTCATGGGCTCAGATGAAACAAAGGGTGCAATGTCATTTTGAACGAAGGAAGAGAAGACACCAACAGTAAACACCTACTATGTGCCAGGTGCTTTACCCTATGAATTTTTCCTCTACCCAGTGCTCTACAGACACAATCTCACCAATCCTCTCGGCAGCCTGCAGGTACCTATTGTCACCCCCATTTTACAGAGGAGAGATTGAGCCTTGAAGAGATTAAATAATTTGCCCCAGGTCTCACAGCCAATAAACAGTGAACCTACGTCTAGGACCTGCAGCCTCGGCATCTCCTGGGGGCTGTAAGCCATGCAGGCCCCACGGCAGACCTGGGAATCAGAGTCTGCGTTTAACAGTATCCCCAGGTGTCTGTTCTAGGCCTTGTGTTGATTGTTTTCCTAAGTATTCAAATGCAAGCCCAAATATAAGGTGCTATCAATAGTGTCATAATAGCATAATCGGAGGTTCCGGAGAAACTCTGGTTCCTGTTTCTTGGGATCAAATCCTACTCTCAGAAAGTCAGAAGCCACAGGCCCAACTGGGTGGCCCTGCAGGACACACTGGGACAGTCTGGAGAGACACCTACCCACCCTGCCCGACTTGGCTCCTGGGGCCAGTTCTTCCCTGGGAATGAGGCAGAAGAAATCCTGCCTCGTTAGTTTGGGAACTTGCTTCCCAGAGTTTTCTAGAGTTCTCTAGTTGGAAAGGCTGAGCCAGTTCCTGGGGCCCAGGAAGGCTTTGAAGCATTTTCCCTCTGCATTTAATGCTGCCGGCCCCCCACGGGGCGGTGATTGGTTGCAGGGCCCCTCCCAGCTTAGCCATAGAAGCCGCTCAGCCAGGGTGCCGGGTAAGTGACTTGATCTCGGTGCTGGCACACAGCAGAGCTGTCGGAGTTGCAGCTGCCTTGGCCGTGAGCGCCCCCCTCACGGGAGCTTTCCAAGTCATTTAGCTCCGTGGCAGACTCAGAGCCAAAATTAACGAAGTCTCCTGTGGGCCGTCAAAGCTCTCCGTGCGCCCAAGCGCTCGGGCTTGCTGTCATTCGACAGATAGCCAGTGGGGAGCCAGGCCCTGAGCTCACCCTCCCTGCCCATCACAGCACATGCACGGGAAGAGCATCTCCCTCCAGGGCCACCACTGGGCTTCCAGGTGGAACCTGGAGTGACACGCCTTCCCCCTGATGTCTGTGCAGGGGTGCTCAGTGCCGAGGGACAGCAGCCAGAGCACTGCAGACACCAAGATGTGCCAAGGGGCTGGGCACCTGAACTGCCTCCCACTGGAAGCTGGCTCCTTGGGGGTCTGGGCCAGGCCGGGCCATCCAGGGGGTGGCTGGTGGCAGATGCCCAGCGGTTAAGTGCCCAAGCCTTGGAGTTGGACAGACTTGGGTTCAAGTACAGGCTTCCATCATTATTAACTGTATGGCTTTGGGCAAGATAGTTAACCTCTCTGAGCCTCAGTTTCTTCATCTGGAAAATGGAGATAACAATGCATAGTAGTACTTATCTCAGCTAATGAGAATTTAATGAAAATGTTAATGAATGGTAAGAGTTTAGCAGATGCTTGACAAATAATAAGTACTTAATAAATTATAGCTGTCATTATTCAGTAGGCCTGTTTCTGTTGCAGAGCACACGACTTGAAAATAAACTTAAGAATAAAGAAAAAGCATATGAACAGGAGCCAGCGGATACAGTTGGTCTTTCAACGTTCTTGTCCTGAGAACCTACTGTGGGCAGGGGTCTTCATCCATGCGGGCTGCTATAACAAAAATCCTGCAAACTAGACCAGGCGTGGTGGCTCACGCCTGTAATCCTAGCACTCTGGGAGGCCGAGGTGAGTGGATTGCTCGAGGTCAGGAGTTCGAAACCAGCCTGAGCAAGAGTGAGACCCCATCTCTACTATAAATAGAAAGAAATTAATTGGCCAACATATATATATAGAAAAAATTAGCCGGGCATGGTGGTGCATGCCTGTAGTCCCAGCTACTCGGGAGGCTGAGGCAGGAGGATTGCTTGAGCCCAGGAGTTTGAGGTTGCTGTGAGCTAGGCCAATGCCACGGCACTCACTGTAACCTGGGCAACAAAGCGAGACTCTGTCTCAAAAAAAAAAAAAATCCCGTAAACCAGACAGCTTATGAGCAATAGCATCTATCTCTCATGCTCTGGGGGCTGGAAAGCCCAAGATCAAGGCACCAGCGGATTCGGGGCCTTGGGAGGGCCGCTGTCTGGTTCACAGATGGTGTCTTCTTGCTGTGTCCTCACCTGGTGGAAAAGGTGAGGGGCCTCTGCGGGGTCCCTTTGATGAAGCATTAGTCGCATTCGCGAGGGCTCCACACTCCCAAAGGCCCCACCTCCTGATTTCAGCACATGGATTTGAGGGAACACAAACACTGAGACATAGCAAGGGGGCGGAATGATGAGGGATAAGCTGTGGCCTTGCCTCATGGTGCTCACGGTGGGGTGGGGCCGTGGGGCCACATGCTCAGAACACAGTGACAAGGGGTGTGCTGGGGCAGGCAGAGCGTAACCCAGCCTGGGGACTCAGGGAGAGGTGATACTGGAACAGAATTATGGGGGAGGGGACAGGTGCAGCAAGAGGGAGGAGATGGAGTGTCACAGGACGGGGGCAGGAGCCCATGGCACACTCAGGGACCTGCAAGTAGTCCCGTGCCTGGAACCTGGGGAGCAGCGGGGCTTCGGGGCAGGGCTCAGACAAGTACCCATGAGCAGAGAGAAGGCCCAGGTCCTTCTCGCCCCAGCAGCTGGTCAGAAAGTGAGAGTAACGAGCAGGAAGATGAGACACCACACGGACCAGAGGGGCAGGGGGGCGCCCTCTTCTCTTCCCTCCTCCTCCCACGCCCCAGGCCCCTGATCCTTCACCGGCAGGATGAAACAGCAGAGCCCCGTGGGTGAGGAGCTTCGTAACTCCCTCCAGCTCTGCTCCAGGAGCCGGGGCCGGAGTCCCCAGCTGGAGTCCCAGCTGGCCAGAGAGGATGAGCTGTTTTCTTTGTAGACACCCCATAGGTCAGTGCCCCTCTGTCAGAAGGGTGGGCGCCACTCCTGCTTCCAGAAAGTGGGGTCAGAAGCGCGGAAACCATTTCATCTGCTGCAGCACACACTGTTCATTCATTCATTCATTCGTTCACTCACTCACTCACTCATTATTTAGCACCCGCTATGTGCCAGCCTTTAGGTTAACCTCTAGGAATAAGCAAAAACAGACGCTGCCCCTGCCCTCAGGAAGCTTGCAGTTCAGGTCGTTGCATGCCCTTTGTGTGCCAGGCAGTAGAGAGAAAGAGCTAGAACCTCTCCCTTGGGGAGCTCACATCACACTCCCATGGGAGGCCTGGCAAGCAAGCACCCCCATCTGGGCTAGCCCCGGAGAGAGTATGGCCTAGGCGCAGGGAGTCCAGAGAGCCCATGCCCCTGGCACATGGAATCCTCTACATTCTGCCAGGGAGGGGCTGACTCAGCCTCCCCCAGCCTCATCTCCTCCAATGCCCTTTGTACCAAGGCAGCCTCCCTGATACAGACCCGAGCCTCCCTAGCTGCACTCTAAAACAGCATGGTGCTGTTTGGGGTTGCAATGGCAGTTCTGCTTCCTCCAGAAACTTCTACTTATGGGCATATTATTGAGGAAAGGGGGCTGGAGGCTGGGGGTAGGGGGGGCCTAGGGCTCTGACCCAGCTCCACCACCTGGACCATGACCATGGGCAGCACCTCACCTGCCCAGGCCTTTGTCTCTCCATGGGGACAACGGCATCTACTGCATGTGCCACATAGGGTTGGGAGGACCTCATAAGTTAATAGAAGCAAAGTAATAGTAATAATAGTAATTCGTATCATTTATTGAGTGTTTGCTGCATACCAAGCTCTGGACAAAGGGCTTGGAAAGGCTGATTAATTGCCCGAGGCTATATAGGTAGAAAGTAGCAAGCTCCAGTTTGAAGCCCGGCTAATTCCGGAGTCAGAAGTCCCAAATGCAGGTTGTCACCAAAGCATTTCACAGAGTTCAAAGGGTATGTGAGGATGACGACACTCCTCAGAACAGGGGGGAAACACCTCAGGCCATGAGTCCCTAACTCCTCTTCCCTTGCCTCCTTCTGGGTGGGGGCCCCCCACCTCCCCCATGACCCCTTCCCTCTACTGCAGGGGGTGGGGCACCCGGGGCCGCCAAGCTGTTGCTTCGAGATTCATTTATTCTAATGCAGGTTAAATCTCCTCGGCCACATTTCCATCCACAAACCATCAATATCTCAGGACTATTGCTCAGCCCAGGGTGGCAGAGATGGCCCCCTCCGCTTCTGAGCGGCGGCTTCCCGCTAAAAGTTCACCACAGAAAATTTGATGCCTAATAAATTGGAGCCTTCCCTGCTTTAAATCATTTTTAAACCATGATTGCCGCACAAAATATAATTATTACAAACTGGTCATTTGTAACAGAGAAATCTCATTAAAACGATTCCATGCTGGAGAGGCAGGTGGGAGGGGGAGGGGAGGGGGCGGCGGGCGGGGGTGGGGTGGGCTGGAGGAGCGGGAGCTGAGAAAGGCTTAGAGAAGGCTGGGGGATGCTCTTAATTACAGATTGATTATTTCTGGTGATTGAGCACGGAATATAATCAACTCAACATTTCCAGGCTAGAGCAGACAGGCGGGTGACAAGGATTGAGGAATCTTCCAGACTGTCTTCTATTCTGAGCTAAGCAACTGACCGAGGGGTGGGTTGGAGGGGCACAAGCCGGTGGCGGCAGACGCCCCCAATCAGGCTTCTGGCTGGCCCTGTCCTGGGGAGGTGGCTGCAGAATTTGCCAGAAGCTTTGGTGCTTCCTGTTCCATCCACAGAGGAAAGAGACTGCATGATGGCCAGAAGAACTGTGTAGTCCACTGTCAGGGAGACAAGACGCTGCACTTGAAACTGAAGGACCTGGGTTCAAATCCCTGTTCTGATCATTGCAAGTGGGGAATTGATTCCCCCAAAGTGCCCTGGCCTGTGTTGCCTGGTAACCGAAATGGGCATGAGTCCTGCCCTCCCAGCCCTACGGGGCTGTGTGAGGCTCACCTGAGACAACATGTGTATGAATTACCTTACCTGGCACAGAGCAGACACTGGAAAACCTGCCAAATTTGAGTTTTCTGACAGAGATTGTGAGATGTGGAAAGCAGCTGCCATAACAAAATGGCAGAACTCCTTTCCTGGGAGACTTAAGAACGAGACAGACACTTCTCTCCCAGGAAAGGCATTGGGAATTTTGGAGAATCCTTCTTCAAGGGAGGGGGAGAGAGGTCTGGCCTTGCAGAGAGCCACCTGCGCTAGGTGTGCCGTCACGGCGCGGAGCCAGCACTGGGCTCTGGGTGTGTGTGTGGGGTCGGCATCTTGGGCCTTCTTACCCTCTTCCATCACTTCTCCTGCAGCCTCCAGTAGGCGCTGGGGAAAGCCACAGGCCCCGTCTCTGCTGTGCGTCTGGCCTGGGTGGCGGCAGGAAATGTGCCTGGGAAGATGGAAAGATGGGCTCAGTCTTCCTCCTTGTCCGAGTCCTCAGCTCCGAGCCTGTTGAGACAGCACCTCGAGCTCCTCCCCTTCCTTATTCCAACGTCCCTGCCCTCCGGCCCCACTGAGGAGGTGGCTTCCAGCACAGCCAGAGTACCTCCTCCAGCGTCTTAGACTTCTTTTCTCCCCAGCCTCAGCTCAGCACCCTCCTCTGAGATCCTGCCCAGGAAACCCCTCTCCCCATCCTGGCCCTGCCAGCCCTCGAGGAAGGAGCTCTCTGGCTCCTGCATTGTGGGAGCTCTAGACACCATGGGCAGCCTTTCTGGAGAGTTCTTGGGAGCAAGTGAAACCCATTCCCAAGGGATAGCGTTTTCAGGTCTCCATGCCCCTGCCCCAAACCACCAGTGCCCTTACAAGGAAAGCCTCCTGGCCCCCGGCTGTCTGTGAGCCCACAGAACAACATGTGGTCGTGTATGTGAGCACAGGTATATACACACCTGTGCATGTTCTCTGTCCTGCGGGAGCTTCCTGAGGGAAGGGCCACAGTTTCCCTGTATTCCCTGTCCCCACCCCTACCCTGCCACGCACACCGCAAGACCACCTCACTGGGGACAACGTCTGACCAGACACCCTGGACCAGACATCCCACTGTGTACCGGGTTCGAGCCTGCCAGGTCTAGCTGCATGGCCTGGAGCAGGTCACTTCACTCCTCTGGGGCTCAGCTTCCTCTTCTATAACTTGGGGATGGTAATAGTAGCTGTCCTGTTCACTTCAGGAGGCACAAAGATTGGCATGGTGGGATTATTGCGATCACATCCGTCATAATCCTTATCACCGACTGGCCTCGGGTCCTGGCAGGAGGAATTCGGGGTGGGGGGGGGCGTCCTCCTTGTTAGAGCTCTCGCCTCCTCGGGTTTCTTCAGTCTCGCCTTGAGGACTGGAGGAGGAGGTGTCCAGGCTGTGCCCTCCCGGGGTCTCCTCATCCCACACGCCCTGGGCGTCTGTCCGTGATTGGCTGGTCACAAGCTCCCCACGGGCTGGACAGGTTTCAGGTGGGAGCTGTGGGCGGATGGGCGCCAGGAGCCCACAGAGGGGGCACCTGTGTGCATGTTCATGGGACTGTGGGTGGCCGTGCAGGCAGAGGCCACCGTTACTCCGAAATAGCTCCGCAGCGATAGCGGGAGAGCCAGTGCGTGCAGCCCGGGGTGGGCTGCTGCCTGAGGGTTGCCAGGGAAACCATGGCTGCAGGAGCCCCCAGCCATCGCCTCTTCGCCATGGAGACAGCGAGTCGGAGGCAGGAGGCTCACGGAACAGGTGGCCCCCACCGCAGGCTTCGGGAAAACCACGGCGCCCACCGCGGCCTCTCGCTGGGGGAGGGGGCAGCCTTGGGATCAATTTTCCTATTACAAAACCATGTTCAAATGTCAATTCCTTCTCTCCTGATTCTGGGATTTTTTTTCCCCTCCGTTTCGTCAATCCATCCCCCTCCTCTCTCCTGTTCCTGGCTTGCATTTCATGTCAGCGCAACGCTGGTCTTTGAAGAATGAAATTTGGCAGCAATTGAGTGCCTGATGTGACCTCATCCTGTCTGGTGTTTTCAGGAAAGGATACTCCTGAGCCGGGGCTGGGTGCAAGGGTGAGAGGGTTGGAAACCCGAGCCGTGCTGCCTGTGGGCTCTCTGGATTTAAAACGGGCCCCCTGCCCACGGTGGGGACAGGGCTTTTCTCAGCCTGCCCCTGGAGCCTAGCTCATTTCCATTGCTAGGGAAGACCATTAGCACAGGCCAGCTCTGGTAGTTTCCAGAAAACTCTTCAAACTTCTCTTATAGCACCAAGACATGGGCTTCCTTCCAGTGCTTCTGGGGTGCCAGGAGGTGGCCGGTTAAAATCTGGGCTAGGAGGGCTCTGCCATGGCCATTCCGCTCAGCCCCCATCTCACAGGGGGGGCAGGTCCCCCGCAGTGTGCAGGACCAATGGCCGCCTTGGGGAGGAGACGCCTCCCCATGTTCCTGCTCCAGAGCCTTCTCCAGCGTCAACCAAGCCTTTCTCTCCGCGCTATAAGCCCCTGCTCTGCACGACTGGGCTCCTCAGAGAGGGGAGAGGTGCTCGCCAGCTCCTCACAGCGCCCACCCCAGCCCGCCTAGGAAAAAGGGGCGGCCCTATACATTTATCTTTTCCCATTTCCCAGGCTCCAAGACATCATTTACCCAGAAATGTCCGTTTTTGTTTATGTTGATCAAGAGTCATTGGTTATTTCTCCTGGTTAGTGTAGAATTGAGGGCCGTGGACCCTTAGAACTCACCAACGTGCAGGGAACAGGTTGGGCCATCATCACGCCCTGCCCACTGCCTCCTCCATCCCCGGCCCACCTGAGACTAACAAACCCACACCCCTTCCCCTCTTACTCTAGGTACCGGGTTGTTGGCTAGCACAACCTACCCACTCACCCCACCCCACCCACCCTGGCCATCTGTCCATCTGCATGGCTCTCTGATTTGTCTCGTGCCTGTTTGGTGTTCAAGCCATCGGCTGTGACAGTCATATCTGATCATTAATAATGCAATAATGGAACAGTGACTGGAGAGACACTTGGATAATCAGCTAGCGCAGGCTCATTAGTGGCACAGAACAATCACGGCGATGTAATAACAGATCCCAGGAAATTTCAATTAAACCTGGAACTTTGTTAGGGTTTCATTTTATTTCCAGCACGGTGAAGGACAGCGTAATTGCAATCAACTAAAGCCAATGCAAATCTCTTCCAAAAGAGATCCCTTCCCCCGGGTATGCGGAGGAATTAAGTCCCGCTCTTCCTTAGCTCCTGCCCGGCTTAATTCTGAGCTATTTAATGAACTCCTTCTCTGCCCTGAAGAATGTTCCAACTGAGTCTCTGGCTTCACTTGACAACAGGATTGTTCTGGCTTCTGGCCTTATGACGAAGATGACGATGCTAAGACAGCGTCTACTGTGAGCTCAGTGTGCGCTAGGTCCTTTCCCTGGGTTATTTCATTTAAACCTCACCACGACTTACCGTGACAGTGATTAATATTATCGTCATTCTACCAACAAGGTCACTGAGTCTCAAAGAAGTTGAGAAATATGCTCTGGGTAACGTATCTCGAAAGTTTTGGTGGTGCAGCCAGAACTCGAAGCCAGCCCTGCCCAAGTCCAAAGCCCGTGGCTGCTGGCTTCCTCTCACCCCGTCCCTCTCTCCTGTCTCTCTTCCTTCCCGTCCTCTCCCCGTCTCTGTCTCTCTCCTTTCCCTCTCTCTGTGATTAGGTATCAGGTGAGCCTTGAAAATGCTGACTAGGGATGGGGTCACCTAAGTCCTGAGCAGCCCAGGTGTCTCATATTGGGACCTTAGTCCTCAGCCTGGAGTGAGCAGGTGGAGAGATTTCTAATGAACAGCAGACTGAATACTGTCCCCGTATCGAACCACCTAATCAGAATCTCTGGGGATGGTGCCCAGGAGTCTGTATTTTTTCAAAGGTCCGCAGGTCATTTTGAAGCCCACTTAAAACCTTGCCCAGGGCTTCTCTGCCTTACTGGGTGTTGGGGGAGGCGTGGATATGATGATGTGGCTGATCAGCCCAGCTCTGAGCCCATGGGTCTGAGTGGGAAAGTGACTCAAAGCCAGGCTCTTTCAGAAGAGGTAACTGGTGACTCCTCATCTGTGATCTCTGCTCTGGCTTCCAACTTCTCGCCCCTGAGATGAGGGTTGGGCCCGGTGGTCCTTAAGATGCCTTTAGCCCTGGCGGCCCGCAACGGGAACAGAGGCTTCCCAGGATGAACCACGACTGGCTCCAGTTCCATAAACTGCTGGAGGAGAAGATTCAGGGCCAGGGGTGCCTTTTCAGAACCCCTTAAGTCACTGTTTCTTTAAAGTCGAATCACATTATTTCATACTTGCCTCTAAATTAGCTCACTTTCTTTACTTAAATGTTTTTAAAAATTGAATTTTATATCATTACCATATATGGGAAGCCATATCTCCCATCACACATGGAAAGTAACCAAAAAAAAAAAATGTGCCATCTAAATTCATCCCCTACATCATCGGGGACAGGCAGACCACACCAGCTCAAACCATCTCACCCAGCCAGCTCTTCTGTCCCTCAAGTGTGATCCTGATAACTAATCATGCCGGCGGCATGTAGACCACACCACTCACTCGCAGAAGAGAACCCAGGGGCGGGCCTAAGTCTTGCCTTCTCCTACTTTCTTAGCTCTTATCGTCACAGGGGCAGGAGCAGAACTGACGTAAGAGAAGAAGAGTCAGATGATTCTGTTGGGTGATTGGAGGGACTTTAGGAAGGTATTTGTACAGTTGACCCTTGAACAATGCGGGGGTTAAGGGCACCGATCCCCCACATAGTCGAAAATCTGCATGTAACTTTTGAGCCCCCCAAAACTTAACTGTTAACAGCCCACTGTTGGCCGGCAGCCTCACTGATAACATAAACAATTGATTAACATGTGTTTTGTACATTATATGTATTATATACTGTGTTCCTATGATAAAGCAAGCTAGAGAAAAGAAAATGTTATTTAAAAATCATGCCTAGTGTGGTGGCTCATACCTGTAATCCTAGTACTCTGGGAGGGCAAGGCAGAAAGACTGCTTGAACTCTGGCGTTCAAGACCAGCCTGAGCAAGAGTGAGACCCTATCTCTACTAAAACTAGAAAAATTAGCCAGGCATCATGATGCACTCCTGTAGTCCCAGATACTTGGGGGGCTGAGGCAGTAGGATCGCTTCAGCCCAGGAGTTTGAGGTTGCAGTGAGCTAGGCTGATGCCACGGCACTCTAGCCCAGGCAACAGAGTGCGACTCTGTCTCAAAAAACAAAAATCACAAAGAAGAGAAAAATATATTTACCATCCATTAAGTGAAAGTGGATCATCGTGAAGGTCTCTGTCCTCACTATATTCAAGTTCAGGAGGCTGAGGAGGAGGAGGAGGAAGAGGAAGAGGAAGGGTTGGTGTTACTGTCTCAGGGGTGGCAGAGGAGGAAGAAAATTCACATATAAGTGGACCTATGCAATTCAAACCTGTGTCATTCAAGGGTCAACTATACTTTGAAACAGCAACCTCTCCAAACTCATGGGAGATGCCTGCTTTGCCACTATTGACAAAGTTAAGTTCTGGGTTTAGGGACAACTTAGACTATTTGGGCCTCACTTCCTCATCTGCAAACACTTGCTGTAAACACTCAGCTGGGCAGTCAAAGGAACGTGACCCAGCCCTGCTGTCATGGAGCCCCATCCCAGCCTGGGGACAGACACATAGACAAGGGTACATGCTACATTGCTCTGAGAGCTAACTCCAACAGAGGTGAGCCCAGGGCAGGAAGGGAGGGATTCACAGATGCGCCCTCCCTGAACTCTCTTGCCCTTCAATTCAAATAGAACCTACATTTGCCCTGCGTAAACTGTTAACACTCAGACCTGTCTATTTGGGTATTCATTTTTAATGCTAGATTGTCTACAAGTTAGGAGCACAGGCTTTGGGGCTGGCCCTGACCTGAAATTGGTTTCACTCATGGCAAAGTATTAACCTATCTCAGCTTCAGTTTCCTTATCTGCAAAATGAGGACCCTGGAAGGCTTATGTGAGATACTGTCTGCAAAGTGCTCAGCAGAATGCATGGGGAAGTTAGCCCTCCAGAAACGTCACTTGTAGTTGATGTTTTTGTTTCTTCCTTTAGCAGAAATTCTAGGTTTGAAATTCTATGAGGCAGTCCTGTGTCCAAATACTGGATCTACACCTTGCTGTGTATCCAACCTTGGGCTTGACTTCTTTGAGCCTTGTGTTCTAATCCACAAAGAGGGGTGATAACGGTGGCCTCTTAGGCAAGCACACAAATAAATGCAAGGTCCCTCATGCTGCCACCTCCATCTACTACCTTGGCCTGAGGGGGGAGGCCACATGTCCAGCCAGCCTAGGGTGAGCCTAGATCGAAGTTCAGTGATCCCCCGCACACCCCGAGGTCCAGAGTGTGCCCATTCCCATGCACTCCGCCCCGCACCCAGGCCAGCGTGGTGCTTCTGAGGTGCTCTTGCTTTCTGATGATCACTGTCATTATCCTAAGCCCAGGTCATTGAAAGGACAGGACCCATCATTTACTGCTAGACCAAGGCTGGCCACCCACTTGGGCAACATTGCCACTGCCCTTGACCTTGGGTGTGTGCAGTCCAGAGAGGGGGAGGCAGCCTCCCCAGGTGAGATCAGCATGACAGGCTATGGGAGGAGGGGGAAAGAGAAAGGATATCCCCTCCCTTCTGCTGTCCTCAATCCTATTCCCTCCTGGCTCATCCACACCCTTGCCAGCTGTTGGAAACTCTTCCACGGGCAGCCGTGGCACAGAGGAGAGCCCAGAACTCCTCATAGAAAGCAGATGCTTGAGTTCTGTTCCTGCCATTGCCCCGTGAACTTGGACCTCCTGCTTCAGAGTTGCTTTATCTGAAAGGGAGATAGTGAAATCACTGTGAAGAGTAAATGAGAAGTTTGCAGACGTGCAGCTTCTTCTTCCATTCCTCCTCCTTTATGCCCACAGCTTTTCAGAAGCTGCAAGATTTTTTACCTCCTCTCTTCCCTCCCTCCTCTGAGCCCCTCTCTGCCTCCCAGGCCAGGGCACCCTCATCACCACCTACCTGGGTGATGCAGAGTCTGTATTTTCAAGTGTCCTGAGCTCCTGAAACATCAGGATATTGACAATGTAACTCATATCCCTTCTCTGGGGTCAGGCCAGGGCAGGCCTGAAGGCCCCTTCCTCAATAATCAGAGAAGGGAAAGGTGATTCCTGCCCCAGGAAGACGTACATTAGGGTGGATGAATGGAGAATGGATATTGACCTCAGAAAGGCTCACCACCCTGTCCTGGGCTCCTGGGCCAGCAGATGCCCCTCTCCTGACCCTGCTAGAGCCATCGTTTCCTTTGCCTGGCATTTCTGGCCAGATGTCGGCCAGTCCTGAGTCCACTTGGCAGCACCCCACACTTGATGCAAACAAGAGCCTGTTTGAAGCAAAAATCCTTCAGCAATTACCTGTAGAAACGGGATGGAGAGTGCTGGGAACAGAAAGAGGAATTTATTTATTTGTTCTCGGTGCTTTGAGTTAGTTTTCAAATTGTCCTTCTGTAGATAAAGGCATCTCTCCAGCAGCTCAGCCCCAGATCGCAGCAGCTAATCTGCATCCGGTGGATCAAAATAGCCTCCAAACCAGATGGAGGCCCAGGACACACCAGGAACCCAGGACGGTTCTGAGCGCTGAAAGTGGGGATTTAAATAGAGTCACGTGAAACCTTTTTGGGATTTTTCTGGGACAAAGTTAGGGGGGAAGGTACAGGGATTTCCAGGACTGGAAAGATGCACGAGGGAAAAAGCAAGCAGAAGTTAAGGGAAAGTAGGGAGAGTTCTCTCTGGTACTTCTACTCCAATTTTCTTCGCAGCTCGAGTGAGAGCAATTTTCCAGGGGGTCAAGATGTTCGTTGTTTGCAGTGCTCAGAGGGGAGAACGAAGGTTTTGCATGATTCCCAGAGACAAATGATGCTGTGGGAAAGGCGTCGGGTCTGTATGACTCATGAGAACTTTGGAGGAGATAATTTGCTCCCTTGAGCACCAGCCTCCTGGCCTGCAAACCGGGGTTATGATATTTATCTCCTATGGTTTTGGTGAGGATTAAGATGAGGAATGTGAGGCACTCAGCATGCCCTGTGCCTGGCACTTTAGGAACAGAGCAAATGCTAGTCCCCTACCCCATGCCCCTTCCCTGGGGCCCGTCTTTGGGGGAGGGTGTTTGGAGGCAATGCTAGAACTCTGCCCAAGGGAACAGTAGGGTTCAGTTTGGGTCTTGACACAAAAGTCAGTCTCCTCTCCAGACCTGCCTGTCCCATCCCTGGAACTCGAGCGTGGTTTCCAGCTGACAGATGGGTTGCTTGTGTCCAGATGCAGGTCTACCAGAGGGGAGGGGGCCATGTCTGTTCTGCTCAGCACGGTGTCCCCAGGGCCAGGAGCGGTGCCTGGCGCACAGTCAGCACTCAGCAAACACCTGCTGACTGAATGACTGGGTGAACGAGAGATTCCATCAGCCCTTCCCAGCAACAGGAAGAGAAGGACCAAGTATAGGCAAGAGCCCAGCCTCTGACAGCGGCCAAAAATGAAGCTTTGGAACAAGAGAAGTGACTATCATGTGGCATTATAGGAACCTGGAGAAATGCTTCCATCTGGCAGCTTCCCTAGCCCCAGACCTGTCTGCGTCCCTGGCTTAGGGCTCACTCAGAAAGGAGTACAAGCCAGTCTGCCCTGTCTCGGGCTGGTCCCTCTGTGTTAATCTGCTCTCCCGGGAAGACCACAGGCCCTGCACGTTCAGGGAGAAGATCTTCCACCTCTAGGACCACCTCCCTCCTGCAGGCCGGGCACCCTGGCGGGGAGGGGCTCTTTAGCACCTGCAGTCTTGGCTTGTTGCCAGGCCTTCTTGTCCCCTGGCCTCTGAAACCCCAGGGGAGCCGACCCTTCAATTTCCCCCAGTCCTCAGGATGAGGGAGTACAAGGGAGGAGGGGACTTCAAGCCCTTTATTTCCCTAGAAAGTCCCTTTGTATAAATGCTCACATTTTATCCGCATGATGAGAGAGAGCAAGTGGGACATGAAGGTAGGTCGGAGCTCAGGAGGAGAAAGTGCAAGGTGAGGGTGGGGGCCAAGAGGACAGTCCCTTTCTCCCCTCACCCCAACGCACCATCTCAGGCGACCCTCACTGCTGACGACATTGTTGGTCCGAGGACACAGGGCCAGCCCTACCAAGGTGCTCTCTGCTTTACCCGCCCTCCTGACCAGGCAGGGAAGGGGAGCTGGAAAAGCCAGCAATCCTACCAGTGTCAGTTGCATTTTCTACTTTGTGCTTCGGGGTCTGCATTGTCCAAAACTTTTCCTATGAGTCACTTCGAAAGGCAAGAACAAAAAGTTAGGGGAAATGCTTTAGTTGAAAAGACCTGCCTATAGCACACTTAATCTTTAAATTGGGACTAATTTGGATAGTCCAGTGCCTGGTACACGGCATGGTAATTATCTGGTTTGGGGTCTTTCTTCCTTACTGGAGTGGGAGCTCCATGATAGGGGATGGAGACTTAGGGAGCTCTGTATCTGGTGTGCCCAGCACAAGGCCTGGCAGCAGTGTGGTGGGAGGCCAGGCAGGACAATGGTGGTGGTGGGGGGCCATGCTATGTCCCCAGACAGGGTTCCTGCTGGTTTTGGGGAGGGCCCTGAAGCCCAGCTCCTGCAACAGCCATGGCAAGAAAGGGACTCAGACACGGCCCTTGTGCGGCTCGCCCTTCCTGCAGCCCTGTCCAGCCCCAGCGCAGCTGCCTCCTCCGCCCGAGCACTCCTTGGAGCAGGCTGCCCCCAAGCCTGCCCTGGCCTCCTGCTCACATGTTTATCCACCCGGCCAGTCCCCTGGGACAGCCAGGACTTAATGAACTGCCAAGTTGCCAAAGCTGCCTTTGATCCCAGCAGTTCAGCCGAGGAAATCGATACCATTAATGGAGAAATCTGGGTTGTGATGTGGAGACCTGGGAGGGGCCTTGTGACCACATGACCGTCCACCCACCTGTTGGGGACAGGGCTGCGACTTGGTGACACCTGCCTCCCCAGACTGGCCCTGCCTCAGAGCTGGGGGGCACAGTCAGGACCTCAGGGCTCTACCAGGCCAGAATGAGGTTAGGGTCAGAGATCAGAGAGAGATGCCAGGGAAGGCTCAGAAATGCTAGAAAGGAGGACCTGTCGGTGCTGCCGGCACAGTTTCCGGTGCGCTGGGGAAGGGAGAGAGGACTGGCTGAGGGGAGGAAGATGGGAGGGGGCTGGGAGGCAGCAAGAAAGCCAGGAGGAACGGCAGGGAGGTCACTGACACTAGATAGCCCAGGACTCAAGGACGGGAGCAGCAGATGTCATGCGAGAGCCATGAGCTTCAGAACGGTGGTGTGGCTTCAGCGGATTCCGTGCGGAGAAGCCAAGAAGCCAGCTTGAAGCCCATGAGGAGTTTGAAAGGATGGAACCACACTAAGGGCACGTTGGGGTAGACAGGGGTAGATGGTAGAGCTCACCATCCCCCCCACCTCCCGAGCCCGCCCTGGCCACATGGTCCTGTCTCGCTCACCCATCACAGCGCCTAGCTCACCACACTAGGCTGATGCATTCTGTCACTGTCAAATGTGCCCCCACCCACGGGCAGGACCGGGGTATGGACTCAGTCAATATTTGCATCGGCAGCAGCTGGCTCTGTTTTGCCAGGCGCTGTGCTCCTGTGTCCCTGCTCCCTCCTCCCCAGCACTGAGCACAGCGGTGACAAGGCCTGCAAATAGCTCCACGTTTCCACCTTATGCTGAGTCGCAAGCTGTCTGCAGAGCTAGCCGCCTCCCGCCTGGTCCTCTCCACCGGGCACACGCGTGTCCGGCTCCTTGTAAGCCAGCCCCAGGCAGGCTCCTCTGCGCTGGAGCCCTCCCTGCGGGCGCAGCTGCCCAGCACTCAGAGGTCCTCTGCTTCCCAGGTCAGACCCAAGGAGCCCGGCCCAGGGCGGGAGCCCGTGGTTGCTGCACAGCGGAAGCAGCCTGCACAGACTGCGCGATGGTCTTCTCTGCGCCCGACTCTCAGCCTGACCTTGGCCTCTGGCCCCTGGGTTTCCTCATCTAGAAAGTACAGGGTGATAACACTTGCCCTGCTTATTTCACAGGACTCGGTGGAACACTTAAACCAGAACACAGGTGTGAAATACTGCAGAAGGTACTGGAGATACCCGATTATTTGCTTCATGCATGCACTCTTTGCCTCGCTCCTTATTCAAAGGGCACTGTGCAGGAGCTCCTTCCCAAGGCAGAATGACCCGGGATGCTTTGTGAGAGGCGCCCTGTGACCCTGAGGGCGCTCATGGGGCGGGCCGGGAACAGAGTAAAGTCATAGCAGGAGACATCACAAACACAAAGAAATGTGCAAGATGGCTCGGAGGGTGGAGTCTGACAGCTCTAGTTTGGAAAAACAGAGGCTCAGGCTCTGCCCAGTGAGTTCCCAGGATGCAGGTACCCAGACCTTGGTGGGGAGGGGGGGCAGCGTCCCAGCCCAGGAGTGGGGTGTGAAGACAGCAAGGGGGGCTGGTGATGTGCTCAGTGTCCTTTGCCCCGTCTGGCCTCCCTTAGGCCCTCAGACTATGGGGTCTGGCCCCTCGATGGTCTGCAGGGATCCTCAGGGCCCGCCACGGTCCAGCCAGGAACTCCCCGGGGAAGCCCACCCAGCCCTTGGTGGCCGGGCCGGCTCTCACACCTGGAGAGGCGGGGTGAGAGCTCAGTGTCTGGCACACCCCGATACCCACACCTGCACAAGTCTGGGTGTGTGAACGTTCTCCTTCCTTCCCCGTTTCCTCCCATCCTGCCCCTCAGCAGGCCCCTTGCTAATAAGCAGGAACCGCTGCCCCCCTGTGGAGGGAGGGACTGGGGCAGGTCCTCCGAGGCCTGGAGCCAGAGAGCTGTTCTGAGACGGGCAGGCCGGGTCTGACGTCAGGAAAGGATGCCAGCCAGGGAGGTTCATGCCAGTGGACTCGGCAGAGGCAAGTCTTAGCAGGGCTATTTGCTCAAGAACCTGGAACAAGCAGCCCCAGCCTCCTCCCAGCTCTGACCCAGGAAAGAGCTCCTTTGGAGCTCCTGGCCAAGCCCAACCCCTGCCCCTTCGAGGGACCTGGGGCCCAGGGTAAAGTAGTGGCCAGGGGACAGAGCTTCATGAGGCACACATGCATTAGATGTCCCCACAGTGGCAAAGCCAGCCTCCATGGCCTACACGCAGCCTCTCTGGGCTTCCGGGACTCTCAGCCAGGGAATCTGCTTTTCCAATATTGCAATGAGAAGGCAGAAGGGCTTTTGAAGATGCTGTTTTCCCAAGTTAAACCACCAGAATCAGGCTGGGCCCATGGCAAAAGTGGGGACATCAAGCCTGGAATCACAGCCACACCTGAGCTCGAAGCATCTTTAGAGCCATTCATTGTGCACCCTTCATCTCACAGGCCAAAAGCACACGGCTGGCAGGTACAGAGCTGGACCCAGGAGGGAGCCCAGCTTGTCTCCAGCCTCCTCCCCACTAAAGGCCCCTCTTCCTACCTATCCCTCAGGGTTCTGGGATGGGATCGGCAAGGACTGAGGGATCGAAGGCCAAGACAGACTCCATGTGAGGCTTCCCAGAAAATGTGATTCTCCCCCGGGGAACTGATGACAGTGGTAAGACCAGGAGGAGCTGCCATGGCTTTGGCCAGGGCTGCCTGAGTCATATTCCCATGAGTTGTAGTGTCGTACTGGCCTCGTGTCAGGAGACCTGATCTGCTACTTAGCGCCTATGACCTTGGGCAAGTTACAGAATTGTTCCAAACCTCAGTTTCCTCATCTGGAAAATAGACGAGCAATACCTACTTCCCAGTTTCAATATGAGGATAAACAACAGCCCACATATAGGGTGTGTGGGAAGGTGTGGGGCTCCTAACAGGCTCCTACCACTGTGCTCTTTCCTTCACTACTCTTTCCTTTCCCTTTCCAGACTTCAGTTTCCCAAACTGGAATCAGAAGAAGTGAAGTACAATGGTCTCTATTGTATCCGTGCCCACCACTTGCAAACCACAAGTCACTTTTTAAATGTCTAGTGACATGATGTAGCTAGCACGCACCCTCTGCACAACACCCTTCTCCATATACGCTCACAAGGACACACCAGACACACTTACTCTGCGTCAAAAAATAGAATTCCAGTCCCGGGTGACATGTGCCCTGTGAATATAGTATTCATAGGTTTCCAGGAACAGTTCTGATTTATGCCTGTTTGACATCCAAACTGTGACATTTTTAGAATGAAAGTGTTGCCAGGACAACAAGCACAAACTAGGAGTGTCCTGGGAATCCTATGAATACTCATTACGACCCTCCGTGGGTCTCTGCTCCGGGAAGACTCCTGAGCCACCGGGCCAGGCTCCCTGCTCCAGCACAGACCATCCTGGCGTCTAGTGCTTTCTGCTGTCTTCACAGCTGACTGCTGCCCTGGCATCACCCATTCGTGTCTGTCTCTCACACTCACCTTAAGCAACCTGGGATGGGAACCCCAAGACCTAACACCACCTGGCATATAGTAGATGCTCAATAAATGTGAATGAGAAGGAAGAAGAGAGAAATGCCCTACCTGGGGAAAGAAAACTAGGCAGAGAGTAGGGGGTTAACATAGCTCCTGATGGAAGCTGGAAGAAGTCAGCTTAGCAGTAAAGAAGAGAGCTGACGACAACAAAGCGAAACTCTGTCTCAAAAAAAAAAAAAAAAAAAAAAGAAGAGAGCTGTTGTTTCCTACCAGGCAAGCCAGAACAGTTCCCACCACCCCCCATGCACACACCTCTGCAAATGGCACCTGGTGGCTGGCCAAGGAGCTGACATCTTTGTGCCTGCAGGTGACAGGCTGAGAGGACAGTTAGCGCTTTGTTGAGAGGCTTTCAGAGCTGGAGTCTGTGCACCCAGAAGGGGAAGGCAATTCAGAACCCGCGTGACCACTCCCCGCCTCCCTCGCTGGCTTCCCCCTCCCCAGACATGGGCCCACCCCAGCCATGGCATCCAGAGTGGGTCCCCCGTGCGCTCCAGCTGGCTGCCTGGGTGCCGTCACTTGTCACTTGACAATGGAGAACGATGTTTCTCTATTTTCCAGCTCAGATGAGCTTTCGAAGACGCTATCTGGCTGTGATATAAATCCATTGAGAAAGCCCTGGAGGGAGCCCCTGCAAAGCCCTAAATTGGACACTAAAAACAGATAAAAGCTGATGGTTTAAAGGCTTTATGTGAGCTCCATTTGGGGGAAGGAATGAAAACAGGGATTTAGTTTGTCCTCTCCCACCAACACACTTTGGGCAGCTGTGGCTGGAGATTTTAAATCTTTTGTGTCCCTGTTGCATGGATCTGAGTGGCCAACGAGCCAGTGCTGGAGGGGAGGGCCTAGCGCTCAGACAGCCTCCAAGGGGCCCTGCTCCCCTGGCCTCCCTGCCACCACCATCCTGCAACCCTGTTCCGACGGCCAAGGAAAGAGCTCAGCACTTGAGCAGCTGAAGGGATGAATCCCAGCTGCTCAGCCTAACAGCTGCCCAGGATGACCTGGGTCCAGGCTAGTGGCATTTCTTTAGGGCACGCAGGGTAAGCTCTCACCCTGCTGCTTCTGCGACCCATGGCCCTAGTTTCCATTGACCCAGTTGGTGAGGAGGTATGTTAACCAATAAGACAGACATTGTCGCCTGTCTGAACATCACCTCCCCTTACACCACTGTCTTTCTTGGCCACTGCCCCACAGCCAGAAAACTTGACATTTGAGAAATTGGAGAGGCCAAAATGAAAATTCTAGGAGGGTTTTAGCACAGCACATAACACACAGGGATGCCTGGAATGTCCAGAGCTACACAGCAATAGTGTGTCTCCTCTCCGGGGTAAATAATGAAAGTCCACCTATTCCAATCAAAAAGAGAGGCCATCACTTTCTCAAGATATTGCCACAAGGGTAAGAGGAATAATGTCAATCTTATTCTAACTCAGTGGTTCTCAACCTGCACATCAGTGTCACCCAGGAAGCTTTTTAAAATCCCAATGTCCAGGCCACACCCCGGACTAATGAAATCAACATCTCAGGGGCGAAACTCAGGCATCAACATTTTTCAGATTGATTCTACCACTGTGCAGCCAAGGTTGAAGCACTACACTAATTGTCTAGACCTATTAATGAACATATGGAGGCCAGGGGTCAAGGGCACTCATCCTTCTCAAGCCCCTTAATCCCCCACTTGAAATTTGGACCTAAAGTGGGGGAGACTGGAGGTGTGAACAGCAGTGAAGATCGGGTTAAGAAAGCCACCCTTTCCACCCTGCCAGGCGTGGTGAGCCTGGCCCTGGCATGGGCCACATCAGGATTTGCAGGGTACGAAAGCAGCCCCCTGGGACCTAGGGTCATGTCAGATCTGGGAGGGAAGTGGGAAGTCACATAGAGCAACCATCCCTCCCAATTTACAGATGAGGGCACAAGGGAGAGTGAGGGCGCGGCCCAACTAGGGTCCCCGAACATGTGTCTGAGTCCTGGGCTCTTTCCTTTATGCAGTAGTGCCTGTCTGGAAGACTTCTGGGTCTTCCACTGAATGGTGGGGACCCAGGACAGTGAAACCCTTTTGCTTCTGGCTGCCCCTCCAGGAATGCAGAGAGCAGTGGAGCAGTCGTCACAGCACCATGTTGAACAGCGCTGGTCTGGAGTCTTGGCTCTGCTGTTAAGGCCATAAACCTCTCTGTGAGCCTCCATTCTACTCATTTATAAGATGCAGAAACTACTATCAGACAAGTTGCTAGGTAATGGTTAAACCAGGTCAAATGTGTAAAGCACCAGAGCCACACTGAGTTTAGCAAGTTACTTCCCACCCTCCCTGCCTCTTCCTAGCCCTTTCCTAGAACCAAAGTGCTGCTTCCCACCCACGGGATAACGGCCCTCTGCACCCAGAAGCTACACTGATCTGGACCTAGTGTAGAAAGTATGTCCCCAAAGTAGGCAGGATGGGGCCTTTGCTCTTTCCCCAAGATAATCCCCTGAGGTATAGTAGAAAGAGTGGGCTTCACAGGAACATGCCCAGAAGGCCAAGCCTCTGATCAGAAGGGTCAGAGTCCCTGACCAGCCCCTGCAGTCCAGATGTGGCTTCCAGATGGCCACTAACTGGAGTGCCCACTCTGTGCTATGGATAAAAGTGTGACAAGACACACACGGTCCCCACTCATGTGGGGTTTCTGGGTGAAGACAGACTTTAGATGAGAAATTTTAGGTTAGTAGTTTCTTTCACCTGATTTTTTTGTCCCCCCCAAAATTTACATTTTGAATCCTAACCCCCAAGATGATAGTATTAAGAGGTGGAGCCTTTGGGAGATGATGGGGTCATGGTGGCAGAGCCCTCATGGATGAGGTTAGTGTCCTTATAACAGAGGCCCCAGAGAGCTGCCTTCCCCTTTCCACCCCGTGAGGACACAGCGAGAATGTGCCATCTGTGAACCAGGAAACAGTCTCCCCAGACGCTGAATCTGCCTGCACGTTGATCTTGGACTTCCCAGTCTCCAGAACCGTGAGAAGTAAATTTCTATTGTTTATAGCTCCCCCATCTGTGGTATTTTGGTATAGCAGTCCAGACAGACTAAGACAACATCAGTACCTAGAAGTGGGGTGCTCTGCTGTAACAAGTACCTAAAAATGTGGAGGCAGCTTTGGAACCGGGTGATGGGTAGAGGCTGGGAGAATTTTGAGGTACATGCCAGAAAAAGCCTGTGTTGTCACCTATAGATCACAAAGGGCAATGCTGGAGGGTGCATAAGAAGAAAAGCTTCAAGCTCTAGCTTATCTGAGTGGCCATGAACAGAATGCTGGTAGACATAGGGACAGCAAAGTCCATGCTAATGAGATCTTAGGAATACATTGTTGGAAACTGGAGGAAAACGATCCTTGTTATAAAGTGGCAAAGAACTTGACTGCATTATGATCATATTCTAGTGTTTTATGGAAGGTAGAACTTACGAGCAATGAAATAGCATATTTGGCTGAAGAAATTTTTGTAAAGTATTGAAGGCACGGCTTGGCTTTTCTTGAATGCATAGTACATAGTAAAATTCAAAACGAGAGAAATAATTTAAAGGTGTAATTTTTAATCAAAAGGGAAACAGAACTTAAAGATTTGGAAAATTCTCAGCCTGTCCATACCTTAAAATGAGAAGGCATGTCAGTGACCCTTTGATAAGGAGAGCAGTGCGGACTAGCCAGGCTCTGCTCATCAAGATAATGAATGGAAAAATAACCCTGAAGGCATTTTGGAGATTATCAGAGCCGCTGTCCCATCTCAGGTCCAGAGTGCCAGGGCCTGGGGGACAGAATGATTTCAAAGGAGAGACCCTTAACATCTGCAGGACCTTGGTGCTCACTGCCCAGTACTACCTTAAGGCTCTGCTTCCCATATTCTAGAGCAGAACTCCTCGGCCACCTCGGGCTTGGCGCCAGTGGGCCCAGATGCAGTGCGGGCAACGGTAACTGCCCCTCCAGAAGGCACAAACAGTAACCGTTGGAGACATGCATGCAGTGTCATTTCCACCAGTGCAGGGGGGGTGGCTATCTCCACCTGCCTGGATTTTAAAGGATGAAGCTGACCTGGCACCTCAGGTGCATGATGCAGGGGGGACCACTGCAGAGAGTCCCCACCAAGGCACCGCCTAGAGAAGCAGTGGGTGCAGAGCCGACCGAGTCACCATAGACTGGTAGAGCCTCCAGAGGGTGACTCCAACCTGGGAGAGCTGCAGCCACCTGACTCCAACCCACTAGAGCTACAGCGTGGACTGTCCCAGCAAAGCCATGGGGGGTGGGGCTGCAACCTCTGGCCCAGTCTGCAAGAGACAACATCAAATTAAAGAAAGTTATTCTCAAGCCCTTACGATTTAATTTTGTTTGTCCTGTTGGATTCCAGACTTACTTGGAATCTGTAACCTGTTTCTTCTTTCCTAGCTCTCCCTGTTGGCATGGGAATGTCTATCCTATGCTTGTCCACAGTTGCATTTTGGAATCACATGACATGTTCGATTTCACAGGCTCATAGCCGGAGCACAGTTTGCCTTAGGATGAATCATACTCTGAGTCTCACTCATACTGGTTGAGGGGATAATTTAGATGAGATTCTGGGCTTTAGACTTTTGAGTTGATTCTGGAATGACTTAAGACTTTGGGGATGGAATGAATGTATTTTGCATGTGAGGAGAACACGAATATGTGGGGGAGGGGAGGCAGGCTAGAATGGTATAGTCTGAATATTTATCTCCCCCCAAATTCATACGTTGAAATCCTAACCCCCAAGACAATGGTATTAGGAGGCAGGGCCTCTGGGAAGGTGACCAGGGCATGAGGACTAAGAAAGTGGGGTCAGGGCTCTGATGGGAGTAAGAGAGGGAGATTTGGAAGCACTAAATGAGAGACCTGCCCAGACCTGGGGGAGGTCGGGCAGACTCCCTGAGGAGGTGACCGTAGACACGAGAACAAGCATGGAAGGATAAGTAGGAATCATCTATGTGAACTTCCAGCAGGGTGGAGCGATGTTCTGGGGGGGGGGAACGAACACACGCGGTGAAGATCACAACGAGACAGAGCCTGTGCTTTTGAAGGTCTGACGAATTGTTGAGACCTGTTGAGAGATGAGACTGGGGTAGCCAGCAAGAGCCAGAGCACGAAAAAGCTTCTAGTCCCCAAGCTTCTCAAATTAGGGCAAGCGTCAGCATTACCAAGAAGGCTTGCCAAGCACAGATTGCTGGTGTTAGAGTGGGAAACCATAGGACCACAGAACAAAGAACAGGGTCACTGAGCCTGAAATCATCAAAAGGAGTTTTATTGACTAGCTCGAGCTAGGGTCTAAGTCCCAGAGCACCAATATGGCGGCCTCTATTGGGACAAAGACCTGGCGCACCGTGGGACGGAGCCCTTTATACCCTAGGTGCATAACCTGCCCACACGCTTGACCTTTACATTGATTGGTTGGCCCCTTGTGCCCATGCGCTTGCCCTTTTGTTTTATCCCCAAATTTACTGAGATCAGCCCACTCAACCCAACTTCTTAAAAACAAGCAATATACATAAGCTAAAAGAAAGCACCTTAGCCTGAGGCTTCACACTGGCTCCCCAGGTCTGGTATGGGCCTGGGCATTTGCATTTCTAACAAACCCCCCACTGATGCTGATCACCTGTCCCAGCACTGCATTATTTTGGGTTTAGTTAAGTAGTGAAGACTTTGCTGTAAGAGAAAGGAGAACAATGGTGCGTTTTCCCCTAAGGAGTGGTCAGATGTGCCTTTCAGAGATCCCGCCTGGCTGCAGTGTAAAGGATGGTGGTTGGGCAAGGGGTGCTTGCTGGGAGCTGCTGGGACCCCAGTGTCTCCTGTCACTCCCCACAGCAATCAGGAGTAGACTCTCAGTTCAGAAAGCTTTCTACTCTAGCGCAAGACAGAGCCTCCCGTTGGAGACAGTGTTCCATAGGCCTCCTGTGTTTTTGCACATCTTGCTATTAACTGACTTTGTTCCAAACTATCTTTTCAATGTTGTTTGTATAGCAACCAGCCTTGGAAGATAAAGATAGTGCATTAGTTTAGTATCCAGTATAATAAAGATAATATCTCCTTCTGGAGCAAATGTCAGGCCAGCTTTCTTCCCATTATAAAAATCTGGGTTCTCTAAGCTCAGAATTCCCCTCCAGTAGCACAACCTGCACACACAGGTGTCACCTGACCATCTTTCCATCACCCTGTAGGAATTAGGGCTTGGTGAACCATGCCAATGCTAACACTCTGGCCACCGGTATTGCTGTAAGTAACAAAGTCCTTTGTCTCTGACCAGGAGTCTTGTGTATTCTTCCAGCGTCCAGGCAACCATGGCAGGCTAACTTGTTGGCTTGTGAGCAGGGAAAGTACCAGACCCTTCACAGTTCTTAACACCCTCCCCACCTATTGCACCCTTCTGCCTCCTTCGGTGGCCCCTCTCAGCAGCTCCTCCCCTATATAAAAAACTACATCAGTCCAGCCCTTCTAGACGGCTTTGCAGTAATATCACCTGCATCCATGCTCCATGTTCATCTGCACGTGGGTTTTCTCTCTAAGCCTCCCATTCCCAGAAATCTGGTGCTCAGAAGGCGACAAGACTATATTCATAATCTCATTTGGGCTTGGGGCTTTCAGATTGTCAGGTACTTTTGCATTAGTCACCGTGTTTGATCTTCCCAACAACGGTGTGAGGGATTCTCAGGTGAGAAGCAATTTGGGGAAAAAAAAAACAAAACACCATGGGGAGAGGTGATATGGTCCCCATTCCACAGATAGGGAAACTGAGCAGCTCAGGCATTGAGACTCATTAGCAGGGTAGGACCGACTCCAAATCCAGTGCATTTTCCACGACACCGCTGTTGCTGCTCGTTTTCATGTTTTAATGTCAGCCTGAGCTGTGCATGATTATGTCAGGTAAGGCCTGACAGAAGTAAAAAAAAAAAAAAAAAAAAAATCCTACAAAGCCAAAGAGAAATGGTTCAGAATTATATTAGCATTCATAATCAAGAACTGCCTGTACATTTAAACATTTCCAGGCCCGGCTCTTAACCAAGGCTGTGCGCAATAGCATGGGCTCTATCTCCTATCTTTAAATGGGGGGGGGGGGGAGGGTCTTTTTAACAGTCCAGGAGAAGAGGCTGTGCCTCCCAGGTAGAGGGGGAGGCTGCAGGCTCACTCCAGGCAGCCTGGTTTGTTTTTGAATTGCAGATTGCCCAGTTTGATTGGAAAGTCAGAAGTCTCGCCAGGCCCCCTGCAGATCTATTTATGTGGAACTGGTCTTCTCCTTTCTGAGATGAAATAAGCATCAGAGACCACCCAGCCTGCCTGACACAGCCCTTCCTGTTGTCAAAGCAGGTGCCAACATCAAGCTAAAGCTGAACATTTGGGGAGCGCTAAAACTCTGAACAGCTCCCCCCACACCTGCCCCGTGTGCTCTCAGAATTTCCTTTCCTGCTGCCAGTCTGCAGAGAGCCACATGAAACTTTCAGCACCTGCCTCCTCCTCAGCTCCTAGGTCCCGTCCTTTCTTCTCTACCACTTCTGTTTCATCTCTAAATGATCTAATATTAATGTTCTCATCATTACAGTGTTCGGAGGAAAAGAACGGGTTTTGTCCACAGAGAGAGGGAGTTGAGAAATTAATATAATATTTGTTCAGGATTGATTTCAAGCTGTAATCCCTGCTGCCAGAGAGACTCATCTGTTTAAAACTATCAGACACTAATTACCCAGAGTTCGAACACAATAGAAGGATTGAGCAGGGACGTCCTATACTCCCCCACACACTGGTAATTTAGCATTGTTATTTATTAGGAGGAAAAAAAATCTCTTGGTGAAGATGGATCTCCCATCCACTTGACTGGCAGAGGCTCCCAGAGGACTGAGCTCTACAGGGAAGAAGCCCCCGGAATTTCTTGATTGCAGAATGCAGAAACTACATTCACCCGGCTACAAAGATCAAATCCATTCCAAATTCTTTTCCTCTCCCTCCTCCAACCAGATCCATCTGGGCACCCCATCAAACCCACCCCTTGGTGATGGTTAATAAAAATCCCACCATCCTCTGGGCAAAGCAGGGTTGGAAATGCTGATTCATCCTTGAGTGTTCTCTTTCCTTCATCCTCCCAAGTATAGTTAGATGCCTGGTCCTAGGGAGTCTGTTTCCACCATGTTTCTCACATCTGACTCAGCGCCTTTAATTTCAAGGCTAACACCCCAGTACTTGGGCAAGGGATGGACGGCCAACTGCAGGCTCTATCCCTTTCCCATCTATGTTATGCTCCACTGCCACCATGATTCCAACCCCCTAAAAAAGATGGGGGAGGGAGAAGAGGAGGGACAAGGAAGGAGGAGGAGGAGAAGAGAAGCATCCATGTGGCTGATTGGAGGAGCAGGGAGAGATCTGGCTGTGGGATGAGGAAGCACTTTGAGAAGGAAGGGGCCTAGGGAGCTAGGCCAGGGCTCCCATATGGTAAAAAAAAGAACTTAACATTAAGGAGAAGAGCAAGAAAATCTGCAGCGGACATAGAGACTAGAGCAGTCCGCTTTGCTCAGATTTCACATTTTATTCGGGTCATGCTTCATGGCACCTATAATTTACCTTATATTGTCATATTGGTCCTAATAGACTTGAGAGCTCCTTGAGTTAATAATCAATATTTCTGGACCCACTGTTCTGTACCAGACACGGTACAAAGCAATGTAGTTGCTTTGTTAGTAGTTACCAAAACAGACATGGTTCCTTTTTTAAGAAGTGTACTGTCTTGCGGGAAGACAGACAATAAATCAACAATTAATTTAGCATTTATGAGAGCACAAACTACTGCCCAGGAGGAGTTCCGGGTGCTAATAGGAACATATAATTAGACTGGGATTGGGGACTCTTTCTACAAAGAACCAATATTCCAGGTAGGGATTATCTAGACAGAGAGAAAGGAGAACATTTTAGTTTTTATTTTATATCTGGAAGAAGCATGTATTAAGACACCTCAGCGATCACACACAAGTTCTAGAAAGCTCCCTTTGGTAGCAGTGCAGAGGATGGGGGACATGGAGTCGGTGAAGGGGGGATGGGAACGGGGTAAACAGGCTGGGGGGCTACTGGGGGAGTTTGCATGCAAGATGATAATGACCTCAACCCGGCTGGAGAGAAGGGGCTGGATTCAGAGACATGAAGAAAAGAGAATCACCAAAACTTAAGTTCCGATTGGCTTTTGGTAGACAAAGAGGAAAAAGTCCAGGATTTCTGCGTTCTGGGTAGATGGCAGTACCACTAACAAGGAGGGGATATCTCAGAAGAGCACTGGGAGGCAGGACAGAAGAGGAGTTCCATTTTGGATAAACTGAGTCTGAGTTACTGGGGAGATGCTAGAGGAAACCTTCTAGCCCTTTCATAAGGGCTATCACGGTGTTATCTGTAACACCTTTATTGAGGCGTAATTGACATACAATAAACTGCACATGTTTAAAATGTACGGTTTGCTAAGCTTTGACATTTGCATATACCTGTGAAACCATCACCACAACCAAACTGGCGAACACAACAACCACTGCACAAGGGTTCCCTCTGCCCCATCGAATCCCTCCTTCCCACCCCTCCCCACCTCCCCTCTGCAGGCCACCACGGATCTGTTGTCTGTCACTATAGACTACTTGGTGTTTTCTAGAGTTTTACATAAATGAAAACATACAGTATACATGTATCTTTTATAGTGTGTATGTCTTTTGTGTGGGGCTTCTTCCATTCAGCATAATTACTTTGAGATTCATCCATGTTGCTGCATGTTTTAATTCATTCTTTTTTATTAGTGTGTAGTATTCTATTAATTGTATATACCGCTATTTGTTTATCTACTCACCTATTATTGATGGGCATTTGGGTTGTTCCCAGGTTTGGACTATTAAAAATAAAGCCACTATGAGAATCCTTGTACAAGTCTTTCGCCTGATGAAAAACCATAGATTGCCTTTTCTCTTGAGTAAATACCTAGAGTGGGATGACTAGATCATATATACGCTGCTTATAACACTGTAGTGCAATTCTGGCACTAACCATTTGACACGGACGTCCCCAACAAAACTGCCCTCACTTCAGATGCCAGTTGCAAGTTTGGGGGTCCCCAGGCCACCCACACTTCTGACCACCTGCCTATAAATCCACAACCTCTTCAGGTTGTATAATTCACTAGACTGTTTCACAGAGCTCTGGAAAGCACCATACCTAACATTCCAGTTTTATTACAAATGATACGAATCAGGAGAAGCCAAACGAAGAGACACACAGAGCAAATGCAGAGTTTCTGTGTCCTCTCCACATGAATCAGGGCATGCCACCCTTCCAGCACATCCGTGTGCTCACCAACCAGGACGCTCCACTGAGCTTTGGAGTCTGGAGTTTCTACTGGGGTTTCATTACATAGGCGCCATTGATTGTGTCATTGGCCACGCGCCTGAACTCAGTCTCCAGCTCTCCTCCCCTCCCTGGCAGAGGTCAGGCTGATATCACCTGGCTCAAAGCCCCAGTCCTCTAAACACACAGTTGGCCTTTCTGGCATGACCAGCCTCATCTTGAGTCATTTCCTTAGCTAAACTCAGGTGTGGTCCAAGGGCCCACACAAATAACAAAGGCACTTCTATCACTTGGGAAATTCCAAGAGTTTCGAGGTTCCTTTCCAGGAACCAGGGACAAATATCAGTTAAATTCTTTATTATACAACAATGATGTCTTATATTTAATAACTATTGGTCAAACATGTTAATGATTACATTAATAGATGAATACATGAATAAGTGAATGACTAGGACTAACTTTTCAGTCGCATATGACTAAAAACCAACTCAGTGTACCTAGGCAGAATGTTGGCTGACATAGTGGGGAAAATACTAATGAGTATTCAGGGAATAAAGACCTTCAGGTATCCAACAATCGAGAGCTAGAACCCGCACGTGGGACCATCAGCAATCTGTCTGCACCATGTACCTCTCATTTCTCTTGCCTCTTTTCATCTGCAGAATTGCTTCCACACCCCTCCCCCCTTAGCAATAGGGAAGATAGCCTTCAGTTGCCCTAATTCATAGCTTTTTTTTCTCTTAGCATAAATATATGTTTCGGGGACCAACTCTACCTATTTGGATCACGTGTTCAATTCTTAGATCCATCACTGTCCCAAAGAAGGGGATGTCCAGGCCTCAGTCACATGCCTGTCTCTGTGGTCTGCTGCCATGCCTGGCAGGATGAATAGAACCTTGGGGACTAGTGGGTCCCCCAAGGAAGAGATGATGAATAGATAAATATGAGATGTCTCCTACACTTTATGTCCACATAGTGTTGAAAGTTCAGAAAGGAGTTTCCACATATATCACCTTGTGTACTCCTCACAGTAACCTTTTCCCAGTAGGGTTGTGTTTCACAGACAAGAAAATGAGACCTGGTGAAATTAAAGTTCAGCTAAAAAAATGTTAGAAATGACCAGGACTTGGTCTTCTAGCTACGAGTTCAGGAAAACGTTCACCTACTTTGTGCTTTAGAGTCCAGGCAAAAACGTTTTATATTCTTTTATCAACGATTCCTTCATGTATTAATTCAGCACCTGTAACACGGCAGGAGCTACAGCCACAAGCATGATGATGTTGCTGCCCTGGTGGAGCTCACATGCCAGTGGGGAAATGGATAATAATAAACCGATGCTAGCCAGCAGTGCTAGGAAGAAAATAAAACAGGTCAGTGGGAACGGGGACACGCCGGGTAAGTGGCTAGCGAGGGCCTCTTGGAGCAAGGTCATGGCGCTGACCTGGGTGACATTCCTCCTTTCAGGTGCAGCTTGAGAATAGCGGCCCCTTTGTCCCTTGGCGGCGATGCCAGTGGCCGACCCCAGCCCACCGGCACACCGCCCTGCCGGGAGGACCCTCTTTGTAACTCCTCAATGACAGGCTTGCAGAGTCTGAAATGTGGGGGAACAACCCACACTACAGCTTCAATTATTTAAATGTCACTAAGTCTGATATTTCAGACTCCTCTGACAAGAAAATCATGGATTCTCTTTGGCAGTAGGAAGTATTTCTGCCTGGCTAGGGGTGTCCACCAAGGACCTTTTGTGGTCTTTGCAGGGGCAGACGCATGAACTAAGCAAGGGCGGCTCCAGCTCTTACCTTTGAAGCTGTGATGAAAACCAAGCCCACTCCTGGCTCTTGGTACAAAGGAAAGTAAAGACAGCAGCACCCCCGTTCCTTTGGGAAGCCGGCCCTGTCTCTCCGGGAGCCAGGAAGCCATGTAACATGTCCATGTCAAAAACAACGACTCCTCTGGGAGATCATCAAATTAAGCCCTTTCCATCGAAAGGCTTAATGCTATTGATTAAAGAGCAGACACCGACATCAGAACTCCCCCGGCCCCATAGTTGCATGAATTTTTCGTTCTCCCCATCTCTAAATCTTGAGCTGGAACACATCTGGTGCCCCTAGGAACTCGAGACTGAGACAATAAGCAGAGCCCTCTCCCCTCTTCCTGGAAGGTTTCTGCATCTGCCTCAGTGAGGAGTGGAGGGCTTTCTGTGTGGCCTGATGGCCCCAGTTTTTATAAGTAGCGGCTAACGCCACCTGCAAGGCACCCTAGTGCACACAGCTGGGCACGGCAAAGATACTCATCCCCTGACTGAAAGTATTAATGATATATTTTATAGTTTCATAATCTCTCCATGTTTGGCCCCCTTTGCATTGAGCCAAACACCATGGAAAGCAATTGAAATGGACTTGCTGCCCCAAGCTGTTGTAAGGGAGGAAAAATACCCTTTCCTTCTACCCTCCTAAATTCATGGCTGGGGTATAACAAAAGACAGATTAACAAGAGAAAAAGCTTATACATTTATTTAATATGAGTTTTATGTGACATGGGAGCCATCGTAAGGAAACGAGGACCTGTAGGAATAGTTAAACCTGCTGCTTTTGCTAGTGGGTCTGAGTAAGAGGGGACAGTCACATGGAGACATGTGACAGGACAAGGAGCATGAGGGAAGTGGCATGAACTGGGGGGAGCTCAGCAGCACCTGCCTGTTCAGATCCCTCTCTGGCTCCTGCCTTCTGGGTGCAGGGAGGGCGCCTCTCACGTGAGGGTCTTATGACCTGCTTCGGGGGAGAAGTGTAGGGGAACGTCAGAGTGAACTTCCAGCTTCTGTCGAGTCCTCACCTTTCTTCAGTTTAAAATATTCAATACGCTAAGGCGGTGGTCCCCAGCCTCTTTGGCACCAGGGGCTGGTTTCATGGAAGACAGTTTTTCCACCTCCACGGGGAGGCGGAGCTCATCGGCAGTGGGGCGTGGCCGTAGTAGATACAGATGAAGCTTGTCTCCAGCGCCCCGTTCACCACCTACTGTGCAGTTTTAAGTTTCATGAAAGACAATTTTTCCACGGATAGGTGGGGATGAGGAGGTGGAGTCAGGCGACGAGACACAGCCAGGTTCCTAACAGGCCACCAACAGGTACCGGGCTGTGGCCTGCTGGTTGGGGACCATATTTTGGAGTGGCATGTCCTGAACACATCATTACTTACACGCTTGAAGCTCTGACTCGGGTGGGGCAAAGGCAATATATGTAACCTAAACATTTGTACCCCCACGATATGCTGAAATAACAAAATTAATTCATTAAAAAAGAGAATGCCAAGTCTTTCCTTCCCCTTCTTGACTGCTACGGCGCTCCTGTGTTTCCTGCACAGGCCTAGTTCCATGTCATCTCTGTGTGATGCCTTCCCTGAGTCCGCAGGCACAGTCTGTCCCCATGGCACCTTGTACACATATGGCACCATCACATGGCACTGTAGCACGTGAGGACAAGGTGTGCACGCGTCTTCCCCGCGACTGTGCATGCCTCGGGGGGAAGCACTTTGCACAGTGTCTGGCGGAGGCTGGAAAGTCAGAAAGTGTTTGTCAAATGGATAGTTTAACGAATGGGTGAACGGGCAGATCCATCATTCCTCACTTTGAAATTGCCATGGCCGTGGATTACAGGTTTGAGAACATTGATCCGGTTCTTGGCCTAGTTAGATTGCTGAGATGGTCTCACCATCCAATAATCAGTCACCCCCAAAGCTGGGCCTTCTCTGAGAAGCTCTCTCCGTCCCACCACGGCTGAGAGGTGTGCATGACGAAAAGGAGATGCTCACAGGAAAGCAGCCTCGAGCGTCGTGGAGCCTGAGCCAAAGACTGCGTGAGACGGATAAAGTCCACAAAGGTCCATGAAGGAGAGAGAGACCCCACACCCCTCCTGCCAGAACCCTCCTGAAGGTCAGCAGGAGGAGCGCTAGGACACAGTGGGCAGGGGGCAGGTTAGAGCCCTCTGTTCCCACAGGAACACCCCAGAACCGGGAAGCATGGCAGAAACATCACAGAATTTCCTTTTCTGCAGTTCTTAAAGAGGCTGCCACTTGTCCCACACCCCCACCCTTCCTCAATCCATGTCAAGTGGCTGGGGACAGTCATGCCTGGAGGCAAGGGGCGAGAGGCTGAGACCTCCACCAGCCAGGGGACTCTGGGGCCCTCCCAGCATTCTGTTGCTAGGAAACTGGGCAGCCCACCAGGGACGGTGGAGACAGGGTGGTGGCTTCTCCAAGGCCCCATTCCAGGCACAGCGATGTCAGTAATTAGAGCTCATTCCTTCCTGACACCAGCAGAGGCCGTCCCCGTGGAGGGAGGCAAGCAGGGCTGCTGGCTGCAATCCTTCCCTCCCCACGGGCAATCCTTCCTCCTTCCTCCTGGTTGGGGTGAGGCGAAGCCAGGTGCAGGAAGCAGCCGAATTAAACAATGTCACGGGGGTGGGGGGCGAGAGGGACGGTTGTGATACCAAGGAAATGTTCATTCCAACAAAAGGAAATCAAAGCCCCAAATGATCCCGCAGGGAGGAAAGGTGAGCAGGAGGGAAATGAAATGGAAAACACCAACAAATTGGAAATCAGGCGCAGAGGAGGAGGGAAGGCATTGAAACACTCTCGTGCAGAGTGTTTCAGTCGCAGGGATGCGACTCCCCAAAGAGCCAGTCTTTCTAGAGAGGACCTGAGACCCAGCAGGTCCGTGTTGTAATCCCACAGAGTAAGGACGGCCACTGTGTTGCTGCCTGTCCGCAAAGAGATGGCCCAAGCCAGGATGTCTCAGGCCTGGAATTCTTCTTGTTCTCTGGGAAAGTCACCTTAGCAGACCCAGTCACCTCAAAAGACTGGCTGATTCTCTTGCCTCCGGTGATTTCCTGGTAAGGCTACCTGGGCACCCTTGCAAACGTTTCTCGTCTTGGCAACAGCGAAAGAGCTAGTGACCAGATATGTCTGTACCAACCGGACAAAGGGGCGGAATGCAGGGTGGGCTCCACCAAGCTCCGCATCTCAGCGGCTCCCTGTCCTTCAACGGTCCCCTGGGGATTCAGCAATGTCTCCGTTTGAAAGATGAAAGGAGCCATCTTGCTAAAAAGAATGTTTTCCTAAGCACCGCCCCATCTCCTCTCCAGCAGCAGGTTTTGGAGACCTGGTAAGTTCTCTCACTCACCCCTCTACAGTCCTGTTACTGGGGCAGCCCTTTCGCTCCCTCTGCCTTTCCGCCCCGTCACATGATGCTTCACTCGTCCCCACCAGGAAGGCCCTTCTTCTTCCTCTCGCTCTGGGCTTCTTGCATGTTGACCCAGCTTCCTCCAGAAGCTTCTGCACGGGCCAGCTGGGCATGTCGCCCATCATTTGCACTTCCTTCATGGTACTCCTCTGGGCTCCCCTGTGAATGTCATTAAGTGTCTTTCTGATGTTTCTTCCAGCCTTCCTTCATCTGAGGGCCTCACAGGAGCCGGCTCAGGCCTCCTCTTCCTCAGCACCTCCCTGTAAGCCTGGGTTCAGGGCAGAGCGAGTGCACCAGCTGACTGACTCCCAGAGGTCTGGACACCACCGGCCAGACTGGTGTTTGGGCTAAATTACATACTTTGGAGGAGGCATCTATGAGATCACCTTTATAAACCAACAGGCTGGACTCTGAGCTGTCATGTTACCTACTAGATCCCCCAGAAGGAGGGAGTCGGAATTGAGAGATGGATTTCAAATGTTCACTTCCCATCAAAGGAGATTCAAACCGTGCATGTGAGAGCAGCTCAAGGAAGCAGGGCTTGCTCTCCTAGAGGAGAGAAGCCTTGGGTTTACACGCTAGCCACCTGCCAGCGCGAGCCAGGCAGGGAGGAGGGAGAGGAGACTCCATCCTTGTGCTCCATGGGGTGGAACCAAAGCCGGTGGGAATGAATGTGGAAAGACTTCAGCTCAATAGAAGAAAAACCACAGAATAGTCTAGCTGGCCCTGAACCCACTGGGCATCCTGTTGCTAGAAGGGTACAAAGGAAATGTTGAACAATTTATAGAGGCGATTTAAGCATGGAATGGGGAGAGAAGAAGGCGGTGGAGGAGAGGGAGGTAAGAGTAGACCAGAAGGCCTTCAAAGTCTTTCCCACCCTACAGAATCTGCTCATTACTACAGAAGGACAATGGCTTAACACAGCAAGGGACTTCAAAGTCCTCTAGAAGTAATTGTCCTAATCATGACATCAGGAGGTCTGGAAAGAACTCCAGGAACCATTTTCTATAATCTCCCCATCACTAAGTGGCTCTGCATGACAGTGTGTTTATCACCAACCCAGAAATTTCCACTGGAGCTGGCTGGAATGTCTACAGGGCTGCTGCCAGAGGTGGTGGTGGGCTCTGCGGTGGCAGATGGGGAAGAGAGGCACTTTCCATGCTGGCAAAACATTCCTCAGGGCCCCAGCGCCAGCCCTGGGATCTCCGCTGATGCACCTCTCCGCGCTGGAGGGAGGGAGCGTGGCAGGGAGCAGCTGGAAGCAGTGAAACAAGCATCCTTCCATTGTCGAGCTGCCTCGCCAGCTGCTGACAAGGGAGGGGTTTGCAGACAGACTGAACCTATAGCAGGATGAAAGTCGCTCAGAGACAGACACACACACTCCCAGAGTTTCCTGCGCTTAGGCTGTTTGGAAGCTCCTGTCATACGCACCTCGAGCAAAGAGAAAGGAGGCGAGTGGGAATGACGGCTGGAAGTTGGGCATGTTTCCCCAACGCTGGCGCTGCTCTGTAATTCTCCTCCTCCTTACGGAAGCTTCCTTTCACAATAATTGGGGAGTGGCGTGACTCATGATCACGGCGCCTTCACTCTCTGAGGAGCAAGAGCCAGTTGGCTGGCACAGGTGGCTGGTGGGATCTGCCCCTTGGCAGGGCTACTCCTAGACCCCTCTGGGGCTGCCACGTGCTGGCTAGCGTGGGCCAGCACCTCTGCAGTGCTAGCCTTCTGCGCCTTGGAAGCATCTGATGAGCTTTGCACTCTCTGTACAGGTGGTTGGCATCCTACGGGCACAGCCGTAGGCTCTCGGAGTGGGCACGGGCCAAATTACCCTCCTGGTGGTGGAGCAAGATTAGCTAGGCTGGGATCCCATAACAGGAGAGTCTGCGATGCCGGGTAACTCCTGCTGGTTAATCCTTTCATCTCAGCTCTGCTGCCACCTTCCCCGCCTGCTCCCTCCACAGTCTAGGTTAGAAGCCATCCCTGGGTCCCCATCGCCGATGCTGACTTCTATCTCTGGTCACCATGCTGCACAGGCCCTGTCTCTTTGCTTTCCTACTCATCCAGTAGATTTTGAGATCCCTGAGGGTCCTTTCCGAGCATCGTGAAAGTAAGCCAGTCTGTGCCTGAGATTACACACTGCTCCAGGGCAGAGCAGGGCTGGGACCAGGGTGAACAAGGAAGGCACCCGGGTGCAAAATGCCAGCAGGGACACACTCTCAGGCCCCTGCAGAGAGTAAATGCCTCCTGGAAACACTGCACACCATGCAGCTGCACTCACCCCAGCCCTGGTCCCAGGGCACAGAAAAGGAAAGAATATTAATTGTTGAGAATAACTATGGAGAGTCACCACATTATTTCTTTTATCTTCAAAGTAAGATAGTACCTATTTTATAGGTACTGACATCCTCAAATTAAACATGGCAAATTGAAGCTTGGTACAATCCGGTACCAAGTCTTCTGAATGCTGAAGTCCTTGCTCATCGCAGAGGACACGAGGTCAGGTAAGAGAGGACTGAAGGGACGTTCTCTGGAGGGACAGAGGCCTCCCTGCGCTGGACATGAGCATGGCGGTGCTCTGCCCAGAGCCCCCAGATCCCCACCCAGCAGGTGTGGCTGGGGCCTGGGCACATGTGCGTCTCCCGAGCTCCCCTCATCTCCCGAGCTCCCCAGCAGGTCCCCGTGCACTGTCTGGAGGTGAGGACGCTGCACTTCTTCAACCTCCCCTCGCAGCACCTCGTGGCACCCACCACTTGGGATCAGAAGTCCTCCCTCGATCTACCCTCATCTGCAGACCTTTCACTGCCAACCCCCCCCCAAAGAGGCCTCCGTGGACACCCCCTTCGGGCTGCCAAGTTGTGCTACTGCAGTGCCGAGAGGGACCCCGGGCAGCAGCAGCCACCACTCTGTCTTGCCTGCTGCCATGGGCTGCAGGGGCGTCCCGGGGTGGCGGTGCACTATTCCCAGGGTCTGCAGTCTCAGAGACAGATGAGTGGCCCTCAGGGATGGGGGTCTCTGTCAGCAGCCCTCCTAAGGCCCAGATGGCTCTGCGTCCCCAGCCCACCCCTCTGGCTCCTGCCTTGACATCTACAGCCCCCCTCCACCAGCGTCGCCACTGAGGAGAGCAAGCGCCAGGTGAGCCTGAGTGGGCCCCACACGCCCCCACACATAGAGCCCCGCCGCCGTGCCAGAGCTGGCAGCAGTGAGGCAGCCGGCCACACTCCAGGTTTCCAGAGCGGAGACGAAGATCCCACGCTTGGGACGAGTACCTGGGTGGTGAGATCAGCAGGTGGCCCAGCTTGGAGCCGACCTGTCTACCTTGATGGGGAGACCAGAGGCCCACCCAGGAAATAGGGCTCAGGAGAGGATTACGCCTGCCCCTCCCAGCTGCCACCACCCTCATTACCTCTCACCTGACTTAAGTTCTCGGGACAGTCCTGGACTGCCCTGCCTGCCCCCCTACCTGGGCCACCTCCAGCCTACTCTACACAGCCTGGTGCACTTACCTTCCCAGGCACAGCTCCAGCAAGGGGCTCTCCTGCCCACAACCCGGCACCCATTGAACAGAGGACAAGCCCCTCACCCGGCATTCCCAGGCACCCCTGGTCTGGCCCAGACCTCCTGGAGTGTTCTCAGCTGCTCCTCCAGCACACCCCCATTCTCCCATCCCCGCCCACCCAGCCCCCTGTGCCCACCTGCCCTTGGTTCTAGCCTTCATCTGCCAACACCGACTTATCTTACCCCCTAGACCCTTGGCCTTCTGGAGCCCTTGGCCTGGCGCTCGCCCATGGCATTGCATCCCTCCCGCACGCACTGCTGGGCCGTGAGTTCCTCGAGGGCAGAGCCGCCCGGCCCTGGTCGCTGTCCTGCCCGCCACCCCACCATCCCCTGAGCTTCTCCCGCACACAGAAAGGTGTCAGCGGTGTGAGTGGCGTTGAATTCGGATAGAAAACAGTCCTTAGTTTCGAAGGCTCTAGTTGCAGACAGCCCTCGTGGGCAGGAAGCTCTGCCTCTCACCCAGCCCAGTTCCAGCCTGTTTGGACTTCATTTTCATTCCTCGGTGGAGATGGAAAGCAGTGGATTATCCTCCCCTAAATAATCACCTTTCTTGGGCTTTAACACTATTATTAAATCACCTTCGAGCCACCGTTATTCTTCAGGCTGAATAATCCCAGTTCTTTTCATGTTCCTTCAGAATGTTATTCCTGCCCTGTAATTAGCTTGGCAACGCTTCTAAATTCTCCCCAACTTCTCAACGTCCAGAAAGAGGAAGGGACTTGGGAGGGGACCAGAAAGCTCTGAACTGAGGGCCTACTATGTGCCAGATACTAACCCCCACTGCATGTAATCTTCTGGTCGCCAGTGAGGTTGCCGCTCTTCACCCATTTTACAGATGGGGAAATAGAAGCTCCACGCGGTTGGCAGGGTTTCTCGACCTTGGCACCATTGACATTTGGGTCCAGATAGCCTCTTGTTGTGGGGGAGCGGGCTGTGCATTGTAGGGTGTTCAGCAGCACCCCTGACCCCCCCTCACTTGACGCCAGTGGCAACTGCTCTTCCCTCCCGACAATTTTGACAACCATGTCTCCAAACAATACCAAACTTCCTCTGGGGATACAACACCTCCAGTTGAAAATCACTGTGTTAAAGAAATTTCCAGAGACCAATTCGTTTAAAAGTAACAGAGACTAAACTTAGATCTGTCAACTCCAGAGAATTTTCTTTCTACTACCACCATACAGTCTTGTAAGACAAAGTCTCCCTAGGAAAATAATGGAAGAATATCATTACGTTTTCTACTTTCTTCACTATTTACTCCAACATTTAATTCTCTGTATGTGTCACCGGAATTGACTAATAGATTATGCTGGTCCATGTCTAATCCACACTCTCCAAGTCCACCCTCGTTCAATTTGAAAGCATAGCTTGGGTCCACTGTGACCACAGGAGTTTTTTTTTTCCCCCCAATCAGCTGCTCAGTGTCACTAATTTCAGGCCTATTGCAGAGACATAGCAGAAGAAATAGAAAACAGATCCCCCCCTCCTCCAAGAGCAAAAGGTCTGACCCAGGAGCTGGATACACACGTGAGCAGTTCTAGCACTTACTAAGAAGTGCACAGGCCGTTCTTGCACCATTCCTAAGCAGGCTATTGGCAAGTAGGAACACTGAGTCCACCGAGCAGTTGCTTAGACTACAGATGCCAAGCAGTTGGTGTAAGGAGTCAGCTGGGACCAGCTGACTTTGGCACAGTGAAGATGCTGCCATAAACCGAAGCAGATGAATATTGTGGACTGCAAGTTGTGACAGGGACGTGCGTGCTGATGGGACACGCGATAATGAAACCAGGTGTCTGCTTGCTGCATTTGCTATTTCTGCGCTGCAGATCTGCCCCGGGAGGCACGTTCTGCTCTGAGACAAGCTCCTCCGCCCGGTTCCACCTCCTCTCTGCCAGGTGTCACGGGTGGGGAAAAACACCAGGTTGGCACATGGTGGTGACCTTTTCACTCCTCGTCCCAGGCATTCACGAAAGCCACGCCAGGCCCAATGCAGCTCCTTGATCTCTTTCCATTTACCAAACTCTGAGTTATTTTTCAGGATTCTTCTCTCCTTCGATCCCCACCACCTACTCTCTATGGTGGCCAAATCAGCCTGCCAATCTTACCCCGTCACAATTTTCTATTAATATTCTTTTTTCTCATTCATTCTTTCAACATAGGGCTTTTGAGACTCTACTCTGTACCAGCTGCTGTCCTAGGCACTGGGGGTACAGCAGTTGCAAAGCAGACACAAATCCCTGCCCTCATTGTTGGGGGGAAACTGACGTTCTGATCATTATTTCCACCTGCCTGCTTTGGCCTCATACACTCTATCTTACCCCTTAAAAACTCAGCCCCTCCTTCAGCCTTAGGTCACACCTCGCTCACCTCCTCCATGAAGCCCTTCCTCATCCTGAGCAGGGTCTCTCCTTATTGCAGAATGCTGTTGCCTTTACCGTGTGAGCCGTGCAGTTGGCATGTATGGCGCTGCTTTTCCTTATCTTTGTGCACCTGTCCTCTCTCCACTATAATGTAAGATCCCAGGAGGGCAGGGACTCTCTCTGTTTTGCCTCTGCAGTCCTGTGGCACCCAGCAGAGTGTCTGGCACAGAGAAATAATAACATCATATTAGAAAAATAATAATAACGATTGTATCGATTGCATGCTTGTGAAGGATCAACCATTGTTCTAAGTACTTAATAAATATCAGCTCATTTCATCCTGATGGCCTATGGGGTTGGTGGGGGCTCACGCAGGAAGTAGGAACTCAGGTGGAAGTAGCTATGGTGGCAGTGGCGGCAGCAGATCTGGAAAAGCTGTGTGCCAGGAGGGGCGGAGCAGGCGGTTACAGAACGTAGGCTCTGGAGGAGGACCTGGATTGGAGTCCTGGCTCCGTCACTTATCAGCTGGGTGACCTTGGGCAAATGACTCCTCTTACCTTGGCTTCATTTACTTTCCTATGAAGTGAGGATAATTACAACCCCCACGTCCCCGAGGTGTGTGACAACTGCATGAACTAATGCAGACAGCACACCACCAGCACAGAGGTGCCTGCTATTATTATTATTATTGTTATATCCCTCTTCCAAGAATCACCCACACCTGCTTCCTATCCCATCCTGCCCCAGCTCCCCATCCCCTGCCCCCAGCACACCTCCTTCCACATCTTTGCCCAAGTAGAGGAAAAGCTGAGTGCATTATACTGAGAAGAGACTCTTCAGTTGCTGCCTTATTTCTCCTCTTCCAACAAACAAGTCCTGAAGCAAATAGATCCCAGACGTCACGACTCATTTATAATAACCCAGCATCTTGGGACCAGAGAGGGGGTGGAGGCTCTGCTTGGGTGTTGACAGAGCATTGAGGACTCCAAGATACAAGAATCCAAGGGGACAGCTCAGGAAGCGAGGCTACATGCGAGATTACTATCATCTCTTCTGTGCAACTGCAGAGATCGGCTGAGCTCTTTCATTAGAAATCTGATGCCGTAAAAAAAAAAAAATACACAGCAGAATCAAAACTTGGGCATGAGGCGACCTCCTGGGGAAAGCAGCTTCACGTGTGCCGGCTCCTGGCACGAAGGGCTCGTTCATCCACCGCCTCTTTGTGTTGTCGGCTCCCAGCACATGACCGTTATTCAATCCGTGTTTTGCAGGGTACCAGGAGGGCTAAACCCTCTGCATTTCTCATACTTCCACAGCAGTTGGGGTCTGCAGCAGCCTCCTTCTCCCTGGCTTTCATCTCTGCATCCCTCCATTTCTGCCTGCAGCAGAGAAGCATCAATTATACACTCCAATTATGTGATTATACATATTTTCACTAATTAATAATAATTCTTGCTATTCATCCTGCCAACTCCCATTGGAGGACTTCAGAGGACATTTGAGAGGATAACTCACAGCTTTGCCACCTGGGAAGGAATGGGCAAGGCCTATAGAATTCCTGGGATGAAAGGGAAACTGAGGCACCACAAGGTACTTCCTTGTGATAGAGTTGACCACTGAATCTAAGACTTGGCTTTGTCTTGGTAGAGGATTTGCTCAGGAAAATGAGCCCACTGGATGTCGCTGCTGCCTGGAGAGGTGTCAGGAAGAAGAAAGTAGCCCAGGGATAGTTCTTTATAGGTGTTGAATTGGCTATCATTAAAGCTAAGATTCCCTCTTATTTACAGAAGTTTGGATCTTTCTTTTGGTTACCTATCATACTTATGTCCTTCTCTCTTGAGATGTACTAACATGCTGTGAAGAAAAGTTACTTTATGACTTGAATAAAGTACAGTTCTACTTCCCAGAGTCACATGTCCAAGCAGTATGGGACCTGAGAGGTGACCTGGTCCAGTGTACCCAGTTTTCAGAGGCAGAGGCTTGAAGCCCAGCTGCACCCCAATGTCATATCCATTGTCAAACCTAATTATCAAGACAATACAATAAGATAAATTTTACTATCCCCATGTTACAGAAGAAACCCAGTTCTTGAGAGTGACTTGCCCAAAGTCACATTGCTATTAAGTGACAGAGCTGTGACTAAACCCAGGTTCCAGTACATTCCAAAATCAATACCTTTTTCATTGTGTCATGTCAATAGCACAGCCAATTAGTGGCAGAAGACTCCAGCACTTTGACGCGTATGACAAATCAGTGAGCTCTTCGAAGAGGAGATAAGCCAGACTGACAAAGAGAACAAGACGTTCCATACTCAAGCTGAGTGTTCCCGAAGCCAAATTTCATTTTCATTAGGTGCAGTCAGATAGTCGTCCTACTCATTGAAAAAAAAAGAAAAATCAATCTAAGCAGTTTTCAGACTGAACAGACTCATCAGTTGATGGACCTGACTCGTTCAGGTCAAACAGTTCATCCAAGCTGAGCTAAAGCCGTGATGCCAGCAGGTTGAGTGTGGTTGAGTGAGGTTGAGATTACGTCTCCACACCCAGCTGCAGCCTTGCCAAAGTTGGTCCAGCCATCAGTGTCCATCCACCAGCCTCCCCTCCCCCACCTCCACCGCCTGCCGCATTGCCCAGCTGCCCAGCAGAGAGAGCTGGGCATGTTGCTACCTCAACCCTACCCCCACCACAATGGGGAGACAGAGCGTCAGGACTGGCTCCATCTTGAGTCTGTGGCCAAGGGCAGAGCTGGCTTTGGTGGACTTGGAGAGTCCAGGCAGGCTGAGCACTTATGCCCGTGAACAAGCAAACCTACCAAAAGGAGATGAGGCTCTGGATCTGCCACTGCATCAGCTCTCCATTTCACAGGTAACTCTCAGCCAGGGAGCCCAACAAGGGCAGCCACCAGCCAAGCCCTGAACAATTCCCATCACAGAAACAGGCCTGAGAACCCTGCCTGCCACTTTCCCCAGCTGCTTAGTTCTGAAATAAAGACAGAACCCCCATATTCCTGTTCCAACTCAGAGACTGGATGTGAGCTCTCCTGCAGCTTTTGATCAGTCCTTTTCATAGCACTGATTTGCTAGGCTGTGTATTAACTTTCTGTATAATCTTCTATTGACTCTATTAGAAGTTGACTCTATTAGAGTTAGTATTAAGATGCTATTATGCACAAAGATATACAAATGGCCAATAAACACATGAAAAGATGTTCAACATCATTAGTCATCAGGGAAATGCAAATTAAAACCAAAATTAGATGCCACTACACACTCATTAGAAGGGCTGAAACTTAAAAGAATGAAAATACAAGTGTTGACAAAGACATTGAGCACCGCATATATACTGTAGAGCTCCATGACATAGACTGTCGCGCATTCCCGGTGGGAGTGTGAAACGGTACAACCACCACTTTGGAAAAATAGGCAGTTTCTTACAAAGTTAAATATACATTTATCTTTAAACCCAGCAATTCCATTGCTGGTATTTACCCAAGAGAAGTGAAAACATGTGTCTACACAAAGAGCCATGCAAGAATGATCATAGCAAATTTATTTGTAATACCCCAAACCAGAAACAATTCAAATGCCCATCATTAACATGTGAGTGAATAAGCAAATCATAGTGTAGTTATAAACTCAATGGAATATTACTCAGGGAAAGAAAGGAATGAACTATTCATAAATGCAACAAAATGGACAAATTTCAAAACAATCATGCCAAGGGAAAGAAGACAGACACAAAAGAGTATAGTGAATGCTTCCATTTATATAAAGCTCTAGAAAAGAGAAATCTAATCTATCGTGACAAGAAAGCAGATCAGTGATTGCCCGGGCCCCGGAGTGGTGGGAGATTGAGTAGCAGGAGCACCAGGGACGCCAGAGGGTAATGGAAACGTTTATATCTCGATGGTGGTGGTGTTTACAGAAGGGAAAACATTTTTCAAAACTCACTGAGCTCCACACACATAAAATAGGTCTATAAACTTTAAACCAGTAAAGCTGGGAAAAAGCCATGTATAAGATTATTATCAACAACCTTAACTTTGGATTTAAATAAACAACTCTAAATTAATAACATTTATATTTAACCCAAATTTAGAATTTAAAGAACAAATGTCAAATGAATGTTCAAAGAAGAAAACCTACATACACACACACACACACACACACACACACACACCCACACACACACACACGCTAGTATGGTGGACTCAGTGCTGGGGACCCAGGAATACCTGAAAATTGCCCCTAAGGAGACTCCTTAAAGAGCTAGAATACATACAAAGGAGGAAAAGCAAGACAAAGGAGTATGTTTTTATCAGCCATAGCTTTGTCCCCAAATCTACTCTAGAACTATATATAGTATCCTAGATGGCACCTCCTGGAAGATTCCATTTGCTAGACCAGGCATCCTGGAGTGATACAAAACCAAACAAGCCCCCAGGCCCTCCTCCTGCTCCCGGTGCCTAGACCCAAGTCTCAGAAACTGCCTCTCCGGCCTGAGCCTCACCTGCCAGCACCAATGGAAAAGGGACCAGAGAGGGGCCTTCGCTCACTCAGGGTTATTTCACTCTCCAGGGCATCACATGCTGGCACATGCACTAATCCATGTCCAGCACATCCTCACTGCACAACAGGATCCCACATCCAAGTTCCTACAGGGGCCTGCTAGGTAAGGTAAAGGAATGGGTGAAGTGGGCCCACTGTGAGACAAGAGGGAGTGGTGGGGACTGGGGCAGGCCCAGCAACACACAAGTTCGTGTAAGAGGAGCCCCATGCTTCAGTTGGCATGTGGGAAGGTATGGTCAGTGTCATCAGGCCTTCTGCTTTTTCCAGAGGAGACAAAAATTCAGACTTTTATGTGAACTGTCTCAATTTTAAATATTGGCAAACAATTCAGAAAATTTGAAACATGGTACGGGCCAAACAAAACATATGCTCAGGCCAAAGCAGTGAAGAGCCACCAGGCTGTGAGACCAGGCTAGAGGCCAACGTCCCCTTAGGGGCAGACATCATGGCCGGGCCCCAGGGCTGTATTCCCCACCGAAAGGATTTGGTTTGACCTCCTAGTCAAGGCATAGCTCAACATTCCCAGCAAGTTATTTTCCAGCTCATCCTTGAACTCTCCAGTGACCAGAAGATTGACCATTCCATCATAGGACTCTGCACTATCTCCCCTACCTGCTTCTGCTGGCTCTGACCATTCCTTCAGGACTCAGACAACATGGCGCCTACCCCAGGAAGCTTTCCCGGATCCCTATATCCACATGGGAGCCTCCTCATCTATCCCCCCCTTCCCCCCAGACTTCCCTTATCTCAATTCTTTCCACACTGCATTGCTCGCTTGTCTTCTGACCATGCTGAGAGTTCCTGAGAGCAGAGCTCATATATCCAGTGGTTAACACACATAATCAGCATATCAGTTAGCCTAGTTTGATTGCAAATGATAAAAATTCCCTCAGACTCTCTTAGGTGCACTGGAAATGTATTCTCTGTGTTCACGACCAGGAAGGCATAGCTGGATTCAGGCGCAGCTGAGACTGGGGTTCACACAATGCCGGCCACGTCTGGTCTCACCCCACCTCTCCTCTGGACTCAACTCTCATCCAGCGCCCAGGTGGTAGCAAGATGGTGGCCAAAGAGAGACAATCCAGGCTGTAGAGATACCACATTATTAACCCATTTCAAAGAAGAGAAAACAGGGGCACAAAGATATGAAGTAACTTGCTCAAGATCACACATGAGGTGAAGGAGTGAGAAGACAGAGAAGCAGTTGGCTCCTAGAACGTGTGTAATAAACATGATATAATTCTGTCCCTGAAGTGTGCCTTTTTCTTGGTCAGTTCCAAATGCAGCCTCTGACAGCCAGGCAACCTTTGTCTAAATGGTACAATGAGCACTCTCCCCCCTCCCCTGCAATGTCAACAGTATATAATGGCAGAAGGTGAGCAGAATAACTTCAATAAAAAGAGAATTACACAGAGGGCAACAGCCCATGGCACACACACTGCATATCCTGGCAGGAAGTGAGGTTCTTTGTCCTCCAGCGTGATTTCTGGGAGATGTCCCTTGTCCATTGTCTTCCAAGGCCACGCCTGGGATATACAACAGGGAAGATGAAACTTCTGGAAAGAAGCTCTCTACTTGAAGGGCTAGTGGGGACTTGTGGATTGATTGCCTTAAATGATGGGCATCTTAGATAGATTATTTGACAGCTTTGGTGTTTCTCTTGTAGAATAATTTGCTCAGATCTTTAGTAAATGACGGGCATCTTAGATATGTTATTTGACAGATTGGGTGTTTGTCTTGTAGAATAATTCTCTCGGATCTTCAGTTGGCTGCCCTGTGGGTTAGTACATGAAGCCCCAGCTGGGCAGCACTCTGCGCCGCCCCCAGCCAGCAGCCTTGCCTCCCAGCTCCACCTTCCCTGGGGGAGGGGAGGGGATTATTTGGCCCCTCGACTCCAGCTGCGTCCCCTGCATTGAGTTGGGGGCTCATCATAGAAGGTGCCTGGGAAGGGTGGTGGGAACCAGCATGTTCCCAGGGTGCCCACTTTCCTGTCTTAACTCACACTAATTTGGGGTTGGAAAAAACCATTTAGCTTTCCGACCCTGCATTCCTGCACATTTCTGGCTGCCGCTGCTTTCAGTCATAGGCAGGAAGTGGCTCTCTCGGTAAAGCCTACTGTAAATGCCATCCGCTTTCAAGCAAGCCAGTTTCACCCTGAGCTTGTCACTTTCTAATAGCACCTTACTGAAAGTCACTTCTGTTTAACAAGGACTCCAACTTCTCAGCCATGGTGCCTGCGTCCCCACAGCCCGGCACGCCCGCTCAGCCGTCACACGGGTGTGATCTCCCACTTGCGCACCCCCACTCCCGGAACTAACGTCTGCATCCGTTTTATTTAAAAGTAACAGAAAAAAAAAAAAACCTATTCAAAAATGCCAGGTCTGGCTCCCAGCACAGCTGGATTCAAGGGCTCAACTGTGTCATCAGCGCGTGGTCTTTCCGTTTCTCCAGTCTGGCTTCTTCCTTGTGTGCTTTCTTTTCAGGTTCCCTGTGGTCGCCCACAGTTCCAGACCCACATCCTCACCGGTTACCGTCCAGCCAGGTTAAAGTTAGAGCTTTTCTTCTCCGACAAACAGAAACTCCGAGTCCACTCTTACTGGCCCAAATTTGTCACGTGACCACCCCTGACCGCAAGATGGCGCCTTGGGGGTGCAGGGCTCTGATTGGCCAGGCCTGACCACATGCCCAGCTGGAGGCGGAGTGAGCACCACCTTAAAGAAAGGGAGTGGGGAGCGGGTGTTTCTGCAGCGAGGGACTGGAGCGAGGCGACCTCGCGCAGGTGAGCGGAGTCTGGGCAGCCCAAACAACGGAAGTCTACATAGCTGGCGCTCAACAGGCATGTGTCCTGTGAAGGAACAAATGAGCAGCTGACCCTCCCATCCCGAGTGGAAAAGTACCTGGAAAGAAGTGACATGTATCTTTTTTCTTCCCTGCTCAAGGAAGTCTGAGCCAGCTCGTCCTAAGAACCTGCGTGCATTTACAGTGAGTGCTCAATTACCTCCACGTGGCGGATTCCGTCTGGATTATCCAGGTCAAGTGTTTAACTCCAGGCTGGAGTCCCCTGGTACCGCAGGACTCCAGGCAAAACCCAGGAGGCCAGACTAAATTACTCTGAACGTCCCTTCATTCAACAAGCTTTGCTGTGTACTCCGGCCATCAAACAGTGTGTGCTCGGGGAATGTTGGTTCGCTTTGATGTTTGCTTGCGCAAAGCAGGCATAGGAAAGCAAATCCACGTTTGGCAGGAGGAGGCAGGGAGCGGGGCCACGGTGGGAGACCATGGCAATCTTCCCAGAGCCAAACTTGGGGGCGCCTACATGTGCACGGGTATATGCTCATACATGGTTTGGGATTATCTACCTTGCTGTCTCTGGCCACTGGCAGTAATACTCAGGGACTGACAGTCCTGGTGGGGCAGTCACACCAAATGACCTGATAGAAACTAGGAAGGAGTGTGTGTGCTAACTGTTGCCCTCCAGAGCCTCTTCTGAGTTTGCTGACCGGACTTCTTGGGTTGGGCTCACTAGAAGCAGATTCTGAGAAAAGCATACATGTGCAAGGTATTCATTAGGGGAAGGAACCAACTGGGTAGTGGGCAGTCAGAACAGGGATGGGGAAGACGCTGAGAAGGCAAGTCCCAGCCTCAGCCTGAACCGATGGAAAGCTCTGGAGTGTAAATTGCACTGCGCAGATTTTGCTCCCATCTTAAGGTGAAGGTACTGGGCTTTTGTCCTTCTGCACCAGTAGCGTTGGGTGAGGGTGAGGGGGTTGTAAACTCCCAGGCACATCCAGCTGAGTTGGCTGCAGGTGCCCCAGAGCAATCCCCTGAAGGCTGCAGGTGCAAGCCACCCGCAGCAGAGCATGCAGAGGCAGGGTTGCCGTGAACAGAGCAGTGAGAGGGATGCCAGCAACCTAGGAGGGCACCGCCCATGTCCACCTCCAGTACAAAAGCACAGAGGTGTCAATCAACTGCCCCAAGCCCCAGAGGAGCAGACTGAGGAAACTGGGGCTTCCAGTCCCCTGGGCTCCTAACTTCTAGATGGTTCCCTCCAACTCCTCCACCTCACACCCTTCCTGAGGCATGGTCTTTCCTTGTTTCCATTCCTTGTATGATCTTTCCTGGGTTGCATTTCTCCAAGCTTCCCCAGGCTGGATGCAGGGGGTGAATCTTGCTGGAACCTGCCCTCCCACGCCCCAGCCCCCAGCCCAGTGCCCTAGCTGCGGGCTCTGCTCAGCATCCTGATTCTCCCTGGTGTGTGCTGCTCTGCCACCGTTTCCTTTTCAACAGATGGATTATGGCAAGTTCACTTTCTATATCAATCACGTTACAAATCATTAAGCATATCGACACCGAGTAGAGACACCTGTGTACTCTCAAAAGGGCTGGGTGTTTTTCCACCGCTGAGTGGCAGGTGCCGCCTTGTCCTCAATTACAGGAGTCCCATCCACTCAAGGGCCCAAAGCCAGCGGCCCCACCCTGCTCGCAGCCTAGCGTGGAGGTCATGGTGATTTATCTAGACCCTCTGCAGGGACCCTTCCCCAGGCCACAGCTTTAACAGCTGATCTTCAGAAGCCAGAGACAGGAGGGCCTTCCACAGGGCAGTCCAGCTCTGAATTCATCCAACAGCAAAAGCTGGCTGCCCAGGGCCTCAACAGGTACAGGCTCGGCCCTACCTTCAAGGGGCCCTCAAGTTACCCCAAGATCATCCCCTCCCACCCCTGCCTCGGGGCGGGACCACAATCTCTGATCTCATGAGAATCTAAGTGTTTTCTCACACTATCTTGTGAAGCCTCACAATAACCCCATGTGGTTTGTATTATTATGGACATTTTTTATAGAGGAGGACCAGAAAAGTCCAGTGCCTTGCCCAAGGTTACACAGCTAAAAAGTAGCAGGGCTGGGAGTCAAAGGCAAGTCTGGCTGGCTCTGCGGTCAGGATCAGCACCCACCCAGCTACCTTCTTTGCCTTTTAGCGGAGGCCCTCCCTCTAGAACCCTGTCCAACAGTGGGAGTGGTTTCTCATATCTACAGTAATCCCTTCTGTTTGCAACTTAAACCCTCTCCCTCTTCTCTCTTCATTGACTAGCAGACAGATGTTTGCTCCACCCACTACCTTTCCTTTTCCAAATACACTTTCCATGTTTGATTTTAGCACACATCGGGGGAGAACAGAGCATGATCATGGGCCTCCCTGCAAAATGGCACAGAACCCAGCCAGCGCCCCGTGCAAATTAGGGTCCACGCATACCAGCCTGAGAGCAGTGCCTCCTTAGATGTGCCCAAAGTGCCTCACCTGTCACACCTGGTCCAGGCCCAATGCACGTGCACACACATGCACACATACGCACACACACACACACACACACACACACGCCGTGTGAGCACTTCCCTGTCTTCCTGCCATCCTGCGTCCTTCCATCCTCCCGCCCAGTCGCCCCAGCCTCGCCCTTTCCCTGGCCCCTCCCACCCAGAGCTTCTCACCCTCTCCCACGACCCCCCATGGAGTCACCGTCAAGAGTGGCACTCCCACACAACCTCTCCCCGACAGCCTTCCCCAGTTCCAGTACCCTGGGTCCCCGAGCAGAATGCCACTGTTCCCACAGAAGCCACCACGGAAGAATAATTGTGTTGTGATTTTCAAAGGAAATTGAAATCCCCTCTTTACTGCTTTCTAAATGAACCTTATAATTTTTTCCCTGTCCACCGCGTCCCTGCACACTGCCTCCTCTGCGTGTGTGTGCATGTGTGTGTGTGTGTGTGAGCATGCGTGTGAGCTCCGCTGGTGTAAGCAGGCTGCCGGGCTGGCCACTTGCCTCTGTAGATCTGAGGGAAGGACAGGTCACCCCAGCGGGACTGAGTGTGAGTTCCGTGGCCTGAAGCCACACAACACAAAGCAACCTCTCCCCACCCTACCCATGGCCCCTCCGGTTGGAGCCTCTGCAACAGAACCGCTGGATCAAGCCTGAGTCCGCCAAGGGTTGTCCTGGGTCAGACTAGATCAGCTTGTCAGAGGGAACCGGGCTGGAGGCCAGGAAGGGCAGCCCCAGGAGGGGTACAGCAGAGAGCTCTGGAAAGCAACAGGTGTGTGGATTCGAGGGTAGGAAGAATGTCCTGGGAAGCTAAGGACAAAAGACGGCCCTAGTGGAAAAGTCACAGAAGGATCTAGAATAGAAGCATGAGACAGGGAAGGGAAGAGGAGGAGGAGCCTGGGCTCTGGGGCAGCATGGGTGATGGGCACAGTGACTGCCCCTGGAGGGTCTGGCCATCCAGAAGCCCCTGACCTCCAGGCCGGCTCATCCAGAGACTGAGGGAACCAGGGACCATTCTTCCCTCAGCAGGGGAAGGGAGAATTGAGCCCATCAGAGAGTGAGCCAGGGCCATCCTTGTGCCTGAGGAATGGGTCCCCAAGCACCCGCCTCCCTCTGGGGGCAGTGGCCTTGGATATTTCGGCTGTGAGTTCACCTTTTTCTTCTACCCCCGAGTAGACAACTAGGACCCAAAGCTGTAAACAAGGAGCATTGAGAACCCCATATCCTAAAACAACTGGGTTTGGACCACTCCTCATGGCTCACTAAGAGTCTACCTCCCTAGCCTGAATGCGACTGCTTGCTCTTCCGCCGACAGGTGAGCTGCAGGCCTGGGGAGGGAGTGACAGCTGCTCTTCCTGTCCTGTGGGAGAAGGAGCTTCGCTCACCAGATGTCCTGGTTGAGGGGGGCAGTTGCAGCTCCAAGAGACTCATTTAGAGATTGGGAAAACCTACAAGAAGGGGACGCGGGGGCCCTTATCCCGGCAGGAGGCCGTCCACTTAGGCAGCAGATCTGAGCTGCCTTGAGCTACCTGATCAGGGGGGAGGAGACAGAACTGGCAGGGGGAGCAGCTGATGCGGCAAGGATGGGAGTTTTCAGTGCTTCCAGGGACCCTGCAGACAGTGGAGGCTTAAGCCACCTTGCTGGTGGCCACCCAAGAGGGCAGCCTGTGAGGCAAGGGAACCCTCCTCCCATGGGAAGAGGGATTAGGAAAGAAATCAGCGTTAGCCTAAGAAGCAACCTTCAATGCCCCAGTTAGGGCAGGTAGGAGGCATTTGTCCCTTCCCCACCCTCTTTTTACCTGCACAGTGGGGGGCCAGTCTCCAGCAAGGAGAGAGAACTGGCATGCCAGGGGGAGATGTCACTCCCAGGGAGGGCGGGGAAGGGGAGGCCACCTCCCACCCCACTCCAGGCCCCAGGCTGTCCTGCAGTGAGGAAAGGTGAGTCTCAATCCGCTGCAAGATAGGAGTCTGAAACTGTTTATTTAATAACCAAAAAGTAAGTTATAGAATCTGCCCAAGAAGTTGTCAAGGGACGGAAAAGGGAGATTCAACAGAGTACAACTGAAAGCAGTGACATGAGAAAAAATTTTTAGATAAATATTTCATGTCAGTGCCCAACTGAATCGAACCTGAATGGTAAATCAGTTACACAAGGGACAGAGACTCCCGTAGACAAGCTCAAGTATGAATGTGGGGTGGAGGGGAGTGTATGATAAGAGATGTGTGGAATAATAAACAAGGGAGACAGAATCCCAGTGGATTCTAGCCGTCGGGGCAAGCTCCCAGACAGGAAAACCCAAAGGCTGCTGAGGAGCTAAGGCTGTCCTGTCCTCCAGCTACCCCACGACACGGCAGAGCTTTGCTGTTGGGATTCAAATCTTAGCTCTGCCACTCCCCAGCCATGTGAGCCTGGGAAAGTCACTAAAAACAAACAAACAACAAACAAACAAACAAACAACAGCAACAAAACAATCTCTCTGTGCCTCAGTTTCCCCATCTGTAAAATGGGAGAGTAGCACCTACCCAGGGGGTGGGGATTAAATGGTCTAGGTCTTGCAGTAGTGCTTGGCGTGGCATTGTCCCTCTCCTCTGGCATCCCACCCTCTAGATTGCCTGCTCTGCTGCTCACTGAGTCCCTGCAGCTCTCTCCCCCTTACCCCTTGCTGGGCCTTTTCTCTACCTCCCCACGTCTTGTTCTCATCCATAATGGTGGCTTCTGACTGGGGGCCCAGCCTGCACCTCCAGGCCTCTTGCCCGCTGGGCACACTTTAGCTTCTGCTCCTGGGATCCCTTCCCAGTTCTCTCTGCATTTCCCAGTTTCACCTCTCAAGAACAAGAAGCCGAATGGCCCAGCCCTCCCAGTTTGGGCAGCGCCCCTCACAGGCCACTGCAAGGTTGTAGCCAGGCAGGGAAGAGTCACGTGATATAAGCATGGCCAGAGAGGGCTGCCCCTTGGGCAGGGGCTGTGGGCCTGGGGTTTGGGGCACAGCTCCTCCCAGAAGGGACTGTGAGCCAGGCCGGCCTCATGATCGGCACATCTTACACCAATGGGGGAATGCATTCGCTCTGTCGCAAGGCTATGGTGAAGACACAGGAAGGAATGGCAAAGGGATTAGGAAGACTCTATCAATAGTCATTTGTCAAGTCCCGTCTGTGTGCTCAGGACTCTGCTGTGTGACTGATGGGTTGGGCTGGTGGGGGGGGAGACGGCAGGGACTACAGGCTGGTGAGGAGGCAGCAGGGCAGGCCGAGTGCCCTTGTGTGGCAGGCCCCCCAGAGCTGCCAGAGCCACAGCGGATGCAGGGTGCCTCCCTGCCTGCACAGCCCACAGCATGCTCCCCTGCACTCCCCCCTCCCCCGCCTCCCCCTCACCATCCCTTCAGCACTGGGGCTCCTGCCCTGCCAGGCCTCCTCTTCAAACCCGCCAGGTCCACCTTCAGAGCACCCTCAGCTTCCAGGACTGCTCCGGCGTCACCGTCCTGGGACAGATGAACCTGCTCCTGGCCAGGGACAGACGCTCAGTCTTCCTGCCCCACCTCTGTGAGTGAACTTTGCTTGCATTTACATGTCAGCTGCCCCCTTCAGACTGAGCTCCTGAGGACAAGAATCTCAGCACACTCATCTTATATTCTGGCCCCTGGTCGTGGCTCAAACAAAACTTTGTAAAATGAATGATTGACTGAAAAGGGGCTGAAGCTTCACTGAAGAGATGGAGCTCTAAGAGGGGAAAGATTTGAACAGGTAAAACCAAGAAACGGTAAACATTCAAAGGGAGCAAAACACGAGCAAGGGTAGGGAGGTGGAGGTGGGGTCCATGGAGCAAGGGAACCCTACACATGAAGACAGGGACAGGTGCAGGGAGAACCCTGCCTGACCCTCCACACCTCTCCCACCCCCTGCCATCTCTTCCCTGTGCAGCTGGACCCTGCCTCTCCCACCCAACCCACCCCCAGTCCTCCCTACGCCTGCCAGTCCTGACCCTGCCAGGGGCTCCCTGAGAGCCCAGCCTGGATCCAGCCGCCGCGGGCCGGGACTGATGATGCTGGGGGTTGCTGCAGGAGCCTGAGCACCGACCACAGGGCAAGGCTGGGATTGGCCGGCCGGCCTCATCTAGACAGCAACAGGTGGCCCTGGCGGGAACCTGCTGGGACACAGCCTCTCTACCTGTCCTTCCACGTTCAGGGGAAGCCAGCAGCCCTGCTCCCCTCCGGGGGAGGGGGGCACACCTCTGGAGACCTCCAGTTTTATTCTAATTCTTCTGTGATGTCCCCCCACCACACTACTCCCGTCACTGGCCTAGAAGAAAGAAGCCCAGAGACCTCAAAGGGGTTTTCACAAACTCCCTCCCATTTCCTTCTTGGGAGACATTCTGTGGTGCTTTGCACATTCCTCGGACTGTCCTCTCCTGACCCAGCGGTGGAGCTCGCTGGAGTGAGAGTGGGGAAGATGCATGTTTATCAAGCTCAACCTTCAGGCCCCATGCTTGGTAGCATCATCTCATGTAATCCATCAGGAGGAGGTTCTGAATTCCCTCAGGGGACTCCTTTGAACTCTGGGTAGTTTCACAAAGTCCTGGGATTTCTGAGGTTTGAAGAAAGCGTCCATCTCCTCTCCTTGCGTTCCCTCCTCACTTCCGTCCCTGCTGCTTCCTGGAGCGGATCCTCGGCTCTCACTGGGGAGGTGTTTTGGCAATGAGATGCCCAGGCCCTGCCCCTATAGACAGGGTGGGTGAGTCTGGGGTTGGCCAGCCCCAGGTGATTCTTTTCTTGAGGCAGATTCTCGCTCTGTGGCTCTAGGAAGTGGCGTCATCATAGCTCACTGCAACCTCAAACTCCTGGGCTCAAGCTATTCTCCTGCCTCAGTCTCTAGTACAGGCATGCACCACCATGCCCGGCTGATTTTTCTGTCTTTAGTAGAGCCCTGGTCTTGCTCTTGTCCAGGCTGGTCCTGAACTCCTGAGCTCAGGTGATTCTCCCACCTCAGCCTCCAAGAGTGCTAGGGTTACAGGCTTGAGCCACCACCCCCGGCCCAACCCCAGGTGATTCTGATGCAAACCAAAGGGTGAGAACCTCTGTTAGAGCAGGTCCAGGAAAGCCACCACAGTGGCCTCTCATGAACAGATGGGGACCCAAGTATCCGAGAGGCTTGCCCTCTGGCTTCCCGAGTGCCTCCACCCCTGCAGCAAAGGTCCTGTCCCTTCCTCACCCAGCTTGCCTCCTGCTGGCCTTCAGGGGCAGGTAAAATGTCCCGACTGGTGCCTGGGACCACCCCCACCCCCAGCTCTCCCCACCTGGCCTCAGCTTCAGGCTCCCATTCCTGTAGCAGCCTTTATCCCACTGCTGGTAATTGCTTGTTTACCTGCGGGACCGCCGCAGACGGAAATGCCAAGACAGGGGAATTCTGTCTTACTCTTTAGCCAAGCCCAGCGCTGGGCCCAGCTGAACGGAAGGAGCCCGGTAGCTATTTGTTGATGTACCATATTCTGTGAGGGGCTGGGCTAGTGACTGCATTGCTTACTCTTTTAGGGACATTTGCTGCTTTTAAGGGCAATGCTTAATCCAAAGGCACAGCATGCTAATGGTGGCATTTTCGGCTTTGTGACCTGAGGAATCTTTCTGACACTTCTCAAATCACTTCTCGCTGGAAAGGGTCCTGCATGCTCCAAGAGAACTTCTGCTAGACCTGCCCTTTGACCACACGACTCAGATGTGCCCAGAGACCTTTGTGCTGTCCCACGAGGGACCACTGGGACTCTTCACGCCTTTCTCCTGGCTCCAGTGGCTCTCCCCGACTGAGGAGGGACTCACCTGGCCCAGGCCTCATCTCTCCTCCTGTCAGCCGAACACAAAGCGCAAGGCGCCACACTCTTGTGATTCGTGGCTTATGAATTTCTAGATTATGGGCACAGTCGGGGAATCCGACAGTCTCATTTAGCAGCTTCTCCCGGGCCTGGGCCAGGCTAGCAGCCGCTCCGGCTGGGGGTTGGAGGAAGTAAATTTGCTCCCTGGAGCTTTGAGCCGAGGAGCATATTGGGACATCTCTCCAGCTCCTTCCTTCTGCAGATAATCGCGCAGGCCACCGAGCCTCCTGTCACAAGAGAGGGCTTTGTTCAGGAGGCAGTGATGGGCAGGCGGCTGGCGTTGGAGGCCCTTTGAGTGATGGTCTGTCACGCGGCCAAGCCACCTCCTCGCAGCAGCTGGACTCGTAAGCAGAAGGGGGGCAGGCTGACAGGAGAGGGCCGTCTGCCGCTGTCCCAGGCTGTGCTGAGTGGAAACGGCCGTGGAAATCTTTTCGGAGTGATCGATTCCCTAGGAAAGATGCTGGGGAGAAAAGAAACAGGAAGAGCCATTTCCTGGGCCATGCTTCGCCGGAGTCACACGCACGGACGAGCAGGGCCTAGAGACCCTTGGCGCCTGCTCACCTAATACCTATCCCCCACCCCCAGTTCCCTTGGTGTCCCTCTGCTTCTCAGGAGATGCTCCAAGTCTTTTGTCCCCACTGAGAGCATCTGAGATTCCGGGACCTGGAAACCTGACACTCCTGGCCCCCTGTGAACAGACCGGCCAGCCAGCGTCCCCTGAGAGCTCCCACCGCTGAGCACGACTCCCAACACCCCTCAACCCCAAGGCAGGTTATTCTCCTCTCGGACACCAGAGGCAACTGAGGCTCAGAGCAGTTAAGAGACTTGTCCAGGGTTGACACCAACGGCAGAGCCGGGAGTCAAATCCGGGTCTCAGAGTTCACCCCCTTACCTGCCTCTGTGTGGCCAGGGAACCGGCACAGGCAGCTCCGGGAGGGAACTGGGAAGCCAGCTCGGGCCCAGGTCTGGCCCAGCTCCAGCCTCCCCCTCCCCTGGGCTCTTGGTTTGCCAGGAGCAAGGCAATGAGGAGGGCAGGAGTCACCTTAAATCTTTTCTAGGACAAGATGGGGCATGAAGAAAGGCACAAGCAAACACTGAGTGTCTAAATGAGAAAAGCTGGGGACATTTTCATGAGCCTGAGAAATGTGTTGGAGTCGATCTCTGAGGGTTCAGGTCAGAAGCCTGACTTTTTTCCCACCTCTCAGTTTTTCACTATACAAAATTTCACACATACAGGAAAGCTCAAAGAATGATACAATAATAGCCCATTTACTCACAATCTACAATTAACATTTTGTCAAATTTGCTTTATCTGTGTGTTTTTCTAGACCATTTGGGCCTAAGTTGCAGACATCAAGACAGATGTCTTAGATGTCCTAGACATTTCAATCTGTGTCTTTTAAAAAATAAAGACAGTTTCCAACATAACCAAAATGCCGTTACCACACCTAAGAAAAATTAACAATAATTTCCTAACATCATCTGATATCTAGTCCATATTCAGATTTCTGTAATTGTCTCAGAAATGTCTTTTAGAACTGTTTTTTAATACCAGACTCCAATCGAAGGGCATGCATTTGATGAAATGCAAGGGCATGATTTCATTTGTTTGTTTCGTCGGTTTAGTCTCTTCTGTTTAAAATGGTCTTCCTGCCCTTTTTTGTCATGACATCAACTTTGTTTTGAAATCAAGCTGGTGGTCTTATAGAATGTTCCACTTTCTGGGCTTATCTGATCATTTCCTTATGGTGCTATTTAATTTGTTACTTTATTTCCTGTAAACTAGACATTAGATCTTGAGCTTGATTAGATTCTCAGATGCCCCAATGGTCCCCACCTCCTGGCAATCATGCCCTTATCTAAGTCCCTGCCCTGGAGTGTGGGCTGGACTTTGCACTTGGTTTCTAATGAATAGAATATGGCAGAAGTGATGGGATGTCAGTTCTGGGGCTCAAGTGCTCTCTCTCACCTTTGGATGGCTGGCTCCAGGGCAGCAGCTGCCACGTGTGAGGGGCCCTGGGGCCAGGCCCACCACCAACCATGGGAGGGAGGCTGGGGCAGATCTGCAGGCTCCTCTGAGCCTTCAGAGGAGACCCCAGTCCCAGCCAACAGCTTGGCTGCAACCTCATGAGAGGCCTTGCGCCAAAGGCACCCAGCTAAGCTGTGCCCGCATTTCTGACCCACAGAATCTCTAAGGTAATAAATATTTGTTGTTGTAGGCCATTAACTTATGGGGTATTTTGTTATGCATAGCTGTAGACTAAATTGTGCCCCCTCTATTTGTATGTGAAGCCCTAACCCCCGATATGACTGTATTTGCAGATAGGGTCTTTAGGAGGTATTCAAGGTTAAATGAGGTCATAAGGGTGGGACCCTGCTATAGTTTGGGTATTTGTCCCCTCCAAAGCTCATGGTGAAATGGATCCCCAGTGTTGGAGGTGTCTGGGTGATGGGGCAGATCCCTCGTTGGGGTGAGTTCTCATTCTATCAGCTCCCATGAGAGACGATTGTTACAAAGAGCTGGGCGCACACCCTCCCTTGCTTCCTCTCTCACCTGTGATCTCTGCACACACCAGTTCCCCTTTGCCTTCTGCCATGAGTGGAAGCAGCCTGAGGCCCCCACCATACTCAGATGCCCAATCTTGAACTTCCCAGCCACCGGAATTGTGAGCCAAATAAATCGTTTTCCTTTATAAATTATCCAGCCATGGACATTCCTTTATAACAACACAAAACAGTCTAAGACAGGCTCTAATCCAGGGGTCCTCAAACTCTTTAAACAGGGGGCCAGTTCACTGTCCTTCAGACCGTAGGAGGGCCGTTGGAGAGTGCAGGGCACATACCACACATGTGCACTGTGGACCTGGGACGAGTCGGCTGCTAAGCAGGATAGCCAGCGGTGGCAAAAACACCCGGCAGGCCGGATAAATGTCCTCGGTGGGCCACATGTGGCCCAGGGGTCACAGTTTGAGGACCCCTGCAAGTCTAATCTTATAGGGTCTGTGGCCTTATAAGAAAGGAAAGAGTTCTCATATTTTCTCTCTCTCTCTCTGACTCTCTGTCTCTCTGTCTCTCTCTCTCTCTCTCTCTCTCTCTCTCTGCCTCCCACCATACCCTCTCCCTTCCTCCTTCCCTCACTCTCTCCCCTGTGAGGATGCAGGGAGAAAGTAGCCATCTGTAAGTCAGAAAAAGCCCACACCAGAAACTGAACTGGCTGGCACCTTGATCTTGGACTTCACAGACTACAAAACTATAAGAAAATTAATTTCTGTTTTTAAGTCCCCAGTCTATAGTATTTTGTTATGACAGCCTGAGAAGACTAAAACATGTGTCAGTAGGTAAGCAATAGAACGTCATAGGTGATGCTGGGAACTCCATATTGCCCCAGAAGGCATCAGAAGGCACATAACGTCGGGCTGTCCCACTAACTTTTACCACTTGATTAAGGTGGCCCATGCCAGATCTTGCCATTGAGAAAGTTCATTTGCCCTTTGATAACCAGCAAGTAATCTGTGAGGCAATACCTTGACCCCTTAGAATATCTTGTTCTCCAACAATGTTTTACCTGATGCATTGGACATTTATTTATCAATAAATCTTTGCCTGAACCAGTTATGTCTTTGAATATTGTAAAATAATGATTCTTCTAATTTTATCATTCTTTCCATATTTGTTGGCTAGTGTTTTCCAGAAAGAGGAGTTTTCCCTCATCAAGAGGAATTAACTACAATTCCTTCTATTAAAAAGGACAGGTAAATGCTTACCTTCTTATTTTTAATTACCAATTTCCTGAATAAGGAACCAGTCCAATAGTCACCTCCAATGGTGGTAAAGGAGTTTCTCTCTCTTCTCACCCAGTTTTTATTTATCTGTCATCTATCTATCTATCTATCTACCTATCTATCTATCTATCTATCTATCACCATGGTCTGATGGATATTTATTTGTTCAATATTAATAATCAATTGTATTCATTATTCTTTCCAATGCTCAGATTGTCCCAGCTTTTGCCAGTGGGAGCCCCTCAATGCTGGCAGGGCCCTGCTTTAAATTCCAGGCCCCTAAGGAAAGGTTTGCAAGAGGGCTGTCTCCTACTATCCACCTACCATTCTGAGAAACCCAGACAGATGTGGTGGCATGTGCCTGTAGTCCCAGCTACTCAGGAGGTTGACACAGGAGGATCGCTTGAGGTCAGGAGTTTGAGACCAACCTGAGTAAGAGTGAGACTCCATCTCTACTAAAAAGAGAAAAACTTAGCCGGGCATGATGGTGTGTGCACCTGTAGTCCCAGCTACTCGGGAGGCTGAGACAGGAGGATTGCTTGAGCCTAGGAGTTCGAGGTTGCTGTGAGCTAGGCTGATGCCACACCATTCTAGCCTTGGCAACAGAGTAAGACTCTGTCTTGAAAAAGGAAGGAAGGAAGGAAGGAAGGAAGGAAGGAAGGAAGGAAGGAAGGAAGGAAGGAAGGAAGGGAGGAAGGGAGGGAGGGAGGAAGGAAGGGAGGGAGGAAGGGAGGGAGGAAGGGAGGGAGGGGGCAGGGAAGGGGCAGGGGAGGGGAGGGGAGGGGAGGGGAGGGGAGGGGAGGGGAGGGGAGGGGAAGGGAAGGGAAGGGAAGGGAAGGGAAGGGAAGGGAAGGGAAGGGAAGGGAAGGGAAGGGAAGGGAAGGGAAGGGAAGGGAAGGGAAGGGAGAAAGAAACCTGCTACCATGGATGGTGGTGGGGAAGTGAAGGAAAAGAGTACTGAGACAAAATGGGGAGTGGCCACTTGAGTAGTTATTCTGTTTGGGAAATAAGGTGCACTGGAAAAAGAAACTGGGCATCCATACCCTTGAGCTCTCATCTTCGTGGCCTGACCAATTTGCTCTGTGTCATCAAGAACCATGAGCTGGCCCCCCTGTGCCTTGCATGAGGTTTGCCTTGCATGAGGCCTGGAGGAGACGCTACATGCGGTAGAAGGCAGAACGTCCTGCATACATGTAAGATGACATCCTTAGAGCCTGTGTTCCAAAACCATGTGCCAAGAGGAGGCCAAGGTGTTGGGGAAGAAGGACCCAGGTGTCTAAAATGTCCTTGCCCCAGCCGAGGGCTGTTAACTAGGAGAAAGTTATAAACACCTCCGCGCTGCAGCATGGGAGGGAGGAAACAATTGGTCTGAGAAAGCTCCCAACGTCCTCGAAGGAGGCAGAGATGAAAAACTCAGGTTCCTCTGATCTATCCCAGCTTCTGGGATGCCAGGCCTGCAGCCCGTCTCTCTGAAGCCCAGAGGGGTGACATTAACCAGTGCGTCTGAATTGTGCAGAGGACAGCTTGCTTTGATGTGCACACACCTCAGTGCCCAGGCCATGCCCACTCTGCATGTGGAGTGGGCTGAGCAGAGCCCTCCCTCCTGCCTGACTCTATTCCCACCCCTCACTTGAACTTCCTAAAGACAGTGAGTGAGCTTAAAGACTTGGTCAATGAAAGCTATTATGATTGCTTACTCCTGAGCCTTCTGATATTACTGCATTGCAAGAATGCTGTCTGGGCCTCCACCAGGAATACTAACACAACCTTGGCCCTAGTTTGGGAGGTGTGGAGGCTTCTTACTTATGCATGATCGCTCCCATCCTCTCCTGCTCAGGCCCTCCCACCCTAGCAAGCGCCCCTCCCCCTTCCTTTTGTCCTCCCCATTGAGAGTGGATGTCAAGCTTCTCTATGAGACCATGAGTTAAAAAGTTGCAGGCGAGCATTTTTGCAGGCAAGCATTTCACGGTCTCTATTATAAAGGTGGTGAAGCTGCATGTCTGTGAGGTATTTTCTCAGGACCCCGTCACCCCAGGCCCACAGCAGCGCAGAGGATGGATGATGTATAAAAGCCCAAGAGAAACCCAGGAGTGCAACAGAGGAGCTGGGTGTCCCTCCACTGTAGGCTCCTCTCTGCAAAGGGGCCTCACCTGTGGTGGGGAGCTGTGTGTCCTGCCCTGCCCCCTGCGTGTTCACACCAGTTGTTTAGCTACAACAGGCAGAAATCACTGCAGGAAAGACAGTTGTCACCAGACCCTTGCAGCGTTCTCAGATGCCTGGGAGTATATTTCCCTGCACACACTCCATTGGAGCACGTGCAGCGCACGCGCACACACACACACACACACACACACACACACACGTCTCTCCAGCCTCTCACAGAGGAATCCTCTCAAGTCGACTTCTCCCTACCACAGCCACCACTCACACAGCCCTCGTGTGCCTGCAGGCCCTCAGCTGACCGGAGGAAGTCAGGCTAACTTCCCAGACTGGCCCGTACTTGCCAGGGAACGTGCTGGGGCATTGCAAGCAGCCGGCACTCAGCTGTAGCAACCTCATTTCTCAGCCTCTCGTTCCTCACCAGTGCCAGGCAAGCACTCCTGCCTTCCACTCAGTTCAGCAGACAGTACCTAGTGTTATGGACTGAATTGTGCCCCCCAAAATCCATATGTCTATACCCTAACTGCCGATGTGACTATACGTGGAGATAGGGACTTTAGAGAGGCAGTGAAGGTTAAAGGAGGTCAAAAGGATAGGTTCCTAGTCTGATAGGACGGTGTCCTTTTAAGAAGAGGTCGAGACACCAGAAATATGTGCATGCACACAGAGGAAAAGACATGTGAGGACAGAGCAAGAAAGCAGCCACCTGCAAGCCAAGGAGAGAGTCCCCAGGAGAATCCAAAGCTGTTGACACGTAGATCTTGGATTTCCAGCCTTCAGAACTGTGAGAAAATAAATTTCTGTTATTTGAGCTACCCAGTCTGTGGTATTTTGTTGTGACAGCCCTATCAGACTAACATACCTAGACTTACCTACATTTACCCAAACTCTTACAGAGGCCAGGGATATGAAGATGAACATGGCATGGCTCTCATCCAAGGGAAGTTAAAAATATAATAAGAACACACAGATCAATGGAATAGAATTGAGAATCCAGATGTAAACCCTCGCATTTATGGTCAATTGATTTTCAACAAGGATGCCAAGATAATTCAATGGCAAAAGTGTAGTCTTTTCAAAAAAATGGTCCTGAAACAATTAGATAACCACAGGCAAAAGAATGCAGTCAGGTCACTACCTCGTGCCACACACAAAAATTAACTCAACATTGATTAAAGATCTAAATATAAGAGCTAAACCTATAAAGCTCTTAGAAGAAAATATTGGCTTATGTCTTTATGGCCTTGGATTTGACAATGGTTTCCTATAGATACTTTGGACCACATCAGTTAACTTTTGTGCTTCAAAAGACATCATAAAGGAAGTACTGTCAATGGAAAAGACGCCAAACTCTATAAAATAATGTAAGGAGGCTTATCCTGAGCCAAATTTGAGGACCATGTCCTGGAGCCATGCCCAAGAAGCCTTGAGCAAGTGGACTCGCTGTGGTTGGGTTACAGTTTGATTTTATACATTTCAGAGAGACAAGAATTACAGGTAAGTTCATAAATCAATACACGGAAGGCGTACATTGGTTTGACCTGAAAAGGTGGGACATCTCAGAGGGGGTAAGGGGGTGTTAGGCTTAGGTGGGTTTAAAGACTCTTTGACTTGTAACTGGTTAAATAAATGAAGCTTTGTCTAAAGGCTTGGAATGTTTTAAGATAAGGAAGTCTGTTAATCAGAGGCAAGCTACTGGCCATATATTTGTTGTGTAAATTGAAGACCTGAAGGTTTGTCTCGCATAGCCTTAGGCCTGTTAATGAGTTACAAATGATATCTCCAAGAAGGGAGGGGGCATGATGAGGTGTGTCTGACCTCTCTTCTCATGGCTGGCAACTCAGTTTTAGGATATCCCCTTGGCCAAGAGGGGGTCCATTCAGTCAGCCAGTTGGAAGGGGGGGAAGCCATAAGATTTTATTTTAGTTCACAGTACAGAGACAACCCATAAATTAGAAGAAAATACTTGCAAATCATATATCTGATAAAGGACATGTATTTAGAACATATAAAGAGATATTCCAGCTCAATAATAAAATGACAAATAACCCATTTTAAAAATGAGTAAAGCCTCTGAATACACAGTTCTCCAAAGAAGATATATATATATATATATATATATATATATATATATATATATATATATATGGCTAATAAGCACATGAAACGATGATCGACATCAGTAGTCATCAGAAAAATGCAAATCAAAACCACAATGAGACACAACTTCACACCCACTAGGATGGCTATCATCAACAAGACAGATAATAACAAATGTTGGCAAGTATATGGAAACATTGTAACCCCATACATTGCTGGTGGGAATACAATGGTGCTGCCACTTTGGAAAACAGTCTAGCAGTTCATTAAATAGTGAGACATAGTTGCAATGCAGTCTGGCAATTCCACTCGTAGGTATTTGTGCAAGAGAATTGAAAGCATATGTTCAAAAAAGCTTTTATAGAAGAGTTCATATCAGTATTATTCATAATAGCCAAATGTGTAAACAATCCAAATGTCCACCAACCATTGAATGGATAAATAAAATGTGGTGTATCCATACAATGGAATATTATTCTGCAATGAAAAGAAGTGAAGTACCGATACATGCTATGACATGCATGAACCTTGAAAACATTATGCTAAGTGAAAGAAGCCAGTCCCAAGGGACCACATATTGTATGATTCCACTTAAATGAAAAGTCCAGAATAGGTAAATCTGCAGAGACAGAAAGTTTCTCAGCAGTTACCCAGATCTGGGGAACTGGGTGGGGGCTCCTCTCTATTTCTCTAAGTACAACTAAAAACCATGGACATTGTATATAAAACAAACATGAGAAGATACTGGAAGACAGGGGGAAGAAAGACTTGCTAGGGACCTCAGGACCTGAGGAATAACACGGTGGTAAGTTCTCTGGGTTTTCTTTTTGTTTCATACATCCCAGATTGAAAGCTGAGAGGCTGGCAACCTGAAACATCAATGAGTATAGAAAAAAAAAGTGCCCCAAGAGAAGCCTGCTCTTTCCAGTAAGATGGATAACTATTAGACAATAACAGCCCTACTACAGTTAAACACCACAGAAGACACTGTGGTCCCACACCCACTCATGCCAGCAAAGACTGAGTGAGGAACCTAGACTTCTATCCTTGTGAGGCTTTAACAAGACACCCTAACACCCCTGCTGGGTCTCTGTCAGGGAGGGCCAAGCAGTAGCAAGCCCCCTACCACCATCGTGCAATGTCATCGAAGATGACATGCTGAGCATGGACGTCCACGTCCACACAACATTAATAATGTGCCTCTCCCCTTTCTGGAGTGATGTGAGAGGAGATCTCGTGGAGAGACAGGACTTTCACAATTGTCCCTACTAACAAGGCTATAGTCACTGTGGTTTCAATGGAACCCATGTGGGGATTTGGAACTCCCATCCTGCAAAGCAAACAAGGAATCCCCCAACCCCACCCCAAATCAGGTGTCAACAAAGGCTGAGTGGGGGATCCGGACTTCTACCTCCACCTGGCAGCAACAACAGAGAAACAGAGGTTTAAATAAGATCCAGAGTCTCATAATATAAAAATGTTAAGGTTTCAATTGAAATTAATTGTTATACCAACAACCAGGACGATCTCAAATTGAATGAAAAAGATAATCAACAAATGCCAACACCAAAATGATAGAGATGTTAGGATTATCTGGCAAAGATTTTAAAGTAGACATGGTAAAAATGCTTCAAGGAGCAATTATGAACATGCTTAAAACAAATGAAAAAATAAAAAGCCTCAGCAAAGAAATAGAAGATACAAAGAATAACCAAATGGAAATTTTTGAACAGAAAAGTACAATAATCAAAATAAAAGGCTCAGTGGGTGGGCTCAACACCAGAATAAAGGGAACAGAGGAAAGGAATGGTGAACTGGAAAATAGAATTTACTCATCATGAAAAACAGAGAAAATGGAAATAAAAAATGAACATGGCCTCAGGAGCAATTGGACCATAACAGAAGATCTAACATCCATGTCATGACAATTCCAGAAGGAGAGGAGAAAGTAGGCAGGACTGAAAAGTACTCAAAGAAATAATGGCTGAAATTTTCCCAAATTTAGCAAAAGACATCTATCTACAGGTTCAAGAATCTGAGTGAACCCCAAACAGGGATAAAATCCAAGAAATCCACACACGTTAAAACACATCATAATTAAACTTCTGAAAACCAAAGGCAAAGATAAAATCTTGAAAGCAGCCAGTAAAAAAAAAAAAGACATTTTACCTATAGGGTAAAACAATTTGAATTACAGCCAATTTCTCATGAGAACCCATGGAGACCAGAAGGAAGTGGAATAAAATTTCTTAAGTGCTGAAAGAAAAGAACTGCAACCCATGATCCTGTAGCCAGCAAAACATATCCTTCAGGAATAGAGGGGAAATCAAGACATTCTATAATGAGGGAAAACTAGAGAATTTGTCATAAGCAGACCTACCCTAAAAGAATGGCTAAAGGAAATTCTCTAAACAGAAAGGAAAAGATAAAAGAAGAAATCTTTTTTTTTTTTTTTTTTTTTTGAGACAGAGTCTCGCTTTGTTGCCCAGGCTAGAGTGAGTGCCGTGGCGTCAGCCTAGCTCACAGCAACCTCAAACTCCTGGGCTCGAGCGATCCTTCTGTCTCAGCCTCCCGAGTAGCTGGGACTACAGGCATGTGCCACCATGCCCGGCTAATTTTTTTTATATATATATATCAGTTGGCCAATTAGTTTCTTTCTATTTATAGTAGAGACGGGGTCTCGCTCTTGCTCAGGCTGGTTTTGAACTCCTGACCTTGAGCAATCCGCCCGCCTCAGCCTCCCAGAGAGCTAGGATTACAGGCGTGAGCCACTGCGCCCGGCCTAAAAGAAGAAATCTTATAACATCAAGAAGAAAGAGAGAACACAGGAGGCAAAATTATGGGAAGACATGATAGGCTTTCCTTTTTCTCTTGGGTTTTCTAATTATGTTTTACAGCTGAAGCAAAAGTTATAGCACTAGCTGTTGCAGTGTATGAAGAGAAGATATTTAACATATAAATGGGGGAGGGTAAAGTGATATAAATCCACATTTATAGATCATTCCACTCAGCAGCAGCAGAAAACACATTTTTCTTCAAGTGCCCATAGAACATATGCCAAGATAGACCATATCCTATGCTATAGGACAAATTTATCAGAATTAAACAGAACATTATATAAAAGAGATGAAATCATACAGGGTATATTTTTCAACTATAATGGAATCACAATAGAAATCAATAATAGAAAGATAACATGAAAATTTTTAGACATTTGAATACTAAACAACATACTTCTAAATAATGCCTGGGTCAAAGAGAAAGTCTCAAGGCAGATTTTTAAAAATGCACTGAACTGAATGAAAATGAAAATCCAGCATACAAAACTTTGTGGGATGCATCTAAAGCAGTACTGAGAGGGAAATTTAAAGCACTAAAAGCATACATTAGAAAAGAAAAAGAAATCTCAAATAGATGACCCAAGTTCCTATCCTAAGAATCTAGAAAGAGAAAAGAAAAATAACCCAAAATCAAGAAGAAAGAAGGAAATAATACAGGTAGGAGCAGAATCAATAACATTGAAAAACAATAATAGAGAAAATCAATGAAAGAAAGAGCTGGTACTTCAAAAAGATTAATAAAATTGATGAACCTCTAACAAAACTGACAAAGAGAGAAGTCACGAATTACTAATATCAGAAATTAAACAGGAGATATCACTAGGAACCATGCGGACATCAAAAGGATAATAAAGAAATACTACAAACAATTCTATACAGATAAATTTCATAAATTAAACAGAATGGATCAATTTCTTGAAAAACATAAGCTACCACAACTCAGTATGAAATAGAATTTTATTTCAATAGCCCTATAACTATTAAGGAAATCGAATTCATAATTTTAAAACTCCCAAAAAAGAAATCTCTAGGCCCAGATGGCTTCAACCAAATGTTTAGACAAGAATTGACACCAGTTTTATACAATCTCTTCCAGAAAATAGATGAGGAAGGAATACTTTTCAATTTATTTTGTGAAGCTAATATTATCCTGATATCAAAATCAGACAAAGGACAAAATTAGGAAACTACACATCAATATCCTGCATGCAAGTAGATGTAAAAATCCTTAACAATATATTAGCAAATGGAATTCAGCAATATATAAAAGGAATTATATACTATGCCTTGAATGAAGCATATTCTAGAAATGCAAAACTAGCTCAATATTTTGAAAATCAATCAATATAATCCACCATATTAACAAGCTGGAGAAGAAAAATCACATGATTATATCTATTGATGCAGAAAAAGCATTTGATAAAATTTAATTGCCATTTTTAAAAATCTCAGAAGAAATAAGAATAGAGAGGGACTTCCTCAACTTGATAAAGAGCATCTACCGAAGAACCTACAGCTGACATTATGTTTAATTAGGGAAGACTGCATGCACATATGAACACCAAGATTAAAAATATGATACCATTTTAATTGCTCAGAAAAAAAGTAATTACTTCACCGTAAATGTAACAATGCATGCACAGGACTTTCATGCTGAAGACTACATAACACTGATGGAAGGAAGATCTAAGTAAATGGAAAGACCTGGTATTCATGGATTAGAAAACTCAACGTAGTAAAGATGTCAATTCTCATAAAACAATTTTGAAAAAGAATACAGAGGGAAGAATCAGTCTACCCAATTTTAAGATTTATTATATAGCTACAATAATCAAGACTGCTTGGTATTTGGAAAGAGACATCTAGATGATCAGTGGAACAGGATAGAGGACCCAGAATTAGACCAACACATATAACCCCAACTGATTTTTGGCAAAAATGTGAAAGCAGTTCAATACAGTAAAGATAACCTTTTAAACAAATGGTAGTGGAGCAATTGGCATCCATGGGTAAAAAAATAAAAATAAAAATGAACCTTGACCTAAGTCTCATAGCTTTATACAGTAACACAAAATGGATCATGGACTTAAATGCAAAATGTAAAAATATAAGACTTTTAGAAAATATCACAGAAGAAAATCTTTAGGATCTAGGGCTAAGCAAAGAGTTCTCAGACTTGATACCCAAAACACTACCCATAAAAAGAAAAATTGATAAAGTAAACATCATCAAAATTAAACACTTTCTTTTCTCCATGAAAGACCCTGTTAAGAGGATGAAAAGACGAGCTACATAGTGGGAAAAAAAATCTACAAACCACAGATTTGAAAAAGGATTAGTATCTAGAATATATAAAGAACTCTCAATAGTAAAAAAAAAAAAAAAAAAGCAAATAATCAAATTAAATGTCAAGCAATCCAATTAGAACACGGGCAAAGAGGATATGAAGATGGCAAATGAGCACGAGCAAAGATGGTCAACATCCTTAGCCATTAGGGAAACACAGAGTAGAGCCAGTAACAGTAAGATACTACTGTATACCTAGCAGCATGGCTAAAATAAAAAATAGTGCCAACCCCAAATGCTTACAAGGACACAGAAGAACTGGATCACTCCTATTTTGCTGATGGGATCTTAAAATGACATAGCCAAACTCTGGAAAACAGTTGGGTGGTTTTGTTTAAAAAAAAAAAAAAAAAAAAAAAAACACTAAACCTGCAACTGCCATATGACCCAGCAATTGGACATTTTTTTTTCTTTAGACAGAGTCTTGCTTTGTTGTCCAGGCTAGAGTGAGTGCCGTGGCATCAGCCTAGCTCACAGCAACCTCAAACTCCTGGGCTCAAGCAATCCTGCTACCTCAGCCTCCCAAGTAGCTGGGACTACAGGCATGTGCCATCATGCCCGGCTAATATTTTCTATATATATCAGTTGGCCAATTAATTTCTTTCTGTTTATGGTAGAGATGGGGTCTCACTCTTGCTCAGGCTGGTATTGAACTCCTGATCTGGAGCAATCCACCCACCTCGGCCTCCCAGAGTGCTAGGATTACAGGCGTGAGCCACCACACCCGGCCCGCAATTGGGCATTTATCCCAGAGAAATAAAGACTCGTGTCCACACAAACCCTATAGTACATAAATACTATAGTAGCTTCATTCATAATAGCCAAAAACTAGAAAAACTCCAGATGTTCTTCAATCAGTACAAGGTTAAACAACCATGGTACACCCATCCCATGGAACACTTCTCAACAATAAAAAAGGAACAAACTCTGGGTACAAGCAACAATTATGCTGCACAACAAAAGTCGATCCCAAAAGGTTACATACTGTATGATTCCATTTCTAAGACATTCTTGAAATGACAAAATATTAGAAATGGGGTTTAAAAAGAGGTTAAAAGGGTGATGGGATGGAAGCAGGTATGGCTATACAAAGGGAGCATGAGGAATATTTGTGGGATGGAAATGCTCTGTATCTGAACTGCATCACTCTCAGTAACCTGGCTGTGATATTGTACAGTTTTGCAAGCTGTTGCCATTGGGGAAACTGGGTAAAGAGTACATGGGATCTTTCTGTATTATTTGTTACAACTGCATGTGAATCTATAATTATCTCAAAAAAAAAGTTTAATTTTTTTTTAAAGCCCATGCAGTTTATAATTTCATAGTGCAAGTTTCCAGGAGATTAAATGAGTTTGTTTGGGTTTTAAATATAGATTGTTTCAAAAAATTATATGAAAACATGCATATGTACATGGAAACTGTGTATATATTCTTTTCATGTAAAGGGAGATGGGGGAAAGAGAAAGGGAGACAGGGAGAGAAACAGAGAGAAATGCATGGACTTTTAAAAGTAGTAGGCCCTTTGGGAGCTCAAAAGAAGGAAAGTAAAAATCTCTTGTGGAGAAAGACCATGTGGACTTAGGTGTTAACAGGGTTAATGAGATCTCATCTCTCCTAGAGAGAACTTCACACACATCCCTGTCAGCTGCAGACACAATGTCCCTGTTCCCTCTCTCCTGCCTCACGTCCCCTTTGTCATTGTCTTTCATTCACAGAGCCACTAGAGAGCTCTATTAGTTAGGATAATAAATGGTAGGTGCTATAACAAATGACCCCCAAATCTCAGTGGCTTGACATAACAAGTATTAATTTCTGATCACAAGGTGTGTTTGGGACACTCCCGATTGGGCCACTCTCCTAGAAGGTTTTCCTCTTAGGGGTGCCAGAGACCTATGCTGCCACCACATTGTGGCTTCAAAGTCACCCTAGCATCATCCAGTCAGCAAGAAAGAGAGTATGGAAATGGAATGGGATTAGGTAGGGGTAAGGGTGGCTGGGAAACGCAGTCTTCTTATGTGTCTTTATAGCATCACTTTGGCCCTTCCCACTGGGCCCTACCAATGGTCCCCAGTATGAAACACCAATGTCCACATCAAAGATGCTCCCCACAACCCACCTTCAAATGCCCGAGCAGGACAGGCTTCTTCATGAGCAGGGAGAAGGGCCTACTCTGCACCTCTGTCCTGCACAGTTACCCAGGACTGAGGCAGCTCAGCAGGTGTCCAAAGTCTACACTGAGCCTGCAGAGACAGCTCCTGCAACCCCAGGCTTCCATCAGCTCCCCCACCAGAGCCCCAAGGCCACCCAAGGGGTCAGGCAGAGGACTCTCTCTTTCCCATTCCCCCCCATCCTCCTGGTCATCTCCTTCCATTCATGTCCCCCTCAGGCTCCCTTGAAGTTTCACTAAAAGAACCTCTTTCCTCCTCTATTAGCCTAAAACCAAAAAGCCTGGGGGATATCACTCCCTGAAGACCAACACCCTGAAGGGCCTCAGCCCTCCAAGCATGCTAGTCCCTGAGCTATGCGTCTCAGCCCGGAGTCGTCAGGGGACCCTGCTCCAGTGGGACTGATGCAGTGAACCCAAACAGGGCTCAGGGAAGAGCAGATTGTGGTGGGAGGGGAAATAATGGTTTCTACCTCAGACACCTTGTGCTTACAGATGCCAGGTGCATGTATGGGGTGGGAGCTCGGAAGAGACATCCAGACCGAGATGCTCCACATATCTTATATTTGATAGGATATAGATTCAGCAGCTGTTACAAAAACCCAAAATAACAGTGGCTGAAACAAGATAAGGTTTCCTTGTCTCTCATAAGCATAAGCAGTCACAAGCACAAGGGCTCTGGGGGAGTGGCCCAGGTTCCTCCCATCTTGCTGCGTGTGCAAGACCCAAGATGGCTCACTACCACCCACCCTCCAGCCAGAAGGAAGGGTGCATTGGGCAAGGAAGGGCAAGCCCCTTCCCTTCAGGGGCATAACTGTGAGAAATGCACCCATCACTTCTGCTCACATCTCAAATATCACTCAGAAGGGTGCATCTAGCTGAAAGGGAGGCAGGGCAATGCTGTCGTTATTCCAGGCAGCCATGTGCACAGTTTATTTCTATTACTATGGAGGAAGGGGAGAAGAGATATTTGGGGATGGTTAGGAATCTCTCCCACACACCCCTGTCAGTCATACATTTTTGAGCATGTATCCCCCTGTGTATGTATATTTGTTCATAATTAATATGTATGTCAATATGTCTATTAAATACTTATAAAGCTTATTTTCTTGCTTGCTTTTTAGATAAAAATAAATGTGATATTTTCTTCTCAAACCTCAAGAGCTTATCTGGCACACACCTCCTGGGAGACCACTAGTCTTGGGCAAAGTTGTAGATTTATAAATCAACAGCAAATACTTAGTGACCAAAGCTCTGGAGTTTAATTAGATCACACAAGGAAAGACATATAGAGGAAGGAGAAAGTGCCAAGGATGGGCAATTGGGAAACACTAATATTTTAAGAGTTGGGCAGAAAGAAAAAGAATCAAGAGTCATCTGAGAAACTGAGCAGGAGCCATCTGAGAGATAGAAGGAGAAATGGATAGAGTGGTCCTAGGGAAATGTGGGAAGAAGAGGGTCTCGGGAAAAATGTGCGGTGAAGACTGAAAGGGGTCATTGATTTTCCAATGTGAAGGTCATTTGGTAACCCAGGTAAGAAGAAAAGAAAATTATGATGAATAGGCAAGAAAGGATTAGTTAGTATATTCCGTTCTATGTACTGGGAATAAAGTAGCCATCAAAGGGTTTTGAGTAGGGGAGCCTCATGCAGACAGTGGAATGCAAGGAGGACTTACGTGGTATGTGGACGTTTGTATAAAATGTGGACTAGAGGAGCCAGAGTCTGAAGTCTGGAGGCCTACAAGGTGTAAACCCAGACCAGACTGTACCAGACTGGAAATGGCCTCAAACAAAAGACTTCACTTAGGAAAAATAGAAATGTATCAGTGACCAACTTGATATGGAAACTTATGAAGAAAATTGACTCCAAGGTTTTGAGCCCTGGAAGCTGAAAGAATGGGAGTGCCACCGAGACCACTGTTCAGTGAGGTCCTAGTAGGTCGATGGACATCTGGTGAGCTTACCCAGGAATGCTTGCTGGAGAGGTATTGTGAGCATGCCATCCCCAAAGTGCCTGTTCTCCCAGCCTGGGCTCCTCCCACATGCCTAGGCAGTAGAAACTCTCAAATTCAGAGTTCCTATCACCCTTCCCCAGCAGTACCAAGGATATGTTCATGACTGGATGTTGTGCCAGAGACCCCCCAACCAGCCAGGCTGACTTTAATGTGGTGCCAGGGACCACACGGTTGTCAGTGAGGACAAATGGAGCTGCTCCTTCCCATACAGTGACAGACTCCCTGAGGTGGCCGGCTGCAAGAGCTGTCAGCTGGCATAGAAGCTGGATATAATCAGATCCACCGTGCAGCTCACCTCCGAGGCAACCCCACACATAGCTCTAGGAGGTGGGACAGAGGTCACGTTTGCACAAACCATCTTGGCCATGGTCTATTGTTTAGGATGGTCAAGAAATAGGTCCAAACTTGAGGAAGGAAGATGCCACTCTCAACAGCCATAGTGTGTGTCTCTAAGGAATGACCTTCCACTGTGCTCTACCCCAAAGCACCTCTCCCAGGGATTCTGGTCCACTTGGTTTTGAGTCTACTCTGAAGCTATATGCCCCTCAGAGTCCTCCCTGGGGATGTTTCCTGGCTGCTTTCTTCTCAGGCCTCTGATGGGTAGGATGTGGGTTGGGTCGCAGGACAAGAATGTTGAAAAGGATTTGGGAAACTGCTCTATGGGTCTGGCTACCAAGAGGCAAGAACACGGTTCTAGTAGCTTTCTCTGGGCTGTGCCTTGGCCTAAATTTGATGCTCTCTGGGATCAGGAACTTCAATGTGATCCTGAGAGCTGGAGGAAGCCTCCCCAGGGGGTCAAGAGAGGCCCCTGAGTTTAGATAATGGTTCTCACTAGAGTTACTAATGGAGGAGAGCCACCCATCTCCTGACTAGGAACAAAGGCCACTGACCCAGTTGCCTCTGAATTGACACTTCCTCCATCAAATGATTTTAGAGATAAAATAGAAAACTATGAATCACATAAAACAAAATGAGCTAGTACTGATATTTGAGCTAAATAATACCAAAAGCTTTAAGGATAAAGCAGGTATAGGGTGTCCTGGATACACCTGTGGAAATGATCCCAGATTTCTTGGGCATATCAGAAAGTGGAACTCACTTAACACTTACTGAGCATCCACTATGTACTAGGCCCACATTGTGAATCTTGAAACATGAAGAGAAGTTAAAACAAAGATGGCAGCTACCACCAACTGAGAAGGGAAAGGGAGGACCAAGCACTCTACTCACCCCTAGGACAAATCCGACTGCTGCTGTTATGGGCTGCTGTGAGACCAAGGCATGAGCAGACTGCACTCCCCCAGCTACTTGCCCACACTGTTCCAGTTGAGAGGGGCTCCACCCTCCTCGGTGGCAGGCCCGCAGCACAGCCACCACAAGAAATGCCTAGGCATTCCACCAGTGGCCTCATGACCACCTCACCTCTGCTTATCATAGCAAGCACCTGAATGCACTACCATGGGATAGTGCTGGCTCAGCCCCATCCCTCCAGTAATTGAGAATGCTATCCAGGGGCCTAAAAATCACCCAGCCCAGTCGACCACTTTCAGCACCTGATAACTCCTGCTAGAGTCTGAAGTTAGGCCAACCCACCCTATTAATGCCACAACAGCTGACACCTACTTGCACATACCACCAGTGGGCCAAGACTGACCTACTAAACCCATTGCATCCATCACCAATGGTGCAGCCAACCCACTAGTATGGACCACAATGGGTTCCAGTGGATTGCTCACTGCCACTACTGCCGTCACCGACATCACACTAGCTTCCGAGGAGTATGAGAACCTGCTCACATACCTGACCCACCACTGCCACTACGAGCATCTGGGAGCAAGCCAACTGGAAGCCCAAGAATAGGCCCTCTAGGACCCACCAACAATAGCACCACTGTAAACTACTCTGAGTCCTAAGACCAGACACATTTAGCTCACCACTGCCGCCACTGGTACCCAAATACTGGCCCACATGGCAACCTAGTCCCCAGCAAAACCTCACCGTAGCCTCTACTAAAACCATACCTTAAGCCACCAAAGAACTTGTGTACTGCTGAAGAAATTATATAGACATTATACTACTGCAGGCACCCAAAATAAAAACCAAAATGCCCTGCACAACCAACAGTATTTATACATCTTCAGGAAAAAACCTTCCCTACAAAGGCAATTTCAAAAAATTGTAAAAAGCGACCATTACATCAGATGCGCAGATATCAATGTAAGGACAAAAAAGAAAAAAAAAAAGCTAAAGCAAGAAATATGAGACCACCAAGGAAATACAGTAATTCTCCAGCCACAGATCCCAATCAAAAAGGAATTCATAAAATATGGGATCAAAGAACTCAAAATACTGATTTTAAAGAAGTTCAATGAGATACAAGAGAATTCTGAAAAACAATACAAAGATATCAGAAAAACAATCCAGGATATGAATGATAAATTATGAAAGAGATAGATATGTTTAAAAATAACCAAACAGAAATTTGATACTAAAGAATTCATTGAAGGAAATACAAAATACATGTGAAAGCTTCAATAGTAGACTAGATCAGACAAAAGAAAGAATCTCAGAGCTTGAAGACAGATTTTTTTAAATACCCCAGTCAGACAAAAGTAAAGAAAAAAATCACTTTAAAGATGAGCAAAGCCTTCAAGATATTTGAGACAACGTAAAGTGACTGAATATACAAATTATCAATGGCCCCAAATGCAAGGAGAAAATGAAAGGATTAGAAGATCTATTTAACAAGATGATGGATGAAAACTGCCCAAGTTTAGCAAGAGATTTAACATTCGGAAATAGGAGGCTGTATGATCCCTAGGCAGATACAATGAAAACGTTCTTCTCCATGGCACATCATAACCAGACTGTCTAAAGTCAAAAACAAAGAGCAAAGTCTAAAAACAGCAAGAGGAAAGTCTCTAGTCACTTATAAGGGAAAACCCATCAGAAAGTGGATTTCTCAGCAGAAACCTTACAGGCCCAAAGAGAATGGGATGATATATTCCAAGTGCTAAAAGGAAAAAAAAAATCAGTCAAAAATCCTATATCCAGCAAAATTAACCTTCATAAATGAAGGAAAAATAAAGTATTTCCCAGGCAAGCAAATGCTGAGGGAATTTGGTACCACTAAATTGGCTCTACAAAAAGTGCTCAAGGAAGTCCTAAATCTAGAAATGAAAAGATGACATTTACCACCTTAAAAAACACACTAAAGTATAAAACTCACTGGTAAGGCAATCACACAAAGGAAGAAAAGAAAGGACTCAAATGGTACCATGACAAAACTCCACCAAACCATAATGACAAACAAGAGAAAAAGAAATAAAGGAAAAAGGGATATATAAAACAACCAGAAAGCAATTAACAGCATGGCAGAAACAAAGCCTCCCTTAACTATAATAACCTTAAATGTAAATAGACTAAATTCTCCACATAAAACATACTGAATGGTTAAATTGATTTAAAAAATCTAACTATATGATGCTTACAAAAAAACATCACCTTATCAGTAAAGTAAAAGAATGAAAAAAGATGTTCCACACAAATGGAAACCAAACAGGAGTAGCTATACTTATAGCAGATAAAACAGACTTTAAGCCAAGAATAGGAAAAAAAAAAAAAAAGACAAAGGTAATTTTATAATGATAAAGTGATCAATCCAGCAAGAAGATATAACAATTCTAAATATCTATACACCGAACACTGAAGCACACAGATTCATAAAGCAAATATTACTAGATCTAAAAAGAGAGATAGACTGCAATATAGTAATAGTAGGGAACTTGCACACCCCACTCTCAGCATTAGACAGATCACCCAGAGAAAAACTGAACAAAGAAACATTAGACTTAAACTTGATGTTAGACCGAATGGACCTAATAGACATTTACAGAGCATTCAGACTATGCATTCTTTTCATCAGCACATGGAACATTACCCAGAATAAACCATATGTTAGGCCACAAAACAAGTCCCAAAAACTGTTAAATAAACAAAATCATGTCAAGTGATTTCTCAGGCCACAGTGGAATAAAACTAGAAATCAATACCAAGAGGAACTCCAGAAACTATGCAAATACATGGAAATTAAACAACATGCTACTGAATGACCACTGGGTCAACAAAGAGATTAAGATGGAAATAAAAAATATTTAGAAACAAATGAAAATGGAAGCACAACATACCGTAACCTGTAGGATTCAGCAAAAGCAGTGCTAAAAGGGAAGTTTATAGCAATAAATACCTACATCAAAAAATTACAAATTTGCAATCTAACAATGCACCTAAAGAAACTAGAAAAGCAAGAACAAACCAAACTCAAAATTAGCAAAAGAAAAGAAATAATAAATATCAGGTCAAAAATAAATGAAATAGAGACTAGAAAACAATTCAAAGGATCAAGAAAACAAAAAGTTGGTTCTTCAAAGAGATAAATGTGATAAACCATATCACATTTGTTAGTATAACCAAGTTAGTATAACCAAGAAGAGAGAAGAACCAATTGAACAGAATCAGAAATGAAAAATGAGACACTATAATGAACACCACAGAAATACAAAAGATCATTTCCATTGTGTGGAATATCTTTTTGCATTTTTTTACTTTCAGTCTGTATGTGTCTTCAACTGGTAAAGTGAGGTTTTTTGTAAGCAGCATATAGTTGGATAGTGGCCAGGTGCTGTGGTTCATGCCTCTAATCCTAGCACTCTGGGAGGCTGAGGTGGGAGGATAGCTTGAGTTCAGAGGTTCCAGACCAGCCTGAGCAAGAGCAAGACTCTGTCTCTACTAAAAACAGAAAAAATTAGTGGGGCAAATAAAAATAGGAGGAAAAAATGTTAGCCGGGCATGATGGTGCACGCCTATAGTCCCAGCTACTCAGGAGGCTGAAGCAGGAGGATTGCTTGAGCCCAGGAGTTTGAGGTTGCTGCCAGCTAGAATGATGCCACAGCAATCTAGCCTAGTCAACAGAGTGAGACTCTGTCTCAAAAAAAAAGGCACTACATACACACACACATACACACACACATATATATATAGTTGGCTCATGTTTTTTAATCAATTCAACCATTTGATATCTTTTACATGGAGAATTTAGTCTATTTACATTTAAGGTTATTATTGTCAAGGAAAGCTTTTTTTTGTATCATATTATTTCTGTCATACAAGCAACTATATGCTGACAAACTGGAAAACCTAGAGGAAATGGATAAATTCCTTGAAACATACAACCTACAAAGACTAGATCAAGAAAAAATAAAAATCTGAGCAGACCAATAATGAGTAGTAAGATTGAAACAGTAATAACAAGACCCCTAAGAAAGAAAAGCCCAGGATTGGATAGATTCACAGCTGAATTCTGCCAAACTTTTGAAGAAGAACTAATGCTAATCCTCCTGAAACTATTCCAAAACAGTGAGGAGGAGGGAATCCACCCTAAACTCATTCTATGAGCCCAGCATCACTCTGATACCAAAATCAGACAAGGACATAACAAAAAAGGAAAACTACAGGCCAATGCCCCTGATGAACATAGATGCAAAAATCCTCAACAAAATACTAGCAAACCAAATCCAACACCACATCAAAAGGATAATACATCATAATCAAGTGGGATTTACACTGGGGATGCAAGGATGATTTGACAAATGCAAATCAATAAAAGTGATACATCACATCAAGAGAATGAAGGACAAAAAACATATGATCATCTCAATGGATGCAAAAAAGCATTTGATAAAATTCAACATTCTTTTATGAAAAAAACACTCAACAAACTGGGCATAGAAGAAACATACCTCAAAATAATAAAGGTATCCATGACAAGCCCACAACTAAGATAATACTGAATGGGGACAATTTGAAAGCATTTCCTCTAAGAACTAGAACAAGAAAACCATGCTTACTTTTACCACTCCTATTTCACAGAGTACTAGAAGTCCTAGCCAGAGCAATCATGCAAGAGAAAGAAAGAAAAAACATTCAAATAGGAAATAAGGAAGTCAATCTGCCCCTCTTTGCTGATGATATGCTCTTATATCTAGAAACACCTAAAGACTCCACCAAAAATCTCTTAGATTTGATAAATGAATTCGGTAAAGTTGAAGGTTACAAAATCAATGTGCAAAATCAATAGCATTTCTACACACTAATAATGATCTAGCTGAGAAGAAAATCAAGAAGGCAATTCTATTTACAATAGCCACTTACATGTGGGAGCTAAAAAAATCAGATCATGTGGAGGTATAGAGTGGAAAGATAAGGAACAGAGACAAGAAAGAGTAAGCTGGGGGGAGGGAAGAGGATGAAGAGAAGTGGGTTAAAGGTTACAGATTCACAGAAGGAATACATTCTGGCCAAGCTTGGTGGCTCAAGCCTATAATCTTAGCACTCTGGGAGGCTAAGGTGGGCAGATCATTTGAGCTTAGCAGTTCGAGACCAGCCTGGTCCCCCGTCTCTATCAAAAAATAGAAAGAAATTAGCTGGACAACTAAAAATATATAGAAAACATTAACTGGGCATGGTGACACATGCCTGTAGTCCCAGCTACTTGGAAGGCTGAGGCAAAAGGACTGCTTGAGCCCAGGAGTTTGAGGTTGCTGTGAGCCAGGCTGACGCCACGGTACTCTAGCCTGGGCAACAGAGTGAGACTCTGTCTAAAATAAAAAAATAAGGAATACATTCCATGTTTGATAGCAGAGTAGGGTGACTATAGTTAAAGGGAAATGTGCTATACTCAGGAAATCAATATCCTGAAAAACCCTGACTTGCTCACTATGCATTATATTGTAAAGGAAAATAAAAATCTGAGAACTACTCCCCTCAGTTCCTTATGCAAAAGGGAAGGCCAAGCCTGGAGGCTGAGTCATGCAACACTCCCTCCCAAATGAATAGATGACACTACTGTTGTGCATTAGCCAGATCCCCATGGAAAGGGAAAATTCCTCAGATATCTATAAAAACTGCCCCCACAGATCATTTATAAGTAAATTCCTTGCTGGTAAACAAGGACATGCAAATTATAACTTTAGGTCTTCAGGCTAAGTCTAGCTCCTAAAACTAAAGTCTAATTATGTTGATTACAAATTTATCTTCCCAGGTACAAAACAGAGAGAAGACAAGATCAATCATTCTTCCACCTCCCCAGGGACAGCCACATAATTAGTTCTTCCTTTACTCCCTTTTTCTCTTCAAACATTCACCTTATCTTATGTAAAACGTAGGCTTCCTGGGCACTAACTAAAGTCTCCCCAGAGTGTAACAATTTTCCTCACTGCCCACCCCCTCATCCTTTTTCTTTCTGCCTGCCTTTCCCTTTAAATGCTGAGTTCCCATGTCCCTCTTTGGAGAGCGAAGGTAACGGAGGCCTCTGTGGTTTAGGCTCTTCCTGGACACATCCTCAAACTTTTGGCTTCGTAAAGCTCCATTGATTGAGATCTTTGTCTCCCGGTCACTTATTTTGGGTAGCCAGTATATATGTAACAGAATTTCACATGTACCCCATAAATTTGCACAAATTTAAAAAATTGAAATAACAAAAGGAGGGCAGATGTTCCAGGCTGGAGGAGCAGTGTGTCCAAGGCATTCTATGCCTTAGATACACCCTGCATCGGTGTGGCCACAGCAGAGGGAGGGAAGGAGAAGTGATTCCAAGGCTGGAGGAGAAAGCTCTGGCCAGATCCTGGCGTGTCTGTGTCGTGGGGAGCCTGGGCTTTATCCAGAGGACAACAGGGAGCCATTGAAAGATTTTACGTGGAGAGGAGGCATGATCAGATTTGTTTTGGAAACGTAGCAGGGCGGTTTACTAAGAATGTAACGTGGCAGAGTAGCCCATTGAGGGAGACTAGCTGCATCTTGCTTTCTCCACTGCGGCTCCTGCTGAAGAATGACAGGTATTTCCACCCCTTTCCTCTCACTCCCACCCCAGGAGGGGAGCCAAGCCTTTGTGGCTGAGGTCTGGGCTTTCCTTACCCTCAAGGGGAGCTGACAGTGTTCCTCCTGTGTGTGTTTTGAGGCAAAAAGAAAAAGAAGTTGCCAGGCCTTTCTGACTTTTTGTTTTAGAAGGCCTGGGTCCAGCCAGGGAGTGTTGGGGCTAAGAATTGAGACAGGGAACGACTGGTCTCAGAGGGTTTATGGGATGTATAGAGGCTTCACAAGAGGCTGAGCTCCCCAAGACGTGGTGGGTGGTTGGTCGTGGGGGTGAGGAGAGGAAGGAGTGGAGAATGGCTCCCGGGTTACCAGCTGCCTGCTGGAAGTCAGGTGGTGGGGCCAGGCACTGCCTAGAGAATAGGAGGCATTCAGCTCATAGCGCGAGCAGATCCCCGTAGACCTGCGCAGCAAACAGCTGCGAGCAGAGACAGCTTGGACTCCCACCCCGACCAGGAACTGGCACCCTGACACCCTTCGGGGAGGGAGAAAATCTGGTGTCCACGCTGCTGCCAAGTGCCCTGTTGGTCTCTCCTGCCAGGCATGGACCAGAGAGCATTTCCCAGGCCGGCGCTGAAGGGAGCCAACCACTCTTTGCACGGATTGGAAGTACCAGAGTGAGCTCCAGCATGGACTCAGGGCCTGGGTGGGCCCCAAAGTGCAGAGTGAGACAGAGCCCATCCCATGAGCTCCCAGGCCTTATTTCCCTCGTTGGTAAAACCAGTGCTTTGGACCTGATGTTCCACCCAGCTTCTTCCAGCCTGTGAGTTCTGAGCCTAGGAGGAGTTGCCCGAGGGCCAGATGGAGCAAAACACATGGTCGCAGCACATTGGCAGGAGCGTGGAGCCATGTGCTGAACTGGCCAGACCCCCACAGCGGTCAACAGGGAAGGATTCCCAGAGAGGAGTCGAGGGAGTCTATAAGTCGGTTGACAGCAGCAGCCATTCTCTCTGCTGCCTCACTTTGGTTCCCTGTGCTGGGTCCAGGGCAGCTGCCTGGCAAGGGCCACGAGCATAGCGAGTGCTAGTTCCTGCTTGTTCACTGGCCAAGGAAGCAGACTGGCGTCATTGTGCCCCTGGCTCTAGGCTCGCAGCTCTCTCTCTTCAGCTGCGCACTTCCTGCTACTTTCTCGTCTCCCTGCGCACTTCCTGCCACTGCTCAGGGATGCCCCAACAATAAAAAGGTGCTTCTGAAGACCAAGGCTCATTTTCCTTCCCCTTTCTCCCGCCAATGCTCCTCTGCCTCCCAACTCTATCCACTTTCCCGATTGCTGAATTCCTCTTTCCTGATTACCTTCCCCAGCAGCAGACTCCCCTGAGAGATGAGAGAATGTCTGACCAGTGGCCTGGTGCCCAGAGGGGTGGGAAGGGCAAGAGGAATGTAACCACCAAGACCGAGCAAACTGCCAAGGGCCAGGATATACAGCAGCCGTGCATAGGACAGTCAAGATGAAGGGAGTGTTATCCCCATTTTACAGACGAGAAAACTGAGTCTCAAAGAGTGAAATAACTAACCTGAGACCACAAAAGCAGTACAAGTCAGGATTTAAGACCAAATATCCTTGGCTTCCTTTGTGTTTCCTTTCCATTCTCTCAAAAAGACATTTATTGACCATCTACTTTGCACCAAACACTGTACCACACCTGGGGCAGCAGAGACAAATGGAGCAATGTTGTAGCCTGTAAGCACTTGCAGTCCAGACGGGAGATAAACACAAATAGTATGGTGAGTGGCACACAGGGCAGTGGGAGGGGCCCGGGGGGCATGGACAAAGCCCTATGGGACCTTGGAGAGGGGACAGACTACTCAAGGCTTTCCAGGGGAGATGACAGGCAGGGGAGTCCCAGAGGATGAGTCACAGTTACCAGGCACAGGAGGGGGTGGAAGGACGAGCTGGCCAAGGGGCCAGCATACGTGAGGCACCTGGGTGTGAAAGCATGTGGCACCACCCAACCCAAGGGAATTCCTTCACACCCTGAGCAGGGGGCTTCCTGTCCCCCCTCCCCTGGCCCTGGGATCTGGGCCTGGAGACACTGCCCCAAGCCTGGCTTCAGGGGGGAGGGCTCTGCCAGTGCCTGAGGCCCCCCTGACAGCCGCAGCCCCCTCCTTCAATTGGATCTTCAGTTTAGCTAAGCCATTGGATCCCATTGGGTCTGATACCATCTAATTGGTTGTGGCTAATCCCATATTAACTTCTCCCGCAGAAGCTAGAGGGCCTCTCCCCACCCTCCATCACGTCTGGCCCCTACAGAAGCTGCTGTTATCATGTTTATGAGCCTCCATAACCACAGACAGGCGAATTTGCATATAAATAACCTGCCAGCACTGGAGGCTGCAAGAGGCACCTGGTAACGACTCTGTTTATTACTCTGGAGAGAGAAGGGGAGCAAGGCAGCCTTGTGCGCTGGGTGGCCCAGGCGGGATGGCTACATTTCCACCCACTGATTAGCTGAGAAAGGGTCAGTGACCCCCAAACAGCAGAGGAGGAAGAAAGGTAAAACCTCGCAGCTCCTCCCCTTTGAGAAACACCGGCCCTTGAAGCCTGAGATTGCAAAACCTACCACGTCACCGAGAAGGCTGGTCCTGCCTGAAAATTAATCCCAGCAGCCACGGAGGGGGCTGGATGCAGCTGGGGGGACTCCAGGCAAAGGGAGAAGGGTCATGTCCTCAAGAACTGTCTATTGCAGAGCACAGGCCACAGAGCTGGGGGGAAAGCACTGACCAGACAGCAAGGTGAGGGCTGGAGGTGCAGGAGCCAGTCCTGCCCCTGAGAAGGCTTCAGGGAGAAGGGTCACCTGGGCCAGCCCAGGAAGAGTCGGTAGACCTTGCCTGGGTGGACAGCAGAAGAGGGAAGTTCCCCGACTGGAGGGGGTGAGGTGAGCAAAGGCGTGCTGGGTGCATACAACAGCAGGTGGACTATTCAGAGGTGTGGAATAGGGAGATACGCTGATGAGCAGCAGAAGGAGCAGCTGAAAGGGTGACCCGAGTCAGCTATGCGTCCCCACATGACGGGGCTGTGACTTTAGCTCCTAGACCTTGAAGGTTTTCGGAGAGAGGAGTGGTGTTAGTTGGGGCAGCTCTGTGTGTAAAAGCTGGCTGCTGAAATCTCCGTTAAAAGGTGGGCTGGCACCAGGGTTACCAGAGAAGGCAGGGAGGGATCACCCTCTGCACGATCTGACACCTCGTGAACACACCAGCAAGGCTTGATCCAGACAGAGGCCATGGCCCCAAAAGGAATGGGAAACCAGAGGTCAGTGGAAGCTGGAGTCATCCTGGAGGGGTAGAGGCGAGAAGGACAGGTTCAGAAGACGGGAGACCTACAGCCAGAAAGCAAGCCAAGGCAAGGGGGATGCTGGGGAAATATAATTAAAAAAGGAATCTACTCCCAACCTAGAAAACCTCTCCATGAAGAGACAGAAAACAGTCTTCTTATTGAATAAGCATTAAACCAGCATGTGATGCGCACTACAGACATCTGCTGAGAGATTGCAAAGACAGGACGCGATCTCACTGCCTCCACAGCCAAGCAGACACAATCTATTGCATCCGTGTTTTCAAGATAAACAGAAACTAGTTCTCTGGTAAGAGGACTTGACAGTATCAAGCCCAAAAGAAACTCAGAGAGACAAGCTCTCTGGAACAAAGGAGTTTATTTGGGAATGGCAGAGGATTGCCATCTAGGATATGCGTGCTATGACAGATCACAGGTAGATCCAGGCGAGTCAGGGCAAAGGAGAATCTTTTAAAGAAAAAGAGAAGAAGTCCAGCTAAACTGCTTTAAAGTAAATTTCATAGGCCACGAGCTCATTGTAGGAGTTGGCGTCTGTCCACTGTGGAGACAGCCCCAGCCATTGCTAGGTAAGTATCCTTGTACAAGCGGCTTACCTGGAACACGGAAGACTTGAGGAGGTTCTTGTGATAAATCCTGCTACCTGCCTACATGCAGCATTGTCTTGTCATAAGTCCTGTTGCAGGCATGTGTGTGTGTGAGGGCTTCTTCTTCATGGCAGCCCACAACTCCACCTTGTTGGGGTTTGACATAAGTGACTCCATGATGGTACTGGCAACTTTTACACCACCATCATTTATCATTCATCCTAACTTTACCTGGTGATTGGGGTCACCACCTGTTATCTTATTGGCCTTATCCGGAGAAAAAACCGAACTTCTCATTTTTACAACAGGAGATAGTTTTACATCCTGCAGCAGGGCACCTGCCAACATTAGGCTCTTACCTCCTGCAGGAAGTGGAAGATAGGGACACTATCTCCTTGGATGTTTGCATTTCAAAGAATGGCTCCAAGGTACTTGAAAGACTCTGAGCTGCCAGAGGCTTATTTGGCCGTTATAAAGGTTTGTGTGCAAGGTCTGTCCAGAAAATACCTGGCCGTTGTTAATATAACAAGAACGGTTTGCACAACGTCCATGTAACCTGGCAGCCAAGGCGAGTGGACTGGGATGCACATGTGTGAACAACGATGACTTCACTGTACTAGTGAGTGGCACCAGACGCCATGGAGTGAGCATGTGCACTGTGTGGCCGTTGCATTCAAAATGACTGAGCGAGCAGAGCAACTAATCTGCATCAAATTTTGCGTTAAGCTTGAACATTCTTCCAAGGAAACTATTCAGGTGATTGAGAAGGCTTTCAGGGACAATGCAATGAGTGAGCACGAAAAAAAGTGTGGCACAAATGCTTCAAAGATGATCAAGAATGTGTTGAAAGTGATCCATGTTCTGTAGACCTGCAACTAGCAGAACACCTGAGAATGTTGAACGTGTGGGGTCAGACTAAGAGACGCTGAGAGAGCTGTGTGAGGTCGCAAGGTGCCTACATTGAAAGGGACTGAGATGTCATTATCCTATGTATAATGTTTTTTATATGTTGTATCTTTTTCAACATATGTCTCTATTTTTCATATTACAAGGCCGGATACTTTCTGGACAGACATTGTACATTTGAAAAGGACAGAGAAAGAAATTCCAAAAAGGGAGAGGGGGAGAAGTCTCTAACCCTATTTTCAACAGAGAGAATTGAGTCTCTTATTTTTAATTTGTATTCACTCTCCTAGGACCAATAGACTCAGAAGTAGCTGAATTATTGTGGGGAAAGCACTGGGTTTGAATTCCATCTCTGCTTTGTGCTAGCTGGGTAGACAAGTCAACTCTCCTCTCTGAGTTGGTTTTCTCATCTTTGAAATAAGGGTTAAAATTGCTACCTCACAGTGTCATGAGAAATAAATGAGATCATATTTTAAAATCATGTGGAATGCAGTAGGCAGTCTGAAATATTCCCTGTTGAAATTAAGTTGCATAATATTGTGAAGGTTGGCCGGGCGCAGTGGCTCACGCCTGTAATCCTAGCTCTCTGGGAGGCCGAGGCGGGCGGATTGCTCGAGGTCAGGAGTTCGAAACCAGCCTGAGCAAGAGCGAGACCCCGTCTCTACTATAAAATAGAAAGAAATTAATTGGCCAACTAATATATATACAAAAAATTAGCCGGGCATGGTGGCGAATGCCTGTAGTCCCAGCTACTCGGGAGGCTGAGGCAGGAGGATTGCTTGAGCCAGGAGTTTGAGGTTGCTATGAGCTAGGCTGACGCCATGGCACTCACTCTAGCCTGGGCAACAAAGCGAGACTCTGTCTCAAAAAAAAAAAAAAAAAAAAAAAAAAAAAAAAAAAGAATATTGTGAAGGTTGGAATAGTAGGATGAGGGGTAGTTCACTCTTCATCATCAAAACACCAAAATGCTGACACTGGATCGACCTTTAAAGCCTAAGTCAGATGGTTACGGGGCAGATAGAGGGACATGTGCCTCTGTACAGCTAGCAATAGATTCAGGATGCCTATTTCCCTAAGAGGTGTCGCAGTCAGAAAGTATAAATAGGTTACAGACAGGTTTAGGATGCTTACGAACAATAGCTCTAAATGGGTTAAGGAGGAGGCAGATGTTGGGCATGACCCTAACTCTGAGGCTGACAGCTTAGGGTAAAGCCTTCCCATAAAATGGCCTTGGAAACACTGCCACAGACAGATTGGCCAGATAGATGCATCACGGGTTTGGACTTAGGGGATAATTCTTCTATCTCTCTATGCTATGTCTCACGGGTCCCCCAAATCCCCAAGATGATAGGCTGAATTTGCAGTGGTGCCCTCTCTACTGCTCCTTTGCCATTGCTGCCAAAGCCCAGAATGGCGTGGTCCCTCCCAGCAGAGGACTCCTGTGCACCTGCGCTGCAGAGGGCCCCTCTCTTGAGACGGGGTAAGGAGGACACGAAGGCCTCCAGTCCCCGGGCAATGATGCAACACCGAGAACCACAGTGACCAAATCTCACCTCCCTTTGCACTTTCCAGGCCCCTGCATCTGTGGGATGCCTTCCTGTTGCCATGGCTACTGGATCCCCAGGGAGCCTGTGTGGCCCCAGCTGCCATCTTGGGGTGTTGCTAATGGCATATGTTCTTAAAATTATTGCAAAGCCTGATGGCACAGCCCCACATTGGGGCTCCTAAATTAGAGAGAAGGGGTGTCCCATGGTGAAGCCACCTTCTGTTTTTTGACTATTTGGGCCTGGGGAGAGAGGTTGAGAAGAGCAATAGACCACAGTTTACAGGGTTTTCCCAGCTTGCTTTGGCGAGGTCATCCCACTTTGGCCAGCACCTGAGCAGTGTCTAGAGGCTCAGGGGAGGGGAGTGTCCCCTGAGACACGCCCCCTAAGCCAACTTCCCACCACTCCTGCCCCCTGTCCTCTCCCGGCATCAGAGAGTGGCTGGTGCAGGCCCAGCTGCACCCTGGGTAAGGCAGGTAGGGTGGATGTGGAGTGAGAGAAGGTGGGTGGGGAAAGAGAGCTAGCAGAGTGCCCACAGGAAGTGGTAGGCTTTCATCGAGGATGGCTGGGGTGAGGGGCTGCTGGAGCAGATGGCAGGATCAGGGCAGGGCAACCGGTGACAGAGCCGACAGGGAGGGTGAGAGCAGAGCTAAGCCCAGCGCTGGCTGGCGCTGGGGATGATTGAACGGCCGCTCGGGAGGGATTGAAGCGGGAGACAAAGGATTTGCTGCAGAGCCCAGAGCCCTGATGGAGCACGGGGGACGCATTGATGCAGCAGATAGCGGCCGCAGCGGCCCGGGCGGAGCGGAGGGGTGATTTAGCACCTTGGAAGGCAGGACAGGCAGGACCTGTGCTTCAGGGACCGAGCCGCAGGCTGCCCCCATCCATCCCCTGTGAAGGCAGCGGTGACGGAGGAGGCCCCGCGGAGGGAGGGGTGGCGGCCAGGGGAGAAGCACAAAGCCGGCTCCAAGCACATTTTGCCTGCGACATTCAAACAAATTCCAGGGCAGCTTTTCTCCGGGAAAAGGAAACGTGGTTCAAAGAGACCATAATGAATTGGCTGAAATAAATAGCTAATTAGTTCCAGATAGCTTCGGAGCTTCGCAGAAGAGCTTGCTGAACGGTGCAGTGGACAGCTGCCACCCCTGCCCGGCTGGACACAGGGACTCAAGGCTCAGCCTCTCGGAGAGGGAGTTCCCAAGCCAGCAGTTTAGACAGTGGCCCTCGCCCAGGCACCTCCCCTTAGCTACCCGGAGGTGGCTTCGTCCTCATGGCACCAGGGAGAGAAAAGGCATGTGCAAACAGGACCTGGGCTTCATTCCGGGTTCTGCAGCTGCCACCTTAGACTCCTGGAATGGCTTCTCTGAGTCCAGTTTTCTCAACTGAAAAAGGAGATGAAGCCAAGCTGATTCCCACCGTGACCACTCCCGGGGTTTTTGTGAGACTCAAATGAGAAAAGGTTGTGGCACCTAACACTGGCTATTACCACCCATTAGACGCTAAGCTTCAAGAGGGAAGGTGGGCTGTTTTGCTCACTTTTGCGCCACCTTCTGCGTTTAATATGATGCCTGGCATGAATATTTGTTGAATCTTGCTGAGTTGATGGGACTCTTCCCTGCCCCAGTGGTACCTCTAGTCATCCACAGACAGAGTCCAAGAACGTTAGGGGGTCTGACCTAGGGGTATTCAGGTGTGACCCTGCCCTAGAGCCAACCCCCAATAATGTTGGGATTGGCCATCACCTTGGAAGGCAGAGAATGGGGAGTTATCTAAGGTTTGATGGAGGGGGTGGCCCTGGAGTAACCTGCTTCTCCTGTTCATCTCTGGCTTTCTGATTCAGAGGCAGAGACGGGGCCACTTTGTGACCTTCACACACTATTCAGTCTGATATCTGGAGCCCTGCAGTATATCAATCTTCTTATACTGCATACACATTCCACATTAATTATAATTCAGATACAACCAGCAGTTAAGTGGCAGTTGACTAGTTGACATGTTTTGTAGACATGTAATCAAACATTTATTAATTTTGATTTCTCAGTTCCCTTTTTGCACCATGGGGCCAATCAATTTTTTGTTTCAGGTAGCAAACATTTCTGGAGGCCTTTGCAAAGTTCACAGGACCCAGGAACCAGGCCCAGCCCTGGGTGAAAAAGCAGCTGGGGAGGGAAAGGGGTATCGTGGTGCCAGGACACCCCGTGCTCTCCCAGAGAGGGGGGAAGCAGCAGGTCTGTGGCTTCAGCACTTTTGCAGGAAATAGGAGAAGTGCTGTGTTCCCGGAAACAGCCACCAGATGCTGTGTGAGCCTGGACCAGCTGTGTGGCTCGTCTGGGCTTCAAACTTTCCCTTAGAACAGAACTTGAGAAACAGGGATGGAGGTGCAAGGGAAGGGGGATGGCCAAGCATTCTCTCCTCCAGGCCAGATGTGACTGACAGCATGGGAGTTGGGGGGGGGCAGTATGGCCTGGACCCCTGGAGACAAGCCAAGGGCATGTTTGTTTCCCTCTAGGAAGCAAGGTTCAACCCCCCCCCCCACACACACACACACACCATGCAGAGTGAGCTGGCCCTCCCCCTGCAGTCTCTGCAAAGCAAGAAGGGATCTGGTCAGACCCAAGTCCCATCATACCAGCTCCCTGCCTGCTATGGACTGAATGTGTCCCCACAAAATTCATATATCGATGCCCCACCCCCAATGAGGCTGTATTTGGAGAAAAGGCTTTCAAGGAGGTAAGTATGGTTAAAAGAGGTTATAAGGGCAAGACCCTGATCTGATAAGATTAGTATCTTTCTAAAAAGAGACAGGAGAATGCTCTCTTCCCTTCTCCTACTTCTGACACCAAACCAATCCTATAATTCTCCAGTGCCAGCTGGATGTCCTACCATTCAATCCTATTCTGACACTAACTGCCTGGCGTTAGCATCAGATTCCATGGGTTGAAGGGATCAGTCCCACAAGACCGCCTCACTTCAGAAACCAGTCGCAAGTCCTAGAGACCACTTGCACTTCTGACCAACCGTCTATAAATCAGGGGTTCTCGTGGACCCCTCTCAGGTTCAATAATTCCCTGGAACATTTGCCAGTTTATTATAAAGGCTACAATACAGAAACAGCCAAATGGAAGAGATGCGTAGGACCAAGTGCAGAGGGCAGGGTGGGGTGGTGCAGAGCATCCGTGCTCTTTGGGAATGCCACCTTGCCACCACACCGGTGTGTTCACCAGCCTGGAATCTCTCCGAACCCTGTGGTTTAGGGGTTTTTATGAAGGTTTCTTTATTTAGGCATGATTGATTAAATCATTGGCCATTAGCGATTGAACTCTATTCCAGCCCCACTCCCCCTCCTGGAGAGGGGGGATGGAACTGCAAGTTCTAACCCTCTAATCATGGTTTGTCTTTCTGGCAACCAGCCCCCATCTTGAAGCTATCTACCCACCCACCCACTCACCCACCCAATCACCCCAGGAGTCATCTGATTAGCATACAAGAGACACGCATCTTGCAGGAGACTCCAAGGGCTTTAGGCACTGTGCCAGGAACCAGGACAAAGGAGGCAAATGTGTTTCTCAAAGACCCCCTCCCCCAGTGCTCACCACGAGTGCGTCCCCCCACAGCACACGAGGTTCCTCTGCGTGGGATGTTTTCTAGACCAGCATCAGCCTGTCTATGACATCAGTAATTAGGGTCAGAGAGAAACATTAGAGAGAAGGAAAGGAGGAGCAAGCTACTCTCCCAGTTTCTCCGAGCCCCTTCATTGAGGATGCAAGCATCTGTCTTCTCTCCATTGTCCAGGCAGGCTGCATCTTTGTGTTTGCGGAGCAGGACCCAGCCCTTCTTCGGTGAATCTTGTGCCCTATCCCAGTTTCTTCAGGTGCTTACATGGACCGGCATTGATGGGTCCATGACGGTGACTCCCCTTCCTCCTCTTCCCACCCAAACATGCAAACATCCTACTCCCTAGAAGATGGGGGTGCTTCTGGGGCTGTGTGGACAGAGAGATGAAAACAAACTATGCCCTTGGTGATTTTCCTTTCTGGATTTTGTAAGCCAGTGCTGTTTCTGAGCGAAATCAGATCCATGTGGTCCTAATTCACGTACACACTGGGCAAAGGTTTGTGCATAAGAGAGATGGAGGTCCCAAAGGCCCATTTTAGTTGATTTAACAAATCTCTTTCAAGTTCTTTTCATTAGGAAGCAGAAGTTGTCTGTTCCCAAACCATGCACACACGTGCAGGCAAACCCGCCTACCCCTACTAGTTCCAAATCCTGTATCTCTCCAAACCTGAAGACTGAAACATCCCCATGAACCAAGAGTTCTGGAACACTTTTTCCCTCTTCTTGACTTAGCATCTGCTGGGGAATGGAAGGTAGCCTGGGAGGAACTTGCAGATTCTTCCTGGGAGGGCACAGCCAAAGTGCCCCCCTTGCTCGATGAAGCCAGCACCCCTGTGGACCCTCCTTTGCCCACACAGCCCTACCCCAAGAAGTGGTGGCTGCAAATGCACATCTTGAGCCTGTGTTAATTTTGGTTTTGGTGGGAGGACCCTGGGCTAAGAACAAAGTCCCACAGGGACTGCGGAGCCCTGAGACAGGTCACTGGTTTCCCATCCTCTCTGTTGGGCAGGACCTTCCAGAAGCACCTGGGGCAGCGCTCCTCCCCCAAAGCCAGATGCACTATCAGGTGCACAGAGCACCGGAATAGGAATCCAGAGACCTTGGTGGTGGCCCCAGGTCCCCAGTTACCGGCTGTGTGACCTGGACCAAGTCACTGCACTGCTGAGCCTCCTTCCTTCCTCTGTGAAATGAGTATAATGAACACTGACCATCTTCCACAACAAATGGTAAAGGATGTCAACACGCTTTGCCACGCTTTGCTATGGAGATGTCAGGGCTACCTGTCTTAGATCATGTCACCAGCAGTCCTATTTATAGACCTTTCCAGGGCAAGGGATACTGGAGCTCCCACCGGTAACAGCCACTATTGTCTCATAACTGGGAAGTCCTTCCTAGCATCCAACCTGAATTGCTTCTGAAACAACTCATCTTTTGTGTCGCAAGTGGACCTGAGTATATGTGTGACCGAAGTGTTCTTACTGTTTTCTGTGCGAGCACACACTCTGTGCACATCCCACTGCAGGGGGATGCGCTTGGTGAGGAGGAGGAAGGCAGCAGTCTGGGGGCTTCCCCCGTCTGAGGCCTGGACCACGCAGAACCTTGAGCAGCCCACCACTGCTGTGATCGCCCAGCCAGTCACACGGTGCGGTGGGACTGCCGCGAGGGCGTCTCCACTTTCCTCATCAGAAGGAGAGCAATGTGAGCAGCTTTGACTGTTTTTCAAATCAACGAGTATGAAATACACCCAGAACTTGGGATATGAAATGTGTCATTTTCATCTGTGAAATTTGCACCCACTGACCTCATATCCTCCCTGAAAATGGGGGACTTTCTCACCTCCCACCTCCAATTTAATCTGCATCTGATGTGCTGGCGGACCTCAGACCCATGTGCATCTCTTGGAGCTGTTTCCTTCCACTCAGGAGTGAACGATTGTTCCGGCGAGCCGGGCTGACGGGAACCACACCTGTCCCGTGTGGGTGCCTCGCCTTCTCTCTTGCCCTCTCAGGACCTCGCCTGGAAAACACAGAGGCTCCAGCGTCCTGAGATTTGCAGCCCGTCTCTGTCTACACCCACAATTCAATCATGCAACCCTGAGTGGGCGTAAAAACGGATTTTCTCTCCTAATGACTCCCTTAACCGAGCTGATGGCCGCCCTCCCTCTGGGCGTTGTAGGTAAGAACTCGAAAGGCAGACGGCCCCCTCGCCTCTCCGCCCCTCCGCCCCTCTGTCTCTTGGAGGCAGAGGGGCCCAGGTGGAGATATCGCGTGGATGTGCCCAGATCAGCAAGGCAGAGAGATCAGACTCAGGGACAGGAGGGGGCTGCACGTCCCCCGGGCTCTCCCTCTCCTGCCAGCCCCATCTCCATGCCATTAGCCTCGCTCGGTGTGTGCCGTTAATGGGCTGGGAAGGACAGATCGCCCCTCTTGCCTGCGGAGAGGAGGGGGCTGCCACTTGTTGCCAACCTCAGAGTCGGCACAGAGTGCTGGGAGGGCAGGACTGGGGCCAGGCAGGCCTTGGCTTGTGGCCTGGCCCTCCGCAGCCTGACCGGAGCGAGAAGGACGCGGCTCCCCGTGGTGGCGCGGTGGGCAGCTGGCAGGAAAATTCCTCATGTTCACGTTCCCCTCCATTGATCTTCGGCTCTCCTCCTCAGCGGCTAGGAGACTCCAGAACGCACACTTCCTGAGTGCAGAAAAAGGACCTGTGAATAATAATTGTTTATATTTGATTAACTCTTCCGCATCTGCTGTCTGGATCTCTTAACTCACCGACGTGCTAGGGAAGGAGAGGAGGCTGCGTGGTGAGGACCCGCTGAAGCAGAGGAGAAGCCGCTTGGCCAGGCGCAGCGTCACAGCCAGGAGGGCACTGAGACGACCGCCAGTGCCTCCTGGCTCACTTCCTTCTTGCCACGCTCCATCATGCCACCTGTCAGCGTGGGATGGGGCACAGTCTTATTAATTGGGGCAGGATAGCAGACTGGGGCATGGGAGCCTGGGGCCACGCCCAGCCCCGCTCCTGCTTAGAGCCCTGTGACCTGGCTGGAACTGGGGCTGGGCACCTTACCCAAGGGCAGCAGGTTCACAGCTGACCAGGGCTCTGGGAAATGGCCAGGTGCAGAAGGCAATCAGCTGGACAGCAGTGAGCTCAACCAGCCAGTCTCCCTGTCAATGCAAAAAGGAAATAGCAAAGCAGCTGGTAGGGACAGGGGAAGGGAAAGACAGACACCCTCAGAGCAGATGAGTCCTGTTGGCGGTGGAGTCCGGAGGGAAGAGCCCCAGGTTCTGGCTGTTGTGCCAGGGAACCATGTCCCAGGAGCTCCACTGAATGCCCCCACCTCACCCAGTCTGCCAGCCCAAGCCCATGAGGCCCCCGTGCCACAGCTCCTGTCCTGGGATGTTATCATAAATATCCTTGCAATTAATCTCCACGTTCTGGCAGGCTCTGAACCCGCTGGGGAAACAGCACCAGGTTTCATAAATTTGCCTGATTACAAATCACATGGGCAGTTTGTTAAACCTACAGACTCCAGGGTCCCGTTTCAGACCATTGGATCAGAATCTCCAGGATGGAATAGGACGTGCACTTAACGAGCACCCAGGTGGGTCTTATGGCAAACTTGGGAAACCCTGGTTCGTTCCCACCCTCCTTAATTCAGCCACTAGGATCAGCTGAATTGAATGTGCCACACTAAGTTGTTTAAAAAGAGAGAAAACAACCATGTGGGGGGTCAGCTGGGCAAAAAACAGAGGTTTTTCCTGGGGCCACTCTGCCCTGGCTCCAGGAAGGATATTCTATTAGCAAGAGTTGGAGCAGTTTCCCTCAGGAGGGAGGTCACGGGTGGATGTGATGACCCTGGACTACCATTTTTAGTTGTAGAAAAGAGGAAAGTCACAGTTCTGGGGAAGACATCTCCGATTTTCCCTGAATGTTCATTTTCCTCTCCCCCGTGGTAAGGGTATTTTTAGCTGGACACATAGCATCCTGTGATGTTGTAAAATACATATTTCATCTTTGACCCTATTTCCTGGCACACAACTCCTGAAATCCTTAGGAACCCCGAAATGCTGTCTTTTTGTATGCTAATGGGTTGACTGATAGCTGGCAGCCCTTGGGTAGCTTCAGGATGTGAGCTGATCATAGGAGAGACCAAGGCAGGATTAGAGGGTTGGGCCTTTCAGCCCCAAACCCCAAGCCCTGGGGAGGGGAGAGGGGCTGAAGGTTAAGTTGATCTCCAGTGGCCAGTGGTTTAATCAGTCATGCCTATGTAATGAAGCCTCCATAAAAACCCAGAGGGCCAGGGCTTGGAGGGCTTCCTGACACCTGCACCCGGGGAGGTTGCTGGGGGGTGGTTCCCCCCAGGGAGGCTATGGAAGCTCCCCACCTCTTCCCACATGCCTGGCCCTATGCACCTCTTCATCTGCATCCTGCATACTATACTTTATGATAAACCTGGTAAAGGTAAGTTTCCCTGAGTTCTGTAAGCCGCTCCCGCAAATTAAACCCAAAAGGGGGGTCATGGGAACCCCAACTTGAAGCCAGTCGGTCAGAAGTTCCAGAGGCCCAGACTTGTGACTGGTGTCTGAAGTGGGGGCAGTGTTGGGGTCCGAGCCCTCCCCCTCCCCTGTGGGGGTCTGACACTATCTGAATCAGAGGACACCCAGCTGGTGCCTGCTGCAGAATTGCTTGCTTGCTTGGTGTGTGTGGAAAAAAGCCCACACATTTGGTCATAGAAGTCTTCCATGCTGATTGTTGTGGTGTGAGAGCAAAGACAATTTGGATGTTTTCCTCAGCACAAAATAAAAAAAATTTCCCAGCCTCCCTTGCAGCTGGATGTGGCCATGTGACTAAGCTGTGCCAATGGGAGGAGAGCAAAAGTATGCCAGTGATGGATGAGTTCTTACGGACAAGGTGATGCCCTCCCCTTCCCTTTTGCCTTTCCCACTGGCTGGGATGCAGCCCTGGTGGAGAGTCACCTTGGACCACGTGAACAAGGGCCACTCTAGCGATGCCAGAGCAGCAAGGCAGAAGTGGCCTGGGTTCCTACACCATGGGGCTACCTCACCAACCGTGTTACAGGAGAGTGACACAGATTTCTATTTTGTGAACACCACTATTTGGGTTTATTATAGTTTTACTGCAGCTGAATCTATATCTTAATGACAGTGTCTTAGAGCAATTTCCACTCAGAAGCTGTGTTCACCACACCTGCTCCACTTCATGACAAGCCTCAACCCCCTAGAAACCTCCCCCAAGCCCTCCCATCCATCAGAGCAGGGCCTGTGCTTCACGAGTCCTTGTCCCTAGGATCAGGACACCAGGGGCAGGGGTTGCCTCCCACTGGCATATTCAGTGGCATTCTAGCATATTCCACACTCCAAGTGGATTATTTTATAAAAATCCTTTCCTCTATTCCACAAAATTAGATTCAGTAATAATCACAAAATGAAATAAACATTAATAATGGCCAAAAAATAAACACAAACAGTGGAAATGTTCTTCTATTGAACCTCATATATATAATCATTCCAATAAAAGAATTTTTAAAAAGTAATATTTTAGGTAAATAATTGTCTAGTAATTAATAAGTGAATTTTAATAACACTCAAATATTTGCAAATGGCACAATTTAGGCAAATACTAAATTGTGCCAATGATATTATAGTTCATCTTTTTTTTTTGGATTCATTCTTTTGCTTTAAACAATTGACAATTACTACTTTTAAAAGAATAACAAATTATAATTTTGAAGATATTTTAAAGATAATATCAAGAAATAATAAAGATATTATTTTAAAGATATTTAAATTAGGCAAAATATTAAGCAAAATATTTCACAAATGAACTAAAATTTACACTTACCAAACGAAAACATTATACTTCACGGTTTGCACTTGGTTTAATTGTTATATATTTCAAATGCAAATGAAAATTCCAAGTGGTCCCACAGAACAACAGAGTGGATGTAACCCAAGATCTCATGCTCCATTAAAATCACCATGCTGTGGCACTGCTACTGTTGATTGAGAGTCTACTGGGGGTTTTTTGGTTTGTGTTATTTTATTTTTATTTTGGTTTTGTTTTATTTTTTAGAGATGAGGTCCTCCCATGTTGCCCAGACTGGGAGGGTCCACGGTTGAACAGCAGGAATACGTAGTGCCCCAGGAATTAGAGACAAACCACACCTGAGTCAAGCTCAATTCTGAACAATTATGAACTGATTTCTTAAGACAATCACGTGTAACTAAGTCCATGTGTGTTAGGGGCTGACCGAACAACTGAAAATTCTCTTAATTAACTTTCATGTGCGTCTAATGTCTATTAAAGAATAAGTAATAAAAGTATGCTAATTTGAAATTTCTATACATACTGTCAACACCCAATTTGTAACTGTTGCAATTATTTAGAACTTAGACCAACAAAAGACTTTTGAGGAAGGAGTTTTATCACTGAGGATGCTTAGAATTTCCAGTGACTAGTGATTAAAGAAGAGCAGACTGACTTTTAGGCAATGGTGCTGTTTCTGAATTCTTTGCAGACGTGTGCAGCCTGCGTGTGGGCGCACACTAGCTCAGCCCTTTGCTCTTAGGTCCCGCCTTAGAGGTGGAGGCCTACGCATTTTGGGCTCAGCTGTTTCCTCTTAGGAAGGCAAAGTTTGGGCACATTAGGACCCAAAACACTAGTTTTCAGCTCTTGCCAACCAAAACTCATTTGTCATTTTTGCTTTTTTTTTTTTTTTAAACCCTAGTACTTAATTTTATGAATGGACCAACAGTGAATTGCCCTTCTTTCTGAACTGAGCTAAATAACCACAGCCACAAGCTTTAGGAATTACCGTACACACTCTTGCAAAAGTTTGAGTGAGTTTTTGTTAGAAACCCAAAGAGCCTCAGGAGGCCAAGAGCCTTGAGTCTCGGCTGCGGAGCCCACAGTGGCGCGGGTGGGTGGTGGGAGTCGGGCGGCTGGACGGGCTGCAAGCCAAGGGGAAAGGGGAAAGGACCTGGGACATGGCACTCAGGAGATAGGAGGGTGCAAGTAAGCAGCCTGGCATCAAGGAAGCCAGTCATTAACAGTAATAATATCTCTGTTTAGCCTTTACAACACAAAAATGTTTCTCTTTATATCTTCCCGACAACTCTGCAAAACGAGTGGGGGTGGGAGGGTGGTTAATGAATATCTGCCCAAGGTCTATCAGCTAGGAAGGGAGGATTTGAACCCATGGCCTTGCACCTTCCCCACACTGCCTCTGACACTGGCTCCTATGCCAGCCTATAGCTAGAAGGGGCCGAGTATGGGAGCTGGGATTCAGAGGAGGGCCTCCAGACCCGGGCATCCTGGGGGCAGAGTCATGGAAAGAGTGAGGCAGGCACGACCCTCTCCCTACGTGCCACACCAAGCACGACGTTTGGGCACAGGTGCCAGGGCAAGTGCCCAGTTCTCAGACTTGGAAGCAAGATCAGGGCCTCTTTCCCAGCAAGCTTAACTTGTAGCAGAGTCTCTGAGCACCCAGCCAGGAAGACCAATTCCCTTGGCCTGGGGTCAGAAGCAGAGCACTTCCAGGCAAGGGGAGAGGGGTGGGGGAGGGGCTTGGCGGCCAAGACCAGGCCAGGCCGGCTAGGCACTGAGCCTGTCCTCTCAAGGACACTGGAGAGTGTGCCTGGACCCCACAGAGCTGGGCCACCACATGGCCTCCTAAGAAGCCCCCTGCTCCAGAGAGTTGCACTGGGCAGGAACAGGAAGCAGGATTCTTCCGGGTGAATTCCAGGTCATAGAACGCCTTTGTATAGATTTTTTTTTGAAAATTGAGAAGACCAAATGCCTAAATGTCTTTGTTTCTGGCCATGAATGCTTGAAAGGGTTTGGGAACTTGTCGCCATTGGGATCAGCAGCAGCAGCAGCAGCATTTTATTCATTCAACAGACACAAATATCTGCCGAGGGCCTACTACGTACATGCCCAGACCCATTCCAGGCGCCGGACAACTGGCAGTGACAAAACTCACAAATCCCCGCCTTCACACAGCTCAATTCAAATGGCAAAGACAGACAATAAGCAGATGAACAGCTGACCATGGGGGTGGAATGTGCTATGAGGAACGCTAAGTCGGGCGAGAGGGCCGAGGGCGGCAGGAGGCTGTTTCAATAGGGTTGTCTCCAAGAGGAGGACACATCAGCCCGAGTACCCCATTTCCCACCCCCTTCCTCAGGGTGCCCAGGCGCCCTGGAGTCCCAGACCACAGGCCCTGGTCTGAGCACGGGTTACCAGGAGTGAGCAGTGAAATGGTAGGTCTGTGATCCCCAGGGCACGATTGTCTCCAGAGTTCAGAGGCACATCTGTGCGGACACAGGAAAAGGGAAGGGACAGCCACTTCCTCCAGGGATGTGGCCAGCATGGGAGAAAAGGCATGAGGCATGCATGCAGAAGCCAGGGAACAAATGCCAATTAATACGACGCAAACAGGCCATCTGTCAGGCAGGCTGCAAGGGACAGCTGCATTGGGGGAGGGTGGGCATCAGTGGTCTCCACTTCGATCTGTGTCCAAGTGCAACCTGAATGTCACAGGCTTCCGCAGCCAGGAAGTAAAATGGGGGTTTGGTTCACCTTAATGCCTAAACCTTGATGCTCCAAGCCCCCAGCTGTGTGGTAGCAGAAAGTCCAGGCTTTTAGGGAGTCACCGCCCCCATATATTTCTGACACTTTTCAGGGAAGTCCCCTGTGGGCACAGACCCACCGTGGCCTTGTTCTCTCCTCCCATCACTGAAGCCCCAGACCCAACAGCATCCCTGAGGCACCCCTTCTCGGACTCTGTTCTATTGCCAGTATCTTGCCACCCCCAGACCATTACCACTGTAGTGAAGCCCAACATCAGTGAATAAAAATGCTGCCCATGATTGTGCCACCGCTGGGACAGCTGCAACGCAGTGTGTCATTCTTGCAAAGTGAGAGGGGAAATGCTCACAGCACAGCGAGCACTATAAGGTTGCCCCCTAAAAAATGGTCCAGCTAGCCAAGCAGCTCTTCCACAGCCCACTGGCTTCGCCAAGCTGGGCACACCTGCTCCCCTGGACTGGTTTCAGGGAGGCCTCCACCTGGCCCCCATTCCTGGTGGCCACGCCAGAGCTTTCACAGTCGGGGACAGGCGCTGCTGCCATGGTCCACTCCCTTTGGCCCCACTCCTACCCCAAGCACAGTTGCAGAGCCCACCTCGGCAGGGATCTCTGCCAATTCATCTGGCAGCTCTGATTTTGCCAACAAGGAGAATGCTTCCTCTCGCTCAACCAAGGGGCATCACACAAACAATGATGGAGCAAAGACTTCTCAGCAACCACATGTTACGGATATTTCGGTTCATGAATGTGCAAAGACCTCTTTATCACAAGCCACACACATGTCCCCCAGGGGCTGGGCCAGGGAGATGTGAAGTACCAACACTCCCCTAGGAAGGGTGGGCCAGGCACAGGGTCTGGTGTACTACTGCAGATGCCTTGCTCACCCAGGTGAGCTCTCTGTGAGTGCCTGTCACTCTCCCACGTTATCTGCCCTCACCCTCATCCATCGGACACTTTGTATCCCTACCAGGAGACAAGATTTGCCCCTTTTCATCCCAGGAAGCTCCCTGGTCCCTATGTGACTCAGTGCGTGCATGTCGGGAGAGGCACTGCCCGACACCAACGACGCCAATTGCCAGAAATGCCCCAACCCTACGCGGGAGGCGTGAGGACTGAGTCCCAGCTCATGCCCAGTCCAGAGGCTCCAAATGTGGAGCTGCACTGTGTGCATTTAGCAAGTTGCACTGGGAGTGTTATTTTGAAAAATAAAATGCCTTTATAAGAGATCGGTTGAACACACCCCGCTATATACACACACAGTGGAGAACTATGCAGCTGTGGAAAATGAAATCACTGTGAACTGATATGAAGTGATTTTCAGATGTTACGGAGTGAAAAAAAAAGGCAAAGCACAAAAGAGCATGCATGGTATTTTATCTTTTGTGTAAGGAATAAGGGAAAATTAAAAATGCACGTGTACCTGCTTATTGTACAAGAAGAAACACAAGAAGGATAAATGGAAAATAATGATGTTGGATACCTAAAAGAAGTGGGAAGGAACGGGCCAGAAAGAACATGGGAGGAAATAACACGTCTCTGAGTTTACATTGTTTTTTGGGTTTTGACTTTTGAAAGCATGCCAATAGCCTGCAAATTCAAAAAATTAAATTAGTAAGACTAGGAAGAGAGAAAAGACTAAAAGCAAACTGAAGTGAATGAAGCCAACTGTATTCCAAGCATGAATTGTAACCACACTGAAAAGGAGGGAAAGAGAAAGAAAGAATCCAAGTAATTTATGAAAATAGCATTTGACCATATATGCTCAGGCGGGGACAGGGTAGTAGGTGCACGTGTCGGGGTGAGGAGCGGGGTGGGGTGGGCAAAGCAGTGCGAACAAAAGATTTGCTTATTGTGGTGGAATGAACTACAGGGTTCTCACTGAGGAAGAAGGGACATGCAAATGTGGAATGGAGGGAGGACAGAAGAACCTTGTGGGAATGAACTTGAACTGGAAGTACTGGTATGAACTCATGATATCTAAAATATGTATTGTATATGGATGTTCACATGCATGCACACCTATAAACATGCATGAGCATGCATGTGTGTACATATGCATATTTGTATATACATGCATGTTTCTTAGCTCTGACCACTGAAAGGGCCAAGAAGCAAAGATCTCCCATTAGCAATGAGCACATCTAGTGCCCAGATCCTCGTCTCCTATACCCTTTCCCTCTAAAAAGAGCCAGCACTCCTCAAAGCAGCGGCTGACTCCAGGGCTGGGGCAGAGTAGGTACAAGACAAGCTTGAAACATCTCATGATGCCATGAAGTAAGGAAATGCTCAAAAACAACGACAGGGCATGTCCCAGAATAGAGGAACCACCTTGAATGGGCTCCCTTGGTGCAATCTGGGACAATTTGACCAAAATAATTACATATAAAACTGGATTATAAATCATTGAAAATATAGAAATTCATGAGTCCACACCAATAATAGATATATATTTAGACAATATAGATAGATTATGGATGGATAAAAAGGGGAGGTTGCTTAAGATCCAACTGGTAAAATAGAGAGAGCGGAGTTTGGAGATTAGCATTTTGCAACCTTCACGAGTCTGTCCTAAACTATCAGTGGATAGTAAATCTAGAGAAAAATTTGATAAAAAATAACCTTAAAGTGTCTCCCTACAGATTGCTTACCAGTTACAAGGGAAGGGGGAAAAACAGTAACTAACAATGGAGAAATCAGCAGCACCTTGACCAGATGATCAAAATTAAGATCACCTGTGAGGGACAGATGGCCTTCACCTGCCTCCAGATGTGATACCCTGAGAAGTACACAGCCTCGCCTGTGTTGTATCGTTACTGAGAATGCACAACGCCAGTCCCACCACGGAGAAACGTCAGACAAACGTAGTAGGAGAAACATTCCACTTAAAAAGTGGGGGCATTGTATTCCTCAAAAATATCAATAACAGGCTGAGTGCAGTGGCTCATGCCTGTAATCCCAGCACTTTGGAAGGCTGAGGTGGGAGGATCGCTAGAGGCCAGGAGTTTAAGACCAGCTTGGGCATTAGCCAGACCAATACTGAGTCTCTACAAAAAATAAAATATAAAAGTATCAATATCACAGAAGACAAAGAAAGGCTGTGCAATGTTTCAGCTTAAAGGAGGCTAAAGAGAACTCAAAAACCAAATGCAATATCTGACCCTAGCCTGAATCCTGTACTGGAAGGAGAAATGCTACAAAGGGCATTGTTAAAAGAGTAAGCAAAAAAGTTGTAATATGGGTAATTATAATTGTTACATGGGTAGTAGATTAGATAAAATATCGTATCAATGTAAATCTGTAAAATTGATAAATATACTGTGATATGTAAGAGAATATCCCTTAGGAAATACACACTGAATTATTTAGGGGTAAAGATATATATAACTTACCCTAAATGGTTCAGGAAAAAATTATGTATAAACATATACATATGTGACTGTGGACATATGGTATTTATATATATTCACAAGAGAGAGAGATTGAGAGAGAGAGAATAACAAATAATAAATGAGGTAAACTAAAAACAATAGGTAAGTCTGGGTAAAGTGGATATGAATGTTCTTTGTCCTATTTTTAGTTTTGCAACTTTTTGTAAGTTTGAAATTATTTCCAGATAAAAGGCTTTAAAATGCCTTTTTACATTGGCTGCTCACTTAAACGTTTTCTGGCATGTTCATAATGCACTAGAACTTTTGATCCTTCCAGCAACCCCCTGAGATGAGCAGGACAGGCACTGTTATTTATGATATCTTGCACTTTGCAGATGAGGAAGTTAAGGCACAAAGATGCTGAGTAACTTGCCAAGTATCACATCCCCGCAAACAGAGCTTGGACCTTCACCCCCAGATACAAGTCTAGGATTCCTAGCATGACATCCACATGTATTCTCCTAAATCTTTCAGAATTCGTTTGCAATTCCTGCCAGTCAGCTTTCTAGAAGGTCATGAGCTCCGTAATTTTACTTCCATAAGTTTACTAGCCTTTGAAATCCAACTTAAGAGTCAATTTCTGGCTGGGCACGGTGGCTCACGCCAGTAATCCTAGCACTCTGGGTGACTGAGGCAGGAGGATCGCTTGAGGTCAAGAGTTCGAGACCAGCCTGAGCAAGAGCAAGATCCCATCTCTACTAAACTAATAGAAATTAGCTGGGCATGGTAATGCACACCTGTAGTCCCACCTACTTGGGAGGCAGAGGCAGGAGGATTGCTTGAGCCCAAGAGTTTGAGGTTGCTGTGACCATAGGCTGACACCATGACACTCTAGCCCCAGCACACAGTGAGACTTTGTCTCAAAAAGAGAGAGAGAGAGAGAGTCAGTTTCTTCACCAATCTCTTTGCCTCTGTGTCACTCCCCCTGAGTTACATCTGTTCCTCGCTGGCAGTCCCAGCATTGGTACACACCGTCACCTGATTGCATAGATTGTAGTTCTTTCCTATTTGCTTCTGCCGTTTGTCTCCCGGAAGGACAGGAACCAAGTATTTTCCTCTGACTCCCAGCCCTAAGCTCTGCACCTGACTCTGTAAATGCCTGCTGAATAAATGACTATGTGGCTGAATAAAACCTCCTCTTATTTGACCTAAACTCACCGCAATCAAGTCTCAAAGTGAAGCTTTCATCGTGGAGTCGGAATTAAGCAGGATTAAAGTTAACACTGTCCTGGCTGACGTAACTCTCTGGCTCCTTGCCTTTCTCCCAAGAGCTAGCACATCAAGAGAGCGTGCAGGTCGCAGGGAAGCAGCGTGGTATTTTTTCCTAATTCAATAAGGAAGAGCTTCCTTATTGAAAGCGGTCAGGGGGCTGTCGGGGGAAGCTGTCTGCCAACATATAGGAGGCAACACAGGCCAAATTTAGGAGATGGAATGGACAGAGGACCAGAAGTCTGAGGGGGGTAGCAGGAAAGTGTGACTGCATCACAGATTCCATATCAGTTCAAGGTTCAGCCCTTGAGGGATATGAGAATTTTTGTGGCATGACATGCAATGCAGTTTAGGCGATCACCTCCCCCATGTCAGTGGGCATTGTGCACCCATTTCAGGAAACCTGCTTGATATCTACCTTCCTGACTCATCATGCTCAGGGGACAGAGGGCTGTGATCTCTCCAGCACAGCTCTGCATAAAGTGCGAGAAGATGGAACTTCCAAATAAACCCCTGGATTTGAGACAAGGCTGAAATTTTATTTGAAGGGATTTGCTTTCGATTTCATTTTTTTAAATGCATTTTTAATAACAAGCTCATTCAATCAAAAGAGGGTATTTGACTGCTTGGAACAGCAGTGGGATCTCCCTCAATGTAATTTGGATCCTTTCCTAAACCTACCTCCTTTGATTCTGCCAGCTCAGATCTCTGCTCAGTCAGTAATTCACAAAGCCTTGTTGTCAGCAGTGCGGAAGAAATTCAGTTAGGCACGTCCCTAAAGACACCTCCAGTCCCACCTCTGCAAAAAAAGGGGAGAATAAGTTCCCATTCTTCAGACACCAACAAGTGACATCACACAGACGCACTGAATGTTGGAGGGGGAAGGACTGGGGTCATGGGCCCAGCCCCTCCCAAGACATTGAGACCCACGTGGCCAATCTGCTGCCCACTGACAGAGAGTGGAACATTCTGCCTCCCGGGGCTGCTGACCACCAGCCTTCCTCCTTCCAGCCAGGTAGCTCCTCATCCCTGGGGTTGGGAGGCTCCAAGAGGGCAGGGAAGTCAGTCTGAAGTCAGAGAGCTGGAGCCCCTGGCGCTTGAGCAGATCTGAGCTAGAAACGGCGAGGTTTCACGCAGATTCCTCCAGTTCAGAAGGAGCTGCAATCTAGGCCTGCGAACGCTCCCGGGAGAGCCACAGGAGGGCAGGAAACAGAACGTGGCGGCGGGGAGAGTGGCATCACTGAAGGAGGCCCTGCATGGCGGAGTGAAAAGCACAAAGAAAAGCTCCAGGGGCCTGGGAGAATCTGACCCCTGGGAGCCAGGGGTCGGAGCTTGCCGTGCCTGGCGTCCCTAACACCAGGCTGGGCAGATGAGGCCAGGGTGGCACTTGCATTGAGCCAGTCTGCCTCTCCATAACTTTGCTCATTAGCACAAGTTTGCGACACGTTCAGTTCAATGCTTTCCTAGAAATGTTCAAATCCTAGTGGAGTTGAGGTCATCTGGTAATCACATAGACCTTCCCCCTTCCAATGACAAGGACCGGTTGAACACCTGATCTAAGCAGATGACATCTAACATTCAGAGTGTTCTCAGCACAGCAGCCAGAGGGATCCTATAAGAGCCTCGGGATTACATCCCTCATCTGTTCAAACCTCCAGTGGCTTCCCATGGCACCGGGAAAGCCCTTACGGTGGCCGCAGAGCCAGGTGAGGCCTGGCTCCTGGTTACCTCTCAGACCTCACCCCTGTGGCTCTCCTCTCCCATCCCACGCCCCACCCCCGTCCTCCAGCACTCCCACGCTCCCTATGCACCCCCCTAACACTGAACTCATTACCAACTGACTGTAAATCTGCAGTCCCCAACCCCCCGGCCACCAACCCACCACGGCCTGTTAGGGACCAGGCTGCAAAGCTCTGCCCCTCATTTCCACCCACCCCACCATCCGTGAAAACGCTATCTTCCATGAAACTTAGGAACTGGGGGGGCTGCACAGCAGGAGGTGAGCAGCGGGACAGTATAGCTGCTCCCCACCACTCGCAGCACCACTGAGCTCCGCCTCCCACCTCCCCACCCCACCCCCATTCGTGGAAAAATTGTCTTCCATGAAACTGGTCCCTGGTTGGGGACTGCTGGTTAAATGATCTGCTGATTATCTGGCTGCCCCCGGGAGAAAGTAAAGACCCTGCTAGGGCTGGGCTTTGGGGCCATTTCACTCCCCGCTCACCGCTCACTCGTGAGGACCCAGGGCAGGGCCTGCATGTACTGAGCACCCCGCAAATGTCTGTTGAAAGAAAGAAGGTGAGGAAGGTGAGGGCCCCGGGCTCTTGGCCTGCCTGAGCCTGTGGACTGAACCCCAGCTGGACGCACCTTCTCACCGGGATGCTGCTCCCAGTCTTGCCCGGCTCGGCTCCGGGCTCCCGCCTGCTACACCTGCTTTCTGTCCTCTCCCATTGCCAGGCTCAACTTTGTCCCCACCAGGACAACAGGGGGGCACACACGTGGGCCTAACCTTAGCACTGCCCGCAGCAGTGGGCCTACCCGTCTCCATAACAACCTCCCTTGATTTGGAGACTCCGAATTAGCTCCCCAGTCCCTCTCTGCCCCTCTCAGGCAAAGCAATTCCAACATCTTTTAAAAAATATTAAATCCTGTACTATGAAATTCAGGCAAAGAAGCCATCCATATGATCAAAATGGGAGATCCTGTAGCCCCAAGAAAAGCCACCTCCAACAGAAGGCCTGGCTGTAGCCTCGGCCATGGGCAGCCTCGGCCCCAGGCCTCCTCCTGACATTGTCGCTGTCTCCGCCACGCCAGAATGAAGCCGGGTGTGATTTCCAGGCTGCTCCCTCAATCAAGGGAACGTATGCTTTCAGAGTCACATGTGAGGACCCAAAAGAGAAGTTCAACAGACACGGCCCACTCTTCCAAGGCAATTCTTTCAAGGCTCACCGACATTAACATCCAGAGCTAGCGTCTAAACGGCCCCGCACAGACACCAGTATTTCTCAGAGCAATAGAGCAAAACAGAAACACCAGCCATCTGTCTCTTGAAGTTTTCAAGGAGGGGGCGCCCCTTAGCTTGGAAGACGCATTGAGGCAGGTTTTGCATTTGCACCGGGCGTCGTGGGAGTGGAAGGTTCATAGGCCTCCCTGGGTGCTCTGAGTGTGAAGCAGGCAGATTCCCACCCTCTGCCTGCCCTCCTCCCAGCCAGTGGTCCCAGCAGGTCTGGAAGCCCCCCAGGAGTGACGGAGGCCCGCCAGAATGCCGAGGAGGGAGAGCAAATCCCGGCCGAGCAATGTTCCCAATTACTCTGGGCCAAATTCAGCTGAAATGAGACACTTTTCAAAAACAATTTCTGGGTAAGTGGTGGAGAAAATAAGAACACTGTGCACACGTTGGGGGAAGAAAGGAGCAGCCACTCGAGTGCAGAGATGGGTATTGGCCCGTCAGGCAGAACGAGCCAGGGCGAAGCTCGTTCCTCACACACCGGTACACAGAGGCATCGGCTGGGACAATGACTTGTGTGGGTTGTCATGACGATGAAATTGAAACTGGGATAAACAATAGCCACTCAGCCAGCAACCTAACCTCTGAGCTGACCTGTCATTTCAATAGCAGCCGCCTGGGCCTGGCACAGACATCAGGAGATGAACATCTCCCGGGGCCTTGATAACAGGTGGCTAAACATGAGGCTGGAAATCAATTGGGTCTTTTTGCCCCTTCTTAAGCTAAACTAGGGACTTGAGCAGCATCCTCAGAGGTCCCCAGAGCCTGTGGAGGGACAACAAAGCACAGAAAGTTAATGCAATGGACCCAAAGACACACAGCATGTCAACAGAAAAAGCTAAGAACTATTACCCCATCCTAAATTCAAAATCCCTTGGAAATCATTGCTTGCTCACTGGGGGTAGCACTTCTAAAGCTCAACAGGGCTTCCTGACTTTCCTTACCAAATGGACCAAGGCAAAATTTAATTATTGTGTCTGTTAGAACTTGCAAATCCCTTTGCAGTTCTAAGGCAAATGCAAATGCATAGCTTCTGCGGACTCTGTCCCACCCTCCCTTCCATATCTGGTTGCCTCCACACATCTGCAGAAGCTGAGTACCAGGAAAGAGAATAGGATATGCCCCAAAGGGCTCAACTTGACTTTAAAAAAAAGATATTGTTATTTATATTTAATAGCAGCTTCAGAAAAAGCAGCAGATCCTAGGGCACAGCAGAAATGTAAATGCTAACTGATTGTTATTCTTACAGAAACTTAGAATTCAAAAGTTTAATCATCCTCATTAGCATAATTTGGGCGACTTTAGTCCATAACCTTACCCTGGAGTTGATTATTTATGGCGCCCTGAACAGAAGTCGAAAATTAACTTTGATTTAATGTAACAATTCCATCCCCAATATAATTCATAATGCAGATAAGTTTGTCAAAAATAAATCAGGCTGCTCACCCATCTCAGAGCAGGAAACGAAGAAAGGAATAGAAAGAGAATCCCTAATCTTGGCTTTCTGTAGCTGTGCCACTGCTGCCTTCCCCTGCTCAGGTCTGTGCGTGCTCAGGGACTAGCTCGGGAGAAGACTGCAAGCTCCAGGGTGGAGATGATTCTATGGATCAGACAGGCCAGGAGAGAGTGGGGGTTCCCCGGGGATGGACATCCTGCTTCTCCTGAGGGTTTTATCCGAGTAAGCAGCTTTGTAACAAGATGGAAAGAAAAAGTGATCACAGAGAGCTGGTCTGGTGGGAGGGCTGTGTGGAGCGCATGGTATAATACCTCGCATGTGTTTGAAGTTTATCAGTTTACAGTTTGCTTCTATCTGTGTTATTTCATTTAATCCTCACCACGATAGACAGGGCAGCTGGAAACTGAGTCCCAGGGAAGTTAAGCAACTTGTCCATGTTCCACGGCTTGTAAAAGGCAGTGCTGACCCTGGGATCCTGGTCCCCTGGCTCCACATGCAGTGCCCTCCATCTGTCTGCAGGTGGAAGGAAGGTGCCTAGCTAAGCAGCCTGTCTCCTGGCCCAGGAAAGCAGAGTCCCTATGTACACCATCAAGGACTTGGGGTTACAACGGGAGACAACGCTCCCAGAGCAGGCAGGAGCGGTTCTCAAGATGTCACCAGATTACCTATTTCCAAGAGCTCAGAAGTGGCATTTATTACTGCTGCAGGAAAAACTCAGAAAATGTAAGTTCCTCATACATAGAGCAAAAAGTACCCTAAGGAACCTCTTCTAGAAGATGAGGTCATAGTCATCCTAGGATTATGGGTCAAACTACCCCACTACATATAAATTTGCCTCTGCAGTGTACCAAGCTCTTTGCCAAGGAAGAAATGTCTTTCCATGGGCAGAACCAAGGAGCCAGACTGGCACTGCTGTGGCGTTCTTCCTCCCTGCTAGTTCTCTGTCTGGACCACTGAAGCTATCCAGACATGCCAAGCTTTAGTGGCAACAGGTTTGCCTGCCAGTAACCAACATCCTCTACCTCCTCCCATAAGCACCTACAGGCTGACGGTGCCAACGCTGCCTTTTCCATGCCAGGTGGAGCTGATGCTATCTCACAAAGGGCAGCAGAGTGGTGTGCCAACAGCCAGAGCCTTGCCCAGCGGCTGGCAGGAAAGTGACCACACTCAGACTACGCCATTTGCCTCTTTGGCATCTGCTCTGGAAAAAACTGGCTGAGAAGAGGTAAAAGCTGTTGGCATAACATAAAGTTTGGGTTCTCTTGGTCCCAACTCAGCAGGGATAGTCACGAGCTGGCATGTCTCCTGTGTGTGTGTGCATGTGTGTGTGCACACACATGTTTACACATGCACACACGTGCATCCTCACACCTAATCACATATTTTTAACAGTCTTGAAATCAAGACAGAACCAGGCCAAAGGACTCACTGTGAAAGAGAAAGCACCAGGGCCTTGGATAAAACTATAACTAATCTTAGACTGTGTCACCATGATACTAGAACAATCAATTGATTCATTCAATTAGAACAATCAATTGATTCATCTTATTCAAATAACCACCTGATCCCACCAATAGGAAAACAATGTCAGTTGTTAGAGCTTTTGTTGACCAAACACTCAAGGGGTTGGCTGGATTGATGTTTGGCCAACTAAATAAAGGTTGTGATACTGTGTAGATACAGCTTTTGACTCACCTCTTTCTGGGTGTCGCTTTGCTGAAAGAAAGGATATAGCATTTTGGTTTCTCCTGTTTCCATTTCTGGATATGAGATATTAATGATAATAGCAGCAATAACAATAATGGGCCCATGTGCGTATGGAAACATCCACTATGAGCCAAGCACCCTATTGTGCACTCTATCTACTGTTTGTCAAATAATCCACGCAACAACCCTATGAAACCAGTGTTGTTGCTGTCATCCTGACTTTAAATATGAGAAAACTGAGGTTCAGAGCAGTTTAATAACTTGCCCAAGGTCACACAGCTAGTAAGTGGCATATCCAAGGCCCAGGCCCAGACCTATCCCGTTTTCCTCCTCTCTACACGTGCTCACATGTATTGTCTCCACAACTAAAATGCAAGCTCCATGACAGAAGGGACCTGGTCTGTTTCGTTTGCTCCTGGATTCCCACATCTAAAACAGTTCGAGCACAGAGACACAAAAAGGCTCTCAGTAAATAACTATTGAATGAACGAATGAATGAACAAATGAATCAGCCCCACCCTACCTGTGTCATGAAACCAAACGGCTCCATACCCACCCCCGGCCTGAAGCCCCAACACAGAGAGCATCGGAGGATGGGTATCGAGGCGTGGCACTCCCAGAGGACAAGGGTGGAGTGCGCCCACGCTCTCTGCCGTCGTCGGCAGGGACAGACAGCAGAGACTTTCCCCCGCCCCGATCGATGCGGGCTTCCCATCAGTCACTTGTCTCCCTGATAGGCCGCTGTGCTGGAACACCCTGTGCTCCCGGCACCCGCTGTCACGGCGTAGGCATCCACGGTGCATCTCGCCAAACAACTGTCAGAGCCGGGCAGCGGATGGCCTTGGTGTCTCGACAATCCAGCCAGACAAGTTTCTACCTGAGCTTTGGCTCTGCTGGTGCCTGGGTGGAGGAGCCAGAAAAAAAGATCTGGGCAAAGGAAAGTGCCTCTGCATTGCTGATTCCCAACCGCACAGGGCCAGGAGAAAGGGAGGTGCTGATGACGGTATAAAACCCGTTGGGAACACACATTCTTTGAGCATTTCAGAGCCTGAGACTACCATTCATCCCCTTGCTCCCAGACATGCCTGCACACAATTCACCTGGGACAGACCTGTTCTCCCAGGGCCCCCAGACACAAAGCTCCTCTGATACCCTGTCTGCTCTGCCACATTCAGAACTGCAATCCCTCCCGATGCGCAAAGCCACGAGAATGGAGAAACTCAACAGTCGGAGGATTCTCTCCTGGGCACGAGAGACAAGCACCAGCTCTCCACCTGCCCTGTCAAATGTATGTGCTGTTGCTACTGTCGTTTCCAAAGCCCCTGGCCCTGTGCATGTCTTGGTCCTTGCTCCTCCTGTGAGGGACATGAGAAACTGTATAAATAAGAACCCTTCCCTTAGCATGGATAGAAACTTGCCAGGGGATAAGTAGGAGTGAGTAGCCTGCGAGGTTAATACCTTGGGCTTGCAAAATGCTTTCTGTTTGTCAAAGCATTTTCTCATTTGAGGATTACAACTCCAATATATAGAGAGGGATACTATTTTAAGTCCACATTACAGATGAGAAAACAAAGGCTGAGCCAAGGCCTCAGTAGCCACCTTCCCTCTCCTCTTACCCAGTGTCTGGGTCCCTGGAGAGCAGGAGGAGGGAAATGATGGTGCTAACAAGCCATCTTGATAGAGCATTGCCCGCTTGGTGGAAGGTCACCTGTCGCTCAGCCTGCTCCACTCCATCCCTGCTCCGTGAGGGCTGGGGTGGACAAAGAGCCTGCCCTGGTTAATTTCATGCCTTCACTTGACTGGGCCATGAGGTGCTCAGACATTTGGTCACACACTACTCTGGGTGTGTCTGTGAGAGTGTTCCTCAATGAGATTGTCATTTGCGTGGCCAGGCTGTGCAAAGCAGATGGCCCTCCCTTGGGTGGAAGGCCCTCATCAGACCAGCTGAGGGCCTGGATAGAACAAAAAGGCTGACCCTCCCGAAATAAGCAGGGAATTCCCGCCGCCTGGCTGCCTTCAAGCTAGGACATCGGTATTTTCCTGACTTGAACTGAAACGTCAGCTTTTCCTGGGTCTCGAGCCTTCTGCCCTTAGGACTAGAGCTTCACCATCCGCTCTCCTGGGTCTCCGGCCTGCTGGCTGCAGATCTCAGGACTTGTCAGCTTCTGTAACTACGTGCACTGACTCCCAGGCGTCCTCAAACTACGGCCCGCGGGCCACATGCAGGTGTTTTTGCCCATTTGTTTTTTTACTTCAAAATAAGATATGTGCAGTGTGTATAGGAATTTGTTCATAGTTTTTTTAAAACTATAGTCCAGCCCTCCAACGGTCTGAGGGACAGTGAACTGGCCCCCTGTTTAAAAAGTTTGAGGACCCTGCCTTAGACTAAAGCTCTTTCTTCATACACATGTGAGCACACATCCTGTTGGTTCTGTGTCTCTGGAGAACCCTGACCCCAGGCAAGCTTGAGAGCCTGGCCGAGCGGAAACAGGCCAGCCCCCCATCCCAGCATCAATAGTGGAAGGAATCATTTCCTGTTCTTCCACACAAACTCCTTCTCAGAAGCTGCTCTTTCTTTCCCAAATCATTTCTTCAAAGATACTTACTGACCTCAAGCAGGTGCCAGGCACTCTTGGAGTATGGGTGTACCCATGCACAAAACAGACAAAAATCCCTCCCCTCATGGAGCCCCAATTCCATTGCAAACATAATGAGGAAATCAGATGGTATATTATGAGGTGAGAAATACCATGAAAGAAGAAAAAGTAGATCAGCACGAGGGAAGCAGGTGCACTGGGGGGAAGGGGATAGTGTTGAACAAGTCATTGAGGAAGGACTCAACAAGGACATGAGATCTGCATGGAGACTTGCAGGAGGAGAGGGAGTGAGCCAAGCAGCTATTTGGGGGGAGATCATGCCAGACAGAGGGCACAGCGGTGCAAAGGCCCCAGGAGGAGCGTCACCTAGTGAGCTCAAGGACCCACAGAGAGGCCAGTGTGGCTGGTGCAGCGTGAGTGAAGATGGCAAGGGCCCCAAAAGGTGGGGACAAGCTTGTCCAAGCCTGGGTCACATTTCCTGCTGAGGAGTGGCATGATGTGATTTAGGTTTTGAAAGGATCTCCTCCTGGTACACGTGGAGAACAGACATAGAGGGGGCAAGAATAGAAGCAGGGAGGCCAGTGAGGAAAGGTCTTGTCTAAATCCAGGCCAGAGGTGATGGTGACCCTTGCCCGATGGTGACCCACTGCTCAGATTCTGGATGGGGCCAGGCAAAGATAGAGCCGCCCCCAGAGGGGAGCAGGCAAGTTCCAGGGTCTTGGGCCCTTCTCTTCTCTGCCCAGGGAGGTGCCCTGAGGAGACCTTCTTAGGACCCCAGGGGGAAATGCCCAGTCACAGCTGGGGATACCTGGCTCCGGAGGGAGTTGGGGAGGATAATGAGAAACCCAAGTTCTATCCCCTTCTCCAACATGTGGAGGAGCCATTAATGTCACAGTGGGAATGGACTGAAAATGGCTAAAAATTGTTTCTGTCTCTCTAAAACCTCCCTCATTCTTTGGGGGAATTAAAACCTACATCCCTGCCTCAGGCCGGTGGTCGGAGGGGCAGGGGAGTGTCCTTTGTTCTTTGTACCACAGGAGATGACTCAAGGGTATTGTCCTTGTGGGTCACAAGATTGTCTTAGCAGAAAATGGGATGAATCAGAACCATCAGCTATAGTTGGACAGCAACAGCCTGAAGCAGAAAGCTTCCCCTTTAAAAGCTCTGTATTCCTGCTCAGAGGCAGGACGTTGGTACTTTAAGAAGGGAGTCTGCCAACCTCCTCATTTGCCAGCAAATTAATAAACTTCTCTTCCCTTCTCCTCAAACCACTTGTCCTCGTTCTTCCGATGTGGCCTCAGGGACAAGTGCCGAACTTTTGGTAACATTAAGGGCTGATGACACCGTACAAGTCCTAGAGCTGGAGCAGGAACCAAAAAAGAAAAGGATAGTGGCCTCTCCCCTGAATACAGTCAGTGGTGTGCTGCTAAATGGTTAACAACTGGCTCTCCAGAAAAAATATGAGTGTGTGTCTCTATGTGTGTCTGCTTCTATGTGTCTGTGTGTAATTTTACTGATATAAAGGACATGTGGCATATATTTCACAAATATTAACACACTCTACAATACCCTTTATTGTAAATTCCATATAAAAATCTGATTCTCACAAAAATGCTTCAGTTGATTTTTGCAGAACTCCTATATTTATAGCCAGTCTATGGTTGCAAGTAACAAATGAGTATAGTTCCCGCATGAATGTTGGCTGATATTTTCATTTCTGGTAACCAGTAAAAAGAAACCAAAACAATGAAAATATCTGTTGGAATTTCCTTTGCCCATCAATGATGTGAGCAACTTCTTTGCTCCATCAGATAACACGTTTTCACATTGCAAGGATTTCTCATTTTTTGGTGCTATTTATAGTGTATTAATAACTACAGACACAGCACACTTTCAAGTTTGATCTGCATTAAGATTTTCTCCTTCACTTTAAGTCTAGATAAATAACAGAACAATGAACAAAGTCCTGATTTACAGTATTTGCCAATTTCCATGGTGTGAATATTCCCACCTTGGCTCATTTCAAGCCACCAAGCTGACATTATTGAACAGGGAGTTGGGAAGAGATATGTAGTAGTGTGTCATCTTATAGAACAGGCACCCTCAAACTACAGCCCATGGGCCACATGTGGGTGTTTTTGCCCATTTTTTTTTACTTCAAAATAAGATATGTGCAGTGTGCATAGGAATTTGTTCATAGTTTGTTTTTTAGACTATAGTCCAGCCCTCCAACGGTCTGAGGGACAATGAACTGGCCCCCTGTTTAAAAAGTTTGAGGACCCCTGTTAATAGAATTTCCACCAGGCAGATACAATAGATAGAAATAACCTCTAGGGTATAGGTAATATTAAAATATAGTAAAATAATTAGGAAGTAATGAGTTTTGAGTATTTATTACCTTGGTGCTTAATATAACTTATTTAATTGTAGTTTATATGATTTAATTTTTAATAATGGCTGTGTTTATCAACCAGCTCATAAAATCACTGAAGTTTAACACTCAACTCCTCTGAGCTGACAGAAGCCAGCTCTAGCATCCCCTAACTATGTGGTGCTTTCACAGAAATCGCCCATCTTCCCCACTTAGAGACCGGGAAGCTAGTACCACCAAAAAATGGGGAAACTGAGGTTCAGAGGGGCAAGGCAAGTTGCCAAAGGCACCCAGTAGCTGTTGTCCTTGAGTGACGGTGGCTTCAGAGTGCAGGAGTGGGGAGTGGGGATCTTAGAGAGCCAGAGGTTTCATACAAGGACAGTGAAGGTGGACAGAGGTTCCTGGGTGGGAGGAGCAATCCTCCCCACACCCACCTTGCCACTGCGGCTGCCCCCACCCTGCCTGGGCCAGCCTCTCAGAACGGGATCCTGGTGGATCTTTACAGAGAAGCAGCATAGGCTGTGGTTGATTAACAAATTAGCTACAAATCACGCACCAATCAACGTAAATAACAAGTTTGTCCACAGGATGGGAAGTCTGCCAGTGCCAGCCTCCTCGGCTGGGCTTGTCACAGAGTCAGCACTTGGGGATCAGGCCACAGGGACTCAGGTGGAGTCTCTGGGCCCAGCTGGCCCAATGGGCTAGTGTTTCATTGTCCCAGAATTTAGGGAGAGGCCAGGAGAGGCGTTGAGAGGCAGGCTGGCAACTCAAAGGTCACTGCTGCCTCTCCCATTCGGTGTCTGCTCTTCCCTGGGGCACCTTACGTCTCAGGGTCCTGTCCTGGCACCCCAAGTTCCTTCTCCACCCACCAGGGCCTTCAAAATGCCCACCTGACCCTCTGGCCAGACCCACCGGGTCCTGGTTGTAGAGGGAGGAACAGTGTGTGGTCCTGAACAGCCAGGGAAGCTGAGCCGTGGCCTTGACTGTGGTCACTCTGAATTTGGTCCAGCTCGGAAGCCGAGGGCAGAGCAGGCCTCGGAGGTTCTGGATGCTGGAGGAGGAGAGGGCAGCAGGGAGAGCATAGCCAGGAACTAGCCAGAGAGCGACCCACACCCTAGCTTCTGTGCCAGGAGGGAGAGACGGCCCCACCCAGTGCTGTCCTTTCTGAATCCATCAGCTGTGTATGACCTTGGGTAAGTTAAAGAAACTTTCTAAGTTTCCCTTTTATCCATCTTAAAAAGTGAGTTAGTAGTACAATAAATCCTTGGCTTTTATAAATTTCATATGTGGCTGTTTGTTTCCCACTGTTTGATGACCGCCTATCTGCCTGGGCAGCACCCACCCACGGCTCGGTCTGCCTCCCAGAGCACTTGCTCTGGCGCCGTACCAGCCCCGACGGAAGCTTGGCAAGGAGGACCCAGTGTCCGCTCCTGCCCTCCCGTCCCCAGGGTCCCCTATCCAGAAGCTCGCTCCCAGCGGGACTTGGAGCCTGCGTTGCTGTGACAAAGTGCCAGGACTTCTACGTGGGGTGCGTATGGCCCTGAGGGGGCAGCTCTGCTCACAGCCCTGTTGACCCTGGGTGCCGGGGAGGGCCAGGACCTGGGCTCAAATGCTGGTTCCGCCGATGAACGATGAACGGGTTACACGACTACAACGGGTAATCTGGCCTTTCCACCTCGAGTTCCCTTTTGCCTCTTTCCATAAAGGCGGAAAGGGGACCTAGAGGGCCTCTGGGCAGATCACCTGGGCCCTCAGGAGGGGGACCCTCACCCCTGCCTTCCCCACCTGCCCCCCTCAAACTCCCCAGCTGCTCTTGACAGTTCAGCACAAGCTCCTCAGCCCCAGAATGGAGCTGAAATTAGGCCCTGCTCAGCCTTGGGCAATGGGAAGACAGAGCCCGTGGGAGGTGAGTGGCAGCAGGGGAGGAGGGAGGAGACAGACAAAGGGGGCTGGAGACAGGGTGGGAGGCAGGAGCGGGATGGGGAGTGCTGACACAGCACCTGCTGCGTTCCTGCCATAAATCACTCTGGGGCCACCCGGGAGCCCTCATGCAGGAGGGAGAAGATCCAATCCCAGATTCCAAGCCCAGAACGTCACCCTGGGGGGTGGGGGACTTGGGGCAGCTCTTTGTTCTTGCTGGGGGCTCAGTCTACCCCACTGCACAATGGGGAGCCTTCTCCCCTCCTCTTGGGCCCTGAGGTCCCGCTCAGAGGTACATGGATTACGAATGGGATTATTATTAAGTAATTACTATTAATAAAAAAAAATCCCATGGAGCTCAGAAACACGCCTGCTCTGGGTGTGGCGTAATAACTAACATTTATGTGGCACCTCACAGCATGAAAGCCACGGCCGTATATTTTTCTCATTTGATTCCCACAATGCAGTAATGCAGGTAAGGCATAGATTTTCCCCCTTGTTTGTTTTATGATATAAACCAGGGATTTGGGGTTCCAAGAGGTAAAGGGGCCATCTTGAGCCATAGAACCAGGCAGTTGTGGGGGGCAGAGCCTGACCCCAGGTCTTGTGATTGCAGGCCCCACCTTCCCCTCCTCCGTACCCCACCTGAAGGGCCTGGGAATCCCCTGGGGACCCAGGAGGGTGGGCTATCACAGGGCTTTGGGGAGCAGGTTTGCCCCAGCTCTGTGGCCTCAGCTACCTCCTCCGGATAATGGAGACCACGCTACAAACAGAGCCCACCTCCTGACGTTGTTGGGGGGCATTAGGAGAGACAATGGATCCACTGGGCTCAGCAAAGCTCCTAGCAGTGTGTAAATGCTCAACCAACCTTAGTAATCCTTACCATCATTACTGAGGGTGCAGAAAAGGAGCTGCCCCACGGGCTTGCCTGCCACCCTGGGGGCTGAGACATGGACTTGGTGCCCTCTCAGCCCTCGCCCAGTTTGAGGACCCCATAGCTGTTCTCCTTGTCCCCTACAGGCCCTACCTGTGCAGCCCATGTGGCTTCTGGCCCCCAGTGGCTGGCCTCACCAGAGTGCTTGTTGAAGAACCCCCAGGCGGTGGCTGTCCCAAGCAGAAGCTGGAAAGAAGCAGAGCTCTGGGCCCTGGAGGGGGGCGGGGGTCACAAGGCTTTGCTCTGACCCAGGGTGGAGCTGACCTGAGCCCAGGTCGGGTGCAGGACAAAAAAAAGCCGATGTTTGGGAGGAAGCTTGGGGCAGTGCAGAGAGCATGACCTGACACCTAACTCTGCCTCAGTTTCCTCAACCATAAGGAGGCTTAATGACAGCTACAGTGGGGATTGCAGGGGGTTACTTGGGTGAAGTGTCCCCTCCCTTCTTGCCCAGTGGAGGCCGGAACAAGCCCCAGGACCCAGGCCTCAAGGCAGAGCCACCCAAAGACCTGGCTATTCTCCTTGGTGAGAACATTCCCCTGATGGGCTCTGTCATCAGGCAGGACTGTTGGGGCAGGAGTGGAACTCACGGCGGCATTTGGGGGCTGCCTCCACTTCTCCAGAGCAAGCTTCCAGGACGCCCCACCCCACCTGCTGCTACGAGACCTCAGAGTCTGCCCCGTTCCCCTCCGTGGCCGGCTGGACGCCCGGCCTCCCCGACATGCCATTGCCTGGTCCCTTGGTCCCCTCCAGGGTCCCCTCGACCCCACGCTGCAGTTGGGCGTCACATGCCCCTGGGAAGCTAGCGTCAGCTCATGTGCCGCCTCCCCCTGCGTCCTCGTCCTGGTGGGTGAGCAAGTCAGGTGACCTGTTGGGAAGCCCTGAGGGCCCCCGTTAAGTGGTGTAATTTAGCCCGGGTTCTGCGTTTTGATTTTGCCCAGCTGCGTCTGTGTGCATTGAGATTAATCCTGTTAGCTGGCGGGAGTGGGGCTACCTGCTGTTTATCAAGAGTGCTTGTGCGATTCCCGTTTGATATGCAGCCACCTTCCCTGGGCAGAGAAGCTCCAGTCTCCTTCGTCCGGCGACAGCCGCAGGGAGAGGCAGACGGCTGCACGGAAGGGTCGCCCGGGTCACCTGCACTGGCTGTGCAGAGGGCGGCGCAGGGTCCAGCAGCCACAGCCCCATCCAGCAGCCTGCGCCTCCTCCCCTCTGCTCAGCACCTGCCCAGGGCCCACTTTACCTCAAGGCCTTGGATCCGCTGCATCTCGGAGTCTAGAAGGCTCCAGAATCGTGGGGGTGGCTGCTCTAAAGCCAGTGGCAGGCAGGGGTGCCCTCACCTTTCCTTCACTTGAGTCACGTGGGTACCAGGTTGGAGCGACGAAAAGTTACGGTCCTGGCCTGTCACAGTGAGCAGCGGGACCTCAGGTGCGTCCCCTGGCTCTCAGTTCTCCCACCTGAAAGATGGGGCTGCCCACGTGGAAGTTCGTCCTAAAGGTGAACTGAGGTCATTCACTGACGGCGATTTTAGCGGGGTCCAGGCCGGCTCGGTTATCAGGCACAAGGCAACGATGGCAACGTGGTGGGCACACGTTGGGAGAGAGTCACATATACACATGGCCTCTCTGTTTCTTCATCTGTGAAATGGGAATAACAATACCCCCACCTCCCCACGGCTGACCTGCACCCTCACCGTGTGCTTTCATCAGTTCCTACTTTCGCGCCAGGCCTCCCAGTGAGGGAGAAGTTCCCGCCTCATCCCCTGGTGAGGAGTCTGAGGCCAGAGAGTTAGCAGCCACCTGAGGTCGGCCCCGAGTCCACCGCTTCACTGCCTCCAAGCCTGCACCCCTGGGGGACACGGGACGGGTTGAGCTCTGTCCCTCCATGAGGGATCACGTGGTGGTGTGGCCGGCAGGAAGGTGGGGCAGGGACACAGCTCCTTGGGCCCACACAGAGTCAGAGAAGCTGCCCAGCAGGCAGGTGCCCTCATTGGAACTCCCCGCACCCCAATACTTACAAGCACCTTCCCGCCAAGGCCATGGTGCAGCCGGAGGTCACTGGTTCAGCCCTCCCCCCACCCCAGAGTGCCTCTTCCCCAGGAAGGCATTCCAGCTTCCCACTCGGGAAGTTCTTTTTGAGCAAGGTCACCGTCCTCCTGGTACCACTCCACCTGCGTGCCGAGACTCCCCAGCCTCTGCCTCCGCCCATGCCTCACCCCCTCACCTGCAGGTCTCCCGTGTTGCCCAGGCCGGCCCTGAACTTCCGGGCTCAAATGATCCTCCTACCTCCACCTCCAGGTAGCTGGGGTTACAGGTGCACGCCATCAGATTTTGTTTGTTTCTTTAATCCAGAATATCACTCTGTCGCCCCAGCGAGAGTGCCGTGGTGTCATCATAGCTCACTGCAACCTCAAACTCCTGAGTTCAAGCCAACCTCCTGCCTCAGCCTCCCAAGTAGCTAGGACCGCAGGTGTACACCATGATACCCAGCTAATTTTTCTATTTTCAGTAGAAACAGGGTCTCGCTGTAGCTCAGGCTGGTCTGGAACTCCTGCTAGATTTTTTTTAAATGAGTATATTTCTCTTTCTCTCTCTTTTAACAGCTTTGTTGAGACATAATTCACCTGCCACACAATTCGCCCATTTAAAGTATACAATTCGATGGTTTTTAGTATAGTCGCAAATATGTGCAACTCTCACCGCAGCCAAGTTCAGAACATTTTCATCATCTCAAAAAGAACCTCCCTACCACGTAGCCATCGCTCCTCTATCCTCCTACCCTACACGCCACCTCCCGACCCTAAGCAACCACCACTCCACTTCCTGTCTCCACAGATGTGTTTATTCGGGACTTTCGGATAAATGGAATCGTGTAATAAATGGACTTTGTGCCTGAATTGTTTCCCTCGCTGTGTTTCCAAGGCTCACCCATTTTGCAGCATGTTCCAGTAGCTCATTCCTTCCACGGCTGAACGATAGAGATCGTATAGATGCGCCACCTTCAGTTGTTCCCTTCATCCATTGACGGACATTTGGGCTGCTTCCACTTCTTGGCTCTTAGGAATAATGCTGCTATGAGCATTTCTGCACGCGTTTTTGAGTGGATGTGTGTTCTCAGTTCTCTTGAGTGTATGCCTAGGAGTAGAATTGCTGGGTCATACGGCGATTCTATGTTTAACCAAAATGTTTCCCAAAGAGGCTGCACCGCTTTGCATTGCCGCCAACTGTGCACGAGGGTTCCAGTCCCCCACATCCTCACCCTCGTGAGTGTCTGTCTTTTCGATTATCACCATCCTACTGGGTGCGAAGTGATAATTCATAGCGTGTTTGGTTTGCATTTTCCTGATGACTAATGATGTGGAATATCTTTCCATCCACTTTTTGGCCATTTGTATATCTTCCTTGCAGAAATGTATATTCAGGTCCTTTGCCCATTTCTAGTTGCCTTATGTGTCTTTTTTATTATCGAGTGAGTGAGTGTTCTTTATATATTCTAGGTACAAGTCCCTCAGCTCAGATTTGAATACCTGACTGAGCCCAGCCTTGTGGTTCGGGGGAGGACCACGGCTCTAGACTTAGACTGAATTGGATTCAATTTCCTACTCAGATACTTAGCAGTGGAGAATTTAACTCATTATGGAATAGAGGTGATCACACCTCTGAAATAGTACGTGCAGGGCTCCTTGTGCTCACCTGGTGCTAGGCATGGGGCTGGCAGTTTTACAGTCTTTCCACTGAGGTCAGTAAGGACCTGTCATTATTCCCATTTACAGGTGAAGCAACTGAGGCACCGAGAGCCTGCTAAGGATCATGGAGCAGTAAGCAGCAGAGCTGGGACCTGAACCCACATCTGTGGAATTCCAGGGCCAAGAGCCACAGTGTCATGCTGTCTTCCCAACGTAGGCAATCAATGTGTGTTCAAGGAATGAACAAATGCCCTCACTGACGGGGAGCTCACTACCTCACAAAGCAGTCTGCTCTACTGTTGGATTCTTCTAGTTAACTACAAAATTCTTTCTGTTACTGAGCAAAAGTTGCTCATCGCCCATTATAACTCCCACCCATTAGCCCTGGGTCTGCCCTCCAGAGATACCTGGTGCCCAGGGGGCTAGGGTTGCCACTGCTGACCGCGACCCTGCTATACAGGAGGTCCCCACTCCTATTCACACACATAGCCCCAGCCCTGGCCCGTCCGACCCCATCTGAGTCTGGGAGTGGCAGACTCAGGTCTACCCAGGCTCTCCCACTCGATGCAGCCAGACCCCTCCCCAGGGACCAGGGTCTGAGGCCTCCCATAGGGAGATGTGGGGATGTCAGTGGGGAAGAGGGACCTGGGGATATTGGCTTCACGACCCCATCAGCACCAGGTCAGGGTATGGCAGGCACAGGCCCAGGTGAGAGCTGGAGGAGCCCTCGGCAGGCTGACTGTACACGGAGATTCGCTCATTCCAGCAATCTGAGCAATCCCACGCTTGGTTAGCTCTGCGAGTGACACTGCTTCAGAGCTGACCCGTCGTGGCCCCGTGGCTGACCTAACCAGGGTGCTTAGGACCCCAATCCCAGGGTGTGAGGCCTACACAGCCTTAGGGAGGGGGAGCACATCACCCAAGAGCCTCCTGCGGCAGGAGAGAGCACCTGGGTCCCACGCCAACCCCTCCAGACGGCTGGGGCTTCACCTCTGTCCCCAGAGTTCCCTCCACCACAGCCCGCACTTGCGAATTAGGGCTGGGCAGGACGGGCTGGGACTCCCCCTCCCACCTCCAGGACTGAGAGCTCAGCAATCCAGAGCCAGGACCCCCAGCTGCGTTCTGGAGGCAGAGGGACCTCACCCTTACCCCGACATGGGGGGAATCCAGGGCTATTGGTTCAAGCAGTACCTGCCAGTCAGTGTTACTTTTGAGCGGTGGAAAGCCTGGTTTGAGCTAGGGTGTGGTGGCTCACACCTATAATCCTAGCACTCTGGGAGGCTGAGGCAGGGGGATCACTAAGGGGGCCAGAAGTTCAAGACCAACCTCAGCAAGAGCAAGACCCTGTCTCCAAAAAAGAAAAATAGAAAAATTAGCTGGGCATGGTGGTGCACACCTGTAGTCCCAGCTACTTGGGAGGCTGAGGCAGGAGGATCACTTGAGTCCAGGAGTTTGAGGTTGCTGTGAGCTATGATGACACCACTATATTCCAGCCCAGGCAACAGAGCAAGACTGTCTCAAAAAAAAAGAAAGAAAGAAAGAAGAGAGAGAGAGGGTGAGAGAGAAAGAAAGAAGAGAGAGAGGAAAGAAAGAAAGAAAGAAAGAAAGAAAGAAAGAAAGAAAGAAAGAAAGAAAGAAAGAAAGAAAGAAAGAAAGAAAGAAAGAAAGAAAGAGAGACAGACAACCTGGTTTGGGTCAGGGCAACCTGAGCTTAAATCTGCCTCTGCAAGTTACTTCCCTGCCCTGGCCCCAGCTTACATTACCTCACTTGCCAATGTGTTATAAAGATTAAAAGAGTTATTCAAGCCAGTCCCAAGAGGTTGAATGATTCCATTTACATGCTGTTCTTGAGAGGACAAAATTGTAGAAATGAAGAACATATCAGTAGTTGCCAGGGGTCAGGGAAGAGGGGAGAAGAGGACAACAGGAGGGAACTGTGTGGTGATGGAACTGTCTGTATCTCGGCCGTACCAACGTCAATATTCTGGTTGTGACATTGTGCTGTAGTTTTGCAAGGTGTTATTATTGGGGGGAACTGGGTAAAGGGTCCACTGCGTCTCTATTATTTCTTACAACTGCATGTGGATCTATCTACATTGAACTCAAAATAAAAAGTTTTAATTTAAAAAAAAAAGAGAGTTATCGAAATAACGTCAGATGCAGAGGAAGCATCTACAACATTAGCTATTCTCGCCCCCGGTCCCCTGGGTTCTTTTATGAGCAGGTGCTGCCTGGGAATCAGCATCACATAAAACGCCATGGCAACGGGGAGAGGGTCTGGGTAAGAAGAGCCTGACTGTGTGTTTAGCACCTTTAATTTCTGTGCCTGCCATGAGTGCTTAATACATATGGGAGGGAAGGAATGAATGAGCAAGTGAATGAATGAATGACTATTACAGCAAGTGAACTATTGACATCTTGGGAAATGAAAGAGGCTTGAAGCAAGAGGTGCTTGGGGTGGACACAGACCGAGATTGGCCAGCTCGGGCCTTGCCTGGCCTCGTCCACTGCGGCTGTGTTCCTTGTCGGGGGCAGGCTGCATGCCTTTGAGGACAGCACGGTGACGCACTTTAATTAGTGCAAGAGTAAATTACATCGGAGGAAGAGAGCCCCAACATCTCCCGACGGCGCAGGGAGAATGGAAGCCTAGCATTTTCAATTTAAGGTTTAGTTAGATAATGCCTATTGGTGCCAGTAGATTACAGAGTGGATATTAACTCCTGCAGGATTCGGAATCGGAGCATACAAGTGGAATCGTAAGCAGGGGAAGCAGCCGGAAGGAGCCAGCCCGCCGTCCTCCACTAACGAGACGGCCTCTCCGTGCAGGAGCAGCCGGCACAGAGCTGGGTCCTAGAGTGCCCGCCACCGGCTCCAGAGGGGCGGGTGACCCCTGAAATCAGGCGTGGAATCACTTTCTAGCTCCCTGAGCAAAGCCCTCCTGTGTTATGAGCAGGAAGACAAAGGCCCAATGCACCAAATGCAGGTTTTAGCAGTCAGAACAGAAACCTGCACGTCCATCTCCCTTCCCCATCCAGTCAACTCCTATGCTACCTGCAAAACAACTCAAGCGGCTCCTCCCCCAGGAAGCCCTTCCTAACTACCCACTTGGCTCTCAGAGGACCCCAGGCTTCCTCTGGCGTTACATTCACTATCAGTTATCGTAACCACGGACTTATTCTCTTCCTCTCTCTTTGAAAGGCATGACGGTGACTTACTCTCCCACCCCCTTGCTCCCGGGCACAAAGGGAACCCAATAAACATACTGCGCAGGTGGGGTCTTACATTCTATTTGTGTTTATTTTTCCACAGTCGATGCATTTTGAACATGTGATACACTCACAGCCTTGCAGTTGCAAGAGGTACAAATGGGGTCCTTGGGGAAAGTGTCCCCCCTGCCCTGTCTTGTAGGTCCCCTGCTCCTCCCTGGGGGGCCCAGTCTCCCGGGTACCCATCAGGAGGCTCTATCTGCATGCAAGCCGACGTGTGTGTGTGTGTGTGTGTGTGTGTGTGTGTGCGTTTCTCCCTTTCTTAACAGAACAGTGCCTATAATACACACCATTCCCTGTCTTCCCTCCACAGCCTTTCTTGGACACTGTCCGTGCCACCACACAGGAGGTCTTTGGGTCCCAGGCACCTTTGAGCCTGGCTCTGCTGCTTCAGGAGGGGACACCTGCAGGCCGGGGCTGAAAGGATGGGCTCCCCAGTCCTGCCGTTCCCTCTGTCGGGCGGGCAGTGTTGGTTGGTGCCTTAAGGTGTCTCTGTGGCACACCTGGACCAGCAGGCCGGGGGTGGCCCAAGCAAGAGTGTGAACGCAGGGCTTGGAAGCCGGGGGCCAAGCCCACAGGACAGCAGTAGGACCCGCCAGCCTTCCCCGGGGCCGGGATGATGGCTCTGGCAGGCCCAGCCCAAGGCTCGGGCTCAGTGGAGGAGGACGGAGAAGCTTATTAGTTTAAGCAGGATGAAATGTGTAAATTAATTACCCCGGCCACCCGTGCATGCAGCGCCGGGCCTGCGCGCCGGGAGGGGAGGCATCAGCTCCCGTCCCTCCTGCCGGTTGGCTCCCCTGCCAGACGCAGCCAGAGGACCCATGGCCACATGCCCACCGGGAAGGGAGGACCCAAGAGGGAGCCAGCCTCAGCGCATACCCAGAAAGCAGAGCCAGGCGGCCTTGGGGAGATAAGCAGGCTCTCCTGAAGGTGGCGAGGCTGGACTCCACCGCCGCCACCGCCAAGGATAGCAGGGGCCGGAGCAGAGGGCAGAAGGCAGGGCCGCTGTCCTGTTGTCCACTCATGCATGGAGCAGCTATTCATTGAGTGACTGCAATGCACCCGGCACCGTGGCAACCTTTTGCTCGGTTTCATTTAATCCTCACAAAAACCCCACGTGGTCACTATGATTAGCCCCATTTGGCAGATGAGAAAACTGAGAACCAGGAAGAACAATAACTTGCACTATTGACACAGCTGCTCCCTGGTGGAGTCAGGATTCGGGTCCAGACAGCATGCTGCCTCCCTCTGGGTCACAGGCAAGGGGTGACCTCTGGGATGGTGTCACCCCCAAGAGTCTTCCTTGCTTCCACACCCATCCCACGGAGGAAGTCCCTCATCCTTAGCCCCACGGCCTCCCTTCCTGGTGTTCCCACCCTCTGCAGCCGAGACCTGCTCCCCCACCCACCCCCTCCACCCAGCGGCCCTCTGCTCTTGGAGGCAGCCGCTGCCGGGCTGGCCCCGCCCTCCTCACACTCCAAGTTAGGTCCTCCTGGCCCCCCATCTTCTCATCCCAGGCCAGCTCAGCTGCCCGGCCCCCTGTGCTGTGTGCTACATGCTCTGAGCGCCACCTAAGGCAGCCCGCACTCCGTCCCCCTGCCCTCCGTGACAGAGCTTGGCCCAGCATGAGTGTCTGTGCCTGAGTGGTCTCCTCCCGCCCGCCCCTCCAGTCCTGCCCCTCCTCTCTCTCACCGGGGCCTCACAATGGCCCAGTCCTGGGTTCGGGTCACCTAGTCCCGTCTCCCCTCCAGGCAGGTGCATACCTGAGCCATCAAGGACCCTCAACCTCCCCTCCATGGAACAGGGAGAGTCCTCAGACTGGCTCTCAGGGCTCCACCTTCCACAGCCAGCGCAGCCTCCTGCGAGCTGGCATCAGTAACCAGGGCTGCAGCCCACCATTCCACCCTATGGGGGTCTTAACATGACAAAGGAACCCACCTCTGAGAAACGCAGTTTGCTACCCAGGGCCAACCACGAGGCCAGAGAGGAAGCACATTGTATGTATATCCATTTGGGATTAATTTCTTGATAACCATGACCCAGCCAAAGACCTCCCCTCCCCCCCTCACCTGGCTCCCTGTCATCCCTGGGGAGCCTCAGGGACCCGGGGCACCATTGCCATCCCCTGGGGAGGGGTCTTCCCATCCACTGCTGTGTCCTCTTGCAAGAGGGTCTCTTGGCCCCAAAGGTCCCAGCGCCCACCCCCTCCGCTCTCCCGTTGCGTCCTCTTAGCCTCAGCCTTGGCAAGGTGATGAATTAGGGACCAGCGGTTGGCACATCCACCAGGCAATTAGTGTTTATCTCCCTTGTTTATGTGGCTGAACAACGGTTCATTTTCAGACTTAACAGTCAGTACTCAGAAAGATAAAACTGCCTGGGTCACTCTTGGGAGGGGATTTGAGGGTGCGGTGGGAAAACAGGAGGGGACAGGAGGCGGGCCCAGCCTCCGCCTCCCAGCACCTGCCTCTCTGGACAGGTGTTCCCGGGCCCCAGTGTAGCCCTCTGACCTCCCTAGCAGTCCATCAGGAGCAGGGTGCAAACCTCTCATGCCGCAGGTGGGAAATCCAAGATCAACAGAGTCCAGGGGCTCTGCAGCTTGCGGTCCTTCAGTGTCCCCTTACCTTGGGCTTCGAGGACTCCGACTTCCTGTCTCACCAGCAGGTGGCCTTGGATACAGCCCTGCCAGACTCCTGTGTGCCCGCTTCAGGGGCTGGGGAATGGGACCCGCCGTGCCCACCCAGCCGCCCGTCAGGCCTGCAAGCAGAAGCTCAAGGGCGGAGCCACGTGGGGGGCTCCCCTGACCCCTCCTGCAGCCTCCAGTCAGCTCGGGCAAGGTCTGCTGGGGTGAGCAGCAAGCCCCTCACTCCCGCTCAGACCCGGGGACTGCCGTCCTGGGCTCACACATTCTATAGTCTAGGACAGAAAGGTCTAATAGCTAATGCGGAAGGAGGGGAGAGAGGGGCTCACCTAGCGGAAGGGCTGTGGGACCCGGTCCTGACTGCCCGGCTGGAGCGCGAGGCTCCGTGCCAGTAACTGCGGTGAAATGCTGCCACCTGCTGGTCGTACCCAAGAACTGCAGGATCCGCCCCCCTTCCCCCCCCCCCACCCCCCCGCCCTCTGTGCCCAGAGCTTGGTCCAACGTGAGCGTCTGTTTGAGTGAAGGTCTCCTCCCACCTGCCCCTCCAGTCCTGCCCCTCCTCTCTTGCGCGGGGGCCTGCACAATGGCCCAGTCCTGGTTCTGGTGCTGGTGCTGGTTCTGGGACAGGTGCAGCTGCTTCCACCCTGTGTCTCCCCGCCAGGTGCAGAGGCTAGAAAGGACAGGGAAATCAAACTTCCTCTCGGGTTGGGATGTTGCTGTCATCCTTATTGCTTTGTTATTGCTGATAATTCTACAATAATAACATCACACTCTCTCGATTGTTGAGGGCCTGCAATGCCAGGCACTTTGCATGCCATTTCTGTTGCTCACAACAGTCCTTTAAGATGTTACCTCCGCTGAATCTCAGGGCGGGCATGGCGCTCCAGGTCATACCTCCAGTGGGGGGTTCAGTTGGGATTCCAACCCTGCAGCCTGGCTCTGGCTCCGCACACTGCCCCGGACGCCCATGCCTCAGCTCCCCGCACGATGAAATGGCCCAGACACCCTCGCTGGGTGTCTTCCTGCTCCCCTCTTGGTTTTCCCACCTCTTCCCCAATAACTGCTTCTTACCTCCAAGGCCTGTCCACCTGCCAGGCACTGTTCTAGGACAAAATGGAATAACGCTTGATGTCACAGAGAGCATATGCCAGTGGGTCTCAAGGCCCAGAGAAGAGCTCAAAAGCTTCTGGGCCTCAGCCTTCTTTCGTTAGCGATGGGGAAGGCTACTCAGATGGGGACCCAAGGCCCTGCAGTCAGGGTGTAGAGGAAAGGAGAGGAGCAGGCTGGGGACAGGCAGCCTTGGGGACTTGGGAGCCCAGCCTGCCTGTCAGCCCAGTCCTGATCATGGAGCCTCAACTTGGGACCAACCTCAATATTCCAGTCCCCTGGGGCGTGGTAGCTCACACCTGTAATCCCAGCACTTTGGGAGGCCGAGGTGGGAGGATCGCCTGAAGCCAGGAGTTTGAAACCAGCCTGAGCAACATAGCAAGACCCCATCTCCACAAAAGTTTTTAAAAATAATAATAATTAGTAAGGTATAGTGGCACAAGCTTGTGGTCCCAACCACTTGGAAGGCTGAGGCAGGAGGATTACTTGAGCCCAGGGGTTTGAGGTTGCTCTGAGCTATGATGATGCCATGGCACTCCAGCTTGGATGACAAAGTGAGACCCTGTCCCAACAACAACAAAAAATTTCCAGTCCCTCCATCCCTCCTTGCTATGTCTTTATTTCACAAACTGTTGGAACTAGGAAAGGACCCCAGAAATAATCCAGTTAAAATATCTCGTTTTGTTGATGGGAAAGGTCAGGCACAGAGAGGGCAAGCGGTTTGCCCAGGTCACACAGCCAAAAGTGCCAGAACCAGGACAGAGCTCAGGTCTCCTATCCACCCAGCTAGAGCTGCCTGCTGAGCCCCAGCGCTGCCCCCTCCTCCCTAGTCTGCCATCGGGCTGCCCACATCCCCCTGAGAATTGCCCAATGCCTGGAGCTGGGTGAGGACAGGAATAAGAGAGGCTAGGTCGGGACTTAGCCCTGGGTTTGAGAGGAACACGAAGTGGAAATGAAGTCTCACTTCTCTCCTTTCTCTTCGGCTCTGGGGAGAGCTGCCTCCCCTCCCCTGAGCCACTCGGGGCCTGCAGCAGCCCTGTGTTCACCGTGCCGGGGAGGGAGGCATTCTCAAGAACAGGGAAGAAAGGGTTTCCCTGATTGCTCTGTAATCGCAGCTCTAAGGAGAACGGAACTGCTGGGGACCGACAGGGAGAGTGTTATGCTCGGGGATGTCCCCGCCCAGTCCCCAGCAGAGGGCCAGGGCCCCTGCCACTGCTATCCTCTTGACATCCACCTCGCTGGCCTCTGGGCTGCAGGAGGGTATCCTGGTGAGGCCCAGGCCCGGGACAGGCAGGGGCCCGGGGGATTCAGCCAGACCTGGGGCCCCACCCAGCTCTGGAGCTGGTGAGTTTAGGGCAGGGCCCAGGGAACTGGAGGCCCCTCATGGCCAGGGCTTCTCTCAGAGAGTCTGGGCATCGCTGGAGCCCAGGAATGTGGCCCTCCCGGCCCTCACGACCCCAGCAACTGCAAGTCCCGGAGAAGTGAGGGAGGCTGCAGGGCACTGGGTGCCCACAGAGGTGGACCAGCACCTGGGACAGGGGTTGTGGGGAGCAGCAGCCAACCCCAGGGACACTCTGCAGTCCCAGATCCTAGGGAGAGCGCCAAGGTGGCCAAAGCATGCCTATCTCTCTTCCTAATGGAGCCTGGAGTCCTCCACGGACGCACTCGACCCCTTCTCCTTCTTTCCCCCTCGGACCCCTTTCTTCTCCTTCTTCCTCCTCTCGCCCCTTTCTCCTTCCCTTCCTGAGTCCCAAGAGCCTCCTTCCAGGAAGCCTGGCGCTGGCTGGCTAGGACCCTAAAGGCCCCCTGGCCTGCAGGGTGGGGAGACCCCCATGGGGGGCCCCCATGATGGACCACAGCCAGCCCATTTAGGGACTTTTGGGGGGCTCCCCTGGTGTGACAGTGAGAACAGAGGGGCCTGGCTGTCCCGACCACACCAGGGAAGGGGCGTGGCTTTCTGGACCCTCTTCCCTCCCTACCCTCGTGCTTCCTCCTGGCTGGCAGATCTCTTCCAGGAAGCCTTCCCTGACCATCCCTCCTCCAGCCTCTGCTGGCTGCAGGGACTGGAAGTCCTAGTCTCCTTCCTCCATCCCCCAAGTCAGAAGCCTGGCTCTCTGCTCTCCCGCCAGCCCCGCCTCAGGCTTCCCTGCCCGCAGCCCCTCCCACCACGGGGGGAGGCCCTCAGGTCTGCAGCCCCCGGTCAGCCTCCACTCCAGCGCTCTGGGGTACGGGTTCCCAGCCAACCCCGGGCCCTGATCCCTCTGGGGACCCTCGTGGCTCACGGCGTCAGTGTGCCCCAGCCCTCGTGCTCCTTGTTATCCAAGGCCCAGGCCTCTGCCTTGCACCCTCATGTCCTCAGGTGGGAAGGAGCCCCATCTTCGAGAGGAAAGAAGGACGAGACTGTACACTCGTCAGAGAGGAAAAGTGTGTTCAGGAGAATGCAGCCAGGCCCTCTGGGGACCCTTAGGAAGACACTTGCTCGATACAAGAGGACTGATCAATGGTTTATTCCAGAGAGGAAAGCCCAGGCTGAATGTCTCCCTCCCCACCCGCAAGCCCCCTCCCAAAGCCCCCATATAGGCCCTGGGTGGAGTGATAGGAGGGATGACCCTACCCTGCCGCCCTGGTCTGGCCTCCTGCCCAAGCCCGAGGCCCTGTGACATGCAGCCTGGAGGGTCACCAGAGGGAAGAGCCAGACCCTGACGGGGCAGTGGGTAGGAGTGGGGGGTGCCGTGCCACCCTTGTCAGTCACCTTGTCAGTAGCTCCTGCTGTCACCTGTGCAGCCACACCTTCCACTCCAGGGGGGCAGCGGGGCCAGTCGCTATTTTCAGGGATGGGTTATGTCGTGTCAAGGGCATTGCCAGTCCCGGTAGGCGGGAGAGAGGAATGTCTTGGCTAAAATCACTTTGCCGGCCAGGACAGCCCAGCCTCTGGGGACCCCAGACTCAAAGTGGGTGCACCGGAGCCCTACGGCCTGGGCAGGGTGATGCCAAGACACTGCGAGGTTTCCCTCTGTGGCGGCCAAGGGCTGCAGGCTCTGCTTGGCTGGGCATTGGTAGGTAGGAAGAGAGGACACATGGGGACAGTCTTCTCCTGACAGTGCCAGGCTGCTGGGAAGCAGGAGGTGAGGCTTTGTGGGTGACAGAGGGGCGGCTGTCCTGGCCTGCCACCTCCAGACCACATCAGGGGGACGGGGCTGTGGGCGAGACAGTCAAGGGCCTAGAGACAGCAGGGCGTGGGTGGGACAGGCAGGCTGATGCCACATGGGTACTTACTGCTGACCCCGTGTGCAGCCCAAGAGAAGGAGGGTGGTGGGTCAGAGGAGGCCCCGCCTATCCTGCCCCAACCGTGGGAGGGCCTCTGAGTGCAGAAGCCGTGGCGACATTAGGAGTCACAAGGCAGGAAGGGGCCTGAGTGGAGCGTGGCCCATGGGGAAGGGGGGAGGCCAGGACTGCACCGGGAGGCCAGGGAGGGCTGGGGGAGGCAGGTGCAGGGTGGGCTCCCTCCCACCTAGACGAGCACAGCAGCTTAGGAGGCGAGAGCAGCAGGGTCAGCAGAGAGAGTGGGGGTGCGGTGCCTCCTGCCTGGAGTTCACGGGGCCTCGTTGGACCCGATCCCGTTGCCTTTGTTGACGTAGAATGGCCGGTAGTGAGGCTGTGGGGAAACAAGAGTGGTCAGGGAGCCCGCTGGCCAGACCTGCCCCACCCCAACTGCCCCCCGGAAGCAGCAGGGTCCAAACCCCAATAATTCTAGGGGCTTCGTGGCCTGACCTATAAGATCTCTCTCCCCCGTGATCAGGGGTTGGTCCCTGATGTTATCAAAACCTCCAAGTTAAAATCCTAATCAGAGTTCATTCCTGCCAACTGGTGGTGAACTTGAACCCCCGCTCGACATCACGCTGGCTGAGCCTTCTCTCCACCACTGCTGCCATTCGTGTAGCCCTTTCTGCGCCACGGAGCTTCGCAGCCCTGTGCCGAGCTCTGTACGGGTGGACTCATTTCAGTTTTACAACCGCCCAATTAAATGGATCACTGTTATCATATCCATTTTATGGCTGAGCACACCAAGGCAGAGAGAGGCTAGGCAACTTGCCCCAGGTCTCTCAGCTGGCAAGTAGAGGAGCTGGAATTCGAGGCCCAGCAGACTGGCTCAATTCCACCCCACACACACACAGCATCACTTCTCGAGTTGAGAAAGCTTCAAGCGTTTGCTTCTGCTCTCTCTACCATCCTCCCTGATGGAAGGTCGCACGGAGGGAAAACAGCTGCCCCAGCCCCGCGCAGTCCCAGGCTCCCCGCCCCGACCCCCGGGGACAGAGCCCAGTGGCAATTCTCCCAGCCTCCTCTGTGCATGGCACCTCCCGGTGATTTCATGAAATCAGCGCCTATCTCCCCCAATCACTTCATCAGGCCCCGAGAAGTCAGCCCTCTAGGCTGCAGTGGAAGCTGCTCCTTGCCCCTGCGAGCACTGTCAGCCCCTAGGGGATCTCAAGGAGGAGATTTGTCCCTGAGCTGGGGCAGAGACTGAGCCCACCCCCATGCCCCACTGATCCCAGGACAGGAGACACCATCCCCCACCTCCTGCAGACACCCAAGGGCAGTCACAGCCCCAGCCCTTGGCCTGCCTGCTGGGATGTGCAGCTCCTGGGCAAAGCCTTGCCTATGTCTGGGGTCTGTGGGACGCCAGGGCTGAGAGACCCTAGCTTGGACCTTGGTTAAGCCACCCCTTAAACAAAGGAAGGCACTGAGACTCAGGGAGGGGAAAGGACACAGAAAAAGTCACACAGTGGCAGAGCAGGACCTGGGACCAGCTCTCCTGACCTGCAGGTGTCAGCCTGGAGCCCAGAGCAGTCCACAGGGCGAAGTGAGTAGGCCCGGGAGTGGCTGAGCCTTGCTTTCAGGAAGGCCACAGATCAGGGAACCCTAACCAGGCGCTGTCTGGTGAGGAGCCTGGAGTGGTGTGTGGGCAGGAACATGGTCCCATGGCATCCGGGCAGGTGCTCCCCCGCCCGTCCGCTTCCTGGCTGACGGCAGGTGAGAGTTGGAAGAGCTATGAAATCATCCAGCTCATCCAATTTATGTTACAGAGGGGAAACTGCGGCACATAGGAAGAAGGACTCACACAAGGTCACACAGCAAGTTAGAGGGCTGGGGCCAGACCCCAGGCATCGGACTCCTAGGCCAGCCTCTCTGCACACCAGCACCTGCCTCCATTCTGCCAGCACTAGGTGCTAGCTGGGCACCGGAACCCTGTCCTTTCAGGGGTCTCAAGGTGTGATGAGGGTTTCCTGTGGAGACCCTAGCTCTGGGAGGGTGGGAAAGCATGTGGTAGGGAGGGGAAGGACCAAGTCTGGGAACAGAAACCTTCTTTTTTCTCCCCATATCTGCTTTTTGCAGTCCTGCTGTTGCAATGCCCCTGGGCCCAGCTCCAAATTACACACATGATCACTTAGTTCCCATCGCTAGCAAATTAAAGATTCTCTCCAATTAAACCAGCCCCAGTCGCTCTTTGTGGTCCAGAGCAAATCACCTCCCCATACTCTGACCTCCAAATGCAAAGCCAGCAGGAGCCAGTGCTGCGGACCCTGTTTCCGCAGAGCCTCTGGTGCCACCCACACGCGGGGGAAGCTGGCCGGCCCTCAGCAGGGCCTAACGTGGGCCTTCAGGAGAGAGACGCTCGGGGGACAGAGGCTCAGCATGTAAAGGACAGTCCCCAGTCACTGAGGCCTCGGCAGGGGCCAGGCACATCAAGGCTAAAGGGCATTGGGGATCCTCGCAGCACCCACATTATAGAAAGCAAGAAACTGGCCGGGCGTGGTGGCTCACTCCTGTAACTCTAGCACTCTGGGAGGCCAAGGCAGGAGGATCACTTGAGCTCAGGAGTTGGAGACCAGACTGAGCAAGAGCGAGACCTCGTCTCTACTAAAAATAGAAAAACTAGCCGGGCATGGTGGTGCACGCCTGTAGTCTCAGCTACACAGAAGGCTGTGGCAGGAGGATCCCTTGAGCCCAGGAGTTTGATGTTGCAGTGAGCCATGATGATGCCACGGCACTCTAGCCTGGGCAACAGAGTGAGACTCTATAATAAATAAATAAATAAATAAAGCAAGAAACAGAGTCCCAAAGAAGGAACCCGACTTGCCCAGGATCCCACAGTCAGAGGGTCTGGACCCCCCAAGGCCATACTTCCCTACTGTGCCACTTTTCTGGTGCCTCTGGCTTAGGGTCATTAGATATCGAACCCTAAATACATTTCTAACTTCTCATCCCAATAGCCTCTGTGCTGTCAGAGCTGGGCTATTATCCCCAAGGAGGTGGGACCCATGTCTAGCATATCCCCTGAACTGAGCGTTCTATAATCCCAGAGCCGGCAGAGACCAAGCTGTCATTCCGTAAGCATAGACATCTAACCACCATTTGCCAAATAAAAAAACAAGCGCCCACTTTACAGGTTAGAAAACTGAGCCCCAGACAGTGTGTGCTTAGCTGGTCCCCTGCCTGTCGGTCCTGGGTCTCTACTACCCTTTGCTGTGTGTAGGCGCTCAGGCCACACTGCCTGCCTCCTCCACCCTGCAGCTACGAGAAGTAACAGGAAGACCGGGTACCCCTGCGGAGCCCCCCTCAGTGCCCAGGCCTCTGGGCGTGCCTGTGCCCAGGCAGGCTCTCCTGGCGGCACGTCACTCACCAGCAAAGTCTGCTTGCCGGATTTCCAAGTCTGGGGCTGGGCCTTGGGGGTCTGGCTCCGCATGAGGGAGGGGTAACCTGGGAAGACAAGAGGCTCTGGTCAGAGGCAGCTCGGGCTGGGCTGGCAGCAGCACAGCCACCTTCTCCAAAGTGACCGCCAAGCGACATCCAGCCCATTACCAAATTCAAACACCTGAAGAAGTGTGCAGCAGCCATGCTGCAACTGAAAGTCCCGGGAGCCTGGCCCAAGGGAGGAAGCAGCGAGACAGACAGGAGGAAGGGAGCCAGCCAGGTGGGCTGGGCCAGGCAGCAGGGGAGTGCCACTCCCAAATCCAGGTCAGCATCATGCTGCTCTGCAATGATTTCCATCCACCCACTCTGGAGGGTCCCACCACAGACCTCTCCCCTCCCTGAGGCCCAGGAGAGCCCTTCCTAAGCCCAAGGTATGTGACCCTCAGTGCTGGATGCTCCCATTCACTACTGAGCCCCACTTGTGCTGAGCACCGTGCCGGGGACCTTGCATGTCTCCTCGTGTCGCCCCATTTCTGTGAGCTCAGCAGTTTGCCCAACTTGCACAGCTTGTAAGCAGCAGTCAGGATTCGAAACCAGGTTTTGCCAGACTCCGAAACCCACAGTAATGTTCCTTCCACCCAGCTCTGCTGCTCTCCACTAGCCAGAGACCAGGCCCAGAGAGGGGCTGTCATTTGCAGTGTGGCCACCGCCCAGGGTTAGGGCAGCAAGCCCAAGAGGCCCAGAGCAGGTGGTGCTCTCTGGGCTTGGTTGCGAAGGTGCTGGTGCAGGGTGGCTGCCCTGCCACCCTCCCTGGCTCCTCCCCTGCAGACCCGAGGGATCTGTTAGGAGCTCTGGTCTGCAGAACAGTGGCTAGCACTCTGTGTCAGCTGCCAGCCTGCAGGGACAGGCAGAGGTGCCTGGGGAGAAACAGGCCGTGACCTGGACTCCAAGGAGCTCAAGAAATAAACAGGGTCTGTCCTGGGTCGGGCCTCTGTCCAGTGAGGCTGCGGCCTGCCCTGCTCTAAGTGAGAGTGGGCACACCAGGCCCAGGGACCTGCAGCACTGTCAGGCTGCGGCTGGGCTGGCCCTGCCGGGTTGGCCCCAAGAAAGGAGGCACAGTGGGGGAGGCAGAGCAGAGAACCCAGGTCCTTCCTGCATCTGGGGGTGGGGCAGCTTTGAAAGAGGGGGTTCCATGGGTCCCGAGTGGAGATTGAGAGAGGGGGATCCAGGCCTCACCTCTCAGTTCTCAGAAAGAAAATCCCATGGCAGCCACAAGAGAGGCGCGGATGGGGATGGGGTGGTGGCCCAGGAGACCAGCCCTGTGCAGCAGGCAGAAGCCCGGCTAGAGAGGGAGCTGGGGTGGCGGGTGGGGCATGCATCCCTCTTCCAGGGAACTCCGGGGAGGAGGGACCAGGACACCCAAGAAGTGGCAGAGAGCCCCCATAGGATGTTCCACCTGCCCCGCTGAGGGAGAGGAAGGGAGAGGGATGGAAAACGGGCAGGTACCGGGATTATTTTTAAACAGCCCACTGCGGTCCACTGGTTTGGAAAACTCTGCAGTGGCCTGTCCCAAGGTGCTGAACTGATAGGGGGTTTTCCCAGTGCCTGCTGGGAGAGAGAGAGGCATTAGCAGCATGTTGCTAGTCCCAGGAGGGGCCAGAGGGACTCACGTCTCACTCTGGGGGGCTGTGACCCCCGGAAGCCACTGTCCAGCCTCTGGAACTGGCCTGGCAGCCGTGAGCACGCTCTGCCCCAGGGTTGCTGGGGTGAGTGCAGGGGGCTCAGTCCACGCAGGCTGGGGTTATCCTCCACACAGGGCAGCCCCTGTCCAGAACCCTTGTCCAAGGCCATTTTCAGTGAGCCTGGTGAGCCTATCTGCATGACGGTGAGAAGAGGTGATCCTGGGCTCTGCCCCTCGGGCACAGTGCATGTGCAAGAGGCTCTCTCATGGCCTTAGACAGAGTCTAGCAGGCTGAGGGGGAGATACTGGAGAGTGTGAAAGCTCCAAACCATGCCTGAGGGTGACCACCTTTCCTGCCAGGGGGCTTTTGGTCCAGGCTTGACCAGAGAGCAGGAAAGGCAAGTCCTGCAGCTCACCAGGCCTGGCCCAGGGGTAGGACATCCCCAGGGGTCCTGCAGGCTGGGACCCTCTACTCGTATTCCCTTCTCCTTTGCCTTACTGATAGCTCCAAGACTCCCTACCCAGGCATAGGCTGGGACCCCAGGCTGGAAAGGACAGCTGAGTCCTTTCCAACTATGTCCCTTCCAGTCTCCAGGCTGGAAGAGACATAGAGCCACCTCAGAGGCCACTGCATGGGGTCTGTCTGTCTTGAAAGTCTGTTTCCCTCCCCACTGTTCCACCCAACCTGCTGATGCTTCTTCCAGGCCAGATGTTTTGGACACCAGAAGAGAGACAGAGTCACTCCCACCACAGCCCACCAGAGCTGTCCCTGGGGTCTTCCAAGAGAGACATGAAGGCCTAGGATCTATAGCTAGGGTCTCATTCAAGCCTGTCCCTCCCCAGCATGACCCCAACCAACCCTAGGGAACGGGAGGCATTGACCACTCAGCTTTGTCAAAGAGTGCTGCAGAGCACAGCGGCCTGGTGAGGGGCGTGGGGAGGGAAAGGACTCAGGGTGCAGGTGCTTTGGAGGCAGCTGCCTGCCTTTCCCAAAGCAACTTCTGCAGGACTGGCTCTGTGGGCTACAACCAAAGGTGGGAGTCTCTGGGTGAACAGGGTTAAATAAACTCTCTCCAGTAGGAAGGCAGAAGCACCCCAGGGTCTTGGAGGTGAGGGTACAGTGGGTGTGCCATGCCCCACCTTCCTGAGCATAGAGGCCTGTTGTTGCACCATTAGGGGCCAAGTGTGGTGAAACAAGCCCCCAAAACGCTGATGTGGCTGAGTCCCCCCGACCGTCATTTAGAACACAGACTGTGGTGACCTCCCTCGCTCTCGGCCCAGGGCCCTCTCCTTTTCAGAGTAAGGGAGGACCTGGCCAGAGAGGGGGCACAGACCAAGGCAGGGCTGGGGAGCACGGGCAGGCGGGGAGAGCTCACCTTTCAGGGAGAAGGAGGAGCTGCCCTGCACTGCAGGCAGGTCGTTGTCGGAGCTCTGAATGGAGGAGGAGTATTCCCAGACCCGGGAGGTGTAGTTACCTGGAGGGGCAGAGAAGGGGCGTCAGACCCAGGCAGCGGGGCTTGAGGGGCAGGATTGGGATGTGGCCAATTCCATGGCTCTTCCTCTCCAGCCCCTGGCCACGTCTCAAGCCAGGATGCCACTGTGTCCCCAGTGGCACGTCCCCAATCCCATCAAAGTGATCTTTCTAACATATAAAGAACAGTCATGTACCTGCTCTACCTAACGGCCCCTGTCCTTAGAATAGGGACAAAATCCTTAACTCGGCCCACAGCTCCTTCCCCCACCATCCCCACTGGCTTCCTTGCTTCCCCTCCCCTCCCCCCATCACTCAACATCCCAGCCAGACTGAGATCTGTGTCGCACACACCAGCCTCTCTCCTGCCCCAGGCTGTGTCCAGCCCAGATCCTCTGCCTAAGACACGCCTCCTGCTCCCCACTCTTAGCAAGTTCACATATGGGGGTCCTCAGGTGTCAGCTTACATGTCACCGCCCCCAAGTCCACAAGTGCCTCGGCCCCATACCCACGTCACCCTACACCCCGTCCCCCACGCTGCAATTGCACGTTGGATTGTCCGTCTCCCCAGTGGGCTCCACTCGAGCTGTGTATGTGCCCAGCTGGCCCCACACCACACCTGGTGCCCGGCACAGGGCCTGGTTCCTAGAAGGTGCTCGCTGCGTGGTTGGTGGATGCACGCATGAACGCGTGAACAAATAAGTGCACACACATCCTCAAACCTGAGGATAGAGGCAGCTGATCAAACTCCTGAGATACTATTTGGCAAGCTGAATAGGCTAAAAAAATGTTCCCGTGCAAGCTTGCCCCTGTAGTTTGTGGGGGTGCGGGATGGGGGTCAGGCCAACTCAGATGGCTCAGCCTTCTCCAGTGCCCACTGGGCCCAGCGGTCCTCCCCCCTGGCTGCCTGCAAGGAGGGCGGGGGCTGGCCTTTGGGTCAGGGTCATGGATGACTGGGGCTGCACCTGACCCAGCGCCGAGCCCTCCCTAGGGGTATCAGGAAGCCTCCGCCTCGGGGCCCTCAGTGGGCACGTCCACCCAAGGTGCAGCTCGCCCTGTCCTTCACTCTCTTCTTCAACTACTGTCCCCTGAGCCCCTCCTACTCTTGAGGCTTGGGGTCGTAGCAGCACACGGGACAGACACGGCTCTGTCCTCATGGAGCTCACATCTACTGCACGTGTGGAGGTGGGTGCAGTCGGTCACAGCTGTGAATCCAGTTCTGGGCATGGAGGCCCGGCCCTGCCCTGTCCGCCGGGTGCCCGGCCCTGCAGTCTCCGTGGGCCTTGTCCTCACTGAAGAGGCTTCCCGGGGCTGTGTCTGGGACAGGGGCTCTGGCGGAGCTGGCCCAGGCCCCTCCCTCCCTGCACATGGCTGGCACACACCCCGGAGCCCGGGACAGAACCAGAGCTCATCACGGCCCTGGCCTTGGGCACAGCAGCCCCCTCGGCACTGGGCACAGGGAGACCCTGCACTTGGAAGCTGCCCCTGGGGAGGCCACGTCCACACCCCCACTTCACCTCTTCTGGGTCTTAAGGTGTCACTCCCTCGCCTCTCGTGGGGACAATGCCTCCTGGGTTTCTGGGGATGGCACCGTTTCACATCATGCCTGCCTTTCCATTCACAGCTAAGCTAATTTGTTCCAACCACGGTAGGACTGTCAGCGGAGAACATGCAGATCCGTAAAGGTCCTCTGTGGGTCCTCAGGCCCTGCCACTTGCTGGGGTGGCTGCTCACCCCATTTCCCCCAAATCATCCTTCAGAGGTAAGAGGAGCAGGTGGACTTGGCGATTCCCAGGGATGTTTTTCCTCCAGCCTAACTAGCAACGTCCTGTGTGTGCGCACACACAGACACACACACACACACACACACCATACGCACACAGACACACACACAGACACACCATGCACACACAGACACACCATACACACACAGACACACACACCATACACACACAGACACACACACACACACACACACACACACACACAGACCATACGCACACAGACACACACACAGACACACCATGCACACACAGACACACCATACACACACAGACACACAAACAGACACACCATACACACACAGACACACACACCATACACACACAGACACACACACAGACACACCATACACACACAGACACACACACAGACACACCATACACACACAGACACACACACCATACACACACAGACACACACACAGACACACCATACACATACAGACACACCATACACACACAGACACACACACAGACACACCATACACACACAGACACACCATACACACACAGACACACCATACACACACAGACACACACACAGACACACCATACACACACAGACACACACACCATACACACACAGACACACACACAGACACACCATACACACACAGACACACCATACACACACAGACACACACACAGACACCTATACACACACAGACACACACACAGACACACCATACAGACACACACACAGACACACCATACACACACAGACACACCATACACACACAGACATACCATACACACACAGACACACACACCATACACACACAGACACACCATACACACACAGACACACCATACACACACAGACACACCATATACACACAGACACACACACAGACACACACAGACACACCATATACACACAGACACACACAGACACACACTTTAGGCTCAGCAGGACTCCTCCCAACCCGTGTCTGGGCCCCCACATTCATCTCACGCTGGGGAGCCCAGCCCTGGCCCTGACCGCACCCCCTCCTGCCTGCACAGCCCCCACGGGCCCTGCCCACCCTTGCGCTGAGCCTCCACCCACCTTTGGTGCCGTAGAGATTGCCGAAGTTCTTCTGGCTGGTCTCCTTGGAGAAGCGGCTGGGCGAGGAGGGCTGGTACGATGTCCGGGCCCCCCCTGTGAGACACAGGAAAAGAGGGCGTCATGGCAGAAAGGGGGTCGGGCTCAGCTCAGGGCCTGGGCCTCTGCCTGGAGGGGTCTGATGCAGGCCTCCCTGCCCCCACGCGGCGCCCAGAGCCTGCCACGGACCTGCATTCCACAGGAGAGGTCCTTTGGGTCTAGCACAAGGTAATCGCTTAGTTTCTCACCCAGATTGGGACACTTTTAAGAGTAGAAGGGGCTGTATTAATAATTGCGCTGAGAGCATCAGGTGTAACCCTGGGTGGTCCTGGAGAGACTAAGGCTTATGGTCACCTAGTTGGGGGGCTTTGGGGTTACTAGGAGGCTGGAAAAGCCAATACTTCCCTCCTGAGCCAGCCCCTGTGTGAATGAGACCCCAGAGGCTGGGAAATAGGGTGCAGGGGAGAAAGGGGGCATGGCAACTGTGGGGGCACGGGCAGAGGGCTTGGCCAAACCAGGGTCGAGCCACCTAGAGGTGCCCTGATGAGCCGGGCCTGAGAACATCCCCCAGGCACCCAACAGATGCTGCAGCCTAGCCCTGGGGCATCCGAGCCTCACCCCACCCACCTGGGCTCCACAACAGCCTGGTGAGGGGGGCAGAGGGTACCAGCACCCCCACCTTACAGATGAAGACCATGAGCTGCTCCCTGCATGTGTTGGGGTCCTCTGTACCTCTTCCCCTCTGCCGAGCCTCAGACTACACCACACCCTAAGTCCTGCTGCCAGCTCAGCACCTGCAGGTCCCTCCTGGAGCCCTTGGTGCCAACGGTTCCTCTCCCCCACCCCATCACCCCCGCCCATCATGGTCGTGCCTGTTTATGGAGCAAACGCTTCCTTGGAACTGACATTCCTGGGAAGGTCACAACCACTGCCCAATCCTATCAACTCCGAAACTCCCAGATTCTGGGCCTGGTGGCCCCTGAGTGGCCCGAGTGGCCTTGTTTCCCAACCTCCTTGACAACTGTCTTGGCCCTCCCCTGGCCTCTACCCTGAGCCTGGGAGCTCCCAGAGGGCAGATTCCGCCTCCCTCCGTCTGGGGCGCAGGCTCTGCCCACGGGCCTGGGGCAGGGATCCAGGGGAACCTGTTCCTGCCACCACAAACGTCACACGATGACTCACAGCGACAGGGCTAGCATTTGAGTTCCACCTCCCTCCCCTCCTCTCAGATAGGGATACTGAGGCCAGAAGGAGCAGCAGCCTCCCCAAGGTCCCCGTGTCCTGAACTCTTGGGGTGACATCTCGGCAGGTCCTTCCCCCCACCAGGTGCTGCTCTGCTCCCCTCCCACAGCCTGCAGGGGCTGGGCCCTCTCCCTTCGCAGGGCAGCGGGCACGCAGGGGCCGGCAGGGACGTGGTGCCACAGCAGGGCCCAGTCCCTGGGCCAGCGGGGCCCAGGACTGGGCCGGGGCGAGGCAGGGGCGGGCTGAGGAGGCCGGTCAGCACAGCTCACGCTCTCGTCCCACCCAAAAGGGCCATACCAGGAATGTTGGAGGGGGGGACCTGAGAAGCCCAGGTGTTGTTTTCAAATCGGGTGGGGCCGCAGAGGTTCTTCTCCACTGAGCTCATCTCTCCAAAGCCCCAAGTCCCTCCCGTGTGCGTGTGTGTGTGTGTGTGTGTGTGTGTGTGTGTGTGTGTGTGTGAGAGAGAGAGAGAGAGAGAAAGAGAGAGAATTACCACTCAGGGCCTCGCGGATTCCCTCCCCAGCCCCTGTGCCTTCCCCATGCCCCCCGCCCCTGCCCCTGCCCCTCATGTGCATGCACACACCCCTCTCCCCCCGCAGCAGTCTTGGCACGCCCACCCTTATGTAATGGGCATTGTTGTGGTTTGCTGCTATTGCCCAAGAATGTGACAGGCCACCACAGGGCAAGGACAGGCAGGCACTGGTCCTGTACCCACCTGGCCATCACCCTGCAGGCTGGGACTCCACAGGGTCTGAGGGCCCAGGTGTCAGGGGGCATAAATGCAGAGGAGGAGCCCTCCCCCCACTTCCCCTGGGAAGCAGAGGTTCTGGGGGAGGCAGCTCCCCAGCAGAGCTCGAGACCCACAAAAAGCTGAGCAAAAGCAACACGCAGCTCCAGCCTGGCAGAGGTGGGCCCGGGAGACCCTCTGGAAGGAAAGAGAAGCAAGGGTGGGTGTGGGCTTGAGGCGAGGGAGTGGGGGGGCCTGCCTGGGTGGAGGGAGGGTCCCTCCGAGATGCCGGGCACCAGATAGTGTGTCATCTAAACCAGGACACTTCTGGTCATGATCTTCTCGGTGACCACGGGTGGACAAAGGGACTTCTCCAGGCAAACTGGATACACAGTTACCCCCTCCAGAAGGCACCTGGCTGAGAGTCCCTCCACGGACTCTGGGGGCCCCTAGTAGCAGGCGGACACCAGGCCTGGGCCTCAGCCTTACCCTTGGGCGTCAGGTACATGGAGTATCTCTTCATGGGGTCCGGCGCAGTCCACTCACTCCCGTAGCTGTTCGTGTAGTTGTTCATGTAGCGATGGTCGCCACCTGGGGAGGGCAGAGGGCGGGTGGGTGGGCAGAGGGGCAGGTGAGGAGGAGGAGCTGGCACTGGCTGAGTCAGCCCACAGTCCGCCACTCTGTCCCAGGGAGAGTCCAGGTTCTGTGGCCTTGGAGAATGTGACGCTCTGCTGCTGAGCTTTTGGGGAGCAGGGGTGTCTGCAGTGAGCCAGCCCCCCTCTTGCACTGCCCGTTTGTGAATGTGAGCCCAGGCACTGCACTTCGCAGTTCCTGTTGTGCTGTTGGTATCCACTTCTTGTTTGATCTGTACATCAACCCTTGGGCAGGTATGAACATCCCCGAGTGACAGATAAGGAAATTGAGGCTCAGGAGGTAATAGAAGCAACTTGCCTAATGTCACATGTCAACAAGGACAGAGATGGGGTTTGAGCCCTGGACCCCCACTTCTGGTCTCAGTCCCAGCCGCTGCTGAGAGCCTAAGGTGGAGGAACAAAGTCCCAGGGATCCAGGAGCTGAGCAGAGCGAGCTGCTACAGGGGGACACCCACCTGCAGACCCCCCAGCTCAGATCTGCTGCTCAACGCTTGACTTCCCCCAGCTACCCTCCACCCCGTTCCCTTCTCTTATGACTTCCCCATCTTCTACTTTCTCTGTCCTGCCCTCTCCCTCTCTTCTGGGCAAGAGGAGGATGAGTGGCTCAGACCCTCAACCCTCATCCTTCATCGCCTGTGCCTAGCAGGGGCCTGGCACACGGTAGGTGCTGAGAGCATAAGCCATTGCCCTCCTCCGTGCCAGCCCAGCCCTCCGCCCCACCGAGCCCAGGGAGGAGCAGCCTGGTGCCTCAGCCCCTGGGCCTTTGGGGGTTGGGATGAGCCCCTGGTCCAGTGGGCAGGTGGCACCAGGGCGGAGGGGATGGTCACTCCAAGGTCTGACTCACCAGCCACCACCCCCTGCCTCCTACAGCAGACACACTCCCCACAACCAGGCAGCGGCCACAAAATAAAACAACGCAGAGGCAGGGGAGCCTCCCCCAGCGGCCCCGGGCACAGGTGCGGGCAGCTGAATCAGCAGTGCCCATCCCTGCTCCTGGTGCCACCTCGCTGCACACCTTGTACAGGACACAGGGCCACACCTGCACAGAGGCCATGGCCGGTACCATCGTGACCTAGAAATGGGACAGCCAGCCGTGGGGAGGCTGAACGGTTCCCGAGAGGCTCATGGGCCACCCCGCCCCAGTCAGGGCCATCCTCCCAGGCGGGGCCGGACCTCACCTGAGGGGTGTGTAGCCCAGGAACGATGATTGTCACACTCCTCAACCCCACTGCTGCAGCTACTGGCAGCAGCAGCCCCTGGGATGCCAAGACACAGGAGGCTGAATGGCAGAGTGCTAAACCCCTCCGAACTTCCTACCTCACTGCACCCTTTGAAAGAAACGCTTCCCTAAGCCTCAGCCTTCTGTCTGTAAAGTGCGGTCCCCCCCTCAGGGAAAAGACTGCAACGTGCAGGACGAGCTCAGCACAAAGCCCGGTACCCAGGGAGCACTCAGTCATCGTCAGCGGCCGTCACCATTAGTGTCACCCTATTGTCATTAGAAGGAGGATTTCAGGATCTGAGTGCCGTTTGAAGCCAAATGATTGTCTAGCTGAAATGGCTTATCTGTCCTTGGATGTGATTGACGGTCCCCCACATTTCACGGGGGCACTATGTAATATCACTGTCACTAAGGTACACAGAACCCTGACCCTTCTGCACACGCCTTCTCCTCTTCACCCCAAAGAATCATGTGCTCCCTCTAGAGAACAGACTGGGATAATTTTCTTTGGGGTGTTCGTGGCTGGAAGGGTAATCAGGTTGTACTCTCATGGCCCTGTCTCTGGCCAGGGCCACTGGGTGGGGCGTGGGAGAAAGTGCCCAGGCTTTGGGCCCTAAAGGGACTGGCTAGAAAATGACTTTATATGAGGCAGTTGCTCAGGTTTGGAGGCTTTCTGTGAGACAATTCAGTTGACCTCTGCAGGGACAGCGTGAGTCAGATGAAAAGCTGCCTTCAGGGAGCTGGTGAGTCACAGAGACGCTGTGTCCCACCGTCCCCAGCCCAGCCCACCAGGCCAAGTCCAGCCTCTGGCTCAGGGTGACAGGCAAGTTCTCCCTCCAAGCACGGCTGCAGTTCTAGGTCACATCTGCTGGAGTCTGCAAAGCCACCAGCTCACAGTCTGCCCCCTACAAGGGGCAGCATCCATGCAGCTGCTGGATTGGGCCTGACAATCAGATGTAGATCCGAATGAAACCAGTCCCTGAGTTTGATGGATGGCCGCAGAGAGGAGGCATTTGTGCAGCCAGTGCCCGGATGCTCCCCGCTCTGGAGGCCCCTTGCAATAGTCGCATGACTTTGGCAGCAAGTTCAAAGGGGGGTCAGAATCCCTGACTCTTATGTGGAGTGGGGTTCGGGTGGGTGGGAACAATGAGGGCACAGCCAGCTGAATGCCAGCTGCACCAGGCAGCAGGAATCGACCTGGGAGAGAAACGCCATGGCCTTGGGCCAGGCCACTAGAGGAGACCTACCGTTCTCCATGTGGTTCCTCTCAATGAAGTTACGGCCCAGGTCCGCCTTGCACATCTTCTCAACGTGGCGCATGCACACATTGAGCAGGTCGTCCTTGAAGTTGCCCAGCGACTGCCCCAGGCCCTCCCCCTCCAGCAGGACGTGATACGTGGGCAGGGGCGGGGGGAGAGAGTAATTGCTCATCAATGCGCCAAATTCCTACCAAGAAAGGAAAGAAGCCATTATTAACATCCTGGGCCTTTGTGAGCTATGAGGACCCTTCTCTGCAGGGGGCTGTCACGGTCCAGCTGGAAGACTCAGTGCTGGCTGGGTGCTGGAGGACCTGAGTTCTAGCCCCGGCCCTGCTATTAACTAGCCCCGCTTTTTCTCACTGGACATTCGTTTCTTATTCTGTAAAGTGAAAAAAAGGTTCAACTGAAATCCACTAGATGCCAGCATCCCTGATGGGACTAGCATTCAAATATGTGACTCCGCAGTTCCCACCTCTAAACCAGTCGTGTCTACAGCATAGAGGTTTATGAGACAGACACGAGCTGGGGGGACTTTGGGAGTGAACCCACTAAGTAAATGCAAGGAATTATGATGACCAGCCCGGTCAGTCTTGGTGGTACTCCCACCTTCACAGGCCACGCTCAAGCCCGCCTGGATGCCTTTGCACTTCTCACTTCTCTTGCCCCTCTCCAGAGAATGCTTCCTCCTCAAATCCTAACCAGCCTCCAGACCCAGTCCAGACTCCTCCTCCACAAAGCTGTCTCAGGTTTCTCCAGCCTGCTTGCCCTTCTCTGAGCATCCACAGGCACTTATCTCCGGAGCCGTAGGCTTTATCATTTAATTACACACTTTCCTATATTGTTCCCTAATTGTACATGTTTTATCTTCCCAGCTGCATTGCAGTTGCTTGGGGGCAGAAACCATGTCTTACACTTCTCTATTTGCCACAGCACCTAACGGAGTACTGGGCACGCAGCGGTGCCTAACACACTGTAGCAGATGGAAGGATGGAAGGACAAATAGACAAACAGACCAGATCAAAGATAACAAGGATGCAGCACTCATGTGCCGCTCCCCCTATGCCCAAAGCAGGCATCATTAATCAATCACAGAACTCTTTCTTACTGAACCTGGAGCACTGCTGGTACATATCAACCAAAGTTGGTACCAAGTGATATCTGTGTGCCCTCTTGACAGCAAGGTAGGGAAATGGATTGTTTGGAAGAATTAAATGGACAGATGGAATGGAGCTTGGAAGGATAGTTGGATGGATGGTGGATGAATGAACCGGTGGTTGGATGAATGATGGATGAGGGTCTGGGAAGGTGGATGGGGAGACTAAGGGGTCGAATGGTTGGAGGAGTCACTTGTTACCTGCAGAAACAGCACCGAGTCACTGATGCTGTGCAGCTGCTCTCGGGTCTGTTTGTCCTCATGCAGCACCTTGGCCCTCTCGTCCAGCGCATCCACGATCACCTTCACCTGGTCCACGGCATCCTGCTCCCGCTGCTCCAGCGCAGCCCTCACCTCCTCCTTCTGCTTCTCCAGGTCCCGCACCAGGTCCCGGAAGTTCTGCTCCAGGATGGCCTTCTCATTGGTGGTGAAGCTCTGGGTCCAGAGTCAGGGGAAGGAGAAAGCAGAGTTTAGTAAGGAAAAAAAAAATCTCCCTAGTGGGATACATCTTTAGGTTCCCAACACAGGATCAGGGCACTCCCACTGCCCCAACCTGGGAAGCCTATTTGGCAAAGAGTCTCAGTCAAAACACCACTGAGGAATGTCACCTGCTGACAGAGATGGCCAGGGGTTTTTTACAGCCCACCCTTCCTTATCCAACTATGGTTCCTTCCACTTGGCGGGATGAGCCATCACTCCACACTTGAGTGACTCCTACGGGCCCAGAAATTCTCTCATGCCGCAGGACACATTCCCAGAAACCCCAACCAGAGCCAGACATTATTCAGAAAGTGAACTGGCTGGCTGCTTACGTAGCCAGGGTCAAGAGTCAAGGATTTCAGCTTGTGATTCGCAACTACCCAAACCATAGCAGACATACATTTAGCTACACTGGACAAGTAGGGCAGAAACGGCATGTGTTTGGTGGCTGGGTAGTCTTGTGGGCAGAGCAGACATTGGAGGACATTGGAAGACACATTAAAGGACAGATCTGGGATGATATTTGCTGGGATGATATACAATGAGGCTAGAGCCCATCTGGATGCCTGGCCCAGGCTGAGAAGGGGAGTGGGTGGGAGAAGCCAGAAGAAACAAGCATGGGACATCAACACGGGCCTGAGACCTCGAACAGGAGCCTAGGCCTGCCTCCTCCCAGGCACGACAGGTGGGGTGAGGGTGCAGCCAAGTGATCCTGGGGGCTGCTCACCTTGATGCGGTCCTTCTCCTTCTGCCACTTCTCAGCTTCATCCTCAATCTCAATGATCTTGAGCTGCAGCTGCTCCTTTTGCAGTGACAGCTCTGTCTGCAGGGAAAGGGATTGGGTTGGAGATGTCAGGAGGAGCAGGCGGAAGAGAACCAGAGAACCAGGGAGTGGGTCCATCCAGGAAGCAAACTCTCAGACAGGGCTCATCACTCATCCTCTCAGCCCTTCATTCAGCAAGTTTTTGTCGAGACCTCAGGTCTGCCAGGTGCCGTGCCAGTCGTCAAGTTCCAGCAATGAGTCAAACACCACCTCGCCGTACCTCAGGCCACCAGGGCCAAACATCCTAGCCATGTCTTTATAAGGGCTAAACCTCTGCCTGGCTCCTCCACCCAGCATGAGCAGGAGGAAAGCTCATTTGTGGGGTTCGTCTCCTTTCAGTGGACTTGGAGCCACTGGGGAGAGAAAGGAAGGGGACCTGGCCCAGCTCGGGCCAGCCCCACCCTGGGGAGTGTCTCCCAACAGTAACAGTGCACAACGTTTCTATGGCATGACGCGGGCCCGTGTTGCAAGCAGGAGCCAGGGTTGCCGCTGGCGAGGGCTCCGTCTGGGCAGGCACGGCCATAAACCTGTTTATGAGAAAGGGAATGTATTCTGCAGTTTTGGCAAGATAGGGATTTTTGCCCAGTGTCTCTAGGGAAGGAGAAGACTAGAGAATGAGGCTGAGAAGGGAAGGTTCCAGGGACCCCTGCTCAGGGGAGGATGCAGACTGCTGGGGTCTGGGGTGAGTTGGAGGAGGTGCTATCAGGAGGGTGGTGGGACATTGGCTCCCATATCTCTACCTGCCTTCCACTCGGGGAAATGCCCTTCTCTGAAAACCAGCTACAACCGAGAGGAGAGGGGCAGCACGAGGCTAAGGCCAATCCCATTCAACCAAGCCAAGAGGCACCTCTTGTTCTGCTGGGCTCCCCTCCAGGACTCTCAAAGCCCCTCCAGCTTGGAAGACAGGTGGCTGAGCTCCACCTGACAGGCAGGAGGACCAAGGCATCCAAGGCAGCCTTGGATTGCTCACGACCTCCCCGCGCAACTGAGTTTGGAATGCAGAGTCCCACCCCTTTCTCTGGCTGTCTCTCTGAGTGACGCAAAAGCGTAGTGAAGGTGAGGAAGCCACAGACCAGCAGGAATGTGAGCTCTGTGGGCAAGGAGTCACGAGCACTGGGCTCAGAGCTTCTCCACACGGCACACCTCCCGAACACCCACCAGGCCGGGGGTACCACGGGGTGCCTGCTGCGGGGTACCATGGGGTGCCTGCTGCAGACTCCCAGGGAATGGACTCGATGGTAGCTAGCGCTTCCCTGGCTTTGTAGGAAAAGGTGCCCGGAGGGTGGGCAGGCCTGGGCCAGGGGCCACAGAGCTCCCCAGACAGAGCCCTTGATCCCATGTCCTGCCCACCCCCAGCAGCACCACACTGCTGGGCTCCCTGGGCAACCAGACTCTCAGTTGTTCTCAGTAAGCATCTGCCCTCCACCCCAGCAATGGGCTGGAAATCCCGTAGCACGAACGTGCCGTCATCAGAGATGGAAAAGAGCTGCCAAGAGGAGAGGACCCTAAGGAGACAAGGACAGGGATTTGGCCTGGTCTCTGGAAAAAGGCCGGGAGAAGCCAGCAGCCGCTAGATACAGAGGGCCGGTGGAGAGTAAAGGGAGGAAGACCCACCGCTGACGCGGGGACTCGACCCTCACACTCTGAGGATGCAGAGCCCCAGAGCCCAGAAACAGGCTGGCAGACCCAACAGCCACGGAGGCCCCTGAGGAGCCGGGCGTGGCGGGAGGATCTGAGCTGTGAGGAAGAGGCCAAGAGGCTGGACAGTGGGTCTGTCCCGGGCAACTGTCCCAGCCCTGTAGAGCTCCCGAGACAGGCCTGAGCTCGAGGGGACAGCGGGAGCCCCCCCCCACCTACTGCAGCTGAGATTTCCTAACTGGGCTTGGTGATGGAGGAGTTGGCGCCTCAGTTTCTCACCCCACCCCACCGCCCCAGAACAAGGCTTGGTGGGGAGGAAAGCAGGGAGCAGAAGTGCATCCCTCCCCCCACCAGGCCTGTCACAAATGGGGAAGGGAAACCTTCCATGACATGAGCCATGGGGACCGGGACCAAGTTCATCCCCAGCACAGGATGGGGAATCCAGTAGTTGGAACCTGGTGACCAGACAGGTGGCCTCCACCAGTTCCTTCACTTCTCATGCCTCAGTAGCTCCATCTGTTCCACAGAGGCGGTGAGAGGACCTCCAGGGAGGCTGTGGGATGGACTGGGATCAGGGAGGGAAGCTCCCAGAAAGAACCTGGCACACAGCAAGCACTGACTAGGGTCCCCATCGTCACTGTGAGTGGGCACCTTCCAGGGCCCAGGTGCTGTGCTGAGTCCTTTCACCCGCACCATGCCCAGAGGAGGGAGTGCAGAGCGGTGGGCAGGAGAGCCAGGCATAGGCAGGCGAGGGGAGCGGGCAGGTGTGGTCAGGCGAGTTTTGGCGGTGTTCAGTGGTGAGGACGGTGTGTGTCGTTGGCTTGGGCTGCAGATGTAGTGCGTACACCGTCCAAATACAGAGTAAAGAGAGAGGCGTGCAAGGGGGATGGGGAGGCTAAGACAGTAGGGCCGAAGATGCAAGACAGAGCTTAGCTTGTGGACAAGCGAAGATCAGAGGAAGCCTGGGGGCAGGGGCGGGGGGACAGGGTGGAGGTAGGAAAAGGGGGTGAGGGTGGGCTGACCACCTGCGAGTGGAAGAAGGTGTGACCAGAGAAGGTGAAGGCCAAGGAGGCAATGCCTGGAGTGAGCAGAAGTGCACAGGGGAGACCTGCTGGGAGCAATGTGGCTGGGGCCGAGGGTGAGGAAAGGTCTCCCCAGGTGAGATGGATTCGCTGGCCAGGCAGGAGGAAGGAGGCATTGAGTATGGGGGTGGAGAATCCAGCGGGGCTTGGAACAGTGTAGTGTCCAGGCCAAGGGCAGAGAGAGGCCAGCCCCTGGGATCCGTCCCGTAAGAGAGTGAGGGAACAAGGCGGCGGGGCTGAGGTATGACAGGAGAGCCGGAAGTGTTTGCAGGCGAGCTGGAAACCTGTGAGGGCAGGGCTGGAAGCGGAGACAAGCTGTCTGCAGCAGTGGGCGGAAGAATCGGTCCGCATAGAGGAGAGACGAAGCCTCCTATTTCTTTGGGGCGCTGAGGAAGTCGGACACAGGCTGGGAAGGGGCCTTGCTCCCACAGCACGCCTCGCAAGACCAGACTTGCAGGGCCCAGCGGGCTCTCGGGAGGGACCTCGGGCTGGGAACCCTGTGCTGCTAGAACAGTCCTTTCTCACACTGGGATGAGTCCTACCCTGCAGGGGGAGGAGCGTGTGGGGTGAGACCTCCAAGGATGCTGCTCTTGGCAATTTTCCCTGCACAGAAAGTAATGCATTAGGGATGGCTCCAAAGATGTTGGGCTGTTCTTCAGCACTAGGGGAAGGAGGGAATGTGACTTTGATTACTAAGCATCTACTATGTGCCAGGAATTTCCTCCTTTAATCTGCAAAAGCCCATTTTACAGATGCGGGACACCAAGGCCTAGGGACATTACGTAGCTTGCCTGAGTTCACATGGTGAGAAAGCGGCGAGGCCAAGTTGCGACAACAGGACTCGGATGCGATTATGTGGCCTGAAGAGCAGTGACTGCAGGCTAGCCTCTGTGTCGTCTGCAATATTGTCCCTCCCTTCAGAGCGAGCCTGGGTGGCCAACCCCACCCAGGCTCTCTCTCCATGTCTCAGATGGTGCAATTTGGAAATTCTACTTCTTTCTTGGGCCCCCCTTTCTCTCCCAATACCCTCCCCCTCACCTCCCTCTCTCCCTCCTCCCTTGGAATGTGGTTGAAGCCCCTGATGTGTGACAGGGCCTCAGCTCCCCACAGCCCCACCCCTGCCCACACCTCCCTCCCGACTTCCTCCTACTCCCCGCTTCATTCCCTCACCCTGCCCAGGCCTGTCCTTAAATGCCTGCTTTGTTCCCTTCTCCCACACTCGTCTGGTGATGTCTGGGATGGGCCCTGTATGGGCCACCCAGCCTTGAAATCCTTCGGCCTTGGGTGAGCAGAGGTTTCCCTGAGAGCAGATGGGTGGCACAGCAGCTGGCAGAGCCTTGGCCTGGATGGCGACTTCAGACACAGACACACCTGAGCACTTACCTGGACAGATGTACCTGCATGGCCCCCGGGGAAGGGGAGATTGGCCATGATCTTCCCCTAGCCCGGATTAACCACAGGGACTGTCAGCGGTGACATTTGCCAAATGAACCAGTTAATTGCCAAATTTGTACTCTCAGACAAATGGTAATTATCTGGATAAGAATCTGAACTGCTGGATGGATTTCCCCATTTCCACCCAGATGTCAAACAGCCCAGTGTCAGTTGGTCCGCTTGACTGGGGTTCACTGTTCCTTCTGCTCCCTCACAGCCTCAGCCCAGGGGAGGGCCAGACAGAGCAGGGAAACACCACCCTGGCTGTCTGCGGACCAGCGGCAGGCCCATGGGGCAGCCACCGCACCTCCCTGGGCCTTGATTTCCTCATGGTGAAATTGGACTTCTGATTTCTGATTCCCACCTGGCTATGCATCATTAGAATCCCCAAGGGAGACTTTTAAAAACACAGTGATACCCGGCGATTCTGGTCTGAGGACTGCTGTTTAGGAGCCACTGGCCTCGGTGATCGCAGGGAGACCCTTCCAACCTTTCGGGAACAGAAAGGTTTAAAATGGCAGAGAAGATTCCCAGCTCTGCCACTCCTGAATGCTGTGACTTGGGTCAGTCTCTTGGCATCTCTAAGCCTGTTTCTTCACCTGTGAAATAGGTGCAATAACCTTCAGCCCGCAGGACTGCTGTCAGGAGTGACCACGCAAGTGCCGAGCACCTGGCACACAGGTGTGCTCGGCACAGACTGGGTTGTCTCCTGCCTGCCTGTCACCTTCCGCCCCTGCTTCCTGTCTCTAAACCTCTTTTGTTTTGCTTCCCTCTCAGCACCCAGAGAGGCATCCCACCTCCTTTCTCATCCACCCTGCCCCAGAGCAGGCGTTCTCCCCCAAGATCTCCAGGGGAGGAGATCTTTAGCCTGGCCCCTTTTCCCAAATCCCAGCCACTGCTGTCTGCCAAAAGAGCTTTCCCGCCCAGCCCAGCACAGCTCAGAAACTCAAGGGCTAGTGTCTGCCCCTGTCCAGCAGCCTGGTGGCACAGCCTTCATGGAAGAATTGGACAATGAAGTGAAAAACAAAGTCCTGGGCCATGGTGGAGAAGGGAGCCGAGCCCAGTGTTGGAGTCGAGAAAGGACGAGGTGCTGTGGCCGAGCCCCTTCAGGGTGACACTCGTGGGTGAGTGTCTCCACACATGCCTTGTCATGCTGTCACCCCAGAGCCCAGGCCAGACCAACGACAGGGCAGGGCCACCCCAGAGCAGGTAGGTGTCCACCTGGGAGGGGTCCTAGCCTCCTGGTGTGCTGCAGCAGGAAAGAGTTGAGATGGACAGAAGGAAAGGACACAGAGAGGGATGCACAGGAACATTTTAATCTCACCCACCTAACCTTGCCTGGGAGATGTTCAAAGGCAAGGGGTGAACAGGAGGCATTTAGGGAATTCCCTTGTGACATCTGGCTGGAACTAGAAACATTCTGACCCAGGGGCCACCAAAAGAAGGGACTGTCATGTTGTCACACCAAATTACCTATCTCTAACAAGGACTCAGCTGGGAGTCTGTAGGTAGAGCTGAGGCCCGGGAGATGAGCACCCACAGCCATGGGTGTCATCTACAGCCCCACGCAACCAACCGAGACAGGTCCAAGGTGACCTCACCAGGCCTCCCCAGCAGGCCTGCAGAACGGGTTCTGCACTCGGCTCCTTGCAGAAAGCTATGTGTGGGCCGATGTTTGGGTCTGCAGGAGATGCCTCAAAGGATGCCGGGACTGGCATGCTTGCTCACGTTGGCCACCGACCCACTAACCCCGCTCTGTGCTAAGGTCCCCCACATCTGACATTCCAGCAGAGCCAGGCCTAGACAAAATGCTCCGCCCCAGCTCAGAGCCTCGGCTGCTTGGCCCTGCCTCCCCCGGCTCTCCCTGTGCCGCAGGTGCACGCGCCTGTGCACACACACGCACAGGCTGCCCAATGCTCCCACAGGTAAAGTCATCCCAGTGGACCTGGCATTTTCTCCCAAAGCACATGTATCCTGAATGCCATTTCCTCAGGGCCCTTTCCTGGACGCGCTCTCAAACACTGGAAGAGGACTTAGGGGCTTCTTCCTGGAACAAAAACCTCAGACAGGTCCCTTCCTTTCTCTGGGCCCGTGTCCCATCTGCAAGGTGAAGGAGCATTGCCAATACTCCACCAGGCCTGCAGTCTGCCCTCGGGACATTTACTTACAGCTGCTTCTGTGTACCTGGGCAGGTGCTCCGCAGTCCTGTCTGCGCGTCTGAGCTCTGCCTCCTGACCTACATCTCGAGTGTCAAGGACAAGGACAGTGTCTGTGTGTCCCACGGCAGCCCCCGCACCAGAACGTGAGCTCTGAGCTCCTGCCACCTCCAGACAGGGCTGCCCAGGACACTTCTGCCCACCAGAACCTCCTCTTCCAGGGACATTCAAGCTTTTCTTAAGTAGAGACACCCTTGATTCAGCTAAAATTGGGGGCTGAACTCTACATAGAAAACAGATTAGTAAGAGTGTGCTTTGCTCGCCATCGAGGGGGGAGGCTGCAGCCTCTGTCTTCCTGGCACCTTTTTGCCTCCTGCCCCACCCTGAGGCCTCAAAGGCATTTCCAAGAATCCTAGGGCTCCGTGGGGTAATTTGAAAACCAACAATCTAGCCCCAGTCCTTGGTTTCACATATAGGGAAACTGAGGCTAAGAGAATAGAAGGGCCTTATCCATAGCTTTACAGCTAGTTAGAAGCAAAAACTGGGTCTGGGACTCGGTCACATACCCTAAAACCCGTCCTAAGGCTCAGCAATTTCCTGGTGTCTGTGGATGAGGATGGTCACCCTTTGTTCTGTTTGGACTTCCCGGTAGGCTCCCTAGGAATGGATCTCACAGCCCCTGCCCCATCTCTGTCTCCCAGTATGAACTTGAAGCTGGGCCAGGGTGGGAGGATGGGGGGAGCTGGGAACATCTTCCTGCCAAATGAGGCTTCTGGAAAGGATCTGTTCCCATCTCTAACTCGCCCCTCCCCGCCAAGGGGTGTGGGCGAAAGGTGCAGGGAGAGAGTAATCAACAAACTCGTGGTCAGGAAGGCCGGGCAGGGGGGGGGGCCCTGTGTTGCCCCATCCTGAGGGGTGCAGAGGCCCTCGAGGAAAGCTGAGTCCCCTGCACTGGTGGCCAGGAGGTTTGTCCCGGGGAGGTGGCCCACAGCAGAGAGCTGTGTTGCTGCAGAGGCAGTGGGCCTAGCATCTGTGGGGAAAGGGCAGCAGTGCAGCTGGGCCCTTAGCCCAGTTCACCTTCCCCAGGGTGCTACAACCACAAGCCTGCACTCGCCTCTGCTCCTCCCCATGGAAGTACAGGCAGAATCACTCACTTAACTCATGCAAACACACTCACCTATCACATACACAAATATACGCAAACATCCACAAATGCACATAAACACCAACATGCACATAAACCACACACATATACAGATGATCCTTGACTTACAGCGGGGTTAATTCCCAATAAACCCATCATAAATTGAAAATATCATAGATCGAAATTCATTTAATACACCTAACCTACCAAACATCATAGCTCAGCCTCACCTACCTTAAACATGCTCAGAACACATACATTAGCCTACAGTTTGGCAAAATCATCTACTAGAAAGCCCATTTTATGATAAAGTGCTGAAGATCTCATGTACCTTTATTAGATACTGCACTGTACTAAAAGTCTATCACTTTCACACCATGGTAAAGTCGATCCGTCGTTAAGCTGAAGACGGTCTGTCTACACACGAACCCCCACCCTCACCGGTAGTGTCCATCTGCAGGCATAGGCACGTCCACACGCCACCACACATGCAAAGCACACCAGGCCCAGCTGAGACAAGGACAAAGGAGGCTGTGGGGGATTAGATCGAACAAGCAGCCACTGTACCGCAAATACAAACTGCAAAACCAGTAAAAAGGACCTTACTGTGGCCCCCAAAATTCCCTCCTTCTGGTGTCTTCCCTTACCCGCCACCCATTCCCCAGGGGCCAGTCCTGCTCAGGTGGGAAGAATTTTCTCTCCCTTTAAGCAAAAAGAAGAGACACCCCAGCCAGGCAAAGCCCAGGAGGGAGTTCTCTACCACTGGGTCTTATTCCCTGATGTGAACTGAACTTACCCATGACTCAGTCAAACCTCCAATCTTTCTGAGCCTCTATTCGCTCATCTAGGAAATGTCCCTGTCTCCCGAGACCTCAGGGGATTGGGGAGCCCCCTCTGCCCCCCCACCCAGCCTGGAGGGACAGAGGGGAAAGAAATGTTTTCAGAAAGAGCCAAGGGTAGCAGAGACGTAAGCCCTCCACACCAGGACGCCCAGTGGAGAAGACCAAGGTCAGAGGGGCAGGAGTGAGGGAGGAGAGGCCTGGAGGGGCAGCCAGGGGCCCCGGCACGCTACCTCCTTCTCGGCCTTGGCCTCTTCCACCGTCACGGTGCTGTGATTCTTGTGCTCCTGGAACATGCAGAGGTAGCAGATGCAGGTCTGGTCGGTCTGGCAGAAGAGCTCCATGGTCTTGCCGTGCAGGGGGCACTTGCGGGCCTCGAAGTCCCGGATGGGCTCGAGCAGCTGGTGGTCTCGGAAGGCGGCGCCCTCCAGGTGGGGCTTGAGGTGCAGCTCGCAGAAGGAGGCCTGGCACACCAGGCAGGACTTGACGGCCTTCTGCTTGTTGCCGATGCAGGAGTCGCACAGCACCTCCTCGGAGCCCGGCTTGGGCCGGGAGAAGAGGCCCGCGTCGGCCCGGGGGTAGCTGTTCCGCCGGGCCTCTCCCGGCTCCACGATGGACACCGTGGGCTTCCGGGGCTCCGAGAAGATGGACTTGCGCAGCTGCAGCTCCCCCTTCTCAGCAAAGGTGACTGGCGGCTTCTTGGCAGCCCCCAGCTGGAGCCCCGCGTACGGTGACCTCCTGCCTTCCACCGAGTCCATGCTGAAGTAGTTGGAGCTCTTGTCGTCCGAGGACTCGACAAACTGGATAATGGGCCGCCGCCACTCGTTGCCCGAGAACAGGGCGCTCTTCCCTTCCCCTGGCTTCAGGGTGGGGCCCAGGCTCTTGCCCTCGGCTGTCTCGCTACTGTGCCCGTTGGTGGTCTTGGCATCCTTGCCGTCGGCCTTGGTGCCATTCTCCAGGCCGCCATTGGGGCCCGAGGGGCCACGGGCATCCCTGGCTTCCGGGCTCGACCCGTTGCTCCTGGAGGCATCTGCAGCTTCCATCGCAGGTCGCTTGGCTGGTCTGTTTGGGGCTCACGGGGGCTACAGGGTGGGAGACCTTTCCGGCGGGCGTCTCGGCGGGGAGTGGGGCAGGCAGCCACAGGGCCCAGGGACACACCTGTGGGGAGAAGGGGAGGAGGGTGGCGGAGGGAGGGGCAGCAGCACAAGCCTGACACAACGGGCCCAGGGAGAAGCCGGCGGCTCTGCAGCCAGCAGAGCAGCTAATTACTCCGGGAGCCACGCCCTGCACATTCATACCTAACCTGGTTTTTAAAAGAAGTGCTGTTTTTCTCCCCCAGCTTAATTATTTTCCACAACTCAGCAACCAGTTGGGCTGCTCCCGTCTGACGCACTTGCTTCTCATCACACCAGGGGAGCGGGGGCCTCTGTCCTCACAGGTGGGCAGGCTTTGCTGGGGCAAGGGGCCCCTGGGCGGAAGGTGAGGTGTCCGCAGAGGCCCACAGGACAGGGGGCTATTAATTGGGTCACACAAGCCAAATAGCCTTATAATTTTCGGGCCTGAATTTCAGAGATTCTCCACCCCGGGACAGTGGAGTTTCTTCTCACCTTAAAGGGAAGTCCGGGTTCAGTTTGATTTGGATTTTAGGGCTTGGAGTGACATGGCTACTGATTATTGAACCCTACCTGACAACTTCCGCACACTGTCCTAGGTACTTCACATACATGAGCTCATTTGAGCCTCGCTACAACCTGTTCAATTGTCCCTTTTTGTTAGACAAGAAAACTGAGGCTCTAAGAAGAGAACTTGCTGGCCTACATTGAGTGGGAGAGCTGGGATTCGACTCCCAAAGCCCTTGAGATCCCAAAGTCCCTTCTTCAGCTAGGGCCCCATAAAGCCTCCCACATCTCACCAGAAGAAGGCTTCTGGAAGTCTTTCCCGTCCCAGTGGCCCTAACAAGGTACATATAGATCTTAAGTTATTTATACCAGAGCAGGTCAGAACCTGCTTGGATCCGAAGGACAGAGAAACAGTAACCAAGGGAATCCAAGCAATGTCAGGCCAGGTGTTTGGGTCCTCAGGGACTCTCACCTGTCTCCACAGTATGTTCGTTGTGTGACTCAGAAAAAAATCTGCCTGTCCTCTTTGGACCAGGCCACAGGTAATACCTTCCAAAAAAGGACCAGTGGAGTGTGGGACTCACAATCTCAGAAGTAAGCTGTTCATGTATGACTATCATGTAAATACCGGCCTCAGGAAGAAAAGTGAGAAAAACAACTCCATCCTCCCCTCTCCCTGGTTCCCTGCAGGAACACTGGGGACCCTCAGCTCTGTAGGACATGCCGCCCAGGCACCTCTGGGCTGTGACCCCCTGCCCGGGTCCTGGGAAGCCAGCACCCCTCAACCCGGTAAAGGGCTGTGCCTCTCCCACGCCAGGCTGCGCAGGGCAGAGCAGACCGTGGGCGAGGCTGGTGGGGCAGGTTCTGGGCCGCGCGGAGGGGAGTGGGTTTCCCTTCCTTCCCCTCGAATCCAGGTCAAGTTCCACAAGACCCTGCCCCTTTGGCTCGCCAGGCTGAACAGCTAATCGTTTGCAATAACAGCCCCTGGGAAAAAGGGCAGAGACAAGCCTGGCTCACAAAGCAGTTGAGTTTTAAGAGGAGGTGTGTGGGGGCGGTGTTGGGGGTGGGGATTCCTCTCCCACCTGAGGTCTCTGTCCTCAGGCCCCAAAGAGGCTCCCTTCTGTTTGAACTCACTGGCAAGTCAGCTAAGAGCTCAAGGGGGCTTCTGGGGCAGGGCACCCCATCTCAAAGAGCCAGGCCCAGTTTCACTGGGCTCATGCCTGAGGCCTGGAGAAAACAGGAGAGGGAGAGAGAGGAGTACTGTCCCGATCTGCTGGATGGGGACATGCCCCTCTCTCTCTCTCTGATGGTGTCTCTCTCACCTGAGAGAACAGGGTGTCAGGAGAAAAGAGCAGGAATGGCCAACAAGCGCTGAAAATAATGTTCAACATCATTAGTCATTAGATAAATGCAAATCAAAACCACAATGAGATACCTTTCACATTTACTAGGATGGCTAGAATTTTTTTTTTTTTGAGACAGTCTCGCTTTGTTGCCCAGGCTAGAGTGAGTGCCGTGGTGTCAGAATAGATGCTCAGAAAGCATTTGTGGGCAGGTGGATGGACAGATGCATGGATGGATGGGCAGAAGAAACAAAAGCTAGATGGATATGAATGGGAAAATGGATGAATGAATGGATAAGAGACGTGTTGATGATGGATGAGTGGGTGGAGGGATATTGGATGGATAAATGAGCAGATAGTTGGAGAACTGGATTAAAAAATTGAAAAAAGAAGGAAGGAAGGCAGGGCGCGGTGGCTCATGCCTGTAATCCTAGCACTCTGGGAGGCCAAGGCGGGTGGATCGCTCAAGGTCAGGAGTTTGAAACCAGCCTGAGCAAGAGCGAGACCCCATGTGTACTATAAATAGAAAGAAATTAATTGGCCAACTAATATATATAGAAAAAATTAGCTGGGCATGGTGACACATGTCTGTAGTCCCAGCTACTCGGGAGGCTGAGCCCAGGAGTTTGAGGTTGCTATGAGCTAGGCTGACACCACGGCACTCACTCTAGCCTGGGCAACAAAGCGAGACTCTGTCTCAAAAAAAAAAAAAAAGAAGGTAGGAAGATAGGTGAGAAGGAGAGAGGAAAGAAAATAGCAAGGAAGGAAGGAGATAGATAGTTAGGCAGTAAATAGGTGAGTGAGTAGATTGCAAGGGTGTGCTCATAAAAGTTTAGCAACTGGTTCCTCCAAGGTGAAAAAGCACTGGTTTGTAGTGTTTGCAGATTTCTCCCACCAACATGAAGAGCACTGGGAAGAGCTGCACACAGCTCTCCAGAGCCAGCATGAACCTGCTCCGACACATCGCTGGAGGACTAGTGGGTGACCCAGGAGGAGGCACGGATTATGGGATGGAGGATGGAAGCTGGGTGCTGGAGAGGCCACTCCCAGCTGTCCCACAGGAGGAAAACAGTTGCAGTGCTTCAAGGCAAATGGGAAGACAGGCAAATTTCTGTCTTCCAGGAGGCTTTCCTTTGGACCCAAGCCTACCGGGTTTGCTGCCCCACCCGCCCCTGTAACTTCCGTCTGTCCTACTCAGAAGGCATTTAGCTCAGACTCCCGAGGTTGCCAATTATGCATTCCTGCACGAGTATTTATTGGGCATCCTACTGTGGGCCAGGCACTGAGCAAGGGACTGATCGTGGAGATGTGCATGAGCCCCAGATCCTGCCACTGGGGAGCTCACAGTCCAATGGGAAAGGAGATCGGGCAATCAGTTATCTGAATCTGGCATGAACAGCGAATGAGGGAAATATGTGCGAGGGGCTCGGGCTGCCCCGAGGAGGGAGCGCCCAGATGTGCTGGGAGAGGCCTGTCCCTCTATCCAGGCTGAGCGTGGCGCACAGAAGCGTCCGCCCCGGCCAGACAGGGATGGTGTTTGATTTGACTCACAGATATTTATTCAGATGAATTCTCAGTGGGTGCCGCTTGACTTTGGCTTCTCCTAGGCTCCACTCAAATGCCTGGTGGGAGGTAGGGTCTCCTGGGGTCCCCACAATGCAAGGGCTAAACAGACCTTCTAAGGGGAAGAAAATAGAAACACAGCTGTCCTTCCAGGGCCGGGCCAAGCCCCCATCCCACCCCCTCCCATCCTGTAGCCCTCCTAGAGCTGAACCAGAGAGCTGAGGATTTCCACCCCTCGAGTACTGAGCTCAGGGTGGACACTGAGGACTGTCCCTGGGAAGGGCTCCCCCAGACCCCTCACTCTGGCTCTGCCATCTGTGCCACCTAAAGGCCTGACTTCATGCACCCCCATCTGCTGGGTTCCTGACCCTCTCCAGCCCCAAATCCAGTTGCAGAGTTTCCATAAAAGGCCACTGCCTGATGGCCCTCCGAGCCCATATGTCATATGCAATCTGGCAAAAAGCCCCTGCAGGCCACCATATCCACCACGGTGGTTGAGGGAGGGCACTGAAACAGGGGCACCCTCATTTTTAAAGGCCTTGAACAGAAGAGATCCCAGGAACCCCCTCAGTCATTCCTCCTCCATCTCATCCTGTTCTTCCTCCGGTCTAGCTCAAAGCCTTCCTGCTGCAACAGTTCTTCCTATACCAGGTGGTGGCGGAATTTGACTGGCTGCCAGCCCCTACCTCATCTCTTGTCAGAGCTGGCAGGTGTGGCTTCCAGAGAAGGATCCTTATGAAGCAGGGGTGACTTCCACCTCTTCCCACCTGGCTCTCGCAGACCAGGCCTGCCCGCCAGCCCCTCCTCCCACACCCACCTACCAGTCCGCCCCAAGCCTCCTCCCAGCTTCTTTCATGAGGCATCTCAACGCCATTCCCCTCCTGGAAGCCTCCCTTGATTCAGCGGGTGGAGCAGCTTCACCCACCCACAGCGGTGGCCTGGTCACACCTGATTCTGTCACGAATCATCTTCAGATGAAAGAGGAAACCCCTTAAAAGGAGAAAACTCATCGAGCTTTTTTGGAATCCCAGCGTTGGTGGAATCTTAGGGTTAGGTGGGCACGATCAATTGGTTCATCCTTCTGCCTCTGGGCAAGCAAGGCTTTAGTAGAAAATCTTTTTTATATATCTTTTTAAAAACGATATATCCTTTAAAATACCTGCAAGGAAAAAGATTTCACAGCCTCCCTCAGCCATTCATTTCAAGCTTCAGGACTATTAGCTGGGGGAAGTTCTTCTTTGAGTCTAACTTAAATACTCTATAAATGAAAGTTTACTGTGCAGTTAGAATTGAGGAACTGAGCCTCTGGCCCTGCAAAGAACAAGCCAAGAGGTAATTGTATCTGTGAGGGGAGGGTTCCGCTCCAGTCTTAATGCTTACACGGTTCTTTTGACTTCTTGGTAACATTGTTTTTTGGGCGTACCTCCAGCTGTAGACAGCAGCAGGAAGGCTATGGTAGTTCAACACTTTATAGCAATAAGATTTCTGAAGTCTTAATTTTCTCATGTCCGATCTCCTAATGCAATGGAGTTTATCCTGAAATTGGAAGGATTCAGATTATGTATCAGGAAGAACTCTCTAGATTGAGAAGTACTGTTTCCACTCCCATAAATTCCTTTCTTGGAAGAACTTCTAAAACAGGACTAATTTCTACCTGCCTAGAATGTTTCAGGCGCCTACTGGGAAAGCAGGGGAGGAGAAAGCAACACACATTTGTGGCACATCTGCAGGGGACCGGGCATGGTCCCAGCCCTGGGGCACAGAGAAGAGTAAGATACTGTCCTCACCCGCAAGGGCTCTTAGCTGAGTGGTCTCAGGATACAAGCAACAGTCCTCTCGCTCCTGCTCCAAGGACCACCCGTGGCTCCTTCAAAGCCCGGAGAAGACACTGGGTGCTGGCTGGAGCTCTCAAGTAAGCGGAAGCGAGGCAAGGCGTCCCCAGGGAAGAGTGCTCAGGTCTTCGTCTGGTGGCACAAACTGACTTAGGATTCCTGCATAATGAGCAGGTCCCCTGTCCCCGAACTCAGCACCTTCCCAACACCGGCTGGGGACTCTGGACAAGGCCCCGTGGGTGAGGCTGACCCCACCCGCGAAGGATGCTGTGACGGCTGGTCGAATGTGTCAGCCTGGCTAAGCTGTAGCACCCGGTTACTTAAGCAAACCCTAATCCAGGTGTTGCCGTGAGAGAAAGTCGCCTATAGTCGATTGACATTAAATAAAGGCGATTACCCTCAATAATGCGGGTGTGCCTCATCTGATCCGGGGAAAAGCCTCAAGGGGTATAAACTGGGGTTTCCCAGGGGAGAAATTCTGCCTCAAGACTGCAGTGTCAACTCCTGCCTCAGTTTCCAGCCTGCAGCCTGCCCTCCGGATTTAGGGCCCATAATCGCACAAGCCAATTCCTAGAAATAAATCCCTCCACGTAAATATGTATCCTATTCGTTCCTGCCACAGCCCAGCTCTGGCTCCGTGGGACTTTGGCAGAGTTTCTCAGCGGGACAGGAGCTCACCCAGGGCCTGGGGGGACCGGCTCTCTGTGGGTGCAGCTGGAGCTGGGGTGGGGAGCCCGGGACTTTCTTGATGTGTAAATTTGGGCAAGTTGCTTAATCTCTCTGAGCCACTTCCCTCCCCTAAGAAGAGAGGCCGATCATAGCTCCCTGGTGGAGGGACTGAGGAAGGTGACGACTGTGAAGATGCTGAGTGAGACCGAGCGTTGCTCCCGAGAACTGCTCCGCGTTTTGTGTAATATGTCGCTTTGAGGGAAAACGAGCAGGGTTTTTCTCTGCCAGAGAATCAATGGGAAGGGCAGGGGGAAAGGGAATTGGTTTCCTTCTTGTTCCCGCCGCTGGGTCAGGCTAGGGTTTCAACCCTCTGCTCTTGGCTCCCAGGCACCTTCCAGCTCTGAAATTCTATGATTACAGGTTCGCATCTGAAAATACAGAGCAGGGCAGTGAAAATAATTAAAGGCTTGGAAAACAGGACCTGAGAGCAAAGGGTTAATTGGTGCTGGGATTATTTAGCCTGGAGAAGGGGTAGTTTAATTAAATCCTTCTTAACCTAGGGAGGGTTATTTGCATGGAGGCACCGGGCAGCTTCTCTCCACCCCTTAGAGGGCAAAGCCAGAGGGAACCGGCTAACAGTCAGCTAGAGGGACCGAAGTAAGACTGGGGCGGCTAACAGTCAGCTAGAGGGACCGAAGTGAGACTGGGGCGTCTGCCGTGCCCACTAACATCAGCTCTTCTACAGGACCTGTGTCTGCAGGCAGGTTCCTGGGGGTAGGAAAGGGATTGGGCGACCTCTGGGCTTTCTCCATGCCGTTTGAATTCTAGAAACCAATTTCCCCAGAATTGCAAAAGATAGGAGGAAAGGGGGAAGGGGGGAGCAGATTGAACAGATGTGGTGGGGAGAGCCCGGGCCCTCCCCGGCCCTCCCCGGCCCTCCCCCAGTACGGTGGAGGCCAGTCCGCAGGCCCAGAGGTTAGCAGGGGTCAGTCAGAGAGAAGCCTGTGCCTTTGCCCTGTGCCTGCCCCTCAGCCCAGCGGATGCCTTCTTTCCCGTTCCTTGTTCCTTTCCTGCTGTTGAGTGGGGACCTGCCGGTTGGGGCAGTGCTACCATCTGAGGAAGCCAGGGAAAATGAGGCTCACACAGCCTCTGCCAGCTCCCTCCCAGGCCCTGGAGCTTCTCCACCATTTTCATCGCCATTGTCACCATCAGAACTGTGATACCAGCTGCCTTTTTTTGTTGTTGAAGGCATGCTCTCTGCCAGGCACTTCACATAGATTGCCCTTCATGCCACAGCTCTCATACATGGTACATGGCATAGGTAAAGAAATAGAGGCCCAGAGAGATGAAGCAACTTGCCCAAGGCCACACAGCAGAGCCAGGACCCAGCCCTGTTCCACCCATCCCTGCTCTCTGGACTTCACTACCACTCGAGGAGGTAACATTATCCCCGACTTACTGATGGAGAAATTAGGACCAAGAAGTCAAGCACCTTGCCCTCAGTCACTCAGCCGTGAGCCAGTGAAGCCAGATCTCCCAGCTGCAAAACCTGCACATTTCCCCTACTAAATGAGGATGGGGAGGGTGCCGGCCTTTCTGCAGTTTCTCATGCCATGGATGGAGGGAGAAACCCTGTGGGTGGCAGGCAAGGGTGGCTCACCTGTCCATCAGAGGAACTGGACAGAATAGTGACAAGAAATAGCATATTGCCATTGTTCGTTAGGCACTTACCATGTGACAGGCACTGCGCTAGACCCTTAGCATGGCCATCTCAATCAATCCTCCCACAGTAGTATGAGTGGGTGCTTTTATTCTCCCCATTTTAAATATGAGGAAACCGAGACAGAGAGTTTGAGTAATCTGCCCAAGGTCACACGGTGACTTAACTAGCAGAACTGGGTTTTGAACTCCACATAATCTGACTCCAGGACTCTCCCTCTAATCCCTTAAACTATGCTATTAAGTTTTTTCTTCTTGGCCAAGCATGCTAACTGATTTCACAGTCAAACAGCTACCTTTGTGGTGTCTGCAAAAATTCTTCCATATTCTTCCAGACTCCACTCCTGAGAGACACCCCACCCTGTACCGTCTCCCCGCTGCCTGGCAGCCCTGTGCCCACCCGGCCTCCTGAGCTCAGGAATGGGGGGACCCCCATCCCAGGGGGAGGCTGTGAGGTCAGAATCTGCTCTCCTGTCCCTGGCGAGGAGGCCTGGCTCCCTGTCAATGGCCTCACCTGGGGACACGGCTGAGCCCAGGGCCAGACGCGGGGCCGGAGCTAGGGCACTCGCTGAAAGGCAAAGAGGGCAGGAGGCAGCCTGACCCCACATAGATGGGGACGTGGAGGGAGAAGGGGACAGAGAATGAAAAGGAGGGGCCTCTGGCACCGGCTCAGCGCCATCCAGCCGAGCCCCCTGCTGCTGCGGGAGAGGCCGGCGGGCTGGGCCCACCCTGGAGTCCTCCTGATCCAGGCAGGGCAGGGCAGGGCAGGGGTGTGCAGGGAGGCTGGGTGTGGCAGCTTCTGCAGGGGAGCCCCTGGGCTCTCAGGCCTCACCCCTTGGCTGGACCCTCCTTTCACACCCAAAGTCAGACTAGACTGAGCCATCTGTAGTTGCCAGGAAGCCCTACGAGGAGTGGTTAGCCTGGGGCTGTCTCCCATGCTGCTCCTGCGCCTCTCCACCCTCTCTGGGGCTCCGCTCAGTTGGCCTTTCCTCCGAGAACTGCTTCTTGACCTCCCCACCCTGATCCAGGCTGAAGGGTCCCTCCGAGAGCCCCCGCAGCTTCCCCCAGTTCCCCAGGGCCTGCCCTGCTCACACTGCACTGGGACCCTCTGTTGATGCCACTCCCACCAGCAGGCCATCAGTCCGGGTCATCTCTGTGGCCGCAGTGTCTAACACGGTGCCCAGCAAACAGTGGATGTTCAGCCAATACCTCTTGAGCTCAGGGATGGTTTAAATACAACAAAAGCGAGAGCAGACTACAGGCATCTTGGGTGCTGCCCCAAAGCACAGGGTCTCTGGAGCAGTGCCAGGCGCCCAGCCAGTTCTTGGCAAGAGCAAATCAGGGTGCGAGGCCCCGGGACGCTGACCACTGCAGTGAGGCAGCTACCCAGGTCTGTTGGGGGGTGACTTTAGAGGTGGAGCCGGGCAGTGCGGCGGGGAGGCGGGCCAGGGTGCAGGGCTGGGCACCCAGCTCACCTTTCCCTCTAGTCTGAGAGTTTCCAGGGAGGCCAGGCGGAGGAGACTTGTCGGGACAGGGCAGCCCGTCCATCCTGTTGCAGATGTGCTGGCGCTCAGATGACAATGCAGCCAGAGCCCTGCCCGCCTCCACCCTGGGGAGCCATCGTGGACAAAGGGCAATGGAGCAAAGCCGGGGGACAGGGAGGGTGCCAGGCAGGTGGGAAAGAGAAATGAGAAGGGAGCGGCAGGGAAGATGCAGGAGGACAAGAAGACAGCAGAGAGCCAGGGCATGCAGAAGAGAGAGACGGAGGCAGATCAAATGGAGAAAGCTTATGTCAAAATACACTTCACAGCCCACAAAACCCTTTCCCCAACAACATCTCAGATGAACGCACAGCAGCCCCGTAAGGTGTAATTATCCTTTTCTTCCCTTTTATTTTATTTCACTTTTTACACAGAAAACTTCAAAAATACGAAGTAAACATAATAGCTTAACAATGTAAATCCCTGTGTACCCATCACCCTGCTTCAGCGACAATCACATTGTGCCATTCTCCTTTCACTGTGTTTTCACCCACTCAACTTTTATTCTCTTTTTGACATTACTATTTTTTAGGAAAATTTACATACATTAAAATGTACCAATATTAGCTGTTCACTGTTGATAAATGTTTACGTCCAAGTAACCTACATCCTAGGCCGGGCGCGGTGGCTCACGCCTGTAATCCTAGCACTCTGGGAGGCCGAGGCGCCAGAATCGCTCGAGGTCAGGAGTTCGAAACCAGCCTGAGCAAGAGCGAGAGCCCGTCTCTACTATAAATAGAAAGAAATTAATTGGCCAACTAATATATAGAAAAAATTAGCCGGGCATGGTGGCGCATGCCCGTAGTCCCAGCTACGCGGGAGGCTGAGGCAGCAGGATTGCTTGAGCCCAGGAGATTGAGGTTGCTGTGAGCTAGGCTGACGCCACGGCACTCACTCTAGTCTGGGCAACAAAGTGAGACTCTGTCTCAAAAAACAAACAAACAAAAAAAACAAGTAACCTACATCCCTGTCGTAATAGGGTACATTACCATCTGACTGGAAAATTCTTTCACATTCCTTCCCAGTCAGTCCTACCATTCACCTCTACCCCCAACTAGTCTAATTTCTTTCTTTTTTTTGAGACAGAGTCTCACTTTGTTGCCCGGGCTAGAGTGCTGTGGTGTCAGTCTAGCTCACAGCAACCTCAAACTCCTGGGCTCAAGTGATCCTTCTGCCTCAGCCTCCCGAGTAGCTGGAACTACAGGCATGAGCCACCATGCCCGGCTAATTTTTTCTATATATTTTTAGTTGGCCAATTAATTCATTTCTATTTTTAGTAGAGACGGGGGTCTCGCTCTTGCTCAGGCTGGTTTCAAACTCCTGACCTTGAGCAATCCGCCTGTCTCAGCCTCCCAGAGTGCTAGGATTACAGGCGTGAGCCACCGCGCCCGGCCTCTAATTTCTAACTGTAGACTCAGTTTGCCTAATCTGGAACCTCACTTAAAGTGGAATCATACAGTATGTACTCCTGAGCGCCTTGCTTCTTCTTCCTCTCAGCATAATGTCTTTGAGGTTCATCTCGATGCATCTATCAGTAGTGTGTTTCTTTTAAATTGCTGGCTTGGATTCCACTGTATGAACACATCAGAATTTGTCTAGTGATTTTCCTGCTGATGAGTATTTGGGCTGTTTCCAGCATGTGACTATTGTGAATAAAGCTTCTATGAACATTTGTTTTTGTGGACATGTTTTTCTTTCTCTTAGACAAATACCTACAAGTGGAATTACCACGTTAAACAGTAAGTGTTTATTTAACTTCATAAGAAACAGTCAAACCTTTTTCCCAAGTGGTTGCACTATTTTGCATTCCCACCAGCAGTGTGTATGCGTTCCAGTTGCTCTGCAATCTGGTCCACATTTGGCTGTTGTCAGGCTTTTAAAATTTAGCCATTCTAGTAGGTGTGTAGTGGTATCTCATTATGGTTGCACTTTGTACTTCTTAATGAATGACTAATGATGTCAAGCAATGTTTCATGTGCTTATTGGTGTCCATGTATCTTTTATTAATACAAAGTATCTGTTCAAGTCTTTTGTCCAATTTAACAGGATTATTACTTAATCATACGAGTTCTTTGTGTATTCTGGTAACATGTCCTTTATAAGATATATGTTTTCTGAATATTTTCTTCAAAGCTGTAGCTTGTCTATTAATTTTTTAATGGTGTCCTTCTATCAGATTTATTAAGGCATAAATTTATATAAAATTCACCAATTTTAAGTGTACCAATCAGTGAGTTTTTGACAAATGTAAACAGTCATGTAACCACCTTCCTTGCATGCACACCTTTTTAGTACATCTCCTACTCCTAGCCACTGGACATCACTGATCTGCTTTCTGGCACTATAGTTTTACCTTTTCTAGAATTTCATATTAGTGGAAACTTGCAGCATGTAATCTTTTATGTCTGGTTTCTTTCACCTAGCATGTTTTCCAGATTCATCCATGCTGTTGCCTGTATAAGTGGTTCCATCTTAACGTTGGATAGTATTCCATTGTAAAGATATTCCACAATTTGTCCATTCACCACTTGATGGACAGGTGGTGTTTGTGTCATTTTGGAACTGTCATAGATGCAGCTGCTATGAATAATTACATAAATGACTTTGCGTGTTTATTTTCATTTCTCCTGGGTAAATACCTAGAGGTGAATTTGTTGGGTCATATAATAACAATATGCTTAGCTTTACAAGTAACTGTCAAACTGTTTTCCACAGTGGCTATGCTTTTTTGCATTCCCACCAGAAAACTATGAGACTTCCATTTCCTTCTCATCTTGCCAACACATCATATAATCAGTCTTTTTAAATTTTAGCCATCCTAGTGGTTTTGCAGAGGTATTTCAGCGTGATTTCAATTTGTGCTTATCTAGCGACTAATGATGTTAAGCTTATTTACTATTTGCTTACCTTTACTGGTGAGCTGTCTCTCTATCTTTTGCCCAATTTTTAATCAGGCTGTTTGTCTTCTTGTTGAATAGGAAGATTTTTTTTCTTTAAATATCCTGGGTCCAATTCCTTTGTCAGATACATGTTTCACAAATATTTTCTACACCATAATGGCTTGCCTTTTCACTTAACCATGTCTTCTAAAATGCAAAAGCTTTTCCCTTTAATGAAGTCCCATATATTGATTTCTTTTCTTGTAAGGGCTGTGCTTTCTATGTGCTATCTAAGAAGTCTCGTGCAACCTTAGGTTACAAAGACCTCAAGTCTTTGATGCACTATTTCAAGTTAATTGTTGTTTATGGTGTGAGATAAGCATCTATTTTTTTCCTCTTATATATGGACATCCATCTGTCCCGGCACCATTTGTTGAAAAGATCATCATATCCCCCATTGAACTACCTTGCTTGGCACTTTTGTGAAAAATTAATTAACCATATATATATAAATCTATTTCTGAACTCTCTTATCCTGTTCCAGTGACCTAAATGTCTACTCTATCGCATAATACTGTCTTAATTGCCATAACTTTATTGTAAGTCTTAAAATCAGGTAGTAAGTTCTCCAAGCTTGCTCTTTGTTTTTCATATTTTTTGTAGCTATTATAGTCCTTGGCATTTCCATATGAATATTAGAATCAGCTTGTCTGTTTCCCAAAAAACCTGCTGTGATTTTGACTGAGGGTACATTAATTTGGGGAAAATTGACAGCTTTATAATATCAAGTCTTCTGGTCTATGAACATGGTATGTTTCTTTCTTTACTTAGATCTTCTTTAATTTCTCCCAGCAATGCTTTGTAGTGTTTAGTGTACTGTATAAATTTTGCTAAATTGCCCCTAAGCATTTCATGTTTTTATGCCATCATAAATGTTAGTTGCAACTTAGATTTCCAATTGTTAGTTTCTAGTGTATAGAATTACAATTAATTTTCATATGTTGAAATTGGGATTTTGTCAAATGCTTTTTGTCATTATTGAGGTAATAATATGAATTTTCTCCTTTAATCTGTAAGAGATGAATTGCAATAATTGATTTACAAATATAAAATGGGTAATCCTCATTTAGTCAGCTATATGATTTTTTATATATTGTTGGTTTCAGTTTAAATTAAATAATATAGCTTTAAATAACTCATGGGTCAGAGAAAAAAGTGAAAGGGAAATTTAAAAATATGTTGAACTAAATAATAATGAAAATACAGCATATCAAAATTTTATTTGATTTCTAAATATTTTGAAAATTTCCAAAGACCTTACTAATTTCTAATTTAATTCCATTTTGGTCAGAAAACATACTCTATAATATATCAATCTTTTGAAATGTATTGAGACTTATTATTTTACTAAGCATATGATCCATCTTGATGAATGTTTCATATACACTTGGGAGGAAAATTAGTATTTAGCAGTTTTTATGTATAGTATTCTATAAATGTCAATTCAGCCAAGGAAGTCAATAGTCTCATTTAAATCTTCTATATTCTAACTAAATTTTAGTATAACAAGGCTACAAATACTGAGATAAAATATGCAACTATGATTGTGAATTTGTCTATTTCTTGATTTTGTTCTGTCAGTTTTTTCTCTGTGCATTTTGAAGCTCTATTATTAGATTTGGTACAGATTACAATAATTATTACTAATTATTATTAGATTTTAGTACATATTTATAATTATTATGCTTCCTTAATGTATTGAACCCTTCTTCATTATGCAATATCCCTTTACTTCTGGTAATATTTTTTGTCTTGAAGGATATATTTTGTCTTGAAGTCTATATTTTTTGTCTTGAAGGATATATTTTGTTTGATATTAATATAGCAACTCCACCTTTCCGATGAATCATGTTTGAATGGTATATCAGTCAGGGTTTTACCAGAGAAACAGAACCTGCCAGAGATCTATTTCTATATAGATACAGATATGTATATATCTAGAGAGAGAGAGAGAAAAAATTTCAAGGACTTTACTTATGTCATGTGGGGCTAGCAAATCTGAAATCTGTAGGGTAGGGCAAGCTGGTAGGCTGGAAAATCTCCAGCAGTTGCTGAGGCAGTAGGTAAAATTTCTTCTTCCCCTGGGAAACCTCATTTTGCTCTTGAAATCTTTCAACTGATTGGATAAGACCCACCTGGATTGTGGAGGATAATCTCCCTTACTTTAATATGCAATATACATTCACAGCAACACCTAGATCAGCGTTTCATTGGCTACCTAAGTGGGTACTATAGCCAAGCCAGGTTGACATGTAAAATGAACCATCACAAATGGTGTATTTTTTTCCATCCTTATATTTTCAAACTGTTAGTGTTTTTGTATTTGAACCACATCTCTTATAGTCAGCACAAACCTAGGTCCTTCTTCTATGTTCAGTTGGATTATCTGTACCTCTTAATTAAAATGTTTAATTTATCAATTTTATCAATAATCTATCAAATCACCTTTGGTATAATAATTGATACATTTGGGTTTAGGTCTGCCATTTCCTATTTGCTGTCTATTTATTTCATCTGTTTTCTTATTCATTTGTTCTTTCTTTCCTGACTTCTTTGGAATTAATCAAGTATTTTTAGTATTTAATTGTGATTTCTCTGTTAACTTTTTGACATTTTTCTTTGCATTTTAGGAGTTGTTCCAGCTATTACAATATGCATCTTTACTTACTGCAATGTACTTAAAGTTAATATTGTAGTCCTTCACATAAAATACAGGAATCTGTTGCAACAGGAATATTTCCATTTACATTTACCCCCACTCTGCACTGCTTTTGTCATATATATTAACTTACATAGGTAATAAATCCCTCATGACAGTTTATTTTTTGCTTTAAACAGTCATATGTGTTTTAAATAATTTAAGATAAGACAAAATATTAATAGTCTTCTATATTTACCCACATATTTACCATATCTGATGATTTTTATTTTTCCTGAAAATGTGAGTTTCCATCTGGCAGCATTTTCCATCAATCAGCCTGAAAAACCTCCTTTACCATTTCCTGTAGCGTAGTTGTGCTTCTAACAAATTCTTTTCTTTTTTATCTTAAAATGTATTTATTTTGCTTTCATTTTTGAAAACAGTTTTGCCAAATATAGAGCTCTGGGTTGTCAGGGTTTAGTTTTGTTTTTTTTTCTTTTCCCTTTCAGCATTTTAAATATGTTTCCCAGTCATGCTGTGACTTCTATCATTCCTTATGAGAACTTGGCCATCATTTGTACCATTATTCCTCTCTGATGCTTTTGTATATTCTATCTTTGAATTTTATCAGTTTGATTCTTGGGTGCGTAGGTGTGGTTTTTTATGTATTTATCTGGCTTGGCATTTGCTGAGCTACTTGGATCTCTATGTTGTTATCTTTCACCAAGTTTATGAAGCTTTTGGCCATTACTTCTTTAAATGTTTGTCTGACCCATTCTCTCTCTCCTTTCCTTCTCTGACTCCAGTTACATTCATCTTAAAGTGCTCGATGTTGTTCCACAGATCATTCCAGTGCTCTTCATTTTTCTTTAATATTTTCCTCTTTGTCTTTCAGGTAGAATAATTTCTATTGGTCTATATACAAGTTCACTAACTGTTTCCTTCCACCTCCAATCTGCTATTAAGCTCATCCAGTAAATGTTTTATTTCATTTTTTTGTGTGTGGTTTTTCTTTCTTTTTTTTTTTTTTTTTTTTTTTTTTTTTTTTTTTTTGTAATTTCCAGCTCCAGATTTTCATTTGGTTCTTTTATTATAGCACGTTTTTTTCTGCTGAGATTCCCCATCTGTTCCTTCATAATCAATATATTTTCCTTTAAGTTCTCAAATATATTTATAACAGTTGCCTTAAAATCTGTGTCTGCTAATTGCAATATCTGGATCATCTCTGGGTTGGAGTCAACTAACTGATTATTTTTTAATTGAGTATGGGTCATGTTTTCCTGTTTCTTTGCACGTCTAGTGAGTGCTGATTAGATACTGGACATTAGGAATCATATGTTATAGAGACTCTGTTATATTTCTGTTATATTTCTTTGAAGGGAAATGTTTATTCTAGCTGTAAGTTAACTTGGCAAGACTCAAACTCCAGGCTCTGTCTCCCTGTAGAGAGCACATCTGAAATCTTTGCTCAGTTCTTTCAGCTTCTAGCCATGACTTTTTTGCCATGCCTCCTGGGGTCTCCCTCATGCTTGATAGCCTAGCTTAATAGCTTAGCAATCAACCAAGGGTGTAGGTAGTTATTATACTAGACACTGGGGTTCTCCCCCTCTGAAGCTTCCTCTGTTTTAGGACCCCCCCCCCAATTCTCTGATTGCTCTGCCCTAACACCTCAAACTAGTAAGTCTGCAGATTCCTCCACTGGATCCACTCATGTGGTTTGCCCTCAGAAAAAGGCTACAAACTCTAATTATCACTCCTTGCAGTTTATTTTTTTAAGGGCAGGCATCTCTTTGGTTTCTGCCTGCTTTTAGTCATTCTCCAATGTCTTCAAATAAATGGTTTTTACAAAAAATATTTTGTCTAGATTTTATAATTGCCATCTGCTGCTGGTAGCTGCTTGCAGTGGGAGAGAGGAAGCTAAAGCTATTCTTCCACTACTGGAAGCCAGAACTTGAATATCTCTTTTTACACAGGAGGAAACTGAGGCCCCAGAGAAATGTCACTGGCATCTTTTGTCTCATGACTAACAATCAACGTCAGTATCCAAGTGTTGCCATAGTCGATTGATGGGGGCAGGGGGCTCCTCTGATTTTTTTTTTCTATCTTGACATGCCCATATCTCCCTTCCCCTTCTCACCCTACAAACAGCTTTACTCTGTATCTCAGATGAGGTGTGAACACTTTACTGACTGTCCATTCACGAATTGCACTTGTCTTTTTCTTCAGCTCCCAGTACACCTGATGGGGCATCACGGTGGCTGTTGGCCATACAGATGCTGAATAAGACCCATGGTGGTGATGCAGAGGCTGCACCCTGGCCATGGCAGGCTCTTGTTGTTTACCACGGAGTGCTGGGGAGGAAGGGAGGGATGCTGTGAACAGCATCTCTGGCCACGAGTGCTGAGTTTAGTCCTGAATCTGCCACATAATAGTTTTGAGACCTTATATAATCCTAATCATCATTCTAAACTTCAGTTTCCTCTGTGCGTAGAATTCACAGTATTAGGCATTGTTCCAAAGATCAAATAGAAGAGTATATACATATATATTTTGTGAACTCTAAAGTTCACAAATATGAGTCCTCCTAGTTGTTGTCAGTGCCTAACAAGGATGGCAGATGGTGACCATGGCCACACGGACACAGTGATTGTTGCCACAATTGGGGCAGAGGGGAGCCTCCAGGGGAAACCCTCCGAGAGGGAAACTGGGTAGTAAAGTCAACAGGAGGTACCTAGAGGTGCCCCAAGGATTGTTCATAAATATGAAGGTGAAAAGATCTGGAAACTCCCACATTTAGTCACAGGAACCAAGGTGCACGCAGAGAGACAGGACTGGATGGTAATCATAAGTAAAAATAAGCAGCCCAAGTGTTTGATGTGTATCCTGTTTGGAGAAAGACCATGGCAACCCCAAAGTGATGGGTGGCAGGAAGCCAGAAAAGGAACACAGAATGTTTGCATGAGATCTGGAAGTTCCTGGCAGAGACCTCCCATTTGGAGAACAGAGACACTTCTGGCACCAGGGGGGCATGTTCTGTTGGGAGACAGGGAAGTTCATCGGGCCTCACTAAGGATTTCCTGGTGACACCTCGCAACAACCGATAAAGCGTCACACGTTCTGGATCCAAGCCCACAGGGAAGCTCGAAGACCCACTCAGCATCCTAGAGAAGCAGCACCACGTTGGCAGACCCGAGCGTCGCACGCCGCACGTTCCTCCCTGCAGCAGCCAACACGCTTGGCACGCGACTGCTCTAGCCTGTATGTGTCTCCAAGCGTCACCACATTCGTGAGGATGTCTGACAACTCCGTGAGAATCTTATATGCGACACTGGCGTTGTGCTTTCTTTTTCAGTCTCCTGGAAGTTTATCGCGAACACTTCCCAGGAGATAGACTGCCTAAGGCTGTACTGCCGGGATCGAGCTTCAAGATCTGAAAGCAGTGGACAGACTCCACATTGCGACAACCCCACCCTCTATGTTCACGGTAGGCGCTGTCCCTTGTGAGGGTCCAGCCAGGCACCCGACTGGACATCTTTACCTTAGCTGTGGGCATGGCAATGGCAGTTATGGTCACAGCTTACCCCTGACGTGGCAAACCTGGACGGAGTCTCGGGACAGCCACACTCTGTGTGGGGGAAGGGGCCTCTGCAAGGGAAGGGGGTCTGCAATCCAACCAGCGATGACTTGAGGTGGCTGCAGGGAGGAGGAAGGAGTTGGCCCAACGTCTGAGTCCCACATACACCTTGCATTTGTGTGACCTGGGCTTGTCAGGAGCCGCCTGACTGCTCTCCACATAGCTCACTCAGATTTGTTCTCCACACAGCAAGCAGCCAGAGGATCTTCCTGAAATGTAAATTGGATCTTGCCCCCACCTCCCTCCTTCACGCCCCTACCCAACCTAAATCCCTTTGATGGCTTCCCATTGCTCTCAGGATAGAGACCCAGTCCTTAAGATGGTCCAAGACCCTACAAAGCCTGGCCCCGCCATTGCATCCTCTGAGCTTGGCGCACAGTAGGTGCTTAGCGAATGAATGACCATCCTCGGGCCAGTGACTTAACAGCTGAGTGTTACCCTAATAACCTCCTTATTTTGTAAAGCAGACCAAATGCGCCAACTCAAATGAAAACGCTCCCTAAAGCTGTCAAGGGCTTTGGAGTGGTGGGCGTTCTCTCTAAAATGAAATGTGGGAAGGTTGGACGTGAAAGACTGCCCAAGGGGCGCAGCTGGGGCATGGAGGGGGCACAGCTGGGGCATGGAGGGGGCACAGCTGGGGCATGGAGGGGGCACAGCTGGGGCATGGAGGGGGCACAGCTGGGGGTAGATGGGGCGCAGCTGGGGCATGGAGGGGGCACAGCTGGGGCATGGAGGGGGCACAGCTGGGGCATGGAGGGGGCACAGCTGGGGCATGGAGGGGGCACAGCTGGGGCATGGAGGGGGCACAGCTGGGGGTAGATGGGGCGCAGCTGGGGCATGGAGGGGGCACAGCTGGGGCATGGAGGGGGCACAGCTGGGGCATGGAGGGGGCACAGCTGGGGCATGGAGGGGGCACAGCTGGGGCATGGAGGGGGCACAGCTGGGGGTAGATGGGGCGCAGCTGGGGCATGGAGGGGGCACAGAGGGGATGAGGGACACCCATCCCAGAGTGGCAAGGCCACGCACACACGTGGGAGCGGTGGGAAGCCGGCAGCACCCCGGCTCTCAGCGCTCCCAGGCCTGCCCTGGCTCGCTTGGCTTTGATGGCCACTCCCACCCCCCATAAAGGCCGATTTCATGGGCAACGCCAGCATGGGCTTTGTGTCCGCCCCCAGCTTCCCTGCAGCAGACAAGGGCTGCTCTGCAATCCCCCGCCTGGCCAGCTCATTTTTTTTGTTGTTGTTCTAAAAGCTAGTGTGTGCTGGGTGTGCACTTCGTGTGCTGAGAGTGCGCTTCGTGGTGGGAGTGCTGAGTCTCACTCATTAAGTACCCCAGTTTCTGTCTCTGGGTCAGTTTCCTTGGCCCTGGGCCCCCTCCCCTCTTTGCAGGTAGGCACCATGTTGCATTAATTCATTTCCCAACCCTACACCAGCCGCTGCCTGGCACAGAGCAGCGCCCAGCAAAGGCTGCTGGAGGAGCAAATGAGCTCACATAGTGCTCACAAGCGCCCTCTGCCGTGGGCGTTTAGTCTTGTCATTGACGTGATGAGGAATTCGGGGAAGTGCCCGCTCTGGGAACACGCAGCTTATAAAAGTGTGCTGGTGCTGGGATGCTGACGGGCTGGAACGAGCTTCTCAGGAGGTTCCCTGAGCTTGGTGTCTTTGCATAGCTCGCTTCACGGCAGAGAGAGCCCACCCTGACAGACGAGCCTACCCCACCGGCCAGGAGCAGAGCAATGCCATGGGGAATGGCTGTCTCTGCCCGGCCCTGAGTGGCCCCAAGGGTGGCCACTGTGGAAACAGCATCTGCGGTGCTGAGCCCCTGGTGCCTGGGAGGATTCACACCCTGAGCGCCCTGCTGTTGGGACTGCGCCGAGGCCCAGCTCCCTCACCTTTTCACAGCGCCGCATGCGAGAAAATGACACTATCCTGTGGCACACTGGCGGAAGGTGACGGGCTGGGGGAAAGGACCATCTCGAGCAGGCGTCCTCAAACTATGGCCCAAGGGCCACATGCGGGGCCGCCTAGCACATTTATCCGGCCCTCCGGGTGTTTTTGCCGCAGCTGCCTGTCCTGCTTAGCAGCCGACTCGTCCCGGGCCCACAGTGCACACTCTCCAACGGTCTGAGGGACAGTGAACTGGCCCCCTGTTTAAGAAGTTTGAGGACCCCTGATCTGGAGGGTTGGGCAAGGGGAGATCTCCATCTTTACGACACATGTAACGCATTCTTGGCACCCTGGCATACCATGCCCACAGGACTCTGCTCTCAGCAGGTGGGACTGTGCGACTTCTGATCCCTCTGACCAAGGCTCTCTGCCTCTCACACGGAGCCCCAAGACACGGCCTTCCCCTCCTCACAGCCTGTCCCCATCTCCTTAAGCCCCTCTGCCCATCAGACCTGGAGCCTCCTCCCCTGCCCCCACTCTCCCTCTTTCTGTCGAGCCCATCAGAGAGTGTCAGGTTGCCTGGGTTCAAATCCTGGCTCCATGATGTTCTCACTGTGTGATGTTGGGCTGATTCGTTTATGTCTTTGCCTCAGTTTTCTCATCTGTGAAATGGGAGATATGATGGCATCTGTCTCCCTAGGGTAGTCGTGCAGGATCGTGGGACACACACTGTTGCAGGCACAAAGGAATATTGGCTCCTGTTATTACTCCCCGCCCCCACGACACACACGGCTCGGGAACTTTACCCACAGCTGACGCGTAACGCCCAGCCTGTCCCTTACAGTCAGCTCTCAGCCTGAATCGTGCCTTCAGCAAACCGTGGTGCAGGGCACGTGGCAGAGTAGACAAGATCCTGGGGACGACCCACTGGCTCGGCAGAGTCCACACTGACCGCAGCTGGGAATCGGCCTGCACATTTAGGAGCCGAGGACTAAGCAATGCGTACATCGCCTGCTGGGTCCATGGCATCCATCAGGACAGCAGGCCACTGGGCAGTGGGGACCGGCCTCTGAGCTGGTCATCTGGGCACCCTAGGAAACAGTCTCGGAAACTCCCCCTCCTTCATCTTCCCATGGAACTTGGCCTAGCAGGGGGATGGATGTCTGTGCCGCCATGCAACCGACTTCCACCCTGTAAGTCTTTTCTGGTATCCAACTTCAATCCCTCCTGCTGTAGTTAACTCGTGAACTATGCTCCGGCCTGAGAGGTGACGAGCAAAGGATCGTCACTCTCTTCCCCAGCCTCGCCCAGGGAAGGTAGTCATCAAGCAAAGGAGAGAGGAGGCGTTCTTGAACATCAGAGCGAACGCATGAGGACAGTTCAGGGACTTCCAGCTGGCCCTTCCTCAGGGGCCATAAGCCTGGCACCCAGACAGATGCCCTGCAGCTCAGCCTGCCCAGCTGCAGGTATGGCCCATCAGGGGAGGCAGCCTGGCACACTGTGGCACATCTGGTTCCCTTGTCCGTAACAGATGTGCATGGACATCTACACACTGCCCAGCCCTGCCACTGTCAGACTGCGAAGGGTCCCAGGACTGGGGGAAGCCAGGGAAGCAGCTGGGGCCTGAGCTCCAAGATACTGGCCTGGGGGCCTGGCCTCCTGGGATTTGGCTTTGGCATGATCCAAAATGAGGTCCCAGTCTGGTTCTTGGGGCCAGGATCCAGGCACAGGAGGCCACCTCTACCCCCAGGGGACTGAATCAAACCAGGACCCAGACAGTGGCTGCTTATCTGCCCAGCTGGCTCCAGAGGAGGCAGGGACACTCTGCTGTGCCTCTTAGGGTGAAGGGAGAAAACAAGGAGTGGCAGCAGGCAGCTCCCCTGAACACAGCCGGGGCCCCCAAGTGGGGCCACAGACACACAGGGCTGCTCTTGCCCTCCCACCCTAGCAATTCCTTGTGGCCCTCGTTGGGTAACCAGGAGTAGAAGGATAGAAAAGTAGGTGGGCAGCTGGCCCCATGAGGAGCCTCCTGCAGTGTCCCAGACAGGCAGGAAAGCAGAAGCTGGAGGGGCTGTCTCTGAGGGCCTTGGAGGAATAAACCATGCCACATGCCCCTCGCTTGCTGCGGGCCTGGGCACAAGCCCCAGTCTGGAGACAGGGTGGTCTGAGCAGTGTCTGAGCTCAGAGATGAGGCAAGAGTCCCCCAGCCCACTCTCAGCTCTGTCCTCTGCCGGTTCAGCCTTGCCGGGTCCCTTGGATTCTCCAAGCCTATGATCTTCTCTTCCAAAGGGAAGGGAGACAGTCTATTCCTGGTGCCTGGCCCCCAGGGAAGTAGGGAAAGGGGCAGAGAAGGAAACAGAAGAGGCGGCACCAGCACCTTTTCCCACCTGCCAGAGATCCTGCTCTCTCGCTCTCTCATTGGCCAGAAAACCAGGTGTGGCCGATCAGCTCTCTCTTGCCCCTCCTGATGTGAGATCTAACTCACACCTCCATCTCGGACACACAACAGTCCAAACTCCCCTGCTTTCTATGGAGCAGAGTTGCAGAGACCCGGATTAAAACCCTGTGGCATCAGTCCCTTACTAGTTATGTGACTCTGAGCAAGACGTAACCAACCGCTCTACCAACGGCCGGCCTTTTTTGGCTGTGATTATGAGCCAGACCCTGGCATAAGCGTTTGCCCCCAGCCCTGCAACAACCTTATCAAGTATCAAGAACCAGGGTGGGGCCTCACCTTGGAGCATGCCAGAGCCAGCCCCCAGGAGGCCAGGCCCCCAGGCAAGTGTCTTGGGGCTCAGGTGGGAAAACCGAGGTTCCAAGAGTTTACGCAAGTTGCCACTGTCACACAGCTGGTAAGTGGGGGAGCTAGAAGCTGGCGGGCGGCAGAGTCTGGGCCACTATCCACTCTGACGGAGGCGCTGGCATGCTGCCCTCCCAGAGCATCGGGCAGGCAGAGAGGAGATCTCTAGGGAAAGCCGCTGCCCAGCACAGGTGGGAACTCAGAGAAGGCTCCCTCCCCGCTTCCCCTTTCTTTGCCCCATCACCTTTCAGAGGGAACCAAGCTGTGGTTCCTCATTCTCACCACAGGGTGTCTCCACGCCACTGCTCCACCAGCCGCCAGGGCCTGGCTGCCTTCGACTCAGCCCTTCCGTGGTCTGGCCCAAATCCCGCCTGCTACTAGTTAGCCCCTTCCTTCTGTTTTGCCTTCAGGGGAGACAGGCGCTAACTCCTGGGGAGCGTGAGGGCTGTCAGCAGCCCACGCCCTGCCTTGTTGGGTTCAATGGCCTGGAACAGAAGTGTCATTCTCCACGTGGCCTCTCTGAGCTCTGAGTTCCCCCACAGCTTGCCGGCTGGTCAGGAGGCTCAGCTGGGGCCTCATCCCTGGGAGGTCTTGGAGAAAGAGCTTTGGGGAAAGCCTGGGCCCTCCTAGGTGGGCCTGCACCTGCCTGGACCTGTCCCGGGACCCTCCCTTGGCCTGGCATGGCAACTGCTGACTTCTCTATTGCTTCTTGTCTTCCGCAACCCATGTTCTCATGAACTTCCCCGGTGAGGGCAATCAGAAGAGGGCTGATTACCTCCTTTTGGAAGATTCAATGAGACTATGTAGGTAAAAAATAATTTTGTGAGCTCTTTATTGCAATATAAATGTAGGTTACCAACAATAGGGAAACTGAGGCTCCACAAGGTTAAATGACTTTTTTCAAAGCCACACAGCAAGTCGGCAGTCGCCCCAGGAGAGAGGAGCCCAGGCCTCCTGATTCCAACCTAAGCCATTCTCCCAAGACACCGCACTTGGCTTTACGATGACCTCCTCCGTGTGACCTAATGCAGGGCATTGAAAGGGCAGCAGAACAGAGGTCCCGAGGAGGGAGAGGAAGCTGGGGGTGCAGGGGTTAAGGGGCCTGGAGCCAGCATGGCTGAAGACTATTAGCAGACCAGGGAGGGGCCTGGCTTTGATTAGGCCCCCAAAGCCATCTGGAGAATCAGACTCTGGAGATGTGTTGGTTTTATGGGGGCAGATGGCATGAATTACAGGGGCTTTCATGGGGCACAGGAATCCTTCCCACAGTGCCTCTGAAAGGGGCTGCAGTGGGGACCTTGTCCCCAGCAATCTCGTCTGCTCCAGCCTGCTGTGCCTCGCTGTGTATGGCACAATACCCCCTCTCCACCCCCCACAGCCACCCCCGAGGCATCTGAGAGGATGCACCCAGGCCCAAAGGAGAGGGAGACCCTCTGGTCTCCACAGGAGCCGTGTCAGGATGGCGGTGCCTGCCTGGAGCCACCGCATGATGGCAAATCAACATCTGGCCCAGTGAATCGTGAGCAGCCGGTTGAGCACGGCCATGTCCCATCTGACCCCAAGCCAACTGCAGGAAATTGGACAGCCATCAAATCACAGCCTTGATGGTGAGGGGCTTGGTGACCATCCTGTCCCAACATTTCAGCAGAGGCCCAGGGCCACATGGCTGACTGAACTTGGCACTGGACTGGAACCCTGAACTCCTCCTGGCTCTTAAACCAGTGCCTTTTTGTGACCACACTCCATCATCACACAGCCTCTCTGCGTCTGTGTCCTCAGCTAACCTGCAACACCTGTTTGGCCTCCCTCACAGCTGAAACGGAATGAAATGTTGGCCGCAAAAGGTTTTGAAAAGTTAAAACCATGACACAAATGATTGCAGCATTATTGCGGCTTCACGAGCAGAAACTGGGAGTCCCGTGGAGTTGCCTGGGAGTGGGCTACTGGCTCTGCCCCGTGGAAAAGCTCAGCTGACACCCCTGGCCCACACAGGCCTTCTTCATTTTGGCTCAGCCCAAGCAAACATCACTAGGAGGATGTGTCCTTCTGCAAAACAAACAAACAAAAAGCCCTCTCTTCATGCATCCCAAAGCCCAACAAAGATTATTTTCAATCACCCCCTGGGGGAATTCTCCCCACAATTGCATCTGATTCCTGTGTGGGTAGGGGGTGGGATGGAGGGATCGGGGATAGAGGGTTGACAACTCATTCACATACCACTTTGGATACAATCTTAGCTATTCAGAAAACAACCTAAGCAATGTCTATCAAACTTAAAGTACATCTCTCAGATGCAGCAATTCTTCTTCTAGAAACTTATCCCTCAGTTGAATTTGCACACATGTGCTTGTACAGCACTGTCCCTTGCAGCTTTGTTTGTAATAACAAAAGACTGAAAATAACCTAAATGTCACCATTAGAGGATGGGTAAATAAATTATGGTAACAATACTAACAGCAGGCAAAGAATGGAGTAGATTTATATGTGTATACAAATGAAATAATTACATAAAGATCTCTAAGATATGTTAAGAACACATTATATATGGAACAGTATATGTACTATGTTCTTGTTCATGGCCAAAGAAAGATATATATAAAACACGGAAAATTCCATGTAATGGAATTCAATTTGTAGCCCCAAACCTATTAACATAAAAAAATTTAATAAAAATTTTTTTAAAAACAAAAAATTTCTGAATGATACGCAAAATGCTGTTAAATAGGAGTTGCCTCCAGGTTGGAAGACAGGTGGCCTGCAGTAAAGGGAGACTTACTCTTCATTATATTCCTATTTTAGTGTATGTATATGCTGTATTTTCTTCAATTAAATGAAGAGGGGGGGAAAAAAGAAAGCAGACGAGAAAAATAAGTGCTTGGGCTTAACCACATTTCCTAACTCTGTCCACCTTCCAAGTCTTACTCCTGCTCCCTTCCACCCAGTTTGGACCCACTGCACCTATAAGCCTCAGGTTCCCCCACTGCCACTGCCCTTCCTTCTATGAGGACCAAGGCTTCCCTTTCATGCCCAGCCACAAGAAGCCTCAAGGGTCCCCACACAAGGACCTCAAATGCCGGGAGGAGGGGAGTTGCCCCAGGTGGAGCCCTGTGAGCAAACCAAGGGGCTTGGTTTCCTATTAAGTGCACAGAAGGAGTGGCAGTTAAATACCAAGCTTCAAAGAGTTTAGGATTTTCAAAAATCGCTTTTGGGGAATATGCAGCTTTTATTGGAGGTGTCAGACATTAATGAGGGTTTGGATCTTTCCCAGCCTGCAGAGCGCTCTCTCCCTCCCTTTTCTGCCCCCACTCATTCCAGCAACCAGCCAGCCCCCCTTTGATGAATCAAGAGAAGCTGAGAGTTCAAGGGGTATTCCTGTCCCACTCCTCAGCCCGCCTTCTCTGGGTTTTGCTCAAGATGAAGGTGTGGAAGCTGAGAGGGCCCAAGGGGAGGAGAGTGAGAACCAAGGGTAGGGCTGGGGAGCAGGTTCAGACAGAGGTAAGAGACCAGCCTTGCCTACCTGCTCCTTTGCAAAAGATTTCATGGCAGAGAATTAAGAATTCTGGGGCCTACCCTATGCCAGTTGGTGTGAAACCCTCAACACACAATGGTTCCCTCTGGGCAATAATCATATTCTTAGATATTTTGAGATCTTTAAATGAAAGAAGTGTGGAAGCTCCGTTTTGTCCAAGTATGTAACTACAAGTGAGCTTTTCTTGACCACATTTTTAATGCTGGTTCATTTCCCAGCCTTAGAAAGTACCTAGTGAACTCGAAAGGTAAGTAGCATGTCCAAAATAGAGGGGCATCTTCCAATTCACCTGGAACAGACAACACACTCAAAACTATTTATGGAATGAATGCATGCATTCATGTAGACATGAATGAATGAACGTTGACCCTGTTTTACCTTTCTCTTTATTTACAAAATGAAGGTGTTAGATTAGAAATTAGACACTGAACAAGATTAGAAATTTAGATTAGACATTAGAAATTACTCCTGTTGGTTAGGCATTAGAATCTTCGAAAAGACTGTACCCTTAGTTCTTAGAGGAGAGGATCTCTGTATTGCTCATCTTTCACAAAATGATGGATGGATGGCTAGGTGAGTGGAGGAATATGTAGTATCATGATCCCTGGAGATACAGGGAAAGAGAAAGACAACTGTATACCAAGTTATCTGCGTAAGGCAGGAGGATGGGCAAAATGACCTGTTGGGTCTGTTTCCAACCCAGGTGTCTACAGCCAGAATGGGCATTCAGGAATATCTGTGTCCAGACACTGAGTGTATCTCATAACTCAGGCTTCTTAAGAGTTATTCCTTGCTAACCTATGGACAGCCATCAGGAATTCGGTCTCTCACACTGGGTGGGGTGGTCCTCTCCACCAAGCTGGCTCTTGGACCCTCTTCTGCTGCCTGTAATGCTGGTGACCCCACACAGTGACCCATCAGGATCCATGCTTGTCCATCCCAGTTCCATGAGACTCCCTGCATGAAAATGAGCCAAGAGTTCTGTGCTTTTCTGGATACCTTCTTTCTGAAGAATATGTCCTCGATCAAATCCAGAGAACTGCAGTGGAGATATGCAAGCCTTGCTGCTTCATTTCTCTCAAGGATCAGGTAGATCTCAACAGCAGGACAACCTGGGGGAGCTAACTTGTTAATTTCTAAGTACCAACAAAGAGGCCACCAGACATTGGCCTCAAGACAGCGTCCTGTGTCATTCCCCTCCAGACCTCTCTGTCTCTCTCTCTTCAATTTCCCATCCTTTTCCTAAAGTCCCTCCTTTCCAGTTCTCTGGACCAGTGTCCCCATCCAATCCCTTCCCACAGAAAGTCTCCTTGTTCATGGTCTAGATTTTGGCCAGATGCTCTTGGAGACTCTCTCCCTTTGGCAGCAGTGGTGGCTCGGGAGAGCAATGGTGGGTCTCTGGAGACCCTCAGCCTCCCGCTAGAGAGCTGTGGCCAATGTTCTCATCAGCCCGCAAGCAAGCATGCCTCCTTCTATTATGGACAGTCGTTTGGGGTTTTTTCCCTCAGTGCCAACAGTCAGTCTCACATGAGGAAAGGCCGTTTCTCCTCCTAGCTTGTCCTTGACCCTGCCCTTTATAAAACAGTAACCCCCGCTCTAATCCGTCTAAGGAGCATCGCCATTTCTGAGCTTGGCTTACAGGGGAAGCATCACGGTGTTATTAGTCAAGTGTCCTCAGCATCTGGAATGACAATTATTATAGAGTCATACTCATTCCTAATATCCCCCTGATGAAAGGTAAGGAGGTGGTCTGTTCATTCATTCTGCCATTTTAAGAATTATCTTTGAGAATGGTTCATCCAACTAGATCCTGTCTCTGACAGGGGTGTAAACTGCTCTCACGATAGCCCACTGAAATGCTAGAGGGGGATGTGTCTGCCTGTCCTATTTCCTCAGTTGACATTTATGGATGACTTGACCCTTTGTAGTTTGCCAAGTGTGTTCACGCACACTATGTCTTCTAATCCAAATTCTGGAAGGTTGATAGCATTGTTATCCCCATTGTACGGCAAAGAAGCTGAAGTCTGGAGACATGCCCAAGGTCATGTAATTGGAAACAGGCCAAGTTAAGCCGAGAACACAATCCCCATGCCCCACCTGCTTTCTCCACTTTGCCTTTTTAAAACATGTTTATATTTCACCTAGAAGACACATTGGTGCCAGGACTGCTACTATGCCAGGTGAGAGCTATGAAACCACTTTCCTCCTCCTCAGGCCTAGAAGCTGGAGTTCCTGAAGATGCAGAGAGACAAATGCTAGCATTTCTAATTCTCTAAGGCCTGGAGAGAAAACACATCTTGAACAAAGACAGCCCATTGCATCATCTGGGGCATAAGAGAGAAGACCAGGAAGGGGAAGAGAAGGAAGGGAGGGAGGGAAGGAAGGAAGGAGGAAAGGAAGGAAGGGGGAGGGAAAAGAGAAGAGGGGAGAGAGGGAAGAGAGAAGATGAGGAAGAGGAAGGGGAAGGAAAGGGAAGGAGGGAGGGAGGGAAGAGAAGCCAGTAAACAATCTCTAAGGGCTCCTGGGAATCACACACACTCCAAGACATAAGCCACACTTGTGCATACGTACACTCACGCGGTGCACATCTGCATGAGGGTGTGACAGAACTAGGCTCTGAAGCCAGGCAGACATGGTGAGTCCTGGCTCTAGCATTCCTGGCTATGAGTCTGAAAGTAAATCACCAGATCTTTCTAAGTCTCCGTTTTCTCATCTGCAAAATGAGAAAACTAATACCCATCCAAAGACCTCAGAAAGCTAAGGAAAAATGTTGAGCCGGAGGCTAAAGGAGAGGGGGAATAGGGGACCATGGCCTTGGAGACAGAAGCAGCCCTAAGGTGAACATATTTGAGAAGCCATCTAAGAAGCCATATTGAAGAAACCATTCTCTAGCATTCCCAGCCCCCACAAAGAAGTCCAAATTCTTTTCTCCCTATGATTTTGAAGAAAGCCCTGCTCCCTCTTAAGAATTTTTCCAGCCGGGTGCGGTGGCTCACCCCTGTAATCCTAGTACTCTGGGAGGCCGAGGTGGATGGATCGCTCAGGATCAGGAGTTCAAGACCAGCCTGAGCAAGAGTGAGATCCCATCTCTACTAAAAATAGAAATAAATTAATTGTCTAACTAAATATAGTTATATATAGAAAAAATTAGCCAGGCATGGTGGTATAACATGTCTGTAGTCCCAGCTACTTGGGAGGCTGAGGCAGGAGGATTTCTTGAGCCCAGGAGTTTGAGGTTGCTGTGAGCTAGGCTGACACCACAGCCCAGGCAACAGAATGAGACTCTGTGTCAAAAAAAAAAAAAAAAATCTTTCCACCCATCACTACCTAATGTGTCCTCCAGACTTGGCTAGAGGACTCTCCCAGCTGCCCTGCTTGGCCACACTTCCTCATCTCCCCTCCCCAGCTTCTGTGCCACGACCAAAGCCAACCCCCCATGGTGGGTAAACTGAGACAGACCTGGGCCTTCTGGCCTAAGCTGGGCCTCTTGGTAGCAATGAAGAAACAGCAGCCGAGAGAGACAAAGAGGAGCCTTAACCTAGGGAGGCTCATGGAGGGACCTGGAGGTGTCAACCTGGAGCTAAGATTTGAAAAGTTCCGGGGTAGGGCAAGGGCCCGGCCCACTGCACTCACTTTGCTGACTTATGTGAAGTCCGCAGGCAAAGCTGAGAGTCAGATACGGAGGATACTGAGCAGATAAGCTTAGCTGAGTCCTGAGCCATGCCGGGGGAACAAAGGGAGATGGGGGTGGTGGCTGAGTGGGGAGGCCACCAAGGGCATGGGTGAGGTGGGCAGTCTGCAGCCACAGGTGCCTCTGCACATCAGTCCAGCAGGCTGAGTCAGCACCCCAAGCTGGAGGCGTGAAGGGGACAGTTGGGCTGGAACAGGCCTCTTCAGAAGCAAGCGGGGGCGGCGAGCTGGGTACGAAGGAAACGGAGGCAGCTGCATCACACAGGCACCCGTGAGAAGCTCGGGCGTTAGTGGCCCAGCACCGCTGCCCTGTTCCCAGGGAATGGTGCCCAGAGCAGCTTTGATCCCTGCAGCACGGAGCACCGTCATGGGGGCGGGTGGCCTTCTGTCCAGGGAGCCAGGCCCCATCCTCTTTGGCTGCCTCGTTAAAACGGACCCTCCCCTGCCTCCACTCTTCCTTGCGCAACATCCTGGCTACTCTTCTGCCCCCGACTTCCCCACGGCACCCCACCCTCACACTCCTCTTACTCCAGCCTGCCAATCCACAGCTCAGCTTCTCTCCACCCTGACTCAGCAAGCTGGGGAGCTGCCTCGCCCAGGCCCAGAAGGGCGGGAAGGGACACCCTTTGAAGGTTCCTGCTCCTGGCTGTGTGACCTGAGCATTCCATAGAACCTCTCTGGCTTTGCTCACGAGGGCAGTGGAGAAGTTTCCTGCCAGCCCCTGTGGTCTGTGATTCTCATCTCCAGTGCAATGTTAGTAGGGTGTGGGGTGCAGATCTCCTATATTCTAGACACTGAACCAAGGAGCTTCAGGGCACTTGAAATTCAGAGAGGGTAGATCAATTACCCAAGATTGCACAGCCGGCAGCGCCTGAGCCCGTATTTAGAACTGCGATCTGTTTTTCTTAGGCCAGGTACACAAGAGCCTCGATTAATCGTTGGTTGATCAGCTACAGATGAATATTCTAACAGTGACAGGCTAGAGAAACTCCAGCAGGGTCAGCTGGCTAAAACAGCTCAGGGTCCCCCAAACCTGGGGCCTTAGTCGTGTTCCCCTCAGGACAGAAGGTCTCCCCAAAGTTGGTTGGGTCTATTCCTAGAATCTCTATTCCTTCACCCTGTTCCCCTCCCGCCCACTTAGAAAAAGCACATTCTATACAGTTCCCTACCAGCAACAACAGTGGGGGGGGGGGCAGCCACTGAAGTGCCCTCTGGGAAATTCTAGGCCTGCAAATACAGTCTTCAGGTCCTCATGCAGGTCCTGCATCTCCCCTGGGTGGAGTGACAGGCAAAGGCAGGTCAGCCCAGCTCCTGCTTCCTCTGTGTCAGATCACCGCAGCCCAGGCCTTGGGCAAAAGCCTGAGAGTGGGAAACCCTGGGTTCCCTGGGCACCTGACCCAAGGCCTAATTTCAGGGGAAAGTCGCCCCCACTGGCTTGGGCCCCCTGGCTTTCTCCTGTTAATTGAGATAATGACCCAACTCCCAGGACTGCTTCCAGCTTGAAAGGGGCTTTGAGATGCTGGGATGAAAGGCCCCAGGGGGTGAGTACAAAGCACAGTGCACACTGTCCTGGGGGTGGAAGGCTGGCCCAAGGCCTTTCCCAGCCCCCAGGCTGAGTCACTTCCTCACTCCTGGCTGGCTTTGCCTCTAATCCAGCCCAGCTCTCCCTTCAGGACAGCTGGGGGAGGGGGGTGGTCCCAGAGAGACTGTAGCTCCCAGGCCTGGCACAAACCTCAATTCACCACCCTAGGTCCCCAGCCAGGAGGGGAGGGAGGGGCTGCTGGCCTTGATGCTGGTGATCACGAATTTATAGCTTCATGACTCTCCTCTGGACATGTCTGGAGAGCGAGGTGGCTCATCGATGAGCATCCTTTGTTACTCTTGAAGAAACCCAGGAACAAAGTGGCGAGGCGACTTCCCAAGGTCTCCCGGCGTCCTTCCAGGTTACTCACCCATTTACTGCGAGGCTCTCCAGCGAGCTCTCTCGGCATTGGGCTTTGCTAGATGCACAGACATGATCTTTGCCTTCAAGTAATGTCTTCTGCTGCTACACTACTGTCCCTGTAATACCTGGAAGCATCACTAGATAGCTCAAGATTTAAAAAAAAACAAAAACCCTGAGGGTTGAGCGAGGAACAAGGTCTCACGGGTCAGACGTAGAGGTGAGAGCTGCTAAGAAGAGGGTCCCCAGGCTGGCTGGGTCCAGGGATTAACACTGCAAAGTTCCTCCCAGAAATTCTCCTGCTGGTCTTCTGCCGGCATCCATGGACCTAAACTCACCAGACCAGGCGCCTTGGGTTCTCTTGCCCCGGGGGACCTCAGATCCTCCACCTCCCAGGACTAGGGCTCCCATGCAGCATTCACACATGCAATTCGCGGTGAGCCAGGCCCTACTCTGGTCCAGGTCCTGTGCTGTGGCAGAGAGGCATGGTCCCTGCCCACAGGCCCGCCAGGAGCCAAGTGCAGCTGGCCAGACAGAGCGTAAGCAGGTACAGGCAGCAGGGTGCCGTGGGGCCCAGGATGCATGGGTCAATTCAAAGTACCTCTACTTTGGAACCAAGACCCTTCCCCTTTCCAGTTTTGAGGCATCTCCCCTCCATTTGAGGGCTACCCTGTCATTCCTTAATCTAGCTTAATCTAGTCGAGCTCAAATCGTACTCTAGGCTGTTTGCTTTGATTCTCTCCCACTGCCAGCTCATAATTGGGTTGGATGAACATGCCTGAAGTCTTGGGACAGCACGGGAGCAGTTCTTGTCCTTTCTGCCTGGTACTGTCAAATCCACACTTACTAGAAAGCAGTGGGAGGCATTAGTGTGAACTGGGAAGAACTCTCCCAAAGCAAGGGTAGTGAAAGCCCAGAGCAGCAGGGCGAGGGAGATTATTGTGTAATGATGTTACCCCAGGGCTTTAAAACTGAACCGAGATGCAGGGCCTGGGTGGAGCCTGGCCCCAGGCAGGGGGCTCCCTGCAATGACCTCTCGGGATCCCTTTCATTCTGTCTGGGGCCATCTGCAAGGCTGCAGGGAGGGCACAGAAGTGTCAGCGGCCTGCGGTTTATTTTTTCTATTTTTCCGGACACAGAGCTCACTCCTCCTGGCACAGGTCCTTCCTGGGCCCCAGCTCCAGCTTGTTAGTTTTAACTGGAGCAATTTCCTTTGAACTCAGCTTGAATTAGCATCACCATGGCGATGGATGGGGTTTTCACAAGTCGACCTGGTCTTCACCCCTTAAGCAATTAGTTCCGAGGAGAAAAGAAGGAGGAAGAGGAGGAGGGAAGATAAGTGGGGGGGGGGGAAGGGGGAGGAAGAGAAGAGGAGGAGGAGGGAAAGAGGAGAAAGAAAACTAATGGAGTAGGAGAAGCGGGAGAAGAGGACTGAGGAAGATGAGGAGGGAGAGATGGAAGGAGAGGAGCCTGGGAGGATATGGAGGGAGGAGGGAGCAGGTGAGGAAGGGAAGGAGGAGCCTTCTGCCAGGCTAAGCCAGGCCTAGAGCACACCTGCAGCCTTGACCTTCCCGGCCCTGCCCAGGGCCCCACCTACCGGGAGAACTGGGAGAAGCAGGAGAGCTGCCTCCAGGATCTTTGACCCGCAGCCTGGGCGGAAGTTCGCTGCCGGCACTGTCTCAGGGGACACCCAAGAGCTCACCCGTGAACGGTCACCCCCCAGGCAGCAAGCCCACCTCCATCCAGCCCCTTCCTCCTGCAGGGGCCAGGCCAGTAAGAGACAAGAACGGGGACTTGGAGCCTGAGAACAGAGGCGGCTCTGGGATGCCCCGAGTGCTCCCCAGGGGACCTGGGGCAGGCCACCAGCCTCTGGAAAATGGCAGTGATGGCTTCTACTGCCTCAGGTGGGGGCGGGCGGGCCAGGTGAGAGGCCAGACCCTTGCGCGTGTGCAGTGCACTCAGGGGCCTGGCTCGGACTCCGGTGGTCCCCGTGGGGCCATTGCCTGCAAGCATCAGGAAGGCGGTGACTAGGTCTTCGTCGTCACTGAATTCCCAAACACTAGCACAGTGCCTGGTACAGGTTGCACAGGTGATAAGTATTTTTCAAGTGAATCAATGAACAGATGAACCATTATTTTCCAAAAAATGGGTGGTAAGAATGTGAAAAGGAGTATAGCAAATCAGAATCCGCCAGAATTTGGAGTTAAGAATTTCTCTTTCTTCAAGACTTCGTCTGTCCTCACCTCCTCCAAGAAGCCCTCCTGGAGTTGCCACTGCCCCCTCTACCTCCCCAGACACTCACCCAGGCCCCTCTGTGCTCTGTGGCCCCTGCAGTCATCGCAACACCGTGCAGTGTAATCTTTGGTTTGTTCATCCATCTCCCCGGCTAGGTCGGGCTCCGTGAGAGTGGGGACTGTCTTATTCCCTGGCGCCTTGCATATTCCAGGCACTGAGTTGATGTCCTAAAAACGTCTGTGATGCATGGACCTGTGTATTCCAGCACAAGGGCAGGTGTTGGGCTTCCAGAGGCCGGTAAAGGTGGAAACCGGGGGAAAGCAAACGTGTGAAAGGGCGGTGCGTAATGCTGCGCGCCGAGTGGAGAACTGACCGCGAGAGGGTGGGGGCGTGGGAACATGAGCTCCAGAGCCACTGGTGGCGTCTGCTCCAGGGAGGACGAGGAGGAGAGGTGTTCCCTGTGTCACCAACCAAAACTGTCTCTGGCTGCTGGGAGGGCACAGGGCAGTGGAAGAAAGAAAAGCAGCCTCTGTCTATTCTCAAAGGGAGTGGGATGTAGGGGAGATGCCCCCAGGCAGGACAGAGAGGGGAGGTTCTACCAAAGGCTCCGTGGGACCTTCTGACTGATCCAGAAGGACTGAGCATCTACAGCTAGAAAACGTAATTGCCTTACGACCAAAAGCCTCTTCTAGGCATCCCCCGTTTCATGCTTTTGCAATTTCCTTCCGTCTCCCTCAGTTGCACCGCCTAGGAGCGTGAGGAAGGATGAGCACCCACCGCTTCTTAGCTAGATTAGGCTTCAGCAAGTTGCAAACCTTTTCAAGATCCCTGGTTCCTTGCCTGCAAAGTGAGATACCTTCCTCATTTGGCTGTCATGAGGATGCGATGACGTTTGCAAAGCACCGGCACAGTTCCTGCCCAGGAACCAGCTTATCCAGGTGGCTGTTACCACCTCGCATCCCTTCTGAGTCCTGTTTCTCTACTTGTGTAAAGGAAGTAAACTCCTTTCCTGGCACCTGCATCTCATCCATCCCTCTCCCTCCAAACAAACGAGCAGCTTTCTCTCCAGAACACCTCTACCCATGTGACGTCACTATGTCCCTCTGCCCTAGGAATTCCCCTTCCTTCCCTCTTTCTCCATCTCTTGCCCTTTGCTCCTGTGACCTCTCTGTCCAGCCCCCACCACTGCTCCTGCCTCTTTTTCCAAGTCCTGCCTTCGGCCTTTCTGGCTCTCCCTCCCTCCCCTTTCCTCCTCTGCTGCTCATTATAAAAAAAAAAAAATCTTTCTAAATACGCCAAAAATGCACTCATCCCCCAGGACCCCAGCCTAGCACAAAGGGCTGGTTCTTTCTGGCTGCTCCATGTGGCCTCCTTCTTGCCCACTGCTTTGAATCCTGGCCTCGTTCACATGCCTAGATGGGCCAACAGGGCACTTTCCCACATGGCTGGGTGCAGAGGAGGACAGGGCAGGGGCCGGTGAGTGGGAGGAAGGAAGGTGGAGACACGCAGCTTAGAATCATCCCAAAGTTTGGCTCATCCTCAGGAAGAGGACAACTGTTTACTTGACATCATGAATCACTCCTGGGAACCTAAAGGATCCTGTTAGATATGTGGGAAGGATTCAGGTTAGGAAGCAGAAAGACGGCAAACCGGAAGGATGGCCGCCACATAGCACATTTGGTCTCCAGGATGTAGAGAGTGGCCTTCCTCTTGGGATGGGTTGGGATCCCTTCGGCATGGAGGTACGGGAGGGGCTCTGTGATCCCTGGGAGACCCTCTGGATGTCAGCACCCTGGGATTCTTAGGCAAGCCTGGAGCTCCTCCCCTACCCCCACACCCCACCTGTGCTCTCTGGCCAGGTCCCTGGTCCACAGGAGCACTGACCCAGGACATGTGCAGCTCCTCCCCACCCCCCAAAGCCAGATGACCTTGCCCCAGCTGAGTGTAGAAGTAAACACACACATCTGACGCAGCCCGGGGCTGGGGGAGGAGATGGAGCAGAGGAGGGGAGCACCCGAGGCCCCACGCCCCGCAGGGAGTCCAGCCTTCCCACAGGGGCTGAAGGGTGGACGTGGGAAAGCCAGCAGAGAGCCCCAGATGGCCGCAACCCTCCCTGTGGAAGGGCCCCGTGGGGGGCAGGCAATGGGAGAAGGTCTTGGCCTTGGCATTCCCTGCCTTCCTGGCGTCATGTCCCGAATTTCCCAACCTCTTTCCTGCCTATCCCCTCAGCAACCTCCCCTCCCTTCCATACCCCACCCCACAGCAGCTGGGCTGTTGGAAGCCCGTGGTGTTTCTGAGTTAATCAAAAACTCCTGTACTTTGCTCTTGAATTGAGGCCACCATTCCTTTGTCCCAGGGCAATGGGGTCAGCTTGCTCTTCCCTGGCTTCAGCAGTGTTTAGAAGAGTCAAAGGGGAAAGTGGGGGAAGGAGAAGGGAATTAACATTCACCAACGGCCCCTGCTAAATACAGGCCCTGAGCCGGGTGCTGGGGAGACCCTGAGCTCCCAGCTGCCCTGCCAGGTGGGTGTCTCCTCGTCCCACTCAGGAAACTGAGGCGCAAAGCCGTAAAGAGACTTGGCCCATCTCACAAAAACAGAAGACAATGCTTTGAGGCTTCCAGTGGAGTCTGGAGGGTGTCCCTACCCCATGATTGGGTTGTGAGATTCTGTGAACGTTCACAGAACATGGACAGAAAGCTGAGAATAGCTGTGACGTTCCAGCTCTGAAAGAAGAGGGAGGGTTGGGAAGGGCTGAGGGGGCAGGGTCTGCACACAGCCTGGGCTCCTATCCAGAGGGAGAGCCCCAAGGGGGACTTGGGAGGCCTTGAGGTTGAAAATTATGATGGAGGGGGGCAGAGTGGAGGCCCAGAACTCCCCCCTGCAAGAGCCCTAGGGAATCCTGGTCTGGCTGGAGAAGATCAGGAGTTTGGGGTACATTGCTGGTGAGGCCAAGGACAAAGGTCTTGTCTCCATGTAGGCCAGGCGTGGCCTTAAAAATGGGTGCCCAGCAAAGCAAGGGAGGCTTCCGTACCTACTCCCCTGGGCCTCCTAGGGCCACATCCCACCACCCCAATGCACTAAATTGGCCCCTCCTTCCTTCCCAGACCCTAGCTAAAACCAGTTCATTTGCTTCCTTCCATCTTCTACTCTCACGTGTCCTCTCTCCCCTTCCCCTGCCTGCTCCTCCCCCCTCTGCCCTAAGAGCAAATTCCTCTCCTGACCAGGGACCTGTGCTGGAATCCGGGAGGCCTGGGGCTGAGGGAGAACAGGCCAGAGGGCAGGAGGGAGGCAGAGCAGGGTCAGCAGCGGAAGGGGGAGGGCTGGAGAGACGAGTACCCCAGAACCATCTCGAAGCTCCCGGAAAGATGTGGGGTACAAGAGCAGAGGAGGGTCAGAGGGCAGGTCAGAAAGGAGAAGGGGCATTTGGGTCCCCTGCCCTGCCCTACAGAGGTGGTACACGGTAGAGTCCAGGGGCAGCCTCCATCAGGGAAAGGGCAGAGGGGGGAAAGAACAGGGACCTTCCCAGACTCGGGAGTACCTGGGTCTCCCAGGCGGGGGCAGGCCTTGCCTGAGGTTGGGTACTGGGGTGCTGACGGCTCAGCGTGGTTTCTGTAGGTGGCTGGAGGTGAATCACACGGTCTCTGTGTGTGTGTGTGTGTTGCATGTTTATGTGTGGGTGTGCTGAGTCAGCCTGCGCCGTACTGCGTTTCTGGGGGTGTAGGTGTTACTCGTGGGGACCGAGAGGGTGCGTGTGTGTGTGTGTGTGTGTGTGTGTGTGTGTGTGTGTCTGTGTGTGTGTGTGTGTGCCTCTAGAGCTCAAGAACCCTGCATGAGTTTGCAATCGGGATGTGTTGGCATCCGTGTGCTGGGCATCCTCATCCGTGCTTACAAGAGCGTGTCTGTATGAGTGGGTGTTCACACACAGGGACAGGGAAGGGTCATCTGCGGAAGCAGGAGCTGACTCCGGTGTGACAGTGGTGCAGAGATGGGGCAGCACGTGGCGGGACAGGTACTGTGTGCACCAGCGTGCTCCGAGTTCCAGCAGACTCCAGTTCCGAGTTTCCAGCTGTCCCGGCGAGACTGTGTGCAGATGTGCACTGCCCTGCTCCGCAGTGAACCGACCTCCCAGGACTTTTCCAGAGGAAATGCAGAAATATTTTGGTGTCTGCTCTGGGCAGTAGGAAAAAAGAATGGGGATGGGCTTGAAGCTAGGGTTTCAAACTGAGGGGAGCTGAAGGGGCGAGGGCACCCCCAAAGGCCAACAGGGCGGGCAAAGAGCTCTGGTGGCCTCCAGTTGTCACTAGCGCCCCAGCAAGCAGCTGGGAGGGTGAGGTCCCCACTGCCAGTGCAAAAGCCTCTTCCTTCCCCCTCTGAAGGCTTGCTGAGCAGGGAACTGACAGAAGGCAGAGGAAGAGGAGGAAAGGCAGACTGCAATGAGCATGCATAGCACAGGGAGTCACCAGAGAGTGACAATCCAGTCACCAGAGAGGTCCAGGGGCCTCAAAGCCCTTCACAGGGGAAGTGGAGATGGGGGTGTAGGAGTAAAGGGGTTTTAGGGGCTGATGAATGGGGGGTCAGTGGGGGAGAGACATTATCTTGTGAATTGCTCTCTTTGGAAATTAAATGGGGCCAGAAAACAAACAACAGTTTGGGACAAAGTTTGTCTCAGCTCTAGGTGTGGTGTTTGAAGTTCAGTCTCTTCCTCTGTGATGAGTTTTTATCTCCTCTGGTTCATGAAATTTCAGGGCAAGGATGGAAGGCAATTACCTTCTCTTTGGGGGTCCAGTTTCCAGTTAGATAAGGGTGCTCCGGGGAGCAGCCCCTGTGCTTTGGGTGAGACAGGACGCTGGGGCCCAGGGAGCCTCAGCGTGGGGGAATCAGAGAGACCCGGAGGCTGCTTCTTTAGTTCAGCATGTCAGAGTGCCAACTTAGGGGTTTGTTTTCTGAGCCCCAACACCAGGGATGTGGGCCCCCCAGAGCCCTTCCCCGTCCCTCCACACAACACTCTGGCACATCCTATGCCCACGTTCCAGAAGTGCGATCACAGACACCCACAAACACCCCCCTGCACATGTGCTCTCACCGTATACTCCGGTGCGTCGCACATCTGTCCCCACAAACACGGTGGTCCCACCCCCACCCCCACGCTTCACCAGAGTACACCCACCAGGACAGACTTCCCCACCTCATCCCACCCCCCGACACGGTTCCAGACCTTTCTAAACCAAGCAATAGGCATGAGACTGTTCTTAGCCTCTTCATCAAAGCAAATTATTTAAAAGTTTAAAAGGATTTATGTGTTCCTATCCAACAGGTTAGCTCAACCCACCCACCACCCCTGTCCCCAGGGACGAACTTTCCCATTCAACTCTTCCCCTTCCTCTGTCCCTCTCCAGGGATGGCAGTGGCTCTCTTCTCAGCAAATGACCCCGAGGCTGGGCTGTGGTTTCTCTTTGCCCTCTGAGGTAGGAGAGATCCTTGCACAATTTCCCAGCAAACGTTCATCGAGTAGTTACTCTGTGCCAGGCAAGTGCTGGGCAGGAGGGAAGCACAGGCTGGAAGAGATGCTTTCTCTACCCTTAGGGAGCTTACAGCCCAGCAGCAGGGGTAGGACATGGACTCTACTACAAGCTACTCCATGACCTGCAAAGGAGAGAAATAAGATGCTCTGGAGTCCAACCACGGGAGAGAACACTGCCAGGTGGGCTTCCTGGAGGAGGTGGCATGTAGTCAGGCCTTAACCAGTGGGCAGCATTTACCTGTGCAGGCCATAGGGTAGGGAGAAGAATTCAGCCTCACTTCCACCATATAAAACTCTCTAGCACAGGCATCCTCAAACTATGGCCCGCGGGCCATATGCGGGTGTTTTTGCCCGTTTTTTTTTTTTTTACTTCAAAATAACATATGTGCAGTGTGCATAGGAATTTGTTCACAGTTTTTTTTAAAACTATAGTCTGGCCCTCCAACAGTCTGAGGGTCAGTGAACTGGCCCCCTGTTTAAAAAGTTTGAGGACCCCTGCTCTAGCATATTGTTTATTGTATTCATATAGCACATACCTGAAATTATCTTATTTGATTATCTGTTTTCATCTGTCTCCACCACTCTAAGGTAAGCTAAGTGGAAAGCAAAGACCTCCTGTGTCTTGTTCACTGCACTTCGTGACTGTGTCCCTAGCACTTAGAATAGTGTCTGCTTTTTAAGTGGAGGAAGGAAGGGATGGAGGGAAGGAGGAATAGAAAGAGAGAAAATAGGGAGAAAACCTCACGTGCCAAGGCATAGGACATGGAGGCCAGTCTGGCAGGAGGAAGATGATGGTCAGGCGGAGGAAGGTGGACTCACATTTGGCCATGGGGAGCCAGGAGGTTTACAAGCAGGGCAGTGACGTATACAGACCCGTGGCCCCTGGGCCGGCCATTTAGAGTGCAAAGTCTCCGTGACTGGGAGACATCTGGCTGTCAGATGCAGCCAATTGACGGGTAAATGCTATGGAGTAACAGGAGTCAACTGCATGACCTTTAGCATTACAGGTGCATGCATGTGCCTATGATAGCGTTATTATAACTTACATTACAGAGGCAGGGCCAGGTCAAAACAGATGTGCAGATAAACAAGATAAATTCAGGTATGCCTGCTCTAGCTTCGCCCTCAGACCAGCCAACAGGAACCAGCTCCAGGTGGAAACAGGTTATGGTACAAAAGTCTCGTCTTTGAGAAAACACATTCTCACGGAGCAGCCATAGGTTTCATCGTCTTGATCTAAAGAACACATGAAGAGGACACAGTACAATATGCATAGGATGGAAGTGGCTTGATCACTCATCCCTTCCTAGGAGCCTCCTTCTACCCTTAAGAGGCAGACCAAGCCAGCGCCCGGTGTCTTGCCCTCGCTAGAGAACAGCTGACTCGGTTTTAGGGCCAGAGAGGTGGGTGGCTTTCGCAGGTGGTAGGGGCAGGTGGGGGCGGAATGAGCATCCTTTTGTGAGCTACCTGTCCACTTTCCAAAGCTGGACAGGACGAATGCTATGGGGAGGTTTCATTTTAAACCTTATCCAGTTGGAGGGGAGGTTTTATCTCAGCAAATAGAGACTCACCAGCCCTTCTGCCCCCAAAGCTCTGGGCCTCCGAGAGGAAGGTATGCTGTCTGCAGAGCCCTGGCCGGGGCTGGGAGGAGGCATCCTGGGCTCTGGTCTTCACTCACAGAGACACCCCTGGAGCAAGGCACCTGGTGTCTCTGTTGAAGACAAAGAGGGTCAGACACTGCAGGTTCCCGGACAGTGGGGACAGAGCAGCAGAATGACCCAGCCAGAGAGAGAGAGAGAGCGTGGCAGGTGCAGGCACAGGCTCTGGGCTTGGAACTCCAGCCTTAACTTTTGTCACTAGACAGCTGCTATCTTGGGCAGCTTAGTTCCACTCTCTCCACCACAATTTCCTCATCTGCAAAACGAGAAATGATCCCACCCTGCCTGCGTCAGAAGGACGCCATGGGATCAGACAAGCTGAAAGGGAGAGGAGAGGAGTTTGTGCTGCACACGAGGATGCCTCCTGGCGCTGCGGCACACACTGTCACAGCAGGAGGGGCTAGACAGGCCCTCTGCTCAGAATTCATTAGGAGGCTCTTGCTTCTCCACAGCTGCCCAGGGCCTGAGTCCCAGGTCCATTGCTCACCATCCAGGTGACCACAAACCAGACATTCAGCTCTCTGGGCCTCAGTGTCCTTGGTTTTGAACTGGGAATGATCACGAAGGTGCTTTCAAGCTCTGCACTTGTTCCCTGGCGCCTCCCCCATTTCCAGACTGCAGGGTTCTGAATTCTTCCTTCTGTCCTGTCTTACTGTCAGCCAAGGGGAGATCAAGGAAGAGGAAACTGGCCTCCCAGCGAAGGCACTGGCCGCCTGGCAGCTGAGAGTGGTTGCAGATACGGACAGAGAACAGGACTCTCCAAGTGCCAGGGACAGCAAAACACCCAAATTGCGCTCACAGCTGCTTCTTGCATGAAGGGGCAAGAGCTGGAGGCTAGGGGTGCTGAAGGGGGGGCTGGCTTGAACCCTGGCTCCTCCCGCTACACATCCTTTATTCAGTCATTCGTTGTCATTCATCCACCTGCTTATGCAGCAAACATTTGTAGAGCCACTACTATGTGCCAGGCACTGCCCTGGGTGTTGCGAATACAGTTGTGAGCGTGTCACAGCCTCATGGGCGACAAGAGATGTAAGCAGGTGGTTCCCACGCAGTGTGACAAGCGCTGGGACAGCAGCCGTGCTGGGTGCCGTGTGAGTACTGGGTGCCGCAGGGCAGGGAGAAGGGTCTGCACCCAGCCCGGGGGACGGCTCTCTCCTTAGACATTGCAGCCAGCTTGCTGAGGTGATGGGAACATGCAGAGATTGCCTGGTGCCCAACAGCTTAGGAGGTGGCAAGGAAAAAATGCCCGAGAGAAAGGTTACCGGGTGGGATAATTAATGTTTTGCCGAGGTGGAAAATATGAGTGTGTGTTGCTCAGCACGCACACACCTCAGCTAACAACACGGCTCGGAGAAAACAAGTGGAACCAACCGCAGGATTTTTCTCACAAAGATTTTTTGAAAGAAAAAGAAAAGAAGAGAAAAAGACAGCAGTCACAAACACACACCTCCTCCTGTGGCTGACATGAGATTCCCCACCGGGTGAGGAAACCAAGGCCAGGCTCAGAACAGGGTCTTGCTGCCACCCCGTCCCGCACGACGGCCGAGCTGGCACCTGGCACACGAACCCGGCCCCAGCCCCAGCTGCCCCTTCAACCCGCTCTTCCCAGCTACGAGGACCAAGGGGTCTCTGCACACAGGAGCTGAGCACTTCAAGGAATGAGAGATTTCTAACTGGTTAGGGTGCATTCAGCAAATGTTACCTCTAGACACCTGTCTGCTACCCCAGAGTCTCACCTTCTCGGGGAAGGTAACACAGTCTCCAGTCGGTTATAGTTTAGAAGGTTACAGTGTTCCCAGTGGAAGGGCCTGCTTACTGTGGGGCCATAAAAGGGTTATTTTTGTTTCTACTTAAGTGAACTGTAAATATGTGTTCAGAATCTCCAGGTGGCAGGACAAGCCCAGCTGAGCCACTTTCCAAAGCTTGGCGCCAAAGCTTTACAGACTGCCGGTTAGTGCTAAGAAAGTCCCCCAGAGCCCAGGCGGGCTTGCCCCCAAACCTGCTGCTCTTGCCCAGCTGTGAGTGCAGGGGGGTGGAGGACTCTGGCCTTAGGCTCCCCTCCACAGTTGGACACATCAAGGGGAGCACTGGGTCGGGGCCTCCAGGGAAGAAAGTTCAGGAAGGGTCCTTTCCTGTTGTTGTCTCAGAGTGCTGGAGCTGAGTGAGGCCTGAGGGAGAAGCTACAGGCAGGCTCCTGGCTGTGACAGCAAGCTGCTGACCTTGAACTTGCCCTGACTATAAACAAATGGGCCTCAGAGCCTGGGCAGGGGCCAGTCCTCAGCTGTCCGGGGACCAAATGGAGCATCGTATAGCTGGAGAAGTCGGGGGCTCCCTCGTGCTTCACTGGGACAGGATTGGGCCTGAGTCTTGCCAACCAGCTTGGGCACGGGCGACCCCTCTTTGTGTGCCCAGAGGAGACTCAGAGCCAGCAGGCCCTACTGCACGGGGCCCGTGGGGAGTGGATTGGGGTTTGCTGCAGTGGCTGCTGCTGGCAGGGGCTGGTGGCGTTTGCGGCTCTGGCTCTGAGACCTGTGGTCATCCTGAGGTCTTCCTTCGAGAGTGCCGCCTCGGCCACCAACAGTCGCCACGTGCGGCCGGCGTTCTCACTCCTTGCCTCCCCACATTTGCACCCCAGGGGCGAACACCCTTCTCGTGAGTGTTTACGTCCCCACCTGCACACGACAGGCCAGTGCTGGGCGGGCCGGCTCTTTCCCACTGTGCCTCCCCACCCCGGTCAGGGGCGGGCTCCTCAGGCTGCGCAAGGTGGACAGCGAGCAGGGCGCGTGCTCTCAGAGTGGACTGGCCCAGAGCGCCAGCTTCGCCGACACTGTCTGTTCTTGACAACTTCTTCAACCTCTCCTCGACGATACAATAGCAAAAGTGTTCAGTGCACAGGTTTGCTGTGTTAGACAAGACCATCTGGGGGAAAAAGCATCCTGTTGATGTCAGCTCCCTGTTCCTTCTAGCTGAAGCCGGGTTCTTGGCAAAGAGACTGAGAGCTTCGTGTGCATTTACCACGGTGCCTTGGGGATGACCCTGTAGGGGGGTGGAGGGAGCAGGCTTGGGTTGAGGAAGACGTTGGACGAAGGCCCTGGCCAGCCCTATGGGGACTCTGCAAAGATGTCCCACATTAAGGCAAAGGGACCGGGCCTTTGCACCCCTCACCAGCCTGTCACTGGATATAAGCTGTCCCCCTGCCTCAAGAGGGGGCATAACCTTGGGCAACGCATCTTCCTTGAACTGAGGGACAGAGCTGTGGCCTCCCCAGCTGACACCCGGGGCAGCTGGGGGAGTGAGCCCCTCAAGGACGCTCTGGGCCATGCCCCTGGGCACCCACCACAGCCACTTGTCTCTCTCCCCAGGCTACAAACCGGATGCCGGTTTCAAGAAGCGAGCTCGAGCTCGACTGACTTCAGTAGAGAGGCCAACAAAGGATATTCCCGTGTGGGCCCAAACTCCTCCTTAGACATATGGATTTGGACAAGTCTTGTTTTCATTTCTTTTACCCTTGGCTTTCTTATTTTCAAATGGAATCTAATACCTTGTATTCCTTCCTTATGGGGCCGGGGCGGGGATAAAATACCACAACGCCAAACCCCGACGTGCTCTGAAGCCCTTGGCCTTGTTGTACATGGTAACCACGCAATAGCGAAGCCGGTCCTCGTTCCAGTTGTTCCTTCTAGTGCCCCATGATTTCACTCCTTCCCGTCAGGCCTGTGACCTTTTGTGAGGTGAGGACCACAGGTCACCGCAGCCCTCGCCCACCCAGAAGGCACTGGAGCACTCTGCTCCCAGGTCTGGCCAGAAAGCCGCTGCTCCGGATGGCAGCGGGTGGGGCGTGCGCAGCCCCGGGAGCTGCGCTTTGAGGGGGGCTCGGACTCAGGCCTGGCTCTCCGAGAGGCTGAAGGAAGGTGCTGGGGCACCAGCACCGGAGACGGCGGACCCCGTGCACTGGAGTTCTGAGTGGCTACTTTGTCGGCTGAGCATGTCCTGGGTGGGCCTCCTGGCCTGTCCCCCGCCCCTCAGGAAGCTTCAGCTGCCACATGCACCCACCATCAGCCTCCCCCCATGGGGAATGAGCGTGCTCTAGGAGCATCCTTTAAATCAGCAGGGCTGCCTCTACCCGCACGTGTGTCCTGCTGGCCCTCCACAAAGGCAAACCAGGCTTTCTTCCCCAAGCCCAGCTCTGGGCGTCATTTCTGGGTGTTTACAAAGCCTGGTTTTATTGCTTTTGCTTTCTATTGACCGTGCCCTGTTCTTTGGCCCAGACCATTTCACCCAGTTCAGTTTCTCCATTTCCCGTCCTCACTCCCTTTTTCGCTGAGCCTTTTTGGTGGGGAAGAGTGAGGGGGAGCCCTCAAAGGAAGCTGAATTTCCAATACCAGTACCCTCTGTGGCAGTGGCCCCCGAACAGGGCTGTGCACAAGGATCGCCTGGGAGCTGCTTAAACGTGCAGATGACTGTACCCCTCCCCCACGAATCCGTGTTTTACTGAGCCCCCCCCCCCCCGGCTCTTTGCACAGCTGTGAATCATGGCCCCTGAGCTCCCCGTTGACTTAGAAGTCTGCATACCAGCATCTTAGAATCTGCCTGAGCCACCAATTTGCTTCAGCTGCAGGTCTGCAATACAGAGAAAAGTAAGCCTGAATTCTGACAAGTTCTCATGGGGTGGCCCAGACCCAGCAGTGTCAGCACCACCTGCAAACTTGTTAGAAATGCAAGTTCCCAGGCCACCTCAGCCCTGCTGAAACCTGTCTCTGGTAGTGGGGCCCAGCAATCTGCTATTTAACAAGCCTCCAGTGATTCTAATACACACTGTGACTTGAAGGTGGGGAGGAGGCAGCAGGACTTCTCCAGCCCCTGCCCCCCTCCTTCATACCTCGGAAAAGCATGGTTGGCCCTAACCCTCCCTTAGCACAGGGCAGCTACTAGCACCACTCCCAGCAGGGCCAGAGAGCAAAGGTGAGGAGGCTTCCCAGCACTGTGTCCAAGGTTCCTGGTTTAGGTCTTGAGGAGGGAGTCCAGAACAACCTCAGAGGAAGGTTCTAGAATGTAGCCTGCCTGGAGTTCACAGGGACCTAGAGACTTGGGTGACTTTATAGATGCCCAAAGCAAAGGAGTGGTGTTTCCACTGTACACAGCACCATCCACCCTAGAGTCAGACTCCTACAACAGCTTCATTAAAAACAGCAACAAAACAAACAAACAAAAAACCCACACCAAAAAACACCAAAGCCCTGGAAAGTGAAGTCACTTTCCCAAGGTCTCTTAGCAAATTTGTAGCTGAACTCAGACTTAGGCAGAAGAAAAGTGATTTGAAAGAAAATTCTAGCTTCTGGGATTGCAGTGGCTTGCTGATTTCTTTAGCCAATCGACAAACAGGACATAGAGACTGTCTGCCAGACACTGTCCCACATTTGTCTACTTGGATTCTCACACCAACCCTGTGTGGTGGGGGTGATCTTTCCATTTTTCTGACGGAGGAAAACTGAGACTCCCAAAGATGACAATACTCTCCCAAGGTCCACAGCTTGGAAGCAAGTAGCAGAGTCAGGATTTGAATCCAAGTGACCAGCTGTAAGTCCGGAGTTTGACCCACAGCTGATTTCTCCCCTGAGAGATGACAAAATCCTAATGGCCACGGCAACAGCTCCTCTTGTCCCTGGGAAAGCCCAGGAATGGTGACACATCCCCGGCCATTCGCCCTGGGGACACGAGCCAACTCTGGTCCCAAGTGCCAGCCTCAGCCCAAGAGGATGGCAGAGAGGGCTGACTACAGGGAGGGGCCTTGGCTCTGCCTCTCTCTGGGCCTCCCTGGGCTCTAGGGCCTGGCTCAGGACCCCCACCCCCTCCTCTGCCGCTAGCTCGCTCCCCACCCCACCCCCAGTTCAGCGTGGCCTTGGGCAGGCCCCCACCGTTAGTTCCAGACACCACGTCTCCTCTATTTATGGGTTTTTTCTTTGCTTCTGTGGCTCTCCCTGGATGAATGCCCCCTTTCCCTGGATTTACAGCATCCTCCTGCAGGGGGTGGGGGGGGTTGATGTCACTTTAATGAGAGTTACAGCTGCCTTGACTGTGACTGCCACATTCCAATTTACTGCTTGGCCTCCGGAGCCCAGCAGGGCTTCTCTCTGGCCCAGAGGAGTGAGTGGCTGAGCTCTCTGGCCTGGGACAGGGGTGGAGGGTGGAGAACGGCAGTCTCCTCCCTGCCTCCTGCAGACGCCCAGAACCCACCTGTGAGCTAGGGCTCCAGGCTCCTTGGTGGATCCTGAGCACAGAGAGCACGGGGGACCAGGACAATTGGGGGAGGGAAGGAGGTGCAGACCCAAGTCAACCCTATGGGTTTGGGAAAAGAGAGTTCAAAACGTTCCCAGCCCATTCTCCTGCCATCCACCCCAGCCAGTGAGAAGCAGGGAAGGTGGGGGCTTTCACAGAAAGCCTGTTGTTCTCTAGTTGAATCCAGATGTGGAGGCGGGAGGGGAGTTGGGAGGGCGAGCTGGAGGCAGGCCTGGGAGGGGAGAGGAGGAAGGGAATTGGGAAAACAGTGCTCCCAGCAGCAGCGCCAGAGACACCCTGAATCCTGTCTGCACTTCAGTGCCCTCTCACTGGGGTCCCGAAGTGTCCCCCCAAACCCACCCCCATTGTCAATAATTAATAAATTTGAGCGATAGTGCCAATGGCTGAAGCACATATGGAATAGCTGCTACCATTTGTAGAACACCGATTAGATACCACCTCTCACTGCATGGCAAGGCCTCTGACTGTGTGGCCTTTCCTCTCTGCCCAGCTCCCCTGCTATGGCCCAAATATAGCACAATGCCTGGCCCCGGCCAGGAGACAGGTACAGGCTGAGCAGCCCCAGGCATTGAATACGCTACTTAATTTAATTCCCACAACAACCCATCAAGATAGGAATCATTATACCCATTTTATTGACAAGGAACTGAAGCTTTAAGTCTTAGAGCTTTAATTAAGCCACTTGTCCAAGGCCACACAGCTAGAACATGAGAAAACCAGAATTCAGAGGGGGGACTGTCTGGTTTCACAGCCCTGGCTATACTACCCAGTGTGGAGCCACAGCACCTGCCCATCTTTAAGTGAGCCAGAAGTTTGGGGGAGGCTGCTGATGTCAGCGAGTGACCAGGGCCACCAGTTCCTAGAAATCTGAAGTTTGCCCAGCGTTGCCCCCACAGCCATGCTGGAGACAGGCTCCCGGGGGCAAGACCTTGGCCACGTGTTTATAATGCCCCTGCCAGCTCTGCCCACCCACGTCCCCACCCTCATGCCCTCCTCAGAGATGGGAGGAGTCCACAGTAGAGAAGGAGGCCAATCCTGTCTGGGAGGACACAGGGTGCAGGTTCTCCCAGCGGCTGCTGACCCCAGAGAAGGGAAGGCCATGTCCCTCCTTTGCCTCATCTCCCCACTGCCTCACCCTCCCCAGGGTCGGGAAGTCACGATCAGGTCCAAAGGCGCAGCTGGGAGAGAGAGCCAGGGGCTGCAGCAGTGTGGACATCTGCTGCCGGGAATTCTGCAGGACCCAACACGGAGGCAAAACCGGCCCTGGCAAGAGTCAGGCAAGGTGGGGACCCAGGGCTGTGTGGGTGCAGAATGCTCTGGAGAGCAGGAGCGGGAACTCAGACTTTGGAATCAGAAGGCCTGGGTGTGGCCCTAGCTCTGCCACACTAGTTGTGTGACCCTGCAGCCAACCCCGTAGAAGGAGGGAAAGAATAGTCTTATCTCCTGGAGCACAAGCGGGCACTAAGTGCGGTGCAGCAGGGAAAGCATCCGGGCCAGCCCTGCTATGGAGCAAGCGCTCAAGAAACGTCCATTTCCCATGCCGCCACTCATTCCAGGCCCCGGCCTCCTTGCACTCACTATGGGTAGAAAGATCCTTCTGGATGAAACCATTTGGTTTCTGCAGGTCTCCCCAAACCTCTCATTCTAGGGACCCAAGGGACCATAGAAGGGCTAATTAGCCAAGCCTCTAGACAGGCCCAGGCAGAGAGGGAGCCTCATTAACGGTAATTGGTACTCTCAGATGTTTGCCCAGTCAGGAGGGAGCAGCACATGCTGGGACGGCCTCTCCCCCGGAGACTGCGCGCCCAGAGCAGCTGCAGTGGACAGACGGCCGTCCCCAGCCCTCACAGCGCCCAGCACGTGTGAGGGCAGGAGTGGACCAGGGCAGAGGGACAGAAGGAATTACCATCTCCTTCCTACCAAAAAGGCAGGTGGCAGTGCCTGAGAGGAGATGCTCGTCTCCAGCAATGGCTCTCAAACTAATTTAATGAGCCCAGAAAGCCTGTTTAAAATGCCAAGTCCCAGGCAATACCCTCAGTGGTTGAAGTCCAGGAACCTGTATTTTTAACAAGCACTGTTTAAAGCAGGGCCACACTTTAAAGAGCGCTAGTGTGATGTTTGCATGCCTGATATTACTAAGGACAAAATCAGGCACACCGTAGGTACACAATAAATTCTGATTTATGGAATGAGTGAGTGAGTGAGGAGAATATGAAGAGACTACCAAGGATCTCAGCAAAAGAGCTGCCTCCTCCAGGAACCCTCCCCTGGGGGAGAGGTGGGCCCTTCATCTCTGGTCACTCCCTTTTGTGGCTGGGACCAGACTTTTTCTACTGACCTTGCCACTTCCTATCTAAATTCTATGGGAATTTTAGTCCATGCAGAGGAAACCCCACAGAGTCCCTCTCCCACCTCAAATCTATGCAGAGAGATCAGGGATCCCTGAGGATTTTACTTCCAGAAAAATGCAAATACATGCAAAGGTTTACCTACACTACAATTTCCAGAGTTCTGGACCCTGCAGCTATTTGTGGTTTCAGATCCCTGCTGGGTTGTCCTTTGATCCGTGAGTCACTGCTAGCAGCAAGGAGCTAGATAAGGTGCAGGAAAGACAAGGAGAAGGGTCTGGGCAAAAGGAGGGGCTCTGTCCCTGTTTGGCTCTTGGGTTTCTAGCCCATTCTGGGGAGACCCAAGAGGCAGGCAGGACAGCAGGATTGGAGCTGGAGGTCTGAGGGTCCTTGTAGCAGGAAGCAGTTGACATGACCCTAGAGTGTCATGAAGTGAGACTCCAAACTTGCTCCGGGGCCCATAAGATAGGAAAGACAGCAAGAGAAGGCAAGACAAAGTTTCACTAAATTCTACTTGGTACAGGCACTGTGCTAATTGCACACTGCATCGCAGTTAGTCCACATCATAACCCACTAGGTAGGTATTAACATCCCTCTTTAACGTGAGGAAGCAGAGACTCACCAGTGCGGGGACGGGGCTATCTCTTCATCTTTACAAAGGCCAGCAAGCTGCAGAGCCAAGATGTCAAGATCAGGCCTAACAAACACCAAAGCCAAGATCCCCCATTATCCTGATCCATGGGACTGGGAAAGGGGCAAACTCTGCAAACCCCCTCTCTCCCAAGGTTCCTGCTCTGTGTCCTCAGTTGCCACCAACAGCCCTTTCACACGTTCCATTCTGTTATTTGCAGGAAATGAGAGAGAAGTTCTGGGCAAGTGGTAAGAAGCAGACCCTGAATGCCTCTGCCATCCTCATCCCTGACAGCCTTAGCCATGTCCCCAACCCCTCCCCACCAATCCCCACCCCCACCCCAGGGTCTTGGGGTCAAAAACTGCTTTGGTCTCCTCTGACTTGCTCAAGGGCACCAAGGGCAGCTGCAGGCACAGAGAGGAACTTGGAGAGCTAGGCTCTGTGTAGATGAGACAGATGCTGGGATGTTTAGCAGGGGCAGCAGGCAGAGCCCAAAGCCCAAGGTTGCTGGACTTAGACTTGGGCTCAAGGTCTGGCCCTGCCTCTTTCTGATGTGACCTTGGACAAGTACATTCACTGTTCTGAGCTTCGATACCCTTACCTAGTAAATGGGAAATAATACCTGCCTCCCAGAGATATTATCAGAATTAAGTAAAAAAATGAATCCAAAGTTCCCAGGCTGACAGTAAGCAGTAGATAAACACTGACACGATTTCTCACCACTTCATTTTTAATAAGTGGGGTATTTGGGGGAAGTAATTTGAAATTCCAAATAGCAGACATATAATATGATAAATAATTTTTTTAAGCTAGGATTTGATTGAAGCATCTTTTCTCATCTCTAGCAGAAATCAGACTAGCACCTACCTCAAAGGGTTGTTCGGGATTAGATGAGAATTCATGAAAAGCCTGTGATATTCTCCTGCAGAATATTATTAGCACATATAAATGATTCCTATTATTGGCTACACTCTTGATTTGTACATACCATATGCAAGTGGGAGAAACCGTTCTCACTGAGGAAGAGGTGGAAATTTTACATTCAAGTCGAGATTTATGTTGTACATGAGAAAGAACTTTCTAGTGGAAAGCTAGCTAAGATCCTGTGTTTGCACAGTAGTTAGTAATTGAGTCCCTTAGGGACATTATAGGGTCTTTTCCCTTCACAGCCTTTTTTTTTTTTTTTTTTTTTTTTTGAGACAGGTCTCACTTTGTTGCCCAGGCTAGAGTGAGTGCCGTGGCATCAGCCTAGCTCACAGCAACCTCAGACTCCTGGGCTCAAGCAATCCTGCTGCCTCAGCCTCCTGAGTAGCTGGGACTACAGGCATGCGCCACCATGCCCGGCTAATTGTTCTATTTTTAGTAGAGACGGGGGTGGGGGGGGTGGGGGGGGTGGGGGGGGTGGGGGTGGGGGGTGTGTCTTACTCTTGCTCAGGCTGGTCTCGAACTCCTGAGCTCAAGCGATCCTCTCACCTAGGCCTCCCAGAGTGCTAGGATTACAGGATTACTGTGCCTGGCCTCCGCTCAATTTTGCTGTGAGCCCAGGAGTTTGAGATTTCTGTGAGCTAGGCTGACACCATGGCACTCTAGCCCAAGCAACAGAGCAAGATTCTGTCTCAAAAAAATAAAAATAAATAAGTCATGACAGTGAGGGTGGTTCTAAGATCCCCAGCTTGGGAGAAGGAGGTGTTCCTTTTTCCATTAGATAAGGAACTGGGCCCTGACACTCCCTCTCCGGGCAAAGCAAGGGCTTCTCAGACTCTCTGGCCTAGGCCCTGATGATACCGTCAGCCAGATAAAAGCCAGAGATTTGAAGATGCTAAAGGGACTGCAGCAACTGCGACAAAGAAAAGGAGACAGGCTGATGGCTCTGGTCAAAACAGCTCCTATCCTGGCCCTACCTGCTCATCATACTCAGCCCCCTCGATAAAAAGGTAGGACGTCTCGTCCCAAGCTATGACATGTACGATCATTTTGCAAGAGCAGTAAAACACTGGGCTAAAAATCCAACTGTTTTTTTTTTTTTTAAGTAATAAATTTCCTCAGGGCTTTGCACACAGGAAAAGGTATTTACCCATTCAAATGTAGTCAACACAAGGCACACAAGCCCTGCCAGATCGCGCCCTCCTGCTGCAAGCATGCTGTCCAAAGTCTCTGCTGTAGCTAGGGCAGCACTCTGCAGACCAGTCAGCGAGATCCCTCTTCTCTATGGTCTCGGAGTGTGCACCCTGGTGATGGAATTGTCAGGGCGTGGGGCGGGGGCGGGTCAGGCAGGATGCTCTGGGGACAGACATCTGTGTCTCCCATGGTCTGTAGCATGCTCTGGGATTTTCTAGTTTTCCAGGGGGCGGGAGCAACACTGGCATCTGAGAATGGCCTGAGGTCTTCCGTTATAATGAGGTGGCCCAGCCTGCTCTGGGAGGTCCCCTTTCATTGTGGACTGTGCCTTAGAGTCTCTCCCCAACAGCACAGTGCCAGGCACACAAGTCTGCAGAGGTATCATTCCTGAGCGCCCTCCATGTTCAAGGCACTCATGCTGGGCACGAGGCGGTTCAGGACACAGAGACTCCGAGTGCGGGCAATGCAATGGAAACCCTGTGCAGTGTGGAAGGGGACCAGGCCTGGCCTCAGAATGCCAGGCTTCTCGCTGGAGTTGTGCCACTCACAGCTGGCCTAGGTTCTTTTGTTGTATGCTCCTGTTTCAAACACAAGTGCTGTGAAATTATTGTAACAAAAGGCAGAGGGTGAAAAGTACCTTTAGAGCTACCAAAAAAGTAGTCTACGGGCTTCTTTCCCAGGTCCCCAATCTCAATTGCTGGTGCCACCAACTACCCAAACCTGAACCAGGAGTTGTCCTTGACCCCTCCCTCTCAATTGCACCCCAGTCCAAAGAAACATCAAATTCTACTTGCAAATTCCACTTCCAAAATGCAGCTGAAGTCCAACACCTCTCTATACCCCCACTGCCACTGCCACAGTTCAGCTCCCCATCACCTCTCATCTGGATGGCAACAATCTGTTTTCGGAGTGATCTTTTTAAAATACAAGTCTGGCCGGGCCTGGTGGCTCACGCCTGTGATCCTAGCACTCTGGGAGGCTGAGGCGGGAGGATCGCTCGAGGTCAGGAGTTCAAAACCAGCCTGAGCAAGAGCAAGACCCCATCTCTACTATAAATAGAAAGAAATTAATTGGCCAACTAATATATATAGAAAAAATTAGCTGGGCATGGTGGCACATGCCTGTAGTCCCAGCCACTCAGGAGGCTGAGGCAGCAGGATTGCTTGAGCCCAGGAGTTAGAGGTTGCTGTGAGCTAGGCTGACACCATGGCACTCTAGCCTGGGCAACAAAGCAAGACTCTGTCTCAAAAAACAAAAATAAATAAATAAATAAATAAATAAATAAATAAATAAATAAATAAAATACAAGTCTGATCATGTGATGCCCTTATATAACACCTTTCAATGATTACCCATTGCTCTTGGGAAAACAAAACTAAACCCAAATGCCAACATTGTCTATAAGGCCCTGAATTTTTTGGCCCCTGCCAAACTCTCCTTGGTAATTTCAAGCAACTTTTCCCCCTCGTCACACCCTGGCTACTTGGTGAAGTTTCTGGGAAACCCACCAGACTCAGGTCCTGTACATAAGCTGTTCCTTTTGCCTGGAACATTTTCTTTGCTGATCAATCCTGATTCATTTTTTAAGTGTAGGCTGTACCCAGCAAAGTCCTCTAAGAAGGCCCCCTGGTCTAGGCTAGAGTCTCCTCTAATTCTCCATGGTACCATTACAACAATTGTAATTTAAATTTTTGGTTTTGCCATGATTTTTTAAAGGTCTGCTTCTCCTGCAGCTATAGGTTCCATCTCAGGGCAAAGCATGGCTGCATCTGCCTTGTTCCACTTTTGTGCCCACAGCATGTAGCGCAGTGACTCACTCTGTGTGTGCTAGTGAGTGACTGAATGGATGAGTGAATGAATGAGTCTCCAGATGGGGGAGCAGGAAAGGCATAGAGGAGGCGATAGTTAAGATTGGGGACCTTCAAGAGTCATGGGCCTGGAATCAGTGAGCTGCGATCTGTCTTAACTTGCAGTTCTGGTCATCTAGACTTCCTTTTCCTTCCTGAAAGTCATTGATCCAGCCCACCTCCAACTAAACCTCCCCTCTGCCAGGCTTTCTGCCTGGGGCCACAGCCATCCCCACTTCTCTTCCCTTTCCACTCTCTTTCCCTGCCAGCTCTCTCCCCAGCCCACTTTCCCACCACACCCTTGATTGATGTAACTGCATAATTGTGTGATGTCGGAAAGCTAATTTGTACTTCTGCTGGGACACTGAAGTGTCTGGAGCTTTGCAGCTGGCCTTGAGACGCAGCGGGGAGCACCCCGCCCCATCTCAGCTCTCCTTCAGGCTCAAGGCACAAGTGTCTGACTTTATTTGCAAGGGCCCAGTAACAGAGGGCTATAACCTAACTCAAACCAAACAGCCACCCACAAAAAGAACTGGGAAGAAAAACCTTTCCACTGGTGCAAAGACAATCTCTCTGTGGCACCCTCCCCATCTCCCAATAGAGGGCATTGGTTCAGGTTCTCTTTCTACCTTCTACAGGGTCCTTTCAGCACCTGTTTTCTTGGGCACAGATTGGGAGATGGCATTTTTCTTCCTGCCAAATCGAGGCACACTCAGACAAAAAAAGCAAAGGGGGCCAGGCGCGGTGGCTCACGCCTGTAATCCTAGCTCTCTGGGAGGCCGAGCCAGGCGGATCGTTTGAGTTCAGGAGTTCGAAACCAACCTGAGCAAGAGTGAGACCCCGTCTCTACTATAAATAGAAAGAAATTAATTGGCCAACTAATATATACAGAAAAAAAAATTAGCTGGGCATGGTGGCGCATGCCTGTAGTCCCAGCTACTCGGGAGGCTGAGGCAGCAGGATTGCTTGAGCCCAGGAGTTTGAGGTTGCTGTGAGCTAGGCTGATGCCAAGGCACTCACTCTAGCCTGGGCAACAAAGCGAGACTCTGTCTCAAAAAAAAAAAAAAAAAAAAAAAAGCAAAGGGGAGGCGCCTCCCCAGGCTTTGTTGTGCATTCCCCAGGTTTGGAGATCTCAAGCTGCATAAACTAAAAGACCTAAAGAGAATAAAGACAAAAAATGTTCTGAAAGAGTATGTGTACGTGTGCTCATGGATGTGTGTTGGGTGGGGCTTGTGCGATCAAACAGGGATTTACTATTTGATACAATGTGAAACAATAAACAAAATAAATAATCATAATTCCCATTTATTGGGCCTGTACTATATGCCAAACACTTTGTGAAGTACTTTATACACAGTATTTTATTTAATTTTCAAAACAACCCAGTGAGGGAAGCATTTATGCGCCCATTTTACAGATGAAGAAACAGGCTCATTGCATCACACAGCTCATTAGGGGGCCAAGCTCCAGGACTGAGACCCTGCTGCTCTTGCTCTGAACTACTGCTGCCAACGGGCTTCCCAAGGGCTAGAGATGAGAAAGGAAAGGAAATTGGTTTATGGCATGGCAGAGGGCTTGAGATTAGACATAAAGAACTTTCTGACAATGAGGGCTGTTTGGTTGTAGTCAGGGTAATTAGGCTTGTTAGAGCTCTTCCTCCCAGGGCCTTTACATTTAAGATGAATGGATGCTTCTATGCCTGGATGGTTTAAGGGAAGTGCTCTCTGTTCGCAGCACGGGGCTGGCGTGTTTGAACTAACTGACAGCCTCACTGGGCATACAAGATTGTCACACACAAAACCGTTAGATAACAGTAGAAGATAGCACAGGCCGTGTGTCCAAATGGGACTGGAAGAAAGCAAAGGCTGTCGACAGGCAGATGCGTCTGTGGTTAAAAGCAAGGGCTTTGTGGTCAGGCAGGCCAACTTGTGTTTGAGTCTCTACTGGCTCTACTACTTTTGTGACCTTGTGTATGTTACCTAACGTCTCTAACCTTTGGTTTCCTAGTCAGTGAAAAGAGGCTAAGAATAGAACCTACTTTGGAGGGTTGCCATGAGAATTAAATAAGATGATCCATGTAAAATACTTGGCACAAAACCTGGACATAATAAAAATACAATGAGGGGTAGCTGCTAGAATAATAATTGTTATTGTTGGAGTCCAGAGGCAAGACAGAGCAGTGCAGAATAGAGCTATGAGAAAGTCCTCCTGGGAAAACTGAGTTTTGTCCTGGAGCTCGAAGACTTGGTCAGGTTAAATCAGTAGGAAGAAAGATGGACAGAGGTGTCAAATTCCCCATCATTTAAAAAGAAAAATCTGATTGATCGGTGGTTACACTAGAGAAGGAAGTTGATTATGGGGACCAGGTGGGGGAAATAGATGACGTCTTCCATCCTTGTTTCGAAACCCAAAATTTGAATAGAGACAAAGATAGCCTCCAGAACCTAAAAAAGAAATCAGACACCCAGAGCTTCTTTGCCTACTTCTGGACTCTTGTTGAAGAGGAAAGAGGAGGGGTCTGGGGACATGGCTGAAGGCAGAGCTGGTGATGGATGGGGACAGAACCTGAAACGGGAAGTTAGGAAATGTGGGTGAGGTCCTTAATGACTGTGTGGGCTGACTCATGTGGAAAGACCCAGCTTTAAGGCTGCATTGAGATCTAGTATCTGATCAGGCAGAAGGCCAGTTTTGGGACCCTGGGCATTTCTAATCTTCAGTGCTGTCAGCTAAAGGTGGGAGTCCCTAGGGGAGCAATCTTTGTGCTAATCCAATTACTCTCTAACAAGCCTGCTTTATCTTCCTAATGTGAAGATAAACTCCTTAGTGGCCAGGTAGGTCCCTAGGAAGGTGCTGTTTGTTTTAGATCCTCTATGCTTAAGCCTCTGACAAGTACCTACTATTAACCCCTTATGTCAAGCATGGAGTGGCCCCTTGTTAAAAATGCTAATTCTCAGTTCTTTTCCCTGGAGAGTCTAATTCTACAGATTTAGGGACCCAGGAATCTGTGTTTTAAAACAAGCATCCAGATTCTTTAGGCAAGGCAAATTTAGAAAACCCTGAGTTAGATAATCTCTTAAATCTCTTTTGGGCCTAAATTTAGACAGCGGAGTATATTAGGATAGGGCCCTGGGTAGGTAGTAAGAGGCGGAATCTAGCTGGACCCTGCAGTTGGCTGCAGGGCCCTGTACTGGGAAAACCCTAGCAGGGAAGGAGACTGCAGAGCAGAAGAGAGTTTTCACAGGTGATATCTGTAATCAAGATCTCAACCGAAGCGGAAAAAGGACATCAGGGAGCAAAAGGTTCTGAGCATCCTCCTGGGGCTTTCTCTTGCCTGGGACTGGCCGGACAGTGTAGGGCTCAGCAACTCCCACTGTACACAGACGGACACTGACGCCCCAAAGAATTTTTAAAACGCGCCTAAATTGCACAGCTAACCAAAGGAGACAGGAATCCAGACCTCCTGGTCTTCCTCCAGTTCGTTGTTGGGGTGCATGACAAGGCAGGCATATTTTCTTGTGGCCAGTGGGGCGGGGGGTGGGGAGTAGCCCCCGACGGAGAAGCGCCAGCGTTCCAAGTCTCCGGAACCCAGCCTTTCCCGGATTTGCTCGCTGGAGAAAGAATGGTGCCGGGGAGGTGAGCAGGACAACGGAAAGGCCTGAATGCGGGCAGCGGGGGAGACAGGACCGAAAGGAAAGCCGCGCAGGGGCTCACACAAGCTGAGGGCTGTGAGGGCCGCGTCCAGATCGGTGGCCTGACTTATCAGGATCTCACACCTGACGGTGTCCGCCGCGGGCAAAACCCCAGCTCTACTCCCCCGGACGTAGCAGGAAGCAGGTGGAGTGCGAGGTGAGATCTGATCTTGCACACGCTTTTGAGCAATTCGCTGTGTCAGAGAAACTGGAAGACCAAACAAAACCCCTAAAACTCCAAGCCCGATTATTTCATCCACGTGGCACAAGAACGAGCCAAAAGAGGGGGGCGGGGAAGAGTCACCCGTCCCGCCCCTGCTGGGAGGAAGGGATTTGCCTGGAGAGCAAACTTCTGGCGCGGCCCGGGTGGCTGCGGGAGGAGGGGAGACGGGAACGCCGTAGCCCACAAAGCCGCTGCGCCCTCTCCCCGCGCCTGCCGGGCCGCGGGAGCGCAGGGGAGCCGCCGCGGGCCCTTTAAGGGCCTGGAGGTGCGCGGTCTCTTTAAGGCAGGTCCCGGTGGTTTCTGTTTTCTGAAGGAAGTGACGGGGGGCGGGATTGAATGAAAAGTGCAAAACAGAGTGGCGGAGCGCCGGAGTCGGGGGCCGCGGGGGCCGCGGCGCTGGGCCGGTGGGCGGGCCGGGGCGGCGCGGTCTGGGACTCGGAGCCGCCGGGGCGCGCGGCCGAGCGCAGCCCACGTGCGTCCGCGCCACGTCGCGGCCAGCCCCGCGGCTGAGCCCCCCGGCGGAGCGGCGCCCGGGCGCCCCGAACTAGCCCCCAACTTCGGGCGAAGTTTGCCAGCGCCTCTCCCCGCCCCCACGCGGCGCGCCGGGGCCGCGGAGGGCGGCGGCGGCCCCCCGGGGATGCGCCCGCCCGGCCCCCGCGGGGTCCCCACGGCGCGCCCCGCGCAGCTGTTGCTGCTGCTGCTCGTGCCGCTGCTGGGGGCGCCGCGCGGCGTGGGCGCGGGGACCGGCGCGCCGGCCGAGCTGCGGGTCCGCGTGCGGCTGCCCGACGGCCAGGTGACCGAGGAGAGCCTGCAGGCGGACAGCGACAACGACAGCATCAGCCTCGAGCTGCGCAAGCCCGACGGCACCCTGGTCTCCTTCACCGCCGACTTCAAGAAGGTGAGGCACCCTCGCTCGTCGGGGTGGGACCTTCGAGCCTGGAGTGGGACGCGACTTACCCAGGGTCACGCTGTGATCGTCTCTACGTCTCTTTGTCCCACTCCCCAGCGCCCAGACCCGGCCCCCTTCCTTCTCCCTAATCCCTGCTCCAGCCTCTCATCTCTGCTGTAGATACTCCAGCGCCTTCGCACGCCCTGACCACCTCCTCCCCCACTTCCTCCTCCTGCGCTCCCACAGCCCCCAGGCACTGCCCTCCAGAAGAATTACAGTTAACCCAGCGCCCTCCTTGCAGTCATTTCCCTGTGCTCTAGCGGGACACGTCCCGGGCTGCATATCAGAGGTCCCGGGTTCCCACTGTGTTGCTGTGTGAAGCACAGCAAGTCCCTTTCCTTCTGTGGGGCCCGTTTTCTCTCCTCTGTCCAGGGCCGCGAGGTGGCTGCGAGGCCTCCCAGTCCTGGCATCTTGGAGCCCCTGAATCACTCTCCCTCTGCCTCACTTTCCCGGGCAGAGCTGACTGTCCCTGGTTCTTCCCAAGCCCCAGAGAAGCTCTCTCTCCTCTTTGGTCTGGAAGGCTGGGATGCTTGTGGGGGCGGGAGGACCCTGGGGAGAGACCCCAGGTGAGGCCCCTCCCTCTAGGAGAGGCGCCACCCTTTACGCTGGCTGGCAGGGGAGCTAGCCAACACCCCCCACCCTTTTGGGCCCAGACTGGGGGCAGGGGGCAGAGATCAGCCTCTCCTCAGTGTGTACGTGTATATGTTGTGGATGGAACCAGGAGGTGGGCCTGGCCCCCAAGGGGGCGGGGGAGAGTGGAGGTGTGGGGTTTATCAGGAAATGAGCCTGGAAGGATGGTGAGTGACTAACAGTGACCAAGCAGCAGGAAACCCGGAGGAAAAGAGGGTGGGTGAGTTTTAGGTATTCAAAGGGAGTCTCCTATGTCGTGCTCCCAGCCGCTCTCCTGCTAGAGAGAGGCCCTGTGAGACTGTCTCTGGTGGAGTGCAGAGGTGAGGCAGGTTAGTTAGCTGGGGGAGCCCAGGGCCTGTGGGACTGGGGACAGTGGCCTGAGCCACCTCTTTGTCCTCCGTGTTAAAGAGTGGGAGCTTGAGAGGAGAGGTCGCAGAGTCTCAGGGTTCAGCTAGGGACCCAGCGAGATTGCCGTAGATGGCAGGGGTTGGGGGAAATCCGATGGACAGTGGGGGTGAGGCTTGACTGCTGATCTGTCCTAGGGCCACCAAGTGGTCACTGACATAGGACTTGGGTGGGCCAGTGGGGATGAGGGGGTGAACCTGCACAGATGGGAAGGCTTTGCCGCCCACCCATACGCACCAGGCCTACTCGAGGTTCCCAGATGCAAGTGGGAGCAGATAAGTTTGTGTGCGGAGAGAGGGAAGCCGACAGGGCCAGAACACCCCTGCCTCCCCACCTAAACTTCAGAGGAACTTTACCAAGTGTGTTCTGTTCCTGAAAAATCTAAATTTTTCAGGATCTTTTGGGAGTCAGGGATCTAATCATCTATGCCAGTGCTTTGTCCTTGAAGTTAGCCCCAGGCCAGGCTGTGAGTCTCCCACCCTCCTGCCCACTGGCCTTGCTCCTGTGGCTGCACTGGAGCCCTGACAGACTTCCCCATTCCTGGGACGTCCCCAGCAGCCAAGGCTGTGGCCAGGACAGTGAAAGAGGCAACGGGGCAGGGCTGAGTTTTATAGACTCTATAGCCTTCCAGCTACAGCTGGAAGTTTTTTATTGCTCTGACCTGAAGGCTCCCTCTCAGAGGGAGTGCCCAGGTGGCTGCTGGCGGTAGGGGTGGGAGCTGGGGACGGGGCTGAGGGTGTGCGGGTGTCTGACTGCCCAGTTAGAGAATGCTCGTGGAGCTGATTGCAAGGCCCTCCTTTGGATCCTCACAGTGGTTCAAGCCTCCACCCAGGTTTCTGAAGTCTGCTTTTCAGGTTAGCTTCTGACCTAGAAGCTGGCATTTCACACCCACCCCTGGCATCTCCAATTTCATTAGTAAGGGAGGGAGTTGAGAGTGGAAGGCTATGAAAAGGAACCAGCTCTCCGAAGTCCCCTCAACTCCAGTTTTCTCAGTTGGCCTGGGATGGGGCGGGGTTGGGGAATACAGGGGTGGGGAGGAATGGCCTTTTCCCACACCCAGCACACTGTCTGCATTGACCAAAGCAGCTTTTGTGCTCGAATCCTTCTGGGGTGGGTCACCTCTCTCGTTGCCCACTTAGTTCTCAATGCCTCATGCCTCATAGTCTGTGGCAGACTTCCACAAGAAAGTTCTTTCCAGGAGTAATGACTTTTCTTGTAAGAAAAAGGCTTGGAAGTTGTGTTTTTTGTATTTTCTGTACCAAACCCATTTGGGTTGGTTAGAGAAAAGTCCCTAATCCACTTGGGAAGAGTGATGTTTGCCATTTGACCACCCTCAGGAGAGACAGACCAGACTGAATGAGACAGACCTGGCTTACCACTTATTAGCTGGTTAACCCTGGGCAAGCAAAATTTGGTTTCTCCAAGCCTCCATTTCTTCATCTGTAAAATGGGGATAATAATAGTACATGTCCCAAGGTTACTGGGAGAACCAAACAGGGCAATGCCTAGGAAATATGCAGGGCAATGCATAGGAGAACACAGGAGCTCACTCTGTGTTCTGATACTGTGTTAAGTGCACAAGAAATAGAAGCGATTGGCTTTGATAATTGTGGCTCACATTAGCATTGCAGCAAGGATCCTCACTGCTAAATCTGGATTCAAATAAGTTGAATGATGGACCCAAGGTCACACAGAACAGTCAGCACTGAGCCTGGAGGGGCCTTGAATTCCTCTTTGTAACCTTCTCCTTGAAGCTCCAAAATTGCTGGCCAGCCCCTCGGAGGAGGAGCAGGAGCAGGAGCAGGAGCAGGAGCAGCCATCCTTGTCCCGACAGCCTACCCATGCAGCAGCAAATCCCCCTGTGCTGGTTGGACTGAAGCCCTCTGTCTCGCCGATCCCCCCACCCCAGTGCCCTCTCCCCCTCTCCCTGTTTGCTGCTACCCCAGGCAGGGTTCTAGCACAGTCTGACCCCTTCCACGCTGCCACCTTGGAACGAAGCAGCCACAGTCATCAGCCCATGGTAGGACACACAGCCTGGTGCCCAGGCAAGGCTAACAGACTCCATGAGTAGCTTGAAGCTATCAAATGCGTATTGTGCATTACTGCCAGCCCTGCCCTAAGGCTGATGCCCCTCAGCCTGAGCCGCTGCTGTAGCTCAGTGGCTCCCAAGCTTTGCTGCACATCAGAATTACTTGGGGAGCTTTGAAACAGCCCCATGCCTGGGCCACACAGCATACCAATGAAATCCCAATGTCTGAGGGTGGGAGTCGGGCAGCAGCATTTTTTAAAGCACCCCAGGTGATTGCAATGTGCAGCAAAGTTCAGGACGGCTACAGCTGCTCCAGGTAAGGGGCGGGGCCTGGAGGAGGAGCCAGGTTGGTTTGTTCAAGGAAGATAGGGCCCAAACTCAGTCACATATTTGAAAGCCATCACTCTACCCACCATAACCCCAGTGTGTTTTGAGCAGCATATATTCTTCAGGCCTAATTCTACATGCTCTCAGTATAAGAACCCTAATTCCTAATATACATTCAATAGGCAGTACTCTACTTTATACTCCAAATCCTATAGCATAATGAGACCTGTATGGACATAATCACTGGGCATATCTAGTAACAGTCATGTCACCATCCCCATCTCTAACCTGGCTATGTGACAGCCCTCTCAGTCCCCCAGGCCCAAGTTGGTGTCCCTGTCTAAGTTCTGTTTTGCCTCTGTCCCCCAGTCTGAGTGTCCAAAAGCTGGGGAGGGGATGAGTCATGTTCCAGGCAGCCTGGCTCAGTGCTGACCGGATGGGGAGGGTGGGGCTGGAAGATATGCAGAAGGTCATGTGTGACTGCATCGGGGCGGGGAGGGGGGTAGACACAGACTCCAAAAGTGTGGAGGGAGGAGACCACGAGGGCCCATGGCTAGAGCCTGGGGGGGGGAGCCATGGTCATCTCAGGGTCACCCAAGGAACAAGGACCCAGGGAGGGTGGGAACACAAGCCCTGTCCTGGGCACTGATGGGTGAGTGGGCGCCAGAGGAGGGAACAGTCCAGAGTGCCAGAGTCCCTGGTCTGGGGGTGTGGGAGTAACACCGAGAGCCTTGAGCTAAGTCAGGGAAGATGGCACTGTGCAAATGCCACGTTGCTGCCTGAGGCTGCTATCCCAAGGGGATGTCACATCACACAGATGTGGGACGGAGAAGCTTTTAGAGCATAGTCTCCCCCTGCCCTGTCCATGTTAGGTCCCCTAAGATTTGGCATGGAGGCGTGTGATGCATGGCAGGTCTTCTTGGCGAACAGAGGGCAGTAGAGATGCTTTCAGGGGAGGTCAGGCCTCTCTGCAGCCCAGTGCATTTCCTCAGAGGCATCAGAATGGCCACGCTCTTGTGCTTGGGGCCCTTGGGTCCGACCGACCAGTCTCAGGAATTCCTCCTTGGACCAGGGATGAGCAACCCCACCTAAGGGTTCAAATGTGCTCCCCGGAGCTTGGCCAGCATCTCCCAGCCCTCAAAGCTGTGTCCGGGTGGCATCCTAGCAAAAAATCCCAGCCCCGAGGACAATAATTTCAGTGGCCTTCTAGAAAGGGGTGGGGAGAGGTGGAGGCGGAGTTCTTCCCTGCCAGGCTTCCCAAGGGGCAGAGAGGTGGCAGTGGGGAAACTCAGGACAGACTCCTGTCATGCAGAGGGCCAGCCTCAAGGTGAAGACTGCACCAGTGGCTGGAGATCATCCATTGAGCAGTCATGGGAGCCACACATGTGGCGTCATTTGATCCTCACTGCTGTGCACACCGTGAGGCATAGCTTGCCCCTATTTTGCAGACATGCAAACTGAGCCCCACAGCTCTGGAGTGATTTTGACAGGATCCAGGATTAGGACCCAGGGATCCTTCCACTATGTCCTGACTGCCTGCCTGTGCTACCACGGCACAGTGGGCTCCTTCCAGAAGGCTGGAGAACCCTGGGGAGGGGGAGGGAAGAAGAAGAAGGAAGCAAAAAAAAAATCCCATGGTGCAGAGGAACCAACCTGCAGAGAGGCCCTCCTGCATACAGACTCCCCCAGCTCATAACTGCAGGTAGAAGAAGTTCGAGACTCTTCCCTCCCCTGTGTGGCCTCCAGGTGAGGGGAACAATTTAAGAAAAAAATATCTCACAGATATACTGACCACTCATTGTGTACATTCTTCTGCCATTTACCAGCTATGCAACTTGGCAAGTCACTCAACGTCTCTGAGCCCCAGGCTCCTTGCCTGAACAGCAGGGACCGTGGTGTCACGCCCAAGGCTTGGTGTGAGAAGTGAGTGAGAGGCCCTCGCAGAGCAGAGGCAGCGAGGCATGTGCGAACTGAAATGCCAGTGCCAGGCAGGCCCCGTCCGCCCCTCCGCTCTCCTGCCTCCCGCTGTTTTAAGCATATTGTTCCAGCTGCTTTTTTTCTGCTCTAGGGACCAGAGCATCATAGGAGCTAACATCCTCTAAGTTGGCAAGTGTTTGAGTGGCTGCCACTGGAGATTCAGAGAAAGGGCAGGGAGCAAGGGAGGCGACTGGCCTGGGAATCTGGGTGAGGGGAAGCACGGAGCCCTGTCTTAGGAGCCCTGAGTCAGCAGGACAGTGGGGTGCAATTGATCCACATAAAGCCTCACATTGTTCCTGGGGCAGTCGGGACAGTGGTGACCTTTGGGATTTGGCTGACAGAGCACTGGAGGCTCTGGGGGAGGGCTGGGGGCAGGGGACACTGCTGCTGACTACTGGTTGCACTGATGCCCCATGACAAGAAGCCTCTGTCCAGGCCTCGCCCTGAGGGTATGCAGGCATCTCTTAATGGAGGTGGCCTGGGGCGGTGCCTGGCCTGGCTGCCGGTTGAATCCACCCACCCCATTCCTGCTCCAGGAGCCTGGGCAGAGCAGCCAGGGCGCTCCTGGTTCTGCCGCAGGGTTAGGACGCCACTGCTTTCTGGCTGGCTCCCCAGGCCAATCCCTCCCTCTCCCCTCCCCAGCCTGGTGAAGCTGGCCCCTTCTCTAGCCATAAAGCAGCTCCAGCCAGGAGCAGAGGAATAAATATTTAGATTGGCTCAGTCTGGGCCCCAGAATCACGCGCTCTGGTGTGATGGGAAAGAGACCAAGATGGCAGAAGAAACTCCCAGGAGGGAACGCCAGCTGTCCAGGAGCTGGGGGCTGGGGGGACATGTGCTCCACGAGGCGCTGGAAGAATGGATTTGGCCTGGGCTGTGACCAGCCTTGCAGAGCGGTGGGCAGGGAGAAGCTGAGGAGGGAAGAGGCAGCTTCGTTTCCCATTCCCCTGGGGGTGGGGGGGGAGGCTGGGCTGGCTGCAGGGTCTGAGACCGGAGAACCTCCCTTCCCCACCCCTGTCGCCAAGGCTTCTGCAGAGGGGCTGAGGAAGGGCACCTTGAGAGTGGGGCAAGCTGGGGGCCATTACTGGGGAAGGCAGAGGGGGTGGCGGGGCTGCAGGGCCAGAGAGGGTGAGAGGAGATGGGGCAGGCTGCAGCTGAGGTGAGGCCATGTGGTAAGAGTGTGCATGTGTGTGCATGTGTGTGCATGTTCATATGAGCACACATGTGCATGCGTGTGTGTTTATAGGAGCATGCATGTGCATGTGAGTGCATGTGTGCATGTTCGTATGAGCATGCATGTGCATGTGTATGTTTATAGGAGCACACATGTGCATGTTTGAGTGCATGTTTGAGCACGCATGTGCGTGTGTGAGTGCACGTGTGAAGCACTGTCGGTGGTGAGACTCCGTGGGCAGTGCGTGAGGAAGTGGAGGGATGTGAGTGGGACAGGTGTGAGCTGCTGGGAGGGAGACTGAGGAAGCGTGTGTGAGGGGCTAGGGGAGGAGACAGGTGTGCGAGGTGTCTCTCTGGGGAAGGGGTGAGGTGGGTGAGGAGGGAGGAAGTGGGCTCTGGTGAGTACCTGTCTGGAGAGAAGGGGACCTGAGAGACTGTGGGAGGGAGAGATTGAGCCCAGCCAGTCTGTGTGACAGGGGGCAGAAGGGGCCTGAGAACTCGAGGAGGTGCGAGTGTGTGCGCCAGTTCTGAGTGACCTTGCTGGGAGTCATCCAGCACCGCGGTAACAGCGCTGAGGCCAGGCGTGTCCGGTGTTACCTACGTGTGGATGCCACCATGAAGGGCTGGTGTGACAGCTTCACCATCCCCAGGCTCCTCCCGGCCCGGCCCAGAGCTGTCTGCCTCTCTCAGCGCCTTCACCCGGAGCCCCGGCACCACTGGGCACAGGCTGCCTTCTCTCTGGAAGGCACAGCAGGTCCCAAAAGACAGCATGTCAGGGATGGGCACAAGAAGAACTGCATATCTGGACAAGGGCTAAGCAGGGAGCTTGGGAGATCACTGGACCCAGAGTCAGGAGGTCTGGGCTTCTGGTCCTGGCTCTGCTGCTGTGTGCCTTGTGAAGGTCACTTCCCCTGCTGGAACCTCACTGGGCCATGGACTAGATGATCCCCTAAACCTTCTAGAAGCCAAAATAGCAGCTCTAGGCCTGCCAGCCTGCAGGAGCCCAGCTGCAGGCAAGGCGGAGAAGAAAGAGCTGTTTTCTTGTTGGCCGCTAGGGGGCTGACGGAGGCCCTGGAGCGTGTTCATTCACCTGGCTACTAAGTGCTGAGCCCCAGCTGAGTGCCAAGCCCTGGGGCTATTGCATGAATGAGCCAGGGGGAGGTCACAGAGGGCCTGGAAAACTTGTTGCCTGGATGAAAGGTGCCCAGTGAGGACAGGGGCCCCCTGCCTGGACATTTAGATCTGATGCACACTTGCCTGGGCACAGCCTCAAGCAGAGTCTGATTCAGCTCTAAACCGCAGATCTGTTCATGTCACCCCCAAGCTCCAACCCACCGATGACTTCCAGTGGTGTGCAAGATGAAGCTCAGACTCCTCAGCCTGGGCACTCAGACCCTGTGTCCTGCTGTGTCCTGGCCCTCTTGCCAGCCTTTTATTCAGCCACTCGTTGCCCTCCACTGTGTCCCTCCCCTGCTACACTCCTGTCACTTTTCTCAGAAAAGCCCTTCCATGCTCTTGTTGGTTCACTCTTCCTCTGTTTATTCATTATCAGGCATTTATCGAACACCTGCTGTGACGGAGGGGGGCAGGGATACACTGCAAATAAGACACTATCCCAGCATCAAGGACTCGAGTCGGGAAGGAAAGACAAGTAAAGAGATCATGGTGAACATAGTGGGACTTGTGCTCTAGAGCTGCAGTCCCCAGTCGCTGGGCCACGGCCCAGTACCTGTCTATAGCCTGTTAGGAAATAGGCTTCGCATCACTGCCTGAGCTCTGCACAACACCCCTCCCCTCCCCCCACCTATGACACCCCAATCCCCCAACCCTCGTCCATGGAAAAATTGTCTTCCATGAAACTGGTGCCTGGTGCCAAAAAGGTTGGGGACCACTGCTCTAGAGGCTGTGGCTGGGACTGGCCACCTCTGTGGGAGGGTTGGGGAGGACTGCCAGAGGAGAGGGGTACATGGGAACCGAGCCCTAAAGGATGGGGAGGGGCACAAGGCATCCCGGCAGAGGATTTTGCCCATGGAAAGGCACAAGGGGAGACATGGCGTCTCTCATTTCAGGAACTGCAGGCTCTTCAATTCAGTGCATGGGGAGAGTGAGAGTTGCTGTGGGCAGGGACCTGGGGTGCCAGGCTCTGGGGGTACACTTTATGAGGAGGACAGAGGGAGCCCTTGAAGGTCATAAGGTCATCAGATGACAGTACCATGGAGGGATGATTGGATGGGGGCTTTAGGAGACCCTTTTGCCTCCCTGTCTTTTGTAAATGCCTCTCTCTTTGCTGGAAACCCCTCTATCCTTTAATTGTCAGGACAACTAAAATGTCCCTCACTCCACCCCCAGCCCCATCCTTAGGGACAAGTGCTTCCTCGTCCATCCTTGGTCTCCACAGCACTTAGCATAAAGGACAGCTCACGGCACTATTGTGGTGTGCTGACTTTGGTTGTCAGAAGTCTGTCTTCCATGTGAGCCCCTTAAAGACAAGGGCCTTTGTCTTGGCTTTTGCCAACCCCCTGCCCAGCCCAGTGCGTGTGAAGGCCCTACCTCCCAATAATGCCAACCAGTGCTCTCTGACTGATGGGCTGATTACCTGCAAGCCCTGTCTGGGCCTCAGGTGCATCTATAGGAGAAAAATCTTTGCTCCTGCCTCTTTGGTCTGGAGTACACTCCAGTTGGAGCAAGGCAGACACAGGGCCAGGCATTGCAGCAAGAGGAGAGAAACTGAGAGTTCAACCCATTATGTTCTGAGACCTTTCACTCATTTATTCCTCACAACAGTCCCTCAAGGTAGGTACTGTTGTTTAACTCATTTTGCATATGTGGAAAATAAGGTACAGAGAGGTTATGTAAACTCCCCCAAGGTTATGTGGCCAGTAGTGGCAAAGCCAGGATCTCAATGCAGGTAATACTGGCTCCAGAGCCATTGTTCTTAATGACTGTGCTATCCTGGAGGCTACTTCTTACTTACTTACTGCTCACTTACAGCTGCAGACAGGGACTTTAGCAAACACTATCTCCCTGACACATTTGCCACACCCTCTGGTTGCTGTGTGCTCCGGTTCTTCTGGTGGGCTGCTCATGGTGAGTGGGAGGTTCCTGGGAGCTCATGGGAGAAAGGAAACCTCCCATCCTTACAGAAACCTCCCATCTGGGAGTCCTGTGAGTCTCAGCCTGATAAGCTGCCTCCACTCCCTGCCGTGGGTTCTTCCCCAGCTCTGCCAACTGCTTTGGGCTCTAGGCCACATCAGGGGATCATCCCAAGGGACTCCTGGGCAAGAAGGAAGGCTGGAAGCCAGGCTTCCATCTGACCAGGACTTAGCATCTGGCCGGAGGAAGGCTGGAGGAAAAGGGGGTCCTGGAACCTTTCTAGTGAGTCCAAGGTGCAGGGAGTAGAAAGTTAGTTGGAGGAACATGGTCAGGACGATAGAGCCCTGTCACCAGATAGTTAGATCCAGAAACTAGGGGTCCCTCTTAGGGGTCAGCAAGTGGGATGTGGTTTTCTGGAGAAGTGGGATGAAAAAGACTGGAGAGTTAGAGAGGCTCTTGGCAAGGCAGGCAGGGGGGTTGGAAGGATTCTTCCCTTATTTGTGTCATGCCGGTTGTTAGTCACAGGAACATGAGCCGGAGCCGCCACATTCTTGGGGCAGGTATACAGAGGATTCACTGGGAGACTGCCACCAGACAGGCATGGTTGGAAAAGGGAACCAAGTTCTAATCCTGCCTCTGCCACTGGCTAGCAAGGGGCCATGGGCAGGCCACATTCTATGTGCCTGAGTTCCAGTTTCTTTAACTGAACATCAAGGGAATTAGACTAGTTGATCTAGAAGACAGTTGTGCATTCTGGTTATGAGAGCTCGGGTTTGAGTCAGACGGCCTGCGTTGACATCCCGGCTGTTTTTCCTCTTAGTCCCTGACCTTGAACAAGTTACCCAATCCAAGCTCAGTAACAATCATAGTTCCTACCTCCTGTTGTCGTCAGGATCTTAAATAGGATCACACATTCTTTTTGGACCCATGATAACAATGATTTGTCTCTTCTAGTTAGAAACTTCAATAACTCTTGGCCCTACACAGATTGGAGATACAGAGGAAATCTATCTCAATGAGAAAGTCTCAGTACCTTTCTGCACCCCCTAGTTTCCCATTTCGGTAGCATTTTGTTGTTGTCATTTAATATATTAATAGAAGCAGGGGAAAAGCTCAGAATCCTTTCACCCTCTGGTCTGGTTTAAAAGTTCAGATACCTTCTCCTGCTAATGGTAGGCAGGTGACATCACCAAGCAGTGAGACCCCTCCCAGCTCCGAGACTGCAGGGTATGGCATGTTCCCATGGTGTCATAGAAGATGCTGCGGATATCCAGAGAAGGTTCTTTCCAAAGAATCAGAGCTGAAATACCGGGGAAGTATTCTGAATTCTGCCTGTGGGCTCCTGCCAGGGACATCGCCTGACTCAAGCTCTAGCAGGGGAAGTCTGGTGTCAAGTCTCACCTGGCAGGAACTGAGCCCGGAATGGAATATGCTAGAAGCAGACCAGCCTCCCTCAGCCAGCTAGAGTGAAAGATCAGATAGCCCAGGCTGGCGGGACAAGGAGATTCCAGCATCGTGACCGAGAAGGGATTTCCTCTTGAGAGGAAGCAAGATTAACACGAGCTTTGATTCGCCTTCCTCACTAGTCCCTGGGATCATAAGGAACTCAGTGGAACCTTTCTCACTAGCTTGGCCTCAGTTTCCCTTTCTGGAAAATCTCCCCATACACTCCCAACACCACATTATTCCAGAGATCATTCACAGCAAAAGGAAGTAAGAGAAACTTCCTTGTAGAGTTAAGGGACTGCAGAGATACGTGAGGGTTTATGAGATGACAGGCACTCATGTGTTGGGGATCACCTACAACAGGCATCACAGCCAGCACTTACTGAGCTCTGTGCGAACATTCTTCCAAATAACCTACCCAGTCCTCACCACAACCCTGTCAGGGAAGTGTGTAATCAGCGCTGTTTTACAGAGGAGAGAAGTTGGGAAAAGCCGGGCACCAGCTAATCCATTGCAGCTTTGCGGTGGAGCCATGGGCCTCTGGCTGCCTGTCTCTGGACCCTAAGGGGGACACTCAGACCCTGTTCTCAAGCCTCTCCCACTCTAGCAGGTGCACAGCAGGCACTCAGTGGATGGGGGCTCTCTTAGCGGGGGCGGGGGCGGGGACACGTGCACTGATAGATGAACAGAGTTAGCCAAGGCGCAGAGATGGCTGAGAAGGTGGGGGTGCATCTGGCGCCGTGGGGCCGTGGTGAGCGGTGCAGATGGGTGGAGCACAGGGTTCCAGCCCCCAGGTTGGGAAGGGGCCCCATCCCACCCTGGGCCCTTCTCCCTCTGCCCCGGTCAGGATTCCCCCGTCACGCGGTGAGTCAGTAACAGGAAGGAGCCCTTGGGCTTGGGGCACTGCCATTAGTAACCCCACAGGGGAAGGGGAAGTGGGGAGGGAAAGGGGAAACTAAGTGATCCAGCCCTCGGAAGGCGGCAACAGCTGCAGCCAGCCTGCTGCCCTTGCCCTTAACCCTGTCCTGCCCCCACTAGCCCAGGCAGCAGAGGTGGGCAGCCGGGGGCATCTCGAGGCCTCTCCCCAAATGTACTGAGTCAAAATGTCAGAGAGGGACTTAACTTGGGAATGCAGCCCCTCCAGCATCACACGCTGCTCAGGCGGTTGTAGAGGCCCAGATCCTCCCCCACCACATGAAGGTGACATCAGGGGACTCCACGGAGGGGAGTTGTCAGCTATCAATAAACAAGCTGCCAAAAGAGGTGCTGTATTCTGCAAGGTGAAGATTTGTACTTCTGAAGGGTTCTCTTGAACAATTCTCCGTTTTATCACTTTTCTAGGAGGCTTTGGAATACCTGGGGTGTGTTCTTTTAAGTCAGGGGTTTAAATAGAAAAGATAAAAATTCCTAGACCAGCGGGGGGGAGGTGTGTGTTGCCAGGCAGCATCCAGGTGTCCAGGCTGAGCATCACAAGCTGGCAGGAAAGCCCTGCTCCCTTCAGCTGGTCCCTATCCTCCTGCCCTTCTCCTTCAGGATGTGAAGATCTTCCGGGCCCTGATCCTGGGGGAGCTGGAAAAGGGACAGAGTCAGTTCCAGGCCCTCTGCTTTGTCACCCGTCTGCACCACAATGAGATCATCCCCAGTGAGGCCATGGCCAAGCTTCGGCAGGTGAGTGTCTGCCCCAGGCCTGCCCCGGCCCCGCTCCTGACCCTGAGCCCTGACCCCTGCCGCCATCCTGGCCCCACCCAGCCCTTCATCCTCAAGCTGTTCATGGACCCATCGCCCCTGCTCACCTTAGCCGTCAGCCCTGGCACCCACTTACCCCAGGAGCCCTGAGCCCTCTGATTCTGCTGCAGGCTAAAGCTGACTCCACAGCCCCAGATCTCCAACTGACTCCCAGCCCCCAGATTTCTCCAGTCCCTGGTCCCAGCTCCCCGCCATTTAGGACGGAGGTTAGGGACTCGGGCTTTGAAGTTGGATGGGGCACGACATCTCCATCACTCATTAGCCAGCTGAAACGGACAAGTTACCTCGCCTCCAAAGCCTCGATTTTCTTATTGAGAAAATAGGTATAGAGAGAATTCAATTAGATAATGTGTGGAAAGTGTTCAGTATAGTGTTCAAAACCCTTAAACCTGCTGACCTGTTCCTGGTCCCTTCCTAGACCCTGGGCCTCTCCCCAGCCTCACCTAAGCCCCCTACCCTATCCAGCAGGGCCCTCCCCCCACCCCTTTGCCTGCCCTTCCCAGAGAGACTCTGTTCCCTGGATCTTGGAAAGGTCAGGGGTCAGGGGCAGATGGGCAGGGAGCATTCTGAGGCCGGGAGAAACAGCTCCTCTCCTGCACACAGAAAAACCCACGCGCGGTACGGCAGGCCGAGGAGGTTCGGGGCCTGGAGCAGCTGCACATGGACATCGCCGTCAACTTCAGCCAGGGGGGCCTGCTGAGCCCCCATCTCCACAATGTGTGTGCGGAGGCTGTGGATGCCATCTACACCCGCCAGGAGGACGTCCAGTTCTGGCTGGAGCAAGGTCAGCGGGTGCTGGGCAGAGGGAAGAGGAGGGGAGGGGGTCATAGTTGAGTGGCTCTTTCATTCAAGAGGCATTTATTGAGCACCTGCAGAGGTGCATCTCCGGGAATCAGAGAGGTAGACACCCAGTTCCTGGGGGTGGGTCCGTAGAGTGAAACATGGTAGAGTACAGGGACAGGCTGAGGGCAGTCAGGGGAGGGACCGTAAACTGGGCTGCAATTGGTCAGGGAAGGCTTCCTGGAGGAAGTGGGGCCTATGCGGCTGCTGGGTGAGAAGAGTCAGCCAGAGGAAAGGGACCCATTGCAGGCAGGGACACATAGACTCTGCTAGGCCCTGTGGAGGGACAGTCCTAGACACTTCCTCTCGTCCCCTGCCCTTAGTGAGGACACAGAGATGGGACCTTCTGTCATGGGAGCAGGACACAGGCACCATTCCCCACTGCCCCCCTCTGCAGCCACCTCTCAGAAATCAGCTCCACACCGTGCCCAGTGCCAGCTGCCAGCATCTCCCCCTGGGATCCTCAGGAATCCTCCCAGCTCTGTGACTTCAGTGCTGGCCCATCTCTGGGGGCCTTTCCCAGGACTGCCCTCAGGTCCTCTGTGTAGAGGGGACAGGGATAAGTCACCATTCCAACTCTAGGCCCTGGTCCTTCTGCCCAGCCCGCTGAGCACTAGAGAAACGCCTGTCCCTCCCGGGGCAGGGCTGGAGTTACAAATGCCCCGCAGAGCTGCAGGCATGCCCTCCGCACACACAGCCTCCCCAGCGACCTGCACGCCACACCAAGGTGCAGGTTTGATGTGAGCATCCCCCAAAAAGTGGCTGGTCCTTCCCACAGCCACTGAGCCATGCCAGCCAGGTCCCTGCCAGCACGCCTCACATGCACACTCTCCATTCCACCCCAAGCCCTGCCACCCTGACTGCCCCCTCTGTGGGCATATTTGTGCCCTGGCCCTACTCACATATCAGCTTTTTTTTAAAGAAGGCTTCTTTGATTTTCTACCCCGTCTCCCCACGCTTCTATTTCAGCACACGCCAGCATGTGATTTTTTTTTTTTTTTGAGACAGAGTCTCGCTTTGTTGCCCAGGCTAGAGTGAGTGCCGTGGCCTCAGTCTAGCTCACAGCAACCTCAAACTCCTGGGCTCAAGCGATCCTCCTGCCTCAGCCTCCCGAGTAGCTGGGACTACAGGCATGCGTCACCATGCCTGGTTCATTTTTTCTCTATATATTAGTTGGCCAATTAATTTCTTTCTATTTATAGTAGAGATGGGGTCTCGCTCTTGCTCAGGCTAGTTTTGAACTCCTGACCTCGAGCAATCCACCCACCTCGGCCTCTCAGAGTGCTAGGATTACAGGCGTGAGCCACCGCATCCAGCTAAGCATGTGATTTTTTCAAAAGCTTTGGGTGGCAGCGTGGCTGAGCGGAGGCCTTGAAGTCAGAGAGGCCTGAGTTCAAGTCCTGACTCCACTCTTACTGTGTGTAGCCTTGGCCAGATCATCAAACCTCTCTGGGCCACTTTTTGCATCACTAAAACTGGGATGGCAGTATCTCCTGGGGTGACAGAAGGAGGTGCTGCATGTAGAGTCCACAGCTGGGACTCCATAGGTGAGGATCATCGTTATTTAATCTGTTTCTCCCCCAGCCTGGTGAGGAGCCTGGCAGCCAGGTCTTAGCCCTGAGTCCTCATGACAGCCATGGGGACAGAGGTGTCTATAAATGCCTGTTGAAAGACTGGAGAGGCCAAGTAGGGGACGGGTCCCTCCTTTCCTCCCTCCCTCGCTGATCCTCGCCTCTCTCCCCCAGGTGTGGACAGCTCCGTGTTTGAGGCTCTGCCCAAGGCCTCGGAGCGGGCGGAGCTGCCTCGCTGCGGGCAGGTCGTGGACCGCGGGAAGCCCTGTGTCTGCCGCTACGGCCTGAGCCTGGCCTGGTACCCCTGCATGCTCAAGTACTGCCACAGCCGCGACCGGCCTGCGCCCTACAAGTGCGGCATCCGCAGCTGCCAGAAGAGCTACAGCTTCGACTTCTACGTGCCCCAGAGGCAGCTGTGTCTCTGGGACGAGGACCCCTAGCTGGGCTGGGGGGAGGGGTGGGCCTGGAGGTGGCTGTTCTGGGCCCACTGCCCCTCCCCCAGCCACTAGAGGGTGGTGACCCCTCCTGAGGCCTTACTTCCTCCTCCCACTGCCCTGGCCCGAGCCCTTGGGGGGCCCCTCTGGCCCCATCTCCCTCGACTGTGAAATGGGTGTGGCCTGGCAGGGGGTCACTCATGAAGGCAGCCCCCACTGCCGCCCTGTGCCTGCCTTGGGGGCAGAGAGGGAGAAAGGGGCTCTCCAAACTGGCATCCCTCCCCTCCTTCATCTCCCCCAAGTGTTCACTTTCAAGCAGCCGCAATGTGGGGGGCCGTGATTCTTCCTCGGAACTCTTCCAGGTTTAGACCCTAAAAGGAGTCTGTGCCTGTACGCCCACCTCCCCACACACAGCCCCCCTGCGCCTTCCTTGTCCCCAGCAACGAGGGGATCTTTACCCCCCAGGAGGGAGCTGTTGGGGACACAGCCCCCGCACCACATCATGGCACATTCTTCTCATTTCTCCCTGCCGAGGCCGCCTGTGGGGTGCGGCCCTCCCACCACCGTGCCTTGCCCCAGACCTGGACTCCGCCTCTAGAGCAGGCACCAGCTCTCCCCCTCTAAACAGAAATATTTTTGTAAGCTTCTAGGGTGGGGAGGGAGCATGAAGTATGAGGAAAACTTGAATCCCAGATTTTTAATGCAAAGTATTTATCATTTGTACCAGAAATAAAAGTTTAAGTTTTTACTCAACTGACAACGCTAGACCCGGAGTTCGGAGAGAACTTTTAGCCAATGCTGCCACCTGGTGTCAGAAATGTCCCCATGCCCTATCTTGGCACAACAACTTCTAAAGCACCTACTGTGCGCTCAGCCGTTTGAGGGAGGGCAAGGAGAGGGGACGCCCCGGGGAGGAGTGTCACTGGGGAAGGATAAAGTAAAATGTCAGCATAATAAGCCAGCTCGGAGGCAAGAGATGAGATTGCAACTCTGGAATGAGACTTCCAGCGTCAGATCCAGACCCTGCTGCTTACTCGCTGTGCAATCCCCGGCCAAGTTACTTTACTTCTCTGTGCCTCAGCTCTCCCATCTATAAAATGAGCTCCGTTATGAGACTTAAGTGAATTCTTGCATGTCAAGTACCTAGTGCACGGTGGGAGCTCGCTGTGTTAGCCAATGTCAGTATCGTTACTATTAGTAAAAAACGCCGACATTCCCACGTCTGTAAACCAGAGACAACTAGATCAGACATCTGGAAGGCTTTTCACTTCCAAAGTATCTTCCAGCATAAAGAGGCTGTAACAGGAAGTGCTGGGTGGGTGCACAGGGTTCGAGGAGGGATGTGCAGGCTGCATTTCTTGGGGAAGGCTTCCCGGAAGGGATGGGGTGTGGGCTGAGGTTGAAAGATGGTAACAGCTTGGCAAGGTGGAGGCAGCAGTGTTTCAGAGGCTGGGAAAGTGGCCCCTTTCTTAGGGGGGAGGAAATGGGAAGAGTCACATCCTTCCTCAAAGACCTTGGAGGCAGAAGGGGTTTACTCTGCCCCCAGCACCCCAGAACAGGCTGCTGCTGTCCCTTGAACCTGTGTAGGCCAGAGGGTTTGGGCAGCTGGGCTTGTTTGGCGTTGGTCAAGCTGAGGGTCGTGGGAGATGTCCTTTTCAGGTGGGCGTGCCTCCTTTCTAAACCTGTTTTCATGGACCAGCTTCAGCCTTGCTAGGGGATCGGGGAGGGAGCTTTCCCTCCCCTGCCCCTGGCCTTTGCCCCTTCCCCTCCTGCCCAATCTGGAGCCTCAGCCCCAGGTGGGGGCGGGGATTCTTGGAGAAGGCACCTCCCATCCTACATGTGCACATTTATTGTTGGGTGTGGAGTCCCCAAATCCACATACCTTCCCTACTGACTTCCAAATAACCCGAAATAATGCTTTTTTAAAAAGCAGTGTTTTCAAGACTTGGAGTGTTTTTCTGACCTTCCTGGACTTGCACCTCCCAGCCTGCCTGTCCCCTGCAGTGAGGGGGCTCTGGACACCATCACTAGACATCCCTGCCATGGGCCCTTTCCTGGTCTAGGGGGATGGGGAGGACAATTAAGCTTCCCTGATACTTGGAGGCTGAGCTTACACTCTGCAAAGGAGCTGCCTCCCGGGGACCACATGCCAGGGGCCGTGATAGACCACCCTCCTCCCAACCCCCTCAACCCCACTGTCACAGCGCCTGAAATTCCGTGACGGTTGCTTCTCTGCTGAGATTCTCAAGTTTTAGTGTGCACCGGAATCACTTGGGAGCTTGTTAAAATAGATGTACGTGGGCAGCTATTTGGGAAACACTGAGATAAGGCTTTCCTATCCTCAGGAGGCCGTCATGGCCATGTCGGAACACCGGGGAGGGGTCATATCCGTACTCCTTTCTCTGTGAGCTTTGGGGATTACAAAGCACCTTCATGCAAATCAGCCCACGGGCTCCTCATAGCAAGCGATTCTGTAACATCTATGGATGTGGCTCACCTAGAAAAGTGTGTGCCTTGCCCAAGTTTGGATAGTTCACCAGAACAGGGCTGGGATCAACCCTAGGTTTTCCTTCCCCATGCCACCTTCTTCCCACACCTCCTTCCCCCAGGCCGCCTCCTAACCCAGATGGTTTTATCAGGTTGACCAGCTAGAGGCTCAGAGAGCACAGCTCCCCTGCAGGAGGGGCCCCCGGTTTGGGCAGGGTGAGCAGCGTGGTGTGCGGAGCACTGGCCGCACCAATCCCTGTAGTAGCAAGCGCTTAGTACGTAGGGGAGGAGAGGGTCCAAAGCTCCCTGGGAGCAGAGCTGGCAGGAACATGCTCCTGATTGGGCCCCTTTGCCAAGGCAAGCCAGGTGCCCTCAGGAAGGCCCGAACCTAACCCTCACCAGTGCCTCTTCAAGCCAGAGAGGAGAAGAGCCGTGCCAGGCCCCCTGGCAACCTCACTCAGGCTGGGCCGCGCCTCTCAGGGGAAACTATCCTGTCTCTTCCTCTTCCATCTCTCTTTCATGCCTCCTTCCCAACAGCCCTGAGACAATTCAGATCTTCCCATCTGAAGAACAAAATGAAGAATACCACAAACTCAGTTCCTTCTGCACCTTTGCCCTATTGCTCCCTGCCCCTTCCCAGGTGAACTTCTCACCAGCACCCTCCTCCCCAGCAATCCCCAACCTTGGAACTGCTATTCAAGGCTGTGCTGCAATCTGCTGTGATGTGTGTCACAAGTCACCTGCTACTGAGACTGGCAAATTATTTCCACCTGTCTAAGTCAGGTAGCTTCAAGGTCCTCCCTGTAGGACTATTGTCCCGCTCACTCACTCATGCTGGTCCACCTCTCTTGTACTCAGTCCCTGCCTGTACTGTGTGGGGCTCCCTGAATGTCCCATGCACCTGCCTGGCACGTGCTGGTTGTTCCCTTTGCTTTCCCCTATTCTCTGGGATCTCAGCTTAGACATCCTTTCCTCCCAGAAGCCTTCCCTGATGCCCCCCAAATTCGGGTAAGGTGTGCCCCACAGCCAGTGCCCATGGCACCCCCTGCTTTCCTCTTAGGGTACATGCCACAGGATGAGGGACTTGCCTGCTCACTAGTCCACAAGCATCAACAGACTGTGAGCTTTCTAGGGGAGGGACAGTGTCTGCCACATTCATAGCCCAGAGTGCGGCTCCAGGGGGTACTCGATACAGCTTTGAAGGGATGAATGACCACTGATCTCCCAACACACGCGGGTGTAGGGTTGGCATGGAGCTCAGCAGCCCCAGAGGGCAGTATACGAGGCAGGACCTTATAACTGGCAGAGCCATCCAGCAACAGGACAATAGGACAAACAGCCCAACAAGGCCAGGAGCTCTTGTCCCTGTAGTGACTGGGCAGACACAGCTGGCTGACTTCAACTGAGGTTCCATGGTGAGGTCTGGCCTTTGAGGGTGAGCACAGACTGGAAGACCCAACAGCGTTGTGTAACTAAAATTCTACATCTCCAGCTTGCCTGGAACTGGGCCCTCGGTTCCTGCAGCCAAGGATGGGTGCTCCTCCTGTGAGAAGGGCTCTCCAGGCTCTTGCAAGTAGGGGTGCGAAAGTCAGGGTCACACGCCCCCATTACCACAAGAGGGCGCGCTGAGCCTAGACTTGCCCTGAGAGTGCATGCAGGTGGACCAGGAAGGTTACCTGGACTAAGGTGGGCTAGGAGAGCCAGGAAGACTGGCTGAGGTAGGGGTCTGTTGAAGGTAGGATTAGAGAGGTCCAGCACAGGCCCAGTGCTGGCCTCAAGGTCAAAAAAGTTGATTGGAAGACAGTTGTTATTATACTGTCTTTAAATTAAATGCATAATGTTATTATCTATTATTCTGAACCTTTAAATGCAAAATGGGTAATGAATGTGTGTGTACTCTCCCCTACCCCAATGTGGGTAAAGGCTGGGTACTGGGCAGGGGAGGATGTCCCTGGTGGGGGGTGGTAGTCAGCTTTAGGGGTAACAGGGCAGGGAACAACTCTGGATCCTGACTCCAATGTCCTCTCCCGTCCACTCCCCAGACACGGTGGCTTTATCCTGGTTCCCAGGACATCTCTTATTTTGTCCCCTGACACTAATCCCCTTCCCCTGTGTTCTGCAAATGCCTCCTGGCAATGCTGCTATCAGATTTACTCTGAGGTGTGATTAAAAACAGGCCTGGAAGTCCTTCCTGGGCTCTACTTTGCTTCCATCTGCTTTTCGGGGAAGCCTGAGTTGGGATCCACTCCCTTTGATTGACCCAAGGCAGGGAGCTGACCCCGACTCTGCACCCCCACACTCTGGGCCCCACAGCTCATCTGGCAGAAGGAAAGTGCTAGAAAGGACTTGTTGCTTGGTGGCCTTCCAGGACGCCTAGCTCTCCGCCCTTCTCCCAGCCCTGACAACTCAATCCAGCTGACATGACAGGAAGTGGGAGTGAGCAGCAGGGCCTCCAGCCAGGAAGGCCACTTTTCTCTGCTCAAGTGGGGAACAGGGGGCTCAGGCCTGCCTCCCTCCCTGCAGCACCCTCTCCAGGGCTGTAGGCCATTTCCAGCCAATGTGTCCAGAAGGGGAGGCTTCACTCCTAGAGCCCTCTGTCCTTGAAGCAAAAGAAGCTGATCATATGCTCAAGTAGAAATGGAGCCTAGGGAGCTAGTACACTCCCTAGGGGTGCAGCCAAGGGGGTTAGATGTCACTCCAGGGGGACCAGAGGAGGGCTCAGAGCTGATCACTTTCAGAACTACAGCATCCTGGAGTAAGGCTTTGGCTACTCTCTGAATAAGTCCTCCAGCTGTCCAGAAAGGGTGGGGTAAGAGGGAGGATGAGATAATTTGCATTTTATTTGCATTTCATTTGCATATAGTTCTTTTGATGTCCAAAGGCACTGAAATTTCCTGTCCTTGCTTCTTTCTCCCTTTCTTTTTTCTGTTCCTTTCTAACCTCCAGGCAAACCTCTATCTCTCTCTCTTCCCCACAGCTTTTCCTCTACTAAGCAAACAGGGACATGGAATACCAGGCCCGGGGGATTGGCACCTTCCCCATTACCTCTCTCCGGTCCAGAACTCAAAAAGCTGGTTTCATGGTGGAATGGGGGTGGGCCTTTTATACTCTTATTCCAGTTCAGCTAATTGAAGTTGACCAGCAAACAAGTCAGAGGGGGAAGAAATGAAAGTTGTTAACCCTTCTCTGCCCCCATACATGTGCCATAAACCCACCCAGCCTTCTAATTTGCCCCTTCTAAGACCCAGGATGGGTATTCGAAGGAGGAGTGGATAAGAGAAAAAGGGCCTCTGTGCTGAACAATTTACTTGCTCTCTGACCTGGGGCAAGTGCCCTTTCTGTGTGCCTCAGGTCCCTCATATGAGGGGGTCAAAATTATATCTAGGTTTTTCTGCCTCAAATTATCTGATAAAGAAGGAAGGAGAAGGGGAGCGGATTGCCAGATTCAGAAACTGGAGGGCAAGGTTAAAAGACTTTGGGATCTGGCAGACTTGGTTTAAATCCCAGCTCTGCCATCTACTAGCTGCTTTAGCCTCCCTGAACTTCAGTTTCCTCTTCTGTAAAAGGGGGCTAATAATTGTACCTTCCATCTAAAGTTGTGCTAACTAAATAAGATAGTGTGTGTTTAGCATGTAGCACAGTTCTTGGCACATAGAAAGCACTTGATCAATATTTATTGAATGAGTAAATAAATGAACGAGGTAGTATCTGCCACACTCTCCCCACTGCCACCCCTCCCACCCTTTCGTCCTCCCACCTCCCCACTCCATGTTTGGAATCCAAAGCTGTTTTCAACTGTGAACCTCCAAGGTCCTTTCTGTGCTTCAGTATCCCCCCTCCAAGAACTCCATCTCCTCCTTTCCCCTAGGGACCTCAGAATCCTAGGCTGCTAGGGCCAGAAGGCCTTTCCAAATCATCAAATACAGATTTTCTGGCTTTTGGAAAACTAAAACCCAGAGAAGAAATGTGACTTTGCACATAGGGAAGAGCAACAGGTCCCAGATAAGGTGGTCAGAAAATTAGACCCTCTGTAACTACGGCTATGCAAATGATATGCAAATAGAGATATGGAAATCACAAGCACACAGGGGTATATAAACTGTGTGCAGGCATTTTTCTAGAATGACGGCAGGTGAGTGCAGTTGGAGATAAAAAATGGACCTTGGGGAAGCGTAGGGGAGGGAAGAGAAAGAAGGGGAAGAGGAAGTAAGGGAACTGAGGCTGAGAGCATCCTGAGAAGGACCTCTGGGGTCACTGGTCTTCCAAGGAGCCTTTGCTGATCTCTTCCCCCAGCCAGCCAAACAAGAAGGTCCCCTCCACCCTTCTTGCCAGGCATGCGGGGAGGAGAGGTCAGTGTGACTGGGGAGGGTGATTTGTATGAACCTGTAGAATCCCTAAACACTTCTTATTCCTCTAGGGCCACTGTGGCACACCCCTAACCCTTTCTGATACCTGTTGTGTGCCCAGAACTGTTCTAGGTGCCCATGGCAGAGGTTAACAGCCAGGAGGTAGCCCAAGAAAAGGCCCACATAGCCTGCCACACAGGCTGTTAAGAACATCGAAGTGTCATGGCAATTTAGTAAAAGATCACTTCTAACTTCAGAAAGGAGGGGGCATTTGAATTGTGCATAGCCATAGAGGGAGTAGAGCGCAGTGCTTTAGAACACGAGCCCTGATATTTACTGGCTATGTAACATGGGCAAGTTAAACTCTTTAAGCCTCATTTCCCCCATCTGTAAAATGGAAATAATAATAGTACAATGTGCAGGTTGTTATGAGGACAAATTGAGACCCAAAAGCACTAAAGATGCCTTTAAAGTGTTAGCCAGCACAGAGCCTGACAAATAGTGAAAACTCAATAAATGCTGGGTGACATAATATTGGGGTGGATGGTGGAATGGACATACAAGGTGGAAAGAATAGCATAAGCAAGGCGTACAGGCAGAAAAGCGCAGGACCTGTTCTGTGAGCAGGACTTAGTCCTAGGGACTAAAGTGAAAGGAGTCCTATCTGGAAAGGAAGGTCAGGTCCTGCCTTCTTGCCTGCACACGGCTTTCTGGGCTTCCATGTAGGTGGTCTCTTGGGCTCCAAACCACTTCCTGGGACTTGGAGAGAGGAGGAGGAAGGGGTGAGCAGGGACTCAGATGATGAGTCTATGATGGGTGCTGCAAAGAGCACTGTAGTGCGAGTCCAGATACCTGATTCCAGCCAGCCCCTGCCACTAGGGAATTGTATGCCTTTGAACAAGTCATTGCCCAGCTCTGGAAGGTGGCTGTCCCATGGGCACTGGGAACTAACGTCCACATCCATCCTTTCATAGAACCTCACAACAAGCTGGGATGCGGATGGGGGCACAGGCGAGAAGCGGTTGTCTTCACCTGGAAAACGTGCTAATGAACTTGGACCCATCTAGATCCCCCAAAGCTGTGAGGACGCCATGGGGACTAGGTGAGCGAGGCTACCTGCTTAGCCCCATAGGGTGCCAGTTACGATTAGCACCTGCCCCGTTTTACAAACGAGTAAAATGAACTCAGGGAGGTGAAGAGCCTCGTCCCATGCCGCACGGCTGGTAAGTGGTTGGGAGGTAAGATTGCAAAACCGAATTCTCTCCTGCACACCCCCTCGACTTCTCCAAACACCCCGGATTCCTTGCAGCTCTGACACTTCAGGAGTGTGTTTAGACGGAAGCTCAGGCTGGGTCTGGATATCCTGCAGGGGGTTCCTAAAAAGGGGAAGCTGGACCCAGAGTCCGGGCCACTGCGGGCGCCATGGGGAGGAGCCGCCCCGCAGGGTTGGGGCAGACAGGTGTTCCGCGGGGTCGGGACCCGCCCCGGTTGCACCCCCGGCCCCCTCCCCAGGCCCCCAGCTCCCTGTATGCAAATCGCTGCTTTGCATGGGCCCCGGGCCAGGCGCGGGGGCCCTGCCAGGGGGCGTGGCCGGCGGCCCCCGCCCCGCGCCGCGTGCTCACCTGGGGAGTGTGGCAATCCCGGCCGCGCCGAGTGCTGCCCGGGCCGCAGCGGCGGAGCGCGCGACGGCGGCGGCGACGGCTCCGGCAGCGGCTCCCGCAGCGGCGGCGGCCGGGGCCGGGAGGAAGGAGACCCTGGCTTCCCAGGGGGCCCGGCTGGGGCAGACGCGCGGGACCTGGGGGGGCGCTGGCTTTGGCCCCGCCTGGGGCAGGATGGTGAATCTGGAGCCCATGCACACAGGTGAGGGGCGGAGGGAATGAGCTCTGACAGGTGTCACTGAGCGCAGGAAGGGGCGAAGGAGAGGGACACCGTTCTGGGAGAGGAGGGGGACTTTTTCTCCAGCGGCCAGGAGAGGGCGATGTGGATAGCGGGTCGTCCTGGGCGGGCATGGGTGTTTGGGGGACTAAAGGGACGCAGTCTGGTGTAAGAAACCTTGGAAAAGCATAAGGATGAGGGCTGATGTGAGGGGGAGGGATTCTAAAACCCTGATCCCTGATCCGGGGAGCAGCAGTTGTGCAGGACCGGGGTGTGCTGAACTGCTGTAGTCTCAGGAGGTTGCAGGAGATGGGTGGTTCACTCACTCAGCCAGGGGTGTGGACCTGGGAGTGCACAAGTGAGGAAAATACGTGTATCCACATGTTACGTGTTTGGTGTCCAGGCAAATGTGTGGAATGGAGGCGAAGTGGGCATTTATGTCAGGGGAGGGGGGCTTACCAGAAGCAGGTGGGGTGGGGCAATTACAGAGGCACACCTGGGGCAGGTGCCATGCCATGTATTGATTAGGGCTTGTGCATGCATGCATCCCTGTGTGTGAGAGGCGTGTCTGCCTGTCCCCATGTGTGTTGGGAGCGGTGGTGGAGCAGACCCCAGAGGTGGCATGTTTTGGGGACTGAAGATATCTGCACGTGTGTTCCAGGTGTGTCTGTATATGTGTGGGGCGTGCCCACCCACATGCTCTATGGGTCTCGGAGGTGCAGTAGGCTCAGCACATGGTGGGCAGGTGCTCCCCTTCCTTCACTCCCACCAAAGAGGCCAGAGTTCAAACAGGAGCAAGACTCTTCAGAGAGATGGACCCCAGCAGTGGGTGGAAAGTTCTTTAAGACCAAGATCAGAGACTTCCTGGGGGTTTCCCACCTCCTTGTCTACTGGAGGCTCCTGCTCTGGGGGAAGTGGGAGGAGGTGGGACTGTTGGGGCCTGGCAGGGAAGCAGCCTAAGCCCTAGGGGCTTGGAGGATGTAGCAGAGAGCAGGAGGGGATGGGTTGAGGCGGGAACGCCAAGCCTCCATGCATTCCCCTGGGGTGAGCCCCTGGCGGGTGCTTCTCAGAAACCCAAGCACCTCCTCCACCCCATTGTGTGGGCAGCAGGAGTCTGAGCTAAACCCCAGGTGGGGTTTCTCCTGAGGGTGGGGTCTCCATCTACCTTGGGGTGGATTCCTGATTCCTCTCTCTGCGTCTGCCTGCTGCCCCTCCCCAGCCGATCTCCTGAGTCTGTCTCCTCCTGAGTCTGTCTCCCCTCGGGGATGGCTGGGCCATCTGTGGTGGCTGGCTCCCCTTCGGTGGTGCAGCCAAAGGGTCTCCCAGTTTGGGACTTTCTGTGGAGTCTCTCTGACTGGGTCTCTGTTAAAGGGCTCTCTTTGCTGGGTCCTCTTGTTGGACTTTCAGTCTGAGGTCATTTTTGTAGGGTCTTCCAGTGGGGGGCCCTGCTGTGGGGTCTATGAGGGAGGGTCCCTCTTCCCTCGATAGAGTGTTTCTACATGGGCCCCTCTCTAGGGTCCCTTAGTCCAGGATGCTCTTTGCAGAAACTTAGTCTTTTTCAAGTCTTATTTTCCCCCCACAGTAATCCTATATCCTGCCGATTCTTGATAAATAGCACTTTTCCTGTGAGTTCCCAGTCCTGGGCCCTTCAGGACTCCTCAGTTGATTTGCTGGAACAGTTTGGGTGGGGGAAGGAGGCGGAATAGGCACATACAAAGTAGGGCGCAGGTTGGCTCCCAGGTCCCCCATTCAGAGGGCTCCACTAGTCCCCTGAGTCAGCCCCATCTTTCTGCTCTGATAACCTGGGTGCAGGCCATGATTCAGGTCTGCCTGGAGCCCCAGCGCTTTGTACTTTATAGAGCATCGCTCAGCTCACAGGGGAGCACGAAGATCTGAGCAAGTCACCAGACACGGGGGCTCCCCAGCCAAGGAGGGGCTCCTCACTACCAGGCTATGGACAGGCAGAGGGGCAGACAAGAGTCAGCTGGCCAGGGAGGGAGAGAAGAGCCCAAGGAGAGCAGTAGGAAGCCAGCTGGAGGGGGGAACACCTGGTTTGCCCCAGGGTGTCCCTTTCTCTGCCCTTCTCTCAGTCTGAGCTATGCCCCGCCAGGGTTAGGAAAGAAGGGTTGAGCCTCACAGACTGATGCCAGTCAGAGCTCAGGAATGCCATTGGTTTGCAAGGCCTGATTGTGAGAGGGAAAAGAAGAGATGAGAGAGTCTCCTCTAGGGGAGAGCTGGAGCCTTGGCTAGCTCAGAAGTGGGACTGGTGGGTCCCTTGAAGTCCCTTGGTAGAAGTGCTCCCATCAGCAGGTATGTGAGGGAGGACCCAAGAGGGAGCTCCGGTCCCTTCCAGGACATGAAGATGGACACTAGGAGAGAGAGGGGTGGGGCCTCTGCTTTCCCAGAGTAGCAGGGACCCCAGAGGTCCAGGACACTGTGGACACTCAGCCTGCAGCCTGTGGGGAGTGCTGCCTCGCGGGCTTTCTCCCGGCAGATTGCAGATGTTTAGGGAGGGCTGCTCCTGGTCATGCCAAGGCTCAAGGAGGACAAGGCCAGCTTCAGGGTGTGTTGGTGCCAAGTGAGGCAGATGAAGGTCTGCATCTGGTGTCTGGGCTCTTACACAGAGCAGCTGAGCCTCCCCAGGGAAGGGAGTGATGGCAGGAAGCCTACTCAGTCGCGGGCTGAGATAAGAACAGCCCAGCCCCACCCCATACCTCTCTCACTCACCCCTGGCAAGTGCTGTCCGACAGGTGAAGGGTTACAGCGTCTTGGGGAGTTTCGGTGTTGGCCCATTTTTAGGCTGAGACCCAAGAGCCCGTCCCACCCATCAGTCTCAGCCTCCTACCCAACAGGAACAGGTTCTCGCTGTCTTAGCATCCTGTGGGGCTCAAGAAGTTTTACAGGTCATCTCACCCTGCCCCTCCATGTAGGCTCAAGTCCAATCCTAAAGTGTCTCCGTGTTGCTCCCGTAATGAGTACATCAAATGAATAGATGTTGTGGCACAGTGTGGGGAACTTTGGCTCTTTCAAGAGTTATTTTTAGACATGATTGGGACTAACTTTCAAGCTAATTTAAAGGATGAATGAGATGACTTCTGGGTGTATTTAAAGATAATGTAGGAAATGGGTGTTGAAGGAGAGTTTGAGGTCTAGGCATAAAATCACAGTTTAGTTAAAGAGTTACCTTCTGAAATGTCAGGAGTTTAAAATGAGTTGACTCAGAGCCTGATCACCATCCCAACCTCACTGCCTCTTAACCTATAACTGTCCCATGGACACTTTTCCTATGGAGTCAGAATTTGGAGACCGCTAATGGCTTCCCAGGAAAAGGGCAAGTTACAGTGGTGCTGAGACCAAAGCTACCCCTTACAATGGGGGGAGGGGTTACAGGAGGGGCATGCGAGGGGGGCAGGAGGGGAAGGGACCAGCATCTAAGCCTAAGTGTCCGTTTAATTAGTTCATTTATCAGGTGCTTACTCTGTGCCTGGAACTGTGCCAGGCAGTTTCCATTTAGTATTTCATTTAAACCTGGCAATAACCCTGGGAAGGATGTATCATTATTCCCATTTTTTAGGTAAAACATTCACATTCAAATATGTAGCTAGGGTCCCCCAGCTAGTTAGTGATGGCACTGAGATTAAATCCTGGTTTGTCTGACGCCAAAACCCATTCTCTGAATTCCAGTGCTAGTGAAGCAGGTTAAAACCACCAGAGGGGAGAATTTCCTCCGCACCCTCCAGGCAATCTCTGACGGAGGGGCTGGAGGGCTTTTCTCAGCCCCGTTGGAGAATCGCTGGCGTGCAGCAGGTCTGCGTTAGGCAATGCCTGGCTCCAGAGGTGGTACTTCTTGGGTGGGACAAAGGGGAGCCCATTTCTCCACGGGAGCAGAAGGCCAGCAGGAGTAGAGGCCCTTTGCAAATGTGTGCAGGTGGCCACACTAGTAAATTCAGCACATTCATGCACGGCAGACTATACAGATAGTTTGAAACTGCAGCAGAAACGACTGAGGTTAGGGTCAAGAGATGCTTTTCTAAACGCAGTGCACTGGGTGGGGTGGCAGGATAGGGTTGCAGGGTCTCCCCTAGAGCTCTGTGGCCACGCGGTGCAGCATGGATGGTCTGCGGAAGGCTCCACGGAACTCCAAACATTTACAGAGGAGTCTTCCTTCCATTTGGCTGGTCTCAAAAAATCCCTCAAACCACAGTGACTCCTAAGGTTGCTTTATACCCGCCCCTACTTCTAAGTCTTTGGACTCCTCATCTCTGTCTTGCTTGGCGCTGCAGCCACTGTACCTTAGAGGAGTAAATATCTGCTGGAGCCACACACATCATTGCCCTAAAATTTTTTTAAAAAAAGTTTTCTCCCCTCTTTTCCTGGGCCAGAGGAGGTCCACCCGTCCCGCATCCTGATCATCTCTACACCTCGGGGTCCAGGCTGCCAACTGCCTGATTACCTGATGCAAATTAAGACTGCCTGCTTGACTGCGATTGGCTGGGGAGCCAAGCATGCAAATTGGCTCACCAAGACTTTATCTGGTCTGAAAGAGTTAAAGTGCTGCCCCAGAGAAGGGGGGGTTTGTGAGGGGGGTCAACACAATTTGAATAAAATATTCTTCTGTCTTTAACACTTCAGTCTTCGGGTGATTTAATAAGGAGAGAAGCTGAGAGAGAGAGAGTTAGTTCAAAGTTGCCTCTTTCCTTCCCTGGGCTGACCCCAGAGGAGACTCAGAGGCCTTATAGGTGGTGGCAGCTGTCTGTTAAGGGTAAATGTTTAATTTATTGAAATGAAGCAGGGCAGAGAGGCCAGCCCAGCTGCACTTGGGGGCTGAGACTGGGGCCTGGGGTAGGGATTCTCTTTCTGTGGGGCACTGACCTGCTGCCATCCCTTTCTCACTGAGCAAGTTGAAGGAGTAGGAGAGAAGGTAAGGATCCCCAAAGCACAGGATCTCCAAGGAGGGTGATACAGGAACTAGGGTTTGATCCCCAGCCACAGCACTGACCTCTGAGAACCAGGCAGAGCCCGGGCAGGAACTGGGGAAGAAAGGTGAGAAGAGCAAGCCTTAGTTTAAGGGTCCTCTTGTCTTCCAGGACAGGGTTATTATCAAGCACAGAGCTGGGGAGGAGATGAGAGGGATCATTCTTATGCTAGTTTTTAAAAAAAAATAAATTCCCAAACCCCAAAGGAAATGAGGGTTGGGAACGGAAGGTGTCTCCCCACCCCTCCCCTTGTTAAATTTTTACCAGCTGAGTCCTGGTGATAGAAGGAAGGGGCAATGAATGATGCAGAAGATGAGAGACCCTGCAGTGGCACTGGAGAAAAGGGGAAAGAAAGGCAAGGCGAGCCGCAAGCGCAGGAGGAGGGGATTTGTGCCCCCACGCTTATGAATATTCTAATGGTTGTATGTTCGGGAATCAGGAATTTGAAAGTCTGATGGTTGTTGTAATTACACATTCATCTTTGCTGTTTAGTTAAAGCCACATATGTCATAGCAAGAAAAATTGTGACCTGTTATTAAAATCAGTTGTGTTTTCCCTGCAGATATCAAGATGAGTGGGGATGTAGCCGATTCCACGGATGCTCGCGGCACTCTCGGCCAGGTGGAGCCAGGTAAGGGTCTCCTCTTCTGGAAAATGGAACAGGAAAGCAGGATGGGAGAGAGTTGTTGGAAACAATGTTGAACAATGTGGAACCTCTTCTTGCTTGGTCTTTCAGCCAGTCAGACCCAAAAGCTGGGTGTTAGGAACTAAGGGAATTCCTTGGAGATGTGGGCTATGACCCTGGAACATTCGAACAGTAGATATTGGTGTACAGCAAAACAAAACCTCTGGAACTAGGCTAGGAAGGGGCCAGATCCTTAAAAACAAAACCAAAAATAAAGTTCGAGAGCAGCTGTGTTGCCAGCTTCTCTGGATTGACAGAGGCAGAGATTTCTTTAGTAGATGGGGATAGGGTCTTTGAGCCGGAGACATCTCAACAGTCCTACTCAAGGAACTAACCAAAGAGGACTGTGTGCAAAGGTTCCCCTTCCAAATAATGTGTGTGTGGGTGGTATGAAGGTTCAGAGAAGAAGGCTTGGTGCCTGGAGATGACTTTGCTTTGTAAAGGAGAGAAAGGGGTTAGAAAAGAATTGAGAAGAAAGTTTCATAGCTCTTTATTTTGACCTCTATAGTTTAAGCCTTGCTTTGAAAGCTCCATATAATTAAAAAGAACTTAAAGAAAGATGAGTATAAATTGTAACACCACCAAATAACTTTAATAGCATCCCAACTAGACCTCAATTAGTCTTTCATCTGGATCATTAGAGACATAGAAATTAGAAGTGGAAGAGAATCGATGTCCCCCAGAGCTAAAATCTTTTTCAAGTCTTCTACAGCAGTCTAGTTCCATTCTTTTCTTTTCTTGAGGGTGTCGCTCACTGAAACTTCGAACTCCTGGGCTCAACCAATCCTCTTGCCTCAGCCTCCCAAAGTGCTGGGATTATAGGTGTGAGCCACCACCTAGTTCCAGTCTTGAAGCCAAAACACTCAGGGGCAGGAACAAGATAATTGGGGGTCTTGGGAGGGGAGGTTTCTGCAGAATGCATTTACCACAAATTGTTCTGCTTTCCAATTTAATATTAAAACACCATCTACTTGCACAGGTAGCAATATGCATAGAGCTATAGTCTATATTTTGCTTTGTGTGTACAGACGGCAGACTGGGGAGACTGTGGGCCAGTGATATCCTTGTTTCACTTGATTCATTAGCTGAATATGTTTTATTAAGGGTCTGTGAAGGGGGGCACCTGTCCTTCCCAGGTGAGAAGAAAATTTCTTTTAATTTCAAAAACCTGAGCAAGGCTTTAAAATCAGTTCAGCTGGAGAGCGGAGTGATGGGCAGAGTTCCCACACTGACATTCTTCCCTAGAGAAAAATCAGAGTCCAAGAGCCACAATCCAAAGAAGTTGGGTTGCCCTTTCTTGGAGTGGGCTGGAGCCAACTCTGTTCATTCACCTGGGCCCTATTGCCCCAGGTGTGTGGGGACACGGCCAAGAGAGTGTCCACACGGGCAGAAGACCACACTTAACCAGTTTGCTGGTGCTCTGTTGTTAGTTACCATGACCAAGTCAGGGCAATAGTGCAGGGAGTGAAAGTGAGCTGATGGAACACTGCAAGGTGGGCCAGGAAAGGGAGAGAGTTCAGATCTTGGCAGGGTTAGGAAGGTGAGTCTGCTATAGACAGTCCAAGCGAATTCTGGCCTCCTATCTGGAGACTGTGGGAGCTACGTATCAAGTAGGTTAAGGGAGAAAGGATCCAGACATAAACTTGGATCTTTGGAATCTGTCACTCATGTAGGGTTACTACCAATTCATTATGTGGCCTTAGACTCGCCACTTAGCCTTCCTAGGAGGCAGGAACAGATGACCTTTGAAAAGTATAGATTTCTTTTTTGTTTGTTTGTTTTTGAGACACAGTTTCACTCTGTTGCCTGGGTTAGAGTGCCTAGCTCACAGCAACCTCAAAGTCCTGGGCTCAAGGGATGCACTTGTCTCAGCCTCCCAAGTAGCTGGGACTACAGGTGTGTGCTACCATGCCCAGCTAATTTTTTCTAGTTTTAGTTTAGTAGAGATGGGGTCTTGCTCTTGCTCAGGCTGATCTTGAACTCCTGAGCTCAAGCGATCCTCCTACCTCAGCCTCCCAGAGTGCTAGTATTACAGGCGTGAACCACCACGCCCGGCCGAAAAGTATAGATTTAGAATCAAACAGACCTGGGATAAAATTCATAGCTCTACTGCTTACTGGCTGTGTGACCTGATAATTTATTCTTGTCTCTTTTGTAAAGGGGGAAATTTAATGCCCAACTTAGAGAATAGGTTGAGAGTTACTCAAGAGATCATGTCTAAAGCCCTTAGCGCAGTGTTTGGCGCATGGCAACTGTGATCGTCATGACCTCTAATGGCATCATTAGGATTCTGTGGTTCTGTAATCGTGTGGAGTGGCCATCACCTCTGGGCACTTCTGGGCCACAGGTAGCCAGGGAAGGCTCCCCTTCACTCAGGCCAGTTGGGTCAGCCCCAGGTTGGTTTTGTCCCTTTGCCATTCAGGAAAGGATGCCATGCATGTGTGTCCCCCTGAGCTCCCAGGAGACAGTGCTATCTGGAACTTCCACGCTGCCTGGCTCTCCACCACCACTAGATCTTTCACGCCGGGGCTCTGTGGCTGGTAGCATCGATACTTAGGTGATCCTCAAATTACTGCATGTTTTTAAGGGCAAGAAAAAAAGAAGTAGCTAATTAAAGTAACCAAACTTCCTGGAAAGTCGTTCTGACTCATTTTTTACAGAGGAAAGCTTATTATGAGTCACAATGGTTACCAGCGTGGTTTAATGGCTTCCTTTGGATTTGTAAAAGACAGATTGGCCTTCCCAGCAGCATCTGCAGTAAGAGGCGGTTTGTCTCCAGGTTTTAAAGGAACTAGAAACAAAGGTGACTTAGAAAGTCCCAGCTCCCCAGAGTACACTCAGGGCTGTGTAAAATCCCTGGGGCACTGGGAAAGGGAAGTGAGTGTCCCCATCCACACTAGCCGGGAATGCAAAGGAGGGAGGGCGTGAGTCAGGCTCAGACAGACCTCCTGGTTGCAGAGACCCGGCTGGCAGCTCGCTGTCCCTGGTCATGGCCAGTGAGGAAGCTACAACACAGAGAATAAACTGCCCAAGGCCTCAGTGTCCTTGTGGCAAGGCTTGGGGCCCCGTCCAGTGCTGTTTCCACACTCCCCCTCCCAGGACGAAAGCCAAACTCTTTCTAGATTTCTGAATTATCAGCTTTTCTGTCTTCTTTACCTGTTGTTACTTTTCGTCCACTCTTGAGGCCCACGACAATTTTTTTTTCTCTTCTCAATTCAGCGGCGGATGAAAATACAGCCTTACCCACAGTTTAAACGCCCCCAGGCCTGTAACGGACCGCCCCCACGTGCCAGTGTAGCTGACCTGTGACTTCTGACCCTGTCGGTCACGTGGCAGCCTCCATCACAGGGGAGAACAACAGAGCGCTCAGGAGGAAGGAAGGGAAGACCAGCAGCATTTACAGAGCCCCCTCCCGCAGCTTTCCCCACATTGCCTCATTCAATTCTTGCAGTAAGCCTATGCGATAGCGACATCATTGTCCCCATTTCACTGATGAGGAAATGGTGGCTCAGAGTGAAAAACTAACTTGCCTCAAATCACGCAGCGTATAACCAGGAATCAAACTCAGGCCTGTCTAACTGTGTCAGGTTTTTATCTTGGGCCGGCCCCGAGCTCCCTGCATGTTACTGTGGCAAGTGATCCCCCCACGGACCTTTGTTCTTCCTCCCCATAAAGGGAAGGTTGGACTAGATCATCTCTAGGGCTGAACTTTAAAGGATGTGCGCACAGCTCTGCTTTGCAGAAGTCTCTCCATCTGTTCCACATCCTGCAGTTTTGTGCAGCCTTCCTCAGCACCGAGCTTGCTCGATCTCTCCCCGCCCTTCTGCCCCGGGCCCTCCCTGGTCCCTTTTTTTCCACTTCCCTTTCAGTCCTCTGTCCTCCAACACTCCAGCTGTCTTGCTCTGTCTGGGCTCCGATCCTCTTCTCTGACCTCACCGGTAGCCTCACACCCAGCATCTAGGGAGAGGGCCACTTTGTGGCAGACCCTGGGCTCAGAAAGATGAAGAAAGAGTCCCTGTCCTCAGGATCTTTCCTTTTATGTGGCGAGTCCTGGTCTCGTGGGTAATGGTGACAACTTGTGTCAGTAAAAGCACTCTCACTTTGTGCATTTGGCCTTCACAGCAACTCCGTCAGAGTAGGTGTTATTATCCCACTTTGCAGATGAGAAAATCGAGGCTGGTGGTGATGAGATTGTTTACTGCTTTTCCCACGGTCTCATACTTAGCAAATGATGGAACTAGGCCTGGGTCTTTCTAGTGACTTTCTTCCCAAAGATAGTGGCGGGGAGACTCGAGTCAATGTGGAGAACTAAGGACAGAGGACACAAGAGAGTGGCAGTATTGGGGAAATGCCAAAATTATGGAGAGTGACATAGAAAAACAGGGTGGGGGAGCCAGGTTCCCCATAGGTAGACTGATCTAGTCCCAGAAGCAACACCCTGTCTGGGGCCAAAACATGCTTGAGCAGAGAGGTCAGTGATTCTCTTAAGGTCCCAGAGAAAGAATGAGACCCTGCTGAGTCCCCAAGAAACAAGCTGAAAATTACAACCGAGGTGTGAAGTTCCAGGTAGGAACAGGCAGAAGGCTTTTAGTGATGAGTGTGGTTTTCAGTCCAAAATATTAACAAAACTATTCTTTAACTGGCGGAGAGGACAGGAAAAATCTCGGAAGTAAGTACTTGGTGACTCTGTCTAAATGAGGCTCGTGTGTAAGCTCGCCCATGCACACCTACACATACCCCTCCCTCTTTGTGATTAAATGACAGAGCAGGTGTGAAAGCACTTTGAAAAGTGTACATGACCATATGCGTACAATCCACCATGAGGCTGATAATTACTGCAAGCATTCAGGGGGCAAGGTGAAGGGATGCAGGACCAGTCGGCTTGCTTCCAGGACTCCAGTTTCCTGGTTGTACGAGGGGGAGGAGGGGGTCACAGGAATGTAGGGAAGGGACAGATTTCTAGGGTCTGTGCCTCGATTCGTACCTGCTCCATCCCTCACCTCCCTGCAAGAGAAGGATGAAACCATAGCCCTCCAGACGTTGAGGGGGAACTGATAGGAATTCCTGAGGATATAAGGATTCAGAGAAGATATCTTACCCATGCCTCTCTTCCTTTGGAGACACTTCAAAACCATCCCTGGGAAATGAAAGATTCCACTGTTCTTAGAGAATTAGCCTCATCTATTTTCCATCTCTAAGGAAAGCCATCCCCTCAATTTCTCTTGGCTACCTATTCTTATAGCACACTGTCCTTAGTGCCTGGAAGTCCTTTCTCATCTCTGACCTAAGACCCTCGTGCTGCAGCATCAGTGCATTGCCTCTTGTTCTGGCCTTCTCAAACCTCCTCACATCCCACCTGTTTCTGCCTTCTGTGACGGGGGAATTAGAAGGCACCAATTCACCACCCAGCCTCCAAACCATGGCTCCATGTGCTAGAGATCTCGGGAGAGTGGCCGATGGTGCCAGGAATCGCCTATCTGCCCCCAGCACCCAGAGCACCTTAGCTAATAAAGCAGGCACCACAGCAGCTCGTACCTGTCCCCCAACTTACCACTACAGATGCTTTCTCATCTGCAGATTCCCAGAGTAGGCAGGGCAGGATCGTGCTGCTCGGATGGGCCTCGAGAACCCAGGCCAGTCCTGCCTGATGCCGTCCTCTCTCTTTAAGGAAATGGCTCCCGTCGTGGCCCCAGCTGCTACCTCTGCAGCCCCCAAAAGAACATGGGCTCCCTTTCTCTGCGACCTCAGAGAGTACAAAAATAAGGAGCCTGATGCAGAAGTCACCCACGAGCCGTCTTTTACTGCCCAGAGTTTATCAGTGGTCCTTCCTTAGGGCACCGCTTCTCAACTGGTCTCAGGTGGAGGACCAGTGTCTTTATTTCATCTATCACGGACTAGTACCCGGTCCTGTGCTTGACAGTACGCAGCGTGTACCCACCACGCACATGTAACGGTGCCCAATTCAACAGGAAGATCCTGCTGATGGAGTGCCTAGATATGCTATTAACATTTCTAAATTCTTATGCTCACTGTTTGTACATATCTGGCCTCGAACCTTAACAAACAGCATACAGACCAGTCTTGGTTGTTGGCCCTCATGTTGAGGTGTCCTACCTTAGAGGAGTTTGCATCAAGTATAAGAATGTCCCTTTCCTGGCAGGGCATGGTGGCTCATGCCTGTGATCCTAGCACTCTGGAGGCCGAGGCGGGAGGATCGCTTGAGCTCAGGATTTTCCAAACCAGCCTGAGCAAGAGCGAGACCCCGTCTCTACAAAAAAATAGAAAAATTAGCCAGGCGTGGTGGTGCATGCCTGTAATCAGAGCTACTTGAGAGGCTGAGGCAGGAGGATCACTGGAGTCCAGGAATTTGAGGTTGCAGTGAGCTGTGATGAAGCCACAGCACTCTAGCCAGAGTGACAGAGTGAGACAAAAATGTTCCTTTCCTTTGACATCCTATGAGCAATGGATACATCTGACCCTGGGAACATCTTCCATGACCTCCTTGGCATTCCTCTCACTCCTGCTGTGGAGATGGGGTGATAACGGGGTCCCCGCAGGAGTGGGAGGCGCCATCCTTTGCTGGCAGGGGGGGAACGGTTCCCACACGCAGTGCAGCCTGGGAGACCGGCACTGAGCAGCATCCGGAGACTCAGGGTGCTGTGGCTTTCTGAGCCTCAGCCCCTCACTAAGGCACCCCAAACTGCAGGTTCCCCCACCCCCAGGCTGGGAGTAAACAATTTTGGTCTCTTGGGCTCACCCTCCTCCTCAGAAAACAATTAGGGCGATGAACACCTGATGTGGAAAAGTGCTGAACAAGTGGAAAAGGAATTTAAAAAGAAATGTGCAACCAAATTAGGATAAGTCTTAGGGGCTTGAAGAGCAGCCAGAACCCAGACAACGGAGCCGCAGTTACCGTCTGTCCCACCCCGTGGTCGCCCCAGTGCACAGTGGGACAAATGGAGGTGGTTCTTTCCAGGCAGGCTTGGCAGGAGGGGCAGGGCGGTGGGAAGTTGGAGTTTGGGGCCGGCGTTTGCTGGTGGGCCTCCAGAAGGGCTTTTCCTCCCGGAAGGGCTTGTCTAGGGCAACCTGCCCCTAGGAGCTGTCAGGGAGGAGAAGTGGAAAGGGGGTGAGGAGGAGGCCCAGCTTTGCTTTCATCCCCTCTCCCCACAGCCTTTGTTTTGGGGGAAGGGGCAGAGTCAGAAGGAAGCTTTAAAAGGAAGTTGCATGAGGTCATCCTGGCTGGGGCTACCTTCATCCTCACTGGAGCCTGAGGGTCTGGCAGGACAGGATAGGGCAGGGTTAGAGTATGACCAGAGCCCTCAAAAGTGGCCAAATTTCATTTCTAAGGGCTTTAGCCACCAACAGTTCAAAGTTCCCGCCTAGGTTCTTCGTGGACTGGTGGGCTCCAACTGGTGGGCGCTCCTGGGGTAACAGCAGGGGCCTGGGAGGCTCGGGAGGGCAGGCCTTGCTGCCAAGCCAGGAGCATGGGAAACAGCTGCAGGCATCTCCTAAAAGCTCCAGTGCTGTTGTTGACTCAAAAAATAATAGGTGTTCATTTGCATGGCGTTTTACATACAGGCTCCATACAGCACCTTTCATCTCCTCTCCTGCCACTGGCACCACCAAAGTCCCCAGGTCTCCTCTCTCCTGCCACCACCTCTCAGGGCTTTGTTGTGTCTCCCAGACTCCAGGTCTTCCCTGCTACCACCTGGCCCATCCTTGGCTTACCCAGCTGGGAAATCCAGCCACTGGCCTTGCCTGGGTGTGCCCTGTCCAGGTTTGTACAAGAGGTGCAGGTAGGTAGCCCGGCAGGTCTGGGTCCCAATGGTCACCTCAGCTGGGGACACCTAGCCGGCCCTAGCAGGGGGCTTGCCCACCTCTCAGCTGCTCTGGCTGGGGAAAAGAATGAAAAATCTAAGCCAGGGAGCCCAGAGAGGTGCAGAGAGGAGAGGAAACTGGGTGGTTGCTATGACGATGGGGTCTTGGTGCCCAATTTGCATAGGGTGATGATTTCCATACTGCAGGGTGAATTTCCATATCCCTGCCTCAAAGCCTGTTGGGGTGGGGAGGGGGAGAGGGAAGAGGTCATTTGAAATTCAAATGAGGATGATTAAGGTTTTCTTGAGGAGGGAAGCGTGGACAAAAGGGGTTAAGCCGGCTGGCAAATGTGGGCTCCAGGGCTCAAAGCTATCAAAGGGAGGCACGCAGTCGGCTGGCTCCCCTCCCACTCATCTCAGAGGGCCCCGAGACCTGCCCGTGTTACGACTCCTGCCTCACAGGAGAGCCTCTGGGTCTTCATCCCCTCCTGCCCCTGGGCTCAGTTTACCCCTCAGTGTCCTGAGGATACAGCTGAGCTCTTGGGAAGGACCATTGGGTGAATTCTGGTCCTGCGTTCAGCTTACCTCCCTCCGGAGACTGAGGACTGGTCGCATCATATCAGGGTGTCTGTCAGTGAAATTGCACTTTCTTGTTTGGCTGAGGAAGGTGTGAGGACAGATGGATTTACCACCAACCTGGGACCTTAACACAGTCACTTTCCCTCTTTGGGGCTGAGTTTGTGCATCAGATGAAGGGTCTGAAGCTGAAGGTTTCTAAGACCATTCCCAGCCCTAAGGTGCTGGCACCTGTGAACACACTCTAACCCTTTTTACACACCAGTTAGCATTTGCAAGGCTCTCGGGGTGATGTGGATTGCTGCACCCCTAAGATTCTCTAATGTATTAAGAAGGGCTCCCCTGTTCCTCCAACCTGCTCTAACCTTCAGGTAGTTACTTAAAGGCTCTCCGCTCATTTTCCCCATTTATAAAACAGGGGTGCCAATAGTACCCACCTTGTAGGGCTGCCGTGAGGATTAAAGGAGTCAACCTTTGGAAAGCACTCAGAACACTGCCTGCCAGATACTAGTGCTATTTGCTGTTGTTATTATCGGGAGGACAAAGTGTCCCCACATGGTGGGTACAATGACCCACCAGCTATTCCACGTGTGTCCAGGACGCCCACGTCGCAAGTGTGCTTCAGTGAGGGGCCCCACGAGCACCTGCCACGGCTGCGTGGACACCCCACGGGGAGGCCTCCCCGGCAGATGCTTCTGTCAACCCACCACAGGCTCCTTGTGTTGATCCTAACTCAAGTTTGTCTTCACTTCTCAGAAAGTAGGGACATGGCAGGAAGGAGGAGAGGGAGCTAGTGGAAAGGCCCCCTCCTCGCAGGCCCCAGTGCTAAGAGATGGGACAGAGTCACCAAGACTGGATGTTATTTATAGTTGCAGAAAATCAAAAGTTCCTTTTTTTCCCCCTTAAGTTTCTGCGGCAACTCCACATGAGGTTTCATTTGGAGATAACTTGGTGTAGTGTGGACAGCCTTTGCTGGTAGACAGATGTGGGTTTGAGTTTCTACTCAGTGGTTTATTAATCAGTAACCTTGGGCAAGGTAATTAACCACTCTGAGGCTCAAGTTTCCTCATCTGTAAAATGGGGATAATAACACCTACTCATAGGGTGGTTGTGAGGATTAAATGGTGTCACGTATATAAAATGTTTACTGCAAAGCTTGGTGCGTAATAAATGCTCAATAAATGTCAGCTACTAATTAATCCTTATTATTTGAAAACAGTGTTCTGCTGCCAAAATGTTTGAAAATTCTCTGATCTCGCCCTATTCTCCTATTTTATGGGGGAGGAGACAGGGGTCAGAGAAGGGGGATGATTTTCCCAAGGTCACAGCGGGAGTTCAAGACCTGTGCTTCTTTAGGAGCCCTTTCCCTGCCCCAGAAGCACATCCTCCATCCTTTGTTGTCGTTGTGTGTTTCTTTCTGTCTTGTTGTTTCCTTGGACAAAGCCTCCCCTCTCCCCACCAACCTCCCCTCAGAAGAGGCCCAGTCTCAGGATACCTGCTGCTACCGCATCTGAGGGGTCCCCATACTCTTCAACTCTCACTTTTGGGGGGCTTTGTGCCCCCGGCCTGGGGTCCTGTGGCTCTGGGCTTCTCAGTAGAGGGGCATTCACTCCTCCACAAGGGCTTCTGCTCTGTCCTCCCCAGGCCCCTGAACACATGCCCCTGTGTCCCCAGCACTGGGAACACCAGCTCCAGCAAGGAGGGCAAGGGACAACCCCAGTAGCATTACACCATGTGATGGAAAAGACTGAACTTGGAAGGCAGCTGTGGGACATCTGAGGTGCCCTAACCCCTCTGAGCCTCAGTTAACTGACTGGTGACACCGGAGCTCTGTGCCTGCAGCCCTGCAGACCTCAAGGCTGGGGAGGATCCCATAGGAAATGGACGTGACAGTGTGCTGCAAAGTAAAGGAACAGCTGCGCGTTGGTGGCAAGCGCCCTGACCTTGGAGCCAGAACTTAGAGATCTGAGTTCTTTCCTTCCAGCTCTGGCACAAGTGACCTCGGGCAATTTACCTAACCTCTCCCAGCCTCAGTTTCCTTATCTGTAAGTTTGAATTGTGAGGAATGAATGAAATGAGACCCTATCTGTAGCAGCTTTTGAAAGTGTGAGTTGTTCTACAAGTGTGAGATAGCATCTCCCTTCTAAGCTTTCTCCTCACACACTGCCCCTCTGAGCCACACAAAGGACATCTTTGTGCCCAGGTGACAGCCAGAGCCCAAATGCCTCTCCCCACCTCAGGCAGGTAGCTCTTCCTCCTCTTTCTCTCCCCATCCCTCTCACCCCCATTTCCTAAGCCCTGGGATGAGGGCTAGGATAGAGTCTCCCAGTCTCTTACTGATCTTAAACCTCTCTGAACCTCTTAGGGCTGGAGCAGTGCTGGGCTGGAATAAACATTGAAAGAACCCCATGGGCAGTCATGGAGAAAGGAAGTCCAGGCATTGGAGCGCTGGGATTTTGTTCCTGCTTTACCATTTGTTGGCCATATGGCCTTTTGCTTGTCACTTGTCCTCTCTGGGACTCAGTTTCCTCACCTGTAAATGGTGGGGCCAGTCTCTGTGGTTCTCCTCTAGCACACAAAAAGTTCAGTTAGAGAAACAGCAGCTGCCAGATGGAGTGGAATGCCAGTAGTCCCAGATACTCAGGAGGCTAGGTGGGAGGGTCACTCAAGGCCAGAAGTTCAAGTCCAGCCTAGGCAACATAGCAAGCCCTTGTTTCTTAAAAAAAAAAAAAAAGAAGAAGAAGAAGAAGAAAAGAAAAGAAAAGAAAAAGAAAAATAGCAACTGGGTGGGGTTCTTCTCTGAGATGTGCTTAAGTGGGTGCAACCAGAACAGAGCTCTTATTTAACAGAGCTTGTTTAACTTCCTTTGAAGTTGGATTTTTATTGTTTTTCCAGGGTCAGGGGACTATGAGTCGAGATTTTGATTGGGAACTTGGATCTTCCCCATTCCTTGCTGCAGTAGCCTGAGTCCCTGGACTCTTTTTCTGGAACCTGGTGCCATCTGCCCAGGATGCTCCTTCCACTTAGCTCCTGACCAGGCTGCCCACTTTTGCCCCTGTGGTGGAGACTGCAGCATCAGTGTGTGGCCAACAGGAGATGAAGGGGCAATGCATAGAGAGCCCCATCTATAGCTCGGATGGAGAAGAAGTTGTATTGTATTTCCAAAAAAATTAGGAGACCTTAGTGAGGTCTTATCAAAAACCTTAGTGAGGCCGGGCGCGGTGGCTCACGCCTGTAATCCTAGCTCTCTGGGAGGCCGAGGCGGGCGGATTGCTCAAGGTCAGGAGTTCAAAACCAGCCTGAGCAAGAGCGAGACCCCGTCTCTACTATAAATAGAAAGAAATTAATTGGCCAACTGATATGTATATAAAAAATTAGCCGGGCATGGTGGCGCATGCCTGTAGTCCCAGCTACTCGGGAGGCCGAGGCAGTAGGATCGCTCGAGCCCAGGAGTTTGAGGTTGCTGTGAGCTAGGCTGACGCCACGGCACTCACTCTAGCCTGGACAACAAAGTGAGACTCTGTCTCAAAAAAAAAAAAAAAAAAAAAACCTTAGTGAGGTCTTATCAAAGAGGGGCCTTATCAAAGAACAACATGAAAAATTGCAGTGGGAAGCTGGGACGGCCTCCGTCCTCTGGGGCATGGCCCCAGGCTCCTGGTATCTGTGGGAAGGGGCTGGAGAGTAGGCTTTGGGGTTCAAATCATGACCATGCATGTGGAGGAAAGTCATCAGGACACTCAATAGGCCATGTCACAAGGAAGCCCTGAAGTTGGTCATGTTGACTCTCCCCTGGGGTAGAGAAGTAGAAGCTTTAAATCATGAAAGTCCCCAAATCCACAGACTGTCAGAGGTAGAGGGTACCTGAGAAAGCACCCAGTCCTGGGGTAGCAAGTGGATGTCTTCAGGAGACCTAATTCTTTTTTTTTTTTTTTTTTGAGACAGAGTCTCACTCTCTTGCCAAGGCTAGAGTGCTGTGGCATCAGCCTAGCTCACAGCAACCTCAAACTCCTGGGCTCAAGCAATCCTCCTGCCTCAGCCTCCATGCCCGGCTAATTTTTTCTATTTTTGGTAGAGACAGGGTCTCACTCTTGCTCAGGCTGGTCTTGAACTCCTGAGCTCAAGTGATCCTCTTGCCTCAGCCTCCCAGAGTGCTAGGATTATAGGCGTGAGCCACCGCGCCTGGCCAGGAGAGCTAATTCTGATCACCAGTGGTGGTCACCAAGCCCTGAGTTTTAAGGAAAAGGAAAAGGTGCCGTGATCCACTGGTGATGTCTGCCCCAGGCATGGCAGCATCCTTGCACCTGCCCTCCACACCCTGACCCTCTGCTAGTGGGGAACCAAGACTCAGACCTCCCAGCTCCTAAACCAGTGCTCTTCCCACAGTCCCTCGGGGGTACACCTGGGTCCTGTTCTTCAGGTGGCTTCAGGGTTGTCCTCAGGGTTTCCTCCAGGGCATTTCCTCACTCCTAAGAAGGAAATAGAGGAATGGACACAAACTTTTTAAGTATTTGAAGAAAACGAAGGCTACAGAAACGAAGCCACTTGCCCAGAGTTCAGTGTAGCACAGCCTTTGAGGTGAGCCTAGAGAGCCTAGGTGTTCTCTGGACAGAAATCTGACCATTAGGCAACACTCCCTTGTTCCTTGGAGGAACCTCAAGTACCAGAAAAGGTAGGTGTCGTGCCCGTGGGGTCCTGGAGAAACACGTTTTGCCTGGTTTGAATGACCACACGGGAAGTCTCTGGGCTGCTCTGGTGGCTGGCCGCTCATGAGCATTTCCGAGGTCCTGGTACCTTCGTGACTGCTCTCCCAGGAAGTGCCAGCAAGTTGCCAAGTGGTCATAAAGTGTCACTGGAAGTCTTAGTGGGTTATACAGGAGAGCAGAGCTGGTGAGGAGAGAGAGAGCGGTCCAGAAGTGGGAGAGGCTCAGCCGGGCGCTCTCCGCGTTGTTTACCAGGCAGAAGTGAACAGTCCTGCTCGAACAGTTCTCGTGCTTCCACCTCCCTCACCCAGAGAATTGCTCCCCAGGCAAACTCACATCCCAGGCTGCCAAAGCTATGTAAATCAGCCAGGCCTGCGAGGCTGGGCTGCGGGCCCAGCGCAGAGGTGAGAAAGCAGGCGGCCCTGCTAGGGGGCCCACGCCCAGCTCCTGGGGTTTGGTGACCACAGGGTCCCGGGCGAGAAGAGGTGGAAATCGAGGCTGCTTTTGACATGGGGCGCCTCCTGCACGGTGATCCTTGGACTTTCTCCTCGGGACTCCATTGGGTATTATGGCCATCCTGGCCTAAAGAGATTGTATCGGAATCCTGGGGCTCTCCCCAAATTCAATGTGCCTTTTAGCCTTTTTTGATGACTTAATCCAAATTCTATGGGCTAGGATGCTGTCTTCATAATTAACCCAAATCCCTCCAACTCCAGCTCTGCTTCTTGCTAGGAGATCTTTGGTGGAGACGAACAGTCCTAAGTACTGGGTGGGACCAGGGAAATGCCGGAGTTGGGGAGTTAAGTTGGGCCTTGCATACGTCCTCAGACCTTCTCCAGGTTTAAGAGACGCCAAGAGTGGAGTCATGCTAGAGTGGGAAGAACACACTATGTTAGGGTTGGAGACATGGGTTTTTGTCTCCCCCAGGGGTCATTCCTGACACACACCCATACTTTAAAAGCTCTGTCACTTTGTACAGTCACCTACCCTTGTTGAGACTCAGGTTTCTCACCTGTAAAATGGGATGAATAATAATACCTCATCTTCCCAAAGGCCGAGAACTTACCTGAATGATCAGCTAAGGTCCCTTCCAGCCCCATGAGCCAGGGCTCCAAGGTGTTTGTGTCCTCTCCTGCTTTCTTGCCATGGAGGCCTCGTGATCCAGAGATTCCTCGGGGGTCTTTGAGAACCAGAAGAGGCCTGGAGTGATCCCAGCTGGTGGCTCTTCCAGCTTGGCATGGATCTCACTCATTTGCCCCAAGATCTCCAAATAGGGGATTTTGGTGCATCCTTTGTGAGCCCTTTCTGCCCTGCCTCTCCCTTCTGTGTACTTAATCTTTTTATTTGTGTGCAGAGCAAACAAGGCAGAGGGAAATGGGCAGAGTGCGCTGGTCCTCCCTGTGCCTCTCTTTGCAGATGCTACAGATAGTGACCGGATTCTGGGGGGGGGGGGGGAGTAGAAAAAGCCCTGGTACATTTAAATCAACTGCATTGAATCCTAAAACTTTGGGGGGTGGGTAGCAAGAATTTTAGAGGTCACTTGAGATTGCCCCTTTGATGCTATCAAATTGCCCCATCAATTCAAAACCCTCCTCTGTAAGAGCCCTGAAATAAGCAGTCTCTGCTGGAGTGTCCAGCAGAGGATGGGGAGCTCTGTCGATGTGAAACTGCAGGTTTCACTGCGGGACAATTCCAATTTTTACAGAAGTCTTCCTTATACTGCAACGAAGCCTGCTCTTCCACCATGGGTCCTTGTTCCGCTCTTTGGAGCTGCAGGCTAAGCCTACTTTACTTCTATGCCAGAATTTGGGGCTGAAGGAAGAGTCCATGACGTTCATCTCAGTACTGACTATGCACAAGCCACAATGCCAGGTGCTTTCAAATGTTCTCTCATGAATTTTTCAAACTTTTACTTTGAAAAATTTCAGACATACAGAAGATAGCAAAAACACTTTAATGAAACAGCCACGTCTACCCATGGATAGCCATGTAACGATTTAATCATCAACATTTTGCCACATTTGCTTCATTCATTTTTCTAAAGTATTTTATTTGATTTATAACTTTATTTTTTAGATAACTTTTTATTAGGGATGCACACAAAAGTGGAAGCTGATACAATGAGCCTCCACGTACGTGGCACCTGCTCTTCGCAACCACCACATTTCTGCCATTCTTGTTGCTGGAATATTGTCTTGTAAATTGTAGACATTATATTAACATTATAACATTTCAGATGGATACACATGGGTGTATGCATCTCTAAAACATAAGGACATTTTCCTTCTTGAGCACAATATCATTATCACACTTAACAAAACGAATCACTCGTTTAATACTCATGGCAGTTTTGATGGTAAGCTGTCTTAAAATATGCACATGAATTTTTAATTGCCTTCAGTATCAACTATGATTTTTTTCTATTCTTGGTTCCAGTTTGAGATTGGTTGTTGGTATTGCTGAAGAAAGTCTTTATTAGGCTTTACAATGTAGCAGATGGTCTTAAAAGTGGGGCATATCTGTGCAATTCGACTACGTTAGCTGATTAGCTAACACGAAGTAGAAAAGCAGATTTACATTTTATATTATTTGTCAAAATAGAATTCCCCAATAAAAACAAATCTTTGGTTTACATTTTTAAGAATTTTTATCATGGTAAAAAAATGCATGACATAAGATTTTCCGTCGTAACCATTTCTAAGCATACAGTTCTACCTCATCTATCTTTGATTTCTATAGCTGATGTTTTAACCTAAATGCAGGGCTTTACATTTATTCCTGTTACATTTGGTTTTGTTGGTTTTGGCCTCCTGTGAGAGTCTACCAAAACATTTCTAATCCTGACTCTGTCATCTACTTCTATGTATTGCTTCCAGCTCTCTGCTTTGAACCCCTTCCGAATTTGATCAGCATCTATCCTATTTATTAGCCTAAGCTGTTGATATTAAACTCTAAAAGCATAATTAGTTTTTTCTGTGTCAGACACTTGGTGCAGTGGAATTCTTGGAAAAACTGTGTGAGTTCAGTAGTCGAGAAATCCGAGTTCTTGTCCTGGTTCACGTTCTCTGAGGACATGTAACCTCGGAAAGCAGTTTTCCCCTCTGAGGTTGGACTTTAGTGTTGGACTCTGAAAAACAATGCTCCTGGCCATATGTGCTCCGTCCTGTTCTGTTTTTTCTGCAAGTGGCAGCCGTCTTCCAAAGAGGGAGCCGGAGCTTGGAAATAGAATGTGTTCAGGTTTCTGCAGATGGTGATGTCTGTGGTTTTTTAGTTCTGAATAGAAGGTTAGTTTTTGTAGCAATTTGTCAGTGATTTGGACTAGTTAAACACATATTCAGCATCTACTACATGCCAGACATTGTTTTTATTTTTTTATGTTTATTTTTTTGAGACAAAGGCTTGCTCTGTTGCCCAGGCTAGAGTGTAGTGTGCCATCACACATAGCTCACTGCAACCTCGAACTCCTGGGCTCAAGTGATCCTCCTGCCTCAGAGTCCCAAAGTGCTAGGATTACAGATGTGAGCCATTGCACCTGGCCGCGGACACTGTTTCAGACACTCGGAGTACAAAGATGAATAAAATATAATAACTTTGACCTTTGGTAGCTCACAATATCATAAGGGAAATAGGCAAACCACTGACCCTAAAAAATTATGGTATGTGCTATGAGAGATATAAGTAAGAGATGAGGAAACACAGAGGAGGAAATCCTTTATCTTAGCTGAACTTCATGGAGGATGTGACAGTTGAGTTGGGTCTTGGAGGATGAGTATATATTTTCTAAGTAGAGAAGGGAAGAGAAGAGCATCCCAGTGAGAGAGAACCGCATATGCAAAGGCCCTAACACAGGACCAGGCTCTACCTTTAGGGAAAGGGACAGGGATTGCCCAGAAGTCAGCTCTGCAGTTGCACAGAGCTTCCCAGTTTAAAAACTGTGGTGGCAGCTTTATCTCACTCAATTCTCACTGTATTTCTGGGAAGAGAATGAAATGGAATCATGATCTTTTTTACCATTGAGAAGCCTGAGGCTTCAGGAGGTCTCTGCATTGACCAACGTCACATAGCTTGGGGGCGAGGGAGCTCAGGCTTAAACCCCAGTCCTCTGATTTCAAGTCCAGGACTCTTTCCAAGCATGCCCCACTGCTCCTCCACATGACATCTTAAAGGGATAGAACAGAAGTTTCTGGCACCCATGGACCAGTGTTTAACACCATGTGATCATCCATTCCTCACAGTGGAATTCATTTCCAGGTGAACGAATTTAAGTGTTCTGAGAAATCTGAGCACTGGGGCAGCAGGGAACCCAGGGAAGCCACAGCACAGGTGCCGGCTCCCAGGGCTTCCTGTAGGCTGGGTGGGGAGAGGTGCCCACTGGAACAAGTCCAGAGGACCATGGGAGAGAAGCAGGCACAAGCGCGGCAGGAAAACAAGGTCTGAGGTGGTTTCCCCTCAGCCAGATCTGGAGAGACAATCAGCAGTGTCATCAGATAACATAATGCCTCTATTAGACGACGTCACCACGTCTTGACGCAGACCCCCAGATGCTCTGCAGAGCTGGGAGCCATGAGGGAAGCCGCGTGTCCTGAGAACACGCTTCCCTGCTCAGTAGTGGAACTAGAATGAGATAGGAATAGCTCAGGAAACGCAGCCCTTACTGAGTACCACGGGCCAAGCCACGCACTACTCTCTGCTCTCCCGGGAGCATCGGGGGCCAGTCTCCTGGCAGGCCTGGCTAGCCCTGGCTGGCCCTGGCTGGCCCTGGCTGGCCCCAGCTGGCCCCAGCACGTCCAGCCCTTCAGTAAGCCTGGGGAACGAGGAAAGTTAGACACCGATGCTGCTGCAGGTAAGAACGAATTCGATGAGACGGGAAGCCCCATCGCCAGTTTCCAAGCGGGGCAGGTGCATCCTCCTGCGGAGGGGCCTCTTGAGAAGGGTCGTGGAAAAACTTCTGGGCAAGAGAAATTGTTGATTTTCTTGGCTGATGGGTTTCAAAATTAATCTCCAAATTCTGCGTGTTCGCCTTTTTCATTGTGTGGATATCACAAACATCATCATAACGGCATTCACAGAAATCAGAAGTGGAGACATTTCTTAAGTGTTCACTAAACTGATGGCCTCCTCCAAGTCAAATTGGCTTTTTTGGCCTCCCAATGTTTCTCTTACTTTCTGGGTCTCATTCACATGTGTATTATTTTATCACCTTTTCCTGGAAGCACCTTCCCCTCTCACCTTCCAGGACACCTGCCTGCCCCGTCTCCCTCCCACTCGAGCACTGGCCTCACTTGCCGGTGCCTCCACATCGTCCCAACCATGACCCTTTTCATCTTCATCTGAATTCACTTCCTTTGTAACCTGAGTCCTATGGCTTTAAATATCGCCTATAAGCTGATAGCTACCCAATTTATACCTCCTGACCTCACACTTCTCCTGAGTCCAAACTCATGTCCCCACCTCCCCTGGGATGTCTAACTGCCATCTCAAACTTAACAGGTCCCAAACATTTTGATTTTCTCCCGCCAGCCTGCTCCTCCCTGAGTCAGCCTCGTCTCAGTGGACGGCACTACAACACACGCCATGGAGGAAGCCCAAGCCCCAGGGATCTTCCTTGACTCCTCTTCCTTTTGCCCTCTGTGTCCCTCCATCAGCCAGTCCCGTCAGCTATATCTTCAAGTGGATCCCAAATCACGTCCTTCTCACTTTCTCCACCACACCCACTCCATCCTGTCCACTGCCCTCTCACCTGGGCCATTGCCACAGTGCCCCTTCCTGCTCTCTTACCCCCTACAGGTTTACACACTTAAGTCAGACCATGTTACTCCTCTGCTCAAAATCCTCAAATCACTCTCATCTTCCTTGGAGTGAAAGCCATGGTCTTCACCATGGCCTCACCACCACATCCCACATCCTCTACCCCAACTCACTCACTTAGCCACCATGACATCATACTGCTCCTCTGCAGGCTAGCCTGTTCTTGTCCCAGGACCCAGTCCTTCCATCTGGAATGATCTTCCCCCAGACCTTGGAAAGGTTGGGTCCCCACTTTGTTCAGTGAAAATATCACCTCCCTGGGTGACCTTTCCAGACCATCTTGCTCGTGAACAGCCTCAGACACTCCCTGTCCTACTGTGCCTTACTGTTCTCCACGGCAGTTATCTCTAAATGAAATTAAATTACACATTTGATCACTTACTCCTTTCATGTCTCTTCAATGAAAAAAGAATCTCCATGAGGCCAGAGACTTCTTTGTCTTCAATATTGCATCCCCAGTGCCTGGAACAGTGGCTGGCACAGAGAATGTGCTTAGTAAACGCTAGTTGAATTAATGGATTTGCTCTTTTGTCAAGTCTTTGAGAATCACTCCTTGTTAGTCCAACTTCACAATGTCACAAATGGATTTTTTAAAAAGATAAAAGTAATTTTGCCTTTTGGTCTACCCCTTTAAGCATGAGTAGTGTAGTATGTGGTCCCTTCCCATCTTTAGCTGCCCTCACAGGTTTTATATATCATCTCAGCTAATCCCAAAATCAGGCTTCTACTCAGAGATCACTTTGTATCTGACTGTGGTCCTCTTTGCAGGGATCCTGTAGCTCTTCATCCTCTGCGCTCATCCTGCCAGGCCACTTGCTCTCAGAGATGCTGCACGACCCTATAGGAAAGGGCTGTGTCTCCCTATAGTTGTTCAGAACAGAGCAGAAGAAAAAGGGTCAAAGATTCAGAGGATTCTCTTAGACCCCAATCATTCACCTCTCAGGTGTTTCTTGAGCCTCTGATCCGTGTTGGCAGCTGTGGTCATTTTGTGGCCATTGAGGACACAAGAATGAATGTCACTGTCCAGTTTTCGAAGAATTCAGACTAGTAGGACAGAGAAACTCAGTTGGCCAATGAATGCCATGTGACCAGTAGAGAGAGCGCCCAGATTCCAGAGGGGAGAGGGACTAACTTTGTGCAAGGGAGCAGTGCACGGAGGCATGGTAAAGTGACTGGCGTGGCGTGTCTCGACATGAGTGCATATTCTGTGTGGCCGGAGCTCGGGGTACCTGGGAGGGAGTAAGATAGGATCATGAGCAGCATAAGACAACAGAGGAAAGGTAGGCAGAAAATAGGATGTATGGGGAATTATATGTGATGCTAAGGAATTTGGACTTTATGCAAAAGCTATTATGAGAGTTCCAAATTTGTTTACTCATTTATTTATACATTTAGCCAATAGATTTTGGGCTTCCACTAAGCACAATGCTAGGCTCCGAGCATACAGTATTTAATAAATAATCATTGTCCTTGCTATCATAGAGACAGTAATCCATGGGATTCAAAGGAAGGTTGTATGGCAGCTTTTGCCCTGGAGAGTTATATGAATAGGAAACTTTATCATAGCAAAGAGTGGAAACGATTCCACCAACAATAGGTATATATTTAAGCAAATCATGGGACAAAACGTATGTAATAGAATATTATGTAGCCATTAAAAGTGATGTTTATGTGGCCGGGTGCAGTGGCTCATGTCTGTAATCCTAGCACTCTGGGAGGCTGAGGTTGGAGGATTCCTTGATGCCAGGAGTTCAAGACCAGCTTGAGCAAGAATGAGACCCTGTCTCTACTAAAAATAGGAAAATTAGTCAGGCATGGTGGCACATGCCTATAGTCCTGGCTACTTGGAAGGCTAAGGTAGGAGCCCAGGAATTTGAGGTTGCAGTGAGCTGTGATCATGCCACTGCCTTCTAGCCTGTACGACAGAGTGAGACCCTGTCTTAAAAAAAAAAAAAAAAAGAGATGTTTATAAGCATAAGAGAAATATTAATAGTCATGATGTTCCTTAGTAGCATAGCAGAAATACTTACGTTGCTCACTGGAAAAAGCAGGGTTAAAATGTATACAGAATGATATATATCTATGAAGAAATACAATTATAAAAAAGACCATAAAATATATAAAAAGTTTAACTATGGCTGCCTCTCAGCAGAGCCATTTTTTTTTAATACTTTAGACTTTTTTCTGTACCAAAAAGCTTTTCTGTTAAGCACAGATTTACTTTCTCAGCCCTACATTTATTATAAAAGAATAAAGGTGAACAAAATAAGAAATAAACATTGAGGGAGGGGAAAAAACAGAACAGACACCTGTCTACCTGATGTGATTTAGGTGGCATCACTCCTGGAGGGCTGGGCTAGTGGGGGACTTCTTGCTGCAGGGCAATTCCTGCAGGGTCCATGGCTGGTCGCCTCTTGATCCCTTGGTCCATGGAGAGATGTAGCAGCTGCCCCGTCTGTGGGGTGCAGCACACGAACAAAGGCAGGGGCAGAACGAGCGCTCTGGCTGGTACGGAGCCCTGCTCCCATTGGGCTCTGATTGCTCTGAGCTTGCATGAGTCAGCCCGCCCTCCAAAGCAACTTTTTCCCTGGCTGCCCACCTCCTTGGAGGAGACTTTTAAAAGACATTTCCAGGAAACAGGACGGGGAGGATCCTGGCTACAGGGGAAGTTGATGCTCTTTTTCGAAATAAAGACACACTCTTCTCCACGTCCTAGTTTTTCTCTAACCTTCAGCCTCTTCCAATCCTCCTAGCAACTAATATTTTGTTTTTTTCTAATCTCTTCCAGGAAATGATCGAAATGGCCTAGATTTCAACAGGCAGGTAAGAACTTGGGTCAGAAGAAAATGTTTCTTTTATAAATTTTGGGAGTTCCCTGTAGTAAGTCAGGTGTTCAGGATACAAAGATTAAGTACAGTGTGGGGTGTTTATTCATAAACTCCAAGCTTTCAGGATTAAAGGACCCTGAGTCCAACCTCCCACCCCACCACATTATCCAATGGCTCTTCAGCATCTGCCTCAAAAGAGTTCTGATACATGGACGCCTGTTTAGGGTGAGCTGCATGCCAGATGGGATGCAGAAATCTAAGACGACAGCTCTTTTCCCGTCGAAGCTTAGCCTGTGTGGACTGTGTACAGAAGAATTTATGGAGCCACAAAGGCTGAAGTGCCTGGGTTTCCTCAGGGAATTCCTGATTTAAAGGAACAAGATAGGAAACATAACAGGAAAAATGGGAACAAGCAGAAAGAGCTCAGAAGGAAGCATGTGACCAGGCTCAGGAGGGCAACTTGGACACAGCTTGGTGCTTTGAAAGGAAACCGAGTCAGGTGAGGCTAGGCTTAGCTAGGGAGGGCTAAAGGCAGGGAGAGGTGGTGTTGGAAAGATCGCAGGGTGGATGGATGTGGATGTGGAGAGAGAAGGGTGCAGCTGACGGAGAGGACTTGCCTGTGAGGTTAGAGGCTGATGGGAAGACCAGGGGGTGGAAAGTGGGACAGGGCGTGATGTCTGAAGCAGACAGAGGAGTAGGAGAGTTTGTTGGGAGGAGAAAGTCAAAGCTGGAGCCAAGCAGGAAGCAATCATGGGAGATCCTAGAGTGGGGCAGAGGGGCAAGAATTAGAGTCAGAAAGCCTGGATTTTGGTCCTGTTTCTGCCACTAACTAGCTGTGTAACCTTGATCGAGTTATTTAATAATTTTGGTCTGAGTTTTCCCAGCTGAAAAATTAATTTATTCCATAAATCTGGTGTGTGTGTGCGTGGGGGGGAACCTATACCATGCCAGATATAGGAACAGAAAGAAAATTAAGACACAGTCTGTGCCCTGAAGGGCTGGACGTCTAGTGCGAGGAGAGGGGAGGGTGTCCAGAGAGGGGGGAGGTGGGGAGAGAGAGACTCTTAGGTGAATGATTAGAACACGATCTCATTTATGCTTTACTGGAGATGTGTAAAAAGCATGGAATCAGACAGAAATGGGAACACTTCATTCTTCCTGGGAGCTCAGAGCAGGCTTCATGGAGGAGGAAATATTTGACTCTAGCTCTGAAGGATGAGTAGGAATTTGTTGGGCAGAGAAGAGTAGGGTGGAAAGGGGGAGAGGGAGAGAGCAAGAGGGGAGGGAAGAAAATGCCAAAGCAGGGGTGCACTGGGTAGTCACTGGGGCTCCCCCCCTAGATTCTGCTATTCTGAATCCAGGTGTACGTGGAAGTCTAGGATGGGCTGGAGGTCAAAGGCAGAGGTATATTCTCCTCTTTATCTGTAGGGTGATTTGTAGTCAGCATTTCCTAAAAGGCTGTTAATTCTGGGTGTATCCTTCACAGTCAGAGGAATAATCTTGAGTCCTAAGCCAAAAACTCTTAGGCGGGCAAATTCTGCAGTTTTGTTCATCAGGAAGGCTGAGGAATTTGCTAACAAATGAAGGCCACTACTCTTCCTCTCCACTTGAGACCTAAAACAGAGATAGGCTTCAGTTAAAGAGAGATCTGGGTTAGCTATGGGGAAGGACTTCCAGTCAATGCAGTTTATTAGACACTGGAACAACTACCAAGGGAGGGAAACTCTAGAATCAGTTTCTCACTCAAGGTCTTTAAGTGTGAGACAGATTCTTATCGAAGAGATAATTTGGCCCAGTCTGCTTCAAGGGCAGGCGGATGGAGGAGATTCCCAAGGATTTTGTGATCCTGAAGGATGCTGTGATCTGATCCTAAGCAGGTGAGGGTGTGGCCTGTACCCTGTGCTTTCTGCCCCCAGGACTCAGGATTCCCCAGCCCAGGGCCCACCTCTCCCTGCGCCAGGCCCCGGGACGAGGTGCACGGGGAGGAGCCTGTCCCACACCATGGCTATAGGGTGTCCCACGCCAAGACAGCCAGCCAGGAGGTGGCCAGCTCCACAGGCCCTGTGGGTTTGGCTGCCTGTGTGATCTGTCTGAGGCTGCTTGAGAAACCCTTGTGCTGGAGACAAGGCCAGGGGCAGCCTGCAGGGAGGCCCCCAACCCTTTGAACATCTTCTGGGGTGTGGTTTCCGCACAGATTGGCTTCTGCAGGGAGTGGGCCTCACTCGAGTTTGTTTCCCTTGGATGAGCCTCGTGGGGTGGTTGTTCCCTCCCTCCCCTGGGAGGGGTTTGGAGCTCTCATCACTGACAAGAACAGACAGGACAGGTCTCTCCTTTCAAGAGGGGGGGTGGAATTTGGGAGGAAGAGACACTCAGCCCAGTCACACGCATTTACACACGTATCCCGGGCCATTCCCCTGCTCACGTTTGGACCAGCTCGCCTGCAAGTGGCCACCAGGACTTCTGAGGCCCCGGGCTTGACATCCGCCCTCACGCTCCTCAGCAAGGGGAGCGAACCAATGCTGGCTGGCCGCCAGGCTCTGGGCAGAGTGCTTTCGGCACTGTATCTCATTTAATTCTCACTGTAAACCAGCAAGGGAAAGGTTGTTGTTCCCATTTTACAGGTGAGGAAACTGCCTCCCAGGCAGCCTTGCCTTTTTCAGTGAGGGACTTGAGATTAAATAACTTGACAAAGATCACACAGTTGTTCAGCTGGCTGAGCCAGGATTTGACTCTTTTTTTTTTTAAGACAGAGTCTCACTCTGTTGCCTGGGATAGAGTGCTGTGGCATCAGTCTAGCTCACAGCAACCTCAAACTCCTGAGGCTCAAGTGATCCTCCTGCCTCAGCCTCCCTAGTAGCTGGGACTACAGGCATGTACCACACGCTCGGCTAATTTTTTTCTATTTTCAGTAGAGACAGGGTCTCACTCTTGCTTAGGCTGGTCTTGAACTCCTGAGCTCAAGCTATCCTCCCGCCTCGGCCTCCTGGAGTGCTAAGATTACAGTCGTGAGCCACCAGGCCTGGCCCTGAGCCAGGATTTGAACTCATGCCTCTTTGACTCTACATCCCATTTTCCCATGATGCCTTGCTGCACCCTCCCCTTTCCCTGTATGTGCAACCATCTCTGGGAGAGGCCTGGGAGCCGGAGCCTGCGTGTGACCTCACCGTGACTAACTGGGAGGAAATGGGAGGTGGAGGGAGTAGAGAGGGGAAGAAAGAATGGTCGCGTAGGAGCAGTCTCTGCGTCTGACACAGACAGGAGGTTGGCAGCCGCAGGGGGCAAAGGAAGAGCCCCTGCCCCAGTGAATCTTGTGTTGGGAGGCCCCAAGCCAGTGCTGCGACTGGAAGTTGCAGCCAGGGGCTGGGTAAGCTGCAGTTTTAAAGTTGCGTGTGAGCAAGGAATGCTGGCTCATCAGGAAATTTCCATGCCGGGCCTGGTAACTTCCTGGTCCCAGGAAGGCAGCCTGAGCCTGTCTGAGGGATCACTGTGGGAAGATCCAGTGACTGTCAGTCCCTGGGACAGATGAGGCAGAGTCGAGAGGCAACAGGCTAAGACCAAATCCCTGGACAGGGATTCAGAGTCCTGAGTTCCAGTGCCGTCTGCCCCTCACTAGTTGTTGTCCTTGTGCAAACCTCTTCTTTCTGGGCCTCCCTTTCCTCATGCATGAAACGAAGACATTTGGATGAGATGATCTCCAAGGCCCCATACACTCTGTGTGGTAGGTAGGGCGCCATCACTCTTCTCATGCCATATTTTGACTGGTTGGTTGGACTCTGACTCCACTCTCTCTTTTTTTTGTAGAGAAATGAGGAAGAGAGTCACCCTGCACTGTGGGGAGCGAGGGGAACTGTATCACACAGAATCTTTCCAGCCTTTATGATCTTGTGTGATCCAGTGAAAAGAATCATTTGGGATATAGGGGCAGAAGCAGAAGGACCCAGCAGGCCAGATTTGGGGCCATCCATCCATGCTTTGAATGTTTAGCCACTCTTAAGTGCCAGATATAGGGGCATCACTTGTAAGAACATAAATTGCAACACTGCATAGTGAATTCTGTAAGAGCTGGGAGGATGCCGAGTTCTGGGATACTGCTCAAGGACATCACAGAAGGGATGGTGTCTGAAGTGGGTGGCAAGGGAAGAGTAGGGCTTTGACTGGCAGAGAGGGTTGGCAAGATCATTCCAGGCCTAGGAGACAGTGAGCATGAAGGCTCGCTGTTGTGAAAGGACATTTCTCTGGGGGAAATGTGAGAAGAGCAGCATGGCATGAGCTGGTGGACTGGGAGGCTGGGGCTGTGGGTTGGGCCAAATGATAAAGAACTTTGAACACTGAGCGAAGTTTGGAGTTTATCCTGTGGGCAGTAAGGAGCCACTAGGCGTTTCCGAGCATGACTCGCTTCATTTAATGGAGCACTGGAGAGGGTGTGGGTGAGGAAGGAGGGGAAGGTGGGTGAAGGAACGCAAGGGAGGCCCGATGAAATGCTGTGGTGGTGGGCAGGCGCGGGCAGTGCTGAGGACAGGGATGTGGTAAAGAAGTTATACACCAAACTGAGAGCCAGACTGCTGGGTTTGGATCCTGGCTATGGGACCCGGGGCAAGCTCCTCAACTTCTGTGTGCCTCAATCTCACCTGTAAAGTGGGAGAATAATGGCATGCATGTCACAGGGTGGTTGTGTGGGTCCGATGAGAGTGTATACATGTGTGTGTGCCTCTTAGACAAGTGTGTAGAACACACTTAGACAAGTGTGTAGACCATACACACTGTATCTGGTATTATTATTACTGTTTCAGCAGGCACGGAGAGACCCAGCTCTAAGAGAGATTTCCCAGATAAGATCGGGAGGATTTGGGCAATAGGTTGGACATGGACAGCAAAGGAGAGGGATGAGTCACACATGATTCTGAGATTTCTAGCTTGGGAGGCTGAACCTTGGTGGGACCTCAACCAGAGACCAAGCAAACTTGTCCAGATGATGGGAGGAGAAACAAGGGCAGGTAAGGAGCTATAGGTGCCCAGCGCATGGTAAGAAACTCAGATCAGGAGCCCAGGAGACAGGTCAGGACTGAAGACATACTGGGGAGTCATGATTGAATCATATTACATGAAATGATGAGAGAGAATGAGGTCACCTAGGGAGGGTGTGCAGAGTGGGAAGAGGACCAAGGACAGACCTGGAGGAGAAGGAACACTTAAGGGACAGGCTGAGAGGTGGGTGTCTATAGAAAAAGCAGGACGAGTTAAAGGGGCAGGAGGAGAACCGCACCCACAAAGGAGAAATTTTCTCGGAGGTGGGGTTAGGCAATGGCGTCAGAGTGCACAGAGATGTGGTAGGGTCTGAAGCCTGAGGGTAGGTTAGTGGGTTTGGCAGTGAGGCAGCAGCAAAGCCCATATGACAGCATCTGTCATGCCCATGGTGAGGGCAGATGCCAGGTGCTGCAGTTGCAAGGTAAGTGGGAGTTAAGGAAATGATGGAGACTTGGTGGTAGGATTCCCATGCAAGGAATAGAATGGCAAAGGGATGAGGTGGGGGCCTAAGCTGGAGAGAGTTGGAAGAGAAGGCTTTTGGGGTGAGGGAGACTGGAGTGGGTGTGGGCCTGGGAGACACAGGAGGTTCAGTGTGGGAGAAAGGAAAGAGGACATGGTGGTGGCAGTAGGAGGGACCCAGTGGAGGGTTCAGCCTGAACAGGAGGAAGGCTCTTACGAGAGGGAATGAGGGCCAAGTGCCCTGCCAGTGAGTGCAGGTGTCCAGGGGTAGCTCTCTTGGTCATGAGGTTTCTCCTCTGCATGTCCTGCTCTGTGGGCCAACAGCTACCTTCAGAACATGGGGGAGGTAGGATTGGTTTAAAGGGACCTGAGGTGTCCACAGTGACAGGTGCACACCTAGGCAGCCTCGTACCCACTCTGTTCTGGTGACTTCTGGATCTGTCGTCATCTAGGGCTATGGGTTTCCACCAGACAGATCAGGGCAGTGTTTCATGGGTGTTGCTGAATGTTCTCTGGCTTGAAGACCCCCCAAAAGTTCTATGAGGCCAGAAGAAGTTGTCCTTGCCCCTAAGTTTCCTGCCCCCGGAGCTGAGAATCAGTGGCCTGAGGTTTTCCCTCTATCCTAGGCTTGCCAGCATTCCAAGCTCACCTGCACCCAGGTATGGCTCTCCCACGCCTCTCCCTGATCCACACCAGCTCAGCCAGAGCAGTTGCTCCTGTGCCCCTGGAATCGCGTTTAGTTGTAAGCTGCCTGGGATTTTCCTTCACTGTTTTCTCGAATGTGACAGAGCAGCTACCATAGTGTCTAGATGCTCCTATTTTACGCATTGATTTGTTGTATTGAATTAACTCGATGGGGCTTCTTCTCTAGAATCAATAGGATCCAGCCTAGGAAAGGTCTCTGAGCATCCAGAATGGCAGCGAGGCTTCTCTAGGGAGGCGCATGAGGGAGACACGAGGGCAGCAACACCAGGCTCTCAAACTGGCAAGCGAGGGTCTGCGGTGACAGCCCAGAAGCCCCCTCCTACAGGAGCCCCCAGAAGTAGCGTCAGGGGAACTGGCACCAACGCAGCAGCCTGAGAGAGCAAGGACGGGAGTTAGTAGACTGCGCTTGTTCTTAGCTGGGTATTGGGAAGTCAGAGAAGGGACGCCACGGTCCCTGACTGTGCTAAAGTCAGTGGGGCTGGGGAGGTAGGATTGGTTTAAAGGGACCTGAGGTGTCCACAGGGAGCCGTGAAGGCGAATAGAGCCTCGGGTAGTGGGTCCAGTATGCCGGAGAGGGACTCTGAGACCTCTCTGTCAGAGACCCGGGAACACGAGCAGGGAGGACCACAAGACTCTCATGCCCCCGAGGACTGTTTCCTTCTGCCGCAGGGCCCAGCTTTCGGTCCTGTACTTTTTGGGTGGAGGCAGGATTTGGGGGTTGGAGGGCCATGATAAGAGAAAGAGGAGGAAGAGAAGCCAACAAACCATGCTTCACTAAACCTTAAACAATACAGCTGGGTTTTAGGTTGTCAGTCTGTAACAGCCCTCTTTTTTTTTTCCTTCCAAGGTACCAAAGCAATTGAAAGACAGATACAGGAGCCTGACAGATAGTGCTATGTTGAAGATACAGTTTTCCTGTATGGCCACAAGTCCTAAGTTCTAAGTCCTCGGGGCAGAATTAAACATGCATCCACCAGGCACAGATAGAGCTGGCAGAGAACACACCTAAAAGTACCTTCCTAGTTGACAGCCAGCTCTGCAAAGAAGGCCCAGAAAGGGCCAAGCCACACCCCCCACTTCCTTCTAAACCTGTTGTCCTCGGCCACTGTCTCCTGTAACAAGGATTCTGTAAAGCCCCTTTAATATCCTAAAATGAAGTTTATAGGAAACATAAGTCAATATCAGTAAAATGCTCTGATTTGGATAAAAAAAGGAGAAAGCAAAGTAATTTATAATAAAATAATATGGGCCGGGTGCAGTGCCTCATGCCTGTAATCCTAGCACTCTGGGAGGCCGAGGTGGGTGGATTGTTCAAGGTCAGGAGTTCGAGACCAGCCTGAGCAAGAGCAAGACCCCATCTCTACTATTAATAGAAAGAAATTAATTGGCCAACTAATATATATATGTAAAAATTAGCTGGGCATGGTGGTGCATGCCTGTAGTCCCAGCTACTCGAGAGGCTGAAGCATCAGGATTGCTTGAGCCCAGGAGTTTGAGGTTGCTGTGAGCTAGGCTGACGCCACGGCACTCACTCTAGCCTGGGCAACAAAGTGAGACTCTGTCTCAAAAAAAAAAAAAAGAAAGAAAGAAAGAAAGAAATTAATTGGCCAACTAAATATATATATATACATATTAAAAAAAAATTAGCTGGGCATGGTGGCACATGCCTGTAGTCCCAGCTACTCGGGAGGCTGAGGCAGAAGGATTGCTTGAGCCCAGGAGTTTGAGGTTGCTGTGAGCTAGGCTGATGCCACGGCACTCTAGCCTGGGCAACAGAAGTGAGACTCTGTCTCAAAAAAAATAAAATAAAATAATATGATTACAGCAAGTAAATCCTTGGACCCACTCCCCTGGTTTGATGAGATAGTGGGATGCTTAAGCCTCTGTGGGAGACAGACACAAACACAGACGGATATTGGTACACTATATTGGCAGCTCAAAAGCCATGATTTTCCAAAATGTTAAACAACTCTTGGTAAGGCTCCAAACAAAATGTAATCTTTCCTCAATTAATACAGAAAATGGCATCCCTGGGTAAAGTGCATATTAAGAGTATGCAAAAGATATTTTGTGTTTGCATAAAAATGGAAGTGGCTTTGGGGCTTATATGATTATAAGCAAGCTATTCACCAACACAGACATCCCATGGAGCATTTGAAAGTCGTATAACAGTTATAGGAGGCATAAACAAGTGCTTGTTATTTGGTACTGTCTTCTGCAGTTGAAGGTGTCTAGAATACCTGCCCTCTGCCCAATAAATGCAAGCTCAGCCTTCTAATTACCAAGACAGCCAGAAAAACCCCTGTGCAGATTTCAGAAAACGTCTCCCAGGGTGGCTGTCATCCCCAGTGAGAAAAGCTTACCTCGACCCACCCAGGAGCTAAGTCACTTCTATCAGGAGTGAGAGAGCCAGGCTGGAGACCCTCCGTATACAAATACAAGACGGAGGCTCACGCTGGCACCAGGAAAAGACATAAACAGTTTGCCCTCAGAGACCTTACTGACTCTCCAATGATGGAGACAGGTCTGAAAAGTTCCTACGCATGCCAGAGCAGGGGGCATGCAAACCATGCCACCTCCACAGGGAACGTGCGGGGCTGATGGAGTTGCCCAGGAGGATGTGGAGCAGAATTTTCAGGCAGGGGATAATTGGCAAGAGTAAAGGACTTCCCCATTGCAGTCAATGCAATAATAATAGTATTTACCGAACTCTGACTGCATGCCAGGCACTGAGCGTAAAATGTTTCACATACGTTATTTGATTTAATACTCATAGCACCCCTATGAGGTAGCTGGTATCCTTCCAATTCTACAGAAGAGCAAACTGAGGCACTGAGAGGTTAAGGAATTTTCCCATAATCACACTGTTCATAAACAGAGAAGTCTAGATTTAAAGCCAGGCCTGCCGTACCCCGCTCCACTGCCCTGCCTGTCCTGGGAGGGGGCCGTGTGGTGTAGTGGTTGAGCCAGATGGCTGGTATTGGCCAACTCCTCTGTGCCTCAGGTTCCTCCTCTGAAGATGAGAACAATAATAGTATCTACTTCCTAGGGATGTTGCAAGAATTAATATAGTTAAGATCTATAAAGTAATTGGATTAGTGTCTGGCATATAGTAACCAACCAATAAACATTAGCTCTTATTATTTCCTGATGAATGGGAACCCATAATTTTCTCTACCTCTCCTCTCCCTGTGTGTCTACTCAGCCGAACTTGCACCAGGTTAGAGGGCTGCAGATGCTACTAGAAAGGCAATTTTTTCTGAGGATCCATCATCTTCTGATCCAAGTCCCAGCACCCTCCACGAGCTCGGGCGGGAAAGCAGTTGGTAAATGTATTTGTTTTTGGAAAGGTGGGAATCTGTCCTCCTTTGCCAGCTATACTTGGTGCTTTGGCCTGAGGCTCAGGTGTCAAATGTTTCTTGTTTGTAGCCTGGGCACAGCCCCAGTACTGGGTGGACCAAGCCTTGTGGAGAGCTGGATGGTGAACAGCAGGGAGGAACGGAGCAGCTCTCTGGTTCTCTACAAGCCCGTCCCCAGCACTTGCTAGTTTACCAGACAGCCCCAAACGTTACCAAAGAGCCCCTCCACAGTTCGGGATCCGGGGCCTAGCTGGTTCTGGCTCCAGCGCTGGCACGAGCCTGTGCATGCATTCTGGACGGGGACTGGAGACGGAATGTTCCTCTTGGCCCAGGTGTGGGGTGGAGAGCGGTAAGGACGCAGCAGGGAGAGAGGGAGGTGTCCCAGTCCTTTCCCTGATTCTGCAGAGGTCCAAAAGTAGGTTCTCTTTGGAGATTTCAGTGAGTTGCCTTTGGCAGGTGCAGACACTAGTGAGGCTAAAATCAGGTCAGCTTGTCCCCTTCTCACGCAGGAGTCTCTTTGGAGCAGGGGTCTTGAAAGGGAAGCCGGATTTGGCCCCGAACAATAACAGGAAACGTTAATACCATTCACTGAGTCTTTAGTTGATGCCAGCCACTGGGCTGAATGCTTTACAAGCAGTATCTCATTTAAACCTTACAGTAACCCAGAGCAGATTTTATAATTCCCATTTTACAGACGGGGAAAGTGAGGCCGGAGAGGTCAAGTGACTTGCTTAGAGCCAGGATTCAAACCAAGGTTGATGCGATGTGCCAGGTACTTTACATAGGTTACATCTTATTTGAGATTACTTAATCCTTACAACAGCCAGGTGAGGTAAGCATTCTTCTTTGCATTTTATAGCTGGGGAAACTATAGCTCAGAGAGGTTAAGTAACTAGTCCAAGGTGGAGCTCCGATGTGAGACAGGCGTGTCTGACTTTCCACTGTACGAGGCTGCTTTTGAGAAAAAGGAGAAAGAGCACGCACAAGAGCTCCTGCACATGCGATACGACCTCGAGTGACCTACAGCCCCGCATTCGATACGTGTCCAGTATTTTCCTAGGTTTCCAAAGCCCTCTCACACGTACCAACTCCCGCACACCCCTCGTGGCTGGGGCTGGCCGCCTGGGACGGCAGAGGCACACCGGCCAGCTCGGGGAGAGTTGCCAGGTGCAGGGTGCGGCGGAGAAGGGCTCCCACCAAAAGAGGGTTCCCCTGGCCCTGTGCGAAGCCACCTCCCTGGGCCTGTGCGTGAGCAGGGTCGGGGAGGAGAGAGTGTGTGTCTGTGTGTGCCTGCAGGGCAGGGGCGGGACGAGCTTTCTCTTTGCCCTGGAGTCAGAGAGGGCTGTCAAGGCAGCTGTAGTAACCAGGGAGTCAACCTCTCTTAGAATCACAGGTTCAGCTGGAAACAAACTTTTCCCACCCCAAAATCGCTTCCCCCTAGTCCAGTCTTCGAGTGGCTTAGGAGGGCACCTTCAAGACTCAGGTGCTGTACGGTTCCCTACCTGATGCCAGGTCACATTTGATTTTATGTCCCTCTCTGCTTGATAACATAACAAAGCATTATACTTCTCTAAGGATTTCCCCCCCTCCCAAGAACTGCGTGCAGCGGGTGTTACTATTCTCGTTTGACAGATAAGGGAACTGAGGCTCAGAATGCTAAAGCGACTTGCGACTCAGTGGCAGAGCTGGGACTTTCTCCACTCATCTTCATCCAGTGCCTGCTTGATCACAGGCTCTGTGCCCACTGCTGGTCTGCTGTCTCTAAAGCCAGCCTGTTCCGCTTATCACCGCTTGCCCTCCTTGTCCCTGTAGCCCCCGGACCCCTGCTGCTTGTGTTCAGATCAAGTGTTGAGAATGCCTTCCCTCTCCCATGCATGGCCACCAAATCCCTCTTGGCTCCCAACTCCTGAAGATCCTTAGTTCACATCCTGTTCTGCTTTTCTTTCTTGGCAGCCCCTCCCCTGTGCTGGCATCTTCTAATATTTCCTCCCATGGACTTTGTTAACACAGACTGCTCAGGATGTCCCTGGCTCCAGCCCTGCAGAGGACAGTGTGGCGGTTGTAGGTCTAACGCTGGCACCGCACAGACCGAGATTTGAGTCTCAGCTCCACCAACGGGATCTCTGTAACCTGGTCACTTATGTTCGCCAAGCCTCAGTTTCCCCTCTTTAAAATGGGAGGAAAAATAGCATGAACCTTACTTACAGTGCTGTTAGGAGGATGATTAAATGAGATGTCGATTGTCAAGTGTCTGGGGCTTAGTCAACACTCAGTAAACGTGAGTCATCTCCGTTGCTGCTGTGGCAGCTTTGCCAGCACTATTGGGTCCTGTTGCCCCGTTTCACATCCATCAGGCTCCAATTTGTCCCTTCTTCTTAACTTGGCCCTTTGGAGGCTCTGGAGACCTCTGGTTCCTTCTTTTCCAGGTGACAGCTCTGCTCAGATTCCCCTCCCTGCTGGCCTTCCTCTGAGTGTCCTTCCCTGTGCTCTGTGCTCGACTCAGCCCATACTGGAGCAATAATAAGAAAGACATGCCGGACTAGGTCAGTGCCAGGGAAGCACAGGCATGCCTCACTCTACCCAACAGGGTGCTTTTGAAATGTTGTACATAAATCAAAGTTTCATAAATGAAATCTTATTTCCCTTCATCAAGATAGCCTTCATTTAAAGAAATATGAGGCTGGACTGGGCACGGTGGCTCACGCCTGTAATTCTAGCACTCTGGGAGGCTGAGGCGGGAGGATCGCTCAAGATCAGGAATTCGAAACCAGCCTAAGCAAGAGCGAGACCCCATCTTTACTAAAAAATAGGAAGAAATTAATTGGCCAACTAAAAAATATATATAGAGAGAAAAAATTAGCTGGGCATGGTGGCACATGCCTATAGTCCCAGCTACTCAGGACGCTGAGGCAAAAGGATCGCTTGAGCCCAGGAGTTTGAGGTTGCTGTGAGCTAGGCTGATGCCATGGCACTCTAGCCCGAGCAACAGAGTGAGACTCTGTCTCAAGAAAAAAAAAAAAAAGAAATACAAGGCTGAATCTTTTCAGAGAACAAAGAATGCCTTTTTATGAGTAGTTAGAACCAAACATTATCTGTAGGGTCTGCTTAAAGTAAGTTATATGTTCATCGTTTTATGTTTATATGTTCCCCCCCCTCGATGACATCTCAAAGTATGTGATCCTAACAAGGAAATTTTTAGACTTAACCGAAGCCATTGCTGGGGATGGGCTCATCAAGGGCTTGGAAGTAGGTTTTGCAGACCGTTTATGTAGCTGGTGACTGAGGCCTAGAAAGATCTGGATGCCGAGTCACAGCGGGTAAACGCCGGTTCTTGCAGATGCCAGTGGTGGACTGCTTCTGTGCTCCTAGCTCTGGGCTGGGCCCTTCACAAGCGTGGCTGAAAGGAGTGATTGAGCTGAACTTGGACTCTAAGGCAGGAGCCGCCAGGCCAGAAAGGGTTGGCACTACTCTGCCCGGGAGGGGGAAGCAGTGAAGCTGCCTGAAGGCAAAGAGTTGGACTCTGACATGAACTAGAACCAACTTCCTTTCTGAGACTTGGTGCTTCCCCTTTCAGACGGCCTGGCAGCCTGGGAAGAGGGCAGCTTCCTGGTTGAAGGGACACTCGCTGAGCCTGACCTTGCCCACATGGCCAGGGACGGACGGGAACTTTTCTGGCATAAAGCACAGTGGGGAACAGCAGGGCCTGCGGTTCCTGACTTTGCCCAGGATGTGGCAACTTGGCAGCACGAGCCCAGTGTCCCTACAGCGGGCTGCCCCGTCCTGCTCAGGGCCTCGTCCTGCCCCCGAGGTCCTAGATACGGGGAGCCCAACTTCACAAAAGGCATCCAGATCCCCTCTTTCCCCTGGTTCTAAGGACTTCCAAGTACTACCTGGGTGCTCTCAGGAACCACTGAAAATCCCTTTTGGAATGATGGAGGGTCCTGAAGGCAGAGAGGAACAGAGCTGGAGCGTCTTGACTCTGCTTTGCAAGAGCTCTGACCCTGGCCTCCACCCTGCGCCTCCCCATCTCCCTGTCAGGTGCCTGCTCATCTTTCCAGACTCAGTTCAAATGCCTCATTCTCAGGAGGGCCTCTAGGACCCCCTTCTCCTCCTCCTCTACCTTGACAGGCTTCTGCTATGCGTGTGCGTGTGTGTGCGTGTGCACATCAGCGCACTTTCCCCACCAGGCAATGCACTATTTGAGGAAAGGGCCTAAATCGTGCATATTATAGTGAACAGTGCCCAGCACACAGCAGACATTCAGTGAGTATTTCCTAAATAGACACGTGGATGGATAGTTGGGCTGAACCTCTGCCCACCTACCCACTCACCCCTCCACACGTGGGGCTACCAACTCCCATCTCCTCTGTTCTTTGTGCTTTTCTCTGATCCCTGCCATATTTTCTTGTACCCAGTGATCCACAAAAACTCACCCCTTTTCCCAGAAAGGTAAGCTTGTTGGCTTTAGGCAAATGAAATGTGGAGTGGGCTCTGGTAAATATTTCTCAACTCCGCCACTTGCTGGCTGGGCCTGGGAGCTATTTACAGAGAGGCACCTCAGCCTTGGCTTGGTGGTTGCTGGGTGCTAGGCCTGGCATCTCGGGCCCCAGCGTCTGTGTGCAGGACTCCGACCAACCCAGTTTGAGCTTGGTAGGTAGGTCGTTCAGCCAACTATCCCAGAAGCCAGAACGGGGTCCTCAGGAAGTAACGTGGCTGTCCTGGGGCTGCCCTCTCCTGGCCATCTTAATGGAAACAGTGTGGTGGGAGACATCCAGTGATCCTGATGTCTCTGTGAGTTTATTCTTCATAAGCTGTGAAGACAAATTTGGCTTGAGCTTCTAACCCTGAGGTGAGCCTGACACACACAGACGCAGGGCTAACGGGTTCCCGAGGCCATCTGTCTGCTGCTCTCTGCAGTGGCCCCCAGATTCCCTACCGCTCTGGCACTGGGACTTGCTGCTTCTCCCTATTATCCGTGTGTGGGTGCATTACATGATACAGTGTCTCATGACTCAGTCTTCACCGTCTGCAGTGGAATTTAAAAAGGAGAAAGTGTAGTGAATTTTTATAAAGCTAATTATTTTATAATTCGAGAATGTTGCATTTCTTGGTGTTAAAATATTTATTGTGTGTAATGAAATGACACAGTAGATGATATTAGTTGCTTTAATATTCTTATCTGGCAAAATAAAACAACCCTTTCTGAACTCTCGAAGAAAAGATTTGCTTGTCATGAACCTCAAAAGCCTAGCAACTGGTGACTTCAGTATAATCTATCCCTGGTACACAAATGCTACTGCTGTCAGATGGTCTGTGGCCCCACATCTCTGCCAGAGCTCTTCCTGGGATTTCAAATTCACTACCTAGAAGGTAGCACACCCCAGGTTATGCAGGTTGAGATGTGAGGCCCCGTCCCTCCCGTGGTCACTCTGCCTGCCTCCGCTTCAGGGCTGGGTCTAGCCCTTTCATTCAGTATTTAAGAGGAGTCATCACCCCAAAATCTTTCCTTTTCTGTGTAAATATCCTGAATTCCATACATAATTCCACATGTACTTCTGATTGCCTTCCTTAAAACAATTATACGTATAATACGTGAATACTTTCTTGTACGAAATTTACTACTAATGGAGATGAAAAGGAAGACTGTTTATCCCTGTTCAGTCTCAGTCCTCTTCCCAGAGGCAGTGCCTCTTATCAGTGTAGTGTATATATGTCTAGAAGACTTTTTCTTTGGATCTACAATACAAATGGAAATGTATACATTTCTGTCGAGTTTAAAAAATACATACACACAAGGCCAGGCGAGGTGGCTCACGCCTGTAATGCTAGCTCTCTGGGAGGCTGAGGCGGGCGGATTGCTCGAAGTCAGGAGTTTGAAACCAGCCTGAGTAAGAGCGAGACCCCATCTCTACTACAAATAAAAAGAAAGAAATTAATTGGCTAACTAATATATATAGAAAAAATTAGCCGGGCATGGTGGCACATGCCTATAGTCCCAGCTACTCGGGAGGCTGAGGCAGGAGGATCGTTTAAGCCCAGGAGTTTGAGGTTGCTGTGAGCTAGGCTGACGCCACAGCACTCACTCTAGCCCAGGCAACAAAGCAAGACTCTGTCTCAAAAAAAAAAAAAAAAAAAATACATACACGCATATATGAATTGTACTGTGTGTATTCTTTCACAGCTTTATTTTAGAGTTTAAAAATAATACTTATAAGGCCGGGTGCGGTGGCTCATGCCTGTAATCCTAGCACTCTGGGAGGCCGAGGTGGGCGGATTGCTCGAGGTCAGGAGTTCGAAACCAGCCTGAGCAAGAGTGAGACCCCGTCTCTACTATAAATAGAAAGAAATTAATTGGCCAACTAATATATATAGAAAAAAATTAGCCAGGCATGGCGGCACATGCCTGTAGTCCCAGCTACTCGGGAGGCTGAGGCAGGAGGATTGCTTCAGCCCAGGAGTTTGAGGTTGTTGTGAGCTAGGCTGATGCTACGGCACTCACTCTAGCCTGGGCAACAAAGCAAGACTCTGTCTCAAAAAATAATAATAATAATAATAATAATAATAATACTTATAGATTGTTTCATGGCAGTACATCATGACTTTTGTTAATGACCACATAATATTCTATTGTTTTCACATAATTTTACTTTTTCATTTCCCTATTGATGGATATTGTGTAGCCTCAAATATGTTTTTTAAACAATATTATGATAAAGTCCTTGAAATTGTGTCTTTTTGCCTTTGTATGCACAAGCTTCGGTCTGCCAGTCACCCTAAGTAAGACGTCCACAAGTGTACGTGTGACACTCAATACTCAGGTGAGATGTGGCTGGGCCAGAGCACAGTGTGACGATTTGTTCATCCATTCACCCACTGACTCATTCGACACGTCTTTATTGAGCAGGTACTATTTCTTTATTGCGGCGCTGTCGTGCCAACTGCAAAAGGCAGTAACAGGACCTGCCCTCATGGAATGAATGTGGTCAGGTAGGGGAACCTCCCTCGATTCAGATACTCTACTTCTGTTAATACAGCCTGTCCCACAGGTTTTCTTTAAAGACAATTATGTCACACTGTCAACTTACTCTTCAAGTCAGTTAATGCCTCTCAAGTCTTTTTTAATATAAACTGTTGTCTCAACTTGTGCAGTTAATTTTCATATTCTAAGTAAAGGATGGTTACATTTGCTCCTGTGTTTTATCTTGCGACTTTCTTCCCTTCCTACTATGTCTTCAGGCTTTCTTTTGAATCTTGATGTCTCTGTGCAGAGTACTACTGGCCCTGCTCCTTGTGCAGAGATGTAATAAGTGTGCGTGCTACATCTTCAAGTTACTAATAACATTCTTCGCAAGACTGGGCCACAAGCGGGGTCCTGTGGCATGCCATTGGAGACCTCCCTCCTGGGTGACAGTGACTTATTGTTAATCAGCCCTAACTCAGCCCATACAACCCCATCTTGACCTCCGGGGATGGTACCTAAGTACATATTCACATACTAAAATGACAGCATCTGCCCGATCCCCCATTCTAAGAGACAGTATATGAAAGGAAATAAGTCTAGCCTGGCATGACTTTTTATGTGATATGGTGGAAAGAGAGTTGATTTTGGATTCAAATTCAAATTCTAGTTCTGCTAGATCTAGGAGCAAATTCTAGCTCTGCCACTTCCTAGCTGTGTGGCTTTTGGGAAATTGTTTGACTCCTCTGAGACCCAGTTTCCTATATTTTAGAATTGCTGAAAGTATTTACACATTAACTCCACATATATTTGGTAAGCACTTGGTAAGTGACAAGCATTACACTCTCTGCTGGCCAGGCCATAGGAAGTCAAATAAGTGTGTAGAATCATTATCTTTGCATAATTTCGGTGACAGAAATAAAGAAAGACCTCCCCGGAATAGGTTATATGGGCATTTAGCCCTAACCCTTAAGACCTGGACAAGTATCAGATATTATTTCCCTTTTATAAGTAAGCAAACTGAGATATACCATTAGAGAGTCCCTTGGCTCAAATTCACTTAGCCTTTTGGTAACAAATTTGGTAGCTGCAGCCCAACCTTGGAGAGTTTAGCTTAAACTGTCAACTGTATGTCAACCATGGTGCCTAGAGCCCTGTCCCAGGCTAATAAGGGTGCTAGGATAGACATATACTCAGGAAAAATTAAACCAAAGGGGAAACCCAGTGTTAAAGCGAGCTTCATAGCAGTGCTACGCTGCCTCACTTATCCGAAGAACTAGCAGCCTCACCTTTTCAGAACCCAGCTGAGAGTAAGAAGGAAGCAAACAAGATCTCAAGCCAGGCTCTTTCTCAGAGCCTTAAACTTTCATTTTGGAGACAGTGTTGTATTGAGCTTAATGATCTGATCTGGTTTTTCCAGCCCTTAGCAAATAAAAGCTGCAAATTAGAGGTAGAATAGGGGCTGCTAGAAGCAAGCATACTAACAAAAAGCAGAGAAAAACCTGATGGTGAGACAGAAGGTTAAAAAAAATCCTGGAAAAATCAGAGCTCGGTGCTGTAAAAAAAAAAAAAAAAAAGTAGTCTGGGGCCATATAGTACACACAGCAGCAGAGGTCAGACACTTCAGTATCCCCAAGGGCATGGTTGCTTTTAAAAGGCGTTTGAAATTATAACTCTGAGTCATTGACTAAATTATCTTTTAGGTACTCTTTAAAGGAAAATAGGGATGTATATAATACCTTTTAGCAAGATCTTTATTCAGAAAGAAACCAATAAATATCTATCCAAAACTGAGATAAAAGGCTTTGGAGTTTCCAGGGATAGATTTCAGTGACTTTGAAAATCTACTTATTTGGGAAGGCTGCTCAGAAAAGCCTAGGCATTTGAAAGTCATGCCGAATTTTAAATCAGATGACTTGGGTTCAAATCACAGCTCTCCTGCTAGCCAGCTATGTCCCTCGGTCACATTTCTTGCCTTTCATGAACTGGGTTTTCCTCCAGTAGAAATAACATTCCCATTACCTGCCTTTTCAAGCTCATGGCAGTATTCTGATAATCGGTGGAAGTGATGTGTTTGAAAGTGCTTTGTAGACGGGACCATCAGATTGATTAACCACAGTATCCTAGAACTGAGGGCACTCCCTTTAAAAACTCTGTGTCTCTGCTCATGTTCATGAAATTTGGTTTTTGAGAAGAGGAGGTCTACCAGTTTTCCTGCTTTGCCGGCAAAGTTTTATAATCAACTTCTCTTTCCTTCTCCTCAAACCACTTGTTCTTGTTCTTCTGATGAGGACTTGAGGACAAGCAGGGAGCTCTCGGGAACCGAAGTTCTTTATTCATCATTCCCATAATTAAAAGCTCTTTATCTAGAATTATAAAAAAGAAAGAAAGAAAGTGCTTTTTAAACTATAGAACATCATGGAAATTTACAAGTGAGGCCCATGGGCCACCTCCCAGGTGTTGCCTGCTGGGAGACAATGACACAAGGTGTGGTGACACGAGAAGGTGGATTCCCAGTTGTTGCTTTAAATACATGTGTGTATTATATACACATATATACATATTTGCAAGTATGTGTATATGTCTGTTTATTTAAATAATGTACCTTTAAATGTCTCAAGACATCCTTTTCACCAGGCCGAAGAGGAAATTCTACAACACCTTGTAAACTATAGCATTATATATAGATATGTAAAATTGTGAACGCTTACTGATTTTAATCTTAATTTTTTTCTAATTTAAAATTAATAATTATCTTTTAAAAATCAAACATTGCAGAAATATATGGCTTAGAAAGGGACTGTTTTCTGGAACCCCAAATGTTCTCCACCCCATTAGCAGTTTGGCTTAGGGGCCTTCAGATTATTTTCTATGTGGGTTCTTTTAGTCCTGCGGGCACTCAACAGCGAATTCCTGAAATAAACAGTCTTTTGTTGTAGAAGATAGACCTTTAGGGGTGGAAATACATTTTACATCCTAAAAGCTCTCCATTCTGTCTCCTCCGCTCCGTTCCTGCTGCTGTGGCCTTCACCATGTCCTCATGAGATCTTACTTAGGCTATTGCAATGAGTAGGTTTGCTTGTATCTGTTCTCTCTTCAAATCCACATTCCACACGGCTGTTAGGGTAATTGAACTAAAACGAAAATCTCACCACGCCACTGCCCTTTGCCCTAGTTACACCTTGTCCTCAGAGTCCAGTCTGAACCCCTTTGCACGCCACACACGTCCTCCCTCCTCGGTCCCTGCCTGTGTGACGGTGCCCCTCCCCGCCACACACAGCAGCGGTCCTGGATGGCTTGTAGCTCCTGGACAGGTAGCGGCCGTCTCACACCCTGTGACTTTGAGCAAGCTGCTTCTGCCTCCTGGGATGCCTTTCTTTGCTTTTCTGCCTGGCGAACTCTTCATCCTCCTCCCTGGCCACCTGAATCGCAGCCTCTCCCATGCCACCCCATACCTCCTTCTGATCCTTAGAAGAGTCGCGCTGTAGGTGACTTTTTGACTCGCGTGGTCTCCTAATTAGTCTGGGAACGCCCTATTCATCTTTGTGTCCCTAGTGCCTCTTGGTATGCCATAGACACTTAATAAATGTTGAACTAAATCGAACTAAGAAGGGGACCTTAATGGGGCAGGAAACCTGTGTTTAATGCATGCCACGCAGAAGACTTCTGCCCCAATGCTGTTGGAGCAGACTGAGGGGTGCCTCACTTTACCTAGGGTGCCACAAGAATACGACAGACAAGGACCTCACCTTTCCTAAAAGACTACTCTAAAAGATGAAAATCACCACAGAAAACCATTAGCTTCGTTTATCCAATGTTCAGACTCACAGGGGCAAGCTTCCAAGTCACAGGCTCACCCGGAAAATGCCATCGAGAATCTCCTTCAGAGCCGTTGAAGCTTCACTTTCAATAACTATTTAGGCCACAAATACATGCAAAGGTCCCGGGCTACGCTTGAGGAGGTGTTGACCCCGGCTGTGTACCGTACGTAAAAACAATACAGTACACAGATGAGGCAGGGGTCAACAAGCACATCTTAATAGCTTCCAGAAGTCCAGAAAGTCTCCCACGGGGGTGGGAGACCCCGTGGAGCTGTTTCACAGCATGGCGTGGGCAGAAGGGAGAGGTCTGGAGGCCAAAGATCCAAGTAGATGGGCTCTCCTCTTCCCAGCTGCGTGACATTGGGAATGTTGCTGAAGTTCTCTGAGCCTGGGTTCCCACATCTTTAAAAATGGTTTAGTAAGATTACTCCCCTCACTAAATTGTCATGAAGAATAAATGACAGTGTATTTGAAAGTGCTTTTTAATCTCTAAAAAAAAATTTTTTTTTTTTTTTTGAGACAGAGTCTCGCTTGGGTTAGAGTGCAGTGACATCATTATAGCTCACAGCAACCTCAAACTCCTCGGCTCAAGCAATCCTCCTGCCACAGCCTCCTGAGTAGCTGAGACTATAGGTGTGCACCACCACACCTACCTAATTTTTTTATTTTTAGTAGAGACGGGGTCTCACTCTTGCTCAGGCTGGTCTCGAACTCTTGGCCTCAAGAGATCCTCCCGCCTCAGCCTCCCAGACAGCTAGGATTTCCAGCATGAGCAACCATGCCCAGCCCTCTAAAGTGTTTTAAATAATATTTTCTCTTTTTCTTGAGCTTATGCTGATGAAAATAATCTATGCAGTCCTTCACAACCACAAATTGGTGCTGCACTTGTGTGTGTGTGTTGTGTGTGTGTGTGTGTGTGTGTGTGTGTGTCTAGAAGAGACAGGGCACCTATACTTCCTTTTATTGACTTCATTTGGAACCCCATAGTAAAATACACACTGAAATGCATGCACCTTCTCTTTCTGCTCTTTGCCTCTGAAAGAGCAAATATCAAAGCCCTGCAGTCAATCTGTATACGTGAGAGTCAAGGAAATACAGAATGCTGGCTCCAAAGCCGAGTGCGCTGTTTCCCTATCAAGCAGATGTATGCTTTCTCTGTATTTGAACCTTAGCCTGCAAAGTAATTGAGAACTCTGAGTGGGGACCTTTCTTTTGACTGAGACTAAATCTCATTAGGGCAGCAGGCTTAGGGCTACTACTGAGTTACTACAGGAGCCAGAGTAGGCAGCAACATCAAGAGAGATAGAAATCGACGAAAGAGCCATGCCACAGTGCAGTGGAACTGAATATGAGATGGGGAGCTAGGAGACCTGTCCTAGTCAGACCCTGGCTTGGTCTCCAGGCCTAGCTTGACTGCTACTCTAGTTGTGTTTCCCTGAGCAAGTTACTACCCCTCTCCAGGCTTCGGAAATCGTATCTGTAGAATGAGCTAGGTGATGTCTACATTTCCTTCCTATTCCAATGGAGAAGGAAGGGAATCAACACTTCTTTGAATATCTGCTATGCACCTGGCACTACCTACACCAAGCTACCATGAAGAGTCTATAATTCCATGGCCTCGTCACACATGGTGAGTCAGGAACGTGTAGAAGAGCTATGGAGTCAGACAGACTTAGATAGAATCTCACCTCTGTTATTTACCAGCAGTGTGACTCTAAGCAAGTTTCTTAACATCTCTAAGCCTCAGTCTTTTCATCTGTAAAATGGGTCTAGTAACATAATAAGCGTACTTAAATGCTTATAAGTCTACTCCCACTCTCTCTTTTATACATTATAAATTTCTTAAGTAGATTCCACCTAGGCTTATTTCTCTTTTGTAGAGGAATTATCTAGGCCTAGAGAGATGAGTTAAGTAACTTAATATTAGATCATGCAACTAATTAGAGGCAGGGATGGGACCCAAAGTCAGGCTTCCTGATTGATTCTGAGCCTTGTGCTCATTTCCTAGATGTCTTTTTATCATCCTCTGCTGGGGACAGCAAAGCCATCCGTAAAAGAACCTGGTGTGATGATGAACTGTATTCACACACTAGACACCTCCTGAGAACAGCCACTGCGCTTGGAAACGGCTCTCAGAGTTTGACACTTAGCAAGTCACCCCACCCCAGCCCCTCCTCCTGCCGTTTCACTTATTTGGGTGCAGAACAGCCCACTGTGTGGGCAAATCAAAAGTTCCTTGTGGTACTTCTCCCCGTCCAAAGAACCGGAAAGGGTAGCTCTGTCCTCTTGTCTAGCAGGTACGCCACCAGGAGAACCAGAAGACTGGCTCAGAGGGGATCAGAGTCAAAGAACACTCCCATCGATGCAGGAAGTCACAGGAGAGCTCTGCCACAGTGCACTGATTAAAATAGTTCAAGTCCTGGGCACCATGTGACAGTGAGTCTGCCAGGAGGGCACAGTCCCCTCCCAGCATTTTAAACCCTGAATTCAGGACTTATATCCCAGAGGGAGAAGAAAACTTTTACGGGTTCATAATGAAGGGGTTTTTCACACATGTGTCAGCACCAGCAATGCTATGCCCTAAGTACTGAAGCCAAAGCATTAAACAACATGACTGATAAGCTTGTTGCATTTCCAGGGCAGATGCAACCAGGAAAAACAAGGATGTCTCTTTGGAAAGCTGCTTTTCAGGGGCAGCAACTCCAAGTGGCTCCAGCCTCCTAAGGAGCCATGAGTGTCCCCTCTTCCATCCCTCCTTTGCATGGAAGTTTGATGCTGTCAGCATGATGGTCCCAATTTACACGGGCAAAGGCACATCTGTGCTGGTCTATCATACGTTGGACTAGAGACCAAGGACTGGATGAGGTCATCTCCCAAGGCACTTCTTGGAGGCATCCAAGGAGGCAGGACCCTTGAGCTCTTACGGAATAGCCAGGAGCCCTGGAGAGAGGACAGTCCCCCAAGCAAAATCACAGCCAACATCTCTTGGGATACTTTCAGCCCTCAGCCCTGTTCACCTGGGATGAGTTCCCTCCCTGCCCCATTCCACCCCTTGGAATATATTTTTAGAATGTTTTCATGAGAAATGCATCTGCCAATCCTGTTACAAAACAGAAACTCTTCCTCACTGCTAGGGAGAAGAGGTGAAGGGGGGGGGAGAAAGAAAAAAAAAATCTCGCCTGTAATTGAAGGCAGGTTGGGAGATGTTCATGCTTTGAAACGCTCCTTCTTGTGAAATGTTTATGAAACACTTTCCACAAACGAGTTATGCAACTGGGACAACAGCTTTGATCATTTTCATCACCAGTGATATATTCATTAGTGTTGGACTGTTTTCCCCTAGAGGGGGCCATGTGAAAGTGTCATGGGGAGGGGGCTAAAGACGAGTACCCCAGCCCCACCATGACCCCAAAACAGATGGGCAGTAAGGTCCAATCATACGCCAGCCCAGAACACCACATTGTCTACGATCTGTGCTCTATTCCACCCCTGGGACACTTGTAGTATTGTCTGGCAGAGAGAGCACCAGGGGAGGGTCAGGAGACCATTCTCTTGTCAGAGTTTTGCCAGCGTCTTGCTGTGTAACTTTACACCTGTCTCTGAAGCTCTCTGGGCTTCTGTCCTCACACCTCCTGGCTGGGAGGTAAAGCCAAGAAAGGATGTACAAAGGGCTTCCACCTCCTCCAAAAGGGCTCTCTCCTTCCAGAATGAGGCTGCTGCTGTCTAAACTAGGTAATGTCAGAGAGTTCACTGGGATTAGAAAAGATAATCGCCCGTGATGCCCTTTTACCTCCCTGGTCACTGCCCAAGACTCAGTCGAATACCTTTGCACAGCACAGTGGGTGGAGAAGATCCTAAACTAACAAACCTCATCCAATAGGTGGGCAGGATGTCCAATGGCTGTGACAAGGCAGAGCACTGTGGTGGCCCGTGTCCCCGGGGATTAGTCCATCCCAAATAAAATCTGGGGAGATATTCCACTTGCGTGAGAAGAACTGCCAAAGAAACCCTGGGGATGATCTTCATGATTCCAGGCAGGCTGGGGTTTGGTTGGGTTTTCACAAGTACGGGGGAAATTGGGTTTTTGTCCAATTTGCCTCCGGTTCTCACATTAGAAGTCAATGAGATCCAACAGAAGTCTCTCTATCTCATCTCCTAGATCCACGGCCAACACCCAGTTGCCTGGAAAGTTTCCAGCCTTTTGCCTTCCACAGCGGGGAAAGGGACTTTTTGGATTTGGGAAGACTTTATTTCCTAATTTCTTAGTTTCTGAGCCCCCAAGAGTATCGAAGTAGTCTGCTGGAGGTCCTGGGAGTTGTCAGTGAGTCTTCCCTCCTTCCTGTCTAGCGTGGCTCTTTCTGAGACCACTGACCCAACCTGAGATGTTAGAACTTGTCATCGAGAGGGAAGTCTCCTTTACTGTCTTTCAGTTTGGTTCCTTTAGGATTTTCTTCTCTTGGGGTTACTGTCAGTCCCTCACACCCATGGGTGATGAATTATGAAAAATGAGAGAGTAAAAGGTTGGTGGAGCAAAAACAAACAAACAGACAATCAGAAGAATAATACATAGAGTTGTCAGAAAGCCCCAGACTAACACCCAAAGGACTTTTCTGCTACCAGGCACTTCGTGTTTACAAGTGGGAGGTCTCGGGTGCCCCCCAAAGAATCTGGAGGGCAATTGATCCAGGAAGCAGATGAAAGGGTGAGTTTTCTTTTATGATGGCACTGGTTTCTGAAATTAAGTGTTGCAGGAAGACCTGGCACGGATTCTAACAGATAGCAGCCAGGTTGGAGGCAAAGCGCATGCTTTGGAACTCTGTCATAGCTGCGTCTCCTTATCTCTGCATTGCGCATAATGAGTCTGTGAAGGAGCCCTGCCACTTGCCTCTGCGCTGGAGGCGGGCCAGGCTGCCGGAGGTGGTTGCACCAGCCAGTTTTCCGTGTTCTCCCTCTGTCCCCCTTCCTCCACCCTGCCGCCCATCCCCTCTCTCGGCCATCCCCTCTCTCGGGATGGGGCATGCCTGGGGGCAGGACAGGGACAGACAAGGAGGAGAGCTGGGGTCCCGCAGGCTGTCCAGAAAGGCTGTGCTTAAGTAAAATCTCCTCTAGGAGCAAACCTTGAAGTTGTGGTGGTGGTGGTGGTTTAGAAATAAGTATATTATTATCTGTTTCTACTTTTTAAAAACCTGCTGACAAATGTTTCCCTGGAATCCAGGCTGCGGAAACTCTCATTTCTGGGGCAGAACTAGGATACCAGAGTTGCTTAGAGGCATTAAGTGTGGAAAGGCGGGGCTAAAGGGTTTAGGTGAGGAAAGGGGGCTCCCTGGAGACCCCTCCCAGGTGGTCGTGCCACCGCTCTCTGCACCCGAGCGCTGCTTTCCATCTCTCTCCTTTTCTCCTCCTTGCTTCCAAGGCTACAGAATAGTTTCTTTAAATGAGAAGAATGATTTGTAAAGAATATTCCTGAAGGAACCATCTTCTTACCAATTTCTGTGCAACGGGGCTTCCTGGTGTTACGCAGGTCCGCTTTACCTAACAGCGCTGCAGCCACCTGGAAGGGCCAAATGCACCACCAAATGCACTAGGGAGTTGGAATTCATAATTCCATTTTAGGGCTAATAGGGAGAAAACCCATGTCCTATCATACAGCAGATGGGGAAACTGAGCCCCACCGAGGCCGAGTGATTGTTTAAGACTACATAGTGAGTTAGAGTTAGGGCTAGAAACAAGGTCAGCATAGCTCCCTGTTCGATGTTTTCCTTCCTGTACCTCATTGGAGACTGTGGAGACATAGGTTTTTTTAAAATATATATTTTTAAATAATAGAGATGGAGTCTTGCTCTTGCTCAGGCTGGTCTCGAACTCCTGAACTCAAGCAATTCTCCTGTCTCGGTCTCCCAGAATGCTAGGATTACAGGCTAGGATTACCACGCCCAGCCTAGAGAGACAGATTTTGTTTATTGTCTTTTATTCGGTTAACATTCATTGGGTTCCCACCATGTGCAAGGCATACATCCTAAATATCAGCTCCCTCCTCTCTAGTGTCACTCAATAGGATCTTCCTAATTGTCCAACTAAAGGAAATTCTTTCTTTAATGACCCAAAGCACTGTTTTTTCCATAGGGATTAAGCACAAATATAGTTGTTAATCTGAACTGTTGACTCAGGTTAAACTAATACAGACAGGAGAGACTGCAGGCTGCCAGTGACATTCCCAGTGTAGGGCAAGCAAGTTGTTTACACTAGCATGTCTATGGCCATGAGTTTCCACCTGGGCAGAAAACAACCAGATGTCCTAATCACAGGGACTCACCAATGACTTTTGTAAGGTGTGTTCTAGATCCTGCGCTCCTTGCCAGATTATATGAATTCAGAGTCACTTGGCTCCTCTTCCCAATGGATTTCCTGCAAAACTGCAAGAGGGTAGTCATCCTAGGGGTGGAATGAGGGGTGGGCACGAGTAGTACTTCCTGCCCTGCCCTTAGACACCTGGGAAGCCCATGAGGGGGTGGTTTGTGCTGTCACTGCAGGGTGGTAGGGACTGGAAAGAGCTTGGAAACCACCACACTCTCAGGCCCCTCAGGCTGCAACTACAGCATTGATTGTGAGGGAGACATGTCCTCACCTGCAGGAAGACAGGCAATGACTGTCACCAAAGCCACACAGGCAAAGAAAGCCAGCTGCAGAGGCAGTCTGGCACGGAAGATGGAGAGGTATGGGGAACGAGGGCGTGGGGAGGGAAGGGTAGTCCTCCAGCTCAGTGGTTCCCAGACTTTGGGGCTTCACAGAGGGGCTTCCATGCAGGAAAGTAAACAACAGAATTTGGGGGAAATCAGTAAAGTGTTGTTAACTTTTTACTTTGCGAGGTAATGAGTTTTTAAAAATATTCTCTAGGATCACCGTCATTTCCTAAAGGAAATTCTAATGTCTTTTCCTCCTAAGAAAAAAAGAACATCATCTCAGAATTTCAAAGAACTTAATCTATTAAGTTTTTTTTTGTTTTTTGTTTTTTTTTTTTGAGACAGGGTCTCACTCTGTCACCTAGGCTAGAGTGCAAAGGCGTCACCATAGCTTACAGCAACCTCAAACTCCTGGGCTCAAGTGATCCTCCTGCCTCAGCCTCCCAAGTAGCTGAGACTACAGGTGCACACCACCAAGCCCAGCTAATTTTTTTCTATTTTTAGTAGAGACAGGGTCTCCTTTTGCTCAGGCTAGTCTTGAACTCCCGACCTCAAGTGATATGCCTGCCTCAGCCTTCCAGAATGCCAGGATTACAGGCATGAGCAACCACACCCAGCCCATTAAGCTTTATTTTTTAAAGTCTCTATCTGTAATTTTCTCATTTCAATGAGGAAAACAAAAACCATGCTAGGCATCAGCACAAGCCCCAGAATGGCGTTTGGGACGATCAGTCTAAGTGGGCTCCCGGCGCTGCAGATCGGCACGCCACAGCACCACTCACGTATGTTTCTGACCAGCGGTCCTGGCCCAAAGGGCTCGCATGGGCAGGAAAGTCAGCTGCAGCCCAGTAGGCACTGGGCTGGCTCTTTCCCCTCCTGGCCTGTCACTTATCTCCTGCCTGGATCTTCGCCGCTTCCATTTCTGTCTGCCCGGGGAGGTCCAGAATTGACACTTTCCTCCTGCCTCCACTTGCAGATTAAAACAGAGGACCTCAGTGACTCCCTGCAGCAGACCCTCTCCCATCGGCCATGCCACCTGAACCAAGGACCCACCATGATATCCGGAAACCAAATGACTGGGGTAAATGCCAGCCCGTGTGAAGGAACCCTGATATTCTCAGTGGGCCAGGGAATTTAATTCAATCTCTCTGTGCGAAATGCTAGACCTCCACGCTTGGCACTCTGTGAATTCATATGGGTCTAAAGAACCCCCTTCAGGCAATGTGGGAAAGAGATTTGTCCAGAGACAGTAAGTAACAGCAAAAGTCTGAGAGGGCATTCACGTGGCGAGCCCCCTTCGGGGGAAGAAAGAGCCACCCCTTCTCCAGAAATACCTAAGACTAGAATGTGCATCTGTTCCTTCAGTTCTGCATTCAGCAAGACTCAGCAAGGTCTACCGAGTCTTCTCTGTGTGCACAGACCTGAGCTCAGGTCCACAGGGGCACAGAGCTCTGGGCGTCTGGATCATGGAGGACTCCCAGATCCCCCAAGCATTGGGATTATTATTCCCACGTCCTGGGCTGGCGGAAGAAACCTGGGGCAGATGGACTTTCTGTTTCACCAAGTTGGTTTTATTAAGAAGTAATAGTTTACCCCATCCTCCAACTCCCACCCCCATACCCTCCAGGAAAGATTCAGGCATAGGAAGTGGCCAAGGCATGGCTTTTAGCATAATCCAGTGGCATGAAATTTAAAAGAAACATTGGACAACTGAGATTATAACGTCATTTGCAGGATAAACCTTTGAAAGATAGGAAATACCCAGTCTCTGCCCTCAGGGCATTTACAGTCTGGTTGGGAGACAAGACTAACACACACAAAAATTAAGTCATAAGGCAAGGGTTAAGTAACAGTATGTTGCAAGGACGGCTTGACTGAGTGCAGAAGCTGTAACAGCACTGATGGAGTAGCCACTATATGCCAGACGCTGGGAATACACAGTGGCATAAGGCAAGGTCACTGCCCGCAAACTGTCACAGTCTGGAGACCCATGGGACAGATGGGCAGCAGGCAGGTGGAGCAGGAGTGTCCCCAGCTTGTAAATTCTGTGATGTGTGTATATCTCCCCGTGTGTAGGACATGGCTTCCCTCCATCCGCTCCAGCAGCTTGTGCTGGTTCCTGGCCACTTACAGTCCGTATCCCAGTTCCTGCTATCTCAAACCCCACCTGGGCAGCAAGGTAAGAACCCTGGGGTGGGGTGGGGTAGGGTGGGTTAGTGGGGAAGGTTCCACATAGAGCAAATCCAGTAAAGTGCTGCTGCTGCTGCTGCTGCTGCTGCTGCTGCCTGCTGGGTTGGGTAGCCTACCTGCAGAGCACAGGTGAGTCATCTACCCCTCTGGTATTTAGACCAGCTTGTCCACCTCGGGGTCTAAGGAAGGGACCCCAGCAGTGCTCCTCCAGGTTCCGCCTCCTTCTCTGCTTCCCCTTCAAATCTCGTGGAGAATTGAGACGGAAGGTGCAGGAGTGGTGGAGGGCTGGGCAGTACAAGGACAGAGAAGCACCCTGGCAAAGGCAGCATACACAAGTCCCGATTCCTTGGAAATCCCTCCCGGACAGGGATTCAGACTTATCTCCTGGAAGCCTGACTGTTTTGATAGAGCAGCAGTGCCACCCACAGGTTGTAAAAAAGGTTTTCAGGTTTTCTTTGGCAGGGAAGTTACTTCCTGGCCAAGAGCAAACAGATTAAACTATTAATAATAATAGGTAGTATTTCTTGAACACGATGTGCCCGGAGCTCTGCTGGATGATTCTCTTCACACTCCTCAAAATAACCTTGTGCAGTAGGTAGTCGTATTATGCCTCTGGTGACCTACTAGAAAGTTCCAGAACAGTTTGGAAACCATGTTTCTCCTACTCCCATCTTCACGAATGAGGTCTGAAAGTGATGGAGAAAGTATAAAAGCTTCTACTAGAAGTTTCTACTAAAAGCTTTAGAAATACAGATTCTAAACAAAACATGACTCTTCCTTCCATCCTAGTACCTATCCAAGTTATGGTTTTTATATTTAGTTTCCAAGGCATCTCAGAGTATTATTGGGATGAATGAGAACATATTTGAAGCTTTAAGTGTTTATAATATTATGGCTAAACAACACACCTCACACTCCTGGAATAGGAAAGAGAAGATAACAATTCATTCAATTTGTTTTTGGAAGACTGGAGAGTGATGTGAAAACGGCTCAAGCATGTAACCAATGAGGTCACTGTATGATGCAGGGGAAAAAATAATTCAAAGTTTGGAGTCAGAAAAACTCATTGGTTAAAAAAAAAATCACTAACTGTGTGTCCTTGAGAAATGTACCTAACCTCTCTGAGCTTCCATTTCCTCCTACATTAAAATGGAATAATAATAAAACTCTAGCTCACAACATTATTGAGGGTTATTGAAATAATGTATGTGAAAAGGCTTTGTGCATTTCAAAATGCAATAAAATGTTAGAATTGCTTTTAGTACTCAAGCCTCTGAACTCCTAGTCCAGAGTTCCTTGTAAGACCTATTTAACAATGAACAATTAAGCCCCAACTTTCACTCTGTCTCCCTGGGTAGAGTGTAGTGGCATCGTGCAATTTGAGTGCAAACTCAAATTCCTGAGCTCAAGCGATCCTCCTGCCTCAGCCTCCCGAACAGCTGGGACTACAGGTGTGCGCCACCATGCCCGGCTAATTTTTTTCTATTTTTGGTAGAAATGGGGTCTCGCTCTTGCTCGGGCTGGTCTTGAACTCCTGTCCTCAAGTGATCCTCCTGCCTCGGCCTTCCAGAGTGCTAGGATTACAGGCTGGAGCCGCTCTGCCTAGCTAGCCCCAACTTTTTGAGACCAAAGAGCGTAAAGGTCAACATCAGCAGATGCTGTATACCAGTGACCCCAGAACAGCCTGGGGACAACAGAGGCCCCAGGGTGCTCCTCTGTGCTGAGTGATTGGGGTGGCCTGCCCCATTGTCTGCTTTGGGGGTTTGATGGCTGCACTCCTGCTGAGAGATGAGAGGTCCTGACTGTGGCCCTCCCAAGAGGGAGCCCACTGATCATGGCCACCAACCAGACAGAACCCTTACATACAGTTTTCCTGGAGGGGAAGTAGAAGGAGGTCCCCAAACAGTGCACCAAGCAGGTGCAGTCCATACCACCCATTTGGGTTCCCAGAGGCTCAGTCCTTGGTCTGCCCTTCTCTCTCAGCCCTTCCTTCCAAGTATAAAATGCCCTGGTTGGCCACGAGCCTCTGGCCGATGGCTCACTGCCCTTTAGAGCTGTATGGCCCCGCGTGCTTGATCTGACATCCCTGCAGACTTGACTGGGCCTTTGGAGCCATCCCAGCTCCTGCTCCTGCTTCAGTTCCCAGCAGTCACCCCTGCACCACCCTCCCCTCCTGGGTTTCTTCAGCCCTGGCAGTAAGATCCCAGCAGATAGTCCTGACCCTCCTTAGCCTTTGCTCCTCTCCAGGCAGGCGGGCAGGCGGGAGGACTGGTTTGGGGACTGCTGTTTACACCTCTGTTTATCCTCGTGTCTGGTTCGCCTCCACCTGTATGTGGAAATGCCTGGCAGTGCCATGGAGGCCCCTGCACGGGGCTTGGGGTGGGTTGAGTGGTCTGTAGGTAGCAGGGGGTGGGGACGGTTATCGTGGTTCCAGAGTTGCAGAGCATGTCTTTCAGATGGCCTGGATTTTATTCCTCTGTTCCTTTGTCCCTCCCCTCTCACCCAGGTCTGCAGCCAAATCTCCTTCCCTTTCCACAGCAACAAGGCAGTCTCCTCCTCCCACAGACGGGGCCTGGCCTCGCGTCCCAGGTAAACAACCATCCTGTTTTCTTTAGGAATGTCTCCTCTCAAGAGTTAGCCCACTGGTTTTTCTCCACCCCTTTAACAGGGCACTAACGCCTCTGGGGAGGGAACAGCAGTGGACTACCCTGTTGGCACAGGGGGAAAGCCAAGCTACAGCCAGGGGACACCATTTATCCGGCAATACTGGTGGGGCCAGAATTAGAACCCAGAGATCCCAATTCCAGGCCAGCCTCCTCCATGCTGCAGATACGGAACTCCAGCCCTGAACAGGCCCTGGCATCTCTCCTCTGAGAACCAGGGGACAGCTAACCTTCCAGACAAACCAGAGCGACCACCAGCTCTGGCTGGGTGCTCTCAAGCTCCGAGAGTAAGACTAGAATATCAGGCCTGACATCCAGACCACAAAGCCAGTGTCTCTCACCTTTGGGCCACTGTTCCAGGGGGCATATGTGTGAGTCAGGTGGGCTGAGGTCTGGGGGAGGGGCTATTTGTAAAGTACCTTTATGCTAGGGTGCATGACTTGGCGACAGAGGCATGAACTTAGTGCCACTCCTCCCCAGATCTGGGTGACCCTGTGCAGTTAACAACCTGCACAGTTGCATGAGATGGCTCTGCGCAGATGGATGTGTGGAATGGTTAGGAGATCCTACTGTCCCTTCTCTCTGCTAAGATCCCTGTGGCTTGCTCACTAAGGGCCCTGGCTTTAGAGAGGACTGGAGAGTCCACTGAAAACACCTGGAAGGGGAGGGCGCCATCTAGTGGTTAAAAGAAATAGGGAACTAGAGTCATGAGCTTCTCTTCCACCTCCTTCTGGAGGCCCTCCCCAGAATCTCAAAATCATAGCCTTAAAGTTGGAAGAAATCTTAGTATTCAAGATCAATGCTCATATCTTGTAATATTTGAGCATGGAGAAACTGATATCAGAGAGACTGCTTAAAAGATGATCAAGATCATCCTGGGGAGGGGTAATAAGGGATTGGCTAAGGGTGGTGGCACTAAGAATAGGGAATGAAGGAGGAGATGTTTTGGAAAGTTGCATCAGTGCAATTTGGCCACTGATTGGATGTGAAGAGGGGAGGGGCAGGGTCTGGCCAAGAACTCAATAACAAATGAGTTAATGGAAAGGAAGTTTCAAAGAGGACTAAAGCTTTGTCCTAATGGTCTGGTCTATGCCACCCCCTCCCTATAAAACAAGTCTAAATTTATGATGGCTTCAAATTATTCTGTTCTAAAAGACCCTTCAATGGAGAAAAGAGTCCTTGACGTCTCTCTGGTCCTTTTACCTTCTTCATCATAAGAATGCCTATCTGAGTAGTAAGTCTGCATATCTTAGAAGAGAGAAGGAGTAACATTAACCTTAGCCTAGGAAAAGAATAAACCAGAGAGGAGGGAAGAGGGTGAATTTAGCCCCAGTTATCCACATGGGGAGTAACCTGTGAGTTGGACACAGTGCCTGGACCCCCAGGCTTGGATTCTGCTCTACCTTTATGGTATGGTCGGTGTCTTCAAGATTGGATTCATTCCTGACCCTAATGGGCATAACATGGTTCTAGGTTTAAGGGTACATTATCCTACGAAAATAAACTCAAGAAAGAATATGTCTTATCAACTACAAGTGCAGTCAAGGTACACTTAGGTAGCACAGATTAAAATACCTGTGATTAAAGATAAAGCACTTTCATGGTGGTTTAGAAAACAAAATGGCACTCGTAAGATTTTGAAATTTTATGGAAGCTCTACTAATGCCATGAGTTCTCGGATGTCCTCCGTTATCTTTAGTTAGTTAATGCCTGTTGGACACCTCAGTTACCTTGCTTTGTGGAAAAGAACAGACAAAGCAAACAACCTTTTCCTTGTCTGATTCTGAGATTTGTTTTTGCAATCATGGTAAACAACCCTACTCGCTCCTTTTATGGTGGAAACCTGAAAAGAGGAAGTAACCTGCTCAGCATTAAACAGTGAGTCATAGCCTAAAACCCAGAAGGGCCACCTCCCTATCCTGCACGCACACTGTTTCTACTCCAGATATTTCAGTTATTTGCTATACCTTCATAGTAACTCCAACCTCCACTTCCATGTTGAAAACATAGGACTCAAATGTACCCAGGGATCTGTCATCCTCTAAGTGGGTCTGTTAGTAAAAAAGATCAGAAAATCTCATTCAATCTGTTGATCTTTGTGAATCTGCTTGACATGTGCTCCCTATCAGGCAGTTGGGTGCCCTGGGCTGCCAGGATCCTCTTTAGAACCCCATCTGGAAGCATCCCAGCATCTCCCAGTGCCCAAGCATCTACCCAACTCTGGAGGGGCTGACGAGCCCAGAGACCTCGAGGAGCTGGAGAAGTTTGCTAAGACCTTCAAGCAGAGGCGCATTAAACTGGGCTTCACACAGGTTTGGTTTTGGGGGAGAAGATAGACGAAATTGAGTTGAGTGATTAGGGAATGGGCTTCCTAAGTGCAGGTTTCAAGAGCAACCTGAGTCTCAATGTATTTGGGGCAAGATTATCATGTCCCTGAGCTCCCCAAGGATAGGGCACAGTAGGGAAACTGAGGATATCGCTGGTGGAGGTGAGAGGACTGAGAGCCAGGCAGGGGACCGGCTGTCCTGAGCACATGGGCCTGGTCTACTCGGAGTCTAAACCCATTCTTCAACTTAGAGGGAGAAGACTTGGAAAGGAGCTGAGGGCATGGATGAGTGCTTGAAGGTTCTGGCTGGGGATGTGATAGGTGCTAGAATGGTGGGGGATGTGGGTAAAGAAGAGGAGGAAGCTGTCTCTCATGTCCTTCTTTCTTGGTCCCCACGCACAGGGAGACGTAGGGCTGGCGATGGGAAAGCTGTATGGCAATGACTTCAGCCAGACTACCATCTCACGATTTGAGGCCCTCAATCTGAGCTTCAAGAACATGTGCAAGCTCAAGCCGCTGCTGGAGAAGTGGCTGAATGACGCAGGTAGGCCTCGGGGAAACCAGGATGGCTTCCCTGAGGGACTCTATAGGAAAGGGCTAGTGAACTGGTCTGTGTCAGGGCTTGCTACATAATACCCCTTTCTTCTCCTCCTGAGCCTGGAACCAAGTAAGAAATAATTCACAGGAGATAGACAAGTGGACATGAAAATGTCAGTTTTATGACCAAGAAAGCCCTTTGGAGGACATGGCCATGAAGACTTGCCCCATTCCATGTCCAGCATAGACTTTAGCACAGCTCAGAGACCACGTTTGGGTCTGCAGGGCAGATACACTTAACCCAAATTACTGTCTGGAATACGTCTAGGTCAAAGAGATAGGGCAGGGGACCCTCTGGAGTCTCACGGGGAGAGTGAGACCACAGGCACAGCACCATGAGGTCTTTACTAACAATTTACTATTAATTCCTGAGTAGGTGTTCAGTGGCCAGGGAGTTGCTGGGATCCAGACTGGCCAGGAAAGCCTTACAGCAGGAGTGGGCGTTGCAGGAGGATTCAGCGCGGTGTGGCTGGGGGGCATTCCCAGAGGTTAAGGCTATAAACCAGGGGGAAAAGCATTTGAAATAGTGCATAGATGAGTTTGGTGTTAGGATGGGGTTTTTCCACCTTGGCATTATGGATATTTGGAGGCCATATAATTCTTGTGGGGAACTGGCCTATGTAATGCAGGATGTTTGGCAGCAGCCCTGGTCTCTATCCACTAGCTGTCAGCAGCACCTGCCCCCAGTTGAAACACCCCAAAATGTCTCTAGACATTGTCAAATGTCCCCAGGAGGAGTGGTGGTGGTACAGAGTCACCCTTGGTCAAGAACCACCAGCCTAGGTGGAGAGGGCGGGAGTGAGCCGGTCCCCGTGGCTGGGCTCTGTCCAGTGGCTACCTGTGGGTTAGTGGCTACTGTGGAGGGGGAGGGGCAGGGTGAGCAGCCAGCGGGTGATCCCTGTGCAAGACCCTCGCACGGCAGCAGGGGAGGGGCGAGGAAGCTCCCCCAGCAGGCTGTCCCTTAGACAACTTTTATCAAAGCACTGAAGTGACAGAAATGATCAGAGAGTCTTAGACTCTTTGGGAAAGGGCCTTCTAGGTCATCTCTAGTATGGTCCCCATCTGGTGCCTGCATCCTTCTTCAGTAAGGGGTATCCCCCCTGCAGACCATACAGCCATATAGCGCCAACATTTACGCTGTCAAGAAAGTGGCTCCAACACCAACATTCTGCCACCAAGTGGCTCGGAATCGCTTTTGGCTCAGAATCTCATTTCACATTTCCCTCGGTATCCACATCCAGGCCTATCTGCAAAAGACAGACTCGTGAGGGTTACTGGTAAGAGCCCCGCCCTAGCTACTCACACCCACGCATGCCACTGATGTCTGGGCATCCCTGAACCATGACTGCAAACACTGCAAACGCCGCCGTGTGGGTCATGCAGGACCTTTGCCCAGAGCAACGAGGAGAAGCAGGATTTTCAGTCTGTTCTGGGGCCCTTTTGGGGGATGCGGCTGCTCCTGAAAATGCCCCCGCAGAGCCCACTGGGCGGGGTTGCTGCACCTCAAGTCCACCAAGGCAGGGCCTTGACCAGCCACTCGTCCCCTTGTCTGAGCCTCCTTTGCTCCTCCACCTCCCTGCAGAGTCCTCTCCGTCAGACCCCTCGGTGAGCACGCCCAGCTCTTATCCCACCCTCAGTGAAGTGTTTGGCAGGAAGAGGAAGAAACGGACCAGCATCGAGACCAACATCCGCCTGACTCTGGAGAAGAGGTTTCAAGATGTGAGCGGCTCCTCCGGGTGGCAGCGGGTGGGCCAGTGGGGCCCGGCACAGGCCCCTGGGCACCGAGCCCTGCCCACCTCACACCGCCCCGAGAAATGGTCAGAAAGTACATTGTCCCCTGCCTAGTGCCCAGGTATTTGAGGGAAAGGCTGCCCTTCATCTCAGGTTCCAGGAACTTCTTCCCTCACTGACCTCTCTTGCCCTGACATCTATTTAGGGCCCACTGTTTTTCTCACTGAGAGATTTTTATTTATTTATTTTTTTGAGACAGAGTCTCACTCTGTTGCCTAGGCTAGAGTGCCGTGGCATCAGCCCAGCTCACAGCAACCTCAGACTCCTGGACTCAAGTGATCCTCTTGCCTCAGCCTCCCAAGTAGCTGGGACTACAGGCATGTGCCACCACGCCCGGCTAATGTTTTCTATTTTCAGTTGTTCAGCTAACTTCTTTTTATTTTTTTAGTAGAGAAGGGATCTCGCTCTTGCTCAGGCTGGTCTCGAACTCCTGAGCTCAAACGATCTTCCCGCCTCAGCCTCCCAGAGTGCTAGGATTACAGGTGTGAGCCACCATGCCTGGCCACTAGGAGATTTAAAGAATGGGATACAGGGTTCCAGGAGACAGGGTATCTCTGTATCCAGTTGATGTAAAGAGAGCAAAGCCAGGGCATTGTATATAAATTATCTATTTCTACATTTTGTATTTTTCTAATTATAAATGTAATAGATGCTCATTGAAAACAATTTAGAAAGTACAGGGAAGTAGAAAAAAATCCACCACCAAGTGCCATCTGAGAACATTTCCTTCTATTCCTTTTTTCCATCTGAAAACATTTCCTTCTATTCCTTTTTTCCATGTACATTTAAATAGCTGTGATCATATTGTACATGCACATTTTTTTGAACTTGTAGCGAAAGCATATTCTTAAGCCAGCAAGAGCCCCGTGGGAGCCGAGGGAGAGAAGAGGGAGAAACAGGTGTGCTGTGTACAGCTTCTAGTCAGGGTCCCTTTGTCCCAGCCTCCACAGCCTCTGTAGGTACCGTTCGTATCTGAAGGCCCAGGCAGACCCCCCAGCGCATCTGGCTCGAGGCTTTGGTGGCCACATCCCGCTGGCCGGAAGACAGGAACTGGCTTTTCCTCCTTTGGGGGCTTCTCAGAGTGGCAAGGCTAAGGGAGGGTGCAGGAGTCGGGGGAAAGGGGCCGAAATCAAAGGCTGAGCGGGAGGCACAGAACAAGGAGTAGCGACCTTATGTGTATCTGGCCCACGTCCTGATGGGGCCACGTGTTTCCGCTCTCTCATTCCCCATTTTGGGGCAGGAGAGCAGGAAGAAATGACAAGGGAGAAGGGTAGTAGGTCATGAGGAAGGAGCACAGCGGGGAGCATGGGTCCTGGGGACTCTGCCTGCCCCACAGAACTCATCCACAGGCTCCTCTCCTCAGAACTGCTCCTGAAGGAAGAAGTGGGAGAAGACAGACAGGCTACATTTATGCAGCCTCTACTACTCTGTGGCAGGCCCTGCACTTGGCAGTATATGCACATTTTTTTTTCATTTAATCCTTACAATAATCCTATATGGTAGACATTATTCTCATTTTATAGTTGATATGACTGAGGGTCAGAGAGGTTAAGAAAGCTTCCTAAGGAGACACAGTAAGTGATAAAGCCAATATTCTACCCTAGGTCTGACTCTAAAGCTTTTGATCCATTTGTTGTTTTATCCTGCTTTTTTGGAACACTGGCCCCCAGCCCCGGTTCCCTTCTCTTGACCACACTCTGTCCCTTCGGTCCCTGTAGAACCCCAAACCCAGCTCAGAGGAAATCTCCATGATTGCAGAGCAGTTGTCCATGGAGAAGGAGGTGGTCAGGGTCTGGTTCTGCAACCGACGCCAAAAGGAGAAGAGAATCAACTGCCCCGTGGCCACACCCATCAAATCACCCGTCTACAGTTCCCGGCTGGTGAGTGGCCAAGCTGCCTGCCAAGCACTGGGGGACGAGATGTCTGGAAGGCAAAGAGTGTTCCCCATCCTGGGAGAGGTGGTGGTTGGGAGACAGAGGGGACAGGGCATGCCGCAAATAAACAAAGAGAGGCTGTGTATAAAATGCATACGCTGTGCAGACTGGAGAGGGTGAGGGATAGAAAGGGATAGTGGGGAGATGCTCTTTAAAAACAGAGGTCAGAGAGGAACCTCCTTGAGAAGGTGGCATTTGAGCGGAGACCTAGAGTTGTGAAGGAATGAAACATGTGGCTACTATCTGGGGGAAGAATGTTCCAGGTAGAGGACCAGCAGGTGAAAATACCCAGCATGTCTGAGGAGCAGCAAGGAAGCCAGTGCAGCCGGGGCAGAGCAAGGAGGGACAAGGAGCAGGAGAGGGAGTCAGGGCAGGCACAGGCAGCAGACCACCCAAGGGCCCTTTCAGTGGCCCTGGCTTTTAGTTTAGGTAGATGGAGAAGCCACTGGAGAGCTGCAGGCAGAGAAGCCTGAGCTGGTGACACGGGCTGCTGAGCAGAGAACAGCCTGTGTGGAAGCAGGAGACCAGCTGGGAGGGTCACCGTAATCAGTGGCAGAGGCTTGGCCCAGGCTGGGAGCCATGATGGTGAGAGGGGGAGTTGCATGCTGGGTATACTTTGACCGTGGAGCCACAAGATGTGCTCAGGTAGGGACTGTGAGAAATGAGGCAAAGAAGACTACAAGGGTTTTGGTCCGAGCAACAGGTTGGAAGGCACCGCCATGTTCTGAAATGATGAAAACTGCAGGAAGAGCAGGCTTGAGGAAAATGCTAAGAATTCGAGGCCAGTCATGTTAAGTTGAACATGTGTACTAGGCATGTCTAGTATGACATGAAGTATGTCTATTATGACAAGAAGAAGTATCAAGGAGTAGTATCAGTGACTCTGGTTGGAGGGAAGAGGCCAGGGCTGGGAACAATTGGAGTCCCAGGCAGACGTGGAAGTAGGAAATATCTTCTCCATCCAGGGTAGGATGGTACCCGGAGGGTAGGGGTAGAAGGTTCTCCTTCTCTGGGTGTGATGATGGTTCAAGGTTAAAGGAGTTGGGGATAATGATATTGTGCTTGGGTGAAATTCAGCGTTGTCAGGGTGGGACATAACTGTCCCATACAAACTATACCATTCTTTCATCATCCATCCACCATCTACGTATTGGTCTTTGTGCTGACGGCTGGGGATACAAAGATAAATACTATTTGTTCCCTGTCCCAGGGGACCTCCCTGCCTAGCAGAGGAGCAGACAAATAAATGAATGATAAACAACATGATCATCTCTCTAGGAGAACTTAGGAACAGCAGCTAACAAACCTTGGGAGGTGGCACTTGGGGCAGGCTTCCCCAAGGTGTTAATTAATGGTTGTGCTGAGTCTAAAAGGACAAGAAGGAGCAGATAAGTGTGGGGCAGAGCTCTCACCAGGAGAAAGCATGAACACAGTGGTGTGGAGCAGAGAGCGCGCAGTGCATTCCCGGGACTGCATGTGGTCCCTGTGGAGGAATGTGGAAAGGTGAGGCTGGACAGGTTGGCAGGGGCCCAACTAGGACAGACTGTGTGCAACAGTGAGGAGCCCAGGGTTTGGGAGAATCTCTAGAGGATTTCAAGGAGGGCACTGGCATGATCAGATTTGCTTTTTTGAATGATCACTCTGACTGCAGAATAAAGGGGGGCTTGAGAGGCACACGTTTGGTTGTAGGGAGACCAGGTAGGATGTCACTGCAGTTATCTGGTAGGGGAATAACAAAGGCAAAGCAAACCCCCATGGTAAGGATGAGGGGGATGGGAGAGATTCATGAGATAATTAGGTCTTAGTTAATAAATTGAAAGTTGGGCGGGGGCAGGAAGAGCGGTAATGAAAAGAGAATCCTCTGAGATGACACCCAGCATTCAGGCTGGGCCAAGTGGGGTGATGGTGGTGCCATTTATGGAGCAATCAGATGAGGAGGAGCTTGTTTGGAAGTGGGGAGAAGTGATGATTTCAGTTTTCTATGTCACTATGATGTACAGTGAGGGCCGCAGGACACCCAAGTAGGAACGTCCCTGGGCACCTGAATTACGGGGCTGTGGATGAGGAGGCACAAGTATACAGGCAGTGGCTGAAAGCCTGGGTGAGGAGGGACTCACCCATGGAGATTGAATGGAGGAAGCAAAGAGGAAGGCCCATGTCCCAACCCTGAAGAACACCTTGGGCAAAGGAAGAGGATCAGGGAGGAGATTGCAACCGAGTAGGTGTGAGAGATGTTGCACAGGGCTTAGCTCCACTGGAGCACTATGGGACCCAGACGAAAAACACCCAAATCTGAATGGGGTCCGGGAGGGCAGATGCCTAATTTGTTTGAGAACAGATTAGGAATTAGCAAGAGTAGCATACCAGGCAGAAGGAACAGCAGTGAGAAGGCACAGAATTGTAAAACAACATGATCTATTTGGGAAATCACAAGCATTTCAGTCTGGCTGGAGCCAGGGATTTGGGATTAAAAATCAGAGAGGTTGATGAGGGCTGGATCCTGGCGGGCCAGGGATGCTAAATCACCAAAAAACTGTGAGGAGCCATTGAACATTTCAGGCTAGAGACAACGTGATATTCATTCATCATTCCTTCCTTAACTATTCACCGAGTACACACTATCTGTTTGGCACTGGGGATAGAGTGGTGTATAACAGTCTAGCAGGGAAAACAGATGCTAAACAAATGCTATTTGCGATGAAGGCTTCAGAGGAGATGAGCAGGTATTTGAGGGACCTGACCTAGCCCGGGGTGTCAGGGGCTTCTCTGAAGAATGGTGTTTAAACTGACACCAGGAAAATGAATGTCACCATTGACATTTGTGAGGAAAGTGTCTGAGTTGGGGGTGGGGTGGGGAGAGGGAGGGTGGGGAAGAATGTTCTAGGCAGAGGAAATAGTGTGTGCAAAGGCGCTGAGGCTGGTGGTGGGGTGGGGTGGGGTGGAAGAGGAAGCATAGACGGCTGGAATGGGCTGGAAGCCAGTGGGGGGAGGAGAGTGGGAATGAGGCAGCTGGGGTGGCAGGGAGGGGCTGGATTATGTAGGCACTGTAGGCCACATTAAGGAACTTGGACCAGGTCATAGGAGCCTTGGAATCTTAAAAGACGGGGCTTTGTTGAGAGCAGATGGGAAGTAGGTCCTCGCTTGGGTTCAGCTCCAGGCCAGGACACCAACACGGAGGCAAATAGTGGGAGGCCTAGAGGAGCAGCGAAGGGGCCTCACATGTTATCAGCATTCGTTCAATGCACGTTTACCAAGCACTGCAGAAGGCACTGGGGATGCAGCCATGAGCCACACAGGCATTATCCTGCTGTCGTGAAGTCTGCAGCCAAATGGGGGAGAAAGACTTTAAATAGTTACACTAATACTCGTGATGCCACGAAGGAAGAAGACAGAGAAAGCATCCTGGTCCCATCTTCTCGGGTCTCACTGAGATAGTCCCTTGGGACTGGGACATAGTTTCTTCTGCTTCTGGTATAAAATGATCTCTAAGATATATAGTTAATTTAGGAACAAAAAAAGGCAAAATGATGCAGACCAGTGTGGGCAGAATACTACCATATCTATACGTGTGTGTGTGTGTGTGTGTATAAAATTAAAAAGAGGGAACCATATACAAGTATATTTATGTTTGCATATGGATAGCCTGCCTCCAGAAGGAAACAGTAGAAGCTGGTCACAGTGACTCAATACATTATTATTTATTTAAAAACAACAACTTTCTTGGGTGTGGCAGCAGGGAGGGAGGAGGGGAAGAGGGAGGGAGATTGCTGATAACATCTCTTACTACTCTGCCACCCTCCCAAACCATACCCACACCGGTCTCCACCCTTCACTCGTCTCACCCCATCCTCCTGAGGAGGCTCATTGTCTAAGGAGAGGCAAATGCACGCAGTGAGAACGCTTGCTGATTAAGGAGGAGATGAGTACATGCTGCGTCCTGTTTGGATGCGATCTTCCAAATCTGGAAGGGGAGGAATATCAAATCACAGGTCCCTGAGCAGAACTGCCTTTCAGTATCCTCTGAAAACACTGGTCTGAGCTTCCCCTGGCAGCATGAGAATGAGGAGTAGTGACAGTACCCAGATTACAGCTCAAAAGAAGAGTTGAATAACATCTAGAGATAATACAGCAGTTGACAGCTTCTTCCTTTAGGAAGGAAGGGAACTCACATTTAATGAGCTGGCACTTCTTGCCAGCCATTAGGTTGGAAGCTTTATGGACATGATCTCATTAGATCTGAAGTAGAAGAAAATATAAAGGAGGCATTGCTGCTGTCTTATGGATGAGAAAACCAAATCTCAGTGGGGTTAAGTAACTCGCCCAAAGTCACATGGATAGTAAGTGGTGGAACCAAGTCTTACTCCCAGATCTGTTGGGTTCCAACGTCCATTCTTCCTATTCTATCTTATTCTGGGTTGTTCCAGGATAGTAATAGCAAGGGGAGGTTCCTAAGGGGAGGTTAAGTTATCATAGGTCCCTTTCTAATCTCAGAGCGGATGATACTGGGAGGTTTCCAGGGAAAAATGGAAAGCTTCTGAGCACAGTTCACCTCCAGCCATCTCTGTAGAGTTCACGGTGCATTCATTCATCAAGGTGGGAAAGTCTAAAACAGAGTTTCTGGGGCTGGGCACTCTGCTGCTCTGAGCAAGAGCAGGGTTTATTTTAGGAAGGAAGCAATGGAGACCAGAAAAGAGGCAGGCGGCTAGCAGTACCTGCCACAGCACAGTCTAAGAGCCTTGCTCTTCTCACTGCCAGGGCACCCGGCAAGGCAGCCTTCGGCCTGGCAGTGCCAAAGAACCCTTGCCAGGGGACACACGGCGGGGAGGGGAGGGCTTGGCATTAGCACCAGGAGCTTCCGGAGCAGGCTGGAGCTGGAGCTGGAGCTGGATGCCTGTATGTGGTCCAGAGGCCTTCCTATAAAAAGGAGAACAGAGTGGAGGTTTGCGACTAAGAAATCATCAAGGAATCCAAGCCCTGGTCTCTGCAGAGTCTGGGCCCAGGGTCCTTGGAGAAGGACCCCGAGTTGGAGAAGGAGGCAGGAATGAACATTTACAAGCTGCTGTTGTTTTTCAGGTCTCTCCCTCAGGGTCTCTGGGCCCCCTCTCTGTCCCTCCTGTCCACAGCACCATGCCTGGAACAGGTGAGCTTTAAAATGAAGTTTCTGAATAACATCAGAATTCCTTTAAATATGGGATATTAGAACTGAAAGGCACCTGACTCAGCCTTTCCTAAAAGTATTTCTAAGGATATTAAAATCTGTTTAAAAAAGTTTCCGTGCCCGTTTAAGTTTTGGAAATGCTGACGTAAGCAAAGTTCAGACAAGTGTGTGTTTGTTTTTTGTTTTGTTTTAATTGCAGCACTTCCCAGTTTTAAGTGGATAGGACATTCTGGCAGGAGCTGTATGGAAGGCTGAAGGGAGGCAGGGCTTGCCAGACTAATTTTCTACAAACTGAATTTCTCTCTGTTTCACGAAGTACCTATACAATTTCAAAGAAGCTAGTTCTGGTGACTATACATCCAAGTGTGCCCAGGACAGTCCTAGTGTCTGCCTCGTGTCCTGACATAATTATCAATGGCACTTCCTTCTACTTTTCACCGTGTCTTAGTTGGATGGTAAAATATATGTCACCCTATCCACAGGACACAGTTTGGGAGACACAAACACAAGAATTAATCCAAAGCTGCCATTGCACAGAGGATGGAAGTGAGTTTCAGGGAAGTAAAACAAGTCAGCACAGGCCACAGAGCTGTTTAGGGAATCGCCCGGAATGAAGACAAGGCCGGGTCCCTTCACTCCTGGTTCAGTGCTTATTCTAGAAGACCATGCACATTTTCTTTGCGGAGATGGAAGAACTAGAGGAGGCTGGCAACCTCTAATTGTGCTCCTAGCTTCTCCTCCTTCCCTGTGCACTTTCCTTTCTTTCCTGCTCTCCTCTTTCTTCTTCTTTTCCTCTTCTCCTCCTTCTTGTTCTTTTCCTCCTCCTGCCTCTTGGTCTGGGGCTGCATATGCCCAGCCCTGGGTGTGTCCTGGAGTAGGATGATTTTGGCATCTGTCCTTCTTGCATTTGGCAAGTCGTGAACTTGCAGAACCAGCCACACCACTCCCGAGGGCCTGGGCTGCAGAGAGCATTTGCCATGGGAGCCCCTCTGGGGACAGGCAGAGGTTGATCCTAACGTGGTAGGAGGTGGGCAGATGGGTGGAGGGTAGGAAAAGGGTGAGGTAGCTTTGGGCCTACACCAGGAAATCAAGTGTCCGAAGGGCCATGTCACGAGGTCCCAGGACCCAGCAGCATTATTTTCCCCTTGTTTTTGCCTCTCCTTGTCCTCAGTAACGTCATCCTGTTCCCCTGGGAACAGCAGCAGGCCTTCGTCTCCTGGCTCGGGACTCCATGCCAGCAGCCCCACTGCATCTCAAAATAACTCCAAAGCAGCAGTGAACTCCTCCTCCAGCTTTAACTCTTCAGGGTAAGATGGAGGGGAGAGTGCAGAGATATCCCAGCAGGGCCAAGGGACACGTGAGAAGTTGGGTCAATGCCTTGGGAAAGAAAATTTGTCACAGGGTTGGAGAAAGGGAACGTGGGGTAGGGGAGGACAGAGTAGAGAGCCACACTGGACTTTATCCCTAGGGAGTAGGGATTTTAAAAAGAAGCTTCAGCTAGTGAGCAGTCCTGGCAAGGAGCTGATGTCAACAAAGCCAAAATTTCCATCCTCACTTTGAAGGGTGGAAATTTCCAAGCACTCTTGTCAGAAAGGGCCAGGTCCTTTGCTGGGCTTAGGAGTGCTCCGCTTCTTGCCAGGGACCCAGTTCTCAGGGTGTTCTGATGCGAGTCTGGAGCTTCCGCACAAAGAAAAGCCTGGGCTTCAAGAGTGGCGGACATAGGGAGAGAGGGAAGTTGTGCCACCCCCTGCCTCCTGCCCCCACCTGCCATGCAGTGGGGACAGCAGCCGCCTGGGCCTTAGTTCATGAACCAAAGAATCTACTCTAAAAAGTATTTTGAGAACTTATGCCTTGAGGGAGAGAGGCTGCCCTGATTCAAAACGAAACAGAGATTGGAAAGTTAGGCGATAGGTTATTGACCTAAGCTTGTCGGAAGAGATAAATTAACTTGTCCAAACCCAGGCAGTTCAGCAAAGCAGCAGCTCTTATTGGCCAATTGTTGAATAGCCCTAAGAGTTGGAGCTCCTCACCTATCCCCATGGGGAGAGATAGAAAGGGAAGGAGGTTCAATGGAGGGGGAGAGAGAGAAAAATATATAATATAATAATATAATATATATTATATATTGGTAGCTTTAAAAAATTGTTTTGAAACATTCACATACCACAACATTCATCATTTTGAAGTATACAGTTCAGTAGTATTTTGGGGTTTTTTGAGACAAGAGTCTCACTGTGTCACCCTGGCTAGAGTACAGTGGCATCATCATAATTCACTGTAACCTCAAACTCCTGGGCTCAAATAATACTCCTGCCCCAGCCTCCCAAGTAGCTGGGACTACAGGTGTACACCACCACATCTGGCTAATTTTTATGTTTTTTGTAGAGACAGGGTCTCACTCTTGCTCAAGCTGGTCTCAAACTCCAGGCCTCAAGTGATCCTCCTGCCCCAGCCTCTCAGAGTGTTAGGATTACAGGCATGAGCCACCACACACGGCCTGTTCAGTAATTTTTAATATCACTATAATCACAAGGTTGTACAACTATCATTGTTATCTAATTCTGGAACATTTTCATCACCCCAAAAACAACCCCTACATCTCTTGGCAGTCACTCCCAACGCCACTCTTCCTGAATCGCATTAATAGCTTTACGATTGACTTGTTTCTTTCTTCCTTCCAGATCTTGGTACCGATGGAATCATCCCACCTACCTCCACTGAGACCAAAAAGTTTCCCCTAGTCCACCCTGCCCTGTATTGCCCCCTGGAAGGAAGGGAGTCATGCCTGCTCTCTCTATGGACAGATTACTTTCAGAAGAGTGAAAGAAAATCCCCATTGTCAATGAACCCAAACTGTTACCTTCTGCAGGAGCAAGGGCCTCCAGAGATCCAAACTGTGATTGAACCATGTTCTGACTTCTAAATTGCTCTTGAAACACATAACCCCCTCCTCGGAGTTCACCATTTTCACCTTCCTTGCCTGTGACCTTACTTTCTGGTTTCACATACTTTACACGGCTTCACTGTGGCAGCAGCCTTTCAGAGAAAGGACTTCTTGCTGTTATTCTCCAACTCATCTGTGGGCTTCTGGGGACAGCCATGTGCCTGGTGTATCAAACTACCAGAAGGCGAGATAATGGTTTTGACTCTGAACTTAGCCACACTCCCTGAATTGATCCCCAAATCTGTGAAAACATTTGAATCTGATATCTCCACCAAAGCCTTGATGTTTTCTCTGTTCAGCAAAGTTTTCTGACTGAATCTTCATTTCACCCCATTTTCTTTTTAACCTCACTCCCTTTTCTACATCCACATGCATTCGTCCTTGTCCCTAGGCATGTTGCTCTGCCCACCGGGGTCTTCTCTCCACTCACATCTGCCCAGAGCTCGAGAGCGCTTTTTTCTCTCCCTGTCTGTGTTTCTCCTTACCCATCTTCTCTCCTTTCTCTTGGCTGCAGGAACGGAAGAACATGAGAGCAAACACACAACAATTATGCTAGCAAAATACGTGTATATAGCCCTTTCCTATTTTTGCATTATGTTCTTTTCTCCTTAATGTGGAATTTTCCAGCAAAATGTTTAACTCAGGTGTGAATTTTGAAGACATCTCTGTAATATTTTATCTTCTTTTTTTTTTAAAAAAAAAAAAAAGAAAGGAAAAAATACCAAAGTGTGAAATACTGTGCTAACTTCCACAGAGTTCCCACGTGGGCTGGGAATCTTTGTTCACTTTTTTGGGAATGTTATCAATAGAGTCTCCTTCTTTGTGGGCTAGTGTGTAGAGATGTAACAAGAACCCATTCCAGAAATGGTTACTTTTTTTAAAAAAAAAAAAGACTACATATCCAGGAAACTGGTGAGATTCAAAGGAATCTCTGTGTTCCTAAAGAAATTTGTATAGTGATTATAAAAACTATTCCACTGTTGATAAGAGGTTTAGATTATTGTTCTGTACCTTTTTGTTATGGAGGGGATGTGAGTGCATACAATGAGATGGGATATGGAAAAATGCTTCAGGTTGGTTCATTAAGTGGATTAGTCCCCACACGTATGGCTAAAGATGCCATATGTTAATATATAGGACCCTGTAGAGTTCAGAGTTCTTACTCTTTGTGATGGGACGACCTTGAGGGCAGACTAGGCAAGAGATTGGTTTCCTCATTTTGGAAGGAAGAAAATGGTGAGTGTTTAAGGCGAAGTCATTTGGAGATTGAAGAGCTAGAAGCCGAGGTTGATATCTCATAGCTCAGATATCTCAAATGTCAATTACTCATCATTTACAATGGAAAGCAATAAATATCTGAGGCAAAGGATAATTTGGCAATCCTATATATTTGGCTTCAGCATGTGTTTTGACTTTTGGCAAGGAGGTTGAGGGGCAGGGAAGCTATCCTTGTAGATTTTCTTAGATTAATACAAATCTAAAATGTTACCATTGCCGAGTTAACATTGACCTGTGGGAAACAGGGCCCCTCAAGCATGTGATGGGAAAAAACTAAAATTGGGATTAAACATTTGTTTCAAATAATAATATCCATGTGGGCAACCTATACACAAATAAGAGGTAACTGTTCCTGATGCTTGAATGGGGCTTATATTCAGTCTCTTATTTCATGTCATGACGTGGAAGAAGGCCTGTTGGTAGTGGTTGCTTTCTCAAGATCTAGTTAAAAGGGGCTCGGTGTGCAGCAGAGATAGAAAGTAGAGCCTTTGGTGGTAATTCAAGTATGCAAAGGGACTACTCCACAAGCCATGGGCCCATCTGTGCATATGTCTGCACACACACACACACACACACAGGTGTGCATTCCCCCTCGTGTACTCACGGATGCCAGAGCTGGCCCTTTCCTACAGCAGTCCTGGCTACCTTGACATCCTGCTCAGGTGAGTAGTGAAAATTGATCCCCTGCCCCGTCCAAAACTCTGGTTTTCATACATTCGCCTATGGTCTTTGTGAAAGAAATAGAATTGTAGCCTAATTGCACAGCTTCCAGTAGCTTCCCTTGCCCATTAACTTGGACAGTTGCTGAACCGAGTCAAGCCTGAAAGTGAGCACAGATTCACCTTTATGTCTGCATGATTCTGTAAAATCTATAGTTCCAGGGAAGTTTAATGGTAGCTTGATTAGCTGTTTCAGCACATAATTAGGGACAAGAAGGAACATCTAAGGGCAACAACCAGTAATTGCCAAGGGAGGAAGAAAAGGGAAAAAAGATCGTTGTTGCTGGTTTTCAAATTTTCTTTTGTGCTCTGATGCTTAGCTGACACAAACCTGATGGGCCCAGCTGTGGGTTCTTAAGACAAAGTAAAGACTTTTGGTCTGATTTAGAGAATGAGTTTATTAATCCCAGGACTCAAATCAGGAACTCTGCCCTGAGCCCCTGGGTTTTCAGGGCGTTTTCCTTCCTCCACGTGCAGCCTGCATGCTCCTGTCACATCACACTGTCTCTTATGCTTCCTCCCTGTGTAGGGGGGAGCCTCTTTGAAATGGACGCTGTTTTTTTTGTTTTTTGTTTTTTTCTGTATCCTGTGCCTAACATTGTGGCTAGCACATAATAAGCAATTCAGATTTTAAAAAATGGGCCAGGTGTGCTGGCTCACACCTGTAATCCTAGCACTTTGGGAGGCTGAGGCAGGAGGACCGCTTGAGGCCAGGAGTTTGAGACCAACCTGGGCAAGAGCGAGACTCCCATCTCTACAAAAAGTATGAAAAGTTAGCTGGGCATGGCAGTGCCCACCTGTCGTCCCAGCTACTCAGAAGGCTGAGGCAGGAGGGTCGTGTGAGCCCAGGAGTTTGAGTTTGCAGTGAGCTATGAGGAGGTACCACACGCTAGCCCATGCAAAAGAGATCCTGTCTCAAAAAGAAACTTTTTTTAAAAAATGGAATTCTTTTTTTCCCCTCTCTAAACTTCTAACACCCTCCGCTGAGGTAGGAGCTGTGAGTACATGGGAGCACATCACACATCTGAGGGAAATTTTAGTTGCATGGAGGGAGGCAGCATATCGCGGGGATTAAGGGCATGACCTCCAGAGTCGTACTGCCTGGGTTTGTACCCAGCTCTGCCTCCTACTAACTGTGTCACCTAAGGAAAGTCTTAACTGCTCTGTGCCTCAGTTTCTCACCTGTGAAATAGGATAATAGGTCCCATTCATAGAGTTGTTAGGATTAAATGAGTTTATATATGTAAATGCACACACACATAGAGTGCTTCAAACAATGCCTCTTGGAACAATGGTACAATATAGCTATTACTTGTGATCGTTGATATTATTATTGTCATTGTTATTAAAGTAACCTGGTGGACAGTTTCCTGTTCCCTGCTGTCCTCCAGCAGCCCAGAGCTTTTCTGGGGGATGCCATTGTTGACAAGGATCTGATTTGGTGGAACAGGGATTGTGGCCAAAGATGTACACATTAATAAAATTTAATCCCAGCTAATAAAAACTTGAACTTGGAATCCCAATCACCCTCAGATAAAGGCCCAATATCTTAGGAAGAACTGGCACCTTCCCTTATCCCCTCAGCCTTTAGACTCCTGAAGGTAAATACTCTGTTCTTTTGTGGAAATGATGGCAGCAAGGGGAAAGTTGCAGATTCAGATACTAGAAGGAAAAAAAAAAATACTGCAACACAAACAAATGGGGAAAAGGTTGAGATTTGCATGCTATCCACTTACTGAAACGGATCCTTCTGTGTTTTCTTTCTTTAGACTATCATTACCTCTTATCTGGTCTATCTCAACACAAGTGTAACAGGTCCTCTCCGATTCATATTACACTGATTTTAGTTGAGTGGCCCTAGAGCTGGTGTTCTCAACTTTGGCTACACATTGGAATCATGCAGGGAGCTTTAAAAATTATTGATATCCACACAAAAATTCTGATGTACTTTGTTTGGGATGTGGTCTGAATATTAGTTTTTTTGTGTTTTTGTTTTTTTTAGAGACAGGGTCTTACCCTGTTGCCCAGGCTGGAGTGCAGTGGTGTGACCAGAGCTCATTGCAACCTCAAATTCCTGAGCTCTAGTGACACTCCTGCCTCAAAATCCTGAGTAGTGGGGCTACAGGCATGTGCCACAATGCCTTTTTTTTTTGGTAGAGGCATGGTCTCACTATGTTGTCCAGGCTGTTCTTGAACTCCTGAGCTCAAGCCATCCTCCCACCCTGGCCTCCCAAAGTGCTGGGATTACAGGCATGAGACACTGTGCCTACCTGGCATTGAGATTTCAAAAGCTCCTCAAGTGATTCTGCTGTGCTATCAAGGTTAAGGACCACTGCCCAAATGTGTACACAAATCACTGGGGATCTTGTTAAAATGCAGATTCTGGCTTAGTAGGTCTAGGGTTAGGGTCTGAATCTGTGTTTCTAACAGGCTCCCAGGTGATACCGATTTTGCTGGTCCATAGACCATACCCTGGGTTCAAGGGCTTGGAGAGCATGATAATATGATTCCCTAGCTCTATAACAACATGGAATTTCTTTTATCTACATAATAAAATGCCTCATCCTGGGATTTTAGACTGGCAACAGAGGCATTTATGGCCCTCTAACAGCAGTGGTTTTCAAATGTGATTGATCATCTGAATGACTCTTGGGTAGGTTTTTGAAAATACGTATTCCTGGGTCCCACACCAGACCTGCTAAATCACAATATTCAAGGTGCAGCCCACCCAGTGTATTTTGAAAACGCTTTCCCAGTGGTATAGATGATCGACAAGCTTTAGGAACTACAACACGCTTGCAATATAGTTTTCCAGGCTCATTTTCCATTAATTCAACCAAAAAAACATTATTGCACCTGTTTCATACCAGGTACTAGAGAAACAAAGATGAAAACAGTGTCATCCTCACCTTTGAGGAGTTGGCAAGATAAATGACCATAACTAGAATATGTACTGTTTCCCAGACATGGTCTAAACACTCATACCTCTGCTAAAGGTCTTCTTTTGAGAATGCCTGGGTCCCTCAGCACCCTATCACTGCCTGTGTTCATCAACCAAGCCAGACCCTCTTTATCCCACTTGTGACTCCATACTTCTCTCTTCAAACTTACTCTGCTTGATATTAAAATAGACCCAGAGGAAGAGAAAGGACTTACCCAAAGTGAAACAATAGTTGACATTTATACAGTGAGTTGTATGTGCCGACCATTGTTCTAAGCGCTTTATATATGTAATCTATATATAGATTATGAGAGAATATATATAATATATATATTATGTGAGAATACATATATTCTCACAATACCCTTATGAACTGGGTTTTATTATTATCCCCATTCTGAGGATGAGAAAAGGGAGAAACAGAAAAGTTAAGTAACTTGCCCAAAGGCATACCAGGCAAGGTTTACCCTTAAGCCTATGCTTTCCTGCTAAGTTGGTGACAGGGCTGAAATTTAGAATACTGTAACTTCTCATCCTCAGGCCTGAGCACTTTCCTGGTTATCAGTTATTTGTGTGCCTGTTTCACAACTCAGATTCAAGTATGAGGGCAAGGACGATGTTCGACATCTCCCACGGTGCCTAGTTAGGGTGCAAGCACTTAGTAGGCGCTCGATAAATGGTTATTGGATGCGCTGTCCCATCAAGGGGAGAGGAGGAATGGGTATTAATTTAAACCGACAGACAACGACAGATAAACCAGAGCAACGGCCTGTAGGGCCCACGTCACCACTAGATCCCTTCTCGCCCGCCCCCCACCCCGCCAGAAGAAGGAACGTCCGGCGCCCGGCTCCGGCTCTGCGCTCCGTCCTCCCGGCCAGCAGGTGCCCCTAGACCCCCGCTCCTCCGCCGCCGCCGCCGCCGCCGCCGGCACCGCCTCGTCCTGTCCCCCGCGCTGCGCCGCTTCCTGTTGCCGCGACCCGGGCCCTGAGCTGTGGGCGGCCGGGCGCCCGAGGCCGGCCGGGGCGCTCCGCTAGGTAACAGCGGAGTGGGCGGGTGGGCGCGGACCGGCCGGCCCCCGGGGGAAGGAGGCGGGCAGACGGCCGCCTGGCCCCGCAGGGAGGGGGCCTCCTCCGGCCTCCGGGCGCCGCGGCCTCCCCGCGCCAGGCCGCCGGGCCCGGGATAACGGTCTGCCTGGCCCGGGCTCGCGGCCGGCGGTCGCGGCCCTGCGAGACGCCGGAGGAGGCTGCCGCTCGCCGCCAGCCACGCCTGCTCCGAGGCCGGCCGGGAGCCAGGGGGCCGGCCCGGAGCTCCCGCCCGCCGGGCTGCCCTGGGACGGGAGGAGCCGGGAGAGGAGCCCGCCCCAGACTTTAGAGCTGCGATGGCCATCCAAATACCCTGCCCTGCTTTGACAAAACCGAGAGCAAAAAGCCGAAACCCAGACACGGAGTTCCCAAGGTCACAGAGTTGTAGCTGCCATTTACAAATGTCTGTTCTTTCATTTGTTTTTAAATGGGCCACTGTTTCCTCCATTCTGCCAGGGAATTAGGATTCAGAGAAGAGGACTCTAAAAATACTAATCGGCATATCCAAATGAGCTGATCCGCATTACTGGCCAGTGACCCTGGCATTTAAAAGAGAAATAAGGGAGGGCAGTTCTTTTCACTCTAGGTACTTTGTATTTCTGTCCCTCACTATGAAAATTGGCCTAGATGTTTTACAAAATTTATCTCAGAAATCCATGTCAAAACTGGACCAGACTATAGAGTTCTTAAATCCTTTTCCCTTTCTTTCCTTTCCCTTTCTCCCTTCCTCTCCGTCGTCCTCCCCTGTCCCTCCTCCTTCTCCTCCTCCCTCTTCCTTTTATTTTTTATTTTTTTAGAAAACTGAGGCTAAACTGAGGTTAAAGTGATTTGGCCCCACTCCTACAGCCAGATAGGGGCAGAGACAGAATTGGTACTTGGGTCTGTTATGAACACCTACCATTTTCTTGAATGAAAATCTGATTTCAGATGAAGGCTATACAGAACTTGACCTTCATAAACCCCTTTGTGGATAGCATTCTCAGGAGTGGCTTGTGTATTGAAGTGTGTTGGTCCACAGATACTATTTCACTTGTTGGAATAGGGTTAAGCAATAAGTGTAGCCATGCGGAAAATTCCTGCTGAGATGAGACAGATATCTGAAATGTTTTTGACTTTTTTTTTGTACTTTCAATAGAGGAGCTAATGAATATTAATCACTATTGGTCATTTTTAGATTTAAATCCTGTATGACTAAATTGACTCAGTTATACTTGTTCTTGTCCTAATGTAGTTGTCACTAGTAAAATTCCAAAGTGTAGTTTTCTGACTTTGTTTCATTTTTAACTGAATAATTACCTTAAAACTATTTTTATATTTCAACAAAAACTCCCCCTCTTATGCCTCAAAATCCTTCTGCTTTCTCCCTTGGTAAATCTTTGAGTTGGATTTCAGAACCGAATAGGACTAGGATTTTTTCCCCCTTCCAGGAAGTCTGGACTCTTTTGTTTTGTTCTATATTTAGATTTACCCCAAGTTTCAATTTTGACTGATAAACCTGTGACTCAAATCCAAACCTCAGCTGAATTTAGTATGGCTTAAAAACCACATTAAACTGCGGTGTGTCATGTGACCTCTATCAGAAACCAAAGTGGCGGTGTTCTGTTTTTTTCATGATAGCTTCTCATTGGGATTTTTGCAATTCAAAGACATTATCTAATACACTGCTTTATTATGCATGTATTGTTGTCCAAGGTCAGTCATCACTGGAGGGTTGTTACTGACATTTACTCATCATAAAATGTGATGTTAGACAGCCTACCAACACAGAATGCAGTCCCTGGTTTCCAGTGTACAGCTTCTACCAGTTGCCAACGTGTTATCTGTAAGGAACATGGAGTTATAAATATAGCTATACTTAGATACAAGATGCTTGGCTGTCCAGATAAGGAGAAAGTATTTCAGTAAAAGCAATGTTTGTGTGCTATTCTATAGTAGAAATGAGGACATTTACACATAGTGACCCAATGCTGTCTTCTTACAGTGCATCCTTTGTTTTTCTGGTTTTGGTCTTTTCATCCTAGGATGGCATTAGCTCTGTGTCTGCAGGTGCTGTGCAGCCTGTGTGGCTGGCTCTCGCTCTATATTTCTTTCTGCCGCCTGAATAAGCACCGAAGCTATGAGTGGAGCTGCCGGCTGGTTACTTTCACCCATGGAGTCCTCTCCATAGGCCTCTCGGCTTATATTGGCTTCATTGATGGCCCATGGCCTTTTACTCACCCAGGTAGGTAGGAGATGGTAGGGGATTATTTCTTAGGGAATTATGATTTGGGGGTAGTCTTAGAAGGATGGGACTTTTAAACAGAATTTGTACAATATTGAAGAATAATTCCCATTATAATTTGTATTATAGTCTTCATTCTTCATTGTTAACTCTGATATTGCATATGTCACCTCTTGTTTCTGTTTTTCATAACTCTACTTTTAAAACATATATATTTTTTTGAGACAGAGTCTTGCTCTCTTGCCTAGGATAGTGTATAGTAGTGTCATCATAGCTTACTGCAACCTCAAACTCCCAGGCTCAAGCAAACCTCCAGTCTCAGCCTCCATGTAGCTTGGAAACTACAGGCATGTGCCGCCACACTTGGCTAATTTTTCTATTTTTTTATAGAGATGGTGTCTCACTGTGTTGTTCAGGCTGGTCTTAAACTCCTGGCCTCAAGCAATCCTCCTATCTCAGCCTCCCAAAGTACTAGGATTATAGGCATAAGCCACTATGCCCAGCCTTAAAACAAATTTTAAATTGCTTGTTATTAATACAATTTAGTCAATCAGAAGTATACAAAACATATAGCCAATATCAACATCTTCCCACTACCAACCCCAAACAGGTACAAATAGAACTATATTTTATAAATTCTTTTGGTAAACTATAATAGTTACTCAGTTGTAACTCAAAGGACATCATCTTTCCATGTCTATGTAAAAATGATAAGATCTTTGTCCTTTTTAATTGTTCCATGTTATTGTGTTGTATGCATCTGCTATCACTGATTTAACCAATGCCTCATTATTTTGGGTAGCTATACTAATTTTTAAATCACTAGATGTGGGAGTGTTACTTCCTTGAGTATGCAAAAATTGCACCCCCTGGGTACAAATGTTGGCTGCCATCACAAAATACCACATATTGGGTGGCCTAGAAAACAGAAATTTATTTTCTCACAATTCTGGAGGCTAGAAGTCCAAGATAGAGAAGGTGCTGGTAGGTTTGATTTCTTCTGAGTCCTCTCTCCTTGGCTTGCAGATGGCCACCCTTCCACTGTGTCCTCACATGGTTACCTCTGTGTGTATGTGTGTGTGTGTGTCCTTCTTAAAAGGACACCAGTCATACTGGATTAAAGTCTACCCTAATGATCCCATTTTAACTTAATTACCTCTTTAAAGGCCCTTTTTCCAAATACAGTCACATTCTGAGATATTGGGGTTTAGGGATTCAACATATGAATTTGGGGGATGGAGGATACAGTTTAGCCCATAACTCCCCTTAGAATCATTTTTTTAAAAAAACTTCCTTAGATTCACATATTGAGCTTCAGGCTTTTCCCCAAAACTGTTGAACTGAGATGAAATCAACTCTTAAGCTTTGTGTTTTATATGAAGATTCTTAATGGTTCCAAACCTGTCAAGTCCTTGCAACCTGTGTTCTTACACATGTGAACACACTTCTGGGGTTCTTTCCAGAGTCTACTTTCAGAAAAGGTTAGTGCCACTAGTGTCCAATAATTGGACCCATTAAGCTACGAAATTAATCTGATGTTCAGGACAGAATGATTCAAGAGTCTGGAAACAGATCTTTAGCTGGTTTAAAAAGCATGTGCCTGCCATTGTTTTTGTCGTCTTCACTGATTCAGTAAGATTTGAAAGACAGCAACTTAGGATCCCTATGTAAAGTAGCACTATTCCTAGTCACTCAATTCGTTTCTGTCTTGGTTTATTTCAGGCTCTCCTAATACACCCCTCCAAGTTCACGTTCTTTGTCTCACCTTGGGCTACTTCATCTTTGACTTGGGATGGTGCATCTACTTCCGGTCAGAGGGTGCCCTGATGCTGGCCCACCACACACTGAGTATCTTGGGCATTATCATGGCCCTGGTGCTTGGGGAGTCAGGCACAGAAGTCAATGCAGTCCTCTTTGGGAGTGAGATTACCAATCCCTTGCTACAGATGCGCTGGTTTCTCCGTGAAACAGGGCACTATCACAGTTTCACTGGAGATGTAGTGGACTTCCTCTTTGTGGCTCTGTTCACTGGAGTGAGGATTGGTGTAGGAGCTCGCCTCCTTTTCTGTGAAATGATCTCACCCACGCCCAAGTGGTTTGTGAAGGCTGGGGGAGTAGCCATGTATGCTGTGTCTTGGTGTTTTATGTTTAACATCTGGCGCTTTGCATGGAAGAAAAGCATCAAGAAGTACCATGCTTGGAGAAGCAGGTGGAGTGAGGAACGGCGGCTAAAACATAATGGACATCTCAAGACACACTAGCCACGACTTGCTTCAGATCATGGATTGGGTTAAGTCAGCCATGGGAACCAGGTTGGAAATATGGCTGTTATGGAATTACATTTAAACTTAGGTTTCAAAAAAGGGCTAAATTTATTGATCAATTTGGTCAGTCTTCAAGCCGAGCATACACCAGTATTAAAACACTAACTTCTACAGTGGCACAGTTGTAGACAGAGAGAACACTCAGTGGTAGCTGGGAATAAGTCAACTGTGAAGTGAGAACTACTGGCACTTTTTTTCATTCGCGGTAACCCTGGGTCCTCTTGTCCCTGGGAGCTTTGATATTCAGACAGAAAGGAACTCGAAAAAGATTAGTGCTATTTATTGGTCCTTCAAGAAGTAATTGCTTCCACAAACAGTTATTCCTGCTTTCCGTGTAGCAATTTATGTAAGTCCATCCCATTTACTATAAAATGAGGGACTGTCAGGAAGACACATGCCTTTGGCAAGGAAGAGGGGATTGGGTCTGAAGGAGAATAGAAAAGGATGAGAGTTGAAACTGTGGCAATGGTGAGGGGGTCACTTACTGAACCTCCCTATACCAACTCTGTTGGAGGTCCCCAAGACTACCCCCAGGTTTTGTGATTCACTAAAGGACTCAGCATATAGTCATGAATAGCTTTGGTTTATTATAGTGAAAGGATACAAAGAAAAATCAGCAAAAGGAAAAGCTACCTGGGACAAAGTCTGGGGGAAACCAGGTACGAGTTTCCAGAGTCCTCTCCCAGTGAAATCACACAGGAGAATGTGCTCAGTTCCTCCAGCAACGATTTGTGACAATGTGTGAAATGGTTGTCTACTGGGGAAGGTCATCATAGACAGACTTGGTTCCTAAGGTTTTTACTGGCGACAGGTCATGTAGACAGACTCTGCTGGGCACATAGCAAAAGTCAAGACTCTCAAAAGGAAAGCAGGTATTAAGCATACACCATACTGTTTGCACAAACAGTTTAGGCACAGTGAGCCAGTCTTATCAGTTAATGGTGGGAAGTCTCCCAAAATCTAACTTCACAGATGCCGGCTAAGGGCCAACCTTGCAAGCAGGCCTTTTTAAGGATAGCAGTTGAGGCCTGCTGTGTTAACTCTTTTCTGCACAAAAACCATAGAGCTAGGGGTTTGGATTCCAGATAAATGAGGTGTGGGTAGATTTACTGAGTCCTGCTATACGGGTTCTGCCCTACCAGGAAAACTGTGCCAGTTCTCAGGGCTTTTGTGCATTAATCTCCTAGGCATTTGAGGCTATGACTAAATTCCATAGGGATTTACCATGTGGATTCCACTGTGTTTGAGATGGCAGTTCAGGTTTCAGCTCTGTTGTACATATTGCAAACTAGAGCCAAAGACTGTAAAGTGTGTACTGGCCTCAGGATGATGAGGCTAATTTTTTTTTGTTTTACTCTTTTCATTTCAGATACATTCCCTTTTAGTTTTTCTTCTTTCTCCTAAAAAGGTGCCACTCCATGGACAAACTAATATGATAAGGCCAATCTTGGAAGGAAAAAAAAAATTCTTAGTGTGATCTTATCTAGTCCGAAGTAGGACAAGCAAGAATAGAAGCTTAGAATAAGGGGTTAAGAGTCGAGAATTCTTGGGTTCTTTTAGCTAATTTTGCTACTCACTTGCCAGATCATTTGGGCAATTTGTTTATTCTCTGCCTCAGTTTAAACCTGTTGTGAATGAATGAAATACCCTGCTGTGTATTACAAAGAGATACTATGTGGCATTTTATTAAGGGAAGTCTTCAGGGCTTTTATGAAAAAATGATTATTTATGTATTTATTGTTTATTTATTTATTTATTTTTACCATGTTATTTAGACCAATAGTGATTGATTAGCTCAGTTGGTGAGCAAGGGTGTGGTGCTATTGAAGTCAAGGCTGAAGGTCAGTAGGAATGTCAGGCCATTCTTTGGTCACAGGTAATATTAAACTAATGAGTGGCCTTGAAAATGGATGTCATTAGCCACAGAAACCAGGCATGAGGGAGTAAACTGTAAAGTCATCACTGCTAAGGGAAAAGAAACTTTAAAGGCATGTTACCAATGGGTGTTTAAAAATGAGTGTCATTTGTTTAAAAACATTTGCTGGGCATTGAAATAATCTGACAGCAGCATCTCTTACGTCTTTTCTTTCTATGATCAGTATCCCTAAAATACTGGTGAGCTTCTTTCCAACAAAATTGTGATCAAAGTAGGATGCTGGAGAATGCTGATTTTAGCAAAAGCCTAGCAGTAAAGAGTGGCTTGGCATATGAGCTTAAAAAAAAAGAAAAAGCTGGCTCTTGAATTTTGGCACGGTGCAACCTGTTCCATACCAGACAAATGAATAAGCTTAATCTGGTACCAATTCTTTTCTCCCTTACCCCTTAGAAGTGAAGGGATTGCAGATCTTGCTGTTTTGGGGCACTCTCATGGGAATGTACATAGGTTTTTTTGAATGATGAGAAACCTGAATAATTGATAAGGGGAAGGGAATCCCTCATTTCAGTTTTTCTTTATGTTGTAACTCATAGCTATGAAGAAACATCTGAGAGAAAAGGATGAACTGAAGATGACTCAGCAGTTAAGATGCTGAGTCTTTACACCACAGGTAAATGAAGGGCTAATTAATGTGTGGTCTGCTCAGACAAAATGAAGTACTCATTTGCACTTGGATTACTATGTAATAATAACTAACGCTGTTCAAGAAGGATTTGTATTTCAATAAGATTTGTACTAAATTTTATAAAAGTAAAACAACTTTTATATAAATCCAGAGTCTGTCTTTATATCTTTATTGGGATTTTGCCAATAAGTTAAAAAACCAAAAAGCATTTTGGCTTGTAGAAATGTTAACCCATATTTATATGTACCAGTGAAATATCTCTAATTTGCTGTTTATCATCAGTCATTCCTATTTTTTTTTATTTTGGGGCTAACAGTTGACATACAGAAAGGGAAAGAGAGGGAAAGAACTTGATTTTTTTTGCCAAAAGAGAGGGAAAGAACTTGATTTTTTTTTGTTGTTGTTGTTCTGCCACCTGTTTGGGCAGTTGCATTGAAAATGATGATTTGGAGCAAGTTGACATCAGAAACATTATCTGAAGACAGCCAGAGTTCCTGTATTCAGAACCATACTTCCAGCGCTTAAAAGAGTCTGGAACACATAGTAGGTATTTAATAAGCATGGATGAGATGATGAGAATGTGGTTTAGAATAACCCCCACTGGAAACCTACTGAAAGACCATGTCCAGTGGATTGGTCACCAATGTCACTTTTCTAGGGCAAGTGCCCCTGGGGAGGGTGTTCTACCTAGATTGGCTTAATTCTTTTGAAGGCACTCTACAGATTGAGCCTTTAGAACAATTTAGCTACTGGCAGCTGTAAGGAGGCTTTCAGGGGATTTTTTTGTTTTAATCATTAATGCTTTGTGGGTGACTATAAAGATTTTCATCATTTAAAAAAATTGGTTCTGGAATGAATAACCACTGGATTAATTCAATCCTTTGCTTACCATCTTCAGAAGCTTTCCCACAGCAAAATGCCTTCTTTGCTCACAGTTAGAACCTTGTGTCTGTTTAAGTTTGGAAGGATCTTGAAATCAGCTTGCCAAGAGGTTTTGTATGCAAGGAAGAGAAGGTGAATTAGGAAACGTTCCCAGTTTGTTTTATTCCTGAAGCTTAAGTGTGGAGGCATTCTTGAAGGAAAGAGGGGAACTCATTTTAAGATGCATGATTTGATGAGTCATTGGGTCCAATTAATTTGATACACTGTAACATTACTAGAATAGGGGAAAATAGGATGATTTAGTACGTTTGGGAAAGAATTACTAAGCTTGGGGATAAGGTTTGCATTTTGACCATTGTGTACAGATGAGTGGAATGCGTTCTGGTTATACAGACAACAATTTAACTGGGAGAGTCTTCAGGATAGAATCGTCATGCTAGGATACACCAGCAGGTGGCAATATGTCCTGGTCTGATCATTAGGAAAGTGGCTTGGAACCCTAATCCACTTCTATTCTTTCCAAAAATAAACATTACAAAATTAGCTGGCTGTGCCCCGAACTTAAAAAAATCAAGCAATAAAGAGTCATCTTTGGCCTCTGTTTATCTTTTCCTTTTTTTTTTTTTTTTTTTTTACCCTGTCCTAACGTCAGCCCTTAGCTCATGCATCTATTTAGGGATAATGATCCTTTCATTAACTGTTGTGGAATGACTTTTAGAAACAGCATTGTTAAGAGGTAATTGTTTCCTCTCTCCACATCCACCGTTTATTAGATTTGATTTGCTACTTGATTTCCACAAAATGGCTGAAATCCCTTGCCACCCACACAGGTTTAAGCTCCAAAGTCTGAAAATAGTTGGATAAAAGGGATAGCCGTTTGCAGGCAGAATTGGAGAACGACATTGTCTGTAGTACTCAAATTGCCACAATACTGAATTAGTCAATCATAAAACTAGATGGATATCTAAATCTCTCTACCCAGTAGAAAAACAAAAGCCGAAAAAATATTTGGGAACTCTTCAGAGAGAACTGTAATGCTATTTACTAGATAAATACACTTTGTTTTCTTCTCCCATTTCTTTCCACAACGAGCTTGTTAAGTCTCTATGGAAAGCACCATACTTTCTCAATTTGGCAAATAATACATTTCATTTTGCCAAGGCAGCCTAAAAGCAATTATTTGTACCAAGAAATCCTGGCTCCCGTTCCCAAATCGTCTTTCCCTCCAGCCTTACGCGCCTCCCTGCTCCAGCCCACCCTCGTCCTCTCCGGGACAAGGCCAGCAGGTGCCCAGGTGAGCGACCAGCGCCAGACCTCTCTGTGCTGGGGTCTGCTTCACCGGGACGCTGGCCGGGCTCTGGACCTGAGCTCGCGTCCCCGCGTCAGAAACACTCGATATGTGTTACTGGAAAATACGGAGAACAAGTACATTCCCTGAAAGAATAAAAGTTTCCAGGACAAGGCGGGCGCGTAATTCCCAAAGAGCCTCTCATCCACCAACTCCTCGGGATCTGGGGGTGCTCTCTGGCGGTCTCTGGCGAAAGCTTAATACAAGCTACACGCCTAAGTGCACAACTCCAGCACTCACGGGCCCCTGGGGGTTGTGGGGTGGGAGTCCCTCGGCGGCCGGTTCCCACCTCCCTCTGCCCCGCAGAACTACTTTTTCGCTCCCCCAACCACGGCTCAGCGGAGGCGTCCGCGCGGGGGCGGCGCGCACCAGAGGGCGGCGCGCGGGACAGCGGGCGCGGGGCGGCGGAGGGATCCCGGGTGAGGCGGCTTCCCGAAGTCAGAGGGGAGGAGGCCAAAAAAGTCGGCGGGGGAGGGGAAGAGCGAGCTCGCGCTGGACGCGGCCGGGGCCGGGAAGGCAGAACCGGAACCGGAACCCGTGCGCGCGCCCGCAGTTGTCGCACGGCCCCCACCGCCGGCGGCCTCCTCCGCCGTCCACGCGCGCTCCCGCGAGGGCCCCCAGGACCCGGCGAGCCAGCCCTGCGCGGCGAGTCACCGCCGCCGCCGCCGCCGCCTCCGGGGCCGAGGCTTCCAGGCCGGGCTGGACTGGGATCTCCCGCCCCTCGCAGAACCGCCGCCTACCGGAGCGTCGGGGAGGAGCCGCCGCCGCCGCCTCCGCCGACTGCGGAAGAGTCCGGGCCTCAAAGGGATGGGGAGCAGCCCGCGGCGCTGAGAGCCGGGTCCCTGTCACCTCGGGTTGCGCGACCCCCTCCCCGGCGGCCGCAGCTCGTCCCGGCGCGCGGAGCCTGGTGGGGGCGACGGGGAAGACGAGAGGGGTCCCAGGGCCCGGGGACATGGCACCGCGCGGGCCCGGCGCGGGACGGCCCGAGACGCGGCAGAGGCTGCGGCCACGAGCAGCCGGCAGCCCCAGATAGAGAGCGGGGACGAGAGGGCCCCGGTCCTGCCGCGGCGGGAGACTCCCGAGGAGGAGCCGACACCGTCCCTGAGCTGATCCCGCCCCAGCCCCGGAGGGATTCCCGGGTCCCCTTCCCACGGCTCGCAGACTTCTCTCCCTGAGGAAGTTTTCTCCTTGTGCCTTCTGGAGGATTTATCATTAGCTCTGGGACTCGCTTTCTGGCTGACTTTCTCAGGGTGTTTTGGGAGATCAGTTTTGCTCCAACCCGCACCCCTTGACCCCTTCCAATCGGATGTTCTAGATGACTGCATGGAGTTTTGAGTTGGACTTTTGTGTCCCTGACGGAGTTGGGCCTGATCCCAGAGCGCTCGGGGTGGGGTGGAGGTGTTACTGTAAAATGCAAGTTGGATAAAAGGAGGACCTCTCGCCAAGGGCCCCAATGAGTGGCACACAGTCTACTATCACCGACAGGTTGGTACGAAGTTCCTTCCTCGCTTAGCCTTCCTGGATTTGGCCCGACCTCGCAGGAGAGTCGGTGACTGTAGATTGCATTTGGCCAGTGAAGTTAGTTGACAGGCATAGGAAAGAGGGTTGTTTCGGAGCTATGCAATTAGTCTAGGGTTGCTGCCAAGTTATCCATTTGATTGAATTTGGAAATGTACTTGCCTGGAGAGAAACTTTACCCGAGATTTTCAGAGAAGGGATAGGTAAAACCATGATTGTGGTTTTCTGTCTGTAGTGTTCATTACTATTCTGTACTCATCTTGGAACCAGAGGAAGGTCATTTTGGGTGAAGGTCAGTGCCTGAAGACGGCGGGGTGTTGGTGTTATCTGTCAGTTTTAGTCCTGTCCTGTAAGTAGTACTTTAGACAGTTGCGTTTTAAGAATTTGTCTTTGTGAACTTAAGTTTGAGCCTGCTTGCATGGTGATTTGTGAACTTGATATCTTTTAAGGTGTTATCCTGCACAGTGTTTAATTATTATCTAATAATTTTCCAGAATGTTGACATTACCCGTAAATCACAGGCTCTCGCTGGAGGCAATATCCAGGAGCTGAAAGAAATGAGGGAAAATCATGGGGTTTGCTTTTAATTACTGTATTTTAATATTTCATTTTCCAGAAATACTTGGCGTTTAAGTGATATGAGACCTCAGCATAGTATAAGCGTGGCAGGTGGATTTGTTGAGTGCTGTGTTTGTCCCTTTACAGTACTTACCAATGTTGCATGGTGGTGTGTGGTGAATTAAGCTAGATCTTAATATGTGGTTCCCTTACTCTTAAGAGCTATTCTTTTGAATAAGTTAAGCAATGAGAGCATATTCGTTCCTTTACCACATTTCATTTCATAATTTAATTATGACACTGCACTAGTCCCAAATTTTAGTCAGCTTGCTTTATTTTTAAGTCAGCCTTCAAACTATTACATTATAAGAAATAGATCAAATAACTGAATCTAGAGGGCCAACACTGATGAAAAGTGCGACAATAGTGCTCCTGCAGAAAGTAATAATTTCCTAATAATAGTTTCATCCAATTGTAAGACTCATTTGTTGATTTTAAAAGGGCCAAATTCCATTATCATACCATAACAGCTACTCCAGAAACAGAACTTCCTCTTCCTGTTGATGCTTTCCAGTGTCACATGAATGTTCACATAGAAGATTCCATTAAGTATTTAAACTATTTATATTCTTTGCATGTTCTTTAAAAAATGGGTTTTCACTTTCAATAAAATAATTTTTAATTTTTCCAAGAGTACAGGTAACATGCATAGCAACAGTGGTTATCTTGCCTTCATCTAGTTATCCCCATTTCTTTCCTTTCAGGGTGTTTTGCTTCTGAGAAATCACTTTCAAGAGTGTGTGGATAATTTGTTTTCCTGGTTCATTCAATTCTTGCCCTTTCTGTTGAGCCTGTAGACAAGAAGTCTTACTTGGAACTAATGTAATATTAGTTTTCATTGCGATACTGGGTCTGTTTGATTTGTAGAAACAGAACTTAGGATCATGAACTCATTCCACACAAAAATCACTTGAAAGCCCTCAAGTAATGATTTCTCTTTAGCATTGCTTCTCAGAGGTTTTCTTCCTCTTTCCATTATCTTGGAAATAAAATCTTGGGATGTGTCTTTTTTATAAATTAGATGGCATGTAAACATTCAATAAGCATGCGATTATTGAAAGTCTGTTTATTCCTTGCCAGGCACTGTATTAGGCACAAAAGATTAAAAGATGAGTACTTTAAGATTAATCTGCAAATTGGTTTGCAGATTGGATTTTTTAACTGGTTCAAATGCTGCCTAATTTTATGTAGTTTTTTAGAAAGAAAAAACTTAGCTCCTTAATTTAATAAACACTACTGAGACCTGTTTCTTAGGAATTTATTAATAGGTTCTTTTTAAATGAGAATTATTCTTATTTGACCACTACTTTTTCTTTAAGTATATTTTATTCTGTAAATATAAAGCATCCATTTGCTCTTTAATAGAGTAGTTGTTCCTGATTTGATTATATGTTAGGGTGAAATCTGGAAGCACTGGTTTAGTATTATTTCTATGCCAGGGTGCCTTGACAAAGTTATGAGTATAGAATAGTTTCTAGCTTTCTCTTAGCCCTACATACCTCTTTATCTTTTCTCACTAACTCGAGTGCACTCTAGGTATATTTTGCTGATTGTAGAACTATTGGCAAATTAACAGTGCTAGCATAGCCTTTTAGAGATCCTTTCAAGTTTGAAGTACTGTCTGTGGTATAGCTTTGTTTTGTAGAGTGTGCAGAATCACCAAGCCAGCTGTGTGAGTTAGAGTTCTTTCATTGTGGTGCTTCTGACTACAGAGTCTGTCCTCAGTTGAAATCAGACTAGCTGGTTTTGGGCGTTGTTCTGTTTTGCAGTTTGTGGCAGGCGACACATGGCTGAACAAGATAAGAAGGGTTTTATTCTTGTGTTAGGGACGTGCTGGGACTGGGATGGAATTCAACTATGTTTAGGCTCTGATTGGCCACTTTGGATACTCAGAACTGTGTTATATCCTGTTATTATTTTGCAGTTAAATCAACACATTCACTAACTCTCTTTCTCTTTCTCTTCTACTCAGCCCCTTCCCCTTTTCTTAAAACTGAAAACTTAAAACGTTTAAAATTTTTTTATTTTTTAACTTTAGCCTTTCTGTGGCATTTGAAACTTAAAAATCAAACTATGTTTATGTTTGGTATTGTTTTTGTGTAATATATCTGAACATCTTTTAAAAAAATCTAAGCAGTGTATGAATACCTTCTAGTCTCTTGCTTTGTAACTTCTGTGAGACCCGGAGACTAGTTTCAGTGTTTAGAATGAGCACTTCAAAAATGGTAGAAATGTCTGATAGCTGCTTTTCAGTCTGCATTGATTGCTGCATTCAGTCCTAAAATATATCCCAATTGTTACCAATCCTAGATGTCTTCTGTCCCAGAGACTTGAGGGATCCTGTGGCAATTAGAATTTCTTCTGAGAGGTAGAGAGGAGAGAATGCTCTTCCAATGGACTCAGTAAATGATTTCAGTACAGATTCTATAATAGTGAATTTTCTGGGACAATATAGGCAGGAAAGTTATAAGGATCTTTCTTTAAATAAATGGAGTTTTGTTTTTCCTGGGCTTTATAGATTTCGTTGTTGTTTTAGATTTATAGATAAATACAGATTTTGATATAATAAAAATTTCTTAACACTCAATTCAGCTTCAGGCTGTTTAAGCAAACTTAAAACGAGTGTAGAAACCTGTGACTGTGTATGCTATACCCAGTAATTAGCATTTTCATTCCTGATACTTTTTCTGCCACAATTGCTATACACTGCTTTTGATTAAAAAAAAGAACTCATTATTTTCAACATTGTGTGAGTCATCTATTTGTAGGGTGGAATTATTTGTAACATTTTCTTGTAAAGTCAGTCAATTAATAAATACAAAATTGAAATTGGGACTAAGGATTACAGTGCTAGAAAATTAAGTATTATCTTTGTCTTTTCTTTTAGTTGTTCAGTGTAAAATCTTGATTCATGTAGGTATGCAATAGTACATTCACTTGTACAGTTTTACATGAGTCAACATGTACAGTCTAAATTTTTTAAAAAGCACAAAGCTATAGTCTTCCTGACTAATGGTACATTTATAATATGTTCATATTTGTTTAGTGAGATGACAAGAGAAGCTTTGAAATGTTTACAAAGATATGTTGACCTGGTGATACCACTTAACACATTGGTAGTTTTCAGTTTGTTAACATGTGTATAACATTTAGTTGACATGTAGGTTTGTTTTTTTTTAGTTACGTTTGAGTTTTAAGTTTAAAAAATGAAATTTGAGGCAAATTTTGGAACCCATAAATGGTGGTGAATTTTTACATATTTTTTTGTGGCACATAGTGATTCCAGGGAAAAACAGTTGGAAAATATTTGAGTGTACATAGGTGTTTGCCTCTTCTAAAAGTCATCCAGAAATGGGTATGGATTGCCTGCTGACTGATACGAGTTACAGAAATAGCAGAATATCATAATGGTTCTCTAGAGGTAATTGAGGTACCCTTTTGCATCATGGTTGTCTGACATTATTAGAAATGTTTCTTATCTATAATTGCTTATTTCCTAGAAATTGACCATGCCACATTTTTTTTGGAATAGGAAGCTTCATTTGGTCTTATCTGCAAAAACTTGGTTTTGATGATGTTTTAAAGCTTTATTTGAAGACATGCTCCTTTCCCTTTTAATAATTAGGAGTTTTCAAAATAATGCTATTTGAATTAGAAGTCTAAAATCAGCAAAATTATAACCATTTTGCTTCTTGAGTAAAATACCAAAATATATGTAATGATATCCTATGGTAGTTTAATTCTTTAACATTTACAATATTTCCAGTTTAGTGTAAGGCAGATCATATTGCCATCCTTTACACTTCAAGGTAATTCATAGAGTTTAAGTTAAGATTATTAAACTGGAACAGACAGACCCAAGATTTTAGCCTAGATTTTCTGGCTCTCAAGTCCCTCATTTTTTTTTCACTTTAAATTATTTTCTTTCTATGTACTATATATTATTTCTGTATATTATTTTTCTGTCCTACTTTCGTTAGATAACTTTCCAACTTGGCCAAGTCAGAGTTTTTTTTTCTCTTACAGGATATCTTCTAGTACCTCATCCATTCTAATTTTAAATATCTCTGGAGGATAAAGCTTCTGTCACTTCCTCAGGAGACTGAACAACAATCTGATCTTATAGTCAGGAAGTTTTTCCTGATTTTTAGCTCAAACTTTTCTTTTAAGTTGTCCTGTTACTTGTATATACTTGCTGTACCAGGCTAAATAATGCTCTCCTCCCATTTTATGTTTATGATTGTAAAAGGATCAGATGGTTATCATCCACATTTCCCATTCCCTTATTCTTTGCTTAGCCAAGTTGTATGTTTTCTGTTATCTATTGTCTAAAAATCAACCTGTCCCTCTTTTTTTTTTTGAGACAGAGTCTCACTTTGTTGCCCAAGCTAGAGTAAGTGCCATGGCATCAGCCTAGCTCAGAGCAACCTCAAACTCCTGGGCTCAAGCAATCCTTCTGCCTCAGCCTCCAGAGTAGCTGGGACTACAGGCATGCGCCACCATGCCCAGCTAATATTTTCTATATATATTAGTTGGCCACTTAATTTCTTTCTATTTATAATAGAGATGGGGTCTCGCCCTTGCTCAGGCTGGTTTCGAACTCCTGACTTCGAGCAATATGCGCCCGCCTCAGCCTCCCAGAGTGCTAGGATTACAGGTGTGAGCCACGGCGCCCTGCCCAACCTGTCCCTCTTAATATTTTATGAGCTTTTCCCCAGTTGCTCTCCTAGTGCAAAAACTTTTTTTTCCCTTTTTAGTTGCCCTCCTAGTACAAAATATGGTATTCTGCATTTTATCTTGACCTTCACTTTTCTTTTAGATAGTTTGCAGAATGGTGTAAGAGATGTCACAGTCAAATGAAACAAACAAATTTATACACAAACAGCATAATTACCAAATCAACTAATTAAGCAATTAATCACGTTAAAAGGCTTCTTTACAAAGTGATTCTTTCAAATATGAATACCCCTAATGTAACAAATATTACCAGTTATGTGACAAAAGGGTAGGGCCCAGAAATACTAAGTGTTAGAAGCTATTGTTGATTAAAAATCAGTCAGAAGTGAAGATAAAATATCTCTAAAGTAAGTGAAGAGATGGGATTGTAGCCTTAAAGTAAAATATCTGTTGTAATATTGTAAAGTACATCTGGAAGTTATTTTTTCCCCAGTGGTTTTTCAGTCTGTGTTACCTTAAATTGTCATTTTTTTCCATTTTTTTGTTTATTAAGTTTTACCTTATTTTTTTGGTTTCTTCTTATTTCCACATGTTAGTGAAAAGAAATAGGCCTACAATGCTTAGCAGTATTTTTTCCAGTAAAATGGACTACTGTTAAAATTGAAATAATATTTTACTTTTTTTGCTAGTGTTTTTACAAGAATTGTTACTAATGACAAGAGACAGTCATAGAAAAAGTGCATATTTAAGTTATTATAAAATACATAAATTGTAGGCTCTTCACTATTTTATTAGTAGACCTTTTTCTTTGGTACTGATTTAGTTTAAAATTATTTAAGTAGATATCCTTGCTCATCTGTATTTTGCTAGTAATATTATAATTTTGGAAACATGTCAAATTTAGAGCATTTTACTTTTTCAGCTTAGCATATCTGGAAGTATCAAGATAGCCATATATGAAAGTTGCTTAAAAGACAGTTTCTAACTCCAAGAGAAGTCTGTGAAGCTAGGTGCCTGGAATAATTTTCAGCTTTTTGATTCTGTAGAGGCAATACGTAATGGTGCCGAAGGTCAGAGGCTATGCCTGAATTGCATAAGCGCATGTTGTTGACTTTTAGTAAAAGAAGAAATGCACTAAGTTTACCTTATGGAAACTAGCACGCACCAGTGCCGCTGACAGTTTAGATTCATATCAAAATAGGATCTTTTACCAATTCAAGTGCTGAGTCTTGGTTTTTGAGATCATAGTCACATGACTGACCTGGGTGGCTTCCCAGTGTAGGGACAAGTAGATCTAATGTCCAATGAAAAATTAGGTTTGCTGTCTTGGGACTGTAACAATTCATGGAGAAATTGGAAATATATAAGAAAACATGATTTAGTTAGTGCTTACAATTAGCCAGTTGTCACACTGCATTTTCTTTTCTTTTTTTTTGAGACAAGAGTCTCGCTTTGTTGCCCAGGCTAGAGTGAGTGCCATGGCGTCAGCCTAGCTCACAGCAACCTCAAACTCCTGGGCTCAAGCAATCCTTCTGCTTCAGCCTCCGGAGTAGCTGGGACTACAGGCATGTGCCACCATGCCCGGCGAATTTTTTCTATATATATTAGTTGGCCAATTAATTTCTCTCTGTAGTAGAGATGGGGTCTCGCTCTTGCTCAGGCTGGTTTCGAACTCCTGACCTTGAGCAATCCGCCTGCCTTGGCCTCCCAGAGTGCTAGGATTACAGGCGTGAGCCACCGCGCCGAGCCCACACTGCATTTTCTTTTGCATCATATAGCATGTTATGGTCATTTAAATATACTGCTCTGAGACTTTAGTTTTGGTCAAGTATTACATATAAATGCTGATTTTAGGTTCACACACTCAAAAGATCAAAGAGGATTTTGCAGGTCTTTCATGGCTTCAAAAATGTCGTTTATTCTATTGTAGAAAAATTGGAGACTTCACCGGCATCTGAAGGAATTTTGCTGAGATTGACCACGTAAAGCAGAAAGTGGTTATTTTGTCCAAGAGAGTAACAGATCCCCCAAATATACTTAGTACACATAGGAAGGTGCTTAGACATATCCTTCCATAGATTTTAGATGGGTTATCTTCCTGTGTTCCTAATACAAGCTGATACATTGTGGTTTGCCCAGTACAGTCTGCGGTTTATTCAAAGGAAGTGGTTCTTGTGGGTGAAGATCTGATCTTTTTGGAGATTGTTGGTGGCACATGCACTGTCAGCTTATTTCCTGTTTTATTGGCTGTTTGGGCAAGACCTTCTCAGGGCAAGTAACGCTGAAGGGTTATTTAACTATTTCGTACCATCGGGATAGGTGGCTATAATGCTGTGTATCTGCCTCTCAGGTGATATGAGGGTTAAATGAATGTTTACAAAGTGCTTTGAGATCCTAAGATGAAAAGTAGACACATTTTCCTAATCATTTGCAGGTTATTGCTGTGTTCAGATATTGCTCACCTGAAGTAAACACATGTTCATATAGTAAAGTGTTACTCTATTGAAGTTGATTTCTGTAGCCATTCAAGTGGTGGTGTTTTTTTTTAACCACCACAAGAATCATGTTTAGAATATTTTCTTTTTTTCTCTTCTTTCAACTCTCCTATATAATTATACTCTACATGGGTTAACTTAATGGGGTAGCTACCTTGTCTCTAGTACTGGTTAAAGCTTGTTCATAAAATACTTTAGAGCAAGCTGCTTTGCCAGTTTAACTGGCATACTAAAATAATGAAATTAAGAGAATTTCCTATTGAGATCAGTAGCTGCACCATCCATACATAAAATCCTGTGTTTGCTTTGCAGAAAGCTGAAAGTGAACAAACTGATAGAATTGGATGTCATAGTGCCCCCCTCCTTTTTTTGTAGTTAGCCTTTGACATTTTAAAAAAATTAACAGTGAATATTTTGGGGGGAGAGGATTTCTTTAAAACTAAATTGTCAACTAATATTTGAGTTCCTCAATGGTAGGAGAATAGGTCTTATTCATTTTTAAGTAATTATTATTTGCTTTATTATATTTTAAATTTTTAATACCAAAGAGCATAAAGAAGAAAAAACATGGCCCAAATGATCCAACCACCCAGCTGTTGCTGCTCTGGTTAAACACACACACACACACACACACACACACACACACACACACACACACACACACACTTCAAATCATATATAATGGCATAAAAAAGTACCTTACCCCTATCCCTATAAACCCATTAGTTCTCAGACCTTCTCTTAGAGGTAACCATAGTTAACTTTTTTTGATTTATCTTCCAAAACAATTTTTAAATATGCTAGCTTATAATTTTAATATTCCTTGCGCCTACCCCCTAGTAGGGGTATCTGTCAGCTCTTGCTATGTTATACTGCCATAATAACATCATCAAATTTCAGTGGCTTACAGCACTGGTTTATTTCTTCCTTACGTTACACTTTGTGAACTGTGGCTTTGCAGCATTGCTTCACATGTCTTATTTTGGAACCTTGGCTGGAGGAGCATCTCTTGTCTGGTATATGCCATTGTCGTGGAAGAGGGAAAAAGCAAGACAATTGATGGCAAACATGCAATAGCTCTTAAAGCTTTCACTCAGTCATGGTGTACATCATATCAGCTCACATATCATTGGCCAAAACAATTCATGTGGTCAAGCTCATTGTCAGTAGGATAGGGATGTATACTCCCACAGGTGGCAGTGCCTGTCAAATGGTAATAGGAAAGGCTGTATAATCCTCTTAAGGAAGGAATGGGGAGGTTGAATAATTTGGAAGAGTAAATAGTCTACTACAGGAGATGCTCAATAAATGCTGATTAAATGGGTTGTATTGAGTCTGTGAAAGTTGTTTTTTTAAATGGAAAATTTAAAACTTATACAAAGTTTAGACAACGGTATGGTGAACCTCCACGTTCCCATCATAAGCGTCAACAATTGTCAGTGTATGGACAATCTCGATTCATCTGTTTCCTTCCCCCACTCACCACTGCCACTGGATTATTTTGAAGCAGTTTCTGGATCATAATTTTACACATAAATATTTCACTGAGTATCCTAAAATATGAAGTCTGAAAGTGTGATTTTTTTAAACAGTAAAATATAACTAATAGTTTGAGATAAGGGTACTAGGGACTACAGGTGTCAAGTAGGAGAGGATGTTCACGGCTTGTCTCTAGAATTTGACAGCTATAATTTGTTTTGATTTCATTTTGAGTATTTCTGGAGGAGGCTTACAACAGAATGTCACCTACTTTTCCAGCCTCTCCTTTCCTTTATTTATTTATTTTTTTTGTGTGTGTAAGTGTGTATAGCAGAAACAGGTAATTAACCTTCGGAAAAAATAATATTGCAACAGATTTGATTTGTAGGAGGTTTCATTTCTCACTGAGCCTCTGTTGGAATGGTGCCAATTGAAAGGAATCCCAGCTCTTAATGGCTCCCCGACTTCTGGGAGCTCTCAGTCAGTTCTGGAGAAGAACATCAGAATCATTTATAAAAATACTGTGTTCACTCATGTTATTTGTTGTGTAGAGAAAGGATCTATTATATCTTTATGATGATCTCTAGGTTGATATAAAAGTAAACAAATGAATCTAATTTTAGTTTAGAAATCATTAGAGCCACTTTCAGCTGCTCAGGTTAGTTCATCTTGAGGGCCTTAAAAGGCTCTGTTTTGACTCAAGATGTCACGGATTTTATTAGCATTCAGTGTAATCAGTAAGTTTGTCATTTCCATGGTTGGGAGCGTTAGGCATTGTTAGGGATCCAGGAGCATCAGTTTCACAAGGTATTCTTTTTGGGGAAGGGGTGTTAGGTAATAAACAGTGGTAAGCAAATTAATCTGATATCTCTTCCTTCAGTTTGTAGATTGGCAGGTGACAGGTAGTTAAAGAGGATTTATACAGTTTAGTGAATAAATAAATAATTGTATAAAATATGATGGAAAATTTTTAGTGTATCACTATCAAATTAATATTACTTCCTTAACTGGCTTTTTTTCACTGTGTACAGAGACACTTAAAGCAGTCTTTATAGCTTTAGTCCAAATGGCTTTGTTTTTCTTTAATTACATTATATTGCTACTCTTACTTCAGAATCCATGTAGGAACTACAGTAGAAAAATGGCTATCTTTTCAAAATTAAAAAAAATTGGCTGTCATTGGCTTGTAAATAAAATTATTTAAATTTGGGTTTTTCTTGGCATTGAATTGATTAGGAAAATATAGTCTATTGCTTGGAACAATTTAGTCTATTTAAAATAAATAAATACATTTTCCCCATGGAGAATAACTTTTTGACTTGCCATTAGTTGTATGATTTTCCTATTGTTGTATCATAGTTGAAAATATTAGTTTTCAGAGATAATAGTTTGTCATACAGTTTGAGCATTCCTAATCCAGAAATTAGAATGCTCCAAAATCCACAACTTTTTGGGCACCAAACTGCATCACAAGTGGAGAATTCTACACATAAATACTTGACACAAACTTTGTTTCATGCACTAAATTATTTAAAATATTGTATAAAATTACCTTCAGGCTATGTATATATGAAGTATATGAAACATAAATAATTTTTCATGTTTAGACTTGGGCCCCATCCCCAAGATACCACGTTATGTATATGCAGGTATTCCAAAATCTGAAAAAAACCCCAAATCCAAAATGCTTCTGGTTCCAAGCGTTTCAGATAAGGGATACGCAGTCTGTACCTTTGTCAGGATAATGTACTTTGGTTGCAGTTTTCTAGTTACTATATTTACCCAGAAGCCCTATGTGATTAGAATTCTTGAGACAGTGTGGTAAATTGGATGTGTTGCCTGGATATGAACAGTAAAAAAAGAGAAGCTCTTTACCATGCAATTATATAATAGCTTAAAAAGATACAAGTACAATTCTGTTTCCAAAAATAGGAATTAAGTCAAATATTATTTGGATAAATATTAGTAATTATATTGATTTTGACTCCTTTGGTAGACTTTTTTGGAGACTATCTTTTTTGTCAGAGGTAAAAAGTAACTTTTAAAGGAAAAGATACTTCAGCCCTTTGTGTGTGTGCGTATATATAAATTTATTTGTATTTTTGCACTTGTAAGAGAGGAGCAGTAGAAGGGAACTGAAGGAGGATGATATAGGGAAAAGAGCCTGGGTTTGGTGTCAGACTTGTATTATACTTAATAACTGGGAGAGCTTAGGCAAATTTATCTCTCTGAATAGCAGTTTATTATTCTCATCTGTAAAAATGGGAATAATAATACATAATTTGCAAAGTTGTTGTGAAGATTAAATGAGAATAAATTTAAATACCTAGCACATAGTAAGAGAAGTCAGTTAGTTATAGTAGCTGCTATTGTTAAAACCTCACAAATTAGCTAGGTTTCTCTAAAATTTTTATCTGTGTTTGAAAATGATTTTGAACTTATATGTATAATATTTTCAGCTGCTGCTGAGGTTAAGATAGTTTTTTCTTTCCCTTGCTGTGATAATATTCCTTATCTTTTGTATTTCAAGTTATAGGTTATTTTTAGAATTAGGATATGTTTGGGAATGAGGAATAGATTTGAAAGAGACAGTTTTTCAGTTCAGACTATGGAACAATAACATTTGTAATCACAAAATGGGTAAAATATTTAGAATTGGCAGTAAACTTTTAACTCTGCACTTGATCACTCAGAATTTGTCCAGTTCTATGTTTATCAACATTAGTTGATTTGTTTATTTACTCAGTAAATAGTGAATGCCTGCTCTGTGTACGTCACTATTTTGGCAGTTATTTTGAGCTCCTGCTACCTGCTGAATTATATTTAAAAAATAAGAAATTTACCTGGCAAAGTGATATTTATTGATCAGTGCTGAAGATTAAGGTAAGAAGTCATGTATTATGTGAAATTGTGCTATGAAATCATAATTAATGATTAAATTGATCTTATTTTCCAAGTTAAAAAAATTAATGTGGCTACTTCTAATCACATACTACCCTTTTGTTTTCCTTTTTATTTTTCAGTTAAGTTATATTTTAGTGAGTTATCTAGACTGAAATGGAAAAGGCAATGGTGTAAGTTGAAGTTTAAGAAGCTTTAGATGTTCATTGCTTTTGAATAGAGGAAGTCACATTTTATGGATTAGGCATTGTTTTAGTCACTATTTGAAGGAGAACCTCTCTGCCCATTATCAGCTTCTTTGAAGAGAGCAACTGGTTAAGCCTACACTTTGTGCATTCAGTGAAAATGTGGTAAGTATGGTGATTTGGTTAGGGAAGGACTCTGGAAACTACAGTAGTTTGATTAGCAAGATGGTGTTTAAATCATGACTTGTTGCTCTAATATTTTAGACCTTGAAAGGTGGCAGGATGTGATGTAGGTGAAAATGAGCATTTAAAAAAATAGATGAAATTTAGTTCTATAAAGAAACTTGGGGTGCAGGAAAGGATCTTATGTTTATTGAGTACATATTAACTATTGGGCACTGTCCTAAGTACTTTTCTGTGTATTGTCTTTTTAAAATCTTCTCTGTAAATTAAATATTGTCCTTATTTTGTTTTATTTTTTGAGACAAAGTCTTGCTTTGTCATCCATGCTGGGGTGCATTGGTGAGATTATAGCTTACTGCAGCCTTGAACTCCTGTGTTATCCTCATTTTAACACTGAGAAAAATGAGGCTCTGAGAGGCTCGCTAAATTTATTCAAGCTCACATAGTTTCAAAACAGAAGAGTTGTTGGCGTTATGACTCTAATGCCTTTTTTATTGGAACTACTGGTCTTAGTCCTGCCTATACTGACTGGCTGATCTAGATCAGTCAGTTGATCTTATTGAATCAATTGGATGAAAGCCAGAAAGTGGACTTTGTCTTCATCAATACCATTGAAGTGTTGTCTTCAAATTATAATTTTATATCCTACTCTTTCTACTCTTAATCACCTATTTACCTGTTTCCTTTTCCACATTTCTGACAAGAGGGATTGTTGTTTATGTTTACGTTTGTTATTCATTACTTTAAATATATACACATATGTAAATGTTAGACTTTTTTGATGTCTCATCTGTATTCCTATAAATCATTTTTCATCCTAATTGTTTAAAAGTTCTTCTAAGAAATTTAAGGCCTAAGTTACATATTTTCTGGTATTATAAGTGCATAGTGCAGTAAGAAGTGACTTCCCAAAATTGTTATACTGAATATGTAAGGGGAAAAAAGGGCAGCAAATGCTTTCTAACAGTAGGCAGTCAGTCAAGCATAAATAATGTAAGTGAACTGGGCTGCAACTTTTTCTTAGCAAGAATTTATGTTTAAGTGTCAATGGAGATAATATTTTCTTTTGCTTTGTTATAGTAGTGATCTTTACTTCTTTATCATTTAGTTTATATTTTTTACCATTTGAAGAAAAAAACAATCCCATTTATTAGAGTTATAGATCATCTTTTGAGCCACAAAACATTGTTGCTTTTCATTGTTATTTCTTCTTTGTAAATGATATTTTTTTCTGTTACTGACTGTGACACAAATCATTTTAGGCTAATCACTTTTTATGCTGTGTAACATGGAGAGAAAATTTGCGTAAGAGATATTTAGGTGTGATGTTTTAATCTCATCCTTTCTGGCTATATATTGTTTTTTCTTACATTGTCTTAATAACCCCAGAAAATCTAGAATAGAGGTAGGAAAATAGTTGATGGTTTAAAAAAGGAGCTCACAAACTAAATCTTTTATTGAATAAGTTCTGTTCTAGGAGAGAAAGACTAGAGAATTGTAATTTGAAACTATTACTACGTTTAAGATTTGGAGAGGCTACATGCAAAAGGCATTGCACTTCCAAGCATTCTTATAGATGTAGAGACTTTATAGCCCTTAGGGAGATCTACAGACATCCGCTCTGCTGAGAGCTGGGAAGCTGCTTTTTCCCATGCTTGCAGCCTCTCTGTGGGGTAAAGGTCTGTGAGTTTTGCATAAATATTTACCATATCTCATTTTAGCTAGCATTGCTTCCTCACACTGTTAGCAATGAGACCTTTGCTTATCCAGCTTGAAAAATTTACTGTTATCAATATGACTAATCTGGAGAATGTTCTGTCATCTTTGAGGGTTGATGAAGTTAAAAAGTTAGGTTGGAAAAAATGATGAGAGAATAAACAACCAATTCACAGTCGATAAATAATTTGGTTATTATAGAAATATTTTCCCATGCTTATTTTTTATATTTTTTAAATGAAGTTTTTAGTATACAAGCAGCATAATTCACTTTAGTCTTGTTGCTTTTATATATTTGTTGGTATGATAATAGTAGTAGTTTGCATTTGCATTCACTACACCTTTGCAACTGTTCCCTCATTTAGTAACAATAATAACCAGCTTTCACATATAAACTATTCTGCGTGCTTTATAGACATTATATTTAATAGATATAGTAACTGTACAAGGCAGATATTATTCCTATTTTTACAGATGAGAAAAAAACTTACACTCAAAGGTATGTATTGGCTAGTTCACTATTTCCCAGCTAGACAAATTTTGGAACCAGGTTTAAAATGAAGGTCTTTTGCCTTTTGGTTCACTGTATTTGACTGTACCCAAATTTAGGTAGATTTTTTGTTTTTTTATGAAGTGAGAATTCAAACACAAATGGAAAGTATAAAATTCAAATGAGAAGATTCAGCAATTATTTCTTTAGTCTCTTTTAATATAAATTAAAGCAGCAACTTCTGAATTGTGTTCTAGGGAACATCTAGGACACTTTAGTAAGAGTGATTTTTTTGTTTTATGAATCCTGCATTCAGGCATTCAAAGCAAAAGGTAGAATGTAAAATGGAAGTAATATGTAACCACCAGACTTTGATATTGTTAGTAAAAAAAAATCCAATTTATTATTTAAACAGGTCTGATCTATTTTATTAGTTGAAAACAGTCCAGTTTTTGTGATTTCATATGATTCAACCTGGGAGCAATCTATCAGTGTAACTGTATCTTAGATCTTGTCATTACTTGGAGGATTCTAATTTCAAATTTTTGTTGTTTGTCTCTCTCTTCTACTTCTCTTCCTCTTGATACCCTTTTGCATCTATTCTTTTCATTCATTGTCATCACTAGGCTTCTGTCTCTACCGTCTTACCCCATCTAGGTCCTTTGCTTTTCCTCAACCTTTTATTTTTTCTGGTTGAATCTTTTTGCCATTCCCTGCAAATTTCTGGCCTGTAGTAGGTACTCAATAGGCTTCTTGGATTGCTTATTATTTTTTTTTAGAGTAGCCTAGCAAAAGATATTTCAAAGATGGTACCATCTATTTTGACCTTTCTCACCTTTTCTTTACTAGGAAGTAGTAACCCAACTATTAATCTCTCCATTCAAAATACATGTATTGAATAAAAATTATGTGCTAACCCTGTAATGTTTTATACATATTATTTAACTTAATCCTCACAATGACCCTGTGAGAGTAATGGGTTTTATTATATAATCATTTACAGGTGAAGAAAGAGAAACTTAAAAAAGTTTAAGTAGCATGCCTAGTGAGTGCTAAAACTTAGGTTTTATTCTGAATCTGTCTGACTTCCCAACTTGTACTCTTAAAGACTATGCTGTTTTGCCAGATATAGTCAGTAGGTAGGTATTGTTGCTGCCTTCTAGGAACTTCTAGTTTAATAGAGGGAGGGAAACAGCTGAGCGTACAGGATACAGGAAGGCTTAAAGGAGAAGAATTATTACTTTTTGGACACATAAGAAACAGCTCCACACAGATGAATACTTCTACTGAATCCTGGAAGGTGAGATGTAGTTAACAGACAGGTGAGGGATTCAAGGACGTTTCAGGCAAAAGGAGCACTGTGAATAAAGGCATAGAGCTGAAATATTTTCTAGGAACTGCATGTAGTTCAGTGTGGCTATGGCATGGAAGTTGATGATGGATGGGCTCAGCAGTTGGCAAAGTTGGAGTGATAGGTGGTACCAGATTATGAAGGACCTTTTATATCATTTTAAGGAGTTTGGGTTTTAGCTTCGGGATTGTGGATAGCCACTGAAGGCCTTTAGTCGGGAAGATAAGAAGATCAGTGTTATGTTATAGAAAGATCATTTAAGTGGCAGTGTGAAGAGTGAATTAGTCTTGAGAAGCAGTTTCAAGGTCAGACCAGTAAGGAGACGTTTTTCAGTAATCCAGATGAAAAATGATGAAGTCCTAAATTGAAGTTGTAACAATACATTTAAAAGGGAAGAGACATATAGAATTATTAAGAAGATATTAAGAATACCAATTGATGTTTAATTATCTCCAAACAATAAACTTTCACTAACCAGTACAGTAGCAACAAGACAAATATGGCTATTTAAATTTAAATTGGTTAAAATGAAATAAAATTGAAAATTCAGTTCTTCAGTCACACTAGTCACATTTCAAGTGTTTAGTAGCCATGTGTCTCCTGTGGTTACTGTACTGTAATGATCATAGAACATTTTAATTATTACAAAAAGTTCTTTTGAATAGTGCTGCCAAACATTTATTATTTCATACAGTTTAGTATGATCAGGAATCTGGGAGCAACTTAGCTGGATGGTTCTGATTCAGAGTTTCTCATGAGGTTGTAGTAAAGATATCTGTTACTAGAAGCAAAGACTTCAGTCATCTGAAGGCCCAACTGCAGCTGGCAGGTCCACTTCCAAGGTGACTCACTCAGGTTGGGCAAGTGAGTACTGGTTAGGAGGCCTTGGGTTCTCTGTTGGTAGGTGGGGACCTCTCTATAGGGATGTTTGAGGCAGCTGGCTTTGCCAAGAGTGATTGTAGACAGAGAAGCAGATGGAAGCTGTAATAACTTTTGTGACTGATATCAGAAGTCATACACCGTCATTTCTGTAATATTCTATTGGTTACACAGGTCAGCTCTATTCACTATGGGTGGGAACAAGGGCATGAGTACCAGGAGACAAGAGTCACTGGGGGTTGTTGTGGAGGCTACCCACCACAAATACTTTTGGAATATCCAAGTGCAAATGTCTAATGGGCAACTAGGTGTGTAGGAGTAAAGTCTTGGCTACTGCTACTATATTTGTGATGGCAGTTGAAGTAATTTGAATAGGAGAGATCATCATGTATGAGGTTGCACCAGAAAGACAGTTAATACAGTATCTTGGATTATATGTTTGGGGGAGGACAGAAGTGCTCTCAAAGGCTGAGGAACAGTTAGAGAGAATTAGGAGGAGAACCAGGAGAACAGACTATAAAAGAAACATGAAGGGATAAAAGATGAAAGTAGAATGTAATTAATGTTGCTAAGCAGTCAAGAGTAAAACTTAAGATTCATTCTTCCAAAAAGTATTTCTTGAATGCCTATGCCGGGAACCAGAGAAAGAGTCATAGATGAAAAAGACAAAGTCTCTAATAACACATAATACAACCTGAGGAGACATGTTTGGGAAAGTTTCTTGAAGGAATGTAGTATCATAATGTAGAGCTTCTTTAAAGGGTAAGAAGGAATTGAGTTGGGTATTTTAGGAGTGTGTATGGGGTAGTGGTGATATGGATACTATTAATAAAATGGACATTTTAGTCTGTGTTATGTGTAGGATATTGCTAGGTCATGAAGTTTGTGATGAGGACAAGTGGTGAGAAAAGAGGCTGAGGTTGAATTAGAATGGCTTCAAATGCATGTTATGGAACTGGCCTTTATCCTGTAGACTGTTTTTAATAATCAAATTATTTGGATACTACCTTAAGTATTTGCTATAGTCTTACAACCCCTGAAGTTACTTAATGTTTTTCTTTAAGTAACATTACTTTTTACACTTTAATTCCATTTCCAAAGGAAACTCCACTTCATTATTATGAATAGAAAACCAGTAGTTTGCCACATATAAAAAGCACCAGAAAAAAATACAAACTATTATTAAATTAAAAAACACAAACTATTATTAAATTTTAAAAATTAAGCATAAAATACAGCAGTGCATCCTTTGATGTGCAGAAATGTCTACCTGAAAATAAGTTCCTTACTAAGAAGGCTATTTTTGGTGAGTTAGCAAAAAAGGGTTTTCTGTTTGGGTATTGTTTTATTTATAACTAAGATGTGATTTAAGGTCATTAGGCATTTTTAACTTTTGATGTTAACAGGCACCAAGAATCCCAACTCTGAAGTACTCATGCTTGGAAAGAGCATAATACAGTTAATGGTCAACTTTAGTCTATATTCAAACATAATGAAAATTAGATCTTTTGTTCCAAGAAGCCATCTAAAGAAATCTGTAGAATCTGTTCTTCTGAGTGTGTCAAGTTATTTATTAGACATCCATGACATGGATAAAGGGGTTTCTTGTCTACTCTTTGCTGCCATCCAGTTTGGGAAAATTCTTGTGAAAATCATGAAATCTTTCAAGCATCTTTTATAATATTCAAAATATTTCCAGTGAGTTTTTCAGAGGAATCCTTAGCACTCCTTTCAGAGAGGGAAAAGAATCCAACTCACCTATGTACCTCATACTTTAGTTTTGCATTTATGCTGTTCACTTTGTTTTGTACAAGGAATACTTAAACTTGTCAGGATAAATTTAAGTTGTTCACATGAGAAGATATATTTGTCAAGATAGGCTTATTTTCAAAGCTTGTCTCAGTCATGCATATGATCTCACAAATTGAAGATTTCTTCTAGAAATACTTGAAATTCTTCCTGCAGCTCAAATGGTTGTGTGAAGAGTTTTCCACTCTTTCTGCCAAACTCTATATGTAGCTCCAGTTTAGTTAAATGGGAAATACTTTTATAAGATTTTTAATAAATGATTCTGAGCTATAATGGCTGACAAAAGGCATGTGAATAATAATGTTAGAAATGCTGCTAAAGTGCCAGGAAAGAGTATCATGCACAAAGTTAAAAGTTTTGAAGTGTCTAAAGTCGGCTAAGTACATTTAAGGAGTGATTGCAGGAAGTATGTGGTAAAGAGGTGTTCGGTCGTTTAGGAATTCATATAACATCAAGGGAAGCTAAACACTGTCAAGTCTTAGAAGTGACCAGTATATTTAGGAAGAAGAATGGGGAGAAGCAATAGTTGAAATCACTTAGCTAACCTCAACTTAATGGACTCCATTTCCAAGACTTTAGAGCACAATGAGTTAAGTGCTTGTGTTAGGCTATTTTGTAGTATGTTTGAATACTTGTACTCCTTCCAGTTGAAATGTGTAATCTTAATCTGTTGTATTGGAATTAGGCATTTTAGTTAAATATTATTAAAACTGATGAAATAGCACAAAAGAAAGTTATTTCTATGAAAACTGAGTGTGTGCTTTGGGAACAAGAATAGAGACAGGTCCCTGAAGAAATGGCTGTAAGATTAGATGTTGATAAAAAACAATTATTAGCTATTTGGGAAGTATAGTTAGATTATTATGAGTGTCTTTAGTTTCTTGCTCCACTGTAAGGAAACTGAAATAGGAAATAAATCATAGCTGATAATATTTTAGCATAGTTTTATACAAGAAAGGTAACGGGACACTTCAGTCAACAGACCTTTACTTAAAAAAAAAGGCCTTGGCCGGGCGCGGTGGCTCACGCCTGTAATCCCAGCACTCTGGGAGGCCGAGGCGGGCGGATTGCTCAAGGTCAGGAGTTCAAAACCAGCCTGAGCAAGACCCCGTCTCTACCATAAAAATAGAAAGAAATTAATTGGCCAACTAATATATATAATATAAAAAGAATCAGCCGGGCATGGTGGCACATGCCTGTAGTCCCAGCTACTCGGGAGGCTGAGGCAGGAGGATCGCTTGAGCCCAGGAGTTTGAGGTTGCTGTGAGCTAGGCTGACGCCACGGCACTCACTCTAGCCTAGGCAAGAAAGCGAGACTCTGTCTCAAAAAAAAAAAAAAAAAAAAAAAAAAGCCTTGATCCTACATCTTAAAATTGGCAAATAAATGTACATTTATATATTTTTAATTGAAATAAACTTTAAGATATGTATTAAGTTTTTAATGATTTCCTGCTTTAACTGCTCTTTTCCATTAAGTGACCAACCACTGGTACCAATGGATTGGTTAAGACAGTTTTTACTGTGCAGGTCAAGGTGTGTCATGACTTTAGGAGATTTGAAGATAAGGAAACAGGAAATGCCTCCTTTTTGAGGCTGGTATAATAACCAAGTTACAGGTGTCCCGATTTGGTGCACCTGTTCCTAGGAATGTTTTACTTACATTTCATTTTTAATATTTTAAGATTTAATAATTATTTACATTTTTCTCTCCATTGTTGCCTTCTATTTGTGGCAAATAGTACTGGTTTTCTATTTATAATAGTGAGATAAAGTTTCCTTTGGAAATGAAAATAATGTTACTTTTAAAGAAAAACATTAAGTAACTAATAGTTCAGGGCTTATGTGACTGTGGCTAATCATTAACATAGTATTATATTTTAAGTATGAGAAACAATGGCCAGCAGGATAAAGACAAGTTCCTTAACGTGAACTCACTTCTTGGCCTTTCTCTAACTTTTCTTTTCTTTTCTTTTTTTTCCACTGTCTAACTTTTCTAGCCTTATGTTTCACCACTTTCCCTTATCACAGACTTGATGTTGACAGAGTAGGGACTGCCACCCCCAAACCAGATTCAGAAAATGGATGATGGGTAGGGGATTTGATAGTTCTGAGGACAGTGCTTTGGATAGAGGAATATCATGGAACTTATTTTTTCCAGCTTTATTGAACTTGACTGTTTTATTCACTTTTTTTGTTTGTTTTAAAGAAATGGGTTCTTGTTATGTGGCTCAGATTGGAGTAGAGTGACTATGCAAAGGCACAAACATAGCACACTGTGACTTTGAACTCCTGAGCTCAAGTGATCCTCCTGCCACAGTCTCCTGAGTAGCGGGAACCACAGGTGCATTCCACCACACCTGGCTCTTCTTCATTTTTTTGTTCCTAATACCTGGAAGAAATAAGCACTTAATAAAAATTTGAATAGATGAATGAGTGAACAAATAAATGTAAAGAGTTGTAGTGCCATAGCATAATGTACTACATATATTTTGAGCACCAAGCAAAAATATTTCTGAAAAACTCCTAAAGTCATGCCATGTTTTGCTGGGAACTTCATTTTTTTTTTTTTTTTTAATTGCAATTTAAACAAATACTTAATGTAGAGAGGGTTGTGGTTAAGCAGTGTTTCTTATACTCTGCATTCGAGCATATAAATTGTTTTAAATTTTATAGAAAATAATAAGATAATACAGCTCAAAAGCCTAAGAAAAATTTGAACCTTTTGATCTAGTAATGCCAGTTTTGGTATATCTCAAGACATTAAGGAGATACAGGTTTAGCTGTCAATTTTTACACGACGATATCAACCATACCATTATTTAAGGAGGGGAAAGAGGAACTAATCTAAGTCTGGTACCTCTGAAGAGGTAGCCGTAGAACTGTGATACCAGGGAGCTCCGAGATGACTACTGTTAATAACTTAGTGTATGTTTGATAAACCATATGTTAGCACTAAAGACATTTTTAAGTAAACCTTAATGGGGAAGTGTTCATGGTATGTGAAAAGTATGAGATAAAACTTCAATGTAATGCCAGTTATGTTTTTAAAAACATACACACAATGCTTTAAAAAAAGACTTTTAGGATATGTTTAACAGTGTTTCTGGGTTGTGAGCTTATAGATGATTTTTGTTTTATTTTTATTTTTTTTTTTTGTTAGAGCCCTAGCTAGGAATATTTTATTCTTTATACTTATCTATATTTTCTCGGCTTTCAACAATGAATATATATATTGCTTTTATAATGAGAGATTTCTTTTTTTTTTGAGACAGAGTCTCACTCTGTTGCCCTGGCTAGAGTGCCATGGCGTCAGCCTAGCTCACTGCAACCTCAAACTCCTGGGCTCAGGCAATCCTCCTGCCTCAGCCTCCCGAGTAACTGGGACTACAGGCATGCGCCATCATGTCCGGCTAATTTTTTCTCTGTATATTTTTAGTTGTTCTGCTAAAATCCTGAGCTCAAATGGTCCACCCGTCTCACCCTCCCAGAGTGCTAGGATTTCAGGTGTGAGCCACAGCGCCCAGCCCACATTTTTGACTTTAAGTGAATAGTGTATTTAGTTTTTATTTGATCTTTATTTTAATGAAAAGATAGCTATGATAGTAACTTGACAGATAATTGGAGGGAAGTAATTCTTGAGACTAGGCGGACAGATGGACGACTGTACTGGGAGACATCACAGCTAGGGCAGTGATGATAGGATTGGAGAGGCCTGTGTGACCACTGAGACATAGGAATAAAGGAAGAAGAGGGATCTAGGAAGACTGCCAAGTTTCTGGATGTTTAATATAAATGTAACGAATTTGAGATGAAAGTTGGACTTAAAAAAATTCTTATTTGGGGAAAATTTAAATTTAGTGAGGTCATTGTCAACTTTAAGTTCCTCTTTCCTTATACTTCAATTCTTTAAATCCTGTCTGTCATCAGAGATTCTATTTCTATTTTGTTAAGGTTATGAAGATGATATGACTATGAAGGTATTGTTTCTGACGTCTATCTCCTTATGGATGCCAGTTGGTGGACCTGGTTATCTTAATAAGTATTAGCTGACTTGCTCACTGATTTATATATACCCCTCCTGAAGCAATAAGCTTGGTTGAAAAAGGCCCCTCCCAAGTAGGAAAGGATAATTTTTAGGTCAACTTATAGAAATTACATGTATCTCTGGTAGCACTTCCAGCAATAACAAAATAAATATGCAGGAAAAATGATCCTACCAATTATTCCTTCATAAAGACTCTGGAGAAAGGTTCAATTTAAACTAGAAAACAATACTAAAGGGATCTTTTTTGAGGACCCAAAGTTTAATTTAAATTTAGATACATTATCTGCTTTAGGAGAGTTACTTTAAATTCATGCCATGCTGTGGGCAATAAAATAATACGGCGAATGCTCTGTTGTTGCTGTTCAAATATGGAGTTCCTTATTTTTCCATGAAAGTATTGGCTGATCTCCTTTTTCTGGCTGTGAACAATAGGCAAAGTAATATGACCACAGTCTGACCCCCAAAACCTGACTCAAGTTTCTTAATTCTGAACTTGCCCATCTTTCCCTCTCCAAGGTCACATGATAACATACTACTTTCTATCCAACAAAGGTGGATAGAAATAAATAGAAAGGAAAATATATTTTACCAGTCACTGCTACGCTGTGGAAAAGTAGAGTTGAGTAGTTTTAAGAAGCTTAATTGCTGTCTGTCTTACTGTATCTGATTCTTTTGGTGCTTACTTACCCAAGTAGGGATCACACAGTATGGGAAGGAAATAGAATATGTGATTCTGCTGTTCACGTCTCAGAACTGTTGTGATATGTGAATAGCTTTTAAACCTTTTCTACAGTTTTTGGAAAAATTTGCTATTGGGAGTTTTCTCAATGATTATAGAATAACATAAAAATATTTTTTTTAGATGCTTGTTTAGATTCTTTCAATAATAAAAACCTTTTAGAGTATTTTTTAGCAGTAAAATAAGACCGAAAGATTCCATTGTGGAATAGAGAAGAAAACTTATATGGAATTTAAGATAGTATTCTTATATTTGAGTAGCTTTTTATTAAAGGAAATCAGCATTTGTTTATTACCTGGTACATTCTAAGTACTGGTCTGTGCACTTACCTCATTTAATCCTGACAACATTCCTGTAAAGCAAGTATTTAGTTTAATCACTTGTGAGGAAATTGAGATTCAATGAAGTTCAGTAAGCTGCTCAGGTTATACAAACTACTGAATGGTTGTCCCAGGTTTTTACCTTAAGTTGACCAATACCAAAACCCATTCTTTCCTACACCGTTTCCTTTTAGAAAGGTTTTATAAGTAAATGTCACCTGGCCCTAAAATTCTTCTTGTTTGCCAGTATTTATAATATAGGTGATTATTCTTTAAACTACTGAAAAACAATTGGTTTTGTCCTTAGTGTCTAGCTATCTCCATAACAGCATCATCTTATATTGTGACTAATGACTAAAGTAGTGTATGCTAAAATCTTTTATTTTTAATTGAAAACTTGTAATAAATTTCAGAGAGAAAGGAGAGCTATTCCAGAGTTGGTGCTTATAGGTAAGTTTTAGAGTTAAGCCAGTGAACTGGTGCTATAAGCCATTTAAACATTACAGTTATCATTTTCTAGAGATTAATTGGAGTGATGCAGTTTTAACAACAGTAGTTTATTCTGGGGGTATACAAGAATGTTTTATACTTTAATTCTAAATTTAAAAAAGGGGAAAAAACACAAAAGCTGTGCTTTCTGGGTGTTGTTAAACAGAAATCTCAATTTCGCTACAACATCTAAGTTTTCTTTTTCCCCTCATTTTGCTTCATTGTAAAATATGGCAAGTAGAAGACAAAAAAAAGAAAATGATATGCTGAACATATGTACCCACCACCTAGCATCATCTTTTTGTGGGGAGAGGTGAAGGAATAAAAATTACAGATAAAAGTTCAGGCTTTCCTTGGTACTTTTCTCTGATCTTAATCTCTTCTCTCCTTCTCCAGAAGTAAACAATATGGTAAATTTGATGTTTATTGTTTGCATGCATGTTTTTATACTTTGGCCACATAGTTATGTATCTATAAACATTATAGACCATTTAGCACATTTTAAAACTTTATATAATTTGAATTCATGTTATATTCTGTAACTTGTTTTATTAACAAAATATTAAGATATTAACAAATATTACTAATTATAAGTATTACTAATTATTAATAATAAATATTGATGAAATATTACAAATATGGTATGAAGTAGGGATTGAGCTTTATTTTTCCATATGGATAATCAGTTGTCTTGCCCCATTCATTGTACAGTCCATTTTTTCCCTCTTGATTTCAATGCCATCTTTGTCATAGATGGTGTTTCCATAATTTATGAATCTGTTTCTGACCTTTCTATTCCACTGGTTTGACTGTTTCTGTACCAATACCAAACTGTACAAGTTACTTCAACTCCATAAGCATAGTAAAGTCTCCTTACCTAGTTTTTCTTCTTCAAAATTTTCATTGCTATTCTTGGTATTTTCTTATGTGGATGTAGTTCCTCTTTTGTGACAAATAAACCTAATTTTACTACGATTAAATTAAAAAATATTGTTTACATGGGTTTTAAGACAATAGTGGGGACAGTCTGTGTTACAACAGTTTCATAAGTGAAAGAGCAATTTTTTAAGGCTCTTCTAATGACTGTTAGTAAAAAACTGAAGGGATAACATAAAGTAGGGGTCTCCAACCTATGCTGAGTTGTGTAATTATTTCATTACAATTTACAGTGTAATAATAATAGAAATAAAGTGCACAATAAATGTAATGCGCTTGAATCATCTCAAAACCATCCCCTCCTTCCCCAGTCCGTGGAAAAATTGTCTTCCATAAAAATGGTCCCTGGTGCCAAAAAGGTTGGGGACTGCTGATGTAAAGCATCACTCACCAAAACTGATTATTTAGGAAAACTAAGCTAATGTTACTTAGATAGCTTATGATCTAATATGTAAGGCATTAACTTGGATTATAACCTAGAGCAGTGATGCTTTCAACATTTTTAAGTTAATGAGTTTGAACTTTTGAATATTAGAATTTTTGGTGAAACCCTTAAGGCCACTAAAACTTTCAAGGGAACATTAGATAAGTAGTAGTAACTTCAGGGTAATTACTACTACAGTAAAAATGCCTTATAGTTATATATGAGTCTGCAGCTATCTCTGTTTTGCTAGTTACTTGTAGTGCTACAATCTGAGTTTGAGTAGAACTGTTTACTCTCTAATCTGCTCTGATCATGTTTTCTTTTGTATTCAGGAACCAAAATATTTATGTGGTCTAATAGATATACCATCTTTAACATTGGCTTGAAATTATTAAATGCTTCTGACTTGTAGTTTGTGCTTCATTATACACTGTGTTATATATGGCCCAGTATAAAGTTCTTTCTGACAGACCTTTCTACCAATGTGTTTTTTTTTTTTTTTTTGAGACAGAGTCTCGCTTTGTTGCCTAGGCTAGAGTGAGTGCCGTGGCGTCAGCCTAGCTCACAGCAACCTCAAACTCCTGGGCTCAAGCAATCCTCCTGCCTCAGCCTCCCAAGTGGCTGGGACTACAGGCATGCGCCACCATGCCCGGCTAATTTTTTCTATATATATTATTTGGCCAATTAATTTCTTTCTATTTATAGTAGAGACGGGGTCTCGCTCTTGCTCAGGCTGGTTTCGAACTCCTGACCTCGAGCAATCCGCCCACCTCGGCCTCCCAGAGAGCTAGGATTACAGGCGTGAGCCACCGCGCCCGGCCTACCAATGTGTTTTTAATCAGTTTACTTTGCAGGACTCAGGTCTGCTCTCACACACATCTAGGCACATCTAGTGACCAGTGGAGTATAGGAATGCTTTCTTGGGTAACTCTCTGAGTTTGAAAGATTTATTTATGGAAGACTAAAGCTTATTTTTTAGATGGTAAGAGGTGCTCAATTTTTTTTTTTTTTTTTTTTTTTTTTTTTTTTTTGAGACAGAGTCTCACTTTGTTGTCCAGGCTAGAGTGAGTGCCATGGCGTCAGCCTAGCTCACAGCAACCTCAAACTCCTGGGCTCAAGCGATCCTCCTGCCTCAGCCTCCCGAGTAGCTGGGACTACAGGCATGCGCCACCATGCCCGGCTAATTTTTTTTTTATATATATATATCAGTTGGCCAATTAATTTCTTTCTATTTATAGTAGAGACGGGGTCTCGCTCTTGCTCAGGCTGGTTTTGAACTCCTGACCTTGAGCAATCCGCCCGCCTCAGCCTCCCAAGAGCTAGGATTACAGGCGTGAGCCACCGCGCCCGGCCAAGGTGCTCAATTTTTATGGGGCTTTTTCCCCACAAAGTTTTCCAACTTTTGTAGTAAGCAGACAGGATTTGCCTTCAGGTAGGCCTGAGTTCAGATCCTGGCTCTACCATTTGTTAGCTGAGTTCCCTTAAAAAAGTTACATAGCCTGTCTAACTTAGCTTTTGTCTCTTTATCTTCAGTATCTACTTCTTGGGATTTTGAATGATGGTTTTAGTTATATTGTAGCTTGTTGGTAATTTTTTGTTTAAGGGTGATCTAGCTGAGGGAGCTACCCCTAGAATTAAAAGTAAATGGAAACAAAAAAAAAAAAAAAAAAAAAGAAAAAAAAATAAAAAAAAACAAAAAAAAAAAATAAAAAAAAAAAAATTAAAAGAAAAAAAAAAAAAAAAAAAAAAGTAAATGGAGACAAAAAAAGCTATTCAGGATTAATTTAGTCTCAAACAAGCTTTTTTCCTGAATAGTTTTTTTTTTTTTTAAATATAACAATATTTTTAAATAACTCTTAGATAAAATGTTAACACATTGCCACATGGAAAAAAATTTTTTTCCTTGGGTGCCACAGTATTTTATTACAAAAATAGAATAAAAACTTCAAAAAAACCCCAATTTTTTCTAATTTAATGAAAATTTGTTACTGACTTCTATTCATTTAGCCACATTTTTAGAATTAAATTGTCAATATTAATTGTAACAATAAGAACATTAAGCTGTTAGATTTTCATGAACCAACTTCAGGGTTTTGCCCAGATTTTGCTTCATGAGGCACTGGGCTCAAAACCAGCATGAGTTAACTGCAATTCACATGGCAGTTAATGTGTTAAAGGTACATAAAAATTAGAAAAACATAATGAACCTTCAATAACCTGTTACCAGCTTTACTTTAGATTAATCTTTTTCAACCATACAGGATAAAAAGTGACAAGTTCCCTCCTCTCTCCCACTTGTCTAATCTGACTTATCAGAGGTAGCCACTATTAAGTTTCTTTACACAAATGAAATGAAACCATAGGTACTGTTTTGTATTTCAAAATTTTCATTTAGCAGTATACTTTTTAAATGTTTTATGTCTCTGTAAGTACCTATGCTCTGTGGTTATGCAGTTGTATAGCTGTATAATAATTTATTTAACTAGTAGAATAATGATAGGTGGTAGGACTTTGGGTTTTTTCCCCTCCATATTCTCTTCATTGAGCAACTATTATTTTGATAATGGTGGCAATTAAAAGTACTTAGAGAAAGTAACTAAAATATGAAAAAATGTATTTTTAGGGATCCACATAGATGTTTTTATTGTACTTCCTTTAAGTATAATCTAATGGCTCTCATTAACCAATTCCTTCATGGTTCTTTCTGCATGTCCTATCTATGATCATTTCAGATTGCAGCCATTGTTAAATGTAGATATGTTTTTTCCTCATAAAAAGGAATTGCCTGGTTAGAACTTTCAAAAAAAACACAATCTAACAGTTGCATTGCTGGGGATATTTTATCCTTGGATAGGGAGGAAACATTCATTCCTTTTGGTCTTGTGATCTGTAAAGAGTAGGTATTTCTAGAGATATGGTTGGGTTGCTGTGTATGGCTCAATGTGTGACCATTATGACACTTGCTAGAAACAGCTTCATTGAGCTACTACACATCTCTAGCTGATTTTTCTGCTTGATTTACAAAGCTAAGGATCAGTTTCCTCTTGTTGGATGTTAGCTAAATATGGATTTTAAATATGTGTTATGACAAAGGTGATTTACCTCTAATACAGCGTAGTGCAAATTAACTTCCAATATATAAAATTGACCTAGTGAATTTTAGTTCAATTATTTCAATCCTCATGTAGTTGCAAACTTGGAAAAAAGTATTTCTTAAAACTTATTTCTTTTTAAATTGTGAAAAATAATATGATAGTTACAGCAAAAAATATGCTTTTATAACTAATTACATTCAGTCATACATATCAGGGATTCAAATCACTAACAGTTCTATTAAGTTAAATTCACCATATCATATACAGATACTCTGTACTTTAAAATTTCAAAAATTTTTGGTTATCAACTCACAGTTTTAAAGGGCACACTAAAATACTTTGCTTTTACCCACCACATCTTTTTCAGATATGTCAAAAAAAAATGAAGGAGATGGTATTTCACTTTAGTTTCTTAATCAAGATTAAGAATGAAAAGAAAAATGGCCTAGATATCTAAAAGAATACTTAATCTAAACTCAAGCATTCTCAGACTGACCCTATCTCTTTCTGCCCTTCCTCTCATGTAGTTAGCCACTGATTTAGTGTGATTTAGTCTCAGATTTTAAACAAAGTTAGTATTTTCATCATGGAAACCGTGAATATCCATTAACAACTGGTTTTACTTTGAAACTTATATAGCAAACACAAAAGAGTGAATTGTTGCTATAATCCATGGGAGTCTTGAAATTGACGTCAAAACACCAGTACAGCTGTATAAGCAGTGAGAAGAGTATTTTTAACATCCTTGTTAGATCATCTTTTTGACCTCTCTTTTTATGCTTTCCTTTTTTCCATTAAATAGTTAAAAGCTTTATTACATTTTATACCAGAGTTATAATGATATTCTTAAAATAACACCTGTACAAGTCTTTTCTTGATTCCTTTCCTCTTTGCAACTTTCTTTTGCCTGTAGTGTTTTAAGTTCTTCTGATGACATGGGCTTTTTTTTTTGTAAAAAGGGTTTGATATTTAGAACAGGGTTAGTGTTACAGAAAAATTGAGAGGCTAGAGAGGAACATATGCCCCATATTCACAGATTTCCCTATTATAATATTAACATATTATAGTACATTTGATACAGTTAATGAACCTGCATTAACATTAATGTTAACTAAAGTCTGTAGCTTATTCAGACTTATTTAGTTTTTACCTATTGCTCTTTTTCTGTTCTAGGATATCACATTATATTTAGTTGTCATGTCTCCTTAGACACCTTTTGGCTGTGATATTAATAGTTTCTCAGACTTTCCTTGTTTTTGATGGTCTCCACAGTTTAGAGGAATGCTGATCAGATTTATTGTAGGGTGCTCCTGTATTGGAATTTGATGTTTTTCTTATGATTAGATGGAGTTACGGGTTGTTGGAAGGAAGATCACAGAGGTAAAGAGTCATCTTCATCATGTCAAACCAGGGGTACATACTGTCAACATGATTTGTGATATTGATGATGACCTTGAGCACCTGGCTAAAGTAGTGTTTATCAGGTTTTTCCCATGTAAAGTATTGGAGTGTTCTGCAGGGAATGTCTTAGTGAAGTGAATTGCTCTGGTGATTGTTGGGGCTTTAGGTATTGAGGTAAGTCACCATATCGATATGCCTCTCATTGAAATGTTAAATATTTTTGCAAATAATATCAGAGCTGAGAATTAAATTTTTAAAAAGCTCAGCCTTTCAGTTTTTTTGAAATGAAGGTTTGTTTTCCTGTGGAATTCTAGATTTTATTTATCAAAAAGAACACGTTAGGTTTTAATATTTTAAGTAGGAAGTTGAAGCTGGTCTATTTATCAACTACTTTTATTCTAAACATTTCCTTTATCTCTTAAAAAATAAGCTTTATTTAAGATACATTTTACATATAAAATTCATTCATTTTAAGTGTACTTTGATGAGATCTTACAAGTGTATATACTTTTTAACCACCACACCACCATAATTAAGATAAATAACATTTCCATCACCCCAAAAGTTCTCCCTTGCACTTTTTCATTCAGTGCCCTGCAACCACTAATCTGCTTTCTATCAAAATAGTTTTGCCTTTTCTACTTCATATAAATGAAATTGTGTATAGTATGTAATCTTTGTGTTTCAGTCTGCTCTTTCATTAGACCTGCTATTTTTGAGATTCATCCAAGTTGCTGCATATGGTGGTAGTTTGTTCTTTTTCTTACCGTATAGTATTCCATCGTGTGAATAAACCAATTTGTTTATCTATTGACCTTTTGGATTTGGATCGTTTTGGCTATTTTGAATAAATCTGAACATTTGCCTTTGAGTTTTTATATGGCATACATTTTCATTTCTCTTTGAAGCTACAGACTTTAGTTAATGTTAATACTGGCTCATTAGCTGTAACAAATGTACCATAATATATCTTAATATTATAGTAGGGGAATCTGAGTGTGAATATGGGGTATATGTTCCTCTCCAGCTTCTCAAGGTAAATACCTTGAAGTAGGAGTGCTGACTTGTATGATAGGTGTATGATTATAAGAAATTGCCAACTTATTTTCTGTAGAACCTCTGTCATTTTATTTTCCTACCGGTAATGTAAAAGAGTTTCAATTACTCTACATCTTCAACATTTGGTATTATCAGTCTTTTTAATTTTATTCATTGTAGTATGAATGGCATCTCTTTGCAGTTTTTTAGTGACTAATGATGTGGAGGACTTTTCATGTGCTTGTTTTTTCTTTTGTGAAGTGTCTGTTCAAATCTTTTAAAAGTTGGTTCATTAGGCCAGGAGCGGTGTCTCGCGCCTGTAATCCTAGCACTCTGGGAGGCCGAGGCAGGCGAATTGTTTGAGCTCAGGAGTTTAAGACCAGCTTGAGCAAGAGCAAGACCCCGTCTCTACTAAAAAAAACCAGAAATTAGCTGGACAACTAAAAATATGTAGAATAAATTAGCCGGGCATGGTGGCGCATGCCTGTAGTCCCAGCTACTTGGGAGGCTGAGGCAAGAGGATCGCTTGAGCCCAGGAGTTTGAGGTTGCTGTGAGCTAGGCTGACTCTAGCCCAGGCAACAGAGTGAGACTCTGACTCAAAAAAAAAAAAAAAAAAAGTTGGTTTGTTGTATTATTGAGATGTAAGATAGAAGTCCTTTATCAGTTACATGGTTTGAAAATTTTTCTCCCAGTTTGTGGGTTGTATTTTTATTTCTTTAAGAATGTCTTTTAAACAACAGAAGTTATTAATTTTGGTCAAGTTTAATATCAACTTTTATGTTCATGCTTTTTGGATTCTCTCTAAAAAAATTTGACCTAACCCAAGGTTGCAAAATTTTTTCTTAACTTTTTCTAGAAGTTTTGTAGTTTAGCTCTTATGTTTAGGCCTGTGATGATTCATATCAAGTTAACATTTGTATATGATGAGAGGTAAGGATTAAGGTTTCTGTATGTGTTTGTTTTGGCATGTGTTCCAGCAGCATTTGTAGAAAAGGCTATCCTTTTCCTATTGAATTACTTTGACATCTTTGTTAAAAACTCAATATACCATCTTTGCATAGTTCTATTTATGAGCTTTCTACTATGTTCTGTTGATCAATATGCCTATCCTTATGTCTTGATTACCTTAGCTTTATGTTAAATTTTGAAATAAGGTAATATAAGTCCTCCAACTTGGTTGTTTTTCTAAAAATTGTTTTGGCTTTTCTAGATCTTTGCATTTCCATATGAATTTTAGAGTCAGTGTGTCAATTTCTATTTAAAGAAAACCTGCTGGGATTTTCATTATGATTGTGTTGAGTCTAGATCAGGTTGGGGAGAATTGATATCTTAAATTGAGTGTTCCAATTCATGGCATAGTGTCTCTCTCCATTTAATTGATCTTTAATTTCTCTATAAGGATTTTGTAGTTTTTAAGTATACAAGTCTTGCACATAGTTTGTTAAATATATCTCTATGTATTTCATATGTTTTGATGTTATTGTAAATAGTATTTAAAAGTAATTTTTAATTATTTATTACTAATATATATATAAGTACAATTGATTTTTGTGTGTTGATCTTGTATACTGTTTTCTTGCTAAAAAAGCTATTACCACTATGTAATGGTTCTACTTTTTTTAATAGACCCCTTTGGAGTTTTTACATAGATTCTTTTTTTTTTTTTTTTTTTTTTTTTACATAATGTCATCTGTTATTAAAGACAATTTTACTTCTTTTCAATCTGCAAGCATTCGATAAATTTTTTTTAGTTGTCTTACTCATTTTGCTATAATGTTAAAAGAAGTGATAAAAGCTGACATGTAGACATCCTTACCTTGTTCTTGATCTTATGGGAAAACATTCATTATTTTACCATTCAGTATGGTGTTCGGTGTTTGTTTTTGTAGATTCACTTTATCAATTTAACGTCTATTCCTAGTTTGTGAGAAATTTTATAATTAACAGGTATTGAATTTTGGCAAATGCTGTTTCTGCATCTATTGAGATGATTATATGGCTTTTCATTTTTAAACTGATGATATGGTGAATTACATTGAATTTTGAATGTTGAACCATCCTTGCTTTCTTAGGATAGATCCCATTTGGTCATTATGTATTATTCTTATAAATTGATAGATTTTGTTTGCTAATATTTCGATAAAGATTTTTATATCCATGTTCATGAGGAATATTGGTGTTTAGTTTTCTTGTATATCATTGTTTCATTTTGATAACAGGGTAATGTTGGCCTCAAAAAATTATTTGGAAAGTGTCATTTGTTTTCAGTTTCATCTGTCATGTGTAGAATCATTATCTCTTCCTTTAAATGCTTGTGAAGAGATAACAGTGAAGTCATCTGAGTGTGGAGTTTTCTTTATGGAAATGTTTTTAACCAGCCATTAAATTCACGATCTCTTGAGAGAACCACTATTCTGATTTATAGCACCATCAATAAACTTTTTATTTTGGAATAATTTTTGATTTACAGAAAAGCTGCAAAGATAGTACAGAGAGTTCCCCAGTACCCCACACCTAGTTTTCCTTATTGTTAACATCTTACTTACATTACTGTGGCACATCTGTCAAAACTAAGAAACTGACATTGATACATTACTGTTAAAAACTCCAGAATTTTATTTGGATTTCAGCAGCTTTCCCATTAGAGGCCTCTTTCTGTTCTGGGATCAAATCCAGGATACCACATTTCATTGTTTTTATGTTTTCCCTGGTCTCTTCTGGTTTGTGGCAGTTTCTCAGTGTTTCCTTGTTTTTTATGACCATGCCAGCCTTGAAGGTTACTGGCCAGGTAGTCTGTAGAACGTCCCCTAATCTGTGTTTGCTACTATTTTTCATATTAGAAGGGGGTTATGCCATTTTTGGAAAGAATCTCATAGAGGTGAGATGCCCTTTTCATTTCATCATATCAAGAGTACATCATGTCCACATGATTATCACTGGTGATGTTAACCATGACCACTTTGTTAAGGTAGTGTTTGCCAGGTTCTTCACTTCTTCACTAACTTCTTGGAAGTTATTCTTTTTCTCTTTCCATACTTTATTCTTTAGAGGCAAGTCATTAAGTCCAACCAACAGTGGGAAGGGAGAAATATCTACATATATGATTTGAAATTCTTTTATAAGGAAGATTTGTGTCTTTTTTCCCTCCTTATTTATTCATTCATTTATATCAGTATGGACTGAAATACATTTATTAATATTTTATACTTTGAGTTCTAGTCTAATACTATGTTTCTGTTTTGTTGCTTACATTATTCCAACATTGACTATTGGGAAGGTTTTCAGATTGGTGCTTGAGTCCTTTTCACATGCCCCTATCCTTTTTTTTTTTTTTTTTTTTCTTTGAGCAGTTCCTTATGTTGTGATACTATAAGATGTTCCAGGCTTATCTTGTATTTTCTTTGCCCCAGCTATAGAATCAGCCATTTCTCTGAGGAGCTATAGTTTCTTTAATTGGGGAATGGTATTTAGAAACCAAAATGTAGGTGCTGGATGTATTCACTGCTGTTAGGGTGCTATTGCTTTTAGGCCAAAGATGCCAAAATGCCAAAGATGCCTAGAGACCCAGCTAATTTTTCTACTTTTAGTAAAGACGAGGTCTCGCTCTTGCTCATATATACACACACTAACCCATATATACACACACATCTATAATTGTTTCTGTATCTGTCCATTTGTATGTATATTTATTAAATTAAGCATGAGTTCATAGTGTTATCTCTGATTATAATCCAGTACTACAGGGTTCACTCTGGTTTTCCTTTCTTGTTTATTTGTGACTTTCCTATTTGACAGTGAGAATCCTGGTTCCAGCCACCCATTATGCATTTACTTATTTGTTCAACCGAAGTACACATGAAAAGCAGTTTTAAAATTGTTAAACCGTATCCTGAGAAATTTTTCAACTAAAGTACAGTCTTGTACAGTTTCTGATGTCATCAGCCTTATAGTTTCAAGTCAGAGCACCATTTTCCAAAGTTAGTTTGGTCAGCTCCTTTTTTAACAACCCTTCTTGCAGTTAGATTCATTTGTTACAATCCACACTTCATCTTGGGACCTTCTTACATTCTGGTTGATTTTATTGTTGTTGTTTGGTTAGCATTCGTTGAAGTTCACTCTTTGTAATGGGCAGTTCTGTGGGTTCAGACAAATGCATAGAGTCATATATTCACCACTATATAGAACAGATCTTGTACCCTAAATCTTCCCCTTGTTCCCCTGTACATCTCTTTTTTAGTCAGCTATTCTCCCCCCCTCTGGTCCCTAGATACTACTAATCTGTTTTCTTTTTTCTTTTTGAGATATGAGTCTCTGTCTCCCTAGGTGGAGTACAGTGGCGTTACCATAGCTCATTGCAACCTCAAACTCCTGGGCTCGAGTGATCCTCCTGCCTCAGCCTCCTGAGTAGCTGGGGCTATAGGTGTGTGCCACAACACTCAGCTAATTTTTCTATTTTTAGTAGAAATGGGGTCTCACACTTTCTCAGGCTGGTCTTGAACTCCTGAGCTTAATCAATCCTCCCGCCTCAGCCTCCCAGAGTGCAAGGGTTACAGGCTTGAGCCATCATGCCCAGCCTGTTTTCTGTCTTTATACTTTCGCATTTTCCATAGTGTCATATGAATGGAATGATGCAATCTTTGGATTTTTCGTCTGGCTTCTTTCACATAGTAAAATACACTTAAGATTCATCCATATTATGTGAATTAATAGTTCATTCTTTTTAAATTGTTGAATAGTATTCCATTGTGTGAATGAATCATAGTTTGTTTTTCCATTCCTTTATTAATGGGCATTTTAGTTCTTTTCAGTTTTTAGCAGTTATGAGTAAAGCAGCTGTAAATGTCCATGGGCAGGTTTTTGTGTGGATATAAGTTTTCAAATCATTTGGGTAAATACCTAAGAGTACAATTGCAGGTTTTATGCTAAGTCTGTGTTTAACTTTTGACTGCTTTTGTTCTTTATATGGAGTCATGCAGTATGTGCTCTTTTTTAAAAATCTAGCTTTTTCAAAAAAAAAAAAAAAAAAAAAAAAAAAAAAAAATAGGCCGGGCGCTGTGGCTCACGCCTGTAATCCTAGCTCTTGGGAGGCCGAGGCGGGCGGATTGCTCAAGGTCAGGAGTTCAAAACCAGCCTGAGCAAGAGCGAGACCCCGTCTCTACTATAAATAGAAAGAAATTAATTGGCCAACTGATATATATATAAAAAATTAGCCGGGCATGGTGGCGCATGCCTGTAGTCCCAGCTACCCGGGAGGCTGAGGCAGAAGGATCACTCGAGCCCAGGAGTTTGAGGTTGCTGTGAGCTAGGCTGACGCCATGGCACTCACTCTAGCCTGGGCAACAAAGCGAGACTCTGTCTCAAAAAAAAAAAAAAAAAAAAAAAAAAAAAATCTAGCTTTTTTCTCTTGAATTGCTTGTGACATTTATTTGCTGTGAGTGGTCGTAATTTAGTCTCATTGTTGATTAATATTATGCGTGAATATACTACAGGTTTTTTTAAATCCTTTCTACTGCAGTTGGACAGTAGGTAGTTTATAATTTGGGACTATTAGTAATAATGCATTTTAGGAATATTCATGGACATGTCTTTCTGTAAACATATGTATACATTTCTGCCTAGGTGTGGAGTTGCTAGTTCCGCTTTAGTTGATACTGCCAAACAATTTTGGAGTGATTGTATAAATTTCATTCTCACCAGCAGTGTGTGGGGTTTCCAGGTGCTCCGTATCTTCATGAGTACTTTATATATTTATTCTTTCTTTCTCTTGCTGTGGTTTTAGTTTACATTTCCCTAAAGTTGAGCACCTTTTTGTATGTGTACTGGTTATTTGTATATATTCAGGAAATTGAGAAAATTATAAACTTCTTCTGGGCTCTCAAAGCACTGGGGTTTGAGAGAAGGAGTAGTTTCCATTAGAAAAGGCAGAGAGGAAAAAAATGTCTTTAGGGGAGAGCCAAATTTTAGTTAAAGCAAGGAAGTCAGAGTGCATTCTATGAAGAAGTTGAGATTGTAGTGATGATGGGTTGATTTGTTACAGAAAGGGAGTCCTAGAATATACGTGAAAAAGTTTAGTAGAGTGGGGAACAGTGAGAGAGATTTTGTTAGAAGAGAAGTATTGTATGATTAATAGGTGACTAAAGTTTTGTTTGGTGACTTAGGATGATGGAAATGTTGAGACATTAAATTAGTTGGCTTCAAGTTGTAAATTGTCAAGTGGTGTGAAATTGCTGCTTCATCAGTATAGGCCAACTCAGGCATTGACCTTTGAGGAAGGAGCTTCATGATTCTTAGGATACATGGGCTGGTCTGGAAGTACCAAGCATCAGGAAAACATGAGATTCCAATATAGTTGGAACAAGTCTAATGATTCAAGTAGTCAGGAGTCCAGTATGACTTGTTTTCAGCAAATCTAGGTTATTTTCATTAATCACTAACTACTTCTTTATTAAGTACTTAAAACCATTGGTTCCATGAATTTGTTGTTTAATATTGCATTGAAGTCATTAGTTTGTAGTTTAGAAGATCTACAAAATCTGTATTTTTAGATCTACAAAATCTGTATTTTAGAAGATCTCCAAAATGTGTATTTTTTACAAACCACATTTGCCAGCATATGTATTCCTTGGAAGCTGATTCTTTATAGATCACTAATTGTGGTTCTGAGGTTCTGTGAATTCCTTCATAAATTATGTGGGTAAAGTGGGTAAAGTGATTATGTGGGTAAAGTAATTACTGGGATTTAAGTTAAAATATTAATAGATATATTCAGATGTTTTAAGGAATATGGTTTATAAAAAACAAAGAACATGTTTTTCATTCTTTGCTAATATATCTATCCCAGAAATTAGGTGCATGCAAATTGCCAAGTTGGGTTGATGCTTCAGAAAAGGAAAGTAGAGGCTGAGTCTCCTCAGTATGGCAATGCATTTGTTAGAGAACAGTGTTTGAGGCAAATTACTGTTTTAGCAAAATTACATGGCTTCTAGGGATTAGATAGAATGAGTGTGTCTCCTGTCCTTCTTTCTGCTGTAAATGGCGAGGAGGCTAGTTAACAGAATGCCAGACATCATCATGCCTGGGGCATAGTTAGAGACCTGGGAAGATTTACAATAATCAAACACAAACAGACAGAGTAGCATGAAGAAATTTCAATCCTCCCAGCCTTGCTCACAAACTTAATTAGGCTTATTGGGGCAGAAAATATTTTTCGTCTCCCTCATTTTTTATGTTTCTCCTCCACTCCCACCTCCTGTCCCAGATTCTTTTTGAAGGGATAATACTACTAATAAAAGGAGACCTTTTTGTGTATGTGTAAATCTTAACTTATTTGGTTTACTTGGCTTTAGGGAAAGGAACAGTAACAACAAAAAAATTTTAAGATATTTGAGAGACTCCATTTTTAGTATTGTATACAGAATATTCCCAATTTAAAAATTATGTTATATTCAGAAAGAAAATTAGGTGTTTTTTTCCAGCTTTAAAATTGGATCTTTTACAAATATTTTTAGTTTTATGAGAGCTGTTTGGCCTGTTCCCTTAAAAAATTGTCAGCTAAATCTTTGCTTTTCTTATCATTTTTATATATATTTTCTAATGTAATCTTCTAGGGGAATGTACATGGATGCTGTTCTCTGTCTTTCCATTAGCAGCGCAGTGTTGGGCTTCGAATGATGATGGTAGATGATTGGGGGTGGGAGAAGAGGTGGGGTTTCTTCTTATCATCCCTCTTGTGGTCAGTAAAATCATCTGACAAATGCCTTTCCAAGGATGTCGAATGTATATATAAAGGAAAAGCCTAGGATTGCTAAGGGAGTGGTGTTTTGGTGAGGATTTCATTCTTCTGTACTGCATGGAAACGAGCCTTTTGAGCTTTTGCTTGTCTGCTGATTTGTCCGGTGATCCAGGTAATCTAAAGCAGTCTTTGTTTTCTCGGCTGTGTGTGAAATGGAGCAAAATGGTAGAAAAATAGCTTCAGTGAAAGGAATGTACATATAACAGGAATACAATTTAAAAAGAAAAGGATAATTTTACATCCTTCATTATTATTTCTTACAATAGCGTTTAAGGGTTTTTTTTTTTCCTTCCATATTTTAAAAAGCCTAATTTGACCTAAAGGAAGAAAATTCCTAGTTTTGAAAACCTGTGCCTTAATTGCTTAGCTTGAGAACAAAGGTTTTAACATCCATCATTGCAGGGATATCTTTATTCAAAAGGATAGAAAGCAACATCCTTCTGTTACCTTTTTAGAACTGAATTGGCATAACCTCTCTTGAATCTTAGCTAGGGACATTGACTCATTATTCTGTGAATTGTGATTTAATTATCTCAAGCTTCAGGATGGTTTGTTTCCCTTTGATGCCCAAGGGACCATGGATAGGGTATGGGGGGGGGATTAATGTTATAGTGGGGGAAGGGAGTGTTGTTACAGAGTAATCTTCCTGATTTTTTTTTTCCATTTGAAACTAAATTTAAATATATAATTATTTGGAAAAGGTGATATCTATGGCACCAAACAGTCTTATCAACTTGAATTATTTTTATCCTTTGTTCGGTTTGTGGTATTTTTGCTCTTGTCAGCTAAAATGTTGTCTATAAATTTGAAGAAGCTGCTGAATGCTGTGATGGCATTAGAATTGCATTCTGCCTTTTTCGTCCAATTATAGCTGTGAATACAAGAGCAGAGGCATGAATGTGGAAAGAAGTGATATATAAAATGCTAAAGGGTTTATTCTCCTGAAGGTGTTTTTGATGGTGGAAATTATTTTCTTGTGGACAGAAAGACTTAAGACCATATTTGTGACATTAAAAAGTGGTGCTGTAGACTCTCTGTCTACAGAAAAGAAAAGACAGACTGAAACATTTTGAAGCATGCTATGAAGCTTTCAGTTAATTTAATTATCTCTGTCACTGTGATATGAGTTATACTGTTTGCCACATTTTGAAAGCTGATTGATTCTTCAATAGTAAGAAATTAACCAGTGCTTATTGAACATTTATTTACATTATGCTGGATACTTCTGATATATATGATGTTTATAGTCTAGTAGAGGATATAAAAACTCATGCATATGGTGTACCATTTTTGGTGGTACTATTATATTTATATACTGACATGTAGGTGGTTTACATAAGCTACTGCATTTAATCCTCATAACAACCCAGTCACAAAATTATTGTTATCCTCTCTTATAGATGAGAAAATTTATATTTTGAGAGGTTAAATAATTTATTATAAGTAACAAAGCCATGAGTGATGAAGCCCAGGCTAGTCAGACTCCAAAGCGCTTAGCAGATTAAAGCATTTTATCATAATTATTTGACATCACAAAGAGTGATGCCAATGGAGTGAACAGGAAATAGATACCCTAATTTATGCTAAGAACTGAGTGACTGGTAAATCATTGAACATCATTTGTATAAGTGTGAGAGTTGAACCAGGTAACCTAATGTTCAGTTCTGACATTATATGACTCTATTTGGGGTGAGAGATTTTCATGTGTGCCTTATAGAAACAAGTCTTATTACTATAGAGTTTTTATGATAAATGTATTTGGTTTCCACTACTGATCCTTCAAATGTGCTCTGCTTTTGGTGGGGGGCAGTGCAGGTGATACCTAGAATGCTTATCACCTTCTAACATATTACACGTATACATCTATTTATTAAGATTATTATTATCTCCCACCTCTCCATCACCCCAGTATATCTAAAGGACCTAGTGCCTGGCTGCATACTATGCAGTTGTAAATTCATCTTTTGAATGAAAGAATAATGGACTTGTACAGTACATCGGCAAAATATATAAGTAACTTCATACTTTTTAACATCGAAAGATTCTCTTGGGGTTAAACTTATTCATCTTATTATTACAATGATACTTTTAGGAACTAATAAGTGTAAGTGTCTTGAAAAGAAGAAAGTATCTTAAGTTTGCTGGAATTTCTGTATACATAATTATTGATAATATAAAACTTGATAATCCCAGATTTACCCAGTGTTCTATTTGAAAATACTAAAGCATTATTACATGTGTTCCCATGTGCAAAGAAAGAAAAACAGCAGGGAAATCCCTTTTTGGTCTTTTATATGTTGATTTATGTATACTTACAAATGCTATTAACTTAGAATGGGTAGAAAATATTCAGACCATTGAGTCTTTTACTTAAAAGATATCTCATGAATTATAACATAATGTTTATTGGTAGTTTTATTTTGAGGTATAATTGGTATATAATAAACTGCATATGTTTAAAGTATACAGTTTGGTAGTTTTTCATATATGTATACAACTGGGAAATGATCACCATAATCAAGAAAATAAACATACTCTTCATCTCTAAAGTTTCTGCATGCCTTTTTATAATTCCTTTCACCTCTCCTCACCAATTCCCAGGTATCCACTGATCTCCTTTATGTCATTGTGGATTAGTTTGCTTGTCTTTTATATAAATGGCTTCTTTCACTCTGCGTATTTTGAGATTTGTCCATGTTGCTGCATGTGTCAATAGTTCATTTCTTTTTATTGGTGAGTAGTATTCCATTGTATGGATATACCATAATTTATCCCTTCAGCTATTGATGGACATTTGAGTTGGTTCAAGTTTTAGACTAGTAAGAATAAGTTTGCTTTGGACATTCACATACAAGTTCTTTGTGTGTACAAAGCTTTCATTTCTCTTAGGTGCAATGGAATGGCTGGATCAAGTGGTAGGTGTATATTGTAACTTTTTAAGAAACTGCCAAACAGTCTTTCAAAGTGGCTGTGTTGTGTTATATTACAACAATGTTCCAGTTGCTCCACAACCTTATAGATACTTGGTATTATAAGTCTTTATGATTTCAGGCCCTTCTAGGTTCATATGAACTTTAGAATTAGTTTGTTGATTTCTGGGGGAAACAAAGCCCTTTGGGATTTGAATCTGTAGAACAGTTTGGAGCTAAATGGTATCTTAAAAATATTGAGTTTTATAATCCATAAATGTGGCATATTTTTCTATTTATTTAGGTCTTAATGTCTCTCTCTCTCTTTTTTTGAGATAAAGTCTTACTCTGTCGCCTAGGCTAGAGTGCTGTGCTAGCTAGCATAGCCTAGCTCACTGCAACCTCAAACTCCTGGGCTCAAGTGATCCTCCTGCCTCAGCCTCCCAAGTAGGTGGGATTAGAGGTGCACACCACCATGCCCGGCTAATTTTTTTCTATTTTAGTAGAGACAGGGTCTTGCTCTTGCTCAGACTGGTCTTGACCTCCTGACCTCAAGTGATCCTCTGGCCTTGGCCTCCCAGAGTGCTAGGATTACAGGCATGAGCCATCACAGCCTACCAGTCTTAATTTCTCTTAGCCGTGTTTTTTAGTTTTCAATTTATAGGTCTTGCACATTTTTGTCAGATTTATCCCCAAGTACTTAATATTTTTGATGTTATTGATAATTTTCTTGTCTTTTAAATTTCAATTTCTAATTGTTTATTGCTAGTACAAAATGTTGAAATACAGCTGATTATTCATTTCAATTCCTGCAAACTTGCTAAACTCCTTAATTAGTTCTAGTAGCTTTTCTGATGTTCCCATAGGGTTTTCTACATAAATCCTTGTGTAGTCTTTGAATAAAGACAGTTTTACTTCTTCCCTTTTGATCTGGATGCCCATATTTATTTTTCATGTCTTACTACACTGGCTAGAATAGTACAGTGTTGAGTAAAAGTGGTGCAAGAAGACGTCCTTGTCCTGTTCCTTTGGGCGGGGAAATGTCCTGATCTTAGGGCGGGGAAATGTTCAGTTTTTCACCATTAAATATGATGTTAGCTGTAGGCTTTTTGCTAATACCATTTATCAGGTTAGACTTTTTGTGAGTGTTTATTGCTGTAAGAATTAGATAATGCTGTTCAAATAAAGGAAAACTTTTTAAAAAGAGAGGACCACATTTATATATTTTAAGAAGAAAGGCACCAGAGTATTTTTCTGATAGTATTCTTTTAAATAGGTGAATTCACCCACTGCCAGTTTTCTAGCATTGCAAGAGATGTAATAACTAAACATTTTAAATATTTTCTGTGCCATTCAATATTGGGGACATATGTCTGAATTCAAAATATAAGAACATGATGAAGAAATAGAAACTAAATATATTATATGCACTTTAAAATAAACTTGTTTTCCTAAGTTTATGGATTTTTATGATTCCATAAAAATTAATAAAGAATAAAATCATATAACTTTAGAAGTATATTTCAGATTTAGTCTAACCATTGCATTTTACAGGTAATATGAAGTGTGTCTATTTTGCTAATTTCTGCTGTCATTTTTTTTTTTTTTTTAATATTTTTAGAGACAGGGTCTTACTTTGTTGCCCAGGTTAGAGTGCATCATAGCTCACTGCAGCCTTGAACTCCTGGGCTCAGGCAGTCGTCTTGTCTCAGCTTCTCATCTGTTGTCATGTTGATATCATCAAAATCTGAATTTTCAGATCAGACCTCTTCCCTGAACTCAAGTTCTTACAGACTTTTCTACCATGGTGTCCTACAGGCACCTTGACAAATGTAAAACCGCTTCTCTCCCGAATCTACTTTTGTATTTTTTTTCTTAGTGAGTGACATAATCAAATGTTTTGTCATCTAAACCCAAATCCTGGGAGTTCCCTTCTCTCCTTCATTTTCTAAGTCTGCTGGAGGTGCAGTGCTTACTTTCATAATATTTTTTATATTTATCCCCTATTGTTTGCCTTTGATATTTCTCTCATTTAGAGCCTTATAGTTTTTTTTTAAAAATCTGTACTGTTATAATTTTCTAATTGGCTTCCCGGCCAATAGTTTCCTACCTTTTCTACCAATATCCAAAAAATATTGTTTGCAAGGCGATATTTCTAAAATACAAATTGGATCATATTACTGCCTGACTTAAAGCCTGTCAGTTTTCCTGCATTGTCTCTAGCACTAGTTCTTTGGATGCTGTTGACCTATTTTGAGATTCTAGAGACTCCTTCACCCCCAACATTTCAGTACCCATAAAATATGAACCCTAGGTTAAGAACGTTTCTGCTTATAAAAGTTTAAATTCCTCTATGGTTTATAGACCTGTATTGATCTGGCTACTGCCTTATTTCTCCAGACATCTTTATTCTTCCCTGCATCCAATCCTGACTCTAGCCATATGGAGCTACTTATTTTTACTCCACACATGTCAGCATGTGCCTCTTTCTTTGCTTAGAATTTCTCCTTTTCTTTTTTCTTTAGTTGCATTATTCTTTCAACAGATATTTATAGAATTCTTTCAGGAGTTGTGCTATGTGCTGGGTTTACCATGTATTCACAGAGCTATCTCATGATATAGACTAAAATTAGACACAATTAAATAGGTATAAAAACTTGGTAAATGATATTAACAAAAGAGAACAGGGTAATTATGGGAAATAATACAGGAGGGCCCTAATAGAAATTGGGGACCAGAGGTCAGGAAAGGCCTTTCTGAGTTAGCAATCTGTAAGCAAAAACCTTAAGTATACTCAGGAGTTGAGATGGCAAGGAGAGTGTCCCGTTTAGAACAGTATTCAAGGTGTCACTTTTTAGGGCTACAATGCATGTGAGACACTGAAGGAAGGCAACTATGGCTAAAATGTAGTGAATGAGCAGGAAAGTTGTAGGTGTTGAGGTTAGAAAGGTTACGCGAGCTGTATTTGGCCCTCGTATGTCATGTTTGGTGTTTGGATTTTTTTCCTAAATGCAATGGAAAGCTATTGAAGGAATTTAAGCAGGGGAGGGATGGAAGATTTGTGTTTTGAGATTATATGGCTGCTGTATGGGAAAATGAATTAGAGGATGTGTGCAAGAATAGAAGTGGCAAGACCTATTACACTATTGCAGTGGTCTAGGCTTGATGAGGTACGTGGCTCTAAGCTAGTAATGAGGGAGGTCAGAAATAGATGATTTTGAGGTATGTATTGAAGGTAAAATCATTTTAATGGGATGGCAGATGTAAACTCAATCCAATAAAATAGGGACTTTATTTTATTTATAGGTGTGTCTTCAGACTGTAGAGAGTACCTGATATACAGTTGGTGCTCAGTAAATATTGTTGGATAGCTGGAGAGTTTGATGTATTAGATGTGGGTCTGAGGGAGAGGAAGAGGCCATTAATGACTTCTAGATTTCTAATTAGATCAGCTAGGTGGATGGAAGTCTATTGAGATAAAAAAGCAGGGTTTGGGAGCAGGGTAAGAATTTGGTTTTGGATTTATTGAATTTGAGATATCTAAATGGATATGCCCGGAAGCCTATTGGTTGGAGCACACTTGATAGAGCAAGCTCATCTGCCTATATCAGGTATCTATTCTTTCATTAAACAGATACTTATTGAACACTTACTCTGTGCCTAGCACTGTCGTTGGATACAGCAGTGAACTAAAGGACCTTGCTGTCATAGAATTTATATTCCAACAGGGTGAGTGGGAATGGGGGAAGAGATCAGATTCTTATTTTATAAAAATCAAAATAAAACAAAAAAAGTATTGAGTACCAGTATATTTGTTGAGTATGCAGAAGTAGCATATGGAGTATATATAGTAAGGGTACAAAGTTGAGACAGATTCTCCATTGAGAAAGTTCTGTTAGATGGTGTGAGGGTGGCTTTTGTTAAAATTATCTTCTTTATTAGTTTCTGTAAGTTAATTAATCCAATGCTTACCCTCAGTCCTTTTACCTTACCGTGTACATTCCTGAGTTCTTTATGTTGATTTTTTTTATTGTTTGGATTTTTGTCTTCAAGTCATTTTTTTTCTCTCTAAGAAGAGCTCATGGATGCTTTGTCTCCTTATTTCTCTAAATATTTCTTATATCTCAAAATCAGTGCACACAAATCAGTGGCATTCATATATGCCAAAAGTCAAATCAAAGACACACACCTTTCACAGTAGCATCAAATAAGATTAAATATTTAGGAATACATTTAACGAAGGAGGTGAGAGACCTATATGGGGAGAACTATGAAACACTGAGAAAAGAAATTGTAGAAGATGTAAACAGATGGAAACCCCTACCATGCTCATAGATTGGTAGAATCAATATTGTTAAAATGTCCATACTACCTAAAGTAATCTACAGAATCAATGCAATTCCCATCAAAATACCATCATCATTCTTTATAGATCTAGGAAAAATAATTCTGTGCCTCGTATGGAACCAAAGAAGACCCCTTATAGCCAAAGCAATCTTAAGCAAAAAGAACAAATTGGGAGGCATCAGTCTACCAGAATTCAAGCTTTACTACAAGGCTATAGTAGACAAAACAGCATGATACTGCCACAAGAACACAGATATAGACCTTTGGAACAGGACTGAGAACCCAGATATAAAAACCATCCTCATGTTATCATCTGATCTTTGACAAAGCAGTCAAAAATATACACTGGGGAGAGAATCTCTATTCAATAAATGGTGCTGGGAAAACTGCAGAAGATTGAAACTGGATCCCCACCTCTCACAAAAATCAACTCACGCTTGGTAAGAGACTTAAGCCTAAGGTGTGAAACCTTAAGAATTCTAGAAGAAAATGTTGAGAAAACTCTAATAGACATCGGCGTAGGCAAAGAATTTGTGAAGAAGACCCCCGAAGCAATCACAATAGCAACAAAAATAAATAAATGGACCTGATAAAATTAAAAAGCTTCTGCACAGCCATGGAAACTATCACTAGAGTGAATAGACAACCTACAAAATGGGAGAAAATATTTGCATGCTATACATCCGATAAAGGGCTGATAATAAGAATCTATATAGAATGTAAGAAAATTAACAAGAAAAAATCAAACAAACCCATCAAAAAAAGGGGCAAAGGACATGAACTGAAATATTTCAAAAGAAGACAGAATAATGACCAGCAAACATATAAAAAAGTGTTCAATATCTCTAATCACTAGGAAAATGCAAATCAAAACCACAATGAGGTATCACCTAACTTCAGTGAGCATGGCCTTTACCAAAAAGTCCCAAAACAACAAATGCTGGTGTGGATGTGGAGAGATTGGAACACTCTTACAGTGCTGGTGGGACTACAAATTAGTACAATCCCTGTGGAAAGTAATTTAAAGATATCTTAAAGAGCTCAAAATAGAAATACCATTTGATCCAGCAATCCCACTACTAGGCATCTACCCAAAGGAAAAAAATACATTCTATAATAAAGACACCTATACTCAAGAATGTTTATGGCAGCATAATTCACAATTGCAGAGATGTGGAAACAACTCAAGTGCCCATCAATACATGAGTGGATTAATAAAATGTGGTATATGTATACTATAGAATACTATTGAAACTACTCAACTACAAAAAACAACAGTGAATTAGTATCTCTTATATTATTCTGAATAGAGTTTGAGCCCATCCTTTGAAGTGAGGTATCACAAGAATGGAAAAACAAGCACCACATTTATTCGCCATCAGATTGTACTAACTGATCAACACTAAGGTGCTCACGTGGTAGTAACATTCACTGGGCGCGCTGGTCAGGTGGGAGAGAAGTCGTGGGGGTGGGTAAACTCACAACAAATGGATGTGGAGTGCACTGTATGGTAGAAGGGCACACTTGTAACCCTGGTTTGGGTGAGCATAAGGCATTATATGTAACCAAAATGTTTGTACCCCCATAATCTGAAATAAAAAAAATATTTCTTGCATCTTCTCAATTTCCAGTATGCAAAAATAAAAAGAAAAAAATTAAGGAAATTTCAGACATTGTAGCATTATCTTCTGGTATATGGAGTCTTATTGTGGAGAAATCTTAAGGGCAACTTAATTGTTCCCACTTGTACATAACTTAAAATTTTTTAAAAAAAATTTACATGTTCATACTCATTATTTTAAAATCTTAAATTTTTATAACTTTAGCAGTGTATGTGTTAGTGTTGATTATTTGTATAAGTTTTTCTAGGGTACAGTGTGCCCTTGCACTTTTTAGGTTCAAATCATTATGAATTTTGTGGAATTTTTCTCTAATGTATTTTTCAATATTCTTTTTATTCCTGTAAAGCATAGTAGTTAAGACTCTAGAGATATAAGTTCTGGGTTCACATCTTAGCTTCCCTTCCTACTGACTTTGGGCAAATGCCTTAATTTTTCTGTGCCTTAGTTTCTTCAACTATAAAATAGGGATAATAATAGTACTTAGTATTAGATGAGTTAATATGGGCAATGAAATTACAAGAATTACTGGCATATGGAAAGTGCACAGTGACTATTAGGTATTATTATTATTGTTTCATTTTTCTGTTACTATTCTTTTCTGTCAGTGTTTAAAAGGCCTATGTGGCTCACAGGAAAAAGAGCTTGAGGTCACTGGGTTCCCTGTGTTGTAATCTGGTGGTAGTTGCTCTGTCTTTCCATCACCATCTCCACTTTGGAATCTGGAAATGTGTCAGCATGTTATTTTTTCTTTATTTTTACCTCCTCCTGCTGTTCTGCATCTCTAGAGTCCCCTGTTCCTTTGTTCTATCCACACACCTGGATATGGCCTTCCTAATCAAAGGAAAGTTGAATCTGCATTTCAAGCCTGTGATCCTTATGTTTAGGGAAATCAGTTTCCTGTTCAAAGTCTACCAAAACTTCCTTGGTATAGATCCAGAATTTAACAAATGTGGGAAGTATGTTTTGTAGTTAGTGGTTTGAAGTTATAATTGTGTCTTTCCTTCATGGAAGATGGATTTTCCTCCCTCTATTTTTGTTTTTAATGTTGAGAAAGGCTAGAGGAGTAGAATTACTTTTGCTCTCTTCTTTCTTTACCTGGAATTTAACACACATTTATTGAAGGAACAAGTGGTTTGAAAGAACGATGCCGTTCAGGTAGAAACATGTTTCTCTTTAGATGTATAGCTGGCAAGTTGCCCATATGGCAAAAGATACTAACTGAATTCTCCCCTGAGCTTTGGGATTTGGAGATGCAGATTCTATAGGATTGGGAGTTCTTCTTAACCAGTTTATATTGGCTTATTTTTTCTTGAAACTATATAAAAGGGTTTGAATTCCTTTCTAGCTAAACATCTTACAGTTATACTAGATCTAGTTTTCTGAGTCTCACTCATGCGAAAGCTTTCAGTTAACTGTAAAAAACTATACAAAGGCAAGTTATTATGTTGATGTTTTTGTTGTAATGTAGTAGTCTGGAGGTTGAGAGCAGGAGTTCTAGTTAGACTCATGAGGTTTTGAATCTAAGCTCTTTCATCTACTAGTTATATAGCTTGTTTAAGTTACTTAACCTCTCTGAACCCCACATTTCTCATCAATAAAACAAGGCTAAAAATTTATGTATCTCATATTATTTTTAGAATTAAATGAATTAATACATATAAAGTACTTAAAGCAGAGACTTTAAGGATGCAAATAAAACCACTCAAGTTTTAACTATTATTGTTGTGATTTTTAATTATTATTATTTTTAAGGATAATGGATGACATGTGTTTGGAACAATCTGCTTAGCTTATTTTTTTGACTACCAAATGTTACTTGAAGCTTCTGAGTGTTCTTCAACTAGCCATTCTTCCCAAATGAGTATTTTTCAGAGAAGCTAACCCCAGGAAATATGGCATAGGTTACTGTGTTGTTCTCTACCTCTATAATTAATTCATGTTTATTTTAGCCAGTTCATCTCTTCTTGATATACAAGTTCAGCAGAATGGTTTTTCTTGTAAAGAGTTAAGAAACCTTTGTTCTGATGATGAGCCCATGTAAATTTGGGTTTAAGCACTGATAGAAAATTAAGCAGGGTTTCCTTAATGGGGAATTTGGCCATTCACCACCCTCCACCCTCCCAGGGTAGAATTTTTTTCAGGCACTAAATAGCTCTATCTAGCAGGGTCTTCCTGCCTTTGGCAGTGGAAGCAGCACAAAGGCCACATTGAGCATAGCTGCTGGGGAAACCCTTTTTCCTTCTCTGGCCTGTCAATGCTGTTCTGTCTCTGTGAAAAGCCCTGACATCAGCTCTTGGAAAAAACCAAATACTTGTGTTAGAACAGGGCTGAAACACTTGCCTGGGCAGAGACTAATGGCTGAACTGTAAGTTTACCAAATGCCTCTAAGTCATGTTATGCTTCAAAAAAACAAAACAAAACAAAAACACACCTAAGTTTCAGATATTATATACAGAAAATAGGGTAGAAAGGACAACTTAACCAGCTGCCTCCTATTTTTTGCTATTTTCTCCTTATTTGTTTTTGTTTTTCCTAAATGAAACCTACCTTCAAGATAATGTGGAATTCTTGCTTGTGGGGTGAGGGAGAGAAAATATATCAACATTGTAAACTTTGTATAATGTTCTCTACGTATTAGATGTTTCATAAGTATTTGATGTTTAGGGAAAAACTCAGTTACTGTAAATAGAGATTGAACTTGACTTTCTTAGTGTCCACATCTGCGCAATATGAAGCTTTATTCATTCATCAGAGTGTTCCTTTAGAGTATAAATCAGATCATGCATTATATTATGATTAAAATCTAAACTTGTTACCATGTCTTGCCTTCTTATGTTATCAGGCCCCATCTACTTCTCATCTAGGTACTTACTGTCTTGGTCATTCTCTATGCTTCAGCCACAGTGGACTTTGTATTTCTTAAATATATTAAGCTACATATCCCTTGTGACCCTTCTGCTAGCTGTTTCCTTTGTCTATAACTCTCAGTCCCCAGATCGTCTCATGGCTGGCTCCTTCACCTTATTTATGTCTCAGGTCAAATGCCTCAGAGGAACTAAATCAACACATTTAGTCAAATCACATCTCTTTTATTTTTCTTATAGCACTTGTCACTATTTGAAATTCTTTGATGTAATTGTTTTTTTTTTTTTTTTTTTTTTTGAGACAGAGTCTTGCTTTGTTGCCCAGGCTAGAGTGAGTGCTATGGTGTCAGCCTAGCTCACAGCAACCTCAAACTCCTGGGCTCAAGTGATCCTCCTGCCTCAGCCTCCCAAGTAGCTTGGGACCACAGGCATGTGCCACCATGCCCAGCTAATTTTTTCTGTATATATGAGTTGGCCAATTAATTTCTCTCTATTTATAATAGAGACGGGATCTTGCTCTTGCTCAGGCTGGTTTTGAACTCCTGACCTTGAGCAGTCTTCCCGCCTTGGCCTCCCAGAGTGCTAGGATTACAGGCATGAGCCACAGTGCTCGGCCATAATTGTTTGTTTATAGTTTGTTTCTTCTTGCTGTAGAATGTAAGTTTCTTGAGGGCAGGAGCCTTAATCTATTCACTGATGTAAGCTCCAATGTCTAGAAGAGAGCATGGGCACAGGTTGGTGTTTGTGTAATTTAGTATGCCTTTGACTTCCTATAATAGGAAACGTAAGTCAAACTGATTTAAGCAGTAGCACATTTACTGGCTCACATAAAAAAGAAGTCTAGAGGTAGGCTTCATAGATGGATTTAGTGGCTTAAGATGTCAAGGGTCCAGGTGCTTTCCATCTTTCCACTCTTGCCATCAATATCAACTTCATCCTAAACTAGTCCTTGAGGATGAATGCTAAGTAGCAGTTAACTGCTGTTTGCTTCTTCATTCCTGTCCAGTGGGAGGGAGAGAAAGAAGTTTCATGTGGTTCTGTCTTAAGGGTGAGGCAATACTTTCATAGATGCCTCCAGTGTCCCTCGTTTCTGTTCTCATTACCTCTGTCAGAACCAGTCACTTACCCAAGGCTGGAATTACCAACAGGCCAGGCTCTTATACTGTTGCAGCAGATAGAGTCAGCTTCCTCTGAGTCATGTGGGCTCTGAGGGGAATAGTAGATAGCTGAATAAAATTGGAGTTCTCTTAGAAGGAAGGCTTTGATTTCTGGATTGAGAATAACATATCCTCTATAATTCTCAATAAAAATTTGTTGAATTCATGTAGTTTACATGTGTTGTCAGGTATATGTTCAGCACTAGTTATTCAGAAAACAAAATGAAATAGAAATGATCCTTACCTTCAGATAATTAAGGTTAGTGAGAGAGTCAGACAAGTTAACAGAATATTAAAATTTTTAAATTAAAAAAATTTTTAAAAATCAATTAATTGATTAAAATAATTTAATCCAAAAGAAGGCAGAAAGAGAGAAAAGGAGAAACAAAGAACAGATGAGACAAAAAGTAAATAGCAAACTGACAGACTTAAACCTACCCACATCAGTAATCACATTAAAGGTAAATAAATTGTCTGAGCACCCCAATTAAGACTAAGAGATTATCAGATTGGATGAAACATCATTACAGATTCTACAGATACTAAAAGGATAATAAAGAAACATTATGAACAGTTTTGTGTCAATAATTTAGATGAAAATAAATTCCAACTATATAAAATATATAATGTAATATATACAAAAATAGGAAAATATATAAAAATATATGCACTGTGTGTATGTAACAACAGGGTGGGTTTATCCCAGAAATACAAGGTTGCTTTAACATAGAAAAGTCAAGCAATATAAGTAAATGGACGGTGGTAGATGGTGGGAGGTAGATTTTTCACTGTCAGATAGGGGAGTTAAGCAAGCAAGGAAGGAAAACTGAATGAACTCTGTGGTATTGGAATACAATCAGAGATACCAGTATGAACTCATGTTTAGCTTAATATAGATAGATAGCTAGATAGCTACAGAAACAATTACAGATATGTCCATATACATGAGTTAGTATACACATATAAATTCCCTAGCTCTGACTGCTGGGAGGACCTAGAAGAAGTGATGATATCCCAAAAACAGTGAGCACATCCAGCCCTGGATCTTGGTTACTAAATACCATACTCCAATAAAATGGCTTCTTGGAGAAATGATTGATTCTGTAGCTGAAGTATGGAAAATGCAAGATGAGCCTAGAGCACCTAGTGCCAGAAACAAGGAAGTGCTCAGAAAAACCCAGAAGAGTGGGGGCATGTCAATGGCTTAAGCTGAAACAATTTGAGCAAGAAAATAAATAATATAGTATGGGATTATAACTGAAGAGTATAAAATAAGCATATGTTAGTCCATACTGATATAAAAGATTGTATAAATACATGAGCAAGAAAACACATATCTTCCTTACAGAAAAATTCCAAGTAGTATGTGTGGATTCCTCCTTCTGCAGGAAATGGAGCTTAATTCTCTCAACTCCTAGTGGGGGTTGAACTTTGTGACTTGCTTCTAAAGAATAAAATATGGCCCAGGGGTGGGGAACCTACAGCCTTGGGGCCACATGTGGCCTTCTGGACCCTTGAGTACATACTTTTGACTGAATGCAAATTTTATAGAACAAATCCTTTTAATAAAGGGATTTGTTTGGTGAAGTTTGGATTTGGTTGAGGGGCCCGCACTCAGAGATCTGGAGGGTCACATGTGGCCACAGGTTTCCCACCCCTGGAAGGAGAAGCCTGGCAAAGACTGTCTTAACCAGATGACTAAGGTTAACATTACTAGTGATTAGCCCGTGCAGTGGCTCACGCTTGTAATCCTAACACTCTGGGAGGCTGAAGTAGGAGGATCCCTTGAGCTCAGGAGTTTGAGACCAGCCTGAGTAAGAGTGAGACCCTGTCACTACTAAAAATACAAAAAATTAGCTGGGCGTGGTGGTCTGTGCCTGTAGTCTGAGCTACTCAGGAGGCTGAGACGAGAGGATTGCTTGAGCACAGGAGTTTGAGGTTGCTGTGAGTTAGGTTGATGCCACGGCACTGTAGCTCAAGCTACACAGTGTGACTATCTCAAAGAAAAAAAACCAAAATCAAAAAACATTACTAGTGATAAATCATGTTGATAACATGTACCTTCATGTTAGGTAATGAAAAGGGAACTTTACCTTTGTTGTATTCTGAAAGTAGACCCACACATACATGGTCAACTGATTTTCAACAAAAGTATAAAGGCAATTAGTGCAGAAAGGATGGCTTTTTCAACAAATAGTGCTGGAAAAATTGGATATCCATATGCACAATAATTCTATCTATATTTCATACACTATACAAAAATTATTACAAAATATATTGTAGATCTAAAAGTAGAATAGAAAGTTATTAAACTTTTGCAAGAAAATAGGAAAATATTTGTGACTGTGGGTGAGGCAAAAATTTCTTAGGTATGACACCACAAATGTGGGCAAAGACCCAATTTGCAAATAAGGTTACATTCCCAGGTACTGGGGGTTAGGACTTCAACATATGTTTGGAAGGGACACAGTTTAACCCACAACAAATGTAATGGTTCCCAATTTACGGTTGCTTTCATGTTTAATACGGGAAAACTGAGAATCTCTGTATGCACTTAGTACTTTTCACATACTGCATAAGAAATGCATCTTCTGCATTTATGTATACTCTTTTCAAATGTATTGATGCTGTGATTAATAAAACAAATTCATCTGAAAATATTAAGAATTCATTTTAACCTTTTGGCATTTATTCAATATTTGGATAGTACACCTGTAACTACTGTTATGTAGATACCTGAATTTTGTTTTGTTTTTTTACTTTTTACTTTTAACAAAAATAGGGAGAGAATCTCTCTCGTATTTTGTCATTTGGGCACCAAAGTAATGTTACCCTAGCAGGGGTGGGGATCCTGCAGCCTCAAGCCACATGTGATCCTCCAGATCCCCAAGTGCGGCCCCTGAACCAAATCTAAACTTCATAGAACAAATCCCTTTATTAAAATGATACGTTCTGTAAAATTTGGATTTGGTCAAAAGGCCACATGTGGCCTCAAGGCCACAGGTTTTAGCTTCTTCAGCTTCTGATGCTGTCTTTCCCTAAAGGTTAGACATGAGTCCATTGAATTAAGCTAGGAGCCCAGTGTATCCTCTCTTTTCTGTTTACCTAGTCCCCACACACTCCTCTTATCTCTAGTTCAAACTCCCATCTGGATTCCTTACTATAAATGAATTCATCCTAAGGACAAAATCAAGGGGGAGTGTAGAACTTGAGTTACAAGGATATTTGTCACAACATTGTTTATTATGCTGAAAATCTGAACCCAGTCTAAATATTTACAAAAAGGAACTGGTTAAATTAATTAAATTAAGAATTATTTAGACTCTGTTTTATAAATCTTTGTCTTATTTGGAAGTTCAATATATTAATATAAAATAAATAAAAACCAAGTAGCTCTTATGTATGGGAAGTCTAGAGCCCCATCTACCCACTCTTTCTCTGTGAACTCCTAGGATTTTATGGAGCACAGTTTACAACCAGTGCTGTAGTGAAATATTTAATGTTGTAAAACTGTATTGATGTTTATTAAGTTGAAGTTATCAAACAATATGTCTAATATGCTTTAAATTTTATAAAAAGAAATTTTATACATCATATACAGAAATCTATATTGAGAAAAGATAGGGAAATATATGCATTAAAATGCTGGATATTGAGATTATGAGTAAATTTTTTTTCTATTTTGTCTTTTTAGTTTTTGAAATTTTGTACATGTGTTTCTTTGGAAAAAGAGACATTCTGCATATTAAAAAGGTAGAGAGAACTATTAGTTTATAGGCAACTTTACATTTTAGAAAGATAATAGTCTCGTTCTTCAATCCCTTGAAAGAGAAAATGTTATAAAAATAAGCCAGGTGCTATAGTTCCAGGTACTTGGGAGGCTGAGGTGGGAGGATTGCTTAAGCCTAGAAGTTTGAATCTAGCCTGGGCAACATAACAAGACCTCATCTCTAAAATAATAAAAAATAAAAAAAAATATTAGTAACAGTAATTACTTTCTTGCTACAGAATGCTGTTTTTATGGATGGACTAGATTTTTTTCTTTAATAAAAAGTATAACCGAACTGTAAATACACTTGTGATTTAAAGTGATATATATGAGAATTTAAATTTTGAGAACTCTTTTATATCATGGAATGTTCTATATTTATTTGAAAGATTAAAATATTTGACATCATTTTATATTTTAATTTTACATTTTAATAAAATGCTCAAGCTCAGATTGCAAAGTAAATAATGCTGTATGTTGGAACTTATCTCAATGGTACTTTAGTGGTAAAGGTAAAAGTTTACTAAGACTTTCTACTTTTTCAGAAGAACAATTGTATCTTTGGCAAATTTGCAGAAAACAGGTTGTCCCAAAAAACTTTGCTCAACTATTCTTCTCACTTTAGTTTACAAAATTTGAACATTTGAATCATAATGTATTTTATATAAAATCTTGGCAGGAAAGATGCCCATCTCTGATTAGGAGAACATTTTTCTTATTTTTACCAACATATTCTTTTTTTTTTTTTTTTTGAGACAGAGTCTCACTTTGTTGCCCAGGCTAGAGTGAGTGCCGTGGTGTCAGCCTAACTCACAGCAACCTCAAACTCCTGGGCTCAAGTGATCCTACTGCCTCAGCCTCCCGAGTAGCTGGGACTACAGGCATGCGCCACCATGCCCGGCTAATTTTTTCTCTATATATGTTAGTTGGCCAATTAATTTCTTTCTATTTATAGTAGAGACCAGGTCCTGCTCTTGCTCAGGCTGGTCTCGAACTCCTGACCTTGAGCAATCCGCCCACCTCCCAGAGTGCTAGGATTACAGGTGTGAGCTACCTCGCCCGGCCTTTTACCAACATATTCTTAAATAGGGAAATGTGAAATGAGATTAAGATTTAAATCTTTATCAAACAAAAATCATGCATTATCTCTGTTTTATAAGTCATGAGATCATTTCATAGAGTCCAGTTTATTGCTTACATTTGTTTAATGGTAATATCTCTTTCATAAGCATGGATTTGATGGTTTGAGTGGTATTTAATGGGATGAAGATTCTTAAGTATTTTGAGGGTCTCATACTTTTTTTCTGGCAGTACTTTTTACCTGGTTTTCTGAAGGGAATCGAATCTAAAAAGAAACTGTAAGATAATAGTGATACTCATGATCGCAAAGGAAAGTTATTTAGTAACCTTCCAGGAAGTATTCACAAAGGTGATAATTTTCCAGATTATCAATAATGAAATGAAAGCCTAAGCTGCTATATTAATTGCGAACTACTTTTCCCAGTTCAACAACAATTAATATTCAGTCTTATAATAGCTCTGGCAGAGGGAATGAAGGTAATTTAGAAAAAATTTACTATTTGATTTGCCAGTGTGTGTCCAGGAAGTAAGATTGAGCCCTCCTTATTAAGGGTCTGTTGCGTGTTTAAGTTCTTCAGTAAGACTGGTGGTATACTGAGCTGTATTGAAGAAGTTAAATTGAGATCTTACATTACATTCTAGTGAATCATTTTTGGATTTTACACCAGAACTGAGCTCCTTGATCCTTGTCATTCTGCGGTTTGTGTTGCAAGGTCCAGAGGTTTAAATCTAATAACACCATGAAAAATTCTCCATGAGTCATTCTGTCAGCTGTAGCTTCTGCTCTAGAGTCCTGATGATACAACTAATGTTTTATTGCCAGCTCTGCTAACCACTTTTCATGCTTTGGATCTGTATGCTAATAAAAAAGTACATCGCTAAGACTATTGTAGATAATGTTCAGACTCTTCTTTTTTTGCCAATTCCTAATTTTTAGTTCTTTTAATGACTTTAAGCTAGACCGGTTATAAATTGTAAGTGGTGAAAGGATTTATGACTAGTATTTTTTTTCCCTTGGGATCATTTACTACTTTTGATTCTGTGAATCTTACTGTCCAAAGAACTAAAGATTCAATTAATCGTTCAGCTGGAGTCAGCACTATGTGCTAAATCCCTATACTTAAGAGCTGTTTTGTGTTGCAGACAAATGCCCTCATAGCTGTTTTGATTATTATTTGGTCAAAAATAATATAATACTGGAGCAGGCTGATTCAGCCTTTATATTAGTTTTAAATTTTAAAACTAATTCGTTTTAAATTATGTTAGTTTTAAATTTTAAGTGTTATGCTTTAGGCCATCTGAATTATTTTGTGGAAATAGATAAATGAAAAACTTGATTTATATCTAGCTCACAGACTGCCTTAATCACTCTTGACATTTTGAAGGAGATGAGGAAATAATGGACTTTTTTGCTAGTAAGTGGTGGGAATGGTCAACACATTTTCACTAGGTTAGAAAGATAATAACTGACCCTATATGCTAGGAAAATTGAAAGTTTAGATTGTAACCTGATCTTTTTTCTTACTCTGTAGCATCTGAAAAGTTTGTTAGCTTGAGTATTGATGTTAATTTTAGATAATATAACTTAGTGAGTTAAATCTGTGATTTCATTACTGGCTTTGAATTATGCATTTCTATGCATTTTACTGAGCTAAAAACCTCTTTAATAAAAACTGAATTTTCTTAAAACCTTTTTAATAAAAATGAATATTATTAGTCTTTAAGTTTATCCTTTTTTCTTTTTCTCCTTTCCTCTTCCACCCTCTCCCTCTTCCCTTCCCCCCTTTCTCCTCCTCCCCTCTCTTCTCTTCATCTTGCTGTTACCTTGCCCAGGCTAGAGTGCAGTGGCTTGGTCATAGCTCACTATAGCCTTGAACTCCTGAGCCCAAGTGATCTTCCTGCTTCAGCCTCTCTGGTAGCTAGGACCTCAAGCATGTGCCATCACACCCCACTAACTTTTTTTTTTAATTAAAAAAAATTTTTTTTTTTTTGTAGAGATGAGGTCTCACTATATTGCCTAGTTGGTCTCAAACTTCTGGCCTCAAGTGATCCTCCTGCCTCAGCCTCCCAAAGTACCCAGCCTTTTTTTCTTTTCTATTTAATTTGAATCCACTTCACTAATGTTCAGATTTTATTTTTGTTCTTCTTAATAGCTAATAATAATTAAGTGGTTACTATTTGCTAGGCAGTGCTTCTCATTTCCTAATTTAATACTTAAAAACAAATTTGTGAGAAACTAGTAGTATCGCTGTTTTACGGATGACACTTAAGAGAGGGTAAGCAACTTCTCCCAAGTTCAAATACCTGTTAAATTGTGAAACTAGACTATGAACTAGACAGTTATATTTGTTTCTGAGGAGTCCCCTGCCCCCAAGGCCTTGAAATTATGTGGAATTTGCCATTGGCTATAATAATCAATAATACTATTCTCATCCCACCCTGCCCATTTCTAATTTGTAATAGTATATTTTCTTCACTGATGTTTATCATCATTTTATGAGGGTTGAGCCTTAGAGTTTTCTTAATTGTTACCTAATTTGCAGTGTTCTTATTCTTTGTCTAGTACCTTTTCTCACTGAAGTGGATTCCAATAAAATGACTGTATTTCATTGATTCCAACAAGCAGGGACTTCCTCCCCCCATATCTTAACATCGCTAAAATGAGGGTATACCTACCAATGAGATTCTTGATAATTCTAAATTTAGTAACTAACATTGTTTGACTGTTAATACAATCTTTTTTTTTTTTTGAGACAGAGTCTCACTTTGTTGCCCAGGCTAGAGTGAGTGCCGTGGTGGCGTCAGCCTAGCTCACAGCAACTTCAGTCTCCTGGGCTCAAGCAATCCTCCTGCCTCAGCCTCCTGAGCAGCTGGGACTACAGGCATGTGCCACCATGCCCAGCTAATTTTTTCTATATATATTAGTTGGCCAATTAATTTATTTCTATTTATAGTAGAGATGGGGTCTTGCTTTTGCTCAGGCTGGTTTCGAACTCCTGACCTCGAGCAATCCGCCCGCCTCAGCCTCCCAGAGTGCTAGGATTACAGGTGTGAGCCACCACGCCCGGCCCTGTTAATACAATCTTGACTATTATCCAATGAAGGTAAAATTCCTTTAACTTTCTCTCCTTCATTTTAATTATCCCTTATTGAGAAGAACCACTTAGAGTCTCAAATTTCCTATCATAACTAAAACCAGAGGAAAAAATTCAAATGCCATGGAGAGAGAGAAGGGTAAGAATTAAGGTTTGAGTGTGGTATCCTTATTTCTTCTCATATGGTTTCAGAACACTTCTCACTGGAATATTGTCAAAGGCTAGCTCTTTTCTCACCAAAATCAATAAAAGAAAAATATGATTTTATTTGAGAACTTCATCTGTGCCTTATGAATGTAGTAAGTAGATTTTGATAAGCAAGTTGACTATGGGCATGATCCTTGTTTATTCCATTTTTGTCCTCCTCTTTCCCCTCCTTTTTCATTACCTTGTAAGAGAAAAGAGCTCCGGAAACTGGTTTATAATCAGTAGTCAATGAACTTCCAGGATTCTTCTCCAGAATCCTCCTGAATGTGGCAGTCCCTGATATAAGCAGCATTGTTTTGGGTTAGGAGTTTTTATAATGGCTACTAGGCAGAGTGGCCAAGGTTGATAATTGCTGTTGTTATCCTTTGTAGAAACTCAGTTGGAAATCTTTTCTGACAACTTTTATATTTCTTTATAAATTTAAAAACTGTATTCCTGTTCCCTCTCACTCTTACCCCACCAAGTCTGGACAGACTGTTTAGGAACTCCTGTTTCTGAAGATTTGGTAGTCTTTTGTAAAATCAGTTTGTTCTCTAGAGTGGTGTCCTCTTGTCCCAGAACCCCCTTTACTTGTTATTGCTAACTGTTATGAGTTAACATGCCATCCCTTATTAAGGAAGGTTTTTAGGTTCTTTGTTTTTTTCAGTGGATTAATTTAGATTTAAATAGGAGTAAAAGGGAGTTGTAATTACACTTATATTTTAGAGATATTTTTGAACTAAACTACCTCCATGCCAAATAAAATATTAATAGTTATTCAAGTATCATTGTTTTATTTCTTACTATCTTTACTAATAGCCATTTTTAAAACCCCAATTTTACTGATATTCTTAAGAAAGCACTGTTCTTATTACCTGGACTAAATAATCTTTACATAAAATGCCATCAGTTGAAATAATCTAAAAAGGAAGGACGGATATCACATGAAGAATAGGAGGATATTTGAGACCACTTTTCTAAACTTAAATTAGCATTTATGTATAGCATCAAACCGTTATCACGAATCTTCCAATAATATTTCTTTAATGGAAAGAACAGGAAGAAATGGCTGTATTCTTTCAGATTACAGAATCTCCAGCAAAACAAAATAAAACAAAACAGAAAAAATGACCATTTGTTTGCTACTTTTGGAACATATTTTTGGTAATTATTAGGACTCCAATGACACTTTTTTTCTAGATTTCTTTTGCTGTTGTTATTGTTAGGTAAGGCATGAATAGATTTCTGTTATTAAAGCTAAACATAAATAATTGAGCATTATGAAGACACAATAGTGTAATAATCAGCACCTAAATATTTGGAGAAGTGGGGAAAAGTAATGGGTGGGAAGGAACTTTCCTTGCAAGGGGGACAATAAGTATAATATTTTAATGGTAAAATACTTGTTTTTGCCTTCGTTTTTAAAAATCTGTAAAATGAAAATAGTATTTCTTCATAGAGTTATTTTTTGAGAATTAAGTAAGATAATATATGTTAAAAGTTTAGAATAGTACATAGTATTTAATAAGCCCCAAACAAGTTTAGCAGTTGCTGTCATTATTTGGATTTTTAAAAAGAAGCCATACTCAGGGACAGCTGATGGTAAATGTATCTATAATTTAAGATTTAACAAAGTAGTTAAGATATTTTAAAATGATGTCCAACTTCTTTTTCTTCCTGTTTGTTAAATCTTGCTTTGGGAAAGTTAGCATAAGATTTAAATCTCTTATTCTGGTTTAGTAGAATGAATAAATATAACAATAATTTTATAAGTGAAATAACTACATCTGTCCTTTTTTCCTCCCTTTGTTTCAGGTTTCCCCTCAAAAAACCTATAAGGTAAGTTGTTCATTTGCACTTCTTACTAAAGTTTAGGTTAAATTTTAGTTAGAAACATTTCTTTGAAATTATGGTGGTGGGTTTTTGTGGTTTCGAGAACATGCATTTAAGTAGTTCAGAATTTCAAAATGATTTATAAATTTAAGTATGAAAGGTGTTCTATATTTTTTTCTTGAATGACAGCATTGTTTTGATAATATTTTTAAAGTTTTTAATGTAAGCATTTTAATAGTTCACATTGATACTTTAGCTCACTCCCTATGAAAAAAATTGAATTTTATAATCTATGATTTGAATTGTGAGTATCTTGGGAGATGAAAATAGATTGCTAGGTTTTGATGTACTTCATCACTTGTGTGACTGTAACTGCCTTTAGTTAATGAACTTTGACACTGGTTTAGTTTTAATTACTAAAGAAAAAAATCCAAAATGTTCAAATATGTCTGTGTCTATATCCATATCTATATATTTACTTTCAGGGGTTAAATGCCTCTTCCTCAGGACTTGTGCTTCAGCATTTCTTCTCTCTCTCATCTTAATTATCACAAATGTGATTTAAAATGTAGGTGGTATGTGATTCCTCATTATTATAGTACTTTTATCATTTTTGTGATGGCATAGTCCAGGATACCAGTGCTAACTTTGACATTTCAATTGATAAGTAGTGTATTATAGTTGTGGTCCAGCCATTATCTGATCAATATAATTGGCTTTGCCAGAGAAGAAATGATGATTCTAGTGTCATTGGGCCTGAAGGTAGTTGGCTAAGACTTCTGTGGCTAGAACCATGTGGGAAGGCTTAAAGTGAGGCTTGCCTAAGGTTTTAGTTTTTTTTTTTTTTTAAACTGTTCTCATAATGCTGTATTTTGAACGTCACTATAGTATATATAGGGTTGGAAAATGTGTTTAATTTCTTTTAGGCAGTGTTTTCTTGTCTGTTAAATGGAAATGATAGTATTGACCTGTGAAAACCACTAAAAAAATGTAAGTAGTTATTTCTAAGAGTAAAATAGACTTTAATACTGAATACTATTTTTATTTTTTTAAGTGCTTTTTATGATCAATAGACGAGATCACCAAAACTTCTTGAAAAATATAAATTAGAGAGGTTTATGATACTGTGTAAGATAAACTGATTTCCTGGTTTTTCTTTGTAAGACATATTTTTGGAATCTTTAAATTAAGTTTTTATTCTCATGAGGTTTTTTGGTAATAAATGTTTGATTGCTTTGATTTAATTTAGGCATGGAAGTATTTTGAACCGAGAGTCACCAACAGATAAGAAGCAGAAAGTTGAGCGTATTGCATCACATGATTTTGACCCCACAGGTAAAACACTGTATATTCTTCCAAAGAATACTAAGAGTAGTGAAGTGTCAAATAATATAGCTTAAGCTACCAGAAACACTCAGGAGTAGTTGTTTGATCTGTTTTAGGACTCTCCCTCCCCTCCAGTTATGTCATATAAAGACTTCGCATTCAGCAGGAGTGCAAGCATTTTGAACTTTCAACACTATAGATTACACTATAGAAGCATCATTGTAGAGTGTATTATATTTAAAAATAATGATAATTAAAATAATTATATGATAATTGGAGATTTTGATCAGATCAAGGGCTTAGTATTAAGATGAATCATGGTATGAGCAGTAATATGTCATAAAATCAAAATTATAACAACTACAAACTTCTGTAGTCATTTAAAAATTCAATTGTGATCATGGAGAATTAGATAAATTGCAGCTTCAAAAATTAATGATTGTCTCATTTTAGAGTAAACAAATTAGAAGTCCCTTTTTCTTCAGTCAAAAAGTACTCTAAACTCAGAGGGCTATCTTGCAACCTAAGTAATGTAGATCTTTCCTAGAGTTCCGTGTTAGCAGACTTTTAATTAATTTTATGCATATAGATTAAATTTCTCTTATAAAATATAGGCTTTTTTCTTTTGCTTTCTCCTTGTAAACTCACTTAGTATTTAATTTATAAAAATTGCTTGGTAATTTTGCCTTTGTTGTTTGAGGCTGATCTATGTTCTTTGTGTACACACTGTTTTATTAAGTTGTCCCTGTGACAGAACATAAAGTAAGTAAATACTGGAATCTAAAATATATAACATGATGCAGCTATTTTGACATGTTTTTATTTAGAAATATTTAGAATATTTAATAAAGTGTAATATGTCTTATGCATGTAATTAAGATGTTTCGTACTTTTAGTATAAATTGCTCTTTTATTTTGAAACAATATTATAAATGTTATCTAGGAATGGAAAACTAGCAGTTAAATAGCTGATTATTTTCTGCATCTTGGGTAGTAGGTAAAATGAAATCCCAGTCATCAATTTAGGAGGCTTTAGTGGTGGAAGTTCATAATGTGTCACTTATGGATCTCCATGAAGAGAGAATTCTCTATTCTGACACCTTAAGTTGAAGCCATGGGGTTCAGAGGCTTTCATTTATATGATTAGTTATTTATTGTCTTGCTAATAAGGGTCACACGTTTCTGCCCTATATTCATAAAAATACTATAGCCTTGTTAGATTTATTCCATACTGTTCATCTGTGATGTGCCTATCTCCAAAGATAGATGTAGCAAGGTGGTATACAGTGCTTCATAATGAGATTTTGTAGCTTTTAGTGCTTTTGTCATCTCTACAATTACCAGATGATTTATTTTGTATACTATTCATGTGTTGTTTTGTTTGAATGTATTTTTATTGCACTGTCTTTTCTTCAGTAAATCTTTAAAATATGTCATTACCTGTGCTATTCATGACTATTCTAAGTGCTATCATCTGTGATGTTCATACTTTGTGTTTGCACGATTTAACTTGATCATGATTCATCCTTTTTTTCCCCATGAATTTTTCCCCTTCCATTGGTCTCCATATTTTCTATATCTCTCTCCTTTTCTCCCGCTCTTGTGCAGATAGCTCCTCCAAGAAGACAAAGTCTAGTTCAGAGGAGAGTAGATCCGAGATATATGGTAAGCTAATGTAGCTAATTCAGCCTTGCCCTTTGGAGCTTGCTTCATGCTGTTTCTTTTCTTTTCTTTTCTTTTCTTTCTTTCTTTTTTTTTTTTTTAATAATTGCAGCCTTTCTTATGTCTGCTATGCATGGCATGATCTACTGCAGGGAAAGGGAGCCTGGGGTTTTAATGTGGCTGTGATGCGGAATCTTAAGGTTGCTAGAAACTAACATTGTTAAGAATAGGCCACATTACCCATCTTCTCTTTCATCTTATTTATGTCAGGAAAATGATTGTCTCTAATATGTTTGGGTCAGGTTCCTCCAAATAACATGGATGGGCTTTAAATTCTTGTCATCTTCTTCCCATGTCTTTGATGCACAGTTTGGATTATGTAGAATTTAAGCAATTAATTTTTTTCCTCTTAAGTATAGTACTGGTGTAATTTAGCACCAGATATATATTAGCAGTTCTTTGGAATTTTTATTTTATTTTTTATTTTTAATTGCCTCATTTGAAAAAGCCATTCTTGTATGATTTATCCATGATAGCAAAAATACTTAAGTATTTTATTTTCATGGGTTGAAGAAGTTGTCTATGCCTTTCAGCAATTTCCCTGAAACTTTTTCTGAATGGGAAAATTTTTAAATGGTACTTTTAAAAAATAATCTTCACAAAAAGCAAGCTCAACCTTAGTGGTCAAGTTTTGCAACAGATGATTGAAATGCATATTTCTAGACTGTTTTCTGTCTTCCAAAGATAGAATAAACCATGTTTGTTAAGTTCATACATATTTTGTCTTTTCTCATGCTGTTTTACCTGCCCTCTTCCCTTCTTTTGGCATCTAATTAGCTTTTTGAAAAAAAGTACATAGGAAAAGCACTGCCTGGAGCCAAGACTTGTAAAATAATCTTTGACAGACTAGTAAGTTATTTCTTTTTAGGAAGTTTCCAAATTTGCCTTCAGTGGAAAATTAGGTTTCCTTTAATAGAGTCACAAGTCTATCAAGTGGATGTTTTCCCAGGTTCAAGTGTTTCCTAGCTTGACATACATGAGAGGAAAAAAATATATGGAATTTCCCTTCCCACCTTTTCAGACATTTGACAGTTTACATCTGTTGGTACTTCAGCTCATAATATCAGATACTTTTTTTTTTTTTAAGACATGGGGTCTTGCTATGTTTCCCAGGCTGGTCTTGACTCCTGACCTCAAGCAATCCTCCCACCTTAGCCTCCCAAAATGCTAGGATTACAGGCTCACAGGCTAGAGCCACCATGTCCAGCCCTCAGATACTTTTTAATATTCCGAAGTCTCAGGGTTTGCTTCTAAGCCATGTAGTGCTTCTATGTTATACAGATGCATATAGTTCTCTACTTGGTTTTTGTGACCAGTACTTTTTCTGTGTAGTTATACCTTTTACAGTAGTTCAACAGGAAATGTTGCTTATGGCATTTTACGTTTGTGCTTTTTTCTTCCCTCCAAAGTATTTCACTCCTTATATGTAAGAAATACCTTCTTAATTTCTGGCAACTCTTTCTGTTCTATATAAAGAGCTTATTATAGTTTATTCTCTCCTTAGGAATGTGAACATTATCGTTATAGCTCTCTTATTTTCCTGTGGTCTTTGCAGTGTTGTATTTCATCTCCTTAAGCATTTTCCTAGATCTGGTAATATATGCAGTATATGTGGTATACATGCGGAAGCTTGCTGTGTGCTTTGGATAAAGACTAACAATTTAGGAATCTATAACTAGAAATATTATACTAATTTTTTAATATCTTACCAGTGATAGGAATATTAACATTAGTTCAGACATGCCATTGACTTGGTAGTAATAGAAACATTTTGAGTGGTAATCAAGAAGTAAGGTGTGGCTTCTCTGTGTTTTTGTTTCTTGAGAACCCTTGAGATACCTTTTTTGGAAGGAACTGAGCCCATAAGTCCTTAAAAATATGCTCATTCAGAGGGATGAGTTGATTGAACAGTGTTAGCATACTAACATAAATCTCTTTGACGTTACAGATATTTTATTACCTGGGTGAATAGACTTCTTTAGACTGTGTGCAGTTAGCATGGGCAAAAAAGACTCTCTAGAGAGTCCAGGAAAGCTTGGAAATACTGGAATAAAACTGAGTAGAGTCATAGCAACCAGTGTCATTCTGCTTTATTATATGATCTTGTTACAAGCCCACTTCAGGCATTTGAGATTGTATATTGTCTTCTCTTGGGGTAAAATTCATTAGCTGGGTATTTAACACAAATGCTAGTTATTCATTTACAAGTTATTTATTTTAAACTTTCTTAGCCATTTTTAGAGCTACTTTGAGAGATAGATTTACTTTGATCATTTTAAAAGGAAACCAAGTGTTTGTTTTGTATTGATTTTTTTGTTTAACTTGCCAGTCAGTCAATATTTGTGTTTCATTTACTCCCTTTCCCCCTCTGTACCTTTTGGAGTCTATTAACATGTATGGATGTGTTTTCTGAGCTGCAATTTTAATACTTCATTTTCTCTTTCTCTTACTAATATTATAAGAGAGAACTTTTGTGGATTACTGTGGGAAATAAGAGACTCAGCAAGGGAATTTTGAGTTTAATCCTCATTCTATCTTGGTGTCATGAAGAGATTCCCACTGATGGTATTACGTGTAAGAAAACAAGCCATATCTTCTTAAAGCTGTCTTAGCATGCTTGGGCTGCCATAACAAAATACCATGGACTGTGTAGTTTAAACAATAGAAATTTATTTTCTCACAGTTCTGGAGGTTGGAAATCCAAGATTTAGGGTGCCATTGTGGTAGGGTTATGGTGAAGGTTCTCTTGCTGGCTTGCAGATGACTGCCTTCTTGCTTTCTTCTCACAGGGTCTTTCCTCAGTGCATGGGTTAAGGGGAGAGACAGAAAGCTCTCTGGTGTCTTTTATAATGCCATCATGAGGGTTCCACCCTCATTACTTCATCTAACCCTAATTATCTCTAAAAAGGCCTCTTGTCCCAATACTATCACCTTGAGGGTTAGGGCTTCAGTATATGAATTAGGAGATGGGATGGGGAACAGGAGGACAAACATTTAGTCCATAACAGCAGCAAATAGTACCTAAAATATCCTGGTTTGGATACTTCAGTGTAATTTTTAAAAATTCCTATATTTTTCTTACTCGGTCTTCTCATATCTTTAAGAAGAACAGTCCTTCGTTTGATTCTTGCCCCCACCAAGTTGCTGTTTCTGTTTTCTTTTTCAACCTTGCAGAGAACATTCCACATGAACCTTGTGTATCCTCAGAAACCATTCACTTCTTAACCTCTTATAATCTGACTTCTGAACTCATATCATCTCAAAGGTGAACCAAAACATCCTATTTGAAAATCCATTAACTTTTTTTTTTCTCAATTCTTGCCTTCCTTCTGAACCATTTGGTAATGTGAGTGTTTCTATGGTTTCTATAATATTATATCAACCTAGTTCTTTTCTCTTTGTAGTTATTTTGTCTCTGTTTACTTGATTGCTTCTTCCCTTCTTGTCTTATGCATGTAGGCATGACAAGTTTCTGTCCTCAATCTTTCTTCTAGTTTCCAGTCTTATATTTTTAACTATTTGCTGGATGCTTTCTTTTTAAGTGTTCCTAAAATTCAAAGTGATCAAACTAGAGTTCATCATTGTTCCCTACAGCTAGAAATCAATCTTTCTCTCAATTTCCCTAATGTTTTTTAATTTCAGTAGATTTAGGGGGTACAGGTGCTTTTTTGTTACATAGATGATTATGTATAGTGGTGAAATTGGGATTTTGGTGTACCTATCACCTGAATAGTGTACATTGTACCCAATAGGTAATTTTTTATCCCTACCTCCCCCCATTCCGTCTTCTGAGTCTTCAGTATCCATTATACCACTTTGTATGGCCATGTATACCCATGGTTTAGCTCCCACTTATAAGTGATAGCATGTGGAATTTGTTTTTCGATTCCTGAGAAACTTCGCTTAGGATAATATCTCAATTTTCCATGCAAATTGCTGCAAAAGACATTATTTTGTTCTTCTTTATGGCTGAATAGTATTTCATGGTATCTGTTTAACAACATTTTCTTTATCCACTCATCAGCTGATGGGCATTTAGGTTGATTCATATCTTTGCAGTGGTGAATTGTGCTTCGATAAACATGAGCGTAGGTGTCTTTTTGATAAAATGACTTATTTTCCACTGGATAGACACCCAGTAGTGGGATTGCAGGATCAAATGGTAGGTCTACTTTTAGTTCTTTGAGGAATCTCCATAGTGTTTTCCACAGAGGTTGTACTAATTTATATTCCCACCAATAGTGTATAAGAGTTCCCTTTTCATTGTATTCGTGGTGCCAACCAACATCTATTGATTTTTTACTTTTTAGTAATGGCCATTCTGAAAGAGGCAAGGTGGTATCTCATTCTGGTTTTAATTTGCATTTCTCTGATGATGAGTGATGTTGAGCCTTTTTTCATATGTTTATTGGCCATTTGTCCATCTTCTTTTGAAAATGTCTATTCATGTCTTTTCCCAACTTTTTGGTGGGATTGTTTTTTTCTTGCTAATATGTTTGAGTTCTTTGTAGATTCTGGATATTAGTCCTTTCTTGGATGTATACTTTGTCAATATTTTCTCCCATTTCGTTGGTTGTCTATTTACTCTGTTGATTATTTCTTTTGCTTAATGACAGTATCATTCTTCCATTTACCTGGTCTTATTTCCTTATAGTCATCTTCAATTTCTCCATTTCCCTTATCCCCTGGAGTCAGCTCTTTGTCAGGTTCCCCTGATTATGCCATCACAATACTTTTCATCCTTTACTCTTTGGTTTCATCTCCACTGCCTTGTCCAGTTTTTCTTCATTTTATTAGACTATTTTAATAGATTCATAACTTTCTTTTACTTCGATTTCACATTGATTCATTTCCTTTTCTCCATTTTACTATATTCTGTTTTGACCTGTCAGATTAATATTACTAAAGTAAGGTCATGTACTTGTTAGGAAAGTACAAATAGTTATTAAGATATGCCATAATTTGTTACCACTTTATCATTCTACCTTAATCTACTATTCATTTAAAGGTATCAGATCACCTTCCAAATTTTCATTTCCCAAATATGTCTTGGTATTCCCCCTTTGCTCATGCCATTCCTGTTGTCTAGAATGGTTTACCTCCTCTACTTTAGAATCCTACTGGCCTTCCAAGGTGCAGTTCAAATACTGCCTTCTTCACAGGGCTTTCCTAGTTTTGCCCAGCTACTTTTGTTGTTTTCAAACTTTGAAATCTTGTTTTGTATCTAATTATTTGTGTTTAGATTTATCTTTGCATCTCCCATCATGCCTGACACATTGGAAGCACTTATTAAGTGAGTTTTGAATGACTAAATGTTGAGATTGAGATCAAGTATTTTAGTAGTGAGAATTGACAGAATAAGATGATCTTGACTTATCTTAATAGATCTTTCTTCCCTTCTGAAAATCTTTACGGTAACTTAAAAAGAGTGACTTATTTCTGATAGTGGCCTAAAAGAATGAAATCAGCACACTTGGAATTTAAGGCTCCTCTTGCTGGCAGGATTATGCATTTAGATTCAAGAAGCTTCTTAATCAAAGGATTATCTGAGGTCTTACTCATAAAACATGTATGTCTGGCACCAGCTTAAAAATGACCTGTTTTTATGAGGTTGCACATAGTCCTCTACACACCCTTCCCTGAAGCTAATTCTTAAGAGGTGCGACTTAAGAGAAGTTTGGTCGTGAAATAAAAGGTAAAGAAAGACTAATGTGCTTTCACTAATGTGCTTTCTGCATACCTTAAAGTTTTCACTAAAGTAAATGTAGTATAAAGGGTTAGCATGTTGCCTTACGTGTATAACACTCCATTTTCATTAATATACTATCTGGTACTATAGATGTGGCCTTTTTTCAGGAATATATGGTGAAACTTGAGAGTACATTCACACTTTTTTCAGAATACTTTTTTTATCACTTCCTCCCCAACTCATCCAAAGTATTACAAAGACTTAATTTTTTTCACTTTCAAAATATGATCATTGCTAATTGTCTGTTGAGTAAGAAGCAATCTTTTTATGTTAGCTTTAAATGCCACATTGTTGTAACAGAAGAAATATGAACTTTGTTATGAAGAGGAAATAAAATTTAGGAAAGAATAGATAGTATTTACATAAATTTGATAGAACACCATATGATGAGATGAAGCATGATATTGATTTGTCAGCTTCCAAATGAAGTATTATGATCCTTAAAAGATAGGAAATAAGGAAAAATTTCTTCGCAAGTAGAGGAGTTATTTTGGGGTGGGTAGGGAATCAAACTGTTGCAGTTGGAATTTTGCCAGGGCAGAAAGTTAATTAGCATTCTTATAGAAGTATTTCTCTATTTTGCATAGTCTTTAGTTCAAGTTAGTCTTTTGCATAGTCTTTAGTTTTAGTTCAAGAGACATGGCAAAATCCTGTCTCTACAAAAAGTAAAAAATTAGTAGGGTGTGGTGATGCGGGCCTGTAGTCCTAGCTACCATGTTTCCCTGAAAATAAGACAGGGTCTTACATTTACTTTTCCTCAAGAAGACACCCTAGGGCTTATTTTCAGGGGATGTGTTATTTTCCCCTCAAAGCCTCAGCTTGCAGCACGCACAGGATGGCCAGGACCTGACAGGAGGAGCCGACCTTGTTTGTGGGACTGCCCGCACCTTTCCAGTCACCTCCATGGGGCAGATGAGAAGGGGTGCTCATCTTCTTTACCGCAACAAAATGCATGGGTTGTGCAGATATGCTGCGTAGCCATGCCCATCACTAGGTCTTATTTTCGGGGTAGGGCTTATATTGCACAAATGCTTAGAAATCCCGCTAGGGCTTCTTTTATGGGTAGGTCTTACTTTTGGGGAAACATAGTACTTGGGAGGCTGAGGTGAGAGAATCACTTGAGCCCTCGAGTTCAAGTCTATAGTGAGCTGTGATTGCACGATTGCAGTTCAGCCTAGGCAACAGAGTAAGACCCTGTAAAAGAATTTTCATTAATGTAAAATAAATGCAAATTTATTTAGTAACTAATTTTTTAGTACCTGTTATATGCTAGGTACTATGCTAACAGGGATTCAAAGATAATAGGTGACTGTGCCTGTTTTCTAGTTACTCACAGTCCAGTACAAAAGAAAATTTGTAATATATTTTGATAAGTACAGTAATAGAAATATGCATTTGTTTACCATTACTCTATATGCACTTAAAAATAAATACTTGTGAAAAAAATCTTCATATGGCACCAAGAATGATGGAAATGAAGAAGTATTACTGCATCTAAGTTTCAAGGAAGTTTAAGCCTCTTTCTGTCTGTCTCCACACAAAGTACTAGGATATAGTTCATATCAAAGTGATTATGTGACCTTATGGAACTCATATTCAGAAATACACACATTTGTATTGTAATTATGATTAATAATCATAATTATTATCAGATAATAAAGGATTTAGCAACAAAACCATGGGCTTATGTGTGTTGTAAAACCAGCAAAGATAAAAATGATGAAAACTATTTTTTTTAATTAAATTTGAATGTGGCTATTTTGGATTAGGAGTCCATTTTTTCTCCTTTCCTTCTTTCATAACATATAGGGCCTATTATTTGTACCATACTCTGATTCTTAGACATTGTCATTCTTTCTCTATTTGTTTCACTATTGACCTTCCCTGCTAAGATTTTATGTTCTTTGAGAGCAGACTCCTAGTAGTTTTGTATTCTTTTTGTTGTTGAGACAGAGTCTTGCTCTGCTGCTCAAGCTAGAGTGCCGTGGCATCTGCCTAGCTCACAGCAGCCTCAAACTCCTGGGCTTAAGCAATTCTTCTGCCTCAACCTCCCAAGTAGCTGAGACTACACTATGTGCCACCATGCTGTATATTTTTAGTTGTTTGGCTAATTTCTTTTTGTATTTTTAGAAGAGATAGGATCTCACTCTTGCTCAGGCTGTTCTCGAACTCTCCTGCCTCTGCCTCCCAGAGTGCTAGGATAATAGACGTGAGCCACTGCGCCCAGCCTCCTAGTAGTTTTGTATTCTTTATAGCACCTACAGACTCCAGTGTTAAATAACTAGTATAGACAGATGTTCAGTGCAGATTTGGTAAAATTTGTAGGGTTTGTTTTGGTCAAAAAGAAGTAGGGTTTTGTTTTGGTCAAAAAAGACATTCCAAAGATATGATAAGTTAGCCATTATTGCTGCTCTCAATGTTATAGAGGGTGGAATTTAACCCTCTATAGTAGGTTAAAACAGCTTCTGGTCTACAGGTAGAACATTTCTTTGAAGAAGAAGGAAAAACGTTTCATTTGATTTTGAATAAGAGGTAGGATAATAAATTTGAGCATTTGAGAGACTAGATTTCTGAATTTTGAATGGTAAGATGGCTTAGTTTTCAGTTCGTTATTACCACAGATCTGAATGTGTGTAGACAGCACAGTTTGACAGGACAGAATAGCATTATTAGTTTGAATTTTATAGATTCTGAATTGACTGCATATGTGAGGTTTGTTTTCTTTTTGTATTGATCTGGTAATTCTTACATTTTAAAAGTATATCAGTGTCTCAGATTAGCAGATAAATTTAGAATAATAAATGTGGCTAATGTGGTGGAATTGGGGAGAAGAGAACAATGAATAGGACATGTCCTTTTCTTCTTTATCCTTTGTTCCTCATCTATTTTTGATGTAGAATTAAAAGGGAAGGTTATCAGGCTGAAACTGTTATGAATTGGAGAAAACAGATTTGCAGTATTCGTAGGTAATACTAATATATTGTCCTAATCCAACTTGTCAAGAACCTAGGCATAATTAATAAAATTGACTATACATGATGGTATTTTTTTTCTTCTTGGTCACCTCCCTTTCTGAGCTTCTTCCCATCTCTAAATTCTTCTACTTTTCTGAATTTCATTAATTTATTGGCAATTTTAAAAAATGTCCTTCTGTGTTAGAATAAATGTAAAACTCTTTCGTAAACAAGATATAGCCTCTGCATCCTTGGAGCATAAAATTTAATGAGAGGATAAAAATAAATGCAAATTAATTTGACTCTTAATGTTAGGATAGGAATAAACAGGGTGTCGTGGGAGTTTATAAGAGGGGCACCTAACCCTAATCTGAATATTTAGAAAGAGCTTATAGGAGGACATGATTCATTTCTTAAGAATTTCTTGTCTCTCCTCTGCTGAAGCTACCTATAACAAGAAGCCCTGCTCTTTAAAATTTCCCTTCTCTTCTTCCTTCCCCGTCTAAAACTAATTTCCTTGTCTATTAAAACAAAACTTAGACATAAATGGGGGTTGATCCTCTTAAAGATCATTTATTTGCATTAATGATAAGAATTTATTAACATAAAAGTACTTGTAATTGATTATTTAAGTGGATATGGTGTGGAGATTTGCATATTTATTTTATATATATATGGAGAGAGAGAGAGATGGAGTCTCGCTCTTTTGCCCCAGCTAGAGTGCAGTGGCATGATCGTAGCTCACTGGAGCCTCAAACTCCTAGGCTCAAGTGATTTTCCTGCCTCAGCCTCCTGAGAAGCTGGGACTACAGGCATGCGCTACCACACCCAGCTACTTTTTTCTAGTTTTAGTAGAGATGGGGTCTTACTCTTGTTCAGGCTGTTCTCGAACTCCTGAGCACAAGCAGTCCTCCATCCTTGGAATCCCAGAGCACTAGGATTATAGGCATGAGCCACCACACTCAGCCTTGTAATTGATTTTTAATGGGTGGCGTGGATAGATGAGAAAATCCAAGGTCGACCTCCCCTAAGCATAATAAAATTATAATTAACATTTATGAACTCTATTCAAGTAAAATATGCAAACATAGCAAACTCTTTAACTCCAGCTTTTCCTTAATCTTTTACGGGCACTTGAAAAAAAGTCTGCTTAAGAAGCCCAGTAGCTTAGCATAGCAACAACCCATATTAGAAACCTTTAATTGAATAATTTTTTGCTTTTGTGAGAGTGATGGGAGAACTAGGAAAAAAATGGGAATAGTATGAAAAAAAATATATTCAGTGTTTTAATTGCCTTGATTTTTGTTTTAAAGTTACAACATCTAATTTATTTAAAAATTTTAAATAACTGTACAGGAGATCATGAAATATTTATGTTTCCAAAAGCAAGCATGGAGTTAAAAGATTCCTATAAAATACTGCTCTTATCCTATTTTGAGGTTCTCTGATTTATTTAATTATGTGCTAGAAATCTATAAAGAATGCTTTTTTTCTTAATTTTATGTTTATACCTATCCTATTTTATAGTTTTCCTAATTACTTGAAGGAAGCAACATTGAAAAAGTTGAGTTTTAATGAGTAATTTCTCTTCTGCCCCCATTACAACTTACTGCTTTGTGGAAGTAAATTTGTGAATTCAAATACTGTTTAGTATTTAGAAATCACTAGAATTGAGAGGTAACACATTTTTCATGTTGAAAATCAACTTTGAGGTAAAATTTACGTAAAATAGGATGTACTAATGTTAAATATATAGGTCATTGAATTTTGACAAATGAACATATATAGTCATGTAACCATTAACTTAATTAAGGAATACATTATTTCCATTACCCCATAAAGTTGTTCATTTCTCTTTGCAATTGTTCCCACCCCTCTTTCCCACTTCATCCCTACACAATTACTATTCTGCTCTTTGTTGCTATACTTTAATTTTTCCTGTTCTCTATTTGAATCATATAGGGTGTACTATCATTTGTATCTGGCTTCTTTTGCTTAGCATGATGTTTTTATGATTCATCCATATTTGTTGTATTACGAAATAGTCTTTTTTTCTCTTCTTCCTATGTAGTATTTCATTGTAAGGATATATCACAATTTATCTATTCATATGTTGATGGGCATTTGAATTGTTTCTACTTTTTGGCTTTTATGAACAAAACTGCTATTAACATTTGTGTAACAGTCTTTATGTGGACTTATTTTTATGGGAGTAAAATTCATGAGTCATATGTAAATGTATGCTTACCTTCATAAGAAATTTCCAAAGTGTTTACACACACCCATCAGCATCAGTCTTTATTTTTAGCCATTCTAGTTGGTATATAATGGCATCTCATTGTGGTTTTAATTTGCATTTTTCTGATGATAGCAGATGTTAAGTACCTTTGCATGTGCTTATTGGCCATTGGTATATCTTTCTTTGTGATGTGTTTAAATCTTTTGCCCCCTTTAAAATATGTCTTCTGTTATTGTAGATTTGTTCTAAAAAATATATAATCTGGATAAAAGTCCTTTATCAGAGATTTGTATTGTGAATATTTTCTCTCAGTTTGTGGCTTGCCTTTTCATTTTCTTATGTATCTTTAGAAGAGCAGATGTTTTAAATTTGTGTCCAGTTTACCAGTTTTTTTCTTTTATGGTTGGTGTGTTTTATGCCCTAAGAAATCTGTGCCTCCCCTAAGGTCTTGAAGATTTTCTCCTATGTTTTCTTCTGAAAAGTTTTAGTTTTTATGTTTAGGCTCATAGTCTGTTTTAAATTAATTTTTGTGTATAATTTTTGTATAGGGTATGAGTTCAAGGTTCAGAGTTGATGTGTTCTATACGGGGATCCAATTATTCTAGTCTTTCACCTGCAGTAGGCTAACATTTTCATGTGTTGTTATCAGCAAGGATATATACATACACACAGCATATATCTATCAATATATATTTTTCATTAATATACAATCTTAACATATAATTTGGTTTATACATCAGACTTGTTTAAAAGATTGTGGCTGTTTGTATAAAAATCTTCATTTAGAAAAAAATTTCCTAAGCATTATTATTATATGTTTTATATAATATTTTAGTGAAATGCTTAGATTCTGCAAAGCTGAACGTATGAGATAAGTCTCTGACTGACACAGAGTTTCAGGATCTTCAGATCTGTTCTATAATAAAACAGTCCTGGGTATTAATCAGGATTCTACTTTGGGTCATTTCATTCCTTTGGTTCTTCTTTCTCTCACCTTGCCTGGGCAATTTTCATTTGCTATTTAACTAGAAGGAAAACAAATTCTCTTGTAGGAATCAGGTAAGTGTATGAAAAGGATAAAATAATTGGTTGAGCTCACAGGTTCTTCCTTTATCTTTTTTCTACTTTTTCTTCTTTCTGTTTATTTTCTCCTATGAACCAGAGTTTTTCTTGCCCCTGAACTCTTCCCTTTTTCTTTCCCTCACAGGGGAATAGTTACAGGTACTCTGCAAGCACCTCCTTTTTGCAATCTGTTTTCCTGAGTATATTTTCCAGAGAATAAGATTGCATTTCTCTAGAATTTTCCTTGGGATGCTCCTACCCTAATGGTCCAAACATTTAATTTTTTTGGGTTAAACACCAATTAGAGCACCAAGAACACAAGGCCGTGGGGAAGGATTTTATATGTACAAATAAATAGTACAGATATAATGGGCTTTCCTTCTGTTTCATCTCTAATACTTTGTTTTTTCCAGTTTGCCATAGCTGTTTTTAATCTTGGAGCAATTCCACTCTCCCTGTTCAGTGATATATGTATCTCTGATGTTCTTGTGTTTGTTTTGTTTATGGGGGTTAGTGCTCTTATTTCACATATGAGATTCATGTGCTACCTTGTGTTTCTCCTACATGCTGTTCATTACTAGTATATAACTTTTTCTGTTTTCTCTTTCTTTTCTCTTTACCCTGTGGTTCCTGTGCAGGTCTTGTTCAGCGTTGTGTAATCATCCAGAAAGATGACAATGGATTTGGGCTGACCGTCAGTGGAGACAATCCAGTCTTCGTACAGTCTGTCAAAGAAGGCAAGGCATTTTTAAAAACAGTTTTGTCACTTAGGAGCAAATGAAGTAAGAGTAGAAAAGCCTAAATAATGTCTTTTGCCCAGAATAATTGCAGATCATATGAACCGTTGTGCTAGATTTGTTTGTAGTGTCGTAGTTGTAAGAATGAACTTATCCCCATTGATTTTCTTGATACTTTATAGAAAGAAAACAGTTTTTTTAATATAGTTTTCATAGTCATATGACTCCTCATAACCCTTTATGTGTCCTCACATAACCCTTTATGTGTCCAGAGTTTCTGGAATTTCATTTTTTCATGGTACCAGTGATATTTTGTTAAAGACAGATTACAGAGATAGGTATAGGCTCAAAAATAACAATTCTTTCCCCAAAACAACAGTAATACTGTCTATCGCTATAAGCAAGTACTGAATACTTCCTTTATTTGGGTGCTGTAATTTGAGGTAGGTTTTTTAATACCCATTTTATAGGTGATATTGAGATTTACAGTTAAAAAAAAAAAGCAAAACATAAAATTTGGTCCAAGGTCATGCAGTTATTGAGTGACAGAGGCAGAATTTGAACCTACATCTGTCTGACTTTCTAGTCCATGTTTTTCACCACTTTATTATACTGCCTCTCTTTTAAGAAGATTATCAGTAAATTCCAGTGCATCACATTTTAAGAAATTAATTTCTTGTACAGATGGAGCAGCCATGCGGGCTGGAGTACAGACAGGTGATCGAATCATCAAGGTAAGCAAAGGACTATTATGGAATTTATGGTAGGATTTTTGGATTTTTATAAAAAGCATATTACATAAGATCTGTTGACTGTAAAAATTTTATTTGTTTTAAAATTAATATTACCCATTACTGAAGGGCATAATAAAAGTCTGAAAAAAATGGAGGAGTCATATGTGTTCTTGAGTAGGTGAATAAGTCACTGTTATAAAGATCATTTCTTTCCAAATTAATCTGTTAATAAGAAATTCTCATCAAAGTACAGATTGAGCATCCCTAATCTGAAATTTGAAATGCTCCAAAATCTGAAATTTTTTAGTGCTGACATAATGCTGTAAATGGAAAATTCCACTTGTGACCTCATGTGATGGGTCATAGTCAAAACTTTGTTTCATTAGATGCAGTAGCACATGTGTATAGTCCCACCTATTCAAAAGGCTCAGGTGGGAGAATTGCTTGAGGCTGCAGTTTGAGAAGTTTGAGGCTATAGTGTACTATGATCACGACTGAATAGCCACTGCTACTCAAGCCTGGGCAACATAATGAGACCTTGATTCTTAAAAAAATAAAAATAAAAAGTTTGTTTCATGTACAGAATTGTGAAAAATATTACATAAAATTTCCTTCAACCTACGTGTATAAAGTATATGTGAAACATAATGAATTTCATAGTTAAACTTTGGTCTCATCTCCAAGATACACAAGTATTCCAAAATTCATATAAGGGATACTCAGCCTATATATGAATGGAATTGGAGTGATGAATGTCAATCTTACTATTCTTCCAGATGAACTTTAAAAGGTATAAGAATAGCTAAAGAAGAAAGTGGGTTGTATATATGGGTATGTATAAGAGGAGATGGTATGGATTAATTTAAAGTATGTAACTCTAGTCTGGATATAAATTTCCAAGTGGAACACAATAGAGAGTCTAGAAAAAGGCCTTGAATTCTGATCAGTGTAGAAAAAATAGGTTAGTCAGTAACCATTCCTGAAACAATTGACTAATTTGGTTGCTTAAAATCAAATTATTATATAGGAAAAGATAACTTTACAAATGAATATACTTTACAAATAATAATTTGGAAGAAGTATTTTAAACTTATCATAGAACATAATATCATTAATTGTAAAGAGTACTTTTAAGTTACTAAGAAAAGAAAATATTTTAATAGAAAAATGGGCAAAGAATTTTATCAGGCACTTCCCCAAAGTAATTGAAATAAATATTAATGAGGATATGTCCAAGCTTATTGATAACAAAGAAGTAGAAATTAAAATGATAAGTGAACATATATTTGGTTGTCAGAAAATTTGAAGTAGGTAATATACATTTGGTATACTTTGGGGATAGTAAAATGGCTCTTCTCATAAGTCTGTTGTGAGTATAAATTAAGTAAAATCTATTTGGATGTAAATGTGTGACTATGTATCTATCAAAAGCCTTTAAGAAAGCATATAAACTTTGATCAGCAATTTTTCTTTTAGGAACTTATCTAAGGAAATAAGTGTATAAATATAAAATGATATGTGTACAAGGAAAATGGTTCTGGCTTTATTTATCACATTGAAAACTTGTGACCAATCTAAATGTGCATAAACTAGGGGCTAAAGAAATGTGTCTGTTTATCTGGTGCGTGTATATTAGAGAAGTACCTCCAGCATTAAACGTCATAGTTAACAGTGATTATGTCAGGGGCTATGATGAGTATACTTTTATTTCTGTTTTATATACTGCTGTATTTGAACTCTAACATATACAAATATTACTTGTATCAAGAAAAAAATAAAATTATTGTTGAATTCACGTTTGATATTTTTACCTTCATTTGTTTGGCTAGGTGGAGAATTTGGATAACATTTCCTGCATTTAGTTTGTCTGAAAATTAATCTTCTTTGTAGAGATTAGGTCATATTTGAAAAACTAAAAATAAATTGAGAATTATTATGGAAATATTTTTTCATCTTTTTTGATTTATTATTTTGACAAATGAATGAATTTGTAATTAAAAGCAAAGGGATCTTTTCTGTTTGCAAGAGTCTTTCACTGTGAAGGATTTGTAAATCTGTCTTGTGGTATGTTTTGTTATTTGTCTTGGTGAATAAGCTGTAATGTCTTTTAAGTCAAGCCCTTGTTTTGTGTTTAAGTTCATTTTGTTGCTGAAAATACCTTACAAAATAGTGGTAAAAGTGAATATCAAACCAAATATATATGTATGTGTGTGTATGTATATATTTTTTTAACGTAGCCCTGTTTATTATGTTATATCATGATTGCTTATATTATGTATGATAATTTCAGAAATCAGTTTATCTGGTGTCTAAATAGAATGCATTTGACATATACTGTTTTCATTTTCCTACAGGTGAACGGGACTCTGGTGACTCATTCAAACCATTTAGAGGTGGTGAAGCTAATCAAATGTAGGTGAATGCTATTCTCAGTTTTAATTGTTTCCTGAAACCCTTAAAGCAAGGTTCAGCCAATATTTTCTGTAATAGGCCAATTAGGAAATATTTTAGGCTTTGTGGGCCATGTGGTCTACTACTGGACACTCTCATTGTAATGTAAAAGCAGCCCTAAGACAATACGTAAATGAATGGGTATGGTTATGTTTCAGGAAAATGTTATTTACTAAAATGGTCTATGGGCCTGATTTAGCCCCTTGGCTAGAGTTTGCTGACCCCAGCAATGAAGGCAAGTCTGAGGTGAAAACTCTTAATTTGCTAATAACTACCTTTTTTTTTCCTTTTATTTCATCATATTATGGAAGTACAAATATTGTTAGGGTTACAAATATTGCCCCTGCCCCCCCCATGTGTCTAATCCCCCGGTGGTGTGCACCACACACATTATGAGAGCATACGCCCCTTTCCTTTTCCCCCCTCCCACCTTCCCACCACCTGATAAAAAGGTATTTTTGTGTGGGTTTTTTTTGACATTTTGGTTACATTGTATATCTTTGGCTTTCCCCAAGAAGGGTTAGAGTTATGCACTTCCACTCCGAAGTGCTCTCCGCATCCCTAAGATTGGGTCCCCCCCCCCCCAATCCCTGGTGAGCATTGCCACCATTTGAAAACCAAAGTTTTAATCAGTCAGTACCAATTTGATGGAGAGTAGATGTGGGGCCCATTTTCCATGTCTTGTGTCACCTTGCTTTGGATAACGGGCTTAAGTTTAATCCAGGATAGCATAAACGGTGCTAGCTCACAGTCATTTCTTAGGATTGGGTAATATTCCATTGTGAGCATATACCACATTTTAATTATCCACTCATGAATTGACGGGCACTTGGGTTGTTTCCATGACCTTGCAATAGTGAATTGTGCTGCTATAAACATTCGGGTGCAGATGTCTTTATAATAGAATGTCTTATGATCTTTTGGATAGATGCCCAACAATGCTATTGCAGGGTCAAATGGTATTTCTATTTCTAGCTGTTTGAGGTATCTCCAAATTTTTTTCCACAAAAGTTGTACTAATTTGCAGTCCCACCAGCAGTGTAGGAGTGTTCCTGTCTCTCAGCATCCTCGCCAGCATTTGTTGTTTTGGGGTTTCTTGATATAGGCCATTCTTACTGGGGTTAGGTGGTATCTCATTGTGGTTTTAATTTACATTTCTCTTATAATTAGAGAACTTGAGCTTTTTTTTATATGTTTGAATCCCATTATTCTGTCTTCTTTGGAGAAGTTTCTTATCATTTCTGTCGCCCATTTCTTGATGGGATTGTTTGATTTTTTTCTTGTTAATTCTTTTAAGTTCTAGATTCTTGTTTACTAATAACCATCTTTTGTCAACTTCCTTTGTATGGTTGATTATAATATCCTTGTCATTCTTGGTAATAGTGCGTATGTGTATGTGAAAGAAGTGTACGAGTCACCTGAGAGGGAGCAGGTTAAGAAATCAAACACTACAGCTAAATGAACTGCAACAGAACTTTAAAAATCATCTAGCACAATCACTTTCTCTCAGATAAGTAAAGGATTATATAATGCAGGGTAGCATTCTTCTCTTGGAAATGTTTAGGGTTAAGAATTTATGATCTTCAGGTTTGGGTGAGTTGGCCCACTTGGGTTTAGATCCCTGTGGAGAAACTGAAGGTTGGAATGATTGTAGGCCACAACTAACCTCCTGTCACAACAAGTCGCCACAGCTCCTCCAAGCTGGCAATGAGGCATGGGCAGGCCAGACCCTAGCTGTTCACAGGGTCTCAGTTTTCCTCACAAGGAGAAGGGAGGATTCAGTGGCTCTGTGAGCTTTGCTTGCAAGTGGTGATGGGGTAGGTCTTCTGAATCTTTGAGTTGGGTAAAGTCCAGACACTGTACCTTCCCCTCCCCAGGCCTCAGTTTCGCTTTGTTGTTACTTTGGAACTGTGCCTGTTTTCCAAAAGAGATTTTGTATTTTCTAATAGCTTCATTTATTTAATGGAAAATACCATGGCGATTATAACAGAAGTAAAGAAAAAAGGAAGTAACATGAGTTTGTCATATATGGCTTTTATAATTTTGAGGTATGTTCTCTCTATGCCCATCTTGTTAAGAGTTTTTTAACGAAAGAGGATGCTGAATTTTGTTGAATGCTTTTTCTGCATCTGTTGAGATGGTCATATGATCTTTGTTTTTGCTTCTGTTTATGTGATGAATCACATTTCTGGATTTACGTATGTTGAACCAATGTTGAACCATTCTTGCATCCCAGGATGAAGCCCACTTGGTCATGGTAGATTATTTTGATGTGCTGCTGAATTCAGTTTGCTAGAATTTTATTGAGGATTTTTGCATCTATATTCATAAGGGATATTGGTCTATAGTTTTCTTTTTTTGTTGTGTTGTTTCCTGGCTGTGGTATCAAGAATGAGTTGGGGAGGATTCCTTCCTTCTTGCTGTTATGAAATAATTTCTGCAGTATGGGTAACAATTCTTTGTAAGTCTGATAATATTTGGCTATCAAACTATCTGGTCTGGGTTTTTTTTTTTTTTTCCATTGGAAGATTTTTTATTGCTGTGTCAATTTTGTTGCTCGTAATTGGCCTGTTTAGGAGTTGTATTTCTACCTGACTGAGCCTTGGGATGTTATGTGTTTCCAGGAATTTGGCCATTTCCTCAATGTTTTTGAGTTTATATGCATAGAGATTTTCATACTATTCACAGAATGATATTTTGTATTTCTGTGGTATCAGTTGTAATATCTCCTTTTTCATTTCTGATTGATCTTATTTGGGTCCTTCTTTTCTATTTCTGGTTAATTGAGAGAGAGGTCTACCAGTTTTGTTTATCTTTTCAAAGAACCAGCTCTTTGTTTCATTAATCTGTATTCTTTTTTTGTTTTTGATTTCATTTAGTTCTGCTGTGACTGTAGTTATTTCTTTTCTTCTGCTGGGTTTGGGATTGGTTTGCTCTTCCTTTTCTAGTTCCTTGAGATGATTCATTAGATTATTGATTTGTGATCATTCTGTCTTTTTGATGTAGGCATTTATAGCTACGATTTTTCCTCTTAGGATTACTTTTGCTGAATCCCACAAATGTGGGATTGATAACTTATGTCCCTTTTGTCATATAGTTTGAGGAATCTTTAGATTTCTACCTTAATTTTTTCTTTGACCCAATAATCATTCAGCAGTAGGTTGTTTAATTTCCATGACTTTGTGTAGAATTGAGTATTTCTGTTAAAGTGATTTCTAATTTTATTCCACTATGATCTGAGAAGAAACATGGTATGATTTCTGATTTTTTGAATTTATTGAGATATGTTTTGTGTCCTAAGATGTGATCAATCTTACAGAATGTCCCATATGCTTATGAGAAGAATATATATTCACTTGTTTTGTAGTAGAATGTTCTGTAAATGTCTGTTAGGCCCATTTGCTCAAGAGTCCCATTTAAGTTCAGTGTTTATTTATTTATTTTCTGCTTGGAGGATCTGTCCATTTCTGTCACTGGGATATTGAAATCCCCAGCAATTATGATGTTGCTGTTTATCACTTTGTTTATATTTAGTAGGGTTTGCTTTATGAATCTGGGTGCACCTGTATTGGGTGCATAAATATTTAGAATTATGTCTTTTTGATGAATTACTCCCTTTACCATTGTATGAACTGTATTTGTCTTTTTTACTATTGTTCTTTTGAAGTCAGTGTTATCTGATACAAGAATGGCTACACCTGCTTTCTTTTAATTTCCATTTGCTTAGAATATTTTTTTCTATCCCTTCACCTTGAGTCTGAATGAGTCCTTGTGAGTTAGATATGTTTCCTTGGGACAGCAGATACTTGCCTTGTATTTTTTAATCCATTCAACCAGCCTGTGTCTCTTGAGTGAGGAATTCAAGCCATTCTTAAAAAAATTGGTAGGTGGGTGCATTTCTGTTCATCCAGTTGGGCAGAACCTTATTGCTTTGTTTTATAACTTGAGCCATTATTTTATGTGGGCTCTGAATTTTAGCTTTTGGGTGATTTTACACTGGTAGGTTTCTATTACGCTGATCGATATGTAATGCAGATCTGACTACTTCCTGCAGGGCAGGTCTAGTCTGACAAACTCCCTCAATGTTTGTTTGTCTGAAAAAGTCTTTATCTCTCCCTCATAAGAAACTTAGTTTTGCAGAATACAAAGCCATATATGACAAAACACTCAGTCAACATCATACTGAATGGGGAAAAGTTGAAAGCATTCCTACTCAGAACTGGAATAAGACAAGGATGCCCACTGTCACCACTTCTATTCAACTTAGTGCTGGAAGTCCTAGCCAGAGCAATCAGGCAAGAGAATGAAATTAAGGGTATCCAAATGGGGAAAGAGGAGGTCAAACTATTGCTCTTTACTAATGATAAGATCTTATATCTAGAAAACCCCAAAGATTCCGCCAAGAGACTTCTGAGATTATTAAATAAATTCAGCAGAGTCTTGGGCTGCAAAATCAGTGTACACAAATCAGTAGCATTCCTATACAACCACCAACAGTCAAGCTGAGAATCAAATCAGAGAGTCAATATCTTTCACAATAGCAACAAAGAAAACAAATACCTACGAATGTATTTAACCAAGGAGGTGAAAGATCTCTACAAAGAGAACTACGAATCACTGAGGAAGGAAATAGCAGATGATGTAAACAAATGGAAAAACATATCATGCTCATGAATTGGCAGAATCAACATTGTTAAAACATCCATACTGCCAAAAGTGGTTTACAGATCCAATGCTATCCCCATCAAAATACCAATGTAATTTTTTGCAAATCTAGAAAAAATAATTCTACACTTCATTTGGAACCAGAAAAGAGCTAAATAGCCAAAGCAGCCTTAAGCAAAAGAAAAATATCTGGAGGCATCATTTTATCAGACTTTAAGCTATACTACACAAGGCTATAATAACCAAAACAGCGTGGTACTGGCACAGAAATAGAGATGTAGATCAAAGGATCAGAATAGAGAACCCAGGTATAAAACCACCCACATACTTTGATGTTTGACAAAGTAAACAACAATATACACTGGGGAAAAGAACCCCTATCCAATAAATGGTGCTGGGAAAATTGAATAGCCACATGTAGGACATTGAAAAATGATTCACATTTCTCACCACTCTCAAAAATTAATTCAAGATGGATATCAGACTTAAATCTAAGACATGAAACCAAAAGACTTCTAGAAGAAAATGTTGGAAAAACTGTTCTAGATATTGGCCTAGGCAAAGAATATATGAAGAAGACCCTAAGGGCAATTACAGCAACAACAAAAATAAATGGGACTTGATTAAATTAAAAAAAACTTCTGCACAGCTAAGGAAACAATCAATAGAGCAAATAAACAACCTGCAGAATGGGAGAAAATGTTTACATGCTATATATCCAATAAAGGGCTAATAACCAGAATCCACAAAGAACTCAAGCAAATCAACAAAGAAAAAAAATCGAGCAACCTCATTAAAAAGTAGGCAAAAGACATGAACAGAAGCTTTTTGACAGAAGATAGAGTAATGGCCAAGAAACATGAAAAATTCTGACCATTACTAATTATCAGAGAAATGCAAATCAAAACCACAGTGAGATATCACTTAACTACAGCTGAGATTGCCTTTTATCAAAAAGTCCCCAAACAATAGGTGCTGGTGTGGATGTGGAGAGAAAGGAACACTTATACACTGTTGGTGGGAGTGTAAACTAGTGCAAACTCTATGGAAAATAAAATGGAGAGCCGGGCGCGGTGGCTCACGCCTGTAATCCTAGCTCTTGGGAGGCCGAGGCGGGCAGATTGCTCAAGGTCGGGAGTTCAAAACCAGCCTGAGCAAGAGCGAGACCCCGTCTCTACTATAAATAGAAAGAAATTAATTGGCCAACTGATATATATATAAAAAAAATTAGCTGGGCATGGCGGCGCATGCCTGTAGTCCCAGCTACTCGGGAGGCTGAGGCAGAAGGATCACTCGAGCCCAGGAGTTTGAGGTTGCTGTGAGCTAGGCTGACGCCACGGCACTCACTCTAGCCTGGACAACAAAGCGAGACTCTGTCTCAAAAAATAAATAAATAAATAAATAAAATGGAGATTCCTTAAAGAACTAAAAGTGGACCTACAATGGAACTAAAAGTGTGATCCATCAATCCCACTACTGGGTATTTACCCAAAGGAGAAAAAGTCATTTCATCAAAAAGATCGCTGCACTAGAATGTTTATTGCAGCACAATTCACAGTCATAAAGCTGTGGAATCCACGCAAGTGCCCATCAATTCATGAGTGGATTAAAATGTGGTATATGTACACTATGGAGTACTACTCAGCCATAAAAAATGAATTAATACCTTCTGTAACATCTAAATGGAACAGGAGACCATCCTTCTTAGTAAAGTATCACAAGAATGGAAAAACAAAGACACATGTACTCACTATTAAATTAGAACTAACCAGTCAGCACTTATGTGCAGGGATGGAAGTAAAACTCAATGGAAATCATGCAGGTGGCAGAAAGGAGAAGGGGATGGAAGAAATCATACCTAACGGGTACAGTGTATACTATCTGGGCGATCGGCGTACATATATCTTTGACTCAAGCAGTGCAAAAGCAATCCATGTAACCAAAACATTTATACCCCTGTAATAGTCTGAAACTTTTTTAAAAAGTAGAAATGATCCTCCCTTCAAAAAAAGAAAAAAAGTCACATGAAAGTCCCCATCATCTAAAACATAAATTCCTTTTTCTTTATTCTAGCCCCGTTTAGGCCTTATATGTTTGTTATTATATCTCTTAAAACAAAGATCTCCAACCTTTTTGGCAGCAGGGACCGTTTTTATGGAAGACAGTTTTTCCACAGATCGGGGGGCGGGGGGACAGTTTCGGAATGGTTCAGGCACATTACATTTATTGTGTACTTTATTATTATGTTGTAATGAAATAATTATACAACTCACCATAGGTTGGGGACCCCTGCCTTAAAGGGAAAAAAAAATGAAACAGCTTAAACTAAATGTAATAAAAAGAAAAGAATTTATGATTTTCTGTATCAGATTATTCCATAGTAGAGCACAAAGTGGGAGCGGGGAGGAAGGGGTGGGTATATACAAACACAATGAGTGAGATGTGCAGCGTTTGGGGTATGGTCATGCTTGAAGCTCTGATCCCCGGGGGGGAGGAGGGGCATGGGCAATATACGTAACCTTAATTTGTACCCCCATAATATGCTGAAATAAAAAAAAAAAGTAGATTACAAATAAGGGATAGTTGTGGCCAAATAGAGTTGCTATTATTTTAGTCTGTTTCTTTCATTGAGTGGTTAGATATCTTTAGAATAAATTCAATAAACTGAATTCTTTTTTGGCCTTCTTATTACTTCAGTTAAGCAACTCTGAATTTTTTTTTTTTTTTACCTTTGAATCAGAGTACCATGCTCTAAATGGTCACTTTGATTATAGCTCTTAAGTGTATTTTGAAAGAAATGCAGTGATTAGATCCCCTTACTGGAATAAATTTGATTACTTATTTAATGAGACTGTGTTTATAAATTTTTATATGCCCTATACATACGGTTTTTGTTAATAAGTATATGCTTAATGTCTGTTGTAGAGTATAAAAATAATATTATGCCAGGCTTGGTGGCACATCCTTGTCGTTTCAGCAAATCAGGAGGCCAAGGTGGGAGAATCAGTTGAACTCAGAAATGTGTGGTTGTAGTGAGCTATGATCATGCCACTATGCTCCAGCCGAGGTGACAGAGTGAGACTTTGTCTCTAAAAAAATTTTTTTTAAATAATAAAAAGTAAGGTTATTTCTTTAACTGTTTAGGTTATTTTTTTCTTATTCCAATATAAATTTTATTAAACAATTTAAATCCTAGGATTGTAGCAATAGATTACTTATCCAGTAGCAAGGGCATAGCTAAAAACAAAGTTAAGCATAAAACACCTTGAGTATCCAAAACGGGTATAAATTTGACATGTCTAAAACCTATGTACTATATACTATGTAGAGCTCTCACATGTCCTACTTTTTAATACATATATTCTAGATACAATAAAGGGTATTTCAAATCAGAGCAGTTTAGAAACAGCTAAAGAAGGGAGCAGAAGAGCTAGGAAGTTATTCAGCCAACCACACATGGGCAAGTGGGATATAATAGACAATTTTCTGATATAGACTGATAAGACTGGACAGCCTTAGAAAGTGTTTATACTTAAAATTCCTCCAAATTGTAGCACTTGTGACTAAGTTTAACAGAAATAATTTTTAGAACCCCAAAACACTGAAAAATAATTGATAATGAGTTCCATGGGAGAATTAAGTTGGAAGACTTTGTGAAATATGTTTAAAAGTTTTATTGAAATGACTCGGAAAAAGATTTTGTCATTTAAAGGTCAGTTATCTAGAAAAGTCATTTATTTGAAACATCTCATTTCTTTTTAGTGCTAGATAATGAATGTCTGTTGTTAAGTCTTTCTGATTATGATGAGTTTTGCTGTATAGATTTCCCCCATAGTATGTCTAGTGCATTTCTGTCTAGTGTAGTTCTCCAGATTTTTTAAATTAAAATTTATTATTTATTGTTTTTTCCTGTTTTGGTGGAATATTTTTTGGTCATATTCATTTTCTGAAGTTAATTTAAAATTGCAGTGTTACATTCTAGAATATTAATTAAACCCTGCCTAATTTGTATTATCTTAAAATATGAAGATTTTTTAGAATTTAATTTAGAATTTAGATGGTCTTCTCTAAATTAAGAAAAATATATTCTTGGGATTATAAATTTTATATGCTTTTAAGTAATATCTAATCCCATGAGTAGTAATTTGCTATCTAAAAATGGCATTGTTCTTTCAGCTTTTTAACATTTAGAGTAGTCATAAAAGAGAAATGACAAATTGGATTGTTTTTGTCTGGAGACATGATTAGCAGTTGATGGAACTCTCATATAACTGGATCTTTTAGAACTTTCAAAATTAAGTAATTAAATGCTATAAAATGTTTCTTAACAATGTTATTTTCCCTTCGCTTCCCTTTCTTCCATCTCTGCAATCCAAGCTGGTTCCTATGTAGCTCTCACTGTTCAGGGACGCCCACCTGGGTCGCCCCAGATTCCACTCGCCGATTCTGAAGTAGAGCCATCAGTCACTGGACATATGTCTCCCATCATGACATCCCCTCATTCGCCTGGAGCATCTGGGAATATGGAGAGAATCACTAGTCCTGTGCTCATGGGGGTAAGAGTAGGAAAACTTCCTAGTAAATGCTCAGTTGTTTAAGGGTATCTTTGCTTTATTTTGGGAGTTTTGGAGTATTGGGCTGACAGACAATTTAATTTTAGTATTCTAGAAAATGACTTCCCAATAGAAAAATTACCTAATAATTGGGAATGATTGCAGAGTATTGCTATAGCAGGTTTATTTCAACAAATACTAAACACCTATAATATACAAAGCAGCGTGTCACCTTCAAAAATATAATTGTATGTTCAAGGTTCTTCGTCAGAATGTATACTTGAGGAGGACAGGGGGGCTTTTTGTTTATTTTGTTTACTGTTTTGTTCCCAGTGCTTGAAATATTGCTTAGCGTATAGTAAGTGCTTAATAAACCTTTGTTGATTGAAATTGAATCAAGAGTATACAAGTAAGTATAATACAAAGGCAGAATGTAGACATTATTAGGGGAAAAATATTAACTTCTATGTGATGTCAAAGAAGGAAGAAAGCATATCCAGTTGTGATAAGGAAAGCCTTAATGGAAAGACTTTGTTTGAATTGAGCCTTTAAAAAACAGGCTTAATTTAAGTTGAGGTGATGGGGATTGGAAGCTAACCCAGGTAGAGAAAATAGAATAAACAGAGATAAAGAACCAAGAAAACATCAAATATTTTTGGGATGTAGCTAGAATTTTGTTTGGCTGGTACCCCCAAGGATATATGCAGTGGGAGATAAGCTTTAAAAAAGTAGATTGATGGCTGGGCGCAGTGGCTCACGCCTGTAATCTTAGCACTCTGGGAGGCCGAGGTGGGCGGATTGCTCAAGGTCAGGAGTTCAAAACCAGCCTGAGCAAGAGCAAGACCTTGTCTTTACTATAAATAGAAAGAAATTAATTGGCCAACTAATATATATAGAAAAAATTAGCCGGGCGTGGTGGTGCATGCCTGTAGTCCCAGCTACTAGGGAGGCTGAGGCAGGAGGATCACTTGAGCCCAGGAGTTTGAGGTTGCTGTGAGCTAGACTGACGCCACGGCACTCACTCTAGCCGGGCAACAAAGTGAGACTCTGTCTCAAAAAAAAAAATTTTTTTTTAAAAAAAGTAGATTGACTATATATATTGAAAAATCACAACTACCAGTCTGATTTACCTGTAACTGGATAAGCAATGAATAATCCATTAAACATTTTTTTGAGCATGAGTGATATGATTATAATAGGACTGTAGGAAGACTAATTTGGTAAAATATTACATGGTTGTGAAATGAGAGATGGTAGGAGATAGGAGAGGAAGCTGTCTTCATATTTTAGCTAGGAGGTGCTGAGAATTTGAGGCATGCATGGGGATTGATAGTAAAGATTCAAATGAGGGAAAGTATAAGATACTATTTTTATACCATGACAACTTTATTTGTCCAACTAATATCAGTATTTAATGTTCTCTTGAACCCTGTTTAGTACAAGTGAAATAGGAGGGCAGAAATCTCCCTGTAACTTTTTGTCTTTGTCATGTCTGAAAGCCTGTCCTCTTAACTCAGTAGCAAAGAAAATCCTAATAGGTATTGATATTTGGCGCTGAGACACACAACACTGTATTTCTTGTTTTTTCTATTTACTTTAGCTTCACTTTCCTTGTATTGGTTGTTGTTTTATTTTGTCTTTTTCTAGGAGGAAAACAATGCGGTTCATAACCAGAAAGTAGAAATTCTGAGAAAAATGTTACAGAAAGAACAGGAACGGCTACAGGTACTAAATTAGACATGAGGCTATTTATAGGCCAGTATAAAAAATGAATGGTGCTTATCATCATCACAAGCAGTATTGTAATCAATGCCATTAGCTATTTTATTAAGAATGGACTTTTAAAATATATTCTTGACATAAGTAATTAATTCTCAAAATATTTTTATAACTTTTCAGTCATTGCAGGAAGATTACAACCGAACACCTGCCCAAAGATTGCTAAAAGAGATCCAAGAGGCCAAGAAACACATTCCTCAGCTGCAAGAGCAGTTATCCAAAGCCACAGGCTCTGCTCAGGTAGCATCACTATTAAAAGTGCTACCCAACTTTTTGCAGGAGAATATTCTTCTGGGAATGTGTCAGGGAATGTTGCAGTTGCCTTTTTTTTAAATTAGTTTTTCTAGTGTAGGACAACAGTGTGTCCTGCATAGGATGCTACAGAAGTAATGTTTAATGAAATAAATGTGGGCGTCTGATTGTTTGCTTGCTCATGATTATAATGTTTCTTTGTTCCATAATAATGTAAAAAAAGAATTGAGTGCTTTTGGTTTGATGTGGCGAGCTAGTAAAATGTATTTAGATACATATATTTACATTTTTGTGGTTCAATCTGCTAACTTCAAATAGAATGGCAGTTGATACGTTTTTAATAGGGATATAAGATTTTAAAATGCAGGCATTATGCTAAATACATGGACAAGCATTTTCTTGTTTAATTTGCACAACAACCCTCTGAGGTTAGGTACTATCGTTTTCCCTCATTTTACATATACACTTAAGAGAAATTTAGGGAGATTAAGTGATTTGTCTGAGCTTATGTAGCCCAAAAATGATAGAACTGGAATTCAGAGCCAGTCTGAGGATTTCAAAGCACATTTATACTCTTAATGACTATATTTTTATTGTAATTTTTAATAAATTTCAATAGAATTTGCCTCATAGGTATAAGCTATGGAGGCAATGGTCTCATTAGAAAAAAATGGCTCAGCATTTGTATATCAACCAGACTTATATTTTATAATATTCAGATTTGGCATATCTTTTCTTCTACTTCATCTTAAAGCAAAATGGACAAACTGCCTATACATTTAAAGTAGATAAAAGCTGTTGATTTGTCACTATTCCTGAGTTAGGTCTGAAATGAAAGCCATGTATTCATAGAACTGAAAAGATTCTTTGAAAGATCATCTAGCCTAATCTGCTCATTTTCAAGTTTAAAAATCATGTTATGGTTGAGAAAACTAGGGCCTAAACTGGTTAAATGATTTGTACAAGGCCATGCGGTATGTAAGGTCTTCTAACATAATTGTTTAGTGTACTTTTCATTAAACATTATTTTTTTCATTACTTTCAGTCCCACTAGCTATGTCACATATTGAGTATTATGCCTCAGTAATGTTGACAGTTTTTTGTTACTACTGAGCAAAGACAACATTCCTGCCCTGTTTGAACAGTAGAAGTATGTCCTGATGTAAAAGCTTATAATAATTTATGTTATAGTATTGTGTCCCAGAATTGGCAATTTATTGAAACTCTGATGCATTGGAACGCAGTTAACCAGAAGTTACAGTGTAATAATCTTTACTAATGGGCGGATAGTATAAATCATATAAATTAACAAACCATTTTATCTTTTTGCCATATTTGAAAGCTTGAGCTTTTACTGCCTTTACTAAAATATCACTTTCCCAGTCTTTAAGGCTGTGCCAATTTAGAATCATAGAATCAGTAGTTATTTATGGATTTTACTGGTAGAAATTTAAGCATTCTTCATCATATCCGGTTGTCCAAGTTTTGGCATTGTCCATGTAGATCATAATGCCACTCTATTTCTTTATGTAGTCACTAATGAAGTTTTCTTTTATGTATGTGTTTCTTTAATCTGTTTTAGGATGGAGCTGTAGTTACCCCCTCCAGGCCTTTAGGTGACACCCTGACAGTCAGCGAGGCAGAAGCAGATCCTGGAGATGGACTGGGCAGAACTGACTGTAGCAGTGGAGATGCTTCTCGGCCCAGTAGTGATAATGCAGATGTAAGCATTAAGTGTTCTCAATCTTTATCTTCTTATATTCTTCCTTACAGTCCTTATCTGGGTTTGATTTTAAGTTATGTGAATTAGAGTTGTGGTCTTATTTCTTAATTTTTATCATCTTCATCTTTAATATACCAATTTGATGAACAGAAATTCTGGATGCTGTCATATATGAGCTTCTAATTCCAGAGCTTTTTCCCTTGAACATCCTTTGCCAACTGTTTCTTCTGCAGGGATGGAATTTCCCAGCAGGCATCTTGTTTGTGGGTAGAGAAGTTAATAATGCCAGTGCTTTCTTACTGAATGGAGAAACCAACTGTTGATATCTTTAAGAGCATGTTAATGTTCCATTTGTGGTCTGAGTGACTCAGTCTTGAATCATGGGGCACTTTGCCATTACAAAGAGGAAAAGCCTTAGTCCTGTTAGATAGATTTCAGTTAATAACCCAGGTTTAGTAACAGCACTTTCTTGGTTAACCCAAAAACTACCAGATGAACATGGGTATTTGTTAGGAAAATGATAATAAAATATTTTTTAAGTTGAATATGGTATAGCACTATAGTCAGATGAATATGTAAAAGCTGAGTTCAGTGTTACTTAGCAATACTTTGTAAGTAGTATATAATGATTGGAGTAATAAAAATAGATTGCCCTCTTTAAAAATGTTGAGGGAAGTGATCTGAGCCACTGTGTTTGTAACTGTGGATCATGAAATGAATTTAGTGGGTTGTGACCAATATTTTAAAAAAAGAATAGGAAGTAAGAGTGCTTTGCATGTAGAAGAGGCATTACTTCTTGTGATTTTTGTCATATACACACATACACATATATACGCTAGTTAACAATGTGAAGTTTCTCTTTTATTAAAGGTTGTAGTTAAAGACAGATTTGACAGCCACAGACTAAGCCATCATTCAGGCTACCTTTTGAGACTTAGGCCCAGTGACTCAGTTCCTCATGCAAGGAAAATTTGAGGGTTTTTTTTTTTAAATGAAAGATGGTGATAGAAGTCTTGTGATTGGGTTGGCTAAAGGTTTTAATGGAAAATTTCAGTTTGGGCTCAAGAGAAAAATTATAATAGCTAACATTTATTGGGTATACATACCATAAGTTAAGTGTTTCACATTCCTTATCTTAGTCAATTCTCAAAACAGCCTTATAAAGTAGTAGTATTATTATTGTAACTTTACAAAAGAAAAAACCGAAACCAAAGGCAGTTTGGCAGTTAACTGACTTGCCAAATTTAACTAGGCTATAGGTGATCTACCTCTACCTAGCTCCAAATTACCAGCACTCTAAATATAAACAAAGGCATCAAAGTGTGAAAATGCATAATATTTTGGGAAAGCAGTGAAAATTTCAGCGTAACCTGGTGTATAAAGGTTATGGATGAAATGTCTAGAGGTTATCTTAGAAACAAAGTGTTCACTCCAGGTTGTAAAGGGCTTCAGCTTGTTCCAGCAGTATGTATACTGCTTTGGGGAGTTTTTCTCATACTCCTCTTTTGATTTAGTGCTGCTTCTCCTCTCTGTTTTCTTATAGTGATCTTTTTACGGTTTGTTTATTTGAACCAAGATCCAGTCAAGGTCTTCATATGGCCTTTGGTTGATAGGTCATTTTAAGTCTCTGTAAATTATAATTGTTCCTCCCTCTTTTTCTTTTGCCATTTTTTTGCCAAATCAGTCATATGTCCAGTGAAACAGCCCATTTTCTAATTGTATTTTCATGATGTTTGTAACATGTTCCTCTGTCTCTATTTCCTGAAAACTGATACATCTAGAATCTTGACAGAATTACAATTTGATAGTTGTTGTTTGGCAAGAACAGTTTATGGGTGGTACTGTGTACATCCCATTATATCACATCAGGATGTGAATTTCTGGTTGGCTTACTGTGATTGTAAGTTTATTTAAGGTGTTGGGTGATGTCAACATGATTCCTTCATTATAAAGTTTCCCACCAAGCTTTTATGTAATGTTTTTACATGCCATTTATGACCAAAATGCTTTATTTAATCAGGGGTTCAAAAGGATGACATAATTTATTCATTTTTCTGTGTTTATTAGGTAAAATTATTTTGTAAAGAGGAATTTTCCCTATTAGGTTACCCTAAAATATTGCTTATACAGGAGATACAGGATAATTACTTTCCTATGAATTTTTCTTTAGAAGAATCTTTTGGGGCGGGTGCAGCATCCCATGACTGTAATCTCCACACTTTGGGAGGCCAAGGCAGGAGGATTGCTTGAGCCCAGGAATTTGAGACCAGCCTGGGCAAGACTATTGTCTCTACAAAAAAATTTAAAAATTAGCTGGGTGTGATGGCACATACCTATAGTCCCAGCTATTTGAGAGCTGAGGTGGGCAGATCACTTGAGCCCAGAAGTTCGAGGCTACAGTGAGCTCTTATCGCCCCACTGCATTGCAGCCTGGGTGATGGAGCACAAGACCCTGTTTCTTAAAAAAATCGAAAAAAACAAAAACCTTTTCCTTGATTCTTTTCAGGAGAGTTGATACCCTAACAAACTACAGAGGTGATTAGTGTGTGTGTGTGTGGGGGGGCGGGTATAATATTTTGAACTCATAGATTCTAACATGAGCTACCATTTTCTGGTTGATGGGATCCCCCTCAAATTGTCTCCTGTTCTTTTTGACTTGACTTTCTGGTATCTTTGATAGCTTCCTGGCTTTTTGTGACAGGATTATTCTAATCTTATCTTTCTCATCTCTCATCCAAAACCAAGAGTCATCCATTTCTACAAGGTGGGGCATATACTTTTTTTCTATCCTGTCATATATTGGTATAAATATAGATAGATAATGTGTATCTTTTGTGTTGGCATTTATACACAAGTCTCTTGTTCCTCATTTTCAGTTGCTCTGAAGAGTGGCTCCCATTGCTTTGGGGTGTTCGTCAACCCCCAAAAGTGAATTTTCTGCATGTCACATAGTTTGTATTTTATATAGTTGGCTGTCTGTATAGTGACCAAATCTGTGGATTCAACCAACCAGAATCAGAAATATTTGGGAAAAAATTACATCTGTGCTGAATATATATAGACTTTTTTTGTCATTATTCCATAAACAATATGGTATAACAACTATTTACATAACATATACATTGTATTAGGTATTATAAGTAATCTAAAGATGATTTAAAGTATATAGGAAATAGGTTATGTACAACTACTATGCCACTGTATATCAGATGAGATTGGGCGCGTTCAGGGTGGTATGGCCATAGACGATGCCACTGTATATCAGAGACTTGAGCATCCACAGGTTTTAGTATCTGCAGGAAGTATTGGAATCAATCCCCCATGAATACAGAGGAATGAACTGTACTAGGTCATCCCAAACATACCATGTAAATTTTATAAAAATCCGTATAGCACCTTGCACATGAGGTAGTAACAGAAAAATAGAAACTTAATTTTATTTATAAAAATAGGACAAAATGCTTTTTTACTTGGAAAGAAAGGATAGTTTGGGAAGGTGAGAGTTAGGGGAAGATAGAAAAAGATGGAATTTTGATATTTATGTAATGAGTTTGAGATATGTAATATATCTGGTTAGAGTTATTTGCTAAAAAAGTAATCCCCCAGGCCTGGAAACTGGGTAAAACTATTCTGTTGGTTCTATATCGTTTATCAACATAAAACTGATTCTGCTTCAGAAAAAAAAAAAAAAAGAAGAAGAAGAAGAAAATATAAAACTGAAAAGTTGAGAGAATAAGTGATTTGTCAAAGTCAGGGGGGGGAAAAAGTCAGTGGCAGAGCCAGGTATATGAAAGATATATATTATTTTTAAATATAAATATGAAATTCATAACATTATTTTTTTCATACTATTTTTCATTATCTTCATTTGGTATGCCTATTGAAATGAACTGAAGATCTTTTTTTTCATTAGAGTCCCAAGAGTGGCCTGAAAGAGAGGATTTATCTAGATGAAAACCCTGAGAAAAGTGAAACAATTCAGGACACTGTGAGTATGAAATCCATGCAGTGATAGTGCTGTCTTTAGTTTTCCTTATATTTAAGGTATAATAAATACATTTGATGTTTGCATATTCTATTTTTTGATACATTTATTTAAGGCACTTAATAAAGATTTGAATAAATGGAGAGGTAGGTATTCCATGGTTAGTGTTACTAGGTTGCTTAGTATTATATTTTCATTGTGATAAAATATACATAAAATTCTTTTAACCATTTTTAAGTGTACTGTAACATTAAGTATATTCATGTTGTTGTGCAGCCATCACCACCGTCCATCTTCGGAACTTTCTCATCTTCCCCAGCTGAAACTTAGTACCTGTTAAACACTAAGTCCACATACCTTCCTTTCTCAAGTCCCTGGCAACCACCGTTGTACTTTCTGTCTCTATAAGATTTGACTATATGTAAAAGGAATGATATAATATTTGTCTTTTTGTGACTGGCTTACTTAGCCTAAAGTCTTCAAGGTTCATCCACGTTGTGGCATATGTCACAATTTCCTTCCTTTTTAAGGCTAATAGTCCATGATATGTATGTATCACATTTTGTTTATCCATTCATCTGTCAGTGGATGCTTGGGTTGCTTCCACCTTTTGGCTGCTGTGATTATGCTGCCCTTCTTTTCAGTACTTTTAGGTGTATGCCTAGAAGTAGGATTGCTAGATTTTATGTATTCTTAATTGAATAGTTTTAGCATTCTGATTTATTTTTAATTAGACTTGTTTAAAGTTTTATAGTAAAAGCTTTAACTTTTATAGTAAAAGATTTAACAGCATTTAGTGATGTATTTATTATTAGCAACATAAGGACTTTTAAAAAATCAAAGATATGAAATCAGTTATTAAATAAAAAATTAGCTGAGCACAGTGGCTCATGCCTATAATCATAGTACTTTGGGAGGCTCAGGTGGGAGGATTACCTGAGGCCAGGGGTTTAAGGCTAGCCTGAGTAACATAGCAAGACCCCATCTCTACAAAAGAAAATAGAGGCATGGCATGGTGACATGTGCCTCTAGTCCCAGCTACTTGGGAGGCTGAGGTGGGAGCATCACTAGAGCCCAGGAGTTTGAGGTTGCAATGAGTTATTATAATATCACTGTACTCTAGCCTGGGCAACAGAGTAAGACCCTGTCTCAAAAAATATAAATAAATAAATAAAAACTATGTGACTAATGCCATCAACAAATTTTAGTTTCACCTGATTTCTTTTTTTGAATTATCAAGGCCTTGAGATTAAAGAGAATAGTAAAAAAAAAAAAAAAAAAAAGGCAAAATCATGTTTAGGAGATGCAGTACATAGTGTTGCAGTACACTAAAGGAGAAAAAACTACCGATACATATTATTCACTCAATTTAAAGCTTGTGGATCCATTTATATAGTTTCAAGTATAGCTACTATGCACATGACTCCCAAACCATTGTAGCCCAACCTCTCTTTGCAGCACTCCAGAACCTGCATGTTCAACTGCTGTCAGATTTAAGACAAACTCATTCTTTTTAAATTTTTTTCTAAAATTTTTCTTTCTCTTAATCCTATATGGTCCTCAATTTTACTATTTATGGTCTTCACACATCTCATATTTATTACATTATACATTTATGCTTTTATGCTACCTTTTTTATGCTGGATTCAACTTTGTGAGTTGACAAATGGATCATTTGTTGCATGGAGTGTAATCTGCCAACCTACAGTCTACTTTTATGGTTTTGGTATCTTTGTTTCCAAAACAGTGTTTGTTTGCGAGATTACTTTAAAAATTTATTGCATTATGCCAGTGATTTCCAACTAGGAGTGATTTTGCATCTCAGGGGACATTTGACAATATGTGGAAACACTTTTGATTGTCATGACTGGAAGGCTGCTACTGGCATTTAGTGGGTAGGCAGAGGTCAAGGATGCTGCTACACATCTTGTAATGCATGGGACAGCCCCACAACAAAGAATTATCTGGCTTAAAAGGTCAACAGTGCCACAGTTCAGACACCCTGTATTATACACTTATGAAAATGAATTAAAAGTGAGAAAATAGGGTGCAATGACAATTTTCAGTTATGTATCATTGATAGAAATCTTTGGTTAGCACTTCTAAAGTGCATTAACCTTTCTACTAACTTTGCCTTATCATTTCTGCTCTCATTTTTCCTTTGTCCTATTGTCTTCATTCACTTTTTTAAATTTAAGTTTTTTGTTATAACTATTTAAATAAGCCAACTTTAATTCTTTCTGTCACAAGGTCTAGGTATGTATGAATTAATAAATGATGTGTACAGAAGGTGATTAGTATCACAACTCGTTACAGTTTGCTTTGTTCCTTCTCTAATCCCACTGCTTTATTTGACCAGGCTTTAAAAAAAAAAAGAAAGTAATTAGAATCAGATAACCAAAGGTATAATTAATAGCTAAAGGTATTTACTACTTCCAGGGGAAATGTTTTTCCCCCCAGAGAAACATCATTATTGTTGTGGTCATTCTCTGCTGAAGTGGTTCATGACCTTAAAAATTTGAAGACTACTGCTTTGAAAACAAAATACTTCAAAGAAAATTTTTAAAAGTCCCCCCAGTTAAGTGAACCATGTCTTTTTGATGGTTTGGCTTTATTCTTCTCTGAATTTGACCACAAGATAATCTTTCTGGGTTTTTTTTTTTTTTCCCTGAATGTTACCAGGACACTCAATCACTTGTCGGAAGTCCCTCAACCCGTATAGCACCTCATATTATTGGAGCAGAGGATGATGATTTTGGTACTGAACATGAACAGGTAATGACATTTTTTTCTTAAAAAAAAAATAAATGATTAATTTTCTGAGATGTCTGATGTGTTGTAAAAATGAACATTTTCTGGAGATTAAAATAACATTTGTAAGGATTTGAAACTAAATCTTAGAGCCCAAATCCTCTTGAGTTAATTACTTATTTTAACTTTGACCAATAGAAATGACTATGCTTTTAAAGCCAGTAAGAGGTCATTGATTTATATTTAAGTACTTCATTTCATTGAGGTTGGGAATTTTACTGAAAATGATATATTTTTTTAAGGTTTTTATTTTTCTTTTAATTTTAAAAATATTTTTATTGTGCTAATCTCTGGATCGTTGCAATTTTACTATATATGCGTACTGCCAAAGTGAGCACTGGTTTTTGGTTTTTGTTTTGTTTTGTTTTATATATACGACCAGGCCTCAGAACCACAAGACCAGTTAAGGCTCTTTTTGGACTTTTAGTCTGCTGTTAACATAAAGAGATCATGGAATAGGAAATTAGTGGAATTTTATGTTGAGATAGTGAAAATACACATGGTACAATATTTCAACACCCAATGAAACAGTGACATGATACCACTCTATCTTCCAACTAAACCTTCCGGGAATCTATGAGTCAGACTGCAGGGCCAGAATTTAAATCATATTTTTAACTCCCCTGCTATTGTAACCTAGTTGTAAGTAACAAATAAGTCAAATAAGTAACATAAACTTATATCATGTTAGAAGCCCCTTATCCTGTCCTGTCACATCAATAAATCCTGATCCTAGAATGTTTAATGAGCCTCTGAATCACTGAGGAAGTTTTAAGAGCATGGAGGTTACTTGCTTAAGATGAAAAGAGGACTGACAACAATATTAAAGATCTCTGACAGGAAAGCCCACACCTGGACCTAATCTTGAAAGCACCTAAAACAATCACTTCTAAAGAAGGAGCATTCTATCACCTTATTTGAAAACTCCCAACCTGGTGAGCCCCACCTCCTATAACCAATATATTCTTCTGCCCCAACTAGCCCAGCTACCCCTTGCTCACGGGGTACCTTCACCTCCAGTCCCTCAGCCCTCTCATTTCTATCCCACCCTTTCGTTCTCAAACCACAGTCTCCCAAGCCCTGTCCTTGTCTCCTGAGGACCACCCTTGCCGGCCCCTCAGGCCCCACTCTCCTGAAAGACACCCGGCACAGCGCTACCCACTTAACCTCCAACAGGAGCCACCGCTGCCCCTGGCTACCCTCTGGCCCTTTGCCTTTCCCCCCTCCCCCTCCAGTATCGACACCTCTCCCCTGTTGAATACCTGCCAGCCCAACCCGGTCCCCTCAGGCTGCCTGCCCCTCGTCCTTTCCAAGCCTCCCCAAAGCCAAAGACCCTCCGCCCCGCCGGTAAATGCTCTATTTTTTTAAAAATTCAATCCCCATTATTTATTGATGATATATAGGAATATGATTGGCATGATTTTTGTCCTTGTATCCTGTGATCTTGCTAAATTCCTTTATTATTTCCAGGAGCTTTTAACATAAGTCTTTTGGCATTTTCTACATAGATATATATGTTGTCTCTAAAGAGAGGCAATTTTTATTTCCTTATTTCCTGTCTTTTATTTCTTTTTCTTGCCTTTATTGCACTGGCTAGGACTTCTATGATAGTATGAGGTTGAGTCAGAGTGATGAGACATCCTTGCTTTATTCCTGATCTCAGGGAAAAAGATTCAGTCTTTCATCATTAAGTATGATGTTAATAACCAGCCTAGGCGACATGGCAAGACCCCATCTGTACAAAAAATTAAAAAATTAGCCAGGCATGGTGGTGTGTACCTGTAGTCTCAGCTACTTGGGAGGCTGAGGTGGCAGGATCACTCAAGCCTAGGAGTTTGTGGCTGCAGTGAGCTGTGATCATGCCATTGTACTTCAGCCTGGGTAACAGAACGGAACCCAGTCTCTTAAAAAAAAAAAAAGTATGACATTAGCTATAAGTATTTTTGTAGATGCTGTTTATTAGGTCAAGGGTTGTTAGGTTAACAAATATTTCTAGTTTGCTGAGAGTTTTTTTTAATCATAATTAGATGTTGAATTTTGTTGAATGATTGAGGTGATCATACGGTTTTTCTGATTTAGTGTCCTAATGTGGTAGATTACAATGATTGATATTAGAATGTTGAAGTAGCCTTGCATTCCTGAATAAACTCCACTTGGTCGTGATGTGTTATCCTTTTTGTATTAATATATTGTTGGATTCAATTTTCTCTTATTTTGCAGAAGATTTTTACATCTGTGTTCATGAAGGATATTGGTCTATAGTTTTTCTTATTATAATATCTTTGGTTTTGATAGTTGGGTAATGCTAGCCTTTAGAAAGTAGTCTTCTATTAATATTTTCTGGAAGACATTGTGTGGAATTGGTATTATTTTTTAGATTAACTTCTCTAAGTTTTCTAAATGTGAAAAATTACATGGAAATTGTGATGCTAGTTTACCTTAAATTTAACTATTACTGTTTTTTATGTTTTAGTGTATTTAGGGGTTATACAAATATTTTAGCAGTTGTCTTAAAATCATACAACTCCATTTCCCACCACCATTTCTGTGATAGCCCTTCAAAAGAAAAGGAGAAACACCTGTTTTATTATTGGGCAAAAAGCCTTCCATTATATTTTTAGAAATGTTGTTAGACTATATTTAATATACTGATTTGTAGACATCTGAGGTCCTTGATAATCATCTCCTAAATTTTCATTCTCCCAAAATGGACTTTATTCTAACCTGTCCCTGAGAGATGATTAATTTTCAGAGGAAGAGATTCTATAGCCTGTGTTGCCAGTAAATTTTAGTGACATTTTTTAAATCTTGAATTTTTTTATAGAGAGGTCAAAGTGAAATTTGGATAGCTATGTGCAATTGAGCCTACATTGCATTTTATATTTGTATGTTGGAGTTGCTGATGTATAGTTATTTCTTCCTCTAGATCAATGGGCAGTGCAGCTGTTTCCAGAGCATTGAACTGCTAAAATCTCGTCCAGCTCACTTGGCTGTTTTCTTACACCATGTAGTTTCACAGTTTGACCCTGCAACATTGGTAATATATTTTGCAATTTAACTGATTCATATTGATCATTATTCTATTGATTCATATACCATAGAACTTTTTATATCTACAAGATGAGTGGGCAGATTTCTTCCAGTTTCATAAACATATGAGGATAGATGTTATTAATATTTTTAAGACTTGGTTACATGGTAATACCTACATTATTTTTGATGGCCTGCCTGTTGCAAACATTCTTATGTAATTAGGATCTAGAAAGTTACATTTTTCATGATTTCTCACTTTGTGTTTTTCATTCCTTTCTCCACTTCAGCTCTGTTATCTCTATTCAGACCTGTATAAACAGACCAATTCTAAGGAAACACGTCGCATCTTCCTTGAGTTTCATCAGTTCTTCCTGGATCGATCTGCAGTAAGTTGACAAGTTAATATTGTAATCTTTGCTTAAGTACATTGAATTATTGGCCTCTGGTTTCCAGTCTTCCTTCCCATGTTTTTAGATTTTATTGTGCTTTCTGACATCTGTATTATATCTCAATTATTAGTTACTCTTTTTTTATTTTTTATTATTTTTTTTGAGATAGGGTCTCACTCTGTTGCCCAGGCTGGAGTGCAGTGGCTTCATCTTAGCTCACTGCAACCTCGAACTCCTGGGCTCAAGCGATCCTCCTGCCTCATCCTCTGGAGTAGTGGCAGCATGCCTGGCTAATTTTACAAATTTTTGTAGAAACAGGGGTCTTGCTTTTGCAGAGTGCTAGGATTACAGGCATGAGCCACTATGCCAGTCTGGTTACTCTTGACTTTTTTTTTCCTCATTATTTCTAAATTAATTTTAGAAATATGAATTCTCACAGTAAGTTTTAGGGGATATATGTGTATTTGGGTTTTTACATGTGCATAATTAGAATGAGAGAATGGAAAAAGGTACACATATGATATATATTAGGACCCAAGGGATAATACTTGCGTAATTGAACTCTGGGTGGCCTCTTTGAAGTGTGGAGACAGAAGTTTAACTAAAAAGTGGTAGAAAAGATCTCACTTACACTGAAATAAATGATAATAATGTTTTATTTTATCAATAGAAATGTTAATAAGGTTTTTAAACTAGTAAGTTTTATTTTTAGCCTTGTTATGGGTAAATAGCAGCTATCCTATAGTACATCCTAGATGATCATGCTGCATATCCCTAGTCCTTCCAGATTTGCAGTTCTCTTAACTGGGTTATACCTTCTCTCTCCTAAAACCTCCATCACTTCTTCTCTTACTCTTTTCTCAGCTGATAACCTTGACCTTCCTGTTTCAAATTTAAAGTATATAGAAGAGAACTTCTACCAGATGTATCACCTACCTTCATCATACCATACCTTTGCCCTTTCTCCTAAAGCTATGGAGAGATTATCTATCTTTCATCTGAGGCTGGTGCTGCCCCTGTCTATCTAGAGTGTATTTGCTTACATTATACTCACTCAAAGAACTTACTCTAGCAATTATCCCCCCTCTCCCCTGCATCATCAGTTTTTTTTGTTTATTTTCTAAAAGTGAGCAACTCACATTAGCATGCAAACATTGTTATTTTCTCTATCTTAAAACAAACAAACAAATATTTTGACTCTACTTCTCCTTCTAGCTCCTGTCCCATATCCTTTGTATTCCTTTACAAAGTTTCCAACACACTTTCACATTGCTAAATGCAATTACTTTCTTAGTGAGACCCTCCCTGACCAACCTTCTTAAAATTTTACCCCTTTACTTTCTGTCACTTCTTATTATGTTATTTTTATCCATAGAACTTAAATTTTATTTATTTATTTAGTTTGTTTATACAGTTGGACCTCTGTTATCTGTAGGTTTTATCAACTATGGATTGAACATATTCAAGGAAAAAAAATTTAAAAAATTCAAATAAAAACAATATACTATAACAGCTATTTACATAGCATTTATATTGTATTAAATATTATAAATAATCTAGAGATAAAGCATACTGGAGTATGTGCATAGGTTATATGCAAATACTAAGCCATTTTATATAAGGGACTTGAGCATCCACTGATTCTATACCTGGAACCAATACCCTGTGGATACCAAGGGATAACTATATTTCTACTCTTCTACCCTGAATGTAAGCTCCATCAGGACAAATATTTTTGTTCTGTTTGTTAGCTGTTGTGTTCCCAACACTGAACAGTTCCTGGTACATAGTGATCACTCAGATATTTGTTTAATTAGAGTTCTGATTATTCTGCCATTGTTTAAAATATTATACCTCATTTTTATTAAAATAATTTACTTTCATGAAGAAATGACAGTATGTTTGAATGTCACTTTTTTTTTTTTTTGGAGACAGTCTCGCTTTGTGGCCGAGGCTAGAGTGAGTGCCGTGGCATCAGCCTAGCTCACAGCAACCTCAAACTCCTGGGCTCAAGTGATCCTCCTGCCTCAGCCTCCTGAGTAGCTGGGACTACAGGCATGTGCCACCATGCCCGGCTCATTTTTTCTGTATATATATTAGTTGGCCAATTAATTTCTTTCTATTTATAGTAGAGACAGGATCTCGCTCTTGCTCAGGCTGGTTTCGAACTCCTGACCTCGAGCTATTTGCCCGCCTCGGCCTCCCAGAGTGCTAGGATTACAGGCGTGAGCCACCTTGCGCGGCCTGAATGTCACGTTTCTTAAGGGAGCTCCAAACTAAGTCACATTTGCTGCTTATGTTCTATTTAAGTATGTCATCATTAAAGTATAAGAAGAATGGTGATTAATTTTCTAATTATATTTTTATACTACAGGTCATATTTATTTCACATAAATACCTATATATACACAAATGAGCTTTTATATACTTTTTTGCACTTGAGCTAGAAATGCTTTTAAGAAAATTGATTTGAGCTACTTCTTGGCAACTTCAATTAAAGACAAAGTTTTGAAATCTTTTTCACTGTTCTTCAAATGAATATAAAAGGTCTCCTAATTTTGATCAATGACTTATTTTCAACTTTAAAACTTTAGATCTTATAGAATTTGTTTAAATTTTGGAATGATATGACTTAAATAGATATACATTAAAAAATAAGCATGAGGAGGTTAAAATATTTCCTCTAGATCCAAAATAATAAAACATTTCCCCATATTGATGAGGGGAAAAACAATCCAGTAATTATTATGCAATTATTGTGGGGAAAATCCTAGATAGGAAGAAGTAAATTCTAAGACAATCACCTTAGTTAGTTCAATAGCAAGAACTGTAGGTGGTTACTGGAAATTTAAGACTCAAAAACTCAACATAGATATCCAACACTTTCTTATTGGGAGTGTGGCTATTGTGAGGATTCTTTAACTTTACATAGGAAAATGATTGGGAATATGATCTGCATCTCAAATACAGGGAGTAAAAATTATGGTTATATGTGAGTATCTCAAACACAGGAAATAAAAATTATATATGAGTCAATTTTTCATATGATAATACACACATAGGTTAGGTTTTACCTACATTTATTTAAATGATTTATAACTGATTATATTAACCAAAGATTCTATAAAGCCAAGACCAGTATGTTCATTAGGAATAATAAGTGTGACACAGAGGCATTCAGTCACCTAGTGTAATGACTGTAGATATTTCCCTTTTAGCATGATCCTTGGGAAAGGGGCTTATTTTAAGTTTAAATGATAGAACATTCCAGAGCTATGAAATTTGAATGAATAAGATTAACTTCCAGGTGAATGTTTATAAAAATAGGTATCCAAGTTGTATGCTTTTACTTTTCATGAGTATTTACATACATCTTGAACCACCTTTGGTGCTGTTTCACCTTTTGTTTGCATTTTCTTTTAGCACCTGAAAGTTTCTGTTCCTGATGAAATATCTATGGATCTAGGTAAGTTTGGAGCACCAATATTCTAGAGAATTACGTCTCTATAGATAAATAGCTCAACTCATTTCTAAAGGTTTTATCTGTCACATGGTGACCAGTTGATCACCTGAATCACAACAGAAGGAGAGAGTCTCTAATACATTTAAGAGTAAATGAGATCTGAAGTTTGAGATGAAATACATGAAATATACTAAAGTACTTCTCTTTGGCATACTCCAACTTAAAATTTGTCCCAAGTAGCATTGTTATGTTCCCAGTTATATGTTCCACAGAACATACCTTTAGATCAAACAATTCTTTTCCTTTATGCAGAAAAAAGACGACCTGAGCTTATTCCTGAAGATCTACATCGCCACTATATTCAAACTATGCAAGAAAGAGTTCACCCAGAAGTTCAGAAGCACTTGGAAGATTTTCGGTAAGCTTAGTGGTATATAAAACCTTACACAGTCATTCTGAATTCATTTCTTTAGATAGGAAAAAAAATTATACATTAAATATTTAGCTTAGTGCTAGGCAATCCATATGGTCCTATTAATGTTATGAAAACATAATGAACATCTGGAATGAAGGGTTAGAGTGGAACAGAATCCCCAGTCTCCATTCCATATATTTTTAGGATTTGAACTCAGTACTGTGTCTTTGCTAAGTATCTTTCTTGTATGTATTCTTTGATTGATTGCCTCTAGAATTTTTTTTCCTCTGGTGTCCTAGGTGACACGGACCCATGCATAGAAAACCACGACATTTTGCTTGTTACTAGAAACTTAAAGTTATGGAGACTCCAATGAAACATCTCCAGGGGTAGATAATTTTTCCCTAGGCTACCTCACAAAATTTCTCCTGTTCCTTTTAGGCAGAAACGTAGTATGGGACTAACTTTGGCTGAAAGTGAGCTGACTAAACTTGATGCAGAGCGAGATAAGGACCGGGTAACTTTGGAGAAGGAGCGGGCATGTGCAGAACAGATTGTTGCCAAAATTGAAGAAGTGTTGTAAGTAATAGAAATATATGTGGAAATGCCCTCCCTACTGAGGTGCTAATTCTGCTTAAAGTACCCTTTGCACAAATTTAGAAGGGCTGTCAGATTGTGTTTACGTGGAACTGTTTATTTTGTCATGGTGCTTGAGAAACTGGAATTTTTTTCTTTTTTCTGATATGTTATTTAAGGTAAAGTTCTTATGTTTCTTTTTCTGGGTGTCGGTAAATGAATAACTCTAAAATTTCTAATCAGTGATCACAAACAAGTTGAATATTTTCATTGGTTTCAATTCATAGACTTTGGAAATATTTCTTGCTATAAAATATGTACAGTTGATGACAAGATGGTGAAAAGAGGCTTAGGGTTCTTTTTATTCTAGGTGACAGAGATTTAGGGTGGGGCTCAAAGCATTTAGCTCTGTTCTATTGTTTCAGATACATCTAAATTTAATAGCAACTCTTTTATTAAACTTTCATATTTCCTTTTTAAACATTTTTTTTTAGGATGACCGCTCAGGCTGTCGAAGAAGATAAGAGGTAACATAACTGTTTTTCTCCTAGAATTAAAAAAAAAGGTAGCTGTGTTTTTTCCTTTCAGCCCTAAATTGTAATTTATTTCTTTTAACTTGCAAAATGTAGATGGTGGTCTCCCTCTAGTGGCTTGTATTTTATTTGACTAATATTCTAGTGTTATCTGAGTAGAATCCTTTTCTGTGTGCAGTGAATAGATAGTTCTTTATTTCTTGCTTAATTTTAAGAATTTTAGCATTTTGGAAATCATTTGATGTCTTTATTAAACCAACCCTTTCTTCTCAGAAGTCTTATTTTACTTAGCCCTTTCTCCTCCAGTTCCACAATGCAGTATGTTATTCTCATGTACATGAAGCATTTGGGAGTGAAAGTGAAAGAACCTCGAAATTTGGAGCACAAACGAGGTCGGATTGGATTCCTTCCAAAAATCAAGGTAAGACTAAAATAATGATAGAGCATTCAAACCTTGGTGTTTCTTTACATTTGGTTGTAGTATTTTCCATCTTCTTAGTATTTACTTAATCAGAAAATTAGTGCTAGGCACACTAACATGTATAAGATATGATTTCTGTCCTTAAGAAACTCAAAATCTAATGAGAAATTTAGACATATAAGCTATTATTAGACAATTCAAAAAGTGAAATTAGCAATTTACACAGAGTACTGTCCCCAACTCTGTGAGTGCCTTATACTTTTCTTTTATGGTACCTGTCAGTTTGTAATTATTTGTGTTTTTGTTTAATGTTTGTTAAATTATAAAGTTCAATGAGGAGCAGGAACTCCTTCATGACTATATTCCCAGCTTTTGGCATAGTGTTTTCATACATTATGAGCTTAGTAAATATTTGTTAAGTGGCTGAATGAATTGTTTAGAACAAGCTACTGGTAAATGTGTTAAAAAAATTACCCTTTTATTTCCCCAAATCGTCAGCTCTAAAGGATCTGAAAAGACATCTTGAGTTTGACGTGTACACAATACTGTGTGCCAACTTCTAATGAGTGCTGTGTATGTGTGCTTTTATTAACATTTAACCAATTTCTTTCAACTAACCATTGGAATCTCACTTCCATGTTTGAAAGCTGCAAAAGAAATTTACTCTTATGTATCTCTTATCTCTTGGATTATATTTCAACTCTAGCAAAGTATGAAGAAAGATAGAGAGGGCGAAGAAAAAGGGAAGCGAAGAGGATTCCCCAGCATCCTGGGACCTCCACGGAGACCAAGCCGTCATGACAACAGTGCAAGTACGTTGAAGTTTGAAATGCTGCATTCTGCCATTCCATGTTGTCTTTACATCAGAGGCTCATTTTATTAGAGTGAATTGCTAGAGAGAGGTGTTTTTGAGATGATTTCACTGAGCTTCCAATGTGTCTTGTTTCCATTCCATATTATTTCTGAACTAAATACCTCTCATGTTTCTACATAGTTGTCATAAACATCTTCTTTAATGGCAGTAGAATATTCTATCAGATGTCTATAACATAATTTATTTACCTATTCTGATTTTGTTTGCATTCAACTTGTGGTTGTAAAATTAAAAAAAAATACCAAAGTGTGTGTGAATCTCTTCACCACACTTTGTTTAATCTTTCTATATGTATGTTGCTCGCTCTCTCTGTGTTTATACAGTTCCACCACCTCTTCATAGTGCTTTATTTCCTGATTTCCCTTACCCCCAGGCCAATGGAGAGAGATGAGCCCACCAGAGGGCTGCAGGAGAGGTAGAAGTGGTGGTACCCTGTGGGGAGGGTAACAAATCATGTGGGGGTTCTCATCTCGGCAGCACCACACGTGAAAATATTGGCGTGGTGCAGGTGGGAGTGAAGTTGTGATACAGTGATACTGATGCACAATAAGGAATTGTTACTCAAATGCCAGTATATTGAGAAGGTGAAGGAAGTTTTCAGAAAGGAGGTTGAGGAGATGGAGGATTTCACAGATGCTGACTATGAGTTCCAAGGGATACAAAAGAAGAATTTTAGGAATTAGGGAAGATGGGGTTAGATTATAGATATAAAAAGCTATGTGAGGATGTACGATGTTATGAAGGATGACAACCTGAATGAGAGTCTTCAGCTTCTTGTGGTTACTGATGTGAACAAGGATAATGAACAGGATAGGGATTTGTCTGGATAGTGTCTGAGGCATATTATGATAATGAAGTTGTGAGTATTAGGGGAGAAATGAAGTGGGGGCTTGCCAACAGCTCACAAAGATAAAGGGCTTCATCTTCATTCTTATAAATGAATAGATAGAATGTCTCTATCTCTCTCTCTCAACATTCCCTCTGCCCCTGCCTACCATTGCTCTCCTCCCCTCCTTTCCTCATGACTTTTCTTTTTCCTGTCACCTTCATCTTCTGCCTTCTCCCATTTTTTCCTCTTCATTTCTCCTCTATCTCCTTATCTCCCCCCTCCACCTTCCTGTCCTTTTCTTCTTTCTTTTTTCCATCCTTCCATTCTCTCTCTTTCTGTCCTTCCTGCCATCACCTGCCTGCCTGCCTTTCTTCCTCTGTGTGTCTATTCCTTGCTCTCTATAATAATTCATTTTATATTTTTCTAGGGTGTACCATGTTCCAGACATTATTTTTAGATCCTTTTATATTGTCTTTTTTTCTTTTAGCTATTTTGCAATACAGATTACTAACCACTATTTTCTGTTCAGTTGGCAGAGCCATGGAACTACAGAAGCAGCGCCACCCTAAGCACTTATCTACACCCTCATCTGTGAGTCCTGAACCTCAGGATTCTGCTAAGTTGCGCCAGAGTGGGTTAGCAAATGAAGGAACAGACATTGGGTACCAGCCTGCCAATTCCATGTCCTCTGTAGCTTCAGGGGCCACTCTTTCCCAGGAAGGAGGGAAAGAGAATGATACAGGTGAGCTAATGCTGTAGTTCAGCTTAACTGTCAAAGTTTTATTAAAACAAACACACTACCTAAAAAATAGAGTGGCAGATTATTTTAATCAAGACTGAATCCCAGTTTAGTTTAGTTTTAACATATTAGTATTCTGTAATCCATGATAAATCTATGCTGAATGATAATTTTTAGTTCTCATTCATTTAAAAAATATTTATTAAGCTCTGTCAGGCAATTAGCTCTCTACCAGATGTTATCATGCAATAATTATACACAGATGCTTGCCTCATGGAGCTTAGTCTCACAGGGGAGATAGTCATCCATATTAAAAATTCAAATTGTCCTCAGTCCAATAAAGGAAAGGCAGGGACTGGTTAGTAGAGGCAGATATGTGTGTGTCTGTCTGTGCAGGGGGAAGGTCTAAAGAAGACTTTCGAAAAATCTGAGATACCAATTTTTTTTTAATGTTTTTGGGAAGCCAGCTGAGGGAAGAGGTTGAATATGTGGGAAAGAGACTGTATAAGTGATAGAATAAAGTTTTAAGAAGGAGAGAGGAGATGAGATGTGGAATGTATGTAAAGGACAAGGTTATTAGCTGAGAATAAAGTTTTAGTGAGAAGAACAAGGGAATTTGAAGAGTAAAGAAGGATATGAAGTAATTTTTGTAGCTAGTTGGCATAGGGGCATATTACTGTGCTTCATACTTGTTATACTGGGTTTCTTAAGCAAGTGAGCTTGGAGAATAGGTAGTTTTATTTGGAGAAGGAACCGCCTATCTGTAGTAGTGATTTTGGAGCTGGTTCAGATTTTGGCACTGACATGATCAAGGATGGTGTGGCAGTGGTCACTGAGCTGACATGTAGGAGTTTACGAGGGATGAAGAAGGCCAGCAACCAAGGAGCCAGGAGTTTGAATAGCTTCATATACATGGCTTTTGAGGTCACCTGGTGTGCTTTTAGCATGGGCAGGAAAACTGTCAGCCAACAGCCAAAGGTTCAGTGATGCTAGGTGATTGTTGTGAGGAGGAAGAACATGTGATAATATCCAGAGAGTGAGAACCTCAACAGAGCAAGTGACTTTACATGAAGAAGGCAAGATAATGATCCAGGTCATACTGAGGGACAGGAAGGCTATCCATCATCTCTCCACCCTGAAGTACGTACACAGTGTATGATAGAAGATTCAGTTTCTGTTTGAGAGAGCTATAGCAGAAAAGGTAACACCCCATGGGATAGGCAGGTTTCTGTTTAAGGCAAAGAAGTAAGGGTGACTTTTGAAGAAATGTGGAGATTTTGTCAAATATGGAATTCTAAAGATGTTAGATTGAATATATATGCATTGATATGTCATGACTGCCATGACTCACTGAAATAAAAGCAAAGATAAAGAATGAATAAAAACCATAAAGAGAAAAGAAGTAGAGGAAGGGAATATGTTATCAGCAAATAAGTGATTTCAACAAGTATGGGAGATTGGAAGTAGACAAGAGTGATTTGATGGATAAAATGTAAAGGAAGCCAGAGCCCGTAATTTATTTAAGGAGTCCAAAGCAGGAGCCAGTGTGCCCATTGGAACCCTGGAGAGACTTGGCTCAGAGTTGGCATATGTTATGAAGTGCATAAATAAGAATAGAGCTGAAAATAGTGAGTTAATTGAAAGTCTGTAATTAAAGCAGCTGTATCTGAGACTTCTGATCCCTGCATTGTGGAATATAAGCAGTCTCTGTCATTTATGGAGTAGAAGAAAATTGGTGTGTTCTTTTTTAGAGAAATTGAATGATTTGTGTGGGAAGAGTTGCCCTCACAGTATTGATGTTTTAAAGCCTGACAGTAGGCATGCCAGTGACTCACCCTACTCAGAGAACTCTCAGCTGAAATGGACCTATTTCCATATGTCAGCAAAAGAAAGCCAAATCAGCTAGCCAGCCTTTCATTCTTAAATATGAATGTTACTCACTCTTGGCAAAATTTGCTTGTTGGAGTCAAGATGTGAGGTAATACATAATAACAAATGTAACAGACAGTGGCATAAAAAGAGAATATAAATTAAACAGAAAAACTGCCCCTAGAAGAAAAAGATAATTTGGTAACAGAACAGCATAGTATACTATCTAAATTAGATAGTATACTTGGGGATGTTAAAGAAGTTATTGCATCAATAAAGCAAGAATAGGGAACATTCAGAGATAAAAAAAATTTTAATGTAACTATTAAATACAATGTGGCATCTATTGTATTAGTTATCAATTGGTGTATGATAAGTTACTCCAAAACTTAATGACTTAACACAAAAAAACATTTATTATCTCACCTTTTTGGTGGGTGAAGAGCTCAAGAGCAGCTTAGCTGGGTGGTTCTGGGTTGGGGTCTCTGATAATGTTGCATTCAAGATATCAGCCAGTCATCAGAAACCTTAACTGGGGCTAGCGACCTCACTTCTATGTCCACTTAGGTGGCTGTTGGCAGGTAGCCTTAGCTCCATACTAGTGGCCTTAGTTCCTTACCACATGGGCTTTTCTGTAGAGCTGCTTGAGTGTTCTATGACATAGTGATTGACTTTTCATGGAGTGATCCAAAAGAGAGAGCAAGAAGGAAGCCCCGATGTCTTTTATGACTTAGGCTCTGGAGGTACATACTGTCACTTCTGCAAGTTAGAAGCAAGTTACTAAATCTAGCCTGCATTCAAGGAGAGAGGAATTAGGCCCTAGCCCTCAGGGAGAAGTATCAAAAAATTGGAGGACATATTTCAAACTACCACAACTGCCAATATTTATATAAAAGACATCCCTAAAAACATATATAGAACCTCTACAGAGGTCCAACATCTATTTCTTTTCACAAAACACCAACAGAGGACAAAGAGGAGAGGTAGGTAGAGAAACAATAGGAGAAAGTTTCCCAGTGTTGAAAAAGAATATACATCTTCAGTTAGAAAGGGCTCACTGAGAACCAACTATAATGAATGATTTAAAAAAAAAATCCATACCTAAAATGTCCTTAGAAATTTCAGTGTACTAGGGATAAGAGATGATGTGATGCAGTGCATTTCTCATCATAAACGCTCAGTGCTAAAATGTAAAAGAGCAACACCTTCAACTTTCTGAAAGAAAATGGTTTTGAACTTGGAATTCTATATTCATCGAAACTATCCATCAAATAAGAAGAAGGAATAAAGTCATTTTCAGATATGCAATGATCCAGTTTAACCGAAACATGCCTCTTGTTGAAAATTATTTTGAGGGCACATACCACAGCAATATAGGAAAAAAATTAAGAATGAAAATGTCATGGGATCCAGGAAAGTAGCAGAGGGCAGTTCTAAGATAGCAGTTATGTCATAGGCCAAGGGCCATATTGGAACACAAAAACATCAGGGATAAGAAAAATGAGATCTTAAGCAGTAGATGGTATGAGGTAGCAGATGAAAAAATTTGAGATTTGATAAAATTATATTACTTTTACAGCAATAAAAGAAAGGCATTTAGAAATGTTAAAAAAACAGAATTGTTCAAGAAAGTCATGATTTCAACATGAAACAAAGTATAATGTGGCATGATCTTAAAGCAGATGATGATGTATAAAACTTTAATGTAATGAACATTGTATTTCAAGTGGTCCAGGGGTTGCATCGTTGAACCAGTAGAAAAGAAAATGTAACCCTCACTAGTATACCACTTAGATTGACAGGAATAATGTGTATATTTGTGTTGTATATGGTATATGACAGTATCTATAATATATTATCATAATAATGTAAGAACTTTATTAGTTTTCAGACTTTTAGAATATCCTAATTGGCAAAGCACAGAATATTTCACTGTAGCTGCAGATCAGAATATAAATGTAAAAAACTCTCTTAATGATACAAGTAAAAATGTAATTGAAATCATTGAAAAATAGAAGGAAAGAAATACAATTAAAGAGAAGGATATAGACACTAAATAACTAATCTGACATAGAAGAGAGTTATTAACTCCTTGATGGAACAAAAATATAGATATGTCATTTAAATTTAGGTAACTACTTAATAACCCAGCTAGAAATAATAATATAACTATTAAACTTTGGGAAGAAATGGGCAGAAAGTTAAGGTGGGAAGTAAGTGAGCAAAATCCTCAGAAGGGAAAGAAATATTATAGAGATTACCTGAAGATAATAAGAAAAATAAGAGGTTTTTATTTGGTGTTGGATTATCATAATAAGTAAAATTTGAAAACATGAAAAAGGATTGATACTAGAGATAGAGAAGGATATGGTGGGAGACTGTTGTTCCTCACTATATGCTCTTATGAACTATTTCAACTGTTGCCATATCTTGTGTTGATGTTTAAGAAGCTATTTCTTAAATGATTTTTACATCTAGGTTCAGTGGCTCATGCCAGTAATTACAGCACTTTGGGAGGCCATGGCAGGAGGATCACTTGAGGCCAGGAGTATGAGATCAGCCTGGGCAATATAGTGAGAACTTGTCTCTACTGAAAATTTAAAAAACTAGCTAGGCATGGTGGTGTGCACGTATAGTCCCAGCTACTTCGAAGGCTGAGGCAGGAGGATCCCTGGAGCCCAGGAGTTTGAGGCTGCAGTGAGCTATGATTGGGCCACTGCACTCCAGCCTGGGCAATAGCGAGGCCCTATCTCTAAAAAAATAAATACCTAAATAGAAATGATTTTTCTGTTTGTTTTGTGCATTTTATAATTTTACATATTAAAATTTTGGTTCTAACTAACCTGTAATTGTTTAAATAAGAATGTGGCTATGGATTAAGTTGAAGCTCTTCTGGGAACTAACTTTTTTGGTAATCAGTGCCTTAATTAAATATTAGCATTCTGTGAGTGTCTCATTTTTGTCTTTTCAGGATCAAAGCAAGTTGGAGAAACACCATCATCTGGAGACTCCTTAGATGGCACACCTCGTACTCCCAATACTGTATTTGATTTCCCACCTCCTTCATTAGACCAAGTGCAGGAGGAGGAATGTGAAGTAGAAAGGTAATTCAGTGATATCTTATAAAGGTTTAGAGCATTGCTTAAAGTTTTTGAATTATATACTATTCCCATATATGGTAGCATTTTTCCCCTATGTAATGTTTTGAGAAAGAACTAGCACTTGTTGGTGCTAAACTTTAGAAATGTATTGAAATTTTTTTCAATTTATTTTATGTTAAATCATTGCATATCCCAAAGAATTGCTTATAAAACCACTAGAGTTTAACCCGATCTTGAGTATCTTTGGTATAAATTTGTTAATCACCATTTTGTTTTTATGTTCACTCTTTACTCTCCATTGTTTTAGGGTGACTGAACATGGGACACCAAAGCCCTTTCGAAAGTAAGTAAATCTTAAGTAGCTTTAAATAAAGGTACAGTTTAAGAAATGTAGCTTTTTCCCTCTAAAGTCCCAGTTTTAAAAGAAAAGAAACCTGTACACAAATCTGTTAGATAGTATAAAAGAAAGCTCTTAATAAACAAATCATTTAAAAGCTATATATTGAGGTATGTATAATACATATAAGCCATTTTGTAGGAGAGGATGATGTTTCAGGCTCTGTGCTAATAAATAAGATTCAGAAATCTTAACTTATTTACTATAATATAAAGACTTACGTTGTTTCTCATTGTCGACCTGAAGTTGTGAAGTAGAATTCATCATTTTTTTCTTCATTAGGTTTGAATCCATAGCTTTTGGAGAAAGTCAAAGTGAGGATGAACAATTTGAAAACGACTTAGAGACAGATCCACCCAATTGGCAGCAGCTTGTTAGTAGAGAAGTGTTATTGGGACTAAAACCTTGTGAGATCAAAAGACAGGAAGTGATTAATGGTGAGTGTAATCAATTTGTTTTTGTTGTTGTTGACATCTATTGAGTTTTATCAGAGTAAAGCAAACCTCTTAGCCTTGGAGTTTGCTTCAGAGTTTCTCCTGGCCTTTTGTTTTAAACAGAGGAAATTTAACTAGATAGATCCTTAAACTCTACAACTCAAAAAAATGCAAATGATTCTATGATTTGTATTGATAATTTAGAAGGAAAAGGTATTTAGCCTTCAAACTTTTTCAGATTAATAGAATTATAGATCTTAAAGTTGAAAAATCATTGGCACAACATTTATGCCATCACTTTACTTTCAGGTGAGTGATTTTTATGTATAGATTATAAATGAGGAAGCTAAGGTGTAGGGAGATTAATGGAGTTCACAAGGTCATACATCTGATAAATGATAAGAAACAGTCTAGATCCAGGTTTTCCTTTACTCTAAGCAGTATTCTTTATTTACCCTAGCATGTATGTGACAGGCATGTGGCATGAATGTTGTAGCCTGTAGTATCCTTAGGATGTGAGTTGAATAAATATCGGATTTCTGACAACATTGAGACATAGTGAAATTATAAGTCTGGCTCCAGAAATGAGGGTTTATAGGCAAGTTAAATAACCAAAGTTCTATTATTTCTGAAGAGGGATCAAGTTAAAGGATATATGATGTTGTGGCTTACAATTTTCAATTTTCTAATATTGTAGTTGTGATAGTGTGTATTATTATAAACAGATGGATGAGTTTGGGGGTATTCTGTTAACTTTTAAGTACAAAATAGTTTGGAATATTTTTCATTTGTCAGTATTCAACTCTCAGAGCCAGTATGTAGGAAAATTGCATGGAATGAAAGTCACCTCAGACATATTCCATCCTTTCTAAATGATAATTTATTATATAATTCATTTGCTGCCTAATTCCAGTTAATTATGATGTTTGGTCCCATGGAATTATTCTAAGGCAATATTCATATCCTTTTTTTCTGCTTAGAATTGTTTTACACTGAAAGAGCTCATGTTCGAACACTGAAGGTTCTTGATCAAGTGTTCTATCAGCGAGTGTCCAGAGAAGGAATTCTGTCACCTTCAGAACTACGGAAAATTTTTTCAAACTTGGAAGATATTCTTCAACTTCATAGTAAGAGAAATTGGTTCTGATCTTTATCCCTAACATTTCCAATAGAGAAAAGATAGTGAATATAAAGGTATCCATAGAGGTGCCTTTATAAAATATTTCTAAGTTTTTGAAATTATGAATGAGAGTATAACATAAATAAATGATTGTAACTTTGATTAGATCCTTTTCTCCCACAATCAGCCTTTCATATACAAAGTGTCAACATAGGGCTTCAGGTCTAAAATTAGTACCTAAGGTAAAAAACATGAATAGTTAAAATTACCCTTGAAAATTTCCTATGAATTACTATATATATGTTTTGAAATATATATATTTCATATAATTATATATAAATGTATTTTGTAAATAGTAATATACAGTATTTAATCCCATAGTGGGATAATTTTCAGGAATTGTTTCATTGTTTTCTTGCTTGGAATACTTGAATAAGTATATAAAAATTCTACCTTGTTGGCTTTCCCCTGTAGTCATCTTGGACTTTTGCAGACAGTAGTGTTAATAAGATGTTCCTATCTTTTGTAGGTTACTGTTACTCTTTGACCTTTAATTTTCAATCTTTCTTTGTTAAGGACCTTATCACCACCTACATACACCTGCCAACCACATTGATGCCTTTTCCTACTTTGTGGGTAATCTTAGGTATCACTTGTCTGTGAAAATGCACATTTTGAAAGGAACTGTAAGCAGAATTACCTGCAGTATTTAAATTCTGTTTGTGCATAGTTATAGGTGGAGTCTTGAGGTTAAGTGCATATTTGATACAACTAACCTGTATGTAATTTGCTAGTTTCCAAAAATGTTGTTTTATGTTTTAGCACCTGTTATTCAGATAGAGCTTATAATAGCTAGATGTATAAGGATTGTGTCCAGATTTATATTTAAGAAGATTAGCAGCAGCTGCACTACTCTCAAAATCCTTTCAAAAAAGTTTTAGCTGCTTAGTACTACCAGTAATTTAGTCTAAAATGATTTCGTTCTTAATTTTTTTTCTTTAGTTGGGTTGAATGAGCAAATGAAGGCTGTTCGAAAGAGGAATGAGACCTCTGTTATCGATCAGATTGGGGAAGATTTGCTGACCTGGGTAAGAAAATTTTCTTTTTCGTTTAAATGTTTCTACAGACACTTGATGCTCAGATTCAAGGTTAAATAACCTTTTCAAATATGCAAACACATTTGTTTTGCAGAGTTAATATAAAGCTGCAAAGGGTCCAGAGTATGCACTTGGTTAATGTGTTCTAAAAAGTGCTGAAACTAAATGCTGTTTTTCATCAAATTAAAGATCTAGTCCTTTATGTTTTAAAGAACATAGAGTAAAATGGATCTTGATAAAAATAATTTAACTGATATAGAATTTTAGCCATCCTATTTTGTTTAAATCTCAGAATTGTACTATACAATATTAGAAAATTATAGATCTAGAACTGCCATCGCAATAGTAGAAAAGTGAAAATTACTTAATTTTATTTACAGTGTAAGAAAAGAGTCCAGAAGCTATAGCAGCTGTTTGTCAAATTCTCTCTCTCTGTCTGACTCTTTGTTAGTATGTATTTGACAATGTATGCTAGGGTTTGGGGTATCATGGTGATCAAAACAGACATGGCTCCTCCCCTTGTAGTTTATGATCAGTGAGAAGGTAGTCTGTTATTTCAAGCATGATGAGTTTAACAGAAAGGGGAGAATATAGATTGTTATGGGAATATATAGCAGAGAGACCTAAACTGGAACATATGTAGAAAACCTCCTAGGGGAAGGCAGTTGATTCAAAATTCTTAAGAAAGTACTATAGTTAAGGCTATGGATAATAGTAAAGTCAATTGTATGGTTCTCAAAAATCTTCACACAGGTTAAACAGGAACTGTTTAGATATGCCCTCAGAAATGTACTTTATTATATTCACTACTTGAGGAAATGCCACAAGATTTTGCTGATTCTACAATTATAACTTTTTAAAAGATTAAAGACTAGAAAGTTGACTAAAACAGTCTTCATCTTCCTCCTTTCATTGATGGGGTAAGAAAGGCCTAGAACCCACTAATCCGACAGTAGATTTCCTCTTAGCCACTGGACTTGTAGAACAGGAGCAAGGAATCATAATCTATTGTATTTATTGTACTTTGCAAAGCATTTTCTATCCTAGGCTCACATTGGCATTATTATTATTAAGAAGATTTAACTTCCTTGAAAACCTCAACTTACTCTATGGCTACTTTGTGATAATGTGGTTCATTTTGTTTCTTCATCTCAGTATAGCAGTGAAAGTTATCACTGAGTTGTATTGGCTTTTTTATGCCCTGCTCAGCTTGAAACAGAAAATTGAAAATTTTATAGGACCATGATTTCATTTTATTATATAAAATGACATAGCATATCATCAGTTTTCACATCAAACTTGAATTAAAGGTTGTAAGTCATATGGACTTAAGATATCTTGAGTTCTTAGCAGTTTCATTTGCATCTTCTATAAATAATTAATACCAAATGTCAAATGAGATTCACCATTAAAAAATACAGAAGTACAATTGTTCGTCTTATCACAGTCCATTAGACTGCATAAATATACTACATGGTAAAATAAAGTGGATAAGCCTGTGAACAGAGTGGAACAAAAAATTTCTTTTAGAACACATAAATAAAATTGTATTCTTGACCAATGTCACATTCAGGCATAACTAGAAGATAGTGAGGGTTCGGTTCCAGTCCACCACAATAAAGCGAAGATTACAATAAAGCAGTTCACACAAATGTTTTGGTTTTCTAGTGCATGTAAAATTTATGTTTATACCGTATAGTCTATTAAGTGCACCTTATGTCTAAAAAGACAATGTATATACCTTAGTTGAAAAATACTGCTAAAAAATGCTAGTGATTATATGAGCCTTCATAATCTTCTGAGTCATAAACTGAGTCATAATCTTCTTGCTGGTGGAAGGTCTTGCCTCATTGTTGATAGCTGTTGACTGATCAGGATGGTAATTGCTGAAGGTTGGAGGTGGCTGTGGTAATTTCTTCAACTTCAGCAATAAAGTTCGCCCCATTGACTGATACTTCCTTTTACAAAAGATTTCTCTGTGGCATGAGATACTGTTTGATAGCATTTTACCCATAGTAGAATTTCTTTCAAAATTGGAGTCAGTCCTCTTAAACACTGCTGCTGCTTTCTCAACTAAGTTTATGTAATATTCTAAAACAAGTACTCTTGTTGCCGTATCAACAATGTTTACAGTATCTTCACCAGGAGCAGATTCCATCTCAAGAAACCACTTTCTTTGCTCATCCATAAGAAGCAACTCCTCATTTGTTAAAGTCATATCATGAGGGTGCAGTGGTTTGTCACATCTTCATGTTCCACTCTAATTCTAGTTCTTTTACTTTCTCTAGCACATCTGCAGTTACTTCCTCCACTGAAGTCTTGAACCTTTCAAAGTAATCTGTGAGGACTGTAATCAACATCTTCCAGACTTCTATTAATGTTGATATTTTGCCCTCCTCCCATGAATCATTAGTGTTCTTAATGGCATCTAGAATTGTGAATCCTTTCTAAAAGGTTTTCAATTTACTTTGCCCAGATTCACTAGAGGAATCACCATCTATGGCAACTATAACTTTTCAAAATGTATTTCTAAAATAATAAGACTTGAAAGTTGAAATTACTCCTTGATCTATGGGTTGCAGGGTGGATGCTGTGTTAACAGGTCTGAAGACAACATTAATCTCCTTGTTACACGTCTATCACAGCTCTTGGGTGACTAGGTACATTGCCAATGAGCAGTAATATTTTGAAAGTAATCTGTTTTTCTGAGCAGTAGGTCTCAACAAGAAACTTGAAAATTCAGTAAACCATGCTGTAAACAGCTGTGCTGTCATCTAGGTTTTGTTGTTCCATTCATAGAGCATAGGCAGAGTGGATTTAACATAATTCTTAAGGGCTTTCTTAGGGTTTTCAGAATGGTAAATGAGCATTGGCTTCAACTTAAAGTCACAAGCTGTATTAGCCACTAACAAGAGAGTTGGTCTGTCCTTTGAAGCTTTGAAGCCCAGTATTGACTTCTCTCTAGCTATGAAAATCCTAGGTAGCATCTTCTTCCAATATAAGGCTGTTATGTGTACATTTAAAATCTGTTGTTTGGTGGAGCCACCTTCATAATTTATCTTAGCTAGATTTTTTAATAACTTGCTATAGCTTCTACATTAGCACTTGCTGCTTCGCCTGGCACTTTTATGTTATGGAGACAGCTTCTTTCCTTAAACCTCATGTGCCTACTTCTGCTAGCTTCAAATATTTTTTCTGCAGCCTTCATAGAATTAAAGAGAGTTAGGGTCTTGCTCTGGGTTAGACTTTGGCTTAAGGGAATGTTGTGGCTGGTTTGATTTTCTGTCCAGACTACTCAAACTTTCCCCATAGCAGCAATAATGCTGTTTAGCTTTCTTACCATTCATGTATCCCCTGGAGTAGCTAATACATTTAATTTCCTTTAAGAACTTTTCCTTTGCATTCACAACTTGACTAACTGGTGCAAGAGACCTAGCCTTTCAGCTTATCAAGATGCCTTCCTCACTAAGCTTAATTATTTCTGGCTTTTGATTTAAAGTAAGTAATGTGTGACTCTTCCTTTCACTTGAATGCTTAGTGGCCATTGTAGGTTCTTACCTGGCCTAATTTCACTATTGTGTCTGAGGAAGTAGGGAGGCTCAAGAAGAGAGAGAGAGATGGAGGGATGGCCATTCAGTGGAGCAGTCAGAACACACACAAAGTTTATCGATTAAGTTCACTGTCTTCTATGGGCACAGTTTGTGGTGCCCCAAAACAATAAATAGTAACATCAAAGATAACTGATCAGAGATCACCATAACAGATATAATAATAATGAAAAAGTTTGAAATATTGTGAGAATTACCAAAATGTGATACAGAGACAAAAGGGAACACATGCTGTTGGAAAAATGGCACCAGCAGACTTGTTTGACACAGGGTTGCCATAGACCTTCAATTTGTGAAAAAATGAAGTATCTGCAATACACAATAAAATTAGGTGTGCCTGTGCCTATAAAAAAGTTGAGGAAAAACAGAATGGACTAACCAGTCTGGTTTGTGACTGTTATATACAAAGGATGAATTTAGAGAAAAGCATTGGCCAGAAATCCTAAAAGCAAAAATCATAAATAGGGCTTTAGATTTTTCTCTTGCTATTCTTAAAAAATGGTTTTGGACAGTATTTTTCCAGTATCACCTCATATATACAGACAATCCTGGACTTAAAATGTTTTGACTTAGGATTTTTTTGACTTTATGATGGTGCAAAAGCAGTACACATCCAGTAGAAACTGTACTTCAGACTTTAAGCTTTGCTCTTTTACTGATACTCTCATGATGATGGGCAGTGGCAGTGAGCCTCAGCTCCCACTCAGCTACAGGATCACTGGATGAACAACTGATACTCTGTGTTGTACTGTGTTGCCAGATGATTTTGTCCAACTATAGGCTAATGTAAGTGTTCTGAGCACATTTAAGATAGGCTAGGCTAAACTATGATGTCTGCTGGGTTAGGTGTATTAAATGTATTTTTTTTTTTTTTTTTTTGAGACAGAGTCTCGCTTTGTTGTCCAGGCTAGAGTGAGTGCCGTGGCGTCAGCCTAGCTCACAGCAACCTCAAACTCCTGGGCTTGAGTGATCCTTCTGCCTCAGCCTCCCGAGTAGCTGGGACTACAGGCATGTGCCACCATGCCCGGCTAATTTTTTATATATATATCAGTTGGCCAATTAATTTCTTTCTATTTATAGTAGAGACGGGGTCTCGCTCTTGCTCAGGCTGGTTTTGAACTCCTGACCTTGAGCAATCCACCCGCCTCGGCCTCCCAAGAGCTAGGATTACAGGCGTGAGCCACAGCGCCCGGCCTTAAATGTATTTTTGACTCAAGATATTTTCAAGTTATAATGCATTTATCAGGATGTAACTCCATCATAAGTTGAGGAGCATCTGTATTTAAACTACGTGTAAAACTACTATAGGACTGCTTGAGGTTGGGGGCATTATTTTCTTTTGTAAACCCAGCTGCTCTTTGTGTGGAACTTTGATTGACTATTGTACCAAAAATGCTACCAGTGTCATCTTTATACATGATGAGTGTCATATTCATAACAGAATAAGAATGAAAAATTGGGGTGACTGATTAAAATTTCACTTTGTAATGGAAGAAAAAATACTCTGAATTTATCTACAAATGTACTACAAAAAGACTTTTTACAAAATGCCTTTATGGACAAACTTTTGGGAATATGACTTTAAGTGGAAGATTATACGGAAAGCCTCTTTGTAAATCACAAAGCAATTATTACAAATATAGAGGTGGTATTAAAAACAATTTATTTGACTTATAAGAGTACCTATTTATGAGTTAAATGCTCGTTAGGAGTTTTGTGAGAAACTCTAAAATCATGGTAAAGAATATTCCTAAAAAGCATAATTTGTAGCAAAAGAATTAATAAGCTCATGGATTCCCCCATGCCGGCTCCAGCCTCTGCAGTGATTTAATTTTATTTCAACCTACAAAAGTTATGACCTGATCATAGTCATAATGTGTTTTATAGTAAGAAAGAAAGGTAGTATATCTCAAGGATTTGCTTTCCAAAGTAGTAAGAGAGTAATTTTTGTAAAGGTGTCAGGAGTTTAGAAAATGAAATTTTAATTTCAGTCTCCAGGCATTCTGTGTCTCATATTCTCCAAATGTCAACCTTTTTATGTAATTTAGAAGCAATATAGACTGAAAGGTAATAGGTTGTGGTAGGTTATGAGCAAGAAAACATTGAATTTGATCAAAAAAGATCTGGATGTGTCAGGGTGAGACCTTTTTAATGGAGAACCATTGATATTCCACATAGATAATGCAGTTCTATGTTTTTGGTCACTTAAGAATACTTATTGAAACGTTGAAAGGATTTTGGTTGTCTCTCATTTTGCCTTGCTTTATATAAGCTCAGTATCCCATTCTCTATTGTTCTCTTTGCATTCTTGGCACAGTTCAGTGGACCAGGAGAGGAGAAGTTGAAACATGCTGCTGCTACCTTTTGCAGTAATCAGCCTTTCGCCCTGGAAATGATCAAGTCTCGTCAGAAAAAGGATTCTCGATTTCAGACTTTTGTGCAAGTGAGTTGAGTGAGTCATGTAAGAAAAAAAAATAAGGCAAGTTTTTATCAATTATAGGATAAACTGGGGGACTGCTGACTAAGACTTTTACAAGGATTACATTTATGTTAACATTTTTTAAAGCCATACATTCTCTCTTTAAGTTACTGGGAAGTATAACGGTGATTTTGGAATGGTAAATAATAAAAAACATGTCAAGATTAGCATACTTGATATGGAAAACCACATGTTGCCATGGGGGTTTTATCAAGAAATGACCCATACACACTATGAAAAGAATATTGTCAAAGCATGAGAATGGGCTTATATCTGGTCCAGGGAAGAATTTAATAGCAGTTATACTCATTGGGGTATTCATTGGTATATAGGTCAAGGGTCAGTAAACTACGGCCCACAGACAACATCCAGACTGTTTCTTGTTTTATAAATAAAGTTTTATTGGAATACAGTGTATTTGTTTCCTATTGCTGTGTAACAAGATTACCACAGGTGTGGCCACTAAATGCAAATTTATTATCTCACAGCTTTTGTGGTTTAGGAGTATAGCTATGGTTTACCTGGATCCTCTCTCCAGATTTTGACCAGGTTGAAATCACAGTATCAGCTGGAGCTGCAGTTCTCCTCTGATGCTCAGGGTTCTCTTCAAAGCTTACTGGTTGTTAGCAGAGTTCATTTTCTCATAAATGTATAACTGAGGTCCCTGCCTTCTTACTAGTCATTGGCTAGGAACCAGTCTCAACTCCTAGAGAAAGCCCATATCTCTCTGTCATATAACCCCGTTAAGACAGTTTTTAGGTGGATGTTTGCTTTCTTCCAGGCCAGTAGGAATGCCACTCTCTGACACAGATTTCTTTTAAAGGCTCCTCTGATGAAGTCAGACCCACCCACGACAATTTTCTTTTTCATTAACTTGAAGTCAACTCATAAAAACCTAATCATATGAGTGATATCCCATCATATTCACAGATTCCATCCATACTCAAGGGCATGGGCTTATACAGGGTGTGTATATCAGAGTATGGGAATCTTGGAGGCCATTTCGAGTTATTTACTACACAGAGCCATCATGGTCATTCATTTATACATTATCTATAGCTGCTTTTATGCTAAATCAGTAGAGTTGAATAGTTGTGAGAGAGACTGTATGGCCTGCAAATCCTAAAATATTTACTAACTAGTACTTTACTAAAAAGTTTGCAAATGCCTTCCATAGATGAGGTAGCATACCCAGACTGGTGATCCATTGTGCCTACTTGGAATGGCAGATAACAAATTAGCTAACTAACTTTGGTAGGAATGCCAATCATAGGAAAATGTACCTAGGTTTTCTGAATAGGTGAAAATAAGGCTGTTTTAATATAAGTAAGCAATAGTTAAGAGTTGATTATGGATACTCTTAGTCATTGCTTAAACAGATAACAAAGAAGCCATTGGTTTAGTAATAGAGGCTTCCTTCCCACATTATGTGATTAAAGGGGAAAGGAGACATATAGTATGGCAATAATATATCTTGGTATTTTTTAAAGAGCTTGATTTAATAATCAGAACTGTGATGCAATAGACACTCATATGGTGAATACATGATGGATGTAAGGTAATTATAGTTTTGATAAGAATGACAGACTCACTTATTTCACTTTAATTTTAGGATGCTGAGAGTAATCCACTGTGTCGTCGTCTTCAGCTGAAAGATATCATTCCCACCCAAATGCAAAGGCTTACTAAGTACCCACTTCTACTGGATAATATTGCCAAATACACAGGTAACAACATTTTCTCATCGAAATAAAAAAGATTAGAAACAACAACAAAAAACTTTTCCTGCTAAATAATATCTCACAGCATTCTGATGTCTGGAGTTGGATTTCCAAATAGTATGAAAAGATTTTCTAACAAGATATGATCCAGTCTTCTTCAGGCTGTCTGATTTAATATGCTCCATTAGTAGTTCCATAACAGGGTTTGGCAAACTATATGGGTCAAATCAGGCTCACTGCCTGTTTTTGTAAATAAAGTTTTATTGTGGAACACAGCCATGCTTATCTGTTTACATACTGTCTCTGACCACTTTTGTACTGTAACAGGAGAGGTAAGTAGCTGTGACAGAATCCATTTGACCTAGAAAATGTAAAATTTGGTCCTTTGCAGAAAGTCTGCCTATTCTTGCTCTAGCATACATCACACCTGCTTTGAAGAAGATTTATACAGGGTTGAAGAGCTATATATGTACTTTTATTAAACCAAATTAATGCATTATAATTCTGACTCTCCTGTTTTGAAACATGAAGTGAATATGAGTTTCTCAATTGAGCTTTTAGGCTCTAATACTTGGTGCCCGATCATTTTATGCAATCAAACTCCTGTTTTTTGTGTCTGAGAATTTGAATGCATAATTGGGAAATTTTAAAATTATGGTACCTGGTAACAAAAGTGGTTTACACTCATACACATTAATTTGTATACTGTAATATATCTGTTCAGTATAGTTAGACTGTTCAGAGGATTATAATTTTGCATATTCTGATTTTGGTATTCTTAATATTATAGATACAATATAACCTCAACACATTTTGACAAATTTTATCTTTTAATGATACAAATGTTATAATCTGTTTTTTTTAAAAATATAATCTTAAATTCAAAGACATTTGTTTTAGAATTATTTCAAATTTTGTTATTAAAAAAATATTGCATAATAGGTTCATTGGACATATTTATGTAGGCTATGCACTATGAAATTACAGGGGGAGAAGGGGCCATTTATATAGCTTACAAAGTGAATGAGACAAGTTCTCTGGAGTGTGTAACATAGTAGCCCTGATACTTTATGTAAAGCAAAATGTTTTGGATTTTGGGTTTTATACTGTGGTTTCTTTTTAAACATTAGATTTATGTTTTAAGTACTGCTGTAAGAAGTTTCACCTCTGCAAACACTACCTAAATTGACGCTCTGCCATAGGTTTTAGCCTGGTGTGAAAGGTCTTAGTATGTTCTTAGAATTAGTGAAATAAAGTGAAATCTCATTTATATATATATATATATATTTTTTTTTTCTATTTTTCTCCATTTTTCCCATGTTTAGAATGGCCAACGGAAAGGGAGAAAGTGAAGAAAGCTGCAGATCACTGTCGTCAGATCTTAAATTATGTAAACCAGGCTGTCAAGGAGGCAGAAAACAAACAGGTAAAAAGGGAAAACAAGAAGATACAGGTTGATGTAGGGAGAATATTAAGTTAATATTACCTGGAACTTGTGAAATAGTAATTCAAAGTATCATTACATAATTGATAGGTTGGGCATTTGTTAACTATTCATATGTAGTAGGTGGGTCCAGATCAACTTATGATGGAATATCAGATTTGTAATTGACTTTTTTGAATTTTGAACATCTCAGACTACTTGTTTGCTCATTCATTCATCTGTTCATACAACAAGTATTTGTAGATCATCTGCTGTATGCTGGGCAGAGAGTACAGAGTAGTTGAGAAATAAGCACAGTATTTGCTCACATTGAGCTTGTTTCCTAGCAGAACAGGAAGGCATTTAACAGGATTATAGTCCAAGTGTTTTGTATCAGTTGTGATAGCTGCTATGAAGGAGAATTTCAGGGTACTATGAGTGTATAACTATGGGACCTATCCTAGTTTAGGGATGTTAGGTGGTGGCTATCAGAGAAAGCTTTCTTGAGGAATTGATATTTGGGCCAAGCTCTGAAGTATGAGTGGAAATGAACCAAAGCAATGTGGAAGGGTGCAGCTCTAGAAGTAGAGACAGTATTTATAAAAGTCTTGACATAAAAAAGAAGTATAGTCTGTTTGAGTAACTGAAAGAGTAGATTAATGTGGATTGTGCCTAAAGAGCAAAGTCAGAGTGGTATAAAATGAGGCAAAGTAGGCGAGGACCAACTTATACAGGGCCCCTTAGAAAATGTTAAAGATTTTGATTTTTATTGTAAAAGCAGTAGGAATTCATAGTAGATGTGTAAGAATATAGTTTTCAGATTTTCACTGTTTAAGAATCACTCACCCTACTCTATGAACAGTGAAGTGAAGGAGGAAGATAGTGAGTGAAAGAGCCCTGGATTGTGGTAGCAATCCAGGACTAATGGTGGTAGCTCAGAGAAATTAGAGAAGTATTTAGAAGGTAAAATGACAGGACTTAGTGACTGATTTAGAGAAGGATTTGAAGGAGAGGTCATGTAAAGAATAAATCCCCAGGTTTCTGGCTTGCATATTTGGATGGATAGGATGAGTAGAGAAGTCCAAGATTTGTGGGGAAGATGCTGAATTCAGTTTGGGATATCAGCTAGAGATGTGCAGTACACAGTTGGCTATATGGGTCCACCTCTAAGAGGAATTTGCTGAAGATAAAAAAAGTTAAGATTGTGAGCATATGGAGGCTCATTGAATCCCTGGTCATGGATGTAATTTCTTAGAAGCTGACTGTGATGACAACTCTGTTGGTAAGACTGAAGGAAAACAGGTACTTTCAAATGTATTGTTTGGAGTGTAAAATGATAAAATCCCAGAGAGAAATTTGGCAATATTTATCTAAATTAAAAGTGTACATACATATATCTACTCTTTGACTCAACTATTCTCTTCCAAGTGATTTACCCAAGAGAAATGATATATGCCCACAAGCAGACTTATAAAAGAATGTTTATAGCAACTTTATTCATAATAGCCAAAAACTTGAAACAGTTAAAGAATTCATCAACAGGAGGATAAACTAATTGTGGTATAATCATGAACTAATGTACAATCAGTGATAAAAAGGAATGAACTACTGATGTGAACAACATAGATGAACCTCATAAACAGGCTTAGTGAAAGAAACCAGACACAAAAGAGTATATACATATAATGGTATTTATATGGACTTCTAAGACAAGTTAAACGACTATGGTAGGAAAAACACAAAAAAGTGGCTGCTACTGAGTATGTGGAGGTAAAGATTAACTGGGAAGAAATATGAGGAGACTTTCTGGGGTGATGGTAATATTTCATATCTTGGTAGGAGTTTGGGTTGCGTGGGTGTTTATGCATTTGTCAAAATTCATGGAAAGGTACACCTAAAAATGTGTGCCTTCTGCATGTAAATTTTACTTTTTAAGAAAAACTGTATGCCCTTGTTATTTATGCTAAAATTTGTATATTGTGTATAATGTGTATAAATATGTGTATGTATATTGTGTATAATGTGTATAAATAATGTATATTTACATCTGTAATTTATTTTGAAATGCATTCAGATATACTTATATCTGTAATTTATTTTGAAATGCATCCAGAAAATAAGATGGACAGTTGGATAGATAGAAGAATGAATAGATGGATATATATATAATAAAACAAATATAGCAAAGGTTGATTGTAGAATGTAAGTGGTGGGTATATAGGTGTTGAACATACACATTCAGACTTTTCTGTGTATTTGGAAGTATTTATAATGTTGGGGGGAAATGCACATAGCACCTACACTTTGATCCAGTAGTTCTAGAAGCAGATATATCTACATAGGTGTACAAAGGTACATATTTAAGGCTATTTTATTACAGTATTATCTGTTATAGGAGAAGATTGGAAGTAACCTAAATGTCTATCAGTAGGATATAGTTAAATAAATTATAGTTCATTTACAGAGCTGAATACCATACAACCATTAAAAAAAAGAGACAGCTCTCTATGTGCTAATGTGGAACAATCTTCAAGATATATACATACCAATATACATACACACAGAGAAAGACATACATGAATATATTATACTACTGTATCTTGTTTTAAAATAGGATATATTATATACACAGTATACACAGAGATGAGCATACTTATATACACATATATTCTTTTCGACTTACGTATACTTATATTCTATTTACATAAAATTTTTCTCACAGGCTACTCAAGAAATGAGTATTAGTGATTGCTTCTTTAGAAAAAATTGGTGGGGGGTGGGCAAGTGGGCAGGATTAGAGGTAGACTATATTGTTTGCCTTATATTGCCTTTTTTTTTTTTTTTTTTTGAGACAGAGTCTCACTCTGTTGCCCAGGCTAGAATGCCATGGCATCAGTCTAGCTCACAGCAACCTCAAACTCCTGGGCTCAAGCAATCCTTCTGCCTCAGCCTCCCAAGTAGCTGGGACTATAGGCATGCATCACCATACCCGGCTAAATATATATATATATATAGAGAGAGAGTTGTTCAGCTAATTTCTTTCTATTTTTAATAGAGATGGGTCTCTTGCTCAGGCTGGTCTCGAACTCCTGAGCTCAAACAATTCGCCTGCCTCAGCCTCCCAGAGTGCTAGGATTACAGGTGTGAGCCACCACGCCTGGCCATATTATCTTCTGAATTTTGTATTATGTGCATGATTTACATATTCAGAAAATAAATATAAGCTACTTAGAGGCCAATGAGTTTGAAAAGAAGATTGAGAAAGAAAGGCCAATAGAGTAGAAAGAAAACTAGGAAGAGTGTAACATCGCCAGAGCCAAGGGAAGAGATATTTTAAGAAAGAGTAAGTGCTCAGTCACATCTAGTGTTGCAGATAGCTTAGTAAAATGCAGATTTAAAATGTCCATTTGATTCAGAAACAGAAAGGTCATTGATGACCAAAATAATAACCTTGGCTCCATCCTGTCTAATTTTCAGCGCTTAGAAGATTATCAGCGTCGTCTTGATACCTCCAGTCTAAAGTTGTCGGAGTACCCAAATGTTGAAGAGCTCAGGGTGAGTGAGAGATGGTCTAATCATAATTTTTAAAATAAAATTTACTAAATAAAGACTTGGCAGATAATTAACATCTCAATGGGAATATATATCACCTGAAGGCGTTCTTGTATCATAAATGATCTGTATTTATTATTTTATTCTGCCTTTTAAATGATCTATTTGAAGATTACTTTAGTCTTTCATTAGGGGAATATTTTATGTGAAACTATAACTTTACATGATAGGAACTGGCAGGAGACTAAGAAGCACTAGTTATTATTAAATTTAATTTTATTGTGTTCTATGGTTTGAATAAGAGTAGGACTGTTTATTATAGGAACTTTCCAGATCATCAAGTAAAGCAAATAACTTTATTATCTTTTAATGAAGCTCTTCAAAAGCGTAAAAGTTGAAACTATTACAGAAATGATAGCAAAATATTTACTAATTTCCAATTGTATTATCTGGCCTTTTGTATTAATTAACTTTTTAGGATTTTATGTCTTTTTTGTACTATTTCACTGGATGGTTGTTTTTGGCAGATTTATTTGGTGGCTGTTTCAGATAGACTTTTGTGTCGTATATAACACTTTATTGGAAAGCACACCAATGTGCTTATTCCATTTAACTTCCAAATAATGAGATTTTTCTAGAGCTGCTAATACTAGGAGATGATTCTCTTTCTAATAAGTTATTAATATTTAGAGTAAGTCTGGGTAGTACCTGGACTTTTCATGTCAAGTGTTATTCTTTAAAACTTTCTTTGGGATTAGAGCCTTACAACTCAGAGGGCTCTTATAGACAAGCATATATAGTAGCATCCTCATCCAGTTATTCATAGCAAAATTAAGGGATAGGTTGAGAATCTAGTGGCTGAATGTTTATAACTTAATTTTCATGAGCTATTATCATCTATTTAGAGTGACATTTGGAAGATAGTACTCCTAAAGGTTTTCCTGCAAGATCCCTTTTCCTTTTAAGAAAATTTTATACAGATTACTTTTACGTGGGCTTTATGCCTTTTTCAAGAGGTGACAAATAGCAATAGTGATAGTTGAATCTAAATGGTATCTTTTATATTAATATTAAGAATTGCTTGAAAAGAAACTAAATTTTACAGAATATCATCTCACTGAGTTCTTGGAAATAATTTGTGCGTAATTCTCTTTATGTTGGCAGAATTTGGATTTAACAAAAAGGAAGATGATTCATGAAGGGCCATTGGTTTGGAAGGTGAATAGAGATAAAACTATTGGTAGGTCTGATCTTGTCTGTTAGTTTTGGGAATTATGAAGAAAGGGAAAGAATAGGAAAATTTCCTTATGCCAAAAGGAAGGAGAGAGAACCATTCACAATTCTCAGTTACAGCAGTTAGCAGTGCTGCATTGTGTTATTTGTACATTTATAGAAGATCTGCTTTTGTTATTTTATTATATGTGAAATGTGTTAAATATTCATTTAGGGATGTAGCAGAAAACTTTGTTATGATTCAGTTCTATTTCCATCATTCTCTTCTAATGAGTCTTTGTAACCTTTCTTTAAACCAGTACCTCTCAAACTGCTGGTGAGGAACTTGTTTTTTATTTTCTATCAGTCATAGACTGACACTTTGATGAAATATGAAAAAATTAATTACTAAAAAATGAAGTTTAAAAGATAATATACAAGTCAATTTTTAAAATTTACTAGATTTAACAAAAAATTTCTCTGTTGAGTTGTTATAAAGGTTATTAAACACATCTCAATTAAAGTTTATTAATAAGCACATTATAATTTTCCTGCATTTTTATTTCTAGATTTATACACCTTGCTCCTGGAAGACATTCTTGTACTGTTACAAAAGCAGGATGATAGACTGGTGTTAAGGTGTCACAGTAAGATTCTGGCATCTACAGCTGATAGCAAGCACACATTTAGCCCTGTCATTAAGTTGAGTACAGTGTTGGTTCGACAAGTGGCAACAGGCAAGTATGTCCACTGAAGGATGCTAATCTCCAGACTCATAGTAAAGTTGCATAAGATATTCAGCGTTGTTTAAATAATATAACTGGTATATTGTTACTTTTATATTCTTGGGCAAATTAAAAGAAATTTATTTATTGCTTAGAAAGTAAATTAAGAGTTTACATCCCAAAGTTATTTAGGATGTCTAAATTCTCTGATTTTCTGCATTTGAAAATTTTTATGTGATTACTTTGGTCTTTATTATATGTTCAAATCATTGATAGATTCCAGTAAAGATAGTGCATTGAGGTAATCCCAGTGGAAAGGCTTTCATTTAGGGTGGCATGTTTTTTGATTTGGTGGCAAAAAAGTGAAAACAGAAGGGGGGGATGTACTTTGTTTTTTAAAAATAAATTTAAGCTGGCTAACAGTGATCCCTTTTAAAGCTAGTTCAGTGATGGTGAAATAAATTTGTGACCTCTTTTCTCCATATTTCACTGAATACTATTAACTAACAACTTAGCTAAAGGGGAGATCAAAATAAATGCAAAAAGTAATAGCATTCAGTTTAGTAATTTAGATTTTACACATCTTTTGTTTCTAATAAATTTCTGTGAAATCACTGTTAATTTTTATAATCTTTGTTTTATTCAAGTATAACATATATAGCATAACACAGGTTGCACAAATTATATGTGGATAGCTTAATGAATTTTCACAAAGTAAATATATGTAACCTTTATCTGGATTAAGGTGCAGAATGTTACCAAGACACTAGAAACATCCCATTTTGGCCTCTCTAGATCATAATGGTAATTTTTGTCTTATTTTTTCCAGATAACAAAGCTTTATTCGTCATTTCCATGTCAGACAATGGAGCCCAAATTTATGAACTGGTGGCACAGACAGTTTCTGAAAAGACTGTGTACGTATTAGATATAGCTTTCTTGCCCTAACTAATATTTTTATTATCTCATGTATAGCATCCACAAACTTAACTTTAGTTTTTATAATAGGATTCTGAAAACCAAAAATTATATAGAAACCAAGCATTTTCTCTGTATTATTTTAGAGACATCCTTGTAAGAACTTGTCCTTTTTTAGATTCATGCCTTTTATTTTGATTTTATTCCATTGAAAGTATATTTTTTAAAGGAAAAAATCCTCAGGAGTGCCAACTGAAGTTTTTGAATGGGTCATATACTTACAATGTTGTTAGATTGTTCCATAAGGTATAGTTTTGGAATCTCTTCCATAATAGTATGTTGTCAAAATAAAGATATTCTCTGGCAGAGTGGAGTTTTTTTTTATTTGTTTGTTTGGTTGGTTGGTTGATTTGAATTTTGGTTTGTGTGCTTTGTTTTTATTTTTGCTTTCTCACTGTATTTAAAGGACATTTCTTTTTTTCTTTCCTTGTTATATTCTGGATTCCTTTCAAACTTCCTGAAGCTGGCAGGACCTGATCTGTCGGATGGCTGCATCAGTGAAGGAGCAATCTACAAAGCCAATTCCATTACCACAGTCACCACCTGGAGAGTGAGTGTTCCTTTGCATTGTAGTAGAACTTACTTTGTATCCTGGGTGAAAAAAGAATAGGATAAGTCTTACATTTTGTTGCAGTGATGTTTGGTACCTCAGGAAGGTGAAAGATTGTTTTCTTTCTTCTACAGAGGAGACAATAATGAAGAAGAACCTTCAAAATTGAAAGTGGAACATCATGGCATTTCAGGCACTAGTTTGCAGAGTCCAGGTAAACTTACCTAATAAGTTTAACTAGAAGAATGTAGTCCCATTATCTGTTAAAATGCAAAAAAACTTTAATACTGGATTAAACTTTAATAATCGTTTATGCAGGTTCTGTCATTGGATATTTGGTTTAACAAACTTTGCTTATGAGCCTTCTGCGTGTGTCAGTATAACACTCCTCTAAGTGCTATATTTTGCTTAAGAGATGATCTCTGTGGTTTGTGTGGGGTTTTTTTTTCAATTATTTCTCAAATGTTCTTCATGTTAAAAGTTTTGTTAAAATAGACTCTACCTTTTCGGTTCCATTGAACAGACAGAGATTTTGGATTAGAATCTCACATAATATCATCAAAACCTCCGTCTCATTCACTGAATACCTCTGGGAAATCAGAGGTAGGCGATCTGTTTGCGGCTGAGAGACAGTTCGCAAAGGAGCAGCATGCAGATGGGACACTCAAGGATGTTGGAGTAAATTATCAAATTGCAGTCCCAGATCCACACTTGTCTATCTCAGAAGAACGGTGGGCACTGGATGCACTAAGGAATTGTAAGTTTTATTCATAACTTAGTCCAGATACTTATGAAGTACTGGAGTTGTATAATGTATAAGCTATGACTTTTCCCTTTAAGAAGTTTACAATCTATTCTGACTATAGTTGGGAGTTTAAATTGGAAGAAAAAGAGAAAAAAAACTTAAGTCTAGTTGGGATGATGATAGAAACCCCCACCTTTTAAGAAACCCACCTTTTTAAGTAAACACTCAAGCAGTAACAATGCAGGTATGTCAAAATTGATTTGGGTTGGGGTGACCAGAGAAGGAAGGCAGGCATCAAAAAGAGAGTTGTGATTATTGCCTTGAAGGATGAGTAAGATTCAGATAGCTATGTAGAAGAACAGAAGCCATTCAGACAAGAATTATGGTGGGACCAAAAGAACAGAGGCAGAAAACTCTGAGGGTGTTCAGAGAGCACTGAGTGGACAAGTCGGCCTGTGGTAGACAATAAGTTAAAGGAGTATAAGAGATGAGGTTGGAAAGGTAGAAAATGTGCTATTGAGAATTTTGAATACCAGATTGGGTCTTCCATACATTAAGGATGGCACATCACAGTGTTTTGAGGGCTTTTCCATACTACACGTATTCTTCTAGCATTCCTGTGGAGAATGTATTATTCCCCACAATGGCCTATGCTACACACATGCATGCGTGTGCACATGAACACCCATGCCACTCTGTTAAATCCTCCCCCCATCCCCCCACCTCCCAGCCTGGTTGGGAATCACTGTTACAAATGGGAGGATAGCACATCTCTCAGGTATACTGAAGTGGGAAAAAGGCTGAGAACAATTACTTTATTTGTAGGGAACCATTTTTAAGCCAGGGTATGACTAATAAAAAAAGACTAATGTGGCTGAGAGCTGTGAAAAGATTTGAATGGAAAGAGATATGGGTGGTGCACTTACTAAAGAAGCCATTATAGTAGTCTGCGCTTGAGGCTAAAAGGATTTGGACTAGACAGGTATCAGAAGGAAGAAAAATAAAGGGAGGAACCAACAAATGCTTAAAATAATTGACTTGTTTGGATGTGAGGACAAAGAAAAGGGAATATTTAGAGATAATTTCAGTATTCGTGTCAGAAATGTGAGTCAGAAAAAAACCACCATCATCTCCCCCCATTTCCTGCTGTCGCACTTTATTTTGTCCTTTTTTTAATTTGACAGGGATATAGGCTCAGTTTTAAGACATGTGAAGATTAAGATAATAAATTACAAGCCATTAAAGAGGAAGTGACTAGCAGGAAGTTGGAGTTTTAGGACTGGAACTTTGGAGAGAGTTTAGAAAGAAAGAGAGATTTGGGTGTCAAAGCCATGAGAATTCATACTCAGGAAGTGAATGTAAAGCAGGAGCACAGAGAGTCAGAGACTCAGACTCATGTGGACACTGTTTACCTAAAGAAACATAAGGTAGACATTAAGGCAATGATGAAAGTAGGGGATGGGTTAAGTTATTTAAAACCTAATTTATTCTAGATTCTCTTGAATTAACAGTCTTAATGATTTCTGATGGTTTGACTAACATTGTTCAAGTAACCATATCATCGTGTGAGTGACTTCATGGCGTATACTTTGCCCACTCAAAATTAAATTGATTCTTCTTTTCAACAACCTAAAGAGGCTGTGCCACTAGTATGATAATTTTTTAAAAAACTGATAAACATTTCCTTATCCCTAGAAATTATATGTACTACTGAATCATTGGAATTTTATTACAAGGCAGTTTTATTTTCTTCTTCACTATTTAGGCAGATTCCTTGGGTTATTATAAATGATAAAGTAAATGTTCTATGTGGCCAATAAAATTAGAAAAAAAATAATGCCTATGCATAGTGTCTCCTGGAAAAAGCAGAACTTTTAGCTTTTGTTATCTTGCTTAACACAGCCTTTCAGTGTTCTTAAAAAGTACCTATGGAGTATTATTCCAGTTATACAGAAGAAAAAAATGGAGGCAAGATATTAGTTATTTAGGAGTTCTAAATAGGAGTACCTTCCTATTCAGAATGTTTAGATCTTTTCAAGTCTACTTTAATGTTAAATCTTCTCTAGAAGATGGTGTTCTATTTCTTTTTTCCAAAAATAATTCATTTCATTTCCAAAAATGATTGTATGAAATTAATATTTTGGCTGTATGTTATCAAAATTAATATTTTGGCTATATGTTATTAAGTTTTGGCTTACTTTTAGAGATTATTGGTAATTTAGATAACTAATTTAATTCTGGCAGTCTGAGGAACTAGTTGTGAAATGTACTTTTTTCCCCCCTTTTTTCACCCTTTCTAAATCTTGTAGTGGGTTTGTTGAAGCAGTTGCTGGTTCAACAGCTAGGTTTGACTGAGAAGAACACTCAGGAAGATTGGCAACATTTCCCAAGATATAGGACAGCCTCTCAGGGGGTACAAGCAGACCGTGGAATCCAGAACTCTGAAAATATTAAGGCCTATCATCCTGGTGAAGGACAGATGCCCTGTAGAACTGGAACTGGTGACATTGAAGCTTGTTATAGTCCACGGACTTCAACTGAATCTTCTGCTCCACGGGATTCAGTGGTACTGGCATCCCAAGATAGCCAGGCAAGTAACATTTTAGTAATGGACCACATGATTATGACCCCAGAGATGCCTACCACAGAACCAGAAGGGGGTCTTGATGAGAGTGGAGAGCACTTTTTTGATGCCCGTGAAGCACATAGTGATGATAATCCATCAGAAGGTGATGGAGCAGTTAAAAAGGAAGAGAAGGATGTTAATTTACGCATCTCAGGCAAGTTTTTTTCCACATATAAACTTTGATTTTAATCATTGTTACCTGTTCTGTATGCTGAAATGGATGTTGTTTTGGTATCTAAGTGTATGTGTGTGTCTATGTTTGTGGCATTTATTTATTCCTTCATTCAATAAAAAATCACTGTATCTACTATATGCCACACTTCTTTCTAGGTGCTGAGAGAGATAGCAGTGAATAAAACACAGGAAAATCCCCTGTTCTCATGAAGTATAATTACTGGTAGGGGGAAAAGGAATGGTAAACAAGTAAACAAATAAGTAGATGTTCAATAGTGAGATTAGGGAGAAAAATAAGTCAGACTAACAGGACAGAAGGTAATGAAGGCAGACAGGGAGAACAGGGAAGAAGACCTCTGATGAGGCAGCATCAGAGACCTGAGCAGAGACCTGAGTGAAGAGAAAAAAAGCCATGTTGATACCCGGGAGCAGAGTGTTCCCGCCGACGGCAGAGTGAGGCAGAGGCTGCGCATCCGGAGCAAGCGTCTTGTAGTTGTGGAACACAGGGTGAGGGAGAAAACGGCAGACACGAGCCAAGTGTTTGGCAGGGAAAGCGGTGGCAAGATCATATAGGGACTTTGTAATTTCCAGCTTTAAACTCTTAAAATGCTAATATTAAATTACTTAGAAATTACTATGAAAGTTTGGTAAGTTTAGCTTTAATCTGAAATGAGAAAATTCTGATGTACTTAAAACTAAACTTGGGAATTAGTGGCTTTCCCCCCTTTTTAATAGCTTTTCAAGTTGTCAGCATACTATGTCATCTCTATTTTCTCATTTTCTGATGGCATCATCAAACTGTTCTGTCTCTATCAATAGGAAATTATTTGATCCTTGATGGCTATGACACAGTGCAGGAGAGTTCCACAGATGAGGAGGTTGCTTCCTCACTTACCCTGCAACCCATGACAGGCACCCCCTCTATGGACTCCACCCACCAGCAGCAACATTCTCCCCAGAATGCTCATTCTGATGGGGCAGGTTCACCGTTCACCCCAGAATTCCTGGTCCAGCCGCGCTGGGGAGCTATGGAGGATTCCTGTTTTGAGATCCAGAGTCCCTCCTCCTATGCAGATTCACAAAGCCAGATCATGGAATACATTCATAAGATAGAGGCTGACCTTGAACACTTAAAGGTACCTAATACTTGAACATCTTTGGGATTTGATTCTATAAGAAACACATTTAGCAGGGGGGAAGTATGGAATGATTGAAATGCTGATGTCAATAAAGTTGTTCAGGTTGTAGATTTGTATGTGTTCTTTGACCATTATTATGAATAGGCCTGAGTAAAAAGCTGAGATTGGCTTTGTTTCTCTTATGAGAAATCACTAGAGCAGAAACAGTTGTAGCTCTATAAACTATGTGTTTGTGTGTATTTCTAATTTTAAGAACCTAAAAAGCTTGGGGTAGTTGGCTGGCCTCCATCAGACTTTATGAACTACAAGCTGAGGTAGATGGGGTTTATATAGTTATGAATCTAGTTTGGGAAATGCTATAACTTGCTATAACCTATTAATTATCTGTGACTCATTAGGTGACGTTGGTAGTTTCCCAGATGCTATGACAGATAGAAATTGGCTTCAGTTGCTCCTGTAATCTAAAGACCTGGTCACGAATGGGACTTTTGTAAATTGGTTATTGAAAATGTCACTATTTCAAAACTGACTTGTGTGGCAATTTCTGAAAGAAGGACCCTATCTTAAGGTTTGCCATCAGGAGACACAGCCGCTAGAGCTCAAACATTTTTTTCATGACGTCATTTAGTTGGGAGGCTATTAGGGGCAGATATTAAAGTGTTGTTAGCTTTTTAGCTAAAGAGTAATCTACCTTAGTTTCTCTTTTAACTTCATATGATAGATTTTCTCCTCTTTTTATGATAGTATGTAGTATCATTCTGTGCCTGATGGGATGTCTAAAAGGTGGATTCTCATAAACAGTTGGGGATATGGGCAATAGGGGGATATGTTCAGAGAAATGTGCCATTATGCATTTTTATCAGCGTGTGAACATCATAGAGTGTACTTACACAAATCTAGATGAAATATATGTTTTAGTTTATATACATATTTTCATATGGAAAACCGAATGTCCCGGCACCATTACTGAATACTAATCTTTTTCCCTACTTGATCTGCATTGCCAGTATCAAGTGCCATATATCAGGTTTCTTTTTTTTTTTTTTTTTTTTTTTTTTTTTTTTTTTTTTTTTTTTTTTAAGCAATGTCTAAGCAAGGAATATCAGGTTTCTATATATGTTCCATTATAATCTTATAGGACCACTGTTATATACATAGTCTGTCGTTGACTGAAACATGTTTATGTGGAACATGACTGGAATTAATGCCACATGATGTGGGACTATTTTCAGGGTGATTCCTGGGGATGGAAGAATTACCTTTACTGGTTACCTCCTCTACTTTCTTTTTACATGAGAAGGTGTTAACTTATTCATTCAGAGGAGAAATGGGTAAAAGGAATGAAATTTACTTTTCCCACTAACCAAATTTTTAATGATGTTAATGTTGAAATTTGGGAGCAATATAAAAAAGCCTTATCCGAGTATGGTGGCTCATGCCTATAATTCCAGCACTTTAGGAGGCCAAGCCAGGAGGATTGTTTGAGGCCAAGAGTTCGAGACCAACCTGGGCAACATAACAAGACCCTGTCTTTACAAAAAAATTTAAAAATCAGGCAGGTGGGGTGGCACACTCTTGTAGTACCAGCTGCTCAGGAGGCTAAGGTGGGAAGATCACTTGAGCCTGAATGTTCAAGGTTGTAGTAAGCTATGATCATGCTACTGCACTTCAGCCTGAACAACAGAGCGGGACTCTGTCTCTTAAAAAATAAATAAATAAGGCCGGGCGCTGTGGCTCACGCCTGTAATCCTAGCTCTTGGGAGGCCGAGGCGGGTGGATTGCTCAAGGTCAGGAGTTCAAAACCAGCCTGAGCAACAGCGAGACCCCGTCTCTACTATAAATAGAAAGAAATTAATTGGCCAACTGATATATATATAAAAAATTAGCCGGGCATGGTGGCGCATGCCTGTAGTCCCAGCTACTCGGGAGGCTGAGGCAGAAGGATCACTCAAGCCCAGGAGTTTGAGGTTGCTGTGAACTAGGCTGACGCCACGGCACTCACTCTAGCCTGGACAATAAAGCGAGACTCTGTCTCAAAAAAAAAAAAAAAAATAAATAAATAAATAAATAAATATATAAATAAGGCTTCTCTTTTCAAAAGTTTTTGTTTTGTCTTTTTCATGACATTCAAATGAAAAACCTATGGGTTTTATTTTACAGAAGGTGGAGGAAAATTACACCATTCTTTGCCAAAGGCTGGCTGGATCAGCCCTCACAGACAAGCATCACTCAGGTATGTGAAAATTGTGGGCTCCACTGGAGAACATTATGTTAAATGAAATAAGCCAAGCACAGAAAGACAAATCTCGCGTGTTCTCATATTTGGGAGATGAATATTAAAAACAATTGATCTCATGTTGATAGAGAGTAGAATAATGGTTATCAGAGGTTGGGAAGGGTAGCAGGGAAGGGGGGATAAAGTGGAGCTGGTTAGTGGGTGGAAAAATATAAGTAGAATGAACTATATTTGATACCACAACAAAGTAACTGTAATCAACAATAAGTTAGGGTATACTTTAAAATAACTAAAAGAGTGGAATTAGAATGTTCCCAACACAAAGAATTATTAAATGCCTGAGATGATGGATGCCCCAATTACCCTATTTGATTAATTCACATTGTATGCCTATATCAAAACATCATATGTACCCTATAAAGATATACCACTATTATGTACCCATAATGATTAAAAATAAAAATTTTCAAAAAATAATTGTAGCCTGTAGCCTCTAGAATCATCCTTCCTTAAACAGGTCACTGAATGAAATTATTTATTATTCTTTAAAGTGAAAACCCTCTGAGATTCCATTTCTTTTCTGTCTTTAAAAACTGTTTCTAAACATCATATATCAAGTGGAAGCTCTTGTCTGCTAACTCTTCCTTCTCTAAGATGAACTGCAGTTGACAGTTCCCAGGCCATCCTCTCTTCTCTCTGTTTCTTCACCTTTTCAAAAGCAGAAGGCAGAATGGTGGGAAGCCTGGTAAATCATAGATTCAACATGAGATTTCCTGGTGCGGCCGTGACTCCCTAGTGTGAAGGACTGGGCCTGCTCAGGTCTTGCTGTACTTGTCTCCCCTTGATGCAGGTGTCCCTGTGTTCAGTGCAGCAGTCTGTTGTACCCACCTGTGCTTCTGTACTTTAGAATGGGACAGTTCTGATTCAGAAACAAAAGATACAACCATACCCATAGATTTCATGGGTATTCTTTGCATGTTAATTTGTTCTTTTTTCCTAATGTGATTTCCATATATCTTTCTTCTCAGATAAAAGTTAGAGCCACGTGTGCTGGAGGTGACTGCAGGTTGTTGGATTTTGAGCATCGGCCTTGTCTCATCACATCCTGGCTCCAGTGTGCCGCAGAGAGTGTGTGACAGAGGATCTGCCTGTGAACCACCTGGGGTTAGCCATGTCCCAAGGTGCCCAGAGCGGGACTAGTTCTTCACAGTGTGGCAGCTGCACTAGTCTGTCAGTGAGGGAATCTCCATTCTCTCACTCTACTCTCCTCACTATCGGAAATTCATTTTGATTCAGAACAAAAACCAAATGTATAGAGCTTTGGGTGTAGGATATGAAATTGTACTTAGACATAAGAAAAAGAGAAAATCAGATGTATTTATTTGACTTCATTCCGTATTTGAAAGCACATTTTAATTTTTATTTTGCCTTGTTTTGTTTTAATTGAGTAGTGAGAGTTTTAGCCCTTTGTATTTAGTACACCCAAGGATCAGTTGCTCCTAAAGCAAAGAGGTCAAGATGGGGAATTAGGAGGTTGGGTAGAGAGGGGAGGAAGAGGAGGAAGTGAGAAGGGGAAGGAAGGAGCATCTTGCCTTCACTAAACTATATTCCACGCCCTCTGCTGTCCAATAGGCTGCTTTTCTGAGGGTCACCTCAAAGGCATAGTATGCCCTGTGGCTCTTATGTGCAGAGGACTTGAGCTGTGTGCTCCCCAGGTGGTCAGAGAGTAGGTGGGCTTCCTCCCACCCTGAGGCAAGCACCTCTTCTCTGTAGCTGGGATCAACCCCCAATTAACAGGAATCCTCAACATACTAAATAGCAGGCACTTGAAAATGGGTGTGTTTTCTTCTTTGTTGTCTTTTCTATTGAGGGTTGGGATTTGGGAGGGAGAGGAAAGCAAATTTTATTTTCTTGACTATAAATTTGTTATTCTTGGTATTGTTTCATTTTTATAATTATACATTAGACATTGGCACTTGTGAAAAACTATCCCTGCAGATTGAGCAGGAAATAAAAAGAAACAAATAGAAATGCTTCAGATGGTGGCAGGGTTGGGGGTTGCCAAGGCAGGGTGGGATGGGAGTGGGTAAAGAGTTCCGGAAGGTTATCTGACTGAATCACTACTGAGTTGAACCATGGCTGTCATTGGCCACGGGTACTGCTGATTATAAGGCCAGTAAAATTTTTAGTACCTGGAGGTTTGACTCTAAATTTTGCACTGATGGTGCCAAAGGGCTCTGAGTCAAAAGGCGAGCCAACAGTGAAGTGGAGAAAGATGTGGTGGAGGAGGTAGAACTGCTCACATCAGCTCCAGAAGCACTTCCTCTGACTTCACTGCTGTAGCTCTTTCCACACTGGGCCGTGACTGACCTTAAGAATTGCAGACCAGAACATACACTGGATACTGCAGGCAAGGTGTTGGTAACTGCCTGCTCTAGAACAAATAGTAGTATTGGCAGCACCCTGCAGAGGACAAATGTTTCAGAATTGTTACTTGAGAACTCCTTCAATTATATTGGCTTTCTGTGGTTTTCTTTGTGCATTAGGTATATATGTTTTGGAATATTTTTGCCAACTAAAATGGAATCTGTGAATTCTGTTAGTAAACAAGGAGTTCATCCACTGCTCACGTCTTTCAGTAGTGCCCTCTGAACTCTGTGAGTTGCCAGGATATAATTTTATTCTTTCCTGCAGTCCAAAAGAAAAAAAAAAAAAGATTTTTCTCACCACAAATGGTAAAGATTCCCACCTACTTTTATAAACACCACTACAACTTAACAAGCTCATTTATTTATGTCCAGATTCCTGTTTCTGTCCTTTCAAAACTGATGTCTGTTTTTATCTTTGGACCTCATATATAAATTGGAATTATATTTTTAGTTATAGGCCAAGTATAATTTAAATCAGTGTGGGATTAAAAATTTTAGAAGCAGAAGCTGATATATAAATGAAGCTTGGAACTTGGAACTTTCTATATCTCTTAGGAGGAACAAGTAGAAACCAAATGGTTATATTGTGCTGCTAGAAATAATGTAGTCACTCCCAACTAAAAGGGTTACACCTGTAGCCACTTGACACTAACACCATCAGGGGGCAACTAATGAGGAGAAAAGTAAATACAGTAAAACTTTCATCTTAACTTGAGACACTACAGGGTAATTATATAATTCTCTAGCACTCAATTAAGGAGCTTCTAGGTTAGCAAAGTTTCAGTCTCTTTTCTAGCTCAAACAGTATCTTATCCTTAATTATCTGCTTTTCTTTTCCTGCTGTTTAACCTCTTTTTAGAACTGTTACAGGGCTAATTGGAAAAATACTTTGACCATAGCTCTAGTGCTTTCAAATAAATTCATATTTAGATTTTCCAACAAAGCCCCAGGATAAAGTCTAATTCTGAAAAGATCTCAAAATTTTAAGTGTTCTTTTTATCTTACCAGCCTAACTACTTCCCTTCTCCCTCCCAACCCAGCTTCCCATGCCTTCCATTTCATTTTAGCCATTATAATCACATGCATTTGACTTTCATATTATATTTCTCTTTCAGAATGATGGAATTAGCTATTAATATCCTGTCTTTGAGTGAGACTGGTTACCATCAAAGTAGCTTTCTCTAAGTTACATGATTAGAAGTTGGAATCTATACTTCTATACTGAAGGGTACAAGGGTGATATACAAAGCAACCTTCCCAGAGCAAGAAAGCTACATTTTTGCTGTTGAAGTGAACTGCTGTGACACTGTGCTCTCTTAGTGGGCTTAATGGCTCCTTTGCTATTAAGTGGCAAATTACATTTGGAGTGTCTCCTTCCTTTACAGAGAACAGAGTTAATCAAGGCAAATCAGCAAGCCCCCAAAGTGCTATAATTTAAAATCATTACTACCTTAGAAGCCATATATTTTGCATACTTTAAAATCAGCTAACTTGGACTGCTTGAGTTATGTTGGCTTTTAGAACTTAAATTGTAACTATTTATTATATTATATTGCATGGGAGGTATATTTCATAGCTGTTCTTGGCTTTCTTTTCCCCAAGATAACCTCTAATGACTGTTAGAAAGGATGAGTCCCCTTTTTAAAAGTTTTTTTGTTTGTTTTTTGGGGAGGAGAGAGAGTAGCTACTGTGATAGTAGAGGAGAAAACTCCAGTTTTTCTTATTTTTAGAAGCTAAAGAAAATAATTATACTTCCTGTAAATGGTCTTTTATGTGCATCCTTTTTTCCTTTTTGATGCTAGTAAATTTGGTGTATTACAGGAAGCTTCCATTATTTCAAACTGGAACCTCTCTTCTCTGCAATTGGTATATGATGTTATTTTGAACTACTAGAGCTTTGGTCAGTATTTTCTTTCCTATAAGTCACAGAGGGCAACATTGAGAATTGTGTGCATAGGACTTCAAAATACAAAATTAGCGGGACCTTACAGTCAACTTCATGCTGGCTACTGTTTTTCCCCTGAAAATTACAAATTTTTGTTTTATAAATCATGTTTTTTCTGATGTTTCTACCCCCTTTTCAGAGTGATCTGCAAAATTGTTCTTTCCTCAAGAAAAGAGTTCCTTTTGCCTGGTTCCTTATGCCTTCCCCACTGGTACTGAGGGTTTTTGATAATAAATTGGTAGGAAAAAAAAAGTACCTCCTAGAAGGAAGCCCTGCCTGCCATTTCCAGGTGCCAACTGCTAAGCAGATGTACTGCAAAGATGGTAACTGTAATGTGCACACTGTTGGTTATTTTTAATAAGCCTCTTCCTACTAGAACATTTTATTTTCCTTGTTCACCATACAATCATGTACTCTTTAACAGAAATTGCTTTTAAAAAAAAATCTGGAACTATCTTTAAAAAACTTTATTAATAATCATGTATTTTTACTGATCACATTTTGAAATGCCTAAAAGACTTTATTGTTCTAATTATCCAGATGTACCTTTGTAAAATAGCTCTTTTATGAATTAGCTGATAAGGCTGTATGTTTCTGGAACAAAATATTGGTCATTTAAAAACTTTCTGTTTTCTGGGGTCTGGGAAAATAGAAAATAAGAGTTCAAATATTAAATAAGCTTAAAGGAACCAAGTATGTGACTTTTTCTTTGTATTCTTATTGGTCTGTCTTATCCACATTACATTAGAAAGGTTGAGGAGTTGTGGAGCTTGTAATCAATCTTACTGCCGGTGACTCCCAAACATCTTCCTGCCTCTTGGAGCATCTTTACTAGTGAGACTAGCTAGTTGGTCTCTGTAACAGATAAACCTCCATGACAGCGCTGGCAGCTGGGATTGCCCTAGCATCTGCACGGCTTCATTGTTGTTTTTTTAACACCTCTACTGAGATACTTACATATCACATAATTCACCCATTTAAACTCTGTAATCCAATGGTTTTTGGTATATTATTAATTTTTAAAAATGTTGGTAAGATACATATAAAAATTGTGCCATTTTAACAATTTTTAAGTATAAAATCCAGTAGGATTAATGAGCCAGATTTTATGACTCACTTGAAAATAACTTTTGGTTGTAATACTGCCCTAAATGAAAAATATGATGTCTTTATTATTATATCATTTCTATCCCCAAAACTGGGCTTCCTAAAGTACCAACATTTCTGTGCTTTTATGAATGCCATTTGAACTCAAAAGGCTTACTGACTTTTGATATTTTCTATATTTTGGCTTTTAAATATAGGTATAATTGGACTTATTCTTAGGATGGTATTTTAGTTTTTAGGCTTTACGTACATTTGGCTGACAGAACTAATACATATAACAAAATGCTTAGTATTTTGTAGGATCTTTTAGTTAAACCTTTTAAAAATTAAGAATATCCAGATGTACTTTGCAGAAATCAACCTGTTTGTACTCTTAGCTCTATTTACAAACATAACATATTTATGTCTGGTGGAATAAGTACCCATCCCATTCCCACTTGCTCTTTGATAGCTACCTTCTAATAGGAATAGAGAAAATAAAACTCTGCATTTGTTTGTGAACAGTTACTTCTACTTTTTACTGTCCACTTTCAAGCCAAGTGATTGGTTCACCAAAGGTTTAACACCAACTTCAAAGATAAGAGGATTTTTCCTGATTAAAAAAAATTGCTTTTTAATTATATTTAATGTCTTCATGATGTTTTATGACTTCTGTCATAAACATTATGGAAAAATAGCTGAATGTAGGTATTTCCCATTTTTTCTGTAATGTCAAGAATAATTCATGTTACTAATTGAAAACAAGGAAAATTAAAATCTTCCTTGATTTTTAGCTGTCAGGAAATATATTTGTTTTGACATCTGAGACATCATTCCCTCAGCATCAGTGGAGGCCTTGGTTTGAAATCATTTAAGGTAGGTAGAACTCTCTCTCTTGCCTTTTCCCCTCATTTGATTAGCATGCTTTTGTACCTACCTTTACGAGGATTTTATTTTAAGGGATCTTTTCTTTGTATGGGATCAGAGGGTTGCAGCTGCCTAAATGCCTCTTGATCAAAAACACTAATTAGGGTACATTTTAGTAATCATTTTTAAATTTTTGGAGCAGCATCTTTACAGAGAAATTTTTTTCTGCTATCTATTTTAAATATTAAAGGCAAGTAGTATGATATAGCATTTTTTAATCTTTTTGCTCTCAGGACCACTTTACACTCTTAAAAATTATTGAGGACTTTATGGAGAAGTTTATGTTCATGTGGATTATATCTACCAATATTTACTATATTAGAAATTAAAATGAGAAAATTTGAGAAATGAGAAAGTAAAAACTTTAATTCATTTAAAAATAGTAAACCTATTACATGTTAATATAAATCATAGTTTTATGAAAAGTATTTTCCACAGTAAAAAACATTGAGAATAGTTTTTGAAATCTTTTTAATATCTAGCATAATAGAAGACAGTTAGATTCTCATATGTGCTTCTGCATGCAATCTGTTGTGATATGTTGACATATATAAAGAAAATCCAGTCTTACACAAATAAGTATTTTTAAAAGGGAGGAATATTTTAATAGCCTTTTCAAATAATTATGGATATTCTTCTTTGATACTACAGTGAAACTTCACAAATGGTAGTTTCTTCAAAGATAGCTCCAATGTGGAATCTGAAATCATATCAATGAAGTTTTTGTATTCTGTTACACTAAAAATCCACTGGTCCATTTTATACTTTTAAATGTATGAAGAGGCTAGGTGCAGTGTCTCATGCCTTTAATCCCAGCACTTTGGGAGGCCAAGGCGGGAAGATTGCTTGAGTTTGATACCAGTCTGGGCAACATAGCAAGACCTTGTCTCTACAAAAATTGTAAAAATTAGCCGGATGTGGTGGTGCATACCTACAGTCCCAGCTACTCAGGAGGTTGAGGTGGGAGGATTGCTTGAGCCCAGGAGTTTGAAGCTGCAGTGAGCTATGGTCACACCACTGCACTCCAGACTGGGTGACAGAGTGATGTCCTGTTTTTAAAAAGAAAGAAATGTGTGAAGAATAGTATCTTTTACCTATGCATGATTTTGTAATATCCTATATTGGTCAATTGGAAAATACTGGTTTACTGAGTTGCAGATCTTCCACATGTTAACACATTTCTTTATGTAATATCAAGGTCACATTTGTCGTTATCACAACTGATTTCATCACAGGAGTCTCGTGGTAGATACAAATTTCAAAAAATTCTAAGTCTTGAGATCTTGAATTTTATCATTGGCAACAGATACAGTTGTTTTCCTTGAAATGACAGGCTTACTTTTTTGATTTTTGAGGAAATATTTGCCAGATACTCAAGTCTGAATAGCCATTGCTTACCAGTCATTCTTTCCCATTAAAATGGTCTTCTGTTTAAAAACAAAAGTGGCTGGTGTGGTTCTCAACTCAAATTGCACAAGTACTTTTCCTTCAGCCACAAGCATGGTACTTTGGTATGCAGCAGGAGTGCTTTATGCATATGTCCCATTCTGTCACACAGATTATTAAAAAGATGTATAATCAAGGGCTGAGATTCCATAAAGTTATTACTTTTTACTGCTTCATCAAGGGCACTCTTAAGTGAAACTGGCAGTGTCTGTATTGCAAGTGAGAAGCAATGACAAATGCAGTGACTGTTAGTGAGTGGAATTTGGTGCCACAGCCTTGATTCATAAGAAGCTACCAGCAGCTCTACCCTCTATTGCTTTTATATCATCAGTGCAAATGTCAACATGGTGAAAAGCAGATGGAGTCTTAGTAGTTTTATGAAAATAGGTTTGACTTTCTAGACCCCCTGAAAAAATCTTGGGCACCCACCCCAAAATGTTTACACACCATACTTTGAGAACTGTTGGTGTAGTGAAGAGAGCCTGAACTTAAGAGGATCTGGAGTCAATTTCAGCTCTTCTACTTAGTTGCAATATGACCTTGATTGAGTTGCCCTCTCAGTTTCCATTTTCTCATCTTTAAATTGGAGTAAATAATACTCAGCCTGACAGGTGTTGTAAGGATTAAATGAGCAATTATCAAGTACCTGGTTGGTGTCTCCCCAATGTTTTTTGTTTCTCATTCTAGGATCTTAAGTATTAATACTTAAAGTAGGAGAGTAGAAAAACAATCAGTGAATTTATTTAATAGAATATGTAAATATCTCTCTTGCTAATACAGCCACATTCCATGTTTTATAATGCTTTTGTGTGTCCAAACCCTGGACCCTTTCTTTGGAGTGTGTGTGTTTGTATATATATGTTCATTTTTTAAAAATTCGATGCTGACCTCCATGATGATATGCTTAACCTGATTTGTCTTTTAAGTGTAAGGAAAAAAACATACCCGTAACATTGCATTTAGTAAGAACATTGGTTTTAGAAAAACCTATATATTGGACTTGTGCTCTTTTGGTGCTACTTTTATGAGGGGGTAGAGTTGGGTGGTAATAGATGTTCCGGCAACTTTTCAGTAATTACGTGTATCTGTGGTGGTTTTCATCTTGCTACAAGCTCCCTTTTATGTGCAGTGTGCTAGTACTTTTATTTATCTTTCAGTTAAAGTGAGATCTTGGTAGTTTTGAAACCTCTTTATTCTCTTCCAATATATGACCTGCTTACTTTCTTTTTAATCCTTAAAGATAGTCTGAGTTATATTGTGGTTATTTAATGAGAGTTTATGTTTTGTTTTCCTAAAAATGCATAGATCCATGTCTCTAGCACTAAAGAGCATGAGTGATTCTCATAATCAAATCATAATAGTACTTTGAAACCTTTTCTGAAGAAATGAAGAGCCCAGACATAATGGATGGCCTGAAGGCTAGTGTATGACAGAATTTCTGGAATTCCTCACTGCTTTCCCTTCTATCCGTAGGGAGAGGGCCCAAAGGCACCAGGGAAGCAAGATTAAGCCAAACTGAGTTCTTTTTGTGTCTGTGCTGATTTTAGCTGGTTGTCTAACCTAGAACAAGTCATTTACCTTATCCGGGCCTCAGTTTTCTCATCTTAGTACTACGGAAGTTGGACGATGATTCTCTCTCTGTAAGGTCCCTCCAATTCTGACAGTTTGTGAAGTTGATAAAACAGGAAAACAGAGACAGAGCTTACCTGCTAGCTTGCTAGGTAGTCTCCGGTAAGCTCTATCCTTTTCCTTTCCTGACCTTGTGTGTTGCTCCAAATAAGAGTATAACTTTAATATCACTCACTGAAGTCTGTCCCCAGAAAATTCTTTTTCTCCTGTTCTTCTTTGAAGTATTTATCTTTCTTTTGATAACTTCCTTTAGTTCACTATTACTTACAGTCTGATGAAGCATTGGTTTCATCTCTTCTTTTGTCCTGGTCTCACTGCCAGTTTACAAGATACTTGGAGGCTTTTGTGGAAGAAGATCTGACGTTCCCAGTTCAGAGGAGACTTGCTGAGCATTGGCTGAGAAGAGATTGGAGGTCTTGTCTTCACTCTAGCTTGTATCCTGAGTGATGGCCTGTTCTGAAAGGTTTATGAAATTTGGAGACTTCACAGAAGTTGAGTTCCTGGAATATGAGCTAGCTGGATTATTCAGCAAGCAAATGCACCACCAGAAAAACTATTCCAGCCAGCAAGAATAAATTCCAGAAAACTTAGAAGCTTTCACTGAATCAAGTATTTACAAACCAACAGCTCAAGTGAAAGGAAAAGAGGTGGGACATAACTGTTGCTATGCTTTGCCACCTATTGAGAGTAAAAGACTCAAATATGTTCAACTTTACTCTTTTCCTTGTCTTTACTCTTTTCCTTGTAGAAATTGGTCTCTCTGGGATAAATTCTAACCTGGATGGGCAGTCAGTGACATCTGCCATTCGTATGGAGCCTAATGTTTGCTTCTGATGGGGGTGTCTGCATTCTAATAGGAGTGTTTGGGAAAGGTGCTAGATCTTTAAACATGAGTTATGATTAACTTACATTCTTAACTCTTCTTCCTCTCTCTCCTTCCTCTCAGAGGTGTTCTGAGCTGAATTGCACTTGATGCTGGGGATACCGAGGCAGATTAAAATAAGCAGGAATCTTTCCATCTTGGGCCAGAAGAGCTTGGCAGCAGTGACTAAAGAGTTGATTGGTTAATTGGTTAACTTATTCCCAGCTCTGTTTCAGAAAACAAAGACTTGCTGGGGGAGCAGGGTGTTTGAAGATGGTTTGAGGAAAAAAATGAAACATGGGGAAAGGTGGGTACAGATTAGACTCATTTACAGGATTTATTACTAGGTGCTGTGATTTTTTTTTCTTTCAAAATGTCTCTCTGATTTACCCCTTGCTCTACTTCCCTTGTAGTCAGGTCATCTTGCTGCAAATTTCCATATCTAAAACACTCGTATAAATTGCCGCCTCCTGCTCTGCAGTCTGTCATGCACATGGCTACCTGTCCAGTTTTCCCCAAAACACTACTTTCATCATGCCTCTTTCCTGTCCAAGAACCTACGATGGTTCTGTGGTTACTGTTGTATCAAGACTAAGCTCTGCTTAGTTTCAAAGATGTTCATAATTTATCTGGCTAATGTTATTTCCCTCTATCACCCATTGTCAACCATTGCCAGCTCTTCTCCAGTAAGGCTTGAGCCTCTTCATGTCTCCCCCACCTGGCATTTCAGGTCCTTCCTCTGCAGTTGCTTTTCTGTCTGAAAGGCATTGCTTCTTCCTTTCCGAATAGCCAAATCCTGCCCATCTTTTCAAGCTCACCCTTTTCATTTCCTGCAACCACTAGTTACTGATTTGTTTGCCTAATTCTTTCTGTAGCTGTGGTTTTCCCTTACCCCACCTGACCTCCCATCTCCACTTAGAATACAAGTATTTTTGAGTACCCTTTTTGTGCAGGGTAGCGTGTCATGATGTGCAGGAGATTCAAAGATGAGTATTAAAAGTAACAGGTACTATTGAGTCCAAACTCTGTCAGGTGCTGTACACTTACATACATGACCTGTAGTCTTCACAACAGCCTGTGAAGTAAGTGGTTTTTCTCCTTTTTAACAGAGGAGGTGACTGAAAGCTTGTGGATTATGATGTTCCTAGTAGTATAGCCAGGATTCAAGACAAGGTCTGTCTCCCACCTAAGCTTTGTCATTGTTACCCAATGTGGAAATATTTTCTGCCCTTAAAAGTGTTTACAGCCAAATAGTGAAAACAAGACAAGTATTATACACAAATGTCACTTTTCTGCCTTTCTCGCTCTTTAAATTTCAGTTATCTACATTGAACTAATAGAAATCCTTAGAAGTTTGCATTTCATTTAATGTGTTTGATCTTGGGAATGACTTGAACATAGCTGAACATGAAAAAGATTAATTCAGCAACTAAATTATGCTGAAGTCATATAGATTACAAAAGGGAGAGTTAGGAGGTAGGGAGATTAGTGGAAGGCTATTGTGATATCCAACAAGAGGCAGGGAAAAAATGGTGTAGTTGAGGTAGGCTTTACGGATGTTGGCGTATAAGTTAATATACTACATAAAGGAGATGGATAAGTTAAAAAAAAAAAAAAGACTGTTTTGTGAACCTAAAAGATGGGTATTGCCATTAACAAGGAGGGAGGCACGGAAGAAAGAGGTTTTCAGGGGAAAAATCAGTGTAATTTTGGCCATGTTGAGTTTTAGGTAGCAGTGTTGTATCCATTTGCAGTTGTCCAACAAAAAGTGGCAAATAGAGCTCTGGAGCGAATCCAGTTGAGTCATGCATGTTAATTGTTCAGCTGGATTAAGGGCAGGAACATTGTGTTCATAAAATCTCAAGAATTGAAGGTACTTTAGAGTCCATCAACTGATGATTGGATAGACAAAATGCGGTATAGCAATATGATGGACTATCTGGCCATAAAAAAGGAATGAAGTACTGCTACATGCTTTATAAGCCTTGAAAACCTTATTCTAAGTGAAGAAGATAGTCACAAATTGTATGGCCATATATTATGTGATTCATTTATATGAAAATGTGTAGAATAGGTAAATTCATAGAAACAGAAAGTAGATTAGTGGTTGCCTGGGACTGAGGAGAGGGGAGAATATTAATGAATATGGGGTGATGAAAATATTCTAGAATTTTGAGGGTGGTGGTGAAAATGTTTTGGAATTAGATATTTGTGATGGTTGCACAACCTTGCAAATATTCGAAAAACCACTGAATTGTATACTTTAAAATGGTGAATTTTATGGCATGTGAATTATATCATCCATACTGAGTGACTTGATGCCTTCATCCATCTTCTACTTAAACTGGAAGTAGGTAAACATCTCCTGTCACAGGGAACTTAGTCTCTCCTCCAAATAACCCGTTCCGTTTTTTGAGACCTCTACTTGGCATATGTGGCATAGTGGGTAAAGAGCATGCATGGTCTTTGGACAGAAGACCAGCGCTGGCTTTGCCACTTACTAACTTGTGTGACATTGGGCAAGTTAGTTAACTTCACCAAGCCTCAATTTCATCATCTGCAAAATGGAGGTAATAATAATACCTACCTTGTAGGATTGTGTTGGTGAAAAACAATGCTTGTGAAGTGCCTAGCACATAGTAAACACTTGATAATAGATTTTTTTTTTCATTATTTCTTGCCTGTTCCTCACAATATGAAATACCTAGTAAGAACTCACTATACGTTTTTGAATTTCCTGATAGGCAAAAAAGTGGAAAAATAGGGCAACAACATTTGGAATGAGCTGTGCAAATGTGTGGTTTTTGTTTTTTAAGAATCTCAAAGGATCTGCTGATACATTTACATCAGGTCAATTTGCCAGCAGTTCTGTTTTTTCCCTTTAGGAGGCATGTGAACAGAGTAGCAAAAGATATGAGGTGCTTTTGGATTTCGACAGCTGCATTATGGCCAGCAAGATGCCAGGGGAGCCTCATGTTTAGTTTCAGTGTTTCTCTCCCATCCACAAAGATCCAATGATATTAAGAGTTGAGAGCAGATTTATTTAGCATGAGGCAGCTGATCTGAACCTTCCTAACACCCCCATGCTCATTGGTAACTAAAAGATATTAACAGAAAGATAGTTTGTAAAGTGTGTGATTCTTGTCCTAGTATCTTATCCTTGTTTTGGCTAAGATTGGACAGGTATTATGAAATGATGCATCAAATGCCTGGACAGGAGACTATTTATTTAGGTTCAGTCATCAAGAAGATTTGTCAACTTTTTACAAGCCATTTGTTATATGATGTCTAATGCAATCCTGGTGTCAGCTGAAGATGTTTGGGTAATCTCTTGTATTCATAAAACACTTCAGTAAATCCAATAGTAGCAGCCTTCGACAGCTTTGCACCAAGGGACCATCCCTTCCCACCTCTCATTCCCTCTGCTTCCTACTCCCCTACCCCTACCTTATCACCCCAGCTGGGCAGCTGCAACTGCATGTCACCAGAGTTGCTTACTCTCAGAGGAATAAAACAACCTACTGCATCTCCCCTCCTGCTTTTTTAGCTCATTTGTTTGTTTCCAGATGTCTCTAATGTGAAGTATTTCCCCTAATCAATGCTTTAACCTTCTTGTTGGTATTTATTCAGCTCTGTTGAATATACTGCATTAAAGCATCTGTGAGCTCCATGGATGGGAGAGTAAATCTGAATTTCTCTCTGTTCTCTAGAGACATCATAATATTTCCTATTATCTGAGGTTATTGTTTTGCTAGGATATTAATGAGCAGTTTCTCTGCTGGAATTATCATTGCTTCCTTCTTCCTTCAGCCCCCAAACAGTTTTGAATTAACATGGAAACCAAGTTTAATTTCTTGACTCATCTCCTCTGGTTTTGAATTTCTTTCTCTGTTTCATGCCACTGTTGATAATTTGGTGCTCCCATTTGTCCATTTCCTCTGACCCTGCCACTGATAATGGGATTAAAACCCTCCACCCCATTATTTTCTATTTACTTCTAAATTATTTCTGATCATGTGTGCTGTATTTTCTTTATTTAGATTCAAGGTATAATTAGGGAAGAGAGCTAAACAAAAGAACCTTTTTTTCCCCTTTCTGTCACCTTAGTGCTGGGTGAAGCATGCTGTCCAGCAAGTCCCTGTCTTTTGTAATAGCCAGAGGGAAGGTGCCTTTATATGCAAATCCAGATGCCTTAATGGTAGCTTGTTTATCTTACTTTGTGGTTAATGAGATTCTCCAGATATTGTTACTTTGAAGTACTGCTTCTATTTTTATTATCTAACATTTATTAAATGTCAACCATGTGCTCTGTTAAACACTGAATAGCACTGAATAGTCTGGATTCAAAGTCTAGAAAGCTTAGTTTCAGCACTAGTGACTATATATAGAGAGAGAGTGGACAGTGTATGTCATCATGGGGATGTTTTCCAAATATTTTCTATTAAACTAATAAACAATGGCCCCTGCCTCTGAGAGACATATCTGAAACAAGGCACACACATATATAAAATAAGGCACAAAATAAGAGCCATATAAATAAAATATACTTGAGCTTACTTTAAAAGCAAGGTTGATTTTTACTCTTATTTCAAATGATAGGTTGAATTTTCAGCTATTTTGGTCTCACCTGGTTTTCATTCTACAGAGACTGTTTTGATCTTATCATTTGGCCCAAGGCAGAACTGGTGACTTGGCTCAGTTACAAGAAAAGAGCCTGGAACCTTAAGGAGCAAGAGTTTGGATTTTAGCTCGCTTAAATGGTACAACTTGGTTCAATGAGGCACTTTGTACCTCAGGTTCTGTATGTATTCCATCAGGATGACTGTGGGGTTGTTAAAATATAACGGTGGTGGAAGGGGAATATTTTTATTTAAAATCAGAAAATACAACTTCAGGGTTCGTAAGTAACTACTAAATAGGTAATTCTATCTTTGAAATGAGTTTAACACAACTCAGGGTTGAAATGAACAAATATGGTGGCTGTGAAAGCACTTTGTAGACTGTGAAGTGCTTTGCAAATGTATCCTCAAAATGCTTACTATTCCATTTGTACAAATTTATATATAAGATATGCATCCAAAGATATTCGTGCATTCGGGTTTATTTTGTTTTTAATGAGTAAGGTGCAGGGGCAGTAGTGTTGAGCTTAGGACTGAAATTAGTGGGGTCAACCACTAGGGAAGTGTATAGGGTGGTGGCTGCCTGTGTGTACCTCAGGAGGAAGTAAGGTCCTGGGGGCAGAACCACACCTGCTCTTGTGTGCACCCCAGCACTGAAGACAGTGCCTGGCACCTGAAAGGCACTGAGGAATCGTTCACTAAATTCAACTGAAGGTTGTAAAAACAGCCCCAAGAGTAAGCTCCATAAACTTTCCCCTCTCCCTTCCACCACGTGCTTCTTTAGCAAACTATACAATAAAACAGATCCTTATATCACTCTGAAAAATTAAAATGTTATCTTTGGGGGTTGGGGGAGAGAAGACTTATCTTCTATTTTGGTTATTAAATGTATAGGTATTAGTGTGTAGGTATGTTTATGTGGGTCTACCTCTTTTGCTTTTTTATTTCTCAATTTAGTTTCTCTATTCTTCTTTCCTGGCCAAATTTTTAAGTTAACCATATCACCTCAACGGTGGGTCTAATTAATTAGCATTTGAAAGTCAGTGCACCCCATCAGATTTGGGGGGGGGAAGGGTAGCCTGGAGTCAGTTTATATTCAGAAGAACAAGGTATTATTTTGTGTGCTGAGCTTTACCAAGTGCTTAATGCTTGAAAGTGTTTGAAGAGAACCATCTTTCTTCTTTGCAGGAGGTGCATTCTGACTCCGAGGCATAAACACAGTAGATATATTGAGATACTTTTTTATTTTTACTCCACTCACTGTTTTTGTTCCAGAATGTGTATGCATGTGTGTCTTATAAGAAGTCATTATAAAAACAAGCCTGATGTTCATCTATTCAGATTGGTCTTACTTTGTAAAATTTTTTTTCTCATGTAAATATATTCTCTTTTTTAACAAGGCCATTAATGCTATTTACCTAGTAACACTTGAGTATGTCAATAATATAACTTTTGTCAATAGAGCACTTAAGTAATTATTGCCTTTCTAGTATTAAGTACATTCATTGCATTTAAAGAAAAGTGCCCATACATCTAAAGAAAAAGGCCCAAATATATAAAGCAAGTTTTTACTTTCGGTAAGAAATGTTACATTTCTCCAAAGATTTAAATTTCCTTTTAGCCTTGGGCCAAGGAGACAGACTGCAAATCCAAGAATTTAGAGATGGTAGGCACCTCATTCAACCTCCTAATCCACTGCTGGAATACCCTCTATGGCAATCCTGGCAGATGGCCATCCATCTGCTTGTATACTTCCAGTGCTGGGGAGCTCATTATCTCCTGAGGCAACTCATAAATTCTTTCTTATTTGAGCTAAATTTGGCCTCTGTAACTTCTGTCCATTGGTCCTGGTTGTGGAGCAATATAGGAAAGATCTTAACTATTTGAAGACAGCTACTACAACTTCCTTTAGTCTTTTCCAAATTAAGACAACTGAATTCTTTTAAAATTAAGATTTTTGCCTGGAATCTGGAAGAACAAGAATGGAAATGGCGGTATGTTAAACTCTTGCTCTAACATGAAACTTTTGCTATAATTGCAGCTAGCTATCTCTACTAGTATTTCAAACCCAGGCATAACCTACTGTCTAGTTCAGTTCTTGAACTCATCCCTCATTTAGCTAGAATGAGTAAAAAATCTGTCCTGGGTGAATAGAAATCTTGCTATCTTCTTATTCCTTTTGCTCTTCTGAATTCCTCGAGAGAGCCCAGACTCCTAAAAATAGCTTTGAGATAAAATTTAAAGGTTTTTCTTTAGGAGGGAAAATTAAATGCATGATACTGTCAGCTTTTTGAAAGTAGAAACCATGTCCAATTTCCCTTCTCTCCCCTATAGTGCCTAATACTATACTGTACTTGGCTGCTTAATGAATTGTTGCTCTATTGAGCAGTAATGGAAAAAGAAAACTGGCCAACATTGTGTGGAAATATGTATGATGAAATGTATATATTAAATATATATGCAAATACATATGCATATATACACACATATGCATATATGCACTTATACCCATTCTTTGCCTTCAAATGCCTTTATAGTATCACTGTGTTATTTCATAATAATTTGTAGGAAGACTTAATGCCACTGTTCAGACAAAACTAAACTCTGGACAAATTGCAAATCCCAAACACCTGAGGCAGTGTGAAGACTGCCACCTTATTTTTGATATCCTGGGGTTGTTGCATTGAGAAGACAGACCCTTTTCCCTGTACCTTCCACATTCAGTTGCTAAAGTGATTATGCTTTGCTCCCAGGTGGAAAATGTCACTCTATTCCTCATCTTCCTACCTCTTCCTCCTGTTCAGTTGTATTGCTTCTTCAGTTGCTCTTGTTATGGGAAATAAAGAAGGAAAATAATAAAAGGATGAGGAAAAAAATGCAGCTTCCTTAATCTTTGCTTAATGTTTTACCCGATTTGAATTAAATGACCCTCACCCATTCTCACAGTGATCTTTGACCAGTGTCCTTCCTGCAGCATGCTTCCCTTCTAGAGGCAGAAACCCTGCGTTTTTAACCCAGCTTGCTACTTCCTGGCTGAGTGGTTTATATCTATAATGTGGTGTCATGGGGCCTACCTAGACTAACAGTGAGAATCAGATGAGGAAAGATGGATGTGGAAGTGTAAAGCTCATCACCAGTAAGATGCTGCTTTTAGAAGTAACCCTAAAACCCCTACTGCAGTGGTGCTGGTTACAAGCCTTTGTTTGTACAAATGAATCCCAACACCCCTTTTCCCAGATAGGTGCAGCCACAGTTGTAGAACTCCAGCTACAGGCAGATCTGTGGAGGATTCAGACAGAGTTCTGGGTGCATACTCATGCCGCTGTGTGCTAAATGCCCTCAGCCTCAACTGTTCGAGTTGCCATAAGCCATGCGCCCCGGACCCTACACGCAGCCAGCCTGCCAGCCTAGACTATGAGCACGTGACTGAGTTAATTGTATGCAAAATATCATACAGAAAATACCTGATGTCAGAATGGGCCAAAACTGTTAGAGGGTGAGTGTACTACCTCTATGATATCTTTTACTTGACTATGAACTCCAAGAGGACAAGCCCTGGATTCGTCTGGTGTTCTATTTTGTCTTTGGTGCCTCGCACATAATAGGTACCAAAGATTTCTTGATAAAGAACTAATTGCTTCCTCTTGTTGCTTCTTACCAAAAAAAAAAAAAAAAAAAAAAAAAAAAAAAAAAAGAACTAATTGCCATGGCAGCTTATCTCGTCTGCAGAGTAGTAAATGGAAACTGAGACATGTGATGGGAATTAGGTTCTCACTTTAGAGATGAGAGCAGGGCTACAGAATGAGAGGCTGGTTGTATTTTGACCGAGGATGATCCAAACTTTAATTTTCATTTTAGTGTGAGCAATATTCTTTATGCCTAGACTAATAAAATGGAGATGAGGTATTGGGAGAAGGGAGCTGCAAGATAATATAGTTGTCAAGTGGAAGTGGGGCTTTTTAACATTAGGTACAGTGTTTGCAGCCAGGTAGGCTGAATAACATGCTGCTATGAGGCTTGGGGACTATGTGATATCTAAACCACGTGCATATATCTTTGCTGTTTGCCAACACTTGTCCATAATATCACTGGGCAAAACCAGTGCTTATTGCATGCTTTAAGGCATGAGTAAAAATTAAAGGACACTTTTCCTTCTAACTTCAATTCTACTTCAAGACTAGTTTTGTTAGACATTACCCTTTAGGAATGAACTGTTCATTCCTCCAAATAGGTGACAAGAAGGACATAGGAGTTTGAGTTAAGTACACTGGTAGGATTGATGAATTGTAATACTGTATGGCAATAAGGATATACAGTCAGGCTCACATTCCTCAACTGTGAAACCCAACTTCAATTTAGGTTTGTAGAGACTTCAAGCTTAGCAGGGACCCATAGTTTCATATTTGCCAGTTAGGTAACTTTATCTGATTCATCTGGACCAATGACAAGAGCAAATTTGATTTTCCAGAATTGTGTACCTCACTAACCCTTTTTCTATATTGGTTTAATTCATTCGGCACATTTATTAAGCACCTACTATGCCAGGCATCGTGCTGTTAATAGAGATTTTTTAAATCTATACTCTCATTATGAACTTGTGTTGAACCTTCAAAGGGATCTTTGGAAAAGAAATGGTAGGTAAATTTAAGATCAAATATTCTGCTTCGTGGATATCCCTGCGGTAAACAGAAAGAAAGGAGAAGCTAAAATATAAATTCAGGAGAACAAGTTCACAGGCTGTTAGTGAGAACAGACATGAAGTAAGTTAGTGACCATAAACTCTAATTAAAGTGCAAGAGAGGTCCAGCAAAGGGGGTAATTAATTCTGTTGGGAAGGGACTAGATAGTGATGTATGAGAAACTTCTAGTAGGAGAGGATTCCTAAACTGAGTTTTGAAAGGTAAATAGGAACTTGTGTATCTGTGTGTGTGAGGGTGAGGCGGGGATTCCAGGCAGAATTCTGTGTGTGAAAGGTGCAGAGGTATAAATAGGATGAGCAGAGAACTCGAAGCAGCTCGGCATTGATGGCATATGAGATGGGTGGAGACGGAAGATGTGTTTTGGACTCAATTTTACCTGAGAGGTCAAAGGGTCGTGAAAGGGTTTTAAGCTAGGGCGTGAAGAGGTAAAGTTTGTTTTAGACACTCACTCTGGGGATGAATTGGAGAGAGCCAGTCCAAAGGCAGGGGGATTACTTAGAAGACTGTTGCAAATAGTTTCTAAGACATGGTGACCAGATGATGGCATGTGCCGCTAAGAAATGTGAGAAGTCACCTGGACACTGTGTGCCTCAGTTGGCCCCATTTATGCAGTGGGATCACTGTAATCTTGTGATGAAGCTTGGGGAAAGACATGGTAGGTAAATTTAAGATCAACTGTTCTTCTCACTGGATACACATGAGACAAATACAAAGAAGCAAGAAACTAAAAATCCAAGAGAACAAACTCTTTCCTGTGGGCTCCAGCTGCCAAAGAGCTTGGATCCACCATACTAATCACGATGCCCAAGCACAGTGAGGCCCGTTGGTCCAGCACAGCACAGCAGCTGGCTGGGAGGGAGGCTTCGGATGCGAGGTTCCAGAGGAGGAAGCCCCATTCCCCAACCCTTCGTCTTTTCCATTCAAGGCAGCAGCCTCAGAGTAGACCAGTGGGGCCAGCTTCATTGCCCTCTCCATCCCCCTACTGTGGCATCCAAAAATGATCCGGACTGACCCTTCCTTCCCTAGAGCTGAGCTTGGGAAGTCAGCTTGCCTGAAATTGAATTTTGATTGCCAAGTGGCACTGATATACTCTGTGTAGTATCAGTAAAGAAGAGTAAAGAAAGTGGAGAGCAAGTAGTGAGTACCCCAAAGACTTCAGCAGCTAGCAGCAGAGGGAAGAGACAGGGCGTGGGTGGCAAGCAGCCAGGGTGGGGCTCACAGCAGCCCTCTCTGGCATGGTTGCCCACCCTCTGACTTGTAGGGACTCCTTGCTTCTCAGGGTAGAGGCCTTAAAAAAGGAAAAGAAAGAATCATCATAGGAAGGGAAGAAACTGGGGCCCTCGTTAGCCTACAGCCAAGGGTAACTCCAGAGTCACCAGCAATTTCTGACCTGCCAAAAGCTCCTGCCCCCTTCCCTGGTTAATAAGATGAGTTCACCTCCCAAGCAAAAGAAAAAGATGAAGCCTTTCCCTTAAGTAGTTTTTTTCTTTCTGAACACATCTCTGTGGTCTCGCCGATCTTGCATCCATCCAGTGAAAGGGGCCAGGGATCCATGCTTGGCATTTCAGAGTCTAAAGTAACTTCAGGGATCATCTTGTCTGCTTCCTTCACTTTGAGGGATGTGGATACTAAAGCTGAGGGGAGCGAAGTTGCCTTCCCAGCTCACAGGATGCTCCTTGCTCCTCCCAGCCCAGTGCCTTCCGCTAGGCTCGTTCTACTGTGCCGTCCATTTTGCACATGACGGGAAGGAGTTCGAGGGTGAGGGAGTAGAGGTGGAATTAGAAATTAGTTCTGTGTTCCCAGTCACTCCAGGATGTGCCTAGTTTACAGGTGATCTTAAATCACCTGTTAACTTACATGTTAAGAGGTTTCTTCATCTGTAAAATGGGATTCATGCCACCGCAACACCTACCCTGCCAAATTGATGCAAAGGTTATTGGGAATTGCACCTGTGTAAATGGTGTAGCCCTGGCACACAGTAGGTGCTAAATAATGTTTGGCTGGAGAAATGGAGCCCTGTTCCCAAATGGCAACTTCGTCCCTCAGTCCCTCAGCATTCATCCAGCCCAGCGTGGAGGCGGGGGAGGGGAAGACAAGGCGGCCCACCTTCCTCCCTGGAGCCGCAGGTGCGCACTGGCCAGGCAGCCAGCCCTCCCCGGGGGAATGCAATGCCCGCCGACAGTCTGCAGTCCAGATATTGTCCTTTCATGCCCAAGACCCAGCTAAGTTCGTCTGGAACCAGCTCTTCAGTGAGGTTGTGGTGTGCTTATGACCGGGTGCGGGGGCACGCGTCATTGAGGATGGGAGGGCAGGTGGGATCGGTTTGATCTGACCAGTCAGAGCCCCTGCGGGTTGGAAAAGAGGAGCTAATAGGTTTGAAGGGGTGCCATGTCCTTCGGGCCTCGTCCTATTGCCCCAGGACTCCCATACCCCAGCCTCCCAACGCCGCAGCTATGGTCTACTAAAAACGAGCGCTGAAGGGCGAGTCAGACAGCTCCGGTGCCTCCCTGGTCCGGCCTGCCCTGTGCTCTCGGCGCTCTGTGCCCTCTCCCAGCCTCAGGGTCCTCGTTCGTAGGTAACAGGGGACGACAGCTCCTCCAAATGCTTGTATTCATAAAACGGTGGCCTGGAACTACTCGGCGCAAGCTGTTGCTCTTCAGCCTCCCGGGACAGCGCGGTCTGGTCTCTCCCCACGCAACCTCCCGCTCTGGTCTCCCGCACCGCCCAGGCCGCAGTCTAGCGCCCGGGCACGCTCCCCCGCGCTCTCCCGACCGCCACCAGGGGGCGCCCTGCGCCCGCCGAAGCCGGCCGGGCTAATAACTCCGCGGGCCCGGGGCGGGCTGCCCCTCTGCGCAGGGCGGCGGAGGGTGCGGGCTGCGCCCGGGCTCCCCACCTGAGGTCGATACTCCGCAGCGCCCGCCCCGCAGCCCCCGCGGAGCGCGCCCCTCGGCCCGCCCGCCCGCTGCCCCGCCGGGCGCCTCCCGCTCGGCCCGGGCCCGGCGGCGGTAAGTTTGCCCTGGCCGCGCGGGCCCCCACCCGCCCGCCGCCGCGCTGCCCCTGCGCCCGGGCTCCGGCCGCGACCCGGCGGGGCCCCGAGCGGGCGCGGGGGGCGTCGGGCTGCACGCCGGGCGCCGGCCGGCCCCGAAGGGGCGCCCCCCCGGCCGGCCGAGCTCGGGGCCGCCGCAGTTCCCGCACTGCCCGCCGGGCGGCGCCCCGCGCCTCGCCGCGCTCCTCCCGCGCTCCCCGCTCGGCTCGCTCGCAGCCGGACACAGACTCTGCCTTCGCCTGCCGGCGGATCGGGCTGGAGCCGCCGCGGCTGCTGCGGAGGAAAAAAAAGGAAAACAACAGCCCGGCGGCCGGCCGAGCAGCGCCCGGCCCCCGCCTCAGCCCCCGGAGTGCGGAGCCGCCCAGGTAAGGGCAGCGGCCCGCCGCGGCGCCCCCGGCCCGCACCTTGGGCTGCCCCCGCGCCCCGAGTGCCATCCGCGCGGGCCCCTGCCGCGCCCGTGCCCCGACTTCTGACGTCTCTGCCGCTCCTGCCCCGGGGGCCGCTGCCCCGCACCCCGGCCCGGCCCCCGCCCCTGCGCCCTGCCTCCCGCTCCCGCCGTCAGCCAGCCCTGTCCCCGGCACTCGGGTCCCTGCGTCTCCGGATTCGCCGCCGAAGCCCCGCTCTGCTCCCCTAGTTCCTCCAGTCTCCATCCCCGTCTGTCTCCCTCCCTCCGCATCCCTCCCGGGCTCGCTGTCCTCCCGCTCGGTCCTCCCCTTCCCTGTACAACTCCCAGCCCTGCCTCTGCCCCCCGCAGGCATGACGGCCCCTTCCCCGCGCGGCGCTTCTCCCCCACACCTCGTCACCCTCCGCTTCTCCCGGCGCCGCCGTTCCCGCTCCGGTCCCCATCCTGGCTCAGCCCTGCATCCCACGGGCCCCTCCTCCTCCTCTCGCTGCCATCTGCCTCGACTGCCCCCTGCCCCTGCTCTGGACCCGGGCCACCACCACACCCCCCACCCCGCACGCCGTCTTGCTGGGGGAACCAGCGTCCTATCAGAAATGACCCTCTTTCCCGGTACGAATGGGGCTCCCACCCATCCCACCCTAGTTCACCGAGTGGGAAGTGAGGGAGAAACTCCAGAGACCTGCATTGGGCGCGTGGTGGGGGAGGGGGCGGAGGGGGAGGGGACCTGATTGAGATTCTCCCCAGTGAGGACTGGCGGAGCTGCGAGCCAGCGGCTCAGACCTGGGCAGGGTGGAGGGCGCGCTGGCCACGGCCAGGACGGGGGTTCAAGGCACTGAGAGCACCTGTGTCTCTCCCTGGCTCCCTTGAGCTGAGCAAAGTGAGGGGAGGAGTTGGAGCCTGGGGAGAGTTGGCCCAGGGCCTTGGGGTGGGGGAGGAGGCCGTGGAGGGGGCTGGGCCAGGGCGCCTGTGGCCCATCTGCCTGGCAGCGGCGGGGCAATGCGGGCCGAGCCGCTCCCGGGCTGGACCTTGGGCTGCACGGCTCTTGGCATCTGTACTTGATGCTGCCATCTTCCTCCTGGTGCTGTTGTCTGGTGATGCCACGCGGTGCCACCTCCCTGCCTCCCTCCAGTGGCTCTCCTGGGCATGTCTCTCAAGGGCCTGGGTTGTCTGGGAAAAGGGGAGCTCTGGGCTCAGCCCGGCCCCTTTGCCAGGCAGTGGGCATCTGTCAAGACCAGAGCGAGAGGGCTGAGGACCGGCCCAGAGAACTGAGCCCTGCCAGCAACAAAGAGAACTACCTTCACTTTCACTCCCTGTGGGTCACCTGGGTGGTGGTGACACTTCTAGGAGCACCCAGAAATAGCTGGCGTGGTATCCCCTGGGATACAGGCTGCCTGGTCGGCTGTGGCATCTGAGAGAGAAACTCCGTCCTGCCCGACTCCCTGAGTGTCTGTGCTTGCGAGGTGGGGGCCCGGGCCGGAGGTCGGCTGTGTTCAGTCCCCCCAGGGGAGGAAGCCCCTGGAATTCCGATGGGCATCATCAGACCAGCCTTATTTGCTGAAGCCGCAGCTCATGCCTCATCATTAATCAGGTTTATTATTTTCCTCACTGGCTGGATGTGTTCCTCAAGGTCACGACCCTTCGGAGAGTTAATCTAATATGCACACATCACAATGTCTGGGTTTGTTTAATTTTCCATATTTTGTTCATTTCTTGTGGCCAGGGCTTGCCCACCAGCCTCCTGCCTGTCTCACCAGCTCCGCCCCTGTCCTCCTCTGGACCTGCCCCCTGAGACCCAGAGGCAGCCCTGGTCCCACGGGTGGGGCGGGGAGAGGTGGGACTGGTGGAGGGGAGGTGGGAGGGGATCTGGGTTTTCTGTTTTCCCATCCCCCCACCCCAGGCACCCTGCTCCCTGGCTCCTGTTTTCTCCAGCACCGAAAGTTCTTCCAAGAGACTGGGTCTGCTTCGTGGGCGGGCTTTCCAGTTTGGTCCTCCCAGGAGAGAGAGGGAACTTTGGAGAGGAAAGAAGTCCAGACTCCAGGGAGAAGGTCCCAGCTGCTGGGAGGCAGGGGGTCCCGGAGAGGGGAGCTCAGCTGCGTTGCGGGGGGGTCCCAGCCCTCCAGAGGAGGACGGAGGACAGGAGACCAGCCCTGGGAGGGGGGGAGCCTGCTCAGAGCCGGAGGAGCAGCGAGTGGGCAGACGGTGGCAGTGAGGGTGGGCCACCGCGGTGCAGAGTGGGAAGAGCACGTCTCTTATTACGTCTGCGTAGTACTAACTCCTTGTGTGTGTCGCGTTCTGCAGCGTTCCAGATGCTTTTCAGAGAAATTACTTCCTGGGATCTGCACGAGGGCCCCGTGAGCGTTTGTCTGTACTGCAGAACGCCCTAGAGGGCGGTGGTGCTGGCCCACAGAGACAGAGGCTCAGGGAGGTTAAGTGACTTATCCAAGGCTCCACAGCCACGTCCAAGGCCTCTGGACTCTCTGTCCAGTGCTCTTGGGCGACTCCTTGTTGCTGTTGAAGGTCTCAGCGGCTCAGCCCTACCCATTCCACACCTCAGTCCCTCCCTCCCATGCTCTGGCTCCGCTGCCTGCCGGTACAGCCCTTCCTTCCCATGTGTGAGGCTGACTGCTCCGCGCTCACCCCAGGCCTGGCGGACTCTGTGTTCTCCGTTCTCCTCAGCCCCTAGCCTGGCTGCCCCATACGCTGCCACCCGCCAGACCCAGCGGCCACCCCACCCCAGGTCCTGACTGCCTCTTGCCTCCACCTTGCGGAGGGAGCTGCAGGGTCCCCCGGTCACAGCCTGGGCGCCGTGGCTGCCTCCCCACCCGCTCTCTGGCCCCTTCTCCCTCAGCCCACTCGGTTCTTTTGGGCACTTCCAGGGTCCAGTCTGACCCTTGCTTTGCCACTGCCTCTGTCCCCCTGGGGCCTTCAGCTGCCTGTCCTGTCCTCACTGGGCTCCCAGCCTCCAGCCTCAGCTTCCAGCCCCCCTGCAGCTGTGCCTGTCTTCCCACAATGCTGGCGCTTCTCACCCGGCTACGGGATCCGGCAGGTGCCCTCCGCATGCGGACCCGAGCTGCGTGTCATGCCGTGGCACCTGGCACTGTGTGTTCTTGCACAGGCCCTTTGCTGTCCTCCTCTTCTCCGCCCGTCCACATCTTGCCCTGCCTTCGAGGTGCCACTGGAAGGGGTGCCAGCTCCAGCTGCCCAGTGTCGGGCAGACCTTGTTTCTCTCCTTAATCACAGAGTGTGTGACCTTGGACAAATCGTTTGACTTCTCTGAGCCTCACTTTCCTCAGCTGTGAAATGGGGATGATCTCACGTGCTTCAGAGGGTTGGCAGGGCGGAATGTAAGCAGGACTGTGATTCATCTGGTGCGAGGGCCACCCACACGGGTACACAGGGCGCCTGCCCCGGTGGGGGGCTTCAATCCCAGCTAGACCCCAGCTCCTGCCTGGTATGGATAGTTACCTGTCCCTGCTTGTCTCCCCACCCAGACAGCAGGTCCCCTGAGGGGCACGGCTTTGCCTGATGCCCTCCACATCCTCCAGCTCTGCATAGAGCAACCCTGGCCTCCAACGTCCTGCAGATTGGCCTCGTTCATAGCAGGGACATAAGAAATAATTGTTGCCTGATTATAACATCTGGGCACATAAAATAGGGTATGCCTTACATCTAGCAAATCCGATACGAAGAAAAGAAAACTTATACCACAGCACCAGGCTGGGTAAATTATGGGAAGGAGGGAAGGAAGGAATCAATTTAACATCGTATTGACTTCGTACTCTGCTGGCTTCGCTCAATCACCCCGGCCACCTGTGAGCGAGCTGGGAGCATCTCCGTTTACAGATGAGGAAAGGGGGTCCCGGGGGCCCAGCAAAGCCACACGCCGTGTCCCACATCGCCGGCCAGTGTGTGCTCCGGGGCCCTAGCCCCTTCCCCTGCACGTGGGCATCATTTGCTGTAGAAAGTGGGCGGGAGGCACCTTAAACAACCGAACACTTAAATCATTTCACAGACCCCAGCAGGGGCTGGGTAGCTGTTGAGTCCCTTAGTGTGGGGCGGGTGGACAGCACACCGAGGTGCCCGCTCTGCGGGAACATGACGCCGGTGTTGACGTGCACCTGTCACCAGTGAAGCAGGTGTTCAGACCGGCCGGGGCGGCAGGGGCTCAGCGATGGAGGAGGAAGGGCTTCCCAGTGACGAGCTGGGGCGCACGGGCGGCAGGAGGGAGTGAGGGTTCTGAGGCCTGGGTGGTGAGCATCGCTCATGGGGCAGGTGAGGACGGAGTTCCATCCGCAGCAGAAGGCTCACGGCACGAGGCAGCGGAGCGTCAGGTGGTCGGGGCAGACAGAATGGCCTGGCCTCCAGAGGACCCTGAATGGCAGAGATAGAGGGCGCAGGTCAGCCCAGCAGGCCTGGGGGCTTCATTGAAGACCCCTGGGCAGAGTAGTGCTGTGCGGAAGAGGGGGCTGGGGGCTAGGCGAGGGCAACATCATACGCGGGGGTACGTTTGAGTGACATTTCCAAGGAGCGGCAGAACGTGCTGACAGATTGGGTGCAGCAGCTGAAGGAGCAGGAAGTGTCGGAGATAACTTTGAGCTTTCCAGCCCGGGAGACCAGGGGGATTGGTGATGCCGCTTTCAGAAATAGGGAAGCAGGGGGGAAGCGGGTCTGAGGGAGAGCTGACGGGTGGGTGTGTTCCTGGACACGCTGGGAGGAGGGGACTGGAGCATTCAGGAAGTGCCCAGCAGAGTCCTGGGTGGTGACAGCAGTCTTGTGCAGAGCGCCCTGGGACCCTAAGGTTCTAAGGTGTCTCTGATGCCTGAATCTCACCCCTGTGCCCAGCCTCCTGCCAGCCCCGGCTGCTCTCCCTTCAGGACGTGGGGACTGCTGTGCCTGGCACTCACAGCCCTGGAAGTTCCTTCTCCTGTGTCTGTCACCTCCGGGGACCGAGGGTGGCATTTCCATCCATGAGGGCAGGGACCGCATCTGCCTTGTTCACTGGGAGGCTTCCCTAGTGCCTGCTCAGAGCAGGTGTTAAGTCAATATTTGTCCTATTTAAGGGGCCTCCACTCATGTTTAACAAATGTTTGTTGCAGAGATAAATTTGCAGGCTGTGGAGGGTGAGGAGGGCTGTGTGGGCCTTATGCTTCTGGGAACTGGATGGCCCAGGGTCCTGGGTCAGACCACACGTCCTGATGTCCGGGACCCTGTCCTCTCTGTTATGTGCACACGCTCCGCCGGCTCGGGTAGCCAGAGTCAGGCTGGCCTCGTTCCCTGCAGGGAGGCTGTGGGCAGGCCCCAGACTGCTGTGGGGCCCTGCCTCCCCACCTGTAAGTCAGCGAGCAGGGAAAACCAAGCGGCGACAGTGACAGAGATAGCTGTTCATGGCACTGCTGGGTATTTGGCCGTGGAGGGGCAGACCGGAAGCTGGTGTGCGGATTCACAGCGGGCATCTCGGGAAAGGAGCCAGCTGGGAAACAGGAAATCCAAGCTGCTCATGGCTGCCTCAGTTTCCCCCCTGTAAACATGAGCACATAATAAGCTCTGCCTCATGGAGTTCTCCATTCAGTGAATTAATCCTATGAAGGCCTTAGGGCCTCTGCCAACAGGCCCCAGGAGGAAGCAGGGAGGGGCCAGTCCCCCAGGACAGGGGGGTCCTGGCTGCGGCCTGAGAGGGTAGCTGGAGAGTAGACACATGTTTAGAATTAGAGTTTAAGGGCCAGAGTTAAAGAGAAGGATTTAATAGAATGAGAAATCAATAGCCCAGAAGAGGTTAAGATGTGTAAGAGCGAGGCTGGCTGCAAGGCACACTTAATAAAAAAGGAAAGTTTAAGGAGGCTTGGAAGCTGGGGTTGGCTGGTTTCTGCATTGGATCTGCAGCCTGGGGGGGGGGCGCCCGGGGAGGGAGGCAGTGTCCCAGGAACAAGGTGAAGGGCACTCTCTGCTTCTCTGTTCCCTGTCGGGGTGGCCTGGGTGGGCACCTCCGTTGCTGAGGCTGTCCGTGCAGTGCAGGGGTTGGCCCCTTCTGGGTCTGGTCTGTGCAGGACACAAGTCCCAGCTCTTCCAGTTGGCTCTGGGCAGGGATCTAAACACGCGCACCCCCGACCTCTGAATTTCAGCAGGTGTGTCGAGTGTGCCTGTCAGTGGCAGCGGTTGTGATTGTCAGAGGTATTACCCTTTCATCTTTAAAGCCTCTCTCCTAGCCCAGTGCAGTTCCTAAGACTCTGCAGAATAATGTCCCCAGCAAGGCTGGTGAGAGGATGGGGATTGGGGCCCCACCCTGGGAGGCGGCAGAGCCTATTTTGTTTTTTTAAATCAGAGAAGTCCAGAGTGGTTTTAATGTGGCAGATCTGGCTGTATACCCGGGGCTCCGGGCTCCCCTGGCCTTTGGCCTTACAGGGTCTTGCGATCCTCCATTCAGGAGTGAGAGGACCGGGAAGAGACTTCAAATCATCCGAACGCAGCACTGAAACAAAATCTGACTAGAGCTAAGCAGCAGATGGTTTTGATTCTGTAAAGCACTAGACTGTGAGCTCCTTGGAGGCACAGAGAGGGCCTTGCATTTTTGTCTCTAACACGAGGCTGACATATAGTGCATGTGAATTCAACAACAATAATGACAATAATATAACTAATATTTATTAAATGCTCATTTTGTGCCAGGCATGATGCAAAGTGCTTTCTGTGTGTTATCTTAGTTGATCCTCTTAATAACTGCTAACGATGATCCCCTCACATTTGTATGTTGAAATCCTAACCCCCCAGGTGATGATCTTAGGAGGTAGGGCCTTTGGGGATGATTGGGTCGTGAGGACAGAAACCTCATGAGTGGGATCGTGTCCCTATAAAAGAGAACCCACGGAGCTCCCTCACCCCTTCTACCACGTGCATACACAGGGAGAAGCTGCCATCTGTGGTCCAGGAAGCCCTCGCCAGAGATTCTCGCCGGAGAATCTGCTGGTGCCTTGATCTTGGACTTCACGGCCTCTAGAACTGTGAGAAATAAATTATGTTGTTTACAGGCTACCCAGTTTTTGATATTTTGTTATAGCAGCACAAATGAACCAAGATAATAACCTTTAAGTCTTTTTTTTATACCCAGGTTACAGATGAGGAAGCTGAAATTCAGAGTGGATGATTAATTAGCCCAGAGTCCCATAGCTAGTAAGAAGCAGAGTTGGAATTTGTACCCAGGCAGTCTGATTCCAAACTCTGGTGGTAATTCCTCTATGTGTGTATGTGTGTGTGCACACATGTACATGCAAGCTCATGTGTGTACAAGCATCTATGAAATATACCCTGATCCTTAATTTCCAAGACTCTATGTCTCGCTACCTCGCTACCTCTCCTATCCCTCATCTCTTAGGCAAGGAGGCTAACACTCATTTCTGGAACTGCCTCCCTCAAGCCCCAGCCCCAGCCTGTGCAGCCATCAGCAGGCATGGAGAGCGACCCATGGCTCCGCCACACATTCTGGTGCTTGCCTTTCCTTGGCCTGGTTTCTTTGACCCCTAGTAAGAGGGTCACTGGCAATATTAGGGAATCGGTTAGAGACCCACCTGCACTTGCAGTCCTTGCCACCATGGAGGCCATCCAGGCATGGCCCTGTGGGGGAGGCAGGGAAAAGGCAGCAACATGAAGCATTGATGAAACCCTCTTGTGCGCTAAGTCTGGGCTTTGATTGGCGCTCAGGTGAGACAGGACTCTGGGAGGTTAACAGCAGCCCCGCCCTGGCGGGACCGACCAGGGCCCCATCTACTCACCACCACCTCCAAGGATCCAGCTGGCTGGCCCGGCTGCCCCAGGTTATCAACAAGAGTGGCATCTGCCTGGGGTGCTGGGCTCTCAGCAGCATGCCGGGAGTGTCTTTGGAGGAGATCCGATGGCAGTGTTGTTGTGACAGTTATGGTTGTTATCACTCTTGACGGCACCCCCCAGCCTAGTTCAGTTGGTAAGATCACGACAGAATAACGTCCCTAGCAAGGTTGGTGATAGGATGGGAATGGGGCATCTATCTTTTTGGAGGAAGAGAGGCATTTTCAGAATTGGAGAAGACTAGAGTGGGTTTTGGGAGGGTGAGAAGACCCTATAGAGGTATTTCCTGGTGGAGGTCAGGACCTCTGCTCCAGCCTCCTCCCCTGAGCCTCCACCAGCACAGCCCGCCCTTGTGCTGAAGTGGCAGTGCTACTTTCCGGTGGGCGATCCCATGCTCAGAGGCTTATTAAGTTCCTGGCAATTTCTGCTTCTCCCCAAAGAGCTCCCAGGCCCACAAACCTGAGATGCAGGTAGGGCAGTTGGAATTATTGCCCCAGACTCAAAATCACATAGTTATGTGATTGAGAAGTTGGCTCAGGGTCCAGGGCTCCTACCTGTGCCCAGGGCTCTGCTCACACCCACGCCTTGCAGCCTGGACACTGAGAATACTGCACAGAGCGTGGCGGCCTTTGTCCAGTAACGATAATGCCTATTTTATTGCTCGGAAAACTGAAGTCCAGGGAAGTTAAATGAATGATAGAGTCTTATTCTTGGAAGGAGTGTGAGATCATTGCATCTGACACCCTACCTGATGCTTCTACAGACAGGATCTCCTGTGCATGGATATCCAGCCTTGGTGGCTGCTGCCTCCTCCACTTTTCTTCTTCCTCTTTCTTCTCCTTCTCTGCCACCTCCTCTTCCTCCTTCTCTTTCCCTTCCTCTCTCTCCTCCCCCTTCTTCTAAAAGCTAACGTTATTGAGCACTTACCACATTGCAGGCACTGTTCTAGATGCATTATATGTGTTAAGTTGATCCTCCAACAACCCTGTGAAGTAGGCAGTATGGTCTCATTTGACGTACGAGGAAATGGACCCGCAGAGATTACGTAGCTCGCCCAAGGTGACACACTAGCAAGTGGCAGAGCCAGGGTATAAATGTACCAGCCTGGGCCGTGCCCTTGACCCCTCTTAAGGGAGGCTGTCCCCTAGGTGGGCAGCTATGAATGAGGGAGCACCTGAAGGCACCCAGCACACTGCCTGGCACAGAGAAGGTGCTCGGGAAATGCAGGTGACTTAAAAAATACCAGAAGACTTTTTAACCTTAGACTGAGCCAAATCTACTTCCCCTGGGTCCTTATTCAACATCTCTCCTAGGAACCCCAATCCAGCACTCAGGAAGTGAAGATGCCTAATGATCTAGAAACAAAGACAACATTCAGTCTCATCCTACCTGTGTCCAAGACTCTTCCCCAAACTGAAGTGCCCTGGCCAGGCAGATGACAGCCTGGGGAGCTCAGAGAAATGTCCCAGACTAGGACTTTCCTCTTGGGGGAGACGGCGGCCTTATCCTTGGCCACAGGGCTGTGCTGAGGGTTGCCACACGTCTGGTTCGTGAGCATACATTTCCGGAGTGCCTCTTTCATGCCAGGCGTGGCCACAGAGCAGGTACAGGTGGGCTCGCCCCACGGCTGGGCCCTTGTAAAATGTGTGCATAGTTATCTGCTTAATCTGCCAGCTGCTACATCAGGCCTGGGGTCCTGTGGTCCTGGGAGCTAAGGACTAGGGGACTTTCGGCTCCTTTGCACTGCTAGGAGGCTGGGTGATGCTGCAGACACCCCGTCAGGGGGCCAAAAATTCAGATGACCCAAATCGAAGGGCACAGAGTGGGCAGTTAGGTGGAGGAAGCCCACCAGTTTAATTGAGCTAAAATCCGACTCGCCTTTGAAAAGTAAGAGTCCTGCCAGAGTCCAAAGTAAATAGGCTGGAACATGCGATCTGCCAGGTGGGGTGTAAATTGGCAGTAAATAAGGCAGTCGGGCTGTCTGAGTAGCACAGTTAGCTGAGAAAGTGCATTTCCATCTGCAGGGAGCTACCAGTGGGCCACTGCCGGGCTCTCTCTTCCCCTCTGTGGACAGGGGGGTTGGGGAGGAGGCACGACCTTTGTCCTCTATTCCTGGGCCAACAATGCTGCTGCTCTTGCTGCTTCTCCAGGTCCCATCCTTGCGTGACTGCAGGCCCTCCCAGCAGCCCTGCACTGACCGTGTGTGTTACTAGTCCCATGGGTCATGGGACAACATGCTCAGAGAACCTGAATCGCTGGCGCAGGGTCACACAGCTGAACCCGAGCATTGCCAAGCTGCCCTCTTCTCCTGGGCCATTGCTTCTCCACGTGGCCAGTGCTCTCTAAGGAGCCTCCAGCCCCCCACCCCCACCCCCCGCAGGGTGGGTGATGGCAAGGCAAGGCAAGGCCACACTTGGAAGCTTCAGGGAGGTCATAAGAGATCATCGTCTGTCTCCCCCACAAGACCTGGGTTCCACTGGCGCAGGGACTGCGTTTGTTTCAGCATTCTTTCCCCCGCAGCTAGGATGGTGCTGGCATACAGTAGCTGCTCAGTATGTGTTTGTTCAATGAATGGCTTCCTTTGTGAGCCCCTTGTCTGCGGAGGTCCTGGATCCTGGAGCCCTAGACTGGCAGTGGGCCTTGGCTCTGGAAAATGGCCTGCCTTCACCCCACAGACGTTTCCAGAGCACCCCTTGCATGCCCAGCGTGGCCACAGAGCAGGTACAGGTGGGCTTGGCCCAAGGCAGGGCCCTTACGAAATGTGTGCACAGATATCTGCTTAACCTGACAGATGCTAGACTGGGCGTGGGGTCCCGCAGCTCCAGGGTAAGGACGAGGGGAATTGCTGCTCCCGACCCCTCGTAAGGCAGGCCTATGGGGTTCAAAGTCAATCGTGTGATCTCAAAACACAATTCCCCTTGCGGATCGTGGGATTGGGCTCTCCAGTCAGCATAGCTGTGACCCTGTTACCTGGGCCTTGGCCCTGAGCACGTTGCCCCCTCCTGAAACCCAACTGAGCCTGGCGTCAGTGGGTTGTGGGGACTGGACAGCCGTGTCTAGCGAGAGCAGGGGTGGTGTGTGGGGCGACAGCGTTCTGGCTTCTAGATCAGGGTGAGGGCACTGCAGCTGCCACGAGCCAGGGTGCCCTGGGAATGCGGGCCAGAACCCGGCGCTCCTGCACGTGCCCAGGGTGAGCTGGGGCTGTGTGCGTCCTGGGTGCCCCGGCCCCCGAGCAGTTCATGGGGGACAGGGCAGATGGCACGGTGGGGAGTGGGTACCGCCAGGGCGGAGAGTGCTAGCAAAAGACTGCCTCTGTCTGGGGACCACAGAGAGCGCCCGAGATCCAGAGGGTGAGCTGAGGTCCTAGTTCGCCTCTCAGCCCTGGGGTCCTGGCGCCCATCAGGGCCTGCACCCTGAATGTCCCGGTGACTCTGGCCGTGTGCCAGCTCCAGTTAGGGCTGTCAGGTAAGTCCCCTCCCCTTACCCATGTGGCTGACTGGCCATGGTGCCTGCAGAGCTGGGCTGAAAGAAGGCTGAGGCCAAGGGTAGGCTCCCTGGGAAGGACACTGGACCCACTTGTGATGTCTGACATGGGCACAGGGTGCCATGGCTTTGTCAGGTCACCGTTAGTTCAGGAATCTCATTTTACACATGAGAAAACTGAGGCTCAGAGAGGGGAAGTAACTTGCCCAAAGTCACGTGACTTACAGAATAAAGGTTTGAAGTAGGGTCCTCTGGCCCTCTCGTTCCTTTGGTCTCAAGACTTCATGACTTTCATTAGACTGACTCACAAAGGGCCTCTTATCAAATTAGGTGGCCTGTCCCTGCTCCCTGCCTGGCCAGGGCCTAATGCAGTACCCCCTCCCCCCAACTTCTGGCCAGCCCCATTCATGCTGGGCAGGCATGAAACGAGCCGCAGAAGCAGGCTCTGTCCTCTGGGCGCAGTGACTCTGAGAGACACTCTCGGAAGGGATGGGGCGGGGGCATTGCACGGCCGACAGCAGGCAGTCCACACACACCTGTCAGATCCACGCCAGAGGCAGCGCACTCTGAGTCTGGCGTCTAGGCTGGAAGCGGGCAGAGCAGGACGAGCTGATGGCGCTTCTCCGAGCAATTCAAGGACGCTTCCCGGAGGAAGTAGGACTTAGGGGTGGAGGGGGCTTAACTGGGGCACAGGGAGAGGCTAGTTTGTGGGGCGGGGGAATAGCCTGGTGTGCAGGAGGGTGACAGGGGAGGGCTTGGACAGCCTGAGCTTGAGTCCCTCTCTCTTTACTCACTGTGCAGCCTTGGGCAAGTCAGGTAACGGATCTGAAGCCTCTGTTTGCTTACTAATAAAATGGGGACAATAAAAAACCTCATCTCGCAGGGCTTGGGAAGAGCAAATAAGATAACACCTGTGAAAGGGCTTCTGCAGTGCTCAGGCGCGTTCAGTATGTACCGTGTGAGTTTATGTGACATTCAACAACAGGCAAAGTAGTCTATGCTAATAGATGTTGGGGTAGCAGTTACCCTTGGAGGGGGCGCGGGGGCCTCTAGAATACTGATCGCGCTGTTTCATGATCCGAGAGCTGGTTGTGTGGAAGTTCCTGGGGCGGTACACTTACGTGCACTTTTCTGTTTGTACGTTATGCTTTGATTTAAAAAGACTTTTTAAAAAGTGCTTATTATGGCCGGGCGCTGTGGCTCACGCCTGTAATCCTAGCTCTTGGGAGGCCGAGACGGGCGGATTGCTCAAGGTCAGGAGTTCAAAACCAGCCTGAGCGAGACCCCGTCTCTACTATAAATAGAAAGAAATTAATTGGCCAACTGATATATATATATAAAAAATTAGCCGGGCATGGTGGCGCATGCCTGTAGTCCCAGCTACCCGGGAGGCTGAGGCAGAAGGATCACTCGAGCCCAGGAGTTTGAGGTTGCTGTGAGCTAGGCTGACGCCACGGCACTCACTCTAGCCCGGGCAACAAAGTGAGACTCTGTCTCAAAAAAAAAAAAAAAAAAAAAAAAAAAAAAGTGCTTATTATAATGGCCAGATTATAATAGCTAAAGTACAGTCACTTGATAAAATGTCTAAAAGGAGACCTGGAATGACACTAATAAAAATATTAATAGTAGCTGGTATTTGTTGACTATTTTTAGGCAGTGTGCTAATTGCTAATCCTTTACAAGTGTTTTCTCATTTAATCCTACAACAACCCAGATTTTACAAGTAGGGAAACTGAGGCTTGTAGAAGCTACATAAGTTGGTCAGAGACACACAGCCAGCCCGTGGTAGTGGCAGGGCTCGGGCCAGGCCTGACCCAGGGCCAGCGCGCTCAGTCGAGGGGAGTCTGAAGGACACTGGTGGCGTTGCCTGGACCCCTTCCTCGGCTAGGTGGGGGTCTTGCTCCTGGGTCAGTGTCATCTTTGCAGCTGTGACTACACCTGCAGGGCCTGGAGGCTTTCGTGGAGTGTGCAGAGCAGCCCCAGCCCCCCTGCTGTTCCCACTTGGGAGGCGCTTGGCATGGCAGTAGGTGGGAACAGGAGCTGGGACTGCGTTTGTCTGGAGAGCGAGACGCGCTGTGCTCCCCAGGGCTGTGCTCCCCAGGGCTGTGCTCCCCAGGGCTGTGCAGGGAACCGGGCCTGGGCGGAGCAAATGGTGTGTCACTCAACTAAAGCCCCCAGGGCAGATCCCTGCCAGGGGGACCGGGAGGATGGCAGTGTTTACCCCAGCAGCAGAGGGAGGGACACGAATTCCCTCCATCTCTCCCCAGAGCCTGTGCTGGGGTTTGTATCTTCACAGAGACGTCCTTGCTCACCAGGAGAAGCCAGGGGCACCTGCTTGTGTCCTAGGAGAAGCCGGGGGCACTTGCTTGTGTCCTGCAGGGGTGGGTGGGGGGCCGGGAGGAGGCTGGGGAGTCAGACGCTTAGGTTACCTTTGTTATTCGGCTGAGCGAGGCGGCCTAGCTCACATTAAGCCACCCCTGACGTGTGGCCTTGTCTAGTGGGAGAGAGACGGCATTGTCCCCGCGTCTGTATGCAACTGACAGAGCAGATAAAGTCGTATTGTTGTCCAAGGTTTCCAGCCTGGTGAGGAAAAGAGGGCCTTGGCGGTCCCCCGAGAGCGCTGGAGGAGGATGCCACGTTCCCAGCCGAGCGGCCTCCCCTCCTCTGGGAGGCCTGCCCTGGCTAAGCCTCCAGCTCCTGTAGCCTACCCGCTGTGAGTAGCGTGAGCTCATTAACAAGCTTTTTTTGTTTATGATTGTTTATATGTTGGTTCTGTCACCCCAATTGGTTTGGAGGCTGGCTGAGGGCAGGGACTACTGGGGACCCTTCCTCTGAGCCTCTCTAAGGGATCCCATCCATTGAACAGGTGCCCATCTGCAGCACTCTAGTTTCCCAGAGTGGCTTTGGCTCTCTGCCTCAGGACCTTTGCACATGTCATTTACCCTGCTTGCAACCCCTCCCTTCTCTACCCCCTCTCCTTCTCAAGCTTCCCTACTGTTTACCTGTTCCTTTTCTAGGAAGCCCTTTCCTGCTACCTCCTCCAGCCTTGATTAGGCCATGGCTTCCCCTGTCCTCCCGCAGCCCCCACCCTCCTTCCCTTTGGAGCACCCCCACACTGCATTGTAACTGCCCGCTCACTGCTCAGCCTCCTGCGCTGGGCACTGAGCTCTGGGAGGCCAGGATCAGGCCACCACATCTGCTCCTGTGCCACACAGCCTAACAGTGCCTGGCACCCGGGAGGACCTTGCTGAGTGTTTGTTGAAAGAAGCGAGGCCATTGAGCACCGACGAGAGGAGCAAGCCCAGCTGCTGTGCCCATCTGCATCGGAAGGGTGGCCCTTGGCTGTGACTCCCTCCAGCCACTACAGGCAGGAGTCTGGAGCCCAGCCCGGGCGCCAGTGACCACATCTGTTCTGCACAGCACTGGCTTCCTGACATCTGCACACAGGTGCAGCATAACGGTGTCCCCCAGGTGTGCCTGGACAGTCGAACGAGTCAGTCCCTGTGGGAGTGGTGCCGGGGTGGGGGGCCGGGAGGGGTGCCGCCACTGCTTGTCCTTCCATGGAATTAGGCGGAGGCGATGTTGGCATATCCTATGACTCGACTCGGGGAGAAGCCTCTCTGCCTCGCCCCCACCCTCCCTGCCCCAGCCACCATGCCCACTACGTGCAGGTTTGCTTTCAGGTGCTTTTACATCCAGCATCTCATTTAATCTCCCCAACAACCCTGGGAGGTGGGTGCTGTTGACCCATTCTGCAGAGGAGGAGACAGAGGTCCAGAGTGGTGAAGGTGGCATGCCCCAAGTCACACAACTGGTAAGCAGTAGAGCTAGAATCCAGTTATCCTTTTTTTTTTTTTTTTTTTTTTTTGGCATTTCAGCTCCACCTGCCCTTCCTCCTGGTGGCTCAGTGGCCTGCTTAGGAATCAGGGTGCCCCAAGTGTGAGTTCTCAGAGCCCCGCCTGTTCTTGCCCAGCTCCCAAGAGTCCCTGACCTTGGAAGTGCTTGTGTCCTGACCACAAGGCGCGGGTGCAGAGGAACGCCTGCCTTTGACAAATAGCCGTGTGGTCCCAGGACATGCAGGGCTAATTCAAGTGCAAACAGTGTATTAGTATTTATTACTCATGCTCCACTGCTAATAAAATTTGAGTTTAAAAAATAATGGTGAGCAAATGAATCGGTTGATGGCCTGCAGGGAGAGGATCCAGGGGAAGGATATTTCATCGAGAGGAGTGACAGGGGCCCACACCATTGCAGGCTCTAGAAGATGGGTGTCTTGCTGGGGAGGGGGTGGAGGACTCATTCCTGGGGGCAGCTCTCCCCTCCGCTGCAGTTTGGTGACTCGTTAATCTGCACAGTAAAATTTGTCAGAAAGCACATTTGCCAACGGTGGCAGCATCTCCAGGCTGAGGAGGTGGCTGCTGGCTGGGTGAATAACTTTCAAATATCTATTTCAGTCATCTGTGCCGAAAATCCTTGATTTGGGAAGCCATTTCCTGCAAAGTCCCAAACCAGGGATCCAGACGGAAGCCTCCGTGTTAAACGGCCAGGTTATGAAGCAGGCTGGGTTCCGCCATGCAGGGCTGAGAATGGGGTTCAGAGAGCTGAGAAAAACCAAGGGACATGCCACAGGCTCCGTGATGTAGGATGACAGACAGGGCCCTGGGATGTCAAGGGGACCAGGAGCTGGCTGGGTGGCATTTGGGGGTAAGGAGAGCTCTGGTTGTTAGATGCCCTTTCTCTTTGGTAGACGGCACCTCTGTCCTGCTTCTGTTCTCCGGAGCAGCGTGGGCAAGAAGACCTGTCAATTTCCGAAATAAGAGACAGGCTACTGTGTGACTTTGAGCAAGCCATGTAACCTCTTTGTGACTTAGTTTCCTCATCTAGAAAATGGGGAAGATGAGTCCTTTGTGGCCCACTCCATAGGGTCAAGAGGAGCCAGCTGTGCATATCTTTTCCCAACTCTGCATGTTCAGGGACCTCATGGAACATTAGTGGCTTGAAATAAACCACAGTGGGAGTATTTACATCATGGGAAGTGGAAAATCCTGCAAATGAGAGCTTGACTTTTTTAAGAGAGCCCCTTGATAAACACGGGCACCCCACTGGCTGGGCCAGCCCGTATTCATCTGTGGTTGGCCCCACCCCTGCCCCCAGCCATGCAGGCCCACAGCTGTCTCAGCAGAAGGGCATGGTAGGCCTCAGATATCTGGAGACAGCATTCATCCTTAAGAGAGGGCTTCGCTTAAAACTGGGCTTTTGGAGGGCTTAAAAAAGGCGTGTGTGTGTGGGGAGATTGGGGATTCTTGTTGGTAGGTGGTACCTACAGCATCTTTTAGAATTCATCCATCAGGGCCAGAAAGGTGAAGACCGTGAGGCAGAGGTTGCTGCACCTGGTTAGCACATGTTTGCTTATGGAAGGGGGAATGCCATTTCCTCCCCTGCTGCCTCCTTTCGCCTGCCCCGCCCCCGCCGTGGGCACTTGCTCTGTAGCACTGTGCGAATCAGTATTTAGGCACCAAGGTCTCCAGTGCTCTGCACACACGCTCTCCCGTGCTCACACCAGCCTCCAGGTGGGTACCAGTATCCTCCCATTTTACTGGAGTGGGAAACTGAGGCTCAGAGTAGGGAGGGGCCTGCCCAAGGTCACTGTTAGAACTCAGCCCTGTCTGCCTCTTTCAGTACCCTGCAGCCTAGTGGTTCTGGCCCAAGGAGGTCACACCAGTGACCTTTGGGTGTCCCAGAGGTGGCACCTGTGGAGCAGGTGGCATCTCTTCCTCTCCCCTTTATTCCCAAATGAAGACCTTCCCCCCGCCCTCATTTCTGGATGCCCTGAGCATGAAGAAGGACTTCAGTGCACCTGGCAGGTATTTTACTTTCCACGTGCCACTGGCTGCAGGGACCAAGACATCCAGAGGCTGAGCCCGCATCTGCGGCTGCCCGGCCCCCTGGGCTGCAGATGCGAAGATGATTGCGTGGTCCTGATTCTGGCCTGTGAGTCCTTGGTTGCTCCTTGCTGATCCCAGAACTGACCTGGCCCCAGGCGACACGCTCTGCACCCACCTGGGCTCACCCCGCCCCCACCTCCTGTGATCTGGGTGCAGCCCAGGGTCCTGGTGGCCCTGCGATATCATCGGTGAATGTCCCAACCGCTGGGAGGCCTTGAACCAAGATCTTCTCAGAGGGGGAAAGGGTATTGTTTAGACATTCTGTGTAAATTAGTAATATTGTAACTGTTAATTGAATGTCCATTGATTGCCTGTCAGAGGTTTGATTTAATCTGTCCTTCCCAGTCTGGGCCGCAGTGGACTGCTTAAGTAGTCTGCTTGCTTTGCCTCGTTTTTCTTCCTCTAATGTGGACTCCTTCCCTGCACCCTCCCCCCAGACCGACGTTTCATTTCACTGGCTTTGTAATCAGCATCTTTTGTTTTCCGGGGGGGCCTTGGCCTCCCTGCAGCCACTCGTCCCTCCCAAGTGGATTCCTGTGACTCATCCTCAACCAGAGTTTTCTGAAGTATCTGAGGACTCAGGACAAAGACGGTCGGCCCAGTGCCTTCCTTTTGGGAATTTACATGCTTTGAGCTTTCCTTTGGGACGGAGCGGGAAGGGCAGTGCCTGGAGACTTAGGGGATGCGCCCAGGTTTGGCAGCTTGCTGTATTCACGCATTCATTTGCTCACCCTGCTTATTCAATGGGTATTTTAGGGGACGCCAGCTCCATACCAGGCCCTAAGGGGACACAGTCCTGAGTTCAGCATTTTTTAGCGGAGACGGAGGAGTAAACAGATGACGCAACGCAGCACCATGCGCCAAGGTGGAGGCCAGCGCAGGAACCCTGGAGACGCGGAAGACAGCATTAAAATCAGACTCGGTGGCAGGGAAGGCTTCCTGGGGGAGGGGCGACCTGCACACAGCGTGAGCTGCATTTCAGAGGACATTTTAGGAGGAGTTGGCCTGGCATAGGAAAGGACGCATGCCACGGCTGGGGCTAAGGCAACTGGGGTGAGCGGTGGCAGAGAATAAGGCTAGAGCTTAATCACCTCTATAATAACGATAATATCCTGCACACGCACTAAGCATCGGCCAGTGTTCTCAGGGCTTCCCTGGTACTTCCTGGTGTAACCCTCGCGGCCCTGCACGCAGGGACCCTGAGCAATGCTTTACTAGCTCGGCCAGGGACGGGAGCTCAGGCAGTCTGGTTTGGGGGTTCGGGCTCCATCGGCACCCCCGCTGCCTCCCAGTTGTTGTCTGGCCCAAGGACGTTACGCTAAGGGTTGGGTCCCTGACCTTGGGGTTTCCATGCAGAGCCGGATTGTGGAGGGTCTTCTGTGTGTGTTAAAAAGTTTTAACTTTGGCCGGGCGCTGTGGCTCACGCCTGTAATCCTAGCTCTTGGGAGGCCGAGGCGGGCGGATTGCTCAAGGTCAGGAGTTCAAAACCAGCCTGAGCAAGAGCGAGACCCCGTCTCTACTATAAATAGATAGAAATTAATTGGCCAACTGATATATATATAAAAAAAAAAAATTAGCCGGGCATGGTGGCGCATGCCTGTAGTCCCAGCTACTCGGGAGGCTGAGGCAGAAGGATCGCTGGAGCCCAGGAGTTTGAGGTTGCTGTGAGCTAGGCTGACGCCATGGCACTCACTCTAGCCTGGGCAACAAAGCGAGACTCTGTCTCAAAAAGAAAAAAAAAAAAGTAAGGAGAGAAATAAGAAAGAGAGAAAAAGAAATATTGAACAGTTCTGATTCCCTAAAGAAAAAAGCAAAAAAAAAAAAAAAAAAAAAAAAAAAAAAAAAAAAGTTTTAACTTTATCCTGAAAGCAAGCGAGAGCCACTGAAAAATTTTAAACGGCTCAATCAGATTTATTTTAGAAAATAATCAGTGTAGCTGTGGTGCGGAGGCTGGGTAGGACCAACGCAGGCTGGAGGCACGAGAGCACCGCCGTAGCGTGGCAGAAGGGCCGGGCACCGCGTGCAGGGGAGGGCATGGCCCCGGAGGTACGAAGGAGCTAGAACCTCAGGATGCCTGGGGGTCGGCTGCAGGGGTGGTGGCCGGTGGCTGGAAGGCAGGCATTTAGGTGACTCTCAGCGTCTTCACTTGGGCAGTTCATAGTCAGCCAAAAAGATGGGAGGTGGGAGGACTGGGTTACAGAGGAAGGTGATGGATTTGGTTGGGTTTTAGACTGGTTGACTTTAACACAGCTGAGGGACGTCCATGTGGAATGGAATATACACGCCCAGAGCCCCAGAGAGAGACAAGGGCTGGGGACGCAGATTTTGGAATTAGGGCAAATAGGGGTACACAGGCTCGGGTGAGCTCCCTTTGAAATAATTTTTAATGTGACAAGGGCTGATGATGGAGCTCTGAAGGCCACTCATGCTGAGGGCTGGAGTCCGTGCAAGAGGCCAGGAGAAGGAGCCCCATGTGGGAGGACAGCCAGGAGAAACGTGTTGCAGGAACCCAGGGGGAAGTGGGGAGGGGTCCGTGGTGTAAAATGCTGCCATGAGTACAGGAAGGGCCAAACGGTGTTCAGTGGATTTGGCAACTCAGAGGTCACTGGTGCCCTTCCTGGCCTGGGGTGCAGGTGGCTGTAGTAGTAGAAGAGCATTGGACAGGCTCAGAGGGGACATGTGGACAAATGGGTTTCATAGCCCGGCTACAGAGGAAGGACCAGGGAAGAACCTGGGGTGGGGGCAGAGGTTCGAGGGAGGGTCTCTTCAACAGTGGGGGACTCAGCAGAGATGCGGAAAGTAGGGTGACCACCTGTCCCCATGTGCCCAGTTCTGAGGGGCTTCTTGGGACGCAGGACTTCAGTGCTAAACGCCGGAGGTTCTAGGCAAACCCGGACGGGTAGTCACCCCGGGAGAGTTTATCTCCAGTGGGGAGCTGGTCAGTGTTTAACAACAGTCCTCTCATGGGGGGATCCCTGATTTGTGGGGTTTGCCGGCATCCATGGTAGGTGTAAATGTTCTTGCCGTGGTCGATTTTAGGCTACCAACATGACATCACTACAAGCGGAGTCTGGAAGAGACACGCACAGCCCACTCTTGTGAGCCCGTCTGAGCTGGCTCCGGCTCCCGCTGGGCGAGGGCTGGTGGGCAGAGTGGGGCCTGGGCGGGGGTGGGGGCGCAATTGAGGGAAGAACAGCTGGGAGCAGAGGGAAGGGGGAGGGGAGGTGGGCAGGGGTGGGGCGTGGCCACTCCATGGCCATGAGGGTCTCAAGGAGGGACTGGGGAGAGTGAGGGGCAGCGGGAGGAGGGCTGGGGAAGGGGTGTGGAAAAGCCTGTGAAAGGAAGGGGGTGGGAGCAGACCAGGACCCCCCCACGGATGGGGGAGTGGTGCTGGGGGGGAGGGTGCCACACGGTCTGAACAGCCTTCAGAGTGGTGTGTGGGAGGGAAGAAGCTGGTGGGTCACTGGAGGGCAGGGTGACCGAGGACAAGGGAGAGGACGGCTCAGGAACACAGAAGAGCTGTGGATTCAAGACCAGCCACGGAGGGGGACGAAGACAGGGACACTTGCAGGGAGCAGCTGGAATGATGCGAGGCTGGGGCAGCCCCCTGGAGGGGCGTCCGTGCAGACCCGTGTGCGTCCCAGCCCCGTCATTCACACTCCCCGGGTCCTTGACCTCTCCAAGCCTCCATGTTCTCATCTGTCAAAGGGCGGAATAGTCACTCACCTTCCAGACTCAGACGGGCCACGTGAAGTGCTGGGCGCTGTGCCCGTGAGCACACACGTCGCTCAGTGAATGTCCCGTGTGACCCCTGGGGGCAGGTGTCAGCTCCAGCTGTGCCCGCAGAGGGCCTTCCTCACCTTCGGCTCGCTGTCACCACGCCAGCGCGGGAAGCCAGGCAGCTGAGGGGCCCTGGGCGAGTTCCGTGTTTAGTTAGAGGAACACCCCAGGCCATTCTGGTTGGCGCCTCTAGCGGGAGCTGAGAATTGGTAAGTCTCGGAGCTCAGGACCCAGGGGCAAGACATCCCAGCTGCAGCCCTGCCCTGCCTGCCGTCCCCACCCCTGCCTGCCGTCCCCACCCCTCCCTGCGCTTTCTTCCTTCTGAGAGCACTGCCGCCCTCTGGCCTGCTGCACGTTTCACGCGTTCGTTTTGCTTATTGTCTGTCTCTCTCCTCTAGAACGTAAGCTCCACGAGGGTGGGGGATTCTTGTGTTTTGTTCACTGTTCTATCCCCAGTATCTGGAACAGTGCCTGGTATACAGGAGGCGGTAACTATGTATTGAATGAACGATTAAGCTCCTGCAAACTGTATTCCTGCTACTTGTTGTCAGCTCTCCGGCTCCCAGATCCCTGCTCCAGCATCTGTCACTATTTACAGAGCCTGATCCAGCCAGTGAGGGCATGGGTGCCACACACAGCTTGTGGTAGGACCAGAAGGGCGGGAGCAAATCATTCCACCTGGCACAGGGCTGGGACATGCTTCACAGAAAAGGTGACATTGAACTGAGCTTTGAAGGATGCATAGGAGTTTTCTGAGAGGGCAAGAAGAGGAAGGATACCCCAGGCAGAGCCAAGAGCATGAACAGAGGCGCTGTGGCGTGAAAGTAGGTGGGACGTTCAGAGAATAGTGAGGAGTATCTGGAGGGAAAGAGCATGTGGTGTGCGGAAGCCTGGGGTGGAGGTCGTGCCGAGGGATTTAAACATGCCTACGAAGAGGATAGTGGCTGACAGCTCAAACTCTGGGGCCAGAGCTCCAATTGGCTTCCAATTCCATCTCCACCACTTACAGCTGTGAAGTGGATAATGCTAGCACTCACTTTGTAGGGCTGTAGTGAGGATAAACGAGTTAAAATATATGAAGCACTTACTACCTGAGACCAGGAAGTGATATAAAGCATTATTATTATTATTATAGCGGGAACTCAGTGAATGTTGAATTTTTATACGTATATCTTTGCACGCTTGCTCACATCTGCATTGCCACACATTCCTACCTTGCTCCCACATAACAAGCAGTCCTTAAGGTATGAAAGTGAAGCTGTGCCCAACTTCAATCAGCAGGCATACTTTTACTTTTTCCATGTTAGGCATGAATGTGCACGAATTCACAGGCGTGGCCGGATGCGGTGGCTCACACCTGTGATCCTAGCAGATCCTAGCAGGCCGAGGCTGGATGGAGGATCGCTTGAGGCCAGGAGTTGGGAATCAGCCCGAGCAAGAGTGAGACCCCTGTCTCTACTAAAAACAGAAAAATTAGCAAGGCACGGTGGTGGCTCGTGCCTGTAGTCCCAGCTACTCTGGAGGCTGAGGCAGGAGGATTGCTGGAGCCGGGAGTTTGAGGTTGCTGTGAGCTGTGATTAGACCGCTGCGCTCGAGCCTGGGTGACAGAGTGAGACCCTGTCTCAACGAAAAACCAAAAAACAAACAAAAAACCCAAAAAACACCTGCTTGACTGGCTCCTCCCGGGCCACCAGGCTGCATTTATAACATGATGGGCCCAAGCCAGGGGGAGACACAGAGACCAGGACGTTGGAGGTGACTATAAAGTCATTCTTGGTGGGAGGAGGGGGGCAGCGGGAGATTGTGAATGTGATTTTGGAATCATCGTGCGTGGTGCTGAGAAACTGGAGGGGTCAGAGGTGCCAGAAATCAAGTCAGCCTCCAGATGTTTCCACAGAAAGGAAACAGGCAGAGTAAAAAGTGCTCCAGAGCGGTGAGGGCTGGCCGCTGTCCTTTGCCCTCTCCAAGGCGTGTGCAGCAGACGGCTGTGGAGTTCCGAGAAAACACAGGCGCTCGGCAGGGCCGGCAGCTCTACGTGAAGATCAGGTCCGGCCAAACTCAACTCCTTGTCTGTTTTTCAAAAGCTTTCCGTGTCTGAGTGTCTCAGACACAGGGCGTCTTAATTTCAGCCAGCCGCAAGCCCGTCCTGGAGGTGTCCGTAAGGAAAGGATGAAAAGCTATAAATTGCTGGGACGCAGACAGGTGGATCCATAGCTGGTTGAATAGTCAGGCCCAGAGCACTGATTACAGGTCACGGCGGGCCTGGAGAGAGGTCACATTTGTCTGTTTATCCACTCAGTCACTTATTCATGTGACAAATAGCGACCGAGCCCTTCCTGTAGGTCTCTGGTGCCGTCATCAGAGACGCCGTGCTTGGGGCTGCCCTGTGTGACACGCGCATCGATGGCTCGGGTGACGAGGGAGAGGGCAGACTATCCAATTCTCACTGGAGCCGGGCGCGGAGGGGAAGGAGCAACGGCGCTGGGTGACACGGTGAGCATGTAGAATGTCATCAGGCAGAACAACGGGCCCGAACCGACGAGAGGGGATTCACCGCGAGCAAATGCAGCGTCCCGCATCTAGAGTTTTAAGAAAGCAATTACAGAAACACGAGAGGGGAGACCTGACTTACCTCGATCAGGGCAGAGGACTTGGGTCACCACCAGCCCGCCGGGGCCATCCACCTGCTAAGGACGAGTGCTCAGGTGGAGGTGGCTCTCCCCACGCTCCGCCCTGATCGCACGTGCTCAGGGCACGCCGTGCCCTCACTCTGAGACATGCTGCTAAAATCCACAGCCCTTCCAGAAGGGGGCTGGCGAGATGGCAAGGGAGCCACGACCCATTTCCTGGGAGGCGTCCTGGAAGGAGAGAGGACTCAGGGCCAGCGACCCAAACACCTGGAGGGCTGCAGAGGAACCTCACTTGTATCACTACCCCTTACTCTCTGCCCCCAACCAGCCGGCACGCAGGACCCCTCCCTGTCTCTCCCACGGTCCCGTCCTCCTCTCCTGCCCTGGCTCTCGGGTTCTTTAGGGACGAGAGAATGGAAGCGGGAGGGGGCTGGGGTTGTGTCAGAGGGGGACGCTGAGGGCTGGAGATGTTTAAATAAAAACCACCGTCTTTAACCACTTCGGTACGAGCCTCGACTACGGTCGACAGCCACAGGTGAACGCGCACAGCCCAGTGTCGACTGCAGCCGACAGCCGTGGCATGACTTTTCCAATTTTTCATTTATCAAAATAAAACTGTGAACATTTAAAAATAATGTAACGGAAACATATAGGTATGTGTTACCTATTGTGATTTCCATTACAAGTAAAGCTGCCTGTAAAGTAAAACAAGCTTTCAGTGCTTTAAAACTTTCCTCATCACACAAGAGCAAGACGGACTCGCCATCAATGCACAGCACGGACTCTCGTGCGGACTGCGAGTGCCGGCCATGGGCGAGGGTTCGCGGCCGGTGAGCGCCGTACCGAAGTGGTTTTAATAGGGAGGTTCCCTTGTTCTTTACTGGGCAGGAAGAGAAGGCAGATGAATGTGCACAGAGGAGACCTGTGGGATCTCACCAGGCAGCTTCTGTCCTGCCTGGGGGAGTCCTGCCTGGGAACCCACAGCAAAGAAAGCAGCCCACGTGCCTCCTGGGGGCTCTCCCCAACCCCAAGGCAGAATTAATCGTTCCTCTTCCTGGGCCTGCTAACCAACACTCTGCACACTCACCGTGGTGCATTACGGCTGCCACTTGCCATTCTTCCTCCCGCCACACTGTGGACCTTCCTTTGAGCCTGTTTATAGCCTCCGTCCTGGCCCCGTGCCATGCACAAAGTACCTGCTCAATAATGAATGAGGGAATCTGTTGTAGAATAAATATATGTTCTTCTGTGTACAGGTTGGAGCATATACTAGCTTGTTCATTAAAAAAAAAAAAATCTTTGACTGGTTTTCCTTGTTAAGGGGGTGGACCAGGGATAGAGGGCGGGGGGACATATCTATTAATATATATCCTACAGCAAGAAAAACCATATGTCAAGTTCATGATTTATTGCCAAGGCCAAGGTATAAATAAAAACCTTGTCTTAATTATTTAGCCTTAATAAACAAAAGTGCGTTTTGATGTCGCAGCCGCAGACTCTCATATATTTGCACGGTTCTAATGAGAGCAGAAATCTTTCTTTAGAGATATGAAGAAGCCTGGTTTCCAGCCCTGCCTGCTCCCCGTCTCGGCAGTGGTCCACATCCCTCCCACGGTACGCCTGTCCCCAGGCTGGGGCTGCTGTCCCCGACAGGGTGCACATCACTTTGGCACCAGGGTGGCGGAGAGGGCCTGTTTCAGGAGAGGGTGTCTCCTCCCGGGGAAGGAAGAGGGGGGCACAGTAGATGGATACAGGCAGGTGCTTGTTCAGGGACGTCTTCAGTGCCCAGGTGACCCTCACTTCTGCTCCACCAGGCAAGAGTCTGATTCCCTCCCCTTGAGGTCTACGTGGTAAAAGGCCTCCTCTCCCTGCACAGGCAGGTCCGACCATTCCAAACCCTGGGACTTAACATTCCAAGCAGATTTCTCCTTTCTTTTCCCATGAGTTAGAATCAATTTTCACATTAATAATGAAATTGTGTGTATTGCATTAGCCATTATTGTTGGCTTCCTTGCCGCTTCGGGCTGGCTGGGCAGACTGCCGCTGAAGCGCAGAGACGGGCTAGGTGCTCAAGTTCGCTGCTTGTCTGAGACGTTCGTTCACATTGGCGGCCCTCCTGCTCAGCCGCCTGTCTGTTCCCGCAGGAGGGGGAAGCCAGGAGGAAAAAAGCGTTGGGTTTCTCCATTGGCAAGTCCATGCGACGCATTGACAAGCAAGTCTGTAGGACAGTTCTGCTGATGCCGGGCTGGGGGGCTTAGGGCTCTGACTGTATCCCAGGGGTGGGTTGGGGTCCTCCCAAGGGAGGTACCAGAGAGAAGGCCCAGTGTCCTCATTGGGCCAGCGGCCAGATTAAAGGTTTCTCCTCTCTTCACTCTCTGAGTTGGAAAATTCTGTGCAAGGGAAGACAAGCAGCACTGACCACCTGCCCCCAAAAGTTCCTGGGTGTGCCCAAGGCCAGGGCCACTTCCAGAGCAGCTGGAGAGACTGTAGCTGGGGAGAACTCCCTAAGGTTTGGGCAGAAGCACAGGGAACACTCTGTTAGGGGGAGGAGCCCCTCAAAGGGGCATCTTCCTGTGGGATGAGAGTGCAGCCCTTGGCTAGAGCTGGGGTGGCTTCTGGGGGCCTGTGGCCCAGCTTGTGTTCCCTCTGTCCTAAAGGACTTCTGAATAAGAGGTCTGGCAAACCCTAGGGTAAGCTGGGAGCATCTGCAACTGTCCCGGATAACGATCCCTTACATTTGGTATCCACTTCATGATAGGTCACACACAAAAGGAAGCACCTTTGCAAATGCAATCCTGTTTGTTTTTCACAACAACACAGTGCACATAAGTACTATTTGCCCCTCTTTGCAGTTGGACTCCAAGTCTAGTGCTCTTCCCAGGATACACAGCTGCCCCTTGTGGCCATCTGCCGTGAGGGAAGCTGGCCAGGGAGTTAATTAGAAGTATTTTAGGTTCAACAAATCTTATTTGATCTGGAGCTTAATTTGAGCTGCCATCAGCAAAGTTATTATCATTACCAATGTCTTTAAAGTGGTCAAATATTTAAAGCTGTGTCAGCGTCCCCAGCTGAACAGGGTCACCAAACACATAAGCAAAACGTCCCCCCCCCCACTGGGGGTGCCGGGCTGGTTACTGCAGCTCCCGGAGGGGTAAGTAGGCAGACTGGGGAAAGGGAACCAGCAACTCCGAGCTACTTGGCTTCTAATGGCCTTTTCAAGGTTAGCCGCCAAAGGCAATTTTAAAATAATTGAGTTACTGTGGGGCCGGGGCAACAACTTTGTCACAGGTAGAGGAGCCATTTGGCAACAGCCAGCCAAGGTTGGGACGCAGGGTAACGAGAATGGAGTGTTTGCTGGGCTGGGGCCAGGCCTGGGTTTGCTGAGCACCTGTGGACAGGACGGTGAGGAAGGAAGGGGTCATGGAGTGACCACCAGCTTTGCAGGAGGCTCTTCTAGCCTCTGAGGAGAGAAGATCAAGAAAGCAGCTGAGAAATAGCTTTAATGTGAGAAAGTGTGCTGCGACAGTTTTTTTATTTTCCTGAGACAGGGTTTTGCTGAGACGGGGGGGGGGGTGGGGGGGGGGAAGAGTGCAGCAGCTTCATCATAGCTCACTGCAACCTCCATCTCCTGGGCTTAGGTGATCCTCCTGCCTCAGCCTCCTGAGTAGCTGGGACTATAGGTGCATGCCACCATGCCAAGCTACTTTTTCTTTCTTTCTTTCTTCTTCTTCTTTTTTTTTTTTTTGTAGTGACAGGGTCTCACTATATTGTCCAGGCCAGTCTCAAACTCCTGGCCTCAAGCAATCCTCCTGCCTCAGCCTCCCAAAGTGCTAGGATTACAAGCATGAGCCACCATGCCAAGCCCCATGACACTTTTAGGGATTAATAATTCAAACCACAGAATACAGGGTCTGAGCCATCTGATGGGTCTGGCATATGGACAGGATCATATTACCAGGGTTTCTTCCTGAGGACCCTCATGGGGAGTTTGTAACCTGGGGTTCGTTAACACCCAGGGGGTCACTGGTAGAGTTCAGGGTAGGAAACATCATGAGTTATATGCAAAATTGTGAATACAATATAGGCATTTTGGGGCACAAGGTCAATAGCTTTCATCAGATTTTCAAAGAGGACTAGGGCCTCAAAAAATACAAAGAACCACTTGTTTGTCTGCTATGTAGGGCCCTCCCCAACCTGCCCCAGCCCCCCTCTCCAGCATATTTTTACCACCTCACAGCCTGGGCTCCAGGCACAGGATTTAGGTGCAGCTTCCTGAGTGTGCTGCGCTAGTTCAGATTTCTTTGATTTTGCTAGTGCTGCTCTGTCTTTGCCTCCTAGCCCACCTGCTGAACTCTTGCTCATTCTGTAAGACCCAGCTTAAGCCTAAGCCTTTGCCGACCCATCCCCTCTGGGCAGAGCCCATTGCCCCTTCCTTGGAGCTAGCATCAAACCTTAAACAGGTTTGTTGGAGCACTTACTACACAGTGTGTTGAAAATACTTATCCCTTTGTCTGTTTCACCCAGAAAACTAGGTACTTCTTAAGGGAAGTACCTAGGGGCTGTCCTATGCATTTCTGAATAAGTCTTTTAAGTGAACCTTCAATAAAATTTGTTAGATTGACCCAAATAAGGTGTTTCAACCATAGCATTAATAACATTAATGAAATATTATTAAAAATAATATTAATAAAAATACTCTTTAATGGTAGAAGACACAAATAAATGGAAAGATATCCCATGTTCCTGGACTAGAAGAATTAATATTGTTAAAATGTCTATAATACCCAAAGCGATCTACAGATTTAATGCAATCCCTATCAAAATTCCAATGATGTTTTTCACAGAAATAGCAAAAACAGTCCTAAAATTCATATGGAATTGTAAAAGACCCCAAATAGCCAAAGCAATCTTGAGCAACAAGAAAAAGACTGGAGGCATCACACTTCCTGATTTCAAACTACGTTACAAAGCTGTAGTAATTAAAACAATATGGTACTGGCATAAAAATGGACACATAGACCAATGGAACAGAATAGAGAGCCCAGAAGTAAATCCACCCATATTTGGTCACCTAATCTTCAACAAAGGCACCAAGAATACACAAAGGGGAAAGGACAGTCTTTTAAATAAATGATGCTGGAAAAACTGAATATCCATATATAAAAAAGTGAAGTTAGGCTCAGACCATACACAAAAATCAATTGAAAATACATCAATTACTTAAAAATAAGACCCGGAACCATAAAAATCCTAAAAGAAAACATAGGGGGATATCTCCTTGATAATGGTCTTGCCAATGACTTTTTTGAATATGAAACCTAAAGCACAGTCAACGAAAGCCAAAATAAGCAAGTGGAACACATCAAACTAAAAAGCTTTTATATATCACGCCTGTAATCCTAGCTCTCTGGGAGGCCGAGGCGGGCGGATTGCTCGAGGTCAGGAGTTCGAAACCAGCCTGAGCAAGAGAGAGACCCCGTCTCTACTATAAATAGAAAGAAATTAATTGGCCAACTAATATATATACAAAAATTAGCCGGGCATGGTGGCGAATACCTGTAGTCCCAGCTACTTGGGAGGCTGAGGCAGGAGGATTGCTTGAGCCCAGGAGTTTGAGGTTGCTGTGAGCTAGGCTGACGCCACGGCACTCACTCTAGCCTGGGAAACAAAGCGAGACTCTGTCTCAAAAAAAAAAAAAAAAAGCTTTTATATAGCCAGGGGAACAATCAACAAAATGAAAAGGTAGCCTAGGGAATTGGAGAAAACATTTGGAAGCCATGTACTTGATAAGGGATTAATATCCAAAATATATGAGAAACTCTTACAACTTAATAGCAAAACAACAAATAACTTGATTAAAAAATGGGTAAAGGACCTGAACAGACATTTCTTCAAAGAAGACATATAAATAGCCAACTGGTGTAGGAAAAGATGCTCAACATCACTAATCAGGGAAATGCAAATCAAAACCACAACGAGCTGTCATTTCACACCTGTTAGGATGGCTATAATAAACAGAACAAAGGATATCAAGTGTTGGCAAGGATGTGGAGAAAAGGGAACCTTGGTACTCTGTGCCTGGGAATGTAAATTGCTACACTCATTATGGAAAACAGTAAAAAAAAAATTAAAAACAGAACTACCATGTGGTCCAGCAATCCCACTTCTGGGTATTTATCCAAAGGAATCGAAGTCAGGATCTTGAAGAGATGTCTGCATTCCCGTGTTCATTGCAGCGTTATTCACAGCAGCCAAGACATTGTCGGTGGGTGAATGAAATAAAGGAAATGTGGTGTAAACGTACAATGGAATATTATTCAACCTTACAAAAGAAGGGAGTCCTAGCTTTGCGACAACACGGATGAAACTTAAGTGAAATAAGGCAGGCACAGAACAACAAATTCTGCAGGAGCTTTCTTATGTGTAGAATCTAAAATAGTCAAACTTGTAGGAGCAGAGAGCAGAGTGGCGGTGGCCAGGGACTGCGGGGAGGAGAAAGGTGAGGCGTTGGTCAGAGGGTACCGAGTTCCAGTTATGCAAGACGAGGATGACCTGGAGAGCTGCTACCCTGCTTAGTGCCTGCAGCCAACAGTGCTGTATTGTGTGCTTACGATTTGCAGACAGGGTAGATCTTATGTTGTGTTCTTACCACACATACAGGGAAATAATAAAAATAAAGGAGCAAGAGAAACTTCGGGAGGTGACGGATTCGTCTGTGGCCTTGATGGTGGTGATGGTTTCGCCAGTGTGTACTTGTCCCCCAACTCACGGAGCTGTATGCATTAAATAGGGGCCGCTTTTTACATGTCAATCATACCTCAATAAAGTGGCTAAAAATACTCTTTGTTTTAAACCTGGAAATTTCAGCACTGCTGTTATCAGGAAGTTGTGCCCCTCCCCCCCTACCTCCTGCTACTTACTGACATTGTCCTTGGGTTTGGAACATGCTAAGTTTGTGTCGCTGGGGGGGGGGACGAGGAAGGGAGACCATCCTGTGGGCCATCAGGGCGCTTGTCCTAATGCAGGGGGGAGAGGTGAAGGCTGGAAACAGAGGGCTGGGAAGGACGAACAGAGAGGTATTCATTGAAACCGGATTTGGCCCTTGTCGCCAAGAGTTCGTAGGGAAGAAGCTGCAGTACGAGGGGAAGGCGGGACCAAGGCTTGTTGAGGGTGGTGCTCAGTGTGGCATGTCATCACCACAGCCTGAGCTGGGGTTCCCGTGTCCTCTAAGTCATGAATGGGGACGCTGATGCAGAGGTGGCACAGCTGGCTGAAGGCCTCGCAGCCGGTCGCAGGCAGGGGCGGAACTTGCTGCAGGGGGCCCTTCACTGCTGTCTCCCGTGGCTGTGCTGGGGGTCGTCATGGAGCCTGGGCAAACCGGAGGGTGGCGTGCAGGGGGCCCGGCCGCCGCCGGCTCTGCAGCGCCCCGAGGGTTCGGCCAGCCTCAAGCACTGTTGCGTGTCTCTTATCACCAGCCTGTATGTCATCAAACGAGAAATGGGGTTGTGCTCACTCAAAACCACCGTTATCTCTAGTCTTTAGAAGGTTCTTTTGTATGAAACTATAGTAATTTAATTCAAGGTTATTTTCCTATGGCAAATTTTTCCTCATTATGAAATGATGATATACGCTCATTGAAGAGAGTTTAAAAAATACAGTGAGGCGAACGGAAGAGGATGGGAACTGTCTGTAACTCTATCCTGTATGATAATATCAGTAAGGATAATGGCATGTATTGAGTGATCACTGAGTCGTAAGCACTACTCCGAGTGTTTTAACGTACCATTATTATTAACCCGTTTTTATGAATGAGGAAAACAGACTCAGAGAGGTTGAGTAACTTGGCGAAGGTCACACAGGTGGGAAATGATAAGATTTTAATATGCACCGTTGGACTCCAGGGCCGAGGCTCCTGACTCCCTCTTTCTTGTGTGAAGCAGCAATGGCAGTGAATTTTGAAAGGGAGGGGTGGAAACTGTCACATTGAGTTTTACCTGCACTGGAATCTAGAAGTCTTGATTATAATTGCCAGGTAGGGACCACCGGTTTCAGGAATCTTTAGATAACAACACCTAGAGGTTCTTTAACTCCGGCTTTATGAAGACAGAGAGAGTTATTAAGAACCGCTGACACATGCTGCACGATGGGGACTTCACTCAGCGTCACCCCGCGCCGGTAGGGACGAGGGAAGGACGGGATGTGGTCTCCTCCCTCCTCTGCAAGAGAAACAGCTCTGGCCGTTTGCTTTACACCTGTCCTGCGGCCTCCGCCCTGTGGTCTGTGCCCCGCGGCGGGGCTGAGCACCCGCGGCTTCTCCCCTTGGTGTCCCCACGGCGGGTGACAAGGAGTCCTCGGTCCTCATGGGTTGATCCAGGTGTCGACCCTGGGGCTCAGCAGGTCTGTGTTCCTGGCGGCCCGTGGGGCGGCATCCCTGCCGGGGGAGCCGTGGGGGGCAGCAGGTTCTAGCAGGAGGGGCCCTTGCCGACAACTGTCCCGGACGGCGTTAGCTTCGCCATCCCGTCCCGTGGACGTGGGTTTGCCCGCGTCGTCTCACTTAGCGTCCTGGGCGGAGGTCTCGGGGCTGCGCCTCCAGAAAGGTGGGCCGAAGCAAGATCTGGTCCAGAGAAGGGACTGGGAGTACAACTCGGTTTGGAATGATTCCCTCTGGAATGGCAAAGGACTTCCTGAGGGACCGTGCCTGCCTGCGTCCTTCCGGGTGGCGGGGCTGCACCTGCCAGGCTGCGCATGCGCGGCCGCTGTGCCTCCTCTCCAACAGCGACTCGGCCTGCCTAGGCATCCCGAGGAGGCGGTGCGGCCTGGGTGGGAGTCCAGCACCGCGAGTGGGCTGGGCACCGCACGTCCCCACGGGAGTCCTGCCACGCAGAATGTGTCCAAGGTGAAGGACGAGCACACCGTGCAAGGCGAGGGCCTGGGACCTGCGTCCTGGCTCTGCTCCCCGTTAACCTCGAACTCCTCAGCATCTGCTTGCTGAGCGGCAGACACCTGCCCCACCTTCCAAAGTCCCCTGCCACTGTGCGGCTGCTGTGGGTAAGGATGGAACTTGTCAGGGGCTTCGGGCCTCCGTGGATGGATGGGGCGTGAAATGGGAATGCAAGAAGGCGATTAATACTCTTGCTAGAGGAACCCCATGTCGCTTTGGTAGCCCCCGAATCCCACCAGGTTCTGGGACTGAGCGCAGCGTCAGGACAGCTAGGTTAGGGCGGGGGTGTTGGCACTGCCTGGCCGTGCAGCTTAAAGCTCTCGCACGCAGAGCGCTGCGTGCCTCCCCTGGCAGCCTGCCCCTCCGGCAGCGTCTCCTCTACGCGCCCGTGCCCTGCGTGCCTCAGTGCCTTTGCACGGGCGTTCCCGTCTGCGCGAAGTCTTCTTCCCTTCCCTTCCCTCCACTCATCCTCAGGAGACAGCTCGGTCGTCATCCCCTCCTTAAAGCCTCACCGGGAAGCCTTTCCTAGACACTAGCACCCTCCTCCCTGCTTCGACTGGGGCTCTTAGCAGCGGTGCCGCTAGACTGTGAGCTCCGGGGGCCAGAGACATGCCTCGGGCTTCCTCGGATGTCTTGGTCCTAGCACACAGTGACCTCAGCAGGGGGCTGGTGGCGGCGTGGGTAGGGCTCAGTCACACTCTGGTTGGAGGTGACCAGACGGCCACACAGGCATAAAGTCTCCCCAACGCTTTGGAGGCAGCAGTCGGACGAGCGGAGGAGGAAGGTGTTGGGGGCTGGAGCCAGAGGGGCCGAGCGGGCAGGACGTCCTGTTGGTTCCAGCCATTCAGGAACGTTTTTTTTTTGTTGTTGTTGTTCTGACACAAACATTTGGTTTTTCCGCGGAAAAATCTGCCATGGGAAATCAGAAAATCTTTCTTAGGGAGGGACCAGGCATCACACAAGCTTGTCATTATTATTTTTTAATTAAAAGACAGCAACTGCCTAGTGTTTGGTAAATTCAGGCCCCTCCCCATGGGTCTACTAATATGCTGAAATCTGGGTTTAATGTGCTGAATTTATTTTTTATAAGAATCTGTTACTGAACCTGCTCGGTGGGAAGAGCCTTGTTAGAGCTTTAAGAAACTCCTCATTAGCGGGATAAACGTGCGCAGGAGGCGGGGAGCGTGCAGCCCAGTGCGGCTGGGCGCCGGCCAGGGTGCGCGGGGCCGCCGGGCTGGGTGGCTCCCAGGGGTTGCCACGTGCAGGGGCAGGACGCGGGGACACGGGCTCACGGGCACCCTGCGCGAAGCCTGCGGGTCAGGAGAACACCTGTCCCTGGGACTGGTTGTGGTGCAGGCTTGCTGGACTCCAAGGCCCGCTGTCTCCCTTGCGCTGCCTGGCGCCCGGGAGCTCCCACTGTGTGCGCTACGCACCGCGCCACCTGACGCGTGCTGGCTACGGACGGTAGGGCTGTAGGAGAGGACCAGTGCCGCGGACGCGCAGTGAGGGGTCCTTAATTCTGGTTGGGGGTTGGTTGGGGGTGGGCAGAGATGTGCAGAGTCCATTGCACTAGCTGGAGCTGTGGGACCCAAAGGCCAGGGGGTCCCAAGCGGAAGGAACGGCCCCTGCGAGGCGTCGTGGCAAGGCGGCGGGAGGCGTGGTCAGAGAGGGCGGGCGCCTGGCTCGGCTGGACTGCACGCCTGCGGGAGTGGGGGCGAGGACGCTGGCCTCGCTGGGCCCTTTAGACGTTCTCTTCTAAGCAGTGGGCTTTAAGAGAGAGGATGGCACGACCCTTTTGACGTTTTGGGAACAGTGCCCCCGTGGCAGCCAGGAGGCCGGTGGAGAGCCGAGCATCTGCCCCCGGTGTGAAACTCCAGAGCAGCGCGGGGCGAGGCACACCTTGGGCCCCCACCCCCGCCCCCAGCTCCAAGATCCCTTCATTTCGTAGACAGGACACCCAAGTCCTGAGAGGTTAGTGATTTATCAGAGGTCACTCAGCAGTGGTGGCCGAATTCGCAAGGGAGGGCAGGCTCTCCCGCACAGGACAGCATCTGTGTTCGTCCCAGGAGCCGGAGACCACCCTCGAAATGCCTGTCTGGCAGGCGGGCCTGCCGTGGCCTTGGGCTTGGCACAGCCTGAGACGGGGTGTGTGGCCAGGTCTTCCCTCTTCCCTCATCCAGGCAGCTGTGGGACCCAGGGAGCTCTGAAGGATGCTCCATTGTGCGTCTGTTTCTTATCGGAAGAAATAGGTCCCCCGATGGTACAGTCAGACAGACACCAGCTAACAAGGACTGATTCCGCTGTGGGCGCTGCAACAGCCCCTGGGGGAAGGCCCCTTTCCCGTCAGAGGGTGTGAGGGTGCAGACAGGGTGGGGGGCGCGGTGGGCACCCTCCCCCCGGCCTGTGCAGTGAACCCTGGCTCAGCTCACAGTGGCAGCTGGGGCCAGACAGAGCAGGAGCCAAGGAGGGCTGGCTTGGGAGCTGGGGGGCTAGCTGGAGTGCAGAGGAGGGGCAGGTGGGCAGCTGCCCACGAGGGAAGACCAGGGAACCCTCTGGAGGACAGAGCTCCTAGGGACCGAGGAATCTCAGCTCAACTGCCAAGGCTGCCGCCAGCCTGCGTGGCCCCCTGGTAGCGTTTAGCACAAAGCTCCCCCTGGATATTGAGGTGTGAAGATGTGAGGTTGACAACAGCCACAGCCATTTTATTGTCAATAAATTGGCTTTTATCATTTAAGCCAGTTTGAGTTGGGCTTTCTGTCACTTGCAGTGGGTTTGGTTCTAAGTGTAATGAAAAGCCATTAAAGGATTTTGAGCAGAGGAAGCGCCATGGTCTGATTTACATTTTAACAAGATCGCTGTGGCTGCCTGGGGCAATGGGCCGTGGAGGGCAGGAGTGGGGCGGAGGCCACGCAGGGGGCGGGCCCAGCCAGCAGGTGCAGGGGAAGGGGCTGGACTTCAGGTGGTCACAGTGGAGGGGACAGAGGCGCGAGTTGTGGCGTGTCTTGGGTGGGTATGCAGGACTGCTGCTGCGGGCCTGGGAGCGAGAGGCAGGATCAGGGTCTGGAGTGACAGGGCGGAGGGGGCCGTGAGGTGACACTGTCTAGGAGAGGGCTTGGGGGATGTGCGCGGGAGGGTTCAGGGTTCTCTTTTGAGCAGATGCTGATGAGACAGCTGAGCAGAGAGATGAGGCCAGCAGTCGGGTAGCATCTGTCTCTTGCCCAGGTGCAAGCCAGGGCTGGAGACAGCATCTGGGCGTCTTCAGCGTTGGCGGGGAGAGTGAGAGGTAAGGTAGCCAGGAAATACAGATGTTGAGAAGAGGGCTGAGCACACAGTCCTGGGATGGGCCAGTATGCAAGTCGGGCAGGGGCGGACATGGAGCAAGAGTGTATAGGGAGAGGAGGCAGCTAGGGAGTGGGGTGTCACCGCAGCACAGAGAGGCAGGGAAGGGAAGGAGAGGCCAGGCGTGTCCCTCGGTGCTGCCGGGGAGCCACTCGGGAGAAGAATGCAGACGGGAGTGTGGGATTGGGCAACGTGGTGGTCGCCAGTGACCTTGATGAGAAGAGACTGAGGAGCCGAGCGAGGAGAGGGACGGGCAGTGAGCAGGAGCTACGCAGGGCTGTGGCTGGAGGGGAACTCAGGGTCGAGTGAGGGCCTGTTACTTTCAGAGACAGGAGATGGCAGAGCATGAGCGTGTAGTGATGGGAATGATCTAGAATGGGGGATAATCTGGTGGGGGAGGCTCCCAGAACGAAGGCCTTGGAGCAGTGAGGCGTTGGGACCCAGGAGACAAATGGTTTGGCCTCTGATGGGAGCAGGGACACATCTCCCACCCCAGACAGAGCAGGACAGAGAATGTGGGGGCAGAGCGAGGGGGTCTGCAGATTTGGTCACGGCACATTAACAAGTTCCTCTTTGCTTGTTTCCCTAGTGGACTGAGAGACAAGGCAGTGGGCTGAGTGTGCTAAGGGAAAGGCATAGCATCGCAGCCCAAGGGAGCGGGGACAACTGTGCTGGGATCTGCAGGAGGGTCACAGGGCACTGCTGAGGGGCCACTGGAAGCTTGTGGTTGGTTATAAGTCGCAAGTGCAAGTCGTCACCCCGGTTTTGTGGTTCTCTCCAGAAACGTTCAGTGGCCAGTGCAGGCATGGAAGGGATGGGTAGTTGGGTTAGGTGGATTTGGGATTTAGCGGGTGGAAATGGGGATTTGGGCTTGTCAGCCAGCAGGCCATAGATAGGTGGAGGGTTTAGATGAGGCTGCCCAGAGAGTGCGCAGAGCGAGAGAACAGGGCCAGTGGGCACACCCTGACGGTCAGTATTGGAGGGGAGCAGAGAGGAGAGGAGGAGACAGAGGAAGCCAGAGCTGTGACACCCAGAGGAAGGAGAGTGGGAGCGGCCAGCCCTGCCACATGCTTCCAAGAAGTCACAGCAGGCAGGAGGGGTGGGGGCAGGGTAGAGTGAAGAAGGGGAAGAAGGCGGTGGAGGCAGAGAGTGGGTTCAGCAGGGATTACTGGTCTTTGAACCTGAGGAACTTGGCCTGGGCCTGGAGAAATGAGAAACTGGCTAATTTTCCAAGAAGCTATAGGGAAAAGAAGGCATGACTTGAACTTGGGGGTTATATCTGCAGCCAGCAGGCTGCACTTGGCTTCCTCAGGGGGGTGGAGCTGTGAGCAAGAGAGCCCTCTGGACCCAGAGAGGCCAGAGAAGTTAAAAGGGCTCAGGGGATAGGCCGGGAGCGAGCGCTACAGTACTGCTGAACCTGGGGCCAGCGAGTGACCGTAAATTGCCTGGCCCATGTCACTCGAGCCTGGAGATTTCTCTCTCTGCGGTAGAGTAGACTGTGCCCTGGCAACACTGGCAGAGTGGAGGAGGGGTGGGGGAGGGCTGGGAAGGTCTGAGTCCCAGGGTCAAGGTCGGGTTTTAAAACAGAGAGGCCACTTTGAAGGCTGGTGCAGGAGTGACCAGGGTGGATTTGGGGGCACTTAAATGTAAGGATAATGTTAAAGGTTTCACACATACCCACTGTATCTGGAATAGCCTGTGCTGTAGGCACCCAAAAGGCTTTACAAAAGAAAGGTAGATGAATATATGAAGTTTAAAAAACTGGAGTCAGGCCCAAATGGGACCAGCAAAAATATCTGTTAATCTACAGATGAGTTTTTGAGCCCAGGATACCATGGCAGAGATAGTTTGTGTTTAGCCCCGGATAGTTGGTGGTGGAAATTAATTATTCGCAGCCACAAAAGCCCTTGGAGCATCTTCCGCATGTTAATTCTGCCATCTCTTTTAGAGTCCAAGTGGGGGTCAGGTCTCAGTGTTGAACGACAATGTCTCCCATCCTTGCAGCCCCTGCACGGGCTCCTGGCCCTACTTAGGTTCTGTTTTTCTCCGAGCTTCTCTCCACACTCCCCAAACTGGTGCGTGGTAGGAAGTCGAGGGGAGAGGTTGGCTTCCTTTTCCTTGCCAGTCCTTGAGAGCCAGCTTACCTGGAGAGCCTCGTGCATCTGCTCCCCTCCTTCCATATGAAGAATGTCTGCTCTGTTAGGGGGGTGTGGGGAGGACAGCAGGGGAGGAGGCGGGGAGGGGGGCCCACAACCAGCCTGCACGCAGGCATCCTGAAAAGGTGGTCCCCAGAAGTCCACAGGATGGAGCTGGTTGCTTCTGAAGCATGTGCGACACGAGGAGTCTCTCTGCAGCCCCAGCCCACACGGTGCTGCCCAGGTGTCCACCAGGCCCTGCAGTGTGGGTCACTGCAGTGCAGTTGTCGCCGTGCAATCCACCCATCTTTCCCATGACTCCATTCCTAACTCCGGCACATGGAGCCAGTGAGCCCTGGGCAGCCCTGTGCTGTTGGTAAATGTTATTCCAAGTGCAGAGCCCAGCAAGTGGCTTCCTGTTTATGCGTCCGGGCTAGGAGCTCTCCTCTCCTGCTTGGGTGGGGAACCAGACGCCACTGGGAGGCAGGAGGGCCAGACAGAAGTAGGAGAGCATCTCTGGAGCTGACACAGCAGGTATAGGTCTGGCTTTTGTTTTTCCAAGTCTGATTTGCATCAGGGTTGCTAAGAAAGCTTTCCACTGGACTGCTTATTTACTTGATTCGCTGAGCCAACACTCACGCGCTGTCTCATCTTCTCTCGGTAAAATCCACTCTGGGGCCCAGGCTGCTGCCAGATGCTCACAGCGGGCATCCTTCCCCTCGCGATCCACCTGCCTTTCCGACATACCCACTTCCGGGCAGTTTCTTATTTGGCAAATGGAACTGAGAAGCACCTAGGTGTCGAGATGGGAGGAGGGCAGGGAGAAGGCCCTCCCCACGCCCAGGGAGGCTGTGAGTGGCAGAAAGGATGACGTTCCTTTTACCTCCCTCACCCTGAGAGGCCTGGGGGCTTCTTCCCACTGTCATCGTTATAGATGCCCCTGCCCACTGGGCATGACGGCCATGCTGGGGCCGTGTGCCTTGGGGACAAAAGAAAGCGCCTTGCCTTGGATGTGACAACCGAGGCAACGGCAGTGTTTGCACTGGCACTTCCTTCCCATCACGTACGGGTCACATTTCTGTTTATTAATAAATTGGCTGTTGGCTACTTGAAACCGATTTTTGCATAGAAATACATTTTCAGGAGGGGGTGAGGTTGCCATGCCAGCACACAGAGATCCGTTCAATGTGGATTAAAGCAAATTATCTGATGGTTGGAAGGGGCAGGTCTAGGTCAAGGCTTAAATTGAAGGGAAGGTGACGGGGGCCGTAGGGTGAGCCTGGGAGAGAGGAACATCATTGCCACCGGGCCCCTGTAATGGTGCAGTCCAGGAGCGTGTCCATGCATTCATTCACGTGGTCATGCATGCATTAATTCATGATTCCTTTATCTCACGCCCCGTACTCAATTCCTCAACAACCTTGTTTGTTCTACCCTCAAAATATGCCCCGGATCTAACCACTTGTCACCTTGTGCTAGCTCCCGTCCTGGTCCTGACCACCACCCCCCTGTCTTCACCCCCACAGTCTGTTCTGCACATCACACTCAGAACCAGCCTTTTAAAATGCAAGTCAGATCAAGTCACTCCACAAGGACGGCTCAAAGGCCTTCCAGGAGGCACCCCCTCCCACCCCAACCCCTCCCCAATCAATGCCACTGCCCTCCTGCCCACTGCACAGAGAGGTGGGGGTTTAGGTTTCTGGGCACGCCTGCCTTCTTTTGGATCATCCCGGTGTCTTTGCAGCCCACCCCGTCTCTCTAAGGCCCCGGGTTCCTCGACATCCTGGGTAAGGCCTGTCTTGAGAATGGGCTTAACCCTTTTGCTTTGGGAGGGGGAAAAAACTGCACCTTCCTCTCACCTCCTGCATATACAGAAAAGGAACACTTAAAAAAAAAAAAAAAAAAAAAAAAAACCTGTGCTCCATAGGTGCATAATTACAGTAATCCATCTCCTCTCCGCTCCTTGGTTAATTGTGACTGGCAGTCACGTTCCCGCCCCCGTGTCAGCGGAGCTCAACTCTGTGTGCTGGGCCTCTCGTGCCTCCTCATTAGTCACTCTCCCTCCCCTGTCCTGCCACCCCTACCTGGGTCCTGGCCTCCCTGCCTGGACCAGCCAGGCTCCTCCTGCCCACGGAACGTGCTGACCCCTGACTCCCCCCGCAGCGTTGGCCTTGACCACGGCTTAAATTACCCTGACTTGGGGCAGGCAGCTTGTCCTTGGAGCCTGCTTGAGGACAGCATTCAGGGACTCAGGGCTGAGTGTCTTTCTCTCGTGGCTCCATCAGTGTGTTCCTGGGCCACGTTTTATGACCACATAGAATTTGAGGACTGGAAGAGCTTGAGCAGGTCATTTTGTCCCTCCCTCCCGTCTGCCGTCCCTCTCCCCCTTTGAGGACTCCCATGTTCAGCATGTCGTCCTTTTCCCCTACCTACAGTCTCCCTGCTGCAGGCTCTAGTTCTGCCACGTCGGGGGAAAGAAAGCAGTACCTCCCGCCCACCGCCCAGGCTGCTCTCAGGCCGTGCCTGCCCTGGCTGCCACTGTCCTGCCTGCCATGGCCTCCTCTCTGGACCGCTTGTTTACAGCTGCCCAGCCTCTCAGCTGTCTGGGTGACGGGAGTACCCAGCCAAGACAATGTGAATTAATTTTGCAAGTATAATTTCATCAGACGACCTATCAAGCTCTTCCCTAAATCAAGACATCTCGTGGGTGCCCTGAGCCCATTCATCATGTAAGTCAGCCCCCGAAATACCAGCCGGCTCAGGCCAAAATGTCAACCTTCTTGTCTGAAGCCAGAAAGGGTCTTCTTTATGCCCAGATCTGCCACTGAGAGGCTTCTTACTGTCTGCTCTTTTGCTGGTAATGACCTCATGAAGGCATCGGTGGGGGTCGTCTGAGTGAAGGCACCTGGAATGAAATCCTTGTGTTGACGCTTATTAGCTATGCAACTTGGAGCAAGTTACTTAACCTCTCTGAGCCTCAGTTTTCTTATATGTAAAATGGAAATAGTATTTACTTTAGAGGGTTGTTATGAGGCTAAATGAGACAAACCTACATGAAGAGTCTGTAGCACAGTAGATGCTATAAATGTAGCCTTGACCCCCACATGCAGTCAGTTAAAAACCCCTCAGATGTTTTCAGTTCAGACAGTTGTGCTGATATACAGTGTGTGATATACACAACATAAATGATAGAAAGTTAACAAGTGAGTAGATTATACACAAGTGACAGTTCCATGGATTTAGTTGATAGAGAGGCTTCGGGGGACATTTTAGGTGCACATAGAAAGTGGGCAAGAGTGTTCACCTTCCAGACATGGCGTGTGTTGCACAGGTGGTCTCTCTCTTGCATCTTCCTCTTTCTCTTGCTGTGACTCCTCACCTGTGAGTATTTGGTTTCACAGAGACTTCTGAGATCCTTGTTAAGGACTCACCATGGTGATGCCGAAGGACCCTCATTTTTTTTGCTGTGTTTACTCTTCTGGTCACCTTCCCAGGTAGCCACTGCCCAGAGCCATTTAGGACCAGGCAGAGGGAGGTGGAGAAGCTGGGGGTTAGTTACCGACAACTTAGACTAGGACTCCTTCCAGAGAAGTCCGTAGGCTACATGGTGGCAATTCTGCTCTAAGCCTGGGCTCACAGGAGCTGGGGCAGTGAGGTCCTCAAGCCCCAGGAGTAGCTCTGGCGGGGCCCAGACTCTGAGCTTCCGCTACCTTCTTGGCCATGGATGAATGAGGCCCATGAGCACCAGCACCCCAGTGACGGTCACCCTTTGCTGGGTGCTTACCTGTGCTGGGTACTGAGCAGAGCAGGCCAGGCAGAGCCTATTCCTGTCCACCAGGGGCTTCCAGTCCTGACCAGCTGTGGCGCTTAGTCACACACTGTAATCTGTATTTTCTGTGGCATTTCAGGAGAATGTAACTTATCCCTTTTAGCACCAAAACTTAAAAAAAAATTATTTTGGCCACTTTAATGACATATTTCCATCCAAATGGACATAAGAAAAGTATGACTCATATGCATGCTTTTTTTTTTTTTTCCTTGAGACGGGGTCTCACTCTGTCACCCAGGTAAGGATGCAGTGGTGTCATCATAGCCCACTGAAACCTCAAACTCCTGGGCTCAAGTGATCCTCCTGCCTCAGCCTCCCGAGTAGCTGGGACTACAGGTGCTCGCCACGATGCCCAGCTAATTTTTTTTTTTTTGTAGAGGCAGTGTCTCATTCTTGTTCAGGCTGGTCCCGAACTCCCGGCCTTGAGCTACCCTCCTGCCTTGGTCTCCCAAAGTGCTGGGATTACAGGCGTGAGCCACCATGACTGAATTGCATGCTTTCTTAAATAGCATGCACAGAACATGATTTGGTTTTCATTAGTCAGGGTTGTTATTATAAATCCGCTGCTACCCTGTGCTCTAATGAACAGGATACCCCAGGGGCAAGTAGGCTATTCTGTTTCCCCACACACACCCAGTAGCCTAAGACTGTTGAACTTTGTGAGTTCTTTATCCACTTTTATGTTTTCCTCTTTTACTTTATCAGTTGCTTCTTACTTTTGCCAGAATGCTTGGGTCTTCTGTGTTCTGCTTTAAATGCAGGCCTGAGAGGGCCTCTCTGGTTCCTTCTGAGGTCTTTTCGTTTCTGTCTCTATCTCAGGACAGAGTTGAGCCCCTAAGTAGTGGTGTTCCTGTACTGCTTGGTGTAGGCGCTGTACTGTTTTGAATATATGCCCATTTTCCAAGCAGATGTTAAGATCCATCATAGACAAGAGACCTCACCTCCCATTTGTCACGCTGTGCACACAGCGGTGCTCTGGGTGTGTCAGGGACCCTACACAATGAACACATTGAATTCACAACGAATCTACTGCACAATGAGATATAGAATTCAATGGAATGCAGTGTGTACATGGTGTACACAGAGTTGTACTGCCAGAAAGCAAGCGTGTTTCCATCAGGCAGAGAAAAGAGAGCGTATGATAGTAAGAGTTAGTCAAATCGAGGTTCTAATTTTAGCTCCTCCATTTATTAGTTGGTGTGCCTCAGTTTCCTCATCGATGAAATGGGATAATTATAGTTGGCTGCCTTGCGGGGTTGTGAGGATTCAATGAGATCAACGCTGCTAAAATTGCTTAGTACAATTCCTGGCACACAATAAACGCTTTGATGTTAACAACAATAATGAAAACTCGTAAATGTTAACAACAGAAAACTCATAAATGTCTGGTTTGGAGGAAGGGCGGTGGGGATGGCGTGAGCTCTGCAGGGGACCGTCTGTGGGTCCCTCCCATCTGCCAAGGACCTCATCCCCTCCCTCGCTCCTTCCACGCCTCTGGGAAGATCTTTATTTGGCCTCAGTCCTAGATGGATATTAATGCGGAAATGCTAGGGCTGGAGATCTCCACAGCCTTTGAATAATAGACATTTGGAAAATTAAATATTTCTGTCAAGTGTGCCATAAATCTCGGCTGTTTAGGAAGGTGAGAAATTAAAATCGCAGAATAGCCAGGGAGGGAAGGAGCCTGTCCAGTCCCCTGTGTGTGGTCTCTGGGTGGGGACATGGAGGTGGGGGACAGGACTGGTCCCTGGGCTGAGGGGCAGCGGGGGGTGGTGGGCTGCTGCTGCAGGTCATCCGCTTGGCAGTCTCTGAAGAGCAGAAGGTTTTGAGGGAGCGAGAGCTCCTGCCTCCTGTTCTAGATCTGAGTCGGCGCAGCCGGCTGGGCTTCAAGCCGTCCCTTCCCTCCTCCCCTGCGTGCCGTGGCCTTCCTTCCCACCAGCAAGGCCTGTCCTGTGCCCTGGCTCTGCGATGGACCGTGGAGCTGCTGACAAGGCAGCGTGACACATCCCTTCTGCTGCTGGAGAGGCCACTCGGTGTGTGGACATCCTATTCTGGGACTCCCCAGGGTACCTTGTAGGTATCCCCTGACCCAGCAAAGGCAGAAGCCATGAGAGGGTCTCCTGCACAGAGAGGGCCTCCCAGACCACACACAGGGGTGGCCCACGTGTCCCCAGGGGTCAGGAAACAAAAGAGAAGGCCATCTGGGTGCAGCCTCTTTACCTCCTTCCAGAAGAACAAGACCACACCTCATCTCCTTCCTCTCCTCCCCCAAGATGACCCAGAGATGCACAACCGCCCTCGGTCTTGTCTATGCTTCTTTTTCCTGCCTTCTCACCCACTGGTACTGAGGATTTGACTCTCGACTGATGCACTGTATACATCTGATGCTGGGATCATGACTTAGTCACCAGTTCTTTGTGGCCCGCTTGAAAAGGGCTACAGATAAACCAAAGCACATCCAGGAGGGAATGGCCCACGGTAAAGAGCCTCAGAAGCATGGCGTGTTCCTGCTCTCATCATTCATTCACTCAACGGCCGGGAGTAAGTGGTTGGGACGCACCAAGTGCGCCAGGCACTGAGCAAATGCAAAGAATAAAGAATAAAGGGGAGAGCCTGCTCACGGCGTGCCGGGTACTGTGCTAAATCCTTTAACCACATGAATTCATTTAGCCCTAACAGCCTTAAAATATTATTATGACCTTTTTAAATACGGAATCTGTGAGTCAGAGATATTAAGTGATGTCCCAGATAGAAGAGCTGAGAATCACGGTGACATCTGACTAACCCCAGAGCTGAGACGTTTAATCACTTGCCAATAAGGCCTTGTTGAAAAGTCAGCAGGGACCCGGGCCCTATCCCTGGGGAGCTCACAGTCTCGTGAAGGAGCAGATGAGTATATCTGGGGGCTAACTCAATCTAGGATGGATGGCAAGCAGCCGTGGAGAGCTTCCAGAAGGAGGTGATGCCCGAGCTGATCTGGAAGGATGTGCAGAAGGAGCCAGCCGGGGAAAGAAAAGGAGTTAGGGTGTCAGGAGGCTGGGGAAGAGCTTGCACAAATACGCAGAAGTGAGTGACGACTTGGGTTTGGGGCCAGGGTGCAAGGGGAGGGAGAAGAAGCTGGAGAGGTGACCCTGATCAGGTTATGAAGGGCCCTGCTATCAGGCTAAGAGCTCTAGGAAGGCACTACAGAGATTTATACAGAAGGGGACAGGTTGAGATCCTCTGGTAGTGGTTGGGCAGCATTAGTGAGAAATGTGTGTGGGGCTTTAACTCAGGTCTGGAAGAGGACTAATTTGAGAGACTTTCTAGAACGTAGAAACAACAGGACTTAGTAATGGTTGGACGTGGGGGTGTCACGTGTGTCGAGGAGTCAGGTCTGGGGACCGGAATGGGGATCGAGCCCTCAAATATGGAAGGTCGAGCAGCTTGGTGGCTGTAAGGGACCCCACTTTGGCCTTATGTGGATGAAGTAGCTGCATGATGACCACTGGGCTGTGGGATGCACGTGAGTATTAAGATGTCAGTCTTGCACACAGCCACCCAGCTGGCCTGGCTCCCAGGAACTGGGCTGGTCAAATGTGCCTCTCCACCTCATCCTGTCCCCAGGCAAACCTGGGAATGGGCTCCCTTCTTTGTGGGTTGCAGAGGAAACAGACTCTTTCTCTGTTAGAAATATGGACAATGTCTGTTATTGGCCTCTTTTTCCGTGTGGTCTAGGGATTGCTTGGCCAATAAGAATTTTGCTTTTGGGTGTAGCTTCTCCTGGAATACTAGCATATGGCTGTTTGGAAAGCGGCCGCTTCAGGAGAAGAACTATGGGATCCCAGGGGGTGTTTCCAGGTTCCCCCACACCCCAGCTTCTCTGGGCTCTAGAGAACACGTTCTGGGGCCCGCATGAACCTGGTGCCCAAGCACAAGCTTGTCCAGGAGATACAATAATCCCTATAATTTTTGATGTCTGGGAAGAAAGCAGGGTGGGTAACAACCTAAACTTTTCGGAGTAAAATGTGAAGTTTTGAACACTGAAGACCAAAAGCTGAGTTCAATCTTTGGGCCAAGCTAGGCCAAGGGCTGGGAGAAAGCCACAGTCGCAGTTCCTAAGGGTACTGGTGGCGTGGGTGGGTTACGTTCACCATCCAGCCGGTCTTCCGGAACCCCAGCTATAAGATCCAGGTGCTGCTGGAACTCTGTGCTAAGCGCTTCCTCCATCCAAGGAAATGAGGTGTGGCACTCTAGGTTCTAGGGCTCTGAATCCCCTCCACCTGCTTTCTTGCGGGCTGTTTATGCTCCGGGCCTCCTCGGCCCACAGCCACTGACGCCAGAGGGCCTGCACTCCATCTTTTTCTCTCCGACTAGGTGCTCACGGCCTCTGGAGAATTTAATACAAGGTCCAGCCTTTTAAAGGCTGGGGGTTGGGTGGGGGGATCGTGAGCGAGCGTGTGTAGTGGCAACGTTGGGGTGGGGGCAGGCGATGTCCAGGAGGAAGGGCGCCTGGGCCTGGGCGCGCGGGCAGCGGCGGGCGCTGGAGCCGGCAGCCCGCTCCCTCTCCCACGTGTGCGCCAGGCCTTGGTTACTCTGGCAACTCGCCCGCTCAGACGGCACCAGGCAGCTGAATCCAGCCCCTTGTTACGGGGAAAATGCTCTCATTGAAGCGCCGGAGCGGAGCTTCTGCCTTTTATAGTAAGCGGCGCCACCAGCTTCCATTTGTAAACTTATTAGTGTGCGCGTGGGGAGAGGGCCCGGGAATCCGGGAGGGGGCGACGGCCGCCGCATGCTGATCAGGGGCGCCCTGACCCTCCTCCGCCCCCGCAGCGCCCCTGCCGCCACCTTGCCCTGGCCCTCCTGCCCTGATCCCCGACGTTCCTGGAGGAGGGGGTCGGGCGCAGGGTTGGGAAGGGTCTAGGACCCAGAGGTCCTAAAGTGCCTGGTGCCCGGGGGAGGACCCCTTCCCGTCCAAGGACTGGGGGCCCCCTGGGCTGGCGCTGGGGTGCTGGAGCCCCTGGCCGACCCGCGAGGGCAGGCAGGCCAGGGCGCCCGCGCCGCTCGGTTTGGAAGGGGCGCAGCCGTCGCCGCCGCCGCCGCCGCAGGTGATTAGCTGGGCAGAGCGCGCGCGCGGGGGCGGCTGTCGGCGGCGAGGACGGCGCCCTCCCCGCGGCCCGTCCCCCGAGACTCCGCGTGGGCGGACGGGCAGCGCGTGGGCCCGCCGGAAGCGGCCCGACTGGAGCCGGCTCAGCACCGCGCACAAGGGCGGCTCTTTGTTGACAGCCTCTCTCTCCCTCCTCGCCCACCTCCTCCCTTTTCCGGTTGCCTGCTCCGCCCGGGGGCGGGGGCGAGGGTCCCGTCTGACCGCCCGCCCCCCAGTCCCCGCCTCTCCTCCTTCCGTGGGGGCCCCTGTGCGGGTGGGTCTGTCGCACGCGTCAGGGCCGAGGCGGCGACGCTGCGCGGCGTGGGAGGACGGGCTGCCGAGCCCGCGTCATCCTGCCCCTGGGGACGGCTGTGTCCTCTCACCCACCAGCGCGCGGAGCTGCCACCGCACGCACGGCACTCTGCCTGCCCTGTCACCACCTGCTGCTGACCTCATTAGGGCTCGTGTCAAGGGGGATGGGTAAAGGACCATAAAAGAATCAGAGCTAAGTGGCTGCAAAGACGCTGACAGCCTCTCCAGAAAGCCTCCTTCCAATGAGCTGCTGCACCCCCTCGCCTTTAATTAGCAGGAGGGAGCCGGACAAGTTGTTACGACTGCAGGAAAAACGATAAAAGATGGCTTTGTGTTAGTGTGGCAAATTTTATTAAACCGAGAGAAAGGGTAACTGAAACATGACAGCCGTGTGTGTAGTGCCTCCTGAATTTGTAATAGCCCAATCTTGTTCTGAATCATCCCTGCGTTGGCAAACGGAATATAAAGCATCTTACAGATCCAATACTGTGCGAGGTACAACAGGCGAGCAGCCGGGAGGGACCGGTAGGAGAAGAGGGCCTCTGCCCCTGGGCAGTGCTCATGGTCAGTGCGACTGGGGCAGAAATGCAGGGTCTGGCTCCAGGCGTTGTCTGACTAATTACTCCTGCCCACGTGAGAAAGCTTAACTAATAGCACAGTAGTTGCCAGGGAATGGACAAAGCTGTCTTTTCCTAAAGAAAATGAAAAGCAAGACCGGAAACCACAGGAGAAAGTTGAGATACTTGGCTATTCTGAGGTCGGGGTGGGGCTTTGGTGCTTGTGCTGATCGGGGATGTCTGTTTCCTGTGCTTTGGCCGCTTTGCAAGTGGGCTGGTTATTTCTGTGATGGAGATCTGAGCGTGGCCCACGTAGGTATGTCCAAGGTCCAGTAAGTGGCAGCCCGGGTATGTACTTTGGTCCTTCGTACTCCAAAGCCTATTCTTTGCCTATTACCCTAGGCCTCAGATTTTATTTGACAAATGAAAAGGCAGAAGCTCTTCATTTGTAGAGGCCGTTTAGTGAGCAATTGTAGCTCTTAAGCTGTAAGGGATTTAAAGAGATCTGATCTAGGTAAGATATTCTTTACTCTGCTTTTCAGAGGAAGTAACTGGGTCCCAGAGACATTACCCAGCCTGTCCAGGGCCATCCATCCAGGAAGTGACTGAGAAAGGAGATGGAATGAGGCGGGCGCTTAACATATGCCTTGGAAACGGTTCCAACAACTTGCAGACCTTTTCTTGACTTTCAGTTCAGTTTTCTGCATGAGAGAGAGTGCAGTGAAATGGATTCATAACTGGTTGAGCAACTTATGGGTTGAGGTCAACTAAGAGGGAGTTTCTAGGGACATGTCTCAGGACTTTGTCCTTGTTCTTACCTTGATGTTTTTGACGTGTTGACTTAAGGCTCCGGAAGCTCTCTGCAGAGTAGGAGAGGGTTGGAAAAAGGGTTCCGTGTTCAAGTTAGCAAAGCTAAAGGTTTGGAGCAGACATATGGACTCTTGGCTGAATGCCTTGAGGGCCAGGACTCGAGAGGGAGGCCACAGAGAGTGGCCAGTACTTCCTGAGCAGGGGAAGAGTGATGAAATGGTTGTCTCCATGACAGAGAGAGACGTCCCTGGCCACATTGGGAAGCCCACATTCCCTTCTAGAACCCTTACGCCTGGCGCTGGGTAGTGAGTGGGTTTCTGATGTCAACAGGAGGGCGTCTTGTCTCCCTGTTGGGCTTTTCAAAAGTCATCTGCCCTATTCCTCTGCCCCAAGTCAGGTACATTTCAAAGACATCCCATAAAGATAGTTATCTAGCATAAAATCTCCAACAAAGACTTCTCCAACCTCTTTGGGGAGTACAGTCAAATGTTGAATTATAATAAGACAGTTCCTCCTGGTATCCTGCCTAAATTCTCACTGCTGCCTTTTTCTTCTCTTCTGTCCTCAGCAGAGACAGAGATGTATGCCACCCTCTTTCCAGTCATTTCTCCAAGATTTGAAGGCTGGCATCTGTCTCCCCTCTCCTCTTGCTCAATCTTTCCTGCCAAAGACTGAGCTAGACCCTCTGAGGTGTTTCCCTCCCCACTCAGGAGTGATTAACACGTCCCTTTTCCCAGCATGGAGAGGAAATGAGCAAAGCACTTCTGTTAAAAAAAGAAGACAAAAATATGTAATACAACCCCAGGCTCCAGTTTGGGTTTGCAAAGTGGAAAACAAAACAGAACCATTTTCCAGGTACTTTTATGTTATTGCCTCTATAATGTGCCCCAAAATATTTTTCAAGTGATTCATCTACAATCCAATAAGAACAACGGCTGTTGCCATTTGGATGAAAGGAACTGAGGAGCATTAGTGAGCAATTTGATTTTATGCAGGGGAGATGGCACAGGTGTTTAGAGCCATTTGCCTGAGGCACTAAGGTCTGTGCCCGGGGCATCTGCAGCTCAAGGCGGGGCAGCTGGCACTACTGCAAATCAGATAATGGACTGACCAGGTATGCCCTGGGGTTAACGTGGAAAAGGGCTATTCATGATGGAGGCTTTTAATTTCAGTGCATTGGTCTCCTGCCACTCAAGGATCTCTTTGTCATCTGCTAATTTTAAAAGTTATTATTGCCAATAATAACAATAATAATTCACGTTTGTAAGGGACTTTCTAGTTTGCAAAGCTGCCTGCTCTCCATTATCCGACTTGATCCTGATAACCCCTCTGGGCTTGGAACAGATTCTATTGTCCCCATTTTACAGGTGAGAAAACTAAGGCTTTGAGGTATTTACTACTTTGTCCAAAAATAAGAGGCCCCCCTCCCTTCTCTCATGCCCCGGTTTCTGCATATGGGTATTCTCTTGTGAATATCAGGGATGATTTTTGTTGAATTTGAGGGAGGGGAGAGTGGCTTCCTTAAAGGACAATGACATATATTGTCAGTCACAGGGAGAAGAGGGCCATTGGCCAGGAAACAGGAGGGGCAAGGAGGACCCCAAGGTGGCAGGGGAGGAATTCTTGGCCATACTCTTGTGAATATGACTTGTAGGGGGCTGGGTAGAGGGAATAGTGGTGTCCCCTTCCATGGTGGGTGGGAACTAGGAAGGGTGAACTGGGAACTGGAGGGAGGGTGTGACTGTACTCACAAAGGCCATGTGAGCTAGGTGGGGGTCCCTTTCCCATTTGTGTTCTCAGGCTATCAGAGAAGTCTTATTTAATCATTCTAGCCTCATTAGTTGTGCTTCTTGGCATTAAGGCCAAGGACCCATTTCCATAGCAAAGGGGTTATATATAACTTATATATATATAACTTTCCATAGCAAAGGTATATAAACAGTGTTGGCTGCTCTGGGTCCATTCTGTTGGTGGCAACAATAATGAGAAGCCCCCAGGACCAGGTGAAGCTCAGGTGACAAGGGTTCAGGTGGCAGAACCTGCTGCCTTGCCTCTCGGGGACAGCCTCCTTCCACTGCTAGCCATGGAGCATCAGGGTTTGAGGATTTTAAAAAACCGTGACAATCACTTGTGGTTTAGAAGTCAAATAGTATTTTTAAAAGGGTTATAACAATATAAGTAATATACAGTATTTCTCTGTCCTATCCCTCCTGTCCCCCAGTCTTCCCTTTTTTAAAGCAATGGCTTTTTAACTTTTTAGCTGTTTCTTCTGACATTTACATATCTCCACAGCTCTAAATAGTATGTGTGCATTGCTGTTTTTTAATGCATTGATTATACGCACTATCGGTTAGCTTTCTATTTATGGTCAGGGGGATTTAGTCTCTTACACTGCAGTCCCTGTGGTGCCTACCTCCCCCATACATTGTCCTGCCATCTGGACTGCATGCTCCCTGGGCACTTTTCCTGGGACTTCCACCTGCTCTCCTCATCCCTGGAATTCCCTTTACCTTTCTCTGATTGACAGTCCCTATTCCTGCGGTCTTCCATCTTCCTCTTTCTTGGTTTACTCCATTGTTTAGATGGAGCACATTCTCCAGGAGCTTTCTCAGGTTAAAGAGATGCAGAGGCCAAGGACGTGGCAGCACGAGTTCTGTGCAAGCTGAGGTGCGCCCTGCGCCCTGGGCTGGTTGCCTAGCGCACCTGGCACACAGCAGTCTGTCTCTTCCCCCCTGGGTCAGATCTCCTGTTTCCTGTAGGCCACATGTTTCTCTTGCTTAGGTTATTTCCTCACCTCGCTGGAGGATTTTGATTTCTAAGAGGGCCAATTAGTGGCAGGGCCTTCGTACGTGCTGCTCTAGTAAGTGGCAGAATTGTGACTTGAACCCAGGTCCGCTGGCTCAAGTCTGGTCTACTAACTCCCCCAGGCTGCGATCCCGACGACACCTCCCATGGGGCCCAGGAACAGCCCCCTTCCCTGGCCTTCATCACTGGTCAAGCACCCTCATCTCTCCTCCTCTTCCTCTCTAGCCAGCCCCCACTGTGTGTGTCCATCTCTGACACCCTGACCCTTACGTAGGCCGCGTCTAGGGCCTGGCCTGCCAGAAGGAAGCCCGAGTGTCTGTCAGCTGACCGGGGCTTCTCACGCTTTCCTGGGGGATGGATCCACTTGGTGGTGGGGAACGTGGTTCATGAGGACCAAGGCCTCACTGTGGCACAGCCCTGCTCGTGGCCTTTGCCTGGGTAGGAAGTGGCTAGAGGCATCCTGCCTAGGCCACTGGAGCTGCGGTGACACACTGCCACAGACTGGGCGGCTCACACAGCAAACATTTGTTTCTCACGGTTCTGGAGGCCGGGAAGTCTCAGCTCCAGGCGGCAGCAGACCCGGGGCGAGGGCCCACTTCCTGGCTTGCAGATGGCATCTTCCCATCATCTCTGTACGTGGCCAAAAGCCCTGTCTTGTGTCTCTTCTAACAGCGCTAATCCCATTCTTGAGGACTCCACTCTCCTGACCTAATCACTTTCAAAGGTTCCACCTCCTAATGCTGCATCCCTTTGGGGGGTTAGTCTTCATACGAATTTTGGGGAACAGAAACATTCAGTCCATAACACCTCCCTTCTACAACATGCCTGATAGCCTTTGCCTAGAACTATTCAGGCCTGGCCCCAGCAGGCCAGGGAGTGGAGCCCTGGGCGGAAGGGCAGGTAGGAGCTCCCCTCCGGTCCCTTGCAGCTCTGTAGGTGTGAGCACGGCTCCCGTAGGAAACGAGGAGAGAGAGCCCCCATCTCCTTTGCAGACCATCTCTGGGAGGGTTTGCCTGGCAGCCTTGCTCTGACCGGGTTCTTTCTCTCTCTCCCCTCCTACCATCATCACCTCCTAAAGCATTGCCTTTCTTGGGACGTTTTCCAGGCAGAGTGGAAGCAAAATGGCAATTCATGCCAGAAGTCATGCATAAATAAAACCCACAGATAATTCCCAAGCCCTGCTTCAGCCATTAGTTGCAATCTTTCTTAGCTGAGAAACCCTCTCCCGGAGCTGCTGAAGCGAACAGCACTGATTGATTTGTGTCTTTCCCCCTTTCATTTCCTCTTCTCCCTCCTTCTCCTTCTGATTGAGGTACAAATTAGTAATGAAATGGCCCAAGTAAGGCCATTAAATGTTCTGCAAGAAGATTGAAAAGCAAGAGGCCTCCGTAATCCATAAATTAGATAATCAGGCCCCAAGCCATTGAGAGGTGACGTTCTTCATTCATTCATTCATTCATTCATTCACTCAGTGGTCTTCCCTTGATCTAATAAAGTTCTAGGCTCTAGTGTTTTGAAATCACAGTGTCTTTTAGCTTGAGGTATGTAAAGTGTATTTAAAGCAAAGTGATCTCTTGCGGATTGTCGTAACCCCAAGGCCATGTACCTGGTTGGTTTTGCCAGCTTGATGTGGTGTCCCCTGGCATTCCGCTGCTTGGGTCGAAGGACAGGCCGTGTGCTTAGGCCCCGTAAACGTGTGTTGTTGATGGTGGTGATGCTTGATCAATAAAGCTAATCCTGCCATTGTCATCAGGGTATAAATCTTTAGTCATCCCCGTGAGAATTTCCCCTGGACGTGATGCTGAGGATGTGCAGTCAGACTCTTTATGGTTTCCAAGAGCCTGGGGCATGTTGAAAAGGACCCTGGGACTTGGCTGCTGAGGGGAAGCTGGGCGGGTGGAAGGAGTCCCTCAGTCCGTGCAGACCTCACTGCCCAGCCCCAGCAAGACTGCCCCACGGCTGAGCACCCTTGGGCTCCGCTCTGCCTGCCCTAGCTCTAGCTTGTGGGTCCTCCGAGGTCCAGCGCAGGTGTGTCTCACTGGCTGGGAGGAGGAGGCGAACGTGTAGAGGGAAAGTCAGCATTGAAGCCCTTGGCATTCGGCGGGCACTGAGCAGGTACACAAGAGGTCAGGCCAGGGACGGGCACAGGCGAGGGAGAGGCCTGGACTTGGAGTCAGCAGGCTGGTCCTGGCTGCCGTAGACTGGGTATGGATGGCCCTGAATCGGGAGCCAGGAAGCCACAGAGGTCAAGGGTTTGGGGCTCAGGGACCCTCTCCCAGCCCTTTATATCTGGAGGTGGCCTGGATGACAGCCAGGCGTTCCCCTGGGCCCCTCCATTCCCTAGAGTCCCGCACAGAGCTGGCTGCAGCAAGGCTAATGGCAAGGCCTCGAGGCTCCTGCTGATTCATCCCACAGACTCGTGGCCTGGGGCTGCTACCGGGGAGGCCTGATTGCCCTGAGAGCCTCTCTTGACCAGTCCTCTCCCCTCGGGCCAACACTGGCGTCTCAGAGATAGACTCTGCAGGATGGAACTTAGTACATTATTGTGTCTTCTCTCCAACCTTCCCCATAGGCCTCTTAAGGGCACGTCACACACCTCTTCCCTTTTCCAGACGTGCCCTAGCACGTGCCAGGTGCGTGGCGGGGCTCCGTGAGCGCTGGCTGCATCGAGCAGGGCTGTGCTGTGTGATTATGCTAAACGGGCAGGGAACGGTGCCGGGAGCAGCCATCCAAGATCAAGCAATCGTTTAATTTAATCAAGATCATTTAATCCCCACCACAGCCCTGTGCGGCAGGCACTCTCACCACTCCCATTTTACAGGTGTCAACCATGGAAGCACCTGGCTTGCTCCACTTTATTCTTTACGTTGCGGTTCGCATGCCCGATTCCTCGGGAAGGCCATGGCAGCCTCTGCCCTCTCGTCATTGCCTTGGTGCACACCTTGGCCAGAGAGATGACTTCTCTCTTCCCTGGGACTTGAGGGTCTATAAGGGCAGGGACTGTGCCGGTCTTGCTCACTAGTCAACCTGCAGTGCCTGCCACGTAGGTGGTATGGAGTAGGCGCTCACTCAATATGTCGGAATAAATGAATGAAACAAATTCTTAGAGCGTTGTTTGGTGTCCATGGAAGCGCTCCATCAGCCATTCTGCGGAGAAGGGAGGCTCTCTGCTCTGTGTCCCGTGGTACCCAGAGGGGCGCCCCAGAGCCAGGGCTCTCTGTTTAACGAGTGCTTTCTGAGCACCTAGGCAGGCGTCCTCAAACTACGTCCCGAGGGCCACATGCCGCCCGCCTAGGACATTTATCTTGCCCGCCAAGTGTTTTTGCCCCAGCTGCCTGTCCTGCTTAGCAGCCGACTCGTCCTGGGCCCACAGTGCGCACTCTCCAACGGTCTGAGGGACAGTGAACTGGCCCCCTGTTTAAAAAGTTTGAGGGCCCCTGACCTAGTGTAAGCCTGGGTCTCTACTGAGTGACAGGAAAGAGGGTCCCTGACCTCAAGGAACTTCTAACATTGAGGGCGAGGAGACTGAATACATCTTTTGCAAAGAAATCCCTTCACTTGAATCTCTCTGAAGCTCTGTCATGCTTTTAACAACTTAACTCCTGCTTTGCCCTCTGAGAGTTCTGGGGAGGGGTGAATGGGCTCCGTGCCCGGCCGCCTGCCACGCCTGGAGCCGATTCAGGTGCGCACGAACACCGGGATCCTTCCGTCCCTGCGCTTGCGGACATGAGCGTTTCGGCAAGTTCTAAAGACTGCACGCTTTCCGTTAGGACTGTGGTGGGCTGATGGCACCCCAGTGCTACCCTCTTTCCATTTGTCATCTCACGCCTCCCCTCCCCTCGCTGCCCAGCCCTTTACCTGATCCACGTTGTACACCTTCTTCAGTGGCTCCTCGTGAAACTTGTCTGTGTTGTTGGTTCATTTCTCTTCCTTCTGGCGCAGGGGTCCTCCTGCCAGCCTCCAGCCCCCCAGGACATTGTTGCAGGAAATGCGAAGGGTTTCCTTTCCAGCGTGCATCTGGCCAGGTGTTGGCTGCAGCAGGATGGGGTGTGCTCGTGAGACTGTGCGTGTGGTTTCAGGCACCTGCGTCACACACCTTCCCAGGCACAAGCGTAGACACAACTCCTGCTTTTGCCTCCTTTTCTGCCATTCCCTCTGCGGAAAGCACAGCCACTCTGACTCCCTGCTGGGCTTCCCTACAGGTGTCGGCAGGACTGAAGCCGCTGTCCAGCACCCTCCTCCTTCGCCTTGTGCTCATGAGCCAAGCAGCAGAAAGCCCCCCGGTGTTGGGGAGGGACCCTGAGGAGCCGCTCAGAGGTGATCCAGCGTCCTGCTGTAGGCAGCCGAAGATGTCGTCCCTTTTATTTTCTGGGAGGAGACCATAGGAAAACAAAGTATGAGTGGCCATAATTTACTGAGCTCCTGGGTAAATTTGTATTTCATTCTGATTATTGAATGTGTCGCCTAATTGCAGCTATAAAAAGGAATAGTCCATCTTCCCCGTGAAAGCCCGGTGCTGGCTGATTGTTGTTTAATTAGTTGATTCCAGTGGTCGAGGGGTGAGTTTGGAATTACAATTACAACTCCTATTATTTCACGGAGATTGCTGAATTAATTAGTGGGACAATAGGATTCCTCATTGTTGACATCTTAAGAATCCACAATAATAACTTTAAAATTGGTCATAATAATGGAAGTTGATAAATAGATTTGTCTTCTCTGCCGGGCGAGGCTGGACTTCAGGTAGACTGGGGCCTCCTTCTCTGCTCCCCTTCTGGAAGCTTCAAGTGGGGAGAGGCAGCTGCCTTTGACTGGCGGGAACTTTGACGGGCTAAGGGTGATAGAAGAAGCAGAGGGGGATCTGCACGCCTGCGCTTAGCTTTCTCGTGACCTGGGCAGGTAGAGACCAAAGGTAACGTGAGACGACAGAGGATAAAGACATGAAGGAAAGGGGCCAGCCAGGATTGTGCAGGGTTTAATTCAAGGTCAACGAAGAGGAACCCTGCTTACAGCTCTGAAGGTCACGGACAGCCACCCTAGCCAGGGGCAAGTGGCAGTGCCTCCAGAGAGGGGCCAACAGGTGACAAGGCCAAGGTCATACACGGAACTCTGGGAGCTAGATGGGTCCTTGTGAGCCTGTGTCCCCAAGGCCCCTCTGTGACTACCAGCTTGTGCTGGGTGAGGACACAGACAGCTGTTGTTTGGTTGTGGGTGACTTCCACCCTGTAGTCAAGTTCTTGCCTTGTTGTCAAGCTCTCGCTCCTGCCTGCCTGGGGAGCTCCCTGTCCCCCTGAGCTGGCCCTCTTCTTCCCTGTCTTGTCATCTTTCCCCTCTCCCCAGGAGTCACCAGAAACAGTTTCTCCTCTGGATATAAAAGAGAAATATTGCACTTTAGGTTCAGCAAGAGAGGTGATAATGAGAATATAGGAGAAACTGTGTATCCAGGTGGTTAATATTTGAATAATTCTGAAGGTCATACTGCATCTTGCTTTCAAAGAAAGATCTCCACCCTGGCCTCGGTGTGTGGGTGGAGAAGGGGGGCAGGGCGCAGGGCTGCTCTGAGCCGTGCACCTTGGGGAGCTGCTGTAGCCTGGAGACGTGGACGCCTGGGACGGAGGAGGGCCGGGGTGGGGGTCGGGGGTTCCAGAAGGGTGGGTAGCCTGTGCCCTGAGAGGAGAGTGTGGAGGGCAGGAGTCCTTTGGGAAGCGCAAAATGAGATGATGGAGATCTCTTGGTTTAGAAGGGGCTTCTTACTTCCGGTTCTGAAGGCAGTTAGTTGTGCCGTGCCAGAAGGATGGGGGCCCATTCTAGATGCCATCTCCAGGGTGCTCGGGTTGCGCTTTCCCCCACTGGCATACCCTAATCTTCCGGGGCCAGGTGTCCTCCAGGGGCCAAAGGGGCTGGGGAGCTTCTTGGAAGGCAGATAATTAAGATATAATGGGACATTTGCTGCCAGGCAGGGGGATTGTAGAATGCAGCTAATTTAGAGAGCTAGGGAATCACAGAGTCATTTTGCTTGCCGGCTGGGAAAGGCCAGACATGAAATTATGCCAGTCCCTGTCCTCCTGTCTCCAGCCCTCCCCAGCTGCACCACTGGGCTGCCGCCGAGCTGGCCCGGAGCACCTGCTGGACACAGCCCCTCCCTTCTGGCGGCAGGGGCAGGTGCGGCTGACTGGTGGCCGTTTAGCAGGCTGGGGCCTAATGAGGAGCAATGATGTGGCTGGGAGCCCCTGTGCCGTGCACAGACTTCTCAGCTCAGCCACAGCCACAGCCACAGCCACAGCCTCTCTGTACCCTCGATCCCCTGCCGTGGGTTTCCCGAGCCCTGAGCTGGCAGGGTCCTTTCCCTCCAGCAGCGTGAGTTGAACAGTTGAAGGACATGAGTTGGAAAGGGGATGGGAGCAGTGCGAGGGTGCACGCCTGAGACAGAGAACTGGAGGTGAACTGAGAGACAGACAAAGGCAGGGAGGTGAGGCAGATGTAGGGGAAGGAGGGAAGCAAGGCCAGAGGGGAAGGAAGTGGAGGGTGCCAGGTGCTTGCCCCAGGGCTGGGCTCTTTGAGCAGAGTTAATCTCAGCTGGGTTTCTACCCCACAGGTGACAGGAAACGAGAACCTGGAGGGACAGAGGTAGGCACAGCCCGGGGAGAAGGAAGGGGGGGTCAGATGTCACAGCTGCAGCAGGATCCTCTGGGACTCTCTGGCCTGGTCCTCCACTCTTGGGCTAAGAAGGTGCTGGATTAGTGCTTCGACAAAAGCTGGAGAGATAGGGTCTAGAGCTGCCCCCAGGTGTGCGATGGATATAGTTCTGCCACTCACGACATGCGGGACTGTTCTGAGGTCACATAAAAATGGGGACACCATTGCCAACCTCACAGAGTTGTCCTGGGTGTTCAGTGAGACAGCACAGCTAGAACTCTGGGACATACCAGGCATCCAGTAAGTCGGTGTGCCACCTTCCCTGCCTTCTGTAGAAGGGGACACCCGGGCGGGTGCGTGGCGTTCAGAACAACTTGGCAGAATTGGATCCCGAATTCCCATCATCACTCAGCAGCTGCCTCTCGGCCTTGGGAGCTGGGAGGCAGGCAAGGCGGAGGGTTGGGACGAGCTGGCCGATGGTCCCCCTTCTCTGTCCCCCTGCTCTATTTTCTGGCACCATCCTGCTGTGTCTTCTTCCTTCCTCACTGTGCCCACCTCCACATACACTCAGAGCGGGAAGTGGAGAGGGTTGCAAACGCCCCCAGCCCCATGGGTGGCTGGGTTTGAGCCCTGGCTCTGCAACTAACCAGCTGTCGGAGGTTCTAGGTTAACTACTCACCCCAAAGTGGGGGCGGGGACGGGAGTTCCTGCAGGCAGCGCTGTGCTTTCCCTGTGTCTAAGGGACACCGTCCCCCTTGGTGAGTGCCCAGGAAGCCTCAGAGGCAGACTCCTACCTGAATATAACAGTCCAGCTGAAGCAGCATTTATTGAGTGTCTACTGCATGCCATGCCATGCCCTGACACTAGAAATCTCTCCGTGAGCAAGGCTGCATGGTGGTGCTGCGTGGAGCGGGAATGACCAGTGGTAGAGAAAGATTATCCGGAAGTGGTAGTGCCGTGACAAAGTGAAAACCCAGATGGATGAGGTGTGGGGGTGTGGAATGATGGGGGGGTTCATAGTGCTGGGGGGCTCGTAATGATGAGGGGTTCGTAAAGTGCATTGAGGAGGCAGCATTTATGTCAGACCTGCAAGGCAAGACGGAGCCAGCCACTCCGAGGTCAGGGCAGAGCCTTCCAGGCAAAGGGAACAAGGCGGGAGCAAAATCCCCAACTCGGGGACGTGCTTGGTGACTTGGAGAGGACCGAGAGGTGGCCAGAGTGGCTGGGTCGTGGTGGACAGTGGCGAGTAGCATCAGATAAGGTCGGAGAGGCAGGCTTGGCTTCGTATGCCAGGGGAGGAATTTGGATTTTATTCTAAAATGAGAAGACACTGGAGGAGTTTAAGCAGGCAAGTGACATAGCCTGATTTATATTTGAAAAAAGTAGTCTTGACAGCTTTTTAAGAATACATTATAGGGGAGGGAAAGTTAAGATGCGATGAGTAGCCGTAGGCTGGGTGAGAACTGACAGGCTTGGACATGGAGTGGCCCCAGAGGCAACAGATCTGTGTGGGCAGGTCCAGGTCTGTGCACTTTCAGGTTTTATGAACGTATGTTTTACGCGCAGTAACATTCCCTGTTTAGTGTAAAGTTACGTGACTTTTGACAAAGTCATAAATTAGGTAACCAACACCCCGATCAAGATATGGAACATCTCTACCCCGGACCCAGATTCCCCTGGGGCCCATGTGGTCAACCCCCTGCCCACCTGCCACCCATGGCAACCGCTGATCCTTTTTCTGTCCTTGTAGGTTTGCCTTTCCCAGAATGCCATATAAATGGAATCATACAGTCTGTAGCTTTTTGAGTCTGACTTCTTTCCATTGGCATAGTGCATCTGAGATCCGTGTTGCCGCATGTGTCAGCAGTTCACTCCTTTTGATTGCTGGATAGGATTCCATTTCCATGGAAATACCAGTTTGTTTATTCATTCACCAGTTGAAGGACATTTGGGTTGTTTTCAGTTTTTGGCAGTTTCAAATAAGGCTGCTGTACACATTTGAGTGCAGGTTTTTATGTGAGCATACGTTTTTGTCTCTCTAGGGCAATTACTTAGGACTGGGATCCCTAGGTGGTATGGTGAGTATATGTTTAACTTTATAAGAAAGTGCCAACCTGATCTCCTCGGTGGCCGTGCCATTTTGCGTTCTCAGCATCGCACGAGAGTTCCAGTTGCTCTGCATCCTCACAAGCATTCAGTATTGGCCTTTAAAAAAAAACTTAAATTTTTTTTCTCCATTTTAATAGGTGTGTAGTGGTATCTCATTGTGGTTTTAATTTGCATTTCCCTAATGGCCAATGATGTAAATATCTTTCCATTTGTTTATTTGCAATCCCACTATCTTTTTGGGTGAGATATCTTTTTAAGTCTTTTGTACATTTTTGTATAGGTTGGTCATCATCTTACTATTGCATTTTGAGAGGTCTTTACATACTCTGGATACAAGTCCTTTATCAGATATGGGATTTATGAATATTTTCTCCCAGTCTGTGGCTTGTCTTTTCATTTTCTCTCTCTCTTTCTAAATCACAAGATCAAATATATTTATGAAAATGGACCAAAGATTAAAACATGTATAATTCTTTTATCACAGACTGTTCCTTTATTGTCATTTAGAAAATGGTTCTAGGCCGGGCACGGTGGCTCACACCTGTAATCCTGGCACTCTGGGAGGCCAAGGTGGGAGGATTGCTTGAGGTAGGAGTTCAAGACCAGCCTGAGCAAGAGCGAGACCCCGTCTCTACTAAAAATAGAAAAAAATAGCCAGGCATGGTGTCGCATGCCTATAGTCACAGCTACTCAGGAGGCTGAGGCAGGACGATCATTTGAGCCCAGGAATTCGATGTTGCAGTGAGCTATGATCATGCCGCTATACTCTAGCCAGGGCAACAGAGTGAGACTCTGTCTCAAAAAAAAAAAAGAAAGAAAGAAAGAAAGAAAAAGAAGAAAATGGTTCTAGAAGACAGCCTCTTTGACAACCTTATCTTGACAGTCCAGACCTTGTAATTTCTTTTTTAAAAAATTGTAGTAAAATACACATAACATAAAACTTACCATCGTAACCATTTTTAAGTGTGCAGTTCAGCAGTGTTAAGTACACTCACACTGCTGTGCAATCCATCTCCAAAACTCTTCTCATCTTGCAAAACTGAAATCTGTACCAGTTAAATAACAACTCCCCATTCCCTTCTCCCCTCAGTTCCTGGAAGACACCATTCTGTTTTCTGTCTCTGTGAATTTGACTACTCTGGGTACTTCTTGTAAATGGAATCATATAGTATTTGCCTTTTTGTGACTGGCTCATTTCACTTAGAATAGTGTCCTCAGGGTTCATCTATGTTGTAGCATGTGTCAGAATTTCCTCCCTTGAATAATATTCCGTTGTATGCATACAATGCCACGTTTTGTTTGTGCATTCGTCTGTTGTCAGTGGACACTTGGGTTGCTTCCACCTTCTATGAAGGGGGAAAGTGTCTCTTGCTGTCTTGCCCAGGCTGGAATGCAGTGGCACAATCATAGCTCGCTATCACCTTGAACTCCTTGACGTAAGTGATCCTCCCGCCTCAGCCTCCCTTTGTGGCTAGGGAGTGGCTGGGCACCACCATGCCCAGCTAATTTCTTTTCTTTTTGCAGAGATGGGATCTTGCTATGTTGCCCAGGCTGTGCTTCCACCTTTTGGCTGTTGTAAATAATGCTCTTGTGAATGTGGGGTACAGATATCTCTTTGAGACTCTGCCTTCAACCCTTTTGGGTTTTCATTCCCTTAACGGTGCCTTTTGAAGAGCAGTTGTTTTTAATTGTGATAAAGTCTAATTTATCAATTTTTCTTTTATGGATTGTGCTTTCGATATTGTATCTAAGTATTCACTGTCTAATCCAAGGTCACAAATGTTTTCTCCTGGAGGTTTTATAATTTTGGATTTTATCCTGTGATCCATTTCAAGTTATTTTTGTATATGATGAGGGGTATGGATTAGGTTCTTTTTTTCTTGCACGTGTATTTAATCCAATTATTCCAGCACCATTTATTGACAAACCTGTCCTTCCTCCATTGAATTACTTTTGTGTTAGACGTGTTTCTGAGATAGGATTGACGAGACATGAGGGAGAATGAGGAACTAAAGTGGATTGAGTTTTGGCTGGAGCAACTGGTTGGGTCAGGGGGCCATTTCTAAGATGGGAGAGACTTGAGGAGAAGTGAGTTTGGGAATTGAGAGTTATGTTTTGGAGATGCTTGTCATATAAGAGCACCTGTCCACGGGACAGCCAGACATGTGGTCTGAAGTTGAGGACAGAGGGTAAGGGCTAGAGGTGCACACACACAGACAGGCGTGTGCGCTGACACTAGAGGGCCGTGCTGAATGCAGCCATGGAGCTGTGTATGAGGTGCAGCAGGAGCTCTGGGCAGGAGTTCCGGGGGGAGCAGGGAAGGGCATTAGGGGAGGGCATGTGAGTGGGTCTTGAAGGATGAATAGGAGTTTGCCAAGAGGGAATCTGGGGAATGGTATTTCAGGGGAGGGGCCAGAATGTGCAAAGGCTTAGGGGCATGAAGGGTAGGGTGTTGAGGAAACTGCAAAGGTTTGGAGCAGTGAGAGAAAAGGTGCACGGAGAGGAGGACAGGAGGTGAGGCTGGAAGAGAAGGCAGGGCCGTGCCAGGAAGCGCCACAACTTAGCAAGAGGAGTTTGGACTTTCACACGTAGACGCTGGGGGAACCAAAGAAAAGCTTTCTGCAAGGCATGACGACTGCATCCTCCCTGAGGTGTGTGTTACTTATGCAGATCGCCCAGGCCTCAGTGTGGATTAGAGGAAGGAAGCAGGAAGATCGATGGGGAGGCGCTCGCTCACTGCCAGGTGTGCAGAGCGTCTGAACTCGGCAGCGCCTGTAGGGACAACAGCGGGACATTCGGGCTGAATCTCCCTTCCCTCTGCTCTCTCTCCCTTCCCAACCCCAAGGCTGCCCTCCCTCTCACCTGCGGATGTGTCTGTCCCTAGGGCTCCCTGATGAGACCGAGTACCCCAGTTCCGAGGGGTGTGTCTGTGCCTTGGCCTACCCTCACCTGCCGTGCGTCGGGGTCAAGCTGTGCGGCCCGGCTGCCCAGGAGCGGCAGGGCCCGGGCGGGCGGCGAGGGGAGGTGCAGACACAGGCTCCAGTGGGCTGGGTCGGGTCTGACCCCTCATCCGTCAGCCTCATCAGACCCTGTCCGCCCTGACAGGGACACAGGTGTGCCGCTGCCTCCTCGCGCTGTCTGCAATTGCTTTGCAATCGCAATAGGAGTTAGAGAGGCATTTTTATTGATTAAACAATCGAGGCGATTTGTCTTTACAAACCCGAAAACACGGAGGTGTCTCTTTCTCTGTGTGTGCGTTACACACGCTTATTTATTAGCGGCGGCGGTCTCTGCTCGGAATCGCGCTGATGTTTATGACGGGGCTCTTTCGTGACGCCGGGCCGCGATGATATGATGGGCAGCGGAGTGAAAGGAGGCCTAATGGCATGACGCCGACAGTCGGGTGAGGGGCCCCCGGGGAGGGCGGCGGCCCGTGTGAGTGCATGGCCGGAGGGGAGCCGTGTTGACACGGAGAAAGGATTCCAATGCTGTCGCACAGAGGGAGGAGGTGAGCGCCGGGTCAGAGGGCTCAGGGTTTGAATCTTAAGTCTGCCATCTATTGCCTGTGTCACCTGGGAAAAGTTACCTAGAGTCTGTGACCCCTCGACTAGGGCTGATGACATCTAATGAGATGGCATAGGTGCAGTGCCTGGCACGGTCTCAGACCTCCGCAGTTAGTACCGTGGTCTCTCCGGGATGGAGCGTGTTGGGTGGCCGGGCCGGTAACTTGTGAAGGGAGCAAGTCGGGAGCTCTTGGGACTGATTTTCTGGCCCAGCTCGGCAGAATCCTGTCCCCCGTGTGTGAGGCCGGCTCGGATGGTCATCAGTCAGCTCTGCTTCGTCTGGGGGGTCTTAGGCCTGCTGGACTCCCTGGCCGTGTGCACGTCCGCTCTGGTGCTAGGTGAGTCTGCCGGGTGGCGCGGGCACCGGGAGGCTGGTGAGGGGCCTTTCGAATAGGGTGGGAGGAGCCGGGCCGAGTCGGACAAGGATGCCACTGCCAGAGCAACCAGCAGCATTATTAAGAGATCTTTCTAATTCCATCCTGATACGGCGTAATTATTCCAGCTCTGCAGGGCTCGGTATGAAAACCGCTGTCAGTCACTTGGCTGCCGGGATTTGTCAAACTGTATTCATGAATTCAATTTATCAGCCCAGGCTGTGAGCTGCGGCACACAGGCGAGAGGTGGTGGGTGGGGTGGGCGGAGGTGAACAACAGGGACACGTCCAGAGCACCTGTCTCTGCTGGTGTGTGGCTGGACTTGCCCTGCTCGTGGGGGACACGGAGAATCCAGGCGCAGGTGAAATAGCTCGGGCCCTCTGGTTTCTCAGTGCCTGGGGCCAGGGTCTGTTGGGGGGAGGCTTCTTGGAGCATGGTGTTTGTGGTCAGAGTGTTAGGGTGACTTCAGAACCCTGCCAGCCAACTCCCTTCCTTGCTGTCCGGCACCCAGGCAGCCAGCACTTATCTGGGACCTGCTGTGTACAAGCACAGAGGGGGATCGGGCAGGGGGCCTTCTAGGGTCTCACTGGGAGGGGAGACCACAGGCACAACACAAGGTCTTTACCTGGCCTGTTCCTGGGGTGCTCGGTGGGCAGGGAGTCGCTGCGATCCAGGCTGGTCGGGGAAGCCCCACAGCAGGAGTGGGGTTTGCAGGAGGACTTGGTGAGGTGTGGCCAAGGTGGGGCATTCTCAGAGGTGAAAGGCGTAAGCCTGGGGCAAAGCGTCTGGAATAATGCATAGAAGGGCTTGGCGTGGAGGGCAGTGTAGAGCAGGATTCTCATTATCTGGGGTCAGATAGTTCTTTGTTGTGGGGATCTCTCTGTGTACTGTAGGATGTTAGCAGCATCCCTGGCCTCTACCCACCAGATGCCAGGAGCACCCCCTCTAGCCCCCAAGTTGTGACAACCAAACACATCCCTAGACACTTGCCAAATGTCTCCTGGGTGGCAGAGTCATCCCTGGCTGAGAACTGCTGCTGTATCCATCCCTGGGTAGAGGTAAGGGTGAAAATATCAGCTGGATGAAGACTGGAAGGGCCTTAGGTTTCAGGTCAAGCAACTCGGGACTTTGTTCTAGAAATACTAGGGAGGCTTTGTGAGCAGGTGGTGCAGAGAGGGTGTGGTGTCAGGCGACTCTCAAGAAATTTTGTTCAGGATGGAGCTACCGTCTCTGCTAAGGGTCACAAACATCAGGTACCCTCTGGGGCCCAGCTGGCTGGTAACGTAAATGCACCAGGCTGGCCTCTGCTGAGGACAATAGTCGCTAAACAACCCGTAATGGACCCGAGAATAACCCCTACCTAGTTACACTACCTTGGTGGTTCTCAAACTTTACCAGGCATCTGAAGCCACTGGGGGACTTGTTAAAACACAGATTTCTGGGTCCCACCCCCAGAGTTTCTGATTTAGGGCCCAGGAATTTGCATTTCTAACAAGTTCTCAGGTGGTGATCAGGTGATGCTGATACTCCCGGCCTGGGAACCGCACTTTGAGAACCATTGCTCTACCTAGTTTTAAACTCACCGCCCGGGCCAAAGAAAACACAGCCGGCAGATTGTAGGTGTACAGCCCTTATTTCTTCCTAGCGGAAGCCAAAATCTTACCTTGGCCACCATCTAAATGGTACAGTCCTTTTTAGGGAGGGCTTGGCAGATTGGACACACCTGCTTTTGACCCAAGATGAAACTCAAGAACTCCTGCTGGCTCAGTCCTTGGAACCTCTGTGGGGTTGTCTAACTGGAGCAGTTGGGTCTCTTGAATTAGATGCAACCAACCCTTGCCGGACAGGGCTCATAACATTTGAAACGTGCACGAAGTCATTGAGCTGGCAGTAGCCGTTTGCTCTGGGGACATTCCCGGTTTGCATTCCTTGTCTCACAGGGGGAACCTGGAAAGGAAGGCATATCCGTCCCTGAAGAGGTGAATCCCCCCAGTCTCTCACACTACCCCCTGCCTGCTCAGCTCCTCCAGTCACAATAACTCCTGTCCCCAGCAGGGCACAGGCACATTTGTCTCTTTTAATATATATTTAAAAGGTATCGATAGCCCAAAAGGCCAGAGGGACACACACAGTCCTGCTCGGGCAGCTGGCATTTTCACATGTAAAGCCGTCTTTCTCATTTCACTCGAAGAAGGCCAGAGCAGCAAGGGACCTCAAAGGTTATTTGACCCAATCCCCCAGGGCCAGAGAGGGAGGTAAGGGTTGCAGGGTAGGGCAGCCAAGGAGGGGCAGAGTCAGCTTTGAGCCCTTTTGATCAATGCATCCTGCTGATTCAAGGACATACCTGTGGCCAAGGATAAGGTCTGGGGCTGGGAAGGTGGAGGGGTGTCTCAATGCCCTTTTCATCCATGTAGGGTTGATTGGTTTCTATCGGCTTTTTCTTCTTTCTCTGTAGTGTTTCAGCCTTACCCTTACCCCAGCCTCTGCGTCCTCTCAGCTGCCCTCAGCACCCCAGCCACTGAGTTCATCCTGCCTGGGCAGAACATTTCCTCCCAGCTGCGGGCTCTGTCTTTTCAAGGGAATTAGAATGAAATTATCTTTCAGGCTCTACTGCAAGTCTTCCCTGGGACTACCACCAGCATATTAGCCTGGTGGCCTGGGTCTGCAGCCCTAGACAAGTCCCAGTGATGCCCCCCTGCACCCTGATAGCAGGTGCCACCTGCTGCCGGCATACCATCTTGATCAGGGCTGTATTTCCAGGCCAGGCTCAGTGCTTGGAATGTAATTGGCATCAATTCAATTGTGCATGAATAAATGGATGAATAAATACGCTTTGCTCATTCCTTTCATTTGGACTCAGACCTCTTCTTGGGAACCTCAAAGCTCACCATACGGTGACTCATGCATGACTCAGTGACCTGTGTCAGTGGGATCTTGGGCCCCTTGAAGGTAGCCTCTGCCACAGGGTCCCTGGCTCTAGGCCCCAGCTAACCTTTCATTTGTGGGGTGCTTAGTGTAGCCCAGGAACCATGCTAAATGATTCACGCATGTTATTGATTCTCCCAGCAACCACTGAGATGGGTATCGCCGTCTCTGTTTCATAGGCAGCTTAAATGAAGATGTTGAGAGTTTAAGGGACCTGACTTAACTAATCCTCAGCTTCCTCCCGAGGGTTCCTGTAGGCTGACTCTGACCTGAGGCCCACGACACTCACAAATGGTGATGGTCATCGCCAAGAGGCATTGTTGTCACTGGTCAAATCACAGGAGATCTGGCTTCTTCACCTGCTTCCTTCTCAGACTGGAAGGGTAAACTGAGGCAAGCCCACCATAGTGGGCAGTCCAGCCACATCTGAAAGAACAGGACTGCGGTGCCTGCCTTTATGGGCTCTGCTCCCCTTGCGCACTTCCTCCTATCACTGTGGGAGATGCCACCTGTAGGGGCGGGTGCCCTCTGACCCCACCTCTCAGGCCTGCAGCTGGCTTTGACACTGGCAGATGGGCCTGGGCGTGACTATGCTCCTGGTTGGCAGGGAAGCTAGTGCCTCAGTCAGGCACCGTCCTATGGTCACCTTCATTATACAGCTCTATCTCGTGTCACTCTTCTTCTTGATGTCTTCTCATTGTAGCCGTGGCACTAATAATGTCAGAAGTTCAACTTAAAGGTGAGTGGGAAGGCTGCACCGTAGCACGGACTCAGTGCGCACGGCAGCTGCCTTCTGCCTCCTCCGGTCTTCTTGCCTGTCCCCTCCTCCCTCCACCCCAGCTCAGAAGTCTCCCTGGTCTGACACCCAACTTCCGTTTCTCCTTGTCTTTGTCCCAGGGAGCTCTGGTGTGTTTGCCTGTGCATGGAAGCTCACAGACAGGCACTTTGAGTGCAAGTGAGGTGCTGATGCTTGCGTTTTGATAAGCTGCAAAACGCACGATCCACACCCGCTCTTCTCGCATCCCCTCCTCTCCTGTATGCACGTGGGCACAGGAGCTGTTATTCCCGCCAAATGAGTCAGGGGAGAGATCTTGGAAGAGTAATTAATTTGAGCAGATGTGTGTCAATGTCCTAGGAAATAAAAGATGTCAGTACAAACCACCTGTGCACGCTCCGGCCACAAAGCTCAGCTCTGCCAATGCAGGTGGACCTCTCTTTAGGAAAACCCGCTAGGTGGAGGCCATTTGCATGACAAAAAGACTTCCCTTTACAGAAGAATATGCTGTGAGGTTCCTTAAAATTGGAGCTCTTTGGGTTAGTGTTTCGCAGGTCATTAGATACCTGACTGAGGGGCTTTGGGGACTGGAAAACTGTGTGTTCAAGCTTGGGAATCAGTGCCAATTACAGATCCTTTAGAAATGATGATGAAGCATCCCAGAAATTGTATGCAAGGCCGTGGGGAAATGCAGTCAGTCTGACTCGCCAAAACGTGTGTGCACACACCTCTTTATCGATGGTGCCATCGTAGGAGGCCAGGGACCCCTCCGTAAATGTGCCTATTTTTCTTTAATGAGGAGCCCGGAGAACAGGAAGGAGCAAAGCTTTCTGTGCTAGTTTCCCTATTGATCCTGTAGGCTGCTTAGTATGACATTCCCTTGGGCCGGGAAATTTCCTAACTGAAAATCATAGTTCAATTCAGGGGCCTTTTAAGATTTTTATGTCGTATGATGTTTCTCTAGTAGACTTCCTTTCCACTCCCCAAGGCTCCTATTTCCTGCCTTGTCTGGCTTCAGATCTCCCACGGCCCCTCCCACGCCCTCCCTCCGAGCTCAGCCTCTCCCCGAAGCCTTCAAGGAGGAAGCAGAAGGCATCAGACCGGAGCTCCCCGTCCTTCCACCCACGCGTCTGCACGCCCGCCTGCCACCCCGCTCGGATGCACCCTCCCGAAACTCCTCCGCGGCGCTCTGGATCCCAGCCTCTCACCTTCTTAAGGCCCCCCACCCTTGGGTCCTCTGTTCTCTGTCATCTTTGAAAGAGCCTCCTGCAGGACGCCTCCTCTCCCTGCTCCTGTTCCTTTCCGCTCCCTTTTGCAGCCAAGCAATCAGAAGAGTTGCGGGCACACTCTGCCTCCACTTCTGCACCTCCCGGTCACCCTCCTGCCCACTCCAATCCTGGCGGCCGTGTCCGCCAATCCACTCGACAGCTTGTGGAGGTCACTCGCAGCTTCTGTGTTGCCCAATCCTGCGGACACCCTGATGTCCTCATCTTGGTTCTCGGCGGCATTCGACGCCCCTGCCTTCTTGGAGCCACTTTCTCTAGGCTCCGGCCTCTCCGTTCCTCTCGCCTCCCCCACCCTGGGTGTTTCTTTCTCTGTCTCCCTTTCTGTTTATTCCCTCTTTACTCTGGTCTAAATGTTGGATGTCCCAAATTGTGGCCCCAGCCCTTCTGTATCCACGCATTCTTGCTGAGTGAGCTCACCTATTGCCGTGCTTTAAATACCATCTATACGTGACGACTTCCAGCTTTCTCTGTTGAGCGCTGGTCTTGTAATTCCATCTATCTACTTGAATTTTGTATTTGACTGTCCTCTAGATATCCTAAACATATAGAAAAAACCCAAACTCTTGATATCTCTTTCCAAACCTGTTTCTCCCTAAATCTTCCCCCATCTCAGCAAATGGCACCATTGTCCACCAGTTTGCAAGACCAAAAATCTGGGTGGGGGTCATCCCGGGCTTCTCCTTTCTCTCACCCTCCACATCCCACATCCCAGCAAGTCCTGCCGCTTTACCCATGACGCGTGTTTCAAATGTATACCCTTGTCTCCATCTGCCCTGCCACTTTCCAGCCAGGCCACCACCATCTCTTCTCCCAGTGTAGGACAATAGCCCCCTGACTGGTCTCTCTCCTTCCACTCCTCTTGCTCCTTGTTTTTCACAAAGCACAGCATTTTAAACACTATGCACCTAAAATGTGTAATTCAAATTGTTTCACATTACTCCTCTGCTTAATACCTTTTTCAGTGGCTACTCATATCCTTAAAATAAAGCCCTAACTGCTTTCCATGCTTTATATGGCCCTATATATTCGGGTCCATCTAGTTCTCCAACCTCTCCTTGCATTCTCTCCCTGACCAGCTGCCTTCCTAACAGCTATTTCCGCCCATCTAACATGTTAGCAGAGCCCCGATTTTGTTCTGGGAAAGAGGCGGCTACGTTTTCAGAGAAGGTGAGCTCTCCTCCTATCCACTGAAGGTGGCCTTGGTTGATCTAAGCTGATCATGGTAGTATCATGAACTTGATCTCCAAGACTGGCGTAAGGGTCTGGCCAGTGGGGACTGGAGAGAATGCCTGCTGGGGCCCTGTGCCCTTGTAAGAAATTTAGGCACAAGGAGATGACTCCATGCCATCCTCCCTGCTTTGTGGATGTTGGAGGGTGAGGAGGTGGTGCTTGGACCTGCCCCGATAACCAGGAGGGGGACACTGTCCAAGGAGGAAAGATGGAAGGAGCAGGTCTTCAAAGACATGGTTGAGTTTCAGAATCAACCACATAGTTGACAATGTCCTCTTGAAAGGGATAATAATGTCTTTACAGTTCCGTGTTCACATTTAGGAAGGCTGTCTGTTGCTGGTGGCTGAACACACCCGCTAGCCAACATCCTTCCTCTTGCTCACTGTGTGTGTTCCAGCCTCACTGGCCTTTCAGCCGTTGCTCCTGCCAAGCTCAGGAGGTCGGCGCGTGCCGCTCCCTCCGTTCGGAGCGCTCCCCGCCTGCTCTTCACACAGCTTTCAGCTCTCAGTCTTCCTCGCATCATTATTTCTTTACCTCTGCTCCTTGTCAGTTTCAGTCATGGCCCCCGGCATATTTTGAAATTATTCCTCTGTTTCCTTTTTTCTCCCCCTCTAGATATCAAGTTCCGTAAGGGCAGACAGAGACTGTATATCTCATTCACTCCTCAGCTCAGTCACCTGCAAGGTACATCACAGGGAGAAAGCGCTCACCACCGACTTGCTCTTTTTTTTTTTTTTTTAATTTCAGAATATTACAGGGGTACAGTGTTTTAGTGACATGAATTGCTTTTGTACCATTTAAGTCAAAGTTATAAGTGTGCCTGTCCCCCCAGTGGTGTGCACTGTGCCCGTTAGGTGTGAATGTGCCCAACTTCTCCTCCTCCCACCTCCTACTGTTGATGGTTGGCATAAATGGAAAAGTGATCTGATCCATGTTCCTGTTCACGCCCTTATCCTCTGCTGCTCGGTGACATCTCACACTTTATACTTTAGCCACACTGACCTGTGGTATCGTAGTTTCTAGAATGTTCCTGAGTCTTTCTCATATTTGGACCTTTGCATATGCAGCTCAGTCTGCTGGAACGGCTCTCCTCCTTCACCCAGACACCTCCCACTCTTCCGTAGGTCTCAGCAGAGATGCCGCTTCTTTCTAGAAGCCTCCCTCCCCAGATCACACGCCCTCAGGAGCTTGGCCTCGCCCAGCAAAGCACGCATCAGACTGTGCGTAGGTCCCTGCTTGTCTGATTCCCCCCTAACTCTGGGCTCCTTGGGGGGACCTTCTTTATCACCATGTCCCTGACACCCACCCTACAGCAGGCACTCACAAATTACTTGTTGAATTAATTCCTTTGACTTATATTTTTGAATGCCCGCTGTATGTCAAACGTTGTGTTAAATGTTGCGGATACAAAGATGAATAAGAAATTGTCCCTATTCTTACGTGCTAGAAAGGGAGACAGGCCTATTAACCAGTAAATATCACACAGTGTGATAAGGGAACAATGAATTCTGCCAGGGAAGTGGGGGATGGGGTGTCAGGGAGAGTTTCAGAGAAGTTGGAGGAAAGATAAAGTGAGGTCCACACCAGCAAAGTTATTTCCAAAGAGGAAGGATGGATATCTATGTCTATACCTCTATGTCTGTATCTATATGGCTACGTCTGGGTCTAAATCTGTGTCTAAGTTTACATCTAAGTCCGTGTCTAAGTCTATATCTATGTCTGTATCTGTGTCTGTGTCCATGTCTAAGTCTATGTCCATGTCTAAGTCTATGTCCATGTCTAAGTCTATGTCTGTGTCTGTGTCTGTGTCTGCGTCTAAGTCTATGCCTAAGTCTGTGTCTATGTCCTTGTCTAAGTCTATATCTATGTCTATGTCTAAGTCTATGTCCATGTCTAAGTCTATGTCTATGTCCTTGTCTAAGTCTATATCTATGTCTATGTATAAATCTATGTCTATGTCTATGTCTATGTCTGTGTCTAAGTCTATGCCTAAGTCTGTGTCTATGTCCTTGTCTAAGTCTATATCTATGTCTATGTCTAAGTCTATGTCCATGTCTACGTCTGTCCATGTCTACGTCTATGTCCATGTCTACGTCTATGTCCATGTCTATGTCTACGTCTGTATCCATGTCTAAGTCAAGTCTATGTCCTTGTCTATGACGAAGTCTACATCTAAGTCTATATCTACGTCTAAGTCTGTGTGTCTGACTCTATGTCCATGTCTATGCCTGAGTCTAAGCCTATACCATGTTTCCCCGAAAATAAGACCTACCCATAAAATAAGCCCTAGCAGGATTTCTAAGCATTTGCGCAATATAAGCCCCACCCCGAAAATAAGACCTAGCGATGGGCGTGGCTACGCAGCGCATCTGCACAACCCATGCTTTTCATCGAGGAGCAGTAAAGAAGACGAGCAGCCCTTCTCATCTGCCCCATGGAGACAGCTACTACCCCAGAGGTGACCGGAAAGGTGCGGCAGCCCCACCAACAAGGTTGGCTCCCCCTGGCAGGTCCTGGCCTTCCTGTGTGTGCTGTAAGCTGAGGCTTCGAGGGGGAAGTCTCCTCAGTGAAGTGAGGAGCAGGACGCTCTGCTCTAGGTATTGTGTGTCCTCAGGGAAAAGAAGGAGAGCTGTGGCTGCCATTTTACTCAGCACTGTGGGCCTCTCTCACCCCACACAAACACCAGGGGACAGGGGAAAAGCTTCAGCAAATAGTCTCCTACTGAGTCCAGAGAGATCATTTCTGCTCCACTGTGCAGATTGGACCCAGTGCACACTGGATCTCTGATAAATAAGCCAGCCCTGTACATCAGCTTTGCTGGCCTATCTCTGCTTTCCTGAGTATCTGTACTGCCAGACAAGATGAGTGCAAAAAGAAAGAGCTATTCTGTTGAGTACAAGAAAGAAATTGTGGAGGACTCCAAGGGCAAGAATCTTATGGCTTTCTGCAAAGAGAATAAGTTGGATATCCGAATGGTCCGAAAATGGCGGGCAGAATACCATAACCTCAGTCTACATGTCGATAGAGGAAATGCTAAGAAGCGCAAGTGTGGTTCATGTCGGCAACCTTTATTTTCCGAGCTGGAAGACATTACAGGAGAGCAAAGGCTTTGGTTGTGCACAGGACTGATATTCAAAGATTTGCCCTTGCAATGGCACCACAATTGGAAATATCCCCAGAAAATTTCAAAGCATCACAACGCTGGCTGGATGGCTTCCTTCAGCAACATGAACTGTCTCTAAGAAAATCGACAACACTGTTTAAGTTGGAAGATGCTGAAGTTATTAAGCGAGCACTTGCATTCAAGTCCTTTGTTGATGGCATCGACTTTTCTAAATACCAACTTTGCGACATGATTGCTATGGATGAAACTGCAGTGTTTATGGGTCAAGGAGCCCAAACGACAATTGAACAGAGGGGTGACTCCTCAATCTACATTCCCTCCACCGGTCACGAAAGTTCACGACTTACCTGTATTTTGGCAATTCGTCTGGATGGAAAGAAAGTCACACCTCTTATCATCACTAAGGGCAAGAAAGATAAGACTGAATGTGTTTCCAACATTTATGTTCTTGAAACCAAAAAATCCTGGTGCACACAAACAGTTATAAGGAAGTGGCTTGATTTAATGCTGCCACTTGTTTTGCGAGGTAGCCAAAGAGGTCTGCTAGTCTGGGATTCAGCCAGCACTCACTGTGCTAAAGACATGAAGAACTTCCTTGCAGAGAGAAGAATAGATCAAATAATGATTCCTGCAGGAATGACTGCCTATCTGAAGACTCTTGATATTGCAATAAACAAGCCATTCAAAGACCATTTGCGCATAGAAATTAACGATTACATTGAAAATGGAATGACAAGAAATCAGCATGGAAACTTAGTGAAGCCTAGCCTGCAAGAGGTTGTGATTTGGGTGAGGAATTCATGGGATAAAATCACTGACAGTGTTGTTACCAATGCACTCCGAGCAGGTTACATGGATAATTGCTGCTCATTTAATGAGAGCTCTATTGCTCGACATGAGAGATTGGGGCCAATGTTTCTAAAGAAAACAGAGTCATAAGAAATTCAGGATGGAATTCAGGGTTTGGAGAGTTATGATGATGTTCCAGAAGAAGACAACCTAACTATATTTGAATAAATGTAGATTATTGTACCGTATTTAAAAAAAAAAAACACACATCCCCTGAAAATAAGCCCTAGGGTGTCTTCTTGAGGAAAAATAAATAAAAGACCCTGTCGTATTTTTGGGGAAACGTGGTTATCTATGCCTTGGCTGACCCTACCCCACAGGCGTTGAGCTGCCCCTGCCCTGTGTCCGAGTCCTGCCCCCTCAGCCCAGCCCAGGGCAGGCAGCAGAGTCTCGGTAACGTAAAGGCAATTTCTTTGGCTGCTTCTCTTTAAAGAACGACAGTGAAACTGCCCCTCGATCCTGTTTGGCTGCCTCAGCCAGTGTCTTGCCAACATGTTTGCATAGGGCACCTGTGGGGGACCCGCAGCTTGTGGGCCGTGTGGGTTTCGCCTGTTTTGTGCGGCCCCCTAATTTCCGAACACGGTGCAGCATTCTAATTTCTTCTGTAAGGATATGAAAGGAAAAGGGAAACCGTGGCTCTGGGTGAGTCCCTCTGTCGCAGCCTCTGGGAGACCTCGCTGAAGTTGTTCTCCAGCCCAATTAGAAACCTGCTTGGCTTTTAGGATCGGGAGCGCCTGCTGCCGAAGACTCCCGTTCCGAGCCCTAATTACCGCTTGATGGAATGAATAAAGACGTTGTGTTTTCCACATTTTACTTACAGAGTTGCTGATGCGGTGAATGTGGGGCGAAACGTCTCTTTCCTCCGAGAGATTAAAACATAAGTGCCTCGGCGACAGAGCCGAGCCGCTGTGCTAGCGACAGACTTTCCCTCCTGTTCTCGCTCGGCCTGGCGGTCTGAGCTGGTCTGGCCCCTGTCTGTACAAGGTGGAAGGTGCCTTGGCCATCTAGTCTGGCTGCTTAAAAAAAAAAAAAAAAAAAAAAAAAGACGCAGCATTTATTGAGCACCGGCGTTGTGTCAGGGGTTTCCACGTCTGTTTCTCTCATGTCCTTCTCACAAGGACGCTGTGCCGTGGCTGGCTGTGCCCACTGTGCAGATGAGGACACTGAGGCTCATAGCGTTAGTTAGTAAGTACCCCGCCCAAGGTCACACTGCTAGCAGCGCAGAACGGTGGTTCAAATCCTGCCTCCTGGTGCCGGGTCCGTGATGTTTCCCCAGTGGCCCCAGGGACGCGTTCCTGGCCTGCTCGGTGACGTCTGCCCGACCAGTTCTCTCCCTTGACAGGGATGGCAGATTATGGTGGTGAACTTCCACTGCCTAACAAACCCGCCCCCAAACTTCATGGCTTAAAACAACAGACTTTATTGTTTTCTGTGGCTCTGTGTTGGTTAGGTGGCCCTTTTGGTCTGGGCCAGGTTGGGCTGGGAGACCTGGGATGGCCTCATTCAGTATCGGATGGGACAAGGGCCACAAGGCCCCTCGTCCTCCCAGGGGCTAGCCCAGCCCAGCCTCTTCTCCTATGCATTCCCTATGTCCTTGCGATACAGACTTCTAGCCTCTCTCCTTGGAGATAACTTTGCTGCCTTGAACCCCGTCTGTCTCTGTTCATTTGCGTGGTGGTAGAAGAGGCCCAGCTGCAGAAGAGGGAAGCCTGAGGTGTAAGCACTTGTACATCCTCTGTTACTTCACGTTGGTTAATGTCCAGTTGGCCAAAGGAAGTCACGCGTCCCAGTCCAGATTCAAGGGTTGGAGAACAGTCTCCTGCTTTTGGTGGGAGGGGCCGAGGGGACACGCCTGCAGGATGGGAAGACTTTTGGCCCTTCTGCAGTCCCCCACAGAGGAAATGCCACTCCTCAGAAGGCCATTTCATGCCACCTGGTCCTATAAATTGCAGGCTTGGAGAGGGAGCTTACTGACCTCCACATCTGGACAGGATGTCACGAGGCTGTTCCGGACGGGTAACTCAAATTTTGTTGTTGTTGTTGTTTTGTTGTTGTTTTAACATGCAGAGAATGTGAAAACAAAACCTCCTTTTGGTCATTTGTCCATGTTCTCAAAACCAGCCATTGTCTTTCATGATTTTAATTTCTCAGGACTACCTGCTTCATCTGAGCCTGGGAGTGCACGCTTGGAGTCGGTGGTAGACAAGGTCCCTGCTCTGGGCTCATGGCTTCAGAGATGAAGGAAGGGGCAGCTTGGTGGCCCTGCCTTCCCTCCTCTCTAAGGCTCGCAGCACGCTCAGGCTTCCCTTCCTGAACTTAGCGTCGTCCCCCTCCCCCGTGATCTGAGAGATGCAGACCAGAGACGTTTAGGCCCTTTGAAGGAAGGAAGAGGTTCAGAAGGATAAGTCAGTGACTGAGTCTCTAGATATCTTGCCAGCTCGTCTCTCAGCGTCTGTATTCTTCACCCCCCGGTCTCTCTCTTTGTGTTTCCATGGCCATAGTGACCTGTTTTCAGAGCAGAAAATGCTGTGATCAGAGATTCGTGGAAACCAGTTTCAAGGCAGTCTGCTTTGGCTGTTCGTGGGGTGTGGGCCCCAGTTCAAGGCTGCCCTGAAATTCTCCTTCCCACAGGGAAGCAGGAGCTATGCCTGCCTTGGCCTTTTCCCCAGCTCAGGCTTCTCAGCTGAGTCACCCAGAAGCTAGTCAAACACGGCATGATGGAATCCCTGCCCCAGGGCCGGAGACCCAAAGGTGAAAGAATGGCTTTTGGTGCCTCTAACAGCCAGAGAGCGTTGAACAATCTGGGGCTGGTTTTAGGTTTTATTAATACGCTTTCCTGAGTTGGCTTAGGCACCTAGCCCAGGGCCTAGCACATGAGCAATGCTCTAGAAGTGACCTCGCCCTTTGACTGCTGTGTATGTGGCTAAAACCCTCTGGTGGAAGGTTCCAGGAAGGATGGTATGGACAGCCTGGATGCAGGTATGCGTTGGGGGGAAAGGTGAGACCTTCAGAGTGGGAGCCCCTAAGGCCTACTTCCTTCGCACTTAGAATCAGGAAACTCCTGGAGCTGCTCCTCTCATGAGTGAGAGGGCACCCCCGAACCCCCCCACACCCCCCAGCCTGCTGGCTTTCAGCATAGCTGACTCCTGGTACACTGTCAGCCTTTATGGGTCCCATTATAGCCAGAGAGTAAGAGGTTTTATAAGGGTTTTTTTGTGTGAGTGTCTTTAAAAAAAAAAAAATGCAGAGTTTTCCTGCAAATTAAACAAATGTCAAATCAGCGTTGGTTGCCTGAATGGCAGCCTTCCAGAAGCAGCGCCTCAGGCTAAGCCAGGGAAACTGGGGGTTCCCACTCTCAGGGCCTCCCAGCGAAGCCTACCCGGGTCTTGCTCTGCTCCTTGAACGGAGGGCTGAGGAGGGATTCCAGGCTTTGCTTTGCTCCCACGCCCAGGGCTGGAGGATCCGGTTCGGGAGTGCTGAGCCAGAGGCCCAGGTCTCCACGGTTCTGTCCCCGTCTCAGGCGGCATCTGGAATACGTACAGAAGGGGAGATTGGAGGGGTGAATCTGCAGCTCTCTTCAGATTCTCAAAGAGGCTGGTGAGCTTAAAAAAGGTTGAGAGCTAATGAGAGCTAGGCCGGCCCCTCGTCTGGGACAAGAGGAATGTAAGGCCCACACCCGGCAAGGGCCCTGATTCAAATCACGCAGCGTATTTATTATTAGTGGCTTTTTGTTTAAAGATCAAATCCCCATGTTTGAGGGGAGGGGCAGTAACGAGAAGATGGGGAGTCTTTTTCTCATTTGCTGGCCATTTGCAAGCAGCTCGTCTCTTAATTGATCACGGATTTTTTTTTGTTGTTGTTTTTTGTTGTGTTGTGGTTTTTTTTTTTTTTTTTTTTAAAGTTGGAATCACTCCCAGAAGTAAAGGGCTGAGATGAGCAAAATAAATAAGGAACAAACAGGCTCAGTGTCGGGGGGAAGTAGGAGATAAAAAGTGACGGAGTTTGGGGTAAGAGTGACTCAAGCTGAATGGAGCAGGGCATTGCTGCACTCTTCCTGGTCCAGGCGTAATGAGATGAAGACAGGGCAGCGTGAAGCACGAACAGCCGGGGAGCTTCCTTATTTTGTTTTCTGGTACAGAGGTGCTGAGGGGTTGCCGTTCTCTTTCAGTGAGAAGCTCTTGGCTTGGAGGCTTGGAGGATTGATATGGAACTTTCCCCTTCTGGGCTGCTGAGCCTTGCTTTGATTTTGCCTGCTCCTGTCCCCACCTCATTCCCCAGCCAGCAGCCCAGGGTGCCTCGCCTCTGCTCTCATCCTCCTCTTTCATCCACAGCTCCTTAAATCCCCACCTTGCACCACTTACAGTATTGATCATGATGCCTCCAGGGGCCAGGCCAGCTCTGTGGATCCGCCCCCTCTTCTTTCTTTGTTACTTTCGACAAGCTGTGGAGCCCCCTCCTGGTTTCTCTGAAATGATAAGAAGGTTGACAACATCCTTTTGCCTTCTGGGACCAGTCTCCCTTTAGAGGACAAAATAGAACTCTATAGGCATTGACGGCCACCCCGCCCTCTCTGGGAAGGGGTGGGTGGCCACATGGGGACCCCACCTGAAGAGGAAGGAAGGAGCCAGCCTGGCATTTTCTAGACATTCCCCCAGGCCAGCCGCATTTCAGCCCTTTGCGGGCAGGCATTGATCGCCCATTTCACAGATGAGCAAATGAAGGCTCAGAGAAGTGCAAGAGCTGGAAAGGCTCTGAACACAGAACTGTCCGAGCCCGGAGCCGGGTTGAAGTCCGACTGGGCGTGAGGGCATCCGCCCTGCTTTACTCTTCCAGCTGCATTTTCATGAGTGTGTTATTAATGCTAAAAATATGACCATCGTGTTCAGCGCTAACTCTGACCATGGAGGCCTGGTGGCAGAAGAGGAGGAGGCAGGTGGCTGAGGGAGGATCTTCTGGTGAGGAACCTCCAGAGCTGAGGTCACAGACAGGTGGGCTGAGTCCCGCCGCAGACAGGCTTTGTGCAGAAATGCTGTTGTTTTGTTTTGCCTGGAAATGACCTTGAATGAAAATGCCAGGGCAGGCATTTCCCACCTCTCCCTCCTGCCACTCCCCAGCCAGTCCACACCTATTGTACTGGCTTGGTCAGCTCTGGAGCGCGATTCTGCATCTCTCTCCCCGATTTCGTGTTCAGCAGCATCAGGTTGGTGGCTTGAGATTATCCATTTTGGGTCGTATGCACACCATGGAAATCAGCAAGCAGTGCAAATCCGGGCTTTTTATTTATTCAGTTGGTTAAGTTGTTTATTTTTTGCCAGCCGGTTTACCTGCACGCTACTGCCTGTAGGCATGTGCCTTCCGCCCTCCTTCTGAAAGCCTCTCCGGTTTGTTCTAGGCACGTTCGCCGAGTCAGTTTATTTAATTCAGTCTCACTTACGTCTCATGACCAGCCTGTGTGGGGGGTGTCATTGACCCCCATCTGGAAGACAAAGAAACACGCGTGGGGTGTAGGGCCAGAGACTGGGTTCAAAGACAAGTCCCTTGCCTTCAAGCTTAATGCCCCTTGATGGCTTTGCTCCTTGGTTCTCAACTGGGGCTGGGGGTTGCCCCCCCCCCCCCCCCCCCCGGGACAGCTGGCAATGTCTGAAGGCGTTTTTGGTTGGCACGAGTAGAGGCGGTGCTCCCGGCGCCTAGTGGGTGGAGGCCGGGGAGGCTGCCAGACACCTCCATCGCGGAGGACAGGCCTCCGCGGCGCAGCACCGTCTGTCCTGGGTGTCGGTGGTGCAGACGCTGAGGAGCCCCCAGCCCGGCCCAGCTGCCGGCGCCCTGGACGTTGCCCCGCTTCTCCTGTCTTGGGAAGAGATGGGCTAGATAAAGGTGACATTCTTGGGCAGGACGGGGGAAAAGCTGACAAGGTGGCTTTCCACATGGTGGCAGGGCAGGCTGGAGGCCTGAGTGGGCTCGTGTCCAGATCCGGGAGGTCAGCCTGGGGCAGTAGGGGGTCACAGTCATTGCCAAGCAGACGGGGCTGTGGCCTGAAGACAAATAAGGACCCAGTAGCATTTCATGGGCAAAGAGAAGTATGGGGTGGTGACAGACACAAAGAGCCCCCGTCCCAGGGGGACTGGCTGGCCTCTCAGCCTTTAAGCCAGAGGTGGGGCAAATGGCGTCAGGATGCAGAGAAGAGGTTTTGCAGGGCTGTCAGCGGTTCCCAAATCTGCCTCTCATCAGAATCATCCAGGGAGCTTTAACAAGAGGAAAAATGTGTATGTCCAGACGCTGCCCCAGACTTTGGCCGGAAGTGAGGCCTGGAACTCTAAAGCTCCCCAAGTGCTACTGACGACCAGCCAAGGGTGGGGTCCCCCGGGATAGATGAGCGTGTCATTTGTCAGCGAGCGCTGTCAAACATCAGCATGCGTACGTCAGGGAGGCTAGGAACCAACACGCACTCGTGCAACAAAGCGTTTGAACACACCAGTACTGCTCTGGCCTCACGGCAGGAGGGTGGACGGGCTCCCTGCCCTCGCGGAGCGTGCAGGATACAGTTAGCCACAGAGGCCAAAATCTCTCTGAGCCTCCTTGTTTCTCATCGGTTGAATAAGACGAAGAATACTTAGAGCTCAGGGTCTTTGCAAGCATCGCATAGAGGAGCAGTGGGGAACCATCAGCAGGTTCCTAGCGTAGCATCCAGGCTGTTGCGGGTTCTCCGCGGCTGTGTGCCGTGCACGGGTCCTGATGCAAGAGCTTTCTCTCCTCCAGTTCACATTCCACATATGTCGTGGGTCTGCTGTGTGCCAGGGATGTCCCAGGCTGCGAAGGACGTTGAAGTGGGGGAAACCTGTCTTCATCCTCAGGGAGCTCCCAGCCCGGTAGGGAGGTAGATGTGCAACCCCAGGCCTTCAGTGTATAGCGTGCCAGGCCATGCGGGGTACACAGCTAAGCGTGGCCCGTTTTCTGTGGGTCTGGGGTGAGAGGGTGCGTGGGTCAGGGGAAGCTGCTTAGAGAGGACTGGAAAGGGAGTTTCTGGGTTTTGCAGGATGAATAAAGGTTTTCTAAAAAGACAAGGTGGAGAAGCTTGTAGGTGGTAGGGGCAGAATGCACAAAGGTGGGGGGCTGGGGAGAGGCTGTCTGGGGTGTCTGAACCTTTTCTCGTGGGCCCCTGATTCCTGCCCTGTTTTCCTCTCTGCTCTCCTCCCCTCGTGAGGAATGCCACCCATCAGGTGCCGACGCTTGAGAAAGTTCATCTGCTTGGTGCTTGATTTATCATCCAAACCTTCAGTAACGGATTTCCAGTCTCATAAAATATTAAATATATCCATATATTGAATATCACATTTTGATATGTTTTCACGCCTCATTTGCCACTGAAGTCAAGGACAGATTCACATTTTTCATGGCAAGGGGCCCAGATGTGTCCTCGTACCGTGTTTTATTGTATGCCCTCGCCACGCCCCTCCTCTGCAGACCCGCATTCCCCCGCATCTCGCCTGAGCAGCCACGGTGACAGCCCACTTGGCATGGACCGTGGCAGGCCCGGGTCAGAATGGCCACATATATCATTGCATAGCACTATAAATGTTTGCGGAAGGAAGGACAAGGTCCCTGCCAGGCTTCTCCAGGTCCCACATCAGATGGGGGCTGAGCCAGAGGCAGAGCCTGGGTGGGGGCCGTGTCTTCCTGCAGGCGCCGGTTCCATCCGTTCAGCCTCTCACGCTTTCAGCCGTCATCGATGGCACCTGCTAGGTGTCAGGTGCCAGGCCAGGCTCTGGGGATTTTAAGAGGGAAAGTCACTGGGCACGAGAGTGCTGCAGGTGGGAGCATGCAGTGGGGTGGGGAATGATGGGCCACGGGAAAGACTTCAGAGAAGGGACACCCCTTGAGCTCAGGCTTCAGCTGAGTGTGCAGGACCAGGGGGAGGACAAGGGTGTTCCAGCCAGAGCGTGGGGTGAAGCTGCCTGTTTGGAGCTGGTCGCTATTACGTGTGGCCAGGGCTGGAGGGGTCACGGTGGGGCCTGGTGGGAGTTAAGTGTGGACAGGATGCAAGGGCAGGTCATGGGGGCCTTAGAAGCCACAAAAATCAAGGAATTTGGGCTGTCTTCTGGAGACAGTGAGGGACTGCCACGATCCAGGGTGCGACTGGAGGGTGGCTTGGAGCAGAGAAGCCCCGAGGCAGGGACAGCAGTCAGGAGGGAGGCTGGCTCAGCAGTCGGGCGAGAGACGGTGAGGGCTGTAGACGGTGGAGCAGGAGGGCTGGACATTCAGGAAGTGGACTGGGCAGCAGTGACTGATGCAGGGGCTCTTAGGCCAGTTCCCCTGTAAGTATACCCTGAGGAAAGGATTTAGGCTGTAAGAGGTTTAGTTGCAGAGCGATCCTGGGAAATGCCAGTGGCAAAGTGAGGCAGGGAAGGGAAGGAAGCCGATAAAAGGTGTGGAAAGGACAGGTTGCCATGTGGGTGCTTGGGCTTAGCCCCCTTGGGGTCTCTTGGAGCCTGGGGAACATGCCTCCAAGGTGTCCCCTAATGGAGCAGGAAGCTGGGGTGCTTATCATCCAGTTCCCATTGCATGGGCAGAGGGTGCTCCCCTGTTTAGCACCAGGGCACTTTGGTCTGCAGGGGGCCCAGGGAGAGCCCTCAGGTAGAGTTGGGGGCTTGCAGCTCAGGGCTGGGCACTGTGGGCACCTGTGCAGTGGGGAGGGGCTGATTGCAGGACAACTGGTTGAATGGAGATGGCATTCAGAGCGAGTGGCCACTCAGGGGCAGAAAGGGGATGCCTAATTCAGCTTGGCCACACTGAGTTTGGGGCGCCTATGGGAGGGCCATGTGGAAACATCCAGCAGGCAGCTGACAGTTGGGGTCTGGGACTTAGGAGAAGGGTGCAGGCACATGACACAGAGTTGGGCTGCATTTGGGTAGAGATGCGTGGCCAAAGCCATGGGCTTGGATGACATCACTTATAGTCACCTAAGGAGAGCAGAGAGCAGATGACAGAGGAAAGAGCTCAGAAACACAAGAATTTGTGCAGCAAGCTAGGGAAGAAAGCCTGGCAAGTCACTGAGGAGCAGCCAGAGGGGCAGAAGGAAAAACAAGAGCACATGAGACCACGGAGACGCAGGGCAGCAGTTACTGGGGAGGAAGAGGTTGGAAATGATGGGGGCTACTGAGAGGGGCCAAGTCCAGTGAGGGTGGAAAAGTGTCCACTGGGCAATGTGGAGGTCATGGGTGGGGCTCCCGGGGTAATGTTTTCAGTTGAGGGGTGGGAGCCAAAGCCAGAAGGCAGAGACAGCTGCATGAAGTTTTTAAGCAAGGAAGTGTCAAGGTCAAGGTGACATTTTAGAAGATTATTCTGGATTGTATGTGCAAGGTCAGAGGGAGGAGAAGCTGAGATCGGGGAGGCCAGCAAGGTGGCAGGTGCAGGCTACCAGCCAGCCTGGAGAGTAGCAGTGGGCTCAGAAATGGATTGCAAAGAAGACTTCCCAGGTTTCAAAATTGCTGGGCTAAGGGGGCTTGTTACAAAGGCTCTCAGGGCCAGCGCCACCAGCCAAACTCTGCTGGGAGCATGTGTGTGTGTGTGCACAGGCGTGTATGCGAGTGCTAAATGTTGTCAGTAATACATGTGGTCTCTGCCCTTACTCCTGCTGAGAGGTGACCTTGGTCATGACCCTGACCCCTCTGAGGCTTCATCCTCACTGTGGAGGAAGCGATGACCCACCTCCTAAGTTGTGGGACTCACAGGATGGATGCCTGTCAAAGCTCTGCATAGGTTGTGATGAGCCACGTGAATTTTAACAGGAGGTGCCCCCAGAGGCTGATCTGCCGCCTCCTGCCCTGCCCCCTGCCCCTCTGCACCTGGAGCCCCCAGCCTCACCCTTCTGGAAGCACCTGTGTGTGCTGACCTTGGGTGCTCTCACCTCAAGGTGGACAGCCCTGGCTGGCTGGTGGCCTGCAGACAGCAAAGTGCCCTGCCAGCGGGAGCCTTTCCTCTCTTTCCTCTCCCATGCAGGGCCAGTCTGCAGCCCACTGGCAGGGGGAGTGTTGAATCTGATGCGCTGAAATCCAAAAGCAGATTGATTTGTAGCCACCGGTGCCTGTAACAAATTCCAAGTGAAGTTTGGATCGCACCGCTGTGGGGTAAAGACATTTTAATTGCGTGTCTTATTTAGTCTGGCTGCATTTCGGAGGCCTGGGGTGGGGGCCCAGCTGTGAGTGCTCCCAGCTTCTCCCCTCCCCTCCAGTCGGGCCTGTTAGGCCTCTCAGAGATCACAGCCCTCTGCCCGGGCTCCTCCTGCATCAGGGAGCTGGGTGCAGGCAGCTGTGGGTGAAGGGGAGGGCAGCTCGGGCTTGCACCCGTTTCAGGTTTCCCCTTTCCCCGCACGTTCTGCAGCTCTCCCACCTTGTCTCGCTCCCTTTCTGCTTCCTCTCTCCCCCTTTTACACTTCTTTATGGACTTGCCTTCCACCACCGTTTCCTCTCCTGTGCTTGCTCTTCCTGGCCTGGCTTTCCTTGCTTCTCTCCACTAACCGGCTGTGTGTTCTTGGGCACGCCACTGACCCTCTCTGAGCCCCCGTCCTCTCCTTTATAAAACGAGGAGGGTCAGGCTAATTGATGTCTTCGAACCTTCAGCGCAAATGTGATTCCTCCTTGTGTGTGTCTCTTTCCCTCCGACCCCCCCTCCCTTCCCCCTCCCCCCCTCCTCCTCCCTCTCGCTTCTTGGCCTCACCTGCGTTTTTATGGCAGGGCTCAGGGCAGGGACCTCCCCTCTCTCTCGGTGTGGGTGGAGGCCCGGCTGCTTTCTCTGATCCGTGAGCCTTCCACAGAGACGGATTCAGTGAGGAGCTGCCTTGCTCCCCTCCCCCAGAACAGCCAAGTAATTGAAGAAAACATGAATGTTAATGATGCATTTAGCATTTGGAAGTTAGAGGGGTGATTAATATGTTGTAAGTTGTATATTAACACCTTCACAGAGGCATAATGAAGACAAAATATACACTCAGAGATGAGATTGTTTATTCTTGTGTGCAGCGCTCCTGGCTGCAGCCCCCCGAGAACACGCGGTGTGTCTGTGTGTGGCAGGGAGGGGGCGGGGGCAGGGGCGGGGGTTGTTTACTGGGCTTGTGGTTCCGGCTGATGAGTCCTCTCACCTGGCTGGCGTCCGCCCAGGCAGCTGGAGTGGAAGGTGGAGAGCTTAGCGGTGCTTGGAGTCGGGGCGAGATGGTAGGGGACGCTGTCATTCAGGAGCAGCACGCCCCAGTGGCATGTTCTTTGTGGTCCGTGGAGCAAGAGCAGATAGAAATCCCTACAGCATCTTGAGCTTCGGGAACTCTGGGGATTTGCCCAGGGTTTGCCCAGTCTGCCCCGCGGAGGTCTCCTCCCCCCAGCACGGAGGATCCTCGCTGCGGACGATGCCTGGTAAGTCGCAGGCCTGGGCTGAGCAAAGCGTGTTGATTGGGAACTCTCTGACTAGGTCTAGTTCCATATGGTGCTCAGTTAGGACGAGCCACAGGGTCACAGAGTGTCAGAGCAGGAAGAGCCTTGAAAGAACACCCAGTGCAAGTCTTGTCATTTTCCATTGGAAACTGAGGCCCAGTGAGCGGAAGGGACTTTGATTTGGACTGACAGCTTGAAGGAGAACCAGGAGAGGGTCAGCTCTCTTTTATTGCACCTCAGGGACTCCAGACTATAGTACTGGGACTTGGGGACTGTGGACCCTGGACTTGATGACTCTCTTGGCCCAGATGTCCAGGAGGCCAAAGAGGAACTCCACCCTGATAGCTCCAAAGTGTGGCATAGCAGAGAGGACGTGGAGAGATTGGAATCCCAGCTTTGCCCGGTACTGGCTGTGTGGCCGTGAGAAAGACATTTCATCTCCCTGGACCGCTTAGTATCCCCATTTGTCAAACAGGAATAATAATATTGAATATGTAGTGTAATTGCAAGGATCACTTGCATCCTAAACACACACACTCAAAAATGATTAGCATTAGCGTGTGTGTGTGTGTGCAAGCACGCGCATGTGCATGAAATACTAAGTGCGATTCGGGCACAAAAGGCAGGTACTCAAAAAATGATGATAATGGTGGTGAATTATAATTGTTTCTATTATCATCATTATTTGCTTTTATTTGCTTTCATGGCCACAGCCCGCACACCCCACTCCTGCCTGTTCTTCAGGATTTGTCTGAGCCACCACCTGCTCTGGGCACAGTCCCTTGCCACCCACTGCCCCAGTGTGGGCTCAGCACCCTCCTGTGTATGGTGTAAGCACCCTTCTCTGTCTGTGGTCACTTCCCGTCTGCTTCTCTCTGCCCTATCCGACTATAAGCTCAGTGAGTGCCGAGGTTGTGCCTTCTCTCGCCCTCAGCATCCCTACTCGGTAAGTGTTAATTGCATGTGTGAGTGCTCTAGCTCTAGGCCTGGTGAGCCCAGCCTGGAATGAAGCCACTGGGTGTAAACATATCAGTTTCTCGTGTTCCAAGAGTAATCCTGAGTTCTGTTGTGCAGTGCAGGGAGCGCTGGGCTTTGGGGTTCATGGCATTCCCTCCTAGTGATGGGACTCTGTGACCCAGCTTATCCCCGCACACACAGGGCCAGTTGCAGCTCAAGTCCTGCTGCTTCTGCAAAGCCTGCCCCTTTTCCGTACTGCTCCCATGGCACTCGATTCATTCTTCTCCTAACGTGCTTGCCATATTTCACCTTGTCCCATAATCACTTGCTTATGGAACCTACTTCCTCCAGGCTCTTTGGTGACACACCCTGCATATGCCCCTGTTGGACTCCTTGCCCCACTGCGAACTCCCATGGTGTCCACCTATAGTGGATTTCACTATTGGTAAAGTCTAAATGGTGTTTTGTTGAATGAATGATTTCTTACTCTATTTGTAGTGTAGGAGGCTATTTAGCTATTACTTCATTGTAATGCTCTGATTATACCCTCTATGTTCCATGAAAGCAAAGATTTTACTAAATACTTCTGTGTCTTCATAGTACTGGGCAAATAATGTTTAATGGGTAAATAATTACCGATTGATTTTCTCAAAGTTTCTATCCTGTTAAGATTTTTGAAGCAAAAAAAAAAAAAAATCTTATTAGCCTTGTTAAGGGGTGCTCACAATTGCAAGAATTGACTAAGCCCGAGTCCCTGTGATCACATGTGTAGCACGTAGCACGTGGGGTTCTACATGACAAGTGGAAATCCTAGGAGTTTTTCTGATCAATTCCTGACAGGCGCTGATTACTTTAAGGAAGGGAGAAGATCTTAATTGAAGGGAATTATTAGACTTGACAATAGAAGTTGTAAATATAGCCCTCATTAATGACTTGATTAATTGTGAGCTACCTTGTGATAGATGGCAACTGGCTTTGGGGCTTTGTGAAAAAAAGAGAGGGCGTCTCCTCTCATTCTGGGCCCAGCTGAGGCCGTACCAGGGCCCTGAGCTTCCGCCGTGTGTAGAGTCCTGAGCGGGGCGGGAACACAAGAAGAAGGAGAAATGAGCTGGGGAGGGGAGGAGGGTCTGGGCACGATTGTCAGTGTAAGTAAAAAACATTTCCAACCAGTGACCGTCTGGGCTCTGTGTTTGAGTGGTGAGGATTCTTGGACTAACAGCTATTTGAAGCTGGACAGCTGGTCTCTGCCATGGGATCTGAGATGGTGAGGAGGATAACTAACATCTAGACTTAGTAGTGATGAAGAGGGCTCAGCTTCTGTAGCTGGAGAGACCTAGGTTTATAGCTGAGCTCAGCCACTTCCTAGCTGCGGGCCTTGGGTAAGTTGCTCACACTCTCTGTGTCTCTCTCTCTTGTGCGAGGCATCATCATAGCTCCTTTGTGTCTGGTACAGGGAGACGTGGCCCCACTTGGGACGAGCACCCAGGTCTTGTCCACTCTCGGCCTGTGCTTTCTACACCCTACAGCTGAGGGAAGGGGCTGTCTGGTTCATTAGATGATGTTGGTGAGAGATCTGGAGACACAGTGCTCTCAGTGAGAGCCAATCCCCATGATCTGTGCAGGGCTGACGTGCAACTGTGTTGTACAGGCCGCTTAGCACCGGGGCCGTGTAGGGCAGCGCGCGGAGCGTGTGTCAGCATGTGTGTGCACGTGCACACATTGTTTGTGTTCCCCTCAAAGGTGCTGCAGAAATGACAGGCAGGGATTACTGCATCACACAGGCTTGGAGGAGATGCCCTCCGTGTCTTTCCCAGAAATGCTGTGATTCTATTCTTGGTTGGAAGGTGGCTCCAGGTCCTGGGGCGGGGTTGCTCCCGAGTTCTGCATGAGCGTCTTTGTAGTCCCAGGGAAGGATTTAAGAGTCCAAAGTCAGGTGCAGGGTGAGCTGTCTGCATGCTGCCCCACGTATCATCTCAGGATGCTGGCAGCACTTAAAAATTGTCCTGATAATCCTTTTGGCAAAGTTGCCGGCTCCCCTGCATCCTAGAATAGGGGAATCTGTGAACGCACAGACACTGTGTTCTCTTTCGACTCAGCAGTGGACAATCTGTTTTCTCCAGGAGGTGGTTTTAGCCTTAAGTTATCAGTCAGTTCCCCCTCCCGCCTGTTCCCTCCTCCTCCCTGAGTGGACTCCGCCCACACCCTCTGGCTCCTGTCTGCACTCCTTCCCTCTTAGCCGTGCTGGGGTGGCCTCAGTGCAGTGCCTGGCCTGCACCCTGTGGGCTTGGCGTCCCCAGGAGCAGACCTGCAGCACAGGTGTAAGTGCAAGTAGTTACCTGGGAGGGGGCCCCAGGAACCACGGAGAGAGGTGGTTGTGGTTTTTAAAAGACCACTCCTTTGCCTGATAGAGGAGTGGAGAAGTGAGACAGGGAAGGGAAAGAAGGTAATAAAACTGTGGCCACCCAGGGCCCAATGCCTCTGGGGACAGCGGGAGAGTGTAGAGCATCCCCAGGCCAAGGTGTCCCACTGGCCACAGGGGTTGCAGCACTCAGGGCCTGCCCGGTGTATGTGGGCTACATGGGCCCAGAGCCCAGAGAGGTCTCAGGTGAGCCAGGGGTGCCCACAGCTGGCAGCCACCAGGTCAGTGAGTGTGAGGGAATGTGGACACGGCCCCACCGCTTCTAAACCGACGGCATGCCAGACCCGCGCTTGGCCCGCTGGGGTGGAGGCCACTCCTGTGGCCATAACCCTACTTGCATGTAGATGCCAGCTGCCCTCTGGGATCTAGGAGCACTTCTACACTTTCTCTTTCTTAAACAGACTGTCAGTGATCTGATTTATTCAAACCACAAACAAATACACATTTAGGGAGGGTTTCCCGTGTGCCAGGCACCGTGCTAAGTGTTTTTCCTGCATATCTCATCTTGGTCCTCCTGCCAGCCCACTTAGGAGGTACTGTCATCCTTATTTGCCACTTAAGGCAACTGAGGCAGAGAGTGGTTAAGTGCCTTGCCCCAGTTCACACGGTGTGTACGAGGCAGACTGGGGGCTCTAACCAGGCCCTAACCCGGCACCGTGCCAGCTCTCCAGGCTGGTCTCAGGGCCTGGGAGGTTTGCCACGTGGCACTTCACAGCACACTGAGCATCGGGTGGGGTACTTCTGTGGGCCTCCTGTGTATGTAAACACACAGAAATGAAGTTCAACCCACGTAAAACCCCATTGATCACCCCCCAAGATTATGGAGCGATGGGTACTTGGGCCGTGATGGACGGAAGCTGCCTGTCCGTCAGACTCAGGGGATTGTCCCAGCCTCGGCCCCTTTTGATAAATTTGTCTCTGCTTGGCAGGGCCTGGCAGCCGCCTGGGCCTTGGTGTTCTGCTCTATTCCAGGAAGCCCGGCCATGCCAGCTCCTGCTTGTCACTCTCTTTGTCCCAGGGAGCCCCTGGAGACCTCTCCGTAACACACGTTCTACCTGCCGGGCCTGGCTGGCTCTCTCCCTGCCCCTGGGGCCTGGTATGTGACTTTGTCATCAGGCTTTGTGATTGCAGCTCATAGCTGCGGGTCCTCTTTAACTGGGTGCTCAGTTTTTATTTTAATCTTACAGCTGAAGAACCCTGGGGTAGGAGTCAGGAGATTTTTTTACTAAGTCACACTCACTGCTTGTGTGTGCTTGTACTTCTTTTCTCTGGGCCTTGTTTCCTCATCTGCTAAGTGATGGAATCTAGTATCCCTTCCAAGCCTGAAATCCCAGGAGTTGGGGAGGAGTAGGAAATGGGTTACAAAGAGGGCAGAAGGCTAACATTGATTTCAGAGGCTCGTCTCCTCTGGGGCCCAGCTGTCTGCCTGCTGACAGGTCAGCAGGACCCATTAGGTCAGTCCCAGCGACCTTGGGTCCTGCCAGTCCGAGGTGCTTCAGTAAATTCCTGGCCTTAGGTCATGGGAGTGGGCGCCTGGGGCAGAGGGAACAATTTTGGGATCTGTGCATGGTGGGGGTGGGGGAAAGGGCTGTGGACCCAGCCAGATGTGAGCCACTGGAGTCTGGGAGCGGAGGGGCCTGAGGAAGGGACCAGGGCATGTTGGACTGTGGCTGCTCAGCTCCTGGGCCTATAATCCCTTTACTAAGGGATCCCCGGGTGCATTTTAGCTGGAGCTCAGTCATAAAGACAGCCATGGAGAACGGAGCTTTCATAAGGGGTCCTGAGGAAGAGCCCATTAGATTGCTTTTTCCAATTGGCCGTGACAGACATGGCCCTCAAGGAACCATTATTAGCTCTTTCTTTAGGCGGAAGTTGGCTGCTTGGGTCCGGAGGATTTGACCTAAGCTATTCAACCAGGGTGGATAGAATGGAAGGTTGGCCCTACAGTGCCTCAAGCCGTTCAGGGAACTGTGGGCAGCTTTGGCCGTGGCCAGGAAGGGAGGCGGAGTGTTGAGCGGGTGGGAGAGGGACGGGAGATGGGTACACATGCAGCACCAAACCCCGCCAGAGGCAATCGGAAACCAAAGGTCAGCGTGGGAAGCCAAGGCGAGACATCAAGGAAGCAGGTAGATTTCAGACTTGGGAGTGGGCTGCTCAGATTTTACCAGCCACCCCTTCTGCCTTTGGCAATGAACCAATAAGCTGTCCTTGCACCCAACAAGCTGGCAGTACACTTTGATCACCTGTGCAAGTGATCCCCTAGCCTGCTAATCAAGTAGTTCTTGATGGGCTTGTGCCGTGGTTTCTTCTGGTTGTTTTTTGTTTTGTTTTAAGAGACAGGGTCTCGCTCTGTCATCCAGGCTGGAGTGCAGTGGTGATCATAGCTCACTGCAACCATGAACTCCTGGGCTTAAGCAATCCTCCCCCCTCAGCCTTCCATGCAGCTAGGACTACAGGCACATGCCACCATGCTCAGCCAATTTTTTTTTTACTTTTTTTTTTGAGACTGGGTCTATATTGCCCAGGGTGATCTTGAACTCCTGGCCTCAAACGATTCTCCTCCCTCAGCTTCCTGAGTAGCTAGGACTGCAGGCATGTGTCACCACTCATATTTTTTGTAGAGATAGGGTCTTCTGTGTTGCCCAGGCTTGTCCTGAACTCCTGGCCTCAAGCAATCCTCCTGGCTCAGCCTCCTAAGGAGCTGGAATTACAGGTGTTCATAATGGTCTTTTGTCCTCACAAAAGTTAAGAACCCCGGTACACGCTGTGAGGGCAGGGCTGTGTCTGCTGCCCTCTCAGTTGTATTCCCAGTGGCTAGCTCAGTACTGGCACTTAGTAGGTACTTCATAAATAATTGTCGGATGAATAACTGATTAAAAGAAATAATGGTTCATGGATGGGGAAAGCTTTTAATGCAGATGGTCAGAGCCCTGTGGAAAATTTCTGGTTTAACCTCTTTAATATTTATTTAGCCCCAAGCATGTGCCAGGTATTACAGGACTAATACTGCCCCTGCTACCACCAGCACCACTGCTTCTACTACTACCAGACTCCATTTACTGGATAAACACAATGTGCTTGGCTTTGTGCTAAGCCCTTTGCAGCATCATCTCGTTCAGTCCTTAACAACCATCCAGTGAAGTGGGAGTGGGCTGCTCACATTTTACCAGCCACCCCTTCTGCCTTAGGCAATGAACCAATAAGCTTTCCTTGCACCGAACAAGCTGGCAGTACACTTTGATCACCTGTGCAAGTGATCCCCTATCCTGCTAATCAAGAAGTTCTTGATGGGCTTGTGCCCTGGTTTCTTTTGGTTGTTTTTTGTTTTGTTTTGTTTTAAGAGACAGGGTCTCACTCTGTCATTCAGGCTGGAGTGCAGTGGTGATCATAGCTCACTGCAACCATGAACTCCTGGGCTTAAGCAATCCTCCCCCCTCAGCCTCTTTTAATGATAAGGCTCAGAGGGCAGTAAGTCCCTTGCCCATGATCGCAGAGCCAATAGGTGGAAACGCCCTAATTCCAACGCAAGTCTGCCTGACTCCAAAACCTGTATCCTCAGCCATTACTTCATCTTCAGGGCCAGGTGGGTCAGTGCTGAGAACAACCCTGTGCTTTCATCCCCGCTTCTGCAGATTTGGCTGAATTTCCTCTGGCTGAGAGATGCCATGGAGCAGCCTACACAAACCCCAAGTTCAAAGCCCCTGTCAAGTAGGAAAGGAACATGATCACTCTGAGCCCTGGGTAAGGTCAGGAAAGCAGGGGGTGGGGAGCATGGTGAGTATGGAGGGTTGGTGAGTGACAACCTTCTCCCAGCTAATCCTTTCACATAGTCCATTTTCTCATCTCCGATCAGCTGAGTGCTTGGAGGCCTGCAGGCCCCCCCTGCCAGAGAGGATCAGGGGATCAGGCACTTGGAGCTGTCAGGGAGAAATATTAGAATCATTTGAACAGGTAATCATAGGCTAGTGTAAGCTTGTTCAGCGCAGGGAAACTCACTGTCGCAGAAACCCCCTCCCAGATAATCAATGGGCATTGCATCTGAGGGATTTCCTGCCGGGTGGACAGAGCCTGGCAGTGGGAGGAGGGCCTGGGCCGGCAGGAGCCGGATGGAGCTGTGGTCCTGCCTTCTCAGGTGCGGATGACAGGCTGTGGGGAGCTGGGGTTGGGGGCCTTGGCCATAGACTGAGCATGCAAAAATAGGTTCTAGTCCTATCTCAGCCATGTACTAACTATAAACTTGGCCAAGTCATTGCTCGTTGGGCCTTATTTTCCTCCTCTCTAAAGGCATTTGATTGCGTGATTTTAGTTGATTCTGACATGCTATGATACTGTAGTCCCTAGAGGCTTCTTAGCTAGAGCTGCAGGACAAAGGGCCTTTGTAATAATTAACATGGATACAGGGTATAGCTTGTGCTTGTCTTTATGCATGTCTTTTAAAATTATTATTAACTGTAACAAATATGCAGCCACCACCAACACCCAGGCTGCAGTATACATTAGGCACTGTGGCAAGCCCATTATTTCATTTAATCCTCACAACAATCCCATGAGTTAGATTTTTCATACAGAGGCTTAGAGAGGGCAAGTGACGTGGCCCAGGTCACACAGACTGTAGGGGGCAGAAGTGAGACCCTTGTCTGACTGTTTTGCCCCCAAGCCCCATGTAGTTTCCCCATGTTTTTGACCACAATCTCCAGCAAGAAGCACATTTCCAGGCCCAATCCAAGGTATTTACAGATACATGTGTATCAAACTGAAATACTTTGTATTGCATGTTTGATAGTTCCTATTTTCCTGGGTTTGGGCTTTCTCTTTTAGTTTTTGTTTTATAAGCTCCTGCGGCTGCTGTAACAAATGACCACAACCTGTGTGGCTTAAAACAGCAGAAATTTATTTTCCCACAATTCTGGAGGCCAGAAGTCTGAAATCCGGATGTCAGTAGGGCCAAGCTCCCTCCAGAGGCTCTGGGGAGGGGCCATTCTGGTCTCTTCCAGCTTCTGGTGGCTTTCAGTGATCCTTGGTTTTCGGCCCCATGTCTGCTTGCGGCAGTCTCTGGTCACACTGCACCTCCTGCTCTCTGTGTGTCTGTCATGAGGGTGCCTATGATCGTGTTTATAGCCCGCTTGGTGACTCAGGATATGCCTCTCCTCCCAACATTCGTGACATGTTCATGTCTTTTGCCATGTAAGGCAACAGCCACAGGTGCTGGAGATTAGCTCTTGGACCTGTCTTTTGGCGGCCACCTCTTAACCCACTATAGTTATGGACGTGTCAGTTTTTACATATTCAGTGTATTTCTGTGGCTTCTCCTCACTGTTCTTTCTGCTTCTCCAGTGGTCTCATCTTTGGCCAGTGGGTGCCCCTTGGACCCAGCCCCTGTGCTCTGCAGACATGACCCCATCGAGACCGAGCAAGTCCTTGCTCTCTGACACTGGATGTCCCAGGCTCACCTTGTGCACTTCTCTCCCCTGGCGTAGAATTTCCACAAGTCCCCCTGATTTCTTTCCGTAGAGAATGGTATTTCTGTTATTTTCCATTCTATTTCATTAAAGAAAAATACTGATTACAATCTACTAAATTGATTTCAGGGACCTACTTACGGATTGTGACCCACAGTTTGAAAACCACTGTCTCGGGCTAGTCTGCCTTTCTTTACCTTCTTCGCAAATTTAGGAACTTCCTTCCCATCTGAGAGTGAGGTGCCCCCAAGGCAGGGCCGAGTCTCCACCCACTGGCTCTTCCAGGGCCCAGGACAGGGTCTGCACATGGAAGGCCCCACCCCACCTGCGGACCCCCCTGGGCCGCTTCTCTTCTGGCCCCTTCCCCCTTCCTCCTTCCCCCTCCTCCCTCCCCAGCAGTGCCTGGCCTTCCTGTTGCCATTCTAAGAGGCTAATGTGAAAATTGCTCACAGATGGCACAAACAATATGGAAAAGAGCCTCTCTCTCTTCATTACAGTGACACAAGGTAGTGTTTTTAAGTGATTAAATTGTTATCGCAATAATTATGCTGAAATCCAAACATCTCATCGTGGTGCTTCAGCCTCTCATCGAGGGCTCCTGAGGCCCCCTTGGGGGATTGTGGGGGGCCGCGGCAATGGAGAGCCCAAGAGCTGGCTGTCCAGTCCCTTCTGGGACCTCCAGCACGGGCCCCATGGGACAGAGATCTCTGGGCAGGGTCAGTGCCGCCACTGGCAGCCCCTCCCTGTGACCAGATGCAGGGGTCCCCAGCCCAAGCCAGGCTCTAGCTGAGTTTGTCTTTGGTGGCCGCCCCCTCCCGATCAGCTCCTTCCTCGTCCCACACCCAGGCTCTGTGCTCTGAATAGCTGCAGGTGCCCCCCAAGGGCTGCTGTCTCTCCTTGCTGGCCACCCGCCCCCCCGGGGTCCCTGTTCTCTCTCAGCACCTCTGGAATCGGCAGGCACAGAGGGAAGGAAGAAGGCAAACTTGGGAAGTCCTTCCTGGGATGTTATTGCAGGACAGACACTTCGTCTCTTACCCCTCCAGAGCCCACATTTTCCGGAGCACCTTGGGAAGTGCTCTCGACTTCACCCTCCCTCTGAAGAGCCTTCCCTCCCTCCCTCCCTCCCTCCCTCCCTCCCTCCCTCCCTCCCTCCCTTCCTCCCTTCCTTCCTTCCTTCCTTCCTTCCTTCCTTCCTTCCTTCCTTCCTTCCTTCCCTCCCTCCCCAAACAGCTCCCCCTTGAGTCTGGACTCCAGCTTCTCTCCCCGCCTTCTGCCCCAGGAAGGCGCAGAAAGGTACTCAGAAATAAAGACAGCGGCGTGTGTGTCTGGTTATCCGAGCGGGAGTGCAGCGGTGGAGATTGAAGAGAGCCCTAGAAAAGGTGACATGGACCCAGTGTTAAAATTAAAGACTAGCAGTCGTGAGACCTCATTTCAAAAAAACATGTCAAAGTAGGTTTAAGTCTCGTATTGCGTTCATCCAAGACGGTTGGCAAAGTAGGAGAGGAGGGAGGGGGTCCAGAGGAAAGGCAGCGAAGGAGGCTAGGGCAAGTGAGCCACCGGCCAGAGGAGGAGACAGAAGAAAGCAGAAAGGCTTCTGGTGCAGGGAGGTGCAGTGTGGCCGCCTGTCCTTACTGACGTCGGGGTGCTGATTAGTCAGCTCTTCATCTGCTTTTTCTCTTGGGATCGTTCTGTCTCCCCTTGTAACAGGGACAGCCCCATCTGTCCAGGAGAGGAAACATTTCTGTCTGGGTTTCAGTGGACAGAAGTCATAGCTGGCTTGTGTTCTCTTATCTTGTCACCCCCAGTTCCAGACCGAGTGCCAGGGACATGGCAGGAAGTCCGTGTGTTTGGTGGCAGGCTGGACGGATGGGTGGCTGAGTCACCACTTCCAGGTGGAAGTGATCTGTTGGGGGGTGGGGGGGATGGCTTCACTGGGGGCCGAGACAGCAGTAGATGGGGTGTGGGGAGGTGTCGGGCATGGCTGGCCCTGCCCTGCCCCGGGCTGTGATGAACGGAGGTTGCCTGGTCCTTCTTCTGTTCAGATTCTACCTCTGATTAAAGGCCCTGACACAATGTTTGAAGAAATATAAAAAGCCAAGCCCATCTGCTGGGATGGGATTACATCAAGGAGGATGAAATTAAAGGCTGTTCATGGAAAGAGATCTCCAGGATAATTTGATGGAAGGCTTTAATTATTTCAAAGTAACCCCCGCCCACAAAAAAAATAGATGCTTTAAAAAAGATGAATCAATTCATTTGGGGAATCATATTAAAAAAATTATGTATGTGTCTCTCTGAGTCTTTACGGCTACTATTGATCTAGAGGGCTGCCGGCCGCCAGGGCTGCCAGGAAAGGGGGGCTTCAGTTCCTTGTCCCTTCTGCGTGCTGGTGGCAGATGAGGCCAGGCTCTGCCACCAGGGGAGTGAAGCCTCCGGAAGGGGGAAGTGGGTTTAGATTACTGAGATTAGATACCAGGTCTTGTTTTATAGGCTTTAATTGATGTGGCATACTTCCTTGGAAAAAAGCTAATGAGCTCCCCTACCCTTACAAGAAAGAGTGGCGTGTCTTATGTGAGTGGGGGTGTGAACTCTTGAGGAGGCTGCGCAGTCTCAAAGCCACACAGGGTGCTGGTTCTGGGACCCAGTGTCCTTTGGCCTTACCGTCTTTCCACTGCCACACCAACGCTGCTAACAGCGCGCACGCTCAGTTCTCAAGCTCACCTTGATCCAGGCTCCCCTGGAAACCCCCAGAGTTCAAGTTCACTCTGTCCTTCTGCCTGAGCGCTGCCATTTGGATCGAATCTCAAGGACTCCAAAGCTGCTGTCCATTCATTGCCCTGGACCCACGTAGTCTGGACACCCTCTCGCCGGACTTTCAGCCCTTTCCTCCTTGTTCCGGGCTCTTCAGGAGGAAGATGGCGGAGTCACATAGCAGGAGCTTTGTAGGCAAACAGACGGAGACGTTTGCCTGATGACCTGCCCTGAAGACACATGGCCTGATGTCACCGACAGAAAGCCAGCCCTAGCGGTGGTAAACACTGCTGGTCAGCGCAGCGGCTCCCTATGTGCCCGCTGACAACATGGAGGCCCAAGGGGCTCTCCCCTGCCCGAGGCCCTGGGTGTGCCCAGCGCTGGCGCCTGAGAGAGGCCAGGTGGGGGACAGGCCTGCCCCTGCGTGCGCTGGTCTCGAGAGACCCCGGGGCGTGTGTCCAGGTACACGGTTCAGTGTGCATCTGTGTCAGTCCACCTTGTCTGCTGTCGGGTCCCCAGGGCCAAGCGCAGAGTAGGTATTTCATCGATATTGGTTGATGAATCAACTGTATGGAGCCCAAGTGAATCCAGCTCCTTCTTCATTCACGGGAAATTGCAACCTTTACCATTTACTCCCTAAACTGATTGTAAACGGGAGCCTGCACCTTCCTGGCCTTCCCCAAAGGAGAGGCCACGCGGCGTGGTGCAGGGCCAGACTGGGCTCTGGGAACCTGGGCTCTGGTCCCCGCTCTGCCTTGCGCTGGCCCTGCGAACGCAGGCACTTCTCTCCCCCGGGTCTCCGCGCGCCTCTCTGCGCGTGGGCAGGTGGGGTTGGGCTAGTGCCTTCTAGTTCTGAAGTTTCCTCTCCTTCCCCTTCCCTACTCAACCCTGCTCCTCCCGAGCACGCCAGGCTGGGAGGTTGAATGAGCCTGGGGCTGCCTGGCAGCTCCTGAAGACGGTCACTTTCCAGGGTCCAGAGGTACCGAAGGGTCACGAGACAGGACAAGATTGTTGCTCGGGGGCCCCGATGCGGCCCAGCTGGAGCTGTGCATGAGGGCCTGGCTCGGTCTTGTCTGGAGTGCCTGAGCCAGACAAGCAGAGAGGGGTCCGCAAGAGCTGCCCGCTCCTGGCCACACACTCCCCTTTTCCAGCACAAAATCATTCTTCAAGCCATAACATATTTCCTGAGGAATAGAGGCCAAGACAAATGCCAATGTGAACTCCTGAGCTCATGTCAGGATGCGGCCAACAGCAATAGCTGTGCTCCTAATTCCCCTGAGCCTCAGTCTCCTTATCTGTAAAATGGGCCCAAGAAGGCTCACTGTGAAGCTCGTAAGAAGTGATGTACCCAAAGCCCTTTGGAAAGTGCAAAGGGCTATGCCAGTGTGCAGCCCCTGGGGAGAGGCGCGGCCTGAGCCAGGGGATGCTAAGGGGTGCTGATGAACTGCTGGAGGCCAAGAGCATGTTCCAGGGGGTTGTGATACAGGTGGCTCAGATGTGGTGAGAAGCTCAGAGGCTTGGCAAGCTGTTGGGTGGAGGGAGGGTCAGTGTGCTCTGTCCCCGTCACCTGGCCCTTCATCTGACATCTCTGGCCCAGGCCATGGTTTTGAGTGCTGTCTTCTCCCCTGCTTGGAGAAATCACTGATTTTGCCCCAGAAATATATCTTCAGCCCATGGAACCTGGAGACCCCAGCCACCCCCAATACCACTCTCTGCCTCTTAGCTGCCCTTTCCCTGGGCTGAACCGAGGAGCGTGACTCTTCACCTGCTCACCTGTGTTCCCTGGGCCTCTCTGGCTGCCACATGCGCCTTTGGGTAAAAGCCCCCCTTGGAGATCATAGATCCCCAAAGCCAGGGGCTGCGCTCCCGAGGGACCTCCTGACAGCTCGTGCCTCCCGCAGAGAGGGCCTTGTAAAGGCTAATGCTGGTGGTGACACGGGGCTGTCAGCTGCATCCCTGGGGGCCCGGTCTGTCTCCCTCATGGGAGGAGGAGGAGAGGGGAGGTCTGCTCCAAGGCGCCTGAGGGAGGCAGTTCCTTGAGAGCTGCGTGGGTCCTGAGGCCCCAGCCATGGGGTCAGCTGTGGGGTGGAGGGACATGTCCAGCGAGGGTGAGAAACCCCGGGCTCAGTTCTGTGTTTTTTCTTATACCATGAAATATAAACGTGAAGTAAAGAGGGTTTCGGGGAAAGATCCATCCTTCTTCCCTCCCTTCCTTCCTTCCTTAAATATTTATCGAGCAAGTGGTGCACGCCTTATGCTGTGCTAGGACACCACGAGTGGAGAACCCATCTGCTGTCCTGTGTTCGGAGCGCACAGTCTAGTCAGGAAGATGCAAGAACCGCCGAGCCAGGCGGTGGAAGCAGGTGCAGGGGCGCCGGCGGAGCGGCAAGGCCATTCAGAGCCGGGTGAGCTTGGGGGAGCCCGGTGAAGTCAAGGAGGGCATCGTGGAGGAGGTGGCCTGGAGTTGAGCCATGGGGATTAGAGAGGAGTTGGAGAGGTGGGGAAGGTGAGGGACCAGAACTGCTGCAGGGTGACGGTTGTGATCCGAGTGTGAATCCTGTCTATGCCACTGAATATCCATGTAGCGTTGGGCAATTCATCTTCTTACCTGAGCTTCAGTCTCTTCATTTGACAAATGAGGACAACGGCAGCATCTACCTCCTAGGGTTGCTGGAGGATTAAGTGAAATACAACATAAACTACCCAGGGCCAAGCCTGTTCCGAGTGCACACGCATTCTAAGAAACGGCAGCTGTTGGCACTCTTGCCACTGCCGGGGCGGCTGTCTGGCCGCTGCCTCCCGGGTGCCGCCGCCCTGTCGTCCTCAGGCCCTCCCTGCCTGGGCTGTGCTCTGATGCAAAGGCACCTGAATCCTCCTGTGGGCCGCATGTGCACCTGGCTGTGCTCAGGCCGCCGGCCAATCCCCTCTCCCCGAGCAGAGGCGGCCAGAGCCCCCCGGCAGGTGGGAATTAAACCCAGCTTCCCTCCTGCTCTGTTCCTCCCAGGCAGACAGTTTTCCTGCCAGGCCAGCTGCTGTGTGTATTGACAGCCCCGGCCACCTTCTCCTCCCGGTGGCCCTGCATGCTGGGCGGCTGGGGAGCTGGCCTTTTGCTAGGAGAGGGGGTGCCATGCCCTCAGAGACAGCATGCGCCCACCCCCTCAGGAGCCTGACATTTTGTCTGCACCAGGGCAGAGGCCGCTGTGCTAATTGGGCCTGTCCCGGTGTTCTAGTGCTAATCCGATCCCATGGAGCCGGCAGTCGGAGTGGCAGAGCTCTGATGCAGGGTGCCTTTAGCAGAGATGAAAGGCATCAGGCCTTTGTGCCCAGCTGGGGGGCAGGGGCACTGTGGGCACCAAGCAGGGAGTGTCCCTTCACAGTTAGGGTCTGGGAGCCCCCCTGAGCTCCTTCTGTAAGTGAAGTGGCCGGGGGAGTTTCCTGCCTCCCTGCCCAGCCCGGCTGCAGGCTACAGAGTTGTCCCCTGTCCTGCCCTTTGTGGGCTCTCAGCCACCTGTCCCCTGTGAGCCTCTGGAGCCAGCAGAAGGGCCCGTGGCACTGCGCCAGAGCTCAGCCCCTCGGGAGTGGACAAGCCAGGCCTCCAGCGACCTGCTCTTTAGCTCAGACAAAAGACTGCCCGGCCGCGCTTTGTGGTGTGTTTCTGAAAACAGATCGAAACACGCTTGAAGAAGAACAGTGAATAAGAATCTCTCTGGGCTGCACACGCCACTGGCAGCCGGCTAGGAAGAGGAGGCAGCCCCGGCTTCGCCGTCGACACTTCTGCTGACGGTTCTCAGCGAGCAGCCATCTCCAGCCTTCCCTGCTCTGCCAGGAACGGGCGAAACGCAGGGAAAAGCAGACGCCTGCTTCCTCTTCCAGGGGCGCTGGGCCGGGCTCTGGGTGGCTGGGACCCTGGCTCAGGAGCCGTCAGGTAAGGGGAGACTCTCGTGGGAGAGAGCTGCTGTCTCGGTCCATACGGCCATACTGTTTCGAGCAGAAATGAGCAGATGACTTAAAACTAGCTTTGCCTACACTAACACTCCACTTTTTTTTACTCCTTTCGTGCACTGCTGTTCGTTGGTTGCTGGTCAAGGGCAGTGTGGCGCACTGGACGGTACGCTGAGCAGGTTCTAGCACCCTGGCAGTGGGACCCTGGGCAAGGCCCCTCCGTCGCGGGACTCGTTTCCTCGTCCGCGTGGTGCGAGCGTGTGCCTGGGCGGTCGGCGGGTTCCTGGAGGAGCTCTCGGCCCAGTGGGTGAGAATGTGCGTGGGCAGCCGGTGCTGACGGTCCCGGTCTGGCTCCGTCTCGCCTTTACAAGGTGGCCGGCGTCTCTCGGCCTCTGCTCCCGTGCGTGCGAGAGCCGCAGTCGTCACAGTGTCTGCCTCTCGGGGCCACCGTGAGAAGGAAGAGAGGTGCACAGAAGCGCTTGGCACGGTGTCCAGCTCCTAGACAGCGCTCGGTGCTGGTCACCTGCTTTGTTTGCTTTCGTGGTGATTGTCATGGTCATTATCTCATCGTCCTTTCCGTCTGGCAGTGCCGGCTGTGCGGCGGGTCGGGGGTCCCTGAGCAAGTCTCAGGCTTCGGTCTGCGTGTGAGTCACGTGAGGACCTTGGCAGAGGGCAGGTTCTGGCTTGCTAGGGCCTGGGGTGGGGGCTGGGGGCCTGCCTTTCTCACGAGCTCCCTGGTGATGCGGAAGCTGCCGACCGTGGGCTTCGGGTAGCCGGGCCGGGGATGCGGCACCTCGGCGCAGGAGGGCGTGTCACCAGGGCCTCCGAGGCAAGAGGAGTCTCTTAGGGTCCAAGGAAAGATGTGACAAGCCTGGTGAGCTCTGCTGCCCCACCGGGAAGGTGACACGAACACCTCATTGGAGTAAAGTAAGAGGGACAGAGGCCTTTGGGGGCAGTGAGGTCAGGAGAGTCTTCCCAGCTAATGTCATGAGAGAGATTTTGAAGATGATTCTTCCCTTAAACTCCTAATTTTCTCATAATTCAGGACTGGCTGCTGTGATCACTGCTTGAGTAATGGGCTTGTCTCTCCAGTCATGCTGGAAACTCTGCAGCCGGCCAAGGGTCTTGTCGCATGTTGTTGTTCTTCACCCCAGAGCTGCTGGGATCCATCTGCCCGGCAGACACCCAGCCTGGGAGCTTGGAAGGGGGATAGGAATGTGGACCTTGTGGTCAGGGGTTCCCAGGTTGGGAATCCAGCACAATCATGCACTGTTGTGCAGCGGGTGAGGGCAAGCCCTTAACCTATCCAAGCTTCGTTATCTGGAAACGTAAGAATGGCGATACCCGCTGCTACAGGCTGCATGTTTGTGTCCCCCTGAGATTCCTGTATTGAGATCTTAACTCCCAGTATGATGGTTTTAGGAGGTGGGGGCGTTTGGGTGGTGATCAGGTCATGAGCGTGGCACCCTCGTGAGTGGGGTCAGTGCCCTTGGACAAGAGACCCTGGAGAGCTCACTGTCCCCTTCCCTCGTGTGAAGAAGTCAGCAGTCTGCACCCCGGAAGGGAGCCCTCACTGGAACCCGATTATGCTGCATCTTGATCTCAGACTTCCAGCCTCCAGAACTGTGAGAAATAAATTTCTGCTGTTTATAAGCCACCCAGTCTACGGTGCTTTGTTATAGCAGCCCTGGCTGAGACACCCACCTTGTCCATTTATAAGGATTAACTGGGAGAAACTGCATAAAGGACCTGGCTCACAGTAGGAGTTCCTACCCGCTGCTGCCTTTCCTCCTCCCTCCTCTCCCCCTTTCAGTTTCCTGCCACATTCGCAAGCCAGAGCATGCCATCTTGGAACCCTGGAGCCACCCAGCTCCGTGCCCAGCTCCGTGCCCAACTCCGTGCTCAGCTCCGAAGGCTTCACATTGCTGGCCGGTCCTACCTCTGGGCTAGCTCCAGGTAAAGGCCTGACACTTAGCTCCAGTCACCTGCTTCCCTCTCTGGCTTGCCCCCTGTTTGTCTTGCTGAAAACTTTGCTCTTCCAGGACTAGCTACCCAGTGCGCCCTGACAGGGTGTGGGGGTGGAGGAGCACTCATTGAGCTGAGTGTTCATGACCCCGAGTCCCCTGCAGCCCCTGCACTACCCCCAGCACTCCCAGAGGCCTCTGTGTGCTCAGGGTGAACAAACTTTCTCCAAGGCACCTGCGTGCTGAGATGGGGCACCGGAGCGTGGTGCAGAGGGACACCTGGGTTGGGGGCGCTAATGGCATTGCCTTGGTACCAGCGTGGAGTTACCCACTGTTTCCTTTGGCCCCCACAAATAAGCTGTGAGGTAGGCTGCTTGTGTCATCGTCCTCATTTTGCAGATGAGAGACTTAGAAGTCACATGGTTCACCGAGGGACACAGTCAGATGGCTGCACCTTGGCCGTCTGACCCTAAGTTCAGTGCCCTTTGCTTTGGGTGGCAGCTGTCCACAGGGCCACCAGCAGGATGGGGAAGACTAGAGTCATCCAAGAGCATTGTATGTTCAGTGACAATGATTTCAGAGTCGTCTTGGCCTGGAGCTTCGTTTAAGATGAAGTGCCATCAGCGAGGTAATTATCATTATGGGCATATTTAAGGTACTTAAATATTTGAAGCCATGTCAAGCTTTTAGAGCTCTCTAAATCAGAGACACAGTTAGAGCAGAGCCAGGCCTCCCGGGAATCCTAGCCCTTCTCCATGGGGAGCAGAGAGAACCGTTTCCTGGGACGAAAAGGGCTCCTGCAGACAGCTGCCCACCCCCCACGGTTGCCCTGGCCTTTTTCTGCACACGTGAGCACATGCGTGTTACATGCATGCACCTTTGCTAGGAAGCTTCTAGCAGCTCACACTCCGTCTGCAGCTGGGCTGCTGCATCTGCATTGATGGCCTTCAATTAGGGGCCCGAGAAGCTCTTAACTTTTATCGTTTATTAATAAAGATAAATTTGAAGCATTAAAACTGTACTGATTTGGCTTTTTTAAGTAAAGAGGGAAATGAAAGCGACACTTGCCCTAGGTGAGAGGACATGGGCTGTGTCGGCACCAGCAGGCCGCCGAGCAGGGGGCAGCCGGGAGGGGAAACCTGAGTCTCGCCCCCTCGGTGCCGACACTGTGGCGGTTTGCTGGGGGAAACCAAGCACGGGCAGAAAGGAAGCGTGGCTGGGCACCGAGGACTTTTGAGAGAAGGGCCCTGCTTGCAACACCTCTCCCAATGGGATGTGTGAAAAGACTACTGCTGGCTGGGTGTGGTGTCTCACGCCTGTAATCCTAGCATTTTGGGAGGCCGAGGTGGGAGGATCGCTTGAGGCCAGGAGTGAATACAAGACCAGCCTGGGCAACTTAGTGAGAACTCATCTCTAGAAAATAAAAAAATAATTAAAAAAAATGTTAACTGCTGCACACCTCTTTGCTTGTGCTCACTGCGGGTCTGTGAGGATGGGGCGGTGGGAGAGGGCTAGTGCACGGTGGTCAGCAGCACAGAACTTGGAGGTGGCCGAACGTAGGTTCAAATCCTGGCGCCCCCACTCAGCGGCTGTGTAATGTTAGCGCCGCACCTGTGCCTTTCTGAGCCTCCTCCCTGTAAGGGGGCTCCTTAGACCTGCCTTGCAGTTTATGTGCGGATTAAGAGCGATAATGTATGTAAAGTGCTTGGCGTGGTGCCTGACATGTTGTAAGCCACCTAATAAATGGCAAGAGGGGGGACTCTGTTGCCCTGGGCTTCGTGATGCTCTCTCTTTGTCACTCTGGTGTTGTTAGAGTATTGGTTGTCAAACACAACAGCTGACGTGTACCAAGACCCTGCTGCGAGCGGAGGTTCCGCAGCTAACAGGAAGTGGAGCTGCCGTCCAGACCCAGGCCTCCTCTTCCCACCACTGGGCGGTGCTTCCCTGGTTGCAGCAGCCGAAGCCTAGAAAGGGCTCGACTTTCAAGTCCCCTCCTCCCGCAGGGTCCTGCCCTCCCTCATCAGTGCCCTGCAGGTTCTGTCGGTGGGCGAGCCCGGCCTTTCTGGAAAGAGCCCTCCCAGACACAAAGGACGCTCCGGCCTGCCAGCCTGCCTTCCGCCAGAGACACTCCAGGGAGAGTCTGTGTTCCTCTGGGGACCCATTCAGGGTTGAGTCTGTCAGACGGGAAGCCCGTTGCTCTATCTGGAAACCCCAGTGGTCTGGAGACGGCCGGTTTGGGAACTGCAAGGAGCAGCGTCAGGGGACAGTGTGAGGTTCTTCATGGGAGCTCTCGGGAGACCCTCTCAGGCAGGACGGCTTCTCCCTGCCAATCTCCCTGTCCAGAGCCACCAATCGAGCAGGTGGCCACAGCGAGTTGGTCTTCGCCTCCTGAGATGTGGCTGTGCCCCAGCACTGCTGCTGGGCCCCGCCTCGACAGCTGGGGAGCGGAGCTGGGAGAAGACGGGTCAGAGAGGCTGGGGGACCTTGAGTGGCCGTGAGGTTTGTCTCCTGCCCCTTATCCCCCTTCAGGGCAGAGAAGATGGGGGCAGCACCGATTCCTCACATTATGGCTCCTGCAAGCGTCTGGTTCCTCCTATGCCTGGCGTGAATTCTTCACAGAGAGAACCTGGCTGGGGAGTTACAAACCAAGCAAATCCCCCCTGCTCAGAAGGGGAAGTGTATTTGGGTAATTTTTGGAAACACCCTGGAACTGCCCAAAGTACACTAAATCAGCCATGCGAATGGAGAAGCGTAGGTCAAAGTCCTGTTTGTTCCATGGCAGAGTAAAGTCGCAAATCCCCCGGCGAGCCTTGCATTGCTCGCGGAGTCCCGTGCGCGTGGCCCCCTCTCTCTGAGCTGGAGCATTTTACATTTCTGCTGTCTCTGTGCTTCCCTTGGGGCTGACCCCGGGGCCGGGTCGCTCTCGTCTCAGAGTTCACGGTGTGGATGCCACTGTCACTCTCTAGGAAGAGGGAGGAAGCTCAGCAGTGTCACTCAGGGCCTTCGGGCATGGAGTAAGGAGTGGGGTGTTAGAAAGTGCCCCCACCCCACCGTATCCTCCTTGCTCCTATTCCTGATGCCTGGTAGTAGTTACTATTTTGAGTTAAAGCAATTCTGCTTTATTAGAAAGGAGGTCCCCCAGGGAGGGGTAATACTGTTGAACTGCTATCAGTCATGGACAATTGAGTACGAATTAATTAATCTGGAGCTTTCCTGTTGCCTGCAGAGCGAGAGGGGCGTGATGAGTGTTTGGAAAGGGCACAAGGTCAGCAGGTGATGCAGGAGAGAGAGAGAGGGAGGGCAGCCGAGGGTGTCTAGGACAGGCGTGGCCCCTGCTGGCCAGGTTAGCTCTTATTGGTCATAAAAATTGTTTTTAATGTAAACTTTTTCATGGAAGTATATCAAACATACCCCAAATGCACAAATCGTAAGGGTACAGCTTTGAATTTTTACAAAGCGAAACACCCTTGTACCCAGCGCCCAGTTCAGAACCGGCCCCCATCTGTTCCGTCAGACCCCCAGCCAGTCACTGTGTCCCCCAGGGTGTCCCCTGTGCTGACTTCCAATGCCATAGAGAAGTTTTGCCGGTTTTCAGACTCTGTGAACATGGACTCATTCAGTCGATGCCTTTTGTGTCTGGTTTTCCTTTGTTCAGCATTTCTGTTCCTGAGATGCAGCCGTGTTGTTAAAGCTCGTCCGTTTTCATTGCTGCGTGGTGTTCCACTGTAGGAATACGCCACAGTTTGTCCTGCGGTTGCCGACCTTTGCATGTGCAGTTTTTGACTCTCACGAAGAGCGATGCTCTAAATACTCTTGGCCGTGTCTTCCTCCTTCTTCCTTTACGTCTCAGATTGGATGCTGTTCTCCGGGAAACCGTGCTCTGAGCCCCAGCTCCAGGGGAGCGTGGGTGCCCCTCTGTTTGCCCCCCATGGCCCTCTGTAGTCATCTGTGAAGGCAGAAATGCTGGGCAGTGACATTCTGAGCTCCCAGGCCACTGTCTGGCACTAGTGGATGCTCAGGAGCATTGGCCGAGTGCATGAATGAGCAAACCCTGCCTCACAGCTGTGCCCAGGGCTCCTCTTCCTACCCGGGAACAGCAGGGCGGGGGGCTGTCCTGGGAGCCTTGGGAGCAAGTCAGGATTCTTCCCTAAAGAGGGCGCTGCCCTCTGGGCTCTCTGCTCACCCCGGGTCCTGGTGTCCCTGAGAATGGGGCTGGTGTCTGGGAGTTTCTCAGCCCCCCCCCCCCCCCAGGGACAAGCTGGTGCAAAACCAGATGCAGGCATGGGTGGCTGCGGGGGAAGAGTCGTGAAGAATCGAAGAGAAAGAGAAGATGCAGGGGAAAAAAGGAAGAGAAAGAAAGGGCGGTGAGAGAAAGCAAACTGAGAACTTATCTTTTTCCTCTTTTTTCCAGAAGCAAGACGCGAGGGTGAGGCAGACAGGCTTGGAGCTGGTGCTCTCGGGGGAAGCTGGCGTCCTCCTGCTTGGGCTGTAGTATTGTTTTCGCCAGCAAGTGACAGAGTAGAAGCTGGGACACGAGCCTATTGAAATGCAATGTCAGGGTGCCCTGGTGGGACAGACTTCTTCGTTTTTTTCCCCGCCTGGTGCCTGGCAAATCCTTTTCACAGGCGGAGTGAGTAGCGGGGCCTCTTGGCTGAGCGGTGTTGATTGAGCAGCTTATTCTTTATTCATACGCCTTTCGCCCAGCCGCGGAACAAATGCGCTGTGAATTTCGGTGCCTTAGAGAGTACCTGATACACAAAGCAGGACTCCCTTCCTGCAAGGGGGAGGCCGCTCCAATTCCACAAACATCAAAGCCATTTGGGGCACGATCGCTGTGTTTCAGAAGTAAACATTACTTCTTAGAGAAGCTTCATACCCAGAATAATTATTTCTTGGAGTGATCTGAGGCTGAAGCTGGTTTAAATGTTCATTTGCCTCCGCTCAGTTTTTTTCCCGGTGAGGCGTGCCCGAGTGCTTGCAGCCCACGCCTCCTTTCTCCCAGCCCCGTTGCGTACAGAACTGCGCCTCCCATGCGCCCGGTTATCTTGTTCCTAGTGATGGCTTCTAAATCCCCACCTTGCACACGCGTTTTATATTCATTTAACAACTGCGTGCCAGACACCCTTCTAAGCTCTTTAACAAATACTGATGCATTTAACCCTCACAACTTTACAAAGAGGCACTAATTAGTATCCCCGTTTTCTAAATGTGGGAAATGAGGCACAGAGAGGTTAAGTATCCTGCTTGAAACCACACAGCTAGTTGGTGGCAGAGCTGGAGTTTGTCCCCAGAGTCTGTGCTCTTTTGCGCACTCGGCTGCCTGTCAATGATATCTTCCAAAGTGGCGGGGTTGGCAGGGGCCTGCCTTTTTCAGGGATTAGAAACAATTGTCTGTGCCTTGATGTCGTTTCCATCCAAGGCGGTCAGTGCCTGGCGAGTGGGTGAAGTCCACGAAGCACGCACTCGCCCTAAGGCTCGGCTGCGTCAGCGCACCACGGACAGAGGCGGAAAGGCGAACTTGGAGCTCACGCCGGGAGCCATCTGAGCTCTGCACGGAGTGTCCCCGGGGCCTGCCCTAGTGCTGTGCACCCTGCTACACACGCAGCACAGGTGCTCTTGCACCTCGGGGCTCACTGCCTCCTTCTCTTGCTTTTTCCTTCCCCTGGTCTCCTGGGGCGGTCAGTGCCCTGTCCCCCATCTCTCCTCCCTGTCTCAGGCACAGGCAGTCGCTCAGCCTGGAAGCCCGGAAGGCACCGTGTCTCCCGTTTCTCCATGACCCACGTGTAGTCCCCGGGCCCTGTCAACTCTGCCGCCTAAAAAGGTCTAGAGGTCTCTCCCTCCGCCGCCTCTGCCTGCCTCACGTTGCCCTTATCCCCCTCTCTCCAGGGCCTCTTCAGCGCCCACCCAGCGACGTCCCAGACTCGACTTACCCCTCTAAAACTATTTCCAAATTGCAGCCAGGGCGATCTTTCTATAAGGCATTCTGAGCATGCCGCCCCTTTGCTGAACACCCTGCAGCACCCTTAGGACGCAATGCGGACTTCTTAGCATGGTTTCAGAGCCACCCGGTGACCCGGGTCTTGCTCCCTCTGGGCTTCACCCCTCCCTGCTTTCAAATCTTAGAAGACCCCCATTTCCTCTCCCCTTTAGGCCAGGCGTGGGCCCCTCTTCCTTCCACCCTCCCCTTCCCTTTGGCCAATTCCAACACTGTTCTGGTCTCAACGTAAATGTTCTTTCTTATGAGGAGTGCCCCCTGACCCCCGCGAGCCCGGCTTGGGTGCTCTGTCCCGGCGTTCCCATGGCAACCAGGAAACGCTACCTGTGTGGCGTTCCCAACACACGTTATCTGTCCTGCGCAAAGCTGTGTGCCTGGGACCCAGTACAGCGCTGATTTGTGGAAGACTGGTAAAAACAACACCCCCCCCCCCAAAAAAAAACACCAAAAAACAAAAGAAAACACCAGAAAGGCCAATGAGCTAGTACTGTCACGAGAAGGTCACTGAAGAAGTGTTTGGAAGATTTGGGGTTTAGACCTGGCACAAACTCCGGACCACGGTGAAGTCCTTTTCCCTCTGCAAGCCTTGTCTCTGTGTCTGTGAAGCGAGGGGTCTGCGCTAGGCCAGTCCTGGGATTCGTCTTCTGAACCGAGGGTTCACTCTCCGTCTTGCTCTTGACCTCCCAGGCAGTGGGGCCCCCACGTTCTCCCTCTCCCGGGAGCTCCCGTCCCCGCAGGATGTGCCGGGGAGCAGGGCCTGGCACCCTGCCTCCAGCTAGGCTCAGACGCGGCCGGCAGTGGCCTTGGCGTCTCCTTGTTTCCAGGACAAGAGCTCCTTGAAATTCTCTGATGTCCTCCTCCTCACCTCATCTTGTTCGCTGTCAAAACATTGCAAATAGGAAGCTTCTAATGCTGCCCTGCGCTGAATTATTACAACAGTCAGCAGGAAGGTGTTCAGTCTACACGCCTCTGAGGCCCCCCTTCCCCGGCAGCCCCGGGAGGCCCCTGGTGGCCGAGGCCCCTTCCCGGAAGGTAGCCCGCCTGGGTGGACACTGCGGCGTTTCATCTTAACCCCATTACTGCCCAAGTGTTTCCCACATTTAGCGCATTTATCGAGCACCTAGGACACATGGCGGGCGTGGTTCTAGGTGTTTGTGGCGCATAAAGAACAGAGCAGACAAAACCCCTGTCTCTCAAGGCGCTCACATTTTCTTTTTTCCTTGAATAATATTTTTTTTTTTTTTTTTGAGACAGAGACTCACTCTGTTGCCCAGGCTAGAGTGAGTGCCATGGCATCAGCCTAGCTCACAGCAACCTCAAACTCCTGGGCTCAAGCAATCCTGCTGCCTCAGCCTCCCAAGTAGCTGGGACTACAGGCATGCGCCACCATGCCCGGCTAATTTTTTCTCTATATATTAGTTGGCCAATTAATTTCTTTGTATTTATAGTAGAGACGGGGTCTTGCTCTTGCTCAGGCTGGTTTCGAACTCCTGACCTTGAGCAATCCCCCTGCCTCAGCCTCCCAGAGTGCTAGGATTACAGGCGTGAGCCACCGTGCCTGGCCTCTTGAACATTCTTTTAACCTCAGATAGGAGCTTACATTTTAGCTTGCTCGTATAGGGGAAACCCATGTAAGTAAGAAATATAAATGGGTAAATTGTATAATAAGCTAGGAGGCGGTAAGTGCTGTGAGCAAAAGAAAATACAAAGCAAATAAAGCAGGGCAGGGAGGGCAAAAGCCTCCTGGGTCAGGGAGCTCTGGGTCAAGGCCTGGAGGAGAGTGAGGGAGTGCTCTAGCATGGGCCGAAGGTGGGAACCTGCAGGCACCCAGGCGGTGCTGTGGGACCCAGTGTTGCACGCGGACTTGCACATCAGGGCATCTGGCGGGGCGCAGTGGGCCCCCAGCCCTGCCGTTGAGGGTTGGCGGGCAGCCTGCCGGGCCTGCGCCCGAATGCAGATGTGTCTGCACAGTGCCGCTTATTAAATCCAGTCTGGTCCTGTGGGAGGAGCTGGCAGGTCTGAGTCTGACAAAACTGTTTGCAACCTGGCTCATCGCTTATTAGCTTTGTGATCCTTGGCAAATTACTTAACCTCTCTGAGTTTCCGGCTCTTCATCTTTGAAGGCGGGCTCTGACCCGTGCCTCCAAGGGCTGTTGTGGGATTTGATGAACTAACTACGTGGAAGCAGCTAACTGAACGCGTGGTGCACAGTGGGTCCCCGATAGTCAGTTCCCGCACATCCCTTCCCCGGCCTTTGGGCAAGACGTTCATTTTCTCTGAGTCTCGGTTTCCTCTTCCAGAAAATGAAGTATAATAATTCCTGTGCTGCCTACTGCCTGGACTTTAATAATTGTGAAGTCTAATCACGTAGGTGGTAGTACTTTATATATAGATGACGAGTTCCCAGGGGACAGGGAGTGTGCGTATGTGTATGCACACACGTGTGTCTCTGTGTGTGTACAGTTCTGTAGAACACAGTGTTTTTTATTTCACAAATGCTTTGAGGACAAGGATACTGTAGTTTTATACAAGCTCTTATGCCTCACACACATGAGGTGCTCAGGAAATCCCTGTTAAATGAATGAAATAGTGGTAAGGAAATGTTCTTTGCTGGATTGAATGTGTAGATCAGAGTCAGTAGGGCTGTTTGCTTCCAGGTAGCAGGATGTGGTACCATTGCGAATAATACTTATTTTATATATATATATATATATGGGGGGCCTTAACTGTGTGCTAGTCACAGTATTAAGCACTTTGCATGCACTTCTCATTTGAAATTGCCAATAGCCCTGTGAGGTAGGTATTATTATTATCCTATTTTATAGACAAGGTAACTGGGACTCAGAGAGGTTAATGTCTTGGTCACAGCTAGCAAGTGAGGGAGCTGGGATCGGAACCCAGCCTTCCAGAGGAATGCATGCAGCACTTACTCTGGCTGCTGCCTGGAATGTCGCGACCCTTTTTCGTGACCTGACCTCTCAGGAGGACGAGGAAGGCTGTTCTTGCAGCCCGGCCAGGAGGAAAGTCCAAGGCTATAAAGACACTGCTGAGGTCATGAGTGAACCTTCCAGGAGAAGGGGAGAATGTGAAGGGGTGACCTGTCCGTGCCTACAAAATAGACAATGAAGATAGTAAAAAATGAGGCCTGTTCTCTGCCTTGAACTTGAATTTGCCCTTTTCCCTTTGGTCTCAGAGCATGGTAAGAAATTGGTGAAGACATGAGAGCTCTGGGGCTCATGCTTCCTTCTTAGGTGCCTGAAACCTGAGGATATGTGTATGTGCATGCACGCATGCACATGTATGTATATGTGTGTATATGTGCATGTATCTATGGTGTACGTGTGTGTAGGTGCATGTATGGTATGCTTGTGTATGGTATGTATTTACGCGTATGGTATGTAGTATATGTATGTATGGGGTGTGTGTGTGTCTGTCCTTCAAGACCGGCATAAGGGTCTCTTTCTCTACAAAGGGTCCTCTGGCTGTGCCCGGGCAGTGCTGAGAGTTCTCTGCCTAGTGCCAGTACTGCCTCGTGCCTCGGCTGTGTGACTGCAGTTCCAGCCTGTGCTGGGTGTCTGGTGTCTGTGCCTGTCTCTCCCACAGACAGTGAGCCCCTGAAGAATGTCTTGTGTCATATCAGTGTTCTTCCCACATGCAACGGCTGCCTAATGAATGCATGTTGAGTGAATAGATGAACAAATGAACGAACAAATGAATGGCCTTTACACTGCCACTGCCTGCACGGCCTGGATGAGCCCATTATCTACTCCCAATAACTCATGTGGGGGCTTAAGATCGAGGAGGCTGCCTTCCCTTCGAGGGGGTCAACATAGGATTCAGAGAGATGCCAGACATCCTAGGCACCCACGCTGACGTAGGGAACCCCTGGCTGTGTGTGGCCTGCCTCGGTGGTCTCCCCTTCCTCTAGGATCCTTGGAGCTGCTGCGCTGGGCAGCTCGCTGTGGTTGTCTGGAAGCTTCTTTCTTCTTCTGCGGTTTGGGCAGCTCCCTATCTGGCGCCTGCCTCCGTGTTCCCTTGCCTGCCGGCTTCTCCTTGGGTCGTGTGGAAAACGAAAGTGTTGGGAAGTTGCTCTTCCCTGTGGTTAATGTGTTCCATGCCTGCTGTGTCCCCCTGTGCTCAAGTTCCGGGCAATTACCCTCCTGCCGGGTTCTGTTGCTGAGCACAGCAGGTGGCCCTTGTTTGTAATTCACTTGCACCATTTACGCTGGGCTAGCACCATAAGGGCCATGGACCATTCGGTGGCCCCAGCCCCAGATGCCATTCCATAGCAGGGATGTTAAGTTGGCTTTGGGGGCCTAACTGCTTTTCTAGATTAAAGCAATGAGAAGCTTAATCCATTGGCTGTCATAGCGCACTGACAATCGTCCACGCTAATGGAAAATCTGTACCCAAATACCAGTCCCCCCAAATCATGGGGATTTGGCTCCGGACAATAATAGCAATAATCACAATAACAGCTGTCAAGCACTAAGCACTTGCTATTTGCAGGCTTACTACTAAGATTGCAGCTCTTCTTTGACAGCAGCCGTAGGAATATCTAACATTTTCTTCATTTTATGGATGGGGAAACTGAGGTTTGGAGAGGGTAATCACTTGCCTAAAGTCACAAAGCTAGTAAGTAGCAGAGCCCAGACCCAGGGAGCTCTGTTTAAAGTGGATGCAGAGTTTGGGCTGATAACCATTCGCTCCTACTGCCTTCTTATGGGATGAATCCTGTGAAGTTTTGTGAATGGGGTGGGTGGGGGAAGATCTCCAACTTGCCATCCTAATTATTTTCTTGCTAGCATTGATATTAAGATGAGTCACTGAGTAGGGGGAAGATGAATAGGATTAAAACATGCTCTATAAGTTCACTTTTATTAATTAATCAATCAGACATTTATAGAGCTCCAACTAGGTGGAAAATATTGTCCTAGGTGTTTTATAGAAAGCAAAGATAAGTCATTCACCTGTTCCATAAATCTGAGACATAGGGCATCGGATATATATTCTAGATACGATGCGGGGTGTGCAATGTTGGACTGGGTTGGAAGAGGAATGCTAAGGGGTGAACTTGGGGTAAACTCCCAGGCTCAGCTCTGAGCAGAGCTCCAGCTCCTTTCCAGGTGGCCAGAGCATCTAGGCTGGGGAAGAACGTCTCAGAGAGGTCACCAGAGGCATGGGCAGGCCCAGCACTCACTGATCCCTTGAGTCTGGGCTTGGGTGTATCAGCCTCTCTCAACAGATGAGGGGGGACCCAGGCTCGGGGGAGGTAAAAAGTGGGCCCAGGTCTTGGAGCCAGGTATTGAAAGAGTCTGGATTTCTTACTGTTTTTTAAATTATTAACCAGCCTTAGTAATTGAAAAAGCAATCTAACTTCTTATTTAAAAATGCAAACACCAGACAACACTTGAGGATGAAAAGCAAGTCTCCCTCCTCCCCCTGCCTGCAGTCCTGTAGCCCCCTCCCCCAGGGGGGCAGCGGCCACAGCCAGTTTCCACCGTCTTGGCCCCCAGGGAGCCTGGAGAGGCCGTGCCCACCGAGCTGACGGAGGGCAAGGAGCGGCGTGCACCCTGCATGTGCTCCTCGGCAACTCCCAGAGACGTGCCGAGCTTGGATGACTCCAGTAGAATAAGTCTCTTCCTCTGAATTCTGAAGGGGACACCACTCACATTGCTGTGAACCTATATTTTAAAGTATCTGGCTTTCCTGTCCTCTTACCCCACACCCCAGGGAGTGCTGGGGGTGTTGGGCCTGGGTTTCCGCAAGGAATGCGTGGGCCCGGGGATAGATGCTTCCTCACCTTCTCTGGCTAGGACTCAAGAAAGAAAGATAGGGCCTGACTTTCTGACAACGGTGTCTGAGAAACCAAAACACTGATGTGCACGTGAAGTGGCTGTGGACGGGACAGATGTGGTGGGATCTTGGGCATTAGGGAGTCTGGCCGAGGGACAGGGCCTCGGTGTCCGTGCCCAGTGGGTGTTCGTCCCAGGACTTCTTTGTCACTAACAGAAGTTCGAGTGCTTTCCTCTGGCTTTGACCTGAGTACTATCACCGGGGAGATTAGAATAGCCCCCCTCTGGCTTCCAATGGGGACATTCTAATCACATGGCCCATTATATAGCTGCCACCCCATGCTTCCCTCTTCTCCAGCCTGAGAAGCCCAGCTCTTCTCAGACCTCCTTAGGGAAGGTTGCAGCTCACACACTGTCACTCCAGGGCACAGACAAGCTTCTGCAGGACAGCCCCTCTCCTCCCAAACACACAGAGAGATTCCTAGCAGAGGAGAGAGGGCTGGTGTCTGCAGGTGATTAAAATGCCATCCTTAAGCGCTGTTCTCTCTGCGCTGGTCTTGCCCCTGACTGCCCAGTGCCTCTGTGGACCCTCCTTCTGCAAGGTCTCCCTGCGCTGAGAGTGCTGAAGACAGCTCCAGCACAGGGCTGTTTCGTTTCCAAGCCACAGCTCACGTGGTCTCCCCCAGGGCCCAGCCTGGTGGCCTCAGATAAATGCCAGGGACATTTTTCACCACTTAGAGCCAGGCCTGCCTTTCCCATCCAGCCCCTGGGCCTCGTCTCTCACCTGCCCCGGCTCACGTGGCTGCGATTAGCTCTTTGTCTTCTCACCTTTAACTGCCTCCCTTTCAGGGGAGAGGCGGTGGGGTGCTGTGGCCGCCCCACCTCTCTATGCAGGATGCTGGGTCCGGGCAAGGTTAATGGAGAAAGGTGCTTTGGATGCAGAACCTAGACCCAGGGTTGCAGAGAGAGAGAGGACAGGCCTTTGTTCTCAGGGGGGCCCCGCTTCTTGAGGGAGACTGGACATCAACACACAGACGCAGAGAAGAAGCTCTTGCCCTGTGGGTTCACTGGGCTCCCTGCCATTTCTGAACCTCACGGTGCTGTGTCCCATCAGAGGCCTCTGCTCTCCTCACACGTTGGTTTCTCCATGCTGATCTCCTTCTCCCTGCACCCCACTGCCCCTGTCACAGGGCCTGGCCAGCTGAAGGACAACAGCTCATCCTCAGCGAAGCCCTCCCTCTCTGCCACACAGGGATGGTCTCCTGCCTGCTCTGTAGCACCCTGCACTTTCCCCGGCCTGTAATTATGGCATTTAGTTATCTGAGTATCCGATTCATGCCTCTTGATTTCTCAGACTGTAAGTTCCATGAGGGCAGGGCCTGGAAAACCAGTTGCCACGTAGCAGACACTCAACACAGGTGTTCATTGAATGAATGAAGGATAAATCTCATGGTGATATTAAGTGTCTTTGCATGCTTTGGTTGGTCTAAGGTATGGGAACATCATACACCATTTTGCTTTGCAAGCATGTCACTCATCTGCAGAGTGATTCTACACTCGTTACCTCCTCGGGTCCTCTTGGCAACCCTGTAGGGTAGATGGTGTGAATGTCATTTCCCCACCTTGCAGCAGAGGAAATGGAAGCCCCAAGAGGCTCAGTGACAGGTCCAAGATCCCACAGGTCTCCACCTGCAATCAGCTGATTTTCCTCCTCAGCCAGGATGCGTGTGAGTGGGGAGGGAGAGCTTCTGGGATGGGGTTGATCTGGAGCAGCATTTTGGAGGTGAGAACGCTGTGGATTAATACCAGCAAGCAGGCGCGAGAGGCTGTCTTATCAGGGGAAGATGTGGCTGTGGCCCAGGGTGCTTTGGGTACAAGGGCTGGAGGGACATGTCAAAGGGTGTGGGGAGATGGAAGAAAGGCAGTTCACGCTCACCAATTGCATGGTGCCTGAGGTCTCTTGTCACAACCTATCTGGGGAGGCACTGTCATCTGCAGTTTTACAGTTGTGGAAATGACGCTCACAGAGGTTAAACAGGCAGCTTAAGGACACATCGTGACAACTAGGATTGGAAGCCAGAGACACCTGCTCAGGCCTCTAGAGAGGGGACACTGTCTAGAGATACATTAGGGGCTTCTGTCTGAAATCTACTTGGGAGGTGGTTTGAAGGTAGAAAGACCAGGGATTCCTCATTCCTCTTGCTCCTTAGTGTCTGAGAATTTGGAAGGGACTGTTCCCATCCCATGGCCTGGTTGCTAAGAGATACCTGCCATTGCAGTGCTTAGGGGACATCCTCCCTCCAGTCAGGCCCGGGCTGGGAAGTTGGTGCAGCCTCTGTTTTTCAGCTGATCTGAATGAGTCAGGCCGGATCCAACCGATGCCCGTCTGGCTCACCTGCCGTGTCCTAACTCATCACAAACGCCTGGGAGCGTCTCCTCATGGTAACTCCTAGAGCTTGAGGACACCTGGCCGACCTTTTTGCCAAAGGGCATCCCAGGACACATTCTTCTGTCGCCTGCTCCCCTGATTCAGCAAGATGTACAGGTGGGCCCAAGATGTACCTGTATTTAACTCAACTTGTTCTCCAACATCATTATAATCATCGTAATCACATTCCAATGTGTCCTCAAGTGCCAACTACGTGCTAGGTTCTGGGACACATAGAGAAGGTGGGGGGAGGGAGTGGTGAATGAGAACGGGGTCCTAGAGCCAAGGATCCGGTTCCTTCATGTACCTTCTGGGTGACCTTGGCAAGTTATGCAACCTCTCTGCCTTTGGGCTCCGTACCTGCAGGTGAGTAGGATGAGTGTATCTGCCTCACTGAGTTCTTCTGAGAGCACATGAGTCTGGAACAGTTCTTTGCACATGGTAAACATTCACTAAAGATTATCTTATCATAGAGTTCAGTTCTTTGAACTGAGAATTGCAGAGCTTCTAAGAACCTTAGAGAATCAAAAATTCCCTCATTTTATAGAATGAGAAACTGAGGCCCGGAGAGTTGACCCCTGGAGCTAGTGAGCACTCAAGTTCCTGATTCCTGGGACAGTCCTGGCAGCTCCCTACTTGTTGCCATGGAGACAGGATACCTACAAAGTGACGCCCAACTATATTAGGCCACAAAGGTTGAGTCTCCCTCAAGGAGGCCATGGAGCCTGAGGTGGCCCCGGTGCCCTGCCCTGGCTACCCCTCAACCCTGCATGCCCCGTCCAGGCTGCGGGAGCCTTTCCCAGCCGGGGGAGTCTGAGAGCAGCGGAGGAGCCCACGTCCATTTGTCTTGAGGAGCCTGGAGCATCGGGAGGAGTAATCAAGATCTTGTTGCCCACAGCAGAGCGAAAAGCTGTAATTAATCTTGCTGCCCCTCTGATTTCCTCTATCCTTCCTGCCACCACACGCCGTCTGGTGGCTGTCAGCCTGCTCCCCAGCCCACTCCAGAAAATCACAATTAATGATGTCGGAGCCCTATGAAGAGGAGAGAGAGACCAGCCGAGGGACTGCTGACAAGTCAGGAGAGGAGAGGCCATTTAGCACAACTGGCCGAGGGAGCCCAGACAGCGCATTCGGCCGGAATGCAGTGAGCTGTCAGCGGGGCGGGCCGTGCCTCTCTGCGCTTCCCAACTGGCTGCTGCTCATGAACCAGCAGACATTATCGAACTACTCAGTGTCGCATCGCCACAACTGTGTCGGGGATACATGCCTGAAAGAGATGTTCCCTGCCCCTCTTGGCTTAAATAAGTGCACAGTTAAATGGCCATTCATCCATTCATGCAGTCGACCGGTTTTTTTTTAGGGACTGTCCGTGGTGCTGAAGGCACAGCAGCAAATAAGAGCACCGAAGCCCTGCCCTCTTGGGGCTGGCCTTCGAAATACAGGCACAGTGGCTCATGCCTGTCTGTAATCCTAGCACACCGGGAGGCCAAGGCAGGAGGATTGCTCAAGGTCAGGAGTTCAAGACCAGCCTGGAGCAAGAACAAGAGCCCGTGTCTTCTAAAAAAACCAAAAAAGTAGAAAGAAATTAGCTGGACAACTAAAAATATATAGAAAAAATTAGCTGGGTGTGGTGGCACATGCCTGTACTTCCAGCTACTCGGGAGGCTGAGGCAGGAGGATAGCTTTAGCCCAGGAGTTTGAGGTGAGCTAGGCTGTGAGCTAGGCTGACGCCATGGCACTCTAGCCTGGGCAACAGAGTGAGACTCTGTCTCAAAAAATAAAATAAAATAAAAACAAAATACAGGTGTGGAATGGGACCAGAGACCATTCAATTTGAAAGAGACAATAGAGGATCTTCTAGCTTGGGGAAGCTGACTAGTCTTGGGACTGTGAAAAAGTGAAAATTAGTTTCCCCTTCTGGGAAAAGTGGAGATGTCTGATTTTTGATATTAGGGAGAGGAAACACGTGGGCAGGTCAATGGTTAAGCTGAGGCGGGAACTCGGAAGCGCCAGGTCTGAGACGGGTGCTCCTTAGCGCATTTGGCGCTCTTGCAGGGCAGCGTGTGATTTAATGTTGCGCGTGAGCTGCGGACGCCGAGGACTGGAGGGTCAAAGGAGGAGAGTTTGCGAGCGTGGGGGACTCGCACCCAGACTGTAAAGTCCTCGTGGCCAAGGACACCGACTATAACTCGTGAGCACATACTTTGTGGTCAACAGAGCATTTTACATGTACGTTTTCTGACTGGATTCCTTCATTATTTCAACAGATATTTTTTGAGTGCCCACTAAAAGTGCCTACTACAGCCAGACTGTGCTAGGCACTGGGGACACAATGGAAAAGTCGGAATGGTTCCCTGCTATCCTGGTGCTCATCACCCGGAGGTGGGCATTGTCATTCCCATGTCACTGATGGGCAAGGACGCAGGCTCTGAGGGGTGTCGCTGCTCAAGAGCATTCACTTAATAAGGTCCAGAGCCAGATGCAGCCGGGCTCCAACCAGGTTGGGCGGTAACTCTGCACACATTGTGATCCGCCAGGTTTCCGTGGGGTGTCTAGAGCAATGCACTCAATTACATGGGAAAGTTCTATTTTTGAGCTCTCTGTCTTCCATGTTACCTAAAGTACAGGATCGAGGAGCAGCTCTGTTTAGGCGAGGACTGTCTGAGACCCTCAGAAGTGAGAAGCCATACTTGTATGCCTGCTTTCAACTTAAATTCTGCGAGCACTTCCATATTCAACTCCAGTCAAAGAAGGAGCGTGGGACTTGTGGTTGCCTATGATTAGGCACTCTTGAATGTGAACCCCAGCTCTCCTGCTTTAGTGCATGAGCTTGGATAGTTGCATGAGTCTCAACTTCCTCATCTGTGAAATGGGAGGCAACACCGTCTTACAGGGTGAGTGTAGTGGTCATAAAGTTAATATTTATCGGGTGCTTACTACAAGTAGCACTGCACGAACATCTCATCATTCAAGCCTCATAATAATTCTATCAGGAAATATTATCACCCTCATATTCCAGGTGAGGAAATCAAGGTTTAGAGAAGTTAGCTAGCTTGCCCAAGGTGTATAGCTAGTACATAGCAGGGTGGGGCCCAAACCCATGTCCTTACCTGTGACAGCCAGCCCAAGCCCCAGGCACAGAATAAAAGGGCAGTAAATGTCTGCTCCCTTCCCCTTCTCAACATGTACCACTGTGGTTACCCTTTGCCTATGCCTGCAGCATTATGTCTGCATAACTCATTAGTTTTAACTGCAGCAAATATATGAAATGTACATGTCAAGCTGGGAATTTATTTTATATTGATATAAACTCAGAAAATGCCTTTTTGATGCCATCTGTTCATTTATTCATTCCGCCGTTGTTAATAGAGCACCTACTATGTGCCAGATAGGGTGCTAGGTGCTTGGCACAGTCCCTGCCATCCAAGCTGGCATTCTGTGGGGAGACAGCATCGTCGTCATAAGCAGGATGTGTGCCCCCGTGAGGAGCATTCCAGGGGTGGTGGCGGCAGTTGGGGAGGGGGTCACAGAAGCCTCAGAGGGCGATGAGGAGCTGAGCCTGGAGAAAGCACTTTGCAGGCCATCAGGGAATGGGACTGCACGGGCAGGCGTGGGAGCACGGCAAAAGGATGCAGCGCGTTTAGGAAAGTGGGGCGTCAGCTCGGGTGCCGGTGAGTGGCGGCCAGACCCTGTGAAGGTTTACCTGCTGGAGTGAGGGGTTTGCCCTTGGTCCTCTGTGCCGTGGAGAACTACCTGTGACTTTGGAGCAGGAGTGTGTCATTATCGAGTCTGTGTTTCAGTCAGAAGCCCCTGGCCATCATGTGGAGAGCCAACCAAAGAGGGGAAGACCAGAGGAGGGAGCCGGATAAGGGTGCTGAGGCCGGGCCCGGGTTGCTTCTGACAAATGTCTGCACTGGGACAGCTGGTGGCAATGGAGAGAAGGCTGTGGTGTGGCGGAAGCGGAGCTGTCAGGATTTTGGTGACGGACTAGACGTGGGAGTGTGGGGATGGGAAAATCTAGAGTGACTCTCCGCTTTCTGGCTTGGGTGACTGGTGGATTGTGGTTCCTCCTGCTGAGAAGAAGGAGAAGCAGATGGCGGGCGTGCTGGAGAGGAGGCCTTCGATTTCGGACCAGGTGTGTCTGAAGTGCTGTGGGACGTCCAGGCGGGGATGCAGGAGGCAGGTGTGCAGGTCCGTGTGTTCTGGGCTTGAGACGCGGATGGAGACGCCACTGTGTGCATGCAGGTGCTGATAAACCCTGGGTGGAGGCGAAACCCCCCAGGGAGGGCCATGTTAGTAGAAAGAGTGTCTTGGTGCTTTATCTCCAGAATGATTTCTTTTTTACCTCTAAATTGTTAAAATGTTTTCAGGTAATCAGGGCTGCACTGTTAGGTCCTAAGACTGGATTCATTTTAGGACCTAAGATGAAACTGAAAATAAAGACCTCACATTTCTTTGCATTTTTTTTTTTTTTTGATGAAGAATCTAAAAGCTTCATCTTTCTGCTCTGTAACAGTTAAGATATAAAAGAAAGGCCAGTGGAGTTGGGGACAGCTGTGTGACCTTCCACCAAGTACGTCTCTTTTCTTGGGTGTACGTCTCAGCTTCCTTCCTTGTCTGTAATAGAGCTTGTTCTGTGGATTAAATACGATAAAGACAGTGGAAAGAATTCTGCAAACTGCTGAACCTTAGACACATGCAACCTGGTGGTTCTTTCTATTCTTGTAAGGTTTGGGAAGAGATTACTTCTCATCCTCATGCCCAGGGGCACACAGAGGAGGCCCAAGAGCAGCCCAGGACCCGAGCCACTGTTGTTCTTAACGGTGGTCTCCAGAATCAGCCAGACTTCCCGGCTGTGGGCAATAAAAGTCAGGCCTGTATGAACTGAGTGTAGTTCAGTCATCAAATAAAATTTATACAGGCTAATCTGACACCTATTTAGCAGTTTGCATTATAATTATTGTGCAGCGTGCTGATCAGGCATAAATGGAAGACATTTGATGTAAATGGTTGTATTTAATATTACCTTTATATAGCCTAACCAGATTTTTAAAGTTCTTTCCTCTTTGACAGTTCATTCATTTATCTACTCAACAAATATTTATTGAGACCATAATATATGCCAGGCACTGTTCTGGGCCCTGGGGATACAGGCCAACAAGATTTCTGCCCCTGCCCTACCTCTGTTGAGCTTAAATTCTAGTGGGGAGACAGAAAATCACTGAATAATCAACTTTATCCATAATGAGTAAGAATGTCTAGCTTCCCTTGAGACTGTGTTTGCTTTAATCTATCCTTGCACCGACACCCATGAATTAAAGAACAAAGATTCTGGGCCTGGTATGCCAGCAGCGGAGTTGCCTTTACCCCAATCCTTTACCCTTTATCTTCCTCTGTCTCCCTCTAGCAGCCGATCGCTTGAGGCCTTCCATTCATTGAACAAATATGTGCTGTGCACCTATTATGTATAAGTAGACTCTGGGGATAGGACAGGGGACTGGAGACAGTCCTTCCCTTTATGGAAGCCACACTGAATCCCAGGTGTAGACACGTAAAGGCAACAGCAACGGAGGGAAAGGGCTGCTGTCAGAGCCATGCTAGGCTCACAGCTCACAGTGGTGGTGGGGGGGGGGGCGCCTAACCCCTAGGCACGTGGCAGGGTGAGCAGAGGAGCCTGCTTCAGGCAGAGGGAAACTGTGTGCATGGGGAACTGCAAGGTGCTGTGTGTGGCTGGAACATTGAGTGTGTTAGGGGGAGGTGGGGGTGCCCCTGAACCACATAAGACACATAGAAGTGCACATGTCATAAATGCACAGCTCAATGAGTTTTCACAAACTGAACGTACCTGTGCCACCAGCACCCAGACAGAGGTGCCTCCTGTCCCCTGCCAGGAGGTGCTCCCCTAACCATAACCACTAAGTGGACTTCTAATAGCACAGAATAGTTTTGTCTGTTTTTGCACTTTATGTAGGTAGAATTGTACTATCTGTGCCTGGCTTTTTTTTTTTTTTGCTCAATATTTATGAGATTCATCCATGCTATTGCAAGTAGTTGTTGATTATTCATTTTCATTTCTGTGTCACGTTCCACTGTGTAACTATGCAATGTATTCCTCCATTCTGCTGCTGGACATTTGGGTAGTTTCTAGTTTGGGGAAATTCAAAGACTGCTGCTAGGAACATTCCAGTACACGTCTTCAGTGAGCACATATGTGCATTCGTGTTGGATATATACCTAGGATATATACCTATATACCTTGGATATATACCTAGAGTTGCTCGGTCATTAGGATAGGCGTAAAGCTGTAGTAGACCAGTTTTCCAAAGCAGTTATATCAAGTTAGATTCTCACTAACACGATCCGAGAGTTCTAGTTGTTTCACATCCTTACTAACACTTGATATTGTCTTTTTAAAAAAATCATCTTGGGGGGTATATAGTGTTATATTATTGTGGTTTCAAATTGTACTTTTCTGATACACGATGAAGGTGAGCACCTTTTCAAATGTTTATAGGCCCTTTGGATATATTCTATAGTGAAGTGTCTGTTCAAGTCTTTTGCCCGTTTTCTTATTGGATTGTCCCTCTAGGGGGCGGGTGGAGGGAACATCTTCATACTGCTGTCCTCCCCAGGGGCACTGGGATTCGCAAAGGCAGGTGCTCACCAGCCCCCCCTCACCCCAGTGATGGGGGCAGATCCGGCCTCCTGCAGTCTCTGGGTCTCTGGGTCTGAGAGGTCACAGTCGGGGGCCAATGCCTGTGCTGCCTTGAGGGGAGGCAGCCCTCCAAGGTTCTGGATTGGACATAAGGCGCCCACCCCCCTCAGGAAGGAGGAGAGGGGCTGGTGGAGGAAGGTTGGGGCGGGGGTTAGTTTTCGGCAGGCGGCAGAGCAGACGTGGAAGCCAGCTGATGCCCTGGGCTGTGTGTCTCTGCCCTCAGTATTCGCTGGGAGTAAACCTCTCCCGTCTGGGCCAGGGAGGGCCCGGCATTTGTATAATAGCCCGTCGTTTAGCCCAGGACCTGGGCATGGTGGCTGCTCCTCTGTTATCTTGGTCAGTCCTCAGTTCGGCCCCACCAGGAGGGGTTGCTATACTACTTTTATATATGAGGAACCTGACCCGAGACAAAGGCCACTCGGCCTGTGAAAAGGCCTGCCCCTGTGAAGGCCACGCGGCTTGCGGGTGGAGGAAGGAGCTGGGTGGGACTCAACGCCCCCCCTCCCCCAGTGTGCAGTGCGTGCTGTGTTTGGGGCAGTGGAGTGACCCTCCCACCCCCTCCTCACCTGTCTACCTGTGGCTCCAGGTCCTGAAGGGCAGATGAAGGTCTTCATTTCCAGTGAGGCACCGTGAATCAGCCAACCACAGTCACCACTGCCTGCCCCTGTGGATCAGAGGCCGGGAGTTGGAACCTGAGCCTTCTGGCGCAGGGAGGAAAGTCACAGGGGCCTCCCCAATGCCATGGCTTTGCCTGGAGCCTGCCCGGAGCTCCCCCACGGCACTGCCAGAAGTTCTCCTGGAAGGGCTGGTGGCCCTGCCCAGAGAGGTTCTCGAGGTGGTCCCTGGAGGCAGCCTGGGTCACTGGGATGGGGGGCTGCCTAGCTGGGGCACAGGACTCACGTGCTCCCCTGCTCTCTCACAGAGTTATGTCATGCCCAGACCAGCAGAGGACTCCATGAGGATTTATAGAAGATGCCCCGCGTCTTGGCGCCTTTGGTGCTGCTTCCTGCGTGGCTCGTGATGGTCACCTGCAGCCCGCACTCCCTGAGGATCGGTAAGTGCGGCCCGGCCCTGGGGGATGTCCACGGGGACATGTGAGTGCTGCACTTGCCCCTGGGGTGCCACCCCGAACGTGCACTGTGCCCTCTTGAGTTTGGCTGGGGTGGAGCCGGTGGTGGTGGGCCAGCTGGACGGGCTGACAGCTCTGACCTGGTCCACCTGCCCAGCTCCCCTGGTGACTCGAATAAAGATGCTGATAACTCCCTGGTGTGTTTTGTGATGGACTCAGCCTAGCACATTAAGGGGCAGCTGTTAGTGAAGAAGGAGGCTGTTAGTGAGAATGGCCATGGGGATTCCAAATCCCGGGCTGCAGGTAAGAGAAGAGGTCACTTCTCTTCTCTGATCAGTCTAAGAAGGCTTCCCGGAGAGGGTGCTGTGTCCACGGTTTGGATGACGCCAGGAGTCTGCAGGGTGACCCTGGCCTTGTGCTTGGAAGGGCCCTTGACTTTGTGTCTGCTTGCTGTGGCTTGGCTCTGTGGGGGGGAGGGGAGGGTCACTTCAGTGTCTGCCTTGTCCTTGTCCTTGTTGCTGTGTGGATGCCCACTCTAGGTATGGGCAGACAGGCTGCCACCTGCGCCATCTGCACGCCCATCCCTGGAGGCGAAGGCTGGGAAATGAATGTCTCCTCCCCTGCCAGGACTGAATGAGACTTGAGGAACTCCAGGTCCTGGGTCCTGGGGACACAGCCCCAGCTGCAGGGACAGGGACACAGTCCAGTCCAGCAGGCACAGGTTATCTGATGGCCCAGCAACAGAGAACCCATGGAGTCAGGACAGAGGTGGGATGTCGGGGATCAGGTGTGTCTACCTGTGTTTGTGGGGATAGGGGAGAGTGTGGGCAGATGGGTGGCATGCAGTGGCAAACCCAGGCAGGTAGGTTGTTGACCGTAAGAAGACCCATCTAACAGCAGGACCCCGGGGCCAGGGTTAAGTGACAGTCCTCGAGGGACTCAAATACCAGGCAGGTTTTCCAGCCAGATAACCACATGAGGCCCCTCTTCCCAGACTGGGGCTAGGGTGGGAGCAAAGGCAGGATCCTAGATCCTAAACCTGAATCTAAAAGAGTTAGAGACGGACTTAGAACAAACAGGGTTTGATGCCGAGTCCAGGGAAGTGACTTAAAGCTCCCGAATCCCCCCAGCTGCAGTCAGGCTGGCATGCTGGTGGTGTCAGGAGACGCTGGCGAGGGCAGAGCCAGGCCAGCCACTGAGACCCTGGCCAGCCTGGCATCACGTGCTGGAGGCCGAGCCTGCAGGTCTATGAGCTGCTCCCTGTTACCTTGTGGGCACGTCTTCCTGTGCATATGCAGCGAGTGGCAGCTGATTGGAATCAGAAATGTGGACAGGTGACTCGATCCTCCCCCTTACCCTGCCCTCCATGCGCTGCTCTGCATGCTTAAAAAAAGGAATTAAAAACAAAATATTTCCTCCCTCTTCTCCATTCATTTTTACAGAAACATCAAAACCTAATTTAATTCTGCTTAGCGGCAATGCAAAACGGTTCATATCCTTAAGATGTTTAATTTATAAGATGCCTGCAGTTATTCAGCGTTCGCTACAAGGTTTTCTCCCCCCTCTAAATGAGCGGATAAAGCAGTAACCCATCAATTTCCATTTGTCACTAATGGGAAGCGGAAAGGGATTGAGCCAGAATCGGCAGCACCTCACCTGACACTTGTTCTTGGGAGGGAAGCAGGAAGCGGAGCTGACGGATCCCTCTCTTGGCTGCTACCCCAGCGACAGAGGGCTTCGAAGGGGCGCCTCGTCCTCCCAAACCCACGCCCCGGACAATGCTCGTCCAGCGTCATCGAGACTCTGCTGGCCCTCAGTTTTGGTTCATGCCAGGCCACTTCCAGCCGGTTTCCTGCCAGGGGCCCTGCTGGCCGGGAAGGTCAACCCGGGCCCGATCTTCAGCAGAGGCCCGGAAGCAGCGTTGAGCCAACAAAGAGACAGAAAAGAAAAACCCAGACAGCAATGCCAGGACCCGTTTCCCTGTCTTCCTTGGTTATCCTAGGTGCTAGGAGCTTTTAAAAAGTCTCCCGATCTTTACAGACGGAAAGGTGTTAATTAGATGGACTCCAGAAGGGGTGTGGAGTCCGGCAGGGCTGGGGAGAGAAGTAGGTCAAGAAAACACGAGTGGCCGCGCCGAGCAGCAGGCGGCCTTGTGCACAGATGGGCCGGTGGGTGCTGGCGGTGCTGGGCTCTCCTGAGTCCCCGACAGGCTTGTGGGAAAGGTGGCACTGCTGCCCCTCCCAGCCCCCCAGGGGTCACCTCTCCCTGCATTTGGGTTTTCCTGGGGTTGTCCCCACCCCCACCCCCCAGCCTCAGAATGGATGGCTGTCACAGTGGGGCTGCAGGAAGGGACCAGGAATCTCAGAGATAAATTGCCCCGTTTGCTCCACCCAGCCCCGCTTGTCTGCTGGTGACAATACGGATGTTTGGGAAGAGGCGGCCGAGCCCATTACCCTGCCTTGTGACGGCTATTTTTCATTCAAGTGGGGCACGGGGCGGGAGAGACAGCCAAATTGTCTATTACAGTGTTTGTTGTTTACCCCCGAATGAGGTTTTGGATAAGAGAAAGGGATTTATTTATGGCTGTGAGGCCGGCTGCATAAATTCCCCAAACTCGCACACATACGTCAGCCCCTTCCATCATCTATCTTCTGAAAATGTTTTTTGATTTTGCTTCTCTCCCTCTGGGTCCGCTGAGTGATGACTGTGGAGCCACCAGTTAATAAATGTCCTGGGAAGACCCCGCCCATCCCTGCAGCCCCTGGTCCTTACAGAGGTCAGGGGTTGAGGTCATACTATCTTAGAGCCACAAAGGATTAGAAGGATCTGTTATCCCACCTGCTCATCTTGCAAGTGAGGAAACAGGCCCAAAGGAGGCAAGGTTTGGCTATGGTCACATGGCACATGGGCGGCCTGGCTGGTGGCAGCTGGCTCTAGACCCCGATGTCCTTGACTCCTGTCCCAGTGCTCTCTTTGCAGAGCACCCACGGGCTCCCTTCGCCACTGGGAGGCAGGATCACCTTCAACAGTACTCGAAGGTTATATTCTCTTGCAGCTTCCTTCAGTCGTGTTAGAAAAATGTTCAGACATTAGCAAATGTTACCCTTGCCCCCAACACCTTAGATACCCAGTAGGTATTAGTTAACTGAGTGCACGCTATGCTTTCCAGCCTGCCTCTTGTGACTCCTTCCCTGGCCCTGCGTTTTGGTCGTACTGAACAGCTCACTGTGACCCACATATACTGGGGAGGATTACTCCAGGTTGTGCCCATACCTCTTGCTCTGCCTGTGGTATTCCTCCTCCCATTCCATCTCCTCTCCCTGGAAAACAACTCCAACTCCTCCTAGCCCTCCTCTTCCTCCACCTCCTCTTCCTCCTCCCTTTCTTCCTTCTCCATCACCATTGGCTTAAATGGCTCTTCCTCTGCAAAGTCCTTTCCTGATATTACCTTGTCCCTCCCAGGAGAATCCATCTTTTTCCTACTATTCTCCCATTCCCCTGGCACGTACTGCCTGTTCCAGCACTTACCATGTTGTGTTCTAATTGTTACGGCATTTCCCCACTAGACTCCAGTAACACAAGGGCCTGACACATGATCTGTGCAAAGGTATTGCTCTAGCTCAGTGAATGTGATGGATAGATGAACCCATGGCCCATACAAGACCAGGCTCCCTGATAACATGTTTGGTACCATTGTTTTAAAGTGCTTTCTTTTGGTTCCACCTGTGCTTAAAGAAGTAGACTTATCAGAGGAAGTAGAAGAGAAAGGAGAGAAGGAGAAAATGTCCATCTGTCTGTCTTACTCAAAAGGGAGAATAGGAATGGGCTGATGACCCTTACTGGGTTCTAGTGAAAGAATGGCTGTAATAATAAACACAACGATTCATTCATTCATTCACCCAACACATATCTATTGAGTGCTTCGTGCTAAGTACTGATGATACAGTGCTAAATAAATAATAATATTAAAATGATAACTCCCACTTTTAAAAGCCTTACTCTTGGCCAGGCCAGGTATTTGCCAAATCTCAATCTTTATGTTGGAATTAATGATTCCATGCTATAGATGAAGAAACAGAGGCTTGGAGCATTTAAGTAAGACATCTAAGGTCACACAAGTACTGAAATTGGAACCCGTCCCTCTCCAAAGCTGCGGCTTTCTGCTCTTCTGTAGCTAGTGACCCCCTGGAGACATTTGGGATATCCCATTATCACAGCAGTCACCTTCAACGTATTGTGTTTTGTCTGGCAAAAGAATTGAAAGACGGAATCATTATTGTTAGTATAGTCTCTTGGGGTGGTGGTGGTGGGGGACACTTTTGCCTCCAAAGAATTTCCTAAGGGCACAAAGTCTATCTGAGAGATGTGGAAACTGAGGCTTGGGGGTTGCAGAGGCTCAGCCCGGTGGCAGGGGAAGTCCTGCTCTACGTGGGCGCGCTAGACACAACAGCCGGCTGTCGTGGCAACTGAATCTCTTTCTCGTTTAAGCTTTCCCTGGGTGGTGAAGCAGCAAGAGCTTGGATTTATGTGACACTCCGCCTCACCAGGACCCCCAAGCACTTTACAACTGTAATTTTTTACTTAGTTGGTTCCCCCCAATGAGCTCCAATCTTGTGCAGAGAACGTTCAGCACAGAACATCCAGATGTTATAAAGATGAAGATAATAGGAGAACTGGGGGGTCGGCAAGGAGGAAGAATAGAAAACACTGATTTCTTAAGACCAGTTCTGCTGTGTGTTAAATATATCAGATGCACCAAGATTCAAGTATCCCAGCTGAATTCTTCGCCTTGTAGAGGATTCACCCTGGGGTTCCTGAGTGGTGGGCTCCTCTAATAATGTGACCACGTGATTTGATTTATGAAATTTTGATCGGCACGTAACTTCTCATCTCGTTTCCAAATTGAGTCACCCGTATAGACAATCAATTGGTCTTTCACATTAGTGACAAATAGAAATTGATGACTTTCTCCTTCATCCGTCACCTGTCACCTAGAGAGGAATATGGAAAGATTTCTCAGACATAAATCTCTCCCCTGGTGAGCACCTTAGGGAGTCTGTGTCTTTCTTATTCATGGCTGTATCCTCAGGGTCTAGCACACAGTGCTTGGCCCATAGTGGTAGGCTGGGTAAATGTTTGCTAAATGAATTATCTGTGGCAAGTTTTGAATCATGAGCTGACCTGTCAGTTTGCAAACTTCTTTTCCTCCAGGAATTGGTCAAAGCTCAAAAATGTCAACCGGTTTTATTGTCAGCTCACAGAATTAGGAGAGTAAATACTTTGCCAAAAACAAAAGTCTGTGTGTGTCTGCACACACAAGGCTGTCTCTCCTCCCTTCCCTGCTCCACCCCTGCCACCGACATGTTTTGGGGGTGGACGAAGGAGGCTTGGCTGTAGTTGGAGAAGCGTGCAGGCCAGCGTGCTGCGTCATTCGTCTTCCCTCAGTCTTCGGGAGCACCATGCAGGATGGTTTCTGGGTGTTTATCTTCTCTGTCACCCTTTCCAGAACCCATGTGAGCTACAACCTCAGGCTGTAGTCTCTTCTGCTGACAGGTTAGGGATGAATTAGGCCTAGATGTTCCATTTTGCAGGTAGGAAATCCTGCAGTTCCAAAAGGAGACGTGAATTGATGAAGGCCCCTTTGGTAACACCAGGACTCTTGACTCTCAACCGTTTGGTGACATTCGTGCCATGGTTTCCAGTATGTAGCATGTTCTTACACACACGCTAATCCCGTCTCCCCAGCAAACCTGTGAGGCAGGTAGGAGTGAGCATGTCTTATGGAGAGGAGCCTGAGGTTTGTGACTTGCCCAGGCTTTCACGGAGGTGGGTGGGCATGTCTACAGAGGGGGCGAATGGAGCAGCATCTGAGGACAGCCTGGTGGCAGAGACCTGGATAGCCCGTCGGCAGTACATTCTCAGCGGGCGAGATCTGAAAGCCACCAGGGGCCAGAGAGCCGATGCCTGAGGCCTCGCAAAAGGAGGCTGAGCTGAAGAAAACCAGCAAGTGATGGCGGCAAGCGTTAGTAAGTCTCGATTCTGTATTCTGTTTTCTTTAACATATCGTGATTGATCTCTGGGAACGGTCCCAGTGGCAGAGGTGTCAGGGATGAGGGGATGGGACTATTGCCCCACAAGTAAAAGTCCTAGATAACAGAGCCGATTTCCATGTAGTTTTGGTATGTGGCTGCCTGCGTCCATCTGTGCTAGAATGGCCTGGATTCCCCCAGCCTCTCATTTTGTCCCTCAGTGAATGTTCCAGCCCGATGGTATCCACTTCCCTGTTGGATAGAGCAATGTCCAGCTCCGCCCGTCAGGGCGGCTGGGGGACCTGACCAGCAGCATTGAGTTGAGCAGGGATGAATGAACACGGTATTAGGAAAATGGCAAGGGTGATATTTCATCTGAATTTCAAAAGCCTGTCTCCAGCTCTCTGAAATGGTTTACAAAGAGTCTTAGGATGTGGAGTGAGTCATTAGCAAGCTCTATTTTGGGGGGGTGGGGTGGGAGCAGAGGGGTTGAAATTATGGAAAGAGATTTTGGTTCCATGTACAAAAATGTTTACCAGGTAGATGGAATGGGCTTTCATGAACATCAAGTCCCCATAGCTGGAGACGGTCACAGGTAGGTTGGACAAGGATTTCAGCATCAAATAGGGTGTTGCACCTGTTACTTCTAAGACCCCTTCCGATCTGGGGTTCGGTAATATACTATTTCCACCTTTGATCACTTCTCATAGTCTCTTAGGGAAGTATCCCATTATCATCGCGTCCTCGTTAATAACCATTCACACGGGCTTAGAACTGAGCAACCATCTGCCTAATTTGAGCCATGACCCCATTTGGATAAGCCAGGTAGGAGATAATAGCCCTGCTAATTCTTCTGTTTTGCTGGTGTGGACCTGGCCTCTCTGGGTGCCTCCTTCCTCGCTGTGGAGTCGGAGAGGCACAGACAATGTGGAAGCTGCCGCCAGAGCGGGGCGCCGAGTGAGCCCAGCGAGCGAGTCTGCGTGGGTGGGGCGGGCGTGCACCGCCAGCGCCGGCACCTCCCACTCCCAGCTCGTGGCTCAGCTGCAGGCAAGACGGTGGCCACACTTAGCGTTCATTAGTCTGGATAAACAGGCGCATGTTCCCTAGCAGCTTTCTGGAGGCTGGGCTTGGCTGGTGGGGAGCGTTGGGCGGCAGGATGTCACAGACAGCTGTCCCTCTGTGTCCTCTTGGGGTGTGTCTCTTCCCACGGCACTGAAAGACGGTGTCTGGTCAGCTCGGGCTGGGCTGTGCTGGGGAGGCCCAGGCCCGCCGGGGCTGGGATGTGCACGCGTTGGCATGCACAGTCCTCTGGCTGCAGTGCTGGCCCTGGGAGCCGCCGAGGGGCGGTCTGCCACCCATCTCTGCTTGCAGACCTGTGGAAGTGGCAGTCTTCGTGTCATTGTGGCCCCTTTAGAAAAGAGGTTCTCTGCTCTGAACCTCTACCCCAGGGGCAGGCCTCGGCCACAGCCCTTTCACTCCTCTCTCTTCCTGTGTCTCAGGTGAGGAAGGCAACCTAAACGGGCTGGCTCATCACCTGGGGCAGCCCATGTGAGGGTCCCTCACATGTCCCCCTCATCTCAGTCCCTCCCACCTCACTCACCCAGGTACCTTGAACGTCCGTTTGTTGTGATTGAGGTGCGGGGAAGACGGGGCCAGGTGTGCTGCGAAGAAGTCCTGGCCAGCTCCAGCATGCTGTGTGTGTTCACACAGGAGCCTGGGCTCTGGGACCAGATGTGAGTCCCAGCTCCATCCTTGGTGACCTTGGGCAAGAACATCATTTCTCAGCACCTAAATCTCTTCATCTATAACATGGGATAATAGTACGCCCTATTTCGTGTTTTTATGAGAATTCAATATGTTCCAACATAGAAGCACTTAGGACGGTGTCAGGCATCCAGCGAGTGCTATGAGAGTGGCGTCTATGATTATTAATGGCCCTCTGGGGCTCGCCTGTCTCCATCCCCAGCCTCTCCCTGCCTGGAACACCCTTCCCCAGCCCCCCGCCAGATCCCATCTCTTCCCTTTTTCTAAACCCTGCGTTAAGCTCGCCTTGTTCTAGGAGATGAGGACCCCTCACCTGGTCCCGAGAGCTCTCCCTGCCAGAATCCTCAGAGTGCCGGGGCGGGTGCTCACGTGCTCACTCGAGAGTTGCAATGTTTTTGTGGGTGCAACTTACCGCCCCCCCCCCCATTTTATGCAAACATTTTTAAGACCTTATTTGAACTCTGTCTGCATAATGAGCCTATGGGCACCCTGAGAGGATGGGCTCTCCCTTCTCTGCCCCCACAGTGTCCTGGGCTCCTCTCACTGGAGTCGCTGTCCCGGGTGCTAGCTTATGGGTCTGAATGATGCCCATCTTAAAAACCTCCCTTAGCTTCTGTCCCTCTTCAGCAAACCCATTTTTCTCCTTTTACGACAAAGCTCTGCAAAAGAATTGCCTGTCGCAGCCGTGTCCACGTCCTCTCCTCTCTCTCCCTGTCCGTAAGACTGCCAGCCCCCACCGTGGATGTCCACGGAGCTAAACCCAGTGATCTGTCCCGGGCCTCACCTTCCTGGACTTAGCGGCAGTGCTTGACATAACCTTTCTCTCCTGCCTTGAAACGCTCTTTCACTTGGCTTCTAGACCACACTCTGCGTTGGTTCTTGCTCTGTCTCACTGGGCTCTGTCTCATTGAGCTCTGAGTATGGACGTGCCCCGGGGCCCTGGCCTTAAACTTCTTCTCTGTCCACTCTGTCCCACTCCCTTGGTGATCTCTGTCAGTCGCGTGGCTTTAACTGCATCTGTTTGCTGTGACTCTCTAATCTCATCCCCAGCTCTGACCTCTCTCTCTCCAAAACTCCACTCCAGTGCACGGCTGCCTGCCCATCACATGTCTGCTCACACGTCTGCTGCAAACGCAGACTCGGCACGTCCACCGTCGAGCTCTTGGTTCCCCCTCCAAGCCTGCTCCTCCTCCTGTCTCCCCGCTTCACAAGTGGCAATGCCACTCTATCTATCCGGACGTAGGGTCCAGAGCTCGGGGTCATGCTTGACCCCATCCTTCTCTGACACCACACCCTCCCCACAGCAGTCCTGTCGCTCTGCCTTCCGAGTAGGTCCAGTGCGACCCAGCCGCTTCTCACCCCAGCTGCTGCTGCCCTGTCCCAGCCAGTATTACCTCTGCCTGGCTTACCGTGAGGCTCTCCTGCTAGTCTCCCTGCCTCTTCGTGCCCTGTCACTTTTCATTCTCAAAATGGCAGCAAGAGCAGTTCTTCAAAGGTGTAAGCCGGGTCATGTCAGTCCTGTGCTCCAGTCCTCCCCTGACTTCTCATGTCAGCATGAAAGACAAAGTTCTCACAATGGTCCTCGGGGCTCTTCATGATCTGCCCCCTATTCTGTTGCTTTTCACTCTTTCTTCTTACCGCCTCTTGCTTATACCACTTACCAGCCCCAGCCCCGGTCCCAGTGGTTTCTTTGCTTTTCCTAAACACACCAGGCATGCACCCACCCCAGGGCCTTTGCACAAGCTGTCCTCACTGCCTAGAACACTCTTCACCTGGATATCTGCACAGTTCACTCCCTCACGCCTGTGGGTCACACCCTGACCATCCTATACCCCCTCTCCTGCCCCCAGCACTTTCTGTCCTCCTCCCCTGACTTACTTTCCGTAGAGCTTATCACCACCTGTCATACTGGTGTTGTTGTTTACTGTCAGAGTCCTCCGAAGAAAAACCCTCTGTTTTGTTTCTGCTGTTTGCTCAGCACTTAAGACAGTGCCTGGCATATAGTAGGTGCTCACTAACCATCTGCGGAATGAATGGATGATGCAGACCCAAGGGAGGCCCCGAAGGAACATCAAATTAGGCTTTTGCAGGGAGAGACTGACGGTCTCACTTGGTATGGAGACAGCTCCTAACATTTAATAAGTGCTCCTTGCTGAAAACAGTGCAATGACACTGCTGGCTCCCTGTCCTCATATTCTCTGATCCCTGCAACCCAACCCCAGGTCCTGAGGCACATTTTGCGCCCGTCCGGAGGGAGCTCAAGCCAGCGGTGTAATGACTCAGCGTCAGCCTGAGTCTTGGCTGTTGGTCTTACTTTGTCCCTCAGCTCCAACGCCAGGCTCCTGGCTTATCATCCGGCCCACTTGTGTTGCCCCTGCAGTGCCCAACTCTCTGTCTTGTCATCGAGTCTGCAACGTTGCTTGGATGTTGTGTCTGTGCCCAAGCTCCTCTGGGCCCAAAGTCAGGCTGTGTATGTCTCGGTCTTCCAAGAGCCTGGGGACCGAACCTGGACTCAGCATCTCAGCTGGGACGCAACCACCTGCTTCCAGCTCTTTCCTGAAGCTGCCATTGCTGGCCAGGGAACCTGCCTGGTGCTTGCCAGGACTGGCTGTCTGCTTGTGCTCAGACTCACCAAGTCTACACGGTGGCAGGGACCTCAGGTAACTCACGCCACCTCTGAGTAGTCCTGACCACTGGCTTTCTTCCTGTTGAGCCCAAATCTGTCCCCCTGTGCCCACGGTTCCAGCTCCACCTGTCGCTCAGGGCCTCACAGCGCAGGTCTGGTGCTCCCCCGTGACAGCGTCTCTGAGACCCACAGCACTGTCGGTCCAGGGCCCCCACTGTCTTCTTTCCTCCAGGGATTTACCGTTAGTACCTTTGTTCCTCCTATCTCATTGTTTGGATTCCACACATCGTCCTGGTCACCCTCCTCCCCTAGATGGGATTTCCTTTTTCTCCTTCCTAACTAGGGTGTGGTTCCCCCAATCAGAGGCAGGCACTCCCCTCATCTGCTTCTGATCCACCATGGGCCCCTGCCCCAGCCCGAGGGAGGCCTAGTCTCCTGGCCCAGAGCTCCTTGTCGGACTCTGCCAGCCCTGGCTGACCCGTCTGTGGGTTAAAGAGAGCCGATCTGGGTGTCAGCCTATGTCTGCATGATGCAGCCCCTGGTGCTGCAGAGGCTGGGTTTTGCTGTCAATACCCAGAGCTGAGGCTGCTCTTTGAAATCCCTGCCGCAGGTCGCCCCAATGTCTAAAGACATCTGTATTAAGGGGCCAGGTGCTCCGGGGTTTCCTAAGTTGAGTCACCTCTGTGACTTCCTCCAAGCTGTGCTTTTGCCATCCTTTCTAGGACATGGTCTTTCGAGCACAGAGTGACACAGGCGGGGGAGGGAATGCCACTGTGCTGGCAACACTCATAAATTTCCCCTAGCGGCAGGGATCTAACAACATGAGACTTTGAGCTTTCAGCTCACAGTTGAAAGAACAGGGATTTTCCCAGAGATGACAGAAAAGGGAAGCACGCAGCCCCGGGGGCCTCGGCAGGAGGCTCTGTTGAGGACTTGCTCCAAGGAGGCAGCAGCCACCAGCCACCAGCCTGTGTTGGAGCAGGATTGCAGTGGGTGGCACCAGACCTCTGGGCAGCCACCCAGAAGTCTCATGCCAACAGGCCGGAGAAGAAGGAGAACTTTCCGAAGGCCGTAGGTAAGGAATTCTCCTTGTACTTCCTGGGGCTGTTGGGGTTTCTAAAATTAAAGGGACCTTTATCTGGAAATGGTGGTTAAATGCCAGTTTCCCCGTTAAAGCCAATTCGGAAGACCTAGAGTGCTAAAGGAATTAAGTCTGTTAAATGGAAATAAGTGGAGTTGGTGGAGAAGAAACTGGATATAAATGAGTGAAATGATCCGTGGGTTGGTGCTTTCCCTTTATTTAATCAGCCTCTTCCTCATCTGCCATGGACATGATCTCCCAGAGAGCACTGTGGCCACCGGGAGGGTCCCTTGCAGGGAGGGCAGGCCACCCACTCAGGGAGAGTCACTGCTGTTGGCCTGCAGTTGCAGCCTTGGTGGGGTCTCTCCCTTCTGGGTCTCACATGAGTGCCTGTGTTACCAGGAAGCCACGAGGATGGTCACCTGGGAGAGCGTGGAGTTCACATTCGAGTTCGCGTGTCCAGGCATCATGGAACAACAAGTCTAGCTGTGGATTCAGAATTCATGTGCACGAATCCCACTTACTAGCCATGTGCCTTTAGGCAAAGTATTCAACCCATCTCATGCTCAATTTCCCATCTGTAAATCTGGAGATAGCAGCGCTTATCATTAATTATTGTATTAACTGAGAGGAGATAGGTGAAGTACCATGCACAGTGTGTGGCATATAGTAATACTTAATAAACATCAGTTTCTGTTCTTTTGTTTCTTTTAAAAAATAGTGGTTTGCTTAACAATTATGGCAAGCAACTGGATGGCATCACAAGGTAGTGGAATGGGTGTGGCTCTTACTGACGTACAAACCTGGAATTGAATCGTAGTTTCAGCATTACGTGACCTTGAGTAAATCATTCAGCTTCTGTTTCCTACTGTAAAATGGGGGTAATGATGCTCACCTCATAGGATTGTTGAGGTTGACACGAGCTAATGTAGGGGAAACAGCATAGTGCCTGACAGTGGGAAGTCAATCAATAAAAGCTATTATCAGTAGTAGTTCTACCATAAGTATTATTACTATGGTTTTCTCTTGCTGCAAACTTAGTGGCCTAAACAAGACGAATTTATTATCTTACAGTCTGTAGTGCAGAAGTATGAACTGAGCTAAAACTAAGTCTCGGTAAGCCCGCGTTCCTTTCTGGAGACCCTACGGAAGAACCCGTTGGCTGCTCATTTGGGTTGGCGGAATTCACTTCCTTGTGGGTACAGGGCCAAGGCCCCCATTTTCTTGCTGGCTGTCAGCCGAGAGCCCTTCCCGGCTTGCAGAGTTCACTGCATTCCTAGGCTTCTGGCCCTCTGCCTCCATTTTCAAAGCCAGCAGTGGTAAGTTGAATCATTCTCACCTCGAGGCTCACTGACCTCAGCTGGCAAAGGTTCACTCATTGTGGGGACTCATTGACCTCAGCTGGCAAAGGTTCACTCATTGTGGGATTAGGCTCACTGACCTCAGCTGGCAAAGGTTCACTCATTGTGGGATTAGGCTCACTGACCTCAGCTGGCAAAGGTTCACTCATTGTGGGATTAGACTGAGCCCACTGGGACAATCCAGGATCATCTCCCCATCTCAGGGTCTAGACACTTAATCACACCTGCAAAGTCCCTTTTGCCATGTGTCTTAGTCTGTTTTTGTAGCTATGGAAGAATGCCCGAGACTGGGTAATTTATTATAAAAGACAAGAGGTTTATTTAGCTCATGGTTCTGCAGGCTGGGAAGTTCAAGTGCGTGGCCCTGGCTCCTGGTCAGAGCTTTTGAGCTGTGTCACAACATGGCAGAGAAGGTCAAAGGGAAAATGCTAAGAGGGGAAAACCTAGGGGGGCATCCTGGCTTTATAACAGCCCACTCTCTCAGGACTAATCCATTCCTGAGGGGACTAATCCAGTCAGGGGAGAGCCAGAACTCACTCATTACTGGGAGAACAGCACCAAGCCCTTCCTGAGGGATCGGACCCCATAACCCAGACAGCACACCCTACTCGGCCCCACCTCCCAACACTGCCACGTTGGGGATCGAATTTCAACATCTGTTTAGGGAGGGACAAACAAACCATACCCAAAGCATAGCACCACGGAAGGTAACACATTCCCGGGGCCCAGGGTTTAGGACGTGGGCATCTTCAGGGGCCATTATTCTGCCTACCACAAATGCTCCTCTGTTTAGACGGCCTCTGCAGTGGGAGGCTGAAGCCCTGAAGCCCTGCCATGAGCAGTGCCTGATGCAGGGGACTGTGCACTTGGAAACTGTCCCCAGCCTGGTCCTTGGCCCGCGTTGCCTGCCTCCTGTTCCTGTCGGCCACTCTGCACAAGAGCCAGGCAGCCCCGAGCACCAAAGCCAAGGCATTTTTTTTCAAGGGGTGGAGGGAACTGGACACGTTGGCTGCATTACTGCAACTGAGATTATGCCACCAGGGGAGAGACAGCCGGGAAGGGGCTGTGTACAGGAAGTCCTTCATCATGTTGATTTAGTGATCTTGCCACTTCTCCCGTGTCAGGAGCTAAAGGAGCAGCCTACGAGCTGAGTGTGATCCGGGGCTGCTTCACGTGGGCTCTGCTGGGAGTGATGAGTGTATTTCCTGCTGTGGGGCCTAGAGAGAAAAACGTCCCCCCGGAGTCCCAGCAGACTCTCTCCCACTCCGCCTGCCTTCCAGAGGGGATACGTCCACGTGTGCTTTAGGCCGGTGCTGCTGTGAGCGAGGAATTGGGAGGCCTGGGTGTCCCTCTGTCCCCTGCACGTGCTGAGCACTGACCGTGCCCTGATGTGGGCTAGGCTCTTGGGAAACACAAAGACGTAGGGTATTTTGTTGGCACATGTCCTACATGTGGAAAGGCCAGATCTCAGACACGAAGGGCGGTGCAAAACAAGGGAGTGTGAAGTGCTAAGGCGTCAGCTCTGGGGCTGAGCAGTGGTGACTGTGCTGGCCCAGGGACCATTTGGGGCTTCTTTTTTCCTTCTTGGAATTTTTCCTGTTGCCGCCTAGAGTGGAGCAAATGAGAGGGTGGTGGTCCGTCTCTTTAACAGGCTGTATCGTGGGAGATGGGACGATGCTCGTGCATATTGAGCCTCTACTCTCTGCCCATCACTTCTATAAATTACATGATTTAGCTTGTATAACGACCTCCAGAGGTAGGCTTAATAATGGCTGGCATTTGGGTATTGAAACAGGCTTGGAGAGACCAAGGCCACCCCTGCGGATCATGGAAGGCCCTGGATTTGAACCAGATACCTTTGGCGCCAGCCCTGTGCTCTGCCCACTGCACCGGGCACCTCCCTGCTGTACTTTCTTCCGGAGACCCCAAGGCCTCTGGCCTGTGCCTTGTGGTCCTGGAGGTGCAGGGAGAACAGGGGCCTGAACCAGGTCCCCCCAGGACCCACGTGGCACCTCAGTCTCTTAGTGCAGCAGAAGGGCAGACAGCACACCTTACCCTCCCTTCCTGCCCCTCCTCTGCAGGTTTCCTCTTCAGACATTTGGAAGAGAGAAATTAACTCAAAACTGAACCACGGGAGTAGCGCTGAAGGCACCTTTAGGCTAAAAATAAGAGCAGAGGCTGCAATGCTCAGAGGGCCAAGTCTGCACGCTGGCTTTATTTATTGCCGCTTATTTATTAGATTCCAAATGATGTTTAACCAGGAATCATATGGCAGTGATCTTTGATTACTTATGCGGCTAATGGCTGAACATATATTATTATTGCTATTTATTCAGCCCTGCTCAATGTACCGGGTGCTTCTTTCTGAAGAAGGCACAAGGAAAGGGGCCAGGAGGATAGAGAAGTGGATTGGCAGGTGGTCCTATCGACCAGGTGAGGGGCTCCACCAGGAGAGTTTTTTTTTTTAAAGGATCAACCCTTGGAAACAGAGGGAGTTGGGGTGGGAGTGGAGAGAATCCCCTAAAAGAGAAAGAAGAGTTTGAGATGAGAGTTGGGGTTTTGGAGCCAGAAATATCTAGCCTTATAATAATAGCAACATTTATTGAGCAATTATTATGTGCCAGACACTATGCTAAATGCCATTCAGAATGCTTTAGTCCTACCACTATTTCCATTTTACAGATGGGGAAGCTGAGGCTCAGAGAAGTTGAATAACTTACCCAAGGCCACACAGCTGGTGGGAGGCTGGAGCCGGCGTTCAGATACAAACCCTATCAGCCTCTGGAGGGCCCCTGCACCCCTTATGCTTCCCTGCCCTACTTCAAAGCCAGCACCTCTTTTATTTAAGCTTAACTTTTTGAGTAAACAGCCCAAGAAAGGAATGGAAATTGTGGTGCCCCAAGAGCCTGGGACATAGATAGTGTGGAGGGCGGAACTCTTCCCTCCCCTGCTCTTTCCCTTGGAGCTTTGTAACCTCCTGGGGGTGAGCTGCCAGTGGTCCCTGGGGCGCAGCCCACCCAGGGCCACTGAATACAAACCTGGGCAGGCCAGTTGGGTGGACAGGCCATGTGAGATTCAGGGTGGTGAGTACACAGGGCCCCCTGCCTGTGCCTGCAGAACGTGCATGGCAGCCAGGGCCTCTGCCCTGGGCTGTGGGGGGAGGCGCCGCTGGCCCCAGGGCACCAGGAGTCACACCTGAGGGGAGCAGGGACCCTCCTCACAGGGAGGAGGACTCTCGTGGGCCTTTCCCTGCCCACTGCAGACACGCTAAGCCCCCACACGCTCCCACATCTCCCCATCCTCGCTCTTTCTGTGTCCTCTTTCCAGGAGAAAGCTCACGCTCCTTTCCAGGGCTCCTTCGTAGGCCGGCCACGAGCAGTCCACATGGCTTTGTCTTTCTACGTCACTCCCCTGTCCCCGTCCCCATCCCCTAAACACTCACTGCCATCGTGCATTCTGCACTGCAGACACCCAGGAGTGCTCAGGCCACCCTTGCCTTCAGGTTGCTGACCTGTGCTCCCTCTGTCTGGGATACTCTTCTTCTCGCCTCTGCTGCCCGGCAGGATTGTACTCGTCATTCAAGGCCTTGCTTGTATGTGGCCTCCTCCTCTAAGGGAGCTTCTCAGGTGGTCCTTTCTGCCCCCACTCAGAATGGGTCTTTCCCTTCTCAGGGCTGCCGTGCACGGTGTGGGCGACTGTGCCCTCAGCCCTCGCCCCATGTGGCCCAGTGGCGTGAGTTTCAGCGTGGGTCTCTCAGTGCAAAGACCACGTCTCACTGCCTCTCATCCCCGCGCCTCGCTCCTCGTGGGCGTCCAATAAACACTGGCCGGGTGAATGGATGAGTGACTCCTTCCTCTCCTGCGCTGCCGTGGAAAAGGCATTTGTTCCACCCGGGGCCACATGCCCACTGGCTTTGAAAATGGGGACATTGGGGCAGGAAACAGGGACTAAATGAGGCACGTTACACATCCCGAAATAGGACAGCAAGGAGCCCGGAACATGCTGGGTGGGGGTGGGGAGGAGGGAAGCTGTTAACCGGCTGAAAGGAGGAGAAAGACACCTTGGCCAGGTACAAAGGGAGGATTTCAGGCGCTCTCTCCAGGGCCCCCCTCCTCCCTGTAGCACCAGCGTTGAGTCTCTGGCCTTTTCAGTTGTAGCAAAATACATCGTGTGCAGCATTTGACCTTTAGGAAGATGGTATGTGCGTGGCCCAGGATCACAGGGCCTTCCGGGCGCTGCTCGGCTCCGGAGCCCACTCCCATGGAGGGGGCAGGTACCCACAACGGGGTGGGCCAGCCTCAGGCCTTTCCACTGTTCGGCCCATCCCTAGGGGCCTCTCCCTTATCTCTGAGACACAGTCAGTGGCTGCCTGGGGTTTGGCCCAATGCCAGGAGCCTTGAAGAGGAGACCCTCAGACAACTGCAGAAAGAGATCAGAGAGAGAGAGAGAGGAAGAGCAGAGAGAGATTAGGGGAGGGGCGGGGGGAAGGGGTGACCAGGAGAGCTCAGGGCACAGGAGGGAAGCGTGGGACGAGGGGGAATCCCAGGCTTTGCAAACTGTTGAGTTTGCAGGGCTCACACCTCTCTGGGCCTCAGTTTTCTCATGCCAGGGTCCCCAAGATCCTGCCTGCCTGACGGTCTTTGTTGCTGTGTGGTTCCTTTTCTCTGAGGCCACGGCAGGTGCCCTCCTCCTCTGTTGTTTCCTTTTCCCTCCCTCTCTTCCTTTCGCCCCTCTAAGTATTTACTATCCACCTGGGTCTAGATTATCCCCTGATTAAGTGCCATTTGGCTGTTGGCTGCCTGTTCACTCAGTTTTATAGACACATTGAGCGAGGCGCAGAGGCCAAGGCCTGGTTTTGGAGAAGGAGGGTAATGAGGACAGAGAGCAGCGGTGGCCCACTTAGATTGGATTTTAATAAAGTTTCCAGCTAACCTAAATCATCCCCGTCACAGGCGGCCCAGCAACCGCTGAGCGTGTGGGTCAGCTCGAAGCTGCCTCCCCAGGCTGGGGACAGGCAAGAAATGGCAGAATTGGGACTGGGGAGGGGACGGTGGAGGGGGGCGAGCCCTGTTGGAGAGGAAGCAGCATCTCAAACCAAGGGTCCCCCTTGATGGCAAGGGTAGGTAAAGGCTCTCCGAGGGGAAGCCTAATGCCTGCTCTTTCAGCAGCTGTTAATTAGTTGCGGATGATGAGATAATTCATAAAAATTAGCAGTGATTTCCTTCATTGTGTTAATATCATAGGGCAATAAAACTGCTGTTAAGGATGACTTTTCTCAGCATCAAGGAACAGGATGTCAAGGAAAAAACAGCCCTCCGCAAGAGTGCAGAGAGGAAAAAAGGAAAACAGAGCTGGTGAGGCAGTGACAGGGGGAGTGATTTCCAAGCCTTGGCTGGAATCATCGGAAAGAAGTCAAATTGAAATGCAAATCCCGGTGTCTGTCAGAGCACTGGCTGGGCAGAAATGCGTTTGGTGGTGTCACCTTGGCACGGGCGGGCTCCCTGCTGTGCGGCGGAAGGCAAGATGGCGGCAACCAGAGGCTGAGGCCGCAGCGTCCGCGGACGGGGGGTTGGCCTGGGCCCGCAGGAACATTCTTTAAAAGAGCAGACACCCCTGCTTCTTTGGCCAGTTAGCACGGTCTGGCCTTGACCCCCCTCCACCTGCAACTCTTGATGCTTATCCGTTCCCTCACCAAGTTCTGCCTACACTGGCCTGACGTCCGTTTCTTGACTATGCCAAGAACCTTCCTGATTTAGGGCTTTACCCATGCTATTCCCCCCAATCTGGCCCACTCCTATTTATCCCTTAGGTAAAAAATGTCAGTTCTGCAGATAAACATTCCTCAAACTCTATTCCCAGTGCCTGCCACAGTCCCCGTGTTATATATGAGGGGTGAGGGTTGGATGGATAAATGGTCTGTTCCCTGCTTACGCCCTTCCCTTTTGCCCACATTGCCTGCAGGATGAGGTCCGAACTCAGCTGCATATAGTTACCCTATGTGAGCTAGCCCCTGCCTACCTCACCGGCCACACCCCCACCGACCCTCCCAGCTCTGCGCTCTGCTGGAAGCTCCCTGCCCATGCCACACTTTGCCACCACTGTGACCACACCCAGGCCCTTGTTCCAAATGTCTGCCTGGTCAGTCCTTGCTGATTCTCTAAAACTCAGTCTAAGGGCCATGTTCTCCATGATGTGTCCCCTGACACTGTTCTCTGCCTCTTACGGCTCACACCCTCCTGCAACGTCATGCCTCGTAAAGACCTGTATTGTACCAGACTGGCTTATGGACCTCTCCTGAACTTGCTGTGCTCAGTCGAGAGCATTGATTAACACAAGTCAGTGCTCTATAAATTGCTGTGTGAAAAAATGAATGAGTGAGCGAGTGTAATGTTCAAAAAAATGGTTGTAGGGACTCTTTAATAATCCAGGCCTCTGGATAATGTTGGCTTAGAGGAGATGACGGGAAGTAAATAGATATTTTTGAAGTTGAATTGACCAGTCTTGGTAGGAGATTGGATGTGGAGGAGGAAGGAAAACTCAAGAATGACCAACTCTATTGCCAACTTGTTAGGGTTACCAAAAAAAAGAAAGAAAGAAAGAAAGAAAGAAAGAAAGAAAGAAAGAAAGAAAGAAAGAAAGAAAGAAAGACCAACTAGGTAGCCATGTGTATCATTTATTAAGAAAGGGAAGAAGGGAGGAGGAGCGCCCTTAGGGTTAGAGTGGGGATACCAAGAATTCCATTTGGCTAGTTGGGTGTGGTGACGTGCACCTCCTGTCGAGTTTAGCCTGGGCAACATAGTGAGACCCCGTCCAAAAAAAAATCCCATTTGGCAAATTTGGTTAAATTTGAGATGCTGGTAAGACATCCAAGTAGAGATGCAAGGGAGTCAAATGGACATAAGATGTTAGACCCCAGAAGAATCTCAGAGGAGATATAAACAGGAGAGTGATTGGCACATCAGTGGTATTCAGGGCCATGTGACCAGGCAGTGTCCTAGGGAGAGATGTGTGGAGAATGGTGTGGAGGGCCCAGGACTGAGCAGCCTAAACATTTTACTCAAAAAAGAAAGGTAATCAAAGATTCCTGGGCCTTTTTGCAAACTAGGCATAGTCTAATAAACTCATCATAAACTGTAAGGCTGAGGTGTATACGAAACTGAACCAACCAAAAGATTTTAACCAGCAGGAAAGAGTTGAAAGCTATGAATTTTGTGTCTGGGAGGCATATTGGCCAATGATAGTAGGCTGGCCCTAGAAAAGTAGAGAATGGTCTTGAGAGATCAGCATGTCTTTGGGTAGACCAGCTGACACCTTACTGTGCCAGTATGGTCTACACCCTGTCCTAGATAAAGTCACCGTAAGCCCTGGAGTGTTTATTTGCTAAGCTAGGAAATGTTATCCCTATTGATGAGTTGGAAAATTCTCAAGGGATAAAACTTGAACACAAACTTGCAAATAATTACAGAACATTTCCAGATCATTAATGCTTTCTAGCAAGCCTTTTTGTTTCCGAGAAGAAAACAAAGTGAAACAAATGGAATATGCGTTTGATTTAATTGCTGGTCAATTGATCCAATCATTCATTCATACTCTACTACTATGAACAAACTCAGGTTCAAGGTTAAGAAGAAAAAGAATGATAGTATTTGATCCCTGACCTGTAAGAGCTTGTGGAGACAATGCTAACACATATGAAAAATTGAGTGACAGTGCAAGACAATTTAATAACTGTAGCAAGGCAAAACATATTTAAGTGTCCAGTGAATGGTGCAGACAATAAATATATGGTACAAGAGTCTAGAAGCAGGAGAACTCACCCTCTGTGTACCAAAATAGTTTCTAGGCTCACCTGATCCAGTCATTTATCTTGGAAGAGTGAATAAAGGGTGCTTTGTGAGGCATAGAGGAAGTCCGGGGAATGGAATGGAACCTCTGAGGCCGTACTTCTGTGGACGATGACATTTAGATCTGCTGCCATCTGTCGGTGAGTGCGGAAAGGAGCCCAGAGCCCAGAGCGTAGTCCTCAGGTAGTGAAAAGGAAAGGTGCTGAGAAGAGCCAGGAGCTGGCATCTCCCTCTCTGGGACAAGAGAGCTTTTTAGCCTAGTTCATCGTCATTAAAAATGTGGTCCTCAGACCAGCAGCAATGGCGTCATCTAGGAGACATTTGCAAATGCAGAATCTCAACTCCTACCCCAGACCAAATCAGTATCTGCATGTTCACCAATTCCCCAGGTGCTTCTCATGCTCATCGAAGTCTGAGAAACACGGGTCTAGCCCTGGCGTTGTAGGGCCCTTCTGGGAGATTCTGAATGGTGGGACTAGGCTGGAGATTCTGATTGGTGGGACTAGGACGAGACCTGGAATAGCTATATATATTTTATTTTAGCATATTATGGGGGAATAAATGTTAAGGTGGAATATATATTTTTAATGATACCCCTGGATGATGCCTGCCGTCAGACAGGCTTTGAAAGTTCTGCTTTAGACCGTTCCATAGCTGTGCCCCCGTCCCCGGGTCAGGCCGGCATCCTTGCTGCATAGCGAGGCCATACACACTCTTTCCTCTGTTGAAATCATTCTTTGAAGACCAAACGGGATTTTCTCTGTCTTCATCCTCTTATTCGCCATTCACATCTTTTCCGCAGTTGCAATTCTGACTTCCTCTTTTGAAGCTCTCTCTTTATCTTGGTTTCCACCAGACTACAGGTTTCTTTCTCAGTTCTTCTCTTACTGCTAATTGCTCCTTCCTGGTTTGTTTTTCTAACCATTCTTCTTAAACTCTTCGCTCTTCCCTTTCCCTTTCTGGGCAGTCTCATCCCCTCCGTGGCTGTAATTACTGTCTCTGTGTAAACAGTTTCCAAATCATCTGCAGCCTACCTCTCTCAAGTCCAGCTGTGTGCAGGAGGCTTCACGAGTGTGATAATGTGCGTGGACCTAATCAGGCTGGGGACCAGTAATGCTGCTCTCTCTCAGAGGAACAAGAATGTGAGCTCCAGAGCCAAACCCACTTGGATTCGAATCCTACTCTCCCCTTGTCAGCTTGGGTAAATTAATTTACTTTTGAGTCTCAGTTTACCTCTAAAGTGAGATAAATTATATCTACGTCAGAGGATTATTTCGGAGACCAAATGGGTAATGTAAAAAAAAAAAAATGCATGGTACATAATAAATGTTGGTTCCCTTTTTAAAAAATTCCTTTTCACAATACCTTTATCAAATTGAGCCCAATGCCTTGTACTCATCCTATGTTTATTTAATTCTGTGTCTTTGTTCATAGTCTTCCCCCTGCTTGGAATACTCAATTTTGCTGTCTTTCAGGGCCAAACTCTGTTGCTGCCTCAGCCATGAAGTTTATGATCAACCCAACCCCAAATCAGCTTTCGTACAAATTCCTGTACCTTTTTAACTGTGACTCTCATGGCACCTAAATCACTTTCTACCTTGTATTAGAATTATTTAAGCATGTGATATCTTCCCTGCAAGACTTAAAGCTCTGTACAGGCTGAGCTCATGACCTTATAGTAGTTTTATTCCCTAAGGGGCCTAGTGGACCATGCCAGGGAAGCTCACTCCAATGTCCTGCTGGTACTGGATGGGCTACATCCCTTTTATACGTGCAAGCTAGCACAGTGCCCTCCATTATCCGCGCTAACAGAGAGGAGCAGTGATGTGGAGAATCAAAAGAGCAGACTGCCCTAGCATTACTGCTGTTGGCTTTGGAAAGCGTTTTGTGATTTCTGCTTCAGATTTACCTTGCCGAGTATATCGGCGCATATTAATAAGAGTTTGCATTCCATGAGCATACACCATCTGGGAACTGAACAAGGTGATCCGCAAGCAGTAGGAGAAGCTAGTTTAGGGTTTCCAAATGTCCAGGGATAATTCCTAAAGTACATCATTAACCCCAACAAAACTGTGAGTCGGCTGTTGTGTTGTTATTCCTCTCTTAGCTTTCTCCCGTCAAAACCCTTTGTAACAATTAGTCAAGGGCATGCTAATCACCTGTCATTGATATAAAATACTTCTGGTGATGGAGCAGAAGCACTGCGCTTTGAATTGATGCCAGACTATTATAATAATGATACCTTACATTTGTATCATGATTAGTAATTTATAAAGAGCTCTAATATATGTTGTTTAATTTTATCTGCTTGACACGCTGAAGTAAATAGAGTAGGCCTCATTATCCCATTTGACAGATGTGGAAGCCAAGACTCAGAGAAGAGAGGTGACTTCCCTAGGCCCCCTTAGCTAGAAATAGGCAGAGCCAGAGACCACACACAGCCTTGGTCTTTTCACTCGTGGGTTCCAGTTCTTTTTCCACTTCACCATTCTCCTTTAATGAACCTCCAGTTCTTTAAGATGTTTATTATTCACTTGTAGAATTTCCAAGTGATTTTTTTTCTTTTTTATTGTTTTTGACACCTGAAATTCTATATTTTCATCTATTAATATTTTGTGTATTTTCCTTCCATTTTTTGGAACAAATTTATCCTATGTAAAGTCCTTTTCTGTTAAGTCTGCTGTATGGATCACCTGTAGGTCTGTTTCTATTGTCTGTTCCCTCTCTCTTGGATTTTGGTCATATGGTTCAACCTTTGGATATGCCTAATAATTTTTTTATTGAATGCTATTGTATGTGATGTGACCTTCGTCAAGAGAGGATTTACTTTTTCTAGGCAGAGTGAAACCACTTATCTTACCCAATTAAAGACTGAACCAAGTCCTAGATGGGTTGTGTTTTGGGGAGATTTAGTTTACCTCTGGCTCACCCCTCTCCCTGAGTGTAGCCATTCAATGGGAGCCGGTGCGTTTACTGGGCCTCCTCAGTGGCAGGTCCTGAATTCTAGTGTTGTTCTACAGATGGCCAGAAAAACTCTCTGCTTCATGGAAGCTTTCTGCTGAGGTTCCTTGGCCTTCTCCTCCATCCAACTTCCGAATTCTGTGAATGACGAAAGGGGAAAACTGGCCGTATATGTGAGGATGCTCAAGTTCCTAATTTTGTCTCTCTAGTCCCAGGACTGCCAGAGGTTCTGCTGCCTTCTTTGTCCCCTACCAGCAGTAGTTCTCTTGTCTCTACAAAGCCTGGATTCAAAGCCTCTAATCCTGTACTGAGCAGTGGCAAATCCCCTCAGGTTAGAAGCAATTACAGAACATCAGCTCACCTCTCTGCACTTTGCCCTCTCTGTAGCCGTATCCTCTCTGATCCTTCCTGCTCCAGCAGGTGTATGGTGCCTTGAAACAGATGGATATTGTATTCTATCTTGCATTTCTGGTTGTTCCCAGTGGAAGTATGGATCTGCCCCAAACCATCCCACCCTACCCGGAAGTGGAAGTCTGATACTTACTATTAACGTGGAAAAGCCGCAGGATCGCAAGGGCAATTCTTAGCCGGGGGTCTTGGTAGGTGGCCCAGCCAACTGGTTTCCTAGAGTCGCTGGGCGGCCCAGCCAGGAAGAAGGCAGGGAAATGGATGGCAGTGTTAACTGCGTGCCCAGGAGGAAGGCATTCATTAGGCTGAGGAATGAGTGTTCCACAAGCTCAGGAGGCCTCGATACTCCATCAGGTTTCTAATGATTTTGTCAGAGTGTTAATCCCCCGGGTGAGCAGCAGCATTTTGATATCAGCAAACAGATTGTGTTTCAGCCCAGATAACCAATATGGAGTCCTGCACGAGAGCCGAAAATGATTCATCACATTTTAATGGGGTTGAGAGAGGCTAGTCAAGGATGATTTACATCGGGAAAAGGATGATGGGGCGCAGAGGGGGCGTGGGATGCGGGAGAGACATCAGGCATGGGACCGGCCCACATGTGTGCCAGAGCGGAGTGTGCTTATTATGCGTGTGGTATGAAAGAAACGGAAACTGTATACACATTCCCTTCCATGGCAGAACCCTTTCTGGATGCCCAATCTGGACTAGACCCTGGGAATACAGAGATAAAGAAGATGAAAGTCCGACCCTTCAAGACCTCAGAGTCTGATGGTGGAGGCTGACTTGTAACAAGATGATTAGTAACAGAGGCCCTAGGTGCTGGGCTGGAAGAAGGCCCCTGCTGCATTGGGAGCACAGAGCTGGGACAGGAAATGCTTGAGATGATCCCTAAAGTGAGCCAGGTGGATGGGGTTACGGGGAGTTGCCATTGCCCCTGCCATTGCCGTGGTCAAACCTTCACGACCTCTTGTCTGGCCAGAGCCCCTTACCTGCCTCCCACCTCTCCTTGCATCTGTTCTGCATGCTGAGCTCATGTTTTCATCCTAAACTACAGACCTGGCTATTGCTGTTCACAGTCCAGGAACTTCTTGGGTTTTTCTTTCTTATAAAATAAAGTACTAACTCCTTAGTGTGCATTAAGCCCTTCAGCGATCTGACAGTGCCTCTCTTCTTTCCTTCATCACATTCTTCTGTGCCCTCCCAACCCTGCTCTGCACCCTGTTCTGGTCTTACTTGACCACTTGCTATTCCTGTAGAACCAGCACTCTCCTGCCCCGTGGCTTGGTTCATTCGCCGTATTCCTCCTGCCCAAAAGGGCCTTCCCTGCCATCTTCACCTGATGAACGGCTACCCTTTCTTTAAGACCTGGCTCACATATCATCTCCTTTCTGGAAACTTCCCTGATCCTTTCAGACAGAATGAACCGTTTCTTTTCTGAGTTACCTAATAGTTTCCCCCTCTGCTAAAATAAATTACACTCTGTCTGTCCCAGGGCTGTTTGTGTGTCTGTTGGTAGCTGCCCCACCCCCACCCCTAGCCCCACCCCGCAGGGCGAACTCGTTGAAGGCAGGAAGAACACTCTTTTCATCTCTCTGGTCTCTATCACAGCTCCTTTGGCGCCTTGTGCATTCCCGGAGCTCGATAAATATTTATTGATCAAATGAATAAATGAGTATTGAATGGGCTTTCCACGTGTTTTGCTCCAGGTGTCTCTTATTGTAATTAAAGTTTCTTTTTTTGTAAATCAATTTCAGGCAAAAAGCAACATAAATTTTATGTGAGGTTTGAGAAGGATGGTAAAAGTGATTTATGGTTGGCTTGATCTGTGCAAACAAGGTTAGGAAAACGCTCAGAGTCAGCTTCTGCCTGCCCCTCCCGTCACCCAAGACCCTAAATAGGGAAGCACAGCGGCCCTCAGCAGTCTGGCCGAGTTCTGGTGGTCCTCAGCCTACTCCCCACCCTCCTGATGCGTAAGTGGCTTTAGTGTGTCGTGTTAGAGTACTGGAAGAAAATGCTCATTCCTGAGTGTGTTAAGGTATCTACATGTAGCGCTCACATAGAACGCCCGGCAGCTGTGTTCGAGAGTGATCTGTGTGAGTTTGTGCTCCAAGGCACATTTGCACAGTGGTGATAGCTTTTGGCTAGTCCACATGTTCTCACTGCAAAGCCTTAGAAAGCACACACAGGGTTCAAACCTGTGACCTTGGCCTTCTGATCTCACGCTCCTGCCAGCAGAGCCAGCCGAGCCCACTGGCTGCAGGAGGAACAGGCTGCACCAGTCTCTTTTTATTTCAAGAGTGAAGTTGAGCATGGGCAGCCAGGCAGTCAGGCCAGGGCCCCGCTTGTCGTGAATTGGATGTCCGGAAACAGGAGTTCAGCCTGCAGAGTGAGAACACCACCTAAGCGTCCAAGATGAGTCCCCAAGGGGCCATTTCTCCCAAATGGGGACAGCAGCCCTGGGACCTGTGGCTTTCGCTTTCTGATGACTTTGCATCAACGGCCAGGTGCCTTGTCCCTCGCCCTCCCCACCAGCCAATGTTCCCAAGGCCCAGATTTAACTTTCTCTTATTTTAGTTTCAGGCCATTTCTTCTTTTAATGGTGTCCCAAGCTGCCTGAAATAATTCTTGCCCTTCTTTTATGTGGCTCTGTCTTGCATATTTATGGGAAGTTATCATGTCCTTGTAGGCCCCGGTTCTCTGGGTTCCACATATTATGTTCATTTAACCTCCCTTTATAGGTCAAGCCTTCTAATTCCTTTAATCATTTTTATTGCCTTTCTTTGTATTCCATCTCCCTCCTTGGCTTCTTTTTAGAACAAGAAGGCCCAAACCTCAGAGTGTGTTTCAAGAAGGTCCTGAATATGGGGGCAGTCAGGGACTCCTGGTTGGGGGACTCTGCTCTTTTCCCTTTGATGAAGATTCTTATGGGGTTCTCACTCTACCTTGGTATCCGCCGCTTTCCAAGTCATCCACCCTGAACTTCACCTTCTCATAGAACAATCTCATTCTCACTATGGCTGACCCTCAGGCTTGGGATGGACACTTAGGAGACACTGAGAGCTCAGAAGTTACGGGTGGGAGGAGGAGGGGACCAAGAGGTGCCAGGCACCTGTGACATGACAAGGAGCTTCACATATATTATTACAGTGAACTCTTGCATAATCATATGGAGATGCATATTATTGCCCCCTCTTTGCAGTTAAGGAAACTGAGGCTCAATATTCTTAAATAACTTTCTCAAGCACATATAGTTAATAAATGCCACATCTAGATTTGAACACGGGCTGTGAGATGACCCCCCAAATCTTTTCTACTCTATGCAGCCTCCTTTGAAGAAAGTGGGAGAGGGGGTTTTGCAGCAGGAGCAGCATAACTCAGAGCAGCATTCAGTCGAAGACTTTAAGGTTTCCCTCATCCTTGCTGAACCCAGATCCTGGGGACCAGTGGCTTCCTTCTGGCATAACCTGATATTTTAAAATAAACTCACTTGCTGTGGTCCACACACCTCCCCCTGCATCCTGAACTCAGCTTATCTCCTGCCTTGTGTGCAGCTGGGTCCTGTGCCTGCTGATCCCCTGCCAGTGGCCTTAGGGGTATGCTGGGGTTATTGCTGTACTGTCTCCCACTCCTAAGCTGGATGGAGAGCATTCTGCAGCCTAGAGCTTGGGAATTTTCCCCCTGGCTGATGTGGCCCCGGTCCTTTCCTGGTCCCCATGAGGGCTGCGGTGAGGGGTCCCCTCCTGGGATGTGCATGTGGTTGGATTGGGCTGAACATGGCCCCTCTAAGGGTGGCCTGCCATCCCATCTCTCCCTGTGCCCAGCCAGGCAGCAAGGGGGGACATGACAGTTGCTGGGCTCAGTAAGGCAGGGTAGCCAAGTGTCACTGGTACACTGCATGACAGCTGTCTTCCTTGCCACTTGGTGGGGGCAGAGAGGCACCTGCCACTGGGCCATTGCCACCCCTGCCCTGCCCTGGCATGAAAGTAAACACACAAGAGCAGTTCCCCCATCGGAAAATACCACGGGAAAGCCTTGGCTCTCCCACAGTGGCGGTAACCAGCGCCTGTGATGACCTGGGGACAGGCCAGAGAAAAGCTGGCTCCACCTGCTGACCCCAGCCCCGCCGCAGGGCACACTCAGCTCCGGGGAACATTTCCTAGGGTTTGCTTCTCAGAATCAGCTCCACCGAGTCACATTTACTCATTTAAAGATCAAGTCACATTTACTTATTTAAAGAAAGATCAGACAAACCATTGTCACTGTGCTGGGCACCGGGGATGCAAAGGTGAGTGAGACACAAGTGTGTGTTCGAAGAGTGAGCCATCCAGTGGGAGAGATGACACGTGAATGGATCACGGTGAGGCCACTGCGGGGACAGAGATACGCACCAGGCCGAGGGAGCCGAGGCCCCAACAGCACAGGACGGGCAGGGTAAGAACGGTTTTTGAGGGCAACATCCTTGGAGCTGCATTTAAAAGAAAAGTCGAGAGTCTCCATTTTCCATCCATGTTGGCCAGATTGAGGAGAAAGATGTGCAAAGGGGGATCGCACGTGGGGCAGAGTCCGGGCCACATCTGGGGAACTGTGGTGCCGCAGAGGGAAGCCTGAGCTTTGCTTTGGAGTAACAGGCAACCTTTAAGCAAGGATCGTAAGTAAGGGGAGCGCTTTGGCAATTTACATCTTGGGGAAGGCAGCCCAGCAGTAAGAGGGAGGACATACTCGAGGGGGATAAGACTTCAGGGAGACCAGTTGAGACTGTTAGCATAGTCCATTTGTCCACCCCTCCATCCATCTGTCCCCTGATCCTTTCAGAGCATACTCCCGAGTACCCAGCGCGTGTGAGGTGCAGAGAGGGTCCTGGGTTTACAGAGGTGAGGAAGACAGACACAGTCCATGCCCTCCAAAGCTGACACAGGACAGTCGAGGGGGCCTGGACCTCTCTTGAAGAGCAAACACAGAAAGGAAAGCAAAGTAAAAAAAAAATCCTTTTTGAAGTCAGGTTAGCAGGATTTGGCTGTTGATCGGACGTGGGCTGGCGAGCAGGAAGGAGGAGTCTTGGGTATCTCCTACTTCCTACCTTGGATTACTGCCGGGCCTGAGTGGGGAGGGGTCTTCCGCTGGCATCTTCAGCCTCTCAGTTAGGCACGGAAGCTAAGAGAGCTGTGTGCTCGCCACATGGACTCGGCTCTGAGACCAGGTCACCAGCACCTTGCCCTTGGTGGCCCGTCTACCTTTCGTTCCATCCCGTAACAATCCCAGGACTGCCACTGGGCAGACGTTCAGCAGCGGGCAGGTGGCACGCTGTGGCTCGGTGGGGTGCAGGTGCCCATAGATGTTGAACGAGACATCCGGTGGACGGCTGTGTGCACCGGCCTGGAGCGTGGAGGAGGGGTCTCGCTGGAGGAATGGCTCTGGCGTTGTCGGGGACAGGGGCCCCGAGAGCTCAGGGACTGACTGGGGGAAGGGTGGGGCAGGGAAAGAGCCCCAGATGAAATGTCCCGGCGCCTTGGTTTGAGTCTTACATTTGCCATTCCTGCAGTGTGACCTAAGACCGGCTCTTCCCTGTCCGCCTCTGAGGCCCTCATCTGTGACACGGGGTGATCAGAACAGATCCGTGGGCTCGAAACTGATTTTGAGTGGTTGAATCTTGTGTTCAAATAAAACCGCACACAGAATCTCAACAGATAAAAGAGTGAGCTCCTCCGAGGGGAGGAGAATGACAGGGGACTTGGAGGTTGGGCCTGTCACCCCCTTCGCCTCCCAGCACCCAGCTGTGGCCGCAGAGTTTGGAAACAGAAACAGGCAGGCTTCCTGCGGGAGGCGGCGCACCTTAGGCCTCCCGGAGTGCAGCCTCCCAGAGAAGAGGCAGCTCTATGGAGCCCATTTGACCCAAAAAAGCCCAGGTTCATTTTTATCTTTCGGTGGCCTAATTAAAATCCAAGCCCCTTGTTTCCCTTTAAAAGCAGAAGGAGGGAGACAGGCAGGCAGCTCAGGCCATAAGCCCCGAGCCCGCTCAGCTCCGGTTCCTCCTGGATTGCTGTCCTCAGGCTTCATTGCGGGAAACTGATTATCTCCTCCCCCTCCAGTGCATTTAGGGAGGGATTAAAAAAATAATCCGTTGGCCAGGTGCATGGCTCGAACCTGTAATCTCAGCGCTCTGGGAGGCCGAGGCGGGAGGATGGCTTGAGGTCAGGAGTTTGAGACCAGCCTGAGCAACAGCGAGACCCCATCTCTACTAAAAGTACAAAAGGTGGGCCAGGCGTGGTGGTGGGCGCTGTAGTCCCCGCCACTCGGGAGGTGAGGCAGGAGGATTGCCGGAGCCCAGGGGTGTGAAGTTGCAGTGAGCTGTGATGATGCCACTGGGCGACAGAGCAAGGCTGTCTAAAAAAAAAGAAATAAAAGGAATCTTCAGCCTCAGCCGGTCCTGCTGTTTTCTCACTCCTCTCGAAGGCCTGTGCTACTTACGACCCACGATCCACACTCCCAAGGTGAGGGGAGCAGGGATGCTCCCAGCCCACCTCCTCCTCCTGCCAGACCCGGGAGTGTGGGGTGTGCTCACTCTCACCAGCTGGGCTGTGATTCTCGCTCTGTTTGCCGAAAGTGGGGCCACCCCAGCAGGGTGGTAAGTAGGCCGAGAGCGTCCCGTGGTGCCGGGCTTCCGCATGGAGCTGTTCTGCCCCCTTCCTTCCGGGCCATCCTGGCGTCAGTTGGCACTCCCACCCCGGCCCCGGCCCTGGTCCTCCCTCTGGCCCCTGTGGCTGCTGTGTCCTGCCGTGAAGGCCCTTCTGTGGCTCGCCAAGAGATTGTTCCGAGGACACACGTTTCACCCAGGCCCCCGGGAGAAAGCCTCACTCTGCTCTCACGGAGGAGCGCCAGAGAGGTTTCTTTGCCCATATCAAGATGTCAGCTTTTCAACGCAGAGGGCGCTTGAGGCCATGCTTGTCAGAACTTTCATATTTATGCAGAAGAGGAAGAGAGGTCAGCCTGCAGGGTCTGGCCTGCCCCCTGCCTCCCGGGCCTGGAAGGCTGCCACGGGAGGGAGGCAGGGATGGGCAGGGCTGTCTCTGCCTTGTTAGCGCGGCCAAGGTCCTGTCTTGAGCTGCAGCAGCAGCAGCCGATGCCCCTTGTGACCAGGGTGAGATGCAGTGTCATCAGCAGGGCAGCCCGGCTAGATATTGATTGGCCCTGCAGAGGCCTTGTGGGTTGGCAGGTGGAGCCACCAGCAGATAACCGTGCATGGACCCAGTTAAGCGCAGCCCCTGGAAGGAGCATTTTAAGGTGACAAGACCAGAGTGGGCTCAGGGGACCTCACACCACACGCACAGAGCCCTGCTGCATGGACCAGTAGGAGCAGGGCCCAGGCTCTCACATGCCTCCTCTCAGGGGCCTGGAGGCCCCCCTCCCTGAGAGGACCCCCCTTCTGGGAGCAGGTCCCAGCTCTCCCTCCCCAGCAGAGGGATCTGGGCTGCCTGCCGCTGCACCATGGGGAAGGGGCCCTGGGAGCGCGTCTGTCACTTGTCCTATAAATGACAATAGAGCTAACAAGATATAATTGGCTATTAAAGGAGAAAGCAGCCCTGTAGATGCTGCAGGCTAATTAACCCTGGGAGCGCAGAGCGAGGGGAAGAATCTTCACGTGTGCGTGCATCTGTGCCAAAGCGTGTCTGCCCCGCTGGCATCCAGGGACAGAGATGCGCCCTGCACGGCAGACCTCAGGCCACCCACGTGGAGTCCAGCTCAGGGATCTAGGACCGGCAGGCCCCACTCCCACTCGGAGACCAGAGCGTCAAACCTGAAAAGAGCCTCAGACTCCTCAGATCCTATGCACTCATTATACAGACAAGGAAACTGAGGCCCAGAGAGATGGTGGGACTTACCTGAGGCCACATAGCTGTTCGGTGGTAGAGCCAAGATTGAACTCAGACTTTGGGAAGGCCAGTATGGTCCCGTGTGTGAGGGTCCACCCTGTGTTGGGGTGTTCAGTGTGTAGCGAGGGAGATGATGTCTACAAACAAAGACAGCCCAGTGTGCGGAGCACGGTGACTCAGTCTGAACTGAGCAGTGACTGCTCTCCTCTGCCTGAGGTCCCAGGGAAGGCTTCCCAGGGGAGGTGAAGTCTGAGCCAAGTCTTGAGCAAGATGGTTCTAGATAGAGCGATCAGGGGAGGGCATTGGTGGAGGAGGCTGGGAAGCCCAAGTTTGGCAAGGCCCAAGTGAGAGAGCTGAGGTTGGAGAGGGGCCCTGGAGCCCTGTGTGCACTGTCGAGGCTATTCCGGAAGCAGCGGGGAGTCAGTATAGATGGTGGCTTCCTCACGTTTCTCTTTTGGAAGAGAATAAGGGCAACAAGAATAGGCTTGGGGCTGGGGAGGGCAGGAGCAGGGAGGCCTGGAGGAGGCTGCTGCGGGCTAGGTGGGAGAGGCTGAAGGTCTGGCGAAGGCAGCAGCAACAGCAGCAGGGGTGGATGGGAGGGACAGGTAGGAGCTAAGGGTGCTCCCAGACCAGGGTACCATTACCCGTGAGAGCTCACTAGAAGCCCAGGACTCTGCTCTTTGCACCCTCCTTGCCAATGAACTTCCCAACTCATAGGCTGTCAGAGCCGAGAAGAGGCCTTTAGAAATCTTGCGGTCCCCTCATTTTACAGAAGAGAAACTGAGATCTGGGTGGAGATATGACTGTGGTGGGGCAGCCGCACGCCTGGCACCCTGGTGGCCAGCCCCTGGTCCAGTGTCCTCACTGCTACATGCCACCAGTGTTTCCCCTTATGCATGAATCTGCCTTCTGCCTCCTGGACTCATCCTCTGTTCCTTTCTTTTCCCAAGTTTCCCTTTGCTTCCCTGACTGTGTCACTCCCATTCCACCCAGGGCTGTGTTGCCTTGGCTTGTGGTTCAACAAGGATTAAGCAGCCAGTTATGCCCTTGAGAAGGGCTCTTTGGAGCCCTGGGCTGGCTGTGCTGGTCCCAGAGGAACGATGGAGGACAGGCCACAGGATCAGCTAACTCCAAATCCTGTGTTTGGACCGGTGTAGCTGAGTAGTCCTGTAAGAGAGTTTGTGTCCCTTCAGCACACCAACGGCCAGACGAACGGTAGGTTCCAAGTGAGCTAGAGAGGAGCTGCAAAGCACCCAAAGTTGAATGTCCTCCACACAGAATGGCTTCTGTGAAGGCATGATGCGGGCAGGTTGGCCTCTGCACACTCCCAGGATGTAATTCATGTGGGAATGGCATGGAAGTGTGGGGCTATCACAGTGGGGCTGTCCTTTCTCGGAAGGGCTGGGCATGGTGCAGATATTTTCTCCCATGCTGCTGGTTGTCTGTTCACACTATTGATTATTTATTTTGCTATGCAGAAGCTTTTAGTTTAATTAAGTCCCATTTGTTTATTTTTGTTTTGTTGCCTACGCTTTTAAGGTCTTAGTCATGAATTCTCTGCCTAGCTAAATCAGTGTCCAGAAGAGTTCTCCCTAGGTTTTCTGCTAGCATTTTTATAGTTTTGGGTCTTATATTTAAATATTTAATCCATCTTAGTTTGATTTTTTATATATGGTGAGAGGGAGGAGTTCAATTTCATTCTTCTGCATATAGCTATCCAGTATTCCCAGCACTATTTATTGAAAAGGGTATTCTTTCCCCAGTGTATGTTCTTGTTGATTTTGTCTAAAGACCCAGTTGGTTGTAAATATGTGGCTTTATTTCTGGGTTCTCTATTCTGTTCCATTGATCTAAGTATCTATGTTGATGCCAGTACAATGTTGTTTTGGTTACTATAGCCTTGTAGTATAATTTGAAGTCAAATAATATGATGCCTCCAGCTTTGTTCTTTTTGCTTAGGATTGCTATGCTTGTTCAGGCTCCTTTTTGGTTACATATGGATTTTAGGAAAGTTTTTTCCAATTCTGTGAAAAATGATGTTGGTATTTTGATAGAGATTACATTGACTCTTAAGATTGCTTTGGACAATATGGTCATTTTAACAATACTTATTCTTCCAGTGTATGAGCATGGGATGTTTATTCATTCATTTGTGTCATCTGTAATTCCTTTCATCAGTGTTTTGTAGTTTTCCTTGTGGAGATCTTTCACTTCTTTGGTTAAATATATTCCTATAACTATTGTAAATGAGATTGCCTTGTTGATCTCTGCTGGATCCTTATTGGTATATAGAAATGCTACAGATTTTTGTGTGTTGATTTTGTATCCTGAAACTTTACTAAATTAATTTATCAAATCTAAGAGTTCTTTAGTGAAATCTTTAGGTTTTTCTAGATATAAAATCATATCATCAGTGAACAGGAATAATTTGACTTCCTCTTTTCTGATTTTGATGCCTTTTATTTCTTTCTCTTGCCTGATTGCTCTGGCTGTGAATTCCAGCACTATGTTGAATAGTAGTGGTGGAAATGGGCTACTTGGTTTTGTTCTAGTTTTTAGAGGGAGTGCTTTCAACTTTTCCCCATTCAGTATGATGTTGGCAGTGGGTTTGTCATATATGGCCTTTATTATTTTTAGGTATATTCCTTTTATACCTAGTTTGTTGAATGTTTTTATAAGAGATACTGAATTTTATCAACTGCTTATTCTGTATCTATTGAGATAATTGTATGGTTTTGGTCTTAATTCTGTATGTGTGATGTGTCACATTTATTGATTTGCATATGTTGAATTATCCTTGCATTCTTGGTATACATCCCACTTGATTGTGATACATTATCTTTTTGATGTGCTGTTGCATTCAGTTTGCTAGTATTTTGTTGAGAGGTTTTGTGTCTATGTTTATCAGTGATATTGGTCTATAGTCTTATGTTTTGGTTGTGTCCTTGTCTGGTTTTGTTATAAGGGTGATACTGGCCTCACAAAATGAGTTAGGGATAATTCCCTTCTCCTTCATTGTTTGAAACAGTTTCAGGAGGATTGATATTTGTTCTTCTTTGTATGTGTGGCAGAATTTGGCTGTGAATCCTTCTGATCCTGGGGTGTTCTTTGTTGGGAGATTTTTTTGTTACCAATTCAATCTTGCTACTTGTTATTGTTCAGGTTTTATATTTCTTCCTGGTTCAATGTAGGAGGTTGTATAGAGATTTCCATGAATTGTTTCCATGAATTGATTTATTTACTCTAGCTTTATTAGTTTGTGAGCATATAGTTTATAATAGTCTCTGATGATGGTTTGGATTTCTGTGGGTATCAGTTGTAATATCTTTTTCATTTTTGATTTTGTTTATTTGGATCTTCTCTCTTATTTTCTTGATTAGTTTAGCTAGTAGTTTATTAATTTTGTTTATTTTTTAGAACAACCAACTTTTCATTTTGTTGGTCCTTTGTATTGTTTTAGTGGTCTCTATTTCATTTAGTTCTACTCTGTTTTTGTTAATTCTTTTCTTCTGCTAACTTTAGATTTGGTTTGTTCTTGTTTTTCTAGTTCCTTGAGGTATGATGTTAAGTTGTTAATTTGTGATCTTTATTATTATTATTTTTTGGTGTGCCCAAACTTTTATCTTATCACTGCTTTTGCTGTATCCTATAGGTTTTGGTACATTATGTTTCTATTTTCATTTGTTTCAAAATTTTTTTAGTTTCTGTCTTAATTTCTTCATTGACCTAATGTTTGTTCAGGGAACATATTATTTAATTTCCATGTATTTTTATAGTTTCCAGAGTTTCTCTCGGTGTTGATTTCCAGTTTTATCTACTGTGGTCTGAGAATGTATTTATATGATTTTGACTTGTTTTGTGGCCTAATATATGGTCTGTCTTGGAGAATGTTCCATGTACTGATGAGAATAGTGTATATTCTGTAGTTGTTGGATAGAATGTTCTGTAGATACTATATACATTAGGTCCCCTTGGTATACAGTCTAATTTAAGTTTAATGTTTCTTTGTTGATTTTCTGTCTCAATGATCACTGTCTAATGCTCTGAGTGGGATGTTGAAGTCTCCCACTATTATTGTGTTGCTGTCTATCTCTCTCTTTAGTTCTAGTAATATTTGTTTTATGAATCTGGGTGCTTCAGTATTGGGTGCATATATATTTAGAATTATGTCCTCCTGCTGAATTGATCCCATTATCATTACAGAATGTCCTTTTTGTCTTTTTTTTTAACTGTTTTTTATTCGAAGTCTGTTTTATCTGATAGAATTATAGCTACTGCTGCTTTCTTTTATTCTCTGTTTGCATGGAATATCTTTTTCTACCCCTTTACTTTCAGTTTCTGTCTTTATAGGAAAGTGAGTTCCTTGTAAGCAGCATATATTTGGATTATGATGTTTTACCCATTCCACTAATCTATACCTTAGTGGAGCTGTTAACTCATTTATATTCAAGGTTAACATTGACATGAGGTTTTGTTTCTGTCTTATTGTTAATTATTTTATAGTTATCTTACAAATACTTTGTTTCTTTCCTTTTCTCTGTCTCTGTGGTTTGGTGGCACTTTGTTGTGTTGCTATTTGATTTTTTTCTCTTCCTCCTTTGTTTGATTTTTTTATTAGACCTGTAATTTTCATACTTTCATGTTTTTTCATGATGGTGAATATTGAACTTTCATTTTCATGTTTGATTCCTTTGAACATTTCTTATAGCATTGGTCTGGTGGTGACAAGTTCCTTCAGCATTTGCTTGTCTGGGAAAGACTATTTTTCCTTCATTTATGAAGCTTATTCTTGATATATGATTCTTACCTGACAGGGTTTTTTCCCTTTCCTTTTCCTTTGAAAATGCCATCCTATTCTCTTTTGGCCTGTAATGTTTCTGCTGAGAAGCCTACTGTTAGTATGATGGGGTTTCTTTATAGGTGACTAGACAATTTTCTCTTGCTGATTTTAAAATTCTTTCTTTCCCTTTGACTTTAGACATTCTGATTATAATATGCTGTGGTGAAGTATTTTTTGCAGTGTTTTTTTCCTGGGGATTTCTTGGCCTTCTGTATCCAAATGTCTAATTCTCTTGCTAGACTTGGGAAGTTTTCAACAATTATTTCCTTTAATCTGACTTCTACAAATTTTGATCTCTATTATCCCTAGGAAATACTGATAATTTGTAAATTTTGTTGTTTTATGTAGTCCCAAACATCTCAAAGGCTTTGGTCATTCTTTTTTTATTCTCATTCCTTATTTTATCTTACTTGATGATTTCAAAAGACCTATCTTCAATTTCTGAGATTCTTTCTCTGCTTAGTCTAGTCTATTATTGAAGCTTTTGAATGTATTTATAATTCCTTTAATGAATTTTTCAGTTCCAGAATTTCTGTTTGTTTTTTTTAAAGATGTCTATCTCCATTTGTTTTTTTTAAAGATGGCTATCTCCTTTGTAAATTTTTCTTTCATATCCTGAATTGATTTTTGATTTCTTTGTATTGGTTTTCAGATTTATCTTGCATCTTATCAAGCTTCTTTAAAGTCAATATTTTAAATTTTTTATCTGGCATTTTGAGAATTCCTTTTTTTCTGGAGATACAGTCTCATTCTGTCACCTGGCCTAGAGTGCCATAGTGTCAGCCTAGCCCACAGCAATCTCAAACTCTTGGGCTCAAGCAATCCTCCTATCTCAGTCTTCTGAGTAGCTGGGACTACAGACTTGTGTCACCACACCCAGCTAATTTTGCTGTTTTTAGTAGAGATGGTGTCTCACTCTTGTTCAGGCTGGTTTTGAACTCCTGACCTCAAGTGATCCTCCCTCTTTGGCCTCCCAGAATGCTAGGATTACAGGCATGAGCCACTGTGCCCAGAGAATTTCTTTTTGATTAGAATGTGTTGCCAGGCAGTTGTTGTGGTCTTTTGGTAGTGTCATATTTCCTTGCGTTTTTATGTTTCCTATGTCCTTAAGTTGATATCCATGCATCTGGTATAACAATCATTTCTTCCAATATTTTGAAATTGGTTTTGCAGGGAAGGATTTTCTTTTCTCTTCTCTTTTCTTTTCTTTTCTTTTTTTTTTTAGACAGTCTTGCTCTGTAGCCTGGCTAGAGTGCAGTGGCGTCATCACAGCTCACTGCATCCTCCGACTCCTGGGCTCAAGCGATCCTCCTGCCTCACCCTCCTGAATAGCTGGGATTACAGGTGTGTACCACCACATCCAGCTAATTTTTTTCTATTTTTAGTAGAGATAGGGTCTAGCTCTTTCTCAGGCTGTTTTCTAACTCCTGATATCAAGCAATCCTCCTGCCTCGGCCTCCCAGAGTGCTAAGATGTGTGAGCCACCATGCCCAGACTGCAGGGGAGGATTTTTTTGAAGATGTGTATGTATTGTTGTTTAAGTGGGATTCTTTGACTTTGATTTTGGTTGCCTGTAATCTCTGTTTGATTTCTTCATAGTGCTTAGGAAGTTATGAGACCTCAGCATCTGTTTAATAATTGAATGGCTAAACTTAGAATCCAGTAGTCTTATAGATTTCTGGGTTTCTGCCCACTAGCTTTATGGCCAAGGGAAAAATACTAAACTCTTTGAAACCCAATTTTCTCGTTTGTCAAATGGGATGACAGTATTTCTTATGCTCTTGTGAGGATCAAATGAGATAATAACTGATGTTTTTACAGTGTTTGGCACATGGCAGGTCCTCATTAAATGATAGTTTTTTTTTTTTACTTCTCTTATGATGATATGTATTTGGTTTATTATTCACTAGATTGTGACCTTCTGCAAGTAGGGACTGTATTTTATTCACCCTTGTCCCCTACAGCACTTACACAGTGCCCTGAACATACTAGGTTCTTGGGGAGAGCTGTTGGATTCATTGCTTGCTGGATATCTCTGCCCTCAACTCAGGAGATGCGGCTGAATGAGACAAAACCCAGGACCAACAGGGGGCATGTGGGGGTACCCAAGCCGAGAGGAGTCATAGCCTCTATCTTGGCTTAGAAGCCTGCAAGGCTATGTTCCAATAAAATTTAATTTACAGAAAACAGTTGGCATGTGGTTTTCCAGTTTTCCAGTCCATAGGCGAGTACCACACTGTTTTGATTACTGTAGCTTCCTAGTTAGTTTTGAAATCAGGTACTGTGAATCCAATTTTGTTTTCTTTTTCAATATTGTTTTGGCTATTCAGGGTCCCTTGTGATTTTGAATTTGAAGATCACTTTTTCCATTTCTATAAAAAAAAGTCATTGGAATTTTGATAGGGGTTTTATTGAGTCTATAGATCACTTTAGGGAGTATTGCCATCTTAATATTAAGTCTTCCAATTGATAAACTGAGATGTCTTTTGATTCAATTGAGTCATCTTCAATTTCTTTCAGCAATGCTTTATTAGTTCTTAGTGTACTAGTCTTTCACTTCCTTGGTTTAATTTATTCCTAGGTTTCTTATTCCTTTTCATGCTGTTATAAATATAAAATGTTTCTTAATTTCCTTTTCAGATTGTTCATTGCTGGTATCTAGAAACACAACTTATTTTTGTGCGATAATCTTGTACCCTGTAACATTGCTGAGTTTATTAGCTGTAGTAGTCTTGTGGATTCTTTGGGATTTTCTGTCTGTAGAAAAATGTCATCTGCAAAAGAATGAAATTGGACCCTTTCTCACTCTATATACAAAAATTAACTCAAAATGGATCAAAAGCCTAAATATAATAACTAAAACTATAAAACTATTAGAAGAAAATGTAAGAGTATGTCTTCATGACCTTGGATGTGGCAGTGGATTCTTAGGTTTGACATCTGAACTATAAGCAACAAAGGCAAAAATAGATAAATTAGACCTTATCAAACTTTAAAACTTCTGTTTACCAAAAGACACCATCAGAAAGTGAAAAGAAAACCTAGAGAATGGGAGAAAATATTTGCAAATCATATATTTGATGAGGGTTTAATATCCAGAATATATAAAGGATTCTTTATCCTCAACAACAAAAGACAGCCCAATTTTAAAATGAGCAATAGATTTGAATGATATTACTCCAAAGAAGATATACAAATGGCCAAAAAGCACATGAAAGAATGAATGTTCAACTTCATTGATCATTAAGGAAGTGGAAATCAAAACCACAATGAAATGCCATTTCACACTCACTAGCATGGCTATATATAAAGAATAAAAAAGTAAAAATAAAAAACACCCAGAAAATAACAAGTGTCAGTAAGGATGTGGAGAAACAGAAAGTTTTGTGCATTGCTGGTAGGATGGTAAAATAGTGAAGCCACTGTGAAAAGTAGTTTGGCAGTTGCTCGAAAAGTTAAACATACAATTACCATATGGTTCAGCAATTCCACTCCTTATTACTCAAGAGAAATGAAAACATATGTCCACACAGAAACTTGTACACAAATGTTTATAGAAGCATTATCCACAATAGTCAAAGGTAGAAACAGCCCAAATGTCCATCAACAGATGAATGGATAAACAAAAATGTGGGATACACATACAATGGAATATCATTTTGCCATGACAGGAATGAACTACTGATACATGCCATAACTTGGATGAACCTCAAAAATACAATACTAAGGAAAAGAAGCCAGATGAAAGGACAGATATTGTATGATTCCTTTATATGAAACATTCAGAATAGGTCAATCTACAAAGATAGAAAGCAGATCAGTGGTTCCCAGGGGTTCTGGGGAGGAGGGAATGAGGAGTTATTATACTTAAAAGGTACAGGGTATTCTTCTGGGGTGATGAAAAAGTTTTGAAACTGGAGAGAGGTAATGGTTGCACAACATTGCAAATGCATTGAATTCTATACTTCAAAATGTATGTCGAAATTGCACGAATTATATGAATTTCACTTCAATTCAGAAAACCAAACAGGTGGCAGGATTATGGCCTATGAGCCATAACCAATGTTCTTGAGCAATGTTTTTCAAGCTGCAGGTCAAGACCCATTAGTGCATGGGGAAATCAATATAGTCAGTCATAACCAGCAATTTTAGAAAAATGAAAAAGAGTGGACTAGAACATATCAGTGGCATCGTAGATAGTAAAGTGATATTGTTACATGAAATATTTGTTTCAGTTTTTTATATAGCCATCCTTCGCTGTGGGTGTGAAATGGCATTTCACTGTGGTTTTGATTTGTACTTCCTTAATGATCAATGAAGCTGAATATTCTTTCATGTGCTTATTGGCCATGTGTGTATCTTCTTTGGAGAAATGTCACTCAGATCTATAGGTATGTGGGTCCTGGTTAATAATGTGATATATATTTCTCTCCATAGGCCACAGTTAATAAAAGCTTGAAAGCCACTTTTTCCATAATCCTGTGCCCTGTTTCTTGGGTCAAATCCAATGCCAAAGTCGGAAGCCAACCCACATGTTTCACTCATTTTTTCCCTGGAGGCCCCAGTATCTCTCAGGTGGCTGTCCGATAGCCATATGCCACGGTGGGGCCTCGAGGACATCCCACTTTGGCATGTGACCCCAAATACCACAGGACTGTTTCCCGGCATCTGGCCTAGTCTTAAGCGTGCCAGCCCACACGATCAAGTTCACTTGGTGTCCATGCAGGGCAGACACAGGAACTGCTTCCTGCCTGTTTGCAGGACTTTGATGGTCTATCCTGAAATCCATGCCTCTCCCAGGAAGGGGTGGGTGCTGGGGTTGACACAGTGTTGGGTCATAGCCCTGTGGGGTAGCTGTCAGCGCATAGTAGGGTCCTGGGACTAATCCTGGCCTTTGCCTATAATTTTTTAATGTGCTTTTTGCCACCAACCCTACTCATCTAGCTGTCCTATATAGAATAGATTTCTTGTCTTTTCAACATTCAGAGCCAATTTCCTCTGATCTCCTGGCTGGTTCAGCCCCAGAGTTGTGTCCACAGCTCTCATTTCCCGGCTTCCCTGCCTCTTTCATCGTGCCCATGTTGGCTTTCCGGGCTCTGTGGTGTGAGTGTGCACGTGTCTGTGTGTGAACCTCCCCTCCTGCAGTCCTTACGTGGAGCCCGTGGGTAGGTCACCACAGGGAATGGGGGCTGTTGGTGGGTGGTGGCATGTTCTGAGGTTTTAGGGGCACAGGGGATCCCTTAAGAGGACTGGAGTTGATTTCTGGCCCAGTAAATGTTCAACCTGCTGGAATATTTATCACACAAGACATACAGGTCGTTCATTCCATGCAGTGTCGAAGCAGTTTGGGAGATGAAGAGAGGACAGCGTGTGACCAAGACCGTGGGAAGCTGTGACTGGGGATGGCAACCAGCCCTCACAGCCCTGTGGCTGCCGGCCCAGCAGCCCTCCTGGTTTCAGGTCCCCGGTCTGCAGGTGTGTGCTACGTGGTGGCCTTGTCTCCTACCAGCACTGTTCCTATTTGTCATGAGCACCATGTTAACACACCAGGTGCTGCCAGCGACACCACAGGGCAGACACTGTGACAGGCACCATGGAAGGAATAGATAGCTACAGACCCTCCCTGACTCTGGCAAAGATCCCCGAGCACCCCAGAGGGGCACAGCCACGCAGAGCCTTTTTGTCTTCATCAACATTGAAGCACCAGACTGGGATGTGCCTGCCAGGATAGGGCTTGTCAGGGGATACTGCAGTGTGATGCCCGTTTACAGAGAACTGGAGACAAGGAGAAGGAGAAGGCAACGAGATGAGAACCTCAGGGATCTGTGGAAGGGAGGCATGACATGAGTCAGAGCCACATGCTCTAGGAGCTGGGGACATCAGTGTATCTGTATCACTGTATTGGCAGAGACCAACTGTCCTGGCCACCAGCCTACCAGGCATAGCCACTTTGCTCAGGGCGAACCAAGGAGGGGATGCCTAAGGAAACACCTCCCAGTGTGGGCTGCATTAGCTCTGAACTCTGACCCCCAGCAGACCCCACAGATTTGTCTCTCTCAATGTGGCTCTGTGACTTCATATCCCCCTTTTGGTGACAGACTGGCAAAGGTAAAGAGGTGTGATCAAGAGGCTGGGATCCCAGAGCCTAACCACACTGTTTCCAGGAGTCTATTACCATGTAACAAGCCGTTTCCAAAAATATGACTTAACACAACAACAGTTGTCAGTTTGGCTCACAGATCTTTACTTTAGGCAAGGTTCAGTAGAGAAGGTTCAAAAGGCTTTTCTCTGTCCCTTGTAGCATCTGCTAGATGGGCAGCTGGACAGGGAGCTAGAGGATCTGTTCTAAAGTGGCTCACTCACATGGTTATGGGCTGGAGGCTCTGTCAGGACTAGGGCCAATGGCCTTTGTCCCCCTCCACATGGGCCCCTCTGCTGGCTACTTGAGCTTCCTCACAACATGGCGGCTGAGCTGTAAGACTGAGCAGCTCACAAGAACCAACCATGCAGAACCTGTCCTGCCTTTTATGACTGACCTAGCAGCACTCACATAGCATCACTGGCACCACAGTCACAAGCCCACCTAGCTTCAAGAGGAGGGACCATAGAGCCCCATCTGTCACTGGGAGGTACGCCAGAGACATCCCGGGAAGGACACGTGGATGGAAGATAGTATTGTGGCCATTTTAGGAAAGTACAGTCTCCACATGAGCCATGGAGAAGCAATGGCTGCATTTTGGTGTCACCACATACTCAGAATCCTAAGGGACCTGATGAAGTGGCAGTGGGTACGAGGACAGGATGCAGAGGAAGTGAATCTTTTCACAGGCACAAGAAACGATCCTAACTGTGGTGTCTGTGGTTTCCTTCTGCTCTGGGTGTGGGGGAGGGAGAGAAAAGCTTTTGAGCCGCTTCCTTGAGGTATGTGAGAGACCCTTTGTGAGAAAAACACATCCCCTCCCACCTCTAGTTCGGCTCCACCACGGAAGTCCCTGATGAATAATCCTCATCAGGGAGAGACCAGAAATATCTTCCTGCTTAACAGCCAGGCAGAGGCGGGGAGGAGTGGGGCTGGGAGGTGCTAGCCCCGGCAGCTGGCAGGCCGGCCAGTGTGGGTTTTTTTTCCTTTTGAATCTCTGGGCCTTGGGACAGAGCCACATCCAGGGAGATGCCCTCAGCCTTGTGCTCTTTAAGGGAACGTGAACAGGCTCCAGAGGACAGAGGCAGCTGCTGGTTCCAGAAACGAAGCTGCCCCTCTAAAGGTTAATTGCCCTGAGCCGTCCGCCGTGTCCGAGCAGGAGCAGTTGCCGAGGTCCATTGATATTCCTGCTGATGTTCTGTCGCAGGCTGCACTGGCGCTTTGCTTCAGCTCAGGGCCCTGCTACTGCGAGGCCAGGACTGCTGTCCACACAAACTCCTCTTCCGTTTCCCACCTCCTGCCCGCTCTTGCACCGTGGGAGGCTGGTTTGTGTGTTTGTAGGACTGCAGCCAGCCAGCTGGCTCCTTGCTAATGGCCCAGCGCCTGAGCAAAGGCAGGGCAGCAACCTTTACCTGATCTGGCCTGGGACATTTATAAAACCCAAGAGCTGGGGGACAAACCGTGTGGACGTGAGATGTATAAATAGCCCTCGGGAGAACCTGCCAGCTCGGGAATTCAGAGTCCCTTTCCAAACCATGTTTTTTCAAAGGGAGGGCCAAGGATCGCCTATTTAGAATATTATCTGGAGAACTTATTAAAAATGCAAACTTCAGACCTACTTATCTTGAACGTCTGAATCGGGCACCTGCATTTTAGCAGTTTGAGACCCAATTCTAGTCCCTACCCCAGTCTAGAATGGCCATTCTAGATCCAGTGCCTATTCCCGATCTGGCAGCAGTTCCCTTCCTGTCTGTTGAGCACCTACTGTGTGCCGTGCGCTGTGTTAGGTGCCAGAGACGTGAGGGTAAGTAAGACATGGTAACTAGCAGGGAGAGGACGATTGTTTCCAGAAAATCCTGGACTAAGTTGTATCATCTGAAAATTGGGGTTCGCTTCCCCAGCCCTTCTCTTCACCTTCTACCAGAGTTTTGGAATTACTTCCTAAGGGATTCTCTGCAAAGGCTGACGAGCTTATAGGAAAATAAAAGGTCAGTTTGATAGGAGTGCCGGGGAATCGATGCCATCTGGTTTTGCAATGGAGGATTTTCATAATAACTGTACTTTCCTTTTATATGATACCTTTGACTATCCCTGCAAGTAGACAGATCTAGAAGTGTTTGTTCCACACGCAGAATGCTTTGGACAGCCGTTCACCCATTTCCCAAGGCCTCTTGATTTTGAGGCTCTCTTAGTTTTTTGGTTATACCAAAGAGAGCCTCAGTTTTTGTGAACAGAGAAGCAGAGCAGTGTAGCATAAAGAGTCTTGGGCAAGGAGTAAGATGACCGGATGCACTCGGCTCCCCGTGAGACTTGGAGCGTGTCTTTGCGTGTCTGTTCTCCCACCTGCCACATTAGCACCTCACTGTCTGCCCCGCAGGGACCAAATTGCCAAAGCAGGTGGGGTGCTTTGGGAACCTAGAAGAGGCCACGCGCAGTGTCACGATCGAGCACAAGTACTCTGTGCCTTGGTTCAGAGTTTCTTACGGGTCCCAGCTGAAGAGTGGTCAGCGAGAGGCAGGGCAGGAACAAGATGAAACAATTGACCCCATGTCACGTCCTAGATTCTGGATCCACAAATACAAAGCTTTCCTGTATTTCAATTAATCCTTCCACTAACTTGGAGAAATTGCTAGGACAGATGTTATGCGTACAGTGAGGAGATTGAACTAGATATTTTCTGGGGCCTCTTCCAGCTCTAAAATGAAACGATTCTATTATTTGCCAGACGAGAAAACAGAGTCAAACTGAGCTGAGGCACCGGGAGGTTGAGAGGTCCAGGTGCGGCTACATGGCTCTTTAATGACAAAAGTCAAGATACAGCCGTGCCCTTGCAGCCCTCCCGGGGCTCTGCTCTTCTGACAGATTGCATTGGGTCACTCTGGCCCCTCAGTGGCCACGCGTGCATTGGTTCTGAGTGTGGCCTCCTCCGTGGGCAAAGTGGCCCAGTCCCAGCTGTGCGAGGCCCCTGCTGTGTAGGGCTCTTTCTTCTGAGCGCTGCGATTCTCAATAGAGTCTTTCTTCACTTTGGAATGTTCTGGCCGGTTTCTATGTGCAGGGGCCAAACGAGAGCCCTTTCTCCAGGGAAGAAAGCTCACCTCCAGCCTCCATCCAGGGGGGCCTGGGGCTCGAAGATAGAGTCTTGCACATACACGCTGGCTCCTCTCTGAGCTCTCTGCCACCTCGGGAAAGCAGAATGTTGCTGCTTTACCATTTTAAATGTTAATGATTTGTATTATTTTAAAAATCTGTTTGTGTGCCTGGAGGTCTCTTTGCCAGAGGCCCAGAGAGTAAGGAAATGGGTAAATACTAAATAAACTGGAAGCCTTCAGCAGATGCCAAGACTGTCATTCCCTGGAGGGCAGTGCAGAGCCTGAGCACCTGGCCCCCAGCTGTGCCTAGAGAGCTCCCATGGGGTGGGAAGGCGGGAGTGTGTCAACCCCACCCCCCCCCCCCCCCATGCTCCTGAGCCATGCTGAGCTGCGGGAGGCGGTGAGCTCCAAGTCAGTCTCTCTGATTAATCTTGCACCAGAGCTTGTTATGTCGGGGAAGCGCACCTTCCTCGAGAGACATTAAATATTAATGGCATCAACAGAGGCAGAGGGTAAACGAAAGCAAGTTGTAACTTTTCATTTTAAGGGCAACAGTGGGCGAGAAGTAGGATGAACTTTTCAAGAGAGGCCAAAGGCATTGAGCCTTGGGTTTTCACTTTCTCAGGGGGCTCGCCAGGTGATCTGCACTTTATCTTTAGTCCCAAGTCAGAGACCTCCTGGAGGCCCTCACCTGTCTCTGCCTCAGCTCGAGATGTGCAGGGAGAAAGAGCAAACTCACCCTGGGGGGACCCATTCCACTGGCCTGGTTGGGGGGGTGGGGGGTCCATTTGGGAACACTGCTGAGTTACACCCTGGAATGGGGTGTATTTCTCTTCAAGGGGCATCTCTCAGGATAGCCCAAGTGCAGGCCCTTCCAGGATCTAAGAGCAGACGTTCCCAGAGCAGACAGGGGCCTCCAAGGCCGTCTTTTCCAATCTTTAACCACCTGGCAAAACCATACCAACCAGATTGATCCTTAGTGTTTTCTGGAAAAGAACTTCCCCAAATGTCCATTGCAGGACTGTCCAGTGAGAAGGGGCAGCTAACGTGTCCGGAAGCTTCGGCAGGACTTTTGCGGTTAGAGAGGGATGGGGCTTCTCCCCAGGGGCCTGAGGCCAGGACAGAAAGGCGGGACGTGCCGCCCAGGGGACACGGAAGGGCAGGTTCTGTAAGGGATGTGGAGCCTGCAAGCCCTAGCAACAGAGTCCTCCCCATACTACAGTCTGAGTAGCTTCATTTAGAATGAAATTCGCCCACACATCCATGTGCTCGGGGAATGTTTGTTTCGTGCCTGTGCTGTGCCGTGCACCGTGTGAGGTGCCCGGGACGTCACAGAGAGCAGAGCAGACCAGGTCCCTCCTTCACCCGGCTTACATCCAGTGGGAGATCAGACAGGTCCGTAAGCAGTAACTGTAAAGTAGGGGACACACTCGGGTACCAAGCATGCAGGATGCTAAGGGAGCCGGGGCGCAGGGACACTCAGCCTGCCCCTAGCAGGTAGCGGAAGGCCTCTCCGAAGAGGTGAGAGAGGAGCTGAGTCCTGATGTCCAGCCATGTGGTCTGCTGGGGCGAGGGTTGGGCAGAGAGGGGGCAGAAGTGACAGAAAGTGACACTAGAGAGGAAAAGGAACCAGGCCTGCTGGCCTCATGAGGGACCTCAGCCAAGGTAGCCTGTAACCATTTCTGCTCCATCAGGAGAATCTCCTCCAAACGCAGTCATTTCTGTGCTTCACAGAGGCCATGGACCTTGTGTTCTTTTCTCTTAAATTCATGCTCTGCTAAAATCCTGCAAGAGACGGGGAGCTCACTGCCTCCTGAGGCAGCAGCCTGGTTGTCAGTCAGTTCTTTTTGATGTTGGGTCCAAATTGGAGCCTTATCTCTTCTGCTGGCCTGGTTGGGCCCTCCTGGCCCTTCAGAAGGCGGACTCCTGATTCTGCACCTGCAACCAAGCAACCACACTGCTTCCCAGTCTTGTCTTCCCTGGGATGAATATTCCCTGGCCCATCAGTCACCTCTCAAATGATTTGATTTCTACGTGTGCCACTAGCCCGGATCCCTTCTTTTTCTGGTTTGTCATTGTCCTTCTGAAAGGGGTGACTATACTAGTCGCAGTGACCTGCGTTAGTCTGGCAAGAGCAGAGATGAGAGAGGCAGTCCCTTCTTTTGTCCCAGACACTCTGCTATTATTAACACAGCCCAAGGCCGCACTTTTTTATGAGCAGCAGTTTGTCACCGTTGGCTCATGTCAAGTGTGTGGTTCAAAAAAACAAATGAACAAACAAAAGCTCATGTCTTTCTCTTTTAATAAACATGTCCAAGCCAAGTGTCCCCCTGTTTATAGGTCTGCTATTGATTTTCTGAATCCCAATGCAAGACTTTACATTTCCAATCCAAGATTTTGTTTGAATGATTTTTCCTTTCTTTAATTGGCTTAATTGGTGTTCTGTTCCGCCGGTTAGTGTGAGTTTGGATTTCGTCACTTGACATGCTAAGTGTGCCCCCTCCTAGTTTTGTGCCCTCTGCAGACCCCATCAGCGTGCTCTATGTGTTGCTATTCCTGGCACCTGCAGAGCCCCCCCAACCCTGGCTGGTAAACTCCATATGGGAGGAGGAGGAAGACAGAGGGGGGGCTACCCTTGCGTCCCTGACACTGGGCTATTCAATCATTGTCATGTTGTAATTGGCAAATGCAGAAAGCACCAATGTGTTTTGTGCTTGGAACCCTTTACCAGGCTAGGTTTAATTGCAATGGGATTTATGACCACGGCTTGTAGTAGGTAATAGATATGGCTGTGTCTCTTTCATCCTCTCTGGCTACAGAAGATTTTTAAGGGAGGAGGAAAGACACGTGGGACTGGAACAGGGAAACTGTGCGGGGTGAAGAAGTGGCTACAAGTGACTTGATGAGTTGTAGCTGCTAAGGTTGCCCTGAGAGATGTACAACATGAATATTCATAGTTCCTTTCACTTAGGGAGCTGCTTTGCTGGCCTTATCTCCTCGCAGCAGCCTGGGAAGATAGGGAAAGGAGGGCTCAATTCTCCATTTTACAGAGGGGGAAATTGAGTCGAGAATGGATTTGCTGCCGATTCAAGGTCCCACGGAAAGTCATGAATAGAATCGCAGCTGGAATCAGGACTTGGGCTCTGATCTTCCCACCACAGAGCACCTGCTCCTCTGGCATTATTCGGAGGAGCACATCTCTGCTCATCACTCATTTCTCTTCCATCGTTATTTCAGAGATAATGGATACAACAGTGCATTGTAAACGAAAGCCTAGAGGTGCTAGCCATGGTTTCCATTGTTATGACAGGGGACGCGCTGTGTGCCAGACACCACGTGGCTGCAGAAGTGTATGATACACTACTAGGTTTTTCAGTAGGAGTGGCTTTAATAATGCCGGGAATTCACCCAGCCTCGAGGCTCATCTTGACTTTCAATCCACGGCTCAGGGGGTTTTTGGAGAAAGGAACGTGCTAGTGCATGTGTCTGTTGCAACCTGGAGTAAAGGTGAGAGTCTCTCAAGAAGGAAAGGACTGGCTGGGCGCGGTGGCTCACGCCTGTAATCCTAGCACTCTGGGAGGCTCAGGCGGGAGTATTGTTTGAGCTCCGGAGTTCGAGACCAGCCTGAGCAAGAGCGAGACCCTGCTTCTACTAAAATAGAAAAATTAGCTGGGCATAGTGGCGCATGCCTATAGTCCCAGCTACTTGGGAGGCTGAGGCAGGAAGATTGCTTGAGCCCCAGGAGTTTGAGGTTGCTGTGAGCTACAATGATGTCACTGCACTCTACCCAGGTGTCAGAGGGAGACTCTGTCCTCTGTCTCAAACAACAACAACAAAAAAGAATAATCCTTTCTTTCCTGCCTTTTCTCTATTCATCCTATTTACTTTTTCTATTGGCAGTTATTTGCTGAGCACCTACTGTGTGCCAGGCACTGAGCCAGGTGCCCTCAATACAATGGTAAACAGGCAGGAGCAGTTCCTGGGCTCTTGGAACCTAAATCTCATGGGAGATGGGGGAGAAACAAAGGCCTAAGCACTTACTGGAAGCCTCAAGTCTGTCCTGGTGGGAGGAGCATGGAGTGCTACAGGGTCACATAGCAAGGCCTGTGACCTGGTCTGAGAGTTAGGAAAGGTTTCCCAGAGGGAAGCATGACTCAAGCTGAGACCTGAAGTTTCAAAGGTCTGCATTAACCTAGAGGAAGAGGATGTGGAAGGTGCTATCTTTAGGGGGAAAGGCATGTTCAAAGGCCTGGAGCAAGAGAGAACACCGTGTTTTCTTGAAATGTAGGGAAGCCATGGGAAGAGAGAAGCCTGGAGAGGTAGGCAGGGGCCAGCTCATAAAGGGCCTTAAGGGTCTTGTTAAGGAGGCCTGGACGTTAGCCCAGTACAAGGGAAAGCTCCTGCTCAGTTACAGGCGGAGAGAAGCATGGTGATTTCTATTTTGGAGAGATTCCTGCAGCGGCAGTGAGGAGACTGAATGGGAGGGGCAGGCTTGGTGTCTCCTGCTGATTCCCAAGTGCCTCTGGGCTTCCCAGTGGAGCTGTCCATGATATAGGTAACCTACTCGATGTGTGGGTCCGGAGCTCAGAAGAGAGGTGCAGGCCGGAAATACGAGCTCGCCGTGTCTCTGCTAGCACAGGGTCCTGGCCCGCTGCCGGCGTCAGCTTGTCCCACAGTCATAGAAGCTGAGAACATGGACGCTATCACGGGGAAGAGGAGGGACTGGGGCAGAATCTGAGGAGCAGCCCCAGGAGGGCAAGCAGGGAAGCCCAGCCTGCAAACAATCGGGGGAAAAGAAGCCCCTTTTGGAGAATCGCAGACCCCTTTGAGCATCCAGTGAAAGCTGTGTGTCCTCTCTCAAAAAACACAAAGCTAAAAAGGGGATCCAAAGCTCATGAGCCCCAGAGAGTGATCTGTGAACGTGGATGAACAGCCCGTGGCCTAAGGCTTGTCTCTGCCCCTCTGAGCTCCTCTTGCTTTCCCTGCTTGTCTGGTTTGGCGCCCCCCCTGCTCCCTCCCTTCCATGTTTCCTGCCAGACGTGTTCATTTTCCCCACCAGCACCTTCCCGGTCAGGTATGGAGAACGACATTTGCAAAGGGCTTGGGGATTCTCATATCCTGGTGGCCCCGAACCACCAGAAAGGAAACGCCGCATGTTTGCAGCTCTGTTTCACACCAGGCCCCACGGGGCCGCGCCGTCTCCCCTCTGTGCGGCTGGGGGCCGAGGGGCGGACGTTCCCACTTCTGAGATGGAACTGGGGAGACTGAAGCAGAAAATAGGACGCAGCCTCCTCCGGGCTCCAGCTTTAATTTGACTCAAATGCATCAAACGTCCGTTTTCCGGAGCCCCTTCATGATGCAAAGCAGAGTGGATTCCAGGTGGGGGAGCCACCCGGGCAAGGCACGAGGTAGGCCACCCTGAGCGGAGAAAGGGCTTCAGTGTAGTTCAAGAACTGAGTGTGTGGGAAGGTGTGGTGGGGAGACTGAGGCTAGTGGGTGTCTGGAGCCCAATACAGGCAGTCCTAAACGCAAATGGGTGAGGGATATGCACGGTCCTGTAAGGCAAGGTTTTTGAAGCGGGCGTGACCACGTCAGAGCCGAGCTGAAGGTTTGCAGGAGCCCAGATGGATTTGTACAATTATGAAGCTCATTCATTACCTTACATGAATTGAGATGCTCCGTGCGGGCTTGGAGCTGTGATACAAGAGATGCACAGATAACTGAGATGCGATCGCTGCCTTCTGAGGGTTGGTGGCCAGGCTGGGGACGCAGAAACCCTGCGTGCTGAGTAGATAGGGGGAAGCTCAGGCCCTCAGCACACTCCACCTGACTTCCACCCACTCTGCACAGGAAGCCTTCCTGCAGTTAGAGGAGAAGGACTTGTTCTCTCCCTGACGTTTTCAGGAGAGAGAGCCTTTCCCAGCTGCTGCCACTGTGACCAGAGCACGAGGGCTGGATTCACATTCTGCAGCCTGAGAGTTCCCCAACCTGGACCCTGGTGAGAAAACCTATTTACACAACCTGGGCTGAGAAGTTAGCTCGGAGGGCTAGAGAGGGCACGGGCAGGGATTAGGATTCAAATCCTCTAAATATTTGCTGCAGGGACTTTCATGCCCAAGAGGGGAAGGAATGCGGAGGCTGTGGCTCCTTGTTGCTCTGGCAGGCAGTTTGGGCTCCTGCTGGGAGATTTCTTCCATGACCGGATGACCTTACCTCACACAGGGGCCAAAGGGCCTGTGTTTGTCGCAAACCTGGTCACCTTAGTGTGAGCCCCGGGCTGGGACCCCTGGCTGGGCTGATGTAGAGTAACTGAGGGATGGGAAGGAGGAAGCAGCTGCACACACCCAGGTGGTGGGCAACGCCGCAGGAACGGATGCTTCCAGAAAGGACACTGCCGTGGGGCACCCTTTGGAAATGTTTACGTTGTCACTGGGGCAAGACCTCGCTGCCCCTTGGGGCTTCCTCCCCGCTCCCCCTGTTCACTGAGCTTGCTCACAGGTGTGGCGTGAGAAGGACCTGGTGACGCTTAGGTAGTGCAGAAGGACAGGGCCATCCTCCCCTTTGCCGCCCCCTCCCGCCCCTCCTAGCCTGTTTAGACAGAGACTGCAGGGCCAGGAAATCTGAGCCCTACAAGGAAAAGCGCTGGGTTCCAGAGTCTGATTTGTGACATTGGCTGTATCCGCTGCTGTCTTTGGTCCCCACTCCCTCACTTATGAGAAAGGAGATGAGAATCCTCTGCTCCCCGTCTCGCCAAGGGGACAGGAGGCGGCTGCGTGGGCTGATGGAAGCGCTTTGGTGGGGGCAGCCCTGCACCTTCTAGCGCTGGGTTTAGGGCAAGACCGTGCCACTGTCGCCGGGCCAGAGACTCCTCTCCCCTCTCGCCCAGGCTGAGCAGCCGGGGGCTGGCGCAGAGCTCCGCACAGCTCTGGGGCAGAAAATCACCAGGCTGCGCCACCCCAGCCACAGCTCTGCCCCCTCTGCAGCCGGGCGGCTGTCTGTGGCAGGAGGGCTTGAGGAAATTCCAGATAGAATTAAGTCAGCGTGACGGTTTTTCCCCTGAAGTGTCTGTCTAGACACAACGCCTGATTCTGGGAAAGGAAGATCGTAAGTCATTTGCTTGCTGCTTTGGGGGCCGAGACTCCCCCACTCCTGCCCTCTCTCCTCCCTTCTAGCGCCTTCCTCCCTCCTCCTCCTCACCAAGAACAAAGACTGGGCTCAGCCCTAAGGAAGCCGCTGGGCCAGACGTGCGTCCTCCAGCCCCCCAAATCTACAATCGAGTCAGGGTTCCCAGCGGCTTCTCCTCTTCCTGTCTTGAGCCAGGCATTCTGGAAACGGCAGAACCACCTCCGACTCCCAGTAGACTGAGGAATGGCACGACCAGCGTCTCTAAGGCGCTGAAGAGGAGCCTCGTCCATTTCCATTTCCCTGGGGACGGAGTGGGAAGAAACAGGTCGAGGCCAGGGCAAGCTGGATTCAGGCCCGGGTCAGGGGACGGCTGAGTGACGCTGGCTGTGATGATTTGCTTGGCTCCTTGCGCCTCTGCTGCTAGCGTTCTAAGCCAGGGACATTACCCTCCAACTGCAAGGTTACAGCTTATCCTGTCTCTGCGCAGGGCTAATCCTGCCCTGCAACGACGGAAGCAAGGCGGGAGCAAGTCGAATGCATACTGAGCACTGTCTGTATGCTAAGGCTGAGCCAGGCACTTTCCTATCTAGTACTTTCCCCACCCGGAGTGGCCAGGCGGATGTCCAGGGCTGTGGGTCTGTGGCCTTGGAGAGCCAGCGTGGCTGCTGTCCCAGGGCCTGGCAGCACCCACCTTGGGCCCTGACCCCCAGGCTGCTTGGGCCTATTACCCCTTCCCTGCCACTCTGCCTGCTTTCAGTTCCTGCTGCCTCTAATCCAAACCATTTCAGGACCAGCCAAACCCTGGTTTTAACAACAGGAGTTGTTCATCATGGACATGGCATGCTAAGAAAGAAGGTGGCCTCTCCCAGTCTTTATAGGATAAGGTTTATATAAGCAAAACAACAGGCTTTGGGTTGCTTTTCTTTTTTAAAAATATACACATTTACTCTTTATTTTGATAAGTCGCATGAATGAGGGTTTTTTTTTTAGTATATAATGAATATTCTGAATTTTAAATAAAATACATCAGATTCTAAAGAAATCCAACAAATCAGAGATCTCAGCTTCTTCTACAGATATACTATTAATAATTTAATAGCATTTTATGCATGCTTGGATGAGTCCATAAACAAAAATAAGTTTTTAAAATAACAGACTATAGCAACTTCTGTAGCCACAGGAAAAGTAGTATCTCCTATAACCTGGCCTAGGTAGTGGGGGTGGGGGTGGGGGTGGGGGTGGGGGTGGGCTGACCCAGATGGCTTCCTTCCAGAGAGAACCTGGTAGAAGATGAAGGCTTTGGAGTCAGATGGATCTAGATTCAAATCAGCTCTGACACTCACTGTCCGTGTGACCTTGGGCCAACTATCCTACCCTTTTGATCTTGAGTGCTGCCTCTTTTGGTAAAGTCAGACCGCTGATGATGCCTGGCTCCTGGTGACTACAGAGATGGGCTGGGATGCAGTCGGTGGTCAGTGTCCTGGGGGCCCGGCCAGCTGCTGTGCAGATTGCCCCTCCCTTCCTCCTGCCCTCTCCTTTCCTGCAGGCCTGGGGAGTCCGGAGTTGTTTGTGCACACTCCTTCTCTTCCTAAAGAAGGTATTTAATGTGAAATAAAGAGTTAAATAAGCTTGTCTCCCACTTGGCCCTCTAAATATTCAAACCCAGAATTTACAAAATAGAAAATTAAGGGACAGTGACTAGACTTATTACAGCAGGATCCTTCTTTTTGTGTAAAGGTATCTGCCGGGCACTTGCACTGCAGAGCGTTTTTCTCCACGGTAGCTGCCATTATCCATTTGACAGAGAAGCTGAGAAGAGGCTAAAAGCTAAAGGCTTAAACGTTAGGGACCTTTGTTTCTTAAAGATCGATTGGAGAAAGCGATAAGATAGATGGGAAAGTAAAATTTGGGGAACCTGGGACTTGATTTATAAAAATTCAAGTTGTTTCAGGAAGACAACTTTTGCATACAGCAAAGCACACCTGAAATGGAGAGGCTTGCACGGTGCTTGTGCCTGGAATGCTGAGCACATTGTGTGTGTGTGGTGCATATGTGTGTGTGTGTGTGTGTGTGTGGTGCATATGTGTGTGTGTGCATATGTGTGTGTGTGTGCATATGTGTGTGTGTGCATATGTGTGTGTGTGCATATGTGTGTGTGTGTAAAGAGAGAGGTGTAGGGCAGGAGGGAAGGAGAGGGTGGCACTGAGAAGCCAGGGCTCATTGGCATGACCATTAAAACTACCTCTGCTCGTCACAGTCACAGCACATTAAGGCCTGCTGAGGCGGGATTGGTCGTGAAATCGACCAACACTGCATTCTGTGTTTGACTCTGGTTTATCGTAGCTGTTTTCTCCAGACATCCTCTCTTATGTCTTTGGCTGTGAGAAAGCTACTATAGATTTTCCCACCACATTCCAGGTCTCAAGGCTGACTCTCCGCAGTCTTGCACCTGGGGGAGGTAAGGAGCTGTTTGGGGTGGTGCCTGGGCCTCCAGACCGCAGGCCTGGACAGTGTGGGAGGTAGGGGCTGGCAGTGCCGATGTGCCCTGCTTCGGTCAACATTAGTTCAGGACTGGGAAGGAAAGAAGCTTTCAGATGGGAGAGCACCGTGCACAGCCACAGGGTGTTGGCGACGAGGCCGAGGAGATTGGGGAGGGGGAGGAGGTGCTGACACCCAGGTAGGCAATTGGGACTTGATATTTATTCTATGAGAGTGGGGCTGGGGAGGGGCAGGGAGGGAGGTAGACTGAAGAGTTTAGCTATATTTTAAGAAGTTAGGGGCCAGGTGCAGTGGCTCATGCCTGTTACCCTAGCACTTTGGGAGACCTAGGTGGGAGGATTGCTTGAGGCCAGGGGTTGGAGATCAGCCTGAGCAAGAGCAAGACCTCATCTCTACAAAAAAAAAAATTATCTGGGTGTGGTGGTGCGCTCCTGTAGTCCCAGCTACTCGGGAGGCTGAGACAGGAGGATCATTTGAGCCCAGGAGGATGAGATTGCTGTGAGCTATGATGATGACACTTGCACTCTAGCCAGGGCAACAGAATGAGACTGTGTCTCCAGAAAGAAAAAGAAAAGAAGTTAGGGGTGCAACATGGGTTGGTGGGTTAGACGGGTTAGACGGGGAATTAAGAAAATGAATCATGAGTGTGTGATGGAAAGGACGGAGGAGTGGAGGGCGGCAGTGGAAAGGAAAGGAGAGAAGAACGGGAGGGCAGGAGAGAGGGCAAGTTGTTAAAGATGACTCTGAAGTTAGATGTGTTCATTCACTCATGTAGTCGCTCATTCATTCTTTCAAGTAGTAATCACTGAGCAGCACCGGCTGTGTGCTACATGCTGGAGGGAAAGACATGCTTTTCGGGAGTCTACTGTCTGGCGGAGGGTTTACAGACACAAACTCGGGCACTTATAGCAGCTGTGGGAGCCTATGGGGGGCACTGGCTGGAGCTCAGGGGAGTGGTTTGGGAAGACTTTTGGGAACAGGCCACCTTCAAGCTGTGAGCTCGTCGACAAAATCCTATAGTGAGGCCAAGGGGAAAAACGGGCCGGGGGAGGCCATCTGGTTGGCAAGCAGAACACGGTCGATGACCTTCGAGAGAGCAGTTCCAGGAGAGTGAAAGCTATGGCAAAGGCCGAGTTTTAAAATACAGTGTATTGACAGCAAATTCGAGGTACAGTAAGGCCAACAGATTAGGGGACAGTTGCCATTGAAAACATAGTTTGGTACTCACAGTTCCCAAAAGGAAGGGGCAGGACACTCCACGGGGGCTACCTCCACTGAGGTAGCTTTCCACCTACTGCTCTTCCGGGCCTCATTCCCAAGCCCTGCCCTCTGCACTGACACTCCACGAGAAGATGGGCAGCAGATGGGCCTCCACTGAGCACTGCCCATCTGTGGGAGATGTCCCAGTTATCGGCACAGCAAGGGTAAGAAGGAGCAGCCAGGACCTAGAAGCTGTGGATCCGCCACTCACAGCTCCATGGCCTCAGGCAAATCACTGTATCAAAGAGGGTCAGGACCAACAATTAAGAAACTGAGGTTTAGAGGAGAAAAGTTGCTTGCCCAAGGTCACACAAAAGTACCAAATGGTAAATTCCAGGCCTTGGAACCAGACCTTCAGCCCAAGTGTTCTCGCATAAAGTTTGCCCACGTGGTCTCGCATAAAGTTTGTCCCATATCATGTTTGTCTCTGTACCAGGGCCAGCAAGTCTGCGCTGCCTTCCTCACCGTGGGTAGGACATCTGGAAGTGCTTGGGAAGCTGTGAAGCTGTGTACCAGTGGTTCTCAGCGGGGGCGGTACCTATTTTTTTTTTTAACACTTGTAAAGTTTGAGGTATTATTTACTCATAGTAAAATTCACTTTTTATAAGTGCAAAATTCTATGAGTTTTGACAAATGCATACAAGCATGTAACCACCACCATATTCAAGATATAGAATAGTTGCATCGCCCCTCAAAATTCGTTTGTGCTATTTTGTTGTCAGCTTCTCTCCCTACCCCAACTCCTGGCAACCACTGATCTGTATTCTGTCCCTATAGTTTTTCATTTTCCAAAATTTCATTTAAGTGGAATCATACAGTGTGCAACCTTTTCATCCGGCTTCTTTCACGTAGCTTAATGCATTTGTGAATCCTCCATGTTGTTACCTGTATTAGAAGTTTGTTCTTTATTATTGGATAGTATTCCATGGTTCGAATGGACCACAGTGCATCTATCCGTTCACCAGATGAAGGGCGTTGGGTTGTTTCCAGTTCTTGGTGACCATGAATGAGCCATATAAATGGTATTTTATAGTAATATATATTGAGGAGGCCTGTTGTAAATTTGTTAGGCCAATTTTGGTTTTTACAATGATTGGGCAGGGAGCACTACTGGCATTAATGGGCCAGCCCTGGTATTGGTGCCCTTTAAGTTTCTGTAAAACACAACAAAGGCATTTTCCGCTTCCTGCTAGACTTTTAGTTGTTATATTGGATGTTCATGAAAGTGATAAATCTATTTATAAATGTTTAAACCTGGAAACTACATTTTATTTGTAAATACAGATTATTTTTTTGGTTAAGATTTAGTATGCATTGAATTTTCTATGAATGTAACTACTAGGTAGATTGAGAAGATTATACTTTGTTTTGTTCTAAATTTTACCAAAATTTGTGCACCATTTTGGAAAATCACATCACTCTTGCCAACTTGGCTTGTGGTATTTGAGTTGCCAACACAACACTCCTATATTAGGCTGAATTTGTCATTGCTTTGTTCATGGTGAGTCTACATAAAGGTGCAAATATCTAACTCTTTCATTATGTCTTCCAGTTTAGTCACACTCAGGCATTTGCATAATGAAATACTTATTACTTCATTATAAATTGCTTTCTTTTTATTGCAACTTTATATTATAGTTAGGGATTATGTGGATTTTTAAAAACAATTAAGTATGTAGTTACAAATAAATTTTATTTCAGAATAGAAAAGGAGCATTATAAAATATTCATTATGGAAAGAGAATGTTTATTCTAACAGAGCTGAGAACCACTGCTCTTTACAGGAGTTTGGATATGCATCCAACAGCATTGACAGGGCCCATGTCCTGAGTGAAAGGCTTGGGTTGGGGGTTGGAAATTTTAGGAAAACATTCATGTTGCAGAGCTTGCTATGGCACAGGGCTTGGCTCCCTTGGCTATCTCCAGAGGCATTTGGAAATATAATTAGCTGGCAAGTATTTATTGAGCACCTGTTATATACCAGGTGCTATCCCTGTCCATAAGGAGAATTCTAGTGGTGGTGATGGTAGTGGTGAGAGGGTATACAGACAAATAGATGGAAAAGATAATTTCAGGCACTGATGAGTGCTAAGACAAAGATAAAAATAGGTAACACCTAGGGTGTCCAGGAAGGCCTCTCTGAGTTAGATCTAATGGTAAGAAAGATGTAAGTGTTGCAAAGATCTAGGGGGGAAATATTCTAATCACAGGGAATAGTAAGGACAAATGCCTGAGATAAGAAGCCATTGGGCATGTTGCGAGGACAAAAAAGAAGACCAGATGTCAGGAACATAGAGACTGAAGGGAGACAAAGGCAGAGAGCACAGCATGGTCCAAATTATGTAGGACGTTACAGGCCATGGTTAGGTGTTGGAATGTCATTGTTTGCAGTGGAAAGCCTTTGGGATGTGTTAAACATGGCAGTGATGTATCTGAGTTATGCTTTAGGGAGACCACTCTGGCTGCCCTGCAGAGAGACCAGTTAGGAAGCTAGTGTGGAAGTCCAGAAGAGACGGTGGAGGCCTGGACCAGGGTTAATCAATGGAGATGGTAAAAAGTAATTGAATCAGGGTGTGTTTTGGAGGTAGAATGGCCTGTGGCTATAATTAATTTTGGAGTGTGAGGAAAAGAGACTGACTTCCAGGTTTTCGGCCTGGGTAATTGGGAGGGAGGTGGCCATTTATTGAGATGGGAAATATTAATAGAGATAGATTTCAGGAGGGAAATTGGCTTCTTTTGGCTATATTAAGTTTGTGACACATATTAGACATCCAAATAAAGATATCAATTAATAATTGGGGACACAAGTTGAGAGATGCAGGTTGGAGATATATATTTAAAAGTTATCAGCAGGAGAGATTTTGGTAAAATAGTGGCAGTGGTAGCAGCCTAGTTTTTGGATCTTCCCAAATCCCCACATAAAATAGAACAATGAGATAACAAAACCAAAAATTCATAGGCAACGTTTACAATAAAACTAGGTGACAGAGTATTTCCATGAGCTCCAAAATACAACAGGGTGGGGGAGAAACGACTAACAAATACAAGACGTGTCTGTTATTGGTGTCCAAACATGAAACAAAGGAAAGATTTCTGAGAACAAGAGAACATCAAAGTAGCCACAGATATTCACTAGACAATGTGGTGGGCCAATGTGAGGATAGTAGCTGAATCTGGGAGGGGTTCTGCATACTCCAGTAGTATGGTCCAGCAGACGGACCAAAGGGGCGAGTGCAGTGAAGCTCCTACATATTCCCAAAACTGACCTGTCAGGGCTTCCTTCCAGAATGTTCCCTGAAGAGAAACTGCTGGGAGTGGAAGAAAAATGGAACAGGGCCAGGATAATAAAGACAAAGTCTAGAGAAAAGTTGGAGAGGGGAACAGAACCAGGAAATCCCGGAAAGCAAGTCATCATATATCTTTTTAACACTATATAAAACAGTAGGAGTGGAAGGCCTGTGGAGACAGAAAGGGTGTGTGAGTGAAGCCTCGTTCTCAAAGTTCAGGAAAATGTATTTCATGTAAAAATGTATTTCAATGTAAAATGAAATGTATTTCAATGTAAAAATGAAATGACTGGATTCAAATTCCATATGTATTACTGTAGGAAAGGGAGAATAAGAGGAATAATATCCTTGCTGACCATCAGAACACACCAGAAAGACATGCTCAAACAGGAAAAATAAAGCTATAGCATACTATTTTATGATAAGCTCAAAAGCATCTTAAAAGTTTAAATTATAAGTCATAAAAGATAACATAAATCAGAAGTAGAAAAACTTAGAAATAGATGATAGAATTCAAGAAATAACTAGAAGGAAAAATCATTTTATAAGGAACACAAAAGCAAAATTAATAAACACTATAAATAATGCCTATGGGAAATAAAAGGCATACAGGAAGGAAAATTTTTGAATCCAAAAGACATTAAGAATGAGATAAATATGGTTTGTGAGAAAATGACAAATATTGAAGATAGGCAAAGAAGATCCAATACATGGATAATGGGCATCTCTAAAGCAAAAAATAAAAGCAAAGTAACAGACCAAATTCTAAAAATTAGAAGTCAAAAAAGCCTCATGAAATTAAAAATATATATATTTAAATTTGTACATTGAACGAGCATATTGTGTACCTGAGAATATTGACCCAGAGAGACCAAGACATGTTGTAGTAAAATTACTGTGTTTTAAAGAAAAAGAAAACAAAATCCTATGGGCATCTAAGCTAAAACAGTAAGTGACTTACAGGAGAAAGAAAATGATATTATCATCAGACTTTTCTACAGCCCATATGTTATGACAGAAGAAAATGGAATAACATATCAAAGTTACTCAGGAATGAAAATGCGAGCATCAGCCAAGGATTTTATATTCAGTAAAATAGACCTTCAAGTATAAAGAACACAAAATATAATTACATAGCATGTAAGAACTTGGAGAATATTGTGCTCATGAGCCCTTCTTTAGGAATCTGCTGGAGAATGAGTTTCAGACAACAAAATCACTAGAGACACTGACATAAAACTAGTGGTGAGCATTAAACATACAGTTACTTGTAGAACTAAAGACTAAGTGAAGGTTAAAAGGGATATATTATGATCTGACAATATAGATATAGTATTAAAAATGCAGTGAATGGAGATGGTATATGCAAGATATTTTAAACTTTTTTTAGTAATCATAATTTGCTATTAGTGGTATTATTATTATTAGTAGTAGTAGTATTCTGAGACTGTCATATATATAGTGTGGAATAAAGCAAATGAATAATTATGGGCCATTCTAATTCTATCATTTCTGTGTCTTTGAGCACCAAGCAGTCTCAGTTCAAAAGAACGGAAATGCAGAGTAGCATAGCAGAGGTAAAATTGTAGATTTGAACTTGAATTTGAATCTTTAACTTTATATAAATATATTCCCTCTGCCCCTCCTATGTCCACTGAGAAAGGCCTAGAAACTATGACCGAGAGATGCAGCGAGATCTCTTATGCTCAGATTACGGTGTGACATACCATTTCCCATGGAAAGAAACCAGGGTTTCTTGGAGAAATGGCTGGTCCCAGGTCTGGGCAGAAGACAGACAAGGTGAGCCTGGAACAGGTCATGTTGAAAGGACTTACGAGCCAACGTAAAGAGACTCCCAGTGGCCAAAGATGACAATTTGAGCTTTAATAAGGATAGTAATTACGATGGATTGAAACCTGTGTTTAAACATGGGTTTTAATACGTTTACATTCAGGAGTCCATGATGACATTTTAAAAATTATCTAATTGGTCATATTCTGAGGATGACAGAGAACTGATTTATCTTGAAAACTGGGTAAATAAAAGGAAATAAGCGCTTATCCTGTCATTCTTATCTGAACTCTACCCTGGGTAGCCAAATAATAGATGAAGGGCAGCCTGTCTGTATAAAATTATTCCAGACGATATATGAAAACTAAATGATTCATGGATCCAGGCTTTAGATTTCAGGCACTGAGCACCAAGAGCTTCTAATACCAAAAAAAAATGAGCAAAAAGCAGGCATTATTTGCCTCCTCATGAAACAGCAGAATGTCACTATAGTTTTGGCTTAAAGGGATTGAACTTGAGCCTGATCAAGCCTCAGAATTCAGCTGCCAAATTCAGGAGCACAGAGAAGGGGGGTGTGTTGAACTGTATGTGACTCTGCAGGCAGCAGAATCCAGACTAGGGGAAACTCCACCGGGCAAACGAGCAGAGAAATTATAAGGAAAGGAAAGAGATAAAGGAGGGATCTGTAAATTAAAAGAGAGAAGACATAAGATTTCAAAAAAATGGGCAAGACTAAACTACAGTGTCTGGGAATGCACTTGGGTGATAAATAATAAAAGAAAAAAAGACACAAAGAAGTGATCACTCTGAAAGTCAGGGAAGTGGTTACTTGTGCAGGGGAGGGAGGGGCTGTGATAGAGATGGGGACATGGAGGGCCACCCGGGTGGCCGGCAACGCTCTGTATTTTAACGTGTGTATTAAGACTTACTGTAAAGTGCTCAACTTAAAATAGTTCACTGGGCCATTTGTTTTGTGCGTTTTTCTGTATCTCTGTTTTGTTTTTACAATAAACAGGTAAAAGAATCAAAACCAAAAACAGTCCTGAAAATATAAGTGGAATTTAAAGCCACGGGATTGGGAGGGAGTCTGGGTAGGGAAGGCAGCCCAGGCCTGAGCCCGGGGACTCCAGCATGGTAGGAAGGAGAGGTTGGGAAGGAGCTGGTGTGGAGGCAGGAAAACAAGGCAACAGCTGTGAAGAAACAGATGTGTGAGATACCAGGGAAGCTTAGCGAAGACGGTATTTTAAGGTGGAGTAAGCGCTGTAGCGGGTCGGTGCTGCTGAGAGACTAGAAAGAGCGAGCCCAGAAGGCAACTCGTGGGCTTTGGTGCAGTGCAAGTGGCCGGCGGCTTTGGGGAGCCCTGTCCCAGCTGCGGAGGTGGACGCCTCGAGGGCCGGGTTGATGTGAAGCAATGGAGACAGCGAGGAAAGACAGCAGTTTCAAGGGGGCCTCGAGAAATATAAAAAAGAGGGCGAGGGGTGGATCAGCGGAGCCCGTGACTGTCCCAGTGCCAGGCACAAGGCGAATCCCTGCCAGCCCTGATGGCAGACGGGCTACCTGGGCTACCTGGGCTGTCCACTGCAGTTCATCACCCGCCAACCCTGCCCTGTCTGGTGGCCACTCCGGCCAGCGCAGGATGCTGGAGACAGACCCGCAGCCAGCAGCCGGCCAGCTGGTGCTCTGCACGCAGGGCAGGCGGCCCCAGGGGCAGGAGGCACCAGGCTTGCGGGCAGGGGCAGCCAGCTGTGAGAGAGGATGCCAGTCGGATCAAGGCCGTCAGCTGGGGTTTCTGATCCCCATCCCCACCCGCTTTGCAAGGTCAAGAGAATCGGTTCTCCCCGGTCCACAGCCATTTCCATTCCCGTGAGGCAGGAGGGCGGGGCCCCTGGAGATGAGGCAGGGGGCTGTTGGAGACACAGCCGGTGGGGCGCCGGCTCTGACTTGTCAGCGTAGAGGAGCAGAGTAGCCTTTTGTTCAGTGAAAGATCAGAGCCAGAAAGCTGAAGCTGAGAAGTCTCACAGCAGGGCTGGGTACCGTCTTCAGAGCAGCCTGGTAATTGAAAAGGAGCGTTTGTAGCCTGTAATCCGCACCAGCCTGGTGTCCCTCCTTCTCAGGTTAGTTACCAAGGCTGCAGCCCCCCACCCTGCAGCCACCCACCCTGCCTCGGCAGAGGCGTCCTAGCACGATGGCATGGTGGAATTACTGCCAGACGTGGGTTCCTGTGCTTAGAGTGCTCAGAGCAGCGCTTGCCGTACGGGTGGGGCCAGTCTGAGATGATCTGGCCTCTCGTGCTTCCTGTGAGTTCCGCCTGCTTTACGACTTCTCTGCCAGGACCTTGAACGACATCCCTGCGAGGCTGAGCCCGGGCCTCGCTGCGTGGACCACGCTCCTGCAGAGCTGCAACTGCACAGCAGGACGGCTCACTGCCCAGTGAGGCTAGAAGCGCAAGGCCCCCAGAGATGAGTTTCTAGATGAGAAAACTGAGGCCTGTGGAGAGAAGTCTTTTTCTACTACTTCTAGAATTTTCTTTCCCATTCTGTGTTTCTCCGAGACAACATGTTTAGGCATCTCATTTCAATGTATACCTACTGGAGCCAAAATCCTACATTGCATTACGGAGCACTTTGGAAGATTAATTAGATAGAGGCGTGGCTGTGTGTCTCGGCAGCCTTCCTGTCTTCAGGTGGCAGTGGTCTGCCTCAGCTTTGCATGCGCAGTTGTTTTCTAGCATTTGTGGTGAATTTTCACTGAACTGGTCCAATCACATGCCTGTCTGATATCCAGGGGGCAGGCCTACACCAGAGGTGACTTTTGTGGCTCTAAACAGTCATGCTAACAAGATCACACACAGACCGAACCCCTTACCCTTGCCGTACAACTGTGCCCCGGCCAGCTGACCTCACATGTGCTCCAACCTTGTCCACCAGGACAGTCCATCTGGTGGCCAGAGCCTGCGTTTGGGAAACACAGATGGTGGGCATGCATGACATCGGACAGCTTGGGATCTGGACTACATGGACAATTGGCTGAACTTCTGCAAATCCAACCAGATGTTTGGCATCATATAGGTGTAGATCGTCTCTCTCCCCCTTCTGAGCCTACTTTCAGCCTCGAGAACTTTAATAAATTGCCTGAGCCTGGTTGGACTCTAGAATCTAAAACCGTTACACATGAGCATAGCATGGGGTTGTGGTTAGACCACTGGGAAAGCCATATGCTGTCCATGCATCTGCTTTTGATTTGAAGACCAAGGGGACCCGGGACAATCACAGCCGGCCTCCCACAGTGGGCCCTGCCTTTCCCCCACATGCCAGTGGCAGAGCCTTCAGCTAGAGCAAGGGTAGGCACTAGAGCATCCCACATCACCAACAGCCACCAGTGGCCCTGCCTCAGCTGGGACTCTGAGCATCCTGGCCTACCATGCGCTCCACCCATATAGAGCCCAGCCAGGAGAGGGCAAGTGAGCTGCCATGAAGTGATCCGGCATTGCCTGGTAACCTGGGAGCAACTATCTCTGGGGTCTTCCTGGGATCCTGGCCTCCCGGTGTTGGTCCAAAGGAGATTGCCCCAGCAACTGTGTTCCTGCGGAGCCAAATGACTGACTAGTGGGGAGTGGGAGCACTGTCCCTTTGTCCTTGTTGCCCCTTTTGGTGAGTGCCTCAGTTAGTGTGTCTGTAAAGTGCGCTGGCCTCTGCCACCCTTCTGGCCATGTACTCTGCAAAATGCTTTGATTGTGGGCCATCTCCCAGGTCACTCTCACCTTACTATAGAGATGGCATCTTTCTTTAGTTTTACTTGAACTCAAGGGCTGAAATTGGATCGAGGTTCCCAACTCTACCTCATATTTCTGGGGTCTTCTGGCTGGGTGAGAGACCAAACCATTTGAGAGAAGTGGGGCCTCGTTAGAGCCGTGGATTGTGTGTGAGGTACAAAGCCAGGTGTGTTCCCTGGGGGGGGGGGTCCGTTAGCTGCTCCAGAACCCCACTGACCCGTTCTCCTCCTCCCTCCCAGCCTCACGTTACTGAGGCTGTCAGGTGTCAATGCATTGAGCATTGACCAGGTGCCAGGTGTCATTCTGAGAATCTGAATGCATTAATCATTTATCATTCACAGCATCCTCCACTTTACAGGTGAGGAATGGGAGGCATAGAGAAGTTAACAAATGGGCCTCAGTTTTCACAGCTATGAGGTGGCACTATAGGCAGTGTGCTCTTCACCGTTGTGTGACCCTGCTTTTCTGCAAAGAACAAACATGGAGATCTCCCTCCTCAGGTGGCCTTCCCTGTTCATGTGAGGGCCCAGAGGGGACCATAACCTTTCAGGTCCTATATAAACCATCTTCTGTTCTCCTGGATATAGGTGTACATGCATACACATGCACACACAAGCACACATGCATGCTCACACCAATAAAGAGTCATTGCCTTGTTCATTCATACAGCCCACGGGGCCCCAGGGAACATCGTGGTGAATGCTGGGGCTTCAGAGAGGGGTGTGCTGTCCCTGTCCTGGGGGAATTCTCAGGCTATGAGGAGACATAGACCTGTAAAATAAGCAATGGCTCTAGGGCAGGTGCAGGGATAGAGGCCTGTGCAAACTACCGTGGGCACACACAGGAATGAATATGGCATGAGAATCTGCAACCTCAGGTCTCATCTCAGGAGCTGAGAAAAGGTTGAATATAATAGAATCTCAGAGTTGTCATGACGAAGACCTGGGTTCTAATTCCAGCTCTGCCCACTACTGGCTGGGGAGTTGCGAAGATCATGTGTCAGAGGACCCGGCACAAAGCTGAGCACATAAGAGGTCTCATAAATGTCTTTTGAAAAAAATAATTTTTTTTTGATCAACTAGTTCTGTGACCTTGAACAAGTCAGCTAACATCCTTAAGCCTCAATTGTCCCATTTATAAAATGGGAGCAATAGTATCTGCCTCGACTACCTTTAAAACTGGTGGGAAGTAGAAAACGATTTACTGTGGATGGAAGGACTTTAATGTGAATTTGGATCTTCATTTTAATGAGTAGCACAGGGAGGCTGGCCTAGGGGTTGAGCAGAGGGAAGGCGGATCTCCATGATAAGGGCACAGTGACAGAATGGGTCCTTCAAGGTGCTTGGCTGAAAGACCCTGGGGACAGGGATGGACTGGCACCCTAGCTTTCTCTTGAAAAGTCAGCGGAAAGCACTTTGCAGTGACAGAGTCTTTTATAGGCACTTCCTGATAACAACCACCTACGAGATGGGGAGCGAAGCAGGCAGGAACTGAGGCTGTCGGGTGTCTGTGAAAACCCGGCTCTATCAGCCTCTGCCGAGTTCAGCGGGGACCTGGGACTGATCGTGGGCTGCGTGGGGCTCAGGCCTCCTCCTTTCCCCTGGGCTTGGATGCTGGGCACAGCAGGGCCCACGGCCCCACCATCCCCTGTTCGTGTCAACCCGTTCAGCTTTTTGTTGTTTATCTGCTTTACTTTAGAGTTTTAATTAGTCCTAAATAGGAAGAAAGGGCTGAAGGGCTGTTCTCTGGCTGGAAATGACAGGGACAACAGGAGTAACGTTGGCCGCCATGGGCTCTGCACCAGGTCCTGGGCAGAGCGTCCCGGCGGTGACTGGCCAACCTGAGAAGGGAGGGTTCCTCTTCCTGGGCAGAGGAGACCAGGAGGAAGCTGAGGGACAGACTGTGGAAGGTGCAGGGCAGAGGGGATGGCATTTGTATGAAAAGACTCACCAGGAGATTTATGTGGAAGTTGGTGCTGGAAAAAGGCAACAGTTCTAAGTGGAATATTAATGGATTCCATTTTCTTGCCATCTCCTGCAGGAACACTTTGGAAGTGCAGGGGAAAAAAAATCACTTTGCCGTAATAACTGTTATTTATATAAGAGAACAGCATTGAATATATCAAAATGGGAGGTTTCAAGGTAATAACTGGACCCTCAGAATCATCATTATCCATTTAAAAGGCAATTTCTGGGCTTGGAAATTGATAGGGAAAAATGGCCCCATCCTACCACGGTGGTAAATAAATTTGTGTTTCATTTTTATGATTTGATTTCAGTCTGAATCTGATGGGACCTGACGATTGAAGGGAAGGGGGCAGGGACGGAAGTGGAATGACCTTCCCAGTGCATCCCTGCTGGGGTCCGTGCGTGGCCGTGGGGAGAGGCATGTAGCTTCCATCCTGGTCACAGCTGGAGGGAAAAGAGTGGGGACAGAGGAGGTGACCCCTTCAGAGTCCACTGGGCGCCTTCTGGAAAACTCACTCCCAGATCCTGCGATTCTGCCTCTCTCCCACCACCATGGGAGAACATTGCTCTGGATTTTTTACAATTCCATCTAAATCTATATATTTTTTCTTTCCAAAAAAAAAAAAAATGGGGCTTGTTCTAAACATACCGAATTGCAGTTAGCCCTTTCGCTATATTGCGAACAGCTTTCCGTGTCAGTTCACATAAACCGACCTACTTCTCTTTAAGTGCTGTGTGCTCTTCCTGTACATGACCACGCTGTCATTTAAGGAACTGTTCCCCTTTAGGTGGGCACATGGCGTGTTTCCATCCCTGTACCCGAGTCTTTGTCCATTTGCAGGAGTGCTTCTGGAGAGGAATTTCTAGGAGCGAAGGATTTGGGTGGAAGGGTATGAACATTTTAAGTTAGAATCAACTGGGCATTGTTGACCTTGAAAAATGAGACATGGCAACCTCTGTTCTCGAGGTCAAATGGGTTCTCATGATGCCAGACCAGTGGGCAAAACTAAACAATCTTTCGGGAATTGGTGATTTTGCTCATGTAGAGGCCGGGATAAAGGTTGAGAAAGAGATGGAGCGGTTTTGGAATATGGGACATTTAGCCTGATCCTCACTGTTGGTGACAGTGGTGTCACTTGGGAGGTATTCAGGAGGGTAGTGATAACCTCCTTTGCCGCCTCTGCTGGTGATAATAACAGCTACCACTGAGTGCCAGCAATGCACAGGCACCTGGGACTTGCTGTCCCACCCAGCGCTGGGATTCCGGCTCTACTGTCCAGTGAGCTCAGGACTTGGGCGTAGTTTTTAAACCCCTTCCTGGGGAAACGGGGCCATCACACATAACACAAAGTGTATGTCTGAAATGTCAGTGTCTTCATGAATCATGAATTTGGGGTTTATTTAAAGCTGACCAAAGTGTTCCTTTCCTCCTCCCCACCCCCACTCCCCAACTTCTACCACAGGGCTCAGAGCTCTGCGACCCTATTTTTTTTCCTCTTTGCTCTTTGTCCTTGGGAAAGTTATTAAACCTTTCTAAGCCAGAGTTTCCCTTTCTGAAAACTTGAGGGAGGCACAGTTGTGTAAAAGGTCCAGCCTCGTGGTGATCAGTAGCATCTTCAGCCAGCCCACATCCGTCTAGTCTGGAATGCCTACGCAGAGGTGCTCTGCTGACTTTTAGACCTAGTGCAGAGGGACTCTAGATAGAGGGGCAGGTAGGTGGGTAGGTAGGAAGGACAGGTAGATAGGTCATAGGAGGAAGGTGAAAAGGGCGAAGTGTTTCATCCTCCAAACGCTTTTTCTGTCCTAGCCAGGAGGGGAGAGCACTGTGCCCTCAGAGCCCAAGGACACAGAACGTGGAGTGCTGACATCGGGCGTGCCTTAGAAGCCGAGGCACTGTCCTAGATAGCAGGCAGGGAGGAGCTTGTGCTCATCCAAAAGGGGAATGAAGGTTGCGTTTATATTCAGCCACCCTCTACTGCAGAGAGATCTAGAAATATGCATGAGATGCAAGCATTGGACAGCGAGTTTTCTCTGTCATCATCAGGAACACCCAGGTGACTCGGAAAGAGGCAGGCAGAGCACAGTTTTTCTCGCTTTCTCAAACACAGACCACTCTCGAATTAATGAAGTCACTATGTATTGGAGCCAGAGGTTGGAAGATGAGGATAATATCAACAGAGTGGTTAAGACTATGGAGTTGGAATCCTGGCTGCACCACTGGAAAGCTGTGTGACATTGTGCAAATCACTTAACCTCTCTGAGCCAGGGACAATGGTGTCTTTCTCGCAGGCTTGCTGTAAGAATTAAGTGAGACAAACGCTTGGAACACAGTAAGTGCTCAATCCGTGGTAGCTCTGTGAGGTCTAGTAGCCCCTGAAATAACAGCTGTGTGTTGTTGCCAAACCCTAACAAGCAATTACGATCCACAAACTCAAGCCTTGCCCAGTACCAGTAGACACCACTGCCTTGACGTGCTAACCATCCCTAATGAGTGCTATCATAGTCAGTTAAGTAAACAAGCAATTAGTGCGCAGGCAGAAGGCTCTCTTCCTCGGCACGTCCATTCATCTGCTGGTTGTTAGTTCACACTAGTTGGAAGCTGATTAACTGCATGTCCCAACAGGCGCTGGGCAACTTCACTTCTGAGCCAGACCTGCTCGCCCCCAGCCTGCCGTGACGTGCCTTGGTCTCCTCCGCTTCTAGGGGTGCACAGCCCAAGTCAGTGCTAGCAACGTGAAGATGTCTGGAAGGAAGCCTGGAAAGGACGGAAAAAGTCCAAAACCCCATCAACGGATTACCCTCAATGCAAAGTCAGGAGAGTTAAGGTGGTTTGAGGCTGATGAGAAACTTAGACAAATAGTGACAACTTTAGAAATTGCTTTAGAATTCTTCAGAACAATAGGAGGTGAGGGGGCGAGAAGAGGCGTGCAGGCTGCCGGGGTCCCTGGTTCTGAGCACCGTTGTTCCCATTGGTGGTATTTTTGCTTCGTGATTTATTTTGAGCACAGCTCAACATTACTGCTAGTATTTTTAGTATCGCGCTTACTATTGTGAACGTTATTGTCGGGTAATTTAATCAGAATTGTATCAAGGTGTCTAGAAGTGGGCACAGGGCCTGGCACAACATCTCCATGTGAAATGTGTGTTTCTAAGCACACGCTCAAACACGCACCGCAGTCTTCAACCCTAATCCTCTCCAAGTGTGCTTTCCAAGCAAGACCCAGGGTGAGGCTGTGCGGGTTGGAATTCTTAACATGATGAGTAAACTTGACTGTTTGTAACCCAAGCCCATGATCCGGTAACTAAGTGGTTTAATTACGCTTATCACTGCTACCCCAAACCAGGCACCTCTGAGGATTACTGCAGCTAATTCAATATCCTCTCTAAGAGGCACCACTGGGGAATGTGATTCTGCTCTCAGGAGTGGCCTTCAGCCTCTCCTTTCACCACCACGCCCCGCTGGCTGGGGTGTTTGTGCTTGTCTCCCAAGGTGGTCTTGGGAAGCCTGTTGACGGGTTAATCCCTCCTCTCTCCCTGTCTCCCTCCCAGCGCTTGGCTGCTGTGTCCATTGGAAACCATCCCAGCCTCCCCCTGCCTCCTCCGCTCCCTCCACCCCCTGCTGAGCACTTTTAATTTGCCTGGAATAATTGATTCTGTCTTCTTCTTGCACCTCATTTTCTCCTGGCTTTTATTTATCACCTTTAAACCTCTCCTTTATACAGCCAGGCTCCGTGTCCTGTCCGTGGGAAGAAGAGAGAGTTGGGGACTTGCCATTGGCTGCGGTGTGGCCAGCAGGCGGGGGACGCGCCTCTGCTACTGGAATCCACAGTTTACACTTCTCCCCCATGCACTGGTGACCTCATGGCTGCGCCCCTAAGTTTAGAAAGTGCCTGGCACACAGGAGAGTAACGAGCAGCTGCAGAAGGGAGGGAGGAATGAATGAATGAAACGTGCCTGTGTTTGGCGTAGCTGGCATGTGCACCTGGCTTTTCACCTGGTGGTGAATGCCCCTCCCCTCCCCCTCACTCCCGCTGACCATTCACAACAGGACCCAAAACCCGTTTCCTCTGCAAAGCCCTCCCTGGTCACCGTTACCTTTGTGCATGAAAAAGATAAGGTTTATATTGAAACCACTGCACAGCAAATTGTCCAGGTCCTTTGGGAGTTGAAGGACAGCCTGGGCAAGCTGCAGCCTTCCATCTGTCTGATATTGTTACAGAAATCTGCCTTTCTTTCCTCGGTAGCTCTTACAAAGCCTCCACATCTTTCTCAGAAAAATGTGGATGCCACAGCCACAAAGCCAAGGCAAATGCATTAGAAATAGGAACCACTAACTTTTTGATCTGGCTCTGTGGCTATTTTTAAGCTATTTAAGCTGGTACCATCTCCTTCTTCCACTGATCCAGGAGGGTTAGAAATTGCTTGGGGTGGGTATATTTAAGGAGGAATGTGAGAGCTCCTGTGGGTTTGGGATTTTGTAGACAGAGTCAGATCTGTGCTTGGTGCTGTAGTACTTTTTTTTTTTTTGGCTCTGGGGCAGTTCTGCCAGCATCCCCCCTACCCGGCCCCCACCAGCATCACAGTCTTCCGCTGATCTGATGTAGCTGGGGAAAGATGCAGATCACTCCAGAACTCCAGAGTAGCTGCCTCTGGACGCTGGTGGCTGTGGCGCCAGGCTGGCAGGAAGCCCCCCCTCTCCCCTGTGGCTGCGGCCACAAGCTGGGGGAGGGGTGGGCAGTGGGGCCCGAGAGCTCCCATTCGCCTGGCTTACATGTGGAGTCAAGGAGCCACAGAGATGCAAACAGACCTGCTTCTGTCCCTGTGCCCCCCACTTTTGTGGAAACCATTTGGCTGCTGGGCTCAGAGCTTTCTAGGCAGGGCGTGAGGGTGTAAGAGAAGAGGAACTCCCAGAATGCATCACACCAAAGGCTTGGGTTTGTCCAGCTGAGAATCGAGAGCTTAGCCCTGCACAGTGAGCACAGCCGCAGGGAGGGCAGAAAGAAGGAAGATGGCAATCAACCCCAACGCTGCTGTGTCATAGGGTGTTCTCACTAAGGCAGGTTGCAGAGACAAGGCCCCCAGCAGCAAGGCCCCCAGCATCTCAGCCTTGGCGGGACTCTGCCCCATGGGCTCTGGGGGTGCAGGGGAAAGGTTCAGAATCATTTTTTTTAAAAAATGTTTAGGGATAGGGTCACGATCCATCATTCAGCCCGGAGTGCAGATCATAGCTCACTGCAGCCTCCAACTCCTGGGCTCAAGTGATTCTCTCCCCTTGGCCTCCCAAAATGCTGTGAGCTCCCATGGGCGTGAGCCACCATGCCCAGCCCAGAATCATTTTAAGATTTACTTTCAGGCTATTTTTTGCTGACAGATTGAAAAGAGAAATCAATCTGGCAGTGGGTCCCAAGTTTAGGGTGGTTGTGTAGTATGAGCGAGAGCCATTTGTTGATGGGCTTCCTTAGCTGGGCTGGGTGAGGGAAGAGAGGCCAACAGAGGCCCTGGGGCAACCTCCTCTTATGGGTGGGGAAACTGAGGCAAAGAGGAAAAGTGACTTGCTGGTTGTGGCAGAGTTGAGACAAGGACCAAGGCTATTGGCTTCCAGGCTGATAACTCTATTTAAAAAAAAAAAAAAAAAAAAAGGGTGCTAAGCTACTTGAGCACCAGGATGGAGCCTCTTCATTTCTCACATTGTAATTCATGTGCAGTCATCATTAAAAAACATGTTCATTGAATTGGGAAAAAAAATGTTGAGACGTGGTCTTGGTACACCCTGACCCTGCCATTGTTATAGAAAGGGATCTTCAGATTGGAAACCTCCCTTTCTATCACTCTTCTACTTCCTCATCTAGAACACAGGCTTCCCAAAGTGAGGTACTCTATGCCCCATTTTATTAAAATAATAAAAATCTATTGATTAGCTGTTCTATAACGGACACTGTCCCGAGTACTTTAGATAAATTCTTCCCCGTAATCGTCGCCAAGTCAGAAAGTAGGCATTGTTATCCTCATCACAGACGAGGGGATGGAAGCTCAGAGAAATGAAGCCCAAACCACACAGCTGCTTAGCGGTTGTGTCAGGGTTTGAGCCCAGATCTGCAGGCTCCTCAGGAATACACGTGCAGGAAAGCCTTGTGCAGTGTGGAAGTTACCTGGGGAAGGCTCCTCGCAGCACACCTGCGTGGAATTCGACCCGCGTGCGGAGGGCAGAGTGGGAAGACTGGCGAGAGACTCTCGGTGGAGAGGGAGCAGCCCTCGTCATCCTGGCAGGCCCCCCAGGCTTGCCCACCTGGGCCCCCTGCTTTGAGGGCCGTTAGCCAGCTCCGTGGCCAGCTGGGAGCCCGTGCCTGGCGGGGGCGAGCAGAGCCACGGCAGTGGCCACCCGTGGGAAGCACGTGGCAAGGAAGCTGCTGGGCAGAGGGCAGAGGACCGGGCAGGAGGTGCTACAGTGCTGTCGCAACTTTAAAAAGAAAAGAAATAAGCCACAGTGGTTCTCGGCTTTTTTCTTGGCCGAATCCCAATTTGCATCTCATCTGGGAGTCATTTGCATAGGAAGTCCTATCGGTAGCTTTATGAAATAAAATAAATAAAATAAATGGGCCGGTGAGGCTGCCAAGCAGACTCCCATAAGCCTGCGCTCTGAGGGGGAGTTATTGCTTTGCGGGGGCCCTCGCTGCCCGGCTGGTGCAGTGGGGGGAAGGCAGGGTCCGGGGCACAGGCTCTGGAGGGAGTGGACAGGTCGGGCCCGTCTGCACACAACACAAGCAGCCGGTGTCCCCACCAGGACACAGTTCTGCAGGTGTCTCCAGACTTGAAGTCAGCAGCGTCTTCCCTCCCCACCCCTGCTGGGCTTCCGGCTGGCTTCTGTGCGTCCCTGTGCAGCAGTTCTCGGTGGCGACTGAGCAGGATGGTCCTGGAAGCTCGCCCCGGTGAGGGCCCCCTGGTCTCCCAGCAGAGCCTGCTGTGGTCCGCCAGGCGGGGAGCCCAGGAGTCTGCATCTCTAGCAGGCAGCTGGGGGGTGGGCAGCCACCCTCTGAGGAGCCCTGCAGGGTGGCAGCACAGCCACGTACCCCACCAAGCCCCTGCCAGCACACCAAGGTCTCGTGCATCCTCCCCAGACCGTGTGAAGAACAGGTGACCAACTTCCAAGCACCAGTGAGGGACAGAGTCTCAGAGCCGCCAGGATCTGCCAGGGCTACTCAGCCAGGGAGCAGGAGGGTCTGATCTAAAATCCGGTTTTTCACGCTCAATGGAGCCGCAGCGCTACTGGGGGAGCTGTCTGATTCTGAGGTCGGGGCTGAGCCACATCCAGAGTCGCACAGGGAGCCAGGGAGGAGCAGGCCACCGTCTATGAGTTGTCACAAAAGCCGACGTGACCCCAGCTTGGGTGGGGAGTAGGAGGATCTGCTCCTTTCCTGAGCCCGGTGGGGTTCTCTTACACTGAGCGATAGGGCTCAAGGTCATCCAGCTTAAGGTTTGTCTTTTCTTTTGAAGTTCTCCTGCTTTCACTAATTGAGTTTACCTTCCACCCTCCCTGTGGCAGTCCGGGAGCAAGGAGCATGCAGGTCTTCAGAGGGGCCAGGATGGCCAGGCTTCTGCTCCCCAGGCCAGAGCTGTCTTTGCTAGACCCACTTTTCCTTTGTTCTGCTTGAGAGCCACCTGTTGTCACTGTTTGCACAGCCAAGACATGACAACGAAGCATGGCAGTGATGGGTGACCCACAGCAGGCTTCTAAGCCTGTCCACCCCCTCCACGGAGGTCAGAGGAGGAGGTGGGGGCACAGGCCTGGCTAGATGATGCTTGGAGGTGCCTCCCCTGGGCTGCGTCCCCCCAACTCTGTCCACCTGGCAGCCTCCAGGGAAGTGGTGCTAGGGAACAGGTGCTCAGGTGGGTGGGGGCTCCTGCTTTCCCAGAGCAGAACAGAAGTGCAGGTAACTGGGAGGGGTCTGGTGTGGGGCCTGGGGGGACTGAGGGGCCTGTGGCTTAAGGCTGGGAGGCAGAGGCAGATGACAAACCCCGGGCCAGCAGCTGAACAAGATGTGTATGGGGGGTGGGGAGGAGAAAGTAAATTAGGAGTAAATCAGGGTGGCTTTGCTTAGGGAACAGAAAAGCAAACAGCTCAGAAGAAACTAGAACCTAGCCCCATCTAGCTGTGTGACTTCAGATAAGCAATTTAATTTCACTGGCCCTCAGTTTCCCCTTCTGTGAAATTGGGACCATACCCATCCTAATGATGAGATCTTACCTGAGGTCACACTCAGCCTAACCAGATGGGACCATCCCCATCCTAGAAGGAGGCACCCCCAGGGCATCTTCCAGCCCCCGGCCTGGGATTGGAGGGGACCCCCTCTGACCTCATCATGGAGGGGAGTGAGCAGGCTTAGAAGCCTGCTGTGGTTGACAAAAATAAAATAGCTAAGTGAGTCCCATCCAGATATCAGGAGACTATTTCCCTGATGAGACTGAATTTGAATGAGAGGCTAAATACCCTATTTTCTTTCTTGGCTAAACAGTCATCATTTTCAATTCAACAAACACATTTCTTGAGTAGTTATTCTACATCCAGCCCTGTTTTAGGTGCTGTGGGGGATACAATAGGTAAGAAGATATGACTCAGGCCCTTGTTTTCCAAAATTAGAGGCTTGAAAAAAATGAAGGCATCAGAATCTTTTTGTTTTGTTTTTTAAACAGCTTTACTGAAGTCCATTCACATACCATAGAATTTACCTATTTGAAGTGCACGTTTAAGTGGTCTTTGGCATATTGACAGAGTTGTGCAGACTTCACCACAATCACTTTTAAAACATTCTTGTCACCCCATTTTGAAACCCCATCCCTTTAGCTATCATTCTTCAATGCCTCCATTCCTCCCAGCCCCTTGGGAACCACTAATGTGTACTACTTTCTGTGTCTGTAGATTTGCCAGTTTTGAACATTTCATATAAATGGAATCATAATTGTATGATTCCATGTGGCCTTTTGTGTATGGCATTTTTCACTTAGCATAATGTTTTCAACATTTTTCCATATCAGTGTGTATCAGACTTCATTCTTTTTTTGTGGCTGAATGATTACATTGTATGGATATACCACATTTTATGTGACCTGTGTCATCCAGTTCATAGACCTTTGGATTTTTCCCACTTTTTGGCTATTATGAATGATGTTGCTATGAACATTCATGTACAAGTTTTTATGTGGACACATGTTTTCAGTTCTCCTGGGTATATACTTAGAAGTAGAGTTGCTAATCATATGGTAACTATATTTAATTCTTTGGGGAACTGCAAACAGTTTTCCAATGTTGCTGCCCCATTTTACATTCCCACCAGCAATATATGAAGGTTCTACTTTCTCTGCTTGTCTCTTGTGGTTTGGATTTGCATTTCCCTAAGGGCTAATAATTATTTCATGTGCTTTTTGGACATTTATATATCTTCTTTGGAGAACTATCTATTCAGATCTTTTGCCCATTTTTAATTGGGTTATTTGTCTTTGTATTATTAAGTTGTTAAAGTTCTTTCTATATTCTAGATCCAAGTCCCTTATCATAGAGGTGATTTGCAAATATTTTCTCCCACTGGTGGGTTGTCTTTTTCCCTTCTTGATGGTGCCCCTTGAAGCAAGACATCTGAATCCAAACGCAAAAAGCGTCAGTGTTAATTACAATGAAACCTCATTAATTTGGACTCTGGCAATGTGGAATTGATCGGGGAACAGGTTCAAAGTCTATTCTTTCAACAAACAGTCATTGAGACCGTCTGTGGTCAGGGAGTGTGGCAGGCCCTGGGGATAGACAGGTGAATAGGGCAGAGCCCTGCCTTTGCAGCCCAGTCTGCTGGGCACAGAACAAAATTGCACCATTCCAGCTGATGGGCTAAGCACTAATGGCAGAGCTGATGCTTGGAAGCCCTGGGGAAGGAAGAGCTAACTCTGTTATAAAAAAAAGGGTTTACTAAGCAAATGAGCAATGAAAACTATTTAGGGAAATAAACTGCCTTTGTAGGCCTCTCAAGTCTCCTGATGGCTTTCATTTCTGTGCTAACAGAAGATGCAGTGGGCTTGTCCTCCAACCCTCCAAGGAGAGTTGGTTTGGATGCCTTGCCTTCTGCTGCTCCTTGATGGGCCCAGCACGCTTTATCATCTTCAAACCTCATGATAACCTGGTGGGTAAACTGTTATTGTACCCATTTATAGATGAGGAAACTGTAACTTGGGGAGGTTAAGTGACTTGCCCAAGGTGACAATCATTAATTATTGGGTTTGGAATTGAGACAGAGGTGTTCTCTCTCCAGCATCATGGAACTCTGTTTTGTGTTTTGGATTCCAGACCTGACTCGATCCCAGTGTAGCAGTGTAAACTTCATATAGTAGGAATGATGCTATACCCCAGGATGGTACAGCGTCAGTCACCTGCATCCCCAAATGGCATTGTTGGTGCAATGTTGGGTTCTCTAGGCCACACCAGCCTGAAGAATAATAGATTTGAAGGTATATTTTCATTCATTAAACATGTGCTATGTGTCTACTCTATATACTATGGCCCCCACCCTCCAGCAAAATTGCTGGGATCCCACATCCTAGCCTGCTGTCATTCCTCTGTGGATCCCAGTGGCCCCATGGCCATCTCTGACTCCCAGCCCTTAAGTCCAGTCCTCTGTGGTGTCCTGATGTGAGTAGAATGTTCCCCAGCCTCCTGTGCCACATTCCACTCTATAGGGAAGGGAACTGGGCTGCCTTATGAGCTCAGGATCTAAAGACAACCTCTCTCTTGTTTCTGCTTGTTCCTTATTACATGTTCTTTAGAACATGGCTGAGAACTTGGCAGAGTGAGGTCCGTGAGCCATGCTGGACTCAAAATCCTTCCTCTTCCTGCCAGTTCTTCGCAACCTCTTAAACCAAGATTAGGCTCACTGCCTTTTGCCTCTCATGCAAATAGACCCCAGTAGTCCTACCCCATGGATCTCCCAGATTTTCCATTGATCTGCAATGGGCACACAGCTCAGATTCTGTATGTTTTTATTATTTAAGAGGCAGGAAGTAAGTGTGGTAGACCACCAAAGCCCTGAGGCTGGGACACAGATGGAGCTGTCCCTGGCAGATTCTCTGCAGGCTTTATACAGCCTGGATAACTCAACTTTCTTGCCACCTTCGCCTCCCACTGCACACGCACCTGCAGCGACAGCCCAGCCCCTGCTCAGCCTGCCTCCTGCCTGGAGCACAGAGATCACTGGAGCTGATTTTTCTGCTCTTAAAGGAGGTACAGGATTTCACCCTTGAATGAGTCGAGTGTAGGCTCATCAGCTCAATGGCCCGTGAGTGCCTTGTCTCATTGGCGCAGTGGCAGCATTGGTGGGGCTGCCTCCTCTCTGAGCAGGATAAGAGACTCCCAGAGGTGGCCTGAGAAGATGTTGGTGGCACGCCCTCAACTCCTGCAAGCCACCAGCCTTGCAGAGATACTGATGGATTCCCTGAACCAGATTTCCTCTGGGGAGATAGAAATCCACAGGGCCACCAGGCAGGACGCAGTGGTTTTGTCTGCTGCCACGATACCTGCCTTGGGACGTCTGGAACATGGTATGGCCACCTGGACGGAGCGTGGGCTTCTTGCCAAACCTCAGCTTTGCCTCTGCCTGGCTGAGTCTTTGGGCAAGTCCTCTAACTTCCTTGGGCCTCAGGTGCCGTTTCCGTAAAACATGTGTCACAGCACTGCCCGTCTCCAGGGCTCGGGAGGCAGAGCTACTTAATGTATGGAAATGCCAAAGATGGTGCATGGCCCAGGGAGGGCTCAGAAACTATTAATCTCTCTCTCTTGAGAATCTGTCCACCTCCACAGCTATAAAAGGGAGATGAGGGCCCAGGGTCAGGTAGGAAGCAGTGAAAACTCAGTCTCCCAGCCCTTTATATTTTATTTTTTTGGATTTCAAGATATGCTTGGGATCCAGAAAGGAGGAGAGCTGCATTTAAATACTGGTTTTCTGTCATGGGCATGGAGCCACCTGTCCTCCCTTAGTGATTACAGGGCTGTGGCTAAGTCTCGGTGGACTGTGGAGGAGAGTTTGGGTTGGGGGACTCCGTGGGATTCCTTCCCTCTAGGCTTCTGGGGACAGGGACCCTCCACGCCCACCCTGCACTTGATGTGTCCAGAAAACATGAAGGGAACCTGCAACCTCCGGCTTCTCCACTGTAGAAGTGCCTCGGTGAGGGACAGACTTCGCACATGCCTTACAGTTTGCAGAGCTGACAACGTGGAAAGTGATATTCTGGCAGTAGAGGGGAATTGTGCAGAATAAGTGGCATTCCCTGTGGCCCCCACCCCACCGGAGGAATTATCTCCATAGCCAACAATCCAAGCGTAGGTGATGGTTCTAACTCCCACTGGGCTGAGGTTCTAAGAGGGATTGCCCTGGGCCCCCAGGTGGTTCTTCTGGATCCGTTTCCCTGGGCGTCCCTTAAGGCTCAGCTCAGTGTGGTCTGTACCCCACACACCACTCTGGGAGCAAGGTGGTAACTGTCAGTGCAATGGGACAGTAGGTGCAAGAGCTCTCCTTCACCCCCTCCCTTGACTCTCTGCCTTGCCTCCCCTATCCTGAGGACCTGGGGGGCTCTGTGCCTAACACCTGTGATTCTGGGGCTCTTTAGCAAACTAGTTGCTTTATGCTGGATGCTTTGGAAGACCTCTTAATGCTTTGCCTCTGTACTTGTCAAAGGCCCTAAGCCAGTCAGGTTCACATTTTGTTTTCAACTCTAGAGTCTAATAAGATGTTACTTGGTTAAGAGAAAAGGATACCATCGCCAGATAAATTTTAGAAATACTGCATACTATACTCCCCTCTTAGGGGCTCATGATCGGGGCCCCAGCATGGCCCACCTCCTGTGACACCATTGCAGGGTTAGCGCTGTAACAGTTTCTCCAAGAAATCCTGCAGTAAAGACAACTGCTTAGCTTTGTTTCTTGAAATTACTTGGGTATCATACCTGGGACTTGTACTAACAATAGGGCAACCATCAATACATAGTCCATACAGGACACTGGACAGAGACATTGCAGAAGGAAGAGAGGGGGTGGCTAAAAATCACCATCAGCTGTCAATTGGTCTAAAATAGACATAAATAAATGAGAAAGTCTTGGTGCCTTATCTCATAACATCTCATGGGACACTGGTATTCCACAAACACAGTCTGGGAAATGCTGCTCCTTGTGCAAATTAGTCAGCACCTAATTGCCAGGCATTTGGGACACAGTGGAGAACAAGGCAAACACGGCCTCAGCTATGGGGAGCATGGAGACCAGCAGGGAAGGCAGGGGGAAACGCAGTAGTAGCTGAGGATGCACCTTACAAAGGGGAGAGAGAGAAGCTGGACGGTGCATAGCCCAGGGATGTTACCTGCTCTAGGCAGTCACAGATGGTCTTCCGGTGGCATTGCTGTTGATTTTGAAGCTTGAAAGGTGAATAATTAGCCAGGCACGGGGTGGGGAGTAGGGAGCTTCCTGGGCAGAAGGAACAGGATGTGCAAATGGCGAGAGTCAAGAGAGGATTTTGTCTGCAAGTCACAGAAAACCAAACCCAAAGCAGTGAAGACGATAAAAAACAAACAACAACAACAACAAAAAAAAACAAAACAAAAAAAACAATTGGGCTTCACCATAGGAAGTCTAGAGGTGGGCAGGGGGCGTCAGTGGTGTTTTTCCTGGTGGCTCAGCCACGGCAGCAGGGGACTCAGGCTCTTCCCAGTGTCCTCACTGCACTGCCTACAGCGTCAGCGTTTTCCTAAGGTTGGTTTCGCCTCGTACCGTGGGCGATCAGGAGCATTTTTTTCCCTGAGTCTAGCAGGAGAGCAAGAACCGAAGCCCTCTCCCCGCAAGTCTCACTGGGCCAGTTTGGATCATGTAAGCACTCTGAACTGATGACTGTTGTGAGGAATGGCTGGCTCTCCCTGACTTAGTCTGGGTTCTTAAAAATCCAAACCCAACCCAACACCGGTAAGGGAAATGGGATTACTATGATTGACGTAGACCAGAGGTTGGCAGACTTTTCTGTGAAGGACCAGTTAGTAAATATTTTAGGCTTTGTGGGCCATATGGTCTCTGTTACAACTTGTTTTTTTTTTAACCCAGAATCTTATTAAAAAATATTTATTGTGTATAATTGAGGTTTACAACATGGTGTTACGGGTATATATAGATAGTAAAATGGTTACTATAGTGAAGCAGATTATCATATCTGTCATCTCATACACTTTTTGGGGGGGCAGAGCAGCTAAAATTTACTTATGTAACAAAATCCCTAATATAGTACAATTTAACTTTAGTCCTCATATTGTACTTCTTCATCTCTAAACTTGTTCTTCCAACATATCTGCTATTCTGTATTCTCTGACCTATATTTCCCCATTTCCTCTCTCCACCAACCCTACTTGCGGTAACCACTGTTTCATTCTCTTTGTGTATTCAAGTTCTTCTTTCGTTTTCTAAAGCATGCCACATAGGCTGGGCATGGTGGTTCATGGCTATAATCCCAGCATTTGGGGAGGCTGAGGTGGGAGAATCACTTGAGGTCATGAGTTTGAGCCCAGCCCGGGCAACATAGTGAGACTCCATCTCTACAAAAAAATTTTAAAAGTTAGCTGGGCATGGTGACGTGCACCTATAGTACCAGCTACTTGAGAGGCTGAGGCAGGAGGATCACTTGAGTCTAGGAGTTTGAGGGTACAGTGAGCTATGACTGTGCTGCTGCACTTCATCCTGGGTGACAGAGCGAGACCCTATCTCTACAAGAAAGTCAATAAACGAAATAAAATATGCCACATATAAGTGAGACCAGGCAATATTTTCCTTTCTGTGCCTGATTTATTTCACTTAGCATAATGTCCTCCAGGTCTATCCATGTCATGGCAAGTGGGAGGATCTCCTTAAGGCTGAATAATACTCCATATCATTTCATACACACGCCCCCTTTACACACAACCCACATTTTTTTTTTTTTATCCATTCATCTGCTGATGGACATTTAGGTTGTTTTCATATCTTGGATATTGTGAATAATGCTGCAATGAACATAGGAGTGCAGATATCTTTACAAGGGGATGATTTCATCTTCTTTGGGTTTATAACCAGAGGAGGGATTGCTGGGTCATATGACAGTTCTATTTTGAATTTCTTTATGAACCGCCATACTGTTTTTCATAATGGTTATATCAATCTACATTCCTACCAACAGGATACCAGGGTTTCCTTCTCTTCACATCCTCGCCAAGATTTGTTATCACTTGTATTTTTCATAATAGCTGTCCTCACTGGTGTGAGGTAATATAGTGGTTTAAATTTGTGTTTTCCTTATGATTAGTGATGTTGAGCACCTTTTCATATACCTGTTGGCCATTTGTATGTCTTCTTGGGAGAAATATCTGTTTGGTCCTCTGCCCATTTAAAAAAAATTGTTTTCCTGCTATTGAGTTGTAAGAATTCTTTATAAATTTTGAATATCGACCCCTTATCTTATATGTGGTTTACAAATACTTTTCCCAGTCCAGAGGCTGCCTTTTCATTTTTTGATTGTTCCTTTTGCTGTGCAGAAGCTTATTAGTTTGATGTAGTCCCATTTATTTATGTTTGCTTTCGTGGCCTGAGATTTTGTTGTAATACCAAAAAAATCATTGCCAGGGTCAAGGTCAAGGAGCTTTTCTTCTGTATTCTTCTCTGGGAGTTGCATGGTTTCAGGTCTTACATTTAGATCTTTTATTCACTTTGAGTTGATTTTTGTGTATGGTGTAAGACAAAGGTCCAATTTTATTCTTTTGTATATGGAATCCAGTTTTTTCAGAACCATTTATTGAAGAGGCTATCCTTTCCCTATTGTGTCCTCTTGCCCTTATTGAAAATTAGTTAACCATATATGTTTGGGTTTATTTATGGGTTCTCTATTCTGTTCCATTAGTCTGTGTTTCCATTTTTATACCAGTTACCATACTGTTTCCATTACTATAGATTTGTAATATAATCTTAAATAAGGAAATGTGATGCCTCCAACTTTGTTTTTCTTCCTCTGTATTGCTTTGGCTATTTGGAGTTTTTTGTGGTTCCATATGAATTTTAGAATTTATTTCATTTCTGCAAAGAAATAGAGATTTCATTAAATTTGTATATTGCTTTTGGTGGTATGGACATTTTAACAATATTAATTCTTCCCATCCATGAACATGGAATATCTTTCCATTTCTTTGTGTCATTTTGAGTTTCTTTCATCAATGTTTTATAGTTTTTAGTATACAAATCTTTCACCTCTTTGGTTAAATTTATTCCTAGATATTTTATTTTATTTTTGATGCTATCACAAATGGGATTGTTTTCTTGATTTCTTTTTCAGCTAAGTTGTTAGTTGTACATAGAAATGCTACTGATTTATGTTTGTTTATCACATAAACAAACATGTCCTTATTCTATGTCCTGAAACTTTACTGAATTCATTTATTAGTTATAACAGGTTTTTGTGGAATCTTTGAGGTTTTCTACATATAGGATCATGTCATCTGTAAATAGAGATAATTTTCTTTTTCCTTTTTAATTTGGATGCCTTTTATTTCTTTTTCTTGTCTGATTGCTCTGGCTAGTATTTTCAGTAGTATGTTGAATAGAAGTTTCAGAGTGGGCATTCCTGTCTTGTACTGGATATTAGTGGAAAATTTTTCATTTGTTCCACATTGATTATGATTTTAGCTGTGAGTTTTTCATAAATAGCCTTTATTATGTTGAGGAACTTTTCTTTTATACCTAAACTATAGTGACTTTGTATCAAGAAAGTATGCTAAATTTTGTCAAATGCTTTCTCTGCATCAGTTGAGATGATCATGTGGATTTTATTTTTCATTCTGTTAATGTGATATATTTATATTGATTTGCATTACATGCCAGGGAAAAATCCCACTTGGTTATAGTGTACAATCTTGTTGGTGTGTTGTTGAATTCAGTTTGCTAATATTTTATTGAGGATTTTTGCATCAACGTTCATCGGAGATATTGGGCTATAGTGTTCTTTTCTTGCAGTGTCTTTGTCTGGCTTAGGTATTGAGGTGAAGCTGGTTTCATAAAATGTGTTTGGAAATATTCCCTCTAGCTCTATTTTTTGGAAGAGTTTAAGAAGTACTGGTAGTAACTCTTCTTCGAATGTTTGGTAGAATTCAGCTGTGAAGCCATCTGGTCCTGGGCTTTTCTTTGTTGGAAGGTTTTTAATTACTTCAACTTCTTTAGTTATTGGTCTGCTCAAGCTTTCTATTTCTTCCTGATTCAATCTTGGTAGGTTATATTTTTCTAGGAATTTTTCTGTTTCCTCTGTGTTATCCCATTTGTTGGTATATAATTGCTCATAATAGTCCTTTATGATCCTTTTTATTTCTGAGGCATTACAACTTCTTAACTTTGCCATTGTAGCACAAAGGTAGCTATAGTCAATACATAAATGAATGAGCATGGTTGTGTTCCAATAAAACTTTATTTATTAATATTAATATTTTAATTTGATATAATTTCCATGTGTCGTGAAATATTCCTTTTAAAAAGCCTTTTTATCCAACCATCAAAAAGTATAAAAATAATTCTTAACTTGCAGACCATACCAAACACACACATATATACACACACAACAAAACAAAAAGCAGGTGGCAGGCTAGATTTGGCCCATGTATTATAGTTTGCTGACCCCTGACTTAGATTAATAAGTTCTCATCCTTGGAGCAGGGCTTCAGTCCCTAAACTACATTGCTATTGTACAATGAGGGAGGGTGCAATGGATGGGGAGTCAACCTTAGTATGATCGACTGACAGCCTGGTGCTTTTGAGGGTCTGCAAGAAGTATAGTGTGGCTGCAATGTGGACAGTGAGGAGTACAACACCTGCGTGATGCTCCGTGGTGGACAAAGGCTCCATCAACAGTTCACAGGCATTACTTCTCTTCCCCTTGCCAGGATGCTGCCATCACTCCCTTCAGCTTAACCAATATATTATCGAATTAATTCTTGAAAGTGGTGGCAATGGACTGAGAAATGTCCCTTTCACTTCCAGGTAACACCCACGCCCATGCATTTTAGCAGGGTCTTCCTGACAACAAGGCTCCCACTTTTGTTGCTAGACTCAAAGGAGTCCCTGCAATTAGTCAGTTAGTCAGTAAGTAGTCATTGAAACACTCACCAGGTTTGCAGCCCCCCTGGGTGCAATAGGGAAACAGAAGGAATAGAATGATCCTTCTTTATAGTCAAGGCATGGTGTACAAAACAAACACACACAAATCTTCCCAAATCCTACTGCACAGTGCTGCCTGGGTGACAGTGGCATGATAAAACGACCTTAACTTCCAGCATCTGTTTATGCCACACAGTGAAAGTTAATGAGGGCTGACCCTCAGCAAAACTGGGAAGTCAACCAAAGTTCAGCTTCTGGCTCCAGCCATCCTTTCTGAAAACGTGTTCCCTCTTTTCGTGGCAAACTGTTTCCCAGTCCCATGTCTCAGAGAAGAAACAGAAGCCCTGTCTCTTCTCTGACCTTGCTTGCTCCATTCTTTATAAACAACAAGGATCTGCCATTGGCCGGTCCCACTGGAGACTGGCTGACAGGTATACTTCCTTTTTCTTGAGTTTCAGGGGATTTTTACATGCATTTTGTGTATATATTTTGGTATTTCTTGCCTACTTTTGTATTTTATGCAATAAGACTTTTATCTATGGGACAGTGCTATCGTCTGAATGTTTGCACTCTGCCCCTCAAATGCCTGTGTTAAAAACGAACTGCCAGTGTGATGGTTTTAGGAAGCTGGGCCTTTGGGGCATGGTTAGGTCACAAGGGCAGAGCCTTCCTAACTGAGATTAATGCCACACAAAAGCGGTCCCAAAGAGCTGCCTTGCTGTTTCCACCATGGGAATGAGAAAGTGGGCCCTTACCAGGCGCTGAATCTGCCAACACTTTGATTGTGGACTTCTCAGCCTCCAGAACTGTGAGAAGTAAATTTCTCTTGTTTAGAAGTCCCCCAGTTTATGGCATTTTGTTACAGCAGCCAGAACGGACTAATACGGAACATTGGCAGCAAGAAGTGGTGGTGCTGCTGGAACAAGTGCTTCAAATGGGGAGGAGGCTTTGGAACTGGGTAACGGGTAGAAGCTGAGAGAGCCTTGAGGCGCGTGCTAGAAAAAGACACCATCGTGAATGGGCTGTTAAGGCGAGCCAGGTGAGGGCTCGGAAAAGGAGAACTGTAGACAAAACATCCGTTTTTCTAGAGGTTACCTAGGTGGTCATGAACAGAATGTTGATGGGAATATGGAAGACAAAGGCCATTCTGATGAAGTTGCAGACAGAAATGAGAACTGTGTTAGACAACGGGAGAAAGGTCATCTTTGTTATAAAAAGGCAAAGAATGTGGCTGAATTGTGTTCATGTTCTAATGTTTTTTGGAAGGTATAACTTGTGAGCCATGAAGTTGGATATTTGGCTGAGGCAATTTCTAAGCAAAGCGTTGAAGGTACAGCTTGGCTTTTCTGAGTGCTTACAGTAAAATTTAAGAAGAAAAAATACAAATTAAAGACACAACATATAGTCAAAGGGGAGGCAGAACTTTAAAGATTTAGAAAATTCTCAGCCTATCCCTATTGTAGGGAATGAGAAAACATCTTGCAGAGAATACCAAGGGTGTAGCCAGGCAACTCTTTGATAAGGAGATTCGTCCTCAGTGGAATTCAGGACTTACTGTGCAAGACAGTGGAAGAATGACCACAAAGGCATTTCAGAGATCATTAGGGCTTGCCTCGATCACTTCAGCTGGCCCAGGTGTGGCTCAAGTGAGCCTCCGTATGTGGGGCATAGCTGCCTGCACCTAGATTTCAAAGGATGCCCCAGGGAGCTGCAGGGCTCAGGCAGAAAACTGCTGCAGGGGGAGAATCACCATGGAGAGCCCCCGGATGGGCAATGCCCAGTGGAGCCATGGGGGCAGGCCTGTCCTCCTGATCCCAGACCGGAAGAGCCACTGGCTTGCAATTCTAGTCTGGAAGAGCTGGAGACATGTGACTCTAGCCTGTGAGAGCTGTAATGGGGCAGGGGTGTTCCTAACATAGCTGTGGGGCAGGGCCACACAGAGCCTTGGGGGCCCAACCTCTGCCCCAGAGTGTCTGGAATGCAGGAAGTCTGCCCCAGTGGGCCTAGAGGGTACAGCCTCTAGTCAAACAAGACTGTTGTTTTCGTTCATTCTTGCTGCTATAACAAAATGCCTTAGACTGGGTAATTTATAAAGAATAGAAATTTATTCCTCGTAGTTCTAGAGGCTGGCAAGTCCAAGATGGCAGAGCCAGCAGACTCATTGGCTGGTGAGGGCCTATTCCATGGGTGGCATTTTCTCTTGGCGTCCTCATATGGCAGAAAATGCAGAAGGGACAAACACTGCGTCCTCACGTGCCAGAGGAGTGGAAGGGGCAGAAGAGAAAGGCAGCTCTTTGAAGGCTCTTTTATAAGGGCACTAATCCGATTCATGAGGATGGTGCCCTGATGATTTCATCACATCCCAAAGACCCTACTTTCTAATACCGTTGCCTTGGAGATTAGGTTTTGAGTATGAATTTTGGAGGGGCACATACATTCAAGCCATAGCAATTATTTTTGAGCCTCAAGGTTTTGGACTTGCTTGGGACCTGTTACCTCTTTCTTCTTTCCTATTTCTCCATTATGAATGGGAATGTCTATCTTATGCCTGTCCCAGCATTGCACTGTGGAAGCACCTGTTTGTTTTCTCAGATTCTCAGCTGGAGAGCAATTTGCCTCGGCATGAATTGTACTTTGACTTTCACCCATGTCTGATTGAGATGATATTTAGATAAGACTTTGGACTTAGACTTTAGAATTGATGCTGAAATGAGTTTAGACTTTCAGAGCTATTAGGATGGAATGAATATATTTTGCATGTGAGAAGGACATGGATTTGGGGGGGGGGGTCAGGGTCTGAATGTTTGTGTCGCTGCCAAATTCCTATGTTGAAACCTAGTGACCAATGTGATAGTATTTGGAAGGAGGGCCTTAGGAAGTGATTAGGTTGTGAGAGCAGAGCCTTCCTGAATGGGATTAGGGCCCCAGAGAGCTCTCCTGCCTCTTCCACCAGGTGAGGACCTGGTGAGAAGGTGCCACCTATGAACCAGACACTGGCCCTCACCAGACCCTGAGTCTGCCAGCACCTTGATTTTGGAATTCCCATCATCCAGAACTATGAGAAATAAATTTCTGTAGTTTAACAGCCACCCAATTTAAGATATTTTGTTAGAGCAGGCCAAAACAGACTAACACATGCAGAGAATTTCAAGCCAAAGTAAACGAAGCAGGGCTGATTTGGAGCTGGGACAGAAAAAGGGCAGAATCACGGTGATTTTAACTTGTGTTTAGCCTTCACTTTATGGTTCTAAGAGTGTATATATGCATCGTTTCTCACAAACCCTATGGGATAGTAAGGCTACACTAGTGCTATCACCATTATACCCATTATCCAGGAAAAGAAACTGAGGCTCAGAGAGACTGGTTCTCCCAGAGTTGCACCATAGCTAGTATTGGGGGGACAGAGAGTTGATTGTGTCACTGAGCCATGCTGTCCCCTCCCCAGCCCCAAACCATCCTCACCTCTAGTCCTGCTCATCAAGGCCGCCGTGAAGATAAATCTAACTTGGAACTTGGACAAGCAACTGATTCACCTAGATGATCCCAAGGGTGGGCCATAACTATTGAAGACTCTTTTTTTTTTTCTTTTTTTCTTTGTATGAGCTCCTGGGGGTGGTGATAATGAATTAGTATTGCTTCATCACTGGCTTCTGTGCATTCGTGTATTTAAGCAGCATTTATTGAGGACCTACCACATGTAGATCCTTTGTGCTAAGTCCTGCTGATGCCAAGAGGAGAACGACTGTGTATTCCCCATCCTCTGCCACCCTGCAGTGACTGAGGGCCAGGGTGGAGATTAGGAAACAGTAGATCGTGGGGAAGGACATCCAACCCAGGCTGGGGAGACCAAGAAGGGAGTTGGTCCAGAAGCCTGAACTGGGTTTGTAGGTGAGGACAGACAATTAGGGAAAATACAGTCAAAGGAGGTTGTGTGTGTGTGTGTGTGTGTGTTACATGGGAGACATGAGAACATTTTATATTCTGGGGCAAAGGAGAGAGGGGAAGGTGGAGTTAAGGGAGAGAGGGCACAGGAAGAGGCAGGCAGGGATGGGATCTAGAACATTGTTGGAGAGATTGGCCTCACGCAGGTGAGGGTACTTCTGCTCTGGACAGGCGGGAAAGTGAGTGTACAAGTGCTGATCCCTTCACTCACTCATCTAGTCACCTAGTCATGTTAACTCATTAAGCATTTATTGAATGCTGTGATGTGCCAGCATCACACACGCCAGGACATAAAGTTGAAAATAATAAGTTCAGTACATATTTGCTGAGCGTCCATCTGCTGAGTACTAGCCCAGCAATAATAGCGATGTGTATTGAGAGTTGATTAGGTGTCTGTTTTTGTTTGAAAATCTTTGCATATATTATTTTATTTAATCTTCTTAGCAGTAGATACTAATGTTATCACTGTGTTTAGATGGGTAAACTGAGACATAGAGCTTAGGTAACCTGTCCAAGGTCACACAGCTAGTGAGTGACAGAGCCTGGATTTGAGTCCAGTCAGCCTGTGCTCTGAAGCCCATGCTTGTCACGACTGAGCACGCAGTCCCAAGAAGCCTGTAAGCCCAGTGGGGCAGACAGATGAGCAAATAGTTAAAATACAGCGTATTCCTATTTCTGACAGTACGGTTGACTAGATAATCTGAAAACTCCTCTCCCATAAAATACCAGCACATGCTGGATGAATGCAACAACAAATCTTTTCGAGAAGCCAGCTGAGCATGGAGGAAAGTGAGGAAAACCACCAGGGACCAAAAATGAAGAGGAAAGCTGAAGCCCAGGAGGTAAGCGTGTGAACTGAGGCTGTGGCAGCTTGCAGTGGGGAAGCGTGGGTGTCACCACTCATGGGACTCGAGGGATTGGGATTTTACTGCCCAAGAAGAGGTAGGAGGCAAGACCTTGGAACCGAGTAAGATGAGAGTTAGAATTGAGAACCCCACATAAAGGCAACACATTCAAGGCCGTGCCCTCCGTGAAGTGGGGACTAGGGAATAGCCCACTCACAGGTTCAAGTGACAACCTGGGCTCTGAGATAGGAAAAACAGTCCCCCTGAGACTTTACAGCCATGGAGCACTCTTAAAGGGTTTGGGGTTTAAATTTATCCCCCCTGCTGGTCCCAGAATTACCTAGTTGAAACATCTGTACAGGAAGTGGCCACAGGCTGCCAATGCTCCTGAAGTTTCTGACAGAAGCAAACAAAACCCGCAAATGGATAGGCCCTCAACCCTGGCCACCAAGGGTTCCCACAGATAAAGCCTCACTGAAGATGAGCTCACAATGCAAGGTTGCAAAAACAACAACAGCAAAGAGGAAAGCAACCTTCCTTGAATGAGAGTCAGCAGATGCAACAAACATCAGGATTAGACCCTCAGTAAGTGCAGCTAATGGAACTGTGGGATCGAGCCAGTCACAGCACCACCTGGTCATCTTCACTCTGGAAGGATGCTCGGGGTCTTCTAAGATAAGGAGCTCTGCCTGGAGGAGTCGGGAAGGCCTCGCCCTGCTCACGTTTGAGCGTAGACTGGAAGATCAGTAGGAGCTTGCCAGAGGGATTGCTAGGGAGGTAGCCTTAGTGTTAGAGGATTAGCTTTAGGGTTCTCCAGAGAAACAGAACCAATAATGGGGGGAGGGGGCGAGATGGAGAGGTGGAAGAGAGAAAGAGCAAGAGATTGATGGATTTTAAGGAATTAGCTTGTGATTGTGGAGGCTGGCAAGTTCGAGACTCAGGGAAGATTAATGTTGCAGCTCGGGTCAGAATTCCTTCTTTCTCAGGGACCTCAGTCTTTTTCTCTTAAGGCCTTCAACTCATTGGATGAGGCCCGCCCACATTGTGTAGCTCATCTGCTTTACCCAAAGTGTACTGATTTAAATGTTAGTCATATCTAAAACATACCTCCCTAGCAATGTCTAGATGGTGTTTAACAAAACATCCAGGCACTAATGCCTCACCAAGTTGACACAACCATCACTAAATGGGACCTTATAGTCTGTATTCTGCCCGTGAACAGGAGGCAAGGTAGTCTGCTGAGGGTGAGGATGTCAGGGATGGCTGGGGTCTGGGGAGAGTGGGGACTCAGAGATGGTAGTGGTGGGTCCGAGGAAAAGGGCTGCTGGACCCTCTGGGGGCCCAGCTGAGGGTGAGTGGGTGAGTGAACGCATGCATGAATGAATAGAAACCTCAATGACAACAGGGAGCCTGCTGATGCCACACAGGTGACACCCCTGCCACTGAGGCAGGAGAGAAGATAAAGATGGGACCAAGTGCAGAGAAGCATGTGGGTGGGAGCAGGAGGATGGGGCACCCAGTGGTCCTTCCTGTCCTTCACCTCCTCTGCCCTTGGCATCCCAGAGGGGCAGCCTATGTTTTCAGTACTTCTAACTTCATCTGAGCTGGTATTTAAGGAGGGCCTTGTGACACGGCCCCTCCTTATCTGATGTCCTGGAATGCATCCCTGGACCTGTGCATTTCTGCTGCCTCTGGTCTGCTGACAAGCCCAGAGCTCCAGCTGTCGAGAATCTGCCATCAGCTGAACAATCTGGACCCACACACATGAAACTACGCACAAGCCATCCAAGAAATCCTCCCCCGCAAGGGGTGAAATGTGTGATGAGGGGAAGGAGGAGGAAGTGCCTGAGAGATGCAGCTGGGGTCAGGCGCAAGAGGCCTGGGAATTAGACAGCCTGGGTTCTAGTCCCAACTCTTCCCTTTATCACTGATGTGACTCTGGCCAAACTAGGGCTAATAATCCCTGCCCCTCAGACCGTGCAAGGTTACCTTAGGATCCGACACATTCGTGAATATGGACGTGCTTTGGAAAGGATAGAACATGACAATAAGGACAGGTCCTGTTTGGGGATGCTTATTACATGCATGAGACAAAGAAAAAGGGAATTGACAGTGTCTGGTGGGGTTGGGGTGGGCATGAGACTCTTACGTATTGTTCCCGCAGGAAGACCTCTGCCAATCCCTGAGCCTGTGATGGGCACTTTCTATGCAGTTTCTTATTTAAATCTAATGAGAACTTTTGGTTCAGACCAATTAACCACTTCAGTACGAGCGTGGACTTTAGTCGATAGCCACAGATGAACATGCACAGCGACTTTAGCTGACAGCCGTGATATGACTTTTCTAAGTTTTTGTTTATCAAAATAAAATTGTGAACATTTAAAAATAATGCAATGAAAAAATATATATGTATATGTTGCCTATTCTGATTTCCATTACAAGTAAAGTCGCCTGTAAAGTAAAACAAGCTTTCAGTGCTTTAAAGCTTTCCTCATCACACACGAGCAAATCAGATTCGCCGTCAATGCACAGCACAAACTATCGTGCGGACTGTGCGTGCCGGCTGTGGGCAACGTTTTGCAGCAGGTGAGCGCCGTACCGAGTGGTTAAGTAACTTGCCTAAGGGCAAAAACGAGATGGTGGCATGAAATTGGAATTCAGGAGTGCCTGACTCCCAGCTCCATGGGCTCCCCACTGCATGGCGCTACCTCTTGGGGTATTTGTAAGGTATTATCACTGGGGTCAGGCCGAGCCCTTTTCTGTCGCTGGAACCTGCCCAGGCAGGCTGCACCGTGCACTGGCTCGTTGGGAAGACTTCCCTGAGCTGGCGTCTCTCAGCTTGAGTGAGGACCTGGGCACCCAGGGCCTTCTTGCGAGTGTTAATAACACTTAATAAACGCGGCAGAGAAAGGTCAGCCTCTGAGTGTTGTGCCAACAAGAGATAAACCTGCCCTGAAACATCTGCTCTCTGTTATTGTTGTGCAGACGCGGCTGCAATGTCCTCTGATTAGCTCATGAATTAAGTGCAGGGAGGCAGTAAAACAGACTGCATGCTCACATCTCTACCGGAGGGAGCCGCGGCCCGGGAGCTGGAAGGAGGGCCGTGCTGCCCTGGCTCAGGGGGAAGCTGAGTTCCAGGTGTTCTTCCCACCTGCCGGGCGTGGGAGAGGAGCTGGAGCTCCCCATCTCTTTTGCCTGACCTCATTAGGAAGCTCTGATTAATGGCCTTTGAAGAAGGGACAGCTCCCACCTGGACTGCGATCTTCATCCCAAAGGCAGGCAGGCGCTGGATGCTCTTAGAGGGGAACTAGGCTGTAACAGTGATGTATCTCGGTGTAAGACACCCAGCAGCTCAAAACAACCACCGTTTATTCTCTCACACAGTTTCTGAGGGGCAGGGATCTGGGAGCTGCCTAGCAGGCGTTTCTGGCTCAAGGTCTCTCGCAAGGTTGCAGTCAAGCCATTGGCTGAGGCTGCATCATCCCAAGGCTCAGCGGGGGCTGGAAAGTCCACTTCCAAGCTCGCCCAGGTGGCTGTCAACAGGCCCCTGTTCCTTGCCAGCCGTGGGCTGGCGGTGAGGGTCGCTCCAGGGCGCTGCACACAGTAGGGCAGCTTGCTTCTCCCTCTCGAGAGGTGAGAGGGAGAGAGAGGGAGAGAGAGAGAGAAGGCCACTAAGATGGACGTGGCAGTGTCAGAAGCAACATCCCGTGACTTCTGCCATACGCTCTTGGTCAGATCCACCCCGTGTGTGTTGGGGACTATGAGGCGGTGTGCATACCAGGAGGCCGAGGTCACTGGGCCATCTTGGGGGCCGGCTGCTACATAGGCCTAGCAGAATCCTGTGCTAGTCACGCAGGGAACTAGAAACTTCACTTGGGGGTCTGCCTCCGGTTCTCAAAATACTGACACAGGGTTCCCCAGCAGTACCTTTGGGGCAAAGTTCAATCCTTTAAACGGCTTACGGGGCCCTTCATAGCCCACCCCAAAATCTCCAGCCTCATTTCCTGCTCTTATCTCCCGTCACCCCAGATCCCGGCTCTGCAGACAATTTGTTTTCATGTCTCTGTGCCTGTGGGCCTGCAATTTCCCTTCTCCAGCCAGGAGGTTTCTGCCTCACAACCCAGTTGAGCCGTCTCCTATTCTGTGAAACCTTCCCCGGCAACTCCCTAGAAGGAGGGGCCTCTGCCAGGTCTCGGGGGTCACCTTGTGCCCCTGATGCAGCACTGGTTTACTCCCACGAGGCAGGTGTCCAGTGAGTGCCCACCACGTGCCAGGCGCGGTGCTGGGCTGGAGGCAGACAGAATCCCTGCACCCAAGGGTGTACCTACCGTAGCAGGGGGCTGACAGACAGAGACATGAGATGGAAATGTGGAGCGTGTTGGGTGTTGATAAGAGCTAGGGACAAAAGGACCAAAACAAAGTGGGGGAGGGGAAGGGTGAGTGGGCTGGTGGGGGCTGGGGTGGGGTGGGACTGTTTCCTACCCAGTACTTGGGGGAGGCTTTGCTGCTCAGGTGACATGAAGCATAGACGGAGGAAGCCAGGCACTGAACCTGGCGGATATCTGGGGACAGTGTCCAGAGCCCATAGTGTTCGATTATTTGATTTTGTTTCCACGCAAGTCTTTAGGCTCCTGGAGGGTAGGGCCGTGAATACCTCAGTGATGTCAATTGCGTGTCAGTTTTGCATTCTGCTGCTCAGCATGTGGTATAGCCCTGATGAATGAGGCCTGTCCTTTCCACACACAGCCGCTGTAAAGTGTCCGAGAGAAGCAGGATCGGAGCCCCAGCCAACTTCCAGAGACGCTAGGAGGCTGACTCGGGGAGAAAAACAAGAGCAGATAAATTTGTTTTGTGGATTAAGGACTCGCTCTATATACACCCCTATGTTTTATAGACAGGAATGAGATGAAAGTGAATTTAAATAAAGACTTTAGTCTGTATTTAATGATGCAGTTATTAGGCCGCATTTGGCAATGCATCACCTGACATAAAGTTTTAAAATCAGCTTTTTCCCAACACTAAATTACCCTTTGGGTCTGCCAGCCCTAATGATAAATAAAGCAAGAGTTGACCTCATTACCATCAGATTCATGGAGTGGGTTACCATTTGGTAGATGAAGTAGCTTTGGATGCTGAGAAGCGAAGGCCACTAAATGGCAGATTCTGATGGAGAGTCAGGGGCTGGAGTTGCATTTGCAGCCAAGTTCATTACACAGGGGTCGATGAGCCCTACTGAATCAATGGGACCTCAGCTCCCTCCACATTCTTGGAACAGGGCAGCTTGCGGCTGCCTTTGTTTGGCTCAGGCAGCAGCTGCAAAGCACCAGCCAACGAGGAGGCAGGGGTGGGAGAAGGAGCTGACTCAGGATAGGTTGTGTGAGGTGCCTCCGTGAGTCCAGGGGGTGCAGAACCGCTCACAGGCTCAGCGGTGGGCTCCCCATATCAGGCCCCTGCGCTCCCAGTATTCCCCAGGAACCATGGCCAGTAGCCCTTTGGCAGGGCCTGCCCAGCACCTGTATGGGAAGCACCTTTATTTACTCGGCTGTTGGGCTGAGGAGCTGGGTCCTGGTTTGGGGGAGCAGGTGCACCAAGACCTTAATTGTGTGTTCTTTCATGAGTGAGGGACGGGGCTGCAAGAAAGCAATGATAGGCTGGACATGCCTCTTCCCTGTCCCCCGAGAAGTCCCATGGAGGTGTGAGTACTGCATCAGAGAGGGGGACCCAGGGAAGGTGGTACGCATGGCTTTGTGTGAGCCAGGAGGAAGGAGGGTGATGGGAGAAACTTCCACAAGCCATGTCTCTCCTCACCATGAAAAGCCCAAGCAGTATGAGCTGCTCAGGAGCCGGGCAAAGGACAACTGGAGGGTAGGTCCATTGAGAGGGAAGAGTGTTCCAGAAAAGCGTCCCCTTTAAATAGCTAGTTCCCCAGTTGGGGTGGTGGTGGAGGAAGGGAGTAAACAGGCAAGTAATGAGTTGATTGCTAGCCAAGGGCAAGAAGGCCTGGGTGCCACACATCTCCAGCCAGACCGTTGGAACAAGGAGGTGGCTGCATGTCCCAGTAGTGGGAGCCGGAGCCCAGAAGTCACCCAGACCTGGATTCAAAGTAGTGAAATTGGTCAGGTGGTTTAAGGACTCGATTTTCTTTGTTCGCATCTATAAAATAATAATAGTAATAATAATAATGATGCCCACCATAGAAGGTAGAAAATGTTGGTTTTTCCCTCTTCCCCTAAATCAAGAGACAAGAATCTTCCTCAAATGGAATAATTGTTTCTCTCCTCCCCTTTTTACTTTCTCTCTACCAGCCAGCAAGTATTTACATATCACTTAGCACCCAAAAGGTGATTTACTGTACAGAACATTCTACAAGAAGCATTGTGATATACTGGACAGAGTGTTGGGAGTAGAGCAAAAGATTTGATTTTTTAGTTTTAATCCTTAAACACACCTGCTGTGTGTCCTTGAGTTGCTTTAATTTGGGGGGCTTCTGAATACTCATCTATAAAATGAAAACAATACTATTTTGCTATAATCTCCTAGATTATTAGAAAATACAAATGAGATAAAATGTGTGCAAGTGTTTTGTAAACATTTTTTTTTTTTGCATTTTAAAATTCTTTTCAATTGTGGTAAAGTGCATATAAAATTTACCGTCTTAACCATTTCTAGGTGTACAGTTCGGTAGTGTTAATTACATTCATATTGTTTGTACAAGCATCACCACCAGCCATCTCCAGAAGTCTTTTCATCTTGCAAAACTGAAATTCTGTAGCCATTAAACAGTAACTTGCCATTCCCCACCTCCACCCCTCAGCCCCAGGCAACATCTTTCTGTCTTCATAATTTGACTACTCCAGGTACCTCATGTAAGTGGAATCACACAGTCTTTGTGCCTGGCTTATTCCACTTAGCATAATGTCCTCAAGGCTCATCCGTGTTGTAGCATGTGTCAGAATTTCCTTCCTTTGTAAGGCTGAATAATATTCTGTTGTATGTATGTATGTATGTTGTTCATTCATTCCTTGATGGACACTTGGATTCCACTTTTAGCTGTTGCCAATGACGCTGCTATGAGCCTGGGTGTACACATATCAATTTGAGATCCTGCTTTCTGTTCTTTTGGATGTATACCCAGAAATGGGTTGCTGAATCATATGGTAATTTTCTTTCTAATGGTTTAAGGATTCACCATACTGTTTTCCATAGTGGCTGCACCATTTTACGTTCCCACCAGCAGGGCAAGAGGGTTCCAGTTTCTCCACCTCTTTCACCACCACTTATTATTTCTTGTTTTCTCATCTCTCTCTCTGTGTTTGGTAATAGCCATCCTAGCGTGTGAGGTGAAAAAAAGGTGTGATATTAGTGATTCATACAAGTCATCGATTTAATGCTGTGGAGGGACTGAGTCAGAATCTGTGGGCGTGGGGCCGGCAGAGTCGTTTAAGTGACAGTGACGCATGCGCATGTTGGAATGCAAGCAGATGGGGGGAGCGGCCAGGGGGGGCGCTGCGGAGGCCTGGCTGCAGGTGAGGGAGTTGGGGCTACGTTTATAACCCTCCAGGACTGTGTGTTGCACCTTGACTAAGACTGAGCTTCAGGCCGCAGCCCCTGGGGCCATGTGACCGCCTGTCCCCCACTCCGCACCCCTTTGTCCATTCTTCCCCTCCCCCACTACGCTTCAGCCTCTGAACCCCAGAACCTCCAAGCTCTTTCTTACCTTGTTCCTCCAACTCAGAACATTCTTTCACTCTCTCCCATGGCTTCTTCCTCCTCCTGATTTGGGTCCCACCTCAGGTGGTGGCTCCTTAGGGACACCCCTTCCCTGACCACCCTCCATCATTCTTTCATACTTCCCTATTTTCTTTTTTGTATACCCTTCTTGCTATCTGAAGTTATCCTGTGTTTATTTCTTTATAGGTTTATTTTCTACTTCCCGCACCTAGAGCATAAAACCCTAGTGTCTGGGTCTCTGTCCTGTAACCAGTGCTTGGAACAAAGTTTGGCACATAGTAGGTGGCCAATATTATTTTTTTATCCAGCAGACACCGGATGCTTTGGAGTAGTTCGGAACAGTGAAGTGACACCGTAAGGTGGAGCCTTTTGGAGGTTCCCCTCGTGGCTGTGTGTCAGGGGTGGTGGAGCAGGAAGGCTCTGGAAAGAAGGGACACTGTCAGGGGCAAGAGTCCTGTTGTGAAGTGAAAAGGGTCTAGACAGGTGCTTCTAAGCTGGGGCAGTTTACTCCCCGCCAGCCGCCCAAGTGACATCTGGCAGGATCTGGAGGGGAGGTATTCAGTTGTCACAACTGGAGAAGGTGCTGCTGGTATCTGCTGAGTCCCCACATGGCAGAAGGCAGACAGGCAGGCTAGCTCAGTGAATGCGGCGTGAAGCCTCTTTTTTGTTCTCCCGAGACAGGGTGTCCCTCTGTCACCCAGGCTGGAGTGCAGTGGTGTGATCATGGCTCACTGTAATTAACCTCTAACTCCTGGCCTCAAGCGATCCTCCCGCTTCGGCCTCCCAAAGTGCTGGGATTACAAGACACTAGCCACCACGCCCCCCCCACCCCAAGCCTCTTTTACAAGGACCTTCATCCCATTCACAAGAGAAGAGCCCTCATGGCCTAATCGCCTCTTGAAGGTCCCACCTCTTAATGCTATCACATTGGCAACACCTGGATTTTGAAGGGGGCACGTTGAAACCATCCCACTAGGGATGGCACCAAGTTTCCTACAGTGCACAGAGCAGCCGCACGGCACAAAACCATCCAGCCCCAGGTATCAGTGGTGCCGAGGGTGAGGCACCTGCTCTCTTAACTAGGGTGATTGGTGTGTGAACAGAAAGAGAAAAAAAAAACCAAAACCAAGAAATATTTCCCGGTCAGCAGAGTAGGATTTTGTCCCTCTCTGTGCTTACATTTGTGACTTTAACTCTTTTTGGCAATGGAGTCAGAAGACCCTGAGAATGAGAAGTTCCTCTGAGGTTTTTGTGTCTTCCTCTGCCCTGGCGCAGCCTGACGCTGTCTTGCTAATCCTGTCTTCTTTGTCCTCTGCTGTCCTCCCTTCCTTTTCTTCCCTCCTGCAATCCTCTTCCTCCTTCCCTGACCCCTTCCCTCCCCTCTTGCCTTCTTCCTGCTCTTCCTGCCCCCTCTGCTCCCTCCCTCCCTCTCTCTCCTTTAACTGCCCATTATGAAGATTGGAAGTTTAGTGAGTTTATGGTCTCGGTCCTTAATTTTTAAAGTGGGTAATTGCGTGGGCTATACTAAATTACATTTACTAGGTCTTTACTTCTGTGGCATATGGCGTCTGAATGGGACTGCTTTTCATCCCCTGCAGTTATTGATCTCTTTCTCTCCCCTGGTCCCGCTATGCATTTTGAATATTCTGACAACGGCAAAAGTCAGGTGGCCCAGGAGGAAGACCAGGGCCGCGTGCTGGGGTCTGACTCAGAGCCTTGGTGGCACCCCTCCTGCCAGCATGCTCCCTCCCACTGCGCTGACCTCCTGGGCCCTGGTGTGGCAGGAGCCCGTCCCTTCCCCAAGGGGCCACCCCACCCCGTCTTCAGTAACCCCCCCGCAGAGTGCCTCGGAAGTGATTCCCAGGGACAGTTCTGAATCACCTGTGTACTCCAGGTCAGCATGCAGGTAAGTTGCAAGGAAAACGTGATGTATGATAAATATGTATTTTTTGAGGGAGGACAGACCTGAGGGGTGTTCATTCGGGTGGAGTGTGGTGCTGAGACTTCTGCAGACCTCTAGGGAGGTCTCACCTTGGCCCAGGCAACGAGGCTGCCTTCTAGATGTGGCCTCCGAGAAGGCCTGCCTGTCTCCCAGCACGGAGAACAGTGACTGTTGATGCCAACTCTTCCCTTCCACCTTAGGAAAAGGGCAAGAGAGAAACGATGACGGATTATCTGAATAGTTTCTGAGTCAACGAACGCACGGATATTCTGTTCTTGTCCCACGGTGGGCCCTGGCTCAGACACTCCAAAGCCCAGTGTCCTGCTGGATAAATATCCCCTGCCCTGTTCTGGCTCTTTCCCTGGGGGATGATGACAATGAATAAAAAGATCCATTACTTACGCTTTGATCTCCTGGGAAGAGAGACCCATAACACCAAGGTGGAAACTATCAAAGTAACGGCCTTTCAGATTTTTCCAGCCACATTCTTGCAAGGAACTGGAAGCAGTTCTAATCTGTCATTTTCTCTGGCTTGCCCTTTTCCTTGGGCTCAGAGGAGATTAGCATGAACCAAACGTGTCATGAGTCACACTTCTAGCTCCCATTGTAATGCCACTTCTGATCCAAGGTGGCAGGGTCCTGTACTGTAAACTCTAGTGGGCATGGCACTCATTTTTTCACAGCTTTGGCTAAAATGTAGAGAGAAGAACCCCACCCCATGGTGTTATGGCTCAGGATCTCCCTACCTGGACCAGGGTGGTGACATGATGTGATGGTGATGTATTGTGGCGGAGAGATTGATGGGTGGGTCAGAAGACAACATGGAATAGTGCTGGCTCAGAGGTGAGCTGATTCTTGGGGTGGCACCTGTCAGTGGCCCAGCTGAGCTTGCCTCATGTAGCCCGTGATCTGTACCCTCTACCCACCCCCACCATTTACCCAGTTGGTCCTTGAATCTTTGCAAGTAAGGGCTGGAGCTGCCTCGTCTTGTGTTCTCAATGCGCCTACCCCACTAGCGCCTGGTGTAAGTTAGGTGATCCATACATGCTCATCACATTGAATTACCCCAGACAGTGAAGCTGACCTAGGCTCAGTCGCTTCTGGAGTTAAAAGGCAGACCCGGCCTGCCATCTTTGTATGAAGTAGACCCAGCAAGGCTCCCTGCAGCCCCCATCGCTCCCCGCCCCTTCTGCCTTCATTCCCACTCTGTCCCATCAGTCGGCCAGAAGACTGTCACCAGCGGCTATTAGACAAGACAAACGGGCGACTCCAGCCCAGTGTTTCTGCGGCCCAGCCTGCTCTGTGTGCAGTGAGCCGTGAGCGTGGGCGTGCCGGCCACCTCCCTGCCACAGGCCTGCATCGCGGCCAGGCTGCACCGGACAGGGGAGCTGTCCAGACATAGCTGGGGGCTCCCCTGTGACTACTGCATGGAGACTGTCCTCCCGAAAATAAAACAGGTAACAAGGTCCAAGGAGGAAGGAACAGTTTAAGGAGGTGAACTGGGAATATCAATCAGGTATCCAGAGACCTTACACAGTGGCCGTATTTCATTAATAGAAGGCACTGAATGCAGATATAATTGCCAGGTATGCCGGGGACTTTATTTATCAGTTTTTTTCCAGGGGTCATGTCCTTTCACTAACAGCGGGAGTATGAAATATTGATGGATGGACCAAAAGGGGAACCATGCTGCCAGAGTCCAACAATTAACTCACAGCAGGATCAAGTGTTTTAACCTGTTTGGAAGGCGCACGTGCCTAACGTTTGCAGGGCTCTGTGCCGAGTTGCAAGGGAGACACCAGACAAGAGGAGACGCGGCTCTGCGCTCTGGGTGTTCCGGGTGTAGACAGCAGTCCGTGGCACGGGAAACGGTGCTCCCCAGCGCCCAGGGCGACTTCCTTCTGCACGTGCCTCCCACATGCAGGCCTGTCGCCTTCCTCTCTGCTGCTCCTGCTCTGTCCCCAGCTCACCTGCCCCCCAGGCCCTTTCGGCACCACATGGAGCCCCATTCGGTAGGGATGTAGAGCCCGTAGCACGCGGCCCCCCCGCTTGCCAGCCCTGTCAGGTGGAGTGTTTCTGTCCCACGCACGTCCGAGTGGCAGCTGCGTTTCCCTCTCCCCCCAGTGCAGTTTATAAACATCTGCCCCAGTGCTCCCTGGTACATGTCCCCACTTGCCTTGTGCCTGCCCTTCTCATGCAGGGTGAGACTCCAGGCCCCTAGCCTTGCCCTCACCCATCACCCTAGGTGGCCCTGTGGCCGTCCCCTGGTGCCATTGCCTTGGGGCTCTTCTGGGTCATGGCTGCCCTGGAGCCTCTGCTTCTCAAACCTTGCACATCCAAATCCCACTGAGAGCAGCGCATTATCCATCTAGATGCAACTCCCTCGTTCCCACTGCTCCCGCTCTTCCACCCGTCCTTGTGTCCACATACTCCAAATATTCTGCGGCCTCTCGTCCCTGCCGGGGCCACCCCATCAGACAGCATTTTCTGGGTTTTACTCCCTTTCCTGTGCAGTGGAAAAACCACAGCTGACCGCCCACACCACGGTCCTGTCAGCACCTTCAGCCCCTAGGTCCCCCGCCCTGCCCACCCGTCACCTCCTGCTCCTGAGAGCTGTGACATCTGCCTGCCTTGCTTTTATCTGTGCCCTGAGGCTGCTCTCAGAAACACACTGATGATGTCCCTTAATTTCATCTGGGCCCAAACAGAAATACATTTACATATCAGAACAGCTATGCCAAGGTTTTCCCTGAAGCCATCTACCCTGTCTTTGTCATTCTTGCTCACAGAAGATGAAGACCTTTCCTCTTCTTAGAGAAAAGAGAAGCTACCCAGGCAGTCTCTCCCAACCGTACCCCCCATGTTTATTTACAGCTGTATCCATCAGTCTTAGTGAGACCTGCGCCATCCAATATGGCAGCCACTAGTATTGAGCACTTAGAATGTGCTAGTCTGAACGGAAATGTGCTGGAAATATAAAATTCACACTGGATTTTGACATTTTCATATGAAAACAAGAATACAAAATACCTCAATGATTTTTGTATTGATTAGTTGTTAATAGTATTTGGAAAATTTGGCTAAATGAAATGTTAAAATTAATTTTGTCTATTTCTTTTCCTTTTTTTTTTTTTTTTTTTCTTTTTGAGACAGAGTCTCACTTTGTTGCCTGGGCTAGAGTGCAGTGGCCTCATCATAGCTCACTGCAACCTCAAACTCCTGGGTTAAAGTGCTCTACCTGCCTCTGCCTTTTGAGTAGCTGGGACTACAGGCATGCGCCACCACACCTGGTTAATCTTTCTGTTTTTTACAGAGACAGGATCTTGCTCTTGCTCAGGCTGGTCTTGAACTCCTGACCTCAAGCAATTGTCCTGCTTTGGCCTCCCGAAGTGCTAGGATTACAGGCTTGAGCCACCAGGCCCAGCCTCACCTATTTCTTTTGACATTTCAAAGTGTGGTTAGGAGAAAATTAAAATGCCATGTGTGGCTTGCATTTACATTTCTACTGCCAGCACTGAGTGGGAGTAGGGGCTGAGCCACAGTGACACTGTCACCTAAAACACAGCAGCTCCAAGACAGAAGGGTTTTTCTCTCGTGCATAAACCTGCCAGTCAGTGGTGGTGCAAGGATGGGGGCTGGTGAGCAGCATTGCCTTTGTCAGCACGGGGTCCGCATGTCCCCATTGTCACCATTTCCAGCCAGCAAAAATGGGAAGGAGCGTCCAGGGCAAGGAGATGACCTGGAGGTTCTGGTCACTTCACTCCCGTTCTTTAGCCCAGGTCCAGCCCTTGGCCTCCCGAGCTCACGGAGGCTGGTAGACGTAGTCTGAGTTGGGCAGCTGTGCATCCAGTTAAAACACAGGTGTTGCATGATTAAAAGGAGGAAAAGTGAAAGGCCCTGGGCGGGTGAGCAGTCCTTGCCAGGCCTTGTCCCTCTTCCCTGCTTTGTTAGGGGAGGAGCCGTCCCTTCTCCCACCCAGGTGAACCTGCACCAGTGCTCCGGGCTCTTTCTCTATCTGCCTTTCTGCGGGGCTCACTTCAGACAGCACCTTTCTTCTGATATTCTCAGCTGCCTCCCCACTGGCTCCTCTCTCTGAGGAGCTGCCCCCCACCCCCAACCCTGGAAGGGCTTTGCTGACATTCCAGTGACCTCCTAATTGTCCGACCTCATGGAGAATTCTCCATCCTTGTTTTATTTGACTTCTGCCCTCCTTAGATCCTCTGGCCTAACCATTGCTTCTGTCCCTTCCCTGGCACTCTCCCCAGATGGTGAGTCCCCAGGGTCTTAGCCAGGCTCCTCCTCCCTCCTTACCCACTGCCCTTTGCCAGATCCAAGTTGTCACTACCCCTGACCCTGAGGGCTCCCGGGTCTATGCCTCCACTCTGGACCATTCTCTGGAGAGCCAGGCCAGTAACTTTGTCCCTAAATAGTATGCCTCAAATGTAACAAATACTGCATCAAAATATCATCTTTGCCCTTCTCCAAAAACAAAAAGCACAACTCTCCTCTCTATGCCTCACACCCCCTCCCCACCCCCTGCCAGTCTTCTTCCTGGCCAGTGATGTCACCATCTCCATAGCAAGTGAGGCCAGGAACACTTCTCTTCTCCCAGCCCCATCGTCTGCCCCGTTGGCCTTGATTCTGCCTGGTCATCTCCCTGGAATCTCCTCCGTCTCTTTGATCCTCCCTGCCCAGCCTGCCTGCACCTGCCTCCTTTCTCTTTCCTGGGCTGTTAAACTAACCTGCAAGCTGATCTTCCCAACTCGCATTTCGACCCTCTCCTGTAATGTATCTACAGAGTGGTGGCCCTACAATGCAGGTCTTACGATGGCATCACCTGTTGACAGTCTTCCCGTTGTTCCTCTGCACCTTCAGGGCCCCATCCCAGTCCCCAGTGAGGCATGCACAGTCCTTCACGCCCCGGCTCTTGTCCTCCCATCGGGCCTCACCTGCCAGGTGCTCAGGCCCCTTGCACCAGCTGAGCCTGTCACCGCAGGCTCCCTCGTGCCTGTGGGGGCTCTGCATGCTGGAGCACACCTCGCTTCCCTGCCTCCCCGGGAAACTCACTCCAGTACTTCAAGGCTGTGAAGCCTGGCAGGGAGCAGGCACTTAACGTGTATGTGGTAAATAAATGCACGAGGCCTTCCCTAAAACTTACCCTGCCACCTGGAGGAGTTTATCTGTGCTTCCTTAGAATTTTGAGACTTTCTTTATGGAACCACTTACTTTCTTGTACAGTAAAGTTCCTTCCTCTGCTCTCAGGATGTCTTCAAGAGCCAAGGACTTGGTCTTAGTTGCCTGTGACTTCTCAGCACACGGACACCTGGTTCATGCCTGGAGCATAGTAAGATTTTGTCACATCACTTACAGTATTGGGTTGTGGCTATTAGCTTATATGGCCGTGTCTTCCTCTGGACACTTTGAAAGCAGAGGCACATCTTATCCTTCTCTGTATACATAGCATCTTACTTAAGATAGGTGTTTAATAGGTATTTGATGATATTAGTAATTAAGGGAATGAATGAATGAATTGCCCATGTCAGTTATAAAGCACAGGATTAAGTACTAAATGAACGGTACAGACAGTAAGTGTTGCGGGGGATTATAGGAGAGTGAAGACAGCGTGAGCCTGGGGCCAGGCGGGAGTGGGCCATGAGAAAGGGAGTAATTAGGCAGGATGTGGATATGGGTAAAGGAAAGCTGGGCACTTTCCAGGAAGAAGAAACCAACTGGACAAAAAACACTGGGTGAAGTGGCATGCTTTCTTCAGTGTTCAGCAAGGACAGCCTAGATGTAGCTGAGTGGCCCTAAGATTCAGTATAACGTGAACCTGGAAAGCATGCTGGGGCCAGATTGCGGAGGGTTGAGGCCAGGCAGGGGACTGTGGTGAGGAGTAGCTGGGTTGGGGCAAGAGAGACTAGAGGCAGGAGGCAGGAGGCAGGGCAGGAGTGTTGGGGGAGAAAGCAAAGGGTGGCGGGAACAGGCAGATCCCTCGGCAGAGAAGCCCTTAGTGACTGAGCAGGTGGAGGGGCCGAGGGGACGGCAAGAGGCAAGACAGCTCTGCCAGGGATCTGCATGTGGACACCTGGTGCTATGACTTGAAACCAGGAAGTCAGAAAGAGCCCCCGATTCTATGAAAAGACCATGGGTTACAGTTGGGACATAGAGTTTGGAAGGACCACCATGGGAACATTTCCTATCAGCAGCCAGAAATGAGAGCTTGATGTGTGGATGAGAGTTGAGAGTGGAGATGGGAAATTGGGAGCTATCTGCACGGAGCTGAAGGTCGAGAATCAGTAAGTTCTTTCAGGAGAGACAATGAGGGAGAGAACAGACTGAGGCTAAACCCAGCCTGTGAGATTCCGGGAACACGCACAACTGGGGTTATAAAGAAATGAGAGGGGCTGGGGGAGAAGCTGGGGTACATGAGAGTTTTAGTTCTCCCACATCCTTGCCCACATTTGGTATGGGCAAGCTTTTTAATTTTAGCCATTCTGATAGATTTGTAGTGATTCCTCATTATGGTTTTAATTTGCATTTCCCCAGTGACTAGTGATGTTGAACGTATCTCTACCTGCTTATTTCACACCCAGGTAACTTCTCTGGTGGAGTGCCTATTGAAATCTTTTGCCCATTTGAAAAAACTAGATTTTTAATTGTTATCAAGTTTTGAAAGTTCATCATCTATTCTGGACCCAAGCCCTTTATCTGCTATATGCTTTGCATGTAACTTTTTCTCCCAGCCTGTGGCTTGTCTTTTATTTTTAATTTTGATGATGTCCAGTTTACCAATTTTTTTTTATTTTATGGATTGTGCCCTCGATGTCATATCTAAGAAATCTATGTCTAACTCAAGGCCATGAAGACTTTCTTTTAGAGGTTTGATAGTTTTAGGTTTCACCTTTATGCCTGTTTTCGATTTTGTGTTAATTTTTGCATATTGTGTGAGACAGGGTTTGACATTTTTTTTTTCTTTATCATATGATATCTAACTGTTTTGGTACTATTTGTTGAAAAGATCATTTTTTCCCACTGTACCTTTGTCAAAATCAGTTTTCCATAGCTGTATGGGTCGGAGTAGTAATTTTGAAGGAAGGAAGAAAAGTTGGCATGAATCTCTCAAAAGCTAAGACACGTTTGGCTCAAACATTTATGAAGCACCTCCTATCGTCAGGCACAGGGATAGAAAGAATTAAAGAGTGAAAGTTGAAGGCTAAACCAGTGATTGGAAGGCAGGATAAGATGCATGTGTTTCTGTGAAAACCATTGTTGGGGCGCTTGGGTGGGGAAGGCTTCCTGGAGGAGGAGGGGATGTCTGAGCTGAGTGAGTGTGGTCAGCAAGTGGAGGTGTGCGGGCGGCAGCAGCACTGTGTGTGCATGTGTGTGTGTGCATGTGTGTGCATGTGTGTGCATGTGTGTGTGCGTGCATGTGCATGTGTGCATCTCTGTGTGTGTGCATCTGTGTGTGTGCATGTGTGTGCACATGCGCATATATGTGCATGTGTGTGCATGTGTGTGTGTATGCATGTGCACATGCACGGGTGTGCAGGGGTGCTGCAGGTAGTTTACTGTTTCTAGAAGGTTGAAAGGAATGAGCAGGGAAGCAGAATATAAGGTTCAAGAGCGAGAATCAAGTCAGGTCTTATCTGCCACGCCAAGGAATTCCATTTTTTTTTTTTTTTTTGAGGGAGAAAGCTTTGTAAGCAGGGGTTTCCACTTCAAAATGGTCAGTCTGGCCGCTGTGAGAGGGCGTGACTGGGGAGTGCCAGGGAGGTGGTCATGCCAGACTGGAGGCAGGAAAACCAGGTAAGAGGTAAGAGGCTGCAGTTTGGTCGTGGTGATGAAAGGACTGAGCCAGGATGGTGGTGTTAAGACCAGAGAGAAGAGGACTGATTTGAAATACACTGAGGAGGTAAAACCAGAAGCAATTAGTGACTGGCTACTGGGAGGTGAGGAGCTGGGTGAGGGCACGATGCCTGGGTGGCTGGTGCTGCCATTAACTAAACCTGGGAATATGACAGGAAGGATATAGGAGGGAAGGGGGTGAGTTTACTTTGGGTCTGATAAGTTTGAGATGCTCTTGGGACATGAACATGGAGATGTCACGAGGCCATTGGATATAAGTAAAGAATCCTCAGGAAGGTGGCCGTGAATGAGATCACTTAAGAAGCTCCTGGAAGTAAGGCAAGAAAGGGGCTCTGAAAGACCTTGGGATACACCGGTGTTTTTAAGGGGTAGGCAGTAGAAAAGGGTACCTGAAACGAATGGTTGGAGAGTAGGAGGACCCTGGGAGAGTAGTTTCATGGAAGCAAAGGACATTGAGGGTCTCAGGCAAGAAAGAATGGTCTGGACTCTCAGATGCAAAGGAAACATCAGCCAAGGAGGCAGCCCAATGAAGTGATCTAGCAGCTCACAGGTCCCGGCCCAGGCTGCTGTTAAGAGCTCTGTGATCTTGGGCAAGTTGCTAGCTTGCCCCTTTCTCACTTTTTTCACCTCTGAAATGGAATAACAAGTTGTGTGAGGTTTAAATGAGATGATAGCCATCATAGTCTTAGAACAGCATCAGGCAGGTACTGAACAATAATGCCAGCTAGTGATATAATTACACTAGGAATTGACAGTCCACCAATTTTGCGAAAATGGCTATCAATGTTGACTTTGCGAAAGCAGTGTGAGCGGCACAGAATGCAGATTGCAGGGGCCGAGGAGAACATGGGGTGGGGTGAAGGCGGCGAACACTGAGTACGCATTTGAGAAGCCTGGCATGCCTTGAAGGTGAGAGAGAAGGCAGAGCCAGGGCACACATGGTCAGTGGGGTCAGCGGAAGGTCTGCACGGGAGAGGAGGCCCCTGACCATGTGTTGGCACAAGGGAATGGGCTGGTCTCGAGGACAGCCTGAAGGTGAGGGAGAGGAGCGAGGCACAATGAGGCAGAATCCCTGGGAGAGGAGGGCAGCCCATGGGACCTCTCCTCAAATAGGAGCCTTCGTTATCTGAGCCTGTGGGGCAGGTGGGGCACAGAGTCGAGGCAGCTCACTGGGCGCGGCCTACATTTAACCACTGTGAGCAGAGCATGAGCGGCTGAGAGCTGGGCAATGGTGACAGGGGAAGGTCTGTGTTCCAGGCTGCATTGTGGCCGCCTAAACTCATATGTTGAAGACCTAACCCCTAATCCATCAGAATATGACTGTATTTGTGGGCTAGAGTTTTCAAAGAGACAATTAAGTTAAAATGAGGTCATGAGGTTGGGCCCTAACCCAGTGTAACTGGTGTCCTCACAAGAGAAGGATCAGGAGCCAGGCGCACACAGAGGGAGGAAGGGCAGTGCGGCACGAGAAGGCGGCCATCTGCAAGCCAAGGAGAGAGGCCCCAGGGGGCACCAACCCTGCCAACGCCTGGATCTCAGCCTCCAGGGCTGGGCGTAAATAGATCTCTGTTGTTTAAGCCGCCCAGTCTGTGGGCCTTTGCCATGGCAGCCCCACGAAGGGTCTGTAAGGAGGGAGGACGAGCCAAGCAAGGCCGAGGGCTGGTGCTGGCCCCGGGGTGCAGCCCAGGTGGGCATCAAGGTGTGAATCGGCGGTGGGCACCACCTGCACAGTGGAGGGATTTTCTCCAGCGGGGGACTATAGGGCTGAAGAGAGGGACACTGATAGGACAGAGGTGCCCGCTGAGTGATGGTCACGGGGGTGACCCCGTGGCAGGGGGTGTGGGGTCAGTGGGGAGCAAAGCCGACTGGCTCCCCGGGGCTCCAGCATCTCCTTTCCTTGTTACCAGGGCTCTAACCAGCTGGCAACACAGCCATGGGCAGCGTTCTAGACACTGCCTGTAACGACTCTCCAATAAAACCTCTTTATTCTACCCCTCAAAGCGGTAAGAGTTACTGGAGTGCTTGGAAATCTTCCGCAGCGAGTCCCTGGAAGGACTAAAGGATTAAGGAGGCTGAGTTTCCAACCCGAGGGGTCGCGTCTGCACGGTTGTGGAGGGAGGGCAGGCCCCAGCGCAGCTCAGGGAGGTGAGCAGAGAGCAGAAGGAGACCACCAGCCCCTGGGGACCTCCACCCTGCGGCCCCGGTGCATAGTGGCTGCTGACAGTCCACCACCGGCGCCACATCTGCCACTGGCTGCAGGGGAGGAAGAGACAAGTGGCCTGGAATTATGCGTCCGCTCAGTAACCAGTCATTAAGGGCCTACTCCATGTCCGGAACTGTGCAGTTGCAGAGATGAATCAAGTGTGGTCCTCACGCTGGAGGAGCTGAAAAGATAGACAAATAGGCATAATGGAAAAGTCAAAAGTGGTCGGTGCCTAATGAAAAGTACAGAGAAATTCCTGCGGTAGTTCAAAGAATGGGAAAATTAATTTGGGATGGGGAATCTGGGAAGATTCCAAGCAAAGAGGGATTACTCTGGGCCTTTAAAGTGCAGCCGTCCCTTGGGATCCCCAGGGGCTGGGTTCCAGGGCCGCCTGAGGATGCTCGAATGTGGGGGTGCTCACATCTCGGATGTAAAGAGGCGTAGCATTTGCATATAACCTCTGCACGGCCTCCCGCACACTTCAAATCATCTCTAGATTGCTTATAATGCCGACTACAGTGTGAATGCTATGTAATAGTTGTTATGCTGTATTGGTTTTTATTTGTATTATATTTTATTATTATATTGTTATTTTTATTCTTTTTTTTCCCCCTGAATATTTCCTATTGGTTGGTTGAATCTGAGGGTGCAGAACCTGCTGATATACGGAGGGCCGACCACGCAAGCAGTTGAGGATATTCATAGACGCAGAAGAAAGACAAACACCTCTCCATGGCCCGTTGGAGTGGTGAGGGTCTCTCAGGAAGTCCAAGGGGAAAGAGAGCACTGCCGCTGGGGCCTGGGGGGCAGGGAGGGCTTCCTGGAAGAGGTGAGTCTGAGGGAGAGAAGAAGAAGCCCGGTAGGGAAGGGGGAACAAGGGACAGGGACAGTGATAGCAAAGGTGTGCAGGAGGGAATAATAGGCCAGGCCAGGCCCTGACATGGAGGCGCTGTCACTGTGGAGGTGGCTGGGGGTGTGGCAGCCAGACAGCTGGAGGTGGAGGCCATTCCAGAGACCCCACTGGGACCAGCCCTCCGGGCAGTGGGGGGGTCCTGAGGACCTGAGCAGGTCAGTGGCCATCTGCCCTCTCCTGGGTAGTCCCGGTCACTCTCATTAGGGGTGAGCTGGAAAGTTGCCCGGGGCAGAGCCAGGCCTGCCAGCCCCAGGGGAGAAGTCCTCTGCAGAGGGGACACAAACATGGGGCTCCCGGGAACACGGGAAGCAGCTTGGGGTGGAGGTGGCTCGGTGGAAAGACTGCCTTTCCCCAGCGTAAGTCTTAGAACCCAGAGGGCAGGGTTCAGTGCCTAGGACACAGGGGGAGAAGGGCTCCATGTCAATCAAAGGATCCCCGGCTTCCTGGGCGTGGAGGAGGCATCTTGAGTCCCCCTGGGATTGGAAGAGTCATTGTGTACTGAGTCCCCATGGCTGGTCCCTGGCAGTGTCTCCCCATCTCAGTTCTGCCCTTGCTGCAGCCGCAAGCCTCCCGGCCTCACCGTGGCTGCTGGGCTTCTCCGCAGAACAGTCCCCAGGGCCAGAGGATGTGCCGGATCATATTGTTCCTCATTAGGCAGCAGCTGGGAACTCTGAACGTCCCAGCCTAGCCAGGCGGCCGGGCCTGGGGGACGCAGCGCAGGCCAGGAGCATTAGCTGCACATTAAGTCTTGAGCATGCTGCTCTCCTCCATCCATCTGGTCCTCTCCCCTGGGACTGCTGAAGAACAAGTGTGCTGTTTGGTAACTGCCTGTTGGGGACATGTTCCTCTGCTGTCCCCAGAGAGCCTGAGCCTGCACCTTGGCTTTGCTGTCCATAGCCCTGGGACCCGGGTTCCTTCTGTCATCCTAATTATTCTGATCGCCATGTGTTTGATGCCAGGCAACCACCAGTTTGAGGGTGTTCCCAGCCAGAAACTAATCACTGTCTAAAACCTAAAACCTAATGAAAGGTGGTCCCTGGATGGCACGGGGTTTTGTGGGTAGGGAGGACAGGATTTGGGAATCTTAGCGAGTGGGCGAGGACCTGCCAAATAACGTGGAGTGCGTTAGGTGCTGTGGGAAGGGAAAGAGGAATGGGGTGCAGAGGAGACCTCACACTCCCCTTAATGTAAGATTCCCACGTTCCCTACTTCCCACCTGCATTGTCCCTCCGTCTCAGAGCGTGTCCCATGATGCTCTTTGAGTTGATCGTACTGTGTTACGTGGCTGGCTGGTGCCCTGCACGCCTGGATTTATGTTAGCACATTGTCGTATTTAGTCAGCTCAGGCTGCCGTAACAAAACACCGCAGACTGGGGGCTTAAACAGCAGGAATGTATCTGTCACGGTGTTAGAGCATGGGAAGTCTAAGATCATGATCCCAGGCAATTCGGTTCCTGGTGCGGCCCCTCTTCCTGGCTTACAGACAGCCACCTTCTCATTGTGTACTCGTGTCCTCACGCGGTGGAGAGAGGGAGCCCTCTGATATCTCTCTGGTAAGGACACTAATCTTATCAGATCAGGGCCTCCCCCTTAGGAGCTCATTTAATCTTCATTACCTCCTAAAGACCCTATTTCCAAAAGCAGGCACATGGAGGGTTAGAACTTCAGCATGTGAATTCGGTGGGGGGACCCAGTGAAGCCCATAGCACACATCTTGAATGTGTACTTGGCCAAAAAGAAGATACGGGAATAGATGGAACTAATGGATACTGGGACAGACCCTTGCGTGTGTTACAGGTGTACCTGTGCCCTTCGTGTCCCGATGAGGCAGAGGTGAGTCCCGTGTGACTCTGTACCATCAACAACCAGATCGAAACATTCCTGAGTTCGCAGGTCCACGGGGGACTTGTGATGATTTTCTGACATTATTTTATTGATTTATTTATTTTATTACAAGTTATTTATTTGTTAAGTCATTAGCAGTTTGTACAGTAGAGGGAGAAGTTGGTCATCATTGGCGCACCTGGCCCTAAGGAAAAGACAGCTGCCTCCAGCCTGAACTTTCCCTGGGGTGGAGGGAGAAGAGGGAGGAGGGAGGTGGGGAAATCGCCTGGTGGTGAATTTTCAGAGGGCCAGAGTCCAGCCTCTTCCTGTTAGTGTCTCAGAGTGGATCTGTCTTGGTGAGACTGCCGTACAGTGCCCAGAAGGCTCATGTCCCCCTCCCTAGGACACCCCCTTCTCCACAGCCAATCCCTGAGTTTTCATGAGAAGCACGATGAGCCATGGTCAGGGTGCCAGGTCTGAAGCCAGGCCAACCTGGGCTCAACCCCCTTCTCTACCACTCTCGGGACCTGTGGGCAGGTCACATGACCTCTGATTTCTCATCCCCAAGTGAAGATTAAACGCCCGTCTCACAGAGTTGTTGCAGAGGTTAAGTGAGATTGCGCCCACCGAGCACTCAATGCCAACAGTCTCACTTCATATAAAGCCCGTGTGCCACTGATCCAGTGTCTCTTTCCCATGACCCGTGCTGGATGGCACTGCCAGGTCCTGACGTCTTAGGTGTCTCTTTCCCATGCTCTACAGCTTGGCAAATCTTTTCTAGTATATTTTTAACAGCAAAACATTCCCCCCCCCCCACATCAAATCTTATGTGGGACCCTAACACCTAAAAGTGGCAGATGTGGAGTTGTGCTCCTGGGAGCTGGCACGGGCCTGGAGACCCCCAGTCAGCCTCCCCTGCACTTCCTGGAGGAGCCCAGGGGCCCTCCAAGGAACGTCATTTGAGAATCATTCTTGTGGGCTGCCCCACTTCCTTTCCAGTCCCAAAGTCACCATCCCGTCCCAGCACAGTGTTACTGTTTCAGTTTTGGAGTAACCATCTCATTTCGGTCCTGCATCTCTGAGTATTCCAGACTCTTCAGTTACACCTGTGCAGTCCAGTGGCCACTCCTGCAGGTGGCCAAGCCCCTCAGGTGCACGTAGACTTCGCTGGTTAATTCGCAGAAGCACACTTTATTTACTGGGTCGTAGAATACACCTTTCATTGCCCTATGCATGGCCAACCTGAGTGAATGAAATTTAACTTTTATTGTTCAATGAGGTTATGCATATAAATAAATCCACAAATGAGGAAAAATGCTTCGTAATATTCTGTGTCCTGGTTGTTGGTTTGTGAGATGGGCCGCAGTAGGTGTGGGAGTAATATGCAGAAAAGACATCATGGAACCTGGGTCTCCCTGTCTACACCAGCCACACAGAGTCCAAGGCTACCTGTAGGTGAAATCTATTTAGCTTGATCCCCTTGTGTGGCTTTTCTGAGTATTCACCTCTAAAAGATAAGGTCGTGGGGTTTTTCTCTATAATGGCTTTATTGAGATATAATTCACATACCACACAATTCACCCATACAATTCAGTGTTTTTTAGTATATTCCCAGAGGTGTGTGATCATTACCACAATCAATTTTTGAACATTTTTATCACCCCAGAAAGAAATACCATATGCACTAGCAGTCACCCCTCACTTCTCCCCAGCTCTCCTAACCCTAGGTGACCACTAATCTTTCTGTCACTATGGATTTGCCTATTCTGGGTATGTCACATAAATGGAACCATCCATATGTGGTCTTTTGTGTCTGGCTTCTTTCACTTAGCATGTTTTCAAGGTTCATCCATGTTGTAGCATGCGTCAGTACTTTGTTCCTTTTTATTGATGAATAATATTTCATTATATGGAGAAACCACATCTTATTTATCAGGTGATGGACATTTGAGTTGTTTCCACTTTTCGGCAATTATGAATACTGCTGCTGTATACTTCGTGCACAAGTTTTTGTGTGGAGATTTTCGTTTTTGTAACCTCCTCTCTATCAAGGGAATTAAGGACCTCAGTATCTAGATTTATTTATTTCCTACTGTGTCCAAGATACTGTGTCGAGCACGTACTATTTCATGTAATCTTCACAACAGCTCAAGGGGCAGGCAGTCTCCACTCCCTTAGAAGCGAGGAAACTGAGGTTCCATAGCCAATAAGGGGTGGAGCTGGGATTTGAACCCAGTTCTGTGGTATCATAGCATTTATCTGAACACGGCTTCCAGAAGTTGGGCAACTATGGTCACTCTCCCACTCCAGGCATCCACACCGATGAAGTCTCTGTGTTGTGCGACTTGCCTGCATTACCTTATGGAATCCTCACACCTGCCCCACCAGGTGGTCTCACTGTTCCTAAAGTTCAGTGAGGACAAGAGGTTTGGAGAAATTGCGCCGCTCCCCTTGGTGACCTGGCTCATTGGTGTCAGAGCCAGCGTTCAGTGGTATCTTGCAGCCACTCCTTGATGCCACAGATGTCCCTCACAAACCTGGCCTCTCTTAACCCCATCTCGCCTCATATTTTCTCATGAGCCCAGAATACGGTTTTCAAAGGACAGCCACTATCTCCCTTCCTTCGAGCACGCGTGCCTGTGTGCATACAGACTGACGTCCAAGAGGACCCCTGTGGCTGGACCCAGGGACCTCACACACACAGGACCCCTGGTGGCCCGTCGTGGCATTACAGGGCTCCTGAGGTGCCGTGCACATTCGAATTCACTGCTACACCTGCCCACAAACTAGACCCCGTCGGCATGGAGAGACCTTGCCTGGGGGATGGCAGGGTGGAGAGGGACTTGGGGAGCTGCCTGGAGGAGGAAGGTGGCAGCAGGGGCAGCTGGAGGGGGAGGAGAGGTGACGGCCGCAGGTGGAGTACCAACTGTCTCCGTGTGGTTGCCTGCCCACAGCTGCTATCCTGGACGACCCCATGGAGTGCAGCAGAGGGGAGCGGCTCTCCATCACCCTGGCCAAGAACCGCATCAACCGCGCTCCCGAGAGGCTGGGCAAGGCCAAGGTCGAGGTGGACATCTTCGAGCTTCTCAGAGACAGCGAGTACGAGACTGCAGAAACCAGTACGTAGCATGGGCGGCGCTGCCTTCTCCCTCCCTTGCTGCACTGGACGAGCTGTTGGTGTGAACTGCAGCCTTTGCCGGGCCCTGGTGGAGATATTTCCTGGGGAAGGAGAGAAGCATGAACCTGGGGCCCTGTGAGTTTCCTGGCGTAGATGAGATTCCCAGGTTTTGCTGTGAATCACATGCAGAGTAGAATGAAGACAGGATACTCGAAGCATTCATTCATCCACCCACTCATTCATTCCTTCCTATATTGATGCATCCATCTCCTGGGCATTTGTACACAAATCCCCAAATGAAATCTTGTGTGTGATCAAGAAAGAAGAGATATAGGTGGTCTGAGGGTAGCTACACCACTGTCCATCTGATTGCTTGTCGTGCCTTCTTGTGCTGAGGGAGTGCTGTGGGAGGAAACCAGGACTTGGGGTGGAGTTTAGCCACTCACTCTCTGGGTAGCCTCAGACAGGACAAGTCCCTTATCTGAACCTCAGTCTCTTCATCTGTAAAATGGGAATGCTAGGCTCTACTTTGCAAACCTTGCAGATTGTTGTGAGGTTTAAATTTCTTAAAATATAGGAAAATCTGTGAATTGCAGTGTTTTATAGACACACAAAATAGGTCATTCAAGTCACCCATATGGAGCCTCGATTATGCACTGGGCACAGCTTTTAATTCTCACAATAGCCTGAGAGTTAGCCTGTTACTACCTTCCCTTTAGAAAAGAAACCGAGGCTCAAAAACATTGAATAGTTTGCCCAACCACAGAGCTAGTTCATAGCAGAGCTGGTCCTGGGCCCTGCGAGCCCAGTGCACAATCCACCGCACCTCCCTGCAATGCTCTAACGTGTTGCTGGCATTACCCTGGCAGCTTTACGGGATTAGGCCCACGTTGCTGGGCTAGTGGCTTGTAGCTAAGCTGGAAATGAACAGCTCCGGTTTAGAGGGAAGGAGAAGAGCCCCTTAGCCCAGGCAGATGACAGCATCTATTCCCTAAGACTTTGAAGAGTCCCTGTCTCTCCTCTTTCTAGTCCATTTGAACCTTTAACAACACTCAGTGACAAAAATAAATAAACAGAATAAAACAATTTGCTCAAGTATGTATGTCAGACATCTGGTCTTCCATCTGAAGATCCAGCCTGGGCTGTTGGGAGTGCAAAAAAAGGAACACATCCACGCTGGCCCCAGCCCAGCAGGTGGGTGTTGTGAGGCCCCAGAGGGGGTAAGAAGGGGAGGTCACAGTGGCTCTGGAGACCCACCAGCCTCTCTCTCTCTTTCTCTTCCTTAACCATTTTGGTACGGCCGGCACTCACGGGCCGCAAAACCTCGCCCACGGCCGGCACTCACAGGCCGCAAAACCTCGCCCACGGCCGGCACTCACAGTCCACACAACAATCTGTGCTGTGCATTGACGAGAATCCGTTTTGCCCTTGTGTGATGAGGAAAGCTTTAAAGCACTGAAAGCTTGTTTTACTTTACAGGCAGCTTTACTTGTAATGGAAATCAGAATAGCTAACATACACATATATGTTTTTATTACGTTATTTTTAAATGTTCACAATTTTATTTTGATACATGAAAAAATTAGAAAAGTCAAGTTTTGTTATTAGCGCTAAAGTCGACGCTCGGCTGTGCGCCTTCCTATCTCGGCTGTCGGCTACAGTCGACGCTGGGCTGCGCGCGTTCATCTGTGGCTGTCGGCTGTAGTCGACGCTCGTACCGAAGTGGTTAATGCTCTTGCAATATTGCAGGCGCACGCTTACCCTGCTGCTAGTTTGGTTTCCTTGGTTTATTCATCAAGTATCTGTCCCATAATGGCTGCCCAGGCCTGACTTACTCTTTAGTTATTCATACGAGAACTTTTATTGAGCATTTACTACATTTCAGACATGACTCAGGTTATCGTGCGCTGAGAACGACACAGGAAACAAGACAGACAGGTGGCTTACAGGGTCTTTTCAGCATTGCATATCAGTGGCAGCTTCCCTCAGCACCTCTTCGTCTCTGGACGTCCGGACTCTGGATCTGCTGGACCGGCTCAGCTTACTGTGCGGCTGGTCTGATGAATTGCAGGTGTTGGCCAGACTGCCTAATATAGACCTAGGGAGAGTGTCCACTTCCGGTCCTGTAGCTGTGACTTACTGTGACTCCGTTCACACTGTTCAGAGCAGGGTCATTGAGGCTAGATAGATCCATGCACACAGATTCCTCCATAAGAGGACATAAGGGAACGAGTACCTAAATAGTCATTCATTTATTCATTCATTCAATACATATTTAGTGAGCACCTATTGTATTTTATTCCAGGCAAAAATGATTCATCAGGGAGCAGACAAAGATCTTAGCTGTCACAGAAGTCAATTTCTAGTATAATGAAAGGAAAATTCAGATTTCCTGGGATTTTTCAAATGAAATCAGAAATGCCAGCAACGACTTCTTGTGAATCTCCTAGTCCAGTCTGAAGCGCTTCTTTGTCCAGGAGGGCAGGTCTCAGAAAAGGGCCCAGATTTCTAAATAGTTCTGTAGTCTGTTGTGCTTTGGAAAACCAGCTCCTCTTTTCTTCAGTTCTTCAGAGCTCCCATGCAGAACTGAGAGAGCAGAGATTGGCCCATCAAGGATGGTGTCGTTAGCAGATGTAAATTTCCTCTTCCAGTGACATGCAGCCTGGCTTAGGGAAGCCAGTGCATCTAAAATATTAAGCCAGATGAATCGGAAATAAAGGAAACTAATGTCTTTATTCCACACTACAGAGCTTTGGACATCTTTTTAATGTCCTTCCTTTAGACACCAAGTATTTCCTTAGCAAGTGGCCTTCAGTTCAGCTTTTACATCTCAGTGTGTTTGAGGCATAATTAGCATTTGTGAGAAAAGAGGGCTTCTGGATCTTTCCACTCCAAAGGCCTTTCATCTGAAGCCAGAGTGTTGCTCCACAATGGGTTTTAAACGCCACCCAGGTAGTTCAGAAAAAGGTTCCCGCCCAGCTCTTCCCCTCTCAAAGTAAGGGGGCGGGCAGGTGCCGGATTAAACACCCGCCACGTGTTGGCTGTTGCAGGATATGGCAGGGACTGGGTGTCAGAGGCAGTATTGGTGGAAGGAGTGTGGGAAGGAGACAGGACCCCTGGCTGCAAGAGGGCCAACAGCTCTGTGATCCCTGCTTTGGGGAGGTTGTGTGGTGTACAGATTAGGAGCTTGGATTTTAGACTCAGACTGACCAGGTTTAGATCCTGGCTCTACCATTCATTAGCTGCTTGCCATGGACAGGCTATTTAACCATTATGTGCCTCAGTTTCCTCATTTGTAAAACAGGGGCGATGGTGATACCACCTCATCAGATGGTCTGGAACATTCCGGAAGACAGCATAGATGACGTGCTTAGCACTGCGCACGTAGCAAGTATTCAGTAAGCATCAGCTATGGCTTCTGCTATCGGCTTTATTCTCTCGCCCTCACACGTCGTCTCCCTCTGTTTCAAACTTCAGCCACACTTACTGCGGCAGTGCTGTCTCCCAGGCTCTTCTCCAGTGGCCTGCTTAATGTCAGCGCCCATCGTAATTGGATATTCCCTTCTGTTTCCAGCTTTCTGGGTTTGATGCATCTGACAGCTTGAGCCTCTGCAAGTGGTGGGGACACCTCAAGCCAGCAGCGGCTGCTCAGTGTCAAAGGCTGTGATGTCCCTGGGCTAGTGGCTGGGGGCTAATTTGCAACGGTTAATTAGTAAACACAAGAGTGGCTCTGGAGCCCTGGGCAATTCCCCCAGCCCCACGCCTACCACCCCCTTGGCCAGGGGATCTGCTTCAAGATGAAAGAGACCCTGGTGATGATGTTTCTGGTTGTGGCAAATAGAGCTCTGATTGAAGCTGGGGCTGTAGCCACCCAACAGGGCACGTTTGTACCTTCCTTTCAGTTATAGGTGGGTTTCCCAAAGCTCCGTACACATCACATTTAACAAGTTGTATTCAGGGTGGGAGAGTCAGTCGAGGGAAGCAATGGTTATTTCAAGAATCAAAGATTATGAAGTGTAAAGCAGCTAACAGTGCTGGAGTCCAGCGGCCGACTCCCTTGTCTGATGGTTGGAAACGAGGTTCGGGGACAGGAAGTATCACACGGGGCGTTAATTAATAGCCGACCTGGAAACCGGGAAGACATGAGTAGAAAATCACCCCCCTGTCCTGTCTGGCTCAGGCAGACAGGTTTTCGTGCGGTGGGTTCATTGAAAGTGGGGATCACTTGTAAAGCGTCCTCCAACCACGTCTGAGGTCCCGCCGGCACCCCGGCCCTTCTGCTGTTACCGCCCCAGGCTCCTGCTGTTTGGCCCCCTCTACACAGCTCACACATCTGAAATAATAGGGATGACAAGACCTCCAGGGTCATCTCCTGTCCCACCTGGCCCTTCCTTCTCTCCCTTCCATATCTCATCTGCATCTCAGCCTTTCTCTTGCAGGGAGCTGCCACAAAGCCTCCCCTCCCTGTTCCCATAGATCAGTGTGTCCCCCGTGGCTGACATATTAGAGCTGGACTAAGTGTGCACCCCCCCTGCCACTCAGACACCCCGAGGCACTGGCCCTGCTGCTGCCAGAGCTGGTTTGAGGTTTAATTTACTGCAGAGCCAGAAGCAGGGGCCTCCCTGCCAACCCCTCAGCTCTGCCTCGGTTTGTCTCTGTGAGGCCAAGCATGCTGTCGGCTGTCCGCAGTTTCCCCTTGAAACCGGGGGCACCGTGGTCACCCCCAGAGTGGGACACGGTGTGTAGTGTTCCTGCTCCTCGTGCCTGCGCCTCCTGCACGGGCTTCTGAGCTCCTGCAGGCTCCACGGCACGACCTGTGGCCATTAATAAGGGAGGTTAGCATCCCTCCATCGGCGAAGTAGAGTGAATGGAAGTTGGGTAAGGAAAAAAAAGTAAGGAGCTAGAAGAGAAAGGCAGCAAATAGCTGTGAGTCATTCAACAAACATCCTTGCTCCTCTTCTCAGAGTTTTCCAGGTTGCACGGGCACAAGGTGGACTCAGAGCTTAGAGATTGTCTGGTCCAACCCCCTCATTTTACAGATGGGGAAACTGAGGCTGGCGATCTTCTCCAGGAAGAAGAAAGATCCACGTATCTGACCTAAATCCTAGGTGGCTGTCCAGAGGTGTGCCAGTGAGTGGCAGCAGGAGGTCAGAACTAGGATGTGGGTGGAGCAGGCTAGGGGCCTGGGAAGGCCTCCAGAATGGACCTGGGCGAGTTCGACAGGTGAAGAGAGGGAATACGGCATCCAGGGAAATGGTGTAATCTGATAGCATGAGCACAGGCGTGAGGAAGGAAACCATAGGGGACCTTGGGACGTGGCTAAAACGCAGAGTTTACACGGGGCAGAGGAGAGGGCCTGGCTTAGGGAGCAGCACAGAACAGCTCTCAGAACTCAGGCTCTGGAGTTGGATGCACCAGGATTATAGTCCTGGCTCTGTTGCCTCCTTAGGCTTATCTCCTAGGCCTGACATTCCTCATCTGTAAAATGGGCCTAAGAAGAGCTCGCAAATCTTGAGGTTGTTATGAGGATTAAATAAGATGGTGCGTAAAAGACTTATAACTGTCCACACATTTGACCTACTAGTAGTACAGCAGGATTAGTATGGTAACTCCTCCCTCTCAGGGTTGTTGTAAGGACTCAGGGTGGCAGGTGTCTGCCAGCCGGGTGCCTGGCACTTGGACAGCCCCAGCAAAGGGTGTTGCTGCTCACACAGGGGCTTGGGACCGGGCAAGGGCTCCGTGGGATCTGCTGCTGGTGAGGGGACGCGGTAGCAGCTTTGAGTCCTCCAATGTCCTGGGGTGGCCCCAGGCATGACGGCACAGGGCCCGGGCACTGCTGACCTCACCCGAGCCCTCCCTCCGCTGGAGGGCCAGCGAGGCCAGTCTGTTCAGGCCCCCGTGCACTCCTAGAGAGCTCAGATGGAACGCACTCCTCAAAGCTGTGGTGTGAGAGAGGAGATGGTTCCTTGGAGTTGATTGGGGCAGTTGTTCGCCTTGCCCCGGGACAGTCAGGGCTGTGCACTGTGCTGGGAGTGCGGTATAGATGGGCACATGGAGAGCCTTGCCCCGGGACAGTCAGGGCTGTGTGCTGTGCTGGGAGTGCAGTATAGACGGGCACATGGAGAGCCTTGCCCCGGGACAGTCAGGGCTGTGCGCTGTGCTGGGAGTGCAGTATAGACGGGCACACGGAGAGCCTTGCCCCGGGACAGTCAGGGCTGTGCGCTGTGCTGGGAGTGCAGTATAGACGGGCACACGGAGAGCCTTGCCCCGGGACAGTCAGGGCTGTGTGCTGTGCTGGGAGTGCAGTATAGACGGGCACATGGAGAGCCTTGCCCGGGACAGTCAGGGCTGTGTGCTGTGCTGGGAGTGCAGTATAGACGGGCACACGGAGAGCCTTGCCCCGGGACAGTCAGGGCTGTGCGCTGTGCTGGGAGTGCAGTATAGACGGGCACACGGAGAGCCTTACCCCGGGACAGTCAGGGCTGTGTGCTGTGCTGGGAGTGCAGTATAGACGGGCACATGGAGAGCCTTGCCTCCTGCGGGCTTCGGCATCCCCAGGGTTTTCATGCAAAAGACCCCAGTCCTCCCTGCTCCACCTCTCCGTCAGCCCCGCACGGCCGGGGTGTTCACCGCACAGGCTCAGAGAGCAGCTGAGTGGCTTGTCGAGAGCCACAGGTCAGGGAGCAGGACCTGGCCTCCTGAGCCCACCCAGGAAGCTGCCCTTGCCTAGAGCGGCTGCCGTCAGAGGCACCTACCACTACCCCCCCCCCCCCCGCAAATCCGCAGCACAGCCAGACCCTCGCCCTCCCTGAACCGCCCTCTGTCCGGAGGGGGGACCCTGTGACAACTCAGGAGAGGATTAAGTTCCTCGAGCCCTGAGCCCTTCCGGTCCAGCCAGGAGCTCCAAATCCATACCACGGTGCTGGCAGTACCGGCGTTTTGAGAGGAAGAAGACCCTCCATGGGGTCACGACACCCTCATCGTGGCCTTTTATTCCAGCAGCTGCTCTGACAGTTGCCTTCCAACTCCTCTGCTGGCTGGAAAACTTAGTTGCCATGGCAATGTCACTCAAGTCTCCTCCGTTCCCCCACTTCCCTGCTGGGAGGCAGAGGTAGAGCCATCTCCCTGGCCTGCCCTTCTCAGAGTCCTCACCCAGACGGCCAGGCCAGCCTGCACAGCCAGCCTGTGGGGGCTTGTAGAGAGGAGGCCCTCTATAAGTGGTTTCCATTTCTAGTGAGCAAGGCATCCTTCGTAGGGAACAGGTAGACCAGTTCCCAGATCCCAGGAAATCCCCAGGCCGTGGCTGCTGGTACGATCATCATAATGCAATTTCGCCGGGCTTGTTCTGGATCATTTCAGTTCAGCTGAGCAAACTTCTGTTGAGCAATTCCTTTTTGCCAGGACTGGATCAATGTGACCCCTGTCTTTAAGGAGTTCACAATCCGGTGAGGGAGACGGACACATGGACATGTGTGTGAGGAGCTCAGTGTGGAAGACACAGGTCCACAAACCCTTGAGGCCCCATGTGTTTAGAATCCAGAACTTTTGAGACATTGGGAAGCTCATGTGGTGCATAGACCGTGCCTAAGTTATATGTCCAGCAACGTCCCGCACTCAAGCACATACACACTTATGTTCGAATATTCACATATTTTAAATAGCTTCACATCTGTCTGCTGAGATCAGATTTTGCTCCCAAGGGATGTCTGATGGAAAACATCCAGTTTCAGAGCCTTTTGGAGTTTGGAATTGGGAATAAGGAATTGTGGCCTGCTCTGAGAATTTGTTTTCAGGAGAAACTTCCCTCTGTTGAAACCCAACATCAGCAGCCTGCTTAGGCCAGAAGCTGGCCAGGAATTCAGAGAAGAGGGAAGCTGCCCTGTCTCCTAAGGAGAGCTGACTCAGAGCCGCAGTGTGCCGCAAACAGAGAGAGCGAGAGACGCCTCCCTGCCCAGAGGCAAGATCTGAGCTGGGTGGGAGAGGATCAGTAGGAGTTTGCCAAGAGGAAGGGCAAGAGAGGGCCCAGAGTCTAGGCCCTAGACCAGGACAGACCGAGAATGCTAATGGACTCCTCAGAAAAATAATGTTTTAAGCGAATAAAATAAAATAGGTGGTATGACCATGGAAACCAATTATGTAGAAATGCAGTTAAAATATTTTAATGGTGATATATTAATATGTGTGCTTCTTCATCAATATATTCAATAGCCAAGCCCAGGATGGGTCTAACTAGCTTAATCTCAAAGTAATAATGAATATAAATGATAGTTCAAGATATCCACAGAACCGTAATATGATATGAAACACTGGTGATTTCTGTTGGAGACAAAGTCACAGGTACTATTAATATACCGAGGGTTGTCACCTACATTCGAAATGAAAGGAAATGCTACATTTCACTTAGGGGTTAGAAATAATAATGATCCCCCCCAAGATGTTCCCAGACCCCCGACTTCTACCCACAGATCCCAGGCGCAGGTTAAGAACCCCTGGTCTAGTCAGAGATAGCCACGTGGGAACAGGCTTAGGCAGGAAAGCATGCGGAGTGCCATTGGGGTGAGCTGGCATGGCGGGAGGAAGGGCTGGAAGGGGGGTCTCCAAGAGGTCAGATGCACTTAAATTTTACTTGCTCATCAGAAGAAATTCTTTTATCATAACATTGTATTTTTATAACATGTTATAAAAGGAGAGTACATGCTTATTATAGAAAGTAGAGAAATGGAAAAAGGGAAGAAGATCACACCATGCCAAGGCAATCTCTAGGAACGTTCCAGTTAATCCCTGTTAACTGGGGAGGCCGCGTGTTGCCGTGGTTAAGGCCCTGGTCCCTGCCGAAGGGGGTTGAGCAGTTGAATCTGGACTCTGCTCTTCAATTTTTCTGTCTTGTTTTTGTGTCTGTAAAATGAGAATGACAGTAATAGTACCTGTTACGTCAAGTTGTTTTAGGAATGAAATAAGTCAATTCCTGTTAAGTGCTTCGAACGGGCTGCAATTAGCACTCAGTAAGTGTTGTCTTTAATAACATCTTCTTCTAATCATCCCTCAATGTGTAACTGTTCTCTGTATTTGCTTAGTTGTAGCCTTCATATAGATATGCATGTAATTTTATATCCTGCTTCTTTCTCTTAATATTATTACATAAATATTTTTAATGCTATTATAAAATGTTCATAAGCATTTTAAATGCCTAAATAATATTCCCTCTGGGCACATGACCCGTACTTTATATAGCTGTTCCCTTGTGATTAGACATTTAGTTTATTTCCAATTTTCCATTGACAGTGTTGAGTGGGCTTCAGTGTGGTCCAAGAACTATTTATTGGGCACATAACTCCGAGTAAAGCCCTGTTCTGGGTATGGAGAATGCAGAGGGAAATAAGAGAAGCTCCCTGCCCGGGAGCAGCACCCAGATCTCTGTTTCCGGATTACAATCTACCTCACAGTTTGGAGAATGGACTGGGAATGAGGAATCCTGGAGACAGAGCAGGAAGGCAAGTTGTAAAAAGTTCCAGGGTTGACCTGGAACAGTGGCAGTGGGAAGAGGAAGAAGAGGATGGCAGGCAGTGAGCAGGTCAAATGTTCAGAATCTGGCCCCTGATTGGTACAATAAATGAGCTGATTTAGTTAAGGAAGGCAGGAAAGAGTGAAGGGTGACTATGGCTTTGAGCTTGAGGAGCTAAGGGGAGTACAGCAGAGTGGCTAAGATGGATCTCCATGTTCCGGGCCAGTTCTACCTTATGTGATCTACCTGTGTGATCTTGAACAAGGAGTTACATTTTCTAAGCCTCAGTTTCCCCATCTGTAAAGTGGGGCTAAGAATGCATCTTCTTCATAGAAGTGTGAAGATCGAATCAAATCATGAAGAACATGCAACAAATCCGATGTAGTGAGGATAATCAGCAGAGGGTTGGCAAGCACGTTGTGTACCATTCTGAGCACTTGCATTCTCACAACAACCCCATGAGAAAGGTGCTGTTAGTATCCCAGTTTTATAGGTAGGGAAACAGGCCCAGAGGTTCAGTCACTTGCTTAAGGTCCCAAGGCGAGGAAGTGACAGAGACTCAAAGCCAGACCATCTTGCATCAGAGTCCAACTGTGCTTTACTCAGCCACGTTAAGCGTGAGATGCCGGAGGGAAGACCCTGTGGCGAGGTCCAGCGGGTGGTTGGAACTTGATTTTGTAGCCCAGGACAGAGGTCCGAGTGTAGGGTCATCTGGGCAGAGATGCGGGTGGAGGCCGAAAGCAAGGGCGAGACCGCCCCAGGAGAGCGAGGCATGGCTGCAGCCTGCTAGTTTAGCATGTGGGAGAAGAGTCAGCAAAGACAGAGAGAAAGACTGACCAGAGAACCAGCTGAGAGTCAGGATTAGACAGCGTTATGAAGTTCAAGATGACAGTGCAATCCGTGAACCTCAAGCGCTGTAAAAAGAGACCAGGATGAGAACGGATAAAGGTCATTTGGAGAAAGCAAGGTTCAGTAAACGAGGTGGGCGGGAGGACCCGACTGTCAGGGGCTGGGGAGAGCTGGGCGCAGGAGTGGCTGGCTGCAGGGCAGTGCAGACAAGTAGGCGACTAGGAGGGGGTAGCATGAACGCTGGATGGGTCAGAAACTTGAATCCAGATGTTGGCTCTGGCCTTGGGTAGGTGTGTCACCTAAGGTGTGGCACTTAACATCTCTGGGGTGCTATGTCCTTATAGGCCAAATCATCAGATGAGACCCCTCCCCAGGCTGTTGCAGGGATCTGATGGGAAGATGAACTCGAAGCACCTAGCAGGCGGTGAGAGCTAAGCTGGTTGAGATCACGTGAGATAACTCATGTGGAAATTGCTTGAACTTTGGAGAGGCTCTTCAGAGGCAAAGCCCCATCATCACTACTTCTGCCACAGCGGGTGGTTGTGTCACTTAGTGCTAATGAGGCCTCCTCAGGTACCCTCTGCCTGCAGCCTCTGTCACTGAGATTCTGGATGTTGTCCCTGAGCCGTAGATTAAGAGAAGACCTTGAAGATCTGTGGTTCATATGGTAAGTTGCAGTGCTTGGATTTGAACCTTGGTGTTCTACCTTGTCATCTATGCCCCATCCAGGTGATCACCTGGCTGTGTGGGCTAATGGTTAGGACTCCAACCTAAGAGAAAGAGCATCAGAGTTGCAGGTGTGGCTCTGCAGCTGACTCAACAAGAGACCTTGTGCTGATCCCTTAACCTCAGTTGCCTGGCTGGGGAAATGGCTCTGCCTGGCTTCTAATGTGAGTGGGCAGAAAATGTGTGTGGACTTAAGCTTTGAGTTTTGCAGACAAGGATGTCGTGTTGTGCGATGGGGAACCTCGATGCATTTTCTGGGGCAGCTCCTTGGCTCTGATATTGCAGTATGTGCACTGAGAATTAGCTCATGTTCTCAGTCTCTAGTGCTTTAAAATCTTAGGATTCTCTCTTCTTCTGACCACACGTCCCATTCATTCACACCTTCATGCAGCGAGTATGAACTGGGCACCTGCAATCTAGGAAACATTGTGCTGGACACTGAGCCAGCGAGAAGTGGGCAGTTAGAGATAAACGTGGCTCAGTTCCTGTCCTTAAGAGGGTTGAAATCAAGTGAGAGGAGAACTCTGAACAGCAAACTGAAATAGACAGTTACAAGTGTCTTAGATGAGAGGCACAAACCCTGGGCCTTGGGAGCCCCAGACAGGGATAGTTACACCCAAAGAAGCTCAGGAAGGCCCGGGGAGGAGGCCTCAGGGAGGGAGGAAGGACACCTTCCCCAATGGGGACACACAAGGTCCCGGGCATGCTGGTTTGTCAGGATGACCAGACAGGCTCAGGGAAGGGAGCGTGCCAGGCTCGGGGTGAGGGGGAACAGGGGGAGACTCCTCTCTGCTTCCTGCATTCTCCTTCCTCTTCCCTCTCCCACTCCCTTTGACCTTAGCTGCATCTGCTCTCTGCTCTGTGTCTGCGTTATCCTCACCACCCTCTGTCCCCTTGCCTGTCTGCCTTTCCTCCTCCCAGACTGTCTGCGTAGTGGGGGGCCTAAGAGATCGTAGACTGGGCCGCCCCTCTGTGAGCTGGGCCCCCAGCCCCTGCAGCACCCACCCCCAGGGCACCCCACACCCCCCCCCCCACCCTGCAGGCCGGGCCAGGCCGAGGGACGGAATCTGCAGGTTTCTCCATCAGCCCCCGTCCTTCGGTGACAGCCCTGACAATTTATATCCCTTGTTGGCTGTGGCCGTATGTTGTCATAACCTGGGTCATTTCCTCATTTAATACTGTCCATAAACTCCAATAAAACTGTCCTGGAGCCCAGGAGTCGAGGGGGGAGAAGGGAGGACACTGGGGTTGGGAGGGTTGGGGAGGCAGGGGAGGGGTGGGCAGGAGGTGAGGGGCGGCCGGTGGAGACCAGCGGACTGGCGGCCGCCGCAGCCCGACCTGACCCGAGCCTTGCTTCCTTTCCCGCCCTGCCGCTGCTGCAGTGTGCCAGATCCTCCCCAAGGGGGTGGTCGCGGTCCTGGGACCTTCGTCCAGCCCAGCCTCCAGCTCCATCATCAGCAACATCTGTGGGGAGAAGGAGGTGAGTGCGGGGCGGGGTTGGGGGGACACCTGCGGGCTGGAGCTTGTGCCCAGGGCCCAAAGATAGGGATGATTTTTAAGGGCTGGAGGAGCCCATCATGGCGGGGTTGTTGCCATTAATCACGACATCAACACAGACACAGGAGAAGTGGCCCTTGCTGAGCACCAACTCTGTCCCGGGGTGTTTGCACGCAGGGGTCCCCCAGCCGGTGTTGGACAGCGGGTGTTTCAAGCTGAGCGCCTCCGAGTCTTAGGGCCCCCTGGTGGTGTCTCCAGCGGCCTCTTGGTGGTGGAGGCCGGAGGGGGAGGCCGGCGAGGGTGGTGGTCAGGGGAGGCCCAGAAGGCAGAAGTGGGAGTGTCCACACTCACATCCGCGTGAGCAGCTCCGCGGGTGTCTGTTTATGGAGTGGGATTCGAGGGAAGAAGGCCTTTAGGGGAAGACATTGCTACATTTTATTGCTAAAATAAAGTTTGAGAGCCTCTGCTTTATGCGTTCTCTAGAAAGGAGATTTTATTTTGCTTTCTTCCTCACTCACCAGTTCCGGTGTTTACCTCTCCAAGCAGCCCGTTCTCCCTCCGCTGCGGCTCTTGCCGGGTTTGCGGAGTGTCGAGCCCCTCTCCTCTCGTTCTGGGTCCCGGGGGAGGAGGAAATGGGAGGGGGGAGTGGCAGAGTAACTGCCCCCTCCCTGTTCTGCCTCGTGCCGGCATCTTTCCTGGTCCTTCCTGGGGCCCATCAGCCCGTCCTCTTCCACGTACCCCTGGGAGACGGGGTCTTTAGGGGGCAGATGGAGGCTCGAGGTCAGGGGTGTGGCCGGGGAGGGACACGGGAGGAAGCATCGATCTTGCCCGTGTCCTAGAGGCCTGGAGGCTCAGGCTTCTGGAAGCTTCCTCCTTAGAAGGATCTAGTTCTTAGAAACAGGATGGCACACCCTCTGCGGGGCAGACTAGATGCGTCCTCAGCCAGCTGCCCCCGTGGCCCCCGTCGGACCCTAGCTCCTTGATGCCACAACTGTCTCTTATGATCGGAGGGCTTGCTGAGTCCCTGAGGCTTTGGGCAGATTTTTCTTCCCTATTTTATGAACCCACTCTCAGCAATGCTGTCTGCAGGGACAAGTCTGCGGTGGCCTCGCTCCTGCAGCAGCCGGGCTGCTCCCAGGTCCCCTCCCCCCAGATATCCTCAAGGACAACTCTGGAGCCGGACCAGGCCACAAAGCAGCTTCTGTCCCTCCCAGACCTCTGCCCAGGAAGTCAGAGCCAATGTGTCACTTAAATCTCTCTCGCCTGCTCCAAGAAACAGCTCTGTGGCAGGCTGCTGTTCCAGCAGTGGCCCTGACCTTCAGCACATGGGGTTGCCAAGACTTTGGCTTCCTGTTTCCTCCTTTCTGCCCCCTCCTTCTCTTCCCCATCCCCCACGACTCTTCACTGTGCCGCACAGCCCTCCCCTAAGTCCCCTCCAGCGTGGCCTCTTCTGGGGTTCCGTGGGTGTCTCATCTGCACCAACGTGTCTCTTAAGCCCTTCTGGCATCTCAGGCCAGAGGCCAGGCCCTGTGTCCTGCATCCTGCCACCCCTGCCCGTGTGCCACGGAGCAGCCGGGCTGTTCCCGGTCTTTGTCTGGTCGTGTTCCTCCTAGAGCAGCCTTTCCTCTCCATTCAGATTATGCATTTCTTTTAATATTTTATGAGGCTGAACGGCCTTGCGCCGGCTCCCCCCAGCCCCAGGAAGAAGCAATGGAGTTCTCGCCGAGGAGCCCATTCCTTTAAATGCTGCTGCCGTCTCCGCAGCCCTGTGGCTGGCTGCTTTCTGCCTCCCTGCCCCCCACTCTGTTCTGCTCGCCTCTCCTTATCCCCCACACACCTCGCAAGGACTCCCTGGGATCCATGTGCAATTGAAAACGCAGTGTAGATTGATCTTTGTCCCAGAGAGAGGACCAGCAAGAAGGCTGGGCCCTCCGTGCCTGGGCCCTCCGTGCCTGGGCCCTGGCGGAGCAGCTGCCGTGGTCCCAGCAAGCCTCAGGGTGCGATGTGCTAGAGGCTCCCTCCAGCTCCCCCTCCTAGGGGACCCTCAACCTTCACCCCTGCAGAGAGGCTCCAGGAGCTTCCTGGGAGCTTCTGTATTTGTGGAGGGAGTGGAAGGGCACTGCCTGAGCACTCGATACTTAAGTACTGAGCTGTTATGTATTTTACACACAGGTCCTCATTTTATCCTCCCAAAGCGCTAAGAAGCACCCATGGTTATCTCCATTTTTATGAAGTTTAGACAGGTTAAGCCATTTGCCCCCGAATCACACAGCAGAACTTGGATGCAAACCCAAGTCTGCAGACTCCAGACCCACTTGTTCATCACCTTCCTGAGTCCTTCCCCAGCCCACCTCCAGGATCCGCGCATTCCCGAGGATGTCTAGGGCTCCACGCTACTGGGGGAGCTCGTGGCGGTGCTCTGCCCGGTTAGCTGCCAGTGGAACCCCGCAGGCCGGCTGGCTACACAGGGAGGACCTGGGTCAGAGATGCCCCAACGTCTACACCAACCAGCCAGGCCACTTGCCCCTGCATGGGCTTGGCCTCTGTCTTGTCCCTTTGTGACCTTTCTCCTTTCAAGTTCCATTTGTTACTCATTTTAGATAGAGTATATGGGGTGCAAAATACAAGTAGGAAGAAAGACCCCTTATGACATGCACCCAGTCAACTTCACTCTTAGAATCATCTTTCATAACTCACCAGGCTCTCCCCAATTCCACACGTTTCCATCTCTACTGAAAAATATTGGTTGCCCTCTCTCTATGGTTGAAGGGCTAATCCCAGTTGAATTCAGGAATTTTCTCCCTAGTTTCTGCTGAATCTTTACCTTCCTCCCATCTCAGTCTCAGAGGAGCTGTGGTCTCTGGCCGACTGACTTCTACTAGAAACTTAAAAGGAAGAGGCGGCAAAATCCTACAGAGACCACTCAGTATCTTCCCAGACTCCTGGCAAGATAACCTCTGGGCCAGGCCAAGCAAAGGAAACTTCTGCAATCGTCTCTGAATAATCCATTCTAGAAGACAACCCACTCACCACCAGAAGTTCTTCCTGCTGTCCACCCTCAATCTTACTTGCTTTTAACATCAGTACAAACCCATGCTCTGCGTCAGCTCTCCCAGCTCTGGGTATCAGAGCTGAGGGTGGCAGAATAAAATCAAGGTGGATGGCAGCTGATTATGTTTTAACTTTCCTATTACCTGCCAAATAGCCTAAGCCGCCGATAAAGCAGCCATCACAGCCTCTTAATGTCTTTTTTCCTGGGAGAGGAAGGCAGGGCAGTGCCTTCTGGAAATGTCAGTAATAGATGCAGAGCGAAGTTGACGCAGAGGGAAGCTGACTGTCCTAATGAAGCCAGAGCAGGTATTCATTTACCTGGCTCCCTTACGAGGTTCTCTAGATGGTTTCTCACCTGCGGTGCTTCCTCCCCATATGCATAACCCGCAGAGGAGCCCCTCGCTGCCCCTTCCTCTCCCTGGGTACTCGTGCAGGAGGTCTGTCGGGAGCTGGTTTATATACCTGTTGGCTGGGCTGGCGGGCCGCCTCTGTTAGTCCCCAGTGCAATGTTTTTCTCTTCCTGCCATCTCTGCTCTGACTTATTAACTACAGATAAAATATAAGGATCATGCTTTCGAGAGCCATCTGTCTCACCGCCCAGCAGCCAGCGGCTCCTCTGAGAATAGAGACCTATTCTTTTGCTTTCTCAGGGCCACAGGCCCCACCTGCCAGGCCCACAATACACCAGTCTGGGTTTCTGGCCAAACGGTTTTCCTTCCTGGGTCTTCCGATCGTGTCTCACCCCATGGAGCAGGTGCCCTGGGTCCCACCAGCGCCGTCTCCCATTGGTGTGCGGCAAAGGTGGGGCAGAGAAGAATCCGCCCTCTGCAGCTTGGCTCACTCATCACTCTTTCTTTCTTTCTCACTCTCCTGGATCCTCCCCGCGGCCGGCCCGTGTTTTGCTCCTTCTGCCAGGTCCCTCATTTCAAAGTGGCCCCAGAGGAGTTTGTCAAGTTCCAGTTCCAGAGATTCACAACCCTGAACCTCCACCCCAGCAACACCGACATCAGCGTGGCTGTGGCTGGGATCCTGAACTTCTTCAACTGCACCACCGCCTGCCTCATCTGTGCCAAAGCAGAATGTAAGTGTCCCCGGCCGGCTCCGCCCCAGAGAGGCCAGGCTTGCTGCTTTCCCTCTGACACCCTGTGCCCCCCCCCACTGCAGCACTGCCCACTAGCACCCCAGCAGCGTGGAGCCCTTAGACATCCCCGTGAATCCGCACATCCTAGAGACGGGTTGGGGAAGGACTCAGGAAGGCGAAGAACAAGTGGGTTTGGAGTCTGCAGACTTGGGTTCATATCCAGGTTCTGCTGTGTGATCGGGCTTCCCTTAGATCACAGGGCATGGGTTTGGGCATTCCCATCCACGTGTGTCCTTGGGCGGTATCTGCGTGTGTGAGAGAGCGACAGGGAGTGTGTCTAGGAGCACCCTTGCCAGGACTCCCCGGGCTCGAGCAGAACAAGAGGAACTAGGTTACAGGGAGCTGGCCAGCTGCCAAGCCTTTTTGCATCTTCGAACTCAATTCCTACATTTTCAGCCTCATTGTTAAGGAGATACGAAAAGAAAGAGAGAGAGGGAAAATATAAAATTGGATGCATTTGCTCTTGATGGGTTGAAGAGCTTCTTCCCCCTGGAGAGCAGGTTTTGCTGATGGAACAAGGTCCAGGGTCAATTCCTGATGAAGCATATTTTTGCAAATGCAGGGTTTGGAAATGCATTTTCTGTGACTATCAGACAATTTGTGACACAAATTTAGTGTTTATGAGATTTAGCTAATTTAAGCCAGCACCTTCCAGCATCTGTGCACCTGTGTGTGCCCGGTGGCAGCTGCCTACCCACATGCGGTCAGACAGGTGCTGGCCACTGGCTGCCCCTGGAACCCAGTGCCTGAGCCCCCAGCATCTGTGTCCGGCGTAGCTCACCTGTCCAGGTCTTACCCTTCAGGTCTCTGTGGGCTGCACTGCGAGACTGCCATCTTCCCTGAGGGCTCCTTTCTCTGGCTCCTTAGAACTGCTCAGACTTGGAGAAAGAAGTCCGGCACATGCAAGGGCACACCAGGCCCTCGCTCAGTCGATCGACGGCACCTCTCGAGCATCTCCTATGTACCAGGCATGTCCTTTGTTAGGTGCTGTGTGACATGTAAGAGAAGAACAGCACCCAGCCTCTGTTCTCAAACCTGGAGCAGCCTTGTGGGAAAGCTAAGCAGGGCCCATGGACACGAAGTGATTAAGACAGTGAAATGATGACTCTGGTCTCCTAGGGAATCGGGGTACACTAGAGTTCTCAGACAGGGGTTCCGTGGAGGCGGTTTGGCTATGATCAGTGAACGTAGATTCTAACCCCCTCATTTAGAGAACAGGAAACTGAGGCCCAGAAAGGAGCTTGTCTTGCCTAGAGTCCCCCGGTCAGTAAGTGGGAGAGCTGGGACTTAAACCACGTTCCCTGCATCACAGTCGGACGCACCATCACCATGACAGCAGTATTTCTCACGCTGGTTTCCTCTGGGTCTATGCTGATCAAGGCAGTAGCCACAAGCCACATGTGGCTATATTCAATTTAAATACGAATTCATTAAAGTGAAATAAAATTGAAAATTCAGTCCCTCAGTCTCCCTAGCTATATTTCACACATGGCTGGCGGCGCCGTATTGAACAGCACGGATGCAGGCTACGCCCGTCATTGCAGAAAGTTCTGTGGGACGGCCCTGCTCTGGTGACAAGTGCTTTGCAGACAAAGAGTTCTGTGGGGACAAAAAGTTTGGGTAACCCTTCATTCTGTTTCCCCTCATGGAGGAAATTCAAATTCCACGTTGGCATGGACACTCTCAGATGTCCTGTGGCCAAAACAACTATTTACTTCATCACCTTTCAAATAAGCTCGACTAGGAGCCCTACAAGGATGCTCGTCGTAAAGTCTGCGTGATGCCGGCATCTCATGGAACCCAGTTAGGAAACGCTGTATCCCACCAGGTGGTCCTCCCTGTCCGGTGTCCTCGTCCCATTGACTGGTGCAGCAGAATCAAAGATTTTCTGGTGCTGACTGCCACAAGCCCAGTTAAGGCAGGACGGAATGGGACACCCCACGTACATAGCAGGGGTGTGAAGAGACAGGGGGAAGGATGTAAATATCTCCAGGTAAAGATTGTCCCACGGTCTTTTAATGTTGGGTAGAACGTCTCACTAGCCTGACGGGAAGTTCTCTCTTCTGTCTAGCCACAGTCTCTCTTGCTTTTTGGGTGCACCCTGTTTCCTCTGCTCCAATTCTTTATTGAGCTTTGGGAAGGAAGTCGCTCAGATGTTTGTTAAGCACCTACTACGCACTAAGCACTATGCTAATACTGTTGCCTCCCAGCCCACGGCTCTTTCCGTTAGAACCGTGACATTCTTTGACATTCAGACAGTTCCTTGCGGATGGCAGAGCACTTTCGCTTATGGTTTTCCATTTTACCTTCCTCCTCCCCAGTCATTCTAGAGCTGAGAAATCAGAGTCCTGGAGCTGTTGAGGGGCTTGGGGTCACACAGCTGGGATGTGCAAAGCCAAGACTTTGGTCCTGCAGGACTCAGGTGTTCTGAAGAGGAGGAAACGCTGGAGTTTCCTCCTTCATGGCCCCCTCCCGGCCCCCAGGGTCTTCACAAACAGCCCCGGGGCAGCGGTGGGGCTGGGCTCTGACCAGCAGAACAGTGTCCTGTGAAGGGCGGAGATCTCTCCGGAGCGGCAAGTCCCCTGGTTCCCTCAAGCAGGGGAGCCGGCTGGCTGAGCACGGACAGGGCTCTGGAGGACACGCACCTGCCCAGGTGGGACGCAGCAGCCGTACTGCACGGCTCTGCTGGAACACTCCCACCCGCCAAGGGCCAGGGGAAGGAAGGTGGAGCAGAGCAGGAGAAGTTCAAGGGCAAAGAGGATTAAAAATCTAATCAAAGGATGAGGAAATGAGGGACTGAAGGGGAAAGCAGCTCGGTGCTCTGAAGGAGACACTCTTCCATCTTCCTTATTAACGCAGGGCCGGGAGACGCTGCAAGTAGAATTAGGAACAGAATGTAATTCTATTTTCCAGCCATCAAAATTAGGCGTAACGGAGATCATTCCACGGGGAATCATGCCACTTATTCTCCTGCTCCCCAAAAGTAGATTTTTAATAAGCAGGTTTTGGACCAAGTAGAGATATATTGTGAATTACATTATTTTTCTTTAATGGGAAAAAAAAAATCAGAACATCTGCAAGCGCCCGTTCCTAATGAGGCTGGGAGAGGAGATGTGGAGAGTGGCGCAGGCAAGGCCATCCCGGTCATCCCCGCGCAGCCTGAGGGACTGGCTGTGTGGGGGCTTCCGAGGAGAGTTGGGGATCCCTACTACGGTCCCCGGGGCGCCCCCATCAGACCACACAGCCCTGCCACAGAGCTACCTGCTAGGACCCTCAGGATGGACCCAGAGCCACAAGTATAAAATGCTGCGTGTTTCCCTGCTGTCTTTGTACATGGCTAATTTTTTTTTTCTTTTAATGCTTGCTTTGGTCTTTCTTCCTAAGTATTTTAATGTCTTTTTTGTGGTTACGTGTCTTATGTCCCCACGTCTTCTGCCACTGATGTACTACCTGTGTGATCTTGGGACAGTGACTTGACCTCTCTCCTCCCTCTGTTGTCTCATCCATAAAATGGGGATAATGAAACCTCTCGCTCCCAGGGTGGCCGAGGGGATTAAACAGGACAGCACGTGCAGAGCGGACAACACAGTGTCCACACCGAGAAAGGGCTTGGCACACCTAGTCTGCCTTTCTGGGATCCCTTTGGAAAGAGGCCGGGCCAGGACCTGGAGCAAGAGTCAGCGGGGGTCCGGCTCTGCCCTCCTTCCTGCCCTGTGGTCACCGAGCACAGCCCGGGCTGCTGGGGAGACGCAGACTTTGATCTCGGGGCATCTCCCGTCCTGGGGAGGAAGCGCTGCAGGAGAGAAGGGCAGACAGCTCTGATGATGCCACTGCACTCTGTCTAGCCCAGGCGCCAGAGCCAGGCCCGGTCTTAAAACACGCTCTGGAGTCAAACCTAGCTGCTCCACCACATAGGAGCTGTTGAGCATGTTACTCCACCTCTCTGAGTCTTACTTTCCTCCTGCCTAACCAGGGGTAACAAGGCCTGTTGGGTTAATTGGTGGGATTCTAACTGGGCTCAGAACATGACACGCATTTAATCGCTGTTATTTCATGCTGCACTCTGGTCATGGCAGTGGGGGTGGAGGACGGGGAGTAGGGAATGACACCCGGGGCCCCAGAGAGTCACCAGGGCAACGGTGGGCCTTCCCCAAGCTGCCCCTCGGAGGCGCTCTGGGAGGTCTTTTGCTCATAATGTCGCCAAAGTAATCTTGAGTCTGTGTGCTGACACTTGGGAAGGTCACAGCTCCCGTTACTGGGCATTATCGTGTGCCGAACAGCGTGCTTAGAGTTTTTATACAATCTTACTTACATTTTAAACTCTCTTGTTTAAACCGTATAACTCGCGATCACCATCTAAGACGGGCTCTATTAACGTTCTCGTTGTATGCACGGAGGAAAGAGATTAAGTCAGACCTTCTGTCTCAGCCTCTCCTAACCCGGGGAAGAGACACAAATGAGGGACCCTGGCCTGTCCCAGGGCCTCTGACTCTGCGATGTCAGCCACTGAGTCTCTCCCGCCTTGGGGACTGTGTCCGTGCGCAGGAATGATAACAATTCCTACCAGGACGGTGGTGAGGGCTAGATCGTCTGGGTGAGAAGGCGCTTAGGAAGCACCGGAGGTCATTCTCGGGGCGGCGGAGGCCCAGGCTGGAAACATACTCCCTGCCACGAGGAGGCCAACAGGCGCGCACAGGCCAGGGGCTTCCCACTCCGGGCCTTGCGTCACTGAAGGGACAGCCTCAATGCCAAGCAGGCCTCCTGTGAGCAAGAAGCCTCAGCCCCCTCCTCGATCCCCTCTGATCCCCCATCCCTGCCTGTTCCTGGGGCCAAGTTCAGGTGAGGGATGGGACAAAATCGAGACACAGGTAAAATGTATCGTTCCAGAACTTGGACTTGTTTCGTGCCCCTTCCCCGCCTGGTGATATCTGGGACCCTCATGCCCCCTCTCTGGTCAGACTTCACTCCCTGGCAGAGTGTGACGGCCACACACGCTGAGGCACGGCCACCTGGCCGGGGGAAGGGCACGGGGCTTACCAGGTGTAGGGCACCGTGCACCCAATCAAATCCCTGTCATCTCCTGAGATCCTCACTGCAGTCCTCCAAGGTGAATATTACACGAGCTGCTCCCCACTAGGTTGAAAAGTGCTGGTCCTCCCATTAGCCCCGGGAATTAGCCAGTAGAGGGGGAAGGAGGCCAGTTGAAATAGATGTTTTCTTTATTAGTATTATTATTATTTTATGCAAGAGTGCTGTGTGCCCCCTGCAGACCCGTCACCTAGGTGTTTGTGTCCTCGTCCCACATCTGTGTCCAGCCCTGGGTGCGCCATCCTCCTCCCACCCCTCCCGGCCCCCTGCCCTGCAGTTGCAGAAGCAGCCTCCCTGCTCCCTCCCAGAACACCTGCCCACCGAGCGCTCATCGATCCATCCCGCTGCATCCTGCGCCAGACTAATAGGTTCCCCAGGTCCCTCCCAGCCTTAGACTTGGCAGGCAGAGCCTCTGCTGGGCCAGGGCTCCCCTAGGGGAGGGGGTGGGGTGGAGGTGGAGGAGGTGCAAGGGAAGAGAGCTGCTTCTGACCCCTCTGCTGGCAACTGCCTTTGCTAAATCCACAGATAGTGGTGAGAAGAATGACAATAGGAAATTGTCAATTTGCACTCCAAAACTCCTAATATTCTTTTTTTTTTTTTTTTTTTTTTTTTTTTTTTTTTTTTTGAGACAGAGTCTCGCTTTGTTGCCCAGGCTAGAGCGAGTGCCATGGTGTCAGCCTAGCTCACAGCAACCTCAAACTCCTGGGCTCAAGCGATCCTCCTGCCTCAGCCTCCCCAAGTAGCTGGGACTACAGGCATGCGCCACCATGCCCGGCTAATTTTTTCTATATATATTAGTTGGCCAATTAATTTCTTTGTATTTATAATAGAGACGGGGGTCTCGCTCTTGCTCAGGCTGGTTTCGAACTCCTGACCTCGAGCAATCCGCCCGCCTCAGCCTCCCAGAGAGCTAGGATTACAGGCATGAGCCACCGCACCCGGCTCTAATATTCTTAATGTAACTAAACCACACTTGTTCTGAAAATTTCTTCCACTGACTAGAATTAAAAAGTATCCTCTCCTGATTCATAAAATTACAGGATCTCTGGGCTGGAAAGAAATCATTGATTTTCTAGTTCAACTTTCCATCTACTGGTTTAACTCCCTCTGCAATGATTCTCAAGAAGGGTCTTTCTTTGACTATCTCCAGTGACGGAGAACTCACTACCTTGTTTGCAGCCCACCACAAAGGAAGGGTTCTTCTTTATGTTGAGCTGGAGTCTGTCTCCCTGTGGCTTCCATCCCCTCAGTTCTCCTGGGTGTAGTCCTTGCGGCTGCCAAGAGCAAGTCCGCCTTGTGACAGCCCTCCTTCACCTGCTCCTCAAGTGACACGGTGACACTTCCCAGCTGGCACCGCTGCTCCTCTGTTAGGGTACAGAGTCTCTTTCCTTCCCTGTAGTCTCTAGATCAGTCCAGCACAGCGAGCACTGTACTCCCTGCCTGCACGGGGGTGAGCACAGAAGTTTGAAATGGGATTCCTAACTAGCACTGAAATAATTCATGTGTACGTTATACATCATAAAAATATAAACAGAGCAAGACTCTGTCTCAAAAATACATATAGTACATATATATACATACACAAATATACTTGCATACATATTTGCTATCCAATATTTTTTATGGATTAAAACCAAGGCTGTATTTTGTGGGTTGGATCATAGATCCTGTAGGAGTTGGGAGAGGGGACAAGTGGGTGAAGGCTGGGGAGTGGAGGGAGGGTTTAGGGGAGGACGTGGGGTGAAGCGCAGTGGGAAAGCAAGCAGGAAACAAGATTTGTTAAGCCCCTTTTGACAGCACCATCTGTGTACTTGACATCCTCTTAATAACCCTGTAAGGTAGTCATTCTCCTCACTTCTCAGACGAGGACTCTGGGTGCAGGGGGATGGACGGGGAGTCGCCGTCCTAACCTACCTTCGCGTCCCAACACTGGGCTCTCCGCGCTGTGCCCATGCTGCCAGGTGGGGAAAAGGAGCGTCGCACTGATAGGTGGGTCGGGTGCGATGCAGACCTCCCTCCCTGTCCCCACCCTGCCTCTCCGCACGCGGAGTGTGGTGGCTGGCACAGGGACGAATGCTGTTCTTTGTTTAAAGGGCAGCAGAGCACCCCAAGGGGTAGCAGGCTGGGGAATGATTAGAGCAGGGTCCCCAGTTTATCTGACGCCTGGGGGACCCTCTTTCCCCGGGAGCTCAGTGCACCTGCCAGTTTTAAAAGGATCAAGCGTCCCTAGGCCACCTTTGCCAGGAATCGCTGTGCTGTGCATAATCCTACTGTCATCCCCCAGGCTTTCCTGTCTCGTCCCACTGAATTCCACTGCCGTTCGGAAGAATCCCAGGGGATTTGGCCTCTTTTCCAGCCAGACTCTAAAGATTCTCCACGCTCCAATCCAGGACCCGTGGGGTTGGCCCCGCGGCCCCTCCCAAGCTCAGCCCCTGTAGCTGCGGGGTGGGGGGATGCCGAGACTCCGGGAGCACCAGCTCTGCAGCCTCCCTTCACCCCCTTGTTGGAGTCTCTTTGGATCAGCTGCTCAGACCTTTGTCCAGGCGGGGGTTAGCTTTTCACACCGTCTCTGGGGAAGACGTGCTGGATGTTCTCTGCATTTACACATAGGACACGATGAGGATGCCACAGTAACAAAAAAAACCCAGATTAATTCAAGTTGCCAAACAAAATAGGAATGTAATTTGAGCCTCATCATCCACTTAGCTGCGAGTGCCTGGACCCTGAGCTCCCCAGGACAGGGACTGTTTGTGGTCCATCTTCTCTGCTGGTGTCCCGTCTGCACGGTGCCTGCCACCTAGGACGTGCCTGTGAGTGTTGGCTGAACAGGCGTGTTCTTCCCTGATTTCGTCTGCCTCACCGTACCTGCCCTTGGCACACTTGGGGGTGTAAGTGAACACAGGAGAAGTGACATGGAGACAGAACACCCCAGTTCCCAGCGTGCTTTCTCATGCGATCTCATCGAGTTCCCACCCTTTACACCCATTTTGCAGATGACCAATGGAGCCTCAGAGAGGCTAGATGACTTCTCAAGGTCCCATAGCCAGGAGGGCCGACCCCAAGCATGAATCCAGATCTTCTGGATCGGGGCTGGCAGGAAGCAGCCCAGCAACGTCGGTGCCACTGTTGGTGGGGGCTGGCGGTGAGGGGCTGTGCGGGGCACAGATGCGGTGATCTTTACAAGTCTCTGCTGAAACCCTGCTGGGGAAGGGAGGAGAGGCGAGCCCCATGCTGTGGCTTGCACAGCTGGGCTGCATCTGAACCCTCTTTGTAAATAACAGGCCCTCTCAGGGCTTCTCCCCGATCTGCTGCAGCCTCCAGCTCCCTGGAAAACCTTCTCCAAACAGGTGACAAGAAGACAGGGGTTGGCAGCACCTTCCCAGAGCTCCTGTCTCCATCACGCCAGGCCCTTGGGCTTCATCCCTGCTTCCCTCTCCTTCTCGTTAAGAAAGCACACCAAGAGTAGGCTTCCCTCCCCTAAGTCCCGAGACACGTGTCCCTGGGCCTCCCCGGGGCCATGGTGCCTGCTGCTTCCTGCTGAGTTTGTCCTCCGAGGCAGCCTGGTCTCATGGGAAGAGGGTCGGATGGAGATCAGAAAGCAGAGACACGAACTCTGGTCCCAGCCGGGTTTCTGTGTCCGTGTGCTGGGCGAGTCGTGTCACCTGTCTACAGCACCAGGAGGGGGACGTGATGCACTTCAGGGCTCCCCCTCAGTGACCCTCTAATGTTTGAGGGTCAGGATGGTGAGTGACTTGTGCAGGGCAGAGTCTTTCAGGATTGTAGTCAAGACATCCCCAAATTGACTACCCGATCACTCTGCACAGAGCCTGGCAGCACGGGACCTTGGACCGCTTAGAAAATCAACCCTTCGCTTGCCACTGCCGTGTGTAAGATGAGTTGTTCCTCCTCCCTGCCGCCCGTTCTCCTCTGTACTGGGGATTACAACACTGTATAGGATTGTTGTGAGGACTTACATGAGATAAGCCATGTAAAATTGTTAGCACATTAGCTGGAACACAATAAGCGTTCGATAAATGTTACTCTTGTCATTGCTTTTGGGAGCAAATGCCTGCATGTCTCTTTCCCTTGGAATTGAGACCACTGCTTCCCCCCACCCCATGCACATACATCCATGCCCTCCCCTGGCCTATATTGGCAGAGACGAGGCAGAATTAAGACCCTTTTGTCTCAGGGACGCCATTCCGGAACCCCTCCTTCCACTACGGCTCATAGGCAGCAAACAGCTAGGGGTGGAGGAGGGACGTGGGGGTTTCTAGCACACAGTCCCGTTTTTTTTTCATTTTGTTCTGGGCGCACCCAGAGTCTTGCCTGCCGGAGTGCAGTTCAAAGCCTGTTCTTTTATGATCATAATAATACCTTCTCGTCTTAATGCAGCCACGAGGCTGTGAGGAGTTCAAAGGGTTTTGCTAGGCCTGTTTTCTGGGTCCTGGGATCATGAAGATCCCCCACCTCCAAAATGAACACAAAGGCTTTTATAGAGCCTGATGTAACGTTTACGAGAGGGTACCACGTCCGAGTCTCAGGCCTAAGTTACATGCGACCTTCTCTAACCCTCAACATCGACCTAGGAGCTGACTGCTGTTACTATTTCCACTTCTCAGATGAGGAAACTGAGGCCAAACAACTGGCCACATGAAAAGGTCCTTGAATAGGGGAAAGATACACGGGCCTGGTGGTCTCTGGCCCCAGATCTTGGCCACTGTGTGTCCTGCACCCGAGGACCATGGGGAGGGCAGGGACATGTTCATTCCACCTTGGAAGCTTTCTGCTCCACCTTAGAAGAGTGTTCCCAAGGTGGCTGGGGAGCTAACGGGGAGCTCTCTTATTCTAGATGGCTAAGAAGCCTGCCCAGTTATGAAGTAGCTCCCTAGCACCAGCAATGGGACCAGACGTGACCCTGTGTCCAGCCCAAGCTCCCCCATGTCTTGTTTGTGCCCAGGTGTCCCTTGAGGCAGCTCTGCCGAGCCTCAGGGCTTCATCCTCTCTCCCCTCCAGGCCTTTTAAACCTAGAGAAGCTGCTCCGGCAATTCCTTATCTCCAAGGACACACTCTCCGTCCGGATGCTGGATGACACCCGGGACCCCACCCCACTCCTCAAGGAGATCCGGGACGACAAGACAGCCACCATCATCATCCACGCCAACGCCTCCATGTCCCACACCATCCTCCTGAAGGTGCGAGCCGGGCTGGGCGGGTGCTGGCGGGTGCTGAGCCTCCTCCCCTCCCTTGCCCCCTGCCCCGAGCACCCGCTCTCCTTGTCCTTCCCTTGTGTGTCCTCCTGAGCTATGGCCGAAGGAGCCCTGGGCTGGACCTGAGCCCTGACCAACCTCTCCTTGCTTCCGTTTCAATGAACGGTTCCCGACAGCTGAAGGGTGATGGTGATGTCATAAAAACATTTGGCCCCCCGGGGCAGCAGGGCCGCAGACAACAAAGACACCAGCCAAAGCCAGATCCTGCCAGGGGCTCTGCAGAGAGTCCACGGGGTCCTGGGAGGGCTATGGTGGGGGTGGGGTGCTCGAGGGGCTTGGGCAGAAGCCGCTTGCCACGCCGTGTGGAAGTATCTCCACATTTTGACAACCAGGGCAGTCGTGCCAGCGCATCTTGCTGAACATCAGCTCTGTCTTCGGTCCGGACGCGGTGTGCACAGTTGCCGAGTGCTTCTGTGCACTTTCCCGGTGTAAAACGCCCAGTGATGACGTGAGGCAGGTATAGTAGCTTCTTGCTGGGAGATGAAGAGACCTGTCCAGGGCCCAGCCCTGCGAGGAGCAGGGCCGGCCTGAGCGCTTCCGTCTCACCTGCGAACCAGGCGGTTTCTGCTGTACTCCCAGAGACAGAGGGCAGGGCGCCAGCCCCGAATTCGAGCATATGCACTGGCAACCAGGACTCTGGGAGTGAGGCCGATCCGAGAGACAGAGAGAGAGAAGTCTGGTGCCCGGGGCCCGCATGGGACAAACAGCTGGAAATAGCTGGGCAGCCTCGGGTCACCTGGCGCCAGTTCCTGGGCCGGTGGCGGGGCCAGGCATGCACCTCAGAGAGAGCAGACCCTGCTTCCCAGCTCCTCGGCAGCTCCCCCAACCTCTCCAGGCGCTCTGGCCTCTTCTAATGCCATTTTAATTGCACATTTAAACACAACCTGCCATCTTCCACTGGGGGAGCGAGGCTCCTCGTTAACCTCTGCCAAGCTGCGAGGAGCCCGGCAGACACTCGGATGATTGTCTCTCCCTCGCCCTCCCTCCTCCCGGCCTCCCATCCCCAGCTAGTTTTTGTCTCAGAGTTAATAAGAGATTTGAATGAGTTCTCTCAGTACTGAAGGCTGTCCCTTCAGCCCGTTGCTATAGTAATTTTCCAGAGCTCCAAAGCCACGTCTGTCCGTGTGCGTATACCCAACTCACACACACTCTCTCTGTCACACATACACGCACATTCAAACACAGGATTTTTCTCTTTTCTTCCTTTTTCTCCTCTTATGCCTGGAGCTATGATCAATGAAGTCATTAAGGATGGAAAAGCTCCTGTAAGTTTCAGGGGAGGAGAGGGCCAGGCTGAGGGGTCCCCCTTAGGAAAGGTGGGGAGCAGGGAGTGAGAGCTTCAGCTCAGTAGACAGATGTCCCTGCAGCCCCATTGCGGAGGGCAGCTCAGACGCTCAGTTCCCTTTGGGTACTTGGAACCTGCCTACACAGCCCCCAGGTAGGAGCCTTTGGGGGGCGGCCCCTTGCCCAGGAATATTCCATGGCATATTCCCAGCATGTGAGGCCGAGTTCTATACCCACAATAATACAACTAGTTCATTGTTGAAATTTCGGAAAGTATAGAAAAGCACACAGAAGAAAATAAAAATTATTTACAATCCCATCACCCAGAGCTAACCGCTATTAAATTTTGATGTCTACCCTTTCTGCTTTACAGACGCATTTTTTCCAAAATTATTATCACCCTGCACAAACTTTTCTGTAAGCTGCTCTCCTAATTCTATGCCATGCACCTTCCCCATGTCATTAAACATTTTTCTACAAATATTTTAATGGCTGTATCATTTCCTATCATACAGATGTCCCATAATTTATTTAACCATCCTTTTATTGTTGGAGATACAGGTTGTTTCCAATCTTTTGCTATAATAAATAATGCCGGGGTGCACATCTTTGCCCATAAATCTTTATGCACATTCATGAATATTTCCTTATCATAAATTTCTAGAAGTGGAATTACTGAGTTAAAGATATGCATGCTTTTAAGGATTTTGATGTGATTTACCAGATTGCCTGGCAAAGGCTGTGACAGTTCACACTCTCACCAGTAGCATATAGGTGTCTTTTAGCACCCTTGCCAATACTGGGTATTTTCATTAAAAACGCTTTGTGGGGTTTTTTTGTTTTGTTTTTTGTGGCCGTCCTTTTCAAGGAAGCTCCACCTGTGCTGCAAACGGTTGTGTTGTTGAGTGCTCCATGCCTGTCTTTCCTGGTCCCACCGCTCGGGCCCAGCCCCTATGACCTTGGACCCAAGCTGATCAATGAGCAGTGAGGCTTCAGGAAAGCCTGTTCCCTTTGTTCCCATCTGACTTCCTAGAGGCCCGGGCAGGCTCTGTCCTTGTGCTTCTTAGGGCTCCATACTCCTCCTTCCAGCGGCGGGGGGTCGGGGGGAGGACACAGGCCTTTAGGGGGCCTCAGCCAGGACGGCCTCCGCGTGGGAAGCTGAGTGGGCACAGCACGCACGGGGCCTCCGGGAGACTCGCTGTGCAGGAGGGGGCCCGGCCCCGAGCTTGGCAGCACTCTGCTGGCTCCCGATTTCAGGAGGATTTGCAGAGTAATCCCCGACTTTATTGAGAGGCTGTTCCAGCGACGAACTCCATGTTTACTCAGAATTCAGGCCTTAAAAACCAAGGATCTCTTGTCTTTTATCTCTAGGACAGCAGATTTCACAAAATGGGTTTTAACTATCTGACTGTGCCCTCTCCCAGTGCCGCCCCGCCCCGTCAGCAGTGGGCTCAGTCATCTAGGCAGGGGCAGGAGGGGCAGAACCCTTCCATGGACAGGGTGGGTGCGTGGGGCGGGGCATGGGACGGAGGCGGTCATGCTGTCACACCGTCCTCTTGGAAGTGGAGGAGGAAATGTAACTTCGATTGGAGGAAGAAGGAGCCTCACAGGGGAGGCCTTGTGTCCCCTGAGTGCTGTTGCCCCTGTCACTAAGCCTCCCTGCCCCTTAGCTTCCTGTTGGAATGATGGTGATACAGGAACCCCCAGTCCGTTCCTCAAGGAGCCTGCGCGGGTTCCTGGAAGAACGCTCACGATGCTATCTGAGTTCCTTGGGAGATGAACACTACGTAGGAGGAAAATATAATCATCCCTGGTCTTGTTTCTCCTCTGTCCGCCTTGATAGTCATCACAAAAGTGGTCTCCCTGTGCCCCAGGGCTGCATGACGCGTTATGAAAATCTAGCCGGTTGTCAGGGGGGATGAGGCCCTGGAGAGAGCTGGGCTCATTATTTACCTGATCTGCTTGTCAGCTGCATGGCACCTGTCACACTCAAAGCCAGGCACACTGACAGGAAAGGTTGGTTAGGAGTGCTGAGGGTGGGTACAAAGATCAGACAAAAGGGACACTGCTCTGAGGTGGCAATGCTCAGCTGCGGAGTGCTGCCACACTGCTGCACTGTGATCAAGGGGGAGGCATGTCACCGGCAACTTGTTACGTGCTAATAAAGCACCAGAGTTTGCAAATTATTTACTTATTTCCTATGTTGCTGCAGATTCAAGAATACTCTTATTAAGAGTCTCACTTGCATTCTGACAGGGGTGGAGTTTATCTGAGCATTGCCTACAACCTACGGACTCTCTGATCTATACCTCGGCCCCTAAGAGGGTCGTGTCTGTGGTTCCATCAATATCGCAGTCCTCAGGGGGGAATATAGTTGGTTAAAAGCACTGACATTAGGCTGCCTGGCTTTAATCTCACCGTTTCCGTTTGTGAGACATGAGAGCTTGTACAACTTTTTTAGCCCTTTGTTGCGTCAGTTTCCCCAACTGGGAACGCGGGTTGGGGGAGGGATGATCGTGCCTACCTCATGCAGTTAACCCACGTAGAACACCTTATGGTGGCTGGCACGCACCAAACAGTGGGTGTCAGCCACTGTTATTGTTAATGGTGGTGGAGATAATTATTATAGTCTGTTTAATTATTTGCTTCATTTCCCTAAAAGTCATTTTGGTTTCAGTAATATCTGATTCTATCCATGGTGTGCTGAGTGTGAGAACAGCAGCTACTGTGCATGTCGCTGCAGTGGGAGGGAGCAAAGAGGAGGAGGAGAGACTCTATGCTGGCCCAAGATCGAGGGCAGTGTGAGAACCAGCCAGGATGTTCTACTCTGCCTGGTGCCGAAGGGCAGGCGCCCGGACAAATGGCAGACACACGGAGCCCTCACTGCTCAGTTGCTGCCAGGGGGCTCGTGTTTTCTTCTCTAACCTCCTTCTCTTCGCCTTGCAGGCAGCTGAACTTGGGATGGTGTCAGCCTATTACACATACATCTTCACTAATCTGGTAAGACATTTTCACAGCTCACCTCCTTGGCATAGAGAGTGTTGTGAGTGGTCAGGGGCAGTGGATCGCGATGGAATGGAGCCCAGAGGATGGGGGAGTGGGAGAAGTCGACGCAGAGGAGCAGAAGCCGGCTGGAAAGGCTGGGCGTCCTACAAACACGGGGTCCAAGAGCCCACTGGGATTCTTATCCCAACAATTCTGAGCCTTGCAAACATGGGGACGTGGGGAGTCTAACGTCTCCATTCAGGCACCACTAGCTACATAGGGCTACTTCCTCTGGGCTGTCGCAGGGTGGGTGAGCCTCTTTGGTAGGTCCAGTAACCGGGCTGCAGTCCATGTTGTCAGACCCTCGTGCTAACTCAGAAGTAGGAAAGCTAGGGCACAACAGGATGCATGTCTTATGGTGTTATAACCATAGGTACCTTTAGAGACCATCTCAGTCAAATTCCCTTATTTTGCAGATGAGAAAACTGAGGTCTGTAGAAACTTCATTGAATCAGGTTTGAGCACTAGCTTTGCCACTTGCCAACCATGTGCCCTTCAGCAAAGCACAGAGCCTTGGTGTCCTTATCTATAAAATGGGAATCAGAACAGCCATGGCATGGAGTTGCCATAATTTTGAAATGATTTAATTTAACCTATGTGGAAGCCTTTTGGCATGGTAAAGCATTAAGAAATGTGAAAGATTAAGGTGACATAGGGACACACTCAATCAGAAGGTAGAAAGGACCTCAGAAAACAGGTGTTTTTTTTTTAAATTATAACTTTTTACTTTGAAATAGTGATTCATATGAAGTTGCAAAGGTAGTGCATGTAACCTTAACCCAGATTCCTCCAATGGTGATGCTGTACACAATTACAGGACAGTATCAAAACAGGGTATCAGAATGGCAATCTATGAAAACGTGCATAGTTGTGTACCTCTGCAAGCAAGATACAGAACTGCCTATCCCCTCAAAGAGCTCCCTCCTGCCACCACTTTACAGTGACACCCGCCACCCTCCCCCCCACCATCCCTAACCCTTAGCCTCCACTCATCTGTTCCTCATTTCTATAGTTGAATGATCGTGAGGGTGTTATATAAATGCAATCTTACCTTTCTGTGACCTTGTTGGATTTTTATTACAGAGTAGTATTTCATGGTATGGATGTGCCACAGTTTGTTAGCCCTTCACCTGTCGACAGACATTTTGGTTGTTTCCATATTTTGACTATTACAAATAGAGCTGTTACAAACAATAGTTCAGAGAAGAGGTTGGCTTCATTTTATAAATCACTTGACAAAGGGGACCCCTTCATCCAGACATGCTTTTGAGTACCTCCTGTATACAGGTGCTGGGCCAGGCATTTGGGATTAAAATGAGAGTAAGAAACCAAGCCTGCCCCGGAAAAACTCAAAGCACGTATCACAGTGCAAAGTGCTAGATTCTGTTGTTAGACATGTGATATTCCAAACTCTTGAGCAGGGGCTGCTTGCTCAGCATGGGGCCGTCAGGAGAAGTTTCATAGAGGAAACGGCCTTCAAGCTACAGCCTGAAAGATGGGTAGAGTTTTTCTAGGGAAACAAAGAAAGGAAGAGCATTCTGGGATAAGGCACAGCATATCCACCTACTTAGAGATAAGAAAGTCCATGGCAGGTCCAGGAGACACTAGGCCACTTAAAACTTACGGACTGCTCCAGGAATATGCATGTCAGTTAATTCTTATTCACTTAATGCATTTCCAGCCAGCATTGAAAGTAACCTGTTTAGAGGATTCGAGTCAATTTAAGGGCCTTGATAAGTTAGGGAACAGAATTCGGCCTCATAGAGTTGATTCTTCAATCTTGAAGAAGGTTGTCCAGAAGTAAATACATTTTTGGTGCAAGTGTGCAGTAGGGTAATTTAGGGAATCATGCAGTCTCCCTTCCTAGACTTAGAAATCAGGTCTCTTAAAATATCCTGTGAGGCTTAGGAGATGGCTGCCCAAAGAGATGGGCTTGGACGCTGAGATCCTTTTCTTCTCCAGCTGTAGGTGTTTATGAACAGTCCTTTCTTGGGGCATCTGTGGAATTGTTAACCCTGAAGCATCCTCTAAGTCTTTGCTCTCGGAGTTGAAACAGACTTTAGAGGAATCCAGGTGTGGCTTTTCTTCTGGAATAGGGACTGATTCCACGGCAGGCTTGCCAGGGAGTCCTCCAGCCTTTGCTTGAACTTGAGTGGAAATAGCTTGTTCACCACCACCACCATAACACTGCCTGCTCCGTTGTTAGAAGTTGTTAGAATTTTTTTTTATTGAAGTCTAGTATGCCTATAGAAGGAAACCACAACATAGTATGTGTGCACAGCTTAAAAAACTTTCTCCAAGCGAGCACACCTGTGTAAGCCGCACCCAGCCCCAGAAATAGAACATCGCCAGCACCCCAGATCCCCTCTCATGCCCCCCTAAACGTACAACAGACGAAGTTCTTTGTTCGCTTTTTTTCCCCTCTCTTAACACTGCTGCTGTAAATCAGAACATTAATATGTAAAAAGGGAGAAAAGGATTAGACTATTCCCAGAGCAATGCAAAAGCATTTGCTTAAAGGAAGGAGGCATCTGGGGGAGCCTGGGCAAGTTGGCAGAAGAGCAAAGAAAGATTAGAGTATAGTTGTGTTCCATTTGGGGACCTGGGAAATGGTGGGGGAGGGAGAAGGCAGGCCGGGGGCTGCCTGCAGCGTGCCAGCCTGCCGGGAGGCTCCCTAAATTAGGCAGCAACGTCAGCAGAGGAGGAAGGAGCTGGGCAGCGAGGAGTCGCTGGGGTGATTTAGCAGATGAAAGGGTGACATTCATTTGGAATATGAGTTCCCAGGACAGTAACCAGAATAAGGTGGAGTTGCTTGGCTGGGAGATTTTTAAGAAGACAGCATTATCCACACTGTGTACTGCCACCCCCTGTCCTCAAAAATGACAGGAATGATGATGACGATGTTATCTAGTGGACAGAGGTCGAGTCGCTGGGGGGACTTGGGTAAGCCACACTGGCTCTCTGAGCCCCAGTTTTATCATTCTTAAAATGAGGGTAATGAAACAATGATGAGGATTAACTGAAATTATATTAATATAAATAAAATGTATTAACAGGACTCACACTGTACATTTGCAAGGGGAGATCAGAAAAGTAACTGTGAGTAATGCCGGTTGAATAATAGTCAAGAAAACAGCAGCAGAGCCATTGCGAAAATCAGCCTGTAAGAGAATATTCTGGAAGCTTCTCATTAGTACCTCGGCTTTCCAGAAGGGATAGCCCTCAAATAGGAGTAAAGATACTTTGTAGGACCACTCTTCCTGCCCATTTGCAGTTGAAGTTTTAGGCCAGAGGGAAAAGGGTTTCGTCCGGAGGGTGATGAGTTATCCTCTCTGCTTCTCCACCCTTCTCCCAAGTCCAGGTGCCAACCGGGCTTTAATTCTTATTTACTCCTTGTCAGAATTCCTAGGAAGCCGGGTCATGTCCCGTCTCTGAATTCTGCCACAGCAATGCAGCAGGTTCTCAGATCAGCTTTCAGAGAACAGGCGCAATGAGCTGCAAAGCGTGGGCAGTAGCAGTACCTGCCTCGGGAGATAATATACACACTAACTGGCTCACGGTGCGAGTTTAGTTGGGGGAAGTTATTATTTTAAGAAGTCTAGTTTATGCTTCTCATGGGCTCAAAGGAATGGGAGGTACTTATTTTGCTGCCCAGCCTCTAATGGTCTGTAAAAATGACTCATAAAATGCCATTTTATTTATTTCTAGAGAATGAATAGAAGTAGGTAGTTCGGTTATTGTGCGTGACGGAACCTACCCATTGTAGGGTTTATTTGTGTCTGTAATTACTGAGCAATTGATCAAATACCCATACCTCACTTCCATCCAGGCAGAAGGAAAACTGATTGATTTAGGGCATCCATAATAAATGAATTAGGTTGACTGCTCTGGATTCTGTCCGTTGATTACCCATCACAGGAGTTGGGACAAAATTATCCATCATGAATCAGACTTCCAAACCATCAATTCATTTGACCCTATGGAAACATAGTTTCTTTCTCTCTCAGGGTCTGGCCAGCAAGGAGAGTGAGTGTGCCAATTCTGGGCCTTGGGAGACAGGTGACGGATGCAACACAAGGAACTGAGCCAGCGAGAGCAGAGGCTGCTAGGGGGACCACGCGGCTAACGCAGGCAGAGCCAGGTCTGTGGGTCCTGGAGAGGTGGCGCTCAGTGACACGATGACAGTGAGGTGGCAGGCAATGAGAGAGACACAACTCACAGGGATAGATTCCTCCAGAACAGAGGAAGCCATCAGTGACAGGAAGTATGTAGATGTTGAAGGCACGCAGTGAACACCTATCCAGGTCTTTTATCTATATTCGCTATTTCAAAATGGGATTTGGGGTGATTTCTACTGGTGTTAGAGACTGGATCAGTGAATCGGCTTTTTTCCCAGCTTCTGGTTTGAATGGGTCAGGAATCATTTCCAGCAGAGCAAATCTCTGATCAACAGACAGCAAGTGAAGTTGGCTAAGGTGGGGGCCGGCGCAGAGGGTTAGCTCTTGGGTTCCAAATCACAAGAATTTGAGAGGTAAATTGAGGGCACTTGGCCAGGATGTGCACTTGGCCAGAGGTCAGGTACGCGGAAAAGAACTAGGAGGAAGCAAGTCCTGGGGTGAAGGTCAAGGTGAGGGGTCAAGAGTCCAGGCCAACGTGAGAGGGACCAAATAAGGGACAAAGCAAGGCAAACAGAATTATTGTGCAAAGTCACAAAAGATATAGATGCATGAGTGACCCAGAGAACTGGTTCCTGCCCTCATCCAGAAATCAATCAGCCTGCCTGCTGGCCTTCCTTCCTTCCTTCCTTCCTTCCTTCCTTCCTTCCTTCCTTCCTTCCTTCCTTCCTTCCTTCCTTCCTTCCTTCCTTCCTCTCTTTCTCTCTTGAATTTTTATTTTGGTAAAGTACTAATATATATGACATCAAATTTGCCATTTTAACCTTTTTTTTAAGTTTACAATTTAGTGGCATTAATTATATTTGCAATGCTGTGCAACTATCGCCATGATCTATTCCTAAAACTTTTCATCAACCCAAACAGAAACTCGGTACCTATTAAGCAATAGCCCCCATTCCCCTCGCTCCAGCCCCTGCACTCGACTTTCTTCTCTGTGTGTTCACCTGTTCCAGCCAGGTGCGTCCTGTAAGTGGAATCTCACAGTATTTGTCCTTTCGTGTCTGGCTTATTTCATTCAGCATAATGTTTCCTAGGTCCATCCATGTTTATAGTATATGTCAGAATTTTGCTTGTTTTTCTTTAAAGCTTTGTTTTCTTGTGATCAAATACACATAAAATTTACCATTTTACCCATTTTTAAGCATACTTTCCAGTGACGTTAAGTATACTCACATTGTTGTATAACTGTCACCACCATCAATCCCCCCATCTTTTTTCATCTTCCCAAACTGAAACTCTCTACCTATTAAACAACAATAACACCCTAATTTTCCTGTCCCTCAGCCTTTGGCAACCACCATTCTTTTTTTTTTTTTTTTTTTTTTTGAGACAGGGTCTTGCTCTGTTGCCCAAGCCAGAGTGCAGTGGTGTCATCGTAGCTCACAGCAGCCTCAAACTCCTGGGCTCAAGTGTTCCTCCTGCCTCAGCCTCCTGAGTAGCTGGGACTATAGGCATGCACCAACACACCCAGCTAATTTTTCTATATTTTGTAGTGATGGGGTCTCACTATGTTGTTCAGGCTGGTCTCAAACTCTTGTCCTCAAGCAATCCTCCCACTTTGGCCTCACAAAGTGCTAGGATTATAGGTGTGAGCCACTGCACCTGGCCCCTGGCAGCCACCTTTGTACATTTTATCTCTATGAACTCAACTACTCTAGGTACTTCATATAAGTGGAATCATGCAATATTTGTCTTTTTGTGCCTGGCTTATGTTAATTATATTAATATCTTTAAGGTTCACCCATGTATTGGAATTTCCTGCCTTTTTAAGGCTAAATAATATACCATTATATATGTCTATATCACATATTGTTTATCCATTCATCCACCAATAGACACTCGGTTGCTTCCACCTTTGGGCCATTGTGAATAATGCTGGTATAAACATGGATGTGTCAATATCTGTTCAAGTCCCTGCTTTCAGTCCTTTTGGATATACGCCTAGGAGTGAAATTGCTGGATCATATAATAATTATATGTTTATTTATTGAGGAACTGCCAAACTGTTTTCCAGAGTGACTGTACCAATTTCCATTCCACCAGCAATACCCAAAAGTCCCAGTTTCTCTACAACCTTGCCAATACTTGTTGTTTTTCTTTTTTTATATAATAGCCATCCTGATGGGTGTGAAGTGGTCAGATGTGTTTCTAATTTCTATTTGAAGTTTGCAAATTGAAAGGAGCAAGACCACATGGCTGAAGTTGAGAGTCCTGCTGATTAAGAAGCTTTATAATGAGAGAAAGTAGCAGTGTGCAAAAGCCCCGTACCCACAGTCAGTCAGAACGGGTAAAACTCCCATTCAGGAGCTCACGAGCTATATGGCCCTGAGGCTCTTAGGGCTTCAGTTTCCTCATATGTACAATGTAAATAATAATAAGATCTGTCTTTTAAAAATCTTGGTAAGAATTAAAAATTAACTATTGATAACACTGTTTGTATCTGGTAGATAATGCTAGCTCCTACAACAGATAAACCCCCCAAATCCCATAGCTTCACACAATGGAAGTATTAATATATTGCTAACTCAAACTAAGTCCCAAAAAGGTGTTCCTGATCAGTAGGTAGCCATCCATAAGGTCATTCAGGGGCCCAGGCTTCTTCTAGCTTATAAATGTGTCCTCTTAGAGGCCAAGGGTAGGAAAAAATCATGGAGGGTCACACACAGGAGGGTTTGTGGATCAGGCCTGGAAGTTGCACAGGTAATTTCTGCTCACAATTCCAGTGGCTTGAACTCATCGCATGGCTACATGTACCTGTAAGGGAAGCTGGATAATGCAGTCTGGCCGTGTGCCCAGGGAGAAGAGGAAATGGGTTTGGTGATCGGGGGAAGCAATCTTTGCTACATTATTAAATTATTACTCATCTTTACACATCTCATTCATGTATGCTAGAAAGACAGTTAGCATCCTAAGCCCTGGCTGCTCTGTTTAGAAGATAACTGATCCTGGAACCAGAGATTAGCACTTAGTTGTAAGGGTATCAGCTCCTGTCCGGGCAGGAAAGGCCCAGGACAATTGCAGACGCATTGTGCTTGCTCTGCTCTTTACTCTGAAAAGGAGTCTCTGTCTTCCAGTCGGCCTCTGGGTTTGGCTGGAGGAACCTGTGTTCTGCAGGATTGATGGAAGTTTGGATAAAGGACGTGAAGAATTAAGGGCCTCTGGGCAAAGCCCAGTCTACCGTTGAGACAGCAGAGGTGTTTGATGCCATCTGAAGAGAAGAGGTGAAGGAGGAAGCTCAATTGGAGCTAATAAATCTGGAGGGATTATCCAGCTACTAATGAACCCAGGGAGATTTGCAGTCACTGCCTAATAGAAAAGATAAAATCACTCTAATCTATTGTCGGAGAGCCACAGGCCCCGTGCCAAATGAGGGAGCCGCAGCCTTGGGGGAGCGAAGTGTTGAGATTTAAGGGTAAGGGTCAAAAGTCATGGAATGTCAATGAAAGGGGGGAAATAATTGAGCGCTAGAAGCAGGAGGCTGTGCCGTCTGCTGTCCTCTGGGCTGCTATGGCCTTGCAGCTGGCGTGGCTAGCAGATGCCATCACCGCCGTTTCATTGCCGTGCTCCAGGAAGGCCAGCGCTCCCTGCTCTTGGCACCACCGTCTCTGTGCTGGAGGCCAGGCTGCCATTTGTGGGCTATCTATAGAGGCAGCGGGCACTGGAGCCTTGCTTCTGGGGAATCTTGAGAGAAGGGTGCGAGTGCTGGGTGTGCTGTGTTGGAAGGCAGGGGCAGGGATGGCCCCAGCAGGGTCCTCGTCACATACAGGGCAAGGCCCTGGATGAGCAGTGAAGCAGCACTAGGTCCAGGCCTGCCACGAGCTAGCTGGGTACATAGTAATAGGAGAGCTGACATTCACTGACTACTTTCTCTGGGCAAGGCTCTGTAATAGCAGCCTCACAGTTATTTTCTCATTTAAACCTCACAACAACTCTAGCAGAAGGTACTATTTTATCCCCATTTTAGAGATGAGCAAGCTGAGGATTGCTCGAGGCTTATAAAGCTTTGGTGTCTTGCTCAAGGTGGTAAAGCCAGATCATGAACCCAGGCAGTTGGCTCTTAACCTCTTCACTCTGCTGTCTTTATCTAGGCAAGCCATGTTTCCTTGTTGGGCTTCAGTTTCTTCATCTATAAAATTACCAGGTTGTATCAGGTGATCTCTGAGGGTCTTTGTAGTCTTGGACTTGTTTCATCCTATGTATTTGCAGCCCCCAACCCTGGGTCTGCAGCCTGTTAGGAACCAGGCTGCACAGCAAGAGGTGAGTGGCAGGTGAGGGAGGGAAGCTTCCTCTGTATTTACAGCTGCTCCCCGTTGTTCGCTATCTCCCCTCCCCTCCCCCATACATGGAAAAATTGTCTTTCATGAAGCTGGTCCCTGGTGCCAAAAAGGTTGGGGACCACTGTGCATGGTTGGGGACATTTCAATTCACAATGCCCTCGGGGTAGGAATGTTCCCTGGAGAGAGGGGAGAATGACCCATCAGATTGGAGGGCCCACGTGGCCTGTGCTAGCAGTTTCTGCTCTCCGAACAGCTCCAGCCCGGTCCCAGCAAGCTCTGCAGAAATAACCCTCCATGCCCCAGTCTCTATCTTGCTTGGGCAGAATGGATCTATGCACCCAATTTTCTCCACTGGGTTCATTTTATTGTCAGCAGACCCGAGCTTGTGTTTATTTTTCCAAAGGTTTATCAGAGAGATTAGCCAAAAGTAATTGAAATTGCTAAAATCATTACAGAAAGGGGACCCAGGGCAGACAGGAAGGAAAGAAATAATTAATTCCAAGAGGAAGTGAAAATGCACCCCATCCCACTCTTCTGCTCCTTTCTTTGGCCAGCTGACCCTACCCATCTTTGGGTCTTTCTTAAATGTCACTTCCCCAGGGAAGTCTCCCCTGACACCCTCCCCCCAGGTTGAGTCTGCTGTCACCCACTCTCACAGCACCCTGCGTTCTGTATTTTGTGGCATTCATCTCAAGTGGGAATCCCTTCTTCTATGCTAGCCTCTTCCCCAGACTTTGAGCTTCCTAAAAGGCAAGGCCAACTGGCACACAGTAGGCACTTGATAAATATCGAATGAGCGAATGGAGTGTTTCATGACATTATAGAGTTCTCAGAGTAGGAGGGTGGCCAGGTGCAATAGGTCATCTGCTTGCAGCCAACAGGAATTCAGCTCATGCCACCCAATTCCTCTAGCACAAAGGAGCCCAGCCTGCTGCTCACCAGGGAGAGGGGGGCCCTGCACCCTGCTCTCCAGGTCACCCCAGCACTATCATAGCCAGTGCGGAAACTATCTGGAATGCCCTTCCTCTCGTTCTGAGCGGGACAGAGTTGAAGTTAAGGCTGTGCAGGACCCTGCAGTGTGGCTTAGTTCAGGATCCAAGACGCAGGGTTGCATGGGCTCTGCCTAGTGACAGCGGTGTCAAAATCCGAGGCCCAGGGTTGGCATCAAGAATGCCCACTGAGGCGGGAAAGGGCAGAAGAGTTCAGGGACAGTCAGGCTGATTGTACTGAGTGGCCTGTCTGTCATCTGGGGCTGCTTCCTCCACTGGCCACATCACGCCCCGGTCAGCCTGGGTCATGTGACCTCTTCAGGCCGGCACCTGGCACCTGACTCATGGAGCCAGAACCCAAGGGTTTCAAAACAAAACCTCTCTTTCAAGTTATGAAGTTCTCTAGTCCTGCCCCTCCCCCCATGGCTTGGCACATGAGGGCGGGTGAGCCTCATCGCCGAGTTGACATTGGGGGTGGAAACACGGTTTAACAGAAGCAGCCAGGGCCTCAGATTAGAGAGGACTTGACTTTTAATCCGGGCCCTGCCATACATTAGGTGAACATGTGGCCAAGTAGTTAACCTATGGGACTTCGAGTTTTCCCTTTTGTAAAATGAAGATAATAATGTTTGTTTTATAACACCATTTTGTGAATACCATGGAAACATTCTAATCTTCAGTGGGTTATTAGTAAATATGATTTCCCTTTGCTCTTTTTTCCTGCTTCCCTGTTGGCGATTTCCATCTGTAGACCTCAGTTTCCTGATTTACTGCCCTAGCTTTTGAAAACGCTAAAGCTGTCATCGACACACTTCAAAATTGGCCTCTTACGTAGTTAGAACTACAGTTCCCAAGATGCTTGTGCCTTTTCCATAGCTTTCAGTCCTTCACTGCAAGCGCCACACACACACACACAGACACACACATCCCTGTACACACACACACACACACACACACACGCACACTGAACCAGCCAAAAGCTACAATCCATCAGTTGGACAACTTTCTAGTGCCAGACTAGTTGATTCTAATGTGTAGTTTATTGTAAAATTATTAAGAGTATCCACATATTTCAGCTTTATTGAGCCTTTTAGGAGAGCCACTCTGCATAATACAGTATACTGTGGTGAATAAGTATGTTTTCAGTGCAACTTGAAAAAGAGTAATAGAGTGGAAGCTCCCGTGTGTTGTTCTGAGCTGCCAAGGTACCACTCCCACCAAACGCAGACCCTGAGAGGTGGCAGGTCTGGCGGTGATAAATGTCTCCTGGGCATACATGGGCACCACAGCATCTTAAGGAGAAGCTATTAGTCCAAGACTGTGCTCTGGGAAGCTGCTAACCCTCCTGTACTTGTTCTCTGAACAAGGTTGTTGGAAGATGGGGGTGTGTTCAGAAAGAGTAACAGCAGGGAGAAGCAGATTCAGGAGGCACTGACTGAAGATTTGTTTTTTGCATTTGCATTTGGACAAACTGTGGCTGACAGCTTGGAGCTCCTTGGCACATGTCATAAGATTATAGAATGATGAGCCAGCCATGATGAAGCAGCTTACCTATGGAAAATGCTAGAATCAACTACCTTTATTCAACAAACGTCTATTAAGTGCCTGCTGTGTGGTGGGCAGTACAAGGACCAGTACGATGTGGCCCACCAGGACGTGTTGTGAAGAGGTCCCAGTCTGTCGATGCAAGGTGTGAACCCAGAGAAGGATGCATTTAGTTCTTCTGTGGGAGCTTGGAGAAAGGTTCACAGATATGCCTTCCTTTATTGAAGGACAGCTTAGACATGAGGATGGGAGAGTGACATGCAGGTGGAGGTGAGTTATGGTGCCTGCTGTGCCTGGAGCTGGAGCCAGAGCCAGCAAAGGAAGGTTTGGGTCAGACGATTTCCTATCTGCCACGCAGAGTTGCCAGGTGTTTTCAGCGCCGTAGCTGGCATCCGTAGGCCCAGGGTCTTGTCTTTGTTCTTCCACTGACCAACTTTGTGCGATCTTGCACCAGCCCTTCCTCCTCTGGGAAGGGGCTGAGGCTCACCAAAGACATCTCAACTCTGGAATTCTGTTGAGTTTATGGATTGAATGAACATAGAATAGATGACTGAACCAATTCCCCCAGATTCGTTCAGAATCAGGCTGGCCCGGATTCGGCCAGCCTGATTTCTGAGTGAAGCAGGTGGCTTCCTCTTGATGGGTTTTCAGCATCCTCGTTCGGCTTACTCATCCCTGCAGGCCCTCAGCTGTCCGGATCCCCCAGGGCGGGAGCACCCCTGTCTTGTGAGCTGTCTCGCTCTCTCACTGCCCCTTACCCAGAAGCGCCTGGCCTGTGTCCCCACCCACGCCTCAGAGCCCTGACGGATGATGGGCCTCCCCAGTCTGAAGACCCAGTCCACGCCAAAGTGGTCATGGCCATGACAGCATGGAAGTGTTTTTGGGTCATGAGAGCATCTAACTAAATCTCACCTTCTTTACAGTTGAGCAAACAGAACTGGAGAGGGACAGTGGCTTGGCCAGGCTCTCGCAGTGAGTCAGGAGTGGAGGGAGGCAGTCCCAGGCCTACAGCCCATACACTCACTGGATCAGTGTTAATCCAGCACTTACTGTGCTAAGTGTTGTGGATACAAAGATGAATAAAGTTCTGATCTTCCAGGAGGTCAGACTAGAGGGGAGGAAGAACCCAAACAGGTCATTGTAAATCAATGGGTTTTATAAAGTTATGAAGACAGGCACAGGGTATTATGGGGTTGTCAAAGAAGGGCCTCTGGACTAGCCTGGCAGGTTCATAGAAAGTTTCCTAGACTAGGGCATGGCCAATGGGCCTTAAAGAATCAATAGGGGTTAGCCAGCTGGAAAAGGACATGCTAAGTGGAGGGTACACAGAGCTAATGTCTCACCCCTCCCAGACAACACTTGCATTTTAACCAAAGCCTTAACCAAGGAAGTAGATAGCATGGGAAATTGTGGAGGTTGTAAGGAAGGGATTTTGGGAGTGGGAGAACATTTCAGAACCTTCATATTACTTTATACAGGCAGCCAACTTGCCTGTCCTGTATGAGGCAGGGGAAGAGGAAAGGCATGAGTCCCAAGTGGACCTGAGTCAGCACCGTTAGCTTGGTGGTAGCTTGTAACAAATGCCTGTTTCAGGACAAAGATCACAAATCCCAGGCCCAGGAATTACCACCACTTGGATAGCTGTTAACAAATGTCCCCCATTCAAGGGGATGGACACCACTGGCCTGAAACCAGAATATAAGCCAGAGGGGCCCCAGGGTGAGCACAGGGAGATCAGTCCTACAGGTGGCATGGCCCTGATTCACCCGTGGTGCCAGCTACTCTGTATCTCATAGGTGCACTTCATTCTGCCAGCCCAGGAGTCAACCCTGAGACCCAAGGCAGGAGGAAGTCCTGCCTGGAGGAGGGGTGCTGCAGGGGAGGTGTGGCAGCCCTGGAGAGGGCAGAGGTACACACTGAACTCTAAGATGCCAGGTGCTGGAGTTCAGCTTAGGCTGGAGCTCCAGGTGATCTTGGACTGGTACTAATGCTCTGTCTGCCTTTCTTATTGCCAGCATTTATAGATGGTCACTCTTTCCTTGGAACTTCTGACATTTTTCCTCTCCTTACCCTGCTAGTACCTGGCACAGGGCTCTGGACCAGGCTGCGTTTGAATCAAGCCGCTGCCTTACTTGGCTGCTATGTGGCTGCTCACTAAGTCCTGTTGGGCAAAGGGGGAAAGAAGAAAAGGCCTCGGAGACGGGACCCTTCCCGTGGCAAGCCCAGGCGAGCAGAGGAATTGCCCCAAGCTGCATGGGCGGCTTCCCCAAGAACTGCCATATTTAACATATTATATCTGGGTCCCTTCATATGTTCTCTCCCCACAGCCAGAGTTGGTCTCGGCTGGGGCTGGTTGATCAGTATATCTGGGAGAGGAAAAACAAGGCATTATTGTCAGTTATCCTGGAAGAAGAACCAGGTTCCGTACCAGGGACGCACAGGATCACTGAAAATGAAAATGAACCCATTAGGCTTTTATGCCTCCCAGTGCTTGGGTGGGGCAGGAGGAGCCAGCCCCTGGGCCTGGAGTTTCCATATACACTCGATTCCTAACCAAGGGGAATGGGGTGTGAGAACAGAGTGAGTATAGCCAGGAAAATCAACAGACACTGAAGAAGCATTCCATGGGGGTGTTGAGACCCTGGAGGAGGTGAAGAAACACTGCTTTGCGTCGGAGGAACCAATTATCAGACAACCCCTTTGCTGATGTTTGACAAACAGCATGACAGTGAGCTAAGTCCCACAGGACCCCCAGAACCAAGTTTGAGATATTCGTGTATCATGCATTTAATGAAAATTGAAATGCATTCCTCGTTTCTGCCCCCGACACACACAAACACACACACACACACACACTTCTGTGCCTGTGTGTGTTAGCAACTGGGTGCATCCAACTGTGCATGTAAAATAAATCAAATTGAAATAAGAACTAGACTCTGGGGACTATTCTCGTTCAATATCTCTGGAAGCATAATGGAAATGCCCCCCTTGGACTGCGCAGGCCTGCTGTCTCATAGAGCTTTGGGAGAAGGGGAGCCTGCCTTGACCTCTGTCATAGAGTTGTTAAAGATTCAGATGTCTCATTAATTTAATGAGAGATGCCCCAGCTTTCCTTCTGTCTACTGATCCAGCAGTTTCCAATTATCCACCACCAGGAGAGTCTGATAATAGAAATCTACCCATTTCCCAAAGCTGGCAATATAATAATAGCTGTTCCTGGTCTGAGTACCAGCGGTGTGCCAGACACCGCACCGAGCACCTTCTATTCAAGATCTTTAACCCTCAAAAGAACGAGACTAGGTAGGGGCTCTAGGAAGGAAAGTGGGGCTCAGAGAAGTTGGAGAACCTTGTCTAAGGTTCTTCAGCTAACAAGTGGCAGATATGAGAAGTTGCCTTTCACCACCCAGCCTACATCCTGTTCTCATCAAACTGATCTCTGTGGCTTTTCTGTGCTGTATTAGTGTTTTATTGCAGTGTCACGAATTACCGCAAAGTTAGCAGCTTAAAGCAGCACCATTTATCAGTGCAAAGTTCTGTAGGTCAGAAGTCTGGCATAGTATGACCGGGCTCTCTGCTCAGGATGAAATCAAGGTGTTGCCAGCTGCTTTCACATCTGGGCCACGGGGTCCTCTTCCAAGCTCGCTCCTGTTGTTGGCAGAATTCACTTCCTTGCAGTTGTAGGACTGGAATCTCTGTTTTCTTGCTGGCTCTAGGCTCGGGACAGCTCTCAGCATCTAGAGGCCACTTGGGTCCTCGTCCCATGACTGCTCCATCTCATCAACAGGGGACCTCTCTCTAGCCCAGTCCTTCTCTCCCTTCAAACCTCTTTGACTTCCTCTTCTGCAACCAGCCAATGAATACTCTCTGCTTTTAAAGGACTCCTAGGTCAGGCCCCTCTGGATAATATCCCTGTTTAAGTCAGCTGCATCATACAGCATAACCTACTCACAGGAGTACAATTCATCACAGTCACGGTCCTGGGGACTGTGTGTGTGTGTGTGTGTGTGTGTGTGTTGGGTGTCCTCTTATAATCCTGCCTACCATGCCTGCCAACAGTGTAAATTAGTTTATTTCTTTTATTTTCCTCTCTATCACCTGGTAAAAGATTATACAAGGAGAGATCTAGCCAGGGCACCTGGAGGAAGGTGCTGAGCAATCAGTGCATCCTGATAATGCAGATGACAGATGTTCTTTTTGCTGGCCCAAGGTGGTGCTCTGGGCAAGGGACATCTGTTGGCTTCTGATGTGATCTGTAAACTGGCCCCTGAGCAAAGAGTGAGCGCCAGGACAAAGGGGTAAACGGAGGTCTCTTGTGACTGCTACAGCTACCAGGAAGGCTCGTGGCATTAAGGAATTTGAGCCTTGCTGAGAAGAGTAGTTGAGATTTAATGAATGTTTGGAAATCACGGGGAGACTGAGAATAAAAGACATTATGGTAAATCGTATTATTATTATTATTATATTATAAGTGCTATTGTATTACAAGCACCATTAGGAGTAGCAATTGCTGTTATTATTAAGCAATCTAGCTTCTCCATCCTCAGCACTAGGCTCTACTCAATGTCAAAAGCATCAACAGCTCAATTAATCACCCTCTGAGGTCTCCGCTCACCCACAGCCTAGCGGTAAGCATGATGCCTGCCCGTCCCCCTGAAGCCTCCAGCTATGACTCACATGATAGGTGCGGGTCCTGTGAATTCCAAAGCTGGATTTTTATCTTGGCTGAGAGTTATTAATAATCTCTTCCTAAAACCATTCCTGATCATACTGCCCTCCTGCTTAAAATCCTTCAGTGGTTCCACCATTACGCTCAGGATAAAGTCTGAGCTCCTTAGCATGACATAGGAAGCTATGAACTTATGAACTTACCTCTGGGCTTGCAGTTCCCTGGGTTTATCATATGCTCTTGCTGCTCTGGGGCTCTGCACGTGCCCTTGTGTCTCTCTCTGGGAAACTCCTCTTCCCACTTCTTCATCTGGCTGACTCCTGCTCATCTTCCAGGTCTCAGCTCAGGAACATCAGCCGCAATTCTGGTAGAAGGGACCACCTCACATACAGAGCACCTATACTTTCCACTCTCCAGGGCTCGTCTCACCCTTGCCACTGAGTATGAGCACCTTGAGGACAGGGTGAGGGTGTGCTCAAATTGTGCCTAATACAACGTGCATGCTTGAGAAGGACTCATATCTTTGTTGAACGAAGGAATGAATGAGACTAAAAAAGATCTAAAATATGGCCAAGTTCTAAAAATACATTCTGTATATTTCCCTCCACCTGAGAGCCCAGTGGCCTCCTGAGCATGTCAGAGTCAGCAAGGTGCTCAGCCCTCGTGGAGAGCCCATTATTTGATCCTGCTGCAGACACAGGGCAGGTGAAGTCAGTGAGGAGGCAGAGGCCACTGATTGACAGCATCACTCATCTTCTTAAACAACTCCTGGACCCCTCTGAGGTGGCGGTTGCGCCTTGGGTAACGCACTGGGACCCGGGAAAGGAGAGACTCAGCCCATGATGTGCAGACAGGTGGCCTGACTGGTAGATCCTGGGTGTAGGGGACCTCAGAGGAGAGCAGTCGATGCCTGCCAAAGGAAACAAGCCCCCAGAACGCTAGTAGCTCTCCCCAGCCTCAAGGGAGAGCCCAGGGTGCCCGCCATTCCTCAGCTCAGTCTGACCCCCTGGAGGTTTCAGCTGCACAGTTAACTACACGGTTAACAACTACTTATTTAGTACCCAGACATACAAGCCAGTCTTGTAAATAAAAAATGAAGACAGTCACAGCTGCTACCGAGGCAGTGGGAGGTCTTTCCACCTGGCCTCTGCCTTATTCTTCCTGGGAGTGAATGATTGAAGTCTTTGTAAAGGTGGTTCCACCCTGATGGGTATTCACAGGTGAACATGAATGCATGTAATGAGTGTGTGTTGATTACTTGCTAAGCACAAGTGTGGGGTATGGTGCAGGGCATAGAGCATTGAATAAGATGGAACATGGTCTGCCTTTGGAGTCCTGTTTGTGGACTCATGTTGGGAAAGAAAAGCAGAGTGGATGGAGTTCCAGGGGGGAATGGATATGCACATTCAGGTCATGGGGGTAAATGAATAGGAAACATGCAGGGAGAAGGAGCCAGAGCTGGGAGATGTAGGACCAAATCTCCGATTAAATAGAATTCATTGACAGGTATGAATTAGCCTCTCAGCTGCTACTGTCTTCAAAGACCTTATTACACAAAAAGCAATCTCCCAGCCTGGAGAGAGCATAGGCTCTGATGCAGATAAATAGACAGACAGGCACCACAGTTGGGTGGAGTGGGGAGGGAAGGAGAGGATGTAAGGGTACCCAGGACATTCTGGACTTCTGGTGGCTCCAGGGCTCTTCTGTGCAAGGCTAAGAGGGGACTCACTAGACAAGGGTTGGGGCCTGGCTTCTGCCACGCACTGGGTCCCACGGAAAATTGAATAGATAGAGCTGTGAAGAAGGGCCTTGGGGAGTTGAAAGGACCAGGCTGCCAATGGGATGAGAGGAGGGACAGCCTGACAGGTGCCCCCTTCCTAAATTGATTCAGTCAACATTGCCTTTTTTCTACACAGGGTGCACCAGACTAGATACTGATAATGTGTTTGTTTCAAATGGCAACTAGGCCTTGGGGAGATAGCTTTGAACAAATTTGTGATAAAAAGCTCTAAGTGATGATAGGTGTATATATGAGGTAGCACAATTGAGTGGCCAGTTCTGCCTGGCCTGGGTGATGAAGGAGGTCAGAGTGGACACAGAGGAAAATGTAGACAGGAATGATAGCATGAAAAGACTTGTATGTCTAGCTAAGGACTTTTTTACATTTCAAAAATTTATGGGAATATAAATGTTGAGGTTACATTTATTGCTTTTGCATCACCTGAGCCAGAGCTACAAGTGTGCCCATCCCAGACTGTGCACACTGCACTGGTTAGGTGTGCATTTACCCATCCCCTCCTCCTCCCTCCCACTTACCCAACACCCAATGAACGTTACTTCCATATGTGCCCGTAAGTGTTGATTAATTAGTACCAATGTGATAGTGAGTACATGTGGTGCTTGTTTCTCCATTCTTGTGATACTTAGAAGAATGGGCTGCAGCACCACCCAGGATAATAATACAAGAGGAGTTGGTTAGTTCACCATTGTTTTTTGTGGCTGAGTAGTACTTCATGGTATACATACACCACATTTTATTAATCCATTTATGGGTACTTGGGCTATTTCCACATCTTTGCAACTGTGAATTGTGGTGCTATAAACATTTGAGTGCAAATGTCTTTATTTTAGAGTCACATTTTTCCTTTGGGTAGATACCCAGTAGTGGGATTGTAGGATCAAATGGTAGTTCTACTTTAGTTTTTTAAGGTATCTCCATATTACTCTCCATAGAGTAATATGGAGACTTTTTAATAAAAAGCCTCCATGTTGTTTTGAGACTTTTTAATAAAAGCCATTCTCACCGGAGTTAATGGATATTTCACTGTGGTTTTGATTTGCATTTCCCTGATAATTAGAGATGTTAAGCATTTTTCATATTTCTTGGCCATTAGCCTATCTTCTTTTGAAAAGTTTCTTTTCATGTCCTTTGCCCACTTTTTAATGGGGTTATTAGATTTTTTTCTTACTGATTTCTTGAGTTCTACATAGATTCTAGTTATTAGCCCTTTATCAGATGTGTAGCATGCAAATAATTTCTCCCATTCTATAGGTTGTCTATTTGCTCCAGTGACAGTTTCTTTGGCTGTACAGAAGCTTTTTAATTTGATCAGGTCCAATTTATTTATTTTATTGATGTTGTGATTCCTTTTGGGATCTTCTTTATAAATTCTTTGCCTTGGGTGATGTCTGTAAGAGTTTTTCCAACATTTTCTTCTAGAATTCTTATGGTTTCTTGCATTAGGTTTAAGTCTGTTATCAATCGTGAGTTGATTTTTGTGAGAGGTGAGAGGTACAGATACTGTTTAAGTCTTCTATTTGTTGCTTTCCAATTTTCCAGCACCATTATTGAATAGGAACTATTTCCCCCAGTATATGGTCTTGTTTGCTTTGTGAAAAATCAGATGGCTATATGAAGATGGTTTTATGTCTGTGTTTTCAGTCCTATTCAATTGATCTATGTCTCGATTGTTGTGTCAGTGTTATTCTGTTTTGTTTACTATAGCCTTGTAGTGTTGCTTGAAGTCTGGTAAATTGATGTCTCCCAATTTGTTCTTTTTGCTTAAGGTTAGTTTGATTATATGGGGTTTTTCTGATTCCATATGAAGTGTAGAATTATTCTTTTCTAGATCTGTGAAAAATGATGTTGGTATTTTTATAGTGATTACATTGAATCTGTAGATCAGTTTGGGTATTATAGATATTTTAACAATGTTGATTCTCCTGGTCCATGAGCATGGTATGGTTTTCCATCTGTGTGTGTCCTCTGCTATTTCTTTACTCAGTGTTTTATAATTCTCCTGAGGTCCTTCACCTCATTAGTTAAATATATTCCTAGGTATTTTATTTTCTATGTTGCTCTTGTGAAGGGTATTGAGTCTTTGCTTTGGTTCTTGGTTTGACTGTTGTTGGTGTGTATGAATGCTACTGATTTCGGTACCTTGATTTTGTAACCTGAAACTTTGCTGAATTTGTTTGTCAATTCCAGTAGTCTCATGGCAGAATCTTCGGAGTTTTCTAGATATAAGATTTTATCATCAGCAAAGAGTGATAGTTTGACCACTTTTGTCCCCATTTGGATGCCCTTGATTTCCTTCTCTTGTCTGACTGTTCTGGCTATGACTTCCAGCACTATCTTGAATAGAAGCAGTGATAGAGGGCAACCTTGTCAGGTTCCAGTTCTAAGCAGGAATGTTTTCAATTTTCCCCTGTTTGGTATGATGTTGGCTATGGGTTTGTCCTATATGGCTTTTATCATTTTAGGTAAGTTCCATCTATGCCTATTTTGATAATTGTTCTTATTTAAAGAGTGCTGAATTTTGTCAAATGCTTTTTCTGCCTCTATTGAGAGGATCATGCAGTCTTTGTCTTTACTTCTGTTTATGTGGTGAATTGCATTTATGGATTTTAGTATGTTGAACCATCCCTACATCTCTATGATGAAGCCCACTTGATCATGATGGATTATTTTTTTGATATGAGCAGCTGAATTCTATTTGCTAGGATTTTATTGAGAATTCTTGCCGCTTTATTCATAAGGGATATTGATCTGTAGTTTTCTTTTTTGTCGTTGTTGGGTCCTTTCCTGGAATCAGGGTGATATTGGCTTTGTAAAACATGTTGGGGAGGATTCCTTCCTTCTGATGTTGTGGAATAATTTCTGCAGGATAGGCACCAGTTCTTCTGTGTAGGTCTGGTGGAATTTGGGTGTGAAACCATCTGGTCTGGGATTTTTTAGGAATTTGTTTTTGTCCTGTATGCAATAAGGAATCTTTTGTGGGGGTGAGGTAGAGGCTCATGATCAAATTTATAGTTTAGAAAGATCCCTCTAGCAATAGCATATAGAAGGAACGGGGGGAAATGAAGAGTAGAAGAAGGGAAACCAGTTAGCTTGTTGTCTACACCATGCTGGTGAGGATCTGGATTGAGATAGAGGTGATGGGGATAGAGGACAGGGGACAGATTCAGAAGACATAAAGGATTCAGAATGTTCCTGAATGATAGTGAATGAATGCATGCATGAATGAATGAATGAGATGTGGACAGTGAGAGAATCGAAGAAGTGGAGGACAAGTTCCAAATTCTAGCTTAAGTGAGCACTAGATATTGGTGACATTTACCGACAGAGAACCTAGGAAGGGGATCAGATTGGGGTCGAGAGATAAGGTGTTCAAGTTACAGAGTGATATAGTCTTAAGGACATCTTTTCACCATTCTAGCTTCATTATAATAGGTTAAGGAATTGGAATATTTTGGTAATCTCAGAACTCCTGGGTGAGAACATTTGAAGTTGTCAGTCATTAACAATCTCAGCAAGGGGGAATGGGTTGACACCATCTCCCGGTGGTCTAGCCCTGTGCCATGCACACTGTAGGGAAGGCAGAATAAGTGCTGGTCTTGTATGTCAAGGACCCAGATCTTAATTCCAAGTCTGTCTTTTGGGAAAGACATTTAACTCCTGGGAACTTCAGTTTCTTCTTCTACCAAGTGGGAATGTGGATGAAACCTGTCCACTTCCAAGTATGGTTGGAAGGCACAAGAGCAGTACAGGAAAGCGCCTTATAAGCTGTGTAGAGCCCCATCCAGGGGAGGGGCTGATGCTGTTACACTCACTAATAAACTGATACTCAAATAAATTACTTTGATTTGGGTGCCAGCTTCCTCTCCTAGGCAGTTAGGGGCCAGGGTTGAGCATGGAGCAGAGAGGATCAAAGGCTGAAACTTGGATGAGAGCAGGCAAGAAATAAGGAACTGCTCGAAATCCCACTGTTAAGGGGGTTACGGAGTTTGAAACACCACTGTTAAGAAATGGAGCCCGTTCTGGAGTGAAGAGGCTGCAAATAGAGATGGCACAACCCAACTGGATCCAGGTGGCTGAACTGGGAGAGGGTTCAGAGGTCGTAGAGGCGTTGGGGTGACCCCTCTTATAGGTTGCCTATGAGCCTGGCAGGAAGGGAGCTGTTAAGTTTCTTGGGCGAACTGAGACTGAGGGGCCTTATGCAGAAGCCGGGAGGTCTCCGGAAGGCCCCCTCATCTCTCGGCCTTCCTCATGGCCTGCTAATGATGTCTGAAAGTACGTGAGAATGCTTTCCTTGAGCTATTTTATTACAACTTCTAATAATGCTAATAACTCAAGGATTCTATATCATACTTCCAGTCTACATAGAACACTCCTGTGTATTATCTCTTTTGAGTCTCACAGCAGCACTATAGGTATTATTTCCACCACTTTTAAATGAGGAAACTTATCTAATTAAAAGAGATAAAAATAAAGACATTTGAATTTTTTTTAAAAAAAAACCCAATAATTGGCTTTTCTAATGTGGGATTTCAGAGAGGAAAATCTAGGACGAAATGCCAGTAGACAATATATGATTTAAAATGTTCTAACTCCAATCCATACCCTCTCTCTCTAGCACAGTTATTCTCCTAACCAATTAATTAAGCCAAAGAGGGAGTTTTTGTTTCACTGATTTTCTCTAGGTGCCAGAGATATGGCAATGAGCGAGACAGTCCACAGTCCTCTGTACCTTCTGGGAGTTCCCAGGTCAGCAGGGAAGCATTTGTGGCTCAAATAATGATGAGCATAGAGAGAATTTTTTAGGGATAGCCGAGACTGCTGAACAACTCTCAGCAGAATTTGGCCAAGTTCACGAAGCTGCATTCGACTGTCTGCTTCTCTGCACCACTTAAGCCACACAAGCCTTCAGTGATGCTGCGTTTATTTCTAATCCCTTCCCACCTGCCGCACCCTGGCGTTTGCTCATATTCCTTCTCCAGCTTCTCCATGCTGAACAGACGTGGTGTGGGGCAGGCCTCAGCCTCCCTGTTCTCAGTGGAGTGCCTTCCCCTTGGCACACAGTTGGTGGTCAATAAATTGTAGTAGTTATTAGTACCACTATTGATTTGTTATTATTATTTATGGTTGGAAGATCTGGAACTTGAACTCAAGCTTTGTGTGGCAACACTTACAGTGACACTAAGCTATGAATACCTTATGGTGGTAACAAGCAAAACTTATGGTGTTCAGCAAAACTTTTCTCATTTTGCAAGCAGCTAAGAGTCACTTCTTGCCAAGTGAGGGGGAAGAGAAGGAGGAAGGAGAAGCCCCCAGGCCAGATATTTCACTTTGACATGGCCCAGCTGTAGCATGAGGACTCGGAGAAGGGGGCAGCTCACCCTCTTGCATAACACTGCAGCGTGGAGCGTGGATTGCACTTTCCATGGATTACCCCTGCAAGGTAGATGTTCTTATCCACACTTGACAGGTGAACAAACTGGAAGTTCAGAGACCTGCCCGAGATCACCCAACCAGTATGTGGCCAAATCAGGATCTGAATCCAGGACTGTCTTACCCCAAAACGTGGACTTTCTAGTACCTGCTGCAGCTTGCTGATGCCACATTGTGCAGTGCCAGGGGTCCCATTCACATTGTGATCACTGTAAAAGGCACCAGGGGTTGAACAATACAGTGGCCATCTATCGCAAGATCAGAGGCATGATCTCCATGAAACAGGCAGCTATTGCAAAGAGGAAACAACGAGGCCCTAACCTGGAGGAGTTGGAAAGGAAGGGAGGTTCAAGAGACATTCAGGAGGTAGGTTTGATAGAATTGGCAATAGGTTGGTATGGAGTTAAAAGAGGAAGATAGTTGAGGCTGCCTCTGAAGTTTCTAGCTTAGCTGGCCAGGACAATAGTGATGCACTTACTGGGTTAGAAATATCTTGGAGAAGGGGGAGATGGGGCTGTCGGGCAGAGAGAACGTCGCAGAATGCCACTTGCCCTACTTCCCCATTTGGCCTGGGTTAGGAGATGGACTTGACTGAAAGACATATCTGGATTTGTGTTTTCCTTGCATCTTTTTCTCCTTAAAGTCAAGCACAGGAGCCAAGCCTGTATCGTTAGAAGCTCTTGTGCTTTCATCTATATTCAACCAATCTTGTCCTATCTCCCGGGTTGACTAACTCCAGTCCCCAGGGATGGGACTTGGCTGCTTAGCCCAGGCTGAATGTGTCCCCGCTTCTCAAAGAGGACACCTCTTCCCCTGCACTCCCTGCCCTTGCAGAGGCTGCCCACGAGTTCTGCCCATCATTTATTTCCCTTACCGCCCCCCCATGCTCCCGAACACTTGGCACCAAAGTCGTGTGTTTCTTGGCACTTGGACCCCGTGTGGTGTGGAGCATGGTCATTCCACTCGCAGCCATGACAACTACGCAGTTTTCCAATCCCTCTCCTCCGACAAATCTACCTGGGCCCTGGCACCTCCTCTGCAGGCCCATCCCCAGCTCAGCCCCCACTCGCAGCCTGTCTTTGCTTCCTGGCCTGTCTTTGGCCCAGGTGGATGAACAGGCTGTAGGTCCGTGGAAAGTTTCCTGCAGCTGAGCAGCGAATGGATGCCTGTCTGTAAACCAGGACTTTGGACATGTCACCCCTGCTGGAGACAGTGAGGGGCACGCAGTCAGCTGTACCACCCGTGGTGAGTGCAGCATGCAGCTCTCAAGCCACGTCCACCAGGCAGCGTCGTCCCAGGGCAACGGCTCCCTGTATCCACTTGTGGCTGTGACCTGACCTTGAACTGTAGTAATGAGGATCCTTAAATATCACTGTGCACACAGGATTCACGCACATGCACACACACACACACACACACACACACACACACACACACACACACACACACGGACATATTTTAAAATGTTAACCTGAAGGCCCAGTGATAAAAAAGCAATCTATCAGGATTTTTTTTTCCAAATACAATAATGCAACTTCCAGAGGACAATCGGGGGTTGGTACAACTTCCACTCATGCTCTCACACCTCCTGTGGTGCAAGACTGTGTGATTAGACAGCACTGGCCACAGTGAGGGCCCCAAGGCATTGAGATGTCTCCAGTCAACGGTCCTTCAACCAACACTGACCAAACAGCTTCTAGGTATCAGGCACTCTGCCAGGCGTGGAGTGGAGCTCAAAAATGAGGCAGGCACATCTTCGCTGTCTGGGAACGTAGAGTCCGTTGGAGGGAAATCACACTCTTGAACAAGTAACGGCAGCGGGGGGCTGTCTCAAAGCCGTGCACCCTTGGAGTAGTGGAGGATTTGGTCTTGGTCCTGCCCTACCACTTGGCTTTACCAGGTGGCCGTTTGCTCTGTTCTTTACCCTGGTTTCCCCGGTGTCGGGACACTGGGACTCCACTCCTACTGGTAGCAGGGACCCTTCTGGGGACTTCTATAACAAGAAGATCGGGGCTCCCATGAGAGCCTGTTCCACCCCAGGGGCCACTCCCACCATTTCTGTCATTTTACAAAGGTGGCAGCTGGCCAGGTAGTGTGGCCGGGGAACCTGGGGGAACCAGGTGTGCATTGTTAGGGCTGGAGGTGGGCAGCAGAAATCGGGTGACCTTTAACCCCTTCCCATCTGAAATTTATTAATTTTTATGAACTATCTCTCCAGCAAATCGTCCCCACCACTTGATTTGGGGTTTATAATACATGCCCCTCTGAATCCATTTAGAGTAGCATTTCCCAGGTTGCGTCCTATGGAACACTACTGTGAGCCACTCGTGGGCTTTGGAGGGAAAAACATGCCCCATGCATGGTCAGCGTGTTTGGAAATTTCAGGTTAAACAAAATTAAATGAGCTGTTTCACTGCAGGACTTCTTTCAGCCTTTAATATGCTAGTGTGCCTTATGTGTCTCAAAAAGGACAATATCATATGTGATGTTTTCTTGCCTTATTTCTAACCTTGTTTGAACTAGGAGCCTTGTTTTGGGGAAATTTCTGAGCAGCACACTTTGAGAAATACTGGCATGGAAGAATTTCACTGCATATAAATTGGTGATGGTCATCTGTTTCCCATATTCTTTTAGAAAATAGCCTTCAATGGCAGTAGGAGAGTCTAAGTTTAGATATGGAAGAATTTCCCAACTGTAAGGATGCTTAGGGAGTAGAACCCTGAAGTGTCTTGGGAAATTGCAGTGAAAGAGCATACCCACCTTCCTGTCCTTCAACAAGCTATCCCATGAGTCATTATAAATAGAATGAATTATCAAGGAAGCTTCTGGAATCTTTTTATCTTAAGGGGCCTTTGAAAGTAGGATATAATTGAGGGATAAGAAGTTTGGAATTAAAAGGCAGGAAGACAGACCGGCTGTCTTCTTGATAGATTCTGTCTAAGTGTCTGCAATTAACTCATTCATTCTCACACTGCCTATAACATGCATTTGCAGGAAACACCTTCCTAACTCAGGTTTCTAGGACAAGTGGGACCAAAATAGGGGGCCAGAAGCTGCCCAGGTTCTCTTGGTTGTATTTCAGTAACTATCACATTTGCCACGCAGGATGCTAAGCCTTTGCGTACATCTTATTTGTTCCTTGAAACGACCTATAAGGTTGCCTAATGCTATTGTATCTATTTTACAAAATGAGGACCTGATGCCCAGAAAGGTTAAAAGACCTTGCTTAAGGTCATGCAGCCGGTACGGTGCAGAACCTGGGTCTGAACACCGAAGCCCTTATCCACTACGTCGCCCTGACTGGCCCTGCGGGTCTGTGGACAGCTAAGAGATCAGGGCTTCCTTGAAACAGGCCTCCGTCCATGAGGCTGTGCATGTACGGAGAGGGTGGAGGTGGGTGAAGTGTCTGCCCACGCTGGTAAGGACGCCAGGGGAAAGAGGACGTTCTTCAGCCCCCACCAGCCGTGGCCAGCGAGGCCCCTTATGTTCCCGATGACAGCCTGGCTCTGTGCCGCGGTCGTCTCACCCTTGCCAAGCACATCTCTTCTCATCAGCCATCTGCCCCCTCGCTCCTGCTGGTCGCCCACAGCACATGGGCAGCTGCCCTGTTAGAGAGACGGGAGATGACACCAGCTTAGGAATCAATACATTCTCTGGCACGCCCATGTCCCCTGATGGGAATGTGGCAGGATCCAAAATACACTTACTCCTCATCCAACTCCACTCTGTCAGGGGTTGATGGCTGCAGAGGAGGCTCCGTAACTCCAGTCTGCAGGCTGGAGCTAATGAGGCTGGGCTCTGGGGGGGGAGGGGGGTGAGCTCAGGCCCGTAGCCCGAGGCCTCCTCCACGGAGGCTGGAGATGTGAGCGAGGCTGCAAGAGAGGCACCAGGGCCTGGAGCAGCTACGCCTTCAGGAAAGCAGACTGCCTGGAGGAAAGACTTGCTTCTGCCCCGCCAGAAAGTAAGCCCAGGGCACCTGCCATCTGTCCTGGCAGGCTGCGCGGCTGATAGGTTGGTCTGGGGGCTCTGTAAGTACTGTGTGCTCCGGGGGCAGGGAGCTGCGTGCAGGGCACTCAGAATGAATGTGTGGCGAAGGCGGCTTCATTGTGAGAAGATGGCCTGAGCCACATTTTCAGGCCTTTTTCCAGGAATGGGTATCCGTGAACTGAATACGCCCTACCTTCTTGCCTGGTTCCCCTGTGTAGGGTCCTGGGAGGGTTTAGAGGGCCAGGACCTGGGCACAGAGGAGGACACTACTCCTTCCTATAACACTAAGTGGCCTCAGCGGCACTCACATCTGCAGGCTAACACGTGGCCCTGGCCAGGTGGCTGGGTGAGGATTGGATGAAGGTGGTTGGAAGAATCTCTCTTGAACTTCTAAATGTCACTGCCCGTGGTGGGTTTCTCTGAGTGCCTCATCTAAAATGGCAGTCCCCAGCTACCACCCCCAACAGGTGACGAGTTTGTTCCCTTACTGTCCCTCTCACTAACCTGCAAGCTCCTCTAGGGCAGCAAGTGTATCTCTCTTATTTGTGTTCTCTGTGCCTAGACCAGTGTCTGGCACATGATAAACACTTAAATATTTGCTAAATGAATGAAGAAAATAATGATAAAGGAAGGCACAACCCTACCTGCAGACCTTCAGGTTGAGATTCTTAGAAAGCAAGCTTGATTTGGGCACTTCTCTGCTAACGATCCCCTTGGGTCCCCTCACCCACAAGGACAGAGTGCAAACTCCCTGGCCTGGTGTCGACCCCTGGTGGTCTGGCCCCTGCCGACCTCTCTGGCTTCATTTCTCACCCATCGTCCCCCATGCAGCCTGTACACTAACCCACGCTTTGGGTGCATAGGACTTGGGGACCTGCTGAAAATGCAGACTCCCGAGGCTCAGCTCCCCAGACTCAGATACAGCTGGTGCTAGGTGGGGTGCAGGGATCATCACTTTTTAACAAGAACCCTGGGTGATCCTGGTGGTAGAATCACACTTTAAGGAGTGATGCTTTTGTCCAAGTACACCACAGGCAGCTCCTTGAAAGGACCGTGTACTTTCTCACCTCTGTGCCTTTGTATACGTAGTGATTTCTGGCTGGAATAGCCTTTGTCCCGCCACATTTTCCACCCAGAAAATACCTACGCATCCTTCAAGACTCAGTTCACGCATGGTGGATGCAGGGCTGCCTCCACCAGGCACGTGGAGTTTTTCTCTCCATCTAGTGCATTTTGTATATACCTAGATCATTCTGCTTATTTCTCTCCCTCCACCCCCATCCTGACCGTGACACTGTGAGCTCCCGGGAAAACCACTCTGAGTTGTCTCTGGACCCCTGGTTCCCGGCAGAGTATCTAGTGATTGTTGGACTAGAACGAGGGACCTGGATGTGCTCTAGCAGCACCTGCCCCTCACGCCATCCCTGCCTAACCACACTCTCTATTTCTGACTGCTGGGTCTTTCCAGGAGTTCTCGCTCCAGAGAATGGACAGCCTTGTGGACGATCGTGTCAACATCCTGGGATTTTCCATTTTCAACCAATCCCATGCTTTCTTCCAAGAGTTTGCCCAGAGCCTCAACCAGTCTTGGCAGGAGAACTGTGACCATGCGCCCTTCACCGGGCCTGCGGTAAGTACCCACCCGAGCTTCTCCCTGGTGTCCCCTCTGCGGGCAAAGCCCCGGGTTACAAGCCCTCTTGGAGTCCAGCCTTCTTCTCCTTTCTCCAGTCCCAGCACTAAGGAGATGTGTAGAGGTGCCGGCACACGGGTGCAAGGGATACAGTTTGGGAAGCAGTGAGCTCAAGAACTACAAACTTGGTCGAGAAGGCAGTAGGGAAAGAATCGTGTGGTGGCCCCAAGCTGTCATTTAGTGATGTCTGCGAGTCTCCTGTGGCCGGACTCCTGACAATGCTATTGCCAAGGACTTCCTGAGCGTAGGATGCAAGAATCTTGCTGTTGGAAGGGCCTCTTAGCTGATCCGCTTCCTCGTTGTTCAGATAAGGAAAGTGAAGCCCCGGCTGGAACGAGGTGAGGGGTGGGGACGTGCCAACACCATGCCTGCTGCAGAGTGGAGCTAGATGCCCTGACCTCTGGCTCTTCCCACCCCCTAGCCCGGGCCACTTCCTGAGCAGGAGCCCATCCGCAGAGGCTTCCTCTGCCTTCCCCTTGTGAGTGCTCTCTGTCGCTCCTTCCCGTGTGGTGTGTGATGGGAGCAGACCTTTCCCTGGCCATTGCCTTTGGGCTGTGTGTTCTTCCTCTGTGGAGCAGGTCAGGTCTACCTGCTTGCGTCCGTTTGTTAAAAGGCAGGTTCTCAGGAGACCAGGATTGTGCGGCTTTCTGTGTCCTGTCCCGGCCATGTTACACACTTTGTTTCATTTTTAAAAGCCCCACGAGGCAGGCCATGTGATGCTCAGAACGACTTCCTGAAGTAATGGTGTCTCCATTTTACAGATCATAAAACTGAGGCCCAGAAAGGCTAAGTAAATAGCTCAGGGGTCACACAACTGGCGAGGAACCAGGATGGAAGCCAGGCCATGTGGCCATACGGTTTATACTTTTAACCACTGTGCTGTTCGCCCCTCTCTGGTACCATCATTTCCTTGCCACATTGTACCGAAATTGGCCTGGCAAAAGGACAGGTACAGCCATGTGCTGCATAAGGGTGTCTCAGGCAACGATGCACTCTGGGGACCTATATGAGAGTGGTTCCATAAAATTCTAATGCCATATTTTTACTGTACCTTTTCCATGTTTAGGTATGTTTAGATACACACATTGTGATACAGTTGCCTGCAGTGTTCAGTGCAGTAACATGCTGTACAGGTGTGTGGCCCAGGAGCAATAGGCCATACCACCTAGCCTAGGTGTGCAGTAGGCTGTTCCGTCCAGGTTTGTATAAGTGCATTCTGTGATGGTCCCACAATGACAACATTGCCTAACAATGTATTTTTTAGAACTTCTTCCCTTCATTAAGCAATGCATGCCTGTAGTCAATAGCTGTTTGTAGAATGAATGAGTGAGTGAATCAGGTGGAATGATGAGTTGGAGGCGGAGAGAAATGAAAAAGAACTAGGCCTAGGAGATGGCAATGGAATCGGGCACCCTCCTGGAGTGGGAGGTTGTCCCACTCCAACTAGGAGTGACACCTGTCTTGGTAAGACATGCCCAGAGGCAGAGGCGTGTCTAGACATCTGCACACATGGGCGACTAATTAGTAGTTAGCCAGTGTGGTGATCCAGGGTGGGCCTGCTGCAGGCAGGGCAGAGACAAGGTGACCTTTCCCAAAACTCTCTTCCTTTACGATGATGTAGCCTGGGGACAATCTTAGGAAGTAAGGGGTAGGTAAGGGGATGAGAGCCCATGAAAAACTCAGGAAGCTTTGATCCAGGGAACTGGACCAGGAGAAGAGGGTTTGAGAAAGCAGTTTCAAAGGTTTGTAGAGCACATCCCAACAAGCTGTTTTAGACCTAAAATCCCATAGGAAGGATTTGAGGGGGCATCTGAAGGAAGGGGGTCCTCACCCCCATTTGATGGCGTAAGGGACAGCGAAGGACATCCTCAAGCACAGGGTCACATGCAGGATCAGACTCATCCACCAGCAGCAGTACAGGCCCTGTTCTCTGGCCGACCCTGCAGTTCTTTCAGTCGCCACGCCAATGTTTTCACAGGTGCTGATGAACTTGAAAGGCTCACGGCACGATAGCAGCAAAGGGGGAAAAATCTGCCTCCTCCTCCGCAGCGCAAACCCTACCACATTTGGTATATGGCCTAGTGAAAAAAAAGGTCCCAGGCTCTGTTTCCAGTTCCTCCCTGCAGGTTTCAGCCCTTGCATTAGTGCTCACGTTGGCTGTGAGCAGGCAGGTGAGAGGCCCTTGGTACTTGGTGGCATCCTTTGTAAGGATCCGACACGAGGGCTGGGGGGCGCCTTTCAGAGAGCTGCAGGTCAGCGCTGGCTGTCATCAGACTTGCTGGCCTTGGAGGCCCAGGGCCTGAATTCAAATACTGGCCTTGTCGTTTTCTTGCTGTGTGATCTTAGGTAGTGATGTAACCCCTCTGGGCCTCAGATTCTTTATAATTTTGGGCCAGTTATGCTTGGCCATCTTAGAGGATTGTTGTGAAGATGAAATGGGATGTGTTCCCATCTTCAATTGCCAATTATTCATAAAATTTATATAACAACCTATACGCCAGATGCTAGGACAGGCATTAGTAAATGTATCAGCTAGCTTTTGCTACATAGATGCAAACCACAAGCTGTCATTAGCATACAGCAGCGCACGGTTAAATCGCTTATGCATCCGAGGGGCAGCTCAGGATAGCGCATCTAAGCTGGCCCAGCTGGGCGGCTCTGCCGCACGCGCCTCTCACCCTTCCCTGGACCAGCAGGCCAGCCTGGCATGGTCCCACGGCGATGGCAGCAGGGTGGCGAAGCAAATGGAAACACACGAGATCTCTTAGTCCTAAGCTCCCCAGAACAGGCACGCCCTCATCTTGTTGGCCAAAAAAAGTCACACAGATAAAATCACACAGCCAGGAAATGTACCCTTCTACAGGGGAAAAAAATGCAAAGTCACATGGCAAACGGCCTGAATGCCTGGATGCAGAGTGCGTGAAGGACTGGGACCCGTCATGCGTGCAGAGACTGTACGGTGAAGAAGGACCGCACGGGGCGCGCACACTCGGGGGGCGGGACCCACCTCTAGGAAAACGGCCCAGGGAAGCCCCTGGCTTCTGCCTGGAGAGGTCAGGGAAGGCTTTTCAGAAGAGAAGGAAGCAGAGAATTGGCTGCTCCTTTTCCATGAGCGACACGGTGGGCAGGTCCTCGGCCCCTCCGGTGGAGCAGGGCCACGCGCTGGCTCGCTCTGTGGCCTGGGGACGTCCCGTCCCGCGGAAGCAGCCCGGGGCAGGTTAAAAGGCAGAACCCCTGACCTCACGTGTCTGCTTCCCAGTCCAGTCTCAGAGCTCTCCAGGCCTGGGCAACTTGCACTCCCCGAGAATGTCTGGGGGCATTCGGTGAGTGGGGGCATTCCCCGAGGCGCCCTGCGAGCCGGGGTGGAGAACCAGAGAGAGGACGGGCTGTCCCTGCTCAGGGCTGTGCCGGGACGGTGTGCGGGGGATCGCTGCGAGCCTCGGGCCTGCAGCGGTCCCCGTGCGGGTCACAGTGCTGCTTCCGCTGCGGCGTGCTCTCCCCCAGCCAAGCCCCTCTGGTGTTCTTGCCCACAAAATGGAGCAGGATTGTTTCTTGCTGAGGGGAGCGGGGTGCTCATCCCGTTGGATTTCACGTCGGCAAGGCGCTGAAGACTGAGGCAGTCCTTCCCACGAAATTACCTCACCTTGACCCCTTCCTCCTCCTCCTCAGGGAATCCCCGTAAAGGTCAAGAGTGGTCATGCACTCCTTGACAACTGAGGAAACTGAGGCACAGAAGAGCTAGGTGGCACTGGACTGAGCCTGCAGCTGCCTCTCAGTGACAGAAGACCTTCCGGCCATCGCCTCCAGGGTGGGGGAGGGAAGGTGTTACAGACACTCGCACCTCAGAGTGTGGGAAGGAAGCTTACCCCCTCAGGGCTCCTCACTTTAGCAACTGCCTTCGGAAAAGCACTGCCTCTTCCTGTCCCTTCAGGGGCTGAGGAATTCTCAGCACCCACAGCCCAGCTCTTCCACGTCCTGGGGAGCTTAGAGCGAGAGAGTCAGCCAGTTCCAGGAAAACACAGGCTGTGTTGTCTCCCCGACTGAGCCCCCCTCGACAGCTGCAGCCAGCTCCTGCCTCAGTGGCGACACTCTCTCTTTTCCTCCTCTCCCCTCCTTTGCCCTCTTCTCTTCTTCCCAGAACCTCTTTTCCATCTCTCTCTCTCTCTCCCTCCTACACTTGGTGCTCCCCATTCTCTCTCCACTCTTGGCATCTTCTTCTCTCCTTTGCCTTTTTTCTCCCGACTTGCGTAGGAGTCTCCCTCTCTTCCTCAACTTCCCCGTCAGGCCTTCAGTATTCCAGGTGGAGCTTTCTAGAAAGGGATCCCAGTTCTAGCGGCAGCAGGGAGAGGTATGGCTGACCTGAGAGGCAACCACAAAAGGAGGCTCAGTCTGCCCCTGGGCCGTCCCCGCCAGGTGGCTGACAGCCAGCGCACACGTGCCTCTGCCCGAGACAATGCACGCAGCACAAGGAGTGTCGCGAACAGAGACACACGCCCGCTAGTTCCACATGCCGCTCCCATTAATCACGCTGCAAAGAACGAAAATCTCGAAAAATCATTAAAATTACAGATGGCTAGATTAAGTAATTAGAATTTAGGCTAAAGCAGATGTTTGTAATTAAGTGTTTATTTCATTGAATAAAATCCAGATTGTAAGAACTATTCCATGAGATTTTAATGGTGCCTGTCCTGGTATTATATGGGGGTGGAGGGTAGAGTTTAAGCTGCAGAGGCTCGGAGACAAATGGGCACCCAAAGGATCCCGGGAACCCAGTCCTCCTGGGCCTGGGCAGCGACGAGGGTTACAGGTGTGTGTCTAGAAGACATTCCTATTTCCACTGCAGGCGAGGAGGAAGGAACTCAGCCACAACTCCCTGAGTCAGAATTGATTCATCTTAATTTATACAGAGTCTTTCATTCCCCTAAACAATTTGCAAACAGCTCAAAAGAAAATAACAATGGAGAACCAAATGAAAATATAAAAACAAGAGAATCGAGGGTTCATTGCCAAGCAACGTTCTGGTGCCAAGGAAGAAGAGAGGATTTTAAATGAGGATTGAGCCATTTGGGGAATTTAATATTTAGAAGAGGCAGGGACAAGAGAAGCGGAGACAAAACCGAGAGGCGCTCACACAAACGGAGGGGGAGCGGAGGCCACAGAAAGAGAGGAAACGGGAATGGGACACCTCCCTCCCCGGGAGGGCCCAGAAGTGGAGATGTGGGCCGTGGACGGAGGGCTTTTGTAACAGAACCCGCTTTCCCCTGACTGCAGTCCCCAGTGCTCTCCAGAGCTAAGTGAGTAAATAATAGCAGAGAGAGAAAGCATTTAGGAGAGCAAAAAAGATGCTTCGAGATGGAGATCTGAAACGAGATGGGAAAACTGATGAGGCAGAGAGATTACAGGCTCCCACACCATCGGAGGTGAAACTGGGTGAGGGGAGGAGCTTGGCGACTGGGGGAGGCAGAAGGAGGAGGGGGAGGGATGGGAGGTGACTTCTCAGAGAAGTGGTTTGGAGGATCCAGGTGAGAGGCCTGGGCAGATCTCCAGGGGCCAACGAAAGAGAGCTGTCCTGGTTATGGATGGCAGATGTGGGGAGACTGCCTTGGGAGAGAAGATGTTTGGGGCTTAGGAGGTGTCAGCTGGGACCAGACCAGGCTGAACCGCAGAGAGGACCCGTGGAGCCCAGAGCTTACTGGGGATGTGCCACCTGCAGCCCTCCTCTGGAGGCCACACATAGGTGGAAAGGAGATCAGATTGAGGACTTTGCTTCTACCCGCTCCCCACCCTCGGTACCCATAGCTGGAGTTATTACCAGAAGTACTTGAAGAATCTTGAAGGCCCTAGAGTTAGAGATGCCAGAGAACACTGCGAACAGGCACACACTGCTCTCTCCGCATCTAGATCACGAGCTAATATGAGCGCATCAACCAAGAAAACCGCATCCCAGACGGAGTGGGAATAGCAAAAAGCACGTGGCAGGAACAAGCTCGGGGCTTGGTGGGAGGGTGTGAGAAATGGCGTGGTGGGCTTCATCTGCAAGTCTGCAGCGATGGGGGTCTCTCGGGGACCAGCACACAGCCTCGCCAGGGGACAAAGGGGCCTGGAGAGAGGAGGTGAAGCCCAGGCATCTCTGGGCCTGGGACAACAGGACCCCTGAGAGGAAAGGGACCCCCAGGCCCTCAAGACTAGTTAGGGTGCTCTTGGCTCTCAGCAACAGGAACTCTGAATTAAGATGCCTGATGCAAAAAAGGAAATGTGTTATTGCATGGCTTAGCAAGATTCCAGAGCGATGCGTTTGGAGGCCCAGGTCACTTCTGTCTCTCCTCTGTTGTCCGTGGTGTCAACTTCATGCTCGAGCTGGAGCCAGGATGGTTGCAGCAGTTCCAGGCATCACAACCAAATGCAGAAGTGTCCAGAGGAGGAAGAAAGACTGTCTCTCTTAGGAGAGAGTTTCTCAGGAAACTTTCCTGAGGAGCAAACCCCTCACACCAGACCTCAGTGCACGTCTCATTGATCTGAGTTGAGTCACTGCGCAGTCCCGAATCCCACACTGGCAGGGGGATGGGATGGCTCTTGGGTCGCTCACCTGGCTCACCTGGCACCTGGGGCTGGGTCGGCCTCCTCTGAGCTCCTGGCAGCTTGGGCAGGGTCGGGGGGACACCCAAATGAAATGGGAGGAAGAAGAGGAGGATGGGTGCTACGAGGACAAATAAATAGTCAGGCCAAGAGGCACAGTGGACGTTCGAGAAGTCCGCCCACCACCCCTCCTGTCCCCAGCCCTGGCGCAAGAGTCCCACACTCCTGTCTGCTGTGGAGTGACAATAATGGAAAGATTGTCCCAAGTTGTCTTGGGGTTAGGGACGAGAACAAAGCTGGTAGAGCAAAGACAAGCTGGGCTTCCTGAGGGGAGCCTTGTCGGGCAGTGAGGGGGAAGACACCAGGCCGGACAAGGGTGCTGGGCATCCAGGCCTGGCTGTGTGCTGTCTCCCCTTGTGATTTTGGGCAGGAGCAGAACTCCTTGCGCCTCGGTTTCTCCTTTCATAAAATGAGAGAGTCAGACCAGTTGTTTTCTAGGATCCTTCCAGTTCGAACGCTCTGCAGTTTATCTTAGAATGGGGAGGCTAACTGGGAGGCGAGGGTGAAGGAGCAAGAGAAACTGGCTTACAGTGTCATTTAAACGGCCAGACCGAAGGAGCTAGAAGCCAGTATCAATCAGGGTAACTAACTCCCCCTCAGGCAGATGTTTGTCTAAGCCAGAAAAGCAGAGTCTGTAGCATTCATAATTTCCATATGTCCTTTTGGCAAGGAAATGCGAGAGGCCCATTAATAAAAGAGCCACATGTGCTCAGGGAAAAGTGAATTATGTGCAAAGGACAAGGACGGTGGGAGGCTTGCGGAGGAGCACGCGGCAGGTGAGCCTCGAATCAGATAAAGAAGGAGCCAAGCAGCACAGGGGAAGGGCAGGGGTGGCGAAGAGAGAGGTGGTGATGGATGGGGGGCTCCGGAGCGGGGCTGCTCAGCCCGGCTCAGCCCGGCTCCACAGGACTGCAGAGTTTTCCACTGGTCTCCGTCTCGGGATGTGGATGCCCTTATCTGCTTAGTTTTCAGGTCTCAGGGGGCCTTAGGACCAGGGGACAGACAGGAGGGGAGATGCAGGCGGAGGGGACTCAGTGGCCTGGTAGGACGTCTCTGTGGACAGTGGGGAGGTGTCTAGGTCCAGGGTACGTGCCAGAGGGTAAGGGCTGAATAAAAGTGGAAGAAAAGAAAAGAAGCAAGAGAGGGAGGGAGAGAGAGGGAGGAAGGAAGAAAGCACACACTGGCTAGGTAGTTTTATGTTGCAGGTGAACTTGGACTGGAGCAACTTTATTGCCTCATTTTCTCTGTAATTGCCTTTTAAAGAGATTATCCAAAGTCAGCTCACCCAGTTGCTATCACAGGCCTCTTGGCCCAACCGGCAGCAAAACCAGGCAGGAAACAAGGCAATCCACCCAGTCTGCCTTCTGCCCTTGAAGCTGCCTGTTCTTGCGACTCTCTGGAGCCTTCATTGAGCCAGTGCCTGCTTCCTGAGCACCTGCCCACACCTGGACCTGGGGTGCCCAGCCCTCAGGAATGCTGGCCCCCAAGGCCTCTAGTTGACACAGCATTTTGACAGACTGGGGAGGCAGGGACCGCTGCTTCTCTTTTACAGATATGGAAATCGTTGCTCACGTGGAGAGGTTCAGTGACATGCCCGGGGTCACTCAGCACATAAGTGAGGGACCGGAATCCAGAACCTGGGTTTGGTGTTCGTGTCTTCAATTGCTTTACTCTGCACCTTGCTGGTTCTCGCTCTGTCTAGAGAGCTTGAAAATACCCACGATGGCATTGCTCCCTCTGACCTTGGAGGGGCCAGTGTCCCAGGGCCTGGCCAGGAAAGAGGCGGGTTGTAAGGAGTCTGTGACGTGGGAGAGAGCTCCGGCAGCCCCTCACGAGGGTGCCTTCGGTCTAAAGGGGAGGCTTGGAAGGGGCAGTATTGAATTGCCAGTGGTGGAATGTCACGCGTCAGTGGAGGAACTTGCCTTGCGATGGTTGACTTCTTGCCCCCTAACACCACTCCTTCCAGGAGGCTCCACCTGCCTTCCTGGGCACCCCCAGGCCCTCAGTACAGCGTTGACTGTGTAGTCTACACTCAGTAGGTTTCTCTTGTCAGAGACCTTGTGTACATGAACACAGAGAGGGTTCTCTCTCCTTAGGTTGCACATTCCCCAAGGACAAGAGTCTTCTGTCTTTCTGCTCCTGCCACCTCCACCCAGGCACCTCAGCCTTGTCCTCCCCAGAGGCTGCACACATTGCCTTAACTCACTGGGTAGTGGGCAGCTGTCAGCCAGGAGTTAATTCAATGCAAGCCAAGAAATTAGTCTTGGGGGCCAACCACATGCCAGGTCCCATGATAGATGCTGTGCAGCATATGGAGATTAAGGTCAGGCAAGTTCTCCGCGCTGAGGAGCTGGTAGTTTAACAGAGAAGATGAAAATATGGACACACGACTGCCCTGACCTCCTCCCTGGCTTTGGGTCCTCCACGGCATGATCCCTGACCCCTGCCCGTGTGTCTGATGTGTCGCTCCCTCCAGGTGTGCTCCACACTGTCCCCGTCCTGGTCTCTGCCCTGCAGCGCCCCCTCTGCAGTGCCTTTCTCTTTCTCCGGCTGCACCCCAACCCCGTATCCAATAACTCATCTGCAGAGTCCTCAGTGCTCCATCCCAGTGCCGTGTCCTCCAGGAAATACTTTCTTGAACATCCAACCAGATACCTCCCCCTTTGCCCCCACAGACCTTTGTGGGTCTGTCTCACACAGTCTCACGTTACCCTGATCTGTGTCCTGTGTCCTCGCCCCTCCCTCCCCATCCTACTGCACGCCATCCCAGGAATAGCGTCTTACTCACCTTTGAGCTTTGAACCTGCCTCGCGCTTCATGCACTACACACTCATCAAGTTAAACAGCACAAAGTAGACAGTAGGTACACGTGGGAAGAAACGATATCGTGGGGTCTTCCAGGGGGAAGTGACCTTCAGCTGAGACTGGTAGAGTGGGCCAATCTGAGGGGAATGGCCAGGTCCCTTTCCTCTTCCTGAGATAGGCAGCCCTGCTCCCTTCTTGGGGGTTCCTGGGAGCAATGGAAGTTGCTTGTTTCCCTGGGGCAAAGAGAGAAGAGGATGCCTTGGAAATCGGTTGCGACCCAATGGGTAGCTTGATGCTTCAATCCCAGGGAAGCCTTTGCCACCATGTCTTATGTCTGCCTTGGGCGAGCACCCCAACTGTTAGCCGAGGTGGAACTGGCCCAGAGACAGGAGGTGGGCCAGTGTGACCCTCATTTCCCTTTTCTTTTCCTCCATCCTTCTTCTTATTCCCCCTCCCCTCCCTCCCTTCCTCTGTTCCCCATCGCTGCCTCGCTCTGCCTGCTGCCCGGCCTTTCCCAGCTCTCCTCCGCCCTGCTGTTCGATGCCGTCTACGCGGTGGTGACCGCAGTGCAGGAGCTGAACCGGAGCCAGGAGATCGGCGTGAAGCCCCTGTCCTGTGGCTCGGCCCAGATCTGGCAGCACGGCACCAGCCTCATGAACTACCTGCGCATGGTGAGGGGCGGCGGAGGCCCTGCCCGGCCACACCCAGCCTGAGGGGCGGGACACTCTGTTCGGGGCTCAAGAACCCCCCAACCCCAAGCTTCCCTGGTAGATCGCAGATAAGTCAGTGATCTACGGTGGCCCCGGTCGACTGGATCATGAGTCAAATTTTTCCCTAATCCCTAATAACCGCTGAGAACCCGTAGAAGTTTGTTCAGAAGGCAATGGCCCTTGAGCCCTAGACTATTAACGGGCCGCCATGGTCCCAGCAAAGCTCGGCACAGTGGGGGAAGGGCAGTGCTGCTGGGGACAGATCCCTCCGGGAGCTGCTGGCTCAGAACTTCCAGCCTGGCGCTGGGTTTTCCCAGCGTTCTCCTCCCCAGCTGTGCCTCGTCTGCTGGGTGGATGTGAATCTCTACCCCATTAGAAGATGTCCCTTGTCAGAGAAGCCTGGTGCCGAGTATCCTGGGTTTTGCCTTTAGAGTCAAGTGTAGGCTCCTCCTGACTTCTGGCAGGCCTGGGGCTGGGTGAGCAGCTGCCCAAAGAGCACAAGTGCTACTGCAGCCGGGGCCCTGGCAGGTGGGCATGTGACCTCAAGTTAGCATCATGCCTGTGCTGGTTGTGCAGTTGGTAGGGGGTTGCTGGCTGTGGGACATCGTTCTCCTCCAGCCCCAGCCAAGTCTGTGCTGTCTCCAGGGACAGCACATTTGTCCTCTCCAGACGCCGTCGTGGAGAGGGGCTGGAGAACGGCTCCTGAAGGCTTCCCCTCTCTTGGGCACCATAAGGAGCCCCTGCGTCGTGGAATGCTTGCTTGGAGCCAGGCGGAACCCGGGGCCTATTTGGTGCTGTAACTCACTCTCTCTTGGACAGGTAGAATTGGAAGGTCTCACCGGCCACATTGAATTCAACAGCAAAGGCCAGAGGTCCAACTATGCCTTGAAAATCTTGCAGTTCACGAGGAACGGTTTTCGGCAGGTAAGGCCGGCTGCACCGCCTTGATGGCAGGTCCCCCCTCTGTCCCTGTCTCTGTTCCCAGTGCATGTCCTTGACTCCTCGGCGCTCAGGACGGCCTCTTGCTCCCAGTTATCCCCCAGATGTCCTGCGTCCTGCGCAAGGTTCCTGGCCTGCGCTGGCCTGCCCCTTCCTGCCACCAGAGCAGCCAGCGTGGGCCAGGGACCGTGCCCCACTCATGCTTTGTGGGGCGAGAGGGGAGGGAAGGGAGTGTCAGAAAAGGAAGGAATTCTCAGGCCTTGTCTACTCTTTTGGATTATTCTATCCCTTGAGTCTCCCCCTAACCCCGGGACCTGTGTTCGACTCCAGGGAGCCTGCTGGGGAGGCCCAGACTGGGCCCACGTGGGCTGAGGAAGCCCTCCGGCACTGGCAGGCATGCTGGGTCTGTCCTGCCAGCTCTCCTCTGACCAACCCTCAGCCCCCACGCCCCGTGCCTGTCACACACACCCTCTCCCGTCTGCTACCTGTCTGCTCCATCATCTCAGGGACGCTTTGTCCCCCCTAGCTCCTCTCAGCTCCCTGCTCTTTTGCTCATTCTTCTCCAGTAACCTCATCCTCCTTTTCTCCCATCCCCTTCCATCAGAGGAAACCAGGATCTGACAGCCACTCCAAATGTCCCTTTGAAAGCCTCCCACCTTCGCCATCGCCCTAGTAACCAACTCCCTGTCATTCGGCTAGCCTTTCTCCAACCTTGGAGAAGGCTGGTGAGTAGGAAGCCAGGCACTAAACACAGCGGGAAGCAGGCAGAGTGAGGAGTTCCCTGACTGTCAGAGTGGCTGAACAAGGGAGCCCACCACTGAAGGGGCTGCCCGATTGCCTTTTCCAGGAGATAATGAACAATCATCAGCAGCACCATTATCATCATTGCCACCGCCACTACCACCACCATCATCCCAGCAGCTTCCATTTATTAAATTTATTTTATTTTATGTATTTATTTTGAGACAGTGTCTTGCTCTGTCACCCAGGCTGGAGCACAGTGGCATCCTGGGCTCAAGCATCCTCCTGCCCCAGCCTCCCAAAGTGCTAGGATTATAGGCATGAGCCACCACACCCGGTCAGCTTCCATTTATTAAGCACTTACCATGGGCCTTATACCATGTTAAGAGTGTGATGTATATTTTCTCATTTAACGCTACAAAATAGGCACTATTTATTAATCCTCATTTTGCACTTGAGGAAACTGAGGCTCAGAGAGATTGCCTGACTTGTCCTTAAGCAATGAATATTGACAGAACTAGTTTTGGACTCAGATATATATCTACCTCTAAAGTCCACGTTGTTAAACATTATGGCAAATTGTGCATCAGAATCACCTTGGTAATTTGCTGAGAATGCAGATCCTTAGACTGCACCTCACAGGAGCCTGATCGGGCACGTCTAAGGTAGGGCCCAGGAACCGATGCAGTCATCAGGCATCAAGGTGACTGTGATGGAACCCAAGACCCTGGAGGCCCTGTCACATTGCCTCCTGCTACTCTGCCCCTGCATCTGAGAGGCTCCAATCAGCCTTTCTTACAAGGCCCAGTGGAGTCCTTTCTAGGAGGCCAGTGATTACGCTGGGCCACAGCACCAGGTCACCCTTCTTGGAAGACAATGCAGTAAGAGGAAAGAGTCCCAGACAGAGAGAGGAACCTTGGGTCCAGGTGCCAACACTGCCAACAACTCCTAGAGTTGGGCTAGAGCTGTCTGTCAGCCACAACAATAGCTGTCATTTTTCATAACTTCTCAAATAGGGGCAGAGTTAGGTAGGCAGCCAGAAACTATGGGAATAGCATATCCCCAAATGGCATTTCATTCATCTATTAATAAATCGTTTATTGAGCATGTACTATGTGTCAGGTCCTGTGCTGGGGCCAGAGGGAAACAAAGCTGAAAAAGCCCCGGCCCCTGTGCTAAGAGAGAGCTCACGGTGTGGTGAGGGAGGCTGGCGGAGAAGGCGGTAAGTGCAAATTTAGGTTATTAAACTCAGATTGTGCCCTTGGGCTCACAATGCCTGGAACCAGTGAAGCTGCCAGCCTGTGGGGAAATTGTCAGGCAGACTTTCCCCTGAGCCCCAGTATCCTTGGGGGATGTGAAGGGAAGAACATTCATTCATTCTTTCAAGAAATCTTTGTCGAGTGCTTGTTATCTGCCAGGCTGTCTTCTAGGTAGATGTTTTTAAGAACGGGGAAAGTGTGCATCTGTGGAGCCTGTATTCTAGTAGGCGACAGACAATAGGCAAACACACACATGTATAACCTAGTGCCAGTAGTGAAAAGTGGTCTGAAAACAAGAGAAAATGGGGCTTTCCCCAGGGGAGTGGAGGTGGTGATGGGGGTGCAGCTGAGAGGCCACGGGATTGCCTGAGTCGCTAAGAAACAGCATGGTCAGCCCCCAGGCCGGGCCAGCAAGGGCTCCAGCCCCTACGTAGCCCCAAACTGGGCTGCGGCTTCTACATCAGCAGCACCACTGGGGGGTACCAGGACAGGCTACTCAAACGTAGGTGCTCATTTGAAAGAGAATGACGGGGGGTGCTTGTTTTAATCCGTACATACCCAGGCCCCAGGGATAAAAATCCTGATTTAGTCGAACTGGCTGCATTCCAGGAATCTGCGTATTTCCAACTAGCAACCAGGTAGGGGATGATAACGCGTGTAGCCCACAGACTACCCTTTGACGGTCACCGCTCTGGCAGACGAGTGTCCGTGAACCGCAGCCTCCACGCGTGGAATTGTTTCTTGGCCTCCCTGCATCCCACTCCCATCTTTCTGAGCTAATGTTGAATGGAGTCTGCTGCAGAAGTGACCATTTATACGATGGTGTTTTTGACCTTCCGCTACCCTAGGGGACAAACACTCCTGATTGGACTTATGAAGTAGATGGCGACTGTCCTCTTTATTACCCGTTTTTCTTCAACAAATCTGGGGAGTGTCCCGCTGCTTTCCTGTCTGGTGCCGGCGCCATGGGCACCAAGTGACAAGCGGGTGATGTGTCCTGGCGCGGAGGTGGCTTTGCAGCGCTGGTCCCCAGGTCCCTTCCCAATCACCGCAGGATCTTTGCCTCTTGACTGGCGTCCTTCCCCTGCTTATTACAGGATGAAGAAATGGTTTAGGGGGTGCTAATTAATTGGGCTTCTCCTCCGGGGTGGGAGGAGTGTCAGCATCTCTGCTTTGGTGTTCCCCCAGTTCCATCCAAGGCGATGCTGGCAGGGGAGGGGACAGTGACAAGGAACAAAGGAAATAACATCTTCTGAGCGCCTTTCGCATACCAGACAGCACGTGGGCACTTGGCACAAATCACTTTCAATCTTGAGGATGACCCTTCAAGGTAGATAAATTCCCATTTTGCTCATAAGAAAACTGAAGCGCAGAGAGGGTGAGGAACTTGGCCCTGTCCTCCCATTAGCAAGGACTTCAGGCAGAGCTGGAATTTATGCTCAGGTCTGTCCAACTCCAAAGCCCATGCTCTTGGGCCTCCCACTCTTGTCTGGTCCTCACTTTCCTGGAACCCCTAAACCCCCAAACCAAAACACTTTTGCCCAGGTCTGTTGGTTTGCTGCAGACCAGGATGGCTCCTGGTTCCTAATGACCTGCTGGGCTGGGCTCTCTTTAGTAATGGCGTCTTCTCATTTGGCTCTGGTTTTATTCTCTCTCTTCCCGTCTGGGTGAGTGACTATTAAGAGCTGGGTTTGATTATTTAGAAAGCACCATGCAGGGACCCAGTGGGTTGTAATTGGTAAAATGTCTGAACCAAATACCACGTTCTCTGCCGGTGGCTGATTAAAGGATTATTACCATTTTAAAAATAGCATTTTAGAATTCGGGGCTATTTTTTTTTTTTTACCATTTAAAAAATTACTATTGTGATTCTGTTTGGAGAGGGTTTTCCATCTTGGGACTCTCTGGAACTTCCACTGGAGACTGTGTGGGGGAAAATATGCCCTATCGTGTCCTGTAAGTGACATTTCTGAGCCTGGACCATCTCCCAATTATTTATTTATGGGTATAAAAGTACACAGTGCCACGTCAGCTCCATCCCTCAGTTTTTGCCTGTGTGAAATCTCCATTCTCCATCCCATATTCTCTCTTCTCATTCCCCAGAAGATGCCCTGGGTAGCATTAGGAAAGTATAGTCTTCCTTTCTGATTTTGGAGAAATCCTCTTTGAAAGAGGCTAGGAGAAAAAGAAGCGTAGCATTAGAAGGCCCTTAATTTTTTTCATTTAACTTGGTCTAAAGATCAGAGATTCTGAGCAGCCCCGGAGCGACTTTGTTAGCGCTGTAATAAGATGAGCACACCTTTCATCTGAGGATCGGAAATGGCTTAACAGGCTCTAATTAAGCCTTGGAGGTCTGACATGCCTAGTTAAAGATGCGGATCTCAATTTTTTCTATTGGCTAATTGTATATCACAATGGGGGTAACTCAGTTTTCTCTCTCTGAGCAATGAAGATGGAAACCCCTCAACCATTCATCTGGCTGAACCCAAGGACTATTGAAACTGAATTCGCATGGCACACTCTGGTGCTTGCCTGTGATTACATATAAAGCTGGCTCTACTGACATAATCATGATAGCTACCATTTATTGTCGCCTACGTGATGTGCTATGCTGAGTGGCGTATATATGTGTTTAAAATTTCTCATCCTTTTATCAACCCTGCATGAAAGCTATTCTCTCATCTTGTAGGCAAAGAAACCGAGACAGAGAGATACAGTATTGTATCCACATCCGCACGGCCAGTGAGTGCCAGACTTCAGAACTGAGCCAGGTCTAGCTGTCTTCAAAGTCTAAGGTCTTTCCACTATGCAAAGTTGCCCCAGAACATGTTGGAGGAGAACTTCAGGCCTCTCATTCAATCCTCTAACCCGATGCAAGAATGTTCTCCACCATGCTCCTGAGAGAGACAGCCACCCAGCGTCTCCCTGAGCATGTCCCGGGCTGAGAAATTCACCACCTCTCAAGGAACGCATTCCAAAATCTTCGAGGCACTGAGTCAAAATCTGCCTCCTAATTCTGCCCCAGAGAGCAACTCAGAACAGTCTGCTTCCTCATTCTTATTAGTTCCTCCTATTTAAAAATAGGTTGATTTTACTTCATCCATTCATTCTTTCATTCCTGAATTTAGCGTAACATTTTTGACCACCTTCTTTGTGTCAAGGGCTGGAAATGCAAGACAAATGAGTCATGGTCCCTTCAAAAGCTCATAATATTTAGGGAACAGCAAAATTTGCAGCTGACTCTACAGCACCGGAGTTGTCATGGTCCCTCTGTTTTTTCCTCCCCCAAGCAGTGACCCATAGCTATTCCCAACATGACATACCTTCCAAATCTCTTCCCACTGATGCTTTTGGGTTTGTCTAGATGTCCATTAAAATACAAGGCCCAATCAGACACCATGATCCAGATGGGCTGAACACACAGAGCTGATCATCAACACTGCAGGATCATCAGTTTCCTCAAACTGAACACTAAATTTCTATTTGCTGCATTAACTTGCTTACAGGAATTTGTTTTCAAATGTTCTATTCATTCTGAACTCTGAGCCCTGGGATCAATCAGTTATTCCACTCGCCTCCTTCCCCATCAAATACACAGGGTTCTTTTCACATGAACTTTTCATAGAAACTAGACTTGAGCCACGCTTTCCTTGGACCGCTGATTTATTTCACTCTGTTCCTATGGAGATAGAGAAACTGGCAGGGCTGGCCAGGAACGGACCAGTAAAAAGCCTTGTGAGTGAGCCGATAGCCATATTTTGTTTTCCAAAAAATGGATCTAACCTCAGCTTTCAAGGATCTGGTTCTCTGGAATGATTTTAGTGCAGTTCTGACCAGAGGCAGGAGGATGGATGAGATGGCTCTTTTGAGTCACCCTTGCAAACTAAAATCTCAGGGATTCAGTGTCCTCAACCTTTTTGGCGCCAGGGACTGGTTTCATGGAAGGCAGTTTTCCCATGGCCCCGGGGGGCGGGCGGTGTCGCGGAGCGGGTAGGGAGTTCAGGCGGTGATGTGTGGCTGTTTCCTGACGGGCCACAGACCAGTACCAGGCCGTGGCTCGGGGGTTGGGGGCCGCAGCTCTAGAAGGCTCACAGAATCCGTCTCCATCCTCCTGAAGTTCCTGCAAGGTCCCCACCCGTTGCTAGGAGGTCAGGCTGCCTTCCTTTAATCTCCTCTCCTGCCATCTTCCCTGACAGCAGCCCACGCAGAGGCAGCTCTGCCCCCTTGCCGGGGGGGTCAGGCTCCTCCAGCGCTGGCAGCGGCAGAGCTTGCTTCGCTGGCACCCCGAGTGGCGGAAAGGCAGCTGCATTTCTCATCGTGGCCCTCAGCAGCTGGGAACCCCAGGAAACTACTTCTGTTGCTCCGATGGCAATTTAAGCAGACCTGCTGGTGGGATTCACTCCTGTCCCCACCTCCAGACCCCTCCCCCCGTCTCAAAAGCAAACGTTGTACGTAGGATGACAGAAAACCATGAGAACGCTCTGCCTGTCGGATGGGGTTCTGCCCTGACATTGCCTTCCCGTGGCGTGGAGGGATACTGAGCAGGGCGTAGGGCTGTCCCCGGAGAGGTCCTGCCAGTCCCAGCTGCACTAGGGAGAAGCGCTATTAAGGCTCAGACAGGTTGCCAGTGGGGGAAGCCGCTCGGAGAATGCCGTGATTGCGGCTGCCTGATACATTTTCCATTTGAGGAAGGAGTTTACCATAAATATGCAGATCCTTTGAAGCAGCTTCTGCCCGGACCTGGCTCAGAGCTCAGAGCGCTGGAGCGGGGGTGGGGTTGATTGCTGGGAATCAGCAGCCAGAGTGCCAGCTCCTCGGCTGGGGGACAGAGCTCAGTGGGCCAGCCGGGGAGGCTGCTGGGCGGGCAGCTCCCCCAGAGCCGGAGGGAGCGACTTTGCCTTTGATGAGGAAACTCTACGGAGGCGGCAGATCCGGGTGGAGCGAGTAGAGGAAGAGATGGGTGGTTTGGGGGCTGCTTTGAAGGTTACTGAGAAGTCACTTATTTCTTCCTTTTAATTAAGGAGTCGGGAGAAGGGGAATCGGCAAGAGGTTTAAAATAGTTGACAACATCTCATAGAATATCATGAGTTCTTAGAGCTGGAGGTCAGCTAGTCCAACTTTCCTACCAGGGAATGCAGCTCTGAGAGCAGGGTTCCTGGGCTTAAAACCTCTCGCTGGCCCCTGTTTGCTCTCTGGGTGACACGTGCTGGGCGCTGCCCACCTTTGAGCCTCTCCCCTGCGTTCGCCCCCAGATACTCTGCGCCTGCGATACCAGATGGTGTGTCCGCCTTGGACACTCGAGGCTGTCTCACCAGCCCGTGCCTGTGCACCCACGCACAGGTTTCTGTGCCTGCCCCATTTCTCACCTGGCTGCTCCTACTCATGTCTGCAAAACTCCCCTGACCCCCCAGTCCCCGCAAGTGCAGGTTAAACCCTCCGTTTATACGATCCAGTGCCTGCTTCTTCCTGCAGCATTCCCAGATGGGGACGCCTGGAGTGCGGGGCCAGCACTGCCCAGCTGAGAGCGAGTGGTGCCCACTGCAGGCCTGGAGAGTGGGCGCAGGAGTGAATGAGGGACTGGGGCGTGTGGGGCCCACGTCACTGGGGCCTGGAGAGAGGTGCAGGGGACACGCCGGATGTGCCCTCTAGGCCTGAAGGAGCTTATAGCCAATGAGGACACCAGAGCCATTAGGAGAGATTTTATTAGACAAACCCCCACCGGCAGCTGGAATTTGAAAATTCGGAATGGAAGGCCCCTGTAATCACTGGCACCTTTCTCCCTTCCCCTTATCTGTCCCCTAAGGGCAGTATTTCTCTATTTCATTAAAACACCCTCTCCTGTGAGCGAATCAGGCTCTCCTGCCCACCCCGAGGACCGCGGTCAAGGGGCAGGGGAGCTGGCTTTGGAAGGGCGTGACCTGAAGGGCTTTTTCTCTCTCCGGCCTCCCTGGCCCACGCATGTCTGGTTCATTCTCCCAGAGCTGGGGGACTTCCTGCCTATCCGCTTTGATGGAAAATTCACTGACTGCAGAAGCTTATTCACACATCAGCCAGCAAACAAATTAGAGCTACTTAAATTTTCGAACCGGGGGCTGCTTTTGGGCAGAGGAGCAGGGTTTTGAAGTGCTGCTGCATTTTAAACGTTATTTCTTGTAATGTGCCCGATCACGCTTCTGCCTGAGATCAGCCCGGGGAAGCCTGCCAGCTCCGAGTGACTCCTTTCTGCGCCTCTTCAGCCAGCTCAGGGCTAGAAGAGCTGGAAGAGGCGGGGCTGCTAATTCAGTCCCAGGAAGCAGCCTGCTTCAGCTGGCCTGGATGGGAGAGGGGGCAGGCAGGGGCCAGGGGTGCTGGGTGTGTGGCAGGGCCGACTGTGGGGAGAGCAGGAAGACGGGTGCAGGGAGGTGAGAGGGAGCTGTGTGGGGGGCAGGCAGCCTCGGGCAGCGGAAAGAGTGTGTGGGGCTGAGTGGCCAGAGGCTCAGGGTGGAGTCCCAGCCCTGGCAGTTTCTAGCATTCTTTTCCTTAATTTCCTTCTCAGTAAAGTAGGGATGATGATCATTATAATATCTGCTTTGTGTGCATCATAAAATTATTGTGAGAACAAAATGAAACACTGTTTATAGCTGTGCTTTGAGGATTCTACTGTATTGTGAAAATTTTAGCCCTGTCATCTCTCAGGGAGCCGTCTGTCTCTATATCTCTCTGTCTTTGTGTGCAGCATTCCTGGAATCTTGCTTCTAGCCTGGCTCAGGGCAGAGAGAAGGACAAAGCAGGGACGATCAGGTCATCCCTGCCCTAACCGTGACAGGGCTGCAAAGATCAGCGGGTTAGGGTTAGTGTTAGGGTTAGGGTTAGTGTTAGGGTTAGGGTTAGTGTTAGGGTTAGGGTTAGGGTTAGCTTGGCGCCCAGCTTGGCGCAGATAAACTGCCAGCAGGTCCCTCCCGACTTAAGAACAGCCTCCCCACAGCCCTCCCCAACCCCTGCCTCTCTCCTTCCTCTGTCCCTTCCCTGCTCCATAACGTGGCAGCCTTACCCATCCCCCCTGGCAGTGCTCTGGGTAGGTGTGAAGCCAAGAGAAAAGGAAGCTGTAGCTCCACTCCTGAGAGAGTCCACAGCTCCTCAGAGGCCTGCCTGGCATGGCACTGCTCAGACAAGAGCTGCTAGCACCCCCAAACTTAAACTTCCCCATCTTCCCAGAGCCCAGTAAGGCCCAGGCACTTGCTAGCTGCCCCCAGTACTCTGCTTGCAGTAATAGGTAGGGATAGGCCACCCTCGGCCCATCCCTGAAGACTCAGAAGTCACACCCTCCCCTGCCCGCCAGCATGCTACTCACTCCAGTGTCCTGGGTTCCCGAAGGATGGTGAGTGACCGGCTTCCTTCAGCTCCGATGATTCATTAAAACCACTAGTTTAATTGGCACCTGCCACTCAGAGCTCAAAGTTACGTGACTAGGACAGCTGCTTTCCCCAAACACTCCTCCACCTGGCGAGTTGCCCAAATGCAGCCAGGCATGCCCTGACTGTGTCATGCTCTTGGAAGATGAGACATCTCCAGCGTGCCTGAGCTCTCTGATCAATCCTCTCCTTAGCAGCTAATTCCAAATACTGTGAAGCTCCCCGGAGGTGGGAGAGGGATATGCAGAGGAGTCTTCCTATTTAGGGACTCCACCATGCACTCACCACATGCCAATTTCCGGAAGGCCGATTTGATCATCCCCCAAAATGTTTAGAAGAGAGTCTGTGAGATTTTTAACTATGCAAGAAAACAAAAAAAGAGGAAGTTATGGTACAGGCAAAAGAAATTATTAAACTCATGTAGTACTTTTGTCCAAAAAGAAAAGAGATGTGAGCATCCTCCCAGCCCTAGTCTGGGAAATTTAACTTCTGAAACTCTGAGCTAGGCGGGGAGCCCACTAAATCCTGGGGAGCATCACTGAGGGTGGCATTTTTAGTGACGCCGACTGGGGTGGGCTGAGCTCCACTCCCACCTTACGTAGTATTTTATCTGTCACTGGAGTCTCTGGGAACGGCCCGTGTGGCTGTATTCTCTTTGGCAGGAGGAGTGCTAAGGGCTAGACCAAATGCTGCTTCATATCCCAGAGGTTTGGGTTTAGGGATGGAAGTCTGAGTACATCTTGGCAAACGCCAGACATTCATGTTTAGACAAGTACAGTTGATCCTCATTATTTGTGGAGTCTGTATTTGCAAATTTGACTCCTTGCTAAAGTCTATTTGTAACCCTAGATATCAGTGCTCACGGTGCGTTTACAGAATTCGAGTCTTCCCAACGTGCGTGTTTCCTGCTGAAGCTAAGCAAGGTGCGCACTCTGCCTTCCTGGTTCAGCTCATATCGTAACCAAGTGTCCCCTTCACGGTCCAGTTAGTGCTATCTCTTTTGCATTTTTTGTGCTTTTTCTTGGCGATTTTTCTGTTTAAGGTGATTCCCAAGCATCGTGCTGAAGTACTATCCAGTGTCCCCATGCACGAGAAAGCTCTGATGTGCCTTGCAGAGAAAGTACCTGTGTTAGGTAAGCTTTATTCAGGCATGGGTGAGAGTGCTGTTGTTCAATGTTAATGAATCAACGACATATATTAAATGAGGTGTCTGCAAACAGAAACACACATGAAACAGAGTTATGTGTCCATTGGTTGATGGAAAGGTTGTGACTGGAGCCTTGCAGGAATCTAACCCTATATTTCCTCCAGGAGCAAAGGTTCAGAATTTCCCAATTCAGTGTCTGTGGCAACTTCATAGAACAGAACCACCGTGCATAACCAGAATGAACCGTAATGAGGTTCAGCCAGGAGAGAAGACCAGGAATCAGCAGTCATAGGAGTGAAGTTTTCCTACAGTGGCCTTTTCTGTCCGCGTTCCCTGCACCATACTCCTGCTCTCCTGTTTTCTCAGAGTCCAAGGACCCATGCTGCCCTGCCTTCCTCCTGGTTACCCTGATGTAGAAGTGGAGCCTAGATCCTATGGTCCTGGGGCCAAAAGGAATAATAAAGATCCTCTAGACCTGTGCTCAAATCAGCTGCTTGGATTCCTGCAAATGCATTCTCATGAAATAGAGTCTGTGTTTGAATGCCTCCAGTGTTGGGGAACTTATTACCTAAAAGGACAGCGTATTCCATCTTGGAAAGCTCTCATTGTTAGAAAGTTTTTCCATCTATTGGACAGAAGATTTTCTTTCTAAAGCCTCTTCCTTTTGTCCTTAGCTGTGTTTCTTGGGTCCACACATCTATTGCATCCTTCCTGTGACTGTGTTCACTTCACAGGGCTCAGCGAGGGCTGTTTTGTGGCAGGTTGGAGAGGGGCCTTCCTTGCATCCCCCACTTAGTGACCCCTGCCTCACTTCCATGTCTGGGCAGCTGTGCTGCCAGTGGCCTCCTGCAGGCACCTGTCTGGGGTCTTTTAGGGTTGCCCCTCTTAGGACCGTCTCTCCTAGGCTCTGCCTCAAGGCACTTTGAAAAGCCACACCGTTTTATAAACATACCCAGGATTTTCAGGAATTCCTGTTTGAGCTTAAAAGGACTAGCCTATATCCTTCTTTTATAGGTAATATAACTGAAGAATAAAACGAAGTGACTTGCCCAAAGGAATTCCGTAATTCAATTCAACAGATATTTACTGAGCACCCATCATAGGCCAAGCGCTGTCCTGGGAGCTGGAGCCCCAAAGGGGAATTTATTCATGTAGTCGCCAAATATTTAGTAAGTGCCGATGCCACCCCAGGCATTGGGGATGTGATGGTGAACAGGACCGAGTGTCATCACTTATGGAATGAATTATGTAGTGGAAAAGATGAGCTTTAAGCAAATAATGACTTAAATAATTATATGATTGCAAGTGTGATGAGTGCTACAAAGAAGTAGTTGGGGACAGTCTGCCTGAGTCTCTGTAACAGGGGTCTTGACTGAGTCACAGCGTGGGGGGAAGGGCCTCCCCAGAGGAGTGACGTTCAGGCTGAATCTTGATGAGTGAGAGGCGAGCCCAGGAAAATGGAGGGAGTGTGAGGAGCCTGGACAGGGGCCTCCCAGGGGCCGTGGGTTGGCCGCAGAGGCAGGGCAGGAAGCCAGGACTGCGACACTCGACTTGTTCCACTGTCCCTTACTCTTCCCTTTCTCAAGCTGCATGCAGTTATCCTCTTCTAAATACGTAGCTCAGAATCAAAGACGAGGAAAAGCAAATGCCAGCTTAGGAATGGGGCATCTCAGACAGGGATGCTTACGACAAACACCGATGGATAAAGAATGGTCCAAATGTTTAGTAAATGTTTATAAATCCACAGCCAAGTGGATTTATATCTTGGGGCAGTGTAGCACAGTGGCCCTGCCTGGGTTTGAATCTGCATTAACTGTGGAACTTTGGGCCAGAAACTCAACCTCCCTGAGCCGTGGTTTTCTTATCTGTAAAACAGGGATGATAGCAGCACCTCCCTTAGAGTGTGGTTGGGAAGATGAGATAACACATGTAAAGCGTTTAGTCTAGTACCTGGTAAGTGTTCAAAAGTATTAGCTTATGCAATTTCCTTATAATGTAGTAAGTCTGTTAGTTGTAAGTGACCAGGACTAGGAGTTCATTGATGCCAAAACATGTATTTTTTGAACATCAGTTATGTTCCAGGTACTCTGCTGAGGGCTGATGGTGGAGTAGTGAATGGTAGGGGTGTCTAGATCCTTTGTGCCGGGCACTGCACATCTCTTGAGCATAACTTACATTTAGGTTGCAATTCAGGATGTGAATAAACACCCACCTATACGCAACTGAAACCAAAGCTTTTGAAACAACAGTTACCCCTGCTATGTGTATTGTACTCTGATCTATCCTAGACATAGATTTGCTTTTTAAAATGCAGGTCTTGACCCACCAAATTGATTCCACTAATGGACTGCAAGCTACAGTTTAACAAAACACTGCCTTTGACCAACTGGGTTGCAGGCTTAATAAAACCCAGGTAAGGGTCAGTTGATGTGGGCTCTTCCCAGCTTTCCCTGGACTTGCCTTTGATCTCTTACCTTTGGCATTTCCCATTGCTGTCTTTTGATCTTGGTTTTTCACAGCATTCTGGGCTCAAGCACATTTTTGATGGCTCCTCTGGCTAGAAGAATGAGGTCTGTGGCAACTTCAGCAACTCCCTTTACTCCCCAGATCAGCCCTCCAGCACCGAGTTGGGCTCTTGCTTACTCACGCCCCAGTCTCCCATGTAAAATAAACTTGTATGATTGGAGATATTGGATTTAAGTGCAGTAAACATTTATGCCTTCATGGCAGGGTATTCACCATGGAGGCTTATATTACAAGCCTTTCTGGTTGGTTTTATATCAAGGTGCAGACCTGCACTGTCAGAGACTTTGAAACACTAACTCAGTCTCAGTTTATTCCTGGAATCTCTGGCCATAGTGTTTCACAGCTGAACATCGCTTTTCCTGCCCCTATGTCAAAATCACTTCTGTGCACTCAGGGTGACACTAATGCATCCTTCCTAATGAGAACTTCAACTTAGAACCCTGAATCTGAGGTTAAAAAAAGAAAAAAGGGTCACTGGTTATGGTTCATCCAACTTTGGATGGCCCTGGAGAACAGGCTCAGGGTCTGGAATAGAAAGAGCTTGCATTTGGATAGGCCTTCAAACTTTGGTCACATCTGTGATTGCCTCAGACCATCCCAGTGAGGGGAAAAGGGGAGGGAGACTGCCTTTATCTTATAGGTAGCAAAATCGACTTCCCGGGACCACACGGTAAGTGGCAGGGTGGAACTTTAACCCAACTCTCCCACCTTTGGTCGGCTGCATCCCACAGGATACCCAGTAGCTCTGTTGTCTTCCATCTTCATGGCTCCCTATGGCTTGTTAAAAGCCATTGGATGCGTGGCCTCAGTTGCTTATCAACAACAGCGCAGTACTCTGGGTAGGTAGGTTCGTTTATTGCTGTTTTGCAGATGAAGAAGATTCAGACAGGTGAAGTGACCTACCCAAGGTCATACAGCTTAAGCACGGCACAGGAGGAGAGAAAACGTGGGTCTTCTGCTGCCTTCTGCATCCCCTTGTGCCAGGCTCCTAAGCAACCACCCTGGGTCCTGGCCAGGATCACTCCTATCGGCTCTTTTAACTGACTCCCTTCGGGCTGTACTCTCCAACTAATAAGTTTCAAGGTAATCAGAGAGGCACGTGGGAATGCCCAGGTCTTAAGGTCAAGCCTACACCTGTCCTAACTCAACCGGCTGGCAGAGTAGTCAATAGAATCTGAGTTCAAATCCCATTTGAATCCCCTATTAACTCTGTGATCCTCAGCAAGTTGATTGTCTCTGAGGCTTCATTCATTCATTCATTCATTCAACAAAACTTGTATGAAAGTGCCTACATTAAGCATTATTACTGCTGTCTGAAGAGCCTACATTAAACCTGCATTTCTCAGGTGGGAATAATAACAGCGTTGTTGTGCAGAATCAGGGAAATTTATGTAAGCAAAGCACGTGGCTGAGTGCCCAGCATGCAAAGGTGATCAATAAGTGTTTACAAAATCTGACTCTGAAGCAGAAGGCCTTACCCTGCCTCGAGTTACAGCGGCCTCCTTAGAAGAGGCTGGATCCTGACAGCGCCGAGTGCAAAGAACTATCATCTAAATGTACATAAAATATTAAATGCGTGGCGCTTTGTGCACACCCACAGATGCAGGCAAGGATGTGAGGAAATCCCTCAGGGCTTTAAAAACGAATCTCTTTTTACCTACTCGGGAGAGAACAAAGTGACAAAATGACAAGCCTGCATGACTCTAGACAGGCATGAGAGGGCTGTGAGCAGGCAGAATGGCCGGGGCTCCCCCTTGGCTGGCATCAGGGCATGCTGGTCCCTGGGCCTCCGAGTCTGGTCTGCTAGCAAAGGGCCTGAGGGCTCATATACTGCAGCGAGAAGGGGCAGAGGGAAGAACTTGGTGGGGTTTGTGTCAGTGCTGCTAGCATGCCGGGCACTGTGTCACGCCTGTTCCCATCGTTGTCTTCTTCACCCTGTAACGCAGTAGCACGGTGGCTAGGAGCATATGCTTTGGGGATAGAGAGAGCATGGGTTTGAATCCCCATTCTGGTACTTTGCAATGTGTGACGTTGGGAACATTAATTACCTAATCTCAGTAGGACTAACGACTTTTCAAATCTGTAAAATGCGATGTGCTGAGGATTAAATGAGATAATACATGCAAAGTTCTGGGTGCATTCATTCAACTAGATTGTACTGTAGCATCTGTGATAAGCTAGGCACTGTGCCAGGGTCTAGGGATCAAAAGGCAGGCAAAACCAACTATAATCCCTGCTCTCATGAGGCTTATTGTATAGTAAGAAAGACAGGCAGCAAGCAAGAGTCATGTTAATGAATGTTCGAAGGAAAAGAACATGGTTCTGGGAGAAATTTGACTATGGGAGATAAGGAAGGGCTTCTTGGGATTAACATGTGTAAACCGCATCAGGGTTTGGCAAAGATTTTCTATGGAGGTCCAGATGGTAAACACTGAGATTTTGCAGGCCACACAGTTTCTGAGCAAATCTGCTGTTGTAGATGAAAGCCGCCACAGTGCATAAATGGATAGGTGTGGCTGTGCCCCAACAAAACTTTATTTCCAGAAACAGGCAGTGGGCTCCATTCAGCCTGCAGCCCCTGGTTCACCCCCGAACTGGCTGAAAGAGGGCTGGGGGGCAGGGGCTTGTGTGGCAAGGAGAGCTCCAGGCAGGGAATGGCATGCACAGAGACCCTGGCAGGAGGGAGCTCGCTGCCCCTGAACAGGGGAAGGAGGGAGGTGTGGCTGCAGCACAGGTAAAGCTGGAGAGCATAGGGTGAGGTGACAGGGGACACTGGCAGAGGACAGGCCTCAAGGGGCCTGGTAGGCAAAATTTCAGCGTTTACCATATGGACCTCCAAAATGGGGAAGAATGGAAAGGTTTTAAGCAGGATCTGGCGTGACCATATGTGAGATTGTGAATCGATGGCTGGGCTGTGTGGAGAACAGAACGGAGACAGGCCCAGAGTGGAGTCTTGTCCCAGGGAAGCTCAGTGGGAACTTGGACTAGGGCCGAGGCTTGGGAGGGCTGAGGCCGGAGGAAATTCACAGAGAGTCCCAGGTGCCAAGACAGGTCAGACACCAGGTGACACTGTGCCAGCCCTGGCAGGGAGCAGCCCAGGACCCCTGTGGCACTTTTGTGGTGCGTTGCTAGGGGAGTGACCAGCTTGCTGACCTGGGGTCCCACGGCAGACCAAATCCAGGTCTCTGACACTCGTTCCGTTGTACAGTCATCACCTTTCCAAAGGTGGGCAGCCCCTATTGATGCCACGGAGCTCAGTCACCGCAGTCCCCGGGCCCTATCAGCCCCCTTGTCCACGCTTTCCTTACAAGCAATTCTTCCAAGCTTGGTGCCTGGCTCCTCCACACAGGGGTCTTGAACCCAGCTCCCAGAGGGACAGAGGCTCAGAGACAGCCATCCTAGTAGGAGCAAAAAGCGATGGCTCGCAGTGAGAAAAGAAACAGACACTATGAAAAGGAGACAGATGAACTTATAAAAGCGCGGAACTGCGGGCAAGTGGCCCTGCACACTTCGGTAACCTGTAGGGCAGCACTGTATCACAGCACAGCATAGCGGCCGCTTCATAATGCTAGCGCTGCATGTTAAGGTCAAGATGCTCACTCTGTTTAAGAGAATGGAAGAACATATACTTCCTTTAGAAAGGATTTTTGGAAATAATGCTTTTGAATAAATAATTAAAATCTCCAGAATTTTAGTGCTTAAAGGACCAAGATTGTTATTAATTTATATTGATCTGTGTCCCTTAGGGAGGTTGGGTAAATGATATTTTCTGTGCACAGGCAGACACATCCTATATCAATTTATATTTACCTAAATTTTCATATGTGACTAAACACTCTATCACAAAGTGTCTCTTCTAATAAAATTAGAAACCATAATTAGAAAGACTGCACATTTGTTTTAAATATTGTGATCCCAATTAAGCGGCACATTGGCCTTGTTTTGAATACTTTTTTCTACTTACCAGCTCTGTGACTTGCATAAATTATTAACTTATCTGGACTTCACTGTCCTTACTAATTAAGTGGAGTGGCAATGAGTTGGATATGCATAAACTTCTAGTGCCCAGCACAGAGCCCATGCAAGCATGTGTGCCGGAGCCAGCCTCTGCCCCAGCTGGCCAGAGCCTGTGGGACACATCTAAGCTCTGTGCTCGGTGACGTCATGCTGGCAGCTTGGAATCGATCCTGGTGGGAGTGTTTACGCCACAGAAATTGGCAAACACTACAAATTAGGGCCTTTTCTTTCCGGAGAGCCAGTTTTTAAACATTTCCTCACTCACTGTGCGAAGTCACTGAATCACTATTCGTCTCTATACCCCATCCCTTCCTGTCATCCTGTGTGTCCTCTGGGTCACTCTTGCAGCTCTGCTGTTGCCCAGCCTGCCCTGCCCTTGGAGTTCCCGATTTAGTCCATCTGGGGTGAGGCTGAGAATTTGCATTTCTAATGCTAAGACTGCTGGTCTGGGAACCAAACTTTGAAACATTGACCCAGTCTGTTTAATAAAGTCCACAGTGCAAAGCCTTTTGTAGAGCAGAGATCCCACCTCTGTCTGGGGCAATGGCATTGCTTAAGAACTAATGAATACTGACATAGTACTTCCCACATACACCTTCTCATTTAAATCTCCTTAAGAACCCTATGAGGTACTAATTACTATTTTAATCCCCAATTTATAGATTGGGGAAACTGAGGCTCAGAGGGATTCATTGGCTTGCTTGAGATCACATACCTCATAGAAGGGAAGCCAGGATAAGCCCAAGTGCTCCTGCTCTGGGGCCCTTGTGTTGTGTAATGCTCCAGGGTGAGTCCAGGCTGAAATCAACCAGAACTTGCATTCGCGGCCGTGAGCTGGCAGGGCCGAGTCAGTGCAGAGGAGCACGTTTTTCTCATGTGCGTTAAGATGCTGTATGCAGGCTAGCAGCGGTACTTCCCAAATCCATACCCTCTCTCTTCACTGCAACCCCCTGGGGCCTCTAAACTGGTAGAGAGGCAGAGCAAGTGGGAGAGACAGAGTCCAGAGATAGCCGCGGAGAGACATTATCCAGGCTAAATCGAGACTGCACATGTGGGCACGTGGACGCGCCTTTCGAAACAGCTGTTCCTACAGGAGGTTTGGGGGGCAGGTGTCAGCAGAGTGGAGCAAGGGGATTTGGCCGAAGGCAGAGCCATAGATTGCCGGCGATGGAAGAACGGTATCTCCTGCTCGCCCTGGCACGTGTGCGGCATCGAGGGTGCCCAGTGGGTGGGGCAATTAGCGCGTATCCCAGGGCACCTGGCTCCGTCTCTTCCTTTCCCTCCCACTGCCTTTCTGCAATTAGATTGCACTGGTTAATAGCTGCCAAGCCGCTTTGTTGTATCTGATGAGTTTATTAATTTCTTTGGGACTAATGGGAAGGTGGGTGGGAGATTCATTTCCTGACTGGAGCTTGGGGGCTAATTAGTCTCTTTGCCATGTCCCCAGAGGTGGCCGGGTGGGAGGGTGCGCTGCTCATGCTGTTGGATCTGGCTCTGGGTAAAGCTTTTCTATCCCTGGCTTTTGCGGGAAGCTGTCTTGTGGCTGGGGTGAGCCCAGGGAGTCTGGGGTTGGGGCTTCTTAGAGCAGGTGGCTAGCAAGAAGGGACAGTGGGTGGGGGTGCCGAGATCTCACTGGCCCTGTTAGTGTGAAGTAGAGGTTTACAGTGACAAAAGAAGTTCAGTCCTGCCCCAAATGCCCAAATGCTGATATCGCACCCCATTGCTCTTCATGTTTCTTCTGTCCAAATACAGTCCTTCCCAGCCTAGGAGGCATCAGGGGCCAATTCTACCCATTTTGAAAACTGAGAACTGAGCCTCTGAGAGGACAGTAATTTCATCTGGCTTTGCAGAGTGTCAAGACCAAGGGGAAGAAAGCTATGCCTCTGAAGTTCCTACTGGGTGGCTGAGGCCCCTCCAAGGCATTCCCTGGTTGGCCTGGCCTGCTTAAATGAAGGGCGCATTAGCATCTCACCCTAAAAGGAAGGCACAGAAAGGAGGGATCACAGAATTAGGAAGCAGATCTGAGTTCAAACCTGCACTGCACTTCCCAGCCGGGTGGCCTTAGGCAAGCTGTTAAACTTCTCTGAGCCTCAGTTTCTTTGCAAATAAAATAGAGACACTGAAACTACTCTAAAGTGTTGATGGGAGAATTCAAAGAGAGGACAGAGCCTGATACATCTACCACAGCAGGTTCCCAGTAACTATTCCCCTTTCATTTGGAAAGCCAGCAGCTCACCCTCATCCTCCTCACCCCTTCCCCCTGCAGAGACAGGAGGAGGAAGCAGAAGCGCAGGCAATAACATGGCCTGGCTGGTCCCTCTGGGAGACAGTAGGAGCTACAGAGGCCAGCGGAGGGCTCTCTGCCTTCTGCCTGTGCCTCGCAGACAACAGCAATCTGCCCCTAGGAGATGAGGGCTTTCCCTGCCTCTGAATACGAGTCCCAGAGCAAGGTGCCGGAATAGGAGCATACGTAAGGCCAGTCCTGCTGCTGTGAGCCACGTGGGGTGGGGTGGGGGACGAGGGAGCGACATGTCTTGGTTGTTTCTGGAGATTCCATAAGAGAACCCAGAGCCCAGCTATGGGGAATTGGAGCCACATGGCATTCATAGGGGACTCGTGTGGGTTTCCCAGGGAAGCCGCTGCCACTGCCTGGGGATGCCTGGCAGAGGTGGCCGTGTGCATCTCGTTGGGTTTTCAGCCAGCTGTCAGCCGTCTCCCCTGGCTGCCCACCTAAAAACACTCAGCAACAGCCATGATTTGCCAAGGGCTCCAGCTAGGACAAATATATTGCCATTGTATGTGTGTGTGTGTGTGTGTGTGTGTGTGTGTGTGTGTGTGTGTGTGTGTTTGGGTGTATCTGTATGGTTTTTTAAAAAAATTTAGTTATGAAAAGAGTTCCATTAGGAAAAGCAAACAAACAATCTAAAAACCCACTTCTGTTAAGTTTAGGTTTAGGTAACTTTCTAGAATGGAGAACTGATGAAGTTGTAGAGTTTTTTGTTTGTTTGTTCTTGGCTTTTGTTTGTGGAGGTCTTTAAGACAATGGGATAATCAACAGTAATGTATTGCACTCTTAAAAATTTGGCAAAAGAGTACATCTAATATTAAGTGTTCTTATCACAATAAGACAAAGGAAACAAAAAGCAACAGAAAGGCAAAGATGCTGTGGAAGGAAAACAACATTTATTGAGTGCCAGGTTAAGTGCATTCGCACAGTGACCCAGTGAAGTTTCCATTATTGTCCCCATTTTACAGATGAGGAATCGTGCTCAGAGAGGTTCGGGAACTTTCCTAAGGTTTCCGAGTTGTGATCTCTGCTCCTGGGTCTGGGTGAATAATGTGACATCAGACTGTCACATGCATGATCTCTGAGGTCACAAGAAGCTCTTAGAAGGAAGCAGGGCAGACGTCATTACCCCCACTTCTAGATGGGGAAACTGAGGTTCTGAACGATTCAAATAACTTGCCCAGGTTTTCACAGCTAGCAAGCGAGTCAACCTGGACTCAAACCTGGGTCTTCCTTCTTTATTCATTCATTTAACCATTCAGCAAACATTTATTAAAGAGCCTGGTTCTCCCCATTGTACTATTCTGATTCTTATTCAGATAATCAGCGATTGACGGCCAAAGCAAAATAACTCTGTACCTCATCCCTGCCTCAAAATCATGTGAGTCCATGCTTCATTCCCTTCTGTGAGAGCAAACTTCCCTGAACCTCATTCCATTCCTGACTTACTTTTCCATTTTTCTCTCCCACCTCTCCCAAGTCTTTACTCCCGTCTTCTCTCAGCGCCCCCAACCCTGTATAACGGTCCTCTGCCCCGGTCCAGGCCCCGCTGCACACTCCACACCCCTCCCTTTTGCCGTGGCTCCCGTGCAGCCCAACCAGAGGCAGGGCCTGGCCTCTGGCTCCTTCCACCCCTGGAGGTCCGGGGGCCTGGTCTGCCCAGCCTTCTCCTTCCTCCAGTTCTTCCCAGTCCTCTCCCGTTGGTGTCCGCAGATCGGCCAGTGGCACGTGGCAGAGGGCCTCAGCATGGACAGCCGCCTGTACGCCTCTAACATCTCCGACAGCCTCTTCAACACCACCCTGGTCGTCACCACCATCCTGGTAAGCAGGGTCCCCCGGGCTCGCAGCTGCAGCTCCCTGGGGTGCCTCCCCGGCTCTGAGCACTCTCAGGCTTCCCCGTGACAGAAGATGGGAGCTCTAATCACAGCGCCGAGGCCAATTTATGACAGTGTAATTACACTCGAGTTGCTGTTTCACATGGAAATGATATTTGATGAGTTCCAAAGCAGCTGGGGAAGAGGGGTGGGGTAGGGAGACACCAGCGTCTGTGGATGCCTCTTTCAGGGCACCTTGACGGCTGTGCACAGCCCAGGTTCGGGGGCTGGGTCCAGTCCGCCGGGGGCTCCCTGCCCTTTCCCAGCAGCCCACCTTGTTTGCTGCCTGCCGTGTATGACACGGGGCCCTCCCTCACACAGCCCGCAAGTGGACACCTGAGCATCTGTGGGTTTACATGGCCTGTTCCTTTATTTCCAGATGGTGAAAAGAGAGTTCTCGATTAATCTATAGGGCAAGGGGCCATCTGCCCTTTTAATTCGATTCAATATTTAATAATTACCAAATCCACCCTCTACTCCCACCCCCCACCCCCCCCGCCACGTGCCAGGCACCATGCTCAGTCCTGGAGACCGAAGATGAGTAGGACTCGGTCTGCATCCTCAAAGAGGATATAATTTAGTACATGGGATAAGTCAAGTGCACACACAGCAAGGTATTTGTCTCCCCCCCTGAAGACCTCATGCTTTAAAAGATTTGTCAATTAAACCAACTGCATGTATTAAGCAGTAATTAGTTTGTTCCTCCCCCCTTCCTTCTTTTAACTAATCAAAAGCGTCCTTCCCTGCCTGGCACAGCGTCTTGTCAGCAGGAGGTAACCAGTGTTGCCACACTGATATCATTTCAGCCCAAAGCAAAACCGGTGCACGAGTTAGCCTGCTCAGCCTTATCGTTGCTAGCTGTGTGAGGTCTGCAAATGTGCCCGTTTCTTTGAGGCTTTTGAAAATAATAAATAAAAAGAGCTCAGGGACCTCCATCACTACCTGCATGAACTCCCGGGGCCCAGGGGCCCTGGGCTGGAATTATTGATTTACTGCAGGCAGAGGGAGATAAAATGCAGGAAAGAGGTGCACACTTAGAGCTGTGGAGGAGGTCGGAGAGAGAGGGCCCAGCCCTGGCGGAGGTCAGCAAAGCCTTCAGAGAAGAACGGGCATTTAGCTGGGCTCTGAAGGACAGGGAGCGAGTGGGGAGGGGGAAGTGAGTGAAGGAGGGCATGAGAAGGTGTTCAGGAAATGCTGAAATGTACAGGTTTTCCCTGGAAATAGGCATCCGTGGGGAAGGGGAGAGGCATATGTCAGAGAAGCAGGTCGAGTTCACAGTGCTTAGGAACTCGAATGCCAGGATGTTGAGTTTCCCCCTCATTTGGTAGGAGACGGGGTCACTGAACGTTTTCATTCATTCATTCAATGAATAGTTATCATTGCACTTGCTGTTCCCTGTGCCTGGGTTACCCTTCCCTCCAAGTTCCGTTTCCATCTGGAAATATCTATACATCCTTCAAAGTTCTGCTCAGATGTCACCTCTTCCATGAAGCCTTCCTTGCTCGAACTCCTGTCCTCTCCCTGTCTCTAGCATTTTGCACACCACTCTGATGTGGCATCGTGGTGTTTAGGGCTCTGCCTCCCCTTCCGGTGTGACAGCTCCTCAGAGATGGGGTGCTGACACAAAGTAGGGGTTCAATAATTAGAATCCAAGTAAAGGAATCCCTGCCTACAGGGTAGGAGGTGTCCCTTAAAAGCCGATGAGAGTTCGGGAGGAAGATGAGGAAGTGGCTGGACTGTACCTCCTGCCTCGCAGAGCCCGGAATTAGTCTGTGCTTGGAGCTTTGGAATAGACACACAGCTACACTGAGGCCACAGGGTCATATTCCTAGGCTGGGAAAGTCACTCCGATTAGTGTGTGTGCACACGTGTGCACATGTGTATGTTCACATACATGCACGTGCTCATGAGGGGTAGGGGTGCTGGCAGGACACTTTTGTGTGAGGTGGCATTTAATAACATGGTAAGTACAATTCAAATAACAATTAGTGTCTGTTCTTTTCTCGCACACACGCGTGTGTGTGTGTGTGTGTGTGTGCTCGCGCGCACGCACCTAAGGTGGCTGATCCAAGTCAATAGCTCTTACCAGGAATGTTGATCTTAATTGAGTCCCCAGGTGGCCATTTGTGGGTCTTTCCTGGCAAATGGTAATCCTGAATGATTTATCCCTTAAAACTCGGCACATATCCATGTTGTCTCACGCTCCTGTCAGGGTACACTTGGGACACGTGGATGATTTATTGGTTAATTCCAGCAAACACACAGAATTAGCTGTAGCGCCCATTCCCTGAACACCTCTTCTGTGTCAGCCCTCGTGTTAAAACGTTTTGCAGCATTATCGCCACGGGTTCTCCTGCTCGAGGCCTCCATTCAGCCCCCCGCACGCCCCAAGTGACGGTGACCCCCAACCCTTCCGATACTTGGCCTTTCTAACACGCCTCCTTCCTCCAAGATCAGCCCTGTGTATATTTATTTTGAATATGGCAGTGAATTTTAAATTAACTTGAGAGTAGAGAGTACTTGGGGAGCAGAATTTTGTGACACTCTCCTTGGGACAATTTAAACACACCCTGGGACATTACCAATCCCTTCTGGAAACTCCCAGCCATGCCCTGTCGATGAAGCCATTTCTGTGTTTACTCACACAGTTAGGAAGTGCTTAGTGCTGGAGCCGGGTAGAAGTAGCAAGGACGGTGAAGAGCCAGTCCCGGCCCCTCTGACAGCCTACCTGGAGCAGGTGCAAATAGGAAGACACTGGAGGTTAATGACTAATGACATAGGCCTGGGCATGAGAGGAGGGGACTCTGGGCCATGGGTTGGCCTAGGAGGAAATGTGACTGCAAGGGCAGAGATGAGTTAGGGTGGGCCAGTGGGCAGGAGACTGGGAGGAGCAGAGTTTGGGCACGGAGAGGCTCTGGCGCTGAGGACGGTCAGCGTGGAAAGCAGGCAGACTGGCCCATCTGATTGGCATGACGGTGGCCTGTAGCATGAATTGGAACCACGTCACCTTCCATGCAGAGCTCTCCACTCCCTGACACGCAGCCTGTGCCTTCCCGCTCCCACTGCATCACGCCCCTCTCCCCCGTCTGTCTGGCCCTCTGTCTTCTGCCCGCCCAGACAGCCCTTGCAGCTTGAGCTCAGCCAGTCAGCATTTCAGCATGTCCCTCTCTCAGCTTCTAGAATCATGAAGCCCAGCCTTCTGCCCTCATACCTGTCCCGAAGCCTGAGTGTCACCCCCACGCCCAGCTGCCCACCTGCATCCAGCCTTCTCTTTTCAACTGGGCCATCTTCTCTCTCACTGTGATGTCCCCCACACACCAAGCCTCCAAGCCCACCCACCCTCACTGTCAGCATGCCTCCCCCCTCCCCGGGGCTGGCTTGTGGTCCCTGCTCTCTGCATGCATGCCCACACCCATCCCTCCTCTCCCCCTGCCCGACCCTGTCTCCAGCCTCAGTTTCCCGGGCCCTTGCTCTGCCAGTGGTGCTGCTCTTCCTTCCTTCTCTGCGCTCCTCCTTTTCCAGGATTTTCCCTTCTTGCCTACAAATACACTCCAGTCTGTCCCATCCTAAAACACCGTTGCCTCCACCCTGCCTCCACCCTGCTGCCTGTCAAGCTACCCTCCCACATCAGAAGTCATTAGAATTCCAGGACTCGGTGGCCCCTTGGGGATCCTGCGAGCCCAGGGGAGAAGCATGACTGCCGGCGTCCGGGCAGAGGAGCCACCTGCCCCTTGCTGCTCCGCCCTGCCTCCGTCATCCGCTAACTCCTCCAAATACCCGTCCACTCGCACTCCTAGGGGGCTGCCCACTCCTGATCCAGGCAGGGCCCTGCTACCTGCACTGCACCTGCCTCGGAAAGGTGCTCAGGGACGCGTGGCCGGTGCCTGTCACAGCCCCGCTTGGTCTGTGTGGGAACACTGGGGACTGCAACATTCTCCCCCGACACCTCCCTCCTCGGCCTTTCTGGCTCGAGCTTTGTCCTCCGTGGCTGCTCTTTGTCTCCCGCCCTCCCCAGTCAGGTTTGCCCCAGGCGCCCCTTCTCAGTGCCCTTCTGTCCCTTGTCCCCTCTCGGTTCTCCCCCTGGGCAGTCTCACATGGTCTGCTGATACAGCCTTCACCTGTGACAGAGGTTTCCCACCTCCATCCCCGTCTTGCCCTCGCTCCATGTTTTAAGCACCCAGTCAGTCCCTTCCTCCTGGATCGCCTGCCAGCAGCTGAAATTCAACACGTTCCAGATCACTTTCCCTTCCAGACGTGCAGGCCAGTGGGGACACCATCCTCAGTCAGCCACCTGGGCCCCACGGGGCCGAGGACCCTTCCTCCACCCCACACCCAGCCAGTCCAGCCTGTCCCTTCCTGTGACTCTTACATCCTTCCAGCTCTCCCAGGCCAAGCGGAGCCACGCTGCGGCTCAGGGTCCTAAATCCCATCTTATCAGGGGGTCCTCACCCTCGGTGTGCCTTCTCTTTCTATTTGACAATCTTTCCACGCATCCTTACATCTTTAAGGCCTGTGGTGCTCCCCCATCATAGCCTGTGTGATGTGCGTTCTCATTCAGGCATCCGAGGCCCGTCCAGACATCTCCCCACCTCTCCTCACAGCCACGCGCCAGCCAAGCAGGGCACCCACATGCCCTGAGCAGACCGCGCTCCTCTTACTTGGGACATGGCCTTGATGGTGCTTCCCCTGCCCCTGGTGCCTTCCCTTCACAGCACCTCCCTCTCTCAGCGTTCTGGAGAAACGGAAGGGAAATGGAGGGGGAAAAGAGAGAGAGGGAAGGAGGGTGGGGTCTAATGATGACCTTGAACAAGGTGGAGGGCCCTTGAGCTTGATCCTCCCTGCAGGGGAGCCGCTGTGTGTTCCTAACAAGAGAAGCACCTTGAAGGGGAGCTGTAAGGACCGGGCAGGAGAAGGGAGCTAGTTGGCACCCCCAGAGGACCCCATTACTCAAGCTACTTCCCCGTCTCCTCCCCACCCTGCACCCTGGCCCTCCCTATCACGTGTGGCCGAGACGCCAGGGCTAAGATGAGAATGACAGCTGCCCAGTTTTGCTGCAGGAAAACCCGTACTTAATGCTGAAGGGGAACCACCAGGAGATGGAAGGCAATGACCGCTACGAGGGCTTCTGTGTGGACATGCTCAAGGAGCTGGCCGAGATCCTCCGGTTCAACTACAAGATCCGCCTGGTCGGGGATGGCGTGTACGGCGTTCCCGAGGCCAACGGCACATGGACGGGAATGGTCGGGGAGCTGATCGCTAGGGTAAGGAGAGGACAGGTGACCTGGACCTGCGGGTGGGCCGGGAGGGATTGGAAGAGGATAAACCTGTGCTGTCTGCTCATAACCCTTAGTTTATTCAGTTGGTCACTCATGCATTTTTCACGTGTTCATCCATTCATTCCACAAACCTTTACTGGGCTGGCACTGAGCCAGGTGCTGGGGATGCACCTTGGTGAGCAATGCCTCCATGACTCCTACCCAGAGAGTCTTTGACCTCTCCCAACGTCAAAGTCATGGAGGCCTTGACTGATGAACGCAGACTGGGGAGTTTGGGTTCCACTTTTGGATAATCCAGATGCTTTTTGTTTGTTCTGTTTATTTTGTTGTTCGTTAGCACCCTCTGGCAGAACCTAGACAGGCCCTGGAAGATTAGAACACACCCACAGCTGTCTTTGACCCTGCTGTTGAGGGAGGCATGGCTGAATAGCAGGGGCCGGGGGATGGATGGGCAGCAGAGTTGGTCACAGTTACAGTTATTTTGTTGCTTCTTATATTATCTTCTGCTTTCCTTAAACAAACATCCTTTTACAGACCAAGGGCCTAGGTGCTCTTGGACCAGCTGTAGATTTTCAGGGCGAGTGTGGAGACTTGATTAAAATGCAGGTGAGCATCACGGAATGGCAGTCGTCTGCTAGGTTAGAGCAAGAGTACAGAAAGTTCTTCCAGGGGGAAATGTCTTGTTTTCTTTGTACACACTATTAACAACCGTAAAAATTAATTAGACCATTGCTAATTCACTGTCCATATTTCCATACCCGAGTTCTGATGATCAGGGTAGGTAATGAGGGCCTACTGCAGAGAGCACAGACCTGGGTTCTTAGTGTGACCTTGAAGTGTGACCTTGAACCAGCTCCTTAGTCTCTCTGGGGTGCGAGGAGCTCCTGCCGCTCTCCTGCGGCCTCCCAGCACGTGCTGGCGTGCAAGGTGCTTTGCCTGCATCATGTCTGAGCCTCCTCTGCAAACACACCTTTTAGCTAGCTGTTCTCCCCACTTTGCACATGAGCAGTCTGCAGCGTGAATGACTTGCCGAGAGCCACACGGTGAGTATGAGACAGAGCTGAGACTTGAATCAAGATCCCTTTATTGATACTATGATTTTAATTCTTTATATGTACCAAACTTGGAACATAAGATGAATTTTAAAAATCCTAGTCTTCAAGGATAAAAATATTAGTCAAGGTATTAAATAAGCAATCCATCACAGCGCATCGTGGAAAGTTCTGTGTAGATGAGCGCTATGGAGAAGATATGTAAGAGCTGAGGAGGGAGGATGCTTAGGAGTTTGCCTTGCAGTATGGTCAGCATCTGTGACGACCCAGCAGGGTAAAACAGCAAGCCGGCTTCAGGGAACCGTGAACTGCCCAGAGTGACTGGAGTCCAGAGGGAGCTGGCTCAGAAGGGAGGCCTTGCTGCTCTCAGACAGAGGCTTGCACGCAGAAGGCTGGCAAGTCGACAGAAGGCCCAGGGGGCCCCAGAGGACTGACATGGGGTGGGGATGGCAGGGTGAAGGCTTCAGCAGGGAGCCCTCCGTGGTCTTTGAGATTGAGCCCATCCTGCTGGTGGTGCACATGCTGAAGCAGAAAAGGATTTGCTGCTTTTCTCTACCCAATCTTCCAGACCCTCTCCTGCGACACTCTTACGTGGATTCCATGGTGACGGTCGTTCGGTAGTTAGGCCATAGAAAGCTGAAGCGCCAGGCTCCTTCCTTCCCTTCTTGCGGACGTCCTCATTCACCTTGAGCCCATTTCTTCAGCCCCCTTGCGCTGCTTGATGACTGGTGGGGTGACTTCAGGGATGGCAGTGTCAGTGCACAGCCATCTCCTTGTTAGCCCCCTAATGAGCTGTGACATGGACTGGCAGGAGAGGGAGAGGAGTCTGGGACTCAAGGACATGCAGCCACATACTGAGTGACTTGGGCAATCAGACGGGGATCTTAAAATTCACCCCAGATCGTCTTTCAAGCAGAAACACTACTGCTTTGGTCTCATCAGGACTTGGCTACTTGACATTAACTAGTTAATTAGCCCTTGAATTCAATAAATATGTATCGAACACCTTCCGCTGTTTTAGACGTTGGAAATATAACGGGGGACAAAGTAAACGTGGACACTGCCCTCATGGCTCCTCCAGAGGAGCGAACAAGACAGAGCCCAGTGGATGATCGCGGTAATCTGAGATCCCGTGCTGTGGTACGTGCAGGGCAGGCAGCGTGCAAGGGCTGTAAGAGCACATCTAGAGGAGAGTGGGGCCAGCCCGGAGGTGCAGGGGTGGGGGGGCGGGAAGCTTCCCTGGGGAACAGATATTTGCGCTGACTTCTGAAGAATGGGTGGGAGTTACCTGGGCAAAGAAAAAGGAAGAGCTTTTCAGGGAAGCTGTCTGAATGCCACTGGGGTTGGCCCTGGGCAGGAGAGGGTGACGCCGAGACCCCACCTTCCCCAGGTTTAAAGCTTTGTTATGTCTGCCAAGATGGTCCCCTAGGATTAAGGTAGCCCTGAGGCCTGGATCCGTCCCCTGCGACCCTTTCCCAAGCTGCACGGGAACATTTCAGAGGCTGTAACAGCAGAGGGTCCCCTGTGAGACTCTTGGGACTGTTGACTGTCCCAGCTGGAAGAGACCTTAGAGGTCATCGCATCTAAATCTGTCCCTTATACAGACGAGGAAATGGAGGCTCAGGGAGGTTAAGTAACCTGACAAAGATCACACAGCTAGTGAGTTCAAAGCCAGCATTTAAGCCCTGGTCTGTCTGACTTCAGTGCTCATGATCTGAGAGGGCACAACTCTTGATGTTAGACAGACCTAAGCTACAGTTTCAATTCATCCGCTTACTAGCTGTGTGTTCTTGAGCAAGTTGTCTTATCCTTTTCATTCCTTCCCCCAAGGCTCCTGTGCTCATCTGCAAAGATTTTTTTTTGTAAAGACTTAAAATAACACATACACACACACACATACACACACACAGAGTACTTGGCATACGGGAAGTATAAGAGCTGTCTTAGGCCAGGCTCCCTAGAGAGCAGAGCTCAAGGCAAAAGCTTACCTGCTAAGTCAGGAGTGCAATTCCAAGGCCAAGGCCGCAGAAGTGAGGGGAAAGGGGGATGTGGCAGGCAAGGGGGGATCATATGCATACAGGGGAGTGTGTCAGCGTGCTGGCCATAGCTTTGTGTTAGGCACAGCTGATTGTCTATCTGCACGAGCCTTGTGAAACTGCTGTCCACTGCAGGAAGGGGAAACACGCACCTGTGAGTCCCATCTCTCACACCACAGGACATCACTCCACCACACTTCTAGGTTGTGCACCAGGACCCTCTGGCTGCCTTCAGAGATATTAGATCCCAGGGCAGCAGTGACAGCACTCGAAGTCCGGGGCATATCCCGTGTGCTGATCCAGCCAGTGGGTGTGAGACCCAACCTCCTCCCTCTGTGCAGCCTTGCCTGCCCCTGTGTGAGCCAGCACAGGCCTGCTTACCAAGGCGTCCCGCATATTCTCGCATCTCAGCAGCCTGCAGAAGCCTCGGGGCTGGAGTCACACAGTGCACCGGGTGAGGTGACGCAGCACGAAGGGCCAACCAGAGCAGACACAGTGGGCCAGGTCAGCCCAGCAGGTGGAAGCCATGACGACAGGGCTGGCCACCAGGGCAGTGAGGGAACCTGCCAAGCCTCCCTCCAGTGAAGACTGGAACTTCCCTTAGGGAATCACCGGAATGCAGTTGGTGCCAGGCCCTCTTCCTGGAGGGTCATTGGTGACATTGAGAGGAAACCCTCATGGCCATGGCCGAGCAAACCCAGGGGTGAGCATAAGCTGGTTTGGCCCAGGAGTGATTATTAATAGGCTCTTTTAGGGACAGCAGGCTGTCTCCCAATGTCCCCCTTCTTATACAAGGGGTATGTGTTTCCCAGTACAAAGAATGTTTCCCACGGCAGCAGGAGCTATAAACTTGATATAAAGGAGAAATTCCCCAACAAAGGGCTTGAGGTTGACTAAGGAATCTCTTTCTATGGAGAGTTTGAGAGATACAGTAGCTGCCTATAAGTCTGAGTGGTATGAATGAAAGTATAGAGGCCTGGGGTTATTGCCACTGGAAGTTCTAGAGCCTCACTCTTTTTACATCTGTCATCACCTGTTTACTCAGGACGTGGGTGCTGCGGTTGGCCTGTGTCCCCCTAAAAGTCATGTGCTGAAAGTTCAATCCCCAGTGCAACAGTATGGGCAGCTGGGGCCCAATAAGGGGTGACTGGGTCGTGAGGGCTCTGCCCCCATGAATAGATTAATGTTGTCATGTGAGCAGGTTAGTCCCTGCAAGAGTGGGTTGTTATAAAGTGAGTCAGGCCTCTGGTGCCTCTGTCTGTCTCATGCTTTTGAATCACCTCTCACCTGCCACCATGGCTGCCCCTGATCAGCTGCCAGCGCCATGCTCTTGGACTCTAGAACTGTGAGCCAAATAAACTTCAATTGTTCATAAATTACCCAATCTGTGGTACCATGTGATAGAAGCAGAAAACAAGCTAAGAGAGTAGGCTTGGACATATGGTTTATTAGTTGTACAGGAACATCCAAGCATGTTTTCTGCATAGGCATGAAGACTGTTGTCTTTTGTTATAATCCCATTAAAAGAGGGGGTGTAGTTGGAGCAAAAGCAAGTGGATTCATGCAAATTGGACCAGGTGGGTGGCCTCCTACCCCCAGGGCTGTGTCTGAGTGGTGGAGATGAGAAGGTCGGCTGTTTGGGAGGCTCTTGGGTTTGGACTCAACTTGGTTGGCTCTGTCGCAGCCGAGCCCACGGCAGGCTCGCAAGGCGGTGATGCTGTGTCTTGGTGGAGTCGTACTTGGCAGAGGAGGATACAGGCTGGAGTAGCCTCAGGACCAGTCTCAGGGCCCACCTGTATCATGCCAGCAGATTTATGTGAAGTGAGTTTCTAATTCAAATTGTTCAAGGTGTTCAGATCCAAAGCTAATACAGAGTCCCTAGCCTCAAGGAGGCCGCCTTTTGATGGGGGCCAGATGGAGAAAAAGCAGGTGAGAAGGACAATGGTGGGAAGTGCAGTGAGAAGACAGCAGGAGGCGCTCTGAACTCACCTGTGACACCTGGGAAAGGCAGGTGTGGGAGGTGATGCTGAGCCTTATGGATGAGGAGACCTTGGCCATCTGAAGGAGGGACGAGGAGGGGGAAGGAGGCAGGGAAGGAGCACAGATCCAAGGCATGGAGACACGAGGGTGCAGGGGTGGCTTCAGTGTCAGGAACTGCAGGTAGGGTGGTCTGCCTGGAACAGAGCATGGTGGGAAATGAGGGTGACAGTTGGGCCATGGTCGTTGAGAAGGCCTGTCTGAGCTGCAGTGGAACACAGGAGGGCAGGGGGACAAGACTGGAAGTGGGGGAAGTGGGAGGAAGGCTTTTGTTGCAAGAGATGATGTGAACCAAAAGTAACTTGGGAGTTAGAGGAAGGTACAGATTCAAAGACTATCTTTAAAGACAATAGTTTTTCTTTTATACAGAGGTATACATGCTTTTTGAAAGCTATATGAGGTTTAAAAAGCTAAAAATTATTTGTAATTCTGCCATCCAGATGTTAACCCATGATTAACATCTGTTTGCCATACATTCCAATATATATATATATATATTTGGTTTATAGAAGCTTTTAGTGTTTATATAAGTCTGATAGGAAACCTTTTTATGAAGAAACATAAAAATTCCTAGAATATAAAGAAACTACATATCTAATACCTTTAGGTCATGAAATGTGAAATACCTATCTGATACTTGAAATATCTTTCAAGTACACTTTGAATCAAAAGCGTAGCTTATTATATTATCTCTCAAATAAGAAACAGCACAATCAATCAAAGTATGCTTTTGTAATGAAAAATATGTTTCCCACAAGTTCTTTTTGTAAAAATGGGATTCTACTCTATGTACTATTGTGTAACCTATTGAAAACTGTTTAATGGCTAAATCATCAGGACTCGGTAGCCCAATAGATGAGGAACACGAGAGAGAGGGATAACAGCAGGGTGACTCCCAGGTTTCCACCGTGACATCTGGATGGTTGGTGGTACCTGGCATTGAGGTGGAAGATTCGAGAGATAACCGAACAGGTCTGGGAGGAGAGAGGAGTATGAAGTTAGCTTTGGAAATGGTAACTTTAGTGCCTTTTGGACGTCCAGGTAGAGATGTTCAGGAAAGAGTTGGCTAAAGTAGTTTCCAGCAGGTGAACAGCTAGGTGCTCTTGAAGACCGAGCGGGAAAGGAGTCACCCACGGAGAAGAGCACACACTCAAGAGGGAGAAAGAGGAGAGCCTGTGAAGGCTACAGAAAGGGAAGGGGTAAAGACGTTTTCCACCTCTAGAAAGGAAGTCCAGAAAAGCATTCCTTGGATTGAGCAATATGGAGGTCGTCAGATGCCGTTGGCAAGAGCAGGTCAGTGGGTGGCCGGGTTGAGAGCCTATTGCAGTGGCTGAATCAGAAAGTCCTCAAAGGCACAGAGCTCTTATGGGGAAGCATGATGAAGGGTTGTGCTAGAGGGAGCTGTGGAGGAGACGGACTGGCTGTAATTCGAGGTGCAATAGCTCAGAATTGAGAATGCATCTCTTACGGTTTGGGGAAATGCAGGGACATTCATGTCCTGCATGTCCCAGAGCAGAGTCAGAGCTGGGAGTGCCACTGAGAGGAAGGCAGGCTGGAGGGAGGAGGTGATGCCGCCTCACGAAGGGTTTTGGAGACACTAGCACTTCTCCCCGCAGCAGGTGACTGGGACCCACTGCAGCCAGGCCAGTATCATGCTGGGCATTGTCTTGGTAACCCTTGACATTTGTGCAGTGATCTAATGTCTACAAACTGCTGCCACAAGCATTAGCTCTTTTATCCTTCACAACAGCTCTATGAAACAGGTGTTATTATCCCATTTTATAGCTAAGAAACCTGAGGCTTCAAAGTGCAAAATGATCCACCCAGTGTCCCACAGCCAGTGAGTGGCAAGAGGTCCAGTTAAATTTAGGTTCCTGAGTCCAAGTCCATTGCAGCATGTGGCCTCTCCTGGCTGGAATTACAGCCCCATGTCCCTCTAGCCACATTGGTCTCAGTTGGCATTAACTGCTGAGATGTCCTTCTGGGCAGATGATTTGGAGGGTGCATAGAACTAGATGCCCAAACTCAGCTCTGGCCCATAAAGAGACCGTACTTCATCTGTCAAGTGAGAGAGCCAGAGAGCTGACCTCAAGAACCGCTTCCGCTCTCACTGGGGGTGTGGGAGGCATTCTCGGCTAAGCGCCGAGCTCTGGTGCCCCGGAAGGGGAGAAGCTGCATTTCGCATCTTCGGGTCCCTGCTTGGGAGAGAGCGAAGCATATTTAGGAAGAGACAGAGCCCCCCCTCTAGCTTCACAACTGAGAACACAGTACCCTGTTGGCATTCAGCTCCATGTTGGCAGAATGGCACATTTAAGTTCAAAGAGAAAAGGGCTTTGGAAGGCTTAGATTCAAGGCTCATAAGCCTTGGACATCAAATAGCTCTTACCAATGACATTTTGATGAATTAAGTGTAAATGAAGCTGAAATGCCTCATTCCATTTCCCCTCCGGGGCTCCTGGGAGAAAGGATTGCGGAGGGAGTTTGCCAGAGATCCGGTGGGGTGGGCAGTCCATGGCCTCAATCTATTGGGAAGCTTGTCCGAAGACATTTTGCTGAACTAAAAAAAAAAAAATACAACTAGTCCCCTGGGATCACTTTTCACCTTGAGCCAGCGACTATTTTAACTGCAAATAGGTCACAAAATTCCATTCAGCATTCTTTAAAATAAAGATACTGATCCAGGGGCCGACACTGAGTGTTCAGCTCTGTCCCCGTGTGACAGCCAAGCTCAGTTCTGCATTTTCTCCAATCGGGAGGGCATGGGCTTTGATTCTAACGCAATGATTCATTCGTTGATCGAAGCGCCTGGTTTCTGACAAACACCACTTGGATGTGAGAAATTGCCCATGAGGAGTTCAAGATCTACTCAAAGAGACGAGACAGGTAAACCAAGAATTACTGTATAATTCACACACAATGAGCGTGACTCACGCTATATTAATAATGGTAATAATTATGGTAATAATAACAATGGGTGGCATGTATTGTGGGTTTCCCATGGGCCAGGCACTGTTCTGAGGGCTTGACTACATTAACTCAGTCCTCACAGTAAGCAAGTGTTACAGATGAAGTCCCACCGCAGGTAGGGGTCGAAGTCACGTGAGTGGTGAGTGGCAGGGGTTGCTGTGCTAGAAGCTGAACAGGGCATGATACAGGGACAGGGACAGGGAAGGGCTCACCAGGGAAACAGAGGTTGAGCAGAGGGTTGAGGATCAAGAAAGATCGTCTTGATAGAAAAGAACATTCTAGGTGTGGTGGATGCTGCCGTACAGAGGGGCAGTGCTGTGGGGGCAATACACGGGAGGGGGCGGAGAACAGGGCTGCAGGCAGGGGCCGGTTGTGAGGGGATCGACATGTCTGGGTGTTTGAACCATGTCCAGAGGGCGAGTGGGAGCTATCCACGAGCAGGTGGTTTGTTGGTTTTATTGAAAGAGGGGAGTGGCATGGTTGGCTCTGGTTCTAGAAGGTTACTCCAGCAGGTGAGAGGGGGCCGGAGAGGAGGTGGGAAGACCAGATGCAGCTTTACTCATTAGACAGCTGTCCGTGATGGAGAGGATGGGATGGGGCCTGGGTTGGGCAGCGACAGTGAGGACGCCAGGAGGGGGTGACAGCAGTGTGGAGAGTTCAGCCTGTGAGTCCAGAGTGAGTGCCGTGGCGTCAGCCTAGCTCACAGCAACCTCAAACTCCTGGGCTCAAGCAATCCTCCTGCCTCAGCCTCCCGAGTAGCTGGGACTACAGGCATGCGCCACCATGCCCGGCTAATTTTTTCTATATATATTAGTTGGCCAATTAATTTCTTTCCATTTATAGTACAGACGGGGTCTCGCTCTTGCTCAGGCTGGTTTCGAACGCCTGACCTCGAGCAATCCGCCCGCCTCGGCCTCCCAGAGAGCTAGGATTACAGGCGTGAGCCACCGCGCCCGGCCCACACAGGCTTTTAAGCATGGGTTAAGGTCATTCTTGCTTCTCAGGGGAAGAGGGATGGGCTGTTCGACCCTGGGAAAGGTCCTTTCTGGGATGGCTTCTTAAGAGACGCGTCCCAAGTGGCCATGCCTGCACACAGCTCACTGAGACCTGGGAAGGAGCAAATCCATCTTGCCTGGCCCATTACTCACAGGCAAATTGTGCTTGAGCACAAAAGGGCCAGAGCCGTGGCCTGCACCGTGGCCACAGCTACCTTCGCTTCCCTGCCTCTTCAGCCCCTCCCTTTACACCACTGCCTCATTTTGAGTTCCCTAAAGGTCCTTGTCTGTCACTGGAGTCCTTTCACCCACCTGATAAAAAGCCAATGAAAGCAGTTTCATGGCTGTAGCCACTGTCACTTTCTCCTGAGATGACCTTGTCGGCTGCCACATTGCGCCCGGCCCGCCCCTCTCTGCCCCTCTTGGTCCCCCCCCCCCTGCAGGACCGAGGTGGACAGTCCCCAGGAGGTTGCAGCTGGGCCCCCAGCCCTGCAGCCTACCATCCGTGCGAGCCCAGCCCGCACCTGCTTCAGTGGGGAGCCCGGCCGTGCTTTAGGCTCTCTCCTCCCGCGGCTTCCCACGGCTCTGTAGAGGATCAGAATGGGGTCCCATCTGCTCCAGATACTTGGTCACATCTCTTCCTAGTTCAAAGCTGAGCCACCAAGAGGGAAGGGAGGAGAAGGGGGAGGGGGCCGATAGCTCCTGACAAGGCCAGACACCATGTGGGACCCTCACGGGGCCCATGAGGCAGGATTATGACCCCATTCCACAGATGAGGCTTGGAGAGTCTTGTAATTAACCCAAGCTTAGACACACAGCAAGTGGCCAGAGCCCAGACTCATGCCCTATTTAGACTCTAATCTTATGGTCTCCTCACTGCACCAAGGGGACATGTGAGAACAGGCGGCTGAAACAGTGATTTTGGTTGCATCTTCCTGTTTGCTGCATCTACGTGCCAGTAGAATGGGGAGGAAGGAGTGGGCTGGTCCAGGAGAATGGTAATAAGGGAGGCGGCTATGAGCAGCCAGTTGGAAAGGGACACTTGGGAGACCTTTATGTCTTCAGCCCCCTTACCTGGACGGTGGGTGTTATTCTCACCATCCCTTTTTTACAGACTGTGACAATAGCCCTGAGAGGCTAGCAGCTGGAAGTGCTAGGATTTGAAACCAGATCCCTTTCTTTTTAGGAAATTTTCTGCTGAAAGGGCAGATTGATGTGAGCAGAAATCATTTGAATGAAGTCATATGGGATAAGCATGGTATTAGAAACACCAAAGCACATCATACTCAGACAGGAAGGCAGGAGGCGTAAGTGACTTGTGAATGGCAACTGCTGCAGTGTTGTAAGACTGGCAGTTCCTCGAGGGAAAGCACAGTATCTTATTCATCTTGACATCCTTATGCACCTAACACGGTGCCTGAAACACAAGGGAATGTCAACACAGGTTGAGCATCTCTAATGCAAAAAGCTGAAATCCAAAATGCTCCAACACCTGACACTTTTTGAGTACCAACATGATGCCACAAGGGGAAAGTTCCATGCCTATCATCGTGAAAGGTTGGAGTCAAAACACAGTCAAAACTTTATTTCATGCACAAAATTATTAAAAATATTGTATGCAATTACCTTCAGGCTGTGTGTCTAGGCTATACATGGGACATAAATGAACTTTGTATTTAGACGTGGGTCACATTCCCAAGATATCTCATTATGTATATGCAAATATTCCGAAATCCAAAAAAAAAAAAAAAATCTAAAACCAGAAACCCTTCTGGACTCAAGCATTTCTAATAAGGGAGACTCAACCTGTAGTTCCTTGAACCACACAGGACAAGGCACCGTGTCGTAAGTATTCCTTGCATAAACCTAGGGCGGGCTTCCTTCGGCAGGTTTATATCAACTGTCAGACTAAGGCTCAGAAAATCAAGCTTTCAATTTATTAATCAGTCAACAGACAGTGATTTAACACCTACCACGTGTCAGTCACTGAGCTGGGGTGTGGGGTAAAAGGACAAATCGGGTTTGGTTCTGTCTTTGAAAACGTGCAGACTAAGTGATATGAAAGTAGAAGTACAGACATGTAAAGAAATGTGTATAGGTGTGAGGCTGCCTATAGGGGACCCCAAATAGGTCAGGACTACACAATGACATTGTGACTCCACTTGTGAAGGTGCACGGCTTAAATCCTGTTTCCCGGAGAGCCGTCTCTAGCGGTTCCTTCCCTGGGATGACAGAAGCTGAGGCCCGGAGAGGGCCCAGGCCCGCCGCAGACTCAGGGAAAGGCCTCAGCATTTTGCCTGCCCACCTTTGGACGCCTGTGCTGGCTGTTTTCCACCGAAGGAGCTGCCAAGGGGGGGTCTTGCAGGGTTTGCAGTTCAGTTAGGTTCAGAACTCCCTCAGCGGCTTCAGACTGGGAACTCCTCCAAACCCCACGGGCACACACAGGCGGCCTGGGGACTTTGTCACAAGGCTCACTTCTTGGGAATGATTTCCGCCTTCCCCACTGAGCTCCAGCTGTTAAGGGGAGCGAAGGGTCTGCAAAGGAAAGGCAAATGTATTAATTAAGGCATCTGAAAGCCTTCTGAGAGACTGGCTTGCTGTTAAGCAGAAGAGACAGGTAGTAGGGAACTGATTTGGGTCAGGGGCAGGAAAGGAAGCTACAGAGGGTGGTATCTTAATATCTTCAAAGAATACTCTAGGCCTGGTTGCCCATCCACGCAGCAGAGGTGAGGACAGTACCTGTAGGCTTGACATGTGCCAGGTGCTCGTCTGAAGTCAGCGATGCGTTCACGAGCCCCAGTGCAGCATGCAGGGGCTTAGCCACTGCCTGTTCACCCAAGGACGTTCTCATGCATCACCCAGTTTTAGGAATTCAGCTTCTGATTGCTCCCCAAGCCTGAGTCTCCAAGCTGCTAAACCTGCTTCTTGCCCTCCCCTCCTCCCCAGGCATAAGAATCCCATTCCTGAGCCTGGGGCTATTACCCTAATTATCCTGCTCATGTGCTTGCCTGCCCCAAGATGCATTCATTCCACACTGGTTGTGGCTTCAGGTTGAATAAGACACAGATCTTACTTTCACAGAGCTCACATTCTATGTACATAGAACCTCCAAGTACAGTTGTGCAGGGTTGTGTATTGTGGAAGGGGGCTGAATCCCAGTCCTCACTCTACTCACCAAGCAGGTGCTCTGGTATGGCGTTGTATCCACTTATAGATTTTTTTTTTTCCTCCAAACATGCCTCTAGCTTGCCAATCCAAGTCTGCTGGGAAGCTCAATTGTTATAATTCATACAATGGCCCCAACTAAACTGGGAATGAAGCCCAGTATATAAAAATAATATGAGACCATAGCATGTGGCATATGCAAAATGGAATCATGTGCAAAATTCTATGGGAGCACAGAGAAGAAGGAAGTGTTTCAGCGAGAGGGAGCCAGGCAAGGCTTCGGAGCATAGCTAATGACCACTGTTGCTACTGTTTATTGAATACCTACTACCTGCCAGGCATTTGTCATGCACCATTTCCTCGCTACACAACAATCTTACGAGATAAATATTATTATTCACATTTTATAATGGAGACACCGAGGTTGACTTCAGCTTAACAGAGAGGCCGACTCAGGGTCACCTGGCTAACAAGTGATTGATCTGGAATTCAAAGCCAAGCCTGTCTGACATCAAAGTCCACGGTTATTCTAACACACTGTGATGCTTCTCGGGGAAGTAACAGTCAAGTTGGACCTTGACAGACAAGTAGGAATTTGACAAGCAACAAGGGGCAAAGAATTGCAGGCAGGGGGAGCCGTGTAGGGTCTGAAGTATATGACATGTTTAAGGAACATGAATTGTGTGATGTGGCCACATCCAAGGTTGAAGGGAGGTCATTAGCTTGAGGTGATGCTGAAAAGGCGGGTCTAGGCGGGTTGTGACGATCACCGCAAGGAGCTGGAACACCACTCTAATGATAACGGAGAGTCACTGGCATTTTTAAGCAGGGGCGTGATATGATTAGATCTTTGATGTAGAAAGAAACTCTAGAGCAGTGGTTCTCCAAGTGTGATCCTTGAACCAGAAGCAGCAGCAGCAGCAGCACCTGGGACTTGTCAGAAATCCAAATTCCGGGGCCCCGTCTAGACATGCTGAATCAGAAACTCTGGCGTGGAGCCCGGCGATTTGCAGTTGAGCAGGCCTCAGGGCGAAGCTGGTGCAGGCTCCAGTTTGAGAACCACTGAGGCCCGATGCAGATTGAGTCTGAGAACCCCTGGTGCCCAGTGCAGTTAGAGGATGGATGGAGTGGGAAGTAACTGGAAGCAGAGAGACCAGTTCGGGGGCTACAGTGCAGAGGAGGTTGGACGATGGCTGCGGCAGTCAGAGTGGAGTGGGCGGTGGCTGAAACAGGCGTTTCAGAGGTGACGTGGACGGGGCGCGGCTGCTGGATGGGGAGTCGGCAGGGGAGGGAGGAGGAGGGCAGTCTCCAGGCTGACTCCTGGTCTCTGTTTGGGATGGCAGATGGATGAGGAAGTCATCAGTGGCACATGGGAAGATGGCAAAGATAAGGAGTAGAGGACGTGGATACAGGAAGGCGGTAGGAAAGGGGGTTGAGGAAGGCCAGCAGGAGGGCAGGGCCAGGCCTGAGCTCCGTCTGGACGTGGATGGTGGACAGCATGTGAATGGTGGTAAAATGGGGGGACTATGCTCACCTCTGTCCTCACACCCCTTCCCTCCCTGCTGGTCACCCGGGTGCAGATCCCTGCTCTGCCCGTTATGAGCTGTGTGGACCTGAACAAGTCACCCAGCCTTTCTGAGCCCTCCAGGGACTTCATCCTCAAAATGGAAATGATGCTGCCCACCCCAGGTTCTTGTAAGAAATAAATTAGACCTCACACCCAGCCTGGCACTGTGTAGACATTCAAGGAGTGTGAGCGCCCTCCTCCCCTCCCCCTCCACACAAGGCTCTGCCTGCGCCGCCTCTCCTGGCCTGACGCTCGGTCCCCAGCCTCCCGCCACGCGTCCCCAGACTCATGCACTCGTGTCCACCTGCTCCCCCGTAACGGGCTCATCCAGGACCCGGGCCTTCCCCCGCCCAGCTGGCCTTGCCATGTCTGGGGACCACGGCAGTGTAATTCATCAGCTCAGAACCGAGCCACCACGTGTCCAGTCTTCATCCTCCCAGGGGAGGCCCAGTGGCCTTCCAAGGTCATGTGCCGTGGCGGTGACCTGCTCTTCCAAGCCCCCTCTTCTTGCCCTCTGCAGGTAAAGGGGATACAAGGAGCAGAAATTCCCTCCAGGGCTGGGGGTGTCTGGGCTGCCCTTTGTTGGGTAACAAGATGGCGGCTGTGGTGGTAAGTCTCTTGGGCTTCGAGAAAAATATTTTGAGTTGGAAGTCAGAGTCTGTCCCTGAACCTTAGATTAGGACCCGCATCTTCCTGGGCTGCCCTTTGCTCTCCTGTCACCTGAGCGTAACCGTTTCCCCCGTGCCCTGCCTTGCATCTGCCACAGTTTCACCGACGTCCGTTCAGCCTGGAAGAGCTACCCACGAGCCCACAGGCCCTGCAGCCCCTCACGTGCCCTCACTCATGGCGCTCCCTCCCTCCTGGCCTCGTCTTGGTTCCATGGGCACCGCTTCCTCAATCCCAGCACACGGCCTTTACCTTTGCTCTTCCTTCCATCAAAGTCCTGTCTCCCCAAGTCCTGGACCTACTGCTTCCATCTGTCTACGTCTAAGCCCGGCGCCACCTCCTCTGAGAAGCGTGCTTTTTCTTCCTTCCTAAAGGATCCCCGTCCCCTCTGCCAGCCACTTTCTACCACATTCCCCTGTGTGATTGTCCTCAAAGAAATGACCACCCTCCAAAGTCGTCTTGCTTATTGCGGGACTGTTTGTGTATGGTCTGTCTCCCTTCACTGAAACGTCAGTTGCTGCCATCAGGAACTACATCTGTCTTCTTCATCCCTATACTGGTGGCATCTGCAACGGCCCCGCTATACAGCAGCACTGAGTCATTATGGGATGGATGGAAGGATGCTGTGAAGGCGTGTGCAAGAGAACTAACCATTACTGCCCCCGGCCCCCAGGAACTCAGAGGCTGGAAAGAACAGCCAGTGCTGAGAACAAGCTGTAGGTTTTCGGAAGATCTCCTTGACTAGTAACAGGGAGAGCACAGCAGCAGCCCAGGTGTGCTGGTGCGTTCAGCAGGTCGGAGCTGCAGGAGACGGTTGTTTCTCTGTGGCTGCCGTGATGGGCCTGCGCGCCCTTCCTGTAATCGCTACCTCCCCCTCCGGCCTCTGCCGCCCCAGCTCCCCCAGCCGGGCCTCCAGCTCACCCCACTTCGTGCTCAACCCCCCCCCACTTCCCACACTGTTATTATCCTGGGAAAGAAGAACGTAAGCTCCTCCGCCCTCTTTCCTCTCCCCACGGGCTGGGAAGGTCCAGGGTGAGTTGCCTGACTCTAAGATTGCCCCCCAGTCTCCTGTGTTGTTCCCCAAGTCACAACGGCTCCTCTCTTTTCTCTTTAAGCTTTAGTTGGCCTAACTGAGCATCTGCTCAGCCCCTACCACGCACGCATTATGGCCCAGCTGCCTTTAGCATAAATCTTCTCCATAAGGCTTGCTGGCTTTGTTTCCCTGAGTTTGTGTGTCGGTGAGGAGAGGCGACAGCAGGCTGCACATCATGGAGCGGCTCCCACGCCACCCGTCTGGACTTGAACGTCACTGTACCGAAGACTCCCATGCACTGTGCTCAACCCTGGGGCTCCCAGTGTGGCCTTCTGCTTGTCCCTTGGCTGGAAATTCCTCCAAGGAGAGTAATGGGCACATTTCTATGTGCCAGATACAGTACCAATAATTGCTTTACAAATATTATCTCATTTCATCTTTAAACAACCTCATAGAGTGAAAAGTATTATTGCTCCCATTTTAGAGATCATAAAACTGAGGCTCTGAGGCTAATGAACTTGTCCAAGGTCATGTGGCTGGGAAGTGGCAAAATTAGGATTCAAACCTGGATTGAGCCACAGCGTTTTCTCCTAACTGCTGTGTAGAGCCGTCCCCAAGCACCCACCACCTCGCCTCCCTAGTGGGGCCTCAGTTGTCCCAGTCCTCCCATCCTGCTGCTTTGGCTCCCCGCCCTTTCCCTGCAGGCAGGTCCTGCTCATTCTCTGCCTTCCTGTGAGTAAACAAGCCAGCTTTAAAAATTCCAAATGTGGCACTTCCCTCTGTCCCCTGGCCATCGCTCACCAGGAGGCCTCGTGGAGTTCAGTGTGCTGGTTGCCTGGCTTAGCCTTGCTGGTTCACAGTTCCCGGCCAGAATCGCTGTGTGCTCCGGGGCTTATCCACACACGATCTTTCTTGCCATCCCATGGCTTGTCAGGAGCCACTGACACCTACCATTTGTCAGCTCGAGAGCCGGGCTGGCTCAGTCGTGCCAGCGATGGTGTTGGCAGCTAGAGAGGCAGCCGTCCAAGAGCCTGTTCCATTCCACCCTTTCCGGAACCCGTGGGATCATTCCTTGCCTTCTGCAGCCCTCAGATAGGCTTCCTTGCTTGACGACAAACTCCCGTCCCAGTTGCACTGACATTTGCCATTTAGGTAACAAAACAAAGGCCCAGACCCTTTGAAAGGGCAGCATGTGGTCTGGTCAGTGAACTTGGACTGCTCAGAAAGGCCGGAGCCACACACAGCCCCATCCACGTCTGGAGACACCCTGAGCAGACCTGCCAGGTCCCAGGTGGCAACAGAGCAGCGGACCAGAGGCCTGGCTGGCTGCCAGGAGGGGCAAACGGTGGGACACAGCTGGGAGATAAGAACAGAGTGTCGGCATGGTCAGCACGTCCAGCTTGTGTGCAGGCGGGTGTCAGTCTGGCGGGCAGCGAAGGGGAATCAGTAGGAGCAAATCAAGTGGGAGGGCTCAGCCTTAGAAACCCCCCCAGGCAGAACGGTGCAGCAGAGGCTCGGTCTCTAGCACTCCAGGAAATAGAGGCAGGATGCTGGGGGTCAGGAGCAGCATAACAATAACAATAGCTGTGAGCATGTATTGAGCACTGACGCTGTGCTAGGCCCTGTATATCAGCCCATTTAATCCTCACAACAGACCCATGAAGTGCAAACGGGTACCATTCATACTTTACTCGTGAGAAAACAAATTCAGAGAGGCTAAGTAACTTGCCCAAGGTCACACAGCCAGCCAGAGGCAGACTTAAACCCAGGGCCCTCCGAAGGCTCTCTGGCCTACGGGCAGATACTGCTGGGTAGTTCGTACAGAGCACGTGACAACATTGCTGTCGAATCTGGAACAGACTGGTCCCCCGCCCTGGGGGTTTTAGGGCCGCTCTAGGGTGGGGGCTGGCGAGTCCCAGAGGGTGATTACAGCTCCCAGCAGGCGCGCGGCTGCCCCCTGGCTTCGCTTGCTGTTCTCAGCAGGCAGAGGTGGCTGCCGGGGGGTTTCACAGTCTGTTCAGCTGTTCGGACCAGAGGAGGGATCCGGACTCCTCCCCGTGCAAATGTAAAGGAAAATCCAGTGAGAACATCCAGATGTTCCTTCTACCCCTTCTTGAATTAGAAGCCGCCCAGATGTGTCAGCAGAGATGCACAGGAGGCCGCGTGCCTGAGCTGCCTCCCCTGGAGCGTGAGGCCACCAGACATGCATGGCATGGTCGGTCGGCGCAGCCCCTGCAGCCCCTGTCCCTTCCCCGCCCCTAGAGTCAGCGGGGTGCTTCGTGGCAGGCTTAACAGTGGCCACTCTCCCTTCTGCTCAGGCAAATCACTTGGAAAACTTTTTTTATTGATCTAGACATATAGAAAAGTGTACAAATCATAAGTGTCAGCTTGATGAATTGTCACAAAGAGGACATCCCTGTGTAAGCACCATCCAGGTCAAGAAATACACAGTTACCCTCACCCTGAAGACCCCCTTGCCCCCACCCAGCCCCTCTCCTCCCGTTTCACTCTCTCCTCCCCGAAGGTAACTATCCTTCTGAATTGAACACCACGGAACTGCGCTGAGCCTCATTTTCCTGGTCTGTAAACAGGCCGCGGCTGACCGTAGCGGTTGCTGTGGCGCTCAGATGCAATCTGCGACAAATAACTTTGGGGGTGTTATTATGGATAGACATATGAGCCATGTCAACAAGGAAGAACACTTCCCTGAAAGGGACCGAAAATACACTCCATCACCCAGGAAGGGTGGCCAAAGGTTTCCGACTATGTCTCCACGCCTCTTGCTCAGAGCATGGCGGGGATCCCGAGAGAACGCCCTGCTGCCCTTCGCAGCGGTTTCCGCCTGTGCACGTGCTGACGGGATGCGAGGAAGAGGCTGGCTGCTGTCCGCGTCCCGGACCGGATCGGCCAGATCTCTGCCGGCCCTCCTGGGGCCGTGGGGCGGCTCAGGGCCAGGCCTTGGGGGCTGGGCCGGGGCCCCCTTCTGTCCAGCAGCAGCCGTAAGGGGCAGGGGCGGCAGCTGGAGTAGGAGCAGAGGGGAGGCCGCTGAGAGCTGTCCGTGGCTGTCAGCAGTGCTCCCAGCAGTTGGTGGTACTTTATTTCACCCGACAAATACAGTCCTAATAGCAGGCCTGTGAATCACACCATTCCTAATTACAGGGCTGACAAGCAGGGAGGAAAATGAAAGGAAGACAGCAGCACCCTGGGCTGGCAGGACTGTCAGATTCCTCCAGCCGCAGGAGCCGCCTGCCCGAGCTTGCCTGAGTGAGCTGTGCACAGGCCCCGGACAGGCCTAGAGCCCACAGCCCCGTCGCAGGAGTGGGGCCGGCTAGGCCAGCGCCAGCCCCGGGTCACGAGGCCGCGGCTGCCACTTTGATCCCCACGTGGGTCGGTTAGCTTCGCTCAATGTCGGTGCCCCGTGCCCCGTCCCAGACCTTACCCAGCTGTTTTGGCAGCAGCAGGGATGGGAGATTGGCAGGAGACGGTGGACGCCCTGGTGGACATTCAGTTCCTCTTATCCCATGGGCTGTTGGTGACTGCATTGCCCTGTGGGCCAGAGTTTTATCAATAAAAGGGGCATTTGGATTAGAAACGAGCATGTCCTCCTGAAAACTCAGATAGGATTCTATTTCTTTTCTTCATTTGGTGTGTAACTTATTGGTCAGTATTCAGAAAATCAGGTGTGATGGCAACGGCAATGTGATTCGAGGAAGCAAAAGTCAAAGTCAAGCCTCTCAGGGCTTCACTGGGGACCTCATCACCTGCCTAGACCCGAGCTCAGTTCTAGTTCCCTTCCGCATCCCAGCTATGTACATGCATACTGCCCGACGTATGTGATGCATGTTGGTTTTCCAGTCATGGGACTTTGTACTCTCTTCAAAACCTACATTGAATTTTCTGAAACAATATTTTTTTTAAAACAATAAAATTGAAGTTAATCCTTTAAGGTACAACAAAATAATAATAAGCTGACCCTTCTGGAGCTTTTCCTATGTTTCCAGGCACTGTTCTAAGTGATTTTCATATATTCCTTCATTTAACCATCACAAACATACCTATGAAGTATGTATTATTACTGTCCCCATTTTCCAGATGAGGAAACTGAGGTACGGAGAGGTTAAGTAACTTAGCTGAGAATACATGGCTAGTAAGTGGCTGAGCTGGCCCCTAGAGTGTGTGCTCTTAGTCAAAACACTCTCCTCCAAAATTGTTCCCCCCAGTTGAGAGCCAGGTAAGAGAATGACATTAATTTGAGCTCCTCTTTCTTGGGTTTATCTATTCATTTGATTGTGTTCTTCATTCAGCAAGTATTTATTTAGTGCCTGCCATGTCCCAGGCATAGTTCTAGACTCTGGAGATACCTGGATGAGGCAGACGGGAAGTCCCTGCCTCCCAGAGGCTGCATTCTAGACAGTCAACAGGTAGATCAATGCATGATAAACACGACAATTTTAGCTCATGATTCTTTCTGTGACGAGAACAAAGCAGGGGGATGAGCCAGGGAGTGTCGGGAGGGCTCCACTAGAGGGGCACGCAGGGACGGTGGCTATGATGGCACAGCCTCTGGGCTGCGTTCCGAACACTGGGAAGCCAGTCGCCAGGCCAGGCCAGGGCCGGGCCAGAGCATTGGTGGAGGGGAAAGAGGGAACGTGAAGATCCCAAGGTGCAAGTGACCCTGTCATGTTTGAGAACCAAGACAGAGGTCCACGGGCTAGCCAGAGTGTGGTGAGCCGCTGCAGGGCCCCTGGGGGCCATGGCAAGGAGTTGGGATTCCATTGTCCTTAAACTGGGAAGTCTCTGGGGGCTCTTCCCTGAGGTCCCCGCACAGCCAGGGGTCTGAGGACAGCATTGAGCGTCCAGAAACGTAATCTCTTTTTTTTTAATTCAAATGGGAATGTAATGTTTCTTCAATTACGAACGTGGGCAACAAAGCTTAGTGGCATTTAACCACCCCTGTGACTTTGTCACCGATGGTGTTATTAAAGTGTTACTCTTAGACCCACCTCCAGCTCTTATTATGTCAAGCAGCATACATGCCACTAAGTCACAAAACTGTAAAAATATTTTGATAACTGTATTTCTGTGTAACTGTTTAAAAATATTTTAAAATAAGAGGCTAACAGACATCACCAGACTGCTAACGGGGCCCATGGCATAGAAAGGTGAGGAAGGTGACGCAGAGAAGGATGGCATGATCTGCTTTGGCTTTTCCAAAGACCTTTCTGGCTGCAGCGGGAACAGGCAGGAGTCACGTGGGTGACTTCTGGGGCCTCGGATTCAACCCAGCAGTCAGGAGAAGCGGGCATTATTTGGCTCATTTTAGAGACAGGGAAACCGGAGCTCAGATTGTGAGTAACTTGCTTGGCTGCAAAATGGGGATTCAAACATGCATCTGCCTCACCCCAGAGAGCAAGAGGGTCTGTGGGCCAGCGAATGGGAGCCACGGGGAGAGGTCGAAGGTAAACAGTATCCACTCGGCCTCCTGACGCTTCCCGGGCCTCTGTGCCACACAGCTTCACCCACGTAGGAACTGCCAACCCCGCCTTCCCTTAACTCTGGCTCTTTCCTGAAATCTGCCCTCATAGGCCAATAGCACAGCCCTGCGCTGAGCCAACTAAATATTTCATGGGGATTTTAATTTAACTCTGAAGAAATTCATCCAACCCTGAGAGTAGACTGTAACCTCGAGAAGTAGCACCAGGGAGCACTTGGACCTACAAATGACATTGCCACTTCCCCAGGAATGCTAATGCTCCTTTGGGCCTCTGGCCTATCCAGCATCACCGCGGACAGGCTCGGCTCTGTGAGCGAGGATAAACTCTGCAGACGCAGGCTCGCGGCGGTTTGCAGAGACTCCGATGGGGGCCTCGCTCTGAACAGGCGCAGGCCTTCTTTGGGGCGTTAGAGGGTACAGGCTGGGTTGCAGTGTGTGCGTACTTACGTGTGTTGGCACAGTGACCAGCTGGGTGCGACTTGCTATTCCTGGCTCTGAAAGAGAGGAGAAGTGGTGGGGTTGGCATGCAGTCTCCCCAGCGGGCAAGGACACCGAACATGTTGCAGGTACCACGTGATCCCCAAGAGTCTGTCCTCGGCCAGCCCACGGCAGGCGGGGCGGGCAGACAGCCCGGCTCCCGTGGCAGGAGAGCAGATGTGCACGTCCCCAAGGCGTGTTATTACGAAGTCTAAAGGATGCGTGCTGCCGAAGCCCACAGGAGCCGGGAGTGGGCGTGAGCTTCCTTCTGATCCGTTGCCCCGCAGCTCGGTGACCCCAGTGAGTCACAGCAAGTTCCCGGGGCATCTCAGGAGGCGGGGGTGGGAGTGGGAGGGAGGAAGATGCCCAGTAGGTACATCGACCAAAAGACAGGAAGTGCGCAGATAATCTGATTTGAAATGGGCTGAGATGCACATGCTATTCTGCTCAGCCGCGCGGCATGCAAGGCCTGGGAGCTGGGGAGAATTCGGAAGCAGCTCCACGGAGCCAGTCCTGGCTTCTGGCTCGGGCTGCACTTGTCACCTCTGTTCCTTCCCTGGGTGTAATTAACACCCTTCTGCTGACAGCCACCTCAAGCAGGAGTGTGTGGCCCTTCCTCTTCTGCCTGGGCTCCCCGTGTGACACTGTCCCCGGTGGGACAGAGTCCGGGATGGGCAAGGGGAGAAGGGAGCCCTCTAGTGGGGATCTGGGGCTTCAAGTCCTCCTCAGGCTGTGGACTGGAGTCTGACCACCCGGAGCATGACCTGAGTCCGGTTCTGGTATTCCAGCTTCCTGGAAAAATCCCTCCTGCATACAGGCCTCTGCCAGCAAGAGAGGGCTGGAGGGCAGAACATGCTTAGGGGGCTCCTGTCCTTCCCTGCACTGTTGGCTGCACTGGTTTATTAGGCTCCTATTGTATGCCCACTACTACTACGAGTAGTGCAGCTGCAAGAGAACAAGGGGCACAGGCCTGAGCATCTGTGCCTGTGAGCTTTCTTCATGTCCTGGAGCCCGCTTGTACTTGAGCAAATTGGGCCTCAGCTTCTTTGAAAAACGGGGCTTGATCCCTGCTTCAAGAAGCGTATACTCTAACGGGGAGACGGGATGTGCACACGAATGTCAACAGCAGCAATAGTAAGAGCTGACATTTGTAGAGAGCTGTCTGCATCAGGCCTAAGCTGTGCATGGGTTGCTCATTTAATTCTCGTACAGGCTCCATGAGGGTGGGAACTATTATTATCCCTACTTCATTGATGAAAAAACTGCGGCACCGAGAAGTTAGGGTCACAAACTCATACGTGGCAGAGTTGGAGTGTGAGCCGGGGCCGCTGTTCCAACCCATGGCAATCTGTAGCGTAGGACATGAGGGTGGAGCAGGCCATCTCCTATGGCAACTGGGAGCAGGGAGGGCTTATTCCTGGGAAGATGATCAGAGAAGGTTTTATGGGGAAAATCAACTCTGAATGGGCCTTGAAGAGCAGCTGGAGTTGATGTCTGGACTTTTCATGTGGAGTCAATATAACTGCATAAAAGCACAAGGTGTGTCTGAGAGTCGGCTGAGTCAGCCTGGCTGGGGTTGGGGGAGGTCCAGGAGGGGGAGAGGGGTGATGAGATCGGGATGAACTCGAAGGAGTGGGCAGACCATGAAGGCCGACTCCCAGCTGACCTCCAGAGCAGTGGGAGTCAAGGATTATTTTTTTAAGAGAGAAGATATATATAGTCGTCATGGTACAAAAATTAATTTCGCTATAAAAATCTTTATTAATAGCTTTGTGCATTACATGTATTATCTCATTCACACTCATAGCAATCCTGAGTTGGCAATTATTATGCCCATTTTACAGATGAGAAAAGGGAGCTAGGGGAAGATACAAAGCCTACCCAGGCTCATACAGCTAGTAACTGGCAGGGCTGGGACTTGACCCGGTTTGGCTTGTGCCAGGGATGCAGGCAATGCAGTCACAAGACGGAGCGGTGCAGGGTGGAGGGAAGGCGATCTGAGTCCTTGACCTTGGCCTCATTCAGGAGGGCCAGGCAGGGGCTGGAGGGAATGACCGGCTAGGAGGCTTGGCAGGCTGAGGACTGAAAGTACACCATGGTCATCGTAACACAGAGGTCACGCTGACCTAGGCTGGAGTGACGTGGGGGAGTGGTGGGGTAGAGACCAGATTGCCCTGGGCGTGGTGGCGTACATGGCAAGGAAGTGAGTAGAAAAGTGAAGGGAGCCCTCTCTTTCCTCTCTCCAGTCTCTTTTTCTTCACTGGAGCTGATTGAATTCGCTGCAGGTTCAGGATACAGCCTCTGAAGCTAAACTGCCCGAGTTTGAATCCTGGCTCTGCCACTTACTTGCTGCGCAACCTTGGGCTAGCTACTTAACCTCTCTGTGCCTCAGTTTCCTCCTCTGTAAAATAGAAATAATGATAGTCACCTACCTCGTAGAGGTTTTGTGGGTACTGAATGAGGTAATACAGGTAAAGGGCTTAGTTCAGGGCCCGACACATAGGAAAGGATGTAGGTGTTAGGCATGTTAATATTACAAGTCTGATCCTTTAGGACACTCACTGTTTAAAATATTTCAAGGCCTTCTGATTGCTCCCCAAGGCGTTGCGCTTCTGCTTCCTGCCTGCCTCTCCAACCTCACCTCACAGCACACTCCCTGGCCCTGTGGGTTCCGGCCACTCTGGCCTTCCCCCGGTCCTGGGAATGCACCAGGCTCCCTCCTGCCTCAGGGCCTTGACTCATGCCGGCCCTTCAGTGGGAATGCTCACCCAGGCCTTCTCATAGCTAAGTCCTGTTCAGGTAACCCAGTCTTATCTTGGGAAAGCCCCTATGTGCCTCCCAGGCTCTATCATGTGACTCCCTTATAAACTTAGCATGGGTAGAGTTTCACAAATAGTTTTTGACGGTCCCATGACTGTCTGCCTCCTCCGCTGGACTGTAAGCTCTTTGCTGTCGGGGACCAGGCCTGGCGCAGGGCAGAGAGTCCGTAGAGAGCAGTGAGGTGACACTGAGCTTCGAAGAGGAGGAAGAGCCTGGGAGGGGCCGTGGGCCCTGCGGGCAGCCCCCCGCCTACTCTGAGATCCCACCTTCGAGGGCAGCCCCGTGACATGATGCTTCCCGGGGTCCCCGCAGTGAGCACCACAGGCCCTGCCACCCTCAGCCCAGATCCTCAGTCAGGGCCAGACGTGCGTGACCCCCAGGAAAGCCCGACTTGCTGGGCTGGGAGCTGTTTGCTGCCTGGGTGCTTACGCGCAATGCCGGCCTCATTTTCACAGCCTCAGCCCCGGCCTTGCTTGGAATTCCATAAGCCTTTTCAATATACAGGCGATCTCCAGGGACAATTACCTTGGAATGAAGGTTTCCAGGAATGCTCAGCACAACCTTATTCTGTGTAGTGTTTTCTCATTCCAGCTGTAGCCTCCCCGAGTTTTCCGGAGTTAAGTAACACAATTACAGAGTTAAACAAATGACAGCAGAGAATGTGAGCCAGTAGGCAGACCGAGCAGCAGGTGAAACAAGATCTGTGCAGGCCTGGCTTGAAAAGTAGTGGAGAGCCGCTGGCGTGGGGTGGCAGGCGGCCTCCCCAGGGGCAGGAAGGTCAGGAGAGGGTGGTGTAAAGAGGTCAGAGAAGAAAGATCCAGGTGCTGATCAGAGGTAGCATCGTGGATCCAGGAGAGAATTCAAAGGGAGCTTGGGGCGGGCATTTAATCCGCTCTCCCCAGAGGAGAATTGTATAACCAGGAAGAGGCTGTTTTGGCCCAGCCTGAGTGGCTGGGTTTCCAAGCTGGGCATTAGATGTTTCCTAGAGTTTTCCGAAGGATGGGCCAGCACGAGGCCTGGGAGAGTCCCCACATGAGTCTGCAGAGACAGTCACACCATTTGTGAAGCATGTTGTGTCAGCACAGCCGTGTGTGCTCCAGGTCACGTGGGAAAGGTCACCAGGGGGCTCTCGGGGGGCAGCCAGTGCTGCACGCATGTAGAACGGGCCTGCCCACCTCCACGCATGCCCACAGCTCATCATGGGTTAAGATCTGTCTCCAGAGGCCCTTGCTGAGATGACTGTCATTGTCAGGTTCATCCGTCATCACCGTTATCATCCCAGCAGCAAACACTTATTGATGTTCACTTTGAACTTCATGCTCAGCACGTACAGACATTGTCTCATTCACCTTCTCAGCAGTTCTGGGAGAGGGGGGCACTTTTATTATCCCCACTTTATAGATGAGCCAACGGAGGTTTAGAGGAGGTTAAATGACTTGCCCACGGCCACACAGCAGTTAAGTGGCAGAGTCCAGACAGGTCTGTGCCACACTGAAGGCTCAGTCCCAGCCACCCCGTCCACTGCCCTAACAGCAGCTTCTTATCAGGGTGGCCTCTCTCCACTTTGCATGGTCTATGAGGCTCTCCCATTCCCGTCACTTCTCAGGACACTCACATAACACTGATCGGCAGGTATTGCCCCATTTTACAGCCGGGAAGAATGAGTCCCAGAGAAGATAAGTGAGTTGCACATGGACACTCGATGGGCAAGAGGCAGAGGCAGGTCTTCTGACCCACACCCTCTTGTTAGCATTGCTGTGGTCAGGACACCTGCCGATTGCCCAAGGGCAGGGGGTGGGGCTGAGGCAGCTGGAGGTCAGCGTCATGGTGCTGGGGCACTGCTGCGTGGGAGGGAGAGAATCTTCCCCAAAAGGGGGCAGCAGCCATCTAAGAACAGAAACAAGGGAGCTGGGAAGGCCTTGCAGGCTTCAGATGTCCCAGGACGTTGTGCTGTTGTCAGGGAAGCAGGCTGGGAGAGGCAGGCCCAGGCAGACGCAGCCCAGAGCCCTGCTGAGAAGACGCATCTTCCTCCCAGGGCTTTGATAGCAGTGGCCACGGCTGCATGACCCCTATTAATCTCCATGAGGCAAAGGAGAGGGGGATTTGGAAGTCACCTCCAGGCTGGCTCCCCCCGCCTCCCCTTGTAAATTCCACAAACATCCAGGAGATAAAAGAGGGGCTCTCTCAGAGGCAGAACACAAAGCTCTCCAAAGAGCACTCTTGATCAAAATAGGGAGAGGAGCGAGGTCTTCTCTGGGAGGGAATGAATTTGTGTCGCCCCCCATCCACGCGTGTGCACGTCCCCCAGGGCGTGGCCGGGATGCGTGTGCGACTCTCTCCACTTCTCTCACCAGTCACCTGTCCTCGTCCCGACAGACCCGCCCTCTGGTTCTGTGGTCCTGAGCCTGTCTGGTTCCACTCCCGGGTTACAGTTCCAGACCTGCTTTGTAACCTGGGTGGCGCAAAGGTGCTGTGCCTTCCCACCCTTTCCAGGTTTCTCTCCCCAAAATAAAATGTCCCTGCCTTGGGTCCCTGCCAGCCGCTGCTCTTTGCTGACTAGTCTGGCAAACACTTTCCTCCTCAGAGCATTCGGTACTGCTGACTGTCCTGTCTTCTCCAGCAAAGTGGGGGCCACTTAACTAAGGTCTACCTCCTCCAGCCAGGCGGATGAAAGCGTTTGAGAGCCAGGAAGGAGCTAAGGAAGCTTCTAGCTGAACCTTTCATTTTACAGTTGAGGAAACCCTTCCAGAGGGTGGAATAACTTGTCTGAGGTCATGCTGAGCTTGTGGCCCGGCTGTGACAGCAGCCAGATTTTGGGTTTCTTTTCTTTTCTTTTCTTTTCTTTTCTTTTCTTTTCTTTTCTTTTCTTTTCTTTTCTTTTCTTTTCTTTTCTTTTTAAAGAAAGAGTCTCACTCTGTTGCCTGGGCCAGAGTGCCGTGGCATCAGCCTACCTCACAGCAACCTCAAACTCCTGGGTTCAAGCAATCCTTCTGCCTCAACCTCCCAAGTAGCTGGGACTACAGGCATGCACCACCATGCCTGGCTAATTTTTTCTAATATATTTTTAGTTGTCCAGCTAAATTGTTTCTATTTTTAGTAGAGATGGGATCTCACTCTTGCTAAGGCTGGTCTCGAATTCCCAAGCTCAAACGATCCACCTGCCTGGGCCTCCCAGAGTGCTAGGATTACTGGCATGAGCCATTGCAACAGGCCTTGGGTTTCTTTTTAATAAAAAGAAAAAAAAAATTACTTACAAGCATTCAGAATGTCAACAAAACAGCTGTAACTTTTTGAGATTTTTTTTTTTTTTGGAATTGCAGAGTGGTATTCAGTTGATAGAACAGCAGTTATTTCATCTAAGTCTCCTCAGAGACAACTGAAGATGAAAAAACTACCATCCCCGTGTATAACTACTCTGTCCCGGGCACCAAGAGCTTGCTTTAAGTTGCCATGCCAACTTACAGCCCCTATTCTGTACCAGGCAAGGTTAGTGGCTATTGAAAATGCCACCAGGCCAGGGCTAGCTAAAGACACAGCCAGGAGTGTGTCTTTGCTATACTAAAAAAGACACTGCACAGTTTAAAAAAATAAATAAATTTTACACAACCTTACATTTCAATTTTTTTTCTTTAAAAGGAGTGAGTTATGTATGGGGGGATTAAATGCTTTATAGGCAAGAAAAGAACCCTGCTGGAACCAACTTATTCATCCTCCTCCTCTTCTTCATCTTCTTCATCTTCCTAATGATCCACCTCTCTCTCTCTCTCTCTCTCTTTGCTCTTGCTTTCATCAGCCTCGACGACTCCCCTGTTGGCCGCACCAGGCTTTCCTGTGTTTGGTTTGCAGCAATAGCCTTTGCACATTTCTCCTTCCGCTCCACGGCCTGCTGTCCATGGGGCTGCTTGTCACCTGCAGCGACAGCCTTCCACATCTCTCCCAGTTACCATCCCGGACAGGCCGGATGTTCTCCTTTGATTTCCGGGCGAAGCTCAGAAGAGAACAAGAAGAGGGCCAAAGGAAGCCTCTGGGGTACACTGGGATCCTTGAACTTCTTTTCTGTTTCCCTTTCAGGGGAGATAAAGGTTTTCCATTCCCTTTCATAGTGCGCCTTTCCCTTTAGCGGACGCGGCCTTCCACCTCTCTGAGCTCTTCTCGGAAATCTCTGAGAAGCCGACGGAAGCGTCCGGGCGCTGCGTGTGTTCCTCCCGGCAAGTTTGCACAGAGAACACGTGGGATGACATTTGGCCTCTCGGCTTCTTAGGATCTCTTTGCCCATGTTTAGTTGTCTTTCCTCGCCGAGGAATAGAGCCCAGTGGCCATCCGGCTCCCACTCGCCCCAGTACCGGCTCTGCAGAGCCCAGTATACTTTGGTTGCTGTGACAGCAGGGGTGCACTTCAAAGGTCAAGTCCTCTGGGGTCCTTTCCACTGCAGAGCGCGCCCCCTCCTGCCCCAGAGTGACCGGAGGAGCAGAAGGGCTTGGAGGAGCCGTCCTTGCGTCCACGCGCCCCTCGGCTCCCAGGCCAGCGTGTCCCTGCGTGTTTGCGGTCCCGGCCCCCTTTCTTATTAGTGTGGCTTCACGGCACATTATCTGCTCATCTGAAGGCTGCTTTATAGCATAATATCTTTTTAACTAAGGTAAAATAAAATGAACGCCATCCTTTGGAATAATCTGATCCCACATGATTGTGGCTGATACCCCAGCGCTTTGAAGTCAAGCTGGATAATTAGTTTTCTATGCTGAGTCAATTAAATGTAAAAAACAACCACCATAAAACCTCCACAGTTTGTTTCAGCTTGTCAGTGCCCTTTTCCGCCTCCTCCTCCCTCGCCTCCCCTGCCCCCAGCTTCCTCTTGCCTGGGGACAAAGGGAAGAGAGAGACAAATGAGTGTCTCAGCAATGTGGGCAAGAAACAGCTTTTCTCCTTGGTCCAGTCTGGGGAAGTGTCTCTGTGTGGATGGACAGAAACGCCCTGTCTGAGCTTGGGGCAAACGCTCCCCCTGGGCGTGTGGTCACTGAACGCGTGCCTGGGACAGAGCCCTGGGCTGAGGGTCTCTATCCACCTCCAGATGTCTCTCCATGTGGAATCGTTTGGGCATAATGTCATGTTGGCCAACTTTTACAAACTTGGTAAATGGTTTCCAAATTTTAAAATGTGTGCTTTGGGAAGGCAGGCTGGATATGGTGGAAAGAAACTTGAGGACCAAGTTGTTTACTTGTTACAAAAATCCATTGATGTGGATTTTTTTAAAAAAAAACAACTAGAGAAAGCGCTGAATGCTGTGTTTACCTCTTACTCATTTTATCAATTTTATTTTGTCTAATCATTGCTTCAGTTTCTTCATTCTAGCCCATTTAACTCTTGTTTTCTCCTCCCAGGTTTCAGGCAGGGTGTGGCTACAAATTTGGTTGATTTCTGTTGCTTTACACCTATACTTAAACACTGACTTCAAGTAGGGGCTACTGTCCCAGAGGGCTGAGGTTCTGAAAGGCCTAGGAGATCCTAAAGAGTCCTCCAAAGGAAGGTGTTAACAATCTTCTAACCAAACCTCACTCTAACCCAAAGGGTGATTCACTTGATAGCAATAATCAACACGCTCTTGGAGAAATACAGACTCATCCACGTTTTCTATTTTTTATTAAAAGTTGCTTTCATCTTCTGCACTTCTTTTAAGGATGGCCTCACTTTATAAGGGCCCGGGTTTGTTAACCTATGCTGGATCATGTGACTGCTTTATGGGCTAGAACCTGCATTGGGAATGGAGGACTGGGGTTGAGGTGTCGAAGAACCTTGACTTTGCCAATGGATTTATCCTTCCTGTACACAAATCGTAATTCCCTTGTGTGTAAAATGAGGGCCAGCATGTCTGTCTCCCTACTTTCTTTGCAGTGGTTTAGAATCAAGTGTGCATGTGTGTGCGTGTGTGTACTCATTCCGAACTGATTGGCCTGTTCGTAGGCTGTTGGGTGACACTTCACTTTTCCTCATTTCTTATTTCATCTTTTGCATCAACTGATCTGGCAGCATTAGAAAACGCAGGTAAAGAAGATGAAATGTGAATCGTTGGAGGCCAGTCTGAGACACAGTGCCTAGGTTACAAAACATGTCAACATTAGTGCAGTATCAGTTAGAATAACCTGGGCAACTTGTTACAAATGCAGATTCCTGGGTCTAACCAGCAGAGATTCTGATCCAGAGGGGCTGGGATGAGACTCAGGAATTCGCAGTTTAATTGGCCCAGCAAGTGATTCTAATGCAGAGGGCTCCATAGATGGTATTTTGAGAACCACCATCAGAGAATTGCTGGGAAGGGACCCTAGCACTCTTAAGTCTACACCATTGGTTTATGGATGAGGTTAAACCTAGAGAAGTGCAGTGACTAGCCTAGGTCAGGTCGGTCAGTTAGTTAGTTAGGGCAGAGCATGGGCTAGAATCGAGCACCAGCGTGGGCTTTTCCCACTCCCCCCGTGTGTAGGAGAGCAGACCAATAGGAAGTGGGCTTCCTGTTAAACCTGTTCAACAGGACAGGTTTAAATTAGATACAAGGAAGAAGCTCCTGACAGAGAAGAATACTGAGGAAGCCTATAGTGTCTCCTCTCCTAGAAGGCCTTTATTCAGACCAGACTCTCATCAAATATGGGCCCTTGAGGTACAATTTGGAGGCAAAGAGAAAGGAGTGAAACCTTTTCAGAGCAAATTCTGGTTATTTTGCTTTAAAGGGACCAGAGACCTTTCTTACAGTTCTGCTAGTGGTGGCTGAGTTTTAACCTGGACGGTAGCACGAGTAGGGCCCAGTGATCAGGAGGCCTGAATCCCAGCCCCAACCCTGGCAAGGACGAGCTTGGTGACACTGGGCCACTTGCTCAATGTCTTGGCCTCCACTTTCTCACAGTGAAACGAACGGACTTGCATTAGATTGTTTCTCGTTTCTGTGGTTCCAGCATTTTTACCTTTCATGGAACTCCTCCTACCAAAGTGCCTTACACGCCCGGGGCACTCAGCAGAGTTTTGTTGACTAAGCAAATTAATAAGTCGAATAACCGCTACTCAATAATGAGAACCCAGAAACCCTATCTACCAGTTTTCCCACCCCCTGAGCCCCTCCCTTAGGATGTTTTGAGTCTGTCTCTGCATAGTCTGATAGTGATCTCTCTGTTTTAAAAATTACTTATGTATTTAAAGGTATCTAGCCACAAATGGACATGAGTTGTAGCTTCAATATCCATGTCCTTTTGTGAGTGATCATTCAGATCTGAGATGTGCTGTGTATACTTAGAGTCACTCCCTGAGCTTAGAAGCCAGGCCAGAGTCACATCTCCTCAGGAGTGACAGCCTCTGGTCCCAGGCCCCTGTGCCCCATATGCTAGGGCCACCCCGCTGACGGGCTCTCTCTGTTCTTTGCAGAAAGCAGATCTGGCTGTGGCAGGCCTCACTATTACAGCTGAACGTGAGAAGGTGATTGATTTCTCTAAGCCATTCATGACTCTGGGAATTAGCATTCTTTACCGCGTTCATATGGTAAGAGACTTATTTTATAAGCATTTATGTCATTAAAGTTATTTGCATGCAAACACTGAGTTATATGGTAATAATGAATGACTCACGGAAATATTTAGATTTCAAGACTTAAATGCAAATGTGCTGGGCTATTTTTTCTCCCATCAGCTGCACGAACTTGAAAACGGGAGGGATAGAAAAGTCATGCTGTGGGCTTTCCAGTAAAAATTGCTTCTGCCTCACTGCATAGTGATGGCCAAGAGTGCTCACTCAACACTTGGTGCGTAGTGTCTGTGGTGGGCCCCATTGGTCACTTTGCTTCTTTCTGAGGGCAGGGCAGCCCAGATGAGTCACCCCAGCACTCTCAAGAACGTTTCCACTCCCAAGTCCTCCCATATTCACTGTGAGCATTGCATTGGGGAGGGAATGCAGACTTCTTCCTCTCTCGATTATCTGTACCGGTGAATGAAGAGTGGATAATCTAGTGACATTTATACCTGGTCTGCCCCTCCTTCTGCATCCTCTCGCCCCCTCAAAAAGACTTCTCTGGCTAGGTAGGCCAGAGTGGGTGTCAAATGAGTTTGTGAGAACACCCCAATAGGCATCAGGGTGTGGATGCGACCCCAAGTATACTGGCTAGTGGGAGGAGCAGAGAAAGAGCAACCCTAGCTGGGTTTCATCAGTCAAGTGGATAATCATTACGTTGCCAGCAAATAGCCAACTTTACCTAGTTTACCTTTCTGGATCAGAAGAGCCTTCCTCTCCTCCCTTCATCCCAACTGGCTCTAAGTGCATAGCACCATATGGATGTCCCCAGGACGCTAGTCACTGTCTGCGGCCACAGTTCAGCGGTCACGGTGGACTCCAGCACATAACCTGTACCACAAGGCTGCTCACCCGGGAAGGGACCAAGAGGTCACCCAACATACCTGCTGAAGAAGTGACCCCTTCTCAGGCTCCAAATCCCAGCCCTAGAGAAAGGGGTATTGTCCACCTCTGCAGCCCCAGCCTGGGCTTCCCACCCTGCGATGTGGGTTGAATTGTGTTATTGGTTGAAATAACTTGTTCCCCCCCCACCCAAAATATATGTTGAAATTCTAACCCAGGACCCGTGATTGTGACCTCATTTGGAAATAGGGTCTTCGCAGATGTAATCAAGTTAAGATGAGGTCATACTCGATTAGGGTGGGCCCTCATCCGGTGACTACTGTCCTTATGAAAAGAGGGACAGTTTTGAGCACAGACACATAGGGGAGGAGGCCATGTGAATTTGAAGGCAGAGATTGGAGTGATGAATCTACAAGCCAAGGAACCCCGAGGTTTATCAGCAACCACCGGAAGCTAGAAGAGACAAGGAAGGGGTTCCACCCCCAGAGCCTGCAGAGAGAGCCTGGCCCTGCCAATACCTTGACTTTGGTCTTCCAGCCTCCATAACTATGAGATGATATATTTCTCTTGTTTTGAGCCACCAGTTGTGGTCTTAATAGTTTGTTATAGCAGTCCTGGGAAACTAATACAGTTGTGTTGTTCTTATTTTAGAAATGAGGAAAATGAATTGCAATCAATTTAAAAACTGAAGCAAGGCCACCAGCTAATAAGTGAAAGAGCAGGATTCAACCCAGGAATGGTGTCATTCCAGCTCATGCTCTCTCCGTGACACCAGCCTGCCCCCCTCCTGTGCGCGATCTTTGCATAACTTGTCCTGTCAGGTACTTTTGTACAGCCTTTCTCATTTGGTCCTCAGGACTGTTCTTCGAAGAAAGAGAGTATTTTTGATCCCCAACTTACAGATAAGGAAACCAAAGTCATGCTTGAAGCTACAGGGCTAACCCTGGAATCCGGGCCTCTGAACCCCTGGACAGTGTTCCCGTCATCGTTAGAGCTGTTGGTGTTCCCTAGGTGGTCTTCCATGTTAGATCTGTTGGTGCTCCCTAGGTGGTCTTCCATGTTAGATCTGTTGGTGCTCCCTAGGTGGTCTTCCACGTTATATCCATTGGTGCTCCCTCGGTGATCTTCCACATTAGATCTGTTGGTGCTCCCTAGGTGGTCTTCCACATTAGAGCTGTTGGTACTCCCTAGGTGGTCTTCCATATTAGAGCTGTTGGTGCTCCCTAGGTGGTCTTCCACATTAGATCTGTTGGTGCTCCCTAGGTGGTCTTCCACATTAGAGCTGTTGGTGCTCCCTAGGTGGTCTTCCACATTAGAGCTGTTGGTGCTCCCTAGGTGGTCTTCCACATTAGAGCTGTTGGTGCTCCCTAGGTGCTCCCTAGGCAGTCTTGTAGGCAGCACCATTTTTTGAACTCCTAGCTCCCCAACACTGAGCCCTGAGGGGGCATCAGAAAAAAATAGAGACACCCAGCCTTTCTTCAAACTACCCTGCTACAGCCTGTGACAACCACACTACTAGGCTCTGGCCTTGATCTCTTGATTCACGCTGAGGGAACTAGAGCCCTACTGGTGACCTGATGGCCCACTGGGAACCATGTGGCCAAAGGCACCTGATCCCAAGTGTTTCCACCACCTGGAAACATCTGCTGCCTGGCTACCCACACCACATTGGGCACCACGGTCTTGAGTATCAACTCTGGCCAGAACTAAACCCCAGTTCACCAACCCTTTGGCCACCCTAAATTGGATTGTTGACCAAATGTTTCCTACTACACAAAAACCTATGATTATGTGAATTTACCTGCATGAGTTTCTGGGGTGTTAAGTTGTATGTGTCAACTTGGCTAGATGTCTGGTCAACTCCTAGGCAGGTGTTAGCATGAAGGTTTTTTGTAGATATGAATAATGTCTGCAATGAATTGACTTTAAGTAGAGAAGATGACCCTCCATCATGTGGGTGGACCTCATCTAATCAACTGAAGGACATAAGGGCAAAAACTGAGGCTTCCTAAGAAGGAATTCTGCCTTAGGTCAATAGGATAGAAATCCCACCTGCGTTTGCAGCTTGCTGGTCTTTCAGACTTACTAGCTCCCACAGTCATGTGAGCCAGTTTCTGGCTGGTTCTGTTTTCTCTGGAGAGCCCTGGCTGGTGCGGTTTCCCAGTCTGGTGAGGGGTCCCGCCTCTGCAGCTGAAGCACCAGCACAGCACAGAGCTGCTCATGCTCAGATCTGAATTACAACAGGGGGCCACGCTGAGTGAAAAATGAGTGCTGGAATGAACAGCTTACACTAAGCAGAACTGACAGTTCATGCATTTATTCAACAAATATTTATTGAGTACATTCTGTGTGGGAGGCACTATGCTTAGAAAGTACCAAAAAGTCAGCTAGGGAGAGAACAATCCCAAATTGACTAGCCCAGGGGAGACCTGGTGAGAAAAAGTGTGAGATGAACTTTTCTCTACCTGAAACAAAAGAGGCCTTAGCAGGAACCACTTATGCAAAAAGACAGACTGGTAGAGTCCACCAGGAGAGCCTAAATCTAAAATTGCATAGAGAAGCTCTCTCTAACATAATAGTGTTAAGGTAACAAAATTAAAGTTCAATACTGAGTGTTTGTTATTTTGCAATTTTTCTCTAATTGATAGTTATCTATTAGCAAAATTATGGTTAATTTAATCTCATTTATAATCTGTAAGGATCTAGAATCTCTTTCCTACTTCTGTGTCTATGAGGTCACCTGACTGATGAGTAATTGTTACCAAAAAGGTGAGCATCTGGTGGCAATCAAACCTGTGTGCGAAAGTAAAAATAATTAACTCAAAGCATAAATGCCTAGTTAAGAACTATTGCAAACGCTTCCAAAATAATAAGTGGTGGAAAATGTGTCTCTGAAGTCTAAAGTTAACTAGAAATAATTTGTGAATTCCCAGCCATCTAAGATAATCTAGGCCTTTTCATGAACATGGATCATCAAGAGTTCATTGTGGGCTATTTTCCTTCTTCCCAGCATCGGCGGATAATCTCTGCTTCTGCTCAGGCATCCCTAGGACCAAAATAAGAATGTGTTGCTCTTTTTACCACCTACTCCCTGCTACTCACAGGCTGGCTAAGGATTCTGGCTTCGGCATTTGTTAGGCATTTGTTACAACAGTAATCCATTCTGCTTTTTAAAACTCTGTTCCTAGCATCCAAGTCACCATTTTTTCCTGGTAATACTTGTGTATTTCTAACTAGTGCCTTCTCATCATGCCCGTCGACGCCTTTCTCTCCCTCCCTCCCTCCTTCTCCTTCACTCTCTCTCTCTTCCCCCTTAAATGTCCACAGCCCTTTTCTATTCTCATTCTGCCAACTCTCTCTCTGCATCATCTCACTCTGAAACCTGTGACTCTAACCCTGGCTGCTCCTCTGAATTCTAGTAGTGTATTTCTAACACATCACTACACATCTCCACCTGATGTCTCACAGGCACCTCGAAACAGCATTACAAACTGCATTCAGTATGCTTCTCACTCAGACCTGCCCCTCCTCCTCCCTTCTGCTCCATCTCAGGCAATGGCATCTCTATCCCGTAACCTGTGCCCTCCTTAACTTTTCTTACTTTACACGTTTAGCTGGTCATCTCACCTCCTAAAGAGTTCTCAGATCTACTGTGCACCCCCACTTCTTTTGCCTCCATTCTGGCTCTCCTAATCTCCAATCTGAACTGCTGCCATTCCAGTGGCCTGTGTCCTCTTTGAGGACAAGGCATTCCTTATCCGTAACTGGGTCCCCATCAAAGGGCCGCGGTCATTGGACGCATTCACTCAGAAGTAGGAGAGTGAGAATCTTGGACTCTGGAGCCAGACTGCCTGGGTTTATTCCCAGGTCTAACTGTTAGTAATTGCATGTCACATGTGCCTCAGTTTCTTTATAGGTAGAAATGGGTTGTCATGCAAATTAAGTGAGAATACATGTGTAGTGCACTTATGACAGTACAGACTGTTAGCTATTATTATGAATTGCTCCTCGCTGTAATCCATCCTCCATACTGCAGCCTGGGGTTGGGTTTTGTTTTGTTTTTTTCTTTCAATATACATTTATTGAACACCTACTACACGCCAGGCACTCAGGGACGAGAAGGATGAACGAGATAGACCACTAGGTTTCTGTCCTGGAAGAACTTGTAATCTAATGGCAGAAACAGATGTAAACTAACCAAGAAGCAAGATAGGCAGATTGCAACAGGTGCCAGGTAGAAAAGGGGGTGACTGGATAAGAGCGCAATGGGGTAGAAAGGGCTGGAGAGCAGTGTGTGGAGGGCAGGAGGGTACAGGCAGTGTGGGCCACAGGAAGGGGACTTTATTGCAAATGCCTTGGGAACACATTAAAGAGTTTCAAGCAACATGCTTGGAATTTCATTTTGAAAAGATCTCTTGAGCTAACCTGTGGAAATTGAATTTTATGGAAATACAAACAACTAGTTGGAGAATACTCTCATTTTTTATATTAAAGTCATAGGAATGTATGTACTCCTTAAACACACACAGGAATGTACTCCTTAAAAAAATCCATCCCAAAGATCCATATCATAGAGTGCACAAGTCCCATGCTCAAAGTAGAGGTGAGTTCCTTGTCAAGATCTCTTAGTGCTGTAATTACATTTTCTTTTTCTTTTCTTTTCTTTTTTTAAATATTTGGCCTCATTAAAGTTTTTTTTTTACTTTTTTTTTTTATTTTGGCATATTATGGGGGTACAGATTTTAAGGTTTCAATAAATGCCCATTTCCCCCCCTTCCCCCACAAGTCTGAGTCTCCATCATGACCATCCCCCAGATGGTGCACATCTCACTCATTATGTATGTATATACCCACCCCCCTCCACCCTCCCACCTGCCCAATACCCTATTACTGTAGTACCTATGTGACCACTTAGGTGCTGTTCAGTTAATACCAATTTGCTGGTGAGTATATGTGGTGCTTGTTTTTCCATTCTTGGGAAACTTCACTTAATAGTATGGGTTCCAGCTCTCACCAGGAAAATATAAGATGTGCTATGTCACCATTGTTTCTTAGAGCTGAATAGTACTCCATGGTATACATATACCACATTTTATTAATCCATTCTTGGATTGATGGACACTTGGGCTGTTTCCACAGCCTTGCAATTATGAATTGTGCTGCTATAAACATTCGAGTGCAGGTGTCTTTTTTGTAGAGTGTCATTGGATCTTTTGGGTAGATGCCCAGCAATGGAATTGCTGGATCAAATGGTAGAATCACTTGTATCGCTTTAAGGTATCTCCATATTGCTTTCCACAGAGGTTGAACTAGTTTGCAGTCCCACCAGCAGTGTAGGAGTGTTCCCGTCTCTCCGCAACCACGCCAGCATTTATTGTTTGGAGACTTTTTGATAAAGGCCATTCTCACTGGGGTTAAGTGATATCTCATTGTGGTTTTGATTTGCATTTCCCTGATGAATAGAGATGCTGAGCATTTTTTCATATGTTTGTTGGCCATTCTTCTGTCTTCTTTAGAAAAGCTTCTGTTCAAATCCTTTGCCCACTTTTTAATAGGGTGTTTTGTTTTTTAACAAATGCAATTGCATCGACCTCCTACTTAAAATCATGTACCAGCTGCCCGTGACTCATAAAAACTTCAGCCTTCTTAGCATGAGAATGAAGCCCATGTCTCCTATCCCATTTCCAGGCCTTTACCTGCAAACACCTTTGCCCTATGATGCTCACTGCTCTGCTGTCATGTCAGCCTCTTCTTCTCTCCTGGTATAGCTTCACGCTCATCTTTGTGCCGCAAATGGTACTTGCTCTTCAATGTGACTGCCCTAGATAGAGCTGATTGCTTCTTGCCTATACCTCTATTATAACACTTTTATGTTGCATTATATTATTCTTTATTTATCTGTTTCTCTCTAAGTAGACCCCAGTGAGAGGTTCATTAAGAGGAAGGCCCCCTCTTGTCAGACCATAGGTTATTATGTTATGATTTTTGGTGTGGAAAAATATGGTCATCCTAAACATGCAGTGTTTACTTGATAAGTACAGAAGGAAGGAAGAGAGGGAGGGCCGCAAATCCGGAGATGCCGTGGGCAGTGAGCACCATCCTTTGTGGTTCCTGGTTGGGCAACACTGAGCCCCTGCTAGGGGGCCCTGCAGGGCCAGTATTCCAGGCAGCAGGATGTGTGGCCCAGATCGATTTTTTTTCTTTCTAGCCTTTCTCCCCATTAGTCTTTTTTTTTTTGAGACAGGGTCTCACTTTGTTGCCCAGGCTAGAGTGAGTGCCGTGGCGTCAGCCTAGCTCACAGCAACCTCAAACTCCTGGGCTCAAGCAATCCTTCTGCATCAGCCTCCCATGTAGCTGGGACTACAGGCATGCGCCACCATGCCCGGCTAATTTTTTCTATATATTTTTAGTTGGCCAATTAATTTGTTTCATTTATAGTAGAGATGGGGTCTCGCTCTTGCTCAGGCTGGTTTCGAACTCCTGACCTCGAGCAATCCGCCTGCCTCGGCCTCCCAGAGTGCTGGGATTACAGGCATGAGCCACTGCTCCCGGCCTCCCCATTAGTCTTGAAACAAAAAGAAATGGGAGGCAGATGTTTCAAACAGCCTACATACATCTTCTGCTTAGGCCTGGCCACAGCTACCACTTGCCCTCTCGCCACTTGCTCTCTCCCTCTGATGCCTGCATCTCCCACACACAGCATAGCATCCACCTGAGAAGGTGTCAGAAACCTTGCTGGGGCCAGAGAGCTTCTAGGCCATACCTAGATGGCCCAGCCTTTAGCATCCCCTGGTACCCCAAGGATGAGAGTCAAGTGACAGGGTATCTGAAGTTCATGGGATTTCCCTGGCAATCACCTCATCTCTTCTTACTGATAAATTCAGTATTTGGTATGGCAGCATGACTCCAAGGGGATTTGCAGTCTAGGGTTTTAAGGTATCATTGCACACTTTGAGCTCTCAGATATCTGTGTGAATGGAGGGCAGACAAACATGAAAAAGCAAAAACATTTATATTTGACATTAGAATATATCACGTAGTTTTATGTCTCCTTTTTTCATTAGGCAGCAGCAATTTGCCTAATGATGTTTTGCTTAGACTAATGCTAAGGTAAGTTTATATTCCTCAAGCACGCCCTGACTGTTGTAGCAAGGCATCACCAGAGTGTGCCAGAAGCCAACCTGGGATTCAACATTTGGCACATATAACTCCCATGTGGATAAATCTCATCTAAATAGTTTACTATCGACATCTTCAAGGAGGTTGGATATATGTCCAAAATATTGGTATGCTGACTAACATCTCTTAATTTATGAAGCACTTCCACATACAGTCTTGGATTTAATGCAGCAAGGCCCTGGGGCAGGTAGTATGATTCCTGTCTTACAGGAAGAATTCTTCGAGCCCAGCCAGTGCAGAGGAAAGAGGAAAGGCAACACAGTGGTGCAGGGGGCGTTGAAGCCAGGTTTTCCATCTGCAAGTTCCACATTCTTCTAACTACTTGTGTTAATGGTATTGTGGGTATATTTCTCTCATTGTCAAGGCCATACGTTAAATGATCTTTCAAGATCCTTTCCAATTTTACGATATTATCTGTGATCCCATATGGGGTCCCAAGCCAACCAGAGCATCCAAGGCTTCCTGGAAATCTGAACTTACCATTTTCCCCATACACTGACCTGCTCCACCCTTGATTAACAGATGGGAAAGTTTTATGCTCTCTTCTTTTCCTCTTCTTAACTCTCAGAGTCTTCTGTCTCAAGAAAAAGACAAAAAGAAAAACCAGCCAGTGATTAAAAAGTGAGAGAGAAATAAACACCAACATTAAATTAATGCACGGCATTTGCTGGATGTATTACTTGCTTTTCAAGAAGGTCTGTTTTGTTTCAGAAAGAGTGTCTAGGAAAATGGAGAACAATGCTAAGTAAACCAGTGAATCATTTCTAATACTGCTTAATACTCTGTTATAAGAAAATGGAAAATGAATAGACGTCTATTCCTTAAAGCTAAGTAACATGATAGCCCATATAATGGAAATATGGATCTCTGAATATATAATCATTTTAATACCGTTATTTATTGAGTGCCTCTTTCTCAAGAAGCTCAAGGTGGTTTTTTTTTTAGCATTATCTTAGTAATTCTCACATTTCCCCAACATGTGGGTTATGGTGCTCCATTTTACAGAAGAGGAAGATGGCACCCAGAGAAGCTGAGTGACTTGCCTAGAACTACTCAGCAAGTCAAGGTCAATGTCAGGATTAGAACTTAGTTCTCCTCACACTAGATTTCCAACCAGCAAAGTGAAATCTACACATGTGAGATGTGTAGACAACAGATCCACCTGTGTATTTTCTGTGGAGGAGAATTAACTGCTTGCTTCCTTTTTTCCTCTTGGAGTCAGAGGTGGAAAGTGCACGCTAAACCAACATGCGGCAAGACAGTTCATTGCAGACGCCCTGGGGAGGCCATCCGTGGGGTCCTGTGGTGGGACAAGGAGAAATCATCACTTTCTGCCTCTCCCAGGAGTCATGGAGAGACTGTTCTCTTCCCTCTTCAACCCAAGAAGGTTTTATTGACCATTGACCACTGCTGGGAGTTGACTATTAACAAGAAACCTTTCCGTGAATTGCCATTTCGTTCTGAAGGCTGTCAAAGGCACGTAGAGGACATGATGGCCCTTTGTCATGGGCTATGGCGGAGAGGGGAAAGGGTGACAAGGCTACATAGCCTTTACATGGATCCAGGAGAACCTGCTGCACGTCTGGTCCACTCTGCTCTGCTTCTTTGGGGTGGCTGAGGTGGAATCGAGTTCTGAATGTTGGAATCACTGGCTTCCAGGAGTCATTCATTCTTCCAGAAGAATGCCTAGCCTTGCCCTAATTGCTTCCCTGGAGAGCCCAGGGGAACTCTCATGATTCATATAGTACAACCCCTGGAAACTCCAGGAGTTATGGAAAGTGGCTGTGCCAGATGGCTTTCTTCTTCCCCCAAACATCTTTAACACATGTCACCATAGGTCAGAAAACAGTATTTCTTGCCCATTGAGCAAGGCATCAGTATAAAAGGAAGTTCCCACCTTTATTACAGACCCCCTACTCCTCCCCCTTCACTCACAGCTGTCATTAGACAGAAAGGGAGCAAACACACATATAACCCTTGCTATGCAGTAACTCAGTTAGTTCTCAAAATCCCACAAGGTAGCTTTTATTATTGCCCTCATGTTACAAAGGAGGAAATGGAGATCTAGAGGTTAAGTGACTTGCCCAGGGTCACTTAACATTTAAAGTGGTAGAGCCGGGACTCAATCCTGAGCAGTCTGGCTCCTGAGTCTGGGTTTTAATTCACTACCTGCCCTGCCTTGTCTGGTGCTGGTGTCCCATGCATTTGGCTCCAGACCCTGGGAAGGCAATCGCAATCCTACTGTTATATACTGTCATTTCTTTCAGTGCACAGAGTGAAGTATTCTTGAATTAACAGATTTTTTTTTTTGTAAAGATAAGAGGAGTTTTTAATATGTAGGGGGAGTTTAATGCCACTTCACAGCTTCCTGGGCAGCCCGACTGCTGCCATTCAAAGGACATCAACACACCAGGGCTGTGATCAGCTGATGGCCAGCCCTTTGGATCGCTCCCATCATGAAAGAGCACCATGATGCTGACTCTGGTGTGGTCCGTCTGAAGCACAGTCCAAAAGTCACGAGAACCAGTTCTAATTTTGCTGCCATCTAATTTTCAATTCCATCAGCAGGGCTTGACCTGTCTTCAACATTTGGGGCACAGACTATATATAATCACTTGTCTACTTCCAAAGTGGTTGTATTCACCAGAAGGACTGGCTCAACTTGCAGTCAACAGAGATGCATGTAAATCAATACAAATGCCTATAAATACAACAGTCAACAATAAATGATGACGGTTATAAATAAATAATGTTTAAGAGTACTTTAAGGGGGTGTGTAGGTTGGGTTTCTGCTGGCATTGGGGAGAAGGCGTGGGATTAATTAGGGAGTTTATTGGAGCAAGTTGCAAAGATTAAAAGGAGAGAAAGATGCAGTACAGCTGCCATTCGAATGAAGGAGAGCATGGCATGACTATGGCCCAGCTTGATGAATGAGCACCAGAGAAATTGAAGCCATCACCAATGATTTGAGCGAGGCACTTAACCTCCCTGGGTCTCGGTTCTTCCATCTGTCAGTATGGAAAATTGGGTATTGAAATCAAGAGAACACAGTGAAGCACTTTGAGTCCTTCAGAAGAAAAGCATCACTATCACACATCCTTTGGGTTAAGGAAAATCAATTATTTGGAAGAAATGCCTATGGCTTATGACACCTGATTTGCCCCCAGCACCAGTAACTCAGATGTCTTCTGGGAAGGAAGCAATCTAAAGCATCCGCATAGGAAAAATAGTAGGCGTTCAGAATCTTGCAAGGAACATACTTCTCTTTGGCATCATGTAAACAGCATGGGTTTAGCCTAAGGCCCAAGCCACACCTGTAATAAGCCCAGACCCAAATCTCAAGTGACTGCCCACTCCTTGCTCTCCTGGCTGGCGTCAGTCAATCACAAGCAGAATCAGATGTTGCCTTGCCAGTGCGACTGATATGCTTCTGGGGAGCTGTGTTTATGCCTTGCTTTTGTTTGTGTGATGTTCTGTGTTTTACAACTTCAGTCTCCAGGAATTTTTCCCATGGCTGTGCATCATTCGTTATCACCCATAACCAAATATGGCAGCTTTAAATAGCGCTGTCATTTTCCTCAATTTCACTTGTTGTGATACAATCAGGTATAGATTTCTGACACTGAGCATCTAATGGGGTTTCAGATTCAGAAAGCTACAATAAAAGATTATTTTCCCCCTGTATATCTCATTTGAGAGACACAGAGTGGAACAGTCTTGAGCGACAGGGCACACGGAAGTCGCGTACGTGTGCCTGGAGAGACGCTGGGGTCAAGAAGGACACTGGGGTGGACAGAGCTAGTGAATTCTGCTGCAGTGGGTGTGTAGGCATGATCGGTTTCTCTACCCCCTCTGGACTCTGGGTGTGGGTTCTGCCCTCTCTGTGTCTTCCTGTGTCTGCCACCGGCTCTTGGGATGCTGAGGAAGACACAGCCATCCCATGATGGACACGGGAGTGACTGACTGGGGACTTGGATTCTGCTGCTCTGAAGTCTTTGCTTCCTTTGTTAGAGGATTTGCATAGTGATGGGGCCAGACATGCTCAAATGGTCCTCTGCCCATTCTTCTCCTGTTCCCCTCCCTAAGATACGGGGCTTTGTCCATCAAGTCGTTTCATTTTCCCAGTAACACCTGAGTACTCCGTGTGGACCAAGCACGGATGCACCATGAGTCCGAGAACTTGCAGTTGGTATCACAGGGCAGTTCCACGGTCTAGGCCACACCGTAAAGGAAAACCAGCTCACGCCACCCCAGAGGTCACTGATACCCTGCTGCAAGGTCATAAAGCCCGAGAACGGCTGCCACCTTGGCAGAAGATGAGCTATTTACATCCTCTCTGTGCACCCTCTGGGCTGTTGTCCCAAAGAGGAAAGTAAAACTGTACCCCAGGTGGTTCAGCAGTGGGCCTGCTGGCTCTCCAAGAAGGAATGGAAAACCATCCAGAAGAGAAGCTGAAAACCACCCATGACTGTGGCTACGCAAATGTAACAGGACCGTGCAGAACTGCCTCCCTCCCACCTGCCTCAGATGCAGCCGTGGGAACAGCTGTTGTTACTTGGAGTTTCTCAGCTTCTTCTAGCTTCTTATGGATAACGAAAGCTCAGAAAGCTGGTTGAGTTTAGCTCAGTGCTGGAATAGGTAGTTCCCTTTCGTGTTTCTTGGAACCACAGTATAAAAATGACATAACCTGCATGGTAGGTTGTGCCATGATCGATGCAATCTTGAGCTTGAAAACTTACCTGTTCATAGAGACCCTGAGCTTAATACTGATTTCCGGTCCTCTCTATGGACTTCCTGGATTCCTAGGATCATAGAATCATAGAATTTTTCATTGAGATGGTCCTCAGGGAGCATCTGGGCCAGTGGTTTCACAGTAAATGAGAGGAGCAAGCCTGGCTCAAGGCAAGGCAGCAGAGGGGCTGAGAGAGAGCGCCCTGTCCACAGTGGGAGCCACCCCTCGGCTCCAGCCTATTGGGAACTTGGACCCAGGGTTGCCAGATCAACCCATTAAAAAAAAGCCAGAGATCTAGATTTATATGTGAAATCTCCTAATCATTTAATGCTTGCAACTAATGCAAAATGGGTAAACACTGCGGGGTAAACAAAGCAAGTCTGTGGGCTGTATGTGGTCCATAGGCTGCTGGTGTGTCACCTCTGATCTAGTCCAGCTCCAGCTGAATCCAGAGAGGGGTGAGCACTTGCCTAAGATCACACAGCTAATGACGTGGAACAGCTGACTTAACTGCACCCTTCTCATTGCATTTTGTTTTCCCGTGGAAAATGGTGGGGTCCTTGGCATCCAGGGTTTTGTTCCTGGCTCTATTCTCTGGCTCACATGACTCTGGACAAACACATCCCTGGGCCTGGGACAAACCATGTTTTCCATGGCATAGCGGGATGAGCCCTGGGCTGAGTCAGAAACTGCGGGTTTGGGTCCTAGCTCTTCCGCTTACAAGCTGTGTGACCTTGGGCACATCCCTTGACTGCTCTCGGCTTTGATTTCTTCACTAGTACAATGAAAATAATAATTTGTGCCTCCCAAGAGTGTTTTGAGGTTTACATGGGAAGGTCTTACCATGTGGGAGATCACCCTACAAACAGATCCCAAGGATGCCTGTTGTATGAGCACCCTCGTGAGAAAGATGTGAGTGTCGGGCGGGTGGTGCTGTGGTCAGACCCCGGCACTGCAGGCAGCAGCAGCTCAAAGGTGCTCTCGGGGCCTGCTCCGAGCCACCCCCAGAGGACACCAGGCAGCACATCAGGGGCACTGAGGGCTGTTCCTCTCCCCCAGCACAAAGATGCCCTCCTCCTAGGAGGTGATGTGGCCATGCTGCTGTTCCGTTTCATCTACTGAGATCAGGGCTGGGTAGGTGCGTTGGAGCAGCCCCTGCTACACCTTCATGCCCAGCATCACTGAAACCAATTCCCCAGGACCCCAGGAAATGCAGTCTGGGGCCTGACCCACACTCGCCACAACCTCTGCCCTCCCCTGCCCTGCCCTGCCCAAGGGCTGCGTCGACTGAATGTGAACGGTGAATCTTGTTTTTATCTCCACTTCCAGGGACGCAAACCCGGATATTTCTCCTTCCTGGACCCGTTTTCTCCCGGCGTCTGGCTCTTCATGCTTCTAGCCTATCTGGCTGTCAGCTGTGTCCTCTTCCTTGTGGCTCGGTACTCTCCTCTCCCCTTCCCTGTCCTCACACCGCCACCTCGTGCCCACCTCTGGGAACTGCATGGGGAGGGTTGGGGGGGGGGGAGGAGAGAGGCGGGTTGAGAAGACCTGGTGCCAAAGCAGAGGGATGGGAGAGGGACTGGGGACCTGAAATGCTCTCTGCCGGGCTGTCGACCTCGGGCTGCCCATCCAAACGTTCCCCACCACGCACGGCGCAGACAGGTGAGCTTGCCTGGATTGACCTCCTGCACCCCTGCCTCTTGCCTCCTACCGCTCCGCCCCTCCTCCCCCTTCATGCCCCCTGCTTGTGTGGGAGCCTTGGGAAAGAGAAGAGGGGAATAGGGTGGCAGGAAAAGCACTGTGATTAAGCACTATGCATTTGGCTGCCCTGGCATATGTCCTTGCCAGGGTCTGCCACAAAGCGCTGAATGACAAGAAACAGAGCCTGCAAATCCGGGGTAGGGGGACTGGAGGCCACAGTGGCACAGGCCAGGGAGAAGGCCTCCTCTGCGGGAGCCTGGATCTGCCTCTGAAAACACAGCTGCCTGTCAAACGAGATCTGGGAGGGTGACAGGCTGCAAGAGGGCAGGATAGAGGGAGGCGTTTTCGAGTAGTGTTGAGTTGAGACAAATGGGCCAGATCGGGTGGAGAGAATAAACCCCCTTCTGTCCCCAGCAAGCCAGGGACTGCCCCAGCCCTATGGAAAAACCCAAGGAGCTTCCCAAGGCTGTGGCCTCCCAAGAATGTGTGCAGAGAAGGTTGTTTCTCTCTGAGACTATAGGCTATGGGACCAGCCTGGGCTTCAGGAGAGCCAGCGTCCTACCCAGAAGTGGAACAAGCGCTGGTGGCTCCTAGACCACTCGCTCAAGTCCCTGCTGCCTGCTCAGCCCCCAGCTCACCGCAGTGAAGGGCCCAAAAGGGCTGTTATGTGGGAGCAGAGAACTGCTCAGGATGAGCTTCTAGAAATCTGGCGGTGGCTCTGTTTGCAGGTGTCTCTTCAGTTGTCACCTTTGCCTCTGGGCAACAGTGGCAGGGGCAGATAGTTCTATAGTGTCCCTTCCATCTCTGCAGGGTGGGGGCCCCCAAGTGTGTGGATCCAAGGGAGCCCGTGCTCTACCCAATCGGGAGAGGGAGCAGCAGTGTCCACAGGGTGAACCCCGGGCAGTTCAGCCCGGGGAAGGGCTGCATGACCCCATCTGTGCTTCTTCTGGTGGAGGAAAAGCCACGATCAGGACCGTCCTCAGTGGCCCACAAGACGCAGCCAAACAAAGAAAAGCCCTGTTTACAATCCAGTAGTCCTCAAAGGCGGCCGAGTTTGCTGTCCAGGCGCCACCTATCCCCGTGGGGCCTGTGGGCATCACCGCTGTCAAGTGTCTGCTGTCAGTGGCGGCTGAGAGGTGCCGGAGCTCACAGGCTGTCTGACACGTCCCCTCTGCACGTGCCGCGCTGAGCAGCTCCGCGCCACCAAGCTGTCTGCGGGAGCCTGGCTCCCCGTCTGCAGTTCACACTTGCCGCCTCTGACTGAGCCCCCTCGAGTGGCAGGCCACGGCTCCCAGGTCACCTCGAGGGCCCCGGGAAGGGTCCTGGGGCTTGGTTACCGGGCACACAGCAAGCCTGCTTCACCGTGCCCGCGGCAGCCTGGAGCTTTCCGGCCAGCCCTGAGGTCCCTCTTCTCTGTCCCCGCGCCTACACACGCTGTCCTCAGCACCCAACACGAACAAAAAGATTAACTGCAGCCTCCCCCCCCCAATACTAAAGGGCTCACCATGCAGCGTATACACATGTGAATGAGATGTCTGAGCCCACGGTGTTCTGTCCTAAGATAGTGGTTTTCAAATAGGGTTCTATGGAGCACGAAGGCTCCTCGGAGCTACCAGAGACTTCGGGGTGAAAGGAGAGGCAGGCAGGGCCCCAGGCCCCAGCGCCTCTTCACCCAGCCCAGCTCCACTTTTATCTCTTATATGTTGTACTTCTGGGTAAGATGTTAGAGGGGAAAAATGCTTGAAGACTGCAGCTCTCAGGCAGCCATCCCCAAGCAGGAGGGTCGTCAGAGTCATTGCACAGGGAGCTTTGACACACTTGAATCCCTGGTCCCAGCGTCTCAGAGTCCCTCTGGGGGTGGGGCCTGGGAATCTATATCTCTGAGGTGCACCAGGGGCCTCCATGGGTCTGTAGGCTTGGAAGCCTCCCAGGCGAGGCACCGTGAGAGCCAGCCAGCTGCTCGGGACACGCAGAGGGAGGGAGCGCACCTCACAGGCCAAAGGGGACACACCTGTGTTAGGTTCAGGAATGGGGGCCTTGATGGAAACAGGAGTGGGCGGCTGTAGGGACAGCAAGCGCACCCTGGGCTGAGGGGAGGATGGGAGAGCCCGGTGACGGTACAGCCTGGGGCACACAGCACCTCACCCTGCTGGTGGGCGTGCCCGTGCACGCACATTCTCTTGTCAGAGCCGGGAGGCTTTGCGTGGCACACGGGAGTCGGGTGGGGCTGTACGCATGTGCCTGGCAGGCAGGTGCAGAAAGGGCACTCTACAAGCCCCAGACACTGCGGGCTGCTCAGAGAGAGGCCAGCGTGGAGGCTGAGAGGGACCCGGGTGGGGAGGGAAGAGGTCCCCGCCTCACTGGAGCGCAGAGGGCGTAGAGCAGCCCTGCTCAGCCCTGTGCGCCCCTCACACTCACCTGCGGGGCTTTAAACAACTACTGACGCCCAGGCCCCGCTGGGAAAATGAAATCAGAATTTCCACAAGTGGAATGCAAGCACTGGCATCTTTTAAAAATCTCCCAGAGGAGTCTGAAGTGCAGGTGGGGTGAGAACCTGGCCTTAGAGACTGTCCAGGCCATTGGTTCTCGGTGCAGACACTGGACCAGTGGCACCAACATCGTCTGGGAACGGCAGGTGCTTAGGCCTCACCCCAGACCTACTGGTCCAGAAGCCCCCAGGGTGGGGCTGGGCAATCTGTTTCAACAAACCGTGGTGGCTCTGAGGCAGGCGAAAGTTTGAGAGCTACTGCTCTGGGCTGAGGGCGTTCAAATCATGGTTTATGGGACTCCAGGGTCTCTCTCCGGTTACCCTGGCGCAGAACGAGCAGCTTCCCAGGCTGTCCACCCTTGACCCTTCCGGCTCCCAGTCCAGGAGCGCCACTTTCACTGATATTGTTTACTGGAGTTCCACACCAGCATGTATCTGGGGGAAAAAAACCGTGTCCAACTGCTTCATTTTGGGTTGGGAAAGTCCAAGCCCAGCAAAGAAAGGGAGGTGGCTTGCTCAAGGACACAAGGCCAGTCACTGAGCCGCAAAGGGAAGGCCGGGAAGGGCAGCCCCCCACAGCCCACCTCCCCAGCCTCCTTCCCTTCACACCCTCCTCCGCCACACTGGTGCATGTCCCTTTTCTCCCACAGGCTGACGCCCTACGAGTGGTACAGCCCACACCCGTGTGCCCAGGGCCGCTGCAACCTGCTGGTGAACCAGTACTCCCTGGGCAACAGCCTCTGGTTTCCGGTCGGGGGCTTCATGCAGCAGGGCTCCACCATCGCCCCTCGCGCCCTGTCCACCCGCTGCGTCAGCGGCGTCTGGTAAGGCCCCAGGCACAGGCCGGCCAGGCCTTCAGTGGTGCTGGAACTAGGCCAAGTGGGGCGGGGGGACGCCGAGGGGACCCTCTAGATGAGCCCAGCTGCTGGCGGGCAGGAGCCCTAGTGGCCCCACGTGAGAGCCCCAGAGCTCTGCCTTTCACGACAGACCCTCCTCGGGGAGTGAGGTGCATTCTGCCAGCTCACAAGGCCGGGCAGCGGATGGGGCCCGCCTTGTACCATCTTCTCCCCTCCCCCCACTCGGTCTCTGGGGTCTGGGTGTGCAGGGGAGCCGAGGCAGGAGGGGAGAGAGGGGGAGTGGGAAAACAGCCTTGATGACCTTCAGCAAAGCTGCGATAACTCCTGACCTGAAAATGACCTGCAGACCTGAGAAGGCATATGCAGATTTATGCAAATAGGAGTCTGCTAGCAGGAAGTCCCCACAGGAGGAAGCCAAGCCTGGCTGCCACATCATGCCCCCTCTGCCAGCTTTCTCAGGCTTTGTCCCTCTGCACCTGGCTCTGGGGCTTGCTGGCCTGCCCACCCCAGCAGGTGTGGAGAATGAAGGCTCTGGGCCGCTCAGCGTTGAGCGAATAATCCCATGTGTGGGAAAGCTCTTTGAAAAATTGAAAGTGCTACATAAATGTGTGGGCTAGTAATTGTTATTAGACCATTATGGGGGGTAAATGAAAAAATTATATATATATTATAATTTTATAAACACACACATGCACACAACACACACACATATACACACATAACCTAAAGAGGCAAGTTTGCAGAGCACAAGGTTTTGACCCTCTCTTAAAAAATCCACTGTAGGTCCGGCTGCCACAGCATACAGGACTGACAACCTTGATCCTCTCTCCTCTTTCTCAACCAGATTAGCCAAGTGAAAGCAAGAGTGGTGTTCCTACCGTTGGGTACTGGTGCCGGGGCAGAGGGTTGGTCTGGACAGAGTTACTAGGGCAGCCACTGGAGCTGGGGCTGTCGGGAGGTGACACAGCAGGGACAGTGAGCTCCCCACCACACACATATACACCATCTGGGGTTTTCATTTTCCCTGATAAGCAATAAGTATAGTAGGATTTAAACCACTTGCACAAGATGCTCACCTGTTACCAAACAGTGCAGAGCAGTCAACGTGGAGAACTGGGGTTCACGTCCCCAGGAGGAGGGGAGGGTTTCAGCAGGGATGGCCATGAAGTTTCCTCAAAATCCAGGAAATCTGGGCAGGAGCCCTGGGAGATGAGCAGGCACCAGCTGAGAATGTTGTTCTCTTTCTCCCCGAGGCTTTTCCTTCCAGAGGGTGCACGTTCCCTGGGGGCAGGAAGGGCCCCATTACCTGTTTCATCTGCCTGGCAGCTCCCCTCCGCCCAGCCCTGGAAATCCTTCCTGCAGAACCCGACCTTCCTGCTGGCTGCCCGGCCCTTAGTCCAAAGACTGGGCGCAGCTTTAACTAGCTGGCCCCAGGTGGCTTGGCCACCCTGTCCCAGCACTAATGAGAAGCCACCACAACAGGTCCTCCACAGCCCCTGACCCCACGTTGTCAGTGAGCCCGTCTGCCTCACGGAGTTCTTAGCTATTCTTTCAGGGCTTGGTTTCCTCTGGGGAGCAAGAGGTAAGCTACTGTGGCCTACCTTGGCCTCCTCGCTCAGAGCAAGTGATAGAAAATGCCACGTCGCTCACAAGAATGCCAGCTTTACAACTGGCAGTGGCCCTCAGTCACAGGAGCAGGGCTCACGGGCCCCTCCGGAGTCAGTATGGGCATCATTAGCTTCTCAGCAGAGGCGAGGGGGGCTGGCCCTGAGCCACTAATGCCCTCTGATCGGTTCCCTTGTGACCAGTGGCCTAAACAACCACCCAAGGTGGAACGGCTGCCAGAAGGTAGCCATGGGGCTGAGGGAATCTCCGCGAACAACTCTAAAGCGAAATCCACACCCAGGGCTCATTAACCCAGGGCTCTAAGCAATGCAGTAAGCAGCTGCAGAATGCCAGCTTCCTCCCGGGGCTTGCCCGCTCCCAGGCCACCTTCCAACAGCGTGGGGGAGCTGAGGCAGGAGCAGGGAAGCAGGTAACAGGTAGGGAAGGCAGGAAGGAGGCAGCCACGTGATTCCATCCCATATTCGAGGGTCTCCACACATTTCTCTATATCTCACACTCGTCTAGTCCTTTACAGATTACTGATCACTAATGACGTATTACCTCATTTGCTCTCACAACTCTCCGAGGCCAAGCAGAGCAGGCATTATTATTATCCCCATATATTTAGAAGACAAGTAAGCAGGCTCAGAAAAGTGAGTGGCTTTCCCCATAGGCTCACAGGTAGAAGGTGACAAAGCCAGAACCAAAACCCAGTTCACCTCACGGGTGGGCACTGGATGCCCCTTTGCTTCACTGCTGCTGGGGCAGCCGGCAGGAGCTCTTGGTCACAGTGGCAAAAGGGGCAAAGGGACTTTCTGCTCTTGAAAATCCGCCTGGCAGCTCCAGCTGCTGAGTCCTGTGGCAGACACTCACCACACACGAGTTGGCGATGTCTTCATAATGGGTAAAGCCTCGTGAATTCAGAATCCACTGGTTCAGAATTTGTGATTCTCCAACCTAAACTGTGCTCAGATCTATCTTTGAAACCCCTCTGGATTGGGAAGCAGATCCATACTGTTGACCAGATGGGAGAAGGCTTGTTTAACCTACTACCGTGAGCAAACTGTGTTTAATGGCTTCAGCAGATATGCTGCCTGAGTTGCAAAATTATTCTAATTTTAAATGACTTGATGAAACAATCTTCTAGTTTGAAATAGCATGATCATTGTAAAAGTGTTTTCTATTAATAATTCCAGCATTTCAGCGGTTCAAAGATGCTTTCCACCTGTTAGGCTTTGTTAAAGATTTTCTGCTGTTACAATTTACAGAACTGGGTTTAAAATACGAATTTATCGGATGTGTTCCTTGGCAAGTTACTTCACTCCTCTGAGCCTCAATTTCCTCACCTGTATAATGGGGGTAAGAATTCCGCCTCCTGAGTTGTAGGGATGACGAGAGATGGCGGGCGCGGCTCGTGGCAGGTGCTCAGCACGCGGCTGTGTGCATCTGGAGGTTGGCTTCAGCATGAGGCAGGGAAGCCGTCCCCACTCCAGCTCTCAGCAGAGCCCTCAGAGCTGGCACCCGTAGCTCATTCACTAGCTCATTGCTCATAGTCTTCCAGATTGTCTCATATGCATGGACTACACCTCTTTTGAATAACAACCCAATAATCACCTCCGTTAGGAAATAAGAAAAAAAAAATCGACTGCCTTCTTCCAGGCAATGCTCACAAACTTAATTCATCTCTGTTGACATCATATGTCCTGCCTCCTTTCTCTTCCCCCACTAAGTTGCCAGCTCCTTCCGATGACAGACAGCTGGTCTGTCCTGTGTCACCACAGGCCTAGGGATGGGAGTCGAGACTCCTGGGAGTGCCCGGGCAGTGACGGCTTCCTGGTGTTTCCCTGCATAGGTGGGCTTTCACGCTGATCATCATCTCATCCTACACCGCCAACCTGGCAGCATTCCTGACCGTGCAGCGCATGGATGTGCCCATTGAGTCAGTGGATGACCTGGCTGACCAGACCGCCATTGAGTATGGCACAATTCACGGAGGCTCCAGCATGACCTTCTTCCAAGTAAACCCCATTTGGTTGCTCACCAGCATCGGGAATTGGGCTGAATGAACTTGAGATGTTTGTCCACTGGAGATGAAAACATCTCTCCTCATCTCATTATCTCTTCTGAACATCTAGTTTGGAGGTCCACATGGGGCTCATTTTTCTCCTACTCCACAAAATACCCCTGGAATGAGGTCCCAAAAGGACTTTGGGTTAATGGAAGCCTGTCCCAAAGTGTTGTGCATGAATGAATGATTGGTGGTACTTGAGATGGTTTTAGGTACAATGTGGTGGAACTATATTTTAATTGCAATAGTCTCATGTTTATTTTAATGAGAAAAGTATATATATATATATATTCGGTGAATCAAACCTGCAGTTTTATTTATATTACTGATTAGGATAGGACTAATATATGCCTTTAAACATTTTAATTGAGTTAAATTTTATAGGTAGTGCTTAGAGCAAGATTTAAGTAATATACAAGTGATTGAAGTTTGAGGAACACTAGATTAAGACCAACCGGTTTCACTGATTCCAGACTAGATAGGTATCAGATAGGGACCCTGTTGACTTCTTTGGGTTTCCCTTGCGAGGGTCAGGAGAAGGCCCTGCCACAGTGATGTCTTTGCTGAGACAGCAACTGATTGATCACCAAGGCTGACAGAACCAGGCCAGGCAGAATGGTAGTTTTCATATGCTTCAAGATCTCTAAGGAACCAGATTCTCCCTGGGGTTAATAGATATATAACCAACCCAATATACAAGAAGTTCATTTTCACATGAAACAAGTCCAAAGCCTTCAGCTTTCTGTTGGCATAGAGACCAGTGAAGTCATCGTACAAACACAGGGTTTGGATAGACCCCCAGAATTCTGTCTTGTTATTATTTGTAAAACAGAAGCCAGCACTGGATATGTGATCAATCATTTGGTTTGGAGTGGATGGAAAATAACCAGCCCTGCTTCCTCAGATGGTATCTCTGTACAAGTCCTGAAGGAACCTGTGTTTACTGCTCCAACCTCAGGGACAAGAGAGGGACACGACCAGAATTTCGATTCTGCCAGGAAACAGAGGTTGGCAGTGGAAGACCTCTCTAGGGCAGATGAGGCAAAACTGATCATCAAACCAGTAGGCAGAATTGACAGTGCCCGAGGCCCCTGCTGCTTCCCCATCTTTCTGTCAAAGGCATCAAAGGCTCAGCTCCCTCCTCCCCCATTATGCAATGTCAGGGAGCATCTTGCAGTGGGAGATGGAGGGACAAGTGGCTGACCGTAAAGAGGGGGTAGAGCTGCAGAAGGGCCGGCACTTGAAGGCCCACTTTTATTCCCTCCCCTTTTAAACCAACATCTCCTTCCTCTTTTCCCAATCCTGCTTCCTTTTGTTGTTTTCCCAGAATTCCCGCTACCAGACCTACCAACGCATGTGGAATTACATGTATTCCAAGCAGCCGAGTGTGTTTGTGAAGAGTACAGAGGAGGGAATCGCCAGGGTGTTGAATTCCAACTATGCCTTCCTGCTGGAGTCCACCATGAATGAGTACTATCGGCAGCGAAACTGCAACCTCACTCAGATTGGGGGCCTGCTGGACACCAAGGGCTATGGGATTGGCATGCCAGTCGGTATGCAGGAGAGCAGCAGCCTCTTTGGGTAGCTTCGTCCAGGCAGGGTCAGGGAAGCTAAAACTACTGAACATAGCATTGACTTCAATAACCCCAGTGGCTAGAACCAATTTAACAGTGACCTTAGGTGGCATTCTCAATGTTTAAAAAAAGCAAAGTGACATACTTCTACTAGTCAGTGATCAGTGCCTTAATTATTAAGGACCTAGTTGATAGTTGATCAATTTTTCTTTGATTAATTATTAAAGGGCTAATCCTAATTATTAAAGAGCATATTGATGCCCTTGGGCACTTTAGGCCTTTTGTTCCTCCTCTCTCCTGCTTCCTGCCCCTTGGCCATTTCTCTGTTGATTGACATCTCTACTAGCAGTGGAAAGAAGGAAGAGATGGTAAAATACAAATGAATTGATTTTGCTGTTTGCTAGTGTCCCTGGTGAAAAGTTTACTGCAAAAGGGGACTGACATGATTAGATGAGATGGCTTTCAAATTATTTGTGGATTTCACTGATCCATCTACTCCAAGTCAGCTCACTGTGGGTAATCATGAATGGGCAGTAAGAATCTGACCTTCTGCTTGCTGACTGGGTGCCATCTGGTTTTGTTATAGGAGGGTGGGGATGTTTGGCTTCCAGAAAGGTATCCCAGCTGTGCTGTTTAAAGGACATTCACACTTTGGGCCCTCCCTTGCTGGGAGTACCTCCTCCAGAAGATGAGGGGAGAGCATGTGTAGCTGCTGTTGTGATTTTGGTGGGGATCTGAAGATGTTCCCAGGTGATTCTGACATGCACCCTTCCCCCGAACACACATACCATTGAGAGCCACTGTTGCATGGGGTGGCCATTGTACAGGGGTGTTCTTATACAAGGCATCAGAGGAAGAAGCAGGTTTTGAGGCCATCAGATCACATGAGAAAATTGATACACAGTATGCACATCTTTGTAGTTGTATTACACATCCCTTCCATAAGTCTTTGCTTGACTCAGAGGTCTATAAATTATAGGATTCGCTTATACCTGTGGAGTATAATGAGTGTGGACTTGGCATCAGGCAGACATGGGTATGCATCCTGGTTACTGTGTGTGGTAACTCCGACAGGTTATTTAACCTCTCTAAGCATGAGTTATCTCATTCATAGAATTGTGTTTCTAAGACCTACCCCATGGGGTTATTATAAGGATTAAACATGATAATCTGGTCAGGTGCCTTACCTCTGTGTCTCATACTTAGCCTGTCCTGGGGAACATTAGTGTCTTTCCCATCTTTCCCATAGTTTCCTATGCCATTTGATAAAAGCAGATGATTTCTTAAATACTGATCAGGAACTAAGCAAATTAACACAGGCAATAATATGGTTCATTCCTGCTCTCTGTCAATTCTGACACTAGCAGTTCCACAAACTGGAGGCCTCACTCAGGGCACTAGTAATCCTGTACACCCTCCATTTAGTATTTACTAAATGAATATTTAATATTTCATTGATGTTCCCTAATGTTACAGATTGTTTGAGAAATATATTGGCTGACATTGCGTTTCAAAATGGTGGAGTGAACCATAAAATGAACTTAAGATGCACCTTGATAATAGTCTAGCAAGTTCAACAATTATAAATTTTACAAATTTAACCTAAATCTCAAATGCCTCAGAAGTTTTCATGAAACAAAACTATAGAGACTTGAAGTAAAACCAACTAACTCTGGAAATTTTCATCAGTAACCAAGGAAAAAGTGTTCTGTATCTGATATGATGCTATTTGTACATGTATAATTGTATTCATCCCCCCCAGGGGAATAAATATGGTTATTCCCATTCTATAGAGGACAGAACTGAGATTCAGAGCAAATAGGTTACTTGTCTAAGATCACAGCATAAAGAATCTGAGCCTCAGCCTAGGATGCTTGTCCCCAAATCTAGTAATTCTGACAACCAGACCATGTTGTCAAAAGGATCCAACCAGCTAGACAGGACAGGATTGGTGGGAAGGTATGCTGTGGGCTAGTCTAGGTTCTCATGAGATTGAGAAGAATATTACACCATCCATTAATGAGACAGGATTTAGGTGCAGCTGGGATTATGCCCAAGAAAGACAAATTGTGTATACTTCAGGTGGGAAGTAAGGGGGTATATAAGCATGTGTATCATTCTTAAGGGGAAGGTGAGAGCATAATTATAGAATAAACAATGTGGTTAGACCGAGGAAGATGAAGAGAAGCAGAACAAGGAGCAGCATAGAAATTTGATCAGGTGGTTTAGGAGCGAAGTAGGCACCATGAAGTGAGCACAAGAGTCCTTTCATGCAGCCCTGGTGTGTTGTGAGGTTGGGTTGAAAGAGCCTTGAAACTGGCTGAAAGGCCTTACTGGGCTGGATAGTTGTCTCTAAATCTGGAATGTTCATTAGTCTCACACCTGATAGCATCCATTATGTGACTCGCTCCTGTATCCCTCACTGCAGGTGTGTATTAAGTACCTATTCTATGTGAGGCTCTGCTGATGTTGGCCCGGTGCTGCAGGCTTGAGGTCTGCATGTCCAAGCATAGATGTGTCGATATCAGAGGAGGTTCTACCATGGAGTCGTGGGCTGTCACAGTCGGAAGAGACCTGGCAGATGTTCTAGTTCTTTGCCTCTGGAAGTATGGTCCATGGCCCTGAAGCGTGGGCATCACCTTGGGGATTGTTGGAAACGCAGAATCTCGGGCCTCCCCCCAGACCTGCTGAAACAGTCTGCAGGTCAACAAATCCCCAGGTGGTTGCTGGGCACTGGAGAAGTGCATTGAGAAGCACTCATCGCTTTGTTCCAAGCTTCCGCCTGAATCCTTCACCATGGCGTTTTCCCTCTGGGGCATCAGGCCTTCAGAGAGCTTGGGCAAGGAAGCTGGGCAGCTTAGCTGTCTGCCAGCCTCTAGGCAGCTTTTTCTTAATGATCTCAGGCCTCAGCCTGTGCTGGGACATCGAGCTTTACATGGTTTCATTTAAGCCTGTTTTGTGATGAAACCTAAATTTTAGAACCAAAGCTCCTTGACCATATCCCATTAGAAAAATTAAAAAAGAATTGCCCTGAACAGAAAAAAGCCTTCTGTTTGAGGGCAGGAGGGGCGGGGAAAATGGGATAATGAGCAGGCCAGGGGGTTCTGGTGCTTTCCGCAACAGCCCGGAGGGTTGGGGACACGTGGGAACTGGAGCCTCCAGAGGATGGACACTTCTGTCACACTCTGGGGTGGCGTTTCTCCCAGGGGTCGGTGCCTGCTCTGGGTGTAATGTAGTGAGAGTTACAAGTGCATACCTGAGAAATCAATTTAAATAAAGTAGAAATTGGACAATTGACTGAGAGGTTTGTGTCACAGAAACACAAGCTCTGAGCTGGGCGCGGTGGCTCACGCCTGTAATTCTAACACTCTAGAAGGCTGAGGCAGGCGGGTCACTCAAGATCTGGAGTTCAAAACCGGCCTGAGCAACAGGGCGACCTCATCTCTACTAAAAATAGAAACAAATTAATTGGCCAACCTAAATATATAGAAAAAATTAGCTGGGCATGCCTGTAGTCCCAGCTACTCAGGAGGCTGAGGCAGCAGGATCGCTTGAGCCCAGGAGTTTGAGGTTGCTGTGAGCCAGGCTGACGCCACGGCACTCACTGTAGCCTGAGCAACAAAGTAAGACGCTGTCTCAGAAGAAAAAAAAAAGAAACACAAACTTTGGTCTCCTGAGTGGACAGGAAGGTTTGCAACCAGCATTCTGTGTCTCAATGGACAGGTCGTTTAACCTAAATAGACCGCCTCTTTTTTTTATTTCTTTATTTTTTTTTATTTCAGCATATTACAGGGATACAAATGCTTAGGTTACAGATATTGCCTTTGCCCCACCCGAGTCAGAGCTTCAAGCATGTCCATCCCCCAGACGGTGCACACCTCACCCATTAGGTGTGAATATACCTGCCCCCAACTCCCCCTCCCACCTGCCAGACACCTGATGAATGTTACTACTATATTTAGAAAGTGCTGGGACCCAGCGAGGGAGGCAAGTGGCACAACTCCCTGGAAAGACATCATTTGACCCATCCTGGGGTATTTGGCCATCGGCTGGACGTGCCAGTCAGTGTGGAGAGAGGATAGTAGAAAAGGCGGAACCCTGCATGAAGCCAGAACTCTCTCCTCTCCACCGGGGAGATGAACAGAGTGGAGAGCAGTGGTCCTTTGGGCACGCTCTGCCCGTCACATCTGTCTCTCCTCTCCTGAGGTTGACGCAGGAGGAGTGGTCAGGGGGTGTGCTGCGAAGGGGGACAGAGTGACACTTAACAGAGCGCTCACACCCTGTGTCCTGGGCTCTCCTGTGCCCCTGCAGGCTCGGTTTTCCGGGACGAGTTTGACCTGGCCATTCTCCAGCTGCAGGAGAACAACCGCCTGGAAATCCTGAAGCGCAAATGGTGGGAAGGGGGGAAGTGCCCCAAGGAGGAGGATCACAGAGCTAAAGGTAAGGAGGTTCAGGGCCTTCCACCACCGCCCTAAAGAACCAAAGCAGCTTGTTTCTCGTGTTGAAATTCTAGGTCCGAGTAACGACTTCTAGGACACATCGAGAAGAAGCCTTGGAAGGAACCTAGGGCCAGGCTGGGCTGGCTGGGGCTCAGTTCTGTCCCAGGGCCTTACACTCTGTAGCCACCCAGTGTCCACCTGGCTCACAAGTCTTAGAGGCTCTGCCTTCACAAAGTTTCCTGAATGCAGCCACCTCCGCCCCCCAGCGCCACCGCTGCCACCCTGGCCCATGCCCCCATCCTCTCGCACCTGTGCAGTCACCATTGCCTGGTCTCCTTCTCCCACTTCTGCATTTCTACAGTGTATTCTCCACTAGTAGCCAGAGCAGTCCTTTTTTAAAAGGCTAATTTGATTGCATTTTAAAATTCCCCTACGCAAGCCTTCCAATGGCTTCCCATCTCACTGGGAATAAAATTCAAGGCCCTGTGTGATCTGTCCCCCTCAGCCTACCCCTCTTCCTCCTGTCGCCCAAGCCTCCCAGCTGGCTCTTCCACCCCAGACCCTGTGTACCTGATCCCCCCTCCTCGGCTCCCTGAGGAGGCTGCCCTAGGAGAGGTCTTCACTCTCACCCTCCACATCGCCCCATCACCTCAACCCGGCCCTATGTCTCTTTTCAGACCTTCTTGTTACCTGACATTATATTTTCTATGTGTTTGTTTACATTCTACCCCTCTTCCGGGATGTAAGTTTCATGAGGGCAGAGTTTGTCTTCTTCACAGGGCTGGCACATAGATATTTGATTGATTGATTGATTGAATGGTAAATTGGGTTGAATTTAGAAAGCAGTCACTGACTGGGATGTGCAGCTGAGAAGTGCTGCAGGTCCCTGAGCACCCTGGACTTTCCGTAGGGAAAACACATATCCTGGTTTGCCCAGGGTTGTCCTGATTACATCTGCTGTAGATCAGTTCATGCCTGTTAGTTATTTCTAGATAACTTTCACTCTCGAAGTGTCCTGGTTTGGATAATAAATCAATAAACCCTAGTAATCTATTGCCGCCTTGTTAAAATATGCAACAAATTTACCTGCACACACTGTCCCCAGGAAAGCAGATGAGAATTAAAATGAAGGCTATCATGCGCTTGCCTTTTCGGCTCAGCATGCATGATTATCCCTGGTGGGACTGTGAATGAGTGACTATGTGTTTCTAAGCGTCTATGTGTAGATCTCTATCTTGCAAGGAGAGGTCTCGAAACTATGGATCTATGGGGCAAGCCCTTTGTCATTTAAAGGAAATGCTGCCCTCGGAGGAACCTGATAAGGCCACACACTTCTGAACTCTCTGCTCCCCCAGGGCCAGAGCTGGCCACGGGGAAGGCAGTGGCCATCAGTGGACAGAGAGCATGGGCAGATCTCATTTCAGTCCTGGCTCCACCAGTTGCACGTTCGTTAGCACAGCTGAGCCCGCATTTCTTTCTCTGTAAAATGAGCACAGTAATCAGCACCCATGTGGCTGTCGTGAAGGGAGAGTGGAATGAATAGCACAGAGCGTGGCTCATGTATGTTACAGCGGTTACCGAGCTGCCCTCCAGAGCCGTGCTGTGCCACTCTCAGGGCAGTCTGATTCCATTAGCTGTCTGCAGGGGAGTTATTTTCAGTTGTCAGCCAGCCAGCCATTCAATCAACAGGGTGTGCTGGGGGACAGGGAGGTGTCCACCCACATCATTTCATACTCCTGAGAATAAGAAAGCACTACAGGCTTACCATCAAGGACCTTAAAGTGATTTCTGGAAATAAAACCAACATCCTTGAAGTGATTAGCAAACAATCTTAGATACTAGCTAAATTACAGTTAAATACTGTGGGGTGAAGTACAGAGGAGACTATTTGTTCAGAGAAAAAAAGAAATGGAAGTGACATAGAGAAAAGTGTCAGGATGCTTTCTTTTGTGGGCTGGAGAGAATGAACTAGATTTTGAAGATGCCCAGGACTGAACAGGGACGGAATAGGTAGGGACTGTGGGAAGAGGGTATTGCAGGCAAATAGGCACCTCGAGGAAGGAAGTGGAGGCAAAAATCAGCGCCGTGGGCAGGGCTGTGTGCAGGGGCTGCGGGTGGTACAGGGGAGCAGAGAAGCATTTGCAGCTGGGGCGGTGGGGCCACGAAAAGGGTTCACACTGGGGAAGGTTTGGGTGGCAAAATTTGCCACCTCCGCCCCACAAAAACAATACATGGATTGGAAACATGGCTGGACCTGGAATTGGACTGTTGGTAAGTCAGCATCCATTGATGTTGCTCTGTGATATCAATGAACCTGAGGATGGTGGGAAGGAGCGCATCTCACCTAGATGTGGAGGGATACAGTGGTGGCATTGTGCCCTGGAGCTATCTAAAGTGGGAATGCAGAGGTGTGTGCCTGGGGCCCAAAGCAGAAGGACCTTGGGTCCTTCCCATTATTGATAAGTGAAATAGAAGAGATGTCCAGTTGTCCATCTTCCCAGAAGCCCTTGGGGCCTTCTGAGACTTTGGGCAGAGCACTCAGTACTACATTGCAACTCCTGGCCTTCTCTGCTTGGTTGTTGGCCCTTAAGACCTAGTCTCATTTGCTTCTGTGGCCCTAGCCTCCACCACAGGGCCCAGCACCTAGTAGGCACTCAATGTCTGTGGGATGTGTGACGATGGCTACTGCTAGCTGTGAGAAACTGCCAATTACCGTGTTCTCCTGGGCCATGCTGGAGTGGCTCGTGGAACTGTGCTTGGAAGTACTCCCCTGAACAGCCTTGGCACCCAGAGCTCCCCACTGCCAGTCAGTTGTTCCTGCCTCTGAGCAGCTGACTGGACGTATGTGGTGGTGTAGCAGAGACATTGAAAAGGGAGACTAGAGCCAGACAGGAGTGGCCAAGGGCAGTGCAGGGACCTCTGAAGGCTCCTGCTGTCAACCCATCATGTCCAGGCTGCAAGCTCTGGTCAGCTCCAAATCTCTCTTCTCTCCTTCTCCCCACTAGCCTGGGGTTTCCTGGGCTTTCCTTCCCTTTTTAAATCTGATCCCATGTGGTCTCTTGGGGCTCATTTCCCCTTATGTCTCATTACTGAGTTGATCCCATCTCTCCAGGTCCCCCTTTCATCCCCGAACCCTAAAACCAGCCTCAGGAGCTTCCCGTTGTACACTTACTCATGTGTGTTATGTCTCCTGCTCATCTCTGCGGAGGATCAGGTGGAGGGGAGCAAAGTTGGTCAGCACAGGAAAGGTGACACAGGATCTGGGTACCTTACAGGCCTCACCAGGGACCTTAAGCTAGACCCTCCCTCTCCCATTTGAGATCTCACCCAAAGTCCATGGAACGGAGCTCACTGAACTTTGACCTTCCTGCACACCTGTTTGTTCTACTGACAGTGCTGGGACGGTTCTCTTTCCCGAGGCAGTTTTGACAGGGTTCAAGATCACGAGCATTGCTTCAGATGGCCTCCCTTCTATAGATGCCTTTGTCCTAAGAGACACTGGGAAATGTCTTTGAGCCTCAGTTTCCTTTTCTGGAAAATAGAGGTAATAATAGCATGGCCATCTCCCAGGGCTATTGTGAAGATTGAATAAGATAAGTCATAGGAAGTTCTCAGAAAAGTGCCTGGCACAAAGTAAATGACAACTAATTTTATTCCGAAATCTAGGCCTGCAGGAGCAATGAAGGCACAATGAGAGGCCTGATAGTGTCCCCAACCTGCAAATATGCCCGTCCATCCTGTGGTCCTTAAGGCTGAATGGCTCTTCAGAAATCAACACTTATGGCATTTATTTTTATGTCTGATGACATTTTCCCCCCATAGACGACAAGCAACTCACAGGCAGGGAGTGTCCTGTTTGTTTTTGTGTCTCAGTGCCCAGCACATCACCTGACATCAGTATTAGATGAAATAATGAAGAACAAATGAATGAGTGAATGAATGAATGGGCAAGAATCTCAAGGTCCTCCTGACTAGGTGCCACTTCCACCTTTATCTTGTGTTTATTTCATCCCAGACAGGAGCCTCGACATCCCAGGTGTTAGCATGGAAAGTGTTCATGTAGCTCCCATTGCAGCCAACAAACAGTATTGTAAACCACTGTGTCCCAGGGACTGTCTGAGTCTCTCAGATCGCAAAAAGGAATATGACATGGCCCTGCCCTAAAGAGGTTTAGAACCTAGAGAGAGGCGCAGAGTTACTATAACGGTTGTGCTATAGGAGTGCTTTAATAGAACTATAAAGAAAGCATCTGGAAGCCCAGAGGAGGAAGTGATGGTTCTCAGGAATGGTCAGGGGAGGCTTTGCAGAGACATTTGGCCTGGACCTTAAAGCATTCTTTAGGAGTCACTGCTCAGGGAAAGTTGTTGAGCACAAGTGTTGCACTCAGAACTTGGTATGAATAAGTAGGCTGAAGTTGGAGTTCAGAGGGTGTTGAAGGTTGGGCAAAGGCATCTGCAAACCAGTCTGCCTCACACTATTTCATGGGAAGGACAAACGGCAGAGAAGACTGAATGTGAACTCTGGGGATCTGGGACATAGACTAAAGCAGCCCACCATGTTGGAATTTCCTTAAAGGCTTCTGTTCTGTCTTGAAAATACATGTGATTGTGTATCTTACTCCATAATATAGACATGTCTATTTAACATAAAAATGTTTTTCCCACCCAAGCTCCAAGTAAAATCAGTGTTTTTGGAAGACGCCTCATAATCATGCCATAGCTTTGCCAGACACCTTGGCACACGAACATTGCGCTGGACTGTGTGTGAGAGAATTGGCAGCAGTCACCAAGGTTCTATTGCGAGATGTGACACGATGAAAGCAGGTGCCATGGGATGGAATTCTGAGCTCTTCGTGGCATTCTTGGTCCCAAGGGATAGTCATTGCCTCAGGAGAAACAAAGCCAAATTATTGGCTTTAAGTTCTAAAATTAGTTCTCACAACTCACAATAGAGACAATGTTCTTGGAAGGCAAGGTTTATTATTTGCTAAACAATTATTTTGGAACACAGAAAGTTAATACTTAAGAGATCTGGACATAAATTTGATGTTAGAAGTTAGAGTGTGAAAAGAAAACAAAGTAAGAGCGAGAGGCCACCAAGCCTACAAACCAGATAGAAGGATGCCCTGGCCAGGACAGGAGATTCTGAGTGGAAAAGGACACATGGCTGGTCCCTGCCCTGCTGGGAGCTGGAGTGTGGCAGATATCACTCCTAGAATTAGCTGAGGATTCCAAGAGTTATAGAGAAATTTGTGCATACTTCTGGAGTTTGGCAAACCTAAGAAATATGTGCCATGCCCCAGTGGAGTGGGGGCATGAGAGATGGCACATGGGGACCCAGGGTAGGGAGGGCCCAAAGAAAGGCCTGAGTTTTCCTAGGCTCCAGACAAGGGTGTTAGAAATCTAAGTGGAATCCACCTTTAAACCAGACATCTATTCCCACCCTCCTGCTTCAACACATAATAGTCCTTCTTCCCAACCCCAGACCCAAAATGCAACCTGGGGAGAAGAGGGAATGGAGAAAACACTGGATTTAATGTATTTAAAACTGAAATGACTGAAAAGTCTTTATGTTTTTGGAAATCAGTTGGAAATGGAACTTTGAAGTAGAAATTAGGTCCATTTATACAAAAATAAAGCTATAATTTTTTTGGTAGTTGGTTTTGGAAATTCTTCCCCCATCCCAGAGTGGTTTAGATGGCTCCACAGAGTTCTAGGAAGACTGACAGCAGAGTTCATGATGGAGGGAGAGGGGAGACAGATAGGGAGATCAGGCTCCCAGGAAAGATGGAAGGAAGTGAACAGGGGGCTTCTCTCCACTGCACTTTAGGACCAGATGTTCCCTGCCATGAGGAAGAGAACAGAACAGTTGAAAGGGAAAATTAACAGTGGAGGTCATCCTGCCCAGGTCCCAAATGCATCAGAAGATGCCTGGGTCCTGTCAACCAACCGGTGATAACTTGCCTCTCTGCGATCATCCTTTGAAACAAAAGGGCGAGCCGCATTAATATAGTAAGAGAAGATATCCAAGGGTGGGGCTGTCTGGAAGATGCTGTGCGAATCACCATGCAAGCCAGGCCTTCAGCTAACATCCCAGCCACAGCAGCTAGCGCCAGTTTAATATGTGGCCCACTTTTGCCATGGCTGAGGCCCAAGCAAACATTACTCAGAGATGCTAAAAGGCCTCTTGGCTAAAGTGCAATTCCACGTGACCTCCTCCAAGCCAAGCAAGAAGCACTAGTCTGAAACGCGAGGCGCCATTGCTTGATCTCTCTCTGGCAAATGAGCCATCAGACTTACTACCCTCTATAACTCACTGCTCAAGGGACTCAGAAAATCAAGGCTGGTATGACCCCAAAGACCTCTTCCTTTAAGTCTTTAAATGGCCATCAAGAATCGGACCACAAGAAAACATTTTTTTCCTTGTGTCCCAAATAGAACAGAGGGCGGTAGTCTTCATTTGCTTTCCAAAGCAGGTCCTAGGTGCTCTTTGTTTTTATAATTCGAATCAGGTGGCTTCCACTTGTGCCTAAAGGAACGACAGGAATACGGAACAGGCAGAGAGGGATGGAGGTGAAGGAAACTGTGAGGGTCCTTTGTACAGAGACCTCAGAAACAGAGAGTGGCCATGGGAACGTTGGTTTTAATTAAAATGTACCAGACAACATGACGGTGCCTAACATAATCCTTTTCTGCTTTGTTATCCTATTAAAATGTGAGAAATTTCAAAGAAATGGAACTGGTGCTTACCCCACTTCTAATCCAGGATTACACCTCAAGTATCACTGCCAGATTCCAGCGGGGAATCCTAACGTGGGGAAGAGGCCGCCACTCCTGCCTCTCTTTGCCAGGTCTGACTTGCCCCTCCACTTCATCTCCCCCCCCAACTGTCCCCGCGTGGTGAACATCTACCTTCACACGCCACTAAAAAAATGAGGTGGCAGATCCTGTGGAAAACTGGAGATTACAAAAAGAAGCAGGCTTCATTCCAAGCTGCTTCATTTTCTTCTGCCTTGTTCTTTTTGAAAACACTTATTTTATTTTATTTTCTCGCTCAGCTCCTATAAAAAGAAATATCGCTAGCCACTCACAGATGCTGGCAGCCCGATGCAAAGGGATTGGGTTACCAAAGTCTCTGCGGAACAATTGCTAGACAAAAAAGGTGGTCGGTGGACTCCAGGGGAATTAAATACCTTTATCTCGAAAAACACAAGCTCACAATCGGGCTTCAAAGGAACATAAATACACCACCAGGCTGTGAAAATCAGGGTCCCCTTTCAGGAGTAGAAAAGAGGCCAGTGGCATTGACTCACAGGAATCCTTGGAGAACAGGAAGTTGGCTGTCTGGCACAGTGGGAATGAAAGTGTGAGACATCTTAGCAGGAGTGGGGGCGAGCGATGGGGCCAGGAAACTCTGGGGATGCTTTCTCTCTCTTTCTTTTCAGGGGGGCCCCGCCTTGTGACCCCAGTTCTCTGGTTTCTCTGGAGAGCGCACAGGCTGGAACCCTGAATGTGGGACTTTAGATAGCGTCCCAAGATGCTGTGGCGGAGGCCTCTCCCTAATCAAACCAGATCTGTCGCTGAGAGACAGAGAAACCCTGCGGGGGTTTCCAGAAAGGCAGATGGTGTCAGAATTATAAAGACTATGAGCCCACCTTTGTCTGGAAGCTGAGCCAAGATTAAGTCAATAAATCATCGATTAAAATGTTTGATGCGATGTTCTGAAGGCTAGAAGGGGATTTTATAAGCTGTGTGGGATTTTATAGGCCCAAAGATAGAATATCCTATTCCCCACCACCACCACCACCGCCGCCATCCCTCTGGAGGTCCCAGGAAGGAATCATTCGTCAAGGCGCCAGGCTGAGTTCTGTGCTCACACCCCTGCAGCATGAGTGGACACCGAGTGAAGGGAGAGGGGGCGGGGGGCAGGGCCCTGGCTCCAGTTTGGATTTGGGCACTTCCACTTGTCAGCCGTGGAACCCTGGGCAAGTTGCCTGACTGCTCTGCACCTCAGTTTCCTTGCCAGGAAAATGCAGGTGAGAGCAGTGCCTATTTTACAGGTAACTGTAAGCATTGAATTGAAATATTTAGCCTGGTAGCCTTGCTCATAGGAAATGCTCATATTAAACACTCATAAAGGTCTGATTTATATGTATAAAGAGCATTGGTTTTGGAATCGGATTTATCTAGAATTCACATCTTAGCTATGAAAACACGGACAACTTAAGTCCTCTGAATTTCCATTTCTTTTAAGTGTAAAATGGGTACAAGAGAGCCTCCTTTACTAAGGATAATTGAATGAGATAGCACATGTTTTTAAAAAATTAGATACTTGAGCTCATATTTTGATGAATTATCAAGTGCCTCTCCCAGAACTTGTGTTTTGATAAATTGCAAGATTTATCAAATGCCTTTCCCATCCCTCTTCTATTTTGTGTCCTTTTCCCCTACTTTTCTCCCATTACTCTCTCCAGAATCTGCTAGGTCTAGTCAACAGATGTCATGGTGAATGCGAGAGGAAGTGGCAAGCTTATGATTTCATAGTCCTCAGCACACAAACAGGATGAATCGCTTTGCATTTTCTGGGAAGATCAGATAGGTCAGTTTACACATGGGCATGCAAAGTTACTATTTGCAACAAATGACACTATGGAAATGGGACCATTTGATATATTTGCACAAATATAGGTGAACGTGGTTCTGAAGTAGAAATCGCTTGAAAGCCACATTGGTCCGAGGATCCATGTTCTTGCCAAATGCTCTTGATGTGATGCTCCAGCACCTAGCATGGTGCCCAGCTCGTGGGAGCTATTCAATGAAGATTTGTTGACTGACATCCAAGAGCAAACACACTGTCTTTTGCTGGAATGGTGGCATTAGTCTGAACTCTCTCTCTACATGTGAATTCTGTGCACCTCCCTCTGTGGCTCCCGTGGCCTCTGCCTCTTTGCCTCTTGGGCCACAGCCCTCCCTCCCCTCCTCTGTTCAAAAGGAGCTTCCCCTCTACATCTTAGTTGTAAAATTCCACAGTGCTCCCTGGAGAGAAGTGAGGGTTTTAAGGGCTAAGGGTTTTAAGACATAAGTGTACCTGAGTCCAAGAAGTGCTTCTTAGCTAGTCAGAGCTAAAGAAAGCCATTCATTTGCACTTGTGAACTATCATTTGTATTCGTAGACAATCTGTGGGTGACAACAACGTCAGTATTTAACCAACCAGGAGTTTGTGGGGAGAGTTTGATTCTATTTCAGCTAATGTAGCTTGATTGCTGGGGCCTAGCTGAGGCTCAGAGACTCAAGTGTCAGGAAAGAATCCCAGTTTTATAATGGCTGCACCAGTTTTAAAGCCATCTGTCTGGATGGCTTTGGTGTGGTCCCGTCTGAAGAAGGGAAGGGAGGCAGTGACTAGCTAGCTCCCCAGGCCCTCTTGCAGGTGCTGGGGCGTCTGTGAGTGCAGCAAGGGCCTCGTGGGCTGCGGGGAGTGCGCATCGAAGGCCCCTTCTGATTAATGGCCGTGTGCCGTGGCAGGCACTTGACTTCCAGGAGAAAGAGCGATGACAGTGTTAAATGGAACTGCTGCTCTCTCCGAACTTTCCCTTTCCCGCTCCTCACTCCATCTGTTTCTCCACTCTGACTCTGCCAGCAATCTATTCTTGCTTTCTCTTTCCAATGACTTCCTAAAGGCAGGAGTGGGACACAAGCCTCCCTTCTGTGGGGAGGGGGCCGCTCAGCCGGAGCCAGCGCGCTGGAGCCCACACCTGTGATTAACTGGCCCCGAAATGCGAGAAGCTGGGAAAGAAACACTGTGGGGTGTTTAAGTGGCTCATGGCTTCAACCAGCTTCCTGTTAAAACCCCAGGAAGCTTTCCCTCCTCCAAGAAGCTTTCCCTAATCTAATCAAAATTATCCCCGCACAGACCACATACATACCCATTTATAACCCTCTCCCACAGCCCCCCCCCATTTACCCCGTCCACGTCATGGATGACCCACGCCAATGTTAGCCGCCGCTCAGTACAGTCTGGGCTGCCTGCTTCTGTGACCAGTTTGGAGTGCTCAACAAGGGCTGTCACGTTTTAGCATTATTTAAACAAAATTTGACTAGGTATGAATACATATATATCCAAAGCTTTTGGTAATACAGGCCTCCACATCTGGAATGTCTATATCCTGCTCATTCTTTCAACAAACATGTATTGAGCTCCTATTATGGGCCAGGAACCATGATTGTGGGGTTACAGAGTTGAACAAGGCATAGTTCTTTGCTTCAAAGGACTCACTGTCTAGTGGGAAACCCAGATACATAAACTAATGTATTATTTTATGCACTATTAGAGTGATACACAATGTATTGTTAGTGAAACACAAAAGTGGTATTACTAACAGAGTCAAGGAAGGTCAGAGAAGGTGGCCTGGAGGAAGCGGTCCCTGAGCCAAGTCTTAAAGGGAAGGCTGAGGTTAGCCAGGTGTGCGTCTGGGGAGTGGGGGAGGTTCCAGGCAGAGATACTAAAGGAGCAAAGGTTCGGAAGGTAGGAACCATGACGCCGTGTGCTGGGAGCTATAAACAGGTCTGTGTTACTAGAGGATGTGTTGCAGTTAGATTTTGCATTTCAGAAAGATCGCTCAGGCAAATATGTGGAAGGTAGAGTTGAAGAGGAAACAGCTACAAGCAGGGAAATCATTTGGGAGGCTACTGCAATAGTCTGAGCAAGAGATGGTGGGCACCTGAGCTAGGGAAGTGGTCAGAGGGATAGACAAAAGGGTAAGGAGTTGAAAAATATTTAGGAGGTAAAACCAGCAGGACTTGGTAATTAAGAGCCAGGCCATAGAGGACAGGCAAGATACCAAATGTAGAAAAGTAAGAAGAAAATGTGCCCCGGAGCAAGCAGAGGAGATTCAGTAGGTTAGAAGAGAGCAGTGATCAATGGCTTTATAAAAAGCCAAGAGGGGGTGTGGTTGACAATGTCAAGTGCTAAGAGAAGTCACGTAAGATCAGGACTGGAAAATTTCCAGTTGGTTAGAAACAAAATGTTTATTGGCAACCATAGTGAGGGTGATTTTAGTGGTGCAAGGCAGAACAAAATATAGTCAAAACAGAATTGTTTTCTCCTTCAGATACCATAGACAGAGTATCTAGGGCCTAAAAGCTTTTTCAAGTGTCCAAAATTATGTCTGTGGTCTGAAAAAAAATGATTGGCTTCAAAACGCAAAAAGAAATCTGTAAAATTAAATTAAGACATGTTTAATTAAATATCTCCAAAGTGTAACATTTTAACTTCATTAATTTTTCAATGTAATATTCATAAAAACTTCATTTCATTTAGAAACAATTTTTTGTTAGATTTTCTTATTTTGCAACATTCCCCTGTATGCACAACGATGGCTGAGGAATCACAGCCAATTGCAAATTAATTGTTTCTTGCTGCTTTGTAATATCAAAAGCAAAATTTTAAAAACGTATGTAACATAAGATGTGGGTGCATTTTCTTCTGCTTGAGATGGGGCCTCCAAATGTAAGTGTTTTTAAGGGCTTTTAGAAGGTCTTAAAATAGTTCTGATGTAGACAACTCTCAAAAAGCTTGGCCACGGAAGGAAGGAGAGAGAAGGGGTGTTGATTAGACAGAACTGGAGAAGGTAGGGAGGATTTTTTTCCTTAAGGAGGGAGAAACATGAGCATGTGTGTGTGCTGAGGGAAGAGCCGTGGGGAGGAGAAGATCGGAGGAGGATGGGGCGGTGACTGACGGGGAGGCTAGGGACTCAGCTAGAACAAGGGTAGCAGAAGAAGACCTAGAGGGAGAGGAGAATACCCCCTACAGAAGCAAGAAGAAGGTGAGACCCTTTCACCCTTTTTTCTGTCTCAGGCAGAACTATCCCCAAGTGATCCAGGAATCCTGTAGTATCTCAACGGTCACTTGGAGACCCATTACCTGAGCAGGTGACCACTCTTAGTATCACCATTGTCCCTTGCCCTTCACTAGAGATCTCCATCCATCCTCCCTCCACAGGGGCTGGCTGGAGAAACTAGTTTGTCCATGCGGCTCAGTTACACATCCTAATACCCCGGTTCTCACCACTCCTAAACCTGTGGGCTGGAGCATCTGCCTGCAAACCCCGACCAGATCCTTGGTGCATTCCCTCTTAAGTGGCCCTTCCGTCCCCTTATGCTTGTGGATCCTGATGCTGCCACAGTCAAAAGCCTTCTACTCATATGACCCCAGGTTAGAGGGGCAGGTGTTAACATAGGAGGTTGGTACATTTTCTTCTACTTCTTTTATGTGAGGTGGGACTTCCATATGTAAATGTTTTGAGGGCTTTAGCCATTAAGGTAGAATCGAGCTTTATAATGATCCCCCATTTTTGATTATGCAAAACAGAGGATCCCACATTCACATAGGTGCTCAGGAGTTGACCATGTGGCTCTGCAGACCGGAGTGTAAAATCCACCTGATGCATTTGTCCTGTGAGCCCTCAGAGCCACTGTAAGCGGATTCTCACTGGAGGCAGGGACTGCTGCTGCACTGGGTGTCTCTCACAAACAAAAAACAGGTATTTCCTTGGGGCTGTGTGAGAGGAAACTCAAGTCATCCTGAAATGGCCAGGAAGGGCTTTTTCCAGCTTTCCAAAGGGCAGAGGTAGCGTCATATTTCTGTTCCTGAATTGTAGCGCGTCTCATAGCGTTGTGCAAAGCTGACTGTCCAAAAACATTTCATTACGTAGTGAAGCTCAATGTTTGACGCTATGGAAATGGAACAGCTACATAATTCTATAAATATTTATTGAATATACACTATATGCCAGGTATCATGCTAGGCAATGCGGATACAACCAGAAACTATGCCTGACTTAAAAACTTGTGAATGCTTCAGAAAATACCAATTTGTAAACTAATTTTAGGCCTACCTGAAGAAGAATCACCTGTGAAACTTGTCTAGAAATACAGATTTCTGGGCCCTGTCTCCAGATATACTGATTCAGTAGGTCTGGGGTAAGACCTGGGAATCTATATTTTCAACAAGCTTTCTAGGCAGTTCTGGTGGCACCCAGGTTTGGGAACCTACTAGTTTGGTGGGATAAAAAGTTTTACTTTATAGGTAAGTATTTTAGTAACATGCAGATGCAGATAGGTAAACACAATTTTTACTATCCATGGTTTGGTTAAAACAGTTGCGAACATCATGCAAACACAATATTAGGAAGATTGACTAAAAATTTTATGAAACTGCTAGAATATACTGGTATTTTGGTGTCATATCTCTCTATATGCTAAATCAGATTTGACCTGAGCCCTTTTGTCAAGATGATCCTCACCTCCCACCCCAGATCCCTTTGTAGGCTTCCTGCCAGTCTCCTTTATTGGCAGCAAGATCTTCCTCCTCCGTTTTATTCCAACTATGCTGCACTTGTTAAAACAGATAATTAAATCTCTTCATGGAATGTGTGTCTAAAACATCTATAAGACTCAAGTTCTTGTTGCTTAAATGACTTTGACACTTTTGGTGGAATGATTATGTCTTCCTGCTCTTTTACACCATTTGTTCTCACTCTCTTACAGGCCTGGGAATGGAGAATATTGGTGGAATCTTTGTGGTTCTTATTTGTGGCTTAATCGTGGCCATTTTTATGGCTATGTTGGAGTTTTTGTGGACTCTCAGACACTCAGAAGCAACTGAGGTAAACTTCAAAGGGTTGGCAGACAGGGTAAAGTTCCCCGGGCTCACGCACACGTAAAAGTCATTTCAAGCAGAACCTGCAAAATCCCACAGGAGGGTAGTGTGCCCACAAGGAGCATGATGGGAAGAATCCCAGGTCCCCAGGGTAGGACTTGGTAATCCATCGCTTAGTAATTACACAGCCACAGAAGGGGCACTTAACCTCTCTGCACTTCAGATTCTTCTTTGAAACAGCCCAGCAAATAAAATGGGAAAAATATTTTATGAACAGAAAGCCTTACAGAACTATAATTTTAGACGTAGTATAGTAAAGAATAACAGGTGAAAGAACCAGGTTGCTTATGGAAAAGACCTCAGTCCTTCTGTTTTTAGCATGTTTTTGCCTTATAGGTAAAGATCCTTAGTGTTATCCCAACTCATGTGAACCTAAGATTTATATCTTCCTTCTCGGGGATTTTGAATAAGTTTTAATTCCCTAAATATGACTTAGAGATGGGGTTAATATGCACTTTACACAGACTGAAGAGTCTGAGAAGAAGGAAGAAGACTTTACCCCATTCTTCTTCCATTCCACCCAAGAGAAGGTACATAGATCCTTACATGTTAATTGCATGATTAGGTTTTCTTCAAGTACATTCGCCTCTATCTCAGTCACCCTACTCAGGATCTTCCTGAAATCTTCTTCCTAGTTGGCACTGGAGAAACATCTCATGCCTGTACAGACAGTGACCCTGGAAGTCTATGGACTCCAACCTCATATAGGACCCTGACCCAACACTGCCTGCAACTCCTGTGCTATTCTGTGCTCAGCCTCTCCTCTTTCCCACATAGGACTTCCACACTGCCACCCATTCCTCAAGCCCCTCGGCTTCTGCATGCATGCATAGCACTTTTTGTCTTATGGGTTTTTGTTTGTTTTTTGAGACAGGGTCTTGCTCTGTCACTCAGCCTGGAATGCAGTGGCCTCATCATAGCTCACTGCAACCTCAAACTCCTGAGTTCAAGCAATCCTCTTGCCTCAGCCTCCTAAGTAGCTGGGACTACAGGCATGCACCATGATGCCTGGCTAATTTTTCTATTTTTAGTAGAGATGGGATCTCCCTCTTGTTCAGGCTGGTCTCCAACTCCTGACCTCAAGCAATCCTCTTCCCTCGGCCTCCCGAAGTGCTAGGATTACAGGCATGAGCCACTGCACCAGGCCTATGGGGCTTAATTTTACTTCCCACATCACCAAGAAATTGGAGTGACCAACCCCAAATTGGTGGCTCTAGCCACCCCTGCAACTACAGCAGCAGATGTCTCAGTACTCCTCTGTGACATTATCCTGTCTTTCTTCAACTACTTTAGGATTATCCTGTTTCTCCCACATATTTTTTTCTACCTGCTCTCCCTCCCAAATCCATAAATATGCTCAAGTTTATGCCATATTTTAAAATAGCAAGATTACTATTGTCCTTGCCCTATCCCTCTCATCTTCCAAACCAAGGGGATCTGACTGAGAATCTCTATCTCCGCACCCTCCATTTGGTCCTCAACCCAGGGCAGCCTGGCTTCTCCCCACCCCTGCACTGAAAGGCCATTGCTAACAGGTCTGACCCCTCCCAATGGACAAAACCAAGAGGATCCATTGAGCCTTGCTGGACCTCAGTGTGCCCCTTGATGGTGTGGATAGTTCCTTCCAGAAACTCTCCTCCTTGCCTTGCATGGCACTAAACTCTCTTGGTTCCCTTCATACTCCTGTCTCCAGCTTTACTGGCTTTCTCCCTTTACCCATTCCTCAAATGGTGGTGGTACTTACTTATGCCACAAGACCTAGTTCAGGTATTCCCTTTCCTGAGAAACCTGCCCCATTTCTCCTGCCTTCTCCTCGGACCAGTAGAGTTGATCGTTCCTCCTCCTTCCCAACACCATCATAACGTATGCATGGAGCACTCACACACTGCATTGCAATGATGGCTGTGCCCCCTACTAGACATCGAACTGTCTGACGTGAGGACTGTGTCTTTTATGCTTGTATCTTCCCTGCAGAGCACAGTGCTTGACATAGACAGTCAATAAATACATGTTGTTCTATTCTTGTCACATGTAATAGATTAGGGCAAGTGTTGTTTTTATTGTCATCATTTATTATTAGAAGCAAAGAGAGGTTAAGTGACTAGCCAAGAGTCTCTACTATTTGGTGACAACAGTGGGTGTAGGATCCAGGTCTCAATATGCACTAGCACAGGACATATTGCATTAGGTGAGACTGCCCCTCTTCAACTGCTTCACATTTGGTTATTCTCCCAAAGGCTCATGGTCTGGACATACATTGACAAATTCATTGAGGAGTCTGCACACTCCCAATAGCTAAAATGAAGAGTAAAGGCAATGTTAGCCACTTGGCTATGATAGAACAACTGTCCCATTGACAGGACTGGATGGAAGAACAAAAGACTACTTTTCCTATCATGGTCCAGGAAAGTGTCTTTTCCAGCTCAGAATGGAGAACTCATGGGCTTGGAGTTAGATAGGTTTAGGTCCAAATTCCAGCTCAGCTATTTATTAGACAAATATTTTTGGCAAGATATATAACTTCTCTGAGCCTCCATTTCCACATTTGTGAAATGGATATAATAATAGTAACAGTAGTAATACAGGTTCTTGATTCTTCATTTACAATTCTGAAACCCAAAAAGCTTGGTTACGTTTCAAGTTCTTTTGAAGTTTGACGCAGATGCATTCAGTGACAAAACTTGACTGATGTTTATGGTCTTTATCTCACGCACTGTGAGTGTATAAACATGTTGCTACAGAAATATTGATGTGTTTGAATTAGAGTCTTCCCCAGGCTCACTGAGTGTGAGACATAATATACTGTTGTGCATCGTATTACCTTCCTAAAATCCTAAATATCCAGAATATTCCAAATTTTGAAACTCAGCTGGAATCAAGCGTTTCCTATTGGGAGATTGTGGACCTGCAGTAGTAGGGGTCGCTCTTGGTTTAGTTATCATTAGAATGCATCATCTCCAGCCAATAACCAGTTGGTTAAAACAAATGAGGATCTGCAGCCTGAGAACAGAATGTTCATGGACACATGGTAGCTTTTGCAAATGCCTGAGAGACTGACATGTGGTGGAGGGGTTATTTACTTTGTAGGCTTCAAGGTCCAAATTTAGCTGGGATCAATGAATGAAAATTTCAGGGATAGAAATCGTTAGCACAGTAGTAGGAAGCAGCATTTGATGGAAATGTCTAACAATGGCGTGGGCTCCTTCCCAAGGTGGTGAGATCATGGTCTTTGAAGGTGTTCAAAGACCGGGCCATCGGCTTTAGGGCCCTTGAACATTATGGTGTGGAGGGCATTTGAACATAAACAGGGGGTGGCCGTGAGGAGATGGCTTGAGAGGCCGTCACACAATCTTCACAGGTAAGGTGGCACGCTCCTGTGAACCCGACCCCCGCAGCCCCCCATCCCAACACACCCGCGGGGGAGGCGTGGGGCTGGTTCTGAGAGGCTGGGCTGTGACCCCGCTGCTGTCTCCTCCAGGTGTCCGTCTGCCAGGAGATGGTGTCCGAGCTGCGCAGCATCATCCTGTGTCAGGACAGTATGCACCCCCGCCGGCGGCGCTCTGGGGCCCCTCAGCCCCGGCCCCCCACCGCGGAGGAGCGGCGGCCGCGGGGCACGGCGACGCTCAGCAACGGCAAGCTGTGCGGCGCGGGCGAGCCGGACCAGCTGGCGCAGAGACTGGCCCAGGAGGCCGCCCTGGTGGCGCGCGGCTGCACGCACATCCGCGTGTGCCCCGAGTGCCGCCGCTTCCAGGGCCTGCGGGCGCGGCCGTCGCCGGCCCGCAGCGAGGAGAGCCTGGACTGGGAGAAGACCACCAACAGCAGCGAGCCCGAGTAGCCCCGGCGGCGGCAGGACGCGGGAGGCCCGGCGGGGAGCGGGAGGGGCTGGGCCGGCGCCGCCGTCCGTGCGCGCCCGGGCTTGCGCAGCGTCAACACTTCTCTCCGGATTTGGGATCCAGTCACTGTACAAAAAGATCAAAGAGCCTGACGCCCCAGCCGGAGACAGCGCCCGGTCGGGGAGCGGTGTCCGCCCAGAGACGGTGCACCCAAGAGGCAAAGGATTCGCCCTCTCGTGGGCACAAGGACCCATCTTCTCCCAGGGGGCCTTTTCCTCTCGCCAAAATAACACAGAGTCTGGGGTGGGGGGTCCCTGCCCAGGCAGATCCAATGAATTGGTGGAATCATCAGTTGAATTTCCCCCTAGGAAGGGGCCGTTGTACCCTCGGTCTAGTTCTTACAGGAAAAAAAAAAAATTAAACTCAACAGGGAAGTTTTTCTTTTCTGGATTTGTATATGTTTGTTAGTGTTCTTCTCCCCTTCTCCCCCCCCCCCACTCCCTTTTTCTTTGTCAGCTTCTCAGTTCTGATCATTTGCTCTGTGGTTTTGGAGGGGAAGGCTGGGTTAGGGAATAGAAGTCTAAATAATCTCTGTTCCTTTTTCCAGAATTTTAGGATATGGAGGATTTAGGATATGCATTTAGGATATGCATCAGATTTCAGGTGCTGACCTCTCCTTTCTGTATGGTAATTGGTGGCCTGCCAGAGCTTAGGAAAAGGGTCTTAGGAAGAATCAGGTGGAGAGTCTCAAATAAAAGTCCATTAAAGTACTTTTGAAATGCCAAAAAGCAATTAACCCATAGTTTACTCAGAGAAATGCCTGAGATTTCAAGTTAATCTGTATTTTCTTTCTCTTTATTTATTTATTTTTTTTTTACTTTCACTATTAATGGGTTTGATTTGATCTTTTGTGACTGTGGTCTCTGAAGAAAGACAGGCGAGGAGAACAGAATGCACAAATTATCCTGGGCTTTGTTTAAGGAGCAGAAAGGGTAAATATAATTTTCCCATACCATGGCCTTGACTTCTGTTGGGATGTGCTGTTCACGGAAGAGGGACAGGGCCACCCTGTTGGTATGGTGCGTAACTTTGTCAACTGCATCTTTTTTTAACCAAATTTAGTGGCTGCCTATGACCAGACCCCCAAGGCTATAATGGATTGGGTAGTTTTTTGCTACTTAAATGTGAGATCTAGGTGTGAGAGTGTGTGTGTGCACGCACGTGTGTTTGTGTGTGTGTGTGTGTGTGTATTCATTAAGTGGAAAGACCTTAAGTAATCAAGAATTTGCCAGGTTCCTGGGAGAGGGGTGAAGTCTCTTAGCCTAGTACGCAGGCCTGGGAACCAGGAACTCTTGACTCCTAACCTCAGCTTGGGCAGTTGCCTCCCTTTGTGTGACTTTAGGTTAAGCATTTAACTTCTCTTCCATCCTCAGAATGGGAGTTACTGATGCTTTCCAGCTTATCAGATGACTGCTAGTTACTGTTCTACGAGTGAGAAGTTTGCAAGGTCCAGAGCACACAGCTGATGGCAGGGGCAAGAATTCCCAGCAGCTGCTTGGCCTTTGCCTGGCTTCACCACGTGAGAGTTTCACACGGAGAGTTTTCGTTTGCTGGTGGAAAACAAATTCTATGCAATTTCTGATTGTAAACCTAGAAAATTCAGAGGGAGAGAGAAACAAACAGCCAGCCGCTACCACCTCCACCTTTACCAGCGTTGCCACCACCTTGAATCAAATTGTCCTCATGTTGTTTCTGTTCCGAACGTACTCAAATAAAGACATCTTTGGAAGATGACAAACTTAATTCGTGTTTTTGCTGGTTAGGGAGGTCAGCATCCTCTTTGTGCCAGGACAGTTAGTTAGAGCTGCTATCCTGGGGGCCAAATGGTACCCCGAGTATTCATATGAAGGATGCCAGTTTTGTCCTAAGCTGACCTCTTCTCTCTCATGAATTTGAATCCTTCTTCTTTCTTTCTCTTCAACCATCAAATGACAGTAAGCTGTGCGGGACACTTGTGTATTTTTTAAACCTTGCCTCAAGCCTCATGGAGAAACGTGGATTTGGTGGGACGGGCACCCGAAGGCCAACTGACTGCAGACCCCAGTGGTGCCATTCCGTTCCCACCCACGGCTTCCTCCCATGCTTCTCACAACGTGGCTCCTACTGTCAGATCACATTTGGGGCGGGAAGGGTTGTTTTTTAAAAAACTTGTTTTTATGAGCAGGATATCTTGATCAATAGCAAACTTTTTTTAATGGATTAGTGAAATAAATGTCCCCATGCATCATTTATAAAGTCTGTTTCTTTCACCGTGTGGAATAAAGATAAGACTGACAGCACTAGACAGTTTCTATTAGCTGCTGAGCCCATCGCTGCACCTCACTCAAGCTGGTAGTGAATTTGCAACCAGCTAGTACTCTTCCTTGGTTTGTCTCCACTTTTTATCTGTTGGTCGTTGGCTTTCTTTTCCATTCTGTATTTTCTATCTGACTCTGTATACTGTATAAAGCAGTTTTTTCTTGTCTGTTTATCTTTCTTCGACTGGAATTTACAATAAAACAGAAACAAACCCTGAGATGTTAGTGATGGATGGAAGCTGTTTGGATTTGGAAAGCATGGTTCAGTGTGTCTAATATCCAGGTACTAGACTCGAAAAGCAAATAAACACATAAACCCACTTTGTATCTTCCCCTCCACCTGCCCTTGTCTTTCTCCCTCTTTCAACCTCCCTACCCACTCCCCCACCCCCTGTGGCTGGCTCTTTGTTCAGATCCCAGGAAAGTCTAGGTGGCTTCTTTCAATTTTCAGTCCTGGGAGTCTGAGCCAATCCCCACCCCCAAACCCCAAAACGGATACACATGTTAATGAAGTTCAGCATTCTGGGGTTTTGTCTTCCTAAATGCACTTTCACAGAATAGTCATCTATTGATACCTAGGGTAACTCTAGTCAGATATCACCCCAGATTCCACTGGGAGCTTGAAGATTACATCAATTAAAATATAATACTTTGCTTTATTTCTTTTAATTGCTTTGCAGGGCCCCAACCGTCACAAGATCTCTACCTCAGAACCCAGGTGGGGTGTAAGTTGAGCATGTAGATGGCCGAAAATCTTTTGGCTTCTTCTAATCCACTGCTCATATGAGAATATTCATCCTGGGAACTTGCCAACCAGCCCTCTTATTGGTTAGGTGAGACTGAAATATCATGATAACCAATCCACCTGGGGCCACTCTGTGAAAGTTTGTTAGTTTTGGATTCCAAGGAGTTTAATTTTCTTTTGGAATCCAAGGGGGACTTCCCCATGGTGTAAGGAGTCAAATACAGGAGGCTGAAAAAGGGCTGGGCCATTTCAGAAGTGGCAGAGTGGTGGACTGAGGGGAGCCTGAGAGAACCATTTGTGGCCTTCCCACCAATAGGGTGTTCGCAGCAAGGTAAAATAGTCTGGAAATGATAAGGGAGATTTGATTCCCGGGATGGTTGTCAGCTCTCTTGGTCCTAACAAAGAGGCCTGTTTGGAATATTCAGAGAAGGAATCCTTTCATAAAGATTTTGCTTAAAGCCTCCTATGGGGCCTTCTCAAAGAGAGAAATTAAACCTTTAGTTGTTGGGAGCTGTGAGTACTTCCCTTGCCTTTCAGTAGAAGGTGACTTTCTCCAAGGCCAAATAGAGTACCCTCAGGGGCTGACGATCTGGCCATCCAGTGGTTTGCTTCAAAGACCTGCCATGGCATGCTTTCAAAATACTTTTCCCATAGAAGAAAAAAAATGTAATCAGGTGTAACTTCCATGGGGGGGGGGAAACCCTCCAAATCTCAGAACTAAAGTGGTCAACACCCTTGTAATTTGAGAGCAATCAAGCAAGAAAACTCTGTCACTATTGTTAAGACTATTATCAGTCAACATTTAAACTCATGCCAATTTCCAAATCTGAAGAATGAATGAAAAAATACAAATTTTACCATAAAAAAAAAAATAGAAGAATAAGTGCTGAGATCAAGAAAGAAAGACATCTACAAAGGCAATAAAAGTGGAAAACAACCACTCTGACCAGAAATGGCCAAAAAGTTGTGGCTCCAAGAAGAGGCATAAAGAAATTGAGCATATGAGTATGGCCATATGTAAGCCAATAGAAATAGAAATAGAAATATTTCACTAGCTGGGCTTTACTGAAGCATGTCGGGGAATCAGTGCATTGTGACTCATGTAGCTACAGGAGGTTTGATCCTGTGTACAGGTTAGACTAGGTACAGTCTGCATTACAGAGGATGGAGGCGAAATACATCAGTGCAAAGATCCTCCTGCTAGAAATGAGCTAAAGAATCCTGCCCACTCCAGTATTCCTTGTGCCCAATCTAATGTTGTCTCTTGGCTCTGTCAGGGAACAGGGACCAAAGGATCTCTCCTCCTACTGGCACATTTTCATAGATTGGTGAGTAAGCTGGAGAGGGTAATTTCCTTAGCACCTAGCACCCCATTAGATGCTGCAGGAAATAATGAAGAAGTAGAAGCAATAATCTGTACTCTACCTGGGAGGACAAAATTTACCTGTAAGAAACAGTGGAAAGCAAGCAAACAAATAAAAAAAAACCCACAAAAACAACAAAGCGCTCAAGTTTGGAATATGAACCATGTTGGAATTCAGAAGGGCTCAAGATTCTATTAATAGGTAGTTAAGAGAGCAAAGGAAAGCTTAGTATAGGAAGCAGGACTATTTGTGTCCTTGGTTTGTTTTTTTTTTATGTCTAGAAAAACAAGACTTTGCTTATCACCTTTGGAGTAAAATATGGTTAATTCATGTTGATGAATTCAGCACTCCTCTGATAAAAGATGGTCTGTTGTTGCTGTTGTTCTGTTTTCACCCACAGCAGTCCTTTTGAGGAATTCTGGCTCTCATATGATGCTTTTCCCTGTTTGCTGCCAACACTGTAGAAATCCTCACTACAGTCTCATCCTTTGGCTTCTTTAAAGTTGTATTAGCAAAATTAGCTGCAGACACAAACAGCCTCATCCTGCAGAATACAGAAAGTTTAACTGAAGGGAGCAATGAAACTGTCTGAAGTGGATTGTGAGCTCCTTCTAGAAAAAGGATCAAAGAGTTTAAGAATTAGAGGGAAGGAGTATGAATATAGAACTCAAGATACGGGGCCAATGTGAAAATTAGTACAGAACCAAATACCTAAATTTCTGCTTTTCCAATGACAGGAATATTTACAACCGGCTTCTTCCTTTTCAGTCCATTAAAGCATCCTGTTATCCATGGCACAAGGAGTCTGCTTGGGAAGTTATTCTACTTGGATTGTTCTGATTGCATTCTTAGTAGCTTTCCCATTAAAAATAACAGAATGTTCCATTTCTACATCATCTGTAATCCTATAACACCAAGTGGCCTGGAAAAGCATTTTAAATCACTAAAACTCGGTCAGATGTGAAGGTCAAAGGAGAGAAGTCACAAGCAGGTAAACAGCACAGGCTGGCATTACCAAGAGAACATGCAGCCCCATAGGCTCCAATGGGGACAGGACTTTAAAACTAGCTGAAAGAGGATAAGAGGGAAAATAGCTCTGTATAGAGAGAAAGTTATTTTTCTTGGCTGCTTTTTTCTCCTTTTTATATAAGCTAAACTGGTGTGTGTGTGTGGGGGGTGCATACGTGTGAGCAGTTCAGCGCAGACTGGCAGGTTCCTGTGTGTGTGTGTGGTGTGGGGGGGATACGTGGGGTGGTGTGTGTGTGTGTGTGAGGGTGTGGGGTGTGTGTGGACATGTGTTGCAGTTTAGCGCAGACCCACAGGTTCCTGTCAGTGAGTGGAGGTGGTGTGTGGTATATGTGTATAGTGTGTGAGTGTGTGGTATATGTGTGTGTGTGTGTGTGAGTGTCTGAAAGTGTGTGGTGTGTGGTGGGTGTGTCTGAAAGTGTGTGGTGTGTGTGAGTGTGTGTGTGAAGGTGTGTGGTGTGTGTGGTGTATGTGAATGTGTGTGCGAGTGTCTGAAAGTATGTGGTGTGTGGTGTATGTGAATGTGTGTGTGAAAATGTATGGAGTGTGTGCGAGTGTGTGGTATGTGAGTGGTATATGTGAGTGTGTGTGAAAGTGTGTGGGGTGTGCTCAAGTGTATGAAAGTGTGTGTGAGTATCTGGTATGTGTGAATGGTATATGTGAGTGTGTGTGAAAGTGTGTGGTGTGTGGTGTATGTGTGTAAAAGTGTGTGGGTGTGTGAAAGTGTGGGGTGTGTGTGTGAAGTGTTTGGGGTGTGTGCAAGTGTGGGGTGTGTGTGTGAAAGTGTGTGGGGTGTGTGAAAGTGTGTGGTGTGAGTGTGTGTGAGTGTGTGGTGTGTGCGAGTGGTGTATGTGAGTGTATGCGAGTATGTGGAAGTGTGTGGTGTGTGAAAGTGGTGTGTGCGAGCATGTGTGACAGTGTGTGTGTGTGTGTGTGTGCATGTGCAGCAGTTTAGCACAGACCCGCAGGTCCCTGTTAGTGCTCCGTACGTCCATTTCAGAAGGCAGAAGACACTTTCCATTATCACTTCAGCCGTTCCCTGTGCTTCCAGGTAACCTTGCTGGGCTTAGTCTTCTGGCTTTTAGTGGCTTAGTTCTCACTGAATGGTCTTTGATGTAATTTATTTCTAAGCTGAACTTATATGTAGATGCGTGAGGTGAACGATGTTTCTCTCCATTCCCGGTGGAGCAGTAAGACGCCTGAGCTGACTTCCTAAAACCTGTTTCCCCGCCACTCCCATCAGCTGCAGAACAAAGCTCCCGTGGCATTCATAAGCGACCGAAATGTTGTGCCCATAGTGTGCCTGAACACAGCCGGTGAGAAGGACAACGCAGGCTCACTTTCACTTACGCTCCATACTTACCGATAGCCTCGTCCATTTTAGCCAGAAAACAATTTTCAGAATGGTCAGACAGTGAAATCATTAAAATTTGAGTGGTTAGATTGGCTAATAAAGTACAGAATTTGGATACATTCTTATTCAGCTAGGCTATCTTTTGTTCCAAATCAAACAAAGCAGCAGGTTACTGAGGCTGCCTTTACTTTCAGAGGACTCAAGGCTTTCCCTGCCCCGGCCTCTGGTCATCTTTCAACCTTCCCTGACACTTTCCTCACCTCCCTTCCACCCATATGGGATGCAGCCAGACCCTGAAGCCTCTGTATTTGTCCTATTTATCTCAACCCTTTCTTCCAGGTTTTTGTTCTGGCAGTTCCCCCTCCTAGAATGTCCTTTGGAACTTCCTGTGAAGTCTTCATTGATCCTCATCACCAAGAGAGCAAGGGATAAGCCCTCCCTCTCCTGAACACCCCCAGTCTCTATGTCCCTCATCACTTCCTACATTGGATTATATGTGACACATGTGCTGGCCGCCTTACTCCTGCCTACCAAAGTACGGCCTTCAAAGTGCAGAGGAAATGCTTTTTTCATCTTTTATCTTTGACAGTGCATAGGATGCCTGGCACCTATTTGGTTCCCATGAATGAATGCATGAATGAATGAGGAAATTCAACTGAGAGCAAATGTGCATAAAAATGCTGCAGGTGTGAAACTGAGTGGCAGGGATATGCAAATACACCCTTGATTTAAAGCAACTGTGCAAAGAACAACTTAATAATTTATACTAGGCAAAAATATGACTTCATTTATTTCACTGGGCATGAACCTAGTGGGAGAGAGAAAGTGGATAATATATATGGACTGGTAGAGAGTTAGTTCCAACGGGTAGGTATGAGGGAATGTTTTCTTCCAGCTGTCTGCATGCCTTCTGTACAGGTTAGAAGAATTCAGCCTCCCGACTCCCAAGCCAGCTTTGGAAGAATCAATCAGCCTTCTCCCTTCTCTCTTCACTACCCTCAAAAAGTGATTTCTGCTCCAAAATAAAATTACCAAAATGTGGTTCCTTGGCATCCATTTCAATGTAAGTCCAGCAAAGTGGTACAGAGCAAATTTGGCTCAGAGCAAATGCAGTCTTCTTTACCAAAATAATCCACATCAGTTTCCTCCTTACTTGCCAGAAAAACAGACACATTTCTCCTTGGAAATTTGGTTTGTTTTTAGAATGTGAAAACATCATCATGGTTTGAAGGGCAACAAATTATAGCTCTAACATTTAGAGTGAGTACTGTACTGGGAAGTCTGACTGGTTTTGACAAGTTTAGAAAGATGCTGCTATTTTCCTAAGTGTTAGCATTTAGATGAAAGAAGAGGCACTGAAGGAAGGAACCAGCGTTTCTCCAGCATTGCCAACTTGCCAAAAATATTTGTTTATTTAATCCTTGTGATAGCCCATGAGTTAAATCTCGTTATTTTCAGGAGAGAAAACAAAGGCTTCTGGAAGGGAAATAACATGCCCAAAGTTCCACTGCCAGTGAAAGGCAAAGCTTCAAGATGAAGAACAAAGATTCAAACCCAGTTCTGTTTCTATTGCCTGGTTATCTTCCATCGCATCAGATCACCTGATCCTGGGGGGGTTGTTCTAGAAAGCATAGAACCCAGGCAAAGCACTACATATGCTTGATTTTTACTAGCTAGGACTCTTTCTTTTTGTTTTTGAAGCAGACAAATCACTCTGATTCTGTAATTTTGTTCATTCCCAATATTTTACATTACTTTTTGAAACAACCTGCTTCCATAAATGCTCAGAAACCATCAGAGATACTAAGTATAGTACTTAAGATATGGAATTTTACTAGAAGAAGAGTTTTTATTAGGTTCTCTGACAATGTTTCTTACTATTAATAGCAATGAAGGTTTATAGTTTTAGTGTAGCACGCAAACTAACCAGAACAGTCATTTAATTGATATAAGCTTCCAGTAGCTCTGATTTTTCTTCCAGAGGAGGAAAGTCCTGTTCAGTGACTGGAGATAATAATTTAACAGGAAAATTATATATAAGGCCCTTGGAGATCAACAAGTTTGCTATCTAGACTTGTAAATCTGGAATGGTCCTCTAGCAGTCAGCTGCTCCATTTTATTAATAGTTCATTTCCCCCTACCATTAGGACCCTATCCAAGTCATTGTGACTAAAAAGGCAACTCTATCAATTCAAATCAATAAACCTTTATTAAACGCTAAGTTTGCATTGGTGGAGAGGTCAAGTGGTTTGTGGGTATAGCTGAGGGATACAAAGATAGTTGAAATCATGTGGAAAAGGCAGTAGACTTTTTGTCCTGTGTAGCTCCTAGAACAAACAGTGCATATTCCTGAGATACAGAATACAGATGAATAAAAGGAAGAACTTTTAAACAAAGCAACGAGTTCCCTATCACTGTAAGTATGTGAGTTAATACCATCAGAGGTACCTTAGTAAATTAAGGATATCAGAGAGGATTCTTATATTTTGTGGGAAGTCAGGCTAGATGTCTTATGATGATGCTGAGTATATAAGAGTGCTATAATAATAGTAGCAGCTATCTTTTATTGAGTACTTAATTGCCAGATAATGTGTCCTGTGTTTTATATATCTTAGTTTTATATTCCCAACAGGTAGCTTTCTTTTCCTCATATTACAGAAAATCAAACTATTTTACTTTAGAAGTCACTGGTGGAACTAGGATTTGAACACAGCTGCAGGGCTCCAAAATCTTTACTGTTTATTTTTAGTAAAAGTCCCTTTCAATCCAACCTTGAGATTCTATGATTATCAGGCATGAGGCCTGCTTTTTCAGAGTAGCATTTAAAAGAGGAGGCAAACTATAATGCAAGGGGGAAATAATATATAACACAAAAATATTGCTAATCTTATTAAAGAGATTTACACCATATAGTTACAAAATGATAGAAGACATTTATTTAATAATGAAAAGTGTGATTACAAAAGTCATAACAGGAAATTACAGAATCAACTAACAAACTTTATATTCATAAGTATTTATTACTATATAGTAAAAAGAAAGTGTTCCTTCAACACCCACCATATATACGAAGGCTGTCCGGAAAGTAACCAGCCATTATTTTTTTTTTTTCCAGCCATTATTAATATAATGAGAATGGCTCTTCTCTCTCCATGGCTGGATCATTTATCAACAGCCCTCATACATATCTATCTTAGATACTACAGGATATGGGAAAGAAGGCACCTAAAACTGAGGGAACTCGCTTTCTGGATCACTCATTTATCCCTGAATCTTAACGTGGTATTGTGATATTTCTGTTATAGTGTTAGTACTTAATTCATACTTTCAGGTTTATTTTTTCCTATTAATAAACACTCATATATTATAGAAAATTTGGAAAATCCAAAAAGTGAAGGGAAAAAAACCTCCAAATGTCAGTACCTAAAAACACTATTATAATTTTGTTTTCTGGTCATTTTTATGTGTTTTAGAATCATTGTGTTCTTACTGTAGGCTACTTGCACTATTATTTAACTTCCTGGCCATACACATCAAGATCATGAACTACTGGGAGGCAGAATTAGGTACCACCCTTTTCTGGAGTCCTTGGAGCACCAAAAAATAAGCCTTGCACCATGCTCTAAGCGTAGTAGGTGCTGGAATAATGCTTGGATTAATTGCTGACTCATTTATCAACAAAAACTATAAAACGAGGGTTTTTTCCCTCGAGGCATTTAGAATCTGTTTTGCAAGTCAAGTCTAACTGCACAAAGCCTGCTAACCTGACGATGTACAATTACAATGCTAAACGAGTAATTGTAGGATACTCTTTAGAAAGAAGTGAGGAAAGATGGCCCAGAACATGCCTGAAGGACATGCCTGAAGAACTTGAGATGATTTTTTCCTAACCATCCAATAAGCCCCCAATAGAAATGGGTTAGTCTATCTCAAGCCAGCTCCCATTCTGCCACCCGGTGCCAAGCGGTCTCTCCGTTGACTGTCTCAGAGGACTCACTGTATTCTGTACAAGCAAAGGAAACCAGAGCTCTCTCTTCACAAGGGGAATTACCCAGCTAGTGTTTCCGCCCGGCCCTGGGACAAGGGGGGAATTCTAGTCTACACAGTCATGCTGTGGATATCTTTCTCCAGTGGTAAACTTACTAGAAAAGGGTTTTAAAACTTTTTATAGTTCTCTCTCTTTTAAGTTTAAGTCTGCTCATGTGGAAGTGCTGAAACAGGACTCTCTACTGCCTAGTTATCTGATAATTGTGGTCTCAGGGCTCCCATTATACAACTTGTGTTGAAGCATACTGGAGCTGGGTAACTTGTCTTAGCTCTCTTGGGCAGCATGTGAGTGACACTCCAGGGGCCTGGGGGCTTCTCAGATGGCCTGCATTCAATTAACAGTGCCCCACTAGCTAATCAATAGGGCCAGAGCAATCAGGTGGCTGTAAGCAGGGCTGGATTTGAAGGATTTTCAAGTAATCCTATTGGAGAATTACCCTGAGTGTAAAGAAACGTATAATATCAAGCCACATTTGGCACGCTCCAGCTACGGTAGTGGCAGTTTGTCTGGCGAGATGTCCGCCCCTTTAACAGCTCTCTTAATTCCAAATGAAATGAAAATTCCCTTCTTAGTAGTCATTAAGGCTCCAACTTTATTTCTCATTATTAAACCATGAAGTTGGCCAAAACATTTAAATTAAGCAACATGAAGAGATTTATGAGCAAATTGGAGTCTAGGTAAAAAAAAAAAAAAAAAAAAAAAAAACTGAAACCTAATCTCTAAATATTAAGAAAGACACAATAACCAAATTATTGGGGGAAAAAAGCAAATCTCAGGGTAAACAGGAGGAAATGTTCTTTTTCTTATTTTTCCCAAAGAACTAGCTCTTTAAAATTGAGTTTTTAGATGCTAATTTCATGCTTGGTAATACCCGCATGATTTGAGAAATGTTGGAATAAGACTTAAATGGCATTTGAGTCTTCATGTAGAACTAGAGAAGTATGTCAGATTGATAGCCCTGAGCAGCCGACAGCCTCCTATGGCGAAATAACACTGTGATGAGAGCAGCCTGAATTATTTCAGATATTTCTTGCCCTAAAGACAGAACCCTGCCTTGTAGCCAGCTAGAGGGTCAGAGATTAAACTTGTTTGATCTTCAGTTTCTCCACTGAGACTGTCATGCCAGAGGGAAGGATGTTTCCAGCTAGCTGAGTGTCCACGGGTGAGGGACAGGTGAAGACCCCATTCGAATTCCTTATCAGAGGCTGCCTTCTTCCTGGGGAAGAAAGCTGAGGCAGGGGCAGATTTGCAATGGTAACTGGGAGATGAAAGTTTCCCTAGTCAGCCACCCAAGCCACCAGCCATTGAATGCATTTTAATTTAAGACCAAAGAGCATCAAGGATATTCATAATCTCATCTGTAGGTCCTGAGTCCCTTTTAGGTGTGAGGAGAGGCAGTTGCCTACGGGCAGGTAAGGACATCAATTGTTCTTGGGGGCTTTCAGAGAAAATCTGTTCACTTCAAATTGAACACCAATGCTTGCCCTGAAGTATGATCTGGAGGTCAGTTTTAATTACTGAAAAATTCTACTCTCCCCAAATACTGCATCTCCCCATATACCTGGTGTGTACCTGAAGTTGCCATCAATAGAGTGATGTCTTGGGTGAAGGAGGTATACTACTGAGTTAACTGTTGGAAGTCAGTTGTCACCCGATTGCAGAGACAATGTGACAAGGGAGAGGTCAACTTTTATGGAAGATCACAACAGTGGCTGATGCTAGAAGACCTGACCCAAGGATCCTGGGGGCTGCAGGCTGTGGAGGCACCAGGTACTGTGGGAAAGCTTGTCCTGGGACACAGGGCAAGGTAGCAGGGTGGGATGGGAGGGAACTAACGTTTCTTTCATGTCTATTGCATTCCAGGCATAAACTAGGTGCTTTTACGTAAGTAATCACATTAATTCCTTGTGATTAACTCTCCAAGGTCATCTCATTAACCTCATTTTAGAGCTGAAGAGTTGGAGGCTAAGGGAGTTCAAATACTTTGCTCAAGTTCACACACTTCTCCTAGCATGGATTTGAGATCAAGTCTGCCAAGCTTCAAAGATCCTGCTCTTTCTGCAACACCTCACTGGCTCCCTGGAAATGAACGAATGAGCAAGCGGCTTATTTCAAAGTTGAGTCAGCCAGGACTCATTCTGCCCTCATGGCCTGTGTGGGAAAGAGTGAGTATAAGAGCCCCCAGTCTCCCTTAATACAATCTGCCAAGACTGGAGCAGAGGTAGAATCTACATGGGAGTGGGAGGCTAGGTTGATAACCAGATGCCCCTCAAGACTCATCTTCCCTTTGAAATCCTGTCACAAATCACTGTTGCCATCTTTGTTTCTGGGGCCACTTTTGCTCATTCACAAGTGGGACTCAAGTGGATTTAAGACCTTTTCCTTAATTCTCTGTAGCAGAGCTGCAACGAGGCTGAAATGGTAAGGCAAGACTTAACCAAAAGGCTCAGGGATAACAAAGGGAAAATAAACACAGTAAAAGGAACCTAACTGGGCTCAAGAGTGGTGGCTGCTCTCCAGAGCATGGCCCCTCCTCACAGGGCCCCCTGACAGTCACCTCCGAGCCTCGCTCCCAGCCTGCCTCTATGTGGCAGAGGCTAAAGCCCCATCCCAAGGAACCAGGAACATCTTAAAGCATGTTCATGTTTCTGGAAGTTCAGGCCACTGTCTGAAGCCAGTCATCAGATTTCTAAGCAACTTCTTTCCCTGTGCAGATGGGTGCCAGTTTTTATTTATTCATTTTTTTAATAACACCAAATTCATAACCCAATCTGAATAGGAAAAGGTATGTAGCCTAGGAAAAGAGAAAGAACTTCTTTTATGATTTGTCAAAATATGAATACCAGTAACTCATTTTCATTTTAACTACAAGTGTTCAAAGTACTGGCAGTAACCAATCTCCTTTACCATAGTCATTGGGACTTCATTGAATAAAGTCTTCTCAGGAATTATCTACTTCATGTAGAACAAGACTATGTTCTCACACACCTACCAAGCCATCCTTTTTCCAACACTTGAAGACCTTCAAAACAATGATGAAATGATATTTCATATCCATCATATAGGCAAGATAAATAAATAAAAACCTGATAGCACCAAGAGCTGGTAAGGATGTGGGATATAGGAAATTCTCATATATCCACTTCTGGTAGCACTGTAAACTGGAGAGCAACTTGAAAATACCTAGAGAAGATAAAGTGGGGACTTCTCTATGAGCCTTCAATTCCATATCTTGGCATATACTCTAGAAAAATTCTTGCAAATGTTCACAAGTAGGCATGCACAAAAATATTTACTGCAGCAGTTTGTAACAGCAAAACATACAAAAACAAAACAAAACAAAAACACCCTAGAAACAATTTAAAGGTATACCAATAAAGGGATGGATTGATAAAAAATGTGATTTAATTAACACACTGTAACAATTCACAGTAGTACAAGTGAATGAACCAGCTCTATATATTTCCATATGGACAAGTCTTTACAATGTAAGGTTTAGTGAGAACCCCAGAAGCTCAGGTGAACTAAGCTGTCACTCAAGTTTAATCACTGGCTAGGAAAAACATTTGCTCAACCATTCTTTCAAAGCAGTGTTCTTAAGTATATAGACATGGCTTCAGTAGGTATTTTAAGAGGCTGAACTATTGATTTTATGCCAGTAAAAAACGCTTTTCCTTAAGGGTCTCATGATTTCGGCACATCTGTATAATATGGGGAGAGCCACTTGTACCAGCACTGATGAATAGAAACAGATTCAAGCAGGAAAACAAACCAAAAAGCAACTCCCTATCCCAAATGCCTAGAAGGAGCAGTCACCTAGTTACAGGAATGCAGATATGTGGTTTTTAATGAGAATGTCTTGGTCAACAGAAATCTGGACTAGATTATTCGAGAACTCAGATTGCACTGTTGCTACCAACAGAGTAAAAGGTTAGAGAAGTGTTTTGTTTTTTCCTCTACTAAAGTATTGAATCTACTCGGGATCAACAGACTAATTTTTTCCTCAAATAATTTTTAGTCCTATGTGAATTTGAAAGGCAGTCATCTAAAATGGAAAGTGATTGCAAGAGACTGGGGAGAGGGGGTCCTGCTAATTAAATTATAGAAATAATAGAGGTGACATGGTACAGTGGAAAGTCAGAACGGAGTCCATTCTGGCTCTGCCACTCACTGGTGGTGCTTTGGGCAATTCATTTAATGGTTCTAATCTCCAGTTAAACAATAAAATAAAATAGAACCTCTTGCAATGTTGCTAGGAAATCTTACATATGCAAAGTACATACATACAGGGCTTGCTAAATAAGAAGGGCCCAAGAATTGGTAGAGATTGTGATGATGATGATTACTCTTTTCCAGGCTGTTATTAGCTACATCCTCCTTCTACTATTTATGGTATGACAAGAAAGGAACAGAAAACTACGCAAATGGATCAAAAGTTGTCTGTCAGGCATTTGGTGGCAAAATGGAACTTCTTGCACTCAGAAGATAACTGGCCAGTCTATTTTGTTAATGTAATCTTTTCTGTTTTCAATTTACTTTATTGTTTGCATATTGACTGTCAGAGAGCTGATTATATGGGCTACATTACACCGAACCCCTGCAGAATTGTTCTTACGGAATTACCCTTTGGTGAGATGCTGTTAGTTGAGATGAAGCCTGGTGACACTCACTGGCTCTCCCGTAAGGAACGATTTTTGACTGTGAGGCTAACTGCATCATACAGTGTCCGTCCCCAGGTCTCTCGGGAGAAATGCCTATCTGATCTTGGAGCTGAAAATAGCTAAAAATCCCTTGAGCAATCGGTTTTATCCTACAGATACTGGGAACTGACAAGGTTCTTTTCCTTTTTTGAATCAATATCTGGAGAGCTAAATTTGAAGTCCTTCTGTTAAATGCGTATGTCATCACCACGTGCATTTTTTAACCTTCCCTCTGGAGTCCTTTTTGTTCCTGTCCTTGTTTTTTTTTTTTTTTTTTTTTCTTGTCCTTTCATCCTACTTTTAGCTAAAAAAAAAAAAAGAATTGTACATAGATGCACAGATACATATACCTACATCTACACAATATACTGCTCCATACTAATCTTTAAAAGAAATTATGCAAAATGTTGTCACTCTGGGTGGCCTGAAAATAGATTAATAAAGCCGACCAGTCTAAAGTTTTGTTTCTTCCATAAATGCTGCTCTTAAAAAGGCAGTTAAGTTGTTAACTCTCATCTAGAGCCTAAATAAGTGTTTTTCCCAACACATCGTTTATAATATACCATTGCAACTCAGGAATTGAGGTATTAAAGTGCTGCTTGAGACATGCTGGGAAAACTCTGGAAAATAAGTTGCTAAAAGAAAAATAGTTCAAGAAAGCAATTTTATGTTCTATTTTCCTGGTGGGATACTATCTGGGATGGGGTAATACTGTTTATGTGTAAGCAAAAATCTATTCTGTATGCTGCATAAAAAAGACAAAATGCTTTATAAAAAGACATTATGCTATGTTGCATAATGTCTCCAATCTGAGACATTAAACAGTAGCCCTCAGGAGGTAATTTATGGGGCAGAGAGTCAAGGCCTCATACTTTTTCAATCATTGTCATCTTTATGCATGAAGGACCACCATGCCACTTTTTGCCTTCCTCTTGCTCTCTAGGGTGTTTGCTTTTTTTTTTTTTTTTTAATTATATATATTAAACTTTGCCCTGAGTTCAAGGGTACATCTTACCTCACTCAAATTATGTCCCTTGTCCCTGACTGAGAGGAGGGCACATAACTCAGCACTCTGCCCGAGAGAGAGGTGATGGGCCTCAGTCCTGAACCTGTGCACCTCCCTCTCTCAGGAAAGGAACCACAATACTCCCTGCCCAGGGACTGCTTCACTTTATCATTCTTTCGCTAATTCAGTCAGAGTTTGCTTTCTGCAGTTCTTTTTAGGCCAAATCCTGGTGAGGTGCTGTAAAGATGGATGCAATTTCATGAGGAAAGAGTGTTAATTTTTTAGCCTAAAAGAAAGGTGAGGAAAGGTCCCTTCTTTCACACCTTCATTTTACTCAAAATGCTGAATCGATTTTCTTTTTAAATTATACAATTAATGAAGAAAAAGGGAGGGCATGGTCTTGCGGAGGAGCAGTCTGTAGAGAAGTTGCTCAGGAATTTGTAGGAACAGGATTAGCTGCCATAAAACAGGACACTGTAGACCCCATTCCTTCCCTGAACAAGATCTGGCACGTGGCTTGTGACTTATTCCTTTCTGGACACATTGCCCCGATGATGGTCACACCCTCATGGTTAAGACACTGGCTCTGGAGTCAGGCTGCTGGATTCAAATCCCAACTCCGTCACTGTATATTGTGACAACAATATATATCAACAAACTGTATCAACACATTGCTGTTGATACAATTATATCAACAAATTGCTGTGTTGTGCATAAGCCTCATTTTTCTCAACTATAAAATGGGAATGATACTAATAGTACCTACTTAAGTACTTTAAGGAGATTGTATTATTTAATCCTTATAACCACCCTAGAGGTAGCTACTCTTATTGTGCTCAGTGTGCTTTAATTCCAGTGTCTTATTACGCTACCTGCAACAAGAACACCAGCTTCTCATATCATAAGACTCCTGGCAACCTGTTCCAGAGTTTCTCAAGTGGGCAAACATATTGACCTTTGTCCTACTTGTTTATTCATTAAACACAGTTTTTAAAGAATGCTTATCTGAGCCAGGTATCTGTAGAGATAGAGATAAGTGTATTTTGGAGGTGGACAGCATTTGGCAGTCAAAAATGAATTTCCCGTTAGTAATTGGTGTGGGGGGTGATACTGTTTACGAAAATGAGGAAGACTAGATTGGGAGCGGATGAAGGGAGGGAAAAGAGAGTTCTCTCTGGGGCATGCTAAATTTGATTGAGATGTTTATGGACTATTTCAATGGAAATATTAAACAGGCAGTGGGCTATGCAAGTCTTGTGGCCCGGAGATGTTCAGGCTGATGATTTAGAATCCGTCAACATGAAGATGTTGTTTAAAAACAGGGAACTATATGGCAAGACCTAGGGAGAAACTAGACAGAGAAAAGAGAGAAGAGGCCTTAGAACAGAACCCTAAGCAATGCTAGCATTTGGAAGTAGGACACAGGAGGATGAACTAGTCAAGCAGACTAAGAAGCAGCATTCAGTATGAAAGAGGAAAACCAGAAGCAAATGATGTCTCAGAGGCCAAAATGAAGGGAGGAGTTAATGCCACCGTGAACTTAAAGTGAAGACAGAGGAGTGTCCACTGGCAATCCTCACAGAACGGTTTCCGTGGAGAGTGGCAGAAAGAGAATCCAGATTGGAGAAAACTGAAGCGTGAATGGTGACAGAAGCAGCAGAGACAGCATGTGTAGTGACAATTTTACAGAAATTTTGTTGAGAAAGGAGCATAAAAATAGAACAGTAGGGAAAAGGATACAGAATGTGAAGTCAAGAGGAAGGGAAATACCAGAGTGTGTTTATGTCGTGACGAGAATGCTCTAGTAGCAAGGAAGAGACGGTGACGCGTGAAAGGAAGGGGGAAGTCAAGGGGTGGGAATGCTTAAGTGGGTGAGAGCAGGAAAATTCCAGAACGCAGATGGTGAAATTGGCCTTTGACAGGTGAAGGGACACATCCTCCCTTCTAGCGGGAGGAGAGATGGGGGCAGGTGCGAGTCACTTTTAGGGGAGGTGTAGGAAGATAAGTAAGTTTGCACTTCTGGTGTTTATTTTTCCTAATTAGGTCTGAAGTCAGCTCAGCAGGAAAGAAGATGAGGAATACTGGAAGTTTGAGGAGAAAGAAAGCCATCTTAAGGAATGCAGGAAATTAGAAAAAACTCAGTAAGAATGGTGAGCAGTACCAAGTGCCTGTTTATAGTTAGAGATGAAGTTAAACACAGCCAGTCAGCTCGGTTATGTGACCCTCCCTAGCAGTGTTCAGCTCCTCCTGTACTGGAACAGTTAGGTTTATCTGGGGGTTGCCAGTCAAGATGGACAAAGAAAAAAAGAGGGTACTTCCGTTGAGGATATTTGCAAGGCAGTGAGTATATCACTGGACTATGGCATCTAAATTGTAGAGCACCTACTACAGTGAGTGCTACATAGTATACAGCCATGAACTAATGAACACCATACATCTCCTCAACATGACTTCCACAATTCATTTATAGGTCATCAACAGGGGTGAAAAGTAGAAGTCTTATGACTGCAGACTTTGGAGAGGAATACGGGTTCTGTAAATTCTTGAGTCTTGTCCTGCCATAGCCATATAACCAATCCTTTTCTTCCCCTTCCCCATTATGACATTTTCTGTACACATATGTCAAATATATATACATATATGTGTGTGTGTGTATATATATACACATGCCAGAGACAATGACATTCTTCACTTTTGTGAGGACTCTGCCTTAAACCTTTTCCTCGAGGAATCTGGGATTTAATGTGGGTCATGTATATAAAAAGTTACTTGTCAAAAGCTACAATAAAAGAATGTATGAAGTACTTGTGAGCATAACGGGAGAAACAATTTGATTTGGTCTGGTAGGTGGGGATCTCTTCACAGAGAAATTGACATAGGAGCTCTGACTTAAAAGACAAAGGTTTCATTTAGGTCTTGTTGTTCAATAGAAACTCACATAAGAGAATAGAAAGAACTTACAATAATAGCTAACATTTATTGAATGTTCACTATGTGCCAGGCACTAAGAACTTTATATGCTTTAGACATTCAATCTGTGGATAGGTTCTATTGTATTCCTATTTTTCTGGTGCAGATCAGAGATGTTTATAACTCTGCTATAAAGGGGTCCATATGGGACTCAAACCCAGGTCTTCCTGATGCTGAAGCACAGGAAGAAGGAATGGCACCAGCCAAGGTGCAGGTAATGTGCAAATGTATGAGATACCCATGTAAGGAGAGCACACGAGGGGGTGCGGTGTGGGATAGGGGTAGGGAGATGAAGAATATAGGAGCATGGCAGGGACAGGGGTAGGAGGAACAATGGCAGATAAGCCAGGAAAGCCAATTCCAGTCCAACTGCTAGTGAGTTCAGTCACCTATTGTAATGTAATAAACTATCTCAAACTTAGTTTGCGTAAAACACCTTTTTACTATGCTCCTCAATGTGGCGAGTCAGGAATTCAGGAAGGGCACAGTGGGGTGGCTTATCTCTGCTATGTAATATCTGAAGCCTCTGCTGGAAATACTCAAAGGCTGGGGCTGGCTCAATGCTGGGGGCTGAAAACATGTGAAGGCTCATTTTATCCTATGTCTGGTTGTTGATGTTAGCTGTTGCCTGAGACCTCAGCCAGGGTTGTTGGCCAGGGTTGTTGGAACTCCTTCACATCACCTCTCCATGTGACCACGGGGGCTTCCCCACAGCATGGTGGCTGAGTTCTAAGCACAAGTGCCCCAAGAAAATAAGGCAGTAGTACATGGCATTTCACTCCACGGATTGCGTCAGTACAGAGTCCCATCCAGGTTGAAAAGGAGAGGACACAGATCCCACCACTCAGTGGACGGAGTGTCAAAGAATTTGTGGACATATTCTAAAACTAGAATATGTCAGTGAATGAGGTCTTTAAATAAGGGAAAATAGTTAATGTAATGGAAAAGTGATCTACTAGCACTGAGGTGACATCTATTTTGTTATACAACTTCTCCATGTAAAAGGTATGAAATAATATAACACTGTCTGCACTTCCAAAGTCCCTCGTGACCCTTGCTTTTTCTCATTTTCATTTCTCTTTCAGTAGTCTTCTCTATTCCTTTCATGTTTAACTTTATGTGAGAAGAGCCAGGTCTTAAAAAGTCATACGGAAGTACCTTGAAAATTTATAGAGAAAAATAGGAATAAAATTCTAACATATAAATAATGAAATAACATCTAATGGGAGAATTTTATGTTGGAGAAAGTTATCTTCCCAGTGTCTCAATAGTTGGCCGAACCTTTTGGACTAACACTGTCTAATAATATTTTTAATTACACTCAGTGTTATTTCAAAATTGGTACAATTCTTTAAATTGACATATTCAAAGAGCTCCATAAAACCACCTAAGGTAAGTGAACAGCTAATCTTTGCAAGACAGATGGATACCTATGAGCAGTATTTAATCTTAGTGGCAAGCCAGGCTTACCTATGACAAGTTCCTGGCTTGCAAGCAGTGCTTACTGTGATACAACTTTGTGAGCTAAGTGTTTACCGAGAGTGGAGAACAACAGGATAGCCAAGCAGCTGCCTTATTACGAGCCATTGTTTAAAACATTCCTATGAACACTTTATTAGATGTTTCCATGCATCTTCAGTTGGACCCACAAATGGTTCTTTTAAATTTTAACTCAATAATAATATCCCTAGTTCAATTATATTCTAATATTATTCATTCATTCATTTATTCAACAATTATTTTTTACTATGAACCATGTCCAAGTATTGAGCTAGTCACTAAATGTTATTAGCAAACTACAGATCTGGAAGTATATCATTTTTAGAAAGATTCCCCTTTTGAATGATTGATTGAATGACTTGCTAAATAAACATACCTTGAGTTCACATAAAATTTACCTTTAGAAGCTAGATGAGTAAGTACATGAAAATCTAAGAACAATGTATGTTTAGTTACTGTTATTATGAAGCCCAAAATGTTCACTAAAATTCTCTCAAGTTACCCATATCCATTCTCAGTGTATTTCTTGAGTGGGGTTAGAGATTGGTAAAAATGCCAAAAAAGAAGGAGGAGTAGACATAAATTGTCAACTTTATTTCTACTATGGAGAACTAGATAATATTTATTAGGCCTCCTTTTGAAGACAACTGAAAAACTGGACAAATATTTTTTTTAAAATCTGCTTATAGGTATCAGATAACTAATAAGGCAGTGAAAAGAGCCAAGATTCAAAGGAATACAAAAACTCAGAAAGGCACTGACGTTATTTTCCTCTGGTAGTATCTGCTGATTCAAGAAGAGATCATTGAGAGGCTTATAAGCAGAGCAGTGCTTTTGACAGTCTCATGGGAGGAGGAAGACAAAACTGGAGACAAAAAGTTGTCTAAGGCCTGAAAAGGAAGGCCCTGATAACTCACCATGTTTTGGTTAGGTTCTTAAAGGGCTACTTCTTAGAAGGAAGAATGAACTAGAAGGAAATGAGTTCACAAATATTTTGAATCCAAATTCAAATAAAGTCTGAAATTGGATTAAGGTATTTAGAGATGATCTGTGTTCCTAATTGCCTGACCAAAGCAAGCATAAATCCTCTTAGGTCTCAAATTATTATTACAATTTTTAACTTACAATAGCTGATTTGATTAGTCAAAATTAACTAGGCATGCCAAGAGATAAGAAAACATGAAAGAAAACCAAGAGAAGCAATTGAATTATACAATTGAATTGTACAATTGAATTATACCTACAAGGGCTCCAAATAATAAGATATGAGACACAGACTTTAAATAGCTATGATTAAAATATTCAGAAAAGATCAATGTTTGAGAATTTAGGTAGAGAATCATATATAAATTATAAAATACAAAAATTGAGAACTGGATGGATTGTATAGTAAATTACAGACAGCTGAGGAGAGAATTAGTGAACTGGAGGGTAAGTTAGAAGAAAATATCCATACAAGATGATGGAGTGGCAAATAAATGAAAAATTCCTAAGTGAGCATAAAAGACACAGGAGACATATATAGAGAGTCTTATATACATATAAGCAGAGCCTAAGCAGGAAAAAACAAATGGATCAAAGCAAATTTTAAAAATATAGTTGATAAAAATGTTTTCTAAACTGATGGCCTTTCAAAAGGAAACTAAAAGATAATGGAATAATATTTTCAAAGTATTGATTAAAATAACCCCACCAACCTATAATTCTAAACTAACCAAAATATCATTTTTGAATGTAAAGTTTAAATAAAGTCCTTTATTAAAGGTAAATAAAAATGAGAAAAAATATCACCTCTAGTCCATCACTATGAGAAATACTAGAGGGTGTTTGTCACACAGAAGGAAAATGGTTCTAGCGAGAAGGTTGGAGATGATGAAAGAAATAGAAAACAGTAAAATTAGTGTGACGTATGAAAAAAATGGCAGACCAGGAAGCTCTAAGATCTTATTTCCCCACAGAAATATAAAGCAAAGCAAAGCAAAACAACAACAACAAAAACCAGAAGCTGTCTGACCAAACTTCACAGGAATTCTGAAAACAACAGAAGGTTTAAAGTGGGCAAGCAAACTCAATCAAGAAAAAATTATCTTTAAGACAGTAGGGAAGTTTTGTGGCATTTTTACATATCCTTGCCCCCTCTTTCCCCCCTGGTGTGGTGACAACGTCTTGGTTTTGAGCAGCTACAAAGCAGTCCCCAGCTCCCCTCTTTGAAACAGATAGAGCCAAAGTGACTTTCTTTGAAAATTATTGTGTACTCTGTTATAAAATGGCTGAGGATACTTGAAGAACTTACTCTTCTCTGTCTTGCACAACTCAGGAAACAGATAGGAAAACTGGTGGGCACTGCTAGGAAAGGCCACAAAGGGAATGCAAACCCACAGATGACTGAGGCGATAGATTCTGGTGGGATATACAATAGAACATCTAAGGCCCAGGGGAAAAGTGGAGACAAGACTCTGGAAAATTAGAACATTCAAAACATAAAGCAACTGCATATACAGGGAAATTTAGAAAGTCACACATACACATCCAAACAAGATGCATTCTCAAAAAAGGCTTGAGAAAACCATAAGCTTTCATCTGAGGCTTAGCCCTGTGCTCAGAGCAAACACAGCTAGTTTGTGAAGGATTGCCCAAGCACAGAGCCATTCGACAAATACTGGGAAAGGTGGTTATTTCTCTCTCTCTCTCTCTCTCTCTCTTTCCTTGTGTATGTGTTATTTGTTTGTTTGCTCCTGGAATTCAAGGAAATGTCATTAAAAATTAGACGAACATGAGTTAAAAGAACAGAAACTTAAATGAGTACATATGACAAGAAATAATCTTTCCAAAAATACTTTCCAAACAAACTAGTACCACCTTCAACAATTAAAATAAAACAAAAACAAAGCAGAGAAGCAGCAATCCTGGGGGAAAAGTAAGAATATGATATCCAGAGTTACCACATTATAACAATCAAATGCTCAATTTTCAACAACAACAACAACAACAAAATCACAAGGCATATAAAGGTACAGGAAAACATGGCTCACTCAAAGGGGTAAAATAAGTTGACAGAAACCATCCAAAAGGAAGCCTAGAAATTGAACTTACTAGAAAAAGACTTTAAAACAATTATCTTAAATATACTCAAAGACCTAAGGGAAAACATGGACGAAGACCTAAAGTAAATCAAGAAAACAATATATGAACAAAATGAGAGTATCAACAAAGAGATAGAAATTATAAAAAAGAACCAAACATAAATTCTGGAGCTGAAAAGTACAATAACTGAAAAATTAACCATAGTAATTCATAATCAGGCAGAAGAAAATCAGTGAACTTGAATTTAGGACAACTGAAATTCTTGAGTATAGGAAGTAGAAAGAAAAAAGAATGAAGAAAAGTGATCATAGCCTAAGGGACTGTGGGACATCATCAAGTGGACCAACATATGCATAATGGGAGTCCCATACAGAGAAGAGAGGAAAGGGCAGAAGGATTATTTAAGGGGATAATGGCCAAAAACTTCCCAAATATGATGAATGATATCAACCTAAAAATCCAAGAATCTCGATGACCTCCAAATAAAATTAAAACCAAAGAGATCCACACACCAAGACACATTATAATCAAATTCTGAAAAGCCAAAGACAAAAAGAGAATCCTGAAAGCAGTGAGAAGTGACTCATCATATCCAAGGGATCCTCAATAATATCATCAGCTGATTTCCTATCAGAAACCTGGAAAACCAGAAGACAATGGGATAACATATTGAATGGGTCAAAAGAAAAAAACCTGTCAATCAAGAATTCTATATCTGGTAAAACTATCCTTCAAAAATGAGATAAGATAAGAAATTCAAAGACAAACATAAGCAGGGAGAGTTCATTACCACTAGACCTGCCCTAAAAGAAATGCTATAGGAGATTCTTCAGATTGAAATGAAGAATGCTAGACTGTAACTCAAAGCCATATAAATATGTCTGATAAAGGTAAATATATGTGGGAATATATAAAAGCCAGTATTATTATAATCTTGATTTGTAACTCCACTTTTTATTTTCTACAGGATTTAAAAGACAAACACATAAAAATCATAAATCTATCTTAATGGCTATAAAAATATAATTTGTGACATCAATAACATAATGGGGGACAGAGCTGAAAAGAGGTAGAGTTTTTATATGCAATTGAAGTTAAGTTGGTATTAACTTAAAATAGATTGTTATAACTTTAGGATGTTATATGTAATCCCAATCATAACCACAAAGAAAATATCCATAGAATATACACAAAAGGACATAAGAAGGAAATAAAAAATGTGTCACTATAAAAAATCAACTAAACACAAAAGCTAGTAGTGGAGGAAATGAAAAACAAAAATACTATAAGACATATAGAAAATAAATAACAAAAGTAATTACTGATAGGGAAGTATTGATAATTACTTTAAGTGTAAATGGATTAACTTCCCCAATTAAAAAAAAACATAGATTGGCAGAATGAATTAAAAATAAGGCCAGAATTCAATTATGCTCTCTACAGGAGACTCAGCTTTAGATAAAGACACACATAGGTTGGAAATAAAAGGGTGGAAAAGATATGCCAAGTAAATAGCAACCAAAAGAGAGTGGGGGTGGCTATATTAATATCATACAAAATAGACTTTAAGTCAAAAACTTTTACAAGAGACAAAAGACACTATATAAAGATAAAAAGAGTCAATTCACCAAGAAGATATAACAATTATAAATATATATGCATAAAACATCAGAACTACAAAATATATGAAGTAAAAATTGACAGAATTGAAGGGAGAGATAGCTCTACAATGATAGTAGGTCGACTCAGTACCCCACTTTCAATAATGGATAAACAGCAGGTCAATAAGGGAGGACTTAAACAATACCAAATTGAACCTAACAGACATATAAAGAACATTTCACCCAATGAATACAGAATACATATTTTTCAAGTGCACATAAAACATTCTCCAGTATATATTATATGTTAGGCCACAAAACAAGTCTTAATACATTTTTTTAAATTGGCATTATGGCTTTGTGTTTTCTCTTTCCAGCCAGCACCATATGATGGGCATCTCTTGGGACAACTGGCACAAGGGCTGCAAGATCAAGGGCAAGAGAAGCCCTACCACAAGAAGCAGAAGTATGAGCTGGGACACACCACTGCCAACACTAAGATTGGCCCCTGCTACACACACACAGTCTGGGTGCAGGGAGGTAACAAGAAATACCATACCCCAAGGCTGAATGTGGGGAACGTCTCCTGCGGCTCAGAGTGCTGTACTTGCAGAACAAGGATCATTGATGTTGTCTATGATGTGTCCAATAACGAGCTGGTCCACGCCAAGACCCTGGTGAAGAATTGCATCATGTTTATCGACAGCACACTTTACTAACAGTGCTACAAGTCCCACTGCGCACTGCCCCTGGGCCGCAAGAAGTCCAAGGTGACTCCTGAGGAAGAAGAGATTTTAAACAGAAATGGTCCAAAAAGATTCAGAAGAAATATGATGAAAGGAAAAAGAATGCCAAGATCAGTGGTCTTCTGGAGGAGCAGTTCCAGCAGGGCGAGCTTCGTGCCTGCGTGACATCAAGACCAGGCCAGTGCACCAAGCGGATGGCTAAGCGCTAGAGGGCAAGGAGGCGGAGTTCTGTCTGAGGGAAATGGAGGCCTGGAAAGGCAAATAAATCTTCCTCATTTCTTACCTCATGTAATAAATGTGTTTATTGTTCTAAAAATTGACATTATATCCAGTATCTTTTCTTCTTATAATGGAATGAAACTAGAAATTAATAGCAGAAGGAAAATGGAAAATTCAAAAATACGTATAGATTAAACAACATACTCTTAATCAATGGGTCAAAGAATAAATAACAGAGGGAATTAGAAAAATATGTTGAGGTAAATGAAAATGGAAACACAACATATCAAAAATTATGAGATGCAGTGAAAGCAGTATGAAGAGGGAAATTTACAGCTGTAAATGTTTACATTAAAAAAGAAGAAAGATCTCAAATCAACAAGCTAACTTTACAACTCAAAGAACAAACTTGAAAAGAACAAACTAAAACCAAATCTATGAGAGGGAGGGAAATAATAAAGACTAGAGTAGAGATAAATAAAATACAGAATAGAAAAAAGATAAAGAAAACCAATAAGACCATAAGTTAGTTCTTTCAAAAGATCAACAAAATTGACAAATCTTTAGCTAAGTTGACTAAGAAAAATGAGAGTAATCAAATAACTAAAATCAAGTGATTTTGGGGAAATTTCTACTGATTTCACAGAAATAAAAAGGATTATAGATAGCCCCCAACTTATGATGGCTTGACTTACAATTTTTTGACTTTATGACGGTGTTAAAGTGATACACATTCAGTAGAAACTATGTCTTGAGTATCCATACAATCATTCTGTTTTTCATTTTCAGCACAGTATTCAATAAATTACATGAGATATTCAACATTTTGTTATAAAATAGGCATGGTGTTAGATGATTTTGTCCAACTGTAGGATAATGTAAGCATTCTGAGCACATTTAAGGTAAGCTAGGCTAAGCTATGATGTTCAGTAGATTAAGTGTATTAAGTGTGTTTTTAACTTATGATCTTTTCAATTTATAATGGGTTTTTTGGGATGCAACCCCATCTGTACAAAAGAGCACTAGGAACAGTTGTATACTAACATATTGGATAACTGAGATGAAATGGATAGATTCCTAGAAACATACAACATACCAAGACTAACTCATAAAGAAGTAGAAAATCTAAATAGATCTATAACTTGAAAGGAGATTGAATTAGTAATTGCAAAATTTTCAACAAAGAAAAGCCCAGGACCAGATGGAATTATTTGTTAATTATACTAAAACTTTGAAGAATTATACCAATCCTTCTAAAACTCTTCCAAAAACTTGAAGAGGAGGGAGTACTTCTTAACCCATTCTATGAGACCAGATTATGCAGATACTAAAACCAGACAAAAATATTGCAAGAAAACACAGACCATTATCCCTTATGAATATTTATGCAAAAATCCTCAGCAAAATATAATACTAGCAAACCTAATTCAACAGTATATTACAAAGATTATACACCATGATCAAGTGGAATTTTTTCTCATATATCAAGGATGGTCCAACATATGAAAATCAATCAATGTAATTATACCACAGTAACAGAATAAAGAAAAAAAATCTACATGGTCATCTCAATCGATTCAGAAAAATGATCTAAAAAAATTCAACTCCCTTCCATGATAAAACACTCAACAAACTAGGAAGAAAAGAAAATTACCTCAACATAATAAAGGCTATATATGAAAAACCGACGATTAACATCCTACTCAATGATGAAAGTCTGAAAGCTTTTCTTTTAAGATCAGGAACAAGACAAGGATGCTCACTTTCATCAGTTCTATTCAATACAATGTCGGAAGTACTAGCCAGAGCTATTAGATTAAAAACTAAGAAAAAAAGAAAAAAGACATCAAAATTATAAAGGAGGAAGTAAAATTATCTCTTTTTCCATATGACATGATCCTATATGAAGAGAACCCTAAAGATTTCCTTTCAAAACTATTAGAACCAATAAACAAATTCAGCAAAGTTGCAGGATACAAAATCAAAATGTAAAAATCGGTTGCATTTCTACATACTAACTATGAACATTGAGAAAATGAAATCAAGAAAACAATTCTCTGTACAATAGTTTCAAGAAGAATAAAATACTTAGAAATAAACTTAACTAGGAGGCAAAAAGTTTGCACATTGAAAAATACAAAACATTGCTGAAAGAAATGAAAGAAGACACAAATAAATGGAAAGATATCCTGTGTTCATGGATTGGAAGACTTAACATTATTAAGATGTCAATACTACCCAAAGTGATCTATAGATTTAATAAAAAACCAATGACTTTTTTTTGTAGAAATAGAAAAATCCATTCTAAAATGCATATGGACTCTATTAGTTTAGGACTCTAAACTATTACAAAGCTACAGTAAACAAAACAATATGTTATGGGCATAAAGACATACAGAGACCAATGGAATATCAGAAATAAACCTTGGATATATTGTTAATTTATTTTCAACAAGGGTTTTGAGACCATTCACTGGGGAGAGGGCAGTCATTTCAACAAATGGTGCTGGGAAAATGGAATTATCTATATGTAAAATAATAAAGATGAATCCTTACCTTATGCTATATACAAAAATTAATTCCAAATGAATCAAACCTGAATATAAGAGGTAAATCCATAAAATTATCAGACATTGGATTTGGCAGTGATTTCTTGGATCTGACACCAAAAGCCCAGGCAACAACAAAAAAATAGGTAAATTGGACATCATCCAAATTAAAAACTTTTGTACATCAAGGGACACTATCAAGAAAGTGAAAACACAACCAACAGAATGGAAGCTTATACTTTCAAATCATATATCTTATAAGAGATTAATATCCAGAATATACAAAGAACTCCTACAATTCAACAAATACAACAACAACAACAACAAGCAACCCAATTGTAAAATGGGCAAAGGACTTGACCAGACATTTCTCCAAAGAAGAATGGTCATTAAGCACATGTAAGATGCTCAAATCACTAGTCACTAAGGAAATGCAAACCAAAACCACAATGAGATACCATTTCACACCCACTAGGATGGCTATCATAAGCAAACAGAAAATAACAAGTTTGGCTGAGGATATAGAGAAACTGCAACCCCGCTGTATTGCTAGTAGGAATGTAAAATGGTATGGCCGCTGTGGAAAACAGTATGGCAGTTCCTCAAGAGGCGCAACATAAAGTTGACCCAGAATTTCCACTTCTAGGTTTGTATTGAGCAGCTCAGGCTGTCATAAGAAAATAGCACAGACTGCATGGCTTAGACAACAGAAATTCATTTTCTCACAGTTCTGAAGGCTAAAAACTCCAAGATCCGAGTTTTGGGCAGGGCTCCTTCTTGCTTGCAGATGGCCACCCTGTCCTCGCATGGCCCTTCCTCTGAGAGCATGCAGAGAGGGGGAAGAGTGGAGATACAGCACGTGCCCTCTCTGGCATTTGTTTTTATAAAGATTTTAATCCTATCAAATCAGGGCTCCACCTTTGTGACCTTATTTAACTTAATCACTTCCTTAGAGGCCCACCTCCAAATGCAGCTTTAACGGGGGTTAGCTCAACATATGCATTTTGGGGAGACACAGACATTCAGTCCATAATAAGGCATATATCCAAAAGAATTGAAAGTAGGGACTCCAACAGGTACTTGCACACCAATGGTCAAAATGTGGAAACAACCCAAATATCCATGAACAGATAGAAAGGGTAAACAAAATGTAGTATATCCAAATAAAATGTAGTACATCTATACAATGGAATATTATTCAGCTTTAAAAATGAATGAAACAGCTACTGTGAACACTATTTAGATGATGGGCATATCTCTTGCCAGGACTCAAGCATTACAAAAGTGACCCATGTAATCTAAAACATTTGTACCCCCTTAACATTTTGAATTTTGAAATTAAAAAAAATTCAAAAAAATTAATGAAATACCAATACATGCTTTTGACCTTGAAAACATTGTACTAAGTCAAATGAGCAAGACACAAATATCATATGATTGTACTTATGTGAGATACCTGGAATAAGTGAATTAATTCATAGGGTCAGAAAGTATAATAGAGGTTACCAGGAGGGAAGGTGGTGCAGAGGGATGGGGAGTTATTGTGTAATGTGTACAGAGCTTTTGTCTGAAGTGATGAAAAAGTTCTGGAAGTGGAGAGTGGTAATGGTTGTATAACATTGTGAATGTACTTACTGCCATTGAATTACATACTTAAAAATGGTTAAATGATAAATATTATGCTTTATATATTTCACCACAATACAAAAGAAAAAGCAATAAAATTGATAACTATACAGGTATATCTAAAAATACTATTAAAGAATTATTAATACTATCTTATAGATTTTGAATGTTTTTGTTAAAATATATGACAACAAATAGCATAAAATTTAGGTGGAGGTAAATGGGTTAAAAATTCTTATAATATCTGAAGAAATGGCAATACCATGTTTCCCTGAAAATGAGACCTACCCATAAAATAAGCACTAGCAGGATTTCTACGCATTAGTGCAATATAAGCCCTACCCCGAAAATAAGACCTAGTGATGGGCGTGGCTATGCAGCGTATCTGCACAACCCATGCATTTCCTTGCAGCAGAGCAGCAAAGAAGATGAGCAGCCCTTCTGATGTGCACCATGAGAGCTCTACTGCTTGACATGAGAGATTGGGGCCAATGGTTCTAAAGGAAATAGAGTCGCAAGAAATTCAGGATGGAATTCGGGGTTTGGAGTGTTATGATGATGTTCCAGAAGAAGATGACTTAACTACATTTGAATAAATGTAGATTGTTGCACTGTATTAAAAAAAAATAACATATCCCCTAAAAATAAGCCCCAAGGTGTCTTCTTGAGGAAAAATAAATATAAGACCCTGTCTTATTTTTGGGGAAACATGATAGTATCAATCGATATTACATTTTATTATGTTGAGGATATTAACCATAAAGAGAACAGTAATAGTGTATATAATTGCCAAGCTAATAGTGGAGGAAATGAAATAAAAATTTCCTCAATTTTTTAAAAGAAGGGAAAAATGAATATGAAACAGGCAGAATAAATTAAGTCAAGTAGTAAAGTGGTAGATTTAAACCCAAATGTATCAATATTTACATTAAATATAAATGGATAAAATTCTTCAATTAAAAAATAATAGGTTGAATTAAAAAACAATAACTTCATGCTTTTTATGAGAGATACATCTAAAAATATAAGGTTATAGAAATAAAAGGATAGAAGATGAAATCAGACAAGATAGTATTTAAGGCTATTATAAAAGCATTAGTGGAGATAGTGGGATATTTCATAGTGAGAGAAAGTTCAATTTACCAGAAAGAGAATACAATTATAATTTATTGGATACAATTTTTGGTATGTATCTTATAGCACCAAAATGTATAAATTAAAAATTGTCAGAACTATAAGGAAAAACAGATTCATCCACAGATAGTCACAGTGAGAAATTTTAAAACACCTCTCACAGTAACTAACACAAGTAATCAATCTGCCTGTAACAATTGTTATAAATACAACTTATAACAAAATATCAATAAGATATAGGAAGTTGAAACACACAATTAACAAAATTGATCTAATTGATTATATAGAACATTGAACTCAACAAAGAATACAAATTCTTTTTAAGAACTCACAAAAAATATATCCCATTATATCCCATATACTGATCCATAAAGCAAAGCTTGATAATTTCCAAAGGATTGAAATACTATAGAATGTGTTCTCTGACCAAAGTTTAATTAAACTAGAAATTCAAGAAATATACTTCTTGTTGTATCTTGAGGTCTCTCTGGAGAGTGGCTATAAACTCTGGCTCTGCCCTGACATGGCACCAGGGACGGTGGTCTTGGGTGTCTACAAAGTGCCTTTCACAGGATACTTCCTTATCCTGGCAGATGGCCTAATGCCTAAATATCCAACCCACAACCAGGTGTCCCTCTCCCAGGAAACTTGTTTATACTGGAAAATACCCTTGTGGTTCTTGTCTGACCTGTGTCCAGTTTATCCCTACCAAGACAGTCACACCCCAGGAAAGCCCTGACCAGGAAAGAAGTCAGGTGTGTCAGTCAGGTAAGACACAGAGAAGGCAACACAAAAAAATACATGAAATCAGTGTATTATTTACAGATCCCGGAGAGAAGAGATGAGCACACCCTGCAGGGCCAACAAATGGGGAGGGGAAAGCCATCTGGGACACACGTCCTCAACCAGTTGGTGAGGAACAAGAAAGAAAGTGAGGGACCTGTGGGACAAAGCCTTTATTAGGGTCCAGCATGTCACCCAAGCAGGAGAGTTTAGAGCAAGGTGGTATAAGTTCTATGAGGTCACACTGTGACTGGGAGGTGGTTGTTGTGGCATATTCGTGCAGTCCATGCTGGGTGTAGGGTTCAGTGGGGGCAAGTCAAGTAAGTTGTGTGTATCTGTCCATAGGGAGGTGGTCACCCAAAACCAGTTATATAACGATCAACCACCTTGAGGAAGGGGAAGGAGGGGGAGAACTGGAAACTGTCAAAGGCAATTAAGTTCCTGCTTCTGGTATCTGGCATGAGAAAGTTAAACTTATATTTATATGGAAGCCACGGGAACATAAATTTACAGGCATTCACTACACTTCTAAATAATCCATGGGTCAAAGAAGAAATCACAAGTGAAATTAGAAAATATTTTGAACTGAATGAAAATGAAAATATAACATCAAAATTTGTGGGATGTAGCAAAGTAGTGCCCAGAGGAAAACTTAAACACTTGAATGCATATGTAAGATTAAAAAAGGACAGATATCAAAAATCAATAATCTAAGCTTTCACCTAAGGAGCCTAAAAAACTGAGCAAATTAAATCCAAACTAAGCAAGTAAATAAATAAATAAATATTAGAGCAGAAATCAATGGAATCCAAAACAGGAAATTAATAGAGAAAAATCAATGAAACCAAAAGCTGGTTCTTTGCAAAGATCAATAAAATCACTGAGCCTCTAGCTGGGCTAACTAAGATAAAAAGAGAGAAGACACAAATTACTAATATCAGAAATGAAAGAGGGAATATCAGTACAAATCCCACAGACATGAAAAGGATAATAGAGGAATATTATGAACAACTCTCTGCCTACAAACTTGACAAACTAGATGAAATGGACCGATTCCTTGAAAGACACAATTGACCAAATCTCATACAAGAAGAAACAGACAATCTGAATAGGCCTATATGTATTTAAAAAATTGACTCAATAATTAATAACCTTCCACAACAGAAAGGACCTAGCCCAAAGGGTTCCTTGGTGAATTCTACCAAATACTTAAGGAAGAAGTTGCACCATTTTTCTATAATCTTTCCAAAGAATGGAAACAGAAGGAATACTTCCTAACTCATTCTGGTGAGGCCACCATTGCCCTAATACCAAAACAACAAGAACATTACAAGAAAACTACAGAGCAATATATCTCATGAATATAGAAATCCTCAACAAAATATTAGCAAAGTAAATTCAACAATGTACAAAAAGAATTACATACCACACCAACACGGGACGTATCTCAAGCATGCAAGGCTGTTTCAGCATTGGAAAATCAATCAATGTCATCCATCATTGCATCAAAGGGCTAAATAAATCAGGAAATATTTAAAACTGAATGATAATGAAAATGTTACACATCAAACTATGGCACACAACTAATGTTGTACTCAGAGATGTACAGTGTTAAAGGCATATTTTAGAAAAGAAGAAAGTTAGAAAAGGAACAGTAAATTTTACCAAATAAGAGCAGATCTTTTCAAGGCAAAAGCAGAAAATAATAAAACAGGAAAAAGACATAACAGACAGATTCAACAAAACCAATAATTGATTCTTTCAGAAGACCAACAGAATTGATAAGACTATAAAGGAAAAAGATGTAGCACAAGTAACCAGTATCTAAAATAAAAATGAGATATCACTGCAGATCTGACAATGATAATAAGATATTATCTTTATTGTAGAAACAACTTTATGCTAATAAATTTGAAAATTTAGACAAACAAATTCCTAGAAAAATACAAAATTTACTAAAACTGACATAAGAAGAATTAGAAAAATTTAAATAGTGCTATAATTATGAAATAAACTGAATCCGTAAGTTAAAACTTTCCCATATAGAAAACTCTATGCCAAAATGACTTCACTGGATAAATATAACAATCATTGAAGAAATAAACAATGCCAACATTATACAAATTTTTGCAGAGAATAGAGAAGGGGATCTTTTGAATTAATTTCATGAGCAATAACAAAAGGACAGATCAACTTAATAGGATAAAGGGCCCAGTCTCTCCATGAAAGAGAACATCAATTGGCCAATGCATATTAAAATATGCTCAACCTCCTTATCATTAAAGAAATGTAAATTAAAATAAAATAAGATACTACTAAGACCACCATCAGAATGTCTAAAATTAAAAAGGCTGACGGTACCAAGTATTGATGAAGATATGGTCAACTGTAACTTTCATACACTGCTTTTAGGAAAGTAAATTTGCACAACCACTGTGAAAAACGGTTTCATAGTATTATCTAAAACTGCACAGTACAATATGGTAGTTAGTAAACATTTTTGGTTTTGAAGCATTTGAAATGTATCCAGTTCAGGCCAGGTTCAGGCCAGGCAAGGTGGCTCATGTCTATATTCCTAGCACTCTGGGAGGCCAAAAGGGTATATCCTTTGAGGGCAGGCGTTCAAGACCAGCCTGAGCAAGAGTGAGACCCTGTCTCTAAAAAAATAGAAAAATTAGCCAGGCGTGGTGGTACATGCCTTGTAGTCCCAGCTACTCAGGAGGCTGAGGCAGGAGGATTGCTTGAGCCCAGGAGTTTGAGGGTTCAGCGAGCTATGATGACATCAATGTACTCTAACCAGACAACAGAGTGAGACTCTGTCTCAAATAAATAAACAAGTGAAATGTAGCTATTTCAATTTGCTATAAGTATAAAATGCATACTGAATTTTTAAAAATTAGTATGCAAAAAGTAAAATATCTAATTAATCATTTTCATATTGATGACATACTGAAATGATAATATTTCAGATATGCTGGGTAAATAAAATGCATGATTAATATTAATTTCACTTTTTCAAACTTTTTAAATGTGGCCAATAGAAAAATTTAAACTACATGTGACTTGACTTGCACCATATTTCTATTGGACAATGCTGATCTCTCAACAGAAATGTGTACATACGTGCACTAAAAGTCGAACACAAGAATGTTCACAGCAGAGTTATTCATGTAGCCCAAAACTGGAAACAACCCAATGTCCGTCAATGGTGGAATGGATAAATAAATTGTGGTATGAATATAATATGAAATAATACCTAGCAACAAGAATGAATAAACTACAGCTACATGCAAGAACATAGATTATTCTTACAATGTTAAGAAGTCATTTCATTTGATTCCATTTATATAAAGTTTAAAAACAGAAAAACAAGCTACAATATTAGAAGTCTGAATATTAGTTAACTTTGAGGCAAATGGTGGGTATAGGGTTGAAAGGGGGCTTTGGGAAACTGGCAATGTCTTATGACCGTGATAGTTACATGGGTGGTTGTGACTAATAATTCATTGAGCTTTATATTTATGTGCACTTTTCTATATGTATGTATTCTTCACAATAAAAAAAAATTAAGGGGGTTAGTGAGGCTTCTAGCAATATATTGCAAATGATTTTAATAAACTTAAGGCCTCCTTGAAAATTAAGCTTTTTGTGATGATCTATCAATTGGAAATTGCAGAAAAGCAAATTAAGAGTTGTTTTTTAAAGACCATATTCTGCCCAGTAAGGAAATATTGATACTTTCAAAAAAAATTCTAGGTATGACTTTCCTGTTTAAAATTTTTAAAATCTCTGCCCTTTGCTTGGTCACTAAGCTTGGCATGACAGTTCATTTCCTGACAAATATGTCAATAATGTTGACAAAAATACTTAATGTGAGAATTGCAGAATTTAAAAGGATCATAGCTCCTAAATTTTTTGGGGGGGAGGGGAGGATCAGGATTTCTTTGTGAATCTGATGGAATCTATAACACTTCCTCTTGAAAATGTATATATGTATAATATACACAATTTAATAATGCAGTATGTTACACATAATTTTGGGTGGTTCACCGTGGCAGTTTATTCATTCCATGTTATTTGGTAGATAATGGTCTAAGGCAGAAAGAGTTCAAGAGACACAGCTGGTTAATGGAAAAACCAGGACTGGTATTAAAACTCTTCATTTCCAAACCAATCATTATTCTTTCAAGTGAAGCAGCTGCATTCCTCTTCCCCTGTGTTCCCATCTGTGTTCTGTTGCTGTCCACATTGAATTCTCATCCAATTCTGTCCTCATCCTCCCTCGCCTACTTGGGAAGAGCCTTCAGCTACCAAATTGACTCCTCTATCCCCTTTTAAAAATAATATCCCTTTAATTGCCCTGTTTCACTGTTATTTAGGTATACGCATTACCTTTCCAACTACATTGTAGTGACAGCGCCATATTTATCCTTTCCCCCAAACCACTTAGAATAAGCATTTGTTGAATTAAAAGGACATGCAAATGTCTGACTGAAATATCCCGAGAGAACTATGTCTCATGATTGCAGAGTTATTATGAATTCAGCTTCTGGTGTCAGACTGACCTAAATATGAATTTGGCCTCTGCCATTTACTAGCTATATGCTGCTGGGTGTGTGACTTAACCTGAGTCTTATGTTGGTAAATGTGATAGTACCAAACGGCCTTCATAAGATCATTGTGGGGATTAAAGAGAACACAGTAACCTGTGTAAAATACCTCAAGCAGTGTTTGGCATGGTAAAAACTCAGAACAACATTAAGATATCAAAGATTAAGATTATGGAACTCTAGAGAACATGGATCAAATACGCTACGTGTTATAAACATCTAAACAATTGGAGCAGTCAGTTGCACCTGGCTGCCCTCCTCTTCCCATAAAATTCCATCTTAGAATCATCCTTGTTCTCTAGAAGCCTATAATATGCGGACACTGATTGAAGTCTAAGAAATATGCCTCAGAAAGTCTTTTTCAAACTGCAAGTTGTGACCCATAAATCAATTTACAGGATTTCAGTCAGAATTTTTTAAATGAAAGAGAATGGAATATAATAGAAATGATCAGAATGTATCACAATGTAATCACAGAGAGTAAGGACTGCTTTGTGAAACTTTTCATTCATATGTAAGTACTAGATCATGATGTAAGATGTACTTCTTATTGTGAGACATTGTTCTGATAGGTTCTGCCTTTGCTTAGTTTATTCCAATGATAGGGAATTGACTGGAACTGATTAAAGCAGCTCCAGTTCTTCCAAAGTTCTTCCTTATTATTAGGTCACACCATATGACATTGCCATTTGTAGGTCAATGTGATTGAATTATCAATAATTTCTAGAAAAATGACCAGAAATTTGCCTTTCTGTTACTTTCTGACACCTTAGTTCAATGTCCACTCTCTCTTTTTCCTATATGACAGCCCTTTAGAAATAATGGGCAATTAACGGTGAACATGATATTCTGCCTTAATGCTTACATGCCTGTCAAAGGGACAACAAAGATACAGCTTGAAAAGTATGTGTATACTTTTCAGTGTCAAGGAAATAGAAGAATGCTTCAAGCAAATGGCTTAGCAGAGGGAATTCCCAAAGAATAATTGAGAGTATAGAGAAGCACAGTCTAATAGAACTTTCTATAATGATAAAAATATACTTCATCTGCACTGTCCAATATGCTAGCCACTAGCTACATATGGTGATTGAGCACTTGAAATGTGGCTAGTGGCATGTGACTGAGGAAGTGAAATTTTAATTTAACTTAAATTTAAATGGCCATGTGTGGCTAGTGGCTACCAGAGTGAACAGAGCAGATATAGAAGAAGGGAGACAGTGGCAAGAGATGAGGCTGGAAAAGTCAGATCTGGAAGAACCTTGAGAAGCACCTTAATAATTGTAGACTCTATCTTGAGAGCCATAGGGAATCTTGGAAGGGTTTTAAGCTCCAGGCAATAATACCATCAGATAGGAGTTTTAGAAAGATAATTCTAGCTGTCTTGGGGAGATAGGTGGGAGATGGGTAGAGACATTGATCTTGTCTTTAGGAGTGTGCTTTATAAGGGGAGAGATGAGAACAAAAGAAACAGAAAAGTGACTCAAGGATATTTCATAGAAACAAAGAAGTATATAGCTGACCGTACCCAGTCGAATAGAATACTCACATGTATATGTGTATATACATATATATTTATGTACATCACACATAGTATTTGTTAATAGTAGTAACTCACATTTCTAGCTTTTTTCCTAGTTGCTTACTGGACATCAAGCCTTCTAAGTATCCTGGGGTACTTGAGCTCACAAGTAAGTCTGTCAGCCCAGTATCCATGCAGCATCTACCTTGTTATTTCTCCTCTCTGTATATTTATTCTGCTCTTCACATGGTCTTCACCCTGAAGCTACTTTGTGGTCCTGCCAATGATCCCAGTGCTCCAAAAGCCATTACTACTTAAAGTGCCAGAAATACATTCTGTTCTCTGTGGAGGGGGAGGAACACCCAGGAAACCTAAGAGGCAGTGCGTGGCTCATCCTCCCCTTTACCTTCAGAGCATTTTCTTTAACCAGCTTCTTCTGGTTTTTTTTTTTGTTGTTGTTGTTTTTGTTTTTGTTTTTTCTCTAACCCCTCTAAGCCCTGCCTATGGGGTAAGACAAAACAAAACAAAACAAAATGACAAAAGTAAGTCCTCAGGAACTGATGATGGTAAGCTGCCATTGGGTCTCCCCTAAAGAATTTTGTTTTCTCCTCTCTAGGAACCAATATACACATGTGTGCAAATCATCTCCCCCACTTCCTCCCTGACCCACACCACACAAGAGCACATACTACGCACGACGGCCTCTTCAATAACTAGCACTTCAGCTGACCTATCCATACAAGGCTGAATTCTCTTCAGGATGGGCCAGCCCTCTTCCTATTCCATGTATGTTCCTGCATAAGAAGTGTACAAAGAAGTACATAAGCAATCACAGCTCAACAATCAGATGTTCTACTATGTATGGAGCTGGAGCTATAGCTTGGCATAATGTGAAGTGCATGAACTCTGGTGGATTCACATCTCAGCCTGGTCACTTATTACTAACTGGGTGGTCTTGGGCAGATCACTTAACCTCTCTGAACTTCAGTTTTCAATCCTATAAAACATCATCTTTTGGAAGTTTTAAAAATTAAGAATATATTATGTGCAGTGCCTGTACCTAGAAGGTGCTCAATAAATGAAAGCCGCTATTGCTACATTGGTGCTGGCAGCTCAGGACGCCACTTGTGAAGGGGCCACAGAAGAAAGGTCAAAGCGCCACAACACCCTGATGCACAACCAGTCGGGTCTTATTAGATTACAGCTGAGGGCTCACCTAGCATAGTTTCCTTATTTTATGGATGAGGACACTGAAGCCAGAGACAGGACGTGACTTGGTCGGGGTCACACGGCGAATTAGCAACAGAGCCAGGTGTCTCAGGAGAGATTCAGCCCAGTGCTCCTTTTTGTAATAAGGCAGCAGACTCTCTGCTGCCCGCAGTCTGCTCGGATCTGCCCGTGTGTCACTGTGATATGACAATTTGTGCTCATGTTCTGCACCTGGCGTCCCCTCACTAGATGGGCAAGAGCAAGAGCAGGAGATGAGGTGTGTTTCTGATGAAGGCCAGACCGGTGCAGCCTCGCCCGTCGCCATGGCAACCCCAGCTTGGTTGGGGAGGACCTGCTCCTCCAGCGCCCCCTCCTATTCACGCAGCGGACGTGACACGTGCGGCGGCAGGTCACGTGTTGTTGTTGGGTCGGGAAAGCTGCTTCCGGGTCAATGCAGGACACTGGGCTCCCGCGGCCGGGGTGCGGGACGAGGTGAAGCGGAGCCGGGCCGGGCCGGCCGGGACCAGGCCCGAGGCTGAGCGGCGGCCGGGAGGGGGGAGGCGAGGCGCAGCCGGAGGAGCCGCCGCAGCAGCTCCCCCGCCTCCCGGGCTGAGGGGTGAGTGGAGCCGGGCCGCCGCTCTGCCCGGTTCTCAGGCCCGAGGCGCTCCCCTGCGGGGCCGAGGCGCGGAGGGCCGCTCCTGGGGGGCGCAGAGATGGGAGACTCGGGGTACGGCTCAGGGCGAGGCGGGGTCTGCCGGGAGCAGCGGTGGCGACGGGAGACCTGCTCTGGGTCTAGAGGGAGGATGGGGCCTGGCCGGGGCGGAGCTGGGAGGGCCCTGGGCTGGGGGAGGGAGGCTGGTCCCGAGTTGGAGGAGAGTGTGGGGGAGCCTGTCCCAGGGCCTGGGGGAATCCAGGCTGCTCACCGTGCCGGACTTGGGGGATGGGAAGATGCTCCCTGGCTAGCAGGAGACAGGGACGTGTCTGGGCTGCGGGGGAGATAGGAAACTTGTCTCTGAACTACTGAATCCCAAAAAAGAGGACATGTCCGCAGGGAGGTTTGGTAGGGAAAAGAGGGGACGCCAGGCCTTTTCCTTCCACAGTCTGATAAAAGGATGTGGTCGTTTAATAAGGGTTTTGGGGATGAGAATGAGAATGAGGGGGTTGGAATAAGATGGGGGCTGGATGGAGGGTAGCCTGTGCTGGGATCTTGGTGGGGGAGTAAGGATCTGTATGAAGCTTCTCTGTTGAGAATGGAGAGTGCAGAGATTTAGGTCTTCTACTAGGAAGACATTCTGGAAATCCGTGAAGGAAGGAGATGTAATTCTGTCTTCTTTTGGGACATAGTAATTCCAGAAGTTGTAGTTGAGCAAAGTTGGTTGCAAGTGTTGAGCTGTCTACAGTGAGTGGAAGAAGGAGGGGTGCTAACTCTGAAGTTGCTAAGCTACAAGGAGCTTGCAGGCACCGCCCAGCGCTGTTTGGAGAAGCTCCCAGTGCTTTCAAGTTCAAATACAAGTTTAACTGGGCCTTGTCCCTGTTCACTTTATGGAGCTATGAAGCTCTTAATTTGGTTTCCACCAGTCCATCTTGAACAAAGAGATTATGAGTAGGTGCTGAGTACTAAGGAAAATGTTCAGCCTTTGAGTCCTGGATTATTAGACCTAAACTTCTAGGGTAGTAGCTTTCAAAATTTTTAAAAATCATGTCTCATAATAAGAAGTGCATCTTCTTACATCATGATCTAGTACTTATATATAAACGAAAAGTTTCACAAAGTAGTATTTACTCTTTTTTGTGTGATGCATCCTGATAATTTCTATTATATTTCATTCTCTTTCATTTAAAACTGCTGACTGAAATCCTCTAAATTGATTTATGGGCCACAATTTGCAGTTTGAAAAACACTGTTTCTGAGGCACATTTCTCTGGCTTGAATCAGTGTTCCCATATTGTAAGCTTCTAGAAAACAAGGATGATTCTAAGAAGATGGATTATTATGGAGGGGGGAGGCAGCCAGGTTTGCAATTGACTGCTCCAATTGTTTAGATGTTTATAACTTGTAGCATATTTGACCTATGTTTTCTGAAGTTCCATAATCTTTGATATCTTAATATTGGCTGATTATTTGATTGAGGAAATTGTGTGTGTGTGTGTGTTTATTTTCTCCATACTTTGCTGTGTCCGAGAAATATGAGAGACCTAGTTCCATATAGTTGCTTTCTCACTACAGCATAATTAAGAAAGTTTTATTTTACTGTTCCAGTGTTGTAAAGATACATTGATTTGATTTTCTGCTGTTTAAAAATATCTCAAACTCTTCTTACTCCAGTAATCACTGTATAGTATCCTCTTTGCTACATGATTAAAGATATATGTTTGTGGCTTTAGTATATATTTTAAACTCAATCATAAACTTAAGTATAACTTTGAATCAGTCAGTATTTTAATTCTCCCAATGAAAATTTTAGGTGAGGTCCTTAGAAAAATAGTATTAACTCATAATAAACATTAATGACTGTTGGGGAACAAAGTGAGAGCTCTTCAAGTGTTGCAATGTTAAAGTCCTTTGAAAAGTTGTCATATAGCTTATTGCTGCAGGTCATTGAGTGCCAAATGATGTTGCCTAATTTCAGTAGGTAAATTTATAGGGTATGCATTTAAGAGCAGTTTAATAATGTTACTTTTTGTTGAGGATTAGTTCATATTATATTTGTAACATGGAATTCAAAGGCACAGTCATCAGGAGAGAATTGCCCAAATTAAACTTCATCAGTGGGGTCACATTCTTAATTAGATGTCTTATGAAAAGGTTCTATCATCTTCAAACTTTGTGTCTTATAAAATACATTTTTTTGCTTTTAGCTATTGACTCTATCTTGGTTACTGATGAGAGGGGTTATGTTGGCATGTGTCAGCTATGCTTTTAAAATGATCTCTTTTGATCAGGTAAATATTATTTGTTTTAAAATATTGAGCTTTAAAGAAAGTTTAAAAATTTTGTCTTGTGCTAGGTGTTTGGAACATTAAGGAAGATTCTTATTAATTTTATTTTTCTGGGAACCCTGTGTACTTGTCAATAAACAGATATGGAGAAATTACCCTGAGTGATTGTGTGTGCTTTTTTATAGTTTTCATTTCTTCTCTTGACTGTCAGACTGTTAAGTATGTCTCCATCTATAGTAGACCCTTTTCCCCTTCTGGTTTTTGCTTACAAACTGCTATAGGTTTGCAAATCAGATACTTAATATTTGTTATATAGTACTTTTTTCCCCCCCTTTTCTTAGTGTGTGAACTATGTGACATGTATTTTGGCTACTAAGAGGCCAAGTTACTGGCCTTTTAGTCCTGTACTGTATTTTTTAAATAAATGAGCTATTTATATATTTTAGGCCTAGTCAGCTATATAAGTTCTAAAAAGTTACATGAAACTGATGGTGGTACAGTTTTGGGCTTAAACAAGTTATTTGGTTTTGATTGTTGCCTTGGCCCTACATGTGATTGGTCATTAAGATTTACCATTCCTCCCTTTTTCAGGTTACCCTTTCTGACTTTTATTTCTTTCGCATTAGAATAGTAATGCCCTAACTATTCCTATTGTCTGTTTCTTGCATAGCTTCATGTGAGTACTCTTCCAAAGAGTATTGCTGGGATTATTTCATTTCTCTCTTCAAAAACCATTAGCTGCTTTCTAGTGCCAGCACTGAATAAAGCCCCTACTGTTTAGCTTGACCTTTAGGGCCTTCCAGAACCTTTCTCTCCTTTTTTTTCTGACATCGTCATTCCATTGCTAAATGCAGATCCTCTACCTGCCAGGGCTGCTACTCATCATACCTTCCTTTGTGTGTAGGATTATGCCTGAAAGTCTCTGCACAAAATGTGTTCCTTTTCTTCATTAGATCCCACTCATCTTCATTTCATTTCAGATGACCCCTCTTCTGTGAAGTCTTTCATGCTTGTATTGTCTGTCTACTTTTCCTGTATTGCTCTGTATTGTTTATATACTTTATTTTTATCCCTTTTAGATTGTAAACACCTCGAGGACAGGAGGCTCAAATATTTTGGAATCTCTAGGACGTCCAGCACGGGGTCTACAGAGCATGGTTCATAGACCAAGTGAGTCAAAATTGACTGAACTTACAGTTAAAAATGCAGATCCCTGAATTCCACTGTAGACTTACTGAATCAGGATCACTGGTGGAGCCTAGGAATCTGCATTTTCACAAGCTGCCTGGATGATTTTTCTGTACAATAAAAGTTAAGAATTGCTACAAATAATAAAAGATTTTAAAAAAAATCACTGACCTAGCACAATCCTTTAAATTATAGTAGGTACACAAATAATTTTTGAGCAAATGATGTTAGTGAATTGAGCAATATCATAGTTCAGCAGATTGGTTTAATTTTAGAGCCTTGAAGTCAGCCTAGATTTGCATCCTGGCTCTGCCACTCAGTTGCTGCATGACCATAACCTCTCTGCTTCAGTTTTCTGATCTGTAAAATGGGATAATAGTACCCCTTATAAGAGTGTTGTTGAGGATTAAATGAGATAATATATGTAAAACACAGTACATGGCACATAGTAAACCTGCAATAGATTTCATCTGCTGTTGTCTTGATGATGACTAGCATAATATTGATCATTGTAGCAGTGAAGCATTGTTGTAAGAATAGGTTCCAGGTCAGTCATTGATTTTTAAAAAATTTTTATTATTATGGGTACATAATAGTTGTATATCCTTATATAGTACATGTGATGTTTTGATACAGGCATCCAATGTGTGTTAATCAAATGAGGGTAATTGGAGTATCTGTCACCTCAAATATTTCTTTGTGTTAGGAACATTCCAATTCCACTCTTCTAGTTATTTTAAAGTATACCCTTACTTACTGTTGGTAATAATCACTTTGTTGTGCTCTCAAGTATTGTTCATACTATCTAACTGTATTGTTGCACCCATTAACCATCCCCATTTCCGCCCCCCTTCCTTCTACTGTCCCCAGCCTCTGGTGACCATCATTCCACTCTCTGTCTCTCAGCTGTCATTGTTAATAACCAAATTGCTTATATGGTTTTAAGAATCCAGGCTTAAAATATTTTCCATTTTAGGCTAACAAATCATGGACCTATCTGGTGTTTAAAGTCATGAAGGTGTCTGTCTTCTTTAGAAGACTTGCCAGTCAAATGAGGACATTACATTTTTCCCCTTCATTTCCCTGCTACCCAAAGAATAAAGTGCAAACTTTTAAATGGAGGACATTAGCCCCTTACCATCTGGCCCCACCAGTCCTTGTTTATCTTCACCCTTCCTCCCACACATACTCCAGAGCATCTACTTTACATTTCTCACTTTATCGTACATCTCTTCAATGCATTTGTGCCTGCCCACATGCTTTCCCTTTGTTTTTAATCCAGTGAATTCCTGCTACTCTTGTAAGTCTTGGTTTTCTGTGTGACTGACCTCCTTAGTGAAGATTGTCACTCCCTCAGTGTTTTGAAGTGTTTTGCCCATACTTATATATTACCTTTGTATATGTTTGTCTTCTCGGAGGGAAAAAGATTTGGTCCTGACATATGTTCCCAGTACATTGTATGTAATTAGTCCACCTGTGCTGAGGGGAGGATGTTTGTTATTTGACTCATATCAGCTCACCCATTTATCTGACTTCCCTACTCTCTGCCTTCGGAACAATAACTGTAGTTTATTGACTGCTTAGTACATGCCAGGCACTTAACTAGATGCTTTAAAAATGTCATTTAATATTCACAATGACCCTATGAAATAGCTATTGATAGCTTCATTTTATGAGTGAGGAAGCAGGCATAGAGACGTAAGTAACTTCCTCGAGTTGCACAGCAGAGTCATAATTAAACTCAGAGTTCAGCAAAGGCCATGCTTTTAATCACAGTCCTGTTCTAAAAAGAGGGGATTTAAACAGGTGACACATTTCCTGCACTCAGGATCTTAAGGCTGTGTGAAACTTTCATTATTAATTCATTATCCTGAGGAATGTGATCTTTAACAAGTACTGTTGTGAAAAGCATTATTTAAACTAAAACTGTTCTTGGCATAATGCTTTTCCAGTGATTTTCAAAATTTTTATTTCTTCGTCTTCTGCCATACTCATTGGTGTACTTGATTTCCATTTCACTGTCAGAAGGTATTACTTCATGTCTATTCAAAGTAAAATTCACTTTTCCATTCATACAACAAATATTTGTCGCCATGTACCAGGCACTGCTCTGTATAACACTGAACTAGACTGTCACATCCCTGCTTTTGTGCAACTCATGTTCTGGTGGAGAACAGACACTAAACTGATGGTTGTGTTAAGTGCTGTAAAGAATAAAAGAGGGTCAAAATGATAATGAGTGATTGATGGATGGTGCAGTGGTGCTATTTTCAGAGGTGATCAGAAGTAGCCTCTGAGAAGGTGACATTCGTGTTTAAATTCCAGACTTAAATGCTGAGATGAAGCAATTCTGTTGAGAGCCAGGAAAAGGGTAGTTTTGTGAATGCAAAGGCCATGAGGGGAAATTAGCTTAGAAAACTGATAGAAAGCCAGGAATGCTGAAGCCTAGTGGGCTAAGAAGAGTGGAAGGAAATGTGGTTAGCAAAGTAAGCAGAGATCAGATTAAAGAAGACTTGAAGACTATGATGATTTTATTTTTTTTATGATTGATTTTATTTTAAGTGTGAAAGGAAGCCATTGGAGAGATTGAAGGACATGAATTCAACTCAAGTTTCTGAGAGATCACTTGGCTGCTTATTGGAGAATGCCTTGTGCAAGAGTCAAGAGAGACCAGGTGGAGGCTTACGCAGCAGTCCTGGTGAGATGTTGATGATAGCTCAAACTAGAGTAATAGAGATAGAAAGAGTTGGGCAGAATCAGGATGTTTTGGATGTGGTGTTGATGGGGGTGTGAGAGGAAGAGTCAAATATAACTTCCAAGATGGGAATGAGTGGAGGAGGAGTAGATTTGGAGAGGGAATTGAGGGTTTTCTGTTTTTGCGCCTGTGTGCCTCTTCTGGATCCCCCTTGCCATCCTCTAAGGATACCACTATTCTGAATTTTGTGTTTAATATTCACTGTCTTTTCTTTACATTTTTTATCACATATGTGTGTGGCCCTAACAATAAGATGCTTAATTTCCATGTTTTGGGATTTTGTATAAATGGGCTTGTACTGCCTGTGTTCCTGTGATTAATTTTACTCATTTAACATTGTTTTTTAAAAGTTATTATGTTTCAGAGATAACAATTAATTGTTAATTTCCATTGCTGTGTAACGTTTCATTTTATGAATGTACTGTAATTTATCCAGTTGCCTGTTCTTAAATATAAGGGCTTATCCCTCAAGGAGTTTTGCAATTTCCAATAGTGCTGTTGCTACTACTTGTCTCCTGGTACACATGTGCAAGTTCCTGTAGGGTGTACACTGAGAAGTGGGATTGCAAGATTATAGGGTATGTTCATCTTCAACTTTACTAGAAAGAGATAAATTGTTCTCCAAGATGTTTGTACCACTTGATAGTCCCACTGGCAGTGTAAGAGTTTCTATTTCTCCAATGCTTGTTACTGTCAGAGTTTTTAAGTTTTGCTGATTTATATAAAATGGTATCTCATTGAGATTTTAATTTTTGTCTCTCTGAATATTATTGAACTTGAGCATCTTTTACATGTATTAGCCATTTGAATTTTATCTTCTATTAAATATTCATGTCTTTTATCCATTTTTCTATTGGGTTGTTTATCTTTTTCTTACTGAGTTCTTTGTTTCAGTTACATGTATTACAAGTATCTTTTTTTCCAGTTTCTGGCTTGTCTGTTTATGATTTAATGTCTTTTTAATGATCAAAAGTTTTTCATTTTTTATGGTAACTTTTCCTTTATGGATTTTGAAATATTTTCCTAAATCAAGATCATAAAGTTCTTTTCTGATTAGAAGAAATAACTGTTTCCTTCTCAGGGAGATAAAGTTTGCTTTCACATTTCATCTGGAGTTGAATTTTTTCTGTGTCATAAAGATTCAATTTCATTTTCCCCAGATTGTTATTCACTGTCCTAGCACCAATTATTGAATAGTTTAATCCTCCTGCTGATCTTTATACCACTTTCTGCTGTTTTTACATCGGCCTATTTCTGGGCTCTGTTCATTGGTCTATTTTTCTTTCCTCAGAGTTATTTTCCTTAACAAAGTACAGTTGATTCTTGTTACTCATAGTTTTTTTTTTTTTTTACATAAAGTTGCCACAAATAGTGAATTGGTGACTATGGAGCCATTACTTCCAAGGGAGATAGAGGGTTACATTCCTGTGAGCCTCTGGTCATAATGTTGTCATCAAATGATTAATATATAATCTTGTTTTATATGTGTTTCTGTTTCAGGACATCTTATTTAATATATATTATCCATTCATTACTGTTGAATTCGCTGTGAACAGCACTGTAGTTCATGTCTGAATGAGGCTATCTAACTCCTGCATTTTCCCTGCAAAGCACATCACAGCCTCCTCATGCTTTAGAAGCACCAGACAACATTTCAACACTACCCTTGAGGGTCATTTTAAACAGTGAAATCGCCAACAAAAAGCACAAAGATATGAAAAACCTGTCACTAAATAGACCATGAAAAGGACACTTGTTTACATTATGAGAGCTGAAACAAAAAGGCAGAGTGTCACCTCACCACCTTCAGCTCTCTGACTTAGGTGGGAATATGGGCATTGAGAACTCAAATTTTTTGTCACTCTTTGTGTATCTGCAAAGGACCACAAAAATGCTGCAAGCATTTATTTTGGGATAACAAATGTTTTTTCATGGGGGCAGTAACATAAATTTTAGCATATAGGTGAATTTGCAAATATAGATATGGATATTCTTCATGAATAGCCTCAACCTTTAAAATGCTGGGAGAAAGATAGTTTTTAGAAAACCATTAGCGTTAGCACTTTCCTTTCCCTCTCATACCTACACACATATCTTTGTAGCATGTCAAGAGAATAATTTAACACAATGAATCTTTCAAATACTAAGTGTTTTGATTGGCAGATGCCATTACCTCAATAGCCTTCTTTTTTGAGAATAGTTTTATTATATTTATGATCATGGTATTATTTATTTCATAGGTATGTGTTTGAAGCAAATAATTTTAGGACAGGATTATAACTCTTAAAATGTTGAAAACAAGTCTAAATTAGTAAACCTTTATTGTAACTCTTATGAGGATCATATTTTCTTGTAGACATCATTAATAACTTAAAGCATGAGTTTTATAAAGGCAAGTATCCTTTGGAAGTTGAAATTTAAATATTAACTCTATTAGTCCCTCATTCATTTAGTGATATTTTTTCTCATGAACATTAGTAAAAGATTCCAAGAAAAAGATAAATGAAGATTGTATCCATCATAAATCACATTTCCCACAAAAGCACTTATTGAGACTTCGCTATTTTATCCCTCACTCATAATTTAAGATCCTCAAGTGAATTATCTGCATTAATTTGATAAGTGTGCTGTGAGAGTAAGAACCAGGAATTTTGGACTTGGCCTATATTCATCTTTTTTAATATAGCTCATACTTCATTCTTTTATTTTTTTAAATATTTTTATTGTAAAATATACATAAAATATACCATTGTTAAGTTTACAGTTCAGTGGCATGAAGAACATTCACATTGTTATGCGACTATTGCTACCACATATCTCCAGAACTTTTTCATTTTTCCAAACTGAAATTCTATACTCATTAATTAATAATTCCCCATTCCCCTTGTCCTCCAGCTCCTAACAACTGCCACTCTACTTTCTGTCTCAATGAATTTGACGACTCTAGGTACCTTGTGTAAGTGGAATCATACACAATTTTTTCTTTTGTATCGACTTCATTTGGCATTCATACATGTTATAGCATGTGTCAGAATTTTCTTTCTTTTATGGCTGAATAATATTCCATTGTATGTATATACCACATTCTATCCATCCACCTTTTGACTACTGTGAATAATACTGCTGTGAAAATTGGTGTGCAAATCTGTTCAACTCATGCTTTTAGTTCTTTTGGATATATACCTAGAAGTGGAATTATTGGGTCATATGGTAATTCTGTTTAATTTTTTGAGGAACTGCCATACTGTTTTCTATACCAGCTATACCATTTACCAACAATGCACATATATTCATTTTTAGTTACTGAGCAGTGCCTGTTGTTCTGAAGTAGTAAGTCTTACATATGAATTGTAAGGTATAGTAGGGGTACAAAAATCATATATTCAGTATTAAATCTATTGTGGATGTGGTTTTTGCAGAAGAATTTAACTTGTGGTAGGTAGCAAGTATTTCCAATTCTGCTATTGGTCCTTTACTTCATCATGTCACCTCTTACTTTCGGGGCCCCCATGGAGAAGTTGACGTAATTACTTATCCAGCTGTAGCTATGAAGAATTTTTATTTATAAAGTACTTTGATTTCATATTTTATTAAATGTATTTGATATACACAGTCAGAAGTGATTAGAAAACTTATCAATTAGCACATTTACTGGGTGCCAAAGTTTAGTGTATGATAGATACAAAGAAGCATTAGGCTATGGTTCTTACCCTCAAGAGCTATACAGTTTGAGGACATAAGATATAAACACATGAAAATTATATCACTGTGTATGAGTTCAATAATAATGGTATATGGGACAAAAATGAAAAGGTGACATACCAATATGTGATTGATTAATTGCCCACTGAATGTTTTAGGCGATAGATACTATGAGCTCAGTTCAAAGGAAACATCATTCTGGCAAGACATATCTGAGGTTTCATCTCTGAAGTATATTTTGAGTAGGGTGTTGAAATATGCATAAAATTTAGATGGGTAGAGAGGTAAGGGAAAGATCTTCCAGTTAAGGAGGAATAGCTTTATAATTGTTAGATATTTTTACTGTGCTGAATAATTAATTGGCATTAATTAGCATAGTCCTGGGATCTAAACAAATTAGATCCAATCTATTTAACAAAAATTGCAAGTAAGCCCTCCACCCTATATTTATGTTACTGTGTTCACTGGGTGATGATGGTAGTAGTAGTGGTAGGGGTAGCAATAGCAGTAGCAATTAAGCTAATATTTATTCAGTGCTTTCTGTGTGCCAGGCACTGTGCTAAACACGTTTTACCTGCATTATCTCCATCCATTCATTCTTCAGCAACCCTATAAGCTAGGAGTTAAGGACTGTTACCCCTTCCTGTGGAAGAGGAAGTGGAGAGACTTGGAAAACTTAAGTTACTTGCCCACAGTCACACCAAGGAGTGGAGTCAGTCAGAATTTACATCTAGCCAGGCTAATTCCAGAACCAGCACTTATTACCATCGGGCAATATTGCCATAGCACTAAATATGGAAAGTCATTTTTAATGACTTTCATAACCTTTCTGCATGGCTGAAGTTTTAACATTGTGGCAATCCCTGGTTATTACCCAGAGTGGTTTGTAAATTCCTTTGGAAGGCTGCAGAGTGATGAACTAGTAGTCTGTTCCTAATGAGGCTTTCCTTAACATGATAGCTTCTGTAGCTGCTCAAGAGCAGAGATAAAGGAGGAATCTGTTCTGCAAATAGCTAAGTAATGACCTTACACTTGTTTGTTCATAATGGAAAGAAAACGTGCATATACAGTTTCCTTCTGGTGAAACTTAATTTATTCAAGAAAAAATATTGCTTTTTGAAAGTATGGAGAAATTGAGAATAATTTTTTCCCCTTTGGTGACTAGACCAGTCAGTACTGTTACTTAGTGTTTTGGTTCAGTTACTTTGATGTTATAAGAAGTATTTTGGCTGTAATGGTTTTCATATATTTTAATAAATTATGTTTCTATGATTTGTGTGTGATGCTATATACTGTTGACATGAAATATTCCTATTTTGGTAAAGATGGAATGGCTCAACAGATTAGGGCTACAGAAAGCATGACTTAGCATGCTGGTAGGGCCACAGAAACCTAAGCAAGTCTCAGTTTTGTATCCTGTAAGTAGAGATAAGTTAGTCTGTGTGTTTCAGAGAGTGGTTATAGAAAATTACTAGGCTTTAAAATGATTGTTAATCTCAGTGTGGGGACACTTGGTTTGGGAACATCAGGTCAAGAGTGGATGTATCTAATCCTGCTTTGAGTAAGTGCAACTTGAAAGCCTTGAAATTTTCCCGAATTGAATCTGGGCCAAATATTAATCAAAAGGTAGGGGTAGATGCAAATTTGTTTCTGAAGGAGCTGGGAGGTGGTGTATGGGGAGGGGCAGGGAGTAACTCTCCTTGGAAGTGGTTGATGTGTATAATGAATGTTAAACCTTTTTGTTGTTGTGTTTGCTGAATGTGTATGCAAAGTGTTTTGTTCTATATTTCAGAATGCGTAATTTAATAGGGGTAAAGGCAGTTGCCTTAAACCAACATTTTTGGACAATGAGAGACTATCGAAATCAAGAACGAAGTGTTTAGAAATATTTTCACACAAACAGGTACTTCATTCTAAATAGCAGTATTTTCTTAAATTTTTTTTCTCTCAAATTTCCCATCAAAATCATAAAATTCTTAGGCTAATGCATTTGGATCAGAAATTCCAAATGCTCTGTTTATATATGGTGGACTACAAGCATGAGAGTCAGTCATAATTGCTAATGCGCAGTTGTAAATGAGAAAACTTTTGTCTCTTTTCTGACATCTAAAATGCCTATATGCACTCTAGTATTTAGTAAATAATATAGACAGCTCTGAGGCTGTACTTCCCACCAATAACATAGAGTCATAGTTTTAGATATCTTTGTCACTAATACAATGAAATAAAGAATTTTGGATAGGTATTTTAATGTTTGTGGTGCTTTTTTTTTTTTTTTTTTTTGAGACAGAGTCTCACTTTGTTGTCCAGGCTAGAGTGAGTGCCGTGGCGTCAGCCTAGCTCACAGCAACCTCAATCTCCTGGGCTTGAGTGATCCTTCTGCCTCAGCCTCCCGAGTAGCTGGGACTACAGGCATGCGCCACCATGCCCGGCTAATTTTTTTTTTTTTATATATATATCAGTTGGCCAATTAATTTCTTTCTATTTATAGTAGAGACGGGGTCTCGCTCTTGCTCAGGCTGGTTTTGAACTCCTGACCTTGAGCAATCCGCCCGCCTCGGCCTCCCAAGAGCTAGGATTACAGGCGTGAGCCACAGCGCCCGGCCTGTTTGTGGTGCTTTTAAAGAGGTTTGTAGTATTAGAAGAGAGTAGCGGTGTCTGACTAATAATAATAATAATACTCAAGGAATGATGAGTAGTCTAAATTCACATTTCATCTCACAGTGTTGGATATTTTTTTAAATCTCCTACCAAGAAAAGTTGCTGTGCCACATTATTACACTTGAATGTAGTGTAGTATACAGTTGAGAAAAGAGACTTTGTGACATAGGGTGGTTCTTAGTAGGGTGTGAAATCATGGTGGCATGGTGCGTTGTGATAAGGGATTTATCAGCTACACTCAGGTTTTGCACTTGGAATGATAAGAGTTAAGTCAGTGAATTGGCTAACTAATTCTACAGAATAGTTCTAAAAGTTTATTAGAATTAGTTTATTTTCCTTACTTTTATCCAAAGAAGGCATCCACTTAAATATATTACATAATGCTCAGGGGAACTGAGATAGAATCATACACAAGTATAAAAACTTGAGAATAAATGAAATTAGATGCAGCCTAATTACATTGACTTGGACAATGTCCCTGAAGTATTTATATGGGGGAGATAGCTGCCATTCATTACTTCAGCTATAAAAGCTTATTTATATGTAATCCTAGCACTCTGGGAGGCTGAGGCGGGTGGATTGCTCAAGGTCAGGAGTTCAGAACCAGCCTGAGCAAGAGCGAGACCCCGTCTCTACTATAAATAGAAAGAAATTAATTGGCCAACTGATATATATATATATAAAATATTAGCCGGGCATGGTGGCGCATGCCTGTAGTCCCAGCTACTCGGGAGGCTGAGGCAGAAGGATTGCTTGAGCCCAGGAGATTGAGGTTGCTGTGAGCTAGGCTGACGCCACGGCACTCACTATAACCTGGGCAACAAGTGAGACTCTGTCTCAAAAAAAAAAAAAAAAAGCTTATTTATGGAATACTTTATAAACCTTAGAAATGATTATGTACATATGTATTTATTGACATGGAAAGTTTTTCATGAGTATTTTAGCAAAAAGGCAGGTTATAAAATTATATGTCTAAAAGGAATTTAATCTTTGTGTAAAAAATATATACCTACATAGCACAGAAAAATGGTCTGGAAGGATATACAACATAAGGTTTATCTTTAGGCTTAATGTGCTTGCTAAATCTGTTGACCAAAGTCACCTGGTATGGCTGTGCCTCTAAGTGTGCTTCAGATGTGAAAAACTTTTGGTAATGTTTCTTTACGTGATTGGCTTAGCTAATAAAAAGGGAAACTACATGGTGGGGGTTACTGGTTTTGCCATCATTGTTGTTTGCTTACTTTCAATTGCAAATTTTTAAAAATTCAGAATGAATATTGTATTTCAAAGCAATATTTAGGAAAAAGCTTATTAATAGACCTTTATTCATTGATTTATTTAATCTTTCTTGGAGGGAAAAATATATAACATATATACACATATACTCCCCCAGAGTAAATCTATTTTATTGGGGATACACTTATACCAACGTTCAGAAAGACTCATTTGGAAAACAAACAAAATTTCCAACTACCTCAAATGTCCAAGAATCTGGCAGAGTTTGGCTACACAGGGGAATTGTTCCAAAAAAGAAAGCTTTCTGAGATGAGTTTAGAAGGGAGTCCACAAAGTGAAAGTTAAATGAGTTAAAAAAAATTGCAAAAATGAGAACACTAGTAATCCTAAGTGGTTCTTTGAAAATATCCAGATGTTCCTCCACAGGCTTTGTTTTGTTGTTGCTGACCTCTCCCACACTCCAAACTCAGGATGTCCTTTTTAAAAAAACTCTTAACCTTGTTTTTTTCCCCATCATCTGTCTCGTTGCATCACTTTTATATTCTAAGCCTCTCAAAAGCATGATAGATACTCATTGTCTTGCTTATTTATTTACTTAACTCCCTACATACTATGGTTTCTACCCCCTTGACTGTACTGAAAGTGCTTCCCCAAAGGTGAACATACTCCTGATTATCCATTCCTTTAGGGATTTTCAAAATTCTCATTTTAGACCTCTCTGTATTCTGTATAGAGATCAGTAACCCACATCCTTACACTCTACTCTCAGTTATCTATCAAAATTTTTCTTATCTCTGCAGGGTAAAGTCTAACCTGTGTAAGGTCAATCATGATATGACCACCGTCACCTCTACAGTCAAAATCTCCTGCCTCCCCCACCCCTCACCACACATATGTTATGTTTTTTTTTAGCGGTACTGCTAATAACCCTTGTTTCTGGTCTGTTCATATACTCCCCCACCTTGTACCCTAATCTTCATAATGGCTCAGGATTCATCTACTAATACTTGCTTGATCATACTTACAGAAGTTAATCACTTCTTCTTGTTTTAAGAAGTCACTATTTCTGTCTGGCTTATTTTAGGTATGTGTTATTTCATGTATTTTCTTCTAGATTGTGGATGCCCTGAGGGTGGAGTTTGGATTTTATTCATTCTCACTTTATTTAGCATTGAGCATAGTGTTTGGTACAGATTTAGCTTCTGATACATGTTTGTTGAACTGAACTAAATGAAACTAAGCTCTATGAGGGCACACATTTTATAAATCCGTGAATGGGCATGTAAGCCTAATTGGGATCATTTGGTAAGATGGAAAAAAAGATAGCAGAGAAAACTAAAATATTAGTTGACTCTTTTTTACTAAATAATTGGTAAGGAAATTCTCATTCTCAGATTGTTTTGTGAAGGAATCAGGTAGCAATGTGGAGAGCAAATCACTGGAATGAAATGTCATCTGACCAAAGGAACCTACAGGTGAAATTGCAGAGCCTTTGGCCAGAATGTTTAATCTAAGTTTTGTTTTCAAATATTTGGTAGCAAAATATTGGCAGGTAGCTTTTAGAGTGTAGTTTTTTCTGCCCTTCTCTGATGAATAGGTAAGATTGATGAGTTGTATATAAATGGATCCATGTCAAATGACTGAAAGTAATTTTAAATGACTGAGGAGTATTTTTCATTTTCTCAATTTTTATGAAAACTTCTTGAAGATTTAGCCCCATCCTAAATTAATGCACATTTTGAATTATTATGATTCTTTTTTCAAAAGTATCAGTCAGTTCCCCACTGTCTACTATTTCAGTAACTTGAAACCTGCAGGAAAATACCTCTTTCCTTTGTCAGTCTCTGTAGTCAGAGGTGACAGGGAGTCCTGAAGCTCCCAAGGATCCCAAGGCTTCACCACCTCCTGGTGTGATTGTGGCTCCAGAGTCAGAACGATTTGAATAAAATGTGGGTAATTTGGATGAAAGATTTGGTAACTTTTATTAACACATTTAACCAAAGGAAGGGGAACTGTGCGGGCCTGAGGGTATTCTTCCAGTCCTTCTGTACAACGCATGGTGGAGCTTTTGCTTTGCCTTTGTTAAAATCATGGTAAAGAAGAGCAAAACACTGCTCTGGCCCTGTCAGTTCAGCCACCTTCATCTCAATCCCGCCTCTTAGTTTCATTGCAGTTTAATTCTAAGGCTCCAGCATATGTTGTTTCTGCTTGCTTTTTTTCCCCCTGATGCTGTTTTATGAAACTGTCTATTTCCGTTTGGCCATCCATTTTATTTCGCTTTACTTCCTCACTGTCCAATTCCTTTTAAAATTAGTATTAATATTATATTCTCTACATACAAAAATGCATGAAAATAAGGAAATTAAAAAAACCCTTGACAAATTATTAGGCCATTCGTAGATACTTAAAAATATTTTACATTTTGAAAAGAAGATGTGTGCATCTGGTGAGTTCAAGTTCAAAAGGGTAAACACTGAAAAGCAAACCTCCTTTCCATCCTTATTCCTCATTTTCTTCTCTTTGGAGTCAACTGTTAATATTACTTTTACTTATTTCTGTGTTATCCTTTTGGAGATAATCTGTGCATATACAAGCAGATAAATCTATGTTTATAAGATTTAAAATTTATATTTTGATGCTTTATGAAGTAGTATTTATATCTTTGGGAAGTTATAAAGCTAGAAGTATTCACACTTTATGAAGTATATAGTTAGTACTCTATGTTGTTTCTTTGTGAAATAAAAATTGATCTTGCAGACTACCATAACGATATATCTTGTATATCTTCCAGTGTTAGTGGTCATAGTTGGCCTATTTTCTGTTTTCAGTTGTGTTGCATTTCATACTAATGTTGCCCTGACCCTTTTATTGGGAACATAAAGTACGAATTGTTTGATAGCAATTGAGGGTACTTAGGCGACTGGATGTTCTGTTCTGATATTAATCCACTTGGCAAAATATAGTGAGCACCTTATCCTTCAACTTGTCCTTTATCCTGAGTTTTCTCAAGTACAAGAGCATATTATAGTCAGGATTTTGAGGCACAAAGGAATTGAGATTTTCGCAGGCATGCTCTACAGCTTGGTAATCAAACCGAGCAACATCACCCAAGATTCCTGGCTCCCTGGCTTTCAGCACCAGTTCACACCAGTTTTACTAATGCATTAGAACTCTGCCAACTGGAGAGGTAGTCTGATGCAATTTGACCCCTGTTATTTCCAGAATGTCATACATTATCCTCCCACCCCCCAAAAGCCTTTTAAAAGCCTCTAGTTAAAGATCTTTTCCATCCTGTATTTCCTTATTTTTTAGTCTGTTTGGTTTTCAGCTTTCCTTTCCCACCTACTGTTCCTCCTCAAACTGCCCCAAAAGACTTTGAGTAGATTTATGTTACCAATCCATTTTACAATCTTAATACTCTAATTCAAAACCCATGTATTAATGTGTATACCATCTGCATTCCTGGAAAGCTAGTCCAGTAGCATCCTGGAAAATGACCAATGAAGGCACCTGGTGTTGCTTTTCAATCTTAAAAAAAAGAATAAGAATTAAAAAAAAAATCCTGACTATTGGGAAGAATTACTAAAGCATGGGATCATGAGGAAAAACTTTTAAGTTCTCATGTTTGCTTGCTTAGTAAGACTTGTTTTAACATGAATATGTCTTTAATCTTATCGTCCCTCAGTTCATGTATATTTAAATTGTGTATGAGATCATTTTCCTTAATTTACATAGGTTTGAGTTTAGGTGGTTCTGAAGCCTCCAGATAAAAGATGCTGCTTAAATTCTACCATTATTTTGACAGTGACAGTTTGCCCTTCCCACACACTTTTTGAACTGCCGATTGTACGGGAGGTAGCAATGCTATCTTTGTTCTTTGACTTTTTTGTTAAACATTTCTAAAAATCCTGTTGGCATTCTGCTTGAGACAGGTCTTTGATAAGAGCTATGGTGCCTGTCGCTAGTGGCATAGCACCTGCTCTATGTTGTCTGCTGTTGGTGGTGAGAACTTTGCATTGAAAAAGAACCTTTCAACCTGAAGTTCCTGTAGCCCCAGATGAACACAATGCAGTTCAATTTTGACACCGTCAGTTGGAATAGAGGGCAGCAGCTATGCAATTATCACTCTGTGTGGATAGAAAGAACAAACTATCTTACGCTAAAGCAGGCTCTTTCCTTAAGCTTACAAATGAGAATTTTAAACAGAGGGTGCCCTGTATTTTCAAGGTGACTTGTGATATGTGCATTATGAAATATATTTCATAGTCTAACTTTTGGTAAATTGTACAGATAAAACTTTTGTTCAGTGGATAGATGTGCTTGGTGAGCATGTACTGTATGGGCATTGGTGAACTGAATTCACAAGTCAAGTAGACATGGTCCTAGCAGTAATCAAGGAAATGGGCCAAGTTTAACAACCACTTTTATATTGATGCTTTTTTCAAATTCTTTTTAAAGACCTGAGAGGAAAGATTAGACTATCCATAGGTAAGAAAATTAAAGTAGAGAGAGATTAGATAACTAGCTTATGTTTTACCCAGCTAGTGAGAGAGCCTAAATTTCCTGTCCATGTGCTTTCTACCTTACTACAACCTCCTCTTATAATTAATAACATTTGTATATTTTAGAGCTTTATGACACCCCTGTAATCCCAATAGTGCACTTGTGTATTTTAGGGCTCTATAGCAACCCTATAATCCAAGTAATATAGATGTTAATATCTTATTTTATAAAGTTGGACATTTGAACCTCAGAGAAATACAGTGACTTGCCTGACAGCACAAAACTATTAAGTGGTCAGAACTGGGTGGGGCTTTAATCTACCCTCCATCTTAAATTCTCTGTCCTTTCTACTTAGTATCCCGGAGGCTAGTGATTTTAATACTCAGCAACATTTATCCAGTCCTTACCAGGTATATTATACTGTGTCTGATGCTATTAATTGATACTGAAAGAAATAGAATTATATAGTTCCACTCTTCTTTATAATTTAATGGTGAAGATAGGATAATCACTTGAGAAAAATACCTAACATTTGGTATAATTGAACTGTATAAACAAAAGTAAACCAGTGCGACTATAGAGAAATAAATATGTCATCACTAATGGTAAACAATTGGAAGCATTATCTGGCTAGTATTAAACAGCCCTCTGAGAACCTTTTAAATGCTCATTTCTGCTGGCTTCTAGGAAAAGTACCAGTAGTCATTTTCAGCCTCTCTACCTTTACTGGTTTCTTCCTTATAATCTCTAACCATGTTCAGGTCTCTCCTATTTTAAGAGAAAAAGTCTTGACAACTTCCCCCAATTCCCTACTCTCTTCTGTTCCTGCGTAGCTTACCATCCATCCTCCTTCTCCATTCTCATCAAAGCTTCTCAAAATGTTGGCTAGATACTCTAATTTCTGGTTGTTTCTTTTCTTTTTCTTTATGACTCTGATTCCTCTGCCTGTCCCTTAAATATCAGTGACCCCAGAGTTCTATCGTCTTACTGTTCTTATTTATAACATTTCCTATATCCTGATGATATCCAAATCTTCACATTTAGCTCACATTGCTCAAGCAACTTCAAACTGTTTCCCTGGATATTCCATACATGTACCAAATTGAACATGTATAAAGTGGAATTCATCATTTTCTGCCTTAAAGCTGGCTCTGTTCGCTTGTTAGTTAATGGTATCTTGAGTCACCTGATCACGTGTACTAGAAACCTAGGAGTTAGCCTTGACTCCAGCTTCTCCCTCAACCCCTGTAATTTCTGAAAAGCTTGCTTCCTAGAGTGATCTTGGATTCGCCACTGCTTTGTATTTCTTCTACTACTGTATCACTTCTGGTCCTCATCGTCTCTCTCCTATATTTTTGCAATAACTTCCTAACTCTTTTCCCTGCCTGCAATCTTGTTTCCTTCATATTCATCAGTTACATAATTGCCAGGGCAAGTTCTCCCCCAAAATTTGTTGTTGAATTCCCTTCCCTAAAACCTTTTATATTTGTTCAGGATAAGGTTCAGCCTCTTAATGTGGCATACAAGATCTCCTCTAAGATTCCTAATTAGATAACTCCTGATGATGTCTTCGATGAGCATGGTGCTTTGGCAACACCAGATCTCTTGTGCTTACTCACGTATACCGTTGTACATTCTGTAGCTTTTTGCACGATATCCCTTCTTTGAGTACTCAGTATCCTCCTGCCTTTTTCTGATTGTTTTAATAAAATAAAATAGCCTGATACCCATAGTTTAAATACAGAGGTCTATTATAGTTGCCTGTATTTTGATTAATATTTAATACAGAGAATAGGCTAGTCCCTTCAGACAATGGGTTATCAGGCTGTCAGAAGTTAGCATGTTACTTAATATTACCTGTTTTAACATGTGCATGAGTACTGACTAACAAGATGCTGGAGTTACTGAATGTTTGGACCCTTAGCTGAGATTAAACAGAAAAGATTCTACCCAAACTCAGAACCCAAAGAAGTGACATTCTGTATTAGTTAGGACTAGGTCCAGTTGTAAATAACTGAAAAGTTGAAAAGAATAGTGACTTAAATAAAATAGATTATTTTTATCTGTCACCAAAAATTTCAGAGATATATATCAGTATGGCAGCTCAGTTCCATGAAGTCTTCAAGGACTCAGGTTCCTATCAGCTCTTTGCTCCACCTTAGTTAGGGTGTATTCCTTTGGCTCATTGTCCAGTGGCATCAGTTTTCTAAGGAACAGAATGGAGGAAGAGTCAAAGATGGAGTGAAAATGGTACACTCTGGCTATTTTTAAAGGATGATTCCTGAAAGCTGCCACAGAATACTTTATTTCTATCTCATCAGCTAGAACTTAGTCATATACTCATTCCTAAGTGTAAGTAGCCATGTATACAGTTAAAGGTTCCTTTACCATGGAAAAAGAAGAGAGTGGATTTTGAGGGGTAGATATTAAAGGATTCATCTGCACTATTCAGCCTGGTGTTCAATCTATAACTTCTTTTCCAGCCGTTTTTCCAATCACTTTACCACATGAACCCTATACACCAGCAAAAATTTTCTTGTTATCCTTGGTCAGAAGTGATCACCTCCTTTTCTAAATCTTATAATACTTTTCATCTGTATAGCAAATACCCTATCTTGAATTGTTATTGCTGTCATTTGTCTGCATATATAGCTTCTCTAAATCATAAGGTTTCACCACAATGTTGGTTTCTGGGGGGCAGTTACCATGTATTATGTGTCTTGCAATGCCTACCTAGTCTAGTGTGTTGTAAATAATTGGTTTTCAATAAATATTTCTTACATAAGTAAATAAATACTTTTGATGATTTTTTTGGTTTCTTATAGCATTTTAGGAAAGAAAGATGGATCAACCTAGTGGAAGAAGTTTTATGCAAGTATTATGTGAAAAATACAGTCCTGAAAACTTTCCTTACCGCCGTGGTCCTGGGATGGGAGTCCATGTCCCAGCCACACCTCAGGGCTCTCCTATGAAAGGTAAGAAAGATAGGACCTAAAACAATTATTTACTGGAGCTTACTTAAGAAGCTGAAATCACAGTATTGCTTTGTTTGCCAGTGATTTCCTTTATTTTTAATTATGAGTCAAATAGTCTTTCCCATTATTATGATTTCAGTTTTCCTTAAGAACCTGACAGGACTAGTTTTCTTCCAGATTGTCCAAGAGGCATTTTGGTTGTCCTCAAAGAATAATAATTGAATGATAATATTTCAAATGCATATTCTTTTAAGGAACTTAGAGGGTATAAAATACATGAGACTGGCCTGTGTCCTCAGGGACCTTACAGCCTAAAAGGATTACAAGACATTTACATTTACAAAGATATAACACAAGGTAGTTTATGTTAAGCCAAGTAAATGACACAGTGATTGGGAAAGAAATTTAGAAGAGAGTTAATTAATATGATCAGGAAAGGGTTCAAAGGTGTGAGACTTGAACTTGCCCTTCAAGAATGTAGAATTTGGTTAGAGAGGAGTCTAGGAGAGGGATTTGATGTGAGCAAAGGTCTGTAACTAGAAATGTGCAAAGTGTATTTTTGCTTTTGTCTTTTAGCTTGATGTTGAAATGAACAGCTCTTGAAATTAGTTCTTTGTAGTTATGGGGGCTTAAAGTTGAATCAAGGTTTTAGTTCTATTCAAATGTTACCGAGTGTTTTTGCCATTTTTCAAACAACTATCTTATCACTCTATGTCACCTAGAATGGCAGAGAGAAGTGGATTTCTTAGTTGGTAATTTTTTTCTTCCAGGATCCATTCCCATTTTGAGAAATGTACTAAGTGGAAAAACCATATAATTTGAGGCCTCCATTAATAAAATATTACCTTCATGAATCCTTATTTTATACCAAATGGGAAAAAAGTGGTTGAATTCTCATGTTTATCCTTCTCAGTAGAGACATTAAGAGTGATTTTATTGACACGTGTTTTTTGAACTAGGTAATAGTCAAAGAGTTTTTACCTCAATTTGACCAAATTCATTGACTAGTTGAAGATTCTGAAACACTTTCTCCCATTACAATTATATTTAAAAAGAAGGCCAGTTTTCATAAGGGGCAAATCCTACAGGGATATGAAACAGGAATAATTGATAGATGAGAAAGCTGTAGAGTTTTGAAGTTTTGGATCCTCTCCATTCAAGAGGCAGAGTTCTTGAATGATACGAACTTGAAGAACAGAAGTGATATAGCAGATAGATTAAGTATCTAATGGTTTGAGATAATTTTCAAAAATAGCAAAAGGTAAAGATACATATCAGATAGAAAAGAGCTATTCAGAATACTTTTGAACGAAATTTAAAAAAGAAAAAATTGAGGCAATAAGAAGGTGGTGGTAATCCACACATGAATGTCATGGATCAGATAACAAGATGATAGCGTGGATGATGGCTTTGGTGTTGGTAATTGAGATAAATAATCCTGCCTGAAGTTAAAGCCTAGCGCACTTCTTTGTTGGTACTGGTTCAGTACTTCTGAGCTCCTCCTGGGCAATATTTGGCTGCCTCCCCTTAGAATTCAGTACCCTTTGATCTCATTATATCCTGTATTTTCTAGGTCATTGTGTAATTTTGCACTGTTTGATTTTTGTTTCTTGCCGATTCTTGAGTGCTGAGCGTATATAGACAAGAATTGGGCTAATGTAGAAAGTATTTTGTGTCCCCTGTGATTCAGATCGCCTCAACCTCCCAAGTGTACTAGTGCTGAACAGCTGTGGAATAACCTGTGCAGGAGATGAAAAAGAAATTGCTGCCTTCTGCGCTCATGTATCGGAACTAGACCTTTCTGACAACAAACTCGAAGACTGGCACGAGGTAAAGTTTTTATATTGCTGTGTTTGGTAAAAGGCAGCGATAAACATTGTGTTCTTGTTTATGTTGTTATGTATCCTGCTCAATTCTGTTCACACTTGAGATTCTTGTCTGTATGTCTCAAGATAAATAACTGCATCAACTGTATTTGTGGTGATTTTTCAATTAGCTTTGTTATTGCTAATTTGTTTTTCATCAATGTGAAAAGCACTGAGGAACTTCATTCCAGGTTTCAAGAGGTTAATGGGTCTACAGAGATTTAGACTGCTAACAACGCATTAAATTCTCTTATTGTTTCACTAGTTTACATATCCCATGCTCATTCTCTACTTCTACTTCAATATTTATTACTATAAATTGATGTAAGATTGCTGGAGCATGAAACTAAGATTATAAAGATATTCTTGTTACTGAAATTTATCCCAAATATTTTAGAACTTTTCTTATATTATCATGTCCCTTTGGTCAGTTGATATAACTGATGTCTTTTGACCTCAGAGTAACTCTAAGTATACAAATAACAGTGTGATAACATTCTCTCATCATATATAACATTACCTACCTGATTATAACATGAACTGATAGAAGCTACCCTTGAAGAATAAGGGAAAAATAGTTCTTCCTACTTTATTCTCCTGCCTTAATTTAGGCTCTTAATTTTTTGCTTTGACTGTTGGATAAGTTTCCTAATGGGTTTCCCTAGATCTAGCTTTATCCTCTTTCCTTTAAGCTGTCTTTCACAGAGCTACCACAGACTCCTTTTAATAAATGAAACATGGTTATGACACTCTCTGGCATAAAGTCCTTCAGTTGCTTTTCATTGCCTAACAGCTAAGGTCTGAACTCCTTAAGTATGGTCCTTAGTCATATGGCCCTTTGCTATTCCTAGAACTTTCTCTCCATCTTTAGCCATGTACTTTTACTTGCAGCTCATGATAAAGTCTTGATATGAAAAGCTTCCTTGCTTTTATTCATTCTGAACCCATTACTCTCTTTCTTCTCTTGTCTACCTGGCCGCTACCTATTTTTTGCTTTAGGACTTGGCCAAAGTTACTATTCCTCTGTGAAATTTTCCCTGGCTCTCACTCAGACAGATTTAGATTATCCCAGAGCACCTGTACTATGCTGCTATGAAAAGATTTATCACAGTGTAGTGTAATTACTTGCTTACTTGGCAGTTTTTCTACTAGACTGTGAGCTTATTCAAAGTGGAGATTTTTATCTTTTATATCATCAGCACCCAGAATACTAGGTAGTCAAATGTTTGTTGAGTTTGTTAATGAATAAATGATTATATCTAAGGATTGATCAAGACCACTTCTTCCAACTTTTCATGTGATCTTAAGAAATTCACTTAATCCTTTAACGTTTTAGTTTGCTCATCCATAAGCCAGGCTTACTGATAAAATTAATCATTGAAACACTTAGTAGATATTGAATGCTGTACAAATTCTAGGACAACTTTCTTGTTTAAGAAAAATCTGTCTATAACCTAGTTTTGTTCAGCTTTTCTTATATTTATCTATTTCGTGGTCTTGTTTAATCTGGTAACTGTACTCTTGGTTATACTTCCTATTTTTATTAGAACTTTTCCCAAAATTCTTTGAGATGCGTGTCACCTGATTTCTAAGTGATTTATTAATATATGCAGATTTAGAGGTCTGTTCTAAGAAATAACTTCCATTTGTACATGTATATACATATTTATTTCTTTATCTGAACAACTAGTATAGTTCACTGTTCAACAAATTACAGTCCATGCCTTCTTGGTCCTCTGAGATGCTTAATTGCCATGCGTGCTCTGCCCACGCTGCACAAATGGCAAAAAGAACTACTTCGTTCTTTTCCACAATCCTCCTAATAGTCCTGCTGCTGAACCTCTGGCCTGCATGGATGACAAATCAGACCAAATCTTCTTACGAATCAATTCAGCTCCTGTGTATACATACTCTATTCAATCCCCTAAATTTGTTTCTTTGAAATATAAAATTTCAAAAAGATTTTGTGCTTTGAAAATATACATAAGTTTTTGCTAACTGGTGGGAACAGTTTAATAGTGATGTAGTTGCTACTTTAGAAGGAAGATATATGGAATATGGATCAGTACACAGAGTTTGCACTAGGTAAATGGAGCATTTTCTCTGCTTAGACAAAGGCCTAAATTAAATATTTCTCAGACCACATTGCCATATAGCCAGAAGGTCACATATTTATTTGTTGTATGTTTGCACTCAGTTTGTATATTCTTTTTGTGCTCAATAGTCTGTTTTCAGGCAGTTTTCAAGTAAACATTTGTTGCTTCTCATTTCAGATTTCCATTTCCAGTTTACTTTTATTTTCATCATTCCTTTATATTTCCTCCTTATCCTTCCTTAATTATCTTCTAGAGCATATATCAGAACATGGAGGTGAGAGAAATACTGACAGCAAAATAATATAGATTTTTGATTAAACTCTTTGCCAGGCTACAAATGCCTCATAGGTTACTAATTTTAAGACATTACATTTCACCATTACAACCCATATTTCTAATTGCCAAAAAGATCATTTGTCCCTAGCCATTAACTAAGTTTATTTCAGCCAGTAATGAAACAATGTGGAACAAAATAATATAAATGTTCCATTAGTTATTTGAATGGTCACTAATGTTATAGGTTGAGTAACTTGTAGTTTAAACAACTGGCTGCTATATATCCAAGACTAAGATAAATATGGGTGGGCAATATAATACTTTTGGGGAAGGCAAAGACTTGTCTCCACCCTTCCAAAATTGGGCACCTATGTGTAAGAATAATGCATTTTTTAGCTTTTGACTTGAATATTTGGCTGAACAGATTTTTGTCTGACCTTTCCCAAGGTATCTTCTTTTTTTCCCCTTCCTTATCAAAACCATTTTGTAAAAGAAATTAAACCAAGTAGTTGAGAGGAGGGAGGAATTAGCCACTCAGGTGAGGCAGAAAATAGCTGAGTATAAATTACAGATCGTTATCTTAAAACCCTTTCCCTATTTTTCTTAAATCTTCAGTTTCTTCCTTTTTAGACACCTGAGTGGAGGGTCCTCTATTAAATGATAGAATTGTAGAGACCTAAAAGGTGATCTCAGTTCATCTCCATGTTTCCTGCACATGAACATGCTTAACTCATTCCAGCTGGAGGAGTCTTTTTATTTTTAGAATTTTAAAAAGGGAAGTCAGTATACTGCCCCAGAAATTCACAGAATGTGAGCCTTCGCTATTGGGAAATTTTTACATTGTAAGTAAATTTATCTGTGTAGTGAATATTATATTTTCCTGAATCTTATCATTAGTTTGAAGTTAACCCACAAAACATTTTTTATTTCACTCTTTTAAAGAAAATATTTCTTTCTCTCTAACATTTGTTATTTTTCCTGCTTAAATTAGATTCTAGTCCACTTTTATCTTTTGGTATATTACAGGGCTAACTGAGTAATTATTCTAAATTTTTATTCTCACTGATGGATGCAGACTATGATGATTTCATCATGTATCTGCTAGCCCTGGGAAATTCCTAGAAATCAGTTTCCTAGAAATTGCTTTGAAACCTCCAAATAACACATTTTGAGGTATTTACCTCTTTATTATAGGAGGTGGTGGTTAGCGAAGGGTTTATGTTTTGTTTTTATTTAACTGGAGTTGTACTATAGTTAACAGTTATTCATCATGGTTTAGTTGGAGCATAATTCCTCTCTCTTTTTGTCCCTGCAAAAGAGGTTAACTATAGCTGATCATCATCTTCTGTATGAAAGTTCTTCATATTATTAGTATTCAAGTCATAGAATGCAGTACAGAGTTGGTTCCTGCATGAACTGTTTAGCTATGTTTTGGTCACAAATTAAACTTCAAATTCTAGCCATATATTGTACAAATGTATGGTACCATTTGATCACAGAAGGGATCAAACAAGAGAGTATGTGCAGATTGTTATAAATTCCTTACACTTTAAACAGAAGCCTAGTGTATTTTCTCTAAAAGGTAGTTCATTTCTTCATTTGTAAAATGAGGATAAAAGTGGTACGCACTTCAAAGAGTTAGTAGGTGGAGTAGGTGAAATAGTGAATGTAAGGGCTTTTCTCTCTGACATAGTCCTCTGAACCTTCTTGGAATTAATCTACTTTTCACTGATTGTAGAGTCCCTGAACTGAATGTCCATGGTAGATCTGATGTAAAGTACAGATTACTTTTTCTTTCTACTTTTCTTTCTTTGTACCCCCCGGATACCCTGGAGCTCTGGCATTACCTCTGAAGCTCTGCAAAGAAAGCTATCCAGGTCCCAACCCTGAAGCTTGTCCCACCTGTGAAGCTTCTGACTCAGTAATTATGGTGGAACCTGGGAATCAGTATATTTTTAAAATTCTACTAGTGATTCTGATGGATAGCCAGGGTTGATATATTGGTTCATACTATACTTATAATATTGGTAATAGTTACATTTATTAAGTAATTTTGTGCCATTAAGGTAGTCAGTAAATGTGAAGTGCCCACTACACAGTAGTGAACTAGGTAAGTACTGTTCTTCCTTTCATAAAGTTCACATGCTATTGAGGTAATTTACATGCTGTTGAAACAAGTTTCAAAAACTATGCCAATTGCCATGCTGAGTGCTTTGCACATGTATCTCATTTAATCCTACCAACAATCCTGTAAAGTAGATGGTACTATTTTCCCTATTTTATAAATGAGGAAACTGAGATTTGAAAAGATTAAGTAACTTATCTGAAACCACTCAGCTCAGAAGTGTTGGTTTGAATCCAGGTTTTCCAACTCTTATACTAATCCTAACTCTTCTTTTTTACTCCCTTTCTCATAAATTTAGTTACCACATTGCTTGGCTGTTTGATGCTTGGTACAGTTACTGGGCATCTAGCATTTATTGCATACTTGTTTAAATTAGTCCTCCTCATAGAGTTGAGCCAGCTATTCTTCAGTTATCTTTATTTTGTTGTGGTTATATTTATGATATACTAGTTGTGCTATTTTGGCAAGAAAATGGCTCTGATTTTTAAATCTCAGATTTGACTATTGTGACTGTGAAACCTTAGTCAAATTATTTAACATCTCTCAGCCTCAGTTTCTTCATTTATTAAAATGAAAATGGTATTATATTATTTATCTTACAAATTGTTTTGAAAATTTAATGAAATAAGTTATATCAAAGAAACTAGTACTATATAGAACAGATATTTTTGGTCAATAATGCTCATTTCCCTTTTTTTCCTTTTTGTCTACCAGGTTGCTAGCTAAATGTTAAATTGATGTTTTCCCTTTCATTATAAGTTTTGGATACTTTTTGGTTTTGAGTAAATATATTTTAAAGTTTGGTACATTTTTGAACCAAACTGAAACTATTTTCTGAGTTATTGTGACTATTCCGTCAATTTTGAACACATGAATTGTTACCAGGTGGTTTTTAAAAATCAGGCTTAATGTTGTGCTGAAAATGAGAGGAAGGAGATAGATGTTCAAAGAGAACTACATGATCCAATCTCAGCTCTTTAAAAATTTAAACCCTAAAGTGTCATCTAAACTATCTTTTCTCCATTTATCAAAGAGAACATCACATAGGGCTGAATCAAAAACCTTGCTAAAGGTGACGTAGGAAATTTTTCTTTTGTACCATAAGTTATGTTATGTACCAGTCAATTATGCCACTATTTCGTAGAAAGATTAATTTATTTGCCAAGATTCGTTGAAATCACTTATGCCCTGATGTAAATGGCCCTTTGCCTGGAGATATACTCACTTAGGCTTTCTTGAGCATGATTGCTATTTAAAAGCTCTGATTGCTGCCTGATAACGTTTTTCTTTTTTTCTCCTTAGGTCAGTAAAATTGTGTCAAATGTTCCCCAGTTGGAGTTTCTAAACCTGAGTTCCAACCCTCTGAATTTGTCGGTTTTAGAAAGAACATGTGCTGGGTCCTTCTCTGGGGTTCGCAAACTTGTCCTCAACAACAGCAAAGCTTCTTGGGAAACAGTCCACACGATACTGCAGGAGTTACCAGAGTAAGCCCAGACGGCATGAGGGAAAGGGAACTATGTTGCCATCTGTGTTAGTACATGGGATAACTGCTGATCTCCCATCTCAGAAATACTAGAGGTGCAGATTAAGTGGAGAAGGAGATTAGAAAAATGAAGTCATTAGAATGAGAGTGTGACAGTAATCTAGTAGCATTTCCAATGGAATAGTGTTCAGTGTTGAGTAGCACCAAGATATAGGATATATCATCCTTGGGCTAAAAAATACCCCTGAGAAGCACTTATCACTTCTAGATCAATTCAGGTTTACTCTATTTTAATCTCTGTTTACCTGATATAATAATTGGGAGGAAAAAATATCACAGTATCTCTAAAACATGTTAACATGTAACATGATTAAGTGTCTAGCTGGACTGATGGGAATAAGGACCTGGTATTCTTTTCAGTCATTTAAGAAAGAAATTATACTTTCGTCAGTTTAGAAATGTTTTATTTTTACCTATCTTTGTATATGCACCTAAGTGTGCAAAGAAAGTAGTTTAAAGAAATATATGAAGCTGTAGTTTCTTTGACTGTCTAAATATGGAAATCTTGAAACCCCTTAAGAATCTTAATCTCATTCCATCTTAATGTCTCATGCCCACTCTAATGAGATTGTTTTCTTCACTGTATGCTACATCCAGCATGGTGTAGAATGAGCTTTTAAATACCAGTTTCACATACTAACCATATGACATTTGATGAGGTACTTAATTTCTTTGAGCTGTTGCCTTGTCTGTAAAATGGACATAATTGTATTACTTTCCAGAAATAAGAGTAAAATCTACAATGCACCTGATACAGGGTAGGGATTCAACAAATGATAGTTATAATTTCTAGTTCTAAACATCTGTTCATGTTGTTTCTGGAATTTTCTTTTATCTCCTCTCAACTTATGCAAGTCCACCCCTTCTTCAAGGCTTTGCATCCTTTTCTGATTATTCCAACTACAATTTCAGTTTCATTCCTATATAAATTACTATTATACTTATAGTCAGTACTGCTTAATTTAGTACTTAATTACTTAAGCACAGAATTAATTTAGTACTACCTTATATCATTCTCTGCTATTTCATGTACTTTAGATTTGGTCTTCCCAGGTATGTTTTGAACTTCAGGAAGACATCTTTATATTTTTTCTATGATACCAAGCAGAATGTCACATCTAGTAGGCACTTAATTATTATTTATTTATTGAATGAATGAAAATAGGTATAAAGTAGAAACCAAACTGCTTAAAACAATGAAATTTCCTTTTTTCTCTGCAGTTTGGAGGAGCTCTTCCTGTGCCTTAACGACTATGAAACAGTGTCTTGTCCTTCTATTTGCTGTCATTCTCTTAAGCTACTACATATAACAGACAATAACCTCCAAGACTGGACTGAAATACGAAAGTTAGGAGTTATGTTTCCTTCACTGGATACCCTCGTCCTGGCCAACAATCATTTGAATGCTATTGAGGAGCCTGATGATTCATTGGCCAGGTTGTTTCCTAATCTGCGATCCATCAGCCTCCACAAGTCAGGTGAGGTTCAGGCTTGTTCTCATTCTATATTCAGATTGATGTGAGCTTGTTCATGAAATATAATGAAAGTATATTTCTTTCAGTCATAGCGTTATCTTTTTATAGGATGAATTTTCATCATGACATGCAGATGCCTATTGATTGGCTAAATTTAAGTATTCATTTTCATAAATGCTCTGTTAAATATTAAGTGGCATAGCATTATATTAACAATTTATGTCTTATACATTAAAGGGGTCATGCTATGAAAAGAATGAAATGAAATTGATGAATGGGATAATAAAAGGCAGAGTAAAAAGAGTACAAAGAATTACAAACTAGACCATTTTATCAAGACTTAGTTTAAGTAATCCCAACCTGCTATGCCTTTTCAAATGCTTACTTTTCTATTATCGCTGGATAATTTATTGTCAGTTTATTGCTATCTGATCCTGTGTATCACAGGAATGAGTATATTTAGCTTATTTCCTTTTCTTTTAATTAAAAAAACTTTATTTTTTAGAGGAGTTTTAGGTTTATAGCAAAATTGAACAGAAAATACAGAGAGTTTCCATATATCCTCCATGTGTGTGTGTGTGTGTGTGTAGTCTATCTCCCCCACTATCAACATCTCACACAAATATGGTATGTTTGTACTACTTCAATCATTAAACCTATGTTGACACACTCAAAGTCCATAGTTTACCTTAGCGTTCACTCTTGGTTTTGTACATTGTGTGGATTTTGACAAAGGTGTAATGACACATATCCACCATTGAGTATTTTCAGAATAGTTTCACTGCCCTAAAATCCTCTGTGCTCCCTTTATTCATCCCCCCTAATTCTGGCAATCACTGATCTTTTTACTATCTCCGTAGTATTGCCTTTTCCAGAATGTCAACTAGTTGGAAGCATACAGTATGTATCCTTGGCTTCTTTCACATTGGCTTCTTTCATTTAAGTCCTCCATGTCTTGTCATGGCTTGAAAGCTCATTTCTTTTAGTGCTGAATAATATTCCATTTTCTGGATGTACCACAATTTATTTTATCCAGTCACCTACTTAAGGACATCTTGGTTGCTTCCAAGTTTGGACAGTTATGAATAAAGCTGATACAAACATCTATGAGCAGGTTTTTGTGTGGACATAAATTTTCAGTGCATTTGGGTAAATAACAAGGAGTGCAATTGCTAGATCATATGGTAAGACTGTGTTTCGTATTGTAAGAAACTGCCAAACTGTTTTCCAAAGTGGCTGTACCATTTTGTGTTCCCATTGGCAATGTTTGAGAGTTCCTCTTGCTCTGCATCCTCACCAGCATTTGCTATTGTCAGTGTTTTGGATTTTGGCCACTCTAATAGGTATATTGTGGTGTCTCATTGTTTTAATTTGTAATTCCCTAATGACAATGATGTTGAGCATCTTTTCATATGCCTGCTTGCCATCTGTATGTCTTCCTTGCTGAGTTGTCTGTTCAGATCTTTAGCCCACTTCCTAGTTGGGTGTATTTTTTCTTATTGTAGAGTTTTAAGAGTTCTTTTTATATTTTAGATAATAGTACTTTATTGGATGTGTCCTTTGCAAATACATTGTCCCGATCTGTGACTTTTCTTCTCATTCTTGACATTGTCTTTCACCCTTTTTCTTAAAACAACTACATAATTAAAAATAACTGTAACCTACAACTGAAAAAACATAAGCTTAGTTTACTTTACCGTAGAGGGTTATAAGGGTGGGGAATAAATTTTAGAAACCAGTATTTTGCATAAGGATGCTGTTTATTTCACAACTTGACACCCTTTTGAGCTAACTGTTCTTCCTCCTAGATGGAAATGCCATTGTAAGGGAAGAGGATGGTTGTGACTTAGGATATTTATGCACCAGAGTCCTCATAAATTGCTCCTCTGCCTTTACCTTTGCTGAAGGTTGATAGAAATAGGTGGGACCACATTGCTCTCTGAAATGGATTCAGTGTGTTACAAAATTGTCCAACTTCATTATTATAGGAATATTTTTCCTACTTGTTAAGTCGCCTGATTTAGAAGTAGAGTATTGCTTACAGCCATGGGGAGAGTTTCATTTTAGGACTAAAAATCTTAATTTGTTGAATATTCTCTTTACCCAAGGATTTAGGTTTTCTGTTTTTGTTTGTTTTTAATTTTGGATCTGTCTCCTCTGTCACCAAAACATGAGGACAGTATGAAAATGATAATACAGTTGGCCCTCCATATTTGTGGGTTCCACATTTGTGGTTCAACCAACTGTGGATCAAAAACGTTTGGAGAAAAAGGATGGTTGTGTTGGTATTGACCACATACAGACTTTTTACTTGTCATTATTTCCTAAACAATACAGTATAGCAACTATTTACATAGCATATATATAGTATTAGGTATTATAAGTAATCTAGAGATGATTTAAAGTATACAGGAGAATGTGTATAGGTTATATGCAAATAGTATGCCATTTTATACAAGGGTCTTGAGTGTCTGTGGATTTTAGTATCTGCAGAGGTCCTGGAACCAATCTTCCACAGATACCAAGGATATTTGGTTTCTGGTTCTATTGACCTTGCCTCTTTCTAGAATTAGTCAAGTAAAAATTTGAATATGACAGTATCAACTCTGATAAAAGTTACCTTCCCATGCGACCCTATTTGAATGAAATGAGTTGATCACATCATTCTTTTTTTATTTTGTAGTCATCCTGCTTATTGAAACCACCAGTTACCCCCTTTATAAGCCATTTTGATAGAGAATCAGTAAATGAGAGGATGGTGGAGAATAAAACTCTCTCACCTTGACTCTGGGACAGGAGATGGGAGAGGATGTGGGGAAATTGTTACAGTGTTGAACTGTACTCCACTCTCTAGTTTATGGTCATTTTAACATTTCAGAAATTATGAATTGAAGTAATTTTTTGCTGTGTTCTTATTTGTGTGCTTTTCTGGATTTACTTACAATATATTTCTCAAATTAGGTTTGCAGTCCTGGGAAGACATTGATAAACTAAATTCATTTCCCAAACTTGAAGAAGTGAGATTGTTAGGAATTCCTCTTCTGCAGCCATATACCACTGAGGAACGAAGGAAATTGGTAGTGGCCAGGTCTGTTGTCCTGATTCTGTTACATTCTTTTCATGGAGCCTTAATGTTTAATTAAAGGGATAACACACTATTTAGGGAGAGTGGACTATGAGTTTATGCATCTCTAGAGCAGACTGTGCTTGAAGGAGCTGCTTCTATAGCTCTAAATCCTGGATGAAAAGGAATGTAAGCAATATGAGGAAAGTGTAAAATATAATTGGGCTGCTGAGACCACTGAAATATTTTCTCACAATTCTATTGTTATGTTTTTTAAGACTTAGAATATGTGAAATCCTGTTTTGGGTCATAAAGTAAAAGTATGTATTTAGGTTATTAAGTATGAAATGTCCAATTTACTTAAGTTCTAAGTTTGACAGTTCTTGTTTTTATTGTGAAAGTACATCCTCATTCTTTCAAACTCATGTTTTGGCTTGTGATTACCTTTCACATTTTTTTAGAGCAATTTTTGTGAAACCATGGATAAGTAAAAAATTTGTGTTATTTTTGAATGACTTCCGTGGTGGAACTGGTGCAGTGCAGACAGCTTGAAATATCAGTGAAGTGTTTGGGAAGGATGTGGCTAATGAACGTACAGTACATTGTCAGTGGGTTGAGAAGTTCCGTGCTGGGGATTTTAATCTTGAAAATGAGCCACGTGGATGACCTGAGACCAAGGTGGATAATGATGAGCTGAAAGCTGTAGTAGAAGCAAATCCATCTCAACCTACATGTGAATTAGCAGCAAGGTTTGACGTTACTATTCCAACAATATTGGACCATTTGAAACAAATTGGCGAGGTAAAGAAGCTGGGTAGATGGGTTCCACGTGAATTAAATGAGTATCAGAAAAGAAATCATCTCAAAGCTTGCCTTTCTTTGCTGTCACAACATAAAGGCAAACCATTTCTATACTGTATTGTTACGTGTGATGAAAAATGGATTCTTCGATCACAAGTGTTCAGCACAATGGTTGGATAAAGACAAGTGCTGAAAAACAGTCCAAAGCGAATATTCATCACAAAAGCTAATAGTGTTTGTTTGGTGGTTCAGCACTACTATTATTCACTACAGCTTCATGAAACCTGGTCAATAGATTACAGGAGATGTCTACTGTAACCAACTGGGACAAAATGATGACGATTCTTGCACTTAAGCAGCTGAGATGGGTCAGTAGAGACTAATCCTTTTGCATGACAACACTCAATCACATGTTGTACAAACAACACTGCTCAAATGATAGAAGCTGGACTTAGAAACTCTCTGTCATCCACCATATTCACCAGACCTTGCACCAACTGACTGCCACTTCTTCCAGACTTTGGATCACTTCTTGCACAGAAAAATATTCACACCTGGAAAACACCTTTCACAATTTCATCACCACTCACTCTCCATGCTTCTTCACCGCTGGCATAAAAAAGCCAAAGATGGCAAAACTGTGTCAATAGTTTAGGTGCATACTTTGATTAATTGTACTGCTTCTTGTTTGAGATGTAATAAACTACACTTTCGATTCAAAATCAGACATTTCATGTTTAATGACGTAATACAATGGAATAATTTTTATTGTAGTTGTCCTTATTTTCTCTGTTATCATATTGATCATTTAAAATGTAAAAACCTGAAAATTGGGCTATTTCATTAGTGTAAAACTTAAAAGAGCAGCATATTTTCTTCTTGAATATAATAGATTGGCTTAAATATGACTACCATTATTGCCATCTTCTTCCTTTGACTCCCCCTGCCTTTCTCAGCCTCTGCCTACACAAACTCATAGGAATTTCCCATGAGTGTTTATTTTTGTATGAACTTTCAGAAGAAATAAGATTTTGGCTAAAATGCAAGGGCCATGGATCTATGCTTTGTTCTCTTTGTGTACTCTACATAGTGGTTTTGAAAGGGGAACAAACAGTAGGCTTTCTGGTTCCCTGAAGTATAGTGGTTCTTGAAACAGGGTATTGATCTTTGTAACCAGCTAATGCCTAGCAGATGTTTACTGCTTTGCAGTTGTTAACATACATATTAATATCTCTCTGGAGAAATAAATTTCAGCAGACTTTTAAGAAAAGAAATCTTGCTGTAGTCCTTGTACTTTATTTTCTTTACACAATTCTTTTGCGAATATAAGAAGTTAATTCCTGAATTATATAACCCATTTATACTGACAGCTGTCTAGACCTGTGCTGTTTTATATGGTAGCCGCTAGCTATGTGTGGCCCTGAGTACTTAAAATATGTCTTGTCTGAAATGAAATGTTCTGTATGGGTAAAATAGATATTAGATTCAAATACTTTACATAAATAAAAAATATAAAATAGCTCATTTGTTATTTTTAATATTGATTCCATGTTGAAATGATTATATTCTGGATATATTAGGTTAAAGAAAATATGCTATTAAAATTAATTTTATCTGTTTTATTTTTACTTTTAAAAATGTGGCTCTTAAAGAATTTAAAATTATATATGAGGCTTGTATATTTGTTTAAATGGATGCTACAATATTATTTTGAAAGGTGAGGTATAATTATGAATGGTCAATGTCACTTCTAAAAATTAAACTAGATTTTTTCAGTTCTTTCATTTTATACCATTTTTAGTTCATGTCAGTAGTTGCACATGAGCAGAACTACATCCATTGTGTCCTTTCAAAACAGTAAGACTGAGTGTCAAACCAATTATTTTCTTTCTAAAGCTAAACATTTTTAGTATCTTAAAACGTCTTTATTTTGGTTTTAACTTATAGATTGCCATCAGTTTCCAAACTTAATGGCAGTGTTGTTACCGATGGTGAACGAGAAGATTCTGAGAGATTTTTTATTCGTTACTATGTGGATGTTCCACAGGAAGAGGTGCCATTCAGGTAAAAAACTCCTCATCACCTTAGCAAAACTCTTTGGAGAGTGTTAAGGCAACTTAAGAACTATTCTTTTAGAGCAAAATCTAATAATTTATTATTGAATTCTTCTTAGAGGACTTTGGTAATAGATTTTAAACAAAGAAAGAAACACAAAAGCTCTATCGTACCTTATTTTCCATGGTGTATTTCTTTTAGCCTTGCCACATGTATTAAGAATGATTAGGTGAGTGTTTAATTCCAATGGTTCCCACTGCATACTCCATACTCTTGATTCCTTTTTGATCCTCTTCTATGGGGACACATTTTTATCTGTCCCCAAAATTAATCTTTTCTTGCATGTTACATCTGCTTTCAGGATATACTAAGTTCTTCTGTTCGGAAGATTTGGCAAATATGCAGTAGGTTCACAGAATATAGGGGGAAAAAACTGGAAGATAGATTCTTGATGAAATATTAAAGAAATTAAGATGGTTGAGTTTGAAGAGAAAGGCTGAGGGCTAAATTAGTAATTATCTTAAGTATATAAAGTATTAATATATAAATATATAGAGAGAGAGAGTTTGGTAAGGACCAACTACCTTTAACACTCTGTAAATATAAAAGGAAATGTAGCAAGTATGATATAGGCAAATATAAAAAAAATACCTCCAAAGCAGGTTTCTAGGTGTTGGTAGCTAGAATTAGTTACCAGAAAAGTTATATGCTTTCTTTCCTTAATGACTTTAAGAATAATATGAATATCCATTTGATGGGAGGAATTTCACACAAATAGGATACTGAAGTTAGGGCTGAATGTGGATCAGATTAGTTGGTCCTTTGGTTACATATGTTTGTGATTCTAACTCATTCTTATTGAACATACTTATTTTTTCCCCAAAGTTTTCTATTATTTATAGACTTTAAGGGGGTTGATATTCTATTAGGCTCAACCTATGTAAAAAGACTGCTGTATAAAAGGACTTTGTGGTAGTAGTAGTAGTGTTTTAAAGCCTAAGCATTTAACAATATTAGACAAATTAAGTAAAGATTTTGAAGATAACCTTTAGAAATTAAGAATAGCCAGCTAGTGGAAAATAGATACTACTATATTGTTTAATACAACTTAGATATATTAGGTTAAACTATATGAAATGTTTTTTAGGTAAAAAATGATCTAGGATCTATAGTTTCCTTTGGTTTAGTCTGACATATTAGTAGAAGAAGTAAATGTTAGGCTTTGATCATAAATCTGTCATTACAGTTTACTTCTATTCTGCTACAGGAAGCTTTTGTGTAGGTGTGTATACACCCACACATATATACAGATACATATGTACGTATATACACAAAGCGATATATATATATATATACACACACAGTCATACATTGCTTAATGACAAAGATATATTCTAAGAAATCCATTGTCAGCCAATTTTTTTCATTGTGTGAACATGCCAGAGTGCACTTACACAAACCTAGATGGCACAGCCTACCACACACCTAGGCTATACGGTATGTCGTATTGCCCCTAGGCTACACACCTGTACAGCATGTTACTGTACTGAATACTGTAGACAATTATAACATAATGGTGAGTATTTGTGTGTCTAAACTCATCTAAACATAGAAAAGGTACAGTAAAGATACAGTAAAAAGATAAAAAGTCATACAGCTATCTAGGTCACTTACCATGAATGGAGCTTACAGGACTGGAATTCACTCTGGGTGAGTGAGTGGTGAGTGAATGTGAAGGCTTAGCTCTAGGACATTACTGTATACTACGGTAGACTTTATAATCACTGTTCACTTAGGCTACACTAAATTTATAAAAAAATTTCTTCAATAATAAATTAGCTTATAACTTTTGCATTTTATGAACTTTTAATGTTTTTTTAACTTTTTCATGATAATATTTAGCTTAAAGCACAAACACATTATAAAGCAGCACAAAAATATTTTCTTTATATCCTTTTCTATAAGATTTTTTAATTTTTAATTTTTTTTTACTTTTTGAACATTTTTTGTTAAAAACAAAGCCACAGACAATACAAAGGGTGAGATCATTGGACTTTTGATGTTCCCAGGACTGCTGAAAATAATCTGTCACTGACCTTTCTTTTCTATTTAAAAAGTATTTATTAAGTATTTCCATGTGGCAAACACTGTTCTAGGTGTAGTTAAAGTGAACAAAGTTCTTACTTTTATGGAGCTCATGTTCTAATGGGATCTCTCACTGACCTTTATTCATTCCCTAAGAGTCAAAAATCTACAAACTAACTGATTGGCAGTGTTTAGGATGTGTAGTCACACTGTCCCAAGACATAGGGGGAGGGATTATCTGCTCTATTTTAGCTACCGTAGTGAGAGGTAAAATCTTGTTTCCTCTACCTTGGGACTTCCCCCAGATAGGAACAATTCAGCAAAAATAACATGTATTACTGTCTGCCAGTGGGATTCCTCAACATCTCTGTGTACCTTTTCCTCATGGTTATTAAAAAAAAAAAAAAAATTCTTACCTGTCTTAATGCATTCCGTGTACCAATGAAAATATATTCCTTGATCCTGAAATGAGATAGCCCAGTTCTTATAAATTACTGCATCTATTTTCAAGTCTTAGATCATTGGGTGGTATCCATGTCCTCTTTATTTCTGTATCTTTAATCCTATTGATTCAGTTGTAAAGTTAACCACCCCAGCATATACTCTTTATAAAATAATGGGAAAAATAGAGAAGAAAGAAAAGGAAAGCTACTTCTGGGTTACTCTAGGTTTCATCTACACTCATATATTACCCCTACTATATTTTACCTTTAAAGGACAGTCAAAATTGTTTATTTTGCCTGATAATTAAACTCTTTATTTGAAGGCTTGTGTGTATGATTTTTCCTAGCGATTTGTAGAACTTAAAGTGAGTAGTTGGAAGTCTCAACTTCCAATTGAAATAATTGTTGTAGTACTAGTGGAGACATTCCACTCTTGGATTCTAAAGCCTCTAAACCTAGGAATATGAAATAACAGTTTTGCAAGTTGGTCACATAATCATGAGATGTATTATGTCTTTCAATTTCACCTTGAGTTTGCAGACCTATCTATTCTAAGGAATAACTGGCATCACTTTTGTTCTTCAAAACGCATACTTCCTGAAGAGTTAAATGGGGATATGATATGTAATCATGATAAAGTTTTTAGTGGTGCTACTGTCTTTCTGGTTCCTTTTCAGGGAAGTGGTATTGCTTTTGGTTTAATGTTTTGGTTTGTTTTTGAGGCAGAGTCTCCCTTTGTTGCCCAGGCTAGAGTGAGTGCCGTGGTATCAGCCTAGCTCACAGCAACCTCAAACTCCTGGGCTCAAGCAATCCTTCTGCCTCAGCCTCCCGAGTAGCCGGGACTACAGGCATGCACCACCATGCCCAGCTAATTTTTTTTCTATATATATTAGTTGGCCAATTAATTTCTTTCTATTTATAGTAGAGGCAGGGTCTCACTCTTGCTCAGGCTGGTTTCAAACTCCTGACCTTGAGCAATCACCTGCCTCGGCCTCCCAGAGTGCTAAGATTACAGGAGTGAGCCACTGCGCTCGGCCAATGTTTTGGTTAAAAGGAGCTATTGACTACCTATTTATTCTAATCCTAAAGACTCCATGATCAATTAGCTACTACAAAATATTCCCACAGTCAGACTATTTTAATTACCATTCCGGCCTTGCTGCCTATTTATGTAATTATGCCTACTTTACCACATACTAGTTAAATGCCACTGTGTGGTCTCTTCCATTCTTCTTGAAATTGAAATGAGCAACCTGATTTCAGTGTCTTCTACCTGCATCTCTGGCCTATAAAGTGTTTTCAAACATATAAGTCCTCTGTTTGCTCATGTATTTTGAAGTCCTTGGAGTAGAAAGTGTCTTCTTGGTTCTTTTAGGATTCATAGGTGGAGAATAGGTGGAGGACATAGGTAACACAATAATTTCCATTATTCTTGTGTCCTGAAGTTTTTGAGTTCCTCCTTCTAAATCATCCCAAAGAACACGTGGGATCTCAACTTCCTTTAGCATAGAACATCACTGAATCCAGTTTTTAGTAAACCAACTAGACAAGCATTTACTGCCATTCCCCACCACTGAAGATAGCTTTTGAATTCAGAATCTTTGATAAGTGTACCCATGTTAATAAAGCTAGATCTAAAATTGCTTTTCATTCCTGGGCCTGATATACTCAGAATCTATTCCTATGGTTATTTTCTATAAGTTTGTCCATGTAAGTGACTAAAGTCTTGTAATTCTTTTGGTGTTTTTGTAATTCATCCCACAGAGCATACTGTTATCTGATGCTTGTGGAGAAAGATGTATGTGTGGAAAGGTGAAGCAAATGGGAAACTAGCTTACTCTTAGAAGGGAATTCCTTCAGGAAGGGATTTCTCCCTTTTCAAGAAGGCAAGGGAAGAAGGGCTCCCCAGCTAGCAAGGGGACCTAAGTGAGAATTAGGACACTTGCACTCAGCTCCTCAGAATCCTCCCATATACCTCCATTCCAGCCCTCATTCTCTCCTTTCTAGTCAATGTACCAACTTTGATATAGTAGTCTCAATATGGATGCAAATTTAACTGACTTGCAATTTAGCAACCTGGAGCATCAAACCGGTCCATTTTTTTTTATGGTCACCTCAGCTCTATTATAAAGAGAAAAAAAATCCTTTTCTTAACAGTACTGGGTTTCAGTCTGTGCCTTGAGCCTAGTTTGTAGGGATTTGACTTTAATATTCTCTTTATTTAAGCTGTCTTCTACCCTTAGGATACAGATGCTCTACCTTATGGTCTTGAATTCTTTATGCCTTGCATATTGTTCTATTCTCGATAGCACTTTCTCAATCATGTAGAGCATTCCACATGACCACAAGTGCTAATTAGTTACTTCAGTACTCCATGTCAAGGACTTACAGACTCCCTTCCATGAACACTAACATGATATTCACTGGCCCTTTCCAGGCCAAAAACCAATCCCAAATTGCCCTTGATTACCTGAGGGACTATTGCCTATAATTCACTCCCTGGTACCAATTTCTTTGTGCAAACAACAGAAATCAACTTTGGCCAACTTAAGTAAGGTAGTAAGTTTGTAAAAGAGTAATGTGTAATGTGTAGCTTGCAGAATTGACAAGAAGGTTAAAGAATTAGGCTTGGGGCAGGATTAATGGGAAGCAAGTCACAACCAAGATGTCTGTCTTTCACTGTATAGACAATATGCTCCTTATACTGATCATTGGACAGTCATCAGTAAGCTGTCCTCAGACACTTACAGCCATGCTTTGCCTTCTTAACTCCTCTGTATCTGCTGTGAATATTCTCTGTTGGACCTTGTGTCTTTGCTTACCCCTTAAGATTTAAAATTCCACTTATAGTTACACAGGGTTATGTCACCTTCACATGTTCTAGACTCTAAGGAGTAGAGAAAGTGAATAGCTGTTCCTGTCCAGTTTCTGTAGTGGGAAGTGGTTCCTGCTTCTTATGTCTCTTTGGTTTTTTGCCAGTCAAAAGGGCATTCACATGCTGGAAAGCCATAGTTGACATACATCCATTATAATACCTGTTCCCTAATAGTATTTCATACAAGTAGCCTGGTAGAATTATCCATTTACTCATCAAATATTTAATATCTTTTGAGCTCATATGCCAGGAACTGTGTTAGGCACTTATAAAGGAATTATAGCATTCATGCTGATGGCAAGAGGGAATGATGGATAAGAACAGAGGAATTTGTTTAAAATGCATTTGTTATGAATTAGGAATAGCAATATATAAATGAGAGTATTAGTATAATACTCTATTATTATTTTTTGTCTTCCAAATTATATGCATAACCTCTTCCTAAGATAATAATAATGAATAGCATAGTGCATAGTTAATAAAAGGTAGAAATTTGACCATCTAGATAATTCAGTGTTTCATACAGAGTCACATTTGAATTTTAGTTTCCAGGTAGCATGGAGGTATCCATTTATTTTGGAGAAAATATTCCTTTTCATTTAGCCATGAATTTTTTTTTTATCAGTGTTAAACCTGATTTTCCTCTAAATTCTTAACTTCTGCAAAAGCCTTTACTTAATTTGGTTCCCTGAGCTTTTCTTCCTCCTTTCATTTTCCTCTCTTTTGTCAGTTAATCATGAAATAGCTCTACTCAATTTAGACGTAAGTAAGAAAAGTTACCCAAAATGTCTTTTAGGGCATGTATAAAGAGCAGTATGATTAGCTGAATGTCCTTTATGGTAGCACAGTTATTTTGTGAATCAGTTGGATTATTCACACACATCTGTTTCCATGTGATTAGTTGTTTTGGCAATAGAACACTTTAAAGATGATCCAGAGATTTCCATACTCTGTTTTCCTATCCCAGGGTAAAATGCAAGCTCTAGTTATCTGAATCATTTGAATTCTTTATGATGAAAAGAATAAAATGTTCAGGGGACTGAAGGGAGACATACTTATTAAGAGCTTATAATTTCTTACAGGTGCTCAATTATTGTTTTTTTATGTCCTTCTACTGATAGGTGGAGCTGAAAGTTTAGCCTCTCTACTATAGCTGCTTATGGTAATGGACTAAGACCAAAAACTGAGCAATCAGCCATATGTTTCATGTTTATTTACTTTGTGAAACAACAGAAGATGGAAAATCTGTTTTCTGATTCCTGGCCTTTGAACATTATAGTGTTTGCTATTCTAATCAGTAGAGTCTTTCTTTTAAAGCCTTCATCTGTGCCCTGTCTCTTAGTGGCTTGTGTAGCAGTGGTGTGCTAGTTCAGAATAAGTTCAGTGTGTGCTGCAGGTGATTGAAAAGATGTCCTCACTGGGCTGCTCATATTTCAATTATTAGACTGTCATGCCTTACCAGGAGAACTTCTAGGAAATAACTCTAGATTCTAGCTGGTTTTCAAAGGACAGTTTATTTACCGAATACCTACTAAGAACCAAGAGACACTGCCAGAAGCTGGAGATAAAGAGACAAAAAAAGTAGTGTTCACTCTCAAGAAGCTTGTCATGTGAGCTGAGATAGAGATTCCTTTGCTGGGTCCTCTTCATGTTCCCAACCTCTAAAAATAGTTACCCCAGGGCTTAGTTTTTAAACCTCTTCTCTTCTGTACTCATCCCCTACAGACTTTTAGCCAGTCCTGTGGCTTTAAATGACTTCTGTATTCTAATAACTGCCAAAGTTTATACCTCCAGCTATGATCTGCTGCTTAATTCTAGACTAGTGTTTCCAATTGCCTACTTGATAGCTCCATCTGGATGTTTAAACCTAATGTGTCGAAAACTAAACTTCTGATACCCTTTCTTCTTCCTTACTCCACTCTTCTTTCCCCACCCTATCTGCTCCTCTGCACATTTTCCTCCATTTTTCTGTTCCCTTAATTGAAGTCATCCTTGATTTCTTTCTCCCACACCCTACATCTAGTCCATTTGGGTTTTTGTTCTCTTGCCAGAAAATAGGTATAGAATCTGACTATTTCTTACCATTCATTCTAGTCCAAGCATTCATTATCTCTTACCTGCATTATTGTAGTAGCCTACTAACCAGTCTCCCTAATCCATCCTTGCTCCCTATAGCCTATGCTCCACATAGCAGCCAGTTTATAAGAACTTAAGTTTATAAAAATAAAAAAACCTTCCTGCTGTTTCTCAGACATACCAAGCACACTCCCACCTCAGGCCTTTGTACTTTTTTCCCCTATGTGGAATGCACCAGGTTATCTGCTTGACTCTCTCCCTATCTGACACCTTATCAGAGATTCCTTCTCTGCCTACCCTATCTAAAATATTATACCTCTGTCTCCTATAATTCTCTTAACCTGCTTTTGTTTTCTTGTCTTTTATTAACACATGACATATGATGCATTTCTTGTATATTGTCAGTCTCCCCTCACTGTTCTGTAAGCTCTGTAGAAGTAGGGACTTCTTCTGTTTTGTACTTTGCTATCTCCCCAGTGCTTAGAGCAGGGCCTGATAGTATAGCAGTTCAGTAAGATGATTGAATTTATGCTCTGAGACCTTGAAGGAGGAGGACTTAGGTTTGCTGGAAGAGGTACTTTCCTAAAAAATGATTGAGTTGATTTGGTGAAGGTGATGGAAGGACAGGTGTGAGTACATGAGAAGTAAAGACACAGAGATATGAAGTCTTTATGTGTAGTGAACTACTACAGTTTGATATGACTTGTGACAAATAGTAAGTGGCAAGTAATGGCAGATTTTGCTGGGGGGAAGGGAGGAGCCAGAGTAGGCCACTGTAGACTTTGCTGGGAGATTACGGCTTTTTCTTATATAGGGCAATGGGAAATCATTGAAAGGTTTCAATGGGGGATTTACCTGAGCAGATTTTGATTTGTGTTTAGAAGGAGAAGCTGACCGAGATCCAGAGACCAGATTAATAACTGAGACTTTAGTAAAGGAGGACATGGTTGCTTGTGTCTTTTTAGGGAGGTGCATATATTAAGACTGAATCTCACTATAGAATTTGAAGTGGTCCACAGAATACACATTGTGAAATTCTACTTGCTTTTCTGATATTGATAGCCCTGCTTTCTCTAGGGATATATAAATATCATTAGAGGGAAAGAAACCTCCATGTTTCTGGATCTGGTACATTTTAAAGTGTACACGTTTATTATTTTTGCCTTGCCCTTTGTCAGATGTCTGTCTACCTTGCCTGTTTTCATCAGTTTTTCCTTTATTTTATGTTTACTTTATCTATTTCCTCTGAGAGAGGGAATTTAAATGGCTTCTTTAGTACTTAACTAATACACAGTTCTCCTCTGTTTAATTTTAAAGAGAGAGAAAGACAAAAAAAGAAAAAACATGCAGCTTTTAGAAAGCAACATATCATTTATCTTTTTCGGACTCAATGATTTCTTTTTGTTTTTGAGGACAGTGAGGGCAGTAAATGTATTGATTTGGGGTGTCTCTTTTTCCAGACTTTAAAATTTTGCTTTTCATAAAGAGGACTTATAAGAGGCATTATCTGCAGTGGATAATTATTTGATGGAAGGAGGAAATGCTATTGTCAGAGACAGAGTGGCAAAGCCAGAAGTAGGTTTTCTTGAAAGCTTTTTCTTTGCCTTTTCTTCACTTTGGCCCCTCACATTCTGTTTGTCCCAAATAATCCCTAAACTATGTCCTGGTAAATCCTCTGTGGTGTCAAGGATTATATTAGGAATTCTTCAGATGCTGATTTGATTGTCATTAGCAGTATGCTTTTTAAAATATGGAGAGTATGTTTTTTCCTGCTCAGGACTAATGGCTTTTCTAAATAGAGCTGATTGTATCTCCGTGCTATTGTGAGAGCAAGGCAGCAGCCTGTATTTGGACACCACCTCAATGAAGGCTTATTTTGTCTTGGATGCTGGAGAAATCCTAGTGCGCTGTGTCCGTTACCTCATATTCCTTCCAGACAGAGGACCTGCTGTTGTGAAGGAACATTTCTATACTGGACATAAGTCTCCTGGGGTTCTCCATATTGCCAGGCTCCATCATCTTCTGACAAGGGCCGTGACACAGCACTCCTCATATTCAGCTGGGAGTCTAATGGGAAACAAAAGAGGCATTCTCCTTGGTACACCGTGGAGAGCCTCTGAAATGTTAGCTTTCCCTGTTGCTTACAGCCTTTGTCATTCCAATTACCTTGGACTTTATTTTGACTTCTTGCCACTTTCCCAGCCCAGCAGAAGATAGGCTACCTTCCTAATCTTGATTGGAGTTACATGCGAGTATTTGAATATACCTGCAAAGGAAATACCCCCAAATCATAGTCTTGGGGGAAATTATCTTTGGTGTCTGAACTTTTGTTTTGGCCAAGGCAGAAGGCCAGTTTAATCTTTTTTGGTTTTGTTTGCTTTTTAGAATTAAAAAAATACCAAAAATAATAAATAAAGGTCATGTTCACACAGTTCAGAACTAATGATAGTTAATTTTTTTTTTATTTTAGCATACTATGGGGGTGATAATGTTTTACTCTGAGTTTAGTTTTTAATTAAAAGGAAATAATATAACAGAGGCAAAAAAAAATACCTTTTTAAAACTCTCAGTCATATTCCTTACTCCAAGAAGTAACCACTGGCAAAAATTTGATGTGTATCATTGATGTTATTTTATATTTCCACTAAAATATAAAATAATATTTTTAATTCTTTTTCAATATCAGTTACAGTTTCTTTTCTCAGACTGTGGCTTTTCAATCCAGTCTTTTTACTTTGTATTTTGTTGAAAAGAAGTTCAAAATTTTAATATCAAGCTTATTAATCCTTTATGGTTTATTCTTATTGCCTCTTTTTTAAGGAATCTTTTCTTTCCAACCATCACTTAAGATAATCTTCTAATTTTTTTCTAAAGATGTTTTCACATTTATGACTTTGATCTACCTAGAATTTATTTTTGTGTATAGTTTCTTTCTTTCATCTTTTTTAAAAAACTAATCTCATAACAGATTATTGTGTATAGTTTCAAAGAGAAATCTGAGGTCCTCCCCCCACCTTCTGCCTTGTATGGATAATTTGTATTTACTGTTGATCTGTAATGCCACCTCTAACATATGTCTTTTTTTTTTGTATGCATGATTTATATGCAGGACCCCTTTCTGTTCCATTCATGCATTTGTCCATCCTTGTGCCCATTACAGCATTGCTAAATTACATTTCTAAATTATTTTATATTGTCTTAATTCCCAATAACGGTAAATTACTCCACCTTATTGTTACTTTTCAGATTATTTAAGTTATTATAAGCCCCTTTCTCTTCCATGTGAATTTTAGGATCAGCTTATAAATTCTATAAAAATTCTATTGTAATTTGGATTCTGATTACATTAAATTTTATTGACTTATTCAGGAAGGATTGACATGCTATTATATCTTATCTGTGAACATAGAATATCTTTCCATTTAATTCAGAACATTTTTAATTCTTTCAGTAACGTCTTCTAATTTGCTCACAATTTTCTTGCACATCTTTGTTAAACTTATTTGTGGATGTCTTAAACATTTTGTTGCTATTTTAAATATAATCTTTTTTTTTCTGTCACTGCTTATACTGGGTTATTGTTGCTGTATAGGAATGCCATTGATTTTGTATGATGATCATGTATCCATCAGTCTTACTTACATATAGGTTAGTTAACCTTTACTTTCTTTTGCATTTCTAGGTAGACTGGCATTTCTACAAATAATTTTTATACCTCTTCTTTCTTTTTCTTAGATACGATCTCCAGTATAATATTAAAAATGAACTTTAAAGAGGCCATCTTTATCTTGTTCCTTACTTTACAGGGAATACTTCTAAAGTTTCAACATATAGTATTTTGATATGAAGTATGACTTTTGCTGTAGATTTTTGATAGATTCTCTTTATCAGGTTAAGATAGTTTCTGTTTTTCTAAGAGTTTCTTTCATTATGAATGAACATTGAATTTTATAGAATGTTCTTTTTGTATTCAGATGAGCATGTTTTCTTCTATTAATCTAAATTTTAATAATACATTTTCAGCTGTTGAACCATCTTTGTATTCCTGGTATATTCAATTTGGTTGTGAAATAATAAATTTTTTTTAAGCATATAGAATTTAATTTTATAATATTATTTGTGGTGCTTTCATCTATATTTATGTAAAATTGATGTATAATTTTCTACTGTTCTTTTCTGGTTTATGAAGGTTGTATTTCCTTCATAAAATGAATTGAGTTGATAATTTCATATTTTTCTATTAACTGTTTCATTTTTCTTTAAATTTTTATAGTCATTGATAGCATATGATTTGGGGGTAGTTTTTAAATTATTTTATTGTATTTAATTTTCATTTGGATGGGTAATACTTCCACATGGAGCCTGATTGAAAATTTTAAAAAGAGTGCATACCAAAAGTAAGTCTTCTTCCCACTTGTATCCTTGGCAGCTACTCAGGTGTTTGGTCCCCAGGCAACTATTGATGCAAGTTTCTTGTTATAGCTCCCATTGCTATTCAGTATGTAATTTTTGTATACAAATTATCACGAAACAGTGCACTCTGTACAATATCTTGCCTTTGTCATTTAACAGTAGATCTTCAATCATTCCATACTGAGAGATCCTTGTGATTTAAAAAATATACTATATTAATGTTCATATCTTTTTTTATTCCTAATGTTTATTTCTGCTTTTCCCTTTTTTCTTGATTGGTCTTGTTAGTAATTATCTTTTAGTAATGTCCTTTGTTTAAAGTCAAGTTTACTGAAATATAATTGTTACAGAGTAAATTTTACCATTTTTAGTGTACATTCCTTAATTTTGACAACACTATAGTAATGTAGCCACCAATATAATCAGAATATAGAATAGTTCCTTCATCCAAAATAAATCTCATATTCTTCAACCCTTCTCCCTGACTCCTTCCCTCTGGTGATCACTGATCTGTTTTCTGTCCCTATAGTTTTGACTTTTCCAGAATATCCAATAAATGGATCATATAGCATTTTTTAATTGAAATTTTTATTGAGATAATTATGGATTCATATGCACTTGTCAAAAATAATAGGGTGAGATCCCATGTATTCTTTACCTAGTTTCCCTCAATTTTTACATTTTACAGAACTATGGTACAGTATCACAACCAGGATCATAATGTTGATGTAGTCTGCTGATTGTATTCAGATTTCTCTAACTTGTGCTCGTTTGTGTATGTGTGTATTTTACTTCTATGTATTTTATTGCATGTGTAGGTTCATATAACTAAGGTTTGTTTAACCATCTGAAGGGCATCTGAAGAGCATCTGGATTGATTCCAGTTTTTGGTTTTTACATATAAGATAAACATATAAAATTCTATAAACATTGATGTACAGGTTTTTGTGTGAACATTAGTTTTTGTTCCTCTCGGTTAATTGCCCCAGAGTATAATTCCTGGGTCACATGGTTATTGCATGTATAATTTTATATGAAACTACCAAACTGCTTTCCAGAAGAGCTGTACCATTTTACATTCCCACCAGCGATGGGTGCATGATCCGTCAGTGATCTGGTTCTCTCTGCATCCTTGCCAGAATTTGGTATTGTCACTATTATTTTATTGTAGCCATTGTGATAGGTTTGTAATGATATCTCATTGTGATTTTCACTTCATTTTCCTGATAGCTAAAGATGTTGAATAGCTTTTCATTTGCTGCTTTGCCATCTTTAAAGCCTCATCAGTAAAATTAGTTATCGTGTTTTTTGCCCAGTTTTTGATTGGGTTGTTTGTTTCTTTACTGCTGAGTTTTGAGAGTTTTTGATAATAGTCTACTAGTCCTTTGTTGGATATTGGTTTGCAAATATTTTTTCTTAGTACTTAGCTTATCTCTTTGTTCTTTTTACATGACCATTTCATAGAATAAAAATTTTTAGTTTTAATGAAGCCCAACTTATCAAGTTTTCCTTTTATGAATTGTGCTTTCAGTGTTAAGAGTTCTGCCTAGCCATAGATCTTGAAGATTTTCTTGTTTTTTTTTTAAGTTTTATACTTTAAGTGCATAATTCATTTTGAATTAATTTTTGTGCAAGATTTGAGGTTTAGGTGGAGGTTCTTTTTTTTTTTTTTTTTTTTTGCCTGTAGTTATTTAGTTACTTCAGCATTGTTAGTTGAAAAGGCTGTTTTTTCCTCAGTGCATTGCTTTTGCGCCTTTTTCAAAAATCAAGAGGATATATTTGCATGAGTGTATTTCTGGGTTCTCTATCCTGTTCCATTTATCTATGTGTTATCACAGTCTTGATTACTATAGTTATATAGTAATCTTTAATTCATGTAAAATGACTCCTCCCACTTTATTCTTCAGGATTGCCCTAGCTATTTTAGGGCCTTTGCCTTTCCATATAAATTTTGGACTAAGCTTGTCTGTTTCTGTCTGCAAAAAACTTTGTTGGGGTTTTGATAGAAATTTTATTAAACCTATAGATCAGTTTGGACAAGGTTGACATTTTTTACTACATGGGATCTTCCAATGCATAAACATAATATGTCTTTCCATCTGGGTTGTCTTAGATTTCTTCCACTAGCATTTTGTAATTTTCAACTTACAAATCCTATGTGTCTTTTGTTAGGTTTACACCTTAGTACAGTCATGTGTTGCTTAATGACAGCGATACATTCTGAGAAATGAATCATTAGGTGATTTTGTCATGTGAACATCATAGAGTGTACTTACACAGATCTAGATGGTACAGCCTACTACATACTTAGGCTGTATGGTATAGCCTGCTGCTCCTAGCCTACAAACCTGTACTACATGTTAACTATACTGAATGCCGTAGGCTATTGTAACACAGTGGTATTTGTTTGTCTAAACATATCTAAACATAGAAAAGGTCAGTAAAGATACAATATAAAAGATCAAAAAAAATTGGTACACCTGTACAGGGCACTTACCATGAATGGACCTTGCAGGACTAGAAGTTGCTATGGGTGAGTCAGTGATGACTGAATGTGAAGGCCTAGGACATAATTGTACACTATTGTAGACTTTATAAACACTGTACACTTAGGGTACACTAAATTTACTTTAAACATAAAATAATTGTGCTATAATGGCTGCAACATCACTAGGTCATAGGAATTTTTCTGTTCCATTATAATCTTTTGGAACCACCTTCATATGAGGTTCATCTTTGACCAAAATGTCGTAATGTGGCACATGACTGTATTTCATGGCATTCGCAACTGTGGAAATTTTTATTTCTGCCTTTCTAATCAGTATGGCTTTTATTACTTTTTCTTGCCTTTTTGCATTAACTAGAACTACTAGTACTAAGTTGAATAAGAGTGGGCATCTAGTTTTGCTCCCAATTTTAGGGAAAAACATTCAGTCTTTTACTGCTAAATGTACTGTTAGCTTTTGTTTTTTTGTAGGTGTTCTTTATCAAGTTGAGGTAGTTATCCTGTATTTATAACCTCTATTTATAACTTGCTGAAAGTTTTGTTATAATTGGGTATCAGACTTTTTTCAAATGCTTTTTCTACATCAATTAATGTATGATTTTCCTTCGTTAGCTTGTTATTGATTGATTTTCAAATGATGAACTAGCCTTGCACACACAGAATAAATCCTGTTTAGTCATGGTGTATAATTATTTTTATGCATTGTTGGATTTAGTTTGCTAATATTTTGTTGAAGATATTTGTATTGAAGTTTATGAGGAATACTGGTGTGTACTGTTTTTTAAAAAACTATCTGTGTGCTTTTGATATCAGGGTAATACTAACTTCATATAATGGGTTGGGAAGTGTCTTTCTAGGAAAGACTGTATAAAACACAGTTAACTATTTAAAATTTGTTAACTATTTTTAACTTTATTAACTATTTAAAATTTATTTATTTTAAATTGTGGTAAAATGCACATAACAAAATTTACCCTCTTAACCATTTTTTTAAATTGTGGTCAAATAGACACATAAAATTTGTCATCTTAATAGCCATTTTTAAGTGTACAGTTTTACAATGTTAATAACTATATTCACACTGTTATGCAGCCAATCTCCAGAACTCTGCAAGATGAAAATCTTGCAAAATTGAAACTCGATACTATTAAACAACTCCCCATTCTCTCACTCCTTTGAAATTTCATATGAATTTTAAGATGATTTTTCCATTTTTGAAAAAGAAATGCCATTGGGATTTTGATAGGGATTGCACTGAGTTTGTGGATTGCTTTGGTTAGGATAGACATCTTAACAATATTAAGTATTCCAATGTATGAACATGCATATTGAACACCATAGTTTAGCCTCGCCTACCTTAAACATGCTCAGAACACTTACATTAGCCTACAGTTGAGCAGAATCATCTTGCAACACAGTGCACACTGTAGGGTGTCAGTAGTTTACCTTTGTGATGGCGTGGCTAACTGGGAACTGCGGTTCACTGCCACCTCCCAGAATCATGAGAGTTTCATACTGCATATCGCTAGCCTGGGAACATTAAAAATCCAAAGTATGATTTCTACTAAATGCGTATCGCTTTTGCACCATTATAAAGTCAAAAACATCCTGAGTCAAACCATCACATGTTGGGGACTGTTTGTAGTGCTATAAATTTCCCTCTCAGTGCTGCCTTAGTTTTTGCACATCCCACATGTTTTGATATGTTGTATTTTTATTTTTGTTTAACCCTATGTTTTTTGAAAATTATTTCATTTGAGTCTTCCTGTTTGGCTCGTGGGTTATTTGGAAGTTAAATTTTCAAGTGTTTGGGGATTTTTCTGTTATCTCTTATTATTTATACTTTGATTCTGTTATGGTCAGAGAACATACTCTGTGTAATATCAATTTTTAAAAATGTGTTAAAATTTATTTTATGGTCTGTCTTGGTGATTGTTCTATGGGTGCTTGCAAAAATATGTGTTCTGCTGTTGTTGTTTGGAATGTTCTATATATGTTAGTTGGATTCTGTTGATTGTTTTGTTCACATCTTCTCTGTGCTTGCTAATGTTCTGTCTAGTAGTTCTATCATTTGCTGAAAGAAGATGTAAGTAGTGTGGCTTCTTTTACTTAGTATAGTGCATTTGATATCCATCTTGCATGTATCACTAAATGAGATCCTTTGTACTACTTAGTCATATTCCTTTATGTAGATGTAACACAGTTAGTTTAGCCTCTTATCAGTTGAAGTACATTTGGGTTATTTTCATTTTTTTTGGCAGTTTAATAATAAAGCTGTGATAAACAGTTACCTGTAGGTTTCTGTGTGAATCTATATTCTTATTTCTCTTGGGTTAATTCCTAGGAATGCGAATCCTGAGTCATATGGGAAATGGCTTCCCCACCAGCAACATGTGAGAATTCCTTTTGATCCACATCCTCATCACACTTGGTATTTTTAGGGTTTTTTTTTAATGTGTATTTTTGTCTTTATTTTTAGCCATTCTAATATGTGCATAGTGGTATCTCATTGTGGTTTTAATTTTCATTTCCCTAGTGAGTGATGATGTTAAGCATCTCCTCATTAGCTTATTTGCTATCCACGTATCCTCTTTGGTGAAGTGTCTGTTCAAATTTTTAGCCTATTTTTGTATTGGGTTGTTTTCCTATTATTGAATTTTAAGAGTTCTTTATATATTCTGGATATATGTCTCTTATCAAATATGTGGTTTTTTCTTTTATGGATCATGCTTTTAGTATTATATTTAAGAAATCTGTTTTGTTTTTTTAGAGACAGGGTCTTGCTCTGTCACCCAGGCTGGAGTGCAGTGGCGTTAGCATCATCATAGCTCACTGTAGCTTGAAACTCACTGTAGCTTGAAACTCAAGTGATCCTACTGCCTCAGACTGCTGAGTAGCTGGGACTACAGTCCTGTACCACCACACAAATTTTTCTATTTTCTGTAGAGATGGGGTGTAGCTCTTGCTCAGGCTGGTCTCGAACTCCTGGCCTCAAGCAATCCTCCCACCTTAGTCTCCCAAGTGCTAGGATTACAGGTGGGATCCACCTGACCTGGCCTAAGAAATATTTAATCCAGGGTCACAGAAATTTTTCTGATATGTTTTCTAGACATTTTATAGTTTCATTTTGTAGTTTTATTTTACATTTAAGCCTATAATTAGTTCATTTTTGTGTATGGTCTAGGATATGGATTAAGTGTTTTATTTATGGCATATGGGTATCAGTTTAGCAGTATTCATTAATAAGATTGTCCTTTTTCTATTGAATTGATTTGACACCTTTGCTGAAAATCAAACAATCATATAGGTGGACTCTATTTCTGGATTCTCTCTTTTTGTCTATTAATCTATGCGTCTGTGTTTTTGCCAGTATCATAATGTCTTGATTACTGTAGCCTTATGGTAACTATTGAAATCAAGTAGTGTAGGTCCTCTAACTGATCTTTTTCAAAATTATTTTGGCAGTTCTAATTCCTTTGCCTTGACGTATCAATATTAGGATAAGCGTATTGACGTGTAGAAAAAAATTCTTCTGAGATTTTAATTGGTGTTCTTTTGAATCTATGGAACACTTTGGGCAGGGTTGACATCTTAATAATATCAAGACTTCCTGTCTGTGATCCCAGTGTGTCACACCATTTATTTAAATCTTTTATTTCTTTTAGGAAATGATCTTTTGTATTTTTCCACATACAGATTCTGCACATATTTTGTTACATTTTTACCTAAGGATTTTAAGGATTTCATGTATTTTGGTCCTGTTATGAATAGTACTATTTTTTAATTTTGATTTCAATTGTTCATTGCTAGGCAGAGCATTACAATTGATATTGACCGTGTATTCTGCAACCTTGCTAAACTTATTTAGTAGCTCTAGTAGAATTTTTTAGATTCTTTATAGACAATCATGTTGTTCGACTCAGCACAGTGTATGTCTTTTCTTTTCTTTTTTTTTTTTTTTTACCTTATTACACTGACTTGGACCTCCAGTATGTGTTGGAATCGGAGTAGTAAAAGCAGACATCTTTGCCTTGTTCCCTATTTAGGAAGAAATCATTCAGTCTTTTCACACTAAAAGTTGTGTTAACTATAGGTTTTTTGTTCATGGCCTTTATTAGATTGAGATTTCCTTCTGTTCCAACTTTACTGCAAGTTTTTATCATGAATGGGTGCTAAATTTAGTCAAATACTCTTTCTGCATCTCTTGAGAAGCTCATACCATTTTTCTTACTTAGTGTGTCAATACAGTGAATTATGTTAACTGAATTTTTGAATGTTTAACCAGCCTTGAATTCCCAAGATAAATCCCACTTGGTTATGATGTGTTATCTTTTTTATATATTGGTGAATTTGATTTGCTAATATTTTGTTAAGGATTTTTGTGTCTATGTTCATTAGGGATATTGTTCTGAAATTTTCTTTTCTTATAATGTCTTCGTCTTGCCTTGCTATCAGGGTAGTGCTGGCTTCATAAATGAGCTTGTGAATGATCTTTCTTCTTCTATTTTTAGAAGAGTTTATATAGAATAGTATTATTTTCTTTTAAGATATCTTGTAGAATTTATCAGTAAAGCCATCTGAGCCTGGTGTTTTCTTTGTTGGAGGTTTTAACTATGAATTAAATATATTTACTAGATAAAGCATGATTCAAGTTATCTGTTTTTTCTTGAGTGAGCTTCAGTAATTTATATCTTTAAAGGAATTTATCCATTTCCTCTTAGTTGTTGAATTTATGGACATACAGTTGTTCATAATATTCATGTATTGTAAGCCTTTAATGTCCATAGGCTCTGTAGTAATATCCCTTCTTTTAGTCCTGATATTGGCATCTTCTTTTCTTGATCAGTCTGGTTAAAGGATTATCAAATTTACTAAGCGTTGCAAAGATCCAGCTTTAGATTTTATGGGTTTTCTCTATTTTTCTTCTGCATTCAATTTTATTGATATCTGCTTGTATCTTTGTTAGTTTTTCCTTCTTGCTTTGGATTTAATTTGCTCATCATTTTCTAGTTTTTTAAGCTTCGATCATTGATTTGAGACCATTTTTCTTTTCTATTATAAGCATTTAATTCTAATTTCCTTTTTTTTTTTTTTTTTTTTTGAGACAGAGTCTCGCTTTGTTGCCCAGGCTAGAGTGAGTGCCGTGGCGTCAGCCTAGCTCACAGCAACCTCAAACTCCTGGGCTTGAGCGATCCTTCTGCCTCAGCCTCCCGAGTAGCTGGGACTACAGGCATGCGCCACCATGCCCGGCTAATTTTTTTTTATATATATCAGTTGGCCAATTAATTTATTTCTATTTATAGTAGAGACGGGGTCTCGCTCTTGCTCAGGCTGGTTTTTGAACTCCTGACCTTGAGCAATCCGCCCGCCTCGGCCTCCCAAGAGCTAGGATTACAGGCGTGAGCCACCGCGCCCGGCCTCTAATTTCCTTTTAAACATTATGTTAGCTATGTTCTATAATTTTGATATATTTTCATTGTCATTGAATTCAGAATATTTTCTAATTTCTCCTGTGACTTCCTCTTTGACTTATTTTCCAGATATTTGGGGATTTTCTAGTTATTTTTCTGTTAATGATATCTATTTAATTTTATTATGGTCAGAGAACATACTTTGTATTATTTCAGTTCTTTTAAACCTGTTGTGATATGTTTGAGGTATGTTTTGGCTTAGAGAATAGTCTACCTTGGTCAATATTGCACATACACTCAAAAAGTGTCTATTCTAATATTGTTGGTGTTTTTTATTTTCATTATATATTTATTTAAACATGTAATTAATGTAAATTATGAATGTAATATTTATTTATTTATTATTTCAGGATATTATGAGAGTACAAACATTTTGGTTACATTTTGTGTCTTTGCCTTACCCAAGTAAAGGTTTTAGAGGCATGCCCTTCCCCTCTACAATGCTCACCGCATCCATTAGTTGTGAGTTTACCCTCCCAACCCCCCTAATCCCTGGAGAATATTACTACCGTGTGAGCACCATAGTGTTGATCAGGCAGTGCCAATTTGATGGTGAATACAAGTGGAGCCTATTCTTCCGATCTTGTGATAACTCACTTCGGATAATGGACTCAAGCTTTCTCCAGGAAAATATGAGCTGCTAGATCATTGTCATTTCTTATAATTGAGTAATATTCCATTGTATACATATACCAAATTTTAATAATCCACTCATGAATCAATGGGCACTTGGGTTGTTTCCACATCCTTGCAATAGTGAATTGTGCTGCCATAAACATTCGGGCGCAGATATCTTTATTACAGAATGTCTTTTGCCCTTTTGGGTAGATGCCTAATAGTGCTATTGCTGGATCGAATGGTATTTCTATTTTTAGCTCTTTGAGATATCTCCAAATTCTTTTCCACAGAGGTTATACTAATTTGCAGTCCCACCAGCAGTGTAAGAGTGTTCCCCTCTCTCCACATGCTTGCTAGCATTTGTTGTTTTGGGATTTTTTGATAGAGACCAATCTCACTGGGATTAGGTGATATCTCATTGTGGTTTTAATTTGCATTTCTCTAATGATTAGAGATGTTGAGCATTTTTTTATATGTTTGCTGGCCATTATTCTGTCTTCTTTTGAAAAGTTTCTGTTCATTTCCTTGCCCATTTATTGATGGGGTTGTTTAATTTTTTTCTTGTTGATTTTTTAAAGTTCTAGATAGATTCTTGTTATCAGCCCTTTATCAGATGTATAGAGAGAAAATATTTTCTCCCACTCTGTAGGCTGTCTATTCGCTCTAATGATAGTTTCCTTGGCTGTGCAAAAGCTTTTTAATTTGATCAGATCCCATTTATTTAGTTTTGTTGGTGTGTTTTATAAGTGCCAGATCAAGTTGTTAGTGTTATTCAGGTCTTTTAAATCATTGACAATTTTCTATCTGCTTGTTTTATCAATTACTGAGAGAAGAATATTGCCATCTCAAACTATAATTGTGGATTTGTCTGTTTTTATCAACTTTTGCTTCATTATCTTTTGTGTATGTATCTGTTTTTAAATATATGCACATTTAGGATTGTTATGTCTTTCTGCTTGAGCTTTCCTCTCCCTGTCTAATGATCTTACAGTTGCCTCTCATCAGTTCCCCAGATTCCTGGTCTAGAACCAGCTCTTTTTTTTTGAGACAAAGTCTCACTCTGTTGCCTGGGCTAGAGTACTGTGGTGTCAGCCTAGCTCACAGCAACCTCAAACTCCTGAGCTCAAGCAATCCTCCTGGCCTCAGCCTCCTGAGTAGCTGGGACTACAGGCTCACACCACCATGCCCAGCTAAATTTTTTTCCTATTTTTTTTTAGTTCTTTGGCTAATTTCTTTCTGTTTATAGTAGAGACAGGATCTCACTCTTGCTCAGGCTGGTCTCGAACTCCTGAGCTCAAGCAATCTCCCACCTCAGCCTCCCAGAGTGCTAGGATTACAGGCGTGAGCCACCACGCCTGGCCTAGAACCAGCTATTTTAGCACATTGATTCCCACACAAAAAAATCAGAAACTTTTCCTAGGGGCCATAGTGTTTTATTATAAAAATGGAATAAATACTTTAAGTGTTATTTAAAGATAAGCATTAACAGAAAAACAAAATTTATTGACTTCTATTCATTTAATCTATGTTTTTAGACTTAAATTCTCAATGTTAAATTGTAACGAGAAGAACATCAACAATATATGTTTCACACAGCCTCAGAGTCAAAACTAGAGTGAGTTAAATACAATTCTCATGGCAATTAATGTGTTAATGGATTTCAGAGAACCTGTTCTACAATAATTACAGAGATAGTGGGGAACTAGTCCTAAGCAGCAGGTGATTTGCTTCAATTCCCTGTGGTGAACTATCTTTTTACTTCTTTTACCTAGACCCATTGCTCTAGAGAGGTAGCCCTGGGCAGTGGATCTGCAGCAGTGTTTTTCATTCTTATTTCATGCCCAGTCTCACATCACCCCAACTCTACCCTTGCGTCAGGCAATGAACCTGGCTGCAGTTCCTCTCCCTCCCATGGAGTACATTTACTCTCCTTTACCTTGTAGGACTTGAACTCCCGACTGCTACCACCTGGATCTTGATTTGGAACCCAGTGGTCTTGTGGTTTCAGTTCTATGATTTGTATTTCTGTTCATTTTTTGGCCCATGGAGATGCTTATAATTTTTGATCCTGGTCTATGTCTTCTTGGATTTTAACCTTTTTATATTTTATCCATTTTTACTGTGAGTTTGGACTGAAAGTACATTAAAATGTGAATGTACAGAGTCATTTTGACCAAAGTTCTAATCATATTGATAAATGTGGATTAAAATTATTGTTTTAGGCCGGGCGCGGTGGCTCACTCCTGTAATCCTAGCACTTTGGGAGGCCGAGGCGGGCGGATTGCTCAAGGTCAGGAGTTCGAAACCAGCCTGAGCGAGACCCCATCTCTACCAAAAATAGAAATTAATTGACCAACTAAAAATATATATACAAAAAATTAGCCGGGCATGGTGGCGCATGCCTGTAGTCCCAGCTACTCGGGAGGCTGAGGCAGTAGGATCGCTGAGCCCAGGAGATTGAGGTTGCTGTGAGCCAGGCTGACGCCATGGCACTCACTCTAGCCTGGGCAACAAGTGAGACTCTGTCTCAAAAAAAAAAAAATTATTGTTTTAGCTGCTGTATGGTGTTCTATCATATGAGTAGGTAACATTCTCCTTATCCATTAACTAGGTAATTTTGATAAGACTTGAATTTAAGAATAGTTGAGTTGAAACAAAAAGTTCTATGACTTAAGCCCCAATTATATGGAAAATACTAAGTTCAGTTCAAGATACTTTGCTATGTGTGAAAGGTGAGAATAATTAATTTTGGAGGTAGGTGAAATGCAGATGTTTGAGGAAGACATGTAGGTAACATATATGGCTTAAGCTAATGAAAAGAATGAGCTCTGTAATGGAAGATTATAAAGAAAAAAGAAAGCAGAATCCAGGAGTAAGTTTTTAGGACTATCCAAGTGTAGATGGTAAAAAGAGGAATGAGAACTCATAAAGAGAGATTGAAAGGGGTCATTTGAAACAGAGGGAGGAGAAGAAAATTTCTGTAATAGTATTCATTATTTCAGCAAACCACCAAGATAATGAGAACTAAAAACAAAAACAAAAATGAAAAAACAAAGAATAGTCTGAGAACAAGACCTCTGAGTTCTAATCTTCCCCCTTCCTTTCACTAGCTGTGAGGCTTTGGGTTAACAAACTGGGTCTCAATTTTTATATCTGCAAAGTATGTAATAAATGATTTCAAAGGTCTCCCTACCTCTAAAATCTCATTTTTATCTGTTTTAATATATAAAACTTTAGAAACTTTGAGAAAACTATTTCAATAGAGTGTAAAATCCCAGTGGTAGAATGTTAAGATGTTTCTTTAATGTGTTATGATATGATACCATATCAAAAGTGAGAGAAAGCGTACTATAGTAAAAGAGAGAGATTACAGCAATCAGAAGATGTTTAGAATATACTTTTTAATCCCTCTTAATGTCTTGGGAAACAAATTCAATGAATGTTTTTATTCTAGTTAAATTTTAGTCATTTGGTTCAACCAACTAAATCATCACAGGGATTTTTCATATTTTATTATATTTCTTGAAGAGAGAGCTGTATATATTTAGAGATTTATTTCAGAGTAACTTAGCTTTATAGAGAAAAGACTTTAGTTGATTCAATATGAGTCTGCATTTGAGGAATGATAAATTAACAACTGTTAGCTTACAGGCCACCCTGTGAACACACCTCTAGGCAGTTGTAAGGGATAAATAGAGCACCTTTGGGATACTTATGTTCTTATTGTGGTATTACACATCTCCAGAAAATGTAAATTCCTTCATTTTTCTCTAGGATGCTCCTTGAGATTGTAGGCTGCTGCTTTTATGGATTTGGAAGACATGATGTCCAAATGTGAAAGCTGTCTGCCACTGAAAAGCCCCTGATTCTAGGCATAGTTTTCCAGTTTCCTAAAAATTGTGTAAAATATGTACTGTTTGTATTATTTAGTTAGGATAGCTTATAAGGCCATTCGGAGCTGAGAATGAGTTAACCTTTTGCCTCTATCTTTGGGTTTTAGATTTTATGATAAATTTACCTTCAGACTAAGATTTATGGCAGGAACCTGTAGTCTTTCAAGTAATGTGCCAAATCTTCATTTATTCTGGAGCCGTAGACCTGTGACTGAATTGAGGAAATGCTCTCAGGTCTTGGGAATCAAGAGTGAGGATGGGCAATGCCTCCTAGAAAGAGACAATACCTCTCCTAAACATGACCACCATGCTACTAAAATCTCATCCTGTGTCACATTAGGTAGGTGTGCCGTGGACCAGGAGCCCTGGTGTGCGAAGGCTCGCTCCGTTGCACCAAGAGCAGAGCTAGCCTGGCTCCACTGCAGATGGCTCCATTCTCCATTCCTTTCTTTGTTAGTATCGCTTTCAGCCCTACTCTACCAGTAGCCTGATGTCTAACTGCTCGTGATTCAAAGGCCCTTAAAGTTGAAAGCAGCTTTTCTCTCAGTGGGTGTTTTTATTTAATAAGAAGGGGGAAAAGTAGCACAACACCAGTTTGCCTGTGGGTGGTGGTCTTCACAGGGTTGCAGCCAGCATTTGGTTTCCATTTATCACTCTTAGTTGCCCATGTGGTCACACTGGTCTTTATGCATTTGTAGTAAATTTTGTTTTGCCTATGATTGGTCATTTTTCTGTTAGGTCATGGTGGAATGGACCAAAGGACTTCTGAACACAAATACAGTATATATTAAATTTTAGCATTTGATTTTTATGATACATCCTTATCAATAATATCTTCCAAAGTAGGTTTATAGCCTTTTTTGCCTACTTCACCAGTAAGGCTTATAAATATTAAATACTTGTTAATAGCCAGATAAAGATACAGATTGGTAGAATATAAATTGAGATAATCAATTTTAAAGAATACTTAAGTCACCAGAAACCATTTATTAATACCTCTTAATACTGTGGTTTTGGGAAGACATTGGAACTGATGCTAAGAAAACACTCAAATAATACAAAGTATATGGTATAGTTCAGTTTGGGTGGACTTTTGAATAATGAATAAAATAACTAAGCTGGAAGACTTGGAAGAAATTAGTTTCTAAAATTTACATGATTTTGTAAAGTCATGATTTCTTACATTTACTGATTTTTCCTGATAAGGAAAAGATAATTGGGAAAATAAATGATACTTTAAAAAGCTAAGTGGGAAAGTAAAAGATAATTTAAAATTTAAAAAGATAAGTGAGAAAGTAAAAATATTGGGAGTAAATAGATTATCTTGAAATCATGATTTTTATTTATCTAACTTTTCAGGGAGCATATTCAGTGTCTGTAGTGAATCACAACTCTAAATACTCTTTCTTCTTTTATATTTAATAGTGAATATTTCTTAGAGTTCACATCCAAAATCTAACCTATATACAAAAGTCTGCTGGCATTACCAATAAATTAATACGTAAACACTGATTTAAAGATTTAAACAAGTGAAAAAAGGAGGTGCAGAAAATGGCAATAGTGATGGCACAAAATAAGGTTGGGAAGTTATGAAGGAACCAGATCATGATGGCCTCTTATATTCACTGTATTAGTTTTCTATTGCTGCTATAATAAATTACTATAAACTCAGAGGTTCAAAATAATACCTACTTAATATGTCACAGTTTCTTTGGGGGTCAGAAGTTTGGGCACTGTGACACAGTTGAGTTCTCTGCTTAGGGTCTCACAAGACCAAAATCAAGATGTCTGCAGGGCTGTTTTATTTATTGGAAGCTCTGGAGAAGAACTACATTGCAGGTTCACTCAGGATGGTGGCTGAATTCTATTCCTTCTTACACTTTTGATGTGGTCCCCTCCATCTTTGAGCCACCAATGGTATGTCAAGTTCTTGTACTTTGACTCCCTCTGACTTCTGCTACTAAATGGAGAAACTTCTCTGTTTCTGAGGGCTCATGTGATTAAATCAGGCCTATCTGGATATGGAGGCCAAAATTCTGTGTACCACAATCATGCTGAGGAGTTAGGACTTTATTCTTATGGATATTGTGTGATTTTAAGTAAAGGAGTGATGTCATCAAATTTGTATTTTATAACAATCACTTTGGCTACAGTGTAGACAAAGATTATCTTGGGGCTACTCTGAAGTCATGGAAAGCCATTATCTATTTTAAGAAGAAAGGGATTTCATACAGTGAATAAAGTGCTCCTAAAATCTTTGGAAGGGCTGGAGGAGCATCCCACTGCCTCTCTAGAATTGCCTCTAGAATAGTACCACAGAACTAGGCCACCAAGGGCACTGCTACCTCTGTCAGAATCAGGAAAAGGGAAGAGCAGCAAGTTGCTGTCCCTGGTGCTGATCACACCACCTTAGCTGTGATCTAGAGATCATTAGCCAGCTTCTTCCAGAGCTGTTGACTCGAGAACATACTGCTTAAACTGTGTTCTGGTCATTAGGAGGCCTCTACCCAAACAGTTCCCACACTTTGTCTTTTCGACCCTCTACCTCTCTCCCCAAGGCTGACTGTGATTGATAGAGTGTGAGAAATACATTTTTCAGCTTTCCAAGCTTTGAAGTACAGGCAGGCCTACCACGAGGAGATTGGAACAGATATTGAGAAAATTCATCTAGTTTATGCATCCACAGGAAACTGTGGCAATCTAAGTTATTAATGATAGTGGCTAAAACTTACAAGGCAAGTGGATAAGAGATATGCAGATAGATTCAAGAGATTCATTGGAAGAGAATTAGTTGGACATGGAAATTGAATAGGAGAAGTGGAGAGGAGAGGTGGGAGCAGAAAGAATATGCCTGATTGTCCAGTTTCTAGCTAGGATAATCTGGTAGTTTCTGTGCCATTTACTGAGATGTGAAAGACTGGAAGAGAACATGGTTGAGGAGTGGCAATTAATTGTTTCTGAATATGTTGGTTTTGAGAAAACTGTAGGATTTCACAGTGTCCCAATTTATAGATCATTTAATTTATAGATATACTTGCCCATTTATAGAAGGTAGGCTAATTTCTGAATGTAAGTCATAATTTTGTATACAAATATGTTTATGGTTAAGATTAATTCAGTTGGGTACAGTATCAAGTATAAATGAATTTAGAGGTCTATAATTATTATTATAAGTTTTAATTTTATATTTAAATTGATTCAAGGCTTACCACTAGTTCTTTAATCTCATTGTTGAACAGTGTTTTTTTGCTTTTTGATTTCTCAAAAGGACTCATGGGTACTCTACTCTTTAAGCTCCTTCTTGTTGTGAAATATCTACTTGTTAAATTTATTTCTGAACAAAACTTGGTGTCTTAGTTCATTTTGTATTGCTATAACAGAATACCACAGACTCAGTAATTTATAAAGAAAAGAAATTCATTTCTCACAGTTCTGCATGCTAGGAAATACAATATCAACTTGCCAGCATCTGAATAGGGCCTCTGAATTTCCTGCTGCATCATCCCGTGGCAGAAGGCAGGAGGGTGAGAAAGCACAAGAAAGCAAGAGAGGACCAAACTCTTTCATCAGGAACCCACTCCCATGAAAACTAACCCACTCCCTTTAGGCACCTCTTAAAGATCCTTCTTCTCAACATTATTGCATTGCAGATTAAGTTTTAAACCCATGAGTTTCGAGGGGCACATTCAAACCATAGCATTTGGCTAGGTATAATGCTCTTGGGGCATCCTTTCTAATTTATTTATTTGGTCAGTAATAGTGTTGTTTTGTTCCTCAGTAGTGTTGTTTGTTTCAGTAGCTCTGCAATCTCTATTTTCATCTCATTCTATGGTTTACAATTTGTCTTTGAGCTCTCGTTTTTTTATTCATGTACTTATTAATTTCTAGATTTTTGAGTCTTTGCGGGGCATTTTCTTTTCCTTTACTTATGTTTTCCTTCAGGTTGAGTTCTTCCTCTGCCTTTTACTTATTTATGTGTTCCTTTCCTTTACTTTTTTTGCTTTGGTGTGTGCTTACTGCCATGTGCTTAGTTGTGTCTTGTCTTCTTGCTTATGCTTGAAAGTGGGTACCGCTCTCCATACCATCTCTTTGCTGAAACACAGTATGAATAAACTCTCTTTGACCCCTTTGCCATTGTTGCTTTTGTCACTCCTATGCAAAGTTTGAGAGCTAGGGTATTACAATTCTGCTTTTCTGTAGTCTGAAGGGAAAATATCTCTGGAGTTGGGTTCAGTTCTTATTTGACCACCTGGGTTCTGCTGTCTTATCTGAGATTTTGTTAAATTATCATAACCTAGCCTCACTTATTTGAAGTTATATACTAGATGGGGTGGGGAAAAGATACCCCTTAGACTTTGAATCATTTCATATTTTTAGTTTGGAGCTTTAGAAAATTTCAAGTCCTGGGAATTTTGTTTTTTATTTATGTGGGCTTTTTTGTTCCGCTTTGTTTTGTTTTGTTTGCCTTTGCTAAAATCCTGACATCCTGGCAGTGGGATATAGAGGCTTCTGGTCCCCAGGGGTTTTCTTCAACATTGTCTTCCTTAAACCAAGTTTTTCCTCAACCCAGCTGACTCATTACTTCCTGGGTCCACTTTTGTCTAAATTAGGAAGTACTGTTAGTATGCTCAGGATTTTGTCCTTACCTTCTTTCTCCATGATGGTTTCTAGGGATTGGGTTAGGATTTTTGCTTAATTGAACCACATAGTACAGAGCTTTTGGTTCCCTTTAAACGGTTATGGCAACGAGGTTGTGCCCTCTCTTCTTTTGTTAGTTGCTGCTGGTGACCACTGAAAGAGCTAGGTTAATTGCTAACATACAACTACATGTTTTTGTTTATAAGTTATGGATTCTCCAGGCCTCAGAAACTGCTGGCCTCCTTCCATCTTGCATCTGTTCCCAAGGGACATGCGCTTAGATATCTGTCTGTCTTGAACGCTGCCCAAGAAAGCAAGTTCTACAGAGAGATTGGGCTTCTTTCTAATACCTTTGTAGTGTCTACTTTTCTAGGTTCCACTTTTCTTTCTAAGTCCATTCTTATGATTAATGACTAATAGCAGACCTGACGACCATCTTTAGAAAAAATACTTCCCCTAAGTACCGTGACGTGGTTTTACTGTGGCCTCAACAGGGCAACTGTATTAGGGCACAGAATCCACAAGAGTCATCTGATTGGTAGATAGATAGATAGATGTGATATTAGAATAAGATATTAGAAAGATGTTGAGGGTCTCATGTAGTTTACCTGTGGTTTGAAGAAGTCCATAGTTTATGTGCTAGTAGTTTAAGCTGATACTGTTTTTTTTTTTTTATCCTTCTAGGTATCATGAACTGATCACAAAATACGGGAAGTTGGCGCCTTTGGCAGAAGTGGACCTAAGACCCCAGAGCAGTGCAAAAGTAGAAGTCCACTTTAACGATCAGGTGGAAGAAATGAGCATTCGTCTGGACCAAACAGTTGCAGAACTAAAGAAACAATTAAAAACTCTAGTGCAATTACCAACAAGCAACATGCTTCTCTACTATTTTGACCATGAAGCACCCTTTGGCCCAGAGGAAATGAAGTACAGCTCTCGGGCATTGCATTCCTTTGGCATTAGAGATGGAGATAAAATTTATGTGGAATCCAAAACAAAATAACCTCTACCAGCCTTGTAAAAACATACAAATAAGGACTTCTTGCAGGGCGTTTGTTTCCAATGTGGTTTTCTTTAGGAGGGAGACGATTGTTTTTATTTGTTTTGTTTTGTTCTGTTTAGGTTTTGGAGGGGTTTTATATGTTTTTTCCCCTAGAATGGACAGGGGACCATTTTTGGTATTTTCTACCATAGATTTCTTCAGCGCAGCCAGCAGAATTGGCCACATCTCCAGTCCATGTGCCCTCTCTAAGGAAAGATGACAGCGAAATCACCGACTTCTTACTGTGTTCACTGGGGTTTGCCTGCCACTTGGTTATCATTACCATTTATTACACTTGTGAAGATAGCATGAACAGAAGCCCCTCAGAAGGGTATCTTACAGCATTTAAATCAGGAAGCAAGGAATCTTCACAGGAAGGGCCAGCACTTCTCTCTCCCGGTTCTTCCTTTATCTCCCCTCTCCCTCCTCTCCTTTTCTGGTTCAGTTTTGCATTTTGACCTGCATCTGCACATGTTTACCCAATAGTTTTATTCGTTTATAATTAACTTCTTATTTCTCAACTTGGGTGATTTTTTTTTTCTGGTTCTCATTTCTCCCTTTTGAAATAATTTAAAGTGTTTTAAGCATTTTTCAACATGTTTCTGATCTCAGGTACTCAGTAAGAACCTATTAGAATCTTGAAAGAGGAATAGATGGGAAATTAAAACTCCAGGAAAACTTGGTGTTATTCTGGAAGCACAGGCAGAGTAGTCTGTTTTCTTTGTATGTTACTAACTCACTTGTAATGTCCCTCATACATTATATCAGAGATTACTTCCATAACATGAAATATGTCAGAGTCCAGAGTTCTTTTATTTTTGCTTATTGAATGTATTTCCTCATATCTTTCTTTTTCATTACTTTTAACTATTGGGAATAGAGGCCTGACTTTATAAAGAATCCAACAGAATACTGGATGTGTGTACCAGGAGAGCTGCGAATTAGCTAATAAACTATCTGTGGTGTGTGTGAGGGAATGAAGTGGGATATGTGGGGGAAGGAGCTTTATGACTTTTCTGCCTGTGTCATCCGTTTGAAGCCCTTGCTCTTGCACTTTGCATTAAAAGAGGGAAACTTTAATCAAAGGGAGCTTTGATTCCCAGATATTCCCTGGGAATTTGTGATGTCATAATTGAGCATTTTTTTTGTTTGTTTTACATTTCAATTCAGTTGCTCCTATAGAAGAAACTCTGCCTAATCTATGAGTAAAGTATAAGTGTCAAAACTTCAGAATGGCCTCCAATTCATATTTTTTGCAGAAGCGCATTTAAAGCACTTTTCTTTAAAATTAGTTCTTTACCTGCTCTAAAATCTTTTTGTGTGTTAATCAGATGTCATCCCTTTCTTTAATATGTATCTTTCTTGGTCCACCATGTTTACAGATGGGAGACTTGAGAAATACTTACCATAACTGGAGCACAAGTTGTGCAAGTGAAGTGTTTTTCAAAGAATGCAATTATTATCTGATTGCATTTTACCTTTTGACCTTTGCTACATGATTCCACCCCTCCTACAAATTTAATTTTTTTACGAAATTTTTAGATGATTCTTGTAAATTCTTTATGTATGGGGTGTTGTGTTTATTATTGCTACTTTTAAAATTTTCCTATGCCATGCGGCAGATGTTTATTCTCTTAATGCACTTCAGGTTCAGGATCTGTAAAGCCTTTGACCCAGGCCTACTGAGTCAACTCTACAGTCAATATAACATTAAAGGTGGAAACCAAAGGGTTTGAGAAAGATGAATGAGGCCTACGCTCCTTCTGCTGCAGACTTAATCTTTCAAAATCATAAAAATGAGCAATGGAGATCCAGGCTGGGCATAGACAAGAATAATTATTTTGTGAACACATTTTCCTGACAGATTTTTGGAAGTAGGAAAAAAGTGTGGCAACAATGTCATGAAGATTAAAACTGTGGGCGCTTTGTGTATGTACGCATGAGTGCAGACGAGTTTGAGAGAGAAACAGTGTAATTGAGCCTGTTGCTTTTGTCAGCCTGGGAAACAGATGCACTCTTTATTTTTTGAAGTTGTATGACCCTGAACTGTCCCACAGCAGAAGGCAGAGCAAACACTTATGTTATGCTTTAATCATAAGTGGAATGGTCACAATTAATAAGATATTTTATATATAACAAAGTTTTATGAAATGCTTTTTTACTATTAGAGACTTGTTTCTTCTGTTATTACAGAACACAGTGTTTATCAACTGCAGGCATAATTCTTTTATTATACAGTTGCATGTAAAGGGAACTTCTCATTTAATTCAGCAGATGTTGATATTTTTAGGACATTGTAATTGATGGTTTTAATAATTGCTGAATAATTTTTGATTAAGAAAATAATACAATTACTGGTCTTTTAGAGTTACAAAACAGAAGTAAACAAGAAAAGCTATTTGAGCATGTGTACTTATAGATTCATTGGGGTGGCTGAGTAAAGATGCTGCTTTTGAAATAAAATTGGTGCTGCATAGACAGTTGTAACCAAAATTATTTTTATAACAGGCCTAAAAGAAGGAGAGAAGAGACCGTGGACCTTTGAGTCTGCCAGTTATGCATAATTGATTGTCTGCAGCTTATCTGTGCTTTAATACTGACTTCGTTCAGATTCAGTAAGAGCATATTATTGACATTTATGAGGCAAAATGCTGTCATAGCCAGTATTACAGATATGTTGCTACAGGCACAGTGTATAGAACATATCTTCTCTAAAATAGAAGTTCTTCCCCATTATGAAAAAGGAAAAAGAAAGCCAAATCAAAACCGAGGGATCCTTTCTATATGTGGGTGCATAGCTGCTAAAGCCACAGTAGAAATCAATTTTTGAATTTGGATTGTTGAAATATCCCACATTGCTATAAGAAAAAAAAAGTCCAGAGTCATATGTCTTTTTTTACTTAAAAGTTTCTGTTGTTTCTGCAACCTTTTGCCACCATTGCCATAAATACCTAAGAAAGCAGCAGATAGTATACGCCCCTTGTGTTTTAAAACCTTTTGGTGAAAATTAAGCCCAAAACATAACTTGAGCTATGTGTAACAGGGCTGAATGCTACAATGCTATGTCTTAAGACAAATTTTATCTTCTTCTAAAAAAGTCAAAAATTCAGTTCTAACCAGATGTTTCAGCTATGTTGCTAAACCAGCAGTGTTAGGAGCGGAGAACACTTGTTGCATAAAGAGCTGCTTACCATATGAGGCAGGCTGCTGATAGCTTTTCACTAATGCACGTGTGAGTGTGGCTCGCTACATGGGAAGCGCTAGGCTCGGGGCCAGATAAAACATGAATACAGAATACTAGATTGTTCTAAGTAATGTCATTTCCATTTATGAATTTGATTTTTCCCTTCATTTCATGTTAGATTGAAAATGCAAACAAACTGCTTTCAAGAACACCCAGAAGCTATCTGTGTTACCAGAAGTGTTGTGAACACTCTACAATTTTTCATAGGTGCTTCCTTAAAATATATGTCCATTGTAGTGATGGAGAGAGACTGGACTCTCTCAGGCTCTTTACTTGCCAGTTGTCTCCTGCAGTTAATGGAAATATATATTTTATTTTAGAATATAATTTAAACATGAAGGTCTATTCTTTGCACTTTTTATTAATATATATATAGACAGAGATATCTTTAAAAAAATTAAAAATCCAAGTCCATTTTGTCTTTGTGTTCTGATTTTTTTTCTTGAGTGTGGGGTCAAGGTATATCTTTATTCTTATATAGCTAAAAGTGTACATCATGTCTATGGTTTATTTCTCTCTAGAATTGGCCTAAACTAGCGAGAGTCTGACCATTTTAAATTCCAAATTTAATTGAAATTTTGCCAAAGTTGAAAACTGCAAAACAAAGGTTCATAGGAAATGTGCACTGCTTTCCTGTTAGCAAAATTTTATATTCCTGATATGCTGTCTATACTCCTATTTTATCCTTTGAGGATAAAACCTCTCTTTTGATTTACTTGGCATCACTTTTTTGAGTAATTGAAAAATCTTATTTTGGTGAAATAAAAGTTTACCAGTTCTTATTTAAGGGCTACTTTTTTCGTTTGAAAACTAATTTTCTAGAAGTATTAGCATTTGGGACATTTGAACCCTACCTGCTTATCAATAATTTCTTGATAAGCTGTATTAAATTAACCTTGTACCAAGAATTGAGATCCAAGGACTGTACTTTATTTCTGTATTTAAGAGACAGAGTCCATTAACCTCTCTCTTAATGCTTCATAAGTGCATAGGTATCATGATATGTTTAAATTTGAGATTATTTCTACCTCCTATTGAAGTTTCAAAGAATTGTAATTTTAACCTCTGTGCTAAATTTTATTTAATTACTACTTACTTAGTACTAAGTACTCAGTACTATTTAATTACTACTTAATTAGTACTCAGTACTTTGCCCTGAGTACTTGCAAGATAGACATATATCAAGATATCCAGTATCTGTTGGACTGAAAAATACTGTGACTTTTTGTAGTTAATAGAATGCATATAAAACAAGAAGATTGACTTTTGAAGTCACAGTTCTCTTTCCAACAAAGTTTTCCAACTCTCTTTTTGGAAAAGAAGTTCCCATTTGGTCTTTACAACAATCCTATATGTCAGCACTATTATCTCCATTTTCTTACTAATAAGGAAAATGATGCACAAGTAGGTTAAGTAACACTAAAAGTCACATGGCTGGTAAATGAACAAGGTGGGTTTCAAACTCAAGCCATTTGGCTGCAGAATGCATCCACTTGGCAGCTGTGCTATAGTGCTTGCTAAGGTTCTTCATACCTGCCCCTCAGCACACACTTTTATTGTTAGTCTTTATTTTCATTACAACACTAAAATGAGATGTTCCTTGATATCCATTTACTAAACTGATTCACTGTGTAACAGAATCACTGACGTATCTTATAGCCTTATAGTTATCTATGATGGCCTGCAAGATCTAGATCTACCAAAAAAATTGCAGTGCAATTTCAGTTTGTCAAATCTTTTAGACTTTTCATCTTTGAATGCTTCTTAGTCACTCTAAGTAATACAATTATGGTGTTAAATAAGAACGAGATAGGGGAAGCAGACAAAGAATACAGAATGAAGAGAGAAAAATGTTTTCTGAAATGTTGGATACATTTAAGGGCAGGTGTGATAATTACTCCACTGTTAGGGAATACAACTAGGACAGCTTGAACTGTCTTGGTTGTGTTAAAAAATTTTTGTTTGCTTTAAATTTCAATTTGCTTACATAAAGATGTCTTTAAAAACCATTTAAGTTTAATTTGTAAGTAGCTAACATTCACATGGTTCATAAATGAAACATAAAGAAGGTATGCATTGGAAAGTCCCCTTCTAATGCCTGTACTCTATTTTTTGTTTCTTGTGTATCCTTCCAGAGTTTACATAAATAATAGCAAACAAGAATATATATTCTGCTCCTCCCCCTTTCATACAGCAAAATTAACATACACCTTGTCTAAAGTGTATCTTGGAACTGTATCAGAGAAAATCCACTTACCATTTGTAGTATTACTTTTGTAGATGTACTATAATTTATTTAACCAATACCCTATTCATTGACATTGAGTTTTTTCTCTTCTCTCTTAATCTCCCTTTTTTTTTTTTCACTCTTCTTAATTTCCTACAGTAAACAGCATATGTTCTTTTACATATTTGAAATATATCTGTAGAATACCTTCCTGGAAGTGAGGTTGCTGGATTAAAAGGTCAAAGTGTTTGTAATTTTGGTAGATATTACCAAATTGTTCTCCATTGAGGTTTTATAAAACAAACATTTTTTTTCTGGTTCTATTATTTGTCACATCCATGCAAAGTGAAAAACTTTACTGATCTTGAGCTTGGTATTATGATTCCTGGTTAGTGCAACCAAGATAGCATTCCTCCCAATTAGTAATGCAAACGTAGGCACTCGAATTCAACACATTAAAGATTTCGTGAGCCATAAATACCGTCTATCTTTCCTCTAGAACCTGTAACTTTTAATCATTGGTAAGTGATATTTCACTTCTGCAGCAGAAGGTATGTATGGATTATTTATCCTTACCAATGTGTGAGCATTTGTTTCAGCTGAGTGCCCTTGAAAAGTGATGGATTAATTATCCTGAAATGCTGTGCTTATTGTCTAGAGTAAGGTTTAATCAGGGCTGGTTCTTGCCTACCAGTAAGATGTCTTCTAGAAGAACTACTTCATTCTCTTTGGTGAATAAGGAATATAATATGTCTGTCCCCCTCCTTTTATACCCCAACTTTATTGCTAATATGCTAAAGGAACGTTAATAGACCCAGGCCAATTTGAGTTTTTCGGTTATGTCAGTCCACTTGGAATTAGCTATTACAAACTCGTTGGCTAAAAGGCATTTCAGTTGCTTTCAGAAAATATCTTAGATTATTTGTTCAAATTTTCAGACTTGAACATCTTTTATTATTGAGCTCTTAGGTCTAGAAAATATTGCTAGTTAGTTAATAAACATTAAGTGTCATTCAGTTTGGTTTTCAAAGAGCCAATGCCATGTTTCTCATAAGTAAGCCATGATTATTAGCATTAGCCCAAACCCAGAGTCTAAAATGAGTAAGGCCAGCACAAAAAGAAATATAACTAACCGGCAAATAATAATTCTTTAAAAAGACGAACTCTAGAGCATTTATTCTACAATTTGAACTCCTGATGCAGCTTGTAATTAAGTATTTATTATCATTACACTAATAAATAGGAACATTTTTAGAAATAGCTCATCATGTTTTAAAAAAAAATCTGTTTTCAAGAATGAAAAACTAATAAGACTATATGAACATCCCATTTTATGAAAGTTGACCCAATGTCCAAGAATGAAGATTCTAATGCAGTAAGAGAGGCGAATTTCCATACGTAGGGCTCTTGAACATATTTTCATTGCTAATGTCTTTACTATTTAGGACAAGTCTGCAGGAACACAACTGCACTTTCTCCATCACCTCATCCATGTTAAGAATTTTGCTATGGATTACTATTTTTAGGGAGAATATAAGTCCAGCCTTAGATGTAATCACCTCAGTGAGCTAAATCTAGGAGGTTAGACATTATTCAATGAGTGGATAAGTGGTAGCAACAACTGCACTACAGAAGTATCTGAACTCTCCATGGTAGATCATACAATGAAGCAAAACAATCAGTTGTAGAGGGCTTTTAAGTTGATTCAAGACACCAATGTCACAGGTTCAGTTCTCCAGGAAGCAGATGCTAAGGTGGTATTGGGAGTGCAAAAAGTTTTTTGGGGAGTCATACCTGTGAAAGAATGGGGGAAGAAGTAGGGTTGAGCAGGAGGAGCCATCTGACCATGCTACTGACCTCACAAAGTCGGCCAGCCCAATAGCGTGTTCTGGAGCAAAGGTTTTCCATTAGACAAGTCTCACCTTGGGAAAAAATGGCCAGGGCAATTTACCACTGCTATTCTCAGTCATTGATTTGGAAATCAACAAGAACCTAAGCACAGCTTGAATACTGCCATAGTTACTGAAGGAGCCAACAGTTGGAAGCTGTCAGCTAACCATACTCCTTGTACCTGGAAATCATTCCTTTCTTGAAGGTAGATCTGAGGGATGCATCCTCATGTCTGCCACAGTCCACTCCATGCAATGTGTAGACCCAGTTCTCTATCCATGATTGGGGCAGCTCTAGTGGACCTCTCTTCATGAAGGTAAACTTAAGAGGAGTTAGGGGAATGACCTACACCCCCTGTCCCTGCAGTTGATTTCAGTACTACAACTGGTGCCCAGTGCCTCCCTCTTCCACCCTCCTTTGTATCACCTCAGTGATTGCCTCTGTTGATCTCAGAGACTTACCTGGTAGTTTCACTCGAACCTTAATTGCTTGGTAGTCTGAGTCCCTGGTAACGCTGCTCAGACTGGGGTTGCTACACTTGTCCCCCATGTCACAATTGGGTAAGGGAGTACCAAGAGACACCCAGGTGAGTCACCTGAGTTCCACACATTATCCCTTGAACCCCTGTGTAACAACAGCCCTACCTCCTCCTGCTCATCAGGATCAATTTCCCCTAACAAGATGATGATTCATCTTCTTGCCTGCCAATCTTTAGACACAGGAGCCCAAAGTGCCCATGTAGCATCACAGCCAGAGCTTGTAGTTCAATCTTACAGTAGTTCAGACTCTTGCTGTGTCCCCTGGAGAGAGTGGTGGCTCTCCCTTGGGGGACCAGGACTCCAAACTCTGCATAGCCCAGAGATGAGGGATTGGGGAAGCACAGAGCCCCCCCCCACTGATCACTGGGGATAATGGCAAGCGAGGCCACTTCTGTTTCCACACCTGGGTTCCTGCACTTATGTAGTCTTCCTACTGGGGCCACTGTACCATACAGTGGTCTCTGACTCAGTGTATACAGTATCCCAAGGATAGCACCTTGCATGGTATTGTCTTCAAGGTGGTGCTTCACTTGCTCCTTAAGCAATTCACTTCAATTCTTGACTGGGCTGGCAACTTCTACATTATATTATTTGTATTCCAGCCAGTGGACCCAGTCATGAGTCCAGTCACACCCCTTTTTCTGTAAAGTGAGTTCCCTAGTCAGATGCTATTTTACACGGAATTAATTCTATGACTGTGGATCAGGCATTCTGTAAGCCTCCTGTTAGTGGTGTGGCTGAGGCCCCTGGGCAAGAAAGGCACATTCATATCCAGAATATGTCTCCATCTCTGTAAGAAGGAGCCACTGACCCTTCCAGGATGAAAGGGGACCAATGTGGTCATTTTGCCGCCAAATGGCCCGTTGGTCTCACCAAAGAACAGCGACATATGGGGGCTCAGCTTTGGTCTCTGTAACTGGCAGGTTGAACATTCAGAGTGCATGGTAGCTAACGCAGCCTTGCTAAATGGGAGTTCATGCTATTGGGCCCATGAATAACCTCTGTCTCTGCTGCTGGCCTCTTCATACCCATTGTACTTCAGGCCCATTGTACCAACACTGACAAAGGCTGCTTAACACCAACCGGCCAAGTCATTTTGTCTACTTGGTTGTTTAGTGCCTCTTCTGTATTAGATGCCTTCTGGTGGGAGTTAATATATTTATATCATTATATCATTTATGTCATGGTATAAATATATATAAATGTATTAGCATGATATATTAATATATTTATATTATAATATATTAATATATTATTAATATCAATATGTTAAATATATTGATATGATATAAATATATAAAATATATAAATATATTAACACTCATCATAAAGATCATACTTCATGTCCATTTTCATCTGTCTATGCACATGTCTCTACTCTAGGCCTCTTTGTCACTGATTTTTCAATCTTTTTCTTGCCAGGCTCTCCCTTGTCCAGCTGGCTATGTGATTCACCACTGCTTATGAGTTTGTACAAATTCTAATCTCAGAGCACTTCTCCTTGGACACAAAGTACAAGACAAGATATATCACCCAAAGCTCCACACATTGGGAAGATGTTCCCTGATCGTTGTCTTCCTAGGCCACCCCTGAGTGAGGCTCAGATCTATCTGCCTTAGACTTGCACATACACACCAAGCCAATCCATCCATACACCAAGCTTAGGCTTTTTCCTCCTACTTCAGCTTGTCCTATGCACCTCTCCTCATGTGGCCACACGTGTGATCTGAGTTGGGGTTGGGGCACTGGTGCAACTGTGGCAGGCAACATGGAGTGTAGACTACATAGGCAGGCCTCTTGCTCATGACCAGTCCTGGATATATCATTTCCATCTTATGACAGATTGCTACCGGGTCCACCTGACGTCATAACTTGGCGAGCCCAACAGGACCCAGATGATGATGGGAAGTTCAGGACACATAGCCACTGTCTCTTGGTCAAATGTTCCGTCACAAGACCCAGTCCCATGCCAGGAGCTCATTTTCAGGAGGTGTGTCCTTCTTTGCTGCAGATGGCATGACCTTTCTCCAGAATTCCAGGGGGTCTGTGTTGTAGTTCTCCCATTGCTGTTTGTAATAAACTCTATGTTTCATCTTTTTCCACCACTGACACTTCCAACATCAAAGGGTCTATTGAACATATGGCCCAAGTAGCAGAGCTGCTCACATTGTAGGTTGGAGCTGCTACGGAATTCTTTCATTCTCTCAGCCCAGCTCAAAACCGACTTAATTCCATATCACCTGGAATGTAAGCTGCAGCAGTATTCCCAGGTTTGGAATGTGTGGCCTCAAAAAGACAAAAAAGCCTACAAAGAAGGAAGAAGCTCTTTGTAGAGAGGCTGCACAATACAGTTATTTGTGTTTTACTTGGGAAAGGATGTCCCAGAATGTTCCTCATCGCTGGATTCCTAAAAGTTTACCAAAGTAGCAGCCCCGAATCCTTGTAGGATTCATCTCCCACCTTCTGGAGTACATATGTCCTACCAAGGCGACCAGCCAACTAGCCATCCCTTGCTCATCACGCCCAATCTATTGCTATTATCAATGCAGTGAATCGAGGTGATGCTCTGTGGGACCCAGGTGGCCCAGACCTTTTTGCATTATATTATGAAAGAAGGTGGGAGACTTATCCTGACCATGGGGCAAAGCTAAAAATGTATATTGTCTGCTGTTCCATATGATATGAGCTGTTTCTGCTCCTCATCCCTGATTTAGATAGGAAAGAGGTGCATTTTCCAAGTGAATGGCCACATATCATGTACCTGAAGCTGTGTTAATCAGCTCTAGCAAAGATACTACATTAGCACAGAAGCTGCAACTGGGACTGCTACTTGGTTGAACCTGCAGTAGTCCACGGCCCGTTCTCCAGGATCCATGCTGGCCAGTTGAACGCAGATATGACAGAATCCACCACCCCTCCTCTTTAAGAGTGGCGTGATCTTTGCCATCCTGCCATCAGTCCAGGGTGCAATCTTCTTTTGTATTTACTACCTTGGCTGGAGTAGCGGGGAGAAGTTCCAGAGGTTTCACTTGCCTTCCTTACAACAATAGTTCTTTTTCTGCAGACCAAGAGCCCAATATGTCAAGTACATCAATCCCAATTATATGTTAAGACTGGGAAAATGACATCCAGGTGGATCTGCAACCCCTGTGGACCCATTGTAAGCTGGATCCTGCCAGCTTTCATTTTTGTTTGCTTTCATTCTTTGGGCCCTGTATGTTCCCACTCTAGCAGAGTCTTTAGGTATCGTTGTTAACTCAAACCTCTTGACCTCCTGTCCTCCAAAGGTCTAGGCATTCCCCTTCTCCAAGTCTACAGCCACTTGAGTAAATGGTCAAAGGTCTTTCTGGGGACAGACTGGGTTAATTATTACCGTACACACTCGCCATGGTGTTGCAAGGTCCAGTTACCTTTTCAGTCTATAGATTCCAAATTTGAAAACTGACTCAGATCCAGAAACTGAGCAGGGATCGTGACTTTTTATTGGTACACTGCTTTGAGCCTTTCTCAACCATTCTTGCTCTTTTTGATTTTATGTAGTAAGCACTATGCGTGTTGGCTGCCCATCTACTTTGCCCTTGGATACCATGCTGTATCAGCCACATTTCATAACTCTACATGGGTCAGGCCCCCTTGGCTGCCCCTCTGATCTTACTGATCATGATGAAATTATGACCCATTCTGGCCCCAAGCAGTAGAGTGGTGTCACCTGGCCTCTGTTGCTTCAGAGGCCCATCATCTCCATTGCTCTCAAGGAGCCAAGCTCTGTGACCACCTCACCTGGCACGAGCCCTGGTGGGCAGAGGGGCATCATCACTGAGCTTCTTAGTGATGCTGGTGCCTCACTCACCAGCATTTTCTGCTGGCTTTGGTGGATGGTGTGCCTGTCCTTTGGGTCTTCCATGGATCACAATTGTCTAGTGGGTCTAACAGACTCACATAATGTGTCTGTCCAGCATGCTCCCATCCCTGAACCTTTCAGTCCCTCCTTCTGCCATCTGCCACAGTAATTCAGGCATTTATTTCAACCTTGCTCAGCAGAGTCATTACTTTTTCCAGGCTTCTAGGAGTGAGTTTGCACCATCCCCTGGAGTTCTTGACAGTGTTGAAGCCTGTATGTCTAGAGATTTCCCTTAAGTCAATAAACTCTCACTTGCTCTATCTTATGGTCCAGTATCTTTGACTGAGCACACCGAGAATCCAGTCCCTGGGTCTTCCGTCCTCCTGTCCCATTGCAGTATGTGCTGGTTAGATCTTGCAGCTCCTTTGGGGGCACAGTCCTTATCCTCTCTTAGCAGCCCAGCATGTGTCCGGCTGGGTTATGCTGCAACTTCACCCTGATTGATTATAGGCCTAGCAGTTAGGAGAGGAGGTAGGAACAGCTTATGAGGGGGCCACCTGTTGCCCTGTAGGGGAAAGTTCTCTCTATTGTCTTCCTTTGCTGGGAGAAATTTTAGCTCCTAATGGTGTGGAGTAGGACATGTCTGAAGGCCTCAAAGTTTTGAGAAATAAATCTTTGGAGGCATCTACCCCAATATCTTAAATATACATAAATATAAAATATACATATATATGTATTCATGTACATGTATATATAATAAATCATATACATAATATACATGCAGGTATATACATATACATATGCATAATATACATGCAGGTATATATATGCTGTGGTCCCCAACCCCTGGGCCGCAACCCAGCAGTGGTCTGTGGCCTGTTAGGAACCAGGCTGAGAATCACCACCTGAGCTCTGCCTCCCCTACCCCCAGTCCATGGAAACATTATCCTCCATGAAACTTAGGAACTGGGCCACACAGCAGGAAGGGAGCTGTGGGCAAACTAGCAAAGTTTCATCTGTATTTACAGCCCCTCCCCGTAGCTCACATCACTGCCTGAGCTCTGCCTACCCCTCTTCCTTCCATGGAAAAATTGTCTTCCATGAAACTGGTTCCTGGTGCCAAAAAGGTTGGGGATGGCTGCATATAGATACGATACATGGCTTTCCCGGCGAGGCCCTGATTTTGGTATACTAGAGATGTCTTGCTTGAGCACTTGACTGAGTCTTTGTCATTCAACAGGGCTCTCTGGAGCAAAAGCAGCCCCTTAGGGGAGTCCTGTTTTGGTGGGAAGGGCTAGGCCAGACACCCCCACCTTGTCCAGGCATTGGCTGGGGGCTGCCCCAGGAGGAGTGCAGTGTGCCCATGGCTGAGGCTGAGCCTGAAGGCGCTAAGAGCTGGAGACTGTTGGCCACTCATGGTGGCCTTCTCGCATCTCTCTTGCAAGAGATCTGCGTGGTGCATCTCCATGTCTGCCACGACCAACAACTGCATCACTTCAAACTGGCTCAAACCTGACGATCTTTTTCACAGAAAAAAATGTAAGGAACTTAAGGAAATAAAACAAACAACTTTCAGCACAGAAGACCCATTCTACCTGTTTTTAGGGAATTATATATTTTTTGTTTTGTTTCAGCTGTCTTTCCTTTTGCCTAAAAGGCAGCATCGATCTGTGCCATCTTTACAAAGCACGAATATCTCAGGCGACTACCTTCAAGACACCCCCTCCCCAGCCCCCCGTTTAAATCTTGTCAGGAGTCTTTGCCCACCTTACACCCTCAGCAAAATAAGTCTTTCTGCGGACACAGCATGAAAAGAGATTTCTGTCACTTGTCCACCTGTGGCCACGGAGCACATACCCAGAACATGTACTCATCGACCGGCTTCCCAGCCCGACGGCTGATCCGCCAGACCAGTCTCTCCCCGAGAGTGCTCTCTCCTCGCAGCCCAGCCGGGTTCTCAAAGGCCCATTCATTTATGCCACCGTCTTGTCCCAGCAGCATTTATCCCAGTAGCAGTGCTGCCTCAAGAAGGGTGAAGCACCTCAAATGGGTCAAGAGGGCTGAGATATAAATATCCGTGAGTGCATGAAAAAAGAAAAGGAAAGCAATTAGTATGCCACTGGCAGTTTTTAAAATAGAGCCAACTATTGCTTCAGGACTTTTAGGTTGATACCAGGCTAAAATCCTAATAAAGGCTGGGCAACCAGAATGCCTTTCTGGTTGAGTCTTGGATTTGAGCCTAATTTCATTTTAAATGGGCACCCCCAAAACTAGATTTTCTGTTATACAAATATGTGCCTTTTGGGGGAAAACAGTCATTTGACATCTGTGAGTAAATATATGTGGAGGATCCATAATACCAGAGAGAGAATAAACAATGTGTGAAACCTGTTAAATTATCACAGATTTTGTTGAAAAATATTGGGTAATTTAAGCTAAAAAAGAAAAAATAGTTCCCCAAACACTCTTGTCCATTTTAGGGCAGCTTGCTTAAACCTGGAATTATATCTCTTTCAGACAGACAGTCAGCATTCAAATATCTGGTAGGAGAAAATTTGGAGCAATTTTTAAATTCGCATTGATTTATAAAAGAGTTTCTTTCTGCTACATTCATATTACTCCTTTCACAATAAATTTCATTTTAAACATTTTGAACAGTAGATTTAGCTTATGCCTTAGCCAATTTTTCTCATTCCACATCTACCGGATGCTTGGGAGCGTAGAACCTAAGACGTTTCGTTTTTCCCTCGTTCACAATGCCTTTTAAATTATGCGCTTAGTGCAAATTTTTATCAGGAGAGGCCTATCTTCCCCCACCTCACTTCCCTCACCTCACTTCCCCCGCAATGACCCTCACTGGGCACCAGGCGAGGTTTCCAGGGCATAGTTTGGGGTTTTCCCTTGTGAAAGCTCAAAGCCCGCACTCACTGGGTGCTTGGTTCGGTTTTGCCTGAAAAGTGCCCTGGCCTCTCCCCTGCACAGCGGTCGATCAGAGACAAAAGAGAAGGAATGAAGCCTAGAAAAGTTTGGAAAAGTTTCTTTAAATACTTCGTGCATACCTGTGAAAAAACAGAGTAGAGCCTATCTGTGGCGACTGTTCAAAACCAGAGAAACAAAAAAAGACTTTAGTGGAAAACCAACTTCATTTAAATGTTGGAGGCAGCAAAGCTTTGTTTGGAGTTTGAATCCCATGCCGGTGGATGCTAATTCTGTAACGTTATACAGTTGCCTTCTTTTGGGTACAAAGGTAGAAGAGGGGGGAGGTTTCTTTTGTGTTTTTCAGTGCAAAGTGATTCTGATCAGAAAGGACCAAAGTTTCAGCTCCAAGTACCTGACATTTCCATCTGAATCTACTTTTTTTTTTTTAAGGGGGAAAAAAAAAGGTCTAGTTTTTCAGGAAAAGAACCTCTCTCTACGCAATCCTGAAACTGATCTTTAGATTTACTTTTCCTTAATCAATAGAAAAAAACTTGATTGCAACTCAACACTTGCCTGACTCTAGCACAGGACTAACTTAATTTTTGGTTTTAAGAGTACGGGATTCAGACGTCATTTCAGGAATCAGAAATAATTGGCAGCAAGTTGAGGAGAATTGACATGAATTCTTGTTTTACCAAGATTTGACTTAATATTTCTGACTCAGTCCCTCCAGTCTCTGCAGAACAGGTTAGTGGCATTTTTCATAAATACAAATATCTAAACGAATCTTCCTTACTGCTCTCTGGACAGTTTCCCTTAAGGGCTCAAGTCTTAAACTTGTACGGCACCTGCCTCCGCTAAAGCTGCATCCTGATCTCTAGTAAAGTCTTTGTGCCATTTTCAGCAATACTGACTAATATTTAATATGTGCTTGAAATGTCAATGTGTGTATTTGACAGCTAAAGATTTACAATGAAACTCTCACAGGATAAATTCATGGCTTTTTCCATGAAAGCCTGGCTGAAGAATTGTGATAACTTCAAGTGATAAGAGGAGGGTTTTTATTTGTAAGAATACTGTCGGCAGCAAACTTCATGGTCTAGCCATGCAGTTTGATTCTAGTGTCTAATTTGAGCTTGCATCTGTCTTCACATTGCAGCTTTGCAGAGCGGCACAGACCAAACACGCTCCTAATGAAGGGTAAAGCAACCTAACATGAAAACAAGTTCATTTTCGCAATGTTTCTTCCTTTAACTAACTTGCTGGAACTAACGACTTGCTTGTGCACTGGATTCTATTTTTATTGTAATTCCAAGGAGCAATCCTGGAGTGGTCCTTTTGTATTACCAATGTAACTATCATTCATTTCACATGCAAAGTCAGGGGACAGAGTCCTAGACTACCCATAAATCTGGCCAGTACTTCAAAATGATGGATTGGCTCCTTTCTATGGGGAAGGTGATGGCAAACTCTAAATCCTCCTACCTGTAGAACCACACTGTGTTTTGGCTGACTTTCTTTGATCCTAATGGAAAGCTCTGGAGAAAATTAAGAAAGCCAGGTCTCACCGAGGATGTGATTTCTGTTCTACAGGCACGACCCAGCACCCTCAACGTTAGAGTTGGGTCCTCTAATTTTCAGTGATCACTTAGATGCCTTTACTCATTGCTGGTCTCGTTGGTTCTGTAGAATTGCCTGACAATTTCAATGATCTCATCACACTGTCAGACTGGCTTCTTCTGGGGGTCTAATTTGTTCATGGAGTGTGGAACTTAGGAGGACCTGCCAGCATTCAGTGAATCGCTTCTCAACTCAGAACTATTGATGCTGTTATGTGAATTTGTTCTATGATGGTTGTGATGTGTCCCGGGATTTGCCACCAAACACACCTGGTGTTCTATTTACTGTGGCAAGCTGGGGATTTTTTTTTTCTTTTTCTTTTTAAAATTCCAGGATGAATTATTCATCATTACTTAGAATTTGGGTCTCTTTCATCTTCGCACTTGTACGGCACCAAGGTGAGTACTACAGAATTCCATAAAGCTCTTGATTAGCATGCTCTTGAATTTATAAAGAGAAGCTTTTATTGGAACCATAATTGTAAGGGCAGGTGTACATGTATCTACAGATACAACCAGAAAAATGTAAATTAAATTCTGTTGTCAAGGGCAAAACTCATTAACTTTGAATGGTGTTTGCTTACATTCCCACTTTTTCTTATTTAACTTTGAACACAATTTTTATATACCAGGTTGCTCTGTATTAATGGAGTAGATCTTTAAAATAATGCAAAATATTTTCATTAAAAGTAGATGGGATAGGTGTGTGTGTGCACCCCCATGCTTGATCATTGATTCTCGTTAAATCATTTAACTTATGGTGGACACTTTAAAGAATATACTTATTTTAGCCAAAAATTAGGAAGTTATAATGGCATTGTGACTTGTGTATCAGCAACCTTTTAATGATCAAAAACCTAAAACCACAAGTGAAATAAGATAATTACCCTCCTCTTTGTGACTCCTTTTTCTCTGTGTTGTGTTTCCCTGCGTATGTGAAAGGCCACGTGCATTTCTTTCTACTGTTTTTTTGTTTGTTTTTTTTCGGATTTTAGACAAGAAAAATGGGACAGAATATGTAGATTTTAAATTTTTATGGCTAAAATTCTAAAGCACCTGTCTTCATTTTGCTGGTTTGTTTGGTTCAGCTGGCAAATGGCTACAAGCCTAAAATGATCATATCTATATACCCTTCGACAGCGCCAATATTTTTACATTTAAAAAGTTAGAGCAAGTAAACCAGGGTGTGAAACCCCATAATGATGAAAGGATCCCAGTGACTTCAATCTCCCACCTGTACTCCAGGAAAGTACATTTTATTTGGTGAAAGAAAGAAAATCTGGAAACACAGTCATGTTAATTGTGAAATTCTCAGCCTAGGACAAGCATGGGTAGTGACATTCTTCGTTTCACTAACTCTGATTCTATGGGGATAGGCCATGCTGCCAACTGCTATATATTCTTTAATAATAATAATGGCTTCTGAGATGGAACCTATTGTAGTTTAAATCTACTCCTTTTTAGAAAGCACCCGCATTTTCATTTGATGAGTATTTATTATTTACAACATTAGATGTTTTTATTGTGTATATTCTTCTTAAAATTGAAAATTTTTAACTGCTCATTCTTTCCTATTCAAAATCACAAACTAATTAGGATCACTCATGAAGAGAAGAATCTTGTAAACTTGCCTCGCCATTGGCACAGAGAGAGAAGTTGGGGGTCAGTCTTCAGGGCCATTGTTTTCTGTCTCCTCCGGCTTTTTCCATTCCTCCATTCTCTAGGCAGATTGCCCAGTGCTGTCCCATATACCAGCTAATCTTTCCATGAAAATGATTATAATTCAGTGTGAATTTGAGCCCTTACTCATACTTGGACAAGAGTCCTAAGAAGTTCCCCATGAAGGATAAATCCATGACATGACTTGATTTGTTACTATTAACTTAGGAAAGTTTATCACCCTTCAAATTTAATAGGTACCTGTGTATAATGCTGTGGTAGAGATTATAAAGATATATTTTTAAAAATTCCTACTTTCTAGGAATTTGGAATTTTTGACTGTTATATAAATAGGAATGTTAGAAGACCCCTCTTCCCCTACTGATCGTGCCATTAAATACAGCTCATCAGCTGAGTGCTCCTGAGATTAAACTAGCCACAGCACCCCCTAAAGGCTCGAATCTGGTGGGCATCTCAGAAACTTTTGGGGCTCGGGGAATGATGCATATACACCAAGAACCAGACTAGTTTTCCCCACTCCCCTCTGATGTTAGCACTTGGAAAGAAATGAGCTGTCCCTCCAGGTGGATTTCCTCTTGCTCCCTGCTCAAGAACCAGAGAGCTGGCACTTTTCCTGGCCCTGCCGGGCTGCTTTCTGGCCTCCGAGCTCTTTTGTGTGAGCTGCTGTCTGCTCACTGCACGGCTCCCAGAGGAGCCAGATAACCCGTAGGGAGTTGCTTGCCAGGATATCAGCCCATCTGTGCAGAGCGGGGGCCTGCCCAAGGCGAGGGCCCGGCAGGAGAATGGGGCGTCAGCATCGGGCTGGCAGCGAGAGCAGGTACCTCAAGAACTGTGGCCAGACACCCCAAATGGATTTGCCACTGCCCCTGAGAACTAACAAACAGTTTTTTTTAAAAAGAAAGAAAACAGGAAAAAAGAGAAAGAGGATGTTCTCTAGTTTTATTTTCTTTCATTCAAGAGAAGAAAGGACAGAGGCATAGACAAGTGACACCCAAAAGGTAGATTATTTCACAGATGCCATTAGACCCGATCCCCAAGTAATGCAGACTCTGGGGAACCTGTCTCACTTCTCTCACCAACCTGGGCCACACCTCACAAGAGTCTGGATGGGAATCTTCGGAGCAGAGCGCCAGGTTGCCAGCAGAGGTGGCGACCCTGCTGTGTGTCCGTGTGATGACTCTCACCTGTGGCCAGGACACGTCAACGCCCTGCACCTCCTCTCCCAGGTTCTCACTGGCCAACCTCCATGCCCGGGAGGATCCCATGTCTGTCTTTTACAAACAGCAGCTGGGCATGGAGCCTCTTGGGAGCGGCCCTCAATCAAGGTCATTCATGAACCAGTTACTACAAACCCTCTCCTCCTCCTTTCGTCCTGGTTCCAACTGTTGTTCATTTCCTTCTGGGATCTGATATCTTCTACTATCATGCATCAGGAGGGCGGGAACCCCTTTCAGGAAAAGACACGACAGCGGGATTTTTGAGCTAGAAGGGAGCTTCATAGCCATGGCCATTCCGGATCTAGAGGCTGCCTCTCTGTACCCAGAGAGCTCCAGGCAGGGGTGACTTCCAACCTTCCAGCCAGTGGCAACTATGGCTCTCACCAAGAGCTATGGAAGTCTAGGAACAAAGTACAAAGTGCCTTCTCCCAAGGAAAAATGATATCTCTCCCATTCTCCCTGTCCCCAAGGCAGAAGCTAATGCACCATGCGTGGCCTAGGTCTAGGCCGAGTGAGAAGGCAGCCTGCCTGTGTTCGGCTCGCAGGCCTTACTGAAGGAAGCCGGCTTTAGCAGGTCGGAGGGAAGTGGCTTGCCAAGTGGAAGAGGGAGCTGCCATCTATCTAACCACCATCTCTCTCGACAGCTCAGCCCAGGGAGCTCATGTATCCATTTTGGCAGAATGACACCAAAACCCCTAAAGTAGACGACGGAAGCTCATCCGAGATTAAGTTGGCCATCCCAATTTTCTTCTTCGGCGTTCCTTACCGCACTGTCTACGTAAGTGGAGAAGCAGCCCAGCTGTTGCTCTGTGGCTCTCCCTTTCGTTTGCCATTAAGAAAAGCATTTTAAGTACCTTCTTCCAGGGCTCCAGGAATGGAGGATTTATTGGCAGCCAAAACGACAAGTTCTGAGATTTCATGAGCTGATGGGTTTTATGATTAAGAAAGTGGAAGGTATATTTAATGGCTAATGTTCATAGTAGAGGAGTATACAGGGCAATAAATTGCTTTTGTGGGTGATTAAACATAGAAGGGAAGCAGAGGTCCCAACGCCATGAACATTATTTCTGCTACTCAACAAGATAAAAGGATACAATGAACCACAGTACTAGCAATATAATTTTTCTTTCCCTTCTGGGGGTGTGAAAAGTTTAGGCATCTGCTGTTCTTGGGCTTCCTACCAATTTGGAGCGAGTCGGGACATCGTAGAGGGGTAATCAACTATTATATGAAAGTTGTTTGCAGAATTGGCCACCCTCACCGGGTGTGCGGATATGCCGCAGGGGCCCACTGTCACACCTGCACTAAGAAATGGTGCCATTTGCAGTCAGAGCTCTCCTGGGCACCTGTGTTCTTGGGTCATGTTTTAGGATCATCCGGGTTTGCTGCTGGTGAGACTTGCACATGGAGAGGAAGATTCAGGGCGCTGAACCTGTCTTTATCTTTGGCCATAAAGAACTGGGTCAGGCATATATAGATCATATCATATCCTGTTCTAGTCTGTGTCCTGCCCTGGAGGAAGAATGAATCTTTAAGCATTCTACCCATGGCCATTTGCACATCTTGGACCTCTGTTGTCCCCAACTTTTGATTTATAGCTCATGGCTGATTCCCCCTGGAAATAGTTCCCTGTTCCCTGACCTAACCAGTGGTCCCTGACTGAACCTGCAGCACCTGCAGCACTTGGGCACTTGTTAGCAATGTCACCTCTCAGCCCCACTCCAGCCCTACTGAACAGAAGCTCTGGGGGACAGCCCAGTAATCTGTGTTTTAATGAGCCCTCCACGTGGTTCTGGTGCCCACAAAAGTCTGAGGACCACTGACCTTACCCATGGAATATAATCGAAACCCATGTGAGCCATCGCCAGCTGCCTCTGCTAGTCTCTGTGTTTAATTACACCTATTGTTCCCTAGCAAACACTTCACTCCGCATCCCGACATGCCTTTTATGCTCTACGCACAGCAGGGCCTTCCCAGTCTGTATCGGTAACAGCTTGCTGTAAATTTTGGGATGTGTTGACCTGATTTTGGCGATGAGAAGGGAGTGCAGGACTTCCATTCTGGAAGCCTTAGCCTCCCAGGCCTCTAGCATGAATGTGTTTAGTTACGTTCCTCCTTGTCCTCCATTGCCGTATGTGACATGGAATCGGAAGAATTCTTTCTTGCCCTTGCAAAAGGACGGTCCTCAGTTGGAGGCAGATGTGTTTGAGGATAAATTGTTCCCTGCGATTCCAGCACTTTGAGTAGTGCAGTCTTTTCCAAGCCCCTGAGTTGTTGAAGACAATAGGCTGTAAATGTCCTTGTGGCTCAGTCTCAGCTTCCTGTCCAAACCCCACTCCCTTGCTTCCAAACACGCAGACGGACCTGTGCCCCAGCAATTGGTAACTGACCTCTGGGATCTGGGTCACTGTTAATGTCCATAATGTTACTGATTAACAGGAGCACAACAAATAATTAGGATAGATAGGAAAGTGATCTCTAGGTTTTCTGTATCCAAGAGTTGCAAGTATTCCTGTCACAGGCATTTGTGCTGCTGACGCCATGCAAGGCACGGGGTTAGATCAGTTTGCTATCCAGTGCAGAGCTGCAGACGCAGGTAGGGGCTGAACTGTTTACAGGTCCTGTGTAGACAGACGGTACATAGTGGATTACGATTTGCAGGAAGGTTCCGTACTTTAATAAGTTTACTAAGCCATTATGAAGAAATCACCATAGGATAGTTATTTGCATATATGATGTAAGGTATTAATGTCTCAATTTTCGTGCAGCAAGTGTACAAGCAGCTATTAAACTACACCCGCTGGAATGGAAGTGGGCATCAGGAGGTCTTAACCTTGTCCTTATTCTGAGTACAGAAGTGGTTGTGACACAGCAATGGAGGTCTTTATATATCTCATCCAGAGCAGGAGATGGCTCATCCTGAGATCGGAGTTTGATGAAGGAGTATTTCATTTATCTTTGTCTGACCCTTCTGCTTTGTCACGAAATAGGAATCAAGGCATAATATGGGGCTTCAATATTTTTTTTAATTTTTTAATTTAACTTTGCTTTCATCTTGTTTGTTTTTCTTGTATATTTTGCATCTGAGACTCTGGATCTATCTGTCTTTGTTACTCACATTGCTCCCTGGCTGGCCCAGTGCACGTGTGTGCACGCACACGCCCAGCACACAGCACACCCTGCCCTGTGCACACCAGCACCCACACTCACACACACACACACCACACCCAGTACACATACACCTCTCATAAAGTACACACACATACTCTCATGTGCATGCACAACCCAGGAGCATTTGATAAGTGTAAATAGAGATAGGACAGAAAACATGAAAATGACACTGATTGTTAATAAGAAACAAAGCTGACTACAAATTGAAAGTGAAAGAAAACCGATGAGTTTGGAAGTAAATGAGCCTCTTAGTTTGAGCATTGCAGGCTGGTGTTCAGGGGGTCATTGTAAGTCAGTAATTTCAAACTTGTTTTCATTCATATGATTAGGCAAATGTCTGTCTTGGTTTGCAACTCTGAAGTTGTCATGGTTTCAGATCCACTGTGCAAAAACTCCTCTTATTTCTGTAGGTCAACAACAATGGCGTTGTGTCCTTCAACGTGCTAGTGAGCCAGTTCACGCCCGAATCTTTCCCCCTGACGGACGGGAGGGCCTTCATTGCCCCATTTTGGGCAGATGTGCACAATGGAATTCGAGGCGAGATCTATTACAGAGAGACCATGGACCCTGTCATCTTGAAAAGAGCCACCAAGGACATCAGGAAGTACTTCAAAGACATGGCAACCTTCTCTGCCACTTGGGTTTTCATTGTGACATGGGAGGAAGTCACGTTTTATGGAGGCAGCAGCACTACACCTGTAATAATTCAAATTTTCCACTTTCCACCTCATATCCTGACATCTAATTCTTGTCCATCTTCACTACCGTGAAGGAGCGTAATTGTTAGAGCTGAGGAATGTCAGTTCCCTTGAGTTAAACTAATGAGTCTTGCTACCCACTTTCCAGGAAACAGAGGGAAATACCACAGCTAACCAGTCCAGTCAGCTGTAATATTTGAGAAGATGTGTCACTCTTATCACAAATCATTATGAATGTCTAAAAAGAACCCCTCAGCAATTTCCTTGCACTAAGTAGCATTCCTATTTCGCAGGAGAGTGATTAAGGCACTGAGACCTGTTTCAGGCCACCTGATTAGGAACCCATCCAGGGACCCCTAAAGTCTTTTTCTCTTGCCAGAGGCACAAATATTTATTTCCACCCCTAATTTTCTCCCCTCTGTCCCACCAATAAAACCTGGTCGGAAGAGAAAAATAGGGTTCCAGATTTGGGCACAAATGATCTGGCTCATTTTGTTACATTATGACTATATTTTTTATTGTGACCAGGGTTGAAAGTATTCATATTTGATGTTAATTAGAGTGGGCAGTTAAAGCGTTTCATGAATAAAGTTTCAACATCTGCTCTGAAATCCCAAATGAGCAGTCAAATAAAAGTCAAATAAGAAAGATTATCGCTGGCATTATCGTAGAGATAATCAACTTTCCACATAAAGGGACAGAATGCAGTTCTCACAAAAGCCTGCAGCTTATGTGAGTGACTTTGGCAGTGGGGAGTTTTGAAGTAGCAGACGCGTCTTCAACTGTATAATTTCTAGTAAGCAAAGATACTCAGAAATCTGCCCTCCCCTTTCTTAGGATTATTTCCAATTCCATCTGTTTTCCAATTTCCTTGGCAATGAGTCAATTGTTTAGGGGTGGAACAGAAACCACAGAGTTAGAGAGAGGTGAGAAAGTGCTGGGATTGCAGTTCAGAGCTGGGACACTGTGAGCACATTGTGTTTTAGCACCTTCTGGCCAGCGCATCAAGAAGCACTTTGTCGCTAAGAGGTTCTGTGGAACAGAAAGACACACGTTTAAACAGTGGATGCATTGGCTAGAAATAACCTCTAAAGAAGCATACATTTCCCTCTGTCATGTTATAGATCGCTAACAACTCCTCGGGTGATGTTTTATGTCCTTTAAGCCTCATAGCTTACAGTGTTAGAATGCAGGATGCCAGCAATCTATAAATTTTAGTCAGTGGGAGTAGAAAAAAAAAAAAGAAATGCCCATCAAATGCTGACCACCTTTTTTTCAACAAAACTTCCATTGGCAATAAAAGTGGCAAGATAATTTAGATACTTTCTGGTTTGTACTTTGGAGTAAATTTCTGAACTAGGTGAGAACTCTTTCTATGAGGATGAATGAGGTAACATCTAAGTGCTTTGAGTTCCTTGGAGAAAAAGGATGCTATAGTCTTCCAGAGCTGCAAAATTGTCCATCCATCCCTGCTTTTGAAATCGGCCCCACCTCTTCCATCCCATCTTCTAGGTTTCCCCTTCTATCCAGGAACACATTTCATCGGGCCAGCTAAACGCTGGGCGTGAGAGATCTTTTTTAAAGGCAGAAAGTCTCATGGAAGCCCAACAGAAAGGGAAGTGACTAGGCAAGGGCACATATTTGCTTCAAAAAAGGAAAACTAATATTTACTGATGGCTTATATGTGTCCGGTGCTGTGATAGGCTATTTTTGCATAGCATTGAACCCTCACAAAAATGTTCTCTGACAAGTACTATCTCCACTTTCAAGGGGAGGGAGCAGGCCCAGAGAGGTGAAGTAACTTTCCCAAGTGCCAGGAAAAGGGCTTCACACCTCCTGGGAGGCAGAGCAGCAGTTCAAAGTCTCCTGACTCCTGAATCCTGAGCTCTTCTTTCCTTAGCTGCTGCCTCTAGGTATTGCTAGGAGTCCTCCGCAGCAAAAAAAAAAAAAAAATAATAATAATAAGGTTTAGCAAGAATTGAAAAACATGGTGTTACAGAAACAGAGCCTGAAGAGTCTTAGAATGAATGTTGAAGAGCCCTGTAGTGCAGGCAGGGGAGCATGCATATGGCAGTCAGCCCTGGGGTGGCGTTAGGATGGCGAGTTGGTTTGGAGGTGACTTCCAGGCCTGGAAATGGGTTGCTCTCAAGACCTCCTTGGACCAAAGCTATTTCCAGCTTCATTTTGAGAGAAGGAATTCACTTCTGAAGGAGAACCTTGGTCTGAAGGAGGGTCCAGCTTTAGTCCTTGTGTGACCTTGACTTTGCACCTGCCCCTTGAACCTGACCCTGCTAGTAGTGACCTTTAAGCAATTTTGAGCTGATTGCTCACAAATCTCTGTGTCCCACTTTCCCCTTCTGTTGAACAGAGCCAGAGAGTGAAGGCATACACCTGAGCAACCCTATCATAAACGCCATCAGCCGTGGCCAGCACAGAGCTTGGGAAGAAAGTTCTTTACAAAAAGGGCTCTTCTTTACTTGCACCTTGCTTCCTTTCCCTGGGACTGTCTAGAATGGGGAGATCTGGGACTTCCAAGATCCTCTACCCCAGTCTGATTACACAGGATAAGGATTTGGGTCTTCCTCTGCATCGGACCTGGTATTAATCAGGAAGGTATCAAGCGCTAGGTTTGAATAGGAAAAAGGTCAATGCAGCCTCTCCTTTTAACACTATTTTTTTTTAATTTCCTGAAAACATGTGACAAGGAGTAGGCTTTAGCAAAGAGAGAATGTAAAGAACAGAGTTTGCTACAGCTTATTTCTGAAAACTGTTGCAGGGTTCATTTGAATTTATACAACATCTCTGTCCTTAAAAGTTGAAAATTAAGACATCATGTAATTAATGACAGTGCTCTAAAAGACTGGGAGCTCTGGCTCAAATCCTATTTTCTGTTGCTGCAGCACTGAGAAATTTCCAGTAACTCATTTCCCTTAGGCCTCAGTTTTCTTAGTTAGAAGATGGGAATTGGCAAAAAAAAAAAAAAAAAAAAAAAAATCATCCATCTTAGTGTTGGTCTGAGGTACATCTGAGTGTTGGCAATTTTGAGATATAAAGGGATACACAAATGCTTACTTAGAAAGGAGCAATTTCTCCCCACAAAGTGCTTTTAAAAAATCACTTTCCAACTTCCATTTTAAAAAAAGGAGACATCGCGGCAAGCTTAGCGCTGTTCTCCAGGAGGGGAGAGAGCAATCCACGTGACCTCTTTAGTCTCCCTGGTAGCATTGCTCCCTCACCCCCCACAACCCACCCCTGCCCACCCGCCCTGCCACGGGAACAGGTGATGGCATCCTGTCCCTGGCTCTACTCTTTCCTGTAGCTCATTCTCATGCTGCCATCTATAGGTGCTCTCGTATTATCACAGGCTTAGCCAGGTCTCTGAATTTTCTGTCTGCTACAAATCAGCGATGGAAGTGGGTGCTGAGTCAGACTCTAGGTTTATCTCAGGCAATTTCTCTTTTAGATGTACAATCCCACATGCCTTGCTTTTCCCACCGGAGGTGAGAACAAATTCAGAGAGGAGGCAGAGCTTGAGGGCCCGGCTGCCTGGGGGCGGGAAGGGCACGGGGTGAGGGGAGGATCTCCTTGGGGTGCGAAGACCCCCTTGGGGAATGGCAGTCGTGGGACCACGCATTCCCATCCTGTAGGTGAACACCTTCCAGGCGGTCCTGGTGTCTGATGGCTCCTACACATTCACGCTCTTCAATTATTATGAAATCAACTGGACCACCGGCACAGCGAGTGGTGGCGACCCCCTGACGGGTCTTGGTGGAGTGATGGCACAGGTAGGTGGCTCTCCACTTCACCCTCCTGCATGTTTCCATCGCTGCACTCTCTGCTTAGGTGATTCAGCATCCAGGAGGGAGTCCTGCCAATAGCTCTTAACTAGAGAAGCGTATCTGATCTTGCAGGTAGACTAAGAGGCTGGTTGTGCCCATCTTTGATACCCGGCTCCGGGCGTGGGATGGATGAGGCAGGCCTTTCTCACCTGGAACGGTTACCCCAGTGACTCTAGGAAAAGGAGTCTCTTGATTTCAAGTGTGCTGGATTCTGAAAATAAGGCAGTAGGGCCAGTTAAGCAATGGGGCTGGTATATGTACTCAAAAGCCTTGTCTTCCTTTTGTGCTCCAGGCAGGATTTAACGGTGGAAACCTCACCAATTTCTTCAGTCTCCCGGGGTCAAGAACCCCTGAGATTGTGAATATCCAAGAGACCACGAACGTCAATGTTCCAGGCCGCTGGGCATTTAAAGTGGACGGGAAGGAAATTGACCCAGCCAATGGCTGCACCTCCAGGGGTAAAGCTTTTCCTCTCATCTGCAGCAAAGCAGGGTTTGTTTAGTTTAGATTGACAGGCAAGCTTTTAAGCCACGGGGGCGGACTCATTCCTGATGCCTTACTCTTTTGACATCGCTCAGCTGGGTAATGGAGATCAAGGTAATTTTAGCATGCACATTCATCACGCCGGGAGCTGGAACCCTGCCTGCGCTACACTGTGGCTTTGGAAGTCCTTGCTTGAGGTGTGCACAGCTCTCAGCTCTGAACCACTCCAAGAAGGACCAGGATCTTGAGTGATTTCTCAGCCAGAGGGACAAAAGGAAGCTCTCCCATTTAACATTTTTGTTGTTTTTGTTGCCATTCCAACCCCCCCCCCCCCCCCGCTACCTTTTTGTTTTTCTTCTCATCCTCACTCTCCCTCTGCCTTCTGCACTTTGTAGACCCACAAGAGTGGGTGCACTTGGAATGTTGCCAAGTCCCTACAAGGGTAAGTCAGTATTTCCTAGTGTGACTAGAAAGAAAGAAAGAAAAAGTACCACAGTCTTTAAGGTAATCATTCCTAAAATCCTTCTAGCAGCAGCAAGACATGCAGGAATTTGGGGAGAATTAAAGCTGGCTTTGGGTCTCTGCCACCAAACTGTAGTTGAACCTTGATGGATTTCCTTTACACTGGCATCCAAAGTTCAGAGCCTTCTCTGAACTATCAGAACCTCTTTGGGTGTGTAGAATAGCCCTGGACTCTCCCAGGAACATCCCAGTTTATGGATTCCTGCTTCATAAGAAGGACTCTTAAGTGTCCAAAAGTATTCAGAAAACAGAATTTTTTTTAGCAGTTCTGCTTCCAGGACTGGAGTCTATAGTAACTAGAAGCAGAAAATCATGCATCTGTATATCTATTCATCCACCCACCCATTCATGCACCCCTTAAGCCATGCAGCCTGACATCACATCTTTCTGCAGAACATTTTAAGAGCCCCAGCGAGGTGCCGGCCACTCTACTGGGTGCTGGAGATGAAGGTGCTCGAGCCACCCATAACATTTCCATGGACAGGAGACAGCCACGGGAACAGTGGTGGCGTGGCACAAGATGTATCAGGATCGACATTGAGTGCAGGGTGCTGTGGAAGCACAGAGGAAGGCCCCGGGGAAACAGTTCCCAGGTCTCTGAGAAGGTGCTGGACAGGGGTGCGGAGGTCCCTTCCCTCCTCAGATAGAAAGCTCGGCCTGCGCATCTCGGCAGCCCAGGGAGGCCGCAGGCTTCCCTCCCGGCTCCGCTCCCATCTGCTTACCGTGCAGAAGAGCAAGGTGCACGTGGTCTGGGACACCATGCTCTCTGCCCCGTCCCCGGCGCTGTGGTCAGGCTTCCCAGACCTCTGCACTTGCTGTAAGTCCTTACAGCCTAGGCATCCTTGCCCCTGTGGACTTTATTATAAAGTCCCGCATGTTCAGAATGGCAAATAAATGTTTGGGAGATAAGCTGGTATTAAACTGAATTTGAAAGAATCGGGTTCCAGAGCTCGCCAGGATTTCAGAGGCGCGCCCTCCTCCCTCGCGGAGTGTGAATGCAACATCGCTTCAAGCCCGTGGGAGGCGCCACGCCAATGCCACGGTATCTCTCTCCCCTATAGGCCTGGCCCCGGGGCCTGGTCAGTCACACACCGTGCCCCAGACACCTCTTCCCCTTCGTGCGAGCGTCGCACGCACAGCCGACTGGCCGTGGCCACGCAACGCCAGCGCCCAGTGACGGCCTCTCACCTGAGTCCTGGGAAGGAAATGTCGTGATAATGGAAAACATGGGCTCGCAGAGCTGCGGACTTGGCCAGCTGCCAGCTGTGTACAAAGTCTTCCCTCTGACTTCATTCTTTTCCTCCTGAGTTATGGGTTCGGGTTGCATATACAGGACAAATTCAATATCCTTATACAGACTGCCACGCATCTTTATGTGCCTCTGGGCATATATCAATCTAATGAGATTGGGCTTTGGCCTGGGTTATAGCAGGGAAAGTGTCCTCTAGAGCTGTTTTATTATATTATCATTTCACAAACAAAATTATCTCGCAGAGTCTACCTTTTGGTCCAAACCTCCTCTATTCAAAGGCATTTTCCTCTCATTTATTGGAAGCCGGAAAGGGCAGAGGCTGTTATAATATATGCATCCCTGAACTAGTGCCAAAGAGTGTAGGGCTGACGCATACAACCTAGTGGGAATGAATACATCTATTATCTCATTTTGGGGTCCTATTCTTACAGGCATAAAGTGTAATTATTCCTGTTGGGCAGATATAGAAAAGACTGTTACAGAGGCAGCCGTGCCTTCTGCTTGGGTTAACCTTGCAGCCTTGTGCTGTTTACTAGATACTCGGTTTTATGAAATCTTGAGAAATCTTAGCCAACCTTTTCAATCTACAGTTGCTCCTGGTGTAGGACGTTATTTACATTTCTTAATGTTGTGTCATTGATACCTTTCCTTTTCAGACTTTCTCAATTTACAAATGCTTTTACCTCTGTCATCGTGTGCTAGCTTTTTCATAGCATCATTGTTCCCTAGAAGACAGGGATGAGAAAACAGCATTATCCACATTTTACAGGTTAGGAAAACAAAGACATGTGGAAGTTAAGTCAGTAGTGTTGAAAATTGATTTCTTGACACCCACCTCCAACCAAGGATGAGATCAGAGCCCCCTGCCCAGAGATGTTTCTATTTCAATCGAAGGTTGAAGTTAGCAACTGGCATGTTACAAAGGTTTTTGGTGGGGGACATTATTTATTAGGGAAATGGTTTTAAAGACTGAATAATGAGTAGTGGATATTTAAAAAAAATAGCACATCCTTTAAAAACCATTCCCCTCCCCCCACCTCATTCTCCTCCTGACCTGGACTTTGTCAAGAAGTTCTGTGCAGTAGATAAAGAGAGAGGCGGCCTGGACTTGGACAGGGCCTAACATGGGGAGAGAAGACAACTTGTGCAGGTGTAAGTGCTGCCCGAGCAGCATCTGCAGGATTAACCAGCCGCTGAAGGTGCCAAGCAAGTGGTCAGCCCTTTCTAGAATCTTCCCAGGGAGTGTGGGATTTATACTTGTGCGTCGGACTCCTGCTTTGTACTATTGACCTTTTCTGGCACCTACTGGGCCCCCAACAAATAAATGTCTATTGCATGAATGAACAAATTAGCAAATAAACAGCGTTGCTGAGTAACCTGGTAAATTGGGTCTTCTTTCCGAATAGCCTTCCTCCTATTCCTGAAAGGGAGGACGTGACTCCCGAGTGTCCTAGCCTTTCCCGTGGATTAAGATAATGTGTCTTTCCCTGAGTGTGGCTTTGCTCACCAGCCGTGGAGATGATAATGCCAAGAGCTTAGACTGGATTCAGACAGACTCGGCTTGGAATCCTGGCTTCGCCACTGAGTTTCTGAGTGATCTCGGATGAATTACTCAACTTTTCTTAAGCCTCAGTTTCCTCACCTGTGAAATGAGGGTGACAATACCTACCTAATGGGGTTCTTGTGTGGATTAAATGGTATATGGAAGTAAAGCATTTAGCCCAACGCCTGACACAGAGGGTAAGCGCTCAATAAATGTTGGCTCTGATGTCATTATTCCCCAGGACAGTTCCTTCGGCGAGGGGAGGTGTTTTGGGATGACCTGAACTGCACCATCAAATGCCGCTGTCTGGATTTCAACAATGAGATCTACTGCCAGGAGGCCTCTTGTAGCCCCTACGAGGTGTGCGAACCCAAAGGCAAATTCTTCTACTGCAGCCCCGTGGAGACCAGCACGTGCGTGGTGTTTGGGGAGCCGCACTACCACACCTTTGACGGCTTCCTCTTCCACTTCCAAGGATCCTGTGCCTACCTGCTGGCCCGACAGTGTCTGCAGACTTCCAGCCTCCCCTTCTTCAGCGTGGAGGCCAAGAATGAGCACCGCGGGGGCTCAGCCGTCTCCTGGGTGAAGGAGCTCTCAGTGGAAGTAAATGGCTACAAGATTCTCATCCCCAAAGGAAGCTATGGGAAAGTCAAGGTGAGACCCTCTTCATCCTTCACGGGCAGGTGGAGAAGCTGGAGATCCCTCAGCCTGGGGAAGACTCCCTCAGCTCTACTGGCTCTGCTGTTTGTCTCTTGACGGTACCAAAGAGATGCATGGTTCTCTCTGCCTTGCAAATAGCTTATAAAATGTTTTACGGGACTAAATGTTATTGATCCAAGAGCTACCCTAAGCTCTCTCCTCAACATGCCTATCTGCTTTTTAACTTAGAGTACATTTATACTCCTAATTCCCTCATAAACACTATAGACGCACACACACATACACATGCATAGCTCAGAAGTAACTGGAAAGAGGTAAGTTTAGTTTCTCATGACCCTGGCTTGCTATAGCTTTAACCACACAGCCATGCCCTGGACATGGTGCAAATGCAGAGTACAAACCCCTAATTCAGTGCAGCCTTTGATTAATAATCCTCACAACCCCCCACAACCCCCATTCTCTTTGCCCAAGAGCTGCTGCTTCATTTTCAGAGAAACCTCCAAATTGATTGATGTCTCCAGAGACACCACCTGTGTGGGCCCCTAGGGTGGCCTTGGTGGCTTCCTTATTGAAGCCTGGGTGGGAAGGTCTGCAAAAGCTTTGCCTAGATACCCCTCTAACAGAACCCCCTACTGCTGTCTGGAATGACAGAGAAGAGCACGAGTCTCTGCTGGCCTGTTCAGCATATGCAAATGAGTCCTGTCACTGTCCACCTGGATTTCAAGCAGGGACATCGACAAAAGAGGGAGAGCAAAAAGCCACTAGCAATTACTCAATTTGTGGAGGTCCCAATTTTCATGATGTTAATGAAGGCCTTGTTGCAACCATGTATTTACTCGAGCAGTAATAACTGAGACCACGAGGGGTTGATTGCTGCAACCCCGTGCAATCCTTAATCCCCATGCATGGAGGTCATTACCGAGGTTACAACCAGAACTGATGCCGATGCAGGGATTTCTTTCTTTTTTTTTTAAAAAAAAAAAAAAGATGTTGTAGTTTTAATTGATGGAGCATGTCCAATAAAAGGCAGGACCAGGGAACTAATTCCACTTTTTCTGGCTCTGCCTTTCCTAAGTCTGTGCAGTTTATCAGTCTCATAATGAGGAAAGTGAGCTATTACTGTGGTTGCAATGCCAATTTGCTTGTTATTTGGTTAGTTCTCTCTAGGGACAGCTCCGTAGATCAAATCAAAGCTAAGAGTTCGGATGCAGAAGTTTGGAGGTTTTCCCTTTTAAATTTATATTGTGCTGTTGAACGCTATCCTCATCCTTGTAGATAGATGCTGGGATCTCAAGCTAGAAAAATTTTTCACTAGCTTTCTCCCGATCGCCTGTATTGTGGGGATGATGTGTATGGTATCAGTAGTTGAAAAAGAAAGCCTCGTGCTTTATTCCTACTTTCTGTTTTGATTAAAATTCTTTTCTGCTCACAGTCAGGTTATTTTTTTTTTTTTTTTAAGAAGGGAAGGGACACCGCTATTTCTTTCAGGCCCAGCAGCTCTGCTAATTTTGTGTGGCTCTGTTCCATCGTCCAAGCGTAGGGCACGCATTCCTCAATTTTCTGCAGCAACAGAGAGATGTGGATGTGAATGTAAATGTTTCAGAAAGAAAAGGTTGTGTGACTCCCACTGCAAGCGAACAATGGCTTCCTTTTCCTTTTGCCAAATGGTTTCCAAGCATCTCTGAATACACCTGCTCTGCTGGGGAAAGTGGCTTGGTGGACAGCAGGGCCCCGGCCCAGGGTGACATGGGGACAGGCAGGGAGAGGGCTGGGGGGCAGGAAGGAGCCTGAGACACCTGGCAGGAGCTGACTTCTTCAGCCACTCGGTGCCAGGCCAGCCATGGCCATTAAGATCTGTCCTTCCCAACAACAGAACCCATTTCTCCAACCCTGTTTCCATACGCTGGGGTTAGAAACTACGTTCTGTGTATGGATTTCCCCCCATTGAACTCTTTTCATATCGCAAAATAAACAATTTAGGACAATATAAGCTAGGAAAACCAGCATAACTAAAAATCCATGTATAATAAATATCACCTTCTAGCTAATGCTTCACCTGTTCTCATGTTTCTCCCCAAGGTGAACCCGAGTAGTTTAGGGTGCTCCAGTGAAAAGGGGCCATGGCCAACTAGTGTGTGGCGCTGAAGAGCTCACACTCTGGGGTCAGCCGCTCAAATCCCTCTGCCTCCACTGCCAGCTAGGGGCCTCTTTGAGTTGCCTTTTCTTTGTCTGTAAAATTGGGGTGGCCCTGTCTAGGAGGTGGGCACCTGGGCTGTAGCCCGGCCTCAGCTGCCTCTACTCAGCGCCAGGATGGAGGCAGCAGGGAGCAGTGGAGAGAACCTGGCTTTAGAGCCTGGCCAGTGGGAAGTCAGGCCCTGTCACCCACATGTCACGCCAGCCCTGATCCTCAATTTCCTCACCTGTAAAAGGGGAAGATGGTAAGGGCTTTCCAAGGTTGCCATGAGAATTAAATGGAATAGCCACACATGTGATGTCTGGTGCCAAGCTTGGCACACAGTAGGCACTCAGCGCATGCTGGTTTCACGTTGCCATTCCCAAGGAACTTTCCTTCAGTTCTAAGACCTATGCTTCTGCAGTTCTACCTCCCCCTCCTCCCCTTGTCCCTGACCACATCCTGGGAGAGACACAGCTAATGAGACAAATGACTAGAACACAGGGAGAAGAAGGGAGAGCAAAGAGGTGAGGTTCATTGGCCATTGGCTAAGCAAGAGTTGAGGTCCGAAACAAGAAAACACGTGTCAGGACAAGGGTTCTCTAGGAGCTCGTGCTCTGAGCACTGCGGAGCACAAACACAATGACTATAATTTGTGCTGAGAGTGACAGTGGGTGCAAGGAACACTTAGGCAATAAAAAAGGGTATTGACTGGGACCTATGGCTACCCAGGTGTAAGGCCAGCGTGAGTGGGACAGGGACACATTCATGGAATATACAGAGCCAGCCTACCCCATGGCTTCTGCTTTGGGACATAAGACTTTTCCTCTTAAATAAGAGCAGGAACGCACTCAGCAATTGATGTATTTGGCATTTATAGTTGTACCAACCTTGGGGAAGATTTCCCTTTCTACATCCCATTGCTGAACAGTGGATAGTAATTGTTCAGTAGTCTCGCTAGCTGACCTTCTCTTCAGTATGGCTTTTCTCACCCTTGTTGGCTAATCCTCTACCCAGGAGATAAGGATAAATTAATCAACTCCTTGGTTTTTCTTTCTATTTTCAGCTCTTGCAGGACGATTTGTTTCTCAAACTTATTTTTTCTTGTCCTCTTTCCCCCATTGCTTATGATCTGAATGTTTGTGTCCCCCAGAATTCATATGTTGAAATCCTAACTCCCAAAGTGATGGTATTAGAAGGTGGGGCCTTGGGAAGGTGATTAGGTCATGAGGGAAGAGCCCTCATGAATGAGATCAGTGTCTTTATCAAAAAGGCCAGAGGGAGCTTATTTGCCTCTTCTACCACGTGTGATCACAGTAGATGTGTTTTTTTATTTACGAAGCAGATATCTGGCCCTCACTAGACACTGGATCTGCCAGCACCTTGATCGTGGACTTCCCAGCCTCCCGAACTGTGAGAAATAAATTTCTGCTGTTTATAAGCCACCCAGTTTATGGCATTTTATTACAGCACCCCAAACAGACTAAGACAGAATATTGGTAATGGGAGTGGGGTGCTACTGTAATGAATACCTAAGAATGTGGTAGCAGCTTTAGAACTGGGTAACGGGTAGAGGCTGGAAGAGTGCAGAGGTACATGCAAGCAAAAGTCCTGCACTGCCATGAATGGGCCATTCAGGGTGATTCTGGTGAGGGCCAGCCACTAATCTCTACAGATAGAGAGTTGCACGTGGCATCCGCCATGGTAAATCCCAGGAGTGGTGCTCAGACAGTCCATTGCTCATTTCCTAGACAACTCAGAAAGTAGCAACAGTATCGGCAGGTAAGACCCCTGTTTTTCCCATGTGCCAGAAACCACTAGCACATGGTTCTGGGATAGCTTATGTGTTCTTTATAGTCAAGCCCAACCAGGACTGTTCTGAGACTAGTCATTCCATCCCAGCCCATGAATGTGAGTGTCTATAAGTGTTAGGCATGGTAGCTGTGAAAAAGAAAATTAACTCTCTCTGTTAGAGCCTTATCCAGCCATTTACTCATATGATCTAGATACCTGGGACCCACTCTGGATTCTTCCACCATTTCTCATTCTCCACTGCAAACACCACCGGGTCCAGCAGAGTGTGCTCCATAAGATTGCCCTTCCTTTTTTGTGTCTGTATCTTCTTTAGGCCCTCATCCTCATCGGCCCCCAGACTCCTGCAGCAGTGTCCTGTCTGGGTTCTCTGCTTCTAGCCTTGACTTACTTCAATAAATCTTTCATGCTGGACAAATGGAATTTCTAAAATGCAAAATCTGACTATGTCATTCCTGTGCTTAAAAGCCTTCAGGGGCTCTCCCTACAGAATAGAAATCCAAGTTTTGTTTTGTTTTGTTTTGAACATGGCTTAAAAAGCCCTCCAAGATCTGTTCGCAAGGCGGAAGCCAGAGCAATTCTTTCTAAGCCGAAGTCAGCTCGTGCCGATCCTTTGCTCTAAATGCTCCCTTGGCTCTCCCTCTCTTGCAGTCAAAGCCAAGGTCTTTACCACGCTGACAGCTCTTGCTCTGTCCTGGCCTCTGTCCTCCCCGGCACCATCTACCACTGCCCTCTCGTGTGCTCTCTGCCCCAGCCACACTCCCCACCACCCCGCCGTCCCAGGAGCACCCAGGGGTGCTCCCCCTCAGGGGCCCCTCCTCCTCTAAGCCACTCTCACCCCAGATAACAGCGTGGCTTGGGCCTCGTCTCAGATGTCCCCTTCCCAGGGAGCTCTTCCCTGACCACCCTATGTACAATTAGAAACTCTTTTCTTTCGTACTTTTTTTTTTCTTAGCATTTACTATGTTAACACTTGGCTGACATAAATAGTTGACTCATTTATCTTGTTCGTTTTTCGTCTCCCCAGCTAAACTATGAGTTCCCCCGGGGCAGGGATGTTTGTCCACTGCACTTGTTGCTAAATCCTCAACTCTTACAACAATGCCTGGCGCACAGAAAGGCCTCTGTAGATATTTGTAGAACGAATGGAACGTGCCTGTGAATCCGGCTTCATGTCCAGCCACCCCTTCCTCTGCAGCTCATTAATACCTTGCTGACTGCTCCCCAACCCTATATGGCTATTTCTAAGCCCCCCGGCATTTATGTTCTTGTCCTGTAATTCTCTGCCCCATCCCCACACTTCCTTTGGCCACTTCTGTTTATCTTTAAAGACCAGATCGATCACACTTAACTGCCTCTAAAAGTGTTATGTGAGTCCCCCAGCCTGGGGGGACTGTTCCCTCATTGTTTCATCTACCGATTCATGTTTAAAACAATATACTGTAAATATCAATGTGTGTCCTTCTTCAGTAGATTGAGATTTCCTTGAGGGGCAGGGGCAATCGTTTTTGTTAATTCTTTGCTTCTCAGGCTCCTGACATAGTGCTTGGTACTTACCAGGTGTTCAAAGTTGTTGTTGTTGAATGACTACATGATTTAGTCCTGACGTGAGGACATTACAGGGTGAACACAGAGAACAGCACAACAGGGCAGCCTCAAAGCCAAACTGTGTGCAGCAGTGGACTTAGCACACCTTCCAGTTGGGAGGAGATGCGGGGGGTGTAAGGGCCTCGAAGTCGAAGGGGTCATGGAAAATATGTGACTTAAGCTGGGACTTAAAGAATGGATATTTAGAGGAATAAAGAGGGAAAGGGAGGCGACTAGTCTTTCAAGAAAATACTTGAAGCTGGCCCAGAGCCAGCCAGCCAGTAGGGCTGACAACCCCTAGAGGGGTGTATAGTGGCCCTAGAAATGCCACAGCTATCACAGCCCAAGTGCACAGTGCTCAGGCTGGCCCACAACCAGCTTGCTCTCCAGAGCTTTCTCCCAGGCCTTTGCCTTGGTAAGAGGCAAGGCCACTGGGGGCCGGGCATGTTGGGTGGCCGTCTCTCTGGAACACAGTTGCTTTGCCTTCCCTTCCTCACTTCTGCTGGAACCCACTGCCGGGCACGTGCTTACCTGCCTTTTACTATTACTGTTGTTGGCAGGTTAATGACCTAGTGACTTCTTTGCCCGTCACCTTAGACTTGGGGGCGGTGAAAATCTACCAGAGTGGCATGTCTACTGCCGTGGAAACGGATTTTGGGCTCTTAGTGACTTTTGACGGCCAGCACTACGCCTCCATTTCCATCCCAGGCTCCTATATAAACTCCACCTGTGGGCTCTGTGGCAACTACAACAAGAACCCACTGGACGACTTCCTGCGCCCCGACGGCAGGCCAGCCATGTCCGTCCTAGACCTGGGAGAGAGCTGGCGTGTCTACCACGCGGACTGGAAGTGTGACTCCGGCTGCGTGGACAACTGCACGCAGTGCGACGCCACCGCTGAAGCCCTCTACTTTGGCCCCGACTACTGCGGCTTCCTCAACAAGACGGACGGCCCCCTGTGGGAGTGCGGCACTGTCGTGGACCCCACAGCCTTTGTGCACAGCTGCGTGTACGACCTGTGCAGCGTGAGGGACAACGGCACGCTCCTCTGCCAAGCCATCCAGGCCTACGCCCTCGTGTGCCAAGCCCTTGGCATTCCCATTGGAGACTGGCGAATCCAGACTGGGTGTGGTAAGCTGGCATCCCGTCCCTAGGAGAGGCCTCTCCTGTGCAGGGGGCAGGGGTAGGCTTCCAGGGCTCCCCCGAATGTCCTTGTTAAAGCTCGTGGCCCAAGAGTGAGGGCGAGGTTGAAATATCACAAATGCTAAAGAATGAACTGTAAGAAGGATCTTTACTTTGCTCCCCACCCAATATCTTAGCAAGGGAACAAGAACCCATTGGTGAGCGTTAGTGGTCTGGAAACATGGAATGCATGGCAGGAAGTGCTTGGCTGGAGGAAGTCCCCAGAGCAGGGGACAGCAACCCCAGAGTTGAGCGAGGACAGGGGTTAACAGAGGTGGAGGTGGCTGTCTTTGTGGCTGTTGAGTAAATGCAGCTGCTGGCCTGGTAATCTGAGCCAGTCTCTGGGAAACAGTTCACCTCCCAAACAGAACCTGCAGCAATTGTCCCTTGGCTCTTTTTTCTCAACTTTCAGACTCCTTAGGGTTTGTGCTTTGCTGCTGCTGGTCACAGAAAGGGCTGCATACTATAGTATGCCAGTAAAGAAGCCCTTTTTCTCAAATGTTAAGAATGGTTAGGAAAAGCCCCAACTTTGGGGGAAATTCAGGCTCTTCTGAATTACACTTTTGGATTAAGCATTTTTGTACCCCTTAGTTGTCTCTATTTCTTCCTCTACCCCACTTAAATCTTTCTTTTCCTAATTATGTAAAATGTAAAATCAAATGAATTTTGTTTCCTTCCCAGTCCTTGGTTTTCTCCATATGAGTAAATAGAACATTGTAATTCATGCATTTGAGTGCTGTGGTGGTGAGAAGATTGAAAAGTTTCTTTAAGTTCCAAGGCCAGAGGGACATTTTTTCCCAGCAGTATAGGTTGGATTCAGGTAAATCATCATGTATCAGATACAATTCTTAGAGTATTGGCCAAACTACTAAGCAACAGTGGATTTTTCTTGCTATGTGCCTGACCAGCCTCTATTATGGCCAGGGCATCCATATTTTGAATCAAGTTGAGATTGAACAGGGCTTCACTTTGGTCCTTATGCAACCCAAGAAATCCGAATTTCCTAACTAAAATTTCACCTATGAAGGCTATATATTACCTTTTCCACCTTCCACGTTTCTCTCTCCTCTCTCTCTCGTTTTAGTGGGATGAATTGCTTTTAATTCAGAGAGCTAGTTTACTAGGCCCCTGACCCCCTGCCTGTTGGATTCAACCAGAACTCACACCTTTAGTAGACTCAGATGTTCTTAAAATAATAACTGAAGGTTTCTAAGGCAAGAAAGGCCTTTAGAAGACATCTTATTCTGATCCAGTCTTCTGGAGAAACAGGCAGACAAATTCTTTGCAGATAGCCAGAGTTCATTCTCATTTTTAATATGCCAGGGAATTCATTCTTGCAGCCTTCCTTGGTCACGCTTAGGTATTTTAAGTACCTCCCTGTTAGAAATTTCATGTTTTCAAATTACTCCTCTAATGGTTACATTTTTCACTTCTCCTGGAAGTCGGATTTATTCCCTTCTAAAAACGGGCCATGTTCTTTAAAATCAGATCAATTTATATGTCCATCCGTTGAAGCTCTTAAAACATCTCGAGGGTTGTAGATCACCAAATAATAAACCTATATTGAGTAGTCAGTAGTCTAGGAAGGATAGCAACCTGAAGTTTAATTTCAGCCAAGATGAGCAAATTCGAATAAAAGTTCACGGTCCAATCACGTTGCTCAGTAAGTTGTCAGGAAAGTAGCTGAGCTGGATTTTACAGGGGCAACCTCAAGTCTGTCTTGCCTGAACGAGTGGCCGCTTGGCCCTCGCTGTAGGAGCTAAACGGTGCAGAAGGAGCCCGTTCTTCCTTCCCGCCCCTGTGCTTGCCGGATTCTGGCGGCTTAGCGCTCGGGCCCCATTCACCTTGTTGTCGCGCTCTCTCCCCCCCACCCCCCGCCCGCGTCAGTGTCCACGGTGCAGTGCCCGAGCTTCAGCCACTACTCGGTGTGCACCAGCAGCTGCCCGGACACGTGCTCGGACCTGACGGCCTCGCAGAGCTGCGCCACGCCCTGCACGGAGGGCTGCGAGTGCAACGAGGGCTTCGTGCTCAGCACCGGCCAGTGCGTCCCGCTGCACAAGTGCGGCTGCGACTTCGACGGCCACTACTACGCCATGGGGGAGTTCTTCTGGGCCACGGCCAACTGCACCGTGCAGTGCCTGTGCGAGGAGGGCGGGGACGTCTACTGCTTCAACAAGACGTGCCGCAGCGGGGAGGTGTGCGCCGTGGAGGACGGCTACCAGGGCTGCTTCCCCCGGCGCGAGACCGTGTGCCTGCTCAGCCAGAACCAGGTGCTGCACACCTTCGACGGCGCCGCCTACGCCTTCCCCGCCGAGTTCTCCTACACGCTGCTCAAGACCTGCCCCGAGCGCCCCGAGTACCTGGAGATCGACATCAACAAGAAGAGGCCCGATGCGGGGCCTGCTTGGCTGCGCGGCGTTCGCATCCTGGTGGCCGACCAGGAGGTCAAGATAGGGGGCGTCGAGGCCTCGGAAGTCAAGGTAAGGCTCCTTGCTCCCTCGGAGGGGTTCCTGCCGAGTCCCGCCAAGCGGAGGAGCCCGCGCCCGCCTTTCCCTTCAGGTTGGCCTCTCTGCCTCCGCCCCTGAGTGGATTCTAAGAAGCAGAAAACGCCCCCGCATGGGACCAGAGCCCGACTAGGGTCTATCAGGTGGAGAAATGGAGTGAAGCTGGAATCTCTCCAGTTAGCTAGAGCAGGACTAGCTCTCCACGATAGCAAATACTGATAGGACACTTGCTACGTGCCAAGCACTATTCTAAGCCCTTCATAAGCAGTATCAAGCATAAGCCAATGATCCTCATTTCACAGATGCGAAAACGGAGGCACAGAGAGGTTAAGTAACTTCCTCAGGGACACACACAGCCATGAAGTGGGATTCAAGCCCAGGCAGGCTGGCTCCAGAATCTGTGCTCTTAAACTCTTGTACTGTGCTAACTCTCATACCTGCAGACGGCAGTCCATGTGGGGTGATGTAAGGGGTGCCACTGCCATGGTGGCTCCCAATCCCCTGTCTGACACATGCTCTGAAAAACCCATCGATAAGTATCCAGACTCATAGATCATTAGAATGAATCTTGGGAATCATCTAGTGCAACTCCCTGTTTTCACAGGAAGATCCCGTAGGGCTTAGTGAGGGTCCCACAGCTAACTGTGGCAGAGCTGGGACGTGGGGGAGGGGAATCCCCGTCTCCCAGTCCAACATGCATTTCCTGAGATCACACGAAGTCTGGCGTAGAAAACAGAAGTCAACACTTCACTGTGCGAGGAGACCGTAAAATACACACCCACAAGCCGAAAGGGCTGTTTTCACTCCCATGGCCACACTGGCAGAGATTAATTTATCAAAAACTAGTAGGAGGTAAATAGGTGATGGGCAGCCAGATCATTAGCTTATACCCCTTATGCCACCAGGGAGCTGGGACACAGGAAAAGTAAGACTGAAGCGGAAGGAAGGAGCTGGAAGGGGGTGGGGAAGAAGGGGATCCATTTGCCAAAGGTACCACACGGAGATGTCAGGTGGCAGGAGGAAGCCATGTATCTAAGATGATTTCTGCTTACATTTCATCCTGTTTGTTTGGGGCTAGCTTAGGGTCTAGAACACACACACAAAGAGCAAGTGGGTCAAATAATGAGGGGTGTCCCAGCAGAAAGAAACAGAGAAGCCCGTGGAAAACAGCTGGGGTCTGTCTAGGTGGTTCCATAGACCATCAGCGTCTTGATACTTCCCCACAGGGCCAGTCGTGGGGCACAGCCAAGTCTTCGCTCCGTAGCCCGGGAAAAGGCGGGAAAAGGCGGGTACTCTGTGTGTCTCTGCAATTGAGGAGGGTGATTTGACTTTTCAGTTGAACGGCCAGGAAGTGGACTTGCCTTTTTTCCATCCTTCGGGGAGGCTGGAAATCTATCGAAACAGAAACAGCACGACGGTGGAGTCCAAGGGCGTGGTGACCGTGCAGTACTCAGACGTGGGCCTGCTGTACATCCGGCTGTCCACCGTGTACTTCAATTGCACGGGGGGCCTCTGCGGCTTCTTCAACGCAAACGCCAGTGACGAGTTCTGCCTGCCCACGGGCAGGTGCACAGACAACCTGGCGGTGTTCCTGGAGAGCTGGACGACGTTCGAGGAGATCTGCAACGGGGAGTGCGGGGACCTGCTGAAGGCCTGCAACAACGACTCGGAGCTGCTCAAGTTTTATCGGAGCCGCTCCAGGTGCGGCATCATCAACGACCCCTCCAACAGCTCCTTCCTGGAGTGCCACGGGGTGGTCAACGTCACCGCCTACTACCGCACCTGCCTTTTCCGCCTGTGCCAGAGTGGCGGCAACGAGTCGGAGCTCTGTGACGCCGTGGCCCGGTACGCCAGCGCCTGCAAGAATGCAGACGTGGAGGTGGGGCCCTGGCGGACCTATGACTTCTGCCGTAAGTTGGGGCCGCCTTGTGGGGAAGGGCACGGGGCGGGGAATGGACGCCACACTGGACCCTTCCACTGAGGACTTCCCCTGCAGCTGGGAGGAGCCCCAGGGCGACGTGATTACTGCACAGACCTTCCCTAGGTAGACGTGTCCTCCAGAATTGCCCTTCGCCCCATTCCAGGCTGTTTCTCGCCTTTATTTTTATTTCTAATTGCGCAGTACCTCTTCACTGGAGAACAATTAGCCATCGTGTTGTTGGCTCGTGGTTCTATCTAGCAGAGGGTACAGGCGCCATGCCAAAGGACTAGAAGTCTTTGTGATGCCTTCTCCCTTGGCAAAGAAGGGCCCATTCATGTCGATAGCAGGTGATCGGTTTGGGGTGCCTTTCAGGGTGTGGAGATTAGTACCGCTCCCTGGGGCAAACCTGACAATGAGTATGAAGAGAGTCCTGTGTTGCTGTTTTTCATTTTGTCCCCAGAGTATCTGACCCCTCTCAGCAGGGCAGTGGCCGTTCTAGTAGTAATTAGAATAATTGCTGGGAAGACCTGATATATAACACCCTTGGTCATCGGGGAGACCACGGGGAGGAGTTATATGGAAAGCCAGTGCCACCACTTAGATTCTATCCCCTGCCCCTGTTTATCTGTCTTCCATTGTATTTCTTCCTGTCTACGTTTGTTTTTTTTTTAATTTTATTTTGAAATAATTTCAAAATTACATAAAAGAACACCTGTCTACCCATTACCCAGATTGTTCCTCTTTCTCCCTCTCTCCTTCCCCTTCTCCCTCCCCACCTTCCATCTGAGAGTGAGTTACAGACACTGTGCCCTTTATCGCTAAATATTCAGCGTGTATCCCCTTAGATTAAGGGCGTTCATTTACATAACCACAGTACAGTTATTGGCATTAGGAAATTTAACATTGTCACAACAATTTAACATATTCCAAATTTTGTCAATTAACTCAGTGACATTCTTTATGGCTTTTTTTAATTTTTATTTTTTTGGTCTCAGTACAGATGTAGTCTAGGCCCACATGCTGCATTTCATTGTCACATCTCCTTAGTTTCCTTTAATCTGGCATAATTCCTTAGTTTTCTTTGTCTTTTATGACATTGAGGTTTTTGAAGAATCCAGCCTGCCCCCTTTTACAATAGAGGGCCCTCCCTTTGGGGCTGGTGAGTTTCCTCCCGGTGAGCTAGCTGCAGGTCCTCACTCGGCCGCTAGTGCAGGTGACACGCGGTTCTCTCGTGGCATCACAGCACATGCTGTGCCCAGCCTCCCTGGCTGGCGATGTGCGGGCTGATCCCCTAGGGAAGGGTGCTGTTGAATGTCTCACTGCAGAGTCGCTGTGTTTTCCCCCGTGCAGTTAATAAGCAATCAGTCGGGAGATGGTTTAAGATCATGCAAATATCCTGCTTTTCATCAAAGTCGCCCTCCTTGATTTACTGCCGTTGTTGATTTCTTCTTGTATCCATCTTTAGTGTGATGATCACAGACTGGCAGTCTCCGGCTCTGGCACACTCTCCACCTTTGCCAGTCAGTGAGGGCCATGCTGTGAGCAAGAGCCCTCCTTTCCTTCTGTCTGTCCAGTGATCTGCCTATCTGTCTGTGCATCTGTCTCTCTGTCTGTCAATCATCTTATCAATACAGACATGGATTCTTATTTTTTCCATTGGTTTATATTTCATATTACATTTGCTAATTATTTTTGGTGTTAACATTGTTCCCGATTTGGCCTGTGGGAGTCCCTTCGGGCTGTCTCCTGTGTCCCTTCGGCATCCCTCTGTCATTTTTTAAGCACTTTCTTAGTTTTTGGCATGACAAGATGCTCCACACTCATCTTTTTAATCTTCCCAGCCCCAGGCTGGAATCAGCCATTGCTCCAGGAAGCCCTGACTCCTTTTGGTGGGGGATGCTATTAGAAAGCAAGATCTGGGTGAGGGGTACTCATTGCTCTTGGGATGTTTTTGTTTTGCCTCTATGCCCTTTCAACAGACAGGGCTAAAAACTCACACACACACACACACACACACACACACACACACTTGTCTTTCTAAACCTCTGATTTCTGAGCCTGGGAAGTCTGAGGAGCAAGTGGAGGGCTTGGTGTCTGTCATGTCGGAGAAGGGCAGTTGTGTCCCTGGTGAACCCTACCTACCCTGGAGAGGGACTAATAGCAGGTGCTGTGACCCCAAAGCTGGAACTCAGGAGCATGCCCTTTTTTCATAAAGTCACCCCTAGCAAGAGCGCCTCCACAGTTTCTACTGACCACCACATCTATGGGACCTTATAATACTTTCCCAAAGCCTTTTTTTTCTTTTTTCCGAAGTCCACCTCCCAGTATCCTCTTTTGTCCTGTCTCCGGCTTACCCAACAGTACTTCTGTTCCTGCACTCATGCCACACTTTCTAGTTGTATTTCATTCATGGCACAGGATTACAGAGTCTCCCCCAATACCAGGTCTATTCTGTTGCTAGGCCATGGCAGTGCCATCCTTTTAGACTACTGTCCAGCAGGGGGTGTTTCTGCATTGCTTCTGTACTGCATGGAGCACAGTTTGGTGGCATTGTGCATGCCAAGTTAGCAGGCCATGGCAGTGACGTTCCCTCTTTTCCTGCATGTGATGGCTACTGAGTGAGAAGATCTTCTCATCATCCCTCCTCTGGGCCAGCAGAGCTGGAGGAAGCCCTTATAAGTGCCTTTTTTAGAGAGAGATGTGGGCAGAAGCAGCCACGTGACACATGGCTTCCTTGTGCGGAGGGCCAGGGCTCCCACTGGAGACGTCCCCTAGGATGTCGTAGGCAGACCTTGTATACTGTGACTGGCGAGGACTGGGGTGTGCATACTTGATTAATCAAGTCTCCAGGTACTAAGGGATTCTTATGGTCGGGGTCTTGCAGAGTGGAGATTGGACTGGGCAACAGCTGCAAATCAGAAACACAATCTTCTTTGAACCTAGAGAGAGACAACCACTGCTTCTGTGTTCAGATATTTTTAACCAGCCCTCCTGTTGGCAGAGCCAGGCCGCCCAATTAAGTAATTTCACAGAGGCATTTCAGGGCCTGGGGGAAGTTTTATTACTCCGTGTCTGCATGTTCCAGGCTTTGAGACAAATTCAGACAATACAATAAGTCATACGGCGAGAGCCATTTAAATAAGTCATGTTATTTGCTATCACCATAAATCTGCAGTCACTGCTATAACATTCATAATTTAGAGACAAATGTGAAAATTCCTCTATCCGGACATATATAATCAGTGCTGAACTAGCCTTCAACTCCAAAGCCGCACGGCACTGTAGTCAGCGGGAGTGGAGATGGTCCTTTAGCCTGGAGGAAAAGGGTTGGCTTCCAGCACACAGTGCAGAACTGTTGAGTTGGTACTTGTGGACAGAGCTATTACTGCCATGCAATTTATTTCTCTGTAGTGTCCTTCATGTCCTTGGGTTGTAAAACACCATTAAGAAATGATGGTATGCATAAAAACCAAATAAAGTTCTAAAGGCGAGATCTTATTTTCCCAGAAGATGGTGGGGACCTTCTCAGATTTCTGGATCTCTAGATGACACAGACTTTGTACACTGTGCCGTACAAAGAGTACGCACACACGCGCGCGCACACGCACACATGCACACGTGCAGACACGCACGCTTCCGTCTCTGACTTCTGTGTCCCTGGATTCTCTCCCTGCCCCTGTCAGATTGTGACCAAGCAAAGCAATAGAGAGAAATGGGACGCTCACCCAGAACTCCACAGTGGGCAGCACATGCTATGCTTTTTGACTCGGAAACCTAATCTACCCAGGAAGGATTCTGGGAGAATGGGCAATTCGAAATGAGCCTTGAAGGGTGGGTAGGGTTTGGCTTTGTAGGGGACCATCCAGACAGGGGAAAGCGTGAGCAGAGGAGGTGGGGGGGAGAGCAGGTGCAGAGGGTGGGGAGGAGGTGGAGCTGGCCAGAGAACAGAGGAGCAGAGAAAGGAAAGACAGAGGGGAAGATGGGAGCCACTCTGTGGGGTGCAGATACCTCCCCAGGCCCATCTGTGGTGTAGACAGAAGTGTAAGGAGGGGAAGGGCATACTATTTGTTGAGACTCTACCATGGACTCGATGTCATAGGTTATTCATCCTCAAAACACTCCTGCTAGGTGACTATGATTCTTAGTTAATAAAGGAGGAAACTGGAGCTCAGAGGCATTACACAGCATGCCAGAGTTAAATTAGTGGCATCCCCGGGTCTCTGTAGCCCCAGAGCACTTGTTTTTTCTGGCACACCACAGTCCCTGAGTCAGGAGGACTAGATTTGAATCCCTCACTGGTACTTACTAGTATTTGAAGTTAAATCATTGAACTTCAGTTTCCTCGCCTGTAAGATAAGAATGATAAGACTTCCCTCACTTTCCAGGTTGTTGAGATGAGGCACACAAAGTGTCTAGGACAGTGCCTGGCATGCAGTAGGTGCTCAATACGGGCTCCGCAGACTCAGAGCCTTCTATAAGGAAAGCTCTGTGCACTAGCAGAGCATGTGAGTGAGGGGTTCACTGAGCCTTGGGTCACAGCATTCATTGAGTTCACTGTGCTGTACAAAGAGTACAACACACACACACACACACACACGCACACACACTTCCCGTCCTGACTTCCGTCCTTTTCTCAAGCCTGTCTTTGTTCTGACCACCTTCAGCTCTGGAGTGCCCGGAGAACAGCCACTTTGAGGAGTGCATGACCTGTACGGAGACCTGCGAGACCCTGGCGCTGGGCCCCATATGTGTGGACACCTGCTCTGAGGGGTGTCAGTGTGACGAGGGCTATGCCCTGCTGGGCAGCCAGTGCGTCACCCGGAGCGAGTGTGGCTGCAACTTCGAGGGGCACCAGCTTGCCACCAACGAGACCTTCTGGGTGGACCTGGACTGCCAGATCTTCTGCTATTGCAACGGCACAGACAACAGCGTCCACTGTGAGACCATTCCCTGCAAGGATGACGAATTCTGCATGGAGGAGGGCGGCCTGTACTACTGCCAGCCCCGCACTGACGCCTCCTGCATTGTCTCGGGCTACGGCCACTACCTCACCTTTGACGGCTACCCCTTTGACTTCCAGACCAGCTGCCCGCTCATCCTGTGCACCACAGGAAGCAGGCCGAGCTCGGACTCCTTCCCCAAGTTCATCATCACAGCCAAGAACGAGGACCGGGACCCATCCCTGGCCCTGTGGGTGAAGCAGGTGGACGTGACTGTGTTTGGCTACAGCATTGTGATTCACCGGGCCTACAAGCACACCGTGCTGGTGAGTAGTCACAGGCCGACCTGGGGACGTCGGGACAGGGGTCCGCAAGTCAGCCTGCAGCTGGATCAGACGGGTCCAGATCCAGTATGTTACAGCGGAGAGAGGCCCTGCAGATTTTCTGTCACTGTATCCTACAGATAAGGAAACTGAGGCTCAGAGAGAAACATGATTCGCCTAAGTCACAGGCACCAAATTAGTAGGCAGAGCCGGCTCTAGAAGTGGTGGCTTTCATACTGTAGCAGAGTATGATGGAGAGAGCACAGACTAGATTAGACTCCCAGCCTGGCAACCGCCGTGTGACTTTGTGCAGCCACTTAACTGGCTCATGCGGCTGCTCTATCTGTAATGAAGAACCCGTGCCTTGCACCGGCCAGGCCCCCCTAAGTGGTGCTACTGTCCCAATGCACCCCTCCCTTTTTTGAGATCAGAATGATATTTGCCTGTTCTGGACTCTCCATGTCTCCCAGTCTGCCCGCTGGTGTCCACGGGGTCTGGGAGTTCTTGAGTCTCGCGCGCGTTTGGAGCACCGGGGCTCGCCTGCCATCCCTGTACTCAGCTGGGCTTCGGCTCCCTCTTCCTATCCCCCCACCCTTCTCACCCAAAGAGCATTGCCTGTGAAGACAGGAGCAGTAGGGGTGAGGAGCTGCGTACATTCCTCACCTGTCCTGAAGACATCAGGCCCGGGCACAGGCCCAGCCACTCCTCCCCCAGTGTCCTGCTCTGTGCACGTGACTTGAACAAGGCAAGCCGGCGGCCTCTGCAGCTTAGAGAGCTGAGTTAGGGTGCCTGGCTTCTTGCATTATTCTCACAGGTCTGTATCATAAGTTTTCTATCTCTAAGGGGACTCCTTTTCATCTCGTATGCCCTCTCTTTACATTTCTAAGCTAAAACGAACTAAACTAACTAAACTGAGCTAGAGTTCCCTGGGGCACCCAGGCTGATTTCTTGCCTTCCTTTGGATTTTCTCAACTTCCGTCTCTGACAAACAGAGGCTCCCAAGCTTGGTGAATTATCTTCCCTTTCATCTTTATTAGGGAATCTGCCTTCTTAGTATCTAAGGCAGCAACCCCACTGTGCCCATTCTTCTTCCCTTTCTCGGCTATTATGACCCTAAATCCCAGTTGTTTTCCTCTACACTTCTCATAACAGCTTATTCCGGTGTCTATTATTGCATTAATCATACTGTATTTTTTCGTGATCTTCATGTCTAACTCCCTTGATTCCAATCCTGGGCTTCTTAAGGGCAGGGACTGTACCTAATTCATCTTTCTGCTGAACGAATGCACAGCGCCCCGTACATTCCAGTGAATGGATGAGATGACAGAATGACCCCTTTCTTCCAAGGTTCCTGCGACTTTCCTCACAGTGCCGGTTACTGCTTTGGCAGCCTGAGAGATTAAATTGCCACTTAGGCAAGTTAGGAGTGTATCAGGTGCTTTGCTTTTAGCCACGTAAGATTTCTAGCAGGTGCCTGGATAGTTGAAGCTGCCCATTACAATAACTTGCCTCCACTCTATTTTCATGGTATGTTAAAACAAGGAGATCAATCATTTTGTCCACGTGGCTTGCGTCCTATTTGCCCTTTTCTCCCTGTCTCCTTATCTGAGGTCTTTCCACCTTTAGATTTATAAGTTTTCGTGCAGTTACTTATCTTTTTTGACACGTAACACTCCTCCACCTTCCTACCTTTCAGGATTTTTCTTTTCTTTTAAAACCTAATCTGTTCATAGGTCCTGTCCCATCTAGTTTGTTATGAATTGTATTTTCTGCCTTCGGTTGCACGCTGTCTGCATTCGGGTATACAGATATCTGAGGCTACCCAGGTTGTTTTCTGATCTCTTCCCAGCCATTTTTGCAGATGGACTGTGGGATCCTCATGAACACTAATTCTTTTCTCATGCTGTCCCTTCTGTCTGCTTCAGAGTAACAGATTCCCTATTCTCCCTAGGTACTCCTTCCCTTTCCCGGCGGGGCTAAGCCCTGGGCCAGCTCACCTTCAGGCACGTGCCCTGCCCTAGTCCCACGAGACGGCTGCTCTGCTACAGTCGAGAGCCAGGAGAGCCGCACAGCTGACTCCTTCTCCCTTAGAGAGATGGACAGGGAAGGCATGGATCGCCTTCTCAAGGCTGCTGCAACAAAATACCACAGACTGGGTGGCTTAGAATCCACAGAAACTATTCTCTCACACCTCTGAAGGCTAGAAGTCCAAACTTAACATGTTGTCAGGGTCAGGCTCCCTCTGAACTTCTAGGGAAGAGCCTGCCCCACGCCTCTCGCCTTGCTTCTGGAAGTGGTGGGCAGTCCTTGGTGCCCCTCAACTCACGGCAGTGTCACTCCAGTCTCTGCCTCTGTCTCTACCTGGCCTCCTTCCCTTCTGTGTCTCCCGTTTCTCTGTGCCCAAATCTCCCTCTCCCTTTAGGGATGCCAGTTGTTGGAGTTAGGCCATACATACCTAATCCAGCATAACCTCCTCTTAACCTCATTACATCTTCAAAGACCCTATTCACAGGTGAGGTCAACATCCACAGATACCAGGCGTTAAGACCTCAATATACATTTTTAGGGGCCACAATTCAATATGCAATAGGGACTGTTTGGGGAATAATGAGTATCAAGGAGGAATGGATTAAAGGGTGGGTGGACTCCTTGCCAGGGCCTTTCTTTCCAAGTCACCTAGATGTCCTAAGTGCTCAAGCTGGCAACAGAGTGTATAGCAGCTTTCAAACCCTTGACAAGAAGACCAAGCTCAAGATGCATGGAAGGTTCTTTTCTTTGGGGACTAGAGGATAGATTTAGCAGTTCCTCTGAATTATTAATATGCATGCCAGGATCTGCTTATTCCATGATTTGCATTTGTTTTTCCATGATGTTGTTATCAGTCACCTTCTTTCCCTGAGCCTGAAGAATAATGGCCATGAGAGTGACAGTGTGAAGTGAAGTGCTGGACAGAACAGCCCAGAGTGCAGGTCACTACTACGGGTGCTCTCAGAAATGGAGGGTGACATGGGACACAGGGTCCCTGTATGACTCTGACCTTTCCCTGCATTCAGCCGCACTGCAGGGCGTGGGGAAATCCATGAAGCCAAGGGAGCTATTTAGTAGAAATAAGCATGCTGTCTGCAGCCCAGGCAGGGCAGTGGGGCTGATCCACAGAAGCTGAGCCTCTCCCAAGGGCGCTGCGGTAGCCCAGTCTCAGCTGTCCACGGCTGGAGCTCTGCAGGGACCGCCTCTCTGCCACCACCACCCCCAGGCTTCAGGGCAGCCAGGTCTGAAGCAGCCCAGGCCAATGGGCATGGCCCATGTCTTTATCCTTATTGCCAGTGCAGGGCCATGGGCAAAGAGTGAGGTGTTGGGCATCACTCTGGCTTGGTTTCATGATGCCTATTCTGGCCAAGCCCTGGGGAGTAGAAAAATGAGTTGATTACAGCTGCAGTCCTAAGAGAGCCCATGGTCTATGGGAGAGACAGACGTGTCAGTTAATGTCGGTGTGATGTGAAGGGCTGCAAAAATGCTGCTGGGGAGGGCTATGAGAGCACAGGGGAGCTATCGCCTAGGCTGGCCTGGGGGGCTGCAGGGAGGGCTTCCTGGAAGAGACGACTCAGAGCTGAGCCCTGAAGGAATACATTTGCCAGGCTGAGAATGAGGTCAGGCACCCAGGAGAAGCAAACATTGGTGAAGACCCGGGGGGTAGTAAGTAGCAAAGAATGGGGTGCAGGGGACCTCGAAATGGCTAGAAAATAGGTCAATGCCAGTCGTTTAAAGAAAAACTCTCGGCCGGGCGCTGTGGCTCACGCCTGTAATCCTAGCTCTTGGGAGGCCGAGGCGGGCGGATTGCTCAAGGTCAGGAGTTCAAAACCAGCCTGAGCAAGAGCGAGACCCCGTCTCTACTATAAATAGAAAGAAATTAATTGGCCAACTGATATATATATAAAAAATTAGCCGGGCATGGTGGCGCATGCCTGTAGTCCCAGCTACCCGGGAGGCTGAGGCAGAAGGATCACTCGAGCCCAGGAGTTTGAGGTTGCTGTGAGCTAAGGCTGACGCCACGGCACTCACTCTAGCCTGGGCAACAAAGCGAGACTCTGTCTCAAAAAAAAAAAAAAAAAAAAAAAAAAAAAAAAAAAAAAAAAAAAAAAAAAAAAAGAAAAACTCTCTCCTAAAACTCTAGTATGTGGTCTTATTTCTAATACCTGAATGTTTAAAATGCACCCTTCCCCATGCTTTCTTCCCGTCTGCCCCCATCCATGCAGCTCTGCGGCTGTTCCAGCCTCTCCCTTTCCCTCAGACCTCCTGTCCCTGAGCCCCTCCTTCCCCGGTTTCTCACTCACTCACAGAGAGACTCAGGGCAGTGGCCCCGGGTGGAGGCAGCAGTCATGGGGCTTTCAAGGCGAGAGAAGCTGAGCCTGTCTGAGCTGAGAGTGCTCCTTTCTCAGGGTTCTCCTTGGCAATGACAGAATCTGCAAGCCTTTTGTAATAGCTTCATCCAATTATATCGCCTCCCAAGGCATTGCCTCCTGCGTGACACCAGGTAGCCAAGAATATCGAATGCAGAGAAACTTCGGAGGAAAATCCAGCTGGCGCCGGTCAGCCTCTGAGCGCACAGCGTTGAGCTTATTAGCTACGAGCTCAGGACAGGTCAGAGTCTCCAAGGCCTCATCTCACATCTCCTTCCACCCGCCACGCACCCCGTCACTTAAATGACTGCCACTGCATCCTTTTCGCCTCCTTTCTTCCAGGTGCAGAGAATGAGGCACCTGCCCTCCCTACGGCCACTCTCCACCTGTGCTATCTCGCTTTTGCCTTCCTGGGGATCTTGCCTGCCTGTCATCTCTCCTCCTCCTCTGTCTCCAACCTTTCCCTTTCTGCGAGGTCCTCCTCTTCAACCCGTAGACATGGTCACCCCGAAACAAACCTCCCACTGGCTTCTTCCCAATCTCTCTCCTTCCCTTTCCAGCCGAACTCCTCAGGATCGTCATCTCTGCTTCTGTGTCTCCTGTTAGCTTCCTCAGTCTACATTCTGGCCTCATCATTCTACTTAAATTCTCTTATTAAGGCTGCTGATTCTTTTTTTTTTTTTTTTTTTTTTTGCAGAATGAATGGATATTTTTCAGACTTTGTTTTGTGGGCCTCTTTGCCATGCATGGATCACACACAAGGCCCTGCGTGATCCGAGCCCCCCCCGCCTCTCCTTGCTCATCTCCTGCCACGCCCAAGGCCACACTCCATGCTCCAGCAGCACTAAATTGCTTCAATTCTTCATATTTATCAGGATTTTTCTCTGTCCTCTGGGCTTTTGCTGGGGCCAGGCCCTTTATTTGAAATTCCCTTTTCTTCACTTTCCTTCCTCCTTGACAGGCCAGCCCCTAATCGTCCTCGGGGACCAGGGACACATTGTCTTCTGCAGGCATCCCTGATTCTGTCCCCAGGCTGAGTTTGGTGCCTGTGCACATATTTACTTCTATCGCTGCTTTTATCACATGATATTAATATTATTGTCTGTTTTATGCACATGCCTGTGAGCTCCTAGGGAAAGGCCCGATGTGCTTTATCCCAGCATTTAACACAGTGCCTGCACACAGTGTGTCTCCTGGTGAATGAATGAATTCTGCCTGGAAGAATATTCATAGAAGAGGAGAGAGTTGAGGATTTTGAAGGGCAAGCGTAGCCCCCTGGATAAAGGAATAGTGGGCAAGGACGTCCTTGCTGTCTTCGGTCAGGTTCCCTAGAGGCATGCTCTGAGGTGGGGACGCTTGGGGGAGTGAGGGAAGCCCAGGGTAGAGAGCCCAGCAGGGAGGTGGCCTAAGCTGGAGACCAGCTGTGGCCTCAGCTACCGGGAGTTCTGGCGCGTGAGTTGGTCCCCAGTGCTGGTCAGTCATTGGCCAAGTGCTACCCTTGGAGTAGAGGGTTGGAGAGGAGGGGCGTGACCTTCTGGGCACAGTGGCTCCCCTGGGCCAAGGCCAGCTGTGAGTTGTCATTAGCTCACACTCCACAGTCACAGGGACTGGGGAAGGGGGCCCTGGGTGGGACCCAGAAAGAATCCGTCACACTTGCAGCACAGGAAAGGCAGGTGGAGTGACCCCGCTTGGTCCATTTAGGGGACTGCAAACTGTCCGGTGTTGCTGGTGTGGAGGGTGCAGGTGGGCGGGGTCTGAGAGGTGGGGCCGCTGCCGCAGAGCGGAGGGTGCTGTGCTAAGCACTGCAGACTCTGTACTTAAGCCCTGGAGAGAGTTTAATATCAGATTGACTGCTTTCAATTGCATTAAAAAATATTGGCGTGGCAGTCGTGAGTGAGTGAATGGAGGAGGGGGCAGTCCTGCCACCAGGGAGGCAAGTTAGGAGATTATGCAGTTGTCAAGGTGAAAGGTGGCGAGAGTCTGAAGCAAGGCAGGAACAGCAGGGTGGGAAGGGGTGTCAGCTCCCTTCTCCAGTGGGGAGAGAGATTCGGAGGTTGGGGAAGGGATTTCCGGTCAGAGAGCAGTCTTCAGACATTAAGACGATCTTAAGACACGGGGAAGACCAGCTCTCCTGTGAGCCCTGCTGCAGCCACTGACCTGGCTGTCTCTATGCACCGTCATACACTAACTCGGCCATAGGCCATGGGGTTTGGCTCATCTGAATCAAAATAGGTCAAGGGCAGTGCAGTTCTGGAGTTTCATGTTAAGGGATTTCCCTGTTGTCTGAGTTCAAAATATATATGGGCGGAAACACGTGTGAAGCGCCCCCTCTGTGGGAGACATTGTGCTGGGTGCCTAGGGGGTGTTGAGGGGAAGGTAGACATAAGGGTCAGTGAGATGGGGGTCCTGCCTTCAAGTTGCTCGTAATCCTGTAGGTGAGACAGCAGCGCCCACGCCCAGCCGCAACATAAGGCCAAGCGTGAGGTCTATACGGTGTACACAGGCTGGATCCTGGCCAGGGGTGGAAATACAAGAGAAGTAGAAACAGCAAGCTCCAGTTGCGACGGATGAGGGAGTGATTAATTCTGATCACGGGCTTGGAGTATCTTGCCTTATGGAGGAGGTGACACTGGAGTGGTGTCTGGAGGGCAAGAGGGACATTGACGGGTGGAGAATGGCCTCCCAGCAGATGGAAGAGCAAAGGAAAAAATTATCCTTCAAAGAAAAAATATCCCCCCAAAAATAATACATTGGGACCTAAAATAAATCCATGATAGAGCTAGAAATAGAAACACAAGAGTTCTGGGTTTTGGTATTTTAGTCTAAACTTTAATTGATTTCCTATTACCCTCTCATTACCTTGGAGAAAACAATCTGAACTCCTGGGGGAAGTAATTCTATGTGAACAGAAGGCATGGAAATAAATAGGTATATTAGTGTACCAAGGATAGTCATTTAAGTCTGTTCAAATCCTAATAATGATAGTTGACTGACATAAACAACACACATGCAAGGACTGCATTCAGCTCGCTCAAACTCCCTCTGGGACTTGTCTTTCTAGAGACTAATCATTGGAAGAAGAGCTGGGAAGTCTCTGGGCCAACTGTGTTTCCCCACTACATCTCTCCTCTTACAGGTCAACAATGAACGGCTCTATCTGCCCCTGAAGCTGGGACAAGGGAAGATAAATATCTTTTCCTTTGGCTTCCACGTGGTGGTGGAAACCGACTTTGGCCTGAAGGTCGTGTACGACTGGAAGACCTTCCTGTCCATCACGGTGCCCCGCAGCATGCAGAACAGCACCTACGGCCTGTGCGGCCGCTACAACAGCAACCCCGACGACGACCTGGAGATGCCCATGGGTCTGCTCGCGTCCAGCATCAGTGAGTTTGGGCAGAGCTGGGTGAAAAGGGACACCTTCTGCCAGGTGGGCTGTGGGGACCGCTGTCCGTCCTGTGCCAAGGTTGAAGGTTTCTCCAAGGTGCAGCAGCTGTGCAGCCTGATCCCCAACCAGAACGCCGGCTTCTCCAAGTGTCACAGCAAAGTCAACCCCGCCTTCTTCTACAAGAACTGCCTGTTCGATTCTTGCATCGACGGGGGCGCGGTGCAGACCGCCTGCAGCTGGCTGCAGAACTACGCCAGCACCTGCCAGACGCAGGGCATCACGGTGACCGGCTGGAGGAATTACACGTCCTGCTGTGAGTCCTCCCTCTTACGTTCCCCGTGGCTTCTCCTCATTCCTGATTGGTTGGGGAGGCCAGTCTTCCAACTCCATAGAAGTCAGCGCACACCGAGTAGAGCGATTTAAGGATGTGCAACTTTGGAATTGAGTTTGTTACCTGAAACAGGATACGTAACCTCCCATTTCCTTATCTGTAAAATGGGGTGAATATCACTTATTTCATGGGTTATCCTGAGGATGAAATATGCATATAAAGCACGGGGCATCATACATGGCATTGACTCAACAAGTGCACGATAAAAAGCTAACAAGAAGGCCGGGCGCGGTGGCTCACGCCTGTAATCCTAGCACTCTGGGAGGCCGAGGCGGGCGGATTGCTCAAGGTCAGGAGTTCAAAACCAGCCTGAGCGAGACCCCGTCTCTACCATAAAAATAGAAAGAAATTAATTGGCCAACTAATATATATATATATATAAAAATTAGCAGGGCATGGTGGCGCATGCCTGTAGTCCCAGCTACTCGGGAGGCTGAGGCAGGAGGATCGCTTGAGCCCAGGAGTTTGAGGTTGCTGTGAGCTAGGCTGACGCCACGGCACTCACTCTAGCCTAGGCAAGAAAGCGAGACTCTGTCTCAAAAAAAAAAAAAAGAAAAGCTAACAAGAAACTAACAGGAGAAGAGTTATTTAGTCAGTTCTAGAACCTCATGGGCCCATAATTGTGTTGATAATTCACATACTAAGTATGTCATCTATGTCATGTTTCAGGCTTTGTGCCTATGAAACATAGCATAATATTAAGAGTACATTAGAGAAGGAATTAGAGCCTCTGGATTCCAGCCTTGACTCTGTCCTTAAGGATTTGTGTGACCTTGGAGCAATGCATTTTCCTCCCCAGTTCTCAGTTTCCATCTCTGTGGAGCAGTGGTAATGCTGCCTGGGCCATTTATGCTACAGAGATGTCAGGAGGATCAAATTAGGTAATTGAAAGCCCAGCACACTCTATGCGTGCTAAGTGGTATTGATATGAATGGCTTGCTCTGAGCCAAGCCCAGTGCTAAACACTTTATCAGCATGATCTCATTTATTCTTCTCAATAACCTAATTGATCAGGGAGAAACTGAGACTCAGAGGAGTTAAGTAACTTGCCTAAAGTCATATAATTTCTGGGGCAAAGTCAGGATTCGACCTTCTAAGCCAAAGCCCATGCTCCCATAGTCCTCTTCACTGGTGGATTATGTACTGGAATAATTTGGCACTTCAGAATAGGAAAAAGTTGGAGGGAAAAACCACTCTTGGCCATTGGCTAACCCACCTTGGTCTATTTTCCCATCTCAATCTCATTAACTATAGCAAATTTCTTTTAGAAGGTCTGATTGTACAAAAAGGCTACAAATTGATCCTGAATACATATAACTCTAAATAAGTGATGCAGCAGGGTCCCCAGAGAATCAACTCCCATTTTCATCCTGGAAAAGGGAGATTTGGGTGAAAAACCTGAAATAGTCTTGTGGTTTACAGTCCATGTAATTGGATTCATGTAGATTGTGGAGGAAGCAGGGGAGGCAGCTAACCGGGGAACAGATGCCAACCACTCAGTCATCCAGGCTGAGTCCTGAGGGGTCGAGTAGGGTGACTATCCAGACAGATTGCCCTCTGGTGACTTCAGTAAAACATATATGCCTATAAAAAAGCTTGAGTCTAGATAAAGCCCCAGAGCTGCTCTGGATTCATTGGAGTCAGCTCACAGGACCAGAGAGTTTGTCTTCCTCTAAATCAGGAAACCAGGCTCTGGACCCAGAGGCCCAAACATGGTACAGTTTTGGAAGGGGAGGCTCAGCCTGTTTCCTCTTGAGACCTATGAGAGAGAGTCAGTTTCCTCGCTACCTGCAGCATGCCATGCTGGCTGTACTGCTCATTTTAAAGTGTCTGATGCCAGGAACTGTCACCTCAATTGATGGGTCTCAACGTTTAGTCACTCATGGGAAGGAAAAGGAATTGAGTTAGCCAGCCTCATACCCTTACCTCTGAGGACGAAGGCCACCCACCCCCACAGAGCCTGGCTAGGGATAGAGGATGTGAGGATGATGTTTCTCGTCCTCCTCTTCCCCGCTCAAAGTTCCCCACAAATGCTGGTCACCTCCTCCCCACACTGGCTAACTGGTAGCGGGGAGCTCTGCCCACGGTGCTCAGAGCCGAGTCCGCCCTGCCTCGTTCTCAGCCTGGGCTGCCCACCGGCAGACCCCCCGTGGGTATGTCAGGGCAGCAGACAGCTTAGAATCGTTCCCGTCATCAGGAGTGTCAGACCTTGCCCTACTTTGGCATTTCAGGACAGGGCAAAGATCCAGAAGTTAGAGCACCGGAGGAGATGGTGGTAATGGATGGCAAAGAGAAACACTAAAGTAAGAGAAAAAACATGCTTTAAAGATGGCATGTGGCGTGGGATGGGGGTGGGGGTGGGGTGCAGTTGGAGGCAGCTTGGTTTTCCATTCTGAGCTGCAGAAGCAGAGAAAATCTGGGGGAGACTGAGTCCTAACTCAGCCATTCAGCCCGAGAAGAGGGTTGTTTGTTAATTGTTTTGCTGTGACTCCAGCCTCTGGGAAGTGAGGTCCGGACTGACTCTTCCCCTCCGCCCCCGCTCCCTGCCGCCTCCCATTCTACTAAAAATTAATCCAACTCAAACACACATTGAGGCATGAGAGATGGCACTTTCGGGAGAAAAGGGGTTAAACCAGAATCGCCCATTAAACTTGTGCTTTTTTTTTTTTTTTTTTTTTTGATGTGTAGGCACAAGACTTTTTAATTTTATTTTACTTTTTTTTTTTTTAAATATCAGAATATTACTACAGGGGCACAAATGTTTTGGTTACATAGATTGCTTTTGTACTGCTTGAGTCAAAGTTATAAATGTGCCCATCACCCAGATAGCTTGTGCTTTATTGGTAACAAGGTAGAATGCTGGTGTTTTTCAATGATTTGACTGTTTCTATCAATGTGATAATTTATTACTCAATTACCTAATTGGTAAACACACTGGAAAACCTCTTCACCCAAGTTGAACAAATAGGCTTAGAGGGAGAAGGGAAGGTAAATTGTCTTAATTACTAACCCCTCCTTAAAATTCATTGGCTGGGTCTATCATTCTTTCAGCCACTTAACGGGGGGCTTAGAGTACTAGACAGTAAGAGAAGAGCATAATAAATAAATAGATGACAGTTCCTTAGTTCTCACTGTTTGAGAACAGCCCTGTGCTGAGTGAGATCTGGGAACTCACACATCTATCCCTCATGACAGCCCTGCAAAGTAGGTACTATTCATAGTCCCACTGTCTTTTTTTTTTTAATTAATTAATTTCTTTTTTCTTTTTTTTTTTCTCTTTTCTTTTAGCATATTATGGGGGTACATGTGTTAAGGTTACATATATTGCCCATGTCCCCCTCCCCCCTCGAGTAAGAGCTTCAAGCATGTCCATCCCCCAAATGTTGCACATCTTACTTTCTAGAGGAGGAAATTAAGTAACGTTGCCAAGGAAAGTGGTTTGGGTAAGTTAGGAGGTGGCTCCAGAGACAGTGCTGTTCCTGCTGTACAGGGCGGGCCCCCTGACCCAGACACCCAGCGCCTGCTGTGTGGTAAGTGGTCGGTCACAGTTGGGTGTCACCACTCTGTTTCCCTTTCAGCAGAGGCAGCTTTTACTATCAATACTTTAGACCCAGTGTCCTGGGTCTAAAGTCTGATCATTAGGGTTTTTCTTACATATCTCTCTGCACATCCAATAAATTCTTGTTGAGAAATTTTAAAAAATAATTCCTCCTCCCACTACAACTACTATCATTAACGGCAGGAGGTTTTTATTGAAGGGCCGGGCACTGTATAAGGAGCTTTACAAATTGTATCTCATTTTGTCTTAACAGCTACTTGATGAGATAGATATTATTGCCCCCATTTTTATAGGTGAGAAAACAGAAGTTTGGACAGGGTACGTAACTGTAACTAAGTAACCTGCTCAAGGTGACACCGCTAGTTAGTGGCAGAGCCAGGCCTCAAACCCAGGTCAGCCTGATTCCAAAGCCGTTGTCCCTTCCTATTATGCTAGATTGCTTTTCAGGGGGACCCATTCATCCTGCCGCCCACCCAGGGCACAAATGCTAAGTTGGTCTGCTGGCCATGGCAAGGGACGTGTTTTTGACCACAGCACAAATCCAGGTGCACGGTCCCGGTCATTGCTCCAGAACTCTCAGTACTTCATGTGCTGGGGAGAGAGAAGCCGTGAATCACTATTGGGAATTTGAAAGTTTGTTTTCAAGAACCAAATGTTTCTTAACCATCTGCCATGTTCTCAGCACTGTTTTGTGTGCCATGGAAGAATCAGAAATATAAAATATGGTGTTTACAGTCTAGTTGGAAAAATACGACCCATTTAAAATACTTGAAAGAACAACATCTCTAAATTGATGGTACATCCTCCCAGATGTTACAATGGATTGTAGACCTTCAGCCACTGTGAATACTGGCACTTGAGCAAGTTAAACAAGTTAAAAATATAACAAAGTTCATACTGGCACATGAACAGAAAGAACCAACCGTGGAAAGATGAGAAAGTCCAGAAACAAACCCAAACATGAGACAGAAAATATATATGGTAAAGCTGGCATTTCAAATTACTGGGGGAAAATGTGTTTATTATTCAGTAAATAGTAAAGGGACAAAGGAAAACTAGCTGGGAAGAGGCTACATCCCTCCTTCATTTCTCACTCAAAAATAAAATCCAGACAGAACAAAAGGTAAACATAAAATATTAAATTATAAAAGTACCAGAAGAAAACAAAGAAGTTTTTTTTGGTAATCTTGCAGTAGAGAGGACCTTCCTGAACAAAGCATCCAAAGCTATGAGGGGAAAACTTGATAAATTTGATCACATTAAAATTTGATATGTCTGCATGGCAAAGACATAATCAAAAACAGAAAATATACAATAATTTTAAAGAAGTAGTCAAAAGACAAATGATATTTTGTAATATATATGACATATAATAGTCTATTTTAATTTAAAAAGAGATCTTACAATTTAATAAGAAATTTCAACACACAAAAAATGTGCAAAGAACATGAAAAGGCAGCTCACGAAGAAAGACATATGAATGGATTATAAACAAATTAAAAAGATGATCAATCTCACAAAGAAATGCAAGCCAAATAACGAGATAGTACATACAGCATTTTCACCTTTCATATTCCCAAGAATTAGAAAGTTTGGTAATAAACAATTAACGAGGGTGTAGGAAAACAAACCTCATATAGCCCTGATAGGAGAATAAATTGACACAGCCTCTTTAGAGGGTAATTCAATGGAATTTGTACCAGTTGACCCAGGAATGTATTCTACAGATTCTCTTATTCATGAGGGCAAAGATATATGTACAGGGATGTTAACTGCAGCATCAGCATAAACACATAAAATGCACACACCATGCAGCAGTGCAAAAACAATAATTTGAGGCTAAAAGGAAGAAATACTAGCATGAAAAAGCAATCAGCAGAAAAGTGTGTATGTTATGCTATTTATTTTATTTATATAAAAAAGTGGGCGTAGGGTATACATATGCTTGTACACGTGCACGCGCACACATACAAATGAGTGCTTGTACATGCATAGAAAATTTCTGGAAGAATTGACTGTAATCTGCGATCAGAGCTTCCCTTTGCCTTGCACTTTTATTTGCATGCTTTTCATTTTCCACCACATGCAGGTATTATCTTTCAAACTAAAAATGTTTTAAAAAATATGTAGTATATTGTGGGAGTGGTTATGTGAATCTATACATGTGTTAAAATTCATAGAATTGTGCAATCCAAAAGTACATGTTGCCACTAGATCATTTAAAAAATAAACCCCCGAATACATGCTGTACGTGGTATAGAGTAGAAGTTACATAATACCTGTTATGTTTTTAGGTGTACATTGATTAAGATAATGTCTTCTATAAAACTTTTTAAGCAACCCTGCCTTTAATGATTGGCTAATTCTTACTGACTGCTTATGTGCCAAGCACTGTTCTGAGCACATAGACCCGCTCAGTCCCTTGTAACCAGCCCTGAGGTGTGTGCTGTTGGTATCTCTATTTTATAGATAAGGAAGCTGAGGCCCAGAGAGCCTAAGAAACTCACTCAAGGTCTCTTACCTCTGGCTCCAGAGCCCATGCCCCTCACCAGGTCCCCAACCACCTTCCACAGAAGCAGCTAGATGCATTTGGAAAGTGCCAGAACATAACCAACATGAGCCGGTTTGCACACGCGCACAGTGCACCTTTGCCTTCTCAGAGCTCATGGGGCTCGGGGTTCTACTGTGGATAAACCACTGATTTGACAAAAGTTTCTGTAGAAGTTCTGAGGTGAAGATGAGTTGGCCTGGTGTAGGACTGGAGAGCCACATGGATAAGACCAGGACTTGAAGAGTGAGGGATTTGGACAGGCTGAGGGGGTGAAGAAGGGCGCGAATAAGGGGGATCGACGTGAGGGGGCCCTAAAGGCAGGAGGGAGCTTGGGCACCCCGGGAGGTCATCGGGTGACGTGCATGCGTAAGTGAAGTGGAGATTCATGTTGGGCGGTGGCCCTAAGGTAGCAGGAAATAAGAGGATCTCAAACACCAGGCTGAGGAGTGAACAGAGATCAGGTGAGGGGTGCGGGCAACCTCCACCTGCACGTTGGCTCCTTACCACACAGTGACAAGGCAGACAGAGGCTCCGCCAGCAGAGGGCAGTGAGGGGAAGGTGGCAGGTGAGGGGGAAGGTGGCAGGTGAGGGGAAGGTGGCAGGTGAGAGAGGGGGAAGGTGGCAGGTGAGGGGAAGGTGGCAGGTGAGGGGAAGGTGGCAGGTGGGGGAAGAGGAAGGTGGCAGGTGGGGAACGTGGCAGGCCTCACACCTCCCACCTCCCCAAGTGGGTGAGCAATGGCCACCACGAGAAGGCCATTCGCGGCGCCTTGCGGCCGTGTGAGTCCTGACTTCTCCCTTCTGTTCAGCCGTCACCTGCCCGCCCAACAGCCACTACGAGAGCTGCGTGAGCGTCTGCCAGCCGCGCTGCGCCGCCATCCGCCTCAAGAGCGACTGCAACCACTACTGCGTGGAGGGCTGCCAGTGCGACGCCGGCTACGTCCTCAACGGCAAGAGCTGCATCCTGCCCCACAGCTGCGGCTGCTACTCGGACGGCAAATACTACGAGGTATGCGTGGCCCGCCCGGCCTGTGCTCCTTGCCAGTGAGAAGGCTCCCCTCCAACTCCAAGCGGTGGGTCGGAATTGACCTGCCTTCTCACCCCATTGGAAGAATGTGGGGCACGTCGGCAGGGAGGTGCCCGCTGAGCGTCAGGTCTGGAAAAGCTCCCGGGCCTCCCCCTCTGCCCGCCTCCCTCTGCACGGGCAAGGTCTCCAAGCCCTGCCCCCCTCCCGCTCCCATCTGTGCTTCTCTCGGCCATGCCCATGAGCCTGGGCCCTGCTGATGTCCTCTCCACTAAATCTTCGTTTGAAAGCTTCAGATGCGGCTCTGGTTTGGAAGTATGGTGGCTGTGAATCTGACATTTGTAGCTGTCTTAGCTAAGGGCATTTCTAACTGGAAAATATGGAGCTTGAGGCTGGGCTGAGTGGCCTTCCCCCTTCTGGCTAGTGAAGCTCCGTGAGAGTATCTAAGGGCGCCCCCTTTGCGTATGCCATTTGTCACCCTGACATCCTTCCCCAGAGTTCGGTCGGGACTGCTTACTGCCGCGCCCCCACATCCCACCCTCTGTTTCTCTCTCCATGGGGGCTTACACACAGAGCTGATGAAGGTGCCTTTCGTAGACGTTTCTCGGTAAAACATATTAGCTCACTAAATCATTTTGCTTTTTGGACTTTGCAATCTTCCTTTATGTTCCATAATACTAAACTAGCAAAGGTACTTAGTTCATGGTTCTGCCTCAAGCCCATCCTCTGTTTAAATGACATCGAAACCTTATGTTGGGGAGTTAGACAGTTAACAACTGCAAATTATTGAGTATGTGCTTTTGTAAATCACTATGCTGGTGGTATTGTGAGGGATGAGAAAGCAAGTTCCCTGCCTTAAGGAACTTAAAAATCTGTGCAGAAGAAGGGGGGGGGGGAGAAGTACTTTAAGGAACAAAAGAACAATTACAAAATAACATATCAACAAGTGAAAAATAATACCCTGCAGAACTAATCAATTTTAAGTGAAAAAGAAATAGTAGCATGTAAAAGAAATCTAATTAAAATGTCTGAATTGGAAATCAACTAGGCAAAAAATAAATAATGCCTCCTTTTTTGTAAAGATGCATTGACTTATTCGAGAACAACTAAGTTGCCTTTACTTTGGGAATAAATATGACTAAAATGAATGTGGAAGTTAACCTCGATTTCATTTTCAGTGGAAAATTTATTTCAATGCTGTATTAGAAAGACAGGGAAGAAGTAAAGTAAAATAGTAGAATTAATAAAAGAAGACTTCTTGGGAGAAGTGATGTTGAAATGAGCTCTTAGAAATATTGATTATTTGAACGGAAAAGGCAAAACATTCGGGAGACAATAATAATAAATTCAGTTTTCCCGCAACCCCGGGAAAAGATATAACCAGACTGAAAACTCAAAAAGCACTCTTCTAAACTCTGCTCACCAGCCCAGAGATTTACCAAAATGTATCCATCTATCAACTGTGTACTGCACCCCTCGGCGGGGATCCTGAGTGTCAGTGTGGCTTAATGGAATGAGACCTGGGTTTGATCCTAGCTGGAACACCCCTGGGGCCATGACACTGAGCAAGCTGTGTCATTTCCCTGAGCTTCCATTTCCCTATGAGTGAAATGTGGCTAATGGTATCAACTCAGTGGGGTTGTTGTATACATAATCTATGCCAAGTGCCTAGCCTAATACCTGGCACCTAGTTGTTCAGTAATTGGTAGCTGCTATTGCTATTGTTGTTTTGTTATTCTCTTGAGAAACATTTTGTAAATAAAAAATCCAGGCGTGTTAATGAAATGATGCATATAAAAGCCCTTGGAGCTCTCAGGAAAGGCATGGTATATAGCTCTTGGAAGCTATTAGTACTACAGGATAAGCATTATTATCAGTTTTTCATCAGGAAGTCAGTGGGTTTTGACAACAGCTTATATCTGGGAAGTAGCAAACTCACAGAACAAATAATCCACATCTACTTGCCACCATTCAAACAAGCTTGGGGGCTTGTTTATACAAAGAATTCCTTTGGAAATAAAAAGAGAACACATCTAGCCATTAGCATGTAGGGTAATCACCCAGCTGTCGTCATGTCTAATTAAGGTAAAGAAAGTGGCATCAAGCCCGCCACTCTACTGTGATGCTGATTTCATGATGAAGTTCTCCTGTGGATGAGTTATTCACCCTTGATCGTATCCACATACATCAGGTTATTTTTCTCTTTCCACCAATATACTGTCTGACTTCTTATCAGAGAGAGGCCAGACCATCCACTCAGTTATTCTATAAATCTGATAAGAGAAATGAAGTCAATTTGTGAAGCTGCTGGCACCTAGAATATGTTACATGTCTGAAGGGAGAGAAGCCTTGGTTCCAGAAACTGGTTCACTTTGAGGATAAAAGAATCAGCAATAGCATCTTAAAGTGCACTAGACTGGGGAAACTTTTCCTGGAAGACCTCAGCTTCTACTTACCTTTGGATCTGAATCATATCCAGAGTTGACATCCAGAGTTTTGATATGTCTATAGTTAAAGCAGAAAACTAACCAAACAGAAACATAGGCCTTTTTGTGCCATTAAAACATCTTTTCTGAGCAGCACTGTTTGGGCCAGCTGATAATGCATTGAGTGCCCGCATGTCTGTGACACAGTCTACTTGTCAGGCCCACATCCCACGTGGACAATCACTATCAATTTCCAACCGTTTCCTGAATTCTTAGTCTAGCGCAAATGCAAGGTCAGAAATACAAACTCTACCAAGTAGAGTTGTGTCTACAGATTGTTGCCTGTTTGGGGAAGAACAGAAAATAGCAGCTGCCTCCAATTGAGGAGATGCTATGTTGTAGGTATTTTATAAAATTCCTTCACTATCTGAAAGAGGAGGAGTGGTTCCACTCCTGTAATAATAACAGCAGCTACTATTGATTGAGTGCCTGCTCTATGCCAGGAAACGTGCTTTCCTTTAATCTTCACAACTGCCCTGCAAGACATTATTATCTCCAATTTAGAGATGAACAAACTGACATTCTGGGAGGTGAGTAACATCGCTCAGGATGGCACATGTGGGGAGATAAGGCTGGGATTGAAGCCGAGGTGGTCTGATTCCGAAACCTGTCTTTCTTGGTCCGTAGCTGCTCTCTGGATCTCTCACGTTCAGGACACAAAGAAATGAAGTTATTTCCAACAGAAGTAAACTAGAAGTAGACTAGATACAAGGAAAAAGTTTGGAAGGGTGAGAATTGCAAAATGTTTAAATGGCTGATCCTAAGAGTTAGTTACCACTTTCTTTTGACAATCGAAGATTTGAAGAACCAATTTATCCTTCTTGAGTGAATTTAAATTTCATCTTTCAAGTGGAGCTTGTACTTGTTAGAAGTGTGATTCTTTGGTAAAAAAAAAAAAAAAGTCTACCAAATAGTTTTCCTGTTCACCTAGTTCCTCTAACATCTGCACATTCAGGTTGGCTGTGATTAGCTCTGCAGTTCAGCCATACAGATTACAGAGTTCTTGATTGCCACCAATAAAGTTTAAATTGCCTATTGTTTAGCATGGTCGGAATGGCATGGAACTGATGTAGCATTTGAATTGAGGCAGCCTCCCTACTCTACTGCTCGCTGTTGCAAATTCTGCCCCCTTAAAGGCAGGCTAGCCCAGCCTGCCCAAGGGTCCAGGGGGACTGGGCTTTGGGCCGCACGGCCCTGACCACCGCCCGGGCTTAATGCACACTGCGCTTCTCTTCCAGCCCAAGCAGCTGTTCTGGAACAGCGACTGCACGCGGCGCTGCCGCTGTTTCCGGCGCAACCTGATCCAGTGCGACCCGCGCCAGTGCAAGTCGGACGAGGAGTGCGCCCTGCGCAACGGCGTGCGCGGCTGCTTCAGCACCAAGACGTCCTACTGCCTGGCGGCGGGCGGCGGCGTCTTCCGCACCTTCGACGGCGCCTTCCTCCGCTTCCCGGCCAACTGCGCCTTCGTGCTGTCCACCATCTGCCAGAAGCTGCCCGACATCTCCTTCCAGCTCATCATCAACTTCGACAAGTGGTCGTCCCCCAACCTCACCATCATTTCGCCCGTCTACTTCTACATCAACGAGGAGCAGATTCTCATCAACGACCGGAACACGGTCAAGGTGACCAGCCTGGCTTCGATTCTTAAGAAACGGGCCCTGGAAACGAGGGCTTGGCCAGGGGGGTGTTTATCGCGACTCTCCCAGATAACCAAGAGGTGGGGTAATAGGTCGATGCTTCCTACATGCCAAACACAGATGACCAGGTTTTAAAGAGGGAAAGGGTAAAGATTCTACAAGTGTAAGAACGACCTGTTTCCTTCCCAGAGGGTCCCAGGGGCCTTGCAGGAAACTCGCAGGGTCTGGGCATAGTCATGGCTGGCCTGGGTGCCGACAGAGCTTCAGGTGGTGAAATAGTACCTTAGTCAGTTTTACTCCGAGTTAATTTCCAAAAAGCATCTCGTTTGTTTTTAAGAGCCTTTAAAATTGTTCTTGGCTCTGTCAGCCTGTACCAGGACCCACCCTTCATCTCTGCCATCCTTTCTATAAGCTAAAAGAGGGCAAGCATTTGCCTATCAAAACAACTACCTAAATAAAAATCCAATGGAGCATTATCAGGGGGTCCCGTGATGACATACCAAGTGAAAGAAAACAGGAGGCTGAATATGGTGAATTTCTCTTAGGTTGGCTCTTCCATAGGCCCATTGCCTGGTTTCTTCTTAATCTTAGACCTAAATGTAACTAAATGCAAATCTCCCCACGTTCCCATGACTAATATGGCTCTCTGACTTGGAGTCTTAGCACCCCTTCCATCTAAGAAGATCATCTGCTCTAATGAACTATTGGCAGTGACCCCAGCCCCTCAGCTAAACCAGGCTGCTACAGCAGGTAGACCTGAAGGATGGGGCCAGGACCCAGTGCTGTGAGCACAGATGGGGGCGGTGGAGGTGGGGGGGACTGACAGAGAGCCACAGTAACATTTTATGGACTTGAGTGTTATTCCACTTGCTCAGATAATCAGGCATTGAGGGTATCTCTTTATATGAAGAGTGATCCAATAGCTTAGTATCCAGTGTTGGGCAAAAGACCAGGAGTGTTATTGGAGCTTAAAATGAAGAATCTAGATTTTAATCCTGGTTTTTAACTTCAATAAAAGCTACTATGGTTTTTGAAAGTCTCATTCCTTTGGCAAATTGGCCTATATAGACACAATAGTATGAGTCCAGAACACAGGAGCTAGAAGATAAAAGTGTCCATTTGAAAGAGTAAAACTGACATTGGTGTTGAGCAAAATACCCCAAGCTAGCCAAAATAGGAAGGACTCATTTATTTAAAACCATATGTGCTTTTTTTTTTTTTTACAAGAAATAAGTTACTAATAACCTGGGGGTGAAAATTTTATTTTGTAAGTACAGGAAAAGCATGTCATATTCAGTCCCAAGAGCTAAGAAAAGAAAATGTTATAAAGCAGGAAAATGACAAATGCAGAAAATACTGTGCCTGTAGGATGTCTGGGGGGACCTCCAGTTTGAACATTATGAACAAGAAAACGATAAACATGGCAATGATCCCCAGATTCATTTTAACTGTGTTAGACTCTCCTTGGTGCAGGATTGGGATTTCATTTTCAGTAATTGGCTCATGCTGGGGAAAGTTTTATGCAAAAATCCAGCCATTCATTTTGTGTTATACTTTCCTAATGGTTTCTTTTCTCTCCCCCTCTCTCCCCCACTTCTGCCACATAGTTTGCTTTGTTTGAGGGAACTGTGGACAGGAAGATGAGTGAGTGCCCTTAAACTCTAGGGTAGGGGATGGCAAACTATGGCCTGCGACCAAGTCTGCTTGCTGCCTGTTTTTGTAAATAAAGGTTTGTTGGAAGATAGCCGTGATCATTTATTAATAGTTACATATTGTCTGTGGTTGCTGTCATGCACAAGGGCAGAGCTTAATAGCTACATCTGAGACCATAAGGTCTGCAATGCCTAAAATATTTTCTCTGGCCCTTTGCTGAAAAAGTTTGCCAACCCTTGCTCTAAGGGGTAATCATTTCCTTTTTTCCCCTCCTCCAACAGGTGAATGGCACACAAGTGAATGTACCATTTATAACTGGTTTGGCAACCAAAATCTACAGCAGCGAGGGGTTTCTGGTGATCGACACCAGCCCTGACATCCAGATACACTACAATGGTTTCAACGTCATTAAAATCAGCATCAGTGAGAGGCTGCAGAACAAAGTGTGTGGCCTCTGTGGGAACTTCAACGGGGACCTGACAGATGACTATGTGACTTTGCGGGGAAAGCCGGTGGTGAGCAGCGTGGTGCTGGCCCAAAGCTGGAAAACCAATGGCATGCAGAAGAGGTGAGAGTGTCCACATAGTTCCAGCCACCAGACTCGGTGGCCCAAACCCTCCCCCATCCGTGGGAGACATAAACGAGGAAAGTGCCTTCCTTAGCACTGTCCCTCTTCTCCTACAGGGCTGAGCCAAAGGCCTTTGGAGCTCTGATGATCAGAGACCCCAGTAATTTCTTGAACTGCAGAGGAAGGAATTAAGCTTAGACAATATGACTCTAAATGTTCATGTCATCTGGCCCTTGGCTAAACAGAAGAGCGTGCCTAGGATTAGCACTCTGCAGCCTTGACCAGCTGCCCACCTGAGACCGAGGCACCCCTGCTGGGGGTGGAATTAAGAGTTGACTCAGAAGAAGAAGGGCTATTCTTTGCTCCCTCATGCTAGGTCTAATTGTGTGTCCTTGACTCTTACCAGAAGGCTTGGTCGTGGTCATGTAGGTTGAAGTTGGTGAGAATCAGGAAAGCCTTTTTAAAATTATTCTAAAAGTCAGGAAGGTTATGATCAGGCCCACCTCCCCTGGCCAGCAGAGTGATCTAAAGTTATTCCAAAGGTTTTTAATGTAGGGCCCCTCTGGCCTGGCGAATGATGTTGACACCTTTCTGGATCTCTTACCTGGTATTTCTTTGCTTGTACAATGGCTCGATTCCCTTTTGCTTAAATAGCTAAATACCCAGTTGTAGAAATGGCAGTCCTGCACTTCTGGAATTTAGAATTTCTGGAATATGATACTGAATAATGTATCATATGTTAGACTATCCTGTGAATTATAAGACCCAGAGCTGGGAAGAAACTTGGGCAATAGCTTATCTAATCTTTTCCCTTCCCAGGTGAAATAGAAGCTAAAATAGCAAATGATTTACAGGAGGAGATCTTGTAAGTGGCAAAGCCAGGACGAGATTCCAAGATTCTTAATTTGATGCTGTCTCTAGAATGCCACGCCTTGACCCACAGGGAGAAAAAAGACAACTTTGGACATTTAAGCCATTCTGGTGTTTCCAAAGATAAGCAAGGCTCAGTTCCCCCCCAAGAAATTATGATTCCATTTGAACTTTTCCTCCTTCCCTCCTTTTCTGCCTTCCTCCTTTCCTTCCTCCCTTTCTGCTTTTGTACTATCATCTGTCAGATACCAATTTTCTTGTAAATGTTTTTGCTTTTGGTGCTTGATGGCTAAACTGTGTTTAGAAGACTTGTGGACTTCCTTTACAATCTTTAATTCCACCAAACTATCATTACTATTATTATTGTTATTGGCTATTACATCAATACCTGTTAATGGTTATTGGACTAGTTATATCAATCAATTACACAAGGTGCTGTTATTATATCAACACCTGCCTTTTATGTGGCACTTTGGCTGCCAATCCATTATTTATTTTACCTTCATTGTATTTCAGTGATGGAAACAACAAGAATCACTGCCTCACGTTTCACTTCCTTAGAGGGTCAGGTAGAGAGACTGGTAGGATCTGACTTCCCAAAGGTCACATAGCTAATCGGTGTTGGAATCGGCACAGTGCCTTAACTCCAAGGGTAGTAAAACAGGTGCAGATGTGGGTTACCTTCCCCTGGAGATCTCGGATGGCTGTTTTTGCTTCACTTCGTCTGACCAGACCTCTTGCCCCCAGCTGCAACGAGCTGCAGTTCTCACAGTACACAGCCACGTGTGACAATGTGCACATCCAGAAGATGCAGGGCGATGGCTACTGCCTGAAGCTCACCGACATGAAGGGCTTCTTCCAGCCCTGCTATGGGCTTCTCGATCCCCTCCCCTTCTACGAGTCCTGCTACCTGGATGGCTGCTACAACCACCAGAAGTTCCAGTTGTGCGGTTCCCTGGCCGCCTACGGGGAGGCCTGCCGCTCCTTTGGGATCCTTAGCACCGAGTGGATCGAGAAGGAGAATTGCTGTAAGAGAATTATTTTATTTCTGTGGATTCCTTTATAAGTGAAAAGAACAGCTTTTGCTGGTAGCGTTGCTTTGTCTAGGGATGAGTGGCCCTCTCCCTCTTTGCGCATAGATCTCTCTGGGATTGGAGAGAGTTTGAGCTGCAATGGGGGGCCACTTCGGTGGAGCCTGGCCCACTGGTAGTGCTCGTCCAGTTATGGAGTTTGGAAAACCAACGGGCAGATGAGGTTCCCTGGGCTGGAGGGGCACCAGTGTAGGGACTTAGGAGGCAGAGGGACGTAGTGTGGGATTCCTGATTGATTTTAGTTCCCAAACTCAGTTCTACCTTGGCTCCTTTAACATGAGTCAGATCCTGTATCAAAAAGGGAAGGCATGTGGCAAGGAGCAAGCTGAGCTGGAATTGCACTGTCTGTATCTACCTGGGTTGAAAGGAAGCTGCCATTCGATTTATAAGGGGATTACATATATTCGATTACATATATTTGATTAAAAGATTTTTAGATTCTTTTATTTTTTTCTGTAGTAAGAAAATTATTTTGATGTTTATTTCCATTATTCATTTTCTTACTATGTTAATCAAATAAATGGAGTAAGTATAATATATATAAACATACAAATGGGTCAGGCTGTGCATGGTGGCTAATGCCTGCCATCCTAGCACTCTGGGAGGCTGAGATGGGAGGATCACTTGAGGTCAGGAGTTGGAAACCAGCCTGAGCAAGAGCAAGACCCCATCTCTATTAAAAATAGAAAGAAATTAGGCAGACAACTAAAAATAGAAAAAAATTAGCTATGCGTGGGGGCACAAGCCTTTAGTCTCAGCTACTCAGAAGCCTGAGGCAGGAGGATAGCTTGAGCCCAGGAGTCTGAGGTTGCTGTGAGCTAGGCTGATGCTACGGCACTCACTTTAGCCTGGGCAACAGAGCAGAGACTCTGTCTCTAAAAAAAAAAAAAACACACACACACACACAAATGAACAAATGGGTCATAAACATATATGTCTGTCCATATACATAAATGGTCATTCCCATTCATGTGACCAACAGAACATGTTTTGTACCCTGACACATAAAAATGACCCAGTGTGTATACAGGTACTGCTATGAAAACAGGCTCATTTTTAGACTGTACATACACATTGACAAACTTGCAGACTACACCCGATCAAGTATAGGAATGAACTTAATTCAGAAGCTTAAAACAATGTAGTTAATTAAAATATGTATCAGTGATTTCAGAAACTGTTACCAAGCAAATTACTAATCTCTGTTGGAAATTAACAGAAATGTTTTGTATGATAATTGCAATATTTTACTCTGCTATGTCAATAGGCAATACTTTAAATAACTTTAAAATTAACTGTTCTGAACTTTCAAAATAATCTGGAATTTTTTAAAAAAATATATCATTTTTGTTTAAACCTCAAAGCTTCCCTCTGATTAAGGGTATGCCTAGCTTGCCCTTTGGCAGATGGACCACCACATTTGCAAATGAGTGTTTCCCTTCTCGTGGACTCTAACCTCAGCACTCTTCTTTCTGCTACTCTCTTTGGTCATTTTCAAACCTTATTGGTCGACCATAACATTCGCTGAGTGGCTGCTGCATGCTTAGCACTGTGTTAGGTTCTGAGCACACTGGGCAAGTGAGAGGGTATTTATAAAATGAAGCTTTTTAAAAGTGAATGATTTAGATGATGCTGAAGGATTCCTTCAGTTGTCTTTCCAGAAATTAAGCCAGGTTGATGCTAAGCCATCCATGTACTTCCACCTAGTGACCCCTCTGGTCAGTACCAGAGGGGCATGGTGGCCAAATCAGGGGAGCTATGTGGAGCTGTGTGACAGCCTGGGATTTTTGTTTTGTTTTTAAACTTTCTCTCTCTCTCTCTCTGCGTGTATGGTGAGAACACTTAAAATAAACTCTCAGCAATTTGCAAGTGTACGGTATATTGTTACTAACTATAGGATCTGTGATATACAATAGATATCTTGAATTTTTTCCTTCTATCTAACTGAAATTTTGGATCCTTTTTAAACTCTTTTTTTAAAAAATCTCTTGAAGCCAACTTGGCTCCCGCTGGGATTGAACAGTTGTTTCTTTAGCACTAACCATCATATAGCATGATGAACAGGAGGATTGTTCTATCTTGATAGGAGGAGAGATTCTTTAAATAAAGAAATGAGTATCTAAAAGAAGATGCTCCCAGCTAGTGGTTCTCAAACCGAGGCGTTGAATATCTTACAGGTAGTCTCATCTGTTACAGAAATATTGTTCGTAATAACATGATGATGATACGCCACACACAACTATATTTTACTTATAGTTTTTTGCCCTTTTGGCAAAACAGTACAATGAATCTAAGTCAATGCTGGCAAGTTGTGTAGAGGTTTTTGGTTTGTCTGTTTTTATAAAATCAAGTAGAAGTTTATAGGGGAAAGTGGACCATGAATCAAAAAGGACTAAGAAGCCCTGGCATGGGGACCTCTCTGGGATCTTACTGGCCCTAAAATATTCATTAATGACAAATGTTTATTGTGCACCAGCTATGAGGTGGCTGGATGCTGGGAACATAGAGATAAATGGTTTGGACCCTACTCTTTATATAAATGTCAAGACACAAATGCGAGCAGGTGGAATGCAGCGCAGTAGGCTCAGTGATCGGGTACACCTTGGCAGTTACGAGCTTCTGTGTATTCGATCTTCACCGCTCACCTTCACCGTGACCTTGGGCAAGTTGCACCTGTGAAATGGGGACTATAATAGCTAGCTTGAAGGGTATTTGTGAGGGTCAAAGGAGATAATCCAGCTAAAGCATGAGGCACAGTGCCAGGCCCATAGCAAGCACCCAGGTACCAGCTATTGCCATTATTTTCTGGAAGGTGGCCCTGCCTATCCTACTGCAGCTGCCATCTGACCATTTCTGATTTGGTACAAGTGGCAAGTCCAGAGTGGAACCACACTGCTACCTCGCGTAGGTGTGAAAATCAAGTTGTGCGTGTTTTCTGTGTGTTTTCCTTTTTAGCAGGAGTGGTTGAAGATCCCTGTGTGGGGGCGGACTGTCCCAACAGAACCTGCGAGCTGGGCAACGGCGGGGAGCTCTGCGGCTGCATCGAGCCGCCCCCCTACGGAAACAGTGAGTGACAAGTGCCACCTCCCCACCCAGAAAGGCCCAAAGGAGAAGCCTGGCAGTGCATAGCAAAGCGCCAGGCGAGAACCTTGACGCATCACCCTGTGTAGGTTACAAATCCAAATGGCGAAGCCTTCGGGAGCATTTAAGCAGAACAAGGAAGCACTCCAACCTCTTCAAAGTAGGGGAATGTTCATTTCCTCATAGCTCCATCCTTGTCTTCAGTAAATTATAACACATAAATGTGCACATGAATGGAATTGGCCAGTTCCGTCCGAGGCCACGTTCAACATCAAAGAGGTCCATATTGATCTTTTGGACACACAAGGAATTAAAGTGGTTTGACGCCAATATGAAAGAAATAGGATCAGGGTGCCAGATGCCTTAAGGCTCCTTTAAAGCCAGCTTTATCTAGCCCAGCGCTTTTTGGTCCTTAAGAGACAACTGAAATGTTTGAAGCAAGCCATAAATAACTAGGACTGTAGGTCTTGTTCCTAACTGTAGCTCCCTTCGGGTAGAGATGGCCTCATCCATATCGGCTTGAAGCGGAGCTGCTTTGCCTCCCAGCTCCGCTCCTGTTCTGGAGCCAAGTAACTCAGAGGCATGTGCTAAATTTAACATCATTCAAAAATAAAAGCCTAATTGACTAAAAGGCTCCACAGGAGGGGACAAAGGCTTCACCTAAGCAGATAAAAATGTTTTCCTCTGTTTCTGTAGTGCTTATTAGCTGGTGTTTACATGCACAGAGAAAATGTCAATTGGTGCATCACCATGTCAGAGAGCAAGTTCCTAGTGCTCACCTGGGGATCTCTAGGAGTTCTTCTGAGCTGATTCAGCCAGGGCTTTGAGTGTGGCCTGGCCAGTGCTGCTATCCCTAAGGACACGCTCTGTAGCCAGGCCACAATGGGCCAGATTCTGTACGGAGCTTATAGAAAATAATCTGCCACCAGTGTCAGGGAGGGGTGGTGGGGGGGAGGCCTGGGTTTCTAAAGAAAAGACAAAAAAGACATTTTATTAGCATTTCTATCTTTTAAAAAAGGTTCTGTCTGTGCTTCGAATGAATGCGTAAACTCATTTGGTCTGATCCAAGTGTAATTAGAAATGCTACAGCCTTTGAATTGAGATCATTTGCCTCTTCTAAAGGAGAATGGTGATGAGATGCCTCACCCCCACCCGTGCAGCAAGACTCCCACTGATTTGCCTTTCATAATAACTGTTCCCACAGACTCATATGACATTATTGATGCAGAGGTGACCTGCAAGGCGGCCCAGATGGAAGTGTCCATATCTAAGTGCAAACTCTTCCAGCTCGGCTTCGAGAGGGAGGGCGTGAGGATCAATGACAGGCAGTGCACCGGCATCGAGGGGGAAGATTTTATCTCCTTCCAGATCAACAACACCAAAGGGAATTGTGGAAACATTGTGCAGGTGAGAACACGGGACAGCAAAGGGCACCCGGCAGAGGCAGTGACAGCCCCTAGTGTCTGCACATTTATTGTCCTTAAAGCCAACGTTAGGGTGATCTACTTAAAAACGAGCTCCTTGGAGAACAGCTAAAGGCACGTGCAAAATGAAGGACAGCAAGGGCTTCGTCCTTTGGTGCTAAGCGGTTGACTGAATGGAGAGAGCTCCATCGGTGACGTGTTTCTTTCCTTGGTTTGTGATGCCTGCCGATGTCCTTTGTCCGGCATGGGGACAGAATTGCTGTTACTTTTCTCTCGTTTCTATTGTAAATGCAGCTGGGCTTAGCTATTTTGGGGGGTAAGGGAGTCCCCAACATCATTTAACAGTTGAGTGTTAAAATACGTAATATAAATATATAATATTATATATATAACATAGTGAGGTCCCACCTTCTAGTGTCAGATTATCCAGCATGTAGGTCAGCAAAGCAGCATGCTTCTCTCCTTTCTCCTTCCTGCCTTGTGTCTTTTATTCATAGCTCTATTCATTAACACTTTTTATCAGAAGGTGAAAGGAGAAAAGAGGTGCAACTTACACTTCTTCATTTGGGTCCATGTCTGGTAAAAGATTTGGTGGAGGGAGTTTAACTGAGCATTAAGGAAGAAGATTTCTATTACCTTGCAATGGCAGTATTTCATGCTGTTCCTAGCTTGGTTTCCCACAGGTAACTGGCAGCTGGTTGTAGTTAGAATTCAGTGGTAGATGAAATCACCCTCAGTGGACATTCGAGGTTATCACCCTGAAGGGTGCTCTTGACATCTATTGTAATACTTTTCTTAACCCTAGTAAATGCTGAGGCTAGCACCATACTGATTCATACTGGCCTCTGCATTAGATATGGAATGAAGCCATTTCTCTACTTTCAGGGATATGGATTTGAAATGCAAGCCACATACTCACTCCCAGACTTAATGATTTCTGACCTCCCCTTGCTCTGTAGTCCAATGCCACTCATATCATGTACAAAAACACGCTCTGGATCGAAAGTGCCAACAACACTGGTAACATCATCACCAGGGACCGCACGATCAATGTGGAATTTTCGTGTGCTTATGAGCTGGATATCAAGATCTCCTTGGATTCCGTTGTGAAGCCTATGCTAAGGTAGAGGATCTCCTGGGCTGTGCACGTTGCTTTTTCTTTTCCTTGACAGTTAAGGTTAGCCTAATCAAAATTGCTAGCGTTTGTCTTTGATGTCCTAGGAAAAACATAATTCACATTTCTTGAACCTAAACACTTTAGACCAGCATTGTTCAATACAACTTTCTATGATAACAGAAATGTTCCATCTGTACTATCCAATTCTGTAGCTACATGTGGCCACTGAGCACTTGAAATGTGGCTCAGGGGCTGGGGAAAATGAATTTTTCATTTCATTTAAGTTTAATTTCCCCATGTGGCGAGTGGGTACCATAGCGGATAGCACAGCCTTAGACCTCACTGCCGCATGCTTTGCCTTCCCTCTGCATTTTCAGCTTGAAAAATGGTAGATAACTGAATAAATATAATTGTTTTGGGTTCCCTGCCTCATGATTGTTTCCCTTTTAGTGTCATTAACCTGACAGTTCCAACCCAGGAAGGCAGCTTCACCACCAAGATGGCGCTCTACAAAAATGCCTCCTACAAACACCCGTACCGCCAGGGGGAAGTCGTGTTGACCACCCGAGATGTGCTGTATGTGGGGGTCTTCGTGGTCGGAGCTGACTCCACGCATTTGATCCTAACGCTCAACAAATGCTATGCCACCCCCTCCCGAGACAGCAACGATAAGCTCCGGTACTTCATCATTGAAGGAGGGTGAGTGGCCTCTTACTAGAAAACAGCCTCAGAACCTTTGGTAGGATATTGTCTACATCATTTTCTAGGGAAGGGAATGGGAACTAATATTTGCTGACTACCTACAAGGCCGGCGTTTTGCAAAATCTATGAATTCACCTAATTTTTATAATAACCTGTGGTGTATATATTATAAGCCTTGTTTTACAGACAAGATCAAGAAACTTGCTTAAAATCACACAGCAGTTTAGTAGCAGAGTCCCCAAGTTCACGTGACATTAACTACAAGATGCTTTGTTCTCGATGTGATCAGAGAGGGGGTTTCTGTCTTGCCTACTTTGAACTTCAATTTGAGAGGAATGTGGAATTCTACAAATGAAAGTATGTAATGAGAATAACTAAAGGTTAACACATAGGTTATCTACCAAAATAAAAAAGAAATTAATAAACTCAACAAGTTTCTTTTTACTCGACATTATGTGCCCATCGCCTAGTATATTTCCTCAAATATAGGTGGTTACACAACAAGATTTATTGAATGAAAGAACGAATGAATGGGAAGAAAAGACTAAAGACTAACTACAATAAGAATAATTATCTTTACTTTTTAAAAACATTTACTGATTATGTCAGGCCATTTACACATATTTTATTTTAAAATAATTCATTTTTAAGAGCTTTATTGTATATATAATTTACGTACAATAAAATGTACTAGCTTTAAGTGTAAAATTTAATGATTTTTAGTAAATTTTCAGAGGAGTGCAAACATCATCATAATCTAATCTTAGAACATTCACATCACCCTAACACAATAATTCCTTTCTCTATTTGAATTTCTTTTTAAGAATGTTTATTGATAATTTTTATTGATACATAATTTTATTTATACATATTTATTAGGTACATGTGATATTTTGATAAATACATAAAATGTGTAATGATGAAATTATGGTATTTAGGATATGCATCCCTTTGAATATTAATCATTTCATTGTGCTGGAAACAATTCAAATCTCTTCCAGCTATTTTGAAATATACAGTAAATTGTTATTAAATATAGTCAGTCACCCTACTGTGCCATTGAACACTAGATCTTGTTTCTTCTATCTAATTGTATGTTTGTACCCATTAACCAACCTCTCTTCATTTCTTCCCACATACCCTTCCCAGCCTCTGGTGACCATCATTCTACTGTCTACCTCCATGAGCTCACCTTTTTTAGCTCCTACATATGAGTGAGAACATGAGATAATGTCTTTCTTTGCCTGGCTTATTTCACTTGACATAATGATCTCTACTTCCGTCAATGTTGCTGCACATGACAGCATTTTATCCTTTTTCAGGGCTGAATAGTATTCCATTGTGTATACGTATCACATTTCCTTTACCCATTCATCCACTGACAGGTGGATTCCATATCTTGGCTATTGTTAATAGTGCTTCTGTAAACATGGGAGTGTAAGTATCCCTTTGATATATTGATTTCCCTTTATTTGGATAAACACCCAGTTGTGGGATTGCTGGATCATGTTGTAGTTCTATTTTTAGTTTTTTGAGAAAGCGCCAAACTGCTTTCCAAAATGGCTATACTGATTTACATTCCCACCAGCAGTGTATAAGAGTTCCCTTTTCCCTACATCCTTGCCAGCATTTGTTATATTTTAACTTTTTCATAATAGCCATTCTAACTGGGGTAAGATGATATCTCATTGTGGTTTTGATTTGCATTTTCTTAATGATTCGTGATATTGAGCATTTTTCATATACCCATTGACCATTTATATGTCTTCTTTTGAGAAATATCTACTCAGTTCCTTTGCCCATGTTTTAATGGGATTATTTATGTGTGGGGGGTTTCTTGTCTACTCCAGACATTAGTCCCTTGTCAGATGAATAGTTTACAAATATACTTTTGCATTCTACAGGTTGTCTCTTCACTCTTTTTATGGTTTCCTTTGCTGTGCAGAAAGTTTTTAGTTTAATATAGTCCTATTTGTTTATTTTTGTTTTCATTGCCTGTGCTTTTGAAGTCTTAGCCACAAAATGTTTGCTAGGCTAATGTCCTGAACCATTTCCCCTACATTTTCTTTTACAAGTTTTTAATACCTGGGTCTTACATGTAAAATTTTAAACTATTTTGAGTTGATTTTAGTACATGGTGAGAGATAGGGGTCTAGTTTCATTCTTCTGCACATAGACATCTAGTTTTCTCAGTACCATTTATTGAATAGGGTGTCCTTTCCCCAATGTATGTTCTTGGTGCCTGTGTTGAAAATCACTTAGCTATAAAAATGTGAATTTATTTCTGGAATCTGTATTCAGTTCCATTGGTATGTGTGTCTGTGTTTACATCAGTACCATTGCAGTTTGGGTTAGTATGTCTTTGTAATATATTTTGAGTATACTACTCAGGTAGTATGGTACCTCCAGCTTTGTTCTTTATGCTTAGTATTGCTTTGGGCTATTCATGATCTTTTGTGGTTCCATATGAATTTTAGGATGTTTTTTCTATTTCTGTGAAGATATTGTTGGTATTTTAATAGGGATTGCATTGAATATGTAGATTGCATTGTGTAGTGTGGTCATTTTAACAATATCAGTTCTTCTGACTCCTGAGCGTCAGATGTCTTTCCACTGGTTTGTGTTCAATTTCTTTCATCAGTGTTTTATAGTTTTCCTTGTAGAGGACTTTCACATTCTTTGTTGAATTTATTCCTGGGTATTTTTTTAGTAGCTATTGTAAATGGGATTGGTTTCTTGATTTCTTTTCTAGTGAATTCATTATTGATGTGTAGAAATGCTACTGATTTCTGAATGTTGATTTTCTATCCTGGAACTTTACTGAATTCACTTATCAGTTCTAAGAGGTTTGGGTGGAGATTTTAGGTTTTTCTATTTGTAAGATCATGTCTTCTGTGAAGAGGGACAATTTGACTTCCTGTTCTCCAATTTGGATGCCTTTTATTTCTTTTTCTTGCCTGATTGCTCTGGCTAGGACTTCCAGTAGTATGTTATGAAAGAGTGGTAAAAGTGGGCATCTTTGTCTTGATCTAATTCTTAGAGGAAAGGCTTTCAGTTTTCCCTCATTCAGTATGAAGTCAGCTGTGAGTGAGCACATACAGCCTTTATTATGTTGAGGTTTGTTCCTTCAGTGCCTAATTTCTTGAGAATTTTTATCACAAAGAGATGTTGACTTTTATCAAATGCTTTTTCTACATCCATTGAGATGATCATATGAGTTTTGACCTTCATTTTATTGATGTGATGTATCCCATTTATTGATGTACATATGTTGAACTACACTTGCATCCCTCATATAAATCCCACTTATTCATGATGTATTATCATTTTAATGTGTTGTTGGACTCAGTTTGCTAGTATTTTGTTGAGGATTTTTTCATCTGTGTTCATCAGGGATATTGGCCTATAGTTTTGCTTTTTTTTTGTTGTGTGTTTGTTTGGTTTTGGTATTAGGGTAATGCTGGGATCCTAGAATGAGTTAGGAAGAATTCTCTCCTCTTCAATTTTTTGCAATAATTTGAGAAGAATTGGTGTTAGTTCTTCTTTATAAGTTTGGTAAAATTCAGTAGTAAAGCCATCCAGTCCTAGACTTTTCTTTGTTGGGAAACGTTTTATTACTGATTCTGTCTTGTTATTCATTATTGGTCTGTTCAGGTTTTCTATTTCTTCCTGGTCCAATCTTAGCAGATTGTATGTGTCCAGGAATTTATCCTTTTTTTTTTTTTTTTTTTAGGTTTTCTAGTTTATTAGCATATAGTTGTTCATAACAATCTCTAATAATCCTTTGTATTTCTGTAGTGTCCACTGTAATATTTCCTTTTTAGTTTCTGATTTTATTTATTTGGGCCTTCTTTCTTTTTCTTGGTTAGTCTAGCTAGCACATTATCAAATTTTTTATTCCCAAAAACCAATTGTTCATTTTGTTGATCTTTTGTTTTTGTTTTAAGCCTCTATTTTATTTAATTTTTCTTTGATCTTTATTATTTCTTTCTTTCCACCAAATTTGGATTTGTTTTGTTTTTGCTTTTCTACTTCCTTGAGGTGCATCATTAGGTTATTTGAAATCTTTCTACTTTTTCGATGTAGGTGTTTATTACTATAAACGTCCCTTTTAGCACTTCTTTTGCTGTATCCCATAGGTTTTGGTATGTTGTTTCTATTTTCATTTGTTTTAGGAAATGTTTTTATTTCCTCCTTAATATCTTCTTTGACCCAGTGATAGTTCAGGAGCATGTTGCTTAATTTCCATCTATTTGTACACTTTCCAAAGTTCCTCTTGTTATTAGTATTTAGTTTTCTTCCACTGTGCTCTAAGAAAATACTTGATATGATTACAATTTTTAAAAATTTGTTTTAAAAAAAATTTGGCCACATGACCTAACATGTGGTCTGTCTTAGAGAATGTTCTATATGCTAATGAGAAGAATGTGTATTCTGCGGCTGTTGGATAAAATGTTCTGTAGGTCCATTGGGTCTAAAGTGCAATTTAAACCCAGTGTTTCTTTGTTGATTTTCTGTCTAGATGATGTGTCCAGTGCTGAGATTGGGGTATTGAAATGCCCAACTATTATTGTATTGGTGTCTATCTCTCCTTTTGGATCCAGTGATATTTACTTTATATATCTTGATGCTCCAGTTTTGGGTGCATACATATTTAGAATTGTTAAATCCTCTTGCTAACTTGATCTCTTTGTCATTATATAATGACCTTCTTTGTCTCTTTTTACAGTTTTTGACTTAAAGTCTACTTTATCTGATATAAATACAGCTATTCTTCCTTGCTTTTGGTTTTCGTTTGTGTGGGATATCTTTTTCTATCCTTTCACTTGCAGTCTGTATGTGTCTGTACTGGTCAAGTGAGTTTCTTATAGGCAGCCTATAGTTAGGTCATGTTTTTTTTTTTGATTCATTTAGCCAGTCTATATGTTTTAAGTGGAGACTTTTATCTGTTTACATTCAAGGTTATTATTGATAGGTGATGACTTATTGCCATCATTTTGTTAATTGTTTCCTGGTTATTCTGTATATCCTTTGTTCATTTCTTCCTTTCCTATTGCGTATCATTGCCGTTTGGTGGTTTCCTATAGCAGTAACATTTGACTCCTTTTTCTTTCTCATTTGTGTGTCTGTTCTACCATTGGGTTTTATACTTTCATGTGTTTTCATGATGGTAGATATTCTTTTGCTTCTAGATGTGAGCATTTCTTTTAGGGTTTTCCTAATGATCATGAATTCCCTCAGTTTTTGCTTGTCTGGGAAATTCTTATTTCTCCTTCATTTTTTAAGAATATCTGTGCTGACTATAGTATTATTGGTTAGCAGGTTTTGTTCTTTCAGCACTTTGATTATATCATCCCATTCTCTTCTGGCCTTTGGCCTGTAAGGTTTCTGCTGAGAAATCTGTTGGAAGTCTGAGGGGGATTCCTTTATATGATTTGACATTTTTCTCTTGCCATTTTTAGAATTATCTATTTGTCCTGGACTTTTGACAATTTGACTATAATATGCCTTGGAGAAGACCTTTGGGTTGAATCTTTTTGGGATCTTTGAGCTTCCTGTATCTGGATGTCTATATCTCTTGCAAGACTTGGGATGTTTTCAGTTATTATTTTATTAAATTGGTTTGCTATGCCTTTTGCTATCTCTTCTCCTTTTGGAAATTCCCAAATTCAAATATCTGGTCACTTTATGTTATTTTGTATTTTACATAGGCCTTCTCTTTTCTTTTCTTTTCTTTTCTTTCTTTCCTTCTTTCTTTCTTTTTTGTCAGAATGGATTATTTCAAAAGAGCTGAATTCAACTTCAGATGTTCCTTCTTCTGCTATTTTTGGAGCTCTCAATTATATTTTTTCTTTTATTTATTGAATTATTCAGTTCTAGGATTTCTGTTTGGTTCTTTTTTTTTTTTAACATATCTGGCTCTTTGTTGAATTTCTCATCAGATCATAAATTGTTTTCCTTATTTTTTTTGTATTATTTATCTGTGTTCTCTTGAATCTTACTGAGCTTCTTTAATATCATTATTTTGATTTTTTTTCAGGCATTTTATAGATTTCTTTTCTGTTGAAATTTGTTGCTGGAGAATTATTGTGTTCCTTAGAAGGCGTCACGTTTCCTTGCCTTTTCATGTTTCATGTGTGTTTACATTGATATCTGGGCATCTAATGTAATAGTCACTTTTTCTAATTTTATGGATTGGCTTTCACAGGGGAAGACTTTTTCCTATAGATATATCTATAGTGTTGGTTGAGTAGGGTGCTTTGGCTTTGATTCCAGGTGGGCACAGTATTGTAGTCTCCATATTATTTTTTCAGTTGTAATCAGCCTCAGTGGTTCTGTGAGTGCCTCAGTGGCTTAGGCTGCAGTTTTTAGTTGACACTGTGGTGAAGCTTTGCTGGGGATGGGATGCCAGATGGGCTTGTCCTTGGACACCAGTGCTTGTGGTGGCAGGTCACACATGCTGGTCCTTGGGTGCCTGGTAGCATTTGCAGGTACTATTGGTGGCAGGTCTGGCTGGGCTGATCCTTGGGCCTCCAGCTGGCTTTGCTAGGGTGCTGGCAGTGGCAATGATAGGCCAGGTGGGTGGGTGGGGGTCCTCAGATCCCTGGGAAGTTTGCATAGTGTTAATGATGGCGTTAGCAGCATCAGGCCAGCTCGTGAGCCCCCAAACAGCACATGCAGGTGCCAGCAGTGGTGATGACAGGCTGGGTGGGCCAGTCCTCAGGCCCCTAGGTGGTGGGTATGGGTAGTTGCCAGTGATGGTAGCAGGTTGAGCAGGTCTGTTTTCAGGCTCCTAGAAGATGTGCATGGTCACTAGTAGTGGCAGGCATGGCAGACAATTCCGTAGGCCCCTGGATGACATGCATGGGCCCTGGTAGTGGCAGGTTGGGCAGGTCTGTCCTCAGGTGCCCAAATGGTGCACAGGGGCACAGGCTATAGAAGGCAGGGCAGGCCAGGTGACAGGTGGTGTGGGTCAATTCCCAGGCCCCTGGATGACGTGTGTGGCAGCAGCAGGCAGGGTAGACCTCTCCTCAGGCCCCAGGATGGCACCTGGGTGGGCTGGTACCTAGGCCCCCTGAAGGCACATGCAAGTGTGTGGTGGATAGGGTTGCTGTCAGTGGCAGTGGCCCCAGGCCAGTGGTTCTCAGGCTCTGGAGAGCATGTGCTTCATCTCCCTTTTTCCCGGGGGCAGCCTCCCCAGTGCACTGCATTTCCCATTCCCCAGGATGTGGGACACTGCGTGGGCGAGAGTACTGGAGACCTGGCCACACTTCTGGGTCCAACTGGTGTCTTCACACTGCAGCTCTCTGGTGGGATGTGGGGGAATGTTAACAAGGCTCTGGGGATGGGAGATGCCAGGGCTGCTGGGCCCCAGGACAACATGTAGTCTGGTGGAGACTGGGCTGTCAACAGGACACCATGCTGCAGCTGCTCGGGTCTCAGGGGGTGCGTGGGATCCAGTGAAAACTCTCTCTATGCAGCAATGCCATCATGTGGATCCAGGCAGCTCCGTACACTCACCTAAGGGCCTGCAAGGGTGTAGGGGGCTCTCCCATGGCGAGGATTGCAGGAATTCATGGTGGAAACATGGCCTGCTGGGGACCCACTGCTTACCTTTTCTGCACACTGGGGAGTGTCTACTGGCTCCAAGCTGATCCCAGCTGGGCCAGCTGCTTCATTTCCTTCTCCTTCTTTGCCTCCAAAGGTTCACTCTCTGCTGAATTCCAGTGTTTTGTCTTAGATGCTCTATTCAGCTTGTGATTATCTGCTCACTGTTTTGGTCCTTCTCTATGGAGGAGATGCGTGCTGAGCGCCTCTAGTCAGTCGTCTTGGAGCCTAGAAAATTTCTTACAGTAGGTGACTGTATTAATCATGATTCATCTTATTATAAGTGGTAGAGACCAATTCAAGCTAGCTTGTACAAAAAACAAGGCATTTAGTGGTTACAAAAGCAAATCATAATTGGGAGGCAAGATGGCTGACTAGAGACATTGCTTGCCCAGTGTTGTGGAGGGAAGGAGGAGCACCAGATAACGGAGAGGGGGGAACAGGCACAGCACAAGTGTAATTCAGAGGAGGAGGTGCCAGAGCCTGCCAGGGACCTCACGGTGGGAAATTGTGGAGTGGAGCAGGAAACAGAAAAAGAGAAGAGATCGGTGAGGATCAAAACCAGAAAAGCTTAGAGCCCAGTGAAGGGGTGAGGGGGGATTCTGTCTCCCTTCCCAACACACCTTTGGTAATCAGCAGGCTACTGATTTGCTTGGAAGCTCGCCCACTTTTGCAAGCCCAGGTGCTGCTGCAACCACCAAATTGTGTGGAGACCTGGCGTGATCCCGGAGCTTGGACGTTCTGTGCAGGCTTCCTCCCGGGGGAGGGAGACCGAAGGAGCCGGGGTTCCCTTGGGGAAGAGGGGTGTGCTTCTGGGAAGGTGGACAATAGACAACTGCTATTTTGCAGGTGAAACAGGCTTAGGTTAGGCACCGAGCCCACCCTAGGCCGCCCAACTCTCAAGGAGCAGAGAAGGAATCCTTTTAGGTGTCAGGACACCCTGCTCCCTGACTGACCAGGCGTGGTGCGTGGCATGCGTTGCTGATGTACACTGTGGCGTATTCAGCAAAGACATTTGTCTTTCTGAATTGATGCCTCTCCTCCTTAGAGCCAAAGGGAGGGTCCTGGTGACCACTTGGTGTCTTGCAGGCCTAGCCTCGTGGGTTAACGTCACCATCCTCCTTTTTTTTCATGTTTCTTTCCTCCCCTTATCACATTCCTTTCCCAACATAAAAGGGCTCAGATCTGAGCACTCTGCAAATGCACTCCCCGATTACAGGCCTTGCGTCTCCTTTGAAGGACACGGCAGCATTTAGCATTTTAAAAATAGTATTTAATAGGTTTGACCCAGAGAGGGAGAAAGAGCCAGTGAGCATGTTAATAAATCTCAGCTTACCCCAGGGTCTGTCTGAATAAAGGCCTTCAAATTAAACTGTTGTTGGGTGGGAAGCGATTTCATCACGTGGGAGAATTTGAATCCATCAGTCCTCCTGACTTTTCTTGGAGGGATGCGATTTTTTTTTTCTCCCAGTGAACAACGCTTAGTGAATGAGCAGCAAAATGGGTCCACTAGGGTATTTTGGGGGTCACTTGTTCCTCCCTACCTGTGCGGAGGGCAGAGACAGCACCAGCTTCCACCGGTGGCTCAGAAGTTGGGGGGCACACAGGCCAGTTCTGTCACCTACATGTGCCTAGACGGAGGGAAGACAAGTGTTCCTTTGTTAATGGACTGAGGATTCTAGTGCCTGGCTTGGCTCACTTTCAGGGAGGCACCTGGGCAGCCGTCCTGCCCACCGAGACCTCACCCTCAAGTCTTGCCCCTGGGAGACGGTGGGTGGTCTGGTTAAGAGGGAAGGTCTGCGTGAGGGTAGAGAGCTGCTGCCACTCTAGAATCCTTGAAAACAAGTTGGATTATCCAAACAAATAGCAGTGAAAAGGAAAAGTATGGCATGTAAGTTTTTGTGTCAAAGCATCGAAGAGACTATTGCCTTGAAAAACAACTTGCATTTTGCCTAGCAGACTAATCACAAAACTTAATAGGTGTTGGAATGCTGAAGGATAACTTCAATTTTTAATTTTCCTTATCGCAAAGCTACCTAATCCTGTGGGCTAGAGAAAGAAAACATGAGAAAAAGAGTCACCCTTTGTATCTTTATTGTTTTAAATAGCTTATTGGCTCCTATGGGGCATCCTTGGCCATGGCAGCACAATTCATTCATTCATTCATTCATTCACTTGCCCAACAAAGATTTTCAAACACCTACTACATGCCTCACACAGGGAGGGAAATACAACTTGGTTCCTACACTCAAGGAGCTCAGCAAGGTGCTGTTGACAATTCCAGGAAAGGCTACCTGTGCCCGCCTAGCCTGGGCATAATGAGGGGATTATTGGTAGTGTAGAAAGAGCAGGAGTTAGGCATGGGAAGAAGAGCAGAAAGAACTTCCAGGGGGGAGAAACACTGCATGAAAAGACACTGGAGTGTAACAGACTACGATGCGTTTGGGGAACTCTAAGTAGCTTAAGCAAGCTATCTGTGCCCAGGGGACGTCTTGGCTGTGACTGCCTGTTGGCTCGATACACAAGAAGGAAGGGAGTTGAGAAAAGAGGCGGTCAGCTACATCAAAACAGTCTGCAGCTCATCCTTGACGGCTCTTCCTTCCCTTCCAGCTCCTACCTATTTTAACGTGTGGGAAGATTTCCCAGTAGGGTTGGAGTCAGGGGCCCCTGCCAACATAGATAATTAACTGAAGAAAGTACAGGGAAGAACTAATCTTGTGTTCATTAAATTGATATCAGTAAAACACAGCACCGTGAGGGGGCGGAACGAGACACAAGCGTGGGGAGACAGAGTGTGGTCCCGACAGGCATGTGGTTTAGTCGCAGTTAGGGCACTAATTCAAGGTGGTATCTGATGTTTCAAAACAAGCTATGAAAATACGAGGGAGTGATAATAAATGGCAAACCCGAGCCGTCCAGAGGTCACTTTCAAATGTAAAAGCGTTTTTACCGTTTACGACGGTTTTAGGTGAAATGTGAAGTTTTGAAATGAAGGTGAGGATTAAAAGGGTAAGAGGGAGAGACGCGAAGCCAAGATCCCATTATGTTTTCCGAGTAGGTGTCAGAACATCAAGGACAACACCATCGGCATCGAGGAGAACGGGGTCTCCCTAACCTGTCGCTTTCATGTCACCGTCTTCAAATTCATCGGGGATTACGATGAAGTTCACCTTCACTGTGCGGTGTCACTCTGCGACTCAGAAAAGTACTCCTGTAAAATCGTAAGTGCGAGGGTCACGGTGAAATGCTTGGGCTGACTGCTCACTGCCCCAGAGAGCCAGCACAGGGACCGCAAATGCCAGCTAGCTGAGCGGGAATCGCCCGCAGACGCTGAGGAGCGGACAGTCATCTTTGGTGGAACAATAAGAGGGAGAACACGTGGGAGGATGTTTGCTCACTCCTCTAGCTCTGAAATGCCAACTGCTCCTTGGCTTACCACCAGACCAGGGTTTCTCAAACCTTGACATTATTGGCATGTTGAACCAGATCGTTCTTCGCTGTGAGGGCTGTTCTGTGCACGGCAGCATCCCTGGCCTCCACGCGCTAGATGCCAGTGGCACACTCTCCCCAGTTGCAGCACCCGAAAGTGTCTCCAAACATTGCCAGCTGGCCTGGTTGAGAGCCCCCACCCTGGAGTCTCAGGGAGCACAGTGAGCCAGGCAGCCTGAATCTGGCGACCCCTGGGCCAAGCTCCGCTGCACTATAGAACCGAACTCCTGGGGTCAGGACACAGCTCAGCCAAGGTGTGCTCCAGCCATCCCATCTACACCAGGCCCTGAGGCTCTGGAGGGGCCGCTGGGAGGAGGTGACAAACCCATCATCTCTTCATACCAGGCTTCCATCCCCACCACCTATAGCTAAGAGTTATAGAGTTGTCCTTAAGAGTTGACTGTCCTGGTATCCGGCCCCTAACCTTTAACATTCCGGCGTTAAGCTTACCCCACGTTTGCAGAATCAAGATGTGAATTATGGTCAGAGCTACATACAGACGCTGCTGCATCCGTTAGTGTCTGATGAGACATAGCAGTCGTCATGCCCGGACAGGGAGCCTCTTTGACTCTAACTCCAGTGTGGAGAGTATATTTAATTCTGTTTGACATAAAGGCTGGGGTCCCAGTGGGCTCAGTGATCAAGAATGCATTGGTTCTAATTAATCTAAGCAGCGGTAGTGCTTGAGGCCACAGCCACCGCCTCTTGCAGGGGTGGGGATGTGATGAAGAATAAGTTATCAGCTTAATTGTGTGAAATTTTCCCCCTGGTGTTCTTCTGTCTTGCAGACTTGCCCACAGAATTCCAGGACTGCCACAGGTTACACAAAAGAACCTAAAGAACAGATCATTTCAGTGGGACCTATTAGGAGAAAAAGTATGTATGTTTCCTAAAACACACTATAAATTATTAAAACGATGGGATTGGAAGGCCCAGATGTGCTCCACCTGTGACGTGGGCCCGGCAGACGGGGACGCTGGTGGTGGGGACGCCGGTTGGAGAGGACCGCCTGCCTCCTTGAAGAGAGCTTCTCGTTGACTTTAAAAAGACTCTATGGCATTGGGGCTGTTTCTTGTCTTCTTCCCTCGTTAAAGCCTTGCCCTGAGACACCAGGTGAAGGGTTGAACTGTGCAGTTAATGTGCCCCACTGCTCTTTTGCAGGGCTGGACTGGTGTGAGGACAACGGCGGGTGTGAGCAGATTTGCACGAGCCGGGTGGACGGGCCCCTGTGCAGCTGCGTGACAGGGACCCTGCAGGCGGACGGCAAGAGCTGCCGAGGTAGACGCGCCTCCGCTTCGGGGCGGGCAGCAGGGTCTGTTCTCTGGGAAGGGGAAATTCAGGTTCAAAGCGCACGCAGTCAGCAACTTAACCATGAAAATTCCAGAAATGAAGAAGGGAAAGATGAAGGAAAGGCCCATGGAATTATAGTGCCTCTTCTTTTCTTTTTTATATTTTTTTGGTAACATTTTGGTCCCTGCTGTTTCATCTAAAGATAATTAAAAAAAAAAAAAAAAAACTATCCAACCATTTAAGGGCAATATATTGACCCTACATCTGCCTGCCACGTCTACTTGGGCTAGAGCTGGGGTTGGGATGTTTGCTCCAGCAAACAAGAAAACTTTAGCACATGGTTTCCCCAATGCCCTGCGAGGTCAGCGGGACTCTCCTAAAGATTGGGTCGATTCTGCCACTTTCCTGCCTTAGTCAGGGCCATTCGGAGAAAGTGGGTTCTTGGCAGTGAAATTTCCTTTATTTAGTCGAGTACTGCAAAGATGTCTGATCCCCAGCAAACAGGCATTTTAGCTCCCATAGGACTTACTATGTTCCTCTCTGTTCACAGCCTCCAATTCTTCAATTGAGCTGCAAGTCTGGATGCTTCTTCTCATCATAACCCAGATTTCATTATGGCATTTTGTCTATAAATCAGGCACAACCTCATAATTAACTCAAGGTTGCTATATAAAGTACTGTAATTTACTTACTTCAACTCCCTGTAGGATAAAAAGTGTGTGCCCTTAAGTCAAAACCTATTCGAAAGTGTCCAGCATCTCAAAGTGATGCCACCTGCCTCCAACGGCCAGAGGTCCGGAAACGAGTGACATTCCAAGCTCCTCCTCCACAGTACGCAACGGGGCTTCTAGAAGCCAGCTGTGGAACGCATGTGTCTTGCCCAAATTTCCCAAACAGTTGCCATTAGAACCTTTGGTTCACACAAAAAGCCAGGAAAGGAAAAATATTCTGGTCAGAGAAGTCTGACCGGAGATCTGACCAGAGGACTCTTGTCAAGCCAGCGCTGTTTCTGGATCACAGCTTTTACAGAGCGAGGCCTGTTGGAACAATTTTGAAGTGATGACTGGAAGGAGTGACTCCCTCTAAGGAACCTTTCTGATGTTTGCAAGCGTCTGACCCAAGATATGCATGTGTTGCCCCCTTCTGTTTATGATAAGTCCCTTCCCCACGCACTGTGTCCTTCAACCTTGCCATGCCAGCCTTGGCCACTGGGGATATTGTGGACCTGGGCGGCCCCATCCTGCCTCCTCAAACCCAGTCCTTCTCTTTTTACAAATCAACCAAATCATTTTTAATGTGTTTTATCCTTAAATAAACTTGTGTTCAAGTATTTTCATTGCTTGGTGGCTGGAATCATTCTTAAGGATGTCAAGCTTTGTACACTAAATAGCATGCTATGATGGAAAAATAAGAAGTAGCACAGCAATTGGGCCAGGTGGGCACTCAGGCTGGCCAGAGCGTCGATGTGCTGTTATATTGCCATCCCTGTGTGCGTACAGAGTGTTAGCAGAGCACTGAGGTGCTGTGTACAAGAGGACACACCGAGTCCTCTTTTGTAAGTGGTATACAAACACACATTTGCTATAATTAACTACCAAACAGAGGGCCTGCTAAATATATCCCTGGAGTGCCTCTCTTTTTAAGGTCAAGAACCAAATAAAACCCACTTCAAGTTTATTTTGAAGTTGTCTCGGATTTAAGCTGATAGCATTTTTGCATTTTTCTGGGAACTCCGAAAAGCTGAGCAGAAATACTTAGCGTCCATGAGCGTGGGTGTGGGTGTGTTGTCCCACAGGTGAAAGGGGCCAGCATTGTGCTGTCACTGGTCTGAAGAAGTGGGGTGTAGCTGAGTCTACCCTAAGCTGCTCTGTCCTTCCGGTCCGCAGGGAATCACATGCTAGCTTTTCCCAGCAGCCACACACACTATGCAGCTAAGATGACAACTAGTATTGGTGGGAGAAAATACGTGTCTACTTCTGCCTGGACATCTTAAGATCTTTTGGGGAAATGCTGAGCATTGAGATGCATCACGGAATCGAGCCATCTGTTTTAGTTGAGACACAATACTTCATGCTCACCACGATAGAAACTGATGTCATGTGCGTGTTTTTTGTTTGCCGGAAAACCTCAGCCCCACACTCCAAGATCAGAAGGTTCCGATGAGCTCATGTGCCATTTCCACTCTCACCGTTGGAGGTTTAGTTTTCAAAATCAAACAGGTTGAGTTGAACACAATGATGTCTCATTTGTTGTTTTACTTGAGTTTCTCAGGTGAATTTTAGCTAAAAACATACCAAGGGGAAAAGAGATGTCACTTCTTTGATAACTCCTCTTCATTGATTCACATATCAAAGTCATTAGGAATTACTCAATTCAAAACTACAGGTGTTTTTTTTTTTTTCTTTTTTTAGCTTTTTAATTAAATCCCTTCTTGTCACACTTTTATTCTTGGCCTTTGGTTTTCTCACTTGGTTGGTATCCCTCCCTTGTCTTTCATCAGGATAAGCCAGGTGGTGATGCCATCACAGAAAACCCCAGAATCTCGGTGGCTCAAGCAACAGAAGTTTCTTTTTTGTTCGCACAAGCCGACTCTGCTCCTCACTGTCATCCTGGAATGGAGGTTGATACGGGTTTTATTATCTTTTGATGCTGCCAGCTCAACATGTGGCTTCAAGGTTCACTCGGCTAGGGGAGAGAACACGGAGAATCACGCCCCAGATCTTCCATGCTTCTGCCCAGAAGTGACACATATCTATTCTGTTCCCATTTCATTGCCCAGTGCAAGTCACATGGCTGTAACTAACTTTCAGAGATGAGGAAGTGCAAACTTCCCCTGTGCTTTGAAGGGAGAAGAACTGGAAGTCAGTGGGGATGGGATGGCTCTCACATTGTCTTTGTGTCAATCACTTCTATCTAGATTAAAGGCAAATGCTTCTGCAGAGCTAAAAACTAGTTTACTTCTGGAAGGCACCCTGACTTCTACTAATTCTCTGCTTCAAACCCAAATCATTCAATACCTCAATACCTAAATTTTCCTAGCTGTAAAATGCAAACACGAAGATTTTTTCCAAATATTCTTATGTTACAAATGACACTAGACAAATGAAAGCCATCTGATGGTATATATTAAGATAACTCCAAAGCATTGCCTTTCCTTGCTGCTCAGAAAGATTTGTCTCAGGGTGGGGAGGGGGGAAAGCACATACTTAGCAAAGGTTAAAAAGGAAGTTATTTGGGAATGTTGTTGACTTGGTATTTGTCTGATATCAAAAGAAACATAACCTTGCGGGCTGACATTTATGATATTTGGGAATTCTATAATCAGTTTCTTAACCAGTAGTAGGTATGTGCTGTACTCAAAATCTAGCGACAAAACTCAAGAGCACTAATTGTTTAACATTGTCTAATATTATAGCTATTTTTAGAACCATTTGACATTTAGCAAGAGCTTGAAATCTAATAAAATTTCTTTCAACCAAAGGAATTAAGTAATTATCAAAAGGAGACAATCACGTAGGGCCAGGGTAATAAAGAATTAGTTCTTTACTAATTCTGAATTAATTAAGCATCTAGCCCAGCCTGAACCTCCCAGCCTCTCTCCCGAAACTCAGGGCATTTCTAGAGCTTGTATTTCATCGCAATTGGTCCTGTCTCGGAGAACACGCTGGTATTTTTTAGTGCCCCGCTGCACTGACATCTGCGGCACAACCCAGTGAAAAAGAAAATCAAACAGCACCCTCTAGTGTCTGCTTTCTATTTTTGCACGAAACCCATGTATGTATTGAACCACCCCAATCAAATTATGATTCCCACCCCCCACCCCATCGCCACCTTGAAACCTTAGATGCAGAACATTACCAGAATATAGCTTTAGAAAACACATCAAATGCCAAGGACATTTTCTGGAGAACAGTATGAGATTTATTTTTATGCATACAGCAAACATCACTCCAGGAAATACCAGCTCTTGGCATCCCATGCAAATTTTGCCCTTAATATCTACTTCTATAACAGGTTGACAAAAATAGCTGTCAAGAAAAATTAAGTATCTCTTTTAAATGTTGAGAAATAAACAATTCGATCAAGAAAAGCCCATGAAATATTTAGCGGTCTTTTTTCTCCCCCAGCAGAATGTGAAATGCTTTCATATGCATCTACAGCACAGCAGCAATAACTCTGGTCTGACTAATGGAAGGCTCTGTTTGTGATGGTTTAATTATGTTTGCTGAAATACGACTCTCATATAAGACAACATCGCCATAGCAGAGGGACAGATCTCTGTGTCTATAGATAGAAATAAAACACAAAAGACTCATCGTTCCATGAAGAACTCAGCAATCAAATTCTATTTGCTAAGGAAACAAATGGAGGAAGAATATTCACTGTACATTTTGTTGTGGGTTTATGTTTGCACATAGCCTCTAGGTTAGCTATTGTTTTATTCACTAGCATAAAATGATTGTGAAATATTTTAAAAATTAAGATAGTCTACCATTAGATGAAATAACAATACCTTATGCTAATGTATCTTTTTTTTTCATAATTAATGCTTTACCACTGTATTTAATATTGTTCAATCCTAAATCATGCTGCATTTTGACAGAGAAATTAGAGGGAAAGTGTTAAGTTAAAGTTATATATGGCAAAAAGGACTAACTAAAGAAAAACAGAAACCCACTCATCTATGTGTGCTTGTGTGTGTAGGTTTATTTAGTCATTTTCAACTTCTAATGAGACATATTAGGATGAAAGTGGCCTTTTGAGCCTTTTAAGAACAAAAAAACTTTGAAACAGAATTCTTGATTTTTTCCCCCTTAACTCTTGAATTTCTTTATGGAATAATTTAGGGTACAAAAATTCACTGACATGTCCCTATTTTAGTTAGGCAAAAATATTTTACTGAGATAACATTTCATTACTTTAAGGCTTGAAAATCTTTGCATTGGCTCTACCCAGAATTAGTAGAATTTTTTAGATTTAAAGACTATATTCACATAGAAATTTGCTAATAAGTCAATGATATAATAATTCAAGGCTGAAGAGGCATGGTTTCTAGTATTTTTCTCTTACCTGCCACAAACATAACTTAATTCAACAGGTCACGCTAGTCCTTAAATGTCGTTTACATAACTACATGGGTCACTCCAATCAAGGAACCGTAAGTGTGTGTTCATTTGCACTTTCTGTGGGTCTGCATTGCTGACTGCAAAACACTGCTAAGGAAAATCTGCATCCATCAGGGGAAGGCGTCTGCTCTTCGGAAGAGTCATGATCAGAAAGCAATTTGGCAAACTAATTCGACAAGGGGAAAATGATTTAATATATAATGTGAAAGCATCTGGGTGGCATACCAGAATATTCAAGGCATAAAATGAGAAAAAGAGCTGTGGATAGCACATAACACAATTTCTGCCCTTAAGAAGAAGCCCTAGATCCTAAATGCTTACTTTGCACTTCCAAGACACAAGAAGTATTCTGAATATTAAGATTAGCAGAAATGAGATGAGTTTAAAGATGCTCAGCTCCTAGAGATTTTATTCGAGTCTCCCATATGTTAGCATGTTCTAATTGTGTTTTTAACCTGGTCCTTTTCACAGACAATTACTTTCATTAGTTAATTTGAGCAGGACTTAAGAACTAAGTTGACAGGGCGAGAAATCTCACCACCTTTATGTTAGACATCCTCTGGGACCGCAGTGAACAATGTACCCAATGATTGCAACCAGTTTAAATATATGCTATGTAGGAAAATTGCCCCCAAAGCCCAGGCTGCCTACATCATAGGAAAACATGTCTCCATCATGCAACTCGAAATATTTTTTATTATGAAAATATAGTTTCAGACAGTCACAACCCACGAGGACTTTGTAGTAATTCCAGGCATTATACTCTAGAAACACAAATTCAGCAAAAGTCAACTTTCCTGGTAGCCCCCCAAGGAGGCAGCCCTTACTCCTACAAACAAGAGGTTTCACTGTGGCATCAGCATGAACCATTTCTGTTTCCTCTGCCTTGGGGTTTTTCGTACTTTGCTGGGAGGATGAATCTATAGAACTTTAACATATGGTGATTTGACATATTTCACAATAAGATGGTGTAAGAGGTATGGTTGTGTTTCTAAATCTTCTACCAAAAAGTATCATTCTGGGGTGATCTAATATTATAGAAACAGCAACAAGAACAAAACTCCTCATCTTTGGGTCTACTCTTAGAAACGGGTTCTTGAAATGTCACCTCCAAAATGTGAACTTGAGTCACTGATCACTGACAAATTCTGCTCCTGTTGTTTTATTTGTGTAAACTGAAAGAGCAAGCATGTTCATTGATTCCTACATTATTTATTCCAACTCTATGCTGAGTCTTTCCATCTCACCAGAAGAATGTAAATGCATATGGATAGGGAAAAAGAGAGTGGCAGAATGTTTTAGTTTGGGGAAAGTAGGACAATAACATTTCATTCAAATAAGTAATGAAGTGCAGCTGAGGATGCTGGGAGAAGGCAGAGGGCTGGGGCAGTGGGGGAGTCTCCGCATGGCGCCCACAGAGCCAGCGAGACCAGATGCCCCCGGAGGTATCCTCCCCTTCCAAAAATGTCAAGAAAAAGGAAAATTCACTTGTACTAAAACTCGTAAGCAGATTTTATGAAAAGATAGAGAAAATGATCTTAATTCTGAGATATTTGGAAATACTATAAGAAGGAGAACAAGGACTCTCTCAGATTTAATTCAGTGAGTAAAAATCTACTGGAACCAAGAACCGAGAAATGAAATGTTAACAAAGACAGGATTTCCCTGAGGAAGAAAGTTTGAATGTAACAAAATAATTCCTTGTAGACACTAAACTAATGCTAAAGGAGGAAACAAAGTGCTTTGATGCTATTACCTTTGAATAAACACATGATTTCATAAATGGAAAAAACTAAAGTGATTATCTTGAAAAATAAGTAAATAAATATTAAATCAAATACATAGGATACATAAAAACACTAGGATGTTGTAAAACTATTCTCTTGAATGTTCCATTTAGCCAAAGTCCCAGTGATTAAGGGCAGCTAAGGTTCCATCTTATTTCCACAGCTCTGTGTGGGCATATGTGTATATGTGTGTGTGTAAGTGTGTGTGTAAGTGTGTGCACGTGTGTGTGTATAAACATAAGGCTTCGGGGTGAGTTGCAAGGAAAGAACATCATTCTGATGAATCTTGAAATTTATTATATATTGCGCTAAGATTTTATTCTCCAAAACATGTAAATATTTAGCAAAAGTTCTATTTTATTTCCCCCAAGTTAGACTGGCACTAGGAATTTATTATGCAAAATCCATTTGTCTCCATCTTTCTGGCTTTCAGATTTTCGAAGAACTTCTATGGCTTCCTCTGCCAGCTTGTCTACTTTTGTCACGATAATAATCAAAACCTGAGAAACAGAAAAGAAATTCTGACTCTTTTATGAAAGAAATATGGTCCTCGCAAACTGATCTCCAAGAAAAATGGGACCCAAGACTTTCATTAAACCACATGAAATAGAGCACTTGGCAAATACTGGATAACTAAGTCCTCTGAGGCAAAGAAAGAAAGTAATTCTCACGACTAAAAATCAGTGTTTTCACCTTTTCGTTGTTGTTGTTTAGGCAGAATTGATTAACTGAATCCAACTTCTCTTTAAAAGTAATTTAGAAAAGAACGTGTTGCTGCTATATGCCTCTTGAGAAAAGAAGCTATGCCTTAGTGGGAAATGTGAATTCATGAGCCAAATACAAATTCTAAGAATGGCACCAACTTCAGCCTGGGACTGTAGCTATCCTTTGCAATTGCTGTAGAGTGTAAACTAATGGAAATTTTGAGCCTTATTTGTCCAGATTTAGAGCCTGACTGTGGGTTCCTAAGGTGCCCCTCAGAGGCAGATCTCCTGCCCATTTCCCTCTGTTTCATTAGTCTTTGATGACTTTACATGCCAATCCATGCCATCTGGAGTATATTAGCATTTAGAAACACTTAAAAAAAAAGGAAACTTGGTTAGTTTATCCTAAAGATAAGTCTTTTGGTCAATTAAAGAATTAAGACTTTCTTCTACAAAAAGAACTACAGTTATTATTAATTTACCATCTACTTAGTCCTGTGGTGCAAGCTAAGCATCTATTATTTCCTTAAGTCCCCTGCAGTGATGCTATAGTTATTTTCTGATTTTATAGATGAAGAAACAGTGATTCAAACAGGCTAAGTAACTTGTCCAAAGTCATTTCATTTAATTTCACAGAATTTTTGCTAGAGTTGAAGGAATCATTGCAAAGAATCTTGTTTTGAGCATCTTAGTAAACAAATTGCCAAATATAGTATAATGTATGTTGTCCAGCAACACTGCCAATTTGGACAAGAGCAGTCAATCAAGTACACAATTGCCAAAGGAGGGTTATCACAGGCATTACCAAATTTTAAAAGAATTTTAAATTTTTATAAAATTCACTTCACACTAAAATTCTGCCAAACATGAATTAATTTTATGCATACCATAATAGTTCAGAACACATATTCTAGAGTCATATCTGGGCTAGTTTTACCACTTACCAGACAGATGTACTTTATTCATTCATTCATTAAATATTTATTGACTGTCTGTCTAGTAGCAGGTGTTATGTCTACAGCGACAAATAAACCAGATATAGTCCGTGCTCTCATAGAATTTATAGTTTAGTGGGGCAGAGCAATAATAAATTGGTAAATAAACTAATAAAGATGTAATTACCAATGGAGAAAAAGTCCCATGAAGAAAATGAACAGGAGGATGTGGGGGAAATGTGGATGGAGAACTCATGTAGATAAAATGGTCTGGAAGGCTGTCCAAGACACCCAGCAAAGATCAAGGCTGGAGCACCAGAGGAGGCATTTCAGATAGAGGCCAGAGCAAGGACAAGGTCCAAAGTCTTGAGAGTGGCATGTTTGCTGGGATGAGAAGCTGCCAGTGTGGGTGGAATGTTCTAGGCTGGCAGGAGTTGGGCTGGAGAGGTAGGCAGGGACCTTGTCAGCCATGAGAAGAAATCTGAACTTTATTTCAGAGGCAATAGTATGCCACAAAGGATTGTAAACCAGAGAGAGTGGCATCATTTGGTTTACATTTAAAAAAGAATTCCAAACACTATATGGAGAATCGATTTGGAAAGAGAAAAAGAGACAGCAAGAAGCACGAATGTGTTGGTTTGGGGCTGAAGTATTGGCAAAATCCCAGGGACATGGGACACGGGACACGGGAAGAAATTGATGGCTTTGAGATATACTTTGGAGGTAGAGGTTATGGGACTAAGTCATCATGTCTTGGATTTGAAGAGAGGGGAAAGATAAGGATCAAAGGTGTTTATGATTTATATAACTGGATAGATGATGATGTCATTTACTGAAATGGGAAAAATTGGTGAGAAATAGTTTCAGGGAGAAAATCAAGTGTTGAGTTTTGTACGTGTCATGCATGAAATGTCTGTAAGAGATCCAAGTAGAGGTGTCAAGTAGGCAGCAAGCTCTATGACAGGAGCTCGTCAGATTAGTTGGGGGTGATAAACCACATAGAGAAATCATACACATCTAGATGGTATTTTAATCTTAGGACAGAATTTAGAGAGAGAGAGAGAGAGAATAGAAAGGCCCTCAATCTCAAAAGGCCTGAGAATCTATGGGATCAAAATGAGAGACTAGGAGAGAGGGAGAAATTAGCAAAACAGAAATTAGCAAAACAGAGGCATAATCAGAAAAAGTCAAGGAAAACTCAAGCAGAAGGTGTGGCTCATACCAGGGAAAGTGCGAGTTTCAAGCAGAATAGGGTGGCTCATGATTTTGAGCACAAGATGATCTTAGGCAAGTTATTTAACCTTTCTGAGAACATATAAAATCTATAAAATAGATTAAGCTGTAGATACTACTTTTCCCCATGGTTGCTCAGAGTGTTAAGGGAAATGACAAATCTAAGTCACTTAACAAGGGGCTCTGCGTATAGTAAGTGTACAATAGGTTTTTCATTATCTTTCATTATCTTTTCTTATCTCAACATCATTAATTATTGCTGTATCGTAGATGTGCAGAAGATTGGCTATAGAGAGTTGTGTCTATAAGAATGCCAGTTAAACTAGTTTTTATTATTACTCTTTCCTTACTGATATTACAAGTTATTAAAAAGGCATGAGAATAATTTCTACATAGCCTCAGTGAGAGGGTATATCATTAATTACTTCTAAACCTGCTTTCTTTGTCCACCATTCCTTAATACTACTTGGCTTTCATGTAAAGTGTACAAGTGTTTGTTGTTATTGTTTTTTCAATTAATTTTAACAGTAACCTGAGGAAAGACAAAATCAGCAAAGTTATTAACATCTTAAAACACTAAGCCACTTACTGCAAAAGCTTTCCTGCAGACATCCCTTATGGGAATAGTCTCCAAAAAGCTTGCTGGTTTTCTGAATGCTGAAGTGCTATTTAAAAAGGAAAATCATCAAGCATGCAGGCTTTCCAAAAAGGCAAAAGAAATTAAAAGCTGCTAAAAAACAGTGAAGCATTGATGAAAAGGAAATGAGCAGATTTCATTTATTAAAAATTATATAAACTCATTTCAGATGCATTATTACTGCACTTGGATCGTTTTTGCTAAATATTATCAGCAGGTAGAAATTAAAGCTGAAAATTTGTTCTCAACTCATGACAAAAACAGAAAACTCTTATCAAAATAGTGATTCTCACAAAGTTTTACTAAGACTAGGTGTAATGATAACAATGACTTTAGCCTATGAAAATTTAACCAAAGAAAATTTAAAGATTAAATGAATGTTCCAAGTTCACAAAATAAAATCCAAGAGAAATCAAGGTAGGACTGCTCTCCTACCATTCTCTAGATTGAACATTCAGAAATTTTCCTCAGTCAACTAAACAGATGCAACTCAACCCTATTATGAGGCAATGGAGACCATTTTATGAGCAAAAGTAACAGGTAATTCTCTGCAAAAGATCTTACTAATTTGTTAGTATTTACCCAGGGAATATAGAATTAGTGGATAAATATTATGAAAGACAAAGAAAAATGTCCATGAAACCTGAATTGATACTTGAACCCTAACCCTGATTGTTGCACTAGTATGTGTGTGAGCTTGAGCCAAATAAGACACTTGGGTCTCTTCTATCTACTCTCTTTTTTCTCCTCTCATCCATGTTCCTACTCACACTCTTTTTTCCCCTCCATCTCCTGTATTCCAACAACTCTTCAAGGCAACAACAAGAATATAGAAATAAGAATTTAAAAAGATACTATTTAGAAATAGTTGAAAGAAAACAATAAGAATATAAAATAGTACAAAAATTAGTTACGTTTTTGCATGCCGTGAAATTCTACCTACGTGTTCAGGATAAGCTACTAATTTGATTCTAAGTTCCCTGGCAAACAATCCAAAAGTCGCCCAACTGAGTGACTATAGGATAAAAACAAACCCCTTAGGATAACTGGTAAATGATGTGGAAAAAATAGGTATTAAATATAATTATTTGACAAGCCCAACCAACGATTCACCTCTTCTGTTGAGATCTACATATCTGTGGGAGGTACATTTTGTTAGCTATGACAGCCATTGACACCAAGTACCAAAATAAATTGAACTAAGAACCAGACCGTCAAATGCTGGATTATAAAGAGCAGTATAATTATTCCCTATACTAAGAACAGAAAGAACTAGCTCCTAAGTGTTCTCATAAGGGGGACCGAGCATTGTAACAATAAAAAGGCACCGTTTATTTAGCACTCTCTCTGTACCTGGCTCTTTGATATGCTTCCCTACATATATCATCAATTCCATCATCATGCTAGTTGCTGCCATGAGTTTAAAAGGGCCATTTCTTTCTCACAGAGCCCCTCCATACAGATCAGTGGGATCATGCCAATGTTGAATTGTTTCCTGCCTTTGACAAGTTCTGCACAGTCTGGGGACACAGCTTTCTAAAGATGTGGCTTAATTGTGGTCTGAACTTGGAGCAAAATTGTGGCCAATAAACTACCTGCAGCAGAATCGTCTGGAGTTATATAATAAAATGCATATTCCAGGACCCTCTCCAGACTAACTGAATCAGAATCCTGGAGTTATGTCTAGGAGACAGCATTTTTAACGTGAGCATTGGCGAATCTCAGGCACCCTCAGTCAGAGGACTGCTGCCTGAAAGTGTATTGATCAATGGTCTCCAAATATTTTGATTTCCCAGTAAGAAATTTTCTGAGCATACCTTCCCAATTTAGTATTTTTGTTTATGTACAAATTAGATATCGGTACTAGTTTACTAATATGTGATGTGTGTTATAAAGATGCATACATTTTTAAAGGATTAGGTTTCAAATAATTATGATGTAATAATGCCCTAGTAGGAATAAAATGATAGAATAAACGTCATTATTTTTGAAAATTTTAGATGTTTACCTTGGAATCATTAGGTACACACTAGCAAACTAATAAAGTTTTCTAGTGTTGATGTTATTTTTGCTTATGAATGTAATTTCTAATTTGTTGAAAAGCTTTGAGAAGCATGTTTGTAACTAAACAAAGAAAATGTCTAAGCATTTACTTTATGGAATTGTAAATTAGTTAAATTTTTGTTGTAAAATATTTCATCTATGCAAAAGAATATATAAAGATAAATAGTTTAGAGATTATAATAAACTGAACACTTATATATAAACCACAAGGTTATGCAATAGGATATTCCTAGTACCTTCAAGCCTCCTTGTGTGGCCCTCCCCAATCAAATCTAAGCACATACCCTCCTCAAAGTCATCATCTTATTTCGTTCATTTGGTTTGCCTTGTAATTTTAACACACACACACACACACACACACACACCCAAACAATGTATTACTTCTTTTTGCTTTGTTCAAATTGTATTATATATAAAAGAGATTATATTGTGTGTACTCATTGACTTGCTTTTTTCACTCAGCATCATCATTTTGAGATGCATCCATGCTAATGGGTATAGTTCTAGTTCATTCCTTTTTACTTTTGTATGTTAGTCCTTTATAGGAATAACCCACAATTTATTTATCATTCTATTAATAGTATAGATGGCCATTTTAATTGTACCCATTTTTTTTTTTACAGGCAGAGCTGCCATGCACACTTTTGTTCCTGTCTTCTGGTACACAAATCTAAGAATATCTCAAGGATATAATGAGGAGTGGATTTGCTGGGTCATAGGGAATGTTCAACTTTACTAAGTAATGCTGACAGTTTTTCAAAGTGATTGTATCAATGTAGTGTCTTAACAACAATGCATAAAAGTTGCCATTGCTCTGCCTCTTTGCCTGCACTTGGTTTTGTAGGTTTTTTCCTTCAATTTCTGCCAATCTGTGGGATCTGAAACAGTATCTCATATTTTTTAAGTTAAATTTTCTTAATAATATCATTACATGAATTTATGAGCAATTTTTTTCCTCTTTTGTGCCATCTGTTTGTCTCTTCTTCATTTTTCTAATAAGTTGTTTGTAATTTTCTTATTGATTTATAGAATTCTTTCATATTCTGGACTTTAATCTTTATATTTGCATATACTGAAAATATATTCCACCAATTTGTGACCTATTTTTATCTTCTTTCTATTTTCTTTTAAAGGACACAGTTCTTAATTTTAATACAGTTGATTTATCACCCAATAGTTACCAGTGTCTGTGTATGTTTTAATAAATCCTCTTTTATCCAAGTTCATGAAGCTATTCTCCTAAAATTTTTTAAATTTCAAATTTTACGTTTAAATATTTAACCTACTAGGATTGCTTTTTGTGGGAGATTGGGATACAATTTATCTTTCCATTTGCTAACAAATAGCTTAAGAGCTATTTATGTAATAGTCTATCCTTTCTCCATTGTTTTTCAATGCCTGCTTTGTATAAATGGATTTTTTTCTCAGCTCTCTATTTTATTTATTGGTCTATTTATTTATCCCTACCCTAAAACCACAGTCTTTATTATAGCTTTGTAATAAATCGTGATACCTAGAAGGGCACATCCTTCTATTTTGTTCTTTATGTAAAGAGTGTCTTGGCTATCCTTAGGCATTCGCTCTTACATATAAATTTGAGAATCAATCATCAGCTCCTCAAGTTCCTCAAATCAAAACAACTACAAAAAACTTGTTGAGATTTTTATTAGCATTGCATTGAATCCAAAGATCCATTTGAGAACTGACATCTTTACAACATTAACATTTCTTACTTGTAAATATGGTATTCTCTCTTTTTTAGGTTTTTAATATCTTTCCAAATGTTTGCAGTTTTTTCATCCCGAGGCTTCATAAATCTCTTTAAAAAAAATCTAGGGTATTTTATTTCTGTTGCTAATGTAAATAGTATTTGTTTCTTAATACATTTTCTAACTGTTGCTAATGTTCAAAAACGATTGCTTTTGTATATTAAATTACTCTCTAGTAATCTTGATAAGCTCTCTAATTATAATGATTTATCTCTAGAATCTTTGGGTTTTCTACATACACAATACCATAATCTGAAAATAATAACAATTTTGGCTTTTTTCCATCCTAATTCTTATGCCTTTTACTTATTTTTCTTGTCTTACTGTGTTGGGCAGAATATCTAGGGACCTGTTTAATGGGAGTGATGGGAGGTGTTTTTGTCTGTTTTCTGATCACAAATGAAAATTTTCAATGTTTCTCCATGAAGTCTGACCTTTGCTTGCAATTTTTTTGCATTTCATTACGACAGGATGCTGAATTTTTTAAAATGCTTTTTCAGCATCTATCAAATTGATCATATGATTTTTCTCCTTTAACTCACTAATGCTATATATTACTTAATTGATTTTCTCATATTACACTAAGCTTGCATTCCTGGGATAAATACAACTTGCTTATGCAATGTTAGCCTTTTGAACATTGTTGGATTGCTAATAATTAGTTTTTATTGGCCTATACTTTTTCTTTCCCATATAGCCCTTGTTGGAATTTGATGCAAAAATTATGCTACCTTCATATAATGAGTTCTAGAATATTTCCTATTTCATTTAATACTCTGCAATTGTGTTTGGAGATTGGAATTACTTTTTATTTTGATGTTTTATAAAACCCATGTGGCCCTAGATTTTTCTCTATGGAACAATATTTAACCACTGACTCCATTTTTTTAAGTAGCTGTAAGATACTTCTAGTTGTCTGTTTCTTCTTGAGCCAGTTTTGATGTTGTGTCTTTCCAGAAATTTTTCCATTTAAAAAAATTCTAAATATTACTAGCATAAAGTTTTTTTATATCTATTATATTTTTAATGTCTGCAACCCTCTGTAGTAATGTCCTTTTTTAAATTCCTCATAAATTCCTCATATTGATCTACTTTGGCCTTCTCTATTTTTATCATAATCAGTCTTGGCAAAGGCTTGCTAGTTTTATTGCCTATCAGAAAACTAAATTTTAACTTTGTCAATCTTTTCTAATTTTACTTATGCTTTCTATTTCATGAATTAATGCTCTTGTTTTTATTATAAATTTTCCTTGAGTTAATTTTGCTATTTTTCCTAACTTCTCAAAATGTAGGCTTGGCTAATTAATGAAAGTAATTCTTTGTTTTTCCTAACATAAGCATTTAAGGCTATACATTTCCTTCTATGAACTGGGTTAGCTCAATCCTAACATGATTCTCAAAAGGAGTGTATATTGCAATCCCTGGGAGGGGCAAGAGATTTTTATGTCTATCATAGGAGGCCCTGGTATTAAAAAGATTGAAAAAATATTTATATAGATTGATATAGATCAAAGACTACACATTTCAGCTTTACTCTGGAAAAGTGTTTTCCCTCCACAAAGCTATTGACAGATACTGTGTGGCTGATACCTGGGGATCAGCTGGCTCTGCTGCCACACGTAAAGAGAGCCACCACTGTTTCAAACAGTTGAGATACATAAATATAATATAAGTATATATATAATATGTATAATATAATATGATATATTATATATCTAAGTATAATATATATAAGTCCTATTATACATATTCTGCATACACACCAGTCATTATATTTCCCTTCTCCACCACAGTTCCCAAGTGTTCTACCCTCATCCTTTTTTCCATCTAAATTAAAAATTGGGAAAGTTCGTGAGGAAGCCAGGGACACTATGACAAGCAAGAGCCATGAGGCACTGGGCAAGAAATGGCCTTCATTCCTCAATATCTCTTTCATCAAAATGGATGTTATGTAAAATAATTTGAATCACTGGTTATGTTTATGAGATATGCAAAAATCCTCTTCTGTGACAAATACCATATAGAGACACTCACGTATATTTAAGTGACGCATGCTCTCACTTGTCTAATCCAGTGCCCACCATCTAAAATGATGCTTGAGTGATCAATTCTATTAAACACAGTCTCATGCATTTTAATCACTCATATCAAGTGGTCCATAAGAAACACATCAATAAGTTGTTTACCAGCAAATATTGTAACCTACCCGATAGACCAGTCATACTAATTACACTTTAAAAGGAACAGAAATCAAAACCATTTGCAGGAACTTCTCCTGTTACTGTTCTTGCTGCTGGAACATAGAAAACAAGAATTCCCCTTTCCACATCTGCTTGTACAAAGGGGCATTCTTCCATGACTTGCCAGAAACTTGTCTTAGTTCTTGGAATAATAAATTTAAAAAGACAAGACTGAATTTTAGACTCAATGACAAAATTATTTTGATAAATAAAAGTTAACCACAAGCAAATACAACCTGAAACCTAGCAACCATTTCTTGGGTTTTCTTCCAGGTGAGAGTATGTTCCTTATATGGTATATTACATAGTGTATATTCTTTTAAGAGTATATATTGGAGGGGACAGGTATGGGAGAGATGTTGGTCAAAGGACACAAAATTTCAGTTAGATGGGTGGAATAAGCTCAAGAGATCTACTGCACAACATGGTGACTAGAGTTAATGACAATGTATTGTATTGTTAAAAATAGCTAAGAGCAGATTGTAAGTGTTCTTCTCATCACAAAAAAGTATGTGAGATAATGCAAATGTTAATTAGCTCCAATTAGCCTCTCCATAATATATTTCAAAACATCATGTTGTACATGATAAATATATACCATTTTTATTTGTCGATTAAAATAAATAAAATTTTAAAAAGATTAGATGTCATCTTCTCAAGGAAGTCTTGCCTGAGCCCCAGAGGTGGTGTAGGTGCCCATGTAGGTGTTCCCTAGCTTCTTGTACTTATTTCTATTAGAGTATATGTCACACTCTACAGTAATTCCTGTTGACTTGTCTGGCTTCCACTAAACTATAATCTTCGCCAGCAGATATTAGTTCATCTCTTTTACTCTCAGTACTCAGCATAGTGCTTGCTTGGCTCAGTGGTAGAAACTCAATAAATACGTGTTAAATTAAATCTCAAAATTTCACAAGACTGCCAATTAATATAGCAGTATATATAATTTATTATAGTATATGATTATTACAGTATATATCAATTAAGTATAGATAATTAATTATCTAAAATAAACCCCTGATGTCATGAACTAACCACTCCACTTACTCTCATCTCCTGTAACTTTGGTTTTCAAAGTCACCCCCAGATCAGCAAAATTAGCAGCCCCTGGGAACTAGTTAAAACTGAATATTCTCAGACCCCACCCCAGGCCTACAACATCAGAATCTCTGGCGGTGAAGCCTGGCAATCTGTGGTTTAACCAGCCTTTCAGATGTTTCTAATGTATGTTAAAGTCTAAGAACCACTACCCTCTATAATTTTACTATCCAAACAGGAGTACTGCTTTCAAAGATGGATAATATCCTAAACACATACATTGATGAAATCTCTAACTGACCTTACAACCTTGCATAATGCAAAAGAGACACATTCTAGGCCATACGTGGATTGCTGGTTGGACATTAGACTTAATTTTACATGTGCACAGGTTGCCAGGAAGTAAGAAAATGTTGTCATTGAAAAGGGATGGCCAAATAGACTACAGACTATCAAACCCTGTTCCTTGGATCCCTAGAATTCCGCACTCTCTCTGCAGGTGCTGCTGCAGACAGAATAGATGGGGCTGCAGCCTTCCCACCCCCCACCGCAAACAGAGCATCTTCTGTTTGTTTCTGTTTTCTACTTTGGGATTCTCCGTAAGATTTCATGTGAATAAAGGATTCAAGCTCTGAAGCCAACGAAAGCTTCAAAACCACTGACACATGTCTGGGACACGTGGAAAATCTTGCTCAGCCGTTAAAAGGTTTTTAAAGTTAAGTCTAACACCTTTCAAGCAATCGACTGTGAGTCAGAGTGATCTGAACAAAACAGTGGCCATTATGAGAAGCGGGACTGGTTTTCCATATACATTGTCTCCAGAGCCTTATGACAGAGGCACTACTACATCCACACGACAGGCAAGGGCATTGCAGCACAGAGGTTGAAAGACTGGCTGGAGGAGCACATCACTGGTACCAAGGGGAGCCAGGTTCCCTCCCTCTCAGTCTGGCTCCATAGACTACGAGGCACCTAAGGGAATGCGTTAAGTTGCTTTCTAGCGAAAGTGCCGAAGCTTCCAAAATACTATACATTTTTTTTTCTCAAAAGATTTTATATATGCACACACATTAGAATGGATTCCAAGAAATCGCTATAATATCACCTTCAATGACTAGCATTCAGGGAGACAGGGGAGTGACATTACAGCCAGAATGTTAAGAATTGTCCTCACATACAGCTCAAGTTCATCTCTGCAGTAGATCACGAAGAGTCACCATTACGGATGGATGGTCAACTGTTCTGATGATTACAAATGATCACAGTGCGTGACTTCCATATTTGGGAGACGTCTGTCAGAATACGCGTGGGCCCTTGACTGTTTCACGCATAACAGAATCATTTATCAAGCTTGTCACAGCAGCAAAAAAAAAAAAAAAAAGGCTGAGAACTGATCGTTACTTTAGAAGCTATACATTGCAGTTGGGCTGATTTGAATTATTAACCAGCCAGGGGACGGAATGACCCAATCCAACTTTTTAAGATTCTGAAATGCCTGAAAGCTAGGAATCTTAAAAAGAGATAACAACGCACAAGAGGTTTTGTTGCGTGAATGGTAAGGTTGTTTGTTGGGAAAGATAATGCAAAGATAAAAAAAGAGATGGGCTTCAAGTACTTGAAGGAGCTGAATTTTCCACAGCAAAATATTCCTCAATCATCTTTAACATAGCTGTCCAAGCCACCCTCATTCATAATAGAATTTCCAATTTTTTATTAATGATTCTTGAGGAACATGGATGTTTATTTGTACTTCACTTAATACATCAGCCTCTCTCCAAGAAGATATTTACATACCTCCTCGCCACGCAGATCATTTACACAGTCATGATGTAAATCAAACTCATCATTCCCTCCTTCCCTTTCCTTCAATATCCCATTATTCAATAAAATATCTAACTATTATAAGATCTACATCAATATTCTTTTTACACAATGGAAACAATCATTTAAATTTCTTTCTCAGTACTTAAAACACCCTCGACCATACATACATTTTAAACTGAAAATATATTTTCACTTTAGAAATCCAAGCTTAAAAAAGACTATAAGGGTGACATCAGTGAAAATGACAGAATAAGGACCTCCAAAACTTCTCTCCTCCATAAAGCCAATGAGGCACACTGGGAAAATTGTCAGAGTCAACTCTTTCAGAACTCTGGGAATTAATCGAAGGCTCGAAGCAATCAGGGAACATTTTTTTCAAGAAAAACAGTTGAATCTTTGTAAGAGCAGTACGCTTTGTGGCATTATAATTGCCCTATTCTCCTCTCCCGTCCTGAGCTATAGGGTAGCTATGAAAGCCAAAGGCCCAGAGTCGTGGTTAAAACCAGCAGTCTGGGAGCCACTGGAGTAGCAGAAAGGGGCTGATGTTCCTTCAAAGCACAACAGAACCAAAAAGCTGGGGGTAGAAGAACAAGGTGGGGTGTGAGATGTCTCTATGGGGTTTTAAAATGCTCTGACATATTCCTGGGAATCTAGAAGGCGTAGATAAGATTGTGCGCAAGCCCAGGGCTCTGCGTGTGCTCAGGAAAGACCTGAGAAGGCCCTGAGCTCTCACCTCTAGTTCTGTGCAAGCAGGAAGTGAAGGCTAAAGTAGAGTTCCAGCTACCGGGCTGAGTGCTGGAGGCATGCCCCGGCACACACAGAGAGCCCTTTTGCAAAGATCGGGAGACCAAGCAGAAATGTCACTAGCCATCAATGAAAGAGGATACAGGCTTTACAGAATTAGTCTGGAGGAATCAGTAAACAAACAAATAGCAACAACAAACAAACACTGAGGAGTGGGGAGAATCTGCTTTCCAGAACTGCTATACATTAAATTATGTAAAACATCCAGTTTCCAATAACAAAAATATTACGTGCTACGCAAAGAAACAAGTATGGCCTATACATGGGTAAAAAAGCAGGCAGTAGAAAACGTCCCTGATGGAGCCCAGGTGTTAGATGGACTCACTAGATAAAGACCTTAAATCAGCTATTGAAAATATGTTCAAATAAATAAAAAAAAACAAATCACAGGTGAGGAGGCCGTGAGTCTGGAATCCAGGTGTCATCAGAAATGTGTTCCCTCCCAAGGCTTTAGAGAAGAACCCGGCCCTGCCTCTTCCATCTGCTGGTGGCTCCAGGCTTCCTTGGCTGGCCCCTGCATGACTCCAGTCTCTGCCTCCATCGTCACATGTCCTTGTGTGTCTGAGTCCCAAATCTCCCCTGGCCTTGCTCTTATAGAAACGAGTCTCATTAGACTTAGGGCATTATCCTTAATTAGCCAGGTGGGCCCAATGCCATCACAAGGATGCTTATAAGAAGAAAGCAGAAGGGTGAGAGTCAGAGGAGATGTGAAGGAAGAAGCAGAGGTCAGATGGGCAGAGCGAGATCTGAAGATACTGTACTGCAAACTTTGAGGATGGAGCAAGGGGCCCTGAGCCAAAGAATGCAGAAAGGCCTCTAGAAGCTAGAAAAGACAAAGAAATGGATTCTTGCCTGGAAGCTCCAGAAAGAACTAGTCCTGTAATAGCTTGACTTTATCCTAGAAAGACTAATTTTGCACTTCTGACCTCCAGAAATGTAAGAAAATAAAGGTGTTATTTTAAGCCACTAAGTTTGTAGTGATTGTTACAATAGCATTAGAAAACAAATACATAGTCTGTATTTCTATTAAGCTAAACATGAGTTCATACCGATGCCTTCAACTCTAATCGATTTCCATATAGATCATTCTACCTCCTCTAGTTTATCTGTAACCTCCCACTCCAATGGCGAGAAACCTGACTCCCACCATCTGCCACCCATTCACTTAATGGTTTGACTCTGGTATACATGTATAATGGTATCGGGATTATTAACCACCACCTCCACCAACTTTATTAGCAATAGCACCGCGCTTATACACAGTTTCTTTTGCCCTTATTCTTACATTCTCCACTCATTTCCAAAGCCACTTAGGTCATCAACTTTTACCCCACTCCTTTCAGTAATGTACACATTTGTAATATACTTAGATTGTTTTGTCATATTCTAAATTCCATCCTGGGATCTCCTGACCTCCTAAAAGCTTTTTAAAATTTTTCACACATTTAGGTTCATTCTTTGTGCTGTAAAGTTGTATGGGTTTTGACAAGTGCCTAGTGCCATATATCCACCATTATTTTATCAGACAGAGTAATTTCACTCTCTAGCCCCAAGCCCTGGCAAGCACCCATCTTACTGTATCTGTATTTTTGCCTTCTCCAGAATATCATACGATTGGTATCATGCAGGACATAACCTTTTTATATGGCTTCTTTCATTTAGCAACATGCATTTAAGGTTCAATCATGTCTTTTTGTGATTTATTTTTATTGCTGAATAATATTCCACTGTGTGGCCATACTACAGTTTGCTTATCCGTTCACCTACTGAAGAACAGCTTAGTTGCTTCCAGTTTGGGGAAATTATGAGTACAGTTACTATAAACATTCTGCATGCAGGTTTTTGCATGGACATGTTTTCTTATCACTTCAGTAATGTTAGTTGGTCAAATAAACCTGAAAGAGTTTATACAAATGATGATAGTGACGCAAAGATATTTCATAAAATATGTACAGAAAACATGTATGCAATTGTTTACTTGCCTTTTCTGCTTGTAGCTTACCAATAAAAGTTTTCCCCAACTGTCAAAATATGTGTCTATGAATTAGTACTTTATTTCTCATGTTTTCTACCTTTTCTTCCCGTATTTTATTGCTATAATCCTGAATCCTTTTTTGAGAAAATTGGTCAAGTAACCTGCTGCATGTAGCTTACTTTGAATATACCTAAGTCCTCTGTACATCCAAACTAGATGAAGTTGGTGAAACGAGGGGGAACATCTCAATTATGCCATTCTCTTTTTTTTTTCTGAGACAGGGACTCACCTATTGCCCAGGCTGGAGTGCAGTGGAATGATCATAGCTCATTGTAGCTTTGAATTCCTAGGCTCAAGCAATCCTCCTACCTCAGCCTCCCAAGTAGCTAGGGCTATAGGCACATACCATCATGACTGGCTAATTTTTAAATTTTTTGTAGATATGGGGTTTCCCTATGTTGCCCAGGCTGGTTTTGAACTCCTGACCTCAAGCAATCCTCCTGCCTTGGCCTCCCAAACTGCTGGGATTACAGGTGTGAGACACTGTGCTCAGCACCCCTTTTATTGAGATGGGGTCTTGCTATATTGCCCAGGTTAGTCTCAAACTTTCTAGTCTCAAGCTATTCTCCCACTTTAGCCTCCCAAGTAGCTGAGATTACAGACACAAGCCACTCTGCCTGGTAGTTATGCCTTTTTAAAAAAGTAGTTTTCTTTAGGACCTGTCATTGTGCTGTTGTTAGAGTATAAAGTTATAACCGCATGGACTAGGTTACACTATTGCAAAATGGATGTATTTTCCCAGGTATTTATACATGTTTGTACTGCTGCTGTTCCTGTACCAGAAACATTTTCTTTTATTGTTACTTTTGTTACTTGCTTTTTACACTTTGTTGAGCCACTTAAAGGAAATCTGCTATGGCACAATTTTTCTTAAATCCATTCCAAGTTGTATATTTGTTTTCCAATTTTAAAACTATAGTATGCCCACGGAAAGACTGTTTAACTCTGTAAGAAATTGCTAAACTGTCTTCCAAAGTGGCTGTATTGTTTTGCATTCCCACCGACAATGGATGAGGTTCCTGTTGCTTTGCAACCTTGCCAGCATTTGGTATTGTCAGGTTTTGTTTTTGTTTTGGATTTTAGCCATTCTAATAGGTGTATAGTGGCAGCATCTCGTTGTTTCAATTTGCAATTCCTTAATGACAAGTGACATTGAGTATCTTTTGATATGTTTATTTGTCATACAGTATCTTCTTTGATGAGGGGTCTGTTCAGATCTTTTGCCCATTTTTAAATTGCTTTGTTTATTTTCCTATTGTCGAGTTTTAAGAGTTGGGCCAGGTATTTTGGAAGGCAGCTATGCTAACCACTATACCACCAACGCCACGGTGGGCCAGGTATTCTGAAACTCAAAATCCAAGCATTTTGTCTCTCCGCTTTGCCTTATCATCTCTTTCCCAAGGCAGTCGAGTAGGAAAGCACCGATTATACCCTGGAGGGGCGACCACACGACAGAAGTGGCTATGGGGTAAGGGTGCAGGGAACACTTTGGTTAATTTTTAAAAATATTATCCCACATACATCTGGATCCCCGGCACTGTGGACGTAGTTCTCCTGCTTCTTTCCGGCTGCCCCTTCCTCGCTTTTCTTCTTCTACTGTCCCCCTTTAAGGGGTGGTTTCTGTTTGGGGCTCATTCTCTGGCTCACTTTACCAGCCTCAGTGGCAACCTCCCCTTTTCCCACAGTGTCATCTGTCACTTCCATGTCATCATCTCCAGATCTGCGTCTCTCACCAGGACTGTAGCCCTGTACCTCCAATGGAACACTCGAATTATCCTCTCCTTCATCTTCCTTTGTCACCCCACATTCAATTTGTCCACAAGAAAACTATTCTTCTTCCTCTCTGGCCCTCTCTGTACCGTCACCCTGCAGTGTCCCCCATTTCCATTAATGGCATCACCTGCAGTAGGCAAATTCTGCCAATTCTTCCTTAACAAATTTTGCTCCCATTTCTCCTTTCCTTTCCTATTGCAATGTTCTTATGTAAGTCATCCTGGAGTCTCTCCCTTTCCAAATTGCCCTGAACAGGGAATTCTTTTTCTAAATAATATTACTCCACTGTTCAAAATCTCCAATGACCTACCGATTTACATCAAATAACATCGACCTCCATAAACCCAGTGCTCAGTGTCCTCCCCAGTGGGGTCACCGTAACCTCACATCCCTCAAGACCTCAGAAGGCTGCTGGGCTCGGGGCACCTGTGTGCAGGCGAGGGGAGGTCGAGGCAGCACTTGCCATGTGGACATGGGAGCCCACGGGCTCCACCCCCACTGCCATTCCTTAAAACATTTCATTTTATCCTTTTTTTTATTGTGCTAAAAAAAAACATATTAAATTTTATTAAACATTTTCATTTGAAATAACTTCAGACTCATTAAAAAAAAAATCCCATAAGGTAAACCTTGTGCTTTTCACTCAGATTCCACGAATGTTAACAGACTGAACAAATAAACCATCCTTGCTTTATCGTTCCCTCCCTTTCTCTCTGTCAGTGTTTGCATACCATGCCCCTTGCTTCGAGGTTGTACAGGAGAACACGCCACAACTTCCCACCTTCCCACTGCGCGTTGCTGGCGTGACTCACGTTTTCTGGGGTATGCACCCAACCTAAACCAAGCCCATCAAAGCCCCGACCCAGGGGCTTTTAGCATGGGAACTGGAGGAGAGCCGGCCTCTTTTGTGCGAGACAGGCATCCATGTCAAACACAGGCGCTGCTGCTGGCCCATCTGTCCCCTGCCACGTGGCGGAAGCCGGTGTGGGAAAGAAGGCTATGGACCCAGGGAGGAGGGCAGTTCCCAGAAGTAGGAGGATGTTTGGGACAGAAATTCCCATGCATGTTTACTGTAGCGGGAGTCAGAAATAATTTCACGGAGAAGAGTGGGAATTAAAAGGTAACCCCAGGTGCTTGGACACCATGATGCAGGCAAAATGCAGCAAAGGCACGTTTGTAGGCACAGGTGTCTTAGGAAGATGAACTCTAACAGTGATATTCAGAGTGGTACAGAAGAAAGGCCTGGTGACAGGAGCTCACCGATGAAGAGGCCATCATTGCAGCTAGGTGGACAGTCAGTCTGCTCCCATACAGAGTATGTTTTCCTTGAAATGTCTCTGAGTTCAGCACTTACTATCTACTGCCCTAATCAGAGCCCTTGTCATAGCACCCATCATGTGTGTTTTTTTTTTTTTTTTTTTTTTTACGTGCTTGTTTACAGATCTACTTCCTTTGGCTGGGCGATAACCTTCAGGAGGACCATTCATCTGTGTACGTATTCATACTAAAGGACACAGTAAAGGCAAACACAGCATAGTGTTAATGCATACATCTCAGAGTCAACCAGACTTTTGAATCCCATCTGTATGCGGTTTTTAGTAACTGAGATCTTAGCCAAGAAGTTTTTGAGCCATAGTCTCTTTATCTTAGCCTTGACCTTTGTCAGGCTGCTGTGAAGAGTCAATTAGATTACACAATCAAAACCTAGACTCCTGACCATGGTAAGATTCAATCCATGTTAAGTATTAGTATTATAGCTAGTACAGTGTCTGGCACCTGGTGGCTATTCAACAAATGGTAAATTATTATCATCTTTATCATTAATAATAATGGTTTTTTATTTGAGTGATATGCTAATATAGAAGTCAGGGAGCCAGGGATGATAGTCTGCCCCCGGCGGGTAAATGGGGTCTTGGCATAACACCAGGTAAAAACAGTTAGATCTTTGGACACACGTAGCACGGTTAACAAGATTCAGCAAAGTTGTTTTTATTCCTTCGGTAGCAATTTCATTCATAGCGTTGTAAGTGGCTTCTTGCATCAGGAAATCATCAAGAAAATCCTTCCAAACACCTCTAATCCCATCAGCAGAGAGTTCTCTCAAAACTTTACTAATCCAGCAAAACATGAGTAGGTGTTTCAAGGTGGAAAATCAATAAAATATATAAGGAGGAAAAATGGACACACTGAAAACACAGATAAAATCAATTTTGTTTTCCTTCCTTCTCTCCACCTTCAACACTACATTGATGGGGAATCAGTGGTTGGGAGCTGGTGGTTAGGAGTCAGATAAACAAAGCATCAGACTTTACAACGGCTCCCGTTCCATGTGGCGGGCACCTGCTCGTTCCCACCTGGTCACCCATCCACATTTACTTATGCCTCAAGCCCTAGAGCTCCTTTCCTTTTTTCCATGTACACATTTTCCCTCCATCAAAGATGAGTGGGTGTTAATTAAAACAGAAGAGTGGGAGCAGAAGTGGGGAAATGGAAGGGATGGAGAGGGGAAAAGAGTAAAATGTCTTAGAGTGACCAGCATGTGCAGGATCCAATGGACAAGAGAGAACACAAAGCATGGAAATGACTGAACACAGAACTCGAAGGAGGAAAAAGGCAAGAGACAGTGCAGGGGAAAGTTCAAGAATAGCCTTGTAGGCCATCGCAAGTTTGCACTGAAACCTAAGGACGATGGGAAGATTGTCAAAATCAGAGATGTGTGAAAGAAATATTTAGTGGTTGCATATAATAAATAAGTATGCAATCATCAAAATGAAGTTTATGAAGAATTTTTAGTCATTTCAGAAAATTTAAATTATGTATCATTTCAAAAACAAAATCTGTATGAACTATATAAAGTTTATGTATTAATAGGAGCATTTTAAAAGAGACTGAAAGAAAACTATACCAAATTATTAACACTAGCTATTCTTGAGTGTTAAGATTGCAGATGGCTTCATTTTCTTCCTTTTACTTTTCTATATTTTGAAATTTTTTGCAATTAACCCACATTAAATCTGTAATAAGACATTTTTTAAAGCATGCTAGAAAGTGTGTCATTTTTAGAAGAGGTACAAAACTACAGTTAAGAATAATTAAGCTCAGAATTAAAAAATATATATATATATAAAAGAGTAAAAAAAGAACAAGCTGTAAGTTTCTTGTGTTACACCATTTGTGTCTTATAATTTTATTTCTAGTTTCAGGTTCATTGTTTGGTAGATCTTAGGCATAGTAGATAAAGAAATAAAAATTGATGTTATCTTAAACAATCAGATGGTGAAAAACCAAGTTTCTGGATCAAAAGAACTATTTTTGAATGTCCCTAGGGACGTAGAAATCACAACACCCATGTCTAAACTAGTGTAGACTGCTGGGAATATTTCTTACAACATCATGCTTTTTAAATAATTTGTTTATACTTCCCAGGTTTTGATATTCTGGTAGAGATGAATGAGAGTGTTATTTTGAAATGATCTAATCACCGAGTACAAGCATTCTAGTTACAGAAATACAAATTACTGTTGTTGTTTTTTCACCTCACGCTACAGTCTTGTGCCAGCTTTTGAAATTTCATATATAAATTTGCTCACAAACTGGGGAGCCAAGTGGATACAGCAGAGGCAGTGAGCCGGGCACATTTGCATGTGGATTTTGTGTAGGGCCCGGGAGACTGCTGCCTTGCAGTTGCAGAGGCAAATTTATTTGTGTAGTGCAGATGGTTGCCTCAAGAACCATTTATCACACGAATTGCTAGGATAGTGTGCCATTCTCATTAACTTAGAACTAGATTAGTTTTGCCCAAGTTACAAAAGGATAAAAAGTCAGTTCATTTCAGACTTTCAATAATACATCTATAAGTATCTTAAACTATATATTAAAATATAACTACTTAAACTTAGGAAGAATTAATCAATAAGGATGCAACCCAGTGTCTGCCTCCCTCTGTCAAGAGAGTACCTGCCTCTAGCATCTTTAGGGGTTGGTGCTGCATTGGCTCCTGTACCTGCTGCTTGGTCCTCTCGTCTCTTTCCTGTTCATTCCTTATCTGCGTGTTTCTCAGAACCCTAAACTCTCTTCTTATAAAGCTATTGATATTACAGTCAAGAGAGTCTCAGTGGAGTTGTGCTCAGGTGGATTTGGTCTGATGGAGATTCACAGAAAGCTTCTTAAAGGAAGTTTCTCTTAAGCTATGTCTGGGAACATGCAAGGGAATAAGCTCGGTAAATGAAAATGCACGCTAGGGAGGGACAGCACGGCGTGCTTACTAGTCCAGGCAACAGAGGGGAGCCGGAGATGAGAGGTAACACCTTGATGCCCGGCACAGTGTACTGGCACACACGCGAGTTGTTTGTGGTTTGGGGAGCTGGACCTAAGAGATGATGCAGGGGCATGCAGGAGATGAACCTGGAGAAGCAACTAGATCTTGAAGGGACTGGATCACGTAATGAGTTTGATTTTATATAATAGGCACTGTTTGCAGAATTGAGTGTGGTCGACAACTATTTCCCTTTACTTCATATTTGACTATTATTTTGCTGCCTTATTTGAACCCGTCTCCATCCTCCCACCCATCCGTTCTCCTGCTTGGTCTTTCTGTTACTGGTGATCTAGCAGTTTATTTCTGTCTCAGTTGTTCTTGAGAGCATTATTAAATGAGTCCATACTTGTCTCACATTCTCCCACCTTCAACTCTCAACAGCTGCCTGATTTGTTCTGTATTTCTAAAACCAATTTAATACGAGAAAGAGTTAATTAATTTAGAGAATTCCTCTCTTCTCTATCTAAGCAGACCTTTCCATGATAGACCGTATCATGAGCTACTAGCCTGACCTTGGAGTGGCTGGCCTTGGATCAGACTCCAGCCCTGGTGGTGGTGGCAGGAAGGGCAGTTTGGGTAAGGGTGCAGAAGCCACACCAGACGGAATGCACCTGCCAAAGGCTGTTCCCTCCGCCAGAATTGTAAACAGGACCTTTCCCTTTGACTGGGCTGTAGGTGACGTGGGCATTGTCATTGGTATGAGATCAAAGTCCAGCTCCACCCCCTGCTGGCCTTGAGTAAGTGATTTAGTCTCTTTAGAGCACCAGACTTCAAAACTTTAAATTGAGAATGAGTGATTGTGAGAACTAAAGATCATAATTATAAAGTATCTGCTTCATATCAAGTGCACAATAAATAGTGACACACACATCAACCTACATTTTCAGTTTTTAATAAGCACAGAATCTTTAATCCAATTTAAAATGCTACTTTCCCTAGTCATTACCTCTATAGCTGAATGTCTTAAGTTTGTTCGAATTTTCTATTTTATAATTAATGCTGCATGCAGTAAACATCATCATGAATATAGTCACATCTTTAGAATTATTTTAAGATAAATCCTTATGACATGCTTCACTGGATCAGAGGATATAAATATTTCCACAGATTGTAATGCATATTGTCAACTAGTGTTCCAAAATAAATTACTAAGTCCTAAAATGTGAAGATTTTACCAACTATCTTGAAGACATATCTGAATTAAATATTATAGTTGTTTTTTTCTTTTCTTAATAAATGTAAGTGGGATCTTATTAATGTTTGCATTTGTGTTATTATGACTAATATTAGATTTTTAAATGTCTATTGATTTCCTTTCGTGTGCCTGAACTGCTATACATTATTGAGATTACAAAGTATATAGTATATGCATATATGTATATATCTGTACACACATATACACACATCTCACTTATGATACTCATCTCATTACACAATTATATGTGTAATTTCATGTATTTATGGATTTTACACTCCATCATACTATTTGAAATTTCTGTTTTCATGTCATAATCACATTTAAAATGTATTCTAATATATGTATGGAATAGTTCCTTTTCCTTATTCTGTTCTTCCACTTTTTGTTTCTAGATTATTTACTATCATCATTGCCTACCAATTTATTCAAAATTAATTCCAGAATTATTTTATTGAGTTCTATAAAACAACTATGTTAGGAATCTTGATCAATGTTGATTAATACAATCTATACATTTACTTAGAAAAACTGTTTAATTTCTCCACCAGTATAGAATGGATCTCTGAAATATTCCTTTCTGTATTCCAGTACAATTTCATAATTGTCTTATATAGACACGTAAATCCTCACCTAATTCATAATGTATATTTTTACTTTATTAGAGTTTTTATTGCCACTATTAATTTTAAGCTAATTTCTTAGATTCTTTTTCTTTAACAATAATGCCTTTTATTGAAAAATTTTAATCACAGAGAATACATTTTTTAAGTATAGTTTTAAAAATAAAGAGAATACAGGAAGGAAGGAAGGAAGGAAGGAAGGAAGGAAGGAAGGAAGGAAGGAAGGAAGGAAGGAAGGAAGGAAGGAAAGAAGGAAAAAGGGAGGAAGGAAGGAAACTTTAAACCAGAATGTACTGATTTTTAACATCTCGGTTTGAATCTATTCACATCTTTTTTATTGTTATTATTTCAAAGTATTACAGGAGTACAAATGTTTTTGGTTACAAGGAATGCTTGAGTCAGGGTGATAAGTGTACCCATCACCCAGATAGTGTTCACTGTACCCATTAGGTAGGTTTTCACCTATCTCCTCCTCCCTCCTCCCCCTGATTGATTTCTATTGAGTTAACTTCCTTCTATATATATGTGTGCTCATCTGTTAGTTCCAATTTAATAGTAGTACATGTGGTGCTTGCCTCTCCATTCTTTAGATACTTCACTTAGGATAATGGTCTCTTGTTCCATCCGGATTGTTGCAAAAGGCATTAAGTCATCCTTTTTCATGGCTAAGTAGTATTCCATGGTGTATATATATATATATATATATATATATACCACATTCTGTTAATCCACTCATGAATTGATGGGTATTTGGGTTGATTTCACATCTTTTCAATTGTGAATTGTGCTGCAATGAACATTCTAAAGTAGGTATCTTTTTGAAAAAATGACTTCCTTTCCTTTGGGTAAATATCCAGTAGTGGCATTGCTGGATCAAATGGTAGGTTTACTTTTAATTCTTTGAGAAATCTCCATATTGTTTTCTATAGAGGCTGTACTAATTTGCAGTCCCAACAACAGTGTAGAAGTGTTCCTTTCTCTCTGCATCCATGCCAGCATCTATTGCTTTTGGACTTCTTAATAAAAGCCATTTTGACTGGGGTAAGGATATCTCATTGTAGTTTTAATTTGCATTTCCCTGATAGTGACTTTTTTCATTCAAAAACATTCATTCTAACATTTCGTTCAAAAACATTTTTTCATATGTTTATTGGCCATTTATCTTCTTTCAAAAAGATTCTGTTCATGTCTTTTGCCCACTTTTTGATGGGGTCATTTGATTTCATCCTGCTGATTTGCTTGAGTTCTTTGTAGATTCTGGTTATAAGCCCTTTATTGGATGTATAGCTTGCAAATATTTTCTCCTATTCTGTAGGTTGTCTATTGGCACTGTTGATTATTTCCTTGGCTGTACAGAAACTTAATTCTATCAAGTCCCATTTATTTATTTTTATTGTCGCTGTGATTGACTTTGTGGTCTTCTTCATAATTTTTTTTGCCTAGGCCAATATCTAGAAGAGTTCACATCTTTTTAAATGCTATTTATATATTTTTTCTTTAAATAAAAATATGATTACCTTGTGTGTGTGTATAGATATATAGATATATAGATAGATATATAGTTTTCTGAAATTTTTCTGAATTTCATTGTCTACAAATAATAATACTTTTTGTATTTCTTTCAAGTAATAACGTCTTATAACTTTTTTTCCTTTATTGCGTTATAACTCCTAAAGCAATGTAATAAAAACAGTAATAGAGAAATGAGTATACAATCCTATTTCTACTTTGCTCCTGGGGGAAGACACACTTCTATACTCCTTCACCATGCTGGGCCTAGACTAGTGAACTAGTGTTTAATCTCATTTTTTATAGTTCAGGAGATTCATTGGTACATGTTTTACCAAAGAAAGGGGTGTGCTATTAAAAGGAGATGTGCCTCTGTGCATACATGCTGTGATCCAATGTCTCTGCCTAAAACTGGGTGATCTGTTCTAAGGACTTGACAAAGAGGAATAGGTATCACAAAGGCCCCCTGGTTTGTGCTGATTCTCCAACAAAGCTTTATACTCTAATTTATATCACATACTTGCCCACTATTATTAATAAAGGGGTATTTGTTTCCTGTAGCTTCCTAGTCCCAAATGCTTACCATATTGACGCCTCCCTGGTACCAAGCATCAATATGTCCAGAAACTAGCACATGACAAATTCAGTGTTGTGTGCAAAACTGCTTCTAGCCCATGTGATAGCTTTGTGTGAATTAGAAAATTCCCATGACTCAAGACACTTGAATGCCCCTTGCTAGAATATTTATATAAATATAAACCTGTGATGAATATAATATAAATGGTGTTTCCTAAAGTTGTTCAGTGCACAACCTGCAAACTGTGCACGGTGGCCTGGCTGGGAGTGGAATTCAGATCCACGGTCATGCTGCAGTGAGTTCATTGACAGTCAGGGGAATGGCAGCTGACCTGGTATTCTAGCGGTAGCTGGGATCCACAGGCAGGGCTCCACAGGCTTCTGTTGCAATCACAAATGACATTAGATTGCGAAAAAAATAGATTCATTCCAAAGCCAGAAAAGGGTTGCCTGAGACCTCAAACTGAGCAAACAGAGTCATAGTCTTAGGCAGATAACTCTTTCCCGGGGTAGGGGTGGATATCTTGGGGACTTTAAATTGCAGAGGCAGCTGTAGTTTTTGTCAATGTCAGAGTCCCATATGGAGAGGACAAGGCTAATGCTAGAACCAGGAAGGCTCATCTCAAAATAGGCTTTTGTAAAATACAGAAAGAGAGCATGGGGTAGTATGTACAATTTTGTAAATGCTAAGCATGGAAATAAATGTACACACACACACACACACACACACACACACACTGCATGTATACAGATATTTACGTATATGCATCTTTCCCTCCCCCTTATTCTATTTCCCAGCTAGAGCTAAGGGACTAGTGAATTTAAAGTGTTGTCCTGAAATAGCAGAGAGAGAGAAGTGAACAAAGACTTTTCATCTTTGAAAAGGTAAACAGGGCTAGAGGAATTAAAAAGAAAACTGAGAGAGCAGCGAGGAAGATATGACAAAGGTCATTGTTTCTCATGTAGACCTTGAAGACATATTCTTAGGAAATGCCAGCAACTGTGGGACAGAACGAAAGGAACCTTGGGACTTATATATCCAGTAACATGGTGAACTAAATAACCTAAACCTTCCTTCCATACAAACATCTGGAAATACTGTATAAAATATGACAGTCATATTTATGAAAGTATGAATGACCTCACAAGAAGATAAAAGAAATTCCCATCATTCAAAAATAAAAAGGAGCTGGAAATTAGAACAGAAAGCAATAATAAAACTTTCACTGCCTTTACTTATTCGGCATGTTGGCAACCTGCAAGTGGTTATTTTAATGGCTCTTAGGACACAGAAGATGAACCTGCCACAGCAAGCTAGGATCTTTGAAGAGCAATATCCATAGTGAAGATGGATCAATAGAAAACCTCACATAGGAGCAAAGAAAACCATAAAGGGGCTTTCCTGTCTTGCCCTGCCCTGGGCTAGGAGTGGAAAAAAAGGAACCTTTGAGAATTTGTAATCATGTGTCTATCCAAAGTGGCTCTGAGGTTTGAATTTTACACTAACCTCATGAGCTAAGAAGGCACAAGGTGATAATTTTTAAAAACATAATTCATGGTTGAGGCATGCAGGGAAGGATATCAACAAGGAAGAATAAAAAATCAAAGATATAATGGTTAAGAATTTTGCAAAATTGATGGAAGGCACAAATCCTTAGAAACAGGAAAAGAAATCATAAGTAAAAAGAAATTCACACTTATAAAGTAGTAATGAAATGCACAACTGCTTAAAGATGATGAGGTTATCATAAAAGCAGGCGGAGAGCAAAGATAGATAATCTACAAAAGAATAGCAATTGACTGACAACAGATTCTTTTTTTTTTATTTCAGCATATTATGGGGGTACAAACGTTAAGGTTACATACATTGCCCTTGCCTCCCCTCCCTCCTTGAGTCAGAGCTTCAAGCGTGACAACAAATTCTTAACGGGAAAAACAGAAGCCAGAAAACAGTGGAAAACAAAACATCGAGTAAAAAGGAAATACTAACCTAAAACTTTGTACCTGGAAAAAAGATTTCAATAATGAAAATTAATAATAAAACAACTTTAGACAAAGAAAAACAAAGAATTTACCACCAACATATCCTTACAAAAGGAACTTCCCAAAATTATGTTTTAGGCAAAAGACCTTTTCCCATATTAAAGGTCTGAGATACAAGAAATAATGGTCAATGAAGAAAATAGTTGACCACTTTATATTCATGTGGAAAGGAAAAATTGCAAATCTATTATAATATTTGAGATTTTAGTATATTAATACCTCTCTAGTAATTGGAAAATTAAACCAACAAAAGATTAGAAAGAGGAGATTTGAATGACACAATTTACGAACTTTAGCTTAATAAATGAAAATCTGTGCACATTCTTTTCAGTACATGTGGAACATTATGCAATTTGACCGTGTACCAGGCCAAAAGCAACTACCCCCGAAGTGTAAAGAATCTATATCACACAAAGCACATTCTTTGACCACAATACAAAAAAGCAATACAGAATTTCTTATGTTTGCAAATTTAAAAGCACAACAATAGTAGCTAACCTTTACTGAGTGCTGATTATGTTCTAGGCATCATCCTAAGCACTTTACGTTTATTAATTGCTTAATCTTCACAACAGCCCTAAGGGATGGGTACAATTCTAATCCTCATTTTACAAATGAGGAAAGGGAGGAACAGAGAGTTTAAGTAATTTGTATAAAGTTACACTGCTAATACACGTCAAAGATGGGAACGAGCCCAGGCAGCTGGTGTGAAAGCCCGTGCTCTTAACTGTTACGATACAGCTGCTTCCACTCTAAATAATTCATGGGTTCAAGAAATTATCATAAGGGAAATCAGAATCTACCTTAAGCGAAGTGATGTTGAAAATACTTATCAAATTTGTGGAATGCATTTAAAATTGTACTTTATAGGAAATATACAATCTAAATACTTATAATAGCAAAGGAAGAAAGGCATGATAACAGTAATGGTCATTGATACATGCTAGGTGTCAAACTTAAGTAGTCTGAAAAAGAATGAAAACATAAAACACAACTATGCAAGAATTTTTGAAAAATTGCAACCGTTAAAAAAACAAAATGTTGATAAAATAAAAAGACAACAGAGGCATAAGCTGGTTGTTTAGAAAGAATAGTAAAATAAGAGAAAATAAAATTCCTGACAGACTGATAGAGAAAAATTTTTTAAAAAATTTGGAATAAAAAGGGGGACATAACAAACCCAGCAGGGATTTTAAAAGTAAAAGATATTTTGAACAACTTTCTGCCATCAAATTTGAAAAGCTAAGACAAAATAGGCAATTTTCTGAAAATACAAGTGTCATTTACTAAAATTGACTCAAGGAAAAATAGGAAACTCCATGTATCTAAAGCCATAAAATAAATTGAATCAGGAGTTTAAAATCTACAATCAATAGAGTAGCTAGATGATAGATACATAGATTTTAAAAACAGTCAGTTTATGAAAGCTTCTGAATCACAGGGTTAGTTTCTAGATTAAGCATCAGGACATATGAATTTCCAAAACCTGATAGAAGACTGAATATTAAAATTTGGAAAAGTCTGCAAGAGACTTCTCACTGTATTATAATGGTAATTCACATGTATAGGTCTCTTATTTTATCAGCATAAACTAATTGTCTTCTCTAGCATTCAAACACCAACTTCAGTTAAATACTAAATATTAACCTTTACAGAAGTATTACGAAGGATTACTATATTCAATCTCACAAGTAGAGAAAAGTCTAGAGTATAACAAGTTTGTAACATTCTCATAATTTTTATCTGCTAGGCCCTAACGAGAGATGAAGAATACCCAAGGTACTGTCAAAAATATTTTGTTTTGCCTCCTGAAATACAACCCTCTACCAGGGGTCATCAAACTTTTAAAACAGGGGGCCAGTTCATTGTCCCTCAGACTGTTGGGGAGTGTGCACTTTGGGCCCGGGACGAGTTGGCTGCTAAGCAGGACAGGCAGCGTTGGCAAAAACACCCGGCGGGCTCGATAAATGTCCTTAGGCGGGAGGCATGTGGCCCATGGGCCGTAGTTTGAGGACGCCTGCAACAGTTTGAAATTTATCTGCAGGGCCTGGCAAGGCCAACTGATGACTCAAACACAACACAGTGATGAATAAAGAGCTCCAGGGGCAGTCGCACAGTCAGTGGATGAGTTAAACCGCTAGCGTCCAACACCAGCTATGTTTACTTCAAAGGAAGCTAAATGCCCATGCCACAAGAAAGAAACAAATGTAATATCTGATGTCACCTTCAAACTTTAGTCACTCACCATGCCAAAGAAAAGCTTTTTTAACAACGTAGACTGAAATCAAAGAAGGCAAATAAAGACAATCACAAGAAATACTGCTAGAACCAAGCGTGGCATGATAAACGTTGTGATGCACCTCTTACCTTGATACCTAAGGCATGTGCTTATTTTGCTTAATGGTTATTCTAATCCAGGGGTCCTCAAACTTTTTAAATAGGGGGCCGGTTCACTGTCCCTCAGCCCGTTGGAGAGTGCGCACTGTGGGCCCAGGACGAGTCGGCTGCTAAGCAGGACAGGCAGCAGTGGCAAAAACACCTGGCGGGCAGATAAATGTCCTCAGCGGGCCACATGTGGCCCACAGGCCATAGTTTGAGGATGCCTGTTCTAATCCCTTAACCTAGACTGATAATGTTTTCAACTATTCATATTATATTCTGCCATCTTTAATATGAGAGATTATAAAATCCAATCCCTTGTGTGTATATTCCAGGCTCTGGAAAATGTTTATAACTTTATAATTAAAATATCCATGAAATTCAACAGAAGTGTACTCAAGATCTAGTTTAGATATTGTGGTATTTATTTATTGAAAGTTTTTCTTACTGTTCTGTTGCAACATGTATCAGTTCGGATGCTTTTCAATTGGAAGTAATAGACAATCCAAGTGAGCCTCTCAATTAACCCAATTTGCTTAATTAAAAATTGTCCAGCTGGTATTTACACAGAGTCCAGAGATAGGACAGACTCCAAAGTTGCCTGGTTCAGAGGCTCGCGTGGGTCATCAAGAACCTAGGTTCTTTCCATCTCTTTGCTCTGTAACCACTTGGTCTATATCATTTCAGACCTGGTTCCCCTCTGGGTTGTAGGCCAGTTACAGTAAGGCCTGCTGACTTCCTTACTCACAAACAGCAAAGAGAAATTGCCTCTCCCAAAGCCGTCAGACAGAACCTCTATCTTCGGTCTTTGGAGGCCAGTTTGCATCCCGCCCCAAACAATAGCAGGGCTGGGTCTTTGAAGCCATCACTGAGTGGCTTGCTAACCAGGGCCCGTCAAGAGAGCTGAGGGCTGTTCCTCAAAGCTCCTTGCTATAACACAGCAGGAAGGCAGAACCAGCTCTCCACTACAAAAGATTTGCTCAAAAACACTCATGTTTTTGCTGAAGTGACACTTAACTGCGCATTTATTTTGAAGTTCACTAAAATAAAAGAGATTACAGTGTTTCTTCCAGTCAGTGTCTAAAGTAGATCTCTGTAAAGAGATCCCAGCTGTGCCATCTGGGATTGCTGTTGGATTTCAGGCAAATTTATAAAACATCAAGATTCAAATATAAATAAGAAGTATATACTGACTTTTTTTTTTAACCTAATTGGGAAAGAAAATTCAGTTGTCGGATAAATCATTTTAAACTGAACATGATGGCTAAATATTAATGGCAATAAATATATCCAAAGACTTTACCCAACAAGAGGTTAAAGCAATGGGGATGAGGAAGGCTGGGGCCTCACAAATTGCCTGCAGTTGACATTTAATCTTTCAGCAAGTTACAGAGACACTGAAGAACTTTACCATGCTTCCAAAAACAAAGAGGTCTTCACTTGATTAATGAAGATTTGTTGCCATTTGTATATATAGTTTATGAAACGGCTATTTTTGAATAAAAGCCTTAGTTAGATCCTAGTGCATTCCTTTAAGTTGTGGTTATTTCTGCAGTTGAGATTCTCCGCTTCACCACTAGATGGACCTATTTGATATTTTGTCTTCCAAGAAAGAGAACAGTGTTGTATTCTGTGAGGTCCTTTAGACAAAGATTTAGAACACTCACCCTAAAACAAGATTTGTGTTTTTTAAAGTAACAAATAAAATTACTTATACAAAATAATGAATAAAAGGTACTTATATACGTGAATAATGTTAATAAAAGTAGGCCAGGTGTGGTGGCTCACGCTTGTAATCCTAGCACTTTGGGAGGCAGAGGCAGGAGGATTACTTGAGGTTGGGAGTTTGAGATCAGCCTGTGCAAGAGGGAAACCCTGTCTCTACAAAAAAAAAAAAAAAAAAAAAATAGAAAAATTAACTGGGTGTGGTGGCTCATGCCTGTAATCCCAGAACTTTGGAGGCTGAGGTGGGAGGATCACTTGAGCCCCAGAGTGTGAGATCAGCCTGGACAGCACAGTGAGACCCCCATCTCTACAAAAAATAAAAAGAATTAGCCAAGTGTGGTGGCATGTGCCTGTACTCCCGGCTACTTGGGAGGCTGAGGCAGGAGAATTGCTCGAGGCCAGGAGTTTGAGGCTTCAGTGAGCTGTGTTTGCACCACTGCACTCCAGCCTGGGTGGCAGAGGGAGACCCTGTCTCAAAAAACAAAACAAAAAATTGTGAATACATCTTCCTATGGTGGAAACTGTCTAAAAACAATGTTTTGCTCTTGCTTTTAGTCTCCATGCTATTATATCTTTAGCCATAAGGAGTTCTCTACTTCTCTCATCTAGAGATCATTTCACCTACTGCTCTGTTTGGCCAATAGTCTTTGTCACTGCCACCAGCAATGGTGAAGCTAGTACCCTTTCTCTGGGGGAGGGAAATCCATGGTCTATTGTCTTCTCTGATGATGAAGATGTCAGAAAGCCTGGTGGCAAAGCTATTGCCGTTGACATCTGTCATAGGAGCCACATTAAAAGTGTCAGCTTGCCTCTCTCTCTCTGCTGGTGCTCACTCCAATCTGTCCCAGGTTAGCACTTTCAGTCAACACTGCATATGTTGCAGAACTCGATGAAACGGCTGATTGGCTTGGCCGAGCCCCAGATCAATCTGGAAGATCTCAGCCTGGGTGGTGCCCACAGAGGCCTTTCGTATTTCTCAGAACTTATTTTTGGCCTCTTCGGGCATAATTTAATGGAAAGGAAGGTGACCCTGGGGTCACAAATGAGGTGGAAATTCTCACTGGTCTTGTCATGCTGGTGACACACACAAAACAGGCAGGGTACCTTATATCAGTGTGGAAGCTACCACCAATCTTAGCAAACCACTGTATGCAGCTCAGTCTCACCTCCTCCTCTGTAGGAGCACACCTCAGCCTGTTTCTTAGGGAAGCGAGGAGAGGGGGCAGCTTGCTGGGGCCAGTGGATGTACAAAGGCCAAACCCACAGTCACACGGAGTCATTTTCTCCAGCACCCAAAGCTTTGGAGTGCTATATACTTTAAGACCATGAGTCATCGCTGTTCTAGGTACACAAACAGCTAAAATCAATGTTTTATTTTTATTTTATTTTATTTTATTTTAGAGACAGAGTCTCGCTTTGTTGCCCAGGCTAGAGTGAGTGCTGTAGCGTCAGCCTAGCTCACAGCAACCTCAAACTCCTGGGCTCAAGCAATCCTACCGCCTCAGCCTCCTGAGTAGCTGGGACTACAGGCATGCGCCACCATGCCCGGCTAGTTGGGTTTTTTTGGTATGTATTTTTAGTTGGCCAATTAGTTTCTTTCTATTTATAGTAGAAACAGGGTCTCGCTCTTGCTCAAGCTGGTTTCGAACTCCTGACCTCAAGCAATCCGCCCACGTCAGCCTCCCAGAGTGCTAGGATTACAGGCGCTAGTAAAATCAATGTTTTAAATGAATTCTACAGGGAAGAGTTGCTTAACCTCTGCTAGGTATATAGGGGCAATACCAGCCTGAGTCTACTTTAAAATGAAATACTAGCATGTTGGTATTCAGATCATGTAGATAGCATGAATGTTATCACCAAACCAGTACGAATGTGGGTTTGTCATTCAAGATTATCCAAGGAAATTCTTTCTTTCCTTCTCCCCCCTATTTATCCTAGAGACAAGCCCAAACAAATGAGTCTGCCTTTGCGTGGTTAGTTTCTACATCAACCCTTTCTAGAGTTCTGGCTTAGGCTGGAATCTCGGATTCTACTTCCCACCCTTCTTGGGACCCAGACTTTTTCTCCTATCCATTAGAGGCCATCAAAACCCAAGTTCTGGACCTTCCAATTTTGAGTCACAAGAAAATGTTGCTGCTACCCTGACGACAAAAATAAACCAGCTAAGTTCCAAAATCATAGTGTTTAAAACCCACCAGAGACCTGATAACAGAAACCTAATTAATCTATATAAAATCTAGAACTAAACGTCTAGAAAACAAAGAGTGCTTCTTTTCAAAGAAGAGACCTGTAGCCATTTTTATCCTGGCAGAACAGCTGAAAGAAGAAGGAATATATCATACTAGGTGAATTAGCATGATGAATTAAAATCCCAAGAAGCTCTAACCACAGAAAGAGTACGCATGTACCTGCCAGCTATTGTCCACAGGCCTTCACCAAGGGAACATAGATAGTACATTGAAGACTGAGAGCGGAAGAACTTAGAAATATCTAACAATATAAAGTGCTCAGACATTTCCCGAGTTAAGACATTGGCCCAATGAAGGGTAGGAACAGTACAGAGAGAAGGGAGAAATCTTTCTGAGGCACTATGGGGCTTTCACTGAATACAAGGCAGCAACTGCATCTGTTTATACCAGATGAACAGATAAACATACAAACACACAATGGAATATTGTTCAGCCTTAAAAAGGAATGAAATTCTGATACATGCTACATAACATAGATGAATCTTAAAAACATTATGCTAAGTGAAACAATCCAAACACAAAAGGACAGATACTGTATGATTCCACCTATATGAGGCACCTAAAATAGCAAATTCATAGAGACAGAAAGTAAAACAGAGGTTATCAGAGGCTGGGAGCATGGGGGAATGAGTAGTTATTGTTTATCGAGTACAGAGTTTCTATCCGGGATGACTAAATGGCTCTGCAAATGGATAGGTATGGGTGACAGCTGCACAACATTGTGACAATACAGAGATCTAATTACCTTTTTATTTTTTTCTTAACCTAGATTCCTTTCTCACATGCACCAGCGTACATATACACATTCCCTTTATCACTCCTTCTTTCCTTCTCTCTCCCTCCTTCTCTCTCTCTCTCTCTCTCTCTCTCTTTCTCTCTCTCTCCTAATGGATTATCTATACTAACCAACTAACTCTTCTCCCTTGCCTTTCAGGAATTCCTCAACACACTCTCGTCTCACTTCTGCCATTCCACTCGCCTTCCTCGTTAGCCATAAATAACTAACTTTTCAGCCTTATATTAATTTACTTCACACACTTGGCATTGTTGATCACGGCTTAATTTCTAAACACTCTCCAGCCTTGCTTTCTGAGACACCATACTCTCCCGGCCTTTCTACCTCCAGTTTTTCCTTACAAGTCCCCTTCACTGGACCCTTTTCCTCAGCTCAACCCTTAAATTTCCATACCTCTGAAATTTCTATTAAAAAAAATATCTTTTCTTTTTACTCCAGGTGCTCTCCTGAAATATTTCATCTACATTTTTGTTTTTAGCTATCAGAACTCATAAATACTTGGCTATGGGCCAAATGCAGTATCCAGAAAAAAAGGGTATTTTGTTTGTTTTTAATTTAATGCCTTAAATAGGATTTGTAATTTCTATTTTATCACAGTCTCTACCACTCCATATATGTTTATGGCCCATAAATTTACATGTCTTGTCCTGATATCATCTTTTCTCAGCCTTAGACCTATAAATCCAATTGCTTAGTAGATGTTTTTACCTGGGATGTGTTTAAGAACATGCCCAAAACTAAACTCATTATCCTCCCTGACAAACCTGCTCTTCCTGCCATTGTCCCTTTGTAGCGTGATGACTTCGCTATGAATCCAAGCAACCAAACCTAAACTTGACTAGAGTCATTCTTGACCCTAGTTATAAAAAAGAAAAGGGAAGAATAATAAATTACTCAATCTTACCAAATGTGTTAATATATCTGCAATAACTCCTGATGTAGATCCATATCTGAAACACCCTTGTGTCTGATCATTTATTATTCAAAACCTTGTATAGGTGTGACCTCCTTTCTGCATTTTATCTGAGATCCTCCTCCCTATAGAATTATCATTCACCCCATGTAATACCTCTGTCCTTTGGATATATTTTTGTTATTACATGTACCACATGTGCTATATGGTGATGGGATGAAGAACACTGGGACTTAGGGATGCCATTTGAGGCTGTCTGAGGTGAAGCTATGCCTTGAGCAGGAGCCTGAAATAAGTGCAGAGGTTAACTGCCTAGTTGAGGGACATATCAGCGATCTGGGAGACAGCAAAGCATGCTCTCACCTGAGAGCCTGAGGCGTCTCAGGCCTGAAAAGCCAGAGAGGCCTGACATGAAAACTTCTTATTGCTGTGGAGGTAGATTGCAATATGTCAGCCCAGAAGAAGGGACTTCAGGCTTCTATTGCTGTAACCGGGCCAAGTTCCTTCTCTCCCTTTCTCATAAGTGGAAAACACATAGTTTCTTTGCTTTTTTTTTTTTTTTTTTTTGAAACAGAGTCTCCCTTTGTTGCCCAGGGTAGAGTGAGTGCCATGGCATCAGCCTAGCTCACAGCAACCTCAAACTCCTGGGCTCAAGGGATCTTCATGCTTCAGCCTCCCGAGTAGCTGGGACTACAGGCATGCACCACCATGCTCGTCTAATTTTTTTCTATATATATTAGTTGGCCAATTAATTTCTTTCTATTTATAGTAGAGACGGGGTCTCGCTCTTGCTCAGGCTGGTTTTGAACTCCTGACCTCGAGCAATCCGCCCGCCTTGGCCTCCTAGAGTGCTAGGATTACAGGCGTGAGCCACCGCGCCCGGCTGATAGTTTTTTTTAAACTATAGTCTGGGCCTCCAAGGGTCTGAGGAACAGTGAACTGGCCCCCTGTTTAAAAAGTTTGAGGCCCCCTAACCTAGGACATCTTGGGATTTTGGGGGAGCCTCGAGACTTCTCTCCATTGTATTCCATGATTTTTTCACATGAGATCATTGTATTCTGTAGCATGACAAAGAGAATAAAAGCAAGTGCTGGGTTCCAGTCACCACCACCTTTGCATCGAGTGCTGGTGGCCCCCTGACTTCCCCACACTTTAAATATTATTCCTGTGTCTGTGACTTTGTTTCTTTCATCTCTTGCAATGCATTCTGCCCAGAGACCCTATCTTTACTGGGGATGTCATGAACCCCCGATAATATGGTTTGAATTTTTCACATATTTTATGTTGAGGTATAAAGCACTTATCATAAAATTAACCTTTTTAAAGTGTACACTTCAGTAGTTTTCAGTTTATTCACAGAGTTATGCAACCATTACCACTATCTAATTTCAGAACATTTTATCACCCCCAAAAGAGACCCCATACACATTGGCAAACCCGCTCTAACCTCTCTTCCCTCCAGCCCCTGGTAAACACTACCTACTTTCTGTCTCTATAGGTTTTCCTGTTCTGGGCATTTCATATACACAGAATCATATAATATGTGGCCTTTTATGCCTAGCTTCATAATGTTTTCAGAATTCATCCATATTGTAGAATGGATCCATACTTCATTCCTTTATATGTTCAACTAATATTCCATTGTATGGTTGGATATACCTCACTTTGTTTACCCAGTCATCAGCTGATGGACATTTGAGTTGCTTCTGCTTTTTGGATATTATAAATAATGTTGCTGTGAACATTCATGTACAAGTTTGTGTGCGGAGCTATATTTTCAATTCTCTTGGACATTCCCTAGCAGTAGAATTACAGGGTAACATAGTAATTCTGTGTTTACCATTTTAAGAAACTGCCACTATGTTCCAAAGCAAATACACCATCTTACAGTCCCATCAGCAATGTATGAGAGTTCCAATTTTTCCACATCCTTGTCAATACTTGTTATGTCTTTTTCATTATAGCCCACCTAGTGGGTGTGAAGCAGTATCTCATTGTACTTTTGTTTAGCATTTCTTTAATGACTCACGCTAAGCGTCTTTTCATGTGCTTATTGTCCTATGCATACCTTCTTTAAAGAAATGTTGATTCAAATCATTTGCCTATTTTTAAAAGTGGATTTTTTCCCTTTTTTATTGAGTTGTAAGAATCCTTTGTATATTCCTGATATAAATTAAAACCCTTATCGGATATATAATTTTCACATATTTCCTCCCATTCTATGGGTTATCTTTTCACACCTTCTTTACGGTGCCCTTTGAATACTGATGGAGCCAAATTTATCTATGTTTTTGCTTATGATGCTTGTGGTTTGGGTGTCACATCCAAGACACTCTTGCCTAATCCAAGACAGCAAAGATTTATGCCTATGTTTTCTTCTAAAATTTGTACAGTTTTAGCTCTTACATTTAGGTCTATTATCCATTTCAAGTTAATTTTTATATCGGGTATGAGGTAGGAGTCTAACTTCATTTAATTGCATGAGGATATGCAGTTGTTCCAGCACCACTTGTTTAAAAGACTATTTTTCTTAATTGAATTAATTGCCTTGGCACACTTATTGAAAATAAATTGACCATAAATGTGTAAGTTTATTTTGGGGCTCTCAATTCTATTCCATTGATCTATATGTCTGTCTTTATGTCTAACAAGCCCACACAGTCTTGATTATTGTAGCTTTATAGTAAGTGCTGAAATTTGAAAGGGCAAGGTCTTCAACTTCATTTTTTTAAAGTTTGTTTTGGCTACTCTGGGGTCCCTTGCTTTTCCATGTAAATTTTAGCTTTAGCTTGCCAATTTCTGCAAAACATTCAGCTAGAATATATCAATATTGCATTGAATCTATACCTCAATTTGTTGTATACTGCCATCTTACTATTAAGTCTTCCAATCCAAGAACACAGATTTTTCCATTTTTTTAGGTCTTCTTGAATTTTTCTCAATGATGTTTTATAGTTTTAAGTGTGCAAATCTTGCACTTCTTCTGTTAAATTTATTCCTAACTATTTTATTGTTTTGATGCCATTATAAATGAAATTGTTTTCTGAATTCTATTTTTTGGATTCCTAATATATAGAAATGCAGTTGGGTTTTGAATATTGGTCTTGTATTTTGTAGCTTTGCTATACTTGTTTATTAGTTCTAATAGTATTTTTGTAGATTCCTTAGGCTTTTCTATTTACCAGATAATATTATCTGAGTCTAAAGACAGTTTTAGTTCTTTCTTTTCAATCTGGATGCCTTTTATTTCTTCTTGCTTAATTACCCTGGCTAGAATCTCCAGTCCAATATTGTCTGATCTTAGAGTAAAAAAATTCAGTCTTTCAAAATTAAGTGTGAAGTTAGGTGTGGATTTTTCATAGATGCTTCTTTTCAGGTTGAGGCAGTATCCTTTTATTCCTCATATGTGGATTGTTTTTATCATGAAAGGGTTTTTTGTTTTTTAGGGTTTTTTTTAATGCTTTCTCTTTTTCTATTAAGATGATTATGTGTTTTTTGGTTTTTTTATATAAAAAGGCACATTTCATTTATTATCAGATTTACATCAATTTTATATTCTTGGAATAAACCCCACCTGGTCATGATCTTTTTATATGTTGTTGAATTTAATTTATTACTATTTTGTTGAGGATTTTTGCTTTCATATTCATAAGGGATATTGCTCTGTAGTTTTATTTTCTTGTGATGTCTTTGCCTGTTTTGGTATCAGGATAACATCAGCCTAAAAAAATGAGTTGTGTAGTGTTCTCTTCTCTTCTATTTTTCTGGAAGAGTTTGTGAAGAATTGGTGTTAATTCTTTAAAATTTGAAAAACTTCAGTAGTGAAATCATTTATCCTGGCCTTTTTTTTTGGCAAGTTTTAAAATTACTAATTCAGTCTCTTTATTTGTTATAAGTTTATTCAAATTTTCTATTTCTTGAAGATTCAGTTTTAAAAGTTTTTATATTTCCAGGAATTTATCCATTTCATCTAGGTTATCAAGTTTGTACAATTGTTGAGAGTATTTCTTTATAATCCACTCTATTTCAATAAGGTTGGTGGTAATGTCCCCTCTTTCATTACTGATTTCAGTAGTTTGAGTTTTCTATCTTTTTTCCCTTAATTTGTCTAGCTAAAGTTTTCTCAGTTTGTTGAACTTTTCAAAGACCCAACTTTTGGTTTCAGTGATTTTCTCTATTATTTTTCCATTCTCTATTTCACATATTTCTGCTCTAATTTTTGTTATTTCCTCCCTTTTGCTTGTCTTTGGATGAGTTTGCTCATCTTTTTTTTTTTTTTTTAGTTTAGTTTAAGGTGGAAGACAAAGTTATTGATACAAGATCTTTCTTCTTTTATAATATAGACATTTATAGCTATAATTTTCCTCAAAGTACTGCTTTAGTTTGATCCCATTAAGTTTTGGTATGTTGTGGCTTTTTTTCCCCTACTTATCTCAAGATATTTTGTAATTTATTTTCTGATTTCTTCTTTAATTGTTTGTTATTTAGGGGTGTGTTAATTTTCACATATTTGTAAGCTTCTTAAATTTCCTTCTGTTGTTGCTGTCTAATTTCATTCCATTATAGTAGAATACACTTTATATGATTTAAATCTTTAAAAACTTATTGAAGATTGTTGTATGGCCTATCATATGATCTAGGCTGGAAAACATTCATGTGCATTTGAGAATAATGTATATTCTGCGTATTTTGTGGAGTGATCTCTCTATATATATCTGTTAGGTCTGCTTGTAGTGTTGTCTTCTATTTCCTTGTTTATCTTCTGTCTAGTTGTTCTAACTATTATTGAAAGTAAGATGTTGAAGTCTCCAACTATTTATTGTTGAATTGTCTGTTCCTCTCTTCAATTGTCAGTTTTTGTTTCCTGTGTGCTGGAGCTCTATTTTAGATGCATATATGTTTACAATTGTATGTCTTTCAAGGGACTTACTCTTTTCATCATTATAAATTGTCCTTCTTTGTTCTTTTTTTTAGACAGCATATAGTTGTGTCATGTTTGAAAAAAACACATTCTTTTAATTTCTGTCTTTGAATAGAGTGTTTAATCCATTTACATTTAATGTAATTACTATTAAGGCAGAATTTACACCTGTCATTTTCTATTTATTTTCTATATGTCTTATGTCTTTTTGTTCCTTCATTTTTCCATTACTACCTTATTTTGTATTCAATGGATACTTTGTAGTATTTCATTTTATCATTTATTTCTTTTTTACTTTTTTGAATGGCACTGGGAATCATAATTTATAAAAATTGAGTTCATATTAATACCAAATTAATTTCAATAGTATAAAAAACTTTGCTCCAATATCTTCCTTACTCCTTCCTTTGTGCTCTTCTTATAATATAAATTATATCTTTATACAACAACTGCTCATCAACAGATTTGTAATTTTTGGTTTTTGCAATTGTCATTTAAATTATATAGGAGGAAAAAAGAGTTACAACAAAAAATAAATTTATACTGTCTTGTATATTTACCTATGTGGTTACCTTTACTGGTATTCTACATTTCTTCATGTGGATTTGAATTGCTTTCTAGTGTCTTTTCATTTTTGCTTGAAGGACTCCCTTTAGAATGACTTGTAGGGTATGTCTGCTAGCAAGAATTTTCTCAGTTTTTGTTGATCTGGGAATGTCTTAATGTCTTCCTCATTTTGGAAGCATGGTTTTGGTGGAGATAGAATTCTTGATTGACGTTGTTCGTTTTGCTTTAAGCGCTTTGACTATGTCCTACTACCATTTTCAGGCTACTGTGTCTTCTTCTGCCTTGGCCTCCCAGGTATCTGGGACTACAGGCGCTCACCACAACGCCTGGCTGGGTTTTGGGATTTTTTTTGTCTTTGGTAGAGACAGGGTCTCACTGTTGCTCAGGCTGGTGTTGAACTCTTGAGCTCAAATGATCCACCCGCCTCGGCCTCCCAGAGAGCTAGGATTACAGGCGTGAGCCACCGCACCCAGCCTGTGTGGCTTCTTTCACATAAAGTTAGTTCTATATTTTAAGGTTATTCTCAACACTCGATTTGGGGCATTAATTTTGTTTGTTTTGTTTGTTTGTTTGTTTGTTTTTTTGAGACAGAGTCTCGCTTGTTGCCCAGGCTAGAGTGAGTGCCATGGCGTCAGCCTAGCTCACAGCAACCTCAAACTCCTGGGCTCAAGCAATCCTTCTGCCTCAGCCTCCCGAGTAGTTGGGACTACAGGCATGCACCACCATGCCCGGCTAATTTTTTTATATATATATTAGTTGGCCAATTAATTTCTTTCTATTTATAGTAGAGACGGGGTCTTGCTCTTGCTCAGGCTGGTTTCGAACTCCTGACCTCGAGCAATCCGCCCGCCTCGGCCTCCCAGAGTGCTAGGATTACAGGCTTGAGCCACCATGCCCGGCCTAATTTTGTATTAATTAAAACTTTTTGGTAGCAAGTAATGAATGACAACTTGAACTAGCACCTATTCCTAAATCACACTGTGTATAGTCAGAAATAGCTCCAGGAGGAACACTTCTGATAAACTCAGTTTTATACTACCTGATCTGTCTGTAGGATGCCTGTGCAGTGTGTTTCCCACGCCTTAGTGAATGTAGTGAAGAAAGCTCCCTCAGCTTATGCTTGTAGGCAGACTGGAAAGCATTATACAACTAGCTCTGGATACAGTTTAGGTTCGGCATAGAAATCATCCTCCCCCATATTCCTTCATATCCACAATTTTGTTGCAGTATAAATGACTTCTTTCCACTAGATACTTTCAATATTGCTTCAGGCCAACTATCTCAAATATGTTGGCTTTGGATTTCTGCATTTGCAATTTCTTATTTCACTCTTTATAACACTCCTAGTCAATTGTGATCTAACACAATCCCATAAAAAGAACGAGAGAAATAGTTCATGGTTGGCATTTCCTTAAATGTGTTCTTTAGGATGCTCTTCAGACACTGGGGCAGCCAGGGGTCGGGGAACAAGAGCAGTTAACAGCGTTGGGGAGATGCTGTGTGAGGAAAAATCACGGTTTCTATATGGCAGGTTTTCTCAGACCCTTTAATATAACTATACATACTATAATTCTCAAAGAATGGGCTCAAGTGTTCAGCTTTTCTCAAATGTATAACATTTGGCTGTGGAATCCTTTATTGACAAATCACATCATAACACCAGTATCCCACAGGCTACTTGGGGAAATATTTATTTATTCAGTATATTGGACTGTTGTCAAATGAATAACATGTCCTTCATCCTTTCATGCTCTCAGCTGAGAGGCTTGTGGGCATGATTTGGGAGCTTTCTTTTCTACATGTCATTCAGTGTTACCTCTAATATTCCCTAATAGCATCCCAATCAAATGTGCTTTATTTATATAGGAATTATCACTGTCCCATGAAATTTAGAAGCATATACATATATTTCCAAGAATCCCTTGTCAGGGATGGGGGTCAATTTAGAATCTGCCAATGAAAGGCACTTGTATGGTATTTGAGGAATGGAAGAGATGCAGAAGTCATTATTCACTAGCAGTAGCAGGTAGACTCTTGGGCAGAAGGTGGACAGAAAGTCTATAGCAGCTTCCAGGCAAGCTCCTGGGACTGCTTTGGTACCATAGGTAGCTCATATCTATGGCAGCTTACTGTGAGTCCTACAGTCTTTACTTTTCTGGAAGCTCACAGCAGTTCTCCCTGACCTTCACTCTCTCCAGATCTTCCAGTAGTTTTAAAAGCATCTAAATGCATATAGTAAATCTTTTCACAGTAGTTTCTGATTTCCTGTCTGAACTCTAACTGATAAAGAATTTATTATGCTATTAGTATTCGTTCCAAAAACAGATCCTGTAGAAATCTATGACTCGTCGTCTTGCCTGGTTACTAGTGATGACCTCATCACTAGAAGAAAACAGAACACTGGTAATCCAGAGTGAAATATAATTACTTAAAGATTATTAGCCATAGTTGAAGCAATAGCACTTCATGGTGGAAATGAGGACTGTGAGGGGGGGTTATCTGCTTTGGATTGTCCTCGGGATCTCACAGAAGAAAAATAACAAGCTCAGGGCTTTAGAACCCTGGTTCAAAGTACCTTTAGAGAACCAGAGAACTTCTGGTTCCCTTCCGAGTCCCTCGAAAAGAATCTCTTATCTCTTATAGTCTCAGGGGTTGATATGTCTGAATAAAAACCAGATTTAAAATGTGATACTGAGGATTACAGAATTACAGTATAAACTGTGTTTATAGCCTTGTCAAGTCTCTTATGTAAAAATTAGGACATTCATAGAAAAAGAGCAGGATCCTGAATACTGGGATGATGACATTTATGTGAATTCCAATGAAACTGAGAAACCTGAAAATCTGAATTCCTCCCTTCGGGCAGGAGTAGCCTATCCTTCCCATCTGAGGTTATCCCCGATGCTTAAAGACCCGATAAGGTTCTCAGTCACAGTGCTCATCCAGTGCCCTCTCACCATCTCTCATAGCATTTCAACCTATAACTAGAGCAGGGGGTGGCAAAGTTTTTCTTACAGGAACACACTGTAAATGTTTTAGGCTTCCAAGCCATATAGTCTCTTTCATAACCACTCAAAAATGTTGTTGTAGTGCAAAAGCAGATATAAGCAATATGCAAACAAGTGGGCAGGGTTGATTTTTGATAAAATTTTGTTTATGAAAACAGGTAGTTAGCTCACGAGTCATCGTTTGCCAACCCCTTCTCTAGGGGGATGTATACAGTGACTAACCTAGGAAGAGATAACTCATATGCCAAACGGATTGCAATATTTTGCCAATTTACATGGAGAGAAATCTGGGAATGAATTATAAGAGCACTAGACCGGGTAGGAATTTATTGATAAACATAGCAGAGATTCCGTTTTCAACATTTAGCTTAAGCAGCTGGAAGTGGCAACTACTCCTGAGGAACTCAGCTCTCCTTCAGCTCAGCCCTATCTCCAGTTGACTGAGGAATTAAAAACTGGGGACTAGTTTACAGATTATTCTGCATAACAATCTGCCATCAGCCAGAAGTGGATGGCTATTGAATTATAGCTATACTCAGGGCATCCCTGAATGACAATAACAAAGGAGGTAGTGTAAGCAGTTCATTTAGTTGTTCATTTGCCCAGAAAGAGGGATGGCAAGATATATACATATCTATTTACATTCACTGGCAATGGCTAATGCTTTGGCCATATTGTCAGGGATTTGGAAGGAATAAGAGAACTGTAACAAGGAGGTCAAAGGGTAAACTCAGAGTGAACGTGTGAATTGACACATCATTCATGGCTGAGGCAGCTTCAATAATTAGGTAATCAAAATGTCCTATTCTGTAGGTCATCAGTCAACCTCTTTCCAGATACTCCTTATCAATCTATAGACTCAAAACAATCACAGTCAAAATGCCTAAAGGATTTTCCTGTGGAAACTGACAACCTGATTATAAAATTTACATGGAAATGGAAAGAGCCAGAAAAGCCAAGATGATCTTAAAGACAAGAGCAAAGTTGAAGGGCTGATTCTTTTGCATCTTGAGTCTTAAGCTTCTGGAATGAAGACAATGCGGTACTGGTACAAGAATAGCTAGAAAAAGCAACGAAATATATTCCAGAAACAGACCTCATATATATATATGGACACTTGGATTGTTGACAAAGATGTTACTGCAAAACAATGAATAACAGTTTTTCAGTAAATGGTGTAGGGTTGATTGGATAGGCAAGGAGGAAAAATGGATCTGGATCCTTACCTCACACTGGACATAAAAAGCAACTTCAGGTGGTTTGTAGACATAAATGCAAAGATAAGACAAAGTTTTAATAAGATAATAGAATGTCTTTGTGACTTTAGGATATGCAAAGATTTCTTAAGTAGGATCCAAAGAGAACCAAATATAAAAGAAAAGATTGAAAATTGACTACATTAAAATTAAGAATCTTATCATTTAAAATAAACATAAAAAGTCAAATAACATAATAATCAAATAGGAATAAATCTAACAAAAGATATTATTAAAAGATGCCATTAAGATAAAGAAAAGCCAAACTACAGTTTGGGAGAATATATCAGCAATATATAAAATTGATAAATTATATATCCAGAATATATAAAGAATGCCACTGGCCCCAGGCGACTATGAAACCAACCAAATAAGCTCAAATATTGGTGTTAAGCAAAGGGAGGAAATCAGTGACAAGAATTTAAACTGAAAACCAGCCCTTATATATGTTAGATGCCAAATTCTTGCCATCTTGTATTAGAAACCTCAAAACGAGAATTTAAATTAGAGTGATCTTGGATTAGAAGTATCCCCAAAAGGCTAGCTGAAGCAAACTAAATTTTCCTGTGGAGAAATTCTTCCCACTTTTCAGAGAATCCCAACAAATACAAATCATTCATTCTTGCGCCTCATTTATAAAACTATTCCTAGCTTTATAGTACTATTCTCACGTTGTAAAACATCCTCTCCTCTTTCATTTTTGTCATCCATTACAAAGGCAATTCCCTTCACCTTCTATTCTTATCACCTAACCCTGTGAACTCCCTTTTCTCTTTCAAGTCTTAGCTTGTGCTGTGAGATTTGTTTGACTTCCTTAAAGAGAGTAAGTCAATATCCTCCCTGTGTTCCTGTCCTGTTTTGGCACAAAATAGTTTGCATTTATAACCCAAATTTCCCCTGGCCCCACCAGCCCATGGTTATGAATGACAACACATCAACACTAATAGCTCAAGTGTCACAGACGAAGTGCTCCTTTACCCATCAGTCCCACACAAAGCCTCCCTCAGTTATTTTAGGGATTTATGGGTGTGCCCCATATGCACACGTGAACAATCCTGTGCTCTGCTGTTGCCAAGGCAGCCACATCACCAGCTGTCTGTAAGAGCATTGTTCCTGGCCCAGACTCTCAATCCCAGGGCTCCAAAGTGAAAAAGCACACAAATACCCAAACAGCACAGCAAGCACGACTATTTTTTGTTTGTTTTAATAGAAGTAAATGGCAGAATATATAGCCAGAATAGCAAAAAATAGTTGCCTCTGCAGAGCAGGTTTAGGAGGTAGGCACTGCTTTTATTTCCTTTATGAGCTATTACATACTATTTGTATTGTTAAATGGAATACATCTTCGATAAAAATAGACTAAAATTTTTTTAAATGGCCCAGCATGCCTGTCAGTCCTCAATGCACTGCAATCAGACTGTGTTCCATCAAGAAATGAGGAGACTACCTCACTTTTCACCATGTGTCGCATTTTGTCACCACATGGCCCTGAAGCAGCAGTGCTTCTACTTCTGTAATTCACAGAGGTCTTTATGAAACTTCTCCTTCCATTTCTGCTTGCAACTTCATAACATGGGATCAGGGCCCCGCAGATGGCAATAAGGATAGCCATATATATTTGAAATATGTATGTACTTTTTCTACATACCATAGAAGATAGTATAGGAAAGTGCTTAGAGAATGAATTCTGACTTTGTCAGTTGGACAAGATGGAATAACAGGGTGGAGTTTACTCTCCTGCCCAAAACAACAATAACAGAAACAACCAAAATACAGTTAAAAAAATAGCTTTCAAGATATTGGCCATCAGGCAATGAAGGACAGCATTATCTAAGGAAGGAGATACAAATGAGCCCCCAAATTTTTGCTACAGTTTATTGCTCTGATACAGTTTCTAGGCTACAATGCAGGGAAAGAGAACTCAGGTGGAGCCCAAAAGACTCCCTGAATTGAGGAGACAGAGCCGAGAATATGGAGAAACCAAGGCAGCTAAAGTTCACTGGCAGCGTACTGGAGAGGAGAGAGCTGCAAAGAGAGATAATCCCAGACATCTGTAGAGGGTCCTCCTTTAGTACTGATCAGCTCTAAGGCTGGGGCTGGGGGAGGTGGTGGTGGTGGTGAAGACCATCCAAAATAATTAGAGGGAATAGGGCCCAACACATACACAAGGCCAATATATCCACCAGCTAGACAGAAAAAATTCATAATTCTGGCTCTCTTACTCCTTTCAGGCTGCTAAAAATATCATAGATGAAATAGCTCATAAACAACACAGATTTGTTTCTCACAGTTCCAGAGGCTGGGAAGTCCAAGATCAAGGTGCTGGCTGATTTGATGTCTGGTGAGGACTTGCTTCTTGTTCATGGATGGTTGTCTCTTGTCTCTTTGTTGTGTCCTCACATGGTAGAAGGGGCAAGGCAGCTCTCTGGGGCCTCTTGTATGGGGGCACTGATTCTATTCATAAGCATTCTGCCCTCATGATCTACCACCTATCAAAGGCCCTACCTCCTAATACCATCATGTTGGTGATTGGGCTTCAACAAATAGTTTTCATTTTTTGAAATTATTAAGTACACAGTAGTTAGATTTTTACAAAATAATGTACATTTTTCAGTATATCTAATTGAAGTTTCTTGAATGCACCCTATTTGATTACAGCTAAATTAATATGGTCTTCCAACATGAAAAGATTCCCCATCCCTGCACTATGCTATGCACATTTAGCTACCAGAAATATCTTGGTAAAGGCAGATTGGATCATGATATATTTTCCCCTTAAAAATTCTTCATTTCTATCATTTATTGTTTATGTCTATTATTTACTTAATATGGCTTTTCTCTCCAAATATCAAGATGCTAGGTCAGAAAACACACTCAAACACCTGCAGTAACTAGGGAAATAACATACCTTAGCTAGCTTGGGAAGACCATAAAGAGCTGTGGTGATTCCACCAAACTGAAAGGCACATGAGCTATTTGAAAAGGGAAGCCAATTTGGCTGCAGGCACTTACTCCCCTGCAGGAAACTAGGCTAAATGTTGTCATATTTCCCAGTGTTTCAAGAGAAGTCTGCTATTTTTTTAATGTGAAATTAATTCAAGGTAAAGGGGATATCAAAAGACAAAATGACAAATTTTAAGATCTAATTGGCTTTTATTTGCATTTGTAGAATCAGGCAGCATTTCATTCTATAAAAAAGAATTCCTGCTCTGCTGGCCATGACGTTTTGTTTTTGTAAGGTGGTAAAAATAATGACAACAACAACAAAAAAACCCAGAACAATAGAAAAAAGCAAATTGCTTAACATCAGGTTACTTCAGTTACTTTTTTTGCAAGGGTTGGAGCAGAAGAGACTTCCTTATTTTCATGACTCAGATTGACTAAGCTCTTTTGGATTGGTTGCTGTGAATCTCCTGTTTCCAAGAAACATTGATCTGTTTGGAAATCTACCTATTTCTTTAAAGTTTCTGTGTAATTATGTGGAACTTCGCATGAGTGACTTCCTTTTGGTTTGGTCTGGTTTGTTGGAGTCCAGGAAAGGAGATCAGTCTAAAACAATCTAAAACAGTCTAAAACAAATTTAACCTGTGTGAACTAAAATAAAACCTTAAGCCTCCCAACCAACTGAATGGATTCCGTCTTGACCAAGAGGACCCTAGAAAAACCTTAAAGCTGAATTACTAGCCATGAAGAGAAGGGAGGTCAGCCTTAGACAAAGCTTCATTTCTTTAACCAGTTATAAATCAAACAATCTTTAAATCCACCTATAACCTGCAATACCGGTCCCCCTCCACCCCCAGATGTCCTGCTTTTTTGGGCCGAACCAATGTATGCCTTCCATGTACTGATTTATGATTTTACACATAGTTCCCAGCAGACCACACCAAATTATAACAGAATGGGGTCATTAGTGTGAAATGCCACCTAAGGAAGTTACACTTTGAAATGAGCCAGTTTTCCAAAAAAAAAAAAAAAAAAAACCCAGGAGATTCACAGCAACCAAACAGAAGGGGCCCAGTTTACCTGAGCTGGCGTGACGAGTCAGTCCCATCTGTTTCAACCCTATAAGGAAAGTAACTTTGAAACGACTATATCTGCTTTCTTCAGGCCTTCTCTGCCTATAAAGCCAGCTTCCTCTGCTCAGGTCGCGGGAGCTCTTATTCTATTTCATGGAATAGGATGCTGCCCTGATTCATGAATCTCAAATAAAAGCCAATTAGAGCTTTAAACTAAATTTGTGGTAACTTTTTTTTTTTTTGACAACCATCACTATGAAAAGGTCTCTGTCCAGCTTTATCTTCATCTTGTCACCCTTTAACAATCTACGTAAGCCTGTCCATCCAGATTCCAGCCAGCCATTGCTATAGAAGCTGCAGCCTGTGGTTTTAAGAGTGTTAGCAGCCGTCCCACGGCTGTCGCAACATCCCTCAGCTGAACTGGAGGGTGCCTCCGACATTTGCGTTAAAGGCAATGCCAGCTATTTCTCCCGAGAGAGCACCATTTTAGGACTGTTTGCATAAAAACCGCAGACCAGCTAGGCACAACTCTGAGCAGCAGACAGCAGTGCCAGTTAAAAACCGCACACAAACCTGAAACCCCGCCCTCCGCCGCCTCGGGACCCCAATCGGGTTCCCGCCCCCCAGCTTCGGTCTCGGAGCCGGAGGGGGCGTGGCCGAGCGCGGCGCGACCACGTGACCGCGGAGAGGCGCGCACCGCCGAGTCGCGCGATCCGGCGAGTCGCGCGATCCGCCGTCATATCAGCTTATGCCGCCGGCCCCTGATTGGCTGGCCGCTCCTGCCGCCCTGCGCGTGTCCTGTGGCTCCGCCCCTCCCGGCCCAGCCCTCCTGAAGACCGAAAACCTGCCCTGGCTTCCTGGCGAGCCGAGGCGTCCGGGGCGACTGCGGACCCCACCAGGTGGGCGCTGCGGGGTGCGGGCGAAGGAGGCGGAATACCCCCGAGCGGGCCAGGGGAGGCGCGGAAGACTAGGGGATAGAGAGAAATTAGGGAGATGTAGCCCAGGTAGGGAAGGCTGAGGGCGCACGGGCCTCCCAGATGCCAGGCACTGGGCAGGTGTCGCGAACGCCGCGGGGAAACCTACCTGCGGTGGCGGGCAGCAGAGATTGGCAGGTAGCTGGGCGTCCTTAGAACAGGCTGCCAGGGCTGTGCCAGGACGAGTGCGGGGCGTGGGGGACGCAGGCTGGCCGAACTGAGACCTCCGGCTGAGGGCCCTTCCTTTGGCAAGGGAGGGATTTCTGGTTCCACGGGGAGGTCTGGACCACAGACTTGGAAGGGCTTGAGGAAAATGCAGTATTTGATGTTGGCTATTGCGGATCTGTTATCCAAGGAAAGTCTGGCTGCTAAACACTGATGCTTTACTTTTTCCTTCGTTCTTGGAGGGTTGGTTTGTTTTTTAATGGGCAAAGGAGTTAGGCTGAAGAGTTCTTCGGTATCTGAACTCTTGACCATTGCAGTGCAAGCCTCAGTTACTGTAATTAGGAGGGAGGGACAATTTAGGGTTTGGGCAGAGTAGAAGAGAACGGGAAACAATCTATGACTTTAGCATTGTAAAAGGAAAACTCATGTATACTGCCATCCCTATGTTATAGCAGAGTAGATTTGGAGGTGGTATAGGTGAAGAAGACATTACTTTCAGCTGGAAAGTTTGTGGTAGCCTGGTATTTTTAGCCGAAACCTTCTATGAGGTTACTTGTGTTTATGTCACTATCATCTTTAAGTTTTAATGGTAAATACCTAATAGATAATAAATACATGACCCCTGATCATTTGTAGAGTGCTTTTCCATTCATTATGTAATGTAATTAGGATGGAGTGGTACTCAGAATTCCCCCATCTGCACATAAAATATTTTGAGAGATAATGTAGTAGCAAAGAGAACAGGCTCCGGAATGTACATCACAGCTGTTACTTGTTACTGAGAAAGTATTTAAATACCCTGACCTCAGTTTCCCTGTCTCTAAAGTGGGGATTATAGAAGTAGCCACCTCATACAATTGTGAGAATGAGGTTATACAAGAAGTGCTTAAAATAATACCTAGTTCTCAATAAATGTTAGCTATTATCTATACTTTTAAAGTTAAACAAAAAGGTAATAATAATAGACTCAGTCATTTTAAGCCCAATATTGTTCTATTGATAACTGTATTTTAAGAAACGTTTTCTTTATTTCTGCAAAGATAAAATACCAGCTTCTGTTTCAAGCAGTGGTACCTAGTGTCTGTGGAGCCCCTTAATTGAGAAGTTATAACTCCTTAAAATTACACACAAAATTACATGAGCTTGTAGAATTTTTTTTCTTTTTTATTTCGGCATATTATGGGGGTACAGATTTTAAGGTTTCAATAAATGCCCATTTAAAAAATTTTTAAAAAGGCAATAGAAGTTGGTGAAAGTCCATGAACTTTGCAACCAGCCTATGTGTGTTTGAATCCTAGCTCCAGCATTTATTTACTATATGACTCTGGGCAAGTTACTTGAATTTTTTGTGCCTCACTTCTTCTATAAAGTAAGTAATACTACTGCCCTAACTCTTGAGGTTTCTTGAAGGGCTAAATGAGATAATATATGAAAAATATTTATAGTACCTAGTATATAGTAAATATTAATATTAGCTACTAGCAGTTATTTTTCAAAGAAACGTCAGATGGGACCTTTTTTGCCTTACATTAATTTTGACTCATTTTTGGCTCCCATAACAGTAATAATAATAGCTCTTATTTATTGAGTACCTCTTGTGTGTCAGATAGTGTCAAAAGACTACTTAGTTATCTCCATTTTACAGATGTGGGTTTGAATATAAACTTACCTGGAAATTTAATTGCAGTGTTGAGATATTATTATTGATTTCAGAAGATTGTATGTTAGATGTCAGAAATTACAGCAATATATTAATGAATACCTAATTACTACATTCTACAAATAGAATTAATGGAAACTAAAAGTTCTACCTTTAGAACCAGTTTAATTTCATTGTCTAAACTGCCTCTAGATTGACTGAGGTACTAGTTCTCGCCCTTCCAGGCACAATTTTACTGTTGCAGCAGTAATGTGCAGGGACTATACAAATTAACACAATTAGCATGGTCTTCAGGTAAAAGCAACATTAAAGAGTTTTGTTTGTTTATTTGTTTTACTTATACTCGATATTTAAGATTGAATGAAGAAGATTCCTTGCTAATGTCTGAGTTCTTTTTGGCTGTATCTGGGTACTGTGTTGAATTAGGGCTATGTAGCACTATAGGTAACATGTAGATTAGCCTGTCAACTCTTAGCAACCTTTAGTGGTGTACAATCTCCTTTTCAATTATTAAATGTTTAGGTTCCCTGGTATTACTTACTTAGTGCACTTCCCCTGCTACACTGCCTCCTTTGACAATCTTCATCTTTATGACTTCAACTACTACCTATTTATGAGGCTTGCTTTTGAGTGTCAGATTCATATTTACATGTAGCCTACTTCTTATATCTAGGAGCCCAGATGAACCACAGGTAATTAGATTTTAAGATCCAAATTGAAACCATCATTACTTACCCACTCCCAATACCACCTCACCAGCATCTACTAGCTCTGCCAGTATTCCTTATTTCAGTTATAATGACACCACCATCTACTCAGACAAGCCAAAATCTCACAGCCATCCTAGATTTTTCACTTTTTCACATTCGGTATCTGTGGATTATCCAAGTCTTATGGATGTTTTTACTTGATAAACCTCTGATGAATGTGGCTATTCTCACTGCTACTGCCTGAGATCAGACTGTCATTTTCTCTGGATTAGTCTACCACAGGAGCAACCAGACTACTCTCCCTTCTTCCCATCATTATTCATATTTCTAATGGAATGGTTTTTATGAAATATGGGTCTAATTATATCTTTTTCCTGCTCAAAAATCTTCAGTGTCTCCCCACTGTGTGTGAGAGAAAATCCGAATTCCTTAGCAGGGCAGCAGATCCCTTCATAGTCTAACACCAATCTTCTCTTAACCTGGTTCATTCCTTAATATGTTTTTCCCTCTGCCTTACCCTTATCACACTGTTTGGCATTCACCAGCCACACTCAGTAAGCCATGAGCCATGCTTTGTAGTTGCTACTTCTATTTAAAATACTATCCCTAACCTTTTCTTTTCTTTTCTTCTTTCAGAATATTACAGGGGTGCAAATGTTTTGATTACATGAATTGCTTTTGTACCATTTGAGTGAAAGTTGTAAGTGTGCCTGTCACCCAGATAGTGTGCACTGTACCTACCCATTAGATGTGAATTGACTTCACCCCCTCCTTCCCCTTCCTACCTGATTGCTTTCCAATGAATGTTATTTCCTTATTCCTTATTTCCAACACGTAGGTGTTGATCAACTAGTTCCAATTTAATGGTGAGTACACGTTTGTTTTTCCATTCTTGTGATACTTAACTTAAAAGAATCATCTCCAGTTCTATCCAGGTTAATCCAAGTGGTATTAGTTCACCAATACATGAGTAGATTAATAAAATGTGGTATATGTATACCATATAGTACTACTCAGTCATTAAAAAAATGGTGAACTGATACCTTTTGAATTATCCCTAATCTTTTTTTTTTCCTGGTGATGTCCTTAAAAGACCAAATCTAATGTCATATTCATTAGGAAGGTTTTTATTGTAAGCTGAGGTAGTTGTGTTGTCTTTTCTGATTTCATAGAATTTGCATATACATTTTTATTACAGCATTTGTCATATTGATGTAATTGTTTCTGTAGTTGCCTTAGCTTTAAAACTGATTTAGACTGTATATTTTTAATCTTTGTATGCTCATTACCTAGTGTAGTGCTTAACACTTAATAAATTATTATTTGAATGAATTAAAAATGGCATATGTGATGAGAGATATATGTTACTCTCTGGCATCGATGTTAATTAAATTTTTCTTTCCCCAACAGTGAGAAAATATTCATAATTCATATCATAGGCAAAGGGCTAAACTCCCTACTAAGTAAGGAGATCCTAGAATTTGACTTTTACGAAGAGACTAAAAACCTAGTGAGAAAATGGGCAAAGAATAAAAACAGATAAACACAGACAAAATATAAATTATTCTAAACATATGATTGATGCTCAACTTCATTCACAATGAGGTAAATGTAAATTAAATATACACTGGAATATCCCTTCTTTCCTGTTAGATTGATGCATATCCAAAAGTGTGATGGTATCACTTGTTGATAAAATTGTAGAGAAATAGCAACTATCCTATGTTGTTTGAGGACTTTCAAAGTAGTACAACCCCTGTGGAGAGCAATTGAGCAATATCTACCAAAGTTAGGAGTGCAGTAACTCTTTGACTTAGCTCTTCTGTTTGCAGAAATTTACTCAATGCAGGGTTAGTCATTGTAGCATTAGTTGTAATAGCAAAAGATTGGAACCTATCTAAATATTTATGTACGTGTTTAAAATAAACAACAGTGAAGTTACACAATGGAATACAGGTTCATAGCCCCTTGGCTATCATTTGGAAGTTTGGAAGGCCCTGAAAACCAAAAGGTTATTTTGTTTTTGTTTTAAGTTCAGCACTCAAACTCATTTGGTGACAAATCCTGACTCGAGCTGACTGAGGCACCCACCGTGTCTTGGTGCACCTACCAGGTATTCCTGCCTGTTGCTTGCTGGTACTGTTGCTGTTGTTGTTTTGTTACTTAGGGCTTAATTGCATGTGAAAATATAGCAAAAATAGTTTAAGATAGCCTACTGGATAATGACAAACAAGAATGGCAACATCTGTCATTGATAACAGGACAGAACACGGAGTTGTAGGAGCTTACACATGGTGTGTCTGTGTAGTATCTTACTAAAGGAGACAGTATGGGAACTACCACCATACATGAGACCATTTGACATTGCTGGCAATTCTCAAGGCTTGTGTTTATTTGACCTTGGAACTTGCTCAATGTGAAAAGTCCTGTCCCTTGGGTGTGTGTCAAGAAGAATCATTGTTCAATATCACAGCTCCTGGAGGCACTGTTACCAATTGGCACTAACAAAAGCCTGACTGAAAATAATTAAAAGGAAATACTGAAGACTGAGATGTCCATAGGAGGCTTTGAAAAGTTCTGATATTTTCCTGGGATTCTAGAATGATCTCCATAAGCAGGGCTGTGCACATACCCGAGAAAGATGGAAGAAGACCCTAATCTCTTCTCTTTGGCTGACCTTGAGGGTTAGTGCAAGAAAGAAGTGAAGGCTAGTTAGAGTTGTAGACTGCCCACGGAAATGTTGAAAGCTTGGCCCAACACACAGCACCTCCGCAAATGATAGGAGACTTATTGGTTCAAGGCATTTAAGAAAATCTATCCAGTCATTAGTGAGAGACTTCAATAGCTGCACATGACAGAGGATACAAGGATTATACACTTAGTCCAGGAAAGTCACTTAAATGCACAGCAAAAACAACAGCTAAGTGAGTCCTGGGGCAGGGGAGGGTATATGGAGAATATGATTTCCAGAGTGCATATCATATTATTTAAAGTTTTCCATTTTCCACACACAAAAAAGTATAAAATACAAAGTATGGCCCATACACACAAAAAAGGCAATTAATAGGAACTGTCCCTGAGAAAGTCCATGTTGGACTTACTGAGCAAAGACCAAAGTCATCTCCTATAAATATATTAAAAGAACTAAAGAAAGAACAGCATGTATAAGTAACTAAAAGAAAGTATGAGAACAATTTCCCACCAAGTAGATCACTATCAATAAAATGATAGAAATTATTTTTTAAAGAACCAAATGGAAATTCAGAAGTTACAAACTACAGTAACTGAAATTTAAAATTAACTGTTTAGCTTGACAGCAGATTTGAGCTGACAGAACACAGAATCAAAGAACTTGAAGATAGGTCAGTTGAGATTATATAGTCAGGAATAGAAATAAAAAGGAATGAAAAATGAACAAACCCTCAGAGACTTGGGGACGCCATGGAGTATACCAGCATAAGCACAATGAGAATCCCAGAAGAAGAGAGAGAACCCCTCTCTACAAAAATAAAAAAATTAGCCAGGCATGGTGGTGCACATCTGTAGTTCTAGCTACTTGGGAGCTAGAACCAATTCTCCCTATGTTCTGTCAATGGGAATGTCACCCCCAGAACAGGTAGTCCCTGATTTCTATGGTTGTGTTGGCAGCATAGATACCTTTTAGAGAATTTATCTTAGGTCTCAGTGTTGAAACAAAGATCTCTGAAATATGAATCCTTGAAGGAGAGCAATGCAGCTGAAACTTGTAGCTGACAGAGTAAACCCTGTATTCCCATCTTTACTACTTGTCATATTGCCACAGGATGCAGAAAGAAAGAACACTAAAATGTAATTGGACCTGAGCTTAATAGCTTAATGAGATACCTTAGTGAAAAATTTCCTGTTCCCATATATGATATGAAGAGATTGGACTAGACATATTTAAGTCGCCTGGAGCTTTAAAGATGGCATTCAGAGGATTCTGGTAGCAGAAGACTTGTACCACATATGGTGGTTCTTAAATCAGGAATTTTAGATATAGTTTTTGAAAAATCTTTGCTTAGTAAAAGTAGACATGGTAAGTAATTGTTACATGTGTTTATCTTTTAGGGGCTAAGATGGATCTTGTACTCAGTGCTGCAGATTATTATTTTTTTACACCATACATATATCCAGCCACATGGCCAGAGGATGATATCTTCCGACAAACCATTAGTCTCCTGATTGTAACAAATATTGGTGCTTATATCCTTTATTTCTTCTGTGCAACAGTGAGCTATTATTTTGTCTATGATCATTCATTAATGAAACATCCACAATTTTTAAAGGTAAGAGATTTTCTTACCTATTTTCTAACTACTGTTACAGTAAAAATAATATGATGAATTTGTGAGATTTTCAGATTAAACTGATTATATATAACTTTAACAATTAAAGTTTTGAGATGAGCCACAAATGAGTTAGATATTTTTGTGAGGGCTAATCCCTTCTCCTTTCCTTAATTTAAACAAACCTAACTTTTTAGAAAAAGTTGTTAGTCTGGTATCTTATCTTGCTAGATACAGAGAGGAGAACTGCTATGCTGATATTGAAGAATAAATGCACACATTGATGTAATTCTTTTAATATATGACTTTCACAAATTGAATTTTTTTTTTTTGTCTAGAGAGGGGATTCAGTCTCACTAGTTTTAGAGTTGTTTAGAAATCATTTTTCCATTTCAGTTATTTGTATTTGTTACTCCAAGGACTGACCAAACAACAAAAAAATAAACAGGATGTGAATAGAAGTTAATTATGAAAGAAATGATTATTCCATAATAGAAGTTTAGAATATATATTTTGTGGGAAGGAGAAAGATATCAGAATCTAAAATATTTATTGCATTTGCTCAGCACAAAAGGAATGACTTTCTTACACACCCATTCCCACATACTAAAATTTTAATAGAGACAGTTTGGAGGCAAGCCCCTTCATATAAAAGGAATTTTAAAAATGCAATCTGAAATAATTTTGTGCTAGTTTTGTATAACATAGATTTTGTGATTTATAAGTATTGGAAATTTCATTTTCAGAATCAAGTCTCTCGAGAGATTAAGTTTACTGTCCAGGCGTTGCCATGGATGAGTATTCCTACCGTTGCATTGTTCCTGCTAGAGTTGAGAGGTTACAGCAAATTGTATGACGACATAGGAGAGTATCCAAGTGGTAAGTAACTAACATGAATATTCTTCAGGAGGAAAGTGGGCTGAGCACGGGTCGGTCTCTTTATAGAACCAAATCTTCCTCATTTTTTCTTCTTTTAAGAAAATTACAAATTATTCATTTGTTTTTAGTGTTTTATTTCCTGCATTCGTGTCTTGCCACTTATATGCATTTCTTTAGTTTTGTCTGTCCATTTTAAAGTCTATTGTAGATGAAATTGTGCCTGGGAGAAGACTGGAATGATCAGCAATAGATCCCTGCATTTGTTTTCTATTATTGTTACTGGATTCAGACTTCTAAAAAAAATAACTTGAGTCATACAGATAATTGTTGAAAATACAGATTTCTAAAAATCCATTCTCTTGCTACTTAGAAACTGAAAATCTTTCAATATATATCCTTCCACTTTTCTGAGCCTGTAGACTTCATTATTTACACAAATGAAGTCCTACTATGCATATGGGTTTGGACCCTGTTTTTTTTTCTGTTAGCAATATATATGCCCATATTTTCATGTCAGTATTGACATTATATAGTATACTAGTCATAGCATTTTATTGTGTGGATAGCCATAATTTACGTGAAGGATTCCTAAATATTAGACCTTTAGATTGTTACTTTTTTTCTATGATAAACAGTCCTGCAGTGACAAAACTCTTGTGAAATTCTGAAATTATTTTAAGATACATGTTTAGTATGTAGTGTATGGAAAGTAAGAGTAATAGCATTTATTCAGTGTTAATATGTGCTAGTGATAGTTCTAAACTCTTCCCATGTATCAGCCCAGTTTTTCCTATAACAATTCTATGAGGTAGGTATAATTACTATGCTCCTTTGATAGGTGAGTAAATGAGGTATAGAGAGAGTTTCAGTAACAAATAGTTGAGGGATTTGAGACTTGAACCCAGGTTTGATGGCACCAACACCCACGAGGGAACAAAAAATGTATACTAGCATGATGAATCAGGTGGGCCTTGAAAAATAGGTAGGATATGAGGAAAAATATGGGAAGGGAGGGCATTCTAGATTCTTGGAAAAGTATGAGGAAAGATACAGAGGTAAGACCTCAATACATGGAGAAGACATTAAGAAAGCCAGCCTGGTTAGAGCAGAAGTACAAGAATGAGACTGGGAAGATCAGAATGGGTTGGAATAAATGCTAGGTTTAAGGTATTTAGTGGAAAATGAAGTTTTAAGGAGGGAGGTAATATGTAAAGATATGTTTTGGGAAGAGTGATATGAAGGAAATGACAATTCTCAGAGATTTAAATAGTATAGATGTCTTAGGCATATTCTCTTCTGTTTTATAAATATCTTTATAGTTTAATTAAGAAACACTTTAGGTGGGACATTTCCAGTACATATGAGAGGGAAATGAGTAAATGACTAGATTCCAGGGAGTCGCGGGAGATTAGTTTACAGTGTTTGAATCTGGGATCCCATTTTTCACTTAGATGGACATGTAAAAAGTAAACTCTAATCCTAGGAGCTGAATTTTGATTATTCTGTTTCCTGTTGTCTCTTCTAGGCTGGTTTCAACTCATGTTTAGTGTAGTATCGTTCCTCTTTTTCACTGACATGCTGATCTACTGGATTCACAGAGGCCTTCATCATAGACTTGTATATAAGGTAGGGTCATTTGTAGGGGAAAGAAAAAAAAATTACATATTTCAGCAATGTATGATTATAAATTCTGTTCTGTTTCCAAGAATTTCCTCTATCTATATTAAATGCCTGAGTAGCCATAGTCATGACAGCTATTATGAGGCACATTTTGTTTTGAGGTACATTTTTGTTTATGGGTCTGCAGGGGCTGTCTTAGAATTTTACTGTTTTGCGATAAAGAAGAAGGGCATTTTATAAAGTGATGTTGCTAATTTTGAAAGGATTTTCTAGTTAGGTCATTCCCACAACATGAGTTGAATGTTACACTGGGTAATGTTTGTGGTGCTAACTGTGTCCTTTTTTTCTATAGCGCATACATAAACCTCATCATGTTTGGAAGATTCCTTCTCCATTTGCAAGTCATGCTTTTCACCCTGTGGATGGCTTCCTTCAGAGTCTACCTTACCATATATACCCTTTTATTTTTCCATTACATAAGGTAGTTTATTTAGGTTTGTACGTCTTGGTTAATATCTGGACAATTTCCATTCATGATGGTGATTTTCGTGTCCCCGAAATCTTAAAGCCACTTATTAATGGCTCAGCTCATCACACAGACCACCACATGTTCTTTGACTACAACTATGGACAGTATTTCACATTGTGGGATAGAATTGGAGGCTCGTTCAAAAATCCCTCTTCCTTTGAGGGGAAGGGACCACTTAGTTACGTGAAAAAGATGACAGAAGAAAAGTGCAACAGCCATGCAAAAAATGGTTGTAAAAATGAAAAATTATTCAATGGAGAGCTTACAAAGACTGAGTAGATTGCCCAATTATTCTTAATATATTTTTAATAAGGAAAAATACTCTGTGTACAGCCAAGATACATAGCATTGGTATCATTTGAAAATCAGCGTTGTGAGTTCTGCTGAGGAATGATCATAACAGTAATCAAGAGAAGATAAGGTGAACACCAAGATTTTAATCTCATGCTTAAAAGGCCAGATGTTGATCCAAGGGACATGAGTCTTTCTAGCCAGCAGATCTGTAGTTTGTATAGTCTCAACAATTTTAAATAAAATAGAGAATAAGTGATAAAGGGGACTAGGCTATATCCTTTTGCCTTAATCCATCCATATTCATTAAGGAAAATTCATTCTGCTTAATAATACCAAGACTAAGAACCATAACCAAGAAGTGCTAATATGAAGATTGGTCCTTGTTTCAGGAATGGTTAATTCTTCAGTATTGGCATGACAATGACTATTGATATTACTTTATTCAAGTGAAAACATCAGTGTAGAAAAAAATTTGGATAAATTATCCATGTAAATGACCTAATTGATAGCAGATGTAATAAGATTATCATCTTCCTACACATAGGAGGCTTATTCTTATGGACGTTGTCAAATACTACATTTTACTGATGAATAAATAAATTGGAATTTTTAAAATATCAATATTACCATGATTTAATCTAGATTTGGGATTATGTAACTAAAGGTTTTGATGGTTATTGTTTAAAACCATTATTTAATAAGTATAAAAACATGTGAATCTGAATATATTTAGAAAGAGAAATGTGATGCCGAAGTAATATATTTGGCACTACTAATTTTTTAATGAATGCACCGCACTTTTGCTGTTTCAAAGTTATAAGCCTGTGATTTTTATAAAAGGAAATAATTGTTGAATATTTAGACTCATCACTGAAGATTTGTTTTGAAATCTTGTTTTCCCTCTTCTCTTTTCACTTTTCCCCACTTCTTCTGCACAGACTTAACAAATACTTTCATGAAGAAATGTCTGTCATAACATAAATATATTGGAAAAACATGTTTGTAAACATTCTATAAGGTATTTATATAAAAATCAATAAAAGTTGATTATTACTATTAATAAACTGTATCAGTTAAATATTGTAATAGCACAAAGTGTTCTTTGTACACATGTTTTGCCAGTTTGCAACCACAGGAATGATGTGGATTGTTAGGTATTTTGGAACAGGAGTCCCCAACCTACAGTGAGTTGTATAATTATTCAATTATATATTACAATGTAATGAAGTAAAGTGCACAGTAGGTGTAATATGCTTGAATCATCCTAAAATCATCAGGGTCTGTGGAAAAATTGTCTTCCATGAAAACGGTCCCAGGTGCCAAAAAGGTTGGGGACCATTTTAGAACATCCTTAGATGCTCAGTATCAGGGAAAGAAAAGGGGTATGTGGGGGAGTATTACGTTCTTTTTATATTTCACATCTTTATTAGCTATGAGTGTTTTAGCAAGAGCCCAGTCATAAAATTTAATGCCTAAGATCCAGAAGAAAATGTATTTTCTCTTTAAGTTATTGTTACAGTGGTGTCTTACTTGAGTGTACCAATTAGTATTTTGTAACAAGTAAATGTATATAAGTGCTTTCCACTAATTCCAACCCCCCCCCCAGTGCTCTACTTTGCTTAAGAAAAAGAAGAAAATTAAGGAAAAGTGAACTTTGTTCCCTTATAATAATAATAGCTAATATTTATTGAGCTTTTCCTTTTTGCCAGGAAACTAGACAGACTTCGACAGGAGAAAACTAGGACCCAAGGAGGTTAAGTAACTATTCACAGTTTGTTTTTCTGTCACGTACAGTCCAGTGTGGATATTTCGGGTCAGTGGGCAGCTTTCCATGTTGTCATTCTGCGCCCCAGGCTCCTCTCATCTTGGAGCTCTGCCTTTCAGTCCATAGAGCCCTCTTTGTTGGAGGAGCACATTGGGAAAGAAGGAAAAGATGGCGCCTGGAAAATGTTTCTGAATCAGCCTGGAAGTGATGCATATCCCTCACGCCCACATTCCTTCAGACAAAACTCAGTCATCTGGCCCACCTAACTAAGGGATTCTTGGAGGAAAGGGACACCAGTTTCTTGAACAGCTAGCCAATTGGCCATATCCATGTAGTTTATTCCCCTCTTCTGGAGGAGAGTAGAGGAGATAAAGATGTTGAAATGGTGAATGAGCTCAGAAGTTATTTCAAGTTATCCACACACTGGTTGTGTTAGTATCTTTAATGTCATAACTCCAACGTGAGTATTAAAGTTTCCTCTAAATTTTTATTCCTATGTAGCTAATAAAGAAGAAAGGACATAATTTAGTGGGGGGAGAGGCTTCCCCAGAGGTGTTAGGAATAATTAAACTAGTTTCTGCCCTCTCTTCTCAAATTCTGACCATCTGAAGCAGTATTATGTTAAGTAATCCTGACATTGTTTTCTGTACTACTACCACATTCTATTATTCTCTAGTAGAAGAATTCAGAGAATATTCATGGAAGTGAGGTTCCAAATTCCCTTTGACAGGCGAGTTTGAAACCTTTTATAGTTAGAGGACAAAGTGAAGATCAAGGTTACATTTTCCACTTTTATGGTAGAAATTGGGAAGATGGTGCAAGAACACATTTTAAAAACCTGGAGACACTTGGAATCTTCAGCTTTCTTTCTGTCTTTGTAATACTTAACACTGTGAATTTCCTACTTCTTTCTGTCTTTGTAATACTTAATGCTGTGAGTTTCCTACTTCTCAGAATTTCCTACTTCTGAGAAGTAGGAAGCATTACTCCTGTGTAATGTTTCTTTTTCTTCTCATCTTAAGTTAGGGACAGATTTGGAAGAGAATTATGAGTTCAGTTTTTGACACATGGAGTTAATAGTGCAGGTAGGTTTATATAGAGATGATGTCTGGGATGAAGATGGAAACTAGGGAGACAACTCAGAACAAGAGATTTGGGACTAACCCAGATAAAAGGAAAGTTTGAAATCATGAGCTTGCCACCGGCAGCATAAAGAAAAAATACACAAAGAAACTAACCAACTTGGGTGTTAGGGTCTGAATGTGTAGTCCCCCAAAATTCATATGTTGAAATTTAATTGCCAATGTGATAGTATTAAGAGGTGGGGTCTTTAGGAGGTGATTAAGTCATGAGCTCCAGATCCCTCATGAATGGTATTAATGACCTTATAAAAGAGGTGTAAAGGAGTCATTTGTCCCTTTTGCCCTTCTGTCCCTTCTACCACATGAGGATACAGCATTCCTCCCCACTAGGGGACACAGCAACAAGGTGCCATTGTAGAGGCAAAGACTGGGCCCTCACCAGACGCCAAACCCTCCAGTGCCTTAATCTTGGACTTCACAGCCTCCAGAACTGTGGGAAAATAAATTTCTATTATTTATGAATTACCCAGTCTAAGATACTTTGTTAGAGCAACATGAACAGACTAAGACAAGGGGACTTTCTTAGTCTTTCTGACTTCAAACTTAAGACATTTGATTTGCAATCTTTTTCAGCACTTACTGCTTTCTATCATCTATTATTGTTATGCACATCTTATTTCTTCTAAATCAGATTCTTGGAAAGTAGAGGCCATGTCTGAATCATCATTGTATTAAACCATGCACCTTTAGAAAATGCCCGAGACGTGTTTGAGCTTCAGTAAGTATTTTGCTGAATGTATTAATGAAATAGTGGAAATGTCATTCTCTTCAATACATATTTAATGAACCCCTAATAGGTGCCAAATACTGTGCTAGGTACAAACTTTTCATCTTTTCTGATGCTTTTTCTTTTTAGCCAACAATTTGTTTCTCATTCCCTTGGGAGACTCATGGGGAAGTAAAGAGGAATCAAAGATGGTCCCCCCATAAAGGGTAGACTCTTATCCTTTTTTTCTCACTTGAAGTCTGGAAACAAAACCCACTAGTACCCCAGATGAATCGGTAATACAAGAACTGATTAGAGGGTCAAGTGAATCTGTATACCCAGCACTTAATGATAGTACTCTGAATACAAAAAGAAAACCCTCAAAGATACTGGTTGATTATACCAGAAAAGTACAAACATAGCGGGATATTCTATAATTTCATCTCGGAGGATTTGTAGTTGCTAAGAGCTTTGGAGTTAAACAGGTTTGAGTCCTGACTATGCCACTGGCAGGTTTCATGACCTTGGATTCTGCATCTGTAAATAGATGAAAATACTGCCTATCTGATAAGATCAAGGAAGTTAGAAGCACTCAGATGTCAATTCAGGCCATTATTCATGTAAATTGTGCTTAACACTTTTTCTTTCTAGGTTCAGTGGTTATTGTCATTACACCTCACACCTCAGGCCCCTCCATAGAACTCAATTGCTGGGGGGAAAGCCATACTTTCACCTTAAAATTGGAAGGTGAAAGGCATTGAAGTGAAATAGAGATAGAGGAGACAGAGGAAAATCAAATAAAAACTAAAATCAATGCAGTATCATTTACTATAAATTATTTTTAAATAGTTATAAAAACCATATATTATCTGTTATACAATTTCACTTAAAAAACACATTGCTATAGTGTTTTTATGTTGCTATAAACCATAAGGTCAGTTTACATGATTTGGAGATAAAATAGAAGAAACGTAAAAAGTAGAATAACTTTCTGAAGAAAGGTAAGAAAAGTATGTGAACTATGTGTCAACGAGCTTTCAAAGCAGGTTTTTGGTATGGAAAGAAAAATACTTCTAAATACATGCTTTAATCAATGTTTGCTCTATTAAATTACATTTGAAATATAGTTTTTCTTAAGGTTCTAAGCTCAACTTGAAGATCTTATAAGTACAATAAAAGTTGTAAAAATAATACATTCTAATTTTGATGAGCAACATGTTTCACAGATCAAATTCTCCTAAATATTTAACACCATTTACATGTTTTATTAATGACATTTTCTTAAACATTTGATAAGAGATTTATTGAGTCACCCACCCTTTTTATGCTGAATAGGATTCCATTGTAATATACACAATTTGTTTACCCGTGTATCTGTTTAAGGATATTTGCTTTATTTCCAGTGTGGGGTTATTATGAATAAAGTTGCTACAAACCTTTGTGGCATTTATTCATTTGTGTGGCTATATGTTTTTATTTCTCTTTGGTAAATAGCTATCAGAATTGCAGGGTCATAGAGTAGATATATGTTTAATTTTATAAAAAACTGTTTTGCAAAGTGGTCATACCATTTTATATTCCCATTACCAACAATGAGAGTTCCCTTTACTCCATATCCTCATTAACACTTAGTATCATCAGTCTTTATTTTTAGCCATTCTTGTGGGTGTGAGGTAGTGTCCCACTATGGCTTAATTTGCATTTTTCTATGACTAATGATATTAAGCAACTTTTCTCCTGCTTTTTTTTTCTTTTTTTACTGTTTTTATATTTTTTGTGTGAAGTATCTGTTCCAGTCTTTTGGCCAATTTAAAAATTGTGGGTTTTTTTCATGTTATTGACTTATAAGAATTCTTTACATATTGACACAAATCCTCGGTCAGATGTATGTATCGCCAATTTCATCCACTCGGGCTTGTCTTCTTGTTTCTTCCTTAATGATACCTTTTGATAAGGAAAAATATTTAATTTTGATTAAGGCAAATTTATCCATTTTTATCTTTCATAGTTACTGCATTTTGTTTCCCACCTAAGAAATCTTTGCCAACTCCCAAACAAGCCTGGAATGTTCTTTGTGGTAAAGCTTTTGATGATGAGTTCAATTTCTTAGTAGACAAACGACTTTTCATATTTTCAGTCTTCCTTTGTCAGTTTTGATACATTGTTTACATTGTTTTGTAAGAAGGGTGGTCATTTCATTTAAGTCATAAAATTTGTTGCTATGCAGTTGTTTGTAACGTTCCCCTATCTCACTTGTAAGGCCTATAGGATCTGTAGTGTTATTTCCTATTTAATTCCTGAGCTCGATGATTTGTGTTTTCTCTTTTTTTCTTAATCAGTCCAAGAGAATTTCAATTTTATTGATCTTTTTAAATAACCAACTGCTGCTACGGGCTAAATGTATCCCCCACCCCAATTCATATGTTGAACTTTAATCACTACTGTGATAGTATTAAGAGGTGGGACCTTTAGAAGATGAGTATATAGTGAGGGTGTGAGCCTGGTGAGTGGGATTAATGCCCTAATAAAAGAGGCTTCAGAGAGCTGCTTCCCCCCTTTTCCATCTCTTCTGCCATGTGAAGACACAGTGCTCGTCCCTTCCAGAGGATCCAGCACTCAAGGTGCCATCATCAGACACCAAACCTGCCAGGGCCTTGGTCTGGGACTTCCCAGCCTTCAGAACTGTGAGAAATACATTACTATTGTTTATAAATTGGCCATTCTCAGTTATTTAGTTGTAGCCACACAAACAGATTCAACTTTCTGGTTTTGTTGATTTTTCTCTATTGCTTGTCTTCCATTTCATTAATTTCTGCTCCTACCTCTTTATTTCCTTCTAATTGTGTTTAAGTTGCTCTTCTTTTTCCTTAGCTTCTTCAGATGGAAACTCAGATTGTTGATTCAATTTTTTCCTTTATAAATAAAAACATTTAAAGCCACAAGGTTTCTATGAGGACTGCTATATCTGAATCCTGCAAATTTTGATATATCATGTTTTCATTATTATTCGTTTGAAGTATTTTCTATTTCCAATAGGATTTCTTCTTTGACCAATAGCGTGGTGGGCTTATATTGTGTTACCTTACCCAAGCCAGAGAGAGCTATTTCCCCAAATGACTTTCATGCATAGTTGCAGGTTAGCATGGGTACAGTGGGATACGGATATAAATACAAGCTACACGAGTGAGACTTATAAAGTGAGCATGGATTAGCAGCCATATTCTTATGCTTGAGGAGATGGAACAGCCCACAAAACTGTATTGCAATTCACTCATAGGTGTACTTACCACCTCAGTTGGCCTGAGGCAGCAGCTGGTCCCACAGCAGCTCCTTCCTTCTTTCCTCCCTTACTTCCTTCCTTTCTATTTTTTGTGAGACAGGGTCTCACTCTGTTGCCAAGGCTGGGGTACAGTGGGGTCATCATATCATCACAGCTCACAGCAACCTCAAACTCCTGGGGTCAAGCAATCCTCCTGCCCCAGTCTCCCAAGTAGCTGGTAATACAAGTGCATGCCACCATGCCTGGCTAATTTTTTTTTTTTTTAATTTTTTGTAGAGATAGGATCTTCCTATGTTGTTCAAGCTGGTCTCAAACTCCTGACCTCAAGCAATCCTTCCATCTCAGACTCCCAAAGTGCTGGGATTAGAGGTGTGAGCCACCACACCCAACCTGCAGCTCCTGTCTGATCCTCCTTCATCTTCTCTAAATTCTGAGTCTGATACGTATTTAACTCCATGATGGAGGGCTCCAGCCTCTGAGGCAGGACAGTTCTACCTCAAAGTCGAGGCTTGGAGGTGGCGAGAGAATGACAAAGGTTCCAGTTTACCATTAGGTTGTCCTGCTCAACCTCTCAAGTTCTAGTTTGTCCTTGCCTCCCCAACCTCACATTCACCTTTCCTTCCTGACTTCCTGCTCTGTATACGTCAGATTCTAAAGGCAGGTGCAGAAACATCACCTCCCATAGACTATGTAAGGAACTTTCATAATTACCTGCCTATGGTCAATTAGCTGCCTATTCCTTCTCTGATGGAATGCTGGTAAAGAATATGGCACAGAAAGGGGTTCCAGAGTTCAGAATGTTAAGAATGTGTTCTCTCCATTGGTCCTCTGTTATTTACAATTGGTTCTCTCACACAATTAGATTTTAAGTCATTAATGGCCTTGTTTGCAATAGTAAGTGGGTATTGCAAGTCCGTGATATGCAGTAAAAAAAAAGTTACTTAGATGATCACTTCTAGATACCTGTAATCAAGTGCCTATAGAAAACAAGTACTTGCTGCACAGAACATTTTAGTGGAAATAGACACATGGTAAGTTTGGTTGATTGCTTCTCTAAGTATGCTGAGGAAATTGGGCAAAGAAAATGATAAGCTCATGACTTTAAATTCAGGATGGATTGAGGAACCCCAAAGCTTCTATGACTGCCCTAAAATAAACCTTTATCTCCTATAGTCATAAGGCCAAGATTTCTGAAATTAACCTAAAAGGTTAATTGTACAGGTAGCAAATTGAGCCTCCCAACCTTGCTGAGTTTCATATGTTAAAGTTATGCCACTGAAAGAGTGAGGCTTTGAAAATGGGATCGGGATATATAGGCAAATTTCTATGAAACTGGGGACCTTGAACTCGTAAATTCTGCTGAATCTCTTTTGCCAATAGAAGAGAAAATCATGTAGTAGGCCAAGTGTACTGGGGCAGTAATGTTTCACAGAAAGAGATATGGCATAAAACTAACATGGGTTCGGATACTGGTTCTGAGCTTATGTTTAGAGATTAAGCATTTCCAATATTGTAAATAGCTGCGATAATTGAATACCTATTTTGTGTAATGCATTTTGTAGAGACTTTTACATGTATTGTCTCAATCTTCCCAGAAAATGAGGGTTAAGGTAATTTTACTCAACATTGCAGAGCAAGTATATGGCAAAATCCGGATTTGACCTCAGGTATCAAACTCAGGTCTGTTTTATTTCACAGCCTGCGGTTATGCACTAGGATACATTGCTCTAATTTAAAAATGAACTGAAATAGCACATACTAAGTGGCTGTCATTGTTATTATTCATTCTAAACCTGCTAACCCAAGCCCTTTTAACATTTTATTTTACTCCTTGCCAGGGATAAGTGTCTTCAAACTTTTTTCAACTCTCAGTACCATAAATCTCTTTCTCTAGGTTGAAGCCCCTATGAGTAATTCATATATAGGGGTGAATGACTAACATCTTAACCCTTCTTCAAGACCCTTTTAATAAATCACAAAAGGATAGACCTGTCTGGGATCTGAGGGATCATGAGTTCAACCTTTACACGCAGAAGAAACAGGGCCAAAGAGATAAGGCCAACTGCTCAGTGTCACATGAGGAGGTCATAGGCTGAAAAGTTAAGATAAGGATAAAACATCACTAAAGCAGGTATTCAAATTCCTGACCAACATGCTTCTTTTGTGCGACCAGAGCTGGTCACAGGACCCAAAAATATCATTGCAGCTTGTTCCTTCTGGCACGTGCCACCTACTGACAGGGAGGTCACTTTGTATGACCTTACAGCATTTACTGACTCAGTCATGCACAAGCACCACCTACTGTCCCAAAGATTAAACTGAGTGTGTCAGTATCTAAACAAAAGAAAATCCAAAAAGAAGCAACAGCTGCTCCAGATGAGAAGGAATAAGCAAAAGAACTCTGGAAGTATGAAGAATCAGAGTGAAAGGATTCCCCCAAAAGAGAACACCAGCTCTCTAGCAATGGAAACCAACCAAAATCAGAATGTTGAAATGATAGATGAAGAATTTCAAACATGGATTATAAGGGAGCTCAATGAAATACAAGATAAAATGGAAACCCAACACAAAGAAACCACAAAAACAATGTAGGAAATGAATGAAAACTTCACTAAAGAAATTGAATTATTAAATGAAAATCCAACATTTCCAGCAGCAGAACTGCTGCAAATGAAAATTTCCTTCAAGGAAATACAAAATACAGTGGAAAGCCTTAAAAATAGGTTAGATCAGGCAGAAGAAAGAATCTCAGAGCTTGTAGATAATACCTTTGAATTAAGCAAGTCAAAGAGATAGAGAAATGTGAGGAATGGATAAAGCCTATAAGAAATATGGGATTATGTGAAGAGGCCTACCATAAGAATAATAGCCATCTGTGGGGGCAAAGAAGAAAATATACACAGGTTATAAAAACCTATTTGAGGATATAATTGAGGAAAATTTTCCTTGCCTTGCTAGAAATCTAGATGTCAGGGTACAAGAAGCTCAAAGAACTCCTGGGAGATTCACTGAAAAGAGGCAAACACCACGACACACAGTCATCAGACTGGCCAAAATCAACACAAATGAGATGCTCCTATGAGCCAGAAGGGAAAAGCATCAGGTAACTTACAAAGGAAAGCCCATCATCCTAACTGCAGACTTCTCACCTGAGGCGTTACAGGCCAGAAGGGACTGGGGTCCCCATTCTCAGTCTTCTCAAACAGAATAATGGCCAGCCTAGAATTCTATATTCTGCAAAACTAAGTTTCATATATGGGAGAAAATAAAGTCTTCCTCAGACAAGCAAAGATGAGGGAATTTGTCAAGACAAGACCTGCCAAGTAGGAGGTACTCAGAACTGCATTATACATAGATCAGCACAATAGACACTCACCAGTGTAAAATCACCCAAAAGCTAAAGGTCAAAGGCGAGATATCACAATGGCTCAAGAGATAAGACAAGGCAACAGAGCTCTACTCAATAGGATGAACAGAAATCCACTCCACTTATCAATTCTTTCAATAAATGTGAATGGGCCAGGTGAGGTGGCTCATGCCTATGATCCTAGCACTCTGGGAGGCCGAGGCAGGTGGATTGCTCAAGGTCAGGAGTTCGAAACCAGCCTGAGCAAGAGAGAGACCCCTTCTCTACTAAAAATAGAAAGAAATTAATTGGCCAACTGAAAAGATATATAGAAAAAATTAGCCAGGCATGGTTGTGCATGCCTGTAGTCCCAGCTACTTGGGAGGCTGAGCCAGGAGGATTGCTTGAGCCCAGGAGTTTGAGGTTGCTGTGAGCTAGGTTGACTCCACGGCACTTCAGCCCTGGCAAAAGAATGACTGTCCCCAAAATAAAATAAAATAAAAACAAAAAGTAAACAAACAAACAAACAAAACAAATGTGAATGGCTTGAACTCCCCACTGAAGAAATATAGACTGGCTGAACAGATTAAAAAAAAAACATACAAGCCAAGTATCTGCTTACTCTAAGAAACACATCTAACTTACAAGAACTCATCCAGATTCAAGGAGAAGGGATGGAAAACGATATGCCATGCAAATGGAAACCAAAAGAAAGCTCACATACCTATTCTCATATCAGATAGCATAGACTTCAAATCAAGAAAAATAAAGCCAAAGCTCATTATATAATGGTGAAGGGAACAATTGAACAAGACATAACAATCCTAAATATTTGTGCACCTAACACAGGCATGCCCAGCTTCATGAGGCAAACCCTACTTGATCCAAACAAACTGATAAACAGCAGCATCACAATAGCTGGGACTTCAACACCCCACTGACAGAATGGGATAGATCCTCCAAGCAGAAAATAAGCAAAGAAACAATGAATGTTTCTGAAATGGAACTCTAGAACAAATGGGCCCTAACAGACATTTACAGAACATTTTACCCCAAAACTACTGAATATATGTTCTTCCCATCAGCTCATGGAACATTCTCTAAGCTTGATCACATCCTAGGAAATAAAACATGTCTCAACAAATTTAAAAAGATAGAAATTATACTATTTATCTTCTCAGACCTACAGTGGAATGAAATTAGGAATCAACTCCAACAGAAATGCTCAACTCTACAGAAGGACATGGAATTTTCTTTTTTTATTTCAGCATATTAAGGGGTACAAATGTTTAGGTTACATATATTGCTTTTGCCCCATCTGAGTCAGCTTTAAGTGTGTCCATCCCCCAGATGGTGCACACCACACCCATTAGGTGGGAATATATCCTTCCCTTTCCCCCTTGCACCTGCCCAACACCCAATGAATGTTACTACTATATGTGCATATAAGTGTTATCAGTTAATACCAATTTGATGGTGAGTACACGTAGTGCTTGTTTTTCCATTCTTGTGATACTTCACTTAGTAGATTGGGCTCCAGCTCTATCCAGGAAAATACAAGAGGTGTTAGATCACCATCGTTTTTTGCAGCTGAGTAGAACTCCATAGTATATATATACCATATTTTATTAATACACTCATGTATTGATGGGGAACTGGGTTGTTTGCACATCTTTGCGATTGTGAATTGTGGTGCTATAAACATTCTAGTGCAGGTGTCTTTTTTAGACAATGTCTTTTTTTTTCCTTTGAGTAGATGCCTAGTAATAGAATTGCTGGATCAAATGGTAGTTCTATTTGTATCTCTTTGAGGTACCTCCATATTGCTTTCCACAGAGGTTGTACTACTTTGCAGTCCCACCAGCAGTGTATGAGTGTTTTTATGTCTCTGCATCCATGCCAACAGTTATTGTTTTGGGACTTTTTGGTAAAGGCCATTCTCACTGTAATTAAGAAACATCTCATTGTGGTTTTGATTTGCATTTCCCTGATGATTAGAGATGTTGAGGATTTTTTCATTTTTGTTAGCCATTAGTCTGTCTTCTTCAGAAAAGTTTCTGTTCATGTCCTTTGCCCACGTTTTGATGGGGTTGTTTGATTTTTTCTTGCTAATTTTCCTGAGTTCTATATAGATTCTAGTTATCAGCCCTTTATTGGATGTGTAGCATGCAAATATTTTCTTCCAGTCTGTAGGTTGTCTGTTTGCTCTCATGAGAGTTTCCTTGTCTCTGCAGAAGCTTTTTAATTTGATCAGGTCCCATTTATTTATTTTTGTTGTTGCTGTGATTGCCTTTATGGTCTTCTTCATAAATTCTTTTCCTAGGCCAACGTCTATAAGACTTTTTCCAACATTTGCTTCCAGAATTCTTAAAGTTTTGTGCCTTAGGTTTAAGTCTGTTATCCATCATGAGTTGATTTTTGTGAGAGGTGAAAGATGCAGATCCTGTTTCAATCTTCTACATGTGGCTATCCAATTTTCCCAGAACCATTTATTGAATAAGGATTCTTTTCCTCAGTGTATGTTTTTGTCTGCTTTGTCAAAGATCAGATAGCATAATAGGCTGGTTTCATATATGGGTTCTCAGTTCTGTCCAATATTCTATGTCTCTGTTCTTGTGCTATTTCCATGCTGTTTTAGTTACTCTAGCCTTGTAGTATAGCTTGGAGTCTGGTAAATTGATGCCTCCAAATTTGTTTATTTGCTTAAGATTGCTTTAGTTATATGGGGTCTTCTCTGGTTCCATATGAAGTGTAGAATGATTTTTTTCTAGATCTGCAAAAAATGATGTTGGTATTTTAATAGGGATTGCATTGACTCTATAGAGCACTTTGGTAGTACAGACATTTTATCAATGTTGATTCTGCTGACCCAGGAGCATGGTATGGTTTTAAACCTGTTTATGTCCTCTGCTATTTCCTTCCTCAGTGTTTTATAGTTCTCTCTATAGAGGTATTTTACCTCTTTAGTTAAATATATTTCTAAATATATTTCTATTTTCTTTGTTGCTATTGTGAAGGATATTGAGTCTTTGATTTGGTTCTCAGTTTGTTGTTGGCATATAGGTACGCTACTGATTTCTGTACATTGGTTTTGTAACCTGAGACTTTGCTGAATTTGTTTATCAGTTCCAGTAGTCTCATGGCAGAGTCTTTGGGGTTTTCTAGATATAAGATCATATTGTCAGCAAAGAATGAGAGTTTGACCTCTTCTTCCCCTATTTGGAAGCCCTTGATTTCCTACTCTTGTCTGATTGCTCTGGCTAGGACTTCCAGCACTATGTTGAATAGAAGCAGTGATAGAGGGCAACCTTGTCCAGTTCTGGTTCTAAGTGGAAATGCTTTCAATTTTTCCCTGTTCAGTATGATATTGGCTATGGGTTTGTCATATATGGCTTTTATCATTTTTAGGTAAATTCCATCTATGCCTATTTTTTAAGCGTTGTTATCATAAAAGGGTGCTGAATTTTGTCGAATGTTTTTTCTGTGTCTATTGAGAGGATCATATTGTCTTTGTTTTTACTTCTATTTATGTGGTAAATTACATTTATAGATTTGCTTATGTCAAATCATCTCTGCATCTCTGAGATGAAGCCCACTTGGTCATGATGGATTTTCTTTTTTTTTTTTTTTTTAGATAGAGTCTTACTCTTTGCCTGGGCTAGAGTGCAATGGTGTCAGCCTAGCTAACAGCAACCTCAAATTCCTGGGCTCAAGCAATCCTCCTGCCTCAGCCTCCTGAGTAGCTGTACTACAGGTAGGTGCCACTATGCCTGGCTAATTATTTTTTTCTCTATATTTTTAGTTGTCCAGATAATGTCTTTCAATTTTTAGTAGAGATGGAGTCTGACTCTTGCTCAGTTTGGTCTAGAACTCCTCAGCTCAAATGATCCTCCTGCCTCGGTCACCCAGAGTGCTAGATTATAGGTGTTAGCCACTGCACCCAGCCAGATTATTTTTTTGATAAGCACCTGAATTCCGTTTGGTAGGATTTTTTTTCTTTTTTTTATTTCAGCATATTATGGGGGTACAGATTTTAAGGTTTCAATAAATGCCCATTTTCCCCCCTCCCCCCACAAGTTTGAGTCTCCATCATGACCATCCCCCAGATGGTGCACATCTCACTCATTATGTATGTATATACCCGCCCCCCTCCCCACTCCCACCTGCCCAATACCCTATTACTGTACTACCTATGTGACAACTTAGGTGCTGTTCAGTTAATACCAATTTGCTGGTGAGTATATGTGGTGCTTGTTTTTCTATTCTTGGGAAACTTCACTTAATAGTATGGGTTCCAGCTCTAACCAGGAAAATATAAGATGTGCTATGTCACCATTGTTTCTTAGAGCTGAATAGTACTCCATGGTATACATATACCACATTTTATTAATCCATTCTTGGATTGATGGACACTTGGGCTGTTTCCACAGCCTTGCAATTATGAATTGTGCTACTATAAACATTCAAGTGCAGGTGTCTTTTTTGTAGAGTGTCATTGGATCTTTTGGGTAGATGCCCAGCAATGGGATTGCTGGATCAAATGGTAAAATCACTTGTATCACTTTAAGATATCTCCATATTGCTTTCCACAGAGGTTGAACTAGTTTGCAGTCCCACCAGCAGTGTAGGAGTGTCCCTCTCTCTCCGCAACCACGACAGCATTTATTGTTTGGAGATTTTTTGATAAAGGCCATTCTCACTGGGGTTAAGTGATATCTCATTGTGGTTTTGATTTGCATTTCCCTGATGATTAGAGATGTTGAGCATTTTTTCATATGTTTGTTGGCCATTCTTCTGTCTTCTTTAGAAAAGTTTCTGTTCAAGTCTTTTGCCCAATTTTTAATGGGGTTATTTGATTTTTTTCTTCCTGATTTTCGTGAGTTCTAAGTATATTCTAGTTATCAGTCCCTTATCGGATGCATAGGATGCAAAAATTTTCTCCCATTCTGTAGGTTGTCTGTTTACTTTCATGACTATTTCTTTGGCTGTGCAGAAGCTTTGTAGTTTGATCATGTCCCATTTATTTATTTTTGTTGCTGCTGTGATTGCCTTTGGGGACTTCTTCATAAACTCTTTGCCTAGGCCGATGTCTTGGAGAGTGTTTCCAACTTTTTCCTCTAGAATTCTAATAGTTTCATACCTTAGGTTTAAGTCTGTTATCCATCGTGAGTTGATTTTTGTGAGAGGTGAAAGGTGTGGGTCCTGTTTTAGCCTTCTACGGGTGGCTATCCAGTTTTCCCAGCACCATTTATTGAAAAGGGATTCTTTTCCCCAGCATATATTTTTGTCTGCTTTGTCAAAGATTAGATGGCTATATGAGGATCATTTTATATCAGGATTCTCACATCTGTTCCACTGGTCAATATTCCTATTTTTGTGCCAATAGCATATTGATTTAATTACTACAGCTTTGTAGTATATTTTGATATCTGGCATATTAATGCCTCCCATTTTGTTTATGTTGCCTAGAATTGCTCTTGATATTCAGGGTCTTCTTTGGTTTCATACGAAGCGTAAAATTATTTTTTCTATATCTGTGAAGAATGCTGATGGCATTTTAATAGGTATTGCATTGAATCTGTAGATCAGTTTGGGTAGTATAGACATTTTGATGATATTGAGTCTACCGATCCAGGAGCATGGTATGGATTTCCATCTGTTTACATCCTCTGCTATTTCCTTCCTCAGTGTTTCATAGTTCTCCCTGTAGAGGCCTTTTACGTCCTTGGTTGAGTATATTCCTAGGTACTTTAATTTCTTTGTTGCTATTGTGAAGGGAATTGAGTCTTTGATTTGGTTCTCAATTAGATTGTTGTTGGCGTATATGAATGCCTCTGATTTCTGTGTATTGATTTTGTATCCTGAGACTTTACTAAATTCATTGATCAGTTCCAGGAGTTTCTTGGTTGAATCTTTGGGGTTTTCTAGATACAATATCATATCATCAGCAAACAGTGAAAGTTTGATCTCTTCTGCCCCTATTTGGATACTTTTGATTCCATTTTCCTGTCTGATTGCTGTAGCCAAGACTTCCAGCACTATGTTGAACAGAAGTGGAGATAGTGGGCAGCCTTGTCTGGTTCCAGTTTTCAGTGGGAATGATTTCAATTTTTCCCCATTCAGTATGATGTTGGCTATGGGTCTGTCATATATGGCTTGTATCATTTTTAGGTGTGACCCTTCTATGCCTATTTTCTTAAGTGTTCGTATCATGAAAGGGTGTTGAATTTTGTCAAAAGCTTTTTCTGCATCTATTGAAGGAATCATGTGGTCTTTGTTTTTGCTTCTGTTTATGTGGTGAATTGCATTTATAGATTTGTGTATGTTGAACCATCCCTGCATCCCTGGAATGAAGCCCACTTGGTCGTGGTGGATTATTTTTTTGATAAGTGTCTGGATTCGGTTAGCTAAGATTTTGTTGAAAATTTTTGCATCTATATTCATTAGGGATATTGGTCTGTAGTTTTCTTTTTTTGTTGCATCCTTTCCAGGTTTTGGTATCAGAGTAATATTCCCTTCATAAAAGGTGTCGGGGAGGTTTCCGTTCTTCTCGATGTTGTGGAATAGTTTCTGCAAGATAGGTACTAGTTCTTCTTTGTAAGTGTGGTAAAATTCAGGTGTGAAGCCATCTGGACCGGGACTTTTCTTTTTAGGGAGATTTTTAATTGCTGTTTCTATTTCAGCTGTTGAGATTGGTCTGTTCAGGGAATCTATTTCTTCCTGGTTGAGCCTAGGGAGGCTGTGTGTTTGTAGAAATTTGTCCATTTCCTCCACATTTTCCAGTTTGTGTGCATAAAGATTTTTGTAGTATTCATAAATTGTATCTTGTATCTCTTTGGGATCAGTTGTGATATCTCCTTTTTTATTCCTGATGGAGCTTATTAGAGATTTCTCTTTTCTGCTTTTCGTTAGCTTAGCCAATGGTGTGTCAATTTTGTTTATTTTTTCAAAGAACCAACTTTTTGTTTTATTAATCTCCTGAATAGCTTCCCTGTTTTCAATTTCATTTAGTTCTGATTTGATCTTGTTGATTTCACTTCTTCTGCTAGGTTTGGGGTTGGTCTGCTCTTCTTTTTACAGCTCTTTGAGTCATTTCATTAGATTGTCTATTTGTGATCCTCTTGTCTTTTGGTTATAGGCATTTATGGAGATAAACTTTCCTCTCAGAACTGCTTTAGCTGTGTCCCAGAGGAGTTGATAACTTATCTCTCCATTGTCGTTTTCTTCATAGAATTTTTTTATTTCCGTCTTGATTTCTTCATTTACGAAGTAATCATTTAGTAGGAGGTTGTTTAATTTCCACGTTTTTGTGTAGAAATGTGAGTTTCTGTTAGGGTTGATTTCTACTTTTATTCCACTGTGGTCTGAGAAGGCACATGGTATGATTTCTATTTTTTTAAATTTCTTGAGATTTACTTTGTGTCCTAGGATATGGTCAATCTTAGAGAATGTCCCGTGAGCTGATGAGAAGAACGTATATTCAGTGGATTTTGGGTAGAATGTTCTGTAAATCTCAGTCAGACCCAATTGTTCTAGAGTTTTGTTTAAGTCCATTATTTCTTTATTAATTTTCTGTTTGGAGGATCTGTCTCGTGCCGTCAGTGGGGTGTTGAAATCTCCGGTGATCATAGAGTTGCTATTAATCCATTTGCTTAGCTCCAGTAAGGTTTGCTTTATGAATCTGGGTGCACCTAAGTTGGGTGCATATATATTTAAAATTGTTATCTCTTCTTGTTGAACTGTGCCCTTCACCATCATATAATGACCCTCTTTGTCTTTCACTACTTTTGTTGGTTTAAAAACTAAATCATCTGAAATTAGAACTGCCACACCAGCCTTCTTTTGGCTTCCACTTGCCTGGAATACTGATCTCCACCCTTTTACTTTTAGTCTATATGCATCCTTGCAGGTTAGATGTGTTTCCTGAAGACAGCATATACTTGGCCTGTATTTTCTTATCCATTCAGCCAGCCTATGTCTCTTGAGTGGAGAGTTTAAGCCATTCGCATTTATTGAGAGAACTGATAGGTAAGGTAGATTACTGTTCATTCTGTTGGGTTGGATGTTGTTGCTATGATTTCTGTCTTGAGCCATTGTAATATCTGGCCTTTAATATCTTTGGGTTTTAGTTGTTTTTATATTCGTGGGTTATTATTATGATGTTCCATGCGTGACGCTGTTTAAGTACTTCTTGTAGGGCTGGTCTTGTCTTGGTGAATTCTCTGAGCCTTTGCTTGTCTGAGAATGTTTTTATTTTTCCTTCATATAGGAAGCTTAGTTTTGCAGGGAATAATATTCTAGGCTGGGCATTGTTTTGTTTCAAAAGAGTGAGAATGGGGTCCCAGTCTCTCCTTACTTGTAAAGTCTCATTAGTGAAGTCTGATGTTATTCGAATTGGCTTTCCCTTGTATGTTACTTGCTTCTTTTGTCTTACAGCTCTTAGAAGGGCTTCTTTAGTTGATACTTTGGTCAGTCCGATGACTACATGTTGTGATGTCTTCCTGTTTGCATTGAATCTCCCAGGGGTCCTCTGAGCTTCTTGAACTTGTATATCAAGATTTTGAGCAAGGCCTGGGAAATTTTCCTCTATTATATCTTCAAACAGCTTGTCCAACCCTTGAGTGTTGTCTTCTTCCCCTTCTGGTAACCCTATGACCCTCACATTAGGTTTCTCCACATAATCTCACAGCTCTTGTAGGCTTTGCTCTTTTCTCTTGTTCCTCTGCTCTATTTCTATGACTGATTTATTTAATTGGAGGGTGTTATCTTCAAGCTCTGAGATTCTTTCTTCTGTTTGATCTACCCTGTTCTTGAGACTTTCCACTGTATTTTGTATTCCTTGAATTGATTCTTCATTTCCAGGAGTTCGGTTAAACTTTTCTTCATTGTGTCTATTTCTTTTTCCATGTCCTGGAGGCTTTTTGTGGTTTCTTTGTGTTGGTTATTGAGTTGTTGTTGCAGCTCGGTGAGTGTTCTTATGATCCGCATACGAAATTCCTCTTCTGTCATATTGGTTGCCTGATTTTGGTTGGTGTCCGTTTTTAGGGGGCTGGTGCTCCTCTTTGGGGGTGTGTTTTCCATTTGGTTCTTCATATTTCCTGAGTTCTTTCGCTGATTTCTTCCCATGTCCATCAGTTTTTGTTTCTTTCCTTTAGGTTATTGTTTGGGTATTCACACTCCTTGTTTAGTTTCTGAGGCGTTAGGTGGTGTCTGTGGGTGAGATTGGACCACTCCCTGTATATTGAGTCAGTGGGTGCAGTGGAAAGGCTGTGCAAGATGCCGTTCCTGTCAGTAGGTGGCGTTTGCTTGGAGGAACAGGCTATGCTGTTGATTTTGTGTCCTGTTATCAGCTCTTATTCTGGGCGGAGCTGGGTTGGGTAAGCCTGCCCTCAGGCAGTTAGCAGGGGTCAAAGTTCTGTTCTCTGCTTCCAGGAAAATCTGTCAGGGTGGGGCTGGAATACTCCCGCTCAGCCAGAAAGTCTGGGTGTGGGGGTGGGGCTGTCTGAAACCCGCAGTCTGGAGCGGGCCTCGCTTATTTCCACCCTCCCCAACTCCACAGCTACTCCTGGGCCTCTGCCAGCAGGCCAGACCACAAGCCACCAGGCCTCCCCGGACTGTGATGCCGGCTGGGAAGTTCTCTGAACAGGAACTCCACCTAGGCTGGGCGCACGGCCTCCTCCTGGGAGGAAGGTTGCCCTCTAGGATGCTGATCCACCCCTGGAGGCACACACACCTCAGTAGGCTGTTCACGTATAACCCTTCTGTGCCCCGGGCAATGCTAGCCCTCAGTGCAGGGGATCTGGTCTGCAGGTCCGACCTCTGGGTCCCAGAGTTCAAACTGTATCCCCACCAGGGAGAGGAGTTCCGGTCCCAATTCACCCACAGGGAGCCCAAGCTGGGTCTATGTCTCTCAGCCTCTGAGTCGGCACCGTTCTCCTGGGAACACGGTGCCAGCAGCACCTGGGAGAGCTGGCGGGTAGGGAGCTCACAGTCTGAGTTCCCCTGAGTCAGCTGTAGGGTCCCAAAAGGGAAGGTCCCGTTCCCTGGGGATGCCTCTGGCTGGTGGCTGTATTGTCTCTCTGGGCAGCCGTGGGTAGGGTCGGCAGAGGGGAGGAGGAGGCAATATGGCGCCTGCCGCGCGGCTCGAGTCTGTGCACACGGAGGTGCCCGGAGGAAGTTGGGAACCTGGTGCCACGTCTGCTACAGTCTCACTGCTGGCTGGCGGCGGCCGTCTCTGGGCTGGTGTCCGCAGGTCTCTCCACCCCCTGGGGAGCCCACCAGCAGTCCCAAATGCAGGGGAGGGGAAACAGCAAATCCACCTACCCTTGCCGCTGGTCTCTGGGCTGCTCCGGTGGTCTCAGCCTCTAGTTCTCCTCCGCAGCCTCCTCCCGTGGAGTCTCCTGGGGTCTCAGGTACCCCTCCTTCCGGCCCTGGTCTGCTGTATGCTCATCTTCTTGCTTCTTTTTTCTAATTTCTTCTAGAATCTGTCTTTTCTGCAGAGACACTCTGTCTGGCAGTGTTTCTTGTCCGCCATTTTGCTCCTGGAATTCATTCTTTTCTCTATGAAGACCTCGGTTTGGTAGGATTTTGTTGACAATTTGTGCATCTATATTCTTAAGGGATATTGGTCTGTAGTTTTCTCTTTTTGTTGCATCCTTTCCTGCTTTTGGTATCAGGGTGATGTTGGCTTCATAAAATGTGTTGGGGTGGATTCCTTCCTTCTCAATGTTGTGGAATAATTTCTGCAGGATAAGCACCAGTTCTTCTTTGTATGTCTGATAAAATTCGGGTGTGAAACCATCTGGTCTGGAACTTTTCTTTTTCGGAAGGTTTTTTGTTGCTGCTTCAATTTTAGTACTTGGTATTGGCCTGTTCAGGAATTCTATTTCTTCCTGATTGAGCCTAGGGAGGTTGTGTGCTGCTAAGAGTTAATTCATTTCCTCCACATTTTCAAGTTTATATGCATAGAGGTTTTTATAGTATTCATAGATGATATTTTGTATTTCTGTAGTATCAATTGTAATTTTTCCTTTTTTTTTTTTTTTTTTTTTTTTTTTTGACAGAATCTCACTGTGTTGCCTGGGCTAGAGTGCCGTGGCATCAGCCTAGCTCACAGCAACCTCAAATTCCTGGGCTCAAGCAATCCTCCTGCCTCAGCCTCCCAAGCAGTTGGGACTACAGGCATGTGCCACCATGCCCGGCTACTTTTTTGTATATATTTTTAGTTGGCCAATTAATTTCTTTCTATTTTTAGTAGAGATGGAGTCTTGCTCTTGTTCAGGCTGGTTTTGAACTCTTGACCTTTAGCGATCCTTCTGCCTCAGCCTCCCAGAGTGCTAGGATTACAGGCGTGAGCCACCATGCCCGGCTGTAATTTCTCCTTTTTGATTCCTGATTGAGCTTATTAAAGTTCTTTCTTTTCTGCTTCTCATGAATCTAGCTACAGGCATGTCAATTTTGGTTATTTTTTCAAATAACCAACTTTTTGTTTTATTAATCTTCCATATAGTTTTTTTGTTATAAATTTCATTTAGTTCTACTTTAATCTTTGTTATTTCTTTTCTTCTGCTAGGTTTGGGATTGGTTTGCTCTTCCTTTTCCAGTTCTTTGAGACAATTTATTAGATTGTTGATTTGTGATCTTTCTGTCTTTTGGATGTAGGCAGTTATTAATATAAATTTTCCTCTCAGGACTGCTTTAGCTGTGTCCCACAGATTTTGATAACTTTGTCTTCTTTATCATTTAGTTCAGAGTATCTTTTGATTTCCATCTTAATTTCCTCCTTAATCCAAAAATCATTCAGCAGAAGGTTGTTCAGTTTCCATGACTTTGTGTGGAGTTGATTTTTAATTAGAGTTTGGAGTTGATTTTTAATTTTATACCACAATGGTCTGAGAAGATGCATGATATAATTTATATTTTTTTAGATTTGTTGAGACATGTTTTGTGGCCTAGAATAGGGTCAATCTTAGAGAACGTCCCATGAGCTGATAAGAAAAACGTATATTCAGTGGTTTTTGGGTAGAACGTTCTGTAAATGTCAGTCAGGTCCATTTGTTCTAGAGTTCTGTTTAAGTCCATTGTTTCTTTATTTTCTTTTTGGAGGATATGTCCTTTTCTGTCAGAGGGGTGTTGAAATTCCTGGCTACTACGGTACTGCTGTTAATCACTTTGTTTAGATCGAGTAGGATTTGCTTTATGAATCTGGGAGCACCTGAGTTATGTGCATAAATATTTAGAATTTTTATGTCTTCTTGTTCAATTATACCCTTCACCGTTACATAGTGACCATCTTTGTCTTTCATTACTTTTGTTGATTTGAAGCCTAAGTTATCTGAAATCAGAACTGCCATGCCAGCTTTCTTTTGGTTTCCATTTGCATGGAATATTGTTTTCCATCCCTTCACCTTGAGTCTGAATGCATCCTTGTGGGATAGATGTGTTTCCCGAAGACAGCAGATACTTAGCTTGTGTGTGTTTATCCATTTGCCCAGCCTGTGTCTCTTTAGTGGGGAGTTCAAATCATTCACATTCATTGAAGGAATTGACAAGTGGGGAAGATTTCTGTTCATCGCGTTGCATTGAACTTTGTTGCTTTGTTTTCTCTCTTGGGCCATTGTGGTATCTGGCCTTTGGCTATTAGCTTTTGGATGATTTTACACTGGTGGGTGTCTGTCGTGCTGATCCATGTGTCACGCTGTTCTGCAAACTTCCAGGAGGGCAGGTCTTGTCTTGATGAATTCCCTCAGTCTTTGCTTGTCTGAGAAGGTCTTTATTTCTCCTTGTATAAGAAATATAGTTTTGCAGGGTACAAGATTCTAGGCTGAAGGACACGGAAAATGAATAAAAATGGTCCCATGACCTGTGCCTGATAGGATCTGGAGAGTTATACAAATGGGAGGAAGTTTATAATAAAGACAGAAGTGAGGAAGATAAGGAGGCCAGAAGGGTCAGGGTATGTTCAGGTGGCCTGGAACATAGAAGAGTGAGTAAAGGACCTTGAGTGCAGGGAGAAAGAGAATTTGAATTTCAGGACGGCTCTGCAATGTTGGGTCAATCTCAAAAGTAGAGACATTTTCATACTTTTGTCCTACTGGTGAAAATACCTGGTTTTGGTTGGTCACTGCACGCTAACTTTCCTCTGCAGGTCGCTTTCCCTCACTTGTCCAAGGAAAACCGAAATTTTCTGTCTCCTCCTTTTCTCACAGAAAGGCCTTCTATATTAGGCATTAAATATATAAATGAATAATTACTGATAACTATGCAAGACATGGATATTAAAATATAGTCACTTTGAAAGTCTGGATGAAAAGTAAATATAGATTCTTGGAGGATTGTTTGCTGTAATGGACTCTGAAATTGCATTCTTTCTGGTGGGATTTTTTTCTCCTCTGTTTTGTTTGTTTTGTTTTGTTGCTTTTCCTGGCTGAGGCTGAGCACTTTCTAGGATCGGACTGTAGGTGGAGCAGTTTTACTTTGTCCCATGCAGTAGCCATAAAAGCAGAAGCATCCACATTTTATGTCTAGACAGAGGACGTGCATGGAATCATAATATCTTCAGGCTGAGGGATCCCGAAAGGTCATCTACTCCCTCCCTTGTCTTTAGAAAATCTTGCTCCTAAACCAGTCTGCTGGTGATGCATCCTCCCTGCTCTGTTCCTTTTCACTGGGTTTAAAGCTCTGCTGTTTCATTCCTGGCCATTTATTTTAGGCTCAACAACAGCAAAGCCACAAAATAATAAACTCCAAATACAATCCAATATGTGCATGTACACACATCTCTTTCCTGTGGGACAAAATACCACTTTTGGTGCTGCAGGGCATCAGAATAGTTCTCTTACATTCTGATAGTTTCATAAATGTCTCATATAACATTCTTTTTGTCATAGGTTAAGATTTTTTCCCAATATTTGAGGTCCTGACACAGGGGGGAGAAAAATACCAGGGAAATATCTTTATAATAAACAGCAGGATTAGAAATCAGTAGGGCAAGATTTGGAACGATGCAACACCTCTATAGGCCTTGGGAAGACACATCATTATTTGTATCTTACCCAGAAGGCAATATATGAAAAAAATTTTTCCCAGTTATGTGAAACTAGTATGCTCCTGAAAATTTTTCTCTGAAGTTAGTCTGCAATCTAATTCTGTTTTTCCATTAGAAATCACAGTTTGGTTTTTGTTTTCTCTCTCTCCTTTGGTAAAACCTAGCTCTAAGAGATAATGATGCTACATTTAGGGGTATAATAAACATTTTTAGATGTTTAAAGGAAAATGTTTCCATGATCATCTGTTAATCATAATATCTACTTAAAGCAGGTTTCAGAGTATATGTGCAAACTACTCAGCAGGTCTGAAAAAAAAATAGCCAGGCGTTGTTTGAATCAGATGTTGAACACCTTTTCAATTAAATTCACATCCAGTGCCTTACAGCAGGAGAGCAACACAGCTGTCTTTGGGTGTTACAGCCTTTTCCTCCACAATCATATAAAAGGGCCTAATTGTTATAAATGAGCATGTTGGTTTGGAAGCAGCAGTTAATTAGCAAAGGGGAGAATACTCAAGGACCACCTTCCCATAGGGGCAAGAAAATTCTCAAACATGAATGTTCAGATGACATCATTATCATTCAGGTAAATTTGTTCATTCAACAAATAATTTTGATGAGCTAGTGTATATCAGGCATTCAGCTAGGAAGATAGGATAAAGCAGTCAACAGTTACACAGGAATATCAATAAAGTATAGTGAAAACTTTGATAGGAAATGCACAGTGGTCCTGCAAGATCACAAGTCCGGAGGACCTACCACAGCCAGGGGAAAAGTCTCCCAAAGGGATGCAGTCCTTAGCCAGAGGTCTGGAGGTGACAAGCAGGAGGGCCAGTAGAAAAGTGTTCCGAGTAGCAAGAACTGGTTGGAGGAAGGTTAAGACTGAAAGCAACACGGACCACTCAAGACACTGAAGGAGGTTCGGCATAGCTGGAATGTAGAATTCTGGAAGAAGGGTGGAGAGAGGTGGAGGCTGGAGAACAAGGCAAGGCCTGGCCTGGAGGGCTTTGATGGTCCTGCAAAGAGGTTTGGCTTTGTCCTAAGAACAATGAGAGACACCGAATAGGGCCTTCAGTGAGGTGATTGAATGAGATTTGTGTATGAGAACTATCACGCTGACTGCTGTGTGCATGGGTGGCTGGCAGGTAGATATAGATTTGGGAGTCAGCAGCGTATAGATGTGAACAAAAGCCATGAGGGGTATGGCCCAGAGAGTGTGTGTCCAGTGAGAAAAGGGCCAAGGACAGAATCCTAAGGAATATGTAAGAGTCGAGCAGCAGTAAAGGAATCAATAAAGAAACAGACGCAGTCAGAGAAACCAGGCTGAGTAGGGGAATGTGGCTTTGCAGGAACCAAGGTAAGGGACTGCTTCCAAAAAGAGGAAACTGCTAGTGGTGACACATGCCGCCAAGAAGCTGAGCAAACTAAGGCCTGAGGAGCATCTAATGCATTTAACACCGGGAGGCCGTGAGTGAGCTGGGTAAAACCAGCTTCAGAAGAGCGAGTGGTGGCGCAGAGGCCAGACTGCAGAGTGAATGCAATGGCTGCTGGGTGGGGGGGGGGCGGCAGAGACGGCTCCTGCAGAAGCCCAGCTCCAAATGTGGGCAGAGAGAACTGGCACTGCATAACAGAGGATTGGGCCAAAGAAGGGGGTGTTTTATAAAAATGGGAAATTCAGAGGATATTTATTAAAAGTACTGAAGGCTGTGACAAATGAGTGCGAGAGGCTGGAGGACGTCCAGATGGAGGTTCTCGGAGGCCGGGGGTGGCTTGGATTCAGAGCACAAGCCAAGCGCAAGCGTGAGCTTTGAATGGGAGAAGGGATGGGATCCTGCTGTCAGGGGAGGCAAGGAGGAAAGAATGGTGTGGACCCCAGAACATTAGTGGGTTCATGGCAATGGTTTGAGAGCGTTCCTGTCTGCTGACTCTCATTTTCTCTCTGAGCGTAAAAGGTACCGGGGGCACTTTTTCCTACGTAGTCATTGCGAAAGTCTAAAATCCTTGTCAAAGAGGAAGTTTTTAAAAAGTTATTTATGAATTTGAGAGAGGGATAGATAATTCTTAAAATGTTGTATTTTAAAAAACAAATTTAGGCCAGGTGCGGTGGCTCACACCTGTCATCCTAGCACTTTGGGAGGCTGAGGTGGGAGGATCGCTTGTGGCCAGGAGTTTGAGACTGGCCTGAGCAAGAGTGAGATCTGGTTTCTACAGAAAAAAATAGAAAAATTAGCTGGGTGTAGACACGCACCTGTAGTCCTAGCTACTCTGGAGGCTGAGGCAAGAGGCTCAGTTGAGCCCAGGAGTTTGAGGCTTCAGTGAGCTGTGATGATGCCACCGCACTGTAGCCTGGGTGACAGAGGGAGACTCTGTCTCAAAAAAACCCAACCCCCCCAAAAACAAACAAACAAACAAACAAAAAATGTAAGCAAAAGTAATTCATGGCCAAAAGAGGGTATGAAAGTAAGACATTCATTGTGAAAATTGTGCCTACAACCTATAACAATTGGTGGTGCGTGCACCGAAGATATGAATTCAAACAAAAACTGTACATCTTACTCTGATAAACATTTATGACCAAATCTAATGGTTAGGTGAATTAAAACAATTCACCTCACATATCCAGATTTAATGATTTTTATCTGAGCAGTTGAATGAATACATAACCACTAATGGCAGTAGGATTATATTAGAACCAGATAGCCTAATAAAGTTTATAGATCTGGATGATAATTAACACAATAACCTGAACTTAATTAGACACTCATATTAAGTGCTGGCAATAAGCAAATGCTTTCTTTGATATCCACTTTAAGTGCATACTAAATATCACAGCATGCTCCAGTAAGAATATACACACATAGAGTCAATGGCGTTTGACGAAATTAGTCAGAATAAATAAATCATACTCATATTCATACCACCCCAGGGGGATGGGGGAGGGCACAGGGAAGCCTTTTGTTTTCTTATCCTAACATCATCATGCAGAATCCAATGTTCCAAACCATAAAGAGTTAATCCTCTCGCTGAAGCTACCTTTTTTATGGTATTGTTTTTGACAGGAGGAAGCACTTATCTTCTAGAAAAGGACCTATAAAGCATTAGGAGGGCTCCTCCACAGCAGGAACCAATGTTCTCCTTGTTATAACTCAACCTACAATTTTCTCTCTTTCCAATGCAGGTACATAGGCTGAAAAATGGGAATGTACCACCCAGGATTCTACAGAAAACCCTCCAAATAATCACTATAGCGCTCCTTCAGCTCTGAGCTCCTTGGGGACATTCCCTGCAAAATTTCCATAAAATTAATTGTCCTCTACAGCAAAGTTGAATGTTAACTTGAAATTCACAAGTGTATAAGTGTACAGAAGCTCCCCCACTCCATTCTTTTTTTTTTAAATAGTATTCGATTTTGTTTGTTTGTTTATTTTAAACTGCTTTGTTAGGGTATCACTGATATACAAAAAGCTGCACATATGTCCAGTGTGATGAGTTTGGACATAGGCATATACCTGTGAAACCATCAGGTAATGGACATATCCATCACCTCCAAGTTTCCTTCCTTGTATCTCTTTGCCTTGTTTTTCTTTTTTTGTGGTAATTCTAAATAAAGGACAGGACTTCAGATTTGGTACGGCAGTCCTGGAACCCTACTCACATGAGTTCTATTCCAGGGGATGTGCCAGGGACTAGTGACATCAGTTCCCTGTCCCTTTGTCACATTGGAGCAAGTTGTTCACAACAGCAGGGAGGAAACACAGATCTACTCTTTTCCCGGAGGTCACCACCCTGGTTCCTCAGGAATTGTGGGTGCCTTGAATCTCACAGGCCAATATTGGCTGTCCCATGGCCTTTGTTACCTTGGCCAACCCCCTCAGCCTGCCTGGCCCTATTGCAGACCAAGACCCCAAGGCTGCACAGCTGATTACTGGATATTGTTGAAGGGGCCAGGAGGGACCACCGGGGAAGCCACACTCGTGCATGTCCTTCCTCCCTCCCTCATTCTCTTGTGAAAGCCTAGATGCTTCATTCTTCTTGACCTTCATGTATTTAATTATTCAGAAATGTCAGGCTTGTCCTTGTATGGTGCATGTTAGGGATGTTCTGTGTGTGTTTGATGATGTATTCCAAGGAAAGATAAAGATTCCTGGGGAGCCCTCTCTTTTCTTTCCTTCTTTCCTACATGCCCATTCCTGGCTCTGTATGGTGTAGCCTCAGACAGCGCTATTCACCAGGGGGCTGTTTATTGTAACGAGGTTTAAGTACGTGAGTTTGGGCATTCAATAGACAAACTTGGCTTTGATCCTGCCTGTTGCCGCTTGCTAAGTTTGAAGATTTGGGAAAGATATTTAACTACCATGGACCTCATCTTCATCATTAATAAACTGAGAACATAATGCCAACTATTATTGTAGCACTACCATAGTGCCTGGCAGACAGTGGGTTCTCAATCTAGCTGTTAGAGAGAATCTGAGATTTGATCTTCACCTTTTACAGTTTTATAAGGAAGTGGGCCAGGATTTTTTACCCCTGTGCTGTATAAGACATGGCTTTTGTAGATATTAAGGGTCCAAGGTGAAAGGCACTTTTATTTCTCTTTTAAACAGTAAGAAGAACGCTGTCCCTAACTACCCAAATGGAGATGAGCCTTAAATCAAACTGTATTTACTTGAGTTAATACATTTTGACAATCTTGTTCTGAATCTTGAATAACCCGAGGCCAAATGCCACCCGTATTTAGTGAAGTAAGGTGCGTGAATGTCCTACTTAGATGTAGACATAGCTAAGAAAGGTTGAGTGCTCTAGGCATTTGTATTTCCCGCAAGTGTGCCATAAATTAAAAGGAAATATCAAACTTTCACTCCTCTTGTTTCACCAATGCTTAAGCCACTACTAGGTGACAGCCACTGAGCCGGACGCTGAGACTGTCGTGAGAAATGAGACAAGCCTGGGCTCTGCCTTCGTAGAGCTTAGAGTCTAGTAAGGAGAACCCATTGCTGAGAAACAAACAAATCAAGTAAACTGACACGGACCACGAAACAAACTGCGCCCCACAAGCAGAATAGCGGTGGGGAGACCTGCTTTAGACAGTGTGGTCAGTCAAGGCCTCTCTTCTCAAGGGGTAATTTAGAAGATTAGAAGATGACAACCAAGGGCAGGGGGAGAGAGAAATTGCTGCATTAAAAGGAAACTACTGGTGGGAGAGATTGAGGCTGGGAAGCTCTGCGAGCTGAGCGGATGAAGGAGGATCAGAGCAATGAGAACTTGGGAGTGGGCGAGCCTTTCCTGGGAAACAAGATCCTGTTTCTCCTATTTCTGCCTCCCAGGGTATGGCAGGAGCCCATTCAAAAATACGCTCTCAGAAAGCCCCTACATGCATATTTAACAATTTAGAAATTGATGTGTTATGAAAGCAAATTGGGAGTTTCAATAGAGTGTATCCATTTGGGAAGGTCATTTCAGGTTTGGCAACCTGAATTGGTAACCGGAATTGCTCTTTTCTTTTTAAATGGTCCATTGCCATCTTTTAGTAAAGAAAACGGCTACATCTCAGATCCCTTTGTGTTAGGAGCCATCTGGAGGCCCCTTTAATGTGTAGCAGGGTTTCTCTTTTATGATGAATTGTAATACAGTCATAGTCGCTGACATTTTCCCTTGCTCCATTGTCTTTAGTGTTTTGGAAAGCAGTAATTCTAAGTTCTTGACAATTTTTTAAAAAGTGTCCACAGGCTAAATGAAAATGTTTTTGGAGCACTTTGATAACACTGTCAACTTCATTGTTCAGCTCATATCAAGCTTCTTATTGGGCTAGGTCAGTTTGACCTGCTCTGGCTTTTGTTTTTTTTTTCCTGAGAGTTTTTTATTATAATTTTATTACTGTACATTTGGGATCTAAAATTTCCATTTAATTCTTCTGTCCGTCTTCTTGTTCTTTGCTGGGAATTGTTTTTATTATTATTTTTTATTTCAGCATATTATGGGGGTACAAACATTAACGTTACATACATTGTGCTTATCTCCCCTCCCCCCTGGAGTCAGAGCTTCAAGCGTGTCCATCCCCCAGACAGTGTGCATCACACTATGTATTGCTCTGGCTTTTTTTGCAGATTAAAATCACATACCCACTCCTCCCTCCCACCTACACTTCTGGAGAGAGAGAGAGACTCACAAACTGTAGAAACTGAACAACACTGCCTGGAAAGTTCCATGCCCTTTCCCTGGCACCCTGCCCTGTTCTAATCAGTAGTCCCACCGTGGTGGTGAGGGGCAGCCTGCTGCTTCTGACCCCAGAAAGGAGCTGCGGTGCCCAGCACTGACCCAGGAAGAACAGCCTCGGTGCTCAGGGGCAGCGGGCCTGCTCCTGCTGCAGACTGCTCCTTCCGTTTATTCCTCTCCGAGCCCTCCATCCCCACTCACATCGACTTAGACGCACCTCACTGACTTTAGCAACAAATGAATAGATCTTTTGAGAGGAGCGAACTCTTTGTCACCGTCCTTCATGGGTCTTTAAAGCATGCTAATAGTAATGATAATGAAAGCAATAACTTCCTCCATCATTTACTGCTAATGAGTTAATATACATAAGGCACTTCTTAATGCCTGGTATATATTAAATGGGCAATACATATTAAATATTAGCTAGTATTATTATCATTGTTATCATGTAGTAAGCACATACTAAGTCCCATTTAATCACTGCAAGAACCCCACAGGGTAGCAGATTTTTTATACCCATTTGAAAGGGAAGAAATAAAGACTCCAAGAACTCAAGTGTCCAAATTCATACACCTGATACATTTTGGAGCTGAGATTCAACTCCAATCTCCACAGCCTAAGTGTCTATCCCCTAAGTTGACTTTGCTTATCTTCAGGTAGGAATGGTTTGGGGATAGTTGTCGTAAAAGTGTGGGATATCATCAAGCTGAGAGATTCTCTGGGATTTGAAAATTCTGTAATGAAGACTTAGATGACTCATGCATGTGGGTGGGGTAGGGGGAGGAACAGAAGAAACGAAGAAGAGGAGAAACATTTATTGAGTATATACATTAATTATTTATATATATTATATATGTGTATATAAACATGCATATAAAGTCCTTAGGAGTTTTTCTTCTTCTTCTTCTTTTTTTTTTTTTTTATCATTTCTTTTTCTCAGAAATTAATTTGCACAAAGTCACCCAGTTAGCCAGTCGTCAATTCAAAATTCAAACCCGGGTTGGTCTGGCCTCAGAGCCCAGTCTCCTGCCTACGACTTCCAGGTTGTGTATTTATGCTACAATTCCATAACCCTCCTACACTGCAAGTGCTTTAATAATAATTTCATATTTTCTACCAAGATACTCAAATGGTGCCTCAAAGGAGCCCGGGAAGATAGCTTCCATAGAGAACAGTCAGAGAAACAGCAGACGGTTGTGTTTGGGGGCTGGGTTTTCAATGCACAACTGCCCAGAGGTGTGAAGATGGATGTGCTGACCTCTTGAGTTCTTCCCAGTAACAGAGCTCCAGGATTTATTTGCCAATGAAAATGTCAGGCTTTTTCTTCCATAAAATGATGTGTGATGGTCTGAGTACATTCCCTACTTCCACCCCCAACTCCTTTCATCTGATTAAAATGCAAAGATTAAATCAGCAGGAAGAATTTCTCCAGGAATAATGAGGTTTCCCTGAGACAAGGAAACAGGGCCTATGGGGCAAGGGAAAAAGGAAACACAGTCTGGGAAGGTCGAGTTGATCAAGTATAAAGTGACAGGACAAAGGACAGGTGCAGTTGAGCTGTGAAAGCCATCACTTTGCATCAATCAACAGGCATGAAGTGAAACCAGGTCTCTGCTTTTAAAAAATATGTACTCTCATTAAGCAAAATGAATGCCTATGAAATGATTTGGGAACCGTGCATTTTTAACCAGGAGGGAAGAGGCCAGCCGCGAATCAGAATTCATTCCACAAATATGCATTGAGTTCTTACTCTGTGCCAGACACTGCTCTGGGTACGAGGGATACAGAAATGAGCAAAACAGATCGAAATCTCTGCCCTGCTGGGGCAGGCAGAAAACACACTGGCAAGTAAGACACATAGGAGTCTAGTCAGCATCAAGTGCTGTGTGGAAAACAAGCAGGGACATGGGCAGGAAAATTCACTGGCAGGGTAGGAAGCTGTAGCGTTTGACAGGACCATCAGAGAAGCCTCACCATGAAGGAAACACCTGAGTAAAAGGGCTGAGGGCAGAAGAGGGTGAGCCATAACGACACCTGGTGGAAGAGAATTCCAGGCGAGGGAACTCAGTACAAGCTCCCTAGGTGGGCGTGGGCCTGGATCCTTAAGAAAGGGTGAGGATGGCTCACGCCTGTAACTCTAGCACTCTGAGAGGCCAAGGCAGGAGGATCGCTTGAGGCCAGGAGTTCAAGACCAGTCTGAGCAAGAGTGAGACCCCCATTTTGACAAAAAATTTAAAAAATTAGCTGGGAGTGGTGGCATGCGCCTGTAGTCTCACCTACTTGGGAGGTTGAGGCCAGAGGATTGTTTGAGCCCAGGAGCTTGAGGTTGCTGTGAGCTATGATGATGCCACTGCACTCTACCCAGGGTGACAGAGCAAGACCCTGTCTCAAAAAAAACCCAAATCCCATAAAACCAATATATATATATATATATATATATATATATAAACAGAACAAGAAACAGAAAAAGAAAGGGGGAGGGTGCGGCTGTAGCTGAGCACAGGGTGGAGGCAGAGGTGAGAGAGCCCAGACCATACAGACCACTGAAAGGATTTCACAGGATTTTGGCTTCCACAGGGAATGAGACAGGACCCATTGCAGGTTGCTGAGCAGAGGAGAGACGTGATCTGACTTTGACACAGTGCTGCAGGATCAGGGTGCAGGGAACAGGCTGTCCCCTGGGGAGGGCAAAGCAGGGAGGCCACTGTTAGGATCATTTCATAAAACCTCGAGTTCCTGGCCCTTCCACTTTCCCCCAGCCTGCAGGATCCTCCCGCCCGTTTTCTGCTTCTCTAATCAGGCCAGCTCAAGCACCGATCACTGTTTTTTCAGCTGGCATCTCCTCTCTCATCCTGCCTGGTGCTCATGTCACACCTTCACTCTTCCCTAGCCCCAGAAGGGGCCCAGCCTCCTATTTCATCAAGAAAACTGAGGTCACCGGCGTGAACTTGTTCTACTCCCTCCCTTTCCTCCTAGCTCCGTCAAAAAAAAGAACATCAACAACCAAGCAACTCCTGTCTCATTTGTAAACACACTTCCCTCTTCTTCAGGGTCTCAGGGAATAGGGCACCTCTTCTCCTATTCAAGAAACCGCCCCATCTCACTCTCTCTCCCTCTCTCTCACACACACCCTCCTGCCGGCCCCCATACCAGCCTTCGTTCATTATCTCCTTTCCCCTTTGAGACTTGCTCCATCCATAATCTCCTTTCTTTTATAAATGCGCTCTCATGCTTTCTATTAGCTCATTGCCCTCAGCCTATAAATATATCAAGACTCACATACCGAGGAGCAAGTCTCTCTTGACCTCTCCTTTACTTTGCAGCCAAGCATCTTGAAAATAGCACCTGTACTTGTAGTCTTTACTTCCTCACTTGTAAACCCACGGCCACCTGGCCTCTGACCCTGCCACTCAACTCAAACTGCTTTCAAAAGCATCACTTCCGAATTTTCAAAGCCAATGGACACTCCCAGTCACACTGTAACTAGGACTTCAATTTGACACTTTAAAAACATTTTTTTTTGGATACAGAGACTTGCTCTGGCTCCCAGGCTTCAATGCTGTGGTGCAATCACAGCCCACTGCAACCTCCAACTCCTGGGCTCAAGTGATCCTCCTGCCTCGGCCTCTTGAGTAGCTGGGACTACAGGTGCACCCCACCATGCCCAGCTAATCTTTTTCTATTTTTTTTTAGAGACTGGGTCTCACTCTTGCTCAGGCTGATCTCGAACTCCTCCCAAGGTCCTAGGATTACAGGCACAAGCCACCATGCCTGGCCTCATTGACACATCTTTAACCAGTATTTTTCTAAATTCTCTGCTTCCTTGACATCTCTCATGCTTCTTATTCCATATCTCTGATCATTGCCTTTTGTCCAGTTTCACAGGGTCTTTCCCCTCTGCCAACTTCTTAAATGTTTGCATTCCCCCAAGGGTTTCCTTCTGGTCCACTGATTTACTTTCCTACACTGTCCGACACAGTCACAATTTTAATGCTGACCTCCCAATGCTGATGGCTGTCAAACCTAAATTTCCAAGACTGACATTGCTGCTGCGCTTTAGACTCCTACCCAACTGCAGTCTGCCAGACACCTACTCTGGAGATCCACACATGGAAATCAACACAGCCAAACTAAATGCATCATTGCTATGCATATCCCTGTTGGGTCCTTTTCCTTTGTTTCCTCTCTCTGCAACTCGCATTATAATCCACTTAGTTACCAAAGTCAGAAAACTGAGACTCATCCCAGATTATTCTCTCTAACGCACACCACCGCAACTAGTCAATCGTCAAACCTTCTTTATGTGGTCTCCTAACCACAGACTTGATCAAGCTGCCCTCTGTGCTTCCTCCTTGCAATAGCTTGAGCCTCAACCTCCCTGATGCACACTACTGCAGTCACTTTTATCTTGGTCTCCTTGCCTTTCCTCTTATGTCTGCCCCATGCCCCACCCCAATACCTGTGCTCTACACTGTTGCTAAAGAAATAATCTAGAATCCAATTCTGAGTGGGTTACCCCCAAGCTTAAAATCCCATTCAGAGGGATCCCATATGGGTCTTCCTTGACCGGGCTGTTCCAAACCCTGCAGGCCACATCTCCTGCCCTCCCCACCTTATATTCCCTTTGTGTTGGGGTTCTAGGAGGTCCACTACACAGCACCTCTCTTCCCTGTTGGGGTTTTGAAGCAATTGAGTAACAAGACAAGGAGACCTCACGTGAGAGAGCAGTATGCCCCCTTTATTACTGATGAAGTCAACACTGCAGAGCAGAACATGACTTCTCTCTGCAGAAAGGGTGCTTCCTCACTGCGAACCCGGGAATGAGATAAGCATGTGTTCCCTGTCAACAGCTTGCTCCTATCAGGAAGAGAAGAGAGCCGAATCAGGCACCCTCCCAGTACCTTTCTGGCATTTACTAATCAGAATCACCCTGCCCTCCGCACCCCTGGAGGAGAGGTAAAGAAAGGGCCAGCGTGGATAGGGGGGCTCCCGCCATTTGGGAATGAGCCGCAGGAGCGGGAGAGGGCATCCAGTGAGACACCCTTCATGCAATCCCAATCCCTTTCTCATGTTGTTTTGACTCTCTTTTCCCCCATTTCTGCACCTGAGTAACTCCAAGACTCAGTTCGGATTTGACCTCCTTGAGTTCCCAGCATGTAACCCTTCTCTGTGCTCACGTTTCCATCAGAGCATTTACCTTAGTGTAGCTAATGTCTGTTAACTTGCATATTTTCTTTAAGCATCATATCATTCTCTTTTTATTCCCAGAGCCCAGACAGGACTGGCGTAGAGGAGCTACTTCACAAATGCGCAGTGGACTGAGCAGAGATCACCCAGATGAGACTCTTCCTTTGATAAGCGACCTTTAAAAGCCACCTATTCTTGGAGTCAGGCAAATTTGGTTTCTAATTCCAGGTCTACCACTTATTAACTGTGGGACCTTGCTCAAATTACTTTGTCCAGGCCGGGCGCGGTGGCTCACGCCTGTAATCCTAGCACTCTGGGAGGCTGAGGCAGGTGGATTGCTCGAGGTCAGGAGTTCGAAACCAGCCTGAGCAAGAGCGAGACACCGTCTCTACTAGAAAATAGAAAGAAATTAGAAAGAAATAGAAAGAAAGAAATAGAAAGAAATTAATTGGCCAACTAATATATATAGAAAAAATTAGCTGGGTATGGTGGCACTTGCCTGTAGTCCCAGCTACTCGGGAGGCTGAGGCAGAAGTATCGCTTGAGCCCAGGAGTTTGAGGTTGCTGTGAGCTAGGCTGACACCACGGCACTCACTCTAGCCTGGGCAACAAAGCGAGACTCTGTCTTAAAAAATAAAAAATAAAAAAATAAGTAAAAAAAATTATTTTGTCTTTTCTAAATCCCACTTTTCTAATCTGTAACTTGAGGAAAATACGTCCTTCCTTAGGTGATTGTTATGATAATGAAATAAGATATGATAAATAAATAACCTAGCTCACTTGTGCTTGGCACAGCACACACACACACTAAATAAATGGTAGCTATTTTTATTTTATTGCTATTCTTATTAGTAAATTACATTTTATTTGAAATAAAAGTTTAGTTGAAATAATACAGCAATAAACAATAAGATAATTCCTACCCTAAAGGAACTTGGGAGGGAAAGAACTTAAAAGGGAGGATTTTGCATTTCCAAGATTCTACACAGGATTTATATATCTCTGGATGAAACTTTATCTATTAAAAGATGATCTTTATCATCTGAGAGACTCTAGGCTCTGTGTGGGTGGAGCTGTGTATCTATTTATTGATTCATAGCAAGTCTTTATTTTACCCATTATCATTAGATATCTCCCCTGTATAGACTAGGGCCTGCCAGACACTAGAAACTCAAGAAACATATTTAACGAATAAGTAAATATATGAGAAACAGGCCATCAGTCATGACTCCTACAATGAGCAGATGAGATGTGGATCATTACCTGCACAGTTCAGTTCACAGTTTCACCTCATTTCCTATAACTCCTCACCCCCAGCCCTGCCTGTTTGTTCTGCTCCATACGGTCCCCTTGCTGCTGCTCAGTTATGGTGGCATGCCCCCTCCCAGAGCTCAGGGTCTCTGGACTCAGCCGTGCTGGACTCCTGTGCCTGGAACCTTCTTCTTTCAAGTATAGCCATGGATTTCTACCTCACCTCCATCAAGCCTGTGCTCACATGTCACCTTTGAGGTGAGGCCATTCCCACCCACCCACCCTCCACTCCTACACACCCTATGGGGTGTGCGCAGAAGCGATGAGCACAACTTCAAATCCATCTCTAATTTGAAAGGTAAGCAGCTGTTCAGTCGGGGTGTAAGAAGCTTCAATCACCCTCCACCCTATCAACAAATAAAGAGCTGAACAAGCTGAAAGAGCAACATCAGAAAAGCTGCCCCCAAATTGGAGAGACGTGAATACACAGAATCGCAACTTACCAAAGCAGACCCATAAGCAGAAACCTCTGCAGGAACCATTGCTGGGGTAGGAAAACCTAAACGGGAAATGGCAAACCGCTGGAGGCTCAGTGTGGACAAGCCTGAGAGACAAAGACCCAGGAGGACTCAGTCACAGGGGAGTCCCCACACTTTTCAAAAACTAAAGAAGAAACAAAGACTTTCTAAAACAAACAACAATTGAGGGAACTGGTCAGGAGACTTGCCTTGAAAAAAAATGTTAAAAGAAGTTAGTTCTTCAGAGGGAAGGAAAATGATACAGTCAGAAACTCAGATCTACATAAAGAAAGGAAGAGCATCAGAGAATGAATAAATGAAGGCAAAATAAAAACTTTTATTTTTCTTATCCTTAATTGACCTAAGAGATAATTTGTTAAAAAACAAACAACAAGCAAAAATGTATTCAATTATGTATGCTTATGTGTAAGTGAAAGGAATGACAATGAGAGAAAGGAATTAAAAATACTTTGTTATTATAAAGTACCTGTACTACCCATGAAGTGATATAATATTATTTGAAAGTAGACATGGATTAGTTGTAAATGTATGTTACAAAACCTGGGACAACCACTAAAAAAATGTAAAAAAAATAATGTATGTATATATAAATGATACATTAAGGAAAGAAAATGGAATCATAAAATACTCAAAACCACAAAAGGCAGAAAATATGGGAAAACAAAATTAAGAACAAAGAAAAAGAGAAACAGATAGAAAATAGTAACAACTTAAAAATGGTAAATATCATAAATTACATATGTATATTTTAGCTCAATACAAAATTTTAAAAAATAAAATGGTAACAAACATGGTAGATATTAATTTGACTATATCGAAAACCACCTTAGACATCAATGGGACCATTAATGTTATACCAATTAAAAGACAGAGATTTAATACACCAATAAAAAGATAGATATTATCAGAGTGGATCACAAAAATAAGACCTAACTATATATTGTCTAAAAGAAACCCACTCTAACTACAAAGACACACATAGATGAAAAAGCAAAGACATGGAGAAAAATATAGCTCTTTTACACTAATAAAAGAAAGTAGGAGTAACTATGTTAATTCTAGAAGGAGCAGACTTCAGAGCAAGGAAAGTTATCAGGGATAAAGAAAGCATTACATAATGATAAAGTGGTCGGTACTTCAATAACACAATAATCCTTAATGTGTATGTGCCTAACAAAAAAGTATCAAAATGCATGAGGCAAAAACTGGTGGAACTAGAAGGAGAAATATTATAGTTGGAGACTTCAACCTCCCCCTATTAGAAATGGACAGATTCAGCAGGACGAAAATCAGTAAAGACAAAGTGACTAGCACCATCGATCAACTAGATATAATTGACATCCTTCATGTACTTCATCCAACAACAGCAAAATACACATTCTTCTCAAGCTTGCATGGAACATTTACCAAGACAGACCACATTCTGGGCCATAAAACACACCTCAACAAATTTAGGAAATAGAAATCCTACAATGCCTGACTCAGATCACAATAAAATTAAACTAGAAATCAATAAGAAAAAGATAGCTGGAAAATCCCCAGATACTTGAATACCAAACAACACACTTCTAGACTGCATTTGGGTCAAGGATAAAATCTCAAGAGAAATTTTAAAAAATATGTTTAACTAACTGAAAATGAAAATACAATGTATCAAAATGTGTGGGAAGCTGTAAAAGTAGTGTTTAGGGGGAAATTTATAGCATTGACTCCATATGTTAAAAAGAAGAAAGATCTAAAATTAATAATCTAAGCTTCCACCTTAAGAAACTAGAAAAAGAAGACCAAAGTAAATTCAAAGTAAACAGAAGAAAAGCATAATAAAAATTAGGGCAGAAATCAATGAAATAGGAAACAGGAAATCAATATAGAATATCAACAAAACTGAAAGATGATCCTTTGAAAAGATCGATAAAAATCAATAAGGCTCTAGCCAGGTTAACTAAGAACAATAAAGTGAGAAGATACAAATTACTAATATCAGAAATAAAAGAGGAAACACCACTACAACAAGAACTTGGAGCAACAAGAACTCTCATTTTTGCTAATGGGGAGGCAAAATGGTACAGCCACTTTGGAAGATAGTTTGCCAGTTTCTTACAAAACTACACATACTCATACCATATGATCCAGCAATCATGCTCCTTGGTTATTTACCTAAATGAATTGAATACTTACGTCTACACAAAAACCCTGCACATAGATGTTTATAGCAGTTTGATTCATAATTGCCAAAACCTAGAAGCAACAGAGATGTCCTTTTGTAAACGATTGGATAAATAAACTGTGGTATATCCAACAATGAAATGTTTAGTGCTAAAGAGAAATGAGCTATCAAGCCATAAAAAGACATAGAGGAAGCTTCAACGCACATTACTAAGTGAAAGAAGCTCATCTCAAAGGGATGCCTACTGCATGAAAATCATATGACATTTGGGACAAGGCAAAACTGTGGAGACAGTAAGAGATCGGTGGTTGCCAGGGTTAGCGGGAAGGGACAGATGAATAGGCAGAGCACAGAGGATTTGGGGGACAGTGAAGCTATTCTGTACAGTACTACAACGGTGGGTACATGTCATCATACGTTTGTCAAAACCTATAGAATGTATAACAAGAGCGAACCCAAATATAAACTATGAACTTTGGGTAATACTGACCTGTCAATGTAGGCCTAAAGCTGTACTAAAAAATAAAGTTCATTAATTAAAAAAGAAGATGAGCAGCTTGCCTTGGATTTCCTCCCTCTCACCTTCCCACAAGCTGAAAGTCACACATGCTCTCAGACCACACTGGACCACGCAGTGACATCACCCTATTGGACGACAGGATGACACTGCTTGGGAACCTGGCTCCGCAAAGGACTTCACAGGGCACACAGACCCTTGTTCAGCCACCAGCCGAGGCCACTCACGTTGGGAGCACATTGAAGAAAGAAAGGGCCTACGCTTTTTGTTACAGCAGCTTAGCCCTTACCCAGCCCTTGAGTAAATGAAGAATGGGTGAATTTATACCACGCTTTAGCTCAAAGGGGCATTTAAGGTGAATTGCAGTAGTTTGTGAGGCAGATGACAACACAAGGCCACATGAAGAAGAACCAGGTAAATAAAACATATACACCAGGACCAGGGTGGGTATGCAAAGGCATTTGGGGTCAGATAGTTTACCGAGGTTAAGCAATGAGTTTAATTCAGAAAAGCCTGGAAATTAAGGCAAAGTGAGAAACACATGTTCTAACTTATGTCTGATGAGAAGAATTATACACCTTCTTCTATACGATTTCAGATATGTATTTCCTGGGATTATGTATTTATAGCCATAGGATCCTGCAAGCACTGGTGAAAGGGTGCGGGGGAGGTGGAAGGAAGAAAATTTTTTTCAAATGGTAAAAAAAAGCATCAGGTAGATTAGAAACCTCTCCAGGACAGAGGCTGTGGTTTCTCCCTTTTTTGGACGCCCCTCCCCGCCCTCTCCTATTTCCACCCCCACCCCCACCCCTCCCACGCTTCCCCTTAGTACCTGGTCTCACCTGGTGCATTGCAACTCTGCCATTCCTCCCTGGGGCTGGGATTTCCGCTGCTCCTCCCTGGAGACAGGAGACAGGCCAGCACTTGGGAGAATACGAATTGAAGCCTGTGAGGAAATTCTGTTAATCATCGAATTGTAACTTCTCGGTAGAGGAAGTCACTTGATCTTTTCAGCCAACTCTGGGAAAAGCAACACATCTATTTAATGCACTGACCTTAGATCACCTCTCCATTCAGTACAATCGTTCCGCACCTCCCCAAAGAGATTTGCTTGCTTGGAGAAAATCAGCAGATTGCTGGGAGCTCTGTGAGTTTTTCTTTCTCCTCTACAACCTGCCTGGCTCTTCAAGTTGAAATAAAAATTACAGCCCTGGGAGGAAAGGAGGACACATAAATAAGCTGGCTGCAGCTGATGAAAGAGATTCTATAAATACGGTGACATTTTATTTGCCAAGTCACCACAGTAAGACAAAGGTTTCAAAGTATTTACCTGTTAATAATTTTAATAAAATGTTTCTAATATGTGAGCATTATAAAATTTTTGGAAAGTACGAACACAAGAAAGAGAAAAACCTTATCACCACCCTACGAAAACCACTGTTAATATTGCAGGGTTGAGGGAGGATGGCTCAAGGTCAGGAGTTTGAGACCAGCCTGAGCAAGAGCGAGACTCCGTCTCTACTAAAAATAGAAAGAAATTAATTGGCCAACTAAAAATATATAGAAAAAATTAGCCGGGCATGGTGGCACATGTCTGTAGTCCCAGCTACTCAGGAGGCTGAGGCAGAAGGATTGCTTGAGTCCAGGAGTTTGAGGTTGCTGTGAGCTAGGCTGACTCCACGGCACTCTAGCCAGGGCAACAGAGTGAGACTCTATCTAAAAAAACATAATAATATTTCAAGGTTGAGTCTTCCCCACCGCTCTCATGGTCCCTAGATCTCTTGCTGTCTCTCCCTCCCCCTTTCTCTTTCTCCCCCTAGCTTGCAGAACTGGAATCATAAAGTACATAATGTTCTGTAACTTGGTTTTTTTGTTGTTGTTGTTATTGTTTAATCATTTATAAGAAATACAGCTTCCGTTTGGAAACACACACAACCAGGAGAGGATGATTCAGCTCAAAGCTCTTAACACAGGGCATGTTTACGTATAACTGCGATCCTTCCATTCACAGACATTTACTGGGTGCCTGTTGGGTGCTAGGCTCTGTGTTCCGCCCTCGTGTGATGAGAAAGAGCTGGTCTGATGGAGCTGACAGCCTAACAGGGAGGATGGATGCTACATGATGCCGAGCACGGGAAGAAACCTCTGGCGCCGGATTAGTGCTGCCTTGGAACCAGCAACTTGAGGGCTGCTGGCTGAAGGTCCCCCAAACCGAGCTTTACTCTGATTGGGTGTGCTGGCAAGACACACACACACAGTGTGCACAGCCATCTGCCTGCTGGGTGGATCATGGTTAGCCAAGGGTTCATTTGATGGATGACAGCTGTGGTGAAGTTGCAGAATGACCTTCAACCCCCCTTGATTTCTGATGGGAGACCTGATTCCAACAAATAGTCCCTCCCTCAGCCCATGTCACAAATGCCCTGTCATAAGGAGATGGTCACTGCCTCCAGGCACCGGCCCGAAGAGAAGAAGATGAACATTTTTCAGGCTGCCCTGCTGTAGCCCCTGCAGCAGGGGCCAGAGGAGACCGCGAGAGAGAATTCTAACCACCAGCCCCGCTGATGCCCACCTGTGATCGCTGATGGCGGAGAACACACCAGACCTACAGCATCTTCTCGTGAGTCCACCTTGCTCCATCCCCCCCTTCTGCCTGGAGAGGGGCTCAGCACACTACCGTACACAACTTCAACAGTCAAAGCTTCACAAGACAATTTTTATCTTAAAAGAGAGGAGAAGATTCTGGGCCTCGTGAAGATTAAATACAAAATGTAACGTTCTGACACTCAGAATGGAAAGGGTCATTATAGAGATATACCTGGGGCTGGACTTAACAAAACCCGCTTTGAAATTTTGTGAGTTAGATACTGAGTCTCTCTTTTGTCTAAAGCTGCTTCTTTGCGGGATTAACCAGGTGGCTCATAAGCAACAGGTGCCCACACGCTTCCTGCAATCAGTATCAGTCATCTGAACCGAGTCTGGCTGCTGACTGTTCTCAAGCTTGCGGTCCACCATAGCAGCTGCTCCTTTTCACCTATGCACCCAGCTCTCTTCCTTCATTTGTGCGGTTGAGTTTCTCTACCTGCATTTGTCCCAGCTGAACAGCAAAGTGGTGGTTTCTGACTTACTCACTTCTCCAGTCTAACGCACCAGTTGAACCACAGGGAAAGCCCAAACGGCAGCTGCTCTAGATTTATGGTTGTGTGGGGGTGCTATCCCTCAAAATAATGAGAGCTCGTGTCCGCGGGGGCTCTGTAGTCAGAGCAGTCATTTCAAAGCTGGATATCAGCAGAAAAACTAATGAGACCATTTAAAGTGTGTGTTAATGTGGTATGTGTGTAAAATTAACAACCCTTTGATAGTGGAGCCACAAACACCCTCCTGAGGTCAATCTGGAAGTCACGGAGAAGACTGCCTCTGTGGGGCAGTGTGCCAGATGTGAGCGGGAAGGCACGGGAACCTGGGGACGACCCAGCTGCATCTTAAAATTAATATCATGTTAAATTAGCCGCCATGTAAATGCCATTTGTAACAGCTGCCTGGCCTGTTTGTGGGAGCAATGGCAGTTGGGAACACAGGGGTCCCCACCTCGGGACCATTCTCCCCTCTTTGGTTAATACGTGTCAAACACTAATGGCAAAACCACCACCTTAATAATAATTGGAGCCACCATTGATTGAGTGCTTAGTGTATACCAAGCTCTGTGCTAAACCCTTTGCACACATCACCTTGTCTAGTCCTGGCATCTCGGTGAGGTTGGGTATTGCTAGTGTCCTTTTTAACAGATATGGAAACTGATGCTCTGGATGTGACTCACACAGTCCCACACAGGCAAGTGGGCGAGCTGGGATTTATTGCCTGGGTCTGCCTGGCTCAAACAGATGTTCTCCTGCGGAGCATACTTCCTTCTTGCAAAGACTCGGTGGTGGGATTCCTTCACAAAGGCGTGTGTTGGTGGGTGGGAAGTTCTCTGGCATATTGCAACCAAAATCAAAGCTCAGGAATCTTTCCAACCAACAGATCGGTGTCTGTTCTTCTGATGGTCTGGGTTAGAGGTATCTGCATTTTGGTTTGAAGGCCTCTTCCTAATCCCACCATCAGCAGCAGAACCATAAGGAAAAACATTAGGGGCAGGCTGTTGTTGGAAAGCAGCCAAAGAGTAGAAAAAAAGTCTTACAGAAATGAACCCTCCCCACAGGACATCTGGGCATCTGTTCACTGCCCGGCACTTTCTGGACTAGTCTGGACCAGAGAAGAGGCGTCTGTGACCTCATCCGAATGGCCCGGTGTCCTGAGCAACAGGAAACCGCCCAAATTGGCCACGCCTCCCACCTTACCCAAATGTACCCTAACTCCACCACCCCTCGCTTTGTTCCCCTCTCCGGGGACCCCTGAGGGGACAGCAGGGGCTGCCTCGCTACAGCGTGTTTCCCAGGGCACCTTGGGCTGAAGTCCCGATGCACATACCGAGTCGTGCTGCACAAGTCACGCTGCAGCCAGCCTCTGCCAAGAGAAGTGAAGGCCTTTCAGAAACCATCAGAAATACAGCCAAGAAATCCATCCCTTCCCTTTGAGAGGGGAAGAAAGAAAGGCAGTCAGTTGACAGGGAAGGAGAGCTCCTGGCAAGAGGCACAACCCAAGTCCCAGTCCCAGGGTAGAAGGGAGAGAGAAAGAATTAAGAAAGAAATAGTCAGCAACTTATGCTCCTTTCTATTTTCACAAACAAGATCCCCTGGCTGACCTTTCGGGCCAGCTGGGAAATTATAGCACGCAGGGAGCATGCAAATAGGGCTGTATCTCTCCCCTGCTCGGTCCTGGCCTGCTCCAAGGCCCCGCGTAGCCCCCTGGGGCCGCCTCCATTACACCAGAAAATCCAAACGACACGGCCTGAATGGGGGGCAAAGATGGGGCCAGGAAGGATTCAATATCAGGGCGGCTCTAAGGCCCTGTGCTGAAGTCTGTTCCGGGGCATGAGTCTTGGTTGCTAAGGTGACAGGCCCGAGCTCGCCTGCTGAGGCGGGAGAATGGCCACTGCCCAGCAGCCGGGAAGGGCCTGCCCCGCCGGCCCGGGACCGCAGGCCATTCATCATCTTCTCACCCTCTAAAAAAGCCTATAAAGGGCAAATAGCCCTCCAGACCGTCAGATAAATGTCTGCTCGCCTTGGGATTGTCCTTCTTTTCCAACAACCTGGAAACATCTCTGCATCTCCAATATCCTCAAAATCCAATGCCATTCAATGCCCTCTGCCATCTGGCCTAAACTTAGTTTCACCATGCGCCCTACGGATCGGCCGAGCCGAACAGTTTTGCTATTCTCTGACCACGTCTCTGTTTGTGCTGTTCGCTTTGCCAGGCTTGCTCACCTCCTCACCTCCTCTTAGCCAATGAAACCCACCCATCTTTCCAAGGCCGGCTCAGATGCCACGTTGCTCACCATGCTGTCTCTCATCCTTCCAGCCACCGCCACCTGTGAAACACGGGCAGTGCCGCCTCTGCGCGCCTCCACCACGCTGGTATAGGTGGTAGACAGCTGGGGGCTTCTCTCCCGTCGCCACGTTGCAGGGGCGTCGCAGGGAGGAAGCGGCACTGGGGAGGGAGTCAGGCCCTGGTGTCCCACAGCACGTCCACAGGGACCTTCCCAAAACTTGTGTCCCACGAATTCTGCAACATGGCTGCGCTAAAGATGGCGGACATGACATGAGACCCGTGAAGGGGCTTTTTCAACAATCGAGGCAAAGATCGAGTGTCACGCAGCTAAAACAGAGTCAGGGGAATGGGAAGAAGAAAACAAACACGAGTGACCCTGTAAAGGGAGAAGCAACAAGACATGAGCCCGTCAGGGTCCTTTGTTATTTTGTATTTCTCCGTTATCTATCTATCCCCACCTCTTTTTTTTTTAGTTTTCTTTTTCTTTTTGAAGGGTAGGGAGTGAGGAGGGAAGTGGGGTTCTGTTTCCTTTTTTTTTAGACAGCGTCTCACTCTGTTGCCCTGGCTAGAGTGCAGTGGCACCATCACAGCTCACAGCAACCTCCAACTTCTGGGCTCAAGTGATCCTCCTGCCTCAGCCTCCCAAGTAGCTAGGACTACCTGATGGGCCACTACACCTGGCTAGTTTTTCTATTTTTAGTAGAGACGAGGTCTCACTTTTGCTCAGGCTGGTCTTGAACTCCTGGCCTCAAGCTATCCTCCCACCTTGGCCTCCCAGAGTGCTAGGATTACAGGACACACCTGGCCCTCACTTCTTGTCTTACAGAACTTTGATTGATCATCCTTTGAAGAACCGCCTTTACCATTCGTAGGCCATGTGGCTCGAGTGGTGCATGTCTAATGACAACAGCACATTCCCCTAAGGATGGATTTGGGTAGGCATGTGACCTAAGCCTGGCCAGAAAAGCCTTATCTGGGACTTTTGCTAGCACTATCAGGAAAAAGACTTTTTTTTTCCTTTTTGGCTGGTGTGGCCAAGCTAGAGAGCCTTGCATAAATGAAAACAAATGGAAAAAACAAAGCAAAAGTCAGAGACAGAGCCCTGTTAACATCTACAAGCCTACTGTGCTAGAAATTAGTGAACGTCCCTCATGTGAACCAATCCGATATCTTCTTAAATGAACTGCGCTGGATTTCCATGATGTTCAACCGAGAGTCATGACTAACATAAGGACTGGCCAATATAGGGAATAAGCAAAATTAAAGAGTCAAAAATGTCCTAATGTTGGGGGATCTGGGAGCAAGGTGATTACCACCATCAATTGTCCAAAAAACAAAAGACAAAGAGATAATAAAAACACTAATATTTAGAAAGCAAAATACTTTATAGTTTTTTTTTTTTTTCTTCCAAGACACAGTCTTGCTCTGTCACCTGGGCTAGAATGCAGTGGCACAATCATAGCTCACTGCAACCTCAAACTCCTGGGCTCAAGCAGTCCTCCTGCCATGGCCTCCGAAAGTGCTGAGATTACAGGCACCAGCCACTGTGTCCGACCTAATATTTAAAAAGCAATATACTTTGTATCAACCAAAACTCATGTAAAGTATTCACGCAAGATTGGTAAATTCAAGCAAAAATGAGAATGTAGGGAAAATTATGTAATTTTAACGACCAATAGAAAGAGAAATTAATTCAGTTGCTATGGTACTTCAGCTTTCTCCCTCAAGTGATATCTTCAAACTGAAAAGAATAGTATAAATAACATAAAAAGGGAAATGAAGGTGACAATATGTGACGATCTAGTAAAAAAGAATTTGCTCACTGAAAATGTGCTCACATCTCCAGGCCTATTTGGACAACATCCTCAAGCACTGGAGGAACTTGCAGGTGGGGACTCAGTACCACTCCAGGTAATCTTTATAAAATCATGGAAAAGAGGAAAGACACCCAAAGAAAATATCCCAACTCTCAGCAAGGTAAAGCGGGGCGACTTTTGAAAACCTCACGCTGAAAATCTGAACATCAATCCTCAGCAAAACTCCAGAGCTGATTATTAAACAAGTGGATGTGAAAATCTTAAAAATGAATGCAGCGGTCACCAGAAATTAGTGTGATTTCGTGTAAAAACAAGGCATACAAAACAAACATCATTTCCCCAAGTCTTTACAGAGCCCATGGGGCCCTTCATGGTCTGGCGCTTGCCTACCTCTCCTTCCTGGTCCCCTCTTACCCCTCCTACCGGGTCCTCATCTCCACCCCCACCTGCTGTGTACACTTAACACACTTGCTCTGCTAAAGCCACACCCACCTTCATGCTGCTCCTGAAATGCTCCAAATTCATCCCTACCATAGGGATTTGCTCTCACTACTCCTGCAACCTGGAGGCCTCTTCCATCCTATTTTAGCATAGGAAGCCACTTCTCATCTATTAGATCTCATCTCAACATTACCTTCTCAAAAAAGACCATTACTATTCAGCCTTTAAAAAGAAGGAAATCCTGCAATATGCAACAACCTGGATGGACCTCAAGGACACTGTGCTAAGTGAAATAAACCAGTCACAAGGACAAATGCTGCCTGATTCCACTGATAGGAGGTATCTGAAACAGCCAAGTTCATAGAATTGAAGAGTGGAATGGTGGTTGCCAGGGGCTGGGAGGAGGAGGAAATGGGGAGTTAACTACCCAACAGGCACCAAGTTTCTGTTCAGCAAGTTGAGCAAGTTCTAGGGATCTGTTTATAGCATTGTACCTAAGGTCAACAATAGCGTATATTGCACATCTGATTTGTTAGGAAGGTAAATCTCCCGTTAAGTGTTCTTACCACAATAAAAATAAAAATAAAATAAAATAATGGAAAGGCTTTCTTAAAATAACCCCCATTCAGTCACTCTTGATCCCATGCTCTTATTTTATTTTCTTCATAAACCATATCCCCATCTAAAATGATCTTATTGGTTTGTTTAATTTTGTTTGTATTCTCTCTCCCCACCCCTCAGAACTGTGCTCTCTTATATAGTAGCCACTAGCCACATGTGGCTATTGAGTACTTGAAATGTGACTAGTCCTAATTGAGATGCACTGTAAATGAAGATACACAGTTAATTTTGAAGGATAGGTATGAAAGAAATGCAAAATACCTCATTATATTAAGATTAATTTCACCTGTTGCCTTTTTCTTTTTGTAATGTGACTACTCAAAAAAATAGAATTATATATGTGGCTTCCATTGTGTTTCTACTGGACAGCAATACCATGGAAAAAAGGCTTCCTAAGAACACAGCCTGTGTGTTTCATATATGTGAAACACCATACCTGTGTTGTTTCATATATGTATTCACGTTTAGAACTACCGTGGGTACATATTAAGTATTCAGTTAAAAGGCGACTGATTGAGTTAATGAACTGCCTTTCTTAAAAAAAAAAAAAAAAAAAAAAAAAGAGTGTCACTACATTGATACATCTTAGAAATGCTATATCTTTTCTTTCATCCATCCAGGCATTTGACAAAAGCTGTCATTTTTTCATAGCAAATCCAAAGTTAATCGAAGAGTTATGCTCCAGGAAGTTGATATGAGGTCAAGGGATAAGTAAGCTACTTTCAGAAAGAGGAAAAACAAGTTCAAAGTATTGGGTTTCACTGAATCTAAGTCATCATCTATTACAAATGCACTACTATTTTATACACAATTAAGAAAAAAAGCTACCAAATAAACTAAGATAGACCATTGATTGTAAGCTATCATCCAATTTCAGGGATATTACAATGTGGGGAAAATGTGTGTCTTAGAATGTGTTAATCCTCCGAACTCTCCAGCCAGACCCCATTTGGACCACAAATGTGGAGGTTGAAATTTTTTTTATTTTTTTTATTTTTTTATTTTTTTTTATTTTTCATGGATCTTAAACACATATTTTATTTATTTATTTATTTATTTTTTTATTTTTTTATTTTTCATGGATCTTAAACACATAATCTCTCATCTTCTTTATTCCATCCTTCACTTCATCCTGGTGGGAAGAGAGTCTTTTGGAAGACCTGGTAAAAAAGCCAATGTTTTTATCATAGTAATTCTTTGAAAATATGATATGAGAGATGGTCCAAAGGTGGTCCTGGGGTTGTTCCATTCTAAAGCATCTGGAACACTTAAATGCACTCCTAGGACAACAGAGGGAATTTCATCCTTTGTTCCGGGGAGGCTCCAGGAAATACTGGGCACAGAGTGGAGAGGTCAGGACACCAGAGAGAGAAGGGACTCCATGAGGCCTTCAAGGAATGAGATGAATGACAACATTTTCAGAAAACAACAGTGCTCTGGCGCATCTTTTGGGCTCTGTATGGTTGTGGCGAAATGTTAGTAAATTGTTTTCTTTCTTGTCATGGGTTATGCCTTCACTCTTCCATCGACTGCTGGGCACAGGAACCATTTTTGCTGCTACAGATTAAAAGAGATGTTGACAAATGGGAAAGCATCCAGACCAATAATTCTCTAGCAATGGCTGTGGGCACGCTGGGGTAGGGGCGGGGGCCACCTGAGTGGGCAGGCCTGGGAGCTCCGTTCCAGCTCCTCTTTTATGAGCTCTCTCTATTCAGCTTCCACACGGGTCTTCTAAGAGCACCGTGACGCCTGGACTATTTTTAGATTTTTAAGACACTTTACTCATAGGTCTATTTTCCCATCTTTAGAGTTAGCTATTAGAAGTTGGCAGGCTATAGTTAGAACTAACACTTATGATCAGACCTCATCCTCATCAGTGGACAATAACCTACATTTGAGGATTCTTTGAATTCAGAGCTCCTAGTCGCTGCCCTTCCTTGAAGGTCCTACTTCCATGTAAGATTTGGTTCTCTATCTATATGCTACTTGGCTAAAATAATTTTGAAAACCACTAATTTGAAACAGTGGTTCTAAAACATGGTCAAACAATGTTATAACTTGATAATACAACATCATTGATATTACAACACAGATTCTTGGGTCTCATCCCAGACCTAGGAAGTCAGACTCTCAGGCCGTTGTCCAATAATAAAGCTGATTGCCTGGAAAACAGATGACCTCTCACTAGAATTGTCCTAGTAGTGGCTAGATGATCAGATTTCAGCAAAGTCAATGGAAGTTCCTTTCCTGGGAGTAACTTTGAATTAGAAAAACTCTCTAATGTTACTTTCAAAGCTATGAGTCTCTGATTTTATGATTCGAATAGAAATAAGGATTTCTCGCCCAAATTCTCTGCCTTTAGCACTAGTGAACTGTACCAATAGGGGTCAAGACACTCAATGGAGTGTTAAGTATCCCAGGAGCATTTCTGGTACTTTAACAGGAATAAGATTTCTTCATGAAAATGGTGCATTGGTTCTGGTATATTTCCCAGACAGAAGAAATTAATATACCCAATTAAAGAATGGAGAGAAACAATGCAAGGATAATGCCAATTCATCTTCCAGTTGAGAAGATAATAAGTGCTTACATTCGAATATGGAATAGCTACTGATACATTACAAACCGAATAATGAAACTTAATTAGCAAGAGCCAACTCAGCAGGAGTTATAATGCTTTCCAGCATCCTTCCTCCCTCTCTCATGTTTTCTTCCTCCTCACGCTACACCAGGGATAGGTAACATAAACTCTAAGACTGAAACATGTCAGTCCATGCATCTCTGCCTCTCTCAACTATAGGATCTAATTATATAGGTTTGGTCCTGCCCTCTGTCTGAGCTATCCCTGATCAAGTTGTACACGCTTGTGTTCCTTCATCCAGCGAATATTCAGAAAGCCTTTGGTTTAAAACATGTCTCATATTATGTGATGGGAATAGAAATGTGAAGGACATGATTCCTCCTCCTTTCAGTAGAGAGGCAAATGAGGAATTCTAGCGATCAAGCTTCCATAAATCCAGTGTCTAATTATGATTCTTCCTTTGCATCAGCCTTGCCTTAATCCTAGCCACAAGCATTTTCTGGGATGTCTGCCTCCATCTCCCAGGCTGGGATAGAAGACCTGCCTCAAGCCTTGTCTCTTTTGGTCAAAATCCTACTAAAAGATCCCACTTCATTCTCTTGGGACCACACCATATACTAGGATCCAACAGAAAGGCCTTTTGCCATCTCCTCCTCCCCACTGCATGGAGGCCGCCTGTCTGATTTTGATGTAAGCAAGGTGTCCTGACACTGATCTCAGGGTATAAATAAGAGTAACCATAATAACTCATTTTTGGTATTTTTGACTGGCATGGGTATGGATTTCAGTACATTTTATGGAGTTTTGAACATTTTCAATTTTCACTCTTGGATTTCCTACACACTAATGATTGCTGGACCTGGAGGCTACCTAAGAAACTGACCAGATGCTGTTCTTGAAATTGCTTCTCTTCCTTTTGAACAAGACTTTTTCCCAGGCTCACATGCCTGGTTATTTCCTCTGTTAAGATAAAAATTTGCAATCTTGGCTCCACATGAAAATCGTCTTCTAACAGCCAATTAATTGACCCAATTTGCTGAGCTCACCAGGTACCTTAACACACCCACTGCATCAGACCCCATGGGACACTTGCACTGACTCAAGTCAAGCCCAAATGCGCCAAACCTCCATGGGTACTGTTATGGTTTGAATTATGCCCCCAACCCCACAAAGATATGCTGAAGTCCTAACCCTCAGGATCTCAGAATGTGACTTTGTTTGAAAATAGAGTCATTGTTAAGATGAAGTCGTCTTGGAGTGGGGTGGGCCCCTAACCCAATACAACTGGTGTTCTTACAAGAGGGGGGAAATTTGGACACAAACATGTCCAGATGGAAGACGATGTGAAGACACAGGGGTAGAACACCATGTGACAACCAAGGCAGAGACCAGAGTTATGCAGCTGCAAACCACGGAGAACATGGGGCTACCAGAAGCTAAGAAGAGACAAGAAAGGATTCTCCCCTGTAGCTTTCAGAGGGAGCATGACTCTGCCAACACCTTGATTTTGGCTTTCCAGCTTCCAGAACTGTAATACAATACATTTCTACTGTCTGAAGCCACCCAGTTTGTGGTCCTTTGTTATGGCAGCTTTAGAATACAGGTGCCACCTTGCCCTTCTTGCTATTTCTGGGGGACCTGAAGGAAGGAGACTGCAGCCCTGCTCTGTCCTGAAACTTTATAGCAGACTTTAGTCCTTTTGACCCGACATCTGGGTTACTTACGCCCAGAGCCACCTGACTCTCATTCCTGCTCGCTGCCTTTCCCAGGGCCAGCTGCTAAGATCCTTGCAGGCTTCTCAGTTTATCTATTTGATTTGTGACAACAGCAAAGACTTTCAGTCTTCCTGGCTCACATCTTCCTGGGGACATAAAGAAAAGTAACTGCTTTTGTGTACAAGATTTGTTCTTCTAGCATCCTCAAGGTTGTAGGCTGCATGACGAAGGGGAAAGAAAACCCAGTTAGATGATACGCCATCAATCATATTCCAAGATAATAGATGTTCACTATCAAAAGTACATTTGCTTTTAAGCTGTTTATCTACCAGTGGTGCTGGTCATACCCCCTTCCCCACCTTGTGAAAACAGATAAAGAGATAAACTGTTGCTTCAGGACTGAGCAAAATTAATTTATCTACTGGGGAAATGGACCTACCACCATGGCTTCAATGACCACGTTATATGATGTTCTAACTTATAAAACTCAGAAAAGTTAGAATTCTCTGTTTCAAGTTTAGAAACTATCTCAAGCTGGCTTAAGAAAAAAAGAAATGTATTATTTTAAAAAGTGTGTGTCCAAGAGCCAAGGGCCAGAAGAAGGGGGCTGGAAGAAGAGACAGGAAAGCCCTCTGTATCTGCTCTCCACCTTTGTCTCTGCTCCTCTCTCTGCAAAGGATTTGTATTTTCTTCCTATATCAAGACCAGCTTTCTTTGGTGTAGCCATCTACTTGGTGGGAAGGGCTCTCATGCTAATATGTAACAGGTCTAGCCATTAAACTTGTCTCAAGGGGGCCAATTCCGAATTCCTAGGAAGGGCTCTGATTGGCTGAGCTTCAGGCAAGCGCCCAGCTCTGCAATGATAGGTCCAGCAGGGCAGGGTGAGGCGAGGAGTGTACAGCATCACTGTTGCAGCAAGTGTACAGCTAGTGTTACAGCTCTTGACCGGGGAAAGAACCAAGCGGCACACGAAGAGTTGGAGAACAGCCTTAATTCCTCCCCAGCAGGCTCAGCACACCTAGTGTTACAGCTCTCTTCCTGTCTTCCCATCTTCTGACCCTTCTGCCCTCTTCCTTGGTCTCCTCCTGCTTTTATACCCTTGGTAGGGCTCAAAAAGCGTCCAATCAACTACGAGCTTTAACATCCAATCAACAACAAGCTTTAACATCCAATCAAAAACAGTGGGATTCAAAAATTGCCCAATCAGTATCTCGCAAGCAGCGTGGCCGTAATCTAGGCGGCAGCACGTGGGCCCAGATGCTTCTGGCACTCGGGGCCCCACCCCAGCAGCGTGCCCTCCAACTGGCCACACACAGCGCTGGCCCCCGGAGATGCAGAGCGGCAGGGAGGCGGCAAGCGGCCCCGTCCTGGCGCCCAACATTTTCTGTATCCTCACGAGACCAGATCGGGGCTGCCAAGAGCCGCTCCATGGCTGTAAATGGCAGTGTCAAGGAAAGGGGCTAGTGAGGCAAACAACCCTACAGGTGTCTTCTACCAAGACACTCTAATAAGCTTCTCTAATGAGCCATGGGGACACAATAGTAATGTCAAGAGAAGAATGGGAAGAGACCAGATAATCAGCTCATTCCTGGTTCTCTACAGGACTCGCATATGGCCTTAGGGGACAAATACTCGTGACTGACAGCGTGCAGTACTTGGAATTGGCCCTCTCTTGGCTGCTTTCTCCCTTTGGGATAAGTTCTCTGGCATGAGACCCTTCGATCCTTTAAGCAAATAGGCTGCTATTAACACCAATAAGCCACTGTGCAAAGAGAGTGAAGATCACGTAGACCACCCAGTGTAGGCCCTGTAACTGGAGTTGAGGAAGGAGTTGGGTTGAGCAGTTCTTCTCACTCAGAGGATAATTTTTTAAAGAGGATGGGTTAATTGCCAAACGCCTCTTCCCCACTCCCTTCTAGAGATAAAGGGTTGGGTTTAAAAAAAGGGGTGGGGGGATTGCATAGAATGATCTGGGTTCAAATCCTGACCCCACATTAACATTAAGATGTGGGCAGGTTACTTGACCTTTCTAAAGCACAGTTTCCCCATCTGTGATGTGGTCATAATAGCAGGTCCTTACGGAGCTGTCAAGAATTAAATGAGACAATGCATGACAAGTGCTCGGCGCAGTGCTGAACACTCATCAGCTGCTGCGAGTGTTACAGCCAGATTTGACACAGCACCTCTTACCGGCCTCCCTGGAGCCCTGGCACTCTTTTCTTCTATGATTTCATTTTCTGTAGTAGAGAAGATACACCACAACAGAAACTCTCAAGTCTCAGGTACAGCTCTGTTTTAACAGATGTTCCCCGTCCCCAGCATTAGTATTAGGGGGAAAACCACCAGCCTATAAGTCAGCCCTCCCCATAAAACTATAAACACCATGGAGTCCTACAGCCTGTGACTTGGGCCTCTCCACAGCTGAGTGGGGTCTGTAGGACTGGGAAAGAAGTTTAGGATGCTTTGGAAAGAAAACAGAGGAAAGCAAAATATTATTAGCACTCTAGTAAATCAATCACAGATGGCCTTCAAAAATTAACCCAAAAGCAGAATGCTCATTTTCAGAAAGTGCCTGCCTTCTTGAAATGAACTGGAAAAGTCCCAATAACATCTCCCATGTAAAAGTGAGTCTATAGTCACTGCTTCCATGGGAAGTGTTGGGGGAAAATAGTCTTTGTTCTTTCAGTCTTTGCTGTTCCCATTTCCTCTGTCAATAGAGAGGGGAACAGCACACAATAACTTCGTCAGCTGTGTGGACCAGCGGTTCCATCTCCCACCCTGCAAAGGGGGCTGGTCCACTCAGAGGCAAGCTTCTCGGCAAGGTGCAGAGCCTCGGCAGGGCTGTGTCTCCCTGGCTCCAGGACGTGACTATCACCCAAGGGCGCCTGCCTGCCTTCCCTGTCCTGCCTCCTGCAACCAGTGGCCCTTTTCCACTGAAGAGTTGTTTATTGTGTAATTAATGAAAGGTAATGGCCCTTGCAGATACTTTACCAGGGAGCCCAAAATTTAAATTCATGCTGCTGATTAAGATAGACTCTTCTCCCCCACTCTTAATTACCCAGCTCTGTAAAACAGCTTTAAAGCTCATGGAGCCTCAGAGGGTATCCTGAGTTATTAATCTCAGCCTCTCACTCTTCTCTCAATGAACATTCCTGCAAAAACAATACAAAACAAACAAAACACGAAAGGGCCTAAGAGGGTAGGAGAGGCATTAATTTTTCCCTTTAGGCCTATTACCTACTTTCCCCCAGGGGACAAAACCCAGCCAAGAGCTCCTGGCTGGCTGACCGGAGCCCAAGCATTGCTTCTGCTCAGAACTTCCAATACATGGTTAAAAATCATAGCTATTGCTTCATGGCAATAAATATTTCAAAAGCACTTGCTTTGTGGCCTGCCAGATGGCTGCATTTCACACTTCCAACTGTGTCAGACTCCAAAAAATTCAGCGACTCAAATTTTGTGGTGGGGTTTATGATCCTGGAATAGGGGTTGGGATGGTGGAATGGTAATATAGAAAGGGTTTTTCTAAATTAAAAAAAAAATTTTAATGGAGTGAGTCCCGCTTGCTTTGCTTGAGTGGCACAGCCCAGTCCTGGGAATATTGTTCACAGGTCATTCAACAGCAAAAATTCCAGTTACCCAACATAGTCAGTGAAAGTTCTTCTCATGTTTTATTCATGCTGCCCACACTTCCTCCACCCCCACCTCAAATCCTGCATCAGCTTAGTCACCCTTAGCTTCTTCTTGTTCCCTGCGTGGACAGACCCAGTGAACATACCTTCAAGATGGGCCAACAAACTTAGAATTCCTTGCATGTTAGACACAGATGTAAAAAGAAGCCAAGTAGGGCTGAGAGGCAGGCTGCTCTGAATCCTTCTGGAGTCAGAGTCTTGATTTCTTGTAGGTCCATCGATCAGGATAGTAGGTCATTTCAGTCTCTTGTCACCTCGTGTTTTTTATTAGTAGCAGTATCGACATCATATATTCATTGAATATATGCTAAGCTAAATATATGAAAAATTAGAAAATAAGAATAGGGAAGCCAAAATTCAAAACCTACATACACACACAAACCACCCTCAATCTTATAATACAGGTAAAATTACTACTAACATTTTAGCATATATTCTTCTAGACATTCTCTTTATGTAACTATGTAGACACAAATATGCATTCATAATATGCTTTGTGATGCCAGGTTCATACTCTATCTACTATTTTTAAACTTGCTTTTTTTTTATTTAACAATGTGCTGTGGGATGTCTTTCTAAGACCACACAAAACCTTCTGCACACACACACAAAGTATCAGGATCACTTGCAAACAGGGAGAGTTTCTTCCCCAAAAGAGGCCCACAGAGGTCAAAAAAGTTTGACGTAATAAGTGAGTTTCACTAACAAGAGCAAGAGGGTGATTTTTTTTTTCTTCTCATGACTGCTGTGGGTGCTCACAATCTCAGCTCCGGTCTGCTCTGGTTATGAGGGTGGGCCAGGAAGCGGGGACTGTGACCCCATTAGGGGCAGCACGAGAAGAGGCTGAGCTCTGCCTCTGTTCATGTGTCTGCAGGAGGGCAGGGAAGATTGACAGTGAAGCTCTGGGAGTGATTCCAAAGCAGAGGTCCTTGTTCTCACCTATCCTTAGATAAGGCCTAATGTCCAGCATCAAAACATAAATCAGTGGAGCTGCAGACGCTGCCTCCCTTCCCACTCAGCATGAGAAATGTCATGTCCTTGGCAGCCCCGGCTGCCTCTCTCTCGGTCCGTGAAGCCAGCTGAGAGAGTTCTAGCAGCTGAGAGCCTCCCGTAGCCCTGCCAACCCGCCTCTCCCCAAACCCGAGGGAGCTGCCACCATGCTTGTGTTCTTTGCCAACAAGCCTGGCAAGGAAGCTGCTGCTCTCCAGAAACCACTGCCTCTAAACAGCCTTCTCTAGGGCAGCTCCTCACCTGGCAGGCAGCCTGAACCACAAGGGTCCCTCCTCGTCCTCAGTGCTCCAGAAAGTCCCCTAAATCTCTAGCAATCAGCAGTAGCCTTTGCACAGAAACTGTAAGGTACATGAGCGACGCAAGCCTCCTAACACAACTGCTGCACGTATCATAGGCTCTGCTCAAGCAGTACTCCTGCCTTGGCCTCCCAAATTGTTGGGATTATAGGTGTGAGCCACCGCACCTGGGCCCCATTCTCACTTTTAATCATTATCTCTTTTGTCCTTTTTATGCCCCTACATACTGTCACCACCTCACTCTACGTGCCAGCTTTGCCAACCTTCTTGTCATTTCTTTACTTTGCCTTGCTGGCCACACATGCTTTCCTCTTGTCATTGCTTCTTGTCTGCTGGTGAACTCAGGCCCATCCTTCATAACCCAGCTCAAGAGATGCTGACTTCTTCAGGTAGGGTTGGCCATTCTCTCTTCTGTGCCCCACTATGTCCTATACACACGTTTATTATAGTATACACAGTTGCTTATTTACATGGCGGTCTCAACCACTGGACTAAAAGCTTATTTGGGGTCAAGGCTTATGTGTTACTTTGACTTTGAGCTCACAGCACGTAGCTCAGGGCCTGGTATATAGCAGGCACACAGTAATGTTTGATAAAATGAATAACTGAACAAATGAAGAAATCAAAGCCAGCTCATGAGTGTACCCTAGCGATGGCATGGCTCCGAGAGGTGATGTTGACGCTCACAGGAATAAACATGTCTGGGACAAGCAGGCCGCTAGTTACCTGCTTCTCCCTCTCCTTCCCCACCCCTAGCTCCATCTTGCCATGCGCTGTCCCAAACTGGACGGCCTTGGAGGGGATAACTGATGAAGCAAAATCAGAGTTTATCTCCCTGTGAAATTGTCAAATATATATTTGGTCTTCATCCTTGTTTCCTGGCATACAACTCCTAAAGTCCTTAGACTCTCCAAAGCAATTTTTTTTTGCATGCTAATGAGTGGACTGAGAGCTGGCAGCCCCTAAGTGTGTTCAGGACGGAGACTGGTCACAGGAAAGACCACGGCCTGATTAGAGGGTTGGGACTTTCCGTCCCATCTCCCAGCCTCTGGGGAGGGGACAGACGCTGAAGGTTAAATTGATCACCGATGGTCAAAAATATAATAAATCATGCCTATGTAATGAAGCCTCCATAAAAACCCAAAAGAGCAGGGTTCGGAGAACTTCTGGATAGCTGAACACATGGAGGATTCTGGAGGGCAGTGCCCCCAGGGAGGGCATAGACGCTCCACGCTCTTCCCACACGCCTTGTCCTATGCATTTCCTCCTTCTCCTCATCTGTTTTATTTGTCGTATCTTTTATAATAAACCAGTAAACATGTAAGTAAAGTTCTATGAGCTGCCCCAAGAAGGGGATAGCGAGAACCCCAATTTATAGCCCGGGAGTCAGAAGTACAGGTGACAACCTGTTACTTGCGATTGGTGTCTGAAGTGGCTCTAGCCTTGTGCAGCTGAGCCCTCGCCTGTGGGATGTGATGCTATCTCTAGGCAGATAGTGTCAGAACTGAATTGAATTACAGGACACTCAACTGGTGTCAGCTGCAGAAATGATTGCCTGTTTGGGTGTGTGGGGAAAACCCCCATACATCTGGTGTCAGAAGTGTTCTGTGTTAGGAGAATGCGGTAGAATAAACCCACTTTGTTTTTCCTATATCCTCAGACTCGTAGATACTCAAAACATTTTATAAAAAGTCACTTATTTGGCTTTTTCTCATTCAACAGCATTCTCAGTGGGCAAGAATGGCGCAGAGATAGTCTGCATTCACTGACTACTGGCTCCGTGAAGATCAGGACCCCATATGTCTTCTTCATGCTGATGGCCGCAGGCACTTAGAAGACACCTACTAAATATTTACTACGTGGCTGAATGACTGACTGGTCACATATCAGAGGCAGAGCAACAACAAACAACGTCAGCGCCTTGACTGCACCAATATGTCATCTTCCCCTGTCCAGACATATAATCCTCTTTTCTAAAACCTGTTGACAACTATGGACTCCTCTTCGCATATCATTGCCGTTCCTCAAGCACAGTTAGAGCTGAGTCCTCAGCCTCTGACTTCGGCCTAATCAGCCCAACCGGAATCTCGGGGGCCCGGCTGCACCGCCATGTGTGAGTCGCCTCCCTTTGCCTTTTTGGGTGGCGACACCTGAAGATTGATCTAGGGAGGCAGTTGGCATTCAGGACGGTCTGACACTCTCTCAAAAGAGAGTGAATGGGACAGAATCTGTCCCTAGCAGACCACAAGAGACTCACCCTGCCAGGGGAGTGTCAGAGAGCACTAGCCCAGCCAGGGACCCTAACTGGGTGCAGTGGAGAGCGTCCGTTTTGAGATGAACAGTATATTTATGTTATTCACTGGCCCTGAAGGAGCTGTGCAAAGTTAGAGGAGGCGGGGAGGGAAAGAGAGTGTTTTATATTACAGCAAATGCAAGTAAATGAGATAGTTGGGACAGGGAAGCATTATAAGAAACTAACTTCACAGGGTCACTAGATTGAGAATTAATAAAAAGCTAAACTCACTAAGAAGATGGTCTTTTTCCCTTCTCGGTTACTCACGGATGGCGGCTGTGGCTTTGGAGAAAACCGGGAGGAAAATAGAGCAGTGAAGTGAGCCAAGCTTTAGTCACCCCCTGAGCTCCCTTGGCCAACACCCCCTCAGGACCACCATGCAGGGGGATGACAGGGGCACCAGGGACCCCAAGAAGGAAGGAGAGGAACTAGATGGTCAGGAGGGCAGTGGACGGGGACATAGGGCTGAGAGTCCAGGGGTGACATGTTGGGGAGGACACCAAGCCAGACCTACAGTGACTGTGAAGGGGGCTGGGAGAAGAGGGCTCCCAAGAGATGGCCCTGGAGAAATTCCCAGCAAGAGAGGCTATCCAGATTGAAACAGCCTCCAATTTGGAGGGAGGGAGAAAAGGAAAAAACTTTGCCATTCACTGATCTTTACAGCTGAGTGGGGCTCTCCCACTTTGTAGCTTTCACACTGAATGAGACCGTTACCTCTCTAAACCTGGGCTTCCTCATCCCTGAAATGTCAATCACAGTGCCTTCCTCGTAGAGTGGTTGCGGGGGTTAAGTGAAATGATTCAGGAAAAGCACCGAGCACCATGACTGGCAAATAGTGTATTCTTCATATTACTCTTCTCTTCATTTGCAATACCAAGTAGGTACTGGCACTCACTGAGCAGGCTCAATACATTAGCAGAGGCCATAGTCAAATACAAAGAACAACTATTCTTTGTTCAATGAACATTTTTGAGCACTCTCCAGGCACTACTGCCAGGAACTTGGACAAACAGGATGGCAGAACAGTTGGTCACAAACCCAGTCCTACCCTCCCATGGGAATCACCTTCAGGGGCATGCTTGGCCATCTGATCCCAAAAACAGCTCTGAAGAACTGGCAGAGACCCACCAGTTCTCAGGGAGCTGAGTTCAGTTTTCCAGGCACATGCCACAGAGAGGTAAAACCACAGGAGGGTGTGTCAGAGGGAGAGCTGACCATGCATCTTAAAGATGCATTTTTTTTTTTTTTTTTTTTGAGACAGAATCTCACTCTGTCACCCTGGATAGAGGGTGTCAGTAGTGTCATCGTAGCTCACTGCAATCTCAAACCTCCACTGCAGGAGGGTTCAAGCGATCCTCCTGCCTCAGCCTCCCTAGTAGCTGGGACTACAGGCACGCACCATGATGCCCCGCTGATTTTTCTATTTTTTGTACAGATGGGGTCTTGCTCTCGCTCTTGCTCCAGCTAATCTTGAACTCTTGAGCTCAAGTGATCTTCTCGCCTTGGCCTCCTAGAGTGCTAGTATTACAGGTGTGAGCCACTGTGCCTGGCCAAAGATGCATTTTTGTGTCAGATTCTAGTGAGTGTCTGGGTTGTATTTACATTCCACTGACATAATGATCGAGATGGTGCTCATCTACTAAGGGAAGCTAACAAGCTTTCAGAACACACAGACCTTTAGTAAGATTGCTTTGAAAACAGGAAAGACAGACATCTAGGCTGCCTCCCTTTGAGGACATCGAGGTCTGTGCCCAGGGGACCACCCAGCCCCATAACCACGTACGGGGCAGTATGGCACACAAATGGGGCTGGGCTGGGAGAGGCACACGGTGGGGTGTGAGGTGGGTGGTGCTAAGTTGTAGGGCAGTTCCCAGGTAAGGAACCGAATACGGTTTGGGGTCCATGTGCAGCTGGCAAATCCCTTTCTCTCAAATCTGCACCGTCTGCCTTAACACGGGCTTCTGTGGACCTCAACACCATTTCCACGCTTGGCCAACCACAAGAACCATCTGAGGAGCTCGTTGAAGATGGAAGCTTCTGTGTCTCACCCTCAGAGATGCTGATTAAATAGGCCTGTGGGTGTGTATTATTCAAAGGCTCCTTGGGGAATTCTAGTGCACAGCTAAGTTGGGCATCACTGGTAGAGAATGATGCAGACAGCGCATGATCAGGCCTCAGAAGAGGGAGGGAACAGGCCCTCCGGCAAGGGCAGAACCAAGGCCACTTGTCCAGGGCATTAATAGCCCCAACCCTTCATCCCCAGGGAGAGCGAACCCAACTGACTCTTGGTCTTACCATGGACTCCCTTCACAGAGATATTACAGAGGAAATTCAAATATCTGACGCCAGCCCAGGGATTCTAGAATTATGAGACTATGAATATGGAGTGTTATGATGTTAAAGATAGGATCACTCATAGACAAAGCCAAATAATCTGCAATGTTTTATTTTAAAGAAGCTTCCTAGCTGGTAGAAAAGCAGTAGAACTAAGGAGATAGATTCTTTTTCTTTCTATCTCCTCTCACTCAGATATAGGAGGGACACTGAGGACAGCTGCCCAGGGCCCCAGCTGCTCTGTTCTGTCATCCAGCGATGCAGATAGGACAAGCCTCCCGAGAGCTGCCCCCAGCTAATGACTAACGGGGGAGGCAGATAATGAGATAGACCCTTCCTGGGAGACACAGAGAGTCCTGTGACAATGTTGGCTCAAGGACTCCCTGACAGCCTTTCCAAAGCTTCCTTAGACAGCATGGATGTCTAGGATGCTTCCCTCAACCTTCCACCTCTAGTCAGATTTGTGTCATGACCTGCCAGCTCTCTAGTCCTTCCTAGCTTCCTCTCCACTTTCTAGCCAGATGTTTCCCTTAATATAATCAAATGCTTGCATGCCTAACCCCATCTTGGCCCCTGCTTCTTGGAAACCTTGGACTAGCATAAGAATTTTGGAACAGCAGCAGTTCTGAGGCTTCAGTGGTCCTTGGAGACTCTCAAGAGCTGCCAGACCTGTGGCCTTCGAGGATTGGAGACTTAGATTTCCACAGACTTTCAGGCTTTGGAGCCCAGGTAAGGTCCTGAAGAAAGAAGCAGAAACTAGACATTTAGGAATAAATTTCTATGGCCGAATCAAGAGTCAGAGATATGAGATCCTTTGTCTTCCTTCCTATTTGCCCATTACTCTGTGTTAGGAATCATGCCTGTTTTACAGATAATGAGCTGAGACAGAGAAGTTGAATAGCCTGTTCAAGGTCACTCAATTAATAAGCGCCAAAGCCAGGACATTTCCAGCCCCAAGGCCACTTTCTTCCCACTATACTACGACGAGTGTTCACGAGAACATGGTGGTAAGAGCACGAAGCTTGGAACCAGACTGCCTCAGTTTCCTCATCTGTAAAGTAAGAATAGTGTACCTACCTCAGAAGATTGTTATTGAGACCAAATGGGTTCATATTGGTGAATGCTAAGGAAAGACCAGCTGATAGTCGTGGTGGTGTAGCAGTAGTAACAGTAGTAATGGTAGCAGGCTGGGTTTCCTTTATGTGCACTGATTGGGAAGCTGGGGATGGGAGTCAGGAAGCAGTTAGGAGGGTTATGGATTCCAGCGGCAAGCATGTGGGGTAACAAGCAGTTTATTTGACTTAGGTGAAGGGCACCTGGCGAGAGAAGTGAGAAGAGGAAAGATTGTGTTGGGCACCAGGCCAAAAAACTTGAGCTGCCCGTCACTGTCTCTCCTAAGGGCTGGCAGGAGGGCGTGGGGCCGAGTGAGGTGCTGAGCGTGTCCTGGTAGCTCCTGAAGACAGAGGATTCTCCAGTGACAGGATCCCCCTGAGTGAGGAGTCCAGCAAAGGGGCAATAATACCGTGTTCCCCAAAAATAATGCAGGGTCTTATATTTATTTTTCCTCAAGAGGACACCCTAGGGCTTATTTTCAGGGGATGTGTTATTTGTTTTAAGTATGGTGCAGCAATCTACATTTATTCAAATATAGTTAAGTCATCTTCTTCTGGAACATCATCATAACTCTCCAAACCCCGAATTCCATCCTGAATTTCTTGTGATTGTTTCCTTTAGAACCATTGGCCCCAATCTCTCATGTCGAGCAACAGAGCTCTCATGGGGCAGATGAGAAGGGCTGCTCGTCTTCTTTACTGCTAGGCAACAAAATGCATGGGTTGTGCAGATACGCTGTGTAGCCACACCCATCACTAGGTCTTATTTTCAGGGTAGGGCTTATATTGCACAAATGCTTAGAAATCCTGCTAGAGCCTATTTTATGGGTGGGTCTTATTTTCGGAGAAACACGGTAGGAGCTAAGACGCGATCTGGCCCTCCCTGACACAGGAGCGTGGGCAGCAGGGTGGACCTAACGCAGCCTTTCTCTAGGTTTCCTTAGAGCCACCTAAAGCCAAGGAGAACCCTAGAGGAAAACAGACTTTTACAAGTTAGTTAGTTAGCATGTGGTTTTTGCAACAACAATAAATATGATTCATCTGAAAATACCAGGCCTTTCTGGGGGGAAACAGATATAGTGAATTACACTTGTGGGAAACAGGACCTTAAAAAGCGATGGCCTACAAAATTGTTTTTGACAGGGAAGGAAAGAGGGCGGGTTTTAATGCTGAGACACTCGCGCCTTGTCTTAAGAGTTTTGCACCAATGAACTTTCAAGCTACAAAAATCTGCATTGTTGGTGTGTCAACATACTCACAGGTGTTCTCGATGTGTCCTGGAGGTACATGAGTCACAGGTGCCGCTGCCTTCTCACGCAGCGAGACCACCGCTATAACCCAGGCACACTCCGGCGCACGAGCTGAGAACGAGAGACAAGCACCAGACAAGGCCAAGGCCACGGTCACTTGGCTCCACATGGTTCAGTGCAGCAAGCCTTTATCAAGCACTTACTGTGTTCTAGCTCCTGGGCTGGCCTCTGAGAGTATAAAGATAAAAAGACAGACATGGCCTTCACAGAGCTCTTGGGCTGGCGAGGAAAGAGAGACGGCGGGATACTCACACTGTGATGGGATGCATGTGCTAATGGGAGTAATATCCTACGCATGTTCAACACTCTGGCCCTACTAAAACTCTCCTAATTTCTTCCGCAGGTCACCCCTCACCTCACGTTCAGTCATCACACATACTCTTCTCGATGCCTGGAATCTTCTTTCTCCCCATCTCTGCCTGGCTAAACCACCCTTTAGGTCTCAGCTTGAATACTCTTCTGATGCCTGAGGCCGGGTGTCCCTGCCATCTGCTCTAGCAGTTTATACTCTAAGTGCCATGGATGTGGCTCTGTCACATTCATTGTATTCCCAGACCCTAGCTGGCTGCTGGTTGAGCACTGTAGGCTTAAGAAGGAGCTCAATAAATACGTGCGAATGAACGAATGAAGAACTGAACACAATTTGGGATTGTCTCTCAATAGTCAACAGCCCTGTCTATACTATTTCTAGAACCTTGACCAGCCTGAGGTTGACCTGGGCAAGATTTGTATCCCAAGAGAGCAAACCCAGTGGGTAGGGGACAGCAGCTGGAAGTTCCACGGAACACTAAATTTCAACCTGAAAGAGCAATGCCATTGAGTGTACACGTGATTAATCTATGAAAACTGCCGCGGTACAGAGCCCAGCTTCCAGCAGGAGGGCTGGTGGGGATCAGGCACCGCCTCAGGGGGACCTGCCACGACTGTGAAGGTCTGAGATGGGGCGTCCCGTCATGGGCAGCCAGTGCAAGGATATAGACTAGGTAGGGACAGTTAATAGGCTTCACCTCGGCGCCAACTGCATGTATGCAGTCGCTAGGAGGGCTTCTGAGGCAGATGGGGCTATGCGATGAAGAGTTCTGGGATTTAAGAGCGATTGTCTTGCCATGGAAACCAGAGAGATTCTCCAAGTGTGTTTGCTGTCTCTGCCGGTTGGGAGCTGGGAGGACGGTGCCTGCTCAGCTCCCTGCTCTGGCGATCTCTGAACACAGGGCTGAACAGGTGGTTACTTCTCTCCCTCCGTCCCTAGGAGCAGGATGGGTTGAACCTGTTTACAGCACGGGATGGGTCTGGGAAAACAAAGGACCTCAGGTGACAGGGTCTGGATCTCCAGCTGGAGCTTTTCTACAAAGATGCCCGCCCTTGCCCTTCACACCCAACCTCACCCCTACTCCGTAAGACCCAGGGATGTAATGGCACCTGTCTGCTTCGTTGGACAATGTACTCGAAACTCAATGTCCTCATTTGTAAAGTAGGAATAGCAATGCCTTTTTGTTGCCTCACTCTTGTGAAGATCACATTGGTGCTTAAATATTTGGCATAGGGCCTGTCACCCGGTAGGGGCTCTGGACATGGCAGTTTAAAGACTGTGCTGTGTCTCACTAGCTTAAAAATCACTTTGTCTTTGGAATCCTCACTCCTTTCATTCTGGGCCATTCTTCCCCTCCTGGTGTACTCTCCCTTTGCTGCCTCCCGTATGGCCTCTTCCTTCATGTCGCCAAGAGCTACCTCTCCCCGGTCCTTGCCCAGGTCTGCTGTTCCGGCATAACCCCTGTCCCCAAATCACCTCCTGCCCTTCTCCCTCCTCAGAACACTGCACACTTGTTGAACTGGGTCTTAAGTGCTAGAACTCTATGATGTCACACCAAGGCCCACGTGCATTTTAGAAGAGGCCACTTGTTCACTGAAACAAATGTCTGTTCGGTGGAACCGCAGGACTGACGCTCTCTGGCAGTAGAACAGAGGGCAGGAGCAGGCTCAGGAAGAGACGCCTTCAGCCCTTTCCAATTGTGCTGAGTAGATCACACTGGGGTTCTCGAACCTGCTAAGCCATCCTGGGAACTCTTAACAAAATACAGATTCCTTGGCTCCACCCCAGACTTTCTTACTCAGAATCTTCAGGGACGATGAAGAGGAATGAGACCCGGGTGACAACGTCACTTGCTGTAAAAGTTAAGCAGACCAGGCAGGAGCTGCACAGTGTGGGGTTGAGAGGCGCCCTCCCTCCCTACCGAGCGTGGGGCCGCGAAGGACCAGCGATTGGCACCGTGACTTTGAGAGAAGCCTGGTGGCACCAGCCTGGTGTCCTGGCGAACACCTCTCCCTCCGCCTCCTCCTCCATCCCCAGTGCCACTGCCCTGGTGACTCGGAAACCCTCCTCCCGGCTCCCACCCACCACCACAGACTCCATTGCAGCGCCTGCCCCCACAAAACAAATGCAGGCGCCGCGTACTGAATGCATTTTATTAGGTGTCACCTGCATTATATCACTGAATCATTGCAACTAAATGAGGCAGTTACTATTATTATCCTCATTTTACTGATAAAGACACTGAAACCAAAAGGCATTAAGTAAGCTGCTTAAGAGCATGTAGCTCAGTAAGTGGTAGCATGTGAACCTATGGCGGTTCGAGTCCAGATTTCTCACACTTAACCCAGCGCTTTGTTGGCCTTACATCCTTAGCCACCAGGCCTGCACACATGGCCGCATGGCCGCGTTGTCTTTGTAAACTCGAACCACCATTTTGTTGTGTTTTGGAATTTCTGCACGTTCTGCTCTCTGAGGGCTGGAGACGGGTCAGCAGCTTGGAGACGTTCACTGGAGCAATGGAATCATCGCTGCCCTGCTCTGCTGGGAGACTTCAAGACACAGCCCTGGTGGGCCCAGGTTCTGCCTTCCCTGGGCTCTCGACACGAGGCCATTCCCGGGGTCCCTCCGGCCGGCCACTTGCTTTCATAATATGACAGCTGGGGCCCTAATCCTCCAACCCAGCGATCGCATGGCGGGAGGCCGAAACAGCGCGTGCGAGTAGACATTTTGTACTTTGCTTCCCTTGATCTAGCCAAACGGAACTACTAAAAAGATGCCAGAGAGGATAGAGCATATCAGCTACACTCGGATGGGACTTCTCAATCCTGGAAGCATTTTCGAATCACCTGGGCAACTTTAAAACAAATGCCAATGCTGGGCCCTACAACCCAGACTTGCTGACTTCATCGGACAGGAATGGGGCCCAAAGTCCCCGGTGACTCTGAGAACCCAGCTTTAGGATTTTGCTGCTGGCCCAGTGCTAAGAATGTCTTCTAAATTTTGTGCGGTGGTTTTCTGTTCCCCTCGAGAATGTCAGCAGCTTTTTCCCCTACAAAGGGGCAGGTAATTGCTCGTTTTGAAAGAAGGTTGTTTCTCTTTCCCTTGTGAAACAGAGAATCCCTGTGGACTGGTGTCTCATGAGAGCAGAAACCCTCGAGCTGAGACAAAAACTGTCTGCCTCAGCAGTCGTGGCGGAGAGACCTGCGCTGAGGACGTGAAGTGGAACTCCCTTTATTAGCCAGAAGAATGAGTATAGAAATGGCAGCTCCCAGGGCTGCGTCCTGGTAATTGGTCCAATCGGAAGGACTATTTTCGGACATTCGAGAAAGAGAGCCATCTCTAAAACCTCAGCGAAAAGACTTTGCCACTCTCCCTGTAACTCGTCCCTTCGTCTCAGGACACTGGGAGTCCAGCAATGTCTTCTCACATTTAATCCAAACCCTCCGACTGCAATTAAACTTCAGTTTTCTTGCTCGCCCTTGTCTGAAACGAAGGACAGCTGTTCTCACTTGCGCAAAGCTCTTGAGGACGATGGCAGGACGGTGGCGGAGGGTAAATACAGGATCGTCTGCCCTTGGTGTTGAGTAAACACGCAGGTAAAATGCTCTTCCCCAGGATCCTGATGAGCTAAACAGAAGGACGTCTGAGTTGAAGGTCCTGGTGTTAATTCCTGGCACGAATAACGATGATTTGGGGATATCTGTTACTGTTGTTTATCCCCAGTGTCTTCATTTATAAGGTCAAATAAAATTGTGTTGGGGAACGGCCACATCCAATGAACAAATCACCCGCATCTGCATTCACTTTCACTGTTCCTCCTCCCAGCTCCCACCACCAATGGCTTTACCTGAATTTCATGAACCAAAAGGAAGGAAAGCTACAGCCACTGTACGAGCTGGCTCCTTTCTGTAACCTACAGAAACTAGGCCAGTGTGAGCAGCACACAAGGTTGTTGCATTTAAGGTCTGGGAATTTGTTCCAAGGGACAAGTCTGGATTGTTTATGGGTTGTTAAACTGAACGGAGGTAGTCATCTGAGTATCTTAGGGGACCTAGCTCAAGTGTCGCGTTTCTGTTTGTTTGTGACTGTGCAGCCTGCATTCACTGCTTTGCAGTCACTCCCAGGACTTAGAGGAGGAAAAAAAAAAATCCAACCTGCTTGGTGACTAATCAGTTGAAGATAAGTCTGCAATCTGTTGGGCAGAGTGTCTCACTTCTTCCCCCCTGCCTGACTGCCATCCTGTTTAGTTATGTGTGTCTTTTTCCAGTTGTCCCCGTTGGGATGGCTATGTTCTCAATGTTGTCTTCGGCAAATTACCAAAATAGAATTTATGATTCATTGACCCAAATTATGTTCCCACTGACAATATCTGCAGAAATTCTGTTCAACGGTGGCTTGCTGACTTTACAGAAAACATATATCACTCCCTGGAATTCACGCGCCCCAACGAGGCCAACAAAACAGCAAATTAAACCTTATCTCCTCGGAAGTCCTTGATGAAGAACATCCTAGTCTTGGCAGTTCACTGCGTGTTTTCATAAAGCATTGAGAAAGCAAGATTGTTAGGGTTTTTCTGCAAATTGCAGTTAAATTCCAGGGCATATGTGGGAGATCACTGTGTATGAGCAGTGACCTTTTTTTGCCTAAGCCACAGCCCTGAGATTAAGATGCCATGCTTGCTTTATGTTCTTAGCACCTTAAGGCACCACAGACATTTTTCTCAGCAGATAACGTATAGTGCACAGTAACCAGGCTCTATCTTTGATTTCTCTTGCCCATGATCTTAAAGAGGAAGCAAAGTAGTGTGAAAAGCTAAGAAACCAAACACATTTTACTTTCCTTGAGCGATAAACTTGTCCCTTAGCAATATTTGCTTTTGTGAATTTGTCTCAGAATGAAACAAAGTGAGAGTTAAAAACCTAGTTCATCGGTGTTGGGGCTCAGACCAATAAATACTACAAAGATTGGTGTTAATACTTCGACATGAGAGTCTTAGAGGCTGCCTCAGAATCAAAGTCCCTCTAACCTTCTCTCTCTCTGTCTCTCTCTCTCTCTCACACACATACACACACAAACACTCCCCCCCCACACACACCCCTGCACTCCCTCCCCACACACACCCTCACCAAGTGCAGGGAGAGACTCTGTCTCTCTCTCTGGCACTTCCTTATCTGCCTAAGAAAGTTTCTTTCCACAAGAAATGCAATTGTTTTAAGACATTCTCCCTAGGAATCTCATCAAATAACCAGGAAAGATCAACCGCTAGAAAAGAAAAGAGCCTGGGAGTCCTCACCATGCCCAGACAGACTTTTCATCTATTCTTCTGAGGTCAGGGCAGAGAGATTACCTGGGAAACTTCACCTGAATAATAAGACAACCTTTGTTCCTGTACATTTCTGTCCCTCGCCTTCCCAAAGAAAATCACTTACTAACCATTGTCTCCCATTTCCCTCTCCCGGATGAAGACGGCATTTAAACTCAGCCATCTAGCCCTCTTTTGAGTTCTTATTTTGTATGACTCCCACTCGTATGTGTGCATCTAATAAGCATGTTATGCTTTTCTTTTGTTGATCAGATTTTTGTTATAGGAGTGCTGGCCATAACATTTTATGATGCAGAGGAAAGGGATCGCCCCCTTTCTGCCCCTGCATCAGTTTACAGTCTGTTTGCTAGGGGTGGGTGGAATCATTGCAAAGCAAAATAGAAGCACAGAGGACAGAGTGAGCAGATGCCACCTTCCCCCCTCACTGAATGCAGCTATAAACATGGAAAAGAATGCGTGGAGTAGCTATGTGAGGACTCTGAAAAGTAAATGGTAGCAGGTGCATTGGGAAAGAAGACCACAGTTTTAAGTACCCCAGAACCAGCAGTGAGTTGCTGCTCCTCCTTTTCCCCTTGGTATTGCCCAGCCTAGACTCAAGGTAGGCTGAAAACTGGAAGTGAGAACCAGACATGGGCAGAGAGAGTTCCAGGAGAAATCCAGGACTTTTGGCTGGATAGGGCAGAAAGGGGAACTCCTAACACTTAGGGGAAGTGGAGGCAATGGTTCATTTTTTCCCCTTTTTCTCCTCCATTCTGTTATTCCCCAGTCCCCAGACAGTGCTGAGGTGGTTGTGGCAGCAGTAGGGCCCAGAGACACCTGAAACGCAGAGGAAGGGAGCCCTCCTCTCTGGTTGGAGAAGCCCTGGTCCCAAGATGGCGGGTACACCCCTGTTGCATTTCTCTCTCTCTGTCCTCCCGCCACTTGGCCCCAGATGCAGGTACACTCACAGAGGTGTGCAGCAGAGTAGGGTAACCAAAGCCCCAGCTTTCTGACTGAAGGAGAATAGAGTGGAACCCCAGAGAGCTGAAAGGCACTGGGAGATCACAGAGAAAGAGAAATTTGAGGAAGTTGTTTCTAGATTCCTGAGCTCACAAACAAGCTGCACATGCGTGGATCTGTCCCTAAACAGAATACCCAAGCTGAACTATGGGATGGGTTCACTGCTCCATCCAGACTGGCCTCTGGGTGGTGTACATGTGAGGGCAGATCTGAATACCACTGCCAAGGCTTTTGAAAAGGAACTGACATTGGAACCACACATACACAAGTGTGGTTGGAACACATGGCTTGAACCCAACCAGGCTGACTCTCGACTAAACAAAAATATCAACACTCTGCATAGGGTTTCAACAAGACCCGGGCTCATAATGTAATATTGAACATGTCCAGAATATAATTTAAAATTATTTGGCATACAATGAACAAATCTAGACTTGCACAGGAAAAGATAATCAGCAGATATCAACAATAAGATGACATAGATGTTGGAATTATCAAAGACTTTAAAGCAGCTTTTTTTTTCTTTTTTTTGAGACAGGGTCTTCCTCTGTTGCCTGAGCTAAAGTGCTGTGGTGTCATCATAGCCCACAGCAACCTCAAACTCCTGGCCTCAGACGATCCTCCTGCCTCAGCCTCCCAAATAGCTGGGACTATAGGTGCATACCACAGTGCCTGGCTAATTGTTCTATTTTTTGTTGAGACAGGGTTTAAAGCAGCTCTTATAAAAATCCTCCAAGAAGTAAGGTTGAATACTCTTGACCTGAACAGAAAGATGTAACATCTTGGTAAGGAAATAGAAGATATGAAAAAGAACCAAATCCAAAGTTTACAATTAATAATATAATAATTAAAATTTTTTTTAAAACGCATTGGATGGGATCAATAGAATGGAGATGACAGAGGAAAGAATCAACGAACTTGAAAATAGATCAATAGAGAATATCCAATCAAGATGGGTAAAAAATGGATAGAGCCTCAGGGACATATAGGACAATATGAAAAGTCTAACATTTATGTCATTGGAGTCCCAGAAAAAATGTAGAAAGAATGCAGTACAGAAAAAAATTTCAAGAAATAATGGCTGAAATGTCCCATATTTGGTGAAAGACATTAATGAATAGATTCAAGAAGTTCAGCAATTCCAAAGAGCATAAATCTGAAGAAATCTATACCACAACATATTATAATAAAATTGCTAAAAACTAAAGAAAAAAAATCCCCTTGGAAGTAGCAAGAGAGAGGGAGTATAGTGTGGGGAACAACATGAAACAATAAAGAAAGAACAAAAATCAACAAAATTGATAACAGAAAATCAATGGAGAAAAAAATGTTTCTCTGGAAGGGCAATAAAATTGGTAACTTCTAATATCATTGATAAAGAAAAAACAGGAAATATATAAGTTATTAATATCAAGAATTGAAGAGGAAATATTAGTACAGGATCAAAGAGACATTAAAAATAAATAGAAGGAATGCTGTAAACAACACTATGCATGTACATCTAACAAACTGCCAAAGCTCACCAAAAATAAGAAAGACTATTCCAGGACAACTGGTATAGTTTCTTCAACACATCAAGGTCATGACAAAAAGGCTGGGGGAAGAGACCATTCCAGATTCAAAGATACTTAAAAATAACAATTGCTAAAGCAATGGTTGAAACTTGATTTGATGCTGATTTGGGGGGAAAATCAGTTGTAAAATATTTTGAGGGAAAATTGGGGGAAAACTTTGATGATGGCCTACTTATTATATGATGTTAAAGAATTACTGTTAATTTTGTTAGGCATGATAATGTTATTGGGGTAATGGACAAAAATGTCCTTGATTTTTTGAAGATGTATACTAAAGTATTTAATTATGAAATGTTAGGGTGTTTGTAATTAAAAAAAAATTTCAGCAAAAGCAAAGGATTTGAATGAACAGTTCTCCAAAATGACCAACAAGCATATAAAGAGATATTCAATCTCACTACTTCTTAGAGAAATAGATATCAAAAACCATGTGCTATCACCTCACACCCATTAAGGTGGCCACTATAAAAAAAAATCTTGAACTAAATAATACAACATAATAAGGAAAAAACCAAACCAAAACAAAAGTAAGTAAGCGTTGATGAGGATGAAAAGAAATTGGAATCCTTGTGCACTATTGGTGGGAATGTACAATAGCATAGCTGCTATGAAAAATAGTATAAAGGTTCCTCAAAAATTAAAAATAAATTACCATATGATCCAGCAACCTCACTTCTGGGTATATATCCAAAAAAACTGAAAGTAGGGTCTCAAAGAGATATTTGCAAATCCATCTCCATAGCAGCATCATTCACAATAGCCAAGAGGTACAAACAACCCAAATGTCCATCAACAGGTGCATAGATAAACAAAATGTGGGATATGCATGCTATGGAATATTCTTTAGCCTTAAAAAGGAACAAAATCATGCTACAAGATGGACGGACCTTGAGGACATCGTGCTAAATGAAATAAGCCAGACACAAAAAGTCAAATACAGCATGATTCCACTATCCAGAGTAGTCAAATTCAGAAACAGAAAGTAGAATGGTGGTTGCCAGGGACTGTGGGGAGGGGAGAGAAGGAAATTGTCCAATGAGTATGGAGTTTTAGTTGTGAAAGATAAAAGCTTTCTGGAGATCTGTTGCACAACAATGTGAATATACATGACACTATTCAGCTGGGTAAGATGATATATTTTATGGGTTTTTTAAAACACAATTAAAAATTTTTACAACTCAGCAAGTAAAAGAAAGCAAATATGGTGATGTATTAGCAATTATCCCACCTAAGATGATGGATAAAGGGGTGTTCATTATATTAGTGGCTGTTTTCTCTATTTGGTTTTCACAGTAATTTTTAAAATTAAAAGTATAAGCATATAGTATTGTCCAGTATGTCCTGAATGTACCCAGATGTCTTGGGCCAATTATTCCCTTGTTCTGTGTTCACCTGGAAATCTCACCTGGAAAACATGTCTCGTTCTCACAGTGAGAATGCAAATTCAACTCTCAGGTTGCTGATGAGTGATGAGGATATTACTGGAGGGTTTGTATGGAGACAGAGAAGGTAATTATATCGCACCCAAAACTTCCTTAAAATCTCTCCCTGCCTCTGTGTCCCTACGCCTCCTTCTTCCTCCCACCTCCCCAGCCCTTCAAAGCCCCGTTTCCTACGGCAGTTACTAAGTCCTTCTCCCCACGTAGAGGATCTCTCTTCCCTCTAGGCTGCCATTGTCTTTTCTGTCCTCTCTCCCTCTTCCACATCTCCCCAAATCCTGTTCCCATCCATTCCCAACTCAGTAAGACAAAAACCTGAGGTCAGTCTGCTCATGTACCCCCTGTGGAAGCCTGGGTTCATCTAGCCCTAGGTACCAACTGTCAGGAGCTGCAGGGTAAAGTCGAATTTAACCGTGGAGTGATACTTAGACAAAGAGGGTTCAGAGCAGTGTTCTCTTGCTCTCTCTGAAGTGTTTATCTGAAATTCCTTAATCTGTGAAGACATTTTCATGTGAATCTTTTATTCACTTATCCCTTCATAGAACTGGCATACTTTCAAAGCACAAAAGATTACTGCAAGTCACTGTGGGCAAATAGTGGAGTGTAGATTCAGGACTCTAGGAAATACAAGAACATTACCATGCCCGCACATCATAGGAGAGGCTATCTTTTTATATCTAGATATCACTTACTTTCAGGGTGATAATTGATTTAGTGTCATGAGTCTACCACATATTTATTGACAACCATGTACAAAGCACTATTAGGACTTTGAGAAACTGCTTTTGACTTTTAAAAGAGGATTTATTTGCACAGCTACATCCGGAAATAGCAAATTGTTATCGCCTGCTTCTCTACCCTCCTGGTTGGAGCTTGGAAATTAAACCTTCAGTGCATTTACATAGAAGTAGGAAAATTTGTCTTCCCTGTATGAAGGGGTAAGTTAGGTCCAGGAGAGGGTGGCCACCTCTCACCACCCACCTCCACAGCTATTTCCACCTACACTCTGGACACAGGCCCACCCAAGCCTCCCCTGAGCCCCACCTGAGCCCCACCTGACTTTGATTGGGCGAGGAGACCTCGTTTCCCCAGGGAAAGCAGAGCTCCCAGAATTGACCCTGGAATTTAAGACCAGACATTCTCCCTGAGTCTCCTATCTCGTTTCCCCTGCCACTATCCAATGATCTATGTATGCACAACTTCCTTGAGGAAGTAGCTGTTCTTCCTTGGGGAGGGCCACCTCATAGGAGCAATCCCTGCCTGCCTAGGCACTGTGGCCCAGCCTTGGGTGTAGTATCTCTCTTCAGGCCAACTTCCTTACCAGTGGGACCCATCCCAGTGCCAAATCTAACCTCCCACCTACCACTGATTGCTCACCCTGAGGACTTGTGTCTGTGACTATAAGGCAGAAGAGGGAGATTTAGACTGGTCCTCCCGTCAGCATCGCCCTACCACATGTTTCTCTGGGCGCCACCGTTTCAGAGTCCCATGTGGGGCTCCAATCAGAAACCTGACTGGCAAGAAACTGGGATAAGACAGAGCTTCTTCACATTTGAACTCTGGGAAGCCAGAGAACGCCAAGTCTTTTCCATGCTTGAGCATCAGCCTGGTAGAGCTCAGAACATTTGGTGAGTCCCATATATAGATTCTGTAAGAGCTGAGCTTCCTGGTTTCTAAATGCAGTAATGTTTATCCACACTGTTGCCTTGGTAGAGTTCCCAGTCCTGATGATGCTTCCGAGTCACCTAGGGAGCTTATTATAGACTCCGGAGAGGCTGAGTCCGTGGCTTTGATAAGTTGGGGCCCAGGAATTTGTTTTTAAACAATGCAACTGCGGTGATTCTGAGGCAGCAGGTGCATGAGCTAGCATTTGGAAACAGTTCATGTGTGCCGTAGCCCTGGGTAAATTAAGAGCCCAGTTGATTTGGCCTCCCTGGGGCTTAGACGGTGATTGTCATTTAGGCTATTCTGAGTTGCTCTGGGACCCCTGAGAATCCGGTTTTCACAGTCACAGCATAGTTTTTTCAGAACACCAATTCTGCACAACTCCACCTCACCCTCCAGAACAGAAAGTGCCAAGAGGAGCAGGCAGAGCTGGCTGACGTAGTAAAGCTGTAAACACGAAGAGACACTTGGACAAACTGGCATTTCCCCTGAGCGGTTCTCCACAGCCCTTTAAAAGTGCAGCAAGGATGATCACATTTTTAATGATATCATTCTGCTTCTTTCCCATCTCCTGTTATCCCAAATGGCTTCTGTAGAGGACACTTAGTACAGGAAGTTCCAAAAATGCTGGGTACAGGCCAAAATCATCTTCATGGAATTTTCTGTTTGTTTGTGATGTTGCAAGGTTAGAAACTAAGACAAAGACTCCAATCAGAAGACAATAGAGCTGTCATTGTCATCAAGCCACTCATAAGGCCAAATTTTGGAATTCATCACAGTGCTACCGCAAATCCTGTCTAGATTTAATTGTACAATCACAAAAGAATGAAAACAAATTAAATGGCTGTCAATGGAGTACAGATTAATTGCATTATGATGCAACCATACAATGGAAAATTATGCAGCCCTAAAAAAGAATGAGAAAGTTTTTATGCTGTGATTTGAAAAGATCTTTATAGATAAAATGTTAATTAAAAAAATAAAAGCAAAATGCAGAATCAAGGAGAGAACATGTGTATTTATTTATATCTAACTACATGCACATTTCTGGAAAGATACATTAAAAAATAACATTATTTGCCTCTGAGGAGAAGTAAGTGGCTGGGAGAGAGGGTATGAGGGAAGATTTAATCTTTTAAATTTTAGCTAATGGATTACCTATTCAAATCATTAAATTAAAAATATATGTGCACGTGAACAAACTCAAGTATCTATGTCGATTGTGGGAACACAGGTAATCTGAATGGAGCTAAACTTAAAAGTATTTCTATTTAGTTCTAGTTTGCTTCTCTAATCATGTTTGGCTCACCCTAATTTTAGACCAAGTCTGAATTATATGAACACAGACCAGCTGGACAGCAGGAAGAAGCAGCTAAGAAGTCAGCCTGGGAAAGAACATTCACTTTGGGTGACTGATGTGCAGATAGTGAAGAGTGGCCGTGGTTTGCAGCCCACGCACCTCCTGAAAGTGACAGCATTAGAGTTAAGACACATTATAGGGGTGCCCTCGCATTTGCATACTCTCTAACAAAGAGTCTGATTCAATGCAAAATTATGGCAGTTGATTGCAAGAATGGCCCTAATTATTCCCCTCCTTGTGGCCTCCTTCTAATTTGATTTATAGCTCTTCTTATTTCTACCTCCCTTCGTATTGGGAGGTAGGGTCTACTCCCCTGCCCCTTGACTCTGGGCTGGCCTTTTGACTTGCCTTGGCTAATGCAATAAAGCAAAAGTAATGGGGTACCATATCCAAGCCTGGGCATCAAAAAGTCTTGAACACTTCATTTCCTCTCTTGAAACCTTGTCTTGGACGTGAGTCCAAATCTGGGCTAGGATATCCCCTGTTAGGATGAGAGACCACATGGACCCAGGCTAGAGCTCTGGGCATGTGAGAGAGCCCCACCAAGATCTGCAAAGCCAACCTACAGCTGAGTGCCAACTGAGTGCAGAGACTTGAGAGTGTCTGTCTGGGATCAGAGCTACCTAGCTGACTCATACAGGCATGACTTAAATAAAAGCTTAACTGTTTTAAGCCACTAGGTTTCATGGTTGTTTCTTACATAGCATGATTGTGGCAATAAATGACTGGCATAGAGCTCCTTTGCTATCCTCGCTTCTTTCCTTCCTGCCTTGGTACTATACAGTTGCCTTCTTACTGACTTGCCACCTCAAAATGCTGCTCTGGCATATTGACAGAGATAAAGGGACATTAAAAACAGCAGGTACAAGAAGATCACTCTGAACTTCCTTCTATTTCTTAAAAGCAGGAGATGATATTCCCATGTGAAAGATATCCTCCCTGCAGCAGAAGGAAAGTATCATTCTTATTATCAAAGACAGAAAGTTGAGGTGGGGGGAAATCTATACAAATCTTTTTAGACTAAATTTATCTTCCTAGCCTCTTCTCCACCCAATTAACTACCCTAGCCCAAGTCCCTTTGCCTTGTCACATTTTCATAATTTATTATTCTTTGTCTAATCCAATATGTAAGCTCATCTCTGTCTTCATTTCCTTAGGAAAGCTCCTATTCCATGGAAACCTTGTATTAAATACATTTGTATGCTTTTCTCCTGTTGATCTATCTTATGTCAATTTAATACTCAGGCCCAGCCAAAAAACCCTAAGAGGGCAGAGGTAAAGTGTTGCCTACCCAGCACCCATCATGTGTGAGATCATTAATATACAGTCCCTGACTCAAGGAATGGACGATCACATGGAGAAGCAGACAGACAGAAATGAATTGTGCACTGACCATCATGTCCGTATAGAAGAGGAGCACTCAGCCCAACCTGGAGGTTCAGTAAAGTTTACTGACAGTGATTTCTGAGCTGTCTTAAATGATGAATGCAAGTTTGTCAGGCAAAAGAATGTGCAAGGGATTTCCAGGCGATGGGTACAAAATAGGGAAAGGCATGCAGGTCTATGTGCCAAAGACCAGCAAGCAGGGAAATGTTCTGCCCTATTTCCTCCCATTTCTGACCACTTCTGGTCCCTAATCTCCATAGCTACCCTCCTGCTTCTTTTTCTTCCAGGTTGCCCCCAGTGATACAGTTTATAGCATAGTCTCTCATAACCTTGCTACGCAAAGTGTGGCCAACAGACCGGCAGCCTTAGCATCACTTGGGAACTTGGTAGAAATACACATCCTTGCGTCCTACCCTAGACCTGCATCAGAGTCTTCATTTCAGGCAAGATCCCCGGGTGGTTCATATGCATATTAAAGTTTGAGAAATGCTTCATTATACCACTGGTTTGTGTGGGAGGACTAACAACTTGCCTTATTATCTAATCAGGCTATATGAACCTTTTAATAGTAACATTTGCAGAATGCGATTCTACCAGCAGAAGGTATATTGTTTGTACCAACTACACTTTTAGACTGCCTTCTGATACAGCTATTTTTTTTGGCAACATATCTTATCTCCCTAATTAGATTGTGATCAAGGACTATGTTTCCTTGATTCATTACTCTTGAGCATCTAAGGGCAGAAGAAAAATGCTGAGATGGCAGAGAGAATCTTTCCTTTAGGAGTCTGCAATCTAGTAAGAGCATAAAGTTCACTGAGCTTCAAATCTTCTTCTGCTTCTTGCCAAGGGCTATCTTGCATAAGTTTCTCAATGTCACTGAACCTCGGTTTTCTAGTCTACAAAATGGGAATAACATCTAAGTTGCAGGTACGTTGTAAAGATTGGAGATGATATGTATACAATGCTCAGGATGGCTCCTGGGAGAGCTACGTTCACAAGAAGTAGCTATGATGGTAAATAATCATAGGAAGCATAAAAGAGGAATAAACACACTCTGATATTGCAGAAAAGAGAGAGGTTACATTTAATTAAGGGAATCAGACCAGGTCTTAAGAAAAAGCAGGTATTAGCAATGGAAGCTTAGCATTAGACAGGCAGAAATGATGGAGAGTTTTGTAAGTGAAGGAAATTAAAGAAATAAACCCATTCTCAGAGAGGAGATTGCATAAGGGAATATTTGGGAGACCAAGAACTCATCTGATTTTCTTCCCCTGATTCATAAATTTATGGGTAGGAACAGTCTTTTCAAAGGTAAAACAATGAGATCACTTTTTCAAAAACATTTATGCATTTTATACATTTAACAAGTTGCTTTTACAGTAAAGATTAAAATGACAGGAAATAAGATCTCCAAGGAAATCCGGGCCATATGTTGCTTCCAATTGTGGTTGTACATGCAGATTCAGCCATTGTGTTGGCTGCCTGCTGCCCAGACATATCAGGGTGAGCTCAGGACAGAGCCCTGCTTCAGCACGAATGCCTCTGCCTTCTCTTGCTAACACACATTCCCTCCGCCGCTTAGGAATGCACAGAGCATTTGCCAGGTCAGGAATGCCTGGGTATGACAGCACCACTTGCAAAGTAAAGAGTCTATTTATGAAGATAGTGGCAGTATCCAGGCCAAGCCCACCGTGGGAGAACCTTGGCTTCTAATTAGCAAGAGCAGCGCATTTTAATGAGGACGCCTCAGTAGGCAGTTGGCTCCTGCCTTGACTGCCAACGAATCTGGGGCAGAGGAAGTTCTGGCAGAGAGAACACAGAGCAGGTGAGGAGAACACAACAAAAAAATATACTCATCTCTTGGGAACTTTAAGCCTTAGAATTATTCCATTTCCCCATTATCCTGGCTATTGTCCCACAGGCTGTTCCTCTGACAGCAAATGCTCTTGGAAGGAGTGGTGGTCTTGGGTGAACCAAACTGAGCAGATGCATCAGTCTTGGCAGCCCTGAAACTATTGCTGGTAGGGGGAGCAGAGGCCTAAGAGGCATGGAGGCTCAGAAGTGGGTGTGTGTGATCTCTCTAGGAAGGCAATTAGACAGCTGCTACGGGGCTTGTGGAGGAGTCTGAATCCCTTGCATTTTTCTGGGTGGGCAAGAGAGAATAGCAATGGCTCAAGTCTCCATCAACCCTAGGGAAGCGATCTGGTACCATCAAAGGTAATTTAAGCCAGAACTTCAAAGTCTGTTGCGGGATGCGGATGGGTATACTCCTGGTGGATGAGGCAGAACTCCAGCATCTATGTTGTTCATGAATTCTGTCTCGAGAAGAATGATCATCCTACTGGAAAGGGTGAACGACCACTCACAGAAGAGGATGCATGTTCCAACATGCACATGGAGGAACTGCGAGAACACCCCAGTACTTTAATGACTGAAGTCTTAAGTCCGTGCAAAGTTCACCCCCAAGTACCAAGAGAACGTGTAACTCAGATGTTTGCAGTCCAGTTGGTTGTCTCTGATGCATCAGGAATAATAACAGCACTGGAAAGCTGAGATTATTTTCATAAATATTAATAGAAAGAATTCCTGGGCGCGGTGGCGCACACCTGTAATCCTAGCACTCTGGGAGGCCAAGGCGGGAGGATCGTTTGAGCTCAGGAGTTCAAGACCAGCCTGAGCAAGACCGAGACCCCATCTCTAATTAAAAAAAAAAAAGGGATTCCTAAAATTACAGACCTGTGAGTTTGGCCATGAGCCCAAACAAGGCAAACCATGGGATTTTTAAAGGAATGTTTGTGGACAACTTGAGGAGAAAGATGTGATCTTTAGGAATAGCCACAACATCACTACCAAAAAAAAATGTCATGATAGAGAAAATTATCCCTCAATATCTATCCTCTGTCTTTTCCAAAGTAACAGAAATTTCAGCAGAACAAACAGATGCTGTATTAGTTTCCTCTTGCTGTTGTAAAAAACTCAACACAAATTTTATGGCTTCAATCAACACAAATTAATTACTTTATATGAGTCTGGAGGCCAGAGCTCTAAAATGAATCAGCAGTGCTGCCTTTCTTCTGGAGGCCAGAGATCTGTTTCCTTGCCTTTTCTAGAAAGAGATCACCTGTATTCTTTGGCTTATGGCCCCTTCCTCCATCTTCAAAGTCAGCAACACAGCATCTTCAAACCCCTTTCTCTCTTTCCCCCCTCCCAACTTTCATTGTTTGCCTTCTCTCGCTCTGACTCACCTGTGTCCCTCTGAGAAGAACCCTTGTGATTACGTTGGGCCCACCCAGATAATCTGGGATAATATTCTCATCCCCAAACCCTCAATTTAATTGCATCTGCACGCTGTCATGTAAAGTAACATATTCACAGGTTCCCGGGATTAGGACATGAACATCCATTCTCCAGCCTGCCTCAGCTGCCCACAATGAAAGCTCAGTTTCCCAGCCTTGCTTGCAGCTAGGTTTAGAACATGTGACCAAGTTCTTGCAGTGGATATGGGCAGAAGTGAAATATTCTCCTTCTGAATCATGCTCTTAAAGGAAGTGCATGCTGTTTGTTGAAAAGTGAACGAGGGAGCCCTTTTGGACCTAGCAGATGAGGCCAGTACCTGGGTGTGGTCCGGCAACAAGAGCCTTACACCCCTGATAATTTCTTGGAGCAAACTCACCGCACCAGCTTGGACTTTTACGTGAGGAAAAAAGAAACTTCTATCTTGTCTAAGCTATGCAGACAGAATTATAACCTACTTAACACATTTTTTCAGTTAGACCAGAGAACTATAATTGACGGAATGTTTTGAGACTTCAAGAGTACTTATTAAGCTCTCTTATGTATCCTTGTGCTCAACATGGAGAAATATGGGTTAAAGCCAAGAATAATTAGGTGGGGTTATAACTGCTTGAGTGACCAGAAAAGTACAGATTAATGTGTTGGTATTAATCTCTACACAGAGGTTTTAATGTGATGGCCCTGCTATAGTCCATGCGCCAGACAGGTCAGATAACAGCTGAAATATTTAATTTTCTTCCTCCCTGCAAGAACCATCTGCATTCCTCTTCCTGCCTGGAAAGTCCTCAGTTTCCTTCCTGCCTCCTAGGTATTGCTGCTCCTTCTCGTGGTGGGGGTGGGCTGAAGCCTGCGTGAAAGATGAGCACTAAATGGTGCTGTACGCCAATTTGGTTCAGGATAAATACCAATTAGAGACCATTAAAAAGTACTTCCCAGGTAGAAAGAGTACTGACCCCCCTCTTGGTTCCCAGCTCATGGAGGTGTTCACTTGTTCAGTTGATAGAACTCTGGGGACAGATGATTAAATAGGACATGATCTCCAAATCGCAATGGCTAACCCTGCCAGAAATCTGTGCTGAGTCTCTAAGTTGCTCAGGAGCAAGAGCTCACCAACAGAGTTAGGAAAATGATCAGAAAAAATTCAGTGTTTCAAGTGATCTTGATGATATTTTCCCCGTGTATAAGTGTTATATTGAATCCTGCTGGTGTTCCACAAACACAAATTTAACAGCTCCCATTGAATGGACGCTTGCTGCGTGCGTTTCCAGAGCTTTATATACAGCACATTAGGCAGATGCATTTCTGTTTCATAGCAGGGGAAACTGCAGCTCACAGCCCTTAAGTGATTCGTGCAGTGTCATTTGGGTCAAGGTGGGAGGCTGGGATTTGAACTAGGGTTCCAGAGTATGTATTCTTTCCACAAGGCCTCCCTAGTATCGTGGTAATAACAGCAAAAAGAAAGAGCTCTGAAAAGGAGTTACTTTAAATGTTCCACATTATCCATTGCAATCTTGTCCGTGTCACCATTTTTGTCTCTCTGTCACCACTCCGTACTGAAATGACAGGAGGTTTGACATCAGGCAGCTGTCCCCGGCCCATTTGCACGCACACATAGAAAGCCACAAAGATTCCAAGGACACACAGGGACCTTCATGTGTCTGGTGCTTTGTGCAAAACTCTCTTCTTCGCACACGAACTCCAGCAATTTTGCTTCAAATGAAGGGGAGTCCATCTGGGGGACAGTCATCCATTGTTGTTCCGAAGAGTTGCTCTCCTCCATGGGGGCTGGCGGACAGGTACAGATTGCTGCGAATGCCTCAATCTTTTCCTGGGCTCATGGAATACTCTGCACAGGGCAGCAAAGGAGTGGAGAGTCCCAGGTCTTGCAGAAACTCCTATGTTTTCTTTCTCAAAATGGAGAATTGGGCTTCCTATTCAATCCACTGTCTTACACACACTAGAGAAACCAATAAATATTTGCTGAATGAATAAATATTAATTAGGTACCCATAGCACATGGGAGCAAACCACAGGACAGGATCCAGTCTCTCTTACAAGCTGAGCCAAAATCCAAGGCACCAAAATAGGACAGAGAGGTAGTAGAAAATTGGATCATTGGGTCACTGAGAGAACTGGTGGTTACTTTAGGTGCTGTGTCTAAAGTAACAATACTGATATAACCCTAACCTTGTCTAATGCCTCAGTTTACTTGGGTGCCAAATGAAGCGCCTGGTTTGGGTGATCACTAAGGATTCTATCACATGGATTTTATAAAGTAATATATCACTTTTTAGGAGACAGAAATGACAAATTTTCTCACCAATGAAAGCTTTACTCCCCACCCCCGACCGGAACTGAAACAATTTAAGGAATTAGATCTGAACTTCTCATTCAATTCCTGATTTTTTTTTAAAGCAAACTGGCAAAAAATGGTGATTCTAGAACCAAGAACAAAAATTAAGTCATTTCATAAAATTAGAGATTTATTCTGAGTGACACATTAATAATGGAGCAAGAGTACTGAATAAATTGCATTAACTTTGTCACTTCATAACAATAGGACACCAAAGGGGTGATTAAATTTATCTCCTTGACACAAGTGATAACTCCATACCAAATGCAGTGTTAAATTGCATAGAAAATGCCATCTTTCCTCGTCCTATCTTGAAAATATTAGCTAATGACACATAAGAAGTAATTAACAGATTCCTAAACTGGGGCTTATTGAGCAGCTCAAATTAAACTGAGCTTCTTTTTTAAATTCATATTTATTTTTACAAAGTAATAAATGCACATAGTAAAAAAGAGGGAACTGAAAAAGATGAAAAAGCTGTTGTCCCCTGTTTGTGTACCTCCTGTCTCTAGCCACACTCCCCAGACTCGTTTACCTTCCATTTTTAAGCTGTTTCTTCTAGTATTTATTTCTGTACTTGTAAATAATTTGCTTATACAAATGATATCTGGGTTCATCAAATTAGGTATCTATTCATCTTTCTATTTTGGAAGATGAGAATTTCATGCTCTTATGCTCCTCTCTTTTCGTCTCTATCATTACTGTTCATCTCCATTTTTGCTAGTTTGCATTTAGTACTTTCATTGTTATAGCTATATAAATAACATTCATTACTATTTATTAACAGTAGCACACTGCTAGTGAATTAAGAGTAGTATACTCTTAATTAAATAGTAACAGTATTATTAGTAGTAGTGGTAATACTGAGTAGCATATACCCTTAAGGGAATTAAGAATAATAGTATAATATTATTTTTCCTTTGTTGTACAACTTTTCATTTTTCCTAGAGTTGATAATTATTTTGGTCTTTTTAATTATCTTCTATTTTTTTTTAAATCTATGCTGAAAGTTATAGGCAATAGACTAGGTGATAAAATCCTGTTGACATCCTAGAACCTTAAGCTAAAAGTAATAAGATAAAAACTAAAAGAGCCAGGCACAGTGGCTCATACCTGTGATCCCGCTATTTGGAAGGATGAGGCAAGAGTATCGCTTGAGCCCAGGAGTTCGAGGCCAGCCTGTGCAACACAGTGAGATACCGTCTCTTAAAAAAAAGAAAGAAAGAAAGAAAAGTAAAAGTGTTAAATGTACACATGCTGCATTTAACCTTATAAAAGAATTGTATACGTGCCAGATGGAGACCTGACTTGAACTAGAGAGAGAAATAGCTGAGGGAAAGAGAGCTGTTCTTTGACTGATCTCAAACTCCACACGGGTAAATAGTATGATTGAGACATTAGCATACAATCTTAGGCTGTATTAGTTGGAATATATGCTCCCGAACAGGAACGATCATAGTCCTATTTTATTCATGTTGCCTAACGCACCCTATTCTGTTTCCACTTTTTAAGAAAATTAAAATGAACCGAAGTATACAGAATACATTGGCTGGGATCATGAGAGTCTACAAATCATGTTTACGAGAAATAATTGAAGCAAATTGAAATATTTAGCCTGGAAAAGTCCTAGGGGGAAGTTACAAATGTCTTCAAATATTTGAAGGGCTGTTGCATAGAAAATGAAATCGATTTATGTTGTTTGACGCCAGAGGCAGATGTAGGACCAACCACTGAGTGTCAGGTGGCAGACTCAGTCCGGTGAACACAGAACTTTCTACCACCTGGGTCTATATAATAGTTGTGATTGACACTGCTCCTGTCTCTGCAGCATCTCTCTCTCTCTCTCTTTTTTTCTTTTTGGTAATAAATGTTTAAGCTAGCCCCTGGCTGTCCAACTGAAGATGCATTTTCTACTCTCCATTGTTATGGTTGTGGAATGGGGTCCAGGTTGTGGAATTAGGTTCAGCCAGCGGGATCTATACAGAAATGATGTGTGGCACCAGTTGTCCATTCCTTTAAAAGGAAAAGAGTGTGTTCTTTTCCTCTCTCTCTCTCTCTCTCTCTCTCTCTCTCTCTCTCTCCCTCTAGCCTGGAATGTGATCATGATGAATCTTTTTTGATCATGTGGACAAATCTAGAAATTTCAGAGCAATGGGATGGAAGGAGCTTGAGTTCCCAATGCTATAGACCTACCTTCTCAGCCTTGGACCACGTGAACTAAGTAAGAGGGAAATTTTCTATCTGGTTAGACTCCCTCTCTGGTTAAAATTTCCATCTGGTTAAGCCACATGTTAGGCTAGTTGCCATCTATGTATTAAATAATAGTGATATTTCCAAAGAGTGGTCTTCAGGAGGTCACCACAGAGCCCTCCATTTCCCTTACATTCAACCACTTGCTGCCTTAATACTGCCCTTCTAGCCCCTTCCCTTCTCTCCGTTCTTACTCTCGCTACCTTGCTTCAGCCTGCTATCTGCTCTTGCCTGGATTGCTGGAGAAGATCCTCAAAGTGGCACGCTGCCTACAGTCCCACCCCACATTCTCTCCATCTTATCCGCCACATTACCACGTCGGAAATAATATTTTGTTAACCCAAATCTTATTGTGTGCCTGCTCTTCTTAAATTCTTTCCATTACTTCCCATCTCATTTAAGTTAATGGTGTGGTAGGAAGAATAATGTCCTCCTCCCCTAAAGATGTCTACGTCTTAATTCCCAGAATCTGAGAATAGGTTGCCTTACTTAGAAAATGTGACCTTGCAAATGTGGACTAAACTAAGGATCTGGAGATTAAGGATCTGGGGGGATTATCCTGGCTTATCCCAGTGAGCTCAATGTAATTGCAAAAGTCCTTGTAAGAGGGAGGCAGGATGGTGAGAGTTGGAAAAAGAGATGGAAGTAGAGACTGGAGCGATGAGCCTTGAAGATGGAGGAGGATTCCACAAGCCAAGGAATGCAGACAGCATCTCCCAAACTTGGGAGAAGCAAGAAAAGTGTTTTCCTCTGGAGCCTCTGGAAGGGACACAGCCTTACCAACACCTTCATTTTAGCCTTGTAAGTCTCATGCTGTGCTTTTGACCTTCAGAACAGGCAGATAACAAATTTGTGTTATTTTAAGCCACTAAACTTGTGGTAATTTGTTATAGCCGCAATAGGAAACAAACACAGATGGCTTTTATCAGATGACCTTTGTTCATGTCCCTTGCCCCATCTCTCATCAATTCCCTGCTTCCACACTCTTATGTTCCAGTCTTTTTTCAATGATTTATAGTTCCCAGAAAACAACGGATTTTGTTTATGCTTTTTCTCTATGACAATTTTTCTTGTCATCTTGCCTTCTTTCTTTTGTTTGACTAATTTTTAAAATCTGGGCTTTGACATGAGTTCCCCTGAGAAGACTTCGCTGATCACAGAGTGGCTTTGGTGCCCTTTTTTGGACAGACCTTACCTTGGCATTTGTACGTATCACTATCATAGCACCTGGCTCATTCCATTCCTGAATTGCTTTGCTTCCAGTAATTTCAGAGCCTAGCATATATGTCAATAAATATTTGCAGAATGATCACTCACTGGAAGTAGTCAAGCAGAGGTTAAGACAACTAGTAGAGTTACTATAAAAAAAAATGGGCTACTATAGTGGTTGGGAAAGGGCACCCTTTTATTTGAAATGCCTTATATGGAATACTACTGCTATAATTTGGATGTTTGTCTCCTCCAAATCTTATGTTAAAATTTGATCCCCAGGGTTGGATGTGGGGCCTAACGGGAGGTGTTTGGGTCATGGGGGCAGATCCTTCACGAATAGATTAATCACTTCCTAGGGAAGGGGGTGAGTTCCCTCTCAGTTAGAGCCTGGCACCTCCCCTACTCTCTTTTGTCTTCCTTTCCCTGTGTGATCTCTGCAGACCTGAGCTCCCCTTCACCTTCCACAGTAAGTGGAAGCAGCCTGAGGCTCTCATCAGGTGCCAGCACCATGCGTCCTGTACAGCTGCAGAACCGTGAGCCAAATGAACCACTTTTCTCTATGAATTACCCAGCCTTGGGTCTTCCATTAGAGCAACATGAAGGAACTAAGACAACTACCCATCCCTTCCTTGCAGCCGCCTTGGCCTAGTCAACTCCTACTCATCCTCGAAATCTTTCTAAAAACACACATACCATCTTTATTGAGATATAGTTCATATATAAAACTCACTCATTTAAAGTGTGCAATTCAGTCGCTTTTAGTCTATTCACAGAGTTGTGCAACCATCACCACAATAAATTTTACAACATTTTGATCGCCCCCAGAAGAAATTCTGTACTTATTGAAGTCATTTCCCATTCCTGCACAAGTCTCCCAGACATACAAAACCACTAATTACTTTCTGTCTCTATAGAGTGTCCTACTCTGGACATTGGATATAAAAGGAATCATACAATGTATGGTCTTTTGTTGCTGGCTTCTTTTACTTAGCATAAGGCTTTCAAGGTTCATCCATGTTACAGCATGAATTAGTACTTCATTCCATTTTACAGCTGAATAATATTCCATTGTATGGATATAACAAAATTTTAAATCCATTTGTCAGTTGATGGACATCAGGTTGTTTGAACATTTTAACTATTATGAATAATGCTGCTATGAGCATTTGTATACACATTTTTGTGTAGATATATGTTTTCATATCTCTTGAAAGTTTGTCAATACCTTTTTTAGTGTTAGTTGAAATAATTGTGTGGTTTTTGTCCTTTATTCTATTTGTATGGTGTATTATTACACCAATGAGTTTTTTTATATGTTAAACCAACCTTGCATTCCTGGGACAAATCTCACTTGGTCCTGGTTTGTAACTTTCTTTATATAATAGTGGATTTGGTTTGCTAATATTGTGTTGAGGATTTTTGCATCATATTCATAATAGATATGGTTCTGTGGGTTTTTTTCTTGTGATATCTTTGTCTGGTTTTGATATCAGGGTAAAACTGGCCTCACAGAACATAGTAGAAAGAGATTTTTCTGTATTTTGGAAGACTTAGTAAAGTGTTATTAATTCATCTTAAAATGTTTGGTAGAATTCACCAATGAATCCATCTGGACCTGGACTTCTCTTTTGGAGAAGTTTTTTTTTCTTTTATTACTAGCTCAAGCTCTTAACTTCTTATAGGTCTATGTAGATTTTCCATTTCTTTTATAGTTATTGTTGGTGGTTTGTATCTTTGTAGGAATGTGTCTATTTTATTTAAGTTTTCCAATTTGTTGTTCACAGTATTCTTTATAATCATTTTTATTTCTGTAAGATAAGTAATAATTCTCCTCTTTCATTCTAGTTGTCAGTATTTTGAGCTCCTCCATCATCACCCCCTGGTCAGTGTAGCTAAAGTTGCTTAAAGTCTAACTAAACTGTCAATTTTGTTGATATTTTCAACAAACTAGCTTTGGGTGTTTTGTTTTCTCTATTTTTTTCTATACTCTATTAATTTCTTCTATAATCTTGATTATTTCCTTTCTTCTGCTTGCCTTAAGTTTAGTTTGCTCTTTTTTTTCCAGTCTCTTAAGGTGGAAAAAAGTTATTGACCTGAGATCTTCCATTTTATTTTATTTTATTTTATTTTATTTTATTTTATTTTATTTTATTTTATTTTATTGAGACAGAGTCTCGCTTTGTTGCCCAGGCTAGAGTGAGTGCCATGGCATCAGCCTAGCTCACAGCAACCTCAAACTCCTGGGCTCAAGCAATCCTCCTACTTCAGCCTCCTGAGTAGCTGGGACTACAGGCATGTGCCACCATGCCCAGCTGATTTTTTCTATACATATTAGTTGGCCAATTAATTTCTTTCTATTTATAGTAGAGTCGGGGTCTCACTCTTGCTCAGGCTGGTTTTGAACTCCTGACCTTGAACAATCCGCCCGCCTCAGCCTCCCAGAGAGCTAGGATTACAGGCGTGAGCCACCGCGCCTGGCCTTCCTTTTATTTTAATATAGGCATTTTACAGCTATAAATTTCCTTCTAAGTACTGATTGAGCTAAATCCCATAAGTTTTGTAATGTTGTGGGGTTTTCTCATTCATCTCAAAGTATTTTCTAATTTCCCTTGCAATGTATTCTTTGACTCATTGCTAATTTGGAGTGTGTGGTTTAATTTCCACATTTTTGTGGCTTTCCCAAATTTTTTTTCTGTCATTGATTACTAGTTTTATCCCACTGTCATCAGAGAATACACTTTGTATGATCATTACTTTAATTTTTAAAAATCTATTGATGCTTGTTTTATGTCCTATGGCTTATCCTGCATTATATTTCATTGTGCTTCAAGAAGAATTTGTATTTTGCTATTGCCAGGTGGAGTGTTTTATAGATATCCGTTAGTTCTATTTGATTGACAGTTTTGCTCAAGTCTTCTATTTCCTTGTTGATCTTCTGCTTAGTTGTTCTGTCCATTTTTGAAAATAGAATATAGAAGTCTACAGTTATAATTATAAAATTTCCTTTTATTCTTTTCAATCCTGTCAGTTTTTACTTCATGTACTTTGGGGCTTTGTTGTCAGGCGATTATAATTGTTATATCTTCATGATGGATTGACACTCATCGTTAAAAATGTTCTTCTTTATCTCTAGTAACATGTTTTGTTTTGAACTCTATTTTGTCTGATATGAATATAGCCACTTCAGCTTTCTTATGATTACTGTTTGGATGATATATATTTTTCATCCTTTTATTTTCAACCTGCTTATATCTTTGAATCTCAAGTGTCTGTCCTGTAGACAGTATACAGTGGATTCTGTTGTTTGAATCCAGTCTGGCAATCTCCGCTTTTTGGTTGGATTGTTTAGCCCATTAATATATAATGTTATTATGTAGTTGGATTTATATCTGTACTTTTACCTTTTTTTTTTTTTATACATCTTATGTCCTTTTTGTCCCCCATTCCTCCCTTATTGCTTTCTTTGCATTCAGTGAATATATTCTAGTATAACATTTTAGTTTCTTTAATGATTATTTTCACTGTATTGTTTGAGTTTTTTTCTTAGTGGTTGTGTATGTGTGGCCATATATCATATACATCAGAACTTATCCAAACTACTCCAGATTTGTACTAACTTAATTCCAATGAGACACAGAAATCTTACTCCTATAAAACTCCACTTCTTCTTCCTCGTTTTTGTGCTATTATCATTATACATGTTACATCTATATATGTTACAAACCCAGTGATACACTGTTATAATTATTACTTTATATAATTTTATGTATATTAAAAAATATGAAAATGAAGATCAAATATACACTCATGGAGTTTGTTATATTAACCTTATTTCCAATTTCTGGTTCTCTTCATTTATTCCTGTGGATCTGGACATAATCTGGTGTCATTTACTTTCAATACAGCTTTGTTCCCATCCACTCCCTTTACATTGTTATTGTCAAATATATTACATTTCTATATGCTATAGGCCCAACAATATAATTATATACATATCATCTTATACAATTGCTTTTAAAAATCACTGAAAAGCAAAAAGAAGACAGAGACAGGTACACTGTCTTTTAAAAGTACATTCATTACATAGGTAAAAAAAAAAAAAAAAAAAAAAAAAGTACATAATTATCTTTTCTGGTGCACTTTGTTTTTGTTTTGTTTTGTATTGACTCGAATTACTCTGTGGGTAATTCAAGTACTCTTGAATTACTTACTTTCATCCTAAAGAAGTTCCTTTATTATTTCTTGAACCCACAGGGCAAGGGAACCTGGTGGGGAAGAAAGTGGTTTCCTGCAAAAATGAACAGCAAAGAGAAAAATGGAGAAATGGAGAAATGGCATGAACTCAAACAGGCAAATGACCAGCCACCTACTTTACAAAGCTTGTGTAATTACTTTCCTGGAAATTTGAGTAGCCTACTTTACTAATTTATTGAATTTCTACTATTTGCCAGTCTTGGGTCTTATGTTTTCCAAATGTAAATTCATTCAGTCTTTATGAGATTACCTTATTATATAATGGTTAAGAGTTTTGAATCTTCAAACAGATAGAGATGAATGCAAATCTTGAATATTTCATTTACAGAGTCTGTGACTTTGGGAAAATTACTCAACATCTCCAATTTCATTTACCCATCTAAAATAGGGAGAGAAATATAGTACATGTTGACTATGGCTACATGACAGTTACATGAGAAAAATGCATGTAAAATGTTTAGTCTCCCATACAAATATTCAGTAAATGGCAGGCATTAAAACATCTTTCCTCTTCTTACCCAAGTATGATTTCCTGGCCCACAGATAGGCAGTGATGCAAACCTGGCCAATCCAAGCCCTTTCCTGTATGTTTTTCTACCTGGAACTGAAGAGGAAGAGGGCTCTTTGCTCTCTGCTGAGGATATTATCTTACTTGCTTAATTAAGCAAGACCCAGATGGGTTTTGCCACTTGCAACCAAAAGCCTTGACTTATATACCTAACTTTTCCCTATGATCTTGGCCACAGTCTTTCCAGTCCTAGAACTTTATTACTAGCTTTTTAATGAACAGAATTTTAAAAATGCCATGATACTTTTGCTTTGTCTTATTTCTTTCCTTTTTAAAAGGTAATAATCTTTTAGTGGCACAGAGGGTCAACAGAAAGAAGGGATGAGAATAGGAAGGTATTTAGAAACTGTGTCACTGTGGAACATTGTAAACAATTGGGTGTTTACTCAGAAAAAAACAAAAAACAAGAACAGCCTAGGGGAAGGGGTGGTAGATGTAAAGATGTTTACAATTATTTGTAAAGCTTTTATGTGGAGAGAGTTGTTGTTTGTGATCTTGGATGGCCATTAATTCCCATGGTTGGAATTTTTTTTTTTTTTTTTTGAGACAAGGTCTTGCTCTGTCACCCAGGCTAGAGTACAGTGGCATCACAGCTCACAGCAACTTCAAACTTCCAGGCTCATGCAACCCTCCTGCCTCAGCCTCCCCAGTAATATTGGACTTCTGATTTTGACCATGACAAAATAACAGATAGTGGCCTAAATAAACAGAGAGATAGACCCTGGCTCTGGGGAAATGGCATTGTTATACATTGTTTGTGTTTACTTTTCCTAAATAAACAAATAATGTTTAAACTATTACACAATAATATGACAATTATAATTGCAACCACTTTTTAGGGCTGGGTGTGACCAACAAATTAAATTCCTAAAAGGTCACCTCTGATCTTGGCACTTCTCTGTTCAAAAACTTCTTGCTTGCAGGGCCAGGAGTAAACAACTCTGGCATTCACAGGCCCTCTACCATTGGACTCCAATCTCTCTTTCCACATTCACCTCCTGCGTGCTCCCGCATATACACCCTATACTCTAGCCACACTGGATTCCTTGCCAGTTCCCAATGTGAGATTTTGACCTTTATGCCTTGGCTCATGATACTCCCTGCCTTTCGCTGACTCTTCACCTTGCCCCACCTGCCATCCTTAGCTGGGGCCCGGCTCCCGGTGCCTCTCCGTACAGCATGGTGTACTCAGTACACGTGAGGGGTGGCAAGTAGTTGCTGAATGAAGGAGAGAAGAAAAGTAGTTCATTGACACCAGTCCCAGAGGATAGGGAAAGTGGATACATGTAAATACAAACAGGGATAAAATATATGTTTAAACAGTGCAGGCAAATCTCCTTAATTGGCAGGCCTCTTTGGATACAGATTGTCATAGTGAATTAAAGCCATAATCATTGCAATTCTGGGGGATTCAGAGACATTTAGTAATTGTTGGGCATTTATTTGTTTCTTCTACTGTTTACTTATAGAATCACAAAATTTTTTAGCATACAGATGGTCAGTGAAGAATTGGATTGATTTATTGATTCAAGCATCCTCTATTATAGTCAAAGGAGAGTTTTGAAATAATCTAGACAAGGAACAAAGAGCTTCAAATCCATTGTTTTAAATTGGTTGAACTAATTCAGGGTATATATATCTATGATGGCTTCATGAGGGTATGACCAGTATAGTTGCCTGGGCCTCCACACTGAGAACGACTCATGCTTTGTTCAATACTCTACTGTTGCAGTCTTGAAATTCTTACTAATTTTGAACAAGGAGCCCTGCATTTTTATTTTGCACTGGGCCCTACAAATTATGATATGTAACCAGTCCTGCATATATACCATCATGCTCCAACATTCCCTCCTTCTGTGCACCTCTCCTGCCATAAGACAATTCATCTGGCTGGGGACAGCTAGAAAGCATTGCACTAGGTAGGGATTGCATCTTCTTACCCCTCTGCCCTTTAGGATTCTTTCTCCATCCTCCCACCAAGATCCCTATTATGAAAATCCAGAGACTTCTAAGATAGTCCAAGTTCCCCATTTTACATACAAGAAAACCAAGATCTGGAGAGGAAAGGTCCTCCAGGTATGACTTAAATAATTTAAGTATCCTTTTCCAGGTATCTTATCTTTCCATTATACAAAATAAAAATTATAACAGGCAGCACAGAAAGAATCATATCAGGGGAGTTAACAACCAGTCACTTGACATGGTAGGATACAGGATCTGGACCTGCTTCTAGCTCAGATAGAGCCTGATTTTAGTCCTAGGCAGAGTTCCAGGTTCCTCAGCTCTCTACCAGCAATACTTCTACCTTTGTCCCTATTTCAACATCCCAGGCTCTGAAGAATTAAAATCTTTGAGGTTATATCCCTCACCCAGGAGTCCTTAAAAAAAAATACTCTCTAAGTCCCTAGGCATCTTGCTTTTTGAGAAGAGGCCCGTTTCACTTTTGGTACACCTTGGTTATTAGAAAGTATATTCTCTTTATAAAACACAGAAATCAGCCTCTCTACAAATTCCAACCAGCCTAGGTGCCATGGCTCACGCCTATAATCCTAGGACTCTGGGAAGCTGAGGCAGGAGGATTGCTTGAGGCCAGGAGTTTGAGAGCAGCCTGAGCAAGAACAAGACCCCCATCTCTACACAAGATTAAAAAAATTAGCCAGGCATGGTGGTGCCCACCTATAGTCCCAGCTACTGGGGAGGCTGAGGCAGGAGGGTTGCAGGAGCCTGGAAGTTTGAAGTTGCTGTGGGCTGTGATGCCACTGTATTCTAGCCTGGGTGACAGAGCAAGACCTTGTCTCAAAAAAAAAAAAAAAAAAAAAATTCCAACCATGGGAATTAATGGCCATCCAAGATCACAAACAACAACTCTCTCCACATAAAAGCTTTACAAATAATTGTAAACATCTTTACATCTACCACCCCTTCCCCTAGGCTGTTCTTGTTTTTTGTTTTTTTCCGAGTAAACACCCAATTGTTTACAATGTTCCACAGTGACACAGTTTCTAAATACCTTCCTATTCTCATCCCTTCTTTCTGTTGACCCTCTGTGCCACTAAAAGATTATTACCTTTTAAAAAGGAAAGAAATAAGACAAAGCAAAAGTATCATGGCATTTTAAAACTTCTGTTCATTAAAAAGTTAGTAATAAAGTTCTAGGACTGGAAAGACTGTGGCCAAGATCATAGGGAAAAGTTAGGTATATAAGTCAAGGCTTTTGGTTGCAAGTGGCAAAACCCATCTGGGTCTTGCTTAATTAAGCAAGTAAGATAATATCCTCAGCAGAGAGCAAAGAGCCCTCTTCCTCTTCAGTTCCAGGTAGAAAAACATACAGGAAAGGGCTTGGGTTGGCCAGGTTTGCATCACTGCCTATCTGTGGGCCAGGAAATCATACTTGGGTAAGAAGAGGAAAGTGCCATGAGGATCTCATGGATGGGGGAGGAAGGTGAGTGCTCCTCCCAGAAGCCAAGGGTGCTGGGCAAACAAAAATAAAGGTGCCCTACAGTGGATGAGCCAAACATTCAAAGAAAGACACTAGGCATTATTATTATTCAAATGAAAAGGAAAGTAGAAAGCACTACAATATTCTAAGAATAGAGTTGATGAGACAGCAGCAATGCCAGAAAAGAAAAAACTCTTTAATTGCCTAATGAGTAACGTATATGTTTTTTTAAAAGAAAGATAAATGAGTAATGATGACACGAAATGTTGAGTATGTTGATTGTTTTCATTGATATCCACTAAGAATGAAATTTAATATTTCATGCTGGAAAAGGATTATAATTATTTAGGTTCATTTTATAATAAGTTCTGAAACCTGTGCTAATAACATGAGCTGATATGTGTATGAAAAGGTGCTTGGAGACTTTAAAGCAGAAACCACTTATGACCACATGATAGGGGAAAAGAGCTGACTGCTGAGGCAATAGGAACTGGCTGAAAGGGTCTCCTGCCTTTGTTGTTGTCGTTCTGCTGCCCCGGGCAGCCATCCCAGGGAAGAGGCATGCAGATCACAGAGCATGTGCGGTGGGCAGACACATACCCTGCCTTTCTGATCCACTATTTTCTTGAGCACTGGGAAAACCCAGAGGGGGACACTTCATTTGTCCAATTAAAGATGGGGTTTCATTGAGTACTGCCTCAGAGCCCGCAGACCACAAGCCTAGATGCATTAGTGGCTGCCCAGAGCCGACAAGGTGGCTAAAATGTCAGCGAGCATGGCCACCAGGCGGTTCTCTTTTCCTTGTGGTCGGAATCCATTGAGTTAACAGCCCAATCTGACCACACAGGCTTGAACAGTGTGCAAGGGAGCGACTGAGAGGAAGTTAGCCAATGTTGGATCCTGGCCAACCAACCTTCTAAGAAAATGTGCCAACAAGGGGCGTGGGCCTTGCAGAGAGAAGCTCGCCTCCCCTGACTGCTTCTCATGGAGGCAGAATGCAGCAGCAGACAAAACGCTCCCACTGGCCCCAAACAAATGCTTCCTGCCCCTCCAAGCCTACAGCGAAATTGCTTTGACTGGGGCCTCTTGAGCTGAAGGGAGATCAATACGGCTGCCCAATAGATAATTGTGACTCGGGGCTCTTCGGATAGCGTCTCTCAGAGGGCTGTGGCTGTCTACACAAAATGGAAAAATGCTGTTACACATTGAAACTTTTGATATTTTACTTTCCAAGGGGAACCACTGTGGGCGTTTAAAAAAATCAATTAGCAAATATTTATCAAGCAGCTTTTACCTGCAAAATAGTGCGCTAAACTGTTGTGGATTCACAGGAGTGGTGTAATTAAGATGCACACATGACATTAACTATTTTGCAACCAATACATCTAAGTTTATATATCAAATGACTTTTTCAGAACAATTACTTCGAGAGACAATACTCTTAGTCCAGTGTTATCTGTGTAAAAAGTATTGTTTAGAAAATGTTCTCTTGAGGCATCACCCTCAGAGTCTGTGGTTCCTTCTTTTTAATATACTCAATGTTACAAGGCTATTGAGAGTAGAGACAAGATAAAAATGAGAAATGTATTTAATAATTTCTTATTTAAAAAAATGAAGTCCACGCAAAACACCTGTGGATTTTCATCATCATCCCAAACTACTTGAATAGCCCTCAATTGATGAATGCCTATGCAAAATGTGGTATATCCATACAATGGAATATTATTTAGCCCTACAAAGGAGTGAAGTACTGATACATGCTACAACGCGAATGAACTTTGGAAACATTATGCCAAGTCAAATAAGCTAGTCATGAAAGATCATATACTACAGGATTCCATTTAAACAAAATATCAAAAAAAAGGCAAATCTATGCAGACAGAAAGCAGACTAATGGTTGCCTGGGGCTAAGGGTGGGAACAGGTGATGAAGAGACTCTAAAATTGGATTGCGGTGATGGTTGCACAACTATGACTTTACTGAAAATCATTGAATTGTATACTTAAAATGGGTGAATTTTATGACACGTAAATTATATATCACTAAAGCTTTCTTTAAAAAAAAAAAGAAGTGTGATGATTATGAAGTATAAAAAACTGATTTGGGGGTGACTTATGAACCAATTCTAAAGTAAATTTAGTAAATGGAAAGAACTAGAAAATTCTCCCCTCTCGAAGTTCCAAAAATCAGTTGGGCAATGGAGACACCTTGAGAATGAGTGTATCACCTCCTGGGGAGACCGATGGCCAATCCTCATTTGCCTATAGTCTGATGGGCACTACTTCAGCGATACTCTATTACAGAGCTATATTGCCTTTTCCCAGGCTTATAAAACACTAGGGAGATAAGACATATATAAAGGTTCTGACATCTATCAATAAATAAAGCAAAATAAATTAGTTAATGTCAAACTTGTTTCTTTTTCTAATATCTTTTTAATTCAGAGTATTATAGGGGTAGGCCAGGCTCGGTGGCTCACGCCTGTAATTCTAGCACTCTGGGAGGCTGAGGCGGGTGGATTGCTCAAGGCCAGGAGTTCAAAACCAGCCTGAGCAAGAGCGAGACCCCATCTCTACTAAAAATAGAAAGACATTAATTGGCCAACTAAAATATATATAGAAAAAGTTAGCCGGGCATGGTGGCGCATGCCTGTAGTCCCAGCTACTTGGGAGGCTGAGGCAGGAGGATTGCTTGAGCCCAGGAGTTTCAGGTTGCTATAAGCTAGACTGATGCCATGGCACTCTAGCCTGGGCAACAAAGTGAGACTCTGTCTCAAAAAAAGAAAAAAGAATATTATGGGAGTACGAACACTTTGGTTACATATATTGCCTTTGCACTGCCCAACTCAGAGCTACAAGCTTGCCCATCCCCCAGACAGCAGGCACCATCCCCCAGACAGCAGGCACTGCACCCATTAGGTGTGAATATACCTATCCCCTCCCCCCAACCTGCCTAATACCGATGAATGTTACTACTATATGCACATAAGTGTTGATCAATTAGTACCAATTTGATGGTGAGTGGATGTGGTGCTTGTTTTTCCATTCTTGTGATACTTCACTTAGAATGGGCTCCAGCTCCATGCAGAATAATACAAGAGGTATTAGTTCACCATTGTCAAACTAGTTTTTAAAACATTTTTTTCTCTTTTTACAGTATGAGCTGATGGCAGAGGAAGAGATAGCAAGGCTTCCTTTTCCATAGCCAGTTTGTGAAATCCCTACATACGGAATTTTAAAAGATCAGTTATGAGAAGGAGAGAAAAACCTCCAAACGGGACATGTTTGTCTCCCTCCCTCCCACCTCTCTCCTCAAAGATTGCTATAGTAATGGGCAACGTTCCACTTGAGTTCTTTTGCCCCAAGTCCAAGAGAAATAACACCATGATTGATACTGCATTTTCAAAGTCACCGATACATAAAAATAACTCCCAAGCTGTTGTCCAGAGGAATGACTGCATTTAGATTTCAGCTGACATAGGTTTGAAATCCTTCTCTTTGCTTTCAGTCCCCATTTCCCTGCAGAGCTGATGTGGCAGCTTGAGGTTTTTCTTTAGGGGATGCGTCAATGACATCTCTCTCTCTCTCTCTCTCCCTGCCTCTGCTTTTTGTCTTGTGCTTTGTTCCCTGAAATGCAGAATGATTTTCCTCTTGCACTCTGAAGGATAAACCCATGCAATGTAACTACAACACCAAGCTCCTTGCCAGGATGTGGAAGTGGGATTAGGAATTTACAGGTGAAGCTCTGTGTGGTTTTGAAAGGTTTAGCACAGCAGGAAACGAGCCTTGTTAATTACTCAGATAAATGCTAGTTGACCTATAAAATGCAGGATTAAGTTATTAAAGTCTGCTCCCCCAGGCCATATGGAAAGATGGAGGGACTCGGGTTGTGGTTACAGTTCTCCTGAGGAATGGACAGATGCATGCTGCAGAGCCACATTGCCTTTCTGTGTCATTGAGGGTCCCCTTACGGATATCTGATGAATCAGATAAACGCAGATCGTGAAGAAGATGGAGTTAACACATTATAGCCAGTCGAAGACTAATACTGAATCAAACATGAAGCTGCCAGTCACTAAGAAAGGGAGTCCAGAGTAAAAGCAGTTGGAGAAGTAAGTCCAAGATTTAGTAAGCTACCACTGAATGTTCTCACGGCTATTGGGATCTGTGGCTGAGCACCTGGCAATTCCAGTGTATTTCAGTAGGTCTGATAAGAGGGAATGCCCCACTCAGTTTCTAAAATGAGCGAGGGAGCAATTGTGAATTAGCCATTATAACCTGGGAGCATCCAGTATTTCATGGGATCATACGGAACTATTTCATGGCTATGTCAGCTTTGGGACATAAATATTCAGAGGACACCAACTGTATCCACTTGAACTCAATTGCTAGCTAGTGTTTAGTGTAGATTCTACAAGGATACTTAAACAATATTATCAGATTTTGCTGACTTTACACAGGTCAGTAAGCTCAACTGAAGAGTCAGAAAAAAACTCACCCTCTAAACCCAATAAAACAAATTATGCTGGCCAACAGTGCTTCACAGATTTGTCATATAAGATAGCAATAAAAAATATATCTGCCCAACAACTAAGCCATGGAATCAAATCCCCATGGCGGTCACCTCTTTCCTAATCACCACTAGAGCGTGGCTTAGCTGGATGAACCAAAGCTCAGGAGGGAGCATTAAGGCTCAGACATTAACTGTGGTAACTAGAGTGGAAATGTCTCTCTAAAATTGGGCAATGGCCTGAAGATATTCGAGGTTTTCTTGGAGAATTATCAGGGGCAAGGAAAATTAAAGCAATGTCCAAAGGCAAATGAAAGGGGAGCCTAGAGCCTACTAGTAATGGTGCCAAGGGACAGAGAACCTCAAGAAAAGCAAATGTCTACCAAGAACTGACCAGTGTCCATTTTTCAGGGCTCACAGGTTCACAGGATCAGAGGCTTGGATCAACACTGCTTGAACAAAGGAACCATACCTTTGGTATGGCAAAAAAGAAAAGAAAAGCAAGAGATTTTATGAATCAGAGAAAAAGGAGGGAGAAAATGTTTGGGGGGGGAAACTTACCCCCTGTGTATGTTCAGTGGACCCAAGATATTGCTACACATGTAGTCAATAATCAATAAATACTGTTTGGTTGGGTGAATGAATGGATGGAAAGATGGATAAATAAAATTTTTAGTAGTTGAGAAGCCTTGAGAGAATGTTGGGCACTTTCCTATTTTCCCTAAATCATGCCCCCATAGCAGAATTTGCCATTTGCAGGTATATCTCAAGCTGCTCAGTGGTGAAAGGGTAAATGCTTCATGAGGCTCCAGGCTTAAAACAAGTGTGAGTTAAATACAATTCACATGGCAGTTAATGTGTTAATTTTTTTAGGAACCCCCATACTGTTTTCCATAGCAGCTGCACCATTTCAAATTCCCAACAGTGCACACACGTTCCAATTTCTCCACGTTCTTGCCAACACTTATTTTCTACTTTTTTCATAGTAGCCATCCTACCCTGACAGTGTGACGTGTTGATGTGTTTCTTATGCTTCACTGCAAACAAGCCAGGGATGAAATCGCTCGCTCTTCATTTAATAAGAACAAGGGCTGCAAAGTGGGCGCTTTGGTGCAGGAGTCCTCAAACTTTTTAAACAGGGGGCCAGTTCACTGTCCCTCAGACAGTTGGAGGGCCAGACTATAGTTTTAAAAAAACTATGAACAAATTCCTATGCACACTGCACATATCTTATTTTGAAGTACAAAGACAAACTGGCAAAAACACCCGCATGTGGCCCGCGGGCCGTAGTTTAAGGACGCCTGCTTTGGTGGCTCCTCAATAAAGGGAGAAACATTCCAGTGTCTCCCCATTTCACTCACAGCCAAATCCCAGTTTCTTACAATGACCAGATAAGGCCCTGCAAGTCTGAGCCCCCACTACCTCTCTGATCTCACCTCCACGGTGTGTGCCCTTCCACCACTCTGCCCCAGCCACACAGGCCTCCTTGCAGGTCCCGGAACACAACAAGCAGGGCCTTTGCTCCACTGTTCCTTTGCCTGAAATGTCCCCAGGTATGCGGCTGGCTTGCTTTCGCACCTCCTTTAGCTTTCCAATGAAATGCCACCTTACCAGAGAGGCTGTGACTAACCACCATACATAAAATAGCAAGCCACTCCCTTCTCTCTCTCTCTCTCTCTCTCTCTCTCTCTCTCTCTCTCTCTCTCTCTCTCTCTCTCTTTTGCCCCTTACATTGCTTTATTTTTTTTTCACAGCACTCATCAGCTTCTTATTTTTGCACACACATGTCCCATCAAGTAGAATATAAATTCCATGAGAGCAAGAGCTTTGGCAATTCCTGGACCGAGCAGAGGGTCTGGCACATGACTGGTAACAACATATATCTGTTGAATGAATGAATGACTCAAATAAAAGCACACATTCCTCCTTGTTCCCTATCTTGTTTTTTCCCTCACTTCATGCCCAGAATTCCCACTGCATAAAAGAAACTGGCCACTGAAAGACACATAGACCTTTTCTGCAAGAAATTGTACATCCCTGTCCCCAGCGTTTCTCCTCTGGTTAGTCTTCATCTGGGTAGAGGGCACCCTCATCCAGAAGCCCGGAGTCATGCATGATTCCTTTCCTCTCTGATCCACCACTCTGAGTGCATCTGCCAGTCCCACAGTGTCAACCTCCAGAGCATGCGGTGCTGCCCACGTCTCCAGGCTGTGCTCCCGCAGCCACCCCTCTCTCTCACTTAGTCTCCCAACTGGTCTCTTTTCTTCCATTCTTGACTTCCCCCCACCCAATTTGCACACAGTGGCTGGCCAGAGAAGCATTTAAAAAACTAAGATCATACAACTACCCTGCCTAAAAGCCCTTCAATGGCCACCCAAATTTCCCATCGCAGGCCCCTGAATTCTGTGGGATCCAGTCCTGGCCACCTCTTCGAACTCATCTTTGTCACTCTCCCTTGCTTCTGAGCTCCAGCCTCATTGGTTTTTTAACAACTTCTTAGGAGCCCAGATTCATTCTGGCCTGAAACTTTCCTACTTACTTCCTCTTGCCCCTCTTTGTGTGGCTGGTTCCTAAAGATCATTGTTCAGGTGTCAGCCCAAAAGCCACCTTCTTAAAGAAGGCATTACACAGCCCTGTCTGTCCAAAGTGGGTTGGTTGCTTCTTGTTTTTCCTTTCATTCCTTTTTCTTTTTTCTTCTTTGTGTGTGTGCGTCTACAAAGATTTATTTAATTCCCTTTCATCAAACATTTTCATTTTACTACTATTTAGACATTGTAAGCAATGCCTCGGGCAACATCTTTGTACCTGTATCTCAGATATAATTATTTCCTTAGGATAAAATCCTAGAAATAGAATCGCAAATTGTAAGAGACTATTAACATTTTCAAGGCTTTAAAATGTTATCTTTAAGGTGTATCTGTTACACCTGGCTTCTAAAATTCCTCTGGGTAGCCAGTGCCGGAGCCTCAGCATTCCGCACAGGTCAAGACCACAGGAGGCCCCAGCCAGTAGTCCCACCAGGTCTGTCCACCTTTGGGTAGCTCAGCAGCCCAGGCATGGCCTTGAATTCATATTCCCATGGCGCCACAAGGGCAATCAGAAACACCCTTTTCTTTTCTTTTTCTTTCTTTTTTTTTATTTCAGGGTATTATGAGGGTACAGACATTTTGGTTACATTTTATGTCTTTGCCTCTCCCCAGCGAGAGTTAGAGGCATGCCCTTCCCCTCTACAACGCTCACTGCATCAATTAGTTGTGAGTTTACCTCCCCCAACCCCCTAATCCCTGGAGAATATTACTACCATGTGAGCACCATGGTGATAATCAGTCAGTGCCAATTTGATGGTGAGTACAGGTGGAGCCTATTCTTCCGATCTTGTGTTACCTCACTTCGGATAATGGGCTCAAGTTCAACCCAGGAAAATATAAGAGGTGCTAGATCACCGCCGTTTCTTATAATTGAGTAATATTGCATGGTATACATACACCAAATTTTAATAATCCACTCATGGATTGATGGGCACTTGGGTTGTTTTCACATCCTTGCAATAGTGACTTGTGCTGCCATAAACATTCCGGGGAAACACCATTTTCTTGAGGGATATCCTCACCCGAAATCCGGGATGGGTGCAAGCCCTTTGCCATAATATGAGAATCTGTTCTGGTTCAAGGACCATTTGAGCTTTAGACTTCTGGAAAATTGTACCTATCCCGGGTCCATGCCTTGCCACGGAATCCAATTCCTCCTCGGGTGCTTCGCGCGTGCTCCCAAGTTGCCTTCTCTGTCCACAGCTCAGGTGTAATCTCGCCCTCTGTTTCTGCTACAGTTTCAAACGCTGGAAAAAGGAACTACATGGTGCGAACTCCCCGCTTATGTCTCAATTTCCAGTCTACCGCGGTAACGTGCCTTGGGACATCCGGAGCATGTCTGGGGCCTACATAGCCACAGAGCCTGCAGAGAGGAGAGACCAGACGTAAGCTGGGGACACACAGATGCTCCGGTTTCTGGGGGAGGATTCTCAGAAGGTGGCTCCTATGAGAAAAAGCCACTTTTCCTGAGTCGCAGGCCGGTGCAGCAGGGCGGAAGGGGCCGTGTGCGCACACCTGCAGCGGGAGGCGCAGTCCCCAGCCAGGCAGCCCGCCCCGCCAGCCACGCCCGCCGCCCTTCGGGGAACCGCGCAGCCCAGCTCCGCCCAGGGGCGGGACTGAGCCGCTGGGGTCAGGGTGCTGGGTCGCCAACGGCCTGTCCTCATGTCATTTCTCATGTCATTTTCTTTTTTCTTTCTTTCTTTCTTTTTTTTACAGGACAATATCTTTATTTTAATTCAGGATATTATGGGGGTACAAACATTTTGGTTACATGAAATGCATTTGCCTCACTCAAGCCAGGGCCACAAGCGTGCCCTTCCCCATCTCCATCACATCTCCATCACAGCTAATGGAGTGCGCCCCGTCTCCATTAGCTGTGGGTTTACCCACCCCTACCTGCTCCACCTCCCCCCCCACACACACACACCTGATTGGCACCCAGCGAGTATTACTATGATGTGAGCACCTTGGTGTTGATCAGTTAATACCAGTTTGATGACGAGTACATGTGGTGCATTTTTTTCCATCCTTGTGATATCTCACTTCGAAGGATGGGCTCAATCTCTATCCAGGATAATGTAAGAAGTGCTTGATTATCATTGTTTTTTGTAGTTGAGTAGTATCCCATGGTATACATATACCACATTTTATTAATCCACTCATGTATTGATGGGCATTTGGGTTTCAACCCAAATGCAATTGTAAATTGTGCTGCTATAAACATTCGCATGCAGATGTCTTTATTATAGAATGTCTTTTTTTCCTTTGGATAGATGCCTAGTAGCGAGATTGCTGGATCAAATGGTATTTCTATTTTTAGCTCTTTGGGGTATCTCCAAATTACTTTCTCATGTCCTTTTCTATCATACCACCTTGTTTGTTTCTTCAGGAACTCCACAATTAGTGATTTTCTTTTTTTTTTAGTTGTCTATTGACTTGTTATTATCTGCATCCACAATGAAACTTTAGCTCCCAAAGGTGGTGACTGACGACTTCTGATTAGTTTATTATTGCATCTCAGTGTCTCTTATATGTCATTCGTATTTACATATTTATAGAAAGAGTGAATAGAAAATGAATGGATGGAGGGACAGACAGATGGACTGATGAATGGATGGAAGGGAGAAGAATGATGTGATGTGTTCACATGTGACCCTTTCCTTTCCTTCTTGGTACTACTTCTTGGTCCTGTGAGAAGAACTTCTCTCAAGTCTGGTAAGACTTGGTGAAAACAAAGGCAAAACTTTTCTAGCTCCTGGGTTCTGCTTCTCACAGCCATGAAGCCCTGGAATGGTCTCTCTATAGAGCCCATAATTCCCTGCAGAGAAGCATAGAATGTCAGAACTGAAAGAGGCCTTGGAGTTTATCCACAGTAGTTGAGTCCTCCCTCATTGATCAGAGTAGAAAACAAAGGTTCAGAAAAGAGAGTTGATAAGCTTGGAAACACATAGTTTGTAGGAATTATAATTCAAGATTCTTCATTGACTTCTGACACCCCTAAGTCACTTTGAATTGGCATCAATGTATTAGACTTACACTTTGTGGATGGACTCATCCAGGCTTGTGAGGGTCAAGGCAAAATAATGAGGCTCACAGTTTTAATTTATGTCTAATTCCGCCATTGATTAGACTGTGTCCAGTGGTGCAAGCCTCTGGGATCAGTGTATAAGGAGAGAGTTCCCAGGGCTTGCTGATAATATAATCGGTGGTTATTGGGAAACCCACCAGAGGAAGTGTCAATCCAGAAGGGGAAGGTTGAATGGAGAGTGAAACCGAAAGTCAGGAACATAGAGCCAAGGATCTAGAGTCAGAGTAGACCTTACATATAACCCAATCCCTACTTCCTTTCCAAATAGGGGAGTTGGATACATGGACTTTGGAAAAGAGAGATGGGTCAAAGTTAATAAGGAAGTGATGAAGACAGTGAAGATATGAAAACAAGGAACTAGGTCAAGAAGCAGCATTTCTATGAGTCAGTCCTTTCAACTGGGCCCTGAGCAACACCTTTCTGGGTAATGGCGACATCTTAGAAAACATATTGGGCTAGAGAACTTGCATCTTTTCTCTCCTGGTGCCCTTTCCCACTCCACATCCAGCAATGACTTCTCCTTTATTCTCTTCCTCTAACCTCCCTCTCATCCTCTAATCAAATCCTGCTCTTCAGAAAGTAGCAGTGCCAGAGTGAGAGTTCTGAGGCATCCCACAGGCTGAGCAGGACGCTCTACTCTGACCAATTAACAGTGTCAATCACAGGTAAGGGAGGGAGCAGTGCCAGGATGTGTGGCCAGGTATGACACATACCTGGCAGAGTGAATGTATGTAAGTTCATTGTTATTTGCCCCAAGATTATTTGCAATTTCAAGCTTATTTCCAATTTGGCATAAAAGGCTTTGTCTTTTGGAAAAGAATTTCCGATGTCAACAACAAATGAGAAAGAAGTTTCACGGACTCAATCATATCACTAAGGAAACAAATATGTTTTAAAGGATCTACAAACATCCTTGAGCGCTTTTGAACACCTCTCTTATTTAATTATCACATAAACCCTCAAGGATTTATTATCATTTTTTCATGTAAGAAGATTAAGCTTTAAGAAACTAACCCTTTTTCCCATATAGCCAGTAAATAGCAGAGCTGGCATTTCACCTCCGCTCTGGCAATTTTCAGAGCCCAGGAGCTTTGATTACACCAGTAAATCAGTTTCTCTTTTTGTCTTTGCTTAAAGCAGTCTTGCGGATGAGAGGAGACGGAAGGCATGGAAGTATAGAGACAGAAGAGAAGACCCCTGCCCAAAAGCTGGGGAAGCAGGGGATAGTCACATCCTAAGACTCACGAAACCCCGAATCTATATATAAATGAGGAAAGGTGGAACTGGACCCACAGCCATTGTTTGTATGATGAAAAAAATATGTTATTAGAGTTGGGAATGATTAATCAAAGACTTCCTGGATGGAATAATTTCTGATTATAGTTTTGAATGATGCAAGGAGGCAGAGGATTCTGAGAATAGGAAAATGAGAATCTCATCCATAAGTTCATCAATTCTAGCTTTTCAGATAGACCACGTATGCAAATGTGTTTGCATGTGAGAAGCTGTATAAAGAAATCACCTTTTATTTCTTTGGAAATTTCTATTATGTTCTGTTTAACTGGCTGAAACTCCAGGGGGCCTGCAAAGGTTATTAAAAAGAAATTGGTCATTAAATTAAAACTATATAGCAGATGAATTTAAAAAGTCATATATCAGAAAACCCCCTCGATGAAAAATAAGGTGGTATCATGGGGTTATCACAGTGGAATTATGAATAATATGGTTATGGTTTCTTTTCTTTGTTTTTGGTTTTACCACAATGGAGAGAAAAAACAGATTGAGGAACTGAGAGTGATGCAGTGATGTAATCTGTGCCGAGACACTTTCCTTTTCTGTCTCACAGGTGTGTCTCTAGCTACTAGCTGGGGAAGAGGAGGGCAAATTGGAGAGGTGGTACAGTGAGTGCTGCTCCAATTTTTAAAATCTAAATTGCAATATCTGGGTAGATTATCTTCATCACCCAGTGGTCCACTATGAAGTGCATAGAGTCCTGAGAGCATGACCCCTCACCCCCGACCTCTGTCCTCAATACCCATGGTGGCACCAAATCCTTGGTGTTCCTTTTCCCAAACTGAATGCACACCAAAACCCCATGGATGTCAAAACAGCCTTATACTGAAAAATTTAGAAAATAGTTCAAGCCAAATGGAGTTGGGGGATAGGGAATAGCTATTCTCCAAGCCCCTTTCTGGGAAATGCCCTTTCCCCACACCATGTGATTATGGTGGGCACATGTCTCCAGTTGACCAATCAGGTGCCCCATCCTCCTGGATATAGAAAGATGAGCTTGTGACCTCAGCAGGTCCTCTTCAGGGACCTATGTGGACTGAACGATGTGGTAGGGTGAGAAGGTTCTCTCTTTTCTCTTTACCTTTAAGGACAATATAAGCCAGGGACAACTAGGGATCATCTTTGCTGTCACATGAAGAAAACCTTCCTGGAGCCAACAGAACTAGCTGCTTATAATTTGAAAGCCTGGATTCAGCCATGTCTGAAGTGTTGGAGACATTGGAGACATGTGCCTACCATAATCACCTCTTAGACTTCTTGGTTACATAAACTAATAAATTTCCTTTAATACGTTAGCTAGTTTTAGTCTCCACCCTTTTATCCAAAAGACTGCTGACTGATACAAGGGGAAGGTGACGGAGGACATCAAACACGGTGCCTGTTCTAATTTCCTCCTGATCTTATTGCTCAGGGCTTCAGGGGCCATCCCTCATGGACATTCCTTTGTTCCCAACTTTTTATCTTCTCTCTCATTTTTTATTAGCTTTCTCCCTTTAACCCCTTCTCCTTCTGCTTCCTCATCCAATCCCATTACCTTCCTTCTCTTGGAACTCACCACTTTACCTGGAGAAATAGTCAAATTTCAGTCACCTTAAATTTTTGCTTGTGTATGGTAAGTTTCACACTCTCAAGCTTCATGAAATATCAGTGGCTCAGCTCATACACTCGGTATTGCTGCTTTGCAGCTGGGAGGGGGAGGTTTTGGTGTTGGGGTCCGTTGGCTCCCCAGGAAAGGAGACAGCTTAAGCATCATTCCTGAGGATAAGGGCAGGAAGTAGAAGGAGAGTAATGTCATGGGTGCCTTACTCTCTGTAACCAAACACAGGTCACGAATCAAGGATTCATTGTCATAAAAACATTTATCTGGTCTAAATAAGAAATTCATATTCTTCTATTATCATAAATTTGACACTTGAAGAGCAATAATCTTGACTCATTTTGTTAAGGAACCATTTATCCCTTCACTATCCTGAGTTATCTCCCAATTTAGTGGTATAAATCCCTAAATTATCAGACAATAAACAGCTCTGGGCCCAGACACTTCTTAACTGCTCGTTTCCCTGCCTTATGTTGCTGGCAAGAGGTTGGATTAGGAAGCAAAGTTTCAGTTCCTCTACTACTATATTATAAAGATATCTAAGATCTCATTCAAGACTGAATATTAAAATATTCACTAAAACTTGCTTAAAATAGCTGTTGACAGTTAGCTGACCAATGCTTAAAAATCACAACTTAAAACAACCATGCATGTGCATGGAAGGTTTTTGATGCCAAGAAAAAACTCAGGATGAAGTTAGAAAGGTCTTTTCTACTTAAGAAATCCAAAGGTAGTTTGAGAAGTGACTGAGAATAATTAAAAGATAGGGAGAAAAAAATGAAATTATTTCTAAGTATGTAATTATTTCTAAGTATGTATAATTAAATATTACTTGTGTATTAACACTTGTATAGCTCATAACAAGGTACCAGGCACTGTTTTAAGTACTTTAAAGATATTAATTCATTTAATCCTCATAACAACTCTATAAAATAATTTACTTTAGAGTATATCATTATTTTAACAACATTTTACCAGGCTGTGCATGGTGGCTCACGCCTGTAATCCTAGCACTCTGGGAGGCTGAGGAGGGCGGATTGCTCAAGGTCAGGAGTTCTGAGACCAGCCTGAGCAAGAGCAAGACCCTGTCTCTACTAATAATAGAAAGAAATTAATTGGCCAACTAAAAATATATAGAAAAAATTAGCTGGGCATGGTGGCACATGCCTGTAGTCCCAGCTACTCGGGAGACTGAGGCAGGATTGCTTGAGCTCAGGAGTTTGAGGTTTCCGTGAACTAGGCTGATGCCATGGCACTCACCAACACTCACTCTAGCTGGGGCAACAGCGTGAGACTCTGTCTCAAAAAAAAAAAAAACATTTTACCAATAGCAATAATATCAAGAGAATGAGAAAACAAGCCATGGACTGTGAGTAAATATTTATAAATGACATATCTGATAAAGGACTATTATATAAAAAATTAAAAAATATAATAATACTCAAAAATAAAAAAATTAACACCCCAACTAAAAAATGGGCAAAGGATCTGAACAGACACCTCACCAAGGAAATTATATAGATGGCAAATAAGCACATGAAAAGATGCTCAATATCATGTCATTAGGGAATTGCAAATTAAAACTAATAGCAATAATATCAGCTAGCAGTTTTCAAATGTGCACAGTACTCATACTTTATGAATCTCATTTAACTCTCGCAACATCCATAAAAAGTAGGTATTCTGTTCTTATGACTACTTTGTGGATGAAAAAACCAAGACTGGGAGAGGTTAAGTAATTTTCCAAAGGCCACAGTCAATAGATTTGAACCCGTATCTGTCTCACCTTAAAGTTTGTTCACTGAATTACTGTAATTTAGTCTATCAATATTTAGTTGCTCTTAATAATTTACTGTGTTAATAATTACAGCGTTTTAGTTTTACATTCTCATACAACTGAGTGAAAAAGCAAGCACATCTAACATCTATACATATTTAATAAGGTCATTATCCAGGTGCTACCATCCATCTGAAGGGAGTTTATTCAAATTGGTGTCATCGTACAGAAGAAAAAATTAAGAGCTTTTGAAAGTTCCCCTTGCAATAATCCAAACTAACAATGTCACAGGATAAAATCGCAGTCAGTATATAAACTTGCCTTGGGGGCAGTTATTCTGATCTTAATTTCCATGCTGTCAGTTTGACAGATGATGATTAAATATCAGAAGTGTTCTGAGATGGCACATGCAATTGGATATTTTAAGCGGAGTTTTAAAACGCTATGATTTACAAAGTGTGGGAAATTGGCAAGAGATAATGCAGTATTCTGGGCTAATAACAGAGGAGAGACCCCAACCCTGGAGAGGGAAAGGCCAAGGGCAGTTGCTGGAACCCAGAGGACAGCTGTGTGGAAGAGAACTGCCCTATAGGAGCTAGGGCCATCAGTAGAGAGACATGGCTAACTCCTGACTACCTAGAAGGCAGGAAACCAGGGGAATAACTACCCTGACTTCCTTTGTTTGCCACACTATGATCTCCTGCCAGTGCCTCCTTTGGCCAAAGCCAACTGGAAGCCAGAGTGCCAGGGGTCCTAGTGATGTAGTCAGCTCTGCCGGCCTCTGCAGCACAGAGCAGGGTGAGAAAGGATGGAGACTATGTTAAAGGCAAATGGATGATGTCCTGGAAACTGAGAACAGCCCAGATCCATGCATGGGCTTTGATAAAACAGAAATCCTGAGCCTGCCAGTTAAGATTCCAGCTCCCAGATCTAGGGAATCTCTACCAAGTATGGATACCTAGGTATTTAGTCAGCAGAGCTGTTGTCATCCTCTCTCAATCTCTTTCCCCATCAATCACATTCAAATAGGCCTCTGGCCCAAAATGGACCAGCTCACAGTTTTGGTCCCCTCTGTGCTCTTCCTTAACCAGCTGGCACAACTGCAGAACCCTCTGAGCCGTTGCTCTAGCAAATGGCTTCCTCTTGTTGGGAAATTTCACAATCCCATCTGCTCAATCCCATCCATCCTGAGGTAGGCTTGGAAAGGTTACAAACATAAGCAAAGGCCTGAAAACCTGGTTCCTGTTTCTGGGCTTGTGCAAAGTACATGTGGTTGTTGCATAGGCAACAAGAAGGGATGTTGGAAGGCAGACAAGTGTCAACATGTTGGCCCACTTTACAGTTTCCTGTCTTTACCCTTCCTTAAAAACCGCTTGAGGCCGGTGTTAGGCACAAATGGCACATCCTTTTATCCTTTACTTGCATGTGATCTCACACAGCTCACCTTGACCAGGATGTGACTCTATAATGCTTTGTTCAGCTCTGCTCTCCCAGGTGACACTCGATGTAGAGGTTCTTTCCCTCTGCCCTGGTCTCTATTAAAATATGCTTGTCCTAAGTCTCATTTCTCCTATCTAGTTGAAAGAAATAGCAAGAAATGAAAAGAAAAAAAAAAAGTCAATTTACTGTTGCTGACTGAGCAATGTAGTTCTCACTGCGAATTCTGGGGAGCCCCAGGGATTGGCAGAGTTATTCCAGAAGCTACCTTGGTGAGAGAGAGGGCTGAGAAGGACCAGTAAGCAGGACTTCAGACACCCTCCTCGCCCTTCCAATACCACACATCTGCTTCCATCTGTTTTGTACACTGAGGGTCCACGTCAGATTTTGATTGTAAAAAGTCTCGTTCTGCTGTTGCAAATGTAAAAGATGGCTGTCAGCCGCTGGCTAGGACTCCTAGGATATTTCTCTTTCAGGAGGGGATGAGGAACGTTGCTATCACAAACCAACCGAGGAGCAATGAAGCGCACGGGTTAAGGGCATCAGCTCTGGTGCCCAACTGCCTGGGTTTATACACCAGCTCTGCCCTTTACTCGCTTTGGCACCAGAGCTGGAGAACCTCCTATGCCCCAACTCACTGCTCCGAGATATCTCGTGTTGCAACTCTGAGGATTGAAACCAGACTCTTGAGCAAGTGCCATATTTTGGGTTCTCAAAGCACTGCTTTTAAAATCAAAGGTTCTCCAGTAAGACAGTCAGATGCACACAAGAAGAAGAGGAGAGGGAAGAGAAATGAGTTCCTAGTAGGTGCAAATGTATTAGACTTGGTTTTAGTTTATTTAGGCAAAGCGACTAGGGGAGAAGGCTATTACAAAACTTCGGTGTAACATTGATGTGGTTTTCTGTCCCTACTTCCCATGTCTTGCAGGTTTGTCCCTTGCATGTTCCCTGGCTAGACCAGACCACAGTTTCATGTTACCCTACTATGATAACTGTAGGGTAACAGAAGTCTATGGTCTGCTGTAATTATACTTTAATGAGGATGGACCCATTTCCCAATCTCTTTAATGAACATTTGCTTCTTGACCTATCGTGTCCCCTCTGAAATCTCCCTTTGTATGGCACCAGATCACATTGCTGTAGAAATCTGACAAACCTCAAACAGAAGATGCACCAGAATATGTAAAGTTCTTACTGCAGTGATTTCTGGGTCCTCCTGCCTTCACTGTAATTATAAGTACAAATGGAGCCTCATCTCACCTACTAATGTTAAACAAAAGTAGGGAAGACTCAGATTAACCACAAAGAACATTCTTGCTGAAGGTGTTGCAGACACTGGAACAGGTTACTGAGGAATGCTGTAGACCCCTCTTCTCAGAAAACCTAAAAATGATGGGAAAGGAGTTTGCCAATTTGGGTTGATTGAGGTACCTAGAACCAAGAAACAGGGCTAAATGATACTGCCAAATCCTTTCTGGAATTGAGTAGAGCCTGGTGATTAAGAGCATATGGACTTTGGAGTCAAACAGGCCTGGAAATGAGACCCAGTTCTATCACTTGCTAGCTATGAAATCTTGGGCACACTACTTAACCTCTCTACAGAGAGTTATAATGAGGATTAATTAAGATTAATGGATATAAAGTGTTTAGCGTAGGATCTGGCACCATAGAAAGTGTTCTGTGAATATTAGCTTTGGCACTTAGCCTTGAGTTTCATTCATTCTTTTTCTTTCAACCCCGCATGTCCATGGCATCTGCACAGATCCATTTTCATGTCCAACCACTGAGTTAAATTCCTTCACATCCAGCTCCAAAGCTGCAAATCTCCAAGTCTACACAAGCTGGACAATCTTAACTGGTTCTGTTATTAGTCAGCTGGTATTACAACTGTTGACCTAACTCTAAGCAATGTAGTTTTCACAGAGAAGTGTCCCAGATCATATCTACCACTCAGTCTATCTCGTGTAGAACCGGATGAATATGCTGCTGCTGACAGCATGGCTGTTTCTCTTCATCCCTCAGCCTGGATTCCCATGTTCCAAGAGCTGGAATCTTTGAGCTGGAAGGAACCTTGGCATCATTAGCCTGGAAGAAGTGCTATGCTACAGGTCAAATAGTATGAGCATAGACTTAAACTTCAGGCAGTGGAGTTTATAGGGAAGTCGCACGGGTACAGTTGACTTCTGTGTAGAGTCTTCAAGGAGGGGCAGAAGTTGATGGGAAGCAGGGGTGGGGAGGATGTTTAACAAAGGAAATGTGTAAACACACCACATGTTTTCAGATATAGGAACATAGTGGCTCAGAGTTTGTGGGTCAATAGGGAAGTAGTTAGAGATCATGCTGAATAGGGGAAGAATTTCAGAAAGGAAAAAGAAACAAAAAAATCAAACATTTTAAAGTTTTTAGTAACATGAGTTTCCATATCTATGTTGAGTTCTCTAAAATAGAAGATGATGGAAGGTTTTGCCTTTTCTAAAATATATGATTAGTTTAGCATTACATATAGATCAAGGTCTTAAAATCTGAGGGTTTTTTTTTTTTTGATTATTCTATCTGAACTCTCAGTTTGAACCCTCCACAATATCTCTGACATACATTAGTCTAGCTTAGATACTTCCAATGCCAAGGAGCATAATATTGGAAGAAGCAACTCATTTCATCGCCTTAGTTTAATTCATGTTTAATTGAGGTATAATTACCTACAGTAAAATGCAAAGACCTTAAGTGCACAGTTTGATGGGTTCCGACAAATATGCCAGTGTGTCCAATGGCTTAATCAAAATGTAAAAATTGCCATCACTCAGAAAGTTCGCCCATGTTCCCTTCCAGTTGCCCACCCTCCCTCAACCCTCAACCACCGTTCTGATTTCTGTTAGCTTAGATTCCTTTCGCCTGTTCCCGGACTTCTCAAAAATGGAGCCATTCACTGCGTATACTCCTTTGTGTCTAGTTCTTTTCATTTAACATTACATTTTGGAGATTCATCTATGTTGTCTGTATTCACAGTTTGTTCCTTTTTATCGCTGGGCAGTATCTCACTGTATGAACATATCTCCATTGATTTATCTGTTCTCCTCCTCCTCACGGGACATTTGCATGGCTTCCAAAGTCTGGCTTTTAGAAATAAAGCCATGATGAACATTCTTATACAAGTTTCTTTTTGTAGACATGTTATTTCACTTCTTTTGGAATTTCTGGATCACAAGGTAGGTAAATATAATTATAAGAAAATGCCAGTTTTCTAAATGGCTGTCCCCTTTTTTACCTTCACCAGCAATGTATAAGACATCCAGTCCCTCCACAGTGTCTCTAACATTTGGTATTGTTAGAATTTTCAAATTGTAACCATTCTCATGGGTGTGTAGTGGTATCCCGGTGTATTTTTAATCTGCATTTCCCTGATAACCAACAGTGCTGAGCATCTTTTTTATGTGCTTATTGGCCATGCATACATTCTCTTTTATGAGGTGTTTGTACAAGTCTTTTGTCCATTAAAAAAAAGATTGTGTTTTATTATTGATTTGTAAGAGTTTTTTTCTATATTCTCTTTATGAGTCCCTTGGCACTGTGAAAAAAAATTTCCCCTTTGGAGCCAGATACCCAGGGGTTTAAATCTTGACTCTGTATGTATGTCTTCTACAGTAACTCAGTATCTCTGATCTTCAGTCTCTTTGTCAGTAAAATGAAAATGATTCTTACTGTACAGGATTGCTTTGAGAATGTGATGAAGCACAAATAAAGCACTGTGCCCAGTCTGGGTCTTGGCATATAATAGGCACTTAAAATAAAATTTAAACATGGTGATTATTAATACAAAGGTTTAAGATGATGGCTGAGCTGTCCTCCCCCCCACCTGCCTCACTAAATCTCCTCTAGTCTAGGTTAAATATCTCTAGCTCTTCAACTTTTTCATAAAATATGGTTTCTAGACATTGCTGCCACAAGTTATATTGGAAATTTTAAAAAATCAGTAAGACAGGAACACTGGCCGATCAGAATGGACACAGGCTATTGGGCTGTCAGGGTCTGGAAGGTCCCTAGTGGACTGGGCATTAATCAGTCTTCTAGTTACTGGATCCTGGGGGAGTCCATAGTGTCCTGGGGGAGGGGCAGAGTGTCTGGGACAAGGGGGGTTGGAGGTGCTCAGGGGCTTGTTAGAGCTCAGAAAATGATACCCTATAGTATGATACTCTGGCAGGGTGAGTACTTTGAACTAAAGGAAATTGGAAGTCCTCAGAAGCAGCCCTAGAAGCACATTCTCTGTGACCTTCTCCTGCCCTCCTATCTCTGGCCTCTTTCCCTCCTGAGTTATAGAAATCAGAATTCCTCTTCACCAAGGCGAGCCACAGAAACTAGGACCGCTTTCCCCACCAAGGCCAGCCATAAAAACTGGAAAGGTTAATCTCTCCCTTCTCTCTTTTCCATTGAAGACCCTCATTCCAGAGAGGTCCTGTCCCATACCCAGGAGGAAGGAAGGCTACACCAAGAGATGAAGAAGAAATTAAAGAGACAAGCCTTGCCAGCTTCCCTTCTCAGTCTATTGCCACTGGTTGCTATCCTTTTGTCCAATCATATTGGTACACAGCTGTCTATTCTTCATCAAACCTAAGCATAAAAATAAAGGTTTCGGGCTGGTGTGGTAGCTCACGCCTATAATCCTAGCACTCTGGGAGGCCGAGGTGGGAGGATTGCTTGAGCTCGAGGTTGAGACCAGCCTGAGCAAGAGGGAGACCTCATCTCTACTAAAAATAGAAAAATTAGCCAGGTGTCGTGGCACACGTCTGTGAACCCAGGAGTTTGAGGTTGCTGTGAGCTAGGCTGACACCATGACACTCTATTGACGGCAATCTGTTTGAGAAAAAAACAAAAACAAAAACAAAAACAAAACAGAAGTTTCCCTTTGTCTTTGGGTCTTCATTTTTGAAAGCTCCTGTATCATGTAAAACTTTGATTTAAAAAAGGTCATTACGCTTTTCTCTTGTTAAACAGTCTTTTATTGACTGTGACCTTTATAATGGATGAGGAAAGGCATCATTTCTTTTCTGCACCCACAAGCTAGAAAAGTAACTATTTACCAAAGGGTATATAAGTATTTCAGTGTTTTTAGAACCAGAGCCCTAGTAATGGAGCTTGCCTACCATTCTCAGCCCTCTTCTCTCCATTACTACTCTCTGATTTTGGAAAGAACTGTTGGTTATTGCTCAGTATTGTTTTCTATTAATGCTTCTTGTAATGGGATGAGAACCCTTGATTTGCAGGTGGGCACACAGATGCTCAGAATAAAACATCTATATCCCAGCATCCCTTGCAGGTAGGTGTGGCCATGAGACTAAGTTCTGGCCAATAGGCTGTGAGCAGAAATGATGTGTATTCATCGGTTTGTGCCTTTTCTCCTTCCTATTGGCTGGATTGAGGATGTGCTGGTCCACTGTGGACCATGCAGACAAAGGGGGCACCTTGGGGTGGCAGAGCAATGATACGGAAGGAGCCTGAACTCCTGGCAGCTGCGTGAAGCTACGGCTGAGAGACCAGCTAATGTGCGGGAGAAATGAACTTCTGTCTTGTGTAAGCCACCATCATTTTGGGGCTCTGTGACATGAAGTTTTATCCCAACTAATACACTGATCTTGCAAACTTGTGTGCTAATACCCCCAGCCTCACTCTATTTTCCAACAGGCTTACTGTATACATGTTGAAATTGACCTAGATCAGTTTGATCATGCCCAGTCATTAGTTATTATGAATAGTTAGAGGTAGCTGCCAAGTTAGAGCAGGTGAGGGTTAGTTACTTCCCCATAACCTCACTGCCAGAAGTTAATGATACCGAATTTCACACCAATCCTGTCACACGTGCAGACATTTATTAAATAAACATTTATTAGCAACAGGGCGTATGAAGTCCCAGCTCTCTTGTAGGTGCTTTCATCATACCATACTTGAATGTGCTTCACTAGATGCAGTGGCAACATTCTACAGTCAGCATTCGATTACATTTATGTTTGGTAACAGGAGACCAGAATCCTCAGACCCAAGGACACAGGGGGAGTTAGTGATCAAGACTACGTTGCCATCTCTGAGGCTAGAGGACACACAGTGGAAGGGTGTGTCTGTAACACATTTTGAAAAGCCATATGTCTTGAATACTTCTGAACTTACTGAGAGCCCATTTCTAATACTTATTAAGCTAATTAACAAACCACTAATGAAAATCCATTCTCAACATTTGTTATGTTGATTAGTAAAAATCGCTTGTATTGATTAAGATTAGGGTAACCAAAACACTTGTAATAGCTACCTGCCAGCGCGGGCTTCCTAACGCTTAATTTTCGTGAATGCTTGGAGCAGTCAGCATTGGAAGGGTCCTTGTCAGGGATCCAAGCTCTAAGTGTGATCAGTGCTTGAAGCACTGTGGCTAGGAATCCAAGCTAGAGATGCACCAAGAACATCAAATATCATGACCTAAATCTGAATCCGATGATGCATTAATTAGCATAAGAGATAATAGAAATAATTTTTCATTGGTGAGATTCGTGCTGCTTGAGAAACATGGTTAGCCTGGAGTGGGCGCGCAGGGACAAGATAGAAGAATCCATTAAACCCAGCAGGCTGACTCCTCCTCCAGAGCCATACTCTCAGTGTGGACTTCATCTGGGCTTTTGTCCCTCCATTGAATGGGAAACTGTTATCTGATTTGACCGGGAGTTTGGTGGATCCTGGCCTCAGACCACTATTTGTCTGCCTGGGGTCCAGGTTTTAATGCAAGGAGCTTGTCAGGGAGAGAAACACCTGGGAGCTGAGCCTGCCCTGAGCCACCTGGGACAGGCTGTGTGGTGGCCTCTAGCCTGTTTGCTAAGAAATGTCCGAGTGTGTGTGGCAGCCCCAGATGTCTGATACTAGTTTTTATTAGCAACATATCACCAAGTAGTGAAGTTGAAGGGACACATACAAATCTGAATTAAAAACCTGACAACTACTGAATGGTCAAATTGATTTAGCAACGATATTGAACCTGAACTTTCCCCAGTAACAATAGGTATCATTTGTTGAACAAGGTTTATGTGCCAGGCTCCAAACCCTTGCCATGCATAATCTCATTGAATCCTTTAGACCTGCAGATGTCGGTGATTCATTTTACCGATGAAGAAAATTAGACTCTGAGATCACGCCTGAGACAACCCAGCTAGCCTATGGCAGAGCTGGGATATAAACCCAGGTGAGCTACCGTTAGCACCGCTCCACACTGCTGCCTCATGCCGATTAAATCCATTTCAACCTCTTGTTCCATTTTAGGTGATTAAATAATCTGGGCAAGATTAGATGATGAGGAGGAAGAGGGGTGGAGGGGTGGATGGGATCTGACTTTACTGGGCAGGGGAAAAAGAAAAAAACAAGGTCACAGTGGTTGTCGCCCTGCTGGGAGGCTTATAAGGCAGATGGGGGAGCAGGAACCACACACCGTGCTTGGCAGACTGTGAAGTATTCCATGGCGTCATTATCACAGAATAGCAGGCTTTTAGAATTAAGAATAGTCTTAATTTGCACTTTGTTGGGTTTTGCATTTACATAATGTTAGAATGCAAAGAAAATTCATACACAAAACCCACTGCTAATTTAGCATTGGCATTCTTGTTTAAATAACCACTGAAAGGGAACGGATTTTTCACTTACCCCTCCACTTAGGTGGCTGGGCAGGTTTTAAATTTGCCTGCGAATAGGTCTGTTGGTATGATCCAAACCCTAATCGCTGTTTCAATAATTTATTTGGTGTGGAGGATTTAATATAATTTGTATAAGGGCTCTGAGAAAATGTATTCCTTTATGCAGGGCCTCATTAAAAGCGCTTGCAGTTTTTTGAGTCTGGTGGGAATGATGATTTTAACAGGTGTTAATTTAGCTGATGACACCATGTAAAATTTCTAGGGTGATGGATTTAGAGATGGCAGACAGAGGTAGGATCTGTCCTACCCTGTGGAGGACGACATGAATGATAAACAGGCCCCCCGCTCCTCCCCACCCTCCCCATGCTAGAGCAGGAGATGGACAAAAGTGGAGGATGTGCTCTGGTCCTGGTGAAAGGGCTGCTCCCCACCCACCCTCCCCTGCCGACTGCACAGCACCCAAAGATCTCCTGGGTGTCTCTCACTCTTGGCCTTCCCAGCCTACCTATTTGCTCCCACGCCCTACCTTCCCGCCACTCTCACACCTTGAAGCCTTTCCTCATTTTCCTTAGATGCCTAGAAATAACTTCCTGCTTCCTCCTGGCCACAGAGCACTTGATTTTCCCTGCCTGCCCCACCCACTGCCATATACACACCTGACACACTAGGGCTCAAAAAGTCTGGTTCTCCAGCAAGTCTGCCCTGTCACCTTCCCCAAAGCCAGTGCTCATCTGTTTTTGTTTTTTTCCAGAACAGAGCTCTTCCTGTATTTATATATTTCTGCTAGCTTTAGGTTTATCTGTCTTCTCTTTCTTCAAGTTCCTTGCAGGTGGCTGTATCCTTTGCAGATGCTTGGACTCTATTATCAGGCAGATGATAATGAGTGGGGCAGACATGAAAATATGTTGCAATAAAAAAAAACTCACTTCTTGGCCAGGCTGGGTCCTCTGGTGCTGCCAGCCCTCAGTGGTCTTTCTGGCATCCTTTGGGGTGGAAGCGAGGACGGAAAATTCAGTCTTCCCAGAGCATTAATTCAGAATTGTTCTTCTTTCCAGAACCAACTGCCAAAGAGTGTGAGATTCCCTCCCCTACCCCTCTCACTTTTGTTTCAATTCACCAGGATCTAAACTATTAATTAATTGCAAGACAGGGGAAGAGGTTCAAAGACAAAATTACAATTTAGGAAAGGAGGTGAGCAACCAAATGGTTGCTATCAGGGAAGACAGAACATGAACAACATCGCAAGAGAGGCATAATCTAAGTTTTCTAGGGCCTCTGGGGTGGTTGGGAGAAATCTGGGAAGAGGTCAAGAAGTGGCTTTTTAGTTAATAAATGAACAATGGCCAGAGAGGGGAGCATTTTGATTAGTTTAGATTCGTGCAGACTGGAAAAGAGGTCTGGAAGTCCAAGGTCTCTATTAGAGTGTACCCAGGAGAGGTGGACCACAAAGCTAGCTGAGTGGCTGCTTTCCTGGTCTTGCTGGCTGCGAGAGAGATGGAGGCCTCTGTTGAAATAAAGCATCAAGCATGTGAATTGCGTTGTGTCCAAGCTGATGGGTCGTATCTCGTGCCTAAAGCCATGCTCATCCATGTAGTGCGAAGGCCCCAAGGGAAGGATATAAAAGCCTCCATATGTAATTATTTGGGGATTTTCAAAGAATCTTCAGCTTAAATTGCATTCACTCCAAACCCAGGAGGGGGAGTCCTATTCTGTATTAACAGGGAAGTTGCTGATTTCCCAGTGACCCTCAGCAAACCATTATCTTCTGTCAGGAGGTCTTGTCCTTGTGTCTACATAACAGTAACAAGCGTGTCTAGGTTTCCACTTCACACACTTGGTGAGAAAGGCCTCAATGGTTTCTTGTTATAGAAGTTCAAGAAGTCGAGCCTCTGAGAGATCAAGATCAGACAAGAGTAAGTGGTGGAACCTAAACTTGAGGGCGGTTTCTAAAACCTGTGCTCTTTCACAGGCTTCGAAGCACATTGGAAACCAAATCCCTCATTGAATTTATCTCCTAGGAAAGTACAGAAAACAGGCCTTGTAAACTCTGTAACAGTGACATCACTGCCCGCTTGGCCCCATAGCATTACTCTCTCAGAGAGGGAGTAACTTGAACGTAGCATGTGGCATCACGCAGAGGAGGGGTACCAGGGAGGGTTGAGAAGTAAAGAGGTGAGAAGCCACCCCCTTTCCTCCTCTCTGCCCTGGTTCTCACTGTCCCACTGTACCCAGGACTTGAGGTTAGCTCTTCTTTTCCTAAGGGAGGCAGAAAAAGTCAGAGACCCTGGGTTTGAATCTATCCGTTACTAACTGTGAGTTAGCAAGTCCGTGTAACTTTGGGCAAATCAAGTAATCTTCTTTCCGAGCTTCCAGCTTCGATTCCCAAGATCTGTAAAATGAGGGTGACAATAATGCCTGCCTTGGCCCACTTCAAAGGCTTGCTGTGAGATGAAATAAGATAGATAATGCTGTTATAATGCTATGCAAATGCAAATCACTGCTATGCTAAATAAGTTACTGCTATTTCCAGAACCTCCTCTTTGAATTTAATTTATTCAAGAGTGAGAATATAAGTTACTTAGTCTATGTTCTGGGCGCATTTGTATTTTAAACCTCATTAATTATCATGGACTTTTACTTAACTAAAGTAGCTTTTGGCAACAGCAGGAGAAAGAGTTATTTCTTTAGGGCAAGAGGGGATTTCTATTTTTATTCCCTCCCCCCACTCTGGGTCTGATGAGGTAAATGGCAGTATCTGGCCAAAGTTACATGGAAGAGGAAATAAAGTTTACCACTCCAAGTAGAGGAGGGTCCCTTTTCTGCTGTGATCACTCTCATCCAGCTGTGGGACTCTGGGAGGACAGCTTTAAGGAGAAAAAGGAGGAGGGAGCAGATAGATGGTGAAAAGAAAAGATCTGAGGTCCAGGTACATTGGCCCCTTCTCCAACGCTCTCGCCAGGGCAAAGGGGCTCTCACCAGGGCAAAGGGGCTCTCACCAGGGCAAAGGGGCTCTCACCAGGGCAAAGGGGGTGTCCCTGCTCCCCTTCATTCACATGCATGCACCCTATAAATATCACTGAGCCCCCACCACGTGCCAGGAGTATGCAGGGCACTGGGAACATCAACATAAGACAGGCTGGTTTTGCTTTCCTGCTGCTTGTAGTTTAGGAGGAAGGTGTAGTTAAATAGGCAATGTGACCAGAGAGGAAGTATCAAAGGATACAGGGGGCTGGAGCCTTAGAGCGAGGGCTGTAACCTAGCTTAGGTACCCAGGGAGGCCACTCTGAACCCTGAAGGATGAATAGAAGTTGGCCAGCCAGGAGGGTGAGCATGTGAGAAGGGCACGGGGTGAGAAAGAAGAACAGAAAGAAGTCAAATTAGGCTTTGGGGATTTTTTTCCCCTTTCTCTTTGTGGCTGTCCTTGTTGCTATTTTAAAGATTACTCCATCTGGATAAAAATGTGGGACACTGTGACCTCTGTGGTGGTTTTCCTTTAGCCCCATCACCAATGGCCTGGGATGGGCAGAAGGACAGAGAGGGGCAGTTTAAAGTCTGACAAGAGGCTCAAGACTTTTTTATACACTACTGTGAGTCTCACAGTAAATTACCATGCATGTTGATTTTTGTCACGATGCTGGGCAGCACTAGATCAAGGCCATGGAAGTTGGGGTAGAGGGGGGTGGAGTACTCCCTCCCCACCCCACCCCAACTTTGGTGTTATTTCAGAGGGACGGAGGAAGTGGTGGCTTGTTTACAACCCAGAGCTGGTTTGGACGCTGAGAGGAACACCCCACTCCCATTGCACAATTTAGCCCCAACTCTGTCCTGAGTGACCCTGCCTGTGACTGTTCCTATCTCACGTCCCTGTTGGGGTCCTGAGGGGTAGGAATGGTTCAGGGCTGCAAGGTCTCTTTTCATTTCACACATGAAGAAACTAATGCCCAGAGATGTGAGATGATCAAGACGAAAATCACACAACAACTTGGTTGCAAAGCCAGGACTAGAATCCCTGTCTCCAATGCCACCTGTGTGCACTACTTGTATCTGGGGGGCCTTCACAATTCGCTCAGCTATTTTATACACAGTATTTCATCTGATACTCTCAGCAGCCCTGTGAGATAGGCATGGATTAAGATCCTTATTTTACAGACGTGAAAGCTGAAGCTCAGGGGAGGTTTGGCCAAGTTCCCGTAACTGGAAAGTGGACTTTCTGACTCAAGATTCAGAGTGCTTTTTACTGTGTCCTGTGGTTGTGCAGCACACATGGTCTCAGGAGTTGCTGATTATCCACCTGAGAATGGCTTGGAATGTAGATAATGATTAGGCAGGAGGGCTTGCAAGGGGTAAATTAACCATGTTGGAATGTTCCTGCCAGTTTTCCAGCATCCAAGTTGCAAATCACAATCAAAATGAGCAAGTAGCTGGCCCTACCCTACTAATCCTTCTGTGCAAATTGCCATCTGAACCTCAAGCCAGCAGTTTGTGTGGGCAAAACAGTTTCCTATCTTCAAATCTATACTTAGGAGACTCCTGTCTCTGTCTTCTGCTGGGACTCTGACACTTACTCTTGTAGAGAAGTTTCTCATTAAAAATAAGTTGGGAAAAATGATTGAGGCAGGGGTCCTCAAACTTTTTAAACCTGGGGCCAGTTTGCTGTCCCTCAGACCATTGGAGGGCCAGACTATAGTTTAAAAAAAACTATGAACAAATTCCTATGCACACTGCACATGTCTTATTTTGAAGTAAAAAACCAAATGGGCAAAAACACCTGCATGTGGCCCAAGGGCCGTAGTTTGAGGACGCCTGATCTACGGGTGAGAACACTAGCCATGTTCCCTTCATTTTCCCCTTGGGGGCCCATTGGGGGTAGAGATATCTTTGCTGCTGGTCTTGGTAGACCAAAGAGTGGTCCATTCCTAGTAAGGTGAATTTGAACATACAGGGCTGGCTTAAACAGACAGGGAGTGGGAGGTGGCAGTGGTTCAGTGGCTTTTTCAGAGGAGGCATGATTTTTAAAATTATTTTCAATTGGCATACAATCGTACATATTTATGGGGTATAGTGTGATATTTTGATACCTGTATACAATGTGCAATGATCAAATCAGGATAATTAGCATGGAGGATGCATGATTTGCTTGGTGGGGAGAACTAGGTGGTTTTGTAATTATGTTGAGAGGACAGAAAGATGTCATCTGACTAGGGGAGAAGATTGGGGTTGGAAGAGGTGGGAGAACTGCAGAACCTGAGGCCCAGGTCCTCAGCAAGTCGGGCATGGGGTGAGGTAGGGTGATAGAATGCTGGATTTAGGAAGCATTTGGCTGGTTGTCATTGGTGGTCCTAGGTAGGGGAAGGGGATTCTGCTAAGCTAACTGGAAAGTACTAGAGTGGGCAAGGGTAGGCATCAAGCTACTGTGGCTCGTTGAGGACAAAGAGGAGCATTTTTGGGAAATTGAACTGTCGGTCCTCTCCTTCCTCCAAACCAGCGGCTTGTATGCAACTATAGAGATAGCCTCTTCTTCAGCCCTGCTCCGTCTTTATTTTTACCAAAAACCAGGATCTGAGTCCAGCGGACAATGAAATATAAACTGAAATAGGGGAAGTTGCAGTCCGTAGACTTTGGCTGCTCTCACAAACCTGCAAAAAATATTTCCTTGGGTGTTCCCATGGCAGCAGTTTTATCTCCTTGTGGTTCATTCAGAGAGGCTCTGGCTCTTCAAGCTGAATTTAGGGTTAAAGTTTGTCCACCCTCCTCCTCTGGTGTTTGCCCCTCCTGGCTGTGAGCTGAACGGACTGGTAAATGTGCCTGAGTCAGGGAGACAGGGTGTCTCAGTGCTTGGTCACCTTGGAGGGACGATAAGAGAGCCACGGTGCTGGGGCTCTGTGTCACGTACAGGTATTCATGCGTGCAAGGACACATTGTATAACTGCGTAATCGTCCAGGTGTGGCGCGTTGCTTGTCAGGTGTACCTGCGTTTTTCCCCCTGCCTCTCAGCAGGGAGTGTATTTACAGTGTTTGAGGCGGGGAACACTTTCGCTAGATCAAGGGTAGTTTTTGGCTGTGGCCACTCGACATACGTTTTGGTGCCCAGAGTAGTTGAAACTATGTGAGTTTGACAATGGGGCGGACTCGTATTTGTCGGTTGTGCTACCGGCGCTAATTCTCTGGCTCTGGGGTCTGCCCTGGAGGTGGGGATGAGGCCAGGGCCCGGGGGTGGTCGCGTGGCGGGACAGGGGGCTGCGCAGTCGGGAGGGGAGACCGGCCGCGGCTTGGGGCGACCTCCACACGGCCCAGTAGAGGAAGCAGCTAACTCCCGAGAGAAAACGAGCGCGCCCCGCACAACTCCCGATTCCTGCGGGGAGGACGGGGCGGTGTGCCCGCCGGGGAGGGGCACGCGCCCTCGCGGGCCGGCGGGCGGGCGCTCGCTGCCTTGACTTCCCCATCCCCGGCCGGGGAGGGCGGGAGTCGCCGCCGAGCGCTGAAAGTGCGCGAAGGAGGCGCGCCGCGAGCAGCACACGTGACGGCGCCGCGCCGAGCCGAGCGGGACCCGGCGGCGGCGGGCGCAGCGGGGCGGCCCGAGGCGGCGCGGGCGGCCTGGAGCCCCGGGAGCGGCGCGCGCGGCCCCGGCCCGGCCGCTCTCCCGGCCTCGCGCTGCACATTCTCTCCTGGCGGCGGCGCCACCTGCAGTAGCGTCTGCCGGAACATGGCGACACGGAGCAGCAGGAGGGAGTCGCGACTCCCCTTCCTATTCACCCTGGTCGCGCTGCTGCCGCCGTGGGCTGTCTGCGAGGTCTGGACGCAGAGGCTGCACGGCGGCCGCGCGCCCTTGCCCCAGGACCGGGGCTTCCTCGTGGTGCAGGGCGACCCGCGCGAGCTGCGGCTGTGGGCGCGCGGGGATGCCAGGGGGGCGAGCCGCGCCGACGAGAAGCCGCTCCGGAGGAGACGGAGCGCTGCCCTGCAGCCCGAGCCCATCAAGGTGTACGGACAGGTGAGCAGTTTTGCAACCCGCCCTCCTCCAGTTTTCCCCTCTCCCTGCACTTCCTCACCCCCGCATCCATCCGTTGCAGTCGCCTCCCAGGTGCAGGCACCACTGGGGACTTCCCGGCTTGCATTTGTTTTTTTTCCCCCCAACATGAGTACAACCGTCAGCGCTTGAATCGCATTGATCTTTCCTTGTTTCTGTCTATTTTAGCAAACGTATTCCAGGTAACTCGCGGGGTGCAGTGCGTGTTTCCCCAGGGTGTGTGCAGACCGATGTAGTTTCCGGCAGGTAGAGGAGGGGTGCAGCTTCATTTTTCATCGGGATAAAAAACGGGCTTTCTTTAGTGTATCATCAGTTGGCAGAGGAGGCGAGCACCCTGCAGTTGCAGTACACTCACACAGAACGGCAAAAGGAGGGGTTTCCACACTTACCATTATTAACCACAATAAAGGTGGGCAAACCTGAAGCTTGTCGCGACTATCTCTGTATAATCAAAACAAGAGGGGTTGTGCGTGCGTGCGTGTGTGTATGTGTGTGTTTGCAAGGGCTGAATTAAAAAAATATTTTTGTGTGTGAAGGTGTGAGAATCTATCCATTCCTCCTCTCCCACCACCCTTCAAGATATTGACTCACCCACCCTCTCTGCAAGATATTGACTTTATCATGGACAGGGATGTCCCTCATGGCACTTGGGGATTTGAAAAGACTGCAAGAAATCGGGGTGGGCATTATTATTCTGTAAGTGATTTATTTCTGTCCAGGCAATGGGTTTATTAGATCATAAGTAATATGAATTTCACTTTTATGGCCAGACTTACTGCTAGGAATTGCAAACTGAGTTTGTAGGTTGGTATCAGCACTGGCAAGATTAATTTGACCATGTTATTGTCTCATGAGACTCCTAGTCCCGCAGTTAAGAACGACAGCAGCAAAACTGGGAGGTCAGTGTAGGGGAGAAAAGGTGGGACCAGTAGAGGTGGTGTTATACATGTTTCTTAGAGTCAATTTGTTCCCTCTTAATGTAGAAGAAATAGAAGATTAATCTCTTGAGTTCTGCCTTTCTTCACTGATTTTGCTTTAGTCATGTCTTCAGGAAATATACAGAGTTAAATGTTCAACCCTTGGAGCCAGGAAGAACATTATAAACCTTGTGACCCTCTTGTGTCATTTTGTTGGTGAAGAAACCAATGCTGGGAAAGGTGAAGTGACTAGTCCAAGGTCATACCGGGAAGGATCACCTGCTCCTTAGTTTTTGTCTGCATTGTCTCAGTGATCTTTGGTTGGTTATAATCACCCTATCTTTATACAATGCTTCTTATGTATCTCTTTAAAAAAAATAAAATATATTGTATAGTGGCTATAAAGGGGGGAAGGGTGGTGGTGAGTGGGTGGGAACATTGGACTTACATTCACTGTCCACTGTGTCCCTGGGCAAGAGTGTGCGCCTGAGGGCATGCAACTGCTTGTAGGCACTGGCTGCCAGCGGACATGCATACTTGTCTCCTCTTGGGCCCAGATCCTTGTCCCCTTCCCACCCCCACCTGAAACTTCTTCTCTGTATTGCTGAAAAGAAGTCAGCTAGGTCCTTGCTCTCTACAGGGATGCCCACATTAGGCTGATTGAGGGTGGGGGAGGAGGAGGGGCTCCCTTGTTCACTGGTCTCCCCAGTCAGGCCAGCTCTGCTGTGCTCTGGGGGCTGGCAGGGGGGTGGTGGTGGGAGAAAATCCCTCCCAGAGCTCAGGTCTCCCGAAGCTATAGTTTTGCTTGAGGGAAGAGCTTTCTGGCCTCAAAAATAGGCACTCAAGGGCCATTTCTTCCTTGGGTTTGGTTTGTGAAAAGCTCCAGGGGATGTGAGTTAAGTCAGAGATGAACTCTGTTCTCAATGGGACTGACTTCAGAGCCCTCGGCTTTTATGTTTCTGGGCCAGCCAGACTGAGTATGGCTCAGTTGAAGGATGGAGAGCTAGCAGTTGAACTCACAATGAGGAATTCCTACCAAAGGGTGAGGATGCAAGGCTGAGTTTTTTTTTTTTCCTCTGTGACTGCGTTCCTCTGCCATTGTTCTCGGTTGCCCTGAGGTTAGTAAGAAGTGGTATTAACTCGAATCTTTAAGGATTTGGGTCAGGTAAAAGGAAGAATTTCCTGATACTGGGCTTTCCACCACAAGTTCTCTCTGGTGCAGACCCTTCAGACTACAAGCGCAGGAGCCAGTGACTGAAGGGGATTGGGGTGCCCCTGTTGGAGCTCTGGAGTCCCTAACACCTATTCGCAATGACCTTTCTCACTAAGGTGACTGTTTGCCTCTATTTTTCCCTGCAGGCTGTTTTATAAGTTGTCTCTGCCCGTTATGAGTAGCACCCCTTCACTCTCAAAAGTGCCAGGATGCAACTGTAAACTATATGGTCATTCTACTTCTAGCCTTAAGCCAAGTTCTACTTTGTACTCTCCGACCCCCCCCCCTTCAACTTTTAAACCTAAGGAATTGCGGTGTTTTCTGACACGACTGCTTGAACTGAGTGTGGTTCTGAGGGGGTGCAGATGGGGTGGGGAATATGATTTTGTTTCTGCTTTCAGAACACTTAAGATTGAAGGAAGAGATAAAGCAGATGCTGATATAGGTATAAATGTACCTGGACGAGAACAGTGAACATGGACACAGTAACCCAGCCACCGCTTTACGATGGCATGTTGGTGGGCTGTGTGACACAGAGCGCATGGCAGACAGAGTGATAAGGGGTGGTGGGCTCAGATACTCCGCAGCTTCGTGCCCTTTGACCTTTGGGTGAGGTTAAGGGGACACCTGGCAGCACAGAGCAGGGCTGGAAGTAGAAGCCCCAGAGGTGGTGCTAAGGCCACCAGCCCCAGGGAGAAGAGACAGGACGGCTTGCCGGGGAATACTTGTGTCTGAGAAAGAGCCCCATGTTGGGGTCAATGTCAGTTCTTTTTTCCCTGCTTTGCTAACCTGGAGCGTAAACTAGGCTTAGTTATTTTTGACTATATTCCTCTTTCTCTAACGGGGGGAGACTGGTTTCTGCCATGGTTACTTAGAGGCATGTTTGTATTAATAATAATAAACTATGGCGATAGTGGTGAAAACAATTTGCTATCAGCTATTAGGACTTTTCTGCCAAGTTCGAAGTTTAGAAGTTGTGTCCCTTCTAGAAAAGATTAAACCGAAGAAGGGGGATTCTCTAATTCATGGCCACCCTGAATTTCTTTCTAATTTCATGTCGGCTTCATACCTCTGTGCTGTCATGCTTGCTTTTTTTCCTGCCTGAAATGGTCTTCCTCTACTCTTCTCCTTGCCTGGAAAACCCCTGTTCCATTCTTCAACATCCAAGGAGTACCTCGTGGTATTCCCAGGCCCCTGTGGGAAGAGTTCTTTTGAGCTTGGGTGTAGCGCTTTCTGCCTTGTGCTAGAATCGCTTAGCTGTCTCGTCTCCCTAATTTGCTCCTTGAGGGTATGGATCGAATCTTTCTCCTCTGTGTTTCCCTGGCACTTGGGAGGCCCTTAATGATTTGTGGACCAACTGCACATTTGGAAGAAGAAAGGCCTGGGGGCTAGGAAGCGGCACTCAAATTATATTAAAGGTATTTATAGGGAGGACTGTGGTGAACCCACAAATGGGTAGTGAAAATGAGTCGGCTCACTCGGTGGTGTGGTGACAATGCAAATGGCATGCCCTCCAAGGGCCCTGATTTTCCCGTGCTGTCTGGGAGTTATTTTGAGTCAAGAGCTTGGGTTCTATTTTACAGAATCCTCCCTTTTAGGGCTTTCCTACTGGTTTGCGCTAATGGTATTGTTTTGGGGAGAAATCCTTTGGAATGAAGCACAAAGCCTAACAGGATTTACAGGTTTATTTTGCTTTCAACAAGCTCTCTCTTCATAATTCCTACATTTTAGAGGCCAGGGAGTATTCAGTGTCCTGATTTGAGACTGAAAATAAAGTGTCTGTTACAGCACAAGGCCCTGGAGCAGAGGGACTTACTCCTTCGGGGCTGGAATACTGTTTAGCTTTAGATTTCTGTTGAGTAAATTCTTGCATGAGACACTTGCTTAGGAAAGAATTGGCTGGTTCATTCTGAAGTTAGGGTGTTTGACCTGTATGCTTTTCCAAAAGAAGAAGAGAAGGCAAAGCATTTGCCGCTTCACGTTGGCTTGTACGTAGGTGAAGAGTTACGTGGTGTCTTGGTTGGCTCGTTGAGGGATGTGACCTTGAAAAACGGTTCCTGGTTCTACTTGGCATCTCTCCTTACTGAGTTCTGTGTTCAGCCTCTGGCCACTATTAGTTCATTAATAGCTTGCATGTCTTAAGCCACAGAGCTGGAGGCTTTCAGAGTTGGAAGGATTGGAGGAAAGGGCATGGTGAGAAGAGGAGGTGGGGTGCAATGGAAAGCCATCCAGTTTGTTTACTTAGCCTTCAGTAGGTAATGTGTGTTTGCAATACTAAATCTGTACAAAAGAGTACGTAGTGACAAGTAGATTTCCCTCCCTCTTGCGCCCCCCATTCACCCAGAGCCCCTTCCCAATTGGCATCCACTGTCATCAGTTTTTTTAAAATCCTTCCAGAAATATTCTATGCATGTACAACATGTATGTACATAAAATTTGAAACTTGAATTATAAGTGGCTTTTTGTTCTCTGCAGCCCCTGGTGTCATGAATAATGAGATTAACTTTAGCTCTAAAATATATTTGTAGCATTATGATGGTGAATTGTCAGGGAGTTACCTGAAGTGTCATAGTATAAAATAGAGACTTTTTCTCCAGGCTGGGAGAAAAAAAAAACAACACCTCAATTCTCATTTCACTCGGAGGGTTTCTGCACACCAGGAGAGCAGCGTTATGTGGCTCTCGAAACTTGGAGAGATGCGGGAGAGCATCCCTAGAGATGCAGCCCAGGTGCGTGACAGCAGCAGAATACAGAGATCGTGGATCTTGATTTTAACTTGCGTTCTTTTCTAGAATGTTTTCTTTATGTTCCGTAAAGTGATGTTAACGGTGTGCTTAATAAATTGCTTTGAGACTTGGGATCTACAAGGCAGATCCTAACAGCAAGGAATTTCCCAAAGCAAAAGGTGGATGTTGTAGGAACATTTCATCGTCAGATTTTGGTCTGTCCTAACCTTATAGATGACAGCCATTTTTGTAGTGTCATTGTTTAATCCCAGGGCAGAGATGGATGAAGCCAGCCTTGTCCTGTTCACTGTAGTGGAGGGACACGGGGGCATTCTAATAATCCGGAGAGCAGGCAAGCCAAAAAAATAATCTGGCCGGCGCAGTGGCTCACACCTGTAATCCTAGCACTCTGGGAGGCCGAGGTGGGCGGATTGTTCAAGGTCAGGAGTTCGAAACCAGCCTGAGCAAGAGGGAGACCCTGTCTCTACTATAAATAAAAAGAAATTAATTGGCCAGCTAATACATATAGAAAAAATTAGCCGGGCATGGTGGCACATGCCTGTAGTCCCAGCTACTCAGGAGGCTGAGGCAGCAGGATTGCTTGAGCCCAGGAGTTTGAGGTTGCTGTGAGCTAGGCTGATGCCACAGCACTCAGTCTAGCCTGGGCAATAAAGTGAGACTCTGTCTACAAAAAAAAAAAAAAAAAAAATCGATTTGCTTTTGCTATGTATTTATTTAGTCTTTTTTTTTTTTAAAGCATTCATTTACCTTCCTAATTAAATTTTGCTTAGGTGAATATTAAAATGAGTTTGCATTCTCAGATCTGCTGATATGGGAAATGGGTGGCATGAATGTGTTTAGGAAAAGCCAGTTTGGGGTTTAGGGTTTTTGATAATAATTCAGATACAGATAATTGAGAGTTGAACTGCATGGAAATGTATTAAGCCTTGGGGTATCACATTGACTTTTCCTCCATTTATTTGGATTTAAATAAATGGGATGGAAAGTAAAGGAGAGCTCACTACATTTTGGTCTGATCCAAAATGTAGTGGGATTAGAATTTCTCCAGAAGTGGTCTGGGATGAGGCATTCTCTTTGCTGATGGTCATAGACCTTCCTGTGCCTTCTCTAGGTATGCCAGAATCCATTGGCAGATGGCATATTCAGTCCAGCCACGTACATGCAAAAATCAATTTTCCTCAATTTAAAACGAGCCACAGTTAATTTCGACCTAATTTATTGGTTTATCGACCTGTGAACCTTGGGCCTTCGAAGAAGTGGCATGGCAGCCTTCTAGCACTGAAGTGGCTGATGATGCTAAAAACCAGAAAAGGCAGGGTGGGTTGCTGATCAGGATCAAGATTTGGGTTTCATCCTGTATTATTGTGAGATGCTCAGTTTTTAAATTGTAACACAAGGAGTGCTTTGTGCATTTTGGGGTGGGCTCCTGAAAAATAGGACTTCATAACAGCTAAAGCACAATGCTGCATTAAAAAATAATGACAAAGTTCTGTTATCCACTGGGTAATTGTTGAGTATAATGGTATCATCCATGCCCCTATCACTGCTACTAGCCAGGACTGGAAGAGCCTCTCTTCCTGGCCTCCCGATGGGTTCTCCAACATGGCCCTGTGTGATAGATCTTTCCGCAGCAAGGATGTTCTCTCTGTGCTGTCCAGCATGCCCATTGGCCAGATGTAGACACTGAGCACATGAAATGTGAGCAAATATGAGTGAAGAATCAAATCTTCTTTCATTTATTTTAATGAATTTAAAGTTTAAACAGCCAAATGTGGCTCTTGGCTATTGTATAGACAGCACAGCTTTGGTGGGACGTAGGAGACCTCCTTTTCCCAGCGGTAGGCAGCCTCTGCTTCACCCAAGAGAGAAGTTACAGCAAAGACCTGCATTTGTTCCTGTCGCAGAGGGAGCGAAAGCAGGAGTGGAGAGGGCTCTAGGTGTTGGAGGCTGCTGACTGCCAAGCTGAGTGTCGGGAGGTGGTGGCCCTTCTTTCCTGGCTAGGAACGCCCCGGGGGACCATGGAGGGTGGAGCAGGTCCAGGGGTCATCTCTAAGGGAGGCCTCTGCACGGCGGCCTGCCTCCATCAGTCGCTCAGGGGATGAAGGCTGGCATTCACAGGGCTCACCGAACCTCTGTGCTTGCACTTCCCGTCTGGCCTTGCACAAACAGTGCGCTTGTATCTGGGCTTTGCTGAGGTGGTGTGTGCATTCTGTTTAGCCATGAAAGATGTAAACAGTGCCTTAACAGTGGGGCCATCTCCCTGCCCTGCCCTTCGCTTCCTGTGCTCTTGTTAACTTACCTCGATGTAGCTGGGTCTGTCTTTCATCCCTTCAACCCTGCAGGCTGGCATGAAGACAAACAGTACAGGCGTGTGGTCTTCATCATGGCATATAAACCTCCCCCTCCCTTCCTGGCTGACCTTTTAACTTAGCATGCCATTGCTGTTGCTGCTGCTGCAGGCTCTTGGCTTGGAAAAATCAGGACCCTTCACGATGATTTATCTCCAGTCCCCTGAATTAGATTAAAAACACAGCTACGAATTCTCAGAAAGGCAGGCTGATGTGATTATATCCCAAATCTGAGTGGCAGACAAGGGCAATAAAAAGATGTACGTATATCAAATGCATTTTGTGCCATGTAGGGGCCAATATGCTGTTTATTATCCTCCCCCCTTTTGCAGGTTTTTTAAGTGAAGAAGGTAACTGATATGGCTTCTATTATTTAGAAAAGAGACTAGCCTATTGCATGGAACCCTCTTCCCCGTTAACTGTGGATTGAATGGGAGCTTGGGGGAGATGGCTAGGGTGACTCTTCTGTGAAATGAATTGAGTATGAACCAATGAGTGGGCCCTTAGTTGGGGTACTGAGTGGTATTGGGTGTTACTGAAGTGAGTTCCATTTTCCTTTGGTGTGCCGGCAAGCTGAGGGATGGTATCATGATGAAATTTTTAACTCTTAGGAAACCTCTGCGCCCAGAGGAACTGGGAAAAGCAGGGAGGATCTGATTGAGCCTGGAGGGCCTGGGTTAGGAAAGGGGAGAAAGGCTGGTTTGGGACTATGGCTGCAAGACACCCCTCGGTGTCTGTGCGATGTCCAGCTCTGGGGTTAGGGGCCCAGATAGGAAAGGACCCCATTTCTGTTAGCCCAGGAGGTACATGCAAAGCAGTTTCAAGTGGGTCTGCCGCCCAGGGACCTGGGAAGAAAAGGCAGTGCTGGTCAGCCCAAGGGTGTCCGCAGACAGCCTGAGAGATGGCAGGGGGTCAGAACAGAGCTGGGCGCGTGGCCTGTGGAACTGGGAGCGTTTGGAAGGACTTGAATGTTTTAAGCCTGTGCTCAATTAATTGAGTAACCTGAGACTCGGTACCTATGACTTACATCATTTGTGTATATTTAGTTGCCTGAAATTCTCTCACTGAATAGTTACAAAAAAAAAAAATCTTGCAGTTCACTGTGCACGTGGGTTGCTGGGTTTGGCGAGGTGAGCCGCAGATGGCGGTGATGGGAAGGTTACCGCAGAAACACGGCCTTCAGTCCCCGGAGGAGAAGGAAGAGTGGATGGGGACAGTTGGATGGAGGTGAAAGAGCCATCAAAACAAAGGTAGGGGAGTTCAGCTAGCAGAGCAGTGCCCACAGGGTGCCCCACTGTCCCCCGGCTTCCTGGCAGCTCAGAGGGCATCTCCTGTTACTGGGAAATTGGCCTCGCTGCCGGGCGTGACGTGCTGTCCCTCTCCGTTAGTAAGGAAGCCCCAGGTATGGTCTTGTGGCCCTGTGCTCTGGGGTGTAATATTCAAATGCTTCCCCTTCGGGGTTAGGGAAGTGCTAGAAATCAGGGCTGAAGCTTTGGGCTTTGGAGGTTGGGTTTCTCCAGGGTTCTGCGTTGGGCTGCGGAGCCAGGGGAGAGCTGCCTGCGAGCGTCACTTGGCCACGAGCTCCCAGCTGGACCCACGTGTGCAGGGTCCTGTCATTTTATATATGTCACCGCTTGCTCTTAGGCCTCCTGCTCATGCTAATGCTTTATGTGGAGCCATTTTGTGAAGAATGGCTTATTTTGGTAGAGAGCCATTTGGTAATGAAAAGAAATGATGTTTGAGCACTTTGGAGTTTATGAAACGATATTCACGGGTTACGTCTCATCTGATTCTTACAACAGTCTTGAAAAACCGGGAAGATAAGAATTATTATTAATGTCAGTCCACAGATGAGTATCGCGAGGCTCAGAAAGGTGACGTGACTTACCCATAGCTAGACAGCCAGTAAATCAGAGAGACCAGGGCTCAAACCAAGCCTCTGACTTGTGTCACATTTACTGAGGCGCATTTGCCTTTCGTAAGAAATCTAGTGAGATCTTTGCTGTCAGGCAGGGATCCACAGCTTTTGTGCTGTGTGAACTCTTTTTTATTTTTGCTCGCCTTTGAATCCTAGAGATCTCATGTAGTTCTACCCTGTCCTGGGCTGTCCCGGCCACACTGATCTTTCAACTTTTCCAATGCAGCAAGTCCTCAGTGGGCCTGGTTTGCTCTGCTCTCCCTGAGGTCTGGATCTCTCTTCTCTGCCTCAGGGCTCCAACTTTTTTCCCTAACTCCGCCCTCTTCACCTTTATGGTATCAGCAAACAGGTGAAGCCTCACTCCCCCACCTGAGGTTAGACCCTCTGTTTAACTACAGTCATCCAATCGTCATTCCTGGAATTAGTTGTTTAGTGCTTGTTTCCCCTGCTATATTAAGAGTCATGAGGCAGGGCCTGAAAGTCTGCTGTTTTTCTAACACCTAGCATGGGATGTAGTCAGTACGAGTCCTGGCCCCGGGTGCCTGGCAACCGTGAGCCCTGTTGAGGGGTGCTTGCTGCGCTTGCCCTGACCGTGTGCATTGTGCTGGGACCCCAGGCAGGGGCCGGAGGTGGGACCCCGCCTCTGAATCTTTCTCTGAGCTTAACCTCGTTGGCAAAATGTAGCAGTTGGTTCAGATGTTTTCTGAGATTCCTTCTGGCTTCGATATTTTTGTCTTTTTCTTACTTACCAACTGATAAATTAAAGGATGATATTAATGCTCATGACAAGGAGATTTTTCACAGGTTACTTTTAATAGGAAGCCCCACATGGAATAGCAAAGCATGTTTGCTAAATAGCAAAGTGGCACGTGGAGGTAGACAGCAGAGAGGTTCTACCTGCCAAGAATCAATCGGAAATTCTGAAATGAAAATAAGTCTGAACTGATACTGTAAGTCAGCAAGTATATGGTTACCATCCTTTTGGCAAAGAGAAAGAGAAGGTCCTTCCCTCTCTCTCTCTTTCTCTCTCTCTCTCATGTTTTTTATCTAGGGAGAGCTCATGGCTCCAGTGACTGAGATTGTAGTGAATGCTAAGTTCTAGTCCAAGGTCATTCTCTCTTTGTTTCCTCTTCTGTAAAATGGGCAGCCTGACTTTATCAGCAAAGTAGTTAATGAGTTTTGTGGGGAAAGCATCTTGAGCAAACACAGAAAAGGGAGTGAGCTGAGATTCTGTGAGCAGGGACTGTCCTCAGGGAGCACTCATAAACTAGATTTCAGTTCTCTTTCTGAGGGGGAGAGTCCAAGGAGGATAATAAGCTTACTAAATATAGTGAGAACAGAGTCTTGAAAGGGGACACTGAGAGGCGATTTGCATACCTAGCATTTAGGCCATGCAAAGGGATGGTTTGGGAAAACCTTGTTATTCTTGGACCTCGGGAATCTGTCTTTGGTTTCCTCAGGCCCGTCATATATAGTTCAGGGGATTGAGCGGCTGTCTCTGTGCTCACAGTTGAAGGACAGGGATATTTGTTTTATACCTCATTGTAGAATTTTAAAAATGCTTCTTTGTATTTCGCCGCTAGTGAAGCAGAGAAATGAATCAGACTGCCTCATTTGTTCTCCTCGTGCTGTGTTCTGGGAGGAAGCTGCGTAGGCGTGGCGAGGACTGCAAGCTGTGGGCGTGTAGGACATCCTGATCTTTGGGTTTGACCATTCTGAAAGAGGTGATGGCAGAAGGAATGAATGGAGAGGGTTATGTATGACCCATTTCACGAAGGACCCCCATCCTCCTGAATAGGCCTCAGCAACTGTACAGATTTTGGTGGTGGTTTTATTGGAAACTTCTCATTGTTGGTTTAGACTTACAACCTTCATTTTCCCCAGAAGTGCTCTCTCTGTGCACTGGAACAGGTAAGAGATGGTTAAAGAGCCTACAGGGTGCTAGGCATCCAGTAGGCCTCAGTGCTTTCATTGGTAAGTTGGATGCCTGAGTAATCAGTATCTTCATCCAAGCAATCTAGTTCCTCCTTTCTGACAACCCAGAGCTGGAGAATTGGGTGGCAGCAGGCTCTTCCCCTCACTCTGAATCATACGTGGCAAATCATTCCACCTCTGTGGGTTGCCGGGGCATGCAGGGGGACTGAGAGACAACACGTGTGGGTGATGTGGACCTGTTTGGGAGAGCCGGCGAGGCGTGTCAAGGTGTGGGTGGCGGGGGCTGTGGTGAGCTGGCAGGGCACGCTAGCCTCGTGCCCGCAGCCGTTGCTGCAGCCGGGGACACACAGGCCTGTGAGGGTGCCCTGGCTCTGCAGATGCTGCTGACAGTGCTTTGAAGGATTGGCTTGGCCAGAGACCCAGTCCCCAGCCTGCCTCCTCTGTGACTCATTCTAGCTGCATATTTTGGTAGCATGAGGGCTCGATATGTGAGATGAAAGAAGTACTTCTTAAAAGTGGGAGCTCCTAGGTTCCAGATTGGTACTTGAGAGATACAGTGTTCTTTACAGGTCATAGAGGCCTTTTATTTAAAAAAAAATTGAGGTGTAATTCACATAACATAAAATTAGCCATTTTAAAGTGAGCAGTTCAGTGGGATTTAGTACATTCACAATGTTATGTGACCACTAGCTGCGTCTAGTTCCAAAACATTGCCATCACTCCAAGATAAAGCCCCCTGCCCATGAAGCAGTCATTCCCTCCTCTTCCCCCCCCCCCCCCCCCCCCCCCCCCCCCCGTCCCTGGCAACCATTAATCTGCTTTCTGTCTCTATGGATTTACCTTTTCTGGACATTTCATATGAATAGAATCATGCATGACCTTTTGTGTTTGGCGTCTTTCACTTAGCATATTGTTTTCGAGGTTCATCCACATTGTAGCAAATACCAGTATGTCCTCTGGTCTTTACAGTCATCCCAAAGAGGAACGCCCCCTGAAAAAAATTGAGGCTTCCTGTCAAGAGGCAGGTGAATTGACTAGATTCATTGCTTCCCAAATAAGCTGCATTAGAAACACCTGGGATGCGTCTTAAAAATACTGATTCCTGGGCTCCAGGCAGAGGGCTCTGAACTAGCAGGTGTAGAGCAGGGCCTCTCAGGAGAGTCCATCAGCCAGGCCTGGGGACCCCCAGGACCAGGGTGCGTCTGGGGGTTATCTTGACTCTTAACGATCTGCCTGTGAGCCTAGCAGCAAAAAGCTGTGTGCTGTTTATGATGCAGTTTCTGTGTTCCAGGGTTCTGTGGCGTGGGATTTTTCTGATTGCCTTTGGGGGGGGGGGGAGGCACTCACCCTCTCCTTGCTGTCTTAACAGTGCCAATAATTGTGTCTCATTTATCAAGCTCCAGCTATGCCCCATGAGCTAGAGATGGGAGAGGGAAGGTTGTTCACGCCCTGGGGTTGTGGTTATAAATGACTGCAGGCCAAGGTTATGTTCCTGGGAAAGCTGCCCTCCCGTCCCCTCCCAGGCCAGCGACTTCTGGGTCTGTTTGTGGGGTGTGTAGGCAAAGCTGATAAGAGTGATGTGGAAGCCTGCAGCTGCCCAGCGGGCTGCTGGGGATGGGGAAGGCTTGGGGAGGAGGAGGCTGGGGGAATCCCTGGGGATGGAAAAGGAACCAAACAAACCGGAAGCCACTGATTAACTAGGGGATCTAGCGGCAAAGACCTGCAGGTTCCTGATTGCTGGGGGCTGCCCTGGGCTGCTGGTGTCTTGGCCAAATTCCATGGAGAGCTAGCAGAAGCCTGCTCTGACTCCTTCCCCTCTTTCCCTTGGGGTTGGGGATGGAGGCAGAGTGGAGTTGGGGAGGGGGAAGGTAAGGCCAGAGAAGCAGGATGCCTGCCTGTCCTGCTGTTAATAAAGCTTGTGTCCTGCTAGCCTGCCTGCTGGCTCTCCTTCTTCTGGGTACATCGTTTCTGTGACTGATTCTGATTGTGCTTTGGGGGGATGGGTACCTGGGCTGCCTTGGGGATCAGCCATGACTCACCAGGGAGTTATTCTCATGACCAGGATGTGCCTGACATCTCGCCAAGCAAGGGAGCCAAACCGTTGGAACTATTGGTGTGAGTGCCTGGTGGCCCTCGTACAAGCCGTTGCTAGCCAGGGATTTTTTTCCCCTCCACTGGGCTGCCCTTTTACAGTCCGCTCTTAGGAATAAAAGGGACATCTAATAAAAAAAAAAAAAAAGTCTTTGAAAAACAAACAAAATCCCAGGTGTTTCACCAAGCTTGCCTTCTTGAGGTTTTCTTTGGGAAAAAAAGCCCTTGGATGTTTTGAGGCTTATCCTTTGTGTCCTTCTCACCCCTCACCTGTCTAGGGATTGGTGAGGGGGTCTCGTAGATCTCACATTTTCTGAGTAGATAGACTTCAGCAAGTTGTTTTCAGAGCTCTTTTCCACTCTGATCACTGAAAGCATAGTAACCTATTCAAAGCATTATCTGATTGTGACCTGCCAGAAGGAACATGTTGATTTCATCTTTGAGGAAGCTGAAGTTGAATGTTGGAGAACTTTCTCCTCCCAGACCCCAGGTGAACAGTGGGTGGTTTTTGTAGGTTTCTAATCCTTCGCTGTGTTAACATTTGCATGGTTCTCTATTTTCTTCTGGTTCCAAGGGTGAGAATGTTTTGGGAGGGGAGAGCACGGTTAGCTGGAACTCCCAGGGCACCTGTGCTGATGGGCTTCTGATCCATCAGTGCTTCCAGGTTCTTCCCAGAGGCTCTGGCTGGAAGGAGAGAGGAGGGAAAGGGAATGCATCAGTGACCAGTAGATTCCATTAGCTGCTTTCTCTGTGTAGCATCTTAGGTTAAATAATTTATTTACTTCTATTTTTTATTTGCACTTCTCTCTTGATGCCTGCCTGGACTTACCTATCTGAGAATGAGAAGGGACATTTTGGAATGACATGATCTTCCTAAGGTGCTTTCAGGTAAAGAGGTCTCACTTCAGATGTCTTTCAAAAGAGTTGGATACTGCGTCAAGCTAGGTGCAGGTGCTTAAAACCCCAGGCAGAGTCGTTAAGGATTAGTTCCTTTGTCTTTCTGCCTGCCAAGTGTGTGGCACTGGAGTTTCTCCCGTGTGACATCTGAGAGCACCTCAGGGAGTGGGTGGGGAGAGTTGGGCGTGCCTGAGGCGAGGTGGGGGAGCCAGGGGAGACGGGAGCTGCGGGTTTTCTGCTGCTGGGGAGCAGGTCTTCAGAGGCTTGACTTGTCATCAGTCCCTGTTGATGTTGGGCGGGCTGGGGTGACTGCGTGGGCTGGAGTCCGGACGCTCCCTTCCCTTCTGCGTGAGCCTGAGACGGTGAGGTCGGGAGGCTGGTGGAACGGGCTTCTCTCAGATCCTGCTCACCGGGAGGGATGCCACATGCTCCTGATTTGGGGGGCTCTGTCCTGCTTCTGAATGTTGCACCAGCCCTCAGAGTTTTTGTTACTGTTGTCATCACTTTGCTTTCCACACAGAGTGGGGAATTGTGTGGCTCAGATGTTCTGAATTGCCAGTCCTTGAACTGGGGTCCGTCAGGGAAAGGTGAAATAAGAAAAAAGTAATGTCGTTTTCCGTAAAGCGAAGGAACCGTCGTTTATTCTGAGTTCGTGTTCCTCCTCAGTTTTAGGTGTTAAAATGTCATTTAAAAGTGACGGTGACTCTGGGTGGTGGTCGGTCACATCGCTTAGTAGGGCCAGCCATGTAACTAACAGATGGATCCCAAAAGCGTAGTGGTGCAAAGGCATCACCGGATTACGAGAAGGTTAGATGAGAGTTCCTGATTGGTGGACGGCTTTTTCCTCAGGGATGCAGGCTCCTCTGTCGTGCAGCTCTGCCCTCCTCTGGGACGTTGGAGGAGAAGTCCTCTCTGGATGCGGCCTGCATATGGGAAAGAAAACAGGGCAGCATGGGGGCTAGGGCTGGTGGTGGCTTCGACGACCTTCTCTCACGTTGCACTGGCTGGCACTCAGTCCCAGGGCCACACCCCACTGCCTCACAGCCGGGCGAGAGCCTGTGGTCTCCCTGGGAGGCAGAGGAAACAGGTTTAGAGAAAAGCTAGTCAGGCTCTGACACAGTGCCTGTTTTCCTTAACGTCCTTCCCTGGCAAAATAGAAGTTGCCAACCAGTCCTCTTCTTGGCCTTCCTAATTTAGTTTTATTTTGCTGGTCTATAAAACCTTAAAGTTTGAGAACTACTGTTAGCAATAATCCAATCATTTCCGTCGAGTTCTGGAGAATAATTCCTTACTTGGGGCGCTTCAAAAATTTTTTTAAAGACGTCATAATGATACCTTCTTTCCTCCTATCTCATTACAGGCTAAAAGTGAATAATGGTACCTCCAGGCCAGAGAAAATGCCAGTTTGAACAGAAGTTTGACTGGCCTGTTCATTTTTTTTCAATGAGGGTTGAGTTTCCATATTTTGGTTTGTAATCTTACCTGTGCATGTCACATATGGAGTAGGGATCAGAGTAACCAGAGACTGATAATCAGAAAGGATGAAAATAAGCAAAGGAATTGGTAAAAATATCATGCCAGTGAGAGCCCGAGAAGATTTTTTGCAATCCAGTGACATCTGAAATAGTAGGGGACCCATGTTTCTTCTTGGGGAAGTTGAGTCTGATGGAATATGCATGGGGGATGTGGGTATAGGCCACCCTGGCCCCAAAGCGTTAGGTGTGAGAATCTGAGTCCTTTCTGACTGACAGAGGAGGAAGGAGTCTTGATTTAGAATGTCTGTGGCTGTCCCTTCTCGTGGGTCCTCATTCCTGTGTTGATCTCTTTCAGGTCAGTCTGAACGATTCCCACAATCAGATGGTGGTGCACTGGGCCGGAGAGAAAAGCAACGTGATCGTGGCCTTAGCCCGAGACAGCCTGGCGCTGGCGAGGCCCAAGAGCAGTGATGTAAGTATTCGTGTGGCTCTGGGCACGCCTTGGTGCCGTCAGCATGCCCCTTTCCTGATGTGCTGGGATTATCGTGCCAGAAAAAATAGTGGGTAATTGGAGAATGAATGGGATGAATTAGAAGACAGGGAAGGGAATCTAGAAAATCACAAACTCCTTGTTAGCTGAACACAGGGTGGTGTAGTCGTGTTGCAGGCAGGTCCAGGCAATGTGTGATTACCTTTGTGCAGTGATGGGGTAGATTGTTGTACCTGGTCAAGAAAATGCCAGAAGTGCGTTCCTGGGCAGAGCTGCCTGCTTGCTGCGGAGCCAAAAGGGGTCAAATTGGTCTTTCCCATGTGCTGATTTCCCCTCACCTGTTACAGCTGGGTGAGCTGTTGAAACTGATGGGCTGTTTACGATGTTTAATAGGTTAGGTGCTTTGAAGACATGAGACCAACCAAGCCTTACAAACTCAAAGGTACATAAGGCCAGGCAGGTAAAGGACAAGAGTGAAGCTGCCTCCATGTTTACCATGCTTTTCACTTCCACAAAGAGAAATGGTCTCTCCCGTTTTTCTTTTTTTTTTTTTTTGAGACAGAGTCTCACTTTGTTGCCCAGGCTAGAGTGAGTGCCATGGTGTCAGCCTAGCTCACAGCAACCTCAAACTCCTAGGCTCAAGCAATCCTGCTGCCTCAGCCTCCCGAGTAGCTGGGACTACAGGCATGCACCACCATGCCCGGCTAATTTTTTCTTTATATATTAGTTGGCCAATTAATTTCTTTCTGTTTATAGTAGAGACAGGGTCTCGCTCTTGCTCAGGCTGGTTTCGAACTCCTGACCTTGAGCGATCTGCCCGCCTCAGGCTCCCAGAGTGCTAGGATTACAGGCATGAGCCACCTCGCCCGGCTTCTCCCGTTTTTCTTGACATCTGTGGCCCTCTTGGACTATATGTCATTTCCCCACTTTGATAGAGGTGCATGTTCAAGAAACATTCATCTGTATCTCAATTTGAACATGGTGACCAGTACTTGGTCTCAGCGTTGGAGAGGAGCACGGAAGGGGAGGGGAGTTGGGCGAATTGGAGAAGAAATACTTCTACAGGGGCTGTTGCTAATCAGTTCTAGACTCCGGCTGCCATGCAGGATCCAGGGTCCAGTGCTGCCAGATCTTCTGATTTTTCAAGAGAAGCCGAGAGGTCGGGATTTTTATTTGAAAACTGCTGAGTCTTACAGGTTGGCAGCCAGCGTGTAGTTTTTACAGACACCGAGTGGGCCAAGTAAAACATCTGCGAGGCGGCGCTGGCCCTTGGGTCCCAAGTCTGCAGCCTGTGCTCCTGCAGACCCCCCCTTGTGGGACAGTCCCCTGCCTTGTGTCGGGGCCTGACACCATGGCAGGGTGAGGCAGTGGGTGGAACAACATGCTCTAGAGCATCGGCCACCCCGTGTTCTGGCCAGAGGACGCCTCCTGATGAATGGGCCAGCACTTTCACATCTGCCTTCGGGATGCACTTGTAGTTCTTGAGTGCAGATTTGGTCTCCCTGCGGTCCCTCTCTGTGTATCCACTGTGTGGTTGGGTGTGTTCTCAGGTAGGTCATTGCAGGGAGCCCTGGGGGCTGTTTGCCAGTGAGCTGAATTGAGGCAGGCACAGACGGGGAGGGCAGAAGAAGGGCTGGCTGCAGTGATGCACAAGCCTTGCCCAGGGTGGCTGTGAGCCGGGGTCTATGGGAAACCACTCTGCTGACGGCCAGGCTGGGTGTAGAGCTCTAGAACAGGGCTAGACTTGTTTGGGCCAATGGCTTTGGCCCGTTTATAAATGCGATTAGGTTTTGCAGGCTTCAGTTGTGGCCACAGACAGCCACGTACGAATGCCTGTCGGCTCTGCGAGACACTCTGTATGCACCTGTGTGTGGGTTCAGACAGGTCACTGCCCATCGGTGTCCCTTTCGGGCACAGGAGACAACTCTATGCTGTACTGTGTTGAAAAATCCTCCTTAGGGTTTTTATCTGCTTAAAAAATTCTTGGCCCAGATATTTTTTGGTGAGGCAGGTAAAAGACCTTAACCATTGTTTTATAGCTTTGCTGGACGATCAGGAGCCTAGAAGTGTAAAGGGACTTGCATGAGGTCACTGAGCATGTCATTGGGAGAGTTGGGGCTAATGAGAATTGAGACCCAGTCATGTGCTCAATGTGTGAGGATGTGTTATTACCCAGATGGTCAGCTGGTCTGGGTTTTAGTGCTGAAAGCTCTAAATCCTGGGACCCTCCCCTTTAGTCCTGGATAAACCGGGACGGTTGGTCACCCTATATATTCCCAGTCTATCCACACCCAGCTCTGCTTGGTCTGCATATTTTGGTGTGTCTTAGTAAGAGCCCATTGAACTTTTGAAGTGATGAAGTATTCTGGAATGAAATAGTAGATAAGATTAAATGGAATGGAAACTTAATGCCCAGAGTTAATAAATTGGGATGGCAGAAATGTCCTCCATCTGTATACAAACTACATTAAAGGATTGGCAGATGAAACTGAGATGTTCTGACGTGAAAAATTAATGCAAAAATAAATCATGACTCAGAGGCAGGAGTAGGTGGTGCTGGAGTAATAACAGTCCACGTTTTCTTTAAAGAGGACTGAGAGCATAGACTGCTAAGGCCCTGCCAGCGGTCCAGAAGGGAAAGAACCTAAATAAATAAGGAGCTCTGTGAGTGTTGGAGAATGGCCAAGGTCATGCATACTCAGTGTACAAAAAGGGATGGATTTGGAAGCCGGAATCCAGAAAGGTTTGGTTTTAAATAGGAAAAAAGAAAAAGAATTGTCATCACCCGATGAATGTGTAGGCAGTGTGATGCCATGAAGAGACTGGCTCCTGCAGGGCTGGTCTTTTTCTATGATAAGTCAGTGAAAGGAAACAATAGATGTTGTTTATCTTGACTCCTCCTAACTCTTTGTTTCTGCTCTCTCATGATGTATTTTACAAAGTGCCAGGTTTATAAAGTACTCAGGTGCACTGGAACTGGCTGAAGAGCTATCCAGAGGTAGTGTCCACCAAAGGGTTGGAAGCAACCAGGGACAATACACTGCTTTTGTCCCCGCAGTGGTGTGACGTTCTTGGTGCCCCTGGGGCTTGACCAGGGAGCGGGGTCAGTACTTGCTAACAGCAGAAGGCTGATGTCTGGCTGAGCACAGGCTCTGAAATCAGAATCCCTGGGTTGGAATCCTGGCCCTGCCCTTCATTCATTAGCAATCTGACCTTGGGCCAAGTTATTTTTTCTCGGTCTTCTCATCTGTCGTTTGAGACTGTACTTGTAAAATCGTGCTACTCAAAGTTTGGTCTGTGGATCAGCCCCCGTCGATATTTTCTGGGAGCTGGTTGGAAATGAAGACTCCCAGGTCCTGCCCCAGAGTTCTTGAATCAGAACCTGCCTTTGGCCAGTGTCTTGCTGGGGGACCTGTTCGCGTATTGAAGTTTGAGAAGCACTGCTGTACTGTACTCAGGACAGTGCCAGGTGTGGAGATGTTTTCTGTATATTTCAGCCCTCTTCTTCTCCTTCTCACTATTATTATGTGGTTTTGAAGTACAACGGAGAGAATGTAAAACCATTCACTTTGAGGGACCATCTTATAGGTAAGAAAGGATCTAACTGGCAACTTTGAGCAGTTTGGTAACTGCTCCTCTGTTGTGTTTTGTTCTTTAGGGAATAATGTCACATTGAGGTCAGAGAGGACTAATTAGTGCAGAAAGCTGTGTCTGGATGAGAAATTGTAGAAGCACAGGATGAGTGAGTCCAGGTGTTTTCCCCAATTCACCTGGGATTGTAGTGGACAGCATGTCAGCAGCATGAAGACAGCCTGAACCAGAACGCACAAATGGGGGTGCCTCGTGGAGGTCACAAAGCCATCAGCCCGCTTGATGTTACCTGCATGCCAGCACGTGCCTTTTCTGGGCTGTTCGGTGTGGAGGAAAGTGGATAACTGTGCGCCAGCCCCTCGTGTGGTCTTTGCCCTGTGGAGCTTATAGTCTGTGTTAATCAAGTAGAAACGAAAATTATGGGGATAGGGTACAAATATTGTGCTGGAGTGTTTCACCCTGGAGAAAGGAAGGAAGGTTGATGAGCAATTTGTGATGGCCTTCAGGCATAGGGTGGACCCTTGCATAATTACTTTTTACTAATATTAAATATAACACCCAGAGTGATGGGTTTTGTTTGCAGGTAAGAATTAAGGAAGAGATTTTCGGTAGTGAAAGTGGTTTAACCTCCAAGTGCCTAATGTCAGAGTTGTGGCTGAGAATCTGGGAAAGGCCCTGTACTTTGGTAAAGTCAGTCTTCTCTCACTGGGGTGCTAGCTGGCATCCCTTCTAGTGCTTGGCCTGTGGATTTGGTGTATGGCCTTTCTTTTTAACAGAGAAATTTAAGTATGGAGAACATTCTCCTAGCAGGTAATTTGTGGGAGTAGAAAGACCACTGGACTTGGAATTGGAAGAAACTGTCATAGTTTTGTCACTTACTAGTGTTAATAGGATGACCCGGGGCTAGTCATTTACTTCTTTAAATCTTAGTTTTTTACTTCTTAAATGGAAATAATTATTCTCTTAGTCATTTGCTGATTCATTCAGTTCACTCTTTTTAATTAATTTATTAAACACAACCATTTTTTCTTTGGTTTATTATGATACTCATTCCAGAAATCTTTGTTGAATACCTGCATATGTTCCAGATACCCTGAGGGAGGCAAAGGTGAGACTAACTCAGAGGGTTTTTAAAGGTGAAGAGAGATGATGCACATAGAGGAATGTCACGCACTGGAAAAATGCGACCCTAATGTAAACCATCACATTTGTGCCTCTGGAGAAGTAAATCATCGTGGCTTATCAAATTACGGGATGCCGGAGCTGCAAGCGGCCTTAGCTCCCCTTTTGGGAAGCCATTAATTTGCTACCTGTGACTTCTGAACCGAACCGGGACGCTAATGTCCATTCTTGGCCAGCAGAAGGAAAGTGGAGAAGGTCATGCTTCGTCTTTTTGCCCACCCAGATTATCTGCGAACTTTCGACCTGCAGAAATTCTGCAGCTGCTTTTGTGGCAGCCCGTGCTGTGCGTCTGGTAGTTAGGAACACATATTGTGTGCTCTAATAGTTTCTTCCACTGTGACCCAGATAAAGGCAGAGAGGCTCTGCTTTGCCTTCTTCTAACCCTGACATCTGATAAGTATTAAGGACCCGTGTGAGCTCTCGGTTCCCTTTGTACATGCTCGTGTTTATATAGGGCATTGTTTGCAAACATTTACGTGTCACATGCCCATTGTGTCTAAAGTCCATGTCTTTAATTTTATTAGTCTTTGTACATCTGATACCTAGCACGGTACCCGCCTGGTGTAAAATCCTCAAAGCATGTTTGCTGTTGACTCAGGAGGGCAAGGATGGTAACACTTCCTGGGGTCAGTCTAGTAGTTTCTGTTCTTGAGATTTACCTGCAGTTTTCTTTAATGCTTACCCCAATTCCCTTTCATATAAGTCACTTAAAATATAACTTGTTATGCTCATCTATTAGGCTGGTTTTTAAGTCACTGATTAGATTAATTATATTTCATATCTCACAGGTAGTAAAGTCTAGGTACAAAATATCTGACAACTTTTATTCTAGTATTTGTTGCCTGTGATAATGCCTTTGAGGCTGCTGGCTTTGGAGGCAGGCAGCCTGGGTCAGAATCCCACTCTGCCACTTACTTTCTTTATTACCTAGGCAGGTGACTCATCTCCTAACCCCCTGTCGTCTTGTCTGTAAGACGTTTTTAATAGTTGCCCGTGCCACGTAGGGCTGTTGTGAAAGTTAACTGAGCTCATCCATTTGAAGAGGATCGTACCATCTCTGCACATAGTGAGCACTCAGCGAATGACAGGTATTCTTACGTTTTGTCACTGGTCACTGCATAACCAGAGATCAGAATGCAGCAGAGAAGCAGGTACTCTTGGCAAATGCTTGGATCCTGCCCCTGTTAATGACTACAGAGTCGTGTGACACCAGTGCTGGAGAAGGGATTCTGGTACCAGTATTTTAACCCCTGCATACTCAGTCACTTAGCTCTCTTTCTTTTCCATCTCTTGGGCCACTTGGTGAAGACCCATGAGGTTTTTCCTTTTTCAAGTATGGAATGCTGTAATAACAGACCCTCCTAGCAGAGGGAGGAAGAATTAGATTACATTTTGGGGACAGTTCAGCAGATGCCAAAACACATTCTCAACCCCTTTCCGGAACCTCAGACAGCCACAATTTCTCCGTCTCTGGATGTAATTTGCTAAACACTTAGCCACGGTGATGAGGTTGTTATTGTTTCTGTCATCCGCCTCCTGCTCCAAGGACCTGCCTTGGCCTCGGAAAAGAGGCCAGTGTATGCCAGCAGCAGTGACTGCAGCACACACATACGTTCTGCCCCACACACCTGGGGACAGGCAGAGGTGCCCCGCTTCTCCTTTGTGGGTCATCTGATAACATCTGCCATTTCATGGTGCAGGGACCTCATAGAAACCCTGTTCGGGACCCAGGGTGGGCTGTTTCAAAGCAGAGGCAGGGTGAGAGGTCATTCTTCCTAATTTCTCACCAGCTCTTTTCTTTTTCCCCTCCTCCTCTGCATTGCAGGTCTATGTGTCTTATGACTATGGAAAATCATTCAAGAAGATTTCAGAGAAACTGAACTTCGGCGTGGGAAACAGCAGTGAAGCCGTGATTGCCCAGTTCTACCACAGTCCTGCGGACAACAAGCGGGTGAGGAGGCAGCTTGGCCCCGGGCGAAGCTCAGGGGGTTGGGTTCTGGGGCGATTGCTACACTAAAGGGCTTACTGGGAGATGGCGCTCTTTGGGATCTTTGCAGCGGGACAGCTGGCCAGCGACTGTTTTTCTGCTACCTGGCAGTCTGTGACGGAATATGTTCGCAGGGTGGGTCTGTGCATAATCAGGCCGGCCAAGTACTGGTCAGGCAGGATTTCTAGACAAACAATGGCGGGTTAAGCCACAGAAAATCAGCCAACTAATAAATCGCCTGACTCACAGGTGGAAAAAATATTTCCCAGGTACACTGGGATTAACACTACAGTCTGTTCCATGTCTTCTGAGACATCATCAGTGTGCATGTGCATGTGTGTGTGCATGGGCGTGTGTGTGCACACATATGTTGGTGCTTCCCCGCCCCCTCCCCCCAGCCCCCAACCTACATCTATACAGGAAAGAAAACCAAGACCATCACCCTGTCTCCTGCTTTGTTTTCCCAGCTGGCTGGCCTTGGGGGGCTTTATTTCTCTCCTTAGGCAATTTGATTTGGAGGAAGCACTGACCCTGGGCCCCCAGGGAGGTGTGTGGGGGGAGGAGGGCAGGAATGGGGCAGCCTGTTGCAAGGCTTTCCTGCTGATTAGGGAGAGTTTATTTGATTGCTTTTTTTCCCCACTCATGTGTTACCTAGCTCGTTTCCAGGCCAGATGGCTTCTTCCGGGTAAAGACCCCTTAGTTTTTCTTAGTAGAAAAACTAAGAAAAACTTGCTAGTTGTGAAAGCTTTCTGAGGTAAGGGCCGGTGCTTCTTTCTATGCATCCAGAAAGGAACAAGCCAGCAGGTCTGTGTGCATTGTCCTCCTCCCTGGTCCCCAGTGCTGGCTTCTCAGGCTGCCCAGGTCTCTTAGCAGGGGCTGCATTCAAAATGCTTAGCCTCTGGTGTGCTTGGGCACAGACCAATCAGAGCAGACCCTGTCTGGAGGGGGCTGGGTCCTGGAGGACGCCTGCTGGGCCAGGCATTAACCTTTTAGCTGCGGGGTTTGGGGGAGATCCTGGGGCAGGGTCCAGGCTGCATGGGCTTTAGGAGGAGCCACCGACATTTCAGGGCAGCGGCTGTTTCCCAGCTGGTACAGGGCAGTTTTTTAACCACCAGAGTAGTCATTACTGGTACATACTGGTTAAATATCAGCCCTGCCTAATGATCTCAGGGCAGAGTGGCAGTTAGGGGCAAACTTCCCTGTCTTACCTAACTCCAAGGTGACAGAGCAGGTTTTCCCCTGAGATGAACAGCAAGGAGAAGGGGCTTGGCCATGTAGACAAGTGGCTGGCCCCATCGCCCTCCCCTCCACCGTGCAGGCACTGTGGTCAGGTCCTGGACTCCAGGGGTGGGTTGGCCTTGCTGCCAGGAGCCCTGCTCAGGGCCCCGCTTGCTGGCTGCGCGGCCTTTCCTGCGGATAGATCTGTATGCCCCCTGCCTCTCAAGAAGCAAATAACACTTGCTCATTTATCCTATGCCTAAAAAATGCAAGGAGAGTGGATGTTAAGTGTTCTTACCACAAAAATAACTAGGTGAGGTCATGCATTTGTTAATTAGCTAGATTTAACCAGTACGCAATGTGTATGAGCGTCAGAGCATTATGTTGTACATGATGTGATGTTAATTTAAAAAACAAAGTTGAAAAACAAGTGAACACTTGGATTACTCATTTTATCAGGTTGTACTTACCCGATAAAGTTGTCATTGTTGTTACCAGTTATTGTTGCTATTGTATTTACACATTATCTCAGAGCTAACTCTTGCTGAAGTCGTGGCCTTGACACTGTCCCCTGGAATCTTCTTTCAGCGCCATCTGTCTCCTCCCCACCTCCCGTAGCACACAGATGTCTGCAGGCAGGTTCTTTCTTCCTGCTCGTCGTGTGGGTTGTGGCGTGCAGTGCTACGACCACAAGTATGAAGAGTCAGAAGACAGGAAGGATGATGCTTTGGACATGCAGGAGGCAGCTTAGTGCAGGCGGAGGAGCAGTGGCTTTGGGGGCATCGGGTCTGGAGCAGGAGCAGAGCAGGGGCCGTGGCGTTGAGGCAGGGGAGCGAGCAACCTGGGGACGATTGCAGCAAAGGAGTTTGGGTGCTGCATGGTGACATGGGGCAATGTGTGTGCAGCCCATGTACTGCCTTCAAGAGTGGTGCACCTTAAATCTGTCGTGCGTGAGCGGGATAGGCTTTGGAGCCGGCAGGGATGGCAATTCATGAGAGCAAAGACGCTGCCCTCTTGGAGAACTTAATGGCAGTTGGACCTCAGGCCTGCACCAGGCTGCGTGGGTTAGGGAGGCAGCGTTCTCTGTAGAGTTTCTAATTCCCCAGAGGAGGCCGTTACTCTCCCCAGACTTCTCAGGAAGGAAATGATGACTGTTATTGTGCTGATTTCTTCTGTTACTTTTGCCTTTGTCCCCTGGAGGGCAAATTGCCCCACCAGACCTACCACTTCCTGAGAAAAATCACACTAGGCTGGGCGCCTTGTTGTCAACAGCTGGGTGCTGGGTCCAGGCAAGTCACCTTGGTGAAATGATCCGTAGGCTGCCAAGGAGCATTTGAAATGGTTGGAATGAACGTTAGCAGCTGCCCAGAATGGTTAAGGCGTCAGGAAAGGGCAACAGGGACCTCTGAGGGGCTGTGTGCCTGGGGAAGGGGGGAGGAGGTGCTAGCTGGGTAACCAGCTCCGGTCTGGAGGCTCTGCCTGGTGAAGGAGCTGGAGCGGTCCTGGGGCCATATGAGTTTTGGGTCTATCGTCACATTAGCTGGCAGTCACCACTGCTCCCTGAACCAGTGTGCAGCTCCAGCTACCTGGCAGTTCCACTGTCCTTGTTGGGCCCCTGAGATGGGTCAGGCAGTATCTAAATATGTCTGGGGCTCTTTTTAAAAAGGCTACTGAAGAGCAGTTAGGCTTTACAACCTCAACCCCAGCAGAAGTGAGAGCTGGGCCTGCCTTTTTCCAGGCAGCGGTTGTTCCTAGGTAAAACTGTAAAGCAATTCTCTTTCCTTTTGTTTTCCCCTTCTAGAGGCAAGTTCTTTCATTGCCTTCTCTGCCCTTCCTCCTCTCATTATACTCTTGGTTTCTCCACACAAAACTAGAGAAAGTCACTTATGCTAATAACCTGCATAATAATTTTGTGGCTTAGTTATCTTTCCAGAGGTATTTGTATTTTTAGAGCTTTAAGGCAAAGGATGAAATGTTAAGTGACTGTAAGCAGGGTTGGAGAGGTTGGGGTACCGAAGATGCTCCTGAGATTGCAGTTTAGGAAGCACTTGGTAGGTCAGCTGTGGGTCAGTCTGTGGGGTTGCCCTCCAGTAAACTTGACAGCCAGGTAGCATAAGGACTTAAAAGCAGAGCAGGGTGTTATGCGCATATGTGACATGTCACATGACAGCATGAAGCACCGTGTGCCCAAGTGAGGAACCTACAGATAATTATGGCTGGGGGAGTTCTGTGAGTTGGTTCAGGGAAGATAAGTCTTCACAGATTAGAAATGGAGCTTCTGCCGGGCGGGGGCTCACGCCTGTAATCCTAGCACTCTGGGAGGCCTAGGCGGGAGGATTGCTGTAGGTCAGGAGTTTGAAACCAGCCTGAGCAAGAGCAAGACCCCGTCTCTACTATAAATAGAAATTAATTGGCCAACTTATATATATATATATGTGTGTGTGTGTGTATGTATATGTGTGTATATATATATAAAATTAGCTGGGCATGGTGGCGCATGCCTGTAGTCCCAGCTACTCGGGAGGCTGAGGCAGGAGGATCGCTTGAGCCCAGGAGATTGAGGTTGCTGTGAGCTAGGCTGACGCCATGGCACTCACTCTAGCCTGGGCAACAAAGCGAGACTCTGTCTCAAAAAAAAAAAAAGAAATGGAGCTTCAAGGATGGACATGTGATCTCAATAGGTAGAACAGAGTTGATGGGAGCCCTCAAGAAGGAGAGAGATGAGAATAGAGACATCAAGGTTCCAGTATGTGGTTTCCATGCAAGACAGCAAGAAGATTCGCTTCTCAGGGGTGCAGGGTCTGCACTGTGCTGCTTTGCGGTGTCGAATAGACCCCTGCCTGAAGATGGAGGAGATTGTCTTTTACCTTGACTGCAGGGAGCCCTGGAAGAATCTTTGAGTAGGGGAGTAACTGGATAGTGTCTCGTAGGGAAATGTGTCTCCTGGCGATATTTATGATGAGTTGGAAGGAAATGGTTAGAGAAGAGTCTAGAAAGGGAACCACTGTGGCAGTGTAGGCATGAACTTGCTCCGTCACTCAGCCAAACCTCTTATCACTCTCCAAGTATTTCACTTAGGTCCCAGAAGACATGAGGATGAAGGAAACCCATTGCCTACTCCAGTTTGCTTACAGTCTGTAGTAGGCACACACGCTATGCTGGTAGCGCTGGGAGTAAAAAGGAAGGCACAGATTTTGAGAAAGATTTTAAAGGAAAACATAACAGGGTAGGTGGCTGATTGAGAGTGGGGCTGAATGGGAGATTGGAGTGAAAACCCAGCTCTGCTTGTGAGCAGCAGGACTGCGGAAAGGTGTAGCAGGGACGGAAGCTGAGATGTCAGGAGAGAGAATTGGGTCTTGGTGGGAAGGTTTGAAAGAATTCAGTTTTGGACACAGTAGAATATCTTAGTCCATCAAAAGTGGAGATGCTGAGAAGGTAAAGAAGGAACAGAAGTAGAATCTCAGTGAGTCTGTAGATTTGAAAGTCATGCCCTGCTTGTTCTTAGACGCAGCTGTTGAAGCTTTGTGGAAGGACAGCCAAGTTTAGCAGCAAAGGATGGAAGAGTAACCAGAGTATGTGAGGGTAGGGGGTGGATGAAGACAAAGGAGCCAGCAAAGGAGAATCTAGGACCGAGATGGTCAGGGTTTGGGGATGGAGAGTTGAGAGGGTACAGTGTCACGGAAGGCAAGGGGAGAGAGTTTGCAGTGAAAACTTAAAGAGTGGATTAGGAGAGGAGGCACACCAATGAGTCAGATAGTACAATGCAGGATCTATGATTTCAGTTCCAGAAATGCTGCCTTTTTGTTAGAAGAATAGAGATAAGGATTGATGAACTGTTAAGAGATGGGCTCTGAATCAGGCAGATATTGACGTCAATGCTGCCTACTTTTGTGTCACCTTAGGTGGTTAACCACGCTAAACCTTCAGTGTACTCGTTATGAAAAGTAGGTGTAACAGTAACTTCCAAAGCATCCAGTTTTTGTAAGTGCAGGAACTAAATAAGATAAGGCATGTAAAACTGTTAGCCGAGTGCCTGGCACTTAGTAAGTGCTTTTGAAAAATTTTAGCTATTACCATGAACAATAATAAGTTTTATGACTTCATAAGTTTTATCATTACATTCTCAAATGTGAGACTGCAGGAAGCCATGGAGTAGATTTCTGGAGAAATCTTTTCACACTGAGATCCCTCCCTTCCCTAATAACTAAGGTGGTTTGGGAGCAGGGCTAAATTATTTCTAGGGAATACTTTTGTGCCAGAAATTATGATGATCCTCTTAGAATCATAATTGTTCTTATAATACTGCATTTTCTTATAGTCATGAAAACTACTTTCAAAACGTTTATTACCTTTTCCAGTTAGATTAGATTTAATTTGGCTTCTACAGAGTTTGGAGATTTACTATAGATGCTAAGGAGGAAACACAAGAGAAAATCCACAAACTATGTCCCCGGGAGGTTTACAGTGTGCATTTGGGGAGAGAGTGTGCACAAATGAAAAGCAGCGAGAACATCTGAAAGCAGCATGGGAAAGAGGGTGAAGTGAAGTCTACACCAAGGCTGTCGTGCTGGAAGGATGCAGAGCCCAAGAGTGATCTGGATCAGGTGGAGTCAATTAGGGAAAATGTCCTTGGGCTGATTGCTTCGGATTAACGGTTGCCTTCTAGGATTTAAGTGACTGGCTGTGTGAGTGGAACTGGGTCCCTGTTGCTCTGGTTTCTGCTTCAAAGCGTCATCCCCTGAGCTTCCCTCATTATTCTGGGCGCAGGGCCTGGCCTCCAGGTCACTCCAGGTGTGCGTTCAAGGCTTCCATCATCTGTGCTTTCCAGCCTTGTTTTCCACTCATTTCCCCCAGGCCCTCAAGACTGTCATCAAACCCATGCTGTGTTCCCCCCCACCCCTTTGTGCCCAAACCCAAACTGCCCTAGACTTGGAGTGTTCTTTCCCTGTGGAAGCCTTGCCTGCCCTTCAAGGCCCCCCTCTTCCATGGAGTCGTTTCTGATCTCTCATGCTAGACAGGTTCTCACAGGACTCTGTGGGTTTCTCATTCAGCCTCATTTTGTCTGGAATGGTGATTAGCTGTGGACGTGTCTCTCTCCCATATTCGATTTAGGGCTACCTGGGGGAAAGGATCTTCAGTTTTCACCGTGGCATCCGGTGTCTGGCCCGTGGTGGGTGTGCAGGACACTCTGGTTGGACTGAATCGCTGGGATTCCCCCTTCCCAGAGAACTCTTCGGGCTGCAGCCACTCTCCCGCTGAATTTGTTCAAAGTCGCTCACCCATGCAGAAGCAAAATAAAGGGAGGCCCCTGCTCACCAAAGCCACTTCCTGCTGGAGTGAGCCTGCCAGCCACAGTGGCAGCTTGGTCCCCAGAGCTGCCCAGTAGCAAGAGGGAGAGCTTACCCTCTTAGATGCATGTGATTTCCGTGATTTTCCTGGGAGGGCATGTCCTGTGGCTGCTCAGAGGATGCAGGGAGAGTCAGCAGTCCCGTCTGGGTTTAGCCAATCTGAAGAGCAGGACTTCTCTGTCCCACCTGCCAATAACCACCCTTTCATTGTGACCGAATGACTCGCCAGGGAGTAAGAATGGCCAAGTCAGTTGCAAGGAAAAATAGGCCCAACCAGCTTCATTCCCTGGTGAAGCAAGCCTACTCTGTGGCTTCACCCCAGCCCATCTCTGCACCTCTTTCTTACTGCGCCGTGTTTAGCATGTGCCGGCATCTCTCCGTTTCCATGAGATGGGGAGAAAGCCACTGCGGAAGCCCCGGGAGGCTGTGGCACCCTGTTAACGCCAGCTGGCCCCCTGTATGTCTGGGCACTTGCACACGGTTTGGGGGAGCGTTGGGCGGCTCTGGCCGGGGCCGGCTCTGAGCTTACCTGTTTTCTCCTGCAGTACATCTTTGCAGATGCTTATGCCCAGTACCTCTGGATCACGTTTGACTTCTGCAACACTGTCCAAGGCTTTTCCATCCCATTCCGGGCAGCTGATCTCCTTCTGCATAGTAAAGCCTCCAACCTTCTCCTGGGCTTCGACCGGTCTCACCCCAACAAGCAGGTAAGAGAGCTTCTGGAACATAGTCATGTGGGGCTCCTCCGATTTTCTACTCTGCCTGTGTGGATTGTGTGTCCTCTGAGTGACCTCGCCTGCTGCCCCTCCCTCCTTCTCTCCCGGGCTCAGCTTTTGTAGGTACTGTTTCACTTAGCATGGCCCGCTTGGGAAAAATATATCCCCCTGGCCCTCTCGGTCAGCAGCCCAGCCAGCGATCAACACCCAGCACTTGGCAGGCCCTGTTAGGTAAACGTCAGGCCCTTCTCTGTGCAGATGCACCTTTGTTAGCCCTTAGGGTAAACTGTGGCTCTGGAATTTAATCAGAGAAAATCCAGGTAGAAAAGTCTGGAGTCTGAGCTCTTCTGGGACCTCTTGTTGAATTTCTGCTCCACCCTCCCCATCTGGCTTTCACCCACCATTTATTTGACATTACTATTAACTTTGACATTCTTCCTTTAAACCTCTGTGTGTGTGTGTGTGTGCCTGCGTGCTTGCATGCGCGCATGTGTGTATGATATAAATGTACTTTCTTCTTGAACCCAGATTTGAAGGAAAACTGAGAGATGAGGGGAGAGCCTGAGTCGGATTCATATCTCAGGACTGAAATGTGCCAAATCAAGAATATTGGTCCGGCAGCAACCTAGGAAACCTGTAGATCCTGTATGATCACATTTATGATGAGTCTTAAATGCTTTTGCTCAGAGGAACCTTGGAACATTTCTTTTTCTTTGAAGGTTGTTTAACCAAAACATGGATCTATTTACCTCTGCTTGCCCCAGGGAGTAACCCAAGCCTGGGCAGGGTCAGTTTGCCAGTGGAGGGGGATCGTTGGTATTTTTGGTCTCATGCTTCTTCATTCATGATTGCTAGGGCCAGGGGGACCTCAGGTGACATCTGTGGAAGTGGAGGGGCTTTGCCAAAATTTGGCAAGTTAATTACTCATGGCCATATTGCCTATTCAGTTGATTCCCTTTGATGCTTTGTACTTTTGTACTTAGACAGTGTCCTCTGCATTTATCTGTCATTACCAAGGCCCATTACAATTTTCTCTCTCTTTTTTTTGTGATAAAATACATATAACATACAATATACTGCCCTAACCATCTGTAAGTGTACAGTTCAGTGGTATTAAGTACATATTGTTGGCTGGGCGCGGTGGCTTATGCCTGTAGACCTAGCACTCTGGGAGGCCCAGGTGGGAGGATTGCTTGAGCTCAGGAGTTCGAGACCAGCCTGAGCAAGAGCGGGACTGCATCTCTACAAAAACTAGAAAAATTAGCTGGGCGTGGTGGCACACTCCTGTGGTCCCAGCTACTTGGGGGGCTGAGGCAGGATGTTTGCTTGAGCCCAGGAGTTTGAGGTTGCAGTGAGCTATGATGACACCACTGCACTCTACCCAGGGTGACAGAGCGAGACTCTATGTCTCAAAAAAAAAAAAAAAAGTACATATTGTTGTACAACCATCACTGCAATCCATCTCTAGAACTCTTCATTTTGCAAAACTGAAATTCTATATCTATTAAACAATAACTTCTTGCCTTCAGCTCCTGGAAACCACCATTCTAATCTCTGTCTCTCTGATTTTGCCTACTACAGGTACCTCATATAAGTGGAATCATATAGTATTTGTCTTTCTGTATTTGATTTATCGCACTTAGCATAATGTCCTCAAGGTTCATCCATGTGCCTGTGCTAGAATTTCCAACTTTTTCAAGGCTGAATAATATTCCACTGTATGTATACACCACATTTTGCTTATCCATTCATTTGTTGGTGAACACTTGGGTTGCTTCCTCAGTGTAGCTATTGCAAATAATGCTGCTGTCCATTACAGATTTTTAAGGGCACTGTTTCTCAGTTGAGAAGTACAGAGTATAATCCTTTGGGGACTGGTCATGAGTAAAATATAATTTCTGATAGTCCATACATAGAAGGCAAATCACACTCATTTGTCCTTTTAATTGCTATTTCTCAACAGCCTTAGTGACTGTGGAGAAGAAGGCATAGGTACAAGGTTGTCTTTCCTTTCCTGCCCTTGTCTGCTTTTGGAGTAACTGAATTGGCTTTGGTGACCTTGGTGCCTGTCTTTACAGAGCGTGTGTCATGGAAGGTGGGATTTAGGTGGGTGTTTGGTGATACCATTCAGGTTGCACACACCTCTTGCATCGTGACCGCTTCTTGTTGTTTTGGTCTTTGCAGCTATGGAAGTCAGATGATTTTGGCCAGACCTGGATCCTGATTCAGGAGCATGTGAAATCCTTTTCTTGGTAAGTTGTGTCATCTAAAAAAATCCTATAACCTCCTTTCTCCAATTCTAGCTCCTTCATGGTGGACAAACCTTTTGCCTTTACCCGAAATGTGAAACATTTGGTTCAGGACATAAATTTCCCAGACCTGAGAATCAGAGTTGCAAGTATAACAAACTCACTGGGGGAGGAGGAGGGGGTATGAGAAAGTAAGGTTTATTTGTCAGAGGAGTGGCAGAGCTTTTGTATTTTTCCAGTCCTTCAGGAAACCCAGGGGAATCTTGAAGCTCTTGCATCTTAGTAGAGTTGCTAAATTTCTTCATTTTTAGAGCATCATATTAGAAGTGGGGATTTTTCTTTATATAACATTCATGCATTTGTTCATTGATAACCTATTTTTTTTAATGTCTGCTAAATATAAGACTGATAGATGCTTTAGGGCATAAGAAGTTGAGTAATTTATGGATATAGTTATCAAGGAAATTACACTTTAGGAGGTAAGAAAAGACATTTCAGATACATAACACACATTATGAAAGAGCCACAGGAATAACAGATGCAGCGTGAGAAGCCAGAGGAGGGACCCGTTCCTTCTAGGTGGGAGGATCATAGGTAGTTTCATGAAGGAGGTTGCCCTGGATCCAGGATGTGGGGTAGGATGTCGCTGAGTGGAGGTTTGGGGGACAGGAATTCCAGGTGAGGAACAGAGTGGTCAAAGGTACAGAGATGGGCTGTTACAGTGCTTGGGTGAAGGAATCTGGACTAATTTCCAAAAGCAGTGGGCAGCCATTGCAGGTGTTTGAGAAGAGGGGTGCAATAAACAGACTGTACTCAAGAACTATAGTTTCTAGTCATAGTTGCTTCTGATCTTTTACTATTACAGTGATATATAGTGTATGATCTTCAATATTGAATTTGCACACATGCAGGCAAATGTATCGGACAGATTTCCAGGAGCAGGTTTGCTGGGCTGGTGGGTTTATCTAACTGGTTATCAACTCATTCACATGGATGAGTGATATCGCAAGGTTGATACCACCCAAATCAGCCCCACCCGTAATCTTCCCCATTTCGGTGTCTATTCGCTTGGGCCAAAAACTTTGGAGTTGTCATTGATTCCACATTTGTTTCATGCTTCACGTTAATCTATCAGGAAATCTTACTGGCTCCTGGTATAGCTAGAATCTTCTACTCAGGTACTACTTTATTCTAAGCCACCACTGTCATTGCTTACTAGTCTCTTCACTGGTCTTTCTGCTTTTACTCTGTTTTTTCGCTAATTAGTCTCAGTGGGTGGCCAGATTGATCCCATTAAAACAAGTCAGATCATGTTATTCTTCTGCCTTGAAGCCTTTAATATTTCATCATTTCTCTCAGATTAAATGTCAAGTACATTCTTAACCACAGGGCCTTTGCACTTGCTATTTTCTCTGCCTAAAATGCTCTTACCCAAGATGTATTAATACTTACTGCCTACTCTCTTACCACCTCATTCAAGTCTTTCCTCATATAACACCTTCTAGATGAGGCCTACTCTAAGAATCCTATTTAAAATTTAGCTACTCCTCTACTATTCCCAATCCTACTATATTCTACCCTATTCTTTTTCACATAGCTCTTTGTCACATTCTAATATGCTGTAGTTATGCTTATTATTTGTGTTTCTCTCTTCAATAGAATGAAAGCTCTCTAAGAGCAGGGACTTTTGTTAGTTTGTGCCCTGATATATCCACAGTGAATACATCCTTGAAATTTTAATTTTGGTAGAGATTGCCAAATTTTATATAGAAAATGTCAAATTTGCACTAATCTCAACAATATAAATTGTGTTTCTCTCTACATTCAGTATGTCAGGTCAGAAATATTGTCTCAGTGTAGTTCTAATTTGCATATTTCTTACTACGAATGAGTTGGAACATCTTTTAATATGCGTAAGGGTCACTTTTATTTTTATTTTTTATTTTTTTGGTGACATGCCTGTTCATACTCTTTGTACTTTTTTCTATTTGATTGTTAGATTTTTTAAATTATTGATTTCAAGGAACTCTATATAGTTGAGATTAACCCTTTGTGATATGAGATAGTTTGTGCGTGTGTGCATTTATGTTTATATTTCTCAGTTTGTCAATTGTCTTTTGACTTTTACATGTGGTTTTAGTCCTCATTAAATGTAGTGGCCCCATAAAATGTGGTTGCTGTCTGTGCTGCTTTTAACTATCTGTGGAAAGTGGAATGTCTCTGAGTTGGTACTGCTGCTTGAGTAACTGAGGATGGTAAGGATGGAGGGGACACAGGGAGGGGCCCTACAGCTGAACATTTTTAGACTCCAGTGGTCTTTCTTTTCACAGAGGGAGCTTTTTCTGACCCTTTTGTTGATTTTCTTGGGTGGCGGTTGTAGAGTATTAGTGAAATTGTAACCACGGTCTTATCAAAGAACAATCTCTGCTTTCTTTTGCTTTATTTGAGTTTTAAAGGTATACATTGTTCTTTTTATCTTTTTAAGAAACTATAAATGAAGAGGGCAAAGCCAGCAGGAATTTACAGGGATAAGTTAAGGGAACATAAAGTTTAGAAATTTGAGTATTGTACCTTCTGCCTCTGTGCAGATATGCAGATATATTAGGGCAAGGACTGGCCTGTCTTATTTAAGATAGTTACATGTTTATTGTCAGGGGATTTTAGACTATGTGGGGGATTTTTTTCCCTCTAAGTTTCCTCATCATAAGTGAAAACATGATCTCCTCTGTCGAGAATAAAATGACATACATTTGTTTAACAATGCTTGGCAACCTGGGTGGAGCAGGAGTGAGGAAAAGCTAATAGTTTACTTGGTCCAAAGGTGGCGGCTGGCAAGACAGAATGGTGCAAGACCTGTGGGGGCAGGACACCCCGTGGGGCATCACAGAAGGGTTGCAGGTGAGGCCAGACAAGGCCTGATGACCGTGCTCAGAGAGAGAGCGAAGATTGAAATTTCTGAATGGGGGCAAAGAGAACAGAAGTAGGTGTCAGTGAGTGTAAGAAATTGGAAGGCTAAGTGATTGCAAAGTATGAGAACTTGTAGGTGCAGCAGCTTGCAGAAATGGGAGGTCCAAATACGGATTACGGAAGAGAACTGGGATGAAAGGCACAGTTCTTTCTATCTCTAGATGTCGGCTGCTGCTTTCGGCTGGGAAGGAGAATAATAGAGGTGAGCTTGGTCTCAAAATATCTCAATAAAGGTTCCTTCCTCTTCGCCTTTTTAAAAATACCAGGCAGCCTCATTTTAATTTGCATATCCTCTGGGCTAGAGGAAGTACTTTAATCAGTACTTCTAATTGTGGCAAAGAAGAGAACATGCCACCACCCACCCACACACACCCACACACACACACACACACACTCCACAATGTAGGGCAAAAGTCAAATCTTACCCCATTGCAGGATCTTTTGTTTTTCTCTTTCTTATCTCCCTGCCTCCTTCCTCACGTCTTTGCCTTTTTTTGGGAACATGGTCTTGACGGTCCCTCTCCAAAGGAATTTCGTACGATCGCCTTCGTTATTCTGAGAGCCAGCCTGCGTATGGAACTGTACACAGGCAGTTACATAACTGCGGCCTTCTGCCTTTTTTTGAATCATCACGTGGCACCCTCACTGTGACGCTATCTTCCTGACTGTCCGGGTTATTAATATTTTTTCCATTTGCTGAATGGTCCACCTGGCCTTGGTGGTTCTTGAGAATGTTAGGAAACTTGGGGCGTGAAAATAAGTCATCTTCCCAGCTGCTGTGTGGGGCTTTTGGGGGGAAACACTAGTTCAGAGATTCTTCTCTGAGGTCATTTGACCTAAGTCCTTCTACGTCTTCCACTTTGGATTAGCTTCTGCAGTGATGGCCCACAGATCTAAATGCAGCAAGGGTTACTTCGGGTGGGGACCCTGAGGGATAAAATGATGTGGCCTTTCAAGGCGTCTGCGCTCTGTCTGGGAAGCTCACCGAATACACGGTGCTGAGCAGGGTAATGCAGCGTATCAGAAGCATTACCGTGTAAAGTAATGAGACTGATTCCCAAATCACCCAGCCGAAGCTGTTTTGTATCTTTGTTTGGAGTTCAAAGTCATATAAAAGGCTTGGAAAAGGGTGCTGCACAGACATGGTGCCAGTGGTGGGAGAAGAGAGCCTGGAAGAGCACTGGGCCTGGAGGACTTCCTGGAAGATGAGGACTTGAACTTGACCTCAGAGGAGAGTAGGACTCAGACGGAGGGATCCGAGTGTGTGCAGAGGGCATCTCCGCACAGGGGTGTGGCGTTGGCACAAGTGCAGAGGGAGGAATGTGCCCTCCTGTTCTGAAGGTGGTCAGTACGTGCAAGGAAAAATTTTGTGGAAGAGCCTCACGGGAGGTGAAATGCAGGAGGACTCCAGATTGTGTGGATCAGTGACGTGGGCAGGGGACCCACAGAGACGGGGCGGGATCCCTTCCTTGCAAAGATCAGGCTTGGAAGTTCATAATGGGGTTTCCTCCCGTGATGCTCTTCTGAGGATATAGCACTTTGGGAGAACTCTCCTTCATTCCTCTGAGGTTTATGACCTGAGGCTAGAACCTTGCTGAGAGCCTCAAGCAGCCAGTTGCTCATTGATTCCGAAACACTCCACCTTGTTCTTTTTCTACTTTTTGCTCCTCTCTCGCAGGGCCAGAGGTTGCCTTGAGCTAAACCTTAGGATGCTGTAAAAACAACATAAAGCACTTTACAAATGGCAATTCCTCTCCCTCTATGCTGAGCCGAAAAGCAACCAAAGGGATATGTTTGAGGCACACAGGGTATCACTTGTAGGCCACACCTTGGTGGCCCTAAATTCTCATCGATTGTCCACATGGCAAAACCTCCATGCCTCTGGTGATTAAATGTGGAAATGATGACGACGACTTTTTTCTTCTTCCAGGGGAATTGATCCCTATGACAAGCCAAACACCATCTACATTGAACGGCACGAACCCTCTGGCTACTCCACCGTCTTACGAAGCACAGATTTCTTCCAGTCCCGGGAAAACCAGGAAGTGATCCTCGAGGAAGTGAGAGACTTCCAGCTTCGAGACAAGTACATGTTTGCTACAAAGGTGGTGGTGAGTTGAATGTGCGAAAGAGTAGACTTTTGAGTTTCCTTTATAAAGTTTGTCATTCTGTGATCAAACAGGTGAGTTTGCGTAAGCAGGCATTGGGTCGACATGCGTGGGATAGCTAGATGAAAGATTCTAGGCCCTGGCAAACATTCCCCAAGGGCTTGGAAGGTGCTGGGAGGTTGGGGAAGTGGAGAAGCTTAGGACAAATACTCCAAGCATCTCTAGGCTCTAGGAAGTTGGTTGTTTGCTGGTAGCCAGGCATCCCTGACAAAGACATATTTCTTTAAAACCCCAATGTAAAGAACACAGAATGGAGGGGTGGGGCTCAGTAGCTTTTTTTCTTTTAATCCCACTGCCTGATTTCCTTTAAACTTAGGCCGATTTCTTTGAGATTTTTTTGACACATGTTAATTTACATGGCTAATAGGATGTGTAGTCATTGGCTAGTGGGAGTTAATGCTCTAAGAAAAGCAGTAATTAAGCTTCCAGCTGTCAGTGAGTAGCTTAACTCTCAGCCTTTGGGAAAATCTTCTCCTTGATTTGATGTGTTGGAGCCAGATGCTGAAATGGAGGGCTTGCTCATTTAAAACCAGAGTTGGTTATTTAACAGGACTTGCTTCGCAATGTTCTCGAGTTCACTCTTTATTACCCTGGTGTAAAGGGAAAACCCAGGCCTGGCCAAGGGCAGGAGGGGCTACTATTCCAGGGGTGCTACCAGCTTGCCTTCCTAATGGCGCCCTTCCCTCGTTGGCTCAGGATCTGCTGGGGCCTCTGCTCTGCAAGTGTCACTGTTAACCTTTAGGGACTGAGATCAGATGTGATGCTTTCCTCCAGGTTCCCATTTGTACAACTGATAGCAGGCCGGGCCAGGTGGAAGCAGGTCAACCCTCCTAGTAGGATTTTAGGGTCGAGAGAGGATCTCCCTAACAGGGAAAGCATGGAGTAAGGTCGGAATGAGGGAGATGTGAACGGCTAAAGGAAAGAGGTGTTCCCTGTTATATACTTTGTAAAATGTTTTTAAAAGCCATTAACCTATGGCAGGTTTTCTTCTGTCAGGCTGTTTGCATTAACCTATAGACACTGGATCACTGTCTTCCTGCCTTGCCTATTGCCTCTTTCACTCTCTTAGACACACACACGTACACATAGCTGCCCAAGAACACAGCATCCTTGAATGGCCTTTGCAAGGATGGGGTGATGGGGACACACAGGTGAGAAATCAGGCCCAAGTATTGGTGGCGTGTGACATGAAGTTGGGCAATCCTGAGTTCCAGTATGGTCTAAAAGCTTGTCTCCAGTTCTTCAGTGGTCATGGGCCTTTTCTGCCTTAGTTCCCTGTGCTCGGAGTTATTGTATGATTTTGATTTCAAACTCTTAAGACACAGTGATTGATCCTCTAGTTTGTCTTCCTTTTTGCCTGGACTGGGGCTGAGATGGAAACTGTTGTGCATTTCTCTTAACTCTGTTATTCCTAGATCTCACACCCAAGAGTTTAATTTGTGTCCTTGTTGGAGCTTTCTGTCCCCTCCATTCTGCTCTAACAGCTATGTCTGTTCTGCAGACGTAGCTGATTTGTAGAGTGTCTGTGGTGGGTTTCTAATTATTCCTGGCCAGTGGCAGGGTAAGTTGTTACAAATGTAGATTGCAGGGCTCACATGCACTTTTCCCCTGAGCATCCCAAGGGTGCCTAAGAATCACCAGAATTTGAGAAACTGCCCCAAAGCCTTTTGTAGGTAGAAGCTTAAAATAATAGTCATTGTCAAGGGAATGTTTCTCAAGGGATGGATTGATGAGCGAGGAAACACAACTGGCAGTGGGTGATAAAATGGGTGTTTCCCTCCTTTTCTAAACTTTTTATTATTATTATTTTTGAGGCATTGTCTCACTCTGTTGCCTAGGCTAGAGTGCTATGGCGTCAGCCTAGCTCACAGCAACCTCAAACTCCTGGGCTCAAGCGAACCTCCTACCTCAGCCTCCCAAGTAGCTGGGACTACAGGCATACACCACTATGCCTGGCTAATTTTTTCTATATACATTTTTAGTTAGGCAGTTAATTTCTTTCTATTTTTAGTAGAGATGGGGTCTCACTCTTGCTCAGGCTGGTTTTGAACTCCTGACCTTGAGCGATCCTCCCACCTCGGCCTCCCAGAGTGCTAGGATTACAGGCATAAGCCACTGTGCCTGGCCTACTTTTTATATTTTTAGAGACAGGATTTTTCCATGTCACCCCAGGCTGGTGTTCAGGGGCATGATCATAGCTCACTACACCTTCGAACTCCTGGGCTCAGGCAGTCCTTCTGCCTCAGCCTCCTAAGTAGTTGGGAATACAGGTGTGTACTGCCACACTCAGCCAATTTTTTATCTTTTCTTGTAGAGATAGGTTCTTGCTTTGTTGCGCAAGCTGGTCTTGAACTCCTGGCCTCAAGCAATCCTCCCACCTTGGCTTGCAAAGTGTTGGGATTGCAGGCATGAGTTTTCCTCCTTTTTATTACATTAGATTACTAAACCACAAGGATAAACAAAGTCGGCGTTGGTCAAATAACTCTCCCAGTAGGAGTGTGGAAGCCTCCAAGTATAACTTTTTATCTGGAGTCCGCCTTGCTCTAAGGTTGCCTGAGTTTGGGGAACTGGCTTTAATGTTACATGGATTCAAATAAAATTTGGCAAATCAAGGACCTAATTTTAAAGCCACAGAAAGTTGGTTTTGGGTGATTAACTCTTCTGCTTCCTTTCAGCATCATGAATGATTATAATCCTTTACAAGTTGCTTTTTCAGCCGCCTGGGTTTTGGACTGGAGCTGGCGTCCAGGTCTTCAGAACTTCTGGTACCCTGTTGGCCAGCTCTGGCTTCATATGTGCTTTTTGTCTTATTCTAAGTTTATTTTTATTCCTTGCTCTTTGACATGAAGGTCACTTATTTATCTTAACAGTCTGCATCAAGATGATAGGGCCACTAAAGAAACAGCAAGGTACCTCTGTGATTTTGTTAATTTGGTAATATACAACTGTTAGGTTCTTTCTAGTAATAGCAGTTGCTAAAACATTTGAGGTGGATGAGGGTTAGGTACTGCCCTACAGCCTCACTACCAGATCATCATGCAAGCCGGGCTCCCGTGTCTTATGCTAACGTGTATCAGTAAGCAAGGATGTGATAGGTGGGCTTGATGAAAGTCTTTTCTGTGTGCTTATAGGTGAGGCAGCCGTCCGCACCTTGCATGCTGCAGACACTGTGTTCTAGAGCAGGCACTGGTGGACTATGGCCCGCCATCTGTTTTTGTAAATGAAGTTTTATTGGAACACAGGCATACTCATTTGCTTATGTGGCATCTAGGGCTGCTTTCATGCCCCAGTGGCAGAATTGAATAGCTACATAGAGAGGCGATATGGCCCACAAAGCCCAAAATATCTACCATCTGGACCTTTACAAATAAGGTTTGCTGACCCCTTTTGTCTGTTACCCTAACTGTAGGCATCAGGCAACCAGAATTGCAAGGTCTTGACAAGTCTCGGGTATTATCTTGAAAAGTACAGGTTACAGGCGTCTAAATTGTTATGCTTGTTCATGTGATGGTATCTTTAGAATATTGTGACCAATTCAGATTCCTTGAATGCCACTGATTGCCCCAGTGAGAGCTCCTGTGTATTTTCATGATTGTGACCAAAGACTGATTTCACTATTGAAAACCAATTTCTAACCTTCATTATGCTAATTTAAAGTCTCTGATGTTGATCTGAGATAACAGAAAGGCTTAGAAATCGCTTCAGGGTATTGTGGGCTTCCAGATGAGCAGTTAGCTAATAAAAACTGGGTTGTGATTATATAGGATGACTGAGCCAAACCAAACTCTTTACAAACTATTTTAATTATGTTACCTAAATGTACACAAATATAAAGCTAGGTCTAAGCAAGTATAAGCTTATAATTCTCATATACAACACTAACACTTAAACCTTTACAGATTAAAAAAACTACAATTCCAATAAATTAAAAATTAATGTTAATTTTTTATAATACCTGTGTTGAGATACAATTCACATGCCATAAAATTCACCCTTTTTAGGCCGGGCGTGGTGGCTCACTCCTGTAATCCTAGCCCTCTGGGAGGCCAAGGCAGGCGGATTGCTCGAGGTCAGGAGTTCCAAACCAGCCTGAGCAAGAGCGAGACCCCGTCTCTACTATAAAAATAGAAAGAAATTAATTTGGCCAACTAATATACATAGAAAAAATTAGCTGGGCAGGGTGGCACATGCCTGTAGTCCCAGCTACTCTGGAGGCTGAGGCAGAAGAATTGCTTGAGCCCAGGAGTTTGAGGTTGCTGTGAGCTAGGCTGACCCCATAGCACTCACTCTAGCCTGGGCAACAAACCAAGACTCTGTCTCACACACACACACACACACACACAAAATAATAAGTTCACCCTTTTTATGTGTACAATTCATTGGTATTTAGTATATTCATAAGGTTGTACAACGATCATAATTATCTAATTCCAAACATTCTTATTAACCCCAAAAGAAATCCCATACCTATAGCGTTACTTCCCTTCTCCCAGGCACTGGTATCGCCTAATCTACTTTCTGTCTTTATGGATTTGCCTATCCTAGATATTTTGTATAAATATGTGACCTTAGTGACTGGTTTCTTTCATAGCATCATGTTTTCAAGTTTCATCTATGTGGTAGCATTTCTCATTACTTTAATGAGTTTTATTGCTGAGTAGTATTCTGTTGTAGTGGAGGTAACATTTATCCATCCAGCAGTTGGTGGCCATTTGAGTTGTTTCTGTTTTTTGACTATTGTGAATAGTGCCGCTGTGAACGTTCGCGTACAAGTTTGTGTGTGGACATATGTTTTTGGTTCTGTTGGATATACCTGGGAGTGTAAATTCCTGGGTCACATGGTATCTATATTTAACTTTTTGAGAAACTGCCAAGTTGTTGTGCAGAGGGACTGTACAATCTTTATATTCCTGCACAATCTTTATATACAGCAAAGTATTAAGATTGCAGTTTTTCCACATCCTTGACAACATTTTGTTATTGTCTGTCTTTTTGATTATAGCCATCCTTGTTAAGTGTGAAGTGGTAACTCATTGTGGTTTTGATTTGCATTTCCTGATGGCTAAGGATTTTGAGTGTATTTTCATGTGCCTGTTGGCCATTTGTATATCTTTCTTGGACAAATGTCTATTTAAATCCCTTGTCCATTTTTAAATTGGGTTATCTCTTTATTGTTGAGTTGTAATAGTTTTTATTCTCTATATATTCTATATGCAAGATATATAACCTGCAAATATTTTCTGCCATACCATGGGTTGTCTTTTTACTTTCTTGATGGTATCTTTTTCAGAACAGGAGTTTTTAATTTTCATGAAGTCCAGTTTATTTATTTATTTTTTGTTGCTTGTGCTATTGGTGCTATTGCCTAATCATAGTTCATGAAGATATATGCTTCTCTTTTCCTTTAAGAGTTTTATAGTTATAGCTCTTACAGTTAGGTCTGTGATTCATTTTAAATTAATTTTTATATCTAATATGAACTAGGTACTCACTTTCATTCTTTTGCATGTGGATAACAAGTTGTCCCAGCACCATTTGTTGAAAAGACTGTGCTTTGAATTATCTTGGCACCTTTGTTTACAATTAATTGAACATAAGTATAAGGACTTATTTCTCGACTCTTAAATCTATTCCATGATCTATATGTCTGTCCTTATGTCAGCATCAGACTGTTTTGATTACTGTTGCTTTGTAGTAAGCTTTGAATTTGGAAAGTTTGAACCCTCCAACTTTGTTCTTTTTCAAGATTGTATTGGCTATTCAGAGTTCCTTCCATTTCCAACATGTATTTTAAGATCAGCTATTCAATTTTTGCAAAAAAAAAGGCAGATGGGATTTTGTTAAGGATTGTGTTGAATCTACAGATCCATTTGGAGAGTATTGCCATCTTAATATATTGTCTTCCAATGCATAGACAAGGGATAGCTTTCCATTTATTTAGGCTTTCTTTAATTTCTTTTAACTGTGTTTTCTAGATTTCAGTGTACAAGTCTTGGACTTCTTTTGTTAAATTTTTTTCCTAAGTATTTTATTCTTTTTGACTCCATTGTAAATGATTCATTTCCTAATTTCATCTTCAGATTATTAAATTGCTAGTGTATAGTAATACAATTGATTTTTATATATTGATCTTGTATTCTGCAACCTTGCTGAATACCTTTCTTTATTATTATTATTATTATTGCAGATTCCTTAGGATTTTCTGTATACAAGATAGTATTGTTTGCTAATAGAGATAGTTTTAATTTTTCCTTTCCAGTCTAGAGGCCTTTTATTAATACCTCTTTTTCTTGCGTAACAGCCTTGTCTAGAACCAAGGAGGTGAAGAGGGCAGGTATCCTTATTCTTGATCTTAGGGGAAAAGCACTCAGTCTTTTACCATTAAGTATGATTTTTAACTGTGGGGTTTTTCTTTATGTCCTTTATTAGATTAAGGAAAGTTCCCTTCTATTCCTAGGTTGTTGAGTGTTTTTATCCTGAAAATGTGTTGGGTTTTATCAGTGATTTTTCTGTGTCAATTGGGATAATCATATGTTTATTTTTTTATCCCTCATTAATATTGTATATTATATTGATCTTTTTAATATGTTAAACCAACATTGTATTTCTGGGATAAATCCCACTTGGTCTTGGTTTATAATCATTTTTATCCTCTGTGTTGGCAGAATTTACCACTGAAGGCTTCTGGACCAAGGCTTACCTTTGTGGGAAGTTTTTTGATTACTAACTCAGTCTCTTTAGATTTTTAAATTTCTTTTTGATTCAGTTTCAGTGATTTGTATTTCACTATGAATTTGTTCATTTAATCTAGATTATTGTTTAATTATTCATAGTGTTCACTTATAATCCTTTTTATTTCTGTGAGGTCAATAGTGATGCTTCCTTTCTTTCCTGACGTTAGTAATTTGAGCCTTCCCTCTTTTTGGGCAGTCTAGCTTGTAGTCTAGTTTGTAAATTTTGTTTATCTCTTCAAAGAACCAGCATTTTGTTTGAGTGATTTTCTTCATTGTTTTTCTATTCTGTATTTCATTTATTCCCACTCTAAATTTCTTTCCTTCTGTATGTGTTGGGTTTAGTTTGCCCTTATTTTTCTAGGTTCTTAAGGTGGAAAATCAGATTATTGATTAGATATTTTTCTTATTTTTTTAATATAAGTGATTACAGGTATAAATTATTCTCTAAGCACTGCTTTAGCTGCATCCCATGTGCTTGGTATGCTGTGTTATCATTTTCATTAATCTTAAAGTATTTTTTAATGACTTGTGATTTCTTTTGGACCCATTGATGATTTTGGAATATGTTGTCTAATTTCTGTATATTTGTGAATTTCCCAAATTTTCTTCTCTTTTTGGTTTCTAATTTCATTCCATTATGGTCACAGTACGTATTATATATGGTTTCAGTTCTTTTAAGTTTATTGAGGCTTATTTTAAGACTTAACATATGGTCTATCCTTGAGAATATTTCATTTGCTTTGAGAAGAATGTATATTCTGCTGTTTTGGGGTATTCTGTAGATGTTTAAGTCTACTTAGTTGATAGTGATGTTCAGATCTTTTTTTCTTTTCTGTTTTATTCTTTCTATATTGAAAGTGGGGAAATCTCTGTTGAAATCTCTAACTATTATTGTTGAATTATTTATTTCTCCCTTCAATCCTGGCAGTTTTTCTTCATGTGCTTTGGAGTTCTGTTGTTAGGTGCCTGTATGTTTATGATTTTTATCATTATAAAACGCCCTTCTTTGTCTCTATTAACTATTTTTGTCTTAAAGCCTGTTTTGCTTATTACTATAGCTACTTATCCTTCTCTGAGTACTGTCTATGTAGTAAATCATTTTCTTTTCTTTTAGTTTTAATCTGTCTGTGTCTTTGAATTCTTATAGATAACATATAGTTGTGTCAGGTCTTTTATCCATTCTCCCAATTCCTGCCTTTTGATTAGAGTGTTTAATCCACTTATATTTAATGTAATTACTAAAAGGTAGGCTATACATCTGTTATTTTACTATTTGCTTTCTATACATCTCATGGTTTTAGTTTTGTTGTTGGTGGTGGTTTATTTTCCTTTTTATTTTTTTCGTTCCTCTGCCCCTCCATTACTGCCTTCTTTTGTATTAAATAATTTCTAGGATGAGATTTTCATTCCCTTCTACTTTTATTAAATAATTTTCCTGGATATTTTCTTAATGCTTGCTTTGGGGATTACAGCAAACAATTAATAATTAACTTCAGCAGAATACCAAATCTTTGTTCCTATTTAGCTCCATTGCTTCCCTTCCCCTGTGCTATTATTGCTTCATATTTATACATTTTTAAGCCCATCAGCACAGTTTTAGTCTTATTGAGGACTCCTTACATGTGATGAATCACTTTTCTTTTGCTGCTTTCAAGATTCTTTTTTTTTTTTTTTTTTTTTTGAGTTAGAGTCTCACTCTGTCACCCTGGGTAGAGTGCAGTGGTGTCATCACAGCTCACTGCAACCAACCTCAAACACCTGGGCTCCAGTGATCCTCCCACCTCGGCCTCCCAGAGTGCTGAGATTACAGGTATGAGCCACTGCGCCTAGCTGCTTTCAAGATTCTTAATCTTTGGCTTTCAACAGTTTTACTATGGTATACTCAGGTATGAGTCTTTGAGTTTATCCTACTAGGAATTCATTGAACTTACTGGATTTATGTGTCTTTTTTAAATCAAATTTGGGGAGTTTTTGATCCTTATTTCTTCAAATATTCTTTCTCCTTTGTCATCTCATCATCGACTCTTGTCATGCATATGTTAGGACACCTTATGGGGTCTGCTAGGTCTCTTGGGCTCTGATTATTTTTTAAACTCTTCTTTTGCTCTTTTCCTGAGACTGAGTCATCACAATTGACATGTCTTAAAGCTCACTGCTTTTTTCTTCCACCAGTTCAGATATGTTATTCAAGTCCTCTGAATTTTTCTTTTGAGTTATTGTACTTTTCAACTGCAGTATTTCCGTTGGTTTCTTTTTTAAAATAATGTCTATTTCCTTCTTTATATTTTCTATTTGATGAGATATTGTCCTCATGTTTTCCTTCAATACTTTATACATGATTTCCTTTAATTCTCTGAATATATTTATAATAGCTGATTTAAATATTTTGTCTACTAAGTCTAATATCTGAACTTTCTCAGGACAGTTTCTACTGACTGTTCTTTTTACTTGTGTATGGGCCATACTTCACTGTTTCTTTGCTTCTGTTGTAATTTTTTTTGTTAAGAATGGGACATTTTAAATGCTGTGACGGCTCCTGACATCAAAATACCTACTCCTCAGGGTTTTCATTGTTGTTTGTTGTGGTTGCTGGTTTTTTGTTCGGTGAGTTTCCTGTGCTATTGCTGTAAAGTGTATATTCTTTATCTATAGCCACTGCAGTGTCTGATAATTTAGCTAAGTGGCCAGCTAGTGATCTGGCAGAGATTTTCTTAAGTGCTTCGAACCAATAAGTCTCTCATCCTTTGTTGATGGCCTCTAGGTATGTGTTGGCAGGCAATTTACAACTCTGCCCTAGCCTTCACTTCCTGTTTGTGCAAGAAGTCTCAAAATTAGCCAGAGGTGAGAGGATTGACCCTTTTCAGTTATTTCCTGAGGGTACTCACAGCTCTTATCTGCTTGACCTTGTAGAGTCTCAGGAATATTTCAGAGTTTATCAAAGCCTCTTAAGGACGCCTTCTTTCTCAGTGTTTCCTTTTAAGCTGTTTAGTTAGCCTTTTGTTAGCCCCAAGTGGTAATACTGCTTCTGGCAGCTGCCATGTTAAACATTTGCCAGTTGTCACTCACTGTTTTCCATAAATACCCTGGCGGCTATCGGGCTGTTTATATAGTGAGGTGAGTCAGGTTATATAAAGGTAAGACCTGAGAAGGCAGCATTTCTGTAAGCCACCAGACAGGTCAGGCTTTTTGGGAGCTCTAAGCCTATTTTGTCTTCTCCAGTGGCTGCTAGCCTGCTGTTTTTCACAGCTATTGTAAATGTGAGGCTGTGAGTTTCCAAGGCTACCGCAGAGCTAGAGGGGGATGGGATTGGGGCAAATGAAACCATCAGAAAGTGGGCTGTTTTTGCCAAGATTCGGCCATTGATCCTGAATAAAAATGCTCCTTGGATTTTTGCAAGCCTTTATTTAGTTTTTAGAATTCTGAAAAAGTTGATTTTGAGAATTTTTGTCATTGTTTTTTCTTGCTTTTATGGATGAGTGAATTTCGAAATTTCTTTGCCATCCTGTGCTTCCAATTAATATTAACTTTGTAAACTTTGTTATGGACATTTTCCAACTTATACAAAAGAACAGTTAATACTGCTATGATCTCCCCATGTGCCCTCATCTAGCTTCAGTATTACTTACGTTTGCTAACCTCTCTTTAGCTAACCCACTGCTTAATATTTTTTTTCCACTGAAATACCCCAGATGTCATATCTTAGCTATGTATTATTTATGATGTTTGGTTTAAACAGCACTAATTAGGGTAATGATGTTTTGCTGAAACTTTATTACTCCTCCAAAAGAAGAATGTGGCAGCAAATGCTGTGGCTCAGGTACTTCTGAACTGGTGTCCCTGTGCACCAGTTTTCTCTATCTGAACTACTGTAAAACTTTCAGTTTTACAGTAGTTCAGATAGAGAATTCTTTTGAGAATGTGTCATATAGAATACTGTTGTGAAGTTCTGAAAAAGGTTATACGTACAAGTGTATTCATTGAAGAATGCTTCCAGAAATAACCTAAATGCCTATCAATAGCTGTTAAATGGAAAGATATTTAAATACACTATTAATGATACAAATTTAAATTATAGAACAGTAAGATACATTGTTAATGGAAAAAGTTAAGTTGCACAACAGTATTTATATCATGATCCCATTTGTATGTGAAAAATTCGATTGCCTGTATCAATTTGGAATTGTGTTAGGCCACTGGTAACAGTAGAAATAAAAGTAGCTTATTTAAGTTGGGAGTTTAGTTGTAGGCAGTCTAAGGCTGATATGTTGGTGTTCTGTTGTTATTGGAGACCCAGGCTTCTATCTTTCTGTTCTACAATGCTAATAAGTAATGATTTTTATTCTCCAGGTTACCTCATGCTCCAAGATGTCCACGTTAGTCTTTGAGTTCTTAGTGCAGTTAGGAAGAATAGGGAAAGACAGAAAGGCAAAAGTAGGACCTCTTCCAGCTAATTTAGTTCCTTTCAGCGGCCTTCCTAGAAATCCAACATGAATACTGGTTCCCTTGTTTCTGTGCATAAAGACCCATAGATCAGTGTATATAAAGGAACCATGGCCCCAAAGAATCCTAGTAGTAAGGCTGTAAACAATTTGGCATTTTTAATCCCCAATGGCCATGACAGATGGCTATTTCTTTCCTAGATATGTCTTACATCTCCCTAGACTGATGGCTCCTAGAAGAAAGAAGCCATGTCTTATTCCTTAATTGTCTCTTTGATCCCAGCATTGCATCTCATTGACTAGTACTTAAGTCACATGACCCCACATAGCTGCCAAAAAGGTAGAGAACCAGTCTTTTATTCTGGGTGGCAGTCAGGGTCCTGTTGTTCAGGAGGAAAAGTATACTGGATGTTGAGGGTGGATGTAGCAGTGTCTGTCACTATATAAAAGAACATTTCTGAAGGAATGCATGATGGCCATTAGCCAGTGGGCACTCCAGCAGGTAGAGTGGGGATGCGGGACTGAGAATCAGAGCTGCACTTCTGCATTTTACCTTCTACCCATCTATCTCTTGGATATTTTCCATGAGCATGTTTTACTTTTCTAATAATAGCGACACAAAACTAAACAAACTAAGCAAAAAACCTGTGGTTTATTAGGAAAAGTGTCAAGACCTTGCAGTGCATCTTACCATCAGTAGTATGCCCTAGTTTAATAGCTAATATTTTTCTTTTGGTGGCAGTAAAGTAATAACTCTTTAGGAATCCATTAGGAGTGAACCTGAATTGTCCAGGTTTAGGAATGATTCTCCTGTAAGGTAGTGGGTTGGATGCATTTTGAGATTTTTTGAATGATCCTAGTATTCTGTGATTTTTGCATTTATGGGGTAAGACTGGCCTATGAAATATATTCTCAATTCTCGGAGCTCCCAGCAGCAATCATTAAGTACTTTTAACTAATGATGGGCCCGGGTGTCACTGAGAAATTACTCCTTTTTAAGCTGTACTCACAGTTGGAAGTCATGAAAAAAATATAAAGCCTAAAAATGTGTATTTCGTTGATATTTGTGTATTTATATATTCATAAATATTTATATGTATATAGAGTAACAAACTAATCATCTGACAAAGCTGTAACATTTTATCCACTTAATGAGGGCTTTTAGAATTTATATGTAACAATTTTGCTGGGAACTGTTTTTTCATTCAAGTAATATGTTTGTATATTTTTAATAGATCTGTCATTTCCTATGGCCCCATACTGAGTATAAGCTATTAATGTGGTTTTCAAGTTACCATTTTGGAAAGGCAGTCTTTTGTACCTCTCTAACTGGCTTCTTTAAAACAAACTATTTTTAATCATTTGTTCAGTGGTAGTTTGGCTATGTATACTTCTCAAATGAATCAAAAGTTACTGTGTTTTTCAGCTTGGTCCTCAGGTAGTGTTTGTGGGGCATATATGAGTGCTACAGGGTCCTCAGTTGTTATATTACTGGTAAAATAAATTGATATGTTCCTTATTTGATAGGAAGTTAATGCTTATAAATAGCACCCTAGTCAATGAAGCCTTCTGGATGGGGACCCCAGCATCTCAATAAGTTTCATAGTCGTTTGTGTGATTAGCTGCATGTGAAGGTGTCTCTCCTTTTGTCTTCCCTGATACGTGTGTGACATTTGCCTTCAATTCTTGGTCATGATCTTTAGAGCTGAAAGAAACCATGTAGAGCCTTTATGGCAGTTCTTACCCTTCTTTGAGTCATAGACTTATTTGAGAATCTGATAGTATTAATAAGCATGGACCCTCCCTTGCAAAATGACTAAGTGCACATATGAAAACATTTTGCACATGTATTTACAGGTTTCTGGACCATTTAAACCCATCTATGTGGAAGTCTTGATGCATATGAGCTTCTCATTTTATGCATGAATAAACCAAAGACGAGAGAGATTTTGTGATTTCCTTAGGTGGTCGAGCTAGCTCTTAATCTAGTGCTTTTATATACATTTTCAAAATTCCAGCTGTGGCTTAAAATCTCCTAAATGCAATGTGATGGTGGTCAGCGTCATGTTGAATACGCTACCAATGAATGTATATTCTAGCAGAAGACCTTATTCGATGAGAAGTATTCAGATTAAAAAACAGAATCAATGAAGATTCCCTGAAGTCTTAGTACAAATTAAAGCCTTGTGACTGGAGTATCCTTTGCAATCTAAAAATAGGAGTAGGAAGGAGAAGAGAACATGTTTTATGTGCACAGTGTGTGGCTGATCTCACCCTCTGGTGGAGTGGGGGTTGTAGGCTGCTTCCTGCTTGTCTCTTTAGCCACATCACACAATCCTCTCCCTCCTACTCTGCTTAAGCGTTGGCAGCCTCGAACACTCTCCCCTGGTCCAAGTTCTCTCATCATGCCATCGTCCTTCCTCATCTAAGGTCTGTGGAGTGCCTAGTACCTCTGGTGGACCGGGGTAAGGCAGCACAGTGTAAGCTGCCCAGTGAGGACAGACACTGCAGAAATATGAATTTGCAGTCGCATTCTCTGTTTTGTGTTTCTAGTAGATTTGGAGGGGTCTAACTTTTCTGTTTTCTTTTTTGCTTGTTTTGAGTGGCTCTAATCCGGCAGCATTAATATTTTTCTCTTCTTCCTTGGCAGCATCTCTTGGGCGGCCAGCAGCAGCCTTCTGTCCAGCTCTGGGTCTCCTTTGGCCGGAAGCCCATGCGACCAGCCCAGTTTGTCACAAGACATCCTATTAATGTGAGTGGGGTCTGGGTGAGGATGGGAAGAAGTGTTATTGTCCCCACGCAGAGGTCAGGGGAAGGGTGTTGTGGGGATGTCCCTGCTGTGGGGATTTTATGGTGGCTCCCAGAAGTCACTTTCTAGAGAGAGTGAGCCCTTATGCTTTGGGCATCTTGACGTGTTGTTTCTCACTGAAGTGAGAAACCTTAATTTGCTTTAACTGGAGCAGGGCTGGCAAAGAGGTTAGAGCCAGAGTCAGTGGCCTAACTGTGCCAGTTCTGAAGCAATGGGAACTTTACATGCAATAGGAGTTTTTTTTTTATCATGTACCTGCTATATTGCTTGCAGATGGCTAGGTTCCGAAAAGAGGTAAGATTTGGGTCTCAGCTTTTGGTAACAGACAGTTTGGAGAGACCAAGAACAGAGCACAGGAAGCAGCCATACGTAGTCAAGTGCTTGAATACGTAGCAGCATGTTTGTTGCATGGAGAAAGGTGGGAGAAATCAGCATGAGGCTGGGTCATCAGAAGTGACCACAGGGGGAGGGCTCCTTGGAAGGCCTTGGCATTGGCATTCGGTGCGGTGCAAGGCTAGTAGCTTGGAGGGGATGTGGTGGAGAATGGTCTTGCCAGTTCTTTGCTAGTTTCTGTAGGTTCCACCTTCTTCTAGTCACCTTAGGGAAAATAAAGGGAAATGAAGTGCGCACTAATCTATATCTATATTGAAAGGTCTCATGGGGGAAAGGAAGGAGACGTTATTAACTAAAAAGAGGTTTTTAGGTCATTTATGGAGTTCAGTGGCCCATTCTTACTTTGTGCCCCATTACCAAAAAGGAACCTGCACAGGCTGCAGACCTGCCTCTGGTTTTCCAAAGGGGAAGTTGCCCAAGCTTCTTTGCCAAGATTAGAGAACTCCCTGTGGGCTGTAGGCCCACCTTTTGTCACTGGGATGTTTGAAAGTCATTGCTTTCGTGGGTATAGAAAAAGCCCACAGGGCATATTTGTTTTTGACTTATATATCTTTGACTTTTGATTCCAAAGGAATATTACATCGCAGATGCCTCCGAGGACCAGGTGTTTGTGTGTGTCAGTCACAGCAACAACCGCACCAATTTATACATCTCAGAGGCAGAAGGGCTGAAATTCTCCCTGTCCTTGGAGAACGTGCTTTATTACAGCCCGGGAGGGGCTGGCAGTGACACGTTGGTGAGGTAAGGAGACTCAGGCCCTCCCCCGCCTTCTGAGACAACACTACCAACAGCCTCTCCCTGGTTCAGTGGTTTTCAACATCGGCTGCACACGTGGAACTCACCGGCGAGCTTTCAGAAACCGTGATACCTGGTTTTCCTGCCCAGAATTCACAGTGGAATTGGTTTGGGGTGTGGTCCGGGCAGGAGGATTTTAAGAAGGTCCCCAGGTGATTCGTACGTGCAACCAAGGCTGCAGGCCGCTGCTCTGAATGACATTTAGGGTCATAGCCACCCTGTCAACCACTCCCCTGGGCTCCCTTTATTTGGTTATCTGGTTTTGTGGTCTCTGAGCCAGTGGGAGAGAGAACTTAGAAGTCTTGGTTTCAAGTCAGCGAGAGCTGGCACATGGGGACACAGGGCCTTGCCTCCAAGTGGCTCAGGTTAATTGACATAATTACTCTCTTTTCTTTTTAAAGGTAACATTGATAGCACAGTGTTGTTTTGTAGGAAAGGCGCTAAAGTCATTGATCCTTTTATCCATAGATCATGTGCTTTGGAGCTGTTTTGGGTCCCAGCCTGAACACCATACCCTTCAAGGGGCTGCAAAGGAGTTGGGGTTTGGGAGGGGTCCTTTTAAGATCCTTTCAGGGCCATTGATTCTCATTTGTCACTTGACAAAGCAGCTTTTGTGACCTGTATGACTGGTTAGGATCCCTCTCTGCTCTTGGAAAGAGCCTCCTATGTGAAGCTGGCTGGTCTGGGCTGGGGTCCGGCTCTCAGGCTGTGACCACCAGGTCAGAGGGCATGCTCTGTGTCTGCTCTCTGCTCATGTCGGCAGTTCATTCCATTGTCCATTTATTCAACAAGTCTGCTGCCCCTCTCTGCCTGACAGTGTTCTAGGTACAGCCATGAAATAATGTATACAGCAATGAACAATCAGAACGAAGTCCCTCTTTCATGGAGCTTATATTTTAGCTGAGCAAGACAGACTATAAACAAATATGTGATATGCCTGGTAACATGCTGAGAAGTAAAAGCAAGATGAGGGGTCAGGGATTTGCAAGGGCGTTCTTTTATATAGGCTGCTCCTCGAGTGAGGCATTTGAGCAGGTGCTTGAGTTACATGAGGGAGGGAGCTGGACAGACACCTGGGTGAGCAGCATTGTAGGTGGAGGGGACAGTAAGCATGGTGATGCTGAGGTGGGACTGCCTTGGTGTATTGCAGGACTAGAGAGGAGGCCAGGGTGGTTCAAAGGGCTGAAGGAGGGAGAGAGAAGTAAGAGATAGGACACAAGAGAGCAGGGCTCAAATCTTAGAGGGCCTTCAAGGGCATCTGAAGAACTTTTTTTTTCTTTTAAGTGAAATGGAATGGTTTGATCTGATATCATCTGACTTAACCTGTTAAATTTTTTTCCCTTTAAAAAACTGTGAATTGCATTATATAAAGAAAAGAACGTAAAACAAAATGATGGTGTTATAAATAATCGTAAGCAAATACCCATGTGACTCATCTTTACAATTATCTTCAAGGCTGTGTGGAAATTTGACTCCTACAGGGGGACAAAGGTGGGAACAGGAATCCAGTCCAGAGGTGATGCGTGCTGGCTGTACCCAGGGCAGTCGCAGTGGAGGTGACAGAAATGGTCAGATTCTAAATATACTTGGAAATTAGAGCCAGTGGGATCTGCTTAGGGATTGGACAGAGGAGTATGAGAGAAGGAGCAGCTGAGCCACCACTGCTGCTTGGCCTGAGCCACTGCGGAGCGATGGCGGCCCAGTGTGTCAGGCAGGGCTGGGCCAGGGGCAGGTGTGGGGCACAGACCACAAGTGCGGTTTTGGACCTGTCAAGTTGGAGCTGCCTGTTAGCGACCCGAGTGCCCAGCATTCTACCTGGTCTCCAATAGAGCTTTCCGCTTCTTGTTTCCTCTCCTTTAGAGGTGCTGCCATCTTTTATTCCTTTTTTTCCTCCCGACAGACTCAAGGATTATTTATTATTTAATGTGCGATACACCATTCCAGCCATGATTCATGTTGATGCTCAGGTTGTCCTAGTTTGGTCAGTGGCAGCTCCTACCTCCCTTAGGCTGGTTCTTGTGTCTTTTTTTTTTTTTTTCTTTAATAATTTATGGAGGTGAAATTCACATAACATAAACTTAACCATTTTAAAGTGAGCAGTTGAGTGGCATTTAGTACATTCACAGTATTGTACAACTGTCACCTCTATCTAATTCCAAAACATCTTTATTTCTAACAAAGACAATCCCTGATGAAGCGGTTTATCCGCACTGTCCCCTCCTCCCTCCCCTGGCAGCCATCAGTCTCATTTCGGTCTCTGGGGATTTACCTTTTCTGGATATGTCATATTTACGGAATCATACAATATGTGCCCTTTTGTGCCTGGCTTCTTTCACTTAGCATAATGTTGTCAAGGTTCATGTGTGTATAGCGTTTATCACTACCTTATTCATTTTTATGGGTGGATAATATTCTCCTTTTTAATAATTAAAATCATGGATCATTCTCTCTCCGGCCTTGCAATGATGCTTTTTTCTTTTTTATCTTTGAGAGCCTGTGGCCGTGGGGTGCATACATCACAGCTTGCTAAAGATTTCCTTGGCTTCCTCATTTGTTAGATAATCCGGATGAATATCTTATGACAAGTCAGAAGCCAGAGAGAGGAGTTCCTCAGGAAGTAGTAGCTTCACTGATGTGGCCATCGGGCCACCTCACACATACAGATGGCCCTGAATGTAGTTACGAAGGTAGCTGCATTCTTGCCTTGCCTGAATATACAGTCCAGTTAAGAAATTGAAAATATATTTCATGTCAAGAGTCAGTGACCAACATCCAACTCAATTTTCTTATTCTCCTCAGATTTATCTCGGGACTAGAGAGGTTCAGTTGTGCTCAGTTGAGTGACATTTTGTCTTCTGCATCTCCATCTCAGCCGGATGAAATGGGATAAGGGTGAATTAGCAGATTACGTGGGTAAACCGGCTTAGAATAAACCTCTGTGGTACTTGAAATGAGGTATACTTTGAGCTAAATGGGAAAGCTAAGTGCCCAGGAACCGGTTCTAATTTGCTCTGAGAAATGGAGAAAGAACTGTTAATAGGGATGACCGTGGCATTGGTGGGGTGTGCTGGGTAGGAATTTTATGGAAAGCAGCAGGTAGATGTCGGCTGCTTTGGAGGAACTCATGTGCTGATGAGATGTCAGGTCCGTGGGGGCACCTTAAGGAGGGGCACGGCCGGTTGGCGGGAATGGCTGCAGGGCGTGGGTTCTGCACTGAGGGTGGCTGACGGGGACCTGGCGAGTCTTGGCCCAGGGCACTCTGGGAAAAAGGGGAGAGGAGAAGCGCTCTGGTGAGGGCCAGCGAGGATAACATGGAAGAAAACAGACTCTGAGAGAAAGTACTTAGGGTACTTATCACAGGCAGGTCAAGAGAGGAAATGAAAGGATGGGCTGGGACTAAGGGCGGGGGAGTGTGTGAGGGACGGGAAGGCTTCTGCTTGGGAGTAACAGATAAAACTCCCAGGAGTATGACTGAGGGGAAGGAGCAGGCCTCCTCCAAATGAGAGAAACTCAGACCTCCCAGAGGTGTGAAAGAAGCCCATAAACCTTGGGATGGGGGATTTCGTGATGATAGAATCAAAAGAAGCAGAGCAGAAGTAAACAGAGCAGGAGGGTAAGAGGCCTTCAGCCAGTTTCTAAGGAAGTGCCTGAAACGTAACTAAAACAGGCCCGAGGACACCATGTCAGAGAGTTTGGTCTCAACTTCGGCATTTTATTTAGGATTTCGCTCGGCTTCTCAGTCATAAGTAGCTTTGTGCTGCTCCTTCTTTTTCCTTTTTGTGCCTCAAAGGTTGTCTGTCATTTGTGTCTTTCTGTTTGAGGTGGCAGAACAGTCGTCCAGCTAGAGAGGCTGAATGGCAGGTGACGGATGGAGAAAAGCAGTTCCCTGCCTTACCATGTAGCCCCGTAGCTACATGTGAAGGGCACACACTTCCTGTTTTGAAAGCCATGTGTGAACTATGGTCACAGTGTCTCAAAGATCCATCACATTTGGAATGTGTGTTCCATTTTAGCAAAAAAACTACTTTCCAGTGAAATCACAGTATTTTAGCATAGTAGTTAAAACCTGGGAGGGCCTTTTTCTCTGCTTTGCTGTTAACAAATATAAACTCAGGCTTTCTAGAACCATCCTTGTATGTACTGTTTCTTTATGAAGGAACAGCCAATTCTGTTGGGCTTCCTGACAGAAAACCCTGTGGGCTTCTGTCTGATCAGGGCATTGGATAACTGGGTTGTAAGTACCTGGACAGCGGCTGTGTAATTCTTAGCTATCTTCCTACAGATTGGGTTAAAATGGAAGCCCTAGAATGTTACTAGTGTCTTGCAATTCTGGCTTAATATTTTCCATTTGTCAAGGCTCACTGGAGGATTTGGTCAGTTTCTATAGTGAAGAAATAGATGTGACTCTTATGGCAAGTTTTGTACGTTATATTCATTATGCTAAACCACTCTGTTAGGAGTTGACCAGGTAAGCATCTTGGCCCTAAAAGTTAAACAAAAAAATCACTTTTTCAAAAAGAACAGATTATTTAGCTTTGAAAAGGAATGAAGTACTGGTACAGGCTGTAGCACGGATGAACCTTGAAAGCCTTATGCTAAGTGAAAGTAACCATATAAGAGGGCCGCATATTATATGATTCCATTTATATGAAATACCCGGACTAGGCAAATCCATAGAGTCAGAGAGCAGATCAGTGGTTGCCGGGCCTGGGGAGGGAAGGAGAAATGGAGAATGACTGACGGTGGGTGTGGGGTTTCTTTTTGGAATGATGAAAATATTTTGGAACTAAACAGTGATGATATTTGCACAACATTGTGAATGTACTTAATGCCACTAAATTGCATACTTTAAAATGGTTAAGTTTTATGTTTTATGCAATAATGAGTAAATACTATATGAAATATAATACCAAGCAAATAATCAATTCAGGTTCGCAGCTGTTTATTTTCTCTTATTATAGGTATTTTGCAAATGAACCCTTTGCTGACTTCCACCGAGTGGAAGGGTTACAAGGAGTCTACATTGCTACTCTGATTAACGGTTCTATGAATGAGGAGAACATGCGATCAGTCATCACCTTTGACAAAGGGGGAACCTGGGAATTTCTTCAGGCTCCAGCCTTCACAGGCTATGGAGAGAAAATCAATTGTGAGGTATAGATGCTTTAATCTTGTTTTGCTTTTTAACACAAGGGAAAGAGCCCTGATCTGTGGTAGTTTCCTACACCAAGTATTTATTGGAAAAATGCAAGATCACGTAATACTCCATTAATATCACATGGAACAAACTTTGATCTGTACTGCTACCCTTGCAGTTCCCAAACTCTGAGCCAAGGCACCACCACTACCACCACCATTTCTGGGCAGAAGAAACTCAGAAAAAAAAAAACAAGTAGTACTCATTTTTAGAGAAACTGCAATATTTTAGTTAGACAATTACTTGGTCTTTTGGATTTTTGAATTTTGTTTGTCCATGGTAAGCTGTGTTGATTCTGTATGTATGCTGTGTTTCTGGCCCTTGGAAAATTCTTTTGGAGACTCTTGCCTTAGAATTCACTTTTTGATTTTTCTACTCTAGTTGGCAGCGAGTGTTGATTTACCACATCAAATGTAATTTTGGGAAGAGGCAAGCTATAAATAGATATAGACAAATATTAATATCTAGGTGCGTCTTCTTCCCTCAGTAGTGTCTTCAGAACTCAGCAGCTCAGCTTGATCCTGGTGTGGTTGAGGTCAGGAAGCGTGGTTGTGTTTTTTTGAGCGTGCTGTGGGGGTCAGGCTTTGGTTAATAGAATTAATGGTATCGTTAAAATTCCACTTTTTATTTCCCTGACCAATTTATTTATGAACTGTAGGGTAGTTAATCAACTTTTGGTTTCTACTTCTGAGTTTAGGTGGTGGAAGGAATGAATGTATAGGAAGGGTTGAGTGTGATTACCTGAGGATACAGAATAGATTTGCTTGCAGGTGAAGAAACAAGGGTCAGAAAGGGGTGTGGGCAAATAGATATTTCTTTGAGATTCAACCTTATCTGCTCTAGTTTTCACTGGCCAAGCTAGCAAGATAGATATTTGTTAGAGATCCCTTTGTGACAAAAATTCGATCCAGCAAACTTTGCTACAGTTTTTACCTGACCACAAGCACACGGAGTTCCTCTGTTCAGAACACTGGCCACATGGTATTGAACAATTACTTTCTGGCCAGGAGAGCTGGGCATGACCATGTAGCAGAAGGCCTCTTCCTGATTGTTTGCAGGAGGACTATTAAAATCTGGGTATAAGTGATGGAGGCCAGATCGAATGAGTTGAAGCCTTGCCCTGCATACCTGCACTTTTGTGCAAATGTAGGATACTTTAAACAATGAATGTTAATCCTTTGGCGTTTGTATCTCATATGTTGTACACCTGGGAGCTTGTCAATGAGACTTATTTTTTTTTACTTTTGATTCTTGGTTTTTCTTCTGACAGAATTACTGGAATCATATTTGAAACACATCTCTACTGACTTAGGAAATATCATTTCATTTCAAAATCGTTTCATTTGTCTTTAAGTTCTGAGTCGCTTGAGAGGTTCTCCGGGTGATGGGGCTAGATGATACCTTCCCCAGCTAGTCGAGTTGACACCGATTTCTAATTATTATTCCCAGAGAGTCTCAGACGGCTTCTTAAAGCTGTAATTGTTCTCTTTTCTTCAGTGAGATACATTTATGTGGGTTAGGATGATCCTGTCTGTCTGGGGGAGGGTGGAGACAGCCAGGTTGGGAGTCTGCTTTCCCCTGGGCTGGGCCCTCCTGCTCTGTGTCCAGCTGCAGTGTCCTCACGCAGGCCGAGGGGTCACGGGGAGATCTCGGCATTGTATCCTGGTCTGACGCCACCTGGACCTTTTGTTCCATAGCTTTCCCAGGGCTGTTCCCTCCACCTGGCCCAGCGCCTTAGTCAGCTGCTCAACCTGCAGCTTCGGAGAATGCCCATCCTGTCCAAGGAGTCGGCTCCAGGCCTCATCATTGCCACTGGTAAGTGTGCTCACAAGGGGTTCAGTTGTCGGGTTACGCACAGCCAGATGCAGAGCGATCACCTACAGCTCTGATAGTGGCCGCTCTTCGTGGTTTCCAGGCGTTCTTAGTTGCTGCTAGAAACTACTTAGCATTTCTGGTTGGGCACAGTGGTTATCTGACATTTTTGAAATTAAAAATAATTATTCCTCTTGCATTTTAGGCTCAGTGGGAAAGAACTTGGCCAGCAAGACAAACGTGTACATCTCTAGCAGTGCTGGAGCCAGGTGGCGAGAGGTCAGCCCCCCAGCCCCTCCCCTGACCCTGATTCTTGCTTGTGTGACAATGTGGACTGTGTCTCTACATTTTGGGGACACAGATGGCCCATGGCAGAGGCCAAGAATGCCAAATATGACTATAATGTAAAGGAAGGTACCTGAAACCACTTATGAGTTGCACTGATTTGTAATTACAGTTACTTTAGTTACTTTAAATAAAAAACAGACCCTTTAAAAAACTGAATTTTACTTACTGTACCGAGATTATGGGTGCCACGAAGGTGAAGACAATGTCTGTTTTACTCACTTCTTTATCCATAGGACCTAAGAGTGGGTGCTCAGTAAATATTTGTTGAATGTGTCAACAAATTACAATGTAGTGGTACCAGGTCTGAAACTGGTTATTTTAATTATTGTTTTTTGTTCATTATTGAGGTTGAAATCAAATCTCTCCTGGGCTATGCTGTATGGGTACTTTGATCCCATTCTGTGCTTTGGAAATAGACTCTGTCTTTGCCTTATGGTTGTGTAACTGATTTGGGTCCTTGGGCATTTATTATATCAATTCTGAAGGTGAGGCTAGTTCTTTGGTCCCAGAATGCTAATTCAGCTTCAGCTTTGGACGTTAGAGAATTTCCAAAAAAAATTGTTTTTCATCAGCCTCTCATGATTTATTATGGCCAAGGGACTTGTGTCTGGTCTCATTCTGTAGGGGTTGCTTTTGGTGGTGACCGTGTGGATGCCAGGAGCCACCAGGGTAAAACTTAACAGATCACTTGACAGGAATTTACGCAGGGCCAGCAGTTGGCTGAGCACCGTGCCAGGAGTGGCGTGGATTTCTCAGAACAACAGCTAGCAGACACAGTTCCCATCCTCATGGTGCTTCTAGTGGGAGAGCAGTATGCACACTTTCATGTTTAAATGTGTAATGTGTGGAGCAGTAACAAGACCCAGCATCGCTTTGGCTCTGTGCAGTTTACGGGGCCTGTGGCTTACCTTATCTCATTTGTGCAGGGTGTACCCTCCCTCCAGCTGAGAGAGACGCTGTGTGCGGATGGTAGAGAACATAAGTGCACATTTGGTTGAAAGAGGTGGTTGAGGCCAGAGTAGTCCAAATGCGTGAACAGTTTAGAATTGGATTTCTCGGGTCATCCTTGTCCAGCTCCCTTGGGAAAGATTAAGCAGCCGGTTTCCCCTTCCTTGGAGCCAACGCTCCTTTTGAAATTGGGTGTTCTGTCTTCTGCAGATCAGCTTGTGGTTGATTTGTACCCTCTGCTGTTGGTGTAATCTGGGATTTGAACATCTGCAAGTGATTTCCTTCTGGGTAGAAGCAGTGTCTCGTTCTTCCCGCAGTGAAGTGGTATCATCTGGCGATTGCCGGGGCAGCTGGCAGTGCTGCCCCCAGGCATGCTTAATGCCTGCCAAGAAGCAGCCAGTGCACAAGAGAACTTATTTTGGGAAAAGCAGAGGGATGAAAAGATTGAGACTGTATCTGTGCGAGTGGGCATCTGAGTCCCCTTGGGAGCCTTAATTTTAGAGGGATAGTCTGGGTTGCAGGAGGGGACAAGTAGGTGGCAGAGGAGGAGGACAGAATGCTGCTTGGAGCACTGATGACCATAATCTGGTTCTCCTTTAACTCCTAACTAGTCATGCGAATTCTCTGCTCCTCAGAATTCCTTTTTTGTGCTTTTTTCTTTAACAACTTTATTGAGGCAGTTGTAAGTACAGTAAACTGCACTGGTTCAAAGTGTGCAATTTGATCAGAACTGATCACCATCACAAGTAAGGTAATAGAGATTTCCATCACCTTCCCTAAAGTGTCTTTGTGCCCCCTGCTAACCCATCCCTCTCTCTGCTCTCATCCCTGTCTACTTCTGTCACTGTAGGTTATTAGTTGGCTTTTTCTAGAATTCTAATAAATGGACTCATGGTGATTTTGAGGCTCATCTGTATTGTTTCATGTATCAATAGTTCATTCCTTTTTTTATTGCTGATTGGTATCCTGTCGTAGGGATATACCACATTTGTTTATCTATTTGTCTGATGATGGACATTCCCATTTGTGCTGCTTGCAGATATAGTTGTTATGAGTATTCATGCACATGTTTTTATGTTCACATATTTTTTTCATTTTTCTGGGGTAAGTAACCTAGGAATGGAATGGCTGGGTAGCACGGTGGGTATATATTTAACTTTTAAAAGAACTGCTGAGTTGTTTGCCATTTTACATTTCCACCAAAGCAGCAGGTGAGAATTTTAATTGCTCTACATATTTGCCAACACTTTGTATGGTCAGTCTTTTTAATTTCAGACATTTTAATAAGTGTGTAACGATATCTCATTGTGGTTTTAGTTGGCATTTCCATGACTACTAATGATGTTGAGCTTCTTTTCATGTGCTCAGTGGACATTTCAAAATTTTTTGTGATGTATCTGTCCAAATATTTTGCCTATTAAAAAAATTGGATTGTTATCTTTGAGTTGTAAGATTTTTTAAATATATTCTGGATTTAGGTCTTTTATATGATAAATGTGTTGTAAACATTTTTTTCACTAGTATGTGGCTGGATTTTTTGTTAATGGTGTCTTTTGAAGAACAAATATTTAAATTTTGGTGAAGTCAATCAGTTTTCTTTTTATGTTTTGTGCCTTTTGTGTTCCAAGAAACCTTTGCCTCTCACAAGGTGGCAAAGATTTTCCTCTATGTATTTTTGTATAGGTTTTATAGTTTTAAGCTTTAGGTTTATGATCTACTTAGAGTTAATTTTTATATATGATATAAGGGAAGGGTTGATACTCATTTTTTCCATATAGAGATCCAATTGACCCAACACCACTTATTAAAAATACTCCTTACCACATTGAATTGCTTTGGTACCTATTTGAAAATCAAATTTTCCTATATGGGCCAATTTCAGGACTATTGGTTCTATTTCAGGACTTTCTGTTCTGTTCTGTTGATCTGTCTTTTCACCAATACCAAATTGTCTTAATTTCCAAAGCCTTATAGTAAATGTTGAATTCAAGTAGGGTAAGTCCTCCAACTATTTCATTTTAAAAATTGCTTTGATTATCCTAGTTCGTTTGTATTTCTATATACATTTTAGAATCATCTTGTTAAGTTCTACAAAACTTGGGATTTTGACTGTGATTGCATTGAATTTATATATCAATCTGGGGGAGAACTGACAACACGATTACATATTCTGATATGTAAATGTAGTATATTTCTCCATTTCTTCTTTAATTTCTCTTAGCATTTTGTAGTTTCCAACGTGGAGGTCCTGTGTATCTATTATTAGCTTTATTCCTAGGTATTTTTAATTTTTTTGGTATTACTGTAAATGGAACTTGAGTTCAGTTTCCAAATTTTTGCTCTAGTATATAAGAATACAATTGATTTTTGTGTATTAACTGTGTATTGTCTGAGTAATGCTAAAGAAATTTATTACTTGTAGCAGTCGTTTTGTAGATTCTACGGAAGCAATCATACCATTTGCAAAAAGGGATAGTTGTAGTTCTTGCTTTCTGATCTTTCTGATCTTTTCTCTTTCTCTCATCTATCTTTCTTCTTTTTTCTCTTCTTCCTCCTTCCCTCTCTCTTTTCTTCCATTCTCTCCCCTCATATTATTACAAAGACTGAGACCTCCATGTAGTGTTGAAGAGAAGTAGTGAAAATGGCCATCCTTGCCTTGTTTTCTCTCCCAGAGGGAAACAGTCCAGCCTTTCACCATTAAATATAGTGTTTGCAGCAGATTCTCATACATGTACTTTATAAACATGGGCAAATATCTCTGTTATTCCTAGCTTGTTGACAATTTCTGGTCATGGTTGGATATTGAATTTTGTCAAAAGCTATTTTAAAATCTGTTAAAATAATATGGACTTTTAAAAAATCTTTCTGTTAATATATTATCTTAATTGATTATTTTTTCCCATTAATCAATGTTTGAATTTTAAACCAATCTTGAATTACTGGAATAAACTGTACTTGGACATGATGCATTGTTTTTTTAATATATGGCGGGGTTTTATTTACTAATATTTTGTTAAGGATTTTTCCATTATTTGTGAGAGAGATTAGTTTGTAATTTTGTTTTTTTGGTAATGTCCTTGTTAAGTTTTAGTATTAGGGTTTGGCTGCTATCGTAAAACAAGCTGAGTGGTGATCCTTCTTCCTCTATTGTCTGATAGTTTGTATAAATTTGATGTTTTTTTTTCTTGTGTAATTCACTAGTTGAAACTATCCAGGCCTGCAGTTTCCTTTTTGGGAATACTTTTGATAAGAAATTTAATTTCTCTGGTTGATATAGGCTATTCAGATTTTCTTTTGTATCAATTTTGATGAGTTGTGTATTTTAAGAAATTTGTCCCTTTATGTAAGTTTGTTACATTTGTTGGCTTATGTTATTCATTATGTTTTCTTTTTTTTTTTTTTTTTTTTTGAGACAGAGTCTCACTTTGTTGTCCAGGCTAGAGTGAGTGCCGTGGCGTCAGCCTAGCTCACAGCAACCTCAATCTCCGGGGCTCAGCGATCCTTCTGCCTCAGCCTCCCGAGTAGCTGGGACTACAGGCATGCGCCACCATGCCCGGCTAATTTTTTGTATATATATTTTTAGTTGGTCAATTAATTTATTTCTATTTTTGGTAGAGACGGGGTCTTGCTCAGGCTGGTTTTGAACTCCTGACCTTGAGCAATCCGCCCGCCTCGGCCTCCCAAAGTGCTAGGATTACAGGCGTGAGCCACCGCGCCCGGCCCATTATGTTTTCTTGTTATCTTTTTAATGTCTGTAAGAACTTAAGTGATAATATACAAATCACCAGTATCAGGAATTATATTTTCTTTATTTTTCCCTAGTTTAGGTTTGTCAATATTTTTAATCAGTTCAAAGAACCTGCTTTTGGCTCTGTTAATTTTCTCCGTTGTTTGTTTTTTATTTTGTTGATTTCTTCTCTTATTTTTTTCCTCCTTATTTAATTTGCTCTTCTTTTTGTACCTTTTTAAGGTATAGCCTTAGATCATCGATTTTAGATCTTCTTTTCTAATATAAACATTTAAAGCTGTAAGTTTTTCTCTAAATACTGCTTTAATTATATGCCACATATTTAGCTATTTTTTTATTTTTATTGTCTTTAAATTTAGAATATTTTTAAATGTCCTCTTTTAAAGTTGAGATATTATTCACATATTATAAAATTCACCCTTTTAAAGTTATACAGTTCAAGAGTTTTTAGTGTAGTCACAAGGGCATGCAACCATCGCTACTATCTAATTCCAGAACATTTTCTTCATCCCATAACATCTCTTTTGATTTTTATCTTTAACTGATAAGTCATTTAGAAAAGTATTGTTTAATTTTCAGGTATTTAGGGACTTCACAGATATCTTATTATTATTGATTTTTAATTTAATTTTCTATAGTCCAGGTGTCTTTTTCATAGAGTGACTTTTGTTCTTTTGGGTAGATGCCCAGTCATGGGATTGCTGGATCAAATGGTAGATCCACTTGTATCGCTTTAAGGTGTCTCCATATTGCTTTCCATAGAGGTTGAACTAGCACTCGAATGTTTATAGCAGCACAATTCAAATTGCAAAGCTGTGGAAACAACCCAAGTGCCCATCAATTCATGAGTGGATTAATAAAATGTGGTATATGTATACCATGGAGTACTTGTTCAGCTCTAAGAAACAACGGTGATATAGCACATCTTGTGTTTTCCTGAATAGAGCTGGATACCATACTAATAAGTGAAGTATCCCAAGAATGGAAAAATAAGCACCACATGTACTCACCAGCAAACTGGTATTAACTGAGCAGCACCTAAGTGGACACATAGGAACTACATTAATTGGGTAATGGACGGGTGGGAGGGGGGCGGGGGGGCGGGTATATACATACATAATGAGTGATACGTGCACCGTCTGGGGGATGGTCACGTTTGAGGCTCAGACTTGGGGGGGAGGGGAGCAAGGGCATTATTTGAAATCTTAACATTTGTATCCCCATAATTTGCTGAAATAAAAAAAAAATTCTTATAGTCAGAGAATACACTTTGTATGATTTCAGTCCCTTGGTATTTGTGGGACTAGTTTTGTGATCCAGCATATGGTCTACACTGGTGAATAGATCATGTGCACTGGAAAGGAATGTGTATTCTGGATTTGTTGTAGTGTTTCATAGATGTTATTTATATGATGGTGATTGATAATGTTCAGATCTTCTATGTTTATACTGTTTTGTTTTGTTATAGTTCTTTAAATTGCTACAAGAGGCAGGATAAGATTTCTTACTATGATTGTGAAATTATTTATTTCTTCTTTATATTCTGTCAATTTCTGCTTTATTTTGCTATGTATTTATTTTGAGTCCATGTTATTAAGTATATTTAAATTATTATCTTTTCTGATGAACTCTTCCATTTATCATTATGAAATATTCCTCTTTATTTATGGTAATACTCTATTTTGAAGTCTATTTTATCTGATATTGAAATAATCACTCTTCCCTTATGTTTACTATTTAGATAGTACATCTTTATGATCCATTTACTTTCGACCTATTTGTGTCATAATATAAGTGTTATATATTATATTATATTATATTATATTATATTATATTATATTATATGGAACATATAGTAGGGTCTTACTTTTTTTCATTCTGCCAAGTTCTGCTTTTCATTTTGATTAATTGCTTTTCATTTTGATATAAGCCATTTTAACTGGGCTGGGATGATACTGCATTGTGGTTTTGGTTTGCATTTCTCTGAAGATTAGTGATGCTGAGCATTTTTCATATATCAGTTTGCCATTATATGTCTTCTTTTGAGAAATGTCTGATCATTTGCCCATTTTCTAATCGGGTTATTTATGTTTTTGCTGTTGAGTTGTTTGAGCTTCTTATATATTCTGGTTGTTAATTCCTTGACAGATGGATAGTTTGCAGATATTTTCTCCTATTCTTTGGGTTGTCTGTTTAGTTTGTTGATTTCTCGTTTGCTGTGCAGAACCTTTTTAGCTTGATATAATCCCAATTGTCTGTTTTTGCTTTGTTTGCCTGTGTTTTGAGGTCTTACTCAAGAAATCTTTGCTAACATGTATGTCCTGGAGCGTTTTACCAATATTTTTTCCTATTAATTTAATAGTTTCAGGTCTTAGATTCAAGTGTTTAATGCATTTTGATTTGATTTTTGTGTATGGTCAGTGATAAGGGTCTAGTTTCATTCTTCTGCATGTAGATATCCAGTTTTCCCAGCACCATTTGGAAAAGGCTGTCCTTTTCCCATTGTAAATTCTTGGTGCCTTTGTCGAAGATGAATTAGTTGTAAATGTATGGATTTGTATCTGGGTTCTCTATTCTGTTCCTTTGGTCCATAGGTCTGTTTTATGCCAGTGACATGCTGTTTTGGTTATGGTAGCTTTGTAATAAATTTTGAAGTAATAAATTTTGCATTTGGGTTGTGTGATGCCTCCAGCTTTGTTCTTTTTGCTAAGGATTGCTTTGTCTATTGAGGATCTTTTGTGGTTTCATATAATTCTAGGATTTTTCCCCCTGTTTCTGTGAAGAATGTTACTGGAATTTTGATAGAGATTGCATTGACTCTGTAAATTGCTTTGGGTAGTATTGTCATTATAAGAATATTACTCCTTCTAATCCATGAGCCTGGAATATCTTTCCATTTTTTTGTGTCCTCTTTTATTTCTTTCATCAGAGTTTTATAGTTTTCCTTGTATAGATCTTTCCTTTCTTTGTTTAGATTGATCCCTAGGTATTACATTTTTTACAACTATTGCAAATCTTTCTTGATTTCTTTTTGAGATTATTTATTGTCTATGGAAATGCTGCTGATTTTTGTATGTTGATTTGCATCCTGCAACTTTACTGAATTATTTTATCAGTTTGAACAATTTTTTAGTGGTCTGGGTTTTTCTTGGTATAAGGTCATGTTGTCTGCACACAGGCAAATTTGACTTTCTTCCTTCTCAATTTGGATGCCATTTATTTCTTTCTGTTGCCAAATTACTCTGGCATGGCTTTTAGTATTATGTTGAATAATAGCGGTGAAAATGAGCATCTTTGTCTTGTTCCAGTCTTTGGAGGAATGGCCTTTAGTTTTTCCCCATTCAGTATGATGTTAGCTATGTGTTTGTCCTAGGTGGCCTTTATTATGTTGAGGTCTGTTCCTTCTATACCCATTTTAATGAGAGTTTTTATCATAAAGGGTTGTTGTATTTATCAAATGCTTTTTGGGCAGCTATTGAAATAATCATGCAGTTTTTGTTTTTGTTTCTTGATGTAGTGTGTTACAATAATTGATTTGCCTATGTTGAACAGTCCTTGCATTCTTGGAATGAATCCCACTTGATCATGGTGAATGATCTTTTTAATATGTTGTTACATTCAGTTTGCTAGTATTTTGTTGAGGATTTTCGGCCTGTAGTTTTCTTTTTTTATTGTTTCCTTGTCTGGTTTTAGTATCAGGGCAATGCTGGCCTCCTAGAATGAGGTTGGAAGTTTCCTTCCTCCTCAGTTTTTTTGAAAAGTTTGAGCAGGATTGGTATTAGTTTCTTTAAATATTTGATAAAATTCATAATCCATCAGGTCCTGGGTTTTCTTTGATGGGAAATAGTTTTCATGACAGCTTTGATATTATTACTTGTTATTGGTTTGTTGAGGTTTTCTGTTTCTTCGTGGTTCTCGGTAGGTTGTATGTGTCCAGAAATTTATCCATTTCTTCTAGGTTTTCCAATCTGTTGGCATATAGTTCATATAGTCTCTAATGATGCTTTGTATTTCTGAGGTCTCAGTTGTTAGGTCTCCTTTTCATTTCTCATTTTATTTATTTCTGTCTTCTCTCTTTAGTTAGTCTAGCTAAAGGTTTGGCAATTTTGTTTATTTAAAAAAAAACCCCAACTTTTCATTTCATTGATCTTCTGTATTTTTGGTCCCTATTTCATTTATTTCTGTTCTGATCTTTATTATTTCTTTCCTTCTACTAATTTTGGGTTTGGTTTGTTCTGGCTTTTTAGTTCCTTGAGATGAATCATGAGGTTGTTAATTTGAAGTCTCTCTACTTTTTTGAAATAGGTATTTATTGCTATACACTTCCATCTTAGTGCTGTTTTTGTCATATCCCCTAGATTTTGGTATGTTGTGTTTCCATTTTCATTTGTTTCAAGAAACTTTTCCATTTCTTTTTTAATGTCTTCATTGACTCATTGGTTATTCAGGAACATATTGTTTAATTCCTATGTGTTTGTGTATTTTTCAAGATTATTATTGATTTCTAGTTGTATCCCATTGTGGTCAGAGAAGACACTTGATAGGATTTCTGTTTTTCAAAATATGTACAGATTTGTTTTGTGGTCTTAAGATATGGTGTATTCTGGAAAATGTTCCATGTATTGATCCAAAGAATGTGTTTTCTGTAGCAGTTGGGTGAAATGTTCTGGAAATATCAGTTTGGCTTGTTAGATCTAGTGTGTGGTTTAAGTCTGCTGTTTCTTTCTTTGTTTTTGTTGTTGTTTTTTTAGAGACAAGGTCTTGCTGTATTACCTAGGCTGGAGTGTAGTGCCATGATCATAGCTCCCTGTAACCTCAAAGTCATGGGCTTAAGCAATCCTTCTGCCTCAGCCTATTGAGTAGCTGGGACTACAGGCTTGCACAACCATGCCCGGCTTTTTAAAATTATTTTTTTAGAGACAGGTTATTGCTATGTTGCCCAGGCTGGTCTTGAGCTCTTAGCCTCAAGTGATCCTCCCGCCTCACTCTCCCAAAGTGCTGGGATTATAGGTGTGAGTTTAGCTTGCCTAACTTCACTATTTTCTGCCTGGGGTGTTAAAGTCCCCTACTATTATTGTATTGCAGTCTACCTCTCCCTTTAGGTCTATTAATGTTTGCTTTATATATCTGGGAGCTCTGGTGTTGGGTACTTATACATTTGTAGTTGTTATATCCTCTTGCTGAATTGACTCCTTTATCATTATATAATAACCCTTCTTGTCTTTTTAAAATAGTCTTTGCTTTGTAGTCGTCTTTCTCTGATATAAGTATAGCTACTTCTGCTCTTTTTTGGTTTCCAGTTGCATGGAATATCTTTTTCCACCCCTTCACTTTCAGTATGTATGTGTCTTTGTAGGTGAGGTGGGTTTCTTGAAGGCAGTTTATAATTGGGTCTTGTTTCTTTATCTGTTCAGCCTCTCTATGCCTTTTAATTGGAGAATTGAGACCATTTACATTCAGTGTTATTATTGATAAATAAGGACTTACTAATACCATTTTGTTCTTTGTTCTCCGGTTTTTTTGAGATTCCTCTCTTCCTTTCTTACTGTCTTCATTTGTAGTTAACTGATAGTCTCTGGTAGTATATTTAAATCTGTTGCTTTTTATTTCTAGAGAATCTGTTATAAATTTTTGTGCTGTGATTACCACAAGGCTTATGTAAACATTTTATAGACATATAACTAGTTATCTTAAAGAGATGACAACTTATCTTAGGACACAAATAGAAGAATGTAAAAAAAGCAAAATAAAAAAACCTTACAAAAAAATTCTATACTTTTTAACTCCATCCCCCCAACATGTTAACTCTTAGTTGTCTCAATTCACATATTTTTAAATGATCTATCTCTTAACAGGTTGGAGTAGCTACTGTTTTTGATAGATTTGCCTTTTGGGCTTTGTACTAGAGTTATAGGTGGATTGAAACCACAAATATAATAACAGAATATTCTGGGTTTGTCCATGTACTTAATCCACCAGTGGATTTTATACCTTGAGACTTTTTTTTGTTGTTGCATGTTAGTATTTTTTTTTTTTTTTTTTCAGTTTGAAGAACTCTCTTTAGCATTTCTTGCAAGATGGGTCTGGTGATGAATTCTATCAGGCTTATTTGTCTGTGAAAAACTTTATGTCTCCTTCAAATTTGAATGACAGTTTTGCTGGTACAATATTCTTGGGTTGCAGTTTGTTTTTTCTTTGAGTATTTTGAGAACGCCTTCCTCTGCCTTCTGGTGTGTAGGGAAGTCTGTTATCAGATGAATTGAAGCCCCTTTACCTGTTATTTGCTTATTATCTCTCATTACTTTTAGATCTTCTCTTTGTCCTTGAACTTTGAGAGTTTGATTATTAAATGCCTTGGGGTAGTCTTATTTGGGTTGAATCTGCCTGGTGTTCTAAGATCTTCCTGTATGTGAATATTTGTATATTTCTCAAGTTTTGGAAAGTTATTTGTTATTGTTTCTTTGAATAAGCTATTATATCTCTCCTCCTTGGTCTTCCTCAGCTGTCTCTTGAATACCAACAATTCTTAGATTTGGTTTTCTGAGGTAATTTTCTATATCTTGTAATGGTATTTATTCTTTTTCATTCTTTTTTCTTTTTTCTCCTCTATGTGTATTCAAGCTCACTGATTGTTTGCTCTACTTGGTTCATTCATTCTGTTGTTGAGGGCCTCTAAAGAATTTCTCAGTTTAGCAAATAATTTCTCAGTTTCATGATTTCTATTTTTTTTTTTTATTATTTCAATCTCTTTGTCACATTTTTCTCATAAATTTATGAGTTGCTTTACTATGCTATCTTAGAGATCACCGAGTTTTCTTAAAATTACTATTTTGAATTTTTGGTCAGAGAGCTCACAAATTGCCATCTCGTTAGGGTCAGTCAGTGGATATTTGCTTTGTCCTTTTGGGGAGGTCATGATTCCTTGTTTGCTGCTGTTTCTTGTGGGCACACATCTGTGTCTTTGCATTGAAGGATTATTTATTAATAATTCATTCCAGACTCTGACTTGTTTTGGTTTTTATTGAATGTATTTCCTTAGTGAATCTTCCCTGCTGGATGGCTGCCTACTTTTCACCTCTAGGTGGCGCCTTAAGCCCAGGTTCACCTCTGCTCTGGTAAACGATTGGAGCGTTGCCTGTCCCAGATGGAGGAGGTTCCATAGGTATTATCCCAGCAGTGTGGGATAACCAGGTAATGGCTAGGGGTTTGTGTGCAGGGGGCCTGGACAGTAGTCCTCCTATAGCCACTCTTATTTGGCATCTTCTTTGTCCAAGGCATAGAGCAGAGTTTCAGGGCTGGAGTTTCACCTTCTCTGGGATGTTTCTTCCTTCAGGCAGTTATGATGCTACCCGTAGGTTAAGGCAAGGACGGATCTCTTGCCAGGGAGCCCAAGAATGTGGGGAGCTGGTTGACCACCTCAATTTCATTTTTTCCAGTGTAGGAACTTTGAGTTTAGGGGAGATTTTCCATGCAGTTGGTGCCTGGCCAAATGAGGGGAAGAGTGTTGTAGATACTCTCCACTCAGTTTTTCCACTTCTCTGTGCCCTCCGAAAGATCTCTTTCTTATACATGAGTTCTGGGTTGTTGCTGATGGAGATTTTGGGGGCTGTATATTGGTTTTGTTTTTTTGGTGTGGGGAAGAGAAACCAGCTTGCCTCTGTGCCACCATTTTATAATAGGAAGTTCTTTAGAAGTATGTTCTTTAGAATGGATAGTTTCTGTTGGTCTATATTTATCTTCAAGTTCACTAATTCCTCTGTCATTTCTGCTTTGACATTAAACCCATCAGTGAATTTATTTCAGATATTATATTTTTCTGTTAATAAAACTTCTATTTGGTTCTTTTTTTAAAAAATCATTTTTACTCCTCTGGGGAGAATTCTTATCTTTTGTTCATTTCACATGTGTTTTTCTTTTCTTCATGGAACATGGTTATAATAGCTGTTTTGGGGATTGGTGCCTGTTGACTTTCTTTTTCCTTGAGAATTGGACACATCTTATAGATATGTTTGCGTGCTATATGTTGAATAATTTTGGTTTGTATTCTAGACATGTGAATGAAATTAAATCATCTTTTGGAGGATTTTTTTTTTTTAAAGCATGTAATCGACCTGTTAGGTTATGACTGTTCTGTCTTGCTTTCTGTGGGTGATAGTTCAAATCTCAGATTAGTTTGCTAAACCTTTGTTCTGCTAGTTTGAGCGTGAACATGTATGCATTAGGGGTTAGGCTGAGGCTTATGTAAGTTCATACACAGAATTTGATTTACTTTTTTGACACTGCCCCTCTGGGAGTCCACCTGCATTTTCCCCATCCTGCAGAGGCTCCTTTTCCTGGTTCCTTTGGCAGAAAGTTTAGCTCTCTGGCTAGGACTGAGGTGTATTCCATGACTAGGGCTTTCCCTCAGGACAAAGCCAGGCCAGGAAACCCACAACTGTGTGCGTAGCTTCTCCAGGTTTTAAATCCCTCTCATAAGCTGCCTACTTTCAGCATCTTCTGGAAGTTGCTTTTTGTATTTTGTATTTTGTCCAGAGTTTTTAGTTGTAATTAGCAGGAAGGATGGGCTGTAGGGGGCTTATCCTGTCACAGTAGAACTGCAACCCTAGTTGATTAATTTTTAATCAAGGGTTGGAGAGAGTCAAAGATTTGGGCTTGAGTCTTACCTCTGCTGTTCACAGTTTGCCATGTTAGTATTAACCCCTTGTTTCTTCATTTGGGAAAAAAAAATGGGGATGCCAGAACTTGCTCTGCCTATCCCTAGGATTGTGTGGAGCAGACATGATAATGTATGTGAGTGTGTATTATAAACTGAAAAATCATATTCAAATGGTCGATTGCTATCATGTGTGTGTGCATGCGCATTTACATGGCTTCTGCACAGCTGCCACCACAGCAGTGACCAGAGCACTGGCTTTTCCTCTTCAGGCACTTCCGGGACCTCACTACTACACCTGGGGGGACCACGGAGGCATCATCATGGCCATTGCCCAGGGCACGGAGACCAACGAGCTGAAGTAAGTGTCTCTGCTTAAGTCTTCTAACATCTGACTGTTCTCCCGGAAATTTATGTCTTTAATTATAAATAAATTATCTTTCTACAGCATTAGCATGTTGGTAACACAATTTGTGACCTCTGGAAATTACTTAAACTGTCCTTATCTGTAAAATGGGAATAACAACCTGTCCTTTCTATCCCTGTCCTTGCAATACCCCCTTTCTAGCGGTGTTGTGGGGAACAAGCAAAATCATTTTATTGATTTGAAAAAGTGCAACTCTATATAAATAACTAATAATGACTAAGAAAAACCTAGAGACTCTTTAATTTCTTTCTTTGCTTTGTGTGTGACACACAGATTTACTTGTAGAGTGACTAACGAATGAGTAATACATGAACAGTAATTTACAGAATGCGTGTAGCTTGATAGCCAATTGACTTTGCTCTGCTACACTAGGTCTTGGGGGGTTCTCATAGATGAGCTGGAAGGGCTATTTGGAGTCAGTGGCTTCATTTTACAGATGAGAAAACTGAGGCTGAGCAAGGTGAAGTAACTTGCCCAGGGTCTTCCCATTTGTTAGTGACAGAGGCAGGGTTAGCGCTTGGGTCTTTAGATTATGTCATGTATTCTTTGTAGTATATTGTTTTGAAAAGGAAAAAATATCAGGAGTTTGTAAGTTCTACTCTTTTAAGTTTTGATTTTATCAGAATCAGTCATTGGATGGCTTTTGTCTTGAGTTCTCGAATAGTTAATGTTAGGTCAGGGCAGACTGGCCCTAACTTCTCTCTGTTTTTGAGCTGAACCCATTAGATAGATTACTGAAGGAGGCTCAGAGGGCTTCTGTAATCATCTTGTTTAATGCAAGGAAAGGCTTTCTTTTTCGTTTGCTCCTTTCAGAAACAGAGCCAGCAGCAAGAGAGAGGTGGGTGGTTTGGAAAAAGAGATCATAGCAGCTGGGTTTTCCCTGCAGTTAATTTGACATGTGCTGAGAGAGAGAGAAGCAGAGCACTGGCATTTAGCATTCCACCTGGCTGTGCTCTGTTCTGCTAGCGCCGGTCAGCTGTTTCTTTAGAGGCAGGAGTCAGAAGAGGCCCTGTTTGTATGCCACACTCTGTATCCATATTCGGATTAGTGTTTGCTCAGCGGATGACTGTCATAAAGCACAGTGCTACCCACGTTTATACTGTCATTTGTATATCCACTAATTTAATTCTCATCTCATGCATTTGGCAAGCACTAATCGTGCCAGGTACTGTGTATCTAAAGATAAATAGGGTGCTGTCCCTCACCTTCACTCCACGCTCTTACTGTCAGATAGGTGAGGAAACAATCATAGTTGGTACCCTGCTATGTGTGAAAGACACGTACAGGACATAGTTTGGCTTCCTAGCATTTCAATACAACGGCATTTCATTCTTTGTATGGCTTTCAGATTTTAGAGTCCGTTCTCGATTTTCCTTGTTTAACTTCTCTACGGATCACATTTGCATTCCAAGCTGGCTCCGCTGAAGGCCTGAGCGTGATTTTAGTCCTCTTACACCATCTGTCGGTGCATATGTGCTCAGGGAACGCAGCGTCATTCTGCGCTAGCTGGAGCAAAACACGATCAGGAAAATAAACCTGCTGCCAACAAATCATAATGCCCTCCCCAGACATTTAAAAATGACGTTGGGGTTGTAGACTTTGGGGGATTATGGACACTGTAGCATTCCTCTATTTGTACAGATTGTTTGGAGGTGTCTGTACACATGGTTCAAATAAATCACTTGCAAACATGAAAATACATACAGGCCTCCTATTGACAGGTGCATGTGTCCCAGATATCAGCCCGAGCTTGGCCTGAATCTGTGTAGCCACCTGGCATTTACTCAGTGTGTGGTTCTCAGAGGTGTTTTGCTTCTCCTCCTGATGCTCTGAAAAGCAGGAAATAATGTTGAAGTGAGTTCATACCCTTAAACCACAATGGTGATTTGCTGTGATGCCCATGCATGAATGGAGGCTGCTTCTGACAAAACTGGATTTCTCTTGTTGGCAGAGCTTCAGGCCCCTTCTGAATCTGGCCTCTCCAACCGCAGTGATCTCTGCTTTGAGTCTCATAGCATTTATCGGCTGTCCCGTTAATTTGGCATCGATCATTCTCTGGTTCCTTTTGTTAGTTATGTTTTCATTATTTGCCTGAATTCTTCAATTTGTTAGTAAGGCCTTTGTAGATAAGTATTTCTGCTCTATACCTATTAGTAGGCACTTAGCAAATATTGAATTGAAATAGGTCACGCATACTTAGTCTCTTGAGATTGCTTTTTTTTTTTTTCTTATTTATAAAACTGAAAGGAACCTGGATAGTGTGCCAGTTGCACAACTCCAGGGGAGACCACTACTATTGTGCTCTATGTAAATGACAATCCCTGGAGCAGAAACGTGAGTAGGGATCCCTGGATGTGTGCAACCTGGTGGTGCCCAGGAGGCACCGGAAATGGCCCAGCCCATCTTCCTCAGTTTTCACACGAGGGAATAAGGATTAGTCAGGAGTTGGTGCCCTGGCTGGAACTTGAGCGTATTTCTGTTAGGAATCATTTCAGGTCAATTACACAAACATTTGTTGAACATCCACAATGAACCAGATGTTGTACTAGATACGAAGGACACAAAGGCGAGTGGGGCCCTGTTCAGGAGCTGCTCGGGCCCCCGTGGCTCTGTGATGTTTCTGAGCTAATTGGAAAGAGAGGCTGGGAGGAGGCTTGCTTTGCAAGGGGGCTTTCTGACCTGATACTTTGCCCATCTTTCGGGAGGAAAGCCAAGTAAAGTAGCGTCAGTAACTCAAATAAGAGGTTTTGGGGACAGAAGTTGAAACATTGCTTAAAATAAGAGGGCTGTGTGTGTGTGTGTGTGTGTGTGTGTGTGTGTGTGTGTGTGTGTGTGTGTGTGTTTGGCTGTTCTTTTAAATTATTCATGTCTTTCTCTCCCTGATTAGCACAGATAACTAAGAGTTGATTGTTATTTGTTTCAGCTTCTGCATTGATTCTCCACTGAGACTGTTACCTTTGTTATTGTTAATTGAAATTGAGAGCAAGAAGTGGAACGCTTTGTTTTGCTGTTGTGTCTACATGTCTGAAATGAGTAAACACGAACCTGCGCTGGGGATTCACTTACTCATTTAGCACACTGGTGCTGCGAACCTGCTCAGGGGAGGCATAGGAGCAGTATCTTTTTCTTGTGCATAATCAGCATTCTTCAGAGAGGGGGGTGGTTGTGTTTTTGCACCCTGACCAAGAGAGATCCAAACACAAGTTTGTTGGCTCGACTCTGAAAGATGAGATCAATTTCTGTTTCTTCTTGGCAGTTTGTGGGTCTGCATGATGATATTATTGGCAGTTACTAATAATATTTGGACTTGCCCAAAGGGATCTTTTCTCTAAGCAGATTTCTGATTTCCTAGGGATTCGCTCTGGGAATCCTGAAGGGCCCCTGCAAAGAGTCCACAAAGCAGAGCAGCTGTCTTTCCTGGATGTCAGCTCTGGAAGCAGCCCTGTAGTCCCAGAATGTGGGAGGTGGCAGTTCACCTCTTCACTGGATTGCAGCCCCGACCACCAGCAGTAACACTTACCAGTGCGCCTGTGGAGAGAGCTGTCCCTTCTTCATTCTAACCCCCCTCTTCCTCCTCTTGAGGTATAGAGGAGCAGGTGTTCTTCTAATCTTCTTTTAACTGTCAGGAAACTGGGAGACAGGGTTAAAAAAATTAATTAGTGCCCCTCTGTGTGCTAGGAAAGGTGCCAGGTACCAGAGACAGAAAAGCAAGTTAAGAGATCTTGCTCCTGGTGAGTGGCGGTCTGGTGGAAAACGCTCACAGGGTCAGGTCACTCAGACTGAAGGGTGTGAGATCAGAGTGAGCACCAGGCACAGTGGGAGGCCAAGTGAGGTCTAGCCAGTGCTGTCTGGGAGACAGGGATGAAACTTGAGCTGAGACTGAAAGTGTGAAAAACAAGGTTGGAATGCCTTTCCAGGGTTAGAGACACTCTGAGCAAAGTAAGGGCAGCATGAGTCGGTGTGGAATACAGGCTCTTTAGTGTTAATAGAATGTAAATTCCCAGGTGGGGAACGGTGAGAAAGGGGGCTTGAGCTAAGGTGTATGGACACAGATGCCCATCCTGGGGAACATTACCTGTGCCTTACTAAACAGATTAAACTTTGCTTATGAGGTGGTAGAGTGCTTTGAGGGTTTTCAGTAGAGGGATGGCATGGCTGGATTTGCACCGTGGAAAGATGGCTTTGGTAGAACAAGGAGGAGGAATTTGAGTGGAGCAAGACTGGAGGTGAGAGATGGTGCTGGGGTGGTTTGAGGACTCATCTCTGGGACAAGATTTCTGACCGTCCTGAAGTGACAGGAGAAGTGATGGTACCACTCACAGGAAAGCGGAGGTAAACTGGCTTTCAGGGCAATATCAGGAATGCAGGCGTGGACTAGTGGAATTGAAGAGGCTGTGACATGTCCAAGAAGAGGTGTCCAGCAGGAGTCTGGGCACATTACATCATCTGGTTCAGCCTTTTGGCACCCTTTGCAAGAATTTTCTCTGTGCCGTCTTTGATAGATGGTCATCCAGTCTTTGCTTGAATAATTCTAGTAGTGAGGAATTTGCTGGATACATCAAACTCACTTTGGGACAGTTTGTTGTCCATTTGTTCAATTATTCATTTATGAATGAAAGTTTTGTAGTAAGAGAGCCCAAATTCTCCTCCCTCTAGCTTGTATTCTGCTTAGTTCTCCTTCTTGGAGACACGCAACAAACAGGTATTTCCTTTTGCCTGAAAACCTTTCAGATATTAAGGACCCTGTCCATGTCCTTCTGCCATTCCGTGGTGAACATGCCTGGTTTCTGTCCTCATTTGATGTGTACTCCTGAATCTCCACCTTCTGGTTCCTCCTTTGGGTCTGTCTCACGATGTCAGTGCCTTAAAATGTGGGGCTCGCATCCCACCCCAGTAGCCTGACATGCAGAAGACATTGGAATTAATATCTACATGATTCTGTCTACTCTATTTCTGTTAATAAAAGCCTCAGATTGTGTTTACATATTTGACAGCCATCTCAAACTAGTGGTTTCTACTCTTTAAAAAAATTGAGGTGCCATTTATATACCATGACTTGCTCAGATATATATTTTTTTAATTTAAAAAAAATTTTTTAAATTTTCTTCTTTTTTTCTGTGTGCCTCTCAGTTCTTTCCTGTCAGATATTAAATATACCATTTAATTACTTCTGAATGATGCATGGCAAGATGTGTAGAGCATTTCCATCACCCCAGAGAATACCCTGTACCCCTTCCCAGTCATGCTCCCCACCCCCACCCTCCCGTCCCAATTACAGGCAATGGTTGGTCTTTTTCACCGTAGGTTAGTTCTGCCTATTCCAGAATTTCTTATGTTTGTATTTTTTGTATTTGGCTTCTTTTACTCAGCATAATAATTTTGAGATTTATTCATCTTGTAACCTGTATCAGTAGGCTGAGTTCAATTTAACTAAAAAAACCCAGAGATCCTTTTTTCTTATGGATCTCATTAAAGACCAGATGTTCCCTATCCTGTATTTGAGCAGATAGGTTTTTGAAACTATGTGTGGAGCTTTGTTTTTATTCTCATTTTTGCTTATTCTTTTGATGTGAATCCTGTTTTTGGCATTTAGTGTATAATGTGGACAATTAGCCTTGTGCCCTTTGCAAATTTGGTAGATTCACCTCTCAGATCCCTCTGCCGATCATTGACACATGTGTTGTACTCTGTGAGAACTAGAGGTCCCATTCTGGGTTGAGATCAAAACATACATCAGCACACTTGGGATTTGCTTGTTGCACCAGCAGTGAATTTTATCTAACTGTGTGGTCCACAGAGATCTTCATGAAAAAAAGAATGTCGTATATCATTATCTTGTTCTTCAAATCAGGAATTATGAGAAAAAGAAATGGGATTAGTTTGTTATGACTTGTGTGTAAAACCATTTCTACATCAGTCCCAGCCTGACTTCCTTTTCTTCTAAGTGCTCTCAAATCACCTGTTTCATAATCCATTTTTGAAACCAGCTTTTCTTCTTTAGGGAAGTAAAACCATTCTTCCTATTATAGTCTTTGAGATCTTTGTTCTCCACGATTCTTCTAGAGATTATTAAAAGACACTCTGTAATCATCCTATCTTTAAAGCTCTCGGTTCCCTAGAATTTATTTTGTACTCATTTTCCTTTAACTTCTGTTTTTTTTTCTCTCTCTTTTTTTTTTTTTTTTGCCTTGTTCCGTTTGAAGATCATTCTTTTTGATAAAGATAAAAGCAAAATAAAGATTTTTTGTGTGGTTTTTGGGTTTTTTTTCTTTTTTTTTTGGAAACCCAGCTTTACTGCTAGGTTATTTTTAAAACATTTCTACTAATGAAATCTTTATTTTGTTCACATTTTTCTGTTTAGCCAGGAAACATGAAATATTCTGCAGTTCAAGGTCTAATAAAGATAGGCAGAACTGGGTGATGGCTTTCATAAATGAATGAATATACATATATTTTTTATTGATAATTGTATCTGTTATGATTTATACTATTGGTTATCAGAACAATAATCCTGTTCCTTTTTAATTCTTTATATAACTCATTAAGTAGCCAACCCACCAATCTATAGATTATTTTGGTAATTTGAAACATAATCCTTGACTCATTATGAATGTGAGTTATCTGGCTATTATTCCAATAGACTACTAGTTATAAAAAATTACAGTTAGAATTAAATAGCAGTTACTACTGCTCTTTAATTTTTTTACCCTTGGTTATATGACTTTTTTCCCATCTTGAACATGTTCTTTAAAATCCTGAGCTTGTGAAGAACTTTTCTGTGTAGCTATACCTTGGAGTTGTAAGGGGTCTATACCACCGCTTCCTTCTTTTAAAGTATCTGTGGTTTGTTATATTATTACATTTTCTGACCTTCCTATCCTCTTGATAGTTTTTGGCCATGGGATTATATCTATATTTTTATCTGAACAGTTTGAATTCTCCATTCCTAAAGGCTAGGGCCCTGTACCCTCTTTAATAACTTAAGAATACAAAGATGACTTGGTCTGTTTTCTTGTTCTTTTTTTTTTTTTTCTTTTTTTGAGACAGGGTCTCACTCTGTCACCCAGGCTGGAGTGCAGTGATGTGATCATAGCTCACTGCAACCTCAAACTTCTAGGCTCAAGCAATCCTCCTGCCTCAGCCTCCTGAGTAATAGCTTGGACTACAGGTGCATGCCACCAAGCTCTGCTAATTTAAAAGAAATTTTTTTTTTGTGGAGACCAGGGTCTTGCTATGTGGTCAGGCTGATGGTTTGTTTTCTTATAAGGTTCTTGTCACTTTCACGTCACTGACACAGATTCTCCTTTAGGGGTCAGCATTCAGTCCAAAATAGATATTCCCTTAACTGTTGTAGTTGATAATACGAATACCCTTTCCCCCAAATTCTGAAAAACCATCATGTTCTAAATGTGCAGTTTATTCTCAAATACAAGGCTGTGCTCGGTCATGTCCCTGCTTGTTAGTTTCATTAATGGGTGATTGTTAGAATCCTCTGGGGACCTCTCAAAAAATAGGATGATTCATTTCATAAGGTTATCTTGGGTTTGAGTAGCTCCTGAATAGAGTTACATTGGCAGTGTACAAATAGATGGACTCCGGCATTATCACAGGATGGGTGGGTAGCCACTATTGGGTCTGGATAATGGGCTGACTCTGTTAAAAAGCAGTACTAAGTCCCAGTGTTGGTGATGCTAATTTCGGTTAAGATTGTGACACCCAGATTGTCCACTGTAAAATTACATTTTCCCTTTTGTAGTGAATGGTTTTTCTATGGGTTGATATCTTTAGACCATATGAACATCCTGGCTCCCACCACTTTCACACAGTGGTTTTGGCATGCCACGGCGATCTTTGTCTGATTTGGTTATTGCAGTGGGGTTTATGGTAAGTTTTCTCATTCTGTTACTGTTTTCAACCTTTGTTAGGTGGTATTCTAATATGAGAAAAAAATTCCCTCCTTTGCTCCTCTCTCTTTTAGTGTCATTAGAGACCTATGCCCTATTTTTATTCAATGTACAGTCTGTTACCATCATTTTTCTTTTTTATGTTTAAGTTTTCCTAGCTTTGGCCAGTGGGAGCCCCTCGAAGCTGGTTCCTGTGTCCTTTTGAGATGACTGCATTAGTCTCTGAGCTCTTCCTTGCTTTCCGGCACAGCCCCTTAAACTTTGCCTGACCAGGATTAGCCATTTCTCCAAGGAACCCTGGTTCCTATTAATGGTGAATATTGTCTGGAAACCAAGCCCTTGCCTTAGAGATACTAACAGCTGGGATTGTTTTACTTGCATTTTGGCAGATACAGTACCAATGAAGGGGAGACCTGGAAAGCGTTCGTCTTCTCTGAGAAGCCGCTGTTTGTGTACGGCCTCCTCACGGAACCTGGGGAGAAGAGCACCGTCTTCACCATCTTTGGCTCGAACAAAGAGAACGTCCACAGCTGGCTGATCCTCCAGGTCAATGCCACGGATGCCTTGGGTAAGCTGTCGCCTCCGTGGCCTTTTTCACATAGATATTTGTTGACCACCTGTTGTGTGCAAAGGCCCCAGATGAGAGAAGTGCTTGTGATTCATTGGGGGAAATGGGCACATACAAGTTAACAAAAATCATAGGGAGATAATTGAGGATTTGCTCAGTTCTTCTTAGTAGGACTGTGTGTTATTCTGTGTATCTTAGTTTCCTTGTGCAGTTCCTGGCACACAGTAGGTTTACTAATATGTCTGTTGAGTATATGGACAGATGGATGGATGAATGAATGAAAGACCTTTTTCTGAATCATCAGTCCAATTGGAGATAATTAGTGAGGATGCCTTACCGTCTATATGTCAGTGTGCTAAGGGATGCAGGGCCCTCTCAGGATCTGGTTATGATCTGCTAGTCCAGACACGAGATGTGTAAAGTGAGCAAGGAGAACGGAAACTTCTCTGGGAGCATCCTCTCCCAGCCTCCCCATGTTACCCTACCCTTTCCTCCTCCTCCTCCTTGACTAACGTTATTCCAGCTGCCCAGAATGCCCCTGGTTCCTTCTGAGCCCCACCCATTCAGTCTTCACTATTTGATATCCTTTTCATATTTCAGGGTCCAACATACTTGCTGCTAATACCCCAACCAGAAAGATATCTCCCCTCTTCTCTATGCCCACCCAGCACATACGCATACTCACCATGCCTTGAATTACAAATCTGTTCCTGTTTCTCTGTGTGTGTCATCTTTCATCAACTAGGTTATAATGTCCCCACAAACAGGAACTTGTCCCGTGCAGTGCTCTACCTGCTGCACAGACTGCTAGCCTTATAGTCAGTCAGGGTTTAATAAGTTTGCTGACATGCCTGGTATTGAATTGACAATTGTGTGTCATCTTCGGGTCATGTTTAATCTGACTGAAGACACAAAGTACCAATATAGATGTAGGCATACTTTGGAATTCCTGTAGAAAGCACTCTACTTTACATGTTGAATGAATGTGGGCTGATGGAGTGACAGTGTCAGTGTTCTCTGCTATTTCTCAGCCTCTTTGCAGGAAGACCCTGTACCTCCAGATAGGACAAGTGAACTCTGTTTTGCTGTCCGGCCACACTACTAGGTGTGCCCACACTGCCCGAGGGAGCAGGCGGGGAACGATGGCCCCGAGTGACACTGCCCATCAAGAAGTCAGCCTTTCCCTAATTCCGTAGGGGAGAAACACTTCTGAGTAGCTGTTTCTAAAGGGAACTGCTGACTCCCCTGAAATAGTTCAGAAGTTTGGGTAGTGCCACAAGGTGGCTTCTTCCCAGCTTTCTCAGATGAATGCCTGCGTTTCAGGTAGTGCCATGTTCACTTGCATGGTGCTGCCCAGCTTCAAAGCAAGCCCGTTCGAGGCTTGGGATGGCTCCTGTGCTTGTGGGGCGGCAATAGGATGGACAGGAAGTGGAGGGCTTGGCCAAGGGGCAGCTATGACAGGAGATCCCACGCAGGCCTGCCTCTAATGCTTCCTGCTGTGTTTCCTTTCCTCAGGGGTCCCCTGCACAGAGAATGACTACAAGCTGTGGTCCCCATCCGATGAGCGGGGGAACGAGTGTTTGCTAGGACACAAGACTGTTTTCAAACGGAGGACGCCCCATGCAACATGCTTTAACGGAGAAGACTTCGACAGGCCAGTTGTTGTGTCCAACTGCTCCTGCACGCGGGAGGACTATGAATGGTGAGCTCTCTTCGGTGGCTAGGGACCTGAGTTGTGTGTTGTTCACTCGGCAGTGCAGCAGTGTGGGGGAGACTGGTTAGACCATGATCCCTTCCCCTGAGGAAGGGAAGGGAATAAAAGAAACAAATATTTATTAAGTGTCTTTTATGTGCCAGGAACTATGGGAGGCACTTTTTACATAAGTTGTCCTCCTTAGTTTTACTGCCATGTGACGTGGTAGACGTCTTATGACCTGGGGAAGCTACAGTTACTTATTCAGGAGTAGATAGCTCTGGGATTTGTTTCTACGAGGGTAACCCAAAAAGGGGAAGATGTGGAAGGTTCCATTACAGGCAAATCCCTTTCCTTAGGCACCTCCATTCTAGAGGGGATTTATTTCTTTATTTGAAATGAGAGAGTGTATGTGTATTTTTATATATATATATATATATATGTATGTTTTGGGGGGGAACCTTCAAGTGCTACAAGTATATATATATTTTTGCCTCATTTACTATTGCTCGAGCAAAATATCCAAGACACTGCTGAGAATACTAAAAATAGGTGGAGTGACCTATGTATAGATAATTGGGACAGGAGGTGGAGGACAGCGGGTGCCTTGGAGGAGGAACTGGTGCTTTTATTGTGATTCTTGCAAGGAAGGAGAAGGCTGTGATTTGCTGCCGGGGAATCATGACATTTCTGGGAGCAGCACTATTTGAAACGGACTCAAATGCAAATGGAATGCATTTGAGATGCATTCTAGGACCACGTGGCAGCAGCGAGGTGTGGGGGCAGCAGATGTAGTTGGTGGTTTAGTTTGGATGCCTTCTTGGGTGTATGAAACAGTGGCAGTGATTGGAGATAAAGCTAAAAAGACAGAATACGGGAAGGGTAGAGACCCTGAAGAGGATGGACCTTGCCCTATACATGGGGTCTTTGAAGGCTTTCAGGAGAAGTGATGGTCTGAACAGAGCTTAGCTATGGGATGATGAATCTGGCAGCAGAGTACATAGGCACTCAGAGCTCCTAGACGATCCCTAGAGTATATAAGTGAACATGGACATGAAATAGTTGTAAGTTAGGGGCTTCGAAAGAGCCATGGATATTGCACATAAACAGTAAACACAGAACTCGTATTTCAGTGGTTGCCAAGGCACAGAGGAACTAAATTTTGCTTTGAGCAGCCATACTTGTCTTGACTAAAGCCACAAAACTCTGATGTGTTCTAGATCAGAGGTTGGAACAGGGCCATACAGTGAACATTTTAGACTTTGTAGACTATATAGTTTCCGTGGTCTCTATTGCAGCTACTCAGTTTGGCCCATGGCAGCACCCATAGGTGAATGAAAGCAGCTATAGATGAATGTGCATGGCTGTGAGCCAATAAAAACTTATTTACAAAACAGCCAAAGGAACCAGATTTGACCACTTCTGCTGTAAGACCAGTGCTTCTGAAACTTTAATGTGCATATGAAGCACCTGGGTTCTGATTAAAAGGCAGTCTATGCCTCAGTCAGGAGTTCTGGGGCCTGCAGTTCCACCATCAAGCTCCCCGGTGACGTGGGTGCTGCTTTTTGCACGTTCGCCCTTCCAGCAGCAAGGCTAAGACCGTACAGGGAAGTCCCTTCCTTTCAAAGGTAACTACACAGATGCTTTGACAGCAAAAGCACAGAGCAGTCTGATGTTCCCAGCCATGTCAGCTCAGTGCTCTTTGCCCCCTTCTCTCTTCTTAGCACCCTGCCTTGTGATCTAATCTGAGAGCTTTGTTAGCCTCGGGGCCACTCTCCCTGGACTGGGTAGAGACTGCAGCAGCCCTAACCCCTGAAAAGACTGTAGGGCCCTCTCTTGCTCCTCTTTCTGACTGCAGTAGGTACTTCAAAATAAAATTCAGACTAAATAGAAAATATATAAGAAAATCCAATGAATCTTTGGGGTTTTTTTCCTTCATGACCACTTTTAGGCTTTTTTTTTTTTTTTTAAATAACAAACATTCAAACCCTCCAGATCTTCCTTCTTCCTTTGTACCTCTCCCCCTCTCCCAACCTCCTCAGCAAACAAAAAACAGATGGAGCTTGGTGTGCCTTCCCGGGTAAGCTGGCCTTGCTCCTACTGGTCTACCATGCCTACCCTCTCTGGCTTGCTGGAACCTGCTGGATGCTTATCCCTGCTGCGTGCCGAGTCTTTTTATTATAGACCAGTAAAGCCACCTGCTCTGCCCTCACAGAGCTGGGTTGCAGGCCAAGTGAGATGGCGAGGTGATGGCCCTGTGAGAATGGAAGAGGGTGTGTTGGTTTGAGGCCCTCCCCGGTGGTTCCTGTGCTTGCTATAGCTGCTGGAAAGGAGCCAGCCTGCCTGCATGGCACTTGGAGACGTTTGATGGGACTGGACCATCCGTGGCAGCGAGAAGGGAAACGGTCCCAGTAGGGACAACAGGAGATGAGATGGGAGCTTGTAGCATCTGTCCGTTAGTTTAGGTGCTGATTGACAACTGTATTTGAAAATCAGGGTATTTCTGACAGTCATTTCATACCACACTGGGAAGCCCAGTTGTTGGCTCACTCGTCTCCTGATTTCAGGAGTAGTTTCTTTTACATATTTATATTTCACCACATTGCCAAGTTGCATGGCTTTCAAATTCTTGACTGCAAACCTCTGTGAGCAATACATTTTCTATTATGACCCTGTTCCTACACATATATGTATATGCAGATACATACACACATATAATTAAAACAAAAGTTTTATGGGACAGCATTTACTTTTAAATGTGCGAATGCAGGTTGTAATCTTCTGTTCTTTTCAGGGAGGGAAGGAAGCTGGTGTTGGATGCCCCAAGTGCTTTCACAGTCCACTAGGTCATGACCTGCAGTGGAAGAAAGCTGCCCAAGAAGGGCACTTTGCCACTAGAGGCAAATAAGTAATTAGCTAAAGCTTCATCTTGTCCCTGGAAAGATTTAAAGTAGCCATTCAGTAAAAATGAACTGATTCAATGAGTGAGACCTGTTTGATATAAACGGTTTGTCAGACTGCTGCCTTTTGAATAATCCTCTATAAATTGCTCTATGTGGATTATGACGGCCCTGTATCTGTTAATACTTTTCATATGGGCAATGTTTAATAAGTATTTGGTTGAACTGAATAGAGTGAATGAAGCTTTTCTGGTAGAGCAAACGAACATGGAAAATCCTTTTGAGTTACAGAATTTACAGCTTGGGTAGGGCCTTAGTGCACAGCACAGCTGCCTCATTTTAGAGTTGTCAAGGGTGGCTAGAGAAGGGGTGCAGTTGAAGGCAGGGCCAAGATTCCACCAGGGTCTCCTGCTTCCTACTCCAGGGTGCTGCCCATCGAGCTGGGAGGTGTAGCAGGTGTGACCCCCAGATCACAGGAGGTCTTGTGAACTAAACTACTGTATGTCAAAGTGCCGGAAGAGGCACCCAAGATGATTTAGGTAGTATGTGGTCATGGTCTTAAATGACATTGAACTCTTAGTCAAAATAATTTTTAAAAAGGTTTTTAAATTTCTCTTCTATTGATAATTCTTCTGCTTATGTCAAGGAGAAAGTCTCACTGGATGCTAGTAATTCTGTAACATTTGTGAATTCCTCTTTACAAAGAGAGGGCAGGCCTAGAGTCTTTGAGTAGGAACTTGACCTAGCTGAAATTTAATATTATTTTCATTGGGTATGATGATGTGTATTATTTTTGTCTATTTATGATATATGACAGTGGTTTTCCAACTGTGGTTCATATATAAAGCTTCTTTTGAAGATATATTTTATAGTAAAAAAAAAAGAGTATTCATTAAAGGGACATGTTAAATAACTTATAATAAAAGTGACAGTATGGTAAAAGCCAGAAGGGTTGGTACTGAAATACCTGAAATGTGTAAGACAATGGCCTTGACAAACCCCAATTGCCTTTTTAGTGACTTCGGTTTCAAGATGAGTGAAGATTTGTCATTAGAGGTTTGTGTTCCAGATCCGGAATTTGCTGGGAAGTCATACTCCCCTCCCGTGCCTTGTCCTGTGGGTTCTACTTACAGGAGAACCAGAGGGTACGTATCGCAAAAGGTGCTAAGTCAGGTTCACAGGGGATCTGCCTATGGAGAAAGAGAACATAGAGTACCACCTGGCTTCCTTTTATACTGCAAATTCTAGAACTCCATGTTAGCAGGTTGCTAGTAGTTTGGGCAACATTTAAAATTATGACGTCTGCAAACTCTTCTATCTCCAGTGAGAAAAAAACTGCAAGTCTGTAAGTGTCTCTGCAACTCTGGGAGTATCTTACGTCATCGACTGCAGCGGGGAAATATCTTCAGAGTTTATTAAAGAGATATTTAAAAATCTTGCCCAGGACAGTACCCTAAATTGTTTGGGCCTGCCTGTTCTAATTATGGGCAGAACTGGCTCAGAACGACTACATGTCGTCCTCCTAGTTCTGTAGGGAAGTGGGCGATGGAATCTGCTGTCTGTGGGCGGGAAAGATACCCCCACCTGGGATGCCTTCACGACTGCTGTTTGATGTTTCTGACCTCTTGCTCTTGGGGTGGGGGGACAGCTACCGGAAGATTTCTGGGGACACCTGTAGCGGAGGAGATGTTGAGGCACGACTGGAAGGAGAACTGGTGCCCTGTCCCCTGGCAGGTAAGAGAGGCGGTTTCTTCCCTTTGACTCCTGAGACGTCACTGAAGCATTATCACAATCCCGCCCATGGCCAGGCTCCTGGCTCTTCTGACTTTAGTGGAGAAAAATAATGGCAGTTACAGGCATCACAGAGTTTCTTTTCTTCCCCTAAGTTTGGTATCCAAACTGCATTTATATATAGCCTTACCCCTTTATAGGAATGGAAAATATTTTGTGTCAGCTCCATTTTGGGGGGGAAATGCCTTTGTTCATTGAAAAACACCAGCATCCGTTGGGGGTGGAGGCGTACCCAAAGCTTTTGTGTGTTCCTCAGTCTGTTTGTCAAAGTTGAATATAAAGAGACTTCGTAGGAAGTAGTTAAGTGGTCTATCTTAATTTTATGATAATAGTAGTAATTATAACTAATACTATGCTATACTAAGTTATTGATGAGGGCTATAGTATTATAACTAATACTATAATAATAGTAATTATAATAGTAATTATCACTAATATTTTAATGGAATTTTATAGATTTCAGTGTATTTTTCCATGTGTTACCAATTTAATCCTTTCGACAACTCAGTGAAACAGATATTATCAACTTTTTTTTTTTTTTTTAACATGAGGGAGCGTGTTCAGAGGGGAGAGGGTTTAATAACTTAAAGTCACACATCTAGTAAGTGACAAAGTTAAAATTCAGACTCTAAGCCCCATTCTCTTCATCGGACATTGCCCAAAAGGTAAATATAATAAGTGTCATTCTCATTATTTTAGAAGGTCATTATGGATGCTAATTAAGAAAAATGTCTTTGGAGTGATTATACATGCTCTAGAGCAGGGGTCCTCAAACTGCGGCCTACGGACCACGTGCGGCCCGCCGAGGACGTTTATCCGGCCTGCTGGGTGTTTTTGCTGCCGCTGCCTGCCCTGCTTGGCAGCCGACTCGTCCGGGCCCACAGTGCGCATGTGTGGAATGTGCGCCGCACTCTCCAACGGCCCTCCAACAGTCTGAGGGACAGTGGACTGGCCCCCTGTTTAAAAATTTTGAGGACCCCTGCTCTAGAGGAATAGCGTGTTCTAAAACACATTTTAAGTTGATTTAGGTGCGATGTAACATGTTGGGGTATTTGTAATATAGACATGAACTTAGGATACTTTAAAAAGCAAGTGATCTCTTGGCCTCTTTTTTTCTTCACTGTGTTTCTAGTTCTTATTCATTTGGAGCCTCTTTATTGCCTCTGAGCCCCTCCTCCTGCTCACACCTCTTGGTGGAGGCGAAAGGCTGGAACTGACTTCATCAGCAGTGGTGGTGTCGGTGGTGGCCGTGAGCGCCAGGTGAATGGTGAGGGCAGCGTAGCCCCCGCCGGCAGGGCAGGGCGGCCCTCTCGCTCGCTCACTGCTGCCAGCTTGCCCGGGTGTTTTTCGTGCTAAGCTCATTAGTCCCTTAATTTAATCTTCCATCATTACCAGCGTAATTAACATACCTCACTGTGGAGACTTAAAAAGAACCACCACTTCAGCAGATTCCTACAAATGAGCAGATAATATTCAAACATTTCCCTCACAAGAGCTGTTATTGATGAGGGATTGAGTTAGTAGGGTTTGAGTGATTGCTCTTAAGGGGCTGGAGTACATACTTTTGTAATAAATATTTCTGAAGATAATTCAGCGAGGGACAAAACAGTTTGTTTAAAGCCATCTAAACTGGCAGGAAAGCTATTTTCTCTTCTAATAGGAGAGGACAGAACAGGGAATGAAGTGGAAAAATCTCATTTCGTTGTAGGCTACCTCCTAAATGTGAAAGGGATAAAAAAATTAAAAAAGTCACGGGATGGGGGTGGGTGGGGTGTACCTGGAGAGAAATAGATGGTTTCATAGGACTAATGGGAACCATAATACCTTTGCAAAGATGAGGCAATCTGGGCATCTGGAAGGATTTTTAAAGTGCAGTAATTTTTTTCCCTTTATGATTACCGTAACAACACACATTTTTAGGCTGTGCTCCTGTACGTCTGGGATTGGCCAAGAATTGTTCCTTTTTAGCGTTGGGAGCACTGAAACACTACCTCCTGCTCTGTGCCTAATCCTACAGCAAGTATTTCAGGTCCTAGGTTCTACTGTAGGGGCATTAGTTTCTTAGAAGGCAGAAACCCAAAGGAGCAGAATGAGGTCGATAGACGCTGCAGAGAGATGCGGGGCAAAGGGCACGCTGCTGGGACTGGGGCTGTCTTACACACACACACACACACACACACACACACACCCCCCGGGGAATTACAGTGGGAAGGTTTTCTGGACAACCAAAAGTTATCATGTGACTTGAAGAGAAATGAGGCCAAAGGAAAAGAAGGCAAACTTAACCTTATTAAAAATTTTAGGTGGATTTATTTGTTGACGTGTTATCTATACCTGTGCTCCCCAATCCCCAGGCTGTGGATTGGTACTGGGCCATGATCTGTTAGGGACTGGGCTGCAGAGCTCTGCTGACCACCGCCCTGCCCCCCGGCCCCCCAGCAACCCTCCCTCTCTTCCCCCCTCTGTGGAAAATTGTCTTCCATGAAACTGGTCCCTGGTGCCAAAAAGGTTGGGGACTGCTCACCTGTAGTGAAGCCTTTATAGAGAAGGCGGCTCGAGCACGTCAACTCATTGAGTGACTGCAGCGGGGTGGCGTGGGGGGCCTGTGTGATCCAGGTGTGTAGTAGCAGAGGGTTTCAGATTTGTGTCTTGGTCCCATATGCAACATGCTGTCAAAGTGGATGCTTTAGACACGGGTGCTGATATACTGCTCGTCTCCACTCCTGGGCAAAAGTCTGGATGTTTTCCAGGCTTTTCCCAAAGTGGAAAAGAGAGGGCACCGGCTTTGTCTGTTACTGGTTATCTGACATTAGGCAAGTCTCTTAAGCACTCTGGGCCTGTATTTCTAAATCTTAAAAAATGGCAACATTACCGTCTATATCCTAAGAGGCAGCACAGTGCAGTGGTTAAAGCGTAGTCTCTGGATGTAGAGTGCCTGGCTTCAGCATGGCTCTGCCACTTGGGTCGTTATGCGACTGTGGGTGAGTTACTTAACCTCTCTGGTCTCAGTTTTCTCTTTATAAAATTGGGTTAATAATAGTCCTACCGTCATACAGTTGTTACGAGGATTAAACGGTGCCTGGTACATAGTAAGTACATTGTGTAAGTATTTGTTAAGTGGAAACAGTCTTTATCATGATTATATTGTGAAACATTTTGTAAATAGTCAAGAACAAATGTATTATTATTGTTTTGAAAATCTAATAGGTTGATATAATTGCCTTGTGGCACTGTGAACAAAATACAAGTGAGTGAGCAAATGGATTAGAAAGCTTAGTTACAAGGCCTCAGTGATGAATGGTCTCTAGTCAGCAGGATTATGGTGCTGCATGGTACAGTCATATGACGTGGAGAACGTGGTGATTGGCCTAATCATGTTGGCAAGTGTGACTCTGAAGACTTTTAAGCTGAGCTCTGAAGTATGGGCATTGAAGCGTGCATGTTGGGAGAGTTAGATTAAAAAAATCAATGTAACAAGTAAAACACTTGCAGATGAAGAAACAGATCCACTGGTGTTTTTAGCAACTTGACCAAGGCAGAAATGTGAGTCCATCACATGCCTTCTGAGTCTTGACTCCTACGCTCTTTCTGTTGGTCCATGCTAGTTGCCAGTGGGTTTGATGTCTGTGTGTCAGGACAAAATAGGTCACATGCCAGGACCTCTGCAGCATCCCCTGGGTCCAACCTCCCGTTGTTCTGTGTGTCTGGCAGAGGAGAATGAGTTCATCCTGTACAGCACGAGGAAGTCTATCCACCGCTACGACCTGGCCTCGGGAGCCACCGAGCAGTTGCCTGTTTCCGGGCTGCGGGCGGCAGTGGCCCTGGAATTTGACTATGAACGCAATTGCCTGTATTGGTCTGACCTGGCCTTGGACATCATCCAGGTGAGTCAGCCCTTGGTCCCATCCTGAGGACTGTGCCTTGTGATTGCCCCGTCCCAATAAGCTTCATGCAGAAGGGCCTGTGGAAATGGGTAGTGAGAGGTTTGTAAATGGCAACTCATCTCAGGGCCGACATAAAACTTTGCAGTTTCCTGTGTTAGCATTTTTCTTTCCCTGCTTTCCTCTTTCCATAATAAAGGATAAAAGAAGCCCCAAATCCGCAGACCTGCTTATAAGTGAGGTCTCACTTTTCATGCCGGGAATGTGTAAGGACTAATAACGTAGGATTATTAGTCACCCCCTATTGTGCCAACTGCCTCTTTAGCATCTTTCTTCCCAAATTATGCTGTAGTAACGCTTGACTTATCCATTGTTCATGTAATTATCCACTTTGGCTGTTCTGAACCCAGATAAGAACCAGGAAGCAAGCTTTAAAGATCCCTGGACAGGCCAGATAGCCATATGCTCAAATCCATACATTTTAAAGGAGAGCTATTTAATTTTTATTCATTGTCTACTTAATGCTTTTAGAAGAGCAATTCCAAGTTTTATCTAGACTTCCAACCCAATAGAAATTTTACAGTGTCTGGGTATGTGGGGAGGCTGGGGTAGGTGATGGCAGTGACCATTGTGAGTGTACCTGTCCCAACAATGGCACCTGGTGGCCAAGAGCCTCACAGGGGAAAGAAGAGTATAAAAGCAGACAGAAGAACTTAAAAATCACAGCGATCTGGTTTCATTTATCTGAAAAGCAAACAGACTCATACATCTCAATAATCTCCAACCTCATTATTGTGATACACCCTAGTTTAGTAACCAGTGTTCATCATAATTAAATTCTGTTTAATTATTCTGCTTAGAAAAGGAACCCATAACACATTTTTAAAATGCCTTTATTAAAACCCGGCTTCACGTATCTGAAAAGTTAACTAACATGAAACATCTCATCCTTTGCCTATCCTGCCAGTTGAGCAAAGGTTTACCCCCCGTGGGACTGACTGGGCAGGAGGGCATTTGAACATTTCATAGCATTTATTATATATTTTTCTCTCTTCAGCGCCTCTGTTTGAATGGGAGCACAGGGCAAGAGGTGATCATCAGTTCTGGCCTGGAGACAGTAGAAGCTTTGGCTTTTGAACCCCTCAGCCAGTTACTTTACTGGGTGGACGCTGGGTTTAAAAGGATTGAGGTACGTGTATTCCTGTGCTGTTCTTAATCACGTGAGCAGGTGGGGCACCTGGGCTTTGAGCCAGGTTTGCCACAGAGATGGGAGCTGTGGAAATTTCCTGAGGATTTCTATTAAATGGACCTGCAAAAGGGAGAACAAGGTGGAAGTTTCAGTGTTGATTGTTCACTGCCTTGAAGGGCCCATGTGAAAATAGGATGCCAGGATCCATCAGAGATTTTTTTTTGAGACACCTGAAAATTTATATTTTGGCTAGGAGAGGCATAGTGTAATAACAGCAGTGATGATAATACTATGGCATTATCATAATGCTGTAACAATAACAGTGTAGTATTACTGTAGTCAGTTAGAGTAATAATGACAGCATCATCACCATTATTATTGTTATTAATCCCCACTTGACATCTATGCCACTTAGTTACCTAGTAACCTCTCCTGCTCTATATACCCATGGCAATGTAAAGGTAACGAATGGCCTCTGAACTGCCAAGACTGTCGTCTCGAGGAGTGTAGGCACACTGAACTGCTGCCGAGCGCACGTCCTCAGCACCCCTTTATCCTGACTGCACGTGGAAGTGTGGCTTGCAGGTTAAGGGGCAGCATGGCAGAAACAGGGACACACAGGGAGACCAGAGGAGTTGCAAGACAAAAGGCACAGACTTGAGAGACAGACCCGGGTGCAGGATTCACCCCGCTAGCTCAGTGACAGGGGCAAGGTCCTTGTGCTCGCAGTGTCTTTGTGTGCAAGGTGGAGATTTGTTTATTCCCTTGCATGAGACGTGCTGGTGTGGTTTCAGGTTCTGAGGACACGGCGCTGGGTGAGACATGCAAGGTCCTGTTCTGATGGGGCTCACATGTCAGTGGAGGAAGCAAAATAATACAGAAATCAGTTCTGTTGGTGATAAGTGCTGTGAAGAATGTAAAACAGGGCGATCGTGGCGTGAGGAGTGGAGCACTGTTAGAAAAGGCTCCAGAGAGGTGTCTTGAGGATGTGACATCTGAGCTGAGCCCCAGCGGGGGGCGGTCGGGGGAGGATGATTTAGTGCCCACGTCGTGTGGACGCTAACAGAAGTGAGCACGATGGGCACCTCCTGCGCTCACCTTGGTGGTCTCGCTACTGCTCTTTCTCGCCTTCCTTCGTGTGTGGCAGCACTTTGCTGGGCGCTAGGAGAGCACAGGTGGGTGTAGGGTCTGCCCTTCCACAGGCTTGTGGGGCGACCGCCGTGCAACTCAAACACTGTTTATGCGGACTGGTGTGAGTGAGTCAGTGACCAGAGCTGCTGATGCTTATGGATCGAGGTGGGTCAGAAGAGTTAGGAAAGGAGGTGGGCCTGGAAGTGAGTTCTGAAGGGAAGTTCCGACTAAATGAGAGTGAGCAGTGGAGCAGGCAGGCCCAGGAAGGGATATGGCAAGAGCAGACAGGAGCAAGTGTACATCGGGCTTGGAGAACCATGAGATGACCAGCCCAGCAGAGACAGAGGAGAGAGTGTGAGGCACATCTGTGGACTGTTCATTGCAAGGCAGTGACACTGGATTTGTTTGTGGGCAGCGTGGAGCTATTGGTGGCTTTGGAATATGGACTAATGTGGGTGCGTTAAATCAGTAAATGCTTAGGTCCTTATCTGAGTACTTTTCTTACTGAGTGCTTACTCTGTACAGATAGATCATCACGTCCCGGGGACTGGGGGCACGTGTGGTTCTAGCTCCTCTGTCAGACCGTGACATTGTCTCATGAGCCAGAGGGAGGAACAACTCGTTCTGACTGGCAATCAGGGCAGATACCCCAGATCAGTCTGGTGAGGGAATCAGAAAAGCGTAGAGGGGTGTTTATAGGCAGAAGCTGAGTAGGAGCCTCTGGCAAGGTGAGTCTTCTAAGGAGCCCAGATCCATCCCAGCCTTCCTCCTCTGTTTTTGTCAGGTAGCTAATCCAGATGGCGACTTCCGACTCACAATCGTCAATTCCTCTGTGCTCGATCGGCCCAGGGCTCTGGTCCTCGTGCCCCAAGACGGGTAAGTGTAGCCCCAAGTGGAAAATCAGCCTTATGTCAAATGCCACAACAGTAGATTCTCATGAAACACAAACGGCTGGACAAAAACCCTGTTTCTCATGACCGTGGTTGAAATAATCTATTAACTGAGATCTTTGAAACTGTAGCTTAGTCACCACAGTCAGGTAACTCCATGCGCTTTTCATTAGCAAGCGTCAGAATTTCCTTGGGCATCCAGATGTCTTGCATCTGTGGGTATTTCCCTAGAAAAGGTGATGTTAAAAGAGAATCTTTGTAGACATAGGCAGGCCTGCTTGGAGACTGTGAGGACTCTGAGTTTCATGCATGGTACAAACATTTAATTCATTCCATCTTTCCCCTGCCTCCTCAGTATGTGTAGGTTTTCCTATAATCAGTATGTAGTTGGCAAATGCAAAGGTGCTTTTTATTACATCATTAACTGAAGGAAACAACTCAAAGGAAAATTCTGGATTAGCCTTTCTGGCCTTTCTTCTCTCTGAGCATTTATGATTGAGAATTAACACTATTTTTTAAAAGAAAATTCTAAAACTAGTATATGTACTTGATTGAAAATATTTAGAGATAACAGAAGTTTATGAAATGAAAAGTATGTTTCCTTTGTTCTCATTCTTAACCCTTCACCCTGACACTTTTCGGTATAATAATTTGCTAATTATTTGCTAATTGTTTGTTGCTAATAATTTGTTGCATGTCATTCACCATTGCTTTTACTCATATACTGGTATTATCCTTAAAACACACATACAGCAAATAGAATCATAGTATATTTACTATTCAGTACCTTTAAAAAAATACTTAATATGCATTGACGATAGTTTTATGTGACCACATACAGATTTTTAGGTTTCACAGTATTTTGTTGTATGCACCATAACATAGCACTTTCTCTACAGATTAACGTTAAGGTTGGTATACATATATATACATTTCTTTGTGTATTATCTTTGCATAATTTGATTCTATCCATAGATAAATTCCAGTAGAGGGATTTCTGGGTCAAGGAATTAAGCGGTTTCAAATATTACAATTATGGATTATTATTAAATATAATAATGCTGAAATAACTGGCCTGATTGTTCTAGAGGGATTTCTTACCTCTTTGGAGGAGTATCTGAGCTCCGTTTCCTCTAGTTTTCATGGGACGTGTGTTCTGTCTCCATTTTGACTAGGGTGATGTTCTGGACGGACTGGGGAGACGTGAAGCCCGGGATCTATCGGAGTGACATGGATGGTTCTGCTATTCGTCGTCTTGTGTCCGAGGATGTGAAGTGGCCCAACGGCATCTCCGTGGATGGCCAGTGGATCTACTGGACGGATGCCTACCTGGACTGCATTGAGCGCATCTCTTTCAGCGGCCAGCGGCGCTCGGTCATCCTGGACAACCTCCCACACCCCTATGCTATTGCTGTCTTTAAGGTGAGCTCATTTGTGGCCACTGTCAGGTGTTCTGCTAGAGCTGGTGAAGAGCACCTGAGGGCAAGAACCTGCCGTCTCTGGGCTTTTGCAGACATGCGTCTGCAAAAATAGGGCTAAAAATAGGGCTCATTTCCAAGTTTGAGATAATTTATTTCAGTCCATTTGGAGGAATGCCAGGGGCACCGGGGTTAACATTTCAAAGGGTTAAAAGTGAAGGTTCCTTCCCACGAACGTTCTCGGTCTGCCCTTCAGTGTCAGGAGCCTCATTTTGGGGCTCGGCGTCTTCGTCTCTTGTGGGGTTTGCTCGCGGCATTCCCCCATGATTCCAGGTGAGCTCTGCACACTACCTGTGGGACCTTGCAGTTCTCTTTGGACACTAGAGAACAGAGTGGCTCTTCTCACCATTGGGAAACAGATTTCAAATGGAGGGGACTGGGCTTGGGGTCAAACTCGAATGCTTATCTGATAGTTGCTTTGCTAGAATGCTTATCATCGGATAAGTTGCATTTCCTTCTGTGTGGGTTTAGATAAAATCAGTGACTCTTGCGTTTCAGTTGACTCTTGATCAGAGTCTTGATCAGAGTTGCTCATTCAGCCGATAAATAGTAGCTGTCTCCTGCGCACGTGGGGGCTCTTGTCCTTACACAGAGACCAGAATAAGGAACTGAAGAGCTGGACTAACGGGTAAAGGTTTTTTCTTTTTAGAACGAAATCTACTGGGATGACTGGACACAACTCAGCATATTCCGAGCTTCCAAATACAGCGGGGCCCAGCTGGAGATTCTGGCCAGCCAGGTCACGGGGTTGATGGACATGAAGATTTTCTACAAGGGGAAGAACACTGGTAAGGCAAAGTCTCCTCCTGGTGTCTCTGCAGAGTTGATCTCAAGAAAGGGGCTGTGTGTGGGCAATCTCCGCTCGGAGCAGGATCTGGCAGCCTGCGTCTTTGTTGTCACGACAACATGCACATTATTTAATTTCTTCCTAATGACATCTTAATTTCTTTTCTAACGATACACAAACAGCTGGAAGACAGCATGTTTTTTGCTGCCTAGAGTGTTGGTGCTTGGTGGGTAATTACACCCTCCTCCTGCCCTCGGCCCCTCACTGATTGGTGGTGTGGCTTCTGTTGCAGCTGGGAGAGTCCCAGCATGTGCTTAATCCCCGTTTGGCACACTTGCAGGGAGCGGCGCCGTGCCGGGTGCTCAGACGGCTGCTGCTTCCTCACAGGGCCCCCTTCTTGTTCTGCAGTTGTGCAGGTGACCTATTGCTCGTCGAGCATACCTACCTCTGTCGCAGTGGTGTGTGTGTCGAGGTGTTGCTTTATTTAATTTTCCCCCACCGTGAAACTGTAAACCCCATGAAGGAGGAGAGTATGTCTCTTGTTTTTCCTCAACAATCCACCAGCGTTTAGCACTTAGTAAGTGCTCAGTTCATACTTGTTGAAAGAAGGGATGAAAAGGGAGGGGGGCAGAGTTGCAGTGAGTGTAGACAGTAGTTGTCTCAGAGCTCTGTTGGGTGAGGCTTCAAGAACTGCCATAGGATTTGATCTGCGGGGCCTGGAGTCTGCCACTGTTCGGTAGACAGCCTTCATCCTTCCTTGACTGCCCTATACCTTCCTTATCTCCCAACCATACTGTTCATGCTAGAGGGGAATGATCAGTGTATTCCCAAGAATAATAGTCCCTTTAAGAATTTCCCTCTTTATCTCAGCAGGGTTAAATAGCATCCCGCGTCTGCTGACTCTCCTTTATTGACAAACTCTGCTAGGTTTCCTGTTTTGAACTAGAATGTTGGTATTGTTTTGTGGCTTTTGGCTGACCCTGTGCTAAGAGAAAATTGACAGGGGAAATAATACAGTTATAGATATCATCGTTATCCCTTTGGGACCTCGAAGATCACATGAGAACACCCTTAGAAAACTATAAAGTGTCCTACAAATGCAAGTCTGTATTGTTATGTCTTCGCAACTGACCTGTGGGGGGAGGGCTAGTATCATGATCCATGGTTTATAAGAATTAAATCTTAGATATTAATTAACTTTCCCAGAGTGCCCTCACTAGTTTAGGAGCTTGGCTTTTGTTGCAGCCCTGGCACTATGTGGAGAAGTCACATTCTTTCTTAGAGGAGGCGCCTGTTTTAACACATTGACTACCATGCTAGGAAAACAATTTTTTTTTCTTCGGGGCCATAGTGTTTTATTACGAAAATATAATAGAAACTTTGAAAACAAAATGATCCTTTCTGATTTAATGAAACACGAAATTTATTCACTTTTATTCATTTAATCCACGTTTTTAAAATTAATTTGTCAATAGTAATTGTAACAATAAGAATATCAACAAGTAAGATTTTCACGAACCAACTGCAGGGTTTTGCCCAGGTTTTGCTTTATGAGGCCCCGGGCTCAAAACTAGCATGAGTTAAATGCAACTCACATGGCAGTTAATGTGTTAAAATGGGGAGAGATGAAGAGATCTTTCTTCTTAGCTCCAGGGACTAAAATCTCAGGGCCTCTGTTGGGGTGAACACTCACTCCATCTGATCTGCCTTGCCGGCTGGCAGGGTAGATTTTAGCCTTTCTCTAGGTTACCACCCAGTGCACAAGAACAGGTCTTCAATTTCACAAGTGCTTGTAAGCATACGTTTATGTACACAGAAGCTTCTCAAACACTGTGTTCAGATGAAGCTAGTGGTCCCTGGGTCCCCACTTGTTGGTCTTGGTGGGCCACTTTGTCCCAGCAGCTCAAGCATAGCTGAGCTGCAGTATGCCCAGGACCAGGGAGTGAGCAGGGAGCAGTGGACTGGGAGTTTGTGGTCTGAGCATGTGCCATACATAGTGTCTTAGTGCTGGACAGACAAGCCTGCGAGTCTCACCTTGGGGGTGGTGTCCCCTTCATGCCTCAAAGAGTCACCTTCATTTAAACAAGCCAAAGTAATTCTGGGGGTCGGAGTGGGGACTGGGTGGAAGAAAGGCTGGTTTAAAAGGGAAGTGTGTGCTGGCGGGTAGAACGCAGACTCGGATCTGTGCAGTCGGCTGTGACTGTCCCTTTGGCCCAGGGCCGGTAGTGCCTCACTTTGCTCCTTCCTCCATTTGCCTCTGGGATTCTCTCTTACTCTCCTTTGGTTGTGAGCAGGAGACCTCCTGCCTCCAAACTCAGGGCAAGAAAAGCACGTTTGTCATCTCTCTGGCCAGTTTGGGTTAAATCAAAGCTTTTGCTCTGGTGTCTGGTTGTCAGTATACTGCCGGTGTACACTGCGTGTCTCTTGACCTTGAACTTGTTTGCTCTAACCTGCCTGTGGTTTTGGACACTGAGAGGGTACTGGGAATCCACAGTGCATACTGGCAACCCCTGCTGGTAGTCAGCCTTTTATTATTTTTGTTGACTGCTCTTAACACATTCAAGACTCTCCACAGCCGTCCCTGTTTTCTGTAGTTTCTCTTTCCACAGTTCCAGTTCCCTCCAGTCAACCACTGTTCGAAAATGATATTAATAAATAGAAAAGTACAGAAATAAACAATCACTAAGTGTTGAATGAGTGCGCCATTCTGAGTAGCATGATGGAATTTGGGGCCGCCCTACTCTGTCCCACAGAGAGCACAAATCATCCTTTTGTCCAGCTGATCCGCACTGTCTACTCTACCCACGTCGTAGCCATCTTTCTAACTAGATCGACTGTCACGGTGTCACGGTGCTTGTGTTCACGTCACCCTTATTTCTTTTCATGATAGCCCCAAAGCTCAAGAGTAGTGATGCTGGCAGTTCGGATATGCCAAAGAGAAGCCAGAGAATGCATCCTGTAAGTGAAAAAGTAAAAGTTTTTGACTTAATAAGGAGAGAAAAAAAAAATCCTATGCTAAGGTTGTGAAAATCTGCTATGAGAATGAATCTTCTGTTGGTGAAATTATGAAGAATGAAAGAGAGATTCATGCCTATTATCTATAGGGTTTGGTGCTAGTTGCGATTTCGGGCATCAGCTGCTGGTCTTGGAATGTATCCCCCGCAGATAAGGGGGGACCACTGTATTAGCCAAGTGGAAAATCAAAATAATGATAATAACTACATTTATTGAGGGGTTGCTGTGTCGTAAGCGTCACAGTAATGTGCTTTGTGGGCTTGTGTAACCTCACTTAGTCTTCCCAAAGACTTCCGTGCATACTATTAATATTTCTACTTTATGATGAGAACGTGAAAGTCAGGTTTAGTGACTTGTCTAGGTCACACTTTTAGTGAGTGGTAATAATTTGAACCCTGGCCCAGTTGACTGCAAAGCTTGAACTTGAATAAAACTGCTAGTCTCTGCTCTCTCTCTCTTCTATTGCTGGATTAGCAGTGCCCTGGTAATCTGACAGCAATTTAGAAGTACTCTACTAGATTTTGATTGATGCAGGTTTATAATAAACATTTTGTTCACTTGGAACATTTATCAGTTAGTGATATTTAGTTATAAATGGGAACATTTTTTGTTTTTATACCTGGCTGATTTTTAAATAATATATTTGGGATTTATTCTTTATAAAGAGTATTTTTTCTTTAAAGAGGTTACTTTGTTAGATTATCAATATATTCAACTGCTCCTGCAATGACTTTAGGAGCTTTGGAATTCTCCTCCAGAGCCTGCAGTAAGTACGTGCTTTTAAATATATATAATAAGAGCAAATATTTATTCTTTGGAGTGCATTTGCTTTTGATAATTGTCAAGTGTATAGACACTTCAATGAGATAATTACATTTTTGGCTCCTAAACTGGTTCTGGAAGAATTTTCCGAAGAGGAAATCTAAAAAATTTGTTCTGAATGTGTCCAGCGAAGCCATCATGGGCCTGAGTGGTCTTGTAAGGGAACATCTTTGTAGATGATATCTGATTGGCATCTTGGATAAGGGTCTGTGGCTGTGATGGGAATTCTGTGGAATTCTCCTTCCGTCCTCTTCCATGTTCCCTCTGATGTAGCGCTCCCATTTCCTGTTCTGTGGCTTCGAACCAGCCTGGACACTCCCGCTCTGCCTACCTCTTGTAATGAATTGGTTGTTGTGGTTGGGATTTGCCCTTGGATTCTGCATCTCAGACTGCAGTTTTGTGCAGATTTGCCTACATCAGCCTCCTGAAACATGACACCCCATTTTGAGCTCTGTACTCTTGGCTCTTGCCTGTTTGGGTAGGAACATTTGCTCTGCATATGAAAATGTTAGTCACGTTACTTTGCAGACACAATCCCTGTGAAAAATATCATCCTGTAATTGAGTATTTTTAACTAACATCATATTTTGTTATTGTTCAATATCTGGGAACATTGAGTGATATGTTGTCCTTTGAATACAAAGTACATGTTCCACATCCTTTTTAAGTTGATTTTCATTAGCAGTGCTGTGTCAATTCGCCTTCCGTCTTGTAGCCAATGAATGGCTTGTACATTTGAGCTAAAGGAGCAGTCTGTGCCCACGGACTGATTAGGGTGAAATGAGGTTTGGGACTTCTGCTTTAGTCAACTGGTTAGTCCACTCTGGTAATTAAGCCATTATAGTTTGATGGAGTTGTTTGCCGAACCTTTTTGAATGTCTTATCGTGGACTTCTCTTCCTTAGGGTGTGTGCATTTAATCTATTTGGTAATGCCTTTTACTCTCTTTTCCTCGGCATCACAATAACATTATTGAGATAGCATTGTGATTTTCGTTTTTTATTTGCAATGCCAGTTAATAACCAATAAGGCGCCCACACACCCAAAGCTACTGAGCGTACCATCATCCATAACAATAACGTTTGTCCTCAGCGAACTCTGTTTTCCAGCCTGCAGGCCAGGATGGGCCTGACTGAGCTGAAAACTTGGCTAGATGGAAATATTTTTTGCATATTATTCTGGTGGGAGGAACTTGCCTCTGTCCATGAGATGGTACAACTGAAGAATTAGTGGTTGAGTTTTATCAAAGCTTTTATGTTTATTTTTCCAATTTTTGTGGTTAATAGTCACAAGCAAAAGAAAACACTGACATTTCACAGTTTCTATGACTCTTCTGTGACTGCATAGTTGTGTCTTGTTTCTAGTTGTTACAAAATGATTTATACACCCTCTTACCCCACATCCTGGGAAAAGGTGCAGGGGATGGGAAAACACCTTTGCCATCTTTGCTCTTCCACAAAGGCTCTAGAGTGCAGCGGTGGATTTTATGGACTGTATCTGGCACTCTCTTTGGCATGCTGAGCCAGAGAAGAGGCTGGCAGTAGAGGCTCAGTCAGCCTGAACTTAGGTGCCCGTGTGGACTTGTGGCCTGCCGGTGGCTAGTGGGTACCATGGTCGGCCCCTCCTGTGCTGAGCTGTGCTTGGCACAGCAGAGTTGAGAAAGGGAGCCTGGATTTTTGTCCCGATTCCACCATTACCCAGGTATTCTAATTGTGTGTCTTAAGGAACAGAAACCCACTCAAGCTAGATCAAATGAAAAGTGTTACTGAAAAATAAAGGGAGATAGCAAGGAACCCAAAGATGGAAGTCTAGGTCAACCGTAGGGGGCCAGGGCTAACAGTGGCAAGGCCATCCTTGCTCTCTCGCTGCATCCCTGGAGTTGTCCTCTCTTCCCTCCATAAGTCTCCTTTAGTCTCATGACTCTCTGCAGATTAAACTTGTCTGCATACCCAGAGTTTGTTTCTGCACAGCTTTGACTTCCACCAGGTTTTGACTTGCCATTCGCCTCCTTCGCCACCCAGCCTCTGTGACCCTTTCCCCAGCTCCAGCTCCTTGGTTACTGTCTTCCCTTTCAGCAACCCAATTCCAGAATTCCCAGGAGGAACATCCGATGGCTGGTTTGGCTCTGGGTCTGATCTAGCTGGGGTTAAACCCTGGTCGTGTGGGTCAGGTCCTTGCTCAGGGTGCCGAGCGAGCAAAGGTTGTCAGCACAGCAGGTGCCCCAAAGCATGTCACCTGACCCTTCTAAGCTTCCCGTTGTCAGTTGTCATGTCCACAGAGAGGAGGGTGCAGTGGGTCTCATTCTTCTACTCAGAGTCTCCCTTGTGATGTGTGTTAACCCGTCGCCTGCTGCTGTTGTCTTCCCTCCAGGAAGCAATGCCTGTGTGCCCAGGCCGTGCAGCCTGCTCTGCCTGCCCAAGGCCAACAACAGTAAAAGCTGCAGGTGTCCAGAGGGTGTGTCCAGCAGTGTGCTCCCTTCTGGGGACCTGATGTGTGACTGCCCACGGGGCTATCAGCTGAAGAACAACACCTGTGTCAAAGAAGGTACGTCCCTTTTTCTTTTCTGCTCATCATCCTCCCTCCCTCTTTCCTTCCATCCCTTCTCCCTCCCAGAGCTCTCTGTTTCCCAGTCTTTTCTGGGTTATTGAAAAAGGTCCAAAGTAAAAGTCAGATCCAACGGATACATACAAGAATCCTGGTTTGGGTTCTGGGCCTCAGTCGGAACAGGCCTAGGCTGTTCATTTAAAAGTGACAGCTGTGCTTTTGGTTTCATGTCGGATGACATGGGCTTTCTTCAGGGCCCACTTCCTTTTCTTTTGCTGCTTCCTCTCCTCCTCATCCCTCATTCTTAGGTTCTCCACATTCTCCTGCTTCGTGTGAGTTGGACTGACCCGACTTGGAACAGTAGCTTATGTGACTCCTTTGTAGTTGACTTACTCGCACCTAGCGGTCATCCATCCTCTTGCCCCAGCCCAGCCCCAAATACCCTGAACATCCAGACCAATGTTTGCAAAGGGATTTGAGTCTTGACGTCCAAACTATGACCAAGTGGCTATATCAGCCTCATGCCTACTCCCCTTTTCAGATTGAATGTACAGCTTTAAATTTTTTTCCCTCTGAAAACCAATGTGCTTTTTTCTTGCTGTCTAGTTTTTACCCTTACCTCATCCCCGATCCCCAGCCTCATGTTTCTGTCAATGAGGTGAAGCCCTGGAAGGACACCTTGCCATGCAGTGCCTGGGTTGGTGGCAGATTCCCTGCTTTGCCTTGTTCCCAAGGTTATATTTGCTTTGTAATCCTAACCTCACTGCTCACAGCAGCCTCTGAGTCCACGGCAGTGTAATACATAAAAGAAGTCTTAGAGTTGATCTTCCTTAAGAAATGCAACTGGAGGAAAGATAAGCTTTCCTTTCTTAGAAACAACAGACTTTCAGTCTCTGCATGTCATCTTAAAGCTTTTTGGAAAGCAACAGAGTCAACACTAAATTCCAGGAGGTGGGGAAAAGGCTCCTCCATATTCCCCCTTAGAATGCCATTGATTAGCCAGATAAGAGGCCAGTCATCACGTGTCCTTGACCCGGTTGGCCAAACAATGCATTTTTTTTTTCTGTAAGGAATTATAAGTGCTTGCTTTAAAGGTGGCAGGGGGCAGAAAAATTTCTCAGTACATAGAGAAAATCTTCGTAACTCATTTGGTTGATGAATTGAATGTATTGGGATATATATATAACTACATAAAAATATAGCTATAGATATATTAAATATATATGTTTTAACACTGTGGAAACAGTCCACTGAGGAGTTCCTGGGTAATTAGCATTGTATAATGTTGATGTGGTGTGTTCTCTACTCAGTGGGCCCAGCTGGCATCGCCCTTATCCTTTCCCATCATTGTAACCACCTCTAAATATTCCTTCCTTCCAGCCCGCCCCCTCTCCTTCACCTGTAATTAAGGGAGAAAGGAGGAGGCTACTGTGGGATGCCTCCTTCCCTGTGTACAGTGTGCTTGGCATTCTTCCTGTCCCTTTACCATAAAGGCACGATGCCATTTGAGGAAGGGAAATGGAAACTCAAAAGAGAAAGTCCTGCAGTTGAGCAGTAAGAGTAATGCTGGTTTCGTTTCCCCAATGGTTAGAGAACACCTGTCTCCGCAACCAGTATCGCTGCAGCAACGGGAACTGCATCAACAGCATTTGGTGGTGTGACTTCGACAACGACTGCGGGGACATGAGCGATGAGAGGAACTGCCGTGAGTCTCCTGGCTTTGCCTGGTCGCCGGCATGGCGAGCGTTTACCTTCCGGAAGGCTGGTCAGCTCTTCCTGCTTGGGGCGGCCTGAGGTGCAGGGCGAGTGGCCCATCACTGGTGATGCCCACCTAAGTTGATAAGGCCTGGATGACACGGAAAACATTTCTGTATAGAGTTACATATTAGATATATAGTATTAATTTTAGGTACATACTATTTTTAAAACAGCCCACATGAGTGAGTTGACTCCTTATTACAGGAGATTTATAAATAAACATCAGGTGGCTGAAACTGAGCTGATTTGGCAGTCTGGGCTCTAATCTTGGCTCTAGCACTATAATAAAGCTGGCTGCTTAAGGCGGGTGACCAGGTAACATTCTTTGATTTGTAAATTCAATATTCAGCCTCTTGAGGGATGGGGAACAGGTATTACCTTGTCTGGCACTCCAACTAGTTGATGTTGGCCGCATACCAGGCTCGAGAGAGATTGTTTTAGTTGGTTAGTACTGTGTAGTTTGGCCTAAGTATGTGTGCCATGTAAATGTCATCTTTGGACTGTATAATTTTTAAGTTTCTAACTAAAGTATATGATCCTGTTTATCGGGATTTAACAAAAAACAACCTCTTGTAAGAGATAATTTGTTAGCCACAAATTTTCTCCATTCTTCACTGAATTGTTAGTAGCTCTGACATCCTGAGGAGGTGACTTGTCCCGTCGTCAGTCACACATCCTATTATGTGTTGCACGCCGTCTGTTCCGGACTCTGTGCTGGGCTTGGGTCTGTGTCGGGGATCAAGGTGGAGATGGGGTCCGCAGTCTGAGGTGGGAGTCAGGAAGGTCGGCCGGCAGCTGCAGCGGAGCCCTGAGTGCTGTGACGGGGACGTGCCGTGTGCATGTGTGACAGGCACCCACCTCAAACTCGCGTCGGCACCATTGAAGGGCCCTGTCGGGTGCCTGGGTGAACCACGCAGAGGTGGAGGGAGGAATGTCGTAGGCACAGGACAAGCAGGGGCAGAGTCGGCACGGCTGGGAAACGTTGGTGGGCCCAGGGGGGCAAGGTGAGGCTGGATGGGTGGGCAGGGCCCAGGTCAGCAAGGGCCTTGTACATACTATCAGAGGAGCACTTGGGAGCCATGATACGATTTCTCACCTTGGGAAAGATGAGCAGTGAGCAGACTGCATTGGGTGAGAGAAAGACCAGAGGCAGGGAAGCCAGAAACCAGGTTAGAGGTCCTCTCTTTCACGTGTTTTACCTTTGGCAACCCCGGGGCTCATTTCCACTTTGTCCTGCGAGAGCAGATTGACGGGCGGCTCTGGATACTCACCTGGCCCCTGGCAGATACGTAGCCAGTCACCCATGGAGCCTGTGCCAGGCTCCCAAGCCGCTTCATCCAGAAAGCAACTTGAGACGTATGCAGCCCCTCAGACTCCTCTGGGCCCTGCAGTCCTGTCGCCTGCCCCTTCTGGCTGATAGGAGGTTATTTGCAGTCTCGATTATTTTCCCTTGGCTTCAGTGGACGCCTTTCATCCCAAGGGAGAAGAGCTTCTTGAATGGCAGGTTTGGGAAAGCCTCTCTGTGTCCGTCTTTTCTGCAGAAAGGGCCTGCAAAGCCTTCTCTACCTACCAGAGTGACAGGAAGTTGTGATATTTGTGGGGCAATAGCCAAAGCTCTTTAAAAACATTTATTCTTTTTAACAGCATTAAAGCAGATTGTGGAAACGAGTTTATTACATAGCGGGGTGGGGGAAGAGATGCTTCTTAGAATTAACACGTTGCAAGGAAATTGCCCAGGCACAGGCACGGTGGAAGCAGTGAGATACACACCAGATAACCTTATAGCCAATAGCTAGGGACAGGGGTGGCACGTCATTCCTCCTCATGCCCTTGGGCTTGGTTTCTACTAAATGGACAAGCTGGGTCTTGTATTGGCTCTGAGATTTGAGAGAAATGAAGACCTCCAGATTTTGGGAGTAGCCTCCTGCCCTTAGTGGCTTCCTTCCACCCAGCCCCTGAGCTCTGCTTCCCTCTTCAGTTTTCTTAAACGCAGAGTTTAAAGTCCTGCTCTGGGCAAGTATGGTGCTGGCGCTGCCCTCCTCCTCGCTTGGTGTGAGTGTCAGCTGGGGTTGACTTTCCAGAGACCCCAAGACTTGCTGTCTTTTCTGCTCCTTCCCGCTTGCACTTGGCTCGGGTCCCCACCCGTCATACAGGGCAGAGGCATGGAGGGGATGAATGGATGGACGTAAAACACGGAGCCTGGGAATCGAGGGAGAGGGGCTTATCTGTGCCTTCATGCCTGGCTCCCTTACCAGGGAAATGGCGGAGGTGCTTATCGAGATGGGAGAGGCGCCCTGTTCACAGGCAGGGCTGCAGGGGAGGGACAGGCCGTGAGACTGGGCACTGCTGGATGGGGAGTTAGGCGAGGTTCCCGTCAGCTGCCAGGGAACAGAAGCGGAGGGAGGACGAAGGGACGTGGGCGGGATGTTGTCAGTAGATTTCCCTCCCTCTCAAACAGACTCCTCCAGCTGGGTGGTTGTCAGGCACTCAGGGTTTTGACGTGAATCCCCTGCAGTCTTGTCATTTTGCATTCAGCCCCTGCCTCCCACCACGAGCTCAATTACAGAGAAGAAATGGAGCCTCAAATAAGAGCTGCCGGGATGTCTAACAGCAGTGCTGCCATGTGGCGTTTCATTGCACGCGCACCCGCCCTCCGTCCCAGGATTCTGTTCTGCCGGATTTCACCTTCGGTGTCAGCCCCTCGCTGCTCCCGACAGCAGCCTGCCCTCCTCGCGCCTTTCCTGGGGGTCTTGCTCTGGGTTCTAGGGGTTGTGCTTAAGCACAGGATATTTCTGTATAGGAGAGAGAGAAAATCTAATTCTGTGCTCATCCTGATGCCAAAAGGGCACGAGGAATGCTGAGGAAGAGAAGTGACATTTGTTGAGAGCCGCTATATTTGCATCCTGTTTAGTAGGTTCTGGTCCCAGACTTGTTCTCTTGTCATCTTCGTAACAGTGCTACCAGGTAGGCGTTATCTCCATTTTATGGTGGAGGCAATGGAGGCACGGGATGGTCCACTTGTGTAAGTTGTAGGTACCGTGTTTCCCCGAAAATAAGACAGGGTCTTATATTTATTTTTCCTCAAGAAGACACCCTAGGGCTTATTTTCAGGGGATGTGTTATTTTCCCCTCAAAGCCTCAGCTTGCAGCATACACAGGATGGCCGGGACCTGACAGGGGGAGCTGACCTTGTTGGTGCGGCTGCCCACACCTTTCCGGTCACCTCTGGGATAGTAGCTGTCTCCATGGGGCAGATGAGAAGGGCTGCTCATCTTCTTTACCGCTCCTCCACGAAATGCACTGGTTGTGCAGACACGCTGCGTAGCCACGCCCATCACTAGGTCTTATTTTCGGGTCAGGGCTTATATTGCTCGATGCTTAGAAATCCTGCTAGGGTTTATTTTATGGGTAGGTATTATTTTCAGGGAAACACGGTAGTAGACCCAAGATTCAAATCTAGTCTTTCTGACTGTGAGGTGCTTGGCCACATTTCCTAACCCTCATTTTACTGTTGAGAAAACTGAGCCTTATGGTGGTTAAAATTAATTGCTGGAGGAAAGAGGTAGAGCCCAGATTTGAAGCCCAGTCTTTTCTTTTCTTTTTTTCTTTTTTTTTTTTTTTTAGATAGTCCCTCTCTGTTGCCCAGGCTAGAGTGCTGGGGTGTCAGCCTAGCTTACAGCAACCTTAGATTCCTGGGCTCAGGGGATCCTCCTGCCTCAGCCTCCCAGTTAGCTGGGACTACAGGCACGCACCACCACGCCCGGCTAATTTTTCCATGTTTAGTAGAGACGGTGTCTTGCTCTTGCTCAGGCCGGTCTCAAACTCCTGAGCTCGAGCAATCCTCCTGCCTCAGCCTCCCAGGGAGCTAGGATTACAGGCGTGAGCCACCGTGCCTGGCTGAAGCCCAGTCTTGACTGACTGCAGGCGGAGCCCGTGTTCCCAGTACAGAACTCTGCCTCCACTGCCTTCTCCAGGCAGACTATGAGGCGCCAGCTGACTGAGTGAAATTGGGATTCCCTAATAGTAGTTTTGTAGATAAAGGTATTTGTGCCACTTACTTAGGAGGACACCTTCATGTCTGAAGGGATCTTAGGAGGAGATCTAGCCCATCACTCTCTCCCAGCCAGATGACAGTTTCTCACTTTTCCCAGCCCTGTTCTGATCTGGAAGCTGTCCACAAAAGATACGCCCTTATCTCCCTCGGTGGTAAATTTCAGGTTCTCATGCAGTTTTTTTCCTCTATAAGTCTAAGTGTAATTTCTGTTGCTATAATTAAAATCTGCTTCCTTCCATTTTTTTAATTGGTTTTCCAGTAGGATGTTTGTATCTGGGGGGAATTAATTGCACCTAATGGAATATGTCTTTCTCTCCCATTTAGCTACCACCATATGTGATGCGGACACCCAGTTTCGTTGCCAGGAGTCTGGGACTTGTATCCCGCTGTCCTATAAATGTGACCTTGAGGATGACTGTGGAGACAACAGCGACGAAAGTCATTGTGGTAAGGGGACATGCCATCCAGAAACCGTGTTCTGGAGAGGGGGTCACCATGCTTGCTCACTGGGCTGTACTGCCCTGGGCAGGGTGGCTTGGAGGTGGAGGGTGTCTGATTGTCATTGCAGGATTTATGACATTCCAGCTGAATGACCGTCTCTCCATGCACATGGTAGGGTTGAGTCATTTCCTTTCTCCATTCATTTCTTAAGAGGTTGTTTGCTGCTTTTCATGAGGATTCAGTTCTGCCAGAAACACTTGATCTAGAATTAATGGGACCCTGGATTCATGGCCCGAGACTCAGTTCCTGTCACTTATTTACTTGGATTAGCCTGTGTTTTCTAATGTGAAAGATGGGGAAATGACCCTGCTTTGCTTGGTGACTGGAGAGATGCTATAAGAATGAAAGGTGATTAATAAGGAAGTAAGATTTCTGAATGGATTCAGAGGGTTATTGACAGCTATATAGCCTTGGCCCATATCTCTGAATGGATGTGAGATTAGCCTGTTGAAGATGCAGATCTGTACCTTTGTGAACTGTTTTTTGTTGTTGTTGTTGTTGTTGTTTTTAACCAAAGTAATTCAATAAGCTCTGTTAGAAGTCAGCAGATGGTATAGGCATTGACTGAGTGTCTGTTTACTGAATGGAAATGTTTATATTTAGAGAAACAGCGGGTTATGATGCCAAGGAATGATAGGGATTCTCTAGTCCAATCCTTTTAATTGCTACATGGAGTGACTGGGGTCTGTAGCTGTCAGGGGGCTTATTCAGGGTGATACGATTAGTTTGTATCAGAATGGGGAACTGGAATCCATCTCTCCTGTTCTCTAATTCCACACCCTTTCTGTAGTGACACACTGCCCTGTCAGTTTCATGAAAACTATCTTAGTTAACAGGCTCTGGTCCCAGGCTCATAGTTGCTCGCTGCCCAAGGAGACGTAGTTATGTGATACGCATGGTGTGCAGGATGGAGGGAAGTGGAGTGGAGGCCAGGAGCTGACCCTGACCTGGTGATAGGCTGGCCTGGCCCTGCCTGGCCTTGTCTCCCTGTCCACGGGCAGGTCCAGCCCACTGTGCTGTGTGTGTGCACATGGGCAGGGCCTGCTCGTAAATCATCCCGATGCACGTTAACTAACACAGCACAGCCAGGCCGCCTTCACGCGCAAGATGCCCCAGCCTGGCACTTGGGGGAATTTTTTTTTTTTTAAATTCCATAGTTTTCCTTCATCAAATGCCAGAAAACGTGTCTTCAGAGTTCACAACTGTATTCCCTTCATTCCTACCACTTTCTCCCCAGCTCTGAGAAGGCTGAAGTGTGCAGCCAGGAGGGAAACTCCACGTGGTTCCATGTTTCTGGGGTCATCTCTCCACCCACAGGGCACACATTTGACTGTTCAACAGCTTCATTCTTCCCTCTGTTCATGGCCCATTCTTGCCAGTTTGTCTTGAATTCATCCCAAGGTCCCAATTAGTCCCTTCCTCTGATGCAGGACCTCTTCGTAAGTCTCCACACACCTTCCTCATAAACTTCACCGTCAGCCTGTCTCTTGGGGAGAGTGACCGGGACGGCTGCCCTAGCCTCTAGAACTTTGAGAAGTAAATTTCTTTTGTGTGTAGTAAATTCAGACCAGAGCATTCTGTTTTAATGATCTCCCCAGGAGTTTTGAAAGATGTTGCCAGGGCAGCCTCCTTTTCGTGTCTTGGTCCAGCTGTACTGGGTTGTTTGCACCAGGTCCCCACCCTTCTAGGGACAGCACCTCTACCCACATCCCCGGCGCTCTGCCCGCAGAAAGTCCAGAGCTACGTTTGTTTCCTCCATTTTAGCTCAGCGCTAATCTCACTTCCCCTGAGCTGAGCATCTCACAGCCATCAACACGCAAGGACCTTGCAGTACTCCTTTTCTCAAACCACAGGCTGTGTCTCTAGGAGTCTTCTGTTTCTTGAAAGCTCTACCCCCTGGCCTCCTCAGTCACTGCTTCCTAACCTTCTTCCCATCTGAGCGAGCACAGAAAATGATAGTATTTGTGGAGCGCGCTGGGATGAATGGACGAGGCTGCTCTTGCCAAGAGGCAGCCAGCTGTGAGGGTCTGAGGGAATCAGTGTCTCGTAACCCATTGGCAGTGCACTCATCGGAAACTGTCTTTGGTGACCTTTCGTTGCTGGTTGTCCGTGTTTTCTACAGATAATCAGTGATAATAGATCCGTCTGTGACCCTTATGAGCTTTGCACCAGGGACGGTATTTTGAGCGAGCTTCTGTCCTCACCTCTGTTTGCGGTCTCACCTGCAGAAATGCACCAGTGCCGGAGTGACGAGTACAACTGCAGCTCCGGCATGTGCATCCGCGCCTCCTGGGTGTGTGACGGGGACAACGACTGCAGGGACTGGTCCGACGAAGCCAACTGTACCGGTCAGTACCTCCAGGAGTTGGGGAGGTTGTGGGGGAATGAAAACAAATCCCGTTTAATGACCATCACCTCGTACCCCATAATTATATGTGATTATTATAAGTTGATGAAAAAACACGACAAAAATCAAGGGGAAAAAAACCCCCAGATTTTGTTATCTGATGAGTAAATTTTCTCTATAGCCTCCTCTAGAAGTTGTTACTCAGTTCTCCCTTAAACTGCTCTAGTGAATTTGGGCAGAGGAGATACAAATATTTCCTTTATCCGTTTTATGATCAGGGCATATCTGCTTTTACACCCCGATAACTCAGGCTTCATTTTGCAGTTCACGGGTGAGTCAACTTCTCAGTCATCTGGGGTCAGTCATTAATCTTGTGAATTATTGAGTGACTTTTAATCCCATGTCTTAACCTCCTTTGCCACCAAGGTACCCCAGTGCCTCCCACACTGCCCAGCATCTGGTGGCTCTAAGCATGCCTCCTAATTTGTAAAAGCAAATGCAAAGAAGGTAGATCTGTTAAATCCCCAACTTAAGTTTAAATTAGTGCACATTATGCTCTGGGTTAGACTTGCTCCCTGAAGAACAGAGATGACCTTGTCTTTTACTCCTTTGTGTTCTCCACAGTACCCAGTACATAGTAGGGTACGTGCTCAGAGAACCTTTGCGGGTTGAGTGATTTTACGCAACTGCTATACTCCATTTGTTTTAGTTTAGAGGTGACCTTACATGGCCTTAAGAAGGTAAATGCATCTCCTCAGATGCCATATACACCACCCAGGATATTCTGTGATATTCCCAAATTCTGTCCTCTTGTAAAGTTCACCCATGTTCTTTACAGTGCAGTCTCAGTTGCCTGCACCTCTGCGTCTGTAAAGACTGCAGGAAAATGCTTCTCTCTGTATGCAGAAAGAGGAAAAACCAAGGTCCACGAAGGAGCTGCTATCAGCCCAGGAAACACATGAATGTTGTTTGGAAGTTTGGATGGATAATTAGTTAATAAATTAGAAGCGTGCACTTGGGCATTTCAGTTTATAAATTGCAGTGTGATTGAACATCTTGTTATCACAGCCACATTAGTCAAACTCGTGTTTCAGCAGCGTGTGCTGGTCTTCCGGAATGATTTGATAACTTCATTTCTCTGGGCAAATGTGTCATAAGCTCCTGGTTTTATCTCTGGCTTTCTTCTGGCAAGGCGAACTGGGGAAAACTTGCGGCTCAACTGCAGGCTTGTTCCGATGGCTGTTCTCCCAGACCTTTTAAGGATGATTCTCTTTCTCCGTCATTTCAGAATAGTTGGAGGTCGGATGTGAGCTCATTATGATGTGTGGCATGACACTTCGTTTTCTGACCTACTCAGTTAAGCTACACGCAATGCCAGAAGAAACAGGTCGAGGCTGGCCGACCTCCTGTTGGCATCAGCTCAGAGCCATACTTTCTGCTGGGAATATTCCCTGCTCTTCTCTTTTGCTCTCCATGGGACTGTTTGAGTTTTCTTTATTCCCTTCAGCCTATCCATTGTTTTTAAACTTAACATATCTGATTTCTGGTGGGTTTTTTTTTTTTGTGTGTATATATATATGCTAACTGTTACCTTTAGACATTTTATGTGTATTCTTTATATCTTTCCCCTCTTTCTAAATGCACAAGGATTTAAGAATGGTTGGATTCAAATCTCTGCGACACAGTTCCAATACTAAAATTCTTAGTATTTTAAAACACTAAATATTTAGTGTCTTAGTTTTACATTTTAAAAATCCTGAAATTAGTCATTATTTTTAATAACCAAATTTATTTATAAGTGTGTAAGTGTTTACAAGTGACCTTTGCTTCTTGTGTCTAATGCCTCCTTTCAATGTGTATCATTCTGTGGTTCTTGCAGCAGGCATCTGTGAGCGGAAAACTCTTTTAAGGTTTTGTTAGTATAAATGTGTCTTTATTTTCTTTATTTTACCCTCAGTCTTAAATTCAGATGAGTCTGGGTTTCTAGGTTTGTAGTCATTTTCTGTAAGTATTTTCATAATATTATTTCATTGTTTCCAGTTTACATTGTGCTGATGTATTATATGTTCTGCTGTCAGGTCATCTATTCAAATAGCAGATATTCTTTTCTTTCTAGTAGTTATCTTTAGGGTTTTTTTTTTTTTTTTGATCATTGTTGTTATGCAGTTTCACCTACCTGTATGTGAATCGATTTACTGTGCCTGAGACTTGTTTTCTTTTTAAGATCTGAGGATTTATTATTCCTCCCCCCCTCTCCCCCCAGTTCTGAGAAATTACAGCCACTGACTTTTCAGCTGTGCCTGCTTACTACTTTCTCTGGACTTAATCTTCAGCAGTTACTCTTAGTCATTTGTTGGACTGCCTCATTCTGCTGTTCATGCCTCTTGTTTACATTAAATATGTTTGTTGTCTTTATTAGTACAGCCTGACTTTTCAGCTGTGCCTGCTTACTACTTTCTCTGGACTTAATCTTCAGCAGTTACTCTTAGTCATTTGTTGGACTGCCTCATTCTGCTGTTCATGCCTCTTGTTTACATTAAATATGTTTGTTGTCTTTATTAGTACGCTAGAATCTGAGTTACTTTTTCAGATTTATCTTCCAGTTCAACAATTCTATTTTCAGCTGAATCTAATATGCTGTTTCACATATCTATTGAGCAATATAAGGTTGCTTTTTGTATCTAGAAGTTCTGTCTGGTTCTTTTTCAAATCTGCCTTTTATTTTTCAGTGATCTTTCTTTACGCTTTTTCTTCTGTGTCATTAATCATTCAAATTGTGTTTATAGTCGTATTTCTTTTCCCTTATGCACTCCTAATAGTCCAGTGTTTTGTAAGAAATGAGGCAATACATTCCTCATTTTAGTACCAAATTCATCTGTTCTGCTCCACTTACGTTTGGCTAATGCTTTTGATCAGGGTTTCCAGCAGATCTTGATGAGTCAGAAAAGTTCTGTCTGAGTCAAAGAATAAATCATAGGATAATGACCTGTATTTGAAACTGACATTCCATTTCTGTGATCGTTTACCACATTGACTTCACCATTGTAGTTACAGGTGAATCCTACCATGCAAAGGATTCTTCTTTTTCTCTAAATTTTTTAGGCTGGATTAAAGTCAATTTCATCTATCCTTATAATTAAAAAAAAGAGAAAAAATATTTATGGAGCATCCATAATTTACCAGCCATTTAAAATCAGAGAGCTAGTAAGTTACTCAGAAGGTAGAAGAATCCAGAAAAAGATTATATAATCCATTCTAGTCATATCTGACCACTTGAATGAAATTGTGCAGATTGATTAATCTTTCCAAGATCAGTGTCTGTGATAGAATCGGTATATCTCAAACATGCCTTCCAGAATTGTCATTTGGAAACTCCACTAGCACTCTGAAGTTGTTCTCAATTAGAAATGAAATGCATAGGCTGAATAATAACAAGCAGATTAATATGGCAATCAGTTAGGCAGCTCTATGTTTTATGAAAGTGAGCAAGGATTTGGTGAGGAATTTTTTGAAAGACTGTCAGACTTTTAATACCAATAAATCAAAAGTATTCCAGGCGATGGCTGTTACTGGGGCAGAAACTCATGTAACATGCATGATACATTCATCTTCTTATCAGAGATAAGTATGTTTTAAGAAGATGTTTAATGGATTCTGAGTGCCAATGGTTGTAAATACTGAAACTTCCTGTGGACTTATTTACACCCTACCAAATGCAGCCTTGGCCTTTGGGGAGATGGGAAGATACAGACAGGTTCTTTGTGTTACCAACCGTTGCAACAAATAGCCGCAAATTCAGGAGGCATTGGGACATTGTAAGCCAACTTTCCCAGTCCTTGAGCAGCTTACTGCCAGCTGTCTCAATTGAATCAAAAACTATAGTTTGCTCTCAACAACCCACTTTTGTTTGTTTTGCTTCCTTCTGTTGTGAAGACGTCCTGTCCACACAGTTACCCTAACAGAGCCCATCTATCTGGGTTCCATTATTTTGTGTTGGTTGTAAACAAGGCCAGTCTGGGCTTTCATTCAGCGATGTGCCCACACAAACAGCTTTCTGTTTCAGAGGAGGATGGGGACCTCCGACAGTTGGTCGAGCTGGTTGGGTTTGAGGCAAATCTTACACATTTGAATTAGTCTTTCACCAGGAGTTCAAGATGCTTCTAAATGACTTCCAGGTGGCCTCAGCCCGTGTGTGCAGATGAGGCTGTTCGTTCATAACAGTGACTCTCTGTTTCCTGGCTCCTTTTTTCTCTCTCAGTGATTGTAACGGACACCATGTATCCTTGGCTGGTAGATGTTGCTCTTGACTGTACAGAAAGTTAGACAATTCTAAGTTGGCTCTGGGGCCTGCTTTCTTTGCAATTTTGGATGACTCTTTTATAGTTCTTCAGGCCTGAGGTTTTTCCATGTTTGAAATTGCATAGTGTTTTTAAGAATTACAAGGTCATGGCCTTTCACAGCTTTGAAGAGCCCTTAAATATCAAGGTAAGGGTGATGAAATTGAGGCAGCCAGACAGTGGCCGGATCGGGTCCATAACTTGGTCTTCTGAGCACACCCCACCTCTCCTTATTTGATAGTATCTGGATGAGTAAGAGGATTTATGTGAGAAGATAAAGTACCAGTGTAAGTTAGGAAAAGTGCAGGCTTTGAACTTGAACCACCTTGGTGCTGTTACCCAATTGCCTGTAAGTTTCTTAATCTCTCTAAGCCTGTTTCTCATTTGTGAAAGGGGAATAATACCTAACCTCACAGGTTGTTGCGAAGAGTGAGCGATGTTTTAACGTGTGCATCATGTGTGCCCATGCAGTGGCTTGTGTCGCTTCTTCAGACCCACAGGCTCAAATCATTGCCCATCGAGGGAGCTGCCCTCTGCCATAAAGATCCGTCCCGGGTGCCTAATTTCGGCCGAGGAGAAACTCAAGACACCCCTGCAATTGCTACCTTATACCCTAGTACGAACTTCCTTGCAGCCTGCCCCTTGGCAGCTGGTGGGGGGTGGAGCAGAGGGTGTGACGGTGTCCCTCTTCTCCACCGCAGCCATCTACCACACCTGCGAGGCCTCCAACTTCCAGTGCCGCAACGGACACTGCATCCCCCAGCGGTGGGCCTGTGACGGCGACACGGACTGCCAGGACGGTTCCGACGAGGATCCAGTCAACTGTGGTAAGTGCAAACGAGTCAGGCCCCACCTGGAGCTTCCCCAGTGTCTGCTGTTCGGGAAGAAAGGCAGCAGATGGGCCAGGGAACGAAATACCCGTGTTTCCGCTCTGGCAACCAAACAAGCCCACCCACTTCCCAGGTCCTGTTGCCATATGATATATCAGGGTGTGTTGTGTAGTCTTAAGCATCAAGTAAGCAGTCTGTCTCCCCCCACACACAAAATACATAAAATGCTTTTTTATACCACATATTTTTAAGGGTCTCGGTCCTTATTCTTTTGCCAAACATTCCAGATTTTTGTGGGATTGTAGTTGTTGTCTATTATTAGACATTTACTCCTTTCATGTTACAGTGTTAAATAAGATGCTTTTATATATCTGTATTTTTCCACAGTTAGCATTTTTATGGAAGATGCCTATTCACTTTATAACATAGTTCATGTAGTTGCTTCCAACTAAGTTGGCATTTAGTTGGGCATTTGAGTTTTTTCAGTTTGGCACTGTGATGCTAGTATTCATGTCCTTGGAAATGAAGGCTTGTTTTTCCTTTGAGCTATTTCCTGGGATACGTTCTTCAATACGGAGCTGTGGGGTGGACGGTTCTGCCCAGTTTTTATGATTCTCTTTAAGTATTTCTAGATTTCATTTCCAAGGGTTTATACCAAATGCATCTCCACCAGTAATATAGTGCATGTTTCCCTAAGTCTCTTTTCATGCTAGATTTCTATCTTTTTAGTTAATATAATTAACTAATTTAGTATATTTGTCTCACATAATTTTAACTTATGCCTTTTTATTTTTAACTTTTTCTACTAAATGACATTAACCATTTCCTCCAATAGTGGTACTCAGTTACTATTTCTTTTTCTGTTTGATATCGTTTGACTAATTTTCTAGGAATAACGACTTTTTACATGGTTAAAACACATTTTCTTTTCTTTTACCTAATCCTCATGGAACTATTCTGTCAAGAGCTGGGTTTGCAAAGGCTCTCCAGGGCTGCCCTGTTAGAACTGATTTTCAAGTCTAATGTCTGGCAGTAACTCTGCTCAGGAGAAAGGGTGACCTAATGCTGAGGATTCTGAGCTAAGTGTCAGGATACCTTAGTTCTAGTTTAATTTCCAGTGGAACTGGTTGTGAAACCTCAGGCTCTTAACATCTAGGTGTACTTCCTCTGCAAGGGCTTTGCTTTAGAATTCCTGAAGAACTAAAGTGGTGAGTGACTTAAAGAGCTTCTAAAAACTAGCATTTCATAATTAGTTTCTGTGTCCTCCTTTTTTCTATTCATGGAAGTGTTTCTTTCTCTTCTTAAAGATATACTTGATTTCTGGATAAGTGATACATTCACGTGCTTCAAAATGGAAAAAGTAAAAAAAGGTGTACAGTAAAAGTTGATCTGCCTGGTTCCCACCCTTTCCCCATAGGAAGCCATGGTTGTATACACTCCCAGAACATTTTTGTGTATATATATACACAAATTTAAATATACTGTGTATTCTTGTCCTGTTTTATGCAAGTAATGTTTTACTTTGCATGTTGTTTTTTAACTTGTTTTTTCACATAACTGTATATCTAGGACAGGCATCCTCAAACTACGGCCCGTCGGCCACATGCGGCCCGCTGAGGACATTTATCCGGCCCGCTGGGTGTTTTTGCCACCACTGCCTGTCCTGCTTAGCAGCCAGTTCGTCCCAGGCCCACAGTGCACAGGTGTGAATTGTGTGCCGCACTCTCCAACAGCCCTCCAACGGCCTGAGGGACAGTGAACTGGCCCCCTGTTTAAAAAGTTTGAGGACCCCTGATCTAGGACATACTTTTCCACGGAGCACTTCAGTCTCTTTTATAGTTATCTAGTGTTCTAGTGTACAGTAATTTATTAAACGATCTCCACTTGATGGACAGTTTTTAATCTCTTACAAACAGTGTTGCAGTGCCACACTTGTACTAACTTTAAGAACAAGATTATAACCTTGTACTTAGACATCATTTTTTAATTGCTGTAAGTAGAATGCATTTCTCTAGGTGGAATTGCCGGATGAAAGTTTATGTGCATTTGTGATTTTGCTAGCTATGGCCAATTGCTCTCTCTAGTGGTGGCACAGATTTATACTCCCACCAACAGTGTACATGCCTGCTTGTTTCCTCTTTGTCATTCTCCTCTGTTGTTGAATTAAATTTCAGAGAAGAAGTGCAATGGATTCCGCTGCCCGAATGGCACTTGCATCCCATCCAGCAAACATTGCGACGGCCTCCGCGACTGCTCGGACGGCTCCGATGAACAGCACTGCGGTGAGTCCAGTCCCCGCCCCGGGCAGCACCACGGCCTGGGGGTGTGAGTGAGGGGTGCATGCTGGACTGAAGCCTTTCGTTTCCTCAGTGCCTGCTGTGGGTAGCGTTTAACTGAGTGCTTGGCCAGGACTCGTGGAGGCTGATCATGGCAGGGAGACACAGTTTGGGTAAAGCAGAGCAGGGGGAGGGGTGGGGTGGTCAATCAGTTCATACTTCTGTGAATGTTATTGTGTCATTGTGAATCAGCCGACTGTTTAGAGTTGTGCACTTCTACTTGATTGGTTTGATCAGTGTTGCTGATAATCACCTGGGAAACATTTTTAGGCCAGGTGACCCTTTAGCCTCAGTTTTCTTTAGCCCCAGAAAGATTGCCTTGGGTCAGTGATGCTCATCCTTGAATACATATTAGAATCACCTGGGAGCTTTAAAAGCTCCTGGTACCTGGGTGACATCCCCCAGAGATGCTGATTTAATTAGCCTAGGGTGTGGCTTGGGCATTGAGATTGTTTACAGTGCTCAGTTTACAGTGCTGTTGTGCATGCCAGGCTGAGAGCTGATGCATTAGTGCAGGGGTGGAAAACTGGCCTGTGGGCGAGAGCCAGCCCATAACCTTTCCATTACGTGAAGTTTTCTTTGAATACAGTAACTACCACCTGTTCACATATTGTATATGGCTGCTTTTATGCTGTAGTGGCAGGATCACGTTGGTGTAACAGAGGCTGTGTGCAACCTGCAAACCCTAAAATATTTACTCTCTGCTCGTGTTAGTTGGGGTTCTCCGGAAAAACAGAACCAATAGTATATGTATATGTGAGTGTGTTTCTGTGTGTATGTCTCTTTGTGTGTCTCTAAACATAGACACACACACACAACTTTAATTTTATATATATGTGTGTATATGTATATATATGTAGAGAAAGAGAGAGAGATTTATTTTAAGGAATTGATTCATGTGATTATGGAGGCTGGAAAGTCCAAAATCTGCAAGGAGAGCCAGCAGGCCAGAGACGCAGGGACAAGCGAGGTTACGATTCAGTCGGAAGGTTGTCTCCTTGTTGTGTGCTCACATGGCCTTTCTTCTGGCCGTGCATCCCTGGCGTCCCTTCCCTTTCTTAGAGGACACTAATCCTATTGCATTAGGGCCCCATCCTTATGATTTCATTTAACTTTAATTTGCTTTTCAAAGGCCCTGTCTCCAAATACAGTCACGGTGGGTGTTAGGGCTTCAACATATAAATTTTATGGGGACACAATTCAGTCCAGTAACACTGATCCCTTACAGAAAACGTTTGTGACCCCTGCAATAGAGAGTCAGTGTCATATTGATAGTGATTAAGATCAGGGGCATTGGTGTCAGACAAATTGAACTCTAAAGTTCAGTTTTGGCTTCACCCTCATCAGCTGTGTGCACTTGGCAAAATAGTTAATGCTGCTACCCCCTGTTTTCTCATTTCAGAAACAGGGACAATAAAGTCTCTCATATGTTGTCCTGAGGTTTAACGATGCACATTATGTCAGTGCTTTAGCTGTGGGCTTGGCGCAGATCCAGCGCTCACACACAGTGGCTGGTGCCGTTGTGTCCTGACTGTGCGCACATCTGCCTCGGTGCGCGTCTGGCCAGGGCTGCAGAGGGCCAGCTTGCCCTGGGTGCTCACGGCCTTTTCTGCTCTCAGAGCCCCTCTGTACGCGCTTCATGGACTTCGTGTGTAAGAACCGCCAGCAGTGCCTGTTCCACTCCATGGTGTGTGACGGGATCATCCAGTGCCGCGATGGATCCGACGAGGACGCGGCGTTTGCGGGATGCTGTGAGTGGGGCCAGTGGGGGTGCAGCTCACAGTCACTGAGGGACCTACTCGGGGGGTTGGCCACCTGGGGGTGCGCCTCCATCTAGCTTGCCGGTCTCGATCGAGTGTCCAGCGCGCCCGCTGTGAGGAAGACTTCCCGTTGCTTAGGAAGTGCTGCTTTCTGGTGTCCGCGTGTGTGTGAGCAGGAGGCGGTCAGTGGCCAAGCCTGAGGGGTCGCTCTCACCTTGCTCCCGTGCTCCTCACAGCACTCACCCCACTTCGCACGAAATGTTCGTTTTACCGCCTGCCTCTTCTGTTTGAGCTTCACAGGGGCAGGGGCTTTGTTTTGCTCATTTCCATGGCCCCCTTCCTCAGACAGCGCCCCATGTGTAGACTTCTGTCTGTTTGCTCTGGCTGCCATAACAAAACACCAACAGAAACTTATGTTCTCACGATTCCAGACCAAGGTGTGGGCAGGGTTGGTTTCCTGAGGCCTCACTCCTTGGCCTTGTAGACAGCCGCCTCCTCTCTGTCTTCACACTCTCCTTCCTCTGTACGCATCTGTGTCCAGATGTCCTCTCCGATAAGTACACCCATCATACTGGATTAGAACCCACCCTGATGACCTCTTTTTAACTTTAATTGCCTCTTTCAAGGCCCCGTCTCCAAATAGAGTCCCATTTCTGAGGTGCTGACGGTTAGAACTTCAACATGTGAATTTGGAGGCGGATAAACTTAGCTTGTAACAAACAGGACCTAATAAAGATTCATGGACTGGATTAATTAACAAAGTGTGTGCCCCGTTACGGTTAGGTTTGGCTCTTGCTTTCGGGGAATTTTTAGTTAGACGATATCTTGGCGGAGGACACTTTCTCTTTCCTCGTTTCTGAGCAGCACCGCTGCTCGGAGCTCCTAGCGTGGGGGTCACCGGACTTTGTGAATGTTTGTTCCTTATGTAGCCCACGACCCCGAGTTCCACAAGGAGTGTGACGAGTTCGGTTTCCAGTGTCAGAACGGAGTGTGCATCAGTTTGATTTGGAAGTGCGATGGCATGGACGACTGCGGCGATTACTCTGACGAAGCCAACTGCGGTAGGACGATTTCAGATCTGCCCCCCTCGCGTCCTGATCCTCCAGCTGCGGTGACACCTGTGGTTAAGGAGGGCCCTGCCAGCACCCCCACACGCACTCTCGGCCTGCCCTTCCCGGGGGCAGCTGCTGCCGGTTCCTGAATTCCCCACACGAGGAATCGAGTCTTGAAGTGGGAACCTGACACCTCGTAGGTGCTAGGGAAAAGTTCCTTCCGGTTCCTTTCTTTTCCCAGTCGGGAAGACCACATTATGCATAAAGAGTGTGGTAGGTGGGGAATTATGATAAATATTATGGAATGTACTTCTTCCACTCCTGAAAGTTACAGACCCCAATGCGGTAGAGTTATTGTCGCCACTGGGGTTATCATCAGTCATTATTTTATTCCTTTGGCCAAATGTCAGAGTCAGCACTGAGCTGGTCATTCTCAGGAAGTGTAGGTCAGAGAAACCTGAGTTAGGGGCTGGGAAGATGGGATCCTCTTGAGTTCGTGGGTATATTTCTCATTGCCCACTGGGTGCACGATGCTGCCATGTCTTTCTCTGGGTGGGCAGTGCAGCTTGCCCGGGGACTTGGGTGTTGAGGAGGATGCATGTAGTTGGAGCATGGTGTCCACATTGGCGCAGGGGAAGCAGCTGATGGTGTGGTTGATCTCCCCAGAAAACCCCACAGAAGCCCCAAACTGCTCCCGCTACTTCCAGTTCCGGTGTGAAAATGGCCACTGCATCCCCAACCGGTGGAAATGTGACAGGGAGAACGACTGCGGGGACTGGTCAGATGAGAAGGATTGTGGAGGTAAGAGGCCCGGGTGAGCCCGCCCCAACACAAACCGGTGCAGCTCCACCTGCTGTGCAGAATGTGCCAGCTTATTCCTGGGTTTGTTTTTTTTGGGGGGGGGGGGTAAATGGTGACTGAGTTTTTTTCTATTACTCCCTCCCTTTTTGAAATCAGTGTGATTGGTTTCTCCTGTTTCCTGGGTTATTTATTCCATATTTTGCAAGGCACAGTGAGAAATCTAGAGCCTTCCTACCCAAAATGTGGTCTGCAGGCCAGCAGCACACTCATCTCCTTGGAACTTGTTAGAAACGTGGAATCTCTGGTCCTGCCCCAGACCTACTGAGTCAGAATCTGCATTTTAACAAGATCCCCAGGTCCCGTGTGTGCCTTGGTACCTTTGAGAAGCACCCTTGCGTGATGCATGCTCGTTCCTCTCCTCTGCGGCGTTCCCACCTCTGTGCACGTCTGGTGTGGCTGCAGAGGAATTAACGAGAACAGTGCTTAGCCTCAGTAGGGATTCTCTTAGCCACCCTGCACCTCCTGAGTGACCTGTTCCTTCCGTCAGCATTCCTGAGCTCTGCAAAAACAAACGCATTCGAATGTTAGCCCAGATCAAATATAGTAGGTAAGGTAAACCGATTCCCCAAGAGGGAAAAGAATTTCATCTACTGGGACACCCCATTATGCATGATTTTTTAGATGAGCTGCTGTTTAGAACCATGCCTGTCACTGGCTTGGCTGGTCCAGCCAAAACTGGGACATCCACACTAGGTTTGGGACATGTTTTGGCTGGGATTGAGCTTCTTGTGATGCTTTGGGTTTCCTTGCTTGGTGTTTTCCACAGATTCACATATTCTTCCCTCCCCGACTCCTGGGCCCTCCACGTGCCTGCCCAATTACTACCGCTGCAGCAGCGGGGCCTGCGTGATGGACACCTGGGTGTGCGACGGGTACCGAGACTGTGCAGACGGCTCGGACGAGGAAGCCTGCCCCTCGCTCGGTGAGTCCTGGCCCCGGCCCTCTCCTGTGCACCTGCTGCTGCAGACAGGACCTTCCGGCGGCACAGCCTGGCCAGGCCCTGTGCCATCTGGGACGCTGCTTTGTGGCCAGGCTGGGTGTCACCAGCAGTGCACCTCCAGGGCAGGGGACTTCCCACCTCTCCCTGGGTCATACAGACCCGTGGGAACACCCAGAACTGTGCTGTGAGCCTCCTGCAAAGAAAGGCCAGCCACCCTGCCTTCCACCCCAGCTGCAGCTGGGCCACCCTTGCTTCCTTCTGAGTGGAAGTTATAAATTGGAATTAAGTGGAAGTGTGCGTGTGTGTGTGTGTGTGTGTGTGTGTGTTGTGTTGTGTGTTGCGCTGTGTGTATCAAACTCTCAGGGGAGAGCCCTCTGTTTCCCACTCGCTTGTCTGTCTGGCCCATCCTACTAAAAGAAGGGTAAGCACTGCCATCTAGTGGCTGGACTCAGAGACGCAGCGGAAGGTCTGTGTAGTCACCTTATTGTCTGAGGCTGGGGTAGTGCATGCCCTTAATTGGGACTCCCCCTAGTGCATGCCCTTAATTGCAGGCAGAACAGAGGTAAGGATGCTGTGTTCTTCCCTAAATGGGAGTGTATTTCAAACTCAGTTATAATAGGAGAATAGACAGTTGTTTGCTATGCTTTGCATAATCCTTTCCCTAGCAAACTTCTAGGTCAACAGTCTGATTTTCCTCCTCTTAAGACTATATTCATTCCATTGCTTCCCTGTTTAAAAACCATCAGTGGTTTCCTATTGTTCTCTTGTCCAGAAGATCAGTTCTTGACTCTTAATTTCTATTGTCAAGGCCCTGTGTGGGTTGACTCCTCCTTGCCCGCCCTTGTTTCTGTTCTCATTTGCTCTGCAACTTGCTCCTCTCTGCCTGCATGCCTGCCCTCACCAGAAACCCCTGTGCCCTCAACCTTGGCCTCCCACTTTTCTCATCAGTGAAACCCACTATCCATCGGAGCAACCAGAAGCACAGATTGTATAACAAAAGAAACCTTGATATGCCATCAGTATTTCTCAAAGTGTGGTACAAAGAGCACCTATAACGGGATCACTTGGAGGGTGTTTCTAAAAAAATGGAGAATCAGTTTCTGGGGGAGCCCAGGAGATCCTCACATGATTTTCAGGTTCACTAGATTTTTAGATTTCTGACTTGAACAAATAGGGCCCAACCTCCACGGAGCCTTCACTGACTTACCCATTGACCTTTTGATTCTTAACTATGATCTGCCAGATATTGCTTCCTGATTAACCCATGCATATATATTGTTTCTTCATGGCAATCGTGTGGCTGCCCTGTTCTGGGATCATGCTGTGTACTACTTTGAATTCCCTACTGTATCTACTACAATAATAGGCAAATAGTCAGTGTCCTATAAATGTTTCTCAGAATGAATTGTAAAAAACCCCAGCTTTTGTTTCTGTCTTTTCCCCTCAAGGACTACCTGTCTATTGAATAACTTGATTATCCTCTCAAGGTTGTGTTTGGTTATTAGAATTCTGCCCAGGATGTTAATAGACGTGAACAAATTCTGACTAATCCAGTGAGCAAATCCCGATTTGCATATCCCATTCAGCTTTTGTGTTTCCTTTTTTTGTGTGTGGTGTTGGTACAAGTTTAAACTAGTTGTTGTCTCTAGCTCTTGGCTCTTATTTCTTTAGTATAGAAGTTGGGACCTTCTAGTGGCTCCCTTGTTGTCCAGGGTAAGTGGCATGATTTGTCTTGGCTGGCTTTCTCCCATCTTTTATGTATTTATCTTTAAATCACCCTTTTCCTTGTGTCTTGTGTTGCAGCTGAGTGGTTCTGGAGTTTGGGCTGGAGACTCCTTTGGAAATCCAATTAAAGCTATGGTATATGTACAATATCCTAAAGTTAATAATTGCATTTTTTGTTTGGGTTATTATGTACCATTTGCTAATGCTTTCCACCTTTCAGTGTCCTCTCAGGATGATTTTCCACAAGGTCACCATGTCCAGTGACTTACCTGGCCTGGTTTTTCTCTTGGGGATGTCCCTTCTAACTGTTCTCCAGGCCTGCTGTGTGCCCATTGTCCCGGGACTTTCACTGCCCCCTGGGAATTTTCTTTGTCTTTCTCCCAATTCAGATTTCTTGCTTCCTAGATATCGTGTTTTTAGCTTTTTCTTGGTTTACTTTCTTGTTTTGGTGGAGCACACCCTCCAATAGCATTGTCAGGTGAGTATGATGATGTGGTGGCCACGAATACAGTGATGATGGCTCTTGATATGTCCGTCTCTTGAGTTTGCTGCTCTAGTTTGTACCAGTGACCTCTGCCTGGGACACAGTTGTCCTCTAGGGCACTGCTCACTGTCACTACCCTAAGGACTCACTTTACCTACCTCTCGTGTTAGAACTGCTGCTTTCTGTATCTCAGTTGTTCTCTTTTTTAGTTTAACCCCATGTTTTTGTAGAAAGTTCATGAGAAAAGGTATGTGGGAGGTATATTTGAGGTCTTCTTTGTCTGATAGTGTTTTTATTCTGTCTTCAGACTTGCTTGATAGTTGGGCTGGGTTGTAAATAATTTCCTTCAGAACTTTGTAGGCAGTATTGCACTGTCTTCAAGCAGTTTTTGGAAAATCCAAAGCCATTTTAATTCTGATTTTTTTTTTTTGCATATAACCTCTTTTTAACTCTCTAGAAGCTTATAGAATCTTCTCTTTGGCTCCAGTGTTTTTAAATTTTGAAGTTATATGCTTTGATGTGGGTCCTTTTCTACCCAATGTGGTGAATGCTTACAGGCTCTTTTATTCTGGAAATGCATTTATTTTAGAAATTAAATGCAAAAAATTTGAGAAATTTATTTTTGAAATATTTTATTAATGACGCTTTTCTCCCCTGTCTTCTATTTCTTCCTGGAACTCTTGTCATTCATCTATTGGATCTTCTGATCTGGTCCTCTTTTTTAAAAATAAATATTTTCAATTTTTAAAAAATTTTGTTATTTTTTCCACCACTTTCTGGGAGATTCACTCAACTTTACCTTCTAGCTCGTCTACTGAGCTTTTAATTTCCGCTATCATGGTTTTAATTTTAGATTTTTCATTTTTAGTACTGTTCCTTTTTCATGTCATCCTGTTCTTTTTTCATGGATAGATATTTTTTTTCTTTCTGAGCATATAAAGGATATTTATTTTTAAAGTTTTCTTCTTGCAAAAGCCTCTATTTCCTCCAAATGGCTTTTTTGGGGGGCAGGGTACGGGGCTCTGTTTTGGTTTCTATCTTTCATGTTAAAGGTTTCCCTCAGACAATCCTTGGTCGCTGCTTGTGTTTAGCGCTGGGGACTAAGATGCTGCTGAGCAATTCTGAACACGTGGGTGGGCGTGTCAGCTTTGAGTGTCGTGAACCACGGGGAACTCTTAATCTCAGTTGCTTCAGGGTTAGTCTCTGAGGCTGCTCCTTTTCCCCAGAGGAGATTCTTATCATCTCCTGCCCGAACAGTAATGGTGTCAGTGCTGGGGTTCTCGGGGAAGTGGGCTGGGTCCTCACATTCAGCTGTCTGTAGGTTCAGTCCTCCTTTCATCAGTAGGGTATTTTTTGCTCTCAACTATGCCTGTCTTACACAGTCCTTTGTTTTGCCCTCTCTAGATAACAACCCCTCCAGTCTTCTCCTGGGGTAATGTGGGGTGTGTGTCTGGTGGGGCTGGTCAGGGAGGGGATGCAGGGAATGTGGCTGTTCCTCATTTTAACCTTCTCTGTCTTCATTCCCGGTGAAGAGAAACCAGTTTCTGAGCTTTTTGAGGAGTGTGTGCTGTTGATCGGATTGGTTCTTAGCTTTCTGTCCTGACAGCTTAGGGCAGGGTGCAGCCTTCTCTGGGCTCGCTAGTCACTCGCCGTGACTCGCTCCTTTCCGGCTCCCCGCAGTGTGCTGCTGTGTCTCCTTTCCCTTTACCCATGTCCTCATGGGTTTAGGGCTTTAGAAACAGCCTCCCGGCGGTAGCTTTAGGGGGTGCTGTGCGGGGGGCAGCATTAGACGTCAGTGTCCAGTCTGCTGTCTTCACCCAGAGCTCATGTTCGTGTTCAAGTCCCCTCTGTGATCCCTGCCACGCCCATCAGCTGCTGTTATTGGCTAGCTCCCTCAGTGCTAAAAGTGAATTTCAAAAACCTTTTTTCTTTTAGCAAATGCCACTTCCGCCTCCACTCCCACCCAGCTTGGGCGATGTAACCGATTTGAGTTTGAGTGTCACCAGCCGAAGAAGTGTCTCCCCAACTGGAAGCGCTGTGACGGCCATCGAGATTGCCAGGACGGCCGGGACGAGGCCAATTGCCGTGAGTACTCGGAGAGCACTGCGCTCCCAGGGCAGGTTTCCAGGGGCAGCGCCGTCCCGCTGCTCACACCGCCTGTCTGGATTAGCACACCGGTGCGTGAGTCTGAGTGCTTTTGGGTGACCCTGTTTTTACTGTGTTCTCCACAAGGGCTTTGCCACGTGGACCCGTATCATTGTGATACTCACCTTCTTTCCAGTAAGTTGTCTGGGTGTCAAATACCAGGAGCATGCCCAATAAAAATACTTAATACTGAGAAAAATATCTTAAATAGGTTTCATAAACATGTTTAACTCTTTAAAATGCTATGGGCTAAGCCATCACCTTGTATATGTGCCTTCATTTTTTTGTAAGTATTTAGTGAGCACCTACTAGCACAGAGCATTTGTTATTAGAGGGGTCACCTCCGGCACCCCATTATGAAAATTCAGTCTCAGCCCTTAGGATAATTCTAGCTGGCAAGATAGTGTACTGAACCACATGGGGGATAATGAAAGGCAAACTGAGCCCGGTGCGAGATGGCGTGTACATTCTATGCACCTTCAGAGTTGCCGGTTGTCAAACACAGCAGGTCCTGGTGCTGGTTCCTCTGATGCACTGGGGCGGGGGGTTGAGGGGTCTTTGGAGTAGATGAGGGAGGGAGATGGTGGCTTTTGCAAGCTGACTGAGGGCTGCAGTGTCTGCTCAAAGGGGATGTGCTACCGAGTGACTCTCACAAGGCAGGAGTGGAAACAGGTGTCCTGGGGGTTAGAACACAGAGATACGGTCATCCTTGTATCCTCGTGTGACCAGTCTGCACTTTTTGGTCCCTGGCTGCACACCAACGTCACCTCTGACTGACCAGTACTGCAGTAGTGGACTGGGGAGGGTGGGACCAGGACGGTGCCCGTCCAGCCCCCTGCCAGTGTGCCCCTCTGATGGTGGCCCATTGCTCTGGCTCAGGGCTGCCTGCTTTGTGGGGTCGCCCCTCCATCCAGCCACCTGCTGACTTCAGACAGCAGATGTCCTAGCCAGTCACATTCCCTTCATTGCCAGGAAGAGGGTTCTCCCCTGCTTGTCTGATTTCTGCGCTGGTCAATGCAGAAGAGAGTGGCAGAGTCCCTTTTGGTTCTCTGCTGAGAGCCTACTCCAGCCCTCACGCTAAGCAGCAGGTGCCTCAATTCCTCTTCTTTGATCCTTGTTCTGGTCCCATTTTTTTTTTTCCTCTTAAGAGAAAGACTTCTTAAATAAATGAAAAACGGAGCCTCACGTGGAACCCTACCAAGTCTTACCATTTATAGGTAGAATAGAATCTAAGGCAGAGAAGTTTAGTCATCTCTTAATTCCTCTAATTCAGGAGTTATAAATTTATGTGACTTGGCAGGATCATGTGAGAAATGCTTATAAAAAGTGTAAATTTGGTGATTTCACCCCAGACCACTGAATCAGGAGCAATGGAGGAGAGGGTGTTTGGGAATCCACACTTTAACAGTGCCCCGGTTCTTAGCCTCAGACAAGTTGGGCAGATAGTTCTCTGTCCTAAATATTTCAACCAGGGAGGCTCAGGGAGAAAGGGCAGAGAGGGAATCAGCTGTCCCTTCTCTGCCTATAAGCGTTGTCCTCCACCAGGTGCCTGCCTGGGTCCCCCCTGGAGAGTTTTGGTTAAGAGGGAAGGGTGTGAGTTCAGTACCATCTCAGTCTGGTTGGACAAGTATTTGTTGACCACTCGTTGTGGCAGACACTGGTCAGCTTGCTGGGAACACACATTCTAGTGGGAGGAACGTTGAGCCAGCAGTTACACAGCGCAGTGCTAGCAGTAACAGAAGTCTGTTCAAGGAATGGATATGGTTTGGAGGTGGACTTGGCCAATTTCCTGAAGAGGTGGGAGCAGGTCAGGAAAGGCATCCCAGTCGATGATGCCTGGAGAACTTTGGGACAAGGTGGTGGATGAGGGGCATCCCAGGCACAAGGGGCAGCATGTACGCCATGAGGCTCAGAGGTGTAAAAACTCAGACCTGTGGAATGGCTATGGGTGGGGCAGAAGTGAATGCAGAGAGGTAGACAGGGGCCGAGGGTGGGGCAGCTTCCATGCTTGGTCTTTATTCTGGTCATAGGGAGCCATTGAGGATTTTAGGGAGGGAGTGTTTATATAGTAGACCGCTTGGACTTCATCCTGGGGGGTTGGTTTGGAAGCAGTGGGAGGTGAGATTGGAGGCCAGGGGCTAGTTAGGAGGCCAATGTGGCTAACGTGATGGAACTGTGAAGGTGAAAATGGAAGAACGGCCTCTTGGTATATTGGAGGTAATGTTAACAGTAGCCAGTGGTTTTTATTTTGGCCTTGGGCATCGGGAAGAAGGAAGAGTGAGTGTTTTATCCGGATGGGTGGGTGAAATCTCATGCTACCACGTAAGGTGGAGAGTGCTGAGGATGAATGTTCATGGGTTTCCCTGGGTGGGGCTGGGGATGACAACAGGTTCATTGATTGACATGTCTAAGGTGGCGTGAGGCATCCCGGTAGGAAGTTCAGAGGGGAGATCAGAAACCATAGAAGGCATTTCCTTCCTTTCCGTTGTACAAAATCAGTTCTCGCTAGTGATCTTCTCCAATTATCTGCTGGTAGGAGTCTTTGCCAGTTTTCATATTTCTACTCTTCCTTATAATGAGCTCTGTTGTCATAGGCTTTGGGGGACAAATTTCAGTAGGTCCTTTAGGTCTTGATATGCTGTGACTTGAAAGAAAAATAATCTTGGCCAAGTCCTTAACTTAAAACATAAAACTCATTTATTTCCACAAGGCATAGGTTTCTTCCTAACAGTTTTTCTACAGGGGTCCCAGCACCCCCTATTGTTCGTTTGCCCTTTCATCTCCTTGAATGTCACTTCTGCTTTTGTTTTGGCTGTCTGAGGGTCCTTTCTTTGTCTGAAAGTCAGGGAATTTGATAAGTTGCCACCTAGGGGTCTTTTTTCCAGAAATACTCTTTGAATCTTTTTACTTATTCAGTATCCAAGCTAGGGTGATTTTTTTGTTGTTGTTGTGTTTACTTATTGGTTTGTTTGGTTTTTTTTTTTTTTTTTTTGGTTTAGGAAAATTGTAAGAAATCCCACCTTACTCAACTCTTTCTGTCTGAACTCAGGAATTGAGTAGATTCAGATGCATTTTGGGGATGATTCCCTCTGTCAAGTATCTGCTACTTGTTATCAGGTACCAGAAAGATTCAGATAATTGGGTATTTCTCGATGCTTGTGTATAAATCCATATAAATAAATAAATCCATATAAATAAACCACATAAATTTAGATAGTGAGGAATATTTTTATTTCCTTGGTTAACATTTCCATATTATATCCCTTTCTCATTTCTTTGTCCCTTATATAATTTGTATGGTTGACCTTTTTCACTTGTTTTCAAAATTAATAAAAGGTTTATTTGCACTATTATGTGCTTTGGATTTGCCAATGGAGTAATGATTTTGCTGTGTCAATTTTTTAAGTTTTTCAGTGTCTGCAGTGTGCCTTGGATAAGCCCTGACAGATCCTTCCTTCTTGTTGCCTTCATTATTTCTTTCATTATTATACCTGTCTGTTTTCTTGCTCTTTTTGGCTGTTTTGTCTTCCTTTTTGCTTTATCATAAGTAGTCTTCCTCAGGTGACTTCTGCTCTTCTCTTTCTATTTGCTGTTGTAAAATTTTCTGATGCTTTTTAAGTGGCCCTATCTTGTTTAAAATGTCCTTAGTGATTTAGACAAAAACTTGGAAGGCAAACCTGTCATATCTGCAAATAATACAAAGTTCAACAACATAGCTTATTTTCTGGTGAAATAATGAGAATTTACAAAGGGAAATTAACATTTGTTGATGGGTTTTAAGGTGGGATTATTCTCTGGTAAATCATCTATTCACTTCACTTAATTCTTGACAGAACTTTTATTTTGGTATTATCTCCATTTTAGAGATAGGAAAGTTAAGGTTCCAAGAGGATTTCATAGTCAGGAATAGACTGGGGTATTTATTTAGGTTTCTCTTGCAAAAAGTTTTGATCTTTGTATCAGGTTGTATTGAAAGTTCTCCTCAGGGAGGAAGACACCAAAGCCAGCACAGAGCAACGGAATAGGGATTAGTGTACAATTCTACATTAAGTGTAGAATTGTACATTATGCAATTCCTACACAATTCCCACTTACGCTGGGGCATTAAAATAACAGGCAAGTTGATACCACACTCCCCAAAATAACAGTAGGAACATATGAATCAAATAAGCAACCATCTAAGAAGATGAACATTAAAATAATTAACAAAGACGAAAAGAAATAGGATTTCCCTCCTGGGTGATGTTAATTTATTAATTGACGTTCTTTAAATTGGTATTTTCAGCCTGTTTCAAATCTAATTCACATGTTGCTTAGTTGCTTAGTTAAGGGTCTTAAAATCAGGATGTGCTATATCTACGATTTTTTTTCAACATGAATTTGATAACCTTATCAAAAAATGAAATGAGATTAGTGTAACATGATTCTTCTTAGAGAAGCTGGCCCCTGAAGGCCACTCCATTCTGTTCTAAGACCCCATTAATCATCTGTTTAATAATCAGCTTAAGAATTTTCAGAGATTAATGACAACCTTATTCCCAGATCCTAAAACCCATGTTTTCCTGCTTTTAAAATTCTGAGACATGTTTTATCAAGAAATCTCAAACATCCTCCAGCTTTATACTCAACTGTTGTTTGATTATATTTTATCTCATTCTTACTGTAGGCTCCAAGGCCATAGAGAAATTACCTGGCCTACGTTGTTTGACTATAGGTCTTAAGACCCCGGTTCCAGAGAGGGTCCTGCCCAGCACTCAGATGGAAATAATACATGCCCAGAGAGGGCATAACAAAGCGGTTCTGAAGAACCCCACCAAAAAAAGTTCACTCTCAGGAATAGGCTAAGATAGCAAAGGACTGTTGTTGCTATAGTAGACTAACCAGGCAACAAGGGTTGAGATGACAAAAGCCCTTATGGATGGGACTTATTAAGACAGATTTTCCCGAGAACCTGACACATTTGGAACAAAAATCTCAGGTTCCCGGCCCTTTTTCAGGACTGGCCACCTGATATGACCTGAACATCACACCCCCTGGATGGGGGAGACCAGGAGAGAGTGCTCCCACCTGGTCACAAGCCAAGCTCTCAAGGACATAAAACAAGACAAGCGGGAACTTTATCCTGTGCCCCTCTTTTTCAACAACACAGAAAGACAAAGACAAAGGAAAAGACTCTTTGGGGGAGGAAAGGAATCAAACAATATGAATATTCATAACACAAAGCACCAGAAAGTATACCATGGTTCTACACCGAGACCAGCCACACAAACCTTTTCTCCCATTAATCAGAATTTTACAGAGGAAACAGTGATTTTTTTTTTTTTTTTTTTCCTGTCTGCTCAACCAGATTGCTCAGACAGAGAGGCCAGGAACCTGGCTGGCAAGAAATTCTTACCCTTTTGCTGACTGATGAGGTCCTGGAATCCCTCAGCTGCGGCTTCCAGAAGAGCAGAGCTTTGATCATCCTGTTCCTGAGGCCAATTTTTACACCGAAAGGCGGAGGGAAAGTTAGAGTGACATTTTTAGATTTTTATAGCTGGCTCTGGGGCAAAGGGGTTTTGGTGTCTATGATCCCTTTTGGGGAATAGGGATGCCAGTTTCTGTGGCTAGCCTCAGGGCAGAGTGGGTCTGGGAGACAGGAGGGCAGGAGATGGTTAGAGAAAAACTTTTGCTCCTGAGGCCCTCATTTTGGGGTATTGTTTTCTGAGTCCCAATATTACCAAGTGAAATACTTAAATGATGGAGATCTTTGGTATTTTTTAAAACAATCCTCTTCTGAGCAGAGAGTCTGTCTCTGTCCTGTCTAAAATGGTATAACCTTATCATATTTGTTTACCGCTTGTTTGCATTTTCTCTCAATAGAAGATGGGCTCTCTGAGGGTAGGTCCTTTGTTTTACGTGTCACCATATTCTTAGCATTGAAACAACACACATTTATTTTCTTGCAGTTCCATAGGTCAGAAGTCTGACATAGGTCTTGCTGGGCTAAGACCAAGATGTGAGCAGGGCTGGTTCCTCTGGAGGCTCCAGGGAAGATCTGTTTCCTTTCTTGTTCCAGCTTCTAGAGGCCACCCACATGCCCTGGCTTGTGGCCCCTTCCTCTGTCTTCAAAGCCAGCAATGTTGCATCTCTCTGACCCTCCTTCTGTCTTCACATCTCTCTCTAACCACAGCCAGGGAAGGGTCTCTGCTGTTAAGCCGTCATGTGATGAGACGGAACCCACCTCGATAATCCAGGCTGAACCTCCCCACTCCCAGACCCTTAAGTTACTCAATATCTGCAGAGTCACTTCTGCCACGTAAGGTGACATTTGTAAGATAACATATTAACAGGTTCCAGGGATCGGGATGTGGACATCTTTGACTTGGAGAAGCAAGGTGAATGTTAGCCCCTACTCTACGGTGGGGGGAGGAGTTGGGGTTCTAATGTAGCCCTTCCCTGTCCATGACTGGGCAGGCAGGTAGGTATGGGTCTGTATCACGAAGGCCTGAAATACATGCACCTGGGCCCACCCAGATAGCAGCAGATTTGGTTTCTATAGCCATTCTCTTCTTTCTCTTTTTAGGATCATTTGTAATTATATGGTCATCTCTTCCATTTTAATGTGGTTTACATCTACTTTTAGAACTGAAGAGAGCATCACATTTTGGTTAATAGCCTAACCATGGAGTTACGTGACTCTTAACTTAGCATTGCTCCTTATTTGCATTATTTAATTTTCTGTGAAAATATTTTGAAAATCTGTACAATTGAAAATACTACATAAAATGGTGATGCTTCTTGCAGTCATTGGGATTCATCTCATTATTTGTATTACCCAAATCAGAAGTCAGCTTGTCGTTCTAGAGTGCAAATACTAGTAACAATAACCAGTAGTGCTGTAGAGCAACAACTGCAATTTGTTGATGCTGGTCAGGAGTCAGGCACTGTTCCAGGTGCATGGTCTCATTAGAGGCTTGCAGACACTAGAGTGATGGAGTTGTCACCCCAGTTCTTAGAGGGGAACTGAACTTGGGTGATATTAAGCAGTTTGCTGAAGCTCACACAAAGCCAGACTTTAAACCCCAGTTCGTTTGAGTCCATAGCGCTCAGTTTCTCTGCAGGCAGATCTCAATTGTTCACATTAAATAAGACACCACAGCACCGGTGTAGATTCTGCCACTCCTTATTCTGGAGGCGTATTTCGAAGTAGAAGCCGGTTGGTTAGTTCACACGTTTCAAACCACATTCCCTAAACCCAGGTAAACCTGGGCCCAGCCTTTAGCACAGCGTGGCCCCTCCCCTTTGTGTTTTAGCCACGCACAGCACGTTGACCTGTACGAGCAGGGAGTTCAAGTGTGAGGACGGCGAGGCCTGCATCCTGCTGTCGGAGCGCTGTGACGGATTCCTGGACTGCTCGGACGAGAGTGACGAGAGGGCCTGCAGTGGTGAGTGCTGGCCTGTGGGCCGGGCTGGGCCCGTCTAACCCAGGGTGAGCCCTCGTGCATGAGTCTCCAGCTAGGAAGGACCCTTTTGAACTTTACCCCAATCTGCAAATGAAACGGATTTGTGCTCAATTGTGGAGCTGTACGTGAGGTGAGGCTTGGCCAGACGCGACTTCCAGCTGCCTCCTCCCTGTTGCTCACATGCTGGTCTTAGATCTGTTTTCGCTGGGCTTCCCACCTTGGGCTGATCCGCCTTGGCTCTCAGAGAGCCGCAGGCTGCTGGCCAGGTTAGCTCGGTCCTCTCTGGAGTGCATTTAGTGATGGATCCTGCTGTGCCATCATCCTTGGACTTGCAGCATTCTCCATTGAGAAACAAGCTTCAATTGCCATAGGCAGGAAGGAGGTGGAATAAAAGGAAAAAATATCACAATGGGAAATGTAGGAGACCCTTGGAAGGGTTGTATAGGGAAGTGTCAGCTACATTTTCTGGGATGTCTTTGCAGATAATGATTGTGGCCTTCTAACAGTCTAGATCCTGGTAGTTGTGTTTAAAAGCAGGGGACCTTTTGGGTTCTTTGAAATCTAAGGATTTGTAAGATATAAATAACTTCCTTTGACTTCTCCCCTTTATCTCTGTAGATGAGTTAACTGTGTACAAAGTACAGAATCTTCAGTGGACAGCTGACTTCTCTGGGGATGTGACTTTGACCTGGATGAGGCCCAAAAAAATGCCCTCTGCATCTTGCGTATATAATGTCTACTACAGGTGGGTCCCGTGGAAATGATGTCTTCACTGCCCCCGGATGTTCTGTTAACTCACTGGGATGTGCGTGGTGTGACTCTGCATTAATGGAGTCAAATATCTCAGCCCCTGTGCTGCGTCAACACGACAGTGCCCTTATTCTTTTGGACAGGGTGGTTGGAGAGAGCATGTGGAAGACTCTGGAGACCCACAGCAACAAAACAAACACTGTATTAAAAGTCTTGAAACCAGACACCACGTATCAGGTTAAAGTACAGGTTCAATGTCTGAACAAGGCACACAACACCAATGACTTTGTGACCCTGAGGACTCCAGAAGGATGTAAGTATTACAGTTTATTTTTATGGCCTGCCTGAGACCTTATGTGGGATTTTGAGAGGATTTTCCCAGGGATGCTCAGGAGTGCAGGAACATACATGTGTCTCACGTGTGCAGAAGTATCATGGCCAAGTTTTATGGTCTTGCCAGAGTTGTTAAACATTGATTCTCCTTATTATGTCAGAGAATGTTCTTCTCTCTTAAGAAGTTAATGTCAGATCCTCGCCACCATTGCCCTCTTTTGCAATTCTTGTCTAGTTTCTACCCTTATGTTCCTTCTCTGGGTATTTCCCAGTACTTAGTATATATGGGGTCACCATGATTAAAATATGAGCCATGTCAGCAGTTTTGTGGATAACTTTTAAAGAAATTTACCAAATTCATGTGTCTGAGAGACTCCTGCCTCCTCCCCACCTTCAAAGTAGTTGACATGGGCGACTGTCTGCTTGAAAGTCATCTTTTTCCATCGCTGGGAGTATTTTGAACTAAACTCCTTAAGGAGCCTGCCTTGAAGGTTATCACATTCGTTTGGATGTAGAATTTCTGTGATATTAGAAAATTGGTCTTATTCCTTGGTAGTCATGCCCTCAGTACTGTTTTGTTGCACAAGAAGCCGAGGCAGCAGGTGCTGTCGTTGGTGATTAAGATCTCAGCATGAAAGTCCTAGAGTCACTGTCGACTCAACCTGCCCACATGATTCCATCCTGCAGCCCTTGTGAGCCACAAATTCACGTCACACATCACCAAGCCACGATCTGATGTGTGGACAGCACACCTTGCTTTCTGGAAGAAGAGGAAAGGTGTCTTGTCAATGTGAAGACCAAGCTAATGGCCTTTCTCGTGGATAGGTCCCAGTGCCAGCTCTGGGTTCTTTCTTTTCCTTGTTTTAAGCTCAAGAAAATCCACCCAGTTGGCCACTATGCAGATGGATTTCTAACCTCGAGTTGCCTCTTTTCTAGTGCCAGATGCCCCTCGAAATCTCCAGCTGTCACTCCACAGGGAAGCCGAAGGTGTGATTGTGGGCCACTGGACTCCTCCCATCCATACCCACGGCCTCATCCGTGAGTACATTGTAAGTATCTTCCGGGAGTCGGCCAAATAGGCTGGGAGGCTGGGCGATTTCTGGGTGTTCTGTTTGACCAGGAGTTGAGTGTGGCGTAGCTTTGTAGGTATGACCCATCTGTCAGAACACTACATGCCCTATCCTCTTCTCTCCCTTCCTGCTTCCTTGCATGGTATTTAGGGTGCCCCAGACATTTGGTGACCTTTTACTCAGATTTTTTTTTTCTCACTTTAGGTAGAGTACAGCCGGAGTGGATCCAAGATGTGGGCCTCCCAGAGAGCTGCTAGTAACTTTACAGAAATAAAGAACTTACTGGTCAATGCGCTATACACCGTCAGAGTGAGTGATAACATCCTTCCGGCTGTCTGCACAGTCTTAGAACTTAGCGAGATGGTTGCTGTATCATAGGAACTCTGTGCTTGCCTTCACGAGATGCATATTAGTAGTCTGCAAAATATCCAACTCCTTGCCTTGGGGCATGGTGGGGAGGTCATGGTTTCTTTCAGTCTCTTAAACTGAAGACACAAAGAACTTGAAATCACAGTTCCCTCAGATAACTGAGGATTTATGGTGATGCAGCTTCACTGCTTTTAGCCCAGATGTTCTGCTGCTGCCTTTCCAGCTCCTATACTTTTGCACTCACCTCTTTTCTGCTTATCTTTAGCTGCAGAGTGATGCAGAGCTATGATAAGCCATACTTATAAACTGATTTTGATGGGTTCTTATGAAATATATTATTAATATCTTTGGCAGAAAGGAGATAGATTTTGTGCAAAACATGTTTGTTGAGAGCATTAAATGCACACATTCCAGGGACTCCCTCACACTGATAATTTCTTGAGTAGCCTTTATATATGTGTGTGTATATGTATATATCCCCGCCACCCACACATACAACTGCCCCTTTTAGGAACCTTGGCATCTGTCAATCAATAGAAACGTTATGATCTTAGGACTATCCTAAGACCCTTTACCAGGGTTTCTTCCCTTTGTCTCCTCTTTCCTCTTTTGTTTCAATTGCTGGGGCCTCTGAATGTTCTGTATCACTCTGTATAGGACTTTTTCCACCCTCATTGCCAAAGTCTCACCCCTTTAGCTCATTCAGAATTCTCGCTGTATGGTGTATTGCCTTTATTTCATACTAATTCACACTCTGATTTGAAAAGGTGGCTGCGGTGACTAGTCGTGGAATAGGAAACTGGAGCGATTCTAAATGCATTACCACCATAAAAGGAAAAGGTAAATGATTCCAGCATTTGCAGATTTAGAGAAGATAGAAACCCTTTGGAAATTACTTTTAATATGACTGGAAGATGGAGAAGCGTAGATTAGAAAACTTTCACAACTTCCTTCTCCCTAAGACATGCCATATTTCTGGGTATCTCTACGGTGCTTTAGATGCAAAGTCTTTTGGGGGTGATTTGAGTGTATTCCTACTCCTAGAATTGAGCATTTCTTATAATGCAAACATACAAAGAGTTTTCCAAAGGCCATCATGCCCATCCCTTTGTGAGCATGAACGATTATCTAAGATAGGGATCCTTCTCTCTCTCACCAAAGATGATTTTGTGCATGTTTATTTACAGTGTTTTGAGGAAAGCACCATGCTATTGCTTGTTACTTCTCTCAGTGGCACTGACAAACTATATGGAGGTGGCTTTTTTCTTGCACCAGAGTAAGGGACAGAGCTGGGACTGGAAGCTGATCTGCCTGACTCCAAAGTCTATACTCTTAACCGTTGTGCTCTGTGCTTCCCCCCTTCTGGGCTAAGACACGTGCGGCCCACTGGACCGCCCTGCTCGCCGGGGGTGGCTGGCTCGTCATCTCGCATGTGTGCCGCGTGAGGGCAGACATCTGGTCTGATTTTCTTCATTCTGTCACTGGTACCTGGTAGGAACTAAAGAAATAGTTGATAGGTGAGTGAGTTGGAGCAATTAAATGAAGGGTTCTGTCACGCTTCATCAAGGGTTAAGGACTGCAATTCCTAAGTGGTTTTCCTGATCTTAGTCCTGGCGCTGAGGACTTTTGCTTGTGGACCTGCAGATATTAAAACCAGATGAGTGCTATGGCATGGAATATTATTGGGAGATTTTTACTTTAACCTGAGCCTGTGAGAAATAAGATCTGGGTCAGGGAGAGTCACGATGTGATCACCTCTAAAATCTGGAGTCATTAAGACCAGGGCACGAGGCAGCCAGACTTATTGCCACCAGTCAGTCTTTGGGGCTGAATGCTTGCAGGTTTTAAAGAAAGGATGCTGAATTCACACTCTCCTAGAGTTTTCATTTTTTAAATAATTTCTCTCTATAAAATCTGGGTCAAAACATACCACACATAACAAGAAGAAGGGACATTGGGAAGTCAACAAAAAACATGTATGTTGAATTCCATAGGCACAGGTCATATGTGCAGTGGAAAATCACAGTGGTTAATTGCTTCTCTTAACTTTCCTTCTTTCCTGTGATTTTGATGAATCTCAGCTTTTGCATATATTTTGGCTAGGGTACACACAGAAGGCAACTGTGTGCTGCGTCGAAAAGTATTGGTTTGAAATATCTGTGACTCGCTATTATAAAAGCATAGGAAGATGAAGGACAAAAACAGCAGAGGTGTCAGCCAGAGGCACCAGGTTAACTGGTGAATGCAGTGGATTAATAATGACAGTGAGAAAAGCCACCGTTCACTGAGCACTCCTTGTGTGCTAATAAGCACCGTGCTGGTTGTTTTACATGAATTGATTTCTTATTAAGCCTTACGAGTCCTGAGAGATAAGCATTTTTTATCCTCATTTTGTGGCTGAAGTACTGGGGTTTGGAGAGGATTGTGACCTGTTCTGGTGGCCACGATTGTAATTCAGGTCAGCTGTCCCGTACGTAGCACCTGCGCTGTTTTGCTCCAAGTCGGCCACCTGAAGCTTCTAACATCCTTTCTTCTTCCGGTTATTGCATTTTCCTCAAGCCCGGTTTCATTACGTGGTTGACCATCTGGTGAGATGCCTCCAGACTTTGACACATCTCTTTTGCCACCAAATCTTATCCACTCCTTTGAGTCTCCCTTGCTCTGGCTGTGTAAGGGGCATATGTGCTGAGAGTCTAATATACAACTGCCATGGAAATAATATCTTCTGATAATATTGAGCCCAGTGAGGCCTTTTAGGTCATGCTAGGCTGAGCACTGTCAGCTTTTTGGTGGGAAGACCTTGGCAATGGCCAGCATGGAACTGAGGGTTTCTTTTCTTTCGGCCACACTCTCCTTGCCCCCGGACTCCAGGCTTGAGCTTGGTCTTTTTGAGAATGCCAGTTGCTTGCTGGTTCGTTAATGTGCCGCAAGTGAGGCTTTATTGGAAAGGAAGAGCGAGAGAACATTAGCTGAGTGCTAGGTACTGTACGTACATTATTTTAGTTAACTTCCCCAGCTCTGTGAGATGTAGATAATATATCTCGAGGAAAGTAAGTAAGTTCTCCCAAGTTACACAGCTGTCAGAACAGGAATTGGAACTCAAGTTTGCCAGATTCCAGAGGCTGTGTCCTTTCCATTTTGCCACATGTACATTGACAGTTTATTATGGACGATTTATCCTATTGTTCACTTTCAAAAAGGACTTTAGACCACTAGGGCTTTGTCAGTGCCAATAAAGATGCCACTCGTGGTGATCCCTGCACCTTTAAGAAACAGGCCAAAGCTGGGCCGTTTGGGGACTTTTACAAAATATAACCTTCTGCCTGACCTAAGTGCCAGGATAGCAGCCTGAGCCAAGGTAGCTGTGTGTTCACCTAGCAGCTGTCGCCCCGACCTCAACTTCAGGAAAACAGGGGTAAAGAGATAGATGAGAAAAGCTGCCGATGAAATGCCCATTCTTCCCCAGCTGAAAGATCACTTTGTCTGTTGAGTTGAAAGCTGTTGTCTTGCCTTCCTCACTTTTCATCGCGTGATTTCTCTTTCTGAATCCCCTTTTGGTTTGCAGCGATCCCGCCGCCAGATATCCACATTGACAGCTATGGTGAAAACTCTCTGAGCTTTACCCTGAGCATGGAGGGTGACATCAAGGTAACGTGGACATTTCACATCAGCCGTCGGGTGGGGGGGCCTTGCTTTGTCTGGGAACTGATCGGACGTAACGCAGCAAGATTGAGAAAAATGAGTGACTTGATCTAGTGAAGCTGAAATACCATAACTAAGTTGGTTCCTTCCCCCAGGAAGAACAACTTGAGTCTTCACATGTAATTATGCTGCCTCAGCCTGGTGCCTTTTTTTTTTTTTCTTAACCATATAATTAAATGGTTCACAGCTACGGTGCAAATAAAGAGTTGATGTTAACAGAATATATATGCCCTGTAATTTTCACCTTTATTGGATTTCCTGGTGCTAAGTGCTAATGCTGAGGTTCCCACGGTGGAAGAACAACCTTCTTGTGAGGGAGTCGGAAACCTAGGAAACACATCCACCTTGTACCCACTTATATCCCCCCAGCATCCTCCTCTTCCAGCACCACCGTCCTCTCTGCTTGGCCCATCTGCATAGCCAACTTCACCATCGTTGTCTCTGTCCATGTGGTTTCGCAGGTTGAGATCCACTCTCCATCGTGTTCCTTCTTATCTATTTGTTCTGCTTTGCATCCTCCCCATCCATGAAGTTGTGGTGGGATAAACAGCCTTCAGTAGTCCTTGTGCTGTTTGCTTAACTGCAACTTAATGCCGTGGCCTTTGCTGGCTTCATGGTGGGTTCACATAAGAGATGGCCTTAATGTGGTCCTTGTCTGTAGTCTTGGGTCTTAAAAAATCCTTATTTTGTTTGTTGTCCCCTATTTAAAGATATTTAGATCAAATCCTTCTGTGAGTTCAGGACTTGGAAAAGGTAGTCTTTCCAATGCGTGGATGTATTTACTCCTGATAGATGATGAGAGGTATCCAATCTGCCTTTAAATCGATTGACCTCTTAGTCTTGACTGTAAGGACACCTTGAGCTAAGATTTATCCTTAATTACCATAGGCTAATATCTTTCAGTTTTTCCTCTTTCCACCTTTATTAATTGGTTCCTGTCCTTTTATTCTGCATCAACTTTTTTGATTCATTGAATCTCTATTTTGTATTATAAGTAGTCCCACATTTGTTTTTAGAAGTGGAGTATAACTAAGCATTATTTAATGGTAGCACAAATGGAACGTGTTTAAAAATCAAAAGAAGCAACCAGCCCATTGTGAGAATAAGACACCTAAAGAAACAACAGAAAAGAAGTGTATTTTTAATCCTGCGTTTCGTATTTGTTGTGCCCTGTGACAGTGTTAACAGTTCATCTGACATGTTTCTTTGTTCCTGGCAGGTGAATGGCTATGTGGTGAACCTTTTCTGGGCATTTGACACGCACAAACAAGAGAAGAGAACTTTGAACTTCCGAGGGAGCATATTGTCACACAAAGGTAACACCTGGGAGCTGGGCGGTGTGTGGGCAGGAGGGGCTGGGGCTAGACGGACACTCTCCCAGCAGTAGAGCTTGAGGAATCTTCCCTGAGGCCGTTCTGCATGAAGAGGATATACTGTCAGTGAGCTCCTGACTCTAGGTAGAAGGAGTCACCCAGCAGCTCCTCAGACCCTCTTCTAATCTGATGGCCTTTCATGGAAGTTGGAGGCCATAAAGGAGGAAAAACGGGAAAGAGGACAGATGAACTCTGATTTTTGAGTTCCAAAAGAAAGAGTTCCTAGATTTAGTTACCTGTCTCTTTTTTTCTAGTCTGGTTCATTCCTCCATTGCTAATGAGAGGTAGCACAAGGCCTGGTGCGTAATTGGCGTTAGTAAATATTTAATGACTGAGTGAATGGACCAACACACCAAGGAAGGAACTGGTCTAGTCCCTCTTACATCTGTGCAGATAGTGAGCCTCAGCTACAATCCCTGTGTCTGAAAACGGGCTAAAGGAGGATGTTCATTTATTTCTAAGGCAAGACCTTCAATGGCAAAAGCTGCCTGTGAGCGCTGAGAACCACATGAGAGCATCCTTTCTCCTTCTAGCCTGTGTGCAAAGTATTTCCAATCATCTTTTTATCCGATCCTTGTTCCAGCCTTACGAAGTAGAAACTTTTTGCTTTATTATGGTTTTTTTTTTTTTTTTTTTGAGACAGAGTCTCACTTTGTTGTCCAGGCTAGAGTGAGTGCCGTGGCGTCAGCCTAGCTCACAGCAACCTCAAACTCCTGGGCTCAAGCGATCCTCCTGCCTCAGCCTCCCGAGTAGCTGGACTACAGGCATGCGCCACCATGCCCGGCTAATTTTATATATATATATATATCAGTTGGCCAATTAATTTCTTTCTATTTATAGTAGAGACGGGGTCTCGCTCTTGCTCAGGCTGGTTTTGAACTCCTGACCTTGAGCAATCCGCCCGCCTCGGCCTCCCAAGAGCTAGGATTACAGGCGTGAGCCACAGCGCCCGGCCTTATTATGTTTTTTTTTTAACTGAAGGTGTACTAGGCTAAGTAATTTGGCCCAGGAGGTTGCGCAAGAGTAAAACTAACATTGAGCACCTACTGTATACAAACATTTCCCTGTGCATTCTGTGTGTGTTATTTTCTATAACCCCACTATTAATTCTGTGAAGTATGCTGATTTTACGGAGGCGAAACTGAGATTCAGAGAATAAGTAATTCTCAGAAGGTTGGCAGAGCCAGAATGGGAACCCACGTCTTTCTAATTCCACAGCCTATGATCTCATGGGCTCAATGTTGCACCAGTAGAAACTGGCAGAGTCGGGAGCAGAAGCCTTATTCGCTGTTGTCTGAGATCTGTCAGGGCTAGTGCAGGGCTAGGCACCATGCCAAGCACTTTATGCGCATTTTCTTTTTTAATCCCTGCAACAGCCAGCTGCTGTAAGTGCTGTTATTTGTCTCCATTTTACAAACAAGGAAATAGACTTAGAGAGTTTAAATACTTTACCCAAGGATATACAGCCACAGAGTGTAGAGTCAGGCCTTGAACCCAGTCCTCTTGCTCCGGAAGATTATCCTCCTAGCTTATCCTCCCCTTTCTTCCCTTCTTTTTAATAACATTCCCCCTAATTAGAAAATGATACGTGTTTATTATATTTCAGAAACCTTAGAGAAAACAAAAAAGTACAGTGAAAATTAAGGCTTCCTGTAATTTCACTTTTATATTTTAGATATCTCCTAATATTTTTTTCTATGCATTGATCTCTGTATCTTTTTTCTAAAATTAGAATAATGCTATATATAGTTTTCATCCTGCCCTTTTCACTTAACATAAAATTGTGAGAATTTTCCAGTGTCATTAAATATTCTTTGAAACGACTTTAAGTGCCTGCATAGCAGTTCGTGGAATCTACATGATTTAATTATTGTCCTGTCACCGGACAATCAGATTGTGTTCACTTTTTTCCTGTTGTAACACTGTGACAAGAATTTGTCTTGTTACATCCATTTTTGAGTCTCTCTCTCTTTCACGGGATAACTGGATTGAAGGATATGAGTTTCGAGGCCCTTATTGCAGAGCCAAATAGCTGTCCAAGGGTGTCGTAGCAGTTTATATCCTCAGATGGTCAGCTTTAAAGAAATGACCCAGGGCCTATGTGGTGTGTCACATGTAGTAGCCATCAGTACATGAACGCTGAATGAATTTGTAAATGAAAGTCTTACGACATGTGGGACTAACTTAAATTGAGAGATATTATTTTAAGAAAAAATTATGTGTGTATTAAGACAAATTCTTGACTAACACCCCCAACTTCCTCCTGGCATCTCCTTGTCCTGTTTGCACAGTTGGCAATCTGACAGCTCACACATCCTATGAGATTTCCGCCTGGGCCAAGACGGACTTGGGGGACAGTCCTCTGGCATTTGAGCATGTCATGACCAGAGGGGTTCGCCCACCGGCTCCTAGCCTCAAAGCCAAGGCCGTCAATCAGACTGCAGTGGAATGTACCTGGACCGGCCCCCGGAATGTGGTGAGTTGACTAGAATGACCACCACAATGTGAGCACGGGCTCTCCCTGATGCTGGGCCACCGGCTAGCCCTGGGGCTTTTACTTCTGTTGCTGCTGTTGCCTTGCCCACCCCAAGCCAAGCTACCCTCTTGGTCAGTTCTGGATTACCTTTTGTAAGCACCTGACACCCCAGCCCCAGTGTCCCTGCCCACACCTGGCTTGGCACCTGAGTGGTAGCACCCCCCCCCATGCTGTTTGTGGTTGTGTAGACCTCACACTTGTAAAGGGCAGCGTATTCCTATGCCTGGGGACTCACTTTGGCATCGTCCAGGACTCGGTGAGAAGTCATGAGCAATGACGAGGAGGATTGATCTAAGTACCTTGCCTGGCTCCTCCAGCCCCTTCCTGTCTTACGTGATTCCCACCCACAGGTGGCCTTCTGGACCAGTCCTCCCAAACGTTCCGTTGTCCCTGCTATGCTTGTAGTTAGGTATTCAGGTCTTCCTTTTCATTTTGTTTTTATATATGCACTGTGATTAGATTTGTGCTTGCTTCTTTTTGAGGCTGGTGTTTACTCCCCACCTGTCGCCACTGTGCACCTTCCTTTGCAGCTAGGTCGGCCTTCCCAAGGCTCTTGGCACGTTCCTCCCCCTCTTGCCTCTGAGCCTTGGCTTATGCTCTTCCTCCTCCTTGCAGTCCTTCCCTCCTGCTGTGCAAGCAAGTCCTACTGGCTTCTACTGGACCTTTTTCCCTTATCAGCCCTCCAGATGTTTATAATTGATGCCATGTAGCATAATGTTTCATTAGGCAGACTTTTCTCTATTTGATAGTTTCTGTCTGTTACTCTTATCTCCCCAACTAGTTTGTAAATTCCTTGAAGGGAAGGATTATTTTCTGGGTTTTCCAAATGGAAATGCATATAGAATTAAATCTATAACCAGTTCCTAGTAAATCCCTAGTGATGAGTGGAGAAACCAGAACCAATTCATGGGGAAACAACTAAGGTTTACAATGGTTTACAAGGTTTTCAGCAGTGAAAAAGGAAGGAGAAGTAAGATGTACCTAGCACCCACTGTGTGTGCCAGGAATGGTGCAAAACCTTTTTAACATGTTCTCCCACTTAATCCTTTCATCACTTCTATGGGACAGTGGTCCCCAGCCTTTTTGGTGCCAGGGATCAGTTTCATGGAAGACAGTTTTTCCATGGACCCTGGGGTGTGGGGGAAGAAGAAGGCAGAGCTCAGGTGGTGACCCGTGGCCTAGTTCCTAACAGGCCGTGGAGCTGTGCTGGGGTGCAGCCTGGGGTTTAGGGACAGCAGCTCTGGGGTAAATGTTCCCATTTTACCAGTGAGGAAACTAAGGTTCAGCGAAGCTAAATCCCTTGCCAGAGTTGAAACTCTGGTAAGCAGCAGACTGAGTTTGGGCTCAGGGCTGGCTCTTGACAGCCGCTGCCCCTTTGCATGCCCCAGCACCTGCTGCTAAGGCAGGGCCCATGACAAGAAGCCCTGCGCCATCCCCGGGACTCCCTCTTACCTTGAAGGTGACTCTACTCACAAACGGACCTTTCTTTCTGTGTATATACCTGACTCGGGGCATAACCAGTAAGTCACATCTAACTGTCTTCCTAGAGTAGGGCATAATGCACGGAACACTGGAACATCCCTTGATTGTAGGGTCTCTGGTTAAGTGTGAACTTGGAGAGTAGCCTGACTTGCCTCATCCTGGCTCAAGCAGAGGTCACGCTCATTGAAGTTTTAGGGATGAGACACCAAATGAGATCACCTGTTGGAAGCTCTCACCTTCTGCTCCTCTTTAGTTCACTGAGGACTGTGGCAGCTCTCTCACGGTTTTCCTCTCTGCCACGAGAACTGCCAGTGTCACTGTCCATAGCCACCCCGCCTCAGGCAGCCACAGGCCTTATCCTCAGCAAGACTGTCTTGTTCCTGAGCTCTGGGCCCCCAGCCTGGCCTCATTGTCCCATGTCATGCTTTGTAGCTCCCTAGTTCCTCACTGCTGTTCTGTGTGCATTTGCTTTCTCACCCTCTGAGTTCCTTAACTCTGCTCTTGCCGACCTCTTCCCTAGTGACTGCCTGCTCCAGGGCCTCCCTTCCTCTTGCCCTGTGCATGCTTTCCCCTCTCTGGTCTGTTTTCAGCCGCTGAGCAGTGTTAGAGAAAATCACACTGCTGTCTGGGACTCGGAAATCCCTTTGCATACCCCTGCTGCGTTCCCTGGGCCCCTCCAAGCTCTTACAGTTCTCTGCCTGCTCACGTCTTCCCTGCTCACATGCTCTTGGAGAAAATGCTCCTTGCTTTACAAAGAAAGCTCTGTCAGCTCCTGCCCTCCATTATAAGCTGTGTGTCGTAAGCTCCATTAATTTCCCATTTCCCTGCTTGAAACTCCCTCAGTTTCCAATGTGTACCAGTTAGGATTAAGAATAGCTGCCTATAACTGAGGAACCAAAAGTAACAGTGGCTTGAAACAGTTTATTTCCCCCCCCCCCCCAATTCAGTGAAGTTGGCTTCTACCACAGCAGCACAGTTTGACCTGCCATCACCTGTGATATTCACCTTGTGGTCCAAGAGGCCTCCTGGGGCCACAGCCACGATCTCTGTTCCAGGCAGCAGGAGGGCAGGAAGACGGGCTTGTTCCTCCTTTGTAATGAGCTTCCCACGCGACACTTCTGCCTCCGTCTCGGTGGCTGGAAGCTTGTCACGTGTGCTGTCCTAGCTTGCAGGCAGGTAGGAAAGGAAGACATTTTTCCAGGTAGCAATTCTCCCTAAGAGCCAGGGTTCTACCAAGGAAGAAAGGGAGAGTGAGTGTCCTCTGGGCAGCTAGCAGTGTTTGCCGTCCTCCTTTCCCTCCACATTCTTCCCAAAATTCGCACGCTCACTCTACAAGCTCTCATGGCACCCCATGGACACGCAGTGTGTCCTCTCGGTGGCCCCCCATTCGTGCTGCCAATGGTAGAATGCCACCCCCTCTTTCGTAATCCCCTCTGTTCTCTAGCTCACCATGCAGTCTTCTAGTAACGCTCCATGTTTGCAGCTTGTTATTTATAATTATGTCTGTTTCTCTTCTCTTTCTGTCTGCTCAAGAATGAGCTCCTTGAGGATGGAGACCCCATCGTATTTATCTTTGTAGCTGCACATGCAGGGCCTGGCCCAAGTGCCCTCCCTGTAAATGTAGTGAATGTTGAATGAAGACTTCTCTCTGAGTTCTTCTGACACAGTTCCAGGGTCTTATGTTATGGATTTGAAAGAAACGAGGACACTGGCCTGTGAGCTGATGTCCTCCCCCTTCTCTGCCCTCACCAGGTTTATGGTATTTTCTATGCCACATCTTTTCTCGACCTCTACCGCAACCCGAAGAGCTTGACTACTTCACTCCACAACAAAACAGTCATTGTCAGCAGGGATGAGCAGTATTTGTTTCTGGTAAGTCTCCCATGCCAGGGGTCAAGAGGAGTTGTATATTTTAAGGAATCTCTTGAGTCTGGGCTCCTGAACTCAACCCAGGACCCAGGGAGCTGGGACATTTGGGTTCCAGGGTTGACATGTGTGATGGATGCAAGGAAAGCTCCTTTTCTTTGTAAGCGTCATCAGGCTCTTCCTTGAGATGCAGAATGAATTTATAACTTGGCAATTGGGTCACAGGTTAAATAAATCAATAGCTTTTGTCAGATTCTACTTTTAGGAATTTAGCCTACATACATTTACATGTATGATGAGTTACATGGAAAAAGAAGTTTGGTATGTTATTACTTGTGATAACAAAGGATTTGAAACGACTTAAATGTCTATCATGAGAGGACTGGATAAAAATATTATGGGTTATCTGTGCAGTGGAATACAGGACAGCCATCCAAAAGAAATATAGCAACTCTAAATGTACAGATATGGAAAAATCTCTAAGCTATATTAAGTGAAAGAAGCTAGGAGAATTATATGTGTGCTTTTTTCTCAGTTATATAAAAAATATTTAAGTAAAATTGGCTACACTTATGCAGACATGCAAAATGTATGTATTTACATACACACACACACAGCTGTGCTTACATGTGCATAGGGCATTTCTGGAAGGAAGCACAAAAAACTGTTACCAGTGGTACCTCTTGGAAAATAATCTGGGGTAGATGGGGAGTTATTTTATATCTTTTGTACTCATTGAGTTTTAATCGTGTCACTATTTTTGTGGAACAAATAGTAGTCAAGATTGCATAAGCCCACGTGGCATTTTGCTCCTACGCGTGTGCTTTGGTCCTAGGTGCGGGTGGTGGTGCCCTACCAAGGGCCGTCCTCGGACTACGTGGTGGTGAAGATGATCCCGGACAGTAGGCTCCCACCCCGGCACTTGCATGCGGTCCACACAGGCAAAACGTCAGCCGTCATCAAGTGGGAGTCGCCCTACGACTCTCCTGACCAGGACCTGGTACGTGGGCGAGGCATGCGGCAGCCTCGTTTATGCCTTGCGGGGTTTGGGTGAGGTGGGTGGAAGGAGGTCCCATGAAGAGGCAAGAAACACAGGCCTAGCGCTGGGAGCTCAGCAGGCCGTCTCTCCCCCGTTTCCCTCTGGCCAAAGACAGGGTCCTTCCAGGAACCTCTTCTTAGCCGGCATGTGTGCACCGTTCCTAGCGGCTGTGTCGGTTTGCCTTTCCTCTTTCTCTGCTGCTCACATTCCCTTCCCCGATCCTCTAAAACAGGGGTCAGCAAACAAGTTGACCTATAGGCCAGCTCCAGCCTATCCCCTGTGGATTTTGTTTTTTTTAAAACAAAGTTTTATTTGAAACCGAGCCACACCTATTTGCTTACATATTATCTTTAATTGCTTTCGTACAGTGACAGCAGAGTTGAATAGTTGTGGTGGAGACCATCTGGCCCTAAAAACCTAAAATATTTACTGTTTGGACCCTTACAAAAAGTTCGGGGACGGCTGCTCTAATAATGGAAGGGGCATTGATCCTAGATTTCCCATTTTCCTGTGCTCTGGGTGCCTTTATATCTCTGCCTCCTCTATCCAGGGGTGGCTGGTTTTAAGCTTCTTTTTGATGATCGAGTCTCCTGTGCTTACTACATGCCCCTTTATATGTCCCCCTCTCCTCCAATTACCCAAGAAGCAATGTGGGAGAAAGTAAGCAGAGCTTTGTGTCCTTAGAGCTAGGGTTGAATGCTTTTTGTTCATTCTCGCTCCACTGACAGCATCCGCTATGGCCATGGTGGGGAGAGACAGACGTTGAGTTCTGAATCTGGATGTTGCTTGTTCCAACCTACCTGCTGTCGTCACGATAGCTGTGGCCTTCCCTAGGGATTTTCTTTTCTTGGGGGGTGGGGGGGAATCTGATTGGTAATTCTGTGTGCAGTTCTGTCAATGCATACTTGTTATAAGGCTGGAGCTGGTCAGCCCAAAGGCTCTACAAAGAATAGAGTCAGACTTTGGGGTTCAAAGTATTGTTGTTGTGGGTCACAGCCATTGATATCTTCCGTTGTCTACCGTCGAACCGGAAGAAGTCCAGTTTCTGATTACCATTCAGAGGTTCTTTTTCCGGTCCTAGTTATATGCCATTGCAGTTAAAGACCTAATAAGAAAGACCGACAGGAGCTACAAAGTAAAATCCTGCAACAGTACAGTGGAATACACCCTTAACAAGTTGGAACCTGGAGGGAAGTACCATGTCATTGTCCAGCTGGGCAACATGAGCAAAGATTCCAGCATAAAAATCACCACAGGTAAGCGGGAGGGAGGTAGGAGGCCTCTCACACAGCCCGGTGCTTCGAGACCTCCGGGCTTCGTGCTTTCTGTAGGAACTGCCCGGGAAGTGTAGACGCTGCCCTTCGGGATCCATCCCGGGCCAGAGCGGAGCAGGGTGCTGGTGTCTGGGCTGCAGTGTGGCGGCCAGGGCACAGTGGGCCTGGAACCCGCTTTTCTGTGTTCTCTATGTCATTTTTACTCTCTTCTCCCTTAGCTAGTTTTGACGTTACCAGGGGAGAAGAGGAGGAATTCCCAAGAGAGTTAGGAAATAAAACTGGATATTTACCACTAAGGCCAAGCGTTGCATCTGAGAACCTGGACTGAAGGTTCTCAGTAGTTCGTTGTGGCAATCTGACATGTTGAAAAGGAGACTAGTAACCGGGCAGTAGATTTTAAAGGGCAGTCAGGCTCAAGTTCAGAACAGGTAATTACGTGGATAGCAGCAGACGGTGTTGGGAGTTTGGGTACCGAAGGCTCAGCCCCACTTAGGCCTGCAGTGGGAGCCGTGGGGCTGGGCCGTACCCCGTTGTCACTGCAGTGCTCTTTGTTCAGGGAGAACTCCTTATTCCATTTCATTCCTTCCTCACCACCCTACCCCACGCCATTTGTTTTTGTTCTCCCTTGGGTCCAAGGGCTATTAAATTAGCTACGGTCCAAATTTCTTGGCTAAAGGTGTTATAACAACAAAGAGATGCCAATTAAAGAGTATCTACCATGTGCTAGGCTCTACTAAGCAGTATATGTGTTTTATTTCTTCCTTAACCCAGCCCTCCTGGGCCAGCATTATTTAATCTCTGCTTGAGGAGCAAGAAAACAGAGGTTCAATGTGGATCCACTAACTGCATCCCATCTCATCCTTAATTTTCAGTTTCGCTATCAGCACCTGATGCCTTAAAAATCATAACAGAAAATGATCACGTTCTTCTGTTTTGGAAAAGTCTAGCTTTAAAGGAAAAGCATTTTAATGAAAGCAGGGTAAGTTCCTCCCCCATTCTCAATGACTTTGGAAATTTAATTGAAATGCTATTTTAGAGATGAGCTCGTTAACAGCATGCTGGCATATATAGTGTAAAGAGAAAAAAAGAATAGGGCATAGAAGTGAACTTGAGAATTAAAGGACCGTTTTCTGTGGGATTGCTAATTAGCGAAATGTTTATACTGCCCATTAAAGAGGAGAATCTCTGCACTAAGCAGTTTTTAATCCTGAACTTGTCTTCCCTGAGGAAGGGGGAATGGGCTGGAGCCTTTGCTGTGCTTCCTGCAGCTGGCCTGGGGCTCGAGTGGTAACCCCAGAGCCCTGCCTCTCCCGCAACCTCCAGGGGCCCCCTCCTTTCCCGCACCCTCTGATGGCTGGGCGGTGACTGCAGAACCAGGAGCTGAGCTGCACACTCCACCTGCACACTCCACCACTCTCTTTGCAGAGAGATGAGAGGGAGCCGGAAGCACTTGAAGATACTCTGTTGACTTACGAAGAACATCTTTGTTTTGTTTGGCCATTGGCAGGCCCATGCTGCGTTCACAGCTGGAGATATAGGGGAAGGAGAGCGGGACCTGGGAGCAGATTTGCCAGCCAAGGGTGGGCAGATTCTTGAGAGGAGCTGGGTTGGCCCCATCAATGGCAAAGCATTAGCTAAATAGGAGTGCAGTGAACCAGTGTGGCTACCTGGAGGTTCAGTGTAGGCAAAAAGCCAAGGACACTAAATAGTCACCATGTAATTAATGCCAGAGGCAAACCTCAATTAAAATTTGAAAATTCTCAGCATCTACTCTATTTTCACAATTCTCACAATGATGACATATAATATCCTTGAATATAAAGAAAGCTTTCAAATCAATTCACAATAGAAATATTCTAATTTGGGAAAAGGTTCAGGTAACAGAGTAAAAAATTCCAGCCACAGTCAGTGAGCAAAAGGAAAAGTTCCAACTTCAGTAGTAATCTGCAACAAAGATATGGCACTTTCACATTAAATTGGCAAGGTTTGGGGGCAAGAGTGTTACCAGTGTGGATGATAGTTGGGGATATAAGCACTCTGGGAATATAAATTGGTTTAACCTTCTGTAAGGCTTGTGGGTAATATGTATTGAAAATGTTAAAAGTGTTCATACCCTTTGATCCAATAATTCTTCTAGGATTTTACCATAAGAAAACAATGTGCACAAAGACTTTATGTACAATATTTATGATAGTAAGAAAGAGGAAACAACTTGAATGTCAACCTAGATGAGGACTAGTTAAATAAGTTATGAGTGGTTGATGTTTGTGTAACTTATTTTCTTTATCCCTTTATGTATTTTACAAATGTTGTACACCAAATTATATATTAGGTAGAAAATAGTAATTGTTAGTTTATTAAAAAAAATGCAGGGACGGGATTCTAGGCAGGTATTGGGCAGCTCAGTTTGGCAGCCAGTTGCCATTAGGGAATCCTTCCTGGGTGGAGAAAGCCCAGCTTTTAGGTTGGGGTTACAGGTCAGCATTCCATTCTTAGTAGAAGGTTCTGGCATAGGCGTAGCATGTCTTTCTTCCCTCCCTCTGACTTGTGGTTCAGAGAACGGGCAGGTCAGTGGAATAGACTAGAGACCATGGTTATGCAAAGGAGCCCAATACATGGCTAGACATAAGGGATGGAGTCTTTTGGGGGGGCTGTGGGGGTGTTGGTGGCTTTGACACTAGAATACTTGGGGATCAGCAGAAAAGTCAGGTTGTCAACCCTTATCTCAGCCAGCATCCTGGGTTGGGGCTGTCCCAAATATGACTTCCCAGCACAGGAGTCCAAGACTCTCTGAGACAGTCTATCTAAGAAGATTATTTTGGCCAGGCGCTCATGCCTGTAATCCTAGCACTCTGGGAGGCCAAGGCGGGAGGATCGCTCAAGGTCAGGAGTTCGAGACAAGCCTGAGCAAGAGCCAGACCCCGTCTCTACTATAAATAGAAATAAATTTTTTTAATTGGCCAACTAAAAATATATAGAAAAGAATGAGTCGGGCATGGTGGCGCATGCCTGTAGTCCCAGCTACTTGGGAGGCTGAGGCAGGAGGATCGCTTGAGCCCAGGAGTTGGAGGTTGCTGTGAGCTAGGCTGACGCCATGGCACTCTAGCCCAGGCAACAGTGAGACTCTATCTCAAAAAAAAAAAAGATTATTTCATCCTCCCCTCCAGTGAAAAGCCACTGAGCCTGCTGAAGTGCTTCTGATTTCAAGGCCTTGTTGTTAAGGGGGTGAGATCAGCGTAGGCAGACCTGGAAAGTAGGCAGGCAGGAGGTGAGCCGGCTGTGACAGTCCTACAGATTGTTCTAAGGAGAAAGGTCCTGGCTTTTGTAATTCCAAGTTCCCCTTTCTTAGTCCATTGCCGGAGTCCCCTGTCGTCTGGATTTATTATTAGCCAAATCCCACTGCAGCAAACTGTTGCTGAATTATCCATATTCTTTCTGGCATTTAATACTGCCTGAGAATAGTGGACTCTTGACCAGAACTTTGTGTGGGAATTGGTTAAAGTGCCTTTCCTTAGGGCCACGGTTTTCATTTCCACGATGCAGCTCACAAGTGGGTGTGATAGTTATTTGAGACATTTTTGGGGATGGGAAAATTTCCGTTTTCTGAATTCAGTATCTCTGTGGTAATGTAAAAAGAGCTACTGAGAAACCCAAAGTGCTTCAGCATCTATAAAAGCCTGCAATAAGGAGCTCACATAAAGTCGGAAGCAGTAATAGCGGCTGTCAGGTTCCTTTTTCCTCTTGCTGAGCAATCTCTTTTGTTTGTTTTCAGGGCTATGAAATACACATGTTTGATAGTGCCATGAATATCACAGCTTACCTTGGGAATACTACTGACAATTTCTTTAAAATTTCCAACCTGAAGATGGGTCATAATTATACTTTCACTGTCCAAGCAAGATGCCTTTTCGGCAGCCAGATCTGCGGGGAGCCTGCCGTCCTGCTGTTCGATGAGCTGGGGTCTGGTGAGTCGCCCGTAGCTGCCAGTTTTTGTCTGCGGTTCTGGGAAAATCGCAAGAATATAGTATGATTTGATGACCATGTGTCTTTCTAAGACAGTTAAAATATTCTTTCAGCTCAAAAGAAAATCATTCATGTATCAGTTTAATCAGGTACCGATTTATTTAACAAATGCTTCCTGAACCAGGGGTGATACCAGGAGCTGGGATTATAAGGTGACCGTATTCTGAACATAAAGTACAATAAAGGCAAGGTTTTGTTTAAAAAGGAGGTTCTAGGTTAACACGAGTTTTGTTGTTTGTGTTTTCTGGGACTTCTCAGAGCCTCTAACCTGGGATCCTCCCAGTCACTAGAGTATCTCCTTATGGTGCAATCACTGATTGTATAGCCCTCCCTGTTTCTTAGCTGTGGCCGTGGGACCAGCCTCGGGCCTGGATCTCTGTCTTGGGGACATCCAGAGATGTTGGTGTTGGAGCCGTGCTAGTGGTAGAGGAAAGGACCTTTCTGTTCATACAGAAAGGCTGCTTATATCGTAGTCGCTTGGCCAGGATTTCAACAAATGTTTTGCCACTGGTCTTTTTAGTTCCATTTACTCCCAGCCAAGAACTAACCAGTGCTCCAGCCAGAATCTTGTGTGAGAGCCGCTAAACGTCCCGGCACGTAACGCTTCCCGGGGTGTGATCTCGTGCAGCGCTTATCCTTGGCGCCCTGCTGGAAGAGGGAAACCCTGCCTACCACCTCCCCCTGGGGAATCACAGTATTAATGTGTTAGAGGTTCTGGGAGGGCCCTACCGAAAAGCAAACAGCAAAATTCCTGTTGATCTAGTGTTTCCTAAATAGAGCCCCATTTTTAGGCAAAGCCAATCAGCAACCTGTGAAACATACCGTGGGAAAACCTATCGTGAGGGCCCCTGACAGCCGCCTTTACGAACCCAGGGTTCTGGGCAGAAGGACTCTCTTGTTGAGACTCTTGGCTGCATCTTGCCCCTTGGTGTTGCCTCTCCCCCTGGGAGTGGGACCAGGGCGGGAGCTCACTTAACTCCTGCTGCCTTCCCTGTGCTACCCTCCAGCCGAAGGCATTGCCTTGATTTACCACTGCATAGCTGGGATAGGTTGGGACATGTGAAATTAAGATTTTGCTGGAGTTTTTCTGGCAAGGAGAAAATGCAAGAAACTTAAATGCAGACATGAATATTGAATGGTTAGATTAGGCTTGTAAGATGAGGCTGCTTCCTCTCCCACCTTTATGTATCCCCATCAGGATGAGACCCCGGGCAGCTGCGGAGCTTTCTGTGTGAGGCAGAGGCCTTGCCCGTGCCACCCCCTGTGCTAGGGAGCAACCCCCAGCCCGTTAAGGCTCCGCATGGACACCTGGACCAAGGAGAGGCCACTCTGCTTCCTTTGCTAACGTTTGATTCTAAAGTGTCATTTTCCTGCTTCAAGTTCAGACTTTCCCTAGGATTTTTCGACATGAAAAGTGTACTCGTTTCAAAGAGACTGACTGGCCCCTACCCCGGCAGGGTGAGAGGTGAGGGATGGCTTGGCCCTAGAGCCCCAGTAGGACAAGTCTACTAGTCAGTCATCACAAAGCCAGTGTTTGTTGAAGACAATGGGAAGGGGGCATTGTTGTTAGGGTATAAACACCTAAATGGCTTTGCCAAGAGCTTTAAAAAAATGTTCAATGTATACAGAAACTTGTTTCTTTCTCTCTCTCTCTTTTTTTTACTTAAGTAAAAAAACCTCATAAAACTTCATGAGCTGTTAAGTCAGTATTGTAGTAAGGGAATCTCGTTTGTATCACTTAATGGAGCTTCAGGTAATTGCAGTTCAGAGTGACTTTGGTGCCAAGTAGGGGGAAATAATTGCAATCTCGTTAATTAGTGGTCTGATTTCACATCCTCTTATGTGAGGGGAGCAAGTGGTCTTAAGTAATAATGCTAATGAAATCAATGTTGATACCCCAACAAAGGTCTCCCTTCCAAGAGATTATCTAAATAACCAACAAGGCAGTGATTAGGAGTCTAATGTAATTACCGTATTTGCATGCACAAGGCCCTTGGTCTCTCAGCTCGTGGCAAGTAGTTGGGAAACAATCAGGCATCACGCATGTGCAGGAGGAACGTGTCACACCAGACAGGCGGTTTGGGTGGCTGTTGCCGACTGCTAGCTGTTTTGGTAGGTTGGATTCTTGAGGGGTGGCCTGGTCCCTTCTCCTGCCCTCGGGTAGGCTTATCGGCGAGAACTTTGCCTTGGCAGGTGGAGACGCGTCCGCGATTCAGGCTGCCAGGTCTACGGACGTGGCTGCCGTGGTGGTGCCCATCTTGTTCCTGATCCTGCTCAGCCTGGGGGTCGGGTTCGCCGTCCTGTACACCAAGCACCGGAGGCTGCAGAGCAGCTTCACTGCCTTTGCCAACAGCCACTACAGCTCCAGGCTGGGGTCAGCCATCTTCTCCTCGGGGGATGACCTGGGTAAGTGGGGCGAGGGGAGCCGGCTTCCTCCCAGGACAGACCCCCGCCTCCCCGAACCAAGCCAAGGGCCTGATGAGGGAACACCTACCTTCGGCTCATCTTTCGACACTAGGGAGTCATTCCTCAAGCAGCGGTTCCACTGCTTCAGATTAAAGCTAGTCAGGGCCCATAGCTTTTAACTTTTAAGTTAAAAGTTTAAATTTTAAATTAAAATTCCATGTTCTCAGTAGTGCAGTTCTGGCCTGAAGCAGGGAGCGGCTTTGTAGAAGAAATGGTAGGAACTCGCCTTGCACGGGGAGGGTAGATAGGCCCTGGGCTTTGGGGACTCCTGACTCCTGTGTGGGGAAATCCTCCAGAATGCCAGCCTCTCTGTCCCCCTTCACAGCCCTGCAGGTCTGGCATAGTCAGGTCAGAAAGTGATGCCTCCCAATCCGCTTCTATTGAAAGAGGCCCTTTCCCTCTTACTGTTTCTGTCTTTTTTGGTTTTTGTTTTTCGAGACAGAGTCTCGCTCTGTCACCTGGGCTACAGTGCCGTGGCATCAGCCTCACTCACAGCAACCTCAGACTCCTGGTCTCAGGCAATCCTCCTGCCTCAGCCTCCCGAGTAGCTGGGACTACAGGCATGCACCACTATGCCCAACTAATTTTTTCTACTTTAGTTGTCCAGCTAATTTATTTTTGGTAGAGGCAGGATCTTATTCTTGTTGAGGCTAGTCTTGAACTCCTGACCTGAAGCTATCCTCCCACCTCGGCCTCCCAGAGAGCTAGGATTACAGGCGTGAGCCACCGCACCCAGCCCCCTCTTACCGTTTCTCTTTACAGTCGCTGATGTAACCTCATCCGCCATTCCTTTATGTATTGGTAACATATAGCAAGGGGAAAAGAAAGAAATTTCCCTTTTTGAAGTCTTTAAAGGCAGTAATTCCTAAACAATGATAGAGCTAGTATACCATGTAATAAAGTGGGTGTGTCAAAAGGCTTCCCCAAGCTCAAGACTGCTTGAGTGTGAGTTTACATTTATTTTTTCTGTAAACTAGTTATAATTATTTTTCTGTGAGACATGTATGCATTCCACTGATCATATGATAATTAGCTCTGCTGCCTTTCCTTCCCAGTTTCCTTTCTTGTTTAATAAGCAAGTACTTGGACTGCCTTGCATGAATGGGGTCACTTCTTTGCTTCTGCTGTTGGGACCAAAGAAGTCAACCTGCCATGGTGCCATGCAGTAATCCCTGAATGCATATTGGGGCTCAGTTGCATAGGATTATACCAGGAGTCACAGGGGGACAGAAATTAGTCTGGGAAGCTGTCCTCAAAATACTTAACCCCCTCCAAGATCCTTTGTCTCAAGCAGTTTGGTTCAGAAGAGAAAGCAGACAGTGACATTCACGATGCTAAGTAGAGTGTAGGTAACTGAAATTGCAGAAGCTAAATCACCTATTGAGCTTTTGGGTGGATAATGAGATTCTTTTTTCTAAAAGCTTTATTTTCCTTATTTGGCTAAGTTCAAACTACCATTAAAATAAGCTTGGGCATCCATGGATGGGGAGGAGGTGACCAGGGTTGGCAGAGGGCAGCTGGGCTGGGTTTTGGAACTGATGGTCGTACCTGGCTGGCTGTGGTGTTGACTTTCCCAGTTGGGGGTTGCAATAGGATTGGAGGGGGTGGGCAGAGCGGTGGGACGTGGGGCCAGGTAAAAGTGCTAGAACTCACCAAGGCCTGACTGTTTTGTCTTTAGGGGAGGATGATGAAGATGCTCCTATGATAACTGGATTTTCAGACGACGTCCCCATGGTGATAGCCTGAAAGAGCTTTCCTCACTAGAAACCAAATGGTGTAAATATTTTATTTGATAAAGATAGTTGATGGTTTATTTTAAAAGATGCACTTTGAGTTGCAATATGTTATTTTTATATGGGCCAAAAACAAAAACGAAAAAAAAAAAAAAAAAGAAAGGAATGAATAAACTTTGTAGTAATCAACTGTGAACTTCAAACCAGGTTGATTTTAGTAACCAAATTGCTTTGATTTGACATTAATGTAGTCTTACAGGGCTGTGCTTGCTGGGCATGCTTTTAAGTCTGTGAGATAATTTTGGCTCAGTAAATTTGGCCATTCTTTTTATTTTTCTAAGACACAGAAATGTATTTAATAAAAACCTCAAGAGAGAGTGATGGGTGGAATCCCTTCTCCTTGAAAGTGTGCTAAAATTTTAAGTTTTGTTTGGCTTTGGTTTATATGAAAGTGTTTGGGTGTATTATGGGGGAAGGTTCTTTTATGTTTTTGTGTTAATTTATTGGGACTCTGTATAAGGCCAGACTTCAGTGTCATCGGACACCACATGTGTTACGAGCCCCTCACCCCTAGGGTTAGGGGTGAGGAAAGAAGCATTTTGGTTGCCGTTCCAGAAGTAATCCGTTTTTATTCACTTGTGTGTCATGCAATGGTCTTTGGCAGGAGAGAGCACTGAGTCATTCTGGATTTCAGTTAGACAGAGCCACAGCCTGGGGAGCCCTGCAAGCCAACAGCTTCCGCTCTTAATAATTGGTGGAATTTTACTGTATATGCCTCTGCCTCTGTACAAGATGTAGCATTGAAAGCTACAAAATGATAACACTGCTTTGTTATACACTGGTTTCATTGTCATTGCAAAAAAGTCACCCTGGTTATGGGAGAGAGTTCTAGATCTATGCCATGATAGATAACACTGGCAAATATAGCATGTAATTTTTCCATTTTCCATTTTTTTTTGTTTTTGCTTGTCACTGAAGAATCTCGAATGTAAAATTTTGTATTTGGGTTGAGGTGGCCACTTACTGTCCTTAAAAGTCCATGCTGATATATGCAGTCGTTTTGAATTGGGTCAGTGCCTTCTCTTTTTGTTTCTTTTCTTCCAGCTCCCTCGCCTGTGCCCCTACCCGATCTAACAAGAAAGTGCTCTACACTCTCACAGAGATAGAAGAGATCTAAAAGTTTGAGACCACTCCATCCCATTAACAATAGCCACAAACATGAGGGGGTTTGTTCATTTATTCTCTCTGTAAAACAAACTGTGCTTTTTTTCTCCTTCTGCTTTTAAAATGCCACCCCTGTATTCCAATCATGGCCACTTGATAGTTATGTAGACTCTATCTGGGCTGATGCCCACCCTTTAGACGTAGTGTAGTAGTCCCCAGTGTGTGGCATTGTTGTGACTTGTACTGTATGAGCCTCACTGCACAGTTCCCTCCCCGCAAGAAGCAGTGGGCTCTGGGAATATTCCAAAGTCATGCCTCTAAACATGTGTCCTTTATATGCAAGCGTTGTAAGACCCCATGCCACCTTAGGTGCAACGTATCACCTTCCCACAAGTGTCTGGTATCATTCTTGGGTGATAACATAGTTACATTCTACCTAGGGATTGTTCGGAAAACAAAGAGCTAATTATATGTTTTAGTTTTTAAAATGTTTGTTTATGTGTTTTTTAGTTGAGGAATATTTTAAACTGTAGGCATTTAGTGTGCCATATAGGTAGGGCTGTACTTCATTTTAACAAGTGGTGGTAATCAAGAGCTTTCTTCCAGCGTATTTTCTCTTTTCCTATCGTCCTCCTTTTTTAAAGACTGGAATTTCTTTGGCTTTATCTTTTCTTATCCTGGAGTTTTGCACAAGCCTCCAAGCCCTACCACCTCTCCTTTAATAAGCTCTTTAAGTAGCTGAAAGATTAACAATCTGGTGGGAGGCAAGTCATTTAATTGAACCACTAGAAAGTGTATTTTCTTCTTTTCTTTCTCTGCCAACTTCTTGGTGGCATTTGTAAAAGCTATGATATAAAAGGCTCTGAGATGTTATTTTCAATTATTCCATAGGCAAGCCTTTTTACAGAGCATATGTCTCTAGTTGGCAGCTTGAGATATTTCGAGCACCCACTTCTAGTTACCAGTGCCTCCCAATGCTTAGTACACAGTACTGTATAGACTGGCCATCACCCCTCTCCCTGGAAAATGCCACTGTGCTGTTTGAAAAAAAAGCAGCCTTTTAGGGCTAGAGTATTTTATATAAACAGAAGAGCTAAGTTCCTGAAGACTAAGCTAGATAGTTGCAGCTATGTGTAAATTGTATATTTTTATGAACTTTTGAAGCACGCACTCCTATTTCCCTCTGCATAGCTTTGTGGGGATTTGATGTATATATGCTGTCTGCAAGAGTACAGAGGTTGGAGTGACAAGAGGAAATGAAAACAAATATTTCATGCAGCCTTTGAAGGTGACCAGATAACTATCTTCACTGTGACCAGTTGGAGCCCCTGGTTGCTCGTGAAGAAGGGGCTTTTGTACCTTGATGGAGATGTCACTTTGAAAGTTTACACTGTGCAGGGAGAAGGTTGTCTTCTCTCCCAGAATACATTAGAATGTCAGATGCCTGCAGCCATGTGGACCACTATGGGCCACCAAAACCTGGTGGGCAGGGGGATTGTGTGAGTTTTCTCTGGAAGCTGATTTTGCCCTTGGATGTATTGAGCCTTATGAGACATGGGTCCATGTGGGTATAGTGACAGAGAGTAGAGTTTTACGGAGGATTCCAGGGAGAGGCCATGTCTATGATACCTGTTTCCAGACAGGTGAGAAGCTGTAGTAACTACAGGCCACCCTGGCAAGCTGGGTAAATAGTTATGATTCTGGGTAACTGGTTAAAACTTCTGACTTTTGGAAGAGTGGTTCTTGGGGTTGTGTCTCTGGTGGTATCACTAGGGATGTTCGGAGGAGGGACACACAGCTACATGCTCTCCCCTGCCTGTCATGTGTGGCCACTAGATTAAGCTATACTCAACTATTTAGGGAATGTGACCTTTTTGAAAGCAGTGGCCATTTTCGGGGGAATTGGGAGAGCAATATAGTATGATGAGCCTGTGTAGGTAAGCGCTCATTTCTGCCTGGGGGATCCTGCCTTCAGATACCTGTCCAATGGTCACTGCAACTGCTAAGATTGTTTTCCCAGTACTTTCTTAGAGGGCAGAAACCCTGTGCTGTCAGGTTTGGTTAGTCCCTTTCCCACTAAGGGGGTCATAGTGAATCTCCAAGAATTCTCTTCCTTCAGCAGACAGTTGGGGGAAACCCAAAGAGAAGGGATCCATTAAGAGAACCAAACTGAAAACCACCCCCGTATTGATTTTAGCAATTGACTCTAAAGCTCTGTGCAGAATCTTGCGTTGGGACTGTATCTTGACATTCTTAATGACGTTATTTTTCTGAACTGGAGTGTGTGCTGCCTTTCAGGTACAATTTTTGTGTAATAAAAGCCAGTGCATTAAGTTTATATAGACTACTTTCTATGCAAGACTGAGATATGGAATAGATAGCAAGAGATATGTACTGCTGGGTACCCGGACAATATGTTTGTTTTCAGAAGGAGTACCACTACCGAACATGGGTTGAGGGAGGATAGATTACACATATGTTTCTGCCCACTAATTTTGAGCAGCCATATTATGAATTAAATCATCAGAGCCAAGTAATAACCCAAGAATGGTATTAGTTTCATGTGTAATAGCTCAAATGGAACAAGCATGAATGCTGAAGTGGAACATTACCCTCAGATATTCCATGTCACTTCTCATTTAAGGACTCTTGTTATGAATTATTAGAAACTTTAGGCAAAAATCAAAAGTATTTGCAGCAAAATAAAGGCCTATTTTGCTCTTATTTAAAGTGAAACACTGTAATACTTGTTTCTCTCCAAAGTGATATTAGGTATTTATAATTTCAATTGCCTGGATAAGTTTCCAAGTCACTGATTTCTGCTGAAGATTTTACTATATTGTTGCATAATTTTAAGATAATTTTTGTCTCGATGTCAACTTTTTTCACTGAATAAAAATTTAACTGGGTCAAGAAAACTTGTCTGTTTGAAAATCGACTCTCTACGTGTGTCTTGAGTTGTTCTTCTGAGTGCAATAAAGATGGCTAACACAGTCTCCAAACACCATTTGACTCGTCCGTTTTAAAAGGGTGTTTATTTCATAGATGAGAGAACACTAAGACCTGGAATAATTTTGTTATTAACAGGCTGGTCTCAGATGGTGGATCCTTGAAGAACACGCTGTCGTTGTGTTGGCTGAGGAGGGGGAGACGTGACGGCTGTTTGGAAGTAAATAGAATTATTCCATAGGGGCAACAACTAAAGTGGCTCCCTTAAAGCTGTAACTGCATTTGCTAAGAGACAGTTTGCTAAGAAGGCAATTTTCAAATCTAAGAGAAGAAAGCACAGCAGCGTAGATGAGCTGTGTGTCTAAGAGCACTTTCAGGAGGCTTCCGTAGACAGGTCTTGTGAAGAGTGTCGCACCTGGGCAGGTGCATGGCAAATGGACAGGACTGCAGGGTGTGGAGCTGAGGCAGGAGGTGGCAGGTTTTTAAAATTTTTTTTTCTTCCCGAGATAGAGTCTCACTCTGTTGCCCAGGCTAGAGTGCCGTGGTGTCAGCCTAGCTCACAGCAACCTCAAATTCCTGGGCTCAGGCGATCCTCCTGCCTCAGCCTCCCGAGTAGCTGGGACTACAGGCATGTGCCACCATGCCCAGCTAATTTTTTCTGTATATATTTTTAGTTGGCCCGCTAATCTCTTTCTATTTTTAGTAGAGATAGGGTCTCGCTGTTGCTCATGCTGGTCTCGAACTGACCTTGAGCGATCCTCCGGCCTCGGCCTCCCAGAGTGCTAGGATTACAGGCATGAGCCACAATGCCCACCTGGGGTTCTTAAAATTTTAAGAGATCTGATAATGCAGCTTTTGTTTAGATATTGAGCCAAAGAAAAATCTTGAAGTATTATCATCCAGTTTCATGGAAAAGGAAAAGAGGCACAGAAGGGTTAAGTAATTTGCTCATGGGACACCAGAGAGTAGACAGCAAAACCAGCTTTTAATCCCAGGTACTTCTGGTCCCAGATCCTGTTCCAAATCACTGTGCCATGCTGCCTTACATCACCATTCAGTGTCAGAACACATCATGCCAACGCACTGCACCAAGCAGAATCCCCAGGGGAGACCGGCCACCTGGATGAATCCACCTGGTCATGGCTGAGCCCTTAGGTTTTCAGGCTCAGATAATGTTTGTGAGTGCACGATTGTGAACCCATCTCTCGTGGCCAAACTCACTTTAGCCAACCTCAGGAGACTGGTGTGCAGCATCATGCACGTTTATTAAGTCACCCTGGGAAAGAGTCCTGTCACAACATCAGCACCACCTGTGCATTCTCCACCGGTGGGGAGATCTACCCATGGAGCCCGTCGCAACTAGAAGGTTGCTTGGTGATCAGGGGTGAAGAAAAAAAACAGTAGGAGGGGTCTGGGCTAGGGTAGTGGTTGCCCAATAAGTAGTGAATGAATGAGCGAATGTTTGACACTCCACAGCGGGAATAATGTACTCCCTGTGAACTAAGCATTGAGACCTTCAGGTTACATCTCCCTGTTACCATTTCTGTTTCAGAAGGTCTTTTCAGTGGGGCTAATATTTGAAGTCCATTCACCGCAGTTCCCCTGGCCTGGGCTTGGGCACTGCTCGTATTGGCCGCTCTGACTCATTTTTTTCTCTGTGTTGTTGAGCAAACCCTCCCTGTCACCAAAAAACATTCTGGAGCTAATATTAATGCAGTCAGACTGGGCTACAAGAGAATCTTCCTGGTTTGAGAACTCTTGTATCTGTCAGATTATTCTATTTATTATGTGTTGATTCTAAAGTGTGTATGGGAGGAACTTTCTTGAGTGCTAGGAGGTACCCCAGTGTAGCTCCCAAATTCTGACTACACCTTGTCAGCTCTGATTAGCTGGCTCCCTGACCCACAGCAAATTAAAAATGGGTTGAAGCAGCTAAAAGCAAATACCCTGAAAGCAGAGAATAACCTTAGAGTTCAACTGCTGTAAAATCTATGTTAGAGATAGAGGAACCCCAAAGAATGCAATTCACTGGGGCCACAGCATAGGGCCAGCGTCCTGTAATTAAGGAGCCTCTCAGATTAGAATAATTATAGTTCCTTCTATTGAGCCGCTGTTCTTTGCTAGTCACTGTGCTAAATTCTATATAATTTTTTTTTTGAATTCTAAAAGTGATCCTATGATTTGGATATTAATTTTTGTTTGAAAAAAAAAAGTCTTAAGAAAGGTTGAGTAACTTCTCCAAGGTCTCGCATAAGTGGCAGAGTCGAAATAATCTAGATTCATTGCATCCTTAAACTGCTGCTCTGAACTGGCATGCTGTTTTGCCCTGTTAGTATAATATTAGAGATCTGTAATAATGGTACTGTCTGTCTAGAAATTCCAAGGATACAGGTAATACATTTTTAAAGGATTCTCACTAGAAAGATTAAAAACAATGTTTGGAGACATAAAGAAGTGTACTTAGATTTTTTTGCCAAGTCATTTATGTGGAACACAATATTCTCAACTGATGGTAGCTCAATGAAGCCTTTATTCATTTATTTATTTTATTATTATTGAGACAGAGTCTTGCTCTGTGATCCAGGCTAGAGTGCCATGGCATCAGTCTAGCTCACAGCAACCTCCAGCTCCTGGACTCAAGTGATCCTCCTGCCTCAGCCTCCTGAGTAGCTGGGACTACAGGCACACCACCGCACCTAGCTAATTTTTCTATTTTTAGTAGAGATGGGCTCTCACTCTTGTTCAGGCTGACTTTTTTTTTTTTAACTGGAAAATGTTTTTGCAAAGAATTCAGTAATTAGGAGCACTGAGGATTCTTTTGCTCTGCAACAAACCCAGGTAGATTTTATCAAAATCTTTTGCATCTTGGGAAAAGAATGTTTAGCAAACATTTTATTCATATAAATATATATATATATATATATATATATATACACACACAATGAGGCAAGTCATTGCAGTATATTTTGTTAGGGTGATAATTGGGTTAGCATGAGACCATCGGGGTCCCGGCAAAAGGAGGTGGCTGCCATTCTTTTCATCCAACCCCAACTGGCTTTGATGCTAGTGCCCCATTAATTTTTTAAGAAGATTATGTGTAGGGTAATTTGAGCCTCCAACAATTTACAGAACAAATGATATTATGCTTTAAAAAATGCTAATGTTAACAATTGTAATGTTGCAACCCTCTTTAATGCCAAAATGACAATTGGTAATGTTTGCGAATATTTGTATGGAAGCAATGACATTTCATACTTAAAACTCAGCATCATCGGCAAACTTTGAGGAAGAAAAAAGACTCAGATTTAAATGTAAATCAGCCTTTTATGAAATTTGCCCTTTGGTTGTACACCAATCTGTAAAGCCTTCAAGATCGATCAAACAAAGAAGTTTCATAATTAAAACTTATTTTTCAACCTTTCTCTAGCAAAGGCAGAACGTATTAATTATCCAGGGATTGATCAAGCCCTAGATGGTGCAGAACTGTCTGGGGGGTGTTTGTGTGCCTGTGTTTTATGGGGTTCTTCATAGGCAGTAGAAGAACAACATAAGAACTTCACACTCTTGGCTTCATGAACACGCCTTATTTTGGACCCCAAACAACTTGACTGCTCCGTAGAATTAGCACCTTCAAAGGAGGAAGTTTTATCCATATTGAGGTGAGTCAAGGGAATACAATTAAGACTGAAGACAATGTTCCCAAAAGGTAGTCCAAAAATGTTTTGAGTGATGGCAATACTGCAGCAATAAGTAGCGACATCAGACATGTAATTGCTACGTGTCAGATGGTATTCTGAGAGTTTGTTATATATTAACTCATTTACTCCTCACAACAGCCCTAAAGGTGGTCATTATTCTCATACCTAAGGAAACTGAAGCACAGAAAGGTTAAGAAGTTCAGCCAAGGTCACAAGAGCTAATAAGTGGCAGACGTGAGATTTGAACACAGGTACCTTGGCTCCAGAAAATGTGCTTTCAATTACTTCATGGTGTGGCCCCTCCAAGTGACCCTTTTGATAGGGTGAATACATCAGGAGTTTCTATTAACCAGCCAGTTTACTTTTTTTAAATACAGTGATGTTCTTGGGGGGGGGATTATAAAAGGAAGTTGTATTCATTATAGAAATTTGGGACAAAACACCAAGAAGAAAATGAGATACCCAGGTAATCCCGGAGATGACCACTGTTAACATCTGGTGAGTGTCTGATATGGTTTACCTGTTTGGTCCTTCCAAATCTCACGTGGACATTTGATCCCTGGCGTTGGATGTGGGGCCTGGTGGGAGGTGTTTGGGTCATGAGGGCAGATCCCTCGTGAATGGCTTGGTGTCCTCCCGGCTATAATGAGTGAGTTCTTGCTTTATTAGTTCGCACGAGAGAGCTGGTTGTTCCAAGGAGCCTGGCACTATGTCCTTCCTCTCTTGCTCACTCTCACCATGTGACACCCCGGCTTCTCCTTTGCCTCCCACCTTGATTGGAAGCTCCCTGAAACCCTCACCAGAAGCAGGTGCTGGCGCTATGCTTCCTGTACAGCCTGCAGAACCGTGAGCCAAATAAACCACATTTCTTTATCAACTACCCGGCCTCAGGTATTTTCTTTATGACAACACAAAACAGACTAACACAGTGTCCTTCTATCACTTTATTCTATACGAGGAGCAACTGCATCTGCGTACAGCTCTGTTGTTGTAAATAGGACTAAGTGCACGCGGAGGAGTGTCCGAATCTCTTGTCGATTCTCTTCGGTCTTGATTCCATCTACAAAGGCAAGTATGGATTCAGATACCAGAAGCAGAGCGGTATCTTCTTCCCTGTAAGCAGTTTTGATACAGACTTACTGAGAAGACACAGTGCAACGAGGGGATTGTCACCATGCCACCAGCTGCATCTCTCCCCGTCCTATCATTCCAGTCAAGTGCTTGAGTCATTTCCCACACTAATGGAGCTCACGGGAGGATTCATTTGAGTCACCTGTTACCTCTGGCTCACCAAGTTTTCCTTATTCAGAGTGTTGCTGCTTGGAAGATGGGAGAAGCAGCTATCAGTACATCCCTCCAAAGGAAGTAGGCAGCATAAGTAGGCACAAGAGAACATAAGCAGCAGATGGGTTGCTGACATAGCTGTCAAATGCAGCATGCTCAGTACAAAAGGAACCTGGCTGGCCAACGGGGGTGTGTCTGAACTCTAGGAAGAGAAGGGGATGTCTAAAGTCTGCTAACGGCTGGGTGGCGGGACCGGTTTGCACATGTGTATGTGATGGGGAGGGAAAAAGAGAAGGAGTTGAAAGGAGCTTTGAAGGTATTTAGTGTTGGATCGTGAATACTTTCTCCATTTCAACTGGGAACGGAAATGCATTAAATGGCAAAACAGTTTTCCTAAGTATTAAATTGCAGCACGAGGATATTACAGAGATTATTATGCCAGAGCTAGAGGGTATAAAGTGTGGATTCTATGTGAATAGACGCTAAAGCCCCTATTGAAATCTGTTGTACATGTCTGCAGTCTGTAGGATAGAGAGGCATCAAGTAGTGGAAAGAGAATTAGGAGGACTGAGTAGTTTCTGGAGAAATTCACAATTAATTTCAGGTCTCAGGCTCTAACTGGCAAGATTCAAAACCCCCTGGTCAGTAGGGCACCTGATGCATGCATCCAATGTCAACATTTGTTCAAGAAATCCGGCACTTCCGCTGTATCTAGTCCTACGTTAGCCACTGGGAATATAATACAGCATAGGACAGGTGTCATTCTTGCTCTCTAGAGCAACATATAGTAACACCTCAGCATTGAGAGGTCATTTTGTGTCTTGTAAACGATTTTATACAAGAGGCGATGGAGATTAAGGATGTTAAATGACTTTCCCAAGAGCTCAGCTAATCAGATAATCAGTTTAATCCTAAAACCCTGAAGTGAAACCTGGGCCTGCGCATCCATCCCATGATTCTTTGGGGCGAGGTCTTAGGCTCCAGTTTGATTTCCAGCATAAGCCACAGCCTCCAACCCAGCTTCTCACAGAAACTCTTTGTTGGGGTGGAAGAGTTGTGTTGTTGGCTACTTACCCAGATTCTATTAATAACATGACACCTTGTTTCCTTTGGCCATTGTTTTTTACACATAGACTTCCTCGAATGGAAGGAGGGATGAATGGAAGGATCCCAGTAGCCAAATACTGCTGTATAACCTAACACTATTCTGTTATTTTATACTAGGGAAATGAAAGCTGATTGTAATGATCTCAGCAACATGTATGAAAGTAGGCAATCTTTTTCTTTTTTTTTATTTATAAAACACACATAGAAAATACAGTTTTCATAACCCACCTTTTAAGATTTTGCCAGGATTTTTCAGTTCCTGCTTTTAGTGGAGCATATATTATATGTCCATCTTAACCATTTCACCCTGAACTCTACAGTAGCGTTCATACTGAAAATGAGCCTCTAAAACATAAATTAACAAGTTGATTTTCCTTCTTGTTCTGAACCTCATAGGTGGGATTCCTTCTCCCTGCCTCATCCTTTCCACAGCCCTGGAAACAATGGTGCAAACAGCTGTATCCTATACCCATCTGACTGTAGGTTGATGTGAACATAGCATCATTCCTCAAAGAACCATGTAAGAGCAAGGGATGGAGTCCTTCCCTGAATGCTTCTTGCCCGTCAGCTTCTATAATAGGAGTACCAGCAGGATGGAAAGTGAAAAATGCATCCTTGAGTCCAGGCTAGGCTAGCTTCTTGCCATGTGTCATTCTTTTTTTTTTTTTTTTTTCTTTTTCTTTTTTTTTTTTTTTTGAGACAGAGTCTCACTTTTTGCCCATGCTAGAGTGTTGTGGCATCAGCCTAGCTCACAGCAACCTCAAACTCCTGGGCTCTAGCAATCCTCCTGCCTCAGCCTCCCGAGTAGCTGAGACTACAGGCATGCGCCACCATGCCCAGCTAATTTTTTCTATATATTTTTAGTTGGCCAATTAATTTCTTTCTATTTTTAGTAGAGATGGGGTCTCGCTCTTGATCAGGCTGGTTTTGAACTCCTGACCCTGAGCGATCCTCCTGGCTCAGCCTCCCAGAGTGCTAGGATTACAGGCATGAGCTACCATGCCCAGCCACCATTTAAAGGGTAGCTCTCTCCTGCTAATCTCCCAGGTTGGGCTGCATGAAAGAATGACATATACATGTGGCCAGAGGTATGACGTGGTTTGTTACCAAAGCAAATCACATGGGAGGACTCATTAGAAAATGTTTTGATTGTAGAGATCCATGGCTATTGGAACCTTTTGATGGGAAATTCATTTTACCTTCTTACCTGGTAAAAATTCCCTTAACTTTTATTTTGGATGGCAAAATTAAGTTCTCTAAAATTAAAGACCACATTGTCTACTTCTTTTCTATCACTGACACTACATTACCCTGAATTTAAGATTATTTTGGAAATGCTTTTTGGGTGTATGGATGGATGAGCAGATAATCTCTGCCATTTGTTGAAGACCAGATGTGCCTGGCACTGCCCTATCCTTTAATATGAAAATTCCTTCAAAGTAAAAATACAATCATCTCATTGTACATAGACAATTAAGCTAGTTTTGAGCCCAGGTCTATCTGACCCAGAGGTTAATCCCATTGTGCTGGGTAGTAGATGGTCTGATTTTATGGAATCAATGTTTGCTTTTTGAATGTTTCCTGTGTTCAGAGCCCTGGGTGTTCCAGGGGGAGATACTAAGTCATTAAGTATGAAATGTCTGATTTCGAATAAAAAATGTAGCTTATTATATCTCACACAAGAAGCAGTGCAATTAATCAAACTATGCACCTAAACTATTGACACAGTTTTGCCATCTCAACTGGAGCTTGTTTATGCCAGCAGTGAAGAACCATGGGGAGCAAGTGGCAGTGAAATGGCTAAAGGTGTTTTCCACAGCTTGTTGAGAATTGAATATTTGTCCCTGCAACAAGCAGTCCAAAGCCTGGAAGAAGTGGTAGTCAGTTGGCGCAAGGTCTGGTGAATACAGTGGATGACAGAGAGTTTCCAAGACCAGCCTCTATAGCCTGAGCATTGTTTGTGCGACATGTGGTGGAACACTGTCTTGAAAGAGGATTGGCCTGTCTTTGTTGACCAATGTAGGCTGCTTAATCACAAATTTCCTCATCATTTCGTCCAATTTGTGGCAGTAGACATCCTCTGCAATGGATTGACCAGGTTTCATGAAGCTGCAGTGGATAATAATACGAGTGCTGGACCACCAAATAGACATCATTAGCTTCTTTTGATGAATATTTGGTGTTGGACTGTGTTTCAGCACTTCATCTTTATCCAAATATTGTGTCAAATGCTTGCAGTTGTCAAAAAGAATCCATTTTTCATTGCAAATAATATTACAGTGTAGAAATGGTTCACCTTTATGTTGTGACCCCAAGGTAAGGCAAGCTTTGAGATGATTTCTCTTCTGACATTCATTTAATTCACGTGGAATCCATCTATCCAGATTCTTTACCTTGCTGATTTGTTTCAAATGGTCCAATATTGTTGGAATAGTAACGTCAAACCTTGCTGCTGCTAATTCACACATAAGTTGAGATGGATTTGCTGCTACTACAGCTTTCAGCTCATCATTATCCACCTTGGTCTCAGGTCGCCCACGCAGCTCATTTTCAAGATTAAAATCAGAATGGAACTTCTCAAACCATACTGTGTGTTCATTAGCCACATCCTTCCCAAACATTTCATCGCTATTTCGAGCTGTAGACGCTACATTGGTTCCACAACGGAACTCATACTCGAAAATAACACACATTTTTGACTCAACCACGGTTTCACAAAAATTGCTCTAAAAAAATTGAAAGATAATCACAAGCCAAAAACATCCGAAAGACTGAGGATGTACCTTCACAATAAACATAAAACAAGAAGTGTCAAAGTGAAATGTCAGAGATATCAACTGTCAAACTTAGTACTTAAGGAAATGAGACATTTCATACTTAATAACCTAACAGGCGAAGACGGAACAATTGTGTCTTGCAGGAGCTACCAAGGCATGGAATGGTGAGTCCAGAGATTTATGTGACTTTCCTATCTCCTTGTATTAGTCACTAGGGTAGAACCAGCAGGATATATATTTTTTCATAAGGAATTGGCTCACAAAATCATGGAGGCTAAGAAGTTCCACAATCTACTGCTTGTAAGCTGCAGACCCAAGAAAGCTGGTGGTGTAATTTATTCCAAAGGATGAGAAACACGGGAGCTGATGGTGTAACTCCCAGCCTGAGGGCCAGAGAAGATGAGATGAGATGACCCAGCTCAAGCAGGCAAATTCCTCCTTTCTCCACCATTCTATGGGTAGATGCTCTACTGATTCAAATGGAAACACCCTCACAGACACACCCTGAAATAATGTTTAATCTGGCACCAGACAGTCAAGTTGATACCTAAAATTAACCATCACATTCCTCATTTGAGCATGATAGACACCGACACACATACAGGCACAGAGAGGTTAATCTCTTTTATATAACTATATGATCTTTAATATTTCTTACTGCTGCAAAACTTGGTGATACATTGGACAGTTTAGAATGAATGGACACATTCCTAAGACATAGCAAACTTTCCGAATAAGGGCCAGAGGAAGGCAGTCCTTTGGAACTCACCCTTCCTGAAAAGCCATTCTAAGCTCGTGTGCTGTTGCTCTTCACCATAAGATATGTGGGCCCGAGTGGCTGTGATAGGGGGAGACTGCACAGAACGTGACCTCTCCACTACAGGACACACGTCACCCCGGTGGGGAGCTTGGTGGGGAGAGCACAAAAGTGAAGACCATTGATCTTACCCAAAAGTGGGCATGCTTTTATGGAATAAAACCTGTCATTTGTCAGCCTTGGATCCTCAGTGAAGGTTGGGGGCAGGGGCAGGGTGAAGAAGTAGAAAACACAGAATCTTTTATATGGACTTCCTCACCTGTTTTGTTTCCACAGAGCCTAGAACAGTCCTTGACACTTAGGGAATGTGTTGAATGAATGAAGGGATGAATTAACCTGTTCTTGAAGAGTGAGTCAGTTAGTATGAGGCTCAGCTGCATACAACCTAAAACCCACGGAACAGTGGTTTTAAAAGGCAGGGATTGGATAATATGTATGTTTGTTTTCATGTAAAAGAAGTCTTGGGTTGATATAGAAACTTCAGCCACTAAAGATCCAGGTTTTCCCCATCTTTCTGCGCCACCAACCTCAGTGTGGCTTTCTTCCTTTAGTGCATTGTCTGCACTCTGCATGGGGCTCCTGTTCAGCCACCATGTCCAAGGGCCAGGCATTGAGCAAGAGGAAGAGAAAAGTCCAGAAGGGTACCCCAAAGATGCGTTGGCTCCTTTTCAAGAGTTTTCCCAGAATCTGCACTTAACAACTCTTGTTTGTGTTTCCTTGGGCTCCCCTTTCTGCAAGGAGTCTGGAAAATGTGTGCATTTAGTGTGGCTGCTTGCCGCTTCCAGAAGTGGAAGGGAGAAGGAGAGAATAGGTGTGGAGCAGGCAACTGGTGATCATTGCCCTATCATCTTTGATAGATAAAAGTAAAACAAGGCTGGGTGCAGTGGGTCACACCTGTAATCCCAGCACTTTGGGAGGCCAGGGCAGGAGGATCACTTGAACCCAGGAGGTCAAGACCAGCCTTGGCAATAAGAACGAGATCCCACCTCTGCAAAAAATTTTAAAAATTAGCCAAGTGTGGTGGCACATGCCTATAGTCCCAGCTGCTTGGGAGGCTGAGTTGGGAGGATCGCTTGAGCCCAGGAGTTGAAGGCTGCAGTGAGCTATGATGATGCCACTGCTCTCTAGCCTGGGTCACAGAGTGAGACCCATTTATTAAATTTTTTTAATGTAAAACAAATGAAAAGTTAGAAAACAAATCAAACCAGTTTATATAGAGGACCAGGTTAGACAGGGTGGCTCTGAGGGAGCTGAGGGGGGTAGGAGGAGGGGGAGAGTACGGGCTGAGGTGTCAGCCTGCCTCTGTGCTTACTGGCTCTGTGACATTGAGACCATTCGCCAGGTCTCTTCTATGCCTTAGTTCTCTTGTCCATGAAGTGGAATAACATGCAAGCGGAGCCCACAGGGTTGTTGGGAGGTCTGAAAGAAATAGATGTGCACGTGTTTCTGAACTGGAAGGCGCTGTATGAATACAGCCTCCATAGGTGTCTGGAGAAAGGGGACTGTGTGCAGGGAATGGCCACTCTAGCCCAGCCTGGTACCTCTTGTGGCTGACGCCACTGCACTGCACTCGCCAGTTTTTGTGCCACACATTTCATCACCCAGTCTTACTTCTGTCTTCGGTTGCTTCATCTGGGAAAACCTCTTCTCCCTAATGAGGTTGTAAGGGATCTCCTTGAGTGCAGAGATCACTATTTTGCAAACCCCGCGGGGGGGCGGGGGGGGGGGGACATGCCATACCCAGAGAACTCAACACAGCTAGCACTGGCCCTAGACGTAAGGGGCATGAAGGTAGAGCAAGGCTCAGGGTGATTCTGACGTTCCCAGCCTGTAAAACTGGGGGGCTGGCTGACGCTATGAACCAGGATGGGAGAGTGAGAGGGAGGCCAGGGCTGGGGACGGTGGGGATTCTGTTTTGGAAATGTTGAGTTTGAAGGGCTCCTGGCATTTCCAGGCAGAGTCGACTGGTTGACAGCTGGCTTCTTTCATTCAGCAAACATTTGCTGAGACACTGTGTACCAGGCACGCTCCAGGGGTTGGAGATAGCACAGTGAACAAAACGAGCAAAAACGCCTGTCTTCGGGGAGCTTCGCCCCAAGCAGAGGGAGACACAGATAAACGCGAGATTACTGAATGGCACGGCGTGTCTGAAGGTGGTAAGTGCTACGGGAGGGGGTGGAACAGAGCTCAGAAAGAAGAACGGAACCTGTGGGAGTGTTGGGGGAGGGCGGTTTAGACAGTTTTTGTAGTTCGGAGCCAGAGCCAGGCTGGAGATGTTTGCTGGAGATTTGTATTTGGAATGGTGGCAGTCAGAGGGATGGGCAATTGGAAAAGTCTAGAGAGAGGTGTCAGGAGTGAGAGGAGATCTCAAAGGAACCATGTGTGTCAGGACACTTCCACCGTCAAGGAGCCTGGGACAAACTGTGCCCGGGAGGCCAGAGAGGCGAGTGGAGAGCAGGTGTGCTCGGGAACCAGGGGGCACAGAGACCAGAGGAGGCAGCGGCCAGTTCTGTCACTTACCGCATGGAGCCCAGGGATGAGGACTGTGGAGCAGCTCCTCCCCGCCAGGCACCTTTGCTTGCGTTTTTCATGCAGAATCACACAATATGCGTGGACGCTAGACTAGTGTGGACGCTAGACTAGTGTGGACGCTAGACGCAGGGAATGGGAGGTGGGGAGAAGAAGTGACTTTAGCTCCTCTTTCCAAATGTTTGAGAAAGCAAGAAATAGGACAGTAGGTTCAATGTGAGAAAAGATCAAGGGAAGGAATCCAATGGCCCGGGGAAGGCAGGGGCAGGTTTCGTGGCAGGGGGCTGACGGGAAGTGTGGACGGCCTGGAGAGCAGGAGGTTGGCCCTGCAGCCTGTGCCCAGCGGCTCAGTTGTCACCGCTTTGCTGCCTGCACCCCCACCTGTCTCAGAACGTCATCATCTTGTTCAGACGTGTCCTTTCTCTGGAACTAGATGGAGCTGGGCCCAGCACTAGCACAGCGTCCAGACAGATACTGGCTGCTCCAGAATGTTTGCTGCTGCTGCCGAACGTGCAGAAAGAGGGCCCAGATTGTCTGAGTCCGTTTGGGTGCTATAACAGAATACTACAGCCTGGGCGGCTTATAAACAACAGAAACGTATTCCTCACAGTTCTGGAGGCTGGCAAGTCTGAAACCAAGGTGCCTGCAGATTCGTGTCTGGTGAGGGCTTGCTTCCTGGTTCGTAGAATTCTCACTGTGTCTTCACATGGCAAAAGGCGCGGGGGTGAGGGAACTCGCAGGGTCGCTTTTATAAGGGCGCTAATCCCATTCATGAGGGCTCCATCCTTATGGCCTTCTAATCACCGTGCAGAAGACCCCACCTCCTTTACCACCATGTTGGGGATCAGGTTTCCACCTGTACATTCCGGGGGGGGGGGAGGGATATGCACATTCAGTCTCTAGCATGGGTCCTGGGGGGGGATACGCACATTCAGTCTCTAGCACCCGTCACTATAGCACAAGGGAGAGGGGACTGGCGGTGGGTGCCTGACTGGGAGGAGAGGACAGGACATCCCCTCCACGCTGTGCAGAGGGGAGGGAGCCGTTCTGTTTCTCTCAGCGTCCGGCTATGGTCCTGGGTCAGAGCGGGCCTTGCAAGCCCCTGACCACTGTCTCTCCTCCCAAGCGAGTGGAAAGAGACCTGCTTTCAGCAGTCCCCTGCTTTCATTTAACATTTGCTCATCTGTCCTGTCCCCAGCACCACACTGGGCACTGGGGATGCAGGGACAGAGGAGGGAGCCAGCATTACCAGGTCCTGGGACAGAGGCAGGCACACAACACCATGGGGGCATCAAATAGGGAGGAAAACAGCCCAATATCTGGGGAAGTTGCTGAGACTTCAGGGCGGAATTGGCATTTGACCTGGGCCATGAGGAATGAGGAGTTTTCCTAGTGGGGGAAAGGGGTGAGGGTGGGTGTGGCAGGTGTTGGAGTCACAGGCTTGGGGACAAGGTTGGGGGGGAGTGGGGGAGAAGGTGCTGGGGCCAGAGGCAGAAGGACTGAAGAGACTTTATGGGAGAAAGCCTCCCGCCCCTCTCCTCACCCCTCCTTTGACAATGCTTCCAGAGGACCAAAGCTCATGGTGGCTGGGAATGCAAGGTCCTAGAACTTCGTATCTGGTTTATGTGGTCCACCCCCTCATTTTACACCAGAAGAAACTGAGGCATGTCTGTGTGATAGGACATGCTAGAAACTTCCTATGGAAAACCAGCAGCAGCATCCAAGTCCAGAGCAAAGTGTATTGGAACCAGCACTTGCTTTTCTCACAGTCCTCCAGAAAGGCAGCTCTGGGCTCAGAGGACCTTGAACTTGCTCCAAATCTTCAGATCTTACGTCTCCTAGTTCTGACTTCCGTTTTCTCCTGTGTCTCACGGTCAGGGTGCTTATGAGCCTTTCAGAGGTGGAAACCTGTGTGGGGTGGGTGGAGTAATGCAGACTGAGTACAAATGTACCCTGTTTTATGCCACACATGCATTCCAGAAATTTCTATGTCAGGGTTTGTGTGTGTGTGTGTGTGTGTGTGTGTGTGTGTGTTTGCAAATTCAATAGAATCTTAAAAAAAAATAAAGGGAGTTGTCATTTAATAGAGCTCATATCTGCCTCTTTTTTAAAATTAAGTGAAGGGTCTTTTTATAATGCAAATAACGACTCCGTTCTATAAGCTGAGATTCTGTCTTGGGTTTCTTTAAATGAGGCACACCTCTACGGGGCAAAACGTGGGGCTCACACGCAGCATTTTCAATGCAGGCTAGCGTCCATGCCTTTGTTGTAACACTTGCTTTGGAGGTCTTTGTTTATATCAGGTATTATTTTGGCCACTGGAGGGCCCTCCAGATAGAGAACGACTGGAGAATCCCAAATGTGTTCCCTGAGCCCAGACTTCGGTTCACACCCAGATTTTTGAGCATGCGGCATTTCTTGCAAATCGGATTTAACTGGGGAGACTAGCAGTAGCATTGATGTTTCTTTTATTTAGGAATTTAAGCATAAAAGAAACCTCTATTTAAAAGAGCAGCTTTTGGATTATAGTCTATTTGGAGCTGGAAAGGAGGTGCTAATCTTGTATGTGGAGAGTGATCTTGCAGAATTCAGCACAGCTTAGGAGAGTGGAGCTTTGAACAAAGGTTATTTCTCTGTGTGAAGGGAATCATACCAAGATGTATGGAGTGAAGTGGGGCAATAGAAATTATTTTTAAAATGAAGAAAAGAGAGTCTTACCTAGGGCTGGAAAAATAGTTTGGGAGGTTGGCATTCTATACCGACTAAGGCACAAAATCACTGAAGTTTATTAGTTTATTTTCATGCCACGTTTTTTATTTTCTCCTGCAGTTTTTCAACCTTATTCAGAGATTTTATTTTGCTGACAGTGACAAAACACCTTAAATCCTGAGCTCAGAGACGTCAATGCAGCATAAAAAAATTCATAGCGAGACCTCAATGGATCCACATACAGACTTGTTGCAAAACCAGGTAGAAATGAGAAAAACTGTCAAGAAGAGTCCAGAAAAGCAGTGCCCACATTTCTTCAGTTTATGAACAAAGAAAATTCATGAAAACGCTCCATGTCAGACCAATACGAAACTAGACTAATCTGAAGTCTCCCATTCTAATCTTTTGAGGCCCTGAAACCAAAAGTGAAGATGGCATATTGATCTTCATGGTTTCCCTGGTCTAGTCATTTTCCAACACCAGAGCGAAGCAGCTGCAGGGGCCAGACGGACTTGTAGCCAGCTTTGAGGATTAGTTTGGGCCCTAATAATTTAAGAACAGGGGGCGGGGGAATCCCATGGAAACAAATGTGGCCACTGAAGATATAGCTAGTGGCAAGATCTGTGAGGACTGGGGTGGTTCTTATATTATTTGTCCCGCTGTGCAATGGGAAGGAGCCTTTTCCTGACTCACCCAGAGCCATGCAAAAGGCAGCTCTTTCTATACTTATTTGGGGGTGAAATGGAAGAAGGGGGAGAATTGGGCTCTAATAGAGAGCCCCAGTTTCCTCTTGAGTTTATAGGTAAGGTGGGCAAAAATGAGCAGACAGACTGACTTCCGTCTGGATTAGCAGCATTTGCTCTTGTGGGGACCTCCCATGTGGGCAGCGGGAGCTGAGGGTGTACTCGGCAGCGGAGCGTGCAGGGAGGCAGAGGTACTCAGTAGATCTGCAAGCCTGGGTCTTTGTGTTTGACCAAAGTTTCCTCTCCTTTTGATTAACCCACCACCACCTGTGTATTGTTGGGAAGCACTGTTCACTTGGGGGGTTTGTATCAGTTGTATAAAGAATTTTCAATATCAGTTGTATTCAGAATCTTGTGCCTGGCGGGAAGGAGATGCTTGGGAATGGAGTTCAGGTCCCCACCCGATTCTGATCGTGCAGTAACGAATGCAGTGTGGATGGGGATGGGAACTGTGCAGGACCTAGGCTGGGGGCTGAAGCACGTTGATTAAAATCAGTTGCTCAGGGGATTTGCCTGCACAGCCGGTGATCATGAAGAGAACCAAGCTTCTTCTCAGAATCGCCCCAGAAACACCGAGGAAAGGTAGATTCAGGGTCTGCAGTCCTCTCCCTGCCTCTGAACTCAGAGCTGTCGTTGCCTCGGACACGCTCTCGACACTAAGCATAGATTTTCCTCTGACATATCTGTATTGTTTTTAAACCGGTATGACAAATAGCTGTGCTGAGTGAGTTCTGGGCACCGAGAGGCAGGCAGTAAATATTTGCCGAGCACTGAAGAACGCGCTGCCTGGGCTGTCAGGATGGCCCCTATCGGGACACAGCCCAGCGCCCCGTTCACGGGGCCGGGAGCACTTCGCGTTCAAGGTCTGGTCAAGCCTTGCCAGACCACAGTGGTCTCTGTGAATGCTGGAACATTCTCGGGCATGCTGAGTAAAAGCCACCATAGCGGGAAAGAGGGACGGTTGGTTGGCTGGGAGCACAGCTGGGAGTTTTCCTAGAGACGCGGTTCCTTTGTTCTGGTAGATTTCAGCCAGAAGGAAAATCAAAATTTTACTGTCTGCAAACCACCAACCAGCTACTCCCCTCCCCCTTCACCTCCTTCCTTCCCAACCTGGGGATTCATTTGCTGCTTCTCTCTCCTCCTCCTCCTCTGCCCTACAAGCAGTCCCCAGGGACAGAGCTCTTTGTTGCGAACACTCCGAGACGATACGGAATCGCACCGTCCCCGGGGGGAGCGGGGGGCACCATCAGGGCTGTCCTCCCTGGAGAGGGATGGCCGGGGCAGAGACCCCCACCTGTTGATCTCCCCCTGCCCGGGGTGCGAGGCGAGCTGCATTGTGCCGCAGGCGCACGCGTTTCCCCGCCAGGCTCGGCAGAGGGCGCTCCGGAGCACCGCCGCTCCCGGCCCTGCCCCCGCCCTGCCCGCCGCCGGAGCCTCGCCGCTCTAAAGCAAAAACAGATGTTTTCATCATTTCTGGGGCTGGCATGTGACTTGCAGTTCAGCAGCGTGCCGACACAACCCGGAGTTGCGCGGCCCCTTCGTCGCCCGCAAAATAGAAAGTCTTAACCGAAGCGAGCCTTCCTCCGAAGCGAGCCACGGACGCACGGCCTGTTCCCTGCGCGGGGCGCACGTGGCGCCGCGCTCCGGCGGCCTCTGCCTTTGCAGCCAAGCCCCGGCGCTGTAGTTGGGAAGCTGTCTCTCCGCAGCGGAGGCGCAGGACAGCCAGACTAGCTGTCTTCACCCCACGGGCTGGGAAGAGGCGCGAGCCTTTGAGCACAGCCTGCCTGCGCGGGAGCCGGGCGAGCGGGTCGCGGACAAAACACCAGGCCGCGGCGGCGCGCCCTGTTCCCCGCGCCCGCGCCCTGTTCCCCGCGCCCGCGGCAGGTGGCAGCATCGGCCCGAGCTGGCCTCTGCCGCCGGCCAGCCCCGAAGCAGGGCCCTTCTACTTTCGGTGGCCTCAAAATTATTAGTTCCAGATGAGTTCTTGCAATTGTAATATTTGGTTTAACCCAATCTGCCCGATTGCGTCAGCGCACGTTCAAATACAGCCGTCTGAAGCCTAACCAGACATCAGGCATGTTTCAGGGGGGTGTCAACATTCCTTACCCTTTGAAAGAAATTAAACGAAACAAAACAAAACCAAAAAAAAAAAAAAGCGGAGGCTGATTTATTCCCCCCCCCCAAAAAAAAAAAAACGAGAGAAGAGGGGACAGGCTTGCGGCTAGGGTGCCCGAGAGGGAGTGAACAGGGAAGGTGCAACAATAGAACTCTGTCCCCAGGCCTGCTAGAGTGGAACTGGATTTATTTGTTGAACTAGGAAGGGACCTCTGGGTTCTTTGAAGGTTAGAGCAAATAAGCAAAACTGGTGGGCATTTGGTTTACTAAGAGAAGAGCCCTTCAAGGCACGTAGGCTGCTATTGTCAGACACAAAACACACTGTGTCTGGGGCTGGGCCTCTGCTTAACACTTGGCCTGGCTGCTCGGGAAGGGCGCTGAGCAGGAGGGGTCTCCCATCGTAACACACAGCTTTTAGGGACATTCTGAATCTCCATGCCACGGGGACAGACTGAGTTTCCTAAGAACAGCAGCCCTGGCCCCACTGGAACCATTCAGAAGCCGGGAGCCCTCCTGCAGGCCCTCCAGCGGGCAGACGGGCTGGAGTCCTCAAGTGTCTTGTAAACAGCCTTGCTGCAGCGTTTCTGCCACACCCAGGAGCTGGGCATGGAGGAGACAGGGGACCCACTCGGGTGGTCTCAGGGTTTGACTAAAAGACTCTCTCCGAGCCCCGGGGCAGAGCAGCCAAATGGGCAAAGGCAACCCAGAAATCCTGCTCCGACCACTGGACAGGAAAGGGTGTCTTTCTTCCCTTACCTGAGATGAAATAGCCTGGCCTTGAAGAGACAGCCTCCAGCAAGCAGTACCGTCCCCCTCCCCTGCCACCTGCACCCCACTTTTAAATCTGTGCTCAAATTCTTCAAGCACCTCTCTCAGGGTTGCAAGAAAGATTCCTGCTAGCCAGCTACAGGGAGCCTGGCCATTTCCCTGCGGGTCTCTGGCTCGACATGGTACTGATCAAAAGCCGGCACCCGCCTGGCAGATGCTTCAAGTCCCGAGTGTCGGGAGCTAGCGGCTGGCACTGCCCTCGGCCAGGCAGGCAAACAGAGCAGCCATCTTGTTAGATGTGGCTGGGGACTCTCCCTCCTCTTCCCCACCCCAGAGGCTGCCCCGCTGGGTGGATCAGGCATAGGAAGAAGGGTGGTGGGACCTCCATACATACGGCTGGCCCAGTGCCTTCAGAATATTTAGGGATCCAGGATTCCTGCTATCTTCCTTTCAGCCTGAAAAATACACGTGTCCCTGCAGATTGCTGGGAAAGTGCTGATTGTCTTGGCAAGAGCCACACCTCGGCCCTAGAGGCTGCTTGGACGTTTAGGGAGGAAATAAGCAAGTTAGGCAGAAGAGACTCACGGCCTGTGCCCCGGGAATAGTTGAGAAATTCCAGTATTCCTTTGCACTGCTACATTTACTTCACTCCTTTCTGAGAATCAGCTTTTGGACAACCATAACCCAGGGGTTCTCAATCCTGGCTACTTAAGACTCACATGAACCCCCCCCCCCCATGGCTACTGAAATCAGAGTGCAAATGGAGTGGGAGATAGACTTCACAATTTTATTCCCCCTACCAGGTGATTGTAATGTATAGCCAGAAGCAAAAAAAAAAAAAAGAAGAAAAAAAATCTCTGCCATTCTAACCCAGTTCCCCTTGTCTTACAGATGAGGTTCCTGAGTTAAGTGTGTGCGTCCAAGCCTGGAATTTCTGTATTAGACCCTTGGCTCCTCAGTGATGATTCAGGCTTTTCTTGAATCCTCAAGCTCATCAGTGACTGAGCCAGTCACTTCTTCTCCCTGTTCAATGAACTTTTCCATCAACCACAAACCTGTGTTGCTGTTGCCTGTAAAAATTCCTGTATACAGTCAGCCCTCTTTGTAAGGAGTTCCACATTCATGGATTCAACCAAGCTTTGTATTAGGAATATTAAAAAAAAAAGATGGTTGCATCTGTGGTAAACATGTATGGACATTTTTTCTTGTCACTATTCCCTAAATAGTGTAGTACAACAACTATTTACATAGCATTTACATTGTATAAGGTACTATGAGTAATCTAGAGATGATTTAAAGCACATGCGAGGATGTGCTTCGGTTATATGCAAATTCTAACCATTTTGTACTGGGGACTTGAGCAGCCCTGATCCACAGATTTTGGTATCTGCAGGGGGTCCTGGAACCAGCCTCAAACAGATAGCCAGGGATGACTGGACTTACTCAGGAATTTTCAATTTTGCAGCTGTAAATAAAAGCTTATTCCCAGACAGTTAGAATGAGAATCACCCCTCAACCTGAGCTCCCTCTTATCACTGTTTCCAAAAGGAGTTCACACCTGCAAACGGCCTTCTTGGTGATAACAGTTCTGCAGTGGTCTGTTTTTATAGGCGAGGCTTGCAGACCCTAGAAAAGTTTAGTGCCATGTTCAAGCTAAAGTAGACGGCAGAGGCAAAATGAGCATGGAGGCATCCTACCTCCCAGCTGGTCAGATCACTGGCTTTAATCCCACTGTTCTTCACCTGGGGCTGCTCAAGCTGCTGTTAGCTTCTTAGTCTTTCCCTGCTGGAGGTAACAAACACCCTGGGAAATAACTCCATCCTCTGTAGGCTAGGAAGCAGTCGCTGGCTCCTCCTTATGTGTCTGAGAATAGCTTTGACTTGAATATGTTGAGATCTTTGATGCTCAAAGGTTGAGGAGATGACCATAACTCCTTGGGAACAAGAGGGACAAAGAGCCCAGGCATTGCCGTGGTGACTAGGTAAAGTAGACAGGAAGCTGAACAGGAGCCAGGGCACAGGTGTTTTGTGTGACCTTGGACAAACTGTTGCACCTTTATGGGCCTGAGTTCTCCCCTCTGGAAAGCCAAGGGGTGGGACATGATCTCTGAGGTCCTGTGTGACCTTGGACAAGTCATGGCACCTCTCTGGGCCTGAGTTCTCCCCTCTGGAAAGCCAAGGGGTGGGACATGATCTCTGAGCTCTCTCCCAGCTCTGACATCCCATCAGAGAATGAGTTCCTGATCTCTGGGACTTCCCATCTTCAGTCAGATGTAAGGGTCCAGCTTCTCTTCTCCTTGCATGTCCTTTTGAGGCTTTTCCCCAGGGGTCTTAGGACTGATTGGTGATTTTGTACAGTGGAGGTCTGGAGATGAGCAGCCACACAAATACAGGGCTTGGTTCCCTACCTGGCGCCTGGTGATTTCTCACCGTGCACTTGCTCTAAGTCCTTCCTCTGGAATTCTGTCTCTTCTTGGAGAGACTGCCCAGAGATCATGCGTCACTGGGGTTTGTTTGTCCATCCACCTCTTTATTCCACTTAATAAAACATTTATTAAATACTTACCACGTTAAAAAAAAAAGGGATAGGCAAGAAATGCTCATTCCCAGGAATAGCTTTTCTAGATTAAAAGACACTGAGAGGCGTTATAACTAAATACAACGTCAGATAGACAGAATCCTACAGCCAAGGGGAACAAAGCTAGAAAAGATATTTTTGAGACAATTGTGGAAATTTGAATATAGATTTCTTAATGGGATTATTGATAATCCCATTATTGGTTTTACAGGAGAAAGTCCTTATCATTAGGGGAGGCATGCTGAAGTGTTTAGGGATGAATGTCATGATACTTGCAACTTACCGTCATATTGTTCAGGAAAAAAAAGGAATTTAAACAGAATATTCACAATTGGTGAATCAAGGATGGGGTGTATTGAGCGTTCACTGACTAGTAACAACCTTTCTGTAGCTGAAAACATTTCAAAGTAAAAAAAAAAAAAAAAAAAAAAAAAAAAAAAAAAAAAAAAAAAAAAAAAAAAAAAAAAACAAGAAAAAAAGGAGGGTCCTGTCCCCAAGGAGCTTCCATTTATCATTTACTTACCATTTACTGCCCATCAAAGGTGAGCAGACATGTGAATCACTGTATTTAACCCAAGGCAGAATAGGGTACATGACCAGAGGGGCATAAGTGGCAGATCTCGGAAGCCCAGAATGGAGAATGGTTAATTTTGCCTAGGGCATTGGTGGTGGTAAGGGAAGGCTTCCAAGATGGGGCAGTTTTGGGGATAGGTATAGAAAGGTGAGTATTATTTCAATAGGAAAGGGGCAAGGCAGGGGATTCAGGCTGAGGGGACAATAGCAGCAAAGTTACAGCCTGAAGTTGTTTAGGGAATAGAGATTAGTCCATGTAACTGGAAGCTAGTGGGTGTGGGCAGGGATGTACTGGGATATAAATGCTGGTTGGTGTCTGATGGTGGGTGGCCTTGAATGCCATACAAGCAATTCAAACCCTGATTGTCTCTAAGAAGACATAAAGCAAACATGTATTTCATCCTGTGTCCGCAGCGAGCTGCTATATAACCATCAACATTCAGTTATTGAATTAATAGATTTTTCCGGGGTGAACTCCCTCTTATTCTTCAAAACTAGCATGCACAATTCCTCTCTAGAGTTTTGCCCAGCATTTGCAGGTAAAATCAGGTACTCTGGCCTCTTCTGTTTCTGTTCCTGAAAATCACAGTCATGGCCGATGTTGTGGGGAGCATGTAAAGCCCATCTTGGCAACAGCTGGTTCCAGCTGCTTTCTCTAGAATTAACTCACTGCTGCTTATTCTTTCTGGATCTCCAGTCCCTGGGCACCACGACTCAGCTCCCCACACTTGCCCCAGGCTCTGCTTGCTAGGATGACCAACTGGGGATCTCACGGTTCTTTGGTTTCTTCCTGTGAGCTTGGCTTGCCCGCCCTGTGGATCCAGGACCACAGAAAAGAGGCCTGACTGCTGCCCAGCGTATGCCAGGAGCCCGGAGGAGCCTGGGTCATTCATTACCAGTGGGACTTCACCAGCATGGAAATAAAAGCCTTTCTTCCTCCATGTTCCCAGAGAAATTGTGGGTACCTTTATTGTTATGGGACTTATCATCTTCTCCTGTGATTACTTTCTTTGTCTGTTTCTTCTACTACACCGTGAGTTCCTAAATGGTGAGTCTTATAGCTCTAGTCAGCTGTGAATCTCTAGGACTTAGCACGCTGCCTGGTACTTAGTAGGTGCTCAGTAAATGCTTATTGAAAGAATGGGTGGTTAAATGAATGTACAGAAAGAGAAGTATCTTTTCATTGACATCCATTTAGATTTCTGCACCATTAGTCCCTTATTTGAGTACATAATTGAGAATTGACTATTTGTGTAGAAATCAGCAGCCATAAATAGGTCACAGAGAGTCTACTTTATTGAAGCTTCATTTCCGCATTTACTTGTATTAATGTGAGTTTTAAGTATGGCTTCCTAAGACGTTGAGAGCCTCTAGTGGTGTTCCTCTGGGAAGCTGTTTTTTCCTATGCATGTGAAAGAGATCAGTTCTGCCATTGAAATCGCAGTGGGATTTCAAAATGTATCAACACAGAGCTTGAGAAAAGAGTTGACACATAAACCGTAGTAACAGGGCTTTGCTGCTATATGTGGACCTTTTCTCTAGTAGATCCCCCAAATGTGTTGCAAATACTAATTAAATCAACAGACTGGTAGACTCACATTCTTGTCCAATCTGTGTGGAAAATGCACTGTCATCATATCCACAAGGGCATGGCCGTTTCACCTCTGTTTGACACACCAGTAAATTGTGTGCTGAGGGACAAAGGTAGCAACTTCAGAGCATAAAGCAGTTTCCAAGAAGAGCCCAGGCCAGGAACCATGGGGTTTCTTCTGATCACTAAATAACCATTCCTAGCCCGTATAACAGATGGTGGGTAATTGTGTTGGCTTGTGTCTTTTGTCCTGGCAGTATTTCCTTGATGTCTGTTTTCAGAATATTCTCTCTGTCCCTGCCCGTCACCCCTAAGCCCCTATCTCTGAAGGATGAAAACAAGTCTCCAGGTGCTTTCATAACTCAGGACTAAGCTGACCATATTTGTGGGCTTCTTGTAGAAAATAAAAGTTTCATACTGGATCAAATAACAGCTTAAATCCCATGCAGGACAACTTGAAGTGGCTTTGGTGACTGATTCCACTGTCCAAGAATGGACACCTGGCTGACTCACTAGGCTTAGGGACTTGACCCTGTGATAAAGAGGGCCTGTCATCTCTTTATTCTGCCTTCTTAAACCAGTAGTACCAGGATCTTCTCCCTATAAACGACAAAGCCTGCAACCAAGGAATCCCATACCATGCTCTCTGCTGAGCGCTATTCACAGAACCACTGTGGTTCAGCTCAACTCAATGAAACCCAGTGATTATTTCTTGTTGAGAAGCTCTCATGAATAAGGTACGCTAGGTGCTATAGGGCCATGATATCATGAATTAGACATTGATCCTTTCCTCTAGGATGTCTAGGTCTATAGCCATCTCTACTCCAACTTCTTATAGGACCACAGAACTTATTTTCTCCTCAGACTCTGTTAGATAAATTGGGTGTAGAGGAGGGAGACCGAAAGAAATAGGAACATGGGTGGAGTGGGAGAGATTATATTCAGTTGAGAGTCTTTTTTTTTTTTTGAGACAGGATCCCACTTTTTCTTGCTCAGGCTGGTAACGTCTGACCTCATGCACCACCCCCCCCCCTTCCTGCCTTGGCCTCCCAAAGTGCTAGGATTACAAGTGTGAACCATTGCCTCTGGCACAGTTGAGAGTCTTAAACAAAGTTGCTATGTAAAAGAATGGTTCAGTTTCGGATTCAATTTTCTAAGATCCACTCCCCTAGAAATATTATCTTTCAGTTCTCTGACTTCAGAAACAGCTACCCTCTGCCTGCCATTCAGAGGACTGGTGATTAAAAGAGCTACAGATGTTCTACTTTCATTATTTGGGGACATTCCTCTTCCCTCGACTTTGGTGCCAGGGGTCCTCAGCCATCAGAAAGGAGAGTTGGGTCTGGGGCACTGGGTGAAAACCTATGGCATTAGAGGCAGATGTTGACAAGTAGGCCTTTCAGAGTGGCTAATGGAAAACATCAGTAATCTTTATCTGATGGAGTTCAGGAACTCCTCGATACAAGGGAGTGATAAGTTTGAAATTAATTTGATTCAAGTTTTCCAGAGTTCTTCCTTGCAGGGGCCTCTTCTTGAGTCATTGTGACTCTGGAAGCTTCTGTGTTCTATGTTAGCAGTCCCCCAACCTTTTTGGCATGAGGGACCAGTTTTATGGAAGACAAATTTTTCTACAGACCAGGGTGAGGGGGAAGGTTTTGGGATGATTCAAGTGCATCACATTTATTGTGCAGTCAAACCTCTCTGACAATGATGCTCTGTATCTGCAGCTGCTCCCCAGCGCTAGTATCACCACCTCAGCTCCGCCTCAGATCATCAGGCATTGGATTCTCTCTTTTATTTTTTTCTGCCCCCACCTCCACCTAGGCATTAGATTCTCATAAGGAGCACGTAACCTAGGTCCTTCACGTGTGCAGTTTAGAGTAGGGTTCCCATTCCTATGAGAATCTAATGCCGCCATTGATCTGACAGGAGGCGGGGCTTCTGCGGTGGTGTAGATAATGGGGAGTGGCTGTAAATACAGATGAAGCTTAGCTGGCTCCAGCCACTCACCTCCTGCTGTGGGGCTGGTCCCTACCAGGCATGGACTGGTACTGATCCACAGCCTGGGGGTTCTGGACCATAGTTCTGTGTTGCACTGAAAGGGCCTCCAGAAGCCAGTTCTGCCTGCTGTCAACCCCGCCATTGGTTAATGCACTGGTTTGCGCTGTGTTTAATGAATGTCGGCCAGGTGTTCAGCACTGTGCTCACTGCCGGTGGGAAGGGGGCCAGTCCCATCCTCAAAGCTGAGCTTACCACGTCCTCATTGTTTATCGGCAAGTTATTTAACTCTTCAGAACCTCAGTTTCTATATCTGTAAATCGGGACTATTCATACTACTCTGTGGGATTTGGGTGAAAAATAAATGAAATATGTATGGCAAGCCCTGGCACTTGGCCAATTCTCAACAATCTGAGTTTCCTCTTCCTTTCTTTCTCTAAATCTCAATTTCCTAGTTGCAAAGTGTAACTGGTTAATCACAGCTTCTTCAATGGGAGGTTTTTAAGGATTAAGTAATGTGATGCATGGTAAAGTGTCTTGTAAGCTCTTAACGACTGCAATAATGATAGCCATTATTAGTACAGTCACCCTCAAAGAGCTTACGGTCATGCCAAGAAACCACGGTACATGCCTGTGCAACACTTAAAAACACATGGAACGATTAAGCACCCAGTTCCGTCTGCAAACACCCTGATTCCCCAGTGCCCTCCGTGGGGGTCTGAGCCAACCATTTTCCATCTTTCAGCATGAAACCGGGGCAACAATGGAGGCTGCCCATCACCTTTGGGTGACTTGCTGGATTTTGAATGGTGCCAAATGGCCCTCCTGCCAACTCAGCCGCGTGAAGGCTGAGCACTGAGCATCGCTTCCACTGCTCTTCACCTCTTAACCTGGCTCCTCCAAGTCAGGCTGAGTGGCCTTACTCTTTAGCAAACTACCTTGTCCCTTTCCAACCTGTGTCACCTTCCTTCCTGTCCATGCCATTCCTTGTGTTGCTGGCTGACTTTCTCTGTATGTTTTTTGTATTTTCCATGACAACCAGTGCAGGGCGCTGCACGTGGTATGTGTTCAATAAATAGTTACTGGATGAATGGTTAATTTTCTTCTCTGTATTATATTCAAAAATACTTACTTAAGGGATTAGCTGTGTGAGGCACTGTGCCAGGTGTCCTACTGAGATAATTACATGAAGGATCCCTGTCCCTAAGAGGCTTAACATCTAAAACTGTTAAACAGATAAAAACACTCATTTATAGCAGCCAGTGACCTGGGTTCTTAGCCTGCAGTCTATTGGTAAGCCCCTCCCCCAGTGGTCTGGGAATGAGTCTGTGAAACTTCTGAAATTTTCTGGAAAATGGTGCATATGTGCATATTCTGAGAATAAGGTCCAAGAGCGCTGTGAGAGTTAGAGTATAAAAGGTGGTAAGAAGTCGCAGATGCTGGATTTTGTTTTGGGTTTATTGATAGATTGAATGAAGACCATGAGACCAGGGATAGAAGCAAAGATAATGCTTGGGTTTTCTGTTTGAGTGACTGGGGGGGAGGGGGGGCAGGTGACCTGCCATCTACTGGTTTGGTGGCAGAGGTGGGAGCAGAAACAGGGGAGAGGAAGAATAGTAAGTAAGCTTCATATGTCTATTAGGCATCCACGGATAGATGTTAGAGGGCAGATGGAAGTATGAAGGAGAGCTCAAGGAGGCAGTGGGAGGGAGATATAAATTTGGAAATTGTCAGTGCATAGATGATATGTAAGGCGCTGGGTTGGATAACACTTAGGGGAAGAGAGGGCCAGGGAATGAGCCACAGGACTTCCTGAAATGTGTGGATTTCAGAAATCCACCTCTGCTGGAAGAGGAGGATCCAGCAAAGGAGGCTGAGAAGAAGGCTGAGTTAGGAGAAAAACCAGGCGAGTGTGTTATCCCTGAAGCCCAGAGAAGACGGGGTTAAGAAGGAAGCACTGGTCAGCCATGTGATAATTTCACTCCTAAAAACTGTGTCTCTTTAGTGTGCTTATTTGCCTGCGTACCTCACTGTCTAGCCTGAACGTGAGTGTAAGAATCATGTCTTATTTATCTTAGAATTGCCAGGACATAGCACAAAGCCGGGCATATAATTGGAACTTGCTTATTGTCTAATGAATGCAAAAAAGGGGAAAAAATCCTAAAGGCCAAGAAGGAGAATAAAATACCCTCAAAGCCGAGGCGTCTGTGGCTGAGATCGGCACTGTCTGTGGGCAGGGAGGTGTGGGAGTGGGTGTGGTGTGATGTGTCTTCATACAGCAGGAGGCAGGACAGTCACACTGCCGTGTCAGAGAGCTGGAGCCCTTGGTAGGACACGTACCCAACAATGTCATTTGTGCACAAGGGTACTTGGCTGGAGAGCAACTGCACTTCCACCTCCACCATCTGCTTAGTTAATTCCCAGCCCGCTGGCTCCAGCGTCTCTTACCTCTTAATTACCAGCTTTGGCTCCCACCTGGCCCGAGAGACCAGCTTTGCTTCCCTGTTGCATTTTAAGCAGTGACCTGACAAAGCCCATCTCTCCTGGCTGAGATTTCTTTTGGTCAACTTCAGCCAGACCTTCCCCTCTGGGATGTCCTGATCTTGCCCATTGAGTTGTTTAGACCAGCCTGACATCCTGGTGGCCCTGGCAGCTCTGAGCTAGTTCTGTCCACTCAGGGGCAATGCCCCACAGGCCAAACTGGCACGTAGAGCTTTCAAGAGTAGCTGGCACAGGGTAAAACCAATTAAGAGGGCAGTTGAGAAATGCCTGGGACCTTTGGCATAATCCACCGTTGGAGGACTTTCCAAGCCAGGGGGAGGGTAATTACCTGAATCCCGGGATGCTCTGGACACCGTTCTGTCATCCTGGACATACTTTAGTTGGTTCATCTCACCCCAGATGATGTCTATTCTTGAACTATCCCCCTCTAAAGTTCAATGTTTTTTTTTTTTTTTCCTTTGAGGGTGGGTGACCTTGGGTTTATGACATCTTGGTTCAGAGCATGATCTCAGAGTGGAGAGCTCTCCCCAGATGTGTTGACCAAATTTGCCTTCTCTTAACCCTCTGAGAAGCCCCAAGATTGCCCTTCTTCTTCTGAGTTGAGTTGCTTTTATCCTATAGGTATTTTAGTCTTTCCCTCTGTATCAGCTTTCCATGACCTTGACAGTGAAAAGGAGCGTGACACCTGGGTTTCTGAGCGTCACATTCTCATCAGGTGCTAGAACATATGCTCCAGATGCCTGTGAGAGCTCTGAAAGGTATAGGAACATTCTAGGGCCTTTTATTAAGAAGCCAGAAGGAAAATATTCATGCCTTTTTTATTTCAAAGCATTCCACATTGTATCTCATTTGATCTTTACTGCAACAATCCTCCAGGGGGAAGAAGGAGAGAGAAATAGCTTTCCCCCTTTCTTGCAGATGGTTACCGAGACATAGAAGGGATGAGCTATCCTCTAGGTGGATCTGGGACTTGAACCTGGGTTTTTAGATTCCTACCACAGGAAGAGGCTCTTTGGGGGTTGTAGAAATTACATGTACTGCCTAGTTCATCCATCTGGAATGAAGATGGTAGAAAGCAGGTCTTAACCTAGCTCTCTATTTTCTGCTGGATGTCATAATCTTCAGAGTGGGCAAAGGAAGAAGAAACTGAGTGCTTTCCAGAAATATATTCACTATATTTGCATGTTTAGAAAATGAATGTTTATAATATAAACCACCTAGCAAAAGTCCTAGCAAAATCTTGACCAAGGTGTGTGGGTTAAACAAAATATTGAAAAATAGTTTTATCCCTTTTGTTCTCTATGTCTACCAAATAGCTGTGGTCTCTGGAACTGAGACAGCCACTGCACTGCATGGCTATAATCCCGTTATACACTCAGGGTGTGGAGTCAGAAGTAGGTCTGGAGGAATCAGCCATCACTGGAGCCCTACTACCAAGCTGTGGTCTTGGATGGAGTAGACTTCTGGCGAACTGGTGAACTGAAGGTGACCCTTCATTATTCAATAGGTCTTACTAAGCACATGTCTACACTAGGTCCTTTGGGCAATAGAGAGAAGCCATGAAGGCTGTGCATTCTAGGTAAGGAGTCAAAATAAAATGCTTGACATTAGATTGAACAACATAAGCTGTTAGACATGTTCGTTAAAAAAAGAGTAATTCTGTACATTATTTATGCAGCATTTGAAAATTAAATATGTCCTATGCACTAAATTTTCTGTATCAGATGTTGAAAAGGTGGAGTGGTATAATATTCAGGATAAGCTAGGCTATGCTGAAGTAACAGCAGTCCCCAAATTTCAGAGCCTTAACGAACACAACAAAAGATCATTGGTTGCTCAGGTAATGCATCCAGTGGGGCTTGCCAGGAGCCGTCTGCTCCACACAGTCCCTCAGGGACCCACACCGATGGAAGCTCACCTCCTTGTAGCTGAACTTCAATATAGGACACGTGAAGCACTTCATGAGCACCAACAGCTTCTGCGACACGTGGGAGTAGATGTAAAGATAGATATAGTTCCTACCCTCAGTTCCCTTTCAAAGCTATGATACAAAACAGATGGTGCTAAACACCATCAGAGAGGTACAGATAAAGTGCTGAGTTAGTTGAGAGACTGGACAGATTGGTGGGACTGAATCCAGGCCAGGATTTTGGAGAACATGGCATTACATTGGGGCCTGAAGGATGTGGTAGGTTTTTATAGACTCTTTGAACAAAGGCACATTGGTGGAAAAGCAACATAGAACATTGGGTATTTTGCCTGAGGGCAGGATTTGTGATGAGGAGAAATAATACTAGTGGCAATGATGATGAGTAATAGTTACTGACGGCCAAGTTTATGCCAGGCCCAGTTTCAAGTGCTTCACGTGCATTAACTCATTTAATCATCTCAGTAATCCTTAGTTGAAACCGAGGCTCAAAGAAGTTAAGTACTGGTTAAGTTTAAGTTAATTCACCCATGGCCACACTAGTGCTATATGGCAGAGCTAGGACTGTCACCCAGGCCATCTGAATTTGTAGTGGATACTGTTAACCACTGATTAGAGGAACAGGTGAGGGACAGATCCCAGAGGGCAGTGGATGCCAGGCGAATGCACCTGGACACTTAATCTGAAGGCAGAGATTGCAACTGAAGGTTTCAAGGCAGGAGGAGGGACATGATCAGATCTGTGATTAAATCATCAATGGCCAAGGTCCTGAGTGAGAAGACCAGACATAGGAGCAGTGGAGAAGGGAACTCAGAGCTGGATTCTGAGTGATGGGGAGGCTATGGCCACATCAGAGAGAAATGAAGGGTGTTCCAGGGAGGGGACAAGCCCGCTGGGGAGGTAGAATATGGTCTGAAACAAGATAGTGAGATTTGTCTGGCCACCTTGGGAGTAGGTTTCACAGGGTGGGGAGAGATGAGGCAAAGCAACATGGAGAGGGATTTTAAAGTCAGGCCAAGGAGTCTGGTTTGATTTAGTAGGAGGGAAAGAGACATGGACTGCTTTGAAGACGCAGCAGAGGAATGTGTTAAGAGGTGCCTCTTTGCCCTTCACTGTCCCCAGTCTGATTCTAGTCACGGCCCCAACACACCTGGCATTTCAAAGCCTGGGGGCATTTTCAAAGCAAACCCGAAAGGCTCCTTGACATTCTTTCAAAAGATCACCTCTTCTCTACAAGCAATGAAATAACTAAAGTCAGATTGTTTTTTTTTCTTCTTTTCTTTTTCTTTTTTTTTTCAAAAATTTTTACAAGAGCCATTTACAAAGGTGTGAAATATTAGATGTTTAAGCATCTGTGAATAAGATTGTAGGCTAAAACGTGTGAGTTCCCGTCTCAGCTAATGAACCAGAATATGGTTTTAATTTTTGAACTGCAAAAATGTTCTGCCTTTTTTGGTCATCCCTACAGAAGACTTCATATTTTAATAATTCAGTGCAGCCTAATTACTTTAATTAATCACCTTCTTTTCAAAGATGTCAGTGGGCTTCGTTATTTTCTTGTTACTGTAAGGTACTATTGGGATTTTTAGGGAATTTAAAAAATATATATATAATAACCCAGGTTAACTCTTTCCTGAAGTCTGAAATGTGCATCCTTTTCCTTAGAGTGTGCTGTTGTTCACCCGTGGGGGCCAGGTCATACCCATGACTCCCACCTCTTCCACCACATTCCCTCCCTGTGACTGGTTAACAAAACCATCTCTGGTCATTCTGTGCCTTAAAAACTGCTGCCTGGAGACAAAAGTAAAATGCTATTTAGAGCAAGTCAATATTTTTGCATCTTTCTGAGTCATGATGAATATACTGGGAATGACAATAGCTTTTATTGTACAATCAATATAATTTGCTTCCCTTGCAGGAAAACATAATTAGCTATAGTTCATGCAGTGGCAATGAAAATGTGCTCATTTCTAAAGTCTGTTTGTGGGTGGATCCAAGTGGGGGGGTGTCTCTTCCTGGTCTCTGACCCAGGCTGACTATGTGTCACTAAGTAGCTCTGTTAACTTGTGGGGTCTTTGTTAATTCTTTGTACTGAGGAATGACAATGCTTTTATACAGAGTTAATAATACATACGGTGGATATCTGGAGGCTTGAAGTTAGAAGCCGGCTTTGAATACAACCTGTATTGCTTAAATGACAGAGCTCTAACACTGATTGTTCAGCTGGCTCCATATTCTTACCCCCCCCCTTTTTCCATGAAAGGGAGAGCTCAGATCTTTCTGATTTTTTGCGCATTTCCCCCAGTAAATATAAAAGGGTTCCTAGTTAATTAATGATTAATGGATGCATTGAGATATAGGGAGAGAGACACCATGTCACCTTCCTTCTTGTTTCCTGGGACTGTTTTGTCCCCCCTTGGCTGCTGTCTGCCCGGCTCCCCACCCTCCAGTGGGGCAGGCTACCTGCAACAACCTTCCTATGCGTTTTACCCTCCTTGGCAGTCGTCCCTCGAGCCTCAGCATAGCCTGGGTGGGGCAGCTTTGCAAGCAGTCTGAGGTTTTATGAGAACTGAGAACAAAGTGAGGTTTGAGTGGTGACTTTGACTGCAGTGCATCTCATAGGATTCCTGGTAAAGAGCTGCAGGGAGACCTCCTATTTGGGGCTCAGGTTGAATGCTTTTATTTTGAAATGCTGACTGTCTGAAATCAGATTTACTCAACCCGACTTTGGCTTTGAACTGAGGCACACATGCTACCTGTCACCTGAAGGGTGCAATTAGGGTCTGCACTTGGAGATGTGTTTTTTATCAATGCTGAGGGGTGGATGTGAACAGAGCCCGGGATTTGTTTGGCTGAAAGAAATAGAGAGGCCTATTAAAAAATTCCCCCTTTGTTTCATGTCTTCCTATTTTCTGCCTCCACCCCACCTTCATTCCCCCAAAATCTTCAACAACCTGAGAAGTCACAGAAATCATCAAGAAAGAAATCAATAATCAGATCAATTCCTGCCGTGGATTCAATAAAGGCTTGTGGTTGCCTCCTGGTCCTTCTGAGTCTCCTAAAATTTTTCTATTGCAATCAGAGATGTTAATTGGTTGAAACTGCCTGTGGTCTTAAGAAGTGCTCCGATTACAAGGAGAAATCCTTTTATGTTGCTGAACTCCAGCCACAAAATCTCTGATGTTAGGAATCTGGCAGAGGTTGAGCCCCCTCCAGGGTGTAAATAAACTGGCCAGGTCTATAACCCAATAGAAGTCAATTTATTATGTGTCTGGGTTTCAAGTCACTGAGCCCAAAGCCTGCCCATTTATTTAAAAAAAAGGTGTGGGTTACAGCCAGAGCCCAGACAATGGAATATGGCAAGGGAGGCCCTGCGATGGTTGTCAAGTCTTCCCAATCAAAAGAGGGGACCCTGCAGGGATCGATACTTCTCTTCCTGCCCAGCTTTGCAAGGAACTGCCTAGAATCCCGCAGCTAAGCATGACTGGCACGCAGAACTGCTTACTTTGCTAGCCGGGAGGCTGAGACTCACACAGCTTAAGTGGGTGAACGTTTTATAGCCCCTGTCTGGAAACCCCAGTGACAGTCTCTGTTGCACTGTGAGTCCACGTGGTTGTTCTGAGAACTGGAGGTTTTGCTGGGCCAGATCTCACCCGTGACCCACTGAGATGCCCAGGGCAGCGTGTTGGGAGGCGGCTGGGAAGCCTTGGGCAGGGAACACGCTGAGCCCTTCGTTTACGCACACCGAGCTGTTTCACTTACATTGCAATTTCACTTACATTGTTTGGGGCTCACCTAATCCTGAGAACAGAGGAAGAATCCCCATGCCCCTCCACCCACGCCCCTGCCTCCCTGCCTCCAGCTCTGGCATAATCGCATTCCCCAAAGGGTGTGTGGCAACATGGCAAGGGTGTGAAATGTGCCCAGCCTCGTTTGCATACCTCTCTGGACTGCTAGTGTCAGTGAGTTAGTGAAACCCAGGATGGTCTGAACAAAGCTGTTTTAACTGCTTATCCTAGGACAGTGTTGGTCCACCAGGCACTACTACCCGCCCAACAATCCCCCCATAAATTTACAGTACCCCACTTTACTTTAGCATAGAAAACACAATGATAGTCTGGAGAGTCTTTTTTTTTTTTTTTTTTTTTTTGGTGGTTTTTCCTCCCCTCCATCCCCTTCCTTCCCATTGGTTCCTGCCCAGTTGCAGGGAACCAATGGGATTCCTCTTCTTCATTCATGTCCTAGCAACAAGCCCTGTTCCAATCTTTCTCTGCCAAACTAACACCTGAAAAATTACATCATGAATAATGGCAAAAGCAGCAAGGGCCAGAGAAAGGGCTTTTTTTCCCCCCCTCTGTCTACTGCAGAGTTCATTTAAGGTGTTTTAGTCTAGATTCTTAAAGTGACAATGTCCTATATTTTTGCAAATCTGTTTCGGCACATTGGTTAACATGTAAAATGAAAAACGAATAGTAGTTGAAGTAGCAAAAGGCCTTTAGGTGAAGCAAGGGGAACGCGTTTTGTTAATGGCATTCCAAGTACATTCCTTTCAACAGTCTTGTTCAGGGAAGCCCCCGAAGTGGAGAAATAGCTTGTTCATATAGTATATTCTTTGGGAAAGGACTAAAGTATTCCAAACCACACAAGCCGCCCACCCACTCTCCCATACAAAAATGCAGTCCTTCCTGGTGGCTTCTCTTGCTCCAGTTAACTATACCCAAGGCCCTTTCTATTCCTACTTCGGAATAAAGGGCCCATTCTGTTAAGGGGGTCCTGGAGCCAAGAAAGGAATTGCCTTGTGAATTTGCAAAAGGTGTGGGGTTGTGGGGGTAAAGAGCCACAGGGTGGGGGTGTCCTGAGCACGTGTGTGTCTGCGCGCGTGCAGGGCTGTGAACGCAGACAGGCAGCTGGGGAAATGCAAGAACAACGAGATCCAGATGACCAGGGAGGGAGGGGGTGTTGGTAGAGAAATCAGAAAGGGGAGGTGGGTGATAGGGAGCGGGCGTGGGGGAGGGAAGGAGGCCAGGGAGGGGAAGGCTGCTGCACACACAGACCTGTTTTCTTCAAATGGGCAAGGGTTTCTAATGAAAATGTCCACCCTTCTAGGCATTTTTCAAGAACCAGACACTGATTTGCTGCTTCCGGCTTCTCCACCCCACCCAGTCTAGTGCAGACAGAGAGCAGAGATTCAGACACAAAGAACGGCAGCCTTGCGCAGGCACCAAGCGGGAGAAGGGCCAGCGTTTAGCACCTGCCCGGCACCATGCACTGCCTGCCCCTCAGTCCTAGGCACGGGCGCCCATGCATGCTTGCATCCTGGTTTCCTTGTAAGCGTGTGTGGAATGCCAGTGGCTTGAGCTGGGAAGGGGCGCCTGAGGCTGTCTCCACTGCCTTGCTCAGAGAAGAAGAAAATAGGGATATTCGGTGCCTGGCTCCAACGTGGAGTTTGCAGCTGGCCTCAGCCACGGCCTTGGCAGCAGAGCAGTTGGAGGTGCTGGCAGACAGTCTGCCTGGGTCCTTGAGAAACTGCATGACTATATAAGGCCTGAGAAGGAGCGAGAACGATGCCAACCCAGGGAAGGGCGGACGAGGAGGGCGAGTGCAGGGAGGCCACTCAGGACCGAGCTAGAGATGCTCCCTTTCATTCACACCCCCAACAGTTTGCAGGAATAACTCCTGCAAAAGTTCTGCCGCCAACTGTGTGATGCAGGAGGAGAACTGAAGGGTAGGAGTGGGAAGGGCACTGCACCAGGCACCGGCAGGAATGGATGCCTTTGCCTGGCGACATGCTTTGACCATTGCCTCCTCCTCTGGCCAGAGAGTCAGCTGGCTTCTCCATGGGCCAGGAAGGAGACCGAGAAGTCCAACGTCTCAAATATCTTTGGTGAATACCATACCCCATGGTGCAGAAGATTTGGGTCGCCTAGGCTGAGGGGCAGTTTTGGAGAAATAGATGGCCAGGCAGCCTAGGCAAAGGAAAAGGTAACAAGGGGAAGGAGCACTGGTCTAGGAGTTGGGAGTCTTATATTCATCCTGGCTCTGGCAGGGAGCACTAGAACAGAGTCCTCCCCTTGTCTACCCAGCGCTACCGTGGCAGTGATAAAATGAGATGATCATCACGAAGTGCTCAGAGTACTGTCCAGTGTAGACAGTAAGCACTCAAGCGTGCTAGACATTATCATCACTACCTCCCACTGGCCTCATGGATGGGTCTGGAACTCTGAGGTAGAAGGGCCACCATATGCATGTGCACCCTCCTTGAAATGCTCTCTTCCCTTCCTTGGCTTCTGTGGTTTAACAATTTTCCATATTTCCTCCCACCTCCTGGGTACTCCTCATTGTTCTTTGCTTCCTCTGGCCAGGCTATAAGGACTGGTCCTCCTCTGGGCTCTGTCTTGGGCCCTCCTCTTCTCACCTCACACCCCCGTTTTGTGATCTCATCCTCCCAAAGGTTTGGTTCTACCCTGATGGCTGTCGTGTCTATAGCTCCAGCCCAGATGCCCCAGACTTCAGGACCCTGTGTCCAGTCCAGTAATCAGCACTTTCCCTGGCAGTGCGCTCCAGGTACTTGAGGTCCAGCGTGTCCTTCATCTTCTCCCTCCTCCCAGCCCCCAGTTTGCCCCTTCGCCCTTGTGTAGGGTGGAAATGCTTCGATCCACAGAGTTGTCCCAGGCAGAGACCTGGCTGTCCTCCTTGATGCCTGCTTGTCCTTCATCCCCCAAATCCAGTCCTTCACTAAGAGCTGTCCATTTCACCACCTAGCTGTTTTTCAAGTGCATCCACTTCCCCCTTTCCCCGCTGCCATCACCCTAATATAAGTTTCCATCTTTCTCGCCCAGCCTGCCGCATTAGTGCCCACGCTCCTGCACGGGACCCCTGGGTGGCTTCCCGTGGCTCTCAGGACACGGCTGGGACATGACTTCCTGCCTTTCATGCTTCATCTCACGTCATTGTTCTTAGGGCTCCAGCCACACAGCTTCTTTCACCTTAAAATCAAACATTCTTCTTGTTCGATTCATGTCTGCCTCCCCTAGAAGATTGCAATGGCATGGGAGTAGAGAGCGTTATAGTCTTAAATGGCTAGAACATAATAGATACTTAAAGAATGTTTGTTGGGTAAACAAATAAATGAAACGATCCCATACCAAGTGCCACCAGTAAATTCAATAAGTAAGAGTTCTTGCTAGATAAAAGTATGGAACAGGGCAAAGTCAAGAACGAAGCCCTGTACTTTTAATACAATTTATACAATCTTTTTTGATTTTTTAAAATCAACACTAGTGAAGCATAATTTATATATAAGTTCCATACATTAAAACGAACCCATTTAAAGTGTTCACTTTGATGAATTCTGACAAATGTGTGTCCCCTGCAAGCACCACCACAGTCAAGACAGGGGACGTTTCCATCTCCTACCACGCCTCCTTATATGCAATCTGCACCCCTGCCTTGGATCCAGGCCACCACGAATCTGTTTTCTGTCACTATTGATTAGTACAGTATTGCCTTGTCTAGAATTTCATATAAGTGGAATCATACAGCATGTACTGTTTGTATCTGGTTATTTTTATTCAGTATAATGTTTTCAAAATTCACTCATGAGATAGCATATATTAGTAGTTTGTTCTTTTTACTGCTGAGGAGTATTCCATTGCATGGATTTCTCACAATCACCTGTCAATGGACATTTGGGTTGCCTACGGTTTTTGGCTATATTAAGATTAAATCAACCTCAAACATTCCTGTATGAGTCTTTGTGTTGTTGTATGTTTCATTTCTCTTGGGTAAATGCCTAAGAGTGGAATTGTGAGATCGTAAGGTCATTGTATGCTTAACTTCAGAGACTACCAAGATCAGAGACTACCAAAATCAGAGACTATTAAGCAGTTTTCCAGAGTAGTTGTCCCATTTCGTCCTCCCACCAGCAATGTATGAGAATTCCAATTGTTCTACATATTTGCAAACACTTAGTATTGTGTGCAAACACTTGGTATTGTGTGTAGGGGTATCTCATTGTGCACTTAGTTTTTATTTCCATGATTAGTAATGAGGTTGAGCTTGTTTTTATCTACTTACTGCCTATTCATGTATCTTCATTTCTGAAGTGTCTTCAAATGTCTGTGATGGTTTTTAAATTGGGTTGTTTGTTATGCATGTTTATTATCAATTGTAAAAGTTCTTCATTATGGATACAAATCCTCAGTATATATGTATTCTCCCCACCCCTGGCTTTCCTTTTTATTTTCTTACCAGTATCTTTCAAAGAGCAGAAAAGAAATTTTAGATTTTTACGGAGTTTAATTTATTATTTTTTCATTTTATAATCATAGAATAAAATACTTTCTTTGCCCTAAGAAATCATTGCCTACCCCAAGGTGGGTAAGATTTTCTCATATGTTTCGTTCTAGAAATTTTGTGGTTGTAAATTGTAGGTTGAGATTAATACTGCATTTTTAGTTACTTTTTGTATGTGACATAAAGTAAAACTCAAGATTTGTGGTTCTCTCCACAAATATTCAGTTATGCTAACACCATGTTTTGAAAACACTGTTTTTTCTTCCATATAATTACCTTGTCAATTTAACTGTTTGAATAAACTGACCAAAAATTTGAAAAATCACCTGATCAGATGTGTGTGAGGGTTATTTCTTGACCCTCTATACTCTCCATTGCTTTGTCTGCTTGTTCTCACAGCAATGCTAAATCATGCTGTTTAGTGTAGCTTTCCAGTAAATACAAAGTCAGATACCATAAGTTCTCCAATCTCTAATATTTTGTTAACATTTTTGCATCTATACTTATGAAGCACATTGGTTTGAATTATTTTTCTGGTAATTTTGTTATTTGGTTTGTGCATCGTAGAATTGCTATTCTATGAAATGAGTTGGCAAATGTTTTCTCTTTTTAAGTTTTCTGAAAAAATTTTTGTGAGAAAGGTATTTTTTTTTCCTTACAGGTTTGATAAAACTCACTAATAAAATCATCTGAGGTTGGAATTTATTTTATGGGAAAATTTGAAGTTATTAATTCAAATAACTTCAAATTTTGTTTAAGTATATTTTATATTCACTCATACATTTATCATTTTGGTAGATCTAAGTTTCCATCTTTGGCATTTTCCTTCAGCCTGATCTTTTAAAATATTTTTTTTGTATGCAGATATGCTATTGACAAATTCTTTTAGCTTTTGTTTTTTAATATGTCTTTATTTTGCCTCCATTTAGGGGGAATATTCTCAATCGATATAGAATTCTGGGTTGACTGTTTTCTTTCAACACTTTAGAGGTGTCATTCAATCGCCTTCTGACTTGTATTTTTTCTGAGAGAAGTCTGCAGTCATTATTATTTTGTTTCTTTGTATATAATACCCTTTTTCCTCTAAACGCTTTTATAGTTTTCCCTTTATATTTGATTTGCAGCTATTTTCACTATGCTGTGTCCCATTTTTTTTCCTACATGCTCTTTGTTGAGTGTCTTAGATCTCTGGATTTATAATTTTTATAAAATTTGATAAATTTTTGACAATTATTTATTATGCTTGCCCTTTTAGGGCTCCAATTACACATATATTAGATTGCTTTCTATTGTCTTGAAAGTTGCTGATGTTATGTTAATTTTTTTCAATCTTCTTTTTCTTTCTCTGCTTCAATTTGGATAATTTTTGTTGTGCTTTGTCTAAAAGTTCACAGTTTTCTTTTTTCTCTGCACTGTCTAATCTGCTTTAAGTAAGCCCATTTATTGGAGTTTTCATTTCAAATATAATATTGTTCAGCTCTGGAAGTTCCATTTTGATTATTTTTCATACTATTAATTTATCTTAATACTTTTATGTTTTCCTTTAAATCCTCAAACATATTTATATTAGCCATTTTAATTCATTGTCTGCTATTTTCCTCATTTCTTTGTGTTCTGCCATTGTTCTTACTGCCCGATTTTTAAAAAACTGGCTACAGATTCCATACCTAATAATTTTTGGTGTTGGGTATCCACAGGGTGTTGGACACTGTGAATGTTACATTGTCAAGCATCCGGATTTTATAGTCTTTATTTAAAGAGTGGCCAATTTTGTTTTGAAAACCCATTAAGTTACTTGTGCATCAGCCTGATTATTTTGAGATTTATTTTTAAAAATTTAAAAGGTGGGCCTATAGTAGTCTTTACTTTCAAGATAGTTTTGTCATATTACTACAGAGTGAACTTTCTCTCTCTTAGTCTCTACTGAATGCTCTGAGGGTCAATGAACTCTCTCCATGTTGGCTGGTTGGAACTTGACTATCTTCCAGCCTCATGTGAGTGCAAGAAATTGTTTAGTTTATAGCTCCTTAATATTTGTTGTTTGCCTGGCCTCATAAAATTTCTTCCTGAATATGTGCAGCTTAATACTTAATGGAAGACTCAAGGGTCCCACTGTGCAAATTTCTGGAGCTCTTTTCCTGCATAGATTTATTCTCTATGATATTCTATTCTATAAATTCTAGCTGTCTCAGCCTACTCAAACTCTGATTTCTGCCTCCTCAATTCAACAAGACTGCTGTGCCTTTCTTGGGCTGCTACTCCCTATAGTATGGCCCTGAAAATGCTTCCAGACAGAATGCCTAGCCTATTATAGGGCTCATCTAGTTTGCATCTCTTTTCTTGGGGATCACAATCCAGCATTGCCTGTTTTCTAATGCTTGAAAATAATAGTTTCATTTCTTTTGTCCAATTTTCTAGCTATTTACTACAGGAGGGCAAACCTGGTATTAGTTATTCCATCATGGCCATTGATAACATTTTTAACCAGCTTACATAACAGAATTTCCATTTTGTATATGTTTCTTCTAAAGAAATCACCAAAAAGAGTACAAAACCAACAAAAAATAAAGGTACATGACCTCTGAACATTAATTCACCTGTCTGATAATCCCTTCCAAACAGGAAATGAGATTAGCGGATTTGACTTAGTCATAATGAACCCATGCTAGCAGATAAGGATCACCTTTTTTTCTTCATAAGTCAGCTGTTTAATCACATTTTCTGGAATTCTGCCAGAGAATATAATGTTCATCATTAAGCAGTTTCGGAATGTGATTTTTTAAAAATATGAAAACATTTTTTTACTTCTGTTTTTTTGACATGATATTTCTAAATAACATTCATTTACTTATAGAATTCATGCTATGTGCCTGGAAACATTTTATATACATTATCTTTCTAAGTCATCATAATACTATGAGTTTTGAGTCATCACAATAATATGAGTTCTTCTATTATCCTCACATAGTAGATGAAGAAATTGAGATTTGGAGACATAAAATAACATGCCTCAGGGTACACAACCAGAACAAGATGGAGCTGAAATCTGAATCAAAGCAGTTTGATTAGAAAATGCCAGTTTAACCACTGGGCTATTGCTAGCATCACCTTTCTCAATCTTCACGATTTCTCAGAATTTGTATTATAATCAAGCATCTTAACTCTTCTTTTATTTCTAAATATCATTTGAGGTACCCAAGGAATGCCAAACATGAGAAATAACATGGGGCTCTTCAGTGCGTATTGGGTATGTTTTACTGATTAATTAACTTAATCTCTTTCTATTCTTAGGGCATTCCAGGCAAACACAACAATACTTAAACAACAACAGAAGCATGAAACTGCAGAACTCATTAGTTCGAATGCAATATGGGGATGTTTAGTAGTAACTTTACATGGATATTGTGAGGATAGAAAAGAAAGAAACACATTTTAAATACATAAGGTAGTACTAATGAGAATGTGCATTTAAAGGTCATAGATATATTTGGTACAATCATGACTACAACACCTGCATACGTTTAATTAATGCTTTTCCTGTGAACATCATAAGGTACTTAAATATATCATAGAATGTGATTGTTAGTGGCTTTAGGAGGGGGAATCATTTACCAAACAAAACAGACAAGAAAACCACGAGGATGAGAGGTGGACAAGTGCAAAGTGTAAAGGAGTAAAGGAGACCTAAAGGCAGGAGAGATCAGATTAGCTTGTCTGTTTAAAGATGAATAAGAATTTGCCTGACAGATGGAAATAATGAGAGCTGGAGAGAGGACATAGAATGGCAAATGGAACAATATGTATAACAACACAGAGGCATGAAGGAGACCACATTCTCTTTGATCAGTAATTTATTAATAACATACATATGTTGTGCACATAGATGATTCAAATAAGTTTCAAATCTTAGTTATCTCCTCCAAAGACTTTATAACATAATTGAATAGATAAGGTACAAGTATGAAAAACAATATTGATCATATATGATAAAGTCCTGGTAGGCGTCTGATGAATGAATGATGAATGAATTTCGGGGTGTGCTCAATGCCAAATGACTGATGCTAACAGTCCTACAGCAGGACAGAGCAAGGGAATGTTCGTTTTTTGCATGAGAAATTTGGAGAGTCCTTGACTGACAATGGGGATTGATCCAGACTTTGAAGGGTGGGTAGAAGGGGATAAGTGGATGAGGGAAGGCATTCCAAGAGAGTGAAGAGTAGTCTGAGCAGAAGCCAGCAGGAAAGAGGCGTGACTTAAGGAAAAGAAGGCTGAATACAGAGAAGATGGGACCAAACGTAGTCATCTCCAGGCCATGGTGGGCCACAATGCCAAGCTGACTTTGCAGTTTTTCTTAGAGTTTGTGGAAGATTTCTTAAAGGGTTATGAGCAAGGAACTGATGGGATAAAAGTGACCATTAGTAATAGTGGACTAATGAGACTTATAAATAATCTGACACATCCGAAGAACACTTCTTACAATTCTTAAGCCCCTACTGGGTGCCACACACTGGGTGGGTATACCAAGACAAATAAGATCCATGCCTTACTCTTAGGGAACTTTAAAAACGAAAGTGGTGATTGAGCAGAGTTAATCTGGCAGTGGTGAGCAGAATGGATTGGAGGGAGGCAGAAGCAAAGAGACCAGTTATAAAGCAATAAAGGTAATTTAGGAACTAGGATCCAATAGCGTGAGATGTGGGGTGGGGTGGGGTGGGGCAGAAGACATGGAAAGCAAAGGATGGATATTAGAGCTCTCACAGGATGAAAAGCGACAGGTCTGGGGGACTGACCAAAGATGGCAAACAGTGGAGAGCAAAGAGAACCCCAAGTTTTCAAGCTCTGGTGGTAGTACCAAGGGCAGAAATTCACATTCACGATTTATTGAGCATGCATTGTATGGCAGACACTCTTATAGGTGTGAGGGTACAGGAGGGGACAGAAACAAGGTCTCTACTTGCATGGAGCTTATATTCTAGTAGAACACAGACCATCACCCTTTTCCTTCTATTGTGTTTTGTCCTTTCTCCTATACTTACCACTGTTTGACACATCATGTCCCTGTATCAGTGCTGGTCAATAGAGGTATAATGAGAGGCACATTTGTAATTTATAATTTTTCTAGTAGCCACATAAAAATGTAAAAAAAGAAACAGGTGAGATGATTTTCATTGCTGTATCTTATTTCCTTCAACATATCCAAAATGTTACCATTTTAGCATTTAATCAATATTAAAAATTGTTATGCCATATCCTATATTCCTTTCTCATACTGAGTTTTTGAAATTCAGTGTGTGTTTTAAAACTTATAACACTTCTTAATTTGTAAGCTAAATGTTCAATGGTTAAAGTAAAATGTAGTCCTACCAAAACAATAAAGTTGTGTTTAATAGAAAAAATATTTCACACTGTATCTGTTCCTTAGTAGCACTGGACACATCTCAAATAGCCACTAGGCACATTGGCTGGTGGATAGCATATTGGACAGCACGACTGTCTATTATCTGGTCTTTCTTTATTCTAATTATGTTTCATTATGTTATCAGGCATAGGAGACGGGTGCCTCCTATAATCAGGAAGTGATTATAGGATTTATAGGATTATAGTGATTTCCTGCATTATACCATAAACTCAGAATAATACTTGCGGCTCAGTTTCCTCATCTGTCAAATGAGGATACTAAAAGTGCCTGCCACACAGGGTGGTTGTGAGGAGCCAGCAAGATTACATATGTGAATTCACCTATAACAGCACCTGGTGAATGGCAGGTGTCAGCAAATATTAGTTCCTCCTTCCTCCCTTCTCCCTTCTGTCTCATACATAGATGTTATTCATGTTTTAAGGTTTCACTTAATCCCAAATTTCCATGATATTATTTGTCCGTGGTTACTGTGAACATTTATTCATCTCTAGAATTTTTCCTTATAGTTTGGCCCTTTGACATAGCCACAGTTTTGTCATTTGCATTTTTGGATATAAGTTAGTCTTGTTTTCCCAATATCCCCTGGGACTCTTTCAGGCCAGGATGTGCAAGTCCTCTTCTTTCCTAGGTGTTTTCCAAAGTGCTGAATCAGATCAAAATACATATGTTCATATTTTTTGATCGATTGATTGAGATCACCCCTGAGGTATTCTTTGTGACCAGGGAAGTTCCATTTGGATTTTCAGAATGGACTGTAGGTAAAACACTTTGTGAATTCAGAGGCATGTGGATCATTAAGATTTAACTGTGATTTGCCCTCATATGGTGTTCATCAATTTCATGTTACTTTGCATTAAAATTTATCATAAATTAATTTTTCTTTAAGTGAATAATGTAATCATACTTCAAAACTGTTGAAAAATAAAGGAGAGAAAAAAAAACACTCTGTAAGCCCATCATAGTCCTTCTTGTTTTATTTTGTTTTTTTCCTCTTCATTCAAGTTGCTCTAATATTATATTATTGATATAATACATTATGTTCATAAGTTGCTACTAATAGGTTTCCAGGTAGACAATAAGCTACTCTCTCCTTTTTACAGATGGTGAAACTGAGGCTCAGAGATTCAAGAAAATTGTGCAATTTTACATAAAAAATCAGGGTGAAGACACATAAGAAAGGCCTCTTGCTTGCCTCTCCCAGCGTGGTACCCGCAGGTTATATTAGAGCTGTTTCTTCCAGGAATTACTACTGTGAGCTTTCATGACTGATATGCATTAGAACACAAGGTGTTACCAAGAAATTGCATTGCCTTTATTTTCATTGCATGTTTAGTTGCCTTCCAGGATTATGTCGATGTGTCTTAACACCAGTAGAAAACGGGGAATTTGCAAAAAAACGAATGACTATGGCGTTTAGTTGCATACTTGAAAAGAACGTGGTTTCAGCTAGATCACTGAGGTTTCGTTAGAACTTACACAGCTTTGGCAGTTTAAATTTGAGATTTTAACCCCTCCACAAGGCTGTGAAACTAGCCAGAAAACCTGGAGCATTTGAGAAATTCTGCAGACTGAGAGGACACAAACGGAGTGGAAGGAGCTCTGGTCCGAGGTGCAGGAGGGCTGTACCTGGGACGCCAGGGCTCTGAGCTCCCCAAATGACAGGCCTCCTTCACCTGTCCTTTCCCTGCTGGCACCTGCCCCTTCCCATAGAACGGATCTATGGCATCGTGGCATTTTGAGCAAGAGTCAGGAGAATATTAGACCGGAGTCACCTTTCCGTCCTGCGTGTGTGGAACGCACTGGCCTGCCCATGTAGCGGGAGCTTCCGCACCTGGGGCGCATGGAGGGCTCAGAAACAGATTCCGACAGCGTCAGAGGTGGACGGGGGCTGTACTTGCGCTGTAGAGACACGACAGAACTCAGGGCGAGGCTGGGCCTTGCCTGAGGTCTCCTAACTAGCCAGCCTCGTGCTATTTGAATGATCCCCAGTGCCCTGTTTCCATTTGACCCTACCTTTGTCCAGGTTTACAGTTTGCTGTTTATGATCGTCACGCAGGGGTCCAGGTTTCCTGTCTCCAACCGGGACAGAGGTGGAGTAAACCCCAGCCAAAAAGGCTGTTTCCTACCCACTTGGGCCCTGCTGCTGCCTCCCAAGTCTATTTTTACATGCTTATATTATAACTTTTGTTTCCCAGTGGTTTCTTCTGAGTCCCTCCTGCCTCCTTGCCAGGAATCAAGTCCCAAGGAGTCTCATGGGAGCCCGCAGGCCACATCCAAAGGTGGCTCACATATTATGGCAATGAAGGGTCCTTGGCGACCTGAGGAACTCTCCACCTTCACAGGTGTGGCCCAGATGAGCAGGCACTATTATGGCCACTTTCTGACAGGGCGACTGAGAGGCCAGAGAGGGGGACCCGCCAGCTCAGAGACACCCCGCATGCAAGTAGGGGTGGACGGCCCCAGTGCATGCCCTGTGCGTTTGCTCCCCTGCAGATGGACAGCGACCTGGAACTGCAGGGCTTGCCGTTTGGGCTGCCCGGAGCACCCAGGGCCTCTCCCAAGCCTCCCTCTCCCACCCTCCAGAAAGCAGAGAGGCAGCTTCCAAGCAGCTCAAGTTTCACGGGGGGATGGAGTGGGAGGCAGGCTGGCCCGGCTGCAGCAGTAATTTGTCTGGTTTACTAGGTCAGTTTCCTGCCAGGCTCACTGTGGTTTAAAATTATTGTGGAGCCCAGTTTCTTATTGGCAGAGGCTTTATAAGCCCCGGGTATGTCTGCCCTGCTGACGTCTGGAGGCAGCGGCTTCTCCATAACCTTTCCAGGCCTTGCTTCTGTTACGGAGGCCTAGATGCTGTTTTCCTGGGTGCCCGGATGCAGTGCAGTACCAAATCTCGAATTCCACACCTTGGGGGCCAAAGAAGGGTCTACGCCGACTTTTCTCAGCTCCATTCCTGGCAAAACACTTCCACAACACAATTCCCTTTTTGAAGGGAATTTCACTTGATTTGTAAACGCAACCTGTTGTCATATTCTTTTCTCCTTCTCTGTGTGCTGACCTACCCAGCGGCCGTCAGCCACGTGTGGCCGTTGCACACTTGAAATGGGACTGGTCCAAATTCAGACGTCCTCTGAGTATAAAATACACACGAGAATTCAAAGATTTTGCACAACAAAGAAGGTAAAATGGCTCATGAGAAATGTTTCTATTGACTGCTAGTTGAAGTGATCATATTTTTAATGTATTGGGGTGAAATAAAAAACATTAAAATTGTTTTCAGCTGTTTCATTTGGCCTCGTTAATGTGTCTCATTTGTGTTAATGTGGAAAATCTTTAACTTACACGTGTAGCTTGCGTTATACTTCTGTTGGACAACGCTGACCTACATCAGTTTATTTTTCTCTAAAATGCCGATTGTTCTTATAGTCCTATCACTATTTGAAAGACCCGGCTTTGACCCCTAGCTGCTATTATTATTACTAGTCTGTCATCTCTAGCAAGCCGCTTAGCTTAGATTCTTCACTGGATGCTAACACAATACTGCCTTTGCTACCTGTCTCTCGTGGAACTTTATAGGTGGAAGGAAGTATTTTGAGATGTGTGGCGCTGGCTGTAGGCAATTGGAATTATTATTTATTAAGTGGTGGCAGCTGCTGTCTGTAACAGAGTCCAGTGTGTCTAGGATGATTCCTCATTCTCCACTTTGTGCAAAAAAGTAAACTCCGAGAGCCTTTTTCTTCCTAAGAGTTAAGAACAGCAGTTTGAGAGACTCTGACTATCCTTTGGTGAACAGTTCCCAGAATAGATCTGAATAGGTAGAAACAAAAAAGCCATCCAGTTGGATGAGGAAAGGCTGAAAGCTGCTGGCATCTCACTTCTTTTGTTCTCATTCTTGGCCATCGGAATAGAAACTGATGGGCAGTGGGTGGGGTGGACGGCCTCTGCAAAGTGGCCTGATCGGATTCCTGAGCTTCTAGGTCATTGGGCAGGATGGCGCCTGGCCGGAGCCCCGGCTGCTCCCTTCTGACCTTGAAAGGTGGGACGAGTGGTTCCGCATTCATTGCTCTGTGAGCCTCTCATGAGTGTCTATGATGTGCTGGGCATCGATCTTACCTTTATGAGAATTTGGTGAGCCCGCAAAGAAGTAAGTAGAGGAAATGAGAAAAAAAAATACGTGTTTGACATTAATTAGCAACAACAATGAAACAAATTAGAAACAGGGAAGAGTGTAAAATATTCTTCCCTTTCTGTATGTTTGCTGCTTTTTTATTCTGAGTCCCCGGCCCTTATGGTTCTCTGGGAATGAATGAATGAATGAATGAATGAATGGTTTCTATCAGAATAGACATACTCATTTGTAAAATAAAATCATTTTAGGTATTGTGTATTTATCTTTTTAATTCCCAAATAAGCTGCCCGAAGGTGTTAGGTATCCATCTGGAGCAAAATGGGACTCAATAAATACTGGATGTCTTTGTTGTTGGCTGATAATGTCAGGTACCAGGGAAAGTGGACTCACCCTGTGTTTACCTGATGTCATAGATTTTTCTGGAGGTGGTGGGGGAGGAATTATTTCTCCTTCACACCATACACACATATAATTTATGTCAACACAAAGTGCAATCATATGACACATACCGTTTGTTGTTTTTGTTGCCGGTGTGTTTTTTCTTTTCTTTGTTTGCTTGGCTCTTCTTCCTCCCACTCTGGTCTCCAGCAACTTTACCTCCTCCCAGGAAACACACGTTAGTGCACCGAGATATTTCTTTCCTCGCTTTTCTCCATGCTCATATAATCTCACACACACACAATGTGCCTTTTGTCACAGCACTTTTTAATTAAATGGAATAAAATCATATTACCTTCCCCTCCTTTGCTCATTCAATGATACTGGAATTCCACCAGGGCATCTAGCAGAGTTCTAAGTCATTATTTTAAACAGCTATCTAATATTCCATTTTGTGACTATATCATATTCCATTCTGTGATATAACATCATTTTCCAACCATCCCATTAGCAGCAGGCTTTCACTTTGTTTCCAGGTGTGTGCGGGTTTCTTTCTGGCTCTACAAACAATGCTTGTCTGTATATAGTTTTTATACTGGTGTTTCTATTTATATAAGCTAGATTTCCAGGAGTGAGATTACAGAATATGGCATTTAAAATTTTAATAAATATTGCTCCATCACTTTCTGAAAGGCTGTAGCAATTCTCATTTTCATCAGCTATGTAAGAAACTACTCCTTGGCCACATCTTCCCCTCACCAATGAGTGCTTTTTATTTTTATGAAATATTTTGTAAGTATGATTGGTATAAATTAACAACTCATTGCTCTAGACCAGAGTTCTTAACCATTTTGGGGGGCCATGAACTCCTTCTCAAAATACCTTTTTTTTTAATGAGCAAAATACATTATATAGGATTACTAAGAAAAACCAATTCTATTGAAATACAATTATCAAATTAAAAAACTATTTAATAATTCGCAATGTCTTTATTAACATATTAAATAACAAAGTCTAGTTGCAGGTCTAGTAGCTACCGTAAATTCAAAGAAGCGATGAGTATAATTGATGCCACCAAATATGCCAACTGTAACATGATATGAAAATATCTATGGCTTCTAATGGACACAGAGTTACAGGCACTGCTAATAATACTGTGGTTTGTTGTGTACACTTGTAACTGAAGTAATTACTAGATTTCAGTTAGAAATTAATGAAAATAAAAATGTAATATTGCTCTACGTTCACAGACCACTCGATATTATCCATAGACCTCTTGGAGTGTCTCTGTATCCCAGGTTAAATGCTCTAGACCTTCAGAGAAGAAGCCCTGGAGACCATCTTATTCTACTCTGTCATTTTATAGATGAGGAAACTGCTTCAGGGGCAATATCCTAGAGATTATGGCCTGACCAAGAGCTGAATTCAGATCTCCTAGTTCCCTTCCTAGTATTCTTTTGCCACAAATATTACCCTTCTCCAGGGAGGGCTCACCCCAACAGGCAAGGTTTCCTTAGCCTCCTCTGTTTGGCTCTAAATCCTGGTTAGACCAGGGGTTGAAAAGCCATGGTTCACGGGCCAAATCCAGTCTACTGCCTTTTCTCATAAATAAAGTTTCATAAAACACGCCCACGCCCATTCGCTTACCAATTGCCTGTGCTGCTCCTGCAACAAGGGGGGAGCTGAGTAAATGCAACAGACCATGTGGCCCAGACAGCCTCCGCTATCTGCTTTCTGGCCCTTTGCAGGAAAAGCCGGCTAACCCCTGGCTTTCACCCACAGATGATGCGTACTCTTGCCTCAACTGTTCTTTGACGCTCTGCCTTCCAGCTGTGGAACGGGGGAGCACAACAGTAGCCCTGTTTTAGGGACTGTGCATATGCTTTTCCTGTTCTCGGGGATTCTGAGCCCCCACCCTCTGCTTCCGTGATTTCACTCCATTCCTGGAGCCTTCTCTGATTTGCCACCTTTCCCAAGTCTGGTTTATGTGCCCCTAATGTGTGTCCTGTGGGTGCACTCTGCTCACCCTGAATAGCACTACTCGTATTTTACTGTAATTTCATTAACATGTCTGTCTCTCACTCTGGATATAACCTCCCTGAGGGCAGGGACTTCGTCTGTCTCGTTCACTGATATATACCCAGTATCTGACACTAAAGAGATGCTTAGGCCGGGCGCAGTGACTCACGCCTGTAATCCTAGCTCTCTGGGAGGCTGAGGCAGGTGGATTGCTCGAGGTCGGGAGTTCGAGACCAGCCTGAGCAAGAGCGAGACCCGTCTCTACTATAAATAGAAAGAAACTAATTGGCCAACTAATATATATAGAAAAAATTAGCCGGGCATGGTGGCTCATGCCTGTAGTCCCAGCTACTTGGGAGGCTGAGGCAGAAGGATTGCTTGAGCCCAGGAGTTAGAGGTTGCTGTGAGCTAGGCTGATGCCACGGCACTCACTCTAGCCAGGGCAACAAAGCGAGACTCTGTCTCAAAAAAAAAAAAAAAAAAAAAAAGAGATGCTTAAAACATACTTGTTGAATGGATGAATGAATGAATGAAGCAGGTACAATTTATCCTCAGTGGCCATTGCCTTAGCATCCTGGTCTTTTTGCCTTTCTGTCCAGAGACAGCCCATCACCACCCAGCTTCGCTATAGGTGGTCTCACTATAGTCCCCTTCTTCTATTAAAATGTGCTTTGAGGAAATAATTTGGTAAGCTCATTCTTAAATGACCGATTCAGATTAATATAAGTGCCACAAGAGTAGAAACCCTGTGTATGTTATTTACCATATCTATCTATGCCCAGCATTGTGCATGGCACAGTGAAGATATTGGCTGAATAAATTAATGTTTATGGTAGCTCAAGGTGTGTGTTAAGCCAAAGGAATACATTTACATCTCTAACTGTGAAATTTCTGGTATCAGAAAGTCAAGCTGGGAAGTATTTTTGGAAATAGAAAATCTTCTATTGTACTTCTGAAATATCACTAATTCAAAGATGGACTTCCCTTTCCACTTTACTAACTGGCCCATGGATAGTTTTGTTATCTCGGGTGTCAGCGTAGAGGATTGGAAATGTTAGTGTAACATGAATCAGGAGAGGCATGCAAACCCAGGCAAGGCAGGTATTGTGTGAGAAAGAGTCTGCTATCTTTGTAGCTCCCATATTTCAAAATATTTTCTGCCACTGAAGTGCAGAAGTTAGTATTTTTCAATATCTAGGAGTGGCTTTGACAGTTCAGCTTCTGAACTCCAATCCAGCCAGCTCTGCTCTGGGGACACTTCTGCTGAATCTGCCTAAGAGAGGACACACTCAGTGTCCCAGGTGCTGTTAGCTTGGAAGTCTCGCTCCCAGGGCCGAGGCCCCATCATGGGGGTCAGCCTTTATTTTCTTTCACTGGTGACTGGGAGGCTTTTAGTACTAGGGATTTGGGCTGCTCCCAGCTATGGAAGCTTCTGGAGGTGCCACATACTACTGCCCAATATACCTGCCCAATGCCCTGACGTCATGTTTCCAATGTGCCTGTGCAGGGGACGGAGTCTGTATGGGTAAAGAGACCTCACTACCCCTTCAAAGTGCCAGAGAAGTTGAAAATCTCTCAGCAAGTTCCCCATTTTTTTTTTTTTTTTTTTTGCAGCCTTTGGGAGGGCTGGAGAGCTGCTCTACTTACCACTGTCAGATTTTCCACTTATCAGCTCAGAGAGAGCTCATGTCGTGCTCGAGAGGAAAGCAGATAGGGAAAATCAGAAAAAGGACCAGCATTGACTTCCACATCTATGATGTTTTAGCTTTGCTTCTCCCTGGGGCTGAGGCTGAGAAGGAAGAGCTAGATTAGCCATTAGAGATCCTCTTCCTATAATCACTGATTCTCAGGGAACTTTTTTTGGGCAGAAGGGATGCAATAGATTCTCTTTAGATTTCAGGCCTCTTGCTCTGTGGGCAACCAAATCTCAGGACATTTTCTTCCCCAGTGTCCCTCCTCTGTATCCAGCCTGGTCGAGAAAAATACTTTATTCTCGTCTCCCCATCATTTGAATCCCCACTGCCCAAGGATTTGTGCAGAGCATCTGAGGTTGTCTGGTTTTGACCTCCCAATGCCTTCTGTCCCCAGCCAGCTGGCCCACCGAGGCCTGGGGCCACAAGGTCTTCCTAAAATCTCCAGATTGTCTAGCTTGCTGGGCTACGTACATGGCCTGTGCATAAAGATGGTACCCTTCGCCAAAATAATGCCTGTACCAAGTCAGGGCAGAGCAGTCATCTTGCAAGCGCCACAAACTTCCCAGCCCACAGCGAGACTACAGATCCCTTCCTTTCTGGAACGTACCACCAGCCCAGGGATGAACTGTGACGAATATTTGGCCTCAGGCAACGCTGGAGCCTAGGGAAAGCTTTCGTTGCATGTGTGTTTTCTCACAGAATTATAAAGCCCAGCAGCTCTCAGTGCCAGAGGCTGCGGAGAGTTTCTGTGTTTTTCGACTATTCATTAGTGATTACATACTCCCCTGAACACCTGCAAGACCAATTCATAAAGCAAGCATTCATGGACTTTGGCAAGGGCTTCATGGGAACTGCAGGGTACGGGGTACAGTCATTGTATCTCCAGATAAAAAACATTCTCTTACCAAGGAGGCCTCTGAAAATAGAAGCAGGCTGCAATTTCAGTTCAACACCACGGGGTATTAGAAAGAAAAGTGTTACTTCACCTCGCCTCTTTATAAAGTCAGCGCACTGTGGGGCTGTGGCGTTCCTGGACAAATCCTCTTTCAGACGCTTTTGGGAGTGAGAAGAGGGGAGCGGTGGGCACTGCATTGATTGTGACAGGGGCCGGCCCGGCCGTGGGTACTTTGTGGCATGCTCTCCTGCGAGTGACACTGATTTACAACAGGGTAACAGGAAGTGCGGAGCTTGGGTGGCCTGCTGTGTAATGCTGGTGACAGATTGCTCCTGCCACTTATAAAAACGGTGCCATAATTAATCCAAAAAGGGCCAGGAATAATAAATAACCCACGGGGGAAAAAAAAATAGAACGTTTTTATACAAAATATGGGACTGACCTCTAACATGATTCTTTTCCACCTTTATTATTATTATTATTTTTCTTTCGAGGGTTCTCTATTAAATGACAAAATGGCAGAGGCTGGAACTGCAAGACTCCGAGGGACAATGCCCGGCCGTCGTGGCTAAGTCTGTCTGAGCTGAATGAGTAGAGCGAGAAACACACTCAGAAGTCCGGTGGGGACCATTTCACAGAACAGGGAAGCTGAGACTCGCCCGGGCATCTGAAAGCCCAGGCTCCCTGAAAACAAAAAATACTTTTGTCTGTACAGGCAAAATGAAGTTTATTTTGATCCTATCTGATGAAACTGGCCTGCCTAGTTAATACAGCAGGGTTTTTCTTGAGTGTGTGTATTTTGGGGAGGGGCCCCAAGTCTCCCCTCTGCTCTGCCAGTGTAGACAGCCTCCAGTGCCCAATTAGCCTCCTGAAGTGCCTCATTCTCCGATCACAGCTTATACACTAGCAGAAACGGTGCTTGCAGTATGTTTTATGCTCACACATATAAACACACATAGTCACGAACTCATTTAGGTTAGAAAGGACTTTTAATGGGACATCTGGCTCTCTTCCACTACTTCTTGTCAAGGCAAAGTAGGTTCCGTTGTTAATATGTATCCTCTAGCAACCGCAGGATGCCTAGCGTGTATGGTTGCATAGATTTTATTTTTTTTTGTCTTTTGTTATTGATTCCACTAGTACTGGGGAGAAAAAAATAAAATGGTCAAACCTCAGAAATTACAGTCAGAATTTCCATCCACATCATTGCCTTGAAGGGCAGGGAAAGCTCAGGTGCAGGGCAAATAAGGGAAGCTACAGCCAAGGACTCTTCACAGGGACAGGATGATAGTGACAGCGATGACATGACTTGTAACTTCGGTAAAAATCGTGCTCTTCTTCAGTTGGAGGAGGCAGTATAGTGGCTAAGAAGCTAGACTCTTGGGGTTCAAATCACAGCCCTGCTATTTACTAGCTGTGTGAACTTGGACCAGAGTATGAGGAACTTCCTCATCTGTGAAGTGGCAATAATAATAGCTGCTCCCTTCAGAAGGTCATTGCACGTCTTAAACAAATTAACATGTGCAAAGCCCTTTAAACAGTGTCCAGCTATATAAATGTTAACTGTCACCAATGAAATGATCTAGATCATGGGCTGCTGATGGAGAATTGTGTGCCTCATCCATTGCATTCCTAGGAATGATTGCCCTACTCCGTGTTTAATAGCCACAATTATTAAGTGCCCCCTGCCTGTCACATACTGCGCATGCCTCAACTCTTTTAATACTCACAACAGCTCTCCACTTTACAAAGGAGAACACTGAGATTAGAGAGAGGAGTCAGTTCAAGATCACACAGCTAACTAAGTGGTAGATCTGGAGTTTACTCCAGGTTGACTCCAGTGACCATGGTTTTAATGAACAAGCTGTCCTGCCTGTATTTGCCTCTAAAGAGTTAAGTGCGATGACACTTTTTGCTTTCCATCCTTCTTTATGATTGTTCTTAGTGTCCTGATCAATGCTTTTGGAAGTGCGAGTTAGTGAAGATGCTTGTTCATATAGCAGTCAGTGTTCTAGATGGGTAGCCCCACGGTGGTAGGCAGAGAGCATTCATTCTGGAATCGACCCCATAGCCTGCCACTGCCTCTCATTGTCCCATTGCTGCTCAAAGCCTCAGTGTCCTCATCAGTAAAATGGGAATAATAAAAACCTGCCTCGAAGGGCCTTTCCCATGCTTAAATGAAGAAAGAAATGTTAAAGATCTGGCTTAGGTTTGCCTCTTAGTAAATGGTATGTTTTATTACTATCAGAGATGGTCAACTTCTCAAAGATTTCAATGTGTCATTTCCGATGAAGTAGAAGCTAATTAATAAAATGAGAAAATTTCATCAGCTGCAGTAATAGTCACAGCACCAGACGCAAAAAATGTTCGTCTGAAGCAAGCTGTTGTTTAAACAATGCAGTCAGTGCAAAAAGGCAATAAAATCAGGTGTGCACCATATCTAGGATTTTTTATTTTTTTTTTATAGATAATTCCCTCAGCTTCCCAGGGTACTTTGCACGGAGGTAGCCATGATGTATATACTTGAAAAGAGCAACAAGATTTTGTGAGATAATTCCTTATTCTCTTCGTGTCACCTGTTAACTTGAGGCTTGATTCAGCCCAGGCCACAGTGTGCATTCTGCAGAGCAGTAATGGAGAAGGTTGTCAGTTACCTAATAATGATGAAACTCGGGATAATTTAGCCAGGATAAAAAGCTTGCTCTTTTCTGGATGATCTGGTTAATTATCTGGTTAAATTAGGTTAAAACCTTTTTGTCAGGGTCTCTAATTATCTGGAAAACCAGGTAACTGTGTCCTTTTAAAAGCTTTTAGGCTTGAATTATTCATCGACATAACCCAGCATCCCGGGAAGATTCCCAATTCTTCACCTGCCTTTTTGTGCATAGATTTGGATTGAGACTCTGGAGCTGTTCTATTTACAGTTCCTTGTAGATGCAAAATATTCAAACCATCTCCATTTTTTTTTTTCTTCTACAAAAGAGAGAACCAACTTTGAGCTATGAAGATGCTGGTGCTCAGCTTGGAAGATTGGTAGCAAATTTTCCCGAGAGACACAAACAAACACATACATAACTGGAATATCAATGAGGTCTTTTTAGAGGCAACGCATTAAAATGCAAGGCAGGAGATAATGAGATAAGCAGCAAGTTACAGGTTTCTTAATTCTAGCGTGAAAGGAGAGAGAGAGAAAGAAAAAAAAAAAACCCAACAAACCCCAGAACAGAAAGCCCCCCAGAGTAGCTCAGTACAATGATCCACTGAGCTTGGTATTAACCTTGCTTGGGGAGGGTGTTAGTTTCTTCCAGTGACCTCAGTGACACAAATGGAATTGAAAAGAACTATCTTGGAGGTGACAGGGGAGATATTAAAACCATGCCCCCATTTTGTTTCTCTCAGCTCCTGGTTTATGTCTATTTCCCACCTTTACTAGCATATTTCTGAGTCAAATATAGGATATTTCTTCTGGTTATGGCTTGAGGCTTTCTTGACTGTTCTGGAGAAAAAAATTACCATTTCTTGAGAGCAGACCTTTCACAATGTACTAGATGCTCAGATCTCCTCTAACCCTTACAGCAATCCTGCTGGGTGATGAGGAAACTGAGGCTCAAGGGTTATTGCTCAAGGAATTAGAGCCAGGTTGCTTGGAATCCAAAGCTAGGTTCTTAGCCCTAGCTACTTTCTGAGTCACCAAAGTTATGCCCAGGCAAATGATGTATCTGCCATGTGTCAGTCTGGCATAAGAAAGACTAGAACAAGAATGAGTCTGGGGCTACTAAGTGGGGGTGCATTTGAAAGACCACTTCACTTGGAGTCAGAAAATTGGGTACCAGGCTTGTTGCTGCCTTTAGCTGTGTGGCTTTGGGCAAGTTACTCAACTTCTCTGAGCCAGTTTCTTCATTGGTAAAGCTGAGATACAAATACTTATTTTTCAGGGGTGTTTTGAGATTTAATTGATATATGTGAAAGGTAGAGAGTACTCCATATATGTTAAAAAACAAACAAACAAACAACAAAACAAGACCCACATTTCAGGAAGAAATCAGAATGCATATCTCTATGATTTAAAGTTTGCTTCCTTCCTAGTCCCCCTCTTATATTTTTTTTCACCCGGACTTTTGCAATATTTTCTAGCAGCTTCACCTGCTCCCAGCCTTGGTCTCTTTGAAGGCATCCTCCCGTCTGAGAGAGCACTCTAAAACTAACGTATGATCACGTGACCCCCGTGCTTAAAATCCTCCAGTGGCACTTCATGGACTTTGGGGCAAAATCCAGACTCCTCACTGCATTGTGGATCTGCAGTAGCTCTTCACGATTTGGCCCCTGCCTCCTTTTTTAGCTGCTGGTCCCTATAAGTTTTTACCTGCATGCCCACTATATTAAGCTACTTGCAAACCAATAGTGAATCGTAACCTTTCCTACCTTCAGGCCTTTGCACATGCTGTACCTTCTTTTTGGGATGACTCTCAGCTCAAACACCACCTCTGCTCTGAAGCCTTCTCTGATTTTTCTAGCTGGAAGTGGCCACGTCGTCCTTTTTTATACCATACCCCAACATGTAGCAAGTTGTGGCAACGATTTCCTCACCTGTATCTCATCTGCTATTAATAGATTGGAAGATCCTTGAAGGCAGGCCCAGGGAGATTTATCCTTAGCACCAAGTACGACGCTTCAGATACATCAGTTTATCCAAGAAGCACTGGGGGTGGGAGGGGGCAATGGGTCCATCCGGAGGCTGCTGTGACCGTCCACGGAAGAAATGATGAAGGTCTTGACTACAATGTGGAGAAGATCTGGTTTTACCTTTCCCTCCACATTGAACAATTGCCTGGCTAAGTGGGCATCTCCTCTCTTGTTTGCCTGTCCACAGCCATCTCGTCTGAAGCAGGGCTTTCACCAGGAACAGAGGACTTGAATCAGGGCAGTGGCAGTAGGGGTGGAAAGGGAGGGGTGGGCTTAAAAGTTTTAAGAGATTATTAAAAAGTGGAATTAAGAGAGACAACTGTATGTAAAGTTTGAAATAGAGAGAAGAACCCAGCACAATATTTGGCAATGAATCAGGCAGGAGAGCATGATATTTCCAACTGCACCATTATCTATTTATCATTCAGAAAAGGAGAAAACCATCTGCTTAAGTGTAGGTCATGCCCAGGCTGATCTGAATGATTCAGAACCAACAGGATAGCAGCAACCAGAGCTGAAGGTACGGAAACTAGAGGTCTTCAGTCAACTCGTGGGCAAGTGCAGTCCTTTATGGCAAAGGAAGAAGAAGAGGCTCAGAGGGAACTGTGTTTCCCACCAGGCAGAGAGATCCTGGCCTTACAATGGCAGGAACGACAGAGTGGTTGCCCTATTGTCCAATGTCAAGGTGAACATCCCATACCCGAATGGTTCACCCCAAACCTCCTCCAGTTTTTTTCTCCAAATATTTGGCAATTCTGGAAAGGGCAAGATTTATTTATGATGATGATTATTATTATTTCAGGGTACATGGCTGTACTTAGATGGGCTTCGCAGGGGTGCTTAACTACACTTTATACATTTCTGATCAACCTGACAGCTCCCATTTGAAAGGCTTTCCACCTCCACATTCGGTTTACAGATGAGGAAATGTAGCTCCAACGTTGGAGTGGGCTCTTCCTCACTGAGAGTAGTGTCCGAAGCCCACTCCCACAGTCCTAGCCTACCCGCCCTCCAGCCTTCACAACCAAATGCTCCAAGGACCAGAAAGCTGACACTTCAGACGTTAAAACGGTTGGGTAAATTATCTGAGGTTTTGGCTATACACCTTGGTTTAGAGGGCATGTCTTGGTCTCATGACCCGAAGATTTCATAAATCTCAGTTACAAGAAGGAACTATTTTGTACTTGTATTTCCTACACATCATTTGGGGATAGGGAAAAGGCTGTTTTCGACATAACTGACTTTAAAGCAGTCGTTTCAACGTTGACTACATATTGGAATCACCTCAACGCTTAAAAAACACTGATGCCTTGGTCTCATTCCCAGAGTTTCCAGTTTCACTGGTCTAGGGTGCAGTGTGAGTGCCGGGTTTTCTGCAAGATCCTCGTGTGTTCCCGGTACACAGCCAACACTGAGAACTGCTCTCTGGGATGCCTTGGCTTCCATGAGCTCGAAATGGTTCTCGAGAACTGTTAGCCTCACCTTGTACAGGTGGCTGATCTGAGGCCTTGGCGAGGAAATCAGAATGAGAACAAAGAGAAGTGAAGTCAAGGCGTAGGAAAGTGTGCGGAATAAAGGGTCATTATTAACCAAACCCGGTAAAGGAGGGGGAAGATATTTTCATTTCTGCCAAAGGCCATATGTGAGTGCCTGTGGGGAGAGCGTATCCAAGGCTTTGTGACTGAACCAATAATTCATATCTGATTCAGAAGCCGACTTTGTTGGATTTCAGCTCTACAGCTGTTCTCAGTCTAGGTCCAGCCTCTCCCAATGGGACTGATTGTAGCAACACGTCTCATTTATAGAACTCATATGCAGGGGCCTGGAGACCCGAAACTGTAAATTAAAACCTTGTGTATATTACTTTGGTGAATTCAATTCAAAAGCTTTTTGGCTTCTCCAAATAGGCCATTTTCACTAGCAAAAGGAGGGGAGAGCACAATGGAAAGGAAATAGATCTTTTATATGCATCCTTCCTCTCTCTGATAGGAGGTCTTGACACAAAGGTAATAATGAAATAAATTCTAATAAAATGTCGAGGCTTGATGCGGGCACACGTGGAGGGGAGGAGAGGAAGGAGGAAGCAGGCAGACAGGGCAGTGAGAAGTACGCGGCTTCAGAACCCGAGTGTTTGAGCTGATTCCCTAGAGAGTGTCTTCTGACAGACGACCCGATCAAAATGTATTTATTCGGGGAGGCTTTTGTTCAAGTTGACAAAGGCAACAGAAACTGAGACCCAGAGAGGGAAGGCATCCTGACCAAAGCCACACCAGCGATTCGCAGTGGAGGAGCAACTAGGAGCTGTGTCTCGATTCAATGCCCTCTCCCTTATCATAGCGCCTTGACGGTGCTAGGCTGATGTTAAAGGACATCTAAGGGGACCAGAAAGTGCTCCAGGTACTGGTGTCCAGAACGGGGTCCAGCCATGAATCCGAGAAAATTTCCAGGCATTTCGGGTCAAGTGACTTCTCCTGATTTGCCCCAGATAAGCTATGGCTAAGGCTCAAGGGTGATTTAAAAGCAGGGACAGACGTGGGAGACATTTTGGAGGGGGACTCAGTAAGATCTGTGACTGATTCGATTTGGGAGAGGAGGAAAAAGAACAATGAATCCGGGCACATAGATTTGTTCTAGAAACGCTTTGTTTGATTAATGACCTGGTATGCTCTGTTCATCTCCACTGAACGTCATTTCATTTTTGTCAATTTCTCCTTCCTTGCGAGGGCAGCAGGGTGAGACACGAGGAAGGTGAAGGACACAACCGCAGTGACAAAGCAGAGCAAGGAACTAGCTGGGGACGGGGGTGTGGCGAGATGGCACAGGCCACCTGGATGCATTCCTGCAGCACACAGCAAACGCGCGGAGACCCCCGCTGTGCGCCAGGCCCTGACCACGCCGAGCTGAGTAAGACTCAGTCCCCGATCGGCGCAGGCACTCGGTGTGGTGGGATCATACAGATACGCGAGCAAACACTCGTGCTCGTCCTCTGTGAAGGGGCTGCCGAAGGAGCTAGGTGGGGGCCAGGGTGGGGGCACTTCCCAGAAGAAGGAACTTGACAGCTGGTCTCTACGGGGTGAGTGGGAGTGGGAGGGCGAGGCGGAAGGTGATGTGAAAAGACGCCCTGTGCAGGGGCCTGGGGGGCCAGTCTGATGTGTCAGGTGGGACGCGAGGGCACCTAGGGAGAACTACAACTGGCAAGGTGGTTAGGGGCCAGGGTAGGAAGCCATGCTTAGCAGTACAGATGTTACCCCTAAGCAAGTGCATGGGGCGGGGGCTTTCAAGGCTTAATAAGCCAAGAAGTGACACGCTCAGTCTGGAGTTTTACAAAGTCATCGTCAGCCTTGGAAAGATGAAATAAAGAAGGGACAGACTGAAGGGATGGGGACAAGGTCAGAGGCCTCTGCGATGGTCCAGACTGAGGATGGTCTAGAAGCGGGAGTGACAGGGGGACATGTTAGAGGGAGAAAGAACCACCAGGCCTGTGACTCACTGGAGTCTGGAGAAGAGGGGAAGGGACAGGGCCAGGAGAGGTGATTCTCTCACTTTTATGCCTCAAACTGTTTCCCTGTGCAGTCTGTTTACTCCAATTACCTAGATAATATCTTCAATTCTGTGACAGTTCTCCTTCTCTGTACTGGTAGAGCCACATGTTGTCTTCCTGTCTAATATTATTAAGAAATCCAGGGCAAACACTGTTACCGTACCTCATCCTGCTGCTGCTACTACCATTATTATTACTGATGGTACCTTGGACGTGCCCCAAAGACGAGACATTTACACCCCGAACAGAAAAGCCCAGAGCAAGGTCTTAGCCTGCTCTTTCAGGCCACCCCCTACTCCCACCTTATGTAACTGGAATTAATTTCTTAAATACACATTTAAAAAGAGCTTACTGTATACAAAGTGCCATGCCAAGGTCAAGGGAGTAAGCCCAGGGCCAAAATGCAAGGCAGCATGCGTGTGCCAGGAGTTCAGACAATGGGGACACCAGGGGGATTGGGACATCAGGAAGGGCCCTGTAGAGGAGGCAGCAATTAAAATTTAAGTCCTGAAGAAAGGAGGAGGCCTGAATCAATGCTCTGCATGGGAGAAATGGAAGGCCAACGGTGCAGGGGGGAGAGCTTGAGCAAATATATGGATTGGGACACGCCTTAAACCTGGGGGATGGGGGGACAGTGATTGGACCAGTGGTGACACACATTTGGGACGGGAAGAGGGACTGGGTAGTGCCATGGCTTTGACCTGCTTTGCCAGCACCTAGGCATGGCCATGCTTGGACCGAGCCATTTGCACCTTGTTTATGACCCACACTGCACCGCTGGGATGATTGGAAGGGTTTCCGAGGCCTCTTTATTCCAGCAAAGCGTGATGGTTAATTGCTTTTTGGTCTGTGATTGAATGGACAGGGGATTGAACCTCCGAACTTGGTTACATTAGCATTTTGCTCTAACCAACTTGAATAACCTTCACAACCTCCCCCCTCTTGCCTGGGACCCTGCATAATAACGAAAAAGACTTTCCTGACATAGCTATAGCTAAGTGAATGGTTTTGAAATGAGAAACGTCTTGTACTTTCTCCCTCTTTATCTTTGTTTACATGTTTCCCACTTGGAATTTAGTTTGCCAACTACAGTGCAACACACGATTGCCTCAAGTAGGGAAAACCATGCTGGGCAACTATATTCTCTTCTTGTAAATCACCTTGCAGTTGCATAGACGAGGCAAATGCGAGTGAGAAGGATGTGGCGAAGAAGAGAATGAGGGTCTGGGTGGTTCTCAGTTATGCCGTGGCCAAACGATTCCAGATTGAATCTTTATGCTATGATAGTGTTCAGGGGCTTCTTTCAAAGTCCACCCTGTGTCCCAGTGGTAGCAAAGTCTTACCTCAGTAGGTCCCAGACAGTAGACCACAGGAGAGGGTGATTTGTAAACCCCACCTCATCATGACTTCACCTGGATCTGGGTAGGAGCTCGAGCTCACTGCAGGGATGTCCTATGCTCCTTCCTGCTCATCCTCCTCACCATTCGAGGCTAGACCCAGAGTCTCTCTTGTCCACATCACTCCAGCCAGCTGAGATTGTTACCATCTTAAAGTCATAAATCTCATTGTCTGTACCCCTTACTTGCAAATAATTACATATTTTCTTGCCAAATCGCTTGTAGTGTTATCATTTCTGTAATTCAATCCTTATGCTGTTACTTAAATTTGATGTCTTTATGCTTTGTTCCTCCAAATAGGTTGCAAGTTCCTTTATGAGCAAGGGTCAGGGCACATGCTTCATTGTATAATAATGACACTTTACATTTCTCTGGCATTTAGAGCTTATAAAATCCCTTCTATATATATTACCTTATTTGAGCCTCACAATAATTCTGTCAGTTTGGAAGAGCTGATATTATTAGTAACCTAATTTCTCAAACAGGGAAGCTGGGAGTAAGAAATATTACATGATTTGTCTGAAGTTACACTGTACCATGTTTTCCACAGAGCTGGGGACATTGGAGGTGCTCAAAAAGTATCATAGATTTATCTGTTCATTAAATCCCAGCCCAGTTCCACAGCCAGCCTGGAAATTTAAGCAATAGGATTTGTATCTGTGGGAGATAATTGGTTGTAAAGAGATCCTGAACTCATTGGCTTAACATGCAACCTTCTTCTTCACCCTGTTTGAAATGCATTTGGTAAATCAGGACAGAGTGGACAATAAATCAGATTTTTCACGTCAATGTCTTCCTCCTATTTTCCTCCAAAGTAAGTTTTAGAGACTCCCTTTGCTGCTTCACCTCCCCCTTTCACGCTGCCTGTAAACACACAGGTGGGGGTAATGGAACTGTGGGTTTTAAAATTCTTCCTTCCAGATGTCATCTATTTAGTTCTTGCAATATTAGTTGGCAGCCATGTTCGATTTTAGGAAGTGTGAGGATTACTTGAAACCATATGACAAAACTGTTTTACTTATGGGACCAAATGTTGAAAAAGGCTTTGGTTGTAAAAGTGGTGCAACAAAAATGTAATTCGTAAAGAGGGATTTTATACCTTTTATGTTTCCAGGAGTCTGTCAACCTGGAAGGACAATAGGGCAGAGCACTTGTGAACATACTCCGCCTGTGCAGGGCCTTTCTCTCTCCAAGACTGTGGAGCATGAAGCAAATCAAAAGGCTGAGTACATTAGCTGCTCCTTCCTGCTTCCATCCCCTCTCTCTGCCTGCCCCTACCCCTTGGCTCCTATTCTGTCCTCAGTGTATTTGGACTAAAGTAAAGTTTTCAATTTGTCTGAATTACCTGAAAAGTTGTAAGGATAAATGAGGTGTGAAAGCACTTTGAAAGTAGAGAATTGCTTTGATGAATCCAAACCCAATCTAAACAGAATCCTCTGTACTCTGTAATCCAAGAAGAAAGAAGAAGATGACAGTGATTAAAATGAAATTGGGAATGAAGTAGAATAGAATGGGAATTCCAGGGTGTGTCCCTGGGTCAAAGGCAGCTGTGCTGCAAGAAAAAAAAAAATGCAACAGAGTTGGAAGGTTTGAAACACAACTGTCACTTACCAGTGGTGTAACCAGGGGTGTTTCATTAGATCTCTTTGAGTGCGCTTCCTTATCGGTAAATTGATGGTAATAATGCTCATCTCATAGGGTGGCTGTGAAGAGCAAGTGAGATAAACCGCAGGGAAAAGCTTTGTACATTGAAAGGTGCTATGCAAAGTGAGGGGCTGCTGTTATTATTTAGAACAGTATCTTGTGCCTTTGACATGTGCACTTGTAGAAGTACACAGTGGTGTCTCATGTTCCAATGGATGATTGAGGCACCAAAATGTCCCTGATAATTGAGCAAAGACTCAGTTAGGACTATCATTTTACTAATTTAGAAAGTGAATTAATGCCCTTGAGAAAACATGCCTACCGCCTCCAAAGACACCCTTTGCTCTTAGCAGGAAGATCTCTTCTTGACCTGGCTTCTTTCCTGCCTCTGGGCTTTGGTCTATCTTGCTCTTCAGCCTGGCTAGGAGGCGGGTAGGGAGGTCTCCTCTTCCATTCTACTATAATCCTCTCTATTCTGCAATGCTCGCTTTTCCCTTGTCTTCCGTGAAGATTTTTCTTGAGGTCTCCAGGTGAAATTACTTCTCCTTCCACAATTATTCCACAGAACCTTATTCCTTTGTTAGCTTGACATTCACATCTGTATTTCAGAGTTAAATGCCATAGATCTCTTCTTCTGTTACAAAGGGACACGATCGTATTTAACTTGGTATCCCCACTGCCTGGCACGAGGTCTGCCTGACACCTGTTTGTGCTCCCTAAATGGAATTCCTGCAAGGTGTCTGGGCTGGGCTGGGCTGGGCGACAGCAGCTGGCAGAGCCCTGAATGAAGTGTGTGGTAGGTCTTTGGAAAACAGTTGGTGGCTTATTGCTTGATTTTCTGCAAAGAGATTCAGAAATGGATTCCTAATTAATCTTGCTCGTCATACCATTAAATCCACCAAAACATTTCCTTCCTCTGAGTGTTCTGTTTACTCGAGGTCTCACAATACATGGAATCTTTCATTTTAATTTTTAATTTCCATGGGTATTTTTTTCTGATATTAAAAGTAGCAGATGCTTAATTTGGAAAATTTGGAGACTACAAAAAGTTTAAAGAAGAGAATAATAATACAATATTGAGATACTTTGTTCTATTTTTATTGGGTATGTAATTTTTGTTATTAAAGTTTAACATATTAACATAATTTAAGGATATTTTTCACTTAATAGAACATCAAAGCATTTCCTATGTCATTAAAAATTCTGACAAAATATATTCTTAGTGACTACACGCTGCTCCATCATACAGATAGACAATAATTTACTAAGCCATTACCTTATAGTGGTCATTTAGACTGGCTCTAATTTTCCTTTATTATAGATAATCTGTACATTAAGACCTTTATTTAAAAAAACCTTGTGGCTGAATAGAATTCCATGGTATACATATACCACATTTTATTAATCCACTCATGTATTGATGGGCACTTTGGTTGTTTCCAAATCTTTGCAATTGTGCATTGTGCTGCTATAAACATTCTAGTGCAGATGTCTTCTACATAGAATGTCTTTATTTTCTTTGGGTAGATGCCCAGTAATGGGATTGCTGGATCAAATGGTAGTTCTACTTGTAGCTCTTTGAGATATTTCCATATTACTTTCCATGGAGGTTGTACTAGTTTGCAGTCCTACCAGCAGTGTAGGAGTGTTCCTATCTCTCCACAACCATGCCAACATTTATTGTTTGGGGACTTTTTGATAAAGGCCATTCTCGTTGGAGTTAAGTGACATCTCATTTCGGATTTGATTTGCATTTCCCTGATGATTAGAGATGTTGAACATTTTTTCAGGTGTTTGTTGGCCATTAGTTTGTCTTCTTTTGAAAAGTTTCTGTTCATGTCCTTTGCCCACTTTTTAATAGGGTTGTTTGATTTTTTTCTTGCTGACTTCTCTGAGTTCTATATATATTCTAGTTATCAGCCTTTTATCAGATGTGTAACATGTGAATATTTTCTCCCATTCTGTAGGTTGTCTGTGGCTCTTGTGATAGTTTCCTTGGCTGTGCAAAAACTTTTTAATTTGATGAGGTCCACTGATTTATTTTGTTGTTGCTGTGATTGCCTTTGGGGTCTTCTTCATAAATTCTTTCCCCAGGCCAATAAAAAACAATGGTTATCTAGCACCTCTCATATTATCCTGGATAGAGCTGGAGCCCATTCTACTAAGTGAAGTATCACAAGAATGGAAAACCAAGCACCACATCCACTCACCATCAAATTGGTATTAACTAATCAACACTTATGTGCACATAAAGTAGAAACATTTACTGGGTGTTGGGCAGGTGGGAGGGGGAGGTTGGGATGGCTATATTCACACCTAAGGGGTGCAGTGTGCAAATCTGGGGGATGGACATGCTTGAAGCTCTGACTTGGATAGGGCAAAGGCAATATGTGTAACCTAAACTTTTGTACCCCCATAATATGCTGAAATAAACAAAAAGAAAAAAAAACAACCTTGTGTTTTCAGATTGTTCCTTAGGATTTAGTAATAGAAGAGGAATCACTAAGGTACAAACATTATTAAGCCTCTGAGTGCATTTTCCTAAATCTATTTCCAGAAAGATTGTACCAATTATATATATTTTCATTAATGGGTATTAGAGTGCCCATTTCATTATACTCATTCTATACTTTATAACTTAAACTGTTTTGCTGACTTTTTTTTTTTAAAGAGGATGTTCTTGGATCAATCTCATTTTAATGTGTGATATTTATTTAAAGTTAATTTATTTTTAGAGGGATTTTGGATAAAATTATAGATCCTATCTACTGAATTGATGGTCTAGCATTACTAATATAATCCTGATGAGTATGGAATTAATTTTAAATAATATGGGTCATAAATGGTATACAAGTGTGAGCTATTGTTGTTATTATTATTAATTCCCAAGAAACAATAAAATTTAGGCAACTGACATGTCTAAGTCTACTATAGCAAAGCAGAAAGGAAATAGTAGACTACAGTAATATAAGGAATTATATTAAAATTGAAGGATTAAATTAAACATACATTAAAAATGGAAGAGGAGATCTCAGTTTATTGTGTTATAACATTGTCGATTTTTTTCTTCAGATGAATTAGAAGCTCAAAATCAAATTAAAGGTATGTCTATATACTTATAATTTGGTGCTGTATATATGTATTATTATATTTGACTTTCTTTTAAAGCTACATCATTATTTTATTTTTTCTAGGTAGGAAGTGAACGAATGCTTTCTGAATGCCTATCTTCATGGAAAAATCCCTTAAAATGGAACATTATTGAATTTATATCACAAAACCCATCAGAAGTGCTCAGAAGAGCAATGTGGAGTCATAGTCTATAAGAGCTTGAAGGGAATTAGTATAGTCTAACCTTTTCTTTCATGAGTGAGGAAACTAAGGTCCACTGTAGTCAAAATAATTTGTCTAAGGGAAGATAGCAGGGTGATATCAGAAATGGGCCCCACATATAGGTCTCACATCTTGTTCCTGGTGAAGTGCATTTTCTATTTGGTCACTCTGCCTCTCAAAAAGTAATTTATTAGAAGATGATATTGCACCAGAATTTGTGAAATTTTCTTCTTATCTTCTAACCCAGGACCTTTTGTTGGCATGTTTGCGAAACAGAACACCATTTCTTTTATTGTTTATGGTGACATCGTGGTGGCATCAGTTGCAGCTGGCTAAAGAAGCAATAAAATAATGTACAGGGGGGTGCGGCAGGGGGAGAATCCTCCACTGGTCCCCAAGAACTTGACAGTGTACCCCAGTAGACATTTTCTACCTATAATTCTGTATGCTGTCATTTGAGCATCATCAGAGTGAAATCCCTGTAAACCATTCAGCTTCGTTATATCTGTTACAAAAAATACCTCCTTAACTCCAAATGCACCCTTTGTGAATGTCATGAGTCAGGACAAAGATTTTGGAGAAATTTTGGTATGGATTCACATTAAAACAACATCAGGCATTGGTAGGCTTGTCTAGAGAAAATATATGGACTGAATGGCCAAAAACCTGGGACTTGGTGTGCTAGAACCAAGCGAAGAAGAGAATGAAAACAATGATTCCTATGATTTGGGGATGAAGGTGGAGGGTATTTAACAAAAAGGTAACCTGAGGGTTTGGGGGGTTTTTCTTTTTAGCCTCAAATAATTAAAGTGGTCAACATCACCAACTTGTCATTCAGTTTTGATTTCCAATATCTGTGTTGAAACACTGCTTGGTAAAGTTAAGTAGACAAAATCAGGCACACAGCATTGGCCAGCCCCTGCCCCAGTCCCAAATCTTGAATCCATTCCCCTGCTTTATCTGGCTATGGAAATATCTCAGACTTTTCTGATCGAGGCCTGGCCTTTGTTGATTGTTCATCCAAAAAGAGAGAAGGCAAGGAGGCCACAACATCACCAACATCTTCCCTTTGGGTAACTTGCTTAATTTAATTCCTAGTTAAATTAGATGAGCCACCCTCACCCCATATCCATTTTTAGGCTGCCCAATCAGAAGGCCATCTCCCCTAAGCTGCCTGCTTCTCCAGACACTAGAAGAATTACTCAAGTCCTAACTTTCTTTTTATTACACTTCTTAGGAGTCCTAGGTAATAAATCAACTGGGAAAGACAGATACGGAAAAGCAATATTTAAAATGAGTTATGATGTAAAAGAGAAGACTTGCTATTATGTTTTATCAAAGGCAGCCACTAACAAGCATAATGTAATTCACAATGCTTAAGCAGGGTGACTTTAATTGCAATAGTCATTAAGCTCACAGGATCATTAAATGCATTAAAGGAGGGAGCCAACGAGCTATCGTGAATGAAATAAGGCCCCCACTCACCCCACTTCACCTATTTAACTGGAACTGAACTTAGTCTAGGTCCCTGATATAGTCACAACCCTTTGACTTCCTCTCCTCCTTTCCATGCCAGACCGTTGTGGCTATTTCAGAACAGCTCAAAAGCAAGCATTTAAGAGGAAACAAAGGCAGAGAGAGATACTGTCAAACTACAGTTTAAATTTACTAATGGATTAAATTTTGCCTGCTATTTACATCTTGATAGCATTTTAAAGATTGAAGTCTATCTACTTGTTATCTATTTTTGATAAGTTTGTTATCTTCAGAAGCTCATGTAAAAAAGAACTACTGAGCATGTAAAAGTTTAGTTTCCCAGGTAATTACAGAAAATATAAATGGAAACATCGAAAAAAATGGAAGCAAAATGATTTTTGTTATCGATGGAAAGTATATAAGGAAACAGATATTCTCCTGCATTTCTGGTGGGTGGGACTACAAAGTCATAAAAAATTTTGGAGAATGATTTGGTACCATGTATTGAAAACGTTAAGAAGTTATTCAAATGTGTTGAGCCAAAAATTCTGTACCTAGGAAGTTATTATTGAAAACTGTTAAGATTTAGCCATAAGGATAAATATAAAAATAAATCATAAACACCCTAAATATCCCACAATAAGAGATTAATTAAATAAAATTACATAGAGCAAATAAATGAATACTGTTTATTTAAAGTGCTGCTTCAGAAGTGTACTCACTGAGAGAAAAAGACATTAACAGCATTAAGTGATAAAATGTTAATCACAAAACTTTACAAATGGCATGGACTCATTTTTGTAAAAAACATTTTTAAATGCATATCTACCTTCACATATAAAGGAGTGGTGATTCATGTTCTGGCCTTTTCTTTTCTCTTCAACTTCATTTTTCTACATTCTTACCCCTTCACTCTACTCTTCAGACAGATTGAAATTATTTCAGTGTTTGGGATGCAAATACTCTTTCTCTCTCTCTTCTTGCTGGGCCATCTAGCATACTGTTTCCATTTTTAGAACACTGTCTCTTCCATCCTCTCTTTCTCACAACCACCCCAAACTTAGCCCAGGCCTCCAGTAAAAATATTTTCTACTGCAGAAATCCTTTCTGGACGTCCCACTCTGAGTCCCAGGTGGGCTGGGTTCTCTTTAGTGTGCGCCCATTCCATGGTATGCCTCTTCCAGCACTGTAACTCCCTGTCTGCTAGTTCGTATCACCTGTTCATTCTGGGAGAACAGAGACTGCCTGGCGTGTCAGAGCATCCTATGTGGTGGCTTCTCTCCAAGATGCCACCCCCCCCCCCCGTGTCTGCATGCCACATCCCCATGGAGAGGTGGGGTCTATTACTTCCCTTGCCTCAACTATGAGTTGGCCTTAATGGCTCACTTTGACCTATAGAATGTGGCAGGCGTGATACTAAAAAATTTCCAAGGCTTCCACTTGGGCTTCCTGGAACACTTGTGCGGGGAAGCTAGTCATCATGAAAGGAATATAACTACTGTGAGACAACCATGCTGTGGGGAAGCCAAGCTAAGCGGAGAAGCCCTGGTAATGAGACCCCTTGTAGAGGAAGGGAGGGATGCAGGGAGAGAGGAAGGGAGAGAGAGAGAGAGAGAGAGAGAGAGAGAGAGAGAGAGAGAGAGAGAGAGAGAGAGAGAGAAATGGTCAAGGAGCATCAAGGTTCCAGACATGTAAGTCTTGAAAGAACCCTCCAGCCACCAACCCATCAGATGCCAAGTGGATGCAGCTGTACCATCCCCAAATTCTTGACTATCAAAATCAGAAGTACAATAAAATTGTTGTTTAAGTCACTTTGTTTTTAGGTAGTTGGCTACACAGTAATAGATAACTGCAGCATCAGCCTGACATATAGTGGCCCCTCAATAAATACCTATAAAAGGAACATGTGATGGGAGTTTTCCTTTTTTTTTCATTTCTTCCCAGTTACTTTCTTATTTTTTTAATCACATATTAAAACAATAAACTACAGAAATCTTTTTTTCTTAATGAAAGAAAGAGATTCCAGGGAATCTAAATATGAAAAAAACAAAACAAAACAGAAACAAAAAAAAACATGAAATGAAAGATTTTGGCCAGTTGACCAGAGAACATCTCTCTGATTTAACCCAATTCTACAGAATGTCCTGAATACTTTCTGGAAGTGCAGCTTCTCTACAATGGCCTCTGTCCTATTGAAGAAATAGTTATTTTGAAGCCCAGTGGTCAGGACTGAGGCAGAAAGAAGCATAGTGTTGAACTTTTAATCTCTCGGTTTCTAAAATCTCAAATAGACAACTCCACCCATACAGGTTAGCCTTGTCTGAGCTTGGCATTCCCTGTTGTTTCATGAAAAAAAGAACACTTTGCCTTCTCTTTCCTCTTATAGAACAGTCTCAGGTTCCTAAGGGTGAGAGCATGGAAAGCCTTCAGTTTTCTTCTAACAAGGTTTCCATTAGTTGGGGGGAAATACCCATCAGATCATTGTGATGTGGCAGGGGGTGGGGGCGTTGTACTAACATTCTTCATGAGAATTTCCTTCCAGTCTGAAAGCAACTCTTAAGTTTTGCTTGTGAAGCCCAGGGAGGGGCGATTACTGTCAGTGGTATTTCGAACCAGTTCAAGCAACTGTGTCTAGGATGAATTAGGTGTCTTGGATGGATGGAGTGAAATGCTCTGTAGTGACAAGTGGGGGATTAACTAGATGATGTGTGCTAACACTTTTAGCCCAAGAATTCTCTGGCATCATGGAGAGCTTAGTGCATTGAGGATTGTTCCAACCCTAGCATTTCAGATCACATTATTCTATAGCTATGTCCATGCAGTCTAGGTTTTCCTTGAGACTAAAACAAAATAAACAGTGAATGAGTGAATGCATGAAGGAATCAAAGAGTTAGCTTCATAGCTTTATTTTTTTTTAATTTTTTATGGTGGTAAAATGTGTATAACAAACTTTACCATTTTAACCATTTTAAAGTCTACAAGTCAGTGGCACTTAGTACATTCACAGTGTTGTGTAACCATCACCACTATCTATTTTTGGAACCTTTTCATCATCCCTATGACTTAATTTTTAAAACACTCACTTACTCAATGGGTACTTTTTCTTATTTCTAGATTCTAAAGGGTGCATGTGGTCAAATAAGTGACCTTGAGGTAAGTGTCTTATTGCTAAAATCCTTCATGGATGAAATATTTCAGAAACATGTTCACCAGAGTAGTAACACTGAGACAGACTTCTCAACGCAGTAGTCACATCAGTGGTTTTTAAATCCTCTGAGAAAAGTTAACATCTAAAAGCCTAACAGCTGCAATTTGTGAATCATTCAGATCATTTCAGGTCTGGGGGATGAGTATTGCTATGCCTGGCTTGTGCCTATTCTCTTACCTTCTCCTGCTGATAAACTACAGCGATGATTATGCGGTCCAGGCTGGGCCAATCTTAGTACCTCATTCCCAGGCCACGGTGATTAGTCTGAGGATAGGCACAGGACACAAACCAGGGTGATCAGAATTTTTCTCTTGGGATTTTCCAAATTTCAGTTGAGAAAAGAGATCCTTTATTTTCATGTCTGGTTCTGGAGCATTCAGGATATAAATCTGGGATAGCTGGCAGTCATGTACCCCACTCTGCTGGGGAAGATGGTTTGGGGCAAGAAATCTAATATTTGGAGAGAAGCAGAGATGATAAATGAAGAGAGAGATTCCTTAGAGCATTTGATCCTTGGCTTAGTTGTCCCGAAGGCCATAGTTACACCTGCCCTTTCAGCTTTGGGCTATTATTAATCCCCCTCTTTTGCTTGAATTGTTTTGAGTTGTGTTTCTGCCCCTGGTAACCAAGAGTCCCAATCAATACAGTATGATTTATAATTGTAGCCAAACGACATATTTTGACCAGTAATACAGATGCAGGCCAGTGTGGCTAAACTATGACTTTATGAGATAAACAGAGAGAGACAAGAAGACAGTGTTTCCCACGTCTATCCATCCTCAAGTTCAACCATCTGTCCATCCATGCTCTAGCCCCAAGGATATTACTTATAAGTGAATACAAAGCAACACCTTTTAAATGCTATAATCATTTCTGTCTTGTGAAATCCTACCCATTGTTCAACATGTTCAGCATACAGTTGTAGGAAACAGAAAGCATTCTATCTATTTTAAACAGCAAAGGATTTAGTACAAGGAATTAGGTACCAATGTTCCTCAACGTATGATGGGGTTATGTCCTGATGAACCCGACATAAACTGCGGAGCGCTAGGTGGGACTTCCAGGAACGAGTCTTAGAAGAATATCTCGGAACTGGTGTGCTAGGGAGTTTCCATTTCTGCCACAGACGGGGAGGGGTGCAGGGAGCTGTCTTTAATCACCCACAAAGCTGGTGATTAGGCGAGGTCAATGTTGCTGCAGAAAATCCCACAGTATCTGCAGCTGTACTTGACAGTGGCAGCAGCAGGATTCAGAGAAATGCCCTTCACCTCCCCTCCACCCTCCCAGTCTTGTTAGGTTTAATTGGGTGAAAGAAACATGGTGTTTAGAAGAGAGGTGAGGATAAGCTTGCTCTCCGTGCTGGTTAAACCTCATCTTTGCATTTGGTTTTGGGTAGCCCACTTTAAGAGGAGAAGAGATAGATGACGTATTTGGGGAAGGCGGACGTGATGGTGAAGAGGCCAGAAAAACCATGTTATATAAGGAGTAACTGAAAGATCTGGGAATATGTAGCCAGGAGAGAGAAAACTCAAGAACGTTCTGCCAGTCTTTGTTCAATATTTGAAAGGCTAGTTCTCTAGGGTCCCTAAGGGCAAGGATGAAAGCTACAGGAGCTAGATTTTAATGGGAATAAGAAATAAGCCTCAACTAATCACAGCTGTGGAACGACTGGGCTGCTGTGGAGATAATGAGTTCTTCACCTCTAGAAGTTCCCAAGCATTGTTTGCATGACCAGGTGACAGAGGTATTTTGGAAAATATCATATTTTTAGATAGTGGAGACTTGATTATGTATTCATTATGGAATCGGTTCATTTTGACAGAGTTCTTTGCTTTCCTCGATTTTTCTGGGTAATTGTGTCTCTGTCAATACTGGATTTAGAAAGAAATGGAGTAGGAGTCTGAACACAGCATCTCTTTCAGGATGCAAAATAAGATTTTGTGAATGGGGTGGCAGCTACATGGAACTTGAGGAAGGGACAGAGCATGGTTGGAATATCACCTTTCAGGGATTAGAGAGGAATGAGAGCTAGCACTAATTTCCAAAAGAGTATTTCAGTAATATAGCCTAGGGGAGATTTAGGTGGAATTGCGATTTGACTGAGGCATGTAATAGGGTTAGTGTAAGTGATGGTAGTTACACAGTGTGCACCCTGTGTATATAACATATATATTTAATATTCATACTCATAACACCCTTGTGAGAGCTCCTTGATTTCCATGACAACAATGAAGCTTAGAAAAGTTAAATGACTTGTCCACGGCAGCAGTTATTATTTATTTATTTTTGAGACATAGTCTCACCCTATTGTCTGGGTTAGAGTGCCATGGTGTCAGCCTAGTTCACAGCAACTTCAAACTCCTGGGCTTAAGCGATCCTCCTGCCTCAGCCTCCCGAGTAGCTGGGACTACAGGCATGGGCCACTATGCCCGGCTAATTTTTTCTATATGTATTTTTAGTTGGCCAATTAATTTCTTTCTATTTTTAGTAAAGTCAGGGTCTCGCTCTTGCTAAGGCTGATTTCGAACTCCTGACCTTGAGCGATCCCCCTGCCTCGGCCTCCCAGAGTACTAGGATTATAGGCGTGAGCCACCGCGCCTCGCCTGGCAGCAGAGTTATTAAGGGGCAGAGCCAGGATTTGAACCATAGGCTATTTGGGCCCCGGGCTCATGCACGAACATTCCGCCACACCACGTTCCAGAGCCAAGTTGGGAAAGAATAAAAATCCAGCTGGAAATGGGGTCCAGGCTACTGACACCCCGATCTACCCAGCAGGGCCAGGAGGGTAAGGTAAGGCAAATATCAGAATCATTTGAGCCATGGATCACCCACTTTTCTTTCAATGGTCAGGGTAACACAGACCAAATCTATTTATGGTCAAGGAATGCTATTTTGAGACACCATTACTAACTGATTTGGGCACCATTTATTTCAGTCACAGTTTTTCATCCGTAAAACAGAAATAAATACAATTGCCTCTAAAGGTTCACGTGAAGATTCGTTGAGATAATGTATATAAACATGCTTGCCTAGAATGTAGTTGCTAAATAAAAGAGAGTTGACTCTGAATTTCCAAACTAGGGATTGTTTTGCCTTTAAGGATATGGTCTCAGACCATCTAGTCAGAAGAAAAATGGAAGAGAAAGTTTTGAACTCTTGGGAGACCTTTATTGAAAATAATTTTTTTTTTCATTTCTGCAATGTTATTTGAGTTTACCTGTGGCTGTATCCAAACAGGCATGCAGGCAGGCAGGGCACTAGGGAGTTCAGCTGGTAGTCAGTGATTCCAATTTATGTTCAGGTCAAAATACTCTGTACAATCACTATTTTTATCAGAGTAGGCAGTTGCTTATGTGATATGATCTGAAAGGCACTGAAACACCTTCTGTCCTCAAATCTTTTCTCTTTCAATCAGGCATGGAATCTGAAGTTTCATTCTGAGAAATCTATCCCTGGGTTAAGGCCATGCATGCTTCTTAAACTTTGCTATACATTTGAATCTTCTGAAGAATTTATTTAAAACATTGACTCAGAATTCCTGAGTCAGACTGTCTAGGGTTGGGGCCTGGGCAACTGTATCTTTGACTAGAAGAGTCTAATGCATAACAACATTTAAGAAAGAGGAGATGAAGGCATGGTATCTACAGAAGTCCCCTATTAATTTCCAAGTTTTCTCTTAGGGAGGTTGCTGTGGTTCTCAAATTACAAAGTCTACCTCTCCATTCTACTAAAACTGCTCTTGTCAATATCATCAGTGAGCTCTATGTTGTCAACTCCAATGCATTTTTTTAGTCCTCATATTATGGGTCCTCTAGGCAGGATTTGATGCCATTTACTATTCCTGGTCTCAGTCTCTGAGATGATAATCTCTCCTAATTTTCCCTCTTACCTTCTGACTGCTTCTCCTCAGTCTCCTTGGCTGCCTTCTCCTCCTCCATTTAACTCTACATATGGAAGTTCCTCAGGGCTTGGCCAGGCCTGTACTTTTTCCTGCATACTCTTTTCCTAGCTTTATTTCCTGTATACTCTTTTTTTTTTTATATACTTTTAATTTTTTTTATTTCAGCATATTATGGGGGTACAAATATTAAGGTTACTTATATTGTCCATACCCCCTCTACCCCCTCGAGTCAGAGCTTCAAGCGTGACCATCCCCCAAACGTTGCACATTTCACTCATTATGTTTGTATATACCCATCCCATCCTCCCCGCCCCCCACTTGCCCGACACCCGATAGATGTTATTCTTATATATCCACTTAGGTGTTGATCCATTAATACCAATTTGTTGGTGAGTACATGTGGTGCTTGTTTTTCCATTCTTGGGATACTTCACTTAGTAGAATGGGTTCCAGCTCTATCCAAGAAAATACAAGAGGTGCTATATCACCATTGTTTCTTAAAACTGAATAGTACTCCATGGTATACATATACCACATTTTATTAATCCACTCATGTATTGATGTGCACCGGGGTTGTTTCCACAACTTTGCAATTGTGAATTGTGCTGCTATAAGCATTCGAGGGCAGGTGTCTTTGCAGTAGAGTGTCATTTGATCTTTTGGGTAGATGCCCAGTAGTGGAATTGCTGGATCAAATGGTAGATCTACTTGTATGGCTTTAAGGTATCTCCATATTGCTTTCCACAGAGTCCCCAAACAATAAATGTTGGCGTAGATGCGGAGAGATAGGAACACTCCTACACTGCTGTATACTCTTTTCCTAGACTTAAATATCTAATGGCCAGCAATTTTCAAAATTTTACCTCCTTCCTAGCCTTCTCTTCTGAGCACGTGTTTTATGGAGCCAAGCACCTGCTTGATAGACGCGCTTGGACGTCTCATGATGATTTTAAACTCAACATGTTAGAAGTGATCCCTAGACCCTCCCCCACCCCCAGCCCCTTCTCGAATCTACGCTTCTCAGAAAATGGTACCACCATCCACGTGGCGACTCAAACTAGAACCCAGCAGTCATGCTCGATTCCTCCTTCCCCCTCATCACCCACATCCAATTTATTGGAAGTCACGTTAATGTCCTCCCACGACCACCACCTGGCAAGCCACTGTCCTCTTTCCCTGGATCCTTCCTGGTAACTGCTTCATTTCTTACCCCCTTCACATCATTTTCAGAGAAGTTAGAGCATTCTTTCAAATAACTCAAAACATAAAAACATGAATCATATCCTTAATATCTTGTTTTAAACTACCCAGTGACCTCCCACTGCATTTAGAGTAAAATTGATTCCTTACCTGGGTCTGTAAGGCACCCACTAATTTCTTCCTCATCTTGGCCTATGAGGCGTTTCATCTTCAGATGGCTACCTTGCTCACTGTGTTCTAGTCATGCTGGCCTTTAAGCTCCTCAAATACTCCAAATTATTTTCCTCCTCAGGGCCTTTGCATATGCTGTTCCTTCTGCCTGGAATGATCTTCACCTCTATGACTAGCTACTTTGCATTCTTCAGAGCTTAGTCTAAATCTTGCCCTCTGCGACCACTCTCCCTAAGTGGGTATTACCTGTTATTTTCATTTAATTATCCATAGTGCTTTGAATTCTGTAATTATTCATTCATTCATTTTTAGACAAAAATGAATGAGAGATTCAGATAAAAATGAATCTCTCGCTCTAGAATATAAGCTCCATGAATTTAGAGACTCTGTATATACTCAACTTTTAAGATACTGTCTGGCCTCTGTTACTTGAGCAATAAAAATCTGCTAAATAAAATGAGAAAAAAAAAATCATGAAGCTGTTAAAAATATAGCAGAATATTTTATTTTTCTGGAAGTTTGACAAAGTTTTTGTAAGCATGACATGAAACCCAAAAACCATAAAAATAAAGATCGACAAATTTGACTATATTATGCATTTAACATTTCTATTACAGAATTGAAAGAAGATGAATTGGAAAAAAATAGTTGCAAATATTGAAGAGAAGTTCTTCAAATTAATAAAAGATGAACAGAGCAATAGAAAAATGGGCAAAAGCACAACTTTTAGAATGAAAATGACAAATGGCCACTAAAAACATTACAAGAAATATGCTCATATGCGCTCTTAAAAGCACTAGTTTTTTATCCCGTTGAATTAACAAATACCCAGGTCAGGTGTGTGTGGAAACAGCCGATTTTCATATACTAGGGTCATACACTAACAGTTAACTTTCTTACATGCTTTGTAACTTGTGCAATCTTGTTGAATGATTTGGCCATATCTATTGAAGTTTAAAATGTGCCTTCCCTTTGAATTAACACTGTTTTGAATTAGCAATTTTAGGAATTTACCCTGAAATAATACTTTCACAATGTGCAATATACACTGGATTCTGTTTAGTTCGGCATTGTTTTGATAAACAAAAACTGGAAACCATCTGATTATTCAATAACATAATGGTACATCCATACCAAGAAATACCATACAGCTCATAAAAAGAACGATGGTGTAGATTTATATATTCTGTTTTGGAAAGACATCTTTGATATATGGTTAAAGTGAATGGTATATGTAATAAGATCCTACTTTTAAAAATAAAGAGGCATATATTGATAAATTGCATAAATATGTTCAGGTATGCATGGAAAAATAAGGAAATGACTGAAATTATTAACCATGGCTATTTGGGAAACTGGATGTTGGAAAATTTTCTCTTTTTACATGGTACATTTATGTATTATAGGTTTTTGAATTGTTTAGATTTTTATTTTATTCTGTTCTGATGTTCTGTAATTATAAAAGAAATGAGAGAGAGAGAGGGAGAGAGAGAGAGAGAGAGAGAGAGAGAGGAATGTGCAGAAGACAAACGATTACTGTTTCAAGCATTTTCCATCAGCATAGTCAGAGCTGCCCCGCTGGGCCTCCTGGAAGGTCAAGACCATTCAGGCTAAAGGTTCAGGGGCTCCAGCCCCTCCCCTCGCTCTCCCCAAGAAGGAGAGACACTTCAGCATCACATGTTTTTGCAACGATCAAATGACATAAAGGTTGTGAGAAGGCTTTATCAACTATAAAGCTCTTTCAAATCCAAGAGATTATAATCATAATCAAAGTCCACTTCCCAACCCAGGCAGGACTGGTTACTGCAGAAAACCCGCCCAGCGAGCGCTCGGTGCCAGCAACCTGCAGTCCCCTTTATCCAAAATAGCGTCTTCCCCACCGTGCCCTCCCCTTCCCACCCCCTGCCTCTCCTCGGGGGAGGGAGTCCAGCCGGCCTCCTGCCTCATCACTTCATCCCGGCCCTGACCCAGCCGCTTCCCAGCAGAGCTTGGCTGTTCCTTGAACTTTGAGTGTTGGTTCGATTTCCTCCAGTGGTACCACATGCTGCTGTGCAAACAGAGCACGTGGTCCCGCCAAACAAAGGAACATGTGTGCTGCAAACCATCCCCCTATCACGGGAGCTCCGCGCTCCGCCAGGAGAGGGCCGAGCCTGCGCACTCGAGTTTTCCCGGGCAGTTCCCACCCTGGGTGAGGATCTCAGGAAGCGGCGGGGGTGGGGGCCGGCCGGAGAGAAGGGGGCCCCCCCGCATCTCCGCGGCTGCCATCGCCGGCCTGGAAATAGCGTCGGGACGCGCACGGCGCGGCCAGGCTTCCCCCGAGCTGCCGAGATTTCATTTCACCTCCGACGGGCTGCACGGGGGCTCGCCGTGGAAAGATCACTCTCCCGGGATGCTGCCGGGGGAGGGGGCCCGCGCCGCACACAGCTGTCAAAACGTCTCCGACGGGAGGCTGAGGCCGAGGCGCATCTGCACGAGCCTGGCTCGGGCTGCGGGGCGCGCGGGGAGCGCCGCGCACCTAGCAGTGTAGTGCCGAGCGGTAATTGCATTAGGATTAGTTATCTCCGTGCTCTGCTCATTAGCCCCGAGGATGGCTCGCATCCAGCGAGAGGGTGGCGCGGGGAGAGGCTGGGATGTGCGCCGAACAGGTCGCGATAATGAAAGCCTCGCTCTCCTGGAGTTCGGGTCCCCCAGTCCCCCTCCCCGGCCGGCCCCCCACTCTCCGCCTCCCTCTTCCTCTCCACCTCATTTCCTGACTTTTTTTTTTTCCTGAAGGTCTTATGAAATGTGCAATTTAGGAAGATTACAATGAAAATAATAATAATAATAATAAAAAAAAAACCCAGACCGGTGGAAGGTGGGGGAGGGAAGCAGCGGAGGGCGCGGGCGGGGCTGCGGGAGTCGAGGAAGGGGACCAGGCGGGCGACCAGGCGGGCGGGCTCGCCGCCGCCCCAGCCAGTGCCCGGCAATGCCTGGGTTCTTTTTCTGGCGGGGCTGGTTCCCGGCAGGTTGTAACTTCCTTCCCTGGGTCATGCCGAAGACCAGAGTGAAACGGAGGCAGGGCGATTTCCCCGGGATCCCGAGGAGACACGCGCCTTAGGTGGTGTGAGCGCTCAGGGCCGCACCCACGCGGGCTGGGGCTGAGCGCGGTGCTCCCTGCTCAGTGCTCCCACAGCTCTCCGCTGGCTCCCATTAGGGAAGCTCCAGAGAGGGGTCATAGGTCTCATGCCTTGTCCGGGAACAGGGACCCAGTCGTTTTATTCTTCAGGGCACTGTCTGGCATACACAAGGTGCTCAGAAAAAAATGCATGATGAATAATAATTGTAGAAAGTCAGGGGAGGGAGTCATCAACTTAAAAGAGGCACCACGTACACGACTCCATTTTCAGGCAGACCTATGTGTCACCAAGGCGACCGCTGTCAGGTAATCTAACTCCTCTAAACGTGTTTTCCTTCTCTGCAAAACAGGACTAATCATTTACCCATAGGCTTATTTACAGGTGCGTAAATCACCAGAAACAGAGCTGAACACATAGTAGGTGCTCAATAGATGTTCATTCCTCTCTACATCTTGCTTTATTCATCCCTAAAATGGGGATTAAAAAAAAAAAAACCTGATGTCTCAGGAGGAGGTAATTAACGTTCTCTTAACCCATCTGAAAGGGCCAATAGAGTACAAAGTTGTTTTATAATTAAGAAATGTATCAAACCCCGTGCAGGACTAATTGCTGTGCAAATTTGATTGAGGCCTGTGAGGACAAGATTGCCTGTAATGGGTTGCAGCGTAGGGGACTATTTTATATTCTTCGGGGAAGTTCCAATACTCAAGTCTCAGCATTGGAGATTGCATCACCAACCATTAGGAACACTACTCAATGGTTTAAAGTGAATACACCAGGGCTTTGCTTAAATAATTATTTTGAAACTGGAAGGTTTATTGAGAGTTCAGGGTTCAGATTTAGAAATGTCAGAAATAGAGTTTTATTTGTTTCCATTGCACATAATGAATTGCCCTTTAAATAATGAAGCAATGAAAATGCCAAGTACCACATACCCTAAAGGATTGCCAAATGTTGAATTAGGCCCCTGTGAGACTAAGTCTTCAAAACCACACACATCAGAGAATTGAGGCATTTATTAATAAAATTTCCGCAGAATTCATTGATCCATGGGGCGCTTGGCGAAGGGCACACCCCTCACCAAATCTTCAATCCAAACTTTTCAACTTCTATGTTAGTATTTGTAAATACTTGGAGATTCCTTATTATTGGGCATCTGGACCAGTAGTTTAGGGAGGTGGCAACTGAGAGAAGCTCCCAGAAAAGCCTTTTTGGATTCTATCCATTTGTATGGAACAAAAATATTCTTCCTTTGTCAGTAAGGCCATGTATGTGTATTCAATTTGGGGACGAGTGGGGACGAGAGACATGATCATCTTGTGGCTTGAGGTGGCTGGTTCTGCTTCTCATTGGACAATATTAATGATCTTCTAAAGGACTGGAGCCAAATCTTTCTCTGCCATCCACATAGCTTCGAAACACCAAAATCATTTTTCCTTCTTGTACCTCATTCTCTCTCTGTCTCTTCTTCATCCTCTCTGGATAAGAGATTTCCCTCTTTATTTCTCACTCTAATTCATCCACGTTTGCCCCTGACTTCACTGATCTCTGCCTCTTTCTGGGGTTTTGCCCCTTATTTATCATTTTCTCCTAAGTATATTTTACATCTCTTTGTTCAGTGGACCTTTTCTTGATGTACCTCTGCCCAAGCATAGTCCAGGCTTCTTGATATTGAAACTAAATCTTCATTTGAGTTTGATCTTTTAATACTAACTTTTCTAGATCTCTCTTTCCTTTTACTGCCCGCCTCATATATCTATTGTCTCTATTGTGACATTGTCCATGTGCCTTTAATTCCCTGAAATCTGGCTTTACCTCCTTTAATCTCCTTAGTGCCAATGTCAGGCTCATTCTGGCCCCATCTTTATCAATTTCTCTTAAAGACGCCATAGGCAAATGCCATGTGGCACTTTTCTAAGTCTTTTCCACATTTCTCCAACTATTCCTCATCTGGGTCTCCCAGGCCCCTCCCTTTCTTGTCCTTCTCCCAAAATGTGCACATGCTTCCATAATCAGAGCTGACAATTATTGAGTACTTACTGTGTATTTTAATCCTCCCATCAACGCTATGAACCAGGTGCATTAATTATTTCATTTTATAGAGGAAGAACCTGAGACTCAGATACCTGGTAGGTGTCAAATCCTGGCCTGTTCTGTCTGACTCCAGAGTTCAAGCACTTAACCAGCTGCTCTATTGCTCAAAATTTTTGGTTGTCTGGTCTCAATCCATTGCTGTTCTATTATTGTGGTACAGATCTCATAATATCTTCATATCCCACTAGATCTCAAACCTCAAATATATTGTGCTGATTAGCTGACTGCCCACCCCTCCTTCCAGCTGTCCATCCTGAATTCTATAACAGAACCACCATTTTTCTAGAACCAAGGCTTCGCCCCCTAGAACCCTCTTCTCTTTTCTTAGCTCACCTTGCTCAATCTTTCATTCTACTAGACACTAAAGTCTTAAGCATATTTATTTAATAATGTCTCCTGAATATTTTTAAAAATTCCATTCTCACTACTGTTCCCTTAATTTAGACACTTAAATAGACCTTGTTGGAACTAATGCAGTATCCTAATATTCTCTTACCCTCTATTCTTGCTCTCGGTTCCAGCCTACTTCACCCTGTTCATCATGCCCAGAACAATGTTCTTAAAATATTTCTTTCATAGTCACATGGTTTTACTCTAGGATCTTTAATGACCTCCATTTACTTGTAATAAAAATTGATACTGCTTAGTGTGTTACTCAAAGTCTTCTTTGTTTCGGTCCCCCAATTTTTCATTCTACATCACCTCAGTTTTTATAAATAATCTCTTTGCTTTAACAAATCAATAAATTAATTGATATCCAGCCTTTTGCTAAAAAGGCCTTACTTAAGGCCCCCGTTGCACTCTCATCTGCAGGAACCTGGGGCAATGGCATTATGGTATAATTTGCAAGCGCATGGGCTATGGACCTGGATACAAAGTCCAGCTCTGCATCGCTAGCTGGGAGACCTTGAGCATGTTCTCTGACCATTCTCTGCATTTAATTTCTTATCTGTAAAATGGGGAGATGTACTGAATTTAAGAAAATAGATGTAAAGTTGGTGGCAAAGAGAAGACACTCAACACCAATATGCTTGGTGCTTTTCTGATTCTGTGCCTTTGGTTATGATACCCCCTTATGGAACTGCCCTCTTCCGTGTCTCCACTGATCAACATTCTCCCAGTTCATTAAAGTACACTCATCCTGTTGCCTCAGTGAAACCTTTCTTCTAATTACCCTCAGAAGAGCTGTCCTCTAAATTAGTTTTGGTGCTTAGAACTACAGGTACCGTGCAAATCAGTCCTCAGTTACATACTGTCTTGTGTCCTTCTCTGCTTTCTTCGGACATTCATCTCCACTCACCCAACCACCTCTGGGCTATCCAGGAGTTCATCAGGCACCAAGGCTCAATGGATAGAACAATGGAGTCGAAGGGGAGGGAAGTAGGTGCATTAAACAGGAAAAGTTGGTGGTGAGGTCCAGACATTTTCTTTCTTCCTTTCTTTCCGCCTTTCTTGGACAAAATAAGTAGTGCATTGAACTGATATCTTCAACAAGCACAATCGAAGGATGTGATCAAAACAAACTTTATTTTGTTTCCCACTGCCCATTCAAAATTTATTTAGCGTGGATAAATTTCCCCTGCCCCTGGAAATGAGTGAGTCCCACACTTAAAAACTGTTTATTACAATATAACTTACAATACTGTGCATATATCTTAAGTGTTCAGTTTGATGAGTTCAATAATTGTATACACCTGTGAAACCACCTCCTTAAACAAGATATGAAACATTTCCATTGCCCCCAAAAGTATTCTCATTCCTCTTTCCAGTTACTTCCTTTCCTACCAACTGTGACCCCATCTCCACTGCCTGCCAGATGCAACCGCTGTTCTGATTTTTCTCCTAACAGGTTAGTTTTGCCTGGTCTGGAATTCCTATAAATGGAATCAAAGAGCAGTATGTACTCATTTGTGTCTGCCTTCCTTTGCCCCACATAGTGTTTTTAAAAATCCATCCTTCTGGTTTGTGTCTATTAGAAGTTCCATTTTATTGCTAAGTGGTATGCTATTGTATAAATATACCACAATCTTTTTATCCATTTACCTGTTATTGATACTTGGGTTGTTTCTAGATTTTATAAATAAGGGTGCTATAAATATATTTATGCATGTCTTTTTATGGATACATGTTTTCACTTATTTTGGGTGAGTACCTAGGAGTAGATTTGCTGAGCCATACAGTAGATGTATTAATATATATAATGAAGAATATTCCATTGGGAAGTTGGTCCTTCAAGCAGTAGAAAAGTATGGCCAATATGGAATCATTTTATCAAGGGATCACTTTATCCATCTGACTTGAGTTAGATTTCTGTGAGTTCTTTTCTTTTCAAAGTTTGTTGCAACTTGAATTCTAATGTTGCCAGCCATTCGTCTACTTTTATTGAGTATTTATAAAGAATCTCAGAAGGATCTGGGTGATTAATGAACTTGAGACAGTTTCTAACAGAGTGGCTTTTTTATTTGTTTATGCAGGTTTTTTTTTTAAGGTGTTGAGATGCTGCAGAGATATCACTACACTTCTTAATACCCCTACAAAGCCAAGACAGACCAAAGATTCCCATTTTATAGTGGGAGAAGTCGAGGTGTAGGGTGGTGGCAGGGAAAGTAATAGTTTCTCTATGGAATAGACCATCTAAGATGTTTCGATATTAGTTCATCCAGACTGAGGTGTTCACTTCAGAACATATGAAAAATCACTGGCATGACAGGCCCCATGTCCCATTATACGTGCACCCATTGTGACTTTTCCGAACCACCACATGGCTCACCTCAGACGTCACAGAACTAACACCCCATTTCCCTTAGGGTCACCTTGGTGCTACCACTTAATAACTCCTTTATGGTATGTTCCAGATGGAGGATATTTGGCTAAAAAATACTATAGACAAGATCTACGGCATCACTGCTATGATTTCACTGGTTCTTAAAAACAAAACAGAATTTGTCTTTTCTATATTTAGATGAGCAACCTCTCAGGAAATTAGCCAAAGTGTTGGGACAGGAGGGTTGGCGATTCATTGGTGGGCAGAAAATGGCATCCAGATATTCTAGGGGAAGAAGGGGCTTCTGACGTAAAACCATTTTCATGCGGGGAAGGTGGGGCCGAGGACCACTTCCGCTGAATAAGAATGATCTCCCCTTGAAATTATTTATGCTCAGAAAGATTTTGAAAACTTTGGTTAAATATACCTGAGTGTAAAAAAGTGATTATCCCTGGGTGGTGGAAACACACATGATTTTTCTTATTTTTCTGTATGTGTTTCTGTATATGTGTTTTCCATATTTTCTAAAATTACCATGTATTACTCTTTAAAATTAAACTTTTTAGTTTAAATTTTGAGATAGTTGTAGTTTCACATGCTGTTGCAAGAAATAATACAGAGTGGATCCCATGTACCCTTTGGCAAAACCATAATGCAATATTACAACAGGTTACTGACATCAATACAGTCATGATTCCATCATCCCATGACTCTCCTATGTTGCCCTGTTATAGTCACACATGCCACCCTTCCAGTTCCACCATCTCCTTAACCCTGGTGACGACTAATCTGTTCTCTGTTTCTGTGTTTTGTTATTTTATGAATGTTGTATACATGGAATTATACAGTACATAACTCTGCAGATTATTCCATGTTGTGTGTATCAATAATTTGTTCCTTTTTATTGCTGAGTAGTATTCCATTGTAGCCATTCAGCTGTAGAAGGATGTCTGGGCTGTTTCCAGCTTTTCACTGTTGGGAATAAAACTTCTATAAATATTTGTAACTGCTATAAATATTTGTGTATAAATAGGTTTTGGTGTGAATATAAGTTTTCATTTCTCTGGGATAAATGCCCACAAGTGCAATTTCTGGGTCATATAGTAGTCACGTGTTTAGTTTTTTGTGGTTTTTCTTTTTTGAGACAGTCTCACTTTGTCACCCAGGCTGGAATGCAATGGTGCAATCACAGCTCACATCCTTGAACTCCTGTGCGCAAGGGATCCTCCTGCCTCAGCCTCTCGAGTAGCTAGGACTACAGGCATGTGCCACCATACTGGGCCAATTAAAAGAAAAAATTTTTTTTTGTAGAGACCCAGGCTGGTCTTGAACTTCTGGCCTCAAGTGATCCTCCCACCTCAGCCTCCCAGAGTGCCAGGATTCTAGGATGGAGCCACCACACCCAGCCTCCTCCTCATCTTCTTTTTTCTTTCCTTCATCCTCTCCTTCTTTTCTTCCTCCTCTTCTTCCCCCTTTCTACTCTCCCTTCCTCTTCCTCTTCCTTTTTCTTCTTTTCCTTCTTCTTCACCTTCACCCTTCCCTTCTCCTTTTCCCTTTCCTTCTCCTTCTTGCCTGTAGATGTATAATTGCTACAGCACAATTTGTTGAAAAGCCTGTCTTTCATTCATGGAATTGCTTTTAAGCCTTTGTCAAAAACCAATTGAGCATGGGTCTATTTCTGGGGTTTCTATTCTATTCCATTGATCTATGCTAACATCCCTCTGCTAATACCACACAGTCTTGATTGCTGTAGCTATATAAAAAGTCTTGAAATCTGTTAGACAGATTTCTCCTATGTTAGCTCCCATTTTCAAAATTGTTTTATAGCTATTTTAGTTCTTTTGCCTTTCCAAATAAATTTCAGAATAATCCTGTCTCTATCTATAAAAATTTTTTTTCTAGAATTTTGATAGGAATTGCATTAAACCTATATATAAATTTGGGGAGAAATGACATCTTTACTGTGTTGAGTCTTCCATGAAAACTGTATGCCACTCCATTTATTTAGATTTTCTTTGATTTCTTTCATTGTTGTTTTGTAGTTATCAGCATATAAGTTCTGTTTGTTTTATGATATTTCGTTTTTTTGAGCGATTGTAAGTAGAATTGTATTTTTAATTTCAGTATCCACAGATTGCTAATGTATAAGAATATAAAAATATGTTTATATATATTAAAAATCAAAACAATTTTTTAATATTTATCTTGTATTCTGAAATCTTACTGAACTCACTCATTAGTTCTAGGAGGTTTTTTGTAGATCCCTTGGTGTTTTCTACAAAGACAAGCATGTTATCTGCACATTGGGACAATTTCATTTCTTCCTTTCCAATTTGTATGCCTTTTATTTCCTTTTCTTGTCTTGTTCTGTCTAGAACTTCCAGTACTATGTTGAATGAGACTGGACAGAAGATACCTTTGCCTTGTTCCTGATGTTAGGAAAAAAGCATTTAGACTTTCATTCTTAAGCATAATGTTAGCCATGGGTTTGTTATAGATTCTTTTTATCAAGTTTAGGAAATTTTCCTCTATTCCTATTTTTTCTGAGTTTTTTTTTTTTTTAAATCATGAGTAGGTATTGAATTTTATCAAATTGTTTTTTCTGTATTGATATGATCACATGATTTTTTTCTCCTTTAGCCAATTAATATGATGTTTTACATTGATTGATATTGAATATTGATATTTGATATTGAATCTTGCATGTCTGGAACAAACCCCACTTGGTCATGCTATACAATTCTTTTTATAATTGCTGAATTTTATTTGGTAAAATTTTGTTAAATATTTTTGTGTCCATATTTTTGAGGGATATGGACTATAGTTTTGCTTTTTTGTGCTGTCTTTGTCTGGTTTTGGGAAGAGAGTAATATTAGCTTCATAAAATAAATTGTCAAGTGTTCTCTCCTCTTCTGTTTGCTGAAAGAGATTGCATACAAGCTGTGTTAATTCCTCTTTAAATGTTTGGTAGAACCTTCCACTGAAACTACCTGGGCCTGGAAATTCACTTTGGAGGAGTTTCTTAGTTATAAATTTGATTTATTTAATAATTATAGAGATATTTACGTTATCTATTTCATATTGGATGAGTTATAGTTGTGTGTATTTTTCAAGGAATTCATTCATTTCATCTAAATTTTCAAATGTATGTTTATACAGTAGTTCATAGTATTGCTTATCACCTTTTTGATGTCTGCAGGGTCTGGAGAGATATCCCTATTTTATTTCTGATATTGGTAATTTGTGTCTTCTCTCTTTTCTTCTTTGTCAGTTTTGCTAAAAGTTTGCTCATTTTATTGATGTTTCAAAGAATGATGTCTTGTTTCATTGATTTCCTTTATTGTTTTTCAATTTCATTGATTTCCTTTATTGTTTTTCAATTTCATTGATTTCTGCTCTTATGTGTTCTTATTTCTTTCCTTCTATTTGCTTTGGGTTTATTTTACTCTTCTTTTTCTATGTTCTTGTGGTGAGAGCTTAGGTTATTGATTTGAAACTTTTCTGTTTTTCTAATATATGCATTTGGTGTTGTAAATTTCCTCTCAGCATGCTTTAACTGTGTTCCACAAATGTTTATATGTTTTATTTTCACTTTCCTATAGTTCATTGTATTTTAAAATTTCCCCTGAGACTTCCCCTCGGACCCATTGATTTGTTTTTTGAAGTGTTGTTTAGTTTCCAAGTGTTTAGATATTTTCCCGTTTTGATTCTGTGGCAATTGGCAAATACACTCTGTTTGATTTCAATTCTTTTAAATGTGTTAAAGTTTGTTTTATGGTCTAGGATATGGTCAATCTTGGTATATGTTCTGTGGCACTTAAGAATCTATATTCTGCTGTTCCTGGGTATTCTATAAATGCCTATTGGATCCTGGTGGTCAATAGTATTGAGTTCTTCTATACTCTTACTGATTTTTTGACTAGTTGTTTTATCAGTTGTTGAGAGACAGGTGAAGTCTCCGATTATAATTCTGTATTTATCTATTTCTTTTTCAGTTCTATCAGTTTTTGTTTCATATATTTTGAAGCTCTGTTGTGTGATGCATATAAATTTAGGGTTGCTGTGTCTTTTTGGTGGATTGACCCCTTTAACATTATATAAGGTAGAAGCATATAGTTGGGTCATGTTTTTAAATCAATCTCTGGCTTTTAATTAGTGTATTTAGACCACTTACCTTTAAAACAATTATTGATATGTTAGGGCTTAAATACTCCACTTTTACTTTTTGTTTTCTGCTGTTCTCTGTTTTTTATTTCTCTGTTTTCTTTTTCCTGCATTCCTGTGGGTTACTTGAACATTATTTTAGATTTCCATTTTGATTTATCTGTGATGTTTTCGAATGTGTCTTTTTATATAGTTTTTATTTTTTAGAGGTTGCTCTAGGCATTATATTATTTATATATAACATATCATGGTCAACTGACATAATTATTTTACCAGCTCAAATGAAGTGTAGAAAACTTAACTCCCTTTATCCTTCCTTGTTTATAATTATCTTAAATATTTCCTGTACATATATCTAGAACCACATCCAACAGTATTATAACTTTTCATCCACCATCAAACTGGCTGTATGTGGATGGTTTTATATATGGGTTCTATATATCTCTTGTGTTCTATTGGTCTATGTCTCCATTTTTGTGCCAATATCATGCTATTTTGGTTACTATAGTCTTGTAGTTTATGTGATGCCTCCAGATTTGATCTTTTTGCTTAAGATTGCTTTAGCTATTCAGGCTCTTTTCTGTTTTCAAACAAAGCATAGAATTATTGTTTCTAGATCTGTGAAATATGACATTGGTATTTTGATGGGGATGGCATTGAATCTATAAATCACTTTGGGTAGTATGGACATTTTAACAATGTTGATTCCACCAATCCTTGAGCATGATATGTTTTTCTATTTGTTTGTGTCATCTGTGATTTTTTTTCCCTCAGTGTTTCATAGTTTTATTTGTAGAAATATTTTACCTTTTTGGTTACGTATATTCCTATGTATTTTATTTTCTTTGAAACTGTTGTGAATTGTATTGAGTCTTTGAGACTTGACTCTCAACTTGACTGTTATTGGTATATAGGAATACTACTGATCTATGTACATCAATTTTGAAACCTGAGACTTTGCTAAATGTATTTATCAATTCCAGGAGTCTGTTGGTGGAGTCTTTGGGGTTTTCTAGATATAAGATTATATCAGGATGTGAGGGCGATCTGGCTGCAACATCTGTCACCCCATCGATCACCAGGGTTGATTCGGCTGATCTGACTGGCTAGGCAGGTGTCCCCTTCCTTCCTCACCGCTCCATGTGTGTCCCTCCTGAAGCTGTGCACTCTGTCGAAGAGGACAACCTTCACTGCTAGAGAAGGACCTGTCTTTGGTCAAGGGTATACAAGTAGCTGTGATTCTCTGCTAGAACCTCCAAACAAGCACTCAAGATCATATCATCAGCAAATAGTTTGACGTCCTCTTTTCTGATTTGGATACCCTTTATTTTTTTTCTCTTGGCTGATTGCTCTTGTTAGGACTTCCAGCACTATGTTGAATAGAGGTGGTGCCAGTGGGCACCCTTGTCTTGTTCCAGTTGTTAGTGGAAATGCTTTCAACTTTCCCCATTCACTATGATGTTGGCTGCGGTTTGTCATGTGTGGCTTTCATAATTTTGAGATATGTTTCTTCCATGCCTAGTTTGTTGAGGCTTTTTAACATGAAAGGGTACTGAATTATGTCGAATGCTTTTTCTGCATCTATTGAGATGATCATATGGTCTTGGTTTTTATTTCTGTTTATGTGGTGAATCACATTTATTGATTTACATTTGTTGAACCATCCTTGCATCCCTGGGATGAAGCCCACTTGGTGATGGTGGATTATATTTTGATTTGCTGTTGAATTTGATTTACTAGTATTTTACTGAGGATTTTTGCATCTATGTTCATAAGGGATATTTGTCTGTAGTTTTGTTTTTTTGTTGTCGTGCCCTTTCCTGACTTTGGTATCAGGGTAATACTGTTTCTGCAGAATGAGTTGGGAGGATTCTCTCCTTCTCAATGTACAGAATAATATCTGTAGAATGGATACCAGCTCTTCTTTGTAGGTCTGGTAAAATTCAGCTGTGAATCCATCTGGTCCAGGGCTTTTTCTTGTTGGAAGACTTCTTTATTATTGCTTTAATCTTGTTAATGTTCTGTTCAGGAGTTCTATTTCTTCTTGATTGTGTCTGGAGATGATATTTTTCATTTCTGTGATATCAGTTGTAATATTTCATTTTTCATTTCTGAGTGAGCTTATTTGTGTCATTTCTCTTCTATTCCTGGTGAATCAAGCAAGAAGTCTATCAATTTTCTTTATCTTTTCAAAGAACCAACTTTTTTTTTCATTGATCCTTTGTATTGCTTTTTTTGTTTTCCATTTCATTTAGTTCTTCTCTGACCTTAGTTATTTCTTTTTTTCTGCTGGCTTTGGGTTTGGTTTGCTCTTCCTTTTCTAGCTCCTTGAGATGTGTCATTAGATTGTTGTTTTGTGATCTTTATGTTTTTTGATGTAGACATTTAAGGTTATGAATTTTACCTCTAAAACTGCTTTTGCTAAATCCCATAGATTTTGATAGCTTGTGTCCCCTTTGTTGTTCAGTTCAAGGAACCCTTTGAGTTCCATCTTTATTTAATTATTGACCCAATAATTGTTTAGCACCAGGTTGTTTAATTTCCATGACTTTGTGTAGAATTGAGTGTTTCTCTTGAAGTTGATTTCTAGTTTTAGTCTACTGTGGTCTGAGAAGATACATGATATGATATGTATTCTTTTTTAAGAATTGTTGAGATATATTTTGTGGCCTAAGATATGATCAATTATGGAGAATGTTCCATATGCTGATGAGAAGAATGTATATTCAGTAGTTTTAGGATACAGTGTTCTGTAAATGTCTGTTAGGCTCGTCTATTCTAGAATCCTTTTTAAGTCCAGTGTTTCTTTATTTTCTGTTTGCATGATCTGTCCAGTTATGTCAGTGAGGTGTTGAATTCCCTAGTGATTATGATGCTGCTGTTTATCTCTTTGTTTAGATCTAGTAGGGTTTGCTTTATGAATCTGAGCATTCCTGTGTTAGGTGCATAAATATTTAGGATTGTTATGTCTTCTTGTTGAATTGCTTCCTTTACCATTATATAATGATCATGTTTGTCTTTCTTTACTATTATTGATTTCAAGTCAATTTTACCTGATATGAGAATGGCTACACCTGCTTTCTTTTGGTTTCCATTTACATGGAATATTTTTTTCCATCCCTTCACCTTGAGTCTGTATGAGTCTTTGTGGGTTAGATGTGTTTTCTGGAGATAGTAAATACTCCAGTATATACTTTTATTTTTTCATCCATTCAACCAGCGTATATCTCTTGAGTGAGGCATTCAGACCATTAATGTTGATTGATAGAATTGATATGTGGGATGCTGTTCTGTTCATCATGTTGGATAGTACCTTATTGCTTTTTTTTCTTCTTATGCTATTGTTTATATGAGCTCTGAGCTTTAGCTTTTGGGTGGTTTTACACTGGTGAGTGACTATTGTGCTGATCCACATATAATGCAGTTCTGAATATTTCCTGCAGGGCAGGTCTGGTCTTCATAAATTCACTATGTTTGCCTATCTGGAAAAAAATCTTTATTACTCCTTCATATATGAAACTTAGTTTTGCAGTATACAAAATTCTAGCCTTGTTCTATTTAACAAGACTGAAGATAGGGCCCTGGTTCCCTCTGGCTTGTAAGGTCTAATTTGAGAAGTCTGCAGTTAGCCTAATGGGTTTTCCTTTGTAAGTTACTTGATGTTTTTGCTTCACAGCTCACAGGAGTCCCTCCTTCGTGTTGTCTTTGGCCAGTCCAATGGCCATGTGTCTTGGTGGTTGCCTCTTTGCAATGAATCTCTTAAGTGTTCATTGAGGTTCTTGTATCTGGCTGTCTAAATCTCCAGCATGACCAGGGAAGTTTTCCTCCATTATTCCCTCAGATTGGTTTTCAAGCCCTTGCGCATTCTCTTCTTCACCCTCAGGGATGCCTATGATTATTACATTTGTCTGTTTTACATAATCCAATATTTCTTTCTTATAGGCTTTGTTCATTCCTCTTGATTCTCTGTTCTTTATTTTTGACTGAATTAATTCAAAAGAGTTGTCTTCAAGCTCTGAGATTCTTTCTTCTTCTTAGTAGAGCCTATTCTTAAAACTTTCGTCTTTGATATTCTTTTTTCTGCTTGGTCTAGTCTATTCTTAAAACTTACCACTGTGTTTTCTATTTCCTAAAATGAATTTTTCACTTCCAGAAGTTCTATTTATTTTTTTTTATATATGTTGATCTCTTTAGTGGGAGTTATTTATTCAATTTCTGAATTGTTTATCTGGTTTCTTTGAGTTGGTTTTCTGTTTTCTTACGAATTTAATTGAGCTTTCTTATAATTCATATTTGGAATACTTTATCTATTATTTCAATATTTTCATGTTGGTTGGTGTCCATTGCTGGAGAGCTGTTGTTTCCTTTTGGGGGTGTCCTTTTTGCTCTGATTTTTCATACTTCCAGAGTTCTTTCATTGATTCCTTCTCATATGGAGCAGCTATCACTTCTTATTTTTGGATTTTCTTTTGTTCAGATGGGGCTTTTTCCCACTCCTCACTCATAAGGGTGTATTTGTACCATATGTTGGGTAAGAATCTTTGGCTTTGCTTGTAGGTGCTTTGATGGTGATCTAGGTTCTGGATGGATGCCTTGGTTACAGATATGCTTACTGTGGTGATTTTCTCAGTTGCTAGTTGTTTGCAGGCTATAGCAGTGGTGAGCTATGTGTGTGGGCAGATTCCCTATCTCTCTTTGATGAGAAAGCATGGAGGTCTTTGAAATCCTTTCTCTTTCCCTATCCTGTGGTCTTCTTAACAGTGTGAATTGTACTGGCATCCAGTTTAATCTCTGAGACAGTAGGTAGTGCTTATGGGTAGGAATCAACCACACCCTGTATGATTGAGTCAGTAAACGCTGTAAAGGATGTGTGAGTTGACCTCCATCTCAGTAGATGGCACTTTCTGGAAGGAACAAGCTTCAATGTTGTTTTGGGAACCTGTGACTGGCTCTAGCCTCTCAGGAGAAGCACTTGCATGTCTAGGTGGTGCCTGGGGCCCTGGAACTTCCAGGTGAGTCTTTATTTTCCATCACAGTAGAGATGAGTGGTGGAGTGAGGCTAGGTGGTGCTGGGTTGGGTAAGCGTGCCCTCAGGCTCCACAAAAGCTGCTAAGATTAGGTCTCAGCAGGGGTCAAAGGTCCACATCCAGGTTTCTGGAGAAAATTTCCAGGGAGGGGCTAAAGTGGCCCCAGCCAGCCGAAAGTCTGCTTTGGGGACAGGGCTGTCTGAAATTCACAATCGGGCTCTCAGGAGCAGTTTTTACTCTTCTCCCCATTCCCCAGCTCTGTGGTCTTCCTCTGGTCTCTGCCAGTAGGCAGAATCACAGACTAGCTGAGCTTCCACATAATGGCACTGTGGGCTGGGAGCCTCCTTGTTCAGGATTGTGTTCTGGGCTGTGAGCCTGGCCTTCCTATGGGAGGAGGTGTGCTCCACAAGTGCACTGGGACTGGGACCCACACTGCACTCTGCTCTCAGTTCTGCTCCTGTGGGCTCCTTTGCCTCTCAAGGTTAGTTCACAAATCTCCCCTCTGTGCCCCTGAGCAACACAATAAAGTCCTGTGGTATGGGATCTGGTATGCACACCTGTCCTTGTGTCCCTGAAGATTAATCCCTGATTGTACCAGGGAGAAGCATCCTGATCCCTATGGGGTTCTGAAGCATGTTTGATGTCCCTCCACTTTGGGGTATACCTCGTTCTGATGGAGCAGCTGGGAAAGCAGGACTGGGGAGGGCCAGTGAGCAGGCAGCACAGTCCAAGCACCATTTAGTCCACTGCAAGTCTTTAAGAGGAAAGGTTTGAGCACTACTCTCTGTGGAAGCCTCAGTGTGATGGCTCAATTGTCTTTCTCTTGCAGCCACATGCAGGGGAGGAGCAGGGAGGAAAGCTAGCACTCTGGTCATCTCTGTCCCTCTCTCTTAAAGGCAGCTTGGCCTGGAATGTCCAGGCTTTAGGGTCATGCAGATTCACTGCGACACACCAACACCCTGTGGCTCCCGTGGTCTGGGCCAAAGTTGGGAAATGTTGGTGTGGGAACATGCAAGACAAAAACTGAGGGGCTGAAGCTCTCTGGGGAGGACAAAGGAACATGATGGGTAGAGAAGCAATATGGCACCTGCGGTCTTGGCTGGGGTCTGTGGTATGGAAAGCACCCCAGAGGGGCTGGAAGCCTGGTGCTTTGTCTTCAAGAAGTACCCAGTTCACTGGTGGCAGCAGCTTTTGGGCTCCTGAAGGTACAAAGGCTCTCCTGAAGTTTGGGGGCCTGCTGACTTCCAGAGATGGGAGGAAGGGAAAAGCAAACCATTCCACCTACCCTTTTCATTGGACTCCAGCCCTCTCCTGATCTCTGCCGATATCTTGCTCCTTGTTCTGCTCTGCAACTTCTTCCTGTGGAATCTCTTGTAGGTACTGGCACTTTTCCCTTGGAATTACATCTGATCTGTTTGATTGTTTTTTTTCCTTTTCCATCTAAAACTTTTCCTTCTTTCTGAGACAATCTGGCACTGGTGTCTCTGGTCAGCCATCTTGTCTCCGATGTCGATACCTTTTGATGATCTTTTTCTTCATGTAGTTTGAGATCTTTTTGGTTGTTGTTTTGAAGAGAAATTTTCAACTGAAACCTAGACATTTCTGTGCTATGTTATGATACGCTGATATTATTTAGACATTCTATTTCAGTTGGCTTCATCCGATACCTGTCTAAAGGAGAAGGAAAGACCCTCTCTTGGTACTGCCAGGTGGAGGTAGATGCCTGGGTTCTTCACGGATGCCGAATGTGGGAAGCTTCTGGTTACTGCTGCTTGAGCATGGAGTTCTGGCTCCCCAGTTGGCCTCTTGGCTGGCAGGGTAGGAATGCCTGCCTTGTTACTACTTACCATTGGGCCACACTGACAACATGGGGGAGAGATGTACTTATTTTAGTTGGGCAGTGGGGAAAGTTCTGCATCTCCACTAGTCCTCCTCTGGTACCACCTCGGGGGGAGAGGGAGAGATGCCTGGATACTGCTGGGTGGGAGTGAAAGTCCAGGTTCCCCATGTGGCCTCCACTGACACTGTGGGGAGAAGGGTTGGTGTGGATGATGTTTCTGACTCCTTGGCTTGGTCTTTTCTGACACCGACTGACAAGAGTGTTGAGATGCCTCCTTACAGCCTGGTGAAGATAGAAATATAGGCTCCCCACTGTTTTTTGCTGGCATAGGTGGGGAGGGGACACAGTGGTTTCTGTGCTTTCTGGTGGGGGTGGAGTGGTTATTTTCTAAAAGTTTTCCATCTTGCTAGGCTGTTCCTCTACGATTCCATTGGCTAGCGAGAGCTGGCTTTTCTTCAGGCTGTTTTAAATCTGTGCCTGTTGGTTGCTGGCTTCTTCAGCTTTAAGTCTGGGATGTATGAAGCAAAAAGAAAATCCAACGAACTCAACATCATCTTGTTCTTTGGGTCTGGAGGTTCCCAGTTGGTCTACCATTTTCTCTCCGTCTATGTTTGCTTTTTATGTGATATCCAGGGCCTTTAGTTATACTTAGTGGGAAGAATAGGGAAAGTTATGCCTCCTCCTTCCTCATGGGAGCAGAGGCATATCTACGTGTTGCATTTACAGTAAGAAAATATACATATTTTAAGAATACAAAACAAAGTAAGACTTAAATTGCAGCTAGGGGTGTATGAGTAAATCAAGAAGTGCTTGTCTGAAATAATCCAGAGACAATACATTTGGTGACCATGGTAATGGGTGATGATGAAAAATCATAGCCACTGTTTCTTGAGTCCATGCTGTGTGGTTTGCATACGTTCTCCATTTGTATTAATCCTCACAGCAAACCTGTGAAGCCACCTTTATTCCCATTTTACAGTGATGTAAACTGAAAGGAGATAGTTTAAAAAAATTTTTCCAATGTTACACCCCCAGTAAGTGAGACAGCAGGGATTCAAACCCTAGCCTACGTTAATCCCAAACCCATGCTATCAATCCCTGTGTTCCACTGCCCCTGCAGGCTTCCTTCTAGAAGAGGGAAAACTGGAAGTAATTAGGTGATGTCCTGTGCAGGACAGGAAATGTATAAGGTGACTGAGCAGCCTTCGTTCTATCTGGTTCTGCAGAGAGCACTTAGGGTCTCATTGCCTACACAACCCATGGCATTTCTACGGAATTTATATTTTATATTACTTCCTTAACACAACCGTGTGGTGGAGGTGGAAGCCAGACCCACCATGGAACAGATGGGGGATCTGGAGCCCAGAGAGGTCGAGTGACTAGTCTGAGACCATACGGCATTTGGTGCTGGAACAGACCTGGGCAGCAGGCGCCACCAGCTCCCAGCGCTGCTCCTGGCTTAGGCTCTGCGCTGTCACTTTGTTCTTTCTTACCATGCAGAGTTCTGGTTTAGGCGGGGCCTGCTGCAGTTCAGTCAGGGCCTTTCCTCCAGCAGCCTCCTGGCCCGCACTGCTTTACACACTGTGTCTGATGGAAACCTTATGTGGAGCAAAACAGCAAACCTGAAAACCAGGCCCATCTCAATATCTCCATCCTCTGGATAAACATCTCCAAGACAGACGCACAGGGAGGCCAGACTCCCCTTGCCAAGTTTTTAACCTAAAGTTTGGAAGCGGCTTGTATTTTCCATAGAGCAGTAAACTATTTTCATTCCTTTTACAGCGAATGACTCCTTATGGGGTGATAATTTACTTTTAACCTCTTTCAGGAACTGATGATTTTGCCTTCTTGCCTGAAAGGAGCTGTGGGTTAAAAGAAAAGGTCTACTTCTCGAAGTTTTCTTCTTTCCCATCTTTTCTTTTTTTCGCTTTTGAAAGGCTGCTATGTTTGTTTCGGGGCTTTGGGAGTCTTTGGAGCCTTGCCTCTTTATTTGGAGAGAACTTGGCTCTTTCATGGTGCCCCCATTCCTCTGCCGAATCTAATCTGACTGTTCTATTTATAATTCTTGAACAAGATGAATCTAGTCTTTGTGTTTCTTTCTGAGCAATAGCGTCCCCTCCCTAGGACTTAAGCCAGTTAACCTCTGCAAGAATCTTTTTAATTTCTCTGCAAATTGCCAGAAAGCAGGCAGCTGAAACCCTATCAGGTCCTGGATCATATCAGACCTGCTTTCAAATGGCACCCTCCTCCATCCCCCAATCTCCTGAGAGCTGATTTAGGAACAGGGCTGTGCCGAGAAATTCCCAGCAGCACTTTGGCGACGCCAGCGCAGTCTGGGAAGTCTGACAGGGAGGGGCCCACTCCCTGGAAGTCGGAGGGGCTCTGAGATAGAAACCTCGCCCACTGCTAGTCACGCCTTGGTTCCCCCAGGTCCCTCCCAGGTCCCCCGGGGCTTATGTATACATTACATGATCTTTATTATCTTTAAACTTAGATTCATCAAGTTATTTTGTTTGGAGACCATTTAGCTGAAACCTATCGTTTTATAGAGAAGAAAATGGAAACTAAAAAAAAAAAAAAAAAAGGAATGGACTGATCCAAAGTCACGCAGGCTAGCGTGTTCAAGAGATAAACACTATAACGTAGGTATCCTACCTTATATGGATCTCTGTCAACTAGTGAAGGCATTATTTTAAGTTCATGCACATGAAACCACTCCATTTAAATGTAGTCTTTTTATACGTCCCTGTTTTCTACTTTCTCTCTTCATTCCCTGTCTCTCATTCCCCATCTGTACCCAGTTCCATGTCCCATGCCCAGTACATCTCTCTCTGTTCTCAGTGGGTCTTAACAGACCAGCTGGGATATAACTTCTACAACTAAGGTTTGAGAAAGAGGAGGTGAGCCCCAAGCCCCACATCTAGAGTGGGCAGATCACTGGGTCCACGGCAAGGTCTAGAGCTGTGAAGGAGCTTTCTCAGGCCACACAGCAAGTCAGTGACCAAGCCAGGATTAGAGCCAGAGATTCTCTTCTTTCTCTCCAGTGCATTCGATTCCCCCCAAAGTTCTGCTGACTCTGTGTGGTCCCAATTCTGACCTGGGACTGGAATGTCCATTTAGACCATTCTTTTTAGCTAGAGCTCACTCTGACCAACCTGACTTCTAACCTAACATTCACTTGTAATAAGAGGATGTTCTATCATACCCTTAAATTCAACCACATTTTAACCTCATTTGCTATGAGCTTCCTTGTAAAATTAAGTAAGAAAGGGCCAAAATATTTACGTTGACTTCCATAATGTCATTGATCTTCCTTTCTAGCAAGATAAGCTAAGATGGCCTTATGAGTTTTTAAGGACCAGGAATCAGTGTGTCCCATTGAACACATATAAAAGCACATTTATCCTTGAAAGCTACTGAGACTCATTTGAATATAACACAGATGCTACTTTGAACCAAGCATAATTCTTTAATTCATATTGAGATCCAGGTGGAAGGAGGGTTGTACTCAGTGACTTCCTAAGCTTGTAACTGTGTCAGTGTCTGGCCTCTCCTCTTTCCATTACACACCTTTTGTTTCTGGTTCTAAATCCAGTTGGGGAGGGTAGAGGGAGGTGGAATAGTGGACAATTTGGAAAACATCAGATGAGAGAAAATACAGTTGAAACAGCCCACTTGCCCTCACGTAGGCCCCTGCCTTGCTTACGATCAAAGAATTTCTTCCAGCCAGTCAAATTAAGGATATAAACATTTATTTAGCAGACGGAGAGATGGGGAGGAATGCCCCTCGTAGGTTAAGTAAGTGCTGGACATTGTGCTACATTCTCTATAAACATTTTTCTCTTTTAATCCACATAGTATTGCTGGTGGGCAGGTATAGTTATCCCCATTTTAATAATGGAAAAATTAAAGCTGAAGGATTTAAAGAACTTTTGCCTAAGGCCACTCAGAGAATGAATGGTTTAGACAAGATTAAATCCAGGTCTCTGACTCCAAAACCAGCTATGACTATGAACTTTTTTATATGTTTTTCTTTGTGCGTGTGTGAGGATTTCGTTGTGTGTGTGTGTAGAAATGAGCAGCTGAGTCATGAGGAGTGAGCATCTTCCGCATTGTGAGATATTGCCAAATTGCTCTCTGTGGTGACTGCACTTATTTATACTCTCCCCAGCAGTATTTCAGAATTCTTGTTGCTCCATATTCTTGCCAACAGTTGGTGTGATCAAAATTTTAAACTTTTTTACTGGTATCACATGATACTTCATTGTGGTTTTAATTTCCATTTTCTAGATTACAATGAGATTGTCTTTTAGGTGCTTATTATTGCCTGTTTAGGTTTTCTTTGTGAATTGCTTGTTTATAATTTTTGCCACCTTGCCTTTTTCAAAATTGTGTTTTCTATTTCTAGTTGATTTGTAAGAGAGTGTGTATAGATCCACAAACATACATATTCTGAATGTGAATCTTTCTGTGGTTATATGCATTACAAATATTTCCCAATCTGTGACTTGACTTCTTATTTACAATGATGTCTTTAAAACAACAACAACAACAACAAAAATGGTTTTATTGCGGTATAATTTGCATACCAAAAATTTACTCACAGTAAGTGTACAGATTAATATATTTTAATAAATTTACATGGGTGGAAACCATTGTCACAATCCAAATTTAGAATATTTACATCACCTCAAAAGATTCCATCTTGTCCATTTTTGGTCAATCTCTGCTTCCACTCCCAGCACCAACAGCCACTGATCTGCTTTGAGTTTCTAGTTTTCCCTTTTCTAGAAGTGTCATATAAATGGAGGCATACAATAGGTAGTCTTTTATGTCTGTTCTCTTTAATTTAGTATGGTATTTTAGAGATTTATCCATGATGTTGCATAAAATAGTTTGTTCCTTTTTATTGCTAAATGGTATTCCATGTATGGCTATACCACATTTTGTTTATCCACCCACCAGTTGATGGCTATTTGGATTATTTCCGATTTTTAATTATTATGAATAATGCTGCTATAAACATGTGTGTACAAATTTTTGTGTTGATTATATATATGTTTATTTTATTTTGTTCAATTTTTTATTTGTGCAAATTTATGGGATACCTAAGAAACTTTTTACATGCACGTAATGCATAGTGATGAAGTCTAGCTATTTAGGGTGTCCATCATTCAAGTACAATACTTTTTTTAAGTATAGTCATCTTACTCTGTTATCAAACAATGAATTTATTCCTTTTATCTTTAACTCACTTCTCTTCACCCTCAACCCCCTACCCAGTCTCTGTTATCTATTTTCCACTCCCTACTTCAATGTGTTCAAATTTTTTGGCTCCCTCATATAAATGAGAACATGTGATATCTGTCTTTTTGTGCCTGGCTTATTTCATTTAAGATAATGATCTCCAGTTCTATCCATGTTGCTGCAAATGACATGATTTCATTCTTTCTTATAACTGAGTAACATTTCACGATGTATATATACCACATTTTCTTTATCCATTCATCCATTGATGGACACTTAGATTGATTCCATACCTTTGCTATTATGAATAGTGCTGCAAAATACATACAAGTGCATATATCCCTTTGATATATTAATTTTTTTCTTTTTGGTAGACATCCAGTAGTAGGATTGCTGATTGAATATTAATTCTATTTTTAGTTTCTTGAGAAGTCTCCATACTGTTTTCTGTAGTGGCTATACTAGTTTATATTCCCACGGACAGTGTGTAAGAGTTCTCTTTTCTTCACATCCTTGCCAACATCTATTATTTTTTCATCTTTTTAAATACCCATTCTGACTGGGGTAAGATGATATATTATTGTGGTTTTGATTTGCATTTCTCTGATGATTAGTGATGTTAAGGATTTTTTCATATACCTGTTTGTTGTTTCTATGTCTTCTTTTGAGAAATGTCTATTCATGTCCTTTGTCCACTTTGTAATGGGATTATTTTTTTTCTTGTTGAGTTGTTTGAGTTTCTTGTAGAATATGTATGTTAGTCCCCTGTTAGATGAATCAGTGTACAAATATTTTCTCCATTCTATGATTGTCTCTTCACTCTGTTGATTATTTCTTTTGCTGTGCAGAAGCTTTTTAGTTTAATTAGGTCTCATTTGTCATTTTTGTTTTTGCTGACTGTGCTTTTGAGATCTTAGTCACAAATTCTTTGCCTAGCCCAATATCCAGGAAAGTTTTCCCTAAATTTTCTCCTGATAATTTTGTAGCTTTGGGTCTTACATCTCAGTTTTTAATCCATTTGGAGTTGATTTTTATATATAGTGAGAGATAGGGATTCAGTTTCATTTTTCCAAGTGTGACTATCCATCTTTCCCAGCACTATATTTATTAAAGAACCTGTCTTTTACCCAATGTAAATTCCTGTTGGCTTTGTCAAAGATTAGTTGGCTGTAAATATGTAGCTTTATTTCTTGGTTTTCTGTTCCATTCCATTAGACTACATGTCTATTTTTATATCAATACAATACCTTTTGTTTATTATAGCCTTGTAATATATTTTGAAGTCAAGTAACGTGATGCCTGCAGCTTTGTTCTTTTTGCTCAGGATTGCTTTGTATATTTGGGCTCTTTTTTGGTTCCATATAAATTTTAAGATTGTGTTTTCTAATTCTGTAAAGAATGCCATTGGTATTTTGATAGGGGTTGAATAGAGTATGTACATTGCTTTGGGTGATATGGTCATTTTAATGATACTAATTCTTCTGATCCATGAGCATGGGATGTTTTTCTATTTGTTTGCATCATCTTCAGTTTCTTTTATTAATGTTTTATAGTTTTTCTTGTAAAGAGCTTTTATCTCCTTGGGTAAATTTATTCTAAGTTTTTGTTTTTGTTTGTTTGTTTGTTTGTTTGTAGCTATGGGATTGTCTTCCTGATTTCTTTCTTGGCCAGATCATTATTGATATATTGAAACACTATTGATTTTTGTACATTGATTTTCTATCCTGCAACTTTACTGAATTCATTTCATATATAAGAGTTTTTAGGTTTTTCTAGATAGATGATCATGTCATCAACAAAGAGGGATAGTCTGACTTTCTCTTTTCCAATTTTGATGCCCTTTATTTCTTTTTCTTGCCTGACTGCTCTGACTGGGACTTTTAGTAATATGTTCAATAGCAGTGGTGAAAGTGGGAATTATTTTCTTATTCCAGAACTTAGAGGAAAGCCTTTCAACTTCTCCCCATTCAGTATTATGTCAGCTGGGGGTTTATCATACATGGCCTTTATTATTTTGAAGTATGTTCCTTCTATGCTTAGCTTGTTGAGAGTTTTCATCATGCTAAGATTAGAGGCATAAACCACAATGCCCCATCTGTACCATGTTCATTAATTTGCATTTGCTGAACTATCCTTACCTCCCTGATATAAACCCCACCTGCTCATGGTGTATTTTCTTTTTGAAGTGCTGTTAGATTCAGTTTGCTAGTATGTTGTTGAGGATTATTATGTCTATGTTCATCGGGGATATTGACCTATAGTTTTCTCTTTATGTTACGCTCTTGTCTGTTTTTGGTACCATGGTAATGCTAGCCTCATAGAATGAGTTAGGGAGAATTCCCTCCTCTTTGATGTTTTTGGAGTAGTTTCAGGAGAATTGTTATTCATTCTTCTTTGTATGTTTGGTGGAATTTCACTGTGAATTCATCTAGTCCTGGGCTTTCCTTTGTTAGGAGACTTTTTGTTACTGATTCAATCTTAGTAAAAAGCCTCATTCTTCTCACAGATTACTTAAGTGGTTGTGAACAGAATGTTGGTAGAAATATGGACAGGAAAGCCTGTTTTAACGAGGTCTTAGAAATCAGGAAAAGGTATTGTAAACCGGAAGAAAGGTTATTCTTGTTATAAAGTGGCAAAGAACTTGGCTGAATTATGTCTATGTCCATGTCCTAGGACTTTGTGGGGGTCAGAACTTAAAAGTGATGAACTAAGGTATTTGGGAGAAGAAATATTTAAGCAGCAAAGTTTTTAGGATTCTGTGTGGTATCCCTTAACTGCTCATAGTAAAATGCCAAAAAAAAAAAAAAAAAAAAAAAAAAGATAAATTATTTAAAGAGAGGATTTATGATTGAAAGAAAGAAGAATGGGTTGGGCACAATGGCTCATACCTTTAATTCCAGCACTTTGGGAAGCTGAAGTGGGAGGATTGCTTGAGGCCAGGAGTTTAAGACCAGCCTCAGCAGCATAGCAAGACCCTGCCTCTACAAAAAATTTAAAAAATTGGCCGGGTATGGTGGTGCACACTTACAGTCCCAGCTACTGAGGAGGCTAAGGGGGAAGGATTGCTTGAGCCCAGGAGTTTGAAGCTGCAGTGAGCTATGATCATGACACTGCACTCCAGCCTGGGGAACAGAGCAAGATCCTGTCTTTAAAAATAAAAAAAAATATTAAAAAAAAAAAGGGAAACAGATTAGAAAATTCTCAGCCTGCCCATGCAAAGAATAAAAATGCATGTTTCAGAGAGAAAAACCAGGGTTGTGGCCAAGTGATTTGCTAAAGATAAGGAGATTAGTATGGATAGAAGGAAGCCAGAGGCTATTCATCAAGAGACTAGGAGAATGACCCTGAAGACATTTCAGAGATCTTCCATGATACCACGTCTATCACAGACCCAGAGTACCAGGGCCTTGAGGGCAGAATGGCTGCAAGGGAGGGGCCCCGGATGCTCAAAGCTTGCTGCCCAGGGCCACTTCAAGTCTCTGCTCCCCCACTCCAGTGCATCTCCTCAGTCACCCCAGCCGTGGCACAGGTGGGCCCAGGTGCAGCTCGGATCACTGATCTATAAGGTGCAAGTTGTAAGCTTTGGCAGTATCTATGTGGTGCAAGAGGTATGGAGGCATGGCTTCCTCTACCTAGATTTTAAAGGATGTCTCAGACAGCCTCAAGGCCAGGCAAAGGCTTGCTGTAGGGGTGGGCCCACCACTGAGAGCCCCTTCAAGATTAATGCCTACTGGAGTTATAGGAGCAGGGCCACTGAAAGACCTCAGACCTGTAGAGCTATCAGCATGTCACATCAGCCTGGGAGAGCCACAGGCACCTGACTTCAACCCATGAGAGCGACTGTGTGAGTTGCACTCAGTAAACCGGTGGGGACAGGGCCTTGGGCACCCACCCCCCACCCCAGTATGTCTGGAAGGTGTGACATGGAGTTAAAAAATGCTATTCTCAATCCTTAAGATTTAATATTGTTTACCCTGTTGGGTTTCGGACTTAAGTGGGACCTGTCACCCCTTTCTTCTTTCCTAGTTCTTCCTTTTGGAACGGGACTTGTCTATCCTATGCCTGATCCATCAAAGTATTTTTGAAAGTACACAACTTGTTTGATTTCACAGGGTTACAGCTAGAGGGAAATTTGCTTCAGGATGAATTGTACCATGAGTTTCACCCATATGATGTTTAGAGGAGACTTTGGACTTAGATTTTAAAGTTAATGCTGGAATGAGTTAAGACTTTGGAGTAACTGGGATAGAATGAATGTATCTTGTATGTGAGAAGAACATGAATTTTGGGAGGCTAGGGGTGGAATACTATAGTTTGAATGTTTTTGTCCCCTCCAAAATTCATGTTAAAAATTAACCCCCAATGCAACAGTTTTGGGAGGTGTGGCCTTTGGGAGATGATTGAGATCACCTTGATCTCATGAATGAGAGTAAGCGCCCTTATTAAAATGGCTTAACATAGGAGTTTGCTCCTTTTGTCCTTCTTCCTTCTGCCATGTGAGGACACAGCATTCCTGTCCTCCGGAGGACACAGAGGTCAAGGCACTGTCTTAGAAGCAGACAGACTGAGCCCTTACCAGATGCTGCCTTGATCTTGAACTTTCCAAGCCTTCAGAACTACTGTGAGAAATAAATTTCTGTTATTTATAAATTACCCAGTCTGTGGTATTTTGTTATAGCAGCACAAACAAACTAAGACATATGAGTTTTTTTATGTTTTGAGTCTTTAAGAAATTCTTCCCAAAGCCGTAAGTATATTCTTCTATAATTACTTCCAAAATTTTAATATTCATATTTTTAGTGTTTGTGAGTAGGTTTTAATAGATATGGACTGAGGTAGAAATGCTTTTTTTATCCTTACATGGATAGAAGTTATCCTAGCATCATTTATTGAATGGCCCATCCTTTCCCTACAAATTGGCAATATTTCTTCTATCATATATAAAGCTTCCTCTTATATGCAGATCTGTTTCTCAGCACTATAGCTTGTTGTTTTTTATTTGTTCATCCCTTTTCCAATCTCACAGTATTGTTAGTCTTGAAATCTTTTAGGGCAAACCTTTTCCAAGAGTGTTTTGAGCTTTCCTTGGCCCTTTATTCTTTTGTACAATTGTAGAATTTGGCTTCTCAAGTTCCATGATAAATTCAGTTATGATTTTAATTGGAATTTCTCTTACTATATAGATTAATTTAAGAAGAATGGACATTTTTAAGATATTGAATCTTCTTATCCATGAACTTGGAACATCTTTCTATTTGTTTAGGTCTTTTAAATTATTTTTCAATAATATTTTATCCTTTGTTCCTTAAAGATTTTGTATATTTTCTGTGAGATTATTTGGTACCTTACATTGGGTATTATAAATGGTATTTTTAAAATTACATATAAACATTTTTGTTTACTTTATAAAGAGATGCAGTTCAGTTTTGCATATTTATACTGTATTCAGCAATCTTATTAAATGCTATTATTAATCCTATTTTTTGTATATTCTTTTGTTTTATTGTTCCATGTAGAAAATCATATTAACTACACGCACTAACAGTTTTGTTTTCCTTTTCAATTCTTACACCTGCCATTTCTTTGACTTATTTTTACCATCCTGCTTAGGATCTCCAATATACAGTCAGAAGTGTGAATAGTGGAAATTTCTGCATCTTTTCCATAAGGCTTTTAACATTTGATCATTAAAAATATGTCTAAAGGAAGTTTTTGGTAGATGTAAAAAGTTTGCTAAGTATTTTCTTTTTAAATCACAAATAAGTGTTGAATTTTATCAATTTTTAATATATTTTCTCATGTCTATGGATCAATGGGTATTAGTATATGGTTTTTCTTCTTTAATCTATTACTGTAAGGAATTATATTAATCAAATTTTAATGTTAAATTATATATGAATTTCTTGATTGTAATATCTTTTTCATTTACTGCTTGATTTTCTTTTCTCATATTTTATTTAGTATTTATTCATCTATGTTTAAAAGTGAGTTTGGTCTGTGATTATTTCATACTATTGCCTGTTTCAATTTTCAAAATAGTGATATAAGTTTTGCTAGTTATTGAATGGGTGATTGTTTTCCAGACTTCTGACAGGAAAACAATGAAAAGGAAAAAGGGAGAAATTTAGTGAACATTCAAATTTAGGAATCAGGAACTTCAATACGAATGCTATCACAAACTCAGTGAGGAAAGTGAGGCTCAAGAACTGTTTAAAGTAAATATGGCTGATAAAGAAATGTTAAGTTCTAAGTAGATTTGCGTTTCAAATGCTGAGGTATCTAGTGGACCTGTCCAGTAGGCAATTAGGATTTTGATTTAGAAACTGAGAAATGTGGCTGGAGATACTGCCATGAGAACCATCTGTTCGTAATCAAAACTATATAGGTAGATGAGGTCATCATCTAGACGAGAGCACAGGGCAGAGAGTAGAGGATGGACTCCTATGTAGTGACCGTAGTGAGAGAACTGGGGAGAACAGGAAAGAAAAGCTGTGAAGGAAAAGGGAGAAACAAACAAAGATTAGAATTTTCTGAGCTGGGGCTCAAAATAAGAAGTGATAGCAGATGGGACGTGATACCACATCATTTAGTCTACACACTTGAGAAAAGGGGACCATTGCATTTCTCCAAAGCTTTTCTTAAAAACACTGCCTCCCAAGGCACAGAAAAACATACCTACTATCCACTGGCTTCAGGTTTATTTGCCTTTCCAGTGATGAATCCAGTCTCATGGAAAATCAGTTTAAGTGTGACCTTGAACTCAGACCAAATAAGTAATCAAACATAGGCTGTTTACTTTTCACCACAAGTGCCTACAGGTTAAAGACTGATCTTAACCTTTATGCAGTCGGTAGTGTAGGCTATGTTGTCTTCTTTGACACCAATGTATCATTGATGTACATCAATTGGCTAATATAAGCACGTAAAACTTCAAAGTTAAGAGGGATGATAGAAAACATATTTCTCATCTCACAGAGGGGAACATTTAGGACCGGAGGTGCAGGGACTTGACCCAAGTTGCTTGGTGAGTTAGAGGCAGAGATTGGACCGGAGCCCAGATCTCCTGACCTCAAGCCTTCATGACCTAGAGTCTTACAAGAATCAACACAGGAAATCACGCTTGCTTATGACAATACTCTATGGTAATGAACTAATCATCTGTTCACTTTATTGATGACTGTTTCCTCGGTTATGAACTCTTCATTTTCCAAATGCTATTTGCTGTTGTATATAAACACATTGTGATTGTGTTCGATTTTTTTCAAGTTCCTTTTTTTCATGTTTAAAAATACTTTTTGGATATATTGAGGGCCCATAATGGACACAGTTAAATAAGCATGCCATTAGTTTGCAAAGAGAAATGCCAGCCGAAGCAGGATCCATTAATTTGTTGATAAGTGATTCACTGTATGTGTCCTATAGCATATTTATCAACTATCTTTAACTCATTCTTTTTAAAGCACAAATTGGATTCTTAAAAAATACATAAACTAACATTTGTACAGCTTACTGTATTTACTAAGCAGGACCCTTTTAACATTTGTTATTTTATTCGCCAAATATTCTGTGAGTGCCTACTATGTGCTAGGCCCTAGGGCCTAGAGCAGTGGGCAAGACATACAAGGTCCTTGCCCTCACAGAGTATATAACAGTGGGAAGGTAGACAATAAACATGTAAATAAATAAATGATATATTTTTTTGGATAGTGACAAGAGCAATGGGATAGGGAGTGACAAAAAGAGAGATGGTTCTTTGTTATCCAGTGTGGCCAGGAAGGGCCCCTATTGCAGGTTAAGTTCTGTGGGCAGCTGACTCGGGGACAGAGATCAGCATGTGGAGAGTCCCTTGGGAAGCTCTTCCAGGATCAGCGTCCTAAGTAAAGTACAGACAGTTCCTGACTTACAATGGTCCGACTTAGGATTTTTCAGCTTTACAATGGTGTGAAAGCGATACACATTCAGTAGAAACTATACCGTGAATACCCATACGGCCATTCTGTTTTTCACTTTCAGTACAGTATTCGATAAATTACATGAGATATTCAACACTTTCTTATAAAATGGGCTTTGTGTTTGATGACTTTGCCCATTTGTAGGCTACTGTTTTAGTGTTCTGAGCATGTTTAAGGCAGGCTAAGCTAAACTATAATGTTCAGTAGGTTATTAAGTGTATTAAATGCATTTTTGGCTTATAATGTCTTCAAGCTGTGATGCGTTTTAGTGGGAGCTGACCCCACTGTGAGTTGAGGTCAGTTTGTTACGTAGTCACAGCAAAGCTTTGTCCACAGAGCTCTCGTGCCACGGAGTATCTGGAGTTGGGGCCAGGGGGTGGCCAGTACTGTCTGCGTGCTGCCTTTGGGAGCAGGGAGAGCAGATCCTGGATGAGGGGGAAGCTGAGGGCAACCTGTGAAGGAGGCCGAGCTCTGAGCTGTCAGTTGCCAACACTCTCAGCAGCCGGGCGGGCGAGGCTTTAGCCCAGAAGGGAGGATCTGAGTGACCCACCGCTGCATCCACCGTGGCCTGCCTGAACAGGAGTTATTTGAACTGAAACCCAGATGATGTGATCTTTTAATCCTGGGGTCGATATTGTCATAGCCCTATTTTGTATTTCCGTTGATCTCTTGGAAGCTCAGAGAGGTAAAGTGACTTACTCTAGTCACATAGCTACAGGGAACCAATATTTGTGTCTCCCGGCCCAGGGCTTCTTCTGTACCTGGCTATATCTTGTTCAATTTATGCCTATACTTGTGAAAGTGCCAAGTACGTGTATTTCTGTAAACATTTAAAAAAATTTGGGGGGGTATATTACCAATAGAATATAGGATAAACCTCTTTGTACAGTACAATGCCAGGGAAAAGCCCAGAGGGCCACGTTTGCGTCTTTGTTCAGAGAAGTGATTAGTTATGTTTCTGAAAAATAGAGCTCTAGAATTTAAAACGTTTTCAAATAATATACTGACAACTTAGTTAAAAGAAAAACAAGTGGAACAAATATCACTGGATATTACTTGTTCCAAAAGTCAAACGGCTAACCACAGCCATGCCAAACATCTGCAAATGTTTTCTGGCTCCTAGTCCCTAATCCTTCTTTGATTTGAGGAATGAGAGGAGAATATCTGGTGCTGTCATGGTTCTTACAGTCAATTGCTTAAAGTTTGTTCTTTGCCTGGCTTCCAACCTTTGCCCCAGTTGGTCCATCTCCTGTCCAGGCTGGGCTTGAGTCAGACAATGTCTTACATCTCATGATCTTTTGTAATGCTTAAAGTCCTTTTACGTAAGTTCTTTCATTCAGTCCTTGTAAAAACACACGGACGCATGAATCCTTATTCCCTTTTCAACCGATAAGGGAACTGAAGCTCTGAGAGGTTAAGCGACTTGGGTGCATCACTTGAACTCAAATCCTCCAGTTATAAGGTCTTCCTTTCTTTCCATTATCTCTCCACTCTCAGAGCTTCCTGTGGGTGGGAGTGGGGAATGCATGAGAATAAAACAATATGGGAATGAGAAGAGAGAGCAGGTTATTATTTTTAACTACTGAGGCAGGTCATGTCACTTCCTTGGGCCTGGGTTTTCTCATGGAAGTGGCAGAACTGAACTAGGCTTCTTTCTAGAACTTTCCTTATCTTTAAGCTTCTCTAGTTTTAAGGAAACAGTAAGGAAAAGAAAAAAAGCCAGACAAATCAAAGCAATGAGACAGCAGCAGCAACAACAACAATACAAAACTACCCTGCTATCCCAGGTCTGTAGCCATCACGACAACTATGTTATGACTCTTCCCTTTGCAGTTTCATCAGTGAGTGGAACGCCTTCATTTTGAACACTCCACTGCTCAGGTAGCTGCCGGTTTCCTCGCTACCAATATCACTGTTTCACACATAATGGCGAACAGACTGAAGAGATCAAATTAAATCCATTTCCACTTTAGGATGGGAAATCTGTTTGGAACAATCAAGCAGGTTTGGAGCAGCAAGCATGGGTTTTCAATTGCCATCAAATGGTAAATTGCTTGATGTCAATTGGCATTAAGTGGACCGATTTGTACTCAATTAATATACTGTGCTTGGAAAGGAAGAAAACAATTTTACTTAGCTAGATTGTTCTTCTCCAGGTTCTTCCTGCGTGGAGCTCCCAGCAATTTGCAGGCATTCCCTCTTGATCCATCTATCCCCTCCCCATTGCGAGCCAACCCTCCCTCCTTGGGAATGCTGGGCTTGAAAAAGCTCACTTTACTTTTTGTCATGCCTCAGAGTCCCATTTAGGGAAGGGCTACTGCAAGGCCCCCAAGTGAAACACAGCGTTAGTGGTATAAAAGAGTTAAGGCAGCTTCCAGAAGCATTTTATTTCCAAACAGAGCTCAGCTTTAGGCATGGATAAAGCTGGCTTTCTAGCCATCAGGCTGAAATTATGGGGCCAAGCCACTCCCAGAATATGGATGGAAAACTCCTGCTGGAGAATCCTAGGGATCCAAATAGGGCGGGGGTGACAAGTCAGATATGTGAAGACCTCAGCAACTCCGTAAGATCAGGAAACCCCGCTGGCAGTGATAAACCACCACGGAGGAAACACAGGCCATCCTATCACTGCCAACCACAATGACGGTGCAGAAGCCCGGCTAAATCCATGCTCCAGAGACCCCCACGAATGGAAGGACACGGTGGGGGCCCACGCGGGCCAATGCGAGCCGGATGAGGAAAGATAGTAGCCTGATTTTCACGTAGACTTTATGCTCCCTTTGGCTGGTAATTTACATTTATATAGACTTTTTCAAACTCTGGGTTCTAAAATGGCTTTGCTGGTTTATATGTACAGGGCACTGCTTTGTATCGGCAGTTGGCTCTGTCTATACATAAACAAAACCTGACCATCTGTATTTAAATGAAAGCATGTGGCTCAGATTTTACTTGGTCATTTTAAGCCAAACCGTGCTCGAATGATATTTTTGTGCGGGTACATAAATGTGGTGTATGGTGCTACCTGACGCACCCTTTCATCTGACTCTGTTTGGATGCAAGGTGGCTCTGTAGCTGCACCGCCTCCATGATTTATGTATGAGCATAGGTAGAGGGGACGTGACTGATAGCAATACAGGTGATGACTCTTTACTCTCCTTCCGTCTGAATCTAAAATGTGTCTTCCACATCTTTCCAGGCACTTGCCCAGAGAAATACCTGAGGATAGAGACAATGGACAGGAAGATGGCTTCTGTAAATTGTCGAGCTCCATAAGGATGTCGCTATCTATTGTTACTACTGTGGAGAGAAGCAGCTGCTCGTAGTGGAAAGGGTTCTGCAACTAGAGTCAGAAGGCCTGAGTCTGAGCCAAGATGCTGCCAGTGAGGAGCAGTGATATCTTGGTCACATCACCAAACCTCGGTTTCCACATCTAAAACGGGGACACACTGATTCTGTTTGCTCCAGACCGTCGTTGAGGAGGGATGGGCATCTGTCTGGGGCATCTGTCATCAGTGGCTGCCAGGGTGAGTTTGGCTCTTTGGGTTGGCCAGGCTAAGGTGCCTGCCTCTCTCTCGGCTGGGGAGAGTGGCGTTTCCAAATACAGGGCTGTTCTTTAGCCACAATCATGCGCATGGATGGAGGACCTTCAAATAGGAACACTGTGGGGACTGAATCTGATAGTGTGTACGGAAGAGACCTGCTACCTCAAAAAAGGACAAATACATGCATACGACACCCATTAAAGAACTTGGTGGAGCTTTGTTCTCTCTGGAGTGTAATTCCCAGGGATGCCTTGAACTGCTGCTAGTGGGGTCTAGCGACTGCACTTGCTCTCTTTCCACGCACATGAGGTCTTCCCATATCTGACTTGTCACCCCCGCCCTATTTGGATCCCTAGGATCCTCCAGCAGGAGTTTCCATGCATATTCTGGGAGTGGCTTGGCCCCATAATTTCAGCCTGATGGCTAGAAAGCCAGCTTTATCCCCGGCTGTGGACTGCTGCTACCACAGCCCCCCTCATGTCAGAGCTTTCGGTACATGTGCTGGGCTATGTCTTGGACCAGAGTTTCTCAATCTTGGCACCACTGACACTTTATAATTCTTTGTGGTTGGAGACAGTCTGAGCGTCATAAGATGTTTAGCAGCATCCCTGGCCTCTATCCACAAGATACCAATAGTACCCGCCCCTAGCAGCAACAATCAAAAATGTCTCCAGACATGGTTAAATGCCACCCAGGTGGGCAAAATCACCTCCTGGTTGAGAACAACTGACTTAGACTGTGAGCTCCATGAAAGCAAGTCCTACTATTTTTTTTAAAGTTGTACCCTTGTACCAACTTAGCATAGTATCCAGCCCTAGTAGGTGCTCAATAAAAACTGACTGGGTGAATCTGAACTAAACAGCAAAGTCTAACTTTGGTGTAAGAGCCACCTCCTGCCAACTTTTACGCCTCAGTTAAAGAGGCCAAATTGAAAAGCAGACGAAGCAGGTGGTAGCTGTTAAGCCGACCTTAGGCTCGATGGGGACACACTTGTCAGCAAAGCATCTATGTTCACAGCCTCACTTGATGCAGATTTAAAAGAAGTGACTGAAGTTATCCCAGATGGCCGTGGGCTGCCTGAGCACTCTGGGATTGAGGGAAGGAGGGTGGGGGAATTCACATGCACCTGGCTGTCTCTTTTCATGGCACCCCTCTGCTCGATCCTCCTTAGCCAGAGATTTGCTCACAATATAACTTTCCAGTTGGTCTGAGGTTCCTGATCTTTTTATATCTCAGGTTTCTTGCAGGTTTTCTGACAAACCTACAGGGTTGTCATTGTCCTGGTGGCCAGAGACTCCAGTATTGCCCTCGGTCCTAGGCAGGAAGAGAAGGAAAATGTCAGGTGGTGTTTTGTCATTTAATGGACAAGAGATTACTGACTTGGGGCCTTTTTGGGAAGCTGGATCTTCTCTGATGTCAGTGGGTGGAAGGAGTAGCAGTTTCCAGAGGTTCCAGACCATAGCCATGGCCTCTGAGTGTGCCCAGCCAGCCTTTGGGTCACCTTCCCGCCCGATAAGCAAAGGCTGTGCTCTCAGAAGGCAGCGATTTCTCTCCGGGCGATTCTTCCACAGAAACAGGAAAGTGTTTGCCCTTTCAAGCTTTCGTGCCTCTCTCTGCTCTCCTTCACAGCAAAATGCCTTGAAAGAGTGATTGATATTAGTTGCTCCAATTCTTCTCTGTCTCACTTTCTTTTGAATACACTGTAGTTGGAATCTCGCCCCCCCCCCTCACTTGACAGAAAATTGCTCTTGTCAAGGTCACCGTGACCTGCCAGTTGCTAAATGCATGGTCACTTTGCATCCGCATCTCACTTGATCTGTCAGCAGCGTTCACCCAGGTGATCATCTGTCTTCTCTGAAACACTGTCTGCACTTGGCTCCGGGACTCCATGCTCTCCTGGTTCTCCTCCTGCCTCCCAAGGCCATTCCTTCTCTGTGGCCCTTGCTGGTCCTGCCTCATCTTCTACCACTCCAGGGCTCCAGCCTCTAAATCTCTCCTCTCTTCTGTGCATTAGTGTCATGGCTTTAAATGCTATTTGTTGGCAACTCCTATATTTATTAATCGAGCCTGAGCATCTTTCCTGAACTCCAATATCCTATGTCTATTTGCCTGTTGGATGCCTCTACTTGGATGACAAATAGGGTCCCAAATTTAATGTATCCCAAAGCAAACTCCCCTGTTCTGCTCCATTGCAGTAAATGGCAACTCTTTCCCTTGGAATTCTTTCTCTCAGACTCCACACCTAATCCTTCAGCAAGGCCAGTAGCTCTACCCTCAAATGTATACCCAAAGCCTGGTATTTCTTACCACCCTCAGCACTGATCTGGGTTATGCAGTAGCCTCCTAACTGGCTTCAGTGACCACCACTCCATCCATCTCCTGGTCTGTTTTCAATGCAGCAGCTGGAGTGATGCTTCTAAAACATAGGCCATATTTCACCACACTTCAGCTCGACATTCTCCAAAACCATCCTTCTTACTCAGAGTAAAATCCCTAGGTTTTCCCATATCTTACAATTCCTACATCTGGACCACTGCTTTTGCTCTGACCTCCTCTCTTCCCTCTGGTCCCAGCCCATCCCTGATCCCTCCTTTCCAGCTACATTACCCTCCTTGTTGTTCTTTCTTCAGACACACGGAGCATTCTGCTGTTGCAAGACTTTGCATGTGCTGTTCCTTTTGCTTGGAATCCTTTTTCCTCATATATTTGCACGGGTCACTTACCTCCTTCAAGTCAAATAGTCATCTTCTCTGAACAAACAGCATTCCCTGACCATCCCATCTAAAAAAAAAAAAAAAAATGCCAATTTCCTCATCACTTTTGATATCATTATCCTGATTTCTTTGTATCATTGAAACCATATTTCTATTTTTTTATCTTCATATACTGTTTCCTCCTCTATAATATAACCTCTGTGAGTTTAAGAACCTTGTCTTTTTCCACTGCTGCACCCCTCGAACTTTAACAGCTCCTAGCTCCTAGTTGGTGCTCCGTAATATTTGTTGAATGAATGAATGAATCTATGCCTACAGCTATAAAGATTCAACATGACAAGGCGGCCTCTGTCAACAAGTTCCAGAAAGATTACTGGATAGTGATGCTTCCTTATTAAACCATCTGGACATTCAAATGAGATTATATATGCTGCTATTTCTCTTTCTGAGTTACAATGTAATTTTTTTTTCAGTTAAAAATGAGGAATTTAAATTTGGTGAACATTTCCAATGCTAGCATTCTGTTAATGCATTAATATGCCAAGGTGTCTTTTTATTCTGTTCAGTTTAATTCATGAAGTATTGATTGCTCCCACTGCCTGTCAGGCTCTGTGTTGGGAGAAAGAAATACAGGTTGCTGATATATGATCCTCCCCTCAAGATGCGTGAGGACATTTAGGGATAAGGAATACAGACTATGATCTACGCTTTCATAATTTAAAAATGTTGATAAATGGTAAAATATTTCTATTCCTATCGAGAGAGTTAAGCCCAATGAGAACATTAATGTCCTTAGGCGGATTATGTGTCAAACCTCTAAAGGAAAGTGCCAGGACTAGGCCGGACGCGGTGGCTCACCCCGGTAATCCTAGCACTCTGGGAGGCTGAGGTGGGCAGATTACTCGAGGTCAGGAGTTCGAAACCAGCCTGAGCAAGGGCAAGACCCCGTCTCTACTATAAATAGAAAGACATTAATTGGCCAACTAATATATATATAGAAAAAATTAGCCGGGCATGGTGGTGTATGCCTGTAGTCCCAGCTACTCGGGAGGCTGAGGCAGGAGGATTGCTTGAGCCCAGGAGTTTGAGGTTGCTGTGAGCTAGGCTGACACCATGGCATTCACTCTAGCCTGGGCAACAAAGTGAGGCTCTGTCTCAAAAAAAAAAAAAAAAAAAAAAAGGAAGTGCCAGGACTACATAGCTTCACGTGGTCCAAAGATGACAACTCTGAAACAGGAACAATCACATCTTTGGGGGGATGTGATGGAGGGCTTCATGACAGAGACCACAGCCGAGCAGGTAGGGGAGTGGGCAGTGAGAACAAGGGGTGTTTCCAGACAGAGAGAAGACACACATGAGCACAGGTGTTCAGGGGAAGACTCCAAGTCTTTTTCTGGAAATGGTTGTAGCCAAGAGAGGGTAGCACATGGAGCAGGAACAGGGCAGATGTTCCAGTTAGGGATTGGAGGATAAGGCAAATCATGTTGGGTAGCATTATTTGTTTTTTGCTGTTGTCATTTGTTTTCCAAAAGTAACAGGATTGACAAACAAGATCCCTATTTCTGCAACAAATAGCAAGAATAATATTGCCAATCTCATAATTCTCCCACTTGCTGTGCAATGCCCATGCAAAGGATTTTGGAATCCTCAAAGCAGATTAATTCATTTATAGCAACTTTTTGGTGTATTGCCACGTTTCCTCCAATCTTTGAAAATTGATCATTCATGCAGCCTCTATAAAGACTCTCTATGAGCCACCTAGCAGAACACGCTATTGTTCTCCCCTGATGGATAACAGAGTTTACTGTAAGTGCCTTTTCATGATCATGATGGAATTTCCCCCATTCTTTCACTTTTCCCATAAAGCCCACATCTGCTGACCTCCAGGGTTTGATAAAAGGTCTCTCTCATTAGCTCAAGCAGCTCATGCTCTGTCTGAACAGGATTCCAGTAAGGATGGCTACAGACTGAATAACAGCCTGTCTTTCCACATAACATGGACTCAAATGCTTAAAGGAGCCCTGCGTTTTAGCAGTCAGGCACAGTATATAAACCAAGAACTATTGTAAAATACCATAGCCCAAAATGCAGACAAGAGTTCAGGGACCTGGTCTCCCGAAAATAAATAAATAAACAAAGCTGACATCTACCTGTCTCTACAGTCCATTTTGATGTAATTTTATCATGATGTGGGGCACAAAGCAAATGTCATGGAAGGAGTCACAGATTCAAAGCCTTTCAGAGCTGGGAGACATTAGTGGTTACTTCTTTCAATTGTCCTGGTTTATAAATGAGGAAACTGAGGTCAGAAGAGGTTACAGCTTAACAAAGGTCAGTTAAAGGCAGATTTAAATTTGTACGTGGGACTGCAATTCTTTCCACAAGGGAAGGTAAGCATCTCTCAGTGAACTTTTCCTCATTGGCTGGGCTTTGGATCTCGCTCTCGGGGCCTCTGCTCTCCTCACCCTTCTACTGTTATTAATATGCCTCTGTTGCCTTAGTAGGCCTCTGCCTGAGATAGGTGCGCCAGCTTTGGCACCAGCCCTGGCTTCCAGGGAGCTCTCTGGGTGTAGGGAACTTGTCTGTCTGAATTCTGGACTTTTGCACCATGCCTTGTGCCTCCCAGGAGCTCGGTGGATCTCAGTGCCTTTCCTTTTTATTGCAGAATATACTTGTTCAATTGAGGAAGAGAGCATGGGTATTTGATCGAGGGAGGTTCTAAGTAATCCTGTAACCCACCAAACGGGAGAGGGTTGGAGAAAAAGGAAATATCAGGAGAAGATGGGAGAGTAAATGTAAAGAAAGACAAAGGGTGGGGCAAAGTCAGGAAAAGGTCACATTTAAAAGCACAGAACTAGTTCCTGTTTAAATGAAAACAGGAGTCCAGGGCGTGTCACGTGTTCAGCCTGTGCAAGCAATTATGCAAATGAATTAAAAAGAGGAAGGGGAGGGGAGCCGGGGTCCAAATGGGAGTGCTCCCACAGATGCCTTAGAATCTGCCCCAAACACTGACGGGGAAGGCTATGGATTCCGGTTGTGCTGGCGCTGTAGGAAAGAGAACACGTAGCCCTGAGTAGTCACAGGGAGGCAGCTCTCACTGAAAACCACATGGGGTCTCATCACTCACACTACGCAGGTGGGGTCAATTCCCATGGTGTCAGCCCAGCAAGTGTCCAGGGGACTCAGTTCACTGCTGTTCTTTCATTTTCTTGTGGAAACCTCTCAAAAGTACTAATTCTACGGTGAACCAAGCCAGAGCCTCAGGGTAGCCCAGATGCCCCATCTGCCTCCCGAGGGGCTCAGGCTGCTTCCTCGAGCAGAAGAACTGTCAGCAGTGAGACTTCCCTTCCTAAGCTGGTGCTCTGGAGGGAGTCAGAGAGCAGGTAATCTTGGATACAAGCTGGTGGCGTGGCCGCAGTGGCAGCCTCTGCTCGGGCTTTGTCCCTGCTTCCCAAGGAAGCCCCATGGAACCTGGACAAGTTGGGGCTGGGGCCCAGACTCCAGGGACGCTTATGGGCTGCACCCTTCGGAGAGCCTGGCGCTGCGCCAGACCAGAGCGGCCTGCTGTGTGCAGGAAATATTGAACATTCTGAGTCTTAAAGAGGGAACCTGGAACGGTTCCAAGATTACACTTAATACATCTGCTGGGTGCTACAGCGGAGGGAGATTGGGAGAATCTGCAAAAGTAACCCTTGAAGGACCAGGGGGATACACAGCATTAGCACGGCACAGGTAATAAGCAAGAATAAAATTCATCCCTTCCCTCTAGTTGCACACACAGCTTCTGAAGCTCATTCATACACATCATCTCTTTGTTCTTTTTAATTCTGGGAGGCAGGCAGGGAATATTGTTCTGGGTAAGTTATTAGATTATGCATCTCTGTGTCTCCCACGGCACTTAACCTAGCAGGTTGTCCAGGGAATGGTGAGTAAATAAATGAATGGATGGATGAATGGACCAACTTCCATTTTATGGGGAGGAACTGACTTCAGGCACTCATCATCTGGGGGGGACGATCAGAAACAAGTAACTAATAAGTAACTATGCAACCGGATACGTACTGTATTTGAGGAGATTACAAAGGCTGTGGAAGACAGACAGAGACAGATTGACTCCAAGCAAGAGGATGTGAGAGCGACTTGTTCAATGGCCAGAAGTAGCATGGAAACTGCTCGTCCTCTGTTTCCCTTTCCCCTGACCAGGAAAGCTCTAAAAGTCTCTCTCCTGTTTCTCTAGGCCCCGACCTTAGACCACCCTTGACTTCTTGCTAACTCATTCCCGAAGTACTGCCATTATCAGGAATGTATCAGCTTTAGGCTATATAAGCTGTTTAAATTAAAATATTCCACGGGAAGGACATTTATGTGAATTAGGGCAAGGGGGTCAGTTTTCATGGGGTGGAGAGGGAATACAGAGATGAGGGTCCTGACGACTCTGAGACCTCTGGGGGTTGGCAGGGGATAAGAAGGTGATTAGGGAGAGAGGAAATAAGAAGCAATGGAATGGGTGACAGGGGACTGCTAACAGGAAGCATTGCTTTCATAGTTTAGCTTTTCTTACCCTAATATGTTCCTACATCAATTAAATACACCATATATATATGCACAAAGGCATGTATGTGTATTTGCATATATATGTACGTATGTAGGTACACACACATGCACACATACATGCATTCAACATAGCCTTTAAATCTGAAAACAAAATGGGATGCAAAGTTACTAAATGCTTCTTACACTAAACAATTCTGTAGTGATATTTGCCTGGTATTTGTGAGCATGAGGTTTCATGTAGCTTGACAGCTGTGGGTTTCAAGTTTTATTAAACTTCTGCCTTGTTCACAGTCTGATTTCTTTAAGGCCTTATCTAATTGCCTTGGGCCACTGGGGCTACCTACCACTTTGGCCATGTGCAAAGATATAAGTTTCACCACGCAATTGAGAAGAAGTAATAAACTAATGTATAATAAATAGGAAAGAATTGTGATGATCTCTGTTCTCATAGAAGAAGACTAGCTCATAAAAATGTTTATTATAGGATACAAGCTTGCATTATTTATAAGGTACATGCATGCACTCCTATCTACAGAAGCTACTGGGCATTTGGATATAATCACCAGAAATCTAGGCATTTCCAAATGTCTACATGTGTGCCGACATCTAGTCCAAAGGTCTGGGTTGTTGACTGAGAAGTGTGGCTTTCCGCAGACCACTGAGCTCCAGGTGCCCACAATCTGGGTGTGGCAGTCACCTCTTCTGGGAAGGCTTCCGTGACTCTTCTGTCCATTCAGCTGCGCCGCCTTCGTGTCCCCAGAGTACCGTGGGAATTTATTTGTCCTTCTCTCCCCACGGGGATGGGAGCACCTTGAGGGAAGTGATGGGGCTGTGTTCATCTCTTCTACCCCCAGATGGTCCTTTAATGAATGGATGAATGAACGAAGGGCCTACTGTGTCCTCCACCCATGGCTTTAGCGCGATGCCTTGCACAGACAACAAAAAGAGCAATAAATATCGACTGAACACCTACGTGTGTGAGTAAAGAGATTCAGATCAGCTGGGTCCCATTACACAGTTTTTTGTTTAAATGTCTCAAAGCCTGTTAAACGTCCCAAAGCCATTTTTACACTGCGTCTCCTAGCCTGAGGGAAAAAAAAATAGATAAAAAATAATGAAGACCTCGAGGCACCAGGAGATGGGGTATGAACTCCCTGGGTTCACTTGGGGAGTGATGAGGCACAGGGTTTGGATGTCACCCCCAACCCCAACCCCTCCCCTCTGCCTCCCTGGCCTTTCTCTTCACGTTATAAGTCGCTCGAGTATTTATATATTCTGGGGCCTCTCTATGTAAATCCACATTCCATAAATCCCAAAGCTTTTCTTCTGTTTCAGAGCAAGAGGCTGAACAAGATATATGTATTTCTTTCTTTCTTTCTTTCTTTTTTTTTTTTTTTGTAACCAGCAAATGGCTTTTTTATCGATCTTCTTTCAACATCAGGTTTGGTCTTCATGCAGACTTTGGAGACAGTGGCCTCTCCCTCTCTCTCTGTCTCTCTCTCTCTGTCTCTCTTTCCAACAACACCCTCTTTTTAGTTGAGAGGCTGTCTACCCTCCTCCACCTCTCTCTTCCCACAGGTGTATCTGATCTCGGCTCTGTTCATAAACCACCGGTTTCTCCAGGGTCTTGTATTTCCCGTCTGCTGCACCTAGAATTTTGCCGGGCTAATCAGGTTTTGCTGTTTTTCTTCACACCGAGTCTCTTCCCCCTCCACTCGGCCCTTTTACTCACTTATCCCCCTACCCTCACCTTCATGGTGCATGGGCCTATTAAATGGTGTCCAGTCCCATTTCTGGCACCCAATAAATCTAAATTTTCAAGCTTGGGAAGCCGGGCTCACCCACTGGCACCCAGATAAATGAGTCCTCCGTGAGAAACCTACACTGGTCATCACTCAAGACTCTCCTAAAACCCCAACACGGGGCTCCATGCCCGAGAAAGTCAAAGTGCCCCTTGACTCCCAAACTCTCTGGGGAGAAAAAAAAAATGCCCCCAGAGCACAGGGACTCAAGTCTTCATCTCCCGCTCCGTCCCCTCCCTCCAGATGCTCAAAGCGGCTGGAGCCCCGACTCCCAGCGCCCCGCTGGCCCCCGTGTCACCCGCCGCTGCTGCGCCTTTGAAACCAGACTTAACATCCAGCACACGCGCCTGCACTGTGCAGCTCGCCGGGGCTCCAGCGTGGAGCCGAACAAAGAAACTGCGTGCAGAGGTTTCATTGTTTGCAATAAGCACCACCAACCGGGGCTTCTCTGCCTGGCCCTCCCTGTAACGAACCCCTCGCCCTTTTGGGGTGGGTACTGTTTCAACACCCTAAGTCCAGCTCTTCCATCTCCTTGACAGCAGCCCTAAAAATTTGTCCATGTGCAGGCGGGGGGGAAAGACGGTGGTTGGTGTTGGGGACATTTGAAACCAGGCTAGCTTCCTGCAAAACTGGCGGGAAGGAGGGGCCGAGAGCCAGGGCCTCTGGGAGGAAACTGGGCCCGGGTGTATGTCCATGCAGAGGCAAGACCTGCAGGCGGTGATCTGCTCTTGGGAAGTCGGGGACTATTTATATTTACTTATTTGTTATTTTGACTTGTGAAATTACTGCCTTTCACTCCGCCAGCCTTCTGCTTCTGCACAATGAAAATTAATTACAATGAATTAGAGAACCTTTATAAAACACTCTTAACGGCTCCGAGACAGCCCCTCCTCTGGCCTCTTGCTGGTCTACGGCTTAAAATCCGATCAGGAAATGAGCACTCTAGGAGACGAATGTCTCTAAAATAATACACCTCGTTTTGGCTTTTGTGGAATAAATCTTGGGAACTAGTAGTGTGTGCTGTGATGGTTACCTTTATGTGCCAACTTAGCTGGGCTGTAGTATCCAGTAATTTAATTAAACACAAATCCAGGTATTTTGTAAATGTGGTTAACAGCTACGTCAGGTGGATTTTAAGTAGATTACCCTCAATAATGTGCGTGGCCCCATCCAATCGGCTAAAGGTCTTAAGAGCAAAAACGGAGGCTTCTCAGGGAAGGAAAAAAATCCTGCCTCAAGACGGCAGGATCAATGCCCACCTGAGTTTCCAGTCTGCGGGCTTGTCCTGCAAATTTCAGACTTGCCAGCCCCAACAACTGCGTGAGCCAATTTCTTGAAATAAATCTCTTTATAAATAAATACATAAATCTCTATCCCCACATCTCTGTGTCTGTATGTATTATTGATTCTGTTTCTCTGGAGATCCCTGAATAATAAAGGTATTTAGAAATCTTATGCTGAATTTGAATTGTTCATTGTGTACATATCTTCAGGGCAGGATGACGGCTCTTTATTTTCTAAGCATGAAGTTTTGTGCTTTAGACATGGTAGGAGCTAACTCAGTGTTTGTTGAAGTCACTGGAAACCCCCAAGAAGCCCCATAATGCTTTTTCTCAACTCTGCCACTGCACTTTCAGTTCAAGTAAAAATCTTTTCTCCCTCTTGTCCGCACAGGACGAATCGGCCTCACCTGTGAGTCTGGCTCTTCTAAGGACCTTCCTGTGACATTGTCAAGCACTGATGCCCTCTGCACACTCTGCCCTAAAAAGCCATTAAATGAACCACATCTGCCCCAAAGGCCTCACTGCAGGGGGTCCAGGCATGTAACTTACTTTTGCTTCCTTAACGTTTGTACGTGGGATTCCTGAGGTGTATGCAGTTGTGCTGTTCTTGGTCTGGCATCTTAGGATGATGTTATGATGTTTTCCCTTTTACAGTAGCTGGTGGACCCTCTGGGGAATTCCAGGCTCTAAAGCTATGGAGCATTTATGGCCTTTGCAAGCATCTAGACCCAGTTTGGGTCCTGGTTTTCATACAAACTCTGAGACCTGATGAAGTCATGAAAATTTTCTGAGCCTCAGTTTCCTTATTAGTAAAATGAGGGTACAATGACTCATAAGAACATGTGAGAAATGAATAAAGTGAATAGATGGTTATTTTTTCTTTTAATTAACAACAAAAACATGTTTCCCCTAATGAAATTCTCCATGGAACTATGAAATACAAAGCAGATAAGATAAGAGCTATTCTGGTTGGCTCTAAAGCAAACTTTTTTCTTGTGTACTGGAACTTCTACCCTCTACCCTTTCTAAGGACGTGCCTTCAGCAATTCTCACTCTGTCCCCTTATCAACATTTGACACTGCTCTGCTGAATCACACCTGCCATGATGGCTTAGCCCCCCATTTCAACTAACCACCTACCCACCCCCCTAACCAACCAACCAACCAACCAACCAACCAATCAACCAAGTGACAAAACCCATCTTCTTTCACCCTCCATCCCCCTGCAGTTACTACACCATAACTTTTCTCTTCTTTACAGCAAAATTCACTGAGTTGTCTATACATTGTATCCCTTTGTTCTCTTCCTGCTCTTTCTTGAACCCACTCCACTTGGGTCTTTGTTCCCATTACTCCACTGTAGCTCAAGTTGAGTTTGCAAAAGATCTTCACATTGCCAGAAGTTATGGTTGCTTTTCAATCTACAATGTTACCCACAGCTGATCACACCTTCACCCTGAAGCAGATTCTGCATTAGTCCCTGGGGTACCACTCTCTCTTGGTTCTCCCACCTCATTGACAGTTCCTTCTCAATCTTTTCTGTCATTCTTCTGATCCCCTTGACCTCTAAATTTTGGAGTGCCCTAAGGCTCAGTTCTCAATTTACAAACACTAACGGGCAGGGAGGAGCTCATCCAAGCCCAATGTTTTAAACATCATGTATACATTGATAACCCACAGTTTATATATCTATCTAGGCCCTCTGTCCTGAAAGCCAGACTCATACACCCAACTGCCTACTGGACATCTTTGCTTGGATGTCTACCAGATATCTAAAATTCACCAGGCACAAAAACAAACTCCTGATATTTCCCTGACAACTGTTATTCTGAAGTTGTCCCAGTTTCAAACAATGACCACTCATTCCATTCTACAATTTACTTGTCCCCAAAAGCTTGGGATCCTCTTTGACACGTCATTTGTTATCACACCCTGCATCCAATCCGAGGGCAAATGCTATAGGCTTTACTTTCAAAATATATCCAGAATCTGACCACTCCTCCCCACTTCAACCACCATGCTGAGTTCAGTCTGATTCACCATCCTCTCATGTGGATTGTTTTAACAGCCTCCTATCTGTCGCCTTACTTTACTGTCAAGGATGGTTTATTTTCAACACAATATCCTGAGTGATCTTCTTAAAACATTACTCACATCACAGCTCTCCTCTGCTCAAAACCTTCTGGTAGTATCTCAGCTTACTTGGAGTGAAAGGGAATGTACTTTTAATGATCCAAGGTCCCTTATTTCCTACAAACTTTCTTAGTTTAATTTCTGCCACTTTCCTTATCCACCCTTGGGTATGATCTCCTGACCTCAGTCCCAATCTCCTTTCTGCTATTCCTCAAACACAATGAGATATACCCCTACCCCAGGGCCTTTGCAGACGCTGTTCCCTTCACTTGGAACATTTTTCTCCTGGAAATCCATATGAATACCCCCAGAGAAGAGACCTTCTCGGAGATCTGAACCTGACTATCTGATATAAAAGCAAGCACGCCCTCTCATCTCTTTGTAGCCTCCTTAATCTGCTTTGTTTTTTCCCTAGCACTTATCAATATCTGACATGTTGTGTGTTCTTTTGATTATTTACTTATAGTCTATTCCCATGAAAATACAAGCTCCACGACAACAGGGGTTTTGTCTCTTTTGTTCACTCTGGTATCCACTAGCACAGAGTACAATCCCTAGCATGTAGTAGATTCTCAATAATTATTTGTTGAATAGGTGGATGAATGAGTGAAGTGAAGTTGGCCCACAGGGCTAAGAGCCCTGTTCACTGTGACCTCCATGTCCTGGCTCTGCGTCCATCCTCTGAAGCCCAGAGAGGCTTCCTCCCTAGAGCTCTACCTTTTCTCTTCCTCTTAGGTCATTGCTTCTTTATGGCAAACATCTCTGGTTCTTTCCATAGTTCTTTAAATAAAATAGTGGCTCTGAGAACACATCTGAGTTTCTTCATGCTCTGCCATGTGGTTTGTCTGGATTTAGGGATTTGGATACTTAAAATAACTTGGTTGTTTTCTGACTATTTTCTTGTCCTCCTTGGGCTTCGGCTCCAGGATAGCCCTGTCAGTTCCACCCAGCAGGCTCACGGCTGAAGACCAGACTCCTTGACTGAGAGCTGCAGGTTTGGGACTTGCAACCCAGACAGACAATGGATTTAAGTCTCAGACTTGCCTGTTTCCTCATCGTGCTTATGCCAAGCCCATAACCTCATGTGGCTGATGTGAGAATTAATGTCTGTTAAGTGTTAAGCACAGTGCCTGGCACATAGCAGACTCTTATATATGCCAAAGTCCCCGTGACCTTCTCTGTCTTATGTCAACCTTATGCTTTTGCTTTCAAGCGCTGGACCTACTCTTTCCAGCTTATTCTTGCTCCACGTGAGGCTTTTAGCAAAGCTCTTCTTGTCTATACCCGGCACACGCTAGGCTGCTGAGAAAGATGAATGACTTTTCTAAAGCCCCTGTTTATACAAGGTCTAAAATTGCAATAAGAGAGATTTGGCCGCAGACCCAAAGTAAGGTCAAATGGTAAAAATAACTTAAAAGCTTCAAGATAGCACATTACGTACTCTGGATCACTTGTCATTGTGCTTAAAGATCAGAATGAATTAGGTGTGTGGATGTCTTAAGAGTACTTGGATTAGAAAGAGGCGGGACTCAAGTGTACTTTGACTAGAAAGAGGTGGTTAATAAAGAAACCCTCTAAAAACAGTCAGTTTATCACCCACAGAGCAGTTTAGAGCCCATGCACATGATGGGTGCAAAAGTGTTTCCTATGAAGTCTATTTAAAACTTTAGCATGGATGGTAGTCAGGGGCAGAAGAGACAGCACATTCAAATGGGGTGACTAGGGAGAGTTTACGAAGAACTAACCAGGGGAATGGACACCTCCACCTGACTCACCACTTGCCTTCCAGTCTACGGCTGGTGTCTCCCTTTGGCAGAACCCAGATGGATGCCAGGGAGCAAGGGAGAAATTGACATGGCCCACACAGCTCAGCCTCCAGGGGCCCAGACAGTGCAGCGAGGTAGCAGGGGAATTTGAAGGAGCAATGGGAGACTATCCAGAAGGTTCACTTAGTAATGAAGAACTTTTGACAAAGGGTAGAGGTGAGGGCTTTTCCAAATATTGTTCTGCAGTGTTTGAAATATCTCATGCTATGTATATATTACTTTTATTAATTGTTTTAATCTTGAGGGCTTTTTCTTGGTGTTCTCTGTGGTTACGGACTTTTTGTTTTGCTTAATCTGTATTACAAAGACAATACTGTTCTTTAAAAATTAATATGGGACAATATGATTCCAGTATATGAAATTAGGAACAGGATAAGGCAGTGTATGGTGAGAGAAATCAGAATAGCAGTTACCTCCAGGGAACCTTTCTAGGAAATATTCTACATCTTGAACTGTGTGGTGATTACATGGGCATATATAGAGGTCAAAATTCATTGAGCTTACACTTAAGATTTGTGTATTTTATTGTACGTAAATACCTCAATAAAAAGGCAGAAAAAATAGTATGATTATGTCCTTGGAAGTTCAGTGTTTCGTGCAATATTTTTAAATGTTTATACAGTTTATGGGAGCATTTGCAGACTAGATATGCATTGTCTTATCTGCTCTCTTCACACTTGTAACCAGCACTCAGTTTTTCAAGGGGCAAAGATAGGGGAGGGGTGTAGACTAGTCTCAGAGAAAGCTACAGACAATTACCCTCAGTTGAAAATAAACATAATAAAACTATAGAAGTCTAATTTTTGCAACTTGAGAGGGTTTTTCTGCAGCTATTCACTTCTAATCACTCTCACCTAATAAATGAATAGAATAGCTAATGTGATTAGACTAATTCACTATTCATCAAGAATATTAAATGAATAGAATATTTTGCATTTCGACAGTCACACATCTTGAGTATTTACCTGATATTACAATCAGACATGTGTTAGATTTTTCTCTCTGCTTCTGGGCCATAGCTCATGGATAATTATAGTGTTTAATTAGCCCCACACAGCACTTGGCTCTCTGGTGTGGATGGAAATTACAGGATGCAGAAAGAACAAATCAAAGGCTGTAAAGGAAAGTAGCCGTTTGCTGTATTCCCTTGGAAACATTAGCAGGGGCCATGGGTAGCACAGGGTGAATTGTTATTCCACTTGAATAGAGAAAAAGTTGCTTTTCATAAAGATTTTAAAAGTGTATATATATATATATATATATATATATATATATATATACACACACACATATATATATATTTGGAAATACAGCTAGCAAGCATGAAATAGAAAATAGAGAGTTTCATTTATTATAAAGAGAATTTTCTCCCCTGACCATTCTTGACTGTCCCTCACATCGGATGAAATCATAGATTCCTTAGATGGTTGGGAGCTTCCCTTAAGCAAGCTAGACAGGTGACCGTAGTCTCTGGCCAAGGAGCCAACTCTTAGAGGTGCAGGTGCTTCTGAGTCCCTGTGGCCTGAAAAAAAGCATCAAAGCAGTCTTCTAGTTCAGTGCCTAATTCCTGATTCAATGCAATAATTGAATCAATCCAATCCCATCCCACAAACATGTAATGAGCATCTCCTCTGGGTAATAGGTGGTGTTGAGTGCCATGAAGAATAAAAAGATAAGACAATACCACACCCTCTGAGCTTGGGAAGTGTGAGAGGAGGAAAGAGTAAAAAGTCCACAATGATTGCCATGGAGATAGGGTGTCTGTGGAGGTCAATAGCAGAGGTGTCACCCCTGGTACAGGGCATTAAGAAATATCTTGTGATGAGGATGGCGTCAGGTGGATCTTGAAGGATGGGATTTTGAGAAGTGGAGGTGAGGGTAGGCCAGGAAGAGAACCATAGGAACGAAATGTGGAGGCTGGAATCTAGTTTGGCTTGTGGGAAAAAGGGTAGGGGGAGCAAAACATCTGCTTTCCATCAGTGCTGACTGTGCTCCACCCAAACGTGCTCTATCGCCACGGAGAAGAAAGGAAATAGACAGCTCGTTCAAATATGTTTTTCCATGAAGGCCTTCTGCTGTTCCCACCTTGATGTTGTGTGAGTTGAATTTGCTCATGCTCTACAGAGGATTATGAGGTTATCCTAAGCTTTATCCTTTCCACTATAGCATTATCTACTAAAAACTACCCTATAACAACAACAACAAAAATCTACATTCTGTGATGGGTAATTGGACAACTTTCATCTATTAAGCCATTATCCCTTGAATGCTTATTATGTTCCTGATACTGCTCATTGAGGCTCTGGGACAGGACAGTGAGCCGATCAAGTCCCTTCTGTCATGGAGCTTACATTTCCATCGGCGAGGGGACATAGACATATACAGTGCATTGCTTCCTAGATCAGGAGGTGATAGTGCCATGATGAAAATTCAAACAGGGTATGGGAGACAAAGAGTCCCAAGGATGGTGTTTGTGCATACAAGGTTGTCATGGAAATTCTCTCCAATAAAGTATTATTTGAGCAGAGGTTGGGAGAGGGTGAGGAAGGGACCCTGGCAGGTACTTGGAAGAAGGGCAGGAGGAAAAGCCAGTGCAAAGAGCCCTGCAGAAAGAGCAGGTTTTGTGTGTCTGGGGGGCCTTGCAGAGAGTGTTGTGGTACAGTGGAGTGAGCAGAGTGGGGCTGGGACAGCATGACGGGGGATGAGAGAGCAGGAGGCAGAGCATGAAGGAAGATTTGGGCATGTTCTCTGGGTGAGATAGGAAGCCACCGGAGCGTTTTTAGCAAAGGAATGGCATGAGATACAGTGGTCCCTCCTTATCCTAGGGGGATACATTCCAAGAACCCCAATGGTGGCCTGAAACCTAGGATAGTACCGAACTCTACAAACACTATAATTTTTCTATCTGATAACCGAGACAGCTACTAAGAGACTACTAATGGGTGGGTTGTTTATATAGAGCAAATACTCTGGACAAAGAACAGATTCACATCCCAGATGGGACAGGGTGGGACAGGGTGGAACAGGGCCGTGTGGCATGAGATTTCAACATGCTACTCCGAATGGCTTGCTATTTAAAACTCATGAATTGCTTATTTCTGAAATTTTCCATTCAATATTTTCACACTGAGGTTGACAACTGAAACCAGGAACAGTAAAACCATGGATAAGGGAGGATTGCCGCATTTTATGTTTTAAAAGGATCACTCTAGCTGCTGTGTACAGAATAGCTTGGAATGGAAGGGGGAATAAAGAGGGAAATAAATAGGGTGGCTAGGTGTCGACCGCAAAACCCCAGACAAGGTACAATGGTAGCTTGCTAGCAGTGGAGATAAGCAATTGTTAGATGCAGCATGGATTTTGAAAGTAGAGCCAACAGGCTTTGCTGGTGGATTGGGTCTGGTAGATGTGAGAGAAAGATGAGTTAAAGAAGACTCCAAAGTTTTGAACCTGAGTTGCCGTTTACTAAGATTTTGGAAAGGACTTGGGAAAGCATCTGAATCCACTTTATTTTTAGAAATGCTAAGTTTGAGATTCCTACTGAGCAGCAAGTGGAGATATTGAAGAAGCAATTAATTGGGTATGGGAGCTAGAAATTCAGAGGAGAGGTCTGAGCTGCAGAGATAAATGAGGGGAACCGTCTGTCTATAGATGGTCCCTCAAACCCAGGGGTGAGATGAGATCTCTAGGGAATTCTGTAGGTAGAGAGGAGAGGTTAGTATCACGAGGAACTCCAGCAGTTAGAGGTCGGGACACGAGGAGGGACCCACAAGGGTGCTTAAGGAGGAGTGATCAGAGTCAGAAGAGACCCAAGAAACAGTGGCTTCTTAGAGGATATGTGAAGGATGTTTCAAGTAGGAGGGCATCCTTTCATCTCTGGGAAGGAAAAAGAACATTATTTTGGTTCATGCTACATCTCACACAAATGGAGTATGCTGTCGTTAAGTGTGGTAGGCAGAATTCTAAGACAGTCCCCCAGATTCCCAGTGCCCCTTATTATATGTGTCCTGTATAATCCCTGGCACTGCGAATGTGATGGAGTTTACCTTAGTGAGTAGGTTCTGCAATATGGCACAGTTGATATTAAGACAAGAGATTATCCTGGTGGGCCTGACTTTAGCACATGAGCCCTTTAAAAGCAGAGTGTTTTCTCCAGCTGGTTGTAGATGAGGAAGTCAGAGAGGCACACTCCAGCTGCCTGGAAGAAACACACATTGATGTTGGGAACTGCCAATGGGGAGCACATGGCCGGAAACTGGGGGTAGCCTCTGGGAATCGAGGGCAGTCCCCGGCCACCAACAAGCAGGAACATGGCTATCTTCATCCTGTGGCCTCGAGTTATGAATTCTGACAACAACCGGTAAGCTTGGAAGAGGACCCAAAGGAGAGCTGCAGTGAGCTTGGAAGAGGACCCATAGGAGAGTTGCAGCCCCAGCTGGTACCTTGATTTCAGCCCAGTGAGACCTTGAGCAGAGAATCTAGCCATGCTGTGCCTGGACCTCTGACCTACAGAAACTGCTGGATAATAAATTCACGTTGTTTCAAGATGCTAATTTTGTGGTGATTTAAAACACAGCAATAGAAAACAAATAATCTAAGCAAGATTGAAGATTTAAAAGCTTATGATAAAGAGAGACAGAGAGAAGGAGAAAAGGAGAAAGGCAGAGGATGAAAAGGGGAAAGAGAGAGTGGGAGGGAGGGAAAAAGAGAAGAGAGCTGATGAAGAAATACACTTATATGGATATTTTCAGAGAACCATTAATCATAAAGTACGTAACTCTTCCTCATTGCAGAAAAGGAATTTCAGAAGGGAAATGATGATTTATTGCTACATCCATCAGGGTTTCACAGTAAATGCTTGACCAGACCAGAAATCAAGCTGCTCTGGGAGGCTCAGCTGGGGACCTCTGCTTCCCTCTGTTCAGTGTAGGATTTGGAGCTTTCTCCTGCTGGCCACTGGGCTGGATTAGGTATCTAGGGGCACAATTTCCATGTCTGCTCCTAGCTGAATTGCCTCTGCAAATCCTTACTTTTCCTGATGTGGCCCTTACCTCTGACTGGGAGATCTAGAAATTCAAGTCCAAAGGGGAAACCCTGCAGTCCACACCTGGTCCTACCTTTTCTGGGAGCATTTAGAGCAAGCAGAGGAGGTCACAGGAGCCTGAACCCTGGGCTTTCATTTTGGCTGTACCATGTCTAACCCTGTGACCATAAGACATTGTCAACCTTGGCATCTCAAGTCTTATCATCTGTAATTTAGAAAAAAAAAAAATATCAGACTTATTCCTAACACAGAGGGTGGTGAATATAAAGTGAGAAATAATAGAGTCATGTGAACTGTTATTACTATTTCCAGCTTTGACTGTGAGCTGAGTAGCTTATAGTTTAATTCCAAAGGTTCTGCATTAAAGTCTGTTAACATCCCCATCACATAGGGCTTATACTTAAATATCACAATGTTAGGATGTTTCTCCAAGTAATTAGAGACACAGAGAATTGGGGAATGAGATTGGTTGCCACTGTAGATAATATTATCATAAAGGTAAAATTCCATTGCAATGAATATTATTATAGTATTATGTTTCAGTGCTATCTTGGAAGGAGTACTTTCTCAAAGTAATTATCTAAAAAAACTTTACATACAATAGTAAATGGTCTTTTGTAGTGGAGATATTTGATTGTGAGCTACCTGAACTAGACAAGAGAAACCTGAGTTGGGCTGTTTGCACCTCTTTTGTCCTGCCAGGAAGCAAACAGTAACCTTCAGAGTTTCCTCTTTTCTTTCTTCCAATATCACAAATTGTGGCTGAAACAATATTTCACTTAACTTCCAAACCACTACCAAAATCAAGTGATTAAGAGGAAGAAACACGGCCGGGCACAGTGGCTCAGGCCTGTAATCCTAGCACTCTGGGAGGCCTAGGCAGGCAGATTGCGGGAGGTCAGGAGTTCGAAACCAGCCTAAGCAAGAGCGAGACCCCCATCTCTACTATAAATAGAAAGAAATTAATTGGCCAGCTAATATATATAGAAAAAATGAGCCAGGCATGGTGGCGCATGCCTGTAGTCCCAGCTACTTGGGAGGCTGAGGCAGCAGGATTGCTTGAGCCCAGGAGTTTGAGGTTGCTGTGAGCTAGGCTGACGCCATGGCACTCACTCTAGACTGGGCAACAAAGGGAGACTCTGTCTCAAAAACAAAGAGGAAGAAACAAGAGGTGGAGGTAGTCACAGCTCCTTCCTGTTAGGAGGTAGAAAGCGCCCCTTTGACTTCTGAATTCACTGAGAAAAGGTTGTTTGGTTGTGACCATTAGCAGATAACTGGTTTTAGTAGAGAGGTTAGGACAAAGAGGTTAAAGGAAGAGTAGGATATAAGGGCATATATGGTCCACTATTAAAAGAAATGTAGCCATGCAGCAAAATAGGAGAGTGGAAATGTTGCTAAAAAGACTGAAGATTCAATGAGTGCTCTTGTCTCCACTATTGGTGAGATCTGTGTTTGTTCTGTGCAAAGGGAGAGCATCTGCTAGAGAGGAACGGAGTAAAGAAGCTAGAAGATGGGATAATTGAAGGTGAAAGTCCCATAAAGGACGGAAAAACACAGAATAGAGAGTAAAACTGGAGGGGCCTAATTAATAAAACCTTTGCTTGCATGTGGCAGTATACTTCATCAACTAACTTAGGCCAGAATGGGGGTGTATTGGCTCATATAACCAGCATGAGTAGGAGTGTAGCTGGAGATGGCTGTTCCCAGAGACTTGATGCTTCCAAGACCATCAGCTCATCTCTGCTGTTCTCTCTGTGTCTTCTACACCCTATTCTATAAAGATAAGCTTGGGTTAGACCCATTCCATAGGCTGCACCTGGCACATATATTTCCAACTTTTCCATTAGAAAAGAAAGGATTTCTGGCTGGGCGTGGTGGCTCACGCCTGTAATCCTAGCACTCTGGGAGGCCAAGGCAAGAGGATCGCTTGAGTTCAGGAGTTCAAGACCAGCCTGAGCACCAGTGAGACCCTGCCTCTACTAAAAATAGAAAAAAAAATTAGCTGGGCAACTAAAAATAGAAAAATTAGCCGGGCATGGTGGCCTGTAGTCCCAGCTACCCAGGAGGTTGAGGCAGGAGGATCGCTTGAGCCCAGGAGTTTGAGGTTGCTGTGAGCTAGGCCGATGCCATATATATATATGAAAGTATTTCTCCCCAGCTCCAGTTAAATTCCATAAGGACTCTGTCCCAGTTTGTTTTACGCTTATTTCTATGGTTGAGGAAAGAGGGAGAAAAAGGAATATTATGATTGATAGTCTCCATTAGAAACATACATATGGGTGGAGGAGCACTTCCTCACTCCCCCTCAAAAGATGTGGTACTCTGACCAACCAACTAGGGAGGAATGACATACGGGTCACGCAGAAACAACCAACGTCAACTCCAAGTGATTAGCCCTGGATAGGAACAGAGAGACACCACTCTGACACCCAAATGGGTACAAATGTATATAAATGTGTATGTATTATATATGTATATAGGTGTGTGTGTGTGTGTATGTGTGTGTATATACACATAATCCACATATATAGTTGTGTAGTTACAGAGTTATGTCACAGGCCGAGTACTCTGGAAGCAGATGCTGAGACAGTTTGGTACACAAGATGTTTATTGGGGGTCAGCACCCGTGAAAGGAAGGGGAAAGCCGTATTTGGCAGAGGCGGAAGTAAAACTTCAATGCAGATCTGAAAAAACCTCCATCAACCCAGTGGAGAGCTCTAGAGTAAGTGTCACTAGTCAGAATTTTCTTGCATGAGGTAGAAACAGCTGGACCAAAGTGGCCAGGTCTTGATTCACCTGCCTCACTCAGTCACTGGGTGTGTGCTACCCAGGGGAGAAAGCTCTCTACAGCTGAGGCTGCCCCTGAAGATGCTGACATCTGGAAGCTTCTGTGTGCATCCCTCATAACTGAGCAGCAAACCCTCTCCTAAAGAGGGATCTAGTCAGTAAAACTTCATGTCTACTGTATAAGAATAATAATAAAAAGAAAAGTCATAACCCAGGCCACAGAACAGAGTGTGGTCCTTTCACTATGTCAGTGTCCTTTTGGGAGCAGGAAGGCTAAACAGAAGTTTTTGAGTCTAAGGTTAGTCTCCAGTGAGTCCTGGAAAAGAAATTCCCAATCTTAATATGGGAAGGTATAGTAACTGTAAAATGGTGGCAGACTCTTTGACACATATCTTGTCTGGGCTTGTCTATGGGTCAGAGGAGACACTGTGCTATCTCCAGATCTACCTAGGCTTCAAGAGAACTTGGTCTCTTGGAGCCCTGAGCCATCAAATAAGAAGTCCAACTACCCTGGTGGGGAGATCACACAGAGAAGCTCTAAGGCTGCTCAGAGATGGAGAGGAACCCACCTGGGCCCAGCCTTCCAGCCCTGCTCACCAAAGTGCCAGACATGTGCGTGAAGACCAGCCACCAGCTCAATATCACCAAGCGACCAAGTGATGCCAACCAGCCGAGCCCTGACTGAATACCTGACAAAACTGTATGACACAATGAAGTGGAATTGTTTAAAGCCTCTAATTTGGGGGGTGGTTTGATATGCAGCAACAGATAACTGAAAGAGTGGGAAAAAGCAGAGCCAAAACCATGGCAAATGACAGGGGATTGAAGAGTGACAATGAAAGGACAGCCCAGGGAGGATCAGGGACGGACAGAGACTAATAAACAAGCAAGTTGATGAGGGGATCAGAAAGCACATGTGACAGGTCTGACCTGACTTGTGTTGAGATGGACACCACTGGCTTCCAGAATCCTAGTGAAGTAGCAAGTGAGATAATCTGCTAACTCTAGGAGCTGGGAGAAAATAAGATGGTAGCTTGGAGAACATGAATAAACTTCGGAAAATGGTAGAGCAACAATGCCAGGAAAAAATGAACAATGTGAATAATAAAGTCACCAGCAAGGGCTACTGAAGTCAGGTGGCAAGAACATATCACGGCCAAGTTGTCAGCATTTGAGCCCATCTGGAATGATGCCGTGCCCCTGAGGAGCAGAACCGGGATTGGTTAAGTGATGGTTGACAGCAGAGCTGGTCAAAGCAGATGAACAAGAGTTGCAGCAATGACGAGGATCGTGTGGCAGATCTGGCCAGGGGCCTGGATGCAGCAAAACAAGTAAATGAGAAGGTTGAGGGTGTTGAGATCCCGATGAAAGTAAAAATTAGGGCCTCAGGGAGTGGTTGTAGTTAAAAGAATTCTCTCATCATTCAACAAATATTTGTTGAGTGCCTATTATATGCCAGGTATAATTCAAAGCTACTCAGTTTCTCTGCCTGCAGGTGAGCAAGAATAAGAAGAGAAAACGAAGTTGACTAAATCCACTCAAGAAAAATTGAAACTAATGGACAATATGGGAGTGAATTATGTTTCCATTACCATTAAGAATAAAATTTTTACCATTTTCTAGTTACTTAAACACATTGTTAATAAAATACATGTAAGGCTCCTGTTTGGTTCTAAGTATAGACTAGTCTCTGAAATGTATCATACCAGAAAGATTTTAAATAATTTTTTAAGTGGTTCAAAACCTGTATAGCCCGTATAGAAAACCTAACCTGTGACTACTGTTGTATAATCAAGAATAACCTTTCTGTACCTCCATGTAATTATCTATGACAGATAATGATCCAGACCATTCCTGTTCTGAACACTCATTGATTCCAATCAATCAATAAATATTTAATGAATACCCAATATGTGGCAGATGTTAGGCTGGGCCCCAAAGAAACAATGGTTAGACATGTTGCTTATCTTCAAGAAAGCCTTGGATTAGCATGGGAGACAGGCCCACAAGTAGTTAACCATAATACATATGCCAAGTGTTAGGATTATGAAGACAAACTGCTCATAGTATGTGTTCAACTAGTCATATTGTACCACTATCAGAGGAGAAAGGAAAGAGAAATTAGATTAATTGGACTCCTACTATTTGCTATATACCTATCTCTTCTGTACAAATGTCATCTTATTTGCTCCTCACAAGCATTCTACAAAGTAGACATCACTTGCCCCTTGCTCTATGGCTCAAAGAAGAACTTGCTTGTTTGTTTGTTTCTGGACTATTTTTAATTTTAGCACATATGGGGGTACAAATGTTAAGGTTACATATATTGCCCGTGTCCCCCCTCCCCCCTAGAGTCAGAGCTTCAAGTGTGACCATCACCCAGACAAGACACTATTAATTACTCACAACCTCTTCTACCCTCTGGCAAGTCATGGTCTTGAACTTCTCTTCTTATAGAGCCTACATTCCATTGGCACTCCTGAGGAGCAGGGTTCTGGTGGAGTCATGAGGGAGAAGCTTCAGGGCATGAGAAAAGAAACAGCTCAGCTCTGCCTCAGAGTCAAGAGGAGCAGCCATAGAGATGGATTGAAGAGCAGTGGCAGAATTGAGGGAACGTACTTGGGGGTGTGGAAGACTAGGTGGAAATATCAGACTTGAAGAAAGTGGATAAACGTTAGAAATGTTGTGAGGAACAAACCAGCAAATCCAAAAGATTTATTTATTATTAATTAGGCCCCTCCAGTTTTACTCTCTATTCTGTGTTTTTCCGTCCTTTATAGGTTATGAACTAGCAGCAAGGGCTCCAGTGAAATATATAGCTTGGATTTGATCAGCACAATTTCATAGCCTTTCCAAAAGTCCAAGTTTACAGGAAACCAGTTAAGTGGCAACTGCAGGCTCAAAGGCATCCTGGAAATGGCAGACCAGGGTCCAGTCTGGATGAAGAGGAGGCCAGAAGAGACTCTAGACCTCCAAACCATGGCAAATACTTGATTAGCAAATTTGAGGGAGTAGGAAAAGTGATGGCAAGGCAGTGAAGCAGAAAGATCTTAGAATAGAAAAGCTCCAGTTGCTGATATGATCTGTGACATGGCCATACTTAGCACTAGTGGTTCTCAAAGTTTAATGCATTGCATCAGAATTATTAATACGTGGAGAGTTGGTAAAGCACAGATTACTGGGTCCTACCCCTAGGAATTCTGATTCAACAGGTCTCAGGTGGTGCCTGAGAATTTGCCTACTTAATAAATTTCCAAATGATCCTGATCCATGAGTAAAAAGGCCATGCTTTGAGAGCCACTGACTTTATGAGAAATAGGGAGGAGAGGAAGGTCATTCATGTTGAGGAGGTTGAGTTCCCAAGAGGCCAAGGTCATCAATCATCACTACAAACTTAGTGTGCTGATGGAGTCTCAGGAGAACAGGTGCTAAGGCATCAAAGGTCCAAAGATTACATCAATGGGTAAGAGAAGACAGCTGCAAAGAAGAAGGGCTCTTGAGCCATGGCTGTGGAACAATGTTCTGCAAGGAAGGTTGGAGAAAGTAAAACAGATCCTCCAGGAAAGGGGTTTTTACTCTATTGTGTAATTAAGGAAAAGCCTTGTTTCTGTTCAATCAGTGGGGTGCACAGCATGCTTGTGTATGAACTTGAGGCTATATGGGAGTTTATTCTTTAAATACAGCAGGATCCACAGGACACTAGAAAGGGACTTGTTGAGAAGATGGGATAGAATAGGAAGAGTAGATGGAAAACTGATTTGGAAGCAAGTGGGGCCGACTGATGGGAAAGTAGGAGGAACAGCCAAGGTGGGCAGGGTCTGTGCTTAGGTTAGAATTATGGATACCAAGGCTGAAGGAAGATTGCCTTTGAAGCCAGGGCAAGTTTCCAGACCTGTGTTAGTCATCAGGGAAGGAGATTGATGGCTGGGCATTTTACCTTCATTGTGGGAATTTGAACTACTCCTCTCTGCTCTTGTGTTTTTGCTTTGACAATGCTGTGCTCTTCTCTATGTTTTTTGCTTTGACAATGTCTTCTTAGCTTCTGAAAATCATAGTGCAATTGGGTAGAAGGCAGGCAAAGGTGGTTGTGGGTGGGGACAGGAAGATGGCTGAGGCTATGCTTGTATGGATTTTATGTTTTTACCCTAAAAGCTTTGTAGTGTAGCAGGCACAAATAAATTTTTGTTGAAATAATTGATCTCTACAACTGATCTCTTTTACTGTCAACATTGTTGTACAGTATGGCTTGTGTCTGACTGCATACAGCATTGGGTTCAGAACTATACCAGGAGAATGCTAGACTCATTTTAGAAGTCCAATGGGTAGGTAAAAAATTTTGAAGTTGGCACAGCATTGGTCCCTTTGCTAAAATGGAAGGATGAGTGAGTTAAGAATCAAGATTCTTGTTTCCACTCTTTTTGTGACTTTGGTGGCATTTAGCTCTATGGTTTCTAAGGACCCTTCCAATTGGAGACTATATTGTATGGTAGGAAAAAAAAAGTGGTTTTAAAATTAGATAAATTGTGATCCCAATCCCAGTTCCATCCATTAGATCTTGGAGACGTTACCCAATACATCTGATTCTTAATGTCTTCATCTTTAAAAGAAAAAAAGAAAAGAAAAGAAAAAAATGGAAGGGAACAAAAAGATTATTAATCTCATAGGATTATTGCAAAGATCTTAACATATTCCTGGGGACATACTAAGTGCTCAGTAATATTACTTATTTTTTTTTCTTCTGCAGCCTACACTTTTCCCTTTATCATCTTATACGTTGTTAGGGGTCCCAGAACTATTTCACTGTGTGGAGCACAGGGTACAGATGAGCTATATCCCTGCTAAAGCACCCATCTCACAACACATAACTTCGAACTGCTGTGGGAGTAATTTTCTTGTTTGACAGGAAAGTTTCCTCCATATAATTAGCTCCATTTTCATGCGGTACGTGCTTATAAAGCAGGACTTGGATGTTCTGGAAAGGGAAAGCTCAGAAAAAACAGGGATTACATTTCCCCATACATACGCGTGAGTTTGAAATTAAGAGGAAAAGACTTCTGCCAAGTCTACATTGTGCTTGTACACTTGTTCTGAACCTGAAAGTTTTTGGCAGCTCCCACACTACACACCTCCCTTAATATGTCCCTGGGCGGGATGTACATTGGAAATTTATAGTTTCTTTTACCCATGCTTCATCTCTTTGCATTTTCCTGATGGTGTCGATTAGTAAAAAAGTGGAATGCCTTTATTTCCAATGTTCAGCACTCTTTGGTGAGTGCAAGGTGGCAATAACTTTCTCTGACAGCCTGAATACTTTAAAACTTTGTTTCAAAACATTTTGAAGAAAACTCTATTTATAACAGACTCTGTGTATACTTTGAGTCTCCCAGAAAAACTTGAGTAAAACTCACCAAAACGAATTGAGGATGCAGGGAGGGACCCAGCTGTATTTCCTATATATTTCTTTCCTACTTGGGGAGAGAAGAATGACTCCTTGTGCAGTAAAAACTCTTTGTGGAAGATATACTAAGGTTTGCACACTATGCTTGCATACTTGGGGAGAGAAGAATGACTCCTTGTGCAGTAAAAACTCTTTGTGGAAGGTATACTAAGGTTTGCACACTATGAATTGCTACAGCAAAATTTAGACTCCAAAAAAAACCTTCTACAGCACTGCAGTTGAAAATGAAATAAGAATCTACTGAGCTGGCATCCTCGTTCACTTAATATGTAAATGCTGGTGCTGTTGGTGCAGGATTTACTTAGGTCTGCCTTGTTTTGTTTCTGCCATAGAATGTTTCTCTTTTAGATGCCTTGAGTTAGATGCTGCAAGTCAGGAAAATAAATTTATAGAGTGTGAGCATGAGGGAGTCGCTTTGATACTTTCCCTTCCTATAGCAGCGTTTGTGTATGCAGTTTTCAAGGATGTAACTCTGGCTCTAGGGATTATATTCTTTATGTTTTGATGGAAGGTGGGGGTTGGTAGAAGAAGTAGAGGGAGCAAAAAATCTGAGCAAAGTGGGCTTTCCTGTTTGAAGGGAACGCATTGTTCCCATTTCCTTCTCCCAATGGTTTTTGGCCAGGGTGTGTTTTTGCAGTGGGGGGCTAGGTAATGTCCTGTCTGTGGTAGCAGGGCGATGCCTCTTGTTCTTCTCTTATGAGAAGAATTTGGAGGAACACCACCACCCCTAAGAGCCTTTAGGGCTAGAGGCCTAAGGAATCTGAGTATATTATGAGGTTCCAAGTCACACACAGCGAAGGCTGGGATGAGCAGCCTCCTCCCAGACTGTCTGCACCCTCCCTTTACCCTGGCGCTACCCCGGCCTTTGCTGTTCTGTTTCCTGGCTGGTCTGTGGGGCCCCTGCACGCACTGGTCCCGCAGGCAGAAGAGAAGGTGGCGTCGGCCTGGTGGCTTGTCTTCTTTCTGGGGGCTCCCTTCCCAGAACAGGATGGCCTGGTTCAGGTTCTTCCATTCAGGAACACCAAAGCAATCTGCATTTTCACTGCGAGGTCTCCGGGCGAGGCAGGTCGTCCTAGCTGCTGGGATCAGTGTCTCCGAGGAGGAGCCACCCACCTGGCGGCCACCTATTGTCCTAGGAGTGGGCGCGCACGCGGTGCAGCCAACTGGCCTTCCTCCACGGCTAGTTCAAGGGCGGGGAGAGGGAGGGAGGGAGGGAGGGCTAGGTTATGAATATTTAATCGGGGAAAGTAGGAGCACATTATTTGGATAAACTACTTACCAGCAGCGCTGGCCCCTCCGCAGCAGACAGGGGTAGGTGCCGCATGGCCCGCCTAGCGCCAGACGCCTGCGCGCTTTCATCTCTAATCGTCTCTTCTCGGTTTCCTTTGAGTGGGGATGTAAGAAGGCTCCTGTCTCTCCATCAAACCGCATCTCTGATTTAAACAGCTGTTAATAAGGGTTAAACCTGCAGGCTGAGCTGGCCCTTCACTTGTTACTTGCAAAGGGGGAGGAATCAATGGAGCAGGAAGCCAGAGGGGCGTCCATTTTGAGAAGCTGTAATGAATTGCGTTTCCCTAGCAGGGCTGGCAGCCTCCAGTCCTGCTCCACGGCCTGCCTTTCACGTAGCCAGGCCCTCTGCGACACATCAAATTTAATGAGACTGCACAGATCTCAAATAAGGAAGGGGAGCGCCGCCGCCGCTGCTGCTGCTGCTGGGCCACTTTATTAAGGAGGATCAGAGAAAACGCACTGGCTTTTAAAAGAGCCCTTAAAGGCAAAGGATATTTTGGGGGGGGTGGAAGGAGGTCCCTGATTTAGATGTTTCAGGTCCCCTCTGGAGCATTTTAATAATCTAATTCAGTGTGATCTCTTGGGTCTCAACATTTAGCAAACGGGTCCCCAAACCTCAGGACCCTGGAAGACCAACAGGATGATGGAAGGTAATTAGGGACCTTTCAAGTTCATCACTCCCATCCCAAGACCATTAGGAGCAAACGGAGAGAGAAGCTCTGTAGCTGCCTTCCCTGTGATGAATCATTGTGGTAATTGTATTTTCCAAATCAATAATTTAAAAAAATCACGTATTTGGCCACTAGGACCGCACTTACGCGGACAATGGAGACGAAATCTTGAAATCTAGAAAAATCCAGTCTGTGTATCTGCTATAGATTTAAGAGACAGAGCATTATCTGGGTATCAAGAAACTCTAAGTGTTAGCTTTGTTGCTAATTTACAAAGCTTCTGTAATAAAATGCCATAACCTGGATCTTCCATTTACGTGTTTATAAAATGAGAGGGTGAAGGCAATCTGTAACTCCGCATTGAGATCCACAGCCCAGGGTCAGTCTTGGAAAACAAAAGGGAAAATGGGGCTAAACCCAGGAAAACCTGTGTGAACCAGACACATCTGTGGGGAAAAGGAACACATCTCTTTGGTGAGTCCTTTCTCGACTCTCCCAGAGAGATTATTCTGGCATGCAGTCACTGCATTCCAGGCACTTTTTTTCCTCTCCTAATCTCTATTGACAAGAAGATTCTTTTTCTGCCATGCATAAGAAAAAAAATAAGAAAATGATAGCTGACGTTTATGACACTATTATCACGTGCCGTGCCAGACACCGGGGCTGAGGGACTTATGAGCGTTATGTTGAGAGGCATTGGTAGATGAGGGCACAGACTGGAGCCCCACGGAGTCACTGCTGGGTTCACATCACTACTTTGCTACTTCCAACTGTGTGACCTCGGCCAGTTAATTAATTAGCAAAGCCTGGCACATAGTAGGTGCTATACAAGTGCAAAGGCTATGATCTCATTTAAACTTCCACCTGTCTTCCAATGAGGGAGACATGATAAATCATAGCTACCTGGGAGGTAGATGTGATTATCCCCGTTTCACAGGCAGGAATCTGTGACTCAGCAACTTGCTCGAGATCACCTAGAGCTGGGAATCAAACCAGACGTGAGCTCTTAGCCGGGCATTCCCATGTTGTAATTGTGGTCTTTTAAAAAGTCTTTGTGTTTTAGTGGAAGTGAAATCAACCATTGTTGTCAGAGTAGGAATTTTCATTCCACCCTAAGCCTCTGGATCTAAAGCCCTTGGATTTCTCCTTGCCCAGCCCTTTCAGCCTCTCCTTTTAGCCTTTTTTTTTTTTTTTTTTTGGTAGGTTAGCGTCTCTTTCCTCATTTGTGTGGCCTTCTTTTCAAGGCCATTGCGTCTGTTCCTTGAGGTTCCATTTTGAGACCTGCCTTGGATGTCTCCCTCCCTGCCGTTGATTAGTTGAGGAGGGAAGTAGGCCAGCAAGAGGGATGGGGCGAGTCCAAGGCTCCAACACGTCAGGTGGGTCTAGATCACTTTGCATCCCATATGTCAGCTTTCTCAAGCACAGAGGCGCAGCACAAATGGCAGTCAGAGGATGGCAGAGAGATTCCACGTGAATATGGAGAAACAGCCGTGGGGAATAATAGGTAGGCGAGGACAGAGAATACAACATTCTAACAGTGTGGCCTTGTTAGGAGGATGCACTGGAGGAGACCAATGAGATTATAGTCTTAATTCTTCCAGGGGAAGTATTTTGTTTATTTTTTCCCCCTATTGAAAATTAATATAGATTTTTTCAAACCTAAGAGTCCAAAAGAGTATGCCAAGGTGGATGAAGTCAGCTACTTGATGCATCCAACTCTCTGGCTCCGTACTTTAGTTCATGGTCTGATTTCATCTCTGGGTAGACAGAGGAGAGAAAACTTATGCTTATAGTTTGCAATTTACTTATTTAAAACCATGCTTTCTTTGTGTCCTATGTCATTTTGTGGTGGTACCTGCTATCTCTTTGCTCACGTCTCCCTTTTAGTCTTGAAGCTTTCTGTGTATTAGGATGACCTTATCACCCCTTTCCTCTGTGTCTTTTGGCTCTTGCCCCAGTAATAGGCACTATCTATATTGACTGTTTGCTTGGAAGAGTATTTCTTGGCATGCCTGAGTGTTCCTAGAGAGACCTTTCCTCTTTCCCCTGCACTGTCTGGTTCTCAGCATTCAATTCTGGTAGTCAGTAGATTCTGTCAATAGATAGAACCTGAGTTATTCAGCTTGGGATGAACAAACTCTACATCTAGGGATAAGACAAAATTAATTATCCCAGGTGGGTTGCAGCAAGTGTTGTCACCTGAGGCTGAGAACTAGGTGTAGGGATTCTTCTCAGTTGGAGCTAGAAATGGAGCCCAAAACGGAAATCTGATACATCATTCAGGAATATTCTAACAACTTCCAATAAACTGGTTCAACATAGAGACCACAGCAGCAAGAACTCCACTCAACTCTGAAGCACTGAAGAATAGCTTGACTCTGAATTTTCCTTGGCCATATTATTCTGACTAATGAGGTAGGGAATAAAATGGGAGAGCAACATCAAGGGTACGGGTAGATTCAATGCCAGGGAAACCGGTGTTTCTAGGTATAAGAAACTGTTTAACATGGAAGCCATATCCTGACCCCAGAACAGAGTAAATACCCAGGTTTGCTTGACGTGATGGCTCCTGCAATCTACCACACCCATTCATGCACCATTTTCTCCTAGAATTGGGAGGTTCATGATTTGAGCCCTGAGAAAGTCAACATTTTTGGCAGACAGGGGACTATGAATGTGTTTGTATTTATGCTTTCACAGCTGTGGGTTCACAGTCCCCAGTTGCATCACTGAAATCTGAAGTGAGACACCACAAAATTCACTGTGAATTTCTCACAGAATTGCCACCACTCTTTTTAGGCTGGGAGTGGTTTGTGGGCCTCTAAAGACAGTAGATTTGGAAGGAATCATGATGCAACTTGCCTTCTTTGTCTCTTGGTCTTTGGTTTAAAATTTTCCTCTTGGGAAGTGGACATTCCCTGGTATTAATCTAACATCCACTGTGTGCAGAGCTGATGACATGTGCCATGTGGTGGACAGAAGGGTGGGGACTAGAATGTTCTGCTTCTTACAAGGTACTGGAAGACATAGGTGGATAATCATAGACATTAGACAAGTGGCATAACCTATCTGGGCTTCAGTTTCCTTATCTGTAAAAATTAATTAGTACGGTACTCAGTTCATAAGATTATGCAGAAGATGAAATAAGATAATGTGTGCAAAGCCCTTAGCACACTGCTTGATGCATAGCAAGTGCTCAATAAGTGCAGTCATACTCACTATCAAGAATATACATAAAGGACAGAACGTAACAAGCTAGTTGCAGAAAAATTCCATGAAATAGTTTCTCTTGCTGAAGAGTTATGGAGATCCAGAAAGATAACCTTGGGCTTTTTGATGGGAAAAACAAAAACAAAAAAAACCCCAAACCCCATGGTTTTACAATGGGTAAGCTTTATGAAAAATATTTATATGTATAAAATAGCTGTTTTCATTCATTTTCAGCTGCTAGAACAGAACACCACAAACTGGGTAACTTATAGTAAACAGAAATCTATTTGGAGGCTGGGAGGTCCAAGAACGTGGCACCTGGTGAGGGCCTTTGTGCTGCATCCTAACAAGGCAGAATGCGGAAGGCGGAAGGAAGCATGTGAGACAGAAAAGGGGGGCCTAGCTTCTAAGATGATGGCATTAACTATTTCTGAGCGCAAAGCCCTCATGACCTAATCCCCTCTTAAAGGTTCTACCTTTTACCACCATCATAATGGCAATTAAATTACAAATTGAGTCTTGGAGGGGACATTCAAACCATAGCAATCACACTTGCTGGTTCACTTACAATAATTGCTCCAATACCTTGAGTGAGACACAGCCTGTTTGCACACATGTGCCAGTGGGGTGCATGTGTAAGAGTTTTCTGCCGCAGTGCCCGTCACTAAGATCGTGAACTTTGGCAAGTCAACTGGGCTTTCTAGGGGAAAAAAACCCCGGGATGGTTAAAAAGTGAAGGCAAAGCTATGGAAAGCATTTAAATTTAAAACATTAGCACCAGTCCTAGCTGGCAGTGAACTGAGTAGACATGGCCAGGAGAAGGAAGTCTCCAGAAGGGCATTTATAAGGGCATGAGGGGACAACTGGACAATAAGCCCTTTTTGCTACTCCAGGGCAACTCTTGAAGACTGTGTTCGGTGTCAAAGCTGGGGTGATCCTAAAGACAAAGATTAGATTTTAGCTTTCTGAAGCTACTTCAACAAATACAGCACAAAGGGACTGGGGAGATGTAGGGAAAGAGGATTCAGTTCTCTGGGCACAGTGGGTGACCATCATCCATGCTGCCTCTGGCCTCCTACCACCCCACGTTGGCACCATGCCTGTGATGCCATGTCCCCAGGAAGGTTCCAAGGGCTCTTCCACTGCTTTCCCTTTCCCCTCTGAAAAGGCAAAATAAAGAAAGAAGGCAAAAATGATGGGAGAGAAGGAACGAGAGGAAGAAGGAAGGGAAGGGAGGAAGGAAGATAGAGGAATCTCTTCCCAGGCAGTAAGGCATGTGAGTGATTTATGAAGCTTAAAAACTCGAGAAGGGAAAGTTGAGGGTTAAACATCTAAGAAACGAGAATGCAAAACATCAAGGTTCAGTAGTGCCAAGAGGTTGGGACTATTGGAAAGCCAAGGACATTTGGCTGAGTGTGTGGTGAGGGGAAGTGGTATTAAATTCAGGCATTTCAACTCTGTGACTTTGGGCGAACTTCAAAACGAATAGGCTAAAACCCTCGCTGCAGTGCAGAGCGGTGTTGTATGTCAGACAATCCCCAGGGTCTGCCCTTCCTCCCCCTCCCCTGAGTCCCCCCTGACACCCTCCCCAAACAGGGCAGCGAAGGAATGTAGGTGGAATCTGCTGAGGCTGGGGCTCTACCAGGGATAACAGGATTCCGGCCCAAGAGCAGCCCAGGCTGAGTAGCAAGACAAAGGGTTTGCAATGCAGGGAAAATATTAACCACCTTGTTCTGGGTTCTGTGCCTGACCCCAAAACTTCAAAAATGTTTTATTGTTTTCCCTTGGGTTTTCAACTCCTCTCCTACATTATCCACTTCCTCCTTTTAATTTGCTGTACTGTTTCTCTACTCAGTGAGGAAGACAGGTGGGGGGCGGGCAGTGAGAGAGGAGAGGAAGCCGGAAGGAGCAACTCAACAACTCAACCTTCTTCAGCTGCGTGGAAATAATTCCAGACTTGAAAAGGGCTCTGGTGAGATTCATTGTGTGGGGGCAGGGGGTGGGGGGTTGGCAGGCCCTGTGACTTTGCCGAACAAGATCTTTTGTCATTCTCCTCCCTCATACCTGGCTTTCTAAGTCCCCCTGAGCCCTGCTATTTTTGAAGAGTTACATCTGAAGGAAAGCACAGTTTGGAAGAGAGTATTTCACAAAGAAACAGAAGAAACTGCCTGATGTTTATGAAATATGGCAAAAGAGAGGCTGCATCGTGAGACAAAAGCAAGTGCTCAGGAAACAAAGAGAGTGAGAAGGAGGCAGGAAGGAAAAGGAGGGGAGGCAGGGAAGGAGGGAGGAAGGAAGAAAGGAAGGAAGAAAAGAGAGGGAAAGAGAAAGAAAGGGTGAAGTCCCAGGAGGATAAGTAAATGGAGGAAAAGAAGTAGAAAGAACTAATATAAATGCATATTTCAAAATTACCCACCACTGTCTTTTAAAATGATCGAGCTCTGACAAACAGCTTAGCACAGACATGAACTTAACTTTCAAAATTAGACAGGCTGGAAGTTTGTAGCATTTAAAACATTTTTAAAAACAATCACACCCCCCTCTTTTATGCAGTGAGATTCCCCCGTGCTTGTGGAGCTTCATACTCAAAGCAGCAAGAAGTCAATAGTTGAACAGTGTCAATAAAAAGAGATGAAAGCAACAGCCACTGATTCAAATGAAAATAGGATACCGAGTGAACTATTGTTTGTGCCTTGACTTACTTCTCATTCGGTTATTATCTTGAACCCAACCCAATCTACCTCATAAAAACTTGAAACTCAACTCCCAGGCTGTTTTCATGAGGAAAAGCCCTTTAAACTTTGTCTCCTCCTATGTGGTCATGAACCAGGCGTTTAGAATATATATGATTGATACTAGGAAAATATCGGAGGCTCTCTTTATGTATGCACACATTCTAACTGTAGACACATTTGTACCCCGGCGAGTTTCCTCCAAAACTCAGGAGCCCACATGTGTACACACCATGCAAGCACAAATGAGCGTACCGGATGGAATGTCCAGAGCTCCCCGGGGAGAATGCTTTTACAGTATTCCTCCCGTTCTGCAATGCAGCTTGAATAAAAGGTGGAGGAGATGGAGAAATGAAAGAAAGATCTGCCACTCACTGAACACCTACCACATGGGATGCATCGGGCCAAGTGCACCTTTATATTTAATATCACGATTCATTTAGTTGAATCCCTGCTTTTAGAATCGTGTTGTAACACACTGCACAATTGGAACGATCTTTTCTGGTAAGCTGTCTTGGAGGCCATTTCGATTTGAAAAGGCAGCTGTGAGGGGCTGGAAGGCGCACAGCTGCAGACAGCTGGAGGGCTGGTACTGTAACGGGATCCTTGGAGAAGTGAACTGGGGTCGCAGGCTCTGAGGCCACATGTGGGGAAGCTTGTTGGAGCAGCGGAGTCTGCTTCTGCCTTCGCTTGTCCAGGGCTTCCTTCGTTTTTCTCATTTGTCTGATGGAATCCAACCAATAAAGAGGGGGCTTCCAGAACCAAATGTATTAAGAATCAGAGCAGGTTTTGCTGAGCCTTTACTCCACCTTTTTAGAATTTGTAAACACACACACACACACACACACACACACACACACACACACTCACTCTACCTTTTACTCCCAATAGTATTGGGATTTTGGACTTCTATGGGCCTGCTTGGCTCCCTCTGACTTGCAGATGGTCTCTCAAGACCTTTTGAGAACCCTGCAGAAATGAGGCACAGCCCTTTGGAGCCCCAGAAGGTTCTGAGTGTTTGGCAGGGGGTGAAGGGAGCACTCCACAAGTGCTGGTGAAAGATTTGCCCCAGGCATGAGAAGGGGATTTACCCTTGTTTCGTTCCCCTCCATTTTCTTAGAGAAAAATAGTGGCTTGAGCTCTGGAAACATCGTCCAGTGATTTGGCTCCCTCAGAGTTCTCTTGCCATAAATATATATATATAAAAAAAATATAGCTAGAGAAAGCTAATAAACCCTTCCCAGCCTGAATCGTCCCTGGGCTTTGCTTTTTGGACTTTGTCATTGAGACTTATTGTTGGGTAATGGAAGACACTTTTAAATATGTGTCCTGGGCAAGGAGAACAAAAAGGCACGAGCCAAGAATTGACCAAAGCAGGAGCTTCTCAGCTGACTGTGTGCCCTGGTCTATAGGCCCACCTCTGCCACTTAAGAAGTACTCAGAAAAGCCGAATTTACTGCCACTCTTATTATTCAAAGGTGGCAATGCGGGAATCAATATCAAATATCAGCTGTAGGGGAAGAATTTCAGACTATAGAGAGGAAATATGTGTAGGGGCGAGGGGCCTGGGAGATCTGCAGTCGGTCAGGAAGTAGACTGAGATGGGTCAAACACAAAAAGTTCCCGGACAAAAGTTGAGAGGTTGGCACGAGTAAGAGAGAGCCTGTACTCATTAGGAGTTGGCCACGTAAAAGTGTGCTGTGTCCAACCCAATTTTCTGTGTTCCACATCAAGGGAAATGACTTACTGCTCAGAAAGGGGAATAGCAATGCTTTCTGTTTGTGTAACGCTTTGCAGTTTATACCTTCTTGCACAAATCATCTCATTTGAACCTTTCGGCAAGCCCATGAGGTAAGCAGAACAGGTGGTGCTGTTCCTATGTAATAGATTGAAAATCAGACTGAGAGAGAGAGAAAGAGAGTTGCCTTCAGTTACTAACAGCAGAGACAGACCTAGAACTCAGGTCTGGTGATGCTTGGTTTGGTGTCTACTATATCATATGACTCAGTAACATTGCTTAGGGAGAACTGATACACAAGATAAATGAGGAATTGGTGACTAAGCCCCTAGCTATTTGCAATGTCCCAATTCAGACAAATTGCATCCTGAAGTAGGAAGGAAAATTGTAGCTGAACACAGTGATCTGAGGGGTGAAAAGTATTAAGGAATGAGGAAATCTTGGAGAAATGTTAGCAATAGGCAATGTTGTCCTATTTTGATGAAGGGGAAACGTATACAAACTGTAGATAGTAAATTTGACATTGACATTGATAGTAAATTTGACATCGACACATTTTAAGACAGATTATTAAATGTGTGATTCTTAATCAGAAAAGAGGTCCCTGGCACTGGGACCAAGCATGGGTTTACTAGGTGCAATTATAGCAGCTGTGAGTTGTTATCATTTTAATAAAGTCATTTGGCTGGTAGGTTAGGAGAATTGTTAGACAATGTAAATCTGGAATTTAGGAAAGCATTGAGAAAAATGTGTTCTGATATTGTGGTCAGAGAAATAGAGAAATGTCAGCCAGATGATAGAATTGCTTGTATTTGTATGTGTTTAACAAGGGACCAAAAACTTCTCCATGAGTACTGAGTAAATTGAACTGGGAAACCGTGGAGAGAGAAGGGCTCCTTCCCGGGATGATGGGGCCCCAGTTCAGGCCCAACGGAACAAGTCCGAGAGGTCTGAGGTAACATTATGTGCAAATTGAACACGCACAAATCTAATGGCTCTGATCAGAGGTCATTTCAAGGTTTCTGAATTGTGGCTCTTCTGTCAGGTGAGAATTCAGGTTTTTAAATTAGAAACTTGACAGAACGTCAGGAAGCTGGGAAGGAGGCCCAGACTCAGGAAGAAAGACCTCAGGCTGTGGCTGCAGTTTTGAGCGTGGGTTTTTGTCTCCACTGAGGAAGGTGGGAACGGGGATTGTCCTGTCTCTAGCAGGTCCAGTCTTGCTCCACAAAAACAAGTAGACAATACTCTGGAAGACACTGAAATTCCTATTTGTGTCCAGGCACTTGGACGTCAGGTACAGGGAGAAAACCACCGATAAACTGCCTGGCTGGCTCTCCCTGATGGTAGGAAGGAGCAGGACTGAATCTACGAGGATCTTGTGGTCAGCAGTAGTATAGTTGCATGAGGCACGATGCACACGGAGGTGCCACCAACCTGGAGGCCACCTTCAGTGAAGGAGAGGTCGTTTTGCCCTGTTATTGAACCAGGTGATTTCTGAGGATTTTTTTTTTTTTTTCTGCAACTCTCTGATTTTTCTCAAGGAATGGAAAGCCCATTTTAAGCCTTTCTAATGCTCTGGGTCAGCTATTAATCCTCACCAACTTCTTGTCCTGAATTTAGTTGGAAAGGTCCCATGTGCTGTTTCCGATTTTCCACACTGTAAGAGTAGCAGCTCAGGGTCACAATAAATCGTGACATGGAGGAGAGAGCACTAGAAGCTTGTTTCTTTTCATTTATGAAAAGATCATTCTGTTAGGAAATATTCCATGCACCCAACATATATATATATATATATATATATATATATATATATATATATATATACACACACACACACGTATGTATGTATATGTATATACGATTAATGCATGCCATTCTATCTCATCCCCTAGCTTAAGAGAACATTACTCGTGCCTTCAATGACTTTTATTGGATTCTCCTGATGATTTTCTGTTTCCTTGTTCCCAAGTATAAGCACACCAATACATTTTGTATTCTCATCTCTTTTCTTTTTGTTATAATTTTATTGCATATGTGTGTATTCCTAAATAATACATTACTAGATTCTGCATGTTTTTAACTTTACATGAACAATTTCAGCTCTATATAGAGCTTTAGTATTTTACATGTAAATTGGAGATATTCATTTTATTTGTTAGGGTTTTTTGCTTCTAAGCACCAGAAACCGATCTTGGGCTTATAGAGAAAGACATTTGCTGCAAGGATCTAGTGTCACTCACAGACACAGAGCAGGCACTGAGCAATCAGACATCAGGAAGAGCTGGATAGGGGCAGCTCCTGAAATTTCAGTGTCAGGAGTTGGTAAATTTTCGAGCAGTGCTCTACTATTGAGGGAAATAGCTCCAGCTGTTTGCTGTGCCTTGTTTTTTTCTTCAAATGATTTCACCGGAAGTCATTTCTTTGACTCAGTCTGGTCATGTGTGCTACCTTGCACTTAGAAGAAAGGCGTCCTATATTGGCAGCCTAGCAGATGTGCACGGAGAGAGAGGAGGGCATTTCTTCCAAGGAAGGAGTCCTGGGCTTGCTTCGCCTCTCTCTGAGTGTTAATATAAGGAGCCAACGAGATCACATATGTGAAAGTTCTTTTTAAAGTGTGAAGCACTGTACATATTCATTCATTTGTTAAATGAAAAAAATATATATTTTAAATGCCTGTGTGGTGCTGGGTACCATGTTAGGTGCTGGGGATACAAAGATGCACAAAATTTACTTGAAAATAGAAATGGAAAAAAATGTGGTAAAAACAAGCAATTTATTGCATGGTTATTTTGTCCCATATGCTACACAAAGCCTTGGACACAGATTGTCTTTTTGTTCTTCACTACTCCCCGAGGAGGCAGTTATTCTTGCCCCAATTTTACAGATGAAGCCCAGGGGCCAAGTAACCTGCCAAGAAAGCGAAGCCTGGGGTCCTGACTCTGGGCTGGTGGCCTTGCCTCCTGGCATGAACTATGCAGAGTCAGATACCTGGGCTATGGCAGAAGGACAATGACGAGGGCACTGGACCATGCTTCATAGAGAAGGGGCTAGTTGAAGGCCCACGAGGAATTTCCCAGGAGGCAAAGTGATGGTAGGAGGTCCACTCAAGGCCGAGGGAAGAGCATGGAAAATGGCAGGAATTAATTGTGGGTCCAAGGACAGGCAGAGAAACCGCTTCTTCCTCTAGCTCTTCCTTTTCTGGGTTCATTTCTTATAGTTTTATATTGATGCATAGAAAACCTCTGCTTCAAATTTCAGTGTTTGTCTTTCCACTGAGTAGTAATTTCATTCAAGGAAAAACCATTCTGGGTGGTAAGGAGGGTCATTATTTATTTATCTAAGATGTGGGCAAACTCCTAATCAAAACTTCTACTGTCATCTAAGCTGGCATTATCCCCAGCGCTGCTTTGTGAAAACTCTTGCCTGAGGCTTTCAGATTTGGTTTGCCATTGAAAATGATATAATTTGGCCATTGCGGCGGCTTTGCGTGCATCTGTTGTGTGTTTAAGTGGAACCTCATGGAAGGTTTGGAAACTCAGGTCGCAAAGGCAGCTTTAGAGCTACCCTCTGTTGGATTCAAGATAGGAGCCCATGACTCTGTGTTGCCATTTTCAACACAGTGTTAATCATGGTCATTATGGTCATCATTTTCAGCCAGGGGCTCTGTAGGCTTTAGTTGTCATTATGAGACCGCAGAATTATGCTCTATGGGGGAAAACCTTTTGGAATGTGCACTGATGTGGTCAAACAGAAATAGGTCGATATTTATGGAGAATGCATACAAGAAACAAGGAAACTCTAAAATTGAGTTAGAAGGTGGAATATTTATAGGACTTTAATTTACAAGGGGCATTGAATGGGGCAGAGGGAGTGATGCTGAATGGGGACATGAACTAGTGTATTTGCATAATCTCTATCCTCCCTTGAACTTCCACAGTCAAGTTCGAAACATCTTTTAAGTATTTACCATTCAGATCTATCATTTTTAGAAGAAATAATGTATATCAAAGTTTCTTTCTGCCATACAAAGTCCTGGTGGATGGTCAGTGGTTCCCACTTTTGTTCTGGGAGCTAAGGCTTATGTTTGTTCTTTTTAGGCCCCAGAAATTTGGTGACTTGGACAGAATCACTGAAGAAATTAACGAAAAGGAGGGAACTAAAATTCAGGTCTAATGACTTTCTGCCCATTGAGTTTTACATGAGATCTTCTCACCAGTCTGTACCTTTCACTCACTGAGAAAACCCCTTTGCAAAATATAGGATTTCAGGTAGAAATACGTCTGGCCAAATAGTTCCATTTGTAGAACATATTTGTAACACTGGAGTCTACCTTTCTGGAGACCTACAAGAAATATATCTTTTGGATATGACTTAAAAGAAGGTCCCCATCCTGAAGCAGGGGTATGACTATGAGTATATTGTCTTCGCACTCATAAAGAAAGCAGAGGAGAACACAGCACTCAGCCATTCTTATTATCTCTTAACCCAGGCGAAGCAATGGCCATCAGTTGTTCCTCCATTTCTTTCTATTGCCTCCACCAGATGCAGGTTCTTAATGTTGTGGCATAAATGAATCTAATTAGTAACACAGGTCTCAGACTACAGAAAGTCACTTAGCAGCTCTCCATGAATGCTGAGTTTAAAGAAAATGGAATTACAACATAGAGCAGTATTACAGTAACATTTTTTTCTCTCTCTTTCTTTGTCTCTTTCTCCCTCAATTCTCTCCCTCTGTCTTTCTTTCTTTTTGTTCTTCACTTTCCAACTACAATGATTGTCTTGACTCAATATTCCTAACCAACTTCTTGTCTGTCAGGTTTTCATCTCAACTCATTCTTTTTTCATAGTCTTTTCCTGTGCCTTATAGGTAATGTGAAACATATACTTTCTAAAATGTACTCCTCTTTGTGTAATAAATCATGCCAGAGGCAAACTCTTCTCTTTTGTTCTGCAGGATTTTTTCCCTCAGGTCCTATGTCCACCCATCCATCTATCCATCTAACCATCCATCCACACATCCATCTTAAATAATGCTTTCTTAAGTTCAAACTTTCCTCATTTATCCCTCTGACCTTGTGTCAGTTCAGGTATCAAGAGCAGATCTATTTGGACTAAGTGGTAGCCAACACACAGGGGATGTGATTTACACCTTGCACCCACCTCTGTCACTGTCTAAGTTGGAGGATGGGGAGCTGTGCCCAGTTTTCAGCAGAATGCACATAGTAGGTTCTCCATAAATGCAAAATTCATGGGCACTGCTATTGATAGGATCCTTGTCTAAAGGCATATCCAGATGAAAAAGATTTTTAAAAAGTCAGTCCCTGTCCCTCTCTCTAGGAGATTGCTCTATTAGAAAAGTCATAAACCAACTTGGGATAGTGCATTCTATACAATTAGATATCAAAAATGATAGGTACAGGCCTAAGAGAAGGCTGTGTATGTTTAGGAAAGGTTTGAATTGTTTAAAGAGAGCTGATTAGGGAATTAAGTGGAGTTTTGAAGTGTGGGTAATATTTGGATAATTAAAGAGGCTGAAGGATAATAATATGGAAAATTTACTAGTTTTTAGACTGTTCTAAGTGCTTTATATATATTAACTCATTTAATTATTTAATTCTTATAGAAACCCATGATGTAGTACTATTAATACACTGGTTTTGTGGATAAGTGAATTGAAGAACAGAGAGGTTAAGTGGCACTGCTGGGAATTGATAGTGAGAATTTGAACCCAGACAAACTTGTTGCAGGGTCTGTGCTCTTAATCATTGTGGAATTGGACTCCTGAAGGTAGAAAAGAGAGGCAGGATAGGAAAGGCTGGATGGGCCTGTGGTTGCCTAAAGGGTGGGATGATAGCATTCTAAGTAAAAGAGATTTAAATAAAATCTCTCTGCAATTTGCCTGGGTTTTCAAAGGAATATTTGATGCTTCTTTATAAGTTCAGCCCCAGGGAGTCACAACAATGGGTTAATTTCTTTTTCTTGGGCTAAGTTTTATTTTTTCCCTGGTAAAAATAATATTTAATACAGAGCAGAGACCATATGATTTATTGCCTGTTTGAAAATCCTTTTCATCACTGTATATTTTACCAGTAAATATTTAATCGTTGGCACCAAATGCCACCTTGTTTATTAACATTAGAGTTCATATTTTATAGTAAACTAAATTCTAAAATATCCTATGAAGAGAAAGACATTTTGTTCACATAGTGCATGAGAGATTGTGCCCAAACGGACCCCAAATAATACCACTTGGTCACATCACCTCTTTGATTATTGGAAAACTCAATCACCATGAATGCTAGTTTTCCTTCACAATAATGTCTATATCATATTGCACTTGCTGTGGAATCCCACATTTTCATCCCAAGCAATTGTATTGTGCCCAAAGACACGACCCGAATGAATGTCTTGGCTAGAGGCTCCCCACTTTTGCATGGGTGGCCCCATCTGACTGACGATTCTGTTTTCCTGTCTTTGAGGCTACGGTTTCAAAAACTTAAAACCACCAGACCCAGAAAAGATAAATCTCTTCCAGTTTGCTTCAGAAAATCTAAACCCAATAAAATCCACGTTGGTGGCTTTTGGAGAGTTACTCATCTGTCTTTCAGGAATGGGTCCTTTGGGCTCTCGCTAATCCCCTCCTAGATTGTTGGAGTTTTGTTCGATGGCAGGAATCTAAACAATTGCCCCAGGTTTCCTCTCCTCCCTGCCCTGGCACATACCTTAAAACACAGTCTGTACCTTCCTCACTTCTGCCCATGCCACTCACCTTAGAGGAAATGCCTTTCTTCCATCACTCTGTCCCCCAGTTTTGAAATCATATCCTTTCGTAAAAATCCAACTCAAATGGCTATTATTTTACTCAAAGTTTATCTTTCTTGAAGCCTTTCCTGATTTTAAGAAATTAAATACATAATTCCATATAAATATCTTAATTCTTAACACATCATCACCTTTATTTATTTATATTTCTCCACTCCAGTTTTCCTTATTTCCTTATATTTATTAGAAACTTTAAATTGTCTCCAATTTTGAAATTGGGAAGATATAAGAAAATTATTTGGGAAAAGATCAAAGCTATAAAGATACCACAATTAAAGTGAAGTAAAAAAAATGAGAAATAGCTATGAAAATAGCCATTTATGATTTGATTTGATTCTAGTTTATTACGTTTAACAAACATTTGTAAAAAAGGATTTAAAAAGAGTGGTTTATATGTGTACCTGGTAATGTATGTGATAGCATGTTGTAAACTATAAAGCATTTTGTAACTTATCATTATTAATAGTATTGTATGTATAGTAGAAGCTCTTTTAACCTACTTTTACTTTATTGACTTGCTGGATTAATGAATGTTCTTCATTCTTTCTTAAGTTGTTTTAACTAATGTCCTTAAGCACAGTAAATACTCATAACTAGTAAGCTACTTTTTAGTAAGCCCATGCAATTCTACTCAGAAAACTTGTATGCTAACCAAGAGTCAGTTGAATTTATTCCCAACCTGTGTATTCCAGTTGTATTTGGAATCATAATTGTAAAATTTAATTTGATATTCCATAAAGCAATAGAATATGAATATTCTATAAAGCAATAGAACAGAATATAGTTATAAGACAACTATAAAAATATTGAAAAAATTCTAAAAATCTAGAATTCTATACTTAGCTTTCTTTATAAATGACTTTACTTCTGGCTTCACTTCAAAGAGAAACAAAAACCGGGGCTTGTGGGTGCTTATAAGTATATGTTTTATGCAGTTGAAACCAAGCAGAACTCTGATAAGAAGATTCATCCTCAAAGAAAAAGTTGTGGCCCTATTATAAGATTAGTAAGTATATTTGCATTTTGATTTTTTTGGCTAAAATTAGAATTTATAATACTTTTTAAATATGTTCCCATCCACACATCCTCATTCTAAGTGACTTTTTTTTTTTTTATTAACTATGAAACCAAGGATTTCTATTAGAGCACGTTTCTGGTTGGCAATCAACATTGGAGAGTGCTTGGTGCTAATAATGCTCACCCTGTCTGTACCTTCTAAACGATGGCTCCTTAGGTACAGGACTATCTGGGCCCTGGATGGAAAGAACATCAGACTTAGTAACTTAAGATCTACTAAAGAAAACAACAAGGAGACTGTTTCCCTGGTGAAGTAACCCTCTTTATGTTCTGGCCTGGTATGACTCCTTAGCTGTTCTGGATCAAAACTAATGGGAGTCTTTGCAGCCTGGGGTGGCTCTGAAGCCAGCGGGCCCAGATGTCGAGCCAAATCAGGTGAGATGTTGACCCAAGATGATTGAAGGCTCTGGGACTGGAGGGAAAATATGAATCACATTTAAAGGGAGAATCAAAAGACCATATCCAGGGAAATTGTGCCAAATGTTGGGTTTAAGGGCTAAATGAGGTTGTAAATGGAAAGATGAGTCAAAGGCACAAAACTTGCATGATTGGAAGCAGGATGAAAAGTTTTATATGCAATTAGTCAGGGTGAAGACTGTGATCGATGTAGAGGTTTTAGAGATTCCCCACCCTCACCCCCGGCCAATTTTGGCTTACAAGTCAGGTAGGTGGAGAAAGACTAGAAAAAGTTAAAAACTTAGAATCTTTTAGGGCTGCATTTATGTGTATAGCACATTAATATATGTAACCAATTTATTGACGAGCTGCATTTTGTTGGAGATGCAAAGTTGGAAAGGTTTGCTTCCTTTTTTCAATCTGTCCCTGTATCATGTTGAATTCACTTTTCATCCTGGATAGTGGCTCACTAAATGGTAGCTTGGCTTGGTTCTGTTAACTTCTGTTGCTCTTAGTTATTTAAATGGTTTCATATCCATTTCTGAGCTCCAGTACTTTCATCTGAGAACTTTCATCCCTTATTATATTCAAAGTGGTTCTTTTCTCCTCTGCCTCCTCTATTTCTCCTCAACACAGGAAAGACCTCTGCTGAGGCTTTCCTGTCTTGGAGTGAGGTTGAGGGTTGTGCAGCCTGCCTCTCAGATAGTTCTGCCTAGTGCCTCTTCCTGCAAGTGGTTTCCTAGGTGCCGAGACAGGGGAAAGGGAAAGAAGAAAAAGGAAACAAAAACTTTCTTTCACGACTGGGCAGTGTTGTAGTCGTGCCTGTGGATGGTCATGATGCCTGTTCTCACTTGTTGTCCGTGAACTCTAAGTCCATGCATAGTTGCTCTAACATGCGTGGCTAATGAGAAACTCTTCCCAGAGTAGCTTCCTCAGTCATTGGTGATGTCTTGTAAGATTTGGCTACATCTTCCTACCAACTCCCAGGAAGAGGCATCATGATCCCCTTCTCCTATATACCCCTCTCACCCTGGTAGGTCAGTCCCAGGGAGATTGTAGCTTTCAATCTCCTCAACTCATATCTGGCTCCAGCCATGGAATGAAATAAATACCAGTCTCTCCATCTTGCTGACACCCTAAAACTTTATAAAGTGATTCTTTCTAGTTATGGGGCCAGAAAGTTCTCTAAGATGAGATAAGAAATAGCTCTTCTTCAAGAGCCCTGCAATGCCCTAGCCAAATTTTTTCGTTGAATGTGCTTCTAATATTGACAGGAATGAATAGGGACAAGAGTTTGTGGTCTGGGTGGTCCTTTCAGTGAGCCTTGAGAATAGTAAATGACATTCTCCCTCCAATAGATCTCTGAATCAAGAAATGAGTTGCCTGGTTTTTTTTTTTTTTTTTTTTTTTTGCTTGTCCTCAGCCTTAAGTCTTGGCTAGAAGAAAAAGCCCAACCTGATTTTCTCTGACACGTGCTTCGATGGCAGTGATTCTGAATTATCTTTTCCCTTTTTCTTCTATTGCCATTGGTGAAGTAAAAGACTTTCTTTATTCCAGGTAATTTCTTGGTTCCAGACTATACAGAGAATCCTGCACTGTATGTACTTCAAATGAAATCCACTAACCGCATCTGAGAATAAACGAGTATAAATTGCTTAGCATAGACCAATTTGTTGTACATTTTTAAACTCAATTTCCTATCATTTTATTGCTTTCCTACTGTTTACAAATGCTGAAGAATGACAAAGATTCATGGTCCCAAGATTCAAGGCATTCCAGGCAGGTAGAAATAACTCTTTACAAAAATATAATGGAATGTTTTTGGAAAAGTACTTGGATAGGTAGTCAGGAGAATTTATCTTTCTCTGGACCTTGTCAAAAATTGTGAGGCTCTATGACTTATCAAGCTACATCAGCTCTCTTTGCCTCAGTTTCCTTATTTACAATACTAGAGAGTTGGACAAGGTGCTCTCTAAGAGATTGGCTCTGAAATTCCTTAATACTACAAATCATAGAGACCTGTTTCGCCCTGCTCATGTCCTCTTGCATTAAAGTGCTCTCGTTCGTTTCTTTCTGTCTTAAAATTTTTAACCTTCTCCTGAAGAATATGTAATTCAAAAGAGTTTACGAATCTCCTACGCTGTACATTCTTTCTGAGCAATGGAAAAAAAAAAAAAGATGTCCTGGAAATTTATGGGAGTTTGTTAAATCTATAGACAATTGGAAAGATTAGAAATCTTAATGATATAAAATCTTCTAATCCATGAACATGTATACATCTTCATTCATTTAGGTCTTCTTTTGCAGTGGTTTTTAGTTTTCGGCAGAGTAAGCACATATTTTTAAAAACACATATACTTATTATATGATATTTATTATATTTTGAGAATATTCAGTCTCAAATAATTCATCACTAGTATATAGAAATAAAATTAATTTTTTGTATATCCTTGCTAAACTCACATATTAATTCTAGTAGTTATATTATATTATCTATAAGTAGAGACAATTTTGGTTTTTCCTTTCAATCCGTATACTTTTTATTCAGTTTTCTTGCCTTATTGCACTAACTGGGACCTTTAGTATGATGTTTAAGAAGAGTGGTGAGAGAAGACATCTTGTTTTACTCCCAAACTTAGGGGACTTAATCCTTTAGTCTTTTCACCATTAAGAATTATGTTAATTCCAGATTTTCTTGGAAGATGCCTCTTATCAGGATAAGGAAGTTTCCTTCTATTCTTAGTTTCTTGAGAGTTTTTAAACATGAAAAATTATTAGATTTTGTTAAGTGCCTTTTGTACTTCTATTGAGATAATCATATTTTGTCTTTAGTCTGTTGATATAGTGAATTATATTGATTTTTATTAATATTTGAATAATGAGCCAACCTTGAATTTCTGAGATAAATCTCTCTTGATAATGATGAATTATTTTTAAATTTATTGCTGCTTTTGATTTCTTAATAATTTGTTAAGAATTTCTACAACTAATTCACAAGATCTTTTTTATCACTTTTTAATTTTTTATTTATTTTTTTATTTCAGGGTATTTTGAGGGTACTTGTACTATAATTTTTTTTTCTTGTAATGTCTTCATTGTGTTTTGCAGTCAGGGTAATGGTGGCCTTATGAAATGAGTTGGGGAGTGTTCCCATCACTTCTATTTTTTTTAATAAACTTGTGTAGAATGTATATTTCTTCTTTTCTTAAGCTATTGAATTGTATATATACAAAAATGTCACTTTTACATGTTGAAAATATATATCTAATTTCTTTTTCTTGTTTTATTGTACTGGTTCAATATTCCAGAAATATGTTAAGTATTAGTGCATCTTTTTATCTATTTAATGAAGTTGCCTCCAGCATTTTACTATTAAATGTGCTGAAATATAATCTTGGTTTGATATTGTCTATTAGTTAAAGAATTATTAAATCCTACTTTACAACGATTTGTTTCTGTTATGAGTAGATTTAGAATTTTATCAACTTACTTTCCAGTATTTATTTTTAATATCATTATTGAAATGTAATTCACATACATACTATTTACCTATTTAAAGAATTCAATGGTTTTTAAAAAATATATTTACTGAATTATACAACCATTACCACAATCTAATTTTAATCTTTTTCATCATTCCAAAAGGAAGCACCATGACTATTTGTGATCACTCCCCATTTCCACTTCCCTCTATCTTCTGGTAACTTCCAATATACTTTCCATCTCTATATATTTGCCTATTCTGAAGATTTCATATGTTGTCTTCTGTGTCTGGAGTTTTTCACTTAGCATAATGTTTTCAAGGTTCATCCATATTATAGCACGTATCAGTATTTCATTTCCTTTTATACTCAAATAATATTTCATTGTATGGCTATTCTACATTTTGTTTATCCATTTATCAGTTGGTGGGCATGTGGGTTGTTTCTGCTTTTTGGTTATGCTGCTGTGAACATTCATGTGCATGTCATTGTGTGAACATATGTTTTCATTTCTCTTGAGTATATCTCTAGAAGTAGAATTTCTAGGTCATATGGTAACTCTATGTTTAAAATATTGAGGGATTTCCAGACCAAAGCATCTGCCCCATTTTAAATTATCATCAATGGTGGATGAGGGTTCCAATTTCATCCACATCTTTGTCTTTTTGATTATAACCATCCTAGTGTGTGTGCAGCTGTATGGTTTGATTTGCATTTCCTAATGACTAATAATGTTGAACATCTTTTCAGTTACTTATTGACCATTTGTATAGCTTCTTTGCTTTTTTTGTTGTTTTATTTTTATTTTTAATTTTTAATTATTATTGGTACATATAGTCATGTATTTTTATAGGGTACATGTAATGTTTTGACACAGGCATAAAATATGAATTAATCAGATTAGAGTAATTGGGGTATCCATCAACTCAGGCATTTATCATTTTCTTGTGTTAGGAGCATTCCAATTTCACTCTTTTAGTTATTTTAAAGTATACCCTAAATTATTGTTGATTATATTCACTTTGTTGTGCTATCAAATATTATTCATTCTAACTATCTAACTATATTTTTGCACCCATTAACCATCCCCACTTTATTCCCCCACCCCCTGCTCTGCTACCCTACCCAGCCTCTGGTAACCATCATTCTACTCTCTGTGTCCATGAGATCAATTGTTTTTAATATTTAGCTCCCACATATGAGTGAGAACATATGAGATCTGTCTTCCTGTGCTTGGCTATTTCACTTAATATAATGCTCTCCAGTTCCATCTGTATATTGTCTTTGGAAAAATATATGTTCAGATACTCTACCAATTTTTCAATTGGATTATTTGTCTTATCATTGTTATTATTTTTTGAGACAGGATTTGGCTCTCACTGTAGTCCCCCAGGGCTAGACTGCAGTGGCATCATCATAGCTCACTGCAACCTCACACTCCTGGGCTTAAGAGATCCTTTTGCCTCAGCCTTCCAAGTGGTTGGAACTACAGGCATGCACCATCACACCTAGCTATATCTTTCATTATTGAGCTTTAAGATTTCCTTATATATTCTAGATACAAGTCCATTATAAGACATATGATTTAAAAGTATTCTCTCCCATTCTTTGCATTGTTTCTTCATTTTCTTGATATCATTTGCAGCACAAGAATTTTTAATTTTGATGAAGTCCAGTTTATCTATATTTTTTGTCGTTGTCTGTAATTTTGGTGGCATTGTATCTAAAAATTCATTGCCCAACCCAAGTTCATGAAGATTTACTTCTATGTTTTTTTCTAAGAGTTTTATAGTTTAATCTCTTACATTCATGTCTTTGATCTATTTTGGACTAATTTTGTGTATGATGAGAAAAGGGTCCAACTTTATTCTTTTATGTGTGGATTTTTTCTGACACTATTTGTTAAAAAGACTAAACTAGACCCTAACTACTGTTTCCCCCATTTAATTGTCTTGAATCCCTTGTCTAAAATCAAGTGACCATAACTGTAAGGGTTTGTTTTTGGACACTTAATCCTAGTCCATTGATCAATATACTCATCCTTATGTTAGTACCACACTCTCTTGATTACTATAGCTTTGTAGCAGCCTTCAAAATTAAGAAGTATAAGCTGTCCAATTTTGTTCTTTTTCAAGATTGTTCTGGCAGTTCTGAGTCTACAAAAATTATTGGCATAATGCATTATATAAGTGGATATTCTCAACAATCAATCATCATTATTGAAACCATGGAGAAAAAATTAGAATATTTGACTACAAACTTATCTATGTGATAAAGTATTATAAATCAACCTAAAAGGCAAAGTATAAAAATATTTGTAAATTATGTAAAAGGCACTGGGTCAATATGTGTAATTTATAAAGTATTATAATAAGTTAATAGGAATATGATATATATCCAAATTTAGAAATAAAAGAGGTTGTAAACAGATAATTTATGAGAAAAATGTGAATGGCTAATAAGCTGAGACAAAAAGTTTAAGGTCATGATAATGAAAGAAACTAGAATTAAAGCAATAAAATATCCCCTCACTCTCTTCTTTTTATACTTTTCCAATAAGCAAGTGAATATATTTTTTGCTGTTAATAAGTCATGTTAGTTAGGATTGTTAAAATAAAAACTCAGGTCTTATTGCTGGAGAGTATAAATTGGAGACACCTCACTGGTGTCTGGTGATTTCTCCATATTGGTCAAAAGCCCTGTTTACACTCTTTGATCGACTAATTTCACTACAAAGTATTAGAATCTCACACAGATTCATATACTAACAAATATAATACAGTGTTAGTTATTATAGTGAAAAAATGGAAAACTAGAAAATGTAATGGTTGGTGATAGGTCAATAACAAAGTAAGTATGGTTTTACTGTATAATGAGATACCTTGGAGACATTAAAGACAAAGAATTTGAGCTAAATCTATAAGCCAAAATATTCTTCAAATATATATATTATCTGTCATATTTGGTTGTACATAACTATAAATATTTTCATTTTCCTTTATTACCTAAAATCATATTTTATCATCTCTGAAGAAAATCCTCATAATTTGGGGCCAGAAATCAGCTAAAGCTATGTAAAAAATGTAATTCAATTGGTTGTATTTTTAAATATCCTTAGTTTCATGATCCTAGTAATATTGAATAATGCAAAATCCCAATCCCATCTCACTCAAATGTCTTTGTTTCTAGATTATGCAGATTAACCCATGAAAAATTCTTAAAACATCAAAGACCTGACAAGAGAAATTGAAGAGGAACCAGAAATCTTGAAAGGAAAGCTGACCACGGAAGCTTTTTACCTCCTGAGGGTATCCTTACACATTTAACCTACTGTTTTGGTGTGAGATGTGTAGTGCAGAATTAAGAATCTGGGCTCAAACATGGTGAGGAGTCTTGTAGAAGACAATACAAGGTAGTTCTGGAATGATGGTTCTCTTGGGCACCTGACGGAAAAAAAAGTATTCTATGAAGAACAATACTGAGATCATTCCTACAATTTTTTTTTTCAAGTACAAAAATCAGCACACTGCCAAAGATAGCCAAGTATACAAGAAAACAAATTGACATGAGTAAGAACTGATAAAAACAAACAAGCAAAAAACAAAATGGAAAAGTCTTACAAAGGCTTTAGATATTGGATTATCAGGCCTATAAAACAGCTGTATTTAATATGCTTGAAGAAATAGAAGACCAGTGTGAAAATGACTTCAAATAATAGGATACTATAAAAAAAAGACATCACAATTTGATGAAAGAACCAAACGGAAAACTCCTAGAAATAAAAATGTCATAACTGAAATGATCTCAATTATTTATCAGGGGATTAGCCATAACTGAAGAAATTATTAGTAGACTGGTAGATAGGCCAGAAGAAATTGTATAGTATGCAGTACTGAGTGACAAAGTGATGGGAAGCACAGAAGAAAAGGTAAGAGTTGCAAAGGGCTGAGTGATAGGGGCTGACAGCTTCAATGTGTCTTCAAATGAGAGGAGAAAATGGGCCAGAGATAATATCTAAAGAGCTAGGTGCTGCAAATTCGTAGAACATCTGAGATTTGCAAAGCCACAGTTTTAAAAGGCTCAATGAATCCCAAAAGGATAAACACAAAGATGCCTATCCCTAGATACATTATAGTAAAACTGTACAACATCATAGACAAAGAGGAAAACCTTAACTACAGCCAGAGGAAAAAAAGTTTTATTACCTTTAAAAGAATAAGAGCTAGTCTAAAGTTGACTTCTCAGGAGCAGCAATAGAAGCCAGAAGATAGTGAAATATTAATCTCAATTTGATGTAATAACTGCCAACCAAGAATGCCATACTCAGGAAAAGTATCTTTCAAGATGAAAGTAAATAAAGATATTTTTAAATAAGCAAAAACTGAATTTCTCACCAGCGCACTTTCTTTATAGGAAATTCAGAGATTTGTTCTTCATGCAGAAGGAAATTGTAGATAGAAGTTCTAAGGTGCAAGAAAAAAAGAGTCAAGAAACTAGTAAACCTGTGGTAAATATAAATTAAATTTATTTGCATAAAACAATAATAATATTAACTTGTGCTTGAAAAAAAAAATGAATGAATAAGCAGGACATTAGCATATCCACTGCGGTGTGCCTGAAACAGCCTCTTTTGGACGTGAGGAGAAAATTGTGAGGGACACAAGGAAGCGAAAGAGTGATCTCCTGAATGAAGAGGTGGCAGATCGGAGGTGAAGGCTGAAGTATCTCTGAGAAGGGCAGCAAAGCCAGCTTCTCTCCACCAGGGAAAAGGGTGTGGAGAAATAAAACACACGAGCTAGCGGGACTGCAAATACGAAAGCAGGAGAGGATGGGGTGAGGACGCTCGGAACACTAATATTTCTCCTCAAGTTACTCATTTCCTGTGGAGGGACTCCATGACGTGAGGCTTACTTCCTGTCCTGTTTGTGCGGCCGCCCTGCGGTCCCCGCCGAGGAGTGCCGGAGGAAGGCACGGCGGACAGGCTGATGTAAGAGGGCTGAAAGAGGATGACATGTCAACAGCACAAACATTCGTTTCAGAATCTGACCGGCTGCTGGTGTGAAAATGTCAAAAGTGGGCTCTGCCCTGGGATGTTGAGGAGGTGTGATGTTAATGGTGGTGACACAGATGGAGTCAGCGAGAGCTTTGGCAGCAGCGTCCAAAGACGCAGGGCTTCAGCGTTCTGTGGGTTTCGATGGCTGGGGTTGCTGCCGTAGAGATGGATGCACAAAGTCTCACGCCTCATCCTGTGGTTTCTAGCTCCGGATCCAGCTGTTCCAGGAGCGGGGTGTGAACTGATTCTGTGTGTCCGAGTCTGTTGGGAGTGTGTTGGGTTGTGGTGAGGAAAGCACTCAACTCTAAATTTGAAATGTCTGATTGCTTCACCATTTCCTTCAGTGAACTCCTTGAGGCAAGGATAGTATTCTTTACCTTCATGTCACCTAGGGTAAAGTAGGTGCTCAGTAACAGCTTTTAAAAAAGTGCCAAACTCCTCTTAGGTGGCAATGGGCTTTCAAATTTAATTCTTTGTAATATCACTGGCATCTCTATTTTCCCTTTCTTCTATTCAGTACCTCCTGGGGAGTTCATTTAGTGCTAACTGAATTTGGGAAAAAATTTGATATCTTTTGGCCTTTTATGTAGCCACTTACCAGAGTCAGAAAATTGTTTTGTACTAAGATTGTGTTAGTCTGTTTTACAGCAGCAATGTAAAGGATGGGCCTGTTTATCAGTTGTCACCTACTAACAAAACCAGGCAGTCCAACTTGTCAACATTAATGTGTTTTCAAAAGCCATATTCAAAGAATTTTTCCACTGGAGGAATTGGAAAGCTATGACTGATTTATCAGCTAAGAAACTAGTGGTATTGGAGAGAATGATAACAGTGCTAATGGGCTGATGCCACTTTGTATATCCCTGCTTCATTCCTAATGGTTGAAAGACCTGAAGGTCTGAAAAAAAAATGTTTTCATGGGCAGAGAACCTCCATAATTGATGATTAGGAGGATGTCCTCTCTTCTTCATCCTCCCATGACTAACTCTAGAAATGAGTGTATTTTCTTCATAAAATCAAAGGATTTGTTCACCATTAATAGTATGCTATGGTTTCTCAGGAATGCCAAAGACTAGCACCCTCAGATAAGGTAGTTATAAATCTAATAATGTCCTTGATTTCAAAGATAATCCTCAGTCTTGAATAGACAAAGCAGTTGGATTTTGTTACAAAATTTTCTCCTTTAATTGTACTTTGGTTACAAAGTGAATTCGAGTAGAGATAATGAAGTTCTAGGAGAAGAGACTTTGCAGTGGAAAGTAAAATCCCAAAGCAAAAGTGTCAAGGAGAAAAATAAAGTGCCAGGTCTTGGAGATTTAAATGGGACAATGCTCTGTCTTACTGATCCTTTCAGGTCAATGCCAAGGAAGTGACCTCTAGACATTTTGTGATGGTTAGGAAAATCTATACTGTTAATCAATGAAATCAACTCTTAATCAGTTAATCAATTTGCAGTGATAAAATAGATTTTTGGAGGTAAAACACTATAACTTTATTTTAAAATAGAGGATGAGCAAGGACAGAGATTTTAAATGACTTGGCCACTATTTAGAGCCCAAATTATGATCAGAACCTGGTTTTCCAATACATTACTTTATTCTTAGTACTTGCTGATTTTCTACTTCACCAAGACAGTATGGAACACTTTATGAATTAAAATAAAAAAGGAATGAAAAAGCAGTGTGGCATTCATTTATTCTCTTAAAATGCTGGAAGAGTTGTTATAGGCAGGTAGTAGAGTGGTCAAACTTGGGCTTTGATAGCCTGAATTTGTGCTACTTCCTAGCTGTATAACCTCAGGTAACTTTTAAATCTCTTTAAGCCTAAGCTTCCTTTTCTGTGAAATGGGGATAACGAGAGTACCTATCTCAGGGTTATGAGATTTAAGTCAGATAATGCATGCAAAATGCCAAGCACAGTGTCCACCATGCGTCATCTCATTCAATATGTTAGCCATTATTGTGTGTGCATGCACAATATGATGACTTAGCATGTCTTGATTGCTTTATGCATTTGTTGACTGATATGAAGTGATCACTCTTCATCAGTCTCTTTCCTTCACTGTTGTGCCTGCAATGGCCCCACACTGGGTTCAGCATTTGTTGAGTGTCCTTTCTTAACAAATTAATGATGACTAGGCAACCAATAGAAAAGGTGAGTGATGACTTGAGATATTTAGTTATAAAATAATAAAGACTTAGAATCTTAGAATTGGAGTGATCCTTAGAGGTAATGTGCCTCAGTGCTCTAGGAATGGAAACATCTTCTGTATAATACTCCAGGGTAAAATAGAAACAAAACCCACAAAATCCCATCTGAATATCTTAGGTACCCTTCTTCAATTCAGTATGACCTTGTTTATGTCATGGCTATTTACTGAGTACTTGTTTTGTCCCAAGCATTGTATTATATGGTCTACACAACAAAAAGCTTTCAGGAATAGCCATACTTGTATAAGACAAAATAAACTTTAAGTCAAAAAACAAAGAAAGAGACAAAGAAGGTCATTATATAATGATAAAGTGACTAATTCAGCAAGAGGATAGAACAATTATAGATCTATATATGCACTCAACACTGGAGCAGATATATAAAGCAAATATTAGAACTAATGAGAGAGATAGACCTCCATACAACAATTGTTGGGGACTTCAACTCCCCACTTTCAGCAATGGACAGATTATCTAGACAGAAAATCAACTAAGAAACATTGGACTTAAACTGTAGTATAGAACAAATGGACCTAACAGACTTTTATAGAACATTTCATCCATTGGCTACAGAACTCAAATTCTTCTCATCAGCATATAGAACATTCTTCAGGATAGGCTAAAAATTAGGCCACAAAACAAGTCTCAACAAACATAAAAGCAATTGAAATCATATCAAGTATCTTCTCAGACAACAATGGAATGCATCTATAAGGTAATAACAAGAGAAACTTTGGAATTATACAAATGTGTACACATACATTAAAATTAAATCATATAGTCTTTAATAATCATTGGGTCAATGAAGAAATGAAGAAGGAAATAAAAAAATTCTTGAAACAAATGAAAAATGAAACACAACATAGCAAAACCTATGAAATACAAAAAAAGCTGTACTGAAAGGGAAGCTTATAGCAATAAATGCCTACATCAAAAAAGTAGAAAGATTTCAAATAAACAACATGATGATTACATCTCAAGGAATTAGAAAATCAAGAATTAAACCCAACATTAGTAGAAGAAAAGAAATAACCAAGATCAGAGCAAAGCTAAATAAAATAGAAACTAAAAGAAACATATAAAGGATTAACAAAACAAAAAGTTTTTTTTGAGAAGATAAATGAAACCCACAGTCTGTTAGCTAAACTAAATAAGAAAAAAAGAGAGAGGGCCCAAATAAATAAAATAAAAAATCAACAAAAGAGACATTACAACTGATACCACAGAAATACAAAGGATCATTAGAGACTATTATGAACAATTATACACCAATAAAGTGAAAACCCTAGAGAGAATGGTCAAGTTCCTAGATACATATAATCTACCAAGATGGAACCAGGAAGAAATAGAAAAGCTAAACAGACCAATAACAAGCAATAAGATTGACTCAGTAATAAAAAGTCTCCCAAAAAAGAAAACCCTTGGGCCAGATGGCTTCACTGCTGGATTCTACCAAGGTTTTAAAGAACTAATACAAATTCTTCTCAAACTATTTCAAAAAATTGAAGATAATGGAATTCCTCTTAATTCCTTCCATCAGGCAAGCATTACCCTGATACAAAAACCAGACAAGGATACAACAAAAAAAAGAAAACTACAGGCCAATATCCCTGATGAACAGGAGAAAAATTCTCAACAAAATACTAGCAAACTGAATCCAACAATATATCAAAAAGATAATACTCAGAGATTGAATGGGATTTATCCCAAGGATGCAAGGATGGTTCAACATACACAAATCAACAAATATGGTACACATCAATAGGATAAAGGAAAAACCATATGATCATCTCAGCAGACACAGAAAATGCATTTGATAAAATTCAATACCTCTTCATGATAAAAACTCAACAAACTTGGTAAATAAAGAACATACTTCAAAACAATAAAGGCCACATATGATAAACCCTCATACTAAACAGGGAAAAGTTGAAAGCCTTTACTTTAACAGCTGGAACAAGACCAGGATGCCAACTTTTACTACATTTATTCAACATAATACTGGTAGTATTAGAGGACTTAGGCAAGAGAAAGAAATATAAAGCATCCAAACTGGAAAGGAAGAAATCAAACTGTCCTTAATATAAAGCATCCAAACTGGAAAGGAAGAAGTCAAACTGTCCTTATTTACAGACAATATGATCTTATATTTAGAAGATCCTAAAGACTCCACCAAAAACTTCTTAGAGCTGATAAATGAATTTAGTAAAGTTGCAGAATACAAAATCAACATGTGAAAATCAGTAGCATTTTTAGACCACAACAGCTAACTATCTGAAAAAGAAATCAAGAAAGCAATCCCATTTACAATAGCTACAAAAAATATCTAGGTATGAATTTAGCCACAAATCTCTAAAATTAAAACTATAAAGCAGTGATGAAAGAAATTAAAGAGGACACACACAAAAAAGAAAGATATCCTATGTTCATGGATTGGAAGAATTAATATTATTAAAATGTCCATACTACTCAAAATGATCTATAGATTCAATGTAATCCCTATTAAAATTTTGATGATCTTCTTCAAAAAAATAGATAAAATCATAAAATTTCTATGGAACCACAGAAGATCTTGTACAGTCAAAGCAACTCTGGGCAACAAGAACAAAGCTGGAGACATCATGCTATCCAACTTCAAAATATACTACAAAGATGTGGTAACCAAAACAGCGTGGGAACCAAAACAGCATGGTACTGGCATAAAAATGGAACAGAATAGAGAACCCAGAAATAAATCCACATGTTCACAACTAAATCATTTTCTACAAAGTTACAAATAACATACTTTGAGGAAAGGACAATCATCTCAATAATTTGTGCTGGGAAAACAGGACATCCATATGCAGAAGAATGAAGCTATATCCTATCTGTTACTATACACAAAAATCAAATTGATATGAGTAAAAGATTGAATATAAGATCTAAAACTATAAAACTACTCGTATTGGAGAAACACTTCAGGAAATTGGTCTGAACAAAGATTTTTTTTGTATAAGACTTCAAGAGCATAGGCAACAAAAACAAAAATAGACAAATGAAATTACATTAAGCCAAGAAGCTTCTACACAACAAAAAAACAATATAGTGAAGGAACAGCTTATAGAATGGGAGGAAATATTTGCAAACTATCCATCTGGCAAAGAATTAATAACCATATATAAAAATCTCAATCAACTCAACAGCAAAAAAACCAAATAATCCAATTAAAATGGGCAAATGATCTGAATAGACATTTCTCAAGAGAGGACATACAGATGGTCAACAGGTCTATGAAAAAATGTTCAACATCACTAATCATCAGGGAAATGCAAATGAAAACCACAATGCAATGCCATCCCTCACCCAGTTAAAATGGCTTGTATCAAAAAGACAAAAAGTAACAGATGCTAGCAAGGATATAGAGATAGAGGTACTCTCCTACAATGTTGGTGGGAATGTAAATTAACAGCTACCATCTAAAACAGTATGGAGGTTCTTCAAAGAACAAAAGTGGGACCACCATATGATCTAGCAATCCCATTGCTGGGTACATATCCAAAAGAAAATAAATAAGTATATCCAAGAAATATCTGCATGCCCATGTTCACACAAAGAAATGATAAACATTTTAGGTGATGGATATCCCAATTACCCTGATTTGATCATTACACACTGCATGGATATGTCAAAATATCATAAGTATCTGATAAATATGTGTGATTATTATTACCAATAAAAACCCAGAAACATAAATTTGCCTTTTTACTATACTTTCACAGTCTTCATACTTTTCTTTCTTGACTCAAGGATGGTGACACCAAAGCATTTGGAGAGAAACTCAAAGAAAAAATAATGTCAGTTACTTGGATTTTTCTAATTCTCCAAATATTTGACCTCATGTAGCCCAAACATTTAGATAATTAACCAGAGCTGCATCTGTACACATGGCAACCAAACTGCTACTGAGCCATTTCAAGCCAAACCAGTCAGCTCTGGCTCCAGAATGACTGTGAATTTTTGACCCTTACCAATTCCACCACTGTGTGGTTGAAGCAAGAATGCCCATCTGCCTGATTAAGCTCATTTCACCTTCTGAAGAAGTCTCATTTCTCTCCTTTGGGTTATACTCTGTTGCTGTGCCTATGGGTGCAATCTGAATTTTAACATTTTCTTCTGGAGTTTGGGTGACAAGATACTTGAGCAGACCTTCTTGTCCAGGTTTTCTGCTATCCCACCACTTGGAATGCTGTTTGTCCTTCCTCATCATGGGAGATTCAGACATTCTACCTCCCAAACTTAAGCCTAAGATTCAAAATGTTTCCTTCATATTCCACCAAGTTCATTTTCCCAGGCTATGAAAATTGTTTAATCCTCTTCCACAGTGCACTCTTTGCTGCCTTTTCTTTATCCGCCATAGTAACATGTCGAGATGAATCTTAACATAATCTCTTTTATCGTTTTTGTGATTTCTATCTTGACATTAGGATGAAAATAATTTTTTTTTAAAACAACTCTTGGAAATGGTCTGCCTTTTTGTTCTGCTTGGATGTGAGTACCCTGTCATTTCTTTGTGGTCCTCAGTTTTATTTTTGCTCTGGCATCACTGGAAATAGTTTCATCTCACTTATTAATGTTTGCTATGAAGATCTCATAAGACACATTATCCTTATCCCAACCAACTGCAGAAGAAACTCAAATTCTGACATTGCTGCATTTGGACAGATCCTTGGAGCAGTCAAGCTGATTGACTGGGTTTTAGCAATGTTCCTTCTCTGAGCTTTTATTAACAAAGCTTTATGTCCCCTTGTCCTGCACTTTACTTCACCTGGACAGGGCTCTTGTGGCTTTTGCATCCCAGCTTTACGTTCCTTGGTACCTGCTCAATTGCTACTGAATACTTACAGCCATCTCAGCCTTTCCTACATAGCCATTCTGGCTCCAGCATCCTGAGCTCATCAGTTCCCCTTGGCCTGGCTATTCCGTTTTCCTGTGAGTTAATAGGATGGAGTCAGGGTGCAGTAGGAGAAGCATTAGTGGGGTTGGTAAATGTCTATGTAACATTGGGCAAGTTATAGCCCCTCTTTGAGACTTTGTTCCATCCTTCTAAACACATGGACTGGATTAAATTATCTTTAAGGGCCCTCCCTGCTGGGGAGACATGCTGTGAAATGTTGGGGCCTTTCAAAAGCCCTGGAATGTACTGCTCAGGAGAAAATTAGTTGAATCAGTTTGCGGTAGTCCATGATAATAACAACAACCTTGATTTCTAACCAAGAGAACTGATTGTTCTCTCCAACATTCCTGTTAGTGCCAGCTAAGATGGACTGAAAGAGTTAATCATTTTTATTTACCACATTTGCCATCCCTTTCCTATTGATTGGACCATCCCTAACTGATGAACAAGAGCTTTTTTTAAAAAAGCCATTCATTTATTCACTCATTTGTTCATCAAAGGACTATGCTAGACACCATATTTTCAAAGAAGTTATACTCAAGCTAACTTGAATTTATTGATTAAAGTTTGTTTAGAAAGAGTCAGTTTTTGTCTGAATTTGCCAGTTTTGCTTTTAAAGTAGGTCTTTATCTCCTGGTGTTATTTTAGAAAACAAAAATTTTAAAAAATGACAAAAAATTTATAAAAGATCCACTCAATTTGAGGTGATTCCCTGAGGTTGGCTCTAGGTTCCTATGAAATTGGTGTGATTAAATTTAGTGGAAAGGGTTTCACTTGAAAATATTGGCCTCATTAGAATCTCAATTAATATACTTTGAGAATGTTACTTTTTATTATCGATATCATGAGAAATTGGCTAACTAGGTGTATAATTTTGACATTAAAGAATATAAGATATTTACCTTTCAGGTAGATTTTCCTTAGGCTTTTTCATAAGCAAAAAAGGGAATTCAGTAGAAAACATATGTGAAAGTGTGCATTGATGGCAAAGTGTCACTATTATTATTATTATTTAAGGTGCTGTGATTTGGTAGTGGGGAAACAAGACTTGTTCAGACTTGCCTGCAGAGTGCTGGATAATCAATTATTCATGTATTAATATTTGAACAGAAGTCTGTATACATCACTTGACTCAGAATATACTTCCCTTTTTGCATAAAGGAGAGCTACTTAGCATCGTGACTCGCATAATATTGTAGAATGTGCGAGCCCAAAGTGACTTTTATGAGCCAACAGCACATCTTTAGAGCTTGTAACTTTGACTTTGAAGGAAATGATCCAAGTAAGAGACAGAAGTGAAACAAGATAATCTTAAAGATATCAGGTGAAGATTACTCTTTGCCTAAGTAGAGAATAAGAATATAACCATAAGATAATTATAATCGACTTATAAAGGAAAGCAAAAGTAAGCCCCCACATGGCTCTCCTTCCATTCTTCCCCAGACTCTGTGCTTATCTTGTCTTCTCAGGCTGGGATTTCTACACTCTAACCAGGCTCATCCACCCTGACTTTGCCGACACCTGCTTCTGAGCCTTCATCCCATCTTTTTACAACAGCTGGAATGTTCTTGTTTCTAGTTGTGACTCCACAACTCACCTTGTCCTAAAACACTATGCAGGATACCCATTCAAACAGTTGCCTCATTTGCATTTTTAGGCATTCTTCACACACATCCGTCTCATCTTGTCCACTAGACTTAAGTTCTTGGAGAGAATTATAATTCTTCTTATCTTCCATTACATTTAGTCTTATCTGTCTTATCTTGAGCAGTTAGTTGGCAATATTTTTGATGCAAAAATAGACTTCTGACCAGAGTAGTTTAGTTTGAGCAAAACATAATCCTGGGCTGCTCAATGCTTTGCAACGCCTGCCTGTGGGAAGTAAAAGAAAGGTTGGAATGATATTTGATCCTCCCAAATACTCGAAATACAGAGAAGTCTAAATGTTGACCAAATTTTAGGTTACTTACAGATAAGCTTTCCACTTCAGTGATTTCAGAAATTGGGTGGATTGTTCTTTGTCTCATAAAGAATTCATTTTTAAGATGCTGATGGCCTCGGCTCTGGCTCACGGCCAGCTTCAGGAAGTGTGGTTCACAAACCATCAAGGCCTGTGCATACTCCGCATTCCTTGGGTAATGCAATTCTGGACCCAAATCGATTCCAGAAGTCTGATCTTCCGAGAGAAGCCAACACTCTGAGCTGGTTGAACAGCCTTCCTGGGCTCCCCCTGCTCACTACCTCAATCAGCCTGGAAGGGTTAAGCAGCCAATCAAGGAGCTAAGCGAGCAGTTTTGGTGAGACCAAAGTTGCAGGGATCTGAACAAGTTGATGAGCTTGGCAGCTTGTGTTTGAAGAATTTGTTTCATGTTTTGGATAAAGTCTGGGAATTTATCCTTCAAAATTCCTTAGATTTAGTAACATGTCAATGCACTGTGTTAATGCAAGGAGTTTTTCTTTCTCTTTTTTCCTTTCTTTTCTTTCTTTCTTTCTTTCTTTTTTTTTTTTAAGGTTAAAAGCCGCCTTCCTTTTTAAGTATGAGTAATCCATCCAAATCCTGCCTAAGGGAACAAAAGGGTTGCCGGTAATTTTCTCTTTCACAAAATGCAGAGACTTCCTCTCTGTCCTCTCCAAGTACCATTCTATGAACTGAAGGGAAATTACACTCCTCACCATTGAAAAAGAGATTATGCAAAATGAGAAGGTAAAGCCAATCACCATAATACAAATACAAATACCAGCTTAATTCCTTGCATGGTGGAGCCCTGTGCCTTTTCTTTCCAGATGTGGCTGTATATCCACATCTGTTTTTGTTTTTTTAAAAAAATTCTATTATCTGGTATTTTTAAGAGCTCACGGAGAATAGAATCTTCAGGAGGAACATCACAAGCTCCAGATCTTGCTAAACTCTCCTTTTTCCCTTAAATATGAAGTGCCTCAACTGAATTACCTCGCTGGGGGTACCAAAATCCAAGGTTTACTTTTTTAGGTAGTTCTTCCCCTTGATGGTTTAGGAGAAGGTTATTCAATTCTTCTTTCCTCTCTCACGTACACACATAACCACTTAAGGTGATTTCGTCTTCAGTGTAACAAACAAGGTGGCAGAGACTCTTCTATTTCCAACTCACACACTGGGATAGCTCGTGAGCCTTTGTGTGTTCTGTGGAACATTGCCAGTTCGTTTCTGGACCACAGCAAGGCAGGGCAACTTGAAATAACCCTTGGGTAGAACCAACCCTTTTAGACCTGGGGCTAATGGATGGAAGCTTGGCAATCCAAAAGTGTGAGTTCAAGTGTATTTTTCATTGAAGGCAAATTTATCTTCCAATGCTGCTTTTCCATGGTCAATATCGAGTCAATTTGCACGTCTTCAGAGTTGACACCAGTGTGCTGAAGGGAATGATGGGTAGTAGGTGGAGGCCAGCATGGGGGTAAATATTGGTCCTGGATTTTTAAAAATGTTGGTTCTCTCATTTATAAATTAATTAATTTACAATATTGACAGGTTCTGGCACTGCAATAGGCACTCTGCAAGAGGTTGGGGGTGATTGTAAATTTGAATTGTCCTCAAATTGTTTATAGTGTAGATATATTCTACGCTGTATGAGATATTCTACACAGAATGAGATATTCTGCAGCTTGTGCTGCAGTGCAGTATTATTTTGTTTGAAAGCACATGTACATAAAAATAGGGTGTAGGTTGTAGAGTCTATATGTGTTGGAATACAGGTTCAGCTGCATATAACCCCTTTTCATCCACAAAAACAATGGCTTAAATAAGACACATTTATTTTTCTTGCACAAAAATAAGTCTGTGATTAGCTAGTTGAAGGCTGATATTATGGCATCAGAAATCAACAGAAATCTGAGCTCCTTCTGTATCTTTGCACTGTTCCTGGATTCCACCTCATGATCCAAGAATTATCTACTTGTGCCTCAGCCATCACATGCTCATCTGGCCAGCAGGAAGGAGGAAGGGGGAAAAGAAGAGACAACCCCTCCCACTAAGAACAATTACCAACAGTATGCTAACACCCTATTGGCCAGAAATGTATCACATGGTCACACCCAGCTGCAAAGGAAGCTGGGAAAGGCAGTCTGTGTTGAGAGTTATTTTGCTAAGGAGGAAGAGAATAGAGTCATGAGTTTGGTTCCCAGCCATGCCATTTACCAGCTGTGTGACCTCTGGCAAATTGGTCATTTGAATCTCAGTTTTATTATCTCTCATATTGGGAAGATAATATCAATCTTATGTGGTTATATCATAGGGTTATGTAAGATTGTGACTTTATAATAGCTAGCAGCTTAACTGTACTCGCTTTCCGTGGTGGCAGTTGCTGTTTTCACAAGATGTGTAGGACAAAGAGGGGTGTGTCATGTCTGGGAATATCAAGAAAGGATCCATAAATGATTCTGTGATCTTTATTTAGTTAAAAACTGCATCAGAAACCAGAACTGTAACATTTGGCATAGATCTTTCTTATTTACTTTCTCACTTCTTATTTGGGAGCCTGTTTACCAGTTCCTGTCTATCAGCTACTCAGTATCTGCCTATCAGACCCTTTCTTTTAATTCCTACAGCTATCACACTACTTCAGGCCCTTAGTATTTTGTACAAGGACTGAGGCAATAGCCTCTTAACTGGTCTGCCTATTTTCAATTTGTTTTTGTTTTCTCAGCCCTCTTCCATGCCTCCACTCCCAAGAGTGATCTATTAAAATTGTAGGTACATGGTTCTTCATTGCTTGCGGAAAGAAGGAAAAATACCTTAGCGTGGAGTTCAGAAATTCAACCTACCTTTATAGCCTCATCTCCCGCTTGTCTCTCTATGGCCTGATACTGGGCACAGGGACTTTCATGCTGGTTTGCACTTTTTCGTGGTGTTCCTGAACCTATATTCTCCTTCCCTTTTCTTTCAACCAGCTAAATACCTGAAGACTGAGCCAATATGCTACTTCCTCCTTGAAGATTTCCCCTTGTCTCCTTGGGTAGATTTAAATATTTGTTTACCTATATGTTCCCCATACTCAATTTGAATTCAGTTACATTCAACAGATACTCTGGAGGGCTTTCTATATATTATTAACAGGTACCATGCATAGTTTTTGCCCTGAGGGAGCTCATAATTTAGTAGGGGAAAATAAATGTAAACAAATTATGATGCAGAGTGACTGTAATACATATATACGTATGTATATGTATGTGTGTATATATATGTGTGTGTGTGTGTGTGTGTGTGTGTATGTATGCTAAGTAGGCAGTTAGGCAATACAGAAGAAGGACTGATTATCTGGGAAACAGGTGGGGATAGAAGAAGAGAGGGTATAGGGAAATCTTTCCCAAGAAGATGATGCTCATATTGGGTTTTAAAGAAGGTATAGAAATTAATCAACAGAAAAGGGCAAGGGACAGAAGCTGAGGAGAACATCTGAAACAGAGGAAATAGTTGGATACCATTGTGTTGGGGAATTTTAAGCAGCTGAGCATGATTTGATAGCTAACCTAGATACCACTCCCAAAATACTATGTGCCAAGAATGGGGCCAAGTGTCTTATATTCATTATCTCCTTTTACCTTACAGACCCTGTGAATAAAGTTTGTCTCTAGTATATAAATATAAACACTGAGACTGAGAGTAGTTAAATCATTTGCTCAAGGTCAGATATTTAGTAAGGGATAGTAATAGCTTTTAGATAGCCACTTACCTGATTCCATTTTCTGATCCCTAAAAAACAATCATCAACATAAATGAAAAATGGACAGCTTTGGAGAGAAGCCTTACGAAATATGAAAATACAGTAGTTATTGGAAGAAAGATTACTAAATGAAATCTTAGCAAAATTGAAAGTGAAAAGATCTCTAATCTTTAGGAGACTTGAATTTGAATTACAGCTCTGCCACTTCTTAACTGTGTGTTTGGGCAAATCACTCTACCTCTCTGAGCTAGATTTTGCTCATCTCTCTAATGAGAGTAACCTTTGAGTGATTCAGAGAAGGCACCAAGAGGATTCTGGGTACTAGTAATGTTTAATTTCCTAATCAGACAATGATTATCTGAATGTGTCCACTCTGTAAAAAGTTATCAATTACACATTTGTGTGTATATATATTTCTGTATGTGTTTTAGATTTCAATAATACAGTTTATAAAGGAAAATAAAATAAGGGGAGTTGAATTTAACCACATTTATTATTTTTCTAGTTGAGTACTCAGTGGTGATACTTATTGATTCTTAACTGAAATCAAAGTATAAATGTCATATCAAAACACAAATATCATGAGAGGCTAGCCCATGATCTCTCTGGGGCAGCTGAAGAGTTAAAAAGAAATAAACTGGAATGGGGGCCTGTTGGTCAAACATGGCAGAGTGAACAGTGAACAGTGCTTATTACCACTTCTGGAACAGCAGAAGAATATAAAATGCACAAACCTACTGTGACAAAGAAAATGGGAGAATAGATGGCAGAAAATAAAAGTCAACATTTGGGAATTTATTTTTATTACTTTTTATTTTGAAATAGCTTAGTATTCATGAGCAGTTGCAAAAATAGTACAGAAAGGTCCTGTGTTTCCTATACCCAGTTTTGCCCTAATGACATGTTTTTTTCTTAGTAGTAAGATGACATCGTAATGAGTACAATTTACATAACCATAGTACATTGTGAAAACCAGGAAATTGACATTGGTACAATATTGTTACTTAAGTACAAATCTTATTTGGATTTCACCAATTTTTATATTCACTCTTTTCTTTTGGCGCACAGTTCTGGGAAATTGTATCATATGTTAGATTTGATGAACAATTGCCAAAATTAGGATAGAGAACGATTCCATCACTACAAAGAAATTGTCTCACGTTACACCTTAATAGTTACATACCCTTTCCTCAGCCCCTGATCACCACTGATCTGATCTGTAACACTATAATTTTATCATTGTGAGGATGTTATACTCATAGAATTGTACAGTATATAAATCTTTGATAATGGCTTTTTAAATCAAGTTGCTACATGTATCAACAGTTTGTTCTTTTTTTGTTGAATAGCATTCCTTGATATGAATGTACTATTCAGCTGTTGAAATAAATTTGTGTTGTTTCCAGTTTTTGCCTATTATGAGTAGAGTTGCTATAAACATGGATTTTTGTGTGGATTTTTTGTATGGATTTTTGTGTGAACATAACTTTTTATTTTTCTAGGGCACATACCCAGGAATATGACTGCTAGATAAAGTCTGAGACTTTGGGCTAAGTTGCTCTTCATGCATCTCTGCAGAAGGCTCTTTATGGGGAAAGGAAAGGGAAACCTTGAAGACACTTTTCCGTACTCTGACTCACTATCCAATACCTTTCCACTCCTAGGCCTTCCCCCTCCTCCTCTCCCCAATCTTAGGATCCATAGAACTGTCAGAGACTTTTGTTTGGAGCTTCCTCAATAGTGGAACTACCCCTATTTCTGTGCTGATCCACCTGACCCATGGCTAGTGCACTGTTCTATGGGAGAAATGAAACACAGAAGAATTGGTGCTTTCTCTGGTTTGAACCTCTTGCCTCTGTCATCACAATAAATGCTTTAGTGTTTATCCTTTCATTTTTGAATCGTTGCTTTACTTGGCTTCTCTGACACCTGACAGCTCAGAGTGTTTTCTAAGACTAGCTATGGTCCTCACAATGATGGATTGTATCGACTAATTATCAAATATGGAATAAGTCTTGCCTTCTTGGAATAAATCCAATTTGGCCATGTGTGTGTTATTTTTTTTTTAATGTATTTCTGCATTTGAATCAATACTATTTTGATGAAGATTTTTCTGCATCTCAGTTCAAGAAAGATATTGGTCTGCAGTTTTCTTTCTATTTTTTAAAATTATGAATTCAGTTTTTCTATTATTAGACTATATAGATTATTTTATCTTGGGTGAGTTTGATAGTGTGCTGTTTTTGAGAATCAGTCAATTTCATCTAAATTGTCAAATTTATGTTTTTAGTAATATTTGTAGTATTTTCTTATTATTCTTTTAATGTCTGTTGGGTCTGTAGTGATATCCCCTCTTTCATTCTCAGTATTGGTAATATGTGTCTTTTCTCTTTTTCAATTTGTCAGTCTGCTGGAGGTTTATCAACTTCACTAATTTTTTTCAAAGGATCTGCTTTAGATTTGATTGATTTTCTCTCTTATTATAGTTTCTTTATTGTTTTGTTTGAGATTTTATTAGTTTTGACCTTATCTTTATCACTTCCTTCCTTCTGCTTGTTTTTTTTTGTTGTTGTTGTTGTTGTTTGTTTGTTTGTTTTGCTTTGTTTTGTTTCTTGAGGAGGGATTTTAGATTATTTATTTGACACACTTTTTTCTTTTACAATATAAGCAGTTAATGCTACACATTTCCTTGTCAGGACTGCTTTTGCTGCATCCCATGTATTTTAATATATCATATTTTCATTTCATTACAGTTCAATATATTTTTTAATTTTAAATTTGTTTTGAGATTTTCAGTTTGAGCCTTGATCATTTAGAAATTTGTTGTTTACTTTCCAAGTGTTTGGAATTTTCTGTTATATTTCTTTTATTAATTCTACTTTGATTTAATGATGGTAAGAGAACACAATTTGCATGATTCTAATTCTTTTAAATTTGTTAATGTTTATGTTATAAATGTTCCATGAACACTTGAAAAGTATGTGTAGTCTTTTGTCTTTGGGTGGAGTGTTTATAAATGTCAATTTGATCCTATTAATTGAAATTATTGTTCAGTTCTTCTAGATCCATGCTAACATTTTGTATCATAATTTTCCTTGAGAGAGGGGTCTGAAGTCTCCAACCGTATTTGTGAATTTTTCTCTCTCCATTCAGCTATAGTAGTTTTTGCTTCATGCATTTTGTTACCAAATTGATTCTTTTATCATTTATGTAATGGCCTTATATGTGCCTAGTAATTTTCTTTGTCCTGTAGTCTATCTTATCTTATATTAATATAGCCACTTCAGCTTTCTTTTTATTAGTGTTTTCATGGTATTTTTCTTATTCTTTCACCTTATTTTTAATCTACTGCTGTAATTATATTCAAAGTGACTTTATAAACAGGTTATAGTTGGATCATGTCTGCCTTCCCCTGTTTATTTGTATTTTAATTCATCCATTCAGTCTCTTTCCTTTAATTGCTATCTTTAGATGACTTATCTTTGTAAATTTACTCATATATTAGGATTTAAATTTGCAAATTTAATATTTTGCTTTGTCTTTATTCTCTCTTTTATCATTTCTCTGTTTTCCTTTTTTTGTCTTCATAGGAATACGGAAACATTTTTAAGAATCCATTTTGATTTATCTATATTGTTTTTTAATATACTCATTTCTATAATTTAAATGGTTTTATAGGAATTACAATATACATACATAGTCTCTTTGCAGTCTACTATCAACATTTTACCATTTCAGATAAAATTATAAATACCTTATTACTCTCAGTTCCTTTTTTCCTCAGTCTTTTATGATATTGTTATCCTAAATGTTACATTATAACATATTATGACAATGTTATAATTTTACTTAGTTAATTGACTTTCAAATAAAATTGTAATAAGCTAAAGAGGGAATAACCTATTCTATTTATCCATATATTGCTCTTTATACTGCTTTTCTTTATTCCTGATGCTCATAGTTTCCTTTTATTATTATTTCTTTTCTGTCTGAAAAATTTCATCAGCTGTGCTTTTAGAGTAAGTCTGCTATCAAATTCTCTTTGATTTCCTTCATCTGAAAATAATTTTATTTTTACTAGCTAGATAATCCTGGAGTGATAGTTCTTTTGTTTTTCCCTGCATTATTTGAAAAATGGTGTGCCATTTCCTTATGGCATTCATAATTTCGGATGAGAAATCTGCTGTTATTCAAATTGTTTTTTCTTGTAGGTAATGCATAATTTCTCTCTCTCTACTTTCAAGATTATTTTCTTTGTCTTTAGTTTCCAAATGTTTTATTATGATGTGTCTTGACATCAATTTCTTTGGGATTATTTTGTTTGGGGTTCACTCAACTTTTTGAACAATAGGTTTATGTCTTTTCCAAAATATGGAAAGTTTTCAAATATTCTTTCAGCTTCATTCTCTTTCTCCTCTCCTGTTGTGACTCTGATGACACAGATATTATATTATTTGTTATTACACACTTATGCTCTCTCTCCCCTCTCTCTGCAAGTTATAGGCTCCAATAATTTACAAGTGAGCCCAAGAAAATGATAATCCTCATGTTATACAACATATAAGGCCAGATATCTTTCCAACTGGTATTAAGAAAGAAATATACCCTTATTTCTAAAATAAAGATGAAAACATTACCAAAAAGCAAAACTGTAGGCCTATTTGATTTATAAACATAAGTGCAGAGTTCTAAATAAACTGTAAATTAACTGAAATAAATAATGTAAAGAAACAATGGATCAATACTCTATATGATTTTTACTTGAAATTTAAAGGAAAAAATGACTATCTCAGTAGATTCTGAAAAGAAATGCAATGAAGTTTGAAATCTATTTATTATTAAAACTATCAAATAACAAGGAATTAAAGGAACATCCTTAACATGATAAAGGATATAAAAATATACATCAAGCATAATATTCAACAGGAAAACTTTAGATATATTTTCTCTAATGTCAGGAGTAAAACAAGGATGCCCACTATCATTGTTATAGCTCAACAAAGTATTAGAGGTCCTTGTCAATATAATTAAAACTAGAAAAGACACAAAAGATATAAAGTTAGAAAGAGAAAAGATAAAACTCTTATTATTCACAGATAATAAGATTATATGCAAAGAAAATATTAAATGAAGTTATTAGGACTAATAAGAGGGTTCTGTAAAAATGATAGTGTTCTTCTACATAAGTAATAAACAGCTACATAAAAATGAAAAACACAGTACCATTCAAAAAGGCACAAAAATCTATGAAGTATCTAAAAATTAATGAAACTTTAGTGTTTCATGTGGAAATTTTAAATACCCAAAAGGAGCTATATGAAGAGTTACATTATGTTTAAATGAATTAATATTGTCAATATATAATTTTCTTTCAAATTTATCAAAATTCAATGAAATTTAACTTAAAATTAATTAAATTTTCCATGAGATAATTTTGAAAAAATCAACAAAATGAAGCAACAGTGAATATTTAAAATTAGAAGTTCATAAATGAACGAGCACATGACTAAATTAATTTCATAAAAGAGCAAAGAAATATAATGACCATATGACTTATCAAATATGAAGATATGCTATAAAGCGTAGGAATTTAAAACAAAAGTGTGATACTCGTATAGAAATAGACAAATAAAACATAATATAGACAGTTTAAATATCAACCATGTATCTATAGAAATAATATATTACGGAAGTGCCAGCAAAATCAGTGAAGAAAGGATTAATTATAAAGTAGATGGTACAGGGAAAATTGGCTCATTTTATGCAGAAAAGGAAAGTTGGGTTTTTACTGCATGCCATTTCCAAATGTGAATGGCAGATGAATTAAAGACCTACATGTAAAAGGTAAAAGTGTAAAGCTAATAGAAAACAAAAAAACAAACAAACCACTACAGACTAGTTTTATGACCTGGAAATGAGGAAGGACTTCTTAAACAAGACCACAAAAGCACAAAACAAATCATGGAAAATTTGTAAATTGGAGTGAAACCACTTTGAAAAAATGTTTGGCAGTTTCTTATAAAATTAAACATATGATTACCATATGACCCAGCAATTCCACTCCTAGGTATTTACCCCCAGTAAATTAAAACATATGTCCACAGAAAAACTTGTACATAAATATTCTTAGTACTTTTTTATATAAAAGCTTCAAACTGGAAACAACCCAAATGTCCATTAGAAAGAGAATGGATAAAAACATGGATATATTCAATGTCAATATAACTCAAATACCTAATTCTGAGTAAAATAAGCAATACAAAAGGGTAAATATGGTATGCATATGAATGTATATGAATTTCGAGAACACACTAAACCAATCTGCAGTAATAGAAAGTAGATCAATCATTTCCTGAGGCCAGGGATGAGGGTTAAGTATTGTTTTTAAAGGGATATGAGGAAACTTTTTGAAGCAATGGACATGTTTTATGTCATGATTGTGTGGTGGTTATGTGGGTCATTAATTGGTCAAAAATAATTAAACTTTATACTGTAAGGGTGAAATTTACTGTATGTAACTTTTACCTCAATGAAATTGGTTTAAAAACAACAAATTATTTCATAAAGCAGACAAAAATATACAATGGGGAAAAGAATCTTTCTTCAATAAATGGTGCTGGGAAAACTGGATAGCTACATGCAGAAGAATGAATCAGGATCCCTACCTCTCGCCTCTCACAAAAATACATTCAAGATGGATAACAGATTTAAACCTAAGGCATGAAACCTTAAGAATCCAAGAAGAAGAGGTTGAGAAAACCCTTTCAGACATTGGCCTAGGTAAAGAATTCTTGAAGAAGACCCCCAAAGCAATCACTGCAGCAACAAAAATAAACAAATGGGACCTGATCAAATTAAAAAGCTTCTGCACAGCCAAGGAAACTATCATTAGAGCAAATAGACTACCTACAGAATGGGAGAAAATATTTGCTCTCTATACTTCTGATAAAGGTCTGATAACAAGAATCTATCTAGAGCTTAAAAGTATTAACAAGAAAAAAATCAGACAACCCCATCAAGAAATGGGCAATGGAAATGAACAGAAACTTTTCTAAAGAAGACAGAATACTGGCCAGCAAACATATTAAAAAATGCTCAACATTACTAATCATTATAGAAATGCAAATCAAAACCACAATGAGAAATCATCTAACCCCAGTGAGATTGGCCTGTATCAAGAAATCCCAAAACAACAAATGCTGGCCAGGATGTGGAAAGACAGGAACACTCTTACACTGCTGGTGGGACTGCAAATTAGTGCAACCTTTGTGGAAAAGAATTTGGAGATATCTCAAAGAGCTAAAAATAGAAATACCATTCGAGCCAGCAATAGCATTATTAGGCATCTACCCAAAGGAGCATAAGACATTCTATTATAAATATATCTGCACCCAAATGTTTATGGCAGCACAATTCACTATTGCAAGGATGTGGAAACAATCCAAGTGTTTGTCAATTCATGAGTGGATTATTAAAATTTGGTATATGTTTACAATGGAATATTACTCAATTCTAAGAAATGACAGCAAGTTAGCACTGCTTATATTATCCTGGATTGAACTTAAGCCCATTATCCAAAGTGAGGTGACACAAGATCAGAATAATGGGCTCCACATATACTCACCATCAAATTGGTACTGACTGATTAACACTATGGTGCTCAAAGGATGGTGGTGTTCACCAGGGATTTGGGGGTTGGTGGGGTAGTCCCACATCTGAGGGATGTGGTGAACATTGTGGAGGGGAAGGGCATACCTCCAACCCTTTCTAGGGAGAGGCAAGGATATAAAATGTACCCAAAATGTTAAGAGAAAAAGAAAAACAAACATTTGTTGGGTGTGGGGCAGGTGGGAAGGGGGAGGAAGGGATGGACATATACATACATAGTGGGTGTGATGCTCACCGTCTGGGGGATGGACACGCTTGAAGCCCTGACTCGAGGGGGGAGGGGAGACAAGGGCAATGTATGTAACCTTAACATTTGTATTCCCATAATATGCTGAAATTTAAAAAAGCAAATTAAAAAGCAAAAACTGATGAATCTGATTATATCAAAATACATTATTATTCTGAAAAGAACACCATAAACAAAATTATTATTAATAGAAGTACATTTTGTATCAGATTGGTGACAGATTGGGAGAAGGTATTTCAATGTCAAAAACTGATGAGATTAATATCTACATTAGTCAAATAGTCAAAAAACTTTGCTAACAACAATGAAAATAAGAAAACAATAGAAAAAAGGGAAAAGGTAATAAGTTAGAAATTCACAGGGGGGAAGGTTTACATAACCAATAAATATATAAGGAAATGCTCGACTTCACTAGTAATTAGAAAAATAAAATCAAAACAAAAATATAAAGTCGTGTAATGCCAAATGTTTAACTAGAATGAGAGAAATGAGAATCATCATGTTGCTTACTGTAATAGACTGGTATAGTCACTCTAGAGATGAATCTAGCAGTATTTCAATCAATAAATATTGGAGTGCTAACAGTGGGCCAGATACTAGTCCTAAGTGCTGAGGAAATCAGCAGTGACTGAACAAAACATATACTTTGTATTTTGATATAGTCAGATTCATCACTTTTTACTTTTTAAATTTGTTCTTTTTAAAACAACTTCATTGAGGTATAACTTATCTACAGTAAAATGCACCTTTAAAGTATGTGGTACATTTGCTTTCTTTAAGCTTATAGTCTAGTGGCGAGAGAACACAACAAACAAATTAAAAAGTAAAATTGCAGTATGTTAAATGAACATAACAGATTTGGAAAAAATAAAGACAGAATAAGGATGTAGAAGGTGGCAAAAGGAAAAAGGAACAGTTTTAATTTTAACACATTGATAACCACACTAGAAAAAAATTTTTTTTCTCTTGGGGCCATGGTGTTTTATTACAAAAATAGAATAAAAGCTTTGAAAATGAAATGATTCTTTCTAATTTAATGAAAAATATGATATTTTTTATTGTTCTGTGTGCATGAGTTATATGCAACTTGAAAAATAGTTCTCATGGCTCCCAAGGTGAAGAAGTGTGCGCATTACATAGGCGTCATGAGGCCTTAGGCGTGATTTAAAAACTAGCGTGAGTTAAATACAACTCACATGGCAGTTAATGTGTTAAATTTGGTAGTAGGGAAGACCCCATTGAGAAGGAGACATTTGAGCGAGTGATACCTCCTGTGCATATGCTGGGGAAGAGAGTCCTAGGCAGTTAACAGCAAGCACAAAGGCCTGGGTTGGGAGCATGCCAAAGATTTTTAATGAACAGACAGGTTATAAAATGAAGAAGGAAATGAAGAGAAGAAAAAGAGGAAATGAAATAAAAGAGGTAAATGGGAGCAGAGAGAGGACTTTGGTTTCACTCTGAATAGGAGGGGAAGCCATTTGAGGGTTTTGTGGAGAGGTCCTTATAGATATTAGCTATGTATGTGGCCTAGAATACAGCAATTTCACCACTGGGTAAATTTCCCAGAAACACCAGTGAACAGATGTCTCAGAAGACACACACAGAAATGTTTTCCTCAGCACTTTTTTTTTTTTTTGGTAAGAATGAAGAATGGAAAGTAACTGAGGCATCCTCTACAGGGGGAATGAATGAGTGAAACTTGAAATAGAAGCAACGAACAAGAGTACACATAGCTTCATCGATAGATCTAAATGTGTTGACTGAAAAATAAAAAGAAACAGAATGAGATCTATTGCCCAATATAATGTGAGTATATATAAAATACATATACAAAATGCAATACTGAATATTTTCAAAGACACAAATATCCAAGGACGTTGACCAATTAAAGTGGGTGTTTATGAGGAATTAGTGAGAAAAAAATGAGAATTGAGTTGTAAAAAAATAAATAAATACATATTTAGAAAAAGAAAAGGATATGGGGTGGCAAAAAAATAAAAATCTCATTTACAATTCTATATATCCTCAGACAGAACCAGCAGCCTACTGCTTCTCTTCTTAAAAACTTTTACAAGGAATTTCCAATATTAAAAACATATATTGAATAATGCAGTGAATGACTCACCACGTAGCTGTCATCCAGCCCTCCTATTCATTAATCTATGGCCAATCCCTGTAGATTCACAACCTATCCACTTTTCTACTCATTTTTATTTACTTTCTGAGCATTTTTAAATCAACATTTTATGCACCCATTTTATGTGTACATTTTGATGAATTCTGAGTATAATCAAGTTATAGAACATTTCCATCACTAGGCCCCGTTCCAGTCAATATCCTACTACCACCTCCAGGCAACGAACAATCTGCTTTCTGTCACTGTAGATTAGATTTGTCTTTTCAAGACTTATTCTCAAAAACAACATGAATTGTTCATTGTGTTCATGTTTTCCTTTAAATTCTTGGACGTATCTATAATCTCTTAAAGTGTTTTCTGCTAATTTTACCTATATATCATTTCTAGATCTGTTTTTAAAGCCTGATTATTCTCCTGGACATGGGTCACACAGTCACATTTTTTTTGTTTTTAATGTGAGACATTTACAATACTACTTGTTGAGTGTCAGCATTTTGTTGTCTTTATATAAGATGTTGGGCTTTATTCTGGAACGCAGTTAATTTGCTTCCAGAACAACTTTATCCTTTAAGGACTGTTTTTAAAGCTTTGCTAGAGTGGTTTTGGAACATTTATTCTAGGGTGATTTTCACCCCACTATTAAGACATAACTTTTTTGTGGTTTCTATAGAATTCTCCAACTGTTTAATGAGGTCTCTTTTGTCTTGATGGAATTTGAACGTTTCCCAGTTCTGTGAGAGCCCTGGTAACTGCTCAGTTTATAGCCCCCTGGAAATTGATCATTCCTTAGCAGTTGTTCTTTACTCAGCTTTATGTGGTCCTACCCTATGCATTCACGATTAGTATTCATACAAAAGTCAAGGAGAATCCTTTCCAGATTTGCGGAACTTCTTTGTCAGCATAATGCCTTTCTCTCAAGTACTCCGACCTGTATATTCCAGCCACTCCAAACTTGGATATCTGTCTTTTTAATTCTCAGTAAGAATTCTGTTCTGCTGAACAACTCACCTCTCAGTTTTATATTCTGGAATGTTTCTCAAGTCAGAAAGCAAAGGTAACTGTTGGGTTTGCCTTGTTTTATCTCCTCTCTTAAGGTCACAATCTGTATGTGCATTATATTTGCTTCCTATATTTTGACCAATCTTATGGCTATTTAAAGTGAGAAAGCTCGTCTGATACCATTTACCTTCTCATAGCCAAAAGCAAAAATCTCTGGTAGCTAGCTCTCTAGAAGAAAATGTAATCTGTAACAAGGGCCACTGGTATATACTCCTCTATGATCTCAATTATTTTTATAAGTATAGAACTATACAAATTTATGATTGTGCCATGGTTTAAACTTTTCTTATGGTATTTTGAGGCTAATCTCAGAGGTAGTTTCTTTGTAAATATTTTACTGTGTACCTTTAAAAGATGAAGACTCTTAGCAAAATAATCACAGTTCTATTATCATAGCTAAAAAATATTCAACAATAATTCAAATATCCAATGTTCAAATTTCCAATTGCTTCATAGATGTCTTAATTTTTTTTTTATAGTTTTTAAAAGATTCAGGATTCAAATAAGATTCACAAATTATAATTTTTGATCTGTTTTTAAGCCTCTTTTAAACTCCATGTTAAATGTCCATGTCTTTTGTTTTTCTCTTCAAATATATTGTTTTTGAAAAATCTGGATGTTTGTCTTGCTTGTCCTGGGTGTTTATCACTGCATGAATTTTGCTGATTGCGTCCCCATGGTGCAGTTGCTGTTGTTTGGGCATGTCTGTTCTGAAACTCATACTGAAATTTGATTCCAATATGTCAGTGTTGGGAGGTTGGGGCCTAGTGGTAGGTGTTTGCATCACAGGGGCACCGCCCTCATGAATAGGTTGATGCTATCTCTCTCTCCCTGGAGTGAATTCTTTCAGGAATGGATTAGTTCCCATAATAGCAAGTTGTTATAAAATGAGACCAACCTCTTATGTGTGTCTTTTTGCCTCTTTGTTTTATAACTTAACCAATCTTAAGTATTCTGTTATAGCAACAGAAAACAGACTAAGACAGTAGTTTAACACATTCCTTTGTTAAATGCTCCCTGTAAATTGGTAGTTGAAAAGTGACAATTTACAGTAATTCATGTTCCCATTCATTAACATATTGTCCCTCATTTTTTTTATTCAACTAATATATTTATTAAAAACCTCCTGTGAACCAAGAAATGTAATATAATTAACATTATAGGAAAGCAGTAGAGACTTTTGACAAGTGAGAGTTTTCAGGTAAACTTGTGAAAACAAGATACGTTAATATATAGTTAGGCAGGTCAAAGGGGCAAGCAACTTTCCAAATAAGTAGACTGTAAAAGCAACAAACATATTACAGCTCTAAGCAATTCACATATATTAGCTCAGCTAATCATCACAAGAACTCATTGAGGTGGGCACTATTAGTATTCCCATTTTACAGATGAGGAACCAAGGCTCAGAGAGGTTAAGTGATTTACTCCCTAAGGCACCTGAGTAGACAGTGGTATAGCCTACATTCAAATGCAGTAAGGAAAAGGTTGAATTGCTTTGTTATATAGTCTCTCTGGGCCCCATGTTAGGGAGGACTTGCCTATGCAAAGAACACAGGATTAGCATACCTGCACATGTTTATTAAAGTTCTACTTTTATCATCTGTAGTTTTATAGATTTTCTCAATTAATGAATTGGACATTTCTTGGCCTCACTCTTTGATTCTTTACAGTTTTTCTCTTGCTATTGTGTTTAGCCTACATCTTAACTTCTTCAGGTAAGTCAGTTTGCTGTTGACCTTGCAATTATTTGGCAAATGTCACTGTCCAGATTCTTCTGCAGGATATAAAGGAATGGCCGTAGGATACATCACCCTGTTTATAGCACGAAAATGCTTTCTGAAGGATTCCTAGGAAACCATGAAGACCAAACCATGGAGGCACATGGCAATATGTATGTTGAAATGTTTCAGTATATGCATGCTTGTGTGATCTTTGCTTTGATTATGTTGCTCTCTAAGACTTATTGGTCTCCTTTTAGCTGCTTATATACAGAGTTAACTGGTTCAGTCTGAGAGTCCAAGAGGCCTTTCTAAAGTTCCATTTCTACTTACAAGCAACTCAGTGCACTGGTAGAACCCTGGATCTCAATCACAAGCCATGGAGTCAGGGTCCGGCTCTCATTCCAAGGTTTGGTGAGCCACAACTGCCTGAACCTTTGTTTCCATATCTTTAAAACAGAAATATCAATACCTGTTTTGACCAACTCACAGGGTGGTTATAAAGAACAAATGGGTTGATATATTAATATTTGAAATTGGTATATAATACTACTGTCCAATAGAAATACAATGTGAGCCATGTATGTAATTTAAATGTTTCTAAACTGCATTAAATAAAAGTAAGGAGAAACCAGTGAACTTAATTTTAATGATATATTTTATTTAACCCAACATAACCAAGATATTATCATTTAAAATGTTAATGGGATATTTTACATTTTCTTTATTCCTACTAAGTTTATGAAATCAAGTGTATTTTATACTTGCAGCATATCTCAATTTGGATGCTAAATTTTCATCAGAAATACTTGATATATATTGAGATTTCATGATAGTTAAAATTTGTTGAGTAAATTAACATCCCCAAATTTCCCCAAAGTTTTTAAGTAACTGAATCAAGTATCAGTTTTGAAATTAAAATTAATTAAAGTTAAATAAAATTGGAAATTCAGTTCCTCAGTCAAATCAGCCACATTTTAAGTGCTTAATGGCCATCCACGCCTGTGGCTACCATATTAGACAGGGCTGCTCTATGAACTGTTGAGCTCTGCACAAATGACGACTTTTGCTGAAGTTCTAAAATCTCAGTTGGATGCTACACTGTTTGTGTCACGTTAGTCCTCCACACGAGAGAAAAGAATTTCCTTTACTTTGACCCATAAACGAATTGCCAAAGGAAAACCTCCCAGTTTCCTGACAACTGGACAACAGATTGCTTCCATTTCAGTAATCAGGATTCATTTTATCTAAGAATCACTACACATTCTGGGAAATAAATACATTTCTAAGAGGGGAGGGAAGATGACCAAAATAGATTGTTTTTAAAGAGCTGAAAAATTGATTCCTGGTAGTAATGCAGTCTGGAATACACAAAACCATTAGCACAGGGGAGCCCACACAGCGAGGTCAGCGTCTATTCTGAGCCAGGGAGAATCAAGCTCCATGCAACCCCAGTGCATTGCCATGGGAAGACTGTGATTCTGGGTAAGGCCAAACCCATCATCTCAGGATAAGGACCATCTTAGAAGGTCACCTCACATGGCAGGGATCTGACAGTAGAAGTGAGTCAGGGCATCAGGGCAATGACCCAGGACACTCTAACCCCAAGAATTTTTTTTGTGAATTCATTATAAAAGTGAGTACTGAAATATTTATCTTCTTCTTAGTTGAATAACAGAATAGGAACTTTTCACAGCTATTTCTTACCTCTCTAGGGGATCATTGATTGGAAAGAATCCACTGCCTTCCGTCAGGTTGGATTGTTTTACCTGGCACTCACCATGTCCCAGACATTATTCTAAGCTTACTTACATTAACTAATTTAACTCTTACAACAGTCTTATCAGATGGATATTCTTATGATCCCCAGTTTACAGATGAGGAAACTGAGGCAGGCAGAGGTTAAATAGCTTGCACAAAATCACATGGCTAATAAATGATGGGTAGGGGATATGAACCCAAACAGCCTAGGTTTTTGAGCAATCCATAGACCCCATGGCCCATGCTACTTGCTACTGGATATGGATCCCAGGCTAGACCTCCAAGCCCAGCTCAGAGAACTGAACCATGCAGCCAGTTACTAGAGATGCAGATGCCACCTTCTCTAATGAACTGGTGGAATCAACGGAAAGCTCAGAAACCCATTTGCCTTTATAGCTGCGCCCTGGGCTTCTAGAGAGCTCTCTATCTGCATGCCTCCTATCCAAAGTCTACTCAACCTTCAAGGTTCAGCTCAACACAAACTTTCACTGGGTTTCCTAAATCTCCAGAGTCAGCACTACTTTTTTCCATTTCTCTCAAACTTTTACTTCTTAATCTGGAATATTGCAGTTTTTCTAAAGCTGCCTTGAATTACAGTGTTGTCTTTCCTCTCCTGGGTTGGGAACCCTTGGAGGATAGGAAGTGTATCTAATTCATTTTTGTATCCCTCACAGCACCTAGCACATTGTTTTTGCCTTTTAGGTACTTAGTAAATATTCATTAACCTAATTTGAATAGAAATATAATATATTACAAAATGCACTATACCACTATAGTGTTTCAAGGGTTTCAAGAAATTTGAATTCTAAACCTAATTCTGTCACCAATTAGCTATATACATTTAGGCAATTTATTTAACCTCTCTGAGCCTTAGTTGTCTCTTCTATAATCAGGTAAGATAATCTCTAAGGCCTCATGGCATTTATGGAATAGGCTATTATTTGCTCTGAATTTATGTACACAAATGGTTTTTAAACAAGTCCCTGAGGGGTGTTTCATATATTCTGAAATCACTTCTGGTAAAGACCCTCAGCTGAAGAAGGGTGGAGGGCCCATTCCACCACCTGGGGCAGTAGAAGTCCCTGAGTTGTGCTGTCTTGGGGAAGGCGATTGATTATAAAGGAAGAGAATACTGTTAAATAACAAAGCATCAGCCTCATCAAAATACATGCATAAAGCTAAGTCTTGATGTAGAATAATACATTAAGAATTAGTAGAAAAGCCCCAAATTATTGCTGAAATTTTCAAAACATGATTATTTTTGAATAGGTAATACATGTGCACAGTATGAAATTAAGAGATTTTAAAAACGTTTGTTGGAAATATCTATTTTGTCTTTTTCAAGGCCATTACTTATTTGGATTAAAAGTTTACTTCCTTATTGAAGTGGAAATATTGCTTAGACTGTCTGATATTATAACACCTAGACTAAAGGCCAGACCCCTCCATGCCTCCTTGCATTAAATAGTTTGATGGCAGGTGAAATGTCAGTGTCTTGATGCTGAACCAGTGAACAAAGTAGGGGTGAAACCGTTATCCCCATTATGCAGAATGGGAAGCCAAAGCCTAGAAACAGGACATAGTTTAGAGTTTAGTCAAGGTCACCTAGAGGGTCACTGACCAGATACAGTTTGAAAAGCCAGCTAGCCGGACTGCCTACTTTTCATGGGCTTTATTCATCTTTCTTCTTGTCTTCCTGCCCAGCTTAGTTTCTCTGAAAGAGGAGCACGCAGCTGTTCTGGGGTCAGGACAGGCTCACCTGATTGCTTAGTGCCTGCCTGCACAGGTAAGAATGTTCCTCCGGCAGAGGCTTGTGATGATGTCAGGGGAGAGTCAGGTTCCCTTTGGAGAGCAGACTGTTGGGATCTTTGTTCCCAAAGGGTCCCATTTCCTCACGTTTATTGAATCCTCTCAATCACAGACTTGATCATTGGGTCCCAGGAAGTAGGGGCTGGCTAAACAGAGAACAGGCAAAATTGAACTTGATTTACTCTTGATAAGAGAATCAAAGGAAGTTAACTTTTTACCCATTCTCCTCTCAAAGCTATCAAAAGAATTATGGAATCTATTCAAGATCAAATGCTGAAGTTCTTCACAAAGGTGCTCACAATGAATTAGTTTGCAGATGTTCACCCCTCTTCAGAACAGTACAGAAATTGGAGGGGCGACTTTCTCCTCCGTGCATGGCTCTGTGATCTTTTCTCCCTGCATTCTTTGTCTCTGCCACTTTGTACCCACTGTACGTGTTCTACCTGGCAGAGTCCACCTGAGGAGCCCAAACCCGAATGCAGATGTAGGCACCTTCCTGTTCTGTCCAAATCAGAGACTGGAAAGACAGTTTGACGAGGTGAGTTTGGATCTGATTCTGGAGAAAGACACCAGTCTCCCAGGAGGCCCAAGATGTCTTCCTCTCTCCACTACAGAACGGCCTCTCTGCATTTGAGAAGACACTGTCTTTATTGTTAGTACTCCCGACTGGCTCCAATCAACACATTTCTTTAACTCCTTTAAACAAGCTTGTTAGAGCTGTCTACAATGCCACGAGGTTCCAACTTCCTCTGATTAATTAGGAGTCTTAGAAATGTGTGAGTGTGTTGTAGAAACTGTGTTTTGGGTGATCATAGCGAGATCACTGATTAAATATTTAATGGTGAGCTATTTTCTATGCTAAAGGTAGATTGGGGAAAGAGGCTGTTTACTAGCCACGAATGTGAATTTCCATCTCTAGTCCTTTTGGATGTATGTCACTACCCTACTTGCCACCAATGCCCCAACCCCACCCCCTCACTTTCAGCCAAATAAGAAATGAAAGAAGCAACCTTATGGCAGACACATTGTTCTTCAGACAAGTACCTAAAGGAGGTGACTAAAATTATCCAGGTGACTTGGATCCCAGGCTCCCTTCGGAGGAGAAAGCTTTTGGGCTTTTTGCCACAATAATTCATTACACATGGCAAAAATACTTGTCATCCAACACCCTGTTGAGCCTTCTGCATCCCTGTTTGCAGAGCTAATGCTAAAATCTAGTACATTCCAGTGAACCTAGCCTGAGCCTGGGTGTTTCTCCATGTCTTTAACTACCCATTTGCTGTTTGGTCTACAGGTTGCTAATCTCATCTCCTTTATTTTGCATCTTATAATTTTATTGTCAGATGCAACCTTGTCCCAAAGTCTGGGACTGTCACTCATATAAATCTTCTCCAGTTTCCTCATTATAGTTCATTGATTCATCTACCCAATAAATATTTATTTGTAATCTCTGTGCGAGGTGTTGAGTATAATGTTTGTCTCATTCATCCAAGGAGAAAAATATTATATCCCCTTCTTGCCTTGGGAGTGTCCTGCCTAACCTGGGCAGTGGTCATGGAACAAGAAGCTGCGAATGTGACTAGTGTCATGCTGACATACAGGGAGTGTTGGGAAGAAACTAGAAGAGACCTAACCAAGACTGCAGGCCAGGAAAGGCCTCCCAGAGAAAGCACCATTTATTTTTTTTTCTCTTTTTTTTTTTTTATTTTGGCATATTATGGGGGTACAGATTTTAAGGTTTCAATAAATGCCCATTTCCCCCCCTCTCCCCAAAAGTCTGAGTCTCCATCATGACCATCCCCCAGATGGGCAAGCACCATTTAATGAGATCGGAAAGAAAAGAATGAGAAAGGAAAAGATCCTAGGTACAGAGGAATAATATGTGGGAAAGTTCTGAGGCAGAAAGGAGGATGGCATGGTTCCAAGTAATAGAAGACCAGTGTGGCCGGAGCATAACTATAGGTGATATTAACTTGGCATATTACGTACCTGGCAATGTTCAGAGCAGTTTCATGTATTTAGCCTTAATAACAAGTCTATGATGAGGAAACTGAGAACACAGAGAAGTTAAGCGATTTGCTCAAGGCCACACAGCTAGTAAATTTCACATCTGGGATACAAGCCAAGACAATCTGGCACCAACTCTGTCCTCTGAATGCAGGACCAAACTGCAGATAGAGTGCGGGGAGTGCAGACAGGGACCTCTTCACACAAATCAGGAAAAGAAGAGAGAAAGATTATTTAAATAAATAATTTTAGAGAGCACTGAAAGTTAAATATAGCATCCAGGTCTTCTATATACTAATTTCCATTTCTTTCTTCATATGGAAAATTGGGGGAACCCATGAAGAGATTAGCTCTTAGGTTAGGCACTATGAGAAAAACGAAGAAGCGATAAAATTAGTCCTCAAAGGGCTAATAAAGTTCTCAAAGCTTTGAGGAGCAGGAGAGGTTTAGTCGGGGTAGAAAGCTCAAGGATTCATGGAGCAGGCTGCACTTGAAGTGGCTTTTCAGGAATAATTAGGGGTGCAGATTGGTGGAACCAACGGAATGGCTTTGAATCCATTGTCTATTCCTTTTTCATTCTTCCCTTTTCCTGCATATACTTATTAGGTACCTTCCACCTGCCTGGTTCTCTGCTAGGAGCTGAGGGTAGAGCAGTGAATTGGACCCATGGACCAGAAACCAGCATGAGCAAGGGCACAGCAATGGGAAAGTCTGTGACTGTGGGAGCTATTGAAGAGGCCACTCTGGTGGGCATTCAGGGGACCATGCTGGGAGTAAGTGGGGATTGAGCTTGAGGGGTGGGGACAAAGGCAGGACAGAAAAAGCAATTGCCTGTTCAAAGTTCTAACTATCGGTATCAAGAGGGATTTTTTTTTCTTTTCTGATAGACAATGGGAAACCATTGATAGCTCTTGAGTAGGCAAGACAAATAATTAAGGGAGTTTCTAGAATGATTCATGTGGCAGTAAGAGCCATGGTTGGTCCTCTATGAAGCCAGGGAGAAGAAGGCTCAAGGAACAGAAAGGTAGGTTGAAAGATCATTCACTCTTACTTCTCACTTGCCCTGAAAAAGCTTTAAAATGAAAGTGCTATGGATTAGTCAGGACTCTTCATTCTTGAAGCTCAGGGTTAAACTAGTTTCTCTGGGTCTCTAAAAGTAGACAGGGTTTCTGGCTGATAGCATGGATCAGTTTTATTAACCAAAAAACTGCCTTCAACTTGGCACCTCTTCACCCAGAAACAAACGTATTATTCACCCTGAACTGCCCTGAAAAAGGGCATGAGAAATGAATGTAATTTAAGAAGACTGTCCTTAATTAAAGGAGCCACTTGGTAAATTTCAATGGCTGCCTTGTTTTAGATATGCTCTTTTTTTTCTTTCTTTCTTTTTTCATTTTAATATACTTTCCCAAATCCTCTTGTTGTTGGAAAGTTTACCACACTTGGGCTTTACCTGGTGAATTTTTTACTTAATCTTTAGCGGATGCCGTTTCAGGTTGACATTAATTCGGGGATTGGCACGTGCATTGTATTTTCGCGCCAGAGCATGCGGGGCGGCGGATGGCTCTGAAGCAGTGAATGCGCCCCGTTGTGTGGCTCCGAGTTCTCAGGATGCCTGGGCTGTGCTTTGGCATTTCAGTGCGGTCAGACGGGCAAATGGAGTGGATTTCTTTCTTTTTTTTTTTTCCCCCAGCATATGCGATTTAGGGTCTACCTACCTCCTCCAAGTAGCCTCCTGAGTGGGCTTTTCCCCATTCCACGTGTAGGTTTTCACTGTTAACCTAACATCACACATTTTGCTGGTTGGCATTACTGAGTGTCAAATCAAACAGGAATGATTGTGCCATTTTAGTGAAGGCCCTGCGTTGCCCATTCACCTCTCGCAGAGCTAAGAGGATGTGCATGTGTGTGCATTCACACATGCACAAACACACACACACACACACACACACACACACACACACAATCTGTTCTTTGCCTTCAAGGATTTTTTTTATAGCATTCTGGAATTGGCAGGGACTTTACAAATGATAGTTTATCCCCATTTTTTATAGAAACCGAGACCCAGACAGGAAAGAGGCAGGGATGCCAAAGGCCATAGAGTGAGCCAGGAAGTGCAGAGATTAGAAAGAGATTCAAACTTTGGTCTGGGGTTCTCTGTATACGACACCACCTAAAATTATCACACTTTCTAAAAGAAGGAAACGTAGACTTGCAAGATGGATAACTTGCGGCGTTATACTTAAAAGGCAATGCACTTAGAAGTCATTTGCATAGATGGGTCTTGAACTCAGGTCTCCAGGCTCCCAGACCAGGATCATCCCATGGGAGAGGTACATGGGTGCTGCTTAGATGTACCTGGAAAAGCAGCAGTGGAATGAAAACAGTTAAGAAATTCTCCAAGCACCATATTCTGTGAGTCCTGGTCCCCTTCAAACCCTGAACCCACATCCCCAGAAAGATGGCTGGCTATATATTTTTCTTAAAAATGTCAAGAGACTGCAGAGAGCATGGTTCAGGGTGTGCTGAGACAGCTGGCTGAGTAGATGTTCTGACATAGCACTTCTGGTCACGGTAGTTAATTACTTCAAATATGCAGCTTAAGTGCAGCCTGTGAATCAGATCAGAACCAGTTCCTGGAAGTCGGGTTCTGATAATGAGAGCTTTGGGAGGCAAGAGTCACAGTGAGGGGGAAGTAGCCCAAGGATTTCATTCCCCTGGTACCACATCCCCATGGCCAGGGTGCACTGCAAGAGAAGGGGTGCCTGGAGCCTGCTGCCTCTGATCTTCTCATTGTAGAAGCCCCATGGCCCTTCCAAGCTGGGGCTGCCCAGGGCTGCCCACTCTGGCACCTTGTTCTCATCTGCTGTCCCTGGCAACACTCCGTATGCTGAAATGCTCTTTCCCATCTACTCCCAGTCCCCCTTCTTCCAGCTAAGCTGGCATGTTGTGAGTTTCAGCACACTGTCGGCTGCTCTCCATGGGCACTGTAAGGGTTCTCAGTCCTTTGTCTATTTGAGGACATTTCTATTAACACGGAGAATTTATAGTTCATGAGATTTCAGACTAGATGGCTTAAACAACAGAAATTTGTTTGCTTACAGTTCTGGAGGCTGGAAGTCTAAGATCAAGGTGCTGGCAGGGTTCTCCTGGGGCTTCTCTTCTCAGCGTGTAGACTGCTGCTTTCTCACTGTGTCCTTGCATGGCTTTTTCTCTATGCACGTAAATCCCTGGTGTCTGTCTTATATAAGGACATGAGCCATATTGGATTAGGACGCCACCCTTATGACCTTATTTTACCTTAAGCATCTCCTTAAAGGCCTTATCTCCAAATACAATCACATTGGGGGTTAGAGCCTCAACATATATAAACTTGGGGGAGACATAATTCAGTCCATAACAGTGCCATCAATGGTTCCTCCCTAATAAAGATATTTGCAGCCTTCTCCCAGAGTGAGAACTCTCTATTAGCAATAAGGTAAGTCACCTCCACAGGCAAATGAGGGTAGGTGTTTTGGACAGAAGCTTCTGCTCCTTAATTCACATCCCTTTGGCTGCCTGCTGGTAAAGCTAGATATAAACAACTAATGATTTTCATTCCAAGTCTCCACGTGATGGGTAAGTAGAGTAATACACTTTTCAGGATTATAACTCTTGAAGCAGCCCAGGTGGCACTTGAAGTAGACCCAGGAAATTCCCAAAACAATGTGCCCATATTCCTCAGGAGCCAGTTCCATTTTGTTTGACAACTTGGGTTTCCATCTTAAATATTTAATTTTAGAAAGTAGGAAGATATATGTGGATATCTACATTATATACAAATAAGTGTGTGTGTGTGTGTGTGTGTGTGTGTGTCTGTGTGTCTGTGTGTTATGTATATATATGGAAAAACTTTCTTCTGCCATGAACTTTGAGAAGTTTACAGAAAGTTCACAGACTAGAATACATGCTAAATAAATAGGTCATCACCGTTAGAGGCTTCATTATGGACTGTGAGGTCATGCTACTGTGGCATTGAACCAGGTACCCCTGTATTAGGTACTGTTTAAGATTAATAATATCTAACACTAAATGAGCAATTACTTCTATCAATCCTCACAGTAACTCTATGAGATGTTGTATTATCCCGATTTTATAGAGAGAAAACTGAGGCGTAGATAAGTATTTGCTCAGGGTCTCAAAACTACTATGTGGGGAAGGTGTGTCTGTCGGATACTGAAATCCAGATGCATTTGTAGACTATTTGAAGAGACAAAAACCAAACACCTAGAAATAAAAACCAGATAATTAATCTGTGTGGTTGACTCGGTGCTGTTCTGTTTAGAAGAATGTTGTGCGATCAGTTCCAGGATAAGTTGTTGGAGAGAGCCCTGTAAAAAAGGTATTACTGGAAATAAGCTTTGAAATATAGGCAGAATTTAAAGAGGGAAAGAGGTGAGGAAAGGAATGGAAGTGGAAGTAGAAATGGCAAATTGAGTGCAGGAAAGAGCAAAAAAAAATAAAATTGGCATGACTTTATCTGAGGGGTTGGAAGTAAAGAATGAAAAGGAAGTAAAGAATGAAATATGTGCTAAGTGTCGAGATTCATACTGGACTCAGTGTGTAGTGTGGGTAGGATTTAGAACTGGTAAATTTTTACAGATGGAAGTTCACTTGGATCATAGAAGTGAGCTCTTAGCTCAATTGGTGGAAATTTGTGTATTGAAACTATACTAATAGTAAATAACCACCAGCCTTTTTGCCTACTGAAAATAATAATTAAGCGACAGAAAAGTAAAAGAGAAAACCAACTCTTGCATTTTTGTAACTTTGCTCTCTCTTGGTTGCAGAAGAACTTGTGTGGAATTGTTCTTATCGACGGCGAAGCCACAGTCTCAGTGAAAGCGTGAGTCAGACAGAAAACACTTTCACAGTCAAGCATCTTACATTCTCACTGAAAAACCTGTTTAACATTGTCAGCTCAGACTTTGAGTCTGCTTTTATACATGCCGAATTACCCTGAGGTAATTTAACTCCCATCCATAGAATGAAGGTGAGTATGAATATGACCTCAGAATTAATTATATTCTAACACAATGTGTCATCTTTCTTCATGGGTTTACATGACCAAGCACTTGAGTCACATCACTGGGGTATCTGGTATGTTTCCATATTAGAGTTCTCCAGAGAAACAGAACCAATGGGAGATAGATTACAGATGATAGATAAGAGGAGATTTATTATAGGATTCAGCTCTTATCCTTATGTAGGATAAAAAGTCCCACAATATGCCATCAGTAAACTGGAGAACCAGGAAAGCTGCTCACATAAGTCCTGGAATCTGAAGGCCCAAGAAACAAGAGCTCTGACGTCAGAGGGCAGGAGAAGATAGATGTCCCGGCTTGAGGAGAGACAGAGAGGGAATTCACCCTTCCTCCACCTTTTTATTCTATTAGGTACTCATTGGATTGGATGCTGCCCACCTGTATTGGTGAGGGTGGATCTTCTTTACTCAGTCTACTAATTCAAATGATAATGTCTTCTCGAAACACTCTCACAGACACACTCAGAAATAATCTTTTACTCACTATTTGGGCATCCCTTGGCCCAGTCAAGTTGGCATAAAATTGACCATCACAGTTTCCAATGAAAGGCAGCTTTTTATTAATATATGCTTCTGGATCTTTTATATGGACTCGATAATCCTGTTGTCCTTTTTCTCTGCTCTAGATTTCTCTTCTCTTAGGAGACGAAGTAGTAGGAGAGAATGGAGGATGTAACTGAGAACTTCTGTCATATGATAATTTTAAACCCAAGAAATTGTTTCGTAGAGATAGTTTCAGAAGTATTGGGAGTAAGTTACTGTTAGGAGAGAGAACTAACATGGTTGTGTTGGATGTGGGGAATATGGACAAGATGGGAGAAAAAACTGGCTGGGAAGTTCTCAAAATTACAATTCCTTGGGCAAAACTTCAAAGGCCCAGTGCTTAGAGGTTGGAAGGCTTTGGGACTTTACCAAGATGAAGTCATGCATCATAAAACCATCATATCCTCAACTAGCCATCCTATAAAATTAACAAAACCCTAATTATTTTAGCATCATCTACAGCATTTTCTGATCACCTCTCACTGTGCCAGGGAAGGAAAATATCAAGATGAATCATCTATGGTCCCAATCTAGAAGTAGACCATGGTTTACTTTTTGGAGGCTAGACCCAACTTATAAAAAATTAACATACACAACATGGCAATTTATAGGAAGCCCTAAACAAATCACTCAGAGTCCATTGTTTTCAAGTTATGTTGCACCTTAGAATCAGCTGTGGGCTTGTGAATCACTTCAGGCCGTATTCCTGGAAATTCTGAATTTGAGCCTTTGCATCTAGGTCTTGGACAAGCTCCAAGTCCTCTGAAGAACTACTGGTGAAGACAACAATGAGAGAGAGGGAGATCGCTGCGGGCCAGGACAGTAAGGGAAGCTCCCAGCGCTAGGTAAGAGGCAAGTTCATGGCACTAAGGATTTGCCAATGGGAAGACAATGGGGTGGAGTGAGGGTTTTTAACAAGAGGTGGAGTCTATTGAGTAAATGCCCAGGTGGCCTGCAGATTAGTTCCATCTTGTGGAAGCAGGAAGGAAAGAACGGTTTGGTTCCTTCCAAGAGGGCCTGGATGGAAAAGGAGAGGAGTCAGAGAGCCAGCAGCAGATAGGAAGATGGGTGTTGGACTTTCAACTGGGCAGGCTGCTATCAAGGGCCCCTCCGGAGAAAGGAAGAGGGGGGTGGGTGTTTCTGTTCCCCACCCCCATCTGCTCAGAGAAGCTAACTGATTTCTAGCACAGTGCAGGGTGCACTTTAAACAAAACACTAAGATTAGCCAATCCATTACCTCCCCCAAAGGAGATTATTCACCCAGAGGACGCCTGACAAATGATCATGTAAAATATTATGCTCTTAAGAAGGTCCCTTATATCTCTCAGAGAGTCAATATAGTCCATTATGTCAGTTCCTATCCACTGGCTTCTTTCTCAGCTATTTATATTTCCATTTAATTGAAGCTTAGGCAAAGCTCACCAAGGCCCAGAAAATTAAAGTTATCGGAGACTCGTTAGTTATCTTTTTTTAAGCCCATCTGTCTTTTCCATTCCAGTCACTCCGGGCCTGGTGATTTGTCTCTTGCTTCTCGCTTCCTTCTGACCCCTTCCAGTATGAGTTCCTGCCTTGATCCAATGTTTCCACCCCTGCACTTTGGACAGTATCCTTTTTTGACAGTATTTTTTCCTCCAGTGGTCTTCCTTCCTGTTTCTCTTTTTTTCTGTTTGGTGGGAGGCAGGGGTGGGAGGTGGGGAAAGAGCTAGCCTGTTCTGCTTCTCCTGAACTCTGTTGTTTTCCTTTTCTCTCTGTTACCACCGTGTTTACATTTTATACCCTGCACACCCTTGCCAGTCTAATCTTCCTTAAACACCACTTATAGCATCATAAGAGAGATGAAAAAGATGTGTATTGACACAGAGATAAGCTGACAGTATCTTGCAAGATAAAGTTGGAGAGCGAGAAGAGATACTGGGGAGAAAGAGGACAAAGGGAAGGGGGGCTGAGAAAGGGATGGAAAAGGCCAGTATGATAATAATAATTATAATAAAAAACAACTATGTATTGAGCATCTAATATGTACCATACAGTGCGATAGCAAAAGTCACTGAATCTTTACAATGCTTCTTTGACTGTGCTGTTTCTTTACTTTTGATGTAAAGATAATAAGATTCCAAGAGTTCAACTTATTTCCCAAGGCCAGACTGCTAGCATAAAGCACAACTGGAATTCAAGCTCAGTCTGTCTTTCTTCTCTGCATCATGGAGAATGAAGCAGGCAATTGTTTTCAGATTTAAGCGCAAGGCATATTTTTAAGAGAAAATCTCCTAGATAAAAATATTTTAAAGTATAGATAACTTTAAACATCCATTTACAGTTGACTCTTGAACAATACAGGTTTGAACTGCACAGGTCCACTTATATATGAATTTTTTTTTTTAATAAAAGTTACACTAAGTGTGCCTGCTTTTCCTGCCTTCCCTTCTACCTCCTCCACCTCTTCCGTCTCTGCCACTGCTAAAACAGCAAGACCAGCCCCCACCTCCTCCTCCTCAGCCTACTCAACAGGAAGACGATGACGATGAAACCTTTATGATGATCCACTTCCCACTTAGTGAATAGTAAGTATATTTTCTCTTCCTTATGATTTTTTAAATAACATTTTCTTTTCTCTGGCTTACTTTATTGTAAGAATGCAGTATTTGATACGTATACATACAAAATATGTGTTAATCTATTATTTATGTTATCTGTAAGGCTCCCAGTCCACAATAGGTTATTACTAGTTAAGTTTTGGGGGAGTTAAAAGTTATATACTGATTTTCAACTATACAGGGGGGTTGACACCCCTAGCCCCCATGTTTTTCAAGGGTCAACTGTACTCACACATATACATATGCACAAATCCACAAGTCGAGAGATAAAGTTATTTATTTAGTTTGGTAATATTATTGCACTTTATCTCATAATCTTTATAGTTATAAGGGACCAAAGGGTTTTTCAACTGTAATGGCAGGAATGTCTGTACAGTACTCCTTATTCTACCTGTGCTTACATGTTTTCAGAGAAAAGGGAACTCCACCACAAAGGCAGTCAGTTCCATTGTTGGACAGCTCAGATGTTTATATAATTATTTCTTCTAGGGTACTTTGAGGATTAGCTCAGAGTTTTCCAGCTATTTTTGCCTTCTGAAGTAACATAGATTCATCAAATCTTTCTTGCACAGGATAGCTCTTCATGCGTGTATGTGCGCTAAGAACTCCCACGCACCCACACCCACAGCCTTAAACGCTCCTCTTTTCCAGCTAAGCACCTCTAGTTCTTGCAAAGATGACTCATATGACATAGCTTTCATCTTGCTTATTGTCCTCTTGACCAACATTGACCATAAAATGGAGTGTAGAACTCAGGATATGATAAGACCAACACAGCCTAGAGAGAGGTGTTGTCCTTGTTGTGGGACACCATGCTTTCATTAGGACAGCTTAGGTTCAATTAGCGTTTTGAAAGCCAAGTGATACTGTTGCCTCGTGTTGTACTTGGTAGGCAACTACAGACCATCAGTCTAAGTCAAGGACTTTAAAAGTATCTCTGTTTAAATTTAATCTTGTTAGTTGGAACCGCGTACTGTGTTGCCAAGATCTTTCTAGATTGCTCTAGATTGTGATTATTTCATCACTGGTTACCCTCCCCAGCTTTGTGTCATCTGCAATTGGGTAAGCATATTTCCAATTCTGTTGATAATATTGTCGAATATATAAAAGCTGTATTATAGTGCGATCTTATTTTATTTAAAATGCCAATTAATGGCACAAAAATGATTCTGGATGGACATATACCAAAATAGAAAATAGTCTTTATCTATGAGTGATTAAATAATTTATCATCTTTAATTTCGGGTTATATATTTTTTCTTATGTAATAAATGCATTTGTATGATCATATGTGTTAATATGCCCAAATAAAAATCTGTCATTTTAAAAGGAATCCTTCTAACTGTAAAGACTGGTTTATTCCATATCTTTTTGCTTTGAATCTACAATATCTTTGTTATTTCCTAATTGCCATGTGTGCCTGGACTCCTCGATTTGATTCAAAGCTCCTTGAAGACAGGGCTATTGTATTTTCATTATCCCTCATGGCAGCTGGCACAGTGGATTGATTGGTTTACCTTCAAATTAACTTGTCCTTCACCCAGCACTGAATTCATGGCCTTTGTTTGACTTTATCTCTTGTTCATATTAATATCTTAGAATGATGGGTACATAATGTTTCATCTGTGACCTGCACTTAAGCAAATTAGGCTGATTCATTTTCTGGTGAATAATTATTCACTGTGTTAACAAATCCATTTAGCCCATTGAAATCAAATTATTTTGATTTATCCTGGTTGGTTGATAATTGTACAATGTAAGCATAAATAATGGAATGATTTTGTGAGAGAGGAATATTGGTGAGCTCTCCAGGTAATTATTTATTGGGACCAGCACTGTGCTAAGAAATCCTACAAATGAAGGTGAAGACATGACTTTTAAATTCAGTATGCCTACAGCACAGTTATGGGAATAAGACCCTGAAGAACAAAAGGATATCAGATTGCATATAGGGATGTTGGCTGGTGTTTTCCCTGCCTCAAGGTCTTACATTTCTCTCTTCTGCAGAGCATTTGGTAAAGGAAAGTGAGGGATGATGGTGATCTGAGTCCTCTAAGTGTGATCATTGGAACCTCATGAATTGAAATGCACAGAAAAACAACTCATATAAAGTTTATCTACATATTCTACATCTTTGTTTTAAAAGATGATTGTATTGGATGGATGGGTGGATAGGTCTGCCTATATTGGATGAAAGGGTGCATAGATTATCATTCATCTGCTAATTCCCTGAAGATTAACATTTGGATCACATCTTTTTTTAAAACTTACAAAGAAATAGTTTCTTAAAAGTGCCATGTGCTAATCGATTGCACCACTGAAACTGCAAAAATGGTTTCTGGATGATGCCATACATGCAGAGATTTCTAGCAGAAGTCATTAATTTCTTAAGTTTGCTTCACTTAGATCTAAACCATGCTACACATCCACAAAGGTCCATAGCAGAAGACATTGTCTATCGCTACCACTTGGTAACACAGATGAAACTAATGGCAAGACAAGAGCTCTGGTTCTAGTTCAATTAAAGTCCTGGCAGTCTCATCTGGAACTCAAGCAGAACTGTCAAGGGGAGGGATAGTAACCATCAAAATGGCCCTGTCCTTCCAGACCCAGCCCCAGATGCCTGGAGGAAGCAGGTACTCTGTCAATTGTATCTGCATAGATGGGGGCTGGGTCTTCTCTACCATTTATCGTAGACTAAGGCATAGGAAGGCTGGTGAAAGGCATGGCATTAGAGAGCTAAAGGATCCAGCTCCAGTAAACATGCTTAGATCTCTTTCATCTACTCTCTCCCTTTCCCTTCTCCATCCTTTCTAGTACTGGCCCCAAGAAAGCAAGCCCAGGCTTGGACTCGGGCTAGGCATAGAGCTCTCAGAGGAGACTAGTAGGCCCCACCCAGACTTCTAACTCCACCTTCTCCAGTTTCCTCCTTTTCCACTCTGACCCCAAGTCCCAGAGCAAGAATGATGTTAAAAGTCTTCATTTAACTTCTCTGAATGCCCAGTGCCAGTCCCCTTAGTCAACAACACATCACTCCCACCCCACAGCCAACTGGGGAGAGAAATGTGGAATAGACTTTGACCCAAGCCAAGATGTCCATAAACTGTTGCAGGAGAAAGTAGGAAGACAAAAAAGCAATATAGCTATTCTGCCAGCTTTGAAAAACTCATGCATGGCTCTTGAGAGAATGAATGACTGCAGAAAACTAAATCCATTCATTTTTATAAATTTGGTGCAAACTGAGTGCCCACTGTGAGCCATTCACTCTACTAGGTTCTGGGATACAATGGTGAGTAATGTTATAGCTGTAGGAAAAGCTGCAACAAAAGCAGAAGCCAGCCCTCCCCCAAATTTCTGTGAGATCCCTCTTCCCAGTGACTTCTCTAGGTCCTTGAACATTTTACAGATAGATATACTGAGGCCTTTTGAAGTTCACACTTGAAGTTAAACAGTATATTATTTTTTTACAGCTATTGTAAATGGCTTTGAGTCCTTGATTTGACTCTCAGCTTGACTGTTATTAGTATATAGAAATGCCACTGAGTTATGTACCTTGATTTTGTAACCTTAGACTTTGATGAATTTATTTATCAAGTCTAGGAGTCTTTTGGTGGAGTCCTTAGAGCTTTCTAGAGAAAAGACCATATTGTCAACAAACGGAGCTAGTTTGACCTCCTCTTGCCCAATTTCGATACCCTTTTCTTCTTTCTCTTTCTTGGTTGCTCTGACTAGGACTTCCAGTACTATTCTGAATAGAAGTGGTGATAGTGGGCACTCTTGCCTTGTTCTAGTTTTTAGGAGAAATGCTTTCAACTTTTCCCCATTCAGTATGATGTTGGCTGTGGGTTTATTATATATGGGTTTTATAGTTTGGGGGTATGTTCCTTCTATGCCTACTTTGTTGAGGGTTTTATCATGAAAGGGTGCTGGATTTTATTGGATGCTTTTTATACATCTATTGAGATGATCATACATTCTTTGTTTTTGCACTGAATCACATTTATTGATTTGTGTATGTTGAACCATCCTTGCATCCCTGGGATAAAATCTACTTGATCATGGTGAATTATCTTTTTAATGTGCTGTTTAATTAGGGTTATTAGTATATTCTTGAGAATTTTTGCATCTATTTTATGCAAAAAAAAATTACATTAGGGATATTGATTTGTAGGTTTCTTTTTTGTTGTTGTTGTGTTCTTTCCTGGCTTTGGTATCAAGGCGATACTGGCTTCGTAGAATAAGTTGGAGGGGATTCCCTCCTTCTTGATATTATGGAATAATTTTGGCAGAATAGGTAGCAGTTCTTCTTTGTAGGTCTGGTAGAATTCAACTATGAATCTGTCTGATGTGGGGCCTTTTTTGTTGGAAGACTATCTATCTATTACTGCTTTATTCTTGCTGTTTGTTATTGCTCTGTTCAGGATTTCTGTATCTTTCTGATTCAGGTTTGGAAGGTTGTGTATTTCCAGGAATTTATCTATTTCCTCTACATTTTCTAGTTTTTATGCATAGAGTTTTTTTGTAGTATCCACATATGATAATTTGTATTTGTGGTATCAGTTGTAATATCTACTTTTTCATTTCTGATTGAGCTTATTTGAGTCCTTTCTCTTCTATTTCTGGTTAATCTGGTTAGTGGTCTACTGATTTTGTTTATCTTTTCAAAGAATCAAATTTTTTTACTTTATTGATCCTTCTTTTTATTTGGTTACTCTTTCATTTAGTTCTGCTCTAAGCTTTATGATTTCTTTTCTTTTTATGGCTTTGGATTTTGTTGGCTCTTCTTTTTCTAGTTCCTTGAGGTGTAGCATTAGGTTATTGATTTGTAATCTTTCTGTCTTTGTGTAGGTAATTATGAACTTTCCCCTTAGGATGGCTTTTGATGTAGCTCATAGATTTTTGAAGCTTGTGTCCCCTTTGTTGTTCAGTTTGAGGAATCTTTCTATATTTCCATCTTAATTTCATCACTGACCCAAGGATTATTCAACAGCATGTTGTTTAATTTCCATGACTTTGTGTAGATTTGAGGGTTTCTCTTGAAATTGATTTCTAGTTTTATTCCATTTTGGTCTGAGAAGATACATGGTATGATCTTAATTTTTTTAATTTGTTTAATTCATTTTGTGGCCTAAGATATGATCATTCTTGGAGAATGTCTCATGTGCTGATGAGAAGAATGTATATTCAGTATTTGGGGGTAGAACGTTCTGTAAAATCTGTTAGGTCCATTTGTTCTAGAGTCCCACTGAAATTCAGTGTTTCTTTATTGATTTTCAGCTTAGATGATCTGTTCAGTTCTGTTAATGGGGTATTGAAGTCCCCAGCAATTATGATGATACTGTTTATTTCTTTGCTTAGATCTAGTAGAATTTGCCATGGAGCTCCCGTGTTAGGTGCATGTATGTTTAGAATATTTAGAATTGTCACATCTTCCTGTTTAATTGCTCTCTTTATCATTACATAATGACCATATTTGTCCTTTTTTTTTTTTTTTTACCATTGATTTATTTTTTATTTTATCTGCTACAATAATGGCTACACCTGCCCATTTTGGTTTATCTTTACTTTTCCATCCCTTTACCTTGAGTCTATGTGAATCTTTGTGAGTTAGATGTGTTTATTTGGAGACAGAATATACTTGGGTTGTGTTTTATCATCCATTCAGTCAGTGTATGTCATTTGAGTGGGGCATTAAGGCCATTTATATTTAGTGTTAGTATTGATATGTGGGATATTGTTTTGTTAATCATGCTGGATGATACCTTTTTGTTTTGTTTTCCCTCTTTTGCTATTGTTTTATAAGAGCTGAGAGCTTTAACTTTTGGGTGTTTTTACACTGGTGAGTATCAATTGTGCTGTTCCATGTATAATACACTTTTGAATATTTCCTATAAGGCAAGTCTAGAGTGACAAATTCCCTTAGTGTTTTCTTGTCTGGAAAAGTCTTTATTTCTCTACCACTTATGAAATATAGTTTTGCATGATACAAAATTCTTGGCTGGCAATTGTTCTGTTTCAAAAGACTAAAAATGGGGGCCCAATCCTTTCTAGCTTGTAAGGTCCCCACTGAGAAGTCTTCTGTCAGCCTGATGGGTTTTCCTTTACAGATTAGTTGTTGCTTTTGTCTTGCAGCTTGTAGAATTTTCTCCTTCATTTAGACTTTGGCCAGGTTGATGACTACATGTCTTAGAGGTGTCTTATGTGCTATGAATCTTCCCAGTGTTTGATGATCATGTTGTATCTGGATAACTCAATCATTGGTGATACCAGCGAAGTTTTCCTCAATAATTCCCTTAATGCTTTTTGCTTTTTCTTCTTCTCCCTCAGGCATACCTATAATTCATATATTGGCTTGCTCCATATAGTCAACATTTCTCTAAGTGATTGCTCATTTTTCTTTATTCTTGTTTCTCCATCTTTTACTGACTGGGTTAGTTCAAAAGCCTCGTCTTCATGCTCTGAGATTCTTTCTTCTTCTTGGTCTAGCCTATTGTTGAAACTTTCTGGTATATTTTGAAATTCCCAAAATAACTCTTAGATTTCTTTAAGTTATGTTATATGCTTTCTTGTATTGTCTAGTTCATAAGCAACTTTTTTATTTTTTTTCATTGATGTCCTGAACTTTGTTTTTGCTTCTTTGTGTACATTTTCTACTTTCTCTTTAATCCCATTCATATTCTTTGCCATCCCTATTCTAAATTCCATTTCTAACATTTTGACAATTTCCTTTTGGTTGGGGTAGTTGCTGTAGATCTATCATGATCCCATGGGGGCATTGAACTAGCTTATTTTTTTTTTATATTGCCAGAGTTATTTTGCTGGTTTCTTCTCTTATGAAACCTCTTCTTTCAGCTTAAGGCAGATAGGGTGTGGTGCACCTGTTCTCCTTTGCTAGGAACTCTCCTACCATGGGGACAGAGCCACAGGGCCCAGCAGTAGCACAGACACCTTGGAGGCAGTGCCATGGGCTGGGTAGCAGTGCAGGGTTGCAGGGCCTGGTGGCAACATGGGATCTCTGTGGGTTGGGCCACAGGGTCAGGCAGCAGCACAGGAGTTGCAGTGTTGGGGTACTGGGTAGACAGGGCTCTCCCCCTGTACAGGTCCCAGCAAAGTAGTCACCGCAGGGCTCTCAGGTGGCATAGGAGGTGCCCACACTGCTCGAATCCCTCCTGGAGGGGAGTAATACTCAACTCACAGTCATGTGGTGCATGAGAGCATCTGCTCACCCTGCTCCCTCCCCAGCCCAGCAGGGACAATACAGAGGCAGCTGCAGCAAAGCTGAGCCCTGTGTAGACCTGGCACTCTGAGCTTAGAAATTCAGAATGGTGTTGGTTGCAGCAACCTGGGAATGGAAGCCACCAGGTCCCCGTTGTACCTACTTTCTGGTGTAGTGTTGCTGCACAGACTCCAAACAGCACCCTGATTATTCTGGAGGACCAAAGGAATGCTGGGAGCCTGCTCACAGCTTGGGCCACAGTGTCTATGGGGGCAGCTTGGACCCCTGAGGTTCTCTCTTCTTGTCCTTTCCCCCATGTTCTAGCCTCCCCTAGATACCTCTAATCTTGCTGAGTGGATTGCTCCATCACATTCTCCTTCATTCTGAGTGTTCCCTATCTCTTCTCCAATGATTTCTAGTGCTTTCTCCAAGAAGGCTCATCCTTAGGTGGGCATCCACCTGTAACATTTGATCCTCTCCTTGAGATCAGCATGAATAGGTCACTTCTAGTCTGCCATCTTGCCCCTCTTCCCAAACACTGTATTAGAATTAGAACCCTGAGCTGCAGGCTCCTCAACAGGGATTGCCTCCCTCTTCCTCTCTCTCCTAGTCCACATCCCCAGGTGAATGGAGCTGTGTGCCAGGGTATGGTCACAAGAGTCTTTGGTGTTAACCTATGGCCCTGAGGGTAGAGCCATTGATCTCGCCTCCCCATCGATGTTGCTGATGTCCCTGTGAGTCTATATATAACATACCCTTCTGGCCATCACAAGTCCTTTCAAGGTTTGTGTTTCACTCTGGGGCCACTGCCTGGGGTAGCTAAAGTGAAGTATGGAGATAGTTCTGCCTGAGACAGACTCTCCAGTTCTCAGAATAAATACAGTATGATGAGCAGAGACAGACTGACCCTTCAGCAACAACAATGTCTTACTCTTATTGCTCAAGGACCAGTAAGGAGTTCCAATCATCATTGTGATCCCCTTTCACTGGGTTGTGTAGTAACCGTAGTTCTGTGGCTTCATGATCTGTCCCAGGCAGCTCTGGGCTGAGGTGTTTTCCAGGATCCAGTCACTCTCCATCTTGGCCAGTCTTCAGAAGCCAGAGGAATATTCCTGGCTGAAAGTAGGCTTCTCACCCTGCATCGGGCCTGGATCCCTGACCTTATGGACTTCTACCCTGTAATAATGGTAGGCCTTGTCATGGGCAGGGCCCTGTGCAAATGCCAGAGTTTGAACATGTGGAGCTCAACTCTCAGAACCTTCTCATGATTGTCCCCTGAGGAGACAGTGAAGAAAAAGGTATGCCCCTTCTTAAAACACTGAAGCATATTTCCTGGAGGGGGTGTTGGGGTTATTGATCACCCCATTGGGATGGACCCTCTCGAAGAATTTCACCATGAAGTAGAGTGGGCATCAGAGTGAGTCTTGCATGATGTAGCTCCTTGACTGTGAGCAAGTGTTCCATACCCTGTGGCAGCTCCCCTTCGGCCAGGACCTATCCCTGTCAGCAAGTGCCACCAGGCTTCAGAGCAGTAGGGCCACGGCACCCAGGGCCCAGGGTGAGCGGTAGCATGGACAGCCACTCTGGTACTGGTCTCATGCCCTTTTGCAGCCCATGTCTTTTTATGCAGAGCTCAGAAGTGAATGAGTAAATGAATGAGTAAAGGAACGATTTAATCTTGTCCTTTTCTAGAAAATATGGCTTTGCTTGCTTATGACAACTTCACTAGAGGATGCTAAGACTTTTCTGTTACTAAAACATTTTCTGCCATGCCTTTCTACTTCCCGTGGTCCCAGTGGGAAAGAGAAACCACTGAATCACAAAATCCTATGGGAACTCAGAAAAGGGAAAAAGCATTATATTCAGACTTTGAAAATATGTGAGACTTGAAGGAAACATTGATGTTAGATGGCAGAAATGTTGGAGGAAGTTATTCCAGGTGGGAAAAACAACAAGAACAAAGACATAAAGGTAAGAGAGAACATGTTAGTGTGAAGGATGGGAAACCACTCAGACTGAAGCACCTAGTGTTCTTGGAAACCATGAGAGGAAGGGTTGCATAGGGTTTGATGTCGATGGGTGGAGGATCTTCAATATGAGAAATTCAGGAAATGTCATTTCCTTCTGTATCATTAGTGACTTGCCCAGAACCTGACACAGAATAGGCATTTCACAAATGTTTATTGAATGAATGAATGAATAACTGAGTGGATGAATGAATAAATAAATACATGAATAAATTTGATGGCAAAGAAAGTGTCCAAGCTGAAGCCGATGACTTGGAAGGATGGGAAGCACAGCAAAGAGAAGTTTAGGCATGTTAAGTTGGAGATAATGGTAGAATCTTTGCATAGAAGTTTTCCATAGGAAGCTACTTGGAATTAAGAAGAGAGCAGAGAGTATAGCATGTTGTGGAGATTTGTGAATCATTATTACAATGGTGATTGAAACCATGAGCCTGGGTAAGCTCTTGAGGGCAGTTAATGTAAAGGCGGAAAAAGCAGAAAGCAAGAGCTCAGTGGTGGGGTTTACACCTTAGGCAGTGGTAGAAAAATAATTTAGAGGAGAAACTGTGGAATTTGGAGAACTAGAAAATTAGCGTCAAATAATTCTAGATAGAGAAGCATTTTTTAAAAATATATATATAAATTTGAAGGGTGACTGGGAAACAAGGTGGCAAAGCTCAGAGGGTGTGTATGTGGAAAAGGCAGTTCCTTAGATGGTCAAGGTGGTACTGGTGGAAGGTAGAGGCAGTGGGGTGCTGGCAGTTGAGCATTCTGCTGGCAACCACCAGAATTCAGAAAGAGAGGACAGGACACTGGCAGCTGGGCCCCAGGAGGTGGCTCTGAGTCTGGGGAAACCTCTGCAAAGCTGAAGTTTGAAGCTCTGTGTACGATCTTTTGGAGCCTGGGATGGAAGTGCTCTCCATCAGAGAAGCTGCCTAGGAGAAGAAGAATGAAGACATGTAGAAGGAACTCATACTAAGCATAAAGATTATAAAGCAGCCCTAGCACAGGCACAAGAATTTCACGTTTAGCAGCTCTTGCAAGCTGAATCTGCCTCTGCTCTAACACAGGGTAAGTAGCTAAGTCCATTAAGAGTGAACTCAGGACACCATCTAGAAAGGAAAATCACTTAAAAACAGTACAAATTTTAAACTAGGAAGTCAAGATCTTCATGTGCTGGATCAATGACTATAAAAACCGCGAAGGATTTCTGAAACCTTCTGGCTCCTCTTGTCTTTTCCCTGTGATGGTGTCCATTTGGAGTAAAAGTGGAGAGGGAAGGACAGGGCAACTATGCCCTGCCCCGCTGCCAGCCTTGGAGGGGAAAGAACCCTGAGAATACAGATACGTTTCAACAAAGGAGGAAAGAGACAGCTGAGAGTCTCTGAGCCTGCAGAAAGGAAAGAGGGGACCATGTGTAGGAACCAGTTCAGGACCAAAAACTGCCTGAAGGCTCAGCCATCTGCCTTTGCATAAGAGACCAGCAGCCAAGCCGGTGCCGGGTTACACCAGTGGCTAACCATCCTGCTTCGGAGTCCTCAGACCCAGAGCCAAATTCTGCCTTTTCCACTCACCAGCTGTGCCCTCTTGGACAAATTCCTTAATCCTCAGTTTCTCACCAATAAAATAACAGTAAAAACAACAATATCAATAATAGAATCTACCTTTTCGAGTTCTTGTGAGGGTTAAGTAAAACAACGTGCCTAGTTCAGGACTTGACATTCAGTAAACAATAATCTTTAGAACAGTTGGTTCTTAACAGGGACATATTAACCCTTTGGATCCCAACAGTCCTACTGGATAAGTGGTAGCTCCAGTACCCATTTATCTAAGTCCTAGCCCTCCAGGCTGCTAGACAGACCCTGAGCACTAGAATGTTCTCTGTGCCAGGTCATGCGAAGGGTATGTCAGTAGTTTTCCAGGATGGTAGGCAATCTATGGGGTGCCATTTAAAGCCAGGAAACTCAAATGAGACCCAAAGGAGACGAGTCTGCTAATGAGTCCATCAAGATAAAGAGGTAAGAGTGCCAGCTTCTGACCATCTGTTTTGTTCTGGCAGCGTGTGCTTTCCAGACCCCACCCCCCTGTGCCTCATCCAAAACTTGCCAATGCCATTGATTTGTATTAATCTGATTGAGCATTCATTATCCCAAGTACCAACCTGTCACTGTTTGCTTCACTTGCATGAAATCAGAGCTACACAAAAATCAATGTGTGAAATCTTTGTATCAACATATAAGAAATAAAAAGGTTTATGCTGGCAGAGGCAGGTTTTTAGACAGATTAAAACTGACAAATTGGCATGATCCATGATGAAGGCAATGACGAGGTGCAGTGAAATGTCAAAGGTTTTGAAAATGGCATGCTGAGGAAAATACGCATTATTGTCGGGGGAAGAAAAAGGAAAAAAGACAGTGTTGTTTATAATGAAGGGTATTTGGATTTGCACAAATGCTGATGACTTTTTCTATAGAAATGACTTGCAGTTGGTAGGACTGGCATCATGTTGTTGACCCCAACAAACCAATAAGAAAAGACAAGGGGATCATGGCTTGAGTAAGGCCACAGTGAGCATTAGCAGTGCCAGGACAGAATGGAGGGCCTGGCCGCCTGCTTCTGCCAATCACAGAACCCTGACACCCAGAGAGAGAGAGTGTCACCTGTCACCTCTTGCCCTCCACATAACGTCTCCCTCCAATAAATCACAGAGGGGAGGAACTCTTAACCATTCAAACAATCTCAGGCCCTGGACTGAATTCTAAAGCAGACTGATCAGAGCTGGCACCTGTATATTTTGCCCCACTAATAGTGTTCTGCACTTTACCGTGTAAGACACTCATGTGCCAGGATAAAATGTCTTAACTTTGATTGCAAAAACATCTTTAATAAGGGGGATGGCCAACTTAATAAAGAAGAAAAAGCTGCTTCTATGTATGACATATTTCACATTACATATACTTATATGCATAGCACCATAGCACTCCTTAACAGTGACAAAATTTTCTTTTAATTTTGATTCCCCATGTCTCACAGCATACTTGTGGACCATCTGCTTTCAACACTGTTGGGTTTTGGATGCTTCAGGAATGCAAACTTTTTTTTTTCTTAATAGTAGCCAAGAAAGGTAAATATGCTGCTGCTATAGGAAAAAGAATCCACTCCAAACAGCTCAAAAACCATTAATAGTACATGTGTGTCAAAACCAAAGAGACATCATTTTTTGGCAAATATGGAGGATGATGCAGTGGAAAGACACTAAGCATTGGAGTCAGATTTGAGTTTGGTTCCAATCAGACTTGAGTTTGAGTCCCTGTCACTCACTGGTTTGAGGTTTTTTAATCAATTTCCTAGACCTTTCTCTAACCCTGTAAAATAGGAGTAAGACTCTAGGAGTTTTATGAGAATCAGGTGAGAAAGGGAATGTGAGCGGTCTGACATCCTGCCTACAATATGGTAGACAGTCGATGCAGGTTTGTTCTCCGTTGGATCATTCATCATTATGGATGATCATCTGCATCTCCACCCTCCTCCATTAAAGTGGATACTGTAGAAATGCAACCCTTGGTACTTTGTTATTTGGTTACAAATATTTCCCAGCTCTAAAATTTTACTCCTTAGAGTGATGGAGACACAATCAGATAAATAAAGTTGGCCTTTGTTATCATTTGGCCAGGATTCATTGCATGTGTGCTGGCGGATAAACCAGTGAATCTTCTCCCATTGGCCTTTTTTGTTCCAGTTATCTATTGCTGCATTAAAAAACACCCCAAAACCTAGTAACTTAAAAAAACAGTAATCATTTATTTTGTTCACAAATTTGCAATTTAGGCAGGACTCAATCTGAAAGGCTGGTCCTCTCTTCCATGTGGTATCACCTGGGGAAGCTCAACTAAGAGCTGAAGGATCCCCTTCAGGATGGCTCACTCACGTAGCCAATAAGTGGGTGCACCATATAGGCAGGGAGCTGAGCGAGGGCCAGTGGCTAGGAACTCCCCATGTAGTCTGGTTTTTCTCACCGCCTAGTGGCTGGCTTCCAAGGATAAGCGTCCTGAGCTAGAGAGAACCAGGTAGAAGTTGTGTCACTTTTTATGATCTAGTCATAAAATCATACAGCATCACTTCTGACAGACCCTATTAGTTGAGGCATTCACGAAGCCTTGCCCAGGTTCATAGGAGGGGGAGTAGACTCTACTCTTGATGGGGAGTGACACATTTCAAGAACAGGTGGGATGTGAAATATTGTTATGGCCATTTTGGGAAAATGTAATCTGCCACACTGGTGTTTTTTTTTTTTTTCCACATCTTTTGATTACCATTTGGTCAAGCTTTTATTAGTAACTTACAGGGCTAGGACCTATTTCCTCATTTTTATTTGCTTTTCCATTTTGTCTTTCCTTATTCTCTTCCATAACGAATTCCATTCTAAGAGTAGAAAGGAAAATTCAGATTATTCCCCCCTACCAGCCCCATTCTAAAACCTTCTTTGGCTGCCCATTGCCTGTGGAATAAGCTTTGAATCTGTTAACAGGATACTCCTGGATTCCATGTCTCCGTGGTTTGAATCCAACTTTGGAGCCCTACCTCATCCTAGTCTAACACACACATCCAAATGTCTTCATGAAATTCAACTATATTCCATTTCCCTGTGGCCACCTTGTGAGGTAGAAACACTGTGCACTTGTATACTTTGGAGTCAGTCATACCTGGGTTCAAATCCCTGCCTTGCCATGGTTAACCCTTTGTAAAATGAGTTTAGTAATTCTCGTCTTGCAAATTACTATGAGGATTAAACAAATCAATGTATGGAAAGTGACTGGCATACAGTATATTTTAAATGAATATGATTTTTCTTTATCCCCCTCCATTTTCCTTTCATTTATCTAATTTGAGCACCTGTTTTTGAGGAGTGTCCTTCCAAAAGCCGGTTAAGGACTGGGTTTCTCAGACCAACGCTTCCCTCTGCGTTGCCAGCGGTCCAAGCAGGAAGAATATTTAGGTCCGTGCAGCCTGTGAAACTGCCTGGCTTCATTTTCCTAGCCACAGAAACCCATATCGTGACTTGGCAGCACCAAGGTACAGGATGGACTTTCTACAGTCCTTCAGTCTGGGTGTCTTCAATGGCTTGTCACACACCGACAAGAACTGCATCCTGGTTTACATGCCTCTGGAAATAGTTGTGGCGTTGTGGTTTGTGTTCCACAAATCCATACTGGATTGGGCAGATGTTAAAAGTAGTATTGCCACAATCCCTAAGAGCATCCAGTGATTTCCTTCTCAATCTCCTTACTCTTTGGGGTTTGTTTCCAAGTCTCCAATCAATGAGGACATTTTTTTTTTTTTTTGGTTACTTCTAATATTTTGCCTAAACAGTTCACTTATTAATTCTGTTAAATGTAACATATACCTTTCAAATTAGATTTACATTTAGATGATTTACTTAACCAATCAATGGGAAAGTTCCAAGAATTGCAATATCACTATTCCCAATCATTTGTACGTTTTGGAGAGGTCATGTCTCTCACCTATATCAGAAGCAGCATATCCAAGGCACGCAAGCCAAGTCATTAGACTTAACCTTTTAAGAAGTTATCCACACTAAGAATAGCTCCACATTACAGCATGCTCAATTTTTAATGGAGTTATACAGAAGCTATTCTTCATTCTAGTGTAGAATTTGCTTTAATGCTAGCATCTCCCCATGTATCTTGCAGACATCCATCTACAGCCTCTCTTATAACATACTGCTATTTTACTATCCCAAAATGTGGCTTAAAATTCTGAAAATCTGTGGAGACAGACAGCGTGGGCACCCACATGCAGAGACTAACATAGCCTCCCCATGGGAAGCTGAGGGCAGAGAAGTAATAACTTTCTTGTCTTCTTCCCTGAGCCTCAATCTTGCTTTCCAGTTCCTATTGCACTTTTACTTCCTCCATGAAACCTTTCCTAATTTAACTCCATTCAGTTTCATTGCTCCATTTTCACTCCATAATATGAATAGTTACTATTTAGACATTTATTTTTGCTCTTCCTGTCTGCCAGGCCTGTGCTAAGCACTTTATATTAATTATCTCATTTGCTTCTCACAATAACCCTGTGAAAAAAGTATTATTGTTCTCATTTCATACATGATGAAAGCTTGGAGGTGAGTGAGCCTGCCTAGTGTCACACAGCATGTGTTGCAGCCAGGGCTGGACATCAGGTCTTTTTGCCTCCAAAACCTCCCCATGACTACTCTTCGGTGCCACGGGCACAGCAAGCCTGTCTCGCTGTCCTTCCAGCCACTCCCAGCTGATTCCATGGTTCTTGTGACTGACGAGTTGGCATTGGATACTCATTTCCTTGAGTATCTGCCTCTCTTGTTTGTTAGACTAAGAACTGCAAAGGTAAGATATATATGGTTTGTGATCCACAGCTTTATTCATTCCCTAGGAAGCAACTGGTGTAGCAGAAAGAGCGCTGAACTTTAAGGATCATAATTTGAGGGCCAACTCTTGGCTTTCCCTCTTTTTATCTGTGCAAACTTTGGCTGAGCCAATCTTGTTGGACCCATTTCCTTATCCTTTAACTGATGGTAATAATGCCTCTAGTGGAACTTGTGCAGGCACAAATGTTAGGTAAAGCTCCATAAAGATGTAGAACATTCTTTATGTCATCTTACAAAGCTCCTCGCAGAGAGTTTTGTTTTCAGAGGGTGATAAGTCACTTGGGATAATTTTAGAGTCCTGGGAAAATAGTGCCCCAAGTAGGTACCTGAAGGGCAGCAAACAATTCCACAGAGGAGCCTGAAGTCCTGGCCTGGGTTCCTGCTGGGTGGTGAGGAGCTAATGAACAAGTGCCTCCTTCCCCGAACAATGGGAAAGTGGAATGGTGTGACTGGCAAGGTGCCAGGCAGCTGTTCTTCCAGTCCCTGGAGGACAGCAATGGTCTCACATTGCAGAGGAGGGATTTAAGTTAAACCTGAGGAAGTTATTTCCTGAGTATAGGCACTGTGAGACCCTGGAATGCAATGTTAAGGAAGCCTGGAATGTTCTTCTATGGGAATGCTGAAAAAAGAAGAACAAAAACCCAATTTATTTGAATGTTGCATTGCCTGGAGGCAGAAGAATGGATTAGTTCCTTTCAGATCAAGGAGTTAATATTGAGAAATCAGATCTGTTTCTTTTCTCATCTCACCTTGCATAATAGAAAACTTCTTTTAAATGTCTGTAAGAAGTGACACATATATCCCCTATTTCGATAATGACCCCCATACCTCTCCCCTTCCCCAAACATCTGGTCCAGCTCTCCTTCAACATCATTTCATTTAAGCGGGCTGGCTTCTTGTCCCTGAGTTCTTTGGGAAGTACATACCCCAGGAGCAAGAGTCCAACACCTGAGAAAGCTTCAAGAGTCCAAACAGACCATGGAACACACCACAGAAGTGCTGCAGAAGCTACCTTCCCAAGCTTGTTTTTATAGGCAGCACTTACCTGTGGGTCTTACTTTGCAACTGCAACCTTAAGCGTTCCACCTATCAATCAACCACTGACAAATATATAGGGTTGGCTTTGTGAGCAAGAATGTACAAACCCCTGCACTTTATTGTCTCATTCCTGCCAACAGAGAATACACTTAATTAAAAGTCATTGGGAAATCCTCCAAACCCAAGAGAAATGAAGCTTTTGAAATGTGCAACATGTGTGAGGTCTGGGCCCATAAAATCATTAACCTTGAGCATCCTAGGAGCTGCCAACACAATGGTGAATAGTGTAGTGCTTCTCCACACAATGTGGCCAGTGTGTCAAGGAAATATTCAGCCCCACAAAGTAACTTAAGAGGCCGACCCACTTCTCCGTGTCTCTAACTTTCTCAATATCCCTGAGGCACAGTTGGCCCAGGTGGATGTTGAGAGCAATGTGTGGTGGTGCAATTTAAAATAAAATTTTCATGTGCATTGTCAGGGGGATGGACACGCTTGAAGCTCTGACTTGAGAGAGGAGGGAAGGCAAGAGCAATGTATGTAACCTTAATATTTGTACCCCCATATTATGCTGAAATAATCATCAGGGAAATGCAAATCAAAACCACAATGAGATATCACTTAACTCCAGTGAGAATGGCCTTTATCAAAAAGTCTCCAAACAATAAATGCTGGCGTGGTTGCGGAGAGAGAGGAACACTCCTACACTGCTGGTGGGACTGCAAACTAGTTCAACCTCTGTGGAAAGCAATATGGAGATACCTTAAAGTGATACAAGTGGATCTATCATTTGATCCAGCAATCCCATTACTGGGCATCCACCCAAAAGATCCAATGACACTCTACAAAAAAGACACCTGCACTCGAATGCTTATAGCAGCACAATTCATAATTGCAAGGCTGTGGAAACAGCCCAAGTGCCCATCAATCCAAGAATGGATTAATAAAATGTGGTATATGTATACCATGTAGTACTATTCAGCTCTAAGAAACAATGGTGATATAGCACATCTTATATTTTCCTGGTTAGAGCTGGAACCCATACTACTAAGTGAAGTATCCCAAGAATGGAAAAACAAGCACCACATATACTCACCAGCAAACTGGTATTAACTGAGCAGCACCTAAGTGGACACATAGGTACTACAGTAATAGAGTATTGGACAGGTGGGAGGGGGGAGGGGGGCGGGTATATACATACATAATGAGTGAGATGTGCACCATCTGGGGGATGGTCATGCTGGAAACTCAGACTTGTGGGGATGGGGGGGAAGGACATTTATTGAAACCTTAAAATCTGTACCCCCATAATATGCCAAAATAAAAAATATAAATAAATAAAAAATAATAATAATAAAAAGATAAAATAAAATTTTCAGTTTTCAAGTCTTGAATGTTTCCCCCAAAGCCAGAATAATTAAATTATTGTTTTAGTCCATGGACCAGTACCATTTTCTTGGTTTTCAAAGACAACATGAACGTAGTAATTCTTAGCTTAGGATCTATGGGTGAGTTTCAGGAGTCCTTGGACCTATTAAAATACCATTCAAAATACCATGTTTACATATGTTCTTTTCTTGATGAGATGATCTAAAAGCTTTCTTCACATTCTCTTGGTGGGTGGGTTGTGGTGGTTGGGTTTGTGATTGTAAAATATAAACGACCATTGCATTTGAGGCGAGCTCTCTTCAAAGACCCGACTGCCAGCAGAGCATCCCTGCCACATGACACATGGATCTCCTGCCATTGAATTGCAGAGGGAGGTCTTTCCTGTTCACCGTAGGATCCAAGCAGAAGCAGTCGCATAGTTCCAAAGTCCATAGTTCCAAAGTTCTAGGTCTCAGTAAATTATGTACCAGAAATGACATCTTTGGGCCACTTAGCAGGCATTTTGTTGCTACTTTTTAAAAAAGGGAAAATGTCATTCTCATTGCCTTCCTGGTCTTCAGGGGACTGAATCTGACAAGCAGAATAGGAGATGGAGTGGGTTGGCTACAAACTTTTTCTACATTGGGGTGTCGGGGTCAGAGAATGTGAAGAGCAGGGAGTGAGATGGGTGCCCAAGAGGTGAAGAAAATGGTCTTTGAAAATTCCAGGTGATGCTGGTATAACATCCGTGTGCAGGAAATTACCTGTGTTCTGACTGTATTTGGAAAGGTTCTTCAGGCCTTTTTTTTTTTTTTTTGAGACAGAGTCTCACTTCATTGCCTGGGCTAGAGTGCCGTAGCGTCAGCCTAGCTCACAGCAACCTCAATCTCCTGGGCTCAGGCGATCCTTCTGCCTCAGCCTTCCGAGTAGCTGGGATTACAGGCGTGCACCACCAGGCCCGGCTAATTTTTTCTATGTATTTTTAGTTGGCCAATTAATTTATTTCTATTTTTAGTAGAGATGGGGTCTCCCTCTTGCTCAGGCTGATTTTGAACTCCTGACCTTGAGCGATACGCCTACCTCAGCCTCCCAGAGTACTAGGATTATAGGCGTGAGCCACCACGCCCAGCCAGGACTTTTTTTTAACATCTCCAGAACCACTTGTAAAGAGTTAATAGTCCTACTGTCTTCCTCTTCTTTTCATTTAATAGAGCTAAGAATGGACTTCGTTGTAGTCTCCACCTGTCGCTTTTTGCCCCTCTTGGTTTTGGTAGGAACAGATCTTCGGAACCAAATCGACGCCAACAAGGTACCATGGTGCTGCTACTCCATCTCGATCCAGACCTCCCTCCCCTTCTGGGGCTCCTAAGTCTGAGCGTGGAGGGGGCAGGGTGCCCAAGAAATGACTGAGTCAGTAGTCACAGCCCAGCAACCACAAGCAGAGATCAGTGGAAAGTGACAACAAACCCCTGTTGTTCAGTGGAAGAAACCAAAAGAGCCTAGCACGAGACAGACATAAAGTGGAGTAACTTAAATATTAATTAGCTAATTTGTTCAAAAAAAACATTAATGTTCTTACTATGCAGATAGCTCCGCAGCACTGCATGAGCCACCGTGGGAGAATCTGTCCTCAAGGAACTTGTAAGCCACTTACATAAGCCATAGCGCTTTGCAAGCTGAAATGCAAACAGCCCAATTAGCTAACCGGGTACAGACAGTAACTGCTGTGGGAATTTAGAGAAGGGAAAGATCCCTCTGTGGGGGCTGGACAAGAAAGGCTTTAAGGAAGTGGTAAGAATACGAGTGACTTTATAAGATGAGTAAAATTTAGAGAGGACAGGTGATCAGGAGAATTCCAAGATCGGAGGAAAAGCATAAGCACAGTTGTAGAAAACTGTGCTCTCTTTCCCTCTACCTTTCTTCTCTTTCTTCCTTCCCCCTTTTCACCTTTCTAAATCTGATTTTGAAATTTTACACGATTAGGATTAGGTACGTTTCATTCACGGTGAAGCCACGACGTGGTGTACTGGGATTATGATATTTTGTTTTCTGTGAAATTAGTAATTGTACCATTTTAAATTCATTTTTGATGTGCCTACCATTAATTTACCCCCAGACTTCAATTTGAGGGCTAAATTTTCTCTTAGAACGTCTGTTCAAACACATCAGCTGCTCTCTCTCTCTCGTTTTCCTGTAGGACTTCCAGAGCTCTCTGGGTCCTTGCTCCAGTATGAACTGATGCTTCCAGTGCCACATAGTGTCTCCCAGGTGTTTCTCCTCGATCCTTCTGGAAATTCCTTTCACTCCTCTCCTGGGTTGGATTCCCTGCTTCCTAGATCTTCCATTTCTCCATTTCTTATATATATGCTTATTTTGGTAGGACGTACCATTTAGTATCTTAAGAATGAATGCACAGAGACTACATTTTGTAGTCTAAAAACATCTTTCTATTTTGACTCTTTATTGATGTTAACTATAGAATTTTTGACAGGGAGTTATTTTTCCTCGGAATTTTTTTAAAATTTCAGCATATTATGGGGGTACAAATGTTTAGGTTACATATGTTGCCTTTCCCCCAATTCCCCAGCCCTCCCCCCCACCTGGAGTCAGAGCTTCAAGCATGTGCATCCCCCAGATGGTGTGCATTGCACTCATTATGTTTGTATATACTCATCCCCTCCTCCCCCTCTCATCTGCCCAACGCCCGATAAATGTTATTCCTATATGTCCATTTAGGTGCTAATCAGTTAATACCAATTTGCTGATGAGTACATGTGGTGCTCATTTTTCCATTCTTGGGATACTTCACTTAGTAGAATGGGTTCCAGCTCTATCCTCGCAATTTTGAAGGTATTTTCCTGATGACTTCTGGTTGCTGTGAGAATTCCTATGCAATTCGGATCTGCTCTCCTTTGCTGCTTTCTCTCTTATATCTAGAAAACAGAGATTGTAGGATGTTCTCTCTGGGTATGGCCACTGATTTTGCTGTATACTAACAGACACTTCTATCTGGAGACTAGTGTCTTTCTGTTCGGGAAATTTTTCTTGAACTATTTCTTTGATAATGTTCTCTGTTTTTCTCATTCTTTCTTTCTGAAACTCTTCTTATTCGGATGCTAGGTGGTCATGAATCCTCTAATTTTCTTATGGTTTCTATTTTCGATCTCTATTGTTTTGTTCCACTTGCTGCCATATAACTTCACCTTTATTGTCCAGTTCCTTTGTTGAATATTTTATCCCTGCTATCTTTAATCTTTCTGAAGGTCAGAATTATGGTTTTCTTTCTCTTCCTCCTTTTTCCATTCCTCCTTTTACTACTCCTGGTATTGCTCCTATTTCCTTTGAGTTTCTTTTGTCTTACTAATTTGTTTTTGTTTACTAATTTGTTTTTTCAGTTGGGGGTTTTCTACGAGTATATGGTAACCTTTGTTTGTTTCTTCCTATTTAGAAGACCGGCATCAAACAAACAAACAAAAAACCCTTGACAGCTCTTTTTTTTTTACATAGGAGAGACTTGTCTAATGGTGAGCCTTACTGCAGATTAAAGAATGTGGGAATATGGGAAACCCCAATGGTCAAAATCTCTAGATCTTCTTTTCATGGGTTGATACATTATTGGTTTTTTTTTTTCATTCCCAGAAAGGAATTCACCAATTTCTTGACTTGTGTGGGGAAGGGGTACAGGCCAAAGCCAATCTATTAGTATTCATGAGTATAATTGGAAAAAGAATCCAGGGATCTCACTGTTCCACCTGTAGATTTTTATTTACTTCCCTTTGTTATTAGCTTGCTTACTGATCCATGCCCAGAGTCCTCCTGGTCCATCCTCTCCGAGAGAGTAAACCTGCAGGCTTCTGCCCGCACAGGCGCAGCAAGCTACTACTTCTTATATACCCTTTAACTCATTTTCATTTTCAGCCCTGCCTTCTCCTCGATTTCAGAGGCATTTGGTGTTTCTAATTCATAAGCCCTAATGAAATTGTTTGATAAAAAAGCAGCTCCAACTTTGCAAATCATCTAAGTCAATAACCATTCTCCATGGGCTTGACAGCCTCTAGATTTGGGGGGGTGTGTCTCTTTTTCCAGTCTCTTGAAGATCTGTGTCCTTTCTATCTTTCTGCTGTTGTTTTTGTGGAATTTGAGGAAAGAGCAGAAGTAAGCATAATGTTTGAATCAGTCACTTTGAACCAGAGCTCAGGCCAACTTCTATAAATAAAGGAAGCTGCTCATTTGGAAGACAATGGCACATGTATGTGCTGGGCATGCTCTTGCAGTCTGCAGGTCAGTTGAGATACATATGTGAGTATGTATTCTTGTGTTATAGTCACAGGAACTTCACAGCAGCACAAGCTGGGACGACCTACTCATACTGCTGCAAGCAGTTAGGAGCTGCTGAAGGTTTTCGAAAACGAGATATGAGAAAAGCAGGGGTTTTAGAAAATGGATCTTCAGAAAATGGAGTAAGTGATAAATTGGATAAAGGGAAAGAGGCAAGAATAGAAGTTTTTTCCATAGCTGGGTATAAGATAATAAGGTCTTTCCAGGGGGATAAGGGTCATTCATTCGTTAAACCACTTGTATTTACAGGGAGACCATTAAGTGCCAGGCAGTTTGCCAAACACTGAATTCATAAATGTGGCAGGTTGCATTTTCCAAAGATGGCTGCATGAATGTTTCTCATCCCACGTGTTCTTACAGTGTGATGTTGATCCTCCCCCGTGGTGTTGAAGAGATGGGTTATATTCCCTTCTCATTGATGCTGAGTGGGCCTGGGACCATGGCAAAAGGGGCACTGTGTGATTGGACGAGGTGATAAAAGGCAGTGCAGCTTCTGCCTGGCTCATTATGTCTTGGGACACTTGCCTTTGGAGCCCTAAGTGGCCATGGTGACCCTGAAGCTACCGTGAGGGGGAGACCACACGGAGAGACCACATAGAGATGGAGAGATACCCAGAGGGCTCTAGCTGTTTGAGTTTTCCTAGCCTAGGCACCAGATGTGTGAAGACTTGGCAATGATCCCAGCCCCAGCCCTGTTCTGACAATAGTTGTGGAGAGACCCTGAGCAAGAACTAGCTGAGCCCAATTAAACACCGGAGCCATGAGCTATAACAATAGTAATAAATGTTGTTTTAAGACACTAAGTTTTGGGGTGGCTTGTTATGCAGCCATAGAGAAGGGTAAATCAATAATGACAGTACAATGTGATGTCTTGTAATAGCCGTGCTAACATTTGTGCAATTGCATCATAGGGAAGTAAGTGCCTGGTTCTGCCGGCGCAGTGTGGGAGGGAAGGTGGTAAGGTCAGGGAGGTGTTTAGAAGGGAGGTGAAGTACGAGCTGCATGAACTTTACACATGAGCAGGTGCATGTCAACTATGTACTGGAAATGGAGAGAAAGAGATGGACAAAGGCAGGAGCAAAAAGAACTGACGGTATTTTGAGACTGCTTCACTATGGAGCAGGGAACAAAGGAAGACAGAAGCTATGAATGGCTACAAGGTCTTTACTCTTTTCCTCTCATTCATGTAAAGATATTCTAGCACCAGTGGCCACTGCCTACATAGCCTCTTTTGCCTCATTTAAATTAACTTTACCCTGAATTGGATCAAAATGCACAGTGTTCAATAAAAGAGTCTTTATTAGTAGAAACAAGGCAGAGCCTGGGATCTAGAGGTACGATAGTGAGAGCGTGATAGCCTGTAATGACGGGCACACGACCTCCTCTCTCTATGTGAGACTGAAGGATCGGCTGCCATTGTCACGCAGCTCGGCATGACTGAGTCTGTGATTCATGCTCCGAGCACCCTCTTCACACCTGCCGGTGTGCTCGGGCCGTGCTCCTCCCCGGCGTGCACACCTGCACACACACTGAGATGAAGAGGACTCACTTCCCAGTCCCGCGCGGCTTACTCAGCTCTCTGCATCAGCCCATCACTGAGTGATGAGCTGGGGGTGGGGAAGCAGGCCACCCCCTGCGGAGATAAGAGGAGAAATGAGCTTTTTTTCCTGGAAAAGGACTTCTTGGTATTCTCTTCCTATTCAGAGCAAGAAGAAAACTTAATTAAGAGACGGCGCTTAATGACAAGGAAGGAAAATGTTCCTTATCTTGTGGATTTCTTTGCTGATGGAATCTTCCAGCCCACCCTGGCTAAGCAGGCTGACTATGTTACAAGGATTCACTGCCAGGAATGCTCCACCATTACATGGCAGGGCAGGAGCCCCCATGATGAAGGTCCAGACTGGGTCCATCCTACTATTTTGGATATTCCTCAACGACTGGAACATGCCTGCAAGCACGCATCCAGGACTTTCCCAGAGAATGAAGGCATTTTGCATGATCACATTTCCTGTCATACACCCACACCCCTAGCCCAAGCATGAGCCACATTCATTTCTGAAACACAGCATACGCTTTCATGTTTTTCTTGCTTGCCCTGTTCTTTGTCTGGATTTCTCTTTCCTCCCTTGCTCACCTAATAATGTCATCCTCATCCTCAGAAGCATACTTCAATGGCACCGTCTCTGTAAAAGCCTCCCAAAGTAGTAATAGATGTCGTCTTAGTTCTTTGGCAGTAAAGTATGAAAGCTATGAATATGGATTTTAGGGTCAGATAGACATGGATTCAAATCCTGATTAGCAAGATTACTAATTCTGTGATTTGAGGCAATGTAGTTGTATTAGTTACCTAGGGTTGTTTTAATAAAGTACCACCAAGTAAGATGGCTTGAAACAATAGAAATGTATTATCTCACAGATCTGGAGGCTGGAGGTCTGAAATCAAGGTGTCAGCAGGTCCATGCTCTCTCTGAAGGATTTAGAGGTGGGTCGTTCCCCGTCTGTCCTAGCTTCCGGTGTTTGCCCACAATCCTTGGCATTCTTTCACTAGTAGCTGCACCACTCCAATCTCTGCCCTCCTTCCACCATCACTTGGCTGGATTCTCTACTTTATCTTCCCTGTGCATGTCTGTCTATGACCAAATTGCCCCTTCTTATAAGGAAACCAGTCATATTGAATTAGGACCCACCCTAATGAACTTATCTAAACTTGATTATGTCTGCAAAGATCTTGTTTCCAAACAAGGTCACATTCACAGGTACCAGGGGTTAGAACTTCAACCTATCTTTTTGAGAGACAAAATTCAACCTATAGCAGCAGTTAATCTTCCTAAGCTTTTGTTTCCTTATCTGAAAGTAGAGGATTATAATAGTAGCAAAGTCAAAGAGGTATTGTGGAGAGTCAATTAAATAACACATCTGAAGCATTAGGCGGGGTGCTTGTCAAGTAGCCCTCAACGAGAGGTGACCTTATTAAGGAAAGCATCCATATGGTAAGGGCAGCTCAACTTTGTATTCTCGATGTCTATCCTCCAGAATGCATCTTCATCTTGAGTTTTCCCACCAAACCCAACTGCTATAGGTACAGAAACCTTTCTAAGATCTGGGGGACAGGGGCAGTGATAATGAGAAAAAGATCACCAACGGAAAAGTGATTTTTAAAGAAGGGAAACTGAGGCATGGTCTGGCCCTTTTACACCTCAAATCATGACTCATTCACATTTGATTTTATGAATGGAGCTGGCAGTTCTCCTTGTAGTAGAAATGGGTACCATTTGAAGGGGAAGCCACAAGCTTGACTTTATTTCCTTCTTGTGTAATTTTGTGGGAGAGACTTTGGAGGCTTTTTTGGAAGCATCTTGACTGCTGTCCCCAAAATTCACAAAATTTCAGCACCTGAGGCCCTAAACAATAGTCAGGCTTCCTTTGTCTGCCATGTACATTGCCCAGCCCTCAGGAAGAATACTGAGAGTGAAAAGCAACCACAGAAGCTTCCTGGCCTTCCTAGCCCTGTGCGAACATTCCAGAGCCCTGACCATTCCTTCATGTCAGTGCTCAAACGAAAGGCATCAGCAAAAATTTATTTAATCTGGGGAGCCCTTCTGGTCCAGGCTCTGTTGCCTTTGCTACATGATCATTCCTTGGCCTTCGAAATCAGTAATAGTCAAAGCAGCAAAGACTAATTTTATGCTCTAGAACTTGACAGTGAAAAATATTTTAGGTGATGGTCTGTGACTGGTTGATTTAGGAAACCAACAAACCTGACAGCTGAACATAACACAACACTACAGGAGTGATGGGATGATCATATGTTCTGTTTTACACTGTGTAAGGCAATTGAAATGCAATTCAGCAGATCAAATGTAACTCTCAGCTCTTGCTTTTTTGCCTTTTAGAAAATAAATGTTTCAAAGTATTTCCAATATATACTCTCATATAGTCCAAGTTTTGAAAATACTTGTATTAGTGAGGGTTCTCGAAAGAATAGGATATACATATAGAGAAAGATTCATTGTAGGGAATTGACTCATGCAGTTATGCAGGCTGACAAGTCCCAAGATCTGCAGCTGGGACTCTGGGGACCCGGGAGAGCTGATGTGGAGTCCAGGCCGAGTCCAGAGGTCTGAGACCCTGGGTAGCTCTCATCTAAAAAGTTCTAGTCTAAAAAGGGTAGTTCTAGTCTAGTCTAGACCCATGGTGTGAGTTCTAGTCTAAAAGTCACAGGCTTGAGACCCAAGAAAAGCTGATATTTTAGTATGAGTCTGAAGGCCAGCGAAGACTCATGTCCCAGCTCAAATCATTCATTCAGGAGGAGTTCCATCTTACTCATGAGAACAGTAGACACATAAAATTAATCATCAAAATAGTATAGCTGATTTTTACCCAGTTAAGAATATGGACTTTTGACTCTGAATGCCCGAGTTCAGAGACATGCTCAGCTGTTTACTAACTATGTGCATTTGGGCATGTCACTTATTATATCAGTGCCTCAGTTTCTTCAGCTTAAAATGGAGATAATAGTACCTACCTCATAGGTTTGGCATGAGATTATTAATAGTTTAAGAAAAATACTTAGCATAGCACTTGGCCCGGAATAAATGCTTGGTGCTATTTTATTCTTCTTTCCCTCCCTCCCTTTATTTCTCCCTTCCTCCCTTTCTTCCTTGTAATTTACAAAACATACACCACAGGGAATGTAGAGGTGACTCAGATATGATTCCTGCCCTTGCAGGGCTTATGGTATAGTACGGGAGGATGAGTTTGTGAACAAGGACCGCCTATGTAGGTCCTGAGACAGAGGTGCTTACAGTCCACCATGGGGCTCAAAGGAGAGCTATGTGGCAACATGTTAGAGCTTCTGCACAGCTTGCCATTGTGGCACATGCTGTGGAATAGAGATCTCCATCTGGCCATTACTTGTTCTGTGGGCGTGGAAACCAGGCTGGGACAGCAACTGATAACTCCCCCTCAACACTTCCCAGCTCCTTCCTCTCTTTCCAGCCGGGGCTCCCAGAAAAGGTCTGCATTCCACCACCGCACTTTCCCTCACCCCCGGACCTATTGTATTTCCACGCCACCACTGCAACTTCTCTTTTGGAAGCCAGCTGCAATGGTGTCTTTTAAATTCTTTCTCTGTTTTTTTGATTGACTTTGTGTCTCCTTTTTTGAAACTGTCCCATTATACTTTCGTGACACCATTCTTTCTTGATTTTTCTCCTCTCTCCCTGACCCTTCTTCCCTTCAACCCACCCCTTAAGTGTTCCACAGTTCCCCTTTTGGAAATCTTTTCCTCTTGGCCTATGCATGCGGCCAGGCTGGTATCACCTCTGACCTCAGCTATCATGCGAATGTGCTATATTTTCAACTTAGTTCCCGCTTCTGGATTATAGGTTCCTGTCTTTTGAATGTTTCTACCTAGATATTATATAGAGCCTCATATTCAACATAGGCTCTTGATTTTAGTTTGTGACAGCACTTGCCCCAGTCAACCAGGCCAGACACCTGGGAGTCTTTAGTTTTCTCATATATGGCTTCTTAATTCTATGAGCAAAATGTCTTTCAAATTTGTCATCTCTTTTATACTCTCCATTGACAGTGTTTTCACTCAGACCTTCATTATCCTTCTCTTAACTCACTGCAATAGACTCCAGACTGACCTTAGTCCCCCCGGTCTCCCCTTGGTCCAGGCTAGTGACCTCATACTGTCAGATATCTTTGACATGTGTAAGTAAGCACACTCTTGCTGAAAACCCTTTTTTGGCTATTAGTTTAGAAAAAAGCACAAACTCTTTAGTCCATCCTTCAAAGTTCTTTACAATCTGACTCTTACCTATCATCCTAGCCAATTTCTTCCAAGTCCGTAAAATATAATGGTCCATTACAGGCTGAATTGTGTCTCCCCTTCCAAATTCATGTTGAAATCCTGACTCTGGTACTTCCGGAAGTGACTGCATTTGGGGATAAAGAAATAATTACATTAAAATGAGGGCATCAGGGTGGAGCTGATCTAATATGACTAGTGTCCTTATAAAAAGGAGATTTGGGAACAGACACACACAAAGGGAAAAGAAATTCCATGTGAAGACATAGGTAGAAGATGTCCACATACAAGACAAGGAGAGGGCACTCAGGAGAAACCAACCCTGTGATACCTTGATCTTGGACTTCTAGCTTCCAGAATTGTGAGAGAATCTTCTAGCTTGGATCTTCTAGCTTGATCTAGCTTCCAGAATTGTGAGAGAATAAATTCCTGTTGAGTCACCCAGTCTTCGGTACTTTGTCATGGAAATTCTAGCAAACTAATACACAGCCTATAGAATATACTCCTCAGTCTACACTACTTTCATTTTGAACACATCATGCTTTTGCTTATGCAGTTTCCTTTACTTAGTGACCTTTTCTAGCCAGCATTTATTTTAAAAAATATTCTGCTTGTTCCTCAAAGTAATTCTCCAAAGCCTGTGCCTATTGAAGCTAGAAGTACTTTTCCCCTCTTCTATGATGCTTTTGTACATGGCTCTTATTTCCCATAAAGCAACCATCACATAATATTTCTATTTTCCCTATAAAATGTGTCAGTCCACAAGAGCAACAACAGTCAAGTCAGCCATGATGGTTGCTTGAAGTGATAGAATGACAGCGTTGGTGGAAATACATGAAAGGAGGTAGAATTGATGAACTCAGTGGTTTATTAAATGCAGGGGGTCAAGGTGAAAGTCCATGAAGGGTGAAGTACAGAGTTCTGACTTGGGACAACCTAATGGATGGTGATTCCAGTAGACAGGGACTTTCACAGAACCAGCAGTCTTGGCGGAGAGTAAGTTAGTTCAGTATTGCGTGCAAGCACGTATGGAAATCCAGGAATAGAAGTTCTGTAGGTAGGTGGATGTGTAAGCCTGTAGTTGTGGAGAGAGATCTGTGTTAAAATTTTGGCCTTGTAAAGTTCATAAATTCTTATTTTGACTAGCCATGGATCCTTGGGAACAATCCTCATCAGAAAATTGGCTCCAGTTATATGCATAAGAAGACTTTGTCTTAGACTTCTGCAATTCTCATAATAACAAGCGCGATGCTCTCAATAAATACTTGCTCATTGGTTAGACAGGTGATGTGTGCTTGTTTGTTTTTTATACTTTTCTCTTTTTTTCATATTACGTGCCTAGGGCTTCCTGTATGATGCTAAATAAGAGTGGTAAGAGAGGACATATGTGTGTGTGTGCGTGTTTTTTTAAAGTGTTTGTATATAACTATAGAATGCACTAGCATAATCTGACACAATTGGCTAGTGAGGTTGCCTTAAAATTGGGATAATATTGTAGGAGAAGCTGCTGGTTGTACTCCAATACCAATTCTCCCCTTCTTTCATTGTAATAGAAATTTAGCAGAGTATGTGACCTCCCAGAATAATTGCTACTTTTCCCAACTCCCTTACAGGAATGGCCATATGATTTGACATTGGGATATAAGCCAAAAATGAGGCAGCTTCTAAGAACTTTTCACAGACATGGCTAGTCCATATCCCAACCTCAATTCTTTTCTGTACTGTTCTCCTTTCTGCATCCTGAAATGAGGATGCTGCCATCTTGAACTATGGAACATGAGGGCAATGGTGGGGTTATGAACTAAAAGCAGCCAGGGAGCTTTGTTGGAACAGAACCACCTATTAGCCCTGGACTGCCTCATTGGGCTGACTTTCACATGGGAGAGAAATAAACTACTTTGTATAAGCCACTACCATTTTTTTATCCTTGCAGCAAATACAATCTTAACTGAGAGAGCAGACAACAAGGTGTTAGCCCACCTGTTTCCTGTCACTTCCCCTTTCCTTCCCTGTCTCTATGAAACTGGGTTTTCATACTTGAAGTCATAGTGAACTCCCTGTCTTGTCCAAAGTGGAGTCTTAAAACATTACACAGCCATCCAGTTGTCCTTCTTGTGTTCCTAAAGCCCAGTGCTATGAGAAATTTGTGCATAGGTGCTGTGGGACCAGAGGATACTAGGTGCTCTGAGATGAGGACATCTAAATAGGAAGAGGCTAGAGTCAAAGGCCATGATGGGTGACAGAAATAGCAAGTAGAAAGCTGTAGAAGCATGACAGTGACTGGTATTTATGGTGACTTGCAAGGAGTTGGCATGGCTGGAGTATAACTTGGGCAGCTGAGTTTGAAGGTAAAACAGTAGATAAGAATCAACTACCAGAAGGTCTGTTTTGCTAAGCAAGGATCTCAACTCTCTTATGCCCACTTAGAACATTCTTTCCAAAGAAAAACAAGAAGAAGGGAATATCTTTGCCATCTATTCACCTGTATAAGCACAGAAGTTAAAGCAACCTCATACCCATTGGTACATCTTTCAGAGGGATCAAGGCAAGTCTGAGGAAGTAGCACTGGAAGAAGAGACAAAAATATCACAGTCAACCCTGTAAACCATCAAGTAGCTCCAAGAGAACCTCTTTCAAAAAAGTTTTGTTCCTATCCAGTTATCACAAGCCCTAAAATCCTACCATCAGTGATACATTTATTAATTCTCATTTAGAGTGTTACTGAGTTAAGAATCAGGGAATATTAAGAGGATGTAAGATCATTTGCTTCCAATGTTTGCTGTTAGCTGACACTGGTGAAGGGTCATGTGACAATGGAACCCAACCAGAAATTGAGGGACAGAAATGATAGAAGGTAAACGAGACCCGGGAGAAAATGCCCTCCTCCCTGGAAGAGCAAGCTGCCGGCCACAGCAGCAGGTGTGGCTCTGATAAGGAGAAGTCAGAAGGCTACTGCTGCCAGTAACATCTTCCTTACAACTGTTTATGCAGACAATCTGGCTGGGTAGGGAGGACACTATCCCAATAGGCTGTTAAGGAGAGCTGACAGATTAAGGCGGAACAGCATGCAACTGACGCTACAGCATGGAGAGTAAAATGTGTTGGCCGCCTAACGTGAGGCTTCCTCGCCACCACAGCTCTTACATTTGTGTCCCCCAGAGCAGGTTCAGCCTCACTTGCCAAAAAAGGCAGGGTGTGGGAAGATTGTTGGCCTTATGCCCACTTGGGGATCTGCTGGGAGGATTTTGCACATGCTGCTAAGTGCCCAGTGGCACCCAGGGTTCCCTTTTACATTCTTAATTACCCTGAAATTCAGCCACATGGTCCCTCTGCCTGCCTGAACCAGGGCTTGATGGCAGCTGGTATTAGAAACCGGCCGTGGTTCAAGAACCCTCAAGTTCCATCCTCACTCTCTCAGGGTCCTCCCAAGCCAGTGAGAGGAGTGTGTAACTACGTGTGCATGTGTGCATGAACATGGGTACGTATGTGTGCGTGGCTTTCTGCATTTATCTCTTGGTTCCAGACAGTGATCTGCATGTGTATGTAAACGTACCTGTATGGAGGGTGGGGGTGGGCAGATGCTTGTCTCTGAGGGTTTCCCCCGAATATTGATGATGATTTTGAAATGAACAATGTTTTAAGATTTCTTGAGCAGCCACAAATGCTCCAATCTTAATGTGAATAAACACAGAAATAGTAAATAATAACCGATTGTGTTTATCTTTTCCAAGAGAGACGAGGCAAAGTTTTCAGAGTGTTGTTTCTGGAAATTTAGGGCATGAGGGAAGGAAGTGAGGTTGAAAGTATTCTGGGAAATTTTTGAGTTGGGCTAACCTCACCCTTCCTATACACATTCCCCATCCCTTTCTTCTGATTTTGTTTTGGAAGGAAAGTATTGGAAGGGGTATTTGTGTCATGTATAATTTGGTACACACGCACTCATAGAAGCCTTTGTGTATACACAAATGCATTAACATGCTTATCCAGCACGTACAATGTCTGAGGCATTTTGCTAGACATTTGGAGAGATGGGAAAGTAGTTTTCCATTCATCCTCAAAGACCTCAAGCTCTGTTAATGAAGAGAAATATAGTAGAAACAAGCAGTGAGTGCTAGAGGCCCAGTGACTACTCTGATCATTATGCAGAGGAGAGGTTCAGAGATGGAGGGAGTCTCTGCACTGCAATGATCAGGGAAAATGCAAGGAGCAGTAGGAATATGGACCTAGTCTTGAAGATGAAGAGGCTATTTTTCTATGAGGACGTTGCAGAAAACTGCCACTGCAGGAAATAATGAAAAAGGACAAGCCAATAATACCAGATAGGAGCATCAAAGCTCCCAGACATTTCACAATGTTCTTATGGCCATTGTCCCTGTAGCAAAAGAGAGACTCACCTGCTAATGCAGTGGGTGGCCACTCCCTTGGAGCCCAGCTTTCTCCCCTAACTTCCTGAAGAGGTCTCATTCTGACTTCATACGAAGGTCTCATTCTTGCCTCACAGGGAAAGTTCATTCCAACTCTTCCTGTTTGCAGCTCCAGGACTGAAGAGCCAATCAGAGCAGAGGGATGAATAGGTATCAGTTGCTGCCAGTTCCAGATGATTGATTGATTGAGTGAGTCATCCTTTTATTAGCGTAACTCATTTAACAAAACCTGCATTAAGCATCTATAAATTGTCTGGCATTATGCTAGGCACTGCCCCAAAAATGTTTAGGAGAGGAGCAGTCATACAAAATCAACAGCACACACAGTGGAGTGGTTATGTGTGTTGGATGTTCTTGGAGGTCCAGAGGGGGAGGTATTTAAAGAAAACTGGACATTAAAGATGACATTTTGGAGAAGGAAAAACTTCCGCTGAGTTTGTTTGCTTGTTTGTTTGTTTTGCCAAGTTTTGAAGGTAAAGTAGGTGTTGACTTGATGGAGGAGAAACAGTGTTCAGGATGGTAAGTTTATATTTGTAATCTGATGCCAACCTATGAGCCATTGCTGCTTACAAGGAGACTGAGTCTCTAGAGGTTATCACTTCAAACCTGTTTCCTGGACAAACTATTAAATCTGATGATTTAGCTCACAGCACCACATAGCACTGAGATAAATTTATATAAAGATTATTAATTTGTAAAATGTGATGGAATCTAGAATAGTTTTTTTAAAGTAAATCACTACTGTTTGTGGGTAAATCTTTACTTGCTAGAACACTAGGGTTAACATTATCGTTTGCAAGAAATTTGGGTGTTAAATTGAAGGTAGATGTTATGAATTATTCTTGAAAAATATTATAAAATTTTAGATGATATTAACAAAGACCAAGAAGTGGTGCATGTGTGTGAGCAATGTATGTTTGTTTAGGGGAAGAGGGTTAACAAAAGCATGCTAAGCCATTCTTGGATGAGTACATCAAAGAAAAAAGCTAAATATAGTCAGTTTATTAAAAAAATGATAACAATGAAAACTGCTTACCAAAACTTGTACAATATTCAAAGTTCTGATTAGAAATAAATTTATAGCCTAAAATTATTTAGGTTATGAAAAATAATCTTTCATGTCAAATAGTTTGAAAAACGAAATTAATCCAAGGACGCAAAGAGGAATAAAATAGTAAAAATTACAGTAAAGATAACAATAGAGATAAATGAATTTGAGACAGAAAAAAATCCAGTAGGAATAATAAGTAAATACACTAATACAGATAAAATTATGGAAAGTCTTAATCAGTAAACAGAGGGAAAACTTCATATTTAAAATCAATGAATAAGAAGGATATAATGCTATATATGTGTATATGCTATTAAAATAATCTTAATAAAAATGTTATATGAAACTTTCTGCTACTTCAAAAAACAATAAAATGATAAATCTCCAGGGAATTTACAAATTACCAAAATTGATTCAAGAAGAAATGAAAATTTTGAACACATGAAATGATATAACAAAAAAAATACAAAGAATTATTATGAAATTATTTTATCAGATAAAAATTTCAGGGACAGATAGTTTCACTGATGAGTTCTTTAAAATGTTAAAGTAATGTAAAATGTAAGAATTTCAAGAACAGAAACAGATATTCAACATGTCTTAATTCATTTACTAAGTTAATATAACACTGAAAGAAAATCTTACTTATAATTTATATAACAATATTGTAGAACAACCTTATTTATGATTACAGATACAAAAATTTAAAATAAAACACTAATAAGGTTAAATGGTGTGGTAAAAAAAAAAGCCCATTTGACATAGAAGAATGTATTCTTTAATAAAATAATTCACATTTATTAAAATACTGCCTCTCAATAAGTCATAATAAGAAAAGCCACATGATCATGTAAGTAGCATGTGATACAATTTAATATTTAGTCTTGAAAAAAAAATTATAGTGAATAAGACAAACAGTATTCTTTCCTAAAATGAAAAAAAGTCCATATTTTAAACCAGTTACAAATATCAAGCTCATTAAAATTGGTAAGAGGTGAGAGAGAAGATGCTTACATATGTAATAGAATTAGGAAGTCAAATTATTTGAAAGGAAGAAACTAAATATTCATAATTTTCAGAATACTTTATTGTCTTCTAGAAATCCCTAGACAATGAACTGAAAAAAATTAGACTAATTACTATTAAATCAAGTGGTAGATTACAAAATGCATATATAATAATCAATTACTTAAAAATATAATGGATAAAATGAAACGGAAAATAAAATGGATAAAATATAATGGGTTAAAACACAGAATGAATATAATATCAATAAATCAAATCAAACAAATGAAATGAAATGTCTATATTAAAATACAAAAATATCAATAAAAACATATTAAAAATTAAACACAAATTGGCAAAGCACATAAATAGGCCATCCTCCAAAGAAGAAGTCAAATGCTTATTCCATTTCATCGGAAATAAAAGAAAATCAAAACAGTGCAATACTATTTCCATTTATCAAATTAGTGAAGTTTTCAAAATAATAATACTTCATTTTGAAAAGGATGTTGAAAAATTACTCTTATGAATCATTTATTATGATAGAAAAGAGTATTGACTTTCTAAAAAGTGATTTATCAGTAGTTATCAAGAACCCTAGAGAAGTTTCTGCCTTTGGGCCTGGTAATTCCAATGATAAAAATATATCCTCAGAAAATTATGAGAAATGCCTGAAAATATTGTATATAAGGCTATTCGTCTTCAGTTTATTTACAATAGCAAAATATTAGAAGAAATCAAAATGTCCAATAAGAGAGGGTATGTTGAAAAATTATGGTATGTCCATGTAAGACCAGAACAAATTATGTTTGCATCATGACTTGGGAGAACGAATGCTCACGCTTGTGATATAATCTATTTATAGTGAGACAGAGAGAAAGATAGAGAACAGCTTGGGGGAAACACACCAAAATATTAATGTTTATAAATCTCTTTGTCATGAGATCAAATTTTTTTTTATTATTTTTACACTTTTCTTCGTTTTCTAAAATTTCAAGAACCTCAGTCAGACACAAGGCATGCATGAAGACAACCATATTCCTGATTGTGTTCTATTTTTGCCAGGGCCAAACATGACTCCTTGTCATAGCATCAGTGTTATGTCTAGTATATTTGTATGGCCTTTTTCCTTCATTCTACTTTCCAATTCTTATTTTATAATTTTTAATTCATAATCTGCTCCACCACCACCAGGATCTGTTTTCAATACTTTGTGAAGTGATACAGGAACTAAACAAAGAGGCAAATGAGAAGTGAATTGTATGTCACAAGAGTTCCCCACAATTGTTCTCTTTGGATTGAGCTCAGACCATGCCTAGAACCTGGGCTTGGCACCTTTTCCTCTGGGGTTAGACTGGTTCTGGTGTGCCTGATTAAGCAGCCAACAGAGAATGCCGAGGGGCCAGTGATCGGCCAAACTCCTGGGAGCTTCAGCTATTTTCATCCATGTCCCAGTGCCAGGTAAAAAACAGTGACATTTGAGTCACAGAAGGCTTGACAAATCCCACTACATCTTCATTCTCCATTCCCCATGACTAGAACTGTGCTTGGAACCTAGAACATGCTTAATGTTTAATGGGTTAAGTAAGAGGACATTTTTAATTCCCTGGAAATATTTTAGCTATAAAGCCAGATTTAAGCAGACCATTTCTCCATAAAGTTTTTTTTTTAAAAAAATCTTTTTACTACTTAAGAGATTAAAACTAAATTTTAGAAATAAAAGTTTCAAGAAGGATCCACAAAACGACTTTAAATTTTCCCTTCCTCATGAGAATAATAAAAGAAACATCCGTCTATGAAATACTTGACATAATGTTACTCTGATAAGTCTGAAGAAGTGTGAGTCATTACAGAACCATGCCCTCAGCTCAGAACAACAAAACACCATGGAATTACTGTGCTTTTAATCCAAAGCGTTGGTCGGGTGTTTGGAATTCCACGGCGCCTTCCTTCGTGGTGCCAGGCCAACAGAGGAGCCACTTCTGAAACAATGTGCTGTTGAATTGTGGGTTTCAGTTCTATCGGGTTGATAATGACAGTCGATTTTTATGAGACCCTTCTTGATTAGAGAAAGGATTAAGGTATGTCCAGGAAGGTTTTAAACACTTAATGTAAAGTTACATTTCATACTGAGGATTAATTAGAAGCTGCGTTATCGTGCCTTAGTGGGAGGAGACGTGATGCTAAATCGCACGTACATGAAGGTTGTGCAGAAGACAGAATTGAACAGTGTAGCTTGGAATTAAGGCTGGAGAATTATGACCCGTTGTCTGTAAGTGTGCTTGTGTGAGAGTATGTATGTTGTGTCTATGTATGTGTGAGATCCGTTTGTTGTTGAACCAAACAATAATCCCTCTTCTAATTAAAAGGTGGAGTCTTATTCTATCAGATTTAACTGGTTAGAGAATCATGGAGTGAATGCTAGATATTGCTTTGGTTCCTACTTGAGTTTTGGCAATACACTTGTCCTCCTTCTTCCCTTCCTCCCTCTCTTCCTTCCTCTCTTCATAATATACTGTTTTGTTATATTAGCTTATTTATATGTATATGTAGCATTAAAAGCTCAAAAGCAATCTTAAAGCCATGTGTGTCACTAGTTGGCTTAATGCTAATAAATTTTGTATTTATTTTAATCTCTACATTGACTTAGTCTCCTGATTTTTTTTTTTCCATCATGGTTAGAAAAAGGAGATTTTTAATTGTATGGTCCTATTTTTTTCATTTTCCCTGTCAAAAAAGTGTGAGTTTGAATTGTACAAGCAAAAAATAGTAGCACTACATGGGATCATGAAGGCTTAATCCAAAATTCCCCCTCTCTCTATTATTTTTCAGATAAGGAATCTGCGTCTCTAAGCAAATGAAAATGCTATATTCTTTTTTTAAAACGCTCATTTTGGCAAAAGAGATCCTAAAGCTGTTAGGAATCTTGAGATATCATCTTCCATTCTCTTTATATTCACTTGAACACATTGTATTATTTTTGTTCATGTTTGAAGCTTAAACAAGTCCCAAATTACATGAATGGCTTGAACATGAAAGAAATTTACTTATATCTCAGACAAAGTATAAAATGATGGACAGCTCTCTTCCAAATAGTGGTTCGAGGGCTCAGATTCTTTCCATCATCAACACTTGGCTTCCAAAACCAACATCATTCATCTGCATCAAGCTAATGAAAGATGAAAGAACATGAAGAACGGTATGTGAGAAATGTTTTAGTTTCAGGCTTTGAAGTGAAGCCCATCATTTATATTCCAATTCCACTGGTTAGAGCTCAGTCACATGTCCACGCCCAACTAAAAAGGAAGGTGGGGAGTGTAGTCTAGCCATGTGACCAGGACAAAGAGGACTCAGGCTTGGGGAGCAGCTAGCCATTCTCTATTACATCCATGTTCAAGAATCAGAATGCGGTAGAAAGTGCTTTCTAACTTTATTTTCCCCATGTTGTCCCAAATGAAAATTTCACTTGCTTAGAGGGCTCTCAAAGATGTTTTGCTTTATGAGCAAATATATTGGAGCGTGATAGGGGAATAAGATTTGTCTAACTAGAAAATCGTGAATCAGAACACAACCTCAACACAAGACTCTCTCATTAAGTTGGAAATCTTTTTCTGCATCCATTCAAGTAAAAAAAGTCAAGGCTAGGATCTCATGATGGATTCTCTAACGAGCTGAAGGTAAGCATCTGGAATACACCTGTTTGGGGACTAAGACCGCCCAGCAGAAGAGAGAAGGAGGATGTAGCGATGTCCATGCAAAGAAGCATCATTCTGTTCAGAAGACCTGCGGGAGCACTGGAAACTGGAAATGTTGCTCCAACTGTTGTGCTAGCTGAGATCTAGTCATGTTGACAGCCACCGTCTTTGTACTACAGTAATGACAGCAGCCCCAGGGTTACAAATCGAAAGCCTGAGCAAAGTTGCCTTTCTCTGTTCCAAAACCTACATTATTTCCCGCTATCATTTGGCTCTAGTCGGGCAAACTGATTTATAAGTTATAGTCTCTGAGCCTCAATTAATTTCACTTAGGGCATTTTCACAGTTGTACAATAAACGTTTGAATTAAGACATTTCTTTTGAAACTGAATTGCATGTTAACTGATTATTGGCTGCCGCTGGTGGTCCACACAATTACAGATAAGAGCATTGATCTGGCAAGAAAACAAATTGGCTCTTAAAAGAGGGCAGTTTGGATTTGACAGCTGCAGATGATGAGGTGTCTCTCTAATGGATACTGTGTATTACCATCAGAGGTGTGAATGATCCACAAACCCTTCCTTTCAGCTGCCAACTTCTACCAAAGAGGGCTGCTTGGATCTGCTAACCCCTTCAGTGCACAAAAGCTGAATCCAATGATGGGAAATAGTGTCCAAAATTATCTGGATGGCTGGAGAGTTACTAAAACCTAGATCACACCCTGAGCTAGATAGGAGTTACTAGGAGAAGGAGTTCTTGTTTCAATCAGGTAACTTCAATCAGAAATGAAGTTGGTGTCAAGTGCAAATGCCTGACAGGCAGCATACATAAACAGCCTCATACGAGCATGACAAAGTTCTTTCAGGATGCTAGGCCATCAAGAGTATTACCCCGAGACTTCACTCTATTGGGAGGAACCCAGGTTCTGGTCATCCTGGCTAGAGGATGTCTAGTCCCATGTATGGTTATGTGGTTTGCACAGAAGTTGGTTTGCTAGCTTTTAAGGACTTGATCTGAGCACTCAGGCATTTTCGGGTAGAATGACTTGGGTCTGGTCCTATCCAGTGACCACAATACAGAGATAGGCTTCTTGCTTCCTTGTAATGAACATTAACAGCCTGACCTCTGCACTCCTTCTCTATCCTACTCAAGGTAAGAAGCCTTTGGGGAACATCTCAGTACTGTCAATCATATATGCCAACTGCCTCTAGTGGAAGACACATCGGGGTAGGTTTCTTTTATTTTAAGAGTCATCTCTATGACTCCTCCAGTGTAAGCTGATCTCATAGTAAAAATCTCTCTGTCCCCAGGGACATGATAAGCAATATTCTCTTTAAGAGCTTCAGGTCAAAGTCCAGATGCCCAGCTTTATTCTAGCTATGGGTACATCTAAAGGAGGCTGTTATGTTCCAGGGGTCAAGTTTTCAGATTTTGCTCCATTGAGAAGATAATAAAAAAATGCACTTGCAGTTGGATTTTATTCATCATTTATATAATCACTGAAATTGCAGATGAAATAGGTTGTTGTGTCACCCAGGCTCTGTTGCTAGCCAGTGCATGTGTATTTTCTCTTTTATAACATCTCATAAAAGCATCCTGCACAGGGTTAGATTATGATAATCTCTTGGCCATTTGTGGCAAGTGCAAACTGTTCCAAATGAACTGGGTTCTTGCCTGATTCCCATCTGGAAGATTCTTGACATTGCTCAGTCTGGGTGGCCATGCCTTTTCCCTCGTCTCCCGTATTGCTGCAATGCCAGCATTTCCATCTCTGCTTGGACAGTGATATGGGAGCCGTGTCATTCTGGGCTCTGACAGAAGCCAGGGTGGGTCCCCCCCTGGTCATCTCTTCGCAGTGTTTTTCAAGCAGGAGTATGCGGAGGGTTTTCAGTGTCAGATGCATGTTCTCGGGAAGTCAAAAGTTCTTTATGAGAAGTTTTCAGTGTTATATTTTCATTTTGATGACTTTTAAAACACATATGAACATATTCTGGACAACTAGAAGACCTTCTTCTAAAAGCCCTGCTGTGTGATTCCAGTGTCCCAGCTGCATTTGCTTTCGGGCCAACTGGTACCACTTTGTCTCACTAATGAGAAAAGGGCTCAAGTAGAATTCGTTTGCACCCCAAACCAAAGAACATCAAACGGTGCTGAAGAAATGGTGACTCTCAGCATTTTCATAAAGAGACACTCTGAGGGGATGCAGTCATCGCACAGCGCATCACAACAGAGACAGACCAAACACAGAAGCGAGTTCGCAACAGCCCTACAGCCCTTGGGAACATGGTCACATTTTGAGCAACAATTAATGTTTTCAAACTGTGATAGGTCAAATTAGTTTAATGGTGATAATTCCAATAATTAATTTTTTAGTTTTGCTTGTATTTAAATTGCCAATTAATTTTGACTGCATTGCATAAGGACTATATGCATAAGCAGTTTATGTCTAGTTTATGCCATATGTTTAAGAAACATTAAAAAGAGTCAAAGTCAACATGAAGCTACATGAAATTTGTTTTTTCTCTAAGAAGACATCTATTTATACATTTTCTTCAAGTCGAACAAATACTGATTTATAGGATTATGTGGGTCTTTCTGGGGCAACTGTATCCAATCTATTTACTTCTCTAAGGGCTGTTCACAAAAAGCACTATTTTTTAAATTTCAGTACCTTGGGGGCAGGGGCAAAGTTTTGGAATAAACATGACCATATTGAAGAAGAAGGAAACTTGATGCTCTTTCATTTTCACTTTTCCTCAGAGGATGTTCTAGCCACATTGCTCAAGCAATACTTCCTAAGTACCTCTCAGAGCAACTCTCCACAAATATTGTGGACAACAAAAAATACACCAGAGGCATAAGTTCTTCCTAGATACTTCCTGCTGCCATTTAATGAGAGGATGGGGCTCTGTATCTGCTGCCATGACTTTTGATAATGATCTGTCTCATAGAAGGTGTTTAATAAGCTGAATGAAAGAATGAACCCAAATCAACAACAAGAAACCCTTAGACATGAGATAGATATGTATAAGCAATTGGATGGTTGACCAAAGAACTATCCAGTAGAATAAAGACATCCTCCAGAGCAGTCTTTGGAAAGTGCCCTAATACATAGTCTATGAGTGGAGTTCCCATGGGCCTGGTATGTATTAAACTCCTTCCTTCATCTTATCAGAGCAGAAGAAATTGAGTCCATGAGTCTCTTAGTCAAATGTCCAATTTTTCTCCAATAGGAATATCCTGACATGTCAGAATAGCTGGGTTTGGAGTGTGAACCATGTGGAGATTTATCCAGGCACATGGAATAAAGTAATGAGCGGGAAGTGCTTGAGAGAGCTGCTGGGAAAGGATCATGGCTGCAAAACAGAGGGTGAGAGGAGGAGGAAGACGGGCTAGGCAAGAGGCTGTGAAGGGTTACATTAACTCCCCCCTGTGCTGTGCTCTCTGTCTTGGGTCTTAGTGGTAAGCTAGAAAAAACTGGTTGAGACTGGGGTCAGGGACAGGCATGCTCATCTTGGTTTCTCCTTGCTATCAAAAGTGACGTGGGGTAAAGGATGACTGCCTTTTTGTAAATAAGTGCCTTGTCTTCCCCTGAGCACTCAGCTCTGGGTGGGAGAGGACATCTGCCCAGTGAACCCCAGATGGGGAGGGGGTGCCTCAATGATGGGGTTGCACCTGAGTTGCACTCCTATCTGACAGGGGTAAGTTGAAGCTTTGCCTCACACCTGGAAAACATGCTCGGACAATTCCCTTTTTCTTTTTATGCCTCAACTTCCTTACCTATACAAAAAAGGCAGTGATACTTCTTACTTTTGGAACTATTAGTGGTTACTATTAGTGTCTGTCCTTGGATTACTTTGGGCTTTATGAAAGAAAGGGCTCATGCAGTTCTTTCTCCACTGCCCAGTGTACGGACTGTCTGCATCCTGTACCCTTATACTATTCCCCGTTCTACCATCTGCCTTTGAGAATATCACTGATCAGGGTTTTCTTCTGCTATTTCTCTGATACTCTTCTCAGAAATCCCCTTATTTTGAAGAGCAATGGAATTGATGTTTAAAGAAGTGGGGAGTTAACATCCCTCTTCTTCCGTATACCATGAGACTTCAGATTTACTAGTTATTCGCACTGAGCTTCTATTCTTCGTCTATAAGTTGAGACAATCTGAAGAACCTCACAGGGGTGTTGAGGGTAATAGGTGTGAAAACAGTTTGTGAACCGTAAAGAGTCATTCAAATGCCAGGTCCCAACAGCTGGCAGTTCATTGAGCAAAGTATTTTTCAGAACCACCAAACCATGAAGTATTTGTTTTTTAAGTATTTGTTTTATGACATCATTGTTGCTGGCCCCTTGGTTCTGTGCTTTCTGGTTCTCTCTGACTAAGACAGAATGTTTCAGGTAGGGAGATTGAGTGCACTGGAGATGCCACCCAGTCTGGGATACTTTCTTACGGCAGCCCTGGCAAACTAACACGAGGTATAGCAAATACACTAGGCGGTAGACTTCTTGAAGAACAAACCCTGTTCTACATGGCTTAGTATGTAATCTTGTCAGAAACATAGAAAATGCTTAGTAAATTCCTGGTGAATAAAGTAACAGATTTATTCTCCAGGTTAGCAGAACGGAGAGCTAAGGTCCATGCATGGGGTGACTTCTGTGAAGAGCTAACAATTAGAACTGCTCGGTGGTGGAGTAGGTGATTTGGCAGGGTAGTAAGCTCCCCAGTCATTGTAGGTGTTCAAAGAGAGACTGATGACTACCTTATAGGGCTGATACAGATGAGATTCCTGAACAGGGAGGGTAGGAGGAGTCCTAGAAGAACCTGGTCTTTTTCATGAGTCTCTGAAAGTAAAAAGTAGAATTCCTAAACGCCAAGATGGTTATCCAGGCATGATTCCCTTCCAGTAGTGCCCAGATATGGCCAAAGTCTACAACACCTATCAGGCTGTGAGAGTCCTGGGGGAAGGGGACTTCTGAACCACTTAGTGGTTTGTACCTTTAGATGCATTCTTGCATGTGGTGTGTGAGCAAATCTACTGTCATCGGATGCAGTGTTTCAAAATACAGGCAATATAAATGGGCAGGTATGAGTCCTGGATAGCATGACCTTGATGTGGCCACAGCAAAATCTGTCTAGAATGAAATCTTCCAACCCATGACCTTGGGTGTAGTTGAGTTGAATATTGCCAGGGGGCATCCAGAAGGCACTGGACATTTGAACAAGCTTTCCTGTTTATGACTCCTATAGGTGGGCTGGGTGCTCCTATTCTACATTTTTTGTGTGACTCTAGCCCCAAATATGTTGATAAAATAGATGATTCCCTATAAGATGAAACTTGAGAAGAAGTGAGAATTGTTCCTCTTGCCTTTAAATACAGTCATGTGTTGCTTTAACAAAGGGGATATGTTCTGAGAAATGTATCTTTAGGTGATTTTGTCTTTTTTGAACATCATGAAGTTCACTTATGCAAACCTAGATGGCACAGCCTACTACACACCTAGACTGTATGGTACAGCCTATTGCCCCTAGGCTACCCACCTGCACAGCAGGTCACTGTACTGAATACTGTAGACAGTTGTAACACAATGGAAAGCATTTGTGTATCTGAACAAATCTAAACATGGACAAGATACAGTAAGAATATGATATTGTTACCTTATGGGACTTAAGAGCCATTTTTGACCAAAACGTCATTCCTTGGCTCATGACTATATCTCCTTTGCCAGTCTGCTAGAAGCATCCAGTAGAGTCAATCTCTTGCAAAAGATACATTCTCTATTAAAACGTATACCTTTGCGTTTGTGGGTTCCTTTCTATTTACTAAGTTCTCTTACGTGTAACATTACCATGTTACCCAAGCCGTCCTTGGCTTTTTTAACTTCTGTGAATGCACTATGCTTTTGGTGGGCTTAGAGATTTCATGTGTTCTTTTCCCTCTTGGCTAAAGCACCCTTCCAAGCATCCATACTTCTCTTTCATAACAATCATACACTTGCTGATTATCTGTTCTTCCTGTGGGCTTTAAGTTTCATCACAGTCTAAACTATAATAGATCTGCTTTGTCATCTACTGTATCTTGAGCCTGGTATAGTTTCTGTCACAAAATGGTCCCTGCCTAAAGATTTATTGAATACATGAATGAGTGTTGCTAGCCTTTAATGCAACCCTATTGATATTCTATAGATAAATTCAGAAAAATTAAGTGGCTGACTCAAAATTCCACAGATTGTGTACTCAAAATGAAGTTTCCTGGCTGAATTATTAGCTCTTTCCTCCTGCATCACAGCTGTTCCTACTGGTAACAGGAGCCTGTGTTCTCTGGCCCATTAGTAATCTTGATGTTGAGACTCTGAATATGATTGTCTCCTTCATAACTTGGGATGAAGATGGATTTCAAAGAAGAGGAATATTTCTAGATGATAAAAAGAAGGAAAATATCATTTGGCCTGTGCACACTGTTAAATCCATTCTTCAGTAGATGCTATCCCTCAGGGTGGATGGCTTCCTGAGGGTTCTTCACACAAACCTACTTGCAGTCAAGGCCGATTCAGACTTCAGTCCATGAGACCAGCAATATGAATGGTATAGGCATTACCACCCTGAGGTCTGCAGAGATGGGGTCTTCTACATAATTAAGCCAATTAGAAATTAGACCCTTGGAAGGTAAGGATATATATGCAGGTGTGGAGATTCAGGGGCAAGGGGAAGAGTGGGGGAGGAGGATAGAGAAGGTGGCACCACTCATGGGCAAAGGAGTGTGACAATCTGCCTAGGCCATGTGGCTGACAACCCGCCTGACGCTTGTTTTGACTTTTCTCTAACTGCACAACCGGTGCATGCAGATGACTTTACATCTCATAGCAAAATGTGCGACAGCAATGTGCTAAGCAAATGCAAACAAAAATATGCTTCCCCCACTCCAAACAAATCTCTCACACATCACAATGATGGCATGGCATGGCGAGAGACAGGAGACAAGAGACCAGGAACGAGATTTTCTCATTGTCTAAACCACTCTCCAGGGGCAATATAGATGCTTTGGGAGATCACTTTCAGCTGCATTGGACTACTTGCAATGATTTTGACACAACAGGCACTATGATTTCACTCATTCATGCATGTGTGGAAGCATTATCCATTCAATTCATTCAACATTTATGGTACACCTACTGTGATCCAGAAATAGACAGGCACCAAAGAAGATACCATGAAAAATACAGAGCTAAGCCATATGAGAACGCCATGTTTCAGGAATTCATTGTTTCTCTGCTTTTGCTCATGCCTGTCCCTCAGCCCTGGATGTACTTCACCCTACTTTCTGCCTATGGAAATCTTCCCACACCTTAAGGGCCACCTTCGAACCATGTCCTTTCTCATCTTCACCACTCCTTTCCACAGTTAAGAATTAATCATTCTTTTTTCCCACACTCTAACAGCTCCATGCTTCTACTCTGAAATTGTACAGTTGGTATTTGATAAAAGTGCCTGCTGCCGTCTTATTCCTCCTGCCTTTATTTTTCCCACCTCTCCAAGACTTGTAGGACAAGAATGTCAGTTCTGGGAACGTTCTAACACAAGTAGGAAGTATATCTGTGGCCTAAACCTCATAAAAGGAGACCTTATAATTAAGTTTATAATTTCTGCACTGAGAGTCTTGGCTCAAACATAGCTGCAGGGCTCAGCTTGCCTCCCTCAGAACTCCTTACTAAACAAGAATAATGACACGAAATCATGCTACATTCTTCTCCAGGGTAGCATAGCATGGTGGCAAAAAGGGTGAAATTTGAAGTCTAGATTTGGCTGGGTTCAAATCCTGACTCTGCCATTGACGAAATGTGTTATTTTGGAGAAGCTACTTAATATATTTGTGCCTTGATATTCTCATCTTTAAAATGAGGATAATAATAGAATATACTTTATAGGGTTGGTGTGACGATTAAATGTATAGATACCTGCACTTACTTGGAACACCGTATGGCATTTAATGCATGTTCAAGAGATGTTAGTTATTAGTTAATATTCTCCCCATGAATTAAGTCACACCTAGAGTGCACTGTGGTGTTCAGTGTGGATGATTCTTTCTAATCATATTTTTATATTCTGAATGCTTTGAGGCTCGGTTTATAAAAGCCCACTACTAGAAATAGGTGCTTCAAATCCTCATAGTATTTTTGAAGAATATGTAATTTAGAGTTAGACCTTGGAACTTGAATGTCAATATTTTTACCACTATTGGGTGTCTCACCTGGGAGAAGTTATTCAACCTCCCTAATCTTCTATTTCCTCAACTTAAAAAGGAGAGAGGATCATTTACCCCTCACAGGGCTGCTGTGACGATTGAATGAGTGTTGTGAGATTGAATTAAGTAAATAACATATGGAAGTGTCTAGCATCATGTGTGACAGTCTTAATAAATGTTTGCTTCATTCTTTAATTTAAAAAAGCAAAAAAAAAAAAAAAAAAAAAGGTCTCATGGCCACTGAATCTGGAATCTGATACACCTGGAATGAGCCCTGAGCATTTTGATGGTGCCAAACGAAAGTAACCTAGTGGATAACAATGTGACAGGCAGGATCTCTCTCTCTCTCTCTCCCTCCTCTCTCTCTCTTCTCTGTGAGAGAGACCTAGATCTAGATATCAAATCATTTAATCCTTGAGATAGTCTTGTGGAGTAGTGCTGTTATGATCCCACTCTAAGATGAGGAAGCAGAGAAAGAAGGCTTCTAAGGAGGGGCTGGAGCTTTGGGTCCTATTCTGGCATCAGTTTCATTTTCCTTAAGGACTGGGCCTTGTCCCCAAGCCCAGCAGGTGCAAGGCTCAGCTTCTTGTCTTACTCACCACAGCACACCTTTCTTCCACGTGTTGCACTTTAGTATTGAATGGACTGATCTCACGACCCCATCCTTTCCCTACCTTCCTTCCAAATGCCCGCTGGGTTATGTCCTTGGGTGCTAAGAATTGGTTCATAGGGACAGAGATGTGTGATACCTTTCCTCACCCATCATAAGGGTCACAAGCTACACTCCTATTACAAAGGACAGGTTAACAAGAGAAAAATATAATAAATTTGTTTAGTCAAAGTTTTATGTGACACAGGAGGCTTCAAAAGTGAAGGTCTAAAGACTCAGGGAAAACTGATTGTTTTTAAGCTTAGGTTTGGTGAAGAATGGAGCCCTGTAGAAATGTGATTGGACAAAAGGGTCTGATCTAATGGTGACAGACTGAGTGGGGGACCCAGCATGGCCTGTCTGCTCAGATTCTTCTTGGCCTTTCTGTAGTATTCTTTCCCCCTGGGCATGGGGAAAAGAGGCAGTACACCTCTGGAATGAGGATGTTCAAGGGAGAAAGGAGACAGTGACCTTTCTAGGTTTTATGGATTGCTTTGTGGGGAGAGGGGTTCTAGTTTCTATGATCTGCCCCAAAGAAGAGCAATTCTGGTTTCTATGACTTGTCTAAGGGGACAAAGAGGGGTGAGAGACAGGAGAGCAGGAGAAGATCAGAGAGAGACTACTTCTGAGGTCTTCCAATCTCCTTTAGGTTGAAATACTCAGGGGGCCAAAGTGCCGTGCTTTGGGGTATTGTTTTTCTGAGCCGAACGCATTGCGCCATGCTCTCTGACCATAGTGCCTTGCGCAGCCTGGCTGCCTTCTGCAGAGTTTGCCTCTGCTCCCAGGCTGGTTCCCTCTCCTGTACTTCCTGCCTCAAAGAACGTGCTTTTCTTCCAGACTGGTCCCTCCCAGCCTTTGAGGCTCATGTTGCTCACTTAGTTCTCAGCTTGTTGCAGGCCATGTGGGTTGATTGATTAAATGGCTGCATTATCTCTTCCAGGTGCTAAGTAGGGTTTTATTTAGTGCATTAGGAATGACCAAAATCATCTGAAGGTCCTTAACATCATGAATAAAACTGTGTTCAGAAAGAGGTTACCATGTGAAGGAAGGTGCTTTATGTTTGAAGCACAAGTGATCATGGAAATAGCTCAGTAAATAACTGAGCTTCTCATCTGGGTCCTTTGGTAGGATTTACAATGGGCTACCCCTGCAGATGGAAAATATGGGAGTGACATCTTGTGATGCCACCTCTTGGCTAATGAATGTGGATTGTGGGGGGACAGAGGGGGCTCTGATCACCCAACACTGACTGTTAGTACAGAATCCCCCAAGAGAAAGCAGATGACTCATGTCCCCCCATACAAGGAAGTATCTTCTGTATTTAGTGACCAAACTTTCATTGCCTTTGGAGAATGAGACCTACGTTCCTATATTAGAGTGGCTGTTTGAGAGGCAGTCAACATGGGGGAGAGAGGGTGCTACTTTCTCAAAGGAATAAGAGATGAGTGAGATAAATAGCTACCACCAAGTGGTGGCAGCTATGCGGACGAGAGGCGCTTGGCTCCTGCATCCAGCTAAACAGCGACTTGCCAGGAACCTCAGCTTTGGCCTATGCAGAGGCCCTGTCACTGGGTCGGAGCAGAGGTCAGCACCTGACCCAATCACCGCGTGGCCTCTTGGCTGTGCAAGGGGTGCCAATTAAGCCCAGTTGCGATGGAGGTGGAGGGAAGGTTCCTTCATCCCACTGGCCCTTGGAGTGACTTTGTTGTCTTAGAGGCCACGGGGGTGGGGTGGGGGATATCATCCTCCTCCGCATCTGTCCACACCCAGCCCTGTATGCGGCGATCGGTCCTCTCCTTAGCCTCATATCCTCAGCTCCAGACCTAAGAGGTTAACAATGCCCTCATGCCTCCCATAAATATAGAAAGAAATTCTCCATTTGTAATTTCAGAATATAAATGATCTGGGGTAAAGTGAAGAACATAAAAATATAAATATTTAGCTATTGGTCCAATGTCTGTATTGCTTCAAAATTCACAGTTATATTGGTAAAGTGTGGCGAACCTCAGCCTTACTGCCCACCACCCGCGCACCAGTCCTTGCCTTTTTCTCACCGTGGGATACAATGAATTAATTCTTCAGAAGCATTTCAGATAAATGCAGGAAATCTAATTCATCAGGTTCTTCCAGGGCTTCCAGCTAGTTTTAAATCCAACAAGTTTGCTACATGTTAGGGCCCTAAAACCTATTCATCAATTTCCAGAGATTAAAATCAATGCGCTTTAAAATAAATAAATAAATAAAAACAGAAAAATGCCAGCTGCCTTTGCAAACAAGGACATTGGGAAACAAATGTAATTGCGTCCTTTCCTTCTAATGTCCAGGAACTTCAACTGCTACTGTGCTACATCAGGTATGTAATGAAAGACAAACGACAAGGACTCTAAATAGAAGAGCAGAGCTTGAGTAACTGTAGTTTTTATGCTAGGGAGAGCCTGAGAGAGAAAAGGAGCATTGTATCTCGGATTAACAGAACTGCAGGATTTCATTAATGACAGCCCAGCTTTTTAGCAAAAGGAAGATAGTTAGGGCAGTAAAAGAGAACATGACTAGAATGTGCTCTGCTAATTGGAAATGTATATTATCTTCAGGCGATGCGGGTGTGGAGGGGAGAGGGTGGGGGAGGATGAGAAGAGAGGCAGGCAGGAGAGCGCTGGACCCAGGCCTGCCCCACTGGGCCACACCAGCAGGGCAGTTCAGGGGTCCTTTCTTGCTGATATGAACGGCTAGTGCCCAGACCCCATCCTCCCCCGCTCCCTTTTAATTCAATGGCTACGTAGGGGCTTCTTTGATGGAGGCTTTGAAGTCGGTGGCTTTGAGATTACTCTTCCTCTGTGACCTTGACCACCAGCCATGAGGTTAGGGGGGAAGGGGAGGGGAGGAGGAAGGCGCTGGAGTTGGAAAAAGGCAAGGAGGGAGAGGGGAGGGGAAGGAAGGCCGCGCTAAGACGTTTCTGCAGCATTCCACGACTTTTCTGATCACTCTGCAAAGTTGAAATATGATTGCAGCCTTTGCACTGGGAAGGAAAGAAACCATTTAAATGAAAAATTAGCTGCCTTAGCAGGTCAAGCACATAGTTACATTAATGTCGTGTAGAACAATAAATCAACTTCGATCTCCAATTGAAAAAATGCTAATTTAGCTCAGCGATTCACTGATTGTACTTTCCTCTGATAGAAATCTTTTCTTTTATTTAATGCGAAGCCGTGATTTGACAGCCTCCTCTAATGGTGCTTGCAGACTCTCAGCATTTCAGTGGAATTCTGATCATGGTTTTAATATTCCGTGCAGCTCTGCCCCCTCTGATTTCACGCTCACACATTAACGAGAGCTGACACTGGAGATTAGACGCAGACAGCTGGAATGCCAGGTCTTTGTTGCAGCATGGACAGGAGCCAACGTCGTTCAACCACAGCCAAGAGGGACCTGGGAAAGTCTTCTTAAGAAGGAGGGGAAGGCGGGGTGGGGGGCCTGAGGGAGGGTGGCAGCGGGGGAGGGGAGCAGAAAGAAAGGCAAGGTAGTTTCTGAAGGGCATATGAAAATAGATATTTTCAGGAAGCCGTTTCGCCTCAGAAATCCGCATTTGGATCAATTCTGGTTTATTTAGAGGAAGTGGTTCATTACAGGGAAATCCCAAATTGGTTGCAGTATTTTTCTGTAAACTCTGAAAATACAAGTGTGATGCCCGAAAATGGAAATGGATCCTGCTTCAGCTGCTCACTGGTTTGTCTGAGAAACAATGGTGATTCCTAGGAGCTGGAGGAAGACTGCTTACATAAGGAAATGTGCTCTCCCCTTTGCCTTGAAAAAAAAAATCACTTAGTTCCAGGTGAATAGATGGGGAAATAAAACTAGATTTATGAGCCAGGGCTGCCTGCTAGACTAGTGACTACCTCGGCAAGAAAGGAAGTCGCGTAGCCTAACTGCCTTGATCCTAATAAATTGTTTCCTGATACCAGAAATCAAATAAAGATACACAGTTTCATCTAAACCATGAAGCGACCTGGGCTCGGCTAGTGCCCATCTTGCAAAGGGAAAGGCAGGGTGCTGCCTGAGACGCTGGCACAACTTTCTCCAAAAGAAAATGACAGATGATCAAAGTTGCAAAGACTGCACATTAATACTATGTCAAAAAAAAATTGTTTCTGCTCCCGGGGGAAACCAATTGAGTAGAAATAACAAATGTCCTTCCTGCTAACTGTATCATTAATAATAATCGTACTTTGCATTTTTATGGGATACCAGGATTCTAGAGCCCTTTATAAATATTCATAGGGGAAGGCTGAAGAAGGGAGGTGAATGTACCCATTCCTGATGCCTGGATGGGGTGACTGAGGGTCAGGGCCCTGCAGGGGCTTACCTGGAGTGAAACAGCAAACAAATCACAAAGCCCCATGCTGCCGCTGGCTTGAAGCCATCCAGGTACTTTCTCTGACACCTACTGCTCTCTCCTATGAACATGAACCTGGCTTTAGTTTAGAGGTCAGATGAGCGAAACCATTGTGTATCACTCTGGCCTGTTGTTCTTATTTGCCCTTCCTCCTTGTCTTGGTTAGACCACAGGCATTGACATAGGTTTATTCATCCAACTAGCATTTATTGAGCACTGAACTAGGCAATATTTTGATTAAAAAGAAGTACGAGTTAGGACATATACATATATTTATATGTACATATAATACAAATGTTACATATATTATGTACAATATATATTTTAGTATTTTAAATATTAATAATATTAAAAAACCTAGAGGTTATGCACAAATCAGAGTAATTAAGAACAAGTCAGAAAAAATTGCACATGAGTCTCAGTTCTTCTCTTACTGGCTTTGTGGCCTTGGCAATGTGCTTTATGCTTCTCTAAACCTCAGTTTTCTTGTCTGTGAAATGGGGATTAGGTGCAATAACCCTCGGCACAGTGCCTGACTCCTAGTGAGCACTCGATATATGTCGCCTATGATTACCTCTGTCGTTATTTTCCTATAGTTGTTGGGAGGGTTTGGTGAGAATACATACACACAAACATTGCCTAATAGAGCCCTCAGTTCATAGCAAACAGTTGGTAAGTGCTAGTTGTTGCTATGCAGCACCTCCGAATGTATAATTCTAAAGTAGTGCTCTTGCCTTCAAAGTAGTCTCCTTCATAGATTACGGCGTATTTCCAAGATACTGAGAGATTGCTCGAAGTATTTTTGGAACTCTTCTTTAGAATTGTGTGCGGGCACTGTTGGTACTCTCTCTTAATTATCTTCAACTGGGCGACAGCTTTATCTTTAGAGGGTGGATCTGTCGTTGGAAGGTATTAAAAGTTGCCCTGAAGCTGTGTCCGATGAATATGGCAATCAAGTTGGGGAATGTTGTCTTAAAAATAAGTTGGCCTATAAAGAAATTAGTTTGGTTTTCTTATGTGGCATATAAACTGAATCTGATTATAATTCCAAGCAAGGCTTGCTGAGCAAACACAGTCATTTCAGAATATATGCATAGCCTCCCAAGGAGAGTCCTTGGATGGGATCACAGATCCTGATACATCTGTGAAGAGAAAAATTAAAGCTCACTGTTGCATGGTCAGAGTTTGTAGCAGCCTTCCCTAAACATCTGGCAGTCCATCCAGAAGAAAGGGATGTGCCTATGAGCTCTTCAGATTATGCAAAATCTGAGGTTCACTTCTCTTGACTTTGCCTCTTAGCTTGGGTGCAGCTTTAGTGCAGGGTCAGTCTGCTCATTTTTTCGGAATTGATTAAACACCTACGAGGCCTCTCATAGTAACTAACGATCAAAGCTAAGTCATGATCCCTGCCCTCAAGGGCCGTGCAGTCTAATACAGAAGGCAAACAAATAGCTGCAATGCACAGAAGCGAGTACCATAGTAGAAAGACACCCCAGGGTGGGGCAGATCCTGGAGGCCCTGTATACACATCATGCTCACGTGTGTGGACTTTATCTTAACATTGATGGAGGTCCACTGACATTTACATACTCCAATTTGCCTTGCCCTCTGTTCTAGCTCTATTCCTGGCCTTCATGTCTTAAGATCTGACCAAATTTTTTAGTCCCTGCATTAGCCCTGAGCACAGCTGGAATGCAAATGTAAGTTGTCCTTTTTTTTTTTTTTTTAAATCTGGCTCTGTTATGAGGGAGCTCTTTGGCAGAGATAGAGAGGAGACCTTTCCTGAGTCTCCTCCAAGAAGATTTAGGAGGTGTGATTTATTATAATTTCAATTATAAAAGGTTTGGGTTTGGCTTAAAGAGTTTCCACTTACAATGTCTGAGTCTGTTCCAAAGGCTGTAAACGTGGCAGGTTTCCAGTGGCCCCAGGTAGCATCCCATAGTCACATTACTTACAATTGATAATAAATGGCTTTGACTGGAGGGGAGAGTGGATTAGCTGAGTGGAATGCTTAAATGCCTAAAGACATGGGAGACTGCTTCTGGTGGTTAGAGAGAATTGATCATATAGGTGGCAATATTGCACATATAGAATATGTTGGAAGACAGGAAGCCTGAGGTGGTTTTATTCATACCTCTGTGCTTTGCCTTTGTAACATGGAGGTATGAGTACCATTTGTGGCAACACACAGCCATTGAAATAGATTCTTTTATTCAATATGAGTGTGCAGAGAAAATGTGTCCTAACTTTGTGTATTCACTGTGGGTCAGAGGACCTAAAAGAATCTAACTAAGGTATTGGAGACCATGACTGTCTACTTGGATCTGAATTACCTGGTGGCTTCAGAATGTTTTAACCATTCTGAATGGTCATGATAAATAGCATCTCTTGGAATAGCGGTTCTCAACCTCAGTATCGCATCACAAACAAGTTTAAGCATAACATTGGTGGATGATTTGTTAAACTTTTTAGATAATTTAATTGGAAAAAAAATTAGAGACGTTATCCCTTTGATGTCATCTGCATCCGTTCCTTTCCAGTAGGCTGTCTAGAGTGGGACAGAAAGGAGTGCCTACTGGGAATTAGGGAAGTCTCTGAATAGTCCCCAGCCAGCGTGCCATGCTGGGGGCTATTCTAATTTATGTTAATATCATGTATATTTCCAAAGGAGAAAAGGTTGAGAACTACTATGCTAAAAAATGACATTTTATGTAAACACAGAAATATCATGTATGCAATTGAAATGGAGTTTAAACTACACAATGATATAGTCTTTTTAGCAACTGAGTTCCAAAGTATATTATTTGAGACTGGTGTCTGCAGTCAGATCCGAAAGAATAGGGTACATGCAAAGCAGTCTGTTTATTTGTCCCATTATTGCCCCATTATTGTTTAATCCTAGATTACCCTTCATTAGGTAGGGTACTGAAACCCTGGCTTCAATTCACCTCTGAGCAGTTGCTGGGACTATTGTGAACTACAGTAGAGGTCTTGGAGGTCATGGATGTGGGGAGTCATCATTTGTTGAATATATACCATGTGCTGGTAGCATGCTTGGCATATGCTCATACATTTTATATACGATTCAATCCTTATAATAATCCTATGAGGCTTCATACCCACTTTACAAATGAGGATTTTGAGACACAAATAAATCGACGTAATTGGCCCCTGAAGGTCAAATACCTAGTAAATAGAGAGGTAATTGGAATCTAGATCTTTAGGACTCCTCAAACCCTTATTTCTTTGTGAGCATGTGATCACAAAGGGGTTACTAAACATGGAAGGGGATATAAGTTCTCAGTAGTGCATGCGGGCAGGAATTAGACATAGTATAATATTCAAAGTCTTGGGACCAAAGAATCCAAGCCCAGTCGGGATCATCCATGACAACATCTGATGGAATGTATGGGTCAAACCATGTGAAATTGCCCATGTTCTAACAGTTTCTGTCTATAAAAATGGAACTTCATATGGTTCAACCTAACAAAAGTGGGATAATGAGAGCTAAGGCACACTTCATATGTTTTTCTTACACATGGCATTGAAATCAAAATGTGGCAATTAAAATAGAAATAGAGAAGGTTCATTCACTTTAGCGCCTGAAGTTCTGTACATCCTGTGGCTCTAAGATAACTGAATGGGGCCGCCCATCTTGGGCCTCGCCACTGTGGAAACAGGCCTTCCATAGTGACAAAGAAGAGGAGAGGTGACCGCTACCCCTCTGATGCCCCCACCAGCTCCGGGATGCAGGGCACAGGCCCTCTGCAACCAAAACCATCCGCCTGGCTCCCAGCCCTGTGTCCCTCTAAGCTCCAAGGGGGTCCAGTGACCCAGTGTTACAGATCAAGTTGTGTCTCCCCGCAAAAGATATGTTGAAGTCCTTCCCCCGATACCTCAGAATGTGACCTTATTTGGAAATAGGGTTTTGTGAATGTAATTAATTCAGAGGCATTCAATACTGGAGTAGGGTGGGCCCTTTAGCCAGTGACAGAAGTCCATGAAAAAGGGAAGAGACACGAGGACGCGACTGCCATGTGGCAACGCAGGCAGAGATGGAGTGAGGCATCTGAAGGCCCAGGAATGCCCAGGATTTCCAGCCACCAACGGAACCTAGGAAGAGGCAAGCAAGGGTGACCCTTGTTTCAGAGGGAACGTGGCCATGATGACACCATGATTTCAGACTTCCTCTCTAGTACTATGAGACAATAAATCCCGGTTGTTTTTTTTTTTGAAGAGACAGAGTCTCACTTTGTTGCCCAGGCTAGAGTGAGTGCTATGGCATCAGCCATCAATCACAGCAACCTCAAACTCCTAGGCTCAAACAATCTTACTGCCTCAGCCTCCCGAGTAGCTGGGACTACAGCCATGTGCCACCATGCTCGGCTAATTTTTTCTATACATATTAGTTGGCCAATTAATGTCTTTCTATTTATAGTAGAGACAGGGTCTCGCTCTTGCTCAGGCTGGTTTCGAACTCCTGACCTCGAGCAATCCGCCCGCCTCGGCCTCCTAGAAAACTAGGATTACAGGCATGAGCCATCGCGCCCGGCCAATCCCTGTTGTTTTAAGCCAGGGACTTTGTTACGGCAGCCCTGGGAAACTGATACACCCACTTTTTAGGTTCCTTATCTATCCCCCTCTCTTGTTCTCAGTCAGGATAATAATATTAATAATTAAGAAAAGAACAGTTGTCATATTTAAAAGATAAATTCTGGATTTTAGAAAATGTGGCTCACTGGACTAACTTATTTCCAGAATGTTTTGAAGAGTTTCTTTTTCTTTCTTTCTTTTTTTTCCCCTGAACCTTAAGTTTGGGGGCTACATATGCAGACTGGTCTCCTCTGAGTAGGAATTTTTTATTGAATTTGTCACAGTCAACCTCCATGTTAGATATACTCTGAGCCTAAGTCGCAGCCTAATGGATTCTGAACAAAGGGGCTGCCTTCCCGGCCAACAGCAAGGTAAGGGATGTCAGTGAAATGCTCCCTGGTGGCTGTGCTGGCCTTCACACCATCGGCAATTAATTTGAGTTACGTTAAACTGTAAGTGTTATTGAGGAGGCACAATATTTTATGCTATTATCATCATTGGTAACTAATCCAGGATTCATTTATCAGGTTAGCTGATCATTAGCAAGATCTAGACACAAGTCAGCCACAAATAGATTCACCCCATATTTATCGAGTACCTGCCATATATATCAGACACTGGTCCAAAGACTTTGACTACATGATCTCATTGACCCCACACTGCAATTCCAACACACAGTTATCTCCATACAAAAATGATAAAAAATGAGGCTCAGAAAGGTTCCATCACCTGCCAAGAGTCACATCACTAGAAGAGGGTGAATGTGAGCTTTGGACCCAGTTCTTTTGACACTAACATCAGAGGTCAGAAGGGCAGGGGGCACAGCTCTCACTGGGAGGATTTGGGAACCTGAAGGACCCCTGGGAGTACGGGGCACTGGGAAGTGGTTCCCCAAAACTGCTCGGCAGGAGGGAAGTGTTCTAGGGTAGACCCTGCCTAGTTGTGGTCATCAGAGATCTGAACTCAGAGTCGGAAGATCCACTGTTTGGCTCTATCATCTCCTGGCCTTGTGTCCATGGGCTAGAAACTGAAGGTCTCTGAGCCTCATTGTCCTACACTACAATATGGGCATAACTATACCTTCCTCCTTGAGCTGTTCCCAGGCTGCCTAAGATAATGCACGTACAAGTACATAGCAGATGCTAGGTATTCAGTGAAATCTGGCTTTCTGTCTTCTTACCCAATTATATTTTGGGTTGGCCCTAAGCTAAAGTCATATCCTGCTGGGAAACCCCACTGCTGTGAAGAGTATGGGATGTTCCTACAAACTTAATGTTTAAAAACAGTTCTTGCATTTTTTGAAATGATGAATGAAACATTTTCGAAAGATTTGCAGTGATTCATCCATTTATTCATCAGATACTGTGTAGATTCTACATGAGATACCGTGTACATTCTACTGTGTAGGTTCTACAAGCACAGCTGGAGCAGACACAAGGAATTAGAAGACACTGCCTGCCCTTGAGAAACGCTCAGCTTTTATCCTTTCATTGAAGTATTAGAAAGATTGATATTTTTCAACAGTTTTTCCTGATATATAACCCCTATGCATACACAATCATAGGGAATGTACATTGTGTGTTTTAATTATTTTTATCATTATTTTCTGAACACCTTTTTCTTAACCTGTGGTGGTGAGGGGGGAGGAATCATGTTTCAGCCCCAGGGCCTTTGCACTCTCACTTCCCTTATATACCTTCATGGCTTGGTGCTTAACTTCACTCAGGTCTCTAATCAAATGTCACCTCATCAGAGAGGCGTATCTGAAATAACCTCTATTCTTTGCCCTGCCCCTGGTCTTTCTCTTCCCTTACCATGCAGATTGACTCTTTGATCATTACCTAACATTATATCACAGGCTTATTTTCTTATTTGTGTGTTATCAATTTTTTCCCTATCCACCCCTACCCTGGTCAGGACAATGTAAGCAGCTTGATGGTCAAGACTTCGTTTTATTCTGTTTCTGGATACAAAAAAAAAGAAAAGAAAAGAAAAAAAAGACTTCGTTTTGTTCATTTGATACATCCCTGAGACCTAGAACAGTGCCTGGCTTATCTTAGATGCTCAACAAATGTTTATTTCTGATCAGATGGTTCCATGTTGAACATTTCAATTGACTATAGAATAAATCACATAGTTTGCCTGTGTTTCCAGAGTCAGGAAACATTTGCTATTGAAACTCACCCAGCTTTACTCGCTTTACATTCCTCTCAATTTGCAGCCAAAATATGAGAAAATTCTACTTTTACATATTTGGTAAGGATTGCTCTGTCTCCCTGCCCCGCCCCCACTCCACACACCGCCTTTATCCCTGAGAGCAGGGGCATTTGTTCTATAGCATCTCCTTGAGGGTAGACACTGTTTCTCTTCATCTATACCACCAGTTTCCAGGTACATCCACAGGGGTGGATCTAAAGTTAGTTTTGACAACTATACTGTGTGTGCAGTGCTCCTAAATTCCTCACTAATGGCTATAAAGGAGAGGAAAAATGAAAAGTTCAACGTGCAATGAATCAAAATTGACCCAGCCTTCACTGGTACCCTTCCTCAGCATGCACCTGAGACCTCCCTGCCTTGCCGTCATTATCTCTCATTAGAAGTGACTCAGAAGCACCAGGTAAGCAGATTCAGGATGGTGATTGACTTTGTGGGGCTGTGTCGATAGCAAGCCACCTCTCTCTGTCTCTCTGTCTCTGTCTCTGTCTCTGTCTGTCTCTCTCTCTCTTTCTCTCTTTCTTTCTCTCTCTCTCTCTCTTTGTATCTGAGTGGCTGTTTTAGGAGAAACGTTTAGAGGTTAGCAAGAAAGAAATCAGGGCCAGAACTGCACATCACTAACATTCCTCCAGCCATTTTCAAATGGCTAGCACGGAGGATTTTTAAATTTGTAACTTAGTGTTAAATTAGATCAGATTTCTTGCTTCTTAGTTTTGGATTTGTTTTTATTTGTTTTTGTTTTTTTAAGTAATTCAAGGTTCTGCCATACTATCATGATACTACTGGAGGCAATCACTATTACTAGTTTTATTTGTTCCTTCCAGGAATTTTCTATTTATAAACAAGCATATATGTGTACTATTCTTTTTTCCCCCTGCAAATGTAGCATATACATCACTTTTTGCTCTACAATTTATCTTTTTTTTTTTTTTTTTTTTTTTGAGACAGAGTCTCACTTTGTTGCCCAGGCTAGAATGAGTGTCGTGGCATCAGCCTAGCTCAGAGCAACCTCAAACTCCTGGGCTCAAGCGATCCTGCTGCCTCAGCCTCCCAAGTAGCTGGGACTACAGGCACGTGCCACCATGCCCGGCTAATTTTTTCTAGATATATTAGTTAGCCAATTAATTTCTTTCTATTTATAGTAGAGACGGGGTCTCACTCTTGCTCAGGCTGGTTTTGAACTCCTGACCTCAATCAATCCACCCACCTCAGCCTCCCAGAGTGCTAGGATTACAGGAGTGAGCCACCTCTCCCCACCTGTCTACAATTTATCTTGGAGATCATTCTTCAGTGTACATAGAGAAGTGACCCCACTGTAAAACGACTAACTAGCATTCCATTCATATTTTGATTCTTTTACATACTTGATAAGGATTGCTCCGTCTCCCTGCCCTGCCCCCACTCTGCACACCGCCTTTGTCCCTGAGAGCATAAATGTATCATATTTTATTCTACCATGTCCCTATCAAGGGATATTTAATTTGTTTCAAATTTTTATAAACAGTGTATTAAATCATTTCACACATGTGCAAATATATCACCAGGAAAGATTCCTAGAGATAGGATTTCTAGGTCAAAGGATATAGGATCTTTACATTTTGACAGATCATTGCAGATCCCCTCTGTAGACAGTCTGTAGACATACACTCCCATATCATTTGACAATACACAAAAGTGGCTGCTTCCTCACACCCTCACCCACATTTGTATCTTTGACATCTAATCAGTGCACATATTATTCCATGGTTTCCACTTGCATTTCTCATATACTTAAATGCTGTTTATATTTCTGTGGATTGTCAATTCACTACTTTAGCCTATTATTGTGCTGAGGTATCATTCATATGACTTAAAGAACTCTGTACGTATTAAAAACATTAGGCTTTTGGAATATGGGGATATCGTCCTCAGTTTTCATTAACCTTTTAGATTTTATTTATATTTCATTTATCATGCCAAAAATGTAGTGTAATGTATCTGAGGTTAAATGTATCCTGAGATTATTAACTTAGGTATTTTAGCTTCTACCTTTGTTGTAATGTTACCTGGGATATTTTCTTTCATTTCATTTTTTTAAAAGTTTAATATGAAATGACATTTTAAAAGGTATAAAGAATAATACAACAAATGCCCGGGTGCCCACCACTTGGCTTCCTTAATATATCACTGATAAAGTTGAAATCCTCATCTATTTCTTTTTATCACATTCTTTTCATTTTCTCCCAGAAATAATCAGCATCTGCCTTCAGTGTGCATCAATCCTGTGCATTTCTTTCTTTCTTTTTTTAAAATAGAGACAGGGTCTTGCTATGTTGTCCAGTTTGGATTCAAACTCCTGGACTCAAGCTATCCTCCCACCTCAATCACCTGAGTAGCTGGGACTACAGGTGTGTGCCACTGTGCCTGGCATCCTATGCATTTCTTAAAGTACTTTTACAACATACCGTGTTTCCTCAAAAATAAGACCTACCCATAAAATAAGCCCTATTAGGATTTCTAAGCATTTGGGCAATATAAGCCCTACCCCAAAAATAAGACCTAGTGACGGGCGTGGCTACGCAGCGTGTCTGCACAACCCATGCATTTCATCGCGGAGTGGTAAAGAAGATGAGCAGCCCTTCTCATCTGCCCCATGAGAGCTCTGTTGCTCGACATGAGAGATTGGGGCCAATGGTTCTAAAGGAAATAGAGTCGCAAAACATTCAGGATGGAATTTGGGGTTTGGAGAGTTATGATGATGTTCCAGAAGAAGACAACTTAACCATATTTGATAAATGTAGATTGTTGTACCGTATTTAAAAAAAAAATCCCCTGAAAATAAGCCCTAGGGTGTCTTCTTGAGGAAAAATAAATACAAGACCCTGTCTTATTTTCGGGGAAGCACGGTAGGTGTGTGTTCTCAAACAACACGTAGAGTTTTGTACGTTTTTAAACCTTACAGAAATGTGTTCTGCAGCTTGCTTTTGTCGCTCAATGTATTTGTGAGAATTCATCCAGCCCTACATGTACGTTTCTAGTTTATTCATTATGTTGGGTGAATATTTCACAATTTATTTCCCCATCCTCCTGGAAATGGACATTTAGGGTATCTCTTTTTCCTCTTAGACACAATGATGGTAGGGAAGTTCCCCTGTGCAGGAGAGAGTCTCTGAGAGCAGAACTGAAGGATTGTGGGGTAATTCAACATCCAACTTACTAGATGGTGACAAATGACTTTAAAAGTGATACAATCTCACGGACTATGCCTAAGAGCTTTTTATGTTTCTCATCCTGACTCACTTAGTATTGTGAAACTTTAATATTATTCCAAACTCAGGGGGTGTGAAAGAGTGTCTCACTGAATTTGAATTTCCATTATTATTAATAAGTTTGGGCATCTTTCATGTGCTTATTAACCATGTAAGGTTCCTGTTTCTTTAAAAAATAAGTTGTCTATATCTTTTATATATTTTTCTTTTTCTTCCTAATTCCATCATATTTTAAAGTACCTCATATAGCAATGCTATTGCATTGATTTTGCATATGAATTATGTTTTATATACCATGGTGCTAGATGATATAGTATCATGATGGTATTACCTTCTTAAATATATTCCCTTTCAAGAGGTGGAGCTTAATTCCCCTTCTCTTGAGTGTGGGCTAGACTTAGTGTCTCACTTCTAATGCAAAAGTAATGGTGCACAGCTTCATAAACTAGGTCATAGGAGGGACTGTGGCTTCCTGCTTGCTTGTACTTCCTCTTGAATCACTTGTTCAGGTGTAAGCGAGCTGCTATGCTGTGAGGACACTCAGGCAGCCCTGGGGAGAGGCCCCCATGGCAAGGGACTGAAGCCAATAGCCAGGGAGAAACGGAGGCCTCCTGCCATACCCACGTGAGCACGCCGTCTTGTGAGTATGCAGACCTGGCAAGTCTTCAGATGCCCATGGTGGCCCCGGCTGACGTCTTGGCTGGAACCTCATGAGGGACCCTGAGCCAGGACCCCTCATCTAAGTGGCTCCTGGATTCCCAACTTCAGAAACTGTGTGAGATAATAAATGTTTGTTGTTTCAAGCTGATATCTTAGTCTGTTCAGGCTGCAATAACAGAATACCGTAGACTGGGTGGATTATAAACAGCAGCAGAAATTTATTTCTCACAGTCTGGAGGCTGGGGAGTTCAAGATCAAGGCGCTGGCAGATTCAGCATCTGGCGAGAGTCCACTTTCTGGCTCCTATTTGGCAACTTCTGGCTGTGTCCTCACATGGCAGGAGGGCCAAGAGAGCTCTCTGGGGCCTCTTCTAGAAGGGCACTAATCCCATTAAGTAGGGCTCTGCCCTCATAACCTAATGACCTCCCGAAAGCCCCACCTCCAAACACCATCACATTGGGGTTTAAGTTTCAACATATGATTTTTGGGGGAACATAAATATTCGGTCTAAAGCAGCTGCTAAATTTTGGGAGAGCAGCTGCTATAGATTTCAGTCTTCAGCAGCTTCTAATATCAAATTTGGGGATATTTTGTCAAGCATCAGTACTCAGTACATGTACTTTACTGAATTATCTTATTGCTTATCATAGCTTTTTTTTTTCCCAATTGATTTTCTTGTGTTTCTTAGAATTGCAATATTGTCTACGTGTAATGATAATGGTCCTGATTGTATCAGGAATCATTTTATTGTTTTCCTATCAAGACTGATGCCAGATTTGAGTTGAAATTCATGAGTTTTATTATAATGTTAAAGAAGTCTATTAATTTTCATTTCATTTTTTAAAAAAAATATCCAGAATAATATTGAACTTTGTCAAATGCCTTTTCAATACTTGAGAGTATTATCTTATGATTTTTCTGTTGATTTATATTAACAGAGTTCCATTTTTGCATTGCTGGTCATAAGTGTGAGTAATCTTGTTTTGCCATTGCTTATGAAATCTTTGCTAAGTCTGATGTTTTTGTAACTTATTTGCTAATTTTTGTAATCGATGTTGAGCTGGTGCCACAAAAGGAGATGGGAGCTGTCTTCATTTTCTCCGTGTCCTGAACAGTCAGTAAAGTCGGGATCAATAAACTTTTTCTTTAAAGGGCCAGATGGTAAATATTCTAGGCTTTGTGGGCTATATTGTCACTGCCCCAACTACCCAAGCCAACCCTACTGGCATAGTGGGAAAGAAGTTATACACAATATACAGACAAAGGAGTATGGCTGTGTCCCAATGAAACTTTACTTATGAATAGAAAACATGGGCTGGATTTGGTCCATGGACGATAGTTTGCTGGGCCCTGGTATAAATCAGCTTCCTCAAACTTTAATGTGCATACAGTCTCCTAGGAATCTTGCTAAAACTAGATTTTCCTTCAGCAGGTTTGGAGTGTAACCTGAGACTCTGCATTTCTCACTAGCTCCCAGGTGATGTTCACCTGCCAGGCCTCAATCACTCTGTGACTAGCAAGGGTTTAAATAACATTGAAATCGTCATTTAAAAAAAATATTTTGGTTGAATTCATTTATGAAAACATCTAGGCCTAGTTCTTTTAAATATTTCTAAATTTATTTTATGGATATCAGTTGTTTAAAAGTTTGATCTCTTCTGAGGTTAGTTTTAGCAATTTATAATTTCCTAGAAAGGCATCCATTTTAACTAGGTTTTCATGTTTATGTATAAAGAGTTAAGCAAGGTATTAACTCTTTAATACTTTTTAAAGATCCCTTCTCTGTCAGCAGCTATTGCTCCATTCTTATTTCTTTTTATGTTTGTGCTATAATTGGCTAATGTTTTGTCTATTCTATTTTTAAAGATCTACTTCTTGAGTATACTTATTTATTCTATCATTTTGGATTTTCTTATTATTTTCTGCTTTTACCTTTATTCTGCTTTCTTTTAGATTACTTTTTTCTAACTTCTTGAGTTTCATACTTAATTCAATTATTTTTAATCTTTCTGTGTATTAATATAAACAGTATTCGCAAGCAGATATTTTCCACTGGCTTTGTTTTAATTGTATCACGTAGTCTGGTATCATTCTTGTTTTCTACATAGGTAGCCATCCTCCCATTGATTTCCTCCTTAACCCAAGAATTATTTAAGAGTTTCTAAATTTTTAGATGGTAGGTTAGTTTTTATTCTAGTTTTAGTTTTATTGCATTTTGATCAGAGAATGTGGTCTGTAATAGGGTCTATCATTAGCTGAGCGACATCTAATAAGTTCCTTTCTACTGATGAGTTTTTGGAGGCTCTGCTTCTTGGATTTTGAAACTATTGTATTTGGTGCACAGAGAGTCATGCAAGTTCCTCATTGCTTACAGCTTTTTGGGTAACTGTTAGTCTTAGGCTATTTCCCTGATCATGGCCTTTCTCAGCTCCCTTTAGCTATATTTATCATTATAAATTAATATTTAGCTCTATTCATAGCTGAAAGGAGTTAATGTAGGTCCTCAGCTCTGACAGATGTTTGCCAACTTTATCTGGTCCCTGGTGTGGAAAAGCAGACAGAGCATTTCTTAATATCCACTCTCTACTGCCCCATTCTAACCACCTCCATTGACCCAGACAATACAACTATCCTTCTGCCTCAATTTTCCTTCCAACCACAGCTCAGAGTCTGACCCTGCCTCAAACCACACCTGCTTGGTTAGAGCCCCTAGGTCTTAACAGCTTGCTGCATTGGCCTGGCCTGATAGGAGTGACCTCCTGCAATGATAATACCTCCAAACAAACTTTGAGGACCTCCTTGATTTCTTTTGAGCCAGTGTTGCCTGTCAAGATGGACCACTCTTTCATACCAATGAGGCACTGGCATGACACGTACCTGAGCTGTCCCTTCTCTCTGAATACATAGGACCTACCAGTTGCTCTTTTTGGACTAGTTGTGGCAACAAAGTCAGCTTCACCAGGTTCTGGCTTTTATCTTCAACTTTCTCATCCACATTACAGGAGCTTCATGCTTCATGGTAGCAGCTGGCTCCAGAGGACAAAGTGGCAGGGACATCTAAATGATTATCCCCTTCCTGGCTTATAACTGAAAACTCATGGATTCTTGCATCGACAAACATGTTTTGGGTTATTTTTTCTTATAGCTTCCCAAAAAGTTCATCTATCACAATAAAATTTTCCCATAGGACCTGTAGGAGATTGTTGTTATGAGCTTTAATAAAATACTTTTCTGACACTTTAATTACAATCTTTAGTTCTATCTTATCCATAACTTTATTTCTCTCTCCCCCCAAAAAAATCAATTGCAGACTAGCAAAACATGAATTTCCCTCCCCAAAGTAATACAAATTGCAACAATGATGATAATACTGGCTAACACTTTTTAGGCACTTAATATTTGTAGTTTCTGTGTACTCTTTATATATATTATCTCAGTTCCTTCTCACTATAATCTTAGATAAATAATATAGTTGTTATTGTTGTAATTATTATTATCATAATCCCCATTTATAGATCAGGAAACTGAGATGCAAATAAATTGAGTAAGAAACTTAAGGTTTTATAAAGTATAAGTGATGGAAAAGATAGGACCCCAGGCTAGCTTCAAAGACTAAACTCTTACTCCATTATGCTGTGCAGTTTAGCAGTTGATTTTCTCCAAGGCCAAGCAGATTATATGTGTTATATTTATTGATAATCTTATGCTCTATTACTGGGTTCCATGTCATAATTGGTATGGAAGCAAAAACTACTGGTCTGTTTCCCAGAGTACATTCCAAGAATCAGAGTAACACTAGCATCTCATCAGTCATGGGGCACAGCTATGAAATAATTATTTATCAAATTTACTTGGAAGTCTTAGACAAATATAATCTTACTAATTCATGTTTATAACATCCTATAGACTTAACATTTTTTAATCTATTACTTTTGAACCACCTTCCTGAAAAGACAGTGAATTAGTTAGAATAAGTTATGGTAGCTGTTATGACAAACAGGCCTCAAGCCCCGATGGTTTATATAATAAAATGTTATTTTTGCTCAATGTTGATTCAAATCAGATGTCCCTGCTCACATTAACTTCCAGTTGCTCATTTGGGGACCTGGGCTCCTTTCTTTAGTGCCTCCACCCTTTTCTAGGTCCTCAGTCTTCTCCAATTAGTATTTCCATTCAGTAGAGAAAAAAGAGGGTATGGAAGAAGTTTTTATGGGGCAGGCCTAGTAAGGGTTTCTTTCTCTTCTGCTCTTTATATCAGTGGCTATAACTCAGTCTCATCGTTCGAGATACTCATAAAGGAGGTTGGAAATGCAGCCTATGTCCAGAAGTTAAAGGAAATATGTTCCATGAACACTGTAGTCTCACCCAGACAATTTGAGATCTCACTGATTTCTAATTCAGAATGGAGAACACAGAGTCAGTTCAGATCTTATTGTCTCCTTTTCCTCTAAGGTCTCTCACAGCATGACCATCAATAGGCCCACTGTTTCTTTAATTGGATTCTTTCTTTCAACACATGAGGTGGTTTTAAAGATATATCTATGCCTTCTTTGATTACCTTTCCCTCAAGAGGTGGAGATTAATTCCCCTCTCCTTGAAGGTAGGCTGTACTTAGTGACTCACTTCTGGTGAGTAGAATAGAGTAGAAATGAAGGCTTGTCACTTCCAATATTAGGCTATGAAAAGATTTTGGATTCTGCACTGGGTGCACATTTTCCCTCTGTCTTTTGAATCACTCACTCTGAAAGGAGACAGCTGCCGTGTCATGAGCAGCTCTGGGGAGAGGAAGACCAAGTATCTATGGTGTGAGGGCTCTCGGGCAGCCTATTGGGAAGAACGGTGAGACATGCCAGCAGGCATGTGACTAAGCGTGGACCCTTCCCCAGCCAAGATAACCGCTACCCCAGCCAAAAGCTTGACTGCAATCTCATGAGATACCCTAAGCCAGATTCATCCAGCTCACCTGCTCCTAGATTTCTGGGCCACAAAAACTGTGAGATATTATATATTCGTTGTTTTGCTCCTCTGGGTTTAGAATAATTTGTTACGCAGCAATAGATTACTAATATAATGCATTTTTAAAATTTGTTATGTTTTAGCTCCTATGCTGTTATACAGGTCTCTGGGCATTTTTCTAGAGACAGCATAACACTTGTTAAACTTTCCTGTAATAGCTCTCTGCAAGTGTCTCAGAGCTGATGTTCGCTATTGGCCATTGGCTCTAGAATCGTGTGATCTGTTCCTGGACCTGTGTTAGCACAGCTGTCAGATGTATGTGGGAAATATTCCCCTGCCTTCTGTGTACAAAGCCAGATTTCCCTTATAGAGAGGTGTGCTGCCCTGGAGAAGAGTGGTGTTGATTTTCACCTTTGAGTATATACCTTCCCTGGGATTTCTTTGCACTCTTACAGAACATCATTCGGTTCCTGGTTATGCCTGTGCCTCCCAGGACTCCATAAAGCCCAATTCATTCAACCTTCTAAATTAAGAAGAATTACACAGAGATGGTAAAATCCACTTAGACTGGTCTTTGAGTATGGGAGGGACTTGCCAGTTTGTTTTGATCATATCACGTTTGCAGCAGTTATCACAGTCAGACTGTACATCAGCTGTGTGAGGCCCACGTTTATTGCACCTGTTTTGTAGGCAGGAGAAGGTAAAGAGCTAGGAAGTGGTATAGGCAGAGTTTGATCCCAGGTGATGACTCTGAATCTCATGTTCCATTTTGAAATCTGCTAGAGTTTGATGGACATAAGGCCCCTTTTCTCCTAGGGCATTGAAGAGAAGGAATCTTTCCAATCAAAACTCAAACAGCCACATCTGTAAGTCACAGTACAAACTCCTATAAACCCATTCATGAGGCTGAATTACTTGAACTTTGTGGTTTTTTGTTTTTTTTTTTTTACTCTTGCACTATCATCTTCTAAATGTTATTTATGAGTCTCTTAGAGCTTTTGCCTTATGAAGAATTTCAAAGATTATGATATATACCCTCTTACTTTATAGATGCATTTATTAATCCATCTAACTTAGGGATTAAAAAGTCATCTTTTCCTCAACCTGTGTAGACATGGGCTGTTCTCTTTCTCCTGAAAGGTGAACAGAGGGGCAGCCATGGCTGTGAGGACAGCCAAATGGGGCAGACTATGGAAGTACACCCTGCATTTCATTTCTTGAAGTCCTGCTTTCTTCAAAATGTCAGTGTCCAAATATTACTCTTCTTTATAGCTTACCAACGTTCTTGCTCAATGCACATTCTCAATTTCTGCTGGCATTAGGAGAGCATGTGACTACCCAGTCAGCAGGAGAATATTCCATCAAGAGGTGTGCCAGGAGCCATATGAAGTCGGCTCGATACAGCGCTCACTGAATCCTGATCCTGCGAAGGAAGTTGGAGCTTGGGAAAACACCTCATGCTTGCAGACGGGCCTTTAATGCAGTCGGACTCTCAACCTGCTCATCAGCTCTAAATACTCATTTGCATGCAGAATACACTTAGAATGATTTTAAGCTGAGAATAAAAGGAACCAATACATATTTAATGAAGTTCAATAGCACTAAATATATTAGTACTATATTGATCTTTGAGGAAAATATTAATATGCATTGACTCAGATTTCTGGTCCCTCGAACTGTATCGTCTGCCAACTCCAGCAAATTTCCTCGTCCTAGATAAAGACCAGTTCCCAAATTCTCAATTCAGAATAAGATCTTAAAGTATGTCTTCTTAAATGAGCATCCTGTTGAAGTGAGAGCATGGTAAAGGAAAAACTATGCAAAGGAGAGAGAGAGAGAAGGTCTCCAGCATTGGGTGGAGCTGTGGGACCTGGGAAGCCATCTTCAGAGGACGGAGGCATGAGCAGCAGTTTCAATGCAAAGAGTGAACACAGTGTCTTCTTGTGTTCAAGCAATAACGTCCAGCCTCAGCTCTAGAGCATGGGCTGTGCCTGCAGGGGGCCTGCCATGCAGGGGTGCTGTGTTGGAATTCCATGAGCAGCATGCTGAGAAAGGACTGAAGGGAAAAGCTATGGTGTGACCAGTCCCCCTCAATGACCACAGGGATCAGGTGGGCAACCCCAAAATGTCTTCTCTTTTCGGGGATGGCGAGATGAACTGAAAACAACTTCCTAACACATCAGGACACTGCCCTGGTATCTAAGCTAGCTGGGCCCATGCACAAACCCACGAGCCGGAGAGGTAAGCTGTGAATATCCTCGTGGGTCTTTAAAATTTGCCTTATCATGCACTTTCATTCACTTCACTTTTAATTTGCTCTCATTTTGATGCATTTCTGCCATGCTCTAAATGTCTCTTCTGACAAAATTTGGCTTTTGTGGTGGCCGTAGAAATATGCCTCTCATGCCTTCCTTCTAGAGAACCTGCTGAGAAGCATGTGGTTGGCTGACAACCTCCAAGTGCTATCCCTTTGGATCTGCCCATGCCGAGGCCATAATCTGTCCAGCGTGCTCTCAGCCAATGACTGATCGTGGAAGGTAGTAGGGCTGGGCTATTCCATTAACAAACCTGTGCTCCAGGGCTCCCCATCAAAGCCTGTCTTAGACCTCCTCAGAGCTATGCCTCCACCCGAGAGCTTCCTCCCATGCAGTTCTTCTTCCTCTTTTCTCTTTTTGCAAGGATATGTCCAGCTCTGTGGTCTGAAGACTTTCCTTGCCTACTCTTGCTCCCCATCCCTTTGTCCTTCACAAGTGTTTCCTCCAGTCAATCTCCTGTAGGTTTACCTCTGTCCTGGTGACCGTTTCTTGGAGGGCCCACGCTGACACACTCTTTTCTCTAGCCCCTGCCCTCCGGGTCTCTTGCATACTAGAAATACCAGTACCCTTTACCCATGCTAGCGCCACCTGTGTGGAAGTGTGAACCCACCGTCATTTATCCTCATGGAGAGCTGTGTTTCAGAGTGTTCTGGATTTTAGAAAGGCATACGCTCCACGTATTGAACATTATGCAACATACCCAGTGGAGCCTGTGGCAGCAGAAAACGTAATAGTTCTGCAGCACAGTACATGAATAGTCACATTAAGTTGCACAAACGGAGTGGAAAACAACTTTTTAAAAGATAAGAAGTACAGAGTTAACCTCAGGTCCGTTTAGGTTGGGTTTGGCAGTGAAAGAAATTATTTTTAAAGTTTTTGGATTTTCAGAGCTTTTTATGTTTCTGAATTGAAGAAGGATGATTGTGGCCCTCTTGTGAAAGAACTCCCATTGATTGTGTGCCTGCTTTGTGTCAAGCATTGTACTGAGCCCGGGTACTCTACAGACATCATTTAATTTAATTTTCCCCTCAGTGTCATCGGCAGACATTTGAACTCCGTTTTGCAGGTGTGGACACTTAGTTTTAGTTAAAAATTTATCTAAGGCCACACAACTAGCATGTACAAAAGCACAGATTTGAACTTCAAGATGATCTGAATAATTTTTGTCTGCCACCAAAATTATTGCTCTTAACCATTATACCACGTCACTTACCTGTGTAAGGAAGGGATCATCTAGCCCTGACCAGATGTCATGATGTCATGGAACAAGCTGGTCTAGAAGTTAGGAGGCCTGGGAGTTGGTGCAGATTCTACCCTCTTATAGTTTGACTTCTTTCAACTTCCATATCTTCATATATGAAATGGGGCTGGCAATGCCTAACCCAAAGGGTGGTTTTAATAAGGATCAAAATATAAATTCGATGTGAAAATGTTTGTGGTCACACTGTAAAGTGCCAAATAAGGTGAAACAGTGATGATGGTGGTGATGATGATACAAGCCATCGTTACTGCTCATGCCTCAGAAAACTCTTAGGGCTGCCAGTAATTGTTTCCTTGGCAAAGAGCTGGGTGGATACTTCATCTTCCTCGAGCAGCTCTGCACTTGAGCACCACGGAGGATCTGGGACATTTAGATGATAGAGGAAAATGAGCCAATTTGCAGAAGCTGCAATACACCATTTCAAGTTAGGAAGCAAGAGCTGTCGGTTCTGCATGGTAATTGCTTCTCTAAAGATTCCATCTTCATGTTCAAATAAATAATTACTCTCTCTCTCTCTCTCTCTCTCTCTCTCACACACACACACACACACACACACACACACACACACACAGAGCAGAAAAGACAAGCTCCGAGGCCTTCAAACTTGAGTGGTTCAGATCCTTGGAAGTGCCGTTGTTGTCTCTAGGAGAAAACTATTGGCCACTCTCGGTCATTGAGGCTTTTCAAAATGTCTGGTTTCTGATTTCTCCTTAACACTGCCACGTGGGCCTTCTCGTTAGTCCCTTTGTCTGTGTGCCAGGAAGGGGCATCTGAGAAGAGTAAGGCAGGAGGGGAAGAAATGATGGGTAGGGTGAATGGCACAGAGGGCAAGATGGAGGCCCCACTGGGAGGTGTGAGGCTTTGCAGAGAAAGAGAGGCTGTGTGAGTCCATGAATACAGAATGTGAGCCTGGAGTCAGCATCTTTGGCTTCAGGTCAAACTGGAAAAGGAGAACTGAGGAAGGGCTGTTCCTAGAACTAAGTCAGTGTTGGGAGAGTCCAGATCTCACTGAAAGGCATGGGGCAGTCTAAACCTATAAGCAGTGGGTGGTGCCCAGGATGGGAACTTGGCACAAAGAGGAGAGGAAGATACAGATTTACCAATGGGAAACAGCATCCCTGGGTCTTGACGAGAAAGCAGGTCCCTGCAGCCCCACATGCAGATTTGCAGATACTAAGCAAGGCAGGGGAGTTTGCTCAATCCAGTTTTGAAACTTAGATCTGCCACTTAGCTAGACATGCAGCATTGGATGAGTTACCTAACTAACAAAATTTCAATGTATTCATCTAAAAACAAAGGATAATAATTCCTATATTATAGGGTTATTGTGAGATATATAATGCATTTAAAGATGTGCCTAAAACAAGATGCATGCTTCATAAATGTTGATGGTAACAGAGTAGGCCTGATGGGTGTAGGATGAGTCTCAGAGATGGGCATGTGGCCTCTGGAAAGCCCTTGCATTGCCAGTGTCCTACTAAATCTAGAACTGATTGATTATTTTATTTTATATCTGAAGATGATTTTGTAAGTTCTGTTGTTAGAAATTAGCACAACAGAAACCTAGACAATGCATGGAGAATTTTCTCAAAGCCACACAAGAGAAGGATGCAGTTGTCTTTTTACTATCTCCACACCCCCAACCCCCGTCCATGCTCTTAATCCAAGAGAGCGGCATGGAATAACTCACATTTGAATCTCATCTGTTAATTTTTATTTGGCCATATTTGGATGACCACATGTCAGGTCAACATTTATCCCACCCCACCCTTCCTCATAGAATGTTCTGTTTAAGAGAATTCTAAGAGTCTTGGCTCTGGGGAAGTGCTTCGAGATGAGAGAGGCTACTTTCTCAACCCAACAAAGTGCTTTATTGGGAAGGGAGTTAGAAAGTAGAGAAAAAACTTAGAGCAGAAAGGACAAGAGCCTGGGTATGTCCAGCAGGCATTTAGTGTGAATACAGTGAGCTAGGCAGGCACCGAGGCATCTTTGTATGCATGACCATGGCTGCTCGCATGACAGCAAAACCTGCTTTTTTCCCCTTAATTCTCTGGTACTAGGTGATACAGACTGCCTGTTCTGTTACATACATACTTGCTGTGTGATCTTGGAGAAGCTCCGTTATTTCTATCCGAATTTTAGTTTCCTTAGCTGTACCATGCAGTATTGATAAATATTTTATCAAGTTTATTTATTTATTTTGATGAGGATTAAATGAAACATTATAAACAAAGCAACTAGCATGGCAACTCGCACAAGATATATACTTAATATAACGACAGCTGCTGGCAATCTGCCCACGGGGATAATCGCAGCAGTGATAGCGCTGGTGGTGGAAGTAATAGTAGTGGTGGTTACGGTAGCATGATTAGTATAAAGAGATTTGGAAACCAAATAAACCTCTTTGCTTTTTCAAATATATCCATCCATACGAAACTAGACTATTGATATACTGATGACATTTCCTCAATAATTTCCTTTCTCTTTAGCACGTCATAAAGTTTTGTATGAAAAACAGGAACTATTCTGGCTGCTTCAAGAGGAGTTGAAAAGGGGAATCTGTGCTGTTGTCTGGGCCAGAGACTCAAGTCAGAACAGTAAAGGACAGGACTGGGGAGGGTGGTGACAGCAGGAGCCCAAAGAGAAGATAAAATCACATCTCCCTGTCACTGGTTGAACTGTGTCCGCTCCCACCCAAATAGGCTGAAGTCCTAACCTTAGTACCTAAGAATGTGACCGTATTTGGAAGTAGGGTCCTTGCAAACATAATCAAGCTAAGCTTGATTAGCTGGAGAGGCCCTACTTCATCATGACTGGTGAGAAGAAGAGAGACCCAGAGGTTGCAAGGAAGAAAACAAGAAGACATTTCCAGAGGTAGGGAGGGAGAAAATGCCATGGGATGAGGGAGACAGAGACTGGGATGCCTGGGGCTGCCAGAAGCTGGAAGAGGCAAGGAAGAGTCCTCCCTTAGAGGCTTCAAAGAGCGCATGGCCTTGTCAACACCTTGATTTTGAACTTCTAACCTCCAAAGCTGTTTCTGTTGTTTGAAGTTATCCATTGGTGGTACCTCATTATGGCAGCCCCAGGAAACTATTATATAATACCCTCCCCAGTGGGGAATCTCCCATCCCAAGCTCTCAGGAAGCCTCCAGGAGTACAGGACAACACTCCCACTCCTAAGCATGGGGAAAACAAGCATGGTCACCACCGGCCCTGCCTACCTCTCTCGCTTCCACTCTCAGTGTCTCCCACCCTCTACCTAGTGGGGACACCAGGCTGTGTTAGACACAGTGCCTTTGTTCATGCAACTTGAGCCTGAGTATGTGATGAATAACATTTCATCCTTTAAGACGTGTCTCATGCTACCCATTTATGAACATTTCCTAAACTCATCTGTCCCCAGTAGTACTGAACATCTCCTACTTGGTGCTCCAAATTCTGAATATTTCCATCTTGGCATCTGAAAGGTTTAATGCTATGTCTTATATTTGTATTCTTGACACAAATAATTGGCATAAGTAATGATTTTTGAATGAATGAGAAACAGCATAGAGAAATGGGTAAATGGATGAATAAATGAATAAATAAATAGATGAGTAATTAAATAGTAAGTGAGTGAAGGTGCAAATAAAAAGATTTCTAAAAAGCTCTGGAGAGGGACTGGCACAGTTAGTCTCTAAATGTCCACCCAACTTCAGCAATTCACTGCTCAGAACTTGGAAGTTCCTGGATTTTATTTCCATGTATCTTATTCTTTTCTTAGTGGGAAGTCAGAATGTGCTGAGGGTATGGGGAACATAGTTATGATTTGGGTTTTTTAGTCATACTGATTCTAAGAGTCTGGGAGGACATCCATGTGTAAATGTCAAGATGGCAAGTAGGACTATGGGACACACGCTCAGATGAGAGGCCAGAATAGAGGGTGTCTATTTGGGAGTCACCTGGAGCAGTGACAGTTAAATCCACAGGAAAGCATAAGACTGCAGGGGAGGAGATTGGGGGGAAGAGCAAGTAAGATCAGAGCCAAGGTAGGACCTTAGGGAACATAGGAGAAAACACAGCAAATAGGGAAAAGTAGTCAACAGAGGAGTAGGAGACTTTGTCCTAGAAGCCAGAGATAAGAGATACTTAAGAAGAAGGGAAGAGTCAACAAGGCCCCAGGAGGAGAGAGCAGCAGGATGAGGACTGTGAAGAAGCCATCGGATTTGGCAATTTAGTTAAGTGATTGTAGAGGAAGCTCAACTACTTGGTATCAATACGTGAGTACCTGTGTTAGAAAAGTGAAGGAGGCAAATAGAGACCCCTATTAAAATTATTTTTCTCGTGAAAGAAAAGAGGAGAAATAGGACATTCACAGGACCAGAAACAAAGAAACCTGAGCTGAGGAAGAGTGGAGGGAGAGGGATTGAGCAGAGGAAAGAGTGGAGACATTACGCAGTAGGGTCTGAGAGACTGCAGGGGACCAACAGCACAGCAAGAGGAGGGGCAGACACAGCCTCTGAAGGAGCAAGAGGAAGGAGGAAAGGGAGGAAGATCTGGAGACTTCCCCACCCATGGCTAATTAGCCCTTTATCCCAGAGACACTTGAAACTTACTAATTAACAGTAGAGCTGAGCTACACCCTTTTGGAAAATGGGAACTTCCTTGCATAGTCCCAAATTCAGATCAATTATCATGGAAAGGAAAGAGTTACAAAACTATTAAAACTATTGTTCAGAAATATCAAACCAGCACTTTTGTTCATCAATTCAGATTTAAAATTTAATTTCATGGTACAATGAACCCATACATAGTTATATCTATTAAGGTCACCCACTCCCAGTCCATCAGCTTACTCTGGGCATTGATGGCTATAAAACTCTTTAGGAGATAAGAATCGCTGTCTCATATTCTCAGTTTTAATGTGAGTCAAGATTTTCTGACTCTGAAATACCAATGAAGTTTATTCCCCGGCCCCTGCCTCCCAGGTCTCCCTGCTCCTCAGCCCATGATTTTAACAAAACAAACCAAAAAATTCAGCAAGAGCTTCTTCTCAAAGCGGCGAGGCAAGGATAGGTGGGGAAGGGAACTTTTAACTGACTCTTTCATTGTTTCGAGAAGACGCACATGCATTTTGTTTGAATTATTTGCTTAGTTTCTCATTTCTTTCTTAAAACATTAATTTCTTCTTTCTGCTACTCAAGACACAAAGGCCAGAATCCACTTAGCTTTTTTGGTACTTCTTATTATTGTAATAATAGGTGGTTAATTCATTAATTTCTTTTCTTTGTCTTTCACACAGTGTGAATCTAGAATTTTCCTTTAGGGCAATGTGATAATTAGAAGGTTGAATTTGAACTGACCTGATAATATATTCACATTCAAGGTTAAATGTAACATGGACACACACAAATATACATATAATATTTTATATATGTGTGTGTATATATATAATATATATGTGGTCATAAAAATACATATAAATACATATGTATACACATGCATACACACATGGTGTGTGTGAATATATATATATATATATATATATATGCATTTATATGTGAAAATCAGGAAAAATCTGCCTGCTCTTTCCCCTACCCCCCCGCCCAAGAAACCATGCCTTCAGTTTAATTATCTAAAATTCAGCACTTTCAGAGACTTAAACTGGGTTAGCAACAAGGTCTACAGAAATAGTGGCGAAATCAACCCTGGAAAAGATGTAAAAGAATAATTAACATGAAACACAGCAGACCCAGGTTGCTGCTGAGGACTGACTGCCCACCCGATCCAGACTGCATCCACACTGTCTGAATTCTCTGGATAATTAGATGTCTCTCCTTTTCTCTTTCTGCTCTCCTTTCAACAATAGCATTCTTTTTTTAATTATTAATTTTTAAAAATGCCCATTCTGATATTATTTATTACCTGTGAAACTTTGATCCCTACTTCCCCAATCCTGAATATATATTTCCTCAGTATAGATGTGGTAAAGATATAATAAATACCTACACAGTGCAGACACAGTAAAGATATAGTAATGACTATTAAATGCTATTCAGCCGTGCATGGATTTAACCATTTATTCAACCAGTGAACTGTGATTGAAGGCCTCTCATCTGGCAATGAGACAGAAACAAGGACAAATAAGGCCTGTTCCCTGCCCTCAAACAGGACAAAATCTACTGGAGGAGGTTACTCTGCATATAATTTTAAAACCATGAGATCAATGTGAAGGGACGTATGTGCATGACCACGTGGGAACACTGGAGATGAAGCACGTATTTACACGGCGTTCACAGAGGAGGAAACCTTCCAGCATGATCTCGAAGACATCTAATGGACTCAGGGGATAAAGGCATCCAATGAGTGAGAACAGCATTTGCAAAGGGGAGGAAACATGCGTGGGGAATTATACGTGGCTTGGTGTTGAGGGTGTAGAGATGGAATAAGTGAGGATGAGGCATGGCAGGCTAAAAATATGTGATGTTTTCCTAGTATTAATGAAGCAGGATTCCAAAGTTACTTTTCTGATTAGCTATAAACAAGATATAAAGCATTGAAGTTGATCTGGTTGCAAAGAAAACAATTAAGTGTCAGTGAAGAGTACGTGCCTGGGGGAAATGCTGGACTCTTTGGCTTTGAATCTTTCATTTTCTTGAAAAAAATACATCTTGCTCTGATGGCTGGACATTGTGGTTTAATTTGGCATATTACAATGTGGTGATGGTAATGGTGGCTGCATTTGGAAGATTTTTATTGAGGCCAAAAGAGAGAAGAAGTCTGAGCTGAGGACCTCACCATACCCCAAAGAAAGAACACATTTTATTCCCTTTACACTGTCTACCAGGGAAGGTAGCTTCTCTATTTGGGAACGAAAATATAATTACAAGTGCTTGAAACATCAAGTGGTTTTTTTTTTCAAACTGTATTTTGATGAAGTAAGTATAAATAAATGAGAAATGTATGGACTCTATTTTCCTGATGATCTGTATAGGTTTAAAATGAAGAAGCAAGAAGCTTGAGGCAAATCATCCTTTGGATTTAATTCAACCATAAATGTTGGAGATATTGTTTGGAATTTTCGTGAATCTGCTCTGTGAATTTTACTCAGAATCTAGCTCTTTTATGAGCACAGATTCATCTGTGGAGAGATGGCCGCCAACAGGCTGGGGGAATCTTAGTTACTATGTTGGGTACACAGTGGCCTCATGCAGGTCAATAAAAATGTCAGCTCCTAAGACGAGCTCCCAGAGACTGTCTACAAAGTCCCCTTCCATTCCCCACCTTGACACACAAACATACCCATTGTACTAATCAGATTTCATTTTTGTGCTGCTGTAATAAGAAGTCTCTAAATCTAAGTGGCTTATGGCAAGGAAGGGTTTGTTGCTCATTCTCGTCTCCCATTGACTGTGGGGGGGCTGAGGTCACCTCCTCACGGGCAGGTTGCAGGGAGGAAAAGCAGCCATTATTTTGAGACAGAGGGAAAAAAGTAATGACAAAACAACAAGGCAGTTCCTCCAACTTTCCCCTAGACGTAGCATAGGTAACTTCCACTCGTGGTTCATTGGTCAAAGCAAATCATATATCCAAGTGCGAACTCAGTGAGATGGCAATACCCTTCCCTCCTAGAGGGGTGTCCAGTAGCTGCCCTGCAAGGGATGACACCCAGGGGAGGGTCAGCAAATGATTCAAACAAATAACGTAATCTACTGTATCTATTACCCTTTATTTACCATGATTAAATTTTGAAACTGGATTGACTTGTTTACTTGTTTATTGCTTCCCTCAGACTCGCAAGTTGCATGAGAGCAAAGATCATATCTTATGTTTATTACGTAGTGTAGTAGGTGTTGGCACTTAGGATGTACTGAATAGATATTTACAGGATAAATAAATGAACTTTCTGCTTTTCCTTCTGAAAATTGGGCATGTTGATAGCTATTCTTTATACGAATGCTAAGAGGATCAAATGAGATAATTAATCTTCTTTCCTTATTCTCAGGGTACAAGATTGCAGAACATTTTCAGGACAAATAATGTCAGTGCTTTTCAGGCTGGTGAGAAAAAGCCTGCACTCCAGAAAGGATACGTTTTCTTCCGGTTTCCAGCCTTCCCCCTGCCATCTGCAGCGTCAGTGGGCCTCATTGTCAGCAGGGATAGGTCTGTTCCTGTTCATTCTCCCTAGGTGAACTTGTTCCGGGATATCTGGTCACAGAGATACAGGGCGACTTATCAAGGTTCTGGGCTTCTCTATCAATAGGACAAGGGTAGTGTTTGCCTACAGTCCTCAGATACCCAGCTCCCAGACAATAACTCATCTGTGTTACCTAAAAATACCTCCCTGGGAGCCTCCTCCAGTTCAAATGGCCTGAGAACCCTGTTAGAACATCTGACCAATTGCTAGAATCTTGAGAATTTTTTAATAAAATGTTTTCCGATAGGAGATGGAACAGCACCCCACATTGTTTTCTCAAATTTCCCCCTGAAACACATGTCCTGTAGACTAGCTTTAAAAACAGGGAGCTGACAAGGATCCACAGTACTATAATCATACTACGCTTTCTGTTTTCTGAAGCTTTAAAACAATGTTCCTCATTTATCAGTCATCTTAATCATGACTCAGTTAATTCAACACAATTAATAATCTGGAAGCATAGATATGCCTGTTTATATTTCTGGGCATTATCGTTATAATTGCACATTTTTGTCTTAACTTTTTCTTTTTTTTTTCTGAGTACAGATCACACATACTTCTTTCCCTAGTTCCCATGTATAGACTCTGGAGTTTACCCTTGACCAATTAGCCTATCTGAGTCCTGAATGGATTGGAAGCTCTTTGGGAACCTGGACATTTATGAGCTCGAGCCCATTCCTGCTGTCCTGGTGAGCCCCAGGGAGCCTCTGTCCCAGCAGCACAGAAAGCTTTTCTCAGAATGCCACTTAGTGAGCAATAGCTTGTCCCCACATGACGGGTGAGGATAGTGAAATTTATTCAAGGACTGTGGATGTGCCTAGATCCCACAACTTCTCCTTCCATTTCACCAGTTATCTGGAACAACCTGGAGGAGAGTGGGTGCCGGTCTTTATACCTCAACAGCGGAGGTCAGGGCGCGTGGCTCTCTTGCTCTTTTCAGAGCAGCAGCAGTGAGCAGCACCCAGCTGCGGCCTGCCTGGGCAGATGAACCTCCAGCCGGGCAGCTAAGCTGTGGGAAAGAGACGGCATGAATAAAGCCATCTTCCTTCGTGCCTTACGTCCTCCAAGTTGGGGAAATACTTTCAGAAACGACTCAGTATTGTCCTCCCTCATCTCCTAAGTCATTTCTTCCAGGCCCCGTTTTAGCTTCTCCTTCTATAATGCCTATTGGCTCTGGCAGGGCTTAGGATTTAATTCGCCTCTGTATTTTGAAAACTCCCAAACTTCAGCCCCCATTTCTGGCCTATTTCCAGGCTTCTATATCGTATGCATGATGGACATCTTCATCTGAATGTCCTGTAGCTACTTCAAATGAGACATGTCCACAACAGCAATGCTTATGTTCTCCTAAAGCCTGCTCTTCCCAGACAACTGAATACTACCTCTTCACTCACCCTGCTCTAGCTTCCTCCAGCAACTGCCCTGCAGTCCAGAAACCCCACAGTTCTTGCCTGTCTTTTCTGCTCATGGCGAGTGCTGTGCAAATAGGGCTTTATTCTTCTTCTCCATGGACCTCAATCATGGAGCCTAGAAAGTCACAGGCAGTAAATGTTTGTATGAAATGACTGAAGAAAATGAGTATTATCATAACTCATGATGCAATCGAGCACAGCCTGGTCAGTGTCAGCAGAGTGGAGAAGCTCAGGCAGGGTCTGGACATGGGCCGAGAGCAGTTCATTTGGGAGAATAAGGATGAGAAGGTTTAGCCCAGAAGTTAGAACACAAACTATGGAGAGGGTGGTGTCAACAGGCCTCATTTCAGTGGGTGCTGGGGCAAGGTCTGATGTGACAGTCCAGAAGGTAGACTCTGGGGAGGGACACCTCAGGCCCCGGCTCATAGACAGCATGAGGAGTAAATACTGGGAAGCAACAGGACCAGGCAGGGCCCTAGGATCCTATCGACAGGACTGACACAAATCAAGGGCAAGGCACTGCGTTATCTTCTAAGCTGGAAGACAAGCATGTAGGTCTTGGCTCAGGTGTCCTGTGGGAGGCTTAGGGGAGACATTGTCCGGATGTGGATGTCCAGCATACAGGTGCTCAGATCTGGGACCAAAGGCCAACTGGGCTGTCTGTAAGGGAAACTCGTGGCTGAGGGCCAGAATGTGGGACTGGGTCTGCTTAGGTTCCACCTTCACTTGTCAGGCTCCTCCTGGGGCCCAGGAAGGACCTGAGAGTCTGGATGGGAGTTCAGGACCCCAGCTATGGGGAGGAGACACGGTGCAGCAAACCTGACATCACTCATACATTTTTGTTGTTGTTGTTAGAGAATTAAGATAATTTTATTCACAGAGAAAAGCACAAAGCTCTTATAATTTCATGAATATTGATTTTTTAAACTTTGTTCTAAATTTTTAAAAAAAATGTTTACAGATTTAGGGAGTACAAGTGCAGCTTCTTTCCATGGATATATTGCATAGTAGTGAGTCTGGGCATCACATCTACGTCATTCGAATAGTGTTCTGTGCCCACGAGGCAATTTCTCATCTTTCACCCCCCTCCCAGACTCCCACCCTTCCAAGTCTCCAAGGTCTATTATAAATTTTAAAAGCCTAGTTTGGCCCTATTTAAAGCATTAGTCTAAGCTCAGCTAAGTATTAAAACTAATCTAGAAACTGGGATTCTCTGTTCTATCTTGCAAGTTTTCTATAAAACTAAAATTAGTCCAAAATAAAATTTTTATTTAAAAAATGTTTATTTAAAAATTTTTTTTAAATAAAAAATTTATTTAAAAAATTTCATTTAAAAAAGTTTACTAAACATGATCAATACCCTACTTGTAACCTAAATCCTAATTGGATTTAGAATATGGAATTTAAAACCCTGGTACCTTGAGCTGTATGAGATCCAAAACTCCCAAATATATTTGCAAGTAGAAGTAAGGGAGTTAATTGATTGAGAAGATTTTGAAGCAACCAGAGAGAGAGAAAGAAAGAGAGAGAGAAAGAGAGAGAGGAAATTTGGGAGCCTGCATTGAAAACAAATCAAATAGGTGATAGTTTATTCCTTATTGGTGTCAGATGATACCAGGCTGGCTAGGCTTGGTGTAGAGGGTGGAGAGACATTTACTGAGTAGATAACTTCTGTAGCCACCAAGGCTGTTCCGGAGTGCTTTCCATGGAGCATGTGCAGGAAGCGGCAGTGCTTCTTACTGTATTGCTTGCAGTCTGACCCTAGTACCAGGGTGGGATGAGAAGCAAAGATGAGCTCTGGAAAGGAGGAAAGTGTGGAGGGAAAGGGAGTCTGCGGCATTGCGCGGTGCTACGGAAATGAAGTCTATACTTTCTTTGCCACTTATTCTACTTGCAAACACGTCAGCCCCTGCTTGTCCTTAGATGACCTTGTTTCTTGGAGCTGCCACTTGACAAGTGAGGTTGCCAACGGAAGCCAGTTGCTCTCTTCTGACGCTGGAACTTACAACCTGTCATCTTTTGTTGTCTGCAGAGCAGAGAACACAGCCAAGCCAGCAGGGAGAGTCTGTTGTATGAGTCCAGATCTCATTGGAATGATGCAATTTATTTACACATACCAAGGAAGAGCAATAAATCCTTATCGCTGCTACCCTTTCTTGGTCTCCAAGTGGTCAGGAAAAATTATGATGGGGCTGGAGAGGAGATGGAAGGGACCTAAGATGGTGATAATTTTTCCTCAATTCTAAACCTGGTACAAAGAAATGGACACAATGGTCATGACATCGGCATATTTACCAGCCTGCATGTCTAACAGCGTGCTCAGCATGCCGCTCTGACCTGCATGAGGGCCAAAGCTCCCAAGTACATTTGCAAGTAGAAGTAGGGCAGTTGACTGAGAAGATTTTTAAGCAACCAGAGAGAGAGAGAGAAAATAAAAGACACAAAGTTCAATAACTAGGGAGAGCGTGACAAAGACCCAGCAAAATCAAGTACAAATTAAAAATCCCTCCTGAGAGTTATTTTATCAGTGCCAGAGTGAATGGTGGACAAATAATCAGTGAGCTCAGCAAGAAAATCTGAATTATTTCTAACCAGGGCCGGCCTACATTTGGAAGGGGAAAGTAGGCAGCTGCCAGGAACCTTAGTGTACAATTGTTTAGGCAGCTCCCAGATTACTTCCTTTTTATCTCCCTTCCTCTGTAGGCTTGCCTTTGATTGGGCAATGACCAGAAATTCTAGGCTGGGAGGCTGCTCAGGTAGCATCAGCTGAAGGGAGGGTTTGGAGACCCGCCAGGGTCAAAGGTTACATCATCATTCAGGCAGCCCTGGGTAGCTTGCCGCCTCCAGAGGAAGGTCTTATTTACAGAGAACAGGCGTTCAATGGGCCTAGGTTACCAAGTCATTGAAGAGAGACCAATAGAAAATAAGACTCTCTGAAGGTAGAGGACACAGTGTTAGGACAGAACCGAGGTCTCAACAAAAATACCCAAATTCCCAGAGAAAATGTGGAATAGTAAGAAGTGCCCTCACTCAAGAGAAATGACTGAGATTAAGTCCAAATGTTTCTGCGTGCACCTCGTGTGATCTTGGATAAAAGCCCTGAGCCATTTTCCTCCTATGTAAAAGGAAACCTGCCCCAGCGATCTTACAGGGATGTTATGAGAATCAATGGCAATGACAGACATGTAAACATTGTGATTGCAATTACAGACCAGGTAGGACACCTCTGACCTTGACCAGGACCAATTTTATCTGCTTTCCCCTCACCTGCCCTCATGCTCACCTCATCAATTGTGAGACTAAGTGCATGTTTTATTTTATTTTTATTACTTATGTGCAAAGATCTCATTTCCTCCTTTTAATTTGCCCACATTACTGACAGGCAGTATTTTTGACACCCGGTGAGACTGTTAGCATATTGTATTTACGGTGAAATCCCTATTGATATTTTTCCATCGATTTCTTTCCCCACATCCATCACAGTTGCGTTAAAGCACCTACAGATTAACCCAAACTCCCTGCTTGGCAGTTCTCCTTACCCATACGTCATTTCTTGCAGTGTCTTGCTTGAAGCAGTCAATGAGGGATTATCTATATATCTACATACCTGTGTGTGTTTACACGTAGGCATGCAGCACCTGCCTCCGTGGAATACCAAGCCTCCTGGAGATAGTGCACAATTCATTCTCTTGGCTTCACTTTAAAGAAGAAAAAAAATTGGACATTTCTCCCACTGTACAGATGAAAAATCAAGGTCCAGTCACTCCAAGAATGAATATCATAACTGATTAGAATCTATTTCTCTTGAAACCCACGCCTCTTACATCCTACAACACAGTCTTTCTCATTCACCCCCTATGGCTCCCTCTGCTCTTCGTTTGACTGTCTATGGAAAGCCACAACCTCTGTTTGGCCTTAAAAACAGCTCACGCTGGAGCCAGGGGATTGAGCGAGACGAGTGCCTTAATCCACTGCAAGTCTACCCAGAGCGCCTCTGGCCAGCACTTTCCCAGTTGGCCTGTTTGCCTGGTAAATCGATGCCGTGCTGGCTGGTCTCAGATCCTCCTTCATCTGCGCCTGCAGTGGCTGTGACTCCACTAGTTGCTGCAGAAGACACTGAGCATTTGGCTATTCTATCATATGCCTTCAAGCCACAGCACGTGAATCTTAAGGTGCTAGGCTAGAAGAAAAGATTGTAAGAGCTCAGGGGAGAGAATTGTGCCTGCAACCTGCTTTCAGCCCAAGAGTCAGAGGTAGATGATTGGATGTCATTAGAAAAGAATTCCTAAGCCTGGGGACATAATTAACAGAACCGTGGCCACCTGCTGTCAGGTGCCAGCATTGGGGGTAATTAGCAAACCGGGTACCTGAGGATCACAAGGTCTAAGATGGAAAAGAAGCAGAAAAAGAGCATTCAAAGAAGCAGACTAAAATCCCAGAAAAGACCTTGGGAGGTTAGAATAGCAGTCTGAAAAAAAAAAATCAATCGGCTCATTTATGAGTGGCTGATGCAACAGCAACCCTGGCCTGGTGAAATAGGACTGGACTTGTGTGCCCAGGGTCAGAGGCTGACCTCACCAGCACCCAAAGGCAGCGTCATTGTGCTGCAGGGCCCATCCTCCGCATCCTGCAAATAAAGAAAAGGGTAGCAATCGATACGGGACATGACGAAAGCCCAGGAGAGCCAAAAGGAGTTGGCAGGTCATGGGAGGGGAGAGGCAGGAGAAACGAAAAAAAGCCCTGGAGATGTCAGCCTCAGATTTCTCAAGCAACACAAAGGATGTTGGATTTCAATGCACACTGCTCGGCTCTGTTCACGGCATAAAAGGGAACAAGGTGGTCAGTGTTAGAGGAAAGAGGAAAAAATGGCTGACGACAGTCTTGGAGCTGAATTAGAAAACATCAAATTAAAGGCGTGTGCATTGAACTGAAGAATAGAGTGGGGGTGCTCGCCCCAAAACTCAACAATTCCTGGTGCTGGTACCTAGGTCCCCAGGCAGCCTATCAACTACACGGAGAGGAGCCAGGGAGCCCAGGAATGCCTTAAGTCACCCCTTCCCACGGCAGCTCCCCCAGCGGAAGGTCAAGTCCTTTGGCTTACTGCTTTGATTTCCACTAACATGCAAACTTTCCTGAAGACACATGACCTTAGTGAGAGTTTTATTACTTTTCCCCCGAGCATGTTTGATAGTGGAAGTCACTGACAACGATTTATATCCCATCTTTCACCTGCAACCTTTAACAGATACTGGCCAGCTTCCTAAAGCTGTGGCCTGCTCGTCACAGCAGACAATATGAGCTGTGCTCCCTGGGGTTCTGCAGAATGGTGGCCCTGCACCTGCAGACCTCAAGCTAGTTTCTCCCTGAGATGCCTACCTACCTGTTTCAAACGCTCTTGGGTTTGCTGTCATGACTGCTGGCTTAATTTCTGATCTTCCTAGCCTAGGACTAAAGACAGACTCTGTGGATCTCTTGTTTCTAGATCCCTAGGTTTCTTTTGACTCCCAGCTTCTAGAGCCCTCTGGGTCTTCCCTACTCTTACCCTGCACTTACTTGATATCTCTTGCCTTGTCTTATCATCTTATCGGAGTCAGTCTTGGCTTGCAATGTTTTCTTTTGTTTGTTTGGTTGGTTTTTTTTGAGTTTTCATTGCTCATGGTCTTGCTTTGACCTGGATACTTAAGGAAGGTAGTAAGGCAATCAGGAAAGAAGGAAAAGGACGTGAAACACCAAATATTCCATGGTGAGCAGGTATATCCAAACCTATCCCCAAAAGGTAATGGGGCTGAGCAGCTGAAGAAAGAGACTGACAAATCCAGTTTCTCTGAAATAGCTATTTAATAGGGTCTTACTAACAGCAGCAATGTCTCCGGTAGCTGCAAGATGGCGGATCTCTGCGCCTGCCCTCCAGAAACTATCCCTTACATAACAAGCTTTTAGGGTAAAGACATGTATAGTTGGTCACATCTCAGACTTTCCTGCCAAAACTTGTGACCACTGGGAAGGTTAGATAGTCATCTTTATGAGAGGTTATCTATTCTACAGGCATTGCTTAAAGACTTGCTGCAAAACAACGTGGTATGCAGGAGTCAAACATGGGTCATCAGGGCGGTTCCACCTCAAGACTGTATCACTCTTGCCATGCTAGAAACAGGGCTAAGGGCATGGAAAGAGATTCCGCCCCCCCCCCCATTGGCACAGACACAAGGATGGCTGAAACCTAAGGGTAGAATTGGACTGAGAAACCCTTCCACAGGCCCCACAAGGTAATAGAAGCCCACAGCTGGAGGAGTTTGAAGCCTGTCACATATGGAGGATTATAACAGTAACAATAAAACCCAAACCCAGTTCAATTACTGACAATATTGAAATAAAACACCCCCATAGACACACACAAATGACCTGGCAGAAGGAGAGGTATGACCATTTCTGGACATAAATGGAATTTACCCCTATATTTACTGTTTTTCTAAACATTTATGGTCAATTGATTTTTGACAAAGGTACAAAACCAATTCATTGGGGGAAATGACAGCCTTTTCAACAAACATTTCTGGAAGAATCAGCTATCCCTATGCAAACAAGCAAGCCAGCAACAAACATTTAATCCACACCTTGCATATATAAAAATTAAATCAAATGGATCATAGACCTAAATGAAAACCTAAAGATATAAAAATTTCTAGAAGAAAAAGGTTTAGAACACTGGCTTAAGCAAAGTCTTTTTATATATGATACCAAAAGCATCATCCATACAAAAAATTGGTAAAGTGGACTTTATCAAAATCAAGAACTTTTGCTCTTCAAAGAACATGTTTAGAGAATCAAAAGACAAGCCACAAAGTAAGAAATTTATTTGCAAATTATGTTTCTGATTAAGGACCTAGAAAGCTTAATAGTAAGAAAACAAACAAGAAATAAAAAGGGGCAAGATATTTTAAAAGACACTTCATCAAAGAAGATATGTAGATGGCAAATAAATTCATGAAAAGATGTTCAACATTATCAATCATTAGGAAAACACAAATTAAAATTTCAGTGAGATGCCACCACACACCTATTAAAGTATCTAACGCAAACAAAAAAGACTGACCACACAAAGTGTTGGTAAGGATGTGCAAGAACTGCTATTCTCATACACTGGTCATGGGAATATAAAATGGTACAACCACTTTTAAAAACAATTTTGTGAGTTAATCAACAAAAATGGTAAAGTAAGTAGCTCAAAAAATTTTCTCTTCCATAAAAACAATTTTAAAAATGGCAAATATTGTCAGACTCAACTTTTACAGAATTCTACATATTACCCAAGGGCTTGCAACAACCCAGGAAACATTTACTCAAGAAATATGCCTGGATCTTGGTAATAACTTTGTGACATTTAACTTGACTTGTTCCCCTCTCCAATTCTCCAACTCTGCAACAAACTTGAAAAATAACAGCTTGCATTTCCAGTATAGCCTCGTAGCCACTGGAAGGAACAATATGAAGCCAAAGTTATTTCAAAATATTATACCCAAGGAATTGTCGTTATTTGACCTGTCTAGTGGTTTCCTAGAAGCTTTTACTTACATAGCTGCCCATATTTGAGTTGACTTGGAACTCACCCAACATGGAAAGCCTTTTTCCCAGAGAATATTTGTTAAAAACAGTTACTGGCTAGTGTTTTAACTTTGTGGCTGCCTAAGGTGAGGGATATTGATTGGAGTGAACAATAGAGTAATGAAAAAGCTTAAAAGGATAAGAGTTTGCTCAAGCAGAATGTAATGGCTAAGGAAGAGTTGTGATTGTCTGGCTGAGTACTGAATGTGTGCACGAACACATTTCCACACACAGCTTCTCAGCAAAAACTAGATTTTTTTATTCTAGGCTGTGGTAGGCTGAATAATGGCCACCAAAGATGCTTTGGAACCTGTGAATGTTGCCATATATGGCAAAAGAGCTTTTGAGATTTGACATAAAAGAAGAAGACAACATGGGGACTGAAATAAGATGCTGCATTGCTGGCTTTGAGGATGGAAGAAGAGCCCATGGACCAGAGAATGCAAAGAATAAAACTCTAGAAGCTGAAAATGCCAAGGAAGCAAATTCTCCCTTTGATCCTCTGGAGAAAGTATGACTCTTCCAACTCCTTGATATCAGCTCAATGAAACTTATTCTAGATTTCTGACATCCTGAACTAGAAGAAAATAAATGTTTGCTGTTTCAAGCCACAAAGTTTGTGGTAAATGTTTAGAGCTATGAGAAACTAATACACAAGCATTTAAAAAAAAAAGAAAATCTTTATCAAGTCATTCATTAACCACAAAGCTCAGTGGCTCGAGAATTCAGTGACCACATGTAATAATATATATTTTATAGAATTAGTTTATAAAGTCAGTAAACAAACAAAAAACCCCCCAATAACTACAAAAAGCATAAATAACAAACCCTGCAGATGGGGGTTTTCTATGGTCTATTATTTTAAATGTTCATTTTTCTATAAAAAAATTTAAGATATGAAAAGAAAGAAACAAATAAGTGTGGCCCATACTCAGGGAAAATGCAGTCAGTGAAAATTGTCCTTAGGAAGTCCAGACCTTGGACTTAGTAGATGTAGATTTTAAGTCAGTTACTTTAAAAATGTTCAAGAACTAAAAAAAATAAAAGCTAAATAACTAAAGGAAAATATAAAAATTATATTTCATCAAATAGAGATTATTAACAAAGAGAAATTATTAAAAAAATAAAAATTCTAGAGTTGAAAAACATAATAGCTGAAATAAATTTACTAGAGATAGTCAAGTGAAGAGTTGAGCAAAAATAATGATATACCTTAAGATAAGTCAATTGAGATTGTTTAGGTTAAAGAAGTGAAAGAAAAAAGAATAAAGTAAGATATACAGAGCCTTAGAGACCTGTGGCATAGCATTAAATACACCAACATACACATAATGAGAGTCTCAGTAAAAGAGGAGAAAGAGAAAAGGGCAAAAAAATTGTAAAAGAAGAATATTAAGAAAAAAGACATAATGCCTGAAAAATGTCCAAATTTGACCAAAAAAAATCAATCTACACATCCAAGAATTTCAATAAACTCCAAGTAGGATAAACTAAAGAATTCCCATTATCATATTGTTGAAAACCCAAAGCAAATAGGGAATCTTGAAAGCAGAAAGAGAAGTGACTTACTGCTTACAAGAGATCTTCAATTAGCTGATTTCTCATCAGAAACAATGGAGGCTAGAAGGTAATGGAATAATATAGCCAAAGGGCTGAAAGGTAAAACAAAAAAGTAAAACAAACAAAAAACCTAAAGCCCTGTCAATCACAAATTCTATATCCAGAAAAAAAATTTTAAAAAATAAATAAATTATGAGATTCCCAGAATTACAAGGGAAAAAGAAATGACAAGGGAAATTAGAAAATAATAATACTTCGAGATGAATAAAAGTGAAAATATAACATACCAAAACTTATGGGATGGAGCTAAAGCAGTTCATAGAGGGAAATTTGTAACTATAAAAACCTACATTATAAAAGAAGAAAGATCTCAAAGCAATAAGCTAACCTTACACTTAAAAAAAAACTAGAAAAAGAACAGACCCAAAATCTAAGAAGGCAGAAGTAAGGAAATAATAAAATCAGAACAAACACTAATAAAATAAAGAATAGAAACACAATAGAAAAAATAGATGAAACTCAAAGTACAGAAACACAATAGAAAAAATAGATGAAACTCAAAGTACATCTTTTGAAATAATCAACAAAATTATATAGACTAATCAAATTAAAAAAAGTGAAACTACTTAAATTACTAAAATCAGAGGAGACTTCATTACTGATGCTATAGAAATAAAGCAGAATATAAGAGAATAATATGAACAATTGTGTATTAACCTTTGAACAATTGTGTATTAATCTTTGATCCCTAGATAACCTTGGCAAAATGAAAAAAAAATTCCTATAAAGTTACAAACTACCAAAACTGACTCAGGAAAAAATATGAAATCTGAATACATCTATTATAGGTAAAGAAATTGAATTGAAAATAAAAAAATATCTTCCCCCAAAGAAAAGCCCAAGGTTAAATGCCTTCGCTGGTGAATGCTACCAAATAATTAAAGGAGAACTAATATCAATCTTTCTTGAATTCTTCCAAAAAATAGAAAAAAAGGTCACTTTCCAACTCTTTTTATTAGACAAATAGTATCTTGATACCAAAACCAGACAAAGATATAGCAAGGAAAAAAATTATAGACAAATATCTCTTATAAAATATAAACACAAAAATTTCTCAAGAACATACTAGCAAACTAAGGCCAGCAACCTATAAAAAGCACTATATACCGTGGCTGAGTGGAATTTATTGTGAGTAGGCAAAGTTGGTTCAACTGATGAAAGTCAATCAATGTAATATATCATATTAATAAATTAAGATGGAAGAACATGATCATATCAACAGATGTGGGAAAGATATTTGAAAAAATAAAATGCGCTTTTATGATAAAAACATTAAACAAACTAAGAATAAAAGTGAAATTACTCGCACTGATAACGGGCATCATAAAAAATCTACAGCTAACATCACACTTAATGGTGAAAAGCGAAAAGTTTTCACCCTAAGATCAGAAATAAGGCAATAATATCTGCTCTTGCCACGTCTATTAAACATTTCTTGGAGTTTCTATCCAAGGCAATTAGACAAAAAAATGAAATAAAAGGCATCCAGATTGTTAAAGATGTAAAAACATTTGTATTTACAGATGACATGATCTTGTATACAGAAAATCCTGAAGAACCCATAAAAGATCTGTTAGACTGAATAAACAAATTCAATACACAGAAATTAGTTGTATTTCTATACATTTTTAATGAGCAGTCTGAAAATGAAGTTAAGAAAACAATTCTATTTATAATAGTAAAAAAGAATAAAATAAGAATAAATTTAATAAAATAAGTTCAAGAGTTCTACACTGAAATCTATAAAATATTGGTGAAAGAAATTAAACAGTGGCTAAAGAAATAGAATGCCACCCCATATGCATGGATTGGAAGACTAAATATCATCAACATGGCAATACTTTCCAAATTAATATACAGACTCAAGGCAATCTTAGCCAAAATTTCAACTGCCTTTTTTCTTCTATGCAAAAATTGACAGGCTGATCCAAATATTCTCATGTGCATGCAAAGGAACCAGAATATCTGAAACAATTTGGGGAAAAAAATAACCATTCTTGAGGACTCAGACTTAGTGATTTTAAAACTTACTACACAGTTACACTAATCAAGGCAGTGTGGTACTGGCATAAAAATAAACATAAAGATCCATGGAATACAATTGAGAAATAAACTTATACATTTATTATCAATTGCTTTTTGACCAGTGTGCAAAATAATTGAATGGAGGAAAGAATAGAATTTTCAACAAAAGATGTTGGGGCAGCTGGATATTCACATGCAAAATATTGAACAAAAATAGATCCAAATACATCAGACCTAAATTTAACAGTTAAAATTATAAAAATCTTAGAAAAAAGATATGCATAAATATTTATGATTGTGTATAAGGCAATGGCTTTTAATATATGTGATCTAAAGCACAAACAACCAAAGAATAAAAGGAATAAATCAGACTTCATAAACATAAAAACCTGTGTGCATCAAAGGACATTACTCACGAAGTAAAACAATAATACAGATAATGAATAAAAATATTTGCAAATAATATATCTGACAAAGATTTAGTGCCTAGAATATATTAAGAACTCTTACAATTCAACAATAAAAAGACAAATATCCCCATTTAAAAAATGGACAACAGCTTTGAATATAGACAAATGGTTAGTAAAAATGTAAAAAGATGCACAACATCATTAGTTATTATGTAAATGCAAATCAAAACCACAATGAGACACCACTACATGCCCACTAAGACTGATATAGTTTTTGTTTAAAAAGAAATATAACAAGTGTTGATGAAGATGTAGAGAAATTGGAACACTCATATATCACTGGGGGGACTGTAAAATGGTGCATCTGCTGTGGAAAACAGTTTGACGGTTTTGCAAAAAGTTAGACACAGAGTTACCATATGACCCAGCAATTCTGCTCCTAGGTTTAAACCTATAACAACTGAAAACATACGTTCACAGAAAAACTTGTGTATGAATTCCAATAAGTGGAAATGGCCCCATGTCCATCAACTGATGAATAAACAAAATATAGTATAGCTACAAAATGGAATATGATTCAGCCATAAAAAGAAGTGGACATGCTGTAATATGAATGACCCTTGAAAATATTATGCTAAGATAAGGCAGACAAAAAGATAATATATTGTATGATTGCATTTATATGAAAATTCCAGAATAAGCGAACCCTTAGGGAGAGAAAATGTTAATAGATTAGTGGTTGACTAGAGCTGTGGAAAGGGAGACTACTAATGGATACAGGGTTTCTTTTTGGAGTGATAAAAATGTTCTTATACTAGATAGTGGTGATAGATACACAATCTTGTGAATATACTCAATATCACTAAATTGTACACTTTAAAATGATAAATTTTATATTTAATACATACCTATGACATAGTCATTCTACTCCCAGCTAGTTTCCCAAGAGAAATGAAAATACATGTCCACACAAAGACCTGTACATAAATGGACATAGCAGCTTTATTTGTTATAGCCAAAAACTGGGAACAAACCAACTGTACATCAGCAGATGAATGAATAAGCAAACTAAAGTGTATCTCTACATGGAATCCTTCTCAATAACTTAAAGAAATGAACTATTAATTCATGTAGCCACATAGTCTATGTCCATATCACCCTAATAGTGCCCAATCTCATTTGATAAATGAAACAACATAGACTTATTTCAAAATAATTATGTCAGTGAAAGAAGCCACATTTTTAAAAAGTACCTACTATATGACTTCATTTATATAAAATTCTAGAAAACGAAAACTAATCTCTAGTGACAGATCATGCCACTATTTGAATAGATATTTTACCAAAGAAAGATACAGATGGCAAATAAGCACATAAAAGGATGCTTGACATTAGTCATTAGGAAAATGGAAATTAAAATCACAATGAGATACTACCATACACTTACAAAATTACACACCAAGAAAAGACAAAGCAAAGTGCTGGCAAGAATATAGAGCAACTACAATTTTCATACATTGCTGGTGTGAATGCAAAATGGTAGAGCCACTTGGGGAAACAGTTTGGCAATATCTTATAAAGTTATACATACTCTTAGCATTCCACCCAAGCTTTCCACTCCTCAATGTATACCCCAAAGAACCGGAAACATAAGTCCACACAAAGATCTGTAGGTTGTTTATAGCAAACTGATACCTAGAAACATTCCAAATATCTTGTCAACTGGAGGATGGATAAATAAACTGGTATATTCATCCATATAATGGACTCTTCAACAATAAAAAGGAATGACTACTGATAAAGACAACAACCTGGATGCATCTCAAAAGCATTATGCTAAAAGAAAGAAGCAAGATACAAAAAGGCTATATACTATACGATTCCATTTATTTTGGAAAAAAACAAAGTCATAGGTAAAAACCAGCAAATTGGTGGTTGCCAGGGATGGGGATCTTGGGAGAATTTACTATAAAGTGGCACAAGGGAACATTGGGGTAATAAAAACTTTCTATATCTTGAATATTTTGAAATGCCTTGAATACATTTGTCAAAACTTTCTGAGCTCTATACCAAAACATCTGAATTTTACCTAATGAAAAATTATACTACAATAAACCTTATTTTTTAAAAAAAGATTTTTTTAAAAAAAAAATTCATGTCATTCTTTATTTTAAAAATACTCAGTAAAAACAGTGGATAACAGATTTAAACCTAAGGCATGAAACTATAAGCATTCTAAAAGAAAATGTTGGAAAAACTCTTAAAGACATTGGCCTAGGCAAAGAATTTATGAAGAAGACCCCAAAGGCAATCACAACAACAGCAAAAATAAATAATTGGGACCTAATCAAATTAAAAAGCTTCTGCACAACCAAGGAAACTATCATGAGAGCAAACAGACAACCTACAGAATGGAAGAAAATATGCCCATGTTACACATCCAATAAAGGGCTGATAACTAGAATCTATATAGAACTCAGGAAAATCAGCAAGAAAAAAATCAAACAACCCTATCAAAAAGTGGGCAAAGGACATGTACAGAAACTTTTCAAAAGAAGACAGACTAATGGCTAACAAACATTAAAAAATGCTCAACATCTCTAATCATCAAGGAAATGCAAATCAAAACCACAATGAGATATCATTTATCCCCAGTGAGAATGACCTTTATCAAAAAGTCCCCAAACAATAAATGTTGGCATGGATGTGAAGAGACAGGAACACTCATACACTGCTGGTGGGACTGCAAAGTAGTACAATCTCTGTGGAACGCAATGTGCAGATACCTCAAAGAACTACAAGTAGATCTGCCATTGATCCAGGAATCCCATTATTGGGCATCTACCCAAAAGAACAAAAGACATTCTATAAAAATGATATTTGCACTAGAATGTTTGTAGCAGCACAATTCACAATTGCAAAGATGTGGAAACAACCCAAGTGCCCATCAATACATGAGTGGATTAATAAAATGTCATATATGTACACCATGGAGTTCTACTCAGCCACAAAAAAACCAATGGTGATCTAGCACCTTTTGTAGTAGTCTTGATAGAGCTTGAATCCATTCTACTAAGAGAAGTATCATAAGAATGGAAAGACAAGCACCACATGTACTCACCATCAAATTGGTATTAACTGATCAACACTTAAGTGCATATATAGTAATAACATTCATTGGGTGTTGGGCAGATGGTGGGGAGGAGGGGATGGGTATATACACACATAAAGGGTTCAGTGTGCACCATCTGGGGCATGGACATGCTTGAAGCTCTGGCTGTGGTGAGGCAAGGGCAATTTACATAACCTAAACATTTGTACTCCTGTAATATGCTGAAATAAAAAACATTTTAAAAAACAACAAAAAATAGGGCTAGATAGATGATGTCTTAATATGATAAAAATAAGTCTCTTCTGGTCTTAAATAAAGTGTTATTTTTACTTGCAGAACCATAGAAGAATTCCCACTAAAATCATAAAGAAGTTGCCCATGGTCATCACTATTATTTAACAGTGTACTGGAAGTACAATTGGAGTAGAAAAAAAGTTAGAACTACAAAGTTAGAAGCAAGGAGGAAAATGCAATCAGAATTTAAAGGTGTTTGGCAATAACCTGGTAAACTGAAAAGAATTAGCTGAATGAAAGTGTAAACTCAAAAAAAAAAAATGAGTCAGTGGGGATTTATGATTAATATGGATAAGTCAAATGTTCTTATAAATGCAAATAATAGACAGTTGGAGTATAAGATAGAAGAAGAGATCCACTTACAATGGCAACACAAAAAGGCAAAATGCCTTGGGAAAAAATTAACATGAAACATCCAAAACATATTAAGAAAACTGTAAAATTAACTGAAGGAATTAAAGTTTAACAAATGGAAAGACATGCATATTTTAGATTGGGGAACTTAACATCACAACGATGTCAATTTCTGTAAGTTAATTTATAAAATGAACATAATTCCAGGAAAATTATCAATATTTTTTAAAAGCTAGATATGATTTCTAAAATTCATATAAAAATGTCAACAATAATCTTTAGAGAAATTCTGAAAAATAAAAGCGAGAAAGAATACACTTGATTTCAAACATATTAATAATCCTTAATAATGAAAAGAGCATGATTCTTATGCTTTAAGAGACCAACAAACCCATGCAAAAAAATAGAGAAAGTCTAGGAATAGAATCAAATATGTACAATACAAGTGGTATCTCAAATGAGATGGAAAAAGAGTATTCAATTAAAAGTTGTTGAAACTATTGGATCTACATACTATGCCTCAAACCCAGGATAAATTCCAAATGGGTCAAAGATTTAAATATAAAACATGAAGCCATAAAAATACTGAAAGAAAATGTGGAAGGATTCCATTCTAAGCTTGGATAGGAGAAGCCTATCTAAATATAACTCAAAATCCAAAATTTTAAAAAAAATTATACTTGACTACATAAAATTAAAAGAGAATTTCAGCATGAAGACATACCATTAAACAAAGAAAAATGTAAATGTTAAACTGAATTTAAATACTTGCAATGAATATCAAAAAAGGAGCTTATCTCCCTAATATATAAAGAGCTCTTAAATTTTGATAAAACCTAATGTAAAAAAAGAGCAAAAAATATAAACGTGAATTCAATGTATTTTTAAATACATGAAACTACTTATAAGTGAACTGTAATTTAAAAGCTACACTAAGATACTTTTTTCCACCTATGAGATTGTCAAATATCCAAAAGTATGATACAATCTGCTGGTGAGGCTATAGGAAAAGAGTTGCTTTCATACATTGCTGGTGGGAATATAAATTGTTTTAACCTCTAGGGAGGGCAATTTGGTAATATCTATTAAAATTACAAATGCATATACCCTTTGACCTAGCTATTCCACTTCTGGGAATGTATCCTAGAGTTATACTAGGACACATGCAAAATGATATACGTGAATATCTATGGTAGCATTGTTAGTAATAGCAAAAGATTGGAAGCAACCCAAATCTTCCATCAATAGGAGGCAGATTTTTCATTTCATTAGCTTGCTTTTATAGCTTCACAGTGCAAAAGAAAAATGAGCCCTTGCTCCTAAGCCCAGGCCAGAGCTAGCCTAAGCAATCTACTTCTACTGCACACCTCTTTCCCCGGACTACCCTGTTAGACCTTGCAAGGTAGTTGAGTCTTCCCGAGTGGGAGATGACTTCGGGCCAATCTTAGGCTGTCAATTTATGATTGGGTTGGACAGAAGAGGGAGCAACACAAAAGAACTCTATCTCCTACTAATTACTAAATCAGAACTTCTCTTTGCTGCAGTGATATTGAGGGAAGAGAAAAGGGTAGTGTGTGAACTTTCCCTAGCTATAGGATACACCAACAGTTGTTTTTGCTGTTTTAATCTTGCTCATATTTCAATTTGGGCTACATATGCATAATACTGCTCAGGATTTACCCTTGCCTATTTGAGTAAAGTTGTCCCCTTTTCTAAAATTATACAACTAGGATGATATTTTCCCCCAGAAATGTTTATGGGTACTCCATGAGACTATAAAATGGGCAATAATACTCACCCACAGACAGCCATGTAACCTCAGACAAAATATCTAAAAGATATAAATAGTGTCTCAAGTGAAGTTGTGCAAATAGGGACTATAAAATGATGGAAAATGCTAAAGTTAGATGTTCTTCTGATTTCTGCATTTTACTCCATTTCTTTTTAAGAGTCACACAATTTTGGTAAAATGTGTTGTTTATTTGCTTCGATTTTGTTTTTTTGGTAAATACAAATTCTTCAAAAGCCATTCAGAGCAAAGGAGTGCGATCTTGCTGGACAGTAGACAGCAAGAATTCTATGGGATGGTCCTGGTTTAAATAAAAACCACTTTGTTTAAAAAGGCTCATTTAAGTGGGTCAATCTGTATTAGTTGCACCAATTGAAACACTGAAGATACACTTTAGTGTACCTCGTGTTTGGGGACCTTTTGGGAGCACACTATATTTATACTCTATTAAACTAGGTCAGCTTCTTTGTTGGGACAATCCCAGAGGGAGCTATACATTTCACCTAAAGATAGCAAGAAGAGCACTGGCATTCTACTGGTTTGTCTATCCCGACTCATTTTGCTGAAGTCAAATCTAGTAATGTCCTATGTCCCCGTGAATAAACAGTGACTCGTTGATTTAAAAACACTTACTTAGTGTCTAGTGTAAGTTCTGCATTGTCCTAGCTAGTTGTTTTTGGGAAACAGGAATTCCTGCTGTCAAGGAGACTGCTCTCTAAAAGGGTGGTAAGGCACATACAAACTTAACTGTAGAAAGAGCAGAAAGATGAGCTAGGGTTAAAGCTGTTGAGTTTGAGGCACAGGACATTATCCAAGGGAAAGAGTCCTACAGGCAGGTAGAATCTGGGACTTACACTGGAGCGAGCTCAGGGCACCAGATACTGCATTTTTAGTTTTTGGTGGTAGCAGATGAAGCTCCATTTCTAGAAAAGAGGAGTCCTGATTCATACATAGTTTTTTCTCATTAAAACAAACATGTGAACAAGATGTGACTTCTGATATTTTTCAGCACATTTTATCTTGAAAAATTTTTTAATATTCATATAAATAAAAATATATGTTAATTATATAAAAACATCAAAACTATAGTGATTAACCAACATTTGCATGTAATAAGTTGCAGATGAGAAAAGTTACAGCCCACTGTTGCCATGTGGCATCTAGTCTCATACATTTAGGGAATAATACTGAATTCTGGTTTTGTATTCTAATTAGAGCATTAATAACCTAGTATCCATTAAAAGAAGATAAAGTGTCTGAAAATCAGGTTATGGAAAGTACAGCTAAACAGGAGAAATAAGTTCTAGTGGGTGACTATAATTAACAGCAATTTACTGTAAATTTTCACATAGGTAGAAGAGTAGATTTTGAATCTTCTCAACACAAAGAAATGATAAATGTTTGAGGTAATGGATATGCTAATTACCATGATTTGATCATTCACACTGTATACACGTATTGAAATATCACACTGTACCCCATAAATACATATAATTATTATGTATCAATTAAAAATAATGACAAAAGCAAAAAAGTGCCATTCAAGGTACTAAAATTTTTAAAAATGGTAATTCAAATGGGTTATTCACCTTTAAAAAGAGGTCACTATAGTTTACAATAATCTATTGTATATTTCAAAATAGCTAGAAGATAATAATTCAAATGTTTTTAGCATAAAGAAAAGATAAATATTTAAGGTGACAGATGTCTCAATTACACTGATTTTATCTTTACAAATTATATGAATGTATTAAATTATTGCATGTATCCTGAAAGAAAAAGAAAAGAAAGGCTTAGAAGCACTGATAGCTATCTCCAAAGAATTGTGGTGGATTAGTATTATTTATTGTCTCTGCTCCAGAAACCAGAACTAGGGAAGTCATAGGTGAAAGTTCCAAGGAAGCAATTTTCAGCTTATTATGTGGAATGACTAACTGACAATTACAGCTGTCCAAGAACAGGACAGGGTGTTTTGTGTGTTGTGACCCACCTACACAGCCATCGAATGACATTCGTTTAGAGATGCTGCGGATGCGATGTCTTTCAAACTTTAAGGTATATTTGAATAACTTGGGGTCTTTTAGGATACTGTTGGTCACTAATGACACTTTGAGTATCAAGGATATAAAGAATTTTCCTTCACTGTGTAGAAAATTTGGGATTACAGAAATTTTAAATTCTTTTCTGTCTTGAAAAGTCTATCACTCCATTATTTATTGACATCTCAATACAAGGTATTTGCTAGATGCCATGGGGATAAATGAGTGTCAGGGTCTCTGAGATAGTGTGGTATATTTCAGAAACCAGAGAATGCATAGAACATTTGGAGAGTATTAACTTGATTGACAGAAATGTTTCTGGTAGAAGTGTTGTAGAAACAGACTTGGAAGAGGCTGAGTTTCCATTGTGAAGATCAAGTTAAGAACTTTGGACAGTATCCTGGGGGTAAAGTTATATCAGTTCAGATTTGCATTTTACCTCTAAGTAATACACCCCCAGGATAGTCGCTTAAACACACAAATGTTTATTTTTCTCTGTAAATAGAAAAGGTACAGAATTAAGCAGTCTAGGGTTGGTTATGACAGTTCCATAAAATCATCAGGGACTCAGTCTCATTCTGTCTTTTCTGTTTGGTCATCTTCAGAGCTAACTTCCACCCTCAAGATCCTACTAGGATTAAAGTTGGCTGCTGGAGCTCCAGCAATCTGATCACATGCCAGCATTGGGAAGGAGGGAAGGAGGATGGAGAAATTGCTTTTATTTTTTGAGGCAAACAACACGAAAGACTTCTGTTTACATCTCATTGGCCAGAACTTGAGCACATGACCAGATGTGATTGCTAGGGAACCTGGCACAGGTTGTGTTCTCAGCTAAGCACATTGCTCAGGGTTACTACGGAAAAACTAGTGAATTAATGGATCCTGGGAGTTATCTAGCGGTCCCTGCCACAAGTGGTGAGTCAAATATTTCTGAGTTGAAGAAGATATCTGCAGAGTACTGTTTTTGAAAGATGATATGGAGGTGATACAATCACTGAAGTTGAATGTTAGGAGACTGTAGTCAAGATAAGTAGTTTCTAGATATAAAGGAATTCTGGGGGTGTTGGACTGGCCAAGAATAGTAGCAGATTAAGTGGGAAGGGAGGGAGTTATAGGATGGCCATCACAAAGGTAGCATTGACAGGACTCGGTGGATTTTTCTGGGTAGAAAGGGGGAGGGAGGAACCCAGACTGCCCATGCGGTTTACTCTGGGTGACTTGCAAAAATGATGAAATCCATCACAGAAGAAGAAATGGAAGAAAGAAAGCCAGCTTGTTAAGGACAAATATGAGTCTTTTTTCAGATATACCGGGTTTGCTGTGAGGACGGAACATCCCAGGGGAGAGGCGTAAATGTAAATGTCTAAACACTTCATGGTCAGGACAGTAGGACTCTAGCTCAGAAGATAGTTGAACATTGAGGGGATGGCTTTTGAGGTTATTCATATGTTCCACACATCCACTTGGTGACTATTAATCATCTCACACCTTATGTTTCCAAAACAGGATTCTCAACCACCTTCACCCTCCCCTCCCCAGCTGTTGAGAACTCAGAGAGTACTGGTCTGTTTTAATAATGATCTCAACAAAACATCAATGCATAGGCAAATTCTCTGCTGAAAATGAGTGAGGATAATACTTTAAAGCCAAATATAAATCATTTGATATCATCTATTCTTTGAGAATATTCCTCTCTGAATTTTGAATTATTTCCTATAATCCAGCCTTTGAATGCCTTCAAATTCAATTTAGCCATCTGCTTAAAGGGAATGATAACCCATAAAACCAAGGTGTCCCATTTAGCCAGCTTCCATAGCACTCCCCTCATAAATAGACTCAATTTTCCAAATACCAATTCTATGTGCATCTGTTAATTGAATTGTAGACAAAGTTTTCTACCTTTTCTCTGGGCTAAGAATCTGATTTTCCCTCGACAATATATTCCTAATGCCAGAGGTCAAGGCTTTTATTAACCCATTCTGAACCTGCTTTCAAGTGGTTAATGAAAGATCCCTAGAGCACAGCTTTGACCTTAGCCTGAGCTACATTTTCTTTAATTGGATTGGATTTTCTTCCCTTCCTTTGTTCCTTTAGGTTCCAACAAGAGAAGGAAGCCAATTGAACTCCTGGGATATATTAATTACAACATGTTTTGGCCAACCATGTTTTGGTTTTCCATTATGTTCATGTCATCTTTTCATTGTTCTATACCACAAAATATCACATGGACTGACTCTCTGGGAGTTTCCTATTTGCGTTTATGGGGGAGAAGACAACCTACCCCAAGTGGGTGGGGGAATTCCTATGGTGTCAAGTTGTGAGGCAGAGGACTCCCTTTCTACATCCATAAAGCTGCCAGGACAGGACATCCTCAAGGCAATTGGGCCAATGCTAGACCATTTCCTAAGGAAGTCCTGGTTTTCTCAGAAGTGACTGAACTCTGCTAGTAAATAAGAAGTTTGGAAATATTGTGAAAAATCTAAAAATGGGATACAAATGGAAGAGAGATTTCTTATTAATAGTGTTGTACTGATACACAAAGCTTTGTGGTTAACAAACCGCTCACGCCTGACACTCCTAATCATCCTTTTGAGATAGGCATGCTGAGTACTGCACTCATGTTACAGAGAAAGCATGACACTGAGAAAGCTTGGTGACTCACACAGGGCCATATAGCTGATCCTGTAGCAAAGCTGAGACAAGTCTTACACTCTTTCCACTGCTTTCCTTTCCTTTCTGTCTAGTGAAGCCATCACCCATTGTTTATTCACCTATTAGATGGTGCCTGTACAGACAGCTCTAAGCCATGGTTGTCAAAGGTGTTGAATCTATAGAGTTAAGTTGCATGTCTGGATCTATTCTACTTCTTTCTCCCACCCATACAAACAACATTCCTTCCTTACTGCCAAAATACCTCTAGTACATATTAAGACTTCACCAAACTATTCTCTGCTCCCCAGATTGACCATGCCATTTATACATATATGGCAACAGCTTTGCTCATGTTCCTTTCACTGGATTGTTCCTTCCCCATCTCATCTATCTGCTCTGAAGCCCCTCTGACTTATGTCTGTGTGCTTTAAAGTTTGTTGCTTCTTCCTTAAAACACTCATAGTACAATGTTTAACTATGTATGTATGTTAATGAGCTAAGCAGAGACCAGGGCATCGTGTGTTATGTGTTAGTGGCCAGGCACAGTGGCTCATGCCTGTGATCCCAGCATTTGGGGAGTCCGAGGCAGGAGGATCACTTGAGGCCAGGAGTTTGAGACCAGTCTGAGCAACATAGTGTGACTCTGTCTTTACCAAAAAAATTTTAAAAATTAAAGAAAAAGAAATATAGGTGTTAGCTATAATACTGCTGCTGCTGATGATGATGATGATGACAATAATGTCTCATCTATTAGTCTCTTAACTCAAAAGTAAGTGCTTTTTTTTGTACTTAGCACAGTATGTGTCATTTGTTAAGAAATCAGTGGATATGTTTATTTAATTTGTGGGTTATGTATACAGGTAGTATATACATAGTAATAAAGGCAATTTATACTAGTCTGTAATGGAGACTATTGAGGTAGATATAAATAACTGTAGCAATGGTAATTTTAAAGTAGTGCAACTGACAAACACATAGCATATCTGAGTTTGAACCAGTCTTAGAAAGTACCTAGTCCTGTGGTTTTCAACATGTGGGCCACCAACCAGCAGCAGCATCTGGGAACTTGTTAGAGATGTAAATCCTAGTCCCACTCAAGATTTGCTGATTTAGAAACTTTGGGAACAGAGTCAAGAAATATGTGTTTCTACAAGCCTTCCAGGAGATTTTGATAAAGTTTGAGAACCACTGATCCAGTCCAAACATCATCTAACCGAACAGTGGAGAGAATGAAGGCCCAGAGTTTAAATGACTCTGCCAAGGTCACATATCTTGTTAAAGGAAGAAGTGAGGCTGTAACTGCAATCTAATGACTACATGGCTTTATAGTTTTCCCCATTGCTTTTTAAAAAATCCTTTTAAAGTGTTACTTATTCAGTTTATAATAATATGGTAAAAGTTTTGCTACAGCCAGAAATACATGCTGGAGTAGCAGAAAGCCTTAGCACTAGAACATCAGAGTATGTATTCTGGATCTCCCAGTTACTATGTGTGGCAGCCCTTCAAGAAAAAAACAAACAAACAAACAAACAAACAAACCCCGCTATGTGTGATGAGTATAGTTAGCTGACAGCCTCAGCCGCAGTATCTTTGGGAGCTGCCTCAAGGTGAGAGCTAAAAACATGGGCTCCCAGGCAGTGACTAGGCACAGCAGGGGGTCCTAGGCCTTGGCCATTTCTACCCAAGACAAGACTCTTCCCACTGTCCATCTGTCCTCAGGAGCTCTTGTTGGGTTGACTGCAACTCTCAGGGATGCTCAGCTGTCCGAGGCTGGCTCTTCCTTTCCTCTGCCCTTCCACCTAGTCAGACCTGCTCCATGGTCTGAAGTTCTTCTGTGCCTATCTTTGCTCTCTCCCCCATATCTTTCGGAAAGATTGCTCCCCCTTCCAAATATTAATAAATCTTTTTGATTCTAACTGCACCATGGCATCTGCTTCCAGGATCACCTGAAGTGACACACTACTGTCTTTGAGCCTCAGTTTCTAGATGAGTAAAATGAAGTCTCAGGAGTCCATTCTTAATATAGAACTAGAAAATGATAAATGGTTGCTACGTTGTTACTAATAGCAAGATTATCGATATCTCGAGGTTATTATGCTTATGGAAGACCTTGATATAAATGTGTGTGGCAGAGACATCTGTTGCTTATGAAATATTTAAGTGATCACCAATACTTTCAGCCCAGGTGGGGCCAGGTGACATATTCTGACTAACATACTACGGGCAGAAGTGATACATTTTTCCATTTAGCACAAAACACAGAAGAATAAATGTTTTCTAAGGCTGGCACAGAAAATTCCAAAGGTGTGTGTTTAGGATAATGGAGTCTTTATCAGCCTGTGATTTGTGAGCTAATATGGAACCCAGCCCCCAGCTAACTCACATGGAAAGTGTTGCATGATAAGAAATAAAGCCTTCATGTGTTAAGCACTGAGATTACAGGATTAATTTGTTATCACAGCCTGACCTGTCCAATCCTGGCTAAAACAGGATGAAACACCATGAAAATATAAGTCATTTTAATTTTAACCGTTCATTTTGTGGCATTCCTCTTGATTGTACTTGGAAGAAAATATATCACTAAAGATGAAGATATAAACTAACGATGAAGATATAGTTCCAAGAGAGAAGAAAAAGAGAACTTGATTTGGAAATAAAGTCCTCAAACTTAAGATAGGAAAAAAAAAATTATTCATTGTAAGAGGAATCTTATTTAAAAATTCTTACATGAAAAAAATCCTAGAGTTTTTCTTGGAAAAAATACAAAGTTGAGTAAGAGTTGGACGTAGTCATAGTCCTCCATCAGCTATATGATCAGATTATATAGTAGAAAGTAGTTTTTCCCACATTAGCTTACTCTAGGGTGAAATAATCTGTATTATTCAAATTCTTTTATTTTTTTTAATGCAATAAAATAGAACAGAATGTTTCTAAAGTGGTGTCACTTTCTGTATCTGTGGCTTGCATACCCTGAGCATGGCGTGATACACAGCTGCAGAGAAGACCAGTCTGAGTTGGTCTTTTTGATTGTTGGTATGCTGGTTAGCTGGTGATTCCACTCTTCCAGTGTTTAGAACACAACCCACCTGTAGGAGGGGCTGTCAATGGCTAGTCAGTTAGCATAGGGAAGATTGAAAAAGTCACAACAGGACTGGGACAGGGCTAGACTTCACAGCCAGGATAGCATTGGAAATCTCATTGCCATCAGGGAAATGGCAAGGGGAAGACTTGGTCCATGTGCTGCCTTTCCAAGCATAAGATTTCAACCAGAATTACCTTGGTGGGAGCCAACATTTTGGATTTGAAAGTAGAGGAGGGAATGCTTCTATGGCTCTGGATGATGATAGAATCAAAACATATAGAACTTGAAACTTCCACATGACATGACCCAAAAAAGCATTTGATGTAGATGTTACATTTGAACTACTCTTGGGTGCTCATAACTTAACCCCAGAGCAAGTGAGACTAGGTCACTCACTTTGTAGTTTGCCATAAATTAAGGAATGAATTGCAGCTATTCTTATGGCAAAAGTAGAAAAGGGGTGAGTTAAAGGTCTCTGAAAGCAGACTGTATTCAATAAAGAAATATTCATCTGAAACAGAGATGGAGGAACAATTTTTACACAGTGAAATGGTAGTCGAATAAAGTAACTATAAATCTCACAGTATTGTAAAGTTACAAGTCTTTACTCAATCTACTTTCCTTTCAGAGCAGTTCCATATAAAATGTGTAGCATCTTGCCTGGTTACAGATTCTACATAATTTTATATCTTAGGAAACAATTGTTCCAACCTCCTCCCTTCCTTCTTTCTCCCCTCCTTCCTCCCTTGTCACTTCTTTCCTTCCTATAGGATTTATTAGTCTGCAAGGTTGTCTATTGATGTGTTTCTGTCTTAAAGTGGCTAGATAATGTGATCAAGTTATAAAATGGAAGAAATGAAATAGCAGGAGGTTTTGCTACTTGAAGACAAAACACAATTAAAATAAACAAAAATAAAACCTGATATTAGTTGCCATTTTCTGTTTTTGTTTCATTTGGTCTCACTGACTTTTAGCCTTAGAATTCAGAAAGCTTGTGCCTAACTCACAACTCTGCCACTAACTTTCTGGGTGACTAGACTTGCAGATTCAGAGTTTAACCAAAATTTATTTTGCATTTTCTATGTACGTGCCAGGCATTAATCCAAAGGCTTTCACATATGCCATTTTCTTCCACTGTTATAAGGGTACAATGAAGTTAGGATAACTATATGTTCTGGTTTGCCTGGGACAGTCCCAATGCCCATTCCCCACCATCCATCCCAGCAGCACCTCCTTTTGCTCTCGGAAGCATCATAGTTTGCAAAATGAATGCCATCTTACCTGGGGCAGGTATTACTACAACGTTCTGTTGATAGGCCTTTCTGGGTTTCCTCCCTAATAAAAATGGGATGGTTTAGTAAATGACATTAAAAATGACTTCATGCTCTAATATCCATTATTTATTTCATGTTCATAGAGTTCTTTGCATCAAATCTTTCTACCTGCTTTAAAAGTCATTTAGGGCAAGACTCTGCCCCAGCAACCTGTCACCACTGAAAAGGTAGAAAGGAACCCATCATTTAGGTATAAGAAATAAGAATTTCTTGGACAAAAAGAATGATGAAAAGAATGCCTAGTGAATTTACATGCATTAATTATGAAAGACCACCTATTCAGTCACCAATAGTCTATGAAAGATACGCAGAGCAAGGAAAGTATACCAAGGAAAACAGGGTGATATCTTCCTAAAATAATTTTCTAATGTCTATTTAGTAGTAAAATGGTAAATTCTAATATATTTCAATTTGGAATCATTGCAATAATGGAGAATTATAAACTGTTTCAGTTGTAGGACACTAGTCTTGTATTTTTTTTTTCATAATGTTGTAAACATTATATCAAAAGCACAGTTTTGACTGTACCCACAGGCTGCCTCCTGGGAAGCATGTTGTAGTGGAAAAGCATGGGTTTTCAAACAAAATATTTGAGTTTTCATCCTGCCTCTGCCAGTTATTAAAAGGTGTGCTGCTTACTCTTCATTTGAAACTCAGTCTCCTTATTCATAAATAGGAATAACAACCTGAATTTAGAAGGTAGTTCTGAAAATTCAATGAGGTAGTGCTGGCATGTTGCAGGCACCAAGCAAGTATTAATTCATTCCTTCTTCCCAACCTGCTCCCAAAAAGATGCCTGTAAGAAATGCAACAAATACGTATTGCAGCATAAATCTTGTCATTATAAACCTAAATCTTTCATGTTTGGATGGCTGTGCAAATAACAGTAGGAGGGATTTCACCTGATGGTGCCTTTATGATGAGCAGCAAGTGGTGGAATGGCTTTTAGCCCCCACTTTGTATCAAAGTTCTTTAAGTAGATTCTCAGTCTTCTGTAAGACTGTCTATAAGTCTGTTGATCCTCCAAGGCTGAACATAATGTTCCCTTTTGAGAGGATGTTTAATAAAGGCAATCTGTCATCCATTCTTCAAGTCCAAAATATCCCCCCACATGGAATTTACATGCCTTTCAAGCTAAGGGAAAACTAAGATCAGATCTCACCTGTGGTATTGGGTTCTGTTCTGGATTCCATACTTTAAAAGTGTCACATGTGTAGTCTTGGGATTAATGGGCCTGAAATGATTAGAGAGTAAAATCTTGAGCAGCTGTAGCTAGATAGAATGTTTAAACGTGTTTTGGATAGATGTTTCACTGATGGGAGCACATTTTCTAACCTGAAAATGACCGATTCTGGCCTAAAATGAGGAAAATATCCTTCCTTTCTGGAAATGCAATATAGAAAGAGCAGAGAGGCATCAGAGGGAGAGAGAGACAGACACAGGCACAGTAAAGTGCAGAAGGAGAACAAGCCATTGCTGGGATAGAAGGTAATTGGAAGCAGACACTTCATAGCACGCATTAGAAGTATTTCTCTACAACCACAACTAACAAAGTCTTATTATTTCAAGTAAGTGTTGAACAGTTGCATCACAGAGACTGAGAATTTTATTGCATATATTTTGTAATCTGTGAACATTGTACATCTAATGCAAAATTGTCTAGAACAAAAACAATAACATGAGAAATCTAAGCAACGCTGGATGTAATAGGTGTCTTCATGGGAGAATGGCCTTAGCCTTTCCAGAATTTTCCTCACCTTCCAAAGCTACCTTAACTACAAGTAATTGTCTCTAATATGGATGATGGGTAATTTCTTAATCTTAGGTGATGCATAAGTAAAATCATCTCTACAAAACCTCACTACCTTAACTAACTTGTCATGCCCAATATCATAAATATATTATTTTACTCTTCAAATAGAGTTTTAAGGCAAATCCACTGGTTCCTCTTTCCAGCATGATTTCCCTCATCTCAATCCCCACCATACACACTCTGAAGCAATCACTAAATCGCCTGGATAATTCTTTTAGTCTTCCATAGCATTCCCATGGCTTTAACAAATATTTAGTCAAGGGGAATTTGAAATTCATATGAAAATGTCTATTATTTATTAACCAATATTTACTGAGTACTGACCAGGTGCCTGATAGACACTGAGCTTGATTCTGATTATCACTGTTTTATAGCATCTAAAAATGTTCACTATCAAATACACAGAAAATTGCGTAAGGTTTTATTTTATTATATGAATTCAGTCAGTCCCATTTAACCTTTCTATTTTACTTTATTTTTTACTTTTCTAAAGCCCCATTTAAATGTAACAAGTATTAGAGATAGCCATATACCATGACCGATTAGTCATTCCAGTGTGGATTCTGCTGCCCAAGTGGGAGAATTTCATAACCAACACCTCTTCCAACTGTTGCTTGATGTGTTTCTCAAATACATAAGAAGTCACCAACTAGATGGTAAAGGAATTCAAAACTGTATTCTATGAGGAATAACAGGAAGAACTGAGATATTTAGCCAGAGAAGCAAGTGCTTTTTGGCTACTTGGAAGGCAGTGAGTTCTAATGATAGCTAGAATTCGGTAGGGAAGGCATAGGGACAGTTCAAAGCATCAGATTTAATTAAGCACAGGCGATAAGTTCATTCCAATTCTGAGAGGCTATGATTCTAAGGGAATAAAATGAAGGTGAGGAGCAAAGCAAATAACAAGTTAATTTGAGTCACAGAAGATGGAAAAGTACAAGGTTTAAAGAAGAAAATCCATGGAGCCGTAGCAAGGTCTTCTGCAGGAGACCCAAACCACTCAGAGATAGAAAGGCTAATGTCCCAAGAGAATTAACACCAAATGCATCGGGATTGGGCAGCCAGGTCCCGACACTATAGAAAACAAAGGGAATTGAATACTAGGAGAGAGACATATAGTGGGCCAAATAATATAAAATCTGAACACATTAATATTTCTGTCAATTTAACCGAGAATGTTATGGCATATGTGTCGCTAGGAATGACAGAAGCTATTACTGAAATGAGATTAGAATCTTTTTGAAATATCAACAGAAGCATTATAGTTGGTAACATTCCCATCTAAAATAGATGACATTGATGCTATACAGTCAACATACTAGGGGAATAGCACACAGAATTACAGACTAGATTATTTTGCTCTATATTGATTTTTTTCCCCTTTGGAGTTTTGGATTAGCTGACAAATCAATGTTAGTTGTCCTCAACCCCCAAGTATAATATCAGATTTCTCTGGTTTTTGAAGAGAAGTGGGGTGAGTGTGTCTGGGTTTTCTCCTATTCATTATGACCACCAGTGTGTCAATTAACTGGCAAAATAAATGGGTAAGTGAGCCTGCAAATAATGCTCAGGATGAATGAAGATGGAGGTGCTGGTTCTGTCTTATCTGCACAGTGCTGGTCACGGACATCTTGCCCCTTGTCTGAGTCAGGGCAATGTGGATTCTGTGCTCCAGATTTTATAAAGCCCTTAAGAAGCAAAATGTAGTAGGAGGATATTTTAATACTGAAGTCTGTTTATCTCATCTTCCCCATTCTCTAATGATTCAAGCAGCATGAAGAACTCACTATATAATGCTATATAGAGAGAGCTGATGGTAAACAAAGAGTTAAATGCTGCATTTTGGAGCTCTTCTGTAGATTTGGATAGATCTAAAGGAGGGAAAATAGTCTTAAAAGCCTTTTATTGCAAGTACCAACTACTTGAAATAGAAATAGAATTTTTTTTTTATTTCCTTGGCTTTAAATGTGGAAGAACCAAGTCCTAGAAGATTCAAAACATAGCATAGGAAGAACAGATGGGCAATATAAGCAGAGATGAAAACTCTAAGAAAAGAATCAAAAAGAAATGCTAAAAAAAAAAATATCTGACAGAAATAAAGAATGCCTTTGATAGGCATCTCGGTAGATTGGCTATGATCAAGGAAAAAATCAGTGAGCTTGAAGATATGTTATAGAAACTTCCAAAACTGAAACACAAAGATGAAAAAGATGGCACAGAATATCCAGGAACTGCAGGACAATTACAAAAGCTTTAACATAAGTGCAATGAGCATAACTGAATGGAAGAAATCCTTAAGGTAATATTGGCTGAGAATTTTAAAAAAATTTTGTGGCAGGCATCAAACCACAGATTTAAGAAGTTCAGAGAACACCAACCATAATAAATAATAAATAATAATAATAATACAAAATATACACCTAGGCATATCATATTTAAACTGCAGAAAATCAAAAACAATGAGAAAATCTTGAAAGAAACTAGGGATGGAGGGGATCCTCCCTACCTATAGAGGAACAAGGATGAGAATTACATCGGACTTGTCTTCATAAACCACACAAGCAAGGAGAGGGTGGAATGAAATATTTAATGGGTGAAAAGAAAAACCAAAAAGACCTAACTACAATTCTGTATTCAGCGAAATTATCTTTTGAAGGGAGAATGAAAGATTGTCTCAGACAAATAAAAATTGAGAGAATTTGTCCCCAAGAGATCTGCTTTGTAAGAAATGTTAAAAAGAAGTTCTTCAGAGAGAAGGAAAATGATAGGGGCCAGAAATTCAGATTTATATAAAGAAGGAAGAACAGTAGAGAAGGAATAAATTAAGATAAAGGAAAATCTTTCATTTTTTTATTTTTAATTGGGCTAACAAATAATAGTTTGTTCAAAATAATAGTGACAACGTTTTCTGAGATTATAGCTCATGGGTAGGTGAAAAAAATGAGAACAATGTTACAAGGGATAGAAGGGAGGTATGGGGAACACTCTGTTATAGCACACGTGCCCTACCTTGAAGTGGGATACTGTTATTTCAAAGCGGACTTCAATAAATGCATATTGAAAACTATGGGATAACCATTAAAAAACAAACAAACTATGCCACCATAGATACCATAATCCAGAAAGTTGGAAGACTGTGTGATGATACTAGAACCCAGTAAATGCAAAAAGAGTTTGATCACAAGGGGAAAAGGTGAGTTAATGGGGATGCTTTTCAGTCTCTGAGAAGTGGCCTAGGTCCCACTGCAGTTGGAAGTGACAGGGATAATAGAACCCCTGACAGAAGTAGCAGATAATCTGGGAGGATTTCGAAACAGAATGTGTCATTTTCTCTTTTGCCTTATCTATGCATCTGGGAGACTGCAGGCCTTGTAAAGGAACTCCAGGTCCAATGTGGCATTTAGGTGGGAGAGTAGCAACTGCTGAGGAAATCAACAGATGGGTCTGAGCACAGCTTTGGGCCCCTCAAACCACAACATGGGGTGAGAAAAGCAGCTGGGTATTCAGAGACTTCCAAAAGGAGCCTCCCAGTTGGGATGAGGAGGACACAGGTGCATGGAATTTGTAACAGGAGGCCATCAAGAGAGCTTGTCGTCATCAGCAGCAAATGCAGCCTCTTGGCTTCTGCGAAATTTTTTTTCTACTCAGTTTTTTTTCTACTCAGTATTTCTTCTACTAAATAACGTTCTGTTTCCTCATAACTCCAGCATATTCCTTCACTCTATTTCATGACGACTTTCTGTGACTCCTTTCAGAATTCAGCTCTCACTGTTAATAGCCTAATCTTCTCCACAATCCCCAAGGCTAACTGCAGAGTTGAGAGGATCTTATCAGCTTAGCTTGTTCCTGAGTAGAGATTTAGAGATTTCACAGGCCACTGGCTAGACTGTGGATTGACCGTGCTCGAGTCAGTTGTTCACTCCTGGCCTGGTCTGGTGAGGCTAGAAGCAGGTTGAGAAGATGTGTGTAAGGGGTGTTCCTTCAGCAAAAGTTGTGTGCAAAGTGGCTTCCCGGAGGAAAGATTGTGGGCATGGCAAGCATAATCATTGACTTTGACATGTTTGATTATAGATTGATTGATCAGTAGATAGATATCAAAGCAAAACTATTCTGTAATCAGTAGTCTATGGTAAGAGGGAGTCGTAGGTATAAAAATAATAATATAGTAAGGTGTAGAGGTTATGGTGGTAGTACCTTTTCTTTTTCGAGTCATTCCTTAGACAAGTCATATCAATATTAACAATGAAAAGAACTAATATTTATTGAATGCCTCCTATATATCAGGCATTTTGCTAGGTGCTTTATATTAGTTAACTGATGTTAAATTAATTAAATAATTGATTTAACTCCCATAATAATCCCATGAGGGGGGCACTGATATTTTACAGCGCTAATGAGAAAATTGGGAATCTGAGAAGTTTCATAACTCATGCATACAATTTTCTGTTTATAGGAAGCAACATTTGTGCATAGTGTTTTCCTTACAAATATCATTGGTTGTATTGAGAACGAATCTACTTGCATAAAGCAAAGGATAAAAGTGTAACTTAGCATAAGAAGAGAGTAAGGAACTAGAACAAGAGGAGACATCAGAAGCTTATTCTAGATGTAGCATTTTTATTAAGACAATTAAAAATAGATTGGTGTGGCAAAAAACTATGAAATCCCAGAAAGCTTTAACTGAAACTTAGACCTCTATGAGACTTTTAAAAATCTTGGTCTGTAAGAGGAAAACAGTTCATTGGGAAACAGAAAATCTGGGGTTTTGCTTGGTTTTGTAACTTATCTACTGCAGAAGCTTGACCAAGTCCCATGATCTTTCTGACATCACAGTTACCACCACCAATAAGATCTCATCGAATGCTTTTATGAACATAAAAGCATAGGAAGGAACTTGAAGGTGCTTTAGATGAGCAAGTCTGAGTCCTTAACCTGAAGACCAGAGAATAAGCATTATGTATGTTACACAACGAGGATGCAAAAGTAAGACAGTCCCAGTGAGTCCTCAAGGGACTCACTAATGAACATAAGCAATGATGGCACAGTGCTCAGCATGCTATATTGCAAACCTTTAATAAATACATGAGAGCACACTAATTCCCCTCCTCCCAGTATGACCCAGAAGTAAAGGCACAAGAATTGCAACTAGGATTCATCTTGCATGAAAACTCCCATCAATTATTAGCAGCCTAGAGTTCTGTGTGGAGAGATCTGTGACTTGTCTAGGCAAAGCAGGAAAGAATGTTGTGAGATATTAAAAATGTCTGACACGAATGTAGGAGGGAAAGCTCAGGGGCACATGTTAGAGGAAGAACCTTCAAACCCAAAGAAGCCTTTGAAGTTACCAAGAACTGGGTTGGAAGTCTTGCTTTGTCTCTTAGCCATGTAACCTTGAACAGCCCAAGTCTCAGCTTCTTTACATATATAACAAAAGACCTAGTACCCATATTTTTTGTGCTGTTATAGATATGTACTTATACAAAGCACCTAGCACACTTTCTGACAAATAGTAGTTATTCAGAATACCTACTTGAATATTGACTATCAATCAAACTTCTTCAGTAGATTATATGGTAGACAGGAGGTTCTTGTTACAGTGCTCATGGCAAATGAGTGTTTAGAAATTACACGGCTGTGAGGACTCAAAACTCCTCTGAAGACATCTCTCAATACACTAAATTTTTAACATTTCATTTGCAACTTCACACCTTGGATTTGTGTATTTTCTCATCTTCTCTCTCTGCTTCTTCTCATAATTTTCTTTTTTCAATTTCCATAAATTTCTTGGATTCCCCATATCTGTGAATGGCACCAACATTTATCCAAGGACTCAACACACAAAACCTAGGGATCAAGAATGCTACCAAGCCACCATTTTAATTAAAAAGTCTTCTGAGGCTGGGTGCGGTGGCTCATACTCATAATCTCAGCACTTTGGGAGGCCAAAGTGGGAAGATCTCTTGAGGCCAGGAGGTTGAGAGCAGCCTGGGCAATGTAGCAAGGCCCCATCTCTACAAATATTTTTAAAAAATTATTCAGGCATGGTGGCAGGCACCTGTAGTCCCAGCTACTTGAGAGGCTGAAGCAGGAGAATCACTTGAGCCCAGGAGTTGCAGTTTACAGTGAGCTAGGATCAGGCCACTACACTCTAGCCTGGGTGACAGAGCAAGACCCTGTCTCAGAAAAAAATAAAAAATCCTCTGGGTAAGAAGTTATAAAGGAAAGGCTGTCACAAGCTTGCCATAATGCAGATGTGTTCTGTTCTCTGAAGGACCTGTATCCAGTCCCACTTCAGTTGAGTCAGTCACAAACTCCCAAATGGACATGGAAGTCTCAAGTAGTCACTTTGAAGGCTTTCAAATATGCACTTTACAGTTTAGCCATTGTATGACTAAATGAGTGGAAACAGCCAAGTGTTTCTTTCCCTTTCCTTTATATGTGGGTTTCCCTAGCCCTCCTGACCTCTTCGTGCCCTTTGCTGCATGCATGAACAGAAACTGACTCCCAGAGCAGATTTGCAAAAGATTTTTCTGGCTGAGGCAACCTGAGGTCAAGAAACCATACAGCTGTCAGCTCACAGTTACAGTCTAAGGGAAAGAGAAGCCCGGGGCATGGGCATAGGGCTCCCACTCCTTCCAACCTCCTCACCAACATTTCAGCTAAACAATGACCACAATTGATATAAGAAAGAACAAAGTCACTTCCCAAATATTTCTTTCTTTCTTTTTTTTGCCCAGTATGCAATGCTTCCTGTTTCTCCAGTAATGAAAATGTGTTCATCTGTCAAATGGAAAGCTGCCCCACTGTCTTAGGTGCAGAGAACTTCAATCACAGCAGCTGCTGTGACCAGACCGAGAGCCAAACTCCTCATTTGTTTTGGCTAACACTGAAGAATCAGTTTAGGCATCCCCTAGAACAAAATGGTGCACGGGAACAGAGCCAAGCTATGGAAGAGAAGCAGCAAAGTTGCAACAGATTATTTGTCTGCTAAAACAGAAGGAGAAAGATATCAAAACCTGGATCCATTTGAGTCCAGCCTCTCTAACATATTCTCTATTTGCAACACAGATGATTTCCTCTAATATCATTCAACAGGTGCTAAACTGTAGATTTTCTGAAGATTAGTCATTGCAGCCTTGGCAAGAGAGAATTAGGAAGTAACAAGGTGGTTTCCAGAATTCTTTGGCTATTTCTACTGAGTACTCAGCGCAGGGCACAATGTATATAGTAGGTGCCTGTTAATGGTAATCATAAGGAAAATATTGCCCTCTGTGTTCACAAAGTACCCTTGCACACCTATATCTCAGTGTATACCACATTGATAGGAGATTATGCTTGCTTTTATATCTCCTATTTATGCTGTGAGCTCTTTAAAATAGGTCTCTTTTGCTTAATTCTCATTTTCAGAACTTTCACATGGTAGGCACTCAATAAATGTGGTCTGAACGGTTGATTTGCTGAACTAAACTGCATGAGTGTATGAAGTGTCAATCTTTCAATTTCATTAGGGAGTTTTGAGTATGTATGGCCATTTTTGGCAATTTTCCAAGACTGTTTATCTTGAAAGTTCCTTTTAGATTTTTATTTTTGCCCATTCAATAATGAGCAAGACTACACCGATGTAAATTATTTAGTTGGATCATTAAGCCAAATCCATGTTGTAGTCCAGTGGTTCAGCTAGCTGAGAAAAAAGTAGAGCTTGGGAACATGACACGGCTTTACTTCTTTTCCAAATTTATCAAAACATGGCTAACTTTGAACTTCCACTTGAGTATTGTAGGTCTGATTAGAGAAGGGGAACAGTGAAGCCGAACTCTAAACAGGACAAAAATAGAACTAAACAGAAATCTTAGAATACTGAAATGTCTAGACAACTTTGGGGATATATCTCAAGTCTGACAAGCTTTTACAGGACTTTTCTCATATGGCCGGCCTATTCTGTGTGGGTCTATCTCCAAAGAAATATCTAAATTATTATAGCTACTTTTCTAGGACAACATAAACCAGTCCTCAGTAGTAGCGGCCTATGGATGTTGTAGCAGTCTGGTGCTGAATTTCCAAGTCTTAGATTGAGGTAGTGATTTGGAGAGAATGAATGGATCATTCCCAATGCCAGGGAATGTCCAGTAGGAACTGAGTCACTGGCCTAGGAAACCCAGGGACAGAGAATCCTTAGCTATCAGTCCTTAGCAGTTAGATCCTCTGCCTTAGATGCCTCTCTTCCAAAACCAAGGTGCTTGCTGGAATGAAGGCATCACAAGAGCAGTCAAAGATAAGAGGACTAGTATCCCTGCCCATTGCTAAAGACAGCCAGCTCTGTCCAGACGAGTAGGAAAAGAGAATCCTTTCATCTTTGCCTTACCCCATTTATCTCATGCTTGTTTCCCCTATCTTCCTTCCACATTATTTCAACAGTAAAATGGTCAGCTTGTTTTGTTTGGTACATTGTGTTCCACACATAAATTGATCTGATAATATCTGTTGAAATTATTCAATTTAGTAAGATATTGGAGCAGGGCTGTTTAGTTCTATGATGCTGTATAGCTTGATAAAAATTATTTTCATTTCATGTTGCTTATTTCTGTTTTTCTACAATATCCAGGTAAATGAACTTCATCTTCTCAAATATCAGATTTGGGAATATTAGGGTAATAAAAAAGTTTTTTTATTTCAAGATGGATATTTAGCATTGTGTAGTCATAGCTTATCGGAGGAAACATTTTAAAGATTAACATTATTGGAGCAGAAATAGAAGAATGGTATAGTTATTCAGCATAAATGTAACATTTATGTCAAACAAGCATAGATTAAAATAAACCAATTTAATTTCCAAAAGCCCATTGTACTTAGCAGAAAATTCTGCATAATGCATGAAAACCTGTGTCATTGCCCCATAAGCCACACTCTTTGGATTACTACTGAAGATTTCGATTCAACCCAACCAAACGCATTATCTATGTGTGTATGTATGTGTGTAAAAATCTGAGGCCTCTGAGACAAAAGGTCTTAAGCAATGTAAATAGCAGGTGTCACTTTTTCACCAACATAATGGTGGGAACCCTAAATGAGAATGTTGCATACTTAAAACCAATTTGTTTCGGTGACACATACTCGAGTATCAAATGCTTATTCAAAGACGAACCACATACATCATGTTTGTGCAAGACTGTTTCTGTTTATTTTTCTTCCTTTAAGTTGCCCTTGTATCTGAAAGTATTTCCTTAAGGCTGAGGCTTAGCCATCTGTGGTGCGGGGCCAGGATTGGGAAGAACTTGACCCAGTTCCTTTACGGATTAGTTCTTGAACTCCTGAGAAGCGTATTTAAAGTGGCTTACAAATAGGTGAGAATTCTTGCTTGACATTTGAAAACCTATGATGGGAATCAGTTTTGGCTTTGAAACCAGAACTTAAGAGTATTAACTCTAGGTCCCTCTTCTTAATCACCAGGCAAACATGGCATGTGAATTTGGTACTACAATGATAGGCCACTTGGAATAAAATTCAAGATGTTGGAAGACATCTATTAGCCTTGAATATCATGCTAAGAGTAGAGTCTTACTAAGTAGACCCATTGATACAGAGCCCTGTAGCAGTACTAAACTGTTAAAGGTTTGTGAGGACCCTCTCTCATGACTCTTGGGGTATGGCACATTATAGTGACCACTAGGTTTCATTATCAAGAAACTTTGGTTGAAATTTGACCTTACCCATATTCGAGTCTCAAACAAGTAACAGTGAGGATGTCAAGAACTCAGGCTTACTGTACTAAGACTGTGATTCTCAAACTTTCCCATCTCAAGACCCCTTTATACTCTTTGGTATTGACCACCCCAAAGAACTTTTGTCTATATACATTACATCTATTGATATTTGCCATATTAGAAATTAAAACTGAATATTTTTTTAAAAAATTATTCATTTAAAAATAACAGCAATAAACCCATCATAGACTAAAATAAAACATTTTAATCAAAAAATAACTATATTTCGCAAAAAAAGAAGAGCATTTTTTTTCATTTTTGCAAATTTCTTTACTGTTTAACAAAAGACAGCTAGAGTAAAACTGCATTCAATCTGTAGTGCTATCATACTTCATGTAGTTTCTGGTAAACTCCACTGTACACTTGAGAAAATGGAAGTGAAAATGGCACATGACATTTTACTATCACTACGAAAGTTGTTTTCACCTGTGGACTAGCTGAACAAGGGACCACCAGGGATCCCCACTCCACTCTGAGTACTACCTTCCTTAGAAGTCAGAGGATAGCAATAATAATTCCAACTAATATTACTTAAATGCTTACTCTGTGCTTTGTCCCTATTTTAAGTGTTTTTTCATTACTATCTCATTAAATAGCATTGTCATTATTTTCCAGATATGGAAACTGAGGCAGAGAGAAGTTAGGTGACGATATCAAGGTCACATAGATCGCACATGGCAGAGTCAGGTTAGGAGCCCAGATGTAGGGTTGCTATAAAGGTCAACATAGTAGACAATAGGAGTGGTGGTGGCGGTGGCGGTGGTGGGGATAATAAGAGTGGCACAGGATAGTATTTGACATTTATAAAGCACAGACAATGTAAAATGCTTTACACAGTTCACTTTGTCCTCTCAAAGATCTATGATATAGTTTGTATGATCATCATTTGACAGATATGAAGACTGAGTCTTGCCCAAGATCATATTTAGAAGATGAGAAAATTACATAAGCTTTCTAACTATAAACCTTTGTTGCCACTGTAATTAAGCATGAAATTTTGCTAAGACTAGGGGATGTAGTCTAATGCCTCATTTAACTGGCATCATGGCAAAATAAGATCCAGTTATTTCTGCAGAAGAGAATTTTCCAGAGTAGTTCATTTTTACTACTTTGTGGCCCAAATGTTTAAAATAGAACTCTACTGATCAAAGGGATCATTAAGAACATCAATTTTGACTCTGTGCCTTCTGTTGGAGACACGCCAGAGGCTGTCCAGGTGGATAGGTTCCTATTTCTTATCAAATAATTCAAAGGTACTATGCTATGTATGAGTCTTCCTTCCAGGTTTTGTGGATCCTTCCTTTCTTATGCTTTCTATCTCCTCCTTCTAAAACCAACAGCATTTTTTTCTCAGAAGAATCCTTGTGCCTATTTCCAGCCAACTCTCTTTTCGTAACCTTGTAAATTACCGCTCCTATTCTGTCCTCTTAGGGGACTAGGTAGCCACTGTGCTTGTACTTATTGTGCATAAACTGAGAGCAAAACCTGTCTGAGTCTATGGACTCTGAGCATCTGTTTAGGTTGCTCAGTTCTTCCTCTGCTCTTCTATCGCATTGGCTGTGCCCAAGCAAATGAGGCTGCTCTATAAGCACTGTCTGTGTACATGAGATGTTACTAGGAGATCATAACTTTTGAGAGTTTGGAGCTTTAATGCCACTTACTAGAAGAACAATTTGCCTATGGGCTTTCTTTTCCTGTATTTTTACATTTCAGAAGTCTGCTCCTAACTACGCTTTCTAAAATCCTTCAGACGTAACCAAATATGCCTTGTTCCAATTCCAGTAAGGTTGCTTTGAGTATTTTGAACTTGTCATGGTTGAGATGACCTAATTTAAAACACATTTGGAAGCACAACTGAGCCTAACCTAGGTAGAGAGCTTCAATATTTTCTTGGATAAATTCACTTTTTTGTTGTTGTTTTTATCTTAATTCATGCCCCAGTGCTGTTTATGTTTTTCTGTATCTGAGATGTATCTCCAGGAAAAAAAAAAATTTGAAAAGCCACTAAAATCAGATTAGAAAGAAGTGGGTAAACAAACACGCAAAAAGAAATCACAAGAGGAAGCAAAACTGGAGAAGGAAAAGAAACATAAATCATTGTTTTACTAGATTAAAATCAATTCAACAGTTCTAGGTGCTAAGAACCCATCTGGGGCTAGACATGAAAAGCCTTCTAATCACATTCATAATGAAGCTCAAATTCTAGGATCTTCTCACCCAACCAGGCTCCTGCTCCTCCTGGCCTTCTAATAGAGGTTCCACCTAATAGAGGTTCCATGCAGACTCTATGGAAAACAGTATGGAGGTTCATCAAAAATTTAAAAATAGAATTTCCATATGACACAGCAATTTCACTTCTAGGTATATACCCAAAAGAATTGAAAGTTAAGGGCTTAAATAGACATTTGTACACCCAAGTTCACAGCAGAATTATTCACGATAGCCAGGAGGTGGGAGCACATCAAGCACCTATCAACAGATGAATGGATAAACAAACTGTGGCGTATACTTACAATGATATATGATTCAGCCTTAAAAAATAAGGAAATTATGAAACATGTTACAACTTGGATGAATGCCAAAAACAATATGGTAAGGAAAATCAGTCACAAAAGGACAAATAACTGTACAATTCCACTTATATGAGGTACCTGGCCTAGTCAAATTCGTAGAACAGAGAAGGTGGTTTCCAGGGACTTGGGGAGTGGAATGGGAATTTATTATTTTATTGTTTCATGGGTACAGAGTTTCAGTTTTGCAAGATGAAAGGGGTTCTGTAGGTGGATGGCAGTGACGGTTGCACAACAACGTGAACGTACTTAATGCCAATAGTTAAAATGGTAAATCTTATGCTATGTATATTTTACCACAATTTTAGAAAATTAGAAAAACAATAACATGCAGACACCTGCTTCATCCCTGCTATTGTCCTCCTATTGCTTATGTTTTAGGCTGGAGGCCTGAATACATTGAAGAATATGGTAAGTTATCCTACTTCAGTTTAGCTGTACTAAGTGGAGCGGAAAGAGAGACATCAAGTTGCCACCAACATGCTGGGGAGTCACAGACAAGGGTTCAGCACAGAGCCCGAGTGACTGGCTCCTGGCTCTCTGCAGAAGTCCCAGAGGCTTGGCCATTTCCCTGTGAATGCCTCACGTAAGCCTACAAGCACAAGTAGATCAGACACTTGCAAAGCGTCTGAGCAGGTTGCTTTGCTGATCACAGACTAGCCCCAGGGAGAAGACACTGTCAAGTGACTTGGCCATTGTGTCTCCGGCACTGGCCCCTGGGCTGCTGCTGTGCTCCCTTGCTCACTGAAAGTTATCCTTCCAGACATGAAAAAGGGGATCAACTCATCTGGCTGTAATTCAGGACTGAGAAGAAAGCCTCACCTTCACCCTACCCAGCAATCCTCCTTCCGCCTCCTTTCTCCACCCGAGAAATACAACAAACTGCTCCGCCAGGGATTTCGTTCCTCCGGGTGACCGCCCTCTAATGAACTGCAGGTGCGCGCGCAGCCCATGGCGAACTTGAGAGGATGGGGCCCCAGGAAGGGCGAAGAATTTCCTGAGAAATTCAAGCCCTTAAAACCCTTCTTTTCCATTTGCCAGAGAAGGTTTCTGGTCATATCAGGGGATTGGCCAAGTCTTTCTGTGAAGGGCTAGGTAATAAATATCGCAGGCCCTGCGGTTCCTCTCGCAAGTATTCAGTTTTGCTCTTGCGGGGCAGAAGTGGCATGGACAGGATAAATAAAAGTAGATACATTTGTGTGCCAATAAAATTTTATTTATGGACACTCACATCTGAATTTCATATAGTTTTCGTGTGTCTCAAAATATTATTTTTAAATTCTTCTCCATCATTTTAAAAACCATTCTCAGCTTGCAGGCCACACGAAAATATGTGGTAGGCCAGATTTGGCCTATGGGCTGCTGTCTTCTGATCCCTGGTTTAAATACGTATAATCTACCTAGTTAACAAGTTGGGTTTCAATCCCAGCTTTGCCACTGCCAGCCTGTGTGACCTTGAGCAGGTTACTTAAACTCTCTGAGCCAGGGTCTCCTCACCTGTAAACAAGCTGACTACAACAGAACCTCCCAAACAGAACAGGGCGGTTGCATGGATTAAACAAATTAGTACATGTCGAGTGCTCAGATTGTTGTCTGGGACCTTATAAATGTTAGATGTTATCTGCTATATGACGGGATCTTCGCTTCATTATCAGAACTCTTTGCTCCCTTATCACAATCAATCCTGCCAAATGGGCGTATTATCACTGTGCCATAAATAAAAAAAGGAAACTTCAAGTAGTTTAGGCAACTTGCTTGTCAGGGCTCAGAAAACACTAACCCCAAAGGACTTTGAACTGGAGGAGATTGGGAGGGCCTCAGAGAGCAAGAAGGTCTCTCTGACATGCCTGTCCTGAAAATAGTTCCCAGGGCCCTCCTGTGACAGGTGTCCTGCCCTGCACCCAGAGCAAAGGAATGCTACACAGAGATGCCAAGAAGAATCTGGATAAATAGGCCTTGCTGAGCCCCCTCCTCCCTCCCTCCCTTCCAGTTTATTACTAGTAGGTCACCTCCCTTCCTGTCCAATCCTCCTTCCCCACAACTATCCACTCTGTCATCAGACAGTACAAATATACACTGTTGTCCTTGGGCCTTCATTTCCTACATCATGTAAAAACTCTGATAAACAAATTTGTTATGCTTTTTTCTTGTTAATCTGTCTTTTTTGATAGGAGCATCAACCATGACCTTTGGGAGGAGAAGGTGTTACTTTTTCTCTCCTCCAGGCTCAAGGTTAAAACAAGAAGACGGTTCAAGCCCAGGCTATCCGCTGTGATCAGGCTCTTTCCTTTCTCTCTAACCATGCTGTCTCGCTGCTCCTGTCAAGGCTATTTCAGCAGTTTTTTTTATGTTTTTGATCACATATTTATTGACAAATGTCCTTTCTCTCTTGGTTCCACAATTCTTCTGTTTAGTTCTCTTCTACTTTTCTCTACAAACGCTCCTTTTCCTCTACCTACCTCCAGAATGTTGTATTTCCCACTGCTGAGGTCAGGGACATCTCCATTTTTGTCCTCTGCAGCATTCCTCTGGTGTCTCACGCCTGGCCATGGTTTCAATGATAAAGAATCATTTTCACAGATGAGTCCTGCAGCTGTTTCTCTAGTGACGACCCGTCTTCCCAGCTCCACCTGTACATGTGCTGCACACTAGATGCTTCCAGAGGGCGACATGGCAGATGGGCTGAGACATCAGGCTGATCCGGCTTCACACGCCAGCACTGTCTCTGGTTCTCTGCGGGAGGTTGGGAGAATGAGGCATCTCTCTGAGTCTTGATTTAGACATCAGTAAAATCAAGACCATGATAAGAACCGTCAACTGTGGTTGGAAAAATAAAAGGAAAGGATGGGCATAATGCAAATGAAAGGCTTGATGATTCTTTTATTCATTTGTTCAACAAACATCATCTACTGAACACCTCCTGTCTAAGTGCATGCTAAATGGTAGATGAGATCACTAAAGCCCTGAATCTCTTAACCTCCTATTTCCTTCCAAACGTGCCCTTCTCTGCTTTTGCCCTGTTCTCATCTTCCAGTCTTCTAGGCTCAAGCCCATTGTTTTGGTGATGCTACCTTCTCTCATCCCCTGTATTCCAAATGTCAAGTCTTGCTTGATTTTTCCTTTTTACCATTCCCCTTCCCAGTGTTACTAACCTAGGCCTAAGCCCAGATCATCTCTAACCTGTACTCTTTCTTTCATGCCAATCCTCAAGTTTTGACTTTATTTCAGTTGGAAATTAGCATCCAGGAAAGTGTTTGAATAGGGAAGGAAAAGGATCAAAGTGGTGCTTTGGGGAGTTTAATTTGTGCTCCACATGAGTTGGAGTGGGAAGAGGCCAACAAGGAGACAAGTGAAGAGTTTTAAAAATTTAAATATGACTCGATAAAGTAAGGTAGTGCCGTTAGGCAAGGAAAGGAGAAAGAGGAGGCTCCAGGAGGCATTTCGAAGGATTCTGTGTGGGAGTGAAGTAGGTTTGGGATTTAACGATAACTCCACAATTTAGAGTCTCGGTAACTAGGAGACTAATGATACTTTTTTCACAAATTCTGCAGCATGTTTTCTGTGCTGCTCATATGTGCCTTTTCACCTGCTGTCTGGTGTAAGTCATTTCTTTTTCATGTATTATTGTCTTTCTCTCTGACTTGGTTACGAGCTCCATAAAGCATGGTCTATGTCTGTCTTAGTCATTTTCCATTACTTATAACAGAATACTTGAAGCTGAGTAGTTTATAAAGAAAAGGAATTAATTTCTTATAGTCATGAAGGCTGAGAGTCCAAGGTTGGGGGCTGCATCTGGTGAGGGTCTTCTGGCTGCTGGGGACTCTCTTCAGAGTCCCAAGGTGGTGCAGGGCTTCCCATGCCAAGAGGGCTGAATGTGCGAGCTCACGTCTCTCTTTCTCTTGTTATAAAGCCACCAGCCCCACTCCCATAACAACCCATTAATCCATTAACCCATTAATCCATGAATGCATTCATCCATTCATAAGGGCAGAGTCCTGATGAACCAGTCACCTCTTAAAAGCCTAACCTCTCAATGCTGCCACTAGATTGCAATTTGAGTTTTGGAGGGGATAAATATTCAAACCATAATAATAGTCCATCATCCATTTCTTTTTATTTCAAAATTTGCTTACACTGAGTCTAGGCAGTGCTAATGAGTGTCGCTTCTTGTGAGTTCACTGCATCTTGTCAGAATGTGGGCCCATTCTTCTTGTGAGTGTTTGGATGTTGAGAATGCAGGGTGGGGCAGCTGTTTTCTTCCCCCTGAGAGAGTTAGTTATGTCAGCATTATTTAACTTATTTCTGAACTAAGTCTCTTCTATAAAGAAAAATAAACATCCTTGGCCAAACATTCAGATTGTTCACAGAATTGATTTTCACGAGTGAAATACATCCCCCATGGAAGTTCCCTATGATCTGTGTAGTCTGGTGGTACACTGCTTCACAAAGAGGGATCAGGAATGACATCCAAGAGCCTGGGATCCCAGCAAAGCCTCTATTTTGATGGAAAGGGCTCTCATTTTCTGTCTCCTCCATCTTCACATGAATGCTGCGTCTGCCTAATGCTTTCCCCTCTTAATTGAAAACAAACAGGCACTACACAAAAAAGAGGCCGTTCCTTGCTCCATTTCCTAGAAGGCAAGATCAACTTATGCTGCATGTAGGCCGTGTACTAGGTCTAGGCACATGTTTTTATGATTTCTTGAAGCACGCTTTTTTAAAATTAGTTTTAATATAATTTTATTATTTTGTTTTATATTATATTATTTTATTTTATTTCAGCATATTATGGAGGCACAAATTTTAAGGTTGCATATAATGCCCTTGCTCCCTCTCCCCCCACAAGTCTGAGCTTCAAGTGTGACCATCCCCCAGACGGTGCACATCTCACTCATTATATATGTACATGTCCGCTCCCTCCTCCCCCTCTCACCTGCCCAGTACCCACTAAATGTAATTAATTCCTATGTGTTCACTTAGAACTTTTAAATAGCGCCGCACTGGTATGAAGTCCTTGCAGAATTGAAGCTGCAGACAGAGCGGGCTGGCATGCAGTGGGGGAATGCATGGGAGGGTCTTTCTGAGCAGTCTTTGAGCAGATGGTGTGTTAAGCACCTGGGTGCAAATCACTCCAGTCACATCTGAAAACCAAACAAGATTCTTTAGAACTGTGTAGCCTGGAAAGTGTTATTCATTCTGTGTTGATATCAGAGAAAGGGATTCACATCCTTCCTTCTGCATAGGAAAAAAAAAAAAAAGAAAACTAAAAAAAGGGCCAATAACCAGAGTCAAGAAGACCACAGCTAAGCAATAAGACTGGCATTGGCTAGAAGTCAGTGTCATAGAAAAGAGAAGGCAAAAGACTGCCTTAGATTAAAAATAAATAAAATAAAAAGTGCTCAGTAGGAAGAATCATGAAGCAGATAGCAATGTGGTATGAGAAATGGTTTTGGACTCGTTAGCATCCTCCCGTTACCTTGGTTGGTCACCTACTCAATAAACAGAAAGGACAGACTTTCTAGAATGATATAGGGAGAGCAGAAGCTCTCTCAGCAGAGAGGCCTAGGTTTAAATCCGACACCTTGCGTGTGGTCTTGCAAAGTCACTTCATCTCACTGGGCCTAGGACTCCTCATCTATACAACGCGTAGGAGAATCTCTCCTCCTAGGTTGTTGTGAAGATTAAATGAGATGATGTATGAAAAACTCAGCTGAGCCTGGCATACGTTGACAGAGGACAGTCAATAAATATGTGCTTTCTCCCCTTCCCCATTTCCTCTTTTCCTATAGGAGATAGGGCTCACATAAGCCCAGAAAGGCAGAATTATTTCACAGGCCGTCTTTAAGCAGAGAGAACAGAGCTTTGTCAAGAACTGTGAAGGCTCGGAAACATTATGCTGCTCGTAAGCTAACAAGACAACATGACGGTTTCGTCGATATTGACAGAAGACACAAAATTCCTGGGTCAGAGATAGCAGATTTAATTGCTCACAGCACAGCAAGCAATATGAGTATCAGCATCTTGGCATTCGTTCCCTGGGACAATGTGAAGTGGGCCAGGTGAAACCTGTGCACTCTGCAGGGTGCATTATGAGAGAGGGTCCCCGAGCTTAGGGAACCCAAATCTCCTATAATGAGCATCAAGCGTGTCTGCCCCATGCTCCAGCCTAGCTCTGTTTTTCTAAGGCAATAGAAACATCCTTGAAAAGGTAGCCCAGAACAAAGGCTGTCAGTGCCTTTCCTTGCCAGATGTAAAAATGTAAGACACATAGAAAATTGTCTCTCAAAAGACATAAGAGAAATAATCCATTTCCTTCCTGTCTTCTTACCAGGTTCATTAACAGTGGCAGGCTGTCTGCACAGCATCACTTTTTTTGTGAACTTGGGGTCTCACACATCATGCACCCCCTGCACTGTCCTTTCTCTCTTCTCCCCATGATGTTAGCATTCAAGGACCTCATCAGGAACCTTCTATCCCTGTTCTGAGCAGTTTGGAGAAATGTCAGAGCCCACAGTTGTGGAAGCCACTGGCCTGACCACAGGACAGGGCTTTTCTCTAGGGCTCCGCTTTAAACTTCCATGAAAAGTGTGAGAAAAGGGGAATTAAGGCAAAGGGAGGAAGTCAGGGGAGGATGAGGCACCTCTCCTCCTCTCTGCACACTTGGGGAACATTTGATCCCAGCTTGGAGATGAAACTGAGCCAAACCAGTGTCACTGAAATGAAGCAGGAAGTGCTAAGCATCTCAGATATCCCCCTTCAGGTGCACGGGCTCAGGGCCAGCTGGATGTCTGGCGAGAGCAAGCGGCCACCTACGTGGAGCTATTTGAGGGACGCCAAAACATCTTCCTGCACCTGACATTTCCATTATGGTCTCTCCTCCAGTAAAGGCATGGTCTAAAAAGGACACTGTTCCAACACAAATGTGCGATCTGGGAGAAACAACCTCAACTATTTATAAGTGCTTCCATTCATTCAATGCACGTGTTTTGAGTCCCAACGCCATGCTAGACATTGCGTTAGCCTCTGGGCTTCAAGGCGATCGGCCATACATCTTGCCCTCAGGAGTCTCTGGAAAGGATAAGGAAGCAAACAGGCAATTCGGATGCAAAGTGGCGAACTGTATGATAAGTGAATGACAGAATGACATAGGCGCACAGGGGAGGGGCATTTCATCATATGTTGGAAGATCAAGAGATGTTTTTGGATAGAAGTTAAATTTAAGCTGAGACCCTGTAAGTTAAGTATTTCTTATCTGCATTTCAGAGGTGAAGAAACTGAAGCTTAAAACGTCTAAATGTCTTGCCCAATGTTACATGGTCTGTGAGTGACAAAGCCAAGACTCATACATATTTTAATGCCAGTTTTAGAGTGGGTTTTCCCATATATATACATATATATATTTATATCTTTTGACATATTGGTTTATCTATGCAGCTGGGGCCTTATGAGAGATGAGTCTTAGTGGCGGTGGGAGGCGGAGGAGTGCAGAGGGGGGGTTAGCGTGAAGACGATCACGTGGGGTGGGGACAGTGACACTGCTTGGGAAAGGCCAGCCCGGCGGTGGGGTGCTGGTGTGGCGGAGGCTTTGGGGAGAGTGATAGATGAGTCCCGAAGCCAGTGGAGACTACCTTAGGGAAAAAAAGACCATCAAAAAAATCTCAGGTGGAGGTTTTTGGGGAGAAAAGAAAGGAAAGGGGAAGAAGAAGGAGGAGAATTATCTACGGAGAAATTGTGATAGAAAATTTGATGTGAGCAGCAAAACCCAACTCTCTCTATTTTACAGTTTTCTCCAAACCAGTGCTGCATGCGTTAGCCATAGCCACTGTTCCAGGAAGTAGGAGGCCAACACTTTCTCTAGAAAGAGGGAGAATTTGACCAGGACAGCAACACACAAATCTCACTGCTTCGCGGATGCCGCCAGCCCTCACTGAGCACGACTACCCCACCCCAGCCTCTCCAAGGTTGGCTCTGTTCTAGAGGGAAGGAAAGCAGCGGGTGACAGGAACCAGCTTCCCCACTCTGCCGCTTACCCCACAGGAGCCTGAAAGTTTCCTAGAAGTGACCTTGGCCTTTGGAATGAGCACAGTGCCCTGTATATTAGCAGGGTCAGATGCGGATCTGAAACAACAACCGGAAAAGGTCGAAATCGTTTTGAGCTGGACCAGGGCTTATATCATATACTACAATTCAAAACTTTCCTCCTAGTCTTAAAGCCAAACTCATTTGAGTTTCAAACATCATCATTCAGCTGTCGATGATCCCGGGCCTTTTTCTCTTATGACTGAACTCTCAGCCAACCTAGGCAGCATTTGGATCCGGTCTGATAGAAAACTTGAGTAAGCTGCTTGCCAAATTCCTGTGAATCTGTGTCAAACTCAGTGATTTAGGCTAAGATTTGGGGTGTGGACGAGTCCCCAGAGGAAACTAAGGGTATTTTCAAAACTACCTCCAAGGAAGTGGACTCTGTACAATCTCAGTCTACAGGGATCTAGACTTTGGAGCTTTCGCCATAGAATTTACCCATTCCCACAGCATTTAATGGTCTTTTGGGGATCTTTAACCATCTTTTCATTTTTCTTCCCCTTCACTCCATCATATAGGTTATTATTCATTTGAGCCAAAGAAGCCAGTACACAGCAGTGATAATTACTTACTCGCAGTAATGTTTGGACTAGGCTATAGGCCTTATTCAATGAATTCTGTTGTCCAGAAGGTACCAAATCCCGGATCTCTGACCCCTTCAAACTTGAAAATGTTTTCTTTCATTCAGGACATGTTACTATAGCAACAACGTAGAAGCCACAATAAATATAGGGTGATGGGAATGTTCCCTGGGAAATTGACTCTGCAGTGGAGATTTACATGCAGGTTGTTCATTAGGAGTTCTCTCAGGAATGAAACTCTCGAGAGAGTAAGGGAGAAGCTGACCAGGGTATATGCACAAGCGAGGGTTACCCTGATCCCCCGGGGAGCTCTGGGGCCCTGCTGGCTCTTCACAGTTGCCTGGCATTCTGACAACGGGTCTGGACAGTCATTAGTTAAGAGCTGCCTCTGGAGAGTGGACATGGCCTTGGGCAAAGGGATTCCCTTCAGTAGAAAGCAATTTCCACAAAGGCTTAGTATACTCCTGGCAGTTGGAGTGCTTTGGTCCTCTAGGCGTTGGTGTCCCATGGTGTCCACTGCAGGAAGGACAATACAATTGTACGTTGAGGACCCAGAATTCTGTGGCCAACTTCACAGAGGTTATGTCAATTGCGACATGCAGTTGTGTTCATAGGACCAAGGAAGGGGGCCCAGAGCTCTCTGACGCCGCAGAGACTAAAGAGACAGAGTATGAGGAGCTAAATCTTTCTATGCTGCCTGTATTTTTATACAGGGGTAAAATCTGGTTTGACAGAGTAAAAGCTGGTGGGGAAGAAGGGAAATGTTAAAGACGGAATCAAGGGGGCTGACCAAAAGGTCTGCAGGAGAAAAAGAGTGTGTTTTAGCTAAGATGACTATAGAAATTTCCAGACTGATTGAAGATGTATAAGCCTTGGGGTCTATTTTGTAAAGAATTTCCATTTTCTTCCTAAAAGCTACTTTGAGGCTTCCGGAGAGCGTGGCCTTGGTGTTGACGCCATGCCCAGAGCCATCCTGACCACCGGCGGATCCACAGGGTAAGAGGATGGAGACCTGAGCGTGGGGAGCCACTTGGCCAATAGGGTGGCTTTGGCCCATTTTCACTTTGAGCTCTTCTTCTCTTCTCCTCCCAGTGCTAAAACTATTGAAAGAGGTACTCATTGCCCTATACCACATAATAAGGTGAGCATTTACATTTTCTAAAACATGAGAAAATGCGAGGGGTTTCTAAATGGCTTCCCCCTCTCTTCTCTTGTCACCTTCATTTCTGTTCCCCACCCTGCTTCTTTTAAGGCAAGACTGTTATGCTATTTAGACACTTTTTTGTTGTTGTGATTTCCATTTTTGCTTACATTTCTTCTCCTTGAGCAGATTCTCTTTTCGGATCGACTCCTGGTTCTCTGAACACGTCCAGTGTTCTCTTGCCTGTATGTACCTGCCAAAGGTATTCCCATCACTTGGAATCCCATCTTACCCACATCCGAGCTCTTAATAAAATTGTACTCAATTGTTATGGGCCATTTCAATAGCACTGTGTATTCTGTCCTGTAGTCACTTCACACATAGCACCGTTGTAATTACCTACTAACTTGTGTTCATTCATTCATTAACCTTCTCTTTGAAATCCTTTCTGTTTTTTTCCCATCCTGGTGTGACTTGATTCATCTCTGCCATTTCTTATGTCACATTCTGCCCTACTTTATAATCATCTGGTTTCTTATTCTTTTCTGTTCATCTAGTTTCTATTCTAAACTTAAAACTCCATGAAGGCTGAGATTATATCTAACAGTAGTTATTGTTTTGTGTGACACAATATCATGATATATACATATTTATACATACATATGTGCAGCCTAGTATTCAGAGCTCATAAATATTTATTTAATTGAACCTACCTTCTAAGGATATTGAAGGGAAGACCAGGTAAATACCAAAATAATGAAAAGCTTGCTACCCTTGACTTATGATCTTGACTTTGTTATCCAAACTGAGTAAGAGATTCCTGAGCTCAAAGTTAACCTCTCCCAGTGACTAGCTTTATGAACTTAAATTAATAAAAAACCTATCTGAGCCTTAGTTTTCTCATCTGCAAAATGAGAACCATAATAGAAACCACCACAGTAGATGGGACAATAGTACATAGTCTGGTATTTCATGAGTCTACATATGTCCATTTAGTTGAAGAGGGCTGCAGGGTGGAGCCAGGGACTGACCCCCTGCGTTCCCAGCAGTAGGTCCTGACTCCTTCACACAGTGCCAGAGCCACTGGGCCTTGAGTAGAGACGGTTGAGGTCATTTGTTTTCACTACTAGCATAACTATCCTGAAGAGGATAGCCTGATTTTAAAAAAGAAAGGCAATCTGAAAAATGGTTCACACTTATTTATAAGGCCGAATTATATTCCAGTCAGCACGTAATTATTCAGACAGTATTTTCCACTTCTGGATTACCAGTGGAATTCTTTCCCCTTGGATTTCAAGCTGCCTGCCGCCTCCCTGCCACCCAGCATGTGGCTGTGCCACACCCCCCCCTCAGTTATTTAGTGTGGGCTTAGGGAATGCAAACTCATTTTAACTTGTTCCTGAGCAGAGTATCACTGGGAAGGAAAATCCGAACCCCCAAAAGCCATACAAAGCATTCCAAAGGAAAATATAAGAAACATTTTGATTGTTTTTCTGTTTCGGATTATCTGTGCCACTATTCATTTCCTTTTTTTGTGGATAATCAAGAACCGGCTGTGTTATGGTTAACAGGACTTTAAAATTGCTGAGAAAACTCTACAGGGCATTGAAACATTTTAAAGGTAAAATTCATAATCTTCAACATTTACACTTGATAGCACATGCTACCTTGGAGGAGGGGAGTTGAATACGTAGTTAGCTCCAATAGTTCCAACTTAAGATATATTTTTTTTTCCAAGGGAATTTTAGCCTCAGCTGTTTCAAATCATATCTGGCCAATGTTGATTAAAATCAGATAAGGCCCCCGAGACAGAGAGAAAAGGAAAAAGAAATTCTATCTTGCACTGCAAAGTTATTTTTTTTAGATCGACTTATACAAATTAAAAAAAAAAAAAGAAAGGAAAAAAGAAAAGAAGAAAGATTGTTTTCTTTTTTAGCCAAGGAATTTCTTAACTGCATTTAGCCAAATGCAAGCTCCACACCCTCTTCTCACTCCAGCCATCTGAATGCCCTGATAAGCACATGCAAGAATAAGCTGAGTGGAATATTCTCATTGCCTCATGCTCTCCAGAGCCCATGTCATCAAGGCACTAATCCAGATGTTGCACATGGATCATCTTTAATTTCAGGTTTCAAGGGACCGAGGGCCACCTACTCAGTAAAGGAGGGCCTCTGAGCCAGAGGCAGCTTCTCGTGGAGGCAAGGAGTTGGGCTGGGAGTCAGAGCCCTTGGGCCCTTTCATTGGTTGTGTGCTCTCAGGTCAGCTCCAGCCAGGCCTTAAAAAGACTTGGGAGATCATGCCATTGCTTTTCCTTCACAAGACTTAATTCAATTCAATGTAAACAATTCAATTTTATTTGTCTAGTTCTATGATATAGCAGTAGGCACAGGCAATTAAGATGTGGGGTGCAAAGACAAATGCAATATAATTCCTGCCTTCAGACAGCTCACAATTTAATACAAGAGACAGATTATTATTATTATTACATAGAGAGAGAGATTGACCTGTATCTCTAACACAAACATGCTTTACTGGTTGCTTAGAGTACAGTGGGAACACACAGAAAGCATTCTCAGGAAGGCTGCCTGAAAGAGGTGATATTTGAACCAGGCCATGAAGAATAACAAGACTTTGACAGATACAGGAAGAAAGGTGAGACTTTTGAGCCATCAGCTGATTTTTCCCAGAGGAGGCTCTGGCCCAGGTTCACTCAGAGGAAACAATACTGGACAAGCTCAATAAAGAACTGAGAAAAAGATGCTCAAAATGTGATGGGAAGAGGTTGGCAATTGACAAGTGAGAAGGTGTACACAGGTAAGCCTTGCCCATTACCCTGCTGGGCCTCTACCCGGGGTACAGTCCTGCCTCTGCTTCCGTGAATCCATTTCTTCAGAGGAAATTGACACCCCCAGGAGAAATCCTGACTCCTCCAGCCCCCAACCCTCTGAGATTACTACCGCTATTTTGCACAACAAAAATGATAATAGTGCAAGTGACTCTGCCTTACCTGACAATAATAATAATGACAGCTATCATTATTTACACTTATTATGTGGAAGGCATTTGTGGTTAGCATTTTACGCATTATAATCTCACTCAATCTTTACAACAGCTGTTTGAATTAAGTACTTTTCTGAATACATTGTATTTTACAGCTGAGGTAACTTAGACTTGGAAATTAAAGGAATGTGTCCATGGTCACTCAGTTAGTAGAAACTGAACTCAAGTTTTTCTAATACCAAAGCTCAAGCTCTTAACCTCAACATTATCTGGTGTTCCAAGGAGGATCACTCTCCTATAACAATAATATAGTGTCCTATAAATGCATGAGAAGTTTATTCCTTTTTATTTGTTCATTTAACTAAAATGGCCTTGTATATTATTTTAATGTTTAATTTAATTGACAAATAATACTGGTATATATTTGGTTTTTTTTTGTTTGTTTGTTTTTTTTTTGAGACAGAGTCTCACTTTGTTGCCCAGGCTAGAGTGAGTGCCGTGGCGTCAGCCTGGCTCACAGCAACCTCAGTCTCCGGGGCTCAGCGATCCTACTGCCTCAGCCTCCCGAGTAGCTGGGACTACAGGCATGCGCCACCATGCCCGGCTAATTTTTTGTATATATATTTTTAGTTGGTCAATTAATTTATTTCTATTTTTGGTAGAGACAGGGTCTCGCTCAGGCTGGTTTCGAACTCCTGACCTTGAGCAATCCGCCCGCCTCGGCCTCCCAAAGTGCTAGGATTATAGGCGTGAGCCACCGCGCCCGGCCTATATTTGGTTTTTATGTTCAGTCTTTGAGAACAGAGATGTTCAATAAATATGAATTCAAGGGAAGAAAGGTAGGAAGGAAGGAAGGTAGGAAGAAAGGAAGGAAAAAAGGAAGAAAAGAAAATTTAGAGAAGAAAAAGTAATATCCTTCATTACCCATTGCAAGATTCATGGCTGATATCCCTATAAGCAAAGATAGATTAACAAGAGAAAGCATAACAAATTTATTTCATATAAATTTTATGTGACACAGGAGCCATCCAAAATGTAGATGCAAAGACTCAGGGAAAGTTGTATTTTTATGCTAAGGTTTGATGAAAAACCAACAGTCAAGTAGAAATATGATAGGACAAATAGGAGGTATGATTTAATGGTGATAAGCTGGGAAGAACTTAGCAAGGCCTGTTTGTTTAGATTCTTCTTGGCCTCTCTGTGTAGCATTCCTTCTCTCTGGGTATGGGGCAGGACACCTGTCACATGAGGGTCTTTAAAAGAGGAGGTCAGAAAGACTTTTCTGCTTTGGTGATTTTCTCAATTTCCCTCAGCTTAAAATATTCAGAATTCCAAGGTACCATATTTTGGGGTAATGTTTCTTGTACTCCATCAAAAAAAAAAGAAGGAAGGAAGAGAGAAATGGAGAAAGGAAGAACAAAAGAATGAAAGAAAGAAAGAATGGGAGAAGAGAAGAAAGGGAGAAAGTAAAGAAGAAGGAATAAAAAGAAAAGAGGAAGGGAGGGATAAAAGAAGGGAAGGAAGAAAAGAAGGAGGGAAGGAAGAAGACAGTCAAGGAGGGGGAAGGGAATAAAGGAGGGAGGAAGGAAGAGAAGAAGGAGGAAGGAAGGAGAGGATCAAGGAGGGAGAGGGAAGAAAGGAGGGAGGACGGAAGAGAAGAAGAAAGGAAAAAAGGATGGATGATTTTATGATAGAGAAATTGAAGATCAGAGAGATTGAGCAACTGGTCTTGAGTGGTAACAAGTTGATTATGATACCAGGTGCAGAATCCAGCTCATGGATTTCTGATTTCACCACCTTTTTCACTGGGTTATTGACTTAGATGATAAAGATCCAATATCCTTTTTAAAGATCTAAACATAGGATTAAGGAAGATTTTAAAAGTTTTGTTTTTATCTTTGGTTATCAGAAACAATAACATACTAAGGTAAAAGACTTAGTTTTAGGGTGACAACTAATTCTCTCCAGGAAAAAAATCATGTCCAACATGACAAAGTAAAGTCAAATGACTTAGTCAGGGCCTATTGTATGTGGCAACAGCCACATACCAAGCATTACACAAATAGATGGCGGGGGCGAGAGATGGCTCAGTGAGAAATGCATGAGAGGAATGTGAGAAGTCCATGAAGAAGGAGCATTTAATATCTAGGATAACAGCTTTGGCAAAGCTACTGTGAGTTGTGGTAAAATAGACTAGTCTAATAAAGGACTCAGGAATGAAGAATTCATTCTGCATGCCAAGAGGAAGAAACTTAACTGCTGCTACTATTAGTCTGGGATCTTCTCGTCCTGCCCTGATACCTATCCCCTAGAATTCCTTGATTCTTACATCCTTTTATAAACAGATTTATAATGATCAAAAGGACATTGTGACATCAATTTTAAGGAAAAAATTCACCTATGCCTGATGGGAAGATAAAGTAGAAGTTGTATTACTAGTAGGTTGAAAAAAAGCAAGGACAGATGGACAGAGCAGGATTGAACTATATGGGGAAGAATTAAACCATCGACTGAGCAGATGTGAACATACCTGGACCATGCACCCCTCACCGAGGCTCAAACCGATGGCAACTGGAATCCTGTTTCCCCCACACCGTGTTCAGAGCCTACCGATAGTTTTCTTGGATGTGAAACTACCGTAACTATCCTTTCCCGATCTCTTCACCCTGAAAATTCACTTATCTCTGAAATATTAGCAAGGTATAACAAATATTACCAATGGAAACATTCCCCCGAGCACATTCTCTTCTCCACACATTCTTCTCATTTAGGTCCACTCCAACATGTTGTCTATTTCCGATTATAAAATTGTGGAGTGGAACAGCAACATAATATATTCTCTCTGAACAATCCCCAGCTATGAAACATAAGCCTTTAGTCGGTTCATAAAGGATGAATAGGAAGATGACAAAGACAATGGCTATCCGAGAGAGTGGACAATGGGATTCCACGAGCCATGGGGAGGATGGCTGGAATCCAGCTACCTCATGTAGCTTAAGGCAGCACGGCATAAAAAGGCTGCACTTTGGAGTACGAGAGACAAAGATGAATTCTGATCTTGCTCCTCTTCATTCCGCCGCCACAGCTTTTATTCCACGGATTTACAACAAGATTAAGATCCACCCCCACCAGATAGGAGCTATATCTACGACTAAATAGTTAAACCGTGGATGGGTTTATAAACTTCACCTTGAAAAGTCTCTCTCTATGCTAGTTTAAAAAGAAAAAAAAGCAAATGGCAGCTGACTTAGGGAAAAAATAAAACAACAACAATAACATAAAGACAATAAATATCTAGGAGGGAACATTTCAAGAGAGCATTTCTCTTTCCCCGCACCTGACTTCAGAGGAGGGTGGCAAGGACGCACTGGGAGGCATCGCTTTAAGCAAGGTACAAAAACCAGGCGCCTGCTATAAAAGTGCGTTTTTCCAACAAAAGTATTCCAGGCAACCTCCCTATACATGGCACATTTTCTGAAAATCAATCAAGTCCTCTCATTCAGCTGAAGTCCAATCGCATTGTCTGCCCCTTCCTCCAGAAGCCGATTTCTGCCAGGTAGAAAATTAAGTTTCCTTTGCTCTTCTTTCAGACACAATGCTTCAGCCCTGCAGAACCGTTGTTCTGTGTGGGAAACCGACTTCCTGTCTCAATAAACAAGCACACACAGGCTTTTCTGGACACATAATGGAGCCTTTTTTATTTTATACAAAAATCATTCCACACTTAACACATCAATGAAGCCACTTAAGCTCTACTGCATCTGAATTAAAGAGGAATTGTGTGATCAAAGGGTGTGAAAAGAACCACACAGGGTGTTCTTCAGATCCTCTACTTTTGTTACATTTGATACATAACAAACCCAATAAATATGCTTATCCCAGGAGCTAGTTTCATTATCTCATACCCTTAAGCTTGGTGAAAGTATTCCTGTATTGCCCTCCACTCTACAGTGTCCATTTTATACTGACAATTTTGGTGAAGAAGTGAAAAATATTGGTATGGTTTGAGAGGCTGGGGTGAGGTTGGGGGAATGAAGTAGTTTTCTCTTTGGGTTTTGTCTGTTCCTGTTTCACTAAATGTAAATGCATATTTCTATGTATATATCTGTCTATATTCATACCCTATAAATGGGTATGTAAATATACATGTAAATATGTAATGTACATATTACAGATATAAAAACATATACATTTCTCAAGTTACTATTACACACACACCACAGTAACATGGGAAATTTCTTTTTCTTACTAAATATTGAATATAAAGCAAAAACAACAATGAAAATTCTTTAATGCCTAGAATTGAATAGGTGAACAGAACATTCTATAATCCTTTTATAGCTTTTCATGCTATGAACATAGTTTCTGTGAAGGTTACTAGGTATTTAACATTGGCTGTCTTATTTTTTCAGTATCATACATTCTAGAGAGATTTGGAAAATTCCTAAGGAGAGTTCAGGCATCCTCATAAACTATGTATCATGGCTACACACATACTGAAGGGTATTTTGTGAATATTAATTCAAGTACTGTAAAAATGTGTCTTCTATGCAGTTGAATAAAAACATGAAATGCAAAATATGCAGTCAGTGAATTAAAGTTGATTGAACACATTATTATTCAAATTTATGTAATCCAATCAATATTGAATTGAGATATATTTTTTTAGCTATCAACTATATAGCTGGAGTGAATTGTTGAACAAGGACCCAAAATTATTCAGATGAAAATCCTCTCATTGAAGAAGTTTAAATTGGAATTAGTTCAAATATCGTCTATGGAACATCAATTGTAAGTCAGTCACTACTCTAGGTAAGAAAGATTCAGAGATCAAAAAGGCATGCCTTTTACTCTACTTGTAGTCCAATAAGAAAGAGATGAGTAGACAAAAAATGGCAATGTAAAGTGTGATGGTAACTCATGAGGTGCCCTAGGGAGGTATAGTGGAAGAAATAACTAATTTAGTACAGAGAAGTCAGCAGAGACTTCCCCAAAGGACTTTATATTTGAGCATGCTCTTTAAAAATGGATAGGAGAACTGGAAGTGTTTTAGATAAAAATTGGAAGAAAAACATAGCAAGTAGAATGCAATGGAGCCAAGGCATGCATGAAAACATGAAAAAGCATCAGGTGCTCTTAAATTGGTGCATAGTTTGTATCGTTGGATTGTAGAGTTTATAGAGTGAAGAGAAGCTGAAGGTGAGACTCAGATGGCAGCTGGTGTTATTAGGGCATCTGGACTGTACCCTTGTAAACAACAAGGAACCAAGTAGAGTCTTAACAGATCAGAGTGACTTGAATTATATTTCTATTTTGTCCCAGTGAGGTGTCTATACTAATCAACCCTTTGAATAATTACTCAGATCTGGCAATCTGTATAACTCTAAATAATTTAGCCAGTTGCATTTTTCTTTCCCAACATTCAGTTGTTTGACATTGTATGTACTAGCCATGCAGATGAAGGGCTGAAAGGTTTGGTTTATATCCAGATGTTTTAAGTGTAGTATGGGCAATCGTGAACATTGAAAGAAAAATATTCCATGGGGGTGAACGTCCCTTTACCATGCTTTCCCAAATAAATCATCATTGATGGTATCAGTAATAGTAGTTCAACTCTGTTTAAATACGGTTATTAAGATCAGATGACCATCTGTTTTCTGCTATAGTTTATGTCATGCAAACATTTCCCATGGAGCCTATGGACTGCTCTTGCATAGATGGATAAAGCTCAATAAATAACCATAAAAATAACAACATATTGATGGAGTTGTATGTTCTCTTCTTGATTAATTCTGTGTGTATATATACCCAAGGTCCAGACATACCCAATCTGGCTTTCTCTGTGGAAAAATAAACCAATAAGGGTTTTTTCCCCTTCACTAATCCTACCCTGAATTTCCTGTCAACTTCCGCTTATACACAAATAAAACAATGATGTCTCATTTTGCTTTTGAATGATGTACAGAGTCCCTTTCTTCCTTATTTTCACTGGGGTTTATTTGTCCTTGAATTGTATGGCTGCACTTGATGTTATGATTTAAATGTGGTCTGAAGCAGGATCTTTCACTCAACAGTCCATAAGAATTTGAAAACAATAAGAAGGAAATTTTCCAGTAAACAAATGCCTACAAACATGCCATTTAAACATGATAAGCACAGAAATATCACATGTGGACTAGGTGGGAGAGAGCTCATGAAATAAAAGAAAAGTTGTTCATTGTTCACTTTAAAAATAATATGACTCCATCATAGATATTTTTAAGTTCAGAGCAGGAGGAGGTCCACACATTCAGGCTAATTAACATATTTAAGGGATGGAGTGATACATGGAAAGATTTTCAGAGGAATATAACCAAAAACAGTGGAGGGATTTAAAGTCCTAGCATATGAGGAAAAGTAGAATGATCTAGGAAGTGTAGAGAAAAGAATTGTGGAAATCTCAATAGATGGGTCCTAAAACTCACAGAGCAATGTGGGATAAAAGGATTCAGCTTATTGTGTATATCTCTAAAAGGCATGGATGCAAGAAACGTGGAGGTAAATATTGAAACAACATAAGGAAAGATTTTCCAACAAAGTCATCCGTACAATGGGCCGGCAGAGGAAGTAAAGGGGCTTGTACATCCAGAAGTGTTCATGCAAATGTTGGAACACCAGGAGGCAGGAATGGGGTAATTTAAGAATCAGATGTGTTCTTAGCTTTCTAGAGATCCTACATTGTATTAATAATTCAAACTCATCTCAATCTACTGATTTTCCTTTGGTTCAGCCCAAGATTATGAACTGCATGGCTTTCTCTACTGTTATGGCTGAATGTTTGTGTCCCTCCACAATTCATATGTTGTAACTTAAACCCTAAATTGATAGTATTAAGAGGTGGGGTCTTTGGGAGGTAATTAGGCTCATGAATGGGATTAGCAACTTTGTAAAAGACCTGGCAGGAACTAGCTAGGCCATTTTTGCCTTTCTGTCCCTTCTGCCAGTGGGGACAAAGCATTCATCCTCTTTAGAGGATGCAGCTAGTGAAGGTACCATCTCAGAAGCAAAGACCAGGATCTCACCAGACAGCAAACCTGTGGCACCTGATCTTGGAATTCCCAGCCTCCAGAACCGTGATAAACAAATTTCTGTTCTTTATAAATTGCCCAGTCTCAGGTATTTTGTTATTGCAGCCCAAACAGACAAAGACATCTTCTGAGCATGACTCTGTCCTCTGCTACTCCCAACTTAGTCAACCCTGTGAGTCAGACCTCAGTCCTAGATGGCATGTTCATTTTAAGGTATAAATAAACCTTACCCTAGATTCTGATATCTGGTTGGTCTGGGTTTGTTATTTTCAGTTGTGATATCTATGATATACATATATATACATGTAGAGAGAGAGAGAAATAGATTGATAGTTTTCCACCCACAGTTCCTGACTTATAACTCCCATAGCCCTTATTATAATTTGGGGACAATTTAGGCCTCAGGATCTCTTCTCCAACCTTCTCCAGCCCTCCTTTCACCTGTCCAAGGCAGAACTCTGATCTGATTGTAGGTCTAAAGACCCTTATTCCAGAGAAGGTCCTGCTCCATACCCTGCAGGAAGGGATGCTACACAGAAAGGCCAAGAAGAATCTGAAAAGACAGGTCTTTCTGGCTTTCCCTACTCAGTCTATTAGTATGAGATCATATTTTTTTTTACCCAATCACATATCTACATGGTTGTCCATCATGCCTATGTAATGAAGCCTCCACAGAAACCCAAAAGGACTGGATTCAAACAGCTTCCAGAGAGTTGAACACATGGTGGTTCCTGAAAGATGGTGCACCCAAGGAAGGCGTGGAAGCTCCCCAACCCTGCCCCATGCCTCACCCTACACATCTCTTCATCTGTCTCCTTCGTAATATCCTTTATAATAAACTTGTAAATGTGTTTCCCTGAATTCTGTGAGCTGCTCCAGGAAATTAGTCAAACCCAAAGAGGGGATCACAGAAAACCTGATTTATAGCCGTTGGTCAGAAGTTCCATGGGCCTGGACTTGCTATATGTATCTGAAGGTAGGGGTAGCCTTGGGGACTGAGCCTCCCCCTGTGGAGTCTGACATCATCTCTAGGTAGATAGTGCTGGAATTGAATTAGGGGACACCCAGCTGGTACCTGCTGCTTGGAGTGTGAAAAAAAAAAACAACCCTCACATCTAGTTGCAGAAGTCTTCTGCATTGACAATTACTGTGGTGTGAGAGCAGAGGAAAAAACGATTTGAGTTTTTTTCCGAAACATTAGTCACAGCTAGTAATCTGACAGCAACTTCTGATGGATGCTGTCATTCAAAGATTTGATTTTAGCACTCTTGATCTTGAACTGTATCATATAGAGAAAGAAAAAGAAAGACCTCAGCCCTTCTTTGCAGAAGGTAATTTCAGGGCATGAAAAGGTTAGCATTGAAAAGAGTTATAGAGATGGACGGTGGTGATGGCTGCACAACATTGTGAATGTATTTAATACCACTGAACTGTACATTTAAAAACGCTCAAGACAGTAAATAGTAAATTTTATGTTATATAAATTTTACCACAATAAAAAAAATTGAAAGAAGAAATAAAAAGTTTAGCATAGGGCTTTTACAAAAGTAATAGTGCTATTCGTGATTTAAACTGATCCATTCTCACTACTTTTCAAAATGACCACTATTTCAGTGGAGTATTTTTCTTTCCGAAGGCCTTTGGCGACTTTTACACATTTTAGCCTCATGACGTAAATCCAGTCAAGACCGTACAGCAAATTGAGGAAAGCCTCACAGTCCTGGAGTTGATCAGTTTTCTCTTGGGAAATGCAGTCAGTTTAGCCAGTAACCCATCTCATCTACAGCACTCTGATTTCCCTCACCCCCACCCCTGCCCTGATTATGAACCTGTGTTGGAAAAAAGTTTTGGGGCCAGCTTACAAGTTTATTTGACTTCACTGGTTTAGAATTTCCCTGTAAGCCCCTAAATTTTAGGGCATGAGTTATCTCCCAAAAAACAAACTTCATTGTCAAAAAAAGGGAAGCTTAAACAGGCATCAAGCACATTCATGAAAATGAGCAGTTTGATGAATGAAGAGCAAATGAACTACAAGCATATGAATGGCATTACTTTCTATGCACTCACGTGCCTCAACATGAAGGAGTAAGAAGTTAGAAGCTTTGTTTTTGATTCTTGTAAACGAAACTTCTCTGAACACGCCATCTGAGCCCATGTAAGTTTACCATGTCCTTATTTCTAATGCTGACTACTACCTTTTGTGGCTTTTAATTACTAAAATCTTTTCAAATTTCCAGAAAATTCACTTTAGCGCTGATAAGAGTGGAGAAAATGATCTCTGAAGATCCTTTCAGGACCCTCAATCTATGATTTTTCTTTTAAGTAAGTTGTACTGATTCCATATAATAAATTTGCTAGACCATACCCTTACTACATGCACAGGGAAAAATTGTTACCTCGCAGTGCAAGAAAAATAAATCAAGAATCAAGTTCCTTTGAAGAGCTTGAAACAATACTAATTCACTTAACAAGTGTTTATTGAAGACCTAGGATGCTCTAGGCACTCAAGCTACAGTTCTCTCTCTAAAGGAGCTCACGGTCTGATGTGGAAGGGAGACAAGAGAGCAGGTAATGTTAACACAGCGTGAGATACTATCACAGGAATATGTGCAGGATACTCTGGGAACACAGAGGAAGGGAATCGAACCCCAAAGAGGGGTTGGGGAAAGCTGGAAAGTATTCCCACAGGCATTGATGCTCAGGCCAAAGACTGAGTGTAGGAAGAAGTAAGGCAGGAAGAGAGTGGACATTCTGGGAGTTTGGAGAGAGTTTAGCATAAATACTACTTAAGGTTTCAGTTTCCACTTGGGAATTTTGTGGGCAAGCCAAGGCTGGCAAACCAAGCTGGGGCCAGATCTTGAAGGACCTTGTATGCCAGGTTAAGAAGTGCAGATTAGGCTTGAGCTCACATTTTGTTTTCTGTTGTTATTGCTGTAGCTCAGCATGAGGATGTTAGCATCTGGGTTAATCACATGCCCTCATATAGTGGGTTGTCACCTGTGTATTATTTCTCTTAAAAATCAAGCAATCTATCCTACAGGAAATAGGGGTAGGAAAGAAGGTGGGTGGCGATTTACTATTTAGCCTTGAACCCGGTAGAAACATTTTGACGTTTGATTCCAATAGTTCTTGGACAACGTCAGTTCAGTCTTTCTGCATTCCTAGGCCTTGATCTCTCATCTGGCAAGTGAGATCACTGTGATCCGTTTCAGATGTGCTGTGTGTGTCATTTGGAGAAAAGTTGTTATTTGACTACAAATGCTCTCAAGTTCCTCATCAGATTGTATGAATAATTCACAAACAACATCATCCAGGGCTGGATTATATTTGGAATTTTTATGTTGACAAATCCTCAAGCCCTACTGCTGTGATTCATCGCAACTTTTAATGACATATTTTAAGAGGTAAAGAGAAGAGAACACAAAGAGTTCTTTTTAAAGATAAGGAAAAAATTAAGGAATAAAATAGTATTTTAGGGAACTGGAGAGGTAGACCAAAAATACAGTGGGTGATTCCATAATTCCATATGTGTTTAAGGATCATTAATAAAAAGAAGTCTATATCATACCTATAGAGGAAGGTGTTTTTTTTTTAACACCCTCCACCCCAGCCCCTGATAACTGCTGTTCTATTCTCTGTTTCTGTGAGTTCAAGTTCTTTAGATTTCATATATAGGCGAGATCATGCGGTATTTGTCTTTTTTTTTTTTTTCCATTGCAGCTCAGTCTGCCTGCCTGCATGACAGGCAACTGTTTCTTTTTTTTTTTTTTTTTTTTTTTATTTCGGCATATTATGGGGGTACAGATTTTAAGGTTTCAATAAATGCCCATTTCCCCCCCTCCCCCCAAAAGTCTGAGTCTCCATCATGACCATCCCCCAGATGGTACACATCTCACTCATTATGTATGTATATACCCACCCTCCTCCCCCCTCCCACCTGCCCAATACCCTATTACTGTAGTACCTATGTGTCCACTTAGGTGCTACTCAGTTAATACCAGTTTGCTGGAGAATATATCTGGTGCTTGTTTTTCCATTCTTGGGATACTTCACTTAGTAGTATGGGTTCCAGCTCTAACCAGGAAAATATAAGATGTGCTATATCACCGTTGTTTCTTAGAGCTGAATAGTACTCCATGGTATACATATACCACATTTTATTAATCCATTCTTGGATTGATGGGCACTTGGGCTGTTTCCACAGCCTTGCGATTATGAATTGTGCTGCTATAAACATTCGAGTGCAGGTGTCTTTTTTGTAGAGTGTCATTGGATCATTTGGGTAGATGCCCAGCAATGGGATTGCTGGATCAAATGGTAGATTCACTTGTATCGCTTTAAGGTATCTCCATATTGCTTTCCACAGAGGTTGAACTAGTTTGCAGTCCCACCAGCAGTGTAGGAGTGTTCCTCTCTCTCCACAACCACGCCAGCATTTATTGTTTGGAGATTTTTTGATAAAGGCCATTCTCACTGGGGTTAAGTGATATCTCATTGTGGTTTTGATTTGCATTTCCCTGATGATTAGAGATGTTGAGCATTTTTTCATATGTTTGTTGGCCATGCTTCTGTCTTCTTTAGAAAATTTTCTGTTCAAGTCCTTTGCCCACTTTTTAATGGGGTTATTTGATTTTTTCTTCCTGATTTTCGTGAGCTCTAAGTATATTCTAGTTATTAGTCGGTATTTGTCTTTTTGCGCCTGGCTTATTTTACTTAGAACATTGTCCTTCAGATGAATCCATGTTGTCACAAATGACAGGATTTCCTTCTTTTTTTTAGGCTGAATAGTATTTCATTGTGTATATATACCACATTTTCTTTATCCATTCATCCATTGCAAAACCGTTAGGTTGATTCTGTACTTTGGCTATTGTGAATGATGCTGCAATGAACATGGAAGTGTAAATATCTCTTTGACATACTGATTTCATTTCCTTCAGATATATACTCAGAAGTGAGATTGCTTGATCATATGGTAGTTCTATTTTTAATTTTTTGAGGATGCTCCATACTGTTTTCCATAATGGCTGTCCTAATTTACATCCCCACCAACAAGGGGGATATTTTTATGTGGAATCTGGGGCCATTGCTAAAAATCTTCCCTGCCCACCTTTTCCTATTCTAAAGATAGTCTTAATTAATAAGTGTTAATATGTATTGAACGTTTTCTACAAACCAAGTGCACTAGGCATCTGTGATACCATCCTCACAACCTCTCCAGAAGATAATTATTTTGTGAATATCTCCGTTGTACAGACGAGAACGGTAAGTCTTAAAGATTTGTTAACACGGTCAAGGACTCACAGCTGGTGAATGGCAGAGCAGGGTTTCAAAACTAGATCTTCCTGGCTTCAGAGCTCTTAACCACTCTGCCTTCATGCCTCCACTAGTTGCCTCAGTGATTGATTCTCAAATAAGGAGACAGTTTGGGATGATGGTAGAAACACTTTACCATACATGGGATTTATAAAAATATCTGAGAAGTGGAGTCAGTAGTTCTGGGGGGAATCCCAATGTTCCCAGGCCTTTCCACAGGGAGTAAAAGCCACTTTGTGAGACGTCCTGATCATTGGTGGGCATGTGTTTCGTGAGCCCTAATGCAGTTTTCTGCCAACATCCAACATGCCCTGCTGCAGTCACTTTCTGTGGTCCCTAAGAACTGCAGGGAAAGTATTAATTGTAGCAGCACTTCTTGTATCATGGTCTGGCTTTGTGATTAAATTTTCCTTCTTTATGTTTTGAGAATGGGGTAGCAGATAAAGAAGAGAAAAGATGGGTCTTACTCAGTTGACCTTCAAGAGAAAGCCCAATTATGCCTTAAGAAGCACTTGCATAGTAACAAGGACTTTCCCCCCCATTTTACAGGTGAGAAAACCCAAAGCACATTCAAATCAGGGGCTTGTTTAACTGCTTAGTTGGAGCTGCTATCAGGAAAAAGATAAAAATACAGGAGCTGTTTAGATGGTGCTAAAAATTGGGCATACCCAAAAGAACCTAAGGGTCCTTTACTTCTTTTTTTAAAATTGTGGTAAAAAACACCTAACATAAAATTTACCATCTTAACCATTTTTAAGTGTATGATTCAGTGGCATTAAGAACATTCCCATTGTTGTGCTACCATCACCACCATCCTTCTGCAGAACTCTTTTCATCTTGCAAAACTGAAACTCAGTCCCCACTAAACAATAACTCCCCAACTTCCCCCTTCCCCAGCCCCTAGATACCACCCTTCTACTTTCTGTCCCTATGAATTTGACCACTATAAGTGTACCTCATATAAGTGGAATCATACAACATCTGTCTTTTTGTGACTGGCTTGTTTCACTTAGTATAGTGTCCCCAACGTTCATCCATGTTGTAGCATGTGTCAGAATTTCCTTCCTTTTAAAGGCTAAATGACAAATTCACTGTGTATGTATGCCACATTTTGTTTATCCATTCATTCCTTTCTTCTTTTTTGTAGTTCATCTGGAAAATCTTGGCAATCTGAATTTGAGTTATTTGGGCTTCAGATTGGCTTAAAGGAATAGAGGAGCTAGATAATCTGTCCTTGTGTTTTACTGGGTATATTTCTTTGCTCTTATAGTTATCTGACAGTCATGGCAGAGAGCACTGTAGAGCCCCATCTATAAGGCTGTGCATCAGGCTCCCTCTCAGGCCTTGGGTGGGAAACCCTGTCCCTTGTAATGGGTCTTAAAACTTTCTTTCCTTTTCAGCCATGCTACCCAATTAAGCATTTAATGGGGTTAACACGTAACCACATGAAACTAGCTACAATACCTTTAGACATTGTGCTCAAGCATTGGACTCTGCTAAGACTTATGGGCAGGTGGTCAGGGGAGGAGCCAGACCATGGCATTCAGACTGCTGGGCCCTGCAAGGCAGGGAGGAGTGTCTGCAGCTTCCACTCCCCTGGTTCCAGCCCATGCAGTTGTGACAGCTACCTCCCACCATTCAGACTTTCACTCCTTTCCCACATAGCACTCCAAATCCTCCCCTTTCCCTCATGTCTCACCTAAATTAAGTCTTCTTTCATAGCCCTCAAAAAAAGTGAAGCATAGTGAACGTGGTAAAATGTATGGCATAGGTTTTGTCTTTCTCTTGCATTCAAAGTGAACGCTAACATCAGTTCCTACTCTTCTACACCAAGATGAATTGGCCTCAAGGTCTTAAAAGCAACTAGCTGACTTCACTTCTGTTTATCTTAGTACTACAAGAACAGAGTCAATGCCACTGGAGTTAAGGTACATTGTTCCAATAAATAATCCCCCTATATATTGAAAAAATTCTCTTTAAAGTCTACCTTTCTATTCACTTGTGCATCAAGCCTACTATAAAATGATATTGTATAAGTCATACTATAAGAGCCTGAGACCTAAAAAGAAAAATGGTTTAGAAGAGAATATATTCTGGTATATTCGATGTGCCTGTGTTAGTTAAACCTATGTTCTACATCACCTGACTAACCCTCAGTTTCCTCATCTACAAAATGAGATTACATTTAATACCTAAAAGAACTGTCATGAGGATTAAATGAAGGAGCAGAAGTTAAGTGCTTAGAACCATGCCTGACATTTAAGTTTTCAGTAAGTATTAGTCGTACTTATGGTAGCCACTAAAGTCAGTGTTCTTCATTTAGGGTGAGCAGGACCTATCCTGATTTGCCTGGGACTCTCCCAGTTTTAGCACCACAACTCTCTAACCTCTCAGTCCCAGGCAAATGCAGACAACTGGTCAACCTACATCATACATAAAGACCATATACTGATGATGATAGTTATATTTTTTAATACTATCAGAAAACTCCTAAACATAAAAGGATAAAAATTAATTAAAAACTATTGTTTAAAGATACTGTTGGTATGATAGTGGTTAAATAAAAAATGCTGAGTATGCTTAAACCTCATTCATCACAGGTTGAGGATTAAAGTGAAGAGACCCTTAAAAAACTCACTTTTTCTTGTTCATAGCTACCAAGTGAACTGAAGGTACTAATAAATAAGTTAGTAGATCATTTATAATATGTAATACTTACTTTAAAATTAAAGCATTTTACCAAAATATGTTGATTTTTAAAAAACCATCAAAATATAGAACAAAGGAAATGAAATATGAATTAATCACATAAACCATACCTTTCTTGTGCTTTTAAACAAAATATGATTAATAATTCTATGTTAGTATGCTTTTTGTCCTGTTTCTTCCTTTGGATTCATAGAAACTATTAATAGCTTTATTTTTTATCTATTATTCTGAAAAAATACTCATTAAATAAATTGCCTCTTCTATTATTTTTACTTTTAAATTTATAAGTAGACTTTACCTACTAGAAGTCTCTATGGAGCCATCTGGGTCTCTGAGAAACTCTCATCCTTACAGTAAACTGAAATAATTCTGCTGTCAGCTATCCTTGTAAGACTAAAGACCTATGGTGGTATCATTCTGCCTTAGCTGATTTCAAATAAAGTCCTTATGCTGGACCTGGGTAAATAACAGGTTGTCTTTTAAGAATCCAGGATTTCTTAAACTATAAAATTAACATATGTTACATACAAAGTTAATTATTTAACAATTACAAGCAAACACATTTCTTCAAACTGTCTATATGATGTCAAAACAACCGGTCAATTCCATGAAAAAAGTCAGCCAAATGAAATCACATAAATGAAATTGACTACTAAAAAAACTTTTACTTTTCAATGAGTTGCATTTCTTTCATGTTGATATGACATAGCCTGGATATTTGAGGCTTCGTTGGCAAACAAATATTTTTAAGAAATTAAAAATGCATAGATTTATATTTGTGTGTCTATACATCTATTGACAATTATAATATATACACATTCTCAGATATCAGTGACTTATTTCAGAAAACAGGAAAGAATATGTAATGCATATTACATCTATACTTGTTATATTTAATACACCAATAGTTGCATTCTAAAGGTCTGAATGGAATTTCTTATTTAAAAAAGTGTTAAATACTAAAGACACATCTGTATTTTTTTGGTAATATGGCATCTGTGGAAAGGACAGATATATTAATAAAAGCAGACTGACCAGGTCTGAATTCTTACTCATCTCAGGTAAAGGAAGACATTTGCTATTGATAAAATCAGTTAATCTCCAGAGTACAGCTCGGGCTTTATGCATTTTCAGATGAGAATCACAGAAATTGATCAGCATTTGCTTCTCAGACAAGCTTCAAGTGCCAGATGCAAGGAGATGTATGACTATGAGTCAATGCATTATACTTCCAGTCTCCATGAAGCAAGAGACTCAATGCTGAGGAATATTACCGTTTTTTCTTTAATTTTGAAAATGCCTTACAAACATTAACTAATTAACAGATGCATCTCATGAGAGATCTACACTGTTCTGTAGTCTATCACTTAGAGGGATCTTCAATTGCATGTGATGTGATACACTACTGACTACATTGGAAAATTAACTTATCTCTTAAAAATGATTCTTAGAAGCTATGTAAAAACTGAGATTGATTCCATGTAGCATTAAGAAAAAAAGATTCCTAAGTAGCAAACTCCTTCACCTATTACTTAGGCCAAGGACATTATGACTTAAAAACCTTTTTAAAAAAAAGTTTACAAAAACCAACCCATAGTATTTACTTATAGCTGAGATTGATTTTAAGGTTAGCAAATATAATATGCAGTAATGACTACTACTGATGCAATTTCACTTTTTGAAAAAAGAAAATTCTCATTGGCCAACTGATTTTTTAAATGGGATGAGTGACAGCTTTCATGTTCCTGAAATGGGAGGTTGGAAAGATGCATTCTCAAATTCTTGGTTTGTACAGTGTGTAGATAGTGAAAATAGTTATTTATATTCACATCTTGAGAAGACATAGGTTTTCTCCAAAAGCCATTTAAAATTTAGACATTCTGAAAAAAGAGTTCACCATTGTTTTTCCAGCACCTAACATAGTACCAGGTACCCAAAATGCACTTGTTTAATGACTAAATAAATTAATAACACCCAATAAATGTTCATATTAATATCATCAAAGATGTGCATGTATTTGCCACCTCGGTTTTGACCATGTCTACGAGGATATTACTAGGAACTCAACATTTACAAGGCCTAATTATAATCTACACTAGAAAACTCTTAGGACAAATAGCTAAGCATGTCTGTATCATAGAAATCAGCTTCAAAAAAGTACCAGATAACATATGGTTTAAAATAATGGACACATTTTTGGTTCCAGTTGTTTACAAATTAACGCACATGAATTTTTACTATCTAAACAGCAGGAATATGTGTGAATCAAATAGATCCATTTTTGTTTCATTGACATGAATGCTTCAGCTGATGTCTCACAAATACTGCGAACAATGTTCTTTCTGAATAAATCATATGAATACAAAGAACAAACCCACTTTTATATTGCAGTTCATGTAAAGTCTATCAAGTCTATTAGTGTATAATTGTCTTTAATTAGCCTTCTCATGAACAGAGTTTCTCTACCTCAGGAAAAAACATTCTGAAAAGAAATATAGTTTAATATTAAAGAAAATAGAAAAAAAATGCTTTAATTCTGGTTCTCACAGCTATAGTTCTCACAGAACTAAGATCCAAACTAAAAAAAAATTGATATGAAAAATAAAATTGATAAGGAGGTTGCATGCCTAAAACTAAATGATTGTTACTTCTTGTGATTATTGAAATATCATTGTGTTCTACATACACACACAGATTCATACACTTACATTCAAATGAACTTAAATATATACAAAAAACTTATTAGAGTATAATTACTAAGATAGGATCTCTTGTTATGAAGAAAGCATTCAGAACTCTTCTTCAAAAACTTGACAATCAGAATGGTTTAGTATTAAAATACTTACCAGTGATGACTGAGTAACTAGTACAGCACTAACCTTCATAAATAACTATAAAACTGGACAAAATATATTAAATAACCATTTTAAGATGTTGAGGCAATACAGAATAGTGATTACTATGGAAAAGAAACTAAATGAGGTTAGCTCCATAATATCTACTGGCTTTCTGTTTGGAGGCACTTTCTGAACTATAGTGCAGGGAGAGGGATCCCAGAGCACAGTGGTCTTTTTTGGACAAAGAGAAAGATAATAGAGTTTGGAGCTTCTGTATTGGCTAGAATTTATGGGTCAGGGTATCAGATAAAAAGAGGCTATATAGAGGAGCTTTGGAAATATATATTGGTGGCCCTTGAGTGTTTGACTAAAAACATAGCTTTTACATATGCAGGGCAAGAAGACATGAATTCTAGTGCAGAACAACTGCTGAGCAAAGACAACTACTGAGGAGAAAGAAAAACTACTGAGGAGCTGTAAGTAGAACAAGTACTAGAGCTTGAACAAGGCTGAAAGACATTCAAGTTCCCACCAATCAGAGGGTAGAGACCTCTTTAAGCACCTACAGTACTTAGTAGAGAACCCAGAAAGGCCATGCCTTAAGAGAGGGTACATTTATTTCTAGAGCAAAAGGCTCCTCTAGCACTGCCTTAACAAAATTTAAAAACAAGACTCAAAGGAATCTGCCCTGACTTAACTGCCTTATGGGGGAGGGGGGACTCAACATTCTATTAAGAAAGACAATAAAAGCCAGATACTCAACATAGGATCTATGCTGTTCAGAATCAAATCAGAAATTACACAACATGCAAAGACCATAACTGGAAGAAAACCCAATCAATAGAAGCAGACTCAGAAATGATAGAGTTAGTGGAATTAACAAACAATGACTTTAAAATAGCTCTTATAAATATGTTCAAGATTTAAAGCAAAATATAGAATAAGTGAGGTAAGAAGTAGAGAAACACAATAGAAAATGGAAATTTTATAAATAAGCATAAAAGGATCAAAAAGAAATTCTAGAACTTTCCCCAATATAAAAAAATACATGTATGAAATAAAAATTTCCCTGGATGAGCATAACAGCAAAAGATCAGAAAGTTTGAAGACAGAAAATAAAAATTATCCAAACAGAAGCACAAAAGTGGGCTGAAAAAATTAACTGAGCCTCAGTGACCTGTGACAACATCCAATTACATGTATGGAATTGGAGTGTCAGAGAGAAGAGAGGAGGGGAACAGAAAAATTTCTGAAGCAATAATGGTTGAAGACTTTCTAAATTTGATAAAAGCTATAAACCCAGAGATCCAAACAGCTTAATAAATCCCAAGGAGTATAAATCCATAGAAAACTACACCATCACTCAATAGCTGAAAATCAGTAATAATAAGGAAAATCTTAAAAGAAGCCAGAGAAAATAGACACATTACACACAGGGAAACAATTGTAAGAAAAACTACTGACTTCTCATGAAAAACAATGCAGGCCAAAAGACAATAGAATGACAATTTTTAAGTACTAAAAGGAAAAATCGTCAACATAGAGTCAATATCCAGTGTAAAATACACCTCAAATATGAAGATTAAATAATATTACATTTTTGACTAAAAAATGAAGCTGAAAATTTGTGACCAGCTGGCCTGCATTATGAGAAATGTTAAAGAAAGCTTTTGGGCTTGAAGGAAATGATTTTATATACAAATTCAGATCTACATAAAGGAATAAAAATCAGTTGGAATAGCAACTATGTGGGTAAATATAAAATATATTTTTATCTTTTAATTTCTTTAAAAGATAATTAATTATTTAAAGAAAAAAAATAATACCCATGAATGATGGTCTTTGTAACATGTAGCAGTTAAATGTATGACAACCATAGAAAAAAACAGGAGGGGAAAATTTTAAGTTCCTTGTTTTATATGCAGTGGGCTAATATTAATTCTAGGCAGACTATGATAAGTTAAGGATCCATATGCTAAGTCCTATAACAATAATTAAAAAATAAATAAAGTGGGGTACATATAATAAACTAATAGAACATGTAAAATGGAATAGTGAAATCTACTCAATCTAATATTAGTCAGAAAAGAGGACAAAAGGAACAAAATACATATGGGAAAAAACAAATAGCAATATGAAAGTCTTAAATCCAACAATTTTAATAAACATGTTAAATGTAAATGGTTTAAATATTCCATTAAAAGGTGAAACTGTTAGACCTTATTAAAAAGCATCACCCAGGTTGGGTGTGGTGGCTCATACCTATAATCCTAGCACTTTAGAGGGCTGAGGCAAGAGAATTGCTTTAGCCTAGGAGTTTAAGAGCAACCTGAAAAAAAATTAGCTGAGTATAGTGTTGCATGCCTCAGCTACTTGGGAGGCTGGGGTAGAAGGATTGATTGAGCCCAGGAGTTTGAGGTTGCAGAGAGCTCTGATTATACCACTGCACTCTAGCCTAGGTGACAGTGAGATCCAGTCTCAAAAAAAAAAAAAAAAAAAAAAAGCATCGCCCAATATGTGCGGTTTACAAGAGACTCACATATAATGTAAACATGCATTTAGCTTAAAAATAAAAATGAGGAGAAAAAAAGATATACTATGAAAATACTAATTATAAGAACGGTGGAGTGGCTATGTTAACATTAGAAAAAGTAGACTCTAGGAAAAGTAGAAATAAACAGGGATACTTCATAATGATAAAAGTGTTAAACCATAAAGAAGCTACAATAACCATAAAGGGATATGCATCTAATAACAGAGCATTACAATCCATGAAGCATGAATAGATAGAACAAAAGGGAGAAATGGACAAATTCACAATTATAGTTGGAAATTTCAACACTCTTCTCAGTTGATAGGCTAATTAGACATAAAATCAAGAAGCATATAGAAGATTGGAATCATCCTAATAACCAACACAACCTAATTATATTTATAAAACACTCCCTTCAACAATGAGAAAATCCTTTCTTTTCAAATGACCATGAAACATTCACAAGATAAACCCTATGCTAGATCACGAGACAAATCTCAATACATTTTTAAAAATCTGAACCATTTAGAGTATATCCTGTGACCACTACAGGATTAAATTAGAAATCAATAACAAAAAGGCATTTGAGAAATCCTTTAATATTTGGAAATTAATTAAAATACTTACTAAATCACAGGTCACACACAAAATTAAAAGGAAATTAGAAGTTGTTTTGAACTAAATGGAAATAAAAGCATGACATATCAAAATTTGAAAGATGAAGTTAAGGCAGTGTTTCAAAAGAAACTTAAAGTTTTAGATAATTACATTAGAAAATAAGAATGTTTTAAAAGTAATGATCTAAGATTCCACCTTAAGAAACTAGAAATATCAGAACAAATCAACCCAAAGTAAGAATAAGAAATGAAATAACAAGAGTAGAAACTCATTAAATAGAAAACTGGCAATAATAGAACATAATAAAAACATAAATTAGTTCTTTAAAAAGATTAATAAAATTGATGACCTTTCTAGCTATACTAATCAAGAAAAAAGAGAAAATATAAATTATCAATATTATAAATGAAAGAAAAGGTATTTAAACTTGAAACTTGATTAGTTAATATTATCAACTTTATGAATAAAAATTTGACAATTTTCATAAAAAGAACAAATTCCTTGAAAATTATAAATTATTAAAGCTAACACAAGAATAAATAAAAATAAGAATAGCTTTATATCTATTAGTGAATTAATTCTTAGTTTTAAAATCTTTTCAGAAAGAAAACTACAAACTCACATGGCTTTACTAATGAAATCTATCAAACCATTAAGAAATAAACAATGATAATTGTAGGTAAACTTTCAAAAATATAAAAGAAGAGAACACTTCATAATTCATTTTATGAGGCCAGTGTTATCTTGATATCAAACCATTCAAATACATTGCAAAAAATTATGGATTAATAACTTTCATTAATACAGATAAAGTCATCTTTAAGAAAATATTATCAACCCAAATGCAGAAATATATAAAGAACTTAAACATCATAATCTAGTGGGGTTATCCCAGAAGTGCAAAATTGTTTTAAAATTCAAAATAAAATCAATGTAATTCAACATATTGACAGGATAAAGTAAATAAAAATTATTTAATTATCTTATTAACTGAACGAAAAGCAATTGACTAAATTCAACACCCAGTTATGATAATAGCAGTAATAATAATAGTAATGACTATCAAAAAATTAGAAATGGAAAAAAACTTCCTCAACCTGATATAGGCCATTTCTTTAAAAAAAAAAAAAAATACAAGTAACCTTATATTTAATTGTAAAATACTTAATGCTTTTCCCTTAGTTAGAAAACAAAGCAAGAATGTCCCCTCTTACCACTCTCACTCATTATTATACTGGAGGTGATCTAGCAGTGCAAGAAGACAATACAAAGAAATAAAATGCACAAAGAGTGGGGAAAAAAAGCAAAACTGTCTGTAATTGTAGATGATACATGTAGAAAATTCTAAGGAATCGACCAAAAGCTAATAAGTGAATTTAGAATTAGTACAGAATATGTCTATATACAAAAGTCAATTACATTTCTACATATTAGCAATCAAAAATAAAAAAATGAAACTATAAATGTACCATTTAGAATATCCCCAAAATACTGTAGAAATTAAGAGAGTGTGGCATGGGTATAAAGATTAACAAATAGATAATGGGACACACAAACACACCTTAGACATCTACTAGCCGCCCAGTTCACCCTGTGTTTTATGAGCCATTCCATCCTTGCCAGGTGATACATTTTTCCGTCTCCTTTCAGATAACCCTCCTTCCTCCACCTCACAAGAATTGAGAGTAGACAGTAGATCCATACTTAAGTGATCTATTAATTTTGAACAAGGTGTAGCCTCTAGAAGCTGAAAAAAAACAAGGAAATGGATTTTCCACCAGAGTTGGAAGGCATGCAGCCATGCCAACAGCTTGATTTTAGCACATTGAGACCCATTTCAGACTTCTGACCTCTAGAACTGGATGATACTAAATGTGTGCTGTTTTAAGCCACTAACTTCACATTCGTTTGTTATTTAGCAATAGGATGCTAATAAACTGTTCAAGAAATCTTATATTCATTCATTTATTCAGATAATATTACGTTGTGCATCTAAAAATACATGTCAGGCCCTGAGCTAAGAAAGGAGATTCAGAGCCAAACCACACAGCTCTTAACTTGAAAGCTATGATCTCAAGGCAAATGACAAATAATTAATTCCTTCAAAATGTGGTGAAAACTATGATAAAGCTAAGCACAAAATGCTGTGAGAGCACATACAGAGGGCATTTAATCAAATCAAGGAGCAAATAATAGCCAGGAAGACTTCCTGGAAAAAGTGACATTTTGACTAAAGTCTAAATGGTTAGTAGAAATTAATCTGGCAAAGACCGGGGCATGTGAATAATATAAATATAAGTAATGCTGCATTCAGAGAGCCATACAAGATCATGACACATCCAGGGGACTGTAAGTAGTTAGCTACTCACTAAAAAGTAAAATTAAATGCATAAGAAATCATAGGCCAACATACAGATAAGATGTAAACCTTAAACAAACAAAAAAAATGTGCTAATATTGATTGAATGTTATTATTGAGGTTATCATTTACCTATTGCAAAATGCACACATTTTAGTACAGTTTGATTAGTTTTGACAATTGAATGAACTCGTATAACCCATACCCTAACAAGATACAGTCAATTGTGCTGTTATATGAAATATGCATTCCTAAAAATCACCATCGCCATGCAAAAGCATGCAATAAAAATCGCATCATAAGGTTTATGCAAAAAAAATGGGACTGAGAAAAGCACTCACACACTTCATCACTGACACATAAAAATAGGTAGAAGCCTAATAAAAACAGTAGTGCAGTTTTTACACATGTTAGGTGATTAAGAAGTTCATAAATGCTACAATAAATATGGCACTTTACCTTGAAAAAGACCTGAAGTTTGCTTGTGTGGAAGTGGGCATCAGAAGGGTTGCAGCTTGTGAGTTATAGTGAAGTAGAGGAAGGAGAGTTATTTGAAAGCAAAGTTGATCTTATAAAAACTTTAAAACATAGGCATCCAGCATCACGTTGTTATAAGCTTAAAAAATGAGCTGCACTGCAGTCACTAGACATATTGGTAGTTGTTCTTGTTTGCCTCAAAGAAGGCAAAACCTTTCTTTTGATTTTTCTCTTTGCAAAACTCTTTCAAAGTGTTTTCACTGTATAAGGGATAGCAAAAGGAAAATAAACACAGGATAAAGGGATAGGAACAATATGGCTTAAAAATTAGGGGATTCTGATCCTCCCATGGCACATTTATCTCCTTTCTGAATGTTGTCTCAAAATAATTGCATTCTGTTGGCCAAAAGCAGGCAAAATTTTGTAGCCACTTGTCTGTGTCCCTCACATCTCACTTAACTGCTTCCCCAATTCTTTGGTCCTTCTTTTTTGACATCTTTGCTCCTGTGTAACTATCTAATCTAAAGCCTCATGTCATTGTCTGTTCCAGGAGAGGTGCTTTTTCCTTAGTTGAATAACACTTCAGATGAAACCTTATTTTATATCCACAGGGATGGCGACAGATCCTGTAAAATAACAAAGGAGCACTAATCTGGTAGTTAAGTAACCTAAATTCTTGCCCTGGTTTTCTCATCAACTTAAATTCCGAAATCTCATCTGCGGAAACGAAGTGATTGACCTTGTCTGTCTTTACAGTCCATTCAAATTCTATACTTCTCTGACAATGCTTGACAAATGTTATTGAGATTCTTCTAGATGTAGGATGCTTATCAAACAATGAATCTATCCTCATTTTTCATAAGAAGATAAGAAAGGTCAAGTGACTTGCTAACGTCACACCTCCGGTAAATGGCATGGCTCAGACTCACTTGCACATCGTGTCCGCAGAACGCTGTCTTTGCAAATGCCACCCTGTTGTCCTTAAGAAAATAGCTATAACCTCACAGACAGAAAAGATCCCGCGTGACGCGGACCCCCACCCATTCACGCCGTTTCCTCAAGAGCTGCCGTATTTTATTACATATAAGATCTGGGCTCCCTAGCCTCTGTTGATTAGCCCAGGGATAGGCATGACCCAGGTTAAGACAGGAAAACCCTTGCACAGGATTTGGAAATATGAAAGTGAGTCAGTTTGTCTGAGATGATCAAAGCCATAAAACAGAAAACTTGGACCATGTTAGGGGCAATGTTTCCTGCCAGGTGAAGAAAGCCAGCTTTCAGTGAGAGACAGTGAAGCAGGGAGGACAGGAGGAGAGTTCTGGAAGAGTTTGGACCCTGAGTTCTGGTTGCTCATGGGGTGAGCGGCATGCCTGACCTTCCAACAGCTCAGCCATTGTATCTTCCCTCGTGTTCTGTGTGCTAAGGTGCCCCGTTTTCTGCTTTGACTGCTGAATGACCCTGTGTTAGTTTCCTAGGGCTATTGTAACAAATTACCACAAACTGAGTGGCTTAAAACAACAGAGATGTATTCTCTCCCATTCCTGGAGCCAGAAGTCTGAAATCAAGGTGTTGACAGGGTTGGCTCAACTCTGGAGGCTCTGGTATGTCCTGTGTCTCTCTCTTAGCTTTTGGTGGCTGGTGGCAATCTTTGGCATTCCTTGGCTCGTGAGCTCATCACTCCACTCTGTGCTCAATCTTCATATGCTCAGTCTTCCCCTTCTGCATGTCTCTGTGTGTCTTCTCTCCTTCTTTTCTCTTCCAAGGAATCTTTTCTTTAGACTTAGGGCCCACAATTTTCTAGGATGATCTCCTCTCTGGATCATTAGCTTAATTATATTTGCAAAGACCCTTTCGGCAAATAAGGCGATAGTCACAGGTTTGGAGAGGATCTTTTGGGGGGCCACTCTGGACTTCCAGCGAAAGAGAATCCCAAATTGTAGCAGTGACTAGTTTTGAGGATGAGTGACTTCCAACTCAAGGGATTTTTTTTCACATTTTTAATTTCACTTTCCCTACTGCCACCACTGTCTATTTTTTTCTTTCTGTAAAGTCATTTTGACATTTAACAAATATAGCACTCTAATCTGAAAAATGATGCTGTGCTGGAAAATATGTAAATACATCCACAATATTTTAGATTTATCTTTTTTTGTGTCGCAAAGACAAGCAAGATGATCGAGTGATCTCAATTTGCTTAGTTCAGTGATGCCAGTGACAGATAACTGCAGATAAGACTGAGAAAATATTCTATTCCACTTCCATCTTCCATGGACAGCTGAAAATTCGTTGGTGCTTTTTAAATTGCTTCAGGGCTGGTATTATAACACCTGAAGGGGGATTTACTAGAGAGTTCTCATGTCTAGACACCACATTAGGTGTGTTTTTGTTTGTTTTGTTTTTGGGGGGTCTTTTAGATAAATAACAAAAAAGAGGAAGTGGGTTGGTATTTGGTGTTTTAACCAATATACATTGCCTTCTTTTTCAAGGAAATGTTCTTTATTATGGGAAGTCAATTTCCCATGTAACCAGCCATTTGCTAAGGTAACAAATTTACCCTATCCTGGAATCTCAAATAAAAAATCCATTGTAATGCGGTTATATGGTTGGTTTTATGTTTACTAGCAGCTGTCTTCAAATCTTCACTATTGTAGAGTAAAACTATTATACTGGTATTAAAAAAAATTCCCATAACAACAACAACAAAAATACAAAGACTCTGGCTTACGAGAAGTGTTTTATTGGGAAAATAGTAAGGGATGAATTCAATAAAAAACAAAAACCATGCTTTCCACTCAGTATAACTTTATGGATGCCTTCCATCTTCCTGATTCACTACCGAGGTGTTGTTTTCCTTACAGAGGGCATCCACAAGTTTAAACTTTATGTTTTCTGTATTCTGACCATCTAACAAGGCAATTTGCCACATTGCATACTGTCTTTAGAAATAAAGTTTGAATTCAGACAGAGTCAATTTTGAATCTGTCATAATACAGGCCTTATATGTGATAATAATATAGAGTCTTTCAGAATGGGTGCAATGATGTCTCTTTCTCAGCCCCTTTACCTGGCTAAGTTGTACCCAGTCTCTTGTGTATTACAGCACACTGTTTGAACAAAGTAAATCCAAAAATAGAAATGCCAAGCTCTTGCCATGTAAAATCTCTGAGTGTGGTGCTAAAAAAGAAGATATTGCTTTCAGAGAGAGACAAAAATACTATAAACATGTGATGGCAGCTTTGTTTGGGGTAGAGTTAATGACTTCCTTGTTAATTCCTGATGGAAGTTAGAAGGTTCTTTAACAACGCACTTTTGGCAGTTGATGCCTCTTTTTATATAAAGAGCCATAGATTATTAAGTTAAAAAAAAATCTACACTTTTCTTTGTAGGTAACAGTTCTATCTGATTTTATAACATTCCACTTTTCAACTGACTTGATCCTTTTTAATGATGTTCATGCTCTTAATCAGGACTGTATAAACAACCCATATTACAAATTTTATAAAGACATATGTGAACATTTAACAGGCTTTGGGAGACATTTGCAGTTTAGAATATCTAGATGGATTTTCTTTCTTGGAGATTATCCTGTACTAGTAACAAGCAGAGAAAATATTTCCCAGGCCTGTGAGTATTTAGGAGTTCCTTTGTGTGCCTCGATATTTTTTCCCCCATAAAGGGGAAGTGGTGTACATTGGGGGTGGGCAGAAGAAAAATGACAAGAAGCAAAAGCTTTGCTGCTGGAGGATCAAATTCCAAGCAGAATTCCCTCATACACTTCCATTTCTGCGAAAGTGCAGTGTGGTGTTCGTTTTCACTGTATCTGCTCGCTTAATTGTTTCTGCCTGTTCATTTCATTCTTCAGTGAAAACATTAGCCTAAGGGACATTAGAAAATCAAAAGGTAGGCTTGAAGTTTAGCAGGAAATGAACAGTGGTGTTGCTGCAATATTAAAGTAAAAGTTTAGAACCAATAAGACATAGCCACAATTCTAAACTCGATACGTCTTTTTTTTTTCCTTTTTTGTTGTTTCCTTTTGCTCTCCCAAATGTCAAGATTAAAGAAAAACATTCCAAGGTTTCTACATATTTATATGGCAAGGGTATATAAAGGATGCTGTGAGGTATGCATTGATGGAATTTATCTTAGATGCAATAAAAATCAAAGAGATTCTGAATTGTAATGTAGGAATATATAAAATGCAGGACAGATTTCCTGACAGCTGTAATTATTTAATTCTTTAAGAATTATCCCTCTCCACCCCCAAACCTCCTCTTGCCAGAATTAACAAGATAATTAGGGAAGTGGTGGGAAGGTTAGAATCTGAACTATCTCAATACCAAAACTGACCAGATAATTGTCTCTCTGTTTCACTGGCAATGTAGGAATATGACTTCCGTGTCTGTGTGTGCTAAAGTTTGACCTGTAGTAGGAAAGTTGTCTTCAGACAGATTAGAACTTGAACTTTCAGAAGTTCATTGCTCCTCATCCTAGTTGCCCATTTGTGTTCAAGGTAGCATAACTTAATTGCAGCAATCATCAGTTATGCTAAATACCAGCATTTTAACAACTGGAAATGAAGTGTTGTTATTGTCCATCTTTTCTCTGATCACTGAGACAGAAGGTCAAACAGATATCCAAAAACCACTCTCAGAAGATCTCAGCTTAAAATACTGCCTATTTTACAACTACATTCTCCATCTTAACAAGAAAATCAAACAAGTCGAGGAGCACAAAGCAAAGCAATCAGCAAAGTTGTTTAAAATGGCCTACTGGGGACAGATATTTTAAGAGTTAAATAATGAGATGGGAAAATATCAAACTTTCAAAAAGCAATAAATGAAAGCCTAGGTGTTTAAACATATAAGAGTTGTTAAGCCACTTGGTTTTGGAAATAATTTGGGTAAATTCAAATGGCCTTGGTGAGGAATAGTCAACTAACAAGTCATTACCTTTTCCTGCCTTTGAAGAACAATGGATTTGGGATGACTCCAAATTTGTAAAAAGCAATCGTGGTTTTATATTCTATTATCTAATGGAAAGATCACTATGGTTTTGCACTGGTTTAGTGATGTTATATTTCACTGGCATTGCATACTTGGAGAAATAATTTAATCAAAGGTGATATTAAATTATGCAATGATTATGTATTGCACTCATTAGTTTTAGGACTAGAAGGACAACAGAACTATCGATTATAAAACACCATTTTAGGAAGAAAAACTGGCTTGTTTAGCTACCTTTACAGTGGTCACTCTCCATGGAGACTGTAATCGTTTGGCTGTTTCTATTACTGGAGTGGACACAGTGTTTGCAGTGGTGGAGGGTGGGGGCTCCACACTAGGTATAGGTCTAAAATGGGAAAGCAAGGCAAACGGACAAATTGCAAGTTAAATACTTTGGGGGGAGGGGATGTATTTTTACAGGTATCAATTATTGTGGTTACAAGTAATAAATAATGCTAACTAAAACGTAACTAAACGGGCATTAAAGACCTTTTACATACATAGAAGAAAAGAAAAGCTTTTTTTCCTCCTATGCTGCAGACTGCAGGCATTTTCCTCTGCCTCTGTCAAGTGTAATTCTTTCTTGATGAATGACAAGGCAGGATAATAGGCTGTGGTCGCCATGGCAACCAGACAGCAGCACTGTGTGCCTAGCATTTTTTCATCTGAAAATGAAACCAGAAGCAAAGAAAAGCTGAAAATGTAACCAACAGATTAACTGATACAAAAAAAGAAAAGAAAGAAAGGAAGAAAAAAGGAACAAAAAGGCAAGTTAGATTACAAGCAATTAAAATTACAGTACCTAGTCTCTCTCTCTTTCTCTCTCTCTCACACACCAACTAGATATTTTTAAATAGTATTTGATAAACATGGAGAAATCATGTTTTATCTTTATTTTCAAAAATGCCTCATTTGTTTTTGAAATCTAGGAAAAACTGCTTTTTTTAAAAGAGGCATTTAATTTCATTAATCATTGAAATGTATTAAGCTTTATGTATTGTGTTTGTGTTGGAATTTCTAAATTCCTTTCCTCTCTAGTGCCCATCCCTGAACTATCCAGAGACCAGGGGGGTCTCAATGTGCAATAATCTGACCTGGGGGCAGGATTGGTGGGGTAGAGTACGAAAGAGAGGGTGACCTAGAGTTGAGAAATAAGAGGATGATTCCATATTAACACTCATGGATTCGATAGACTCAGTCCATAGTGTTTGCAAAGTAATCAGAGTTGCTCTTCTATTGAGCTGAAAGAAGGCTGCAGTTTTCTGCTATATCCCCATTTCTAAGCTTAAGAAGGTTCCTGAATCCCCATTCAACACATTGTATATTCTGCCTATATAATTTCCTTTCATTTACTGATCTCAAAACCTTTATTGCAGCTCTTTGAGATGTTCTCTGTCTCTACTGAACACAAAAAGAAAACAGACATAAAGGAGTATTTTCTGAAAGCGGTAGTCGCCGTGCACTGGGTGCGTGGTGAAGGCAAAGAACGCTGGACCAGGAGTTAGAGGACAAAAGTCCTGTGAGGAGCTCAGCCTTGCAGCTTCAGGCCTTTGAGCACAGAAGAGCAAACCAAACAGGTCTCAGAGTCAACACACTTGAGTTTGAATCTTAGCTCCACTCCTTTCGGGAATATGATAATAGGTATCAGCATCTATTATAAACAAACCAGAGTGTTTTTAACCTCTCTGAGCTTCGGTATATTTCATCTCTAAAATAGGCAAATCTTACCTACTTCATGGGAATGAGAGGATGCATGAGATCATCTGCTGGAAGTGTCTGGTATATAATAGGAGTCAGTTAAAGATTCCTCCTTCCTGTAATCAAAATGCTCAGCTTTCTAATCTTTGGAGTAGAAACATCTGTATAATGTGTGTGTGTGAGAGAGAGAGAGAGAGAGAGTGAGTGACAATGTATACATAACCACCTGTTTCAGTAGGATGTGAATCAAGTAAGCTCCTCAATGTGAAATGTCTTGAATGTACCATGTGCTCGTGAAAAAGGAAGATAATGTCCCCCAGAGATGTTGAGAAACTTATTTTCCAGGAGAATCCTCAGGAAAAGTGTCTGATTCTGACCTGCCCTAAGGCAGAGTCCAGCTAAGGGCTCCTATCTCGGGAACTTTCCCCTTTATAACAAGAAGACTGAATTGGAGAAAGAGACCCACAGATCTAGTTTGGGCGTGGGGTGGGGTGGGGTATCTATTGAAGCACAGGGGTGTCTGAGTGTGTGCTAACATGGACCCAGTAAGTGTCTGCACAGAGCTCTCCCAATGTGCCCCCAACAGGCCCAGTGGCCGTGCCGGCCACCCACAGCAAGGCCTCATAAATCCTCTCTTTGTCTCCATTTCCCCTAACACACACAAATGCAAAGTGAACAGTTGGATCAAAGCTTTTAACGTGCTTTGTACTGTTTTATTTGAAGAGATCAGGTCTGATATTTAAGAGGAAGAGTCCATCTGGCTGGGCTGAGCTCAAGGAGCCCAGACAAATTGTAAACAAGACCAGGGCACAAGCTCCTCTTGCGGCCCATGGCCTGCCACCACCATTGCCGAAGCACGATCCCCGGGCTAGCCAGGTTTTCCTGACCATTCATGCAAAGGGAGTTTGCTGTACTGAAATCAACCCTCTTACAAACTTTTCCTAGAATTCTCTAGCGCATACATTGCATATTACCTCTGCCAGTTCTGTCTAAGCTTCTGTTGGCCTAAGAACATACCTATTTATATTTCTAAATTTTCCAGCAGTAGTTACCATTGTGCTTTACATACCATCAGGACCCTCAGTTGTTCAGATAAACTCCTTAGTCATTCAGAGTAAAAATATGAGGATTGAAGATTGGTTAAGGAAGGGAATAATTACTTTATTAAATGTGATGTACACCTCTAAAAAAAATTCAAAGCTCGCATTTTTTTTTTTACCACCTTTGAAATACAAAGGAGGGACGCATGGGTTGCAGTTCTTCCTTCTCAGCACTGACCACTCTTGACATTATCATTTGTGCAGTTATCTGTTCTTGCTGGATCGTGGGCTCTTTGCAGACAGGGGCCACAGCTATCTTGCTTACTCGACACATCCCCAGGGCCTAACAGAGCACTTGCTCATCGTAGGCCCTTAATAAATACTCGTTCATCAAATGGATGGGCTTTGAAGTCAGACACACCTACATTTGTACTATAGTTCTAACTCACTAGTTGGGAGCATGGGTGTCTTTACTTCTCTGAGTCTGATTCCTTCTCTGTAAAATAAAATGATAATTCTTCAGATGATTGTCGTGGCTCCTAAATAAGACACGTGCGAAAATATATACTGCCAGCCATAACACAGTAGATAGGCAGTAGCTACTATTTTTCCCTTTTTAAATTTAATCTCTTTTGACGAATTTTTATCAAATTGCTTGCCATTCCAAAAGATCTACCCTGATGGTCCTTGGAAGCCCATGCAATGCTGGTAGAGGTTTTATAAAAGGCTCATTGCTCAGAAAGTAGTTATGTGGACCAAAGACCATGACTTTTGTAAGTACAGAAGAGCAAGTGCCATCCATAATGAACTAAAACAGGGAAGGCTGAATTGGACTGGAAAGACCAGGATAGAAAGTGAATATAGACCCCTGGGGTGCAGAAGAGGAAGGACCAAACACAAATGCACAGCAATAGAGCCATTGATCTAGAGGTGACCACTTGTGTTTGGGCATCTGGAGAACAAATCACAGACAGCAAAGTTGGTCTGAGGCACTGGACTGGTAGGATGCACACGGCATTAGCTGAGATCAGAGCGAGAACTGACATTCAGGCTACATCTATGGAGCACCTCCTGTATACGGGACAATGAGTAGGGTGCATTCACTTGTGCATATGCCTTAACTTAGGAGGCAGTATCACAGTAGTAAAGCACAGATTCAAAAGCCAGATGCCAGGGTTTCCATCCAGGATCCTTGGCTTAACAGCTGGGTGACTGGGCACATTACTTAAATTCTCTTATCACTATTTCCTCACCTGTAGAAGAAGGATAACAATAGTATCTACCTCACAAAATCTTTGTGATCATTAAATGGTTTAATACATATAAAAGCACTTAGGACAGGGTCTGCACATAGAAAGGATTCAGCAAATTTTAACCATTGTGGTCTGATTTATACTCACTCTTTTTATTTTTATTAAATTTAAAAGAGATTGTCAGCTAATGACAGAAAAAAAGCTCTAGACCTGGGATCAGAAGGCTTGGGTTTGACAATCAGTTCTGCCACTTGCAAGCCTTGGTTTCCTCATCTGAAAATGGAAGGAAGAAGACATGGCTCAAAAGACGTGTTATGAGTTGTCCATTTATTTAAAGAGACCAAGATTTAAGCGTGTCAACTGAGACCATGCAAATGAGACGCAGAGTTTTAAACTGCAGGAATAATTATGAGGGACACTTAGCAGCTGACTTCAGGCCAGGGCAGCAGGGATTAGAATCCCTGCCCTTGGACACCAAGGGACAGGTGCCCAAATGTCAGAGATGGGAGTCTCCAAGATCGGCACAATGGCCAACTTAACCCTGAGACACAGCGCTGCTACATTAGTCTTCCAAGCTCACAATTCAGATGAGGTCATCATTCTCGAAGAACAAATCACAGACAGTTCCATACTGACCTAAGAACAAAAATCTAAGCTCCTAAAACCAGCATCCAAGTTCTTCCAGGACCTTCTCTCAGTCTTCACCGTCTGCTTTATCTCCCTTTCAAGATCACTAACATATTGGCTCTTTCCTATACATGCACATGGCGCTTGAGGGATAGAGACACAAACTTTTGGTCTCACTCTTCCCCCCATCTAGAATACTATTCCTTCCCATCTCCACCGACCCAAGTTCTCCATAACCTCCACTTCTCAGCTAAGGGCTGCTTCCTCCATGAGGCGTCCCCCAGTCCTCCTAGCTGTAAGTGTTCTCTGGCTCTCTTGGGCATCTAACAGGGTCTACTTTGTATTAGATCATGTATTATCTTCCTGTTATCCCATAAACAATTACAAGTTCCTGTAATGGGAAGGGTTTTTAACTGTTTCACCCTTGTTTGCTTGAAAAGGACCTTAAACATAGTAGTCATGTGATATATATTTGTTATTGTTATTTGTTATTGTTATTTGTTTGGCAGCTGTATGGAATAAATGAATAAGTGAAGAAAAAGGCAAATCTATAAATCCCTTACCTATAACCAGGTTTGATTTTATAATAAGTGCAAGACTGATCTTAGAAGATAGTATTAGTAATAATAATAATAAGTTGAATCAGTACTTTTATCTATTATGAGCCAGGCATGATATAAGAAGTAGAGATATAGTGGTGAATGACACGTACACATCTCCCTTCTCTGGTGCTCACAGTCCTATGGGAGGAGCGTGCATTTATCAAATCAGTGCTCAAATGTATAATTATAAACCACGAATGGTATAAAGAAAATCATTACAGCAAGTTATGAGAACACAAACAAAGGGACAGGATCTACTTGGGGAGAGGTCAGGGAAGGCTTCCTTAAGGAATCGATGTTTCTATTCAGATTTGTAATGATGATAGCAGTTGCTTATGGGCAGAGTAGTGACCTGACTGCAGGGGACTGAATAGAATGGTCATTAAAGGCATTTTACCCTAGAATCAGCTGCTTCTAGGACCTTGTGAAGATGGGAAGTATTCTAGCATCCATGCTGATAATTTTCAGTGTATGTTGAAAACAGAGTAGGCAGACAGTAAGAAGGATGGTCCAGAGAAGAACATGATAAAGGAGAAGAGAGATAAGGATGAATGGAAAAAAATAGCTCAATGAATAAATAATAAACTTGAATAAGTAGAGAAATAAACACAAGGCAAAAAGGAGGAAATGATGAGTCTACCATCAATCTCCATCCTGGATATCTCAAATAAATCCTATAAACCTTTAGCTTGTAAGTATCTTTTTCTTTACACTTAAACTTTCTACATCTAGAACTTAAGGAAAGAATTTTGACTAAATGGAAATTCTCGCCTGGCCTTTCATGAGCATATGCATGTCTGTATCACATTGGACCAGTGTGATGTTATCGCCCTTTGGATGTAGGGAGTGACAGAAGTGAAGAAGAGAGTAGGGGTTAGATGGAATTAAATTCAAGGGCTGGGGTCAGCCTCTCTGTATCTTTGGCTCAGCCTGGGTATCTATTTATAAACCTAGCTAAAGTGGAACTTATGAAAATAAATGGGACAGCTGAAGGTTACACTTGGAGAAGAAAGGGAAGGCAGGTGGGGTTGTATAGATAACCCCTAAGCTTCACTCCAGTGATTAAAATCTTAAGGATTGAAAAAGCAAATGGAAAATCCAGGACTCTGAGACAATGAATTGATGATTCTATATCCACAGCAGAGTTTTTAGGATAACGAGTGGTATCCTCGGACTCTAAGAGACTTCATGTACACTCCCCAAAATAGCATATTGGCTGGTCTTCCTTGAGGGGATGGAATGAACGTATCTAGCTCTGCCGGCACGACAACGATGGAAGCATTCACAGGAGAGAGAACCTGTTTCTGGGCACATCACAGTTAGACTTCAGCTTGTTTGGACTTGAAGGCAGGTGGTAGAAACAGAAGGGTATGGAATGTCCAGATTACTGAGAGCAAAGTAGAAAGTAGAAGCTGTGGGTACAAAAGCTAAGCTCTGCTTGACAGTTTTCCCCAGACAAGTGGTGTGTTGAGAAACATGAATAAAAGTGACTTATCCTGGGTTCCTCCCTTTTGCCCTACAAGTCTGCCACGGTGTCAAAAAAACTTGATCATCCCTGGAATTAAGCCCACCTGGTCATGGTGAATTATTTTTTGATGCGCTGCTGAATTCTATTTGCTAAAATTTTGTTGAGGATTTTTGCATCTATATTCATGAGGGACATTGGTCTGTAATTTTCTTTTTCTGTTGTGTCCTTTCCTGGATTTGGTATAAAGGTGATACTGGCTTCATGGAATGAGTTAGGAAGGATACCATCCTTCTCAATGCTGTGGAATAATTTCTGTAGTATAGGTATGAGTTCATCTTTGTATGTTTGGTAAAACTCTGAAGTATAGCCATCTGGTCTGGGACTTTTCTGTTTGGGGAGGTTATTATTTACTGCTCTAATTTCTGCCTGTCAATTCATGAAATGGATGATTAAAATTTGGTATATGTTTACAATGGAATATTACTCAATTCTAAGAAACGACAGTGAGCTAGTACCGCTCATATTATCCTGGATTGAGCTTAAGCCCATTATCCAAAGTGAGGTGACACAAGATCGGAAGAATGGGCTCCACATGTACTCGCCATCAAATTGGTACTGACTGATTAACACTATGGTGCTCAAATGGTGGTGGTGTTCACCAGGGATTCGGGGGTTGTGGGGATAGACCTACATTGGAGGGATCTGGTGAGCATTGTGGAGGGGAAGGGCATACCTCTAACCCTTGCTAGGGAGAGGCAAAGATATAAAATGCAACCAAAATGTTTGTACTCTCATATTTTCTTGAAATAATAAAAAAAAAACAGGTAACATATCATGACCAAGTGAGATTTATACCCTGAATGAAAATAAATAACATGATATATATTTTTAAAAAATTGATCATGGGAGAACCCTTCTCAGTCTTCTATGTACCTTTATTGAAGCCCTAATACCCACAGGCAGAACCTATCTTACTAAATAATACCTTAAAGAAGGATTACTCTATCTGTTATTCTCTAAAAGGTGCAGAGAGCTGAGCCAGAGGCCCTACAGGGAGAGAGCAGGTGACAGAGCAGAGGCGGGGCAAAAGCACTAGCAAACGGAATACTGCTGGAGAAAACTCTATCCAGCTTCGCAAGCAAGGCTCTGCCAGGGTCTCACTTTCACAAGAGCTGCCTCCCAATAAATAGTTCCCAAAGTCACTGTGTATGCAAACATTTTATTCACAGAGCAGTCACTTCCATGAATTACAGAATAAAAATGGGCACATATTTGAGGTATTTGATCTTTAGTATTCATGGGCCTTCACTGAGTCAGATATTTAGCAAGATACAAGAAAAAGTGATTATAAGCTATACACAAAATCAAAAGGGTGTGAGAGACTTCCTCAGTGCAAGCATGACTGCCCCGTCCCACATTTTGTGAATGGGCACTACCGACTGGCCATGAGCATTCGGACCATGAGCAAATTGGCCAATCGGAACTCAGCAATGCTTTGCTTCCCAACTGATCACACGCGAGAAATGCCAGGCTGTAGAATCTAGCAACAAAACTTTAAAAGTTCTTTATAACAAAACATTATAAACAATAAAATCAGGTGAAAAGGTGAATTGCTCATGGTTATTAGCTAATAATAAGACTATGATCGCTGCAAGACATCTTGGCAAACGTAAGATAGTAAGTAAGGCTAAAATGGAACTAAAATATGCTTAAAAAAGATAACAATGAGTGACTTAGGAAGAAGATAACTTGTTTTTTATATGATTTTCTTTGAGGTTTCAAAAGCTACTCCTAAAATTTTTCTCAGCATTGACTCTAGCATGTAGCAGTACATGCAATATATTTGATACCTCACAGACTGTGGAATCTCTTCCTTCTTAAAGGTCTGAAGTAGGTCCCTGTGACTTACCTTGGGGGCCTAAAAATCAGCATTTAATGATAATTAACATGTTGGGTTGAGGTTGTGCCTTTTTAAAATTTATTATTATTATTATTATTTTTAAGAGACGAGGTCTTGCTATGTTGCCCAGGCTGGAGTGCAGTGGCTATTCATAGGCGCGATCCCACTACTGAATAGCACAGGAGTTTTGACCTGCTCCATTTCCGACCTGGGCTGGTTCACCCCTCCTTAGGCAACCTGGTGGTCCCCCGTTCCTGGGAGGTCACCATATTGATGGCGAACTTAGTGCGAACACCCGATCGGCATACTACAGCCCAGAACTCCTGGAAGGTTGTGCCTTTTAAAAGAAGATATTGAAAAACTGTAATGAAACCAAGAAGATAACCATCTTGCTCATTATGACTGTACAATCAGCTGGTTTGACTTGCCTTTTAAGAGGTGTCAGTTCAATCCTTATATAAACCAGTTAGTTTCTACTCCACAAACACTCATCTGTCCTCTAAGGGGTGGGGAACATGCGACCTTCTGATTTAAAGATTATCCTCTTGTAAGCACCAAAAGAGGCAAGAAAAGCTTCATCTTTCTCTGTTGCACCCCTTTTAATAAAATACTTTGTTCTATGAATTTGGATTCAGTAAAAGGCCACACTCAAGGACCTAGAAGGCCACATTTCACTTTAAGGCCACAGGTTCCCTACGCTAGCATGCCATCATTTAAAGGGGATGGGGCCATTATTTAAAGAAAGTGTGTGTGGATCTATGTGCATCCTTGACATATGAACCCCATATGCGGGTGAGTTGAATCTTGATATATAAAGGAAAGAACATATTATTACTGAAGTAAATGGACTGTCTTCAGGATAGAAACATCATTCAAAGAATGCAAACGTCTTCCCATTGCTGTGATTCTTGTGCAAATATGTTTTTAAAGTAATTGACATAATTATCCGTAAGAACAGACAGAATGGGATCATAGGTAACTCATCCTTCTAGATAATCGGAGAGCCATTTCTATTTGACTTTGGAACACAATGTTCACAGTTCCTACATGGGCCCGGCCTCCTCATTATGTTTTACTTAACCTAACACCGGCAATTACATGTCCAATGGAAGGCACTGGACGTGATCATTTATGAAGTCTCTCTCAAATATTTATCTTTCACTTTCCTGTGGACATTTTCTCCATTCTCTTCATCCTTCCCCTCCATGCTTGAATCAGGCAGAAACTCACACTGTTAATTTTCCTGGGACTACGCGCTCTTTAGGGACAGCATTTCTTTACATGTCTATTTCATCCTAACTAGGCGAGCGCTTTGAGGACCAGGATCATTCATTATGCATCTCTGTATTCCCAGGATGTAGTAGGTCCTCAATTAATGTTTATTGAATGAATTAAGTAAAAAATATGTAACAACTCATTAAAATATTTTGCCAGTCTATTCCGTGATTCTTTAAATTGTTGGTTTAGCATAAAGCATTACATTGCTCTGGGCAAGCAGGTAAGTGGCTATTTACAAGGCAGATTTATATTTAATTGGATATAATGTATTCTAATGATTTGAATTGATTTGGTTAGTCTAATTTGGATGAAAGACACTCAGTCCATTGGTGTTATTTATTTCCTTGGTGGTAATAAATGAGATTCCTTCTAATACCTTGCTGATGGCAATTTGTGTGTCAGTTGAACAGTTGGAGCCTTTCACTTTTACAACAATGGTTTAAGGGCAAACAATAGGACCCTTAAAAACCTATCTAATCCAGCTTTATGGTTTTATAAGCTGTCAGACTCTTCATTTTCTTTGTCACAATGGGAAGACCAGACAGGATATAAGAAAAGCAGAGAGGAGGCCATTTGGGCTTAGGAGCTAAAGGACTTTGAGATAATGTAAATAACAAAATTGGTATATTAAGAAACTGCTTTCCTTCTAATCTCTCTCTTTCTCTCAGTTTTGTTTTTGGAAACATGTACATAAAATTAGGTTAATGACAAATGTAGAAATTCCTAATTATCTTGTGAATAGCAAGATTGGAAACAATGAAACAATGTCATAATCAATTTGCAGAATGAGGCAGAAGGCTATTTTACTACAGGAGGTAAGATTGGGGGACACACCACACCCAGAATAATACGTTCAGTAGAGTGGAAGCCAAAGGTGAGGTCACAATGTAAAGACACTGCTTGTGATCATAGGAATAAATGTCCAGATAAAAGAGTCTTAAATGTTTCTACTGTTTGAACAGAAATCTTTAAATTAGGCTTAGTTTGTATCTGCACAGCCAATAACAACTTGGGCTCCAAATCAAGAAATTTTCTAATTTTTAACAGTATATTAGTAGATCAAAGCAGTTCGTCTTCATTCAATGAGCTGAACTGGACTTTGAATTTTAAAAATTAAACAAATCCTCTCCAAATTCAGATAGAGCTGTGAACTAAGAGTCAGGAAAGCTGAGTTCAATTGTTGTCCTGTGAGTCTTTATTGGAAATGCTCCATTCCCTTTCCCCCAAAATGTCCCCTTTGCCAAAATGAGATAATATCACAGACAAATAAGATAATAGATAAGAAAGTGCTGTTCTAACCCTTTGGGAGAAATATATCACAGAAATATAAGGGGTTGTTATTTTTATTATGTCAGAATTAACTACAGTTCTGTATCTAGTTCTAGCCATCCAGCTAAGGATGGATTTGGAAACAGTTCAAAGAAGAGCCACCCCTGCTCTTTGATTAAGAGTTCTGGAAATAGATGTTATTAAAGAAGGTTAAAAGAACTGGGATTATTTATACTGTTGAAGACATGGTTGAGGGAGGGTGAAATCATAGTTTAGAATTAAAGCAGTGGTTCTCAAAGTGTGGTCCCAGGATTGATTAACAACAGCAGCATCCCTGAGAACTTATTTGAGATGCAAACTCTAGGTCTCTAACCCACACCTACTGAACCAGAAACTCTGGGGAAGGGACCCAGAAGTCTATGGACTCACAGTTCACCAAGGTGATTCCTACGCACAGTCCAGGTTAAGAGACACTTATGAATGGGAGTCATGGCCACAGGGAGAATAATGAAAGTGAGTGCTGTTAACCATGGAACAGAAAAGAAGAGTTGGGTGGGTCTTTAAATGTTTAACCTCTTCCCATGTCAGAAACACCAGATAAAAAAAGAGGAAAGTATGCCAGCAACTCAGGGAAAAAGCACAGGAACCTTCTGCAGAGGGCTCCTTCCTTTCTTTCTTTCTTTAGTCTTTGCTTTCAAAGGAGAGTACAGAACTCATATTACTTTCTACATGTGGTTGCATCTTCGGGTGAAATTTTAACATGGGCTTACTCAAAGATGAAGTCTTAAGAAATTGATAATAGTAATTAGTAGAAAGAGCCATGACTTTTCAGAAAATCATTGAAAAAAAAGATAGATGAAATGCCATCAAGAAAAGGAAAGATAGAGAAAACGAAAAGAAGGAAGGAAAGGAAGGAGGGAGGGAAGGAGTGAGGAAACAGCAAAAGTAAGTGGAGTATGGAGAAAGAATTGCCAAGTATCAGCACAGAAGGAGTGAGAGAAGGAATGAAAAGGTGCTTTCAATGTCTAGATAACATTACTATCTGATAGTATAATATGGTGGAGCCTTGCTAGGAACTCTACTGTCTGGAGCCAGACTGTGGAACTGCTTTTTCATGAATTGCAATTCATTTTAAGAATCTGAATTGAGTTGAAAGGTCTTACTATGAGTATCTTTTGGCACTTTGGTAACTATACCCTTTGAATAGGTGCCAGACCAAACCCACCACATAACTCCCTCTCCTCTCATAAAGAATTGTTACTACAGCAAGGAACCAAAAATTATATTTTACTTTCCCATTTACTTTATTTTGTGGGATAGATAAATTGCAAGAATGTATGGACATATTAATATCCATACCTACTATAGACAAAAGATTTCCTACTCTTCTTATCCTAAATTTCCTCTTTCAAAGAGGAGTATTTATCAACCCAAAGAGATAGCAAGAAAGAGGAAAATCCAGTTATTTAAAACATCCATGTACACAGTAGTAATCTCAATTATTCACAATATGGAATGTTCCCTTTTTTAATTACCTGAAGAAAAATGTTGATCCTGGGTCACCTTTCCCTTGCCATTCATCATTTATCCATAAGGATCCTTAGTCATCGTTCAAAAACATGTAAGTATGAGACCAAGCCAAACAAACAAACAAAACCAACCATGCCAGACCAACTTCACTTCTTTCTTGGATAGTTATCAGACTGATAGTTTTGGAGAATGACATTTGGAATCCTAATTCAAAAAGTCCCTTGATTAGGCTTCTTCTGATCCCCTTAGGGAAAGTTTGAGTCAAATATGTAAATACGATGACTCTGAGAGAAATATCTAATTTATCAGATCTCTTCATTAGGATTAGAAAAGGTATTGGGAGATGGAATAATGGGTCAAATCTAAGGATGAGGGAGATGTGTTTTGACAGCGGACTGCATAGAACAGACTTAAATGTTTTAATAGAAGGTAAGATAATATGAATCAACACTGTTAAGTAGTTGCTAAGAAGATTAATATGACCCAGTAGTTGGAGGAAAATGTTTTAAATGGTGATCATCATACATTGCCCCTCGTTGGTCAATTCACATCTATAAAATTGCGTTCAATTTAGAGTAGCGCATTTAACAAGGCAACTAAACAAATGGAGTGTGAGGACTCACGAGAATGACGAAGGCATTTGAAATAATGCCATGGGAGGAATGATCAAAGGTGCTAAGTGTGTGTAGCCTGGAGAAAAGACGACTCTGGAAGAAATATGATTTCTTCCCTTAAATATTTGAAGGACTGACTAAGAGAAGGGAGATCAGAGCTACCCTGTACTTCCTAAAGATAAAATAAGGAACGATGGAAGAGGCCTTTGTGATTCAACATAAGGAAAAAGTATTTAAACCCTATAAGTTGTCCAAAGATGGAATTACCTACCAGGGAGGTGGTTCTTTATATACTAGCACAGAAAATTTAAGCAAAAGATGGGAATTGGACTAGATGGTCTCTGTAGCCTTTTAATCATTAAAAATCTATGGACCTAGAATTAAAAAGGATATTGGGCTGAAGCAAACATCTAAAGCACATTCTGAAAAACCGTATTCACTTTTTACAACATCTGCATCTCTGCTCCTCTCTATTAACTTGAGTATTTAAAAACAAATGATATGTAATCTAAAACACTAATTCTCAAAATACTTTACTTACTTTCAATATCCTTGTAAAGTAAGAACAAGTAAAATACCATGTTTCTCTTTTTACAGAAAAGCTAATTCAACTCCAGAAATTTTTTTTTTTTTTTTTTTTTTTGAGACAGAGTCTCGCTTTGTTGTCCAGGCTAGAGTGAGTGCCGTGGCGTCAGCCTAGCTCACAGCAACCTCACACTCCTGGGCTCCAGCGATCCTTCTGCCTCAGCCTCCCGAGTAGCTGGGACTACAGGCATGCGCCACCATGCCCGGCTAATTTTTTATATACATATCAGTTGGCCAATTAATTTCTTTCTATTTATAGTAGAGACGGGGTCTGGCTCTTGCTCAGGCTGGTTTTGAACTCCTGACCTTGAGCAATCCGCCCACCTCGGCCTCCCAGAGAGCTAGGATTACAGGCGTGAGCCACCGCGCCCGGCCACAGAAATTTTAAAGCAAATAATTATCAGTAGAGTTAGATCTCGCACATGAGACCTTTGACCCATGAAAATGAAACTTTCAACATGTATCTCCTGACCTTCACTGTCTGACATTCCTCTCCAGATTATTTCTAAAGTTGATCGAGATAAGTAGTTGATTAATTCAAGTTCATTGAGTGCCATAATCACTATTCTATACTCATGGTAGTAGTTTATGAGAGCAAGTGCGATGGTACTCTAAGATGGGGAAGCTGTAGAGGTTCTTCTCTAGAGATCTTCAAGATACTATGATCATTCTACTATTGGCAAGGTCTTACTTTCTACTGAATCTACCAGTTATCACACTGTGTGGGGGCAGAGCAAGAAAAAACTCTGGGAATCAAGAAATGCTGATGACCTCACTTGTGTATTGCACTGTCCCCATATTTTTGGTTTTCTGCATCCTACTATGGGTAAGCTATGCTATCACTCTCCTCAACATGATGCCTAACCCTATGTGCTGTAGTAATAATGATGTGCTCCCTACAATCCTTATGGCAAGCATTTAAACTGCTCTAAAGTCAGGCATGCCAGCATGCCTGTAATCCCAGCACTTTGGATGAGAAGATTGCTTGAGCCCAGGATTTTGAGGTCACAGTGAGCTATGATCGTGCCACTGCACTCCAGCAGGGCAACCAAAGTTGCCTTTAACAAGGCAACTAAACAAACTGGAGTGTGGGGACTCATGAGAATGATGAAGGCATTTGAAATAATGCCATGGGAGGAATGATGGAGACAAAGAGAGACTCTGTCTCAAAAACAAAACAAAACAAGACAAATAAAAACATAAACTGCTCTAACCACCAACAAAAAACAAACAGATTTTTTTGTGTGTGGTTCTTTTTAGTTTTTTGAGTTTATCATAAGTTTAACACTGATCAGATTTATGCAATGTCAGGAAATAACCTTGGTCTTTGGGCAGTTATTATCCCAATGGGAAATCAACAGAAGTTCTAGAGGAAAAGCCTAAAGAGTGAATTTTCTGATGGGCTAACTTAAGTGACTTAGGTAATTAGGTATAAAGAGTATGATAAGAGTTTAAGCCTTGTGTCCCTTGTGATTTTTTACTAGTAGAGACTAATCTAAATAGTTTCATCTTTGGATCTCCTCTCTAAGCATAAACCTGCCACTGAGGGATGGCCAACATGCTGAGGCTCACTCCATCACCATTACAGCTCAGCTACATTGCAGAACTTTAGTGGTCTTTTAAGCCAGGATGATAAATCTCTCCAAGTGTTGAATCAGTTGGTGGCCAATACATGTATGGACTAAGTTGTGCTTATAGGTTAATAATAATAATTACACACATGCATGCACATATACTATCTTTGAGGACTGGTTTGCCTGAAATCTTGGCATCATTGAATGTCAATGACTTTAAAATATCATTATCTGAGTCTTCTGAATGAAGAGATAGTAAACTGGCAACAAAATAGGCATAAGATAATAATTTAACATTCCACATTGCTGCTAGCTATATATATACAGTGGTGTGCTTGGGGTTAACAGATGCCAGCATTCTTAGGTCAATTAGGTAAACCACCTCTTGCCCACCACTTCTTTATGAAAACTGAAAATGCTAACAGCATGTTGATAATAGCAAAGATTTTTGTAAAAGATCCATTTTTCATTTTAAAGAATGTCCCTATTTAAAATGTAGGAACCTAAAAATACACAAACCAAATGTTGATGTATTGTAGGAGTTGCATGTTGTGATTCGCTCACTGCATCTGGTAACTGCATGTGGTTAGCTACACTTGGTACAACTCGATACAGCTTGACATATTCTGGGATTTATTAAAATGTAAATGACAAAGCAGAAAAGAATGTTCAGACAATTGGATTACTCCATTGACTGAATGTTCCAATACTGTATCTATTTTTGTCAAAGCAATGGTGGCTCCTGCTGTGGAATGCTGAATGGAATATTCCATTGCAGGGCATGGGGAGAACTTGCATAAAGGAAATTGAAACCTAATCATTTAATTTTTAATTCACCTCTCCAAAAGCAACAGATTGTCAATAATTTCTAAAGGAAATTATGATAATCCTGGCATATAATTATTGGAAGATTATCATTTCCAACTATTTATTCAGTGTTTATTATTGGATCTGCAACTTCATTCATGAAAACAATGATACATTTGCTTGTTTTTGCTCTTGGCCTTGGCTTGTTTTAGTTACGAACATTATGTGATGAGCATGAATATATGTGGCAGTAAATATGCACAATCCAAGGAGACATTTTCCTGATCGGAACTGTTATTATTTATTCCAGAGAAGAGAAGGCTGGGAGGTAGGTGTCATTAAGGATATGAAGGGATTGAGTTTAGAAAGAATGGAGGCTGGCTATTCTTTCGCTCCACAGGCAACAAGAGAAAATGAGATTAAACTACAGCGTGGGGGATTTGAAATAGAAATAGGAAAGAATTTTCCAACTGCATAGACTCCCAAACACTGAAATGTATTTTGAAGGAAGTAGGGTAACATCAGTTTATTTTGATTCCCTAAAAAATGGAAAGGCACATTTTTACTATGTGGTCTTGTATGGACGAAGAAGAGTGAATTAGATGATTTAGAGTCCCTGGATTCTCTTGATCTAGGAGTAGACTCTAAGAATGGGGCATAGTGGTAGCTAAAAGAGGTAACTATTTTTTTTTGTAGTAATAATTTTTTAAAATCAATTTTTCTCATGGGGACAGAGTGGCAATTTTTACCTGTACTGTGAAATGTTAAATGGAATGGAATGTCATATAATAAGGTGGGTGGGGACAGAGAATGTAAGAACACAATGCACTTTTTAAATTTTCTCTTCCCACTGCCATTTCTGCTACTGAGTAATTCGAGTTTAAAGGCAAAATGTCCTTTCTAGTTATGTATGGAGTTTAACATACGTATATTGATTTTTGAATTTGTAAGACTGTTGTTAGAATTCCTGGAGAACCGAACTTGCTCTTTACAGTTACACATGTGCGTGTATGCACACACACACACACACACACACACACATAAAATGTATGTTTTTCAAAAAGGAAGTTGCATTTTAACAAAATGAATCTGTGGTGCTCATATTTGATTGATGGAAATATTTGAGTGTGTGGGATTCAAACTGGCCCAAATTCAATTCTTGTTTTTTAAAAATTATGACCACAGTGGATGCTGGTTGTTCCTTGATTTGAAAATAGTTGTATTTTCCATTTCCCTAAGACAGCTTAGTGTGGCAAATAGAGTGTGGTGTTAAAATCAGAAACCTGGGTCAGGTCTTATCTCAGCCAAGAACTGGCTATTTGATCTAGACAACTCAGTGACTGTTAAGTATGGGTTTATATCCTGAGGAATAAAATATAAAATAAAGATGTGTTAGAAGATTTTAAAGTTTCATTTTTGGTTGTAATGTTCTATCGAATCCATACCCCAAAATCTTGGTTTTTCCGAGCTCAGACTGGGATTATATCTCTATGGGTTAATAATTCTCAAATTGGGCTGCACATTCCATTCTCTAGGAGAGCTTTAGAAAGTTCCAACTCCCAGGCCACACCCACACCAATTAAATCAGAATCTTTGGAGAAGGGACCAATGTATTAGTATATTTTAAACTCCCTAGATCAGCGGTCCCCCCCAACCTTTTTGGCACCAGGGACCAGTTTCATGGAAGATAATGTTTCCATGGAGGAGGGGTAGTGGGGTAGAGGGGAGGAGGTGGGGAGAGGGGGTGGGGAGGTAGGGGGTGGAGGAGAGGAGGTGGGGGAAGTGGGAGGCAGAATGCAGGTAGTGATGCCAGCAATGGGGAGTGACTGTAAATACCCTCCCTGGCCTGTTGCTTACCTACTGCTGTGAGGTCCCCTGGTTCCTAAATGTCACTGAAAACAATTTTTCTTGGAGGTGGGGTCAGCAGAGCTCTGAGGCCCATCCTCCACCAGGGGTTGGGGACCACAGTCCTAAGTGACTACAATGTTGAGAACTCCCATTTTTGGTACAATGCAGGGAGGAACTGAAATAATTATACTAATGTAGTTCACTATGAGTGCAAGAATTGTATCCATCTTGTTCCCTTCTGTGTTCCCAGGACCTAACAAAGTGCCTGGTACATAGTAGGTGCTAAGTAAATAGCTAATATTTCTAGGGCTCATCAAATCTGGTATCTACTTTGATCATTTCCATTTTGATCTCATTCACTGAATAAGAGCTCAGTTCTCTTCTTTGCCTATGTAATCATCAAAGGAAAGTGAAATCATAGGTAATCCCATTGCAGTGACACAATTCACCTATCCTTGGGAAGAAATTAAGAAAATCATCTATCCCATCCTCTGGGAAAGGGACTCTTTGGAATCTAAAGACATGTCTCCCATGTCACTCCACAGATCTAGATGAAAATAAAACTAAGTGTCTCTAAGTATCCAGATGTGTCATTCATTCAGCAGATATTTATGAAACACTTGCAGTGCCAAGCACTGTGGTAGGCTATTGTAGATTTTTATCAACCAGACTTTTATGCGGGAATTGAACCTTAACGCTCTGGGCATCTTTACATGTAATGATTTTAACTTCCTTCCTTTGCATATAGTATATAGTATTTGTTACAAACCATCCTTAAAAGAATTGAGGAAACAGTCTACTCAAATCATGTTTCTGTGTTCTATGCTTCAGATGACAAACCGTAGTTAAGAAAAGTTGCAAGTCTAGAGGATAAAATGACCAGAGAAACATAGTACATATCTTGTAGTGCAGCACTGACCCAGTAGAACTTTCTCAACGATGGGAGTGTTCTATAACTGTGCTGTTCGCTAGGGTGGCCACTAGTTGCATGCGGCTATTGAGCACTTGCTATATGGCCAGTGCAACTGAGGAATTGAATTTTTTAATTTTATTTAATGTTAGTTAATTTAAATTGAAAATGGCCACATATGGTGAGTGGCTACTTTGCTGAACAGTGCAGCTCTGGAATCTCATATTCACATGGAGGAGACAGCACCTAAGTGACCACAATACTGGGTGGAAAGTGCTAATAAGAAGTAAGCACAGAATGCCATGAAAGTGCCCAGGTGTGGAAGCTAATCCTAGCGTGGTGGATGATTGGGGTGAAAACTTCTAAGAGGAAATGACTCACAGGATGCGTGAAGGACAAGTGATGGAGTTTGAAAGGAGTAGTGGAGAGAATGCTAGGCAGGTGGTTAAGTATGTGAGAAAGCCTAGAAGACAAAGAGGACATTAAGAAAAGGCAGATGGGTGGCTGGAGCCTAGAATAGCAAAAGGGAGGGATCGGAATTTGATGAGTCTGAGAGGACTGTTGGAGCCAGGATCAGGACATGAAGGGCTTTAGGGGTCATGATATCTCACGGGGCAAGGGGAAACTAGTGAAGAGTTTGAAATGGGGGGATGGTATGATCATATTTGTGGTCTAGAGAGATTTCTCTGGCTCCCCCCAGCAGTGTGGAGGGAAAAACTGGAGGCATGATGCAGTAGTCCGGGTGAGAAATAATGAGGGTTGTCTTTGCTACAGTACCATAAAAGATGGAGAGAAATAGACACATTCGAATAACAGAAAGAAGGAAAAATCAAAAGATTACCTGAGTGATTGGCCATGGCAGTTAGAAAGGGAAGAGACAAGGATCACATCTTGGTTTCTGGCTTGGGTAGATGATAGTACCATTTATTTAAAGGTAACATGGGATCCTTTAGAAATTGTTTCTAGAGTTAAATTTTCCTATTACATTAGACTATCTGTTCCTCATGGATCCTGAAACTAGCTTTGATATACGCTAGTGAAAACAAATAAAATATAAGAGCATGCTTTTCCAAGAAATCAACACAAGTTCACAGTTGATGCAACATTGCTTTTATTAGGGGTAAGGGACATATGACAAAGTCTCATAAAATGTCAACAAAGTCACACTTTGTGCTTGGCTTCTCTTTAAAAAAAAAAAACAACTCTGTTTATTTATGAACTTACTTAATGAGAACTTTGTGAGATATGGCCAACAATCATTTTGAAAACAGGATGACCAGAGCCACGAGGAGATCTGCGTCTGACAAAACCAGACATTTAAGTGGAAATTTACAACAGTCAAGTATTCAGATACTTTCAAACATTTAGATGTTTGTCCGTAAGCAGGACACAGCTTCTCTGACTCTTCTGAGACAAAATTGCACCTTGAACCTCTATGTTATTGAGCTGGCTGCTCTGTTAATCAATACTAAATGCCAACTGAATGCAAAGGGGATGGCAAAGAAGAATGAGGTTTCCTCAGTACCAGTATTTTATGGCCAAAGTATTTTTGAGTTGGTTACATGGAGAAGTGAGTATTATAATAGCAAACGACTTAATATTTTTTTTAAAAAATTAAGTCTATTGAAATAGTGAGGTATAAACATTTATGCAAAAGCATTTACAAATATATACTGTGCATAAAGTTGGTTAAGATGCTCATTAGATCTGACATGTGAAAGTGAACTAAGAATTCCAAATAACTTAAGGACATCATTGAAGACATTGTACACATCAAACTTAGCACATTATGTGTTCTTTGACAGTTTCTGGACTTAAAGACGTTAGTTTATAGCTAGCTATTTTTAACACTGCGGTGGGAAGCCAAAGAAGGGTAGAAATGAAGCAATCTGCTAGGCACAATGACCCCCGATTACCACCTGGACAGATCGTTTCCACTGACCAAATTCAAGTTCCTACTTCATTCAGCAGCGGTGGAGTAGCTCAGTAGCCACTGAGAGTGAACTGAAGGGCCTGGTTTCTGGTCTTTACTCTGCCACACCCAAAAAGTGACTCTAACTGTATGGACTATAGACTTATGTCATCTGTAAAAGACATTGCAACCAGTGACTTATGCCTCCTCCTTTTTTTATTCTTAAGAATTTGAGATTTCATGCAGAACCAAAGAGAACAATCTCATCAAAGGCTGGCACAAAAAAAAAAAAAAAAAGTCTAAAATGCCAATAAGCTCTAGCACTCATTTAAAAAAAAATTTATTATGAAAACACATTCCATCATTCTGGTGTAATTTATCCAGCAAACTGAAAAGTTTGAGGTGATTATTAAATGAAATATCTGTTTATCATAGAAAAATATCATGGAATATTTAAAAAGTAGTAATAATTATAACATTGATATACAATATTGTTATGTAGTGCTTTAGGTCATGAGCTTTGTAATCACAATCCTGAATGTGAATGCTGTATTTGGTACTTTGACGAGTTACTTAAGCCTCAGTTTTCTTGCCTGTAAAATGGGGATAATAGTAACTATTTTGCATGGTTGTTGTGAGGCTTAAGTGAGTTAATATGTAAAATGCTTAACACATAAGGACAACTCAATAGATACCAATTATTATGAGGTTAACAGAAAAATCACAGTTTTCCATATTATCACCAATCACCCTCACTTGCTTGAATAACAAGCAAATATGATTATAATTCTAGGGAGCACCTGAGGCAGGAGAGGAGTGTTGTGTGTGCAAAGTCTTTATGAGATATACAGAGAGAGCTAGTGAACTACTGGGATGAAGTCAACAGGAGGTGCCTATTCATTTCCTCCTCCCTGGCTTTGCTCACAATATCACATCTACCTAAATGCGTCCATGTTCTCCTTCTCTTCCATTTTATCTAAGTCTTTGAGATCCTTCAATATTCATCCTATATTTTCTTCTTTTAGGAAGTTTCTTCCCTAAACAAGCCAGTTTTGTTCACCTTATGGCAACCTCCTCTGAGCTCATTTTTGCTTTGGTTTTGCTCTTGTGCTCTACTGGCCCTATCCGTTACGTATCTTTTCGAAAGTTCACGTAACTTTGTCTAACTAGATTTAAGCTCTTTAGCAGCAGCCACCTTCGCTCTTGGAACCTAGCTTGCCTGATAAAAATAATGGTTGATTTGTTGGTGTCAGGTGGGATAACATGGTATTTCTAGGCTGCAGTATGAGTTTCTCCCATTATTTTATCCTTTGAATTGCCTCTGACTACTTTGCTGTTTTAAAGGTACCTTTTATTCTCTAGGTCACTCTTAAGATCAAACTGTGTGTGTGGCTAAAAGTAATTCTCTTTATATCATTAATTTTGTTGCTTAAAATAGTAACACATTTGCGCCATTTTGGATTTTAAAACTAGTGCATTAATAAGCATACCCATGCTAGGGGGAAAAAAAATAAATGCCACATGAATTTAAATACAAACAGAGGAATACACATGAGGAAGGGAAAGTTTTGGTTCATTAAAAATCTAAATGTCATTATTGAGTTTTCCTGTTTCTTGAAAAGACTGTCTCTTGTTCTGAGAGTTCTATTGGCTGAAACTGCACCATTTGGGTGTGTTGGTTAGCAGGACAGGTGTCTTCAGGTGACCATTTTCTTTGTTTCAACTTCATAGTTGGCTTGAGGGTCCATCAATATAGAAGTCTCTGCAGTCTTTGTCCTTTCACTGGGGAGACATTCCTGAGGATGGGGGGCTATAGGACCAGCTGAAAGGAACATCAACACAACTAAAAAAATAACAGAACATGTCACAGAAAGTTATCACATTGACACTCTTTAATAAAAATAAATAAATGTAATGATACTTTGGGGACCACACTATTTCTAACTACAGGTGAAATGCTGCATCACTTGAAAAATGTAGCTTTTTTTTCCCATTGTTCACCTTGCTCAAGAATCAGTCAAGCAATGGCATTGTCTGAGTACATTGAGACACCACTCTCATCACTCTGGGAGAAAAATGCTATTTAAGAAAAGCTTCAGGTTTATCCAACAGGGGACTTGCTGAAATAGGGCACATAGGGAAAGAACAAAAGAACACAGGACATTGAGGACACATTCAAATAAATCCAAGGACTGAAGGCAAAATAAAATAGTTTTAGGTACATAACTGCTTAGCAATGCAAGAATGCATGAAATCACTAGAATTGTTAGGTGCTGATTGTCAATTCCTTGTGTTTGTCCCTGTATTTCCAGCGTCTGGCACAGAACCTGGTACTCACAGAAAGAAAACAAAAAAGAAAGAAAGAAAGTGAGAGTGAGAGCAAGTGAGGGAGAGAGAGAAGGAAGGAAGAGTTAAGGGAGAGGGGAAAGGGGAAAGAGAGACAAAGAGGAAAGGAATGGAGGAAGAGAGAGAAACAAACGAAGGAAGGAGGGAAGGAAGGAAGGTAGGCAGGTTGGTTGGTTTATGAAATGTAGAAGAGGCAGAGGGACAGATTGTGCAGGATGTAAAGGCAAAGTACAAGCAAATTCAAAGACCTGGAAGTCAGGGAACACAAGCTCTCTTAATTCAAGAAGAGATTATACATTCTTAGTGGTTTCAGAAAGTGAGGTGGGGCAATTTCCAGGTGGCTTTGAACATGATAAGATTTAATTTGGAAAGTGTGATGTGTTGATATAACTATTGTAGGTTTCTGAGGGGAATATTAACATGATTCAAATGAATCAAGTGGAAAGGGAAACTTGAATCTCCAAGGAGTCAATCCAATGGAAAAAACAAAGCATACTGCAAGAAACTAAACGAAGGCAGAAGGACTAAAGAATATAGTCTTGAAACAGAAAGGCAGGTGCTTGTCTGGGTTTCTTCTATGTTAATGTTAATTGAAAGAACTGGGCTTAGAACTCAGATCAAGAATTTGCTTCTCCCACTGTGTAGCTTTTTTCATTCTTCAGCTGTTCCTTTCTTCTGTCACTGCCCCTTCCTGAAAATGAACTCCACTCTCTACTGTTTTAGCATCAATGCAAAATATGCTAGTAAATACAGAATCTGGAGGTGGAATCAAATATAACTTTGAAGGGCAACTGTTGGAACAAATGAACTCCAGCTTCATGGCTCCTGGAGTTGTTCCCATGTTTCTACACTTTAGAATAGCTTCAAAAACTCTCAGGGCTATAAAAGAATCTAGAGCCCAACAAATCCAATCCACTCATTTTAAAGATAAGGATATTTGAGAAAAGTTATATTAATGTTTCTCTTTTTTGTTTTGTGAAAGTTGTTATGAATGAAATATACTTTGCAGGTAGATTTTAATTTAACTAAAAGCCTTTATTGTCAGCCTCTTCATTATGCTCAGGTAATGAAGATGGGTAACAAGTTAAGCACACCAAAAGGGCTACACTGCAACACAACACTGCTTCTGCCTTCAACACTTTGAACACACTGAGGATATTCGTTCTCTAGATGACAAGTATAATATATTTTTTTCTAAAACCTGTAAAATAACTTGGTGTTAATTGACAATAGGTACTTTTTCTGTTGTAATCAAGCATGGAACAACTGACGCTGGAGGAGTAATTAAATACACACCTTAAAGATTTTAGAATTTATCATTCTGTGAACATCGACAGGGGGGATGGGGTGCTAAGCTTTTGATATACATTTGTAAGACTCATTTGTGAATAAATTAAAATGTGATTGTGTCAAGGAAGGATGTTTCACACAATTTTTTGTGACTCATTTGGATAGCTAGCTAATAGGAGAAAGTCCTTGAATGCAGGAGCAGGTGAAAAGTAAACTAATGTATTGCTTCAGTGTTACACTGATATAGCCCATGCAAAATGTCTCTTTTATGATAGGGACTCTATTATTACAATACATTTGGAGGAATGAATAGTATAAATATGTGAACGACCATATTCTAGGTGTTTATTATGAATCCCATGTTTTATAAATCATCTTTCTTTGGGCTCTATGCCTACTTAATTGGAATGAGTAATATCTTATATTACTCATCTTAACATAAGCCTCCCTTAGAATCTTTTTTGTCTCCCAAAAAATATTAGCATAAATTGGGACCCTTGTATTGCCTTGCTCAGGGGTCCCTGGATGATCTGATGGTAATGATTCTCTGAATTTGCATCAAGAGCCTCTTCATCTACTGAGCACATGGTAAGTGCCAAGTACCAGGCTGACCAACCAACTTGCTATTGCTCTGTCTGGGTTTTTCCTTAATTGATAGATCTTCATGAGGCAGCTCCTTGCAGGGGGGCTCTCCACTGGAGCTATCAGTAGTAGATCTCTGCCATCATGTCAAGATACCAAAAAGGAAGTTAATGTTAGTGCATAAATGACCTAAGTCAGAGTTTCGGCATTCATCACGTGCCATGCAAAATAGAGGGAAAAAAAAACTAAAAGAAATTGTTCATTATTATTATTGTTTTGATTACTTTGATTGAATTAAAATTATTACCTTTGCCTATGGCCATTTCCCTGGCATTTTATCTTATTATTCCAACAAAGGAAATTGATTTCTTATGAATAAGATTTACTATTCTCATATTCTCCATTACTTCAAGTTGTCCAAAGTCAGGATGAAGACTAAATCAATAAAGAGTAGCAAATATTTTACTAATAATGCAAATGTCCACAATGATAACCCTTTTAGAGATAATTAATTTCCTCCCTGTAGGTCACACACATTCATTCTTGCATAAGAACACAGATTACAGAGTCCTTTTAATCTTATACTAATTAACAAAGAATTTTTTTAAAAAAAATATGCTGACTTTAAAACCATTCTACTCAGGAGCCATTTCAAATGATGAGAAATGCCCAAAGCAGGGGGCGGGGAGGGGACTCAAGTAGGCAACATGTAAAGCAACACACACTATATGCACATTAGTATAATTACACATTGCAAATTATATCGGATGTATCTAATATCTAATTTTTTGAAAGCTGATTCCACTTGAGACTTCAATAACAGCATCAACATTTTGCAGGTGGCTCCTTCTGTATAGTATCCAAAGGGAATTATTCCTCTAATGTGCTTACAACCCTCAAGTAAAAGCTGAAGCTCTTTCTTTAAGGACCCATGAACAATGAACACTGGGAATATTACCTTGATAAACGAAGGGGGAAGGGTTCCAGCATATCTAATATTCAGCAAGGTTGGTTATTTATTTTGTTCCTTCTGTGCACATGATACTTATTTGCTTCAAGAAATAAGAAACAAACTCAAACATAAGCCTCATTGGAAATGTGGAAGAGACTATACACATATTCTGAGGCAGTATTATGAAAAGCTGAGGGTTGATGATTTTTTAGATCCATTGATAAAAGAGAAATGTGCAACAGAATGACAGATTATACCTTCAATTAAAAATAGAAAACCCTATATTAAATTCAGCTCTTCTAAAATATATGATTAATTTATCCTAAAGAAGAAACCAGATCAAAGCTACGCTTTGAGGAAAAGGCTTTTGTCCTCATCTTTTCTATATGGATTAATCAATCATCAACTAACCAAAATATATTTGTGATCTTAGAAAACGATGCATATTATTCTAAGGTGCTTGGATCCATTTTCTTGATTCCTCCTTAAAGATCTTTCTGCTAATTAGTCAGGGCTACTATTGAATTATTTAATTATCTGCACTTTTGTGCAATGAAATATGTTGTCATATCACATACTTTATCATGCTGTTGCTGTTCACACTTAATGATGCCTCTATAGTTAGCAGTTTCCTTTGTTCTGCTCAGTAAGTGGTTTTAGAAAGGGGGTGGGCCAGGAAGGAGGAGCCTTGGGGTTAGTAAAATAAAATCATACATTTCTGGAGCACACACAAAACTGTATGCATTTACATGAGTTTCTTCTTAGAAATTAAGTTGCAATTCCATTTGGAATAAGCTAAGAGGCACATGTCGGTGACTTTGAATGCAGCCACGACGAGATTACTATACCTTGAACATCTCTCTAGTGCATTTCCACTGCAGTGCAACGGTAAAACGACGATTTAATTTTTTTTTTTCTAATCAGCAAGGAATGTCTTTAACAAGGAAGAAGTAAATTATGATAATTACTCTGAATGGTTGGATCCTTGAGCATTACTAATTAGCATTTATTGCCTGGATTATAGAACAATACATGTGAAACCGAACTGCGATTGCTCTTTTACGTTGAAGACTTGAAAAGGCAATGGAGCAAAAAGGCAGCATCATCAGTAGTTTAGTCAGTAGTTTACATCTCCTTGATAGTATGTAGAGAATTCCTCACTTTGGAAACACACAAATATGGTCCTCGGTATTTATGGCCCATTCATTTTTGCGTTAGTCACGTATTTACATATCATAGTCATGGTAGACTAATGAGAGGAGAAACATTTTGATTATGATGTCATTTTGGAATAATTTTATCAGTTGCGAGAGTTTAACATAAAGAACATAAAACTCGCTGTTTCATAAAAGTATGAAATTCTTCTGGAGAAATCTGGACTTAAAAATGGAACAAAGAACTCAGTTTTTAGTGAATAAAATCTTACATTCACTTCCCCAGTTCGAAAATAACTGAGAAAAGGCAATTGGTTTCTGGCTTAAGAGCCCTTTTCATTATAAATTTTCAATAAAATAGATTCTGAAATTAGAAAAAAATTAGATATTAGTCAACAGACCAACACCAGTCATGTAAATAAACGCCACTTGTATAATCTGGCAACTGAAATTCTTAAATAACCCAGCAGGTAGAAGGAGAGAAAGAGAAAAAAATGAACCATTCATCATTCTCACTGCGGTCTCACCGTTTCCCTCCACATCCTATTATAGCGAATGAAGAGAAAAGAACATCGTAAAATATAAAGCCAGTGCTAAATACAGTCGCTAGTCTTCCCAATACCTTCCACGGATTCTCTACCCTGATCCTTTTTACTTTGAAAGAATAAGTTTGACTAAATCTGTGAGGAGATTAAACAGGCTGGTGATAAAAATTAATTCTGCTGAATGAGCAAATGCATTTGGATTGCAGAGATGCAAATAAGATAATACAGTACTATTCTTTTCCTTTGACATACCAGGCGGATTAGTTTAGAATGTTAAATTTGATTTTATTAGAATATATTAGCAGTGTTTTAATTAATACCAATCAAACATTTTCTTTCCCTGGGGCTTGATGTGTTCCTAACACTTTCTAAATCATCTGTCTTTTTTTTTTTTCCATTAAAAAGCCCCTTACCAAATTATCAAAGCCTTTTGTTACATTCTTCATAATTTTACTGTATTCAATGGAAAACTATGAGCTCTTTACTTAAAGGTGTCCTGCCCATAAAATTGGTTCCCAGGTGCTAGATTTAAAATAAATATTGTTTATTAGTACACTTAATTTTTTAACAAAGGTAAACTTCGAGATTTGAAAATAAATATCTTCTGCCTTTTTCTTTTGGGGAAATATGTTGTAAAGGGAGTTTCGGCTGGTTCGCGTCACTTGGCTTTCTTCTCACTAGAGCTTCCTAGAGCTGTTAAATTTCCAAACTGCACTGGTTTTGAGCTGGCATTTCTTTGGAAACAGAGGCAAAAAAGGAATTTTTAAAAAAAGGAAGGGGGGGGGGAGAATCTAGTTAAAAATACGGTGAACCAGTGTGCCCTGTGAACTGAATTGTAACTGTGTGTTCCAAGGAGGTGCTGCATTGCATTTCACTCATTACCCCCTCCTTTTCTCTCAAGCTTCCTGTCCTTCTGTGTCCGAAGGCTCCAGTTCACTTCTTTCTCTTTTCTTCCCGCAAGGCACCCCCACCCCAATTCCCCGCCTTATTTTTTTTTTTTTTTATCTGCCAAGCTGGATTTGCACTTTTAAAGATCAGTATCAATAATGCCCTGCTTGTTTCGGTTGCACTCTCCCTTTAAAAGACAGCCTCCTCTAATTGATGCGTCTGGGCTAGTCTAGACTGGTAGTGATTGAACCAACCACCAATTATGTTATTCATTTCACTGAACTTCACTGATGGGCTCGGTGAGGAAGAAGGGGTGTTCAGAAACCTGCCCTTGCGCTGAAGCAGTTGCCTGCTGAAATGTAAAATCTTGTGTGCACGCCTAAATGCCTGGGTGATCAATTGTATGATAGCAACCTCAGAACACGAGCGATCCACTTGAAAACATGTGAAAAACCAAGAGTGCCTTGAAATACAAACTGAAACACTTGTATTAAATTACTATCCCGTTATCATTTAAAATCACAGAAGAATTACAGCTAGCATGTTTTTATTGATCCATGCACACCGTTTTCATAGAATAAACTGCAGATATATTTCGACTTCGAAAAGCACCAAACGTTTTGCAAATATTTGATATGAATCATGTGGTAATATAGATGCATAAGTTAAATGGATGTCTTGCCTTAATTTCCAAATACCTATGCATACACATCTGCTAAGGTGGGGGGAAATCATTAATCCATTGTATATGAACTAAAGATGACTCAAAAAAATCAAATAACTTTTCTTTGAAGCACACTCAGGCTATCAAAGGCTGGAAAGTAATGTTTAAATATTACAACTACATAAGAGGTTTCAACAAAAGACATGGTGCAATTGTTGCACAGTTTATATTCTTAATTCAGTTTTCTGATACAAAATGGTTTCCTGACTGCGATTTGGAATCAATGACTAAAATTGTAATAAACGCTTAAAAAAACACAACAGGCAAAGAACAGTTTCCTTAACCTTCGACTACATGTATAAAATGAGGTTACAACCAACATAAAGTCTTTAGAAGAAGGAAGCATTTTAAGTCAGGGTCGATTTAGATATCTTCCAAAAATAGAAGAGAAATGTTGGCCCAAGAATACTGAAATTGTTTAAATGAACTCGTATATTGGAATTTTTTACAACAAAGGAAAGGTAAGTCACTGTTTCTCTTCCCCAACTATGAGACAGACCTAAATTGCTGAAATTTTTCTGTTATAAAAAGTTACAACTCCAGAAAACTACAGACTAGGTAACACTAACAATCACCTTAAGGAAGGACAAATTTAAATCTACAGTTTGGTGTTATAAATAACTTTCTTGGATTCAATTTAAATTCTGATAAAATTTTCCCAGTTTTTAAATGAAGAACAGTAGGCACTGATTACTCCTAGAGAATACAGTAATTGCATGTGTGCTGTTGTTGCTTCTTTCAATTTGTAGATTTAGAAAATACATTTCTAACCCCTATTACTCTTAAATCTGAGTATAACGTTTTTTAAAAGATACCAAGCAAGAAGGCGATGTCCTTCCTTTTATTTTATTTTTAAAAAGTCTTGCAAAATTGTACAAATTTAACCTTCATTAATGCCATAAATCCGATCCTTTGTATAGAATAGCAAGAGTAGGATTTTTAACCTATTAATATTTTAGCCCAAACTATTGGCTCGCCTTTATCCGTGTCTGTGTGTTCCCTGTCTAGCCATATACGATACACATGTGTGGACACTGAATATCTGATACATTCACATGCCCATTTTAATTGGGCACAATTTTAAGATTAACTGTTGAGTTTAAAAGTTGGAGGCATGGGGCATGCTGGGACTTCAGCTGAGACGTTCTGAGGTCAAGCACCAGGTACTGAGCTGTTCTTGTTACGCTCGAATAGTACTGCGTGTTGCTCTCAAAGGAATAGACCATGTAGATGAGTTCCACAAGCCTCGGGCATCAATAATATACATCCGTACACATAGCAGCCAACACGCTATTATAACAGAATATATACCTACTTTACCAGAGATCCAGGAGCTGCCACTCTCTGGTCACCTGATCCCAGCTAACAATGAAAACCTCGGAGGTATGCTCAATCACTCCAGACAAACTTTCTTTTCTTTTGTTTTTGCTTTAAAGCATAAAGTTGCACCAAATTTCCAGGATGCAAAGGCACGGCTCGCAGCTCCCAAGAGCCTAACCCGTGGATTTAAACGGTAAACATCACAAGTTAGGGTCTCAGGGACTGAGAGGAGCGCAACACATTTTTCTTGCTCGAGACAAAACAAAGCAAAACAAGAATGACAGCGAATTTCTGTTCAAGGTTCATGGCTAAAACACAACAAACAGGTGGTACGGCATTTCCTCACTCTCTAAGCTTCTGTCCTTCGCAAAATTTAGATTCCATCTGAATAGAACACACACACACACACACACGCACGCAATATCTGGGGGCGCATATACATACCTGAACATACAATCACGAGTTTATCAGAGAAAACTCTTTCAAGCTTTGGGCAAAACAGTTTACTAAAATGGAAAATAATATGAATAGACCCAGAAACGCCCACGTCTTTAAAACCATGATCTACAATAAGGATGAAATGTCTCTTCGAAAACCTTAATTTGCCACTTGCACAAATGACTGAAAAGAAAATAGGAGGCGTCTCTTCCTCCCCCCCCCCCCCAGGGCAAGCATGCCGCATGCAAAATCATAGAAATCGGGTTTTTAGAAGGAGAAGACCGAGAAGAAGGGTTTGGAGGTTGTGAAAGTATGAATACGAATAGCGTTTTGCACTCACCCATCCGAAGCGGAGCCGGGCAGCAGCGCAGCCTGTCGCACCGTGCGGAGCGCGGGGGAATGTGAGCTCCAGAGCGCGAGGCTGGGCGAGGTGTTTCAATAGAGGACGGAGAACGGGGGTGGGGAGGGGAGGCGGGGGCAGGAAGCGATACACCAAATCTAGAGACTGTAACTCTGTAGTTTATGCTTTGACGAGAGAGAGAGAGAAAAAAAAAAAAGGCAGTTGGGTGGGAGTGGAGGGAGGGGCCGGGACTGATCAAATTTGGAAAATATTCACTTAAAATTTAAAAAAAAAAAAAAAAAAAGAGGGAGAAACCTCCCCAAGAGCTGCTTTTTAAAAAATTTCTTCCTTCTTTCTGTAGCGTGCACTTTGCCAGTCCTGCAAACGGGGGGCGGGGGGGGGGTGCTCCTCTGCATCAGCTGCTTGGCTGAAGTCAAGGCCAAATCACCAGGAGCGAGCACCAGGCTGTCATTTGGTAGACACGAAGCGGGAAGGGGTGGGTGCCGGCTGGGGAGGTACGTTCCCCCTGCACCTCCCGCTGCGGACCCTTTGAAGCCTTTGGCCAATATTTCAGAGGAATCCGAAGCACAATTCCCCTCCATCTTCGCAGACAGCTACTGGTTCTGTACCTGATAGACAGTGGCTTTTCCCCATCTGGCTGGAAGCTGAGCCTTCCTGTGCCACCTCCAAAAATGAACCGAAAGGGAGGGGAAGTGGATCGGAAGATGACCCTTTTTCAATTCTTTTCTTCTCCTTTCTTTCTTTCTTTTTTCTTTCTTTCTTGTTTTTTTTTTTTTTTTTTTTTTTCCTGCTTCTTTTATTCCAGGCCTGAGCAAGGTAGATGGCTGGCTAGTCAGAGAGAATGACAAAGCAAGGAAGACACTGCAGAGGGCCTCAAGCACTTGGTAAAAATGCTGAATATTTTTAATATATTTCCATATGCAACTAAAAACAGCGCTCCAGACTCTCCCCTCCCCCCCCTTAAAAATAGAATCGTGTTAGCAAGACAGCTAAATTATGTCTCTTTTCCCTCTATACAGGTTCTGTTTAGCACCCCCCACCTTCGAGACAACTTTTTTTTTTCTCACCTCTGAAGGTTCTTCTTGGGCACAATCCTCCGTGCAGCTCAGGGTCTCTCCTTTCTCTCTCCCTTCCCTTTTCCTTTTCCTCTCAGAAAAGCCAGTCCGTCATCATCACACCTAGCTGCTCTCTCTCTTTCTCTCTCAACCACTCTCCCTTTTTCTTTTACTATTAAAAAATAATAATAATAATGGCCCTTTCGACATAGCAGCATGAAGTGGCTGCCTTTGAGAAAGCACATTTAATCTTTACTGGCTCCCCTAGGCTTCAGTGAAGAAGGAGAAGGCAAGGGAAAAAAAGGGAGAGAGAGAAAAAAGATTGTAAGGGAGGCTGCTGACGGACAGCGAGCATCGGGCACAAATCAGCGACAAGTTGGATTTTCCTAGACCATACTGCCCCCTTTCTTCTCGGCTCTCTCCCTGGGCTCCTGGAAAGCCCGAGTGTCTGGTTACAGGAGGCAACGGGTCTCCTTTTGCCAACCATGGTGCAGATTCCTTGCATGCCTGCTTAAATCTCTGGCAGAATAAAGAATCAATATCCCCCTCTAATCACCTTTAGCTCCTCGATGGCTTCCCCCCCACACCCCTTTTCTGAGAATCCACTTGGCTCTCCTGGCTGCTCCCCCGCCCCGCCAGGCTCCCACATACAAAGCTTGAGACAAGCCTCTCTTCTAAGATCCTCTCGCGCTTGCTCCCTCTCTCTGTTGTAGTGTGTCTCATCCCTGACTCGCAGGATGCACTAAGGCATCTCCCTGACTACTAATGAGACCAAAAATACACCAGCGGGTCAGGGGGAAGGCCAGACATTGTATTATACAGATACAAAAAAAAAAAAAAAATCCTCAGCCTGCTAGACCCAGAGATCAGGTATCACGTTTTCTAAAAAGAAAAACAAGGGGGAAAGAAGTAAAGAAGAGAGAACACAGCGCAGTTCTCTGCCTAATGATTCCGCATCCTAGGGGAATTTAAAACACACATGCGTGTATGAGTGCAGGTGATGCATTTTGCGAATCTTGGTGGGTTTTCTTTATGAACAGAAAGTCAACAATGCCCAAACATTTCTTTGAAATCGGCACTTAGAGGGAAAAAAAGAGCAATAATTCAAATTTATATTTAAGATCCGTGGACACTCTACTCAGGCATGCTATGACTGCAATGCTAAAAATCTTTACCTCCAGTGGCGTGGTTTTGCTCGTCGACTATTTTTGCAATATGTACTAACTTACCATCTACATTCCCTTGGATTTTGAAGTGAACTCATCAGTCACTGAAGCTCATCCTAACCCTATGCTTCCAACTGCAAAAGGTTATTTTTTTTTCTTATTCCTGAAGGATTTTTCTCCCCAAATGTCCGACAGATACATCTACATTTCATTGATCAGCCAAAAGTCCCTCGTTAATGATAAGTGATATTTCAGATGATGAAAAAAGAGGCACAAGAAAAAAGAAAGCCACCTTGAGTTGACTGAGGGAGCATCTCGCTTCGTTTCGGTGGGAACCCATTTTAAAAACCATGCTATGTGATGATCCTTTAAAGCAGGTATCCCCCCCCCAAAATTAGGATCTTTACCTATATATACATACAGTGCATATATTGCCATCTTAACCCAATTTCCCAGGCTAGAATCATGCAGACAACAGGCAGTGCTGTATTAAATATGATTCCACATTCCGTAACTAGCTAGGAAGGAGAGAAAGGTATCTGAGGATGTAGGTTTTCTCCAAGTCAATGTTTTTAAAAGGTAGCTGCTTTGTGTTCACTTCAGACATACATAGTGCTTTGTCTCTGACTGTGAGACCTGCACAAGCATGACTGGATGCCAAGGAAAAGGAACAGGAAAAGCACAAATGGGAAGAAGATACAGAGAGGAAGAAGGGAGAGGAGAGGGAGGGGAGGAGAACAAAAACAGGCGAAGAGAATGACCCTCAGTCAGAGTGTTGGATTTCTTTTAATAGTTTTTTTTTTTTCTTCTTTTTGTCATTACTGGGAAGGGGAAAGAGGTGGTTGCCAGGAGTTGGTGACTGGGTTAGAATCTTTTTCAGATTTGGCTAACAGAGTGTTTTCACTAGGCTGATGAAGAAAAAAAGAAACATGCTAGAATAATCATAAAGGGTGGAGCTGTCAAAAAAAAAAATCTTTGAATCACTGGGTGCCTCCCTATACCACCAAAATGAATCATTCCTAACCAGAATAATCAATTGTCTCAGTGCACTTGGATATGAAGGCCAGATTATAGGGATCATGTCACTGCACCCATTTTCAAAAATGAAAAGGTAAACAGAGAGCGAGATTTTCTGAGACTCTCTTAAACCTCTCTACATTGGCAACAACAGTTCAGCATGCTTTTCACATACTAAGCTAATTTGCTCGTGTCTGTACTCACTCTGCTTACGAAGATATACAAATATATAGCTTATAAAAGTTTTGCTATGAACACATCATTTTCTCTATACAACTCAGCGATGTCTTTGGAGGATACTTATTTCAAGCAGTTAACACCTGACCCCAATTTCTGTGGGTAATTAGTGAGCTAGATAACCACACAAAGTGGGTAATTATTTAGTACCCAAGGGTACGCTAGAAGTGGGTAGTGGCTTTGTTAACAAAAGCACATCTCTAATTATTGTATCTATGATGGGTGTTTTAAAAATACCAGTTACTGTATCAAGTGAACCATGATAAATAAGTGAACTATTTTGCTGTCCTTAGCATATACATATGTATCTTCCATCATGGTTAATAATATTTACCTCTCTTGTATGGAGTGCTGTGAAGATTAATTAGTTAACATCTGCAAGACTCTCGGAAGATGAAATATGCTAGAGAGCTTCTAAATACAGTTTTGTCGCTGTTATTACTACCTTGGCTAAAAATGCCAGGAGGAGGGACGCTGAAGGGATAGATGCTATTGTCTGGTCTAAGTTCAAAAATATACTGAGAGCACAAACGTAATGAGTTTGATCGTGGGGAGCAGTCTCCTACCTGATAGAGTCTAACCCGGGCTGTACTAGAAGAGAGAGGTGGAGGATATTTCACTGACAGCCAGTTCAGGTTGGATCTGAGGAGCTGGAGTAGGAGGGGAGAAGAGGGAGGAGCAGGAAGAAGGAGTCAGTGATGGGCCGGGAAGGAAGCTGAATCAGCCGGACCACACCCTCCCTCCAAAGTCTTTCTATCCTTCCCTTTTCATAAGCAGCGAGTAGGCACAAAAATCCCCAAAGAAGACATCTATGCGAGTCCTGGGACAAATTCAGCATAATGACAGTCCATCAGCCAGTTACACAGCATTTAGTCTGGAGAAGAGCCATCCGCACAAATTACTTGAACAAATGCAGATACATTTTAAAATATTACAATGTGGAGAATAGGCACACACAGATCAACCTCAGATCATAGCTTTAATCCAGGATATGAGCAGCGATGAAGAAGCATTTTCTAATTTCCTTGCTTTTATGAATCACTCCCAGGAAAAGAGGAGGGTATTATTTATTTTTGCTGAGAAAGAAAGTAAACAAAAAAGAAAGGAAAAGAAGAAAGACCCCATGCTTCCAGGGACCCTAATTCTGGAGAAGAACCAAACCAACAAACAACAACAAAAACTTACTGCTGCTTTCTCTGTAAATGCCCTTCTTGAGCCGGCCGTCTAGCTCTGGCTGAGGTAGGACAGACGGAGGCCTCTGGCATCCAAATCTTCAAGTAGGCTCACCACATTTTTTCTTTCAAAGCAAGGTTGTCCCGGGGATTAACCCCAGGAGTCTGGGAGACGCAAGCAATGTGGGAAGGGTGGAGAAAAATATGCAAAGATATTGTATTCAGCCCAGTTTACAGCTTTCTGGGGAACAGAAAAGAGAAAGGACCCCATGAGTCAGCCAACAGGTACCACTGCCGAAGAAGTCTCTCCTGGAGGGCGGGCTGCAGGACACGTGGTTCTGCTGTGATTGGAGGCCAGTGGTGTGATGAGCACATTTGAAGAGTTTGGGAGCAGAGGAGAGATTTCTCCAAAAGCCACCCAAGCCAGGCTTCTGACCTGAAGCTCAGTATTTTTTCACCCCCTCCCTGAGCTCGGAACTACAAAGGCTGACTGGCATTCTCCAACCCGCCCAGCTCCTTTCAAACCCACAGACTGTGCCAGACTGGCCCCACCTCCCACTGCAGCAAATTCTGTAGCCCCGCTCCATGCTGTGCTGTAAGGAGCCAGATTTCCGTTTTAATTGTCCTACCTGGCCATCCCCTCTGCCACTACCCCTGGCTCTGGGTTCCTGGCATGGTTTCAAAGGCCCAATCAATTGCTTTCCCTCAACCCCATCATAATCTTAAACACCTCTAGTTCTCCCTTTCCCAAATTTTATCCCTTTCAAACTAAAATGTTTTTATATCTTGCAGTTTCTTTCACGTTTGGCCACCACCATCTCCTTTCTTTGGCTTCTGTCACTCTCTAGTTTGACATTCTCTGCCCCCCCACCTAATGTCCTGTCTCATGTTATGATCTGAAAACAAAAAACAAAAGTCAGCTGCTAGCACCTTCCTCCTTGTCCTCCCTCCATTGCAGGAATATCTCTGACAATCTAATTTATCTCAGGGCATTTCCTAACAGCTCACCTGAAAAGAGCTGAAGCCAGTAGGGAATAGGGGTGTGTGTGTGTGTGTGTGTGTGTGTGTGTGTTAGTAACCTAACTATGGGAATGTGGCAGGAAAGGGTCTGACACACATGGCCGGAAGAATAGAAGAAAGGATCTGGTATACTTGTGAATATTGTAAAAGCAATAAAAACTAGTTAAGACAAGAACTTACAGGGAAAATAACACACACACACACACACACACACACACACACGTGTATAGTCTGTATCAAGCATCCATGCTGAGCAGTTAAACCAGAATACCCTAAGATTATCTGATTATCTGAAAAAAATACTCACCACACTGTGAATGGGATAGGCAGGGCCACATGGTTCTGTAGCCAAGAGCTGAGTACAAAAGCCTTCTGGGATAGATTGGAAGTGGGAGGCAAACTCCCATAAGTCACTGCCTCCCTCCACCCTTGTCTGAGCTTAGGGACTAAGAAACACTCTAATACCTCTCTTTTGTTTCCATCATAATTTTAAGTTTATTATTGCTATCCATCCCTGAACATATTTGTGTCGTTAACCTTACTACTTACCTTTATTCTTTTAATGTTGCAATTCTGTTATCTGTGACACCTCTAATAGCTACCATCGGATGTCTGCTATGTGTCAGACAGAGATAACTAATATCTCATTTCTTCCTCAAAACAGCCTCAGTGTTTTACAGACACAGAGAATAAGGCCTGGCATAGTTAGAATTGCCCAAACTCATGAGTGGCACGGCTAGGGTTTGAACCTCAGTCTAACTCCACACACATGGTCTTTCCTTCTCATCGTCATCCTCTTTACCTTCCATCTCAGCATAAATGGCACTTTCTGCAGTTAATCCCCTCCAACTGGTTTAGTTTCTCCTCCTATGCATTCCCATAGCAACCGGTACTTCCTCTATCTTAGCATTTATTCATTCCTTTCATTTTGCTGATTTTATCCAGTACATGGGTTACTGAGTACCTAACTATATGCCCGGCACTGTGCATAATATCCTTAGCTGGATGATAGGAAGTGATGGCAGGAAGTATTGGCATCATCTGCATACTATGCTACTCCCACCTCCCAACTCCAAGGTCAGGACGAGTGGCTGTGACAGGGTCTCCTCTGTATTCCCAGTACAAGGCATAGCATCTAGCACACGGTAGGGGCTCACCAAACAGTTTCTGAATAAATTTTTGTGCTAACATGGTTTTGGTTGTAACTTGTTGAGAAAGCAGGGTTCATGTCTAAATAACTCCTAGAAAAATGCTTAGTAAAATGCCACATAAAAGTAGCATTGAATGAATGTTGAATTGCCATCTTATTTTCTAAGACTATACTCTGGCTGAGGTCCCACTGATGAGCCATGTTTGTTTTGTGCTTCTGAAAAATAGAAAATCGATCTGTTTAGTTCATGCTGTAAGTCCTGAAGTCATGCTGTTTCCGTGCGAAACCGGCCGAGCTCTGTCTGAACTCTCACCAGCCTGCGGATTAGGAGGTCGTGTCAAGTGATAAAGTGTTCAGGGTGACGTGGCCGTGAAGGCCTATTCTGGGCTGCAAGCAGGGAGGGAGATCTCTTACACTTTGGAGTGTGTGGGTAAGTCCAGATCCAAGATAAGCAACCCAGCTTAGATGCCCTCATTTCAGATAAAGAGGTTGAGAAGATGGAAATGGTTCATGACCATATGACTTCAATGACTCCGGGGTTTCATAATATGTCTTCTACAGAAAGAGTAGATAATTCCCTATTTTGCCCAAGGAGAGAATATTTAAGTGTGTATGATGGCTGTCCCTGGCAGGCTGGCTTCTATCTCATTCTGCATTTAGTAGCTCTTGTCTTTGAGTAGAGGCAGGCAAGGGGAATACCGTGGTGTTCACTCTCTTCTAACTGGCATTCACGCACATTCAGAGTGTTGACGCCACTGCATTTGGTTACAAATATGATACTATCTTCACTAGGCTGGGATAATTTTCATTGTATCAACCCAGAACACAGTTTCTATAACTATCCTGTTAGGGTTGATGGCATTTCTCAAGGCAAAGCTGGATGGGCAACCATAGTCATTCTACTCAAACTTTCGTTAAGATGTAGACTACCTAAATCCCCTCAGCAAGAGTCTCTCACTAATTAGCAAAAATATTCCTTACTACTCATCACAGGAGGATGAGGAAGAGGAAGCTTACTTATATACTGGTGGTCAGCAAAGCCCTTTTTCTAAAGCAGTGAGACTGTGAACCAGTAGGGAGCAGTGTATATTACAGGTACTCTGTAGCTCAAGTGGTCTCAAAAGGAATCATCTGGCAGATTTTATACCCAAAATGCACACCATTTCCAAGTATCAGTCTGAGTAGTGTCAAGCTAAATACTTGGATTTTTGCCTAGTAAAAAAATTTTGCTTTTGCTAGCCTTTTAGGATATTGGGGAAATCGATGCTTAGATAATTCTTCAGAATATGTATTTAATAATATTTATAGATATGAATATATAAAATAATTCTGTTTCCTCTTTATACCTCATTAGGTGGGTTTCACAGGACTTTTCCTGGCTTCCAGCCTAACTCCCTAGAAGGGCTGGTGCTTATCTGATGAGCCCATGTAGTTTATGCAGCTTTCTGGAAGGTAATCTATAGTCTATTGATTGCATTGGGGCCTGCCTCTACCATTTGTAGCAGGTACATTTCAGCAGCCTTTAGGGTATAGCAAAGTGAAAGAGAAAAGCACCTGCTTATGCATAAAAATAGGTAAACTGAGTGAGAGAGAGAGAGAGAGACCATGCCCCTCCAAAAGGTGAGATGCCCATTACCTGTGTACTAAGAGGATTGAGCCTGACATTATAAAAATCATTATTCTTGGCTGAAGGGTGTCATCCAAGAGCCAAGTGCTATTTCAGTCTAGATTCCCTGCCATTCAGTCATTAGGTTTAGGCTGGCAAGCAAAGAGGCATATTTTTGCCCCTGGGACTTTTGAAGATGACTGAGATTGCTACACCAAGAGTCTAGAGATGATATTCAACCACAGATACGGCCAAGGATTCGATCTGGAGTTGTTGAGGGAGAGGAGAGAGGTGGGGGAAGGGTAAAGTTTTAGAAGCCAAGATTGTTCTCATCTCAAATCCAGTCTTATTGATGCCAGGGCTCCTAGAAATATCTTCACTGACCAAATTAATGCTTTTTAGAAGATTGGGCCCCTTTATAGCACTCTAAGAATTTTACAATAAATAGGCAGAGAGGTAGCCAAGCCAATGACCCATCACTAAGGAGAGATTGGATTACAATTCAGATTTCAGGGTTTCCAGCCAAACTTATAATATTATCTCTCAATTTTCCATTAATGTTCGAAAAGTCAAGATCCACTTCAGTTTCAGGCTTTCGGATTTTTAAAATTATTTTAGCTATTTAGAGTCTAAAGGTTTAGGATAAGGAGAGGGAGAAGCAAATATCCTCATATCATTATTCCCATTTCATGGGTGGGAAATGACGACATACTTTTCCCAAGAAGGTTGCCATAGCACCAAGAATAGAATCTAAGTCTCTCAACCCAGCTGCTGTGAGGGAAAAGGAGCTAATACGTATGAACTGCCTCGAATTCATTCAAAGAGTGGGTTTGTATAAATCTGAGGTGTCATTAACAATAATCATACCCTTGCATCTTGGTTTCCCCCATTATTAACTAATGACAGCACAGTAAGGAAGAGTTTCCAACCTGATGCGATTAAATTCACTTGAACATTTGTAAAAGAGATAAGAGTTTCAAAAGTGCTGAGTGTGCAGAATTAATAAAATTAAAAGGACACAGACATATTTTGAGGCATATTTTGGGGTCCAAGATGCAGCGGTGGTGTCCGGATTCCTGCTGAGATTAAAAGAGCAAGGAACAGAGAGCACTGGGGGTGGGTATGGGAAGGTGGTGGGTGGGGCAGGGGAGTTGAAGAATATTTTAAAGGTGGAAACTGCTACCTCGGAGATTTTAAATTGGGGCATATTTGATACTTTTCAAGGAGTCTCTCCATACTACAAATAGCAATGACATAAATACCAGAGAGAATTGTGCCAAAGGATCCCAGGTTTGCCCTCTGGGGCCTGCTGCTTTGCCCCTCATGACTGCTGGACTGCATGCTCCATGGCAGTGGCTAGCACACTGCAGACCGACTATAGTTTGCAACCAACCTGCCCTGCAACATCCGTGAGAGTTAAGTAAAAATTTTTGACATCCTTAACCCTTTAAAGAGTCACTGTGATGTTATAACTATGAAATCAATTCTGGACTGCTCCATGTTTGAGCCCATGGGTCTACATGCTTAGCTCTGTATGGTACTTATATGCACTGGATGAGCACGTGTTGATTTTGAGTCTGGGGGGGGGTGGCATGGGCAATATACATAACCTTAACATTTGTACCCCCTTAATATGCTGAAATAAAAAAATAAAAATAAATGAACTCGAGTCTACTGATGCTTAACACTGTGCCCGCCATACTATGGTGGTTTGCAAGTTTATTCTGTTTATTCTCTGGGAATTTCATATAATCCAGGGCTGTATTGTTATGGAGCACAGACCAATCAGCTGACTGAGCACAGATAAGCAATCTTTAATTGATGATTTTCCTTGCCTGTCATGAGCTTACTTACCTGAAATCCACATCTTATAATTTATGAAAAAGTGAGAAAAGTTCTAAGGCAAGGAAGGAGGAAAAGTACTTTGAAAATAAAATGAAACTCTGGCTGGTGTTCAGATTCTCTTTAAAATGTTAACAGTGCTTTGGGTGCTTGTAGTAAACATTTAGGGGTCTGCCTGTCAATGTCTTTTTAAAAACAAAGTAAACAGAGAAAACAGATTCGGAGATCAAACTAGGGGAGGAAATCATTGGTGAGTGATATCCTTACCCCAACTAATCTACACACACAGATATATCTTTCTGAGCCCTGTTGACTTGCTTTCCACAGTGCAGTAAGGACGAACTGAAGTATTGGGAAAGCAGTTTTGTTCAGAAAATTCATAGAGAACTGGTGAAGTGTCTGAAGACTGAGGCAGGGCGTAGAGATGAAGGAAGAATCCCACATATTATTTGTCTTCTGTTGAAAAGAGGGAAAGATTAACCTGGAAAATACCAATGCATAACATGAACTTCTCTACCCTGATAAGAAAGGAGACAGAGAGAGAATGCAGGAGAATTATTAGCAGATCTGCTCCATCTTCTTTAACTCATTTGGCTGATCTCAGCCTCCCCTTCCCCGCTCAACACTGTAGATGCATCTTACCCAGGACATGCTGCACTTGATTGTGATCATGATATATCCCCCTGCAATTGCAGCCCATTAGATAATGACTGGCACAATGTAAACTCTCAGTAAATGTTGAATACAATATGAGTTAAGTCAACTTGAGGATAAAATTTAAGAGCTATAAGATAAAGTGCAAAGTGTAACCATGTCCAAAATAAACAAGGAAAAGTGAGAGTTCAATTAGATCCAGATCCGGGGTTGGGTCTTATGGGACAGGAAGGGGGCAAAGAAGAAAGTTTTGCCAGCTGAGTTATGCACACAGCATTGGAATCTGGCCCTGGGGAAAACCAAAGGCTGACATATTCTTGTCTGGTCTCCTTACTTGAACTTCAGTTTCTATTTCTGGTTATAATGACCCAATAGAAGGAATATAGAACTGAAAGTTAAGAGACATGGGTTCTCCACTTAGCTTTGTCATGGTGACCTTGGACAAGACATTTCATCTCTCAGCCCCTTAGCCCCATCAACTATAAAATGAGAGGACTTGGCTAGCTGAACTCTCAAGTTCCCTCCAGGGAAATTCTAGAATTGCATAGTCCTTCTGGTTGGTCTAGATTTCATTCTCTTACAAGAATATTTCTTAACAGTTATGATATAGATAGAATTTGGATTAGGAAATAAACAGAGACCATTTTAGCTCATGTTGAAAACAATTTAGAGTCTGAATATACAAAACAAGAGAAGCAAGGGTCTCAGCATGGTGGAATGAACCACGGCAGACTGGGTCATGAAAAGGGCATTCCCATTTAGCTAGCTACACATCTCCTGATATTTGAGTGGAACAAAGGCATTTTGACAATATTCTTGGGCAATAAAAAAGCATATTGTTGGAAAGAGAAAAGAATTTTATTCATCCCATTTCATAGAAAAGGAAACTAAAGTCCAGAAAGGACAGATAATGCACTCAAGGTCACACTGTAAAGATGAAGTCAGACCCCATACCCAGGTATCCTGACTCCCACCCAAATTGTCTGAATTTGTCACACACACACAAAAAAAATGACCAGTATTTCCAATGAACATGGTGCCTCAGCCCAGTGAAACTGTGTAGTCTTTGGGCCAATTTGCTGTCATGATCCCTGCTGAAATCAGACCTGCTAAGAATGTCTATAAAGTTTATTCTTAGAGAAAGTTACTCTGTCAATGACCTAGAGAGACTCCTTAGAAGATTTCCTATAGTCAGACATTTCCACTGGCCTTGGGTCAGGAAATCTGGATCCATTCCATTGTGTGTCACTTTTAGGCTTTTGCACATCAAGTTTCTTCTTTAGAAGACAAGAAAGTTTTAAGAGAAACTTAAGATATAAAATGATCCCAGATCAATATATATGAAATAGTATTGGAAGAGTTTTTGCCTAGCATTACTAATTAGCTAAAGAAATTATTCTTATCTACTTTTTAAATTTGTGTGTATATGTATACACACATTTTTATATATAAAATATATTTAACATATATTAAAATGTATATAATAATGTGTTTTATACACATACACACTATTCTAGTACAAATTATGTATGTGTATATGTGTATGTGTCTATATGTATAGTGTGTATGTATATATGTTTTATGATAGATATATATATATTTATATCTCTCCAGTTTAGCTGGGAAATCTGTTTCAAAATCAACTCCTGCTCTCTCTTCGGACTTGATATATAGCCAAGCAAGCCATTCTCGATTAACACAGCTTCCCTCCTGGGAAAAGTCACAGAATAACATTATTGATTTCCCTTTACCCTTCTCCACATTTCTCTACTGAAATGTTATCTGAACTCTTAAATGTAAAAGTGAAAGGAAATGAAAATAAAAATGAAGAGCTTTTCTTCTTTAGGACTATGTTGATTATACTTTTGTTATTTTCTAAAAATACTTTTTTGAAGAACTGGGCGCCCATGTTGGATATCTATGTAGTGAAGAACAGAGACGATGACATGCTTTGCAAGGTTTTCAGGCAACAGATTTTTTACACTGAAATCTGTGCTTTACACACAATGCTGGACTCAGTACTACGTAAACCTATTCTCATTCTCTTATGATTTAGCCAGCCATCTTTGAAAACCACCAAGACTTTTGGCAAATAGTCCCTCCAATGTCCCTCCAATTGGAAAATAGTCCCTCCTTTCTTTCCTACCTTGAAAGAGGTAGGAAAATTTTGTTTGTTTTTAACATGCAGAAAATTCTTTACTTATCAAAGTTTCAGGATCACAGATGCAATTTATGTTTCTCTGACTAAATTTTATAAATCCAAAAAGGTTCTCCACGCAGCATTTTTCTACCTGGAGCTTACTGGAGCTCACTGGGGAAGAATAACTCAGAGCCTCACTCTTGCTCTCCCTGCAGCTTCTGAGCTGCCCTGTGGGATCATTTCTGATGGTGGGCAGGGATGGGTCAGGGTAGTGGCAAAAAAACAGAAAAGGGGATACTGAAGTGTCTTAAACTAAAAGCTCTAAAAACACCTTTTCCATTTCCTTCCTCTTTTTTCCCTACAGATTTAGTTCTACTGACTCTAACAACTGAGTTCATAAAAGACTAGTGGAACTATTGGAATTTCTATTTCCTTCAGTTCATATATTTTTAGCATCCACAGGTTTTCTGTTTTGTTTTGTTTTGTAAAAGGAAAGAAAGGATTGACTTATTTGCAACACAATTTGATTCTTCACTTTAAGCAAATAAAGATGCCAGTGAAATAAACGGATTGTGTTATTTAAAACGGAAAGCTTATGTGAACCACCACTCAGAAATGAGCTTTAAAGAACTACAGAAAGAAAATGAAAACCCCGTGACTAAACAAGGCTATTATGATGCCGAATGCTGAGTGTACAACTTAGTAGAGTAATTATTAACAATATGAAAAATATCTACTTCCAGTGTACAAATGAAATCCACTCAAATCTGCAAAGGACAGTGGCATGCTATGCTGCCCTGAGGTTTAAACACAGAGCTTTTTTTTCTTTTTTCATGAATTTGCAAGCTTAGGTTTAATTAAATGCCATTTTATTATTAACTAGGCAGTTTATCTTTTTTCATTTTATTGTTTCTCCGCACAATTTGAACCAAAGTTGGAAGAGTTATGGGTAAAAGGGGATAGAGAAGCATGCTAAGAATTGGGTCATCTTGTTGAAATCAAGTTCCCTTCTGTGTCATGCAGCAAGAATAATGGGGGAAATCTGCCCTAATATCTTGCTGTATCTGTCCCAACTCACTCTTTTCACAGGGCCTCTGCAGGGGGATTACGCAACAATGCAATTTGCATCCTGCTTAAATAGGAAGGTCTCTGGAGCACATTTCCAGGAACAGCCCTCTTCACAGCAGAGGAGCCAAGACTGTACCTTGTAAGAGGAAACATTGTTTCCTTAGGCAATATAGGTTCTTCGTTGGAACCCAAAAGAGTGCTCCAGTTGCAGCCATCGTTTTGCCTCTGGAAAAATGGAACTGCCAGAGGCTCTTCCTAACCAGGCAGTGTAGAACATACACTCAGCTTCTAGGATGTAATAGAAAGATATTTCCTGGCCTTCTGTGGCATCCAGCTGGAACAAATTTACAATTTGAAGCTACCATGTAAGAAAGTCCAGAATTTAACACCCATCCATTCATTCCATAAGTTTTTAGAAGGCAGTTCTCATATGTACTGTGCTTTTGCCTATGCACCCTGTTGGGTGGGAAGAAAAAAGTGGTATCCTGCCCTTCCTTTCTTCCCAGCTCCTACTATTCCTGGAATTTCCCTTGATACCAAGTGGCTACTCAGAAAAAATCCTCAACTGAAAACACCTTCCAAGGGGTCATGTATTTATTCCACCCTCTTCTGTGTTATCTCCATATGGAATGTCATCTGACCCAAGCTTGAATGAATAAACATTATTAATTAACTGTAAGTCTCAACAGTGTCCTTCTCTCAAAGAGTTTGATGCACAGACCACAAGAACGCTGCATCTACAACCTAAAAGTGGGGAAGATCCCTATGTTGATTTCTGAAGCACAAAAGGCAGGGAAGGTTTTTAGACTTTTTGTCCCTATTATGAACAGATCTAAGAGTACTTGCTTTATTTCTTAGAAAGAACCTAGAGCTGTGGATGCCTAAGGGAGTCATTCCAAGCGAGGCTAGAATATCAATAGAGAGAATTGATCCAGCTCTCTTGTCTGGTGCTTATAATACATGAAGGCATTACTGACATCATGGCAGGCCAAAGGGACAGAGCGGTGTGAACTAAGTCCTCTCCTCCGTGATCCTGTCCACAGTACTATACACAAACAAATACACAAAATGCTATTACTCTTTCTTCTTGACCTTGGGAAGACTTCAGAAACATCTGGTTTCAATTGATAGACTGGAATCATAGAAAAACTTTAATCTTGATTTCTTTCCTAGTTTTTTTGACTGAGGTGCATATGTAAAATGGAATATTAGTTACATTTCTAATTGGGAAAAACCTAGTAAGCATAGGGTGACCTAGATCTAGGTCTAGATCGAGGACCTATACTCGGTCTTGCAGAGTACAGTTGTGTTGTGAGAGAAAAGATCCTAAAGGGAGAAATTTCTGAGTTAGCAGCAGCAGAGAGGTTATATGATCGGGTCTGGTGTTTCGCATAGCCTCTATCAATGCACAGTAAGAAACGTGTCTTGCATAAATTAGCCCACAGACATTTCTAAATAGGACCAATATGTAACATATACAAATGTAAGATCAGCTGTAAGTAAAGATCCTCTCCTTTCACACCAAGCTATTGGAGATTGTTATCATTATCATGGCCTTGGCCGCTTGACTTCACTTAATACTGAGTAGGAACTCAAGAACCAACGATGTTCCCAATTAACCACAACCATAATGGTAGCTTCTGATACCATCCAAAGAATGTCAAGGCTGACATAGAATAGTGGGAAGACAACAGGGAATTACGTAGCCTACTTTGAGAACAGAGTCTATTTTGGATATTTAACGCTCCTTCTGTATTTTTCACGCTAGAGGCAGAACAAATATCCAGGGAACACTTTCGAAATTTCTAAACTTTCAGAGGGACTTGGAACACTCAATTAGAGGAACCACAGAATGTTCTACTCTAGCAAAGTTTAAAGGCAACTTAGGAAAATCCATCAAGCGTCTTATAGACAACTGAATGGACAAAAGGACAACAGAAACCAAGAATGTGGATAATGGAATTACTGAATATGGATTTGAAACACAAATCTACTACTTAATAACTCTGTGAACTCAGGCAAAGTATATAACCTTCCTGAACCTCAGATTCTTGATCTGTAAAATGGGGATAATAATATCTTTATGCCTACTTATTTGGGGGGCTAAATGAAAAATGGGATATATTTATCCCAGGTCTGGCACTTAGTGAGCACTCAGCAATGTTGCCTCTCCTATTTCCCTTTATTGATGCACGCTTTCCAGATTTCCATTTAACCTCCCTTCTCTGAGTCCATAGAAAACTGATCTGCTGTACTGACTGGAAAATATACTCAGTTTAACCATTTAAAAAGTTTATTCTAGATATGAGACATATGAGGAATATGAACATTAAATAATATATGCCATTGTTGTGAAAGATGCTCATAACCTACTGAGAAAGTGAGAAATATAAGTGTGTGACTATCAATGAGACAATGCTAAGTAGAATAATTTGGTTACTTAAATGTTTGAGAGAGTGGTAATCTATTATGTGCCAGTCACCACACAAGGTGGCAGAGACTCAAAGATACACAGGATGCAGCCATTGAGCTTCAGGGCCCTTCAGTTAGTACAGGAAGGGACATATGAACATACCTCAATAGCAGGTAGACAGTACAAATGGTACCGGGTGAAAGAGTTAAACAAAGGATGAGAAATCACTTCTGTCAGAAGTGTCAGGGAAGGTTTCACAGAGGAGACAATTTCTAGGCTAGATATATAAAAAAATAAGAAGGTTAGTAACTTAGCTAAAATGGACAAATTCCTTGAAAAATATAACTTACTAAAACTGACACAGACAAAAACAGAAAACCTAAATAGCACTATATTTATTAGAGCAATTCAGTTCATTATCTAAATCTTCCAAGAGAAGATTTTTTTTCCAGAGAAATGTCTGGGAAGATTCTTCTCAGAGAAATTTTTTCCCAGAGAAAATTCTAGATCCAAATGGTATCACTGGTGATTTCTATCAAATATTCAAGTAAAAAAAAATGGCACTAATCAAGTTCTTTCAGAAAATTGAGGAAGAGGGAATACTTCCCAACCTCTTTTTTTAAAAGCCAAATCAGGCAAATAAATTACATGACAATTACAAACCAATATCTTACATGAACATAGATGTAAAAATCTAGAACAAAATTTTAATCAAGTCTAGGAGCATACCAAAAAAAAAAAAAAAATCATGATCACTTAAGGTTTATTCCAGAAACATAAGATTGGTTTTATATTTTAAAATCAATCAATGGAATTCACTATTTCAATGAAATAAATGAGAAAAACCATATCAACATTTCAATACATGCAGAAAAATTAGTTGATAAAACTAAACATTCATGATAAACAAAAACACTTCTCAGCATATAAGAATAGAGGATATTTTCTCAATCTGATAAATGGCTTTCTACAAAAAAATCTATTGTTAACATCATAGTTAATGGTGAACTACAAAATGGATTTCCTCTAAGACTGCAAATAGGCAAAGGTGCCTGCTCTTACCACTTCTATTCAACATTGCACTAGACATCTTAGGCATTGTAATAAAGCAAGAAAAATAAAAGGCATAAATAGAGAAAGAGGTAAAATTGCCTCTATTTGTAAGTAGTGTGGTTGTTTATGCAAGTAGAAAATCTTAAAGGAATCTACATAACAAGGAGTAGAATTAATAACTCCGTTTAGTAAAATCACAAGATGTAAGATTAATATGGACAAGTCAATTATATTTTTATATACTAGAAGCACATAATAGGAAATGAAATAGAAAAAAATCCACTTGTAATAGCATCATAAAACATAAAACACTTAGAAATAAAATTTTCAAAAATATGAATGAGTTGAATTGTGGCTTCCAAAAGATATGTCTACTTGGAACCTCAGAATAGTACTTTTTTTTTTTTTTAATAAAAGGTTTTTGCAGATGTAATTAATGTATGTAAGGATCTTGCGATGAGACCATCTTGGATAAGGGTGGGCCCCAAATCCAATTACAGTGTCCTTATAAGAGACAGAAAAGAAGAAGACAATGAAACACAGAAGGAGACCATGTGAACAAGTGAAGGGAGAAGCAGAGATTGCAATGATGTGTCTACAAGGCAAAGATGCCCAAGGATTGCTGGCAGATACCAGAATTTAGGAGAAAGGCATGGAATAGGTTCTCCCTTGGAGCCTCCAGAAAGAATCAACCCTGACAACACCTTGACTTTGGACTTTTGGCTTCCTAAACTGTGAAAATAAATTTCTGTTGTTTTAAATGACTCAGGTTATGGTAATCTGTTACAGCAGTTCTAGGAAATAATACAAAATATAAGACCTTTATAGTGAAAATAGCAAACTATTGCTGCGGTAAGTTAAAAAATCTACAAAAATGCAGAGATATACCAGGTTCATAGACTAGAAGACTCCAGTATTATTAAGATGTCAATTCTACTCAAATTGAGCTATTTATTCAAAGTGGTTCCAACCAAAGTTTTGGCATTTTGTTTTTGTTTTTGTTTTCTGTAGAAATTGATGTCTTAATTTTAAAATCTATATGGAAATACAGTTTCTAGAATTTTCAAAGTAATTTAAAAAGAATGGAGATTTAATACAACTTTATTTCAAGATTTACTATACGGGTACAGTAATAAAGACAGTGTGGTATTAGGGAAAAGGATGGACAAACAGATCAATGGAACAGAATAGAGTCCAAAAATAGACCCATACTGATACAGTCAATTGATTTTTTGACAAAAGTGCCAAGGCAACTCAATGGGAGGAAAAGTCATTTCAATAAATGGTGCTAGAACAATTGGAGGACTATACAGAAAAGAATGAATACTGACCCTTATCTAACGTCAAACACAAAACAATTAACTCAAAGTAAATAATGGACATTAATATAAAAACTAAAACTCTAAATCTTCTAGAAGGAAACATAGTTGAAAATCTTTACAACTCTGGGGGTGGGCAAAGATAACAAAGATAAGACACAAAAACAAAGAACCAAAAGAAAAAAAATTGATAAATTGGACTTGCTCAAAATTTAAAATGTTTGCTCTTTAAAAGTCACCATTAAGAAAATAAATATATACATAAGGAATTGAGAGAAAATATTTGCAATACATACAATATGACAGATTTATATTTGGTACATACAAAACTTTCTTATAACTCAATAATAATGAGACAAACAGCATAATAAAAAAGAAAAAGATTTAAACAAACATTTCACAGAATAAGATATACAAATAGTCAATAAATACATGAAACGATGCTCAAATCAGTCATCAGTAAATTAAAATCACAATGAGATACGACTACATACCGAATAGAATGGCTAAAATTAAACAGACTGACAGATAACAAGTTTTGAAAAGACTATGAAGAATGCTCAGTGGGAATGTAAAATGGTCAACAACCTTGGATATGTGTTTCTTATAAAGTTGAATATGCATTTAACACATGAGCTAGCAATTCTACTCCTACAGTCTACCAAAGAGAAAAGAAGACATATGTCCACACAAAGCTGTATACACTAATGTTGACATTATTCACCATAACAAAGAACTGGGAATAACTCCAATGTCCATCAACTGGTGAATGGATAAATGATTCCATACTACAATGAAATACTACTCAGCGATGAAAAGGAACAAACTGCAACAACACGGATGAGTCTCAAAATCATTATATGGAATGAAAGAAACCAGACATGAAAGACATACTATTTGGTTCCATTTACATAAAACTATAGAAAATTCACACTAATCTATAGAGGCAAAAGCAGACCAGTGGTTATCTAGGGCCAGAACCAAAAGGAGAGATGAACTGCAAAGGAATTCAAGGAAGCTTTTGGGGGTGACGAAGATGCCCTGTATTTTGATGGTCATGGTTGTTTTATGAATGTTAGACCTGTCAAAATTCATCAATTGTATACTCTATATTGATGCAGTAGTCTTTGCATGTAAATTGTATCTCACACCTCACGTGAGCTTTATCACTTTTCCATGTTCTGCTTTATACTGGCAAAGAACTTTGTGATAGAGAGGGGGATCTAGGTTGCTTTTTAATTTTTGTTGGTAGACAAACTTCTTTATTCTAGATCAGGGTCAGCGATCTATACCCTTGAGCCAAATCCAGCCTGCCCTCTCTTTTATTGGAATAAAATCACACCCATTTGTTTACTCTTGTCTACAGCTGCTTTGTTTACTACCACAGCTGAGTTGAGTGGTTGCAACAGAGATCAAATGGCTCACAAAGCCTAAAATATTTGCTCTTTGGTCCATTACAGATAAAGTTCAGTGGCCCCTTGCTGTGGAGAATACAAAGTTAGATGTGGACATGGAATATCTGTATGAATGTAAAAAGGGAAGTCTGCTTACAAGAATGAGTAAAAATGGCACATTGGACTTAAAAAAAAATCTATGTCCGTCAATATGAATTGACACGACAACAACAACAACAATAAATGGAGACAGAGTCAAATATATTTAAACTCTGGGTCCTCAAACCACCTTGTATTAATCAATCCTATTAGAACCAAAAGCTTTAGGGAGGTGGGCTAAAGAGAGGAAGTACTTTCTCAGCCCAAAAATACCCTGCCAAATTTCCGTTTCTTGGGCATACAATAAATGGAATCAATTTTCCTTGCTAGTCACAAGGCAAAAAACTGTAGCCCAGTTTATTGAATAATTAATTGTCAAACTATGTTCAAATCCAGATTTTCTTCAAATACAGTGAAATCCACTCAGGTAAGGCTGTGGAGGGCGTAATGCACGGTAGTGCAAAGAACTCAGGCTGGGGGATCTTGGCTCTGTTGTGATGACTGATTGTGTGATGTCGAGTAAGTCGCCTAACCTCTCAAACCATGGCCTCTTCCTCTGCAACATGGAAATAACATTTCCTTAGTTATGAAGTTATTGGGAAGTTTAAATGTGGAATGTAAACAACCCAAAGCACAAAGCAGCCACTCAGTAAAAATTCTTCCCCATCCCTTTGCAGTTAGGATGGATGTTATCTCAACATCCGAAGGTGATATTGACTGCCACTGTTCTAGAAAATCTTTTTAGGTATTTGTTTGAGGGAAGAGATTAACTAATTTTTAGATTTGGCTTTAATTTTATTTTTACCTAGATACATGCTCTTTGTCTCTTCCTAGAGAAGTATGTTGTACTTCTAAGTATTGTGAAATACCTGCTGTGTTTTCCTAATACCTCCATATTCCTTATACTGATTATGCAAGCATTTACAAAAGTAATTTAAAAATCATTTGCTTGGAGGGAAAAAAGCTTTCTAGAAAGTTTTTTTTTTCTATTTGTGGTGTTATCAGTATCCTTTTTAGAATTAAATACTCCCATCTTTCTTGAAACCATTTCACCAAGATAAGAGAAAGTCTTTTCAAATACTGCAACCCATTTCATAATTGTATGGAAGAAATTGTGCAAGGAACTTAGAAACGCTAAGTTCAGTTTTAGCATGCCACTTAAATAGGATCAACTCAGAGACCATCCTTGTATCTCTGTTGTCTCATTGAGGCACCGGATTCATCTCTGGACTTCTATGTGAGTATGATGATCCTGACCTCAAAGCCACCTGTGCCAGCAAACAGCATAAAACGAAGCAAAGGGAAAATCTCCCATCCCTAAGACTGATTTCCAGCTTTGCTTGTTCATATATCCACATTTATCACCTGCGTTTAGAATTTGAAACCCTACTTATTTGCTTAGACTTGCTCCTCTCTTGTAAATTACGCCTCTGTAGTTGAACCTTAGTCTGCTGCCACCAAACTCTTCCTGCTTAATTAAACTTCCAGTCTGGTCTCTTCCAGACAGCCCTGGCGTGTTGTTGGCCATATCGCAGCATGATACCGAGCCCTTCGTACTCCCTGGGTTCTGGTTTAACCAGGTGTAAAATGGGAATGTTGTATTCTCAGGCACTCTGCACAGACGCACTACAGACAAATAAAAAGGAGATACAGACACTCTTCTAATCTGCAAGCGGAACAGATTATTTTCTTGCTGACCTTACTAGAGGCAATCTGAATGGTGGGTTTAATCAAACCGTTTCTATATCATTTTAGAATAGCCAATCTAGAAGTTATCATGAATTTTCAATATTAAAATATGTTTTCTTTAAAATAGGTGGCACGGAGAAGGGAGAGTATTGCCACATGAGTATATCTAGAAGAACCTAAAAATAGCAAATGAAGAAAAGAAAGCTCCATATCACCTGACACATGAAAAGCTCACCTGAATACTGATAGGAACTCACAAATCACCAGCAAGACAGCTCAGCACAAAACCTGAAACTGTGAGCCAATCATGGCACTTCTTAATCTTTCAGTAAGAAAAGACAGCTGTGATTTTCAAAGTGACTCTTTCCCGTTTCTGTCTGCACGCAAAGGTGTGTGCCTGGCTTACTCCTCAGTACTCAGCTCTCTTGAGCACCGTTCTGTGACTCATTGGGGACAGCAATGCTCAGCACCGAAAACGACGGTATTCCCAGTTAGGGGGATGAAAACCACTCTGCTCTGGTTTAAGAAAATGGTCTCCAGTGAAATTAATGAAATGGCATATGTACATGTATACATTTTGGGGAAGGAACTCAAGACAGGTATAGGATATTTTTGTTTTCATGATGTCATATTAAGCTCAATTTTTATGTTATTAAGATTGATTACAGGAAATTCTACCATTTCTCCACTCTCCAGGCATGAGACTTTGCTTTCTATCCCTAAATTATGTTGCTAACTTGTGACCTTTAGTGTAACTGTAGAAAGTTGCCCTCCCTTACCCCAGAGGTCAGTACCTCTCCCCCCTCAACTTCCTAGAGCCCAGCCTAGAATGCAGAAGTGAGCAAATAAAACACTTTTGACCACTCAAAGTAGTAATCCGTGTGTCTCCACAATAGAGTGATGCCCCTCTCTTTATAGCCCCCCTCAGAACTGTAGCTCGACTCCTTTCGTTTATGATTTATAACAATTTTGGTTAACTTTTTCCCCAGGCGCAGCCAACTGCAAGTGCATTGGGGAGAGCAGCTGAGGAGCGGGCACAGGAAGAGCAGGAAAAGCCACTGCCAGCAGCTGAATACAGAATACAGCCCGAAAGGCCAAACCGCAGACAAAGACTTCTGAGAGCACAGAATGCAAGGACGGCAGTTCATAATGGTGACCCTTAGCCATCAAGTGGGTTAGGTGCAGAAGTGGGTAGGTGCATCAAGTGGGTTAGGTGCAGAAGTGGGTAGGTGCATCAAGTGGGTTAGGTGCAGAAGTGGGTAGGTGCATCAAGTGGGTTAGGTGCAGAAGTGGGTAGGTGCATCAAGTGGGTTAGGTGCAGAAGTGGGTAGGTGCATCAAGTGGGTTAGGTGCAGAAGTGGGTAGGTGCATCAAGTGGGTTAGGTGTATTTAGAGACTGAAAAGGCAGAAGTTGTTGTGATGCCTGAATAGGTGAGCTTTTGTTCTTAGAAAAATTTACTTATATGGGAGATTTTTCTTCCTTGATAAAATAGGGATAGCTGAGGCATTGCTAATGTAATTGAAGAGGTGCTCATTTAAGCACTTTTATTTGGTCATTTTACATTATTTTCTCTCGTGTTCTTGAGTGAAGAGTCTATATACCCAGAGAGGGCAGGCCCATGTGACTTTTGCCCAGTGTGTGTATACTTTGCATCAGCACAATCAGGTGCTTAATGAATGCTGGTGATGATCATGATCAAGTGCTTAATAACAGGGTCTTCTCTAGAGGCTGATTAATGGGGCTTCAAGTTGACATCTTTTCATTCTCTTTTTGTACTCATTTTTGGGGGTGTGTGGAGATAGAAGGACTATAAAATGGAATAGCCATTGAAAGAAAAATTTAGAAAGGCTGTTCTATTTAGAAGTAGGTAGAGAGCTTTGACAAACTTTTTGCTGATGTTTAAATAGTATATCCAAGATTTTATTCCTATGACTCATTCTATGATTTGGAAATATTTTATCTTAGCCAACCTCCATTTCCAAGATTTTCACAACCACACTTGCATTTGCAACATCTGAACTAAATCTGCCAAGTTAGGTGGTACTTGGTTCAGTCAGAACAATTATTTATTACTTTATTTTTATTTTTATTTTATTTCAGCATATTATAGGGGTACAAATGTTAAAGTTACTATATTGCCATTGCCCCTGCCCCCCACCTCGAGTCAGAGCTTCAAGTGTGACAATCCCCCAAACGTTGCACATCTCACTCATGTTTGTATATACCCATCCCCTCCTCCCCCCTTACCCGTCACCCAATAAATGTTATTCCTATATGTCCACTTAGGTGTTGATCTGTTAATATCAATTTGCTGGTGAGTACATTAAGCTACCCATGTACTAAGAAACCAAGAGGTGCTGAGAGCTATTGTGATCCTACAGCTCTGCCACGCCACACACGAGGCTATTTAAGTGTCCCTTAAATACAGCATTCCATAGAAACCTTTCTCTCTATGCTAATGGATGGGGACTCTTCAGTCTTAGACTCTAATCTACCAGTTACTCTTGTCTCTCCTTACCATTAAGTCAAGCACAAAAACAGTAAAACTGACCTCACCCTAAGTAGTACTACTGACCGATTCCCTTGTTGTGATCCACTGTGCCATCATTCTTCCAGATTTACATTGGGGGGGGGGTTGTCTTTGATTTGCCCCTCCTCCTCCTTCCCCAAATCCATTTTTAGTGGCAAAGCCCTATTGCTCTTCTGGGCAGCACGTGTCTTTTACCCACCCCCTCCTCTCTGCTGTTCACTATTGTCTTCTCTAAATTCCTTGCCTCCTCACCTATTGGATAACTCTAGAAGCTTCCTTACCAGCCTCCTCCTCTCTCATCACTTCCTCCTCTAGGCCACCTGGAATTCCATGAACAGAATAATCTGCTGTAAATTCTGCCTTTAATTTGTCATGTCCTAGCCCCAAACCTTCATTGGCAACGTATCTCATACCATTTCATATCTATGAGGCTGTGAAATGTGAGAAAACTCCACAAGCAGGAAAACATTATAGAATTGTCGTCATCACGGTAAGGACCCTTCCTGGATGTGACATACTGTGATCCATCTTCCCTGAGGCATAAACTGATTTGAAGCTGCTGGCCAACGCGCCACCTTGGGCTCTGGTTAGGTCAGCCTCATCGCTGTCAGTGAGCACACTTTGCCCTCCCTGCCCCACACGTTCCCTCCAGACGCTGAAGGAAAGCACAGGCAGGGGCTTTTTTATATTGTGAAACGCCCAGACCTACATGGCTTGCCCAAGAGCTCTGTTCTTGACCCCCTGTCTTGTTTGTTTTATTAAAGCCTTGGATGAAAATAGATTACATTCTTATCAAATTTGCAGATATTGAAAGTGGAAGGAAAATAAAAGCCATGCCAGATGACAAGATGAAAGTTCAAAGAGAACTCCAACAAGAGGTCAAAACGAAGAGCACAAAATGTGACCGAAATAAATATATTTTGAATGATGGGTTCAAAACTTCAACTGAACCGGATGGGGGAGACCCTATATAATTATTATTCTAAAAATTTTTCAGGAGAGGCGGTCAGGATGAGGGTCAGGGGGCATGGATTATTTATAAGGGAAAGATAAACAAAGCCAACAGTTTTGCTTCTAAAATAGCCAAAGCAGACTTAGGCTCTATTAATAGAATTACGCTGTCTAGAACAAGGGAGGGTCCAGTTAACATGGTGTTCTTCATTGGTTGTAGGGCCCAAGAATATTTTCAACTTTGGTTGCTATATCCATAGACAAATACATGAAGAATTACGGAGGATCTGGAAATCAAATATAGTCTAGAAATATATATAGTATAGTATATAGATTTTTTTCATCTTTAATTTGAAAAGGGGAACATTAAGAAAGGATGTAATGTCTGTGTTTCTAAGGACTATCCTGAAAAAGAGGGAGTAGACTTATTCTCTGTAGCTAAGGAGGGAGGAACTAAGCCCTCGAAAGTTTGGAGGAATTAAACTTTAGTTCGACAGAAAAATTTATTTTTTATCAATAAAAGACATAATGCAGTGGAATAAGATGTCTTGAGAAACTAACTTCTTGTGATTAGAAGTGTTCCAATATAGATTGAGTGAGATCGCTGTAGATTTGTTGGCATTCTTGGAGTGCAGAAAGTTAGAGTAGATAACCTCAAGGCTAGCTTTCTTTCATCTCTAAGGTGCGATACTGTAATACCCTCCCCCCTCCCAGCTCTATACACGTTTATCATATTGGCTGCACACTGATAGGTGTCTCTGGCTTTCTCACTAGACTGGGAGCTCTTTGAAGGTACAGCTTCTATTTTTTTTTAAATCTATATATTCCTGGCTTCTAGTGCAATTCCTTAAGCAGCTGAGATACTCAATATATTTCACTGAATTAAGCGAATTATGAAGTTCTATGGAGAAAAATCCTACCTACTCTTCAAAGCCCAGCACAAGTTTTCACTTTACTCAGGAAAACTTTCCTGATGACTCTTACAGCTCATATCCTGTGCCACACTATTTGCCACAATGTAGTTTTCTATGTTTCTTTCTTATATGTGGTTGAATGTGTGCCGCTCCTATCTCCCCAACTGGAATGTCACTTCTCAGTGAGCAAAGGAGAACCATTTATGATCTTGCGGAGGGAGTGAGCAGGAGGGTGGTTACCAGAGGCCAAGAAGGTTAGAGGGGAGGGGGGGATAAAGTGAGGTTGATTAATGGGTACAAAAATACAGTTAGATAGGATAGAAGGCATAAGATCTTGTGTTCAGTGGCATAGCAGCCTGACTATATTTAACAGCAATTTATTGCATATTTCAAAATAACTAGAGAAGTAGCTTTGAAATGCTCTCAACACAAAGAAATGTTGGAGGTGATGGATATCGCAATTACCCTGATTGGACCATTGCACATTGCATGCTTGCATCAAAATACCACATTTACCCCATAATATGTATAACTATTATATATGCATAAAAAAATAAAATAAACATCCATTAAAAATATGCCAACTACTTATCATTATGTTCAGCACAGAATTGGGTAGTGATAATGTGCTTACTGATTGATTGAAGAGAAATCTTCTAAAAAATTTTAGCATTAAATATCATCTTTCACTTATTAATTACAAAGGGAAAACTAGTAACTTTATGGTGGAGAAAGGTGGCAGGCAGTACCTTAACCAAGTGATCAAAATTTATGTTCCCCGTAAGACAACATATTAACGTCATTGGCCCTGCTATGATGCATCGAAAACAGCACATCATCGCTCCGGTGGTATTCTTGCCAAAAACGAATAACCTCTACCTAATCATGAGGAAACTCCAGACAAAACCAACCTGAAGGGCAGTCTACAAACATCTGACCAGTAGTATGCCAAAGAAAAACTGAGGAACTGTGCACAGATTGAGACTGAGAAAACATGACACCCCATGCCATGTGGGTGGGATCTTGGATTGGATCCTTGGCCAGAAAAAAGGAAATTAACCAGAAAGGTTGAAAATTCAAATGAAGTTTGTAGATTGGTTAGTAGTAGTATAACAATGTTAATTTCTAGGTTTTGATAATTGTACTATGGTTATGATGTTAACTTTAGTGGAAGGTGGATGAAGGCTATATGGAAACATTATACTATTTTTGCACCTTATCTGTAAGTCTAAAATTACTTTAAAATGAAAAGTTAAATAAATCCTATTTTGGTTTTCAACTTGAGTGGTGATCAAAACAACCAAGACAACCACCTTTAACTAAATCAAAGTATACTCAATTCTCCTTATTCATAGCAGTTACATTCCAATTAGTTGCTGCAAACAGCAGACTAGCAAACAGTGAATTACCATGTTTCCCCGAAAATAAGACCTACCCATAAAATAAGCCCCAGCAGGATTTCTAAGCATTTGCACAATATAAGCCCTACCCCGAAAATAAGACCTAGTGACGGGCGTGGCTATGCAGCGTGTCTGCACAACCCATGCATTTCATCGCAGAGCGGTAAAGAAGACGAGCAGCCCTTCTGATCTGCCCCATGAGAGCTCTATTGCTCGACATGAGAGCTTGGGGCCAATGATTCTTAAAGGAAATAGGAAGAAATTCAGGATGGAATTCGGGGTTTGGAGAGTTATGATGATGTTCCAGAAGAAGACGACTTAATCATATTTGAATAAATGTAGATTATTGTACCGTACTTAAAAAAAATAACACATCCCCTGAAAATAAGCTCTAGGGTGTCTTCTTGAGGAAAAATAAATATAAGACCCTGCCTTATGTTCGGGGAAACATGGTAGCAAATACTGAAGAAATATTTGCAGGGAAAATACAGAGGTAGTTTCCCAAAAGCCTCTGGTCACATTTTTGTCAACTGATCGATACACCACCTTGTTTTATATGTGTTTCTGTTTCAAGACATCTTACTTTACATATATTGTTGATTCATTAGCATTGAACTCACAGCCACCAGCCCCATAGCTCATGCCTGAATAAAATTTGTTAACACACACATTTTCATCTGGCACATCACAGCCTTCTTATGCACAGAACACTAGGCAGCAGTCAGCATTTCACTTGGGGGCCACATTGAACAGCAAAATAATCAACAAAAAGTGCAAAAATGCAAAAAAATGTGGCTTCAGGGGACACAAATTTTTCACTGCTCTGGGCATGTTCGCAAATGACCACAAAACTCTTGCAAGCGTTAATTCTGGGGTTCCAAATGAATTTCAGTGAGTGGGTAAACTCACAAATATGGAATCTATGAATAATGAGGGTTAAACGGACCTGTAAACACATCCAATGATTGTGAACTTGCAGGCTCTTGCCTTGGGTGAATAAGAGAATAAGCATAATGATATTTGCATTTGAAATGATAAACTGAATTCTTGAAAAATTAGTAAGTAATCAAGAATTCTTCAACTATCAGAATACAGCAGAAAGACTGAGGCTTCTTCACGACGACTTGCCCAATTTTAGTAGCACAATTTCCTCACAGACGGAGACACATCAGGGATATTTGTCTCTGAACTTCCATTCAATTCAGCAGTGTTTTAATTCTATAATTTAGTTCTACCTCGGCTTATGGTCTTTCCCCCCATCCTGGCTATACGGAGGATGTTTCTAGTACCCTGGCGTCGTCAATTCTAATGATATTTATCTCCTTTGCATTTTAGTTATCAGTACACATGGCTGCAACCTGAACTTCAGTCTCAGTATCTGGAACTGCTTCACCCTCAGGAAATTCCTTGTTAATTACCACACATCCCACTCTCTGCCTCTACTGAATCTATTCAATTTCTACTTATGGCCTAGAAACTCCAAAATTCCTACTATCGCCCCAGCCAATCACTCTTCTCCAGCTATACCCTGTTTAGTCGGTAATGCTTGTGAAGCCATTTCGATGATTTCACCAGAACCCCATGATCTGCTATCTTTTGACCTTTTCCACACTATGATCTTTTCATTTTCCACACTATGATCTTGAGTAATCACTGTTTGTTTCCTCTGCTTCCATCACTGGTCAGAGAACTATTTCTGCAAAAATTCATAAAACCATACCGCTTAAATCCAAAATAAATGAATTCACCTAGTCAACCTTCAACAAATCTTCATTGTTCCTATTCTTATTGATCCACTGTTGAAATCCAATTGCACAGACAGGCTCTGCCAAATATTCCTTCCTTTCTACACACTGACGACACTCTTTCGGACTGGTACATAGGTCATCTGAGTATATGATAATAAGTTCTTAACTAGTCTCCCCATATCCTGTCCTGTCCACTTTATAAGCTAATTAATCATCTAAAGTAGACAGTGATAACTTACACGCTCCCCATCGTTACCTGGCAAATTTCCAAACACCTTTACACAGCATTCAAGTCCCTCTATGAATTGACTTCAGATTACCTGCAAAGCCTTTTCTTCCACTAAGTCTATTTGCAAACTATATCTAAGCCTCAATGGACTATTTGCATTTTTAGCTACATTCTGTTTCTCTCTAATCAAGTACCTCGTTTATGCGGTTCCCTTTATCAGGAATATTTTGTCTCCTAATCTTTGCCCATCAAAATCTTACCCATTTTTTAAGCCTCAGTTCAAAATGCATCTCTTCCATGAAGCCTCCTCTGATTCTACAACTGGAAATGTTCTCTTTTTTGGCCTCATCATAGCATATTGGAATTGTAGTTAATGCATTTGCATTTGTGAAGTAATTATTTTATAATTATTTTATTTTCTTTACCACACTTCAAGATCTTTGACTGCAGAAAATATTCTATCTTACATTCACCACAGCAGCTAGTATAAATCATCCATAAAGTACTACTTAATAATGGAATGAATGACTGTGCCTCATTTGGTTAATATGTTTATGTATATAATATATAATGTATATGTGTATGTATACATATAATCTTTGTATCACAGTGAAGATTGAATAATTTACAACACATTGACAATGGACCATGTTATTCGTAGATTAAAACTGGAAGTAGCCACAGCAAAAAGACAAAAAAGTAAAAAATTAATAATTATTTGATAAAGTAAAATGAAATTGATAGAGAAAAATCTATGAGTGGTTAACTGTTGTAACATTAACTCTTTAAGCAGTGTTGTATTGAAATCTTCTTAGATACAGATATTTATGTACTTCATTCCAGGGATTCCAAAATAAAAGAAAACATAAGAATAAATGTATTAATATTCAATTAATCTTAAATGGAATAGACATTGCTAAATACAGTTAATGCTATATTGGCACATCATTTAACTTGAAGGACTTTTCAATTTTGATTAAGTGAAAGAAGTAAAATTACATTGTATTCCATAAGTATATACAATTATTTATTAATATTTATTCTCTGTTCTATTTGTACAGTGAACACTACTGAAATAAATCACCATCATTACCATCACCAGCCATCATCAAAAAATGTATTCCTTAGTTAAGAAAAAGAACTTCAAAAACTATAGTGAGAAACGTAGCTCAGTAGGAAGCTACAACAACTGTGGAAGCTTAGTAACATCAAAGCCAAGCCATTCATCATCTTCATGGCCAGGATGGTTTTATTTACACTCAATGAACAACGCAGAAAAGGGTACATCAAGGCCCAGCCATTTAACAAAGGACATTTCTTCCCAGTAAGTTTTGTCCTGTTGCAGGAAAATTGCATGTGATTACTCTAGAATAAAAAATCAAGTAATGAAAATAAGTTCATTCTGTACTGATATGCATCGAAGTAATATTTCTCCTTGAGGCTGCTTCTACATATTCATAGTATAATGAATCCTTTAATTTCTGGTGACTCCCAACATCCCAAGGTAACTTTTCAAAAGCCAAGCCTCAACTGGGCTTAGTTGTTACTTGGCTGCTGAACCTATTTCAAATTTGATCTTGTGCACTGAAACAAGAGCAAATTGAAAGGTAAAAATTTTGTAGATGCTAAAACCAAACAAACAAAACAAAACAAAACTATACAGAACTTACATGCGGGGTACAAAGGTTACCTAAGTTTAACATTTCCTAAATCACAGACCTGTCACAAATTGTTTACTGAAAGAAGATTTGGTTCAAGTGAACATACTTAGCCATTAGGAGTCAGCCTGGGAATAAAAGGATGATTAACATGGCGTCCATCCCATCCAAGAATTCACAAAAACTATTAGGGAAATAAACATGCATAACCCTGAGCATCGTATAATATGATAGGCTAGCTGTTTGAACAAAGTATTATGTGTACTTGGAAGAAAGAGCTGTTTCAGGGAGGGTGGAGGGAAACAGAGAGGGAGAGAGAAAGTGATGTTGAGGTAGGCTTTGGGGGGCACAAATAGTCAAAGCAAACATATCCTCAACCATGAGCCTAGCCCTCAGCAAAAATCTAAGTTGTAATTTCAAAGCATGAAAACTATGAAAGTGATCGAGATTAAACATATACCATAAATACTTGAGGTGACAGATATGCTAATTAGCCCGATCTGGTCATTCCACAATGTATACATGCGTCGAAAAATTGCATTGCATTCCATAAATATATGTGATTATTTGTCAATTGAAAATAAAATAGAACTTAAAAAAGATAAATCATAAGTAGAATGTGTGATGAGACACTGAGGTATGTTAGTAAAATGTGCTATGTTCATGAGGGTGGTATTCTCAATTAATTAACCATAAGACTTGGCAGAATCAGGAATATATTCTATATCCTATACTGAATTTATTTTTAGAAGTGCCCCCGAGAGATGTCTCCCTCTGATACAGAGGAGGTTGGAAGTGGCTACTGAGGCTTTTAGCATATACGGCTGACCCTTGAACGTGGGTTTGAACTGTGCAGGTGCACTTATGCACGTTTTCTTCTGCCTCTGCCGCCCCTGAGACAGCAAGACCAACCTATCCTCTTCCCCTCCTCCTTAGCCTACTCAGCATGAAGATGATAAGGATGGAGACTTTAATGATGATCCACCTCCACTTAATGAATAGTAAATATATTTTTCTTTCTTATAATTTTCTTAATAACATTTTCTTTTCTAGAGTTTAAGAGTACAGCATATAATACATATACGAAATATGTGTTAACTGACTGTGTTATTAGTAAGGCTCTGGTCCACAGTAGGCTATTGGTGGTTAAATTTTGGGGGAGTCAAAAATTATACTTGGATTTTTGACTGTGCAGAGGTCCGCATCTCTAAGCCTAGAGTTGTTCAAAGGTCAGTTGCATTCTACAGAGCCTATAGAAAAATTATCATCTTTTGAGAGTTGCTTTAGTTTAAAATTAAGCAACATAATCAATTGTGCAATAAGCTATAAAATGTCAAAAAGCAATGTATTATATTTACATGGCCTTTCTCCTCAGTGCTCATATAGAAGGGATTTTCAAATGATAAATCAAGACTCTGAAATTAGATAGCATAATGGTGTAGACCAATTATCAAGCCCCCAGACAGAATTCCTTACTACCACCATTTTCATCAAAAAAGATCAGCATTCAAACACCTCCTCTGAAAATTAAAGAATTGCCCTGCAGTTTATCCAATTGTCTTAGGAACACAATCTATAGGTAATATTAGGGTTTTGTTATTTGCCTTCTTAATGAGTATAACTTAACCACATTCTAACCACTATACACCAGAGTGAGTTGGGCAAGTAATCGTCTGAGAAGCCTTAAGCCCTCTGGAAGAAAGACTTCTTGACTGTCCCTATATTTATTTGTAAGAGGCCCAATGCTGGGTATGAAGGAGACTCAATTAAAAAATAAAAAATATCACAACAGTAAAGTAAAAGCAGTTTTGACTTTTGGTCTTAGATAGACCATTCAAAACATTACCTGATGGGGAAAGCATGAAATGTTTTTACAACCTAGAGGAAAAAAGGAGTCCTTAAAAATGTAAATATTGTCTTTGCCAACACAGTCCTGGGGAAGCAATTTTTTATTAAAAAATTGAGATTCCTTGCAATGCTTCATTTGTCTAGATAAATGTAGCCCATGGCACAAAAACATATTCTTAATAAAGTTGAAATGCACAGTGATTATGCTTTATTTATCCTGCTTGTATTTTTTTCTAGCAATTTTTATTTTTCAATCATTCCCAATATTTTTAATTTCCCATGTGCCTCGGATAGAATGTGAAATTAAAATAACAATTAAACCAAGTCTCCATTGACGAGCTTTCTTGGTAAGTACGGCAAAGGTTTTAGGACAACACGTTTATAATTTGCTGGTGGCAGAAATCTAATTCACTACTGGGAAATTCTGACATCTAAAATCTACATATTGACATGCTGGAGGGGAACTAGAGAGAATGTCTATGATTTTAATTTACTTATCCTATTTAGAATGAAAAAAGTCACTTGAGTCATCCTGGCTCACTTTCCTCAGCATTAGTCATACTGCATTTCCTTAAGCCTGTGAGTGTGTTTCTATGTAAATAAACTATGTAGTTCACTTGGGGATAAAAGTCACAGCATTTAGAGATTATAAAGACCTATTAGATCATCCGGTCTGGCCCACAAGAGATAGTCCCTAGATAGGGAACGTAACTGGTGATCTTTGCCAAAAGACCAAGAAGAAACAGTTGGCAAAAATATTTTCCATGCTTTTTTTTTTCATTTTAACTTATCTAATAGTACTCCAGTCACTTTCCAAGTGGACAAGTAAAATTATCATTAAATAGTGTCACTTATCGGGGAGTCACAAAGTTTAACTTATCTGAGTTGACAATGTTCTACCCGCCTCCATTTGTGGAAGAAATGATCTTGTTTGCAAAATATGAACAGCGAAAAATCTGCTCTTTGAACTAGCCAGGCAGTTTCCTTTCAATAAATAAAGTCAAAAATTGTTCCTCACTGTCTTTCCTATTTTCACTCATTTCAGAGAAATTAGAAGTTAAAACATTGATATGTATAGACTAGAAAATAAATACAATAACAACTTATTGTTCCACAAACCAAAGTGTTTTCCATATTCCTATTCCATACTACATGAAATATGAAGTATTTTTGAAAATGAAAATATAGAGAGGTTTGGCATTATGGTAAAGATCTATGTAAATCAGCAATAGGAACCCTAAAGAAATAGTGAAGACTATTTTGGTAACTGTTTCCCTTATTCTACAGTTTTAAATCCTATTTCAATGACACCCTACATGTTCTCCCTCCCCAGATTAAACTCAGAAAATTATCAATACTACTGAAGGGGTAAAACACACACACACACACACACACACACACATAAGTAGGAAAATCTATTAAATAGTAGGGGATGAGCTGGAAATGTAAAAAAAAAAAATTAGAAAAATTGGATCTAAGTATTTTAAATAGAATTATTTCTCATCTACTAAACACAAATCACTCTAACAGATGAAGAAAATCTTCTATTTATATAGAGTTAGAATTTCCAGAGTCAGTATGATATTTGTATCATGTGAGATTATATCACATTAGAAATGCTGTTGAAAAAAAAAATAATGTGGTCCTTGACCTCTTAAAGTCTATATCCTAAGTCAAGAGCTTACGTTCCATTTAAGCCTATAACAAATTTGAGGATTTCAGAGGGACTCAGTGAGACTCTCCATGTGCACTGAGCAAGCCCTGTGAGCTAAGCCCTTTGCCAGGTTTTGTGAGGAATTATAAAGGAGGCATTAGACATGGTCCCTGCTCTTCCAGAGCTTACAGCATTAGAAGAAAGATAAATATCTACTCTCCCATCCTTCATCTCCCACATATGACGGAAAGCCAGTGACTAACTTCTGTTATCTGGCTTGTGTTGGCTTCAGATGGTGAGTCAGAGTCTAGACAAGAAAACAGCACACTCAGATGGGGAAACTGAGGAAAATCTAACAGAAGGACTATTTACAAAGATTGGGCAGAGTTAGGAGAGATCAAAAAGAGATGACAAGGGGTCCCAGAACCAAGAGAGTGGAAGTCCCCAGACCACCAGGCCTGAGAGAACAAGGAGGTGTGGTGGTGGTTGAAAGCCAGAACCGCAAGAGACAGCCACCCTCAGTAAGAAATGAAGTCGGGTCCTCCCTTCTCTCTTCACTTTCCCACCCTGATGACTCCCTTTGGCTAAACACATTCAGAAGCCGGAGGGCAAAAGGGATTGTTGAGGTAGTGCGTGAAGGTCAGCCTCCGAGAGCACAGTGCAGGACAGAAAAAGGCAGAAAGATCTGGCAAGGCAGGGAATAGCCAACGGAGCTGGCTAAATTTAGAACCACACAAGCTCACTGGATAATGTATTGAATATTAATATATGCTGTATCCAGGAGTAAACATTTGGGTGCACTGGTTAAGGGTAATGTTTAATTTGCAACAGAACTTTTAGGCACTATCCCATTAGATGAGATCAGTAAATATTAACATAAGCTTCCAACTTAAGCCATAGAACAAAAAAGACAGACTAATGGCCAGCAAACATATATATATAAAAAAAAAGTTCAACAAATGCAAATTAAAACCACAATGAGATATCACCTAACTCCAGTGAGATTGGCCTTTATAAAAAAAAAAAAATCCCCAAACAACAAATGCTGGCAAGAATGTAGACAGATAGGAACACTCTTACACTGCTGGTGGGACTGCAAATTAGTGCAACCTCTGTGGAAAAGAATTTGGAAATACCTCAAAGAGCTAAAAATAGAAATACCATTTGATCCAGCAATAGCACTACTAGGCATCTACCCAAAAGAGCAAAAGACATTCTATAATAAAGACATCTGCACCCAAATGTTTATGGCAGCACAATTCACTATTGCAAGGATGTAGAAACAACCCAAGGGCCAGTCAATTCATGAATGGATTAATAAAATTTGGTATATGTATACAATGGAATATTACTCAGTTATAAGAAACGATGGTGATCTAGCACCTCTTATATTTTCCTGGATAGAACTTGAGCCCATCCTCCCAAGTGAGGTATCACAAGAACGGAAGAACAGACTCCACGTGCACTCGCCATCAAATTGGCACTAATGGATCAACACTATGGTGCTCACATGGTAGTAACATTCTTTAGGGGTTGGGGGCTTGGAGGTGGGTAAACTCACAATTAATGGACGCGGTGAGCATTGTAGGGGGAAAGGGCATGCCTCAAATCATGGTTTGGGTGTGGCACAGACATAAAATGTAACCAAAATGTTTGTACCCCCATAATATCCTGAATTAAATAAATAAATAAATCCATAGGATATAAATGATAAACTGTAGTTTGACCAATATTCTGCCAAGCTGAAGCCTATAATTGGCAGTTTTATATGTCAGCTAATTACACAAGATAAATGTAGCTTAATAATGCTGATCTTGAGGCATAGAGGATTCTGAATAACTTATAAATTTTAAGAAATGTTAAATTGTATTTAAAACAGTTTTAATTTTAAACTGCATATATTCTTTATTTTAAAAACTAGTCATTCCTGTATCTCCTAATTGGCAATTCTATTAAAAACTATATTGATTGACCAGAAAATTCTGCTTCTTGGTCATGGTAGGTAATAAAAAGTTTATTTCCCATAAATTCATTTTGTACCTTTCTGTTCGGTCTTTGGGGATATATTCTCCTTTAATTATGCCTGATTTAATATGTGTTTTGCATATTGGTTCCAGTATATCAACAGCACTTCATTACTCAATAATAAAAAGCTACAAACAGATTAAAAGACTCTTAAACCCTTAGAGGATTTAGAACACACATCATGAATGTCTGTCAAATTTATGTTTTGAAGTTGCTTATTAGCAGTTGACCAGAAACAGCATATTGTTACAATACTGCTGCCTCACCACTGAGTATGATCTGTCTCAATTTGGAATTCAAGTTATGATTTGAATTCTATACATTTTATTGAAATTTAAAAACGGCAACCACAGAACACTTGGGGCCTTATTCATCAAACAATGAGTCATTTTGGAATTCCTGTCCCTCTTTCCTGGACTTGATGAACTTTTATACATAAAATTTGGCTGCCCTTAATGCAACTGAATCAACAATTAGAGCACTAGTATTTCAGTGCATCGCCTGGTTCGGAAACATGTCTAAAAGTTTCTGGTTCAATGTAAAAGCTGAATGTAAATCCCCACTCCTCTTCCCTGCACCCCTCATCAAAGCCAGTGCACTCATCTGACAGAAGGATGGAGCAGTAATCAATAAGGTATATCCCTCAAATGTTTCAAAGACTATATATAACATAAGAAACTTGATAATTAGTTTGGTGGATCTAACCTGTGCAGATAACCCCAAAATGGATCCTTGACCCAGAATTTTTTTTTTTACTACATTGAGAAAAGGCTTTAGCACCTGAAGAAATGGGGCATCTTAAATTTAGCTTCTGATCACAATTCATACGTGATAAAACAAATTTCTTTTTAAAGTCCTAGAGGAACAAGAAGTGATCGTGACTAAGATTTCCCGAAGGAACACTCTCAAGTGAATGGATAGTAAGATTTCCCAAATATGTTCGCATATATCTTTATATGGCCACATAGAGTACACAATCTACTTTCAGGTAATTTCCAAGTAAAACTCTCAAATCTCAATGTAATCATAATGTAGTGAGGTTTTTTATTGTTTTTTGTGTTTTTTTTGCCTTGGTTTCCTTTCTCAGATATATTGATCCACAATCCTTGTACCTGAAGCCCACGGCAGAGAAAGGCAAGATGCACAAAAGTAGAATAAGTAAGAAAGACGTGGCCATGTCATCAAAATTTTGGGGGGTAATATTTTTAGAAAATACCCTTAAGTCATCTCCTATGCTTATTCAAAGAGTCCTCTTTCTCTGAATTTGTACCTTGAAAAAGGTTAAACCTCACTTCCCCCTGCCAGAACTGGAGCTATTTATGAAAGCAACAGAAAGAAAATGAAGAAGATAGAATCTTTCCTCTAGACAAGACCCAAGCCATATCAAACACGATGGTACGTGAACTTCTCCCCTCCTCCACCCTCCTTAATGCACCATATAGAGAGGGCTCTTATGCCATAAAGATGTCATATATACTTTCTCTTCACTCAAAGCTTCCTGAATAAAGAGAGATCTATTTGTCTCCATGGTGTTTTCGCCATTAACAGTATCAGAGCTGCAGGAACACAATGGGAGATGTGTTTTCCGTTAACCTCTTGACTCAGAGATGTCCTGATGCTAAACGTTATTGCATTTTGCATTAGCACAGAACAGTAGGAGTTCTGTGACTGATGTAAAAGGGTTGAGAAGGGCCACAGAAGCTCTCATGTGCTCCATGCTGCAGTTGGCAGTGGAGCACGAAGCACATAATTTTTGTTCAGAAAGAGCATAAATGGGAACCAGGGAAGGAGGTGGTGAATTTTACATATTCCCTCTATTCACCACTGAGATAATCTACACTGTAAAATGATATTCAGTGTCTGATCATAGACATTAACTTGGCAGAAACTAATTTACTTTTCTTTATTACCCTAGTGATCTGCAAACCATGGAAGGAACAAGGGGATTAATGTTTACCGTTTCCTTAGGCTACTTTATCCATTGCCTTAATATGGCCTTCAGTGTTAGTAGCTTGATGGGGTAACCATTTCTGCAAACTGTTCCTCTCCATTCTGCTCATATCCATTTGATAGTACAAAGATAGAACTGGGAAAACACTCTTCCATGCTAGGAGACAGGAGGATATCAATTCTAGGAGGTACGATTTTACTCACTGATGTCTAAGATTCCTGAGTGGTAGTCCCAGAATTGTAGAATAGTCAATATTATGGGTGCCTCAGAATTTATCCAATTCCATTCCACAGGTTTACATAGTTGAACACTGAAGATCAGAAAGTTTAAAGGATGAGACTATGGCGGAACCAGATTGGGTACTTGCACGCACATCCCTGGGTAGATTCTCTTCACGTGCACTTTTCAGCTTCTGCTGAATGAACGATTGCTGTAATGTGAAGATCTTTAGGATCAGTGTCGCTATATCCCTGCTTCTAAAATGCAACCTTCACAGCGCTGCATCTTAGGGTTCTGTATTAATGAAGGGAGCTAAGATATGTTACAAGGACAGGCTGTGTGACTCCAATAAAGGTGGAACCTGATATACTTATATAAAGATGGGAAGCTGTCCCCAAATTTCTTACCATTAGCCTAAGTACCTAGACATATGGAATTAATAAAGATCTGATGATGTAAAACGTCATTATCCAGAAGTGTGTTCCATGCATTAATAGCATCAGCCTCACTTAAGAGCTGGCTAGAAAGTAGTGGGGTAGGGGTAAAGTGTTACTCTATTTGCAGTCAGAGCTTACACAAAATATTTAGAAAACATTCATTGGTTGAATTAAGACAAACTTGGTTTGTCCCTGGGTCATTTCTCCCTGGGTCTTCACACATTTCAGAGGAGATAATGTGTCAAAGCCAACTTTGAGAAGACTACTGTAATGGCTTTGAAAGTGCATCCACACCCAGTATAAGAAGGGGCTTGACTGCATTAGTACATGCTAATTTTAATATCTCTACTCATAAACTAAGTAAAAAAAGAAAAAAAGAAGCATTGATGATCTGTCTTCAAGAAAATTTATAAACTCATTATTCTAACTGGTCTGTCTCCTTAAATTTTGTCAGCAAAACCTTTCTCGCTTGACAAAGAAAGTCAAGATGCCAGAAACACTTTTATGTTTTGAAGCTTGTCAATGTACTAGAAAATGTAATAGCTGGATTAAACATAACAGATTATGAAAAATCAAAATAACATTTATACTACCCACAGATACAGTAAGATTTCTTGATATTTATAAGTGTAGCATGCTGCAAGTTTCTTTTTCCTTTTTAAACCCTTAGATTAATTCCCAGAAGATACTATGGCCATTTGAGTTAATGGTGTATTTGAGATTTCTGGGGCTAAGAATGACTGCCTATTATATGAAATTCAGTGAAGAGTTTTCCCCGAGGAAATAGAACACATACGCACTGAAGAAGAAGACAAGGAAAATACTTTAAATCCTTTACTGCTAAAACTGAAACTAAGATGTGTCTAAAGTGGCCACCGACATAATTTATTTTCCTCGTAGTTCCCAAACTGTTTGTCATACCATTGAGCTACTGGCTAAAAACCACAACAGTGTGAGCTCTCAGACACTACAGACATTCTGAAAGCAAATAAGGCATTATTACACTCTGGTAGATACAACCTTATGACCAAAGTCAGTAGAAGCTCAACCATATTAAAATTTCCTTTGTCTTCAGAAGCTGGGCCTCTCAAACACTAGTTTTCTCTTGGGAATCGTGGATGTGTGAACCCACTCAAGTGTATGCCACTGAAAAGGAGAGGACCTTATTATCTTGTACAGGAAGAGAACTTGATTTGAAAAAAAAAAAAAAGCTTTGTAAATGTATACACAGTGCTAAGTAGGTCCTTACATGTCAAGTGGCTACAGATGTTTAATACACAAACTCATCCAGCACAGATACAGGTAATAAGTGTGTTTCATGTCAAATTCATAACAAATGTGACAGCATCTTCTAAAGCAAGGCCATAGGGCCTTCTAGAGAATGAAAGAATGAGCTAAAAAAATAAAGATGGTACAGGAGCCTTTAAGTCTTGCTCCTACTTCTGCTGCAATGAACCTTTAGCTGTGCTTTATCATCAAACTGGCACTAGTTATTCTTGACTGCTTAGTAATATGACAATCACTATGATTCACCATGAAAATATATGAGCATGGAATCAAAACGGTGACATAGGGATTTCATCTTCTCTTTAAGGTAGCTTAGATAGAGAAAGAAAGAAAAAACTGTATCCACAGGCCGCAAAACCATTCTCTTTTACATGTGTTGTATAATATATTAAACTACCAGAAAATAATAAAACAGATTAAATACCTTCTGGCTACCTGTCTGCATTTTCTACTGAAAAGCGTCTAGCCATGGAACAACTCCAGATTCTAGGGCTGGTTTTACTGCTCATATGCTCTTTGTAGATAGTGAGATCCAGTCTAAGACAGGCAAAATGAGCCAAGAAATAAAGATGGTATCTTTCATGACATTAGTTATCACCACGAAATGACCACGCTTGGATTTTGAGATACTCAATCTCCACATTATTACCATTCCAGTCTCTTGGCATTTCTCCACAGAGGTTTGTTTAAGTATATCTCATTACCAGGGATATAAAATAGTATTCAGATAAAGACCAGCTTAGCCTAAAGTCTTTGAAAATGTGAATGTGAAAATGTGAATTCCAAAACATGACTCTTGATCTTGGGAGCTTCCATGGATGGAGGATACAAAATTATTTTCAAATTGGCTACATTCAAAAATGTGCAATGTGCTTGCAGAAATGGCCCCAGTTTGTAATGCCTTCCTGAGTTCATGTCCTTTGCTGTCAAGCTTCATAGTACCTCCCATTCTGGCTCCAGTACTGGCCATGTGGCTTCCTCTGCCCAATGAGATATTAGCAAACATAAAGCAAGCAGAAGCCTGCAAAATCCTTAAGCCATCTGGCCTGTCCTTGTTCTTGCCCCTCTGCCTTTACCATGAGAATGTGCTAGGACTGGTCTGTCGGAGGGTATGATACATGGAACAGAAATGAGTTGCCCCCATCATCCTAGAGACCCCATCCTACAGCTGACCCATTCTAAATCACTGACCCACAGGCTCATGAGCTAAATATATGTTTATTGTTGTTGTATGCCACTGAGATTTTGTGTTGTTTATTATGACACATTATCGTGACAATGGATAACTGATATCCTGAATCCCTCAAAGCCTCACATTTTTGGTAAAACAAAATCCAACCCCAAGAAACAGAACCTGAAAATACAGCAGGGGTACAAGAACGAAACCAAACTTGAATTCTGAAATCCCAGTAAAATAACTGTACCCAATCTTACCTTTCATAGGCTTTCCTAGGAAAAAAAGGCCTGGAGGAATCATGATGGTTCTCACCATGTTGCTTTGTGCAAGACCCAGGGAAAGCTAGGAGGCTGTACAGTTATCTCCCTTGATGTAATTCTAAACTATACAACCTACTACCTCAACCTGGGAACATGCAGTCACAATGGCTGGAAAGCTACCATTTCTTAAGCAATGAAATTGCAAGTTAGTCTCATAGTGGTTTGTCATGCTGTCACCTACTTGGGCCATTCATAAGAGACAACATATTAAAGGGTCTGATAATAGGGAAAATAACACAAAAACCTTGGCTTGAGATTATTATGCAAACAGGAGGACAGCAAATACTTGGGACTGGTCTTCTTGAAATTAGTTGTACATGAAAATTATAGTAATGTTACATAATGGCAGTCCTGGTCAATTTAATGCCCCCTGGTCCATTGAAAGAATAGAAAAGTAGACCAATATTTAAACTTGGACAACTGAGAAAAGGATTAGGAAAACAAATGTTTCCCCTGTAAAACTGGAATTGCTAAAGGATCAATAAACAAGGGGAAATGGCTTAAGCCAAAACACAATGAAAAGATATAGAAAACAGGATTCTGAGCAAAATAGAGATAAACAAATATAGAAGCTATGTTGAACATTCACCCAACAGTATTTATCATTATATTTTACAGAATTCTCATATTTATAAAGTGCCCCTTCTTCCAGAGTTGACTGTTTCAGCACTTTTTTCTAATTTTGTCCCCACCAGTCTACTTAGCAACCTGTGAAATGTGCCTCTATATTTTTTCTTTATTAAGGGAATGTGGTAAATTTCCCTGTTTGTACTTTTGATTTTTAAACTGGATCTTTCCTTTATCTTCAGGCTCAGTTAGATGCTGGAGCAGGAGACAGACTCTCATAAGCTTGGTGTCTTCCCATCTCCACGTAAACTCAAGTTTGGTGGGCTCTGTATTTTCCCATGGAAACTGTTCTGCGGTCTATCCTAGGTCTAGCTACCTTTCCTCATTGCCTAGCTGCACTCGGGCTTTGTCTGGCAAAGACTGTACCACAAAGGGGCTGAGGCTGGGCAAATAGAGATGGGGAGTGTCTTAACACACTGAAAACCTAAGTAATAATTCTAGTGCACTGATTGCATGTTCAAAAGACAGATCTGAATGCTGGAGAGTTGGTGTTTTCTCATGCTATTCCAATAGCCTACAGAATGATGATTTTTCCAGTCTTTCCAACCCTATTTCGTCATCAGCTGTGGCTGTTTTTTCGAAGGTGCTGCTTCTATTGGATCAAGGCTACCTGCTTGAGGGAGGAAAGACTGGGAGGTTAGTTTTATCAAGCAAACTCCCACTCATCCTCCAAGCTTCAATTCAAATAGTTCTTTCTCTGACTATCTCATAAATTCATATGTACATTTCTAATTTAATTCTTATACCACTGTATCATATTAATAGTTTATGTGTTTGTGTCATTCACTAGACCCTGAACTATGTGAAGCGGGGACCACATTATTCGCCTTTGCAAATCTAGTACAACTTGCATTGCTAGTATCTGGCCAATAGTAGGGACTTAAAAAAAAAAACTTTGTCAAATGAAAAGAAGAATGCATGCATAAATGGATAAATGGGAGTACAAATGATCCTAAAGTTGAGGGTCACATAAAAATAATTATTAAAAATATATAAATATAAAAAAATAAAAGTCTTTATTTTGATATCCAGTCCCTTGTTCTTCCACTCACATTGGAACTTCACTCATAGTAAGGTAGATTTGCTACCACGATTCCAGAGGAGGGGAAATTCACAGAATGGCTGAATTCAACCTGGTCAGTTCACCTTAAATCCTAAATCTCACATGGAAACTCAAGGTGCATTTCTGAGTCTTCTGCCTCTAGATGTTCACTTACACAGAAGATTTAACATTCAGTGGCACACAGAAGGAAAATATAACTCATTTTCTTTCCTTTTAATTTGAATTTCTTTCATGTACCTTGCCTTGACAACTTGCCTGATTCTGTAAACACAATCAGGATGTAACCCTTAGTATGAATGGGAAGCCCGGCAGGGAAGGGGCAGGGAAGAGCTAAGGGAAGACACAACAAAGAAACATGTTAGAATTTGATGTGCTAGTATATGAGCCTAAACCTATAGTGTAGAGAGTTTTAAAATATTTGGAAATGGAAACACTGATCTTTCTCCATGTATACTTTCATTCTGGAGGTCAAAGACATAAAGATGCTGCTCTTAGAATACTAATGGTTTTCAATACCCTGCTCTTTTGGTTGTGTGAATTTCCTTGTTTATTTACACTGATTTTACCCCATTATCATGTATTAGTGCAATTACGGCTCATTACATAATTAGTGTCAATATTTGTAGGCATGTAAGAACAACATGCAATTATGATATGGAATGATGTCATAAAAATTCTTATTGAAAAGTAGAAATAAAAAATTAAAATAGTAAGTGGTATTTATAGGAGAACAGCAGTTATATATCTTTAGATATAGAGAATCGATTGCACCCTTTAACTTTAAAAAATATCTTCCATAGGTACTCTGAATATGTGCACACAGATTCTCTAGCTATTAGAAATTGAGGTTTTAGATGCTACCAACAGCAATCCCCCAAATAAAGTAAGGATGAACCAGAAACAATGCTATGAGTGTCTGGGACTAGGAAAAAGAAGGGACACCCCATTAGTAAACATATTCTGTATTTGATTAGGTATTTGAAATTGGACAAACATGATTAAAACATGTGATTCGTTAAAACATGTGTTTGCATAGCTGACATGCAATACATAGGGGGCCCTGATCAGATAATCAGGACAAAGAGTTACATCTTTGTCCTTTAGCAAAGCTAAACACACAGTAAATATTAATAAAGGTTTGTTGAATGAATGAGGGAATGAATCATAATTTTTCTAGCCTTATGGCTACACCAAATGTAAAAAGTGGCTTTTTTTCCAACTCATACTTTATTAACCACCATATTAGGTGCTACAATATCTTTGAAGATCTTTGAAGAGTCATTCAACATTAACTTCTGCAAAATTTCAGTGCTACTATAGGGAAATGAAATTTTAAAATCTTAATTGGACAGGGTAGATGACATTTGATGAGATTAAACACCATATTCAGCAGACAAGGATCCACAGAACTAACAAACATTGAGGAATGGTTGTTAAGCACATTGAAAGAATAACAAATCACATTAATTTAAAATTCAAAATGAATTATATCTTGTACATACCATTTTCTTCCCACGTAAAGAAATATATTTGTTCATTTTGAAATATAAACATGAAACTCTTTCAAAGCTAAATATCAGCTTTCCACTCCCCAAACCCTGGTGATACAGGGTAAGTTGCTTTATCAAATGTAATTCTTGGAGTAAGGACTGTTTTTTTTTTTTTTTCTTTTGTTTAAAAAAATAAATCTAAGCTATGTTCTGGTATTACATCTTAAATATATTTTGACAGTGATGATTTGAGAATTTTAATAAAACAAGTTTGCTTTATACCCATTCTCTCTATATACCTACATGCAATAGTGGCTTATTGAAATATATTTTCAGAGCCTTTCTGGGAAAATCCTGAAGTCACTTTACTTTTCTGTATGCTTCCTGTAGGATATCTGGTACACTATGAGGGAGCCCCAAAGGAATAATTAATAGCTACAAAACCATTCATTCATGAACATAGAAGAAGGGAAAAATACTGAATTTCATCATCATGTAAAATATTTAATATCCTGTTTCTTGTGGCCAATGTCCAAGGGCTTTGGGCTTCCCACTAGAATATTTTCTAACCAGATGAATCAAATAAAGTTTGAAGACTTGTAGAAACTTTGAAAGAGTTGACTACTCTGTATAATCTTTTTTTCTTGGGATAATGAGATTTTTAAAAACCCATTAAAAGAAACAATTTGGCAGTAACATACTGGCTGTCCTGCAGTCCTAGCATTGTACCAGTACAGGGAATATTGAGAGCTCAGGATCCCAGGGGATCCATGAACTCCATTAATCCCACAGCAGCACACTTAACAGCAAGTTCAAGGGACGATGAGGAGAGATGTGATTTTGCCCTTATCAAATAAGTGTTTATCTAGTGGAGGTACAGTTTTAATTTGTTGTTCATTTATTCATTCCAAGTCAACCACTTCAAAAAGGCATGTAAAACCAACCAAGTAGATTGTTTATTGGGTGGATAAAGGCCTTGGGCAAGCAATTATACATGACACACACCAATGAGGACAGTCTTTCACTTTCGGATATAATGTTTCATCATTCCATAATAAAGCCATGATTTCTTAGCAAGCTGGAAGTTGAGCTCTATAGACAATCTTCTGTAATGCTATGCAAAGGAAATGCATATAAACAATATCCTCTCACTCTAGCATGTACAGAGCTCCTTATTTTGTCCTTTACATATATATGTGATCTATATCTAGGCTTTCCTAATTCAAAAACACAAAATCTCATTTTTATATACTTGATAGAAGAGTCTAAGCTATCTCCAAAAAGTATGGTTCTTAAGAGGAGATAAAATGAATTCTATCTTGAATTTCAATTTTTTTTTTCTGATGTTAACCCACCAACTACTTCATTTTGACTTTTTTTTGTTAGAAGAGGTTGCACCAAAAAAAAAAAAAAAAAAAAAAAAAACTTAAGAGAATTCCTGGCACTAGTTTGACCAAAAGGGAATGCAAAAGTTTAAGAGTCATCCAAATCTGATCAACTTTTCACCCTGGATTCTGTTTACAGACTCCTCAGCTCACATTGTTGGAATGAGACAAATATAGCCAGTTTTGCTTTGATCTGTGGTCAGTTTGGCTTTTCAATCCTGGCACAATGGTGACATTTAAGAGGCAAGGGGATAAAATTATTTTCATTCTAGCCTTTTAAATACGATAAAGACTTTTAAAACAGCTCTGGCCAAATATGAATTTGGATCTAAACAGCCAATTTCTTTATTGTTGTTGTTGTTGTTGTTGTTTTTATAAAAAGTCTTTCTTCTTACACTTCTGGGTATTTACAGAAGTATAAATAGTTAAGCAGTTAAACACATCCATTCTCCTTAACAATTTTGTTTATAAAGACTGATTTGAATGCACTTGGAGAACAATGGGGGAAGAAGAATTGCTACAAGGTAGAACCCAAATGAGGGTGAAATTGGTCTTCTTGTAAACAAGTCTCTGTCACTTTCCAAAAAGTATCATAAAAACTTTGAAAACAATTAGTCAGGTTTAGAGAAAACAAAACAAACCCTTGTTTATGGACCTATTTGCTCATTATTCAACAGTAAGTTGTCTGAATCACTCAAATGCTTGCTGCCTCACCTGCAAACCCAGACTCCTAACTTGTCAGCAGAGACCAGGTAGGAGAGAGACGGGAGTTGAGGGCAAGCCTATCAATGAATCTTTGAGGACCCTCATCCATTTCAGAACAAAAGGTCTCCTTCCTCCATATCAGCCCCTTTTCCCATTTCTACCACTCTTGAAGGAAACGAAAGGGAAGAGAGGGAGAATGAAAGGATTTGCAGGGGTATGAGTGGCACACAGGCAGAGCCCAGGGTGTGTGGCATCGCCTAACAGACACATACCTATAGACACAAGCTTGTGCGGACTATCACCACAAGTTCGGATCTACGGGTTTGTGGCAACAGGCCTCAGTATCTTCTCTCATTTGGGGGTTTGACATGTCTGAAAATAAAACGTTAACACCATTAGTCCAACAAAAGGGTCTGCCGCTCAACTGCTTTACGAAAGAAAAAGAGAGAACTTCATTCTGTTCCTAAGAGGACGAAAGTTAAGAAACATCTTTCTATATTCTCCCACACACACCTCCCTTGGTTTTCACTTATTTCACAGACACCTGTAGGCTTTCGATTAACCTTATCATTGTTCTATTTAACATATGGAAGACTCATTTATTCAGTCCGGACACAGAATCTGGGCAAAGTGATATCAACATAGCAAATAAGCAAAATAAAGAAAATTCTTTACATTGTAGGCAGAGAGAAAGAATACGAGAGCCCAAATGCAAGTGCATTCTTTTAAATACCTGTTATTACATGAAAAAGGGTGGTGAAATTTTCCTTTTCTATTTACATTCTGAAAAACAACTGAAATACACTGGCCGGCACTACCAACAGACTCGTAAGAGAATTTTCTAAAAACCATTCTAGAGGAGATTTCCAGTTGTATGAAATTGGAATCTTTATTTTCAGGAAAAGTTTGTGTTTTGTGCCCACCCCCACCCTATCTCCACCCTGATTATTGGTCCAAACACCAACACTGAGTTGAAGCGTGTCTTATAAAATTTGAAACAAAAAAGAGATTGCTCCCCACAAAACTGTTTGAGAGTACAGGGATGACTCTTTTTCTGACCATTTTATTACATAAAAGGATTTCATTTGTCAATACAATCTCCTTCCTGCAAAGCCAATGTTCTGCACATACGAATGGAACATCCAAGACAATGAACTTTCATTTATGGCTCCTTTTGTGAATTTTATTGAAGACATAGTCTTACTTATAAACACTTTAGAGACACACATTGGAAAGCTAAATAATTCCCCTCCCTAGATGTTGGGAAATACATATGCCTCTATCCCTTTGAAGGACCTATAAAGAGACATTTTTAACTTTTGTTAGCTATGATTATGGATCCTAATTCTTAAAAAACTATCTCTTTTACCTCAACAAATGGACATTTACTCCTTTCTCAAGAATATGAGAGATGAACTGAGGTTCTATTAATAATAACAACAACAATAAAAGACAGAGCTGAATTGCCGAATTATTCAGAGAAGAGAGTCTCTGAATCCTTACGAACACAACCTAAGAGGTGAAATCAAGAGAATAGGAAACCAAGAGCAGGATGAACAGAGACTGAGACACAACCCTTCATAGATACTTCACTGGTTCCCTATTTCATCACAAGTGAGCAGTGGGTACGGTTGCCTGGAGCTTGCTGGTGCTGCAGAGGTTGCCAAAACTGAGCATTTAGTCGTAGCTCTGTGACAACTTTCAGATCCAAAGAAACAACGATTGCAAGTGGAAGTAAGTAGTATCCAAACCAGTCACCTCAAAATGGTCTTTACTTAATTTATTTTACTTTACAATGTTCATTTCCTTTTTAAAATTAAAAAAAAATTAAATGAACCCTGAGCCTCTTATTTTCCTTTGATCTCTCTGACAAAGGCATGGGGCCAGAGGTATTTAAGGACGGGCACTTTGAACACTGTTAAGGACTGTGGGAATACGTGGCACATAGGAGCTCTTATTAAATTGAAAGGGAAAAGGCCCAAGCTCTCAAAAGTGACGAGAACTAATTGCTATCATCATGTTTTTAAAAATGATATGATGCAATATTTGCCAGAAATGGACAAAGGTATGTCAGTGGTATTTTAGGCATTCAAATAGCACCAGCTTCATAGATTTGCATGGCACTCTCTAAGGCCATAGAAAGGAGCTCAAAGTTGCATTTCAGTTGCGGGCATCTCTCTTTCTTTGGCAAATAGAGGACGGAGAGAACTTATTCTTTTCAATAAGTTCAATGGTTTGTAGTGTTAGCCCCCAAACAATCCAAAGTTTTAATTTTAGAAAATAAATGAGGCATCAGAAGATACTCAGGCTGTAGGAAAAAGAAAAGAAAATCAAATACTGACCTATTAAAAGAATGGTTTGTTTGGAAGTGGCTATTTTTCCTAAAATATTAATTGAATACCTCCTTCAAGAACCTTCTTCATGTTGAGGAGGAAAATAAGGGTTCTTTTCAGAGGAAATTTTGGCTTGCTTCATTAAGCAAAATTCTGCGGGGCTCTCTTTGCTAATAATACTAAGAATTAAGTTGGAAAATCTGGGTTAATGCCCATAAACAGGGGCAAAAGCAGAGTGAGGTAATTTACCAAGCAAATATATCATTTATGTTATTAAACATTTTTAGGTGGTACTAAGTCCTTCAATGACACTAAAAGGAAACTGCCCGTATCATGAGAGTTAAGATCAAATGCTACTCACTGGATATAAATCAGGATAGTTACATAAAGTGCCATACAGTATTACCAATCTATGACTAAAGTTAAAAAATCAATATTGTGATTATATAATTTATACAAGCTCTCTACTCCAGGAATTCAGAACACATGCTAGGCTTTTTAGAGCCAATCCTCTAATACTTAACATTTTTTTAATTTGAATACCCAAGATAGCCACAGAGTTTAAGGACAATGCCTACCGGTTTCAAATAAGTTCTGCCTAAATCATTATCAAAAGAAGCAAGCACTGTTAAGTAATGATGTTTTTGTTTTTTTTTTTCAATTTCCAAATTCCACAGAGGCAAATGCCATGACTGCTCTATTCATTGGCTATGACAATTATAAAACTGGTTGTTATTTAAAAAAATTAAATTTAAAATGTATTGTAGATATTCTTCATAATTAAATCATTGATACATGCCCCTAAAATTTGCAATACTTGAGAAAATGGAAGGTTTGGGGAAGGTACAGGAAAATGCCATTACCTGAAAAAAGTAACTCCTTATGAATTCTATTTTTAAATCTGCTTCCATTTTATCTTCAAATTATTCACTGCATCTGGAAAATAAGACATTTAAAATATTTTTAACCGACCGAGATTCTTTGCTTGTTTTTTGGTTGGTTTCTTTTTGTTACCCAATTCTTTCATAAAGTTAAGTTGAAAGTAATGTTAGAGCAAGAGTCAAAAGAATGTCAAAAACTAAAATAAAAGTATTTCTAGAAAAACATCAGGAAGCATTATGTTTACTTCATTTCCAGAACTACACATAATAAAAACTTATTTGTTTTGCAAATAAGTAAGTTCACATTTTTCCCGGAATTTCCTTGGCTACCGACAGACCTTGAGAACGATTTTACCAGAAAAAATGATTAAACAGAAATGTGAAGTCTCACAACACTCCCAAATTCTAATGTTTTATACCAAACTGCTCACTTGCTAAACATAAGTAAGAGATAGGCTATCAATAATTAAGAATAGTTAAGGTATAACGAATGAGTTGGGCAGTGATTACCTGGCATGATGCAGGATCATTGAGATATATCATTTTGTCTTTCTGATTCTGAAAGGATTCAGGAGTCAATATTTCTCTCTGCTGATAGGGCTCTAGAAGCAAATATCTGATTGCGATGCATTCCTGAGTCTATGCCCCTCCACCAAGCAGGATTCCTGGCTTCCATTCCAACCTTCTTTCATTGGCCACGTTTTAGATGCTGGGTTTGCTTTTCCTTCATTGTTTCTTTACTAATGGAAGGTGGACGCACTTTGCAGCTGCTTGCAAAGGGGGAAGTTTCTTTGAGTTTTGCCTGGCTGTGGACTTGAACACCAAATCCATGGTGATGTCAGCAAAACGACACCAACAGAAAGGTTTTCTGCCATCCACCCCCCTTCTTTTTTTAAAGATGTACATCCTGTACAAAATCTCAGTGTACCTCCTTTGTCCCAAAGAGGTGGGGGATTTGACTGAGCAATGATTGATGAAGGAAGGAAGGAAGGAAGGAAGGAAGGAAGGAAGGAAGGAAGGAAGGGAGGGAGGGAGGGAGGGAGGGAGGGAGGGAGGGAGGGAGGGAGGGAGGGAGAGACAGAAACAGAGAACTAGAAAGGGGAGAGAGAGGTAGACAGAAAAATAAAGGAAAGAGGGAGAAAGCAAGATAGAGAGAAAGAAAAAAGATAAGGAAAGAAATAAAAAAAAGAGAAAGAAAAGAAAGGAAGGAAGGGAGGAAGGAAGGAAGGAAGGAAGGAAGGAAGGAAGGAAGGAAGGAAGGAAGGAAGGAAGGAAGGAAGGACGAACGAGCAAGCTAGTTCAAATCTAACCTTTGGCATTCACCGGACACTGGACACCCATCCTGAAGCAGGCAAGAGAGCTAGTGTTTGGTCTCCCTACAGCTTTTCAGTTTTCCTGATATCTTTTCTCTCATCCTCTACAGCCTTGTTTTTTGCCCAAAGATCCAACCACTTCAAAAAAGAGGCATGTCCAGCAATTGCTACTCCAAGAGAAATTTGTTGGTGCCAAGCGTCACACTACAGTTTATCCACCTGTGACACTGCCACAAGCACACCAGACCACAGAGAGGGTGCGGCTCTCAAGGATGCGATGAAAGGCTTTCAGCACCAAAGCCAGCTAGCTTAGGTAGAACTAATTCTTTTTTTTTTTTTTTAACCAGGAAAAACTCACCAGTAGGGAGTAAAGGAGAGAGGAGACTGGCAAAGCAATGCCATGGGTTTTCGTGTCCCTTTCGAGCAGAGGGAACATTACAGATTGGTATTTATAATCTTCTTCCCAATAAGTCCTCCCTGCATTAAAAAAAATTAAATATTTTATGAAAAATGACAAAAGAAAGTGTGTGCAGATCAACTATAGAGCCAAGACATGGAAAATGGAACTACAGAAGACAGATCAGATGAAAACACAAGATGCTCTCAGACTATTTGAGTAGTGGACTTTTCTTTTGTGATTAAAAAAATCTTAAGCCCATTTAATGTTCACTTACAACAGATGTATAACACAGATCCAGTACTTAAGAGTGAGAAATTGGAAGCAAATTGACTTTTGACACACTCGATGAAACAAGAGAAAGAGACTTTGCCAGTAACAAGTTGTTTCGTGTGCAGCTGGCTCAGGAAGACTACTTTCACTTTTGAAAGGAGTGAGCTTGCTCAGGATGGCAATTTTGCTTCCTTTTCAAAATGCAAGCAACGATACTGGCCTACGACTTCCTTTCTGGCTATTTTGTTAATAAAAAGCAGGGAAGGAGACTTAAATTGAAGGAAAAAAATAAGACCCTGATTCTGACATGGAAACATGAGACACATATTTTTAAAAATCAGATATCTGTCATTTCTTGCATGTAAGTGAACTATATGCTGCACAAATGCTTCCTAGGCACCAGCCAACTTTAACACTTTGCTCTTGGGAAAGCATACACAATTAGATGAGAAAGTGGGGGGAGTAGGGGTGGCTTGGGAAGGAATCGGGGATTGAATCACTTGGATCCTGCAAGAAGAGAGATATGCAGTATGTAATGAGCTAGTATTTCTGTAAAATTTTGACTCTGTAAGAATGGGATTCTTGTTCTGGGAAAGGCACAGAAGAGCCTGGAATCCCCACAATGACACTTATGAAAAGAAGCAACCACCAAACCAAGAAACCAGGTTCAGCTGCAACAGAGAGACCTTTGCCTGACTCCAGGGTACAGACTGACTCACAGGAACAGCCCAAAAACCCTTCTCTTTCTGCATTTCATCCTAGCAGGTCAGCTTTTCTCACCTAGGGCCCTCCTTGTCTACTGATTTCCACATTTCCCTCTTTATTTCGAACCACGACAAGCAATCAAATAGAATATGACGATTTTATACAGTCTTTACCAAATTGATGTTTGGAAATAAAAAAAAAAATCACCTATATTATCTACTTATTGCTCTCAACTTTTCCCCAAATCAGTCTGGTTATTTTGCTTTCCAGCCTCCTCCATCCACCCCCAAACACTTTCCCTTCTCTCTCTTGGACACGGACACACACACACACACACACACACACACACACACACACAACTGCTGCTTGGCCCAATCTGGTGCCTGCTTAACAACAACAGAATGACAAGCAACATCTGTTTGCAAAAGAGCCAAAATCAAACCTGAACGTTTTTTGGCTAGGTTTCTTTTTTTTTCCCCCTGACTCTAAAATGGGAGGGGGCAAGAAGGAGAAATATGAAGATTTCTATGCAGCATAGCGGGCATCGGCTCCAGGGAGGCAGCAGCTACACTCCCCTAGGGCCATGTCGAGGGAAAGCAGTTTTAGGTAAAGCCACCGCAGTATGCACGGCTGTCTCCCTGAAGCCAGCCCAGTCACATAAAATCCGACATATCGAATGCTTCAGAGTCTTTTTTTTTTTTTTTCCCTAATAGCTTCATGTTCATCTTCTAATTAGAATTGCAAGGCCTTTGTGTTGGGGGAGGGGTGCAGAGAGGCAGAAAGGGAGAAGAGTAAGGCGGAAAGGGAAAAGGGGCAGTGGCCAGGAAGGGAGCTGGTTCCCCTGGTGGGACCCGCAGCAGCCTGCGCTGGAAGGAGCAGGGCTGCGGCAGAAACCGGCGCAGCTGTGGCCGTCGGAAACAGGCTCTGTCGTTCCCCCCCCCGGGGACGTGGATTTCTGGGAAGGTACCGGCAGTCCACAAAGTCACAATGCAGAGGACCAGAGCTCCCTCGATGGAGGTGGGGGCCGGAGGGTGGGAGAAGGAGCTGGGAGAAAGAGAAAGCCTCGCTCCCCAAAGGAAACGATTTTTTGCCCCAGTGGAAGGGAAATCGGGGACTGCGAGAAGCCCAACTCCCATTTCGCTCGGGGTTTGGAAGGAACCCACACGCATTAAGGGGAAAATAAATTCAGACAAGTTGCTAAGGAGACTTGTGTAAACTCCAAGCGCAGACATATTTCTTGGCCTTTCCCGGATGCTCCATCTCGTATTCTGATCACGCTGCTCTGCGGCAACGTGGCACCAACCTTCTGCATTCATCTTGGCCTTCGCCGCGCAGACTGGCAAAACACGCCGCTTCTAGATACCGCCATCTCTCAAACTTAGCAAGTTAAAAGTGTGTGTGTGTGTGTGTGTGAGACTAGCTGGGGGGAAGAGGAGAGGAATCTTAATTTGGAATATTTAAAGCATAGGTGTTGAACAAAGAAGAATATTTACACCGTGTTTTCTGAGACTAGTAAGGACAGGGGTGGGCAAAGCATCTAGCGCTGGAAATTTCCCTTTGCCTGTAGATTCTGTCCTTTCTCCACGCCCCTAGACTTTTTCTCCCTCCCACATCTCTGGTTAAAATCCTGTGTCCTCTGGCAGATGAAAGCAGAGCCTGGATCGCTGCAGATGATGGCGTAGGGGCCGGGGCTCCTGCAGAAAACAGTGCATTCCACAAAGCGAAACCCTGCTCCCTGCTCAGGAGGGTGTCCCAGGGAGATCAGCTCTTTAAAAACAAACTGGGTCAATTCATAAAACCTCCAAACCAAACCTGTTTAGATTCTAAGCCAGCTACCATTTCAGAAGAGAGATTCTACCCTGACACCCATTCTCTGGAGCTGAGAACTTGTCCCACAGTGACACATCTTCAGTAGCAGCTGATATATGTCAACATTTGATTTAGGGGAAAATTAACATTTTCTTTCAGGACAGAGATGTTTGTACTGTAGAAGCCAATATTTTCCTTTCTCAGCCTCCTGTATTAGAATTTCTAAAATCTTCCCCAGGACAGAGAGAGGATAGACAACAAATAGCTTAAATTATTGCCCAGAGTACTGGGGCAACACATGTGCTCCAAAGTCTGGTCTGTGTGTAGGTTTGTGTGTGTTGCTTGCATGTGTGCATTTGTGTGTTTGTATGTGTTTACATGTTTGTGTGTGCATGTATTTATGTGTGTTTGTGCATTTATATGTGTGCATGCATGTGTACTTCAACATGTATTTTGTGTCTGCATGTGTGTGCATGTGTGTGCTTGTGTGTTTTTGTGCATGTGTGTTTATGTGCATGCGTTTACATGTATGTGTGCTTGTGTGTGTGTGTGTGTGTGTGTGTGTGTGTGTTTCCCTGCCTTGCCGTGATGGTGAGATTAGCAAGACATGCACCAAGACAGCTGGAAGGTGAGCATCTGCTCAGTCCCTTCTTTAATTAGGGAAGTTCACAAGGTAGGCCCACCAGCCACAACAGAAAAGCTCCAGCATGGGCAACTAACCGAGCATACTGATTTAGTCACAATCCTCGGAGGAGTGGCCATGGGACAAGATATTGGTAAAGGGATGGGAAAGTCTTTGTATTCAGTGCAAAGGGCTGGGTGTGTCTCTTCATGCTCCAAGAAGGCTATGCAGCTTCCATCGCTTCCCTCTGCCAACCTTTATTTGGTTTTCACACTTCAAGGCTAAAGCAAGCTGTGCTGCCTCAGTTGAAATAAGGCCGCCAAGCAACGCTTAAGCTAGCAAGAGGGAGATTTTGCTCCTGCCATTTACATAGAAAGACACAGTCCTGCAACTAGCCCTGCTTGCCCACCCTTTATCCATGGGACTCTATGAAACTGAGCCCTCGATTTTAGGGAAGGGGAGGCCATTGGAGTTCTTTATGATCTTTTCCCTGCAAAGCATATCCTCAGATGTTTTGTGGCACAAACCATCATGACTCAATCAAAATGAAAAATGAACCTTGAGGCAGAAGCGCAGGGTGGGCCTATTACAGCAGGCGATGGGGCAATTACCCTGTGACCTGGTTGGCCTGAGGGCAGGGCAGTGACACCTGCACTTTTTCATTTGCTCAGGAAGGTACAGTAGCCTGAACCCCAGAAAAATGCTGTCTAATTGGCTGTTGGCCTGTTTGTCCTATCTGCTAGGGCTGGGACGACTGTCTCACCCCAATGTGAAGATATATTTGTGAGGACACTGAATGATTCTATATTATCAAAGAGAAAAAGAACCAATTTACAGGATTAATGCAACAACCGGTCCTGAAATAGAAGATTCTTTCCCACCTAGATTGCCAAAAAATGCTTTCCATTATAAGTTGGCTTACTGCTTTCTCACATTCCCCAAAGAATAGAAAATATATGAGATACCTTTTATTATACTACCACCTGCCCTCCCTCCAACCCTGCCAATCCTTTGTGGGAAAGAAAAGATATTAGTAAACAAATGAGCAACATGGCTAAGCTAGCTTGGAAAGAAGACTGCACCATACACATAAAAAATGAATCCAGAGAACTAGCAGGTGAAAAATACAGTTTTCTATATCACACTGGAAAATCTTTAAGAAGCCTGTTCTTTGAGATGCAGAAAGAAAAATACTCATATTAACAGCGGCTGGAAAATGAAACTGCTGCCCAGATATATCTCAAAAACTAAAGTAATACAACTGCTATTTTCAACATGAATATAGGTACATATTTTTATATATGTGTAGATTTATAAACAGGCATAAGTGCTTGCCATCCAAATCTCTTACTTCTACCCCTGAGGTCAAAGACCACACCTTTTCCACATTTTGTAAACTGGCCTTCCTTTACTCCACCCTGAAATTCAGTCTTATGCCCTGCATACAGGTTAGGGAACAGAACGTCCTGCCCCTCCATCATTTATGAGCTAATGCTTCAGACTGCAAAATGCTTCACACATCATTCAGCAATTGCCTCCCATGGCCAGTTGGTATTATTACTCCACGTTGCGCAGAATTGACATAGAGGAAATTAAGTGTCTTTCCAAAGCTCACATATTATTGTAATGGCAACATCGGAATTCAGATTCCTCTCTCCTCCTCAAACTGATGAGAGGGTTCTAGGTCTGGCTGAAGGAATTTGGAGGTACCCCATCTCTCATTCTGTGTTACTTGTCAGTCAGCCAATTGGCTCCAACTGTTACCCTAAGATACAGGAAACACCTGCCACATGGACTCCAGCAGCTGCCATCTTGGGTGACTCAAAAGAGAAAGCAACCAACTGCTCACATTGGGGTTGGCATCAGAGATCAATTGAGGCTGAGAACAGTCTTCAGCTGTGTCTTCTAGTCAAGCCAATCCAATGGCGTGTTCCTGTCATTCTGATCATGAGTGACAGATGACCGGCCACAGGCTCACATCTCTGCACCATGGTTTAGCCTAGACTCAGACTAAAGCCCACCTATCCATGCCCTGAGGTCATGGTCAGTGTTGTCTGAATTTTTATTTGTTTGCACACATGAGTCAGAGCTGAGGAGAGGGCAGATTCAATTTCGAAAAGAGGACATCAGGTTCAAAGTATTTCATGTAAAATATTTACATGTTTTCTATATATCCACAAGTCAAGTGGCTATTAACATAAACTTCAAACATTATTAGTGCTCCTCAGGGGGCATTCAAATGGTTAAGATGCTACTCTTGGGTAGAATTAATCCCTAAAATAATCACATCTGTATTGTCATCTCACATCAATAATTTATTTCTGAAATTTAATATGGACCAGACATCACCTCATGGATGGCTCATAAAAGCAGGATCCTATTTCCCATTTCTCTTGGTGTGGTATTTTTGGGGTGGCAGACAAGAATGGGTGGGGTAAGCAGAACACTGAATCTCAAGTCCCATCTATATGATTTGTAAACAGAAAAGTCTGGCAAAAGCCACAGATAGAGTCTAAAACTCCTTCTTGAAATTTTAGAATTTTAGAATTTTAATTATATCATGAAGAACTTGAGATGCCACCTTTTAAAACTGTTATTCGTTAAATTATGCCACTTATGCTGACTAGTGGGGTGGTAACTATGGAGTACAAATTGAAAAGGATTCTGAAATCGTGTCTGACCTCACTAGGACAGAGTTTTAGGAGCACTTACTAAGTTTTCACTGTCAGGGGGTAAAAAAGTTGATGATGAAACTTACACCAAGTATTTGCCATTCCTGACTGACCCTCAACTCCTCTGTATCAGGATGTCTTCATCTTCCTCATGAGATGGGGTAGAGCTACTCAGGAGCCTCTATGTGATGAAAATGCGGATTCCTGAGAATAATTGTTTTTATTCTTATATCGTCTCTGGACAGTCTAGCAAATAAAGAAGGAGTTCGGGTTAATTTTTATCTAGCATGGAATAGGTCTTACAAATTTGATACACATGATCTTTAGAGCACTCTCCAAGTTACTGGAGCAAGGTAGAGAAAATAGCAAAACAGTTCCCATCCTCTTGCCCCCTGTCACTGGCAGATGCAAACCTACCAACATCTAAATCTCTGTTAAAGGCAAGAAAATCAAGAAAAAAGGAATTTCTGGGCTACCTCCAAATCCATTAATCCTAAGTCTAGTTCCCTTGAGAAGCTATGCAAGACAATAATTTGACAACAAAGAGCTCTCCCAGGGCAATGCCAGGGGATCAGACTGGCACTGCCATTTCTTCTGGACAGCGTGGAAGGTTCCTGGGGATGGGTGGGGGCGAGCAGGGTGAAGGGAAAATGCTGTGACGAGCTACGGGTGCTTTCCATCTGACATCACGGACGCTGCCAGCCTCCCTCCTGCTCCAAGGTTAGATGGCTGTGGCTGAACAGGACATAAAAGCAGCAGACTTGCCCTTTATTGAGGACACTCAGCCACAGACAGAGGCTCCAGAAACCCTCAGGCCCAGAGGAGGCTTTATCATTGTAAACAAGGTCTTGCTGGAAATTCACAGGTTCGCTAATGGACTGCTGTCCCTACAAGGAGGGGAAGCTTCAGTCTGTGGCCCAAGTTAATTCAAGTAAAAGTCCCTTTTCAGACACGGAGGCCGAACGGGACCACATCAGAGACTCTCTCACTCCTATTGATTTCGATTTCTTTGCTGAAATCCTATCACAAGCTGTTTATGAAACACACCTTCCCCAGAGTCAGGCTGAGAATCCTCGAAAGAGCAATTAGGTATTGATTCCAACCTATAGGGACAGCGACTTCATTTTCACATTTCCAAGATTCCAGAGGACACCTTCCTAGCCTCGGCCCTTAAGGAACTACCATAACAGCCTATAAAGATTCCAGCCATTGGACAGAGGTCATTAATCCTTTATTGACTGAGCAAACGTGACTGGGCTCATAGGCACTCCTGAAGTTAGACTGGCACCTAGTTCATTGCTCTGTCACCAGGGAGGACTGCAAATGGGTTCTCCAGCTCCTTCCTACTTTCAATACATTTGGTAAATGGACATGAAGGGTCAGGGCTGCCAGATGTTTCTCAATGACCTGTGTGCACACAGCCAGGGATTAATATCAAGTCACTGATGAGTTTTCCTTTTGGACCTGCAGCCCCTAGCAAAAGTGGTGAGCCCAGGAGACAGAAGCCTCTACCTCCGAGGTAGGAATTTTCAGGGAGACTTAGGCCCGCTTGACCTCCAAAGGGGAAGCCTGGTTGGAGATTAGAAATAAAATACAACAAAAAGTCTGTCTGGAACAGGTTTACATAGCATCCCCTGGGTAATAGAAAATTATGAGAAATTCCATGCAGGAGTTCAGCTGAGCATGATAGCCTTGGTTTCTGCACATCTGTAAGTCCTATTGGTGAGTCTGACTGGCCTGCGGATGGATTTGGGAACTGCAGTTACACTGAAAGGGCCATGAAGATATGACAGCTAACATAGGGCTGCCTCCGCCCCTTGCTCAGAGCTTCCTTTTGGGGGTATGTGAGCAAGTGGATCGTGAGCTCCAGGTTACCCTCATCCTAAAGTATCACCACCATTCATGTGCAGAAGGGTAATTGCTTGTCGCTCCAGCAACTGCTTGATTGACATAAGTTTACTGGTAGAGACGTTGGCATGTTGCTGCTGAAACCCAGAGCTAGATTTTTCTTCTTAGCAGTTCACCACCCCTCTAGACCCATGGCAGACAAAGGCATCACCAAATCCTTACTAAGCTAACATAAAAGCCCTGAGAAAGACTGCCTTTCTTACAACATATGGCCAACTGGCCTCACTGATGTTAATATGATGACATTCCTATTTAAATATCTTAGTGGAGGGCTCAGAAATGGCACTGTCTCCACTGTGCATTTTCTTTTCTCTTTCTATTAGATCTCTGCCTTTACTAGACTCGCACTTCCCTGCACACACACACACCTCACAAATGGGCTGTGCCAGATGGGCTCTTAATCATAGTAATCAGCTGGGAAATTAAATGTTAGAAAATCCAGCTCGTCTTCTGAATTTTCCCACTTGAGATTAGGGCCTGAGCTGTCACCATGTCCTATGTGAGACCCACGCTGCCTTTTAAAGAAGGACCAATGTGACAGACCCAGTATGGGCTGCATGCTTTATGGGTGTTTTTGCTTCTTTCCCAGAAAACGACTGCAGCACTACTCAGTTTTGTTTCAGTTCTGACGGCTGCTATTAATACCTCCTATTTACAGAACACACACCTCGGAGGAGCTCAAAACATTTACAGAAATTAACCAAGCCTTGCAACATCCTGTCAAGTAGGCAGGGACTAGATATTACTTTCTCCATTTCAGAGGAAGAAACCGAACTATTAAGAGGGCACATTTCTTTGCCATGCCACAAAGACAGGACCCCATCGCCCACTCATTTCCTGGGCTCTGTCTAAGCTACCAAATTAGGTAGGTGTTTATTTATACTGTACTCACTGGCTTATTACTCAAGTATTTTTTCAGGCACACACACATCATGCTATAAAATCCCGATGTGTAAATATGTCTTCTTTCCATCAGTCTCCCCACAAGTGTGTATTATAGGTTTCCTCTAGTAGGGGATCAATAAATGTGATGGACTGGTTTGCAATAAACGTATACCTCTTTCCAGAGTAGTTTTCTCTATCTCTTCCCAGAGATTCCTAGATTCTGCTCAAATGTCACTTCCTCAGGTGATTCTGGGGTTCTAGCAGCAGCCAGGTTTTTAGTGATTCTGTAGTTCACACCTCACCCAGCACTTGCCCCATTACTATTAGAAAAAGGTATCACAGTAAAAAGGAAGGAACCCTGTAGTCTTTGAGACAGCCAGGACTCCATTGGAATCCTAGTTCTACCATTATAAGACCTTGGACAAGGTAATTAATTTTTCTCTGTCTACTCATCTATAAAATGGATATAATAATACCTACTTTGGAATTCATCAGGACACTATTTGTAATAGGAAAAAATGTAAACAATTTACTATATATCGTTATGGAAACCATCAAATACATGATGGTACATCAATATTGGGGGATAATTCGAGACTATTATATGGAAGATTAGGCATATGCAAAGGAAGAGCTGACAAAGAAAGACTTCTGAGATATATTACATGTGAAGAACAAGTTGCAGATATATGTGAGTCACATATATATATGTGAGTCTCTAGATATGAAAATATATGAAAAACTCTCAAACTGTGTTTTATTATATATATATATATATATATATATATATATATATATATGGGTTTACTGAAAGGAAGGAAATGGGACAAGTGTATAGGATAAACTATTCAATATGTATAAATAAAGTGCTCAAGAAAAGATAACTATTACCATTGTTGCCATTATATGGGTTCTTTGTGGCAGGGGCTGTGCTGTATTTCTAGCTTCTGGCACACCATAGAGGCTGACTGACTGAGTGAAAGAAAATTACTCAATGAATGACCCATCAAGAATTAACTGTTGAGTCAGGAAATAAGATCACCCGTGTGAATCACAAAGAGTCTTATGTGTCATTTGGAATGTTTTTGAATGTCAGGAGGCAGCACAGTCCTTTGGGAAGAGACAGGACTGAGAATCAGGAGGCCTAGATTCCTGATCAGTGTTTCTTAGAGTGTGGTCTCAGGACCACCTGCAGCCAAGCCTCCCGGGAGGCTTATTAATCACTCAAGATTTCTGGGCCCCACCCCTGATCTGAATCAGATTCTTTGGGATTGTGATCCAGGAATCTGTGTCGTGTTGTACGCAATTTCTCTCTTTTTACCCAGCTCTATTGAAGTATAATTGGCAAATAGGAATTGTACATATTTAAGGTATACAACTTGATATTTTGATATATGTATTCATTGTGAAATGATCACTACAGTTAACCTACTCAACATACTCGTTACTTCATATAGTTACCATTTTCTTTTCCTTTCTTTCTCTCTATGTCTCTCCTTCCTCCCTCCCTCCCTTCCTTCCTTCCTTCTTTCTTTCTCACTTTCCTTCTTTCTTATGCAAACACTTAAGACCTACCTTCTTAGCAAATGAAAGAAGACACAAATAAATAGAAAGGCATACCACTGTTCACGGATTGAAAGAATTAACATTGTTAAAATGTCCACACTATCCAAAATAATATACAGATTCAATGCCATCCCCGGCAAAATCCCAATGGCATTCTTCATATAAATAGAAAAAACAATTCTAAACTTCATGAGGAACACAAAAAGACTCCATATAGCCAAAGCAACCTCCTCCCCTCAGTTTAGTACATTTTAATTGCAATGCTTTACACCCCACAGACACTTATAAATGCAGAGACAGATGAACAAGATTCAGTTTAACATTAGCAATATTCCTTTCTCTTTCAGGCCAATTCAGTGAGTCCAAAGTTGAAAAAGGAATGCTGTAATAACATTATTCACTTTTCAAAAGTATTTTGATGTTTAATATCCATTTTTAGGGTCTTCTGTGCGGTCATGGGGAACTAAAGTATTATGCTTTGAAGAGATCAGAGAAGCCATATGGTTTAAATCCTCATGTTATGAATGAGTAAACTGATACCCAGAGAGGGCAAGTGACTTATTCAAGGTCATGGCATTGGTGAGCTGGAGAACAAGCAGCTATCACCTTATTTATTTCCTTTCATTATTTTGGATACTTTTATTAAAAGGAACTATTCTAAATTTTTTTAAAATTCAGGATATTATGGGGGTAGAAACATTTTGGTTACATGTAATGCATTTGCCTCACTCAAGCCAGGGGCACAAGTGTGTCCTTCCCCCATACAGTGTGCTCCGCTTCCATTAGCTGTGGGTTTACCCCTCCCCACCTGACTGGCACCCAGTGAGTATTACTACCATGTAGGCACCTTAGTGTTGATCAGCTAGTACCAATTAGATGGCAAGTACATGTGGTGCATGTTTTTCCATCCTTGTGATACCTCACTTTGAAGGATGGGCTCAATCTCTATCCAGGAAAATATAAGAGGTTCTAGTTCACCATTGTTTTTGTAGTTGAGTAGTATTCCATGGTATACATATACCACATTTTATTAATCTGCTCATGTATTGATGAGCACTTGGGTTGTTTCCCAATCTTTGCAATTGTGAATTGTGCTGCTATAAACATTCAAGTACAGATGTCTTTATTATAGAATGTTTTTTTTTTTTTTTTCCTTTGGATAGATGCCTAGTAGTGGGATTGCAGGATCAAATGGTATTTCTATTTTTAGCTCTTTGAGATATCTCCAAATTACTTTCCTCAGGGGTTGTACTAATTTGCAGTACCACCAGCAGTGTAAGAGTATTCTAGTCTCTCCACATCCATGCCAGCATTTGTTATTTTGGGACTTTTTGATAAAGGCCATTCCCACTGAAGTTAGTTGATATCTCATTATAGTTTTGATTTGTATTTCCCTAATTATTAGAAATGTTGAGCACTTTTTTATGTTTACTGGCCATTAGGTCTGTCTTCTTTAGAAAAGTTTCTGTTCATGTCCTTTGCCCATTTATTGATGGGGTTGTTTGAATTTTTCTTGTTCATTTTCTGAAGTTCTAGATTCTTGTTATCAGCCCTTTAATAGATGTGTAGAAGGCAAATATTTTTTCCCATTCTGTAGGATGTCTATTCACTGTAGTGATAGTTACCTTGGCTGTGCAGAGGTTTTTAAATTTGATCAGGTCTCATTTGTTTATTTTTGTTGTTGCTGTGATTGCTTTGGGGGTCTTCTTCATAAATTTTTTGCCTAGGCTGATGTCTAAAAGAGTCTTCCTAACATTTTCTTCCAGAATTCTTAAGGTTTTGCATATTAGGTTTAAGTCTATTATCCATCATGAGTTGATTTTTGTGACAGGTGAAAGGTGGGGATCCAGTTTCAATCTTCTGCATGTGGATATCTAGTTTTCCCAGCACCACTTATTGAATAGAGATTCTTTGCCCCAATGTATATTTTTATCTGTTTTGTTTAATAGTAGATCACAATATGAAGATGGTTTTATATCTGAGATATCCGTCCTATTTCAAAGGTCTATATCTCTGTTCTTGTGCCAATCTCATGCTGTTTTGGTTACTACGGCCTTGTAGTAAAGTTTGAAGTCTGGCAGACTGATGCTTCCCCATTTGTTCTTTTTGCTTAAGATTGCGTATGCCAAAGCAATCTTGAGCAAGAAGAATGAAGAATAAAGCAGAAGGCATCAAACCTCCCAATTAAAAAATATAAAGCTATAATAACTAAAACAGTATTGTACTGTGATAAAAACACAGACATATGGAACATTATAGTGAGCCCAGAAAAAAATCCATGCATTCATGGTCAATGGATGTTTGACAAGGGTCAAAGAACACACAATAGGGAAAAATAATTTCTTTAGTAAATGGCGCTGGGGAAACTGCGTATCCACATGCATAAGAATGAAGTTGGACAAGTATCTCACACCATATATAAAAATCAACTCCAAATGGATTAAAGACTTAAAATTAAGACCTAAAACTATAAAACTACTAGAAAAAGCACAGGAAAAAAGCTTCTTGACATTGGTCTTTGGCAACGATATTTTGAATATGACATCAAAGACACGAGCCTTAAAAGTAAAAATAGACAAGTGGGATTGCATCAAACTAAAACGCATCTTCATAGCAAAGGAAACAATCAACCAAATGAAAAGACAGCCTATTGATGGAAGGAAATATCTGCAAACCATATTTCTGATAAGGGATTAATCTCCTTTTTATCTATTGATAAAAGTTTGAGAATCACTAGTTTACATTTTGTTCTGACTTCCTGTTTGACTTTAGGCAAAATCACAACCTTTCCAGAATTTAATTTCCTTCTCTACAAGGTAGTGGTTGGATCTTAAATGCGCCTTTAAGTTGTAAAATTCTATGCCCATAACTAATCCAATTCTCTGACTTTAGGTAGGCCTGTATATAAGCCATATACAATGGATTACTCAAACTTGGTTTGAGCTGTCTTTGGGTTCCTGGGCTATCATCTGGACACCTTCCAAATTGAGAAATTTGCCCCTGCTCCTTATATACTTAAATTGCTAAAACCAACTAGTAAGGACATTCTTTGAGCATTGGTTCTAAATGATTAAAAAATGCAATTTTTACTTTTAATACATATGTGTCATAATTATTATGGAATAAATATATTAACATGATAAAATAATTATAACAAATGTATCCGCCTTTCTCACATGCACAAGAAAGAGAAGGTAGTATGAAAATTGAGAACAGATACTCAAAATAGGGAAAGATTATTGAAAAATGCCAATAAAATGTCTCCTCTGGCCTTGGGTGTGGATGGAATAAGAAAACTGTGTCCAGCCATTTTCATGGAAATTAAAAGCCAAGACCACAGGTGGCTGAGTTGAAGAGAGGCTCTCTAGCATATTTTAAGTGCAGTAGGACAAAAAAAATGACAAATGACAGTATCACCCAATAAATCTCAAAGGTTTTTAGAAGGTAAAATCCAAAACCCAATGAACTTCTCCTTTAGACTTCAGATAGAGAATAATTTCTCAGAGTCACCAAGAAAAGACTCTAAGTCATAGTAAGAATACTCTGAGAGAGATTTCTACCAAAGGAAAGGACTTTGGAGTCGATAAATCTGGATTTAAATTTTCTTCATCCTATTTATTGAGTGTATGGTCTTAGGGGACTTCCTCAGTCACTCAGAGCTCCAATATCTTTATCTATATAATCAGAATAATAATGAGATCTCTTTTACAAGGTTAGTGAAATAATTGAATGAAATGATACATGTCAAAGTGCCTAGCTTTGTGTCCAAGGAAAATTAAGCATTTGGTCAATATTTAAGAGAAAACTCTCTTCTTTTTGCCATAGTATGATAGGTAATTGTCCTTTGAGTCCTGTCTTTTCTTCCTCAGTAAGCCTAATAAGGCACAGCAGTGAATTAGGACTATTCAAGAGGGCCGTGCTTTCGAAAATTTCAAATTGTTTTAATTCTAGAGTTTCTATGTTATTTAACTGTGCTCCATACCTCCTTTAGAAATGAAAACCAAATCACAAGCATCATTATGAGACATTTTGTCAAAGCTGCAGTGTACAGAATCTTCCAGAGACACCTTGAAATATATCTTATAAAGGAAGGCCTAGATTATTGATACCAACACATGGTCAATGATTTGAAGCTGATGAATTCCTAGGGATTCATCACTAGAAATATGCCCCTAATAAGTACCAAATATACACTAAATGAACATAAAATCTGATGCTTCTTGCTACTGTAAAAAGTGGGAAAAGACTTTATTAAACAAAAAGGTTGGTAGAGTACAGATGGTAGACATAGTGGGGTACACCCAAAATTCATTGAAAATATTAAGTCACAGTTAAACAAGTCAACTGGGAATACGCTAGATTGCTAAAGTTATTTAGACATTTGTCGTAATTCTACTAAACTCACTGCTCTGATTTGAATGTGTTCATCCTAAAACTCTGGTGTTGCCCAGTGATAATATTAAGAGGTAGGGCCTTTAAGAGGTGACTAGGCCATGTGGTGTCCTCCGCATAAATGGGATTAAGGCCCTTATAAAAGAGGCTTCACACATTGTTCTGCCATGTGAGGACACAGTGTTCCTCTCCTCTGGAGGATGCAGCCCTCACCAGACTATGGAACCTGCCAGCACCTTGATCTTGGACTTGCCAGCCTCCAGAATTGTGAGAAATAAATTTCTATTCTTTATAAATTACCCAGTCTATGGTTTTCTGTCACAGCAGCACAAAACAGACTAAGACACCCATGTTCTGTCACTTTAATAATATCGAGCTCTTTCTTGAAAAAGTTTCTAAGTGGAAAAGTTAACATTCCACCATCTTTGGAATTCTTTAGACCTAGAGCAGGGGACTGACCAAGAGCCTTTAGATGTGCTCTGTCTCTTTCCTACCATCCCTTTCCTTCCTTTCTGCTCTCTCACTGTCACAGCTATCACTCATACTCACTCTCATTTTCGACTCTGAGTCAGACACCTGTGCCTTGGCCTGTACCTGCTTAGAAACAGGTCTCACACATCCCTTGTTCACTGGCATGTGCCCATCCCTGGCATAGTGTTGGGCATACAGAAGTATGGAAAAAAATGACATACTAGTTGCACAAATCAAGGATGAGGTAAAAAACACTCATTGTTTTACCTCTACAAGTATCCCAAGTCATCTCCACTATACCTCATTATTTCCTTTTGCTAGGCATATATTATGTTATTATATATTTCATGCATTTATTTGTTCACTATCCTATGAGCTGTGAGAGCCTCTAGAATGGGGGAAACATCTTCTTCCTCTGCATCCTCCTACAAAGAGCCACTTCCCACAGTGGTTGGTAATTCACTGACTATGGCTGACTGACTCAGAATGAACATGATTAGAACGACCCACTCTCAAGCTTCCAGGGGAAAAGGGACCATGTCTCACTCATCTTGGCATATAGTTCAGTGCCTGGCACATTAAAGACACTAAATAAATATTGACTGAGGAAAAGAGAGACGCAGCATGAATGCATAATACTAAAAGAAAAAATCTAAATGTTTCAGCAAAGCCAAACATGCAGCAAAATAAATTAATGTGCTTCTTTTATTAAGTCTATCTTGCATTCATTCAACAATTAATTTATTGAACGTATAGTTTGTGCCAACCATTGTACTTGGCACCAGTGACGCAGAGGAATTATATTTGAGTGAGAAAACAGGTCTGTATGAAATTTCCACTCTGCTGGGGGAGGTAGATGGTGCACAGGTAATTGCATGTGTGCTGGCATTGTCCCTGGGCAGGGGGAGAGCGTCCCACTCTCGTACAAGCACTGAAGAGGCACAAAGGATGAATAGGGAGAGAGGAGGAAAGGAAAGAGGAGACCAAAGAATCTTCATCAAAATTCATCTGTCCCGTAGCAAGGAACTTCTTATAAAAACAAATGTACTAGGACATTAGTCACTCTTTAAACTGATGGTTGAGTGTGATAGCAAACTCTGATATAGCAAACTGACATCTTTTATGCATAGTGATATTGACACATATCAGGCAAAACCCCCCAACATTCCCATTTGACTGAGTCATTTGACAGACTCAAATGCCTGTGCTCAAGTGTGGGCTGACCTCCCTGACCTTGGCACCAACACATAAGGTCTTTCAGAACATTTTAACAAGTACAAGAAAGTAACAAGCTTTTGTTTCACTTAGCTTTCACAGACAGAGCCACTGCCTTGCACTTGGCATTCAATGTAACATTTTGCACCCGGGGATTCAAGCTCAGCAGGGAAGAGTGGCAGGCTAGAGGGTGAGGAGGAAAGCCAGTTCAGACACTGTCAAGATAGAAGCACAGGAACCTAAACACTAAATAGAACTACCTGAAGAAGGACCCACAAATGAGTTACAATACTGTCTTAGAATAAACTCAAGCTCGAGTATAGCTACTTTTGAACATCAAGATGGGTTAAGAGGAAAACCAAGGTGCTCCGGGATTTGGCCACACACAGCCCTTTGATCTGGCGCTGATAATTCCATCCTTCGTCTACCTTCTCTCCTTTCATTGCCGCCCTGCCCTGCCAGATGCCAGACGTGCAGTCACAGACCCTGATCTGTAAAATAGGACGCTTGTGTCTGGATCCGTAGGAAAGATGGGACAGGCTCATTTAGGCTCACGTATGTGGAGATGTAAACGAGCGGATCTGTGTGTTGGCCTTGCACGCAGAAGGAGTGCATGGAAGCAGGGCATAAATCCCCAAACAGAATAGTCCTTGTCACCAAGCATGTGCTTTTATTCATGCTCTTTCTTTCTGTCCTGAGGAGTTATCACATGGAAATGCAAAGCTAGAGAGCCGAGGGTCTCAAACCCTGCCCTGCCACCTCAGCGTCTGCTCTGGATAAGTTACTTAACTTCCTCCGACTCAGTGTTTCCCATCTAAAACATGTTGAGTCAAAGAGCAAGTAAAGTTACCTGGCACCTGTAGGTGTCCAATAAACGCTGATTACTTTTTCTCTTTCCCTAACGTAGAAATAGCCACATAAGAACCAAGGTCATGTTTGTTTGCTTATATATGTTTTTTTAATTTTATTTTTTAATTGACAAATAATAATTGTACATATTCCAGAGATACACAGTGATTTTTTTGATACATATAATGTACAGCAATCAGATTAGGGTAATTTCATGTATTTATCATCTCAAACATTTATCAGTTCTTTGTGTCAGGAATGTTCAACATTCTCTTTCTAGCTATTTGAAACTATATAATATATTATGGTTAACTATAGTCATCCTGCAGTGAGATAAACTACTAGAATATATTACTCCTTGCAAAACAAGGAGGATCAAGGGGCAGCATATGCAGGGATACAGTAACACATCTGAAGTACAGTACTGAGTAACCAAAGGTGAGTACAGGCTTTGAAAAGCAATAAAGGAAAGAATATTGCCACTGTTCCTTTGGGGGATAACCTCTTTGTTTCATGTCCTTTTGCTATCGTGACCTCCCTATTTCTCTGGTTCTCTCACATGACCACTTTCTTCTGGATTCCAATGCCCAGGTTCAATGACACCTCATGAAGAAGCAGGCAGCTGTAGGCAGCTCTGTCCTAACCACCCACTATCTCTCCTCCCTAACTTCCCAGGTGAGTCCTCCCACTGGGACAACAGGCTCTTGAGACTTCTTGCAGCACATGCTGCTGCCCTCACTTGGGCTCACGGGCCTGATCAGGCAGGCCAATGTCATCCCGATTTTGCTTGTTTATTCCTTTTATGAAAGGCAAGATTGGGAGAAAGAGGGACGGTGCATATCCACAAGACTGTTGGAGGCTCCTAAAGGATTGTTCTATCTGAATGGACGTAATTGCAAAACTCAAATGCTAACAAACTAAATGGCAATTCACACACACTCTACAAGGCTCAGTCAAAAGCCTTTTATGCATATTCTCTCAAGTTTCTATTTGTCATAGAAAACAGATGGAAGGCATTTTTTTTAATGGTTTATAAGTTAACTGAACTTCAGAAATATTATGTTCATAAATATATTACACAGAGGACTACTGCATTTTCCTTACCACCACAATATAAATAATATGTTATTTATATTATAAAATAAGTATAATTATCCATCTAATAAATATTTATTGACTACCTCTATGGAGTATGGCAATAAGGTAGACTAACAGAAATGCATACATGGGAGGAATTTTATATTCCCTTGAACTCTATTTATTGATACTGCTGATATATAGACTTCACGGATATACAGTGAAATTGCCTGCCATGTTTTTCAAGTATATCACATTTAACTGTCATGATAGTTTCATAAACATAACATTTTCACTTTTAGTGCATTCTCTCTTCAAAATATGCCTGGCCAATCTCACCAAACTGTCATCTCTTGCCTAAAAAAAATGGAATTTCCCATTGAGGATTATGTTACATTTGCTATGGAAATATTGATTCTAAAAAGAAAGACTGAGATTGATACTGTTGTCCTCAAACCCCAAAGAGAAAAAAATCACATTAATATCAGGCTGATGAATGTCCTAACCGAAAGTTAGCCTTTTTTATAGTTTCCAAGATAAGTCATATTTGCAGTGGTCTTTAGAGAAAAGAATGGACAAGAGAATCACTAGCAAAACAACTAATGCTCTCATTGCCACATCCCTTCTTTTTAGTTTAAGTTAGGGGTTTCTTTTTCATTCATTCAGCAAACATCTACTACAGGAGGTATTTACTATGCTAGGAATCCAAGTGGGCTAGTGCAAATAATGTAAGGTAAGAAAAAGGTGTCCCTAGGTAAACTACACATTACATATGATTTTTGATGAATTCTAAAAATTATTGAAACAGGATGTTTTCATTTTAAAAGAGAGTAACACTTGTAAAATGTAGTGCCAGGAGTCTAATGCCAGTTATTTTCATTCTTTTGCCCATAGGAAGTGGGCTAAAGAATAGGAATGTGGCATCTCTTAAGAGCGGTGGTTAAATATGTTGATGCTTATGAGGAGTATGGAATGGCAGCTAACGACTCAGTAAACAAAGGCAGGATAAAATATTCAAAAACATAGAAAAGAAGAAGATTCATGGCATTGGGTGTCAGCCCACATGCTCCGGAAACAGGAGTTCCATGTGACCCCTACCACTACTAGCTCCTGTTTATTACATGTTTCTCAAATGCCAGGGACATCACAAGATTTATATACAGCCTCATTTAATTCTCACAATAGCATAATGAAGCAGCTGGTATTTTTTCCATTTTATCAATTTTCTAAATAAGGATGTGAGACATAGAGTAGCAACATGTTTAAGCTCACATAGTCAGAAAATGTAGAGTAGGAGTTTAAGCCAGGATTAAGGGTCTAGCTGACTCCCAATCTTGACCTATATTGCTAATTTCTGATCAAGTTCGATCTGAAATTCAATGTGGGAAACTAGTTGGAAATAAAAACAAGGGATACTTCAGAATATTTCTTCATTTACATAGTGACTCTTACTATTTGTTGTATCTCAAACCTCTGCAACAATTTAATGAAAGCTGTAGACCCTCTCCCTAGAGAAAGGCCTATATGTTCACAATTGTGTGTGTGTGTACTTTTTGGAAATTTCAACAATAAGGCTAAGAATATGTGACCTGAAAGTTGCCACTGAAGAAGAATCCTAGATCACAGATGGACCTGACTGGGATGGAGTGCATAGAGGTGGCTCCATGGCCAAACCAAGCCAGGTGATGCAAATTCTCCAGTATAAGCAATTCTTTACAAGCATAGAACTGACCCTTAACAGGACTAGTCATGATAGAGACCCCAAATTATAAAGCTGTACGCAGAGAACTCAGGGTACCACTTGTTTCCTGAGGGACATTGGGGTGAGCTAGTAACATTGTCTAATGGAGTAGGAAAGGATGTTGCTAGAATGAATGTCAACTCTACACTTGGGCTGTGCCCACATGGTCATGACCTTGAGGCACAAGGAATTGACCCAGACTGCTCGGAGCTGAGTAGCCATTTCCCAGCCCACAGCCCAGCAGGTCACCGCTGTCTAACTCTGCCATCATGACACTGCCATCTGCAGCAACTAAGCAGAGATTTCTCAAGACCAAATTTATCACACCCAAGATTCCATTCTTACATAAGAATCACCTGTCGCTGGTGCATAAATTTCAGCGCCTAGCAGAGCCAAGGGTAATCAAGATTTAAAAGGAAGGGGCCTGAATAAACATCAAGCAGATTTCCTCTCTGTGGGGCTGAGTTTTGAAAAATCTTTGTGCCCTCATATGCCCCTCCAAGGAGACTGTCATTTTTCTACCTTCTGTCTGCATCACTACTGTCTGGGGAATGATGCTCTCGCTGCCACAGGCAATCTGTCTTCTCGGGGGTTCTGTTCAAGCTCTGACCTCAGTTTGCTGCAGTGTATGTCTCTCCTCACAAGTTCCAGCTTGCCCTCATCACCAGCTAAATTAACCATAAGGCAAAGACCTGACTCATATCACTGAAGGCTGAGAGAAATCAGGGCAAGCCTGGAGTGATGCATCACTGTATCAAAGACAGTAGGTCTAAAGAGAAATGCAGGAATGGCCCTAATATTGAGACAGCACTTTGGGTCATCAAGAAGATGCCCTTATCTTGAGACCTTGGAGTGGAGGTACTGGTGTGCTGGCTCAGCAAAGACAATGCCATTAGAAAGCAAGAGAAGAAAGTATTGCTGCCTAAGGAGTGATGGGCTCTTGATCACAGTGGATGGTGGGGAGGGCCCGGGGAAGAGGGTATTTCCTAAACTAAAACAGGGCCAAACCCAAAAAGATTACCTACAGCTGCATTTGGCGAAGTGTGGGAAAATTAAATTAGGATTAGCAAACATCTGAGAAGGTTTGCATCTGTGACCTTGGACAAATATTCCCTTTTCTGGGTTTCCATTTGTAAAGTGTAGGAATAGAATGGAGGCTTCTTCCTGCAGGAGCATGCCAAGATGGAAGGTGGAAGAAAAGGCCTTTGAAGCCGACATAGTTATTCCTCTGTCCAGGGGAATATAAACAACAATAACTCCAACGGCCTTCTGCTCTGCTTCTGAATGAGTTCTTTGCTTCTGTCTGAGAGGTAAAATAGTTCATTCCTTGGGGAAAAGTTGAATGTGGAATGGTAGGCCATGCCCTTTTCACTCTGGTTTTATTGTGTTATTTTGAATGATCATTAATACAAAGAACATTCAATATACGTTAACAAGATATTCCTGAGTACCATGGACTCAGGGCTGCAGCAGGTCCCCTGGGGTAGATGAAGAAAGAGTGTGTGATATGTTCAGGGTCTTCGAGTCCCTTGCCAACCCTTAACAGAGGTCTACATGTTCCCTTTTCACAGCCATGCAATAAATGAGCAAAAATGAGTCTAACTTTTTAAATAAACGTTTCTTCTATTAACATAAGTAAGCAACTGAGTTTGACCAAATTTGCCTGTTTTTATGCTTTTACAAATACATACTGCATATGTATTAACATTATTTATCTCTGCAATGCATGTCTACAAGAAGCCTCACTTTGGCATTTATAGGGTGTGCACTGGCTTGATTCTGATAAGATGCTTCTAGGTAGAACACAAATAAAAGCCAATAAAAAAAACTTCATTTTTCAAGCAAGTGCATGCTTGCTTGTACATTTTGAAGTTTCACTCAAGTACAATCTCTACATTATATGAAAGCAAACTAAATGAATCGTTTTTTTGGAAACTGTTCTAATTCCTGTGTGCATTAATTAATTGAAATGCTGCCTCAAGTTAATTCCCAGTAATGTACTATTTTTCCTTGGTGGGTACTTATTTTTATGATACCAAGTAGATGGTCAGTTATGCCATCTTCCCCAGACTATTATGTTTTCCTTTGAAGTTTTCTAAGACAAATCACTGATTAATTTATTGTAAATGGTAACCACTTCCAAAATATGCGTTGGGTGCAAAACAGAACTTCTCAAGAAGTAAAGTTGATCCAAATGAGGTCTTTTCAATGCAAATTATCATCATGATAACCTTAAAGTACTTGTCCTAAATGTTTTATATGAATATGCTTGTGTGTACTTTCAATTACATACATGTAAACACTTAATAAGGATGATATATAACACAGTATACCCTTGGATAGGATTTTCCAGTCATATTACATATTCCCAAGCAGTTTATAAAATGATGCACCAAGAATAAGTTGCAATATTCTTACTTAAGACATAATATCCTATAAACACTGCATCTCTCTGTTTTCCTTCCAATAACCCAAAGCACTATTTTTGGACCTTAGGTGTTCAGAATTGAGTTGATTATATTCTTCAGTTCATGAAATGTCAAAGCACCTTTGTATCTACTGCCTGGAGGGTGAATACAGTAAGATGAGAGGGGCAGGTACTTAGGGTGACCAATCATCCCAGTTTTCTCCAAGACTGTGAAGGTTCCCGGGATGTAGCATTTGCCATGGGAATGGCCCAGGCAAATAGGGGACAAGTTGGCCATCCTACAGGTATTACAATTCCTCTTTATAACTGGAGAAACAAAGGTACAGAGAAGCAAAATGCCTTTCCCAGTTGACTCTGCAAGCAACAGGCAGATATGGGACTCAGTCCTCTGTGTGCCAATGAGAGCCCACTCACAACTAAATAGATTCCTGTTATTCCTTCTGTACCTTACTTTCACCTTGAACTTTAAGAAAATCCATACCATCTTCTGCCTTTTTGTGTACTACCATTCCCAAAGTGCCAAGCTGAAATACCACGGGCATATCGAATGGGGTCCTTTGTCTGTATACGCATTATTTAGGAGGAATGACACTGCCGCTTTGTGTTTTAAAGAATAGAATAAGTTATAATTATGACAGTTCTCTAAAGCAGAGGAAACACCAGTATAAGTTCTGTCTACACCACCAATTACCTCTTAAGGCTACTAACTATCCCCAGTCTGGACTGGGCCATATGTATAATTTCATGAAACAAATCAACTTAAATGAACCTCAGGAAAAATGACCAGGTGACCACCTTTGGAACCACTGCATGGCAATAGCAAACATTTACTAAGGCCTTACTGAGTACTGGCATGGTGTTTAGAACTTTATATGGATTGTCTGATTAAGCCTCATAACAATAATCTCATGAAGTAGAAACTATTGCTCCCATTTCATGGACAGAATAAATGAGTCTGACACGTTAAATAATTCACGAATGTCTCGCAGCTGACGTAGTTGGAGCTAACATTTACACACAGGAAGTCTGACTTCAAAACCAGTGCTTTTAGCCACCCACTACACCACTTTTAATAAAACTAGCCAAATAGTGTCCAATCTCTTCAAACAGTGTCCTAGTATCTAATCACTGAGGCAGCTCTTTATTAGGGTGGACCTAAAACTAGCTAGACTACACACTCCCGTGCACAGCTGGTATTGCTGTCTACCTGTTCAGGTCAAAAGGCAGGAGGGTTTCTGGTCATAGGTATCAAAGGATCTGAAGGAAGAGATTTTAATCTGTTGATTAATTTAGAAGATTAATTGCCCTGCCAAGCTGCTGTTATGTGATGTCTTCAGTAGCTTTATTTCTTTTTCTGAAAAATGTAAATAATATGTCCTGGGCTTCTATGAGAAATGGCTGGGTAAAATAATGAGAAAGCACTATGCAAACTGTAAAGTGCTTTAAAACAATTATCCCATATGTTAAGCAGCTTCTAAAATAGCAATTTCTTCAAATGCCCTTGCAGAGCAAATGAGACACAGCTGCTAGAATGCTCTGCAAAGAGAAGGAAATCCAGCTCTTTAAAACATCCAAGGGGAAAACACACACCGTAAAATTACTCCAAAGATGAATTTTACAAGAAACATGGAAGTGTCATCAAGTTTTTCCATGGTTAATTCTAAAAGAGTGTCAGCATCACAAAGATTAAAAAAAAAAAAAAAAGGCAGTTCTTCAACAGAAATCTGGGAAAATGTTCTTTAATGATACTGGCAGAATAGAAATAGGAGTGGTACTCACCTGAGAAACAGAAGTGAGGAAGCCAAGTTCACAGGCTCTTCTAATCTTTTCCAAAGACAAGTCTGTTGGAGGAAAAAGGAAATTAGGAGGACTTTAAAAAAAGAAAAAGGAAAAGGGAAAGTAAAGAAGAATTAGGTGTCGTGGAATGCTGCGAAGCTTTGACAGTGACTCAGCACTGGCTAACAGGCAGCCACGATTAAATGAGTTTGTTGAAAGAACCCTAATAAAACTCAGCATTCCCTGTAATCTCAGAACAAGATTGCACCACTAAAGAAAATGTTAACAACTCATTTGGCAGGGGGAGGGGTGGTGGCTGTGGTTTGATGGAAGTTGCCTGGGGGTGGGGGAACTCAGGGATGAGTCACAGGTTCCTTAGAGGAAGCAGGGTTGGGTCTCTCTCTGTCCTCTTCCCTTTTCTCTCCCTCTGTCCTGGGATTTCAGCCCTTCTACAATAAGCCAAAAGGAGCAAGTGAGCTGGTTGCTGGGCAATGGGAAATAGTGAAACTAAGTTTCACTTGTAGTGTAAAGTATAAAATGTATAAGCTGTATAAACAAGTCCTGAGCTGGGGAGGAGAGAAGAACTCCTCCTTCATCCTCCTGACCCATGACAATCAGTGCACATGCCTGTCCCTGGTTGGAAGAGTACCTAGGTTATCCAAGATAGATGCTAAGCAGGTGATTAAAATTCTTTGGAGGAAAAAGAAAATTGCAATTCCTCTTAGTAACTAATTTATTTTATGCCTTTAGCTCCTCTTTTAGGCATTAAACTCTATGCTACAACTACCCTAAATTGCTCCTGTTCTAAACTGGCCTTGGTGGACGTGGATGAACGAATAGTTTTTCACTATTGAAAGATGCAAATTTTCATATATTTGCACACAGTTCCGGTCACACCAAACTCATAATGGAAACCAGGCATTTCTCCTCTCCCTTCCCAAATAAGGATTCCCCACCTCCCCACCCTAGGTTATAGAAAGAAATAACCATTTTGATTTTCTGGCATCATTTTTCCTATTCGTAGGAAGTTGTAGGGGGGCAACTACAGGCTGACTGAATAGTTTACAATTTCACATCTTAAGAAAAAAGAAATCTGAAAGAGTTAGCAACTGGAGGTTTGGCATTTCCATATTAAGTTTTCAAAATACTGGTACTGGTTTATTTTGTTGTTGTTGTTGTTCTAGAATAAACTCAGGTGTAAAATATATTTTAATATTTGTAAGTTGTTCAGCCTGCCAAACTGTTCCAGTTCATTCCTAAATGAAGCTGCTTGGTGTTCAACAACTGATTACCATGAATGAATGGGGTATGACATCTTTCCAATTCTCCAAAAAGCTGTCAAAACAAAGCTACTACAATTTGGTTCTCCCCTTGGTAAAAAAAAAAAATAATAATAAGTTATTATTCTAATTGATTTTCTTTTGTTCTGAATAGAAACATTTTTAAATTAGGTTCTTTCTTTGTTTCTTTATCCATTTTGGCATTCCTATAGGAAGAGACAGGGAATGTTCTGTTTTTCATGAACCAGAACAATACTTGTTTGAATTTGAAACACAGCCAGGATCCAAAGAAACTATATCATGGTCTTCTGGAATGGGAAGAGCTTTTTCTCTCATGGTTCAAAAGGTGAGATTTTCCTTTTGTCTTCAGCCTTTATTGATACAAAAGAGTGAATCAACTCCACATACATGTTCAGCAGCATGAACTGAATCCCAAGATCACCAGCAAAGTAAGCTGACTCCTTGATTCTGACCAAGCCAGCAACACGCATTTGAATTTGGGTTGGATTTAGATGAGCAATTCAATAACAATATAGTGAAAAGAAGACTGGGGGCTTAGGAACCAAATCCCATAGTGACCCTGGTGAGGATTTTGCTTTTTTTATGGACAGCTTAGTAGATAGGGTCAGTCTTTTAATTTACTTAACAATTTGTAGAGAGCTTTCCCATTGTGGCACTTAATCGTTTCTTCCCAACTCAATTTCCTCATCTATACAATTGGGTTAATACAAGTTACTGCTCAGGGCTATGTGTATATAAGATGTTTATTACAGTGCCTGGCACCTAAAAAGCTGAATGAATTGTTACTTGTCCACCTGACACTTATGTGTTTCTGCTGCTAAGTGTTGATTCTCAATAAAATAATATTGGCTATAATATAGAAAAGGTAAGTAGTCCCTACCCCATCAAAAAACAATAGCAACAACAAAAAAAGTCCCTAATTTTGTCAATATTATTGATTCTTTCTTAAGGAACCCTATCACCTTGATACCTATTAAAATAATGTATTGGACACTTACCATGGGCCAGGCACTGTAATAAGTATTTTATGTGGACAATCTTATTTCATTTTCCCTACAACCCTGAGTTCAATATTGGTTATTCCTCCTTTAATCAAACTCAATCACCAATATGAAAAAAATCTCAGTGAGTATTCTTAAAACATCTATGTTAAATAAGTATTATTGCTATGGACTGAATGTTTATGTCCCTTCAAAATTCATAGGTTAAAATCCTAACCCCCAATGTGATGCTATTAGGAGGTGGAGCCTTTGGGAAAAAATTAGGTCATAAAGATGGAGCCTTCATGCATGGGGTTAGTGGCCTTATAAAAGGCTCTATTACTCTCTTTCCTCCATGTGAGGATACATCAAAAGGTTACCAGTCTGTAACCTAGAAGAGGTCCCTACACAACCATGCTGGCACCCTGATCTCATACCTTCAGGCTCCAGAACTGTGAAAAATAAATTCCTGTTGTTTATAAGCCACAGTTTATGGTATTTTGTTATAGCAGCCTGAACTAAGACAATTGCCACTGTAGCATATTTACGCAATGCCTTACCAAGCTGTGTTTTGTAAATTTTGTTCAAGCAAAGCACTCAACTACAGTTTCTAACCTCCAGAAAGTGACATTTCTTTTTACCCCAGAAACAATTTAAAGGACCCCCCCGCCTCTCTCTCTCTCTGTCTCTTAAATCATATAGGTGCTTCCAATCTCTGATTTAAGTTTATGAACTTATCATAAATAAGAATAGCTAAAAGTCCTATTTATATCTATTTAACAATTACAACCAATATCAACAAAGTACCAAATGGACAGCACTGACAGGTGGTAGAGTCAGCCACCTTGTTGAAATGAAGAGCCAGGGACCATTGAAAATTCCTTGTGAAAATCACCTTTCCCACATTTAACATCTAAAAATGCTATAGACATTTATGAACATTGAATTGGCAACTAAAAAATTTCTATACAATTATCCCTAATTATGAACAAATTTAAAGATTAGTGGAGCAATGAAGAATGGCTATGCTTGATACAGAGACATTTGCCAAGAAGAGTCCCTAGTTGAAAACACATTAGATCCCTATTTAAAAACCTCCATTGATTCGTTTGTAAAAACTTCTTAAACAGATCATTTATGGCATAGTTTTTGTGTGTGTTTGGCTTCATTGTATTTTATCTTTTGAATAAATATTTATAGAAGCATATACTTGGGCTTTATTTTCTTTTGAAGAATATTTGAGATTTTATGAGAAATGTTGTTTCCTACTTCATGGAGAAACCAAAGCAATCAAAAGGAATATTAAGCAGGGTCCCACCACTACATCTACCCACTCCCCAGCAGCATTGTTCCCCTAAGCATGCCTGTTACTGTGAATGAAAATATCCTATCTCCCATCTGAAGCCAAATCTCCCACTTGGACACTAGATTCTGCCACTGATAGGGAAAAACCCTACCCTGGGACCCCATGGCTGAACTCACTGCTGAATGGATGCTTTTTGGATCTCACTGCTGATTGGATATGTAAAGCTTGTTGCTGATTGGATACTTTTTGAATCCCACTGCTGATTGGATAACTCCTCATGCTCACAGTTGATTGGTTGTGTGTAACCCCAAGAAGTGTATAAAACCGGAGGAGAACAAGGAAGCAGTGCTCAGAATTTGGTGGCATGCCTCTCTGAGCCCGCCAGTGGAATAAAGGCTGATTCTCCGACTCTCTGTGTGGTGCTGGGTTCTTTCCCTGGTCAGTCGCTGTTAACACTTGCTGTAACACTTGCTGTACACTGGCTGGAACACCACTATTTGCTGACCCAGTGAAATTGCTTAGGGAATTTCTTCTTCCCTAGCTTTCCTAAAACATTAATCTGTCCCTCTCTTGGGCGGGGCGCAATGGCTCACACCTGTAATCCTAGCACTCTGGGAGGCCGAGGTGGGAGGATCGCTCAAGGTCAGGAGTTCGAAACCAGCCTGAGCAAGAGTGAGACCCCGTCTCTATTAAAAATAGAAAGAAATTCATTGGCCAACTAAAAATATATAGAAAAAATTAGCCAGGCATGGTGGCACATGCCTGTAGTCCCAGCTACTCGGGAGGCTGAGGCAGGAGGATTGCTTGAGCCCAGGAGTTTGAGGTTGCTGTGAGCTAGGCTGACGCCATGGCACTCCAGCCAGGGCAACAGAGTGAGACTCTGTCTCAAAAATAATAATAATAATTAATTAAAAATAAAAACCTGTCCCTCTCTGCTGGATCATCACACAACCATATTGTCATTTCTCCTAATCCAAAACAATAAACCCCTTAGCTTAACCCCACTTCCCCCATTTGTTTTCATCCCATTTCTTTGCTTCCTTTTGCAGGAACTTCAAGAGTTGGCTTTTTTCATTGTTTCCCATTCTTGTCCAATTATTCTCTTAAGCTACTTAAACCAAGCTTTAACCATCACTACTCTGACAAATTATGTTCTTGTTCAGGTCACCAGTGAGGCCTACTTATGAAATCGAAAGGACAATTTTCAGTCTTTATCTTACTGGATCTATCAGCGGCATTTGGCACTATTTTTTACTCCCTTCTCCTTGATACATTTCCTTCTTTTAGTTTTTAGGACACTGTGCCCTCTTACCTTTCTTCTCCTACCTTGATGGTCATCCCTCAGTCTCTCTTCGACCTCTTAATGCTGGCGACCCCCCGAGCTGAGTCCCTGTCTTCTTCTTCACTCTAGCTGTACCACTCACTTGATAATGTCAACATGTTTGTAATCCCAACACGTTGATGACTCCTAAATCCGCATCTTTAGCCCAGACATGCTTGACATACTCTTAAAAGCTCCACATGTGCGTAATCAACAACCAGCTCAACATCTACAATCATGTGTCTAATAGTCATTTCAAATTCAATATGTCCAAAATCCAAATCTTAGTATTCCTTACAAACCTGCTTTTCCTACAGCCATCTCAATTGATGTCAGCAATATCATATGATAATAGCAATTTCATCTTTCCAGTTGCTCAAGAGAAAATTTTGTTTCCTTTTTCTCTCACACTCTACATCCAATCTATTATGACATCCTATTGAATTTTACTTTCAAAATATATCCAGAATTGGACTGCTTCTCACCACCTCTACTGACCAGCCCATGGCTTAAGCCACATCATCTTTTGCTGGGGTTACTGGCATAGTCCCCTAACTAGTCTCTGCTACTATCCTTGCCCTACTCAACCTTTTCTCAGCATAGTATCCAGACAGATCCTGCTTAAAAAGTCAGCTCTTCATCAACACCTTGCAGTGACTCCCATTTCACTCAGATTAAAGCCAATGTCTTTTTTCAGGGACCTACAAAGCCTTATGTGGTCTTGCTCTTGCCTTTCTGTTATCTCTCTGACCTATCACGTTCCTTTCCCAGTCTTCACTTCAGCCACCCTGGCCTCGTTGCTGTTCCTTAAATGTGCTAGGCTGATTCCTGCTTTTGGGCTCTTGCACAGGCTGTTCTCCCTGCCCGCGACACTCTTCCCCAGAGATATAGTCTCACCCGCCCCAGATCTTTGCTCAAAAGACATCCTTATTTAAAATTGCAAGTGTGCACACAGTCCTCTGCCAGATCCTGCAGTCTTGAACTTCACTACTTTGTTTTAATTTCCTCCTTTCCGTAGCATCTACTACCAGAAATATAATATATTGATTCATGTCTTATGTGTTTACTGTCTGTCTCCCTCTGCTAGACTGTCGGCTCTGCAAGGGCAGGGATTGGTGTCCATCTCGGTCACCAATGGAGCTTTTTCTAAGTACCTAGAATAATGCTTGGCATAAGAAGTAACTCAATGGGTGCTGATTTTGAATGGAATATGGAATGGCTTCCAGGAAAAGAACTTCAGTAGATAACATTGTACCTATACAAAATAAGAACTTGACTTAAAATAGCTTGTACAAAATTACTGCTTAGTATTTAATTAGATTATAAAGCAAGAGGGTAGGATACCTGCATACATGGCACATATGTTGGGAAAGAGATGACAACCTGGAATGACAACCTGAGAGAAAATGGACACATATTTTTTCACCTTTGTTTTTAAGATTCGGGCAATGTATTTTCAGGTGACTGTAGAAGGAACTTGGAATAGACAACAATAGTGTGTTCTATAAAGCCATGAAGGAGTGGAACTGAAAGCTTAACTTAATAAGCAAACAAACAATTCTGGTTTTCTTTACCTAGTGTTCGTTGTAAGTCTATATAGACACTCTGACCCATAGATGCCTGCCTGCGGTTTGTGCTATTGATGGCTTATCTAAGTCTCATTTCATTACATCAGTCTCGGAAAAGAGTTGCAGTCCGTAGAATATTTGGTTTTACCAGGCTTGGCAATCTTAAGGGAAACCAAGTAGCACAGTGTTCTCAATGTGTGGTCCCTGTACTTCTAGCATTAACACCACCTGGGAACTTGTCATAATTACATATTCTTGGTATCCACCCCTTTCCAGATTTACATAATCAGAAACTCTGAGGGCAGTACCCAGCCATCTGTGACTTAACAAGTATGGTTCTGATGCCCACTCAGGTTTGAGAGCCATCGAGGAAGCAAAGTTGTTCGTTTACAAGTTTACAGGGACTTTCTTAGCAAGGCAACGTTAGAATACAGACTTCTTTCATTGATAAATGCAATAAGTTTGCTCCATTATACAGCACCCAACCATTGCTCATGGGGCTTCTCTCTTGCACTAACCTTTGTGAAATACTCTTTCTGGGCATTCTGCCTCAGATTAACGAGAAAGTGGTAGACTGCTCACATATTCCAGAAGCCTGACTTAACGGATTGCATAACACGCTGAGCCGCTTGGCTCCAGGCTCTTCCTGTTAAGATTTATGAATCCAGATTGTCACACACCATTTCTCAACATATCTTCAAGTTGACAATTTCAACAGTAAAGATGACCATAATGAAATGTGAATTAAGGGGGGGAAAACAGATAGTGATGGTTGTAAGAATTTGTCAAAAAATAAATTCCTAATTAAAAATAGTAATCCACCAGTAGGTCACCAAGAGCCCCTTTGCTTTGATTATTCACACAAAAACCATTAGTTTTTAAGTTATTCATTTAAAGTCTAGAACTCCATCTAGTCTATGAAGTCTAAAACAAATATTCTTTAAGGCCCAATTTCATAGGACTCTCACATTCCATTAGTCCTTTAAAGGTAGGCACGGATCCCATCTTGCAGATGACAAAACAGAAGCTCAGTGATTTATCTAAGGTCACATCATTATGGACAAAGTCACAACTAAGCCTCAGATTCCTTGAATTTTCTTATAGATGTCAATTCAATATAATAAACATGTATTAAGTACCTGTTCTATACCAGGCCCTGGATTAGGGCCTGGGGCTATGCAAATTTCTGATGTAGTCCCTGCCTTTAAAAAGCTCAATGCAAGAGACCCTGTCTCCCTGATTATTTAATACCCACTTTTGGCTGACTTTGAACTCCAGTGAAGTAATGAAAGGAATACTTTTGCATGGAAAGAAATCATGAAGCAGCAAGGATTTCATCACAAGGCGAACCAAGGTCCTCACACTGATCCTGCACCATTTAATCAAGGCACCACGGTGCCCTACTTCTTGGTGATGAAGAGTTTCAAAGTGCCCTATCGTGTGCTATTAATGTTTCATAGCCAGAACAAAATGTAGAGATGCCACGGTAGCAAACGATATGCTTGTAGAAAAGGCAATAGGAATCAGCACTCAGAGGCAGAGAAGCATAAAAGCTAACTATGAACAAATTGCATTTTACAATGTAAAAATAACATGATGTTCAGCTGTACTCCCGAAACAAAGACATGTGAGAACTAGTATGTACTCCTTCTGCTATTCTCTTCATTTTACAAGTATGAGGTTGAGTTTGAGGGGTGTCCATATTTTTTAAGACACTTTAGCAGCTCTGCATTAGCAAATGTTCAGGTGAAGGCAATAAACTTACGTGGCTAGGAATTGGAGGACAAGTTCTGGTCTCCACTCTGACACATACTAGCTTTATAACCTAAGGTAAGATCTTTTTGGTGGAGGGAGAGGCCAAAATAAGACAGTTGCAGACAGGATTTTTTTTTTTTTTTTTTTTTAGGAATGTCAGTTTTCCATAAAGTATTCAAATCTGTACAAATTTGAGGCCATATTTATTTATTCAGTCAACATTTTAAGCACCTATAATGTACTCTGAGTGGCACTTAAATCTGGGGCTATCTGGGTGAATATATAGTTGTCCCTCTGTATCTGTGGGGCACTAATTCCAGGACCACCTCTGAATATCAAAAGCCACAGATATTCGAGTCTCTTATATCAACTGGTGTAGTATATTCATATAACCTACACACATCCTCTACTATACTTTAAATCACCTCCAGATTACTTATGATACCAAATACAATGTAAGTACTACATAAATAATTGTTCTATTGTACTGTTTAGGGAATTATGACAAGAAAAAAATATGAAAAACTATCCATTTTTTTTTCAAATGTTTTTGATCTGTGGTTGGTTTAATCCATGGATGATGAACCTACAGATATGAAAGGCTGATGATAACAGTGTTGGTGTTTATGATTCTGTTATAGAATAGCTAAGAAACATCCTCAGAATAGTAGCCCAAAATGACCTGAAGTATGAAAAAATTGGATGCTAAGAGAGCATTTTAAATGAGTTGGGACTACTCGATTAGAAAGGTAAAACACTGGGAGGGAGATGTAAATTTAAATAACTTAAAAAAATTTACAGTGTCATTTTAAGAAGAGTTTAGGTCAGCTAACATGAAAGCAAAGAAAAAGATAAAAGTTAGCCTCAAGTCATAGAAAAAAAGATTTAGGGAAGTGATTAGAAAGACTTTTTTTCTGGAACACTAGAGCTGGTTATTGAAAAAACTGTGTTGAATTGCTCTGCAGAAGACATGTGGAAAGTGATTCACTAATTCTCTCTCTCGATGGCTTCAAAGATATAACTAGAAGTTGGGTGCTAGAATAGTCATTTTCTTGAAGTTCCACGTCTAAAATGCTGTGAATGGTAACTAGGTGGATTAAAAGTCTGTTTTCTTGTCTCTCCCTTATTTGGCTGGCATGTCTAATTCCCGAATTGGAAACTCATACAAATTGCGATGAAATGTATCACAGACCATGACTCACTATGAAAAGGACAAGTGTGCAAATTGCCTTACCAGTGAAAAATCCTCTGCCTGCCCTCCCCTTTCTTCCTGGGACAAGACTTCAGTTCTTTTCTCTGATTCATATCCTGAGGAAATCAAGAGAACACAAAATGGCTGTGTCCAATGAAAAATGTCTCCAATCCACACTTTTAAGAATGTAAGCTCTTTTTAATCCAGATAGTCATTGTCTCCCCAAGAAAGTCTTTCCTTCAGAAGAACTTGGTGCCATTTAAGGTAGGAAAAAGGGGAAGAATGCCATTCATGCAATGGAAGTTATGTATTAAGTCCCTTTAGCCAACAGATCTACAAAGGGCACCTGCCATGGCAGCAATTTTAAAGATGGGAATTAGTAGGTGAAAGAACTAACGTGTATGTAAGCCCCCTGGCATCAATTATGCTAGATGCTCTTCTATAGCAATAGTTAACATTAACTGAATGCTTACTAGGTATCAAGTAAGCATTCTAAGGTTCTCATGCATTATTTGGTTTAATCCAAACAACTCCATGAAACAAATCTTATTATGGACCCTAACACACAGATGAGGAAAATGAAGCTCAGACAGGTTAGCTAATTTGCTCAAGATGATGTATTACTAGCAAGTAAAAAGCAGAAATGGGAATCAAATCCATAACTGTGTGACATCAGAACAGAAACTTCTAACTGCTCTTTATTTGGTCCTTTAAGAAACTGTAGATATACTAGCCCCATTTTTATGTGAGAAAATGGAATCTGAGAAGATAAGCAAGTCGATCAAGAGTACGAAAATTATTGATATTATTGGCCTGGGATGTGAACTCAGGTCAGGTGGACTCCAATGTTCATGCTGTAGTCAAAACACAGAAACCTCAAGAGATGAGCAGATATTCTCACATTTACTTCATGCAAATTATTCTTAAGTCAATTCAAACATACCAAATGCCTACTCTGTACAAAACACTGCATGTAAGACTTTGAAGACAGTATGAAAGAATTAAATATATTCTACCTGCCACCAATGCACTTTAAATTCTACTTGGCAGAGAAAATATCCATATGAATGGACTGAGGTCAGTTGCAGAGCTCTGTGTCGCCATAGGTAAAATGACATCTTATGAACCGAATAAATTCTGAAGAGATATTGGCGGATACAGTGATTAAAGAAGAAAGCTGATCAAGAAAATCTTCTTAGAGGAGGGATAAAATGATGTGTCTGATGACTAGAGTTGATCTCATTACCTAACAGCTTCCTGGCTATTTTGTGAGTAGAAAGAGAACACACTTTGGAGAGCCTATGGAAAGAAAATATAATCTTAGCACTTATTGGAAAGGCTCTATGAAATACATGGCTCACCATCACAGAGCCATGGAAAGGTTGAAGGAAAGGAAAGGATTTTTCTGTGATTAAAGTTAAAACTACTAGCGATTACTCTTTCCCTTGGCTAGTAGGTTTCCATAGGGTCCCATCAAATACAAACCATAATAGTTATAAATCAAACCCATACTCATTCCTTATAAAGAAAGGCAAATGGGCAGAGGAAGAGGAAGAGTCAATTTCAACATTTTCAAGGGATTTTCCATGAAATCTATCATCTATCCAGTCCAACAGAAAAGAAGAAACAAATTTTTTTCTGAATTAATATTGAGAAAAGATTTACTGGATGAATGGACTCAGGCGCTGATTGCTTACTGCAGCCTTCCTCCTCCTCTACAGTTTTCCAATTTAATAAAGAATAGGCTATTTAAAAGAACCCTTGGATAGTAACCATGTATTCCCTATTTACAATATTTACCTAAGCTATGTTCAACTTTTCTTCAATCTAAGGCATGGACTTCAGCCTTCAATAGAACTACTCACTGAGACTTCTCTAAGAACAGCATTTTACTTCTATCTAGGAACAAGAGGTATTCAAGATGTTACTGAGTTTTACTAAATAAAACAGTTCCAAAGTCAAATAACTTCAGGAAAGCTGAGTGTATTTTATTTTATTTTGCAGCCTTTGATACACGCACGTACATTTTATATCTCTAATGGGGACATATTCAACATTTCTTAAACTCGTTTGACCTTAGAATACCTCCTTATTTTGTGGAACTTGTACTGATATCTCATAGACTTCATATTCCAGAAAAGGAGCCATGCTTTTCCTCCTTACATGAGTTTTGGAAAGGCAGCTTTTTAGAATAGTTAGATCCGAGTAGATGGAATAATGCGTGAAGAGAAAGGACTACCAACTGGCCATGACTTTGATCCCACACCTGGGAGTGATGGCCCCTACTTCTAGGTTCTCTGAATGCACCATTGAATAAGAGTGAGTGATAAATTTCTGATGTCTCACTTAGTGCTTTCCAGGGCCATGTTCACAGCAACATGGAGGAGCACTGGAGTCACTCTTTCCGGTAATGATCAGCTCGGTGTTGGTGTCAGTGGTGAATGGGAATTTTTTCCCCAAAGAAGAGCTAAGGCTCTCTAGAACTGAAGGAGTATGTGGAATGAAGGGCTATTTACTCTATGTGCCTGAACACACTGGGACAATTAAATTTTAGTATTTCACCCACAGTCTTTGAAATGCACTCAAAAGAGTTTAGATTCCACTAGGAGGTCATTCTGCATCTATTGGATGCAATTCTTTGCCCTTCCCCACATCTGACCAGAGTATAAGACTGGCACATGCAGAATATAATGAAATCACACTTCTTACAGATTGCTTGTACAAATGTGACTGTAAAATACCACTATTGCTGATGACCATTTCAAGAGGGGGAAATGGAGACACTGAAGGGAAAGTTGCACATTTCAAGAAGGAAATCCTCAGATAAAATTTCTGTCTGCAAGAATGCAGTTTGCTTAGTAGGGATAACACCTTAAAATCAGAATGCCCAAACTACTTAACATCACCTGTGCAGCTGAGTCAGACTGCCCACCCTGAAGTGGTATTTTTCTGCCCTATCCTCAGAGTCAGAAAGGTATAAAAAGCCATAGTCAACTCATTAACATGATTTTGCAATAGCATTCACCAAGATTTTTAGCCAGTAAGAAAATTAACCTACTTCCTAATGTAAATATTGTATTTTTCCATGCAACTATATTTATACATCTTTTTATATCTTCCAAATATCCTTGTCAATTAAGAATTCTCTATTTTACTGATAAACATATTTAAAGAATAACTTATGTTTGTAGAGTGTTTTACAGTTTACTAAGTATTTTCATTTACATGTCTTATTTTATCCTCAGTATTACTGCGAGAGATGAATTTTAATGTCTTCATTTCACAATGTAGAAATTAGGGATTGAGAAATTATTACCAAGCTAATATTTGGCAGAGTGAGATTGAAACCCAGACTTTCTGATTTCACATTTAGTGTCGTCAACCCCTCATGAAATGAGTCAAGACCCCCATTTTCTGAGAGATGTCCAGGGTAAGCACATGGTGACCCTAAGCTTTTCAATACTCCCAGTGCATTGTACTGCAACAAATCTTCATTGCAAACTGTCCTATTTTCCATTTCATGAGTCTCTGCCTTATCTATCCAACTTGTACATAAGCCTTTGATTACATTGTAATTTTAGGCATCCCCTGACCTCATATGCTGTTCTTGGTGCAAAGAATGTTCTCTCCCTTCTGACCTCACACAACCTATTCAACAGGACTTAGCCCTTCCCACCTCTTGAGAACTCTGTCTGGTCTCCGAACTGCCATCCTTGCTTCAGATAAAAGACTCTCCTGTGTACTCCTACAGAACCCAGCACTGACATCTATGAGACTCACCCGGTGTCATGCACTGCAAGTGTCTGTTTATCATCCATTTCCCACTTGACCTTGATCACCTTGAGAACAGGAATCTTACGTTACTTCTCTTTGAATCCCCAAAACCCAGCACGCAGTAGGCTGTCAATAATTGATAAGTAAATAACTGAATAAATAAAGCAACAGAAAACCAATGAATGCAGTCAGTGGCTTTGAGGAGTTCCCAGTCTCGTGAGCGAGAAACACCTGTCACGAGACCAGGACGAACGACATGACAAGTTGCACTTCCCGGGTACAGATGGGCTCCAGGTGCTCTGGAAGCACAGACAGGAAGGGAGTGTGCTGCCCTGGCAGTTGGGCCTCGGAGAAAGCAAAGCTGAATGGGGTCTTCAAAGGAGAGTGGAGAGTCACCCAGTGTTTGCAGGGCCGAGAGAAGTGAGGTGGGAGTGGGAGGGAAAGGGGGAAGACCGGCTCTCGAGAGGCTCTATTTTATTTGGGCTGTAGAGCAACCTTTCCTCAGGGGAAGCTGACCCTCTCTCCACCCAAACTTATGGGACTAGTAGCAGCTGCCGGTCATGTTCTCTTGTTTTCTTGGCTCAGAGGACTTCCCAGAGGTTTTGCAAATTTCTCCAGCCTCCTGAAGGAAGCGGATCTGAGAGAATAAAGCTCACCCAGAGAGAGAAGCCAAAAATAAAGTGGAAGGAAGTGATGGAGTCTTCAATTCTAGAAATATCTGGAGCCTCATGTACCCTAACCTTTCCTGAAGTTTGGTTTCCTACCTAGATACTAACTTAAGCTGAGTTTCTGTCACTTGCAAACACAAGATTCCTGACCAACACCAAGTCCTGAAAAATATTTTCTAGATCATGAACATAGAGACAGGCACAAAGTAGCTACTCAAGATTGTATTCCTCAAGTGGACCTTTTCCCATCATCTAATTCGACCCCTTTATTTAAAGAGGGAGACACAGTCTTAAGTCCCTTTTCCAAGTACCACCCAGTTCTAGTTTATACTGGTATAAACCAGTTCAAGTTTACACTGGAACTTGAACTTTCTTCCCAGAACAGCATCTTCTCCACCACAGACTGCCTCCTTTGCTATTTGCTGCCTAATTTGCCTCAAGGTAAGAGGTAATCAGGAGATTCACATTTGGTGAAAAAAATGAAAATGGACAAAAAAAATTCATGCTGTGACTATAAAGTACAACATTATTTTTTTTTAATTCATTTAACAATAGTTTCTGACAAGCACCTGCCTCTGAGGTAGGCGGGTATTCTGAAAAAAACAAGATTGACCTCAAGTAGTTCACCATAGACAGTGAGAAACAGTACAGCTTCCCAGAGCTCATATACCCTCAACCTGACAATCTGGGAGGATATGTACTTACTTACTACCTTTGTGATTACTGGTAAGTCCCTTTTGAACCAGTTATGAGGCAAACAAAAATGTCAGCTCCTAGTTTTATAGTTGCATTTAAATTCATTTTTAACCAAAACCGGGTCCTCCTGCTGGACCCATTGAATATGGCACTCAAGTTTAAAACACACACACACACACACACACACATACACACACACACACACACGCATAAAACAGTTTCCAAAGACAATGATTTTTTGCCCCATGAATTATATTAACAGAATATGCTACAGGTTCTGAGTTGTACTGTAAAATAGGAGGTTCCAAGATCTTTTGCCCAAGGCTAGGTAGACAGCATCACTACCCTGAAAAGAACCATACTATTCAAGATGAGTATGTTTTTACGCATTTGTTAAAATAATGAGCTCTAAAATTTATATTAAATTTCCAGACAGGCCTAGAGGCAGGATTACCTTAAGTCACCTTGAGTCTCTTCCAGCTCCGTGATTCTACGATTGCTTATACTGGATTTCTCCAAGCCTGTGATGGGCTGAAGAGCTATTTCTGTGCTAGTTCTTTTCCTTATATAGGTCAAATCTCATTCCAACGAGTACCATAACAATAACCACCTCATGCCCTGGTTATTTTAGACAACCTGATAAAATGAGAATCGAGTATGACCTCCAAGCCGGAGTTGGCTGGCTGTTGGAGAATTTGACCTGAATATTATTTAAGTGAGGAGGTGGCCAGTGTCTTAAGTTTTTATCTTCACAGCACTGGGCCATTGCAGAACAGTCAGACTGAAGGTACAGAAAATTTATCACGGAATCCAAACCACTGTGCTCAGAGTCCAGAATCAGTGACTCTACTTGCCTTGTGATAGATACTGCAAAATCAGAATGCCTAGGGACTTGATGCTTTGTAAGGATGGTGTCCAACTTATCCTGTCCAGTCCAGCCAGAGGGCCAGGGCAATCTGCCCATCTTAATCCAAGCCTATTAACAAGCCCTCTTATCATATTGGGCACCCCAAACCTGAGGTTTTTGAGGTTTCTTTCTCCATTCTTGCCTAGGGTGCTAGATTCATGCTTCTTTTCACATACATTGTTCCTGCTTGGAATGAGGTACTAGTTGCTGCTCTCTGACATGTTCCTTTACAAGAATGTAAACTCCATGGGGAGAGATATTTGTTTGATTGGCTTCAAGCAGTATTTATTATCTGGGTCCTCTTATTAGAATCTATGTTCCACAAAAGCATGAAATCTCATGCCTAGAACAGTGCCTCGTACATAGTAAGTGCTGATAACTATTTGTTGAATTAATGAATGAATGATGATAAATAGTTATTCTTTAAGACTTAACTCCAATGCCACCCCTCCCTTCCCAAAGCACTTATGGGTCTTTTCTCTGATCCTTTAGTACTGTTTAAATTTATTTCTCTATAATAACACTTACAGGATACTCTCCATATTGTTCATATCTCTTTCCCCAATTAAACTGGGGAATATTTTATGGCAGAAACTTATGTTTTATAATGCTATATTCTTTGTGCTTAAAACAGTAGGAGTCCAATAGGTGCTTATTGCTCAAATGATTGAAAGAATGAATAAAAATATTTCTCTCATAAAATAATAAATGCTAAAGATTTATGATTTAACATTATACCTCAAATTTTGCCTGGACTCCAGAGCTTTCCATGGATCAAACTGCAGAAGCCATGAGTCACTGGGCTTGGAGGGGAGGGGTGTTTGTTTGTGGAGGAATTTTGTTTCCCAACCTCGATGAATCACATGTATAATCACCCGAACTGCATCCTGTCTGGGGAAGTAACCAAAACCCCTATTTCTGGCCCCAATGGCTTTTTGGTTTTATGAGTAAATGCCACTGGCATGCCATTAAATAAATGCCCTCGGAAAGCCCTGAGCCAGTGCTATGACCTACAGTAGTCAGGGTCATCACAGAAGAGCGGGCTTACAATTAGAGCACAAGATAAAGGAGTTATCTTTCTCACCTTGCCTCTACCAGGTGACCTGCGTCCAACTTCTTTTCAAAGATCCGTTACACTCTATTCCAAGTCACAGGTACAACCATGTAATTCTCCTACATGCAAATATTCAATGGCTCTCACCATCTACAAAATAAAGAGGAAACTTCTTACCCTACAATCCAAGGCTCTCCAGAACCTGGTTCTGACCTGCTTCTCCCATCTTATCTCCCCCCATTGTGGTATAAGCATATGCTCCACATCGAATGGACGATTTTCTCAACACATACAAGCCCTACACTTTGCTCTATGATTTTGCCCCCTCTGTTTCCTCCTAGAATGTCCAGTCTCTTTCATTTCAAATGTCTTAGACTCAAATATTCTTCAAGTCTCACAAATGCCACTTCCTCTATAATATCTTCTGTGATTGTCCAATAAGGAGGAATAACTTCTCCTTTGAGCACGCTTAAGATTTTTATCCCATTGCTTGTTTCTACTGTGTATTATAAACACACATGCACATGTTTGTTTCTCTAATAAATCATGTCCTAGAGAACGTCTGAATCTTAGTCAATGCAATACTCCTTCAAATCCTAGCAGTGCCTAGCAGAGTGGACACTCAGAATAACTAAGTTGTTTGAATAGACAATTGAATTAGCCTAATGGTCTGAATCCTTATCTTTGGCTTGCAATCTGCAGGAAAGGTTCCATGTAGGAATTTCTTATTCCTAATTCGAATAAAAAGGAAATGCAACTAAGAGGCTATTTGCTGTTTCAAGAAGCAAACTTTTAAAAAAGATGGCATATTTCAAAAACAAAGACTTTTCTATATCTGCTGCTTTGGAATATCCATGTCACAGTGCCAATTTAGGGTGGATACGTTCCTTCAGTATGGCTAAGTGAGAGATGATGCAATAAAGCTTAGCTTTGTTTGACTGCAAAGCACTTTGCTTTCCTTTCTGTTTATGAGTATAACTGGTTATGAGAATGGGGATATAGAAGCAGACAAGGCTAAAATTGCCCAGGCCAAGGTCAGATAAAGAGAGAACAGAATGTCAAGAGTTTTGCTTCCTCTGTTGTCTTTTGGCAATGATCACCTCTGGGTGGATGAATGAGACAGGTGGCCATCACTGCAGTTTGAGAGCCATCTCCTTCATCATGGCTCTGAGAGATGCCATCAGGACAGTGTTCTTCCCTCTTTATAAGTCAAGTCCTTCCTACACCACTTCATGGCTCAATGACCATGGAAAAGTTTGCAACTCCATCAGTTAAGTGACGATGAGGATAATAATATCTGTTATAACAAAGCATAGTCAGACTTTATAAATTCTAAAGTGCTGCTCAAATATTAGTTGCTACCATACATTTTTTCATTACCCTATAGCAAAGGGTGGTAAAAGTTTTTTGTAAGGGCCTGATAGTAAGTATTTTAGGATTTGTAGGCTGTGTGGTCTCTGTTGTAACTATTCAACTGTGCCTTTGTAGTAGGAAAGCAGCCATAGATAATATGTAAATGGATAAATGGGCCTTGTTCCAATAAAACTTTATTTACAAAAATAGGTGGCAGAGCAGATTTGGCCCATGGACCATATTTGCGAATCCCTGTCTATACCGTTGGTAAGAATGAAACACCAGAGGCAGAGAGGAGTACCTAAACTCCTTTTCTGGCATGAAGAATGACATTGTTAGGTTTGCGAACAATCGTCCTGAGACTCCCAGACATTTTTTTCAAGGTACTCCTTAAAATTAGAGTTTTAATTTTGGACTTTATCATCACAATCCTCATCATCAACATCATTTTGTACCTATCTGAGAAGTATTACCAAGAAAGGCATAAACGAACCCTAGTTTTCTATACATACCACTTGACCACATTCTCTTCTGGGAAAGACAGTTTTGATTATTGTTAAAGAAAATATCAATCATACTTGTGGTGAAAGGTCGCTACATTTTTTAACAAATTGGTCCTCTGAGCAAGATGAATTTTAATGGATTGGTTTATTAACCTAAAGGTTGAACCAGACTGAGAGTAACTGAATGATTTGTTCATAATTAGTATTATTTATAATTATTTTACTTGGGAAAAAATATCACCTTAAATGTCAGGATGTTTTTTAATTGCTTCAGATGAGATTCAAAATAATTGACTTTGCAAACGTATTTTAAAAAACTCATTTAAAAATATCTGAAGCTGCTGACAGTCTGTCTAGAAGAGGCAAGATATTGATATTCATTACTAGGAACAGGGCAGAAATTGATCCATGATTTTTTTTAACCACATGAATTGTGTATTGTGGTCACTTCTGGACTCTAAAATAGCTGAAATGCTGATAGAACGGTGTGTTTGTGTCTCCTCCTATTAAATCTGCTAAGTAAGTATGCTGTGTAAATGTTGGCATATGTTTTTTGCTCAAATATATATCTGTATATATTTTGTATTAACATGCTTGAAAGAAGGGAAATATATATACATATATTTGTGGTTGTAGGAAAATACAAATGGTCTGTGTACCCATTGTGCATCTAGACATGTGATTTCAACAGGATGCTAACTTTTTGAAAGTAAGTAGGTGTATGACTTAATCTTAGCATCTCTATAAATATTTGATTTATCATGTGATTGGTAGAGATGAAAAAAAGTAAGAGAACATATTAACAGCTGGAGAAAGGTGGCTTTTAAAATAATTTAAATTGTGAAATATGGGTAAATCACTAGTAAGAAACATGCAACATAATCATGATGATAGTACCTTGCAATAATACAGCACTTTCAGAGTCCCAAACTGTTGATGTGTGCAGATATAATCTCACTTGCCCCTCACAACTACATCTGGATGCAAGAAGGAAGGGTAGTAACAGCAGCAATGTCCAGGACTCTGACCAATCACTCATCCAGGTAGCCAAGCAGACACTATCAATCATTATCTCATGTTTAAGAAATAGAAAAGTGTCACTGAGGCTGGGCAAAAGAACATTTGATGGTGGCTAAAAGGGAAAGAACACAAAGTTTCCCATTTATCTGCCAACAAGGCTACTCTAAAAAGTGCTGCAGATATAGGGAGTCATGTATTTAAATTTTCCCAAAAATACTGGAATAAGACTGATATATATATTATACACAATGCATATTATATATTATCTTGTTCTTATTATATATATATATGTATATTTTTTTCCTCCAAAGCGCAGTAGGCAAATCCCCTGCTGAGAGTAGTAAGGGTATATTAACTGATTAATTATTATTAATGCCATCTTTTATTTAGCTAGCAATTATAATCTATTAAGAGCATTTATTCACATTATCTTACTTATTCAATCCTCAGAAAAACCCTGTAAGGCTCATCAGTAATATATTATTATCTCCCTATTATAGACAAAGAAAAAGGAAACTCAGATATTTCCTTGCTTATGCTAATCTCGCCAATAAGCAAAGCCTGGACTACACCGGAAGGCATTCCGACTCCTAGGCTATTGCTTGGAGCAACTGTGGAAGATTTGAAAGAAAGGGAAAGTGTGCAACATTAGTTCAGAGTGGAGAGAACCTGAAAATGCTCCAACAGACCAAAATTCCTGCTAGTTTAGGTCAAAGTCCGGAGTAGGTGTGGCTCTATGACACACAACCAGAATAATCAGGTCCACTTGCGGGCACACCGACTCACTCTGAATCTTCTAGTGTAAGTGAGCATTCGCTGTCAATCTCCCAGCCTCTCATGTCTTGTGAAGTTTTGGGGGCAGCCGAGTTGGAACCAACTTCAAACCAACTTAAGTCTCTGATTCAGTTCCCAAACCCTCCACACCCCGGGTTTCTCAGATCCATGGTCAGCCTTTTGCATTACACCCTACAGCCCTTTTTTTTTTCTTTTGCACTCCCTGGGCTCCTCCCTCCTCTTTCCCCTGATCTCCCAACTCCTCCAGCGCTGCCTTCCCCCTTTAATCTCTGCTGACTGCCCTCTGTGTCTGCTCCACCCACTCCTCCCACCCCAGCTCCGTGCCTTCCCCCCCATGAGCCCCTCGGTGGTCCTCTTGCAGCACCTACCTGTGTCCTGCAGTCACAGGCACCTCCTGGTTGCCCCTCAGAGTCTCTGCTGCCAGCCTCCACCCAGGGCCTGGGAGCTGTGCATGTCTTCAAGCTCTTTGTTACTTTTCCTCCTTAACTTACAATGCTAGGTAAATAACCACAATAAAAGGTGATATCATCCACGGTTCTCGCCTGCAGCCTCCAGAAGTGTTATCTCAGACCCCAGCATTGCAACAAAGAAACCTTGCAGTTAGGTGAGTGGAAACCAGTCACAGGACAGGAGCAGAAAAAGTTCTGCGCTTCCAAAATCCCGCAGCCCCAGCTGCCCTCCGGGGGCTCCCCCTTGTGGGGGATGTGGGGCATGGCAAGGCAGTGCCCAGCTGGGACGGCGCCTGGCTGGGAGGAGGGCGAGGGAAGGGTGCACGTCCTGGAGGGGGTGCCCCAGAGGGCGTGGGGCCCGAATCCAGCCATGAAGAACAGCCTCTGTGTGAGCCGCAGTGTCGAGATCCTCTGTAATGAATCGGGCAGATACTTCGGGGAGACAGCGAGCTCGGTGCCTGGAGGTCTGTGAGTCCAGGCGAGTGTGTAGTGAGTAACACGCTTGCACAGCCTCCGCTCTGCATGGGAAGTGGCGTCTGGCACGAATGTATCATAAAGTCGGACTCTCGCACAGGGCTGTTCTGGGGAGACAGGCATGGTCCCCACTGTCTGAGTAAAGGGTGATGGTCCAGTCTCCCGGGCTCTCTTGCCAGTGTGGGCTCCTGGCCTTTTGGTGCCATGGAGCCCTGGCAACTCATTGCTCCCCACCTGGACGAAAACAGACTGCGCGCACAAATGATGTCTCTTTCAGAGGGACACAGTCTCGTTCATTCTAACCCACCTGGCTGGCGGTGTCGCCACCACCAATTTAGTGGCACACAGCGTCTTTTGTGTAAGGTTATTATTGTTGCATTTTGTCTTTATTCCTGTAGTGTCTATGTCGCTGTGGAGAAAGAGCCCATGAAGGGACTGTGGTTTTCAATAAATGGAGCTTTGTGATTTTACTCCAAGTTCAGTCATTGCATATGGTTCAGCACAGAGCTGCCACCAACATCAGGAAGGTAGTGGGATTAAATAGAGGTCAGTGGGAATTGGTCTGAGAGTTGGTTTGCTGATATCAATATGCTGTGTTCTCCATTCCCCCACCCCCACCCCCGCCAGAGCTCCCGTGCCAGGACTGCTAGAATAGTCGGTGAGACAATGTGACATGGGCAGACACGCCCTAGGCTGACACAGAGTTAGATGTGATCCCTATCTCTGCCTCTTGCTTTATAGTCAGTTAACGTCTCTCACCTCAGTTTTTCCATCCATAAAATGGAGCTAACCTAATGTCACAGTCAGGATCTTGGAACCGGTCTGATGTCAAGATGAGACCATGTGTCACAAACCCTGTGGTAGACCTAGGGTTCGGTGCCAGTGCGCTGTCATTCTGCAAGGTTTCCTTATTTGGGTTCCACCAACTGTACTGGTAACTAAAGAGCTTCCCACCAGGCCTATTGGCTGTTTGCTCCACATTTGACATAATGACAAATTCTCTCCTGCAGGCTCAGTCTGGGTCTCTCTGTCATGCCCAGCACATGGTCCTCATGGTCGGGGAGCCAGTCAATACTCCTTAATGGTGTGGCTCACTGTCCTGCACTGAGGACGGTCAGTGAGCACCAGTCGCCCTTTTCTCAAGAGAAAGAGCACAGTGTGAACACACAAGGCATAGGAGGTCCTGCAACCTGTGTTCCGACATTGGTTCCATGGATAGTTTTGCTTCTGTACTGGAACTGTTACTTGGTTACGTGAGCCTATGATTCTGTGGTTCCTTCATGAGCTCTTCCCCCCAAAAGCAACATAGACACTACAGGAATAAGGACAGAAAAACAACAATACTTGAAGCGAAAGAATCTGTTTGCCGCTTAAACGATGATGATGATGAAAGTAAGTCCATTGATGATACTGTTTCTGATCATGAACTCAATAAATATTTCTCAGACTTACATTGGGCCTTAGGATGAATATGAAAAAAGTAAACTGCATTGAAGATACTTAAACTTTGTCAACTCAACTCAAGTAAAAAACAGTAACAAGGATTTAGAGAAGTCAAGGAAAGCTGCAAAAATAAAAAGAGTCCCTTTTGTGCAAATGGATCTAACCCTGTGGACTTTTAGCGATAGGCCTGCTGCGAATGATGGAATTAAGATCTAGAAATACTTCTCAGGAAGGAAGGAGCAGGGGCCGCAGTACATGAGGGACGCTGGGTCATGGGCTGAGAAACAGGAAAATGAATGGGCAGGAAGTCAAGTCCCCTTCCTCTTTGGACCGGTCAGAGCATCCCACTCTGCTCTGGACCCCACACCAGGCAAAACGGAACACACTGAAAATAGAGCAACCGAGATATAGAGGAGACCTGAAACCATGTCATGAGGAATTTGTAAAACTACGAATATTTAGGCAGATGAAGATACATCTCTGTAACTGCTCTTTTCACATATCCAAAGGGCTCTCAGGTAGAAAAGGGATGGAATTTGTTCTACCCAGCTTCAGGGAATAGAAGGGAACCCATCAGGAGAAACTTCAAAGAGAATGATTTTGGGTTCACTATAAGAAAAATATTCTGCTGGTTTAGTCCCAAATTGGGAAGGTGGCTTTCTGTCTGGAGAAGGCCCTGAGGGTTCTGTCACTGGAAGTTCATTGGTCAACGAAGGGTCCAAGCACAGAGGCTGACTGGACTGAAATAACCTTTGAGGATCCTGCTGGCTCTTAGGGTATTTGAGCCTACGAACAACCCAGTCTCCAAAAGGAGAAGCTAGACAAAAAAGCACGTGAAATTCTTGCACATAGCACTTCCAATCCCATTGAAGAATTGCGTGGTCTAACACATTAGACGGTCAGATAAATCCAAAGTGTGCCTGTTGCCTTTTCCTCTCCTTCCCTAGAACAGAATTCTTTCTTGTACTATCTTAGGTAATTCCAAGATTTAAGCACTTTTTTGATGGGGCGAATGCCCTTTAGGATAGTAGACAACACAAAGGAGAAGGCAAAACTCCTACAACTTTGAAAGATCAATTGAAGGAGCATCTCAGGTTTTAAAAGATATGTTTAGAAGTCATCTTATCAACACCCCCCCACACACACACATGTCTAAATTCCTTCTATATCTTCCCTGATTGAGTGGTTGCCTGATCTCTGTTTGAACCCAGCCTTTGAAATCAATTTGATTGTAGGCCATTCCAATGGGGCTCAAGACTAAGCAGAATGTACGCACACAAAATGCATCAGAAAGTATAGTACCAGAGTATAAAGACTAAAATTAATCAGAATTTTTAAAAGTCAGAATGATAATAAGTTTTAAAAATACTACCTCCAGTTTGAGGTGGTACCACTTGTAACACATGGTACGAGAAAGAGCATAGGTGAAGGTGTTGCCGGTTCTGTGATCTTTTACATCCATGTGTGAGCCTTACAGGGTGGGCTGGGAAAGCATAATAGGGGCAGGGGAAATAAAAAGGGTAGAGGTTGCTAATAAGGAAGGAAGAAATATTAATACTATGGAGCTTTGGGCAGGGCTGGGATGCGGTATGTGTTTGGAGTGGCTCGTGTGAGGTGAACTGGGGCAAAGTTGCAAACGGGTGCAAAGCTGGTGGGAGATGATGTCAGACTAGAGAGATGGAGTATTAAAGTGATTGAGTAGAAAGAACAGAGGCTTAGGTGGGAGAGGAAAAAGAGCTTAGGAATGAAGGAGAAGGGAGAGGCTGGGCACAGTGGCATGTGCCTATAATCCCAGCTACTTGGGAGGCTGGGCTGGGACAATTACTTGAGCCCAGGAGTTCAAGACCAGCCTGGGCACCATAGCAAGACCCCATCTCTAAAAGAAAAGAAAAGAAATATGAGAGCAGTAAGAAAAAATTAGAGATAGGGAGATGTGAAAAGAGAACCTGCAGAGAGGTCCGAGATATCTGGGATATTTCTAAGATCATCTCAAGGTCTCAAGAGGAAATGAGACGTGAGAAGAAGGGTCGATGTTGAGGGGGAAGAAGGATGCAAGGCACTGCAGGGTCTTCTGAGACAGAAGAAACAGAATGAAGGCCACACTCATCATAAGACTTGTTTCTCCCCTTCTCCACCTACCTCACTTCTCAGGGAAGGGTAGGGAAGAGCACCTTTCTGGCTGCAGAAGACTGTTAATTCACTGGGAATCTCTGAATCCACCAAATGTTGACTGAATGCCTCCTATCTGCTCAGATATGTGATAGAAATAGAAATCAAAATATTAATTAAAAAAATTTGTGCTATAAAATGCCCCATAGTAATCTGAATTCCTTACTGTCGGTCAGTTAAACAATCATTTTGCTCAGGAACTACTACTGGCCAAAAACCATGGTAAGCATTAGGAAACCAACTGGGAAGACACTGGGCCTGCCCTAACTGAGGACACAGGTAAGTGGGGAAGGGGAGAAAGACAGACACGTGCAAAACTCCTGCAAAGGATTATAGGTTGTTGTGCAGAAGAATAGCAGAATATCCAAAGCAGTGGTCCTAGTTTTCACGTTTTTAACAGAAAAGACACGTGAGTCCCCAAGCTTTTTGGTACCAGGGACTGGTTTCATGGAAGAAATTTTTTCCACATACGGGGAGTGGGATGATTCGAGTGCATCGCATTTATTGTGCACTTTATTTCTGTTATTGTTACATTGGAATATACAATGAAATAATTATACAACTCACCATCATTTGGAATAGTGGGGGTGCTGAGCTTGTTTTCCTGCGACTAGATGGTCCCATCTGGGCGCGATGGGAGACAGTGACACCCAGAGTGTGTTGCTTATGTCCAGTCTACTCTGGAATCTCGTTTTTTGTTGCTGTCACTGCAGAAATCTCTGCTTCACAAAGATAGGATGTGGGAAGTGGAAGTAGGGTTTTCAGTACTTTTGTGGCGGTCTCAGGATATTCCTCCCTGACTCTAATCCAGAACCTGTGGAAATTTGAAGCTGTCTCAAACATCCTTTCAAGGCCACTGTCATTTGCAGCCTCAAGCAGTTGATCTTCTTCTAGTACGGACAAAGTCGATTTACCTGGCTTATTCAGGCATGGGTTGCAGATCCATGCCTTCCCAGTTTGGGGGTCCCTGGTGGTTGAGAAGTAATGCTCAAACTCTTTTGAAAGCTGAACTAGGTGATCATTTATACCAGCTGGGAGAAAGAAGGCCCTGGCTCAGTCTCTTTCAAAACCTCTGCTCATGTTTGAAACATGTCAAAAATCCCAATGTTGACTTGTCACTCCCATAATTCCAGTTTGTCTTTGAATGCAGCCACTTTATCTGTCAACTTGAACACAGTTGTTGTTCTTCCCTGAAGTGACAGATTGAATTTGTTGAGCAGGTTGAATATGTCACACAAGTGAGCAAGTTTTGCGACCCATTCTGCGTTACTGAAATGTGCTGCCAGTGGTGAGTGTTTTTCTGAAAGAAAATCTCTGGAGCAGCTCTCGTAACTCAAAAGCTCTGGCCAGTGATCTACCTTTAGAAAGCCACCTCACTTCTGTGTATAAAAGAAGACATATGTGCTCTGCATCCATCTTCGTACAGAGCTGCATGAGCACATGTGAGTTATGGGCATATACTTTAATGTGGTCGATAATTTTAATCACATCCTGCAAAACATTGTTTTTTCAGGTGACATTGTTTGGCTGGCCAGCATTTCTCTATGGATGACACAGTGCATAGACTCACATTCAGAAGGGACCAGCTTGACCCAAGTAGTAAAACCAGACAGCTGTCCAGTCATGGAAGCCACTAAGTCCATGCATATAAAGACACAAAATGACCAATTCAGTTTTGCTGATAAATAAGCATTCAAAGACTTGAATAGTTCTGCAACTGTGGTGTTGGTTGGCAATAAAATTGCACGTAACATACCCTCATGCACATCCTCCTGAAAAATATATCACACAAAAACAAGCGTTATTGCCTTGTTGTCAACATTGGTAGACTTGTCAACCTGGATTGCGTACTATGGTGACTCATTAATCCTCTCTAACAATTGTGCCTCAGTATCCTCTGCTATTTCATCAGTTTGTCTAGTTATGGTACTAGCCAAAAGAGAACACATGCCACCTTTTGAACTGCAGCCTATTCTAGAAGTTCACGGCAAATGTCCTTAGCAGCAGGCAGGATCGACTCTTTACCAATAGTAGACGGCTTCTTAGCGTTAGCAATGCAGTTACTGCTGACAATGATGCTCTCAGTGCAGGCACATTTGATGAAGTGGTGGCCTTCAATAATTGCTTCTCTTCTTTATATTCACTTTTTTCTTTTGAAAAACTCCAAAGGCTTGCCTTTTAAGGCAGAGTGCTTGGTCTACATGTGGTGAAGCAGTTTTGAAGGTTTCATGGCTTCATTGGACAGCTGGTCACCACATATTATACAAAGCAGGCTTGGAGAATGTGAATCACCTGTTGCAATGAACCCGTAATTTAAGTATGACTCTTGGTACTTTCTTTTAAATGCAGCTTTCATTTTGTTGGCAGTCTTAGAGTCTTCTGCTGCCTCATCATTGGGTCTTTCTCTCTTTGCAAAGAAACTCTCCAACAACGTTTGTTTTTTACTCATTTTTGCTAGAGCCAGCCTGTGGGCTTCCCAAAACTGTCACTGAGACTAGGGCTCAATGCAGGAAAGAGGTGTAGGTGGAAGTGGTAAATAAAATAATGGGTGGGCCATGCACAGACTAAAAAAGTGTCAGGGCCGGGCACGGTGGCTCACGCCTGTAATCCTAGCACTCTGGGAGGCCGAGGCGGGCGGATTGCTCGAGGTCAAGAGTTCGAAACCAGCCTGAGTGAGACCCTGTCTCTACTATAAATAGAAAGAAATTAATTGGCCCACTAATATATATAGAAAAAAAAAATTAGCTGGGCATGGTGGCGCATGCCTGTAGTCCCAGCTACTCGGGAGGCTGAGACAGAAGGATTGCTGGAGCCCAGGAGTTTGAGGTTGCTGTGAGCTAGGCTGACACCACAGTACTGGGCAACAAAGTGAGACTCTGTCTCAAAAATAAAATAAAATAAATAAATAAAAAGAAAAAAAAAAATAAGTGTCAGATTCTTACTTAAAGTCTGCCACCAGATGCAGTTTAATTGTCACTTGCCACTCACTGAGAGGGTATTGATATGAATCTGCAAGCAATTGATTTATTATGTTCTCTTTGTAGTCAAACCTCTCTGCTAACGATAGTCTGTATTTGCAGCCACTCCCCAGCACTAGCATCACCGCCTCAGCCCCACCTCAAACCATCAGGCATTAGACTCTCATAAGGAGTGTGCAACCTAGATCCCTCCTCGCATGCACAGTTTACAGTAGGGTTCATGCTCCTATGAGAATCCAGTGCCACCACTGATCTGACAGGAGGTGGAGCTCAGGTGGTGACGTGAGTGATGGGAGCAGCTGTAAATACAGGTGAAGCTTCACTTGCTCACCCACTGCTCGCCTCTTGCTGTGTGGCCCCGTTCCTAACAGGCCACGGACTGGTACTGGGCTTTGGCCCCAGGGCTGGGGACCGCAGCCATAGAGAATCAGGAGCAGCCAGTCTGTAGGAAGTTTCTTCCTGGCCTGAGAACATCAGGGGGTATTCCTGAGCCCCAGTGTTTAGACAAAGTGCTGGAGGCTGAGCCCAGAAGCAGCCCCCTGGGGAGCAGATGGGGAGCCAGTCTGGGCAAGAGCCTAGCTTTACTCTTCAGGGAAACGAGAAGCTGGGCATGGAAGGAGGAAGCCACCTAGCCAAGACTTTTCTCTTGTAGACCCCATTTGTAGACCAGTGTGGCCAGCTCAGTGGCTATGGCCTCCACCATGGCTAAGCCAGAAAATGGCCTCTTTGGAGCCCCTCTGATGACCTAGCTTTCCTGCACCCTTGCTTTTCAACTCGGGCTCACAGATAAGCCCAGCTCCTCTCCTCCAGTCTAAACGCCTCTGTTTCGGGGAAGCATTTGCATTTTCCTTGGCACAGGTACAGCTTGCTGAATTCTTTTAGGCCATGCCAATTACAACAAGCCTTAAAATTGCTGAGCCAAGTGGTTTCTTCAGAGATCTGCTTACATTCCCTCCCTGAAAAGAGCAGGGGGCCCGCTTGGTGCAGGCTCTGCACACAAAAAGTACACGTTTCACTTTTAAGGTGGAGTGGACATAGGACGCTCTTGCTAAAGAGGAGATGAGGTGCGACCAATTTTCACTTTGATTTTACATCGCTCGATTGGGTTTCACTCTGTTATAAGAGGATGGACAAGATAGCTCAGGGTCAGCTCCCTTAAAAACTGCCCTGAGAAAGGGCTACAGAGGCTTTTAGTGCAAGTCCCATGGGATCTCAAGTTGGCAGAAGAATTTATATGTGTCAGTACCCTCTCTCATTCCTGAACTTCCACTGGGTTCAGGGTTCAATATTGCAACTATATTCTTATAAGTTCTGGCTTTGGGAAGATGATGGAGTCAGTACATAAATGACTTTTGATTTTTTTATAATCCCAGAAGGACATTTAAGCGGTAATAATCCAATTCCAGGGGGGATTACTCCAGAGTTCTTTTGTTTTTTCAGATTTTGAAATTGTTACACCATGATTTTTCAATAAACATACCTCTCTGTTTATTTTCTATTATGTTCACATTAGAATGCATAACATTCCCCAGCTTAAGAGAAGACATTGAGGGATACTTTAATGAGAGCAGGTCAAGCAAAGGCATAGCTTGGAATTAAAAATTATCCTTGAATAATGAAGAAAGCATGTAATCCACGTGTAGATTATTGAGAACTGACCACTTTGGAGAGGAGGCACCTGCAAGAGCAGCCAAAGAGTGTCCTTCCGACAACAAAAAATTGTCACACAAATGTGTCCTCAATTCCTGGCATGGACTCATGGCTAACTAAGGCAGTGGCATTATTGCAGGCCCATGCTCCAGTCTGAGAGCATTCTCCAGATTGACAAAACAGGCTAGCTTGAAAAGAAAAAATTCGGACTCATTCCCGCGGGACATTCTCGATGCCCTACATGTGTCCAGAGATATGAGAGCAGCCACTCAGAACCGAACTTTCTCACTCAGAAACTAAAGCGTCACAAGGTCAAAACTGCCATTTTTAACTTAGAAGACAAGGGAAATCAGAGCACATCTCATTTGCAGATGAGTAAATACAATCTAAGGAGCCTAAGGTGCTTCTAACATCCTTGTCAAAGCACCTGGCGTTATGGGCCGGAGGGTCTCTGGTGAGTCCTAGGAGTGAGCTCGGCCACACTGGACCCAGAAGCTTTCAGCCCCCACCAGGCACGTGACAATCAGAAGTAACCAAATCTCCGTGATTTTGAGGAGAATTTACAAATGGAAATTTGCCTGGCTTAACTACAAGGATGCTGGCTTTTCTGTGCCAACTAATGAATAGTAGATATTCACATTTCCATACCAAGAAAAGGAATCTTAAGCTAAAAGCAGCCTTCGGTGTGGGAAAAGTAGAATTTTGGGGTTGTGAGAAAAGTAGAGTTTCTTGTCTTTCATTAAGAATACAGGGGCGGAGCAAGATGGCGGACGAATAACACCGCCAGACAGAGGGTCTCTGCAGAAAAGACCGATTCTAGCAGAAACTAGAGGAAAGAAGCAAGAAGACGAGCATACAGCGGACAAGGGCCGGAAGGAGGGGTACCTGAGACCCCGGGAGACTCCACGGGAGGAGGCTGCAGAGGAGAACTGGAGGCTGAGACCACCGGAGCAGCCCGGAGACCAGCGGCAAGGGTAGGTGGATCTGCTGTTACCCCTCCCCTGCATTCGGGACTGCTGGTGGGCTCCCCAGCGGGTGGAGAGACCTGCGGACATCAGCCCAGAGACTGCCGCCGCCTGCCAACGGTGAGCCTGTAGCAGACGTGGCACCAGGTTCCCTACTTCCTCCAGGCACCTCCGAGTGCACGGAGAGCCGTGCGGCAGGCGCCATATTGCCTCCTCCCCCCCTCCGCCGACCCTACCCGCGGCTGCCCAGAGAGACAATACAGCCACCAGCCGGAGGCACCTCCAGGGAACGGGACCTTCCCGTTTGGGACCCCGCCCGCCCTCCCAGGTGCTGCTGGCACCGTGTTCCCAGGAAAACGGTGCCGACTCAGAGGCTGAGAGACATAGACCCAGCTTGGGCTCCCTGTGGGTGAATTAGGACCGGAAATCCTCTCCCTGGTGGGAATACAGTTTGAACTCTGGGACCCAGAGGTCGGACCTGCAGACCAGATCCCCTGCACCGAGGGCTAGCATTGCCCGGGATACGTGAACAGCCTACTGAGGTCTGTGTGCCTCCAGGGTCGGATCGGCGTCCTAGAGGGCAACCCTCCTCCCAGGAGGAGGCCGTGCGCCCAACCCAGGTGGCGTTCAGGTGCAGGGAACCTCCTCGCCGGCATCACAGTCCGGGGAGGCCTGGTGGCTTGTGATCTGGCCTGCTGGCAGAGGCCCAGGAGTAGCTGCGGAGTTGGGAAGGGTGGAAAGAAGCGAGGTCTGCTGCAGACTGCGGGTCTCAGACAGCCCCACCCCCACACCCAGACTTTCTGGCTGAGCAGGACCATTCCAGCCCCGCCCTGACAGCAGAGAACAGAACTTTGACCCCTGCTAACGGCCTGAGGGCAGGCTTACCCAACCCAGCTCCGCCCAGAACGAGAGCTGATAACAGGACTCAAAATCAACACCATAGCCTGTTCCTCCAAGCAAACGCCACCTACTGACAGGGACGGCGTCTTGCACAGCCTTTCCACGGCACCCACTGACTCAATATACAGGGAGTGGTCCAATTTCACCCACAGGCACCACCTAACGCCTCAGAAACTAAACAAGGTGTGTGAATACCCAAACAATAACCTAAGGAAAGAAACAACAACTGATCGACATGGGAAGAAATCAGCGAAAGAACTCAGGAAATATGAAGAACCAAACGGAAAACACACCCCCAAGGAGGAGCACCAGCCCCCTAGAAACGGACACCGACCAAAATCAGGCAACCGATATGACAGAAAAGGAATTTCGTATGTGGATCATAAGAACACTCACCCAGCTGCAACAACAACTCAATAACCAACACCAAGAAAACACAAAAAACCTCCAAGAAATGGAACAAAGGTTCAACAAAGAGATTGACACAGTGAAGAAAACTTTAACCGAAGTCCTGGAGATGAAGAATCAACTCAGAGAACTACAAAATACTGTGGAAAGTCTCAAGAACAGGGTAGATCAAGCAGAAGAAAGAATCTCAGAGCTTGAAGATAACACCTTCCAATTAAATAAATCAGTCACAGAAATACAGCATAGAAACAAGAGAAAAGACCAAAGTCTACAAGAGCTGTGGGATTATGTGAAAAAACCTAACGTGAGGGTCATAGGTTTAGCCGAAGGGGAGGAAGACAACACTCAAGGGCTGGACAAGCTTTTTGAAGATATAATAGAGGAAAATTTCCCAGGCCTTGCTCAAAATCTCGATATACAAGTTCAAGAAGCCCAGAGGACCCCTGGGAGATTCAATGCAAACAGGAAGACGTCACGTCATGCAGTCATCAGACTGACCAAAGTATCAACTAAAGAGGACCTTCTAAGAGCTGTAAGACAAAAGAAGCAAGTGACATACAAGGGAAAGCCAATTCGAATAACATCAGACTTCTCTAATGAGACTTTACAAGCAAGGAGAGACTGGGGCCCCATTCTCACTCTTTTGAAACAAAACAATGCACAGCCTAGAATATTATTCCCTGCAAAACTAAGCTTCATATATGAAGGAGAAATAAAAACATTCTCAGACAAGCAAAGGCTCAGAGAATTCACCAAGACAAGACCAGCCCTACAAGAAGTACTTAAAACAGCGTTATGCACGGAACATCATAATAATAATCCACGGATATAAAAACAACCAAAACCCAAAGATATTAAAGGCCAGATATTACAATGGCTCAAGACAGAAATCATAGCAACAACATCCAACCCAACAGAATGATCAGTAATCTACCTTACCTATCAGTTCTCTCAATAAATGTGAATGGCTTAAACTCTCCACTCAAGAGACATAGGCTGGCTGAATGGATAAGAAAATACAGGCCAAGTATATGCTGTCTTCAGGAAACACATTTAACCTGCAAGGATGCACATAGACTAAAAATAAAAGGGTGGAGATCAATATTCCAAGCAAATAGAAGCCAAAAGAAGGCTGGTGTGGCAGTTCTAATTTCAGACGATTTAGTTTTTAAACCAACAAAAGTAGTAAAAGACAAAGAGGGTCATTATATAATGGTGAAGGGCACAGTCCAACAAGAAGAGATAACAATTTTAAATATATATGCACCCAACTTAGGTGCACCCAGATTCATAAAGCAAACCTTACTGGAGCTAAGCAAATGGATTAATAGCAACTCCATAATCGCCGGAGATTTCAACACCCCACTGACGGCACGAGACAGATCCTCCAAACAGAAAATTAATAAAGAAATAATGGACTTAAACAAAACTCTAGAACAATTGGGTCTGACTGACATCTACAGAACATTCTACCCAAAATCCACTGAATATACGTTCTTCTCATCAGCTCACGGGACATTCTCTAAGATTGACCATATCCTAGGACACAAAGAAAATCTCAAGAAATTTAAAAAAATAGAAATCATACCATGTACCTTCTCAGATCACAGTGGAATAAAACTAGAAATCAACCCTAACAGAAACTCACATTTCTACACAAAAACGTGGAAATTAAACAACCTCCTACTAAATGATTACTTCGTAAATGAAGAAATCAAGACGGAAATAAAAAACTTCTATGAAGAAAACGACAATGGAGAGACAAGTTATCAACTCCTCTGGGACACAGCTAAAGCAGTTCTGAGAGGAAAGTTTATCTCCATAAATGCCTATAACCAAAAGGCAAGAAGATCACAAATAGACAATCTAATGAAACGACTCAAAGAGCTGGAAAAAGAAGAACAGACCAACCCCAAACCCAGCAGAAGAAGTGAAATCAACAAGATCAAATCAGAACTAAACGAAATTGAAAACAGGAAAGCTATTCAGGAGATTAATAAAACAAAAAGTTGGTTCTTTGAAAAAATAAACAAGATTGACACGCCGTTGGCTAAGCTAACGAAAAGCAGAAAAGAGAAATCTCTAATAAGCTCCATCAGGAATAAAAAAGGAGATATCACAACTGATCCCAAAGAGATACAAGATACAATTTATGAATACTACAAAAATCTTTATGCACACAAACTGGAAAATGTGGAGGAAATGGACAAATTTCTAGAAACACACAGCCTCCCTAGGCTCAACCAGGAAGAAATAGATTCCCTGAACAGACCAATCTCAACAGCTGAAATAGAAACAGCAATTAAAAATCTCCCTAAAAAGAAAAGTCCCGGTCTAGATGGCTTCACACCTGAATTTTACCATACTTACAAAGAAGAACTAGTACCTATCTTGCAGAAACTATTCCACAACATCGAGAAGAACGGAAACCTCCCCGACACCTTTTATGAAGCGAATATTACCCTGATACCAAAACCAGGAAAGGATGCAACAAAAAAAGAAAACTACAGACCAATATCCCTAATGAATATAGATGCAAAAATTTTCAACAAAATCTTAGCTAACCGAATACAGACACTTATCAAAAAAATAATCCACCACGACCAAGTGGGCTTCATCCCAGGGATGCAGGGATGGTTCAACATACGTAAATCTATAAATGCAATTCACCACATAAACAAAAGCAAAAACAAAGACCACATGATCCTTTCAATAGATGCAGAAAAAGCTTTTGACAAAATTCAACACCCTTTCATGATACGAACACTTAAGAAAATAGGCATAGAAGGGACATACCTAAAAATGATACAAGCCATATATGACAGACCCATAGCCAACATCATACTGAATGGGGAAAGATTGAAATCATTCCCACTTAGAACTGGAACCAGACAAGGCTGCCCACTATCTCCACTTCTGTTCAACATAGTGCTAGAAGTCTTGGCTACAGCAATCAGACAAGAAAATGGAATCAAAGGTATCCAAATAGGGGCAGAAGAGATCAAGCTTTCACTGTTTGCTGATGATATGATATTGTATCTAGAAAACCCCAAGGATTCAACCAAGAAACTCCTGGAACTGATCAATGAATTTAGTAAAGTCTCAGGATACAAAATTAATACACAGAAATCAGAGGCATTCATATACGCCAACAACAATCTAATTGAGAACCAAATCAAAGACTCAATTCCCTTCACAATAGCAACAAAGAAATTAAAGTACCTAGGAATATATTTAACCAAAGAGGTAAAAGACCTCTACAGGGAGAACTATGAAACACTGAGGAAGGAAATAGCAGAGGATGTAAACAGATGGAAATCCATACCATGCTCGTGGATCGGCAGACTCAATATCATCAAAATGTCTATACTACCCAAACTGATCTACAGATTCAATGCAATACCTATTAAAATCCCATCAGCATTCTTCACAGATATAGAAAAAATAATTTTACGCTTCGTATGGAACCAAAGAAGACCCCGAATATCAAGAGCAATTCTAGGCAACAAAAACAAAATGGGAGGCATTAATATGCCAGATATCAAACTATACTACAAAGCTGTAGTAATTAAAACAATATGGTATTGGCACAAAAACAGGAATATTGACCAGTGGAACAGATGTGAGAATCCTGATATTAAACCATCCTCATATAGCCATCTCATCTTTGACAAAGCAGACAAAAACATACGCTGGGGAAAAGAATCCCTCTTCAGTAAATGGTGCTGGGAAAACTGGATAGCCACCTGTAGAAGGCTAAAACAGGACCCACACCTTTCACCTCTCACAAAAACCAACTCACGCTGGATAACAGACTTAAACCTAAGATATGAAACTATTAGAACTCTAGAAGATAAAGTTGGAAACACTCTCCTAGACATCGGCCTGGGCAAAGAGTTTATGAAGAAGTCCCCAAAGGCAATCACAGCAGCAACAAAAATAAATAAATGGGACATGATCAAACTACAAAGCTTCTGCACAGCCAAAGAAATAGTCATGAAAGTAAACAGACAGCCTACAGAATGGGAGAAAATTTTTGCATCCTATGCATCCGATAAGGGACTGATAACTAGAATATACTTAGAACTCACGAAAATTAGGAAGAAAAAATCAAATAACCCCATTAAAAAGTGGGCAAAGGACTTGAACAGAAATTTTTCTAAAGAAGACAGAAGAATGGCCAACAAACATATGAAGAAATGCTCAACATCTCTAATCATCAGGGAAATGCAAATCAAAACCACAATGAGATATCACTTAACCCCAGTGAGAATGGCCTTTATCAAAAAATCTCCAAACAATAAATGCTGGCGTGGTTGCGGAGAGAGAGGAACACTCCTACACTGCTGGTGGGACTGCAAACTAGTTCAACCTCTGTGGAAAGCAATATGGAGATACCTTAAAGCGATCCAAGTGAATCTACCATTTGATCCAGCAATCCCATTGCTGGGCATCTACCCAAATGATCCAGTGACACTCTACAAAAAAGACACCTGCACTCGAATGTTTATAGCAGCACAATTCATAATTGCAAGGCTGTGGAAACAGCCCAAGTGCCCATCAATCAAAGAATGGATTAATAAAATGTGGTATATGTACACCATGGAGTACTATTCAGCTCTAAGAAACAATGGTGATATAGCACACCTTATATTTTCCTGGTTAGAGCTGGAACCCATACTACTAAGTGAAGTATCCCAAGAATGGAAAAACAAGCACCAGATATATTCTCCAACAAACTGGTATTAACTGAGTAGCACCTAAGTAGACACATAGGTGCTACAGTAATAGGGTGTTGGGCAGGTGGGAGGGGGGAGGGGGGCGGGTATATACATACATAGTGAGTGAGATGTGCACCATCTGGGGGATGGTCATGATGGAGACTCAGACTTTTGGGGGGAGGGGGGGAAATGGGCATTTATTGAAACCTTAAAATCTGTACCCCCATAATATGCCAAAATAAAAAAAATAAATAAATAAATAAATAAAAAAAAAAAAAAAAAAAAAAAGAATACAGCTGGGCTCAAGAGCTGCACATCTTCAGGGGGTTTCCTGGGTCCTTGGCCAGGCACCAATCTGGGTCATAAAAAGAGGAAGTCCCCTGGGCCCAGGTAGATCTCTAAAGAAAGAGCTTTAGTTGGCTGGGCTTTGTTTACCAAAAGAATATTTTCTCTTGTCCTAGAGTGAGCAAATGTGCTGCCAGGTAATCTGAGAGGCCCACGGGGAGACCGAAATGAGACAAGCCCAATGGTCCCATACCAAAATCTTTAATGTTGGAGCCCGCTAAGATGCCATCTTCACTACATCTCCAAATGCCCACTGTTTTCAAGCGGCAATGAACACAGAACTTAACAAAAGTCATTTCCCGTTTTGTTAAAGCCAAGGAAACCTGGTACCAGAGCGTTGGATTTATGAGAAGGAAAATGGTGACAAACAGAGTGAGGGTGAAAACATTAAAAGTCACTCACTCGATACCCTAGTGGAGCAGGATATTGCCATGGCACATTGTTAAATTTTTCCCTCCCAATTCTTTGCAGAATTCTCCTCACCTCTGTGTGCAGCGAGACCCACTAACTAAAAGCAACCCAAGGATTAGACATCATCACCATTAAGAGTTGGGAAAGAGCAGTGCCAATGGGACTCATAAAATGGCATCGTCCCTCAGGGAAGTAGAAAACTATGTCCGCTACCCTATTTCTGATCTTGACTCACCCTACAGAGGGTCCTACTCCTCCATGATGGTGGATTATGGGGCAAAGTTTGCACAGCCTTGGCTGTTGCTTCCTGCTTGTTTCTCAGCAAGAGAAGTGCAGAAAGTTCGGTTGCTCCCATTGGCCGCTGGACAAATGCCCAGTTGCTCTCTGGGGAAATCTGATCATGACTGTGTCATAGTTAACTCCTGCCTCCCCCATGCCCCTCCTTTGCCGCTGCTTGGTCGCCAAGCTCTGTCCATTCTTTCTCCATTGTATTTCTTGAATTAGTCCCTTTCTTTTATTCCTGCTACAGTTATCCTTGAAGTTTCCATTTCTTTTTTCCTCTCTCCACTGGACTACTGCTGCATCTTCCCACTTGGTTTCTTAATACTAGTATCTACCCACTGCAATCCATTTTACACATGACTTTTAGTTCAGTCTTCCTAATGCATGCTTCTGATCCTGTCACTCTTCCGTTCAAAAGCTCTAGCTGATGCTCTGTTGCCTACTGGTCACAAGGGATTCCTCGTTGCCTCTGACTAAAGTCCAACAAATAAACAGACAGCTTTATTTGTTGTCAAAGCTATTGTTGACAAAGATCAAATTGTCCAAAGACTCACATGAATAAAGCACTGAGACCCAGAAAGTTACTCGAATTTCAAGTAGCCCAGGCACCAGGGGTAAGCTTCTCCTGTCACATCCAGATGGGTTTCTCTCCTGTCTGTCCTCCTTCCTTGTCACAATCAAAATGTCCTTCCCAGCGTCTGCCCTGAATTGCTCCTTAAGTTCTTGGATGCTGCTATCTTTAACTACTATTTGTTTTAATGGCAAGTTCCACTCTCAGAAATGAGACTAGCAAAGTAAACAAGAAACAAGCGACTCCCAAGAAAAACACCCGCGGATGACAGCATGCCGAGTTAGGAAAGGCTGAAATGGGAAGTAAGCGGATGGCCGCGTGTCTCTTGTTTGCTCGACACTCTACGTCTCAGGGCCGTAATCATCTACAAACTATTATCTTGATTGGGATGGGTATTTCTCTGCTGCACTTAGGCTCCAGTTGCTCAAAACATAAGTATTTATTCTATAGCACTACCATTCGACTGCAATAATAGCCCGTGATGATAGCAATAGTCTAATAGAGAAACATGCTCCGGTAAAGATCCTTGACTATCAGAGAGATGCCTAAAGGTTGTAGAAAGCAACTTGGAGAATAACACACAGAAAAGCTACTCAGTGGCTCTCCCCATCATTGAAACATTGCCATTTCTGAGGTTGAATGCGATAGTGGCCAGGAGTGGACATTAATTCTGCACACTGAAAGACAGAACACACTGTGCAACATACAACTCTGAAGATTCCAACTCTAGAGAGTGTCTTTTGTTGTCGTGTTTGAAAGATGGACATAAGGGATCTCCCTCCATATGAAGCTTGTGACGGCCAGCAGTCATCCCCCCATCTCTGGAAGAGCATGGATGATACCAATAATAGCCTAGAGAGATGAGAAGCTAAACTCTTCTTAATAAGAGAAGAGAAGAAAAGAAAAAATGAAAGAAAATAAACAAAACAAACTCTGGAGGACAACTTACAATTTTGCCTAATATCTTACCATACTGCACAGCTAGGAAGTTCTTCGTGAGATCTAACCTGCGTTTCTTCTGTTGCTTTTGTTTATTTGTTTACCATAGATTGTTCATAGCCTGTCTGCAAGAGAGGAAGACTCACAGCCCTTCCTAGCTGGCCGTTTGGCTTGACTAACAGAGCGGTTCTAAAAGCCCTGGTTAAAATTTCGGTCCCCCAAAAGGGCCATTGAGCTTTACTCCACAAGAGAGCTACTAATCACACCTCTAGAGTGACAGTCCTGCCACACATATAAGAGAAGTCAGGCAGGTGAGTATAGATGCTATCATCACCACCGCTTCTATCTACTAAGAAAAAAATAAAAGCAAGATTCCTGCCTACCCTTCAATCCCACCAAAGAGTCAGACACCTGGAATTAACCCCTATACCCCCATTCATTGAAGAAGACACTGGGCCAGGGCAGTGTGGGTGGTGACACGTGACATTCATCTTGCGCTCGAGCCCTCATCTGGTGCTTGTCTCATAAAACCACTTTGTTTCCTGGGGTGGAGATGAGGTTCTTTAGCAAGGTTTTCAACATACAGTGGTACCCTAACTTTTTCCTTATGCATCTCTAATTTCTTATGTCTTATAAAATATTACTATTGATTTAAAAAAAAAAAGCACAAAGGAGTGGTAGCATGAAAAAAAATGGGACTTCATAAGCTATGAGATTTTCCATATTTTGATAGAAGCTGGCTTTTGGCTCTACCAGCGCCCTGGAGGCCCGGAGTATTTTAGGTGGCCTGCCATACAAGTGTCCTTAGAACCTCAGTGTTTGGCAAGCGTCATCTTGAAGGCTGGATGGAAGAGGTTAGAACAGAGCCCCGTCCAATCTGTGTTCACTTTCCTGCTCAGAATTACCTGGGGCGGGCTGCTTACCATCTCCAAGCTTTTCCTTGCCTGTAAAATGGGAATAATAAGATGACATCTCCCACAGGATTATTGAGAAGGTTTATTTAAAATGGGATGAAACCCTGAACACAGTGTCAGGCACCTAGGGCATTTATGGTGGCTCTTGTTTCTAATGTTACCACAGCCATCTCTGGGCATAGAGCAGCAAAGATAGAGTGGGAAAGAGCTCGGAGCAAGTGAGCCAGGAGCTGCCATCCCCTGGCCCTGGCCCTGCCCTGCTGTGGAGGGTGCAGAATATTTCTTTCATTTGCCAGGTCTCGGCTCTGTCCCAGATGGTGGGACAATAAAGGCTGCCTCCCACAAGACTGCCCCATGACGAGCAGAGCCTGGATCCAGAGGAGATGTCTCTGTCCTGCATTCCCGTCGGGCTCTTCTGAGCCAGCCCCTGGAGTGCACACAAAGACCCATTCAGGGTGGCTGGAGTTCTGAAAGCCCGCGAGTGATCCCAGGGGCCGTGAAGGGGGTGGAGAGGCAGCACAGCGCCTGGCACCAGCCCTCTGGGACCGCCCAGGCAAGTGGGCGTGGAGGGCTCAGGTCTGCAGCCGAGGCTACACTCCTTGTTTCCCCTCGGACTCCTTTCTCTGACGGCGGTCCATCTAGGATACCAGCTGCCATGGCTGGAACGGAATGACCTCCCCGGAGGAGGCTGGGAACCCCCTCCCCCACCAGTGGCAGCCCAGTAGGCAGGATATCAAGGGGAACAGCCATTACTAACTGGCCTGCCATTTCAAAAGTGTCTCCTTTTGGGAAAAATGACTCTCAGAGTTTCCCACCCTGAGAAGGTACTAGCTGCTGCACAGAAGTGAGAAATAAGAACGCTAAATTAATATATAGTCGCCAACTGTTATTCTCTGGAACTTACAAGGTGGCTCCATCCCCTTTAGCCTCAGTTTTCCCATCTGTACAATGGAGCTGGGTAAAACAACCTGTTGGAATTCAAAGAGTAGCTGCTAGGAAAGAATTTCTAGGTAGCAGTTGGTTTATTTTCTTTGAGCCAGCAAGGAGGACCTTGCCATAGCCCTCCTCTATGTGGCCTCCTGTGACACCTGGGAAACTCCCAGTCTAGGACTCCAGGCAGCATGGCTCTGTGGGCAGCCTCTGAATACATCAGATTTGATGCATCAAAAAAAAAAGAGATCTGATGCAGCAAGTATGTGCCAGTTCTGCAGCACCCTGAATGTTGGAACAGAGAGGCTGCTTAGAGAGCCATGGCCCTTGGATGCAGAAGAAATAGGATTCCCTCTTTTACCCTTTCCTTCCCAAATCTACAAGAGGCTGCCCCAACAAGGTGACAATCAAACACAGAACAGAAACCTTAGCCCCTTTTTGCCACCAGGCTTGTAAGACATTTCCAGTGAGACAGCATTTCCCAAATGACTCCACTCAGAAGGACCGAAATGACTTCCTATGATCTAAAGATGTTTGTAGGTCAACTAATCTAGCTACCCACCTTTCCTGGAATGTGCTGACTGCATTTATTCACCTAGATATCTCACATCCAGTGATATGACTCAGTACAAGCATCACCTCCTCCAGGAAGCCTTCTTTGTCCATCCAGCTTAAATTAGTGACCTTTCATCATATTCCCACGATACCCTGGGCGTACTTCTATCTTAGCCATCTGGAAATCACACTGACATTTTATATTTGCTCTTTGCCTTCTCAGTGGTCAGGCACTATACTTTATTAATCTTTATAACTCCAGCATCTAATATAGTGCTGGCACAATGCAAGAGCTTAATGGGTGTGTATTGGTTTATTGAACTAAATGGATGTGTGTCTCTCTTTAGATACATTGCTGGCATAAACCCCCACTTGTGTTTTATAAGAGTATCCCATAATCTTTGCTCTCAGGAAGTTCTATCTCATATCTAACCCAATTTTCTCTTGCATGCACACATTTCTATTTTTTCTAACCTCAGGAGACCACAGCTGGTCACCATCCTCATTCTTATCAGAGTACTGATAGAAATTGCTACTGTCACTCATCATTTTTTTTCTCTCGGGTCAGTTTTATTTGGGGTGGGGGAGCTTAAATCAGGAGTGAACTTTCAGACTCTCTGCTCCAACAGTTTTTCCTTTTAACAGAAAAATAGAAAAAGACTTTCAAGAAGGATTTTGACCAGATAGAATCTGCTCATTTCAACAAACTTTTGTGAAGCACCTACTATGTGTCAGGCTGTGTGTGATGGAGAAGGGACAAATGCATATGCCCCTGCCATCAAGAGATCTTCAACCTAAAACAGAATAACAGGGACAGTTAATTTCACTAATAAACAGTAGCACTCCACTTTCTTGTGGTCCCTTGGTGAGAATCACCAACTTTTGTGGAGTATGTAGAAAAGTTCAGAAGGGGTAAAAAAAAAAAAGAAAGCAAAGTTTCCAATTTCTGAGCAACATGGGAGAAACTGAGTGCCCACTCAGGGAACATGTCGGGGACACGTTGGGCAGTCCATTCGAGGATGAGTGCCATGTGTCTGTTGACATTTCGAAAGAAATCCATTTGCATTTCCACTGCTAAAGAGAGAATGGCCTCCACTGACCACACATCCAGAAAGCTGGCAGCAACCCCAAGCTGGCGGGCTCCCTCCTTCTGGCCAAGGAGCTTAGGGTCTGCGTGACTTGAGGCAAGTCACCCGGGGACATTTGGGATTCTGATCTAGTGAGCCAATGGAGGCGGGACAGATAAGGTCCGGACAGACATCTGGCAGCCTAAATAACATCTGGTTGGTCTGAGGTTTGGGCTCTGGCTCCTGCTGGGAGCCTAGGGTTGTAGACTGGGAAGCCTGCATTTGGAGCTGGTGACAGCAGGTGGCGCAGGAGAGCAGAAACCAACCCACAGTGGGCCCTGAAAGAAAGCATGGTGTTTGTTAATTCCACCCCAAATAGGGGCACTATGGCTCTCAAGAAAGGCAAAGGAGACCATGCTTTCCTCGCAGGCCAGAAAACGACCTGGATGGAGCATAGAACCAGATATGGCCATTCATCAGGTAAAGAAAAGCCAAGGTAGGTCCTCAGAGGTTTGGATAACATCCCAGATGGCCTAGGATTTTAGGAAACATGTGAAGAAAATGAAAGAGAAAAACAACACATGCATTAACTCCAGGAACAAGATAGACCTCCTAGAGTCGAAAAGCTCAAACCACTTTGGACTCTGAGCAAAGTATTATTCCCCCCTTCCTCCCTCCAGCAACAAAACAAGAACAAAACAGCAAAAACAACAAAATACCTCATCTACTATGGTTGATAAAGCTCTGGAAATCAACACTTTTGAACAAAAAAATGGAAATGTATCCACATCTTAAAAGTACTAGAAGCAGCCACCTTCTTAATATCTCCTAATGGTATGATTACACCATTAGGGCAAGAAAGCTGCGAGAAAGTTCTCCTCCCCCAGATGCCCAAAGTTCCTCAGTTTCTGTGGCCAAAGGGGCAGACACATGGTCCTACTTACCTATTTATGAAACACCGTAAGCCGAAGAACTTTAAGCAGCTGAGGATTCTAAGCACTAGAATCAAAGCACCATATACAAGATCTGAGACAACATATCTCCTCCAAAAGACAACATTCAAAAGCAGTAGACTGCTGAGATGTGCAATAGGGAATTTTTCCTCATACACCTAAACAGTATGGGTTGGCTTGGGGATAAATCCTAGAGAATGCAGGGAGTTTTACTTATTTTTCTGTTTGGTTTACTTTCATGTTGTTACTTCTCTCATGGGAAGTAGATGCCTAAGCTCTGATGTATATAAATCAATTTCCAGTGTTTACTTAAGTACATATACATATACTATAGCAAAATGTTGCTTTCCTTGAAAAATCGTTGAGACGTTTGATGCGTCTGTTCCCAATCAATATTCTGCAAGAATTATCTGGGTTCACTGCTCAACCAGGACAGTAGGTAGGTCTGGAGTCTCTTCCATAAGCCACCTACCACCTGGCAACTTGATGGGTTCTCATGTCACAGATGTCCCAATAGCAAAAGGTATCAGGGCTATGCAATTTAGGCTCCAATTTAGGGCAATGACAGTACAGAGAAAGGAAAGGTGAATTCCCTCTGGATGAGATCAGAAAGACTTCCTGGAGAAGGATGTTAGAGTGGTTTTATCCCTCTGTGCCTTTGGCATGCTGTTTGTTCTGCTTGAAATGCCCCTCCTAAAATCCCATCATCTTCCTTTTGGGGTAATTTCTGGTCTTTTTCAAGAATAAGTCTTGACTTCATCTAGAGCCCTTTCCTGATCGGCATTTTGCCCCTTAGAAATCCCGTGCAAATCTCAACCTAAATAAGTGACACAGGAATGATGCTCCTGTCTCCATCACATTTATCACAATATTCACTCACCAGCTGGGAGACTCCTTTTTTTCTGCTTCTTAGTGGTTTCTCAGAGCCTCCTCCCCCAGTAGAGTTGTCAGATTAAACAGAACTGCCAAGTTAAATTTGAACTTCAGCTAAACAACAAATAACTGTTTAATATGTATGTCTCAGATATTGCATATATTGTATTTTCATCCGTGAATGGTGGCAGTCTTACTCCTGAGGTCACTGAGTTTGTGCCTCATTGACCCTCCTGGCCCCAGGCAGCTACAGGTGCACTTTCTCCACACTGGCCTCTCTCCCTGGCCTTCCAGAAGAAAGGAGGCACCCCTACACACGCTTCTAGCAGGCTAGAAGAGTCTCCTAAGATTAATTTCAGAGCCATTTTGTGTTTTTTTTTTTTCCTTCCTATATTGGATGTATTTATTCAATAGAAATGAAGTTTAAGTGTTTCAATTCAATATAAAATCACTTGTTCAATTAATTGTTAAATAAGAGGTTATCACTTATTTTCATTTAAATGTGGCTTAATGAATTGTATGACTATGACACTTTGCAGTCTGTTAAATCCATGTTTAATTTCAAAGTATGGCAGGCTGGATGTTATGACATTTACCTTTTTCCTGCTGGCTCTTTCTACCCCTTCTCTTCTGGAAGGAGCAAAGGAGCTCCAGCTGGGGAGGTAGAATCTGCACATCCAGGCCCATCCGAAAACCTGTCATCGTGAACAGCCTTGTAGCTAACGTCACCCGCTTTATTTCACTACCTTAGCAAATGCAGCTTTAAAACTGAAAATGGAAACATCTTGGGTTCCTCTAACAAATCCCTTCCACCAAGACTAACCTTCTTTCCACTTACATCCCGTCTCTCAGGGTAAAAAATTGCAACCAGGATAATTTACAGCACCGTTGCCCTACCTTTTTTCACTTCATGACACGCACAGGAAATTATAATAATTGCACGGTAATTGCATGACTGGGGGAAGTTGAAAAGAATTTGTGAGGTTCTATATGAGGCTTAAGTGATAAAATTAATTAATATTAATTAAAATTAGAAAAATGATTTTAAAAATATAAAATATTATGAAAGATACTAAATATGGCATTTGTATAAAAGTTCCCAGTAAACCCTTTTCAATTTAGGAACACCTAATACCTGATTTTAATAGGTAAAGAGAAAAATCACATATGCCTTCTAGAACAAATTAAATCAGAAAAAGAATCTAATATTTTATACTGCAGGCAAAGCAAAGAGCCTCACTATTAAAAAAACAAATCATGACTAAAAAGTAATCAGACTAATACCAGGACATTTTAGCAAGAAGATCCAGGGAGTAAAATGTAGTTTTAGCTGCCCCAGAGCACTTTCTGGTGGCTGGGGCTAGACATAGAGTTTCATATACCTAAATAGTCATTACAGAAGTTAGGGAGTTTGTAGACAAAGCCATACAATGAATGTTCACATAGCATTGACATTTTCTAAATAGCTATCAAACTGATTTTACATCCTTTGCTGCTTTAGGAAACATACAGTCATCAATATCTCAGGACACACCTGGACGCCATTCCAGGCTCCCCTCCACCACGCTGCTCCTGTGGGGAGCTCTGTCTTATAGAAAGAGATCGCAATGTGCTTTCTGTTCTGGCACATTTTAAATGAATGAATACCAAAGAAGAGAAATATTTTTTATCTTTTAGCTAAATTAAAATCTTCCCCAGATGTTAAGGATTATAGGACAGGAAGGCAAATCACCCAAGGAAAAAACTCAGGGATGTCCTGCCTTCCTCCTGGCCAGCAGAAAAGGGTCCGCACCACCATTCCACTCAGTCACACACACTGATTTGTGGTGGGATGCCAGGCACTGGGCAGGCGCCGCAGAGAGAAAAAACGCAAACACTTTGGTCCTACGTAGGAGCAGTTTACAGTTGGGGGAGTGAGACTCACACATAAACAGAGACGCAAGGGAATCTAGTATACTCTCATCACGTTCATGGTAAGAGCCGGTCATTCTTAAGATTCAGGGCCTCTTCTCTGCCCGTCCCCAATTTATGCTCTAACCAGACACACATGATTTTACAAAGTATCTTGCTGCCTTTCTCTGGAATAATTCTCTTTTCCCCAAGAATTTGCTTTAAGTTTGACTCTTCAGGGTGTTTTTCTCCTAGTCAAGACTATTCTACCATCCTCCTCACTCTCAGCCAGTCCAGATGGTTTCAGAGCTTGAGAAGAGGGGCACAGCACCCCCAGTTACCATTTTGTGGCTTTATTCCAACATGCCTAGAATGTAAATCCCATGTGGCTGGAGAACAGTGTTTAGGGAAAAAGAGTTTTCTCGACTCCTCCCATCTTCCAGGCTTCAGCAGGGCTTCCTTGAGCAGATGACTTAGAAATTGTCAGCCAAACCTGTGCCTCTCAAGAGCCTGTCTCCTCTCGTTCCCACCCTAGAAGGATCACAGTATTGAGTCGTGAGGTCTTGTTGGCTCTGTCATGGATGCCACATCCATCAGGGAGTCCCATCTGAGCCCCCAGCAAAACAGAATTAACTAATGTGCCTAAATTAGCACCAAATGTCTCCTCCGTGGAGAAATGCCAACAATCCCATTCTTTCCTAGGACAGATAACTGACAGTCCCCCAGCTCCCAAAAGCCTCTGTTCCTCAGTGACCACACCTCACCTCGCTGCCTGCGCTCTCCCCATTACCTCCCAGCCCCATCAGTGGAAAAACTGTCAGGCCATAGAGCAGGAGGTGAGCAGTGGTCACAGCCACTCCCCATCGCTCATATCCCCACTTGATCTCTGCCTCTCCCACATCCATGGAAAAACTGTCTTCCATGAAACCGGGCCCTAGTGCCAAAAAGGTTGGGGACCGCTGCTCTACACCATTCATATCCAGCCAGAAGCAACAAGGAGTTTAAGAAGACTAACATTGAAGGAGCCACCATGTCCCTTCCTTCTTCTCCCAGCCTCCAACACAATTCACCAAAAGTCTCTGACAAAAGTTTCATAAATGTCAGAGTCACCTTTGGTACACAGTTGATTCAGAGAAAAACTACCTGCACACATGCACACATACACACATTCATATATGAATAAAATGTATTGTCATCCCCACATTTGAAAGTCTTTACCATGCTCTACCTTGTTCTTCTTCTCGACACCGTAAGTGCCTGGAACATAGTAGAAGCTCAATAACTCTTTGTTGGATGAATAAATTAATGCTTATCTCTCTCATGGCTACATCTTGTTTTCGCATCTCAGAATCATTCTTCTATTTCAGCCAGTCCCATCTCCTAGCTGCCCCTACCAACCTTGCTGCAGTATTGGGATAAGCTCAGTGGAAGAGGATGCCATGTACCGCTGAATGAATCAGAGTCAGACAGAAATAAAACAACAGTCCCTGTTCTGATGAAACACAACCTAAACATTCTAGCTTCAGACATGATTGGGGTAAATCAAGACTATCATCCTTTGGGACAGATAATTCTTTGAAATAGGTATTCAAGTTTTGCTTTATAAGTGAAGGGATATGAGCACAAGCTCAGAGAAATTAAAGAGCTAGTCAAAGAACACACAACAGGCAAGTAACAGAGGCAGAATTTGAACTCAGTTCTGACTGCTCAGCCTGCTGCTGTGTATCCAGTGCCTGGCGTGGTAACCGGCCATCTGGTGCTTCCGGAAGCTGTGCTGTGCATTCCACTCAGGGACCTTTGTGCTGGATGTCTGCTCGGCCTGCAAGGCTCTTCCCCAGACATCTGTAGGATGATGGCTGACTCCCTCACCTCCTCTGAGGCTTTGCTTCTATTTTACCTACTCAACGAGCCCTTCCTTCTCCACTCTACATCGCAGCCCAACCTTTCCCCCACTTCTATCACTCTATTGTCTAAGCAGGTTTTCCTATGGTGTGGGTTTTTGTGTTTTTTGATTCACTGATGCATCCTGATTGCTAGGAATACTACCAGGAATATAGCAGGTAGTCATGAAATGTTTGCTGGATTAAAGGGATGCATGAATGATAGGCACTTGGTTGGCATTTTTTGAATGAATGAAGAGTTGAGAGACCTTGCCTTACCTAAGTCATCCTATGGATAGGTTCCATGCATGCTAGGAATCTGCATAGTAAGCCCAGTGATACATAAGTGATCTCATTTAATCAGGGAGAATATATTCTCATACTATAGATGAAGATATGCACCACTCAGAGAAATCCAATTAAATTAGCCAAAGATCATGGAACTGGTATGTTAGAGAGGCAGAATTTGAACTCAGTTCTAACTCCAAAGCTCAGGGCTCATTCTACCCTGTCACAACACTTCTCAGTGCATTTGTATCTAGAAAGGTGCTGCCTCTGTAAATGAAATTTTGCCCATATAAATAGATAACTTTTAGCCACTCATAGTTAATATTATTTTTCTCATTAGACTCAGGTTAAACTTGAAAGCCTTCCATTACCTGAGATGAAGCTAGTTATTTCCTCTACTGTTCTGGAGCCAGGCAGCCATGCCTGGTGCTGAACCAAGACTGGTACTTTTCATTTCTAATCATTCAAGAAATTTAATTAGTATCATGGCCTTCATCAGGTGCGCTGTGAATACAGCTGATGTCATCAGAGCTTACTTAATTGGTTTGAAGGAGAAAAAAGTTTTTGTAGTCTGAATATGTCTCCACCGGTATAAGGGTGAAATGCCTCAGGGGTTTGTGGAGCAGGAAAGAAACCAACTTAGAATCTGGATCCTGTGATTAAAGACTTTTTTATAATAGTACCTGGGAAAGGCTTTTGAAAGTGTAATAGCACTGAAATAAAAATAGGTAAGTAAACAAGTGGAAATTTCAACCATCTTTTACAACTTCATTGAGATATATTTATGTACCAAGGCATTCACCCATCGTAAGCATACAATTCAACGATTATTTATAAATTTACGGAGCTAGGCAACTATCGCCACAATCTAATTTTGGGACATTTATGTCACCCCTCAAAATTTCCTCAAGCCTGTCTGCAGTCAGTTCCTTCCCCCACTCTGCCCCTCCCCACACCTTTGCAATCCCAGGCAACCACTGATCTACTTTCTTTGTCTATAAATTTGTCTTTTCTGGACGTTTTATGTAAGTGGAATTGAGCAATGTCCATTCTTTTATGTCTAGCTCCTTTCACTTAGTGTATTTTTGAGGTTCACATCTACATCATAACATGCATCAGTGGTCTATATCTTTTTATTGCTGAGTAGTGTTTCATTGTACAGAGGTACTCCATTTTGCTTATGCTTCCATCACTTGATGGATATTTGGGTTGTTTCCACGTTTTAGTTATTATGAACAATGCTGCTGTGAACATTCATGTACATGTCTTTATGTAGACATGTATTTTCATTTCTATTGGGTGGCTTCTTAGCAGTGAAATTGGTAAGTTTTGTGCTAAGTTTCTGTTTACTTTTTTAATACACTTCCAAACTATGTTCTAAAGTGGCTGTTTCATTTTACATTCCTACTGGCAATACATGAAGGCAACCGCTGATTTTTGAAATTGCTTTAGATGGTAGAATTGAAAGTTTTCAACTTTTTACATTTGGTCTTTGAACTGTAACCTTGAAATAAATTGTGAAGTACTCAGATCACACTGTATACTGTTAAAGAGAAGGAGTGATGGGAAATTAATTGAAATAAATGAAGTTTAGATAAGAGAAGGGATTCGTAGCAAGTAAGTGCTCTCAGGGATAGTATTTTCAGCTTTCAATTGCTAGAAAATTAAATCAACCAATTAAATAAAATAACTCTCCATAAAGATCAGTCAGATTTGCCTTATAGATTGCTCATTTACCCACATTCACTTTGAGATTTATATAACAAAGACATTGGTTTCAATTATTTTATTCTCCTTTCCTTTATCTCCATATCTTGGAGGGAAGGAAAATTTTGGGGGGATTCATCCAGTTTTAGTATTTACTAGGGAAGCTGGATTGACCTCACTTACACATGGGAAGCTCCAAATTGTTACTTTTTGTTTGTGATCTTCAGACAAAACTCCTGATAAGACATAATACCTCACCAAGCTCATGCAGTTAACTCCTGAGCTGCACATTTTGTTTGGGAATAAATTCAGGCTCTCTACTCTACAGTTCATTAGTTCATTCATTTATTCTGGAAAACATTAATATGATCCTTGAAATACTGAGAATACTAAGACATGGGCTGCGTTTTCAAGGAAGAAACAGACATGTCTGCGGTAAAAAGTGTTATAAATGCTCTCATCAAAATAAACACAGATTGGAGGGAGACGTCAGACATGAAGAAGGGAATAGCTTAGAGAAGTCATCACACAAGAGGTAATTCTTGAGTTGCTATGTTAAAGACGAGTAGGTCTTTGCCAGAGAGCCAGGCGTGGGTGAGAGGGCGGTCATTCTAGCTAAACGCTCTAGCGGGAGCAAAGGCCTGGATCAGTTCTCAGCCAAGAGTGTCCTGAGAACTGCAAAACCTTCAGTACGGCTGGAGCACCCAAGGGGCAACTGAGTGGACGAGGCAGGAGACGAAGGCTGGCGAGGGTTTTATTAGTCTTAGGAAATAGACTAAGTTATTCTAGAGAAAATAGGAAGCCACTGTAGGATTTTGTGCTGGATCTGAAATTATAAGATTTGAATTGTCTTCAGTTTATTTTCTATGTAGTAAAGAGGATCATTCAGGGACCCCTTGGGAGATTATTAGAAGCCAGGCTGGAGTCTGAACTAAGGTAGCAGAAGCAGAAGCAGCAAGGAGGCACAAGATACGAGGAATGTTAAGGGGTAGGATGCAGGGTAGGAATGTGGGGTAGATAAACAGTGACGTGAGGCCCATGATAAAACGCAAACTTCTAGGTCCCATCTGCATGATGTTGACTTACAGGTTTGGACTTCAGCCTAGGAATCTTCATTTTAACAAGCGTCTCAGGTGATTCTGCTGCAGCTTGACTGAGGATGCTGATGTGAGAGTGTGAAAACTGACCACACAGAGCCACTGATTCTCGAGCTACTACTGTGGGAACCACGGAAACCAGGGGAGTTCTAGGGACAAAGAGACTGCTCAGTGTCGGATGAGCTTTGCCACTGGTCTTTGCTAAACGGGCCCCTCACTCTGGTCCAGATAGATAGCTTTGAAAAATAAAATTGCAATTCAAGGAAAAATTAAAATTAGTCAGTACAGGCAACTAAATTGGATTAAGGTGTCTTTGCCCACATATCATATTCCAAAGAGGCTAAACTCATCTTAAACAAATTTATATTTCACTACATAGATAAATAACAATATTTCTATGAATTAACTCAATACAAAAACGTTATTGTGCCTTCAGAGTATTCTATCTCTCTATCTCCATGTCTATCGCTCTCTTTCTCTCATCTGTCTGTCTACTTATAAGTAAGATCTCAGTATTGTCTTTTATATACCATAAAATCCAAAGGAGTGGGAACTGCATTTGTCAAAACTCCTGTTATACTTGTGTGCTCATGGAAAACACGTGCAAAATAAATGCTTCGTGATGACGAATCTGCAAATATGTTGATTTACTTGCATATTGTCACAGATGCTGAATATATAATTTGTGTATTATGCCATTTCAAGAGAATGTGGACTGTGCTGTGTTTTGTTGTGCACATTTTTAAATGCAAAAACACCAGAGTACTAAATTAAACATTTTAATTAAGTGCTGTGGCACACTATTAGCAGACCCCAATGTTACATGGCTCAGATAACTGTGTATCAAATAATGTCCTCATTAAATATCTACGTTCATTACCAGCCTGATAGAACATGGTTAGTCTACACCCAATCAATTTGTATTGTGTCCCCAAACCAGAATTATAAATACTGACTAATAAAATCACCTGCATTTACTGCATAATTGTTTCATGCCAGGTACTAAGTGCTAAGTGGTTTACATGAAAGATTTCTTTCAATGTTCACCGTGGCCTTAAATAGTTAGTATTATTATTAGCCCCATTTTACAGATAAGAAAACTGAGTCTTAGAACAGGTAAGTAAGCACGGTCAAGACCACATAACAAGTAATTAAGGAGTAGGGATTTTAACTTAGGTCAAGCTGAATGGGCTCTTAAAATGATCCCCTATTGTTTCTCAAGTTTCCATTCTAGATAAGCAATGGAATAGTGAATTTAATGTGATAGAAAATAAAGAGCAAAATCTAGAATATGGAAAATCCTGCCTCGCAATGGATACTACAAGAATTGCCAACTGGGAATTTATCCTACCTCTCTTTTGGTGGCATCCTGGTCAATGTTTAACATGCTGATCTTCAGGGAAGTAAAAGTCTTGACTTACAGCATTCGCAGATTCCCGTGGTATAAATACTCTCACCAACCTGCCACTACTGAAGGTGGAGTTAGGAAGAGACCATGCCCACAGGTGGCTTCCATGAGCCCCTGAGAGCCGGTTCCAGGATACACTGTGCCCGTTCCCTCCTAAAGATCAAGCTTCTCATGGTTTCTGGACAAGCCCCAGAGACCCTGGACCAAGGAGAAGATACTTACCCTCTTCTGTGGGAGGCACTAGCGTATGGGGAAAGGGTGGCGCTCAACTGTCTACAACAGAGTGCTGGAATGTACATGCCACCGGGCTATTTTTAATTAAAAAGTGATGACAGATGAATATATTCTCTGACTCTGCAGCTAATAACTTCCTGACCTAGACCTCACTTGCTAGAACCATTCCTGAAACCAGACCGCATTAGTCCCTGTGGGGCTTCTATTATTGGCTCCCGTCTCAACAGATGCAGGTCTAACCAAATCCATGTCTAATATAAGTATGCAAATTGAGAGATAAAAGGGAAATTTTTATGTGTTGAATCACAACCCACAGAAGGAGAAGTGGGCATAAGCAGCTGTTTGGAAGAGAGAACACCAAAGGTCATTCTCATAGGGGTCCTAAGCAGCATGGGATTAATTCTGTCTAGCCATCATTCATAGCTCTAACCTTTTGTCTATTCATTTTTTTTTTCAAGCAAACGATATTTCTTTATTACTCTCCCAAGTGAAATCTGGACTGAAGTAATCTTAATAAATGATACATACTTTCTAACGAAAGAAACAGGGTACACTTTGGTTCAAAAGAGTTGTTGATAATGGTAAGGATGCATATTGGAATCAAAGTGCAGGAAGGCACAAACAAAGCAACCAGCTTTTAATGTATTATTGTTTATCCATTTCTCACATGAAATATATTTGCCCGGCTGCCCTGTTACTAAGACAGCATGCATATTGGTTAAAGCATGTGTTTTTGCAGTCAGACACACCTAAAACATTATCTGCTTCCAATATCATTTAATTCTCACTATTAGTATGCCCATTTTACAGCTAGAGAAACTGAGTTACAAGGACGTAAGTGGAAGTTCCTGAATTGAAATGAAAACAGGCCTAATTCTAAGGGGTGAGCCCTTTACCAATGTGCTCTGTCTCTCTTCTCTGCCAGCCACTCTCCTCTCCTCTTACTTCAACGATCACACTCATTTCTTCTCCTTAGAGCTTGCCAAAGCTACTATCTCCACCTGGATCCTTAAACCCACCCAAATTCCAGCTACTCTTTAAGACTCTAATCAAGTCCCAACTGTCCTGTAATGTTTTCTCAGACGATTCTAACTCAGGTAGATATCCCACTCATATTACATGCACTGTCAAGGCACAACTGGCATTGATTTTGCCTTGCCTCAGTTGTTCCCTGTTTTGTGACTTGTTTGGCTTCTTTACTGGCCTAAAATGTAAATTGCCATGGGCAGGAACCATGTGTGGACCTCATAATGCTAAGCCCTAATAGGTGGGTGCTCAAATTTTTTGCAATTAATTAACAATACCGTCGCCACGGGTCTGTTGATGAAATGAAGCTCTGAAATTTCTAGAATTGGAAGGAAGAGTCAATATTTTTGAAGGCTTACCACGTGGTAAACCTTAAGCTAGGCATTTTACACATATGATTTTATTTAAACCTATATGGTTGATTTTGTGACTTCCATTTTACAGATTTTGCAAAAAGGCCCAGAGAGGTTAAGGAATTGGTTAACACCGCATTGTTAGATTGTGGCGGACCGGTCTAGCTCCTAAGCCCACAGCAGACCCCCATGTAGGGCACCGTGCTCAGGTTACTGCAGCTGTGAGCCAGGGCACCTAAACAAACACCACGAGATGGGGACTGTAGCTAGCCCAGAAGGAAAATTCCCAGAAATTCCAAACGGTCCCTTGGTAATAGGTTCTAGGTTCTGCTAACTCTAATACTCAGAAAGTTGTTCTTTGTGTTTATCTTAACTCTCTCCTGCTTCGATTTCATGCCATCCCCCTTTGTTTTGTGAGTCAAGAAATAGAAAACAGCTGGCTACCATTTCCAAGACAGTAAATCTTCTTGCATGAAAAATTCCTATGATATCATCTCAATTTTCTTTCCTGTAGTATAAAATACAGTCACAGACCCCTTAGAGTGAAAGTCATCCTCACTGATAGGCTTTCCTACCCAGACAGAATTAGAGCTGTCAGCAGGGAGCGTGAGTGAGAGCCACCAGCAGGGTTGGCTAATCCATGGACAGATGTTCCCAGATCAAAGATTCATGCTGAAACCAGGCATCAGAGCAAAGAAAGGACGTTCATGGAGGGAAAAAAAACAACGTTGAGAACCAGTTACCTGCCATCACCACTGGCCTCACAATAGACTCGGAGCCGGGATATGGGGTGGGAGGACATAGAAATGAGGCAAGTAGGCCATGGCAGCTACTAATTTGGGGAACCCGGGGATTGGCAGGCGGCCCCCATCCCCTGGCATCTGGGGAACAAGGGCAGCTGCTCAGGAAACATAAAAACACAGTGGAGACCAAAGGAGGGGAGCCTTTCAAATGAGAATGTTAAATGTTTGGAACCCAGTGGCTAAGAAAGACGCTGCCAAATGTCACGCTGAAAACAGGAAAGCTTTCCCGGGTATTGGATGTGCAGGCCACGGAACAATAAAAGGGGAAGCCTGTAAGGAAAATAACAACGCCACGGAAGCCTGCCCGAGCCCGGTGAAATGCCTTCTGCAGTTTTTACAGGAAGCAAAAGAAACAACAGTCCGGCCCGTGGGCTTGTCCGTCTCCCGTGCTGCACCCCCCGCCCCCTGAACTCCGTGTTGGGTCAGGAAGAGCAGTGGTGTGGCCAGCCCCCCGGCCCCCCGCCACCGGAAAGGGATTTCAAGAACAAAGCCTGCGCCATTACCTACAGATCAAAGTTTGCTCTTAGTAACATGTGTGTTGGAGAGGGCAGAGAGAGGAATGCTGCCCCTGCATTCCATTAAAAAGGGATTATGGGCTGTCTGACCAGGTAAGCAGTGTGATCTGTGAACAGAAACTTGTCCCTTGGACGTGGGGCTGTTGCAAAACAAAAGCCTTAAGAGACATAATCAAGCAACCGTTCCCTGCAGCAGGGTGGTAGCACGGTGTCTGTGTGTGTGTGTGTGTGTGTGTGTGCAAGGGCGTGTGCAATATTTTCTGCTGTTGCTAAGATGGTTTCCCCCTTCGCTGGCCTCTCGTCCAATCAAGAGGTAGCGGCTCCTCATTGGTTGCCTAGCTTTATCGAATGACCATGACGAGCTGGAATTGAGCCCACCTCATTGGCTTATTCCTATGGCCCATTGTCAGGGGAGAGCAAATCAGACACCTAATCAATATTTTGTGAAGTGGCACTAGACTCTTAGCTAAATTTGCATTAAATTTCTCCCTGTCTGTGCCTTTGCACTCAGATAAGCATCATATTAACTTCAGGGACAGAGAGAGAGGCGAGCAATCAAACACTGTCATCCTTTAGCCATTTGGGATGTATTCCTGAGTCTAGGCAAAAATCTTGGAATGCCGAACATGTAACAGAGGAATTAGTTATACACACGACGCTAACCTCCCGAGCAGAAACATGTTTAATGAGGCTAGATTAGTGCTGGCCCTTCCAGATGAAAACCTTGAATTCCTCCCTCTCTCTCTCTCCCTCCCTCCCTCCCTCCCTCCTTTCCTTCCTTCCTTCCTTCCTTCCTTCCTTCCTTCCTTCCTTCCTTCCTTCCTTCCTTCCTTCCTCCCTTCCCTTCCCTTCCCTTCCCTTCCCTTCCCTTCCCTCTCCCTCCCTCCCTCCCTCCCTCCCTCCCTTCCTTCCTTCCTTCCTTCCTTCCTTCCTTCCTTCCTTCCTTCCTTCCTTCCTTCCTTCCACGAATATTTATTGAGCACCTACCTGAGTCAGCTTCTATGTTGCCTCTGGATACATCACTATGCCCGGCAGGGAATGTTTCCACACTGGGCCATTCCATAGCAGCGGAGGGCACTAGAGAGCTGGGGTTCATCACATTTCAAACTAGCTGTCTCTCAAAAAGGGGGGTGGGGGGCTCTGATCACTATCCATGGAATGAGACAGAACCAAAATTCCACAGATGAAATGTCTCCTCCTGATGGTGAACACAGATTCTAAAGGAAAAATTGGTCTATTAACCAGTGTTTCCCTAGAATTCTACATAAATCTCAGTTAACATGTGGATAGGTAGTGATCCTGAGGAAGAGAAATAATTGTGAATTCATTTCCTTTCTTTCACTGAGAAAACAGAAGCAACCAGGAAAGACATTCCACAAGCTCTGTACCTGCCTACACTTCGCACTAACCTGCATCTGCACTGTATCCTCTGTGCTCCTTCCTATTATAAGCAATGAGGGTTGTTTCTAGCAATACCAGCCCCTTGCTCAGGAGCCCCACCCCCATTCGCAGACTCAAGGACCTCCTACAATTCTTACCTTGGTCTCTTACATCAACACATTTTCAAATTTCCCCTCTCTTCTGGTCACTTTTACCATCATTAAAAAATGCTGTAATATCCCCTCATCTTAAAAAATAAAGGTAATTATGACAACAAAACCACAACTCTCTATGGACCCAAGGCTGATGTTCAGCTGGCACACAAGGGTACTGCCATGGTGATTGCTAAAACATTGAAATCCTTCTGGTTGTGTTTGGTGAGCACTGCTACCCTGAGGCTCCCAAGTACTCCTCCACACCCGAGCTTTTCCAGCCTAGCCTCTCCCCTGGGACCTCCCGGACATCCCATAACCAGCAACCAAAGGGTTAATGCTGGAATCTGCAGGGCCCTCTGGGACATGCTCCAGACCCACAGCCAGCATCCTCGTGGTTGCTTCACCTGTGCCCATGACAGTCAGTATTCTGATATCATTCCTGCCTAGACCCCATATTTTCTTGTAGTCATTCCCCTCCTTCCCTCTATCTTCCTCTTCTTCAGAGTAAATCCTGAAGCTCTACCTGTGAATCAGATCCAGAATCTAACCACTTACCACCACCTCCCACCACAGCCATTCAAGTCCAAGCCACTGTCATGTTTCCCTTTATCATTACAATGACTATCCGGAGATTTCTCTGCCTTCACCCTTGCCCCCTTGACCAGCTCTTCTCTGTGTATAGGCTGAATTAGTCTCTTTAAGTCAATTTAGTTCACTCTACTCCTCTGGTTGAAGTTTTCCAATGGCTTCCATCTCATCCAGAACAAAATCCAGAGTCTGTGGCTATACCTAGACAAGGAAAGCAGCTCATGGTTGATTAGCCAGGTTCTAGAGTTACTCTACTGTGTGATCATCTTGCAAATGTGTTACTAATCACAAGGAAGACTGGGTGAAAATATGGATGTTTTCTTAAGAAAATCTAAAAATCTAAAGTTGGGACCAACTTAAGTCTTAATGACGGTCAGTTGTGAACTTCAACTTTTTTTCAAAGGGCATTATATTTCCTTAATAGGTATTAAAATAATTTCTTTTTGTCTCCACTGACATCATAAGCTGACATTCAATCATATCTAGTTTTCACTGTTCACAGTAAGCACTCAGAATATCTGTTGAATAAGTGAATGCTTAGGAAATGGACTTCTTATTTCTCACCTGTGACAATGATGACGATAGCCATGAATTGAATATGACTGTGTAAGGTGTGGTATTTTGCATATTTAAATTACGTATTTTCCCCCTCAACACCTTGCTGTCCATTTTAAAGGTGCAGCCGCAGTTTTGTGGCTCAGAAAAGTTGAATGCCTTACTCAAGTCATCAAAGTAAGTAACAGAGATTTAAACAATGGTCCAGGTGGCCTCAATGCCTGTGCTTTTGCTGTAGCCATAGCATGGTGGGCCATGTACATCTGTAACACTTTTGACTTTATAATGCTGTCATCATCATTATCTCAACAAACTCTAACGATCACTGAAAAATGAGAGGATGACACCTCTGTCCTTGGTCTGTGGGTGGGCATGTAGGCTCCAAAGAGGCTCAAGGTCAGGACAGCCCCAGTTGTCTGTCCCCCACCTCTGCCCTGGAATCTCCACTAGTACCTCACACCACCTCATCTATATTTTTCTTAGCTAAGTGAGTAACTTGGATCTATTTACCCTTTGGGTTCTAGAACAGAGTTCCTAGAATCCATAATCTCATAGCTTTTGTGTTTACAAATCACCTTTCTCATGTACCATGCTTTAAAATGACAATTCCCCATCTCCTGGGACATGATGCTGGTTTCTGGAGATGCTCTCAAGCCTATGGGAAACTGAGTCCAATTTACCAACTTTCTGATGTCAAATTTCAATCAGGTATGTGCTTGCAATATGAAAAAATTCTAAACAAACTCAAAAGTATGCACATGCACTTGTAGATTCTGACATAATTCAATAAAGAACAATATTCAGTGTGATGAAAAATCCCCTAGATTTCATGATACTTTTGAGAATCAAGCTTCTATTACTAATCACGACTTACCCCTTATTTGCACCAAAATTGCCCCTTTTTTTCAGTAGCCTCTGAGTCGAATGATTCTTCTGTGGTCCAAGGAAGAGCCAAAGAGGAGAAATCTATCAAGGAAACAGAATGGAGTGAGTGTGTAGCCTCGATCAAAAGAAGACTGATCTTCTAAGTTAGGTAAATACGAAGTTCCAGCCAGCCAAGTGAATCAGGATAACTGTATAGCTATGAACAGATGCATAGCTTCATTTCAATTCTCCAAAGAATAAACCACAAATTCATACAAAGTTCTGCTATGGGGTCAACGATTGGGTAAATGAATGAATGGTCATTAAGTCACTCAACAAGTACACCTGCTGTTTTCAAGTAAGTCACTGTTGTCGGTGTTACCAGGGAAAATCCTTTGTGAGGCTCTCCAAGTTGTATATAAATAGGCACTTCGATTGACCTTGCTTCTAGAGGCGTCAGCACCTGTATACCTGCACATCCTGCTGAAGGAAACCCACCCTAGGACAATTAGGGTTAGAGAAATAATAGTATAGTAACCCAGTCCGTGTAGTACAGTCCACAGAGTTTTGGCACATATAAACACACAATGGTGACTAATGAAAACAGGTAAACCTCTTTTAAATGAATTGCTGAGATTACGGGCTACTTAGAGGAAATATTTTGAGATCAAGATAAGCCCAGGGTTGCACAAGCTCAGTAACCCCAGCTCATGGTCCAGGAACCTAAATATGTGCATTTTTCTTAAAGTATGGTTAATCCTGGGTTGGCTTCCTAAAATTGATCTTGCAGCTGATTGTTCAGAAATCCACTTCCTCAAGATGAGGGGTACCCTCGAGATACAACAGTCAGAAGCTGTCACATCCCCGCAGCTACCAGGCGTGCTTCCAAGTATTTTCCACACGTAATCTGTGGCGGCACATTCCTGAGGGGGACACTAGAGTCACCCTTTCTTCTGAGGCAGGGAAAGTGGTTCTCATTCTTCACCACTACATCCTTGCTGAGTGTACAAAGGATTCTTGTACAAAGTAAAAAACCTGCATCAACAGTCTCACAAATGGGAACGCTTCTAGGGACTGGAAAAAAAGTGAGCGGTCATGACACCAAGAACCAAGGACACTACACTGGGGACCTACCAACTCACACGATTCAGGGCAGAGGGGGCACGGCAGGTCGGTCCCCTTGGCACCTCGTGGAGCCCGCAGCGCTCTGCAGAGAACAGTTTGAAGACCACGGACATCGCCGCTGCCTACCTCCTTGTTTCACACAGACCAAGACAGACAAAACTTTTGGCTTCTCCAAAATCACAGAAGCAACTACTGCTGAGCCGGAACTACCTTCCTGATTTCCAAGACGGCCACCTTTCCTCGTCCCAGACTCCTCTCAATTTCAGAGCCTACTGCAGCCTCCTTACAGCAAAATTTCCTCTCTATTTCAGGCAACCAGAACAGGCCAGGTTGGGTCTGAGCCACGCAAAGCCATTTGTCAGTGCCAGTCTCCCACTAGGCAGTGCCAACCCCAGCATTGGTCCAGGGCCCTAGCACTTATGCTCTTGTAATTAAGGAGCTGACGTACATAAACAAACTGTAACTTAAGCGCGACGTGGTCAGTGTTGCAAGAGCCCAAACGTGGGTGGGTGCTGACTCATAAGGTAAGACGGAGCCAGTTTACAGATTTCCAGCCTTGTCTGTCTCTGGTGACAGGTACATAAGTATTGCAATTGCTACACGCAGGGTTTTTGTAACCCTTAGTCCCAAATATTCCTCAACCCCGTAGCAAGTTTAACAAACTCATTCTATCCCATTTTGGTAGGTGGGACTGTTTGTGTGCCAGTGGGTTGGAGTTATTTTCAGATTTGAGTCAGGGCTTGATTGCTCAGTGGGATATGCCAGGGGAGTATGGTGAGAAAACCCTTTGTGGCTCTTTGTGGGACACCACGACAACCTTATTGGCCAAGAATAGGTATGACTTTATCAGCTCTTTTCTTGGGACAGACACCATTCCCAAGAGGCCACACCCAGACAGGATCTGAAAGCGAGATCTGAAAAATCTGCAGCAGCAGTAAGCAGCAACATAATCTGAGATGCATGCCGAATTCTCTGCACTGCAATCTGCTTGTGGTCGTTTTGTTGAACTAAGAAGTTGTGTTTCTCTCTTTGTGAAACAATCCAGAGCCTTGCTGTTCAAATTATAGTTCAGCGCATCAGCATCACCTGGAAGCTGGTTAGGTAGGCAGAATCCCAAACTTCATAGAGTCAGACTCACTTAATCAGAATTTGCATTTTAACAAGGTTCTCAGATGATTTGAGTGCACATTAAATTTGAGAAGCTCTGATCTAGAGATTAAGACCCCGGCTCTCTGGCTTCACTGTTAGATCCATCTATAAAATTTCAGTTAGTGGACCACCTTGGTTTGGGGCATTTAAATGGAGATGGAAAACATCCCAATAAAATCCAAAGCTTCTTTAAAGGGAATTCTCTTTTTTCCCCAACAGGTTTATCACCTTCACTTTTTTCCCCTAAAAGCTACTGGAGAATAATTTTCTTTGTATCACTGGTGAGGATTTGAATGCCGTACATTGTGGACTGTGATAACTGCTAGTAAATATGTTTAGCATTAAAGAATCTCTCCCTCACTTCTAGATATCCAACTGGCCACCAAGTCCTTTTGATTTTACCTTCCAAATGATTGCCTACTCTGAATTCTCCCTTTTGTCCTCACTGCCCTGCCTTAGAGCAGGCCCTTATCGTCTATGATGTAGATATTAAAATAGTTTTCAGCTGCATAACTGGCCTCCCTAAGTCATGTTTTGCTCTCATCCAATGCATCCTCCAAACTGTCATCAAAAAGAACACTCTCAAAGGTAAATCTGGTAATATCATCTTCCTGTTTAAAGTTCTCCAATGATATCTGATAAAGTTGATACCTTCAAGTATGTCATGCAAGGTCTTTGGTCATGCTTTTTTCTTCCTGCTCAATCCCATTTCTTCCACTTTTTAATTTTTATTCCAAGCTACCAACACATATGCTCCATGCTCCCCCCTTTTCTCAGGCTGCCTCTTTGCTGGAAATACTTTTTTGCCTTTCTCTCCCAGATAAACCTCTTCTTTTAAGACTATGTCATTCTCATTCTTTCTACCCCATCTGTGAAGCTCTTCTTGACCATGACTCTGTACCAGTGAGGTAGATTCAATCATCCTCAGAGCCTGATAGTACTTCTCTATTAGCAGTGCTTTCAGCAAACTGTAGTGTTTGTAAACATATCTCTGTCCTTGCACTAGTCTATGAGTTCTTGGGGCCAGGAACCATGTCATGTGTTTCTTTTTTATCTTCAGTATCAAGTACCATTGCTACCATAGAATAGGCACTTAATAAATATTGGTGAGTTAAATAACTAAATGAATATAGTCACTGTGCAAAATAGCCTTTGTGTTACTTCTGGGAACTGTGAAAAATACACAGCAATTGCAGATGTAGTGGAAATATTGTCAAAGGATTAATCTTTGAGTTCCTCTGATAATGGATTTTTAAGGAGTTGGACTGATGTTAAGGGTGAAAATTACCTATGTGAGCTCTGCCACTATCCTAAATGGAAACAATCTACCTCAAATCATTTACTAAACACCTGATTCCCTGTGACACTTAAGGAACAGCAGAATGGCAGCTTCAAGGTACAACCAAGCCATGCCTTCTAGGGACTTAAGGTCTAAGACATGGATACCAGCAACTCTTCCAGATGGTCCTAAAACTCTTTCTCCAGGGGCCTGATGGTGCCATCAAAAAGGGAGAAAGACAAGAGGTCAGTTCAGTTGGAGAAAACAGCTCTAGAAATTGGGTCTCGGCCTAGCCCCACACTGAGGTTCCCCAAATCCTTTGCTTCAAGCTCAGCTCAAGGGCCTCTAAGTTCTTTCTCAGAGGGCAAACCACACTCGCACTCTGTCTCCCACCTCACTTTCCCTTTCCCTGTTCCTGAGGCTCAGAACCCACCTTATACCTCAGTTTCTGTTGATGAAAACAGTACTAATAATGATGATGTTATTTCACATTAATGCAACCTCACTATGTGCCAGGTACAGTTCTGGGTACTTTACACATAATTACAGGTTCAATCTGCACAACACATTGCTTTGCTAGGTACCAAATTATCCACATTTTACAGATGAGAAAAATGAGGCACACACAAGTTTCTGCTTGCTGTCTGCTTTTTGGTTATGCTGTGTCTGATTGCTACAGACTCCAGGCTGCTAACTGCTGTGGGTTGCCTTATCCTTCGGATGTTATGCCCTGAATGTTTGCAGCTAATTCTGCCCACCCCATCCCCAGCCCCACGCCCTATGCCCCATGCCACCCCTGAGGCTGGCCATCCTATTATGGACTCACCTGCTCATTCTAGCCCTGTCCTGAATAGGAAGGAAAAGATAACTTAAGCTCATTTGTTCTCTATTTACTATGGATACTTAACTAGTGCCGACAGAAAGAATTAAACTCAGGGTATGTAATATGAGTAAAAGTTCTGGTGGTGACAGACACCCACACTATGTAATACCTGAATTAGGACTGGAGGAAAGATGAGGCACTGTTTTAAAGAATGTGTCATTTTGTAGAATACTCCTAGACATCCAGACTCCATAAACTCTCTCTGTAATAAAACACAGGATGTCCATTAACAAACTGAAGTATCTACACAGGACTAGAAACAAACCATCACTGCTCCATTGCTGGGGAGAGAGAACCCGTGGAAACACCAGACTCAGGATTTTATGCGTCCCTAACGGGCCTTTTCGATGAACTGCACACTCAATCACTCTCACATTTGCATAGTTCAGATAATAACAGCTCTCTGTTTCATTCTCAGTGTTGAGGTCAATGTCAGAAAAAACTCTGTTAGCAACGATTCCCCGTGTCAGTCAGCTCTGGGATCAGGTAGGACAGACAACGTGGAGAAGTGGCAACTGAAACCATCTCCTGTGCTGGGCTTGGAATTCTAAAGCACACTGCATTTCCAGACACACATATGGTAGGCTCGAGATAGTGGCTCACAGCAGTGTCCTCTGGGGAACTTTGAGAAATACAGGTTAGATTTCATTGCCCTATACCATTCCTCTAAATCAGAATTACCCACATATGACCTGAGTATCCATATATATAAAAAGCTAGAAGGCATATCACTGATTAAGAAATACTGCTAGAATTATCATCTTGGAAGAGCAAGAAATGCTAATAGTATATATATTATGCTCCAGTAATATCAGGAAATGTAAATGAGATGCTGATAAACTAAACAAAAAGAATTAGGAACACAGGGAGTGTCTTTAAATATAGAAGAAATCCGATCATGTTGAAATAGGCTCTGCAAAACCTCATAAATAAGGAATGCTACTCAAAGATACCTAATCTGTAAAAAGAGGGAGAACTGAATGTTTAACTGGCTCTCACCTAAGAGAAACATGTATTAAAAGTTCCTAAGTAATAAGAGATTAAGTAGGAATTAGGGGTATGAATATGAGTTTTAGAAAAGATTCTTGGCAAGATTTTTGATTGTAGACCATCAATTATCTGGTACATTTAAGTGGTCATATAATTTACAGCTATTTGATGAACACCACTTGAAGAGGGACATAGTCAACTACCTACTCTATAAAAGTAAGTTGATCTTTGGACTGTAAGTGTCCAAACCCACACTGGTGAATTTTCAGAAGTCACCACATTGATCAAATCTTTCTTCCCGTTGCTGCCCCACTGTTGGTGACAGCAGTGGCCTGAATTGGGGACATCATCCGAGACAAAGCTCTGGTCATGTGACGGAATGTGCAGGTCTTACCCAAGCAGGACCCACATGGAACTGCTGGAGCTTTGGGTCCTTTTAAACCAAGACGGGTCATAAAAAGAAATGAAAAGATGTCTTCTGCAGGCTTAATTAAGGAAGCTAATTCTAGACCCCATCACAGGCCCATTAACCTTTCTCTGTTCCTAAAATATCTTATGTAATGTCAAAAAGAAGCAAAGATGGGAAAAGGAGCAGTGTAATTAAACCTACTTAACCTTAAAATGGAAATGTGTCAGGGGATAGAAACAATTGGTAGGAAGCTCCTAACCTGTATTTATGACCCCAAAACCCAGAACCCATATGCCTCATTTTGCTGCACTCTTTTCACGTTTTCACGGCTGTGGTGTTGGACAATTGGGCTGGCTGATTTACTTAGCATGTCTGACCTGAACCATGAGAAGACAGTTCTGAAAATGCTGGAAGGGTAGCACTGACCCGGTACAGGGAACAAATAAATTGCTGGTTTCTATAAAGATTTCTTGCCACATGGACTATTTCTAATGTTTTCCAAGGGGATGTTTTCCCTGACCCAGGAATACCTGGGCACTGACTTCCCTGTCCCCCCATCCTGTGAGAATGTCACCTGGCTGTGGCTGAGTTTGGTTCAAGATCCAGAAGAAACGGATGGACTATTACCTTCAATGAAAGCACTCTGATCAGTGTGAATCCGTCCGGAATGACAATGTGAGGCTGAGTATGAAAGGGCAAGGGCATAGCAAGAATCTGGCCGCCTTGCGACTCCCTCAAAACCTCGTGCAGGGAGTGTTACCAGTAGCTTCCTGCCCCAGGAGCCATCTCGGGGCCAGGGAACCATCTGGTTGCAGTCTGTTCTGCTGAGTCGCCTCATTTCCTCAAAGTCTTGTGTCCTGGGCTATACCGGTTAGGGTGGGAGCATTTCCCACCAATCTGAAGCCTATCAGAAATGCTGCAAGTTCCCTAAATTAACAGAAGCAATCGGGTCTCTATTAAAAACAATGAGATTATGCACACTGCAGATAGTTCGCGATGACTTTGTATTCCCCAGGGGCCTCTCAGTGCAACCTTTAATATTAGGATTGACATAAAATATGACAGTGGTCCCCAACCTTTTTGACACCAGGGACTGGCTTCTTAGAAGACCATTTTTCCACGGGGAGGAGGTTGTTGCAGAGTGGCAATGCAAGCAATGGGGAGTGGCGGTAAATTCAGATGAAGTGTATAGCTAGCTCACTGCTGCTCACCTCCTGCTGTGTGGCACCACCCCCGTCCCTGTTTCCTAAGTTTCATGGATGACAATTTTTCCATGGACTTGGGAGCAAGAGGAAGTGGAGAGGGGTGGCTTCAGATCTCTGCAGCCCAGTCCCTAACAGGCCACAGAGCAGACGGATACCAGTACTCCTGGGGGTTGGGACCTCAGAAATACAGGACACCTGTGTTTTTATCTGCTAAACCTGGCAACTCCACCTAATATTTGATGGGTAATCGCCACCCATCGCCATAAAACAGAGAGGACCTGGAAGTAGCTCTACAGCCTCATTTTACAGATGAGGAAACAGAGACCCAGAGCTGCTTTTTTGACGGGAGTGGAAGGGCTGCTTGTCCTTCCTTGAGTCTCACAGCTAGTTAGAGCAGCACTTGGACCTGGATCCAGCCAGGTTTCTACCCATTTTTATCTCCACTACTCATGCTGCTTCTCTAATAAATGTGGAAATTTGTTTTGCTGTTGTGTTTCTTAACTAGGCTTTCCAAAAATCTTTCCCAAAATCTGAAATTTCTTGAGCATTACCCTGTTCAAGTCTCCATGGTAAATGCTGTGCTTAGGCAAAAAGAAGCAACATGATCTGCCCTGACGTGTATAGCTTTTATAGTTTTAGTTAGTGTAAGTGCTAAAGAAAATAAAAATTGAAAAAAAAAACTTAACACTGGCAAAGGCCAAAGGATAATATCTTCAAATCTAAACGTAAAGATGTTCTTTTCATGTACTATTGAAACTATTTGGCCACTGTACCCCTCCATCCCCGTTAATGGCGCACGCTGGTATTCCAGGAAAAGGGTCACAAATGCAGTGCAGCCTTAACCAATTGTTAGATCTCACTGTTCTACAGAATCAGCTGTGAAAGATTATTCCACTTTCCATCTAAATCCAGCTGGAACATGCCTCATACCTTTAGTCACTATCCCTCCGGAACCTTCTCTTACAAACTTTTCCTAGGAGAAGCCATGGTATGAAAATTCGATGTATAGGTGAGTCTCCCACTCACAAAGTCATGGATGGCAGGAACAGCCTTGGCTATATTCAAGATTAACTATTTCTTCTCTTACCATCACATGCTGTGTGAACTCTGTGTGTTCTAGTGCCTTTCTTATTCACAATGAGACTTCTTCAGGTCTTTCTCAGAAATAACTGACATTGCCCCTCTTTATAAAATTATAGTCTTAGACTTTGAAATAACATAGACATCACATAACTAATATAAATTAGTCCAATCTACAGGTTTTGCAACGCTAATTTTTTTGGAGGGGGGCATAGTCTTGTTCTGTTGCCCCAGCTAGAATGTAGTGTTATCATCATAGCTCGCTGCAACCTCAAACTCCTGGGCTCAAGCAATTCTCCCGCCTCAGCCTCCAGCCTCAGCTGAGACTACAGGTGTGTGCCACTAATTTTTTCTATTTTTCGTAAAGACAGGGTCTTGCACTTCTTGCTCAGGCTTGTCTCAAACACCTGACCTCAAGTGATCCTCCTGCTTCAGCCTACCAGAGTGCTAGGATTGCAAGCATGAGTCACCATGCCCAGCACAACACTAATATTAATCCACTTGGAAATCAAGCTTTAATTCATGCCTTTAAATGAAGAATTCATATTTTCCAAATGACCCATGTTATAGAGTGAATTGTGTCCTCCATCTCCAAATGCATATGTTATAGCCCAAACCCCCAATGTGACTATATTTGAAGATAGGGCCTTTAAAGAGATAATTAAAGTTAAATGAAGTTGTAATGGTGGTGTCCTAGTCCAATAGGAGTGGTGTGGTGTCCTTATAAGAAGGAAAAGTGACAATAAGGATGTGTGTGCATAGAGAGAAAACCACGTGAAGATACAGCGAGAGGGTAGGCGCCCGCAAGCCAAGGAGAGAGGCCCTGTAGGAATCCAACCCCACCAGCACCTTGATCTTGGACTTCCCATCCCCCAGAATCATGAAAAAATGAATGTCTGTTGTTTATGCCATCTGTCTGTGGTGCTTCTTTATGGTGGCTCTAACAGGTTAATATACTACTACTATGAGTAGCAGCTAAATAATTACTGGAATGCAAGATAAATGAAAGCAAAGTTCTAGGTGGTTCACTGAAGTAGTGACGCCTCATATAGTGCCCAGCACATAACTGGTGCTGAATAAGTAGCTGACAAAAAGAAGAATTAATAAATAAATTTAGACCTATCCCCCACAAACTATATTATCCATAAAAGGTCACCACAGTATGAGGCTGGAAACAAAACAGGGCCTTTGGAGTCGGGCAGACTGGTTTCATTCTTGACCCCCTGTTACCTTGGGGAAGTTTCCTCATCATTCTGGGCCTTGGTTCCTCATCTGTAAATTGGCAACAGTGATGTTCGTATCATTTAGTTTTTGTGCAGATTAATTGATGCAATGAGCCTGGCAAGTGTGAAGTGATAGCCACTAGGGCAATATGTGAATAATGATGAACTTCATTCATTCATTCATTTATTCATTCAAATATTCATTCACTGATATTGTTCTATATGCATTGGCATTGTTCCTGCCATTGACGTTAAAATCGGTCATAAGACAGTCTCTTAGCTCGTGTGTGCCTTGCCTTCTAGAGAATGGAGCCCAAAATAACAGTAGACAACAAAATAATTTCAGAGAATGGTAAATGCCACAAAGACAATTAAGCAGAGCAATAAGATAACCACTGTGGATGACAGTGTCTGTGCAAGGGGGTTGAGGGAGGAAGTCTCTGGAAGAAGGTGACATTGGAGGCTGAGTCCTAAACAGTGAGAAGTCAGTCAGCCCAGAGGGTGTCTAGGGGAAGAGCATTCCAGAGAGAACAGCTAGCACAAAAGCCCTAACGAAGGAATGACCTCAGCATATTCAAGGAACAGAAAGAAAGCTGGTGTGGCTGCAGGATTAGAGCAGAGTGGAGAGAGGTACAAGATGAGGTCCCAGAAATGAGCTGGAGCCAAATCATTTAAGGACTTACAGGCCAGTGTGAAGGGTTTGCTGTTTTTCTAGATGCAGTGGGAAACTATTGTTGGGTTTGAGCAGCAAAGTGGCATGATCTGATTTACATTAAAAACAATGTTCTGCCACAACAAGGAGAGGTGGCAGACAAGCATATATGGAATCAGGAGCCGGGTCAGGAGTCCTGTCCAGTGGCCCAGGAGGGAGAGGATGGCTTGGCCCAGGGTGGTGGTGGGGACGGGCAGTGGAGGAAGGCGTTGGCCATGGAGCCAGGTGGACAGGACCTCTGATAGGTTGAACATGAGCAGAAAAAGAATGAGAGGGTCAAGGATGACTTCCAAAGCCTCAACTTAAGGAACTGCGTGGGGTGATGCCCTCTATGGTGATCGGGTTGGGGGTGGGAGGAGGTGGGAGGATCAGCAGACATGATACGAACCCTGACTTTGTCTCCATCGGCCAGGTGGGTGCAAAAACCTTCTTGGTGTAGTCAGCAGAAACCTGTCTCTTGGGGAAAATCACTGGGGGTTGGTCATCAATATTTCAGATTAATTGTTAATTCATTATTTATTGCTAAGTATCTCAGTCTAAATGACTGTATGAAAAATGATCTGGTTGAAGCTTGGGTTTTTCACTGGACTCCCAGGCTCTGGTTTTCCATCCTATGGAATGAAGCTGTCTTGAGTGATGATTTTTAAGTCATTTTCCAACTGGCCCACATCATCCACCCCCACTCTGAAGAAGCAAAACCAAAACAGGAGCGTCTCCTAAGAGCTACAAGGGTGCAAGGACAGCCAACAGCCAATATCTGGACACTCTGCTCGTTGTGCAGAATCAGATTTCTCACTCTCCCTTGTTTCCTCCTTGCTGCTTGGCTCCTTCCTCTCCCAGGCATCGTCTCGTTCACGTAGGGTTCATGTGGCTGCCATTGGCTGGCTTTAATTAGTGCGTGGGGACCGAGCATCATTACCATGTCGGTGGTGTTAAATTTCAATATACTCAAATACCATGAGCTGAAGTTACAGCTCATGACAGCCGCAGGAAGCTAGCCTTGAACTACGCTGGGAGATAATTAAAGCAGGCGGGAGCAGAGATTGTTCATAGTGGCCTCTCCTGCACTCCGACCCTACCAGCCTCTTTCAATGTCATGTCTCTCTCTCTTTGTCTTATTCATTTTCTCTCCAGTAAAGGCTGTTCCGAAGCAGGCACCTCACAAGGATGACAATGCTGTGAGCAAGAAAAGAAAGCAAGTAGATATAAGAAATATTTGTCCTGAGAAGCTTCCTCTGTTGGGTTTTAAATCACTGTGAAATAAAACCAGAGGGAATTACTTAGAGCAGCAGCAAGTGTGGCTTTCTGGCTCAAAGGCATCATTAGGCCTTCTGCTGTGTCTACATGAGGGTGAGCAGAGTGGCCTTTGCATTGTACTAAAGAGAGAGAAGAAAGGCACAGATAGTAGCTAAACCAAAATCACTGATAAAATAGCTTTGGAATTAACTTAGGCAGAAAGTGTCAATCATAGGCAGTCACCAAACATACTATTTGTCGCAATCTGCAACCCACCCACCCCTAACCACCACTGGCACTGAGGCTGAAGTTAAGTGCACAGAGTTTTGATTGGCAAACAGGAAGCTTGCCTCTATGTGGTTTGGATATATCAATTAGCCTTGTCCGAAATTGAGGTAAGACTGATTCTAGCAGATGCTATCTATCATGGGAGCTATGGATACAGAAAGGCAAGTAGCTGCCTTAGCATCTAACCCCAGAGCAGAGAAATTGGGACACTGGCCTGAACCACATGGACTTCCCCACTTCCAGGTTTCAGCAGTTTTAGGCAAAAGTAAGTTCGAAGAAGGAAGTCAAGCGGATGTGGTGATAGAGAAGAAATAAGGGGTGGGGGTGTCCAGGAAAGGCCCCTGTGAGAAGGTTACATGGCAGATGAAGCATGAAACATGAGGAGCAGCCAGGCTGAGAGCCAGAGAGGGAAAGGAAACAACAGATGCAAAGCTCCTGGGCTTGGAAACAGTGTGGAGTGTTCTAGAAACTGTCACAAAGCCAGGGAGGGCTGAGTAACCGTGACAAGGGGGGACAGGCACATGCAAGGAGGTTGGTGAGTGAAGCAGGTGGGCAGAAGCCAGATCACACCTGGTGTTTAAGGCAGGGCAATAAGGAGTTTAAATGTTTTCTAAGTAGAATTAGAAGTCATTAAACCATTTTATCAGGGAAAGACATGAACTGGTTTTGTTTCCTGTTTTAGAGACCACTCTGGGTACTCTCTGGCGAGTGGCACGTGGGGCTGAGGAGAGGTGGCAGCAAGGAGACCAGTGGGGCAGCCGCTGCAGCAATGTGGGCAGCAGGGAAGATGACTTGCGTGGGGATGGTGGGAAGAGGAGGTGAGAAGGAGAAAGCCATTATCACTGCAATGTAGATGTAGCGTCAACAAGAGTTGCTCATAGGCAGGATATTGGGAAGCAGACATTGGAGGTGACTCCTAAGTTTCTGGCCTGAGCCCACGAGTGGGTGGTGGTGCCTTTCTCCTTTGGGGGTAGGACCAGGGAGGACGAAGGTTGGGTTCAATGCCAAAGAGTTTGTGAGCAGGAGAAAATCAAGAGTTCTATGCTGGGCATCTAAACACTGGGATTCCTATGAGGCATCTGACCTATAGTTAGCTACATAGTTAAATATATGAATCTGGATGTCAGAGAGGACAGTGATGAAGATATAAGTGTGGGAGAGTCATCACAGGGATTGGTGTATGTCATTGGGCCAGATGAGCTCCCTTGAGCTCCCCTGAAGTGACAGCTACTAGGGCAATATGTGAATAATGATGAACTTCATTCATTCGTTCAAATATTCATTCACTGACATTGTTCTATATGCACTGGCATTGTTCCTGCCATTGAGGTTAAAATGGGTCATAAGATAGCTCATGTGTGCCTTGCCTTCTAGAGAATGGAGCCCAAAATAACAATAGACAACAAAATAATAAGAGTGATGAGAGAGGCAAGAGGAGGACCCACAGGTCAAATAGGGGAAGAGGTCACCTTCGTGATAGGAGGGAAGAGTGACTCAGACAGGGAACCAACCCAGGACGATTGGAACCGCCCGAGAGAGACAGCCAGAGAGAATGTGTCTCCACCCCAGGGCCTGCTTCCTGCTTAGGAAACCACAGCGGGTCCCAGCGAGGATTAAGTGAACTAATATGTAGGAAAGCAGTTAGCGAACCACAACTTATTATTATATCTAACAAGTGGTGGAATCGCCTTCTTAGCTGATCTCTGTGTTTACTGCTTTTCCTCTCACTGAGGGGCAAACTCCTGAAGGCAAAGATGCTCATTTGCTCACTGATGTCTCTCAAGCACCTAGAACACGTTAAGTGTTTATTGGCCAATGGATCAATTGTGATTTTTACTGTGTTTAAGAGCATAAGTGAGCAGTGCCTGCTTTAGGTCGGCTTCTGGCAGACCGTTGCTCAGTCCTGCCGCTCCCTGCAGTTTCACACTTGCAGGGCACATGTCAGGGCTCTCTCATCCTGGCGAGATCATGCGGCAGAACCTCTTTTTCTCAAATCGATATGAAGGAAATAGACGCTCACCTGTGCAGGGTGGGCTTCCCCCCCCCTACACACACACCTTAGCGTGGCCAAGAAAATTCAAAATCACACACAAGAGTGGGAGAACTCACTTGAACTAAAAGGAAACAAAGATTTAACTGAAATTCTTGCAAGAGAGCTGGACTTCAGCATATTTCTCTGCGGGAAACATCAAGAAGGCAGACCATCAATCAGAGCAGAGCAAATGTTACTGGAGAATTTTGTGAGAAGAAAAGAAAAATGAATTTTCTTGCTTTTTCCTCTATCAAGTTGTTCCTGCCTATTTTTCAAAGAAGCTTTTTCTTTGCTTTTATCTGTTAAAGCCAAATACAGCCTGAAGAAAAAAAAAGTGAAATATCCTTTCACTTATAGTAAAAATCCACTCTTCCTTCTCATAAGACCTCTAAACTTTCTTCTCCATCTAAGTGACTTTCAGGGAAGCTGAGGCAAAAAAAAAAAAAAAAAAAAGATTAATCTTTATTTCAGAAGGTGAAGAGGTTTAGAGCTTAAGCCATCTCAGCCGACAAAGCAGACTGTGCTATCAAAACTTAACTTTGGGAGGATACACACCACCCTCCTCCCCATCGAACATAAACCCCCATGACAGTGTCCAACATCTGAAAGGTCTAGAATGAGATCTATAAGTGAAATTAACATGGCATATGTGAATGCCGCCCAGATTTTTTAATCAAAGAGAATTGGGTTCTAATCCTGACTTGTTGGCTGTAGAATCTTGGACAAATTATCCCTCTATGTCCTTTTTTATCTTGAAAATGGATTGATATCGCTTACTTTGTTTAGCTGTTATAAGGTTTAGAACCAAAACACAAAGCTCTGGGACTCCACATGGCAGAGGATAAAGGCTGAGAAACAGGAAACACGAATGCCTGCTTGCTATTCTACCATGGCTGAAAGGATTCACAGAACCAAAAACAGAGAAGCACAGTGATAACAACAGATCATACTTTCGAGGTCTTACTATGTGATAGACACGATTTGAAAGAAGTATACGCATAAAAGTTAAGACATTTTTCTGACGTTGCCCAGGAGGCTGTGGTGGAGTTGGAATCCATACCCAGGCATTGGACTCCAGAGTTCCTGCTCCTCTCCTCTGCAACCTACTGCCTCGTAGGGAGAGAGATAAAAGCAGGTGGACACCAGCACACTTGGGTTCTAGTTTTCATCTCCCACAGATTTAATTCTTTGGCCCTGAGAGTCATCCAATTTCTCTGACCCTCAATCTTCTCAACTTAAAATGAGGACACTGGACACTATTAGATGGCTAAGGTTGTATCTCTTCTGCAATCTTGTGGGCCTGTGATTTATGCTTGTTTTAATCAACTAAGGGCATCCAGCTTTTCAAAACTGGTGAGTCACTTGGCTGATAGAACAGAAACCATGAAAGTCTGTAAGATGGACCAAGGTTGTATTAAAAAAAATAAAAGCAACAGTGGTTCTATCTTGAACCCCCATACATGAAAGGAAATGGCATTTTTCAGAGACAACAATGAAAAATTCCAAGAGTCCTTCTCCCTCTCATAGCCTTGATGGAGTTTCCTGCTGTACTCAGACATGAAATGTTTTGCATTATAGACAGCAAGAAAATGTGATGGACTCGAGGAGGTAACAGCCCACTCAATACCAGTCACGACAGCACCTGTGGCACCTGTAGGGAAACAGGGCCCCTGCTACCCAGAAAACAGAGCCTCCGTGGGGCAAAGCCAGGGCCGGAAGCACTGGCATGCTGATCTTGTCTCCTGACTTTTCTGTCTCATAGAATCAAGTCAGAATCAAACAGCAGATTTCGTGATCCAACATGATGAGGCATCAGATTTTCAGGTATGGAATGACGGTGTTCCCTGCTTCTACAGCAATGATTAAGTTCCATCCGAAATGGCTGACAGAAAAGCCCTGTCGTGGCTTCAGTCTAAATTGTTGAAGCATCAGAATTATATGGCGCTTTTATTATCTTGTGGAATGCATGTCCCTGGGGTCCTCCTTTGAGCTCAACTAAAATGACAGTTTAATTCTCAGTAAATGAGTGCTAATTAAAATGCTGGGGGAAAGACTGTCATAATTGAATAATGAGAATAATGCAGCATACATTTGTTTAAAGGTTCCTGTAAGCTGAATTTAGGGATCAAAAAAATGGTCTCTAGGAACTCACAGGCAAAAGCAACTCTCTGAAAAGGCTTTAATACTCAGCACGTGTGTTCACCAAGCTAAGTCTGCATCTGAGTAAGAATTGTTTTAAAGCTGCTGCAACAATCTCTTACCTGCACATATATCTCTTGCAAAATGTTTGTGACTGTGTTCCTTGCTCTTAGATTTTGTAAAATGTAGGCCAGAGTAGAACCCGTGGTATTGAAATCCATTTCTGATTTACTCTTAGGTACCTGCCATGGCCTCTCTGAAGCCTCTAGAATGTAGTGGTCTTCAACATAATAGCGCTTTTGTAAAGGTGAAGGATCAGACAATGCCAAGATTAGAAGTGTTTGGAAGGAAGCAATGTAAGGTTAGTGGGAAGAGCACTGGATTCTAATCTTAGCCTTGCCAATAACTCTCTAAGACAGGATATAAATAATTTATCACAATTCTTATCCTTTAGTAAAACCTGTTGGGAGGATAATATGAGATGACACATTTTAAAGGTAACTTTAAAAGAAAAAAATGATATAAATGAAATAAACCTTATCTTTAACAATTCGTTCACTCTGGTATGAATATAGGTTTAGCATCCTTAGTCCAAAAATCCAAAATCCAAATCCTCCAAAATCTGCATCTTTTTAAATGGCAATATGATGCCGTAAGTGGAAAATTCCACACTTGACTCCATTTGAGGGGCTGCAGTCAAAACACAGGCAAAACTTTGTTTCATGCACAAAATTATTAAAAATATTGCATAAAATTACCTTCAGGCTACGTGTAGAAGGTATATAGGAAACATAAAAGAACTTCATGTTTATACTTGGATCCCATCCCCAAGATATCTCGTTATGTATATGCCAATATTCCAAAATCTGAAAAGATTTGAAATTCGAAACACCTCTGGTCCTAAGCATTTCAGATGAGGGAAACTCAAGCTGTAATATAAGCTTCATATTTATTTTCCTAATTCAGATGACTCTGGTATTAATATATTTTAACAAGGTACGTCTGTAATGGCCAAGCTCATTACAGTCGTGTATTATTAAGAAAAACTGTATTATCCTAAAATACGAAATTTAGCCCTAATCCCATGCAATGTTCAATTTATATGCTACCCCCCTACCCCCAGCTGCTGAGATAATTGGATTGACTTTCATTCTCCTCAGTTTCTACGTTTCCTTTTAGCTCTTCCATCCTAGTAATAGTTAATTTCAAAGGCTCCAGGATTGTATTGAATGCAACCTATTCAGTGAGTTTCTGTCCTGTCCTTAAAGACCTATGGGAAAAATAAATTCTATAATCTCCTTCTATGCCTAACAACTTTTACAGTGAGTAAATTCTGTACAATCTGAATTCCTTGATTGTGAAAAAATGTCCCCAGGGCCACCCATTGGGAGGCCTCCCATACACTTACTAATCCAACACAGCTTAGAGGCCTTGACAGCTCCAGCGGTGCTGCTTAGACACCCCCCTTATGAATATGCAAAGACAATCTTTCACTTACAAAAGAAACTGATATAGCCATTATGGCCTGTGGTTAATCAAACCTCCATTCACTTCCCTCTGCTTTGAGAACCGTCATCAAGAAAATGTGTTGCTAAGCAAACTTAGCAGTAAGGACCTGGTTCCCCTATAAATGACTGCCTAGAGGGCAGCTTGCTTAGAAGTGAGAATCCAGGTTCCTTTCAGCTTCTAATTTGATTTCCTATAAAATTCAAGCTCGTCGTTCAGTTTAAGAAAGATCTAAAAGTGGCTCACATATTTCTCATTTAAACGAGTTAGAATTTACACACACACACACACATACACACACACAAATGCACAAGCACACACACACACATTTACTTATACCAGGTCTTCCCACTTGCTTCTGCAACTGCTTCTTGGAAAACCTCCAAGCTTAAGCCTAGGAAACGCATAATAGAGAAGCTGCTGACTTTCCAAGCATCTGGCGAATTCACAACTTTCATTGAGCCTTACATAATGTATCATCAATATTCATTCTTTCATAGACATATATCTTAGTCATTCCCACCTTCCCCAGGAAGCACAGTCCAGAAACAACATAAAGGACATTACTCTGCAAATTCTTAATGGAAAGTACACAGCAGTAGAAATTCGCCCCCTGGATTTGCAACCAATTCTCAGTGTAACTTTAAAAGATCACTCAAAACAATCTGTGCCATGGATTACACAATCCCAAAGTGGAAGATAATACTTTCTGTGGTACCAGGGTGAGGCCTTCGGCCTACACACACAAATAACTTAATATATTTCACAAACTACCTAGATTATCCGATTCCATTTTTGGTAGTCAAAACCTATTTTGTAGGATTTAGGTGGTAATTTTCTCCAGTGGGTGGTAGACTAGTGGTCTCCATTTCCCATTCCAGGTAACAACTTTAGTTTTACACTTGGAAACTAATTCAAAGAGATGTGCTAGAACCCAGGCATGATAGAATTGGATTCTGGTACAAGTAATCAAATACATTAACCTTTGAGCTACTAAATTTATTTTAGAAAACGCTTTACTAGTTGGTGGATTCATATTGCAGGTTACGTCACACAATGTTCACATTTCATTGTTTTATGCCAAATAACATTATTGCTCTTAATCTTTTTAAGGTTATTTTCATTTAATAAACTTCATCAGAGAATGATAGCTTGGTCTATATTTCCTTAGATTCTGTATTTGTCTATTTGGCATCTATTCATCACAGGGACCATTATATTAATTATTTGTATTTTTATTCTCTGTATTCTTGATGTTTTGGCATTTGAGGGTCTTACACACCCAGGAAGAGACTGTCCCTCCTAGGGCTAACTAATTTCTAAAGAGAGTAAACAAGTTACTTGAGAGCACATCTCCCAAATGCAAGTCAACCACCCCCTTTAATCTAACTCTCACAAAGCAAGCCAGTATTTCCCCTGCCCTAGATCATCCCAAGGTCAGTGCTATGATTTGGATGTGGTTTGCACCTGCCAAAGGGGGACATTGGTCCCCAGTGTGCAATCTTGGGAGATGTGGCCTAGTGGGAGGTGTCTGAGTCATGGAGGTGGATCCCTCATGAATAGATTAATGCCCTACGGAGGAGGTGAGTTCTCACTTTTGCTCTCAAGGGAATAGAATAGCTCCCAAGAGAGCAGGTTGCTAAAAAGACTTTGGCTTACTCCCTCGCCATGTGATCTCTGTGCACACGCTCACTCCCATGCTTTCCACCATGAGTTGAAGAAGCATGAGGCTCTCACCAGATGCAGCTAGCCAATCTTGAACTTTCCAGCCAGCAGAACTGTGAGCCGAATAAACATCTTTTCTTTATAAATTATCCAGCCTCAGATATTCTGTTATAGCAACACTAAATGGACTAAGATAGCCAGGTACCAAGCATCTAGACCCTAAGGCCCACTGTAATTATTCAAACTAGCTAATCCTAAACTGCTTACTTTGCTCTGCCTTCTTCTCCTGTGGAAACCTCATTAAGAAAGCATTTGGCCTAGATTCTCCCATCCCCCCCTTTCTGCCTCCTGACAAACTCTGGTACTCCCCATGTGGCCCTGTGTGGTGTGACCCCCTCCTCTGAGGAATGTAAATAATAAAAATAGTCTTTCCATAGCATGAGACCTTCCATGTCACCACTCAGTCACCTCCATAAATTAAAACCCCATGGGCTCAACGGAGACATGTGTCTGCCCTCAGTCGAGTTTGTTATGTGTTAATATTATTTGATATAGGGTAAGAGGTACCAAAAATGTAATTGTCCTCTGAGACTTTTAAGCTCTACTCAACTCTGAACTTCTTGAGAACAGGAACTGTGTAACATTTATCCCTGTCTCCTCACATCTTAGAATCACAACATTTGGCATATGAGGTTCTGATTAATCAGTTTTGACAAAATAAATGAATAAGGAAATGACTAAAGTAATATTTTCCATTAATGTGATGGTGACTATAGATCAGTGTTCCTCAGAATATGGTCCAGAAGCATCTCAAGAGTTGTTAAAAGATGAAATTCCCAAGCCCTACTTGAGGTTTACTGATTCTAACTTTCTGGGTGGGGCCCAGGAAGCTCTGTTTTAAACAAACCCCCAAACAGTTCTTGGGCACATTTTGATAAGAGAACCTCTGCTTTGTTTTTTGCCTCAAAAACATCATTCTTTGCTTTAATGAAATGTGTCAGTCAAGATGAAACAAATGATGATTCTAAGATGTGAGGAACTCTTGTTCCAAACACTTCCTATTTATACTTGGTTTGAGTATGAGTATCTATATTTTGATATCCTAAAAACCTAACAGCAATATCCATACCTGGGTGACTTTTTAATGCTCAATCCATCTCTGATGTCAGATGCATGACATCAGTTTTTCCTATGTCTGTTTTGCCATCTGACTTATATGAATTGATCAGTTGAGTTTTTCCAATAAGGAAACTAACAGATCTTTGAGTCAAGTAACATGTGTGCATGTGTGTGTGTGTGTGTTCTTATATGTGTTTGAATGCTTTCGTTTTCTTTTGTTTTACTTTATTCAATTCATCCATTCGCTTGCAACTAGTCAAGTATGACTTATTAATAGTATGAGTCATGCATACTCCTTCAATCAACTCTTGTCATCTTGTGCCCTTATCTTCTTCTCAGGACATTTGTATAAAACCTCTACCTGCTTTGGCTACATCTTATAGAAAGGGCTCTTTGTGAGCACTTGCAGATTTTTATACTCAGCCATGAGTAAAACACGTGAAAGTAGACTCTAATGAATATTCAGGTCTATGTTCCTGAAAAATATGCTTCTCAGGGGTGCCATGCATACCTTTGTGAAGGAGCCCTTCTCTAATAACAGTTGGTATGGATCAAGGTCTCATTCAAGACTTCAGTGAAGTTTTCCATCCAACACTCTTTCTTAGAATTGACATTTCTGGCACTCTGTCAACATTTTTCCTACAGCTTCTGTGACATGCCTGAAACTCCTCAAGGGCAGTAAGTGATGGCATGTCTTTTTCTTCCTTTCATCTTACCTTCTGTCTCTCCTAGGAAAAACCCAAGATAATATGCTTACTTCTATGCATGTGACAATGCAGCCACAAGAATGAGTAATTAAGTATAAATCAGTTTCTCAGACCTCAAGGTCCAGAAAATTAAAATGGAAAAAGGAGAGAGGGATACACACTGACTGACCCTTGGCAAATATGTTGGAACCTCAGTTTCTCCAGGACCATGAATGGGCCTCTGGGAGACTCATGCCTTTTACCTAAGGGCTGAGGGTCCCCTCTGATGGTGCAGTTTAAGTCTCTCTTCTCCTCCCTTTTGAGGCCTGAATTCTATTAATGGATAGATTAATAGAATTAATAGATTAATTCATGGATCTCATTTGTTGATCATCACTGTTGACCTGCTCTTCCTATGAGTCCCCTGCTGCTACAGGTATGTTGGTTCTTACATGGTCTGGTCTACTTCGAAATTTGCAAGGTACAAGATTGGGATGAAAATGGAAGAAAAAAAGTTCACCTTTCCCCAGCATCAGAATGGCTTCATAAAGTGCAAAGAAAATAGCCATTCTTTCAAGGTCTTTTATTGTGCCCCTGATGTGTACATTATTTCATTTGATTTAATTTTTCAGTTACTTTCATGAAACGACATCCTTCAAAGAACAAAAATGAAAACACTTGCCACTAGTTCTCACCAACCCTGAGTCAGGCAACAATGTGAATGTGACCACCTCCAAGATCAGGGCTCTCTGCTCTCCAACAACCAGGAACCCTGAGAAGAGTGCAGTGACTACCCCTCTCCTAGTTTTCCTAGACCTGGGGCCAGACATCAGCACTACAGTGCTAGCCTGTTCATTCATCGCTCCTCCTCCTATGAGACCCAGAGGAAATGAGAATTCAGCAGTCTGCCCAGCTAAGCCTAAGTGCCCCAGAGAAACTACCTTCCAGACCCTTTCTTATGTAAGCCTTAGCCAGATTCTGCCAAAGAGATGAAGGTGAGCCCCCTCCAGCTATCCAGTAAAATTGCCAATTAAATCAGAGAAATCAAATTGGATTTAGTGGATGTCTCTGACTCAGCTGGCTCTAGGGAAATAGTGACTGCCAGCAGGTGGTTCACAGCAACTCTATAATATGCATTTCATGTTGCTTGAAGATATGAAAAAGACCAAGTCTACCAGCTTCTGGTGTTTGACAAACCAGACTGCTGTTGGATCATATTTGAACAGACAGCTGTATCTGAGTGTGCCAAGGAAAGCCTTCCCAGACAATCAAGTCAGGTCAGCAAAAATTCCCCAGACTAGCTAAGAACCGGCATGCACCTAATCCCACAAAAAGCTAGTGGCAAGCTATGTGCACTGTTGATTCTTTCACACACGTTTGTTCGTTCACCCATCGCTCATTCACTAGGCATTCAACAATTACTTATCAAGCTCTAATCTGTGACCATCTCTGTGCTAGGTGCTGGGCGCACACTGTCCCAGCCAACACAAAGCCTGCAGGCCAGTGGCCAGTACTGACCATGCCTGTACTTTCTCATGCATCAGTCAGAATCTTTCCTGAAAAACCTACAGGATGGAATTTTTGTTAATAAAACGAGATTGTCAGCAATAGTTAATTAATTATCTAATTTTGTAACTTCAAAATAACGTCGCAGAATAAAGGAAGTATGTACACCCTGAGATCAAAGCTGAATAGAAGCTTCTGTCTAAGCCAGGAATAGAGTTAAAATTGCCTAATGTCTCATCTGGTTGTCATCACTTGATCCCTTTGCAAGAGGGAACCTACAGAAAGCATGAGATCTCCATATCTAGGAAGAACTTAGATTGTCCCATAAGTAAAACAAACAGACAAACAACACCAATAAAATACAACCATATAAAAGGCCATACTTTGCCTTCTAGATAATACCTTAGCCCTGCAATAAAAGCAAACAACATCTGAATTCTAAATTAGCTGTCACATGAGTGCCTTCCTTCTCTTTGTCCTCATCTATCCCCATTGACAAACACAAGGCCATACATCCTCCTCCCTGATTGGTTAGTGGAAGCCTTCCCAATACTCACTGGCATATAATTCTTAACATTTTGTCTACTTGGTGATTTAGAGTATACCACATTATAAACAACAAACTAGAAGAGAAAGCAGGGTAAGGAGCTTTTCAGTTAGGCGTGCTAGGAGAAGTACAAGTTGATAATGTGGGAAGAAGAAGAGTGGCATTAAGTACACAGCTGTTGTCAGTAGTGAATGTTCATAATGGCACTTGAGGTTCATCCTGCTTATACTCCTTTGCTTGACTGAGGAAATAACTGAAATCCAAGAGACACTAAGTTTTAAGAAGATAACAAAGTCTGGGTTTCATTTTTTTATGGATTTCCATCTACAAATAATTTAAATAAAATTCACTCAAGTGTGAATTTCCAATTTGTGTCTCATTTCCAAGTAGTACTTTGCTCTAGAATGACAGCATGTACAATTTGTCAGACATAGGTTCAACCCCTTTGATCTTCACAGCAACTTTATGATGCAAGTAAATATTGATTTATTTATTCATTGTTTGTTCATTGTTTCCATTTTTTGTTCATTTATCCTCTCATTGATTCTGTCAATGACCATTTGTGGTTTATTTCCCTGCTCCAGGCACGGTGGGTGCTACACTATTGTCCTGTACTGTCCAATATGGTAGCCCCAAGCCACATGTGGCCACTGAAATTAATTAAAACTAAAGAAATTTAAAATTCAGCTATTTGGTCACACTAGAAGCATTTAAAGTACTCAACAACCACTTGTGGCTAAAGATGAGCTTACTGAAGAAGACAGAGAACATTTCCACTATTGCAGATGATTCTATCGGTGCTGCATATTATCATCCATGGTTAGATAGTAGTCACCAAGACTTGCCAAAGGATGCAGAGCTGCTTCTTATCTCCTCAAGACTTACTACCTCAGAGCTCAGAATAGTCACTATGCTTCTACCTCACCCTTACTCATACTTCCAAGTCTTTATGCTAGAAGTGGGGGCAAGAGAGATGAGGGAGGATGACAGTATCTGCTTGTCCTGGTCCAGAGGTGCCCCCCACAGCCACTGCTCCACGCCCACCTGCAGAAGGACACCCCACAACTGCTCTTCTCCTGTTAGTTGTTTTTTGTTTCGTCTTCAGCATACCCCATTCACCTACCCTGCCAGAACCAGCTGGGCAGGTGAATGTCTCTCCTTTCTCTCCAGGATTTCAAAGAACTTCATCTCCACAGTTGGTAACCTCGTCTTGTGTCCCACTGTTGGTTTAAAAATTCTGTCTTTCTTGTGGGCAACTGAAAAGATTCCTAGAAAAACAACTCAATTCCCTTTCTCTTCTTTGCCTTTACCTCCATTTTTCAAATGAGAGAGCCAAGGTTGGAGAATCCCCCCCAAAGACCTTGATAAAGAAGTCCCCCTTTATCAAGGCATAAAACTTCCACTTCTCTGATTCCAGCCTTCATAACAGCAAAATCTGTCTCTTGAAGGATCTGATGCACCTTCTCAGGGAATACTTATGTGTTTCTGTGTTTCTCTCCACTAGGAAATTCGATGTTGAAAAGGAATATTCTTTGATACCTTCGAGATTGTTCAAAAGTTTAATTTTTTTTCTTTCCTTTCTTTTTTTTTTTTTAGAGACAGGGCCTCACTCTGTTGCACAGGCTGATCTTAATTCACTAGTACATCACAGACTCAAACACCCGGGCTCAAACAATCCTCCCCCCTCAGCCTCCCTAGTAGCTAGGACTACAGGTGCACGCCACTGAACCCAGTTCATCAAAAGTTTAATTTCTTTTTAAGCAAAAAACAGAGAATCAAAATGCAGAGAAAGGTTTTCTGTATCGCAACAAGAAAAAAAAAAACGACAGAGAAACTAAAGTGGGTATGAGAGCAAATGCTAACCACAACTCAAGGATTTTTACAGGATTAATGTTGCCTATAAAAGAAATTTTAAAAAGTAACAGAAATGTGAAGAGGTCACTCTGTAGGCCAACCAGAAGAAGCTTAAAGAAGCTATGAAAAAGACCACTTTAGGCTCAAAGGAAAATATAGACTGTTTTTTTTTTTTTTTTTTTAACCACCAGTGGGTTATCAAATGCCTTCATCAGACACTAAACATTGGAGAGGCACTGCAGCCCCCTAAGCCAAAAAACAAAATTAAATAAAACAAAATAAAATAAATAAAAGCTCCTCTGTGGAGGCCCTTACAATGAGTGGGTGAAGGGATAGTTGCAATGTAATACAGCTTTTAATTTTAAAAAGTCTTTTCAGATGAGGACCTTTTCCCTTGAATATCAAGTACTGTTTGAACACTGTGGCAGTACAGTCTGCTGGGAAAGAATGAATGGATTCCTCCTCAGGGGGTAAATGAGCCTTAAAGCAAGCCCCGGATTCTGGGGGGCCCCTCCAACCCATGCTGTGCAGCCCCACCCAGCTGCAGGTGCTGAGAACCATCCAACACAGGGCTTTTCTGTGCCTGCCCCTGAAGGAATGTGAGCCCTGAGGAACCCCACTGCGCTGCAGCCCCTGGCAGCCCCTAGCAGGGGTCGTTCTGTTCTGGGTATACTTCAGTCTTCCAAGCTGAAGCCTTCCTTCTTCCTCCCTGTTCTGCTACCACTGGTTCTCTGAATGCAAACCTGTTCCCTCCTGGACTGGAGTCCTATTCCGAACGCAGATGATTTGCTAGCTTTCCCAGGGGGCTGGACCATGCCAGGCAGTGCTCTAACCTTAACACACTTGGAACCACCAGCCTGGGACGTATTCTCACGCTTTCAGGGCCCTATTATATAATACCTGTGTCCCAGATTGACCCCCCAAGGATAATGAGACCCAATATGCCATGTACCCTTGATACTGTGACTTGACCACCTTTCAACAGCTGTGTTTATTCTAGTAACCATGGTCTAACCTCTCCCAGCCAGCTGATCACTGCAGTTCTAGCAACTTTTCCACTCTTAAGCAGGTCATTTCAGATTTAAGATGCCAGCATTTAATCAAACGCATGAATGCCTGTGGCACCTTATAGACCACACTAAGAATCTGTACTTTATTCCAAGTAGGAGAGGAAAGTTTTATGAAGAAGAGCAACATGATTTCACATGCCTTTTAAAAATGCAACTCTGGCTACAATGTGAAGAATGGATCTTGAAGTGGTAAGAGGTGATGTAAGGCAACAAGCTGAGACCACTTAGTAGATCAGGACTCGCCTAGTATTCCCGTGGTAGTTCGGGTGAGAAACAGTGCTGACTTGACCTGGAGTGGTAGCAGTGGAGACAGAAAGAAATGGAAGGATCAGAGACATGTTCCATGTGTTTCTAAGGCAGAGTCGATTAACATACAGGGGAAAAAATGGAAGAGTGCTACCTGTGTCCACATCAAGAGCACATAATTTTTAAACTATAACACACAAAGCATACCTCACTAGGGCATAAGTAAGAATTTCATGTTAATTTAGGACTAATTAGCACTGACATAGTTATTCATATGTATATGTTGGAATCTTTTCAGGGCCTCTTTTAGAACAGAACAAGTATCCAACGGCCTAGAGTAATTTAAAAGAAGTTAATTTAACAATTTCTTGCTGAGATATAGTAACACTTTAAACTATTAAACTACTCTGCCCCCACCCAAATAAAAGTTTCCCAGTTTGAACAAGTGCAAAAATAGAAAGCCATGCACTAGCTCAATGCTACGACTTTTTAGCAGGATTTTGCAATGAAATTAAGGACATCTTAAATAGTTTTGAGAGTGCCTACCAATGTTTGTTCCAAAAAAAATATCCCGAGTGCCTACAATGAACACATTTTAAAAATTCTACATAGTAATATGAGCTATTAACAAAGTTTTCTTCCCCTATACCCATGGAAAAAGAAACTTTGATAAAATAAACTAAGTAGCCTGGAATATGTTATATTCATTGATAATATTTTAATGTCATAATCAATTAATCAGTACATAGCATCTAGTAGTGCTCTCATTTGAATTCATTCAGTTGCATGTGTATGGCCCAGCTAGTGTAGAGATTGCCTTCTGGTATAACAATGTAGTTTCTTTGCTATCCCTTATGTACAGAAAAACCATTCTTACTGCTCATAACTTCAATTCTTCACAGAATTGTCCTCTGGCCTGCCTTCCCCCAACCCCTTTTCAGTTTAAATTAGAAACCAATATTATGTCCTTTAAAATGTATTCTATAATTTCATCCACTTGAAAAGGTCAGTCTAATGGTAGCAAATTTAGCAACAATCCCAAAGTATGTAGTATATATGGCACATGTGTGTATTATAGACAACCCAACAAAACCTGGGAGTGGCACTGACTGATGACTCAAGCCATCAGTATTAGATTAAGTTCTCCTAGACATATAGTCAAGTGTGTGGACATGTATAGTAATCAAAGTCTTAAAGTGTGAAGTTAATCACATACATATTAATAAAATGAAAACTTATCATCAAATGAGATTACCAAAAGATTATAAATTAGTACAAACCATACAGACATTGTCATCACAGTGTATATGGAATCTCTGAAATCTTGTAATAATGGTCGATTTGGATCATGATTCTGTATGATCCAAGAATATATATATTCTTTAGTAGAAAACCATCAGGGCCTCACTGTTACCTGTTACGTGTGGTCTTTTCTAACACTCTATTGTTCTATCACCTTGTTCCATGTGTTTTGAAGAGATATACAGGAAATCCAAGAAATACCACCTTTCCCCTCCCCACAACGAAATGGAATAGAAATCTCCAAGTCTGTGGTTTGAGACAGATGGCACAGTTATGCAGTATAAGTGTCCTCACTAGACTGTAGATTTCATTTGTGAAATTTGTCTCTGAACAATGACTGATGGTTTCTAGATTTTTTAAAAATCCAGAAATTTCACTAATCCCACCAATGTAACAAATTATCAGATGTCTTAGTCCCAGATAAAGCCAGAGCAGTGACAGGTACAATTGTTGCATAGGTTTGTATCCCAGAGACCATCAGAAGCTAAGCACGCTTGTGCTTTAGATCTTCTATCATATTTGCTTCAAGAAAAAATGAAAGTGGTCTATCATATGAATTCCAGAAATGAAGCTAAAAAAAAAAAACTGTCCAGCAGGCTCCAAAGAAGTAATTTCAAATACAGGAGCTACTCAGTTTCCAGGTTGGAAGCAGCATTCAATTGCCCTTGTAGTGCCTGCAGAGGGATTTACACTATCTGCAACTTCCCAACTTGCTCCTAATAATACTTCTGGTTGGCCGGGTGTGGTAGCTCACACCTGTAATCCTAGCACTCTGGGAGGCCGAGGTGGGAGGATCGCTCAAGGTCAGGAGTTCGAGACCAGCCTGAGCAACAGCGAGACCCCATCTCTACTAAAAATAGAAAGAAATTAATTGGGTAACTAAAAATATATAGAAAAAATTAGCCGGGCATGGTGGCGCATGCCTGTAGTCCCAGCTACTTGGGAAGCTGAGACAGAAGGATCGCTTAAGCCCAGGAGTTTGAGGTTGCTGTGAGCCAGGCTGATGCCATGGTACTCTAGCCCGGGCAACAGAGTGAGACTCTGTCTCAATAAATAAATAAATAAATAATAATAATAATAATACTCCTGGTTGCTAGAAGACACTTTGCTAAAGCAAGCAAGGGTGACAAGGCCTCTGCAGGATCACTTACTGGAGCCAAATACTCCAAACTAAAAATCAAATTTGTAATAGCATCAACTCTAAGAGCTCAACATAACCAAAAATCTCCGCAATGAACCCTAGTATATGGTGTATGCACCACCTACAGTCTGTCTAGAGGCACCAAGTGCAAGAGCCCCTTCAGCTCTGTCTACCTGGTACAACAGGGTCGTGATACTTTGGAGGCACGTATCCAGTGAATCGAGTTTTTTCTTAATATTCTTCTTCCAATTACCTACCATGAGAGATAACGAATGCAAAATCGCTGTCCTTGAAATGCCTTTTTACATACTTACTTCAGCAAATTTTCAAATTATGATTGATACAAATTCTAAAATGATTTGGCAGAGATCTGGGAAGAGGATGTCGGTGTCATTAGAAATAAACAAGCCTGTTTAGGGGCTGGGAGGGAAGGGGATTATACTGGTACCAGAAGTCCTGAGTGTATTAACGCTGCCCCCATTCACTAACTGTACAACTCTGGAAAAATCCTCTAACCTTTTTATGCCTCAGCTATAGAGTGGGAGCACACCTTCCTAGCTAGCCTACCTCACCAGATTGTTGAGTTACTGAAATGTAATAGTCTTTTTGCAAATTGTAACTACAAAGCATGTAGTTAAATGCATGATCAATCAAGGGGGAATAGGTAAAACTCTCCTTTAGTGGACCTGGAAACGAAACATGTCTCTTTAACCTTTAGAGTCAGGAAAATAAAAAATCAAAACTTCAGAGAGGTATGTCTGGTAATGACGCAACTAAGAGAAGAGCACTCACAAGATGCCAAGCTTTGACTTACTCGTGCACATTTCATTTAATCTTTGCAGGAAACTTACGAGGGAGAAACTCTTTCTCTCATTTTACAGAGGACATGACTAAAGGTCAGCAAATTGAATACTTTTGCGCATGGTGGCTTCCCCGGGGTGAAGCTGAGGCAGCATTTGAACCCGGGCTGTCTGACTGTGGAATCCACACCCTTAACCACTGTGCTGCTGATCACCTCCTACAGAGCAGCCAGTTCATAACATAGCTCCTTCCAGTCTGGCTCCACACTCCACTGACCATTCACCCTCTGCTCCATGGTTGCCTCCAGCTCTGGACTTTTCCTCGTGTTCTTCCTTCCTGAAGAGCCTCCTCTGCTTTGCTAAACCCTTTGCATCCTGGAAGGCTCACCAGAGGCCTTCCCTTTGGCACATGTCCTCCTAGAAAAACTCCATTTGTTACTGATCACTCTCTATGTTGCCCTGACTGGTTAATTATGTCTCAGAAGTGTCCTCTTGTTAAGATTGTTCATGAAGGCATAGATTATGTAGTATACGTCTTCTTTCTCTTTCTGCAACTACCCAAGGCTGTACTAGGTTAACAGAAAACTTCTTAAATAACTTCTTGGAGACATTAACAAAATTTTTACTTGCTGTACCCAAGTCCAGGTTGGCTTTCCCATTCCTGATGTTGTCCCAAAGCAACCAAGCCCTGCTGCAGGGAAGCCTGGGCCCCTCTGGTGTCCTGGGACCACCAGGGATTGTGCTTTACTGGCACCAGGGGCTGGTAGGGTCTGTTTCGTTGTGCATTAACAGGCAGGTCTCTGACTCTCCCTTTATCATCAGTTTGTCTCAACTTTTCACAGAACCAGAGAATCCTGAAGGATCCTCTGATTCTAGAAAAGATGGACAGAGAACCAGAATAGCCCATGCCTTTTCTTCCAGAAAAAATTTTTTGCCATACTATCAGACTCCAAAGAAGATTCCATAATCCCTTAACTTCCCATTTTAATATCAAATTATCCTTTCCATAAAGACAGTCTTACTCGAGTCTGATGTACACCCTTCATGCTAAAAATTTATCCCAAATTCTTAGCTCTATTTTCATGAGTGGAAAAAGAGCAGGTCATCTCTCCTGAGGAGACCACCTCTAATGCCAGTGACAAAGCCGTGCTTGGAGCCCGGGGTCACCTGGTACCTGCTGGCTAGACCACGTGTGAGCTCCATGACATTAGGTAGATTACTCAACTTTTAAGTGATGTCCATTCTCCTCTGTAAAATGGGAACAATAATAGGGCTTACACATGGCTTAGTTTTGAGGATTAAATATAGATTAAAGGCTTAGCCCAGTGCCCAGATCTTCACAAATGCTTATTGAATTTTAATTTAAAAAAGAAGAAAAAGGTTTTAGTCCATGTTCGTCTTGGGCTAATTTGTATATAATTTAAGGACTAACAAGTAAACCTCTGGTCAACTTTTCCAGACAGAACAAAAAAGATCAAATGCCTAAAATTAGTAATTTATACTTTCAGTCTTTTTCTATTCCCTATCAGTATGCAGAAGAATAGAACAGCCACTTTTAAATGGCACTTACATATTAGTTATAAAAGTGTTAAATAAATCTGTGAAGGCCAAGAAAAAAGAAGAAAGAAACAAGAACCATCCTGCAGTTGCTATGACGACAAGGCACATTACCTGGACAAAGATTTTGGAAGTCTCTGAAAATAATAGCCAGAGATGTTTCCATCTATTTTGGGAAGGAAAGAGTTTTCCGTTATACTCCACTAAAGACACATCCATTTGCCTGCTGAATATCTCCCAGTTTACACAGGGCAAGATCTGAGAGGAGTAAGGATGCCATAAGCCTGCAGGAAGTGGGATGGGAAGGAGCTTGGCAGGGGGCTGCAGGGTGAAGGCAAACATCAGTGGAAAAGACAACATCGAACTTCGCAGGATCTCCATTGTTTCACTGAAAATGACCAAAGAGCATTCATTAAAAAGCATCATTCTCACACATGAAGACCCCCAACTGCAGCAGATGAAGCTTACAAGAAATGAAATCCTAAACCAGTAACGCTCTCATTTTTATCAACAGTAGTGACATGAAGAAAGTGATTAAAAACCCTGGTGGGCAAGACTTTCCCTGAAAGTCTCATTTTATGTGTAAAGGAACGGAGAGCTACGTGCTCTCCACCTCCTTGCATGCGGTATGTAGGTCGCATATGTGTGTGTGTGTGCACGCGCCCACGTGTGTGTGTTTCCCTCCTTCGATCCGTAGTTTACACTTAACATAATAATCTTGCACACCTCTCTCATTTTTCAGTTAATCAATAGTAGCTTTAAAGCAACAAATAGAGGCTATTTGCAATAGTATTTCCTTTAATTGCATATTTTTCAAACAGGAGACTATTAAAGTAGCTGCCCCTGAAAGCAATCATTCAGTTCTGCTCTGAGCTACCCTCCATGCTGAAAGGGGATCCCTCCACCGAGCTCAATAGCATCTCTCGGCTGCCTGAGAAAAAGCACCAGAGGACAAAAAAAAAAAAAAAAGAAGAAACCTATTTTCCAGATCAAAGTAATCCCTGCTCCATTGCCATGACTCCAGACGTCTCTTTTTTCTTTTCATTGACCAGACAAGGTTCTTCTCAGCGACCTGCTTCATTTTTTTTTTTTTTTTGCTTGAATTTGTTTTCTCTTTGGGAAAAGTGGTCATTAAAGTATTAGTTTAGGTTGATTGGTTCTTCAGCAACAGAAAAGGCTTCTGATGCTTTGTTATCTTTGACATGATCTCAAAACAGTTGCCTGATTATTACACAATATGGAAATAATAACTCAGGGCAGCAGGCCTGCCCTTGGAAACGCATGCAGGGTGCCAGGTGTATGACTACACACCTAACTTGTTGGTCCTCTCGTGGGTGCTTTCGGGGCCTGAGTGTCTGGCTGTACCCCTGGACATCGCCTGGGACTTCAGCCCCCTGCCCTGGCCATGGAGCCCCCCTCCCCTGGACATGAATTCTTCCCAAGTGGTTGAGGCTACTCGGCATTTGCCTCTATTTATTCCATTATACCAACCAGCGGCGCATTCAGTAGGAAGAATGGAGCGGGGGAGAGGGGTGGCTTTGATGTTTCCCGGGGCAGGAAATCACTTGGATGTTCTTCCAGGGCCACTTGGCAGCAGGTAGAGGGTGTGACAGCTGGTGGGAAGGTCGGTGGCTGGAATGTGACCACTCAACCATAGCAGGGAACTTGCTCTGCCCTTGCAAACTGAGCAGTTTATTCCTATAGTCTGGTGGGGGGTAAGGTTGAGGGAGAGCGATCAGAGGGCCTGGCATATACCGCCTGGGGTAAAGAGAATTCAAAAATGACCAAATAACATGCTGGAAGATTTCACTACTTTTTAAAAGCAATTGACCCAAGTCTTCAAGGCCAATCTAATAATAATGTAAGACTGCCAATATACAAGAAGTGGTGCAAATGGTGGTTAGCCACGTGAGACCTAAAGCCAGACTTTAAGCCTATCTTTACTCAGATGTTAAAATGCAGTTAGTAACAGGTTTACTGTGAGGATTAATAATAATAATAACATTTACTACAAACTCAGTGTGTGTCAGGCACTATGCATAGCACTTGGCAGGTATCATCTTATTTCCTGCTCACAATAACTTTTTGGAATAGAGACTATTCCAATGCTTCTCTTCCCTGTAAGGAAACAGGCATAGAGAGTTGAAATAAGTTACCCAGAGTCACACAGTTAGTATGTGATGCCAGAATTCAAATCCAATCAGCCCAAACTCTAGCACCTGCATTACCAGCCATTGCTTAGGAATGAAATGAAATAATGTGTAAAATATTGATCCTGATACTCCAGGTACCAGACACTCAGCACCATTACCAGCCATTAATTTTACATTGCTAACATTATTATTAGACTCCTTCTGATGCTTTGGCCAAATGAAATAAAGCGTGTGATGCTGCTTCAATAAGGGAATGGACTTTATGAAAGCAAGCACATTAAATATAATGAGAATGACTGGAGCTGGTGCACAGAAAAATGAATACTTCTTGATCCAAAAGTTCCATGGACATAATCACACTCACAGGATTTGCTGTGGGGAATGACAAAGGAAAAGGAGTAGGAGACAGGAGAGATGGGGATGGCAACTCATTTCTAGAGGTTGCCCAGCCACGAGGTATGGCCAAAAGGTCTGGAGACACTGGTCTGATGGCTGCCTTAGCTGGAAGGTGGTAGAAATGTGGATGGATGTATCTCAGCAAAAGGGGGTGGGGGAAGAGAGTCTAGCTGACTGGCACAATCTAGTTAGCCAACTAGATAACACCTGGTCCCACACTCATTGCCACCCATACTCAGAAAATACACACAAAGATTTAGAAGAACTAAATCTTTCCTCACTTCATCTGAAGATCCCAATTAATCAAGTGCTACCGCCATCTGCAAATTCTTGAAGAGACCCAGATAGCTCATTAAAAAGTCTTGTTCGTTTATTTATTGGATTAGTATTTATTGAGAACATTCAGGCACTCCTAGGCATGAAGAATATAAGATGAGTTGACTCGGTCCCTGACCTGTAGAAGGAATAAGGAGTCTAGACTGAAGACCAGGGTGCTGTGCCATGCCAGGGAGACGTGTATTCCAGAGTGCTCTGGAAAGGACAGTGAGGCCAGGGTGACCAACTCTGACTTGGTCAGGTGGAAGGGGGGACACGGGATGATGGATAATTCAAAGGAGTTTTTTTTTTTTCCCTTCCCAGACAAGAGGTACCTTGTTAGTTATCAGAATGGAATGTAAAAGTAGAGAAATAAAGAGTCAAGATGCAAGAGTCGGTTGGGGACAATTGATGACAGAGGAGAAAATATGGAGAGCTTCCACGAGATGGCTCCAGTTGGAAGCTGTAGCCTGGGCAAGCAGGAAGACACCATCTGCTCTGATTCAAGAAGAAGGAAGAGAAGACAGATGAAGACATATAGAGAAGTTCTGATACAGGGGGACGTTGAGGCAGATCACATCAGATGGTCCCAATCTTCTCAGCAAGGAGCGTTCAGGAAAGGAAGTGAAGCTGTCCCTGGACATTGCTTACATAAGTCACTATGGAAAATGCCATTTCCCCATTTTGTCTGCCTGGCAAACCCTACTTTTCCTTTAGGACTCAGATAAAACACCATCTCTACTAGCCTCCCAAGTCCCCAGCTGAGTTGGCAGCTCCGTCCCCTGCACTTCTCTGTTCCTCTATTACCTCATTGATCGCATCATATTAATTATTTTCATTCATGTCTTTTTTGCCCTCTAGACTGAAATCTTGATGGTGGAGACCAACTTTTACTCATTCTACAATTCTCCTACTTCTAATATGCTACAAAATGATATTCAGTAAATGTATGTTGAATGAATAAATAAATTACTCCATAAACCATACATAAAAGAATTGCAATTCAGATTCAGAAAGGTTAGGGAATAACACTTTAGAACTGGCATCCTAAATGTCTAGGTTCATTTCAGATCAAAAGAGTCTGCTCTTGGGCAATTACCCTAACCGCTCAGCATCTAATAACCCAGGCTCGGAAAAATAGGAACCACAATCCATGGAGCCATGAGCTTCAGTGTGAATGCCAGCAAAAGGGCCTTTTAAGTGGAAAAGCAGATAATTACAGAAAATGCTCCTGAGGAGGAAGGATGACAAAGACATATCTCAGAGACAATGAAAGACCTTCCTTCCAGGATTTCCACCACATTTCACTCTGATACAAGCAACTACGGAAGATCCAGGGCCCTCTCTGAGGCCTTGGCACTACCAGGTTCCAAGATTAGGTGTTCACCAAGTTCATGAATTGTTGTAAAAAGATACTGCTAGAAAGCACAAGAGTCTTGCTATTCCATAGCTCCCAGCTCAGGGCCTCTATGCTCCCTGCTGCTTTTTCTATTGTTCTGTCTTTCCTTGGCTCCTGATTTTACAGATCATCAACAGATCACTCAAATGTGATTCAACCTTTGGAAATACACTTATGTTCCCAGGAAGTACATGATCATTTATCACTGCCATTTGCCCAGTGTTAGCTAGATAAACAAATACCTAGGTAAGCCTTGAGAGCAGCCGTGAGCCCATTTGCACAAGATGTGACACCAATTAGTCCAGATGAACCACAAATACATTTCAAGACACTGGACCAGGCGTCCTCAAAGTATGGCCCATGGGCCACATGCGGGCTGCCTAGCACATTTATCCGGCCCTCTAGGTGTTTTTGCCACCACTGCCTGTCCTCCTTAGCAGCCGGCTCGTCCCAGGCCCACAGTGCGAACTCTCCAACGGTCTGAGGGACAGTGAACTGGCCCCCTGTTTAAAAAGTTTGAGTACCCCTGCACTGGACAATGAGATGTGCTAACATATGGGTATGTTCTAGGGCTTTACAAAACAACAAATTTATGATTAGCATACTTTATTTCTAAGGCAATAGAAATGTAAGGCTTAATCTATTCTAGACTGTTTTTTCTAATTTAAACTATCATTGCTATGAATAAATTAAGAAAAATGATAATTCTAAAACATTAGTGTTTGCTTCTTAATTCCCCTCTACACACATGCGTGCACATACACACATGCATGCACATGTGCACACATGCATACACATACACCCATGCATGTATGTACACATATGTATGCACGTGTGTGCACAGGTCTGTACATACTTACACATGCATGCACACCCCTGCCTCTAAAATCAGATTTTGCTGAAGATAAATTCATAATAAGTTTGCCCCCCAATACACATACTCTAGGTTTAGCAATATGTGTGATAATAATCAGGAAAGATAGTCTGAGATTTTTAATTGTCATAGTTAATCAAGAGGTGACTATACAGAAGAATAGTTGGAAAGAGTAATAGGAGAAAAAAGAATTGAGATTAGAAGGGAAGAAAAAATATAAAGCAATAAAGAAGAAGGATAAAAATCCTTACTACCAGACATGTGCTTTAGTCAGTGGTCTCAATTCTTTCCTTACTGATTATCAATCCACATTCAAACACGTCCAGGGTAGGGGCATTTCAGATTTGAGTATGCCCTTAAATAGCTATATTTATGATACTGAAAAAGCTTTTATTTTCTGAAAGTGCAGGCTGCTTTCTTATCACCAGAGCTGCTAACAGCCTGCAGTTACTCATCAACATTAAATGTAGAAAATTTGCTACAGCTGTAATTAAGCTCTGGCTAGTATCTACATTAGCTGGTTGATCTTAATGTTAGCCACTCAGAGCTCTTTCGAAACTTATAATTAGTTGATAGAGAAATAAAATGACAACATTTTCTTATTAATGATATAACTTAAGTATCGTCACAAAGCCTCAAGGGACTTTAATCAAGGATTCCATGTATAGAAAGAAGCCCCTGGAAAGTTAGGTCACTTATAACTGCAATTCACAATCTTGCAGGAAAATGGCAAGATTATTCTTTGATGTGGACTTTGTTGGAACATTCCATCTCTACTGGAAAGGCCACTTGTTCATTATGTGGGAGAAATTGCTAAAGCAATGGTTCATTCATTCTATTCTCACTGGCCAAAGCATTTTGAGGAATCTTCTAAGATGCCTGGTCCCAGAGGACCTGCTTCTATGTGCCTTGATGATTCAACTTCCTTGGCCCCAGTTAATCACTCAGAAACATGTATCTTTAGTGGAATCTTAGCTTGTGACCTTTTTTGGACAAAGTCAAAATAAGTAATTTTGGAGCACACAATACTTTAGAAATTCGGGGGTCACCTGTTCCATCAGCAATCAAAATATAGAGAAAACAAAGCCTCGTTAAAAAACAATAAATTATTTTTCCTTAAAAAATAAATTATTGAACCAATATGTCATCAATGTAACAGACATAAATTAGAAGAGTTGAGAGGCATCATTTTCTTTGAGATTTAGGACCTCAATCTCTCTCCTCAGTGCCTCACTTCTTTAAAAAAACAAAAAATTTAAGAACTAAAAAGTCTAGGAAAGAAAGAGTAGGGTGAGAGGAAGACCAGTAGCTTAGAGGGTAGAAGAAAGGAGTAGGGAAGAAGACTTATATCATGGTTAAGTCTTCCATCATGCCATCAGTCAAATGCAGATGTGAAAGACAATCATAATGAAAAGTACAAACAGTCCATACACATAGATCCTAAGACCTGTAGAAAAATATGATATAAGATATTGTTTTAGCTATCTATTTATAGAAACTAAAACTCAAGGCTGTCAAGGGACTAACAGGCTGTTTTAGAGTTCAAAGAAGCAAAGCCGAACTAGAACCCAAAAGCCAAGGTCTGGAAACCAAGTAAAACTATGAAATCCTCTTCTTTTTCTCTTAAAAAGCATTGAAAGAGGGAAAAATTAACGCGTTTTATGGCAAACCATATACTTATGTACAATAATGCATACATAAGGGGTTTTGATCCAATTATCTGACAAACTGCCTCGATTTCTTCTGCTTGTTGACTCTGTATTTACTTCTATGCTTTGTCAATTATTTTATGTTTGTCGGTCTGTCTCCCAAATGGAACTTCAACTGCTTTAGGGAAATGCCTTTTTCTTTTATCCGTCTCAATCTCCTACAGTGGTCACTGTGATTGACTAGCATCCCACAGAATCACTAAAAATGCTTAACACCAATCTAACTTCTGCTTTTCCTTAGGTGAGAAAGAGTATCTGGAGTGCAACCCTCCTGACCCACAACAAATGTCACTAGGAAAAGTCTTCATTTGAAATATGAAAAAAAAAATTATTCTGTGACTTCTTTCATTTGTATTGCAGTAAATAAAACTTTTCAAAGCACTTTTATGGCTTCTATTTCATTTGAGTATTTGTTTCATGGATAGACCTCAAAGAACATTACAGCTACATATCTACCAAGCACCTCGCCTACCAATGAAAGTCACATCCTGAGTCTTGGTGCCTTTTGGCAAGCTGGTAATGGGTGATTCCTACTGCAGACAGGGAAGTCTCCATTCACAATCTCCCAGGCTGAAAAGCAACAGCAGTCAGCGTTGGAGAGAGACGGCGCTCAATTGACAAGTTATCTCAACTCTGACTGTAAAAATATCCAGCAGGTCAAAATATAGAACTTCCTAGTCCTTGTCGTGTTGAGGGAAGAGATCTCAGTGTCCTTCCCTGACCTCCTCCAGTAACGTGTCCTTAGTGTTTATAGCATCCTCCCCTCCTGACATTTCCTCATAATTTAGCATTCCCGGTAAGGCTGAAATGAAAGCTGAATTTTACACTGGAGGTAGGTCATGCTGACAGTGATAGCAACTGACAAGAGATTAAAAGGAAACAAAGATACAGTGTTGGAAAAGTCTCATCAAGGTCACCCACTCGTGATAAGGCAAGTGGATGCAGAGTGAGGGAGAACTAGAGGCTTATCACTTAGGAACCAGCGGGGACAACAACTGCATTATCTAATTATTCCTCTTCATTTCCACCTCCTCCAGCCTCCCACTTCTGCACACATGCTTTTAAGCCAGTCCATTATTTAAAAATTACCCTATGATAGCTCTCCTTATCAACACAAGGTACGGCTCCCTTTAAAGGCAGTGTCACCAGCAGTCCCAATCCTGCCAAGCAGAAGTGGCTGCTCCCCAGGGCCCTCAGCTCACCCTTTTACTACATATGGCATGTACATGTTTCTCCCCCTGAAACTGTGAACCCTTCACGTGTAACAAGCATGCCTTACTCATCTTTCTACCTACCCCCATGGTGACAGAATAAGCCAGCGATCCACTAAATTCGTGACTGTCCCCTAATACAGAGTTGCTGCTGGGAAGCTGTTACCGAGTAAGGGACTACATTTTCCAGCTCCGATCACATCTACACGTGGCTATCGGTCAAGAGTGAGCCAATGGGAAGTGAGCAGAAGGGATGCATTTCACCCTGAGGCTTTCATAAGGCATCATATCTCTAGCACCCATGTGGCCAACGCTCTTTGGCCTGCTGTCAGCTAGATGGATGCAGAGGCTGATGGGCACAAAGGAGCTGGCTGACCTATAAGATGGGAAAAACTTGGAAGCCTGAATAAATGCACTGAAGAAAGGTACTGTTGGTTGACCTGTAACAATGTATGGGACAATTACAAGAGGGAGAAATAAACTTCTATTTTAAAAAATAGAAAACATATATTTTTGGGTCTATTTGTTACCGTGGTGTACTCTAATTAATATATAAACTTAACACAGTGGCATATGTAAGCATTCAAGAGACGATGAATCACTGAGTAGGACATCTGCCCATTTGCCTATGGAAAAGCCTGAATATTTTGTACTTTTCCAGGAAAGATTAACTATGGATAATAGCTCATGAAATTATATGCAATAATTGTTATTAGGGAAATCTTCCCAGAATGCTATATGAAACAGACCAACGTGACTAGGGTCTTATTTAATCTTATAGTTGTTTCTTCAAATTCATAGATACACATTTAAATTTTTTTTTTTTTTACTGCGGGAGAATCTTGAGGTTGTCATAGCAACAAGTTAAAGCAACAGAGTGTATGTGATGTACTAGGATGCTTGGTGCTAGCCAGCCAAAAAAATAAAATGATTATATCACATAGAAAACCATACTAAGGGCTATGGTGTGATAGTCAACAATTTGTCCTTCACCTTCTAGTAACCACAATTTGTTTATTTATTATTTTATGCTATTTTAGTTTTATTTCAGCACATTATGGGGTACAAACATACAGGTTACATATATTGTCTTTGTACCACCTGAGTCACAGCTTCAAGTGTGCCCACCCACAGACAGTGCACACTGCACCCATTTGGTGTGAGAATACCCACCCCCCCCACCTGCCTGACACCCGATGAATGTGTAATAATACACTGATTAGTTAAAAATGTTGATAATATTGCCAGTTCTGGAAGGAAATGAATTTTAGAATAAAAATCATTACCCTAATTACCTTATCACCACCCCCCAGGGTGAGGATATATATGTGTGTGTATGTGTGTGTGTGTGTGTATGTGTGTGTATAAATAAAAACAGTCATGTGTCACATAATGATGTTTCAGTCAACAGTGGACTACATATACAATGGTAGTCCCATAAGATTATAACAGAGCAAAAAATTCCTATTGCCTAATGATGTCATAGCAATAATAATGTCGTAGCACAACACATTACCTTTTCCATGTTTAGATATGCTTAGATACACAAATACTTACCATTGTGTTACAGTTGCCTACGGTACTTAGTACAGTAACATGCCGTAGAGGTTTGTAATCTAGGAGCAATAGTCCACACCAGGTAGCCTAGGTGTGTAGCAGGCTTTACCACCTAGGTTTGTGTAGGTACACTCAACGATGTTCCCACAACAATGAAATCACCTACTGATGCATTTCTCAGAATATACCCTCATCGTTAAGTGGTGCATGACTCTATATATGTATGCATGTGGATGTGTGCGTATACATATGTATATATATGTGTGTGTGTATATATGTGTGTGTGTGTGTGTGTGTGTGTGTGTGTGTGTGTGTGTGTAGACAGAGAGAGAGATTGGACCTACACAAGTAAAATCTGATAGACTTGATGAATTGAGGAGACACTAAGTTCAAAGTAAACAATCCAATTCAATTGTTCCTGAGCAGAAGTTCTGGAACAAATTTCTTAAGTAATTACCCCAACTCTCTGATTTACTTTACCAGGTAAACAGAGCCTTTATTGATCCCTTCTCTGCAGACCAGAAGCCTATTTTTTGCAACATATTTGCTACTCATTCAAGTGATCATCATTCTCTTGTGGAAAATTCAACATTCCAAGCAGGGCTCTCCTCCCTTCCCCAGGGATATTATTCTCTCTGAGTGCCTCAAGGCATCTGCAAGCACCTATACCTGTCTTGAGACAACACAAACAGCAAGTAACTTGGATCATGATGCAGGATCCAGAATCAGAGATGTGGCCAGCCAGAGTAGGGTAGTTTGGCGAGTAAGCACAAGTTGGGAAGACTAATAGTCCTAGCTGTTCTTGGAATGGGTATAAAAGCGTAAAGAAAAAAATATCCCAGTTTCTTTTCTCACTAAAGCCCTAGATCAGGCGTCCTCAAACTACGGCCCGCCTAGGACATTTATCCAGCCCGCCGGGTGTTTTTGCCGCCGCTGCCTGTCCTGCTTAGCAGCCAACTCGTCCAGGGCCCACAGTGCGCACTCTCCAACGGTCTGAGCGACAGTGAACTGGCCCCCTGTTTAAAAAGTCTGAGGATCCCTGCCCTAGATGGTAATTCAGGGACACTTTCAACTCTAGATAGGGAAAAAAAAAAAAAAAAGAAAAGAAAAAGACAGAAGATGGCATCCCCACTTTTAGTCCAGTGTCCCTTTTCCTCTCCATCTCATCCTGTCGTTTCTGTTTATATTCGCTGATTGTACAATTTCTTTTCCAGCCCCCTTTGCTTCATTCAGAAACTATATTGACCAACTTCCTGGAGAGGAAACCCAAGCTTCGAGAGTCCCTTCCATCACTGGGACCATGGGAGCCATGGAGGGAAGAGACCCTGAGAGAAGTCGTTACCATATTGAGAAACATGACACAAAGGGTGCAGACCCTGGCCCCCGCCTGCATTGGTACAAACCATTTCAAGGCAGAACAAAAAGGCATATGCAAACGCAGAGAGGAATTGAATTCAGTCACAATGTCAGATGGTCCCAAGCGGTGCCCCCAACTGCTCCTGGGCCAAACCAGGGTCAAAGGCATCTGACGTGGCTCAGCAGACAGAGGAGATCAATAATGCTAAAGAGTAGAGTCTGTAGGAAGGAACAAACCATTGCAAATAGACAAAGTGGTCTCTGTGCTCAGGACTCCTCATGGAAGCCTCGCATGTGCCGTATTGACATTAGCGCAGGGACACACCCCCTCCGAGGGAGGGGAGAATGAGCCGGAGAGGTAGGGAGAGAAATAGCAGGAGCCAGGGGTGATAGCACAGGATTGCATCCTCTTCAGCTGGGGAGTCCCAAATAGTTTGGTGCCCATCTGGCCAATCAAGGAGAAAACATGGAGGATATAAACTAGTTTTAGAATCACTAGGGATAAACTATACCTCAGTCTCAAAAGAAACCAGAAAGTGGATATGTGAAGTTAATAGGAGAATAAACAGGAAGCTAACTTTATTTAATGACTTATATTTATGAAGTACTTACTCCATAAGTCAGACACATTTTGCTAATAAGGAAGTTGAGGTCCAGAGAGGTTAAGTCACATTTCCAATATTATAAGATGTAAGGGGTAGAGCCAGGACCAGACAGTGGTCTTAACCACAGTGTCACCCCTTACGAGGCTCATTTGTAAATACACTGAAACATGTTTCTCAAGGTGTTTCTCTTCCTTATGGTCTTCACCATGTGAAGGGCTCATTGATATGCACTTGATCTCCCTAGATTCCTAGAAATAAGAAAAACCTGTCTCTAAAGGTGAGTGAGGTATCTGGGTGTAAGGTAGAGGAATAAAACAACAGATTATAGAGAAATGCAGCCAACACAGAGATTGAAGCCCAGTACTATGCCATTTACTTCCCTTGGCTAAGACCGCTCAGAGGAAATTGTGCTGTTAAGTTAAAGCAATAAACTGGAGAATTCTACACCGAGTTGCTTAAACCTCTATGTTTTTGTTGTTGCTGTTGAGTAGAAACAACACATCACTGTGAGAGCTTTCACTGATAAAAAGAAGAACAATATAGGAGGCAGAGAACTGCCTGGCAGGCAGTAAGTTCTGTATTGGGAGCATGCTCTCGGGGCACTTCTGCTTTTTCTAGAGGCAAAATGGCCTGAGTCTCCCCAAACTTTCTGACCCATTTCACAGATGCTTCTCCACTGGTAAAAGTGGAAAAATTATAAATGACCAATACCCACTTTGTTTTACATGTAGTTGGAAATTACTTTTCTGCCTTATGAAGGAAGGAAACTGATTTCCCAAGCAGGTATCTCCTACACTAGGAGATTTATACACACCTTATCTCGCTGACTTCCCACAACAGCCTTTGGAGGGAGCACACACCTGCCTTTCCAGATGATGGAGCTGGAGTCAGAGTGATCGATTTGCCTAGAGCCACGACCTATGTGCTAGCACAGGAATTCAAGTCCATGGTCTTGGGACTTTCAAAGTCTGTACTCTTTCCTCTACTCTCTTCCTTGGTCCTCTTTAATGATTTAGGTCCTTGCCACACCTCTGGGTTATCATTTCAATGTTCAGCATGTCAAAGTTCAATAGAGTAGAAAGTAGAAATGATTAGGCTGAAAAACTGTACCGAAATAAATGTATATTATAGAAGGTGATTCTTTGTCTAAACTCTTAAACTAATTGGTTTGCTTCTCTTTTATCTCTTTCAACTGAAGCTGAAATATAGGAAAAAAATCCTTCCAATTGCTTGAAAGTTTGAGTTAGTTGGTTCCAGATTTCCAGAAACATAAAGAGAAGCATCTCATGTCAAAAGAAGCTTTGCTGGATGATGAATAATTGGGAAAGGACCTGAGATGGGGGGGGGGGAGGGAAGGCATTCACTGCTTCTGCCACCTCTGGGAAACAGATGAAAAGATAAGAACATTGCCCTGGAAGCCATCTAGACCCAAATGAGAATCCTGGATCCACCACTGGGCAAACTTGAGCAAGACATTTTACTTCCCTGAGCCTTTTTCTTGTCATCTTTATAATCAGAACGATGCTACCAACCTCAAAGTGTTGTTATGGGGACCAAATGAGATGATCTATACAGAATGCCAAACATCATGCCTGGCACAGATACACACTCAGTAAAACTTAGTTTCTTTCCCGATCCCTTCTGGTATAGCTGTTTATTGACATAGCTGTTTTTAAAAATTTTTTTTTACTTTTTATTGACACATAATAGTTGCACATACTTATAAGGTACATCATGACATTTCAATACATACAATGTATAGTGATCAGATCAGGCTAATTGTCATTTCCATCTTCACAAATGGTTACCATTTCTTTGTGTTGGGAACATTCAATATTCTCTCTTCTAGCTATCTGAAAATATATAATATAGTATTGTTAACTATAGACATCCTAGAGTGCTATAGAATGCCATAACTATCTTTCCTATCTAGCGGGTACAGTCAATATGTAGAAAGGTATGGAGAGTCCTCAACAAGCTATGATCCAGCAATCCCACTACTGGGTATCTAACCAAAGGAAAGGAAATCAACATCGAAGAGACATCTGCACCCCCATCTGCAGCACTATTCACAATAGCCATGACGTGGAACCAACCCAAGTGGTCCAAGAACAGATGAGTGAATAAAGAAACTGTGGTGTATATACACAATGGAATACTATTCAGCCACAAAAAGAATGAAATCTTGTCATTTGTAGCAAAATGGATGAAAGCCTGGAAGACATTATGTTAAGTGAAATAAGCTAGGAATGGAAAGTTAAGCCCCACATGTTCTCACTCATGTGTGGAAGCTAAAAGTGTTGATCTCATAGGAGTAAAGAGTAGGACAGAAGTTATTAGAGTTTGGGAAGGGTGGGGAAGGTGGGCATAGGGAGAGATTTGTTAAAGGATAAAGCTGTTTATTATACTTGGATAAGACAGGGTGAAGACATGTGCAGTGCCCACCATAGTCCAGGGAAGAGTCCACCTAGGAGGAAAAGAAGTATCAATTTTTTTGATTTTCTCTTTCTGCAGTTTTAATGGGCTGGAGGAAGAGGCAATTTGTGGCCTTGTCATTTACGACCATGGTTACACAGGTATTCACGGCTTGGAAGGTGGCATTTCTAACAAAGACCGCCTGACAATTGTAAGGCCAGATGATTACTGTACTACTATTTGTTGTGTTGGGTAACAGATCTCCATATTGTGTCATTCAGTCTCTCACAACTGCCTGGATCCCACAGATGGTGTCTCCGCTTTTATACTGCCCTAGTTTCCCAGAATTTCCACATCTCCAGGGCCATTACCGCCTCCTAACTCGCTCACACTTATGCTATTATGCTATTATCCTCTACCCAGCACTGCCTGTTTTATTTTCTACTTTCTGCCACAATATTATGGCCCTGAGTTGCAGCCTCTCAGATAGTGTCTGTCTGCTTGCTGTTTGTGTACTTTGCCGGGGAGAAGGGAGCTGCGGAGGATCCATTTGTATGCACAGCATCAGAGGAGAGACAAGACAATGCCAAGGCATTTCCGGAAGCAGGAGGCATCCTCGTGGGAGGCGGCAGGCAGAGGAAGAGGTAGAGCACTCCAGCTAAAATAATTAAAGCCCACAGTTTCAAGTCGCCATATACCCTGATAAACAATCCAAACTGAAAGGGAAAATTAGCAATTAGCTGGTAAATTGTTTTTACATTCATTCCCCTTTAAAAGAAAATCACTTTGGAGTATTAATATCAAGAGTGACTGCCTACGCAGAATTCTCTGCCTCTATATTACAGCCACATTTGTGTATAGACTGAATAGGATAGAATTCAAGGTTTGTTTGCATCCTGCCCCAGGCTCAAATTACAGCTTGATTTTGAAATATTAGTTATGTCACATGGGTTTTATGATCTTAGTTCTACAACTAATCTACCAGATTACTCAATGCCTTTGAGCCTCCATTTACTCATCTACACATTGGGAATAATACTGGCTATTTTGCATGGCTTTAGGGAGGATAAATGAAACATATATAAGCTTACCGTATCATGCCTGACCCATAATGAGACCAAGTGATGTTTCTTTATCCGCCTCTCCCTTTCCTTCTTTTAACACTCAATTTGGTCACCAATCCATCAGTTCACGGCCAATTAATTATTCTACAACTCCAATGGCCTGTCTTCCCAGCTAAACTGAAGTTTCCATGAGGCTGGATTCATCCCATCTTACTCAGCAGAGGGACTCAGACTAAAGGCTCAACAAATATTAGTGGATTTAGGGGAAAGTGTTGTGTAGTATAAACCTACACAACAATTGGTGAGTTCAAAGGAAGAGAAAATCACAGTTTTTTAAATTAGATTTTTTTTTTGGCCACACTCTCATACAAATTACTATTAATACAACCCTCTTCAAAAATAATCTGTCTCCATTTTATATACAAAAGAGTAGAGAGAGGGGGGCGGGGGAAGAGAAAGAAAGAAAAAGAGAAAAAGTAAGAAAGAAGATAACCTCTAGAAGCTTCCTATGCCAAACAACAGTCTCTGGCCACCCATCTTAACCAGAATGTTCATAGAAAACAAATCAGTTGAACTACTAGCCACTCCTAAAAATAATTAAGAAGGAAAATGTGATTTTGGAAAAGAGGGAGGGGAGAACTTCGGTCTCCCATAGCTAAACAGAAATAACACTGAATTCTCTGACATTTTAATGTTATCAGGGTTACTGTAACATTGCAATGATGAAACAGATTGAAAGTTGACAGTGTATCCTTGCTGAATTCTCAAGCACATCATAATCAGACATCATCTTTCCTTACTGAGCACCTACTAAGTGTTCACAGCCCAGCAGCCCCGAAACTAATTCGGATCAGCTTCGCCCCTGTGAGATGAAGTTTGAGCCATGCATAATAAAGTCTGAATCAATTTGAGAAGGAAGGAACAAGCAAGCCGCCTCAAAAGGAAGGAAAAGAGCGCCAGCCTTCCTTCTGGGAGGGACGACGTCTCGACTTCTCCTGAAAGGAAGTCTTAAGTGTGGACCCAGGTGCTGGGGAGGGGGGCCTGGTGGGCCGGGGGAGATAAAAGGCTTTCTGGAGGCCCTCTGACCCCAGCCATCCCACGGGAAATGAGCAGGGAGGCTGCTGCCTGGCAGACAAGCAGGTGTGCCCCCGAGACGCCGCAGAGATTAGCTGGGGCTTAGCCAAACCTCTGCAGGAGGCAAATCTCTCCTGGCTCTCTCCGGAGACCTTGGTGCTCCCCTGGCCTCAAATAAGCCAGGTGCAGAATGGACGTCACCTTGGCCTTTTGTGACTCTAGGGCCCCAGAGCGGGAATCTGGACACCGTCACACTTACCAGGGCCCCATTGAGAGTAAGTTTTTAAAGAGTACATTTAGAAAAAGGAAAAGAGGGAATAAAAAATGATTCAAGGCAGGAGCACAGATAGATGAAGCTTCATTTACGTTTGGACCTTTGTCTTTGGAGCAATTGTTTGCCACCTCGATTGGACCAGAAACTGCTTTTTTTCTCTAGAAAACATGGCTTCTGAGAAAAATAGATGGTATTTGCTCTTCTGCAAAGGCACAAAACAGAAGACTCAAAGGTTGAGAGCTCCCTTTCTCAGAAACCCTAAGTGAAGGATGCAAATCAGCAACTTCCACAGAGGGAGGAGGGGAAGCAGGTCCCTGTCAGTGCAGAATGGGTCAGCTTTGCTCTATGGCAGGGTCTGGTGATGCGGGGGAAAGAGCACTGGCTTTAGGTCCAGCAGATATGCATTGCAATCCTGATTCTGCTATGTCTCAGCTGTGTGACTTTAAACAGGTATCTTAACCTCTCTGATCATTAATAACCCCATCCTAAGATAAGCCTATCAATGGTTCCTTCATAGAGCTGTTTGAGCACTAATAAGATAGTTTACATAAACATCTGGCATAGTAACTAGCACATAGAAGGTGCTCCCTAAAAGTTAGTTCCTTTACTTTCCCCCTCTTTCAACAATGCAGTCATTATATATGTGTGTGTGTGTGTGCGTGTGTGTGTGTGTATATATGTGTGTGTGTGTGTGTGTATATATGTGTGTGTGTGTGTGTGTATATATATATATATATATATGTATATATATATATATATAAAACAATAGGTAAAATCTTCACTATGTGGACTTGTAGAAACCTATTCTCAGCAAGGATAAGTCACCTGCCCAAACCTCATTCAGATAGAAAGAGCAGAAGTCAGAACACAGATCTTCCTGATGCCCTTGCTAGGTCCTGCTGTTGGATTGACTCCATAAAGATGGCCCAATACTCAGTCTCAGAAAGGTCCAATAATGGCCATAGCAGAAGAGAGACCTCAGAATCAGACATCGGTGTACCCCAGGTGACCTGCTGCCGGGGTGTCTTTCAGGGAGATGGTAGCTGTAACTGTCTCTCAAACATGATTGAAACTTGCCCAGAAAACAAGTGGGACATATGGAGTTTTGGTGGGGGTGGTGGAGTGGGAAGGTGGGGTGGGTGGTGCTCCTAGTTTTAACGAATAGTGGAACCAAGAGTTCTTTTATCTTTTGAACTGGTTGTGCCCCACATGTATATAAGTACAAGACAATTCACTCTAGAATGGCAGAAAATATGGAGAAGATGTCCTTGATTCAATAACAACAACAACAAAAACAATAGTAATTTTATCTCATTTTCAAAGCCCCCTGACCTCTCAACCAGCATTTACGGCCAAAGCAGGAATGTAACTCCAGTGACCGATTCACAGACTTCCCCCTACCTAACTCTCCTGGTCATTTCCGTGGAAGGAAGTTTCTCTTTGAGAGGCCAGAATATGGTAAATGTTGTCTTTGTTTCTTCCCAGAAGTGGTTGAATTTCTACTTGAATTGTCCTGTCACCAATACCTAAACTCTTATAATTTTACAACTAGAAGAAATCGTGTACGTGTTCTAATTTTCCCCTCTTATTTTGTAAATGCAGTAATTGAGGGAGGCTCAGCGATATGGAATAACTTACCCAAGGACAAGAAACTAACTTGGCCAGCTCGCTACCCTACACTTCACTCGGGGTCCTAGGCACCCACGTGGATGGAAGAAACAACCTCCTTGTGTAATCACTGTTACCCCACAGAGCCAACTGTGCGCAGAGCCCATGATGAAGGCACTCAAGGACAAGTGTGATAGAAGCACAATTACTATGACAAATACCTAAATATTCCATTAAACATCCTCAGGAAAAAGTAAATAAATTCAGTGCCAAAAAGCCCTTGAACGCTTCGAAAGCAGTGTTCCCTTTTTAATTCAGGGATTTCTTTATGGTCCCTCAAGGCAGTTAAAAATTTTGAAACTGCTATAATTATCATGGAGCTGGCAGATCACTAAATGTATAATATTGGGTTTATTCTCATTATATCTGATAAAGTTATTTCATTCAACTATAATTAACTGAGCACTTACTACATGCTGGGTATATATCCTAAGTGCTAAGAATACAACGATGTCTCTCTGCTCAATAAATTCAATTCAGGGAGGGGTAAACAGGTACCACACAATGCATATCAAAAACCTAAATGTAAGACCTGAAGTATAAAACTACAAAAAATCTTGGAAGAAAATATAGAAGAAAAGTTTTGTGACATTGGATTTGGCAAAGATTTCTTGGATATAATACCAAAAGCATGGGCAGCAAAAGAAAAAAGTAGATAAACTGAACTGCATCAAAATTAAAAACTTTGTGCATTAAAGGATGCAAGTGACATAGTGAAAATACAACTTACTGAATGGAAGAAATCATAGATCTGACTGGATTTGCAAATCATAGACCCAATAAAGGATCCAGAATATATAAAGAAATGCTACTATTCAACAACAAAAAAACAACATGATTCAAAAATGGATGAAGGACTTGAAGAGACATTTCTTCAAAGGAACCAATAAGCACAGGAAAAATAACATCACTAATCATTAAAGAAATGCAAATCAAAACAACAATGAGGTGCCACTTCACACCTATTAGGATAGCTACTAATGGGGGGAAAAACGCCCAGAAAATAACAAGTGCCAATGAAGATGTGTAAAAACTGGAATCCTCAGTGGAATGTACAATGGTGCCACTACTATGAAAAAAAAATGTGATAATGCCTCAAAAAATTAAAAATGGAATTACTACCTGATCTTTTAATTCTAGTTCTGGGTATGTGCCTACAGGAATTGAAAGCAGGGACTTAGGGAGCTATATAAAACATTATAAGCCTTAATAGCCAAAAGGTAAAAGCAGAACAAGTGTCCCTGGATGGATGAATGAATAAATAAAATGTGGCATATACAAACAGTGGAATATTATTTGGCCTTAAAGGAGAAATAAATTCAAGCATATGCTACAATATGGATGAACCTAGAGAACATTATGCTAAGTGACATAAACTAGTCACAAAACAACAAACACTGTATGAACCCACTTATGTGGGGTACCTAGAGTTCAAATTCATAGAAATAGAAAGTAGAATGGTGGCTGCCAGGAGCTGGGAGAGGGAGGAATGGGGAGTTGTTGTTTAGTAGGTTTAATAGTTTTGGTTTTACAAGATGGAAAGAGTTCTGTGGATGGATAGTGGTGATGGTGACACAACAGTGTGAATGCACTTAGTAAGACTACTATCCTGTACACTTAAAAATGGTTAAAGTGGTAATTTTTATGTTATGTATATTTTACAAATTTTTTTTTAAAATACAGGCACTACAATTGCCATCATCAGTAAACTTGCCAGGAGCTAATTTGGATCCCCAATGCCCTAGCCAGCACTTTAAGGGACCATGGTGGATGGAAACCCACTCAAAAAGAAATCTTGAGATTCTGTGTGAAAGTGTGATATGCCCAGAGAAGAACAGAAAAGGCCTTGTTGAAAAAGCTGGTAAACTTCAGAGTCCTATCTAGTCTTTCTTGGAGGCCATAAACTTCACTAGAGCTTTATAAAGCCCGTAATGCTACATTTGTCCATTAACAAACTATTTTAAATGCCATTTCATGTCTAGAGAATATTAGGGCAGACAAACATGTTATAAACCATTAACTTTTGCTTTTGACTGTTGACCGGTTACTTCCCCTGGCTTCTGGCAGGGCCATGGGGACTCTTCACCAGGCACACGGGATCTCTGTAGTAATTTGGTACATTTTAGAAACCAATGTTACACTTGCTGGTAAGGACTTACTGGTTGTATTTCATCTACGAGATACTCTAGATCCCAGTTTCTCTTTAGTAGTGGAGATTTCCTGTAGTGCCAAAGTCTTGGAAAGATGAGAACAATTGGATGTGGAACACCAGAGTCTCCACTGAGAGTGAATACAAGAAAGACAAATTACCTGCGGTAAAGATGAAATCATTTCCCCATGACCCCAACATTCATAGATGTCATCTAACATATTGGTCCTCTTAAAAAGATGCACCTTTATTCAGAGAATTAAACAAGCTCCCCTTTTATGTCATCTTTACAGAAATACAGGGGTTTACAGAAATAAGATACAGCCTGTGCATTCAATAACCTTAAATCCTGGAGCATGAGAAAACATTAAAGAATAAATTACAATATCATAAGATAGGATATATTTGGAATTTTTCTGCATAAGCTAAATAAAGTGCATACACCTATCCTCACACCACTTTCAGGTAAGACAGCCAAAGCCCACAGAAACAAAAGGTGAATCAATAGCACCACTCCATGCGTTTTGCTTGATGAAGTGGCTTCCTTGAATCCATGTTCCCTGGTGCCTAGCGTGCCCCTCGCAAGATGCCCGGCCTCTGTCTGGACTTGGTGAGAGCCAGCAGCTGAGGCTGAGATCACAGACTCCCGTCTCTATTCAAGCCCGAGAGCCTTCCAAAGAGGAAACCCTCCCTGTCCCCTGGCTGCAGAATGTGCGGCCATACCTTTGATCAGAAAGGCAAGCAGCCAGCGAATGCAAATGGCAAATCCATCAGCACCATTATCCAAACTGCAAGGTTGGCAGTGTTGTCTTCACGAATTAAAAATGACACATCACCATGATTATACACGGCTCTGATAGACCTCACTGCCTGATATGCTGGTTCAGCCTAATTCCCAGACTGTTTCAGACACCCAAACAAATTAACACATGTTCCCTGATGATACAAAATTGTGTCATTCTGTGTGTGTGTGTGTGTGTGTGTGTGCGTGTGTAAGAACCTCCATACGACCACATCATCACTAATTAAATATTTATCAGACTTCCACTGACCTATGAAAGGCATCGCCAGCCCTTGGAGCCTCAGCTCTGGCTATGTTTAAAAGCCGGCTCCCAGCCTCAGCCAGGGGAACGCACTAAACCTCAATGAAGAGCTCTCGCTATCTTTTGTACTGGATCCATACCCCAGGCTGAATGAAGCTTTTAGAACCAGCAAGAACCAGATGGCCCTCCAAGATCATTTTCGAATGTTTGGATCTGAGTCATTTGTATGTGGAAGCCTTCACAAAATAGCAATCTGGGGAACATGCTCCAGGCCGAGTCCAGCTTTCCAGACAGCCCATCTTTGCCTACAATTGAGAAGACAAGCACAATATTGTAGGGTTCCACAAAAATATTGCAGCACTGATCTATATGTGTAGCATCAAATACATGAAGTGTCCCCATCAGGCTGTCGCTACAATGGTAGTTTGCCACAACTCCTCCTCCTGCTCCCCCCAATTAATTTTCTTTTCTCTGATGCACCTATAAATTCTCTCCTAGCACAGGCATAAAGCCAGCTTTGTGAATCAGCCAGCAGAAGGTACTACAATACTAGTGCAATAATCCAAATCACAGCATATTCACAGCTGAAAAAGATTTAGACTAATTAAAATGGGCTTAAGTTGTATTATGTGCTAGGCACTCCTAGCCAAGAAGAGGAGGGCTGTGAGACAGAGAGATGGAACCAAAACTGGTAGGCAGGGCCTGCTCATCTGAGGAAGTGGTAAGGCAGAGTATGGGTCCAGGGTCACGAGTCAAGGGAGTGAGGCAAACCAAGGTTCAAAAGTCGAAAGGATTAAACTTAAGAGGTCAACTGCTTCTAGGTATCCACCCTTGAGAAAAGAAAACTTAGGTTCACACAAATATCTGAAATGGATATTTATGGCAGTTCTATTTATAATCACCCCACATTGAGATCAGTCCAAATATCCTTTAAACAGTGAAGGGATAAACCAAGTGTGGTATATCCACACAATGGAATACTACTCAGAAATAAAAAAGGACAAATTCTTGATATATACAATAGCACGGATGAATCTCAAAGGCAGTATGTTGAGTGGGAGAAGCCATTCTCTAAAAGAAAGCTACATTCACATGATTCCATTTTTATGACATTCTTAACAGATCAGCACTTGCCAGGAATTAGGGGTGAAGAGATAATATGACTATAAAGAAATAGCATGAACGAGTTTTTTGGAGTGATCGAACTGTTTTGTATCTTGCTTTTCATGATGATGACATGAATCTATACATAAGTTAAATTCATAGAACTGTACACCAAAAAAAATGAAGTTCACTGTTTCACCTTAATAAAAAATTGTTTCATTAATGGTATGTTAATACAAAACTTAAAAATTTTAAAGAAAAAATCATTCATTAAAACAAAACAGCTCAAGCTGAAGGACCAGAGGAGCCACCTGGACCCATGTGGTGGTGATGGAGCCAGGAGTCCACCACTCAAGGTTGGTGCAGGACCAGAGCCTGTGCACCCTCGGGCACCAACATCCATGATCATGTATAACAGCCTCATGTTCATCCTAGGACATAGCATCCATGATCATGTAGAAGAGCCTCAAGTTCATCCTAGGACATAGCATCCATGATCATGTAGAAGAGCCTCAAGTTCATCCTAGGACATAGCATCCATGATCATGTAGAAGAGCCTCATGTTAATCCTAGGACATAGCATCCATGATCATGTAGAACAGCCTCAAGTTCATCCTAGGACCCAACATCCATGATCATGTAGAACAGCCTCAAGTTCATCCTAGGACTCAACATCCATGATCATGTACAACAGCCTCAAGTTCATCCTAGGACCCAACATCCATGATCATGTAGAACAGCCTCAAGTTCATCCTAGGACCCAACATCCATGATCATGTAGAACAGCCTCAAGTTCATCCTAGGACTCAACATCCATGATCATGTAGAACAGCCTCAAGTTCATCCTAGGACCCAACATCTATGATCATGTAGAAGAGCCTCAGTTCATCCTAGGACCCAACATCCATGATCATGTATAACAGCCTCAAGTTCATCCTAGGACCCAACATCCATGATCATGTAGAACAACCTCATTTTCATCCTATGATCCATAATCTACAATCATGCAGAACAGCCTCAAGTTCATCCTAGGACCCAGAATCTATGATCGTGTAGAACATCCTCAAGTTTATTCTTCCTCTCACTTTTGGTAAGAATAGTCAGCTTTGGGCAGGGGTTTAGTTGAAAGGGAAAGTGGCAAACAAACACTAGATAAATCTAATCTAACCCTCTCATTTATAGATGTGGAGCCTGGGAGAGCAAGGTAGTGTGAGTCCTCAAAATTACACAGTTTGTGGGGGGCTCCAGGGGTCCTGCATGCCAGCCCTGAACCTTATCACCATGCCTTGCTTGCATCCCTTCCTCATCCAGCTCTCTAGTCAGGGATGGTATTAATATTTCTTCTCATCTGTACTAAGCAGGTGAGACTGTGATTTACATATCAAAGATAGCAGGACAAACAAAGGTGACTCTGTAGTATCCCATCATAATCCACTGAAAAATGTACTACCTCCCTTAACCTTTTATATGTTGTTATTGTTTTTCTTTTCACAGATGAATTGCTCATTAATTCCGGTGTCTGATTCCTTTATCAGCCTTCTCTTATTCAAGTTATTAAATGCAATTATTAGACAGCTGATTGAAAAAAAGTCAAAAAGTTTTTATCTATGAAATTGCCCCTTATGCCTATGCATGTTTTCTTATTTCCATCTAACTTTGGAAAGCTCATAAGAGAAAGGTCTGCCTTACACTTTGCATATGTGGCTCTCTCAGATTGAATGGTATATATGAGGAGAGTCCTGGTTGAGAAGTTGAGATCTAGGTATTGATCCAGCTCTGCTAATAATTGGATGTGAGATTTTAGGTAAGTCTCTTCCTTTGTTTGAGAATCTATTTTCAGGACCCATCCCAGCCAAAAGGGATATAAAATAATTAAGAAAAAACCCTGTCTTTAGGCCGGGCGCTGTGGCTCACGCCTGTAATCCTAGCTCTTGGGAGGCCGAGGCGGGCGGATTGCTCAAGGTCAGGAGTTCAAAACCAGCCTGAGCAAGAGCGAGACCCCGTCTCTACTATAAATAGAAAGAAATTAATTGGCCAACTGATATATATATAAAAAATTAGCCGGGCATGGTGGCGCATGCCTGTAGTCCCAGCTACTTGGGAGGCTGAGGCAGAAGGATCACTCGAGCCCAGGAGTTTGAGGTTGCTGTGAGCTAGGACGCCACGGCACTCACTCTAGCCTGGGCAACAAAGCGAGACTCTGTCTCAAAAAAAAAAAAAAAACAAAACAAAACAAAAAAAAAACCCTGTCTTTAAGGACACACAACCTAATGGATTAGAACAAGAATCAAGAATTAAAGGATCTAGATTCCAGGCACACTGTTCCACTTGGAACCACTTGGGCCATTTGTTTAACCCCTCTGCACTTATTTCTTCATCTATAAGTTGTGAATAATAATGGCTTCTGCTAGGAGTGAAGAATAAATAGGAGTATATTAGTTTTTATTATTAAATCATCAATATTACTTTCCTGCTCTCTTGAAACAGCACTTTTTTTTTTTCTCACACCAATACCTTTTGGTAAATGATCTCCATTTTTAGTTTTCTCATCTCATGAAGTTGAATTTACTACTAATTCTCTGAGATGCAACTCAAAGCCTTAGTTCCACTTCTCCAAGAAGATGTATTTGTCTGCTCCAGCCAACACAGATCTCTTTTGCCTGTGGTTTTCTGTTGCCTTCATTTAACTTTTACACGGTATTTCCTATTACTTCACAATTGACTTGAGTATGTATGGTTGTAAGCTTTCCTGACCTCCAGCTTTTTATGTTACCAACTGCCTATAGGGATCTCAAATCCTACCTGTATCTAGTGGAACCCTAATCTTGTCCAAAGAACCTATTCCTCTTGTTGACCTTAGCTCAGTTAGTAGTATCTCAGTCACTTCAACTAAACACCTAAGTATTTATCATGTTTCCTCTCCATCACAGCCTTCTCTAGTCTATCTTATTTAATTACAACTATACAGCTCTCAAATCTATCCTCCATCATCTCCATTGTCACAGCCTTACTGGAACATCTCTTGGCTACATTAATGCAATGGGAGAGGGAAGAAAGTATCACTGAGCAAGCTTTTTCAAAATGTCCTTGCTTATCTTCTTATTACCTGATATCACATCAGAAACTTGGTTGAGAGGAAAGACAGAAGACTGAGGAAAAAAACCAGGCTTGTGTATTTTGCAAAAGCATCCCAGGTTATTCTGGTAGATTGTCTGTCCCTGTTGAGAACCACTGTCTTAATCTTTCTCCTCTCCAATCCTTTCCTCCTCCACACCCCAAGTTACTTTTCAAAACTTCCAACCAAGTAATAAGGGCTCCTCATGGCTTTTCAATAACAGACAAATGAACATATATTCCTCAACCTGGCTTTCATGTTCTGCTCCAGGCCACTTTCCTGATCTTGTTTCCTCCAATTCCTTCCATGCCTATAGGTCCCGGCCAAACTAAAGTAGACTTTGTTCCCCTAAATACACCACAGCCTTTCAGAAACCCATGCCTTGGTTCATGCCATCTCACCCTCCTGGAATTCCCTCCTGTTCTCATCTCATTCTCCTTACCTGGGAGAATTCCACTTAATTTTCAATGCTCAGATCAAATGCCACCTTCTCCATGAAGTCTTTACCAATCCCTATGTTTTTCCAGGTGGAATCAGCTGCTTCCTCCTCTACATCTTCATATCACTCTATTCGTGGTGCTAATACACTGATGGGTGGCTTGGGTAGGTGACCTTTCTTGATTTCCTCCAAAATGACAGGGGGTCCTCCTTTGGTCTCCTAAATAATTTTTTATGCCTCTGTTATAGTCTACACCGTATTCTACTCTGCATGTATGTGGCATGTTTCATAACCTGTTTGTCTCTTAAATTAGACCATAATGCCCCTCAAAGATAGATACCAATTTATCCTTATTTTAATCCTTGGTATTAAGCAAAGGTCTCAGAGTTTTAATGGGCACCAGATAAACAATTCTTCAGGCAAGATGCAGATTAGACATCATCTCCTTAGGAAGCCTTTCCCAGTCCTAAGAAGTGACAGTAAGCTGCATCTGTTGTAACAGCACCCCACACATAGAACATTTTATTGAAATTACCTGCTTATGAGTCCATATCCTCCACTAGACTACAAGCCCCTTCTGGGCAGGAGCCACGTTTTTATCTGTCTCTTACCTGTGGCACATTGCACAGTGCCTGACAGTTCTATTCTTCAATGTTCTGGAACAACTAAACTGAATGTACTGTCGTTTCCTTATAGATGATAAAATCTCCAAGCACACTTACTGCATCTTTTACCACTCTAACGTTTTCAACAACATCTCCTCCAGCCCTGGACTGAGAGCAAACATTCAACAAATATTCGCCAACTGACAAATTTTTATTGAATATTCCTGAACAAGTAAGTGTAGGTCTGCCTATGAGAGCATGTGGCTTTTCCTCTTAGCTGTGCCCCACGAAAGGAAGGATTTAGTCTTCTGGTAACTGTACCCCAATGCTATTTGTTGTCATGTATATATCCTGATATTTCAGCATGATTAGTCAAGTCTCTAGGAAAGTTGGATCCGTCACTGTTCCAATTCTCAGCTTATTGATCCAGCCCAATACCAGACACTTCCTTCCTCTCTAGTTGTTCCAATACATTCACCAGATTGGCATGTGTTATATTAACCTTGTCCATGAATTAAAAAAAAAAAAATTAAAGGGGTTATAGAAATAACATTCTCGGGAAAATTCAAAATGCCTACTCATGTGACAAGTTCCATCCTAACAAAGTGGAGGGTTGGATCATTACTCAATGCATTCGTAATACATAGGCCTAATGCATAACTAAAACTTTCTCCACAACTGAAAGGTTTTGGAATTTTGAGTTTTTTAAAGTGCACTAAAATATCAGGATACTTACGGAAATAAACCCAATCTCACATCATTGCTATTAAGATAAAAGTTGTGAGGACACTGTGTGATATGTTTTATTTGAAGCAGTCATAATAATTACCGTGTTTTAAAAAAGCATAAACCTGAATGGAAGCTCCTTTTTTCTCCATTGTTTAAATAAAATAACATAAATGTCCTATACAAGTTTAAAAATTGGCTAATCATTCTTGAGTGCCTGGATACAACTTAGCTAACACCATATCCAACACATTAAGCTGGCTATAGAGCAACCAATGAGGAGATAGTTTTTCTGGAAGTTGGGAAATCACATTAATTTGAGTGAAATAGAAAACTGGATAGCTATATGCAAAAGAATGAATCTGGATCCCTACCTCTCACTCCTCACAAAATCCACTCAAGATTGATAACAGACTTGAACCTAAGGCATGAAACCTTAAGAATCCTAGAAGAAGATGTTGGGAAGACCCCTTCAGACATTGGCCTAGGCAAAGAATTCTTGAAGAAGACGCTCCAAAGCAATCACCACAGCAATAAAAATAAACAAATGGGACCTGATCAAATTAAAAAGCTTCTGCACAGCCAAGAAAACTATCATGAGAGCAAATAGACAACCTATAGAATGGGAGAAAATATTTGCTCTCTACACTTCCGATAAAGGTCTAATAACAAGAATCTATCTAGAACTCAAAAGAATTAACAAGAAAAAAATCAAACAACCTCATCAATAAATGGGCAACAGAAATGAACAGAAACTTTTCCAAAGAAGACAGAATAATGACCAGCAAACATATAAAAAAAATGCTCAACATCTCTAATCATTAGAGAAATGCAAATCAAAACCACAATGACGTATCACCTAACACCAGTGAGATTGGCCTCTATCAAAAAATCCCAAAACAACAAATGCTGGCAAGGATGTGGAGAGACAGGTACACTCCTACACTGTTGGTGGGACTGCAAATTAGTGCAACCTTTGTGGAAAAGAATTTGGAGATACCTCAAAGAGCTAAAAATAGAAATACCATTCAATCCAGCAATAGCATTATTAGGCATCTACCCAAAAGAGCATAAGACATTCTGTAATAAAGACATCTGTACCCCAATGTTTATGGCAGTACAATTCACTATTGCAAGGATGTGGAAACAACCCAAGTGCCCTTCAATTCATGAGTGGATTATTAAAATTTGGTATAGGTATACAATGGACTATTACTCAATTATAAGAAATGACAGTGAGCTAGCACCGCTTATATTATCCTGGAATGAGCTTGAGCCCATTATCCAAAGTGAGGTAACACAAGATCGGAAGAATGGGCTCCACATGTACTCGTCATCAAATTGGTACTGACTGATTATCAATATAGTGCTCACATACGGTGTTCACCAGGGATTCGGGGGTTGGGGGTAGACTCACATCTGAGGGATGTGGTGAGCATTGTGGAGGGGAGGGGCATACTTCTAACCCTTGCTAGGGAGATGAAAAGATACAAAATATAATCAAAATGTCTATACTCTCATATTTTCCTGAAATAAAAAAAAAAGATTACATTGAGAAATAGAGGGGATATATGCTAATAAAGATACTGACATTTAAAAAAAGAAGTTGAGTTAAATAAGAAAAACAAGCTCAACGTTGATCCTAGCACATAACTGGGAGAAGGGATGGAAAGATGGTTGCCGTGAAAATATATCACAATAGCAGAGATGTCAAAAAAATTTAAGGGTTTTTCCAGATAAGACTAGTATGAAATTACTTGGAGGTAGAAAATAATGATGCTGCACTTCTTATTTAAGATAAAAGTCATGGGATATCAGTGAACTTTAACTCACATTTTATGATATTATTTAAAAGTCCCCAGAGTCCTGATTACTGTAAAGTTCTGTGATCTAGGATAGATGATTTTCTCTCTGCAGTGAGGTCATTTGTATGATTAGCTGCAAAGCAGTATTTTAAGGCTCCATTGAGAAGAATGAAATTATGCCAAGAATTGAAGCAATAGTCCAGATTAGTCTTACAAAATCTAATACTAGATGTAAAACAATTGGTGTGGACTTGAAAGATCTCATCTGATTAGCTATACAACCAAAATTCACTGGTATAAAATGAGATGAAATGGAATATCCAAAATGACTAGTCTTAGTCAGGGAAGGACAGGTCCCGGTAAAGATCATCACCTTGCAGGCTTGAGCTGCCATTTCAAATCATTTCTCAGGTTAGCAAGTAGTGGGGGAAAAAACATTTTGAAAAATGTCAACAGTTCTCATGTTATCCATCCTAACGTCCATATGTTCTACTTTTGTCAACACTTTACATGAAGGGCCGGCGCGGTGGCTCACGTCTGTAATCCTAGCACTCTGAGAGGCCGAGGAGGGTGGATTGCTCAAGGTCAGGAGTTCGAAACCAGCCTGAGCAACAGCGAGAGCCTGTCTCTACTATAAATAAAAAGACATTAATTGGCCAACTAAAAATATATAGAGAAAAAATTAGCTGGGCATGGTGGCGCATGTCTGTAGTCCCAGCTACTTAGGAGGCTGAGGCAGAAGGGTTGCTTGAGCCCAGGAGTTGGACGTTGCTGTGAGCTAGGCTGACACCACGGCACTCCCTCTAGCCCAAGCAACAGAGTCTCTGACTCAAAAAAAACAAAACAAACAAAAAACAAACTTTACATGAAAAGAAAGTTCAAAATTATTTTAAATGTCTTCTAAGGTTTCCTGAAGTTTCTATGATAAAAAAGAAAAAGAAAAAAAATTTAATAAGTAAAAATATTAATTAAAAAAAAGAAAAAAAAATATTTTAAATGTCTCAAATCTTTATACCAGGAAATAGGTCCCTGAAACCAACAAAGGGCATCATATAGAACCAACTTTCCCATTAGACTGTGAGTTTCTTAAGGGCAGTCTAAGTCTTAGGTCCTCCTAACCAGGTCAAAGAAGCAACTGAATTCCTATGAAATCTCAAGTGTAGTCTTGAGAAGCAATGTACGCTGGCAAAAGGAGCTGGCCTGGGGCCACAGGTCTTAGTCTCAGGACATGCTCCAGCACCATGTGTTTCTTAATCTTGGCTAAACCAAAACTGTCTTTGATCCTTATATCAGGGAAAAAACCACCCTTTCAGGAGTATGATAATGAGTTAGATATTGACAGTCAAATGACTTTAATTTCTTGGAAAAATGTTTTGCACAATAACAATAACCTGTTTCCTTCAAGAAGTTGAATAATATGGATAAATTACATTTATTCTGTGAGTTCTTGATTTATGCTTAGGTAACCTGATCTCCCTGGGTATTGGCACTGGTGTTTCCTGTCAGGCTTTATTTCAGCTCTACTTTGCCAATCATTGGATCAAGGGTGGGAGAAGAGGACGCCAAGGAACAGGGGCTGATCGTAGCGATTGAAGAAGGGTAGAGAGGCATTATAAGGCTGCTAACTTTTTGAAGGATTGCTAATCTGACATATCCTTTTTAATATCCTTCCACAAACTTTCTTTTTGGCAGTTCTGGAGTAAGCATTTTGTACATATTCTTCTTATCCTTCTAGATCTACCCACAGAGAAATGGGTAGAGGGGGCATTTTCTCTAAATTATCACTGTTTCTTTTACATAGGATTTCACATTATTTAACATGAATGAATATATATAAATGAACATGAATGAATATACATAAATACATATAAATAAAATGAATATATATATATGTATATATAATCTGTGGATTACCACATAACATCTCTTAGACTATGCTTGGGAGTTTCATAATCTACTTAAAATGTCAAAATAATGTAATTATTTTTCAAGGAAATTCCGAATATCTGGAGTTAGCTTAGCTGGTCTCTATGAATGAAATGGTGCTTACCCACTACCCTCCACTAAAAAAAAAAAAAAAAGGAAAATAAAAATCTAGGGAGAAAATGGGGCTTTGTCAAAGCATTCTCTATAAATAAGATCCTAATTTTCCATATTTGCTTATTTTTAAACCCAACTCCTTGAATATAAAACATCCTATCCAAATGCTACTCCTTTGCTAATTTAACAAACCATTAAGAGTTTTCTGTTTGCTTCCCCAAATATCACAAGAAAAGTTTGTTGTGCTGGTTGATTAGCACTGTGGAAAGTCTTTACTTCGCTGCTATGTTTCTCATTTCTAATGAATATTACTAGGAAACCTACATCACAAAGGACATTAAATGAGCATTTATCTTTGCAGGTCTCACACAGTTAGGCAGTGAAAGGCAAGCTATTCATTCAAAAGGGAGCAGCCCAACTTTATCGTCCCAATTGGGAGTAGAAAAAAGAAATCCAAAGGGGTGTAAAAAGTGCTAACTTTCAAAGGTATGTCTGCTACTTAACTATAGAATCTCATGCTTTTCAAAAGAAAACTTTTTCAATTAATGAAGGGATTGGAAATTAGTTTAGTATTTTGGACCATGCAACTGCCATTTTAGTGGTTATCTTAAATCAGCCTCAGGGTATTATCGGTAAAGAGAAGTAGAACAGGTACATCCTATTTTATCTCCTGTATCCCTATACATGTGATCTTTTGCTTGATTCTCAAAAAGTTATTCTTCTAAAATGCCAGAAGGTGCTTTATTTCCCTTTCTTTTTAAAAGATGTTTATATTTTTAGGGCTCAGAAAGCACAGATAATATTTTGACCACATTGTGTTCAACATGTTAAATATTAGAGGTGAAGTGAGTCCATTTTTAAGAAATGCCCGCGTTAGATATTCTGCCTGATTGATGAGTTTTATATCTACTGGAGCAACTACAGACAGTTGTTGAGATATTTGGATTAATGATTGAACTTGAACCTCTGCCTTTAAAATGTCTGGGGATGGGCCTTGGCCATGAGATCAGTCGTCCCTTTCAAAATGTTCCAGAAAAAGTTAAATATCTGCAGAGGGCACAGGCTAAGAGATGGAGTTCCTTCCAAATCTGTTCTCCCAGGGATATGAGCATTGCTTCCAGCTCCTTGGGGAACTATACTGCTTGGGAGAGCAAAAGGAACCTCTGCTTCGATCACAGAGACATTGAACCTTTTAACCTCTTTGACTCTTGTAGCATTTTAAGTGAAAATACTACCTGCCTAGCCTTGTAAAATTTCAGCTGTTGCCCCCTTCCCATTTCATCCTTTACCAAAGTAAAACTGATCAGAAGATGGGACTGTCCATTTCTCTCTGTCTAAAATGCTCTCAACAAATTAGCAACACCAACTTCCCTTTTCACATAAGCTTTTGGAATCGCTTGTTTAAATTTGACTTTGGAATCAGCCCCAAGTGACTGTTTCTTGGCAACAAAATATGTAACTTTATCACAGATAAATTTTCCTTGCTCACAATTCCTGGCCTAGAGTTGCTGCAAGGATGGTGCAGACGCATGCTGGAAATTAAACAGTGTACTACCAGGGTGGCCGCAATTAAATTCAGACTTGCATTCAGACCATGGCTGGCTCTGCATTTCTTGGAGAAGTTTGCTTTCTATAGACATTTCAAAATGTCCTTTCACAAAAGAAAGAGGCAGGGTGGCTGGGCCGGAGTCCCCTAAATCAAGGCAATGAGAACGAAAGGGAGAGAATGTATTTTCAGTGTGCCAAACTAGATGTTCATACACAGGGAGATCTCGGACTTCCAATTTAGGGTATTTTCCTATGGAACCCAAAATTTATTCTACCCCCACATTCATAGACAGACTACAATTATTATTTGGAAAAGAAAGAAATCATGAGTATTCGTACTGAGCATCAACCCACCCACCAGCATGTGTTACAAAATGGAACGTCTCCTCGAAAGAAATTATTTTTCTCCTCTGATGCAGATATATCCCTCTTTGACTTAAAAATACATTTTAGAATTGAAATGCTGAATGTTTAGCAAAATCTGAAAATAGCAAAGAGTCCTGGACTCAAGCCAAAAGTTAGATGGCTTGAGAGGAAAAAAACGATCAATTTAGAATAATTTTTTTTTCTAGATAATTATAGATAGTACAATATTTAGAAGGAAGAAAACTATGGAGAACCATTTATAGGTATGTGATATTTGTAAGCTAAAACTAAGTTTGTAAAATGTGCAAATGTGTTTGTTTTTTAGCAAAATTGTTCAAATACAGAGTTCAGATTTAATCTGCTCCTCTGATTCTTTCTATGTTGAATTTGTTTTAATCACTTTTATTTATTTAAATAAATATAAATTGCATAAAGTTAAAGTTTCTGGAAATATTCCAAGCATTTTCACGTTATCTCAAATGCCCATCTGAAATAATTCCCCAAAAATCTATTTTGAGGGTGTAACTCTGTAATCTTTGAAAACTTGAGGGGTTATCAGGCTTGACCGATTCGTAGAAGAGAATCACTCGTGCATAACTGTCACCCAAAAGAACAGCTATGTTTAGAAAGCAAAATGACATAATACCAAGTCTTACAGCCACAAGAACGATGGTCAAACCTTTCTCTCTCTCTCCCTCTCTCTCTCTCTCTCTCTTTGGTAATGTACATCAGAAAGTTACCACACAAATTTCACATGCAAACTTAAATGATCTGAAAAAGATAATCAACAATTCAGGCTGAACTGATTTCAACATCTGAGCAAATTACAAACAAACAGATCTGCCCTTCCTTAAAATTTCCATCTAGTTGTTGCACTGAACAAAAATAAACAAGTGGAAAGCTTGACAGATGAAAAAGACTTTTCTCATGGTTTTTTAAAAAGTGAAAATGCAACAGAAAACACATATCACCACAGAAGTCCTTCCGAAGAGACTGCCTTTGGCATCTAGGCTGGAGCAAACAAGTCTCCAAAGCCTCCCCCTCCATCTCCCATCACAATCCTCCACTCTTGCTGTATTTCCTAGTTCTGTGGACTGTATTGCTGAGCTGTTTATCAAAACAGTGTGCAATAAAAAAAGGCTCTACTCTACTATTCTACTAACTCTTGCAATTTTTTCCCTCCTCCTGGACAGAGGCCACTAGGAAGGGAAAGCCTCAAAAAAAAAAGCAGATCAGTGAAAGCGAAGAAACAATAGACATCGGTGGCTTTGACAATGCCCTCCCTCAGCCCTCTTTCTGCTCCTGCTGTGACACTTGCATTCAAGAGCAAGGGCGGCTGCCATCCGATGCATGGACAATGGATTGAGGAGTACAAGGCAGGGGGGAAAAAAGGAAATCAGATGAATTCTGAGCTAAGATGGCAGGGCTCTCACCTTTTCCGTTTTTTTATTTTTTTTATTTTCAATAGTCTGGATGGAGGCGTCCCGCAGAGAAGAAATAAAAAGGGTGTCTGAATTGTTGGATGGTTCTGAAGCCTTCTGCATTTGCAAACGCATTTTAGAACTATCTGCAGGGGTATACTTGCTGCCGGCCATCTCTCTCTCTCAGTCTCTCTCTCTCTCTCTCCCCCCCTCTCTCTTCCGTTTTATGTCCTGCTATCTCCATCACACCTCTGTTAGTCTGAAGACTTTCTGCCTGTGTAAGTAAGCGAGAGTGTGCCTTCCTTAATATTTGAATCAAGACACACGTCTGCATGCATTTCTAATCTACGGAGCCCATAGCGGTTACTACATCAATTAGTCAGCAATAGCTGAGACCCTCACGCCTCTGAAGGAACAAAGGTGGAAAGACATGCAAATATTCCAGCACCTGGATCACACAACTTGCTGGCTATAAATAATGGCACTTTTCTGTTTTTATTGTGTTTAACCCTCAAATCTATATAATGTTACAGGTTATTAATATATCCTGCAGCATAATTAGGTGTGGACTGTCTATAGACATATATGTTTCTTTGGCATCATTGAGCATAAAATGCATTAAGCTGAACTAAAAGGAAATGCCTGTTGACAAATACAAATTTATAGCATATTTGATCTATGCTCCATTTTAATCAACTGCCAATAGAACTGAAATTAACTATATGGTAGAGTTCTTTGTCCATCTCAGTGTCTTTTGTGAAAGAAACTAAGAAAATAGTAATTGAAAAAGAAAAGGTAAATATTCAGCTGTAGAAAAGCATGTAAGAAGTTTAATTGTTCTCCATAGATGTAATCATTTTGTTTAAACTCAGGCCTGGATTTTGGTTAGCATTAGGTGGGTTTGTTGGGCAGGGGGGTTGTGTATGTTTAGTTGCACATGTTGTGAGTACTGTCTTACATTGGCTATGTCTGTGTTAACTTACATTGGATATATTCTGTGCTAACCACCCAAAACAAAATAAAGAATTCTTTTATCTCATTTTACAGAAACCTCAAAAAAAAAAAAAAAATCAACCCTTTTGAAAAACAACGCTCTGCCTTTCAGTCTTCAAGGACATTAAAATATTGCTAAGTTGAATACACAAGAAGAAAGAGAGAGGTGTGAGTAACAGCTGATCTTACTCACTTTTAAATATGGACAATTTCCAATAGAATGATGTACTTTGTATCTAATGTTATCTGTGATTTTTGTCCCTCTTTTCTGGTACATGAAAAGCAGCACTTCTTTCCTCAGCACTTCTTGTTAGCATTGAAATTATTTTCAAACAAGATACGGAAAATATCCTGAAGGTTACCATTTTTCTCTAACTGTAATCAAGTCAGAAAGTCTCACCTGCAGATGCGTGTTCGCAGCCGAGCTACGGCAGGGGCTGCAAAGCGGTGACACTGTATTTCCCCCTGCTATTTATTCCTTTGCTTGGGACTGTCGCTCCAAAGAGCAATTTTGTTTTTCTTTTCTTCCCAGAGAAAATAGCTAAGACAATAATTTCACCACCCCCCCCCCTTTTAACTTGTGAGGTAACCACAGAAGCTGAGAAATTTGGAGCTAACACTCCATGAGAAACCCCCAACAATAGAGCATAAAAACTGAGTTGCAGCCCCCGGGAATGAGAGTCTAGCAAGCTTTCCTAATGAAGAGAGGTGTTAGCAATCAGGATAAAGCAGGTCCTTACCAAGAGACAGCAGGGGTAGCAAAGGAGGCACGGGGACCCCCCCCCCCACCATCAAACCCTGTCGCTTAAGAAAGAAAAAAAATCCTAACAAGGCTCTGGGAGAGAAAGGAAATGGTGCTAAGTAGCCGGCGAGGTGACCCACCGTCCTGTTGGCTCCTTGGCTCTCGCCGAGGGGAGTAACAGCCACAGCAGTGACAACGGAGTCCTAACGTGTCAGGTGCAACCTCTGCCCGCGCTCCCTGCCTCCCAAAAAGGAGAGCAAATCATGCCTCCGACAGAACACAACAGGAACGAGCAGGCGCCATCGGCGGGTCCCAGACCCCATCAGCACAGGCTGGTCTGTGAAAGGCTCGTATCAAGGGTCCCATTCAAAGGCGACGGAGAACCAGAGACAATGGCAAATCAGAAACTGGCAGGGCTTCTGGAATAATTTACTTACTCCAGAATTTAGATGGGGACAGCAAGACACGCGGGCGAGAGAGCTGCTTCACGCCAAGGCGCGAGCATATGCCTGCCTCTCTGTGGATGTATTTTTAGACATGATACCGTGGGCAAGGCAGCCTGCACGCTCATCAGCAGCGTTTGCTGCCTAGCGTTGTTGGTGCAGCCTCTTTTTCGCTCTGAGAGTAGCTGGGGATGCGGAGGGAGCCATCCACATTTCTCACCAAGCCAAAGGTCAGGGAGGAGGACCCCAGACCATAATCCATTGTCTCTGTGCTCAGAGAGCATTAAATACATTTTCAAGATGTGTTCCAGAATGAGGTCATGCCGCGTGGCAATTTGCTCACTTCCCATCTTTCCACAAATGACTTAGTCCCTACCCTCCAAAAGCACGACCAGGAAAAGAAATCACACTTTTGAAAAAGACAATTCAAACACCACTGACAAAGGATAAAAATATTTGACAGGATGTGCATTTTTAATAACATGCACTAAACTTTTAAACATCTTTATTAAAAGCAAGAGATGGTTTACGTCAGGTTTAGATGTGCTTTAAATTTGGGTATTCTTTTTCCCATCCGCTTCAAGCCTCAAATATTTAAAATAATAAAAACAGCAGAAAAATAGCCCAGCTCATTAAAGTGTGATAAACTAGAAAGCAAAGAGACAAGTTCAGTTTTTGCGAGCAAATTAAACAAAATCTGGTATATTTCTTGTCTGTCCTGGAGAATTTTCCCTTCACATGGAGGATTATAATATTTTTAACTTTTCATATTAAAGCACTTATCAAATATGTATGTAGATATATCTGTACATATACAAAATTCTCAAGTTAATTTAAATTTGTGGGAGAAATCCAAGGAATAGTTGCTCAAAACAGTCAAAAAAGAAAAATAACCATAAAAAACAATCCTTAACCACCCACCAATCTCTCTAAGAATTTCATTCACTACTAGAATAGAGATGGACTGAATGGCAATAAATGAAAATAATCTTTCACAGCCACAATATTGCAAATGAAATTACTTAAAATGAAAAAAGAAATGCCTGCCTTTCATATTTTTGAGCTGGAATTTGTTTTTGTCAGAATTTTTTTTAAATGTCATACATAAGTGATCTATAAAACAAAGTTACAGGATGGATTATTTCTAACGCCACAAATAAGCATTCTGAGTTTTGATTCTCCTTTAAAAGAAGAAACAGTTTACAATTTCACATTGTAAATCTCACTAGGACTGAATAATGCTCTCACATGATTGACAAAGAAAGAATAATTCATGTCAGACCAAAAGGCTTCTTTCCATCAGTTTCCTGCAGCTTTCTTCCAACAGATCTGGGGCAAAACGAATGTAAAATCTTGAGCTGAACTATCCATCACATTTTCCTAGTCTTTCAATTAATGACACTGCAATCAGATCGATAGAATGTAATAAGAAAAGAGCTTTGCATTTCTATACCTATTAATTCGCTGAGTAACTCCAGCAGTAAAACGTGATTTGAAAGGAAAAACACTCAAGGAACACGAATTCTCTTAGCATATTAAGCAATGACTCCCTGACCCAAAAATGAACACCAGAGTTTCTGCCTTCCAACCAGGGTTATTAGGATCTAAAGATCAGATTGCCTTGTCAAGAACGTGTTTATATTCTCTTTTCACAAGATTCTCTGCAATACACACACCACCAGAAGTCTAGTCAAATTGGCCTTTTTTTTGAGATTCTGGAACAAATATTCTTGAAATGCAAGTTAGACTATCGGAGTGCGAGGCCATCGTTCTCCATTTTCAAGGCCACCCTGAACTATCAAGTTTCTGCTCTTGGCTTTCTGTGACATTGTGCACGGAGGAGCAGGGAAGGAATGGTGAGAATGCTAATTGAGCTCAGCCCCATTCCAAATTATTGCATTGGTTTGAGACTGTGCAAACGGTGACAGACGTAACAATGCAACACCATGTCTGGATGCTCCATATTTATCACCAGAGACAGAGGACTGGGAAAGCAAAAGATGAGTTCTCCGTGGGAAGGCTAAGGCCAAGACAGGCTGGCCTGAGATGGCCCCTGTAATCATGTACATGTCTGGATTTGAATGTCACTGGAGGTTCACCAACAGTAACTTTAGTCATAAAAAGTAGACTCTTTCTACTAAATTAAGGTTACAGTGTAGTGTTGTCCTGTTGGCAGACAAACCAGGGCTTGAATCTCAATTCTATCATCAGTTAGAATCTCAATTCTAACTGATAATGCTATCAGTTAGTACCATTGAACCTCAGATTCTTATTAGTAAAACACAAATATTAATATTATTGCTTACCTTGAGGGTTACTGTGAGGGTTGAATGAAATAATGTATGTAAAGCATGTAGTACATGATAGCTAATTCTTTCTCCTCCAAATTCTTAGATTTTCACATATAAAACAGCAATAAAAACACAATCTATTTGTGCAGATTAAATGAGATAATGTATGTAGAACTCTGTAAACTGCTGAGCAGTACACAACTGAAGGATATCATTATTGACATAAAATAATGACAGAATTGAGCAGGTTATTCAGTATAAGACATAAAGGAATAATATGGCCCAGGACCTCTTTCATTTGCAATTACATGTTTCAAATCCAAAGGGAAATACTACTACTGGAAGAGAGATGTCAAGTGAATCAGCCATCATCCACTCTTCCAGGGTATCCCAATCTTAGCTGTACATGGTGGTACCATCTTTAGAAGGTAAAAAAATAAAGATTTGAAGTTCCGGGATGAAATACAAGAAGAAATCTAGCAGTGTGCCAGAAATCCCTCTGCTGAGAAGTAAAAATATCACCTCTAAGTGTTCCCTATGTTTTTAACAATAAAGGGAAAGGTTCTCATTTTCTTTTGGTAAGTTTTTGTCTACCAGCAAAATATTCACAGAGAACAGTATAGCTGGGAGCTGTAGGGGAAAAAAATTGCCTTCACAAAGCTTAAAGTCTAAAGAAAAAAAATTCAAATCATAAAATGAAAATAGCTACAAAGTGTTAAGTGAGAAAATATAACCAGTCTTGGAATAAAGTTTTGTGGTAATTGATGTTTGACATCTGCAATATCAGAAGTTTTTTTTAAAGGACTCTTTTAATTACTTTGTCATGATGATCATTAACTAATGAAATGAGATAATAGATGAGAGAGCTTAAAATAATTGCTATAAAATATCAAGCTTTATTAAGACATCAAGTTCATTATCTATGCATGGTTTGGATAGAAAATATTGGGAGGCTTATAGAAACCGAAAAACTAATTCAGTAGGTATGGTTAACTGAAGGGAATGTCTGCTGCTTTCAGGGAAAAAAACCAATAATAATAGCTACCACTTATAGAGTACTTAGACTGTGCCAGGCAATGTGTTTTATGCCTAACAACCCACTTAATCTTCACAACACCCCGACGAGGCATGCACTGTTGTTAACATCATTGTTTTGCAGAGAAATAAACTAAAGCATAGAGAAATCCAGTGACCTGCCCAAGATCACAGAGCTAGTACAAGGTAGAGCCAATTTCACAGCAAGGCAATCTGATGCCTAGGCCCACACTTTTGACCACTCTCATCTTTTTTTTGTTTTTTCTTAGATCCTCATCAATCAAATTTTTAATACAAAGTGTGACTGAGTGGCCAATAAGCTAAGCCTATTATGAGTGAACTCAGAGAGGAAAAAAAGATAATCTACATAGGCAAGTAAAATTTATAGCCAGAAGCAAAATGCAGCACTCTGAATGCATTCATTCATTGAGTGCATTCATTCATGCATTCATTCAACAAATATTACTGATCATGACTCTATCATACTGAGCAGAGCCCTATACCCTTCAAAGTTTACACACTAGTGTATAAGACTGCCCTTGAAACAATTATAATACTGGGAATAAGTGCTCTATTAGAAACCTAGAGTTAAAAAATGACAGTAATTTTTTTTTCCATCCAGGATAGCTTTTTATAAAGCAGGTTCAGGAGATCAGAAATGGCTGGGTCCAAATTCCCCAAAGAGGAACAGATCTCAGTACTATTTTCATCTCATTTCATGCTAACCACAATCACTCCTCCTAATTTCTGGCTATGGAAAGTGTCTGGGGATATTTTCTCTGGCACTGCGCAGTAGTTGCAACTCACCAGGATTCACTCTTGAGTACCCAGGTGATATAGTTCGAATATTTGTTCCCTCCAAAACATCATGATGAAATTTGATCCCCAATATTGGAGGTAGGGACTAGTGGGAGATGTTTGGGTCATGGGGCTGGGTCCCTGCGACCAAATGGCTTGGTGTCCAGTAGTGAGTGAGTTCTTGCTTTGTTAGTTCACATAAGAGTTGTTTGTTTAAGGAGTGGGCATCCTCTCCTCTCTCTTTTACCCCCTCTTTCCACCATGTGACACTTGGCTCCCCTTCTCCTCCTCCCATGAGTGAAAGCTTCCTGGGGCCCTCACCAGAAACAGATCCTGGCTCCATACTTCTTGTGTAGCCTGCAGCTACATTATTGTGAGCCAAATAAGCCTCTTTTTCTTATAAATTATCCAGTCTCAGGTATTCCTGTATAGCACTGCAAGTGGACTAACACCCCTGAAGATGCATGTCCTCTGCTTCTCAAACAACCTGCTCTAGCCCAGATACTACCGTGTTTCCCCGAAAATAAAGCAGGGTCTTATATTTATTTTTCCTCAAGAAGACACCCTAGGGCTTATTTTCAGGGGATGGGTTATTTTTTTTAAGCATGGTACAACTATCTACATTTATTCAAATATAGTTAAGTCGACTTCTTCTGGAACATCATCATAACTCTCCAAACCCTGAATTCCATCCTGAATTTCTTGTGACTCTATTTCCTTTAGAATCATTGGCCCCAATCTCTCATGTCGAGCAATAGAGCTCTCATGGGTCAGATCAGAAGGGCTGCTCGTCTTCTTTACTGTTCTGCCGCAAAGAAATGCATGGGTTGTGCAGATACGCTGCGTAGCCACGCCCATAACTAGGTCTTATTTTTGGGGTAGGGCTTCTATTGCGCAAATGCTTAGAAATCCTGCTAGGGCTAGCTTATTTTATGGGTAGGTCTTATTTTCAGGTAAACACAGTACAAAGGGAGGGAGGACACTTGCCTTTTCTCCTCTCTCCTGTGATGTTTAACAGAAATTAAAACAGAAAATTCTGTAATAATTCAAATAACACAGGTACACACATTTTAATAATGTTATTACTTTTCTGAATACAATGGTAACACATACTTGCTACCAAAACTTTAGAAAAACATAACAAAACATATTGAAATTAAAATTATTCATAATATTTATAGCCACTTGTTATTTTAATAAATTTCCTTCCCATATTATATATATGGATTTTTATTCATATATTTATGTATTTTTATAATGTTTGGATCATAATATAAACTGTTCTATTCCTACTCTCTTAGCTTAACATCATACCAGGAGCATTTTTAATGTCTAAGTATCCTTCAAAAGCAGTTTAGAGGATTGTATAATATTATATTTTATATATAACAGTTACTTAATCATTCACCAATACTGAATATTTAGGATCCTTCCAGTTTTTTGTATTTTACGTAAGGTTGTAACAGGCATCTTTTTACATACATATTTAACCACTGTTCTTCACATAGATTAGGAGTGAGATTACTGCATCAAAATGCTTTAATTTTTTTAAATGTATTGCTAAATAGCTTTCTAGAAAGTTTTTGTCAATTTACATACTTAGCTATTGATGAGAGTCTCACTAGCCCTGTGTTTTATTTATTTTTTATTTACTTTATTCATTTAGCAGTCTAATTTGTATTTCTTTGAATTCTAGTAAGTTTGGACTAATACTTCAAGTGTTCATTGATCATTTATTTTTTAAAAAAAAATGTATTAGTTGCCTGTTCATGTTCTTTGCCATTTTCTCCAGGGTGTTGCTCTTGTTTTTCTTGTTGACTTATAAGACATACACACATGCATGTATATATATGTATGTATAGATACACACAAAAAAATTTATAGGTACACACATATTTATACTTATTGTCAATTATTAACATATATTTTGTAGTTTTAATTTTTTTAGTTTTAGAATCTTCATATTCAATTTATGCAAATTTATTGATATTTCCTTTTGTGACAACATCAGATGCTTTTATATTTTAAAGTACTTTTCACTTAGAATACAATATTCACCTATATTGTCTTCAAGTTATTTATGTGTTCAATGTTTTGCATGTAATCCACCTGAAATTTATTTTAGTGCTTTTTGTAAGGTAAGAATACAATTTGAGGGTTTTGTTTCCCCTTCAACTGACATTTTCCTAGGACCCATTCCCATCTATATAAATATTTTAAGTGTGATAAAATTGTATATATATATTCAAAGCTGTTTGAGGGCCATCTATTCCTTTCAGATGTTTGAATTTAAATTCTTTCTAGTAAAGGAAACTGTCAAAACATTTTTCTATTTTGTCATCACCAGGACTGAAAGTCTTCTGCTCTCAACATGAGAGGCAAAAACATCCTATTGTTTAAGGATCGGGCCAAGTTGTAATGCTGATTTTAGATGTGATAAGACAGCTGCAAAAACTTGCTGGGGCTCAGGATTGGCCTTCATGGCAAAGGAGTTGAAATTTAATTCAGATGAGTTGAGATTAGGACAGAAGATTCCACTTTAAGGCAACCAGAGAAGCCAGGAGTCAAAGGAGTTAATCAAATAAAAACCTACAGGAGAAAGTCAAGACCCAGGCACTGACAAAAGCACTTATAAATTAAAGTTTGAAGAGATCAGATCTAGCTTGAGCTCATCTTCACAGACCCAGATGGAAACAAGAGCCAACGCATATCAAAGAGGGGAAGACAGAAATAGGGGCGTAGAGGAGCAGGGGTTGGGGCTCATTTTTCTGGACTGGCATGTGGACAATGCATGGATGGAGAGACTGGATCGAGGACAAGGGACATAAATCTACCTGTGATCATGTTTGCAGAAACTTGACTTCATTTTATATTTCCCCAATACATGGTGAATTTACTAAAGAGAGCTGACTTGGATAATTTTAAATTCCCTTATTTTTGATCTTTACAAAGATAGAGTTTTGACTAAAATAAACAGAGAGGAATTGCTGCCTCAGTTTACCTTCTCCCTTTGAAGTGCCAGGAATCAATTCAAGGGGAAAGAATGAAAACTGAAGCTGCTCATTTACCAGAAGTGTGCTAGGATTGAAAATGTGGGAGTTTTCAATTCTGGAAAAGAGGTCGATTTGACCAAACAGCATTGTCAAAAGAATACATCCCCTATCCAAGGTACAGCAAGGAAGAGGCTGTGATACAACTAAAGAAAAGTTGCCAGTCTCTACTTGCTACTGCAATTTTGATGGGTCATTGGCATGGCATATAACTAACTAGTCCCACATGGCCACCACACTACACTGTCCATACAGGACATTTTGGGAATGCATGTATGCAAAATGCATACAGGACGTTTTGGGAACGCATTTTGGGAATGTAGCAGCTGAAAACATGGCCTTTGGAGTAAGCCGATCTAAGCTTGAGTGAAGCAATGCCAATAACGAGCTATGTGATCTTGGGGAAGTTTCCTAACCTCTCTGAGCTTCAGTGTCATCACCTATAACATGAACATAATAACTGTATTCACCTCATAGGGTTGTTGCAACAACTAAATAATAAAACATGTATGAACCATATATGGGTTCATACGTATATGAACATATATGTTCATATATGAACCATATGTGAACCAGATACATATATGAACCATATATGAGTAGAATTCAAATAAATATGATCCTGTATTAGGAGGCAGTATGGGGAATCCAAGCAGTAGAACTAGACCTGGGTTCAAACACCAGCTTGACTACTTGTTTGTTCTGTTACTTCATCCCTCTGGGCCTCCCCTATGACATGGCTGCGTTAGTGCAGTGCTATCTATTCCATAAGGCTGTTGTGAAGACTAAATGAAAGAATATGCATAGGCAATCGGAACAGTGCCTGCCTCTGCAAAGACTGGCTGTTGCTATTGCTATTATTTTAGAACCCAGAATGGAAAGCTAAAAATCCTCAGGTCACAAGTCAATGAGAACCTGAAAATCTGAAATAAGGGGAAATTTCTTTTCCTTTGGAAATCCACTATAACTAAAGCTGATTTTCTGAGTTGATTTTCTCCTCCCTAATGGAAAATCCACACTGCAATGAAATGGATTCCTGTGGCAATGCTGGAGGCAGCCGGCATGTAATCACAGACAAGGCAGCACCTCCGAAACAGCTGGGATGGCACTTGCAAGGCTCTGCTGGGTTCATTCAGAGGGCACAGGATGTCTTTTCTCCAGACTGTGACAGCAGGCATTCTCTCACAACTGTTTCCTTAGGAATCCTGTGAGCGATTTCAGAGGCAGCAGCCAGGAAACCTCTCTGGCTATGATAAGAATCCCAAAGAGACCCTGGGTGTTCTGACTCCTGGGGCTGTGCATCTCTACCCTCTTGTGATTTTATTTTTAAATTCTTTCATCCATCCATCAAGCATTTACTTTTGAGCACCTAGGCTAGGGGCTAAGTGTATAAGCAAAAAAAAAAAAAAAAATTAGGTCCCTGACTCATGGAGCTTCCATTTTAATCAGGTAACCTCATAGATAAATATACAACCACAAATTGTGATTGAAGTGCCACAACTGAAGAAGTAGACGGTGGATTACGTGGATCTGCAGGGAGAGGCCTCCCTGAGGAAAGGTCATTTAAGCTGATATGAAGCGTGCGCTATAAGAAGCAGCACCAGCTTTGAGTATACAATCTTGGTGAACATTGGCTTGGAGGAAGCAGCCACCAGGTTGGAGCAATTACTGCTACTGCCCAGCAGAAGCTATGCCGCTGCTGGTGAGTGCCTCGCTAGCCAACGCAGGGTCCCCGACTACCTACGCCGACCAGCTCTTCCTTGAAGGAGACAAAGCTGAAAGCAAACACCAGTCTGGCCCTGCCCACCCTAACGAACAAAGACAAAGTGGGCAGTCACGGATCATTTTTCATGAGCCAATTCCTCCCCCAGCACCTCACGCGTGTCTCCCAGAAGGAGTGCTGTTTGGAGAGGGACTAGCACAAGCTCTGTGGGTATGAGTGGCAGATGCCTTGGTGACTGGGAGCGGATGGCGGGTTTGGGTGGATAGGATGGTTCCTACAACTTGCATAAGAGCAGCCTTTAGGAGGAAAGAAATGGAATCTCAAATTCCTGTGCAATCTAGGCAGAAGTCAAGATGTTTCTCCCAAACCCTCTTCTTCCTACTAGTTTAAATCCAGCATATTCTTCAAAAGCCCGTTCAAGATAACTGGCCCCATTCCACAAAACTTCCCTGCATCCCAGAGCGTGGCGTCTCCCCGACTGTATCATCCTTCCACCGCACTGTGCTGCATTGTTCTCCAGTCACTTAGTGAATTACTTTCTTGCCCACTCAATAAGATGATATACTCCTCAAGGACTAAGACTATTCCTGACTTCTTTTGTATTCCCCACAGGGCTCAGCTTAGTACTGTGCCCACTCTAGGCACTTAACATATCAATGTCTGTTGGACAAATGAATGGTTTAATTAATCCATATATCTATAAGATTTCAGTAGGTGGAAAAAAAGAAAAAAAAAAAGGCAATGCTTTGAGTATAACAAAATTGAGCCATCCCTGGCTGGGGCTGAGTAGTCACCTTTAGGAGAGTGTTTAATACTGTGTATTGGTTCTTATTTAAACAGAGGGGGTAGGGTCTGGACAATCTGGAGACTGTCATCGTATTGAAGGGCACCTCTGCCCAGTGACAAGGGATGGTCTAGAAAGACCTGTCAAAGCCCTTTCCATTTCTAGTTCCTAGTCTGTAGATCCTGATTTGTGGCCATCTCAGTCCAGAGGGTCTGTGGTGTGGATGTTAGTTAGCCAGGCCTTCATGCGGTCCTGAACCCGCTCCTTGAGAGATTCTCTGCACACTCCAGGCCCCTCTCACCACCAAATCAGAGCATATTCTCGGGGATCATGGAGCGCAGCTTTGGGTTTAGTCTCACTAAGGCTGGGGCCCCATGTGGAAGCTGGGAGAAGAAAGGATGGTTGCATTAAATTAGCTGTTTAAAAACAAAAATAAGGACTATTCAGCCCAGAGTGCAATGCTGTTTTACTTCCTTCCTGTCTTAATGGAGGTACTGCATGAGATAATCTTTTAAGCAAATCTTGGGGGGGGTGGAGTAATTTTATTGTACATTTATTATTATTATTATTGAGAAGACTCAGATCTTTTCTTCCCAGTTGGATTAAAGGGCTCCTTTCTACTTACTTCTGACAAGCTTTAATAAAAAAGATAGGAACATAAAACTTGCCTCTCTAAAGGTGACAATAGCCCATCAAATATGATGTCACTGGCTCAGAAGACGCTGAAACAAAAGGCCAGGCTGCGCCAAGCCAGTCATCTCATGCAGCCCAGCAGCAGCGAGGCTGCCGGACAGGAAGGGCTGAGCCCGACACAGAAAGCATCCATCACTCCCTGGACTCACCCCAGCACAAAGGGCTGGGTTTTCTCCCTTTAGGCAGCACGCTATGCCCTCTTACAGACCCCTTGTCACACTCTGTGACCTCCCCGGTTGGTGTGGTCTTTGTTTCCTGCTCTCATTTCAAAATGACTCAGCTGGCACAGCGTTGAAGCCCAGCCAAGTTTTCACTTTAAAAGTTATCCCCCTCTCTTGAAAGTCTTGGCCGAGTTTTTTATTAGGGAGGTGCTATGCTTTAAAACTAGAAGCAGGTGTTGTTTTCATATAGGTTGTCTACCTGTAGATAGGAAAAAAATACACATAGTCTTTCCACAAAGACATGGAGCTGTGTTTTCCCAAGACAGGTCCTCCTAGCAAAACACTTTGGGAATTTTTAGCTCCCTTTAGCTTTTCTAGTCCCACTTAGTGCCTTCTCCAATCTGCCCAGCAGCCTAAAACCCCAGTTGGAGTTCAATGAAATCAATTCATTGACGAAGGCAGAAAGTACTCAGAGACACAGACTTCCTCCGTGCAGCAGTCACTGGTAGCATAAATCACAGGAAGCCATAGCCAGGGCGGTGAAAAACCCGGCGAGCTTTTTAGTCCATTATGCATTCAGCCCGGAATAATGACCCTTGATTTATTTTAGCTACGTCGTTGCTCTTTGGCAGGGCTACAGAATACTTTTCCGTTGTTCTTCTTGCCTTTAAACTGGGGAATCTGGCTTATTCTCTGTCTGCTGGGGAGTTAATCTAAGCAAACATTTCCCTCTGCATCACCATCTGCCCTACCTTGAATTTTTTACCTCCTCACACTATCTCAGACTTAGCCGCTCTGCTGGCTCATTCTGTGATCTTTCATTTCTCCTCTGCCTTTATGTCTGGTTGCTTATGTTTTGGGGCAGACAATAGAGGTGATATAGGCCATTATTCATGAGTAGCTTCAAGGGTAACGTGAGAAATGCCTCATCTCCTGACCCCTCTTAGCATAAGAATTGCTGATAAAATTCTGAACTGAAAAGAGGAAAATATCAGAGAGCTACTCACTCTGGAGCAACTTCCTTGAGAAAGGACCCGAGGGGGCGCTCCTTAAAGTTAAAAAAAATGAAATAAAATAAAAATGTTTTACACAAAGGAGAATATTGGCTATAATTAAGACCAGCAATTCACTACCATCCATAACAGGACTTGAGCATGGCAGTGCAAATTCAAAGAACAGTACAACATCATGATAGCCAGTAGTTTCATGGGTCCACCTTCAAACCTAATAAACTAAGGGTCTTTCACATGTAGCCAAGTGGACCTTTTTGGTTTCCTTCTCCTCACCTTTTACCTTTGCTTTGGATGAGCAGTGACACAGCAGAAGATGTGTAGTAGGGAGAAGGAGCCTAAACCACCTACTGGCTGCCTAATCACTCCCTAAATACTCCGGAGTTGCCAGTAAGAGAAGTGTACATCCCTAAGGAAATGGCTGAAACGGTGGTTTTTACAGGAACTTCATCCAACGATTACCATTCACGTAGCATTATCTCCTGGTTTCTGCAGACACAGACAAAATTAAGCAACTTCTCACTGCCCATTCTTCCCCGACCATCTTTTCCACAGCTGAAGGAAGCTTCAACTCTTGCTGACTTCTCTAGAATCGCTCATCCATATTCCCTTTGCCAACCCAAGTTTCTCTCCAGAACACCAGACAAATACTTCCAAATGCCTGCTAGACTACTCACAATGGCCCCAAGGAAACTAAAAAAAAAAAAAAAAAAAAAAGATTCCCTCAGCACCCCTTCTCCCCACAGTACCTACCCTTGAATGGCTGGTGTTGACAATGGCCAACCATGCACCCAGTCACCCCAACTAGAAACCTGGGAGTCTCCCCGGCCCTCTCCCTCGAAATGATTCCCAAATATATCTAAGAGATCTCACCAGTCTAGGTCACTTCTCCAGTGCCTTGGCTTAGTCTTAATGTGTGTCCTCAGTTTCTCTTACCTAGATGCTAGTAGTTCCTAAACCCTGCTTCCAGGAATCACACTCTCCAATCCTTCTCTGTATAAACACGAGTGTTCTCTTAAAAAAAAAAAAATGAACATGCCATATTTTTTTTTTGTTTAAAATCATGCAATATTTTACTGCGTGGATGGCAGAAAAAGAGGTAAGGGATAAGCAGACATTCCACAGTAGAGCACTTCTTTGTCTCTGATCTAGCCTTACCCAGAAAAATAGAAGCCCACAACTATTAGAACTCAAAAGAAAGAAATCGATGTTAAATCCAGTGCCTCCTGGCATATAAAAGTTTATCTCCACTTAGTTAACATGCATTCTCATTAAAAAACAGCAGGCATTTTTTTCTTCCTAATTTTTTTTATTGTTTTTAGATGTATATATAAAAAGTACCAAAAATAAGTAAAAAAATGCTTTAATTCTCACCAAAAATAAAATAAAATCATGCAATGTTACCTTGTTGCTTTTGAGATAAATGTCCAGTCCATCCCCTTAGTATGGCACACAAATTCCTTCACAGTCTGATTCTTGCCCACTTCTTCAGATGCACTTCTGCCAAAGCCTCAGACTGTCCCTGGGCTCTAGCCATATGGAGATACTTGCATTCCCTGAGTGTGCCACATTCTGTCACAATTTCTTCCTCTGTACATAACCATTCTCTCTATTTGTAATATCCTTCCCTCCTCTGGCCTCTTGGTCCTTCCCTCTTCTGGCCTCTTGTCTAGGTGATGCTGGCTCATCAATTGGAACTCAGCTCAAGGATAACTTTGCCCAAGCTCCCCTGGCACTTAAGTACTTCTTTTTTCCTGCACACAAAAGCACCTTGCTTTCATTATACAACTTAAAAATTTTTATTAAACGCCTGCATATTTATGTGTTTACACATCCATCTTTCCTACTACATGTGAGCTCTCTGAGTATTAAGACTACATCACTCTTATACCTTAGTATCCCCCATGCCTAACAATGCCTAGCCCAGAGTAGGTGCCTATGAGAATACATTGTGTGAATATATTGGGCATATATAGACCCAAGATTAAAGCCAATGGCCCACTCTTTCCACAGAAGAAATGCTCCTTCTGGTTTCCCTCCCAGAGCTTGAAAAATAGCACGGTGTGTTAGTATGAACACTTCTCTTTGAGTTAGAACACATAGGTTCTAGGCCAGATCTGTCATCAGGAATGTGTGAGATCTGGAGCAAAACACCAAAACATAGCCAACATATGTTCAACATTAGTTATGAGACAGATTCCACGCTAAGCATGCTATGTCCATAATCTTATTTTTTCCTCACAGCTACCTGAGGCAACAGATATTAATATCATGCACATTTTACAGACGAAGAATGTAAATAACTCTCACCCATGATTCATGCTGCGTCCTTCCATCTGGGTTATGGGAAGATCAAATGAGACGTGGTGTATAGCAGGCTCTGTGAACTATAGAGACCCTACCATAAACATAAGTCACCATAATTACATAAAGCAATGAAGATTATCTACATGTAATTGATGCTCTGTGATTATAGTGAAAAATAAGAAATGAAGATTTTTACAAGATGAAGATCCATCTTAGACACCTTCATTAAGAAGACTCGGATGAAGCAAATCCCAAAATCATAGGTAAAACCATAGGCCTAGGAACTCAATGTGTTCGATCTCTTCTCATTTTGCAATAGTGGAAGTGAAGTACCCAGGAAGTCGAGCAGCTAATCTGTAGAAACCCAGGGCTCCTTAATCCATAACACACTACTTGTCTGCCCCAGCTTGTAGAAAGAAAATACGAAGTTCAGAGAGTGGGACTGAGAAATCTGAGTGCTCAATTCAGAGAGCCACCGTTAAACTCAAAACATGTTCTTGACATCTGTCCTAACAGATGTTTCGGATGACCATATCTCTCTTACCAGGTATCCAACTAGTACCTTGTTCAGCAGGGCCAATGTATAAAAAGTGGAAATAACATTTATCTTGGAAATTGAGCTTAATGAGAAGCATTATGATGTAACAGAAAGAGTAAAAGCTTTTGAACCAGATGTGGGTGGAAATCCTAACTCTGCCACTTACAGGCTCTTTGGTAATCAAGCAAACCACTTTTCTGAGCTTTGGTTTTCGCACCTCTAAAATGAACAAAATGATGCCCCATTATTGAAGGAATAAAATCTTTGCCACTGTGTTCAATAAATGCTGTCTTCTTTTCTATTTATTAAGGGATGTTGATGCAATATATGAGCCTGGGCCAATTTTCCAAACCACAATATAATTTTATTTTTCTACTTTTAAGAAGTGATAGTGTTTGTCTGTAACTACACATAAACGCAGACACATAGAAGACATAAAACATGTTTCTCCTTTTTCTTATCACAAGCATCAACCCTATGTTCGGGCAACATGAGGGTACCAAGAACATCCATACTGAATAATATATTTAGTACATGTTTAGTGATAAGTTCTCTGCATGACTCTTTCAGAAGTCTAAAAAGGATGATCAAATATGGTGAAGAAAAACTAATATTAGTTTAATACACTTTTTTTTTTTTGAGACAGAGTCTGGCTCTGTCGCCTGGGCTAGAGTGCCGTGGCATCAACCTAGCTCACAGCAACCGCAAATTCCTGGGCTCAAGCAATCCTTCTGCCTCAGCCTCCCAAATAGCTGGGACTAAAGGCATGTGCCACCATGCCCGGCTAATTTTTTCTATATTTTCAGTTGTCCAGCTAATTTCTTTCCATTTTTTAGTAGAGGCGGGGCTCCGTTCTTGCTGAAGTTGGTCTCAAACTCCTAAACTCAAGTGATCCTCCAGCCTCAGCCTCCCAGAGTGCTAGGATTACAGGCATTAGCAACTGTGCCCAGCCAGTTTAATACACTTTGATGTCAGATGTTACTGAGCGTAGTGAGTAAGAGTCTGGGCTCTGAAATCAGACCAACATGGATTCAAATTTCACTTCAGTATATACCAGCTGTCTGATCTTGGGCAAGTTACTTCTCTTTAGATGTGGAATTTCCTTTTCTGTAGAATGGCAGAATAATAGTACCTACTTTAGAGACATATGGTGAGAATTAAATAAATTAATGCATATAAAGTAGGTAGCACCAGGCCTGACATATGGTAAGTGCTTAATAAATACAAGCTATTGCCAATACCTTCTTTAGACTCATTGGTAATTGGGGAAAGGAAACATCAAAATAAAAGAAACATACAACTGATTCTGTTGAAATAGTTCTGTTTTTGTTACCCTTTAGTTCTGCTAATTTGATAGCTGGTATATGAGACTATATGGTGATTTGTGTGGGAAACTTCTCAGAAAAGCACCTTATTCACATGTCCTTCCACATTTCCCAAATTCCATCATTTGTCTGGGAATCTCCTGAATCCCAGTCTATCTTTCGCCCAGTAAGAAGCCTTTACAATGTCTCCTAATGCCACTGACTCCTCAGTCCATGAAACATTCCTGGAACCACTGAGGGAAAAATGGCAGTTTGTTCCCATCATGCCTACCCTAATAATGCAGTTCTAAAAACTATTCCTGCCATTCGAGGCCTCATCAATGCATGTTCTCTTGTACCCATGCTTATTTGGACAATACCCACCCACCACTTCCTAGCTGAAGCAGCTGGAGATCTGTGGAAATAGCACTCAAATTGGCAACACGAAACTTGGAGTTTAAACCCCAGCTCTCTCTGCTCACTTTAACTTTGGTGCACATGCTTTATCTCACTGAGCTTCATTTTCCTCATAAGAAATGGGTATAATAATACCCATGCAATGGAATATGACTCAGTTCTAAAAAGAAATGATCTACCAAACCAGGAAAAGATGTGGAATCTTAAATGCATATTGCCAAGTGAAAGAAGTCAGTCTGAAAACACTACATGCTGTATGATTCCAAGTATGTGACATTCCAGAAAAGGCAAAACTATAGAGACAGCAGAAGATCAGTGGTTGCCAGGTGTTTGGGGGGAGGGAGGAATGCATAGGCAGAGCATGGCAGATTTTTAAGGCAGTGAAACTATTCTTTATGAGATTATAATGATGGGCACCTGTCATTACACATTTGTCAAAACGCATGGAATGTACAACCCCAAGAGTGAACACTAGTGTAAACTATGAACTTTGAGTGATAATGATGTGTCAATGTAGATTTATTGATTGTAACAAATGTACCATTTTGGTGGTGGATGTTGATAGTGGGGAGGTTGTACATGTACCCAGGTAGAAGTTATATGGAAACTGTACTTGCTGCTCGATTTCACTGTGAATCTAAAACTACTCTAACAAATAAAGTCTATGTTTTAAAAAACAGGTATAATATCATATTACACAGGGTGCCATGAGGAAGATGAAAGTGGATAAAACATGTAAACCCGCTCACAGAGCATCTAGAACATCATGTGTGCTCACTAAATGTCAACTGAATCTCAATGTTCCTTCCAGATATGCTGCTAGATTGTAAATTCCAAGAAGAAGGGCACCACATATGATCAGAACATTCTAGAAAACACCTGGCAGAATTCTAAAAACAATTAGTTACTAAATATTTATACTATGAAAATAATGAGTGTTCCATGTTTTTGGCAGCCTACATCCTATGTGTGCATTGTCCTTCCTCGAGGAAGCAAGCACTTTCATTTTTATAATTGAGACAATATTTTTTTGATGATTTCATTTGTCACCAGTGCACGCACATCAACAAAGTAGGGCTGCGACTAGTGAGATGAGTGAGGCACTTGCCTGAGGCACAGATTGAAGGTGAAGTCAAAACTCTCAGTAATCCAAATAAATAATGTTTCAATGTAGTACATATTATAAAACTTATAATTGATACAAAAAAACCATGATATATACAATATCGTTTTCTTTTTCTTTTTCTTTTTTTTTGAGACAGACTCTTACTCTTACCCGGGCTAGAGTGCCGTAGCATCAGCCCAGCTCACAGCAACCTCAAACTCCTGGGCTCAAGCAATCCTCCTGCCTCAGCCTCCCAAGTAGCTGGGACTACAGGCATGCACCACCATGCCCGGCTAATTTTTTATATATATATTTTTAGTTGGCCAATTAATTTCTTTCTATTTTTAGTAGAGATGGGGTCTCGCTCTTGCTCAGGCTGGTCTCAAACTCCTGAGCTCAAACAATCCGCCCACCTCAGCCTCCCAGAGTGCTAGGATTACAGGCATGAGCCTGGCCCTCATTTTCTTAAATATAGGATCAATATAATGGAATTTTTCTATTTTATTTAGGTTCCAATATGGCTTAGCACAGAGCTGAAGAGACACCCAGACACCTACCTCAGGTATCCCACAATAGAGCCCTTAGGAGTCTCAAGTACATCAGGGGTACTAGATGGATTCCTGATCCTTCATTCTGAAGAACAATCATTTTCATAATAACTTCCAGAACTATTCTTTAACCTTTGCAGTGGTGTTCATTAGAAGACATATTTTAGATGGTGATTTTAATAAAACACTGAAACCCAAAAGTCATGAAGCTACCTGCCTCCGATTTCTAACGCCAGTTCTTACCCTGTTCCCATAATATGGTGGAATAGTTTACTGGCCCTTGTCATTTTATCAAAACCAAGACAACTACACTCGCTTCCATAATACAACCTAAGTCTTTGGCTTGGGCAAAGGGTCAGCGACTTACCTAAGCACAAGCACTGAAATAAAATGAATGGTATAAGTTCATGGTGCTGCTATTTACTTCCTAAAACCTGGTGAAAGTAGGAAAATAAGTCGATGTGAGTATCGTTACATTGGGCAGGCTGGGAGGAGGAAAAGCTTGAAGGGAGGGTATCAGAGAGTCTCCATGATCTCACATTTCTAGAGGATATCTAGTCTCATTTGTCAATAAACACAGCCCCACAAGGACAATTTGCTGGCCTGCTCTCCTTCCTGTGGAGATGATTCAACATTCATTCCATAGATATTTCCTGAGCACCTGTTACATGCAAGGCATCAGTGCTTCGAATTATTTGGGATACAAAGGGAAATTGTTAGTGTGTAAAATGCAAGCCTGGTGCTCCTAAGACTTGCGAACTAACATAAAAGATAAAATATAACAAGAGCGTCTTTACAGTTCATAGCACCGTCCTATAAATACCGTATTCATGCTTGATCTTTACCCTACTCTAACAAAGGTATCACTATTCCTGTTTCAAAGATAAAGGAATCATCTTTGCTTATAACTGGTGAAACTAGAGTAAGAGCCCTAACGTTCTGTCTTCTTCAATATAATGCAGTATGTGATAAGTTCAAAGTGAACAGGATTAATCACCTAAGTATTGTAGGAGAAGATTAGAAATGGTAGGATTACTTTTGAATATTTCTAAAAGGAATCACAAAGTGAAAAAAAAAAGAGCAAAGGCAGGCAAAAGGATGTGGGGGAAGACTGGTGTGTTGAGAATACAAACAAGGAAGACAGATACTTAAAGGGGACAGGTGCAGGCAAAGGCATTGAGGTGGGCAGTCACCTGGTGCCTTGGGGCATAGTGAGCAAAACAGATAGCTACAGCATAAAGTTTTGCTTGGGAAGTGGTGTTAGTTGAAACAGTAAAATAAGGCCATGGACAGATTGGGAAGCCTTACATATCAATCTAAGGAGTTTGAACTTTGTTGGGTAGAGAAAAAAATTAAAATTTACATAGAAAGTGGTACAAATATTAATTTTAGTAATACCAATCTGCTTATGGATTGGATGCAGTGTGGTTTGGTAGAGTGATACTACTATGGATTAGGGAGACCCGTGAAGAGGCCATTTCAGGGGTCTAAGTTACAAGATCCTGGTCTAGTAATGGAAACGGAGAAAAATCAAAGGGAGCTGGTGTCAGAAAATCTGGTGCAAATTTTCTTCTACCTTATTCATTCCCAAATAGACAATGGAAAACTAATACTGACCTGCCATTTGATGTATATTTTTATTAATCAAATATTAGAATTTGCTACCTACCAGATGCTGTATTAAGCATCAAGATACCGATGTGAAGATAGGTCCTTGTCTTTGAAAGGGCCCTGAGAATGCAGAAGAAAGAGCAACCAGCTCTCCTGGGACAGTCAGTGAAGTCTTTACAGAAGGATTGATTTTGATACTGGTTCTTGAAGCATGGATGGTGCTATGGATGGAATTGTGTCCCCCACCAGACTGCTATGTTGAAACCCTAAACCCCAATGTGACTGAAGATTCGGCTTTTAGGAAGTAATTAAGGTTAACTGAGGCCACAAAGGTAGGGTCCAAATCTAACAGGATTGGTAGACTTTATAAGAAGAGGAAGAGAGAGAAAGAGTGGGAGAGAGAGAGAGACCTCATACTCACACACCAAGGAAAGACCATGTGTGGAGGAAAAGGAAAGACCATGGTGAGGAGGTGGCTGTCTACAAGCCAGGAGGAGAGGCCTCACCAGAAACCAGCCCTACCAGTTCTTGATTTTGGATTTCCCAGCCTTCAGAACTGTGAGAAATAAGTTTCCATTTTGGAAGCTGCCCTGTCCATAGTGTTTGTTATGGCGGCCCAAGCTGACAAATACAAGTAGAAGTGTGTTCACAGTAAAAAGGGAGTGAGTGTACTTTGCAACGAGGGAAGTGGGTGAGAGAGACAGAGAGAGGGACAGGAAGAAGCAGAAAATGTGGAAAGATATTAAAACAAAACAGCATAGTGAATTTTAAGAATTCCAAATAATTCCTCAGGGCTAAAATAATGGTAGATTTGGAAAAATGAGAAGAAGCCAGAGGATAACGAAAAGGGCCATATTGTCCACACTAACCTGTTGGGACTTGTTTCTGGAAAGGAAGGGAGGCCATTTCTGGACCTTAGGCAGGGCAACGGCAAGCTCAGAGACGTGTCTTAGAAAGATAATTCCAACAAGGGGGCGATGAATGGAAGAGGAGAAATCAAGGCAAGAGGCAGGGGGTGCTAGGAGAAATTTGTCAATCACCTCGACAAAAGCAAATGAGAAGGCAAGGTGGTTGAAGAAGCAGTGAATAGTGGTGATGCTTAGGAGGAAGAATCATCTATTCCTTAAGGGATATTACAAAATCTGCTAACCATGGAGGACAAACACCTTCTCACCTGTATGCCACCTTTACTCATCTGAAGTTTCTAGAATTTCCTAAAGTATTTTCTTAACTATCTGGGGCCAGACCTGGCTTCAAAGGAAAGGGGCCATGGCCACAGGCTCATACTATCTGCCACAGGTGCAGCATGGACAACTGGCAAAGGCACAGGGTGCGTTCATTATTACTGACTGCCAATCTACTCTCCTTTGGAACAAGGTTAGCCTAAACCAAGAGAGATGAACACAACCCAAGCTTCATTTAGGGACTCCTGCAACACACATGGTTTCTCATAAAAATTCATTCTAGCGTCTCATAAATCTGATTACTAAAAAAATAATAACAATAATCTCTGAAAATTATGTTCTTCCCTCAGCCCTTTTTCCCAAGATGAATAATTTTCATCTACTGAGTTTTTCCTTTAGTGTCTTATTCTTCCCTGGGTGATTACATCTGCAATTAACCAGTTAGATGCCTCCCCTGTCCCTTGTTCACCCCAAATCTTTCCTTTTCCCCTAAGTTATTAGGATAACTGTGATCACAATTGATGCTCTATCACTGCCTGTCCTAACTCCATGTTGACGATTGCCTGACCATGGAAGCCTCTATCGCCCTGAGCATGTTGCCAGCAGCCTCTGGTCTTCTGTGCTCACCACACGTGATCATGTCCTGCTAACAACCTCTGCTAGAATTTTCTCTCCTGCTTCCTCTTTGTAAAACCATATGCTTCCCTTATTTTCAAGCTGTATTCAAGAGTTATTTTGTTGGGAAAGACTTTCCTTTATGATATGCCCACTCAACACACACACACACATTCACACACTCTTTTTTTTTTTTATTTTTTTTATTTCAGCATATTATGGGGGTACAGATTTTAAGGTTTCAATAAATGCCCATTTCCCCCCCTCCCCCCAAAAGTCTGAGTCTCCATCATGACCATCCCCCAGATGGTGCACATCTCACTCATTATGTATGTATATACCCGCCCCCTCCCCCCTCCCACCTGCCCAATACCCTATTACTGTAGTACCTATGTGTCCACTTAGGTGCTACTCAGTTAATACCAGTTTGCTGGAGAATATATGTGGTGCTTGTTTTTCCATTCTTGGGATACTTCACTTAGTAGTATGGGTTCCAGCTCTAACCAGGAAAATATAAGATGTGCTATATCACCATTGTTTCTTAGAGCTGAATAGTACTCCATGGTATACATATACCACATTTTATTAATCCATTCTTGGATTGATGGGCACTCGGGCTGTTTCCACAGCCTTGCGATTATGAATTGACATTCACACACTCTTATAGAAGTGTACTGTGATGCCATTGCATTATTTCAGACACACCTCTTCGGCAGCTATGCATAGAATGAAGGACAGGATAGCTTAGTGGTAAGAGCTTGACATCTGAAGTCAGACTGCCTGGGTTATAATCCCAGATCTGCCTATTTCCAATTGCTGTGATACAGTTTCCTCATCTGTATAATGATGATTGTAAGAGTATCTACTGCATTGGCTTCTTGTGAAAATTAAGTGAGCTAATATATGCAAAATGCTCAGAACAGTGCCAGGCACATGATTAGGTAGAAATGTTAGCTAGTATTACTACTGTTATAGTGCACTGGTTAAGAGCACAGTGTTAGATCTTTCTCAATTTCAGTTTCTTTATTTACAAAGTGAGTGGAAAATATCTACTTTATAATCTTGCATGAGGTTGAAATGAGATAATGTGTAAAGATTTTAGCACATACTAATCAATAAATTGTATTACTTATTATAGTTACTGTTATTATAGCTCGACAACTTCTACATACTATTCAAACTTGTGTTTATTTTCTAAAATGGCCAGACTGTCAAGGCCCTCAGAAACTGTTCACTTCAATCTCTTCATTTTGCACAGGGGCCTGTCAAACAGGAATTTGACATGACTTGGCAAGGCTGCACCTCCATATGGCAAGTCAGAACTGGAACTCAGTCCTGCTGACTTCCAGACCTTCTTCTCACTGTATCACATGGCATGGCGTGGTTTGCCTTTTTTCTTTTTTGTATGCTATGTAAACCCTTCTAAACAGCCAGAGTAACAGGAACAAGAACTTTCTCCCTAAATCTGAAGTCTTCCTTCTCTGTGTCCCTGACCATATACTAAACCGTCTTGCACACACACCTGCCAGTTCTCAGCTCATAGCATGTGCTCAAGCACTGCAATGACCTTCTTTAACACTTTTAAAATTTTCTTTTGAAGCCTTATCATAGGAATCTTTATACATGTGTGAATATTTGTAATATAATATTTGTATCTGTGAAGAAAATAATTGACATAGCCCTTCATGCAGCATTTGATACTCTGTTCTGGCTAGCAGTGTTCTAAACAATATACTACATTGTATCTGAAAGCCATAGAGAAGGCACAGACAACAATCTTAAAAGCCAATGGGGACAGAATGAGCATAGACGGGGGTATGGGCTTACCTAAAAATGATACAAGCTGTATATGACAAACCCACAGCCAACATCATACTGAATGGGGAAAAACTGAAAGCATTCCCACTTAGAACTGGAACAAGATGAGGTTGCACACTATCTATTCAACATAGTACTTCTATTCAACATAGTGCTGGAAGTCCTTGCTATAGCAATCAGACAAGACAGTGGAGTTAAGGACATCCAAATGGGGGCAGAAGAGATCAAACTCTCACTCTTTGCTGATGATATGATATTATATCTAGAAAACCCCAAGGATTCAACCAAGAGACTCCTTGAATTGATAAATGAGTTCACTAAAGTCTCAGGATGCAAAATCAATACACACAAATCAGAGGTATTCATATACACCAATAATACTCAAACTGAGAACCAAATCAAAGACTCAATTCCCTTCACAATAACAACAAAGAAAATAAAGTACCTAGGGACATATTTAAGGAGGTAAAAGACCTCTACAGGGAGAACTATAAAATTCTGAGGAAGGAAGTAGCAGATGACGTAAACAGGTGGGAAACCATACCATGCTCGTGGGTCAGCAGAATCAATATTGTTAAAATGTCTATACTATCCAAAATGATCTGCAGATTCAATGCAAGCCTTATTAAAATACCCACATCATTTTTCACAGATATAGAAAAAATAATTTACACTTCGTATGGAACCAGAGAAGACCCCATATAGCAAAAGCAATCCTAGGCAATAAAAACAAAATGGGAGGTATCAATTTACCAGACTTCAAACTATACTAGAAGGCTATAGCAATTAACACAGCTTGGAACTGGCACAAGACCAGGGAAATTGACCAGTGGAACAGAACAGAGAACTCAGATATAAAACCATCCTCATATAGCCATCTAATCTTTGACAAAGCAAACAAAAATATACACTGGGGAAAAGAATCCTTATTCAATAAATGGTGCTGGGAAAACTGGATAGCCACATGTAGACAACTGAAACAGGATCCACACCTTTCACCTCTCACAATAATCAACTCATGCTGGGTAACAGACTTAAACCTAAGGTGTGAAACTATTAGAATACATTGGAAATACTCTTCTAGACATTGGTCTAGGCAAAGAATTTATGAAGAAGACCCCAAAGGTAATCACAGCAACAACAAAAATAAATAAATGGGACCTGATCAAATTAAAAAACTTCTGCACAGCCAAAGAAACTGTTGCAAGAGCAAACAGACAACCTACAGAATGAGGGAAAATTTTTGCAAGCTACACATCTGATAAAGGGCTAATAACTAGAATCTATTAGAACTCAAGAAAATCAGCAAGAAAAAATCAAACAACCCTATCAGAAAGTGGGCAAAGGATATGAATAGAAACTTTTCAAAAGAAGATAGAATAATGGCCAACAAACATATGAAAAAATGCTCAACATCTCTAATCATCAGGGAAATGCAAATCAAAACCACAGTGAGATATCACTTAACTCCAGTGAGAATGGCCTTTATCAAAAAGTCCCCAAACAATAAATATTGGCATGGATGTGGAGAGATAGGAACACTCATACACTGCTGGTGGGACTGCAAACTAGTACAGCCTCTGTGGAAAGCAATATAAAGATACCTTAAAGTGATACAAGTGGATCTACCATTTGATCCAGCAATCCCATTACTGGGCATCTACCCAAAGGAACAAAAGACATTCTATAAAAAGAACATCTGCACTCGAATATTTATAGCAGCATAATTCACAATTGCAAAGATGTGGAAACAACCGAAGTGCCCATCAATACATGAGTGGATTAATAAAATATGGTATATGTACACCATGGAGTACTATTTAGCTATAACAAACAATGGTGATACAGCACCTCTTGTATTTTCCTGGATAGAGCTGGAACCCATTCTACTAAGTGAAGTATTCCAAGAATGGAAAAATAAGCACCACACATACTCACCAGCAAACTGGTTTCACTGATCAACACCTAAGTACACATATAGGAATAACGTTTATTGGGCGTCGGGCAGATGGGAGGGGGATGAGGGGATGGGTATATACATACATAATGAGTGCTATGTGCACCATCTGGGGGATGGACATGCTGGAAGCTCTGACTCCAGTGGGGAAGGGGAGGCAAGGCAATATACATAACCTAAACATTTGTACCCCCATAATATGATGAATTAAAAAAAAATAAATAATACATTTAAAAAAAAGCCAATGGGGGTTGATTTTATGTCATTTATTTAGCCAAAATGCTCCTCTCAGTGGCTACAAATTTAGTACAACCACCAAAGTTCAGTTCCAGTCATTAAATAGGAACTGAATAGGGACTGCAGCCAAACCTAACAGGTTACAGCCTTTGAGGCTAAGGAGATCCTTCTGGATCAGACTGCCCCATGAGTCTCAGTATCACCTGCACACCTCTGCACTACGCAGAGAAGGCAGCCTGGAGTTGAGCATCTATGTTACGTGTTTCATTTCAGTCTTCTCTTCTGTTCCCTTCCCTTCTCTTCCCTTTTCCATCTTGTTCTCTCATCTTTTCACCTTCTCTTTCCTTACTTTCCCCCTCCCTTTCTTCCTTCCCTCCTTCCCTTCTTCCCACCTGCCTGCCATCACTGTCATGTCTTGCCTCGAAGGACAATGAATAATAGCATCTCCCTAAATCTGCATAGTTTTTTCAAGTGCTGTACTTCATATGTTTCAAACATTTCCTTCGTTCTCTCACTTAGAATTATTGAAAAAGAAACCCCAGGAGGTCACTCAATGTGTTAATGACAAAGCCAGGAAAAGCACCCATGTCACTCATTTATTCATCCATTCATTTATTCATACCGAGTTCTACACTGTAGAATTCACCATGGATTCCTACAGGGAGGCAGACTCCAGGCAGGTCTGAGTTCCTCACCGGCAGCAGGTGCTCCTCCGCAGCACTGGAGAGTCAGCTGGGTGGGACTTTTCATAACAGTTACGAGAAGGCAGTAAAGGAATGTCTGCAAAAGTTCACTTTCCATTCCTATCTTAATTTCTTGATAGGAAATAATAAGTACTCTTTTGTCTCAAGTGCTCTCATCAAACCAGAGATCACTTATTTCTCCCCATTGTTCCTACATACATCTGTTACAATATGCACCATACTTCAGTCCATTTATTTATAGGCAAGTTTATCTTGAACAGCTAAACTACTAAATTAGCTCTTAGACATTAAGACTTAGCTCAGCACCCAGCATACTGTGTGCTCCTAGACAGTCTATATGAGTGAATGAATGAATAAAAGAAATTCACTACTATTTTGTATCATACTTTCTCCAGAACACAGCAGGCATCTGGAGGTAAAAAAAAAAAAAAAAAAAAAAAAGGAGAGTGCATTGACTGCATTGCCCTCTTTCCTTCTGCCCCTTAAATCTACACTGAATGGCATGTGGTCCCATTTTCACCATCAGGCTTAGTAAGGGACTTGTCAGGGCCAATAGCAGAGGAGGGCTTGAGGTTTGGCTCTTTGCTGATTTGTAGACAATGAGACGAAGGGAAACAGTTCTTATCAAAACATTTCATCATCTAGACTCCCCCAGAACATAAATTATTCCCTCAAATGTCTCTGAATGCTTCAAAAATGTTCAGAGTAATCAGTTTTCACGTATAAGTTAGGGACTTTAAAAAAATGGTTAAATACTTTTTTTGTTCTGAAAGAATTAGCATTGCTTCTAAAAGAAACTAACTTTTTCTAGAACAACTTTAACAGTGGGGGAATCTGTCCGCACACTTTGGCCAATGTTTATGGAAAGTCATCAAGCTTAGAAAAATCAGAGAAGAGAGCAGAGAGGATGGTACTTGGTACTAAGACTTTGCCACTGAATCCTCCGCCCTCCTACCGTCTCTTCTAGCTCGCAATCCGAGGCTTTGCAAATGTGAGTAAGAGGCTAGTGGATGTACAGAAAGACATTTTCCTTGTGAAGCAGTGCAGTTTCCTCCCACTCTGGGAACAATCAAATACCTAACTTGCAACACAGGCTGCAGGGCTGGAGAGAAGGGGCATGATGGTAATAATTCCCTAAGACAGCCCTGAAACATGCAGAATGCAGGGAGATGAATGCTAGAGATTGCAAATAAGATCACCTGTGTGTTGAAAGCCCAGGAGAGCAAGAAAGGATATGAATTATAAAATATTTTGGACTTAATGCACAAATCTCTCCAGATGAGGCATCCCTGAGACATTTCTCACAAGCTAGTAAAGGGGGGGGAAGCAACTTTCTCAGAAACCCACAAGTGAGTACTTGATCTTGCTCAATTTCAATTTGTTTCTTTAGCAACTTTTTTCCATAAACGCAGACCTGGGAGCCAAGCAGTACGTGCACAGGGCCCATCTTTCAAGGGCTTGGAGAGCTCCATATTCCACACCCAAGCCAAGGAAAACACAGACGGAGAAAATGATCATCTCCAGAGAGCTGCTTTCCGTCATCTGCACTTCATATCAGGAGAAAATGTGTGTGCACAGAATCCCAGGGGCCCAGACTGTATGTTGACATCTTCTCTAGAAGGATCCAGGGAGAGTTAACCAGGTCTTGTTGAGCCACAATCTGGCTTCCAAGTCAGGTAGAAATACATGAAAGTTTCAGGCACTCCCTACACTCAAAAAGATTGTGGATTTGTGTGCTTTCGTTGGCACAGAGTCCCCAACAGGCCGAACTCCCAAAATGACATCCCTACAACAGATCGTTCAAAGTGCTGACAACTTTGCCAGTTGAAACTCTGGAATCGTTGAAACCCAGGAGAGAAAGATCATAGAAAAAGATCCTAGAGCTGGAAAGGTCTTTAAGAAATGCTGGAGGTCAACATTATGGCATTTTGCAAAACTGATGTCTACACAATGCCCGAGAGATGAGTACTGGTCTAACGGTAATAGCCCCTTACAGAGCGAAGTTAAGAGAAAGTTACTTTCTTTGCTCTGATCTTAGGCTCAATGTGTGTCTTTGCCTAGAAGAGCCTAGCATCAAAAAATTCACACAATTGGGATTGTTCAACTTTACTGAACAGGCCTTGTTACAAAGTTGCATTTATGGCTACTAATTCTTTTTTTCTTGATTTCATACAGAAGAGTGCAAGCAGTTACCCAAACAAAATAACTTCTTAAATAAATAAAAATAAAAAATGTTTGCTGTAAATGAATCCCCAATTCTGTAAGAAAATATAATAGTAAGGGAATGTTCTTTAGAAGGTCAAGGGATTTGTGAGTAATAAAGACTTTTTTAAAGGACATGGGAAATTGATTGTCAAAGCATTATTTGAAAACTTCCTTAAATTTAGGGTAATATCCCACAGAATATCTTGTTCATGGCTATACTAACGTCTTTTTAAAAAAGAATCAAAGTAAAATCTCATTAACTTGACTCACACTATTTCAGAATTCAGGATAATTCAAACCAGACAGCTAAACTTAATTTTGTACTGCCAATTCTTTTTAAAAAGCCAGTACTAATGGGAAAAGAAAAAAATATTTGGTTTCTGCACTTTATCAGCACCAGCTTACATACAAATAAGTGTAGTAGTATAATTTTTTATACACTCATGAAAAGTTACGTGAAACTTCTAAATGGCAATACTGTGTTAATTCTGAACACAGCAAAGAGGGGAGCAGGGAGTTCTGCGCTTAGAGACCAGATTCCAGCACTTCCTGGGCCATTTGCCAAACGTGGGAGCTAGAGGAAAGCCACCTGACCTTCCTGGGTCTTCATCACTTCTCTGTAAAAGAACACTTTAGTCATTTGTTACCCGAGGACTAGAGGCTTTCGTAGCCCTCCAGCTTTTAAGACTCTGGCGCAAGTTTCATGTGAATAACAGAAGTGTATTTCTTATAGATCTCTTCTTTAGTTGAAGTTTCTTATAAGTTTAGACTGACCTACCCACAAATTAATTCAAATGAATGAGATTTTGTTGTACGACACACACATCTTTCAGGCTACAATCCGAAACATATGTTGACCAAAGGAATATATTTATCTTCAATACCGCTCTAAGTACAAACAGAGCAGCAAACCAAACAAGAGTTTGATGACGACAATGTGTTCTCATCTTGTCCATTTTTGCAGCAGTCTCTGCGTTTCAGGATCTAGTGGGTTCTAACAGTCACAGAATGGCATTCCTTGCTGGTTACTACTTGGCTCTTTGCTATTTCATAACCAACTTGTAGTTTACATTGGAGAAACTTCTTAGAAACTCAGCTCTTACATGAATAATCCAAGTGAAACCTTATGCCCAAAAATCTCATATACCAGTAAGATTTACTATGGGTTAAACCACGTTTCCTGTGTATATAATAGCATAATATATGGTGATAGTTTCACTTGGAAATTGATACCATGATACTGTTCTGATTTCTCAGTGAGGAGAACCTCTTCTAATGAATTATGATATAAATAAGAAAAGGGAGGGGAAAAAAGCATGAGATTTGAGTCACAAAAATGTTTTTGGAATCTAGTTGCTATTTACTAACTGAATTTGTTAACTGCATAGTTTGGGGAAAATTGCTTAGCCTCTCTGTGCTTCAGCTTCCTTACCTATGAAGAGGGCATCATTATACCAGCCTCACTAGGCAACCGAAGGGGCTAAAAGAGATAATGGGTAAGATAGTGCCTTGGGCATGATCTGCCACAGAAGACATATTCGTAAGTAGCACTTCCCTTTCATATAGACATCCATAAGCCCATAGAATGTAAAAATATTCATCTTTACCTATGATAGACAGGGAACGATGCTCACTTAAGACTTGTTATCAAGAGAAAGGCATTTTTTATGTGGTATATGTATACCATGGAGTACTATTTAGCTCTAAAAAACAATGGTGATATAGCACATCTTATATTTCCCTGGTTAGAGCTGGAACCCATACTACTAAGTGAAGTATCCCAAGAATGGAAAAAGAAGCACCACATATACTCACCAGCAAACTGGTATTAACTGAGCAGCACCTAAATGGACACATAGGTACTATGTGGGTACAGTAATGGGATATTGGGCAGGTGGGAGGGGGAAGGGGGCGGGTATATACATACATAATGAGTGAGATGTGCACCATCTGGGGGATGGACATGCTGGAAACTCAGGCTTGTGGGGGGAGGGAGGAAAAGGGCATTTTTTGAAACCTTAAAATTTGTACCCTCATAATATGCCTAAATAAAAAAAAAAGAGAGAGAAAGGCATTTTTTTAAAGTTTTTCGTTGACATAATCATTTAAAATATCCATGAGGCACACAGGCCAGAAAACAAGTTTCCTGACTGCTTTTAGCCCCGGGTGTTGGTGTTAGTTTTGTCCCCTCCTACTTGACAGTCGTCTCCTAAAGTGCAGATGCAGGGTCTTATCTTTGTGTCCCTGCTGTGGCAGAATCCTTACACAGAGTATGTGCCATGTGGATATTTGTCCAGCCAGGTTTATTTTCGCATTCTTCCGTCCATCAAGACTTAGGTTGTTTTTAACTAATAATGGTATTTGGATACGAAGTGGTCAACTTTCATGACCTCAGATGGGTCAGCAGATCCAAGACTGCACAAGACAAATACTGGACATCTGTGAGTTCCGACAATGATATTCATGTTTTCTGGTCCTGTCAAAATAACCTTAACTATAAACAGGAAAAAAGGGTTAGTACTCTGAAGGCATGTTGGAGGTCTCCTATTCCAGCTCACAGTCAGCACTCCATTCACTGGTGACAGAAAGACTGGTGCTAATCTATTACAGAATTCTGGGCAACCAACCACTTTAAAAAGTCATGCAACTCATACCTTCCCTTGGCCTTTCAAGCATCCACTTTCATGGGGAAGAGCTTTTGCCCTCTGCCAAACAAGTACCTTTTCTTTTTCAAGTACCATCAAAACTCATGTTATTGAAATTTTGATGATGTTCGATGATCGTTCATTGACTGAACATAGATTTGCTTGATTATCACGTGCCAGGAATGTTCCAGATGCCGGAGATTATTAGCATCATGTAGTGTGAACAAAGTGCACCCTCCTACACACACACACCCGCTCTCTTATACTATACATTCTAGCAGGGGAGGCACAAACAGTAAACAAAGAAGGTAAACATTACTGTAGTACTGTAGTATAGTGTATAGTAAATCTTGCATGCTTATAGAAAAGTAGGGAAGGAAAACCAAGAGAACAGAGAGGAGTGAGCTCTTGTAAAGGGCAAGAGTACAGAAAAAAATAACAAAAACACTGGACCTCTGCTCATATGTGCACCTTATGGTGGTTATTACAGTAATTATTACTATTATCTATTAATAATCTTTCCAGAAGATAGACCAACTAAGCAGACATACAAAGAATAAGCAGAAGTTAAGCTAATGATAATAACCAACATATATTGATCTTCAGGCATTGTGCAAAACAATTCCATATGTTATCCCATTAACCCTCACAAGTCTAAGGAGGAACTACTGCTCTTTTTTTAACCAATAAGGGTAAAGAAACAGCACAGTGACATCACTGGCCTGACATGGCAAAGCTAGTGGCAGAGTTGGATGCAATTCCATGCCCCAGGCTCTTGATTTGAAACTACCATTTGCCCCAAGCCCAATATTGTTATTTGACAGATTTAAATAAGTTTAAATAAATATCTCCAAAAATATAAGGAATCCCTTATTCTCTAGAAGATAAAACATATTTTTGATGTTCCACTTACAGAGAGAGTTACTAAATTTAATCCTATTGTTGCATTCTGAATTGCATGTGCACCTTTTGGGGGAGAAAGCACACAGTATTCCACAGCTTTGAGCTCTTCCCTAAGCCTTGTGTGTTAAAAAAAAAAATAAAAGCTGTTGCATTTTATGAAGATGAAACAAGGTAAACCTACAGAGTGACTGAAGAATGAGCTCGAGACAAGAAACACAAGGCTGAGGAGACCAAGGTTATTGGCCAAGATTTGAGAGGACCATAAGCAAAACGTGTCCTATACTCCCTGAGCACCCCAAAGCCTAGACTGCCAACCCACCAACAGGAGCTGGGGTCCCAGGGAACAATGAGTGAAACTGTGAGGGCTGACACAAAAACTCGCCCTCAGCAGCATAGAACAACAAAGCAAAACTCTCAAGTTCTATGCTATGCTCAGGCAATTTAATTACATTTTAATTATTTATATCTTGCTTTATTCCAGGAACTATAAGATAAACTAGATGCAGGAGAGAAAAGAAAGAGGAAAAATACGGATAACACTGTAACACGGAGACAGGAATGGAGCTAATATAGAAATGCATAAAGACCTATATACTTGTAGGGAGTGCGCAGGGAAGGTAAATTTAGCTCTAAACTGGCCGGCGGCCAATCCAAAAGGAAAACCTGATCAGTTACACAGTTTACAGTGTCCAAAAGATAAAATAGTGTCCATATAAAAGGAACTGTTATTAAATGATGTCCTCACTTCCCACAAAGCAATCTTTTCCAACTGAGACACAAGGCAGAAGAAGGCTTCACTCTGCACAAAACGGGAGACAGGATGCAGGAAAAAAATATGGGCCCCTTCTTCTATAGACAATCCTGATGGTTACAAGGATTAAATGATGTCGTGTTTGTACAGTGCCTGGTAGAATTTGAACCATGGCAGGGACTAAGTGAATGGTGGCCATTACTATGCAGATGAAGATGTAGAAGAAAATGATGGAGTGAAGGAGGAGGTGAAGAAGAAGGAGGAGGGAGACTCCTGCAAGACTCAGCTCTAGTGGTAACTCATTAAGTAATCTGGGGGAAGTCATCACGTCTCCAGACCTCATCTATAAGATTGGGAAAATGTTGTCTATTACACAGGTTTGATGTGAGAATTAAGTGAGATAATATGCCTGCGAGAGTTTTTAAACTAAGATACCTTTTATGAACAGTGTGTGATTGCTAAGCAATCATTCTGTCATAGCTTGCAGAGCCACATACAACTGGCTTTTACTGAACACTTGCTTTCTGAGATGAGGTCAGATCTCTCTTTGCACTCTTTCCTCTAGAAACATTTGTTTCTCTGTTGTTCTCTGCCATCTAAAATGCCTTCACACATTGTGTTCCCCCTGCCTTCAACAGTCTTCTTCCCCTGCCATCCTGCACCTGGAACCACCTACCGATCATCCAGGGCTCAGCCCGTCTCCCAAGAAGGCTTCCCTGCCCTTCCTGGCTCAGTTCCATACGTTACAAAACTGCCCTATTTGTCTCTGGCAACAACACTGCCTCATAATATTCTGTCTCTGTGTGTCCAGACCCTACCACTGGACTGTGAACTTACTGAAGCCAGGGAACGTGTCCCTTCTTTACTATTGCAGCTGCAATGTGTAGCCCAGTGCCAGCACCTGGGAGAAATTCAGTAAATATGCATTGAATCGTGAAGGAATAAAAGTGGATTCAAGACAGAGAAGACTGGTCATGTGGTTCTTCCTCTTTTCCTAAAGTGCTGCGATGCTGAATTGATTGCCATTCTTTCTTGCACTGATGAGGTAGCGTCCACACCCTCAACTGGAACTAACAAGTGCCAGAAATTATGCTTAAACTCATGCTCATTCAAGTGCCAAAGCTATCTTCTAGAAAGCTTAGCAACATAAAAAAAAAAATTAGTTTAGATCTGAATTTTTTTGCATCCAAGAGCATTTAGAAGGGTTCAATAAATCAGTTCAACAAACATTTATCTTGAACCAAGTCCTTTTTTCCTAAGCTTTTTACTACTTTGTACAGTTCAAAAAGAATATAATCCCTTATATTATTCCTTCATTTGTTCATAAATCATTAATATGCTAGTTTGAATGAGGTTTTTTAAGATGAAAAAAAATCACCCTCTCATTGAAGTTGTTGAAAGCAACTTTTCCTCTTAAATACAGAGGTCATTTTTTATAGAAGGAAAATCTAAATATACCAAGATACTGTTGCCTTCTAATCTGTACTGTTTGAAGTACCAAATTTGACTAAATACATTTTCCTATTATTTTTCTACATTTTCAGGATATACCTAATAGTACAGGGTGTCATTCCAGACCACTCAGCAAGTCTGATATCAAAAGCTTCAGATATTTTTTCAGCAAATAGCGAAAGGACATTCAATGTTTTGGTCATCTATAGCAACAGTGAGCTGTTGAATGGAAAAATAAAATTACTTGGGCTACTCAGTGAAGCTAATACCCAACATATGACCTTTCTTCACAGCCTTGTAAATGTCTTTCTCATCACAAGTGGTACCAGAATTGAATAGAGAGACATTAAAACAAGCTGTTTAAGGACAATAGCTATTATCCTGTAGGACTTAGCAAACTGGCTGTCAGCCAACCTTATATTTGGATACTCCTGAAAGGATAAAATATGACAGTTAATTGGTTTGTGTGAGAAGAGTGAAATATCTTAAACAAAAATATAGCCCATGCCAGTCAAATGCTACCGGAGGAAGAGTATTTTCTCAGGAAGCCATATTGACAACAGACAGATGGAAGCACAATATCTTAAATAATAGTTAATAACGTATTTCCTCTGGGGATTTTCTCTCTCCCTTTACTCACTATAACATGTACAACTCCTTCAAATTGAGCCAACCTGCAGGTATCTCAAAATCCACTGCAGTTGATAGATAAGAGATCAGATCTAATATATTTTTACAATAAATTCCCACACATGTGTTACCCCAAATCCATGCTAAGTTGATCTATCTCACAAATACATAATCTGTAAAAAAAACTCTAGTAATAAAATTATTCAATTCAGTAGCTTTGCAGCTAAAATTATAGAGAGGCTGTGACTTGTCCCCTGCCATATAACAATGCTATTTATAGAGTCAGGCCTGGAATTCAGGTCTCCTGACTCATGCCCAGGGCTCTGTCCACTACCCCACGCTAATTCTTCTATGCCCACTTCCCAAGAATCAGGAGCCAACTCAACTGAAGCCATGTTGAGGCATGCACATGTAGGGATACACACATACACATACACACACACACACCTGCCTGCAAAGGGTATCTACAGTTTGCTAGATTAAGGAACAATTAATACAAGTCCCTACCTCCAAAGGGTATCTACAGTTTGCTTGATTAAGAAACAATTAATACAACTCCCTGAATCTACCCAAAGGGAGTGAAGTACCACCTGACTGGGAGGTGTAGAAGAAGACATTTCTAGAAGCAACAGAAAGGACTATTATCTAAAAGCTTGGTAACCAAATTGAAGAGAAGAAACAAAGCATAGCCAGAAGAGAAACCCAGGTCATAGAAAGTAAATGCCGTGTTCACGCAGAAGAGCAAAGGGCGTGCACCACAGGCAGAGACCAGAAAACCAGTGTAGAAGAGGACTCAGACAATGGCTGGAAAATGTTGGGTGGTTCTGGATCCCAAAATGGCAAATTCGGCACCTGAGGTCGGGAATTCTCTTGATGAGAGTCCCGTGCATCTCACTGTATTGGTGGAGAGCAGGTTTTCCTAAAGGAGGCAACCTGGTCAGAATATACTCATCGGTCCTCGACACAGAGGAAACTCCATTTGTGGTCACATCTCATCACTGTGATCCAATGATGAACAGCATGATTCCTACATCAAGTCCCAACCAGAAGAGCTTCTGCAGCCACTTGCAGTTTCAGACTTAATGCTGTTTTCATTTAGCCCTTGTTTCCTCATCTACTGAACAGATCAATAGCCAAACACCACGAAGACGAAACACCAACTCTAAGAACCATAGGCAGAATGGAGTTTAAGTCTGCCAATGCAAGCTTTTAGGATTAGCTGAGATTAGACTAGGAAAAAAAGCCACCTGAATAAACTAACAAAGACATGTTTACAATGAGTGTTAGGCTAGAATCAGGGGACAGAGGCAGGACAGGTGTGCAGTAGGGTGTTGGCAGTGATCGGCATGGTAGGCTTGCTAGACACACAAAAAAGGGACAAGTTTTATTTATAGTCATTCTACTCCACATTTTCAAAAGAAATTTGAACACCCAGTAAAGCTGCCTGTTATGGATAGATGTCTTCTGATTTGCAATCTGCAAGAGGATAGTATTTTCCCAATTTGATAAATATTCTTATTAGTTCAGAGAAACAAGATCATATGTTTAATTTTGTACAATTCTAATGGCCCCAGTTATTTCCAGTAAAGAATTCTAAATTAAGCCAGGAAGACATTCTAGGGTTTCTTTCATTCTATTAGCTTGCAAAGTTGTGGCCCCTGATCAATCATGAGTTCTGTGATGTCCAGTCACTATCTCTCTGAGTACCTCTTGTATCACCTGCAAGATTAAGGCAACAGTTTCAAAGACCTCTCAGTTCTTCCTACTCTAGCAAGCCATAAATCTGGGAATGTATTCTGGGTTTGGCTCGAGTACATCTTTACGTAGATATTTTATCTATCTTGCTACAATAACAACCACATGCCCCAGATGGGAAAACTATGCTGGAAAAAACCCAAGGCTCTGTCAGCACAATGTATGGGTGTGGGGAAGACAGGCAACCACACTGTGTGTGAGTCAAAAACATGATTACAAAAAAAAGGCGGATTCTGATAAACAGCTCAAGCTCGTGGAATATGGCTAAGAAAGACAGCATATAAAATAATCCATAGATTCAGGATATCACAAAGGAGACACGGTAATAAAAAGGAAATTAAACAAGAGAAGGGAAAAGAAGCTCTTAGAGAGTCTATACAGTGAAACATTGATAATCACTGTTCAGTTATTGATACCAAGCCTGTATTTTTATTTAAGTGGTTTTTAAATTTTCTTAACCCCACAAACTATGGTCAAGTCACATTACTGCTCACCCCTCTTATCCCAAAATGAAGTTCTGCATTTTCCTAAAATGTGTGGCTTGCATTTGAGAAAATTTTGAATCATCAAACAACTAGGGTAGGTTTGAGGAAAACAAGGAAAGAAAAAAAAAAAAAAGAAACATCCTCCTAATTATATCTACTCTAGATATGTAAAACAAAGATAGCTGCAAAGAACACCCAAATTTTCATAATCTCCACCACTTCTAAACATTTTCTCATAACTTATTTCAGAACTTGGAAGTGAAGAGAAACTATTTGTCACTCACATGACATGACTGAAGAAGCACAGGTTTGAAGAAGTCAGGTAACTTGACCATGGCCATACAGCTGAAAACAGGGACTCAATCATATGGGCTGTAGGTTTCTCTAAGCCTGAGACTGCACTACCTGGCTCAACTCTTGTTTGGAGCAAAAATGCTAGGCAACAAAGCTCCCACAGGCAGCCTTTTGGCAGAAATCTACTTCTGTTGGGGGTGAATGTGTTGAACCCCAATTGCTAAGAATAGTTCCCAGCACCTTGGAAGGAGCGCTAAAGAAATCCCCACTAGAGGAGTGTGCCTCCTTCTCCCCAGCCCATCTGTCGTTATGAATCTCAAGTAATGCATCAGAGATCATTCAATATATGGAAACATATTGAAGGTACTATATCTGTCAGAGATGTCTTCTCTCATATTTCCATTAAAAGCCCCCAGCTATGCCAAAAATTTTTCATTCCCAAATGAGGTACATTTCAGGAAACGGGATGATGGATAGAACTTAAAGATCCTCTAAGGAAGAAGAAGAGTTGCAAAAGGAGAGGGAGAACTTGCCAAAAAAAAAAAAAAAAATGCAGGCAGTCTCAGAAGAGAGGGTTTATTTCTTTGATACCCTTTAGGCAACAAATATAAAGTTTTTCATTTACAGACCTCTCATTCTGTTTCAGATACAATGTGAGAAACTGGAGATGCAGTTATGACCAAGATAGACCAAGCGTTGTAGGCGTGGAGATTATATTCTATCAAGAAAGTCTGAAGCTCAAGCCTTAAGGGCAACTTGTTATGTATCTGTCAACGAGAACTAAAGAAAGTGTCCAAATCCTAGTGATAGCAATGGAGCAGCTATCCCATTGATCTCTCTGATGCTCTAGATAACCTCAATGCTCACAACTTGGAATCTTTGCAAGGTCTGAGCATGTGTGTGACAACCACACTGGCCAGAAAAGAGACACACAGAAAAACTACTTAGATAATTCTTCCCATTTATTCAGATGAATTACTAAGGCATTAGGAGGAAACTTCCTGGTTACTGTTTAATTCTTATCTAGCTTGACTTCACTCTGACATTTGCTCATGAAGATTGTTCCTACATATACACCCAGCACTCCACATAGATGCTCAATAAATGTGACTTATGATTTAAAATACTAGGGGACACTAAAAAAAAAAATGGTAATTTTGTGGTGGAGATATAACGTAGTCACAATGCATTCAATTATTTAAATTGTTCTTTAGTTTTCCTAGTACCCTTAAAGTGATTAAAATGAATGACTGTTAAATGTGATTTTATAAGTAATCCCTTTTTACTCTGAATTTCATCACTCTATGTATTTGATACTTTTTTGCCTTCCACTTTCATGGAGGCCAATTCAATGGCTTTCTATTGGAGATTCCAGGAGTGCTCAAGCACATGCTTGGTTTGCTTACTGCCCATCCAGGAGTGCCTAGAACATGCAAGGGAACTGGCATCAATATAAGTTTTGCATTGCCATGTGTTATAATGTGTCAAAGATTGAGCACACAAAAGGCTAACAGAAACAAAACTGGTTTTCCAGCTCAGTTTTAAGGCACCATGGGAAATTTGATTATTGTATTATGTTTTTTAACATTCCTCTGGTTAGAATCTATCTTCTTGTCACATGCTCCTGAAATGTTCTGACTCTCAGTTATATGAAGGTCAGATAACCTAATCTCCCCCTTTCTTTCTCTCCCTAGCATTTGAATCATTATTTCTGTGCAAATAATCAATATACTGTATACTCTACTAAAAATAGAAAAAATTAGCCAGGCACAGTGGTGCATGCCTATAGTCCCAGCTACTGGGGAGCCCGAAGAAGGATAATCGCCTTAGCCCAGGAGTTTGAGGTTGCTGTGAGCTATGATGACGCCACTGCACTCTAGCCCAGGTGACAAAGCAAGACCCTGTCTCCAAAAAAAAGAACCCATATGCTGTATAACTGTAAGTTCAGGTGTCGGGGACGTGGGAGGAGGGGATGGGTACATATATACATAATAAGTGCGATGTGCACTGTCTGGGGAATGGACACGCTTGAAGCTCTGACTCCAGGGGGGAGGGAAGGCAAGAGCAATGTACATAGCCTTAACATCTGTACCCCCATATTATGCTGGAAAAAAAACCTCATAAGTTCACGCCCCTCTCTACTTTATAGAAGAGCAATCATCTATCTAATTCATACCTATACTTAATAAGCCAATTTTTCATTATTACAGCCTGATTTTCTACCAAAGCAGGGCTTCTTCTTCTCATTAACACTGCCACTGAACTTGGCCTAACTCAATGTCTCTAAGGTTATTTTATTCTCTCTACTACATTAATAGAGATTGAGTTATGAGAATTTAAAAATTCCTCAGCATTCCTATCATTCTTTATTCTGAAAGTAAAAAATAAATGGTCAAATCATTCTCCGTCCTGGATTCCAAAACACTTAGCTGATCATCTTCTAATCCACAGTGTTCTCATAACTATTTGTTCTTCCAAAGCATTCGAACAGATTTCTTCTTCCTAATGGCAGCAATAGTAATACTCCTTTCCTGTAATGAGGGCTGCAAAATCCAGAAAGTTTCAAAGCTGTCATCTGTTATTTCAGCTTCATTATAGATCATATAAAAAGGTATCTGGCCGGGTGAGGTGGCTCACGCCTGTAATCCTAGCACTCTGGGAGGCCGAGGCTGGCAGATCGCTCAAGGTCAGGAGCTCAAAACCAGCCTGAGCAAAAGCGAGACCCGGTCTCTACTAAAAATAGAAAGAAATTAATTGGCCAACTAAAGATATAGAGAAAAAATGAGGCAGGCAGGGTGGTGCATGCCTGTAGTCCCAGCTACTTGGGAGGCTGAGGCAGGAGGGTCGCTTAAGCCCAGGAGTTTGAGGCTGCTGTAGGCTAGGCTGATGCCACGGCACTCTAGCCCAGGCAACAGTGAGACTCTGACTCAAAAGAAAAAAAAGGTATCATTATACCCATTTTATAAATAACAAAACTGGTCTCAAGCAAGTTTCGTGACTTTATCAAGTTAAAATAGCTGTGAAGGTCAAGGACCTCAGCCCAGATCTTTCCACGTCTCAACCCACAGCCCTGCCCTCACCATCTGTTCTCCACATTCTCTTGGTCCACCTCAGCTGTTTGGATCACAGGGTCTTCAAAACACGCATTCCTGAGCACGAAGCTTCCTCCTTTCTTCCCCATGAACTCACGGTCTTCAGGAATTCCTTCCAAATTAGAAGGAAAAAGTAAAGACCTCAGGGAGAAATTGTTGGGGTGTTTTTGCATATGTATTTTCTCTAGAATGCTACTTCTTGGAGATATTAACCATTTCTCAAATGCTCACTGTGGAGGCCCAACATAAGTTTCTCCTCACTGAGGAATGAAACAGCAGACGCAGATGGTATGTCACTAAGGGCAACAATGTTCAGGTATGGGGGACAGATCTCCTGTCTACAATCACTAGGCATCTCTCCAACTGGGCTATAAAAGTAACAGCATTCTCAGTTGTCTGATGTATTCTGACACAGCAGGGAAAAGCCATGAGCAGGAATCTGCAGCACTGTCTTCAGACCAGTCCCCTGGAGGCATCCACGCTCCTCCGTCAACCTCTGGCCATTCAGCAGAAACTTTCGTGACTGTATTACAGTCAGGCTGGAGAAGTCCCTCTACCTTGTTCAAGAGAATCTCAAGCCCTTGTGTCTCTTCCTAAACTCATCTCCTGCGCGACCTTCCCAGCCCCATCATGCACACACAAGAGCCTGCAACCCCATGTACATCACAGCTGAAATGTACCAACTCTTCCTTCATCTGTGCAGACAAACTCTATTTTGGAAAGCATTTTAAGATCCCAGGTCAGGAAGATGCTCTCAGCCCCACCTTCTTACCTAAGAATAATTAATAACTCTCTCTCTGTACTCCCACAGCACGTTTTGCATATCTTTATTAAAACTATTAATAAATATTTATTTGTCTCTGCCTGATTTCTGAGACCAGAGATCATGTCTTCTTCATTTATGTGCCTTCAGTGCCTTGCCTAGTGCCATCTTCAGCGCTTAGAGTTCATATAACTGACATGAAAACTTGTCAGAACGTAATTATGACTTATCTCTGTTGACAAAAGTACCTCTGCCTAAGGTAAATTAGGCAACCACCTAACACCTGGGCTGTACAGATCTTCACTGGGCTCAAACCTAGAGACAATAAAACCCTCTCAAACTAACACAGGGACATAGATCATCCTACAGTAAGAGAAACATCAGTCTTGATAACCAAATGCAATGCACAGCTTTGTTTGTATCCTGATTCTAGCAATCTACCTGAAAACACTATCTGAGGCTATTGGGAAAATTTGAATATAGATTGGATATATCAAGGAAAGATTATTAAGTGGAATGACATTACGATTATATAAAAAATGCTTTTTAAATTTTTAATCAAATATTTAGGAGTCAAAATGCCATGATTTCAGGGATTTGCTTTAAAATACTTCAACCAAAAAATAAGTTAACATGCCAAAGTGTTCATAATGATAAAACCTAAATGATGAGCATACAAATGGTATACAAATATTCTCTTTTTGTTTATGCCTGTTTAAAATTTTCTTAATAAAAAAATTTTTACATGAATGCAATCAATTACTATGGAAATGTTCTGAGTTTACTTTTGAAAGTGCTACTTTCATATATAATCCAATATTGACAGACACATTCTTTTAGAAAAGAGTTGCATTTCTGGATATTTCCTATACAAGTAGATATTTAGATATTTAGAACAATTAAAAAGGGGATAATTTCAAACAGCTAAAAGTGTTTCTAGTATGTACTTAAATAAAATATAACAGAAGACTTGTACAATCCTATTGCAAGGATGTCCTGCAATCTGTATTCATGCCAGTGTACATCACTGACTGATTTCAGACCAGTTGGACAAAAAGCAAATGCACTCCCTCAAAACAACAAAGAAAAAGAAAGAAATCAGAAATGCCTTGATCATATGCTAGGCATTCAGAAAGCTGTTTGCCATTGCCAGATATTAGAACTTTATGTATTGCATTCATTTGATTTAGCAAACATTTAGGACACTTGGCTACAAAGCAGACACTATTCGATGAGCTTTCCGCATCTTAACTCAAGTCATCATTAATCACAACCTGTGAGGCAGGTGTTATACCTATTTCCCATTTTAGACAGTGCAGCTCTATCGTTGTGGATAGACACCAATGTTTTAACAGATAGTGTTAAACTAAAAATCATTTCTGAATTATTTATCGAAAAGTCAAAATGTGATGTCAATTACTGTCAGTTTTCTCTTCAAGGCTTTTCTTTATCAAAGAAATTGTCTCTTGCACTTTCAGGAATGGGGGAATGTTGAAGGGTTCTGGTGTTTACCAGCAAGGAAAGGGTTAATATATGTTTTCTCAAACCTACCATTCCCTCTGGTGGTTACTAGCTAGTGCTGAAATTAACTCATTTTAGAGTGAGGAAACTGAGGTACGGATGGGCTAGATACCACAGAGCTGCAAGCCACAGAGCTGGGATTTTAATCGAGGCAATCTGATTTCCAGCGTCTGAGCACTTCACCACCATAACACAGCACCTCTCTGCTGTAGTGACTAAATCAAAGTCGTCGTCAATGTGGCACTTTTCAAATAACATAGTGAAAATGTTAATTATCCATTCTTCATAACTTATAATAATTTTTTGGATATCCACAATCTGTAGAAAACATGACATGTCAGATGATTTGAATCCAGTATTCTAGGGTAGAACAAGATGAGTCTGGGAGAATGCAACTTATTCAGGTGTGACTTTTCTCCAGGGCTCACCAACTCCAGAACCACCTTTGCTTTCAGTCTACTCCTGTTGCTCTCCAAGCTGCGTTCCTCCCCTTTCCCGCCAGTGACCTCCTATGTTGAAAACTTGCCCCATCGTCTTTGCCTCTGAAGATGTGTCTTCAGCTTGGACTGGAGGATGGACTCTCCCCTTCCTCTGTGTTTCTATTTCTCCATTCTGTCATATCTCACATGGCATTGTAGTTGGTTGGTTGTTTGCATACCCACCTCTTACAGTAGATTAGGGGGTCCACAGAAAGAAGAAACTGTTTTCACTGTAATTGTCTCCAGTATCTGCTAAAGCTGACATGTAACAGTCCTAGGTAGATGTCAATTCACTGCATCTTGCGGGACCTCAAGGTCATCTGAGTACCCTGCTGGTACCTCTGTGTTAGCACTTTAGTACCTTGACAAGGACTCTGTGTGTTGTGCTTCTCCTTACTACCAAACACTGCTCCCTGGAGGCAGGGAGTACGCCATTTCTTTCTGGAACTCTCACAGCACTTACTATAGTGCTTTGCTCATGGTTGGTATTCAAAAATAAATAATTATCAACAGTAATTATCATTCTCCTGTAGAGGTGTGGACCTGCCAATGACTAAAGTTCCAGATGGACCAAATATTTGTAATATTGTTCTCAAATAGAATCAGGTATTTAGTCCAAGAACAGGGCACCACGCATTTGGGAGGTGTAAGCATCACATGGGTGCCTCTGTCTCTTGTGGTCACGGCTGCTGCCCATTAGACCTCCTCAGGCTGAGCTGACGTGAGAAGCTACAAATATCAAAAGTGTCCCCTTTCTTCGTGAGAACACAACAACATCAAAATAAGCAAAAAAATTAATATGCAAAATGATGGCACCAAAAATGAAGAATTGAGGAAACCACTTGCAAATACTATGAGTATCAGGTTCAAATCAAACATGGCCAAATCCTAACCACTCTCTGAGATCAGCAGTCTTGTTATTTCTTGGTTCTTGGTTAGATCTCAGCCCGAGGAATAGCAAAGCATGAAGCAAGGTGGGGGTCATAATTCACTCGTGCTATGGTTAATTTCAGCACTAACCGGTAACCACCAGAGACAGTGGTAGGTTTGAGAAAACACAGATTAACCCTTTCCCTGCTCATAAACACTAGTACCCTTCAACATTCCCCCATTCCTGAAAAATCACGAGACAATTTATTTGATAAAGAAAAGCCTTGAAGAGAAAGCTGACAGTAATTGACATCACATTTTGACTTTTTGATAAATAATTCAGAAATGATTTTTAATTTAAAAATATCTTCTAGGCCAGGCGTGGTGGCTCACACCTGTAATCCTAGCACTCTGGGAGGCCGAGGCGGGTGGATTGCTGGAGGTCGGAAGTTTGAAACCAGCCTGAGCGAGACCCGGTCTCTACTAAAAATAGAAAGAAATTAATTGACCAACTAAAAATATATATACAAAAACGTTAGCCGGGCATGGTGGCACATGCCTGTAATCCCAGCTACTCGGGAGGCTGAGGCAGTAGGATTGCTTGAGCCCAGGAGTTTGAGGTTGCTGTGAGCTAGGCTGACGCCACGGCACTCATTCTAGCCTGGGCAACACAGTGAGACTCTGTCTCAAAAAAAAAAATCTGCCGAAACACTGGTGTCTATCCACAACAATAGAGCTGCACTGTCTAACTCATTGGTCACTCGCCATATAACATGTGGCTGTTGAACACTTCATATGAGACTAGTCTTAATTGAGATGTGTATTAAGTATAAAATACACATCAAAATTCATGGACTTAGTAAAAACATGTAAAATATCTTATTAATAGTTTTTATATTAATTACATGATATTTTGGATATATTGGCTTAATTAAAACATAGATTATAATTAATGTCACCTGTTTATTTTTTACTGTTTTAAGGTGGTTACCATAAAATTTTAAATTATATATGTGGCTTGCATTTGTGGCTTGCATTTTATTTCTATTAGATAACACTATTAATACTATAGACAACAAGGCAGCAAGAACCCAGTAAAACATGGCTTAAGCCACAAATCAAATTGCTTTCCTCAAAATCCACGTGCAGATAGAATAGTCTGGGATCAGCTTTAAGTATATGTAGTAAAATTTACCACAGCAGAAACTGTAAAACTTGTGGCCAAATCTAAATGGAACTAAGATGATGTAGAGGAGATGAAACAGGGAAAATACAAAAAAAAAATAGAAAATACCCAAACCATAACTTCTTGGCCTTAGAAAATAGTGTATGCATTCCTCCATGGGAGACCCATACTGAGACATTACTTCTTCCTAGCTCAGCTCTGCCACACTCTGTTTCCTGATGAAGACCCCCAATGTCACCCTTTCAGCTAACCGTCCTTGGGAGACACTAAACATTACAGGGCTTGGTAATGGGACACAGACCTTCCTTCTGCTACTATGACTGGAGAGTTATTGAAGGTCATTAACAGCAGATGCAAATTTCCAGGTGTTCTATATGGAACGAATGGTGGTCTTTGGTCCTTCCAAATGGGCAAGTGTAATTTGTTTCTTAGATTTCCATCAGAAGCACGAGAGGGGAGGCTTAGAGGAGTGTAACACTTACGACATGGAAAGCAATTACTTTTCTCTTTCCTCCAACTCCCAAGGCAGGGAGGGAAATTCATTGATGAGTATTTATTAGCTAATGATGAAAGAGCACTTCAAAAATGAAAATGGCTCTCAAATGCACTGCATTATCCTGATTGCAGAAAATGGAGGCCAAAGAGAAAGGGTGCTGTATAAAACGTCCTCGGCAATTGGTGCTGTCTCTCATGAGCCACTCAGATTCCTTTGTCCCTCCCACGATAATAACTTGTCTTCATGGTCATAGCCAGGAACACACTCTTTGTTTGGTTACATAAGCTTCTAAAAATAGTAATTTATCATGGAAATGCTAAATGATCCTTGAAACTAGTGTTTTAATGGACTGTTAAGTTATTTCAGTCTCTATTTTCTTTAACATATTATAATTAAAGATAAAAATCATTTTTGATGTTTTTCAAACTAGAAGTATATCAGTTTCATGCTTTGGACATTTTTTTTTTTTTCATCTTGAAAAACATGAAGAAAGGTTTCCATGGTCAAAGAAGTTTCACCACAGGCATGAAGATGAATTTTCCCCTCATTATTGAGGTCTAATGAAAAAGAAGAGGCTAATTCCAAGCGTAATTTATTTTTTCTGTCTGTCTAGCTAGGTTTGATAAATGAATTCAAAGTAAAAGAATCAGAGAAATTAGCTGGCAGAATACTTAAAGGAAACCTAATAATGCATTTCTCAATTCTTAAGATGAGAACTTTAAAACTGAAGAAATCCCAAGAAATAATCTAGTGGATGTCTCTCTAAAATCAAAGGGGTTAGGTACCAGCCAAAGCCATGCAGCAGGGCCAGCTTCCTGTCCTCTATCCTGGACCATGTACTAATAATCATTCACCTTGGCACCCAGTGAATGGATGAGTGGATAAATGAAGAAAAGAAAGAAAGAATAAAAGAAGTGGCTCAAATAGAACTTGAATACTCTTGGAAGTATATAATACTAAGGCATTAAGATGTGACTATACAGGCAAAAAATAATAATAAATGTAGAGAAATGGGGCAGAATTTCTTCACAAAACTCATCAACTGACTGAAATTATACAAAAAGTCAGGAAGTCTTCTTATACAGTCAACTCTGTCGGTGGTTTTTTTAAAATAGCATTTTTTTAAATGAGATGAAATGCACAGAACATAACATTGATCATTTTAAAGTAAGCAATTTAGTGACACTTGGTGCATTCACAATGTTGTGCAACCACCACCTCTATCTAGTTCCAAAACATTTTTATCACCCCTAAAGAAAACCCCATAACCATTAAGCTCCCCATTTCCTCCCTCCAATAGGCCCTATAACCACTAATTTGCTTTCTGTTTCTATAGATTCACCTATTCTGGATATTAAATGTAAATGGAATCACCCAATATGTGGCCTTTTGTTTCTGGCTTCTTTCACTTAGAATAATGTTTTCCAGGTTCATCCATGCCACAGCATTTATCAGTACTTTATTCCTTCTTATGGCTCAATAATGTTCTGTTGCATGTATATACCACCATTTAGTCAACTCCTTCTTCACCATATGTAAATGATTTGTGGTAACCCTTGATTTTCAGTCCTCACTGAACTCCCTACCATCAATTAACCCACTCTTAAGAGTCCTCACTCAGAAGCTAGTCATGGCCTGTTCAAAAAAAATGGAAATCTGTTTTAATATTAAATATTATAATAATATTTAATAAAATCAGGTCAACATTACAACTCTCTTTGTATAACCTGTTATATTCTACAAAGCATTTCTAACAACCACCCGGAGAAGCGAGTGCTATTACCACCTTCGTTGTGGAGATGAGAAGACAGATGTAGTGAGCTAGACCAGCTGTCCAGTGTCCTGGCTGGCAAATGGCAGAACCAGGACTGGACCCTTCCCTTTCCACCCACTGCCCAGCATCTGAGCTCCAACCACGCTTTATTTTTAGAATGAAGATGTCTGCAACTCAGCAACCCTCCCAATTGGGGTACTCTCCGCACACTGCCAGGCCCCACCCACTCCACTCTGCTCCCATCATAGAGGAAATTCCAGGAGGAGTAATGAGGATTCCTACTGAGGAGTGGGCCTGAGTTAAAGAGGTTCCCAGGCAAACCTCCAAAGAGGGATGGGACAGATGTAAGGGCTGAACAAACTCTCAGAGCAAAGCTGCGGGGTGCTTAGGAAGTTAGGGGAGAGGTGGAACAGAGGAGGGACGAGGTTTACATCTGATCTTTAGAGGTAGTCTGTGGGTGGGTTGTTCCAAATCCTAGCCTCAAATAAGTTCTACTGTTAAATAGAGACATTCTGGAACATCGAACGTTATGAAAGCATAGATAATTGAGACAAAATAGTGATTGTACATACATTTTAAGAACTCCAATACAGGATAAATTCTTTACATATGGAAAGCACAGCGCTTCAGAGTTTACACAACACTCTGACACCCATTATCTCCTAAGGGCCTCAGGACAACCCTCTAAGTTAGGATATTATTATACCCATTTTACTGATGCAGACATTGATAAGGACAGTTAAATCTTGTAGCCACACAGCCAATAAGTCACGAATCTAGGACTCAAATTCAGGTGTTTTAAACCTGCAAGTCTTGAATTCTCTCTATAACACCATGCTGCCACAGGCCAACTTCAAGGAAAGAACAATTATCCGAAATCAGCTTGCAAAAAATAAAAAATAAAAGGAGCTGAGAAATGAAAATTGCTTCAGGCAAGAGAAACAGCAAAACACAGCATATCCCGCATTGGGTTTTTTTTGTTTTGTTTTTTTTTTTTGAGACAGAGTCTCACTTTGTTCCCTGGGCTAGAGTGCTGTGGCGTCAGCCTAGCTTACAGCAACCTTCAACTCCTGGGCTCTAGCGATCCTCCTGCCTCAGCCTCCCAAGTAGCTGGGACTACAAGCATGTGTCACCATGCCCGGCTCATTTTTTCTATATATTTTTAGCTGTCCAATTAACTTCTTTCTATTTTTGGTAGAGAAGGGGGTCTCACTCTTGCTCAGGCTGGTCTCGAACTCCTGAGCTCAAATGATCCACCCACCTCAGCCTCCCAGAGTGCCAGGATTATAGGTGTGAGCCACCACGCCCGGCCCACACATTGTTGATATGGAAGCAAATATGACTTTCTCTTGAGCATTTCTTTTTTTTTTTTTTAGGGTTTTTTTTTTTCAGTTTTGTTTTTTTTTTTAGCATATTATGGGGATACAAGTGTTAAGGTTACATATATTGCCCATGGCCCCTCCCCCCTCTAGTAAGAGCTTCAAGTGTGTCCAAACCCCAAACGTTGCACCTCTTACTCATTGTGGTTGTATATACCCATCCCCTCCTGCCCCCTCCCAACACCCGATAAATGTTACTCCTATATGTCCACTTAGGTGTTGATCCGTTAATACCAATTAGCTGGTGAGTACATGTGGTGCTGGTTTTCCCATTCTTGAGATACTTCACTTAGTAGAATGGGTTCCAGCTGTATCCAGGAATATACAAGAGGTGCTAGATCACCATTGTTTCTTGAAGCTGAGTAGTATTCCATGGTATACATATACCACATTTTATTAATCCACTCATAAATTGATGAGCATTTCTTATTTTTAGCTCACACTCATCCCTTCCCCAAATCTTAGGTCCTGAGCTGCAGGTTACCTCTGAGACGGTGGGAATGTTGTCTGCCACATATGAAGGAAGAGTGCGAGTTTTTTCTCAAAGTCCAGAATTTTTAAAAATCAAAATAACTTTAGTGGCCCGAAAAAAGATGGCGGATGAGAAACACCGCCAGACAGAGTGTCTCTGCAGAAAAGACAGATTCTAGCAGAAATCAGAAAAAAGAAGCAAGAAGACGAGCCTACATCGGATGAGGGTGGGAAGGAGGAGTACCTGAGACCACGGGAGACTCCACGGGAGGAGGTCAAGGAGGAGAACTGGAAGCTGGGACCGCTGGAGCAGCCTGGAGACCAGTGGGAAGTATCGGCCGTTTCCCCTCCCCTGCATCCCGGACTACTGGTGGGCTCCCCAGCGAGTGGAGAAACCTGCAGACACCAGCCCAGCAACGCTGCCAGTGAGCGGTAAGCCAGTGGCGGACGCGGCACTGGGCTCCCAACTCCCTCAGGGAACCTCCATGTGCACAGACCCGAGCCGCGCGGCAGACGCCATATTGCCTCCTCCTCCCCTCCCCCGACCCTACCCGCGGCTGCCCAGAGAGACAATATAGCCACCAGCCGGAGGCACCTACAGGGAACGGGACCTTCCCTTTTGGGGCCCTACAGCTGACTAAGGGAAACTCAGACTGTGAGCTCCCTACCTGCCAGCCCTCCCAGGTGCTGCTGGCACGGTGATCTCAGGAGAACGGGGCAGACTCTGAGGTTGAGAGACATACACGCAGCTTGGGCTCCCTGTGGGTGAATTGGGACCGGAAATCCTCTCCCTGGTGGGGATATAGTTTGAACTCTGGGACCCAGAGGTCAGACCTGCAGACCACATCCCATTCACCGAGGCCTCGCATTGCCCGGGGCACAGAAGGGATATTTGTGAACAGCCTACTGAGGTGTGTGTGCCTTCAGGGACAGATCAGCGACCTAGAGGGCAACCCTCCCCCCAAAGGGAGGCCCTGCACCCAGCCCAGGTGGCGTTCCCGTGTAGGGAACCTCCCCGCAGGTAGCACAGCCAGGGGAGGAGTGGTGGCGTGTGGTCTGACCTGCGGGCAGAGGCCCAGCAGTAGCTGAGGAGTTGGGGACGGTGGAAAGAAGCCAGGCCCGCTCCCGACTGCAAGTCTCAGACAGCCCCACCCCCACACCCAGACTCTCTGACTGAGCCAGGCCATTCCAGCCCCCACCTGAAAGCTTTGCCTGGAAGCAGAGAACAGAACTTTGACCCCTGCTAACGACATTGGTGTTGCCTGAGGGCAGGCTTACCCAACCCAGCTCTGCCCAGACTCTCTCCTAGACTAGCCCTCACTGAGGGGGAGAAAAGGACACACCTGGAAGTCCCAGGGCCCCACCCACCACCTGAGGCACTAGAGTTCTCTCTACAGGAATAAGAGCTGATAACAGGGCATAAAAACAACCGCGTAGCCTGTTCCTCCAAACAAGCGCCACCTACTGACAGGGAGAGCATCCTGCACACCCTTTTCAGGACAGGGAGTGGTCGAATCTCACCCACAGACACCACCTTCCAGCTCAGAAACTAAACAAGGCGTGTGAATACCCAAACACAAACCTAAAGAAAAGAAACAACAACTAATCGATATGGGAAGAAATCAGCGAAGGAACTCAGGAAATATGAAGAACCAAACGGAAAACACACCCCCAAAGAGGAGCCCCAGCCCCCTAGAAATGGGCACCAACCAAAATCAGGCAACCAAAATGACAGAAGAGGAATTTTGTCTGTGGATCATAAGAACACTCACCGAGCTGCAACAACAACTCAATAACCAACACAAAGAAACCACAAAAAGCCTCAGGATCTGGAAAAAGAAATAGACACATAAAAGAAAAGTTTAACCGAACTCCTGGAAATGAATCAATTCAAGGAACTACAAAATACAGTGGAAAATCTCAAGAACAGGGTAGACCAAACAGAAGAAAGAATCTCAGAGCTTGAAGATAACACACTCCAATTAAATAAATCAGTCACAGAAATAGAGCAGAGAAACAAGAGAAAAGAGCAAAGCCTACAAGAGCTGTGGGATTATGTGAAGAAACCTAATGTGAGGGTCATAGGGTTACAAGAAGGGGAAGAAGACAACACTCAAGGGTTGGACAAGCTGTTTGAAGATATAATAGAGGAAAATTTCCCAGGCCTTGCTCAAAATCTTGATATACAAGTTCAAGAAGCTCAGAGGACCCCTGGGAGATTCAATGCAAACAGGAAGACGTCACAACATGCAGTCATCAGACTGACCAAAGTATCAACTAAAGAGGCCCTTCTAAGAGCTGTAAGACAAAAGAAGCAAGTAACATACAAGGGAAAGCCAATTCGAATAACACCAGACTTCTCTAATGAGACTTTACAAGCAAGAAGAGACTGGGGCCCCATTCTCACTCTTTTGAAACAAAACAATGCCCAGCCTAGAATATTATTCCCTGCAAAACTAAGCTTCGTATATGAAGGAGAAATAAAGACATTCTCAGACAAGCAAAGGCTCAGAGAATTCACCAAGACAAGACCAGCCCTACAAGAAGTGCTTAAAACAGGTTACGCACGGAACATCATAATAATAACCCACGAATATAAAAACAACCAAAACCCAAAGATATTAAAAGCCAGATATTACAATGGCTCAAGACAGAAATCATAGCAACAACATCCAACCCAACAGAATGAACAGTAATCTACCTTACCTATCAGTTCTCTCAATAAATGTGAATGGCTTAAACTCTCCACTCAAGGCTGGCTGAATGGATAAGAAAATACAGGCCAAGTATATGCTGTCTTCAGGAAACACATCTAACCTGCAAGGATGCATATAGACTAAAAATAAAAGGGTGGAGATCAATATTCCAAGCAAATAGAAGTCAAAAGAAGGCTGGTGTGGCAGTTCTAATTTCAGACGATTTAGTTTTTAAAGCAACAAAAGTAGTGAAAGACAACAGGGTCATTATATAATGGTGAAGGGCACAGTTCAACAAGAAGAGATAACAATTTTAAATATATATGCACCCAACTTAGGTGCACCCAGATTCATAAAGCAAACCTTACTGGAGCTAAGCAAATGGATTAATAGCAACTCCATAATCACCAGAGATTTTAACACCCCACTGACGGCACGAGACAGATCCTCCAAACAGAAAATTAATAAAGAAATAATGGACTTAAACAAAACTCTAGAACAATTGGGTCTGACTGACATTTACAGAACATTCTACCCAAAATCCACTGAATATACATTCTTCTCATCAGCACACGGGACGTTCTCTAAGATTCACCATATCCTAGGACACAAAGTAAACCTCAAGAAATTTAAAAAAATAGGAATCATACCATGTATCTTCTCAGATCACAGTGGAATAAAAGTAGAAATCAACTGTAAAAAAAACTCACATTTCCACGCAAAAACGTGGAAATTAAATAACCTCCTACTAAATGATACTTCATAAATGAAGAAATCAAGATGGAAATAAAAAAATTCTATGAAGAAAATGACAATGGAGAGACAAGTTATCAACTCCTCTGGGACACAGCTAAAGCAGTTCTGAGAGGAAAGTTTATCTCCATAAATGCCTATAACCAAAAGTCAAAAAGATCACATATAGACAATCTAATGAAACGACTCAAAGAGCTAGAAAAAGAAGAACAGACCAGCCCCAAACCAAGCAGAAGAAGTGAAATCAACAAGATCAAATCAGAACTAAACGAAATTGAAAACAGGAAAGCTATTCAGGAGATTAACAAAACAAAAAGTTGGTTCTTTGAAAAAATAAACAAAATTGACACACCACTGGCTAAGCTAACGAAAACCAGAAAAGAGAAATCTCTAATAAGCTCCATCAGAAACAAAAAAGGAGATATCACAACTGATCCCAAAGAGATACAAGATATAATTTATGAGTACTACAAAAATCTTTATTCACACAAATTGGAAAATGTGGAGGAAATGGACAAATTTCTAGAAACACACAGCCTCCCTAGGCTCAATCAGGAAGAAATAGATTCCCTGAACAGACCAATCTCAACAGCTGAAATAGAAACAGCAATTAAAAATCTCCCTAAAAAGAAAAGTCCTGGTCCAGATGATTTCACACCCGAATTTTACCACACTTACAAAGAAGAACTAGTACCTATCTTGCAGAAATTTTCCACAACATCGAGAAGAACGGAAACCTCCCCGACACCTTTTATGAAGCGAATATTACTCTGATACCAAAACCAGGAAAGGATGCAACAAAAAAAGAAAGCTACAGACCAATATCCCTAATGAATATAGATGCAAAAATTTTCAACAAAATCTTAGCTAACCGAATCCAGACGCTTATCAAAAAAATAATCCATCACGACCAAGTGGGCTTCATCCCAGGGATGCAGGGATGGTTCAACATATGTAAATCTATAAATGCAATTCACCACATAAACAGAAGCAAAAACAAAGACCACATGATTCTCTCAATAGATGCAGAAAAAGCTTTTGACAAAATTCAACACCCTTTCATGATACGAACACTTAAGAAAATAGGCATAGAAGGACATACCTAAAAATGATACAAGCCATATATGACAGACCCATAGCCAACATCATACTGAATGGGGAAAAACTGAAAGCATTCCCACTTAGAACTGGAACCAGACAAGGCTGCCCACTATCTCCACTTCTATTCAACATAGTGCTGGAAGTCCTGGCTACAGCAATCAGACAGGAAAATGGAATTAAAGGTATCCAAATAGGGGCAGAAGAGATCAAACTTTCACTGTTTGCTGATGATATGATGTTATATTTAGAAAACCCCAAAGATTCAACCAAGAAACTCCTGGAACTGATCAATGAATTTAGTAAAGTCTCAGGATACAAAATCAATACACAGAAATCAGAGGCATTCGTATACGCCAACAACAATCTAATTGAGAACCAAATTAAAGACTCAATACCCTTCAGAATAGCAACAAAGAAATTAAAGTACCTAGGAGTATACTTAACCAAGGAGGTCAAAGACCTCTACAGGGAGAACTATGAAACACTGAGGAAGGAAATAGCAGAGGATGTAAACAGATGGAAATCCATTCCATGCTCGTGGATCGGCAGACTCAACATCATTAAAATGTCTGTACTACCCAAACTGATCTACAGATTCAATGCAATACCTATTAAAATGCCATCAGCATTCTTCACAGGTATAGAAAAAATAATTTTACGCTTTGTATGGAACCAAAGAAGACCCCGAATATCAAGAGCGATTCTAGGCAACAAAAACAAAATGGGAGGTATTAATATGTCAGATATCAAACTATACTACAAAGCTACAAAGTAGTAATTAAATCAATATGGTATTGGCACAAAAATAGGAATATTGACCAGTGGAACAGTTCTGAGAATCCTGACATAAAACCATCCTCATATAGCCATCTAATCTTTGACAAAGCAGACAAAAACATACGCTGGGGAAAAGAATCCCTTTTCAATAAATGGTGCTGGGAAAACTGGATAGCCACTTGTAGAAGGCTAAAGCAGGACCCACACCTTTCACCTCTCACAAAAACCAACTCACGCTGGATAACAGACTTAAACCTAAGGTATGAAACTATTAGAACTCTAGAGGAAAATGCTGGAAACAATCTCCTAGACATCGGCCTAGGCAAAGAGTTTATGAAGAAGTCCCCAAAGGCAATCACAGCAGCAACAAAAATAAATAAATGGGACATGATCAAACTACAAAGCTTCTGCACAGCCAAAGAAATAGTCATGAAAGTAAACAGACAACCTACAGAATGGGAGAAAATTATTGCATCCTACATATCCGATAAAGGGCTGATAACTAGAATATACTTAGAACTCACGAAAATCAGCAAGAAAAAATCAAATAACCCTATTAAAAAGTGGGCAAAGGACTTGAACAGAAACTTTTCTAAAGAAGACAGAAGCATGGCCAACAAACATATGAAAAAATGCTCATCATCTCTAATCATCAGGGAAATGAAAATCAAAACCACAATGAGATATCACTTAACTCCAGTGAGAATGGCCTTTATCAAAAAATCTCCAAATAACAAATGCTGGCGTGGATGCGGAGAGAGAGGAACACTCCTACACTGCTGGTGGGACTGCAAACTAGTTCAACCTCTGTGGAAAGCAATATGGAGATACCTTAAAGTGATACAAGTGAATCTACCATTTGATCCAGCAATCTCATTGCTGGGCATCTACCCAAATGATCCAATGACACTCTACAAAAAAGACACCTGCACTCGAATGTTTATAGCAGCACAATTCATAATTGCAAGGCTGTGGAAACAGCCCAAGTGCCCATCAACCCAAGAATGGATTAATAAAATGTGGTATATGTATACCATGGAGTACTATTCAGCTCTAAGAAACAATGGTGATATAGCACATCTCATATTTTCCTGGTTAGAGCTGGAACCCATACTACTAAGTGAAGTATCCCAAGAATGGAAAAACAAGCACCAGATATATTCTCCAGCAAACTGGTATTAACTGAGTAGCACCTAAGTGGACACATAGGTACTACAGTAATAGGGTATTGGGCAGGTAGGAGGGGGGAGGGCGGCGGGTATATACATACATAATGAGTGAGATGTGCACCATCTGGGGGATGGTCATGCTGGAAACTCAGACTTGTGGGGGGGGAGGGCATTTATTGAAACCTTAAAATCTGTTCCCCCATAGTATGCCGAAATAATAAAAAAAAAAAGAATATTTCCTTTGCTTAGGTGAGCACAGTCACTTTTAAATTGAGTCTTAAATTGAAAACTTAGTTCCTGTGTTATAGCATTAAGCATTCTACCAGTAGTAGTCACTATAACATACTCCTGTACAATCAAATCACAATACATAAATATTTGTAGCATGCATGTGTGCATACACTCACATATATACTTGAATCCTTAACAAGGACACCAAAGCCTATTTATTATAGCAAAGATTTATAAAGTTGCTTACCTTCATTTGTTTAGCAATCAATATTACATATTCATCTACTTGAATGGAGAAGAGATAAAATGATGGACCATGGATGCTATGCATAAAACAAAAATCACCTATTCAGATCATTTGTCATTCCTTCCCAAACAGATGTTAACTCATCAATACTTGGGTAGTATCAATTTTATTGATTTGTTTGGATTATCTTCTTATCATTTCTATTTTAGCAATTGAACCATATCTGTGTTGGTCTTATTTTTTTAGCCCAGTTGGTTTTTTCTATGCAAAGAAAGTGTATTGCCTAAAAGGAGTATATGGAATGGCAATAATGTGAAATCTATCTAAATAAAAGTTTACTAATAAAAAAATAAATAAAATAACTTTAGTTATTCTAGGGATATCCACAGTTAATTTTTTATTCCTACACACTGGACGTGCTTACTTCTCCATAAGGTTATTCCTTCTTTAATTATAAACACTTACTCAGGAAAGAAGCCTTTGCAGGATACCATCACAGTATGTCAATGAAAATGGAATGACTCAAATCTGGGGCCTCTTTACTGGGCTGCCGAGCTCTGAGGTGGGCGCTTGGCCATCTGTCAAGACGAGATGGGCTGCTCTTCCCCACAAGTAGCCTGGCCCAGGTGGGCCGGTCTCCAGCTGCAGAAGGCCCACCAGCCCCCCACCACTGCCATCCTGTTCTCCCGCTACCATCCCATTCAGCATGCTGTGGAAATGGGAGGGGCCCTTAGAGTGTCTGGCATTTAGAGGCATAAACTCCACTAACTAGCCCCGCAACTAGTTGCTACTCTAACACCCAGCCCGGGGTAAGTCATAATTGATGGTAATACACAAGAAGTGACCATTTGCTTTCATTTTAGTCCCTCTAAAGAGTGGAAGGCATATGTATGCCTGTTGGGGTGGGGCTGAGGGCCAGTGGTGTGGGGAGGGAAGGAGAAAATGATCATTACTGAACGTAATGATCATTACTGAACCCTCCTTTCTACGGCCTTATCGTACCTCAGATGAACTGACTTTGCGCATAAATCACAAGAGTGGAATTTTCGAAGCCTGTGTGCTTGGTGGAGTACCGATTCACTCCATTACTGCCTTTCTAAGCAGTTGGGCACATTTTGAGACCATGCCTCCTACCCTCTAGGTTCTGCTACTCAGTGCTGGTGACTTTGGTAAAACATTATGGCCCTTGCACTACTGGGGTGTCTCCTAATGCAGTCTGAATCCGGAATCAGAAGCCCTAGACCTGAATCCGGTGTTTGTCATTTATTAGCCACATGAACTTAACTAGGCATGAAGCAAGCTAATAAGCCCAAGTTTCTTCAAACATGTACTGAAAATAGTAATACCTACTTCTTGACATTTTTAAGGGAATGAAATAAAATAAAACAATGTATATTTTAAAAAGCTTGAAAACTTTAAAATGTCATTTAAATAGGATTTATCTATCTACTAAACAAATGCAAGTCACTATCCAAGCAAAAATAACAGTCCACATCCTTCCGTGCATAAGTTTATCGGCAGATTTTCTAAGTTGTTTTCAAAGGAAAAATGAAGTGGACATTGGAACAGTTATCTGGTAAAACCAGACTATGGAAAGGCTAACTTGATATATCCCAGGCATAGGAGGTAGGGAGGTTTATGTTAAAGTGGTTCTATTTAATATCTCGCATGTCACTCTTTGTAAACGCAGTTTCGGGGACTGACACATGAATGCCCTGTTGTTGAAAATCCCATAATGAAGAAGAGAATATGACTTCACTGGTCACCTTCCTGCCCCTGGAAGGGTTTCTATCATTTCATTAAAAAAGAAAAAAACCTACCACATACTGCTCAATATGGTGACTGGCTCCTGAACAGTCAAGACGTTATTTTCAAACACATTCTTTCCTTGCTTTTCCCTCCCCATGGGGCCCTGCTCTAATTCCTGGCCTTCTGAAACCCCATGGCTGCGGCTTCCATCTTACTGAGCAGATTTTCAAACAAAGTCCCCTTGCTGTGTGCACAGAGCTGCCCTCCAGAGCTGCAGGCATGCCGGGCGGGGACTCGAGGCTGAATTTATTTCCCACATCTTGGACATGTCGTCGCTGTCTCCTCTCCCTCCCTCCCTCCCTGGCTGCAGTCCCCACTCCCCGCCTCCCCTTCATTCCTAAATCCTGCAGCCATGACAGAAATAAATTAGCTAGAGGTACAGGTCACACCTTGGAGAGCAGTAAACGTTCTGTGGGAAATCAATAGAGAAGATGGGATTCTCAAACAGCTGAAGCAGAAGGAATGATGCATTGATGGCTATACATAAACCAAACAAAGGAGCCTGAGAACAGCCTTCCAGGGGGGGCCCTGCACTCCGGCTTCATTTATTCTAACACCTGAACCCGAGGACAGTGTTGCAGAAAAAGACACTCCGCAGACACCTGTGCTTTTTCGCTCAGGAAGGCTAAGTGTTGCTGGGCAAGTATTGGTGAAAATGAAAAATTATGTTCAGATGGTGGATGCTAATGCAGGGGGCCCCAGGACGGCCCTGGAGGACCCTAAGCTGAGTGTGTGAGACACAGATCTGTTCCAGGGAAACCTCCCCTCTGCAGCTGCAGGCAGCGAAAGATAGGGAGGGATGGGCTAGATACTTAACTGAAGAAATGTAATTCCTAAAGCCATTACAGATGATGTGCTGGAAACAGGTTTTAGGATCCGACAGACCTGGGTTCCAGTCCTGGCTTCACCACTCTGCAGCGAAACTGGGAAAGCTGCATGTATAGAATGGCGATATGAAATCTACCTTAGAGATAATCGTGCAGATTAAATGAATAATATGCATAAACACCTGGCACAGAATAGGCCCTCAATAAATGCTAGTTGCTTTCTCCTCCCTCTGTCTGATTATGCCTTTTAATTTCTCTTGAGTTCTATGATTTTTTCCCACCAGATCTTTCACAAAGGCAGTCCCTGATGAAAATTTAATCTGACAGCAAAAGCAACATCTAGCAAAAAAAAAAAAAAAAAGAGGTGTTCAGGAGGGCTTTTGGTGCCTTGCAATCTCTATCAGCTGCCAAATGCCACCCCAAATAAACAACCTAAGTTAAAGCAATGTGCTTGCTATGCAAACACCGGCTAAAATAAAATCCTACCCCTAAGCATCTCATACATAGAAATCCTGAAATTTCCATTGCTGTGTACCAAGAGCCTATTTTTCTCTTGTCTTCTCTTGCTCTTTTCTTTTTTTTTTTTTTTTTTATTTATTTTCTTTTCTCACATAGTCAAAAGGTTGCACAGTTTCTTTTCTTTTTTTATTTTCCCGAACTGCATTTGCTGAATGATTTTCTTCTCTTTTCCTCCTCAGTTTGATCCTGAAATTCTTTCTCACACACAGCTGAGTTGTGGTAATGAAACAGACACTTATAGAGAATGGGAAACCTTAATAAATGATCTAGTATAGTAACATTTGTTATAATCTCAATTTTTAAAATTTTCAATTGTGGTAAAATATACATAACATAACATTTACCAGCTGAACTATTTTTAAGTTTACATTTCAGTGGCATTAAGTACACTCATATTGTTGTGCACCATCACCAATATCTGTCTCCAAAACTTTTTCGTCTTCCCCCATAGAAACTCTGTACCTACTAATCATAACTCTCCATCTCTCCCTTTTCACAGCTCCTGGAACCCAGAATTCTACTTTGTTTCTATAAATTATACTACTCTAGGTACCTCATATAAGTGAAATCACACAGTATTAGTTCTTTTATGTCTGGCTTCTCTCACTTAGCATAATGTCCACGAGGTTCATCCATGTTGTAGCATGTGTCAGGACTTGCTTCCTTTTTAACACCTAATAATTTTCCATTGTATGGTAGGCTACACTTTGTCTATCCATTCGTCCATTGACAGGCATGTGAGTTGCTTCTACCTTTTGGCTACTGTGAATAATGCTGCTATGAACCTGAATGTGCAGCTATCTCTTCAAGACCCTGCTTTCAACTCTTTGGGGATATACCTGGAAGTTGAATTGCTGGATAATATGGTAATTTTTAAGTTTTTGAGAACCATCATACTGTTCTCCATAGCAGTTGTACCATGTTGCCTTCCCACCAACGGTGCACAAATGTTCCAACTTTTCCACATCTTTGTCAACACTTATTATTTTCCGATTTTTGTTTTTTGTTTTTTTTTTAAATAGTCATCCTAGCAGGTGTGGCAGTTCTCGTCTTCTCTGGGAGAATGGGAGGCATACATGAGAGTCAACAATTTATTTGGTAGTCCGATCCACTGTTCATTTCTCCGTGCATACAGGAACATCTTATGGTCGATCAACCAAATTCTGCTGTGGCTACAATTTCTGTCTAGAGTCTCTGTCTTTTCCAACTCTTTCATCTTTCATTAAGTCAGGATATGTAAAGTTAATTTGGACAATTAAAGAGCTTCAGTACTCTGATATAAAGCAGTTGACCCACCTCAGTTAGCCATGCTACCCTCCATCTCAGTAAATGAAGGGAAAAGCTTTTCCAAATAGAAAAGGTGAAAGCACTAGAACCTAACAGAAAACACTGAGATAACAGCCAGGAGGATAAAAGTAACACTTCGCATTCATATAGCAGGCTAAATTTTTATTTTTAAGAAACAATTTCTTTCTTTTTTTTTACTTCATGAATTTAGTTTTATTGTGGTAAGAACACTTAACGTGAGGTCTACCCTCTTAATAAATTTGTAAGTGTACAATACCACATTGCTTGCTGACTATAGGCGCACCGCCGAATAGCAGATCTGATCAGCCCACCTGAGAAAATTCTCACTGACCATTTCAGATTTGGAAACTGAGGCATGGTGAATTGAAATAATTTGCCCAAAGTCACACAACTAGTTAATTCCAGGGTCAGGACCCAAGCCCCAGTCATTTCACTCCAAATCCTGTTTCTGCACTACAGGGACTACCTAACGATTACTGAGCTCTTCACTTCTGAAACTGCAAAATTTTAAGAACCTATTTGTAAAAAAAACAAACAAAAAAGAAATATAATTTAGGTTTTCTGTTCAAGTGGAGTGGTTCTCCTAAGGCAGGCAGTACACAGAGCAAATCAAACTCTAACTCTTCATGGGACCTGATCCGCCCAACTCTGAGCAATGCACAGTAATCGATCCCGAATTAGGCAAGACATAGGCATCTCCCTTCTAAGGAACTTACTCTATTGGACAATAGCAGTCTTTTTCCACCCAAATGTTTCTTGAAGGCCTTTCCATTGCACATGGCATCCTATGCTCAGTTGGTGGATGGCGAGACCTCTCTGCCTCAGTGGCCACACACTCTTCTCCTGCTGGGACTTCCAGGGACATTATGAACTTTAAATAAGATAATGTTGATAAAACATAAATCTTAGCACCAGGTGCATAATAGATGCTCAATAAACCAACCCTCCTCCCCGACGCAGTGGCTGTCCTTCTGTCCTTTCCCAGCATGGACAAGCTGGCAAAGGCCATAGACAAGCATCTGAAAAAGAACTCTGAACTAAGAGGTAAAGACTTTAAGAACTTTAAATAGACACTTAAACTCTTATACCATCAACTGCTGCCCCTGAAGTCTGTCTCACACTTTTGCGCCAACAGACCCGTTTTGCCAATCGGTGCTTAAGTGCTCCGTGCACACATGCGCTCTGTGCATTCGGCTAGACGTGCCAGTACGTGCTCCGAGGGGAGCAGCCCCTCATTTCGTTTGGTTTTGCAGCCCTGTCATTGCATACTTAGAGTTCTCACCCCTCTATACAGAGAACGCTCTGATTTGGTCAGAAGCAGGCGCTGAGCTTTCTCCCCAAAGGAATCTTTCTACTGCAATGCTGCGTGTGAGCCCAGCAGCTTCGGAGCGCAGACACTCAGTGGACCTCAGCAGCCCAGGCAGTACTTGTCAGAAGGGCCCTCAAAACTCCAAAATCGTGACAGTCCTAAAGCCTGTCTCCACAGGTGCCTTTACTGGCTTTTTAGCCCCCACTGGACCTATAAACCTGAATGACCTCTGACTCGCCATCCTTCCCTTCATAGAGAGTCCTGACATCCAAGAAGCCTGCTCAGCAGCATCTGAAGGTCCCCTAAAACAGCTAGCTTTGACTCAACGAATGTGTGCTTATCTCAAACACATCTGCCCGGATAAACGCCCTCCAGCTTCTCCGTGGACTGAGAGACAGGGGGCTAAGACTTTTCCCTTAGTTATCTGTGCCCTTTAGCACAGTTTTTGTATTTTTAATAAATATACTTTAAATGCTACTCATCGGATGATGTTAATTTATCAACTCAACTGCCCTGGAGATTGGGGAGTTGAGCTAAGAGCTGATTGGGACTCACAGTAAGAATGGCTCATGCTTACCTTGAGTGATACAACACAAGCAACAATAAGGCCATGCACTGATCAAAACATTTGAGGGTTTGGTCTGTGCAAAGCACCATGCTAAGCATTCTACGTGCATTGCCTCATAGCAACCTCGTGGTATCCTTATTCTACACAGGAGGAAAAAGAGACACATAGAAATTCAGCAAAGCCCGTGTGCTTAGTCGCTACACAGTACAGCACACCCTTTGGGGTCCCACAGATAGGATTCAAATCTAAGTCCCCAACACCCTGAATGTGACTGTGGGTGACTTTACCAGCCTGAGTTTTCTCCTTCCTAGTGGGACTAACAATATCTACAGCCCCTGGCACTTTCCACCTTCTAGAATCATGGAACTCCCCTTTATACATCCTCTCTAACTCAGTAGCCCAGAGAGTCAGGATGGTCTAGAATGTCAAATCCTGAGTTGGGCAACCTGAATTCCCATCCAGCCTCTATCTGACCTTAGGCAGCAAGTCATTCAATCTTTCGGTTTCATCACTTGTCAAAGGAAAATGACAACACTGGCCCGATCTATTTTAATAGGTAGTGTTGGAAATAAGATCAAAGGAAAGACGTGAGAGTCCCCTTGAAAAGTTTCAAGAACTTCTCAAATTTAAGATGTAATTATAGTAATGGATTTAGTTTGAGAAATTGTTGCACAGAATAACTTCCTTTGCCCGAAACTCAAAGTGAATGGGGAAACTGAGTCTAAGATATGAAAACTGACTCCATATTATTCCTATTCTTGTGTAGGTAGAGTGGGCAAGATCTTGAGGGATCTGTGTACTTGTTCACACTCAGCCACTGCTTTGGGCACATACTGGACTTCACAACAAAATAAGCAGATGATACCTGCCTTCCCCCCGAGTCCTATGGGTAGCCTGTGGGCAGGATACACAAACACTCAGAAAGTGTAAGACAAGAAAAACTGTAGGAAGTCAATGATATGCATTTTTTAAAAAGTGATGTCAGATTTTTTTTCTCCTGCTCATTCTCCCTTGTCACAATCTAAATTTTATCCAGATGTGAACATGAGGAGGCCCGTCTTTGTTCACTTTCTGCCCCTTTGCATATCTGTTGGTTTTCCTTTGCGCCTCAAAAAGTTTCAGGGTTATTCTTCAAGATGTAGGTCGTGGAGGGAGAACAGAGTTGGGGAGGGGGCAGACAGAGTGCAGTAGTAGGAAGGGGGAGTCAGAGGAAAGAGTTATAGAATGCTCCAGAATGTGTACTTCCTCTCCATCCACGCAGAGCCACGGTGACGATAAGGCCCCTCACTCCAGACAAATGCCCTCAGCCTTGCAAGTTCTTCCAAGCGGCAGCATCCCAGAGCCCAGACTGCAAGGGACACATGCGTGCACACACACACTTTCATAGACAACGGTGCCCCGCCCCCCCGCATCCCAGGAAGGGCTTGTTGTTTCAATTAAACTCATCAAGATCTGTGCCACATGTTAAGGAAGAAAGAAAAAACCAAAACGAGGCTGAATTACTCGGGCTATCTCCTTAGGGACTGATGTATATCGAATAAACTGCTATCTGCACATGGGGAGAAGCTTTTACTTATGAAAAGCAGAGGCAGGTGCAGAAGAGCAGCATTTGGTACTAAATCAAAGCCCTGGGAGCAGAAGGAAGTGGATTTAGATGCATCCACTTAGCTCCTTTCCTGATATCTAACTCGCAGGGTGGGGAGCAGATCACAGCCCTGGCTGGGTCTGGCCCTTGCTTCCTGGTCTCCCCCGAGGTCCCAGCCCACTTTGGTCACTGCTTCAGCTGCCTGGTAAGAACAGATGGACAGAAGTTAAAAGAGCAAGGTCAGCTCGTCGGCTAAGTCTCATTTCACACCCTGCCCCACCTCTATCATCCGTTTCTGGGACATAAAGATAGAAAAGGCAGGGCAGGGTGCTGCTGCGTTTGATTCCAGCTGAAACTATGCTAGTTCCATTTACATGCCCTGAATAGCTGGCCAGTCTGATTTACACATTGATAATATGTGATGCTTTGTATTCCAGCAAATATTTAATCCCTGACCGATCAATAATCCTCGCCTGGCTGTTCTTTTCTGAAAAGAAATAAATCCCCTTTTACTCTTAAAATTCTTGAATTAAATTAAACTGCTTTAGCCTGGGATGCACTGTTCCTACATGAAGCTATTTGGTTTCATAACCTCAGTTTTCAGATGTTTTTAAAGGGACCGCTTTTGCTAGCTTGATTTTTCTGAGATCCTAACACCTCTCTGAGTTTTACGTGTTATCAACTGATATTATAAGACAGCCCTTTAAAGTCTGATCTACTTTTTCATTAATTAAAAAGCAAAATTATTAACCTAAACTAAATCAGTGAGTATATAACATGCAGTATATTTCACATTTTTCTGTTTATATTTACCATGAGGGTCTTGATTTAAATTCTTTATTACAAACCTTGTTTCTGCCTTTCTAAACACTATTTCCCTCCAAAACTACATTTAAAAAAAAAAAAAAACTCTATTCCTACACAGATTCTAAAAATGCTGTGCCCCTTTCTTAGAATTAGAGTTGGATATTTTGAAAAAATGAACATTAAACATGGAAAGAGATGGCTCTCTTTTCTGAAACGGACTCACGATACAGCCTCAAAGCTCACCAAAAGTTCCAAAACAACAGCCACGAAAAAACAAACTCTCTTTCATCTTTGGCAGTAACAAAAGCAGTAAGTTTCACCAAACCAACCCAAGCCAAGAATTAATATAACACAGAACACATCCACATTCAGACCACTACGGCTACATCAGCTTACCACAGTATTTGTTTGAAAAAACACATAATTTGTGGTAGAGAGAGAACCTCTCCTACAAAAAGAGGTTCTTTCAAATGCAAATTAACTAAAAGACATATTTTCCCTGTGTTTGGAAAATCACTCTAACATATGAAAAACAGTTTTTTGTGTGAAAAAAAAAAATTAGTGTACACCCACCAGTTGAAAAGGCAATTAAATTTGCTGTAGATTACCTTAACAGTTAAGAAAAGTTAACTCCTGGTTCCATAAGTCTTTAAGGACTTTATTAGCATTTACTGACCTAAGCAGTCTTCAGTTCCCAGGTAGCAAAGTTTCTTTTCTTCTCCACTGAAATGTTCATATGGACACTGAAGGACATTGTATTACTGAACTGATCAGAAAAGAATATTGTTTCCATTCTTCTGGCAGAAAGAAGACAGAAAGAAAGAAAGAAAAAAAAGAAAGGAAGACAGAAAGAAAGAAAGGAAAAGAAAAGCAAGGCAAAATGCAGTCTAATCATCGAGTATTCTTCCTGGTGGGGAAAAAAAAAAAAAAGTAAATCCAGTATTCTGGAACGAGTTCAAACATAGCTTGACAGGCTCCAGGAGAATTTACACTGAGCATGCTTAGCCCAGCACTGCTTGCATGAGACACTCTTAATGAATATTACTTCCTTCCCACTGGCTATTCCTGCTGGAAGTCCACACCCACCCCTCTTTCAGAAGTCAGGAATTTAGCTTCAGCCAAAGTCCAGAAAACATGCTTATGCGGAGACAAGGCCTCACCGATCCATAAACTTTCAGGTTGTGACCTGCAGGTCAGTTTGACAAACAGAACATAGGAGTGAATTTTTTCTGCCCTTGGTAATGTTCCCAGCTTTGTGCCTGTCCTAAACTGCAGTTGCCCTGGAGAAAAGAAAAATAGACAGCTTTCTTTCTAAAGAACATGACGTCCCAAATGCCTTTCCTGACCAGGCTTCCAAACCCAGATCAGAATAAGGGTTATCTGCATATTAAAACACAATATAATGATTTGTAGCTTCTGGATAAAATTACAAAAGTCCTACTCAAAACATACCCTTTTTGATAACTTTCATTAGCATCTCTCTCTAAAATGCTACATGCCAATGTACACTCTGAAAATACGTTCAAAATCCAGTTTTTAGCCTGCTATGCTGTCTAAACAGTGGACTAGTATACATTTAGGCTACTCGAAAAAATGAAACAATGCTTTCTCTTTCCCTAAATCCTTCTGTCATGTTTAATGACATGAGACCTGAAATTCTGGAAATTTAAAAATAGATTACTTTTCGGACAGTCTGAAAAGGCAAGACTCTTCCTCTGCCCAAAAAAAAAAAAAAAAAAAAAAAAAAAGGGGGAGGGCAGGGGCGGAGGAGGAGCAAGGGAGAGACTAATGGAGACGGCACGGTAATGGACAAGCATTTAATATTTTTAAAAATAATAATAATATCTTTTGCTGTCCATTTGATATTTCCAGGCTGCCATTTATATGTATGAAGTTACATATTATAAATATTATTAAGCATTCATTTGAATTGAAGTGCTTATTTGCTTAGACACATGTAAACACGCACATACATGCATGTACGTGCACACACACATACCCCAATCTGTGTTTGAAAGGAAATTATGTCCCAGAATATCAAATGGCAATAGAAATTCTCTCAGTGTACCAGAAATACGGTGTGCCCAGCCCCGAGTGCAAAGCCTGCCTAGCTAGCATTGATTCCTTGGATTAATAAAAGGTACTTCCATGAACCTGATAGATCTGTCGCCTGGCCACTCGGGCCACACTTTACACAACCACTGCTGAGCGGCTATGGTATGTGCCCCTTAATAAAGCTCTTTGTAGCATAAATTTTTTTTTTCTTGCCTGCTATTGAATAAATAAAATTTCCTCAGACATATTTTCCTTCCTGTAATTATGAGGTTTTTGGACAGTTTAGCCATGGGGGTTGTTTTGTTTGTTTTTCTGCTTTGCCTAAGGGAAAAATAAAACTTCGCCCTTGCTCCAAGTGTGTTTATTTATGCTGTAAGAGGAGCAAAATAGGTTTTCAGCAGTTAGACGAAGCACAGGAGAAACTGGGTTTTAAAAGCTAAGGAATTCTCGTGGCCGAGCATAAGGTAAGTGTCACATAGGAAAGACGTGTATTCAGTGGACCCAAAGGGATCACCTAGAGGTCAGGGAGGCCCACAGCCCAGAGGGCAGGAGCCCTCACCCATGGGCAGGCTTACTTCCCTGCCATCAGGGTGGGACCTGTTTCTTTTGTCTTCTTCCCAGAGGATGACACTCGCCCCTGGACACTCACCTCTTACTCCTTCAATTAACAAAATATCACTGAGCCCTTACTCTTGACACTCCTCTGGGCACTGGGAATTGTAGCAACAAAGAAGGATAAAGTTCCTGCCCTCAGGGAGCTCACTTTATCGTGAAAACCTTTTTTTAAAAAAAAAGACATAAGTAAGTAAACAACAATGCATTTCCAAACTGTGATAAGTGCCAAGAAAGAAATAAAATGGAAACAACAAGAAAGAACAGAAAACAGGCCCTGTATGTTGCGGGCTGAGAGTCAGGGAATCAGGAAAACGGGAGACACATTTGGGAAAATAATGAGTCACCAATCCAATATGTGTTAAAGAGAAAAATACGTGGCGGGGCTGGATTAAGGTTTTGAATACAAGATTAAGGCACTTGGATTTAATATGGTGTGTAATGGGAAGATATTGAGGGCTTTTGAGAATAATTAATAAGACTAGTACTGTTCTTTTAAAAGGTTAAAATGTTAGCAGAATAGAGCAGTTTGTAGGATAGATTGAGGATGAAAATGAAAGACCAAAGCTTTTGGGGGTAGAGGGAGAACCCCTGACCTAGGCCAGTGCAAACAGTACTGGAGAGAAGAAGGTAGCTGTGACAGGTACTACTGAGGCAGAATGACAGGCTTCAATACCTTAGTGGATATGCAGATGAAGATGAAGAGGCATTGAAGGGGAACTCCAAGATTTTTGATCTCTACAGATCTGGATAACAGTGGTGCCTTGAGTAAAAATTGGGAAATCCAGGGAAAGAAAAGTGTATCTGGCACATAGTAAACTCAAATATTTACTGGATGTGTAGTATATTGAGTTTGAGGGTTATGAGAACATCCAGCTTAGTTTAGTCGGGAATTTTATTTAGCTGTTTATGGGAACCTGATTATAACTAAGCATAACTAATTATAACTAAGCACTTTAAGGGTTTGTTTGCCTCTCATTTAAAAAGAATCCAGAGATTGAGAATTCAAAACATGACCACCAGGGACCCAAATCCTTCTACGTTTTTGGTGTACCCTTCTTAACACATGATGTCCATCCTCACTTTTGCCTCATAGTCCATCGTGGACTGTGCCTAATTTTGAGCCAATGGGCAAGGGCAGCAGTCAAAGCTTGAGAATGATTTGGTAGCCAGGGAACCAGGGGCTCAGACACGTCCTATGTCAGTATCTGGGTCGCACCAGCACGTAAGCCATCTAGACAAGCAGAGGAGCTCGCCAAAGAAGAGAAGAATCTAGAATGGGTAGTAGAACAGAGAAATTATGAGAATCAGTGGCAGCCTCTAAGTCAGTGGGATTAGTCCCACTAACCTTCCTCATGTAAGTCTGTATAGGAAAAGAAACCTATCAGAGCCCTGGAGGAGGTCTTCTCGGAAGGGGCAAGCTTAGTGTGCAAACAAGCAGTGGAAATGGCAAACTGTAGTGGATTCTGTGGTGTGCCATCTTGATCTCCTCTTCAGGACTGAGGCACTCATTACCTCACCTCCTGGGCGTGTTGACCACCTCCTGGGAGTGTTGACTGCTGTCTTCTCAAAGCTAAGTCTTTCTGGAGGAATTCCCCTCACCCTTCCTTGCCCAAGGCTGTGCCTCATGCCCAGGGGAATCCCATATCTAAATGTCTACAAAGAGGCAAAAATACCCAGCCACCCAGCTTGAAGCTGGGACAACTCAGAGGGTCATTCCAGCTCCACAGCTCCCTGTAGGATTGCTTGAGACCTTGTTACAACTGCAGTGCTGTTCCAGCCCTCCTCTGCCCATTCTGCCTTCTCTCCCTCCCTCACAGATGTTGCTTCTGAGAATACTCATAGACAAACTCCCACACACTCCATCTCAGAGTATGTTTTCTGGGAAAATAAAAACCCTGGCTAAATCCCACCTTTATTTACTCCACACCTGACCCATGCAGCTGAACAAGCATGTCAACTGGTCTTATTACACTCATGCTCCACCAAGCCTCTTAACACACCCCAAGAATCATTTTTTTCTTTCCTAATGCATTCTTTTTTCACTCTCCAGGACAAGTATTTCATATTTCCTCTTTTAATTTTCAAAACTCCTTCTTCGCCCTCACTTTCAGCTAATCAATTTGCTTTGTAATGAGAAAAATGAAGCAATTAGAAGAGAAATTTCAAAACCCCCAACCCCAAATCTACCCACCTGCCAGAATTGGAATGAATATACTCTACCTTCTCTTCCGTCACTGTGTATGAACTGCCCACATCCCCCACCTATGTGCTAAATCCCCGTTCTCTCTTTCCCACTTGAAAATATCACTCCACAAAGTCATGTCTCTCTCTCTCTCTCTCTCTCTCTCTCTCTCTCTCTCTCTCTCTCTCTCTCTCATTATCAAACTTTCCTTTTTGATTAGATCAATTGCAAAATCATAAAATATACTGGTATTTCTAGCATCTTTAAAAATCCTTTCCTCCTGGTATTCTTATAAATAAGAAGAGCAACAAATAAATAAATACAAATTTAAAAATCCTTCTTTAATTCAGCTTTACCCACTAACTAATGACTTATTTTTCTCCTTCTCTTAAAGCACTCTTTTTAAAAGAGTTCTCTACTAGATCCCTCCAATATCCATCTTCCCATTCTTTCTTCTTTTAAAAAATATTTGTTTAGGCTGGGCACAGTGGCTCACGCCTGTGATCTTAGCAGTCCGGGAGGCCGAAGCGGGAGGATCGCTTGAGCCCAGGAGTTTGAGATTGCTGTGAGCTAGGCTGATGCCAAGGCACTCTAGCCTGGGCAACAGAGTGAGACTCTGTCTCAAAAAAAAAAAAAAATATATATATATATATATTTAGATATAATATACATATCATGAAATTGTATACAGTTCAAGGTTTTAGCATTCACAGACTCATGCAACCAGTAGAATAATCTGCATTTAGAATATTTTTATCTCCTCAAAAAGAAACCTCCTACCAATTAGCAGTAATTTCCTATTCATGTCCATCCTCTATCCCCCAGGCCCAGCAGCCACTAATATACTTCCTGTTTCTACAGATTTTGCCTATTCCGGTCTTTCAATATAAATGGAAATCATACAACATGTGGTTGTTTGTCATTGGCTTCTTTCATTTAGCATCTTTTCAAGTTTTATCAATGTTGTAGCATGTATCAGTGCTTCATTCATTTTAATTGCCAAATAATATTCTATTATAAGAACATAACACATTTTATTCATTTATACATCAGTTGATGGGCATTTCTGTTGTTTCCATTTTTTGGCTATTAGACATAAAGTTACTATGAACTTTTATGCACAAAATTGTGTGTGGATGTATGTTTTTATTTCTCTTGAATATATACTAGGAATAGAATTTCTGGGTCATATGGTAACTCTATGTTTAACTTTTTGAGGAACTACCAGACTGTTTTCTAAGTGGCTGCACCATTTTATATTTCCACCAACACTGCATCATAGTTCCAATGTCTCCACATCCTTGCCAACTCCTGTTATTATCTATTGTTTTTATGATAGCCATCCTGGGTGGGTGTGAAGCGATAGCTCATTTTGATTCTGGTGTGTTTCCCTGATGGGCAAGGATGTTAAACATCTATCTTTTCACGTGCTCCCATTCTTTCTTAAACACAGTCCAATTAAACTTCTGTCCCCATCACTTCAATGAAATGACTCTTCATGAGGCTACAAACCACCTTGCTACATCTGAAGGCTGATTCTCAATCCTCACTTTTCTTTACCTAGATAACACCTTTCACCTTCTTGACATAGGAGAAAACTCTCTACATAAAACACCATATTCTTGGCTTCCTGGACAACACATTGTCTTTGTTTTCCTCTTCATTTCTAGCTTGGTTTAGTTCCTTTTCCCTTTTTGTTCTCATCTCTCTGACCTCCAGAAATGTTAGATTTCCCCAAGACTCAGTTCTAGGATTTCCCCTTTCAGATTATCTACACTCATTCCCTACACAACCTCTTCCAGAACAGTGGATTTAAATACATGATGATGCCTCTCAACATCATCTCTCCAGCCTGGATCCCTGCCATATATCCAAAACTGATGCCAGCACCACCACTTGGATACCTAAAAAGCCAAACTAAACATGCCCCAAATGAGCTCCTGTTGTTTTTCCCAAACCAGTCCCTGTCCTTTCTCAATTTATAGCAACTTACTCAGATTTAAAAACCTGGAGCTATTCTTGACTCTTCCTTCTCTCACATCTTCTTTCTGACATATCGCGGATTTCTGTGGCTCCCCTTCACGGTGTATCTCGAATTTGAACACTTCTCGCCACCCCCACTGCTCTGGTTCAGGCTAACATCATCTCTCACCTGGACGGTCACGCTAGCCTCCTGTTTCTTCCCTTGACTCCCAGCAGTCATTTCTCAACACAACAGCTGGAGTGATTGTGCTAAAACCTAAGTCACGACGTCTTCCTCCCTGCTCAGAACCCTGTAATGGCTCTTCATTCTGCTCAAAGCAAAAGGCAAAGTCCTTACAGTGACCTACAAGGCCCCAGATTATCTGCCTTTTCCTTGCCTTTCTAATCTCATTTCCTCCAGTCTTTGCTCCTCAATCTTTCCATTCCTCTCACTCTGACCTCTCTGCTGTCTCTCAAAGGCTCCATGCCTGCCCTTATCTCAGGCCTTTGCATTTGCTATTTCCTCTGCTCAGAGCATCCTTACCCCTGATGGCCATAAGATTAGCTCCCCACTTTCTTCTTATCTTCGCTCAGAAGTCTGTCTGCTCAGGGAAGTTTTCCTGGTCACCCCATCTGAAATATCCATTCCCCTCCTAATGTTTCATATCTTTCATGCCTGTTTTGTTCTTCCTAATTGCCACTTACATGTAACATACTATATATTCTAATCATTGATTTTATTTATTTTCTGTCTCCCTAACTAAAATGTGAACTCTGCAAATGTGGATTCTTGTCTGTTTGCTCAATGATATATCCCAAACAACTAGAAGAGCACTTGATACATAGTAGGTGCCCAATATATATTTGTTGAATGAATCCCTTAGCCATTTTCTCTCCCTAGAATGTTCTTCCTCCTCTTCTCCATCATTAAAATATATTTACCCATTCAGATACAAATAAATATTACCTGTCTCTGCAGCATTCCAAACTTTGCTGACCTTTCTTACTTGTCAGAGTTAGTTTCTCCCTCCTCTATGCTCTGAGATCATATTATAATTAACCTCTGCCATTGTACTTAAAATATTGCTTTGTGACTTTCAGTATCTAATTTTCCTGCAAGATAATGAGTTATTGCAATGCAAAATCATCACATTATTTTTTATCATCCCTGGTGCTTGGGCCATAGTAAAATTTAATAAAAATTTTAAATGAATCACCATACATAGCCTCTCTTTCAGCTCCTTCCCTCCCCTTTTCATCACCCCTTACCACTACCCAAAATGTCAGCTAATTCCTCCACTCCCAAATTACCTGTGATCCCCACTCTGACCAGATCTTATAAGCAGAGTCTGTTCCCTGGCCCCAGATTCTGCCCCTATACCCTCCTACCCGGGTCAGACAGTTATTCCCTCAGGCATTTGTTACATAAAATAAGTTTGCATAAACTAATTATTGTAAATATTCCAGTAAAAACTAATGGATTGACTATTGCATATTAGATTTTAAAGTTACTAGATATATTTTAATCTAGGCAGCTAAGCAATATAGTGTTGTGGAAATAAAATTTAGGGGTAGGAGACCAAAGTAAGCCTTTGGAAAGTACTGATTTGGAAAGTTTTGACCTCGGAGTGAATTAATGTATCAGATTGTTTCCTAAGAAGAGAAAGAGCACTGCTTGGGAAGAGAATGGAGGAGAAGGGCACGGATATATGGGATGTCTGAGGACAAGAAGCAGCTCTACCAGAGGAATGAAATGGAGACTGAAAATGTTCATTGGATTTAACAATATAGAGGTCATTGTGACCTTGGTGAGAACACATTTGATGAAGTGATAGGAACTAAGTGAGTCAAGTGAGGCACCCAAGGGATAAAATTTAAGGTGGCACTTACTCTCAAAGTCATGGAAGAGCGGGGTTGGCACCTAAGAGTGAGTGCAGCCTTAAATTTGGCAGCCTGGTGTCTCACTGGCCTCACCCTGGTCCTGTACATGCTGAGGAGTAAACTAGAGAGGAAGAAGTAGAATCCTCAAGTATAATTTAACTGCACTGATTCAGGCTTGCCACTCCTTTCTCCTATAAATCATCCTGAAAGGGCAGGCTTAAGCCACTATATTTTGTCCTGTATGAACTCCAGCCCAGGCTACATGTGACTGGCATGGGCATGAACATGTGATACAAGGGCAGCTAATTTTAAACTCTTGGCATGCTGGGCTAACCCTATTTCCTCTCCTGAGGCTTTGAGCAAGGAAATACCATGAGAATTTATTAATTGGCAGTAGAAGAAAAATTGAAAAAAAGCTTACATTTTAAAGTCTAGAATAAACATAAGGGGCCACACATATGCCAAAGTTGTGGCAAGACTGAGTTCTAAGTCAGGTAAGGAATCCTTTGGTAGGAGGAAAATGGAATCCAGCAGGAGAGAGAAGTGAGGCCCTACAAGAGGCGTAAGGCATCGTTGGTGGGTCGACAAGCCCCTCAGCTCCAGCGAGATTTTTGTTGCCTGTGCAAACACTTTTACATTAAGTTCCTTTTTTTCTCAAGATACTTTGAGTTGAATGTTTCTTTTCCTTGCAACCAGAAGAACCTAACTAAAGTTATTTTTAAAGGCAACTTATCTGGGAAATGACAGCTAAAATAGACAAATAGGATTGCATAAAACTCAAGAGCGTATACATAGCATAGAAAACAATCAACAGAGTGAAAAGGCAACCTATGGAAGGAGAAGAAATATTTACAAGCCATACATCTGATAAGGGGTTAATATCCAGAATATATAAGAAACTCAATTCAACAGCAAGAAAACACATAAATTGATTTAGAAAATCAAGTTTTAAAGTCAGGACAAAGGACCTGAAATGGCATTTCTCTGAAGAAGATATACAATAGCTGAAGAATATATAAGAAATACTGAAGATTACTAGCATCAGGGCAATGCAAATCAAAACCACAACGAGGTATCAGCACACAGTTAGGATGGCTGCTATCAAAAAAACAAGAGATAACAACTGTTGATGAGGACGTGAAGAAAAATTAAACCCTTGCACTGTTGGTGGGAATGTAAACGAGTAGAGCCAGTATGGAAAACAGTATGGAGATTTCTCAAAAAATTAAAAATACAACTACCATATGATCCAGCAATTTCACTTCTCAGTATATATTCAAAGGAAATGAAATCAGTATGTCAAAGAGACATCTGCAAACTCGTGTTCATTGCAGGATTATTAACAATAGCCAGGGTAGGATGCAACCTAAGTGTCCATCAACAGGTGAATGAATAAAGAAAATGTAGTCTGTAATACTATCTACTATTCAGCCTTTTAAAATAGAAGAAAATCCTGTCATTCATGACAACATGGATAAAACTAAAGGACATTATGCTAAATGAAATAAGCCAGGCACAGAAAGACAGATACTGCATGATCTCACTTACAAATGGAATCTAAAAAAGTCAAACTGGTAGAAGCAAAGAGTAGAATGGTGGTTACCAGGGGCTAGGGCTAAGGGGATATTGAGAAGATGTTACCAAAGGATACAAAATTTCATTTAGACAAAAGGAATAAGTTCAGGAGATCTAATGTACAACATGGTGACTATAGTTAATAACAATGTAGTATATACTTGAAAATAGACAAGAGAGTATATTTTAAGTTTTCACCACACAAAAAATGATAAGTATACCAGGTAGTGATTTAGTCATTCCACAATGTATACATTTATAAAAAACTTCATATTATATACCATAAATACATGCAATTTTTATTTGTCAACTTAAATAATAATAAATAAAATAAAATAAAATAATTTTTTTTTAAAAGGAAGATTGTTAAGTTAAGGGAAAAACTCAGGCAACGGAGAACAGGGGCCATTTGAGCTATAGACAATGGAATGGAATGGAATGAAAAGATGTTAATAAGCTACTTTCACTAACTCAACCAGCTTGTTTGTCTTATTGATTTGTTCCTAAAGAGCTCAAGATTGGTAAACAATGGGTGTAAAGCTTTCTCAACTCATTCAATCATTCAATAAGTCATTTCCCTGGGTCTTAGTTTCTTTACCTAAAAAGTGGGCATGTAAACATCTATCTCCTTATCTCTTAGGATGGATGGTTACATTGAAAGATTAGGTAACACATTGAGAAGTGAAAAATGAGGGTGGGCGTGGTGGCATGAGCCGTAATCCCAGCTGCTAGGGAGGATTAGCTTGAGCCCAGGAGTTCAAGACCAGCATGGGCAACATAAAGAGACCCCGTCTTGAAAAAAAAAAGTGAAAATGTTAGATGCTGATAATTGAGTCCTGAGTCCTATCACATACAAGAGTACCTGTGTTTTCTCTTCAGTGAAACCAGCCTAGGATTTATGGAACAGTGCTCCACACACCCCATCCCGCTTGCTTCTCTCTTTCATGTGGTGCTTGAGGCTCTTTGCTTACTCTGTCATTGCTATTTTTTACTAATATCCAATAAGGAATAATCAACAAATATCACCTGACAAAGCTCTAACATGTTTGTTCACCTGAAAAAAGCATGCCAGCTATAACAGGAAGAAAGCACTTTAGAAATGGTCAGTGTTAGGTGGCAGTGGCCACAGTAGTGATAGGGGTAAGTATTGGTGGGGTAGTAGCAGTCATCATGTCTACACTGTAGGAAATCACATCCAGTAATCTGAAATTGACACATCCAGTAATCTGAAACTCTTACATCTTTGTGCCTTACAAAGAGCACTATGTTGATCCTTGTGCCATATTTTTTTCAAAACCAGAGTTTTTTCATGCCATTATACCAAGTTTCAATGTAATATGGGAACATGAAAAATCTAGTTCACTAGCGGACAAATGAGAATCGGGTTGTTGTAACAACACTCACTAACGGCTCAGACCCCCACTCCCTGCCCATGGGAGGCCAAGAGCTAATTCAGAAGGAGGCTCAGGGTGCTGCGAAAACCTTTGCAACAGTAACAGCATTTGGGCTTTTATTAGAATGTGGGTACATTTTGCCCCTTAATATGGGAATAAACTGCATTATTCAGAGACTAAGAATGTTTTTGGAGCCCTCCTCTTAGTCGACATTGAAGGTCAATCTGCTGGTTCAGAACAGATTATAATACTTGATGATGCAGTCTGTGAGGCTAGTCCCACGATAACCAGGAGGCAGTGACATGAGTAGTGTCAGAACGGCTACAAGACCAGCCACCTCTGGCCCCTTGCTGGCTGGGCACGTGGGTGCTCCGTGCATTCACGGGTCTTCCCACTGGCTGGCAATGGGGTGAGGAAAGTGTTAGCAAGCATCCCCTAACCAAGTGCTCTAAAAGTGCCTTGGCAGTGCCCAGCACTCTCTCTTCTGTGTCACCCGCTATCCCTGGGTTGTTGAGCAACCCTCCCTGGCTGAGGCTGAGGTGGAGAAGCAGGAGGACGAGGGCTCCTTTCTGCTCTGGATCTGTCTGCCCAGCAAGTGGAACATCTATAAAGATGGCAGCTGGAAGAATGGGTTCACAGGGCTGTTCTGCCTGCTTTTGTGAACATTTGAAGTTTTCCATAATAAATGTTAAAATAGCAAAGGCAGCTTCTTCACTGTATAACTTTAGGGATGTGGTAACAGGGAACTTCCTCCTCTAAATGTTTTCTATCGCTTCCTGGACAATGCTTTCTGTTTCACAGTTGGAAGTAAGACCAGAAATACAAATAGAAGCAGACAGTGACTAACATTTGCATTCGGATGGAAACTACAGGGAGCAGATCCTTTCCCAGGAGGGAGGGGCAGAAGACCAGGCACCTAAAGGGAGACAGTGAACCACTGAGGAAGGGACATGGGAGAGGAGAAATTGGGAGCCTCGGAAGTGTATTTTATTGACTTCACAGTTTGGCTTGTCTCTGCCTCAAAGTTGTTCTTTGAGCGGCAGCCCTGTGCTAACTGAAACCTTCTCTCCTCCCATGAGCTCACAATCCTGCCCCATCCCTGATACAATTAGCCTGGGCTTCAGAGACAAAGTCCCTCACTGGCTTTTGACCCCTGCCCCCTTAATAATATTAGACCATAAAGTTGCTTAGCATGAGTAGTTGCCATGGCGACGACATCCATATCTCTGTACAAGTGCCAGCGCTGAGACCCGGGGGCTCGGGCACATGGCAAAAGGACAGCTTGCGAGGAACAATGGAGGGAGACGACTGCAGATTCTTTTCATGCCTAATTACCCATGAGCACATGGCACAATGGCTTATTTAACTCTGCCTTGGCTCGGAGTGGAGACAGGTTCTTGTTCCAGTTGGAAAGGATTCCAGCTCTGGCCCTTCCCTCCATTACAGGGAGGGGCAGGAGGAGAAAGAAAGCAAGTTATTGAAATGCACAGAACTTGTCTTCTTAATTATTTTGCATTTGGCCATCTTTCCTTGTCTTAGAAGCTAATTATTCCAAGTCAGGAGAATTGTTCCACCTCGGGGTTAGCTGCGAGCTAACTGCTGACAACCGGTGTTGGGAACAACTGTTTCCCATGTCTAGCCAGGCTGTAGAATGTCATTCTTTCTCAGAACTGACTCAGACAGTCAGAGGGTGGAATGACTTATTAAATCCTCATGATGCGTAAGGTAACATACCTGGCTTCCTTCCTAGAATGGAAATCAGGCCTCACCCCCTGGAATTTTGCAGATGGTGGAGAAACAGGCTTGCCAGGACCAACCTGTAAGGTGAGCCCAGGCAGAAGAGACAGAATGGAGATGGCACAAAGAAGCCCGGGCTGTGCCGCACCTTCCACACGGTGAGCTCACACTCACCACAAGTGCTTCAGAGTCGCCAAAGGAGGTGATTGTCTTGTAGGAATTAGGGTAGTGAATGGTTCTCAGAGAAAATGCCATTGGTTCTTCTCTGAGTTTTCTGTCATGGCAGCCAAATACTGGGGTAAGAAACATTTGAACAATATTATATCTTTTTATTGATTACCAAGACTGCATCCAAATCAACCCAGACAACACTGCTTTAACCATCTCTTTAGATCCCTACTCCAGCTCTGACCCCTACCACGTTCCTCACTATTTATTATCTGATTCAGGTAATCACAGACAAAAGGCCAAAGGTTTTCAACTCTCTTTCCTGGCTCAGCAAAACCCAGTGGGCCCAGGTGTACTCACTCTGCATACTTCTACCTTAGCCCTGAATGTGCTAGAGTATAAGATTTTTAAACCCATCATTTTCAGACCACCCAGAACACACACTCTTTTCATTAAAGCAAAAGGACATGCACTGGTGATGGGGCCATTGGCATTTCTGAGAGGCTCAGTGGTGGCTGTCCTCTGTAGGACAGGACTGATGGGAGATATAGCCATGAAACTGAACTTCTTCACATTAAGTTCAGCTTCAAATGGAGTCTAGAGTGAGATAAGGTCTGGTAGGTCCAGGCTCCAGTTCAAACTGTCTTGCCACGTGGCCTTAGATGCAATGGTAGTAGAAGTATTAAGGGCAGATAAAGATACTGTGTAGAATTGTATGTTTCCACTAGGAGACTCAGAGCACAGCTCTGTGATTCTGGAGGAAAACCATTCCTTACGCAGCAGAAAACTTCCATTTGAAAAAAAGTTCATAGCTGCATGGATGGGATACCCAATGACCATGTGACCAAGGCTGCCCATCATAAGCTGGGTATTACCTGATCAATGAATTCATTAGATCAGGTGGCCAAAGGAGCAATTTCTACATGGTAGAAATTGGACATCAGGCCTGCGGAACTCCAGAAGGGACAAGTAAATGACATGAGCAGGTGGCCAGACTTCTACATCCCCTTCTTCTGTTTCTCCCTCAACTTGCACCTATAAAGAAGGAAAAATAGTTTAAGCCTGGTTAAAAAATGGGACTGCAACATATTTGGTGCTAGCAAAAATAGACTGCTGACATGGTACAGCCTCACTCGGGAGTGATACGAAAGGGCATCAGCAGAGGAAAAATTCTCCCAGAGGGCAGAACACTGGGGCATTCACTTCATGTGGAGGAAAGTGTGAGATCTGGAGATTAGATAGATAGATAGATATGGATAGAGATATGGATAGAGATGGAGATAGAGATAGAGATAAAGACAGATATGACTCCTGAGAATTGGCAAATTATTTGACTGAAAGAAAGCAACAAGACTGGAGTATCTGCATATTGTGGCTGCCGTAACAAATTACCAAGAATTTGGTGACTTAAATTGAAAGAAATTTCTCTCACAGTCTAGAGGAGCCAGAAGCCCGCAATCACTGTGACTCGGTTGGAGGAAAGGTGTCCAAGACTGGCGGTGAGAATCCATTCCACGCCTCCTCCAGCGTCTGCTGCTGCTGCTGGCATCCGTCGTGTTCTGGCCACAGGGTGCCAATCTCGCCTTCACCTTCACGTTGCCTTCTCTTTGGTGTGTGTCGAATCTTTCACGGCCTCCCTCTTCTAAGCACACTTGTGATTTTGTTTAAGGTCCACCTGGATAATCCAGGACAATCTCCCTATCTCAATATGTCACATCTGCAAAGATCACTTTTCAACTAAGGTGACATTGCAGGTTCCAGGCATTGGGACCTGATATCTTTCAGGGCCATCACCAGCCGACCAGGATTTGGGACAGGCAGAGCTTAGGAAGAGATTTGTGGGTGAACCTACAGAAAGGGTGAGGGTTTTTGTGTCTCGTGTTGCTGTCCACCAAAGTATATTTACTCCAGGAAAAGTCCTTAGGCCCCAGGAGATGCATGGCCTTCTGTGGACGTGAGTCGGCCTCTCCTCTTAGCTTAGTGCCAGCTCGGGGCCCTGGGTTGAGGGGCTGTGGCCGTGGAGACCGAGGATTCCAAGGCCTCGACAGCGCAGGATCCATTTCACCAAGGCTCTCGACGCTGCCCGGTCTGCCAGCAGCGGAGATGATTTTAATCCCTTAACATAGCTCCCTTCCTCTAGGGCAGTGCTACTTTATCTTTGGTGAGTAACCAGGTTTTAGTTTTGCTTTTAAAAAATATTTCCAAATACCTCGGGAAATGCTTTTATATAATACAATGAAATAAATTGCTAAAAAAAAATTTCAGATGCTTGGGTGTTATAGCAATGTAAAATTGTTTTTAAAAAGTTTCTAAACACTTGTGGTTTCCCCACTTATCACAGATTGGTAACTGTGTGCAGACCAGCCCAGGTCCATGGATCATGGCTTGAGTAGCACTGCCCTAGAGCATCGGCCAGCAACTGTCGGCAGATTGAGTATATCAGATCCTTTCCAGACTGAAAGGGGCAGTGATTCTTCCTTATCCAAAGTTCTAGCTCTTCAGAAAATGGGTCTTCCTGCCTTGCTCCTGCCCATTTGGCTTTCACCAGCACCAAAGTCCAGGCGCCTAATCTACTGACCTGGTAGGACATTCAACGTTGCCTCGGGCCAAGGGGAATGTTTTGCAGCCGAGGAGATGCGACAGTGGACATGGGATTCACTCGTGTTACCATGAACCCCATCACCCACGGGCAGCCGGCCAGCCAAACAGAAAGATGGGATGGCCCGTGTCTCCGAAAGCTGAAATATATGAATCTTGGAAGCAAAGGATAGCAGAAAGAACGAAGCCTCTCAGAGTCGCTCCCAGTGACCTACTTGCAGAATCTGTGCTTCTCCTTCCTCCGTCATTAGATTCTGACAGGTTAGAGGTCCGGGCTCTTGGGAAGAAATGCTTCCACCAGGAGTTTCACTAAACTGAAAGCAGGAACAGACAGCTGAGCCACTCTTGGCTTCTCATCCCCGTGAATCAAAAGTCAAAGAAAAGAATTGCAGTACTCCTGGTGATCGTTGAACTTGATTGCTATGAAAAGTTAGGCTGGCTGCTCTACAATGAGGGCAGCAGTGAGGCAGCCGGAGGAATTCCCTGGAAGCCTGGGATCCACTGAGACCTCTCTGTATATCCACACCCAATTATAAGAGCAAATGAGCAATTGTAGCAACCATAACTCAAAAGGGCAAGGCAATTTAGACTGCAAACCCCTCAGGCCTGGAAATCTAGATTACCCTGCCAGACAGAGAACTCAGCAGCTGAAGGATTGGTTGAAAAATACAAAAGGGTGGAGGAGAGGAGAGATGGTGATGACCAAGGATAGCCTTGGGACCAGAGGCAGCTTGTTCCCATCATCTTCTTGCTGTGGGTCTCATCCCAAATTGCCGCTGGCCACTGTCCTGAAGAGGTCTCTGTGGTTGGTTGAACTTGTACCTCCCTTATCAGAAAATGAGTGAGAACATTTTGTCCTCACAAAAACTGAGGCACCAAATTGCAATAGTGAGCCAGATATATAATGGGAAGACCCAAATGGACTTCAGCGGTGCAAGGATTATGCTATTAGACATTTGGCTTTGTGCCATCTCAGGTCCTTGTAGCCCGGTCAGGTTGGGGGAACCCTGACCACTTGTTCCACCCCAGTAGCCCCTGAAACAACATATACTCTGTGTTTCAGTTCTCTTCATTCTAAGCAGCAGACACCCTAGTAACATGCCCTCTTTCTCTCCTGCTTCCCTGAGATTTTATACCTTAATATGTGGTAGCTCCGATGCTTTTGCCTCGGCCTCTGTTTAGCCACAGGTGTTCTGCTAGTGACTTGCAGAGCTTGTGTTAGCACCACCCTTCTTCCTAGGTGGGTCGCCAATCATGTATACTATAAATGACGGTATGCATTCTTCCTGCTGAAGCTGAACAGCTTTGTTTGTCTTCGTTTATCAAACAGTTAAAGAATTTCTACACAGGCTGGAATGTGGAAGTCAGGTAGAAGGAGTTTAAGGAGGCAGAGAGCAATCATGAAGGCCAAGAGGTTGACGTAGGAGAAAGCGAACGGAAAGAACCCTCTATTGTTGGAAGAATGCAATGATTATGAAGATCTTCCCACGGACACTGAATTGAAATCTACTGAAAAAGATGCAGCATTGCATAGAAAAGGCAACATTTCATATTCCATAGAGAAGTGGTGAGGATGTAGGGGAATTAGCAGTGTGGAGGAAGGTTGTCACCATTTTTTAGCAAGAATAGCTTTGTCAGAAGGACTCTCAAGATGCACAAAGAAACCTCACTTAAATCTTCTATGGTAATGGATAAACATCCTGTTTCCCTAGAGTGCTTGTTTAAGGTGTGATACCATCCCTTGCCAAACTCACTGAAACTGCTAACTTTTCTCCACTCTGGTTGACACATATGAAAGTAAATGTACCACTGGAAAAATCTGGGGACCCCTCTAGAGGAGCACTCACAAAGTGTGTTCCCTTCAATGCCCGGTCTGTGAAGCATGAATAGGTATTTATCTAAATACAACTTTTCCTGGCCAAATAAGCTTAGAAATTTTTAGGTTACATAATTAGAGTTATGTACCTTAGGACTTCTCTGATCATTTGGTATTTATGTTGTGAATTTCCCAAAAAAGGGATACTGAATGTATTAATTCCTAAACTTATTTGACAATAAAAGCATTTCCCCCTCCCCCTGCCCATAGAATATCATGTGGAAGTAGCCTTCTAGTGAATTTAGTTTGAGAAATGAGGCTTTACACAATATAATCCTATGTAGGAAACTGGAGGATTTAAGAAGGTAAATAATGTTTCACAATTATTTTTCTAGCTGGAAGAGAAAAGAGGTTATGGGATAGTTCTTTATATAGACAATATTAGAAAAAATTTGGCTTCCTACATTAATCTTTAATGGGATTTAAATTTCATTTTATAGACCAGTAGTCTCCAAAGTGAAGTGGACAAATTACGAAGATTCAAAGCAATCCACTAAACTGATGAGTAAAAATAGAACGTCTCTTCATATTGTCAGCTTTTTAATTTTTATTTTTGTGTTTATCTTTTAGTGCACATAAAATATTAATATATCAGCAAATGTATATACTTTATAAAATGCATAAACACATTATCTAAAATTTAGTTTACTAGTGACAAGCATAATCACAAAAGTTTGGAAACTGGTGCTCTAAACAGTGAGAAACGACTGAAGTTTCTTAGCAGGAAAGTGATATACGATCAGTGGTAAACTTTAGGAATATTAGAAAAATTCTTAAAATGGAGAAAACCATTCAGAGATACTGCATTAATTAGGAGTGCCTAATCTTGTCATTTTTTGATTTCTTATTTACATTTTCATGCCTTATTAAACTGGCTAGAATTTCTTGAAAAATGTGAACTTTCCATAGCGTTACCAGGCATCTTTATTTTATTCTTGACTTTCAGGAAAATATTGCTGCTGTGTACAGAATAAATAGTAGATTTAAAATGTGCTCTCTATTGGATTGTGAATGTACACTCTTTCTCTTTTTAAGAAAGCAAAGAAGAAAAAAAAAGAAATAAGCAAAAATCAAGAAATGATTCAAGAAATGCTCGGGGAATTTTTTAAAAAGGTGTTGTGTATTAATTGAAACGACTGACTGCATGCTAGGTGAATAAGTTACTTTAAAAAACAAACAAACAAAAAATACCTTACAAAGTAATTTCCTGGAAATTCTTTAAATGACAAAGAAAAATAAAATATTCCTATCATCCTATTGTGGGAAACATGAAAAAGGATTTAAAAGTCAGGGAAGTCTCTGACATCTCAGGAATTTTAAACACCAATACAATATCTATAACAATTGGAGAGAAAAATATTTTGAGATGAAAATGTTATTCCATCCAAAACACCTTTCATGTGTTATCCTGGCAGGCAGCAGCAAAGATCTTAATTCAACTCATGCTTTCCCACCGTGACTGAAGACCAAGACCCTAACTCAGGGTAAGCAAAACATCCTATCCCATCCCTCCGACTGTGGTGACTTAGGTAAGTGATCTAAACTCTTGTCAGTCAGAATCCTCCCCTGGAATTTTACCCACCAAAGTTGGTAGAAAGAAACTCTTATCTGTCCAGTCATAGAACTAGAATGATATCAACTTGGAGTTGCTAGTGCCAATGCTCCCATCAAATGAATAATAATAATAAAAAAATCCATCTGTAATATAAACAGGGTGAGAGAGAGGGAGGGAGGGAGTGAAGGAGGAAGGGAGACAAAACCAAGCAGACAGAAACAGAATTGAGAAAAAAAGCTGCTTTCACAGCTTCTTGCTAATGGCTGAATCTCTAATTCCACTCCCTGGCTTGCTAGGGGCCACTTGTCCTGAGATCTCTTCCTTTTATTCTGGAGTTTGACAATATTTTTCCAACATTTTCTTTCAATTTTTTTTTCCCACAGTTAAATTGAGTTGAGTTCTCTCAATGGCAAGCTACCTCATAAAGAATTGCTACCAGAATTAGATATTACAAGCGATAGACCATAAAATGTGGAACTGTGTAAGTCAAATCAGGTAGTGGGCATATTTTTAGGTAAGACAACTGATTTATTTTATTTTCTCACTTTTCAACTCTACTTTCAAATAATATCAGTATAAGTTAGGTTGAAAAGTCATATCCTGCTATAAAATTGTTCTTATATAATCCATTTCTAATTTTTTTATATTTGTTTTTAGTTTTATAAAGCAATCCCAGTAATGCAGTAAAGTTGCTGATTTCATATGCACACTTTAGTGTCCTGAGGATTAATTAACCAATGCACCCTCCAACTCTGCTGCCACTGCTCACCGAGGGGCTACATGACAGACAAGCATCATTCTAGACTGGCCGGATCTGCAGTCAGAAAGGAACAGCAAGGTGGAGATACAGCTTTGTTTAGAGAATTCCTTTCTGCCTGTGGCCACTGATCTAAGATCACGGTAGGTCAGAGCATCACGTACTCTGCAGAATTGCGCAAGCTACTACTCCACGCTGAACTGAGTACAAGGAAGGAAAGGGTATGCGGAAGTCCTCGAGAGGTCAGTTGGAGCCAGAGAATTGGAGGAAACTTGATTTCCCAGATCTTCTTGAAAAACTTCCACCTTAGGCTCTATAAATCAGATAATAATCCCCACCCTGTTCCCTTTATGAAATGCGGCCCACTGGAGGAGCAGCGTGGCAGCAGGGGTCAGATCTTTCCATCCACCACACCAGCTTATTATTTAACGCTGCTGTGAGGCAGAGGCCAGGCGGGGAGACCCCGGCAGCGCCACACAACTCTCAGGCCTGTCGCCCAGGGGCAGGAACCACAGAGGAAGGGCCCCAACTGCTATTTGAAAACAAATGTCAGTGTTTGTTACCATCTAATCTATAACTTTAAACAATAAAACGAAGAAGCGTTTTGGTTTTTTTTTAAGTTTGTGTGTTTTGACAGAGAAAACCCAAGTCAGGCAGCTAAAAGTTTTTATATATACTTTTGTTTGTTTTCTGCTCCCCACATTTTGTAGACCTACAATCAGTAAAAATTAGTGTTGTTTACTGTTTATATAATATGACTTATATTACTTTCGTTTTCCCGCCTCTCATCCCTGTTTTTAAATAATGCCAATATTATCTGGGTTAAAAAGCCAATTTCTTGTTATAATTGTGTTCTTATATTCCCTAATTGTTTGTATTTGATGTGGTTTTATAACAGTGTCTGTAGCAATTATTTAATAAATTTGTGTTTACTGATTTGGGTGCTCACTACATAAAAAAAATTTTAATTCTTTTTCATTGAGATATGATTTATACACATAAAGTTCACAAGTATTGTGCTTACCCCTCTCCCCTCTAAACTGTACTTATGTTAACATCTGTGCTACTATTAACTAGATCAAGATTCAGACTATTTCACAAGCTGCCAGATGCCCTTCCCAGCAATGGCAACCACTGCTCCATGGCAAGCACTATTCTGACCTCTACCATGAGAGGTTTATCTGTCTAATTTTGAAATTCATATAAATGTAATAATGTAATATATACTCTATTTTGTCTGTCTGTTTTCACTTAACATTATATCTGAAGATTCATCCATGGTGTGTGCAGTTTTAGTTCGTTCTTTTCATTGCTATGCAAAAGTATTCTATCACATTAATATACTACAATTTAATTTTCCACTCAATTATTGATAGGTATTTGGGTTCTTTCCAGTGTGTGGATATGTGATCATTTTTGTAAATGCTTGAGAGGCATAAGCACTCATTTCTTTGGGTCATATATTCAGTAGTTAATCATAAAATATGTCTGTTTAGCTTTATTAGATACAGCCAGTTTTTCAAGGTGGTTGTACCAATTTATTCACCAACAATGTAGTAGAGTTCCATTTGCTTCATATCTTCACCAACACTTAGTGTTGTTAGTCCTTTTAATTTTAGCCACCTTATGGAGGTGTAGTGGCATCTCCTTATAGTTTTAATTTTAATTACTCAGTAAGTAATGATGCAGAGGACCTTTTATATGATTATCAGCATTTGGATCCTTTTTTGGTGAAGGACCTATTGGAGGCTCTTGCCTTGAAGAAAGGTCATCCAAGCTAAAGGAACAGAAATGTGCCAAGTCACTGCAATTAGAAATGTGCTTTTCTCTACATTTATTTTGCTTGGAGTTCATTGACCTTTGGGGTGTTTCAGTTTAAATATTTTTTCACCAAAGTTTTTGACCATTATTTCTTCAAATCTTTTTTTTTTTTGCCTCAGTCTCTCTCTCTCCACTTTCTGATACAATTACATGTGTATGTTACAGGTGCACGCATGAGCGGCATTCAAGAAATGGTGATGAGGAGGTTGTGGCTTGTGTACAGGCTGTGTGAGGGCTGTGGTCAGAGATAAGGGTGGACACACAAGGTCGGGCCATCTCACGAAAGACTCATTGCCTAGATGTCTCACTCCCATGTCCCTGTCCTATTCAACATAGTTTTATTCAATACTATTTATTAAGTATTCTCTGTGTAAGGCACCCTCTTAGTCTGTTTTGTGTTGCTTTAACAGAACACCGAAGACTAGGTAATTTATGAAGAAAAGGAGTTTATTTAGCTCAAGGTTCTGCGGCCGAGAAGTTCAAGGGCATGGCCCTGGCTTCTGGCGAGGTCTTTCATTGCTGCATTGCAAATGAGGAAGAAGGTCAAAGGGAAAACAGACACGTGAGGAGACAAAACCCAAGGGATTTCCTGGCTTTATAACAGCCCCCTCTCTCGAGAACTAATCTGTTCCTGTGAACACTTAATCCAGTCTTGCAAGAGTGAGAACTCACTCACCACCGCAAGAACAGTACAAAGCCATTCCTGAAGGATCTACCCCAATGCCCCAAACACCTCCAACCAGGCCTCACCTGCCAAAACGCCACATTGGGGATCAAATTTCAACATGTGTCTTGGTGGGAACAAACGATTTCCAAACCATAGCAGGCACTATGCTAGAATATTTAAGAAATGGGAGAAGAAAGCAAGGACTTGGCTCTTCAAAAGGTTAAAATCCAGATGGGATGCTTTGCAATGTGACATGGAACAAAGAAATGATCCTGTAGATAAAGCTGTATCTGCAATGGGACTAGAATCTTCTGCCAAAGGAACCTGACTCTTCCTCAGACCCACGAGGACAGACCAGGAACAAATGCAGGTAAACACATACAGATAATTAGGATGGAAACTCAGAAATGATGCTAAGATTTTTTCAAAAAATCCTGGTCTCTGCATATTTCATACTCTGCTCATTCCTTTGCTTCCTCTGTATAAAACACAATTGCTATTAGAAACTACTAGCATTTTTAATCTGCTACAACATCCTGGCCCAGCGAAAAATAGGGGTGCTTTTACATCAATCCCTACTCTGAGGGAGAAAATTGTTTACTTAAATCACAGAAACACATCTTTTGCCAGAACACAGTGAAAATGAAGTATTAACAACAACAAAAAAATCTAAACTCCAGGCTCATTCTCTGAAAAGTTTACACAGATCTTTTCCTTATGACGTTATTATGTTGAAGTCTGCGTAAATAGAGCATCTGAAAGCATAAGCAATTCAAATGTGACGACTTTATTTGGGGAGGAGAGATATAAGAGAAGGATTTTTGGTGAAATTTACCAACTACTACTTCAGAAAAGTAAACTTGGCCAATCCAGCCCTTCTTGGCATTAAGCACATGTCATCTTCACACTGGTAAATGGTCTCTGTGACTCAGCCCCCAGGTGCAAGGCAGGGTGAGAAGTCACTAAAGCTGTTAGACAGCCCACAAGGTCATTTAAGTTAACTTCCTGCCCCAATCAGCTCTCTACCTAATCGCTGCAATAAACGGCTGGTCAGTTCCACTTTAAATACCTCTCAGGTAAAGACCTACAATCTTCCCCTGCAGATTTCTCCAATCCTTTCTTGTTCTACACGTGTGCTTTCTGTAGTAGAACGATATTCCTACCTGTTCTGTTCTTTGTACATAGCAAATACTTGCTCAACATCTTCACGGTAACTGAGGCCACAGTATCTCATAAAGCACATTTCTAAAAAGGCTGAGAAGATAAAATTAAAATAGAAGCAACTGACATAAATATCTTTTTAACTGATATAGGTTATCAACAAGTCACCACATCCAAATTAGAAGCTTAGGATAATTATTAAATTGGTCTCGCTGCAGGCAGTTGTGACGGGCAGTCTTCCTGTGTGGACTCTCAGCTAAAATGCCATTTGGCATTTACTGAAGCTCCTACCTTACTTCATCTAGCTTACTTTGAATTACTTAAGCCACTGAAAGAAACATAAATGGATTGTATTACTAGGTAACAGCAATAGAGCTTACACTAATAATAATAGTAATCATAGTAATAAAGTTGAATACCAAAAATCGCAAAAATTTTTTGGAAGAGCTGGATTCTGCAATAAAAGGGTTTCATTCTCACAAAATCCAAGCAAGTCTCAAAGTTCTGATAGACTTCTCATATCCATTTCTTTCACCTTCAATCAGGCAAGAATGCCTGCTCCAAGTCTTCCACAGAGCTCTGGTTTCTATTCTTCTCCTTCCCTTTCTATCCTATTCTCCTGGTCTGGGCTGATTCTAGACTTGATATTTAGGTGGATACTAAACATCATCCCCTTGGCTGGTCTTCCTGTTTCTAGTTTCTCCCCAGATCCGTGCTATATGCATATGCCACCTTAACCTTCTTAAAAGCCTCAATATGCTTTTAGAAAAGAAGAGAGGAAACATAAACAGAAGACAAAAGAGAATATGACTATGAGATAGACAAAGTCTTCATGACTATGAGATAGACAAAGATTTTTTAAAACAAAAGCCAAAAATTTTAAAAGATGATAAATGGACCTATATTCAAATTAAGAACTTCTATGTGGAAACAACCCAAGTGCTCATCAATACCTGAGTGGATTAATAAAATGTGGTATATGTATACCATGGAGTACTATTCAGCTATAACAAACAATGGTGATATAGCACCTCTTGTGTTTTCCTGGGTAGAGCTGGAACCCTTTCTAGTAAGGTAAGTATCCCAAGAATGGAAAAATGAGCACCACATGTACTCATCAGCAAATTGGTTTCACCGATCAACACCTAAGTGGACATATAAGAATAACATTTATCAGGTATTAGGCAGATGGGAGGAGAGAGGAGGGGATGGGTATATATATATACATAATGAGTACAATGCGCACCATCTAGGGGATGGACACTCTTGAAGCTCTGACTGGCAGGGGTGGGGGGAGCAAGGCAATATACGTAACCTAAACATTTGTACCCCCATAATATGCTGAAATAAAAAAAAATTAAGAACTTCTATTTATCAAAAGAAGCATTAAAGGAATGAAAAGGCAAGCCATAAAGAGGTATGTGTGTATGTGTTTATCACACATATCTGACAGAGGAATAATAAATAGAATATGTAACAAATTCCTCAAACAATAAAGAAATAATATAGATGTTCAGTAGAAAATGGAAATTTAGATAGGCATTTTAAGAAGCAAAATATCTAAATGGCCGATAAATCTATGAAAACATATTCAACTTCATTATTCATTAGGAAAATAAACATTAGAAGCATAATACATTGCTATCAGGCACCCCACCAGAAAAGCCAAATAAAAAAGACAATGCCAAGTGATGGTGCAGAAGTGGAACAATGGGATCTCTGAAACCTACTGATAGGAGTGTAAATTAGTGCAGCCATTTGGGGAAAACCGTTTGCCAACATCGACTAAAGATGGCCGTATGCATAACCTATCCCCAGAAATTCTATCCCTATGTATACATGTAACAGAAAAGCATACATATTCAATAAAGTACATATACAAGAATGTCCTTCATTACATTGTTTGTAATAGGCAAATTCTGAAAACAACCCAAATGTCTATCAAGAACACAATGGATAAATATTAATACAATGTGTCATAATCCTACTGTGTAATACTAACCAGCAACATGCATGACTAACTACAGTACTACAACACACAACAACATGGATGAATCGCAGAAAAATGATGCTGAATGAAAGTAACCAGGCACAGAAAGAATACACGCTGCAAGATTCAACTTAAAAAAGGGACAAAAACAGTCAAAACTAATCCATAATGCCTGGATTTAAGAGAGTAGTTTCTCTTACGGGAGATGTTGATTGGTCACGGTGAGGAAAATGGCTTCTGGGGTTCTGGTAGTGTTCTGATTCTTAATCAGAGTGCCGGCTGCAGGGATATGTTCACCTGGTGAAAATTTATCAGATTCTACACTTATAATTTGTGCTTTTTTCTGTATATAGCTTATACTTTAGTAAAAAGTTTAAACAAAACAATGTATACATTTTCCTCCTATTAATAATTTGCATGGACTTTTCATGACCTACCAAACCATGGTTCATCTCTCTCTCTCTCTCTCTCTCTCTCTCTCTCTCTCTCTCTCTCTCTCTCTCTCTCCCTCTCTCTCACACACACATACACACACACACATACGCCTGCCTCTGTGTCTTTATTCATGCAGTTATTCCTTATTGAAATATTCTTTATTCTCCATATGCCTGTTTGGTAAATCACATCTCTTTTGCACAGGGGAACATCATGCCCTAATTTGTCCATGGTTTAAGACTATTGCCTGGTTGAAGACAGTCCTGGTTTAAGATTATTGCCCTAGAGTAATTACTGAAAGTACCTGAAATTGTTCTAGATATTTAGGACATTGCTCCTACCTTTACAGTTGTCTTTACCAACATAAATTCAAGAACAAATTTTTAGTGACAGATTTTTCCACATCTTCACAAAGCATTCAGCTTAGTTTTTCTAGAAACAACATTTCATGTAACATGTAATTAAGTTTTATCTATACAACAATAAAACTGGCCAAAACAGGCTGGGAACAAACACCACTAGAACTAGCGAGACCAACTGATGGAGATGCGTGTTGGCATTCTGTCTATGCTGTGTGGGGTTTGAATTGTTAACACCCACTCTGTTTTACAGACAGAACAGGGTGCCTTAGTTAATCTGTCTAGGCAGTTAATTGGAGGTTGGATAAGAGAGTTTCTACCATATGTTTATTTGTTAAGAAAACAACCAAACACATCAGGTATGAAAGCAAAGACAGCAAACCAGCAATGGAGGTAAAAGAAAATTTTTGTTGGTTTGGCCCGTGATGAGACCCTTGGCCTCCTTTAAACTAAGCATGGATTTATAAAGAAATTGAGAAAGCATCAGGTTAAACTATTAGACAGCTCTCTTATGGAATCCAAAACCAAGCATTTATCTTCAGAAGCATTTTTGTCCTTATACAGCCAGATGCTTGGTCCAAAATCATCAAGGAAAGTGAATCACTAGGACATAGCTCATGCTGTTGATACTGAGTTTTCCTCTTACCTGCAGCTTAATGTTGGCATGAACACAGAAATCTGCCACCTGATAATTAGCCAGTCCTTTGATGGTGGCGTAAGGAAAAGAAAGAGAACCTAATGGGATTAGAAAAATGAGAAGTAGGCTGGAGCCAACAATGACATCAGACTAAGGAGGTGATGGGAAAATATTACAAGGAAGAACATTCTTAATTCATGTCATCTTGACAAGATCCATACATCCTGATGCTAAATTCCTTGGAATGGACTAAATGTGAAAGTTAGAGAAGACTTTTCCATTAAATTGCCACTTAACATTATACACTTGGAGGTAAAAAAAAAAAAAAAAAAAAGTCCCAGAGATAGAATTTTTACCATCTAGATGGCCAGTTACCCAACAGAGTAGACAGAGTTGCACCATTTCTTCGAATCTGGCAATACCTGTTGTATCTTTGTTAAGTAAACCAGAAACAACCTGACCCAGAATGTCTGGCCAAAGGGGAACTAGGTCAAAGTGCTCTTCCATCCTAAATGCCTTTAAATAATGTTATGGGGTTAAAAGTCTTCTAAAGAATGTAATACAATTAACTGGTTTCTTTTACTATTCTCCTAAAGCAACAATGACTGGACATATTCATAAGCCCTAGGACAGAGGCACATCATTTAACTCTGTTTGGAAATGAAAAGTCTTTTTATGAGATTATTTTATGCTGGCAAAATCTGCCATGGACACCCCAGAATTGCAGAGACACTGGCAGCATGCACTGGAGCTACCTGAGTCCTTAGGAACCCATTTCTTGCAACAGTGTGCTCAGGATATAGTGACATGCAATAAAAAGAGATTATTTTGGAGCATTGAGATTTAATGCCTGCCTTGCTGGGTTTTGGACTTGTGTAGAGCGCATTACCCATTTCTTTTGGCCTATTTCTCCCTTTTGAAATGGGAATGTTTACCCAATGGCTGTACAATCATTGTACCTTGGAAATAAATAACTTTTTTATTTTATTTTATAGACTCTTAAGTGGGAGAAACTCACCTTGCGTCTCAGATGAGACTAGACTTTGGACTTTAGAGTTGATGCTGAAATGAAATAAGACTTCTGGAACAAAACTCACTGTCCCAAAATTGGGATGGAATGATTACATTTTGCATGTGAGAAGAACGTGAGTTTTTGGGGGACACGGGTAAAATGCTTTGGTTTGGATGTTTGTTCCCTCCAAACCACATGTTGAAATTTGATCCCCAATGTTGGAGGTAGAGCCTAATGGGAGGTGTCTGAGTCATGAGGGCAGATCTCTCATGAATAGATTAATGTCCTCTCAGGAGGCAGGTCAGTGAGTTGTCTATTAGTTCCCATTAGAGCTTGTTGTTAAAAATAGCCTGTTACCTCCTGGCTCTTGCTTTTGCTTCCTTTCTCATCATGTGACTGCTGCACACACCAGCTCCCCTTTGCCTTCTGCCATAAGTGGAAACCCTCACCAGGTGTGGACACCAATCTGGAACTTTCCAGCCACTAGACTTGTGAGTCAAATAAACCATAAACCTGTTTTCTTTACAAATTGCCCAGCCTCAGATATTCCTTGATAGCAACAAAATATGGACTATGACACCTCTTTTTCCTTTTTATAGATTTATTTGGACAAGAATATTTTAGCTTTTTTTTTTTTAATTTGAAAAGGAATAAAGTTTAGAATTCACAGCTCATACCCCTAAGGCCATGAGACACAGAAGAGAATGTTTTATGAGGCTAGATGAAGAGACAGTGATGACTATTCACCAAAAATCAGCAAGAGATTCTTCAGCAAGCTGGATAGGTCCAAGTTCTGTGTGCTGGGTGGTTTGGGTGAAGGTGATGGAGTTTTATGGATTCTCATAGAAACAAGTTTTGAGGAAGGAGATACGCCAACTATCACATTATTTTCACCCCTTTCTTCCTCTTTGAATACATGTTTGTCTCTGTGTCCCTCTGCCCTGGAAGCCTCTGGGGATGCTGAACAAGGAAACCTGACTTTTTAGAACAAAACAAAACAAAAAAACAAACAAAAAAAAAAAAAAACAACTGACAGCAAGGTCTCAGGTGGAAATGAAAAATTCGGTGGGAACTGGAGCAAAGGTCACCCTTGTTAGACTGTAGCAAAGAACTTGGGAGCATTCTGTCCATGCTTGAGGACTCTGTGAAAGACTGAACTTACCCAGATATCTGGAGGAAGAGATTTCTAAGAAGCAAAGAGCTCAAGAAGTGCTGTAGTTATTTTTAACAGCTTACTTCTTTGACATATTTTGAGATATCCAGAGGGCCTGCAGATAGGAATAGCCCTGAAAAAGGTTCTTTTTTTCAGAGAAGATTTACATTTGTAGAGAAAATCTGTCCTGGTGAAATAAACAGCCAGGCTTTCTCTGTCTCCCCAATTCCCCATCTTGATCTAGGAAGCATTGGCTCATGGGAGTCTGACACCTTTGGAGGTCTGACAGAAACTTACTCTTTCTGAGAGCTACTACTTATGAGGTTTCATCTGCATAACATGACCACCTTTGCTAGCCATGCCTTTCCTCTCTCTCTCTTTCCATTACCTGTATTGCCATAATCCAAGGCCCTATTCTTTCCTTAACCTCAAGATGGTATAAAAACATTAATTTTCTAAGCTTTTCTTTGAGTTTTCATATTTTGCATGACTCCTGTGCGTATGTGTGCATGTAATAAATGCTGTATATGTAACCACAAGACCAGCTCAAACTGGGCCTATTCTGTTGATAACAAAACGTTAAGTTACCTTGTAGGTATAACAGCCAAAAACTGCAAATTGTATAACCTGAGCATGCACACTAGAGAAAGCTTTGACCTTTACAATACATGGAATCAATAATTCTTCCCCTCAGAACCAAGAAGATTGGGAGGCTGGGACATGACTGGAACCCAAATGCTAAAACTCTTTCAGAAGTGGGGAGTTTATTGGCCCAGAGGATCTGGAGCTAAATTCCACCTCAACATACCTTTCCATAAATGGGCAAATTTGAGGCCCTCCAAACAGACCCCACCAAGCCAATATTCCTAAATCCTTTCCCTTGCCTCTGAGTCCATAAATTTGCCCCAGATCTCAAGTCAGGGAGACAGATTTTGAGTCCCCTCCTATTTCTTTGCTGGCCAGTTTTGCAATAAAGTATTTCTTTTCCCAAAAGCTGGTGCCACAGAATACTGATTTCTGATTTCATTGGGCAAGGAGCCCATTTTCTCAGTATCATATGCCTTTTCTCCTATTAATCTGCCTTTTGTCAGTTGATTTTCAGTGAGTCTTTAGAGGGCAAAGGGGAAGTTTTCTCTTGGCCTCTATAAGAGAGCATCACATGGCCTCCTTCCTACCTCCCAGAGCATAAGCATTTCCTTAACTGGCTGTCTCATGACAATTTAGTCAACAGCTCAGCAACTATTTGAAAATGTGCAAGCATCCTATTATCTCTTCCCTCCAGCACACCATCCACAACACCTACGCAAGAGGCACTACTCTTGATGTCAGAAGAGAAATGAACCAAATCCTCGAACCTTCTGAATTACAAATGAGTTAGACATGGGAAACAGATATGCTGTCCTCAGAGCTAAAACAAATGCAACTATAATAATCCAGATGGGAACTTTCTGTTGAACATTCTGGGGTTTTGAAAAGCAGAGATCACAGCTATCAAAGTGAGCTGTGGTTTTGTTGTTTGAATTATGTGGTTTCCCATTATGATTAGAGACATGCAGGTTACTTTCCTCCTCATTTATCCTTTTTTTTTTAAATGAATATTTTGTTCAAAAAAAAGGAACCAAAAAAACCCCACTAATAACATTAACTGTTACCAAAAATTAGATTAACAACACTTGTTGGTAGATAGGAAGAAATATACACACTGAAATACACTCACACATGCACTCACCACACAACCCCTTTATATATTTAGATATCAAATACACAAATTCATAACTATTTCAACCACTGAATAATTTATTCCAGACTTTCCCCATGTTTTGTAGCAATTACAAATGGATCTCTTAATTTGAGATTGGACCACCTCAATTTTCCCTGTTTTTGAGGTTTTCAACAATTTCACCAGGTATAAAAACCCTGGCAATGTCTCTTCAGTTAATAGATTTTATTCCTGTAAAAGTAATTTGGCTGGCACTCTCTCTCTCTCTCTCTCTTGCTGTCTCGCTCTCTTTATCTCCCTTCCTGCAGTGCTCAGCATAATATCTAGACTTCTACCTTCTTTTTTTGAAAGAAAAAAATTGCTTTTCTTTGCCATTCAGTTGAAAAAAGAGAGACACCATAGTCCCATGGTGTATATCCATTTCAACAGTATGATACAAGTCCATCTTTTGCTATCAGAAAAGCTCAATTTCCTGTTATAATAAGCAAAGACTCCTTTCCTCTTCCCAAACTACCTAAGATTTCCATTGGCTAAGTGCTCATGAATCTGAAAACAATGGCAAGCTTAGCAACTCCCTTTAACACAAGACAGTTTAAAACTTCCTTCTTTTAAAGGTATATTACCCATTTTGAGTTTCAAATACCAATTAACGCAACAATTCCTGAAAATATACAACCTCCCAAGATTGAGCCAGGAGAAAATAGAACTCCTGAATAGACCAATAACAAGTAGCAAGATTGAATCAGGAAAAAATAATAATGAAAAAAAAAATCCCAACAAAACAAAGCCTAGGACCAGACAGATTCTCAGCCAAATTCTACCAGACCTCCAAAGAATTGGTACCTATCTACTGAAACTGTTCTATAACATCAAAAGGGAGGGAATCCTCCCTAACTCATTCTGCAAAGTCAGTATCACCCTAATACCAAAACCAGGAAAGGACAATAATAAAAGAAAACTCCAGGCATATATCCTCATGAACATAGATGCAAAAATCTTCAATAAAATAGTAGCAGACTGAATTCAATAGCACATCAAAAAAATAATCACCACAATCAAGTGAGTTTCATTCCCACTACAAAGATGCAAGATGATTCAACATACACAAATCAATAAATGTGATTCACCACATAAACAGGATTAAAAACAAAACCATATGATCATCTCAATAGACACAGAAAAAGCATTTGACAAAATTCAGCATGTTTTTATGATAAGAACGTTTAACAAAATAGGCATAGACGAGACTTGCCTAAAATTAATAAAAGCCATATATGACAAACCCACAGCCAACATCATACTGAATTGAGTAAAGCTGAAAGCATTCCTCAAGAACTGGAACGAGACAAGGATGCCCACTTTCACCACTTCCATGCAACATAATACTAGAAGTCCTAGCCACAGCTATCAGGCAAGAGAAAGAAATAAAGGGCATTCAAATTAGAAAAAAAGGAGGTCAGACTACCCTTATTTGCGGATAATACAATCTTATATCTAGAAAACTCTATGGACTCCTCCAAAAGACTCCTAGAATTGATAAAGTCAGAAAAGTCTCAGGTTATAAAATTAATGTTCGTGAATCAGTAGCATTTCTATACACTAATAACAGGCAACCTGAGAATCAAATCAAGAACCCAATGCCATTATAATAGCTGCAATAAAATAAAATAAAATACCTATGAATATACTTAACCAAGGAGGTGAATGATCTCTACAAAAAGAACTACAAAACACTGATAAAATACATTTAAACAGAGCATAACAAAATTTTAGGTCACAATGTGAGATAATTTTACCCCAAGTATTTAAATATTTTTAATTTTTATTTATTTATTTATATTTATTTTTTATTTCAGCATATTATGGGGGTACAAATGTTAAGGTTATGTATATTGCCCATGCCCCCCTCCCTCCTCAAGTCAGAGCTTCAAGCGTGACCATCCCCCAAACGTTGCACATCTCACTCATTATGTTTGTATATAGCCATCCCCTCCTCCCCCCTCCCACCTGTGCAACACCCGATAAATGTTATTCCTATATGTCCACTTAGGTGTTGATCCATTCACTAATCAAGTATTTAAATTGGAAGCCACAGTTGTTTAGGCATCCGTTCCTAGTGTTCCGATAGTTTCCTGAAATTGATTATGATTGGGGAGCATAATAACACCTGCGTCTGTTAACTACCTACACCATTACCTGATCTAAAAATATCCACAATAATAATGCCCAGGCTTGAAAGATATGACTGCATTAAGTCTTTCTCATCTACTCCCTGGAAGCTCTGCATAAGTGGCCTAGAGTCATGATATTGCTGAACTTGCTAGACTTAAGTTATCCTAAATCTGCTAATAAAATATTATACCAAGCAGGCTTTTCTTTCCTTTCTTTGGGCCTCGGTTGTGTTTTGTTTGTTTGTTTGATTGTATTTCCTATTTGTAAATTAAAGGAATTGAACCAAAGACCCAAAAGTTTTCTTTGGCAAGACCAGAATCCGAGGTTGAATCTTGACTTTGCCACTTAGGACATGAGTGGCTTGGGGAAGTTACTTGCACTACCATAGTTCACTTTTTCCTATTTGTAACATTCTCATCCCATGGTGGTTGTGAACAATGGGGAAAACATACATAACAGGCTTGGTTCTGTGCCAATTCTTTGATACTTCCATTGGGAGCTAGATGCTCATTCCCCTCCCTTTGAATGTGGTCCGGCCTTAATGACTTGCCTGAACAATAGACCTCTCAGGCCAGGTCATAAGAAGTGTTTTAGCTTCAACTTGGGCCTTTTGGAAAAGTAGCTCTGGAAGCCCTGAGCTACCAGGTAAGTTTAACTACTTTGAGACCACCATGTTAGAGAGGCCATGTAGAAAGACCCTGAGATGACATAGAGAAAAAGAGATTTCTCTCTCACGTGTAGCTATTATAACTCCCAGATATGCATGTCATCCCAGTGGAAGCCCCCAAACATCATGTATAGCAGAGACTAGGCCTAAGTCATCCCACCACGCCCTCCCTAAACTGCAGATTCATAAGCATAATAAAGATTGTCATTATTTTAAGTCACTGAACTTTGGGGTAGTTTGTTATGTAGCAAGAGACAACAGGAGTACCCGCATAAGATCCTTGAGGGAGAGACAGTGCCTAACTCATCTTTATATTCTCTATGAGTTGCCAGATCTGCAGCTTCTCAGGTGTCTGCTCTTTACTGCCTGTCAGTAGACAGTGGCTTAAAACTGAGTCTGGCACTTACTCAAGGTAGCTCTATCGACTCACCTTCAATTTGGAGTAGTGCCCTTCTTCTGGTCTTTAGCTATTATAGAATTGTGACCGCCAAACCCCCTGGAGAGCTGTGAGAACACAAACAAACCCACTGAGAAAACCTAAAGGTTAAGACATCAGGAGAGAGCAGAAGGGGAAGCACTCACCTTAATGGGATTTGCCTACATAAGAATGAAGCACCTGGGCAGGAAAAATAGACCCTTTCTTTAGTTTCCATGAAATATAATCAATGCATTTTGCACCACACATGATATTTCTTGCCAAATCACTAGTAGCCTGATGCACAACAAATCCCATTTAGTTGCCTTAATAAAACACAGATATGCTAACAGCACTGATGATTTCCAGGCTCTGGGCGGAGAAGTGCTGCCCCCCCGTGTCACCTGGGCTGTCTAGGAGAGTTTACCCACCCCCACACTCTCCACCCTTGAGAACTCAGAGGAGACACTAGGTACTTTGAATGGATATAATGTTTGCGGTTTTCTTTCACTTTCTTTTTTTTTATTTTTTCCAGGGAGCTCAAAAGAAATTCACTCTGAGGAATGAAGAAGAGAGACCTTTCAGAGAAAATGATGGTGCCTTCCTGTGACAGATATTTACCAGAAGAAACCACAGTGCAAGGCTTCTTTCTTTGTATTATCAGATGTGTTCCACACGTTTACACTTCCCAGGCTAATGTTAGGATTCGCAAACATGAATTCACATGTAACTCCAGGCTTCCCAATATGCACGGTGTCATGTCAGCCAACCAGTCTTCGAAATCTAGAAGAAAAAAGTGAAACCCAAATTCTTCTCCCTTTCCATTCAGAATACTCTTAAATGACATTTTCAGTCAGACTATAACTGATAAAAAGTATATATAAAACAATTAGGTAAAGTGGTTTTAAACTAGACTTTATGGAATTTTGAAGTGGAAAAAACTTAAAGATCTCATTTGTAAAAAAAACTAGATAGAACCTTTCTTTAAATAAACTCTGAAGAGAAATCCCATATGCAAATTAGGCAAAATGCAGAGAGGCTCTTGTTGGATGGGAATTTGTGGTCACCCTTGAAATACCTGGCGAGACATGAAACAACAGATCTCAGCCAACACCCTTATTTTACAAATTAGGAAACTAAGACTTAGAGAATGTGAGTTTAAGGTTGCATCGCCAAAACTAGAACCCAGGACTCCTTAATCCCAGGCAGGACCCCAGGGTCACTCCTGGTGAATTCTTAACTGGCCACATAGCTTGCTGACATTGGGCAGGTGGCATACCGTGTCAGCGGTACACCACCTTCAGAGCAGGCAGTTTGCTGTCAGGGTCCTCAGGCAGGCAACCCATATACACAGCAGACCACCTCTGAATGGCCAGGCTAGACTCACCAGTCTAGGGACGAGCACTGGCAGGACCAGCCAACAAGCTGGTCCTCTTAACACGAGGCAGGGAAAACTGATAACCTTCCAGCTTTAAAAAGCCCATCTGTTTTTCCCTTTCAAATCTTGTCCCCTGTAGTCTAGACTATCACATTGGGTCCTCTGCTTGAAAATGACACTTTTCCACTAAGCAATCAATGTTTGGCCTTTTAATATGCTATTTCTTTTTAACACTATGCTATACAATGACACCTATGTTCATATGGATATGAATACACAGGCTGGTTGAATTGAAGCAAGCTCTGATAAAATGTTCAGTGGATTCAGAGTAGATTACTATACTCAAAATGCATGTTTTTCTATACACTCACCAGTATCTCAATTTTCTTGAAGAAATAAAAAAGCTAAATTATTTAGAAAATTGCCTCTAACTTTACTTCATAATTTCCATACAAACAATGAATACATTCTTAGGCCCAATCTCATTCAGAAATGAAAACTCAGAGTTCTTGAGTTAGAAACTAAGGAGATTCAAACAAAAATCAAACAGATATGGATCCACCACACGAACCTCAACTTCCTCATTCTTCATGGGTTTGATTAATGTTTCTCCTGCCAGTTGGCCAGAACATTAAGCCTTACCAGTCCAAACATTTTAGCAATTCTGGAGTTTTTAGCTAAACTTCTCAGAGTAAGCCAAGCATCCGCCCACCATACTCCAGACATGACTTCAGAAAAATATTTTTCCATTCCCAGTCTTTAAAACAGCCTGATGCTGATTATAGTAACTTCCACCCACCATTTAAATGACTGGGTAGTGTTATAGCAGATTTATCAAATCAGCAACATATTTAGCAATTTAAGGCTTACTTGGGACTATAAGGTAGAAGGAAAAACAAAGGCTAATGCATTTGGGTGGAAATAATGTTTATAAACAGGAAATTTTTAAAAAGAAGTTTGTAGCCAAAAAGAAGCTGGAACTCAGGTTTAACCTGATAGAAAGAGGCCACCTGATCTTTACCTTACAATGTTATTGTTCAGTTTAACAACAAGATGAAAGTCAACTCTGAAATTGGAACACTTGAGTTCAAGTTCTGGTTCTACTCCTTACTACTTATGCAACCTTAGATAAATTAAACCTCTTGTTATGGAATGGAGATGAGGATTAAGATGAGTTAATAACAGTGTCTGGGCCGGGCACGGGTGGCTCAGACCTGTAATCCTAGCACTCTGGGAGGCCGAGGCAGGTGAATCGCTCAAGGTCTGGAGTTCGAAACCAGCCTGAGCAAGAGCGAGACCCCATCTCTACTAAAAATAGAAGGAAATTAATTGGTCAATTAATATATATATATAGAAAAAATTAGCCGGGCATGGTGGCGCATGCCTGTAGTCCCAGCTACTTGGGAGGCTGAGGCAGAAGGTTTGCTTGAACCCAGGAGTTTGAGGTTACTGTGAGCTAGGCTGACACCATAGCACTCTAGCCCGGGCAACAGAGTGAGACTCTGTCTCAAAAACATAAATAAATAAATAAATAACAGTGTCTGGCTAAGCGTAAGATCAAAATAACTACTAGCTACGAACTATTTTCCTCATAGGTTTGTTGTATCATAGGTCCGTTATGAGGATTAAATAGAATTATTATATAAATCATAGTCCGCAACACAAAAGTGCTCAACAGATGTTTCTTCTTGGTCGCCGTCTTCATCTTCTTCTTCCTATAATTATAATTATTAATTAAGTCATAGAAATTTAGAACTGAAAGGAATTTTAAAACTCAACCGGACCAAAACTCTCATTTTAAATATGAGGAAACTAAAGCCCAGAGAAGGGAAACAAATTGTCCTTGATTACTGAACCAGCACAACATGAAACTAGGATTTCATTCCTTCATCTGTTTATTCCGGTATCCAACGATGTTACTGAACACCAACCAGTCAAGTCGGTCAGCCCAGCTTCAGGCAAAGGACATAGTGGGGAACACAGGAACAGACTGTAAAATCTGAATAATGGTCTTGGTCCAGTGCACTTTCCACTGTAGTACTTGTAGTATAAAGTTGAAATGGACCAAGAATTGACCTGACATCAACAAAAAATATGCCTTTGACTAGCTTTATCTTCTTAGAAAAACAACTTCAGCTCTCTATGCCTTGATTACTTCAAAGATAAAATAGGAAGGTTGCTTTAAGGACAACTGCAGATGTTATGCAATTGTTCCGTCCGTGTTTTTGTCTCTTAATTGCTTATCTAATTTTTGATCCACTAGAACACACCTTGTACTCATCAAAGATCTCATCCTAAGAGAGAATGAATTAACACCTGTTGATAATGTACCATATAGGGACAAACCAAGTTTCTGTTGCTATAGTTAGACAAGTTCAGATGGCAAGAAAATAGAATAATCCCTCCTGTTTCTGAAGCAAACTCTATGACCTCCTATGTCCTGAGATATTTCACTAATTGTAAACCACTTGACTCATGCAGTGAAGCTGCCCCAAGGAGAGTTCTGCAAAGCCAGTTAATTAATTGGAAGGAGGCTGACGAGAACACAAGCCTTAAGGTGTTCAAGGGAAAAAGCAAATATTGAAAGTAACACAATGTTCAGACACCCCTGTCTCAAAACTGACATTTCACTGAGAAAAAGACAATAATACTCTCCACACAGGTCTAGAATCTTAAAAATTAGTGTGTGTATTGAGTATTTAGCCTCTTAGTTTGGATTTAACTTTAAACCAAAAATAAAAAGGCAGAAGAAGAAGAAGAAAACAACTTCAATATAATTTTCAAGTTTTTGTGTCTAATGGGATACATGATCATCATCTCTGGTAGGTAGTTTTGAAAGCACTCAGTGGTCCCCACCAGCATCCATACCCTTGTTTAATCCCCTTCCCTTGAATGTGACTAGACCTAATAATATACTATAATAATATAGTATATATATATATAATATAGTATATATATACTATATATTCTATATAATATATAATATACTATTATATAATATACTATTATATATTATATAATTATATAGTATATATTATATACTCTATATAATATATACTATTATATATAGTATATAATGTAGTATATTCTATCTATAATAATAATAGATAGAATACAGCAAAAATAGTAGAATGAGCTCTCATGATCAGATTACAAGAGACTATGACTTCTGTCGTGCATTGTCTGGGATGATATATTATGTATCTATTGCTGCATTAAAAATTACCCTACAAGTTGGTGGTTGAAAATCACACACATTTATTATGGTTTCTGTGGGCTAAGAATCCAGGCACATTTTAGCTGGTCCTGTACTCTAGGGTCTCACACAGGATGCTGTCAAGATAATGGCTGGGCTGTTGTCATCTCAGGGTATAACTTGGGAAGCTTAGTTCTAAGTTCATGTGGCTCTTGATAGAATTCAGTTCCTCATGGGCTGTTGGACTCGGGGCCTCAGTTCCTCACTAGATGCTGTCGGGAAGCCACCCTCAATTTCTTGCCATATGAGCCTCTTCAACATGGCAGCTTACTTTACCAATGCATGCAGACTGAGAAATCAACAGAGTCTAGCAAGGTTTCATTAGGTAAAATCCACATAACATAAAATGAACCATTTTAAAATAAACATCTCAGCAGCAACTATAATAGTACATTCACAATGTTGTATAATCACCACCTCTATCTAATTTCAAAAAGAATGAGAAAACCCTTATCCACAGCAGACACTTCTTATTCCCTTTGCCCCCTGGGGTTTACCTATAGGTTTATTTACTCTGGATATTTCCTATAATTGAAATCATGCAATACGTGACCTTTTGTGTTTAGTGCAACCTATTAGCTTGGATAAATTAGCTATTTTAGCTGGTCAACAGTCTTACTTTCCAGAGGCAACTATTACCTGGAATACGTTGGCTAAGTTATTTTTCTCCTGGTCCCACTATTGTTTAGCATAGAAATGGGAAAATATGCTTGATTACAAAATTATTTAGCACAGGAACAGGAAAGTATGTTTGTTTCATTTCTAAATCTCCCATTTTTGTTATTCTTCATGTTTGTGGATATGATCAATTTAGATCTGCACAGGTGTTTGATGGAGTTTCAATAGTAGTTAGTCTACCTCTCAGGTTTTCTTTTTCTTTTTGTTTAGGAATATAATTTCTTGGATCATTTGATTGCTGTAGCGTTTAAGACTCTGGAGACCAAACATTTGGTAATAAGCACTGTAATTAGGACAAATACTAAGAGAAGGTGCTATGACTTGAATGTCCCCTCCAAAACTCACATTGAAATTTAATTGCCATTGTGATGGTATTAAGAGTGGAGATCATTAAGAGGTGATTAGGTCTTGAATGCAGATACCTCATAAATGAATTAATACTGTTATTGCAGGATGGGTTTGTTATCATGAGATTGGGTTGTTATAAAGGAGAGTTTGGTCCTCTCTTGCTCTCCTGTGCTCTCTTGCCCTTCCACCTTCTGTCACAGGTGATGCAGCAAGAAGGACCCCATCAGGTGTAGCCCCTCTATCTTGGACTTCCCAGTCTCCAGGACCATGAGTCAAATAAATTTCTTTTCTTTATAAATAACCCAGTTTCAAGCATTCTGTTTCAAGCACAGAAGATGGACTGCAGAAAATATCAAGAAGAATGCACTATAAAGCAGGGGTGTTGTTATAAAAAACAAAAACAAAAACCTGAAAATGTGGAAGCAGCTTTGGAACTAGGTAATGGATAAAGGCTTGGAAGAATTTGGAGGGGAAGGGTAGAAAAGCCTAGAGTGCTAAAAATGGAGCATTAATTGTGCTTCTGGTGAGGGTTCAGAAGAATAGAGTAGCTGTAGGTAAAGTCTTAATCTTCATTTATTTTTTAATCAGACAGGTAATGTGCCAAGGTTGTAACAAGGTTTGAGGGAAGCACATCTCACACATGAACGTGAAACCCCAGTCATCACCCTTATGAAATACAGAAGGATCTGAATCTTCTTAGAGAATGCGCAGTGGTTGTGATCATAATGTTGGTAGAAATATGGCCACTAACAGCCGTTCTGATGAGATCTCAAACACAAACAAGAAATATCTATTGGAAACTGGAGCTAAGGCCAACCATGTTATAAATTGGCAAAGAACTTGGTGGAATTGGGTTCATGCCTTGGGGCTTTATGGAAGGTAGAATTTAACCAATAAACTATGATATCTTAGCAGAAGAAATTTCCAAGCAAAATATTAAAAGAGCTGTGTGACTACTTTTAACTCCATACAATAAGATACAAGAGGAAAGAAATGACTTAAAGATGAGATTTATCATTAAAAGAGAAGCAGAACAAAACCTTTTGAAAATTTTCAGCCTGGCCATATAAAGAATGGAAAAGAATGGTCGGAGGAGCAAAGCTAGGGTGTGGCCAAGTGAATGTTTGCTAAAGAAATTAGCATAGATTTGAATGGATCATCAAACCCATGGGAGAATGACCCTAAAAGCATTTCAGAGATCTTTTGAGTCTGCCCCTCCCATCACAGGCCCAGGGCTCTAAGAGGGCAGAACAGTTTCAATGGATGGATCCAGGGGTGCCTCCATGGAGCTCGCTGCCCCGAGTCACCTCAGATCTCTGCTCCCTGCATCCTGGCACAGTGCTCCTTAGCCATCCCAGCTGTGACTCAATCAGGCCCAGATGTGGCTCCCCCATCACTCCAGAAGATATAAGCTGTAAAACCTGGCAGGATCCATACAGTGCTAATTCTACAGTCATGCAGAATGCAAGAGCTATGGGGGCATGACTGCCTCCACCTAGATTTCAAAGGATGTCACAGACCACCTAGAAGCTCAGGCAAAGAATTGTTGCAAGGGCAAAGCCACTGCGGAGGGCTCCTATGAGGGCCATGCTTGGTGGAAATGTGGAGTCAAAGCCACCACTAAGAGTCCCCACTTGGCCTAGTTTAACACAATAGTGAACCTACTCCCCAAACCCCAGACCTATAGAGCTGCCAGCTTACAGGATCAGCCTGGGAGAACAGACCTAAGAACGCAACCTGTGAGAACTTCTGAATGGGAGCGGAGTGAGCCCAGCAAAGCCAAAGGGGTAGAGCTGCCTGAGGCCTTTGGGGCTCAACCCCTGACCCAGTGTGCCCAGGATGTGGGACGTGGAGTTAAAGGAAATTATTCTGGAGTTTTAAGATTTAGTGTTGTTTTCCCTGTTGGGTTTTACACATACTTGGCGCCAATTACCTCTTTCTTCCTGCCTATTCTTTTCTTTTGGAATAGGAATATCTAGCCTATGCCTGTCTCACCATTGTAGTTTGGAAGCATGTAACTTTTTCTGATTTCACAGACTCACAGGTAAAGAGGAATTCACCTCGGGATGAATTGTACCCTGAGTCTCTCTGTATATAATTTAGATGAGACCCTGGGCTTTGGACTTTTGAGTTGATGCTGGAATGAGTTAAGACTTTGGGGGGTATTGGGATGGAATGAATGGAACTGTATGTGAGAGGGACATGAGCTTTGGGAGGCCAGGGATGGAATGCCATGAATTGAATGCCTTCTCCAAAACTCATGCTGAAATTTAATCATCATTGTGATGGGATTCAGAGGTGGAGCCTTAAGAGGTAATTAGACTACAAAGGCTCGTCCCTCATGAATGGACTAATGTTCTCATGTGAGTGGGTTTGTTGTCACAAGAGTGGGCTATCATAAAAATGAGTTTGGCCTTCTCTTGGTAGCTCACACTCTCTTGCCCTTCTGCCTTCAGTCATGGGATGACACAGCAAGAGTGCCCTCACCAGATGTGACCCTTCGATCTTGGACTGCCCAGCCTCCAGAATCACGAGCAAACAAATCTTTCTTTATAAATTACCTAGTCTCAGTTAATTTATTCAAACAGCAGAAAACAGACTAAGATAGAAAAAATATGATCAGAGTTTATAGTCCATTTTCAAGCTGGAATCCAAGAGTATACAGATAAAATCAAGAAAATTTTATTAGCTCCCAACCCCAATCCAAAGAGACTAATAGACCAGATATGGAGATATTAACCAACTTACATAATTTCATAAATTTTGGTTTTTCCTAGATTTTTTTAGTAATATTAAAAATACTAGAGGCTGGGAGCAGTGGTTCACACCTGTAATCCCAGCACCCTGGGAGGCCAAGGCAGGAGGATCACTTGAGGGCAGGAGTTTGAGACCAGCCTAAGCAACATAGCAAGACCCCATCTCTGCAAAAACTATAAAAATTTTCTGGGTTTGATAGCATGCAGCTGTAGTCCCAGCTATTCAAGAGGATGAGGCAGAATGATCACTTGAGCCAGAAGTTTAAGGTTGCAGTGAGCTATCATGACACCACTGCACTCTAGCCTTGGCAACTCAGTGAGACCAAGTCTCAAAAAAAGCACAAAACAAAACAAAAAATAAAAAACAAAACACACACACACACACAAATACACACTAGAGAAGTTTGAGAAGACATAAGTACAAAAAGTCTATAATGACATTAGTACAAAAATCCTCCTAGCACACATTCTACCTCAAGGGGCCAGTAGTATATACATGTTGAACCAGCATCTGTCAAATTTCATGAGCCTCTCAGGCTAGAAGTCCTATGGTCTTAGTGACATTGTCTAGCTCTTCTGTTCTTCTATGAACTATAGCATGTAAAGTTCCCTCACTTTGAGGGCCTCTTTTAAGACATGAAATAAAGGGGCTTGAAGACAAAAAGAAAGGCAGTACAGAGTTTCACTTTAGTTGTTAAAGGCTTTGAAGGCTAAATGAGGTCCAGTTTTTCTCCTTCTTAAAACATTGACTGCCACATTAGAAAAAAAATTTCCTTAGGGCCACAGTGTTTTATTATAAAAATAGAATAAAAACTTTCAAAACAAAATGATCCTTTCTAATTTAATGAAAAATTTGTTATTTTTTATTGTTTTCTGTGCTTGAGTTATATGCAATTAAATTGTCAATATTAATTGTAACAATAAGAACATCAACTAGTAAGATTTTTGGCAAACTAGTTCAACCTCTGTGGAAAGCAATATGGAGATACCCCAAAGTGATACAAGTAGATCTACCATTTGATCCAGCAATTCCACTACTAAGCATCTACCCAAAAGATCAAAAGTCACTTTATGAAAAAGACACCTGCACTTGAATGTTTATAGCAGCACAATTCACAATTGCAAAGCTGTGGAAACAACCCGAGTGCCCATCAATTCATGAGTGGATTAATAAAATGTGGTATATGTATACCATGGAGTACTGCTCAGCTTTAAGAAACAATGGTGATATAGCACCTCTTGTATATTCCTGGATAAAGCTGGAACCCATTCTACTAAGTGAAGTATCTCAAGAATGGAAAAACCAGCACCACATGTACTCACCAGCAAATTGCTATTAACAGATCAACACCTAAGTGGACATATAGGAATAACATTTATAGGGGGTCAGGCAGGTGGGAGGGGGGAGGGGGCATATACAACCACAATGAGTAAGATGTGCAACGTTTGGGGGATGAACACTCTTGAAGCTCTTACTCGAGGAGGGAGGGGGGCATGGGCAATATATGTAACCTTAACACTTGTACCCCCATAATGTGCATTATATATATATATATATATATATATATATATATATATATATATATAAAAGATTTTCATCAACAAACTCTAGGGTTTTACCCAGGAGGCCACTGATCATGTGACATGTATGCTACAGCATGGCAGCGTGAGTTGCCTGTGCATCAAATGGCTCCCAAGGTAAAGAGACATCTGAGTTACATATGCTTCACAAGGCCCTGGGCCTCCAACTAATGTGAGTTAAATACAACTCATATGGTAGCTAATGTGTTAAATTAAATTATCTAGAGATCTCTTTTTCTAAGAGGAGAAATTCATGGTCCAAGATAAATCCTGGATGATATCAGAGACTATTCTGAATGCAAGTATCAGTGCAGCGAGATAACAGACTAATGTCCAATTTGTGAGTAGTGGCCAATAGATTTTTACACTGTAAATTTAATAGCAAACATTAAGCGCCATCCAATTATCTGTTTTCAGGCAAAATGCTCCAATGGGGTTATAAAATAGTACAGAAAAGTGTTGGACCATTTATCAAGAGTGGTACAGCCCCAGGAGATGAAATTTGCTATGTAGAGATGATCAGATAAGGGCAAGGGGGGTGGTGCTTGGAGTAAGCTAACGTAGTGAGCTTTTCTTGTAAGAACTGAAAAAAGTGAAACAGTCTCCAAATATACACTATCGTTCCTTAAATCTTTCCAAAGCTCAACTTCAAAAAAAGTTTGATTACAAAGGCAAGCTCCTACAAAGGATCCTAATTTTTTTTCTAGTACCTTTTCTTTTGTAAGGCAAGGGAGTCAAATTTTGTGCTACCTAGCGATCATACCATGAAATCCAAAGATAAATTTTGTTTAAAAGAAACCTTAACAGTTTGATTGTTCTGATTTGGTGATTTTATTTTGGAAAGTTAAAAATCAAGAAGGGCTATCAAAGGAAACAAGGTAGAAACAGGTCAATAAATTCAAAGGCAAAATATAGTTGTAAGCGATATTTTTTAAACTTACAAGAAAAGGTAACAATGATTATTAGAAATTTAACCTTTTTTCAGCAAAAAGCTTAAATTTTTCTGCCATATGTTTCTGTCAAAATATTTCAAAAAGTTTGGGGATTGAACAGAATATTTTGGTGATGAAAAGGAATATCTGTTATTTGGACACAGAATAATATCATTTTTTTTAAAGAAAGTCCAAATCCTAATTTTACATTTTGCATGCATGGTTCTCTATGTGTGTGTGTGTGTGTGTACACATATATATACACACACATATATATATATATCATTTCTATGGGCTGGATGTTTGTGTTCCCTCAATATTCAGATGTTTAAGCCCTAATCTCCAATGCAATGGTATTTGGAGATCTCTGGAACATATTAATAATTAGGTCATGAGAGCAGAGTACTCACCATGGGGTCAATGCCCTTATAAGAAGAGTCACAAGAGAGATGATCTCCCCCTGGCACATGAGGAAACAGAGAGAAGGCAGTTATCTGCAAACCAAGAGGGCCCTCGCCAAACACTGAATCTGCCAGCACCTTGATCTTGGCCTTCCCAATCTCCAGAACTGTGAGAAATAAATGTTTTTGAAGCTCCGCCCCCACCCAAGTCTGATATTTTACTATAGCAGTTCAAACTGACAATCATCCATATAATAATTTGCAGTAGAAGGTTCACAAATCTTTTCTTTTTTTTGAATGAATCCATTCATATTGAGCCAACTTTGCAAGTAATACATTTTTTACAGATCATTGTTAACTTCAAACTCATGTAAGCATTACAAACTAAGGCAAACTTTACCTTCCTGAGAATTTTTACATTTAGAATTTGCCTGAAAATTATATTTTTAACCTTTCAAATTAATCTTAATATGCCTTTATATGTATGTATTTAGACATATACAAATATGTAACTATGAAAATAGATTTTTTTTAATTTCAAGAGATTTGGGGTACAAGTGGTTTTTGATTACATAAATGATTACATAGTGATATCTGGTATTTTAGTGTACTCATCACCTAAATAGTATGGATTGCACCCAATAGGTAGTGTTTCTTCCCTAACCCTCCCCCATTCTGAGTCTTCAATGTCCATAATTCTGCTCTTTAGGTCCTTCTGTACTCATAGCTTAGCTCCCGCTTATACATAAGAACATATAGTATTCGGTTTTCCATTCTTAAGTTACTTCACTTAGGATAATGGCCTCCAGTTCTACCTAAGTTGCTACAAAAGACATTTTTTCATTCTTTTTTATAGCTGAGTAGCATTCCATAGAATATATATACCATATTTTCTTTACCCATTTATTGGTTGATGGGCATTTAGGTTGATTCTATATCTTTGCAATTGTGACTTGTAGTGTGATAAACATACAATTTCAGGTGTCTTTCTTTATATATGGCTTCTTTTACTTTGGGTAGATATCCAGTAGTGGGATTGCTGGACAGAATGGTAGATCTACTTTTATTTCTTTGAGAAATTTCCATACTGTTGAAAATAGATTATTCTAATTAAACTGTTTAACCTTATCAGCATATAAAATAAAACAATGTGTAGATGTATATAGGTGTGTATATATATATATATATAATTCAAGGCACCATTCTAATAAACTGTAACAATTTCCTTAAAAAGCAAACAAGCTATATTTGCTATCTTGGATACATACTTATATTTCTCCAAAATTATTATACCTAATATCATCTCAAAAATTTATATAAACTACTTCCCTTAGTAAAGTAAGCAGCTTTTATTTTTCCAAGCATGAAAGACTAGAAGATAGGAAGCAAAAAAAAAAAATCCAGCTAATTTTTCACATACACATTTTATGTCACTTTAACAAATTTTAAGGTACAAAAGTAAGCATATATATTGCATCACTGTGAAACCACCCTTTACAAATCAATAAAGGGGTGCAAGGTGAGAGCTAGGGTAAAGGCCTAAAACTCTGTAAAGGCACAGGCCTAGCTAAAAATAAAGATAATAATCAACCATTGTCCCCATTTGCTTCTCTATAATTGCTACTCTGGAGTCACATAGCTGGTGGTCAAAAAAGATTCTTAACTCTAGATAACATCACCTTTTCGAAAGCTAAAGGTAGCTTCTGGGATACCTTCCAGGTCCCGCATTCCAGGGGACTGGCTGACCCACTCGGACCAGTGGCCTACACCAAGACACTGACTCAACTGGAATTGTGACCCCAACCGAGGAACTGACTCAACGCGAGAAGATGATTTCTATACCTCTATAATTTTGCCCCAAACCTAACCAATTAGCAAACCCAATTGCCTAATTCTTTGCCCACCAAACTATCTTTAAAAACTCTGCCTCCCAAATTCTCAGGGAGACAGATTTGGGAAATTCCTCCTATCTCTCCACTTAGTGCTCTTCTCTGTGCAGTGGGTAATACAACCTGGTTGGGCACCAACAACTAAAAGACATTTGCATATCCTGTTAAGGTATAGTCATTTATATATAAAATAAGTAGCAAGAGTAATTAAAACTATATTTATAACCAATATTTGCACCTTTTTCTTACTTAGAAATTGCCCATAGATCCAAAGTTTATGTATTAATTCAGTCTAATATTGACTAAACATCTGGTAATTACAATTTAAGCTAACATATTATGTCCATACAATTTGTAGCATTACAAGAATTCACAAGATCAACTCTTTTTAAAAGACATGCACACTTACAAGTTCATATAGCTAAATATGGCTCTACATTCTTGTAATCTTAATCAATTTGTAGAAACAATGATAATTTACTGAGCTCATAACACGCAGGAATTTTCAAACGCACACACACTCTTTCTCTCACAAAACCACCCCCTTATCTGTGCAAACAGACCCTATCAAGCAGTCCTGATTCTGCTTCTAAAGCCCTGATTCATGTGAGCACTGTCAACAGAAAAAAAGACAAACTCTGTAAAATAATTTAAGGAGGTGTGAACTGAAATAAAATTTTAAGGCGCACCCACCCCCCACCGGCTGACTGAATGGACCCTCTTATGGTCAAAGGAATATCCTAAAACTAAATTGTCTGCCAGGAGGAGTGAAGTCAGACATGCCTCATCATGCTCCCTCCCTTCTTGGGGACATCCTTTGTAACCCATCAATAGGCCTAAGGGTATGCAAGACAAACCTGAAGGTCCTCAATTTACACAAAAAAATCTATGACTGGTGGTTTATCTCTGATAAACAGCTACTTATGTTGAAACATTCCAAGCCTTTAGACAAAGCTTCATATCTTTAACTGGTTACCAGCCAAAGAATCTTTAAACCCACCTATAAAATATAAGCCACCCCCCCTTTGAGATGCCCACCTTTTCAGGCCAAACCAATGTATGCCTCTCACGTATTGATTTATGACTTTTACCTGTAACCCTTGTCTCCCTGAAATGTATAAAACCAGACTGTAACCCAGCCACAGCTAATCCACTTGCTCAAGGCTTCTAGGGTGTGGCTCCAGGTCACGGTCCTCAAATTTGGTTCAGAGTAAATCTCTTTAAAATTATTTTACAGAGCTCCCGCCTTCTTTCGACCCCTCCTGCTGTGAAGATGGTGCTCTCTCCAGGGTCTTCAAAGCTTCACCTTTCTCCAAAGGAAGATGTGAAGAGCTTGATCTCTTATGTGGTGACCAAGACAAAAGTGATTAATGGGAAATACCATCATTTCTTGGGTCATTTCATCCGCTTCTATGTCCCGTACACAATCTTCCTGAAAGTTCCACCAAGACGTCACCAAGTGTCTTTTCATAGGTATCATTTCCATTCCACCCTTTGCCAACTAGCTGGTCTTCTTGCTAATGTACCTGTTTCCCAGCAACTACTGATCCAGCTTTTCTGGACCCCGAAACAACAAATTGATTTCTTAGATACCTACCATGCCCTCCGAAAGCAGTCCCACTCAGAAATCATGAGTTATTTAGAAAGGGTCACCCCTCTAATTTCTGATGCAGGACTCCAGTGGCATCTATCAGAAATGTGCACCAAGATGCAGCGTAGTATATCTTGGCTCTAAGGAAGTGTTTCTGTAACCATCCTCTGGGCATGAACCAACTCCAGGCTTTGCACATGACAGCCTGAGCCGGGCCATGCTTCTCACACCCTATCTGCCCCCTCCCTTATTGAGACATCATTTGAAGACTCGTACCACTGTGATTCGTCACCTGGACAGGGCTTTGGCAAAGCTGGGGGTTGCTCAGCTAACTGCTCAAGAAGTCAAATCGGCTTGTTATCTTCGTGGCCTGAATTCTACCCATATTCCTGAAGACAGGTGTCAAACTTGGCTGGAAGAATGGCTGCAGATTTCCTGCACCTTGTGAGAAGCTGAGCTGTCCCTCTTGCTGCACAACGTGGTCCTGCTTTCCATCAACTACCTTGGCACAAGGCGCTGAGTGAACCATGAAGTGGATGGCGTTGTCCTGCAGTCACATAATATGGCAGTGTGGGACCAAACTGCACTTGTCACAAAGAGTCTGTGTGCACTGTTAACTGTGTAGGAGGCAGAGGAGCAGGTGCCATGGGCGTCACAGAATGGTCCCCACGTGGGATCTACAGACATTCCCCCTCACCGCTAGAACTGAAACCACCTGTCTTTCCAGGGATGGCACATGGGTGGTGTCGTCTTGTCTCCCTCACAGTTAGCTGGAGCTGGCAGCAGCCTCTGTACTGGGCTTCTACTGTGATGTGTTAAGTTCCAGTCCTAGGAAGTAAGTCAGCTTTTGCTCTTTGTCCCAGGTGAGAATCCTCATTTGGCCTAGGACTCATCATTGCCATGTTCTTTGTATCTGTGTTGCTTTGTTAAAGAAGTTGTGGCCGGTGAGGAGAACAGAACTTAGACTGGAGCACTTGCATCCATGCATGTCCTTTAGTGGCTCCCCTCAATCCCTTCTGATATGACCAAAAATATGGATATTTTTGATTGTTGTTCTCACTGGCATGGGCTAACCTCTCCCTTTCCTTTTCAAATGCATTGAACACTTTGACTTTTTTTTTTTTTATTATTGACTAACTCATGGGGCCATTTTAATGGAAAAGATAAAAGGAAGTACAAGTGCTTCTTGATCCCTTCTCCAGTGTTTATGGCCTTCACCCTCCATTGTCTTAATTTCTGGGCTGTAGTTCAGCCTCGGTGGATCTTAAAACTCTTTGTTACCTCCATTGTGTTGCAGTAACTGACAGTGGCTGCCTTTGGGCAATGGATCGAACCCATGAGGTACTAATTACTGCCCAGCTGGGGAGACCAGGAGAGGTCTGCATCCAGCTAGTAAGTTGGGTTCAGCTTTTGTGTGTGCATCAGTTACCTGTAGTTCTGTGATAACTTAATTGTAAATGCATGAAGCACTGTTTTTAAACCCAAGTACAGACTGCCTGAAACAAACAAAAAAAATTATTTTTAAAAATTTTTTTTTAAATTACCTTTTAAATTTTATCCTAAACCTAGAAAATTACCTCCTGGGCTTTCCATGAAGAGGCTATTGGATTGAGTTACTATTGGAATAAGTCTACCCTTGGAAATTATTTGCATGACTCTTGACTTTTAGGAGTATCCATTTGTTAATGATTCTTTTTCTTTCCATGAACAGCTTCTATTTCTTTAGTCTGTGGGGCAGACAAGCCTTTGGGCTCTTTGGTAGACAGTCAGCTAAGAAACTGGGACCCTAGAGAATGTGGCCAGACAGAAATATGGGTTGTACCCCACTTGCAGCTAGCAAAACTTTCCCTTTTTTGAACTCTTTGTGGTGGTTCTGGATCTTGTGAGTGCTGCTTTGCACTTCTTTGGAGATGCCTAGTTCATCTTTGGCTAAGGCATAACTTGGTTAAGACTTATTTGTTTTGGTGAGTGACTTGAAAAGGTTCCTTTGGTTTAAAAGAAAAAAAAAGTTTAAAATATGGGATTATTGGCTATTTGTCCTGGCTGAAATCTGTTAAGAGATTCTAAAGTATTTTTTAAAAGAGCTTTATGATCAGGAGTCAGCTTAACTAAAATCTGATATTCAGGCTATAAAAGTTTTGTAGAAAAGACAAGGACCTTTTTGCTTTTTGTCTTTTGGATCTTGTTTCTGGGTTTTTTATTTTTTTATTTTTTTCAGTAGACTGAAACTTCTTTTAATTAAATGTTTGGTCCTTTTGTTCACTTCCTTTCTTGTTGGCATGATTTTACTGAGAAAAACGTAAAAATTTTATTGGCCTTTTAGAAATGTTAAAATCTCCCTAAATTTGCTCTTCTAAGACTTGTTCTTCCATTTTCTTCCTCTTATGCTCCTCTTTCCTTTTATCATTTTCAATACCACACAAGGAGATCTTGAGGAAACTTCTAGAAGCCCTTAGACCCTGAGGAACACAGGAGAAGGCACCACTCATCCCCTTCTAGGGGTCTTCTGTTTTCCTTATGGAATCTCAAGAGTCCTGGACAAGTTTCTCCTAAAGCCTCTCTTCTCTTTTGCATTGTTACCTCATTTCTTTGGCTTCCTGGTCCCAGGAATTACTTTGTACTGTGAGAGAGAACGTGATCTTTGTGTATATCATGATGGTGAGGGAAACTTCCCCTTTGCCCTGGAAGGTTCACTAAAAGATCCATTCGCAATAAGGCAGATTAATAAGAGAATGAGATTTATTTACCTTGTGCCCAGGGAGAATCACAGAGTGATTACTCAATATCCCAGTGGGGTCCGGAAGTTTATATACTCTCATTTTAGAGGGGGTGGGGAGATGAGGGATTTAGGTAATTCTGCTGAGTGGTAATAAATGATTACTAGTGAGGATGAATAGATACTTGGGAGAATGAACGGATGGGGGAAATAATTGACTTGTAAATGATTCTCTTTAGAAATTAAATTAATCTAAAAGAAAGATATTATATTTAAAATGATGTGGACCAGGTCTGGTTACATTCTTGATTGTCTTTCCTGCAACATATTGAGATAACAGGGAGGGAAGTCAATTGTTCTTTTTGATGGTTCTGGTTTTCTAATGAAGAGGGAAAGCCCCTTCCATGCCTGTTGATCTCTAAGGGCCTTTCATTCAAAACACTGTTTTTACCAATAAATCATATTTTTGGGGTGAAATTTCCTGAGCTCCTTCAATGTGATGGCTGGAAATTCACATTTCAAAATAATTGTTGCTGCCCAACCAGGTTGTATTGCCCGCTGCACAGAGAAGAGCCAATATACTGAGACCATCGGGGTTGCAATGGAGAACGAGTTTTTATTCTGTGGAGTGCTGAGCAGGGAGATGGGAGAAAGTTTCTCAAATCTGCCTCCTCGAGAATTTGGGAGACAGGGTTTTTAAGGATAGTTTGGCAGGCAAGGGATTAAGCAATAAAGTTTGTTAATTGGGGCAAAATTATAGGGGTGTAGAAATCGTGTTCTTGTGTTGTTACAGTCCCTGGGGTCACAGTTCCAATTGAGTTGGTTTCTTGGTATGGGCCGCTGGTCTGGGTGGGCCAATCAATCCACTGGAATGTGGGGCTTGGAAGATGTCTTAAGAACTACCTTTGGGTTTCAAAAAGGTGATGTTATCTATGGAAAAAGTTAAGAATCTTTATGGACACGAGCTGTGGGGAGAAAGTTAAGAATCTTTATGAACCAGCTACGTGGCTTCCAAGTGTAAACCGTAGAGAAGCAAACAGAGGGACAGTGACTACTTATTATGGTTATTTTTACGTAGGTCTTTACCACAGTTCTCGCTTTGCACCCCGTTACTGATTTGTGTAAAGGCCAGTTTCATAATGATGGCTGCAATTTGGGAGGTGGCTGACAGTGGTTGCAGTGAATGATTGTTAGTGCAAGGGACTACTCATTTCTTTGTGCATTTAGCTAAAAGGGAAGATTTGAACACTTGGATTCTGTGGGATTGCCCACCACTGAGGGCTAAGACCTCTATGCTAAATAGCCTAATTAGTGTTTGGTTACCACCAGCCTTAGAGGAAGGTCTACAGTGGGATGCACCGTGGGAGTGTTATACAGCCCAGTCTTCCGGTGCTTTCCTCTCTTGGAGGAACCTGGGATTCAGTGTAAAAGTGGGAGCCTCGATTTTTAAGGATCTAAATGCTCTTCCTTCCAGCTGTGCCTGCTTTTCACATGTTTAAACATTAGGCCCTGGAAACTACAAATGCTTTGTTGGCCCTGTTTATTAATGGGCTCTGTCTGAGCTCAGTGGTCCAGTTGGAAAACAGACCAAATTAAAAGCTAGCTATCTAAATAAAATTGATCTCCTTGCAAAAACCTATGGCAAATTCCTATGATTTTATGTCACTTTGGCATTCATTTTTAATCTTCCTCTAACACATCCAAATTTAGTTTTTTTTATAGAGATGGGGTCTCACTATGTTGTCCAGGCTGGTCTTTAGCTCTTGGCCTTAAGTAATCCTCCTGCTTTGACCTCCCAAAGCTTACTGGTGTGAGCCACCCCACCCAGCCAAAACTTAGTCTTGAAAAAGCTTAAATACTCTCTGTGTGCTTTTAAATATAAATTTATACACTGCTTTCTTTAAAACTCATGGAGGGCCTCAGCTATGCGGAACAGATTAACCTTTTCTATTTTCACAGACACAATTTAATACGACTGTCCTTTTAAACTAGTGAAGTTTAAGTGACTCATGGCTAAAATTTTAATATCAGAGCTATAAGATCTTTATTTGTGTTTGCCCATATTTTTATGTATACATATATACATATCCTTCTCTTTTTTTCTTTTTTTTTTTTTGAGACAGAGTCTCACTTTGTTGCCCAGGCTAGAGTGAGTGCTGTGGTGTCAGCCTAGCTCACAGCAACCTCAAACTCTTAGCCTCAAGCAATCCTTCCGCCTCAGCCTCCGGAGTAGCTGGGACTACGGGCATGCGCCATCATGCCCGGCTAATTTTTTTCTAGATATATTAGTTGGCCAATTAATTTCTTTCTATTTATAGAAGAGACAGAGTCTCGCTCTTGCTCAGGCTGGTTTCGAACTCCTGACCTCGAGCAATCCGCCTGCCTCGGCCTTCCAGAGTGCTAGGATTACAGGTGTGAGCTACCGTGCCCAGCCCATATCTTTCTCTTTTGAGCAAGATTTTTGGGTAGTTTTCATAAGAAATAATAAAATACCAAATTGAATTCTAAATAAATGAACACTCATAAATTAAGTAAATAAGGCTAAATGCTTGTCAGGTTTATATGACTTTAGTAATCTCTGATAAATAAAGCTAGTTTTAAAATTGTTGGTAAAATAAAATAGAAATATCTTCAGAATTAATATAGGCATTTTTGCCTGGGCCTATTGGTCAGACAAGTTTATACTGCCTCTAATGCATATTTTAAGGTCATAAAACTGTTGCTTCTCTAATTATTTTTGTAGTTGATTAATTTGTCTGTGAGTTTATGTCTTTAATTTTGAGCCTGTAGGTTCTGGAATCTAGACAAATGACTAATGTGAGTCCTGGGAGTATATGTACGTCTATAGTACCTGGACCCTGTCCTCCCTGGCCCAGCTCTGCCTACTGACCATATAGGGGACAGAGGGCAGTGAGTGCTTCAGGCATTGTGTTCAAAGCCCTCTCCTTTCTTCTGAGTTCTGCTTCTGGTAGATAACAATTGAAATTGTTTACTAGGCTTTCCACTGAAAACAAGGGTTACTAAGAGTTAACATTGCAATTAATATATGCGATTAAAACTAGATACAAGAGAAATACTTCCATATGCAAAGTGTATGAGGAAAGTAGGATGTGTTTTTGGTAAGGAAGTTTATAAGGAAGGCATGGGAATGTGGTTTCTGTGAAAGAAAAAGTCTTTGCCTAGTTTAGAGGTTATGTAAAGGTTTTAAATTGAAGGAAAAAATCTGAACTGATATAGAAAGTTGGGAAAGTAAAAGAATGTGAAAAATCATAAGAGGTTATAAAAGGTTTACTAGGGAAATATCTTGTGTGGTCAGGTAACCAAGTAGTAGCTCCTCCTCCCGTAGATATGGAAGGGTAAAATTGGCAGAGGGGAATATGTAACAGAGGGAATGGCCTGGGGAAAATGGCAAAAATCTTTTCTATCTCTTTAAAACCTTCTCACCTTCTTTGGGAACTATAACTTGCATCCCTGCCTAAGGTCACTGGTTGGGATGCTTGGGGATGTCCTTTGTTCTTTGTGCTACAGGAGATGGCTCAGCACAACTATCTGGCCTGGGTCCTGGAGGTCTGGCAGAGGCCATGACAGCATCTTCACCAGAGATGAGACAAATCAGAGTCATCAACTGTAGTTGAACAGCAATTGCCTGAAGCTGAATGGCCTCCCTTTAAAAGCTCTGTATTTCTGCTAATGTTTAGGAAAATTGGTACTTTAAGACAAGAGTCTGTCATTTTCCCCATTTGCCAGCAAATTAATAAATCTCTCCTTTCTTCTCCTCAACCACTTGTCCTCATTCTTCTGATGTGGCCGCGAGGACAAGCTTTTGGTAACAAAGCTGACTGAAATTGGATGGGTCTGTTCATAAGGTTTTATTAAAATAAGCTTTAGCATTAATAATACACTGCTGTATTATTTGTAAAATTTGGTTTTCTCTTTTGAGCAAGATTTCTACGTAGTATTAATATGCGATAGTAAAATATTTTTGTTTACATTTTGAGTATATTGCAAAAAAATTTGCAGGGAAAGAGAGAGACAGATTCTGTTGGTCTCATGCTATCTTTATTAGATCTTTTGTTTGTTTGGAAAACTGAGTGTCCTCTCTCAAAGAATATAAGTTTTTGCTTTTTAAAATCTTTTAATCATCACTTTGGCTAAATGAATAATTACTACTTTACAGTCACCTATGATCCTATATTGACCAAATGTTTTAAACCTTTTTTATTTTAATATCAAGTTCTTTAAACCTTTGATATTTAACAAACTTCTCACAATCAAATTTCAAATTCTAAAATTAAATGCTTTTGACATGGAACTAACTTTTGTACATTCTAAAAAAAATGGCCCCTGGAAGTCCAAGAAAGACATATTAGTTTTGTATGGTATGTTATAATCATATGGGAAGCATCATCAAATAAGAAATGATGTTTCACTTTCCCTGAATTATATTCGTATAAATGTGTTGTTAATATGTGTTCCAAAATTGTATGAGATTCCTAAAATTCTGATATGTCTTAGTATAAGTTATCAGTTATAATTATAATTTTTATGTTAAATTGTTGTATGCCACAGAAATAACCAAATTTCCTTTTCAATTGCATCTTTAACTATGGCCACTTTGAGTCTTGTCCACAGTAATTTGATTTATTCTGATGATTCTTCTAAAAGGTCTTTACAAACGAGTATAATCCTAAAGGGTTTTGTTTTTAAAAGGTTCACAGAAAGGATAAAGAGACTTTGACAGGTACTCAGAAATACAGACCCCTGCTTGTGACTTTGGGATCATGAAGTTGGACGAGGTCAGAAGTTCAAAAATTACCGCCCCCCACCACACACACACACCTGAACTCATAAAACTGCTAACCTAACATGAAGCAGAATAAGAATTACACAGGATTGAACTAATGAAGAACTGAAATGATTTTTTTATGAATTTTTGTTTGAAATATTGCTGATTCTTTTATGGTTTATTTTTTTTTTTAGAGTCAAAAAAAAACGCTTTTATTTCTTTTGAGCTATGTATAGCTTATAGCAACTGAGTAAAGAGGAGTTTTGTGAGCAAAACTGAAACATTTACTTTCTTCTTCATCTGATTTCTCCAGAATTTTGAAACTATTCATGAGTATTCTTACTTTATGGCAATACAGTTACTTTCATAAGTTCAATAAAAATCTGTTTGTTTGGGTTTTTTTTCTGCAATAGGACACAATCAGAGCCACTGCTTATTTGACGAAGGCTTTGACTAGAATGGTCTGTTTTCAGATACGACCAGACGGCTTTAGGGAATTGAGGTTGACTTCACAGAGCCAATAAAAAGTCCTTTGGAAAGACTGCTCTGGTACCTTGTCTGCACAGGTCCCTTACAAGGTTCCTGACCTTGTGGTAAGTAAAGAATGTCACTTTCTGACAGGCTCAGGAACCTCAAGAAATGTTGGCACCTCGAGAAAAGAGGAGTTCACCCAATCCATACTGGTATTACAGGCGCAGCATGATGGAAAACTCTTGGCTTAGCTTCCTAGCCTCAAGAAGCTTTTCAAAGTCTAATCTGCGATTCCTTATGAAAAAAAAAAAATGACAGCAAAGCCACCTTTAAAAGAATCTATATGGTCAATCACTATTACTTATTGCTTTTGATACAAATAATCAGGCCAAGTATATAATAAGACCAAAATTTATTTTGCAAATAAGTTGGTCTTGTTATGGTTTGTCCTTAGTATTATAGAAATGGGGAACTGGAGAGAGAAAAACTGTTTCAGAAGAAAACTATAGTACATCTGTTATTAAATTCTAGCCTGGCCCCTTGTTTTTGAGTTTTTATTATTTGCCTACAATTTGGACTGAATCCAGAATTCTTTCATGACCAAAAGTCTCCAAGCTATTGCTTTCACACTTTTTTCCCATTTGTCTGACATAGACTCACTCAAACTTAAAACTGTTCTTTTCTTGAAGCCCCACAAACTCAAGCTAGACATCTTAACATAAACTTTGTGCAAAATCACTGTAGCAGCTCATATATAAACCACTGCATGCCTGCTAATATGTAGAGTACTCAGAAAGTTCACTTGAATACCTGATTCAAACTACAACCCAGGAAAATCTGTCAGATTGCCACTGTCACCTGAAGATGCTTCAGAAGCTCTAGAGAAACTAGTCTGTAGACTATTGCTGATATTAGCCTTTGTTTTTCTTCTGTTTCCATAGAAATGCTGCTTATTAAAGATCTATTTGCCTGTATCATACACAGACCTAGCTCTGAGAGTGCATCTGCAATGGCACTTTTGGAATGGGACGTAGCTGCTTAATGGAACTGATCTATTCACAGGACTAAGGGGCTGATTCAAGAAAATATGGAATATTCAGATTTGTTCTTTTCTGCTTATCCCAATTTGTTTTTCCCCTTCTTTGCCGGAACTCTTATTTCACAACATCTAATTCAAACCTCTCCCCGCTGGGAGTGGTGGGTCACACCTGTAATCCTAGCACTCTGGGAGGCCGAGGCGGGAGGATCGCTCCAGGTCAGAAGTTCAAAACCAGCCTGAACCAGAGCGAGACCCCGTCTCTACTAAAAACAGGAAGAAATTAATTGGCCAACTAAAAATATATAGGAAAAATTAGCCAGGCATGGTGGCACATGCCTATAGTCCCAGCTACTCGAGAGGCTGAGGCAGAAGGATTGCTTGAGCCCAGGAGTTTGAGGTTGCTGTGAACTAGACTGACACCACGGTACTCAAGCCCAGGCAACGACTCTGTCTCAAAAAAAAAAAAAAAAAAACCTCTCCCAAGCTATCAACTTGGTTTTATATAAAAAGCTTCACACATAAGTGAAACTTTCTGAAAGTAAAGTTTCAAAGAGGGGACTGAAGGAAATGAAAGTATTTCACCCCCAAATATATTTCTTTGACATAGTTTGAGATGGTTGTTCAGAGGGCCTGCAAACAGAAGTCACCCTGAAAAGCTATCTTTTGTGGGGGAGATTTGCATGTGTAGAGAAAAATCTGCAATTATGCAACCAGGCTTTCTCTAAGGGCCATCCCTTGTCTGACCCAGGAAAGATTAACTGAAAGTCTGACACCTTTAAAAGTCTAAAAGAAGCATTCTCTAACTATTCTCCCTGAGTGTTGCAACCTTCGAGGTTTCATATAGACAACAAGAGCACCATTGCTCGTGAGGCCTCCTCCTCTCCCCATCCCATATTTTGCCCCCATAGCCTGTTTTGCCATGATCCACGCCCCTATTCTTTGGGTAACCTCAAGATGGTATATAAGCTTTTGTACCCCATTGGGAGGTTGAGACAATCGCTCTGTTGTTCTCCCCAAAGTGCACATTAATAAACTTGTATGCCTTTTCTCTTATTAAGCTACCTTTTTTTCAGTTGATTTTTCAGTGAACCTTAGGAAGGCAGAGAAGTTCTTCCTTGGCCTGTACACAAGCAATGATGGATGTCTGCCTAACCATGCCAGCCCAGAAATGGCCCTGACACCTTGCTCATCCTTTCAGAAAGCAATACCATCTTGATTAAGCTCTAACCTGATGACAGAGCCACCATTTCTACACTACAAGATTGGGTTTCACTTATGTCAAAAGGTCGATTTTTTTCCCTTGCCAAAAATGTCCTAACTGTCTTCTCGCCTTGAAAAGATCAGAGAACCTTTTTTTAAATACCAAAAGTACCACCATGTCTAGCCTTCCTATTCTTTTATTTCACAACAGTCAAGACTGACCCTTCATGCTCCCACCAATGAATGACTGAAGGAAACATGAGCTGAGTGCCTATTAATACTCTTTGAACATTCATGAAATATCTAACATATTGTAATTATCGTCCTCTCAATATATATTGTCACATATAGCATCTACATAATTCAGTCTCATACTAACTCTTCAAAGTAAACATTATTATTTCTACTTTTATGGTTAGGAAAATTGAAGCACAAAGACTTGAAGTGACTTGCCCAAATCAAAATACCACTAAGGGATTAGAGTCCAAATTTGATTGAGGCCAAGTCCGACATCATAGCAAATGCTCTTTTTACTGCCGCTTCCCAGATGCTTGGATGTTTTCCTGTAAATGAATACCTTGGGCTGGCCAACCCGGGTCACAGTGAGCCAGCCATCCTTACCAAGAGAGCCAAGAGGGGAGCTGCCATCAGTGCGTACACTATTCATCACACTGCTCCCAAAGAAGTGTTTTCTGTATTTTCTTCTGGAACTTAAAAAAAAAATAAAATGCAAGTATTTCTGAGAGTGTCACAGCAATTGAAACTCATGTTAAAGTATCTATTGAGGGTCAGCAACCTGCCAGTTTTTGTCTAGCCAAGAGTGTTTTTCACATTTCTAAATGGTTGAAAAATATTAAAAAGAAGAGTATTTTGTGACATGAAACATGCTATGAAATCCAAGTAACTTCGGTGACCATAAATAAAGTTCTATCAGAACACAGTCACACTCATTCATTTATGTATTGTTTGTGACTGCTTTTGCACTATAACATCAGAGCTGACACTGTATGGCCTGCAAAACCTGAAATATTTACTATATGGCCCTTTCCAGAAAAAAGTCGCTGATCCCTAGGGCAGATGATTAATCACAGAGCCATTTTAAGAACAACACTTTTTGTTTTGTTTGAGAGCGCTAGGGAAGGAAGCAAGGAAGAGCGCCAGGACAAATAGATGTTTAAAAATAAGGGAAGTAGTGACATGGCGAGAGGAAAACAAAGAGTTGAGAGAGAAAAGATTTATCAGCCTCGTAATATAGTTTAGGGTCCACCCAAGACATGGGAAATAAAATGCCGACTATCCACTAGCATTAATCAATCAATGCTAGTACAAATAAAAGCGATGTTATATAATAATTAACATGATAATAGCTAGCGTAATAAACAGCATTTCATATGGGCTTGGCACTGTGCTACATGCTTTATATGCTTAATCTCATGGTGATCCTTACCATGGTCCTATATGATAAATACTATTATTGCTCTACTTCTTAGGTGAAATTAAGGAATAGGGGTCAAGGAATTTGTCTAAGGTTACAAGATCTGAACTGAGAACTTATTGTATGAAGGAGCAAGTTCATAGACAAACTCTTAGCAAATGACTACCATGCTTTTAAAAGCACTCATCTTTGCCAAACAGGCCAGTATTGTTCACAAGAGTTCTTAGCTAGCTCTTCTTCTGGAATGGCCCTAGAGCTACAGGCTCAGTCTTTGACCTCCATAACGAATGTCTCTGGACCTTGAAGATATGTTTGATTTTAGAAGTCAAATCTAATAAGTGGTCAGGCTGGGTGGTAATGGCTTGAATTCCCATCACTATGAGTGACGACATTCTTAGTCGTCACTCTTTACCTAACTGGAAAGTTAATTCCAAGAAAGATACTATTGAAGAAAAATAGACTCAGTTCTCATCTTTGTAGAGGTTCCAATCAAGCTAACTCTTTTAGTCACTGAAAATTTGAACCCTAACATTCCACTTTTTAAAATATCCAAATGTAAGTATAGTGCAAGCCACTCAAGCAGTCTTGAAAGATTATAAATTTTGGAATCAGAAAGGAAAGGTTCTGATTTCTAGTTCCATCACTGTTGCCTGTGTGATCTTGAGCAATTGCCTTGGGTTTCAGTTTCCTCATCTGTTAAGTGAGGAAACCTCACAACTTTCTCAGGAGGGACTCTGAGAGAGAATGAAGATTAATCCTTTAAAGCAGTGGTCCCCAAACTTTTTGGCACCAGGGACCAGTTTCATGGAGGACAATTTTTCAGGGAGGCGGGGCGCAGTAGGGCTCTGTGGCCGGGTCTCTACTTGGTGGACCAGTACCAAGGGTTTGGGGACCACAGCCTTAGAGCATCCATTGTACAACATACAGGAGACCAATTTCTCTCCTGGGCATATGAATGGAACTAGTTATGTACCATTCTGGGGTAATTGAGAAATGAGTCACTCAAATCATTTTCTGTGCTCTGTGACTCAGATAAAACCAGGTACTAGGTGAGAGAGACTTCAGTAGGGGAGAGATGTAATAAATAGCATCATGCATGTATGACTTGTGGAAGGTGCTCAGTGGTATTAGTTTTTTTTCCTCCTCTACAGCAGTTTAGAAAGAAATTGGGCTGAGGTTCTTATCAAAGATAGCAGCAATATCCTTCCCCGATGTGACTCTTCCTGGCACCATCTGTCCAGAATGACAATTATTTTTCTCTAAGGAGGCACTTTTGAAGAAAGAAAGGACAGGAATATTGATTGGTGGAGGGAAAGGAGGGGAAGGGAAAACATTCTGTCTGGTATTTTTTTTTTTTTTTTTTGAGACAGAGTCTCACTCTGTTGCCCAGGCTAGAGTGAGTGCCGTGGCGTCAGCCTAGCTCACAGCAACCTCAAACTCCTGGGCTCAAGCAATCCTCCTGCCTCAGCCTTCCAAGTAGCTGGGACTACAGGCATGTGCCACCATGCCCGGCTAATTTTTTCTCTATATATATTTTAGTTGGCCAATTAATTTCTTTCTATTTGTAGTAGAGACAGGGTCTCGCTCTGGCTCAGGCTAGTTTTGAACTCCTGACATTGAGCGATCCTCCCGCCTCTCCCAGAGTGCTAGGATTACAGGCATGAGCCAGCCTGTCTGGTATTTCTTGAACTAAGGAATGAACGGGGATCACACCAGGGGCCATACTGGATCTGGCAGGACTATATAGTGACTCCTTCCTTCATGTATTTAATTATATGTTTACTTATTTCTTTCCACTTCTTGACTGTAAGCTCCTTGAGGGCAGAGGCCAAGGACCGGTCTTGTCTTTGATCGAATCTTTCTGTCTGTAGTGGCTAGCACAAAGACAGTATGCAAAATGTCTGTGATGAATTAATGAATTAATGGCTTCCCAGGGCACCCAGAAGGTGTGAAACTAGGAAAGGCCATTTGCCTTTCATGGAACTTTCAGCCTATGGGGCACTTCAGGGAGAAAAGTTCTTCCTCTGACCCAGGAAGTGGCATTCCTCACCTCTCTGAGTTCAGAGCATCTCACATTATTTCCTTTGGCAAGAGAGTGGACAGGGTGACAGGAAGGCTGCATAGTCAACCCCCGGTCAGCTCACATGCAAGCTGTCTATGACCTCCAGAAGGGAGGGGACCCCTTTATAATATGTTCCAGCATTTCATAAGCCTTTGGACAGGAAGTCCCCTAATCTCAGGTCCTCACGTGACTGCTTAGTCCATTTTTCTCCACTCGCATCTCATCTAGTGGAGCTTGGCTAAAAATATGCGGCGAATCACCCAAGCAAACCCTTGCCTTTGTCTCTTCAAACGGTGTCGATGATATGTCAATGTACAAACACGCCAAATTGATATAGTATCGCCAGCAGTGTCTCTTTAAAGAGGAGGTCTTTTGGAAGGCAGGACACTCCACAATGAGAGCCTTTTGCTGTGCAGGGGTCAGAGCTGTTGCTGTGGCAACTCCTGCAACCTCGCGGAGTATCCAAATAAACAGTTTGTTCTTTTTATCCTCTCTAAGGAAGGGGGGAGGGGGGGCGATCGATGAAGCTCGCCATCGACATGTATTTGGAGGTCTGGAGTTAGTGGGAAAATTGGGGTTTCCTAAACGCGACAAAGAAAGCAAGCCCCCGCGAAAAGCCCACGCCCCTCCAAGGCTGCAGAGGGAAAAATGGAAGGGGACTTGCGTGCGGGGGCCTTAGCAGGCGCCTTGGCTTTGAAAAGAAAGTCCCAGCAGAAAACACCCAGGCAGAAAGAAAGAAAGCTGCGGGCGTCCGACCCCACATTCCGGCGGAGGGCTCGGGCCTCTCTGCGGGAAGGGGGGGACGCGCCGCCCCCACCCCCACCCCCACCCCCACCCCCGCCCCCATCCCCACCCCCACCCCCACCCCCACCCCCCACTGCCCCTCCCCCTCCCCCGCCTCCCCCACCCCCTCGTCCAGACAGCCCAGCCCAGGCTCTCCTGTTAAACAAAGAGATTGGTACGCCTTAAAAAAAAAAAAAAAAAAAAAACCTCTTTTCCCTTCGTGGAATAGGTGATATGTGGAAAATTAATGACAGGAAATGGCACAGCAAAAACAGCAGCATTTGTCTTTAAATTGAGATGGTCCCCCCTCCTCCGCCCCCCTCCCTGGCTCGTCCTCAGCCCGCCGAGCGCAGACAGCCACCGTCCCCGCGCTCCCCCCTGCAAACTCTTTTATTATCAGTTGAATCACGTCTCCTGCCAAGCAAAAGGTCATTCCAGGTCATCCTGGAGATGAAAGGACGGGGTAATGTACGTGAAGGTGCTGGAATTGGCAAGCCAAAAACACACACACACACACACACACACATATATATATGAAGAGAGAGGGACTTGGCGGGGTGCGAGGGGTGCGGGGAGGGGAGGGGGCTCCGGGAAGCGCCAGCATTCTAACAGGAACGTGGCGGTGCCAGGAAGACACAGGAGATGTTTCAAAGCATGACAAGCGCCATCCAATCTGTAACTAATTCCTTATTTAAAAAAAAAAAAAAATGAGAGTGTGGCTTATACTTGTGAGATGCCTGGAGGGGTAAAAGTTTCTAATTGTTCTCATCCAGAATCTCATTTTGACCATTCGTCAGAGAGAGAAATATGCTGTCCGCTGCCAAAGTCCACGTTCTGGAAACAAGCGCGGTGGATAAAGGGGGGTTGGGGGCCGTGTTCTGCCCAGGCAGCGGAGAAGGACACACCGGACTTAGCGGCTGGGACAGGAGAGGGTTGGGGGCAGAGGCTTGGCTGTGCTACTCAACCCGAGAGGGGTTTAGAACTAGCAGGGTGTGCAGGCAGTGTATTTAAGGTGTTTTGGTAGCAAGCACAGATCTCTTTGTTTGAAGATAAGAAAAAGAAAAATAACAAAACAAACCTTGCATGTTTTTTTTTGTTGTTTTTTTTTTCCTACACTGTTTACTGAGAAGGGATGGCCTGGTTTTTTATCTCTCTACTAAAAGAAGATACCACTACCTCCTTTGAGTTTTTAATTCAATGCCATTTCAATAAAGACAATTGGCTGTCTCTGAATTCTTGCCAAGTGCATTTTCCCCCTTCTTTTTGTTCCCACTGCTGCATTCAAATGTCCTGTATTTGCATCACCATTTTTTTTCTAAGCAAGAACTTTTTTTTTTTCCAATAACACAGATGCCAACAGCAATCTATCAAGGGAGTGGGAGGTTTGGGTAATAAATTGTTTGCTTCCAGATAGGGAAAATCTCTCACAAGGAAATTCCCCCTACCCCATCCCCACCCCCTATGGCCTCTGCTCTGCTCTCAGGCTTCTTACTAGTCAAGCCCCATCTCCCACCCCCCACGCCCCACACCCACAGAAATGCAAACAGGGGGGCTTTTCCGGCAGCCAGTGAAAGGTAAGCTGGTGATCGCCAGGCTCTGTCCTAGTAAAGGCAAAGTTGGGTGAGATTCATCTGTTATTCAACCTGTCCTGGAAAACAGCCCTTTACGATGGTTATCATCTCAGTGTGCAGCACCTGGTAGAAAAACCGGTCTGTATATATGTCCCTTCCCCAAATCACGCCACTCTAAAGGCATAGTCATTAAGTTAGACTAGTTTCCTCATTACTAAAGTCAGGTGTTTCTAGAGAAATACAAATAGTTTTTGTAACTATTGTAATTGTTAGCTATAAACAGTTCGGCTTTCTGGGTGTTTTAAGATAACACACTCAGTTCTCAATACAATAGCATTAGTTTATTTGGGGTACAGAGTGTGGGGGGCAGGGGGAAACATTGTGCAGAATGAATGAAGATTAGAGAGTAGGGTTGGGCGAGATACCTTGATTTAACCACAGTTAACATCTGCCTGATTAATAATTGAAGTGCTGCTCATAAGTGGGTAAAGATGTGAGCTGATGCTTCCTCCAATCAGAAGGTATGAGCACCCACAAGGAGTCAATGAGAGTTCTTAGGGCACTGGCCATTTCCCACTGGTTAGGTGCACTATCATGAAAAACCCAAAGGCAAATCTGCTGATGTCACATAGAGAAGATGGCAAGCCTCCTCTCATTATCATTAATGAATTATACAAATGAGCAGAGCAACAATCTCCCATGTTCTTATCTTCCTAGGTCACCTAGAGTATAACCACAGCCTTAAGGTTGACTAGAAGTTCTGAAAAACTTAAAATGCAGTCATTTCCCAGTGCATTACTGGGAAGGAAAGGATCTAATATTTATTAAATAATCACTATGTATCATGCTTTACATAACGGTCACTCATTCAGTCCTGACAACAACCCTGTGGGGTGGGCATAATTATTTCATTCACTGATAAGGAAACTGACACTCCGTCAAGGCGCATCTAACAAGGGAAGGGAAGGAAGCTCACATTTATTGAGTACCCTGTTTCAGAGACCATGCGTGGCTTATTACACATTTACTTGCAAATAACCTTTTGTTATGCATAATATGGTCTCCATATTGTAAATGAAGCACCTGAGATTCAGGCCAGGAGTGATGGCTCACGCCTGTAATCCTAGCACTCTAGAGGCTGAGGTGGGTGGATAGTTTGAGCTCAGGAGTTCGAGACCAGCCTGAGCAAGAGTGAGACCCCCCCCCATCTCTACTAAAAACAGAAAAAAATTAATCGGCCAATTAAAAAAATATATATAAATTAGCTGGGCATGGTGGTGCATGCCTGTAGTCCCAGCTACTCTGGAGGCTGAGGCCCAGGAGTTTGAGGTTGCTGTGAGCTAGGCTGATGCCATGGCACTCTAGCCCGGACAACAGAGTGAGACTCTGTCTCAAAAAAAAAAAAAAAAAAAAAAAAGAATCTGAGATTCAAGAAACTGAAGTAATTTGTTCAAAATCACAAAGCTAGTAAATGAAGGAGCCACAATTCAAACTCCCCTCGATCTGATTTCCAAAGGACATGCTCTTTCACTACAATTAATGCCTCTAATGTTAGCCTTGGGTAGGGGAGTGAAAGGTTAGTTCTCGGGCTCAGTCCCAACATGATGTCACACAAGATATCCTCAATCCCTTTAAGGCTTACCTCAGAAAAACTCACCTTGACACTTATATGAAGATGGTCCATGCAAGGGCATCACTACAAAGTCTCACATGTCTAAAGGAAAGCATTTCGGACAGTTTCATGGAGGATCACAAATAATTATCCTCCACATCTGGTTTTAAACTAAGACTTCATGAGTGACATTGGTTTGCTTGACATTCCAAAGGCACCAAAAATGAAAGATAAGAAATTCCCAGAGCCTGCTCTCATTCTCGCTTTTTACTAGGAAGTCTAAGACCATTTCTGAATATAACCACCAATCTATCACTTTCAATTGATTTGGCCATTTTAGCAAATGGCGTTTGTTTATTCAACAAATATAAATTAAGTGCCTACTAGGTGCCAGGCGATGTGCTATACACCTGCATTTGTGCAACTGCCCACGTGGTGCTGCTGTCCACTGTCTAGGGGACATCAGAGGAGAAGGAGAAAGAGAAAAATGAAGAAGAGAGGGAGATTGGGAGAAGTGGGTGGAGAAATAATGAATTAAGTCTTGGCAAACCAAACTGAGTGTGAGGTGCCTCTAGAAATACCCACTGGTGCTGCCTAGAAAATAGTTAGCATTATGGGTCTGGCTTTCAAGAAGACAGATCTGGACTAAAAATATAGGCTTAGGAAGGACTCATATATGAGCCATCCAGGGAAACAGGGGAAAGTAGGAAAAGGAAGGAACTTAGAACAGGAGAACTCTGAATACTGTGATGTTTAAGGGAGGTTTGTGACCTTCAAGTACTTTCTCCAAGTTCATATGTGGCAAAGTAGGCTACCCTTTTCATTCACTCACTCATTCATTCAGCAAGCATTTACTGATACCTCCTATATATTAAGTGCTCATAATAGAAACATGAGTAAGATATGATTTCTGCCTTGAGGAGATTTTATATAATAGAGGAGTATTAGAATAGAAATATATACAAGAGTTATCTACATTCTTTCTGGAGGAAAAGAAAAGAGATTGGTGAGACAGGGGAAATCACAGTGGAAATGATATTTAAACTAAATCTTGAGGCCGGGTGCGCTGGCTCACGCCTGTAATCCTAGCACTCTGGGAGGCTGAGGCGAGAGGATCCTTTGAGCTCAGGAGTTTGAGACCAGCCTGAGCAAGAGCAAAATGTCATCTCTACTATAAATAGAAAGAAACAAACAACTAAAAATAGAAAAAATTAGCCAGGCACAGTGGTGCGTGTCTGTAGTCCCAGCTACCTGGGAGGCTGAGGCAGGAGGATCGCTTGAGCCCAGGAGTTTGAGGTTGCTGTGAGCTAGGCTGATGCCACAGCACTAGCTCAGACAAAAGCGTGAGACTCTGTCTCAAAAAAATAAATAAATAAATAACCTGAATCTTGAGTAATGAATAGAATGGGAAATATCAGAAGACCTCTGACGTCTGTACCTTTTATACAATGGAGTTACTTAATACATGCTAATATTGGGATAGACCAAAAACATTCTCAGAAAAAAATGGGACATAATGGAAGAGTAAAGCTGAGAACCATGTAATGAGGTGAGCATGAGGAGCACCAAGGAAATGTATAAAGGGAAGAAAGGGAAGAAAGCTAAAAGGGAGAAAGGAGTCTCTGCTTCCTAGAGGAAAAGATTTTATTAACCAGGGAAAAGATCTGGAAAGAGCAGCTTGGGGAAGTTTCCTTAGTGTCCCAGGAAGGAAAAAAACGCCTAATTTTGGAAGTTGTAGAAAGCATATTAGCCAGGGTTCAGTAATTGCAACTAATGGAAACAAATTCAAGGCAGCTTAAGAAGAAAGTGACACCAAGTGTGTTAATTCGTTATGTGAATGGCGTGGCATCTCACGGACTGGAAAGAGAGGAAGAGAGCTGGGTCTCGGGAAGGGCCTGGAAGCATGGGCTGGAGGGCTGTTAGGAAGCCAGGCCTGACTCTACCTCTCTCTCTCACCTCTGCCCCTCTGTTTCACACCTCTCCCTTTGCTAACCAACTTTCTCTGCTTCTCGTTCACATGCTGGAATGTGTGTGCATAACAGCTTGGGAGTTTAAATGCCGCAGTTCCTACCCCACACAGCATTTGAAACATGGTTTCTAAAACCAGATTCCAACTTAAAAGGCAAGAAAATTCAGTAGGCTGGCTGGGGACCAGCTGTCCACCGGTGGCACAATCCCATGGCTGAGAGGGTACATGAGGCTAGGAATCAGACAAGTAGATGTAGAAAGAACGTAGATAGCTCTTTGTACAAAATCTATGCTAATCCTCCTCTGTGGCTGTCGGATTGGACGGGTACCCTCATGTGTCCAGAAAACTCTCTGAGATTGTGGCTTTGACCTGAAATCAGGTTTGCACATGGAACTTATCACAACAAATGTCATTTCCCAATGGAAGATGAAGAACCAGTTGAACCACACGATTAAATCAGGTGAAAGTAGGAAGAGAAAACAGACATGTTTTAAGCCTGGCAAAACTGGCCCCTGGAGCCATGCCAAGCACCTATAATTGGTCTCCTTGTCATTGATTATATTGGGAAAGAATACAGTGTTTCCCTGAAAATAAGACAGGGTCTTATATTTATTTTTCCTCAAGAAGACACCCTAGGGCTTATTTTCAGGGGATGTGTTATTTTTTTTAAGTACGGTACAGCAATCTACATTTATTCAAATGTAGTAAAAGTAAAATGAGTAAAATGGCAGCCACTGCTTTCCTCCTTCCCCCTGGGGACACACAATACCTAAACCGGAGCCTCACACTCCTCACTTCACTGAGGAGACTTTCCTCAAAGCCTCAGCTTGCAGCAGGCACAGGATGGCCGGGACCTGACAGGGGGAGCTGACCTTGTGGGTGGGGCTGCCTGCACCTTTCCGGTCACCTCTGGGATAGTAGCTGTCACGATGGGGCAGATGAGAAGGGCTGCTTATTTTCTTTACCACTCCGTGAGGAAATGCATGGGTTGTGCAGATACATGCCCATCACTAGGTCTTATTTTAGGGGTAGGGCTTCTATTGTGCAAATGCTTAGAAATCCTGCTAGGGCTTATTTTATGGGTAGGTCTTATTTTCGGGGAAACATGGTAGTTGACAGCAGTTGAGGCAGCAGGGCCAAGTTTAGGTGAAACAACTGAGGCAGGCTCATGCAATTGCAGGGTAAAATCTGCTGTCTTTATTTGCAGTGTTGATATTTTGTTCATCATGAATTTTTTGTGTTAATTTTTACTTTTTAAATATTGCATCAAGATATTACTGATTTTTTTTCGTAGCTCCTTAAATTCTGCATCTGAGGCAAGTACCTCACTCATCTCATTCTGGGGCCCCACTCTACCAAACAGCTGGGAAAGCATGTGGTGATTTGGACAACATCTAGTACAAAGAGAAGCTTGAAAGAATTCAGAGAAGTCAACTTAAGGTTTATTAGTCAAGATTACAATAAACAGAAGCAATTTAATGGGGAAAAAAAACCCTCTAGCCCCATGGCAGTAGGACCAGAGAACTAGTTAACACAAAGGGACTTTTGTTTGCATGTGGCTCTGGTGTTTTGTGAAAAGTAAACTGATCATCTATAAAGAAAGTCCCAAAGAATCTGCAGGAAAAACTACTAGAAATAGTAAGTGAATTAAGCAAGATTACAGGACACAAGGTGCTGTGGGTTGAATTCTGTCTCCTCAAAATATATGTTCAAATTCTAAACTCTGGTGCCTGTGGATGTGACCTTATTGGAAAATATGGTCTTCACAGATATAATCAAGTTAAGACGAGGCCATACCAGATCGGGGTGGGCCCTTAATTCAGTGACTGCTGTTTTTACAAGAAGAGGGAAATTCGGACACAGATGCTCACACAGAGGAAAAATGTCATGTGACAACAGAGGCAGAGATTGGAGCGGTGCAGCTACAAGACAAAAACTGCCAAAGATGGCAGACAATCACCCGAAGTGAAGAGGGAGGTATAGAACACATTTCCCCTCAGAGGCTCCAGAAGAAACCAACCTTACCAGCACTTTGATTTTGGACTTCTAGTATTTTAGAACTGTGAAAGAATAAATTTCTGTTGTTTTAAGCCACCCAGTCTGTGGCAGTGTTATAGCAAGTGTTACAGCGGGTGGTCCCAAGCACAAGCGGCACGGGGAGAGTCAGAGAATCAAAGTTTATTCGCAGGAGGGCTCAGAGGGGTCTCACCACCAAATTCTGAGCCCCATCTACCCGATTTTTCCCACTTTTATTAAGGTGGGGTAGTCCGAGGGATGGGGTATCAGGTTGCTAATGCCCACCAGGTAATAGGTTAATATTCTGTTGATGCATTAGGTAATAGAGTAGTTGTTGCACCAGATAACAGATTCTGTGTTATGCTGATGCACCAGGTAATAGATGAGGGTTTTTTTTTATCAGTAGTTTGTTATAGCAGCCCTAGAAAATAAATATACAGGGTCAATACATAAAAATTGTGTTTTTAAATAGCAGCAATGCATAACTAGAAATTGAAATTTTTCAATATCATTTAAAATAGTCTCAAAAATAAAAAGTATTTAAGGGGTAAATCTAACAAAGGATTGCAAAATTTATATACTAAAAACTATGAAATGATACTGAGATGTATTAAACAAGATTGAAGTCAATGTAAAGATATATTATGTACATGAATCAGAAGGCCCAATATTGTTAAGATGGCAGTTCTTTCCAAAATGATCTATAGGTTTAATGCATCCCATGTAAAAATCCCAGTAAGCTTTTAGAAATTGACAATCTGATTCGAAAAGTCACATGGAAATGCTAAGAATAGATGAAGCAATTTTGAAAAAGAAAAATAATTTGGAGGAATTACACCACCTGATTTCAATATTTGCTATAGAACTACAGTGATTAGTCAGTATAGTAGAGTACTGGCATAAGAACAGATATATAAACCCATGGAACAGAAATAGACCTACACACATGTGGTCAATTGATTCGCACTGAAGGGATGACATAGTTCAATAGAGATAGGACATTCATTTAAGGCCAAAGGCTACTAAAACAACTGACATTCATGTCCAAAAGGAAAAAAAACTTCAACTTTACACTATATACAAAAATTAACTTCTAATGGATTATAAACATTAATCTAAAGATTTATAGAGCTAAAACTATAAAATGTCAAAATAAAACAGGGGATAAAATCTTTGCAATCTTAAGTTAAGCAAATATTTTTTATATGGGACCAAAAAAATCATGAACCATAAAAGAAAAAACTGATAACTTGAAATTTATCAAAATTTAAAACTTCTGGCCAGGCACCGGGGCTCATGCCTATAATCCTAGCACTCTGGGAGGCCGAGGCAGGAGGATTGCTCAAGGTCAGGAGTTTGAGACCAGCCTGAGCAAGAGCGAGACCCCATCTCTACTAAAAATAGAAAGAAATTAATTGAACAACTAAAAATATATAGAAAAAATTAGCTGGGCATGATGGCACACACCTGTAGTCCCAGCTACTGGGGGGTTGAGGCAGAAGGATTGCTTGAGCCCAGGAGTTTGAGGTTGCTGTGAGCTGGGCTGACGCCATGGCACTCTAGCCCAGGCAACAGAGTGAGACCCTGTCTCAAAAAAAAAATTTTTTTTTAAACTTCTGCTTTTCAAAAGACACTGTTAAGAAAATTACAGATAAGCTACATACCAGGAGAAAATATTTGCAAAACATATCTGATAAAGAACATATTTATTAGTAAAATATATAACGATCCCTCAATATTCAATAATAATGAGACAACAAATCCATTAATAAAAAGTGTGAAATATTTGGGCATACATTTAATCAAAGAAAATATGCACATCAAATAAGCACAGAAAAAGAGATTCAACATTATTAGTCACTATAGGAAAGCAAATTAAAGCTATAATGAGATACCACCATATAACTACTAAATGGCTAAAAGTTAAAAGACTGACAATACCAAGTACTGGCAAGGATGCAGAGCAATTGGAATTCTTATATGTTGTTGGTAGGAATGCAAAATGGCACAATCACTTTGGATAACAGTGTGTCAGTTTCTTATAAAATTAAACATACACTTACCATATGACCCAGCAATCCCACTCCTAGGTATATACACTAGAGAAATGAAAACATACACCCTTGTAAATACCTGCATGCAAATGTTTATAGCAACGTGATTCTTAGCAAAAATTGAAAGCATCCCATATTTGTATCAACCAGGGAACGAATAAACAAATTATTTATTATGCATCCATACAGTGGAATACCGCTCAACAATAAAAAGGAACAAATTACTGATACATGAAACAACATGGATAGATCTCAAAAGCATTAGGCTAAATGAAAGAAATTTGATTTATATAACATTCTGGAAAAAGAAAAACTACAGTGACAGAAATCAGATCATTGGGGAAAGGAATGGAAGCAGGAGATTTACTGCAAAGAAGAATACAGGAACTTTTAGGAGTGATGAAAATGTGCTATATCATGACTATGACAGTGGTTACATGTCTGTATACATCTGTCAAAACTTACTGAACTGTTAAAAAGAGTAGATTTTATTTTATGTAAATTATACCTCAATAAAACTGACGAAACGAAAGAAAACAGGCTAGAATAAGCAAGCAAGGAGATGAATAAGTTACTTGAGCCAACTGCAGACTTAAAGAGCTAATTAGTTTTACCCTACCACCACAAAGTGAGAGCAGTCTTATACATTTTTTTATAAATTAATTTGACACAAGTTTTTCTATTTTACATAGACTTAATTAAGGTCCTTCCATTCCATCCTATAAGCACTCTGACCTCCTCCTGCTCCCAAGGCTATGGGAGCCAAGAACACAGATGCTAAGAACTCACAGCTAACCCTTTCAGAGCTGTGTCTATGTCCCTCTTCCCAGGAAAAGTACACAGAGAAGAAAATATAATGAGGAAAGGGTGATTTCCTTTCCATCAGATCCACCCTGATTTCTTTGAAGAGTGGTTGATCCGACCCCTCTTGGTGCAGTTTTCCAACACTGTCTACTTTGGCATATCTCTCAGCAGTCAGTTCTCTAGGTCAGAATGGGGAATGATTTTTCTTTAACAGATCATTGACCCAGATTAAAACTCAGTTATAGGCCAGACACCAAATAGGTCTCCTGGTGGAGATGAACCTTGAGCCAGGTTCTGAAGGAAGATTGGAACATGATTTGGCAGAGAGAAAAGGGTAGGAAATCGCCGAAAGCAGGGGACCGATAAGAGAACAGTGAACAGGTCTGCCTGACTGGTTCAATAGAATCTGCTCTTGGAAAGTGTGACAGTATCCCACAGAGTCCACTCACCCACGAAAAGCACAGATTTTCTGTGCCTCCTGTTTTCTTCTCCCCCTTCAAACTTTTAAGCATGGTCAAGCTGCTTTTCTGCAAACACTTGTGCGTTCTTTTTCCCTACATACACAAAAAACCCCGCTCTCCTGCAGGATAATGTTGAATCACTTGTCTTGGTATGGAATAATGTTTAAATCTGGTCCCAACATGCCTCTGTACCCAAATCTCTCAATAACTACTGTTTTTCATAAATTCACCCCCTAGCCAAACTTTTCAATACATCATTTTAGAAAGTTGCCAAATAAATCGCTATTTCCATGCTTTTATTCATGAACACACTCCTCAGGGAGAATGGTTTCTTTCTCATCCACAATCATGTCCTGACCTTCCTTAAAGAATGTAGCAAGTCCCTCCGGAGAAGTCATTCAACTGGGTGTTTACTGTCTGCCATTTCATCTAATCTTCACACCTGTAAGATATATACTAACATTCTCTAGATGAGAAAACTAAAGCAAGTAGTTGAACAAATGATATAAGAACAAACAACTACAAGGGTATAAAATAAGAATTCAATAGTAAATCTTAATTATATCAGTATTACTATTCTATATAGTATTCTGTGTCTGTGCATGGCTACAGAGCATATATGCATTATCTTGTGGTAATATGGGTATGTTTGTGTAAATTTTTAACTAAGGTGGGCAGAAACTGTATCTTTACTTGCATTCCCTTTGAGATTTAAAGATGGCATGTATAAGAGTACACAATCCTCCTAGTACATTGTCTAAGAAGATATTTAATGAATGGCCTCCCTTCACTCCTATAAACCATTTGCAAAGTCAAGTTCTTTCTACAGAAAATTCATGGTTAGTAAAAACATATATGGATTAAGCACTTATTGATACAATGCAATCTTCCAAAGGATTTAGAAAATTATTTTTCAAAAACAGATCCTGAGTTCATGTCTATGAAAGACATATACAAAAATGTTCTTAACAGATTTGGTTTTAGTAGCCATTTATTCCATTTATTTATGGAATAAATAAAAATAGGCCAGGTGTGGTGGCTCACGCCTATAATCCTAGCACTCTGGGAGGCCAAAAAGGGAGGATCACTTGAGGTCAGGAATTTGAGAACAGCCTGTGCAAGAGTGAGAACCCATCCCTACTAAAAATAGAAAAATTAGCCAGGTGTGCTGATGCATCCTCCTAGGCCCAGCCACTTGGGAGGGTAAGGCAAAAGGATCATTTGAGCCCAGGAGTTTGAGATTGCAGTAAGCTATGATGATGCCACTGCACTCTACCCGGGGTGACAGAGAAAGACTCTGTCTCTAAAGAAAATTAAAATAAATTAAATTAATAAAACTAAAAATAAATAAATATATAATTTTTAATTGTAGGATATTTATACCATGGAATATTATGCAACAGGTTTTTTAAAGACTGCTGATATATATAACAATAAAAGTGAATTTCAAAAACATAATATCAAATAAAAAAAAATCTAAAAAGGATATTCAGTAGGTAACAGCCAGGGACCAAATTTACACTCCAACCTCAAACAATTATAAAAATGGTTAGTGATCACTGAAGGAAGAGAAATAAATAAGGAGAACCCTATAATTGCCCCAGATTACTCACTGGAGTGAGTTTCCAGGGTGCAGCTCACTGAATTGGGGAGACAAACTTCAGAATTCAGGGACACCAAGGCAGCTAGAATTTGTGCAGCAAAATAATAGATAGGAGGAAGCATCCTGGAGATAAGGCTTCAAAGATCTGCGGAAAGCTATACTAAAATTTTCTGCTGAATGCTTGTCTGCAAATGTGAGGAAGAAAATTGCCCAAGGCCAGTTTTTAAAAATCCCAGAAATCAGTAGACATAACCATTCTTGAAGCTCACACAATATTGAGAATAGTTTATTTTCCAACTAACCAAAGTGAAAAGACCTCCTAATATATGAGGGATCAAGTAAAGTCCTTAAAAGGATGTTATTTCAGTACTGACGTCAAATTAGTCCTAAACAGAAAAATTGCTTAGAATCTGCCCTAGCAAAACTTAAAATTAGGACTAAAATAATATCAAACTGGTTCCAAGTAATTTGTATGTATCATGGAGGAAAGCCCCAATCTTTAAAGGAAAACAACATTCACCATTCAACAAAGATAAAATTCATAATGTCTGGCATCCAATCAAAAATGACTAGTTATGTGCTATAGGCCCATTTATAGCAGTACTATTCACAATAGCTAAAAGGTGGAAGCAACACAAGTGTCCACTGATGAACAAATAGATAAACAAAATATGGTAAATACATAAAATGGAATATTATTCAAGCATTATAAAGCAAGGAAATTCTGACACATGCTCCAACATGGATGAACTTTAAGGACATTATGCTAAGAGAAATGTCAGTCAAACAAAGACAAATTCCACTTACATGAGGATCTAGAGTGGTTAAATTCATAGAAACCAAAAGCAGAACGGTGATTATTAGGGGCTGGAGTATGAGGAAAATGAGGAATTGTTTTCTTAATAAGTATAAAATTTAAAATTTGAAAGATGAAAAGAGTTCTGGAAATTGTTCCACAACAATGTGCAAATACTTAACTCTACTGAACTGTACACTTAAAATGGTTGAAATGGTAAATTTCATGATATATATATTTTATCACAATTAAAAATGTTTTTATTTTTTTTTTCTTTTTTTATTTTTAGGGAAGTTCAGAAACATTAAAAATGTTTTTAAATGACTAGGCATACAAAGAAGCAGGAAATAGATCTATAACCTGGAGAAAAATCAATCAGTAAAACAGACCTAAATGGTGCTGATGATAGAATTAGCAAACGATGACATTAAAATACTATTAAAAATATTACAAATATACTGCATATATTCAGGAAGAGAGAGGAAAACATGATCATGAGAAGCAGAGACACAGAAGATATGAAAAAGATCTAAGGTATAAAAAAAAGATCTGAGTTGAACTACTAAAGTTAGAAAATATCTGGAATAAAAAATGCACTGAAGAAATAAATAGCAGATTAGACACTGTAGAAGAAAAGGCTAATGAACTTAAAGACATAGCAGTAGAAACTGCTATGAAACAAAGAAAGAAAAAAGGACTAAAAAAATTAACAGTGTATCAGTGTGCTATCCGACAATATTAGGCAGTCTAACATATATGTAATTGGAGTTCCAGAAAGAAAGGGGGGGAGAAAGGCAGGAAAGAGATAATGACCATAAAAATTATTTGAAAAACTAATGGCAGAAATTTTTCCAAATTTAATGAAAACTATAAACCCACATATTAAAAAGCTAAAAAAATTTTCTTAACTAGAATAAATAAAGAAAACCACATCAAAATATATCATAATCAAATTGTTGAAAACTAGTAACAAAGAGAAAATCTTAAAGGCAACCAGAGTAAAAACACATATACAAATAGAGAAACAAAGATAAAACTGACAACAAACTTCTTATCAGAAATCATGCAGATGAGAGGACGATGGAGAGACATCTTTAAAGTATTGCTGAAAACTGCCAACCTAAAATTCTATACCCAGCAAAAATATCTTTCATAAAAGAAGGCAAAATAAAGACTTTCTCAGACAACAAAACTGAATTAATTTTCAACAGCAGACCTTTACTTTAAGATATACTAAAGGAAGTTCTTTGTACAGAAGGAAAATAATGCCAGATATAAATTTGGTCCTCCAAAGAAATGGAGGACACTGAAAATGGTTATATAGATGTGTCACTATATTAAATAAAAGATACTTTCAAAAAGCATTGTATAAATGTCCTTAAGAGATAATTGACTCTTTAAAATAAAAATAATAACAAAGTGTTATGGAGTTTATAGCATTTGCAAGAGAAAATGTATAACATCAACAGTACAAAAGACAGGAGGAGAAATGAAAGTATATCATTGTAAGAGTCTTACATTATAAATGAAGTGGTTTAATATTATTTAAAGGTAAACTTAATAAGTTAAAGATTAAGTTAGATCCTGGGACAACTCTAGAAAAAAAAAAAAAGTAAAGCTAATAAGCCAATAATGGAGATAATGTGTAAAATGGAATCTAAAAAAAAAAATCAAAAAAGAAAAAATTATCAAAGAAGAAATGGATGAATAGAAAACAGAAGGAAAGATGGTAAATTTAAACTTCAAACAATATACATACTATTTACTAATGTTAATAGTAAGAATTTGGGTATAGATAGATATATGGATGTTTACTGAGGAAATAAAATTATTTCCACTTTACTGTATGTTTAAAATTCTCCATAAGGAAATGTTTAAAAAATGCATTTCAATCAAAAGAAAATGTATTTATATTGTATTATTCAATTAACATGAAGTTCAAAACAGGCCAAAATAATCTATATGGATGTTGGTCAGAATAGTGTTCTGGGAGAGAGATTTATAGAATGGCTTTTGGGGTGCAGGAAATGTTCCATATCTTGATCTGAGTGGTGCTTACATGGGGGGGGTATATAAAAATTTATTATTAGATTTCACACTTTAAAGTATGTGAGTAAAAGATCCTACCTGGTAAATTCAGAGAGCACTGATGATTTTAAAATTCTATTATTTTTTCTTACTTGTAAAAATACATGAGAAAGCGGATTCTTTACTTAGTTCATTATGAGAATAAAATCAAATCTAAATGATTTAGTGGTAAGTTGGATCTCATATTTTGGTGTCTAAATCATTCAGAATCTCTTGGTTTCACGGTTTCAAGCTGGCACATGAAGGTTTTAACTCCATCAGAATCCAGATTTCTGTACTAGGCACCTTTATGTTCATCTCGCTCCTGGACTCCTCCACTTGTAGGCTTCACCATCACATCGACAATCTTAAGTCTAGAAGCAAGTCCATTATTTCAAAGTACTTTCTTTATTTTCTCCCTAAATTCCTTCTCCTTATTCTATTTGTGTCAAATAACGACTACTCTGTTACCCACTTGAAAAATAATCATTGAGTCTTCCCTGTCTCTATCTCACCAACGTTTTTTATGCTCCTCCCTTCTTAACATTTCTCACCTGTGTCCTTTTGGCCATGATCCTATCAGCTTACTGGAACACACTCTCACCTACCAGTCTGCTCCAGTCTTGCTCTTTTGCTCGCACAGCACCTCCAGATAAACCTTCTCTCTGTGTTCACACCACTCTCCTGCTGCTCATGTTTCAGTAGGTCACCATTCTCTGAAGGATAAAATTCATATTCCTTTATATAACATTCAAGATCTTCTGTCCTGCCTCGGTCTGCTTTTCCAACCTAATCTCCCAGTTGACCCTAACATGTCCCAGCTCTCCACCAGTACTAAATATTAATTAAATGTACTCTGCATGTTCCCTCTCCCAAGACTTCTGTTCATATTTGATCCCTGCCTAGAATGACCCTCCTCTTTATTATATCCAAATATGACACATCCTCAAAGACAAAGGTGGATATTCACCATCTTCCTGAGATATCAAGGTTCTATGTATCATTCACCTGGCAGATAATTCTAGGATACATTTTCATGTTCTTCAGTTTTTTCACATATCCACAGTTAATGTCTCCAAAACTGGAGGAAACTCGTTGAGGACAAGAGCCATGTTGACATTTTGAGAGCTTATGAGATGGATTTGAGGATATTTTGCAAGGGGATTGGTTCACAGGCAGCACTTGAAGGATGAAATGGAAGAATGATTGCAAAGTCATAGTGCAGACTCGGAAAAGCTCAATTCACAACTGCATCTCCAAACTACCTTTCCCAAACTGTGATGTTTCTGTTCCTTTAATGTTAGGAAATGATATTGTCACCAGAGTATCCTGACTCAACTGGAAGTTGGGTTCCAGTCCTATTTTCTATAACTAGCTGGCTGTGTAATCTTAGATCAGTTCCTCTCAACCTCATATTTTACATCTATAAGACAAGAAGTTTAGATTAGATGAGCTTTAAGTCTCTTCTAATTATAAAATTATATTGGTCTTGAATTTATTCTGTGAACTTCATATCACTCTCACCCCAGCAAGAGTGAAGGTCAAGCAAAGAAGCTCACACTTACGGAGAACCTATATCATCTTAGTTAATCGGTGCTACCGACCCTGAAGTAGCTACTGTTATACAGGCTCTGAGGGTTTGAGTAATTTGTTTAAGTTCCCACAGTTATCAAGTGACAGAGTTAAGATTTGATCCTCAGAATTTCCAAATTGGTTAAATCCAAAGTCAAGTTTTTTTTCTACCACTCAAGAGGCTCAAATAAGATCTGTTCAGGCCAGGCACAGTGGCTCATGCCTGTAATCCCAGCACTCTGGGAGGCTGAGACAGCATGATCACTTGAGCTCAGGAGTTAGCTAGAGACCAGCCTGAGCAAGAGTGAGACCCATCTCTACTAAAAATATAAAACTTAGCTGGGGGTCACCATGCACGCCTGTAGTCCCCGCTATTCCGGAGGCTGAGGCCGGAGGATCCCTTGTGCCTAGGAATTTGAGGTTGCAGTGAGCTACCATGACACCACTGCCTTTTAGTCAGGGAGAAAAAGATCTATTCAAAAAATAGTCTGGACACAGTGGCTCAGGCCTGTAATCCCAGCAGTTTGGGAGGCCAAAGCAGGAGAATTACTAGAGGCCAGAGGTTTAAGGCCAGCCTGGACAACATAATGAGAGACTGTCTCTACAAAAAATTTTAAAATTAGCTGAGTATGGTGGTATGCTCCTATAGTCCTAGATATTAAAGAAGATGAGGCAGGAGTTTGAGGTTACAGTGAGCTATGATAGCACCACTGCTCTGTAGCCTGGGCAACAGAGCAAGACTTCATCTCCTAAAATAAAAAAATCTGTTCAAAAAATGAACTAATAAACAAATTAATAAATCAGTAACACGGGCCAAGAATAAATGTTGACATCTATTTATTAATACACATTTAAATAATAGTCTTGCTGTATAATGTTCTTATGAGAATTCATGCCAATATTAGACTTATAATAGTTTACATTTGTACAGACTTTCATAATCTACCTACAGTTTCTCATGACCCTCACACTTTTGAAGTGGGGACAATAGGCATTATGATCACCATTACATGAGAGAGGAAACCAAGTCCTGGAGAAGTTAAGCAGCTTCTTCTAAATACAAGGTAGGTAGCGTAGAGATGGCTTAGTAGAGCAGTTAAGTCCTGGGCTTTCAAATTCTACAGACCTGAGGTCAAATGCCAGTTCACTTGCTTCTTATCTGTGTAACATCACGTGAGTTACTTAGTTACTTAACTTCTTTTTATCTGGAGAATGGAGTTGCAGGCTGGAGAATGGGGTTGTAGAAGTCTCTAGCTAATAGGATTTGTAGGAAGATTCTATTAGAAAATGCAAAGCATTTAGTGCTATGTTTACCATACTGTAACAAATATTAACTCTTACCAATGAGAGAGCCTCCACATCTATATCTCACTCTCATATCCTTTCTACTACACCTTATAACCTTTCCATACTTCCAAAAATCTCCTTTGGATAAGATGCAAGACACAGCTTTACCCTCAATTCAGTGCTACAATAAGGTGTATGACAGCATACCACAGAGAGTATTAATGACCTACCCTCAATTAAAAAAATGTACTTGTGAGTTATTTTCCAGGAATGGCGGTGCCCAATTTGCTTTGAGACATTCATTCATATACTCTTGTCCAGTTCCCAGTGACCAATTATTGTACCTGCAAGATGACTCCACCAATTGTATTGCCTTCTTAATTGTGGATCAGAGTTTATCTTACAGATAAAGATAACCAGACTATAAGGGAACAGAACCCAGCAGTTTAGCTTCATTAGCCCCAAATGCTAAACAATTAATTCCACCATTGTAGGCCCTTATCGGTATTTATTCACATGTACCAGGTTTATTTTTTTATTGTGAATGAAAGAGGCTCAGTCTGAATAAAGAATTAATTAGGCTCTATTTCTGTTATGTTCCAGAATAGAAGCTGAAAAGAAATTTTAGAATGGGGGTAACATTTTTTTTCTTTTTCTTTTTCACGTGCATTCACTATTAAAATACCTGGGGTTTCAAAATGAGAGTGTTTATATAGTAACTCTCATTGGTTGTGGGCATGCTGGCAGTGGATCAAAACCCCAGCCAAGTTTTGCAGCCGTAATTTTATTTTGATTTTAATTAGTATCAATTAGGACTAAAAAATAGACAGTCTGGATAAACAATGTGCAGTTGGCTTTAACAAGTAAATTAGATATTTTGCAGGAAGGAGAGGGGGGAGAAATCAAGGGAGACTCTACTTTCTTTTTTCCAACTCCCTGCTCTTCCCCCATAGCTGCAGGCAACTCAGGCTTCCAGAATGATATCTATGCTAATATCTCAGAGACAACCCCCCCCCCCATCTATTTAGAGTTTCAAAGTAGGAAAATGTATACATCTTTAGATTAAGGTTAAAGGGGCTTATATTGTCCCTGCCTCACATGTGAAAATCGTTTTTCCCCTGAATTCTTCAAGTTCTGTAATCCAGAACCCACTAAGAAATTCCCTTTTCCTCTTCTCTTCCTGCATGCTCATGTCTAGGTCCAGGTTATCTTGTGAACAAGGAATTCTGTAATCGGCATGGAAGGCAACTCCAGTAGTGTGCTGGTAAATGTTTAACAGCTGGCTAACGAAAAAAAAAAAAAAAAAAAAAAGGAGGCATATATAAATACATAGATATTTATATGTTTATTAAAATGTTACTAATAAAAGGACATATAGTATATAATTTACAAATAATAAAATATATAATACTGTTTATCATAAAGCTCGTGTAGCCAGTTAGTTCCTGGTATGATTTCATTCATTGGTTTTTACTAAACTCTTTTATCCGGGGCTGTTAGGAGAGGCAGTCTGTTCTGGACTCCTGATATCCCTGCACGTCCTTGCTGAGTATGCCCAACTGCAGGACACTGGGCCATTTTTGTAGCTAGTCATACAGGCAATCAAGTAAGCGCAACTGACCATAGCATGACTATGGGAGGGCGAACAGTTTGTTTGCTGCTTGCTAGAAACGGTGCTGAATCTTCAGCCCTGAGTTCCTCAGCTGTAGCACAGCTTCCTGTATGCCCAGCCTCCACATGGGTCCATCGTGTTGCCTTGTGGCCCTCACTGATTAACGTTAAGCTCCCAATGTGATGTCTCTGAATGTAGTTAGGGACAGATGAGCTGTAGTACACTTATTATATAGTATTTCCATTACGTAGATACAATAGACATAAATAATCTCAAAGACATAGGTAGTAATAAAATGTAGTAAAATAATTAGGACTGGATAAGTGATAAGCATTTATTATTTTTGATTTAACACAATTAATTAAATCTTAAGTTTACTTAACTTAATTTTTACAAATGACAACATTGAATAACCAAGAGGTAAAAATTCCTGAAACTTTAGCAGTCATCTCTTACGAACCCATATGAGCCAGCCCCAATACATCACTGAAGCCATCTCAGCTTGGTGGCCATAGTACCTGTCTACTTAATGCTATAGGTCTTCAAGAAATCTGAAAATGAGGAAGCAAGGAGACATCCCAGAAATCGAAGGGGCCAGCCTGCCCCTTTCATATAGACCATTGGCCATAACAAAATACTTCCTATCACTCAAATTTTTGTGCAGTAGTAGCTCTTATGTAGATGTGTGAAATATGATTCAAGTTTGTCTCTTTAGAGTCCCATGTCTATTTTGGCTTCATTTGGCTTTGAGAAAAGGAAATCACAGGGAACTTGGAATCCTAATTACTGATAATCAGATAACATTCACTCATATCCTCTTCAGCAAAGCTCTGTGAAGCCAGCCTTTTAATGAGACACCAATTCTCAGGCCTACACCAGAGACTGTACCAGAGAAGCCTTCCCCAGCCATTGGCTTCTTACTTTTCTTATTGAAAAAAAGAAAAGATACAAAATGTAAACAAAAATGCTTGTGATTTAAACCTCCTGGTTTCTAAAATAATCATGTCCTCTCTATATGGAAATACGTAATCAAATATCACATATATATGCATATATATGTATATGTGTGTGTGCAGCTACATCGTACACATAGATTATATCTAGTATGTACAAATAATTTTTATTCTTTTGCTTTTGTAGATCATCTCTTTTATATTTTTAAGCCAAGCTTCCTTTTCTATGCTCCATGTGCCTATGCAAGGCCAGGGTTACATTTTTAGCTATTCAGTCTTGACTGAGTTGTGGGTATATGGGTTTATATGTGTAGAAACATACTTTCAAATCACTGCAGCCAGAGTCAAGCTCTAGATTCATGGTTCTCAACACACTAGACTTACATATAGAGCTTTCAAAAATTCTGATACCCAAGCCACACCTCAGTCTAATTAAATCTCTATAGTTTTTAAGGTTTTCTGGGTGATTCCAATGTGATGTCAAGACTAACTACCACTGCCCTAGACAATCAATGAATTAATGTTAATAGTTCAGTGTATATCCTCTTCTACCTTTTTTCTATGCTCCTACAATCCTACACAAATATGTTCAAATTATAGAATTTTGATGAATTATAGCATAGTATAATATTATGCACAGTACTTGGTGACTTGCTGTTTTAGGCTAACAATTTATCATGGACAGCCCTCCAAATCAATACATGTAGTTCTAACTCACAGAATAATTTTGTTTGATCAGGAGTATGATGAAAGTATGACAGTATTTTGATGTCTCCAGATATGATCCTTCCCCCACCCCGTCCAAGAAAAGTAGAATTTTGAGACCAACAATCTGGTGGTATTATATAAGAAGAATTAGCAACTGAAAAGGTCAGAGACTTCCTCACAGAAGTCTAAAAAACAGGTTAGAAATGAGAGCCAGGGGCTCAAACTAGAGAGGTGGCAGAATGGAAAGGGACACAGCAACGTAAGAATTATCAGGAAGAAAGAACAATTGCCCTTAATAAGTGACTGGCTTAGGAGACAGGGAAGTGGGAAGAATTAAAGATGGTTCCAGAGTTTAAGCTTGGAGCCCTAAAAGATTTAATAGAAAAGTAATCATGAGAGCAAGTTAAATGAAAACAAAAGGGTTGGTTCAATTTTATACAATCCTCAAAGCCCGCCCTTTGGATTTCAGATTTGCCTTGCCAGGCCCCACAAGAGCAAAAAACAATTTCTTGTAATAAATTTCCTAGCATGTGTCTCCCACTGGTTCTGTTTCTCTGGTTGAGCTATGACTGATACCGTAGCCTCTATTTACACAGTAAATAGAAGGTGATAAAGGAAAGAGAAGGAGGAGATGGAAGGAGGAAGGAAGACAAGGAAGGGCTGAAGCAGAGAGGAATGGGATAGTTTGGAACAGCCACTGGGAGATGCCTCAATAAATCAAAAAACAAGGTGTGTGTTAATCTCATCTCCCTCATTATATTACCCCATTGGGGGTTAAACCTGTATATTCTATATTTATTTTTAATCTTCCATAATACCTGGCATATTGTCCCTGGACTAGTATATATTTGTGCTTTGCTGATTTCTCCCTTACAAACCTGTGATATATGTTCTTAGCTCTGCTCCTCTGACCCATCTTTTAAGTAAAAATCTAAGATTGAATAAGACAAGTTACACATCTTCTATTGTCACCGATGGGAGAATCCTCTGGTTTTCTCCAGTTGGTTCATAACTCTGGAAGAAAAAAAAGAAGGAGAAGGAGAAATTATTTATCAAATGTCCCAATTACCCAGCAGTAGAATTCATAGGAAAGCTGTAAAAATACTATCTTGACTCCTGACTACATGGTATCTATGGCTATCACAATACAATGAAGTATTGACAACAGACCTATCTGTGCACAATATCCATCTGTCATTTTTTTTACATGGATAATGAGGGAAATCTTGTCTATAATTCAATAGACAAGTAAAAATTTATCATGGACAGCTATTGATTTTATTTTACCAATATGCTCACTACTTTCTTCTGGTCATGCCAATTCACAGGGTAGACTAAGACATAAGTGAAGCCATAAACATAATACCTTGTTCCCTGGTTCAAGAACAAGGTGCAGGACCAAAGTTGGCCAATCAGAATTCTCTGGAACTTTTCACTCTGAAGCTAGGAGAGAGAAAACGCTTTCCTTTCTTTCTTCACAGTGGTGAAGCTACAGGCTGCCATGCACCATCCGCGTGAGGAAGTCTGCCCACAACGGGAGAGAATTAGCCAGCTGTCAAGAAAACTAGAGGAGGCATGGAGGAGGAGTGCCATCAATATTGCAACTTTGTTTCAATTGTCCTCAGCTGCACTCTGTCCTTCCTGGTTATGTCATCCAATATAGGCCCCTTTCTGTTTAAGCTGAGTCAAGTTGGCCTTTTATTATCACTTGTACCCAATTCTTAACTAATGCAAGTCATAACCAAGGAGAGACTCCCAAAGATTAGAGCTGCATAAATGGCACTGAACAGCAAGTTCTAGCATGGAGACAGGCTTGTAAACAGGAAGCGAATCTGAAAGTCAGGAGCCAGGAAGATAAGGAAGAGGTCAAGGATCAGTGCACAAGTCCTGCTGTGCTGGTTTTTAAGCTATTGTCTCTTTGCTTCAAACCCACCCATTCTGCGATGCTGCTTCATGATGTTGGGGCAGAGACTCAAAAACTTATTTCTCCTCGCAAGTGGATCCTTGTTGGATTCTACCAATAAACTAGAAAACCAGAGAAGGAAGAAGGGACTTTTTCTTTCTGTTTATTCACTGTTTCTCTACGTGTTGCCCAGCAAAAGTGTTTCATCTCAGCAGAGGCGGTTAGTTCCAATAACAACTGGTCCAGTGTCAGGTTTTTCACACTCCCTTCTCACGGCCCCTCAGTGCTACCAGCGCCAGCTGAGCAGGACCCTTTCTGCAGATGTGCAGTCACAGCTCTGCAGGGTCGCCAGACCGAGCTTCTGAGGCACCATCAAGAGCAGAGCCCCCTTCTCTAAAGTCTCAGTCCCAGCTTCGTGGGGCCATTCCTCTACGCCACAGGTTCTAACATTGCAAACTCGTCTCTTTGTCCTCCCCTAGAGGAAGAGTCCTAGGGATAGTGACTGCTTCCCCCAGTCATTTTGGATTAGAGTTCCTGGGAGGGAGACCAACCTTACTGCTTACTTAACGTATGATGTTGAACAAGTGACTTCTCTGCCCCGCTCCCCGAAGAGATGTTAATAATAGCCATCATGTGTTGAGCACTATTTGCCAAGCACTCTGCTAATATTGGACATGCACTGCCTCAATCTAATCCTCACACAAAATCCTATAACTATCCCTGTTTCATAGATGAGCAAACTGATGCTTATAGAAATTAATGACCATCCTAAGATCGACAGCTGGTAAGTACAAAGTCAAAACAAGAAAACAAGTTTTCCTGATGCAAATGCCTATGCTCTTGGCCTCTACCAAGGAGAGAAAATAACTGGTACAGGACTTGCCATTATTAAAAGGGGGAAAACACAAATTCTATAGACTTCTTACCAGAATAACGCAAGCCAAAAGACAATGGAACTACACCCTTAAAATACTGAAATAAGAGCCTTTCTTCATCTGTTTACTAATCTGCCTCAATGAATATAGTAATAACTTTTATCTTACATGGTTTCTGTCAGGACTTAATGAAACTATATATTTTATTATAAAAACTCTAAATATAAAATTTATTATACTATTATTGTTAGTGTTGCTATTATTAATAATATTACTATTTAAATATAAAGCGATCATGTTTTTATATCTATACTACAAAATCCCAAACTTATAGTATAGAAATCTGCCCTAAAGGAGCTTTCAAATTCATCTCCCACTTTCCTTGTAATGAATTTGCCTCGTGGATTATTCCCTGTTCTCTACACCACTTTTTTTTATCACTTCCAAGTCTTTGCACATACTTTTGGCTAATCATTTTCAAGACCTATCTCAGTCCTCACTTCTCTTTGGGTCTTCCATTGTCATCCTGCCAGAAGTAATTTCTTTCTCTTTTATGTTCTCACAATACATTACTTTATGCCCGTGTTTCTCCAACTGTAACATGCATATGAATCACCCGGAGTGAAGCCTGAGAGAGTGTTGCCACAAGCTCTGAGCAGACCCCACTTTTGAGTAGCAAAGTCTTCTGCCTTTTCTTGTGGTTATATTTCTATCATCTCACCTACTAGAATAACATCTATTTCAAGAAGAGAACTGAGTTATTTTCACCTTAGTAATTACCACAGCACCTAGTACAGGGCTATGCAGCTAATTGGTACCCGATGGCTAGAAGATAGATAGATACATAGATAGATAGAAAGAAAAATCATCTTAGCCAATCTCCTGCTTCCTAATCAAACCCTGACTTCTCACTTCTTGACACTTAAGAATCTATATCTAGGCCGGGCGCTGTGGCTCACGCCTGTAATCCTAGCTCTTGGGAGGCCGAGGCGGGCGGATTGCTCAAGGTCAGGAGTTCAAAACCAGCCTGAGCAAGAGCGAGACCCCGTCTCTACTATAAATAGAAAGAAATTAATTGGCCAACTGATATATACATAAAAAATTAGCCAGGCATGGTGGCGCATGCCTGTAGTCCCAGCTACTCGGGAGGCTGAGGCAGAAGGATCACTCAAGCCCAGGAGTTTGAGGTTGCTGTGAGCTAGGCTGACGCCATGGCACTCACTCTAGCCTGGGCAACAAAGTGAGACTCTGTCTCAAAAAAAAAAAAAAAAAAAAAAAAAAAAAAAAAAAAAAAGAATCTATATCTAATTTTTAAATGTTTAGGAAAAGTAAAACTCAAGGTCTCTTTCATGGCTTTATCCCAATGTATAGCCCACTACTCTGCTATAGTTACATAATGTTCTGCGAAATTCACTAAAAATGATACTGCTGATAAAAATCTTCACTCGTTTTGCTGAATTTTAAAATTTGGATTTGCAGAAATTTTTTCTTTACACAAACACCATAAGCACCTTCTGTCTCTGGGGTAAAAAAGGAGCTCATGTGTGACATGTTGTATTCCGAGGAGGAAGATTGTTATAAGTGAAAACAGAAGAGCATTTCTTCCAGACTCTCCTAAACTTAATGGAGTATCTATATTTAAAAAGCGTCAGAGACTTTCTCTTCTCTTCCCCTCCCCCAAACCCATGCTCCCAAGGGTCCAAAAGCCTCCCTTAACCCTACACTGTATCCTGTCCCATGCTGGACAGCATCAGCTATCAGCACCTCAATATTGTTTTGTACTGCAGGACTCAACATGTGTTTCCCCTTTGCAAAAATTACATCATGTCTCAGGAAGTCTCTTTTCTCCAACAGAACCAGCGGATATTCTCAGCCAAGGCTTTGCAAATAAGAAAAGTAGATAAATGAATCCTGGTGCAGTTGTTTAAAATGCGCATGCTTCATTTCATAGTCCAGTTTCAGCCAATTCACCTATGCCTCACGTCCCAGCTGTCTCACTCCCCACTAAAATGAACAAGATAAGGACAAGGAGAAGAGTTTGCACTCGTCTGCTGTGCATTTCTTTACATAAAGTGCAATTGTTTTTTATCCTTGGCCTTTGACCAGAAGTGAGCCAGATGATAGTTTGAAATCGACTCAGACAAATGCTTGACTTGTTACCAAAAAAAGTTGAAAACAGCAAAATTCTGGGAATTCCATTACTTTCAAAATACCTTCTCCAGTTTCTCAGAGGAAAGCTAGCAAAATCCCCTTGCCTTGACAAGCTTGAAAAAAAAAACCTGTGACTACTTTCTTCACTTTCCACTCAAAAATATACTTGCCCTTGTTTTTCCATCTGAAATGCATTTCCCATATCTGCACATTATGTAAAAATCTTCCATTCTAATCCCTTTTGACAAGATTGGGTCTGTGTTCAGCTCTTACTAAGCCCTATATATTCTCATCATTGTTGTCTTCCATAGGTTGTAAGCAGATGCTGGAGACAGAGATAACATGGTTCCTCTTTTGTCAACACCCAGCAGAGCACCACAGATAATTTATAGCTTTTTTGATTATGACTATACTCCTAATTATCTCTTAAATTTTGATAACACCTACAAGTTTACAAAAAAAATGGTTTCCTGTCTATGATATTATGATCCTCATTCTTCATTTATTTTACAAATATTTATTGCGTATTTGCTCATCATGACAGTCACCTTGCAAGGCATTCATGTGGGTTATGATGGTGGATAAGACAGATAGTCTCTGCCCTCATTTAATTTATATGCAGTGGATGTTTATTGAGCTCTTATGAGGTTCTGGATACTCCATGCTGGTGATATAAAAGGTTATAAATTTCTCCATTATATACATCAAAAACCTGAGGACCAGAAAGATTAAGTGATTTGCACAAGTCCATATAGTTAGCTTTGAGAACCAGAGCTGCATTTGCCCATATCCATATAAGTGAGAATTAGCTTCCATACTAAGATAACAGATAAGTTATAATGCCTTGACATACTGCAAGAAACATCCAACTAGCAATCAGGATATTTGGATTTGGCTTTCATCTTATTATTTCCTAATGCAATGAAGAAGGTTAGTAGTTTTCCAACAGTATTACTCAGAGTCCTAGGGTTCTAAGGAAATGGCTTAGGAATCTCTGAGGGTAGTAATGGAAGGATGAGTTGGCTCCAAGCAATCTGTTCCAGATTTAACCAAAGCTTTGATCTGTTTTATATATTGAGGTTCTGCAAACAATTTTAATTCTAAAAAGAATTTTTTAAAAAACAAAAAACATAAAAATAAAATTAAGTTAGAAACCGGCTGGGCATGGTAGCTCATGCCTGTAATCCTAGCACTCTAGGAGTCCGAGGCAGGTGGATCACTCAAGGTCAGGAGTTCGAAACTAGCCTGAGCAAGAGCAAGACTCTGTCTCTACTAAAAAAAAATAGAAAGAAATTAACTGGCCAGCCTGTAATCCTAGCACTCTGGGAGGCCAAGGCGGGAGGTTTGCTCAAGGTCAGGAGTTCAAAACCAGCCTGAGCAAGAACGAGACACCCGTCTCTACTATAAATAGAAAGAAATTAATTGGCCAACTAAAAATATATAGAGAAAAAATTAGCCAGGCATGGTGGCACACGCCTGTAGTCTGAGCTACTTGGGAGGCTGAGGCAGAAGGATTCCTTGAGCCCAGCAGTTGGAAGTTGCTGTGAGCTAGGCTAATGCCATGGCACTCTAGCCTGGGCAACAGAGTGAGACTCTGTCTCAAAAAAAAAAAAAAAAAATTTAGAAACTAATTCACTAGATGACTTTTAAAACCATTTTCAATTCTGATCTCTATAATTTGGTAAACTTTGCAAAATCATCAGCTAAGAGTCTATTTCTTCTCCATTTGGAGTGGTTAACATGGGGCTTAGTTCCCAACAGACCAATCAGCATGGTGGACTCCAGAGTCTTGCTACTCAAAATGTGGTTCATGCATCACCTTGAAGCTTGTTAAAAATACAGAATCTTGGCCAGGTGTGGTGGCTCATGCCTATAATTCTAGCACTCTGGGAGGCTGAGGCAGGAGGATCGTTTAAGCTCAGGAGTTCAAGACCAGCCTGAGCAAGAGCGAGACCCTGTCTCTACTAAAAAAATAGAAAGAAATTAGCTGGACAACTACAAAATATATATATATATATAAATTAGCCGGGCATGGTGGCACATGCCTGTAGTCCTCGCTACTCGGGAGGCTGAGGCAGGAGGATCTCTTGAGCCCAGGAGTTTGAGGTTGCTGTGAGCTAGGCTGACACCACACCACTGTAGCCCAGGTGACAGAGCAAGAATCTATCTCAAAAAAAAAGAAAGAAAAAGAAATACAGACTCTCTAGCCCCACCCCAGACCTCCTGACTTAGAATTTGAGTTTTACCAAAGTTTCTAGGTGATTTAATGAACATTAAAGTTTGAGAGGCACTCATCACTGATTTACAAGATTTTGGAATCTTTCTTGGTTGATTTATATCATTAGCTCCCCCTACATTCTCTTCTCCATGGTTTATAGCAGAAAGTTTAAAATGGAGGATCACTCCTCCTTGTCCCACCTCTCTATGGTTCCAAGGGAGAAGGTAGAGTCAGCATTTACCATTTTTGCCCATATCTTCACTTACAACTTAACAGTGGACATCTGCCAACTTATCCTTATAAACAGCTTCCCAGTACTTGTGGCCATTTAGAATGTGAGGGATATTGAAAACAGCTCTTCTGCAGTACAGCTGAGGCACTTTGATGAAATCATCTTTCAATCCAGTCCAATCCTGAGACTCACTAATTTTATAATGCAGACATTCATAACAAAAACCTCTCAGATCCTTTACAAATTGCCCCAGGCTTGTCCATGTGTTATTAAAGTTGGGCCGAGTAATAAATGCTATAAATGTCTTAGGAGACAGCACTCATGCCCAGTGAGCATGACATCCCATAATAGACCTATTTGGCTTGTTACCCTGGCGCCTTTCTCCACTCTGATCTCTGGAAACCAGAGAAAGGCAAACAACAAAATGTCAATCCAAAGCCGTAGACATGGGTATAAGATGCTTTGCTTGGAGAATTTTCATAAGATCATATTTCTGGCCAGATTCCTATTACTTCTGAGTTGTAGTCAGGAGGCGATTTTTTTATTGGCATTTCTCTTCCCAGAAGGAAAACATTATCCCCCAAATAAAATTCAAGTGAACTAAATCACTTCCAACCCCAGAATCATTTCAGACTTAGTGTCATTTGTGAATTCAAGATTAAGTCCTATTTAATCTGCTCAGGTTCCATTCCTAATAGGAAAAATGCCAAGAAACAAAGAAAAGATGCATCCCATTTTCAGAAGCAATCACCTTCTATGTTTTAGACTGATCATACAGCAGTTCAATTTATCAACTTCTTACAGAGTCAGCTCTTTCTGGCAAAGTTGAATCTGACTGCATTCATTCTTTCAACAAACATTTATTGAGTGTCTACCATATGCCAAGCACTGGGTCTGGCCACTACAGAAACAAAGACAGTTTTTTAAATCAAGAAACTCATTGCTTATCTGTGAAGGCAGAAATACAAATCATTGTTAAATCATATAATCAATATCTTACGGGTGGTTTGAACAAGATCATATGGGATACAGACTAGTAAGCAACGAGGGTCCAAATATGGGTAAAACTCTGTCCTTGCTTCCAAGGAGGTTTTAATCTTGGCAGGAAAACAAGAAAAATATACCCTAAAAGTGGTAGGTTATTTGTGCTAAGTGCTGACTGTATAATTAGCCAAGGCACAGGCAGGGCTAAATGTTGATGGTTAATTTGTTATCGTATCTACATAGTGATTGGGAGCTATCATGGTGGGTTGTAGGAATCAGGAATGGGTGGAAAAATGAATGGATCTGAGCTGACTGTAAAAAATGGTAAGAATTCCTGTTGCAGAAAAGAATAAGAAAGGGAATGTCTGAGCAGGGAAACTCATATAAACAAAGGCACGCAGGTAAGGAAACACCCTGTCTCCCCAACCTAGAGCAACAACAAAGTTCTCAGTCTGCTTAGAACAGAGGTTTTATGCACAAGGTATGTTAGGTGACAAATTTGAAATGCAGACTGGGGCTATAGTATAGAGTCTTGAATAGCATATATAGAAATATGGATCTTGTTCTGTAACCAATGAAGAGCTCGCAGGTGAATGAAAGGAAATCAGTAGGAAATTTACATTTGTGCTAGTTTGTAGCATAAATTGGAGTAGGAAGGTACTGGAGAAAGAGGGGGATACTTGGAGGTAATTGTTATAAACAGAATCCTATACCTACATTTACAGGTATTAATAAGCAGTCCTTGAGCGGAGCGGAGGAGGTATCCACGAAAGGCAATCAAGGCAAGTGCATCATTGTTTCTAAAGAGTGTTTCTTGTGCAAAATGTATTTAGTAGTTGAGGATCCTGGATCTGAACTTAAAACTCCAGCTATAGAACATTTTCTTCATTTAAATTTGTCAAGTCCAATGAAGAAACTCTGTAGTAGACACTAAGGAAGTATAACATCTAGGGTCCTAGAACAAAGAGACTATTAGACCTATAGGGAGCTTAAAGACTTTATCCAAAGACCTCATTTTGTGGGTATAGATGGAGCACCCAGATGACAATAGCCAGAACCTAGAGTTAAAATTCAGGTGTCTAATTCCAAATCCAATGCTCTTTCCACTATACCAAATTCTTTCTTCAATAACAGGCAATATGCCTCCTGTCTAAGAGCTTACAAGTGGGGGAAAAAATCCAAACTATCTTTTATGCAAATAAAATATACAAGCACATACTTGTCCTACTGTGAGAAAAATATGATAATCTTTCTTGAAGACTGATAGACAAACAAGCCTCCTATGCATTAGGAGAATAAAGTTTCCTGGCCAGGCTTAAAGCCCACATAATGAAAAAGCACATTTCTCTTTGAGTTTCAGCTTCTGAACGCTGTCTCCTTTCTAAATGTTGGCCCCTGAAAAGCTAGACCAAAGTATTTGTAATTTGGGACCACACTATTAAGAGCCCAATTATTTTAAATAGGTGCAAGAATCAACACAATATTTCAGAGCCCTCAAAGAAACATATTCATGGAATCTCAAACGATTAGTCATTTTCTCATCTGTTAAATCCTTTATGAGAAACAAAATACATTGATATTTGGGGTGCAGATGGCAACAGAATGGAATTGTAATTGCTCATTAAAGCATCTCAACCAGGGGTCTTAACTCCTTCTTTTGGCCCAGCTATCATAATATACACAGACATCAGAAAAGAGAGGTGAAGAGGTCTGACTCAAAAAGGTTTCTATTTTCCCAATGCTCATTGAAAGTATATATTATTTTATCAACACCAAATTTTCTACCTACAAATCTTTGTCTGTTTCCTCTTTAAAACACCTTCCAAGATCATCAATTATGTGCCATAACATACTTGGAGCAATTAAAATGTGTTTGTTTTATAAATACATTGAATATGCGTCCTAAAATTATGGGTTGTTATAGTTTATTAAGATGTCACAGTATGTGAAGTCGAACCCTCCATCAGCTGCTTACATCCTTACTATGGTACTTTATCAAGTGGCTGTTCCAGCTTCAACTTGAATATCACAAATGAGAGAAAACCTACTGCCTATCCATTTTTTTCCAAGGTCACCTATCCATTTTTATGCATTATCACCTAATGAAAGCCAAAATCTGCTATACCGTGGCTTTGTGGCTTTGCATTTTGGGATAACAGAGATCAAATCCGTTCTCTCTTCCACATGACAACTCAAGTCAACAGACCTTTATTAAATGTTTACCAGACACTGTGCTGGGGAAACATTGAATCCATTGAATGAACGAATGAGGTACAGTCCTTGTTTTAGAGACAGATGTGTACTATTTAATAGTACACTCAAGGTGCTCAAGGTGTTTAGACATAGAAAAGGACACAACCCAGATTTTGGGATTTAAGGGAAGTCTTAGATGAATTTTTAAGGACAATTAGGAGTTAGCCAAAGAAGTAATTCCCTAGGGCAAAAATTGAAGCAAAAATACACAAAAGGGAAACTGTATGATATATTCAGGGAACCACAGATAGAACAATATGAGGAGGGAGTGGTAGGCAATGGGGTTAGAGACCTAAGGTAAGAATCAGATGAAGAGATTTGTACTCACACCTAAAACCTCTGAAGTGGTTTTAAAAAGAGAATAATAAATCAAATTTACCTTTTTGCTAGATTAACATGGTGACGGGAGAAACAAAGGTAGAAGAAGCAAGACCATTTAAGAAGTTACTTCAGAAAGCCAGATAAAAAATGAAGGATACCTGAATTCAATCTGTAATTATATATTAATAGATGCGTTTAAGAGATATTTATGAAGCAAAACGGATGGGTCCTGAATAACTAATTAGATGCAGAGAGGAAAGGAGGGTGACAGCTCAAAGATGACTCCTTGACTTCTAACTTGAGTAACTGGGTGACGGTTGATATCACTAATTGTTGGTATGAAAATTCGGAGGTGCTAGTATAAGTTGAGGCTGGGTTTCTTAAACTTGATAGAACTTTAAAATATAATTTAAGATGACTGGCCAGTAATTGGATACAAGCCTGCAGCTCAGAGGAAGATTGGTTTTGGAGAAATAAACTCAGCATCTAACTGAATTATTATGAACTTAAGAGTATGTAAGATTACCCAGGTATAGAATACAACCTGAAAAGGGAGAAGCATAAAAACAGGACTCTGGGGAACAAGAACATTGAAGTTGATAGCTCCAATAGCTGGAGATGGCCATTGAGTTTGTTACTCCTGGGTCTTCTCTTTTCTAAACTAAACATTCATAGATTTTTTCCACTGTGTCTTCTACTCAACTGCTTTTGAATATGTTTCACTTTGCTAATTTTCCTCCTAAAATGGGATGCTCTCAACTGATACTAACCCATGAGCAGCAGCCTGACCAGAGATGCTAATATCATCTCCATTCTGGGTGCCATCATGGGAAGAGATGGCAAACAATTTACCTATAAGTGTATTTTTACTTCCTTCATATAAATTTGTCAATAGAAAGCAGTTGCCCACCCAGGGACTATATTTCTCATCTCCCTTGCTAATAAAAGGTGAGAGGAAATGATGTGTGATACTTCTGGTCCAAGGTTTTCATGAAGCTGGGGTTCCCTTTCTACTCTTTGTGTCTTCTTCTTTAAGCTAGATGTAAATGACAGTGAGGACGAAGCTTAGAGGACTGCTGAGCCACCAGATGGAAGGAACCCAGGACCCTGAATCCCTGTTGAAGAAAATGACACATAAGACATGGAATATCCATCTGACTTGGACAGTTTAGTGAGCAAGAATTAAATTTCAATTATGTTATGCCACTGAGATTCAGAAGTCTGTTTTTTACAGCAGCTATTACTGCAACTAATACTAAACCTCTATTAAAACAGCATAAAAAATTAATTTTCAAAGGAGGGACATCACATCAACGTGTTATCAACTAAAACCCCTCATATTTATAAACTTTTGTTTGAATTTTTGAATCCAGTTGCATAAGTTATCCCTATTAAATTTCACCTTCTAACTGGGCACAATGTACACTATTTGGGTGACAGGCATACTAAAAGCCCAGGCTTCACCACTGCACAATTCATCCATCTAACCAAAAACCACTTGTACTCCTAAATCTATTGAAATAAAAAAAAAAAGAATATGAACTAAAAATATTTTTTCATCTTATTAGATTTGCCTGATCTCTGAATATTTTAGATATCTGAAATTTGATTTTGTCCATCCAGTGTATTAACAATTCCTTTCAACTCTTTGGCATCCACAAATTTGATCCAGGGCTCTAATCTTTGGACCATTATTAAAAATAATTGAAAAGTTAGGCTTGGGCTAACATTTCCAGAAATACTCTTGTAATTATATTTTGTGCAAATTCTCTATAGACCTTTCCCACCCTGCTGCTACCTCCACTAATTTAAGCATATTTCTATCATTCTACTCAACTACTGCTTTTGAGTTTTGCAAGATTTGAAGATGAGAGAATTGAAAATAAAAATAAAATGCAAACAAAGGAAATCGGACCTCCTCCTTTCCATCCCATTAGCCCGAGCATTTTACCAGTTCCAAAGCTCCCCTTTGGATGCAGTGGCATCCCAACTGGCTTCTGGTCTCTCCCAATGTCCATTTATCCTCTCTCACACAGATCCTTCTCTCCAAAGCCAATCTGCTCACATTACTCTTCTGCCAAAGACAGTGACTTCCACTAAATCCAAATCCCTTTGGTTGGTGTACAGAGTCCTTTCTGAGATGGACCCCAACACCTACACGGTCTCATTTCCCTTCACCTCCATCACAAACTTCTCATCACTGCTGAATATGCTAGGTCCTTCCACAGGCCCCAGCCTTATAAATACTGTTCTTCAGCTCAGACTGGCACTTCCCATCCTTTCCTGGCTCCCTTTGTCTTTGGATATATATCTAGATGAGGGATTGCTAGATCATATGGTAGTTCTACTTTTAATTTTTTAAGGCACCTCCATACTGTTAATTGCCTTCTCCTCTATGTTTTCACATTCCCTCTGCTCGACTTCACTGTTCACAAGTCCTCCTTCCTCCTCCAGCCTGTGAGCACGTGGAGGACAGGGCTATAGCTTTCACCTCTGCTTCCCCAGCTCTTAGCACAGTGCACTCTTCACAGCTGCTTCTCAATAAATATTTGTTGAAACGATGACTGACAAGAGGGAAACATAAGTGGCGAATGAGAAATAACAATAAAATCCAAAGCTCCCCACCTGACAGAATGGACTCCCTCTTGGCCAAGGGGACTTGAAAAATCCTTGAAACTGACTTCCCACCCATGGCAGGTCCAAGGTCAGACGTGCCTCATCATAGCCCACCCGCCTCCCTAACAACCACTAGGCTTTCTTCCCTGAGCGGGAAACAGAACCAGCCCTTTGGAAAGACTCCCTCCACTGCTGATTTCTACCAACTGCCTAATGCTGCCCCTCCCTTTGACGATTTTGACACAGCAACTGACCAGCATTCCTTCTTAATAAGAGAACAACACCGACAATGGAGGGCTTCCAGCCAGTCTAGAGAGGCTGTGTACAGAGGGCCTTCTGTCCTCTGCTTCACCTTTTGACATCAAAGGGCTGAATACTCCACCCTGGGGCCACTCTAATGATGCCATTTTTCAAGACATGTAACTCATATAAAGAGGCATGAAACTCAATTGCGCATGTGCATGTTTCTCTTTTCATAAATATTCATGAATCCTCCCATAGCCTATTAAATATGTATATTCAGCCACCTTGCTCAGCACAAATTCCTGTTCCCTTTACCTCTCCCTCCAGGTGTTTGCTTTTGGCTTCTGCCCCAGGCTACAATTTCCAGCCTGCAAGAGGGCCACCTGCAGGCTGCAACCCTTTATTAAAAATAAAGCTCTTCTTTTCAAATTTATGAAACCTCGAAATTCTTCAGTTGGCATGAGTAAATGCAAAAGGTGGTAAAAGGTGCAAGACACCCTTCTGATAAGGAAACAAAAAATTCAAATTGCCAGTGTTTATGCAGTGTTAGGAGAAACATACATGCGTTATTTTTTTTTCCAGTTTTATTAAGGTGTACTTGGCAAATAGAAATTGTATATATTTAAGATCTACAACATGGTATTTTGGTGTATGTATACACTGTGAAATGATTACCACAATCAAGCTAATTAATATATCCACAACCTCACATAGTTACCATTTAGATATAGGTGGTAAAAACTCTTAAGATCAACTTTCTCAGCAAATTTTAAGTATATAATGCATTATTATTAACTAGAGTCACCATGCTGTACATTAGATCTCTAGAACTTATTCATCTTGCATAACTGACACTTTGTACCTTTTGACCAACATCTCCCCATTTGCTCCACTCCCCAGCCCCTAGCAACCACTATTTTACTCTGTACTTCCATGAATTCTATTTTTTTTTTTTCAGATTACACATCTAAATGAGATCACAGAATATTTGTCTTTCTCTATCTGGCTTGTTTCACTTAGCATAATGTCCTCCAAGTTCTTCCATGTTGTTGCAAATGGCAGGATTTCCTTCATTTTTAAGGGTGAATAATATTTTAGTATGTATGTAATCATGCACCACATAACAATGTTTTGGTCAATGACAGACTGTATATACAGTGGTAGTCCCATAAGACTATAATACCACATTATTACTGTACCTCTTCGATGTTTGGATATGTTTAGATGCACAAACACTTACCATTATGTTACAGTATTCACTATAGAAACATGCTGTACAGGTGTGTAGCCTAGGAGCAGCAGGCTATATCATATAGACTAGGTGTGTAGTAGGCTATATCCATCTAAGTTTGTGTAAGTTCACTCTCTGATGTTTGTACAACAAAATCACCTAATGATGCATTTTTCAGAATGTATCCCCATCATTAAGTGATGCATGACTTTATAATGAAATATATGTATGTTTGCATATATACATAGTTATATACACGTATACTACATTTTCTTTATCCATTCCTCCACTGTTGGACATTTAAATTAATTCTACATTTTGGCTATTATGCATAATGCTGCAGTAAATAAGGAGGTGCAGATATCTCTTTGAGGTACTGGTTTTATTTCCTTTGGCTATATATCCAGCTAAAGGATTGCTGGATCATACGGTAGTTCTATTTTAACATTTTTATTTATTTATTTATTTTTATTGCAAAATATTAAGAGGGTCCTAATGGCCACAAATGTTTTAGGTTACATGGATCATTTTTGTAATGCTTGAGTTCCAGCTATAGGTGTGCCCATCACACAAATATTATTTGTAGTACCCATTAAGTTGGTTATTTCCCTCCTTCCCTTCTCCCTCCCTCCTAGTGGATTTCCACTGAGTTTTGCTTCCCTCTGTGCACATGTGTGCTCATTGGTTAGTTCCAATTTAATAGTGAGTATATGTGGTGTTTGTTTTTCCATTATTGAGATACTTCACTTAGGAGGATAGTTTCCATCCAGATTGTGGCAAAAGGCATTAATTCATCTTTTTATGGCTGAGTAGTACTCTATGGTATATATATATACCACATTTTATTAATCCACTCATGAATTGATGGGCATGTGAGTTGAATCCACATCTTTACAATTCTGAATTGTGCTTCTATAAACATTTAGGTCCAGGTGTCTTTTTGATAAAAAGTCATCGTTTCCTTTGGGTAAATTCCTTGTAGTGGGATTGATGGATCAAATGGTAGGTCTTTGAGGAATCTCCAAACTGTTTTCCATAGAGGTTGTACTAATTTACAATCCCACCAACAGTGTATAAATGTTCTTTTCTCTCTGCATCCACGCCAGCATCTATTGTTTCTGGACTTTTTAATAAAAGCCATTTTAACTAGAGTAAAGTGATATCTCATTGTGATTTTAATTTGCATTTCCCTGATGACTAGTGACGCAGAGCATGTTTTCATGTTTATTAGCTATTCGTCTTTCTTCTTTTGAGAACCTTCTGTTCATGTCTTTTGCCCTCTTTTTAATAGGGTTATTTGGTTTTTTTCTCATTGATTTTCTTGAGTTCTTCGTAAATTCTGGTTATTAGCTTTTTAACAAATGTGTAGCTTACAAATATTTCTCCATCCTGTAGATTGTCCATTTGCTCTATTGATTATTTCCTTAGCTGTGCAGAAGCTTTTTAGTTTAATCTAATCCTATTTATTATAATAATTTTTGATGTTTCCAGGATTGCCATTGGGGTCTTAGTCATAAATTCTTTGCCTAGCTGATATCTAGAAGAATTTTTCATATATTTTCCTCTAGAATTCTTATGGTTTCATGCCTTAGGTCTAAGTATTACATCATGTTGAATTAATTTTTGTGAGTGGTAAAAGGTAGAGGTCCTCTTTCAGTCTTCTGCATGTGAATATCCAATTTTCCCAGCACCATTTATTGATAGGGCTTCTTTTTACCAGTGTATGTTGTTGTCTGCTTTGTCAAAGATTATTTTTTAAATTTTTGAAGAACTTTCATGTTGTTTTCCATAATAACAGTACCAATTTACATTCCTACCAACAGCATACAAGGGTTCCCTCTTCTCCACATCCTACCCCATACTTGTTAGCTTTTTTGATTACAGCTGTCCTAACAGATGTAAGGTGACATCTCATTGTCATACAGACATTATTGTCCATTTTGTGTCCATATGACTTTAAGAACCAACAACTTTTTCTTTCCAGAATGACTGAAGGTCACCATATGTACACAGAGCTTATCTTTACAAGACCTGGACCTATACAATGTATAATATTTATAATAGATCAAGAAACTAATTTTTATGTCTAAATATAGATATATTTAAGAAATATGAAACTTTCTTAAATCCAGTATAAAGATACTGGTTCTAAAATCAGCACTCATACCTGATCAGGTCAAATCATTATTATTATTTATTGTTGTTTGTTTTACTAAAATGATAAAGAATATCAATGGAAAATGTCCAAATACCTAGAAATAAATTGAGTAAGAAGAATAAATCCAGTAATTAGTCTGGGAGTACAAAGCAGGGTTGATTTCATTACATAATAGTTTCCAAAGGGAACTAGCTGTCTTCCTTTTGAATCTTGATTAAAGGTGTGCATAGGAAGGATATTCTACTCAATGTTCCTTGGGGATTTCTTTCCATGATTTGGTTTCCCTTGAGTAGTTGGTATGATTAACTGGGCTGGTTTCTTTCATAATTGTCCTGAAGCCCTTTGTATTTTCAAACTGCTTTGCAATTGTTTTTTCTTAGGATGTACTTAAAAATGAATCCATTAGGTAATGTAGTGGGGCAAGAACAGCTCAGGGAGGTTGTTGTTGGCAAAGCTAGGATAACATCATAGCAAGTCTTTCAATAGTTTTTAGGGTGCTCAGAGTGATTTTTTTCAAAATATTTGAATTCTCAAAATTCAAACATATCCAAAATAACAGTGGACTTAGCTTTCCTTCTTTGAACTTGGCATAGAGTTGTCAGATAAAATGCAGGATGTCCAGTTAAATTTGAATTTCAGATAAACAGTAAGTATTATTTTAGTATAATTAAGCCCCATGTAATACGAGGAATTCTAATACTAGGAATTCTGTATTTTTATTTGCTAAATCTGGGAACCCTAACTTAGGAAGATAATATTATTCACCCCAGAGCTGTATAAACTTGGGCAAGGAACTTAATCTTTCTGCGTTGAAATTTCCTCATGGCTAAAAATAAAATGTTGTGATAAAAAAAAACTCTAAGTGCATTCATTCAACTGATAACTAGGCTAAGGTATGATATCTCTCCAACTTCCAAGACTTACTTAGAGGTATAATCACAGGGTCACACAAAGGGTGAGGCATTTGGAATAAGAAGACCTGGCTTTGAATCTCACCACTAGCTGTGTGATCTCAAACAAATCAAATCCTCAAAGTCCCATATTCTTCATCTACTAAAATGGGGATAAGATACTTATTATAAGTTTCAAATTAGTAATGTATATAGAAGTGTTTGGAGCCTATGTAAAGTCATAAACAGATTATGACTTTTAAGACAGTTCCTCAACTCCTACCAGAAGTTACTCTTAACAAGTATGGAGTGAGTTATTCTCAAAGCTTCACAGCCAGCTCCTCTTCTCCTATAAGACTCAAAACAAATTTTCAAGCTAGATAAGTTCTTAGAAGGTACCCACAAGTAATCATTTTATCATCCTTGCTTTTTGCATTTCAAGAGACTTACATTCAAATGTTGGCTCTACATTTCAGTTTCCTCAAATAACAAATGAGCAAAATAATAGCCACTGCATGCTTTTATCATGAGAATTGAATGAGAAAAAAATATATACAAACACCTGGCACACAGAGTTTCCCACTAGAAGTATCAATTCCTTCGCTTCTCTACAGTTCACTTGGGTGCCTCAATTGAAGCCAGTTCCTAGCTGCAGGCCACACTGGGGAGTGGATGTGTCTAAGGAATGGACCTCAGTTTCCACTCCCCTTCCCTTCCTAGCAGTCCTGTTGTGAGAGCCCAGCAGGACTAGGAGGGCCCCTCCAGTCTCCAAACCTCCACCTGGAACAGAGTCTGAGATACCCGATGCATTTTGTATCCTTGGATCTCTACAGACCCAGAAGACAATAATAACCTTCCCTAACTTCAACCAGATTCAAACCAGAAAACAGCAGGAGAAAAGTCTCCTTGACTCAAAGGGGCATCCAGCCTCTCCCACACCAGACCCAGCATAATGCAATCCAGACCACACAAAATTCCCCGTGTTCCATGAACGCCTCAGCCCTCCCTGCACCAGGTCTTCCAGCCTCAGGCATAGCTCTTCCTCAGCCACATTTTTCGTGTCACCAGGCCAGTCCTTTTCTGGGACAGAGAAATGTCTGCACTAGGGAACTTCCGAGCTGCCCAGCGGATGTTGGATTCAACCCCCTTAGAAGCCAACTTGGAAAGGGCATCATGGGGCTTTGCAAACACATCTATGGTACAACAGTGACCTCCAGTGGCTGAGCTTGGAGGAGAACACTGTCTGCACCATCTCTCTCCAAGCAACCCTATCCTGCCGGAGTACAGGATGACAACCTCTTCATGGAGCCACTTCCCAGAAAACCTATGCACAGCATCTAATTAAAAAAAGGAACAAAGATACAACCCCAGAATTATGGACCAGTTGGATCTAATTATGTCACTCCACCACTTGCAAACCGTGAGTGGCCAATGGCCCTCCACTGACCCCAGGATAAAGTCTGAAGTCCTCGGTACAGCAGACAGTGTTCTTTAGGATCTGGGTTTGACCACCTGTCATTTCCTACAACTTCCTCATTGGTTAATAATGCACACCAGACTTTCCCCTAGTACCTGAATGGCCTGTGCTGTTTCCTCCACTTGAAATGACCTTCTTCACATCTCTGCCAGGTAAAATTCTTTTTCTTTGTGAGGGTTTCATATCAAAAATTGCCATGCTGGTGACATCTTTAGCATTATCTCTTCTAGCTATTGCAGAATTAATTCTGTTTTCAAAACATACAGCAAGTGTACCTAATACTCATCCTTAATTTATTCGAGAAGCAATAATAAGGTATCTATCATAATGCCAGCTATTGTGCTGGATGTTCAGGATAATAGATAAAAGAGGCACGGTTTCTGACCTCAGAATGCTTACAACTAGTGGCGAATACATAGGGAAATCATTGTCATAGAGTGTAATAAGGATCTATGTGCAAGTTACACAATTGGCTTAAGAATGAATGTCATTATTTCAGCCCATGAAAAAAGTGATCAGAGACCCTGCACCTATAGTGAGAGGCTCTGGCTGGGGCTTGAAGTATGAATAGGAGTTATGCAGGCAGATGGGAAGATTTAGAAAAAGGAAGAAGGAATGAAGCATATTTGAGGCATGAAGTAATTTACACAGAATCAAGAATGTGCTGGGGCCAGGGGGCCGTCAGTACTGGCTGGCACTTGGGTTCCATGTTGCACAGCAGAGAGTTATAGGGCCAGAATGCAGACTGGGATCTCAAGGCAGGACCAAGAGTTTAAAATGTTGGCTACGGAAATGAAGAGTCATTGAAGGCTCTTGAATGAAAGCAATATTTAGGAAGAATAAACCGACAAACTAGTGATAGCTTAACAAGCAAAACATAAAAATCAGGTTTCTGCCTGTTATTGGTACTCAGAGACATGGGGGTGTCAGTCAAATCTAGTCCGAGAGGATGAGGCAAGGTCAGTGAGTGGGTGGACAGGTCAGATATAGGACATCAAAGGAGAAGACTTGAAACACAAGAATGCTTGATGTGCATTTGTGAACAGGAAAAAATGCCAAGATTTCAGAAAATGAGAGGTCCAGGTGGAGACATAAAGTCCAAATTCATTCTGGTGAACAGAATCTTGCTGAATCATGTTTTTATTTTAAAGGGCTGGGATCCCGACTGGTCAAGGGAGAGGGCCTGCTGAAGCTGCCCTAAAAGGGCTACTTCTGTGACTCTGGAGGGCTTGCCCCCGAGGGGCCAACAGGACTCCACTCTCGGTTCAAATATGCGTCCTGCATCTCTGGAAGACGACAGAACCGGCCTGTTCCTCAGCTTCCAGGTAATGAGTATGGACTGGACGTCCTGTTGCAGGGTCTGTTTTGTGTCCCTTCTGGACATTTTGTCATGAATGGGGGAAGACAGCTGTCCCTTGACATACAGGACAGGGGACTAATTGGCAGCTAAGATATCTGGGAGAGAGTAGAAACCAGAAGGCTGCGTGTCTGCGTCTCCCAGAGACTTCTTGCACGCAGATGAAGACCTCAGTCAGTCTGCCATGGGGCCTCTCTTGGGAAAGGCAGCCAGCGTGATGAAGAGGACAGTATGACAATCCATCCATGTCCCTGGAGCAAGCTCCTATTGTGACACCTGGCATAATGCACCTGTCTGTTCACTTCTCTGTTTGCCCCATTAGAAAATAAACTCCTTGAGGGCAACAGACACATGTTCCTCAACTAGCATAATGCCTGACACAGTGAGCGCTCTATAAATACTGGTTCAATTAAAGAAGAAATAAGCAACCCCGAGATGGGGGAAATTGGGTAAGAAGTTCCTGCAGACACCTCTGGGTTGTGCGGGAGTCCTATGTCTTCCAGGATTTGTTCGTCATTCTTTTATAGACATGGCTAACACGTATATTAGAAAAATGGTAATTTTGGAAACAGATGAACATGATTTTGAATTTAGGTTGTGCCATTTCATTCACTTGGGAAATTTACTCAAATTATCGAAGATGCAGTTTCTTGACCTAAAATACAAATATAATAATAATAACAACAACAATAATACTTACCCTGCTTACTAAAATGTGGTGAGAGTCAGAAATTATACATCTAAAGTGCCCTTGCACGAGGTGAAGCAAATAGTAAACCTCTAATAAACAGTGGCTGTTGTCACTGGTGTATCTTCTTGCAATGAACTTTGAATCAACACAAACTTCAGAAGCCGTAGTACATAGTCTTGTCCAAAAAACAGTTCTGGTTGGGCAGGTGGGAGGGGGTTGAGGGGATGGGTATATAGAAACATAATGAGTGAGGTGTGCACCATATGGGGGAGGGTCATGCTTGAAGCTCTGACTCTGACTCAAGGTGGGGGGCATGGGCAATATATGTAATCTGTACCCCCATAATATGCTGAAATAAAATTTTAAGAAAAGCAGTTCTGGTGCAGGACTCAGGAGCTGGAGAAGCCTCGGCACAACTGGAATGCTTGGTCCATGATTCTGTGGCGGGAACATACAGATGGGTACTTGTGCACTGACTTGACAGTTGCTGAGTGAGAAATAATCTCAGAATAGAGGTAATCCTGCATTGGTACATCAGTCTGTTGTTGCTGGAGTTAGGGGAAGGACGCTATAAAACCCTCAGGACAGAGAATCATCGATGGGTGTTACACAAGTATTTTAACACCCAAGACAAGGCACTAGATCCAGTCCCAGGATTCTAGGTGACAGCATAAAGAAGGAAAAAAAGAAAAAAATTGATGCTAACTCTTGGCTAAGGTAGCTGGTGGCTGAGTGTTTTTAAAGTATGTTCAACACCTTAAAAATCAGCGTGAAGTTGATTTCATAGAAGTAGAGAGTAGAATAGAAGCTACTAGAGGCTGGGAAGGTGGGAGAGAGGTAGTGGATAACCAGGGGTTGGTTAATGGTTACAAAATTACAGCTAGATAGGAGGAATGAGTTCTACCATTCTATAGCACTGTAGGGGAGTTATAATTAACAAAAATGTATTATATATTTTCAAATAGCTAGAAGAGCAGAATTTGAATGTTCATAACACAAAATGATAAATGTATGAAGTGATGAGTATGCTAATTATACGTATTTGATCATTATGTTGATCACTTGACTGATATATGTATATGTTGCATACATGTATCAAAATGTCACACCATACTCATAAATATGTACAAATGTTATATATCAATTAAAAATAATGATAAAAGCAAAAAGGACAAGGAAAAAAAATCAGTCTGAGCACCCACCTAGTGTCACCCACCTGCAGTCGGTGACACCAGAATTTGGCTTTCACAATATGAAATAATCCCATTTGGTTGGATTTTGTTGCTTCAAGAAAGGAGAATGGCATCCAATTTAAGAATCCTCCTGGGTCAAATAGCCACATGTAAGACATTAATTTCAACCAGAAGTGGCAGGCAGAGATACAGATATGCCTCCTGTGGACTTAGGCAATCAAGAGTGTCAGGCCCTGGAAGTCAGTGTGAGGAACTAGGGACCCAGAGAGGAATGATGTTTTCCCAAATATCTTTTGGTTGTGACAAAGTAAAACAATCTCATCCACTTTGTGATGATGACTCTCAAATGTGAATCTGTAGCCAAGATCTCTCTCCTATTAATAAGATACAGACCCTGTATCCAACTACCTACTGAACACGTCCACTTGAATGTCTTTCAGATTCCTAAAACTCAACTTTTCCCAAACTAAACATGGCAACAACATGACTTCCCAAGCACTCTTCTGGGTTTGTCACTTAATCAATAATCATGTCTGGTTGACTCACTATAGTCAATGTGCACTATATTCAGCAGTAGGCTTGGCCCTCTACATGTGTATTAGTTTTTATTGCATCTGTAACAAGTAACTACAAAATTATAGATTTAAAATAACACAAATTTATTACCTTGTTCTGTACTTTATAAATCCAAACAAGTCTCAATGGACTAAAGTCAAGGTCTCGGCAATGCTGCATTCTTTTCTGGAAGCTCTAGAGAAGAATCAGTTTCCTTGTCTTTTCCAGATTTTAAAGGCCACCTACTTCCTTGGCTCATGGCTCCCCTCCTCCAACTCCAAAGACACCAAGGTAACATCTCTCTGACCCACGTGCCATCCCGCATCTCTTGCTGACCACAGCCAGGAAAGGTTCTCCACTGTTAAGGACTTGTGTGATTAGGTTGGAACTACTTGGATCATGGATAATGTCCCTATCATGGAATCCTTTACCTTAATCACATCTCCACAGGCCCTTTTGCCATGAAAGGTAACATAGGTCCTAGGGATTAGAATTTGGACATCTGTTGGGGGCCAGCATTCTGACTTACCACAACATGTGTTATCTTATAATCTTCTGAAGAATTCTGTGAGATGGCTACTGTTACTATCTCCACCTTACACATGAAGAAATAGATTTAGCTAAATTGCCTAAGTTACCTAAAGTCCCAATCTAATAAGTGTCAAAAGGAGAGTCATACTGAGGTCTGTTTGGCTTATTATACTGCATCCCTGCTTCCTCTATATCTCTTGACTCAGTGGTCCCATGGCAACTGTTCAGGCTACCATATGAACGCCTTCGGTTACTAGATTATTGTAACTGCTCTCTTTCCCTCCAGTTCTATGGCCGTTTAGGCCATTATCCACACTATAGCCAGAGTTTTCCTTATAAAGCACGCATCTCATAATGTCACTCACCAATGACAATCCATTCCTCATTGGGAAAAGCCCAGATTCTGGAAAAGGCATAGAAAAACCAGGAGATATAGTATCTTCCAGCTTTACTCATCTCTCCCCATTCCTCTCCCACTCACTCCCACAATCCCAGTGCTGAAAGCAAGATAGTAATACTAATAGTTTTCTAAATTTGTCATGCTCTCTCTTGGCTCCAGAAGTTTCCACATGCTAATCCTTTCATGGGGTAGTTGGGTAGATTAAGTAAGATGCAAAGTGCTTATTATTGTACTTGGAACATATAAGTCCTTAATAAAGGACAACTGCAGAGAAAGGCAATGCTTTGTATGACAGTGAACAATACATGAACAATCTCACCAATGTGGATCTAAAATAAATTAAATAGGATGCTTAATGAAAATTTATCAAATCTGCTTCCTTTCTTTTTCCATTCATTTTCCACGGGTTGCCTCCGAAGATTAGTTTAAGTAGAGATAGGAAGAACAAAAGCAATTTCAAAAACAACACAGCTAAGAATTACAGAATAATTCATTGCTCCATTCTGTTGTCTAAAACTATAAGCACATAAATGGAACAAAAGTAGCAGATTCAAAGATTGAATCACAGCTCCCTCTGTTATAAACTATAGCAAATGCAGGGAATGGGCTGATTAGTGTGAAGGCATCTTTGCTTTGGAAGCACTCTGTCCTGGGGAGCAGACAAAGGTCTAGGTGGTTTAAGGAACAGACTGACTGATCTTTCTAAACAATTTCCATTTCTACGTCAAATGGAATTTTTTATGGTATGATTTAGGGAAAATATTCAAGGTTGGGTCATATGTTATTCCAGACCTGCATATAGCATAATCTATACTATTAATTCAATTGGCAAAGATTGATTGCACATCTCTATGAATTGAGCACTGATACAGACATAAATAACCCATTACCTGCTTTTAAAGAGCTCAGAGATTAGTGACAGCAATAGACAAGGAACAAACCATGAATATGCACTATAAATATATAAATACTTAGGTAACCCCATGTGTAGGGAGTTGAGTGAGTTCAGAGAGCAAGAATCTCCTGTTTTGGATGGTCAAGAAATCTTTGTTACTTTTCTTGAAAGGGAGTTCAGGAAAAAAAAAAAGGAATTATTACTAAAAGCACCAAGTCTTGCAGAATGCTCAGGAATAACCTAGGCAGTATGTGCAATGACACAGAGACACAAAATATGATGAGGAGAAAGGGCTGAGGTGAGAGAAGGACCTTGCAGCACCTTGACAATAATGCCAAGGAGTTTGAACTGTATCTGAAGTTGATGGAATCCCATGAACAATTTTAAGCATAGCAGTGACATAGAAAAATTTGAATTTTAGAACTATTATTTGGGCTGCCATGAAGAGAATGAATTAGAGGAGGAAGAACTGGAGTTTTGTTTAGAGGCTGTTGTAGTAATCCAGGTAACGGCTTTTAAGATGTCCTGAACATTGATCAGCAATGAAAATGGAGATGAGGGGATGGAAGTTAAGAAGGAATAAAAAAGACTTGCTGACTAATAATTGACTAATTGGTTGAACGTGATGCTATCCTCCGACATGAGGAATTTAAGATGAAGACCAGTTTGAGGAGCAAATGATTAAATCTGGCCTGGATATTTCCAGTTTAGGGTGTCTGTGAAACATCTAAGAAGAGACGTACAAAATAGTTGGATATCTGGACTTGGAATTCAGGCCAGAGGTCCACAATCCATATAAATTTGAGAATCATCAACATGAAGTGTTAGCTGAAGCCATCAGAAGGAGAATTAAAAGGAACAAGAAAGGAAACTGAGAAACCCCGACATGTAGGATGTTAGGTGGATAAAGAGAAGTTCATGGAGGGGATTGAAATGTAATCACCAGAACAGTTGGAAGAAAAACTACAGGAGATGAGTATCATTGGAGCCAAGGAAAGACAGTAGCTTCAGGAGGGTAGAACTAGCACAGCACCGCCATGCAGGGAAGAAGAGGCACCAGGAGGAAGAAGGTACACGAGTCTCACCCACCTCGTCTGCCCTGAACCCCCAACCTACATTGGCCACCCTCCCCCACCCCGGCCTCCCTGCCATGCCAACCACTTTCTATTCTATTACCCTCAGTTGCTTTACTCATCACATAAATTCTAACTGAAAATGTCTTGTTTGTTTTTGTTTCCATCATGTGCAGCCCTCTACAGGCCTCATACATCTTGTTTGCCATTGTCTTCATTTGGGTTTCACAGAAGCAGCCCTTAAGACGAGGATTCAATGCAAGGAGATTATTTGGGAGGTGAACGGAAGAAAACATGAGTAAGGGAGTAGGGAAGGAAGGCAGGGAAGGAAAGGACGACAATAAAGAGCATTTATTTAAATTTCGTGTTATTTTATTTTTAATTGACAAATAATTGTAGTACATATTCATGGAGTACATAGTGATGTTTCGATACATATAATGCATAGTGATCGGCTCAGGGTAATTAGCATATCCATCTTCTCAAACATTTATCATGTCTTTGTGTTGGGAACAGTCAATAAAGGGAGTATTTAAACCAGTTACCCCTGTGGCAACTGGCATGGAATCCCCCTGGGAGCCTTTGTCCTTCAGTGTGGAACACACCCTCAGAGATCTCTCACCCATGGGGAAGGCAGCTGGGCTTTGTATTCACAGACTCCCTCCCGTTGGTCACTACTTGAGGAATGTTAGGGGCTGGAGTCTGGGGAGGGCTTTAATTTCCCAGCACTCTAGCCTATCCTAGATTTAGGCAAAGTAGTTCCAGCAGCCAGAGAAAGCCCTCAAGCAAAAAACCAACAACAACAACAAAAACAAATACTAGCAAATGCAAGTGGCTGTTGGGCCAGGAGGTAAGGAAAAAGTAGGTCAGGGGAACAGCAGCAGGCCCCTAACAGCATCCACTATAGCTCCCAAACCCCCAGCCCTCAGAACAGTGCTGGGTACATCAGGACCTCTCAGTAAGTGTCTGAATGAATATTATGATCAATGAATGAAGGAAGGAATGATCTTCTCAGCTTTGCCTCATGCCACTTTTCCTTCGAAGTCAATGTTCCACCCATCCTGGATTTTTACCAATTCCTTGATTCAGGGCCTCCTCACATGCTGTTCTCATTGCCTGGAATATTTCCTTCACCTGGAATATTTCCTAAATGTCACTTCCTCAAGAAACCCCTCCCAAACCTCCCTCCAAATAGTTAATGTCCTCATGTTATGCACCAACTCAGCAGCTATCACCTCCTTGCCATCTATAACACTCACCACATTTGAAATCACTTGTGTCCTTAATTCATCACTGTGGCTCAAATGCCCAGCATAGTTCCTACATGAGTTCCTACTCAAATACCTAGTAAGTTCGCAATGCATATTTATTAAATAATTAATATTTATTAAATAATTAATGAGCTAGGGCTAGAGTCAGATGATCACGGAGGGGTTTTGTGCAGAAAAGCAAAGGATTGACACAGCAGCTGAAGGGAATGCAGCAAGTTGTTGACTAGAAACACATATGAAGGCTCTGAGAAGCCCCAGGACCTAGAAGAGCTTCCAGATATTAATTGATTGTGGCTCCTGATCTTTTTGTTCTGTGTTGTCCCACAATTGTGCTCTGAAAAACAGGAGGACGACCATAGATGGTGGATGGTCATGTTGACACAGAGTTGTGGTTTTCTGAGGGCAAGACAGAGGGAAACTAACATAGCAGATGAGTTGAGGTAATTGGAAGAATTACTGAAGAAATGATCTGAGGTCAAGGTTGATCTCTAGGAGAAAAGTTGAGCCAGAATGGCAATGGGTATGTGACTACAAAGTGGGTAAAAAGGAGGGAATAACTGATTCTTAATAGGAAAGAGGATGAAGATGTCAAGAGGTGAAAGCATACATAAGGCTGCAGTTAGAAAGTGGGATGTTGAAGTTTATGATTTTAGAGGTGGAAGACTACGGGAGTATGATAAGGAACATGGGCACTTCAGACTCAGCATGGTCAAGACCAAATTTAGTTTCACTGGAAAGACAGGTTTAAGATGGATTATGGATTTTGTGACGTTCTTTTGTGAAGTGTGGATCAGTGAAGTCTCTTTTGACGATATCCCTTTGAAAACAGAGACTTTGTTTACATTGTTCACTGCTTTATCCCTAACGTCTATGACAGTGTTTAAAACAATGCAGACATTCAGTGAATATTTTTTAATGAATGCATAAGTAAATAAAAGGGAAGAAATCTTGATCCATCTGGCTTAAGCAAGTGAGAAAACATACTGGCTTATACCAGCTAAAATCACAGGGTAAGTCTTGCTTCAGGCATTACTTGAGTAACGTATGAAATAAAGTAATCAGGATTCAAGTTCTCTGCATATCTGGGCTCCACTTTCCATTGTTTCGTCCTCAGTCCTGGGCTTCACATGATAGCAAGATCTGTAAAGAGTCAATTTTCCAAAAATCTATGCAAAATTTTCATTGGTTAACATGCCCATTCCCAAATCAGTCACTGTAGCCCAAAGAATGAATTGTTATGATTGGCTTAGGACTGGACTACAAGTGCCCTAAAGACTAGGATGGAATCAGCCTCACTCCAGTCCCAGAGTCTAAGATTGAGAAGAAATGAAAATGTAATTTTTCTAAAAGAGAGTAAATGGATACTGTGTGGCAAAAACAACATGGGCTCACGACAAAGAGCAAAGCCCACATTCTCTCAAGCAACAACCAGGAACTGCTAAAAGATTTATCAAGAGCAACATGGTCCGATTTGCCTCTCAGAAAGATCATCCTGGGGCAGCGTGGAAGACAAATTAGAGAAGGTCAAGGCTAAGGGGAAGAGAACATATGAGAAGACAGTATTCAAAGTTAAAATCATCAACGATCAACAGAGCATCTTTCTTCTCTATCTGGAGACACAATAATGACAAGACATAGTCCCTGCACTCGAGGGGCTTCTTGTCTAATGAGGAAGACAGACAAGTAACAGGCATTTACATACATAATGATAGTGCCATGAAGCCTTCCTCATGTACCATGAAGTGTCATCTAAGATAAGATCTGAAAGATCAGCAGGCATTGACAGGATCTGCAACCAGAAACAAGTGCAAATGATGCATGCTTGGAAAAGTAAGTTCAGTGTGGCCAGAGCATGGAGTTCCAATAATGAAGCAGCAAGAGAGGAGGTCAGATTATTAAAAGGCCGGAATCTTGAGGAGTCCTGCAGATCCAAATGGAAGTGTTGGACTTCATCCTCAGAGCCTTGCCAGAATCATGAAAGTTTTGAAGTTTCCGAGTAGCATTAACCAATCAGCACTTTAAAAAGATCAATCTGGCCATGTGGAATCTGGATTAGAAGATTACAAAATAATATGCAAGAGTACCACGGGAGAGGCATTTGCATTGATTCAGGGAAGAGACCGTGGTGCCCCTACTAAGACACCACTTATCAATGAACATGAAGACAAGTGGACAGATTTGAGAGAGTTTCAAAATTTGGAATCATCCGCACTCAGAAATAAGGATAAGGAAGGGTATGAGCGAAGTGAGAGGAAGGAGTTAATAATCTGTGCAACTGAGTGGATAGGGATGCTAGTCACAGAAAGAGAGCAGGGTTAGGGAGAAAAATAATACGTTTGTTTATGGACACACTGAGTTTGAGATGCTTGTGGAGTATCAACCCAGAGATGCCCAGCTAGTTCCTGAATATGTGGATTGGGATTTCAGGAGAGAGTTTATAGCTGGAAACATACATTTTGGAACCATCAGCATAAAAACAGTAGCTGAAATATTGAAATGGATATGGTCATTCTGGTACAGTCCAGTCTTCAAAGAAGGATTCTGGCAGTGAACACCTAGGAAGGACATTTAAGAATGACCAACGAATGGGAGCCACCAAAGGCGACCAGAAGAATAAACCAAGGAGCAAAGGATCAAAAGCCTGGTCCAAACAAGGGTTGGAAAGAAGTATTCCAATTACTTAGGATGTAAAAGGAACAGAGCTTCTTAATAGCCTGCATGAAGGGAACAAGGGAAAGGAAGGGGTCAAAACTGACTCCCAGGTTTCTAGCTAGGGTGACCAGTTGGCTGATCAGAAGGAGGAGGAGATTAGGCTCTGAAACAACTGTTGGAGATGCCCACAAGATATCCAGGAAAAGACTGCGGGTAGTCAGAGCTCAGGAGTGCATGTAGATAGCGTCCTACCTGGAAAGTAGGCAATACAAAGGTGTGATTTAACATAAGAGGAGATTAGATGGCCTTGGGGGACTGTTAGTTGAGACAGGAGCCCCAGAAATATTCTCATTTAAGGAACAGGCAGAGGAAGCGGTTCTAGCAAAGGAGACCACAAAGAAATTAAGAACAGGGAGAGCCCAGTTTGTCCTTTGGAAGAAAGCCTTCTACCTGCCACTCCCCTAGTGGGAAACTGGTCCTTGCATGTTATTCAGCCAGCAATTTTCTCTGCTACTTTAGGCCCTAAAAAGTCAAATTACACAATGATTCCACATGTCTTCTAAATTTATCCCAAAGCTTATCAAAGGTCCTGGGACCCACGAGGAGTTCTTTATAGTTTTGTAACTTGTCTTTGAATAAAGGACTTCCATGGGTTAAAAGAAGTGGACCACTTAATCCAGCAATGGCTTAAATTTACTTCCATATTTGGAAATACTTCAATCATCAGGGTTGAGCAGAAACACACAGCATCCTTCAAACACTGTTCCTCTTTCTTCACATGGTATTGTGAATGGCTCAGCAAGTGGGCCCATCATTTTCTTGCTAATTAATTTAGGTCTAATTGGTTTCAGCCCACACAACAGTGCAGGTTGTAAGAGAGGGCAATAGCAGTCATATTCCACCAAAAGTTCCTGCCAGCATCAAAGCCTCCACCATTAAGCAATTCACTACAGAGGGAAGAGCTCTTAAGAGCTAAACAAAGTGAATTAATTCCCCCCCCCTCCCAATTAACTTCAGAAAAATCTCAAAGTGCTCAGAACTCTGTCAAAGCACCAGGAAACATTTCATCTTACTACCACCATTCTAGCATAACACAGTCTTGCAGGGAGTTACCAAACATTTACCAGCCTGCATGCTGTGTATTGTTTAGAAGGATTTCAAGTTGCCCAAATGACTGGTATCTCCTAAGAGGCCACAGCCAGGACTAGTTTTAATTATTATTTTATCCCCAGAGGCTAATACAGTGCATATAGATGGCATTCAACTAATATTTGTTACACAGATGAATGAAAAAATGAGGAGAAAGAAGGAAAAAGGAAGGAAGGGAGGGTGGGAAGGACGAGTTGGATTTGTGGCATGAACACCAATTCAAAAAGCCATAATAAAAGAGCATTTAAAGCCAATGAGCCAGCCCCATCACCCATGAGCTGGGTAACAATAAATAAGTCATTTAACCTCTCTGAATCATAGTTTCTTCTTTCATTTCATGGCAATGGTGTCTGCATTACATACTTTAAAGAGTTATAATAAAGCATAATAGAATTAATGAATTTGAAAGCACTTTGCAAACAGTAAAAGATAGATGTTGCTCTTAAGACCGAGAATCAAACTTTAAATTGTTCTTTACTGTGCCTGTAGTTAGATCACATATAATGACATTTTAGTCTGATTAAACTTTCATAAGACTATTACCATGAGTTTATGTCCCAAGTGTACAAAGAAAAATGCAATTTAGTCACTGTCCTTAAGGAGCTCACAGCTTAGAGGGGGAGACGACCATGAAAACAGAAACTATTAATACCGGAAGTGGAAACCTGTATAAATGAGTGGCCGAACGTCACAGAGGAGGGACAATTACTCTGCTGAGAGAGTCAGAGACTTGAGACAGGGACAACATTTGAACTGGGTCATGAAGAATAACAGACGATTGCCAGATGATGTCTGAAAGAAGAGGCTGTGGGTGCTTTATTTGCATAAATAATGTCAATATTTGACGGATATATGTTTTTCAACTTTCTTTTTACACACAACGTTGTGTTTTTTAGATTTACCTATATAATTATACGATGGCTTCACAACTGTCTACATGTTTTCTGGGTGTTTCTTATGTTTGAAATGTTCAATGATTAAAAAATGTTTTAAGGAAGCAAAGTTACCTTGGTGGGGTGAAGGATACGAGGTAGTTAGGAGGTGGGTTTTAGTGGGTCTGAGCTAGATCGAGAGAGATGTTACATGTTGGTATGAGTTTTTTGTATTTCATTGTTTGAGCAAAAAGAATCAATTAATAAACAGGATTGAAATGATTTTTGTTTGTCGCTGTTGTCAGAAAGCATGGCAGAGAATGGACAAGTCGACTGCAATGGGAATGAGACTTGACTCATTCTCACTTTTTGCTTACCGTTTCCATGAACAATGCCCTCCAGGTTCTGGGAGTGAACCAGACAAAGAAAGATCATTAGAATCTGGGAAACTAAGATACATTCGACATGGTTAAGATGGCCCCAGTGCTTTGAAGGCCAGTGTACAAGGCACAGGCTGACACGGTTAAAAGACCTCTGCTTCATATCAAGGGAGGAGGAGGAGAGAGTCACGCCAGACAGGCAGAAATATTTGTGTGTTCACTCTTACTTCCCCTAGCTTTACCAATAAGTCATCCTTGCCCCACCTTGTACCATACGAGGTCCCAGCCTCAGCCCCAGGATTGAAGGCCAATTGTGTGTTGCTGTGACAGCAAGTATTTAAAAGGAAAATAAAGAAGCGACAAGCTGCGACATGCTATCATTAAGTAATCATAATTTCCTCCCTATATTACGACAATGGATGTCACTCTCTCATCTGGAAGGCAGGCCACGTATAGAAACACCATGTCAAAAAGCTTTTCAGACAAAGACAGTGGGGGTGAGTTCGCTGGGTGCAGAATAGAATATTTTGATGGGTTGCATCCACCCAATTTCCCACCCCCAACTCCTACATGCTCTGATAAAAGTCAGATCTGTAAAGAACTTCAAAGGCTCCCCAGTCTGACAAACAGTAATAAAACAAGAAATTGAAAAAAAAAAAAAAATCTGCCAAAGTGCATGGAGGAAGCAGAGCTGACAAGTGCTATGATGGTTCTGTTTTAGTAATCAACACGCTAACTGCAGGGCACTTCCTCCTAGCGGGAAGCTGAGTCTGGGTTGTCAACTGTGAAGGAGTACAGAAAGGTCAGGCGGAAAAGGCATTCCGCAGGCCTGGAATAAGCGATTGCACATTCTTTCTGGCTATTTTTCTTCTAGTCCACGTCCCGCCCCAAGCCCAAGCTTTCTCTGGCCCAACTGCTACCTCAGCTATTCCCTCGCCTCCTTCCTCCAAAGAGAATGATGTGAAAAGCAAAATCAGCCAGTCTGGTCTCCCCTTCCCTTCCTCCATTTAATGGGGGGCCGGGGGTTGGGGAGAGCACAGGACAAGGAAATAGCTCTGGAATCCAGAACATCTGGCTTCTATTCAGACCCAATCACCAACCTTGGGAGCATATTGAAAGCATTTGGCTGTCTCAACGGCCTAAAAGGAGCTATTTATTTCAGACTCAACAACCAGCCCAAACATGTGCTTCCATTTGGAAACAATTGGAGGTAAGACAGAGTTTCTTTTTTTTTTTTTTTTTTTTTTTTTTTTACGGAGGAAGGTGGAAATAACACAGGACTTACAGTCAGTCAGAGGACAGACCTGCATTCCAATCACTGATCTGCCACTTGCTTGAGACAGCTGTGTGACTTTATTTGACTTCTCTACTTTCTCTGCAATTTTGGTTTCTCAACTTTCAAGCCATGAATAAATTCTTCTCTTATGGAGTTACTGGGAGGATTAAATAACACAATGTATCCTAAGGACCCAGCACAGTGCCTGGCATGTGGTTCCTTCTCTCTTCAGACAAACCACTTAGCCATAATTTATTCTTTGGGCATAAAAGTGCCTGTCTCATCTATTTCACATAGCACTCTGACAATCATAGGGAGAGTGTATGTTTAAGTGTTTGGTACCTTTAAAGTGCTTTGCAGAGATGAGAGATTACAGTTGGAATCATTATTACACCAATAATGTATAATGTGTCAAAGCCAAATGCTTTGATTCCTAAAACCAATCCAGAGGAAACTGAAAATGGAAAGTTTCTAAATGACCAGTGGACATCCATTTGGCCAGGTTGGTGACTAACACTACCTGAGTATTAGCTCACCCACATGTCGTTATCTGGCTTGTGATCTCTTCCTAGAAACTACCTTCCCCATAATCCCTGTGGCTTCTGTTTTTCTGAGTGCCACTGAGAGGCAGCACCCTACTGGCATGTCACTAGACATATCTGCTAAAACACGAAGCATGTGCTTGGTCCAAGACATGGTGAGAATTGCTTCTACCTCTACATCTCTGTGTTTAGCCCACTCTCTAAGTGCTTTTGAGCTTAGGTAAAGGAAGAACCTGAGGCTCTTTTACTTTGGGCAATTGGTGGAGCCCCATGAGCGCCTATAAGCTTGGCATCATTTCCAGAACATTTCTAAACCACCAGGCCTCACTTCTCTGATCTCTAAGACTAGGATCTCTAAGCCCTAAGAATAAGAGCTATCGAGGTATTAATAGTATTTTAGAATTTACTAACATATTCTCATCTGATCCTTACAATCACCCTGTGATTGTATTTAATGTGAGGAAACTGAGACTCACCTAAGTGATACTTAGGTGAGACCAGGGCTCCTTACTGAAAATCCTCTGCTTCATATCACAACTCCCAAGCAAGTCAGTATGAGGGAATCCCAGAACATGAAAGTAACCAGAAAGAAAGTAGCCAGCAAGAGGTCCCCAGTAACCCCAGAGATGCCTTAGGAGGGAGGCTTTATATGGCTTCAGAACTCCCAATTGAGAATTTTAGCAGGTGAAATTATTCCCCATTTTAATCCCTACCAAAGCTTTTGCCCAAAATGAAAATAGTACCCTCTATAATTGTGGAGGAAGAAGCAAACCTACAATTGAAATAACCGGTCTCCAGACTCAGCTGCAATGCCCTGCATCCCTTCCCCCATGCCCCTCCACATCTCTGGCTCTGCCTTTTGCTTGGGGCTCAACCTGCCCATCACATGGAGTAGATCTGTTGACCAACCACCTGCCTCTGAGCCTAGGTCATGCCTCAGCTTGACAGGTTCTAGGTCTCCTACTGGTTAGCCAATCAAATCTTCTGGAAGGACTTTTAGTGTCACTAAAGTGTCGTGCAAGTCCACTATGACTTTTAGCTAAGTGGAAAAAGCAAAATAAAGAAGTATTTCTTCACCTCGATTTAACTTAGATGATGGGGCTACTCTTCCTCCCCTGCCAACCCTTCTCCTAGTCTAAGTTAGGTGCCATGCCTATGTACCTCCTTGGTGCCTTCCCGTTTCTTCCTCGACAGCACTCATCCCACTGTATTGTCATTGTATGCATGTGTGTCTGTCACTGTCTCTACCTTGTGAAATAGGTATTCTGTCTTTTACTGCCATGGCCATGGTGCCTGGAACAATGTCTTTAACATGGTACAAAGCCTGAAATAACTGCTATCCAGCCCTTTATAGAAAAAGTTTATCCATGTCTACTCTAGAATAATGTCAAACACTGCATCATAATTAATCTTGGGCAGCCTTGTTTCTGACTTTAATTAAAAATGCTTTTGGTGTCAACTGTAGTGCAAAAGTCATAGAAGCTACATAAATGAATGAGTGTGATTATCATCTGATAGAACTTTACAAAAACAGGTGACAAACTGGATTTGGCCATTGGGCTGTCATTTGCTGACCCCTGTTTTAGAGTATCTGGCCAACACTAATTTAGAAACAGAAAGTAAGAAGTATAAATATTGGAAAAAAAGAGATAAAATTACTATTTTTTGCAGATAGTATGATATATATCTATAAAACCCCAAAACAATCAACTGAAAAAACTATATAATAAGAAAATTCAGAAAGATGAATTTATATGATTGAAATACAGAAATGAATAGCACTCAAAAATATTAGCATTAGAATATCTAACAAAAAAGTAACCATAGAAAGCTAAAATACCTAGGAACATAACTCTAATACCCCAGAAGCAATAACTGTGTACAATTTATGATGAAACTTTAAAATGTGCATGAAGACCATAATTTATTCTACATATTTACTTGTGAACATGCACAATGATAAAAATACAAAACTATATATTATGGTAATGTTTGAAATAGCAAAGTACAGCAAACAATCAGTCCCCCAATAGACTACTGATTAAATTACTGCCTATGCATCCGATAGAATATTAAATATCCATCAGAGAAGAATGAGGGAGCCTTTTGTGTATTGATGTGGAATGTGTTTAAAAATATATTGTTAATTAAATTATGAAACATATTTATAGTCTACCATTTGTCTAAAAAAAAGTAGGAAAAGGGAATATATAAAAATGTATATATGTAGGCATTTGCTAAAATGTTTTTGAAGAGATACATAAGAGAGTGATAGCATAATTTGCTTCTAAAAAGGGCACCTGGGTGCTGGGTGGCTGGGGACAGAAGCAAGGAAAGACTTTGTATCAAATACTCCTATGTTTTGATTCTTGAACCATATGAGTATATTAAGTATTCAAAACTTAAATACCATTTAAAAAATATTATTGATATACTAAATAAAAATCAAATGCTTTTAAATCTTCTAAAACTTTTGTGGGGGAAAAAAAAACCTTTTGTAGCTATTTTGTTTACTTTTCTTCACAAGTTTTCAAATACCAAAGGCTTCAGAGCCACACAGTTTGAATAAGCACATGGAATAGTGGTTAAGAGCACAGGCTCTGTCACTCCAGATGGCTTGGATTTGAATCTCGGCTTTGCCAGTTAAGATCTGCATGATCTTGAAGCAGTTAATTAACATCTTTGTGCCTCAGTTTACATACCTGTAAAACAGCAGTATTGATAACTCCTTTACAAGATAAATGAGATTACCTCTGTTCAGTACTTTATCCAGAGCTTTGATGGAGTAACTATGTATCATAATAGCACAATAGTGTCTATCAAGACAGACAAAAGTTGGAGGAGGAATTGGAAAGGTAGGCATGTTTCTGAAGATATTTATTTTATAGGTTAGAGAAGCATGGTCTTAGACCTAAAAATGACCTTAAACTTGAGAAAAACTATGCGTACTATATCCTGCTATCAGAGCTTTGCAATGCAGGATAGAATACCTGTTTGACTTTGTTTAAATCCACCTGTTAAATGCAGATGTTTCTAAGCTTATATGACATTGGTATCCTTGACCCACAGAAAACCTAGTATTATCTCTCAGGAAACTTTTGTTTAGAGCAGAGCTTCTCCAATTTTAATATGCTTATGAAACACCCAGATGTATTCTTTAAATTTAGACTCTGATTCAGTAGTCTAGGTTGAAGACTTGAGATTCCTCATTTCTAACTATTTCTCAACTATTTCCCAGATGAAATGCTTTACAGAAGTGGCTTGGGAAATGCTGATGTGTATCATACTTTTAAGATTTATTCATACACAAGTTTCCATTTTTTTCTCCTTTTATTCAAGTGCATCATTTGCATTTAATGTATTTTCACCTTTCACAGGACAGATTTTGTTAATTAAATGTGCCAGTTGGCTAATTATGCAGTCAAGGAAAAAAACAAACCTCAACCAACCCCAATCAAAGTGACAGATTTCAAAAGTTATGCCATAAAAGTGCATACATTTTGCTTCAAATGAAAACAGTAACAACAAAAATTATGTCATTGGATAGTGCAAAGGCAATATATGTAACCAAAGCATTTGTACCCCCATAATATTCTGAAATTTTAAAAAAATGCCATTTTTAAATGACATTAGCATTACATCTGTTAATTGTACATTGCATTTTATAAATCTTAGAATAGTGGACAGAGCTCTGGACTTGTAATTGCTTACTTTTCTAAACTTTAATTTCTTCATCTATAAAATGAGGATAATAATTAATATGTCAGAAAACTAAGTAGAGGTCGAGTGACACCAGTACAATGGCCAACTAGAGGTGCATGGTGCCTATCTTGCCCACAAAAAGGGTCAAAACAATGAATAAACAACAACATTTTAACTACAGTGTCTGAAGGAGAGTGCTAGAGTACACCCAGGGAATGGTGGGATCCCCATAGAGCACAGAAACCCAGGATAGCAGCATAGAGAAGGGAGCAAAAGCACTTTGCCTCTGCCACCCCATCTCCCTCACTGCGATTGGCTGGGAGCCAGGAGTGACTTCTCCTTGTCGGTAAAAGTAATCAGGAGGCTCCCAGCAGCCCCCTTTACCACTGCAGACACCTGCAGTCCTTACTACAGGAAATTCCACAGTCCTCACAGACCCTGGGCTATTTGGGAAGCTGCGTGGAGTTCACATGACCACATTGTTCCAGAGTAGAAGGCAACGTTGTGCACCTCTCCACCCCTTGTGACCCAAGATGCTACAGCCCAGCACCGTCTTGAAACCAAAGCTACTGCTAGAGTGCATCCTGCACTGGAGGCCAGTAGTCACTATGTCTCTCCATTCCTAAGGCTCTACCATTATTGTACCACATTCACACAGGTGAATGCGGTTCTCCTACTCAGAGCCTAGGCCCAGTGAAACAGCTGTGACTCTGGCACCTGAGCCCACATGGCACCCAGCCCCCAAAGGAACAAGTGGTCCTGTACAGTGGGGAAACCAACCCCCAGCTAGTAGATATATCACATGAATATGCCCTCAGCCTGAGAACTGGCCCAGAGGCCCTGCCCCCAGAGTCCCACCCCTGTGCCAGTTGATCCACCATGAATGCACACTCTTGATATGATAAGCAGTCCAGAGGCCCTAACCTCAGTGAGCTTGACCCGTAACCTGGCCGACCTGCCATGTGTGTGCCCCCTCTACCTAAGAACCAACCTAGCAGCCCCACCCTCAGCAAGGCCACCTCCAAGCCAATGAACTCTCTGTGCACATGCCTTCTTGGCCTGAGAATCAGCCCAGCACCCTTCCCCCAGCAAAGCCACACCATCCCCACCATAAACTCTTACAGCCTAAGCCACTGAGGCATTCACAGACATTGCTAACATGGATTATAGATGACGAAAGTGCATGGAGACTACACTACTGTGTCCACCAGAATCAAAGCCTCACAAACTGACAATTTTGAACCCATCTACATGAAAAGACCTTTTCCTACAAAAGCTACTCAATAAAACTGGAATAAGTGACTATTTCACAGATGCACATACATCAACATAGGGACCCAGAAATATGAAAAAAACAGGAAAACAAGACACAGCCAAAGGAACACAATAATTCTCCAATAACATGTCCCAAAGAAAAGGGTATATTTGACATTCCTGAAAAGAAATTCAAAATAATGATCTTAAGGAAATTCGATGAGATACAAGAGAATGAAGATAAACAATTCAATGAAATCAGAAAAAACAATTCATGATATGAATGAGAAATTAAATTAAGAAATAGACATCACAAAAAAACAAACCAAACAGAAATCTTAGAGTTGAAGAATTCAATAAATGAAATAAAAAATATAATGGAGAGCTTTAATAACAGACTGGATTGAGCAGAAGAAAGAATTTCTGAATGTGAAAACGGGTCTTTTAAAATAACCCAGTCAGAGCAAAAAAACCAGAAGAATAAAAAAGAATGAAGAAAGACTATAGGACTTATGGGACACCATAAGTCAAACAGAGATCTTGGAGTTGAAGACTTCAATGAATGAAATAATGAAAAATTCAATGAATGAAATAAAAAATACATAATTGAGGGCTTTAATAACAGGCTAGATTAAGCAGAAGAAATAATTTCTGAATATGAAAACAGGTCTTTTAAAATAGCCCAAGCAGAGTGAAAAAACAGAAAGTAGAATAAAAAAGAATGAAGAAAGACTACAGAACTTATGGGACACCATTAAGAAAACAAATATTCACATTAAGGGATTTCCAGAGAGAGAAGAAATGGAAACTCCCCAAGTCTTGGAAGAGGTATGGACATCCAGATCCAAGAAGTTCAAAAGTCCTCAAATAGATTCAACCCTAAAAGGTCCTCTCTGAGGCACATTATAATCTAACTGTCAAAAATCAAAGAGAGGATTCTAAAAGTAGTAGGAGAAAAGTGTCAAATTGATTATCAGGGAATCTCCATTAAACTATCAGCAGATTTCCCAGCAGAAATCTTGCAGACCAGGAGATAATAGGATTATATATGCACAGTGCTGGTAGAAAAACAACCTTCTTGCCAAAAATACTACACCCAGCAAAGCTATCCTTCTGAAATAGAGGAGAAATAAAATCCTTTCCAGATAAGCAAAAGCTGAGGGAATTCATTACAACTAGACTGGCTTTACATGAAATTCTTAAGGGAGTGCTACACCTGGAAGCAAAAGATCAATAAATACTATCATGAAAACACATGAAAGTGTAAAATTCACTAGTAGCTATACATTCATAATCAAACTCAAAATACTCCAGTAGTGCAATGGTGCAATAAAAATCTTCTAAACCTCTAGTATTAGAGCTAAAAGTCAAGTTGGTCAAAATAACCACAGCTAAAATTAGTTGTTAATAAACACACAATATATAAAGACATAAATCAAGACAACAAAACTATAAATTGTAAAGGGGAGCACAAAAGTCTAGAGTATTTTTATGAAACCAAAGTTAAGTTGTTAACAGCTTAAAATAGACTATTATAAGCACAATATTTTTTTATGTTAGCCCCATAGTAGCCACAAAGAAAGAAATTGCAGCAGGTACACAAATGAGAGAGAAAGGAATAAAAGCTCAGCATGACAGAAAACCACCAAACCATAAACATAAACAACAGAGAAAAGAAAGAAACAAATGATCCGCAAAACAAGAAAACAATTAAGAAAATGGCATGAGTAAATCTGTAGGTATCAATAACAGCCTTGACTATAAATGGATTAAATTCTCCAATTAAAAGAGATAGAGTGGCAGGATGCTGAGGGCGGGCAGCGGGCTGAGGCAGCTCGGGGCAGCGCCAGGCCCTCGGGCTTCCGCTCAGCTCCCCTCGGGCGCCGGGATGCCTAAGAAGGCTGGTGCGACGAGCAAGGGTAAGAGCCAGAACAAGGAACCAGAGAGACCACTTCCTCCCTTAGCTCCTGTGGCTGTTGATCCTAAAGGTTGTGTCACCATAGCCATCCATGCCAAACCTGGCTCCAAACAAAACGCCATAACAGATTGGACAGCAGAAGCCCTAAGCGTAGCTATTGCGGCACCTCCGTCGGAGGGAGAGGCCAATGCCGAGCTCTGTCGGTATCTTTCCAAGGTCTTAGAACTCAGGAAGAGTGATGTGGTTTTGGATGAGGGTGGTAAATCTCGTGAAAAGGTGGTGAAACTTTTGGCCTCCACAACTTCAGAAGAGATCTTGGAGAAGTTAAAAAAGGAAGCCAAAAAGGAATAAAAGCAAGAAATGAAAAATACATCATTGGGAAGCTTTTTTACTGCTAATGATGATGAAGAGTCTTTTAAATAGGAAAATATATTTGAATGCACAGAAGAACATGGGAAAATATGCATATATTTAAGTAAGATTGAAAAAAGTAGAAATTTTTAAAGTACTGTACATTAATACATAGGTTCTAAAATCCCTGACCCCAAACAACCTGGAGCATGTTATTCTGATTTCATGGCACTACAAAATCCCAGAGCTGGAAGGGTATTCAAGGAGACCTGACTTAACTCCTTTCATCTGTGATGGGGCTTCTTACATGCAGAAGTTGAGAGACTTATTCAAGGTCAGACCGTGCAAGATGGCAACTGGAACCCAGATCCCTAGACTCCTTGTCGAATGCAGTTAATCCTGATTATAAATGAAAATGATAATATCTCCACAACAGTCCTGGAATTCTGGAGATTGCCTTCTAATCCAGTTTACAAATGACAGAGAAAAACCTGTCATGCTGCTTCGTAGTCTTACCTTATATTTTAAGATGTTTAAATGTAAAAATGTTTTTCACATCTTTTAAAGACTATATGAACATTTTGTGAAAAAGTAAGAATAATCAAGACTTTTAATTTAAAAAAAAAAAAAAGAGATAGAGTGGCTGAATGGATAAGAAAAATAAGACCCAAATATGCTACCTACAACAGAGACACTTCACCTACAAGGACACAGACTGAAAGTGAAGGGATGGAAAAAAATATTCTATGCAAATAGAAACCAAAAGTGAGCAGGAGTAGCTATACTTATATCAGACAAAATATACTTTAAGTCAAAAATAATAAAAAGACACAAAGAAGTTCATGATGTAATAATAAATGAATATATTTGGCATGAGGGTGTAATAATTGCAAATACATATGCATCCAACACTGGAGCACCCAAACACATAAAACAAATATTATTAGATATAAAGAAAGAGATGTACTACAACACAATAACAGTAGCAGACTTCAACACTCCACTTTCATCAATAGATAGATTATCCAGACAGAAAATCAACAAAGAAACATTAGATTTAAACTACACTCTAAACCAAATGGACCCTACAAACATTTAATGAACATGACATCTAATAGTAGCAAAATAATGCATTCTTCTCAACTGTGCATGAAAAATTCTCCAGTACAGATCATATGTTGGGCCACAAAATAAGTCTTAAAAAATTAGAAAAGAGGGGAAGCCGTCCACCTGCGGGACCGCTCAGTGTAGCTGGACCCTGAGCAAGGGCTCAGCAGGTCCTGGTCCTGGGCAGCGACGATGGACACTAGGGGCCATGAGGCAGGCGAAAGGGCCTCTCCCCAGTGCCTTGCCTCTGGGCTCCTTCCAACCGGCCCTGGCCCTGCTGGAGGACCATCCATCACCCTGAAGGTGGCGGCTCAGTCACCCGCTCTCATGGCTGTGTGCTTTCTGCACAAGAGCCTGTACCCTTACCCGCCATGGCTTGGTGTCCCGTGCGTCCAGACCTCGCTGGGATGGCCTCCTGTTCTAGAGTTTGGATTTTTTTCTGTCTGCAATTTTGGCATAGTTGGCAGGATCTCAGAGAAGACTCAGGACCCCCGAAGGAGTCGCCCGAACTCGGAGCTAAGGTACCATCAAGGGCCCATTGATGCCCCCAGGCTTCGAGCTGCTCCTCCGGTGGGAACTGGCCTAATTAGGTCACCTATCAGGGCAACTGAAGTTTGCCATGTGAACAAGTTCCAGTCTCATCAGAAGAAATTTGAATGCAGCTGTCTTTTACAGACTCTGAGTCCTGACAAATTTTAAGTATATAACAAGTTTACCTAATCTCTGGGACCTTAGAACCATGGAATCTGCCAAAGCCTTGTTCAAATATCCTCCCTCTAGGCCCAGGGTATATCGCGGAAGAGGGGGCGTGTCAGATTGTAAGGGCCAATTCCGAGGGATGGAATTAGTTTAGGCCCTCCAGATCAACGAGGGGCACACAGAAGCCTAAAGGAATACTGACTGAAATACTTTGTCTTTGCAGGCCACATACTGCATCATAAAAGTTTTCTTTCCTGCTTCTTATAGACTTAGAACTTACTGAGTATAATTTTTATCAGTTGTGGATTTATACAAAAGAAAATCAGCCACCTTAATATAAATTACTAAAGAGACCGAAATGTTGTGCCACAATAAAAGTCTCTAAAATTCCCTTAGCTTAAGTGTTAATGATGCTTATATTTGGTACAAGTCTACCACTAAACCCAAGAATATTGTACCCCAATACTTGTAGGTAAATTAGTTTTGTAGCTTTTCCTTTGACATTTTGCATTTTACTCTTATGTCATCTAGAAGGTTTTAGAGTATTAATGAGTGCCTGTCTACCTCCGGTCCTGTTTGGCTTATTTAATTGGCTGTAAGCCCCATTTTGGCTCTTCAGTCCTTGGCCACAAGGGTCTCACCCAGGGACTAGATGGGCCCAGGGCAGGTAGCCACACCACCCTGGCAACGGATGGGACAAAATGAAAGTTTGGCCATAGATGCTGCCTCTGACAGATCTTGGCCAAAAGGGGGGAATTGTGAACTAAAATAAAATTTTAAAGGCTCACCCCTCCACCGGCTGACTAAATGGACCCCCTTCTGGTCAAAGGAATAACCTAACTAAACTGCCTGCCAGGAGGAAGGAGATCAGACAGGCCTTAGCATGCTCCCCTCCCTTCTTGGGGACATCCTTTGTAACCCATTAACAGGTCTAAGGGTATGCAAGACAAACCTGCAGGCCCTCAATTTACACAACAAATCTATGTCCAGGTGGCTTATCTCTGATAACAGCTCCTTATGTTAAAATGTCCCAAACCTTTAAACAAAACTTCAGCCACAAAAAAGAATGAATGAAATCCTATCATATGTGACAACATGGATGAACCTAGATGAAACTTCAGTGTGCAGCAGAGTTACCTGGAGGGCTTGTTAAAACAAAGAGAGAACTCCCAGATTTCTAAACTTGTCAGACCTAGACGGGTCCAAAAATTTGCACTTCTAACAAGTTCTCAGGTGATGCTGATGCTATAAGTAAAGGGGCTATGCTTTGAGAACTACTGCTCTAGAAGAAAAGAGAAAAAGATGGGAGAAACTGTGTATTTATAGAGACAGCTAATATGATACATGGTGCTTTGTCCCGTACTACCAATAGGACTTTGTGATATATGTGATTTTTTTGCAACAAATTTAATTTCCTAATTTTGTTTAGTTTCAGCCCTTTGGATATAGGTTTCCTGAGCACCTAAAAAAATAAGAAGCCCAGAAGGGTGCTGCTTGACACTTTGTCAAACACATAACTTTAAAAATAAAATTAAATCTCTATTTGATTCTACAGTGTTCAGTTTCTATTTATGTGTTTTAAAATACACTACTCTGTCAGGAGTTCGAGACCAGCCTGAGCAAGAGTGAGACCCCGTCTTTACTAAAAATAGAAAGAAATTAGCTGGACATCTAAAAATATATATAAAAAAATTTGGCCGGGCATGGTGGCGCATGCCTGTAGTCCCAGCTACTCGGGAGGCTGAGGCAGAAGGATTGCTTGAGCCCAGGAATTTGAGGTTGCTGTGAGCTAGGCTGACGCCACGGCACTCTAGCCGGGGGAACAGAGTGAGAATCTGTCTCAAAAAAAAAATAAAAAATAAATAAAATACGTTACTCCATGTAGTGCTGATAATCACCTGGGAGGTAGGCAAGGTAAGAATTTCTATTTGAATTTTACAGGGAAAGACCTGAGACATGCAGGGATTAAACAATTTGTGCAAGAACACACAGCTTGTAACTAACAGAGCCAGAGGCAAATCCAAAGATTCTGATTCCAGAGCTTAATACTGTCTGTACTAAGCCCCACTGACTTTAATGAGATAGTATTGAATTATTTCCCTTCATTCCTATGCAATGTATTCCATTCTCCCCATCTTGTTGTTTAGTTCTTATTGAGCCATAACTCACAGCCATATAAATGTATATAATTAAGCCTTGGTATTCCCAAACTTCTATCAAGGTTGATTTTTGCAACCATCACTTCTAACCTTGATATTTTATGTGTGTCACCAAGCCACCTCCATCCCCAGTGATGATGACATGAAAAATGTATTCTATATAGGACTGGGAATAAATTCTCATATACTTTAAAACCTATCTTGTTATTTTAGTTCTCATTGCTCCATAACTCACAGCCATGAATGTATATAATTGGGCCTTGGTATTCCTAATAGGGTCACTGGGCTAAACCAGATTTTATTAGAGCATTCAACAATCACTTTCAATGGTATTCTGTAGGGAAAAAATTAACAATGACAAAGAAGTATGAGTTTAAAAATAATAATAATAACTGAAGTGATGTGAACAAGATGGCTATCTAGAGATACCTAGCACTCGATCCCCTCCCCACAAGAGAGGGCCAAGGCAATGAATGAACAGCTTAGATTCAACTGGAGTGTCAGAGGGAGAGCGCTGGAGTGGAGGGGGAGTGGAGACTCACCTGTAGTGACTGGAAGTCCAGCAGGGCAGTGTGGAGGCACCCGACCTCTGCAGTCCCGTCTCCCCGCCCAGATCAGAGTCAGGAGGGACTTCCCATTTGGGGGAATAGGTAAGCAGAAGAATCCCACCAGCCCCCGTTACCCCCACAAACACCTACAGTCCTTACAATAGGAGGATCCCATGATTCTCAAAAGCCCTGAGCCCACTTTGGGAAGCTGCGAGGAACTCACACAGCTGCATTGCCCAGGATTAGGAACACAAGGTGTGCACTCCCTACCCCCCAGCTACTCCCCGCCAGCCACGCTGTGGCAGCACAGCATCATCTTGACATCACAGCCACCTCTGGAGTGTGCCCTCTTCTGGGGGGCAGTAGCTACTGCACCTCTCCCGCACTGGGGCTCCATCTCCATTCCACCAAGTCCACTTGGCTGGCTGAACGCCAGCTGTGCAGAGCCTGGCACCAGGATCGGCCGTGACTCTGGTCGTGCACAGCAGGGAAACCAACCTCTGCCACCACACTTTCAGCTGGCAGAACAGTCTGGCGGCCCCACTCTAGGTGAACTCACCCTTGAGCTGTGCAAGGTCAAACCACTGTGTACCCTTCCCCAAACACGAGAGGCCCCAAGCCTTTAAATAGTTGATATGTTCCTAGGATGACGACGTGGCTACGCTTCTTCCACACTCAGGACCTGAGAAACAACCCTGCAGTGTCTCCGTCCTACAGATACCTGGCATGCCCAACAGCCCTGCACTCACAAGCAGGGCCTGAGAAGCATTCCTGTAAACCACCCCTGCAGACACAGCCTCAGACCAGCCAAGCAGCCTCACACCCAGGTCCAAGACCTATAAACCAGCCCTGAGGGCCACCCCCTGCAGTAACACTCCCAAGCGAGCCAAGCAGTTGTGCAGCCATGTCACAGGCCTGAGAAACCGTCCCATGGCCCACTCCTAGCTGACACCCCCCCAGGACAGTTGGGCAGTCTCACATCATGGACCTGAGAAACATCCCTGTGGGCCACCCCTGGTGGGCACACCCCTCAAGTCAGCCGAGAAAATGTGTGATCACATCCTGGGCCTGAGAAATAGCTCTGTGGAGCATCCCCAGAATACATACCTGCCAGGCCAGCTAGGCAGCCATGAAACCATGTCCCAGGCCTGAGAAACAGCCCCATGGGCCACCCACAGCAGACACATAAACAGGCCAGCTGAGCAGTTTTATGCCTGTGTCCCAGGTCCACCTCTCAGTGGACTTGCCTCCAGGATAGCTGAGCAGATGCCTGTGTCCTGGGCATAAGAAACATCCCCACAGGCTGCTCCTGGCAGGCATGCCCCCAGGCCTGCCAAGCAATGGAGCTCCATGCTCCCTGCCAAAGCAATAGTCTCATGGCACCAATCCCAGTGAGCCAAACTGCAAAGTTAGCTAACCCACCATGTGCATGAATATGCCCCCACCTGAGAAATAGCCCAGTGAGCCCACCCCTGCCAAAACTGGGTCACTTCTGCCACAACTCTCTCAGCCTGGGCCACTGAGACACTCACAAACATCACAAGTATGGATTACAGCTAACAAAACTATGTGAAGGCTACACTACTGTATCCAGCTAGAACAAAGGCCAAGGCACCCCCTTCCAAACTAACACCTCAAGACCCATTCATATGAATAATTCTTTCCCTATGAAACCTAATCCATAAAATTAGAAAAGGTGACTTTTCAACCAGATGTGTAGAAATCAATGTTGGCTGGATGCAGTGGCTTGCACCTGTAATCCTAGCACTCTGGAAGGCCGAGGCGAGCGGACTGTTTTTGCTCAGGAGTTCAAGACCAGCCTGAGCAAGGGCAAGACCCTGTCTCTACTTAAAAAAAAAAACAAAAACAGAAAATTAGCTAGACAACTAAAAATATATAGAGAAAAAATTAGCTGGACATGGTGGCACATGCCTGTAGTCCTAGCTACTCGGGATGCTGAGGCAGGAGGATCGCTTGAGCCCAGGAGTTTGAGGTTGCTGTAAGCTAGGCTGACGCCACGGCACTCTAGCCTGGGCAACAGAGACTCTGTCTCAAAAAAAAAAAAAAAAAAAAAAATAGAAATCAATGTAGCGACACATTAAACACAAAATAGTAAGGAAACGTTACACCTCAAAAGGAAAACAACAATTCTCCAGGAACAGACCCAAATCATAAGGAAATATATGTACCAGGAAAAGAATTCAAAATAATAATCTTAAGGAAACTCAGTGATATACTAAAGAACACAAATAGGCTGGGGGTAGTGGCTCACACCTATCATCCTAACACTCTGGGAGGCCAAGGCAGAAGGATTGCTTGAGGTCAGGAGTTTGAGACCAGCCTCAGCAAGAGCGAGACTATGTCTCTACTAAAAATAAAAAGAAATTAGTCTGGCAATTAAAATATAAAAAGAAAAAAAAACATTAGCCAGGTATGGTGACTCACGCCTGTAGTCCCAGCTACTCAGGAGGCTGAGGCAGGAGGATCCCTGGAGCCCAGCAGTTTGAGGTTGCTGTGAGCTAGGCTGATGCAACAACGCTCTAGCCTGGGCAACAGAACAAGACTCTGTCTCAAAATAAAATGATATAAAATAAAATACAAAATAAAACAGGACACAAATAGACAATTAAATGAAATCAGGAAAACAATTCATGATTTGAATGACAAATTCAACAAAGGAAAAGATATAACAAAGAACCAAACAGAAATCTTATAACTGAAGAATTCAATAAATGGTATAAAAAGTATGATCAAGAGATTCAACAACAGACTAGACTAAGCAGAATAAAATATTTCTAAACTTGAAGGTAGGCCTTTTGAAATAACACAGGCAGAAAAAAAATTAAAATACAAGAGAATGAAGAAAGACTACAGGATTTATGAAACACTATTATATTATTGAACACTATGAAGTGAACAAAGACTCATGGGTGTTCCAGAAGGAGAAGAAAAGAAAAGAAGCAAAGAAAGTATATTTCATGAAATAATAGCTGAAAACTTCCCAAGTCTTGGAAGAGAGATGGACATCCAGGTCTGAGAAGTTCAAAGAACCAATAGATTCAACTCAAAAAGGTCTACTCTGAGGATCTCTGTTACTATAGTCAAATTGTCAAAAGTCAAAGACAAAAAGAATTCTAAAAATAGCAAGAGAAAAACACTGGATAACATATAAGGGAACATCCTTTAGATTAATAGCAAATTTCTCAGCAGAAACCTTATAGACTGGGATAAAATAGCATGACATATTCAAAGCATCAAAAGAAAAAATCTATTAGGACTGCAAACTAGTGCAACCTTTGTGGAAAGCAATATGGAGATACCTTAAAGCAACACAAGTAGATCTACTATTTGATCCAGCAATCTCATTACTAGACATCTACCCAAAAGAACAAAGGACACTACAAAAAAGACACCTGCACTTGAATGTTTATAGCAGCACAGTTCACAATTGCAAAGATGTGGAAACAACCCAAGTGCCCATCAGTACATGAGTGGATTAATAAAATGTGGTATATGTATACCATGGAGTATTATTCAGCTATAAGAAACAATGGTGATATAGCACCTCTTGTATTTTCCCGAATAGAGCTGGAACCCATTCTACTAAGTGAAGTATCCCAAGAATGGAAAAATAAGCACCACATGTACTCACCAGCAAATTGGTAGTAACTGATCAACACCTAAGTGGACATATAGAAATAACATTTATCGGACATTGAGCAGAGGAGAAGGAGGAGGAGGGGATGGGTATATACATACATAATGAGTGTGATGTGCATCGTCCAGGGGATGGACAAGCTTGAAGCTCTGACTCCAGGGGTGAAGAGAGGGAAAGACAACACATGTACCCTAAACATTCGTACCTCCATAATATGCTGAAATAAAAAACCAATCTGTCACTCAAGAATATTATACCCAAAAAAGCCATCATTTAGAAAGGAATAAAAAAATCTTTCATAGACAAGCAAAAACTAAGGAATTCATCACCACAGGACTGATCTTATAAGAAATGTTTAAATGAGTCTTATAGCTGGAAGTGAAAAGATGATAATCATTAAAATGAAAAATATCAAACTATAAAACTCACTGGTAGAGCTGATAAATAAAGGAGAAAGAGAAGGGAATCATATCTTATCACTATAGAAAATCACCCAAAGTACAATATTGCACAAATCTTGTCTGAACATAAGAAAGATAAAAAGTAAAAAAATTATGTTATTAAAATAAAAAAAAGAAAGTCACCCAATCACAAAAATAAACAGGAAGAGAGGAAGCAAAGAACAAACAATATACAAAACAACCAGAAAATAATCAAGAAATTAAGAAAGTAAGTCCTCACTTATCAATAATCACTTTAAATGTAAAAGGATTAAATTCCCCATTTAAATGATACAGACTAACTTGCCTCACCTATAAAGACACACATAGACTGAAAATGAAGAGACAGAAAAAGATATTCCACATAAAAAGAATTTGGAGATACCTCAAAGAGCTAAAAATAGAAATACCATTCAACCCAGCAATAGCATTGTTGGGCATCTACCCAAAAGAGCATAAGACATTCTATTATAAAGACATCTGTACCTGAATGTTTATGGCAGCACAATTCACTATTGCAAGGACATGGAAACAACCCAAGTGCCCGTCAATTCATGAGTGGATAATCAAAATTTGGTATATGTTTATAAGGGAATATTACTCAATTCTAAGAAATGACAGCGAGCTAGCACCGCTTATACTATCCTGGATTAAGCTTAAGCCCTTTATCCAAAGTGAGGAGACACAAGATCAGGAAAATGGGCTCCACATGTACTCGCCAACAAACTGGCACTGACTGATTAAAACTATGATGCTCAAATGGTAGTGGTGTTCACCAGGGATTCAGGGATGGGGGTAGACACACATCTTAGGGATGTGGTGATCATTGTGGAGGGGAAGGGCATACCTCTAACCCTTCTTAGGGAGAGGCAAAGATACAATATGTAACCAAAATGTAAAAAAAACCAAAAAACTTTTATCCAGTGTCTTGCAGGTGGGAGGGGGGAGGAGAGGATGGGTAGATGGGTGTATACTTACATAATGAGTGTGCACCACCTGGAGGATGGACAGGCTTGAAGCTCTGATTCGGTGGGGGTAAGGGGGTAGCAAGGACAATATATGTAACCTTAACAATATTTGTACCCCCATAATATGATGAAATAAAAAGAAAAAAAACATAAAAAAGATATTCCACATAAATAGACACCCAAAGCAAGCAAGAGTAGCTATATTTATATCAGATAAAACTGACTTCAAGTCAAAAGATGTAAACAAACACAAAGAAAGGCATTATATAAGTTATTCAACAAGGCCACTATAGCTCTAATACCAAAACCAAAGATGCAACAACAACAAAAAAGAAATCACAGGTCAATATCCCCAATGAACACAGATGCAGAATTCTCAACAAAAATACTAGTATACTGAATCTCACAACACACCATCATCAACAGAGAAAAAATTTTTTTATGAAATTCAACATCCCTTCATGATAAAAACTCTCAATAAGATAGGTATATAAGAAAAGTACCTCAACATAATAAAGGCCATATACAACAAATCCACGGGTAATATCATACTGAATAGGGAAAAGCTCCTCTAAGAAATAGAACAGAACAAGTATGCCCACTCTCAACACTCTTACTCAACCTAGTACTAAAAGTCCTAGCCAGAGCAATCAGGCAAGAAAAAGAAATATAAATGGCATCCAAATTGGAAGGAGGAAGTCAAATAGTCTTTATTTACAGACAACATGATCTTATATATAGACAAACCAAAAGAGACTCTACCAAAAAAGCTTAGAACTAATAAATACAGTACAATTGCAAGATATAAAATCAACATATAAAAATTGGTAGCTTTTCTATACATGAACAACGTACTAGCTGAAAAAGAAAGTAAGGCAATCTTATTTACAATAGCTATCAATAAAGTAAAATAAAATACATAGGAATAAATGTAACCAAAGACCTTTACAAGGAAAAGTATAAAACATTGATGAAAGAAATTGAAAAAGGTACAAACAAATGGCAACATCCTATATTCATGGATCTGAAGAATTAATATTGTTAAAGCGACCATACTACCTAAATAATCTACAGATTCAGTGCAATCCCTATCAAAATACCAATAACATTCTTCACAGAAATTTTTTTAATCCTAAAATTTATATGGAATCAGAAAAGACCCCAAATAGCCAAAGCAATCCTGAGCAAAAAGAACAAAGCTGGAGGTATCACACAACCTAACTTCAAATATACTGTAAAGCTGTAGTAACCAAAACAACATGTTATTGGCATAAAAACAGACATATAGACCCATGGGACAGAACAAAGAACCCAGAAATTAATCCACATATCTATAGGTCACTGATTTTTTACAAAGGTGCCAAGAATACTTTTTGAGGGAAGGGCAGTCTCTGCAGTAAATAATGCACAAAGGATGAGCCTAAACCACCTCTCACTCTATCAAAAGTCAACTCAAAATGAATCAAAGACCTAAAATGATAAAAATATTAGAAGAAAACATAGGGGAAACCCTTCAGGGCATTGATCTGGGAAAAGATTTTATGAGTAAGACCTCAAAAGCACAGGCAACAAAGCAAAATAAACAAATGGAATTATATCAAACTAAAATGTTTCTGTACAGCAAAGGAAACAATCAACAGAATGGTAAGACAACCTACAGAATAAAAGAAAATATTTATAAACTATTCATCTGACAAGGGATTAATATCTAGTATATAGAAGGAACTCAAACATCTCAACAGGAAAAATAAATCTGATTAAAAAATGGATAAATGGACAGGCGCAGTGGCTCACACCTGTAATCCTAGCACTCTGGGAGGCCAAGTCGGAAGGATTGCTTGAGCTCAGGTGTTCAATACCAGCCTGAGCAAGAGTGAGACCCCATCTCTACTAAAAAAGTAGAGAAATTAATTAATTACTAAGAAAGTAATTAATTGGCCAACTAAAAATATATAGAAAAAATTAGCCGGGCATGGTGGCACAAGCCTGTATCCCCGGCTACTCGGGAGGCTGAGGCAGGAGGATAGCTTGAACCTAGGAGTTTGAGATTGCTGTGAGCTAGGCTGACATCACGGCACTCTAGCTGGGGCAACAAGAGTGAGACTCTGTCTCAAATAAATAAATAAATAAATAATGGATAAATGACTTGAACAGACATTTCTGAAAAGAAGACCTACAAATGGACAGCAGGCATATGAATAAATGCTCAGCATCACTAATTATCAGAGAAATGCAAATCAAAACCACTATGAGGTATCATCTCACACCAGTTAGGAGCAGTATTATCAAAAAGACAAAAAAAAAAAAAAATAAATGCCGGCAAGGACACAGAGAAAAGGGAACTCTCATGCACTGTTGGTGGGAATATAAACTTTTAATTGTACAGCCACTATGGAGATCAGTATGAAGCTTCCTCCAAATAGAACTACCATATGATCCAGCAATCTCACTATTGGGCATTTATCCAAAGGAAAGTAAATCAGTATATCAAAGAGACATCTGCACCCCATGTTTATTGCAGAACTATTCACAATAGCCAAGATATGGACAACCACGGTGTCCAACAGCAGATGAATGGATGAAGAAAATGTGTTACATATACATAATGGAATACCATCCATCCTTTAAAAAGAAGGAAATTCTGTCATTCCCAGCAACATGAATAGAACTGGAGGACATTATGTTAAATAAAATAAGCCAGAAACAGAAAGTTAAACACCACATATTCTCATTCATATGTGGAAGCTTAAAAAAGGTCCATCTCAAAGAAGTAAAAGCAGCAAAGAGTATACTGGAAGCTGAGAAGGGTAGGGAGAAGGAAAGGATAGGGAGAGATTTGTTAAAGGATTCAAAATCACAGCTAGATAGGAGGAATAGGTTCTGGTGTTCCACGGTAGGATGACTATAGTTAACAACAATATATTCTATAGTTGTAAATAGCTACAAGGAGGATATTGAATGTTCCCAATGCAAAGAAATGATAAGTGTTTGAGATGACATGATAATTACCCTGATTTGATCACTATACATTATGTGTATCAAAACATCATTATATACCACATAAATATGTACATTTCTTATGTATCAATTTAAAAAATAAAATAAAACCATGGAATTGAAAAACCTAAGGGAATTAGCAAGTGGCAGAAAAATAATCAAAGAATTTGTTGAATAAAAATATGTACATTAGGAAGTTCCTGCTGATAGATCCTGAGTCAACAAATGAAAATTAGATTTAATGTCACAGGAACTCAAGATGGCTGCCTTAAATGCTATGGGAAACCTTATAAAGTCACTATTTTTTTGTAGATCAAAAAACGTTCAAATATTCAACCTAACATGAGAGGATCTGTCCCATCACAGCATCCCTCTGTTCTAAATCTTTTGATGTTGCTCAATTTTCGCTGATATACCTACCAATTCCTCACTCCAGTATGCCCCATAGACACCCAACATTTTAGCCAAATTGGATTGTGCACTATTCTCCAAACTTCCTTTCTTCTGCCTTTTCTTATGCTACAGCCTCTAAAATTTCCTCCCTCTCTCCTGTATCCCTCCTCTGCATGACACACGAGGTTGGAAACTTACTCACAGTACACTCAGATGTGAGAGAAATAAAGCTTGTTGACTTTGTGTCTCACTGATTCAGTGTTCTCATAAGCCCCAACACAGTGGGTAAGTAGGAAAGAGTGTCTACCTAGATTTAGCTGAATCTAGTACAGTTACCTAAATCGCCCCTGTAAGGAACACTTGCTTGTCTCTATATGGAATATAGAATATGGAATATGGAAAACTGAATGTCTGTCTTCTCAAAATGCTCAGTCTCCTGCCTGCCTCTCCAGCTCTTCTCCATAGTGTCATCTTAGTGTATGGCGGGGAGGCAGGGAGTGGCTTGCTGAATCTCACGGTGGAAGTAAAGACTCTGTGGTTCCCGAATGTCTCAGCCTCAAGGGGAGGGAAAAAATGAAAAGGTGGAATTTGCCTTTCCCATAGCCCTCTCTCACTCTCTTCCTTTCCTTTGCATTCTTTACACAAGAACCCTAATCTACCTCTAGATAGATGGATACATCAGATCAAAAAAGAAGATCATGTGCTCAGAGTCTCTTAAAAAGAAGAACATATATTAATATTTACCCTTCTTCCTCACTCCTTCATCACATTTCACCATTGCTATAATTGTATTGTTTGCATTGTTCCAGTGTTTCTTGTATCTCTGAGGAAAGACTCAGCAAGATGAAGAGCCAGGGGAAGGAGTGAGCCAGGCCACTCCAGCAGGGACAGAAGCAGGTGTGACAGGAAGGGGAGGAGAAAAGTGGGAAGTTAGTTGACTAGAAGGTTCCAGAGAAGAAGAAGGGAAAATATTCAACAGAACTAGCCAATCTTAAAAAAAAAAAAAAAAAAAAAAGCAAAAGGAGATTATATATAAAAAATTATAAAAAAAAAAGAAGGGAAAATAGCACATGAAGCAGAATGCTGTCACAGAAAGAGCACATCCTCCAAGAAGCCTCCTCCTCTGTCCTCCGACTTTGTCCTGGACGCCTCTCTTAACGTGCTCCCACTGTGGCACAGGGACGGAAGTTGGACCCCAAGCAGGGAAGCCCAAAGCCTTGGAAATTTTTCCCATGTTCTGCAGGTGACATGGAGACAGCAGGGTAATAGCCCTGAAGGGACAAACTCATGAAGACGTGGGCCACTCGGCAGACAGTGGCTGGCAACCACTGACCAGAAGGGCCTCCCCAATGATTCAGCACTGGGTGACCTTTGAACCTTTGTATGTTCTCGGGGTGAGAAACTTCCAATAATGACTAAGGTTTAATTTCCTGTCAGCAAGTTGGAGATTTTGAGTAAAATGCAATTTGATTTTAAAGGAAATTAAGAAATCTGATATGCTTTGCATACCCGGGTTTGTACACTGAGATCCATTCCCACTATAATAGCTTAGCTTATCTAGAGATAATTTGAACCTGGAGGTGAATCCGTGCTTGCCTTCTTGTAATGTAATTCCTTACACCCTGCCCAGTGGCCAGTCAGCCTGGGCACATGTCTAGGCTGCTCCAATTATCTCATCAAGAATTAATATGAATACAAAAGAGCCATAAACTACACAAGACTTCCCGACCCTTCTCTTTTAAGGTTATGCGTGCTAGGAGATGCATATATTATATACATATGTATGTATGCATATGTATGATATCTATTTTGTATGTATATGGAAAATGATATAACACAATATAATATCTTTCCCATTTACAACAGTGTTGGAAAATTAATTGACCTTATTTTTGAGTAATAAGCATAAGCAACTGATCCCTCTCTCTTCCCCCTCAGCCAAATCAGCAGGTTCCACACGCCTAGACCGTGATTCAGGTTGCTCCACACACATGTTGAACAAATCAGGTTCCCAAGGCCCTAAGCATCCCAAGGCTCTTCACATTCTGACTTTAAACTGCCTTTCCAATTTTATCTTCCACCACCCATGTGCGACACATACACACACATACACACAAAAACAATTCAGCCATACCCAGCAATTTCCCTTTCCTGGGTGTGCCCTTGTCATTTGCACCTTTGTGTCTCTCCTTGGATGTATTCACATGGGTATTTTTCTCATACCTCAAATCTTGGCCAAAATCAAGCTTGTTGTCTGCTCCCACCACTGCCTCCTCCTTCCCCTGCTTCTGCTCATGGGACCAGCTCCCTTCCAGTCACCCAAGTCAGCATCTCTGTCCACTTTCACCCTGAATCTTCCTCAGCACTCAATCCATCCAGTCAGCTCACCCTGTCTTTTGTGTCCATCCCCCTTTCCTGCTCTGGAGCAGGTTTCCTGCGCCTGTACCATCACAGCACTCTCCCACCAAGCTCCCCTTCCATCCAAACTCCCTGGTGGGAACAGACACATAAAGCACTTGAGGGCTATGCATCTCTACTGAATAGCAATCCACTCTTTGTCCCAAATCCCCACAGATTTATTTTCTGGCAAGCTGTAGTAGTGGGCCAAATGCCAACCATCACCCTCTAGAACATGACTGTAACCTGAAGTCCCATTTGGAATCTGTGTCTTCACCAAAGTTCAGCCTATGGCCCAAACTGGCTTGCTGCCGGAGCAAAGAGCAGCTTTTACTTTTTTTTTTTTTTGAGACAGATTCTCACTCTGTTGCTTGGGCGAGAGTGCCATGGCGTCAGCCTAGCTCACGGCAACCTCAGACTCCTGGGCTCAAGCAATCCTCCTTCCCCAGCTTCCCGAGTAGCTGGGACTTACAGGCACATGCCACCGCACCTAGCTAATTTTTTTCTATTTTCAGTTGTTTGGCTAATTTCTTTCTATGTATAGTAGAGACAGGGTCTTGCTCTTGCTCAGGCTGGTCTCGAACTCCTGAGCTCAAGCAATCCGCCCGCCTCGGCCTCCCAAAGTACTAGCATTACAGGCATGAGCCACCGTGCCTGGCCTACATTTTTAAATGGTTGCAAAAAATCAAAAAAAAAGAAAACTACTTTGTGTACAATAAAAATTATAGGAAATTCAAATTTCAGTCTCTATAACAGAGGTTTGTGGGACCAAAATCATGCTCATATGTTTCCCTATCGTCCATGGCTACTTTCACGCTACAATGGCAGAGTTGAGTAGGCACCATGGAGATGTACAGCCAACCAGAAATATTGACTAGTCTTTTACAGAAAAAGTTTGCCAATCTCTGATCTATACTATACTCTTGCCAATCTTGATTATTAAAATTGTTTTTAAAATATTTCTGATGGGAATTTCTATTCATACTTTTTAATTTCATATTTGAACTTTTTCTAGTTTGTGTATGATTTATAATGTACATAATGAATAATTGCACATTATGCACTTCATAAATATACTACATAACAAAGAGTAGGTGCTCAGGCTTACTTTGCACAATCAACAGAGACAGCACAATCAACAGAGACAGCCTAAGTAAGACACATGCAACCACCAGGAAAGTATTGTGAAAACACTAGAATGAGGCAATTTAATCCCAAAACAGCAAAAGATGGAACAAATGTGAGAACTCTACAGGAATCCTCAAGACTCAGAAACAAGTGAAATAATGAGAATTTTTTAAAAAGATAATGTTTGTTTGAAAATGGGCCCTAATGACAATTTTAAATATGGTGGTTTAAGTCCAAGTCCCTATCCTGAAACATCTCAGAGTACTCATATATTTATAAAATATTTACATGAAATGTTTTAGACCAGTGGTTCTTAAATACCAATCCGTAGACCAATACCAAACCTTGATAAATTTTTCACTCCTTTCGCAACAAAATTACAAAAATAAGAAAGATGTAATGGTAATTCCATTACACCAAATATTCGATTAAAAGGGCTATCCTTTTTTTTTTTTCTTAGGAAAAATGAAAAACACTTTCTCTTTCAGTTTGGGAATTTCCAAACACTTTATCTTGAGGAGTTATTATCCTTTAAAAGATAAGATCGCCAAACATGGGTGCAATTTTAAAAAATATTACTTAGCAAAGTAAAAAGTTGGCAACCTTTTATTAGCCTTATTTATTTATTCAGGATTTTTATGTATTATTTTTTGTTTGCTTGTTTGATAGTTTGTTCTCTTGTTTTGCTTTATAATTCATGAAAACCTGGGGGCCCTAGAGTACAATTTACAAACTGCAGGTGCCACTTTGTCCACCAGATGGCAGGGCAGCTCTACACGTAACTTCTTACCGCGCCACTTTCTGCTGCCTCCGCCTGAGCCCTTGGCAGAGAGCGCCAGTTCGTCCTTTAAAAAATATCCTATTTCTTTCCATTAGGATTTTTCCCCAAAGTATATTTTGAGCAGAAGTCTTTTACATCTCAGCCTAGAAATGAATTTCCCCGACAGTGTTGTGTTTTGGCCCTTTTTTATCAAGCATTCGTTATAAATAATCTCTCCTCACAAAACAAAGACCTAACCAAACAGGTCTGAGGTGCAGAAAGGCGGTACGAGGAAAAGGAGGCGGAATTGATCCTGAACGTTTCTCCTTCTCTCTTTTAAATCACTACACAGCTGACGCTCAGCATGTGCGGGGACAAAGACACAGGCAGCGGGACACGCAGGAAAGCGTAGCTGGGCTGGCCCTGAGGAACACGGTTCTTTCAGTGTGGACGACACGGGATTGCCACTTAGGAGACACAAAGGGAAACGCCATGCTGCCACCCGGCGGTGGGGACGGCTTCTCTCTACATTTAAGCGAACAGGACAGTCAGTCCCTTGGTGGCTGGCATCACCGTCTCAAAGAACCGTACACCACACTGCTCCGCTGCGTCCCCCAGTGCCTGTCGCAGGTGTGAGGCCGGAACCAAACAGTCAGGATATTTATTCCCAGACCTCAGCCACGGAACCGCAGTCCGGCCCGGATGCGGGGACGCGCGCACCTGTTCTCCAGACTTGCCATCTCACGGCCCGGTTACTGTCACGACAGACCATTCGGGCACCCAGGAACCAAAGAATTGCCCTAGGGCCCCGCTGTCACTTGGGCAAGAGACTCATCATCACCTTTAATTGGTCAATTTTCCCTAAAATCTCCCATTTCGGAAAACTTGAGTAAATCTGTGATTCTCCCTCAAATGCTTAGCCTCAATGGGAATTTATTGGCTGCATAAAGAAAGTTCCCAATCTTCCTGCCCTCACTTCTTTTTCCTGGCCTCTGGGCCAAGAGCAGAAAGCATACAAAAAGACCCAGAAAAAGTCTGGGTGCAGCACAAGGAAAAATCAAGGCACGGTGTTTCCTCCTTCTTCCTCAGTTTGACCTAAGGAAACTTCTAGAGTACCTGAGTTTAGCTCCAGCCTCCTTTCCTTCCTTCTTTCTTCCCTTCCCCCTTCCCCCTTCCTTCCTTCCTTCCTTCCTTCCTTCCTTCCTTCCTTCCTTCCTTCCTCCTTCCTTCTTTCCTCCTTCCTTCCTTCCTTCCTTCCTCCTTCCTCCTTCCTTCCTTCCTTCCTTCCTTCCTTCCTTCCTTCCTTCCTTCCTTCCTTCCTTCCTTCTTCTTCTTCTTCTTCCTTCCTTCCTTCCTTCCTTCCTTCCTTCCTTCCTTCCTTCCTTCCTTCCTTCCTTCTTTCCTTCCTTCCTCCTTCCTCCTTCCTTCCTTCCTTCCTTCCTTCCTTCCTTCCTTCCTCCCTCCCTCCCTCCCTCCCTCCCTCTTTCCCTCCCTCCTGTGTTTTTCTTCTATTCCCAGAGCACCTCTCTTCTAATGACTTCCCTTGCTAGCTGGGCAACATTATCATACCTGTTTCTGGAACCTTCTTTCTCATCTGTGACGGGAAGATAACACAGCCTCACCAGCGCCCTCTTGTGGGGCTTCATCCTCTGTCTTACCTTTTCTTAAAAACCCCAGTGTTTCCAAATTATGTGCCCTGTTCTTGCATTCCAATCAAACCTCATTTTTCTTCAATCCTAGACTATGTCAGTGTTTAAGAAAGCAGATTACTTGGAGTAATTTACAATAATATGAAAATGAATAATAACAGCCTGTCCCTCCTAGAGTCGTCTAATCCCATCAGAAGTGTAGAAACACGGAGGGTTGGAAGGGGAAGATCCTTAGGGATCAACTGGTGGAAATCTCATATTCTCCAGATGACGCATCTGAATCCTGAAGACATTAAGCAGATGGCCCAGCACAGAGTATTTCATAGAACAGCCCAGACAAGAAGAGGATAGATGCAGGGTACTGACTTCTGCACCGGATTCTTTCCAACATTCCACGCTGCCTTTGGAATTCTATTCCTGTCTCTTGCTCTTGGTTTCTTCCCATTGTCCACCTCTGAACCCATGAGTACATTTTCCTCTCCTCCCCTCCTTCCTAATTATCTCACGTGGGTGGCAGAAAGGCTTCATTCACATTTTCCAGGCTTCGTTGCTTAGAACTCCGGAGGGAATGGTTCCAGTCTCGGCATCCAAGATAATTAAGTGTGGAGTTATTTCGTAACAACAGGTGGAAGAAATTTCTGGAAGAGAGAATTGCATGAGCAAAGGCATGTTGGTGTGGCGTGTGCACATTAGTGCACCTAAGGCCCCGTAAACACAAATTGAAAGGAAACAGAATAGTGGCCTAAGTTTCCAGGTGCAAGAATGGCAAACAACTGACGGTAGGAGAGGAGCAAGAGGAAACAAGGAGGTTGAAAATTGAGCTGCTGGTCAGGCGTGGTGGCTTGCACCTGTAATTCTAGCACTCTGGGAGGTCTGGGGGGGAGGATCACTTGAGTTCAGGAGTTCGAGACCAGCCTGAGCAACAATGAGACCTCGTCTCTACTAAAAATACAAAAATTAGCCGGGCATAGTGGCACACGCATGTAGTCCCAGCTACTTGGGAGGCTGAGGCGGGAGAATTGCTTGAGGCCAGGAATTTGAGGTTGCTGTGAGCTAGGCTGACGCCACGGCACTCATTCTAGCCCAGGCAACACAGTGAGACCTTGTCTCAAAAAAAAAAAAAAAAAAAAAAACAACTTCAAAAAAAAATCAACTGCTGAGTCTAGTAAGCCTATTGTGAAAGACTATCAGAAAATTGTACAGCGGGTGGGAAGAAAGAATCCTTGTGAGGAAGTGGAGAGAATGGTATGACACCACAGACAGCTTTACAAGGCATTGCCTCTCATCACTGGCCCTGGCCTTCCCATTCTCACTGCCCTGGGGAAATTCATAAAACATGAAGGCTCAGGCCTTCCCAGGCCCATTAAGTCAGAATTTCTGTGAGTAAGGCTTAGGCATTGGCAATTTTTATTCCAACATATTATTATGAAAAATTTCAAATCTACAGTTTAGTTGAAAGGATTTTACAGTGAATATGTACGTATCCATCATCTAGAGTCCACCATTATTAATGTTTTTAATTTTTTTTAATTATCATATAGTTACATTGACTTCCTTTGGTGCACAGGCCTTGGAATTTGAACACATGCATATGTGCAGGTAACCACCCCTCAGCCAGGGTACAGAACGGTTCCCTCACCTCAAAGCTTCCTCACACTCTGCTCTTATAGTCACACACCGTCTGCACTTCTAATCCTTGGCAACCACTGATCTATTCTCCATAAATGCAGTTCTGTGTTTTGAGAATGATATATATAGGATTGCACATTATGTAACCTTTTGAGATCGGCTTTTTTTCACCCAGCATAATGTCTTTGAGATTCATCCAAGCTGTTACATGCATCAACAGTTCATTCCTTTTTACTGCGAAGTAGTATTCCTTTGTGTGCATGCATGACAATTTATTCTTTAACCTGTTGAAGGATATGTGGTTTGTTACCAATATTTTACTGTTACAAAGTTACTATAAATATTTGTGCACAGGTTTTGTGTATACATATGTTTTTGTTTCTCCAGGATAAATATCTAGGAGTGAGAATTCTGTGTCATATGGTGAGTGCATATTAATTTACAAGAGATTTCTAAACTTTTTTCCAGAGTAGTGGTACCATTTTTCATTTCTACCAGCAATGTATGGAATTTTCAGATGTCCTCCATCTTTCTCAGCATCTGATATTCTCAGTATTTTAATTTGAGCCTTTCCTGCATGTGTACAGAGGTATCCCACCGTGGTTTTAATTTGCATTTTCTTAATGGCAAATGATGTTGAACATCTTTTCCTGGGCTTATTTGCTATTTATATATCCTCAATGGTGAAGTGTCTGTTTAAGTTTTTCCTCATTTTTAAATTTGGTTGTTTGTCTTACTGATGAGTTTTGGGAGTTTTTTTATATACTCTGTATACAAGTCTTTTGTCAGATATATTAAAATATTTCTCTCTCCCAGTTTTGTTATTCTCTTAGCAAGATCCTTGTTATTTTAAACGGAACATTTAAATTTTATCAACATATAAGTCTCTTTATACACACACACACCTTTATGTCGCAGTTGTGTTATATATTACATCTAATACACTGATAACTCTTTCAGACAATGCTGTAATGTTTGCTTTTAAACATCATATTATAAAGAACTCAAGAGAGATATATTCTCTTATACTTACCCAGATATTTATCATTTCTATTTCTTCTTCGTTCATTTCTGATGATTCAAATGTCTTCCTGGTATTATTTTCTTTTTTGTATAGTGAACTTCCTTTAGCAATTCTCTTAAAGTGGGCCCTCTGGTTCTTAATTTTATGTGTGTGTCTCTGTGTGTCTAAGAATGCCTTTATTTCATATTATACCTGAAAGACATTTTTTGCTGTATTTGGAACTCTGGGTTTATAGTTCTTTCAGCACCTTAAAAGTGTTGAGCCATTTCCATCTGCACTCCATGTTTTCTGATGAGACACCTATAGTTGTTTGAATTATTGTTACTCTGTAGGTAATGTGTCATTTTTCTCTTGCTGCTTTCAGAAATGTTTTTTGTCTGTAGATTTCAGTTTGATCATGCTGTGTCTAGATGTGGATTTCTTTGGGTTTATCCTGTTTGAGGTTCACTGAGCTACTTGAATCTGTAGGTTTACATCGTTCATCAAATTTAGGAAGTTTTCGGCCATTAGTATGTCAAACATTTTTTTAATGTTATGCTTTTCTTCCTCTTCTTCTAAAATGGCAATGACATGAATGTTAGATGTTTGTTTTTGTCCCACAGGCCCCTGAAACTTTATTCTTTCTTTTTTCCATCTTTTTTTCTTTCTGTTGTTCAGATTGGATGATTTCTATTAATCTATCTTTAAGTTCACTGACTCTTTTCTTTGGTATCTCTATTCTGCTATTGAGCCCATCCAGTGTTTTGTGTGTGTGTGTGTTTTAAATCATTTATTGTATTTAAAAATTCTAAAATTTCAGCTTTGCGCAGTGGCAGTATCGTAGCCAATGAGGTTTATCCGAGGCGCGATTATTGCTAATTGAAAACTTTTCCCAATACCCCGCCATGACGACTTGCAATATAGTCGGCATTGGCAATTTTTGACGGTCCCCACGGGGACTGGATTTAAAAAAAAAAAAAAAAAAAAAATTCTAAAATTTCTACTTGGCTCCTCTAAATATCTTCTAATTCTTTGCTGAGGGTTTCTCTATTTTCTTATTCATTTCAAGAGTATTCATGATGGCCAGTTGAAGCAATTTTATAAAAGCTGCTTTAGTCTTTGTCAAATATTCCAACATCTGTGACTTCTCAGAATCTCAGCATTGGCATCTGTTGTCTTTTCCACTGTACGTTGAAATTTTCCTGGTTTTTCTTATGCCAAGTAATTTTGGATTGTATTCTGGACATTTGGGATATTATATTATGAGACTCTGAATACTTTATTATGCTTAAATCCAAAGGAGAATGTTATGTTTAAATCTGATGGAGAATGTTGATATTTTTATTTTTATAGGCAATCAGACTGGTTAGATTCAGGTCACTTTAGTAAACAGTCACATAGTAAACCAGTTTAACAGAATTGCTAAAGCAGTGCCAATTTTTTTTTAAAGATGAAAAATGAAATCATGACTTCTGGTTTTAACATGGTCTAGAATAAAGATGCATTTCCCCCTTTTCTTCTTGGAAATCACCTAAAGGTAACCAACAGAATGTGAAGCAGAAGTGGACACCATTTTGAATAAAAGAAAACCTGAAAATACCTGTGAAAGGTAGAAGGAAGATACTCAGTATACAGCCTTGCGGCTGTTCATCTCTGTCGATTATAGAAACTTAAGTCCGAAAGAACCCACTGAGACACAACACGGGGTTTGGAAGAAAACCTTCTTGGAACAAAATAGTTTGTCCTCCACATAGTTGGTCTTAGAAGAATTCATCTCGTTCAAAGATGATTAATAATTTAAAAGAAGAAAGAACAAGAAACCAATAGATATTCTATTAAGGATACTATAAAAGAAGCTTCCAGATAGACGAACACATGGCAGTTACTGAAGGGTGGAATGCCCAGGGGGGATACAGGCTCTGCACCCCGTAACTCACCCTACACATCTCTTCATCTGTATCCTTGGCAATATCCTTTATAACAAACTGGTAAGCATAGAAAGATACTATAAGAAATAAAGCCAAAAATGGCAAAGCAACAGAAAACACTAATGAGAGGAAAAAAGATCTTATCCTCTTAAATAACTCTTGGGTCAAAGAGAAAACCATAACTAAAATATAAAACACTTTAAAATAATAATGAAAATATTCCATAGAAACAGAAGGAATTATTAATGTCAATAAAAAATAAAAGCAGAAATAAATGAATTAGGAAATGTGGGGAAAATTATAGAATTGATAAATAAACCTAAGACCTGGTTCTTCGAAAAACAACAATAACAAAAAAAAATTTTAGCTAACCTGATTTTTTAAAAATAAATCGACAGCAAACACACAAAATAAGAAATATTACTAGATATCGCGAGAGTTACCTTAAACGTGGTGGAGGGAACTGGGCACCTGCCTCGGACCGGGCAGTGGGGAGGGGTCGCTCCAGAGGCGGTGGCCGACCAGGGCACCCACAGGGAGCCTGCGCCGCGGGCCGGATACTGCGGATCTGCACACCCCGGGGCGACGCCTTAGTGCTCCAGCTGGTGCCCAGAGAGCCCTGCTCCAAACACCTTCCTCCAGGAGCCCGAGAAGCCAAACCAAGACACTGCTGGAGGGAATTCCCATGGAACCAAGTCTAGTGGCAGATTGGTCCATGCTCAAGCCAGTGGGCACCTGGAGGAACAGACACCCCGGACTCTGCTGAAGAACATCCTACTAACTGCCCCAGAATCTTCCATCCTGAAGCCAAAGTCCGCCGTGAAGCCAGTGCCAGCGCCGCAAGTGGTCCAGCTCTCCAGGCGGGAAAGCGGTCGGGGCAGCCCGGAGCTGCAACCTCCTGAGCCTGAGCCCCCCACCCCCACCCCTATCCCCATTCCACCCCCCTCCATGACCCTGGCTCCAGCTTTGCTGGCCCCTGGCAGGAGGAAGCAGAGGCTGAGACTATCGGTGTTTCAGCAGGGAGTGGACCAAGAGCTGCCTGTCTCCCAGGAGCCTCGTGGGAATGCCGATGCCTCGTCTCTCGCCGGCTCCCTCACCCTGACCTTTGCCACACCTCTTCAGCCCCAGTCCGTGCAGAGGCCTGGTTTGGCCCGCAGACCTGCCACGCGCCGAGTCTTTTTGCAGGATGTGCGTGGTGATACTTCCTTGGCTTCTCCAGACACCGTGTTGGAGGAGACCCAGCCCTTCTCCCAGCCCTTGGTGGGCCGCTCCCCTGGTGTGCGTAGCTCCCCGCCCCTCCCCTCTCCCTGGAGGGCTGAGGACACACTGAGAGGGCTGCCCGTCCTCGCAGGGCACGGAGCGGTGGGCATGCCCCACGGAACAACAGCCCCGGGAAGCCAGCTCAGTTTCCGGCAGGAAAGGCAGAGGAGGTCAATGCCCTTGCTCCGGGCTTCCCGAACACCAGCGGTAGTATCCCTGGACATGGAGCAGAGCCCTGACAGCATGGAGTCGGTGAGGAGGCTGAGAAAAGGATGGAAGAAGAAGAAAAAGGCTTGAGCTTGAGTGAAGCGAAGGAGGTGACAGGAGCACTAGGGCCTTGGTGGGTAGAAGAGCCTTTGGGATACATGCAAGTGACAGAAGCAGAGGGACCCCTCTGGGCCGTTGAAGCTGAGGAGCCAGAAGGGTCATCAGAGGGTGAGGAAACCTCTGGTAGGACAGCAAGCCCAGAGTTGGTCTCCAGCACCCCAGAGTTTCTCCAGCCCAAGCAACTTCATCGGCTTCTTGAGCCACCCCCGCCGCCTGGTGCTGCGGTCTTGTCTTCAGAGCCGCTGGAGCCTGTGTGGGCCAGGCTTCACCCTAGGCCCGAGCCACTGGCCCCGGGCCCTGCCAAGATCCCTACAACACCAGACTGAGCCACTATGCAAAACTCTTTAGCTTCTATGCTAAGATGCTTACGGAGAAGAAGGCTCTTGAGATAGTGGAGAAATGCCTAGATAAGTATTCCCAGCATCTTTGCGACGACCTGGAGGCATTTGCTGCCCATGCTGGCCGCAGGACTGTAAAGCCAGAGGACCTGGAGCTGCTGATGGGACGGCAGGTCTTGGTCACCAACCAAGTCTCACTGCATGTGCTTGTGGAAAGGAACCTGCCCCTGGAGTACCGGCAGCTGCTCATCCCCTGTGCATTCAGTGGCTACTCTGTCTTCCCTGCCCAGTGGTGGCCAGGCCTGAATACTTACCCTGTCCCCACCTGGGGCCCCTTGATACCACTTACTATTATTCCAGGTCTTTTCACCATCCCCCCAGCATCAAGAAAGTGTTACACACACACACACACACACACACACACATACACACACACAAAGAATTATTACTAGAGAAAAATTTTCACCCTTACAGAAGAGATTGAAGCCACCATAGAGACTACTTTGCTCAAGACTATGCATATAATTTGGGGAAGTTATATGAAATGGTTGACTTCTTGGAAAAAGATTAATTACCTAAACCAGCCTCACAAGAAATGGAAAATTGAACAGATCAATTACTGTTGAAGGACTGGAACATTTTTTTAATGTGCAAACTCTAGACCCGGAGATTTGCCAGAGGAATTCATCAAGCATTTAGAGAAGTCATTGGCTACTGTGTAAAAGTGATATGAAGAAATAGATGTATGAGCATATTACTTAGAGATAGGAATGTAAATAACAGAAAAAGCAGATGAAAGAGCTCCATGGGCTGCCGCCCTGGAGCAGGACTCTGGAGGGAGGAGAGATAGGAACAAGAGCTGGTCTCTTTTTTCTTCTTTTTCAAGTTGGGACTGGTCTTTTTGACATAAGCTTTTCAGAATTCTTTGATTTTTAACTATGGACATGCACTACTTTGCTAAATATAAAAAATAATTAAATGTTTTAAAGGGTTCATTTGAAATAGGACAAGGGGTCAGGAAATCTATTATTCTGGGAGCCAAATGAAATGCCTGGGGAGGTCAGGTCTCCGCAGCCTCAGATCGAGCTGGCTCTCAGGGAGTGAGCAAATGCCTGAGCTCCCACAAACACTCCCCTTTGCTTAGAATATCAACTGCGCTGGGCTTTGAAGCCCTTCTGACAGCCGTAATGTGGTCTCCATTCTTCTCTCCTATAGACTCCCTGCTGAGCCTGGTTAACATGATCTCTTTCTGCACATAATTCACCTACTGCCCCAGAGTGTCTGAATAATGCCTCTTTCTAAAATACCCTCCATGCCAATAGCATTTCCCCCATAACTTTGGATATAACAGTATCCATAAGACGCTTTACCTAGGTGACTTCACTTTGTGATGTCACCTGCCTTATCCCACTTCTTAGCTTCTTAAGACTTACTTACAGGCACGTTGATGCCTTGTTGATAAGTTTAGCACCTGGTAGAATGCTAGGCAGCTAGCTGATAGTCGGCAAGTGTTTGTTAAATTTTTTCTTCAATAAATATTTTTCTCATGTGTTTAGTCCCTCCAACTAGGCTGGCAGGGCAGCTCAAGCATAGTCACCCTTTTCTTCTGTTCATCTTATCCATAAAGTCACTCTGACTAACTTACTTGGGTAGGATAGTGAGTAAACCAAAATACTAAAACTCTGGCCCTTCTGAGACTGCCTAGTGTGTCTCTGCTTCATTTTTTCCCTCAAACTATGAGCTACAAAACAATGTCATCTCTTGAAAGGTTAGTAGGTGTTTTGTAAAAAAGAAAAAGCATTTTGTCGTAGGCAGTTTTTAAAGTGACCCCACTAATGCCCACCTCTGGTATTCATATACTGCATAATCTCTTATCATTGAGCGTGATTTTCATTTATTGATTGACACCTAATGAATAGAATATGGCATATAGGATATGATATACAAGATTGGGTTATAAAAACACAATGTCTTAAAATAATAAAGTCAAAATACTCACTTCTTAATTTCAAAGCTTAGCATAAAGCTACAATAATCAAAACGGTGTAGTACTTGCATAAAGACAGACATACTGGCCAAATAGAATAGAGAGTCAGAAATAAACCCTCACATATATGGTCAAATTATTTTCATTTTCAAAAAGGATGCCAAAACTATTCCATGAGTAAACAACAGTCTCTTCAATAAATGGTGCCCAGAAAACTGAATATTCACATGCAAAACAATGAAGTCGAACCCTTACTCTATATGAAAAAATTAACCTCAAAATTATCAAAGACTTAAACATAAGAGCTAAAACTATAAAGTTCCTAGAAGAGAACATAAGGAAAAAGCTTCATAATGTTAGATTTGGCAATTATTTCTTGGAAATAACACCAAAAGCATAGGCAACAACAACAAAAAAACTAGATAAATTAGACTCCATCAAAATTAAAAAGCTCTGTGCAGCAAAGGGCATTATCAAGAGAGTAAAAAGGCAACCCACAGAATGGGAGATGTGAATAGATATTTCTCCAAAGAAGATATATAAATGGCCAAGAAACATATGAAGAGATGTTCAGTATCAATAATCATTAGGGAAATGCAAATTAAAATCACAATAAAATGCCACCTCACATTCATTAGGATGCCTATTTAAAAAAAAAAACAAAAAAACCAAAAAATGTGCATAGAGGGAAGTAAATCTCAAAGGAAATCAAGCAGAGGGGAGGGAGAAGGAGGGTATGGATGAAAACCTACCTAACAGGTACAGTAAACACTATCTGGGTGACGGGCACACTTTAAACCCTGATTTGAGAGTTACAAAAGCAATCCATGTAAGGAAAAACATCTGTACCCCCATAGTACTTTAAAATAAAATATAAAGATAGAAAAGAGCAAGTTTGATGATGATGTGGAGAAGAAATTGGAACTTTAGTTCACTGTTGGTGGGAATGTAAAATGGTGTAGCCACTATGGAAAACAGTGTGATGGTTCCTCAAAAACTTAAAAACATAATTACCATATGATTAAACAATTCCACTTTTAGGCCGGGCGCGGTGGGTCATGCCTATAATCCTAGCACTCTGGGAGGCCGAGGCAGGCGGATGGCTCGAGGTCAGGAGTTCGAAACCAGCCTGAGCAAGAGAGAGACTCCATCTCTACTATAAATAGAAAGAAATTAATTGGCCAACTAATATATATAGAAAGAATTAGCCAGGCATGGTGGCGCATGCCTGTAGTCCCAGCTACTCAGGAGGCTGAGGCAGCAGGATCGCTTGAGCCCAGGAGTTTGAGGTTGCTGTGAGCTAGGCTGACGCCACGGCACTCACTCTAGCCTGGGCAACAGAGTGAGACTCTGTCTCAAAAAAAACAAAAAAACAATTCCACTTTTAAGCATATACCCAAAAGTATTGATTTTGAACTCCTGCCCCCAAAAGTATTGAAAACAGGGACTCAAACAGGTATTTGTACAACCATGTTCATAGCAGCATTATTCACAAGTACTAAAATGAGAAACCAACCCAAGTGCCCATTGATAGATGAATAGATGAACAAAAGGTGGTCTATCTGTACAATGGAACGTTATTCAGCCTTTAAAAGGGAGGACATTCTGATGCATATTACCACATGGATGAACCTCAAAGACATTATGCTAAGTGATGTAAGCCAAACACAAAAAGACGAACACTGTGTGATTCTTTATGAGGTACCTTGGGAAGTCAAATTCATAGAGACAGAAAATAGAACGGTGGTTGCCAGCTGCTGTGGGGAGGAGGAATGGGAAGTTATTATTGAACAAGTACAGAGTTTTAGTTTTGAAAGATGAGAAAGATTTGGACTTGAATGGTGGTGATGGTTGCACAACAATGTGAACATACTTTAAGCCACCAAATTATACACTCAAAAATAGTTAAAATGGTAAATTTTATGTTACATATATTTTCCCACAATAAAAAAATAATTATTTTTTTTTTTGAGACAGAGTCTCACTTTGTTGCCCAGGCTAGAGTGAGTGCCGTGGCATCAGCCTAGCTCACAGCAACCTCAAATTCCTGGGCTCAAGTAATCCTTCTGCCTCAGCCTCCCGAGTAGCTGGGACTACAGGCATGCACCACCATGCCCGGCTAATTTTTTCTCTATATAATAGTTGGCCAATTATTTCTTTCTATTTATAGTAGAGACAGGGTCTTGCTCTTGCTCAGGCTGGTTTCGAACCCCCTGACCTTGAGTAATCTGCCCGCCTCGGCCTCCCAGAGTGCTAGGATTATAGGCGTGAGCCACCGCGCCTGGCCAAAAAAATAATTTTTGAAGACACTGTGTTGTATCTTGAATTTTTTCCCCCTACCCTTCACCTCACGTCTCTCTCTCTCTCTCTCTCTCTCTCTCTCTCTCTCTCTCTCTCTCTCTCTCTCTCTCTCTCTCTCTCGGCGAGACCAGCTGGCATGTGTGGGGCAGCTGTGGAGACTGCAAGGACCCCAGATCTGCTAACAGCAACTACATGAGTGAGCTTGGAGGTGGATCTTCTAAGGCCTGTCAGCCACCAGGAGAGTGAGTTTAGACACAAGTTCTCCCAGACAGGGCCCTTCAGTGACCACTCCCCGGCCAACACCTTGCTTTCAGCCTTGTGGGAGACCCTAAGACAAAACCACCTGACTAAGCCACGCCCAGACTCCCGACCCACACAAATTGTGAGAGAGTAAGTGTTTGTTGTTTTCAGCTGTCAGGTTGTAGGGTAATTTCTTAGAGCAATAGGCAGCCAATATAGGTACTGTGGTCAAATACATTTGGGAAATGTTCTAAACTATATACCTCTTTTGTAGATTCCCAAAGGACACTGATATTAAAAAAAAAAAGTCTGAAGCCCTTCTGCGAAGACTACCTATTAAAATTCTTTTATTCCAGCATTACTTAAATTCACTGGACCGTGGAACTCTCTTGTTATAGAATACCTATTAACATTTCACAATATAATGTTCTTCCAAGAAACATAATCGGGAAAAAATATAAGTATACATTTAGTTTGTATCCAACTTGTAAATTCTTTCTGATTAGTATATCATTTTGGAAACCAGAAGAGAGGGGTATTATGTAGGAATCATTCGCCTACAAATAACAGAAAACCTAAATTTTAAGGATTAAATAAATACGGGTTTATTTTTCTGACTTAAGAGGAAATCTGAAGGTGGGCAGCTGCTGGTGCTGGCTCAGGAGCCTGATGAATTCAGGGTCAGAGTCTCTGTCATCCTTGCTCTTTCTCTCACACTTGATGTCTTTGGGAAGAAGGATGCACCAGCTTCAGGCATAATAACAATTGTCAGTCAAGAAGAAGACACAGAACAGGGTGAAATCACTTCTGTCTTGTTATCGCAAAGAGCAAACACCTTCCAGGGAAGGCTTCCCTTTATACGTTATTGCTCAGAACTGGATTACCTGGCCACTTGGAAAAGTGAGTCTGGGGCTAGGCATACTTCTTCCTTGAATGAAAATGGGATTTATTACCAGGAAAGAAGGGGTAAATGGATATTGAGTAGGCAAATAATTGGGTCTATGGTGGAGAGTTCTAGGAGTAGCAGGAGAAATCCACCCCTTACTCCCAGAAGGACAATTCCAGGTTCATGTGTACTTGAATTGTATGTGCTCATAAAATAGTTAAACTACCAAACAGTGAGGAAGCAGAAATTAAAATGTTTAAGCCCAGCTGTGGCAGAGAGATAGATATTTGAGAGGGGGACATAGAAGGCAAAGGGTTTATCATTGTAGCATGAAAATCTCTCAGGAATCGCTCAGCTAGGAAGTTCTTCTTTCCCTGCCAAAATGCAAACATTCTGAATATATCCTCACTTAACAACCTCAGAGGGTATTAACATGAAGCTGGAACAAACCTATTTGCATCTAAACAGAGTAAGCAATCAGAAGAACAGAAACTGCTAGGGAAATGCAAATCCAGGTGGTGAACGGGGAGCAGTTTCAGGATGAATAACCAAGAATTCTTTTGCTACTAGTATGTTAGAGTGATGATAAAAGGGAGATGGGTACTGCTGGAGCACACAGAAGATAATCAGAGAATGACCACAAAAGGAGAGGTAGGATGGGAGGGACTAAAACAAATCAAAACAGATATTTTCCAGGCATTCCTGATCAAGAGTTTCATGAATGAAACGGATACGAATGAATGGTAAGCAGGTATGGGCCAGAATCAGTTCATCTATCATTGCAATTGTTGTGTCTAATAATAATTATTGAGCACATTCTATGGCCAGAATGAGAATTGCTTTGTTTACTTATATTATCTTTATTCTCACAGTAATTTTGCACATGAGTTACTATTTTTCACCAATACTCAAATGAAAAGAATAACATTCAGAAAGGTTTAGAAACTTTCCCAAATCTATATTGATAGTAAGTGGCTGATGCAGGATTTTGACTAAAATCTGTATGTCACCAAAGCCCAAGGGCATCTTTGGTCACTACAACACAGGCAATCTCTATCCATAATATTTTCTTATTTGCAGTTTATTCAATAGATTTTAACTGTTTAGTAAATCTAGTAAAATCTAGTCTTTAACACTTCACTAACTATATAATCAGTTTACTTTTTAATTGAAAAGAACCTAGTGGCATAAGAACTTATTAGAGACCCAGCCAGGCGAGGTGACTCACGCCTGTAATCCTAGCACTTTAGGAGGCCGAGATGGGCAGATCGCTCAAGGTCAGGAGTTTGAAACCACCCTGAGCAAGAGCAAGACCCCATCTCTACTAAAAATGGAAAGAAAATTAATTGGCCAACTAAAATATATAGAAAAAATTAACCAGGCATGGTTGGGCATACCTGTAGTCCCAGCTACTCAGGAGGCTGAGGCAGTAGAATTGCTTGAACCCAGGAGTCTGCGGTTGCTGTGAGCTAGGCTGACACCACAGCACTCTAGCCCAGGCAACAGAGTGAGACCCTGTCTCAAAAAAAAAGCAACTTATTACAGACCCTACCCTAAGTGCAATCCTAAAGAACCTTAGATTTTTGTTGGATGATTGACAGATCATGCATTGCTTTGGTCTGAATGTATGTGTCCCCTCCCCCAAATTCAATTGCCGAAATCCAAACTTCCAAGGCAATGGTATCAGAAGGTAGATTTGGCAGGTGATTAGGTCATGGTGGTAGAGTCCTTGTGAACAGGATTAGTGCCCTTATAAAAGACAGCTGCCTTCCCCCTCCATCATGGGAGGACACAGCAAAAAGGCTTCATCTATGAATGAGGAAACAGGTCTTCACCAGTCTTTGAATCTGCTGGTGCCTTGATCTCGGACTTCTCAGCTCCCAGAACTCTGTGAAATAAATTTCCATTGTTTATAAGCTACCCAGTTTATGGTAACTTGTTGTTGCAGCCCAAGAACACTAAGACACCCATCATCTGGCTACCAGGACCCATGACCAAAATTTTGATAGCTGTGGCTCTGAGAATCCTGGGATGAGTTAAGGCCAAAACCATTTTGTCCGAGGAGTTATGATATTGTGTTGGTACAACAGACCATGGACGTTAGGTAAGATTTCTGTTTCAGCCTGAATCACATAGAAAGGGGGCCTGTAGCATGACTCAAAGCATCAATAAAAAAGAAAAAAAAGAGAGAGAAAAGTAATTTGAAGAAAAAAATAAATAAATAGGCCTGTTTCTCATCTCAGTGAATAACAAACTTGCTGCCCACTGAAATCATCCGGGATCTTTAGGAAACTCTGGTGACTGACACACACCCCAGACATTCTGATCTTATGAGGATGAGGTGCAGCCTGGACACTGGGGTTTCTAAAAGCTCACAGGGTGATTCTGGCATGCAGCAAGCTGGGGGCTACTGAACTGTGCAGTTCTCCTTCTCAGGCATGACCCATGGGTGCCCACCTGGAACACAGCCTTTTGATTGGCAGATCTGAGCCAGGCCAATCCCTTCAGAACAGAGCCTTTGTGGTCCCTTTTGCTAGTGTCTAATCCACATTATCATTCTGGAAGGAATATAAAAACAAGTAGTATTAAGTTAAAACTAGAAAGTACCCTGAGCTGCCTAGCAAAAGAAAAGAAAAAAAAAAGGAATTAAACTCATGATTATATTAGCCTGTCAAGTACAATGTTAAAGCCAATATCTTATACATACAGGAAATGTTGACTTCAATCAAACCTTTATCATCCTTTTTAATAGCTGCTCTTCTGGAAGGCAACAGTGGAATCTACACTCTAAAAGTGATCCATGTATATCCCAGAAAGGTGAAAACCTTATCGTACGGTCATATGGTCAGTCTATGGTAAACCCGGAACCGAAAGAACTCAGGTGTCCTATGAAAATGCTTAAGCAAGTCAAAATTGCCATCAAAATTCTACTAAAATTATTATTGCATTAATATAACTCATGACTACCACTGATATTTACAGTACTAATTTCCTTTGGCTGCAACACTGCCCATAAATAAGAAAACGATGGTGACTTCTAGATAGCCTCTCTCCATAGAGGAATGCTCGTATTAACCTTCTCCATCTCTGTCATACTCCCTAGAGGATCTGACTAGATTTCCTGATGATGATACCATGAGCTTTTCACTGAAAAGTGATGCATTAGCCTGAGTGACTGTGTGGTCCCTGAGAACAGCCACAAAAGCATCCAAGGTCATTTGATTTCAAGCACAGTCGGCCACCCAGAAGGAAGAAACCTGCTGAGTTTTCCTAAGTTCCTAAACAGTGATGGACAACCTGGTGTAGAGGAAATTAGGGTTCCCAAGCTTGAACCCCAGATCTGGCTCCCCACTATCAAGCAGTGTGGTCTCCGCCTGCCAGGCCAGCTCCCCATCTGGAAAAGGAGGGCCGTGGGCTGAATGATCTCGAAGGGCCCTTCCAGCTCTCAGATTCATGGATTTCATAATCCAACTCACAGAACAGCAATGCAACTAGCTGCAGCGCCAGGCAGGCGTGGAAATTTGCAGCTCCCTGGAGTTCCATAACCTTAACTGAATAAGCTTCTTGGAGCGGACTGGAAGTGGTGAGAATTATATGCTTCATTTGTTGACAAAGAAATCTACATGTGAACAGAGAGGTGGTGTAATTACAGAAAAACCAGAAGTCCAGATTTTCCAAGATATTTCAAATGCTAACTGCTTAGTCCTCCCCATTAAGTACATCTTAGTTGTCAAACTATGGTCCCTGATAGTTGGACAAGAAAGTGTACTCTCCATTAATGTAAATCTTTTAGACCTGTACAAAACTCATCTTTGACTTCCAACAGAGGGATGTGCACATTTCTTGTTCTTTAGTATTATTTTGCAGAGATGAGACTTCTATGTATTTTGTCTCAAGAAATGCTACTTTGGCCGGGTGTGATGGCTTACACCTGTAACCCTAGCACTCTGGGAGGCTGAGGTGGGAGGATTGCTCAAGGTCAGGGGTTCGAGACCAGCCTGAGCAAGAGTGACACCCCATCTCTACTAAAAATAGAAAGAAATTAATTGGCCAACTAAAAACATACAGAAAAAATTAGCCAGGCATGGTGGCACATGCCTGTAGTCCCAGCTACTCGGGAGGCTGAGGCAGAAGGATTGCTTGAGCCCAGGAGTTTGAGGTTACTGTGAGCTAGGCTGATGCCATGGCACTCACTCTAGCCTGGGCAACAGAGTGAGACTCTGTCTCAGAAAAAAAAAGAAAAAAGAAAAAAAGAGTCCAGTCGCAGTGGCTCACACCTGTAATCCTAGCACTCTGGGAGGCTGAGGTGGGCGGATTGCTCAAGGTCAGGAGTTCGAAACCAGCCTGAGCAAGAGCGAGACCACGTCTCTAATATAAATAGAAAGAAATTAATTGGCCAGCTAATATATAGAAAAAATTAGCTGAGTATGGTGGCGCATGCCTGTAGTCCCAGCTACTCGAGAGGCTGAGGCAGCAGGATTGTTTGAGCTCAGGAGTTTGAGGTTGCTGTGAGCTAGGCTGATGCCACGGCACTCACTCTAGCCTGGGCAACAAAGCGAGACTCTGTCTCAAAAAAAAGAAAAAAAGAAATGCTACATTATAGGGCACTTTCACATGTATTATCTCCATTTATGGATTCAGGGTCCTTATTCATCAACCCTTCGGGGAAGTTAAATACTTTGCTGGTAAATGTCAGAGCCTCTGCTGACTCAACTCTGGTCTTCCACCTCATTTCTTGTTCAACTTTTGTTTGGAACAATAACAGTTTCCACCCTGAGGAAATTGAGCTACCACTTGATTTCAGGTCTGGGATTTACCAGGCATAAAACACACTTACTAGTATGAAACAAGGATCAAATACTGGCTCACGGTTAGAGTCAATGGCTATAGATTGCACTAGAAGGTTCAGAGTCGACTCAGGACCCAGCAAGCAGGGGCAATGCACAAATAAGCTCTGGGCCCACAGACACTGACTTTTATGAAACTCTAAAATTTTGTTATGCAACTAAACATGGCTACCGATGGTAGAAGCCAGGTATCGAGTTGGAAGCAGCAATCTTTCAGACTGACTCAAATGGCATGGGTCTATACTCTTGCTACTCAAGTGTGATCCAGCAGCATGGGTGTCACCTGAGAGCTTGGTAAAATGCAGACTCTCCACTCCACCCCAGATGCTCTTAATCAGAATCTAACAAAGGCGTCAGGTGGTTCATGTGCCCACAATAGCTTGAGAGCACTTCTCTGAACTCCCCTCCACCCATCCTTGAGGTTCCACAAGCAATGGTTTTATACATGCAACCTCCTCTGCGTGTTAGTAAGTGGGGAAGGTAGCATAAGCCCATAGCTGGTGCCCTGGACATCAAGTTTACACATTCACAGGTCCACAAAAGCAATTCCAACTGTGGAGTATCCCGCACTGTGTGAGGTGCACGGAAGTCACTTAGAAAGTAACTTGTTGGCCCATTTTATAGGAAGAGTAATGCAATTACCAGACCTTCTCACTTTCCTCAAGTGGAACTTGAGAAGATGAGAGGTGAGCTTTCAAAAGCTGATGCCACTAACCGTTCTTCTCATTGCCTGTGCAGAGTAGGGAGCAGGTTTTCTCCCTCCACCCTCCACTGGCATTTCTCTGTCTCTCCCTGCCCCCCGCCTCCTTATTTCTCTCCCTTACCCAGTGTCCCCTGCCACCCCCAACACACCCACACGCACAAAGTTACGCTTTCAAAGTTGAAGAAATGTGAAGATTCATCTCTTCTGATCAGGGCCCAGGAGAGAAGTTTCTGCAGAGACATTTGCATTAATTACCACATTAATTTTTTGTCCCAGCGAAAGCTCAGCAAACCTGAAAGCCTTCCTGCAGGCAAACACCTGCGAGGCCTGGCAGTGGCCTGGGGGCTCTGAGTTAGTGAGGTGGCAATGAGTGCGCTGGAGAGGAGCCCGCTGATGGCTTCCGCACAGGTGTTCAGCATAATAGGGTGTTAATTGGGTAACAGGTGGCAGCACAGAGGGTGCAGTGAGCAGCAGGTTAGGTGACTGCCATAACCTAATTTTAAATAGAGTGGAATTTTCCTTCTCTTTACTTCGGTCTGGACTTAGAAACCTCAGTCGCAATAGAGCGGAACAGTGTATCATCATTTATGCCAATTAAAATTAATGATACTTTCTAAGCACCCAGCACTGAGCTAAGTGCATTATCTGCTTTATCCCTAATCTTTAAAGAAATTCTGTAGAAGAGGTATGAGAATCTTGGTTTTAAGAATGCAGACGCCAAGGCTCAGAACAAGATAAATAACTGCTCAAGAGCACACAGCTGGTAGGTAGCAGTGCTAGCGTTCTCTATCACCAAATAGTCTATGCATAAATCCACTGCACTGTACTATCTCTCTACAGCTGTTTTGTTGTTCTTACGTGAAACAAGAAGCTTCTTGGTCACCTGCATCTGGAGTGTTGTCCTCCAGATCAATCAAACTGATTGATGAAAGTCTAGAAACCACATGAGAACTGGCTAAATCAGGGATGGGCAAACTACCACCTAAATCCAGGCCCACTGCTGTTTTGGTAAATAAAGTTTGATTAGAACATATCTATGTATTTAAATGTTATCTGTCACTACTTTCATGCTACACTTGTAAAAGTGAGTAGTTGCAACAGAGACTATCAGGCCATTTACAGAGAAAGATTGCCCACTGCAGAGATGCATAAATCATTGCCCCTGAGCCTAATTGCAGAGCCTCTACTCAATGCTGCCAACAAAACTGGGGATGTTTTGCCTGAAACAGAGAAAACTCAAGGGCATATACTTGGCATGATGTGGAAATGGATTTGTTTGCAGACCAATGGGTAGAAATTTCCAGGCCTTGTTTCTTGGCCCAACCTAAAGAGTTGTCTGTTCCTAATATTATGAGTTAACTTATAAGGTAATAAGCTCTCCATCACTTTAAGTGTTCACATAGTCAAATAAGCACCCACCAGAAATGTCATAGAGGTTGTCCTTCATGGTATCTGCGTTCCTTTACAACTCCTATGATCTCATGACTGTGAATATCAGTAGGACTAATGAGCCATGAGAACTCTGCACTCTAGTCTACTAGGGTAAGTTCGTTATTCCTCCCCCCACACACACATAGATTAGTAATACTTAAGTTATTAAGTGTCATTAAAGAATAAGCTATTGCAACTTGAGCAGAATTTCAGATAACTGAAGTTTGACATATGGTCAAGATGTATTTATCTTTAACCACCTTTTTTTCCCCAAATTCAACTATAAAAAATTATTTTCAAAGCCAAAAGGGTATGGCTGCTATCAAAAACAAGATGAATTGGTTTATCCATTCAATAAATATCCATCGAGTGCTATAGTGTACAGGGCGAGAACTGCAGCAGCTGAAGACACAGGCCTGGGACTCCTGGTCCAGAAATAGGCAGAGGTGGCTGGGAATCCCAGCCCTGTGGGATAACAAGGAGAGCCAGGCTCAGCAGAAAAAGGGAGCTGGAAAATCTGTGACCACCACCTGGAGCTACGGTTTTTGTTAAAGGTACCTGTGGTCAGGCCAGAGAAAAAAAGGGAGGCTGAGAGAGAGGCTGAAAGGGAGGCTGAGAGGGAGGCACACATGGAACCTGGGCCAGGGCCTCGCTGGACCTGAGAAAATTCTCCATTAGCACCAGCAGGGCGAAGCCTGAGCTGTGAGGACGGGACCCAGTATCTAAGCCAGAGGCTGCTAGGGAACGATTGGAGCTAGTTGCAAAACTACCATACAGGGACAAATGACAGCAAACAGCGGGAGAGGGAACTCTCACTCAGAAACCCGCATTTCAAATCACTCTAAGACTGTTTTACTATATACACTTTGTGGAAAGTGAATTCAACTTCCGAATATTGATTTTTCGGGACTGTTTTTCAAAGCACATGAGGAAAATGAACAGTAAGAATAAAGAGCTGGCCAGGCGCAGTGGCTCATGTCTGTAATCCTAGCACTCTGGGAGGCTGAGACGGGCAGATCGATCAAGGTCAGGAGTTCGAAACCAGCCTGAGCAAGAGCGAGACCCCCCCCATCTCTACTATAAATAGAAAGAAATTAATTGGCCAACTAAAAATACATACAAAAAAAATCAGCCGGGCATGGTGGTGCATGCCTGTAGTCTCAGCTACTTGGGAGGCTGAGACAGTAGGATCGCTTGAGCCCAGGAGTTTGAGGTTGCTGTGAGCTAGGCTGACGCCACGGCACTCACTCTAGCCTGGGCAACAAAGCAAGACTCTGTCTCAAAAAAAAAAAGAATAAAGAGCCAAGAAAATTGATCCTAATAAAATGTAAACAATAGAATAAACCCAACATGATTTTTAAGTAAGTACACCTAAAGCTTCAAAAAGACAATAGATAGAATAACAATACTTAACTTTTAAAAAAGAAATTATGAAACAAAAACAAAAATGAAGCTCATCCCTTTGTAGTAGAGAAAGAAAAAAAAGAGATAACAGCTTTTGTATCTTTCCTGATGTTTCTTCCCGTTCCTCAAAAAGGTTTTGTCTCCCTTTGGTTGCATTCCTACCTTCCTAGGAGGATACTACCAGGCCAGACCCATTAGGTATTGTAATGCCAAGTAGGAAAAAGTAGATTAAGCAGACAAGAAGAATGAGGATCTGTTAGGGGCCAAAGCTGGGGGTAGAATATGAAAGGGGTGGGGGCCTGTCTGAGGACAGCTGTGTGCAGTTAGAAGACATTTTTTGCTGCAATCTACATATTCATCACCGTGTAGGGTAAGATACTTTGGTTCTTTTAAAACCATTTTAGTTGCTGCAGCGTATCTTTGGATCACAGAACTTCCTTGATAACTAGGATTATGGCATTATATGCGTATATAACTTAAACTTAGTTATTTTTTAATTCATTTGGTAGAGATCTTTCTAGAGTGTATTACTTATGTTTCTATTTTCTTGAACTAAATAAATAGTAATTTAACTTCTCTTCCTGACTATATCAGAAGTGTTTCCCCATAAACACAATCCACTTAAATGTTTGAAACAAGATGTTGGAATCAACAGGCCTAAAGGTGGTTCCATTCTCTCCTGAAGGAGAAAGGAAAGGACACAGTCTTTCTGAAATCTACCTTCTGGCTATTTTACATTGCTTTCTTCTGAGTTCACAGCTATGCCATAAATACTTGAGAATGCTAGAAATCCAAATTGGAGGAGTGAACCATTACTGTGATGTGAGAACCTGAGTGCGAATTGTTGGTTGGAACTGGAAAAGCTTCATCCTGCCCTAGTGTTGGCAAAGGAGACACAGGCAACATTACAGAAAGGAGGAAGTTCCCCTGAACAATCTCCCTCAAATCCTCTTCAGATCACAGCAGAAGCTCAACTGTGGACTAGGCTTTTTCCTCTGGAAAGGGGTGCAGATTGGTGTTGTAGGGTGGAGCTAGGGGCCATTATGCTGACCCCAGAGAGTTCCTGGGCGTACACACAGGGTACCAATGGGATACTAGGCAGAGTCATGTCATCCATCCATGGAGCCAAGGAGAACCGACAGCAGAGCCCTGCCCTAAACCCACCTTCTTTTATCTCATCCTCCCCACGAAAATTCAATTTATTTTTTATTTCTCTTCTTTCTTTAATAATAAAAATTATATTTTCTCTTTTCATTTCTTTTTATTTGGATCCAGTCTGTATGCAGAAAATTCAATTTATCAACATTTACTATGTGCTAGTCAGTTTCCTAGGCACTGGAAGAATATGAAGTTGAAAAAAAAAAAATCCTTCTCCCAAAGTGAGTGGAGGAATACAGAGAGAAGTGAGCAGAAGACTAAAGCGTAAGGCAGGGTGAGAGCAGTGTAGAGATAAAGCAACCTGCTTTGGAAACACAGTAGAAACAACCCATTTTTAATAGAGGACCAAAGGAGTCTCACAGAGGAGGTGGAATTTGAGCTTGATCCTGAGGGATGGGAAAGATTTTGATTCCCAGCAAAGGTAGGGAAAGGCATGAAGACCTGAGGGAGCGGCATGAAGAGAAGCCTAGGGGTGTGGAACTCAAGGGCGTGCCCATGACAGTCATCTGCAGGCTGCAACCTGTGGTGGACGAAAGATGCAGAGATGGAGGGTGAGTCATGTGGGGCATGTTACACCCCAGCGGATCCTGAATTTAGTCCGAAGGAATTTGAAATGACTCTGCAGACAATAGAGTGCACGGCCAGCCTTTATGGAGGAGAGACGTATCCTCTGTTCTGGGAGCCCAGCTGTGTGGACTGTGCACACAGGAGGGGACGGCTGGAGCTGTGTACATAAACGAGGAGATCCTCACAAGAGGCAGTGCTGTAAAATACCAAAAACTTCTCTCTGCCTTTTCTTTTCTTTTTTTTTTTTTTTTTTGAGACAGAGTCTCACTTTGTTGTCCAGGCTAGAGTGAGTGCCGTGGCATCAGCCTAGCTCACAGCAACCTCAAACTCCTGGGCTTGAGTGATCCTTCTGCCTCAGCCTCCCGAGTAGCTGGGACTACAGGCATGCGCCACCATGCCCGGCTAATTTTTTATATATATATCAGTTGGCCAATTAATTTCTTTCTATTTATAGTAGAGACGGGGTCTCGCTCTTGCTCAGGCTGGTTTTGAACTCCTGACCTTGAGCAATCCGCCCGCCTCGGCCTCCCAAGAGCTAGGATTACAGGCGTGAGCCACAGCGCCCGGCCTCTCTGCCTTTTCTGTTAGGTGAAAGCTCTTGAAAGAGCCTCCACCTTACTGTGAAGGAATAAGCAAGTGCAGTATATGGAGCCACAGTCTTGGCAAAGACTGGCCCAGGCCCGCTTGCCCATGTTGGACTTTGCTCCATTAATTCCTGGCCCTTCACTGCCTGGAAGGGAGTTTGCCCCACTGCACCGTAACCAGCTCTGTTGATCTCTGCGGGCCATCTCCGTGGGTGCACAGCACTCAGAACAGTGTCTCACGCCCAACCAGCACTATATAAGCAACTGTTGTGTCTGGCTGCACTCTGGGCCTCCTAGTCCCACCTGTGCAAGCTGTACGTGAGAGCCCCAGTCCTTGGCTGCAGGCTGCAACGTTCCAGCAAGTTCCCAGTCTAAGCCAAATAGACCCCCATCTAGGCCAAGAGTTCCAACCTGACAAGGTGATTTGGGCTCAGGGGACCCCAATGGCTGGTTTTTCTTGCATTAAAATAGGTTTCCAGATTGGGCACAGTGACTCACACCTGAGATCCTAGCACTCTGGAAGGCCAAGGCTAGTGGATCACTCAAGGTCAGGAGTTTGAAACTAACCTGAGCAAGAGTGAGACCCCATCTTTACTAAAATTAGAAAGAAATTAATTGACCAACTAAAAATATATAGAAAAAATTACCCAGGCATGGTGGCACATGCCTGTAGTCCCAGCTACTCGGGAGGCTGAGGCAGGAGGATCACTTGAGTCCAGGAGTTTCAGGTTGCTGGAGGTAGGCTGATGCCAGAGCACTCTAGCCCAGGCAACAGAGTGAGACTCTGACTCAACAAAACAAAACAAAACAAAAACTAGGTTTTCAGTAACCCCATAGATATAGCAGTACATGAAGGTCTTTCAAGTCAGAAAGAGCCAACAGGTTGTCCAAGTAGTTTCTAGAGTTTCTTGGCTTCACAGCTCAGCATTTCTTTCCTGCATGGGGCTAGGTGTTTCTGTCTTCATTCTTCACCCCATAGTCAGAGTGATTTTCTAAAATGCAAATGCCTCCATGACATCCATATTAGTTATTGATTCTTGTGTAATAAATGACCCCAAACTAACAGCTGAAAACAATAACAATAACCTATTATTATTATTTCTCAGGGAGCTGGCAGTTGGCTGGGCTCAGCTAGGCAGTTCTGATGCAGGGCCTCACCATGGGTGCAGCCAGGCAGTAGCCAAGGCTGGGGTTGTCTGACACCTTGCTCACTCCTGTGACTGGTACCCAGACTGGGAAGACTCAAACAGCTGGGGGATCCTCAGGCAGCTTTCTCTCTTTATGTGGTCTCTACTCGTGGGACCTCCAGTGTGGCAGCTTTGAGACAGCCAGACCTCTTACATAGCGACCCAGAGCTCCCAAAGGAAGAGCCCCTATAGACAGCCAGTCTGAAGCTATATTGCCTTTTCTAGCCTAGCCTTGGAAATGATTCCGTGTCTTTTCCACCACTTTCTATTTCATAGAGCTGACTCACTAACTCTGGCCCACGTTCAAGAGGAGGAGAATTAGACTTTACCTTTTGCAAGGAAGAGTGTCATAGACTTTGCAGACACATTTCAAAACTATGACACTATCCCTCTGCCTAACATCTTTCCATTGTCCCCATGCCTTCAGATGAAATTCAAGCCCCTTTGCAGGCTTTCAAAATCCATTCTGTCCTTTCTTTTTTTTATTATTTTTTTTTGTGCTTTTTTTGTTTGTTTGTTTTTTGTGGTTTTTTTGTTTTTTTGTGGTTTTTTTTGAGACATAGTCTCACTCTGTTGCCCAGGCTAGAGTGCCATGGTGTCAGCCTAGCTCACAGCAACCTCAAACTCCTGGGCTCAAGCAATCCTTCTGCCTCAGCCTCCCTTGTAGCTGGGACTACAGGCACGCGCCACCATGCCCGGCTAATTTTTTCTATTTTTAGTAGACACAGGGTCTCACTCTTGCTCAGGCTGGTCTTCAACCCCTGAGCTCAAACCATCCACCCGCCTCGGCCTCCCAGAGTGCTAGGATCACAGGCATGAGCCACCGAGCCCGGCCATTCTGTCCTTTCTGATCTGGGTCCCGTCTGGCCATCTGGACTGCAGGCTCGTCCATCATTCCATGCCCCTCGTTCTTGACTCCTCATCCCTAAGATCCAGCCATGTCAAGAGTCTTCAAAAATTCTGCCCTGGGCCAGGTACGGTGGCTCACGCCTATAATCCTAGCACTCTTGGAGGCCAAGGCGGGTGGATTGCTTGAGGTCAGTAGTTCGAAACCAGCCTGAGCAAGAGCAAGACCCCGTCTCTACTATAAATAGAAAGAAATTAATTGGCCAGCTAATATATATAGAAAAAATTGGCTGGGCATGGTGGCGCATGCCTGTAGTCCCAGCTACTCGGGAGGCTGAGGCAGGAGGATCGCTTGAGCCCAGGAGTTTGAGGTTGCTGTGAGCTAGGCTGATGCCACGGTACTCACTCTAGCCTGGGCAACAAAGTGAGACTCTGTCTCAAAAAAAAAAAAAAAAATTCTGCCCTGGCACCTAGAATTCAGACTTATATCTGTATATTCATCCTTATATATGAAAAAATCTTTCTGGAAGCTGCTTAAACACATTGTATCTATAGTAGTGTTTAATCTGGGTTCCCCAGAAAACAGATCCTGGTCCTTCATTTGTGAGGTCTAAGTCTAGGGCAGAAAAATGAAGAAAAAGGAAAACAAGAAAGACATGGAAAGATTGAAGGCAATGTGCTACTCTTCTGGCTGCAGCTCACGGCATGACGCCAAGGGACACGCTAGGTCTTTGCAGGTGTGCCCAGTTGGCTCATGGGATAGCTTCAGAAAGGCCCCGTAGAGAGGATGGCAGGGGAATGGGTCCGCCCTGTCCCTCCCACTGCCTGCTTCCTGTTGGTAGAAGTTCGCCTCACAGGGAGCCGATGTACCCCCACTTTTAAGTTGCGTCCTATTATCCTGTGGTGGCCATTTAGGTTGCCCAACCCCATACCCTGTGGTGTGGTGTTTCTTTCAATTCCAGAAGTACAGAGAAGAGCTGAACATTCTAAGTGAGTTTCTGGCCAAAAAGTGTGGGGCAGGGCATGGGGGGTCGGGTATTCCAGGCAGGGATGAATCCGAAGAATCCGACAGCCTACAGTCACCACACCCCCGGGGCAGGCAGGGCAGGATGGGAAGCTGGCAGTGGTGACCAAATCAGAAAAGATGCCAAAAACGTGTGACATATACAGTTACAGGGCACTACAAAGTGCACCATCGAACAGCATGCCTCACACTGTTTGGTGAAAGGACCAATTTACAATGTTTTCCTATCTATCACACTGGTACTCTTGTAGCATACTATAAAAATGAAAATTTTTTTTGAAAACTGACAAAATACATTCTGAGCAGCACAACTACAGAACGTATGAGTCACTCTTGGTGGGGGCAGGAGGATGTTTTATGGCCAAATGAATTCGAGACACAGCGTTTGCCTGCTGTCTCCTCCTCTCTGAGAGCCTCTGTGTGTCCTAGTTTCTAAGAGACTCTGCAGTGAAGAAGCTGGTTCCCTTGTTTAAGCCAGAGTGTATACAATGTGTTCGATCTTAGAACACATTTCTCACAAACAAAAAAAAAAAAAAATCCAGTAAATGTTATGGATTTTCGCACCGGTAAACTGAAGGTACTGGTTTCTTAGGTACATTTCAGGAAACAATTCAATCAACCTACATATCAATATTAAGCAAAGTAGATGGTGCCCAATACTGCCGGGCAGTGTGGTCATTATAGTCTTGAAAGAGAGATAAAAGCATTATGTATGAAACATTTTAACTAGTACAGGATAACATATAGCCAAGGACTAATGAAAATGGCACAGGGTTTAAGTGCCCTAAAAAGATTTAAAAGACAATAGAAAAAAATTGAAAATTTTATCCAAGATCTTCCCATCTAAAAAGCATGAGAGGCCGGGCGCGGTGGCTCACGCCTGTAATCCTAGCTCTCTGGGAGGCCGAGGCGGGCGGATTGCTCGAGGTCAGGAGTTCGAAACCAGCCTGAGCAAGAGCGAGACCCCGTCTCTACTATAAATAGAAAGAAATTAATTGGCCAACTAACATATATAGAAAAAATTAGCCGGGCATGGTGGCGTATGCCTGTAGTCCCAGCTACTTGGGAGGCTGAGGCAGAAGGATTGCTTGAGCCAGGAGTTTGAGGTTGCTGTGAGCTAGGCTGACGCCATGGCACTCACTCTAGCCTAGGCAACAAAGTGAGACTCTGTCTCAAAAAAAAAAAAAATAAAAAAAAATAAAAAAATAAAAAGCATGAGATGGGTGGTGTCAAAGGTAAAACAAAACTCAGTAAAATATTTCATCAAGGTTTATTCTGAGCCAATATGAGGATCATGGCCCAGGGAAAACACAAACCCAAGAAGCCTTGAGCAAATGATCATGAGTTGGTCAGATCATAGTTTGGTTTTATACATTTTAGGGAGGCGGGTGTTACAGGCAAAGACAAACATCAGTACACGGAAGGTATACATTGGTTTGTCCTGAAAAGGCAGGATATCTTGAAGCGGGGACTTAACATGTCTTAAGTACATTCAGAGATTCTTTAATTTGCAATTGATTAAATCAACAAAGTTTCGTCTAAAATCTCGGAGTTAGCAGAAAGGAATGTTTAAGTTAAGATAAAGATGCAATGTTCGAGTCAGGTTGGCAGAGCAAGCCACAGTATACTGGGTCAAAATGACCTGGTTAGCAAGACTGAAGGTCTGTAGGCATGACTTAACTCTTACCTGGCCGTAGGTCCTGTTTATAATTTAGTATCTTATTGCCACAAAGAGTTTGTTTTGTCAGTCTTTCGATCTCTGTTTTAACATTAATGCTGGTCAATTATTGTGTCTAAGCTCCAAAAGAAAGGGCATATAATTAGGCATGTCCTACTCTCCCTCATGTCATGGCCAGGAACTTATTATTATTATTATTATTATTTTTGAGACAGAGTCTCACTTTGTTGCCCAGGCTAGAGTGAGTGCCGTGGCGTCAGCCTAGCTCACAGCAACCTCAAACTCCTGGGCTCAAGCAATCCTTCTGCCTCAGCCTCCCGAGTAGCTGGGACTACAGGCATGCACCACCATGCCCGGCTAATTTTTTCTGTATATATTAGTTGGCCGATTAATTTCTTTCTATTTATAGTAGAGACAGGGTCTTGCTCTTGCTTAGGCTGGTTTCAAACTCTTGACCTTGAGCAATCCACCCGCCTCGGCCTCCCAGAGTGCTAGGATTACAGGCATGAGCCACCGCACCTGGCCCAGAAACTTAGTTTTTAAGGTCCCCTTTTAAGGGTCCTAGGGTCCCCTTTGCCAAGAAGGGGTCTGTTCAGTCGGAAGAGGGCTAAGGATTTTATTTTTAGTTTACAGTGGGAGTGTAAATTAGTACCGACATTTTGGAAAACTATATGCAAGCTCCCCAAAAACTAAAAATAGAATATCATATGATCCAGCAATCCTACTTCTGAGTATTTATGTAAAAGATTTGAAATCAGTTTGTTGAGATTTCTGCACTCCCATGTTCATTACAGCACTATTCACAATAGCCAAGTTATGGAATCAATCTAAGTGCCCATCAACACATGAATGGATAAAGAAAAAGTGGTACATATACACAGTGGAATACCATTCAGGCTTTAAAAAGAAGGAAATTCTGTCATTCCCAACAGCATGGATTGGAGAACATTATGCTAAATGAAATAAGCCAGGCACAAAAAGGCAAATACCACATGTTCTGAATTATTTGTGGAATGTAAAACAATCAAACTCAAAGAAGTGGAGAATAGAGTGGTGATTATAGAGGCTGATGGAAGTGGGGAACCAGGTGATGATGGCCAAGGGTACAAACTCTCAGGTACACAACAGTAATAAGGTAGCTTTCATTTTTTGAGATTTATTGCACAGTATAATGAATATAGTTAAAAACAGTATATTATACATTTCAAAATGGCTAGAAGAGTAAATTTCTAATGTTCTTACCACACAAAAATATGATAAGTATTTAAGGTGATGGATATGTTAATTAGCTTTATTTAATTATTCCACAGTATATTTGTAAATCATAACATCACTCTGTACCCCACAAATATATACAACTATAAATTGTCAGTTTACAATAAAATTTTCCTTAAAATGTAAATAAATTAATTAAAGGCACCAGAAGCAAACAACAGAATTCTACAAATGTTTACCAGACAATTCCAATTGAGTAAACTATTCTAGAACATTAAAAAAGAAAGTTTCCAAATTCTTTTTATGGAGTCATTCTATATTGATACCACACTTAATAAATATATTATAATATAAAAACTTACAGACTAATTTGTGAATATGAATACAAAAGACCTAAATAAAAAGTATCAATAAATATAATTTAGGAACTTGTCAGAAAATAATTTACCAGGACCAAATAGGATTTAAACCTGGAAAGAATGGCTAAATATTAAGAAATCTAGTTATTCAATTTACCAACTTAGCCTACTAATTAATCAAAGTAAAAAAATAAATAAAATTATATATCCAGATACGCTATAAAATCTTTTGATGAAATTAAATATCCTTTCTCAATTTTAAAAAAATTATTTGTTAATAAAGTATAGCCATGCCTATCTACATCTATATATATCTTTTTAGCTATAGAAATTCTAAACCAAAGCCTGGTATCGAGCTTAATGGTGAAGCGCTATAAACAGTTCAATTAAAGTCACAAAGTAGACAAGTTTTTTTTTATTATCATTTCTTCAACTTAACATATTTCTGGATACTCGACAAGGCGGATAGACAAAAGAAATACATATTTGGAAGGAAAAAAGCAAAATTATTTTTCGCAGGTACTATGATTAAGTGGGCAACTATAAAACTATTAGAAGCAATAAAAGAATTCAGTGAGCTGACTATGTAACAAAATATAGATTTTGTAATAATAAATGTCTAAAAATAGACTCCTTGAATAATATTAATAAGAATAGCTTTATTACACATAAACAAGAACATATTTTTTCCTACTAACCAACATGTTTTTTCCCTACTAAATAAAAATCATATTTCACCCTACACAGGCTAAAAATTTAGTCTGCCGCATTTTCACGGATGCTGGCAGAGGACATGAGACTCCTGAGTTCCAGACAAAGGACATGCACAGTAATCACAGTAGTCAGACTATCAGCATTTTCTTTTGACAATTCCCTGAGCTGTAAGGGCAAAAAAGGGCCAAGTGACATCTGCACATGCTTTAGGTGGCATTACTGGAGAAAAACCCTGAGTTAGGGAATCTGAATATTTTATTTTATTTTTATTATTTTTTTTGAATATTTTATACTAGACATTAAGCATGCATGCCCTTGGCTCCAGAGGAAGACACTATCTTTTAAGGCTATTTGCTATGCAAGCACTCTTGAAAAAATAATCTAGAACAAAGGCAAAAGCACAAGATATGTAGAAAGATGAGTGAAAAACCCTGGAGAATTGTCTCCCAATACTATTTATAGAAAACTTTAAATGGCTGGGCGCTGTGGCTCACACCTGTAACCCTAGCACTCTGGGAGGCCGAGGCAGGTGGATTGCTCAAGGTCAGGAGTTTGAGACCAGCCTGAGCAAGAGCGAGACCCCATCTCTACTAAAAATAGAAAGAAATTAATTGGCCAACTAAAATATATATATATAAAAAATTATCTGGGCATGGTGGCACATGCCTGTAGTCCCAGCTACTTGGGAGGCTGAGGGAGGAGGATCGCTTGAGCCCAAGAGTTTGAGGTTGCTGTGAGCTAGGCTGATGCCACGGCACTCTAGCCGGGGCAAGAGAGTGAGACTCTGTCTCAAAAAAAAAAAAAAAAAAAAGAAAGAAAGAAAACTTTAAATGCTACTTAGGGATATAAATGAAGATTACATAAATTGAAAGATCTACCCATATTCTTGGATAATACCACCAAATATATGAAAAGTCAAATTACTCTTAAATTAATCTACAAATTTAATGCTATCCCAATTAAAACACCAACAGGTGGAGCAACAAACACTCTCATTCATTGCTGGTAGAAATAGAAAATGGTACAGCTACTTTGGAAAACAGTTTGGCAGTTTCTTAGAAACCTAAACATAGCCTTACCATATGATCCAATCAGCATGCTGCTAGGTATTTACCCAAACGAGTTGAAAACTTATGTTCACACAAAAACCTAAACACAAATATTTATAGGTGCTTTATTTATAATTGCCAAAACTTAGAAGCAACAAAGATGTTCTTCAGTAGATGAAGGGATAAAGTGTGGTACATTCATATAATGGAATATTATTCAGCAATAAAAACAAATGAGCAGCCGGGCGTGGTGGCTCACGCCTGTAATCCTAGCACTTTGGGAGGCCGAGGCGGGCGGATTGCTCAAGGTCAGGAGTTCGAAACCAGCCTGAGCGAGACCCCGTCTCTACCAAAAATAGAAATAAATTAATTGACCAACTAAAAGTATATATACAAAAAATTAGCCGGGCATGGTGGCGCATGCCTGTAGTCCCAGCTACTCGGGAGGCTGAGGCAGTAGGATCGCTGAGCCCAGGAGATTGAGGTTGCTGTGAGCCAGGCTGACGCCACGGCACTCACTCTAGCCTGGACAACAAAGTGAGACTCTGTCTCAAAAAAAAAAAAAACAAAAAAAACAAAAAAAACAAATGAGCTATCAAGCCACAGAAGCACATGGAGGAGACGTAAATTCGAATTGCTAAGTGAAACACATCGGTATGCAAAGGCTACATACTGTATGATTCCAACTCTCTGACATTCTAGAAAAGGCAAAACTATAGAGATAGTAGTAAGATCAGCTGTTGCCAGGGGGCTGGTGAAGAACCAGGGAGAGAGAAATAGGTGAAGCACAGAGGATTTTCAGGCCAGTGAAATATGTATTCTGCATGCTATCGTAATGATGGATACCCGACATTATGCATTTGTCAAAACCCATAGCATGTACAACACAAAGAGTTAGCCTTAATGTACAGTACAATCTTTAGTTAATAATAATGTATCAATACTGGTTCATCAATTTTAACAAATGCACCTACCAATCCAAGATGTTAAAAATGGGTAAAACTATGGGGTAGGGAGGTGGAAGTGTATAGAAACCTTGTACTTTCTGCTCAATTTTTCTGTAGTTTTCTAAAACTATTCTAAAACAATAGAGTTTGTTAATCTGAAAATTTGAATGAATAAATAAATAATTTAAAATATCAACAGGGATTTTTGTTAATATAAGACAATCTAATTCTAAAGCACATGTGAAAAAATATACATAAAAGAATAATCAAAAAACCCTGAGAGGGCCGGGCGCTGTGGCTCACGCCTGTAATCCTAGCTCTTGGGAGGCCGAGGCGGGCGGATTGCTCAAGGTCAGGAGTTCAAAACCAGCCTGAGCAAGAGCGAGACCCCGTCTCTACTATAAATAGAAAGAAATTAATTGGCCAACTGATATATATATAAAAAATTAGCCGGGCATGGTGGCGCATGCCTGTAGTCCCAGCTACCCGGGAGGCTGAGGCAGAAGGATCACTCGAGCCTAGGAGTTTGAGGTTGCTGTGAGCTAGGCTGACGCCACAGCACTCACTCTAGCCTAGGCAAGAAAGCGAGACTCTGTCTCAAAAAAAAAAAAAAAAAAAAAAAACCCTGAGAGGCCAGGTGCGGTGGCTCACGTCTGTAATCCTAGTTCTCTGGGAGGCTGAGGTGGGCGGATTGTTTGAGTTCAGGAGTTCGAAATCAACCTGAACAAGAGCAAGACCCCGTCTCTACTATAAATAGAAAGAAATTAATTGGACAACTAATATATATATGTATAAAAAAATTAGCCAGGCATGGTGGCGCATGCCTGTAGTCCCAGCTACTTGGGAGGCTGAGGCAGAAGGATTGCTTGAGCCCAGGAGTTTGAGGTTGCAGTGAGCTATGATGACATCACTGCACTCTAGTCTGGGCAGCAGAGCGAGACGTTGTCTCAAAAAAAAAAAAAAAACAAAAACAAGAACTTGTTATAGTGATTGACTGTAAGAAATGGTGGGCCAGTACTCAGAGATAAAAGACTCACCTATGTCTTTTCACTATGTGCATTTATTACTTAGAGAAAGGGGGTGAGGGGAGAGAGAGAAGAGTGAGGGCAGAGGCAAGCTTCCTACAGTCTGGAATGGTTTGGGGAGGTTTCCTGGAGGTGAATTCAAACTGTTTAGAAGAATGGGAAAATCAGAGCAAGCATGGATGAATTTGAGCTGTACATCCTGAGACATAGGCATCAGCTAACTAAGCATCAGATAACTTCAAAACACAGACAAGCAGCCCCCAGTCCCAAGGAGCCCTGTGCACATGTGGGCTGAGCCTCCAGGTTCTGAGATGGGGGTGGGGCAGAGGGAAGAAAACTTTCCCTCTATGTGTGTCTCATCGAATGGGAAAAAAAAAATGACAGGGCTTTAAGGGTTGTTTCAAGAGGCAGCTTAGGGTAATGGAAAGATCACTGATTTGGCAGTTAGTAGAAGCTCCTGAGGTGGGACTTGGCAATGCCATGCTAAAATGAGAGACGTCCTTTCCTCACCGTGTTACTTTCCAAGACCTAGGGTTCCAAGACCCCCATCCTCCAAATAGTTTCAGAGTTTAGGATAAAACTGTTCTTCCCACGTTGCTTCACCTGAGGCCCTGTCCTCCCATCCCATCTGCTCCTGGGATATGGAACCCAAGGGGTAGGGTGAGGACCAGGGTCCTCTGTGTCACTTCAGTGGACCTTGACCACAGGAGGGATGATGTCCCCATGCTGAAAAGAGACTGCGTCACTCCTTCCCCAGGACCCTGGAGCAGCACACATTAGTCTTCATAAAGGTCATATATCTGAGCACCATCCACCTCCTACCTCAAGCAGAAACGTGCTTCTGGTCTCTTCCTGACTCTGGAGAACCTCCACTGAGACTCTGTGGCCTAAAGGTTGATGACCTTTGGTTGGTTTGGCTCAAAATCACTAACTGGAGCCTTCCACTCTTGCCACCTTAGACGAGCTTCTTCTCCTGCTCATCAGCTTCCCACTGTAACTGGGCCCTGGCTCCCAGCTGGAGAGAGTAGTTGTCTGCCTCTTTGCAGATTGCTGCCTTCCAGCACCAAGCTTTCCAGAAATTCCACCCTAAGTTACAGTGTACAATGGTGCCGGGCTTTGGAAAGGCCACACATGGTTTAGACATCCCTCTTTCACTAGCAAAGGTGACCTGCCACTCTCTGTACTACATTTATTCCTATTTTGCTGCAGGAAGCTAGAGGCTGCTCTTCCTTTTTCCAAAGTCCCAGCCCTTCTCGAAACACTTCACTAAGCGCATCCCTAGTAAGAACCTGCTGGAAGGGAGCCTGCTCCACTGCCCCATTTCTACCACTTTCTGAAACACAGAGAAGGCAAAGAGGAATTGTAAACATACTCTCACAGTCACAGACCTCCAACAGAGTGAGACTCTGAAGCCAGTGAACTTAAGGGTCATTCCCTGAGAAATACGGGCAGAGAAACATTCCAAGCTAGTGTCATTCTTTTGTGATGTTGGCAGATCTCTCAGTTGAAACGAAACAAAAAAATTCCAAATACTTTTTAGCATCATAATAAGGACAATTATTTAAGGACATACAGAGCTTTGCTAATGGGGGAAATATTCTTTCCCAGATATGGATTCGGGTGGTACTATCTCTAGACAAACCTTATGTTTGTCTTTGAGAGATGTTCTTATTTGACAGGTCAACTAGTAAAGGAATCGACCATAACAATTCTCCTTGGAGGGAAGATTGGAAATCAATTGGGCACCAACATTCACTGCTAGTCGTAGCACCCAAGTTCATCCTCTCCCTAGAATATGCAGTGTTGGGCAGACTTCAGTTCATTGCCTGTCTGGTGGAAGCCCAGAGTGACACAGAGATTGCAGGACTCAGGAGGGAACCAGGGAGTAAGACTCCTTCCTCTGAAATGGAGTGAGCTTTCCCTAATGGATCCTGTGTCACCTGGTTCTAATCCCAGGCACGATGACAGATCACGGCACCAGGATTCATATGGAACCCAAACAAAATACCAACATTTGTTTTCTAAACTCTGTAAGGGATCAACTAGAAAAATCAGGGCCCAATAAAATACCTCTAACTTTTCCTCATTGCCTAACACAGCTCTTTGAATACAATACACATAGGCAATACATATTTGCTATGCATTTCAACTAAATGGCTTCCATTATCACTGAACATTAATTTATCTGGTTTTATCCTTGTAGCAGATTTCCTCAGTTAAAAGTCCTGAAAAACTCTTTGAAAATGTAAACATCATTAAAATTTCATCCTATGGTTTTCAACTCCCGAGGTCAATAGTGCCAGTATTTTTCATCTCTGTTCAAGTACAAATTAGCTCTTAGATCAGATGGCTGTTGCAGCCCTGTGCTCTTCTTTTCCAGAATAATCGTTTCACTGTGCTTGGAATCAGCACGGCGGCTGTCGGAAGGGGAGGATGCAGGGAAAAGCTGTGAGGAGGCTTTGTGGGTTGGCAGATGCTATGGTTTTCCTCTCGGTGCAGCAGTTGTGTTGAGCTATACATTTTTGCAGACACATTCCTTTGGCAAACAGACTGCTCATTTTGATTTATACTTCCAACAGACTGGTGCCATTATGTGCCAGCAGGGAGAGGGGTGTTTCTCCAGGGACGGGAATCCAAGGCTGACCACTCTCATCAGAGCCAGCCCCTACGGGGTGCAGGCCCCAGGGGAAACCACAAGGGGTCGCCTCTCTGCACAGGTGAAATCTGTGTGTGACAGTATAGGGGCTAGAAGGCTGCCGGCTAGAAGGCTGCTGGCGAGAATGGCTGGAGCTGTGAAAAGGAGAGGCGATTGTAAACTGACTAAGCCACTTCAGCCTCGCACAACTCCTAGGTCCATTTTGAAGTTTAAAAAAGGTGAAATTCGGCCGGGCGCGGTGGCTCAAGCCTGTAATCCTAGCACTCTGGGAGGCCGAGGCGGGCGGATTGCTCAAGGTCAGGAGTTCGAAACCAGCCTGAGCAAGAGCAAGACCCCCGTCTCTACTATAAATAGAAAGAAATTAATTGGCCAACTAATATATATATATAAAAAAATTAGCCGGGCATGGTGGTGCATGCCTGTAGTCCCAGCTACTCGGGAGGCTGAGGCAGCAGGATTGCTTGAGCCCAGGAGTTTGAGGTTGCTGTGAGCTAGGCTGACGCCACGGCACTCACTCTAGCCTGGGCAACAAAGTGAGACTCTGTCTCAAAAAAAAAAAAAAAAAAGGTGAAATTTAGCTGCTCCCTTGCAACCTTGCTACCAGATCAAAATGAAAATAAGCCTCAAGTCAAATACATACAAAAGGCCCAGTGTGGTGGCTCATGCCCGTAATTCCAGCGCTTTGGGAGGCTGAGGCAGGAGGATTGTTTGAGGCCAGGAGTTTTAGACTACACTGGACAACATAGCAAGACCCCAGCTCTTCAAAAAATCAAAAGAATTAGCTGGGTGTGGTGGTGCATGCCTGTACCAGCTACTCAGGAGGCTAAGGCAGGAGGATTGCTTAAGCCTAGGAGTTCAAGGCTGCAGTGAGCTACGGTCACACCACTGCACTCCAGCCTGAGTGACAGAGCAAGACCCTGCCTCTAAAAAATATATAAATAAATAAATAGCAAATATATACAAAAATTTCTTAAGCAGTTTTTATCAAACTGGTAGAGAACAGTTCATATAACTTGTTATGTAAACACAATGAACTCCCAGCTCTTCAAATATTCTGCAAGGGAGGCAGGCACAGCATTCCAAGGGAAGGATTCTGTTACCCTAAGGGTCAATATTGGGCAACCAGAAATCTTCCTAGACCAATAGCTGGACACAGGTCCACAAAGGGAGAATTCCTTTGGGAAAGAAACCAGGTCTTATTCACACTCTCTTCCCCTGTTGTAGACTGTCCACAAAGCAGGCCACCAACATTTCTTGCCAGGCCATCAAGAGGTAGAGTGTAGTTCTCATTCCCTTGAATCTGGGCTGGTCTTGTGATTTGCTGTGACCAGTAGAAGCTGCTGGAAGTGACATTGTGCCAATCCTAGCCCCAGACTATCTGAAGACTGACAGCTTCTTTCATCCTCTTGGAAGCCAGCCACCATGTAAAGAAGTCTGGAGAAAGAGGCCACATGGACAGAGTGGAGCCCTGGAGGATGAAAGAGAAACAGAGGCCCAGCCAGTCCCTGGCCACTCCAGCCACACCAGTTAAGGCACCACCGAGTGAGCCTATCTTGGACCTTCTAGCCTTAGCTGAGCTACCCCAGCCAGGACTACAAGGAGCAGACATGAGCCAGCCCTTCCAAACCCTGCCAAAATTGCAGAATCAGGAGCAAATAAATAGTTGTTTTTTCCATCCACTGAGTCTGGAGGTGGTTTATGACATAGCATTAGGTAACTGAATACCCCATTCTGCCTGCCCCAGCACAAAGCCACTCACATACATAGGAGTAGCACAAAGATAGGCTAAGTACAGATATCACCTCCTCCAAGAAGCCTCTCTTAATCTCCCAGACTTTGATGCCTCCTTCCTTATAAGATGCTAATATCCTGCACATTGCTCTATTATGACTCTTCCAACATTGTTTATTATAACAACAATGATAAATGTACTATGTGCCTGTGCCTCCCCCATCCATTTGGCTTAGGGTCAGGAAGCATGTTACCTCCATGTTCGTATCCTCAATGCCTTAACTATTTATTGAAGGAATAATTCACTGAATAAATAAATGGAAAGTGAGATATAGGTCAGAGTGTAGACACCCCCCAGAAAGAACAATCGTACATAACTTTAACTTTGTAAACCAACAACACAATCGGGAACAATCAAAATCCAAAGGGAATCCAAGCCAACGATATCATTCTCCACTCCCCAGGAATCCGACCTGAGCCCCTAATCAAGGGAGACTTGAGTTTCTGTCTCCTCTCTCAGAGTCCCTCCAGGGAGGTAGCTAAAAACCTGGCAAGGCCAAGATGCAGCTGTCAGGAAAGAAGGGACTTGGGACATGAGCTGTGCACGCATGGGACAGCCAGGCCCTGGAGATTGTCGGCCATGTGGGGCCCAGGCAGGCAGAGGTGATAACAGGGTCATAGCTAAGAACTGTGGGAATCATCACTGCTGGCGGCCCAGTTGGTGTCACTAGAACACACCTCCCAGGGGTGGTTCCAATGGGAAAGGTCTCCAGCCCCTTCCTGGTGTGAGCCAGCCCCCAAGGGAAGCACATTTTCTCTAAACCCCTTCCTCACATCCCTCCTCCCACCGTGTACACACATGCACACACACACATCCCTGCCTGGACACTACCTGCACACTTTCACCTGCACTGTGAACAGGGAAGACAATGACTTCAATACCCAGGTCTCTCTGAGATGACGGTTCCCACAGGTTGGGACCTGGAGCAGAGAGAAAGGCTGGACAGCAATGCCAGGAATCCAGGGCTTTGCACCTTGCTGCGTGACCCTGAATCTGTCATCTTTCATTTTTTGTGTGGTATAAACTCAGACTGAGGGCTTGTTCATTTGTTTTTTTCATGAACTAGTCAGACAGTTGAGAATCTGATGCTATCACTTAGATTTCCTGATATCCAACTGTCCATCCTCCCCCACCCCCGAAAAGAGAAGGCCATTGTATCTACTCCAGGCTTTTTGAAATAGTTAATCATTGAGCTCATCAGAAGCACCTGGAATTTGACAGGTTGAAATAATCGTCTCTAGGTAGGTCATAAGATACTATGGTGCTTTTGTACTGTGTCGACTTAGCTAAGCTAGAACTGTTTCCCAGAATCCCCTTGCCTGTGAGGTTCTGGATCAGGGTTGCCCTCCAGGGAAATGTGCATGGGATCGAGCCGGTGGAAGGGAAGCAGCAGCGATTACCAGGAGGGTCAGGTGTGAGACTTCAGGCCATGCACCAGTTGGTAGGTGTCGCTGCTCACCTGCTGGCTTCTCCCATCAGCAAGGGCAGTAACAGGACAGTGGCAAGGCTGCAGTTTCCCCAGGTCCTGTTGGATCACCCCCTTTAGGTCTTCGAGTCCCAGGCCAGGCATGTCTGCAGTTCCACAGTGCAGGGTACCAGCCTCTTCCCACGTTATTAGGATCAGATGTAGTGGGATGGGCGGGTGGGTTTGGGTTCTGCCTTGACTTTATGGGTATGCTCAAATTTGTCCTCACGGGTTCCAGTTTATTCCTGTGGATTCCTGTTAGTCCTCACTTCGCCCTGCCCAGCTTTTCTTCCCAATTATCTGCCCCGCTAGCCTTTGGCAACCTGGTGCCCACAACCAGAGACAGGGCCTTCTGTGGACATCTTCACCTATTGTGTAAGTGCCAACCCATGTGATAAAGTCCTTATTCTATGTCACTCATAGTCCTTCTGCTTGCCGGATGGAATCCCAACTGTTAATACTTATGACAGGCCAGGCGCAGTGGCTCACGCCTGTAATCCTAGCACTCTGGGAGGCCAAGGCTGCCGGATTGCTCAAGGTCAGGAGTTTGAAACCAGCCTGGGCAAGAGCAAGACCCCATCTCTATTATAAAAATAGAAAGAAATTAATTGACCAACTAATATATATATAGAAAAAAATTAGCCAGGCATGGTGGCGCATGCCTGTAGTCCCAGCTACTCGGGAGGCTGAGGCAGCAGGATTGCTTGAGCCCAGGAGTTTGAGGTTGCTGTGAGCTAGGCTGATGCCACGGCACTCACTCTAGCCCGGGCAACAAAGCGAGACTCTGTCTCAAAAAAAAAAAAAAAAATACTTATGACAGTATTTTTCTGCCTCAAAAGTGTGGTTCTGTAGGTGAATAAATAAACAAATGTGGTATACCCATACAGTGGACTATTCAGCCTTTAAAAGGAAAAAAAAAACCTGACACAAGCTACAACATGGATGAACCTGGACATTATGCTAAGTGAAGAAATCCAAACACAAAAAAGGCATGCACTATTTGATCCCACTTATGCGAGAGACCTGGAATAGTCAAATTTATGAAGAGATAAAGTAGAAGGGTGGTTGACTGGGCATGGGGGAAGTGGGGAGTCATTCTTTAATGTTAGCTTGTATAGAGGTGATAAGGAAACCTCCATCTATTACTTGGCATTAGCCACTGGAGACCCCCACCATTCATGGAGGACCCGCATCCCCATAGTACTAACCTGTTACCTGGCCCAGCAACTAATCTATTACCTGGCATCAACATAACACTAAGCCTATTACCTGGCGCATCAACTAACCTACACCTGATATCCCACTCCTTGGGCCACCCCAACTTAATAAAAGTGGGAAAAATCGGACGGGGCTCAGAATTTGGTGGCGAGGCCCCTCTGAGCCCACCAGCAAAGTAAACTTTGATTCTCTGACTCTCTGTGTGCCACTCGGTTTGTCCTTGGGGCCACCCGCTGTAACACTTGCTATAACAGAGGGTCAATCTGGGGAAATGAAAAAGTCCTGGAGGTGAATGGTGGTGATGGTCACACGACAACGTGAACGTGCTTAATGCCACAGAATTGTACACTCAAAAATGGCTAAAATAGGATATTTATTATACACAATTTAATACGCATATTTACACATATATACACATGTTTAATATACATATTATATTATGTATATTTGATCACAATTTAAGATGTGGTACTTATTTGATAGTTTGACAAATGAGAAAATTCTCCTCCCCCATCTCCTGTTTCCCTACACCTCATCTCAATTTCTCTCTAAATCTGAACATTTGGCACATATGTGCCACCTGGTATACTAGATGTAGGCCAAAGATGTCACTATTTAAAAAGCCAGAAAAAGAAAAGCTTGCTGCCCTACAGTGCCTGCAAGGTGGCAGCCTGGGGACAAACTTTATAGACACTGAACTTCCCAGTACCGAAGTCGCAGGGCCAGCTGCGCAACTGGCACGCAAGCACGCCGTCCCTGCCAAGTGAAGCAGTTGGGTTAAAAACATTAATTATTTGAGTAGACATTTCAGAACAGCTCTAGAAGGGGAAAAAATAATCGATGACTAAAAATAGGTCAAAAATAAAAGTAAAAGCCTGAGCAAGAGCGAGACCCCATAGCTACTAAAAATAGAAAAATTTAGCCAGGCATGGTGGCACATGCCTGTAGTCCCAGCTACTCAGGAGGCTGAGGCAGGAGGTTCGCTTGACCCCAGGACTTTGAGGCTGCTGTGAGCTAGGCTGATGCCACGGCACTCTTGCCAAGGCAACAGAGTGAGACTCTGTCTCAAAAAAAAAAAAACAAAATAAAACAAACAAACAAACAAAAAGTATGACACCTTAAAATCTGTACCCCCATAATATGCCGAAATAAAAAAAGTAAAAAATAAATAAATAAAAGTAAAAAAGCACTGATTTCCTATTTCTATCTGGACTTTCCCAGTGCCTTTAGATCATCAAATCTGATCCTGAGCCTCCATCTCTGCCCTAAAAATACCTAATCTTCATTCACAGTCTCTTTCCTGAACCTCTCACTCTGTCCCATCCTATATTCCACGGCCAGTCTTACTGAATTTGTAGTTTAGGTCTCCTTTTCTCACCTCACCATTGGAGACTCGCACTTGGCATCACCTGAGTGGCTTTGGCATTGCTTTGGTTTGGTTTGGGTTTTGCCTTTTTAACCACAACTTAGTTTCCCCCAGCATTTGGCCACCATGACCTGGGCTCTGCTGGTATCTCGTAGCTCCTATCCCAGTAGATCCCCCCCCCCCCGCCCAGATTGCAGACACTTTTGCATATTTCTTGGGCTGTAGCTATTCTTGCACTATTCCCTGCTCCTTACGAGGAGGCTTAGTGAAGTGGTGGGTGTTAGGGATGTGGAATGAGCAAGGTATGCCCTCACGAAGCTTCCACTCTAATCAGAGAGAGAGAAGGACTATAAATACATAATGCAACTTTTTTTTTTTTTTTTTTTTGAGACAGAGTCTCCCTTTGTTGCCCAGGCTAGAGTGAGTGCCATGGCGTCAGGCTAGCTCACAGCAACCTCAAACTCCTGGGCTCAAGCGATCCTCCTGCCTCAGCCTCCCGAGTAGCTGGGACTACACATAATGCAACTTAAGATAGAGATAGCAGGGTAGGGGAATGCCCTGCACCAGCGATGAGGGGAAGGAGTCTGGTAATGTCTACTTTTAGATCAAGAAGATCCCTCCAAGCAGGTGGTATTCGAGCTGAGACTTGAAAAGAAAAGAACCTGCCTTGAGAAGATCTGAGGAAAGAGTGTTCTAGGCAGAGTGAACAAGGAACGTGGAGTGTTGGGGCAGGAGCTGGCTGGGACTGTGAGGAGATAAGGTTTGAGAGACTGCAGCAATACGTGAAGGACTGTTTGTTCAGGCAGGTTGTGCCTCGGGAAAAGACATGCAGATGAACCTTTCTGAGGATGCTCCCAGTGCAGAGAAAATAGAATGGGAGAGGAGAGCAGAATGGCAGCGGAGAGACTGAAGATGCGAATGCAGAAAAGTCTAGGTGAGACTGAACAGTGACCAGAGTGTGGCAGAAGGGGTGGAAATGAGGGAAGTGATGAGAAGCGGTTAGATTTGGGACATATTTGAAGAGAGAGATGACAGGTACTGCTAATACACTGGGAATGGGAGCTTGGGAACAGAATGAAATCAAGAATCTTAAGAAATTTTGGGCTGGGCGAGGTGGCTCATGCCTGTAATCCTAGCACTCTTGGGAGGCCAGATTGCTCGAGGTCAGGAGTTCGAAACCAGCCTGAGCAAGAGCGAGACCCCGTCTCTACTATAAATAAGAAGAAATTAATTGGACAACTAATATATATAGAAAAAATTAGCTGGGCATGGTGGCGCATGCCTGTAGTCCTAGCTACTCGGGAGGCTGAGGCAGGAGGATCGCTTGAGCCCAGGAGTTTGAGGTTGCTGTGAGCTGGGCTGACGCCATGGCACTCACTCTAGCCTGGGCAACACAGCGAGACTCTGTCTCAAAAAAAAAAAAAAAAAGAAAGAAAGAAAGAAATTTTGCCCTGAGCACCGATGAATGGTATCAGACAGGGAGATTTGGAAGAGGAGCAGGTTTGGCAGGGGAAAATGAAGGATTCTGCTGTGGGCACCCACATACAGAGGTTGTAACAGCAAATGACCTGGAGAAAAAAAAAAAAAAGATTTTCTTTCTCTTTAACACTTCCCTCACTCTTTTTGGGAACTGCAGCCTGGCCTGCGGATTAAGGCTTTTGTTAAAGCTCCCAGGTGGTGGTGGCCATGTTGCAGCCCCCAAGGTGGACAGCTGGTGGAGTTCACCGGCTTTGTCTTTGGCAGAGATGGGAGGATTAGAATAGTTAGCCACTGTAATTGTTTGAACTGAGAACGCGCCCTTTAAAAGTTCTGTATTTCCACCTACGTTCAGGAAATTTGGGATTTTGAAACAAGTCTACCATCTTTCCTCCTTTGCAAAGTAAACTCTCTTTTCTTCCTCCCCAAACTGCTTGTCCTCATTCTTCTGATTTGGCCTTGTAGACAAGTGGCCGAGCTTTTGGTAACAAGGTGATGTGGTCAATTATAGGTAAGAGTCTCGAGATGAAGAGAGAAATTCAAACCAATGATATAAACATGGGAGTCACAGCCAGAGAGAGAGCAATAAAAGCTGTTGTAAGGTTTTTCGGTGGTGGCGAAAAGAAAAGAGACACAGAAAGAGAAAGAGTAGGGGGGGCCAAACCACGTGGCTTTATTATACACTCGTGGACGAGGTTCTGGGGCCCCAAGAGCGGGGGCCCCGGAAGTCGCCGCAGTTTGAAGGGGCTGAGGCCTTTTATACCCTTTGGGCGGGGCTAGGGACTTGTGGCGGGAAGAGCTGGGATTCTCTATTGTGACCTTGGAAGGTCGTTGAGAAATAGGAGGGGATGGAGGTATTGTGGAATCCAGGAGCGAATCCAGGTGGAGATCTGGGTGTGGTTCCTCTCAGTGGGGCCTGGCAGTTTGTCCTTGGCAGGTCAGGTCACTAAGCATTTTCTTTTTCCATCTAGGGAGGGGAGGGGGCCCCTGCCACCAGCCTTACAGCTGTGACCTAAAATAAAATCTTTTTTTGAGAGAGAGAGAGAGAGAGTCACACTCTGTTACCCCAGGCTAGAGTGCTCTGGCATCAGCCTAGCTCACAGCAACCTCAAACTCCTGGGCTCAAGCAATCCTCCTGCCTCAGCCTCCTGAGTAGCTAGGACTACAGCCATGCGCCACCATGCCCGGCTAAATTTTTTTTTCTATATATTTTTAGTTGACCAATTAATTTCTTTCTATTTTTAGTAGAGACGGGGTCTCGCTCTTGCTCAGGCTGGTTTTGAACTCCTGACCTTGAGCGATCTTCCCACCTTGGCCTCTCAGAGTGCTAGGATTACAGGCGTGAGCCACTGCGCCCTGCCCAGAAGGATCTCTTGAGCCCAGGAGTTTGAGGTTGTTGTGAGCTAGGCTGACGCCACAGCACTCTAGCCCAGGCAACAGAGTGAGACTGTCTTGGGAAAAAAAATTATTTTACAGAGTCTGGCTTATTTTTCCATTGACAAAGCCTTGAGCCTGACAGCAGTCGCTTGAACACGGCCAGCATGGACAGAGAAGGATGCCTGAAGGAACCCAGCAGAGCAACAGGGCACCGTGTTTAGAGGCCAGCCCTGGGAGGGAAGGTGGGAAGGACATCAAGAGAGTGGGGTGTTCTTGAGGCCAAACAGACAAATTAGAGCCCAAAGTAGAAGAAATTGTAATCCCCCTTTACAGGCTCTATTTATAAAGCAGATAGAAAGTTTTGCCAAGGTGTTTGGACTCCAAACCACCTGTAAACTTACCAGAACATCTTGGCTATGATGAGAACACTAAGTCTCAGAATCAATCCAACTCCACACACAATTGACTGGTGTTCAGATTATCTCAGATCCAGAAATCTAAAAGCAAATCGTGTCACATTCACCAATATAAAACCATTGTCCCATTGTCCCTAGAAAGGGTCAGCCCTTCTAGGAACTTCAGAGTGGTTACTTTTAAGTATACAACCAACAGAGTCTATAGATAACAAATAGTTCTTTAGCAAAACAGCAAAGTTTGCTTTGCTTTTCTTTTTTTAAACAAGTCATATAATTTGCCTTGGTATGCAGGAGAATGTTTTTGTTTTGGGAACCAAACTCCATACTCAAAAAAAAAAAAAAAAAAAAGTTGTTGTCTTTTTTATCTAATATTTCTCTGAAATTCAATTTAGGTCCCAAAGACTTTTTGCCTAAGGCTTCAAACTGGGTCCTGTGTGCAGTGACTTTTAGCAGGAGGCCCTGGAGTGGTGGGGTAGCCCGGGCATGGAGGAGACCTATGTCCTATTTCCTTCTGTTCTTATCTCAACGTACTGAGGGCATCTTCAGCCCACCAAGGGCACTGGCACGGTCAAAAGAAGGACAAAGTATTTGAAAGTAGATTTATTTCTAAAAGTTCAAGCTGTATTATTGCCGTAAGTATAAGAGAACGTATTGAAATAGAACAATTGTTTGTTCTATTGTTGCCCAAAGGTTTGATTTTGGGGGAAAAAACATACTATAGCAGCAAACGAAATCTTCGGTTGAGTCTAAGGAGAGTATTTCTGAGAACACAGTTTATTTCCTATGTTGCCAAGGTAACTGGAACATCAGCCCCACCCATCTTAAGTGCACACCACGTGGACACAGAAGCAGGACAGTTTGTACGTAGACAGGTTTCTGCTGGGTTTATCATGTGGCAATGACCGTCACAGGTGTCTGGGAGTGACTTTGACAAATTAGACGTGTCACCATGCAATCCTGAAAACAGACTTTTTTTTTTTAAAAGCCAAAGAACACAGAGGAAATGGCCTTATACCAGAAGAAGTAAGATAAATGTGTAGAGGGGGAAAAAACTTAACTCACATTAGGAGGCAAGTAGACCTCTTTAACTACAAATGTGAGAGAGGAAATGCATTTGGGGAAGATAAGCAAGCAGAGTCCAGTCCATATGATAAACAATCTCAGATCTGAGTCAACGGTCCAGTTGAACCCGAGTAGGCAGGATAATAGATACAGGCACGGACCTGGAAACCAGGCATTGCTGGAGTCCAGCCCCAGCTCTGCTGTTCCCTGTTTAGGGAAGTTATTAATCCGCACTGAGACTCAGTTTGCGCCGCTATGGTAAAAACACCTCCCTCGCATGTTCAGGAGAATTAGAAGAGACAACATATGGAAGCAAGTCACCACAGTGCCTGGCACACAGCAAATTCTCAATTAATGAAAATAAGCATAATGATAGCTAGTTCCAAGTGAGACACCAAGTGAAAATTCAGTAAGAGAGACCTGGATGACAAAGAGATTAAAATTATATCATATAATGAACTGAAGTTTTTATCATGGAAAAAAAAGATTCAAGAACTATCTTTAAAAAAAAAAAATACAGGGTCTAGTCCTATTGCACAGGTGGGAGTGTAGTGGCTATTCACAAGTGCAATCTTACTGCACTGCAGCCTCAGATTCCTGGGCTCAAGGGATCCTCCTGCCTCAGCCTCCCGAGTAGCTGGGACAACAGCAGCAAGCCACCAAATTCAGCTCAAGAGCTCTCTGGAATCTACTGGTATGAGGGGCTTGAAGCTAAGCAAATTTAAAAGTGTTTTATATTCCTCCAATGGATGCTTTCAGATCAAAGATAAAAGATAAAGGGAGATAAACAGTAGCCCTGAATAAGGAAGACTTTCCGTCTGAAGCGATGCCTTGATAAGCAGTGCATTCCCCAGGATGGCAGCTGCTCTGGCTAAGGGGGAATGACCTTCGCAGGGCTGTTGTCAGGGAGTTCAGGCCTAGGCTGGATGCTTGCAAAGTTTCCTTGCAGCATTGAAATCCTGGTCTGCTTCGTTGTGTTGCTTACTGTGAATATTATCAAATCTTTATCGATCATCTCTTGAGCATGACGGTGGGGCAAGAAGAGAGAAAAGGGTAAACAAAGAAGTAGAGAACACAGTTCCTTTTTTTTGAAATTTTTTCTAGTACCCTTAGGCAAACAAGATACACAATTCAGCTTAATTCAGTAAATATTTATTAAAGTTGACTTTTTGGCAAAGCCTAGGCTTGTTGGTAGGAATTCAAAGAGGAATTGAGATAGCCCCAGGAATCCTGGAGAAGTATATATGAGAACAAGTAGTATAAACCAATAAGATGGTGCATGCAAGGGTTAAATTAATTTTTTGCACTCTAGATTCTATATGAATGCAGAGGAAAGAGAAATATTTTACTTTGAGCAGGAGCATAATTATGTATAATCAGTAGTGCCCTAGCAAGTCTCTTGTACACACAACTCTCCTTACTAATCGCAGCAAAATATGTCTATGTCTTCATTTGAGGACTTGCTACAAGCAGAGTCCAAGGACAGAAGCAGCAGGTGCCTGCCAGACTTCAAACAGGGACCTTCAGCCTTCCTGCATGGAGACACTAAGGCAAGAAGGCAAGAAAACAGGACAAAAGGAAAGGGTCCTCTCCCAGCCTAACGATGAGCCAAAATAGTATCATTGACTTATTTTTCATTTTTTTAAATGTGGTTGCTTTAATCTTTAAAGTGGCTTAAAACGGCCGGGCGCTGTGGCTCATGCCTGTAATCCTAGCACTCTGGGAGGCCGAGGCAGGTGGATTGCTCGAGGTCAGGAGTTCGAAACCAGCCTGAGCAAGAGTGAGACCCCATCTCTACTATAAATAGAAAGAAATTAATTGGCCAACTAATATATCTAGAAAAATTTAGCCAGGCATGGTGGCGCATGCCTGTAGTCCCAGCTACTCAGGAGGCTGAGGCAGAAGGATCACTTGAGCCCAGGAGTTTGAGGTTGCTATGAGCTAGGCTTACGCCATGGCACTCACTCTAGCCTGGGCAACAAAGCGAGACTATGACTCAAAAAAAGTAAAAACAAAAAAAAAATAAAGTGGCTTAAAGACTACTCAGTCCTTTGGTAAATTCACCGCACTCTAATGTGCCTGGTCATTCTGTCTTCCTTGGAAAAAGAAGTATTATTTTTTGAGCCTCTACTTCAGATTCTTTATTTACATTCTCCTATTTTCTGCTAAAATACTATTATGTGAGTATTATCACCTTCACTTTATCAATGCAGAAATTAACATACAGAGTTGTAAGTACCTTGCCCAAGGTAACACAGTGGAGAAGAAAAAACTCAAATTCAGATGTATCTGGCTCCAAAGCCCATAGGTTTTGTTTGTTTGTTTTTTGTTCTTTTTGAGACAGAGTCTTGCTTTGTTGCCCTGGCTAGAGTGAGTGCCATGGCATCAGCCTAGCTCAAACTCCTGGGCTCAAGCAATCCTGCTGCCTCAGCATCCCGAGTAGCTGAGACTACAGGCATGCACCACCATGTCCGGCTAATTTTTTCTATATATATTAGTTGGCCAATTAATTTCTTTCTATTTATAGTAGAGACAGGATCTCGCTTTTGCTCAGGCTGGTTTCCAACTCTTGACCTTGAGCAATCCGCCCGCCTTGGCCTCCCAGAGTGCTAGGATTATAGGCCAAAGCACATAGTTTTGAACTACCTTACACTGTTTTTCCACTGTGCCTTATGGTATGCACACCTACGTGTTGATGGTGATGATGATGATGGTGGTGATGGTTCACAGACCATGATGATGATGGGAAGGAGGAGGATAGGATTGCAATACGCTGATGAACTCAATTACAGAATCAGGTTCTCATGGTTCTAGGAAGAGAAGCAAGACAATGTTAACAACCAACACAAGAGGGACCTGTAACACTGGTCTACAAGAGACAAGACAGCGTGTCTAAAGAAAGCCTACCCACTCTTGAATCCCAGGAAGAGAAGCAGTCCTGGGAACACAGTTGCTGCCTCCAATATAGCCAGTTGAATATTACATTTTTATCCTTAACTGATTTAAAAGTCAACCATTATAACTTTGGTTAAATTTACAGGAGTCTGTTAACAAGACATTAAGATAAAATTTTGCATCACCAGTGAAATTACACTTGGCTTAATCAGACATGATTTGATTTTATTTAGAGGCATTTGATATTTAGATTAAATACAGACACCTAATTTTCATGAAAAAATTATTTTTCAGTTAACCCATCGAAGATGCCTATTTTGAATGGAAACAAGGAACTTTCTAGTTTAATCCCAGTATCAAACCCAGCATTCTCATTAAAACAAAAGTAGTCAGATAAGGTCATTATGCTCCCAGCTGAACTGTATGTTTTCAGAAGTGGGAGAGGAGAGGAGGGATTGTAAGAAATCCAGAGTAGAGGGGGAAGTAGAAAGAGAAACAGATGGTCTCAGATTTCTAAGCCGGAAGCTTTTTTTTTTTTTCCTTTTTGGGGGGGTTGGTTGTTTACCGTTTGTAATCTGAACCCAAAACAGGAGACCAGATGCAATTGCCTTCTGGTGACAACTCACACAGAGGTGGTGGCTGGAAAAACTCAGCCCTATCCACGGTGTGGTGAGTACAGGGGCCACAGGTCTGGAATGTAGTAGGGTGGGTGATGCGTCTTCCGATTCTAAAGAGAAAAGTTATCATCTTTCAAGTTCCAGCTTCATATTTCCAGCTTGCTGCCATGCCACTTTTTCAAATACAACATATCCAAAGTTAATTTAGCAAACCCCTCTCCTTCTGTCCTAAATAAATTTCTCTTCTTGAATAACCAATTTCTGATAATGGCATGACCATTTTCCTAGTCCTCCAGACTCAAACATTTCTCACTTGCTTCCTGTATCTAAGTTGTTCCCAATCCTCTAGAAGGGGTAGCTTTACTTCCAACATGTCTCTTAAGCCTGATTTTTCATTTTCAAGTGCACCGCCAACATCCTATTCAAAACAATTTCTCACCTGGGTTTTTGCAACATCAAAGTCAGTCCTTCTGCCCACGCCTGTAATCCTAGCACTCTGGGAGGCCGAGGCAGGAGGATCAGCCGAGCTCAGGAGTTCAAGACCAGCCTGAGCAAAAGAGAGACCCTGTCTCTACTAAAAACATAGAAAGAAATTAGCTGGACAACTAAAATATATCTATATATGTATATATAAAAATTAGCCAGGCATGGTGACACATGCCTGTAGTCCCAGCTACTCGGGAGGGTGAGGCAGGAGGATTGCTTGAGCCCAGGAGTTGGAGGTTGCTGTGAGCTAGGCTGACGCCATGGCATTCACTCTAACCTGGGCAACAAAGGGAGACTCTGTCTCAAAAAAAAAAAAAAAAAAAAATTAAATATATGCAAACATAAAATTAGTTGTGAATATATTTTACTTAAAGTCCTTATACTACCATGTAATTAAAACATTTTACATTAAATTAAACATACATACAAAACTAATAAAATTAAAATACATTAATTTAAGTCATGGTGTGTAGTTTTACTAAAACTAGTAGTTTCAGTAGTTAGTTTAGGCATGAGTTTAGTAGTAAATACCAAATACTAAATAATAATGAATAGTATTAGAAAGGTGAATTCACTTGTTGTGTGTATCACTGTTATTAACTTAGTTCTTTTTATTTGGGGTTGTGGTAGGTCATTTTTTGAGTTACCGTCACATTGTATGTTTAACAATTAACACTTTTACAACTGTCCTAAGTTATTTTTAATACTGTACCCCATAATTCTAAAACAAACTGTAATACTTTATTGCATACTTACTTGTTAATGAACAGTTGCAAGTTCCATTGCACAGAGAGGGGTACTCCGGAAACTCCCATTCCTAAGACATGGCATGGATCAAACGTGTTCTTCAGAATCTAGAAAGCCTATACTTCCATGTGCCAGGTAAGAACTCAATTTCCTCACTCATTTATTTAACCTGATTCAAAACCTCTGCTTCTTTCTGGCACTGGGATATCATGTTGCCTTAACGTGGTGTTGATGCCATTGTAAGCACAAATTTAAACACAGGAAAGTAAATGCACAAGGGCAGGATTCATTTTTCTTTCTTTCTTTCTTTTTTTTTTTTTTGAGACAGAGTCCCACTTTGTTGCCCAGGCTAGAGTGAGTGTCATGGCATAAGCCTAGCTCATAGCAACCTCAAACTCCTGGGCTCAAGCAATCCTTCTGCCTCTCCAGTAGCTGGGACTACAGGCATGCGCCACCATGCCTGGCTAATTTTTTTTGTATATATATTTTTAGTTGGTCAATTAATTTCTTTCTATTTTTAGTAGAGACGAGGTCTCGCTCAGGCTGGTTTTGAACTCCTGACCTTGAGCAATCCGCCCGGCCTCCCAGAGTGCTAGGATTACAGGCGTGAGCCTCCACAGCCAGCCAGGATTCATTTTTCTTAGCTTTTTATTGCTCAAAATATTAAGCATGCACAAAGTAAGGAGAATAGCACAATGATTCTCTTTGTACCCTTCACTCAGCTGCAACAGTCATCAACTCCTGGACAATCCTGTTTCATCTATATCCCCATGGGGGACACATTCAAACCATAGTAGGACCCTATACTCTGGCTTCAACTGACCAGGCCTATCTCTCACTGTGCCCCTCCCCCATGCTGCTAGAAATTAGTCTGAGGGGCCTTTCTCTGCTCCCCTGCTTGCCCTCCCCTTCTGCTCCTGACCTGACCTCCCCTCCTTGCACTACTCTTTTTTTTTTTTTTGAGACAGAGTCTCACCTTGTCACCCTGGGTAGAGTGCAGTGGCGTCATCATAGCTCACTGCATCTTCAAGTTCCTGGGCTCAAACGATCCTCCCATCTCAGCCTCCCAAATAGCAGAGATTACAGGTGTGTGCCACCATGCCCAGATAATTTTTAAATTTTTTATAGAGAAAGGATCTCATTATGTTGCCCATGTTGGTCCCGAACTCCTGAGCAATCCTGCCACTTCAGCCTCCCACAGTGCTAGGATTGCATGCCTGTGAGCCCCATCGCTTGGCACCGTCCTTGCACTTCTCATCGCTGCTGATTGAAATCCTTCCCATTCTTCAACGCAGCCTCAGGCAACACCTTCCTCACAGGATCTTTACTGATGCTCCAACTGAGCTGGCTTCCTCCCTTTCCTGAGTTCAGCTAACATTTTATCATACTGCTATTATCACAGTTTTAAAATGCTACCTGATTTGTTTTCATTTTTATCTTTTCCCTCTTTCTAGACTGCGAGGTTTTTAAAGAAAAGCGTTAGGTGTTCTTTTATGTGTATTCCCTACCAGGTTTGGATAGAGCTTTGCACATTTCCTTTTAACAGATGTTTATTGATTGAGCAGAGCTAGCAGAAGCTGATTCTCTTCACGCTTGCGCCCTCTTTCTTTCTCTCTCCTTGATTCCTTATTCTCCTCTGTTTGAGTTTAAAACCTTTCACTAGCTCCCCATAGTCTTGAAGGCACAGTCTAAACTTCTTGACAGGACTTAGAAGGTCTTAGCACGATCTGGCTCCTGCCTGCCTCTAGTTTTATGTTTTCCCATCTCAGAAACCAGCCCTTCTTCCTTTGATTACTGAAATTCACGTACTTATTTGCCTCCTGCATTCTCACATTCCACTTTTTGTTTGTTTGTTTGAAGCACTCTCTTTCCTAACCCTCTGGATCTCTTGTGATCATCTAGTTTTGGGCTTAGATATTACTCCCTTTGAAAAGTCTTCCCTTGTCTCCTAAATCTTGCCTAGGTGTCCTTCCCATGAGTTCCCATAAAACTCATAACTTCACTAGAATAGCACTTATCTATCTGCACTATAGTTGTTTGCTTACCTGTCTGCCTTCAAGAATGTCAGCACCTGTCTTAAAGGCAGGGCCTTGCATCACTCAGCATCACACTGAACTGGAGCTTAGAGTGTGTGTATTACTGGTGCTGATGGGGACAGGAGAGGTGGTAATTGCATGATGTGAGGTTGCAGAGAAAAACAGAGGCCACAGTGAAGACAGTCTTGAATGCCATGCTCCTATGGTTGAATGTCCCCTCCAAAACTCATGTTGAGGCTGGGCGTGGTGGCTCACGCCTGTAATCCTAGCACTCTGGGAGGCCTAGGCGGGCGGATTGTTTGAGGTCAGGAGTTCGAAACCAGCCCGAGCAAGAGCAAGACCCCATCTCTACTATAAATAGGAAGACATTAATTGGCCAACTAATATATATAGAAAAAAATTAGCTGGGCATGATGGTGCATGCCTATAGTCCCAGCTACTCGGGAGGTTGAGGCAGGAGGATTGCTTGAGCCCAGGAGTGTGAGGTTGCTGTGAGTTAGGCTGACGCCACGGCACTCACTCTAGCCTGGGCAACAAAGCGAGACTCTGTCTCAAAAAAAAAAAAAAAAAAAACTCATGTTGAAATTTAATTGCCATTGTAATGGTATTGGGAGTTTGTGCCTTTAAGAAGTGATTAGGTCATGAAGGCTCTGCCCTTGTACATGGATTAATGCCTTCATCCCAGGAGTGGTTAGGTATCAGGGGAGTGGGCTTCTGATAAAGGGATGAGCTGCTTTCCTCTCTCTGTCTCACTCCCCCACTTGCCCTTCCACTGTGTTATGGGCAGCACGAAGGCCCTTGACAGATGCCAGAGCTGTGCTCTTGGACTTCCAGCCTCCAGAACTGTGAGAAATAAATGTCTTCTCTTTGTATTTTACCCAGTCTATGATATTATATTATAGCAGCAGAAAACAGACTAAGACATGTGTCAAAGAATTTGGCTTTATCCTGAGGTCAGTGGAAAACACTTTTAGGTAGCTTTTAGTTTAGAAAAGACATGAGTACATTTCCAGATCAGGTTTCAGAGAGAGGACTTCACCTACAGTGTTGAGGATGGATGAAGACGGCCCAGACTTGCCCCTAACCCCACAGTCACCTCTCTCACCAGCCTTGCCCTGATCTTAGGGCACTCTGCATTCCGGCACACTGCTGATTCCGGACCCCTGGCCAAACTGACCAGTCCTCGGTGCTTGTATTCTTATTCAGTGACAGCAGTTACATAACCAATTTGCTAATGTGCTCGTAGGGCCACAGACTACTACACTAGTCTTTGTAGCCATGGAAGTGTGGTGCAAGTTGTCAGGACCCCTGAAGTTAATTTTTGTTTTAGTTATAGCCAGCCATGGGACCTTGGGTCCCCCAAACAGGGCTCAGGTAATGCTAATTTTTATTGTTTTGGTTCTCTTTTTCTTACACTCTCAGCAGACCAAGCTTTTATGAGTACATACACTATTATTTGCAAGTCCATTCCTAATTTAATTGATAACAATAGCCCTTTTAAAAATAATACTCTCCTAGCTCTCTGGGAGGCCGAGGCGGGCGGATTGCTCGAGGTCAGGAGTTCGAAACCAGCCTGAGCAAGAGTGAGACCCTGTCTCTACTATAAATAGAAAGAAATTAATTGGCCAACTAATATATATAGAAAAAATTAGCCGGGCATGGTGGTGCATGCCTGTAGTTCCAGCTACTCAGGAGGCTGAGGCAGGAGGATTGCTTGAGCCCAGGAGTTTGAGGTTGCTGTGAGCTAGGCTGATGCCACAGCACTCACTCTAGCCTGGGCAACAAAGTGAGACTCTGTCTCAAAAAAATAATAATAATAATAATAATACTCTCGGCTTATTCTGATTAACTTAGTACCAGTATTTAAAAAAAACCCCAAAAACCTATTTTAAGGTGTACTGATTTGTGAATAGTTGTGTTCATGCTTGTTCTATTGGGTTCTAAATCACATAGTGACATTCTCTGATTCTGTCCTTTTGTCTCGGAGAAGGGAAGGCACTACCACATTGGGACCCGTGGGCCTCTGCATACCTCATTCTCTGCATTGGGCTGAGTATGGAAGCCAGACACCTTCATTTACTTCACAAATAGTTATTAAGTGCCTCCTCAAGTGCCCAAAGTGCCAAGGGATATTGTATTATTTTCTCGATAGTGTGAGTCTGGATTCCCTTGAAAAACTGAAGGCAACTTGTAATCCTAGCACTGTGGGAGGCCGAGGCAGACGGATTGCTCAAGGTCAGGAGTTCGAAACCAGCCTGAGCAAGAGTGAGACCCCATCTCTACTATAAATAGAAAGAAATTAATCGGCCAACTAATATATATAGAAAAAACGAGCCGGGCATGGTGGCGCATGCTTGTAGTCCCAGCTACTCAGGAGGCTGAGGCAGCAGGATTGCTTGAGCCCAGGAGTTTGAGGTTGCTGTGAGCTAGGCTGATGCCACAGCACTCACTCTAGCCTGGGCAACAGAGCAAGATTCTGACTCAAAAAAAAAAAAAAAAAAACTGAAGGCAATGTTTAGGTGGCACAGGAATAGTGAAGGGGTAGTTTATATAGAAACTCTCCCAATATTCCATAGAAAATGCTTCCTCCAGTTCGTTAAAGTATGAATTTTCTTAGAGAATTGTTCCCCTTAGACCCTGTGCATACTCAGCCTCTCTGCCTTGAGACAGACACAGAAGAGAGGGAAGAGGTCCAAGATTTGGAGTCAGAATCTCTAGCACTTATGAGCTGTCAGGCAATCTCTTGGCCTCATAAGCTGCAATCTGTATAATGGGAATAATGCAAGCAGATACTGTTCTGGAAGGGCCACAGGATATCATGGATATAAAGTGACTCTATAAAATGCAACATGGTGTTCAAATGCTCGGGATGTTATCATTATTTCTTCCTTTTTCCTCTTCTCTCTGTTAGCATGGCTCAACTGCAACTGAGTTGAAAGGAAAAGAGTTGAAGAAAATGGAGGACTAGGAGCCCCGGGGCAATCAGAGAAGGGAAAGGCATTAGGGTGAACAGAGCAGAGGCTGAAGCCAAGACAAGTAAAAAGAAAACCAGCCCTTGTCCTTTGTTCCTTCTTTCCTCCCTCTCGCCCTCCTCCCTCCCTCCCATGTAGCCTCACTTGAAGGAATCTATCAAAAGATGGAGGCGGGCGTGGTGGCTCACGCCTGTAATCCTAGCACTCTTGGGGGCCAAGGTGGGCGGATTGCTTGAGGTCAGGAGTTTGAAACCAGCCGGAGCGAGAGCGAGACCCCATCTCTACTATAAATAGAAAGAAATTAATTGGCCAACTAACATATATAGAAAAAATTAGCTGGGCATGGTGGCGCATGCCTGTAGTCCCAGCTACTGGGGAGACTGAGGCAGTAGGATTGCTTGAGCCCAGGAGTTTGAGGTTGCTGCAGGAGTTTGAGGTTGCTGTGAGCTAGGCTGACACCATGGCACTCACTGTAGCCTGGGCAACAAAGCGAGAGGCTGTCTCAAAGAAAAAAAAAAGACTGAGTGACAGAGGACAGAAGAAGTTGGCTTGCAGGGATGATGAGCCAGGCAGTGAATGTGCTGCAAGTTGCCAGGCATTGGTGGACACCCCAGTGGAGACCCTGACGTCCACTAAGTTGGAGATGACTGGAAAATGGGACAGGGACGATGCGGACCTACTGGGTGTGCTGCTCCAGAACTCCGATCTTCTGGAGCTCTATCCCACCATCCTGCCTTCTAGTGACTTCTAGAAAACCCCAGGAATAGCTTTTGCATATGCACCCTGCAGGTTGCAAGGCATTCCATTTATTTTCAATAGCTTTATGCTCTGAGTAGTATCAACTCTGTTTTAAAGGTGAAGAATCTGGGGCCCAGTGGTTAAGTGACGTGGCCATAAAACAGAAGCAAAAACCAAACGCTAAACCCAGTGATTAACGCAGGACACAAAACCTTAAACACTGATCTGAAATCCTTGGACTTGCAAAGGAGGAAGCTGTCCTGATGGGAGGGGAAGATAGTCTTATTTATTCTACCACTCCCTTAGCTCTTTCTCTCCCTCCTCCCGTCCTCTGCTATTTCTCTCCAGAGTATCCAGCGACCCACGCCATCCTCCGCCAGCTGCAGTTCTTCTTATGACCACAAAACACTTCCCACTTTCTATCTTTCCACAGACCTACGAGAGCAAAAGCCACCACCACAAAGGGAAGCAGTTAAAGGAGCCCATCCCTCTCTCCTCATCCTCTCCCTCCCCACCTCCTCCTGCACCCCTGCCTTGTGAGTACAGCAAGCCTTTTAAACCCCTCCAGACTAACAGCAAGGGACAACTATTGGGGGGCTTCCTGAACTGCCTTCTGCCCCCCTGGTGGGCCTAGGAGATTTGCAGTCGCCAGGCATTTCAGGATATTTACTTATTTTCATTCCTTGCACATCATTCCTGCAAAACCAGCTCCAGCTCTCATTTTGTAGCTGTTACCCCAGGGAGATTAGTAACCGGCAAAGAGCCATCCTCCCCAGGTTTTAATGAGTAGAAGCAGGAAAACTCATGAATTTGGAGGTGGCTGAGCCTGAACTCTGTTTTTTACCCCTATCTGTTTGTTTCCTTTCCCTTCCTCCTGTTCTAATGCCAGTATTCCTGCAGTCAGCAAGTTAGCTAGACCAGAGTCCCCTGTGAAGGACTCTTCCTCACAGCAACCACATGCCCATTAGTGCCCGACTTCACTCATTGTGCCTTATTGTCAGGTCATGTGAGCCAACGTTGGGTTCAGAAAATATGGTCACCTCATCTGTAGGTGGTCACATACCTTCCCCAGGGGCTCGGCAAGGTCTGCCTCATACCAGATGTTTCCTTTTCTTTTCTTTTCTTTTCTTTTTTTGAGACAGATTCTCACTCTGTTCCCCCGGCTAGAGTGCCATGGCATCAGCCTAGCTCACAGCAACCTCAAACTCCTGGGCTCAAGCAATCCTGCTGCCTCAGCCTCCCGAGTAGCTGGGACTACAGGCATGCACCACCATGCCTGGCTAATTTTTTTTCTATATATTTTTAGTTGGCCAATTAATTTCTCTCTATTTTTAGTAGAGACAGGGTCTCGCTCTTGCTCAGGCTGGTTTCGAACTCCCTACCTCGAGGGATCCACCTGCCTCGGCCTCCCAGAGTGCTAGGATTACAGGCGTGAGCCACCGTGCCCGGCCCAGTACCAGAAGTTTCTTGAGGAAGAAAGCCTGCTTGACTGTGTCTATCTTCTTATTTTTGTAGCCTGTGCTTAGCACCCCCTGCAAGCTTACAGGAACTTTAGCAATGAAGAGCTAAGATGAAAGACACCTAAGCAGACACCCACAGCCAAAGCCCTTACGAATGACATTCTTGCCCTCAAGGTGTTCTCACCTGGCAGTGGAGACAGGCAACTACCTGGAATATGGATGTTGTCATTTTGGGCTTGGTCATGAAAGGTGATTCCCAATTTCTTCATCTGTAAAATGGCAATAACACTGCCAACTTCCCAGGGCTCTGTAAGACAGCTGTACGGTGTGATAAGTGAGAGACGCCACACAAATGACAGTTACTCTGATCCATCAACCTGCATAATGAATGAGGAAATAAGGGACATATGCATGAGTGAAGGAAAAAATGAATGCAACAGTTTATTTTCAGTCTAAATGGAGGATTTTGTGGTCTGCAATGCACTTTTTTTTGAGACAGTGTCTCATTATGTTGCCCGGGCTAGAGTGCTGTGGCGTCAGCCTAGCTCACAGCAACCTCAAACTTCTGGGCTCAACCAATCCTCCTGCCTCAGCCTCTGGAGTAGCTGAGACTACAGGCAAGTGCCACCATGCCTAGCTGATTTTTTCTATATGTTTTTAGTTGGCCAATTAATTTCTTCCTATCTTTAGTAGAGACGGGGGTCTCACTCTTGCTCAGGCTGGTTTCGAACTCCTGACCTTGATCCATCTGCCCGCCTCGGCCTCCCAGAGTGCTAGGATTACAGGCGTGAGCCACCGCGCCCGGCCTGCAATGCACTTTTATATACTACCTCATTTTAATCTTCACATCCCTTTACATAGCACTTTGCAGAAATCTTTTTGCAGACCAGGAATATGAGATCGGGAATTGCCTGAAGGGGACTAGGTCAGAGGTAGCAGAATCAGAACTTGAACTCAGGTCTTCTCCAGCTAAGCCTGATGCCGCAACCATTTCCCTCTGGCGTGTCTACCTCCTGCTGAATGCACGTCACCCCCTGTTGCAGTCAGCTAGAGTGCCTTCCTCCCTCACTGTCTTTCCCATACATCTATTTTATTTTCTTCACTTCATATATGATTACCATGATTTGACATCATCTTACTTGTTTTTTTTTTTTTTGGGACAGAGTCTCACTTTGTTGTCCAGGCTAGAGTGAGTGTCGTGGCATCAGCCTAGCTCACAGCAACCTCAAACTCCTGGGCTCAAGTGATCCTCCTGCCTCAGCCTCCCACATCTTACATGTTATTAAGACTGTAAGCAATTCCGTGTTCCAGGCCCTGTGCTGAATTTGACCTCCAATCATTTTTCATGACAGCCTTATGAAGATAGTATCATTCTTATCTCTATTTTATCTAGACAGAAACTGAAGCTTATAGAGTTTAAGTTACTTTCCAAGTTTAAACAGCAGTAGCAGATTTAATCTAAGTAGAACATTCAGATATTTGACTGCAACAGTCGCATTTTAAAATACTGTGCCAAAAAAAAGGTGAGTGGTGCTAAGGTAACACTTGCCAGGCCTGGCATGCCCTGGGCATGCGACCCAGACTTCTGCGACCCCTCCCCAACCTCTTGGGCAGGCAGACATGCGAGTGCAGAGGAACACTCCAGGAACGCAGGGCCTAGCATGCCTGGGCATTGGGGCCAAGGGCGGAGACTTCCGGGACCCCCACCTCCTGGAACAGGTGAGATCTGTGAAAAGAGGGGTACACACCAGGAGCTCACACTGCTCTTTGAGACCCTCCTGAAAAAGGTCGGAAGGCTAAGGACGCTGCCAGGCTACTCCCCCAGTTACAGCAGGAGCTGATGACCCTCATGATGTCTGGTGACAAAGGAATTTCTGCCTTTCCTGAATCAGACAACCTTTTCAAATGGGTAGGGACCATCCCTGGAGGGGCCGGCACAGTATATGAAGACCTGGGGCATAAGCTCTCCTAGAGTTTCCCAGTGGTTACCCTTACAACGCACCCACGGTGGAGTTCCTCATGCCCTGCTACCACCCCAACGTGGACACCCAGGGTAATATCTGCCTGGGCATCCTGAGGGACAAGTGGTCTGCCCTATATGATGTCAGGGCCACCCTGCTCTCCATTCAGAGCCTGCTAGGAGAACCCAACATTGACAGTCCTTTGAACACACATGCTGCTCAGCTCTGGAAAAACCCCAAAGCTTTTAAGAAGTACCTGCAGGAAACCTACTCAAAGCAGGTGTCCAGCCAGGAGCCCTGACCAGGGCTATCCGGACTCTCCCTGTGTTGTCCTTTTTTTTTTTCCTTAGATGGTCTGTCCTTTCCAAGATTTCTGTATAGGACTCTGTATCTTGAGCTGTGTTGTTATTTTGTTTCTGTTTTTTAAATTAAGTCTCTGGTTGGGCCCTTGTGATGTATATTAAATAAATACATTTTGGTTGTTTTTTTTTAAAAAAATACTGTGCTATAGCACTCTGGGAGGCCGAGGCTGGAGGATCACTCAAGGTCAGGAGTTCGAAACCAGCCTGAGCAAGAGTGAGACCCTGTCTCTACTTAAAAAAAAAAAAAGAAAGAAAGAAAGAAATTAATCAGCCAACTAAAAATACATAGAAAAAAATTAGCCGAGCATGGTGGCACATGCCTGTAGTCCCAGCTACTCCAGAGGCTGAGGCAGGAGGATTGCTTAAGCCCAGGAGTTTGAGGTTGCTGTGAGCTAGGCTAATGCCATGGCACTCACTCTAGCCTGGGCAACAGAGTGAGACTCTGTCTCAAAAAAAAAAAAAAAAAATTCTGTGTTAGTCTCCTAAAAGGGCTGTTTAATTACTTTTCAGGATGGGGTGCTATTTTTTTTTCAGAATTAATGTGTAACTTCTGCAGCATCTCTTAAGAAAATTAGCAGCATTCTAGTATCTACCAATTTCAGGAGGATTGAGGACTGCTGAATCAATGATATAATGGATGGGTGCAATAAAGGAGTGATTCGAGTTTATTTTTCAGACAAATGGAGACAAGCCACAGTATGGGCCTCATTAGTATCTGGCTGGAAAAGGCGTGTTCTTACTCTTCCCAACAGATTTTATTGAAAACTCTTTCAGCAAGAGCATCTGCTGCCTGGTCAGAAAAGAGAGATAGCCTGGAAGAGCATTTGTGGATGACAGGAAATTAACTTAAAGCTGCTGGCTGTCACCTGTCAGGACGGGTATTGACTATAAATTACTGGAAATCATAGACAATAGTGGAAAGATCACAGATTTCAACTTCCAGTACTTACTAACTGTGTATGGTAAGCCTCAACTCTCTGGGTCTTGCTTTTGTCATCTGTAAAATGAGGAAAATAAAACCTTATTTACAGGGGTGTTATAAGGATTAAATGAAACCATTCATGTAAACTACCTGTCGTGCAGTTGGTGATAAGTTAACTTTAGTCTCTTTCCACTATCCCTTGTTCAGAATGATTTACTAGTCCATATATGAGATGTGATTATGAAATAAAGAACAAGATCACTATTGCAGGTAAACATACTAAAATGCATGCTGCCCCCAGCATAGCAGTACATCCTGGGAAGCTACCCACTTGGTCCAACTGCACTGTGTTTGCTCCAAACATATTTGGGATGTTTCTGTCTACCAGTCAGCCCCCCATGCAGAAGGCATTCGCAGGAAATGAAATCAACGATGTCTTATTCATCCACCATGAACTGTTACTCATCCCGAACAACTGAATGAGTGATTATTTTCAAAACAGATCAACGGATAAGAGCAAACCACAACACTAGCACCACTTTACAGAGTGGCCATCCATCCCTCAGCTTCTCAAGTATCACTCAGCTTCCAGAACTTTTTCCAGATACGCTCAGAGATGCACTTGTTGGCAACTTCACCAGGAACCACTTTCTAAATGGGGAAGCTGATCGGCTCCGAGGGACATAGTGGATTAGTCACAGGAGGCGAGGGATGGTGACATTCCTGAAAACAGAGGGGACCAGAAATAGAATTACAAATACCTAGGGCACTCTCTACTCTTGAAAAAGGTTTTAAAACACTGGCTCTAATGAGGGGCGGGGGAGCAGGTGACATGTAACAAAGCTAACGTGGGAGAGAAAAAAACCCATTTCAGGGAAAAGCACTTCCCTGGAGATGGTCTCAAGAGCGTTTGTTTACAGAAAAACTTGCTTTGACTGTGAACATCCTGAAGAAGAACCATTTTACTTAGATTTCAAAGGCCAACCGTGTTAATGCTCTTAACTTGTGATTACTAGCTGGGTCTGTGGATTTATGAGTAGCCTGTGTGGTCATGTGAAAGAGGAAAAGTCCAAGAACCAGAAGCCAAGCAGCTTGGAAGGTTCTGGGTCTTTGGGGCCCATGCTGGGGATTCTCTCATAGAGGTAAGACCACCCTGTGTTTAAATTTGCCATCTTTCCTGCAAAGGCATCACCACCACTGGAAAGAAACACAAACTCCTTTGTAACTTGAAAGGCCTAACTGCAATTTCTTAATTTAAAAAAAAAAATTTGAACATTTTTAAACCTACAGAAAAGTTGAAACAATAATACAACAAATGCTTGTATGTTTCCTCACCTAGATTCCCCAACTGGCAAGTTCTTGCCATACCCACCTCCCTTCACTTTGCGTTTATGTACACTCTTCCCTTTAGCTGAACCATCCAAAAGTGGGCTTCCATCTCATGACATTTTATCCCTAAACCCTTAGTCAGCTCTTCCCAAGGACAAAAACACTCATAATCACAGCACCATTATCACATCTAAGAAAATCAACATTAATACAATCGCAGCGTCCAACACCAAGTCCATATTCCCATTTCCCAAAATGCCCCCCAAATGTCCTATTTGCAGGTGATTTTTTCAGATCCAGGATCCAATCAGGGTTTAAGCATTGCGTCTGGCTGTTGTCTCTCTAGTTTTCCCCCATAATCAAACAGTCCACCCTCTCCTTCTGATATCCATGACATTGAGTCCTTTAGAGAGTCAAGGCTAGTAGTCACCCTGCAGATGGGTCCACGTTCTGGATAAGTGACTCTGTCCTCAGAACTAGACAAGAGCACCACAGAGGACAGGATGTCGGCCTTCTCCTGTGTCTCATCTCAGGAGTCACATATTAGGCTAATCCACGACTGACAATGCCAATTCGAGCGCTTGGTTCAGGTGGTGAACCACCAGATCTCATTGTAAAGGGGCATTTCCCCCTCTGTAATGAACAGATAGTCTGTGGCGTAATACTTTGAAACAATGTGAATATCCTATGCCCCAACCACCTTTTCACCCAATGGCTTTAACCCAATGGCTAATAGTGGTTTTTAACTGTATCGGTTATTACATTGAGGGTTACAAAATGGTGATTTTTCTAATTCTATCAGTTTCTATTCTTATCTGTTGGCAATCTTTTGTAAAGAACCGTTTTCCCTTTTCTTTCCCCCCTTTTTCCTCTTTTATCTTTTATTTATTTATTTATTTTTGACACAGGGTCTTGAGCCTTTAACTCCTGGGCTCAACTCCTCCTGCCTCAGACTCCCCAGTAGCTGGGACTACAGGCACGTGCCACCATGCCTGGTTAATTTTTAAAATTTTTTGTAGAGATGGAGTCTTACTATGTTGCCCAGGCTGGTCCTGAACTCCTGGCCTCAAGTGATTCTCCAGCCTCAGCCTCCTAAAGTGCTAGGATTACATACATGTGTCACCACACCAACCCCTTCTTTTTATGTTTTAAAGTATCACTATGGATATATAGATTTGTTTTTCATTCAATCCATTACAACCGAATAAAATCATTTGGCTGCAGGGCAGTTGCTGGGGGGAGGACTGTTCAAATTGGATTTGGCTCTGGGAACTCCTTCAAGCTAGCTTCTGTGACCTTTTGATATAATACCATTAGTCTTGGGGCAACTCTCTACTTTCTGGCACAACAAGATATTCTAAGCCAACCTTGTGTTTTACCTGCCTCTAATCTGTAATCAGCAGCTCTCCATGCAACCCTGGTTCCTTTGACTTAGAAACCAAAATCTAGGTGCTAGGTGTGCTCTCCCTGAAAATTTTAAGCACAACTTATTTTTTACTATTTTCAAGATAAGATCTTGCTCTGTTGCCCCGGCTAGAGTGCAGTGGCATCATCATTGCTCACTGCAACCTCAAACTCCTGGGCTCAAGTGATCCTCCTGCCTCAGCCTCTTGAGCAGCTGGGACTACAGGCACCCGCCACCACACCCAGCTAATTTTTTTTTTTTTTTTTTTTTTTTGAGACAGAGTCTCACTTTGTTGCCCGGGCTAGAGTGAGTGCCGTGGCGTCAGCCTAGCTCACAGCAACCTCAAACTCCTGGGCTCGAGTGATCCTTCTGCCTCAGCCTCCCGGGTAGCTGGGACTACAGGCATGCGCCACCATGCCCGGCTAATTTTTTATATATATATATCAGTTGGCCAATTAATTTCTTTCTATTTATAGTAGAGACGGGGTCTCGCTCAGGCTGGTTTTGAACTCCTGACCTTGAGCAATCCGCCCGCCTCGGCCTCCCAAGAGCTAGGATTACAGGCGTGAGCCACAGCGCCCGGCCACACACCCAGCTAATTTTTCTATTTTCAGTAGAGACAGGATCTTGCTGTTGCTCAGGCTAGTCTTGAACTCCTGAACTCAAGTGATCCTCCCATCTTGGCCTCCCAAACTGCTAGGATTACAGGTGTGAGCCACTGTACCTGGTCTTCAACACAACTTTAAATCAATAAATTTCTAGGTCTCTGTTGCTTGTCCCTATGTTACTGAGACATGATGAGGGTTACAGCAATATTACATGACTCCAGAGGATAGTTAAACCTTCATCCTGAGAGGATCTCTATTTTAAGTGCCTTTCAGAGGCTAAGGGACTCATCTAAGCCTTCACTTGGCCTCTCCTGAGAGACTAGTCTACACTGCTTTAAGGAACTTGCCATACTCTCATAAAGACTATTAAGTCATAAGACATCTTGGAGCCAGCCCAAGAAAGAGAAAGGAACATTAATAGTATGGCTTTGTTTTCAGAAAACTGATTTAAACACTGATTTACTCTTCTTCATTACGGTTTTTTTTTTTTTTTTTTTTTTTTTTTTTTTTTGAGACAGAGTCTCACTTTGTTGCCCAGGCTAGAGTGAGTGCCGTGGCATCAGCCTAGCTCACAGCAACCTCAAACTCCTGGGCTCAAGCAATCTTCCTGCCTCAGCCTCCCGAGTAGTTAGGACTACAGGCATGCGCCACCATACCCGGCTAGTTTATTTTCTATGTATATTAGTTGGCCAATTAATTTCTTTCTATTTATAGTAGAGACGGGGGTCTCGCTCTTGCTCAGGCTGGTTTCGAACTCCTGACCTTGAGCAATCCGCCCGCCTTGGCCTCCCAGAGAGGTAGGATTACAGGCGTGAGCCACCGCGCCCAACCCATCACTATATTAACATGAGTAAGTCACATAATTTTTCTGAGCCTGTCTTCCCCCCGCCAAAAAAAAATCTATTTATGGTAGCTTCTTCATATTCTATTTTCTGAGGGAGATAGTATCAATAATTAAAGGTATTATGCCTGAAAGTGTTAGAAAATTGAAAAGAGCTACTAAATAGGAACAAAATGGTGGCATTTTCGGTTGACTGAAATGGCTTAGATATTTGAAGACCAAGAGCAATCTCCATCCCTAGCTCTTTAATGAAAGTCTCTAAAGGGCCAGTTTGAACTTGCTTTTGTTCTCCTCTCTTAGTTTCCCTTTACAGGAGCTGCTAACACATAAGCAGAGAGCATCCCATGAGGCAAGTTTTAGGCGTGGTCTGAAAGCTCCATCCAGGCTCACAGTGGACATGGCCACAGGAGCACCCATGCTTAGCCTGAGCAATGACTAATATAAAAGCCAGAGCCAAGAAAACGGAAAGAACAGAGTCTCTTGTCATCTAGACATGTGTTTTCATACCACACTTCCCACTGAACATTGCAGATTTGCTCAAATGTCACCTCTCTTGCTGGTTCAGGCCAGCCCATTCTAGAAGGGTCATTTTCCCCCTATGCCCCCATGCCCCAAGCTTCCGGTCATTCTTGCTCCACTTCTATTGTGTGTCCCTTAGACCTTCCAAGGACTGGCTTTGTAGAGAATCACTTGGGGGTTGCTCACAGCACCCCGCATCAGAGACGTGAGAGGGGGATGAAGGTCTGTCTCATCGCCAAGGAAATGGAGGTGGGGAGAGGAAAGTTTCTGACCAGGGCTCTGAGCCAGTCCAGCCAGGGTGGGTCTATGGGGTAGAACAGAGTCTGTTGGCTTCAGTCTCAAAACTAGGAAAGAGAGGAAATGCAGTTGCACTTGTTAGGATGCCTCTCATCTTAGCTAAAATGAGATTGAAGTCAACTCACAGAAATTTATTAAACCCCTGCTGAGGGCACAGCTACAGTTAAGGCACCTAGAGCCTCACTGAGCTCCCATTTTACCCTGGAGATAAGCATTTAAGTAAATGAAATGCCTTTCACTGCACTTGGCACTATAATAAAGGGGGCACAGAAGACAAGGAGGTTGTAGATTCCATCCATGCAATGTGGGCAAGGAAGGGTGGTAAAGTCAGGCAAGACCTCTTAAAGGAGGCCAGGAGAAGGAAGAGTTCCAGGAAGAAGGAAGAGCATAAATTGAGGAGAGTGGCCTTTTCCAAAAGGGCTTAAAAAGCATGATTTACTTACTCATTTCCCATCCCTCCGCGTGATCTGTCTCCTCCCCTTAGCCTAAGTCATGATGTTAAAAGAGCTTCTCCTGAACCTTGAAGTCCATCCTTCCTTACAATCCACTGCTCCAGGGAATACTGGCATAGTAGGCCCAATAATGGTCACCTGGAGATAGCAGGTCCTAGGCTCTGGAACTTGTGTCACGTTATAAGGAAAATAGGGTTTTGGAAGGTGTAGTGCAATGAACAATACTGAGATGGAGAAAGTATTCTGGGTTATCTGGATGGGCCTCAAATGCAATCCCAAGTGTTCTTATAAGAAAGAAGCAAAAGGAGATTTCAGAGAGATACACACAGAGGAGAAGGTGATGTGAAGACAGAGTAGAGAAGGGCTTGAAGACGCTGCCTTAAAGATTGGAAGGATGTGACAACAAGCCAAGGAATTCCAGAGTCTGGAAGAGGCAAGGAATAGAGTCCCCCTAGAGCCTCCAGAGGAAGCTCAACCTTGCTTACACCTGATCTCGCCCCAGTGATGCTGACTTAGGGCTTCTGGCCTCTAGAACTGGGAAAGAATAATTTTTGTTACAGCAGCCACAGGAAACTATTACGAGCAGATTCCTCCAGAGATCAAGCATCTCCTTTGTCCAGGAGTCTTTGGGAAAGAGGGAGAGGAGAGAGAAAGAGAATGATCTGTTGCTTGCTTTGTTAATTTTGCTTTTGCTTTTCAGCTGGTAGTCTGGCCACCCATCCCCGACAGGGGTTAAGCTGGCCAACAAGGGCAGTCTCCACTCCAGAGAGCCACACCGTGTGAAGGCTTGTCCTGGGTATTCAAGGACGAATAGCCTGACTATGTCATCTCTTCTTCTGGGCTTTTTCACACACTACCCACTCAGAGCACAAATTTTCAAGCAAACCTTCTTTAGGCACATGCCTTGGTTCCAATCAGCGGGGGCCTGAGAATCCACTGAGTACTATTTCCATCAATGACAAATATTTACAGGCTCACATGGGAGGTACAAAGAATATAATGATAGTGCCTAATCCCCACTTTCAAAAAATTTAGAATTCACTTGGCTAGGCCAGATCATTGGCCATAATTTTACTAAAAAGGTATGAAAGAAAGCATGTTAAAATGTTACCATTCATCACTTCTATTTGAAGCAATTATTTTTCCTTCTTCTTTATGATAAAAATATTTTCTGTATTTTTACTGTATTGTTCTATAATTCCATTTATAATAGAAAAGGAATCAAATTTCAAAAAGACAATTAAAAAGTAAAGGGAAAATAAAAGGTAGTATATTCTATGAAATTTTAGGATTTAAAAAGTACTCTGAGAGTTCTTCTTCTTCTTTTTTTTTGAGACAGAGTCTCACTCTTGCCCCGGCTAGAGTGCTGTGGTGTCAGCCTAGCTCACAGCAACCTCAAACTCCTGGGTTCAAGCAATCCTCCTGCCTCAGCCTCCCGAGTAGCTGGGACTATAGACATGTGCCACCATGCCTGGCTAATTTTTTCTATGTATTTTTAGTTAGTCAATTAATTTATTTCTAGTTTTTTTAATAGAGACGGGGGTCTCACTCTTGCTCCGGCTGGTTTCGAATTCCTGGTCTTGAGCAGTCCTCCCGCCTCAGCCTCCCAGAGTGCTAGGATTATAGGTGTGAGCCACCGCACCCAGCCTGAGAGTTCTCAGTAGCTGGGCATCTGGGAAGGCTTTCTGGGAAGTTCAGGACTTTTTCAGACCTTGCAGAATGAGCAGCATTTTGAGATACAACTCAGACTTGCCATTGTATCTAAGTGGTTTTGGATTGCTAGCCCAATCATTGGGTGGTGATGCATTTCTCAGTTGTGTAGGCAAAGCTGGGAAGACATCAGCCAAGGAAATATTCCTGTAAAGAAGCTGGTTCTTCAGGAACCCAAATTCTGAACACTGTGTCAGTTGCCAGTGGCAATTCCCCAAGCCCCCATAGTTCTGCCATGTGGGTCTTCAGAGGTGACTTAGACTCCCAAATGTCTGGATTTTGCACATGATGTGTCCTCTGCCTGGAACATCCTTTCTTTCTTCCCTTCTCCTTCTACTCAATCTTGCCCTATCCCTACTGTCCCAGTCCTCATCTAATTAACTTCTACTCATCTTCCAGTGTCCAGCTGAGACATTACCTTCCCTGGGGAAGCTTTGATAGTCATCCTCCCACCATCTGCCCCTGTAGCAAGTTGAGCAAATGTCTATGTCTCTTAGTCATCCATCCTGTTGTGTCATGGTCTGGTCATTTCTGTCTCCTGCTAGACTTTGGTTCTATTTACTTATTTATTTATTTATGTATTTTAATTTTTGTTAATTTTTTTAGAGACAAGGCCTTGCTATGTTGCCCAGGCTAGAGTGCAGTGGCTATAACAGGCACAATCTTAGCACACTGCAATCTTGGACTCCTGGGCCCAAGCAATCCTCTCACTTAAGCCTCCCAAGTAACTGAGACTGTAGGTTTGTGCCACCTGCCTGGCTTCCTGCTAGACTTTGCACTCCTTGAAGCCATCCCTATCTTTGAGCCCAATACCCAGATATCTTAGGTATCCAGTTGTTACAAAAGGGAAGAGGGAAGAAGGAAGGATCTTATTTATTATTTACTTGTTAGTCACCTGAAGGACTGAAGTTTTTGCTTTGTTTTGGTAGAAACAGGGTGTCACTGTGTTGCCCAGGCTAGTCTCAAACTCCTGGACTTAAGTGATCCTCCTGCTTTTAGCATCCCAAAGTGCTAGGATTATAGGCATGAGCCACCACACCTGGCTAAACTTGATGAGATTAAAAAGATTATCTTAACACTGGATCTGCTACAACCTCGCTTTTACCCACATATCTTCACCAAATAGTCTAGACCTGTGGGTTCAAGCAGTCCTGTGGTTCACTTAATATCACATTCAAACAAATTATCTACCAAAATGAGTTGACTATTAAAATATTTCAATTGATCTTAATTAATTGAAGTTAATTATAATGTGCCCTGAAGTTGGATTCAGATATATTAGTTTTCTTTTTTTATTGTTGTTTAATGAGGAGAAGGAAAGAGGAGTTTATTAATTTGCCTACAAAGATATTTTAGTTTTCAATGCTGGTTCTACTGATTAGCAGCTGTGTGACCTTGGACAAGTTTACATAATCTCTCTGTATGTACCTCAGTAGGTTTATCAACTGTTCTTTTAAGTATCTGCCTGACAGTGTTGCTGATGGGAAGAAATAAGCCTACGTGAAAGTCTTAGCACGTAGTGACCACTCGACATGTTCTTTTTCCTTCAAGGATCATCATGAACAGATTGTTGTAGGGTAGGGAAGCTAGGAAGAGAATATGAAAATTGGCAGGAGCAGGCAATCAGCCTTTAATCACTGAGCAATCATCCTGTGCACTGTGCTTTATGGACACCAACTGGTTGAATTCTTGCAGCAACTCTTTAATATTAGATGCCGAGAGAGTAACTAACTCCATCTCACTTTTTTCTTTTTTCTTTTTTTTGTGAGTCAGAGTCTCACTCTGCTGCCCGGGCTAGAGTGCCGTGGCATCAGCCTGGCTCATGGCAACCTCAAACTCCTGGGCTCAAGTGATCCTCCTGCCTCAGCTTCCCGAGTAGCTGGGACTATAGGCATGCGCCACCATGCCCAGCTAATTTTTTCTATATATTTTTAGTTGGCCAATTAATTTCTTTCTATTTTTAGTAGAGTTGGAGTCTCGCTCTTGCTCAGGCTGGTTTCGAACTCCTGGCCTTGAGCAATATGTCCGTCTTGGCCTCCCAGAGTGGTAGGATTACAGGCTTGAGCTATTGCACCTGGCCCCGTCTCACTTTTTTCTACACGCGTTCAGTAGTGTGCTCCTCCCTGTCTCCCTCGCCCCCCAACTCTCAGGGCCAGAGAGAAGCCCCAAGGAAGCATTTTGCCAGTGTCTACAATGTAAATACTCCCACCGTGACTAATTTCAAGCTACCAGTGGTTTGGCTCTGGGCATTCCTGGAAAATTTAACAATGGGCTCTCTTACCAGCTACTTGAACAATGGGCTCTGGCACACCAACCCACTGCTTGTCTTAATTCTCCCTTACTCACCTTCTTTTGTTCTTTTGAACATTCTCATCTTAGAACCTTTGCATTTTCTGTGCCCTCTGCCTAAAATGCTCTCCTGCATATCTTCATTTGGCTTCATATCATTCAGATCTTACCTCTAAATATTACCTCCTCCTAGGGGACCTCCCCTGTCTTAGTTTGCTAAAGTAGCTTCCCACCCTCAGTCACTGTTTAGCACATCACCCTGTTTTCCTTTCTTCATAGCACTTATTGTGTGGAATTTATATTTACTCATTTATTGTCTGTTTCTCCCTATTACAACCTAGGCGCCTTAAGAACAGAGACTTTACCTTGTTTATTTCTGTGTTCCCAGCACATAATAGGTGATAATTGAATAATTATCGACTGAATGAATGAACTTGCTCAAGGCCAAATGATTAACAAGGAAGAAAGTGTTAATAAGTCAAACCTAGGAGACTATACTCTGGAACTCCTTAACTATTTTAAGGTAATCCTCAAGTGGCTTGTAGAATAGTCTAGAATACAGAATAATTATGTAGCCACAGGCAAATACGATGCAAAGAAATCTCTTATGTGCTGCTAGTGGGAATATAAATTCTGTTACTACTTTGGCAAACATTTTTGCATTACCTTCTAAGTTGAAGATGGCCCAGCAATTCTAGGAATATCTCAAAAGTAATTCTTGCACATGTATACCTGAAGACATGTAAAGAATGTTCATAACAGTGTAGTCATAAGAGCAAAAACTTGGAAACAATCCAAACATGCATTCATGGGAAAGTAAAATATTATATGGCAAACAAACCAATGAATTATACAATATTCTACAGTATGGATATATCTTAGCCATGTATTAATACTAGTAAGCCAAAAAAACTAAATCCCAAAAGATTACAAACAGCATTATATAATTTTATGATTAAAACACTAAGAACTTTTGGTATATAGTTTAGAATTACTTATAGATTCGATAAAAACTATATGAAAAGAAAACCAAAGGAAAGATGAACACAAGGTACAGGGTTATCTGGCTAGGTTTTTTTTTTTTGTTTTGCTTTTATTTTTTGTTTATCTTTTGAGACAGAGTCTAACTCCATTGCCCAGGCTAGAGTGCCAGGACCTCAGCCTAGCTCATAGCAACCTCAAACTCCTGGGCTAAAGGTATCCTCCTGCCTTAGCTTCCTGAGTAGCTGGGACTACAGGTATGCACCACCATGCCTGGCTAATTTTTTCTATTTTTAGTTGTCCAGCTAATTTCTTTCTATTTTTAGCAGAGACGGGATCTTGCTCTTGGTCAGGCTGGTCTCGAACTCCTGAGCTCAAGTGATCCTCCCTCCTCAGCTTCCCAGAGTGCTAGGATTACAGGCGTGAGCCACTGCGCTGGCCTTAGATATAGGTTATTATCAAGGTTCTAACTTTTGTTTTAGGTGAAAGGTTTGTGAGTGCTTATTATATTATTAAAAATGAACTGAATAAATAACTAGCTAAATAACTAAAAGTGAGCCATGTATGATGAATCTAATTCTGTGACCTCATGGTCTAATTAAAGAAAGAAACTGGACAAATGTCATGAGAATGGGAAGGTGAGTTGTGCACAGAGAAAAAAACCATTCTATTAAGCCCTCAGCAAGCAAGGGCGCCTTGCTTGGTACTTCCATATTCATAACTCATTTAACTATCGCAAAAGTCCTATGAAGTATAAGTATTCCTGTTTTCATTTTAAAGATGAGGAAATTGAGGTAAATTATTTTACTTACTTTCCCAAACCTATAACCCAACCTTAGAATGGGACTTGTTATAAAGGATCACTAAACACTTTTTAAGGATTTTTTGGGGTAGGGAATGGGACAGACAGTGGGTGAGGGAAGTGGGGTAATTGGCACTTTTAATTTTCCAATTTTCAGGATGAAGATGAAAGAAATATGACTGCCAGAGTACTTGGAAATTCTGCCTATGGCTTGGCAAAAAGGAATTTTCCCAACTTATATTTTCATAGGTCATAAGTTATTTAGGTTTATATCATGTACATGCACGAATTAGAAAACTATATCTAACAATATGCACAGTTTCACAGAGGTTCATTAAAATGCATTTTATAAAATTTCAAAGTAAACTGATGCTTAGATCTTGCAACCCCTGAGACCACTCTAAATTTTCAAATGGTGAAAATTATCTTATAATTATCTTGGTCAAGTTATCTTGTTTTGAGTTTTTTAAATTACGGGATTTTTTTTTTCTTGTCTCATACCTAGCTTTATATAGTTGCTCAATTTTATTCTATTTCTTAGAGATAAAATTTACCCTTATGCTGCCTGCATTCCTTTTGTATGAAAAAAAAGTTGTAGGGGAGGAAAAACTTCTTTTTTTATAGCTTGTGCTGTTTATTTCACAACACATCTATTGTTACACAGCTAGACCCTGAGGCTGTGGGTGGGTGGGGGGGATGTGGCCTTTACGAGGAGGAAGCCAGGACAATGGAGTGTCTCCTAGGGGCCTTCCAAAATAGACGTGGTGGGATGTGTGGTCAGAGATGGGCAAAAAAGCAATAAAAGTAGCCTACTCCTGTCTCTTATTCTTCCTTTGCAATTGAGAGAAATGTCTTAATTTTTTCAATATGTCAGAAAAATATAAGCTTTCTATTGGTTTAGAATGATGCTCCAATGTTTTTTTTTTCAGCCTGGGCCTTTCCTACTGTGGAACTTGGCTTCACAGATTCAATAACCCATCAACAATCAAGTAAATGCTACTGCGGTGTGCCCAGCCCTGTGCTGAGTCCTAGGGACAAATTTAAGACTGTGAAATCGTCCCCAACCTTCAGGTCCTTGAATTTGGGATAGTTGTGCTTGGGGACGGGGCAGGACCAACGTGACCTTTTAAAGTCCATTTGCTCTGAACACTCCACGAGTTGTGCTTTTCTCTTTTCTCCCCAACCCACCTCTCACTTGCCTCTCCCTCCCAGCAACCTCTTTCTACACTGACCAATCCCACTCCGTCCTCCTTTACTTTCCTTTTATTAAATTACGACCTATCAAAACTAAACTGAGCATTAAAGATCATCTAATTCTGTGTTTTTCAAAATTAAAAAAAAAAAAATTTGTTCCAAACCCTTTTCCCACAGAAAACCTTAGGTAAAACTCCCAAGACACAGAGCTGACCAAGTGGACTTCTTATAAAGGGCAAGAGAGGACGTGTTACCCGCTCAGTCTTCAGTTGAGTAAGCCCAGCCCCTGCCCCCCAAAAGTTCCTGAGGGTTCCTTGACAGAGACGGAAGGATCCGCAGCCTAAGCTAACCCCCTCATGCGGCAGATGAGAAAGCTGAGGTCAGAGAGGGGCAGCACATCGTTTCAAAATGTCCTGGCCGCGAAGAATCCCCTGGAAGTCTAGAGGCTAAGTCATTCCCAGTGGTTCCCAAACTGCCTTCTTTTGACAACATTCCGGCCCTCGGGACTGGAGATATTCTGCAGACTTTACTGCCTATGCTTCATTCAGTCGCTTGACCTTTCCTCAAGGACAGAGAGAATAAGAAGGAAAAGACATAGGCCATGCTTCCCAAATGACGAGTGCAGCCACCTGGGCCCGACCTGGGCCTCCCCATGGCCATCTCAGAAGGCCTACCATGCCGAGAAGGTATTCGGGCCAATGTGGGAGAGTTGAACCATGCTCACGTGAACAAAAAGAGCTTTGTGGTCCAGGGTGGCTTCTGACATGACCGGGCACAGGGACATGGCAGCTTGTTTCCTCTTCTGAGGGGGCAGCTTAATGCTGATGTGTCAGCTCCATGACTGTGTAAGGCCCTACTCCGGCCTCTCCCCTCCCCGCTGCTGTAAGATATATTGTCACATGAACACTGTCCTCTCTCTTTGTAATATAGCAATATGGACGTTTACAAAGCTTCTCCTAACTTTTGAAAGTCAATATAATTAAAGCACGATGCATCTTAATCGCCAGCCCCCAACTCTGTGCAGAGCAAATGGCAGCAGTCCTGAGTAAAATGAGTGCTCGCAGCCACCTCAAGAAGGGTGGGGAAGCCAAGCTGGGGTTTCTGTAAAAGTGCCCCAGACAAAATAGTTTGCATCTAAGGTGCCTGGTTTTCCACAGTGCTTTTTCCAGGCTACCTAAAACTATTTTGGTATCCATCATTCCCTCTATCTCACAATTTGCCTAGAGGCAGGGAAAAAGACAATTAATTCAATTTTTCTGGGGAAACAGACATCCAGCAATTTTATGTCATGGAGCATAAGAGGAATCAAAAAGCTATCTTAAAGGCTAACATTGTCTTATCATCATAACAATGACGGTAAGTGGTCGTCTGGCTAAATGTTAAGGGTTCAAATTCTGACTCTGCTACTTAGTAGTCTTGTGACATTGGACGAGATACTTGACCTCTGTCTGCTTCAGCATCTTCATTGGTGAAGTGGCTGATAATATGGAAGTACCTATTTCATAGCCTGGTTAAGGAATCAAATGAGTTACATGGGTAAGAAGCTAAGAACAGCACCAGCATATAGTAAGTACTCGATAACTTTGAGTGATTAGTATTTGTGTAGTGCGTTATGGTTTATGAAGCACTTCCACAGACATTATTATCTCTTGACTAGGATCCAGATCACTTGACTCTCAGCCCAGGCATTTGGGAAAAAATCAGATTATTGGGTAAGGTCCAGCATGCCTTACTGAACACATCCACGGAGGCCAGTCTACTAGGTGATGGTGTTTCCAGTCCAGTCCTGTCTTTTTGTTCCGTGCCCTGGAAAAGCATTCTGCAAGGACCCTGGGACATCCTCTCTGCTCTGGAAGAAGCTCCCACCCAGGAGGCATAAAGTTTCTTTCATGCTTTATACAGCAGGAGGCAGAATTATGCACATTGGTACTTAAGCTCCAGCTGTCTTATCTCCTTACTTCCAAACACCACTGGATATTCTTTAAAAAGTCAATTCTGGGCCGGGCGCGGTGGCTCACGCCTGTAATCCTAGCACTCTGGGAGGCCGAGGCGGGCGGATTGCTCCCAACTATCCTGAGCGAGACCCCGTCTCTACTAAAAATAGAAAGAAATTAATTGACCAACTAAAAATATATATACAAAAAATTAGCCGGGCATGGTGGTGCATGCCTGTAGTCCCAGCTACTCGGGAGGCTGAGGCAGGAGGATCGCTTGAGCCCAGGAGTTTGAGGTTGCTGTGAGCTAGGCTGATGCCACGGCACTCACTCTAGCCAGGGCAACAAAAGTGAGACTCTGTCTCAAAAAAAAAAAAAAAAAGGTCAATTCTGGGCTGGGCGTGGTGGTTCACACCTGTAATCCTAGCACTGAGGCGGGAGGATCGCTCAAGGTCAGGGGTTTGAGGTTGCTGTGAGCTAGGCTGATGGCACGGCACTCTAGCCTGGGCAACAGAGCAAGACTCTGTTTCAAAAAAAAGAGAAAAAAAAGCCAATTTCAGGCTCAGGGAATTAAGCTGGATCATTTCCCGTGGTAAAACTAGATACCTTATAAAGCAACATCAAAAAGCTACTCCATGAGTGCTGGTCACCATCCTTCCCCCACACTCCAGGCAGGGAAAGAGTAAGGGGCTAACATTTCTGGAGTACCCAGCATGTGTACGTCTAGGTTTCCACGATCAGATCCCTACAAATGAGGAAATGGGGCTGTAGAGGGGAGAAGTAATTTCTCCAAGGCACCACAGTGGACAAAAGCTCTAGTCACACACTTACCGGCTCTATGATCTCCCTCAATTTCTCTGAGCTGAGTTTTCCCATCTATAAAACTGGGATAATGTTGCACACGTCCCACAGGGTCATTGTGAAAATCCAATGAGTTAATTCATTCATTATACGTAGCACAATGACTGGCGCATACAAGAGCCCAATACATGTAAGGATTTATTATCATTATTACCCAAAAGAGAGTATCAGCTAGGATTCACTCTGTGCCTCTTTCATTAAACCAAGTGGGGCTCTTGCCTCTGACTGAGGACAATGACTTTGTGTCCAAATGACAGCGCTTTAACATCCCTCAGCCAGGTTCATGGTGTGGGCATGGGGTATTGTTATAGCTATGACTTCCACCTTCTTTGCAGTGGGAGTTGTTTTGTACAATCTATGTACGATGCAATTCATTTATCATTACTGTGCAGTGATGAGTCAGTCTTTCTTTGAATCCTTTTATTGAGAGGATACTCACTCCCTCATGAAAATCAGCCTATTGCATTTTGAACACCTCTTATAATCAGGAAGTGTCCTTTCTCTGTTCCTTTTCCCTCTACCCTCCCAGCCCTTCCTTCTTCTCCTCCTCCTTCCTCCTTTCTTTTTCCCTTCCTTCTTCTCCTCTCTCTCCTCTCTCCACCCCTCCCAGGCTCTTGCCAGTTCAGAGAACCTGAGGTCCTGCTTTTTCCCTGAGGGCACTGTCCAGTGGCTGCCCAGTCAGGAGAGCGTAGGAGGTCTTTAGTGCAGTTACTTGGCCGGCTGATGGGAACTCAGCTCCCAGTGGTCCTAACAACCCTCTAGGCTTTGCAGAATCTTTCAGAAGCAAAACCTTTTTCCTGGGCCTTATGGCTTGGCCTTGTGGTCCATTAATGTCATCCATCGGTTCACTTGATTTCCATTATTAACCCCATCTTGAACCACATGAAACATGCAATGGGTGGATCTGGTGTCTGGAGCCCTAGCTGGGCCGATATGCGAGCCAAGGAGAGGGCTGGGGCGCTAGGGGAGCCCAAGCACGCAGGCAGCCTTCTCCGGTTGAGATCCTCCGCCCGGGGCAGCAGGGCTACGGCTCGTGCCTGGCCGCGAGCAGCCTGGGGCGGCGCTGCAGCTTTAAGAGAGGGGCGGGGCCCGGGCGCTGGCTGGGCAGGGCCAGCCCACAAGGCTCCTTTTCCTTTTTGATCCATTCAAAAATTACTCATTGCAAATTCCCGGACCGCTCGGAGCGGAGAAGGGGGGGGCGGAGGAGAGGGTACTGCGGGCGCGGCGCCGGGGCTCCCGGGAGCCGGAGCGGCTGCCGGCCGGTCCCGCAGAAGCAGCTGGCTGCGCTCCGGCTCCGGTGGCCTCACCAGGAAGCGTCAGAGTCTCGACACGGGGAAGCTCGGAGCGCCGCCTCCGCCGCCGCCTCCCGCCCGGCGCCCGGTCCCCGAGCCCCCTCCCCGGCCCCGGCCGGACTCCCGCCTCCTCCCCGGACGATCCGGCTCGGGCGCCCGCCCCGGCGATGGCTGGCCGCTGAGCCATGGCTCAGTACGGCCACCCCAGCCCGCTCGGCATGGCTGCGAGAGAGGAGCTGTACAGCAAAGTCACCCCCCGGAGGAACCGCCAGCAGCGCCCCGGCACCATCAAGCATGGATCGGCGCTGGACGTGCTCCTCTCCATGGGCTTCCCCAGAGCCCGCGCGTAAGTGGCCGCGCCCGCAGCCCCGCGCGCCCCCTCCCGCCCCGCGCGGCCGGCCCTCGGCTTCGCTCCGGCTCGCCTCCCCGCGCCTGCCGCCCGGGCGGCGCGCTCCGCGCTGCCCACGACCTGTTGGGGGCGGCAGGGGCTCGCAGGCAGCCCGGGACTCGCGTCGCGGCGGGTGTGCAGAGAAGACGCGTCGCGGGGCGCCGGGCCGGGGGCTCGCCTTGGGATGCCTGAAGCCGGGGGCGAGGGCACCGGATTGGGGAGCCGGGTCGCGCTCCGGCGGGTGGAGCTAAGCTGTTCTCTCGCGCGCTCCCCCAGGTCTCCGGCGCCGAGCCCCTGGGGAGGCGGCGCCCCACGGAGGACTCTGGCACCCTCTCCATCCCGAGCGCTGGGCTGGCCTGGGATCCCCTGGTAGCTGGGAAGCGGCTAGGGACTGCGGGGCAGGGAGGCCGGAGCCCCTGTTGCAGCAGCCGCTTCCAGCTCCGGATGTCTGTCTCTGGTGCGGTCTCTGGAGTAGGAGGAGCGGGAGCGTGGGTGTTGCTGCGTGTTCGCTGATAGGGAGATGCAATGGGAAGGAGAAGCGATCCCTCCAGGGGACCTGGGTTCTCGTCAGTGGTGACGGCAGCGCAGAAATCTGTGGGTGCCTGCGAGTAAGGAGGGGGAGCCGTCCTCCTTCTTCCTTCTTCCTTCCTCTTGGAGAGTGGGATAGGGAAGGGCAGAGAGAGCGCAGGTGGCATCCCTGCAGCCTGCTGGGGAGAGGCCTGGTTGCCAGCACAGGGCAGCAGCAGCAGGAGTCGTCTTAAGCCAGTCAACTCAAGTCCGAGCGGCTGGAGCCCTGCCCAAGAGGAAGCCAAGGCCCGCGGCCAGGCTCTGCTCCCTAACGTGAATCCCTGGCGTGCAGATTTCTTAGGCCTGGGAGCCTGTGAGGGCTCAGCCTTTTTACACCTTCCAATTACATCACCTGAATGGGAGAGTTGGGCAAACTTTATCAGGAAGGGCCAAGTAAATGAAAGTCAGTCCTTTTTTTTTTCTCCCCCTTTCTTCAAGTGATAGCTTTAGGTCTCCCTTCTCCTGCCCCTGGGCAAACCTTGTTTATTCTTTACTAACTTGGTTGTAACCTCTTAATCAAAGCAGACCCCTGAATTTATCATTACCCAGCCTGTGGGACAGATCCACGTGGCTTTGGAAGGTTGCAAAATGGACTGAGGGTTTGTGCCCTACACTGACTTGCAAACACTAGGGTGCAGGTTCCTGATGCCAGAATTACTGGGAGAAGAAGTTGTGAGCTCAGTGGGGGTGTGCCAGGTGTGAATGCTGCAAGTTAGGTCCTTTGTGTGGATGATCAATGTACATCCCTCACCTTAAAAACTGGAGGTAGGAGCCAGGAAGTCAGCTGGGAAATGATGCAGAATTAGCATAGTCCCAGGCAACTGCCTTTTCTGAAATGAGGCCAACATGAAAGACCTAAATTGCTTAATTAAGGGAAGAGATACTTAACTGAACTCCTCAGACTATCATATTTGCTATTCACCGGCTTTAAGGGGACATCTTTTTTTCCTGCACTAAGTCCAGGGCGCCTTGCTATTTCCTGACAGATTAGTATGATAGTCTAATTTGGGCTTGCTCGACCCCTGAGATCCCATAGTAGCTAGCAGGTATTGAGTACTTACTATATAGTGTTCTTTTTTTTTCTTAACTGATAGTCGGAACATAAACTATGTACTGTTCTACACACTTTATTACCCATTTTATCCTCCCAATAACTCATTGAAGAAGGTACTATAGGCCCATTTTATAAATTGGAAAACTGAGGTTTAGAAAGGTTATATAACTGGCTTAAGGTTATGACAGTAAGCAGTGAAGTTGGGATTCAAACACAGGCATTATGTCTGTACAACCCAGGCCCCACATCATCTAGGGCCAGGATGTAAATGATTTAATGTGGCTAAAATATGCTTAGAACAGTTTTTGGCACATACTGGGCGATCATTAAGTGTTAGCTACTGTATTACTTTTTTATGGCTGCTGTAACAAATGACCACAAACTGGATGGCTTAAAACAACAAATGTATTCTTATAATTCTAGAGACCGGAAGTCTAAAATCAGTATGGGCTGAAATCAAGGTGTTCACAGGGCGGTGCTCACTCCTGCAGGCTGTAGCGGGAAATCCATTCCATGCCTCTTCCAGCTTCTGGAGGGGACTGGTATTTTTTGGCTTGTGACTGCATCCATTTCATTCTCTGCCTTCATGGTCATGTTGCTTTTTCCTCTCTCTGTGTCAAATGTCCATCTGCATGACTTTTATAAGGCTACATATGATTGTAACTAGGGTCCACTGGAGAATCCAGCATAATCTCCCCATCTCAAGATCCCTAATTTAATATTATCTGCAAAATCTTTTTTTTTCTTTTTAACCAGATAAGGTAGTGTTCATGGGTTCTAGGGATTAGGACACAGATAGCCTTTGGGGACTCATTATTTAGCCTATCACAGCTACTATTATTATTATTACTAGAGCTGCCACTTTTTTTTTTTTTTTTGAAACTTTTTTTTTTTTTTTTGTTGGCCAGGCTCAAACTCCTGGGCTCAAGCAATCCTTCTGCCTCAGCCTCCGGAGTAGCTGGGACTACAGGCATGCGCCACCATGCCCAGCTAATTTTTTCTATATATTTTTAGTTGGCCAATTAATTTCTTTCTATTTTTTAGTAGAGACGGGGTCTCACTCTTGCTCAGGTTGGTTTTGAACTCCTGACCTTGAGTAATCCGCCCACCTTGGCACTCCCAGAGTGCTAGGATTACAGGCGTGAGCCACTGTGCCCGGGCCCTAGAGCTGCCACTTTTTACCAAAGAAGTAACAGAACAGAGAGGAGGCCTGGAGGGAGGGAGTTTGGGCGTGTTGCTCTATCTTTCTTAAACTCTCTGCCTGGAAGGGGGCCGAGCCCTTGAAGTTTGCCTGATCTAGTTGGACTCCCTGCTCTCATCCGATTCCCTCCTCTACCTTAACTCAGACAGGCTGCCGCGGTTGGCCTTCCCCTTAATAACCTAACAGGCCGATTGGAAGAAGGGGCCATCAGGGATTTTAGAGAGCAGGCTTTTACCTTCGATTTGGAGAGTTGAGAATAAAGACAGCAGGGCATCAGGTTCAGTTTATGAGAAACCTCTTTCTTCAGCCTTAAGCCTAGAGGGTGGAGCATGATGAAAGTCCAGAGCAGGAAAGAGCAGTCATGGTCTCCTGGGTTCAGGAAGACTTGGATGTGGTGCCTCAAGAGGGGATGACACAGTTGTCTCAAACCTGGCCCTTTCGAGAGTGGCAGCATTTAGGGCTGTCAGCTCTGATTTCCCCTACCGGTATAACTGGGCCTGTGTTACTTGGCACCAAGAAGGGACACTTCACCTGGGCTCTGGGTGGGCCAGCAGAGTGGGCTGAGGCCAGCAAGGCCGGGTCCCATTGCAGCCCATGCTGTGCTGTGCTCCGGTCTCAGAAGTCACGTCAACCCACAGGGCCTTGCTGGCGTCCTCTTAGGAGAACATGATTAATAAGTGCATATGCTTGTTAAGTGCTTGACAGAGCTAAGAGGACCAGAGGCGGCAGGGCTGGCTCAGGAAGGGTGCCCTCAGGGTGTGTTCTGTCTAGCTCCTTACTCCCCCTGAACTAGGCTAGATTTTTTTCCATCCCACCATATGAACTTAGTTCCAACTTAGACACTGGTATAGAAGAATCTGCCACATGGGAAGGGTGGAGACGGTGATTTCAAGTGTGTGTGTGTGTGTGTGTGTGTACACATGCAAGTACAAGGGTAAGGTGTTAGGGAGGCATCAGGAAGGAAACTTTCAAGGGGCCAAAATGGCCTATCCCTTCCTTTTTCTTTCTATGTCCACTTACACTTCTCTGTTCTAAAAGTTCTAAAATTAAAGGTCTAGCTTCCTCTAGGCAAGTGAAGCTGGTCAGAGGGAAAAGGAAGAGTGTGTGTCAGGCAAAGGCCTGAGGAAGAAGAGGCCTCAGAGGCCAGGACGGAGGCTGAGTCTAACACTGGGGAAGGCAGGCCAGGACTCTGATAAGAGCTGCCACTTTGCACAACCCGACCTGATGTCAGAGCACTAACGTCCCCCAGCTGAACTCTGCCGTCTCTGGGGAGATGAGAGAGGCTCTGGTTGCTTCTGTAGCTCGGGGCCAACTCTGGGACTTGGAGCAAGCCGCTGAATAATTGAATTTGAGGAGTCCTTGCTGATAGAACTCTTATCTTTTTTTTTTTATTTTTTAATTTTGAGGCCACCCATGGCTTGAACTTTCTTTGTCTACAGCAAATGGCATTCAAATGTTTACCAGCAATGGAGAGAAAATCATCCTGGGAAGGAGACTGCGGCAGGGGTCAGAGGTCCTGAGCTCTGGTCCAGCTTCTGACTAACATATGAAGAAGCTTCGAGGTCTTTCGTTTAACCCCTTTCCCTCAATATCCTGATCAGCGTCTGTACATGGCAGTCTCTGTCATGTGCCATGGGCTTTGCGAAGACAAAATGAGATAATGGACAGGAAAGGACTTGGGAAAGTGAAGAACAGAATCTGGACGCAAGATGGTATTATGGCACTATTGTGTTGGATTGGAAGGACAGAGAGAAGGGGAGATGGGGGTTGAGGTGTCTGGCGAGGAATTACACGTCCTAATGGCTTGTCCTTTGTTTCTACTGAGAATATGTGAACAACACCTAGTTAAAGATCAGGGTAGCGGCAGAAGGAAAGAGCTGGAATGAGCGCCTTCGACTTGGCGTGGACAGTCAGCTGTGTTAGCTATGCCTCACTGCCCAGAGAGAAAAGCAGCTCAAAGCTGGCTGCACGAGGAGTTCAGAAGCATCGTGTGGAACCTGTGAATTAAAGTATCTGGTTTCTCTGGCTGTCTCTAGCTTACCTGTTGGTTGACATTGGATCTCATGAAAGCACTTGGCCAACCCAGCATCTCTGAAATGTAGCTGACTCCAGGGTTGGGGCTGCAGGGGCCTTGGATAGAAAGAGAAAAAAAAAAATAACAGAGCCTATTTGCAGCTGAAGGGCTCTTATAGACGGGCAGGGCAAGGAAGTCTCCATTCTACCTGCTGTGGCCAGGCGCCTACACAGTACTCGCTTACATCGGTGTTATTGTGCAGTTTAAAATTGCTCTCACATGCATTAAATACCCCACAGCAGTCCTGCGAGGTGAAGCACACGATGTGTGCTCGTTTTAAAGATGAGGACATTTGAGGCTCAGGGGGTTCGGGGACCTGCCCACAGTCACACAGTTGGTGTGGGGGGGCCATGTTGCCATAACAGCCTCAGGCTAAGACTGCAAGTCTAGTGAACTTTCTAGGCTACACAGAGGTCCTGGTCAAAATAAGAAAGTCTTGACATGCTTTATTTTTAGCTTTGCTGAAGTATAAGTTATGTACAGTAAGCTCAACCAATGTAAAGATTGATGCATGTTGACAAACGAGTGTACCTGTGGGATCACTGCTACAAAACACAGCACGTGCATTGCCCCTAAAATTGCCCCTTTACGGTTAGTCATCCCTCTGCCCCTAGCCCTGAGTGACCACCAGTCTGCTTTCCGTCACTATGGATTCGTTTGCATTGTCTGGACTCATGCAATGCATGCTCTTGTACCTGGCCTCTTCCTTCACCGTAACACTTCTGAGACTCATCCTGCACGCGTCAGTACTTTGTCTCTTTTTATTGCTGAGTAGACCTTGAGGTATTTGGATAGTAGGGTAATTCTAACCCCTTACACACAGCTTCTATGAAAGTTCCCCCACATGCCCTGGTTTCTAATAATACTTTAGACTTTTAGACCACATCAGAGCTTACAAAGCAGATTCATGTAATAATCCCTCTCAGGTCTCAGACACTGATGATGTGATGAGGAAACTGAGATCCAGAAGATTAAGTGGTGCAGAAATTGAAGGGCATCCTGCCTTATGGCTCTATCCTGTGGTTTTTGTCACTACCCGGCTCCCTGCCTTCTGCCACCTCAATCTCCAGCTGCCATTCAGGGAGAGGACAGTAATTCTCAGAAGTAAAGGCTTTGCTTTTCAGAGAGACAGCAAACCTGGGGAGGTGTGTCTCTCACCAGCTTTGCAAAGTGCAGCTGGTGACGGCGCGGCGGTGCTGCCAGTACCTCCCCCGTCCCACAGGCATCGGTGTGTGTTAAGGTGGTGTCCCTCTCCTTGGCATCCAGACACTGAAGAGCCCCCGTTGTTATCCGCCCTGTCCCTCCTGCCCTGATAGACAGAAGTCTGAATTTGTGGCAGGTGTGCAGATGGCTTGGGTTTGAATCCCAGCTCTGCCCCTTACCAACTCAGTCACCTTGGCTTAGCTGAACACGCTGCACCTCAGTTTTCCTGTCTGTAAAATGTGGACGATGACAGTCCTTACCCTGAAGAACCATTGTGAGGTCCAGCAAACAGCTGGAGAGTGCCTGGCCCTCGGCAGACCTTCAGTAGTAATTAGGTAGGTACGACTGCCACTCAAGTGACGATGTTATTCCCCACAGCCCCGATGACGTCTGGTTCCTTGGTTGCCCTCCACTTTTACGTTTCCCGCTCCTCGCTGAGCTGCGGGCACAAAGTAGTGAGGGGGTTAGAGCCGTGCCGGCTGGCACGTTCTCTCTCGACACCGCATTCTGTTCCTGTGCACTCTCATTCGCTAGAGTGCCCGCAGGGTGCCAGGGCTGGGTGGAAGCAGCCCCAGAGCAGAACCGGTGCCGCCCAGGCTGCTGACTGTAATAAATGGCTGGGGCTGGAGCTGTGAAGGGCTGCCATATGGTTGTCTTCTGATTACTCTCAAATGGAATCAGACTGGAGCCCTGGCGTGGGGGGGTTGGCGGAGGAGAGAAAGAGGAGGGGAGAGAGAGAGAGAGAGAGAGAGAGAAAAGTGCTCAAGAACAGATCCTCTCTGCTCTGCACTGTGACAGGCACAGCCCCAAGCAGGATGCAGTCAGTGCTGAGAGAGTGAGATGCCTGCGGTCCTCATCGGACTGAACACTCTGGTACTTGCCCAAAGGCTTATGGGAGAATCTCTGGCTTTTCTCTTTTCCCTAGAGGATGGGTGGAGTCCCGGGCCCTTGCCGGCAACTCAGAGTGTGGGATAGGTGATCCCTTTCTTGTTGCATCTTGCTCACATCCCCAGTGTCCTGATGTCTTTGCAGTCATGCTCTTTGCCACCTCCTACTTATGAGGATGAGGTCTATGGTGAAGTGTCCTAGATGAACATTCAGAAACTGAGCTCTTCCTGGGTGCACGGCATCCTACTGCTTTCTGTGCAGTCCTCAGGAAGAAAAGGCAAACGTCAAGTTTTACCACCTGGCTCTCTGAAGCCAGCCGCCCTCCCAAGCTGGCTGCAGATCCTTGACAGGGACCCTCCAAGAAGTACATCTGCCTTTTCTAGCCTCGGGAGGACGAAGGCTGACAGATATTCTAAAGGCTCTGGATTCTGTTCCCAGCCTGCAGGTAGCTGGTGGTAACACACCATGAGAGCAAACTAGGTCTGTCTTTCTTTCAGACCCTGGCTTTGTGCTCTCCCTGTACTCTCACCTATTGGCTGCTTGGGCCCACATACATCCTTTTCCTTCCCAGGCCTCAGTGGTCTCAACTGTAAAAAGGGGTTGAAGTCAAGCACCTCTAAGGTCCCTTTGCAATTCTGGTGACTTCAGGGTGACATGGACAAGCGTTTTTGAACAGCACAAGGATGCTTTCACTGCTTCGTGTGTGCTTCTCTGTTCCAGAGCATTCGGCTTTTCTGTTTTTGTTTTTGTTTGCTTTTTCGCAGTGCTTTATTGCCAAATTCTTCTTCTCTCCCTTTAAAGAAAACTCTTTGGGACCGTTGGTATTCTAGAGAGTAAATAAACAGAAAGAAAGAAAGATATGAGGCAATTACAGCGGTGGGGAGTCATTTAACTAGTAGGCATTAGTATAATTTTCAAATTGGTACATAATGTGCTTTCTTGCAAAATGTAACCAAAGTGCTAGTTAAATAAGAGAGGAGGTTAGTGCCCTGAGCCTAGCACCTGGGGCAAATAAATGGCTCATGGGCACCTTTTTCATTAAAGGGACATCTGCCCTTCTGCAGAGTCACCAGCTGTTGGTGTAACACTTCCCGTTGTGCTGTTCCCTGGCCCCTGTGGAAGCATAAACATTCCCGCACATAAAGCGACCGTGGTGGCGCGCTCCGCCCGGGCCAGGGCTGTTCCCACGCAGAGCGGGAAGCTGAACGGCGCACGCCGTGGCGGCTCACAGCAGCCTGGAAAATGCCAAGGGGGAGCCAACAGCACAGATGGCCAGAGGCAGCCGAGTGTTTCCAATTTCTTGCAGGTTTTGTTGGATGAACCTTCTCCGTGAGTCAGGTAGCAGGATTGTTTAGAATCCTAGTTCTGTGTAGACCGTGCCCCCTTCAAAAATATTTACCGAGAGCACGCGTTGTCTAAATGTTTATTCTTTTAGCTTGGGCAGGAAGCACTTAGAGGGTAGGAAAGAAATCTGCCTCAGTGGCTGCGTTTGTGTACGGTCAGTTTAAACACACACAAACACGTGCACAGGGTTGCCGGGGTTCTCAGCCAGTGGCATCTGCACTGTCCTTTCTGAATCCACCTCTCCTTAAACTGCATGCCCGCCCTCCCTCCTCCTGGCTTTGCCTGTCGCACTTTGCCTGTTCTGGAGATCTCGTTCAGCCATGGCACGTGTGGCCCTCCCTCCCTTCTTCTCTTCTTCTCCTTTCTCTTCTCGTCTCCTCTCCCTGAAGCCTTACGAAGCTTCACCCTGTGAAGCAGGCGAAGCGCAGATCATTTCCAAATGACCTGGGAAGAGGCAAAGCGATCTTTCTAGAGCCTCGACCACTTTCTCCACGACGGCTTCCCTGTGTAATGCCATTCTTTTTTTTTTTTGTTTTTTCTTATGTACTGTGTAGACACTTCAGCATGCGTTTATGGGCAACCATTATATCCTATCATAATAGGAGTTGGGAGTACAGAAATAATTAGATATAATCTCCACCCTCGGGGAACCGGCAATCTAGTGTGGAAGATGGAAAATTATGCTAATGTGTGGTAAGTGCGGTGCGAGAGACAGGAGAGGTATCTGCGAGAGAGGAGGAGGTGACACAGCCAAACTGGGAGCGCTGGATTAAATTTGAAGCACAAATAAGACGAGAGAACCATGCTCTGCTTCAGTTTGGGAGGAGGGATTTGGAAAGGCTGGTAGACAGTTCAGATGATTTCATATTACGCCCAAGTGCAACATCCTGCTTGGAAAAAACCTTCAGAGAGAGGTACACTCTCAGAATTAATAGCTGGAATTGCTAGTGGAGCTTGTCTAGTCCGATACCCTCTTTGTGCATGACCTTGTCAAGATGCGACAGCTAGTCTGTGATAGAACCAGGGCTCAGGCTTGCTGACCCGAGTCTAGATCACAGTTTCTTTTCTTTTCTTTCTTTTTTTTTTTTGAGACAGAGTCTCACTCTGTTGCCTGGGCTAGAATCAATGCCGTGGCATCAGCCTAGCTCACAGCAACCTCAAACTCCTGGGCTCAAGCGATCCTCCTGCCTCAGCCTCCCGAGTAGCTGGGACTACAGGCATGCACCACCACGCCCAGCTAATTTTTTTTCTATTTTTAGTTGTTTGGCTAATTTCTTTCTATTTATAGCAGAGATGGGATCTCGCTCTTGCTCAGGCTGGTCTCGAACTCCTGAGCTCAAGCGATCCTCCCGCCTCGGCCTCCCGATCACAGTTTCTTTTTCCCACATCAGGCTCCTTCCCTGAATCCAGGCTCTAAGAAACAGCTTCTGATTGACTCTGTTTTCTTGGAGGAATGGGCTGATCTGTTAGTCTGTACTAGCCCTTTTGTATTGTTTTTCTCATCTTCTCCTTTCACTCCTCTCCTATGGTGGCCAGCTGTTTGCATCTCAGCCGATAGATGATGAAGCCAACCTGTCGATAGGCCACCTCTGAGGAGGAGGGTGGGATGGTTGGGTGAGGAAGGCCACTCACACCAGGGGGATCCATGGTTGTCTCAGTCTCCACCCATGCAGGCAAGAACAAGTTATATATTCTGCTACGGCAGAAAGAACGTTGGCTTTAGAGACAAAAGACTGGGTTCAAGTTGGAGATCTGTCACTTTCTGAGGATGTGGTTTTGAGCAGTTATTTCTACAGGTTGGATGAAATTAAAATGAGGCAATGGATATAAAAGTAATGAAAACCGCAAGAAGTCATGCACATGCAAAGCGATACTATTATTTGTTAGCAACCGTTGGGTCCTGGTACTTTGAGGCTCTCCCAGAACGTCCGTGAACTGCTGGTTTTGTGCAGTGTTTGGCGGGCTGTTCTAGTCTTCCTCCCTCGCCAAGCTCTGCTGTTTCAGAGAGGCTGATTCCGTCAGGGTGAGGGACACGAGGAGCCACTCGAGAAGCCACTTCCACCCAAGTGAACACTTCCTTCTGGAAGCTTAAATTGATACTTCATCTCTTTTGGGAAGTAGGGACATGAGTCATAATGAGTTAGCAAGTGGCTTTTGTGAAATACAAGAGGTTTTGTAAAATACAGCAAATATAGCCAAAGACATGTGTAGTAGTTTCCTACTGCTGCTATAAAAAAATGACTACAAACGCAGGGGCTGACAACCTCTTGGTTTGGAGGTCCGAAGTCCGAAATGGTTATTACAGGCCAAGGTCAAAGTCAATAGAGCTGTGTTCTTTCTGGAGGCCCCTTGACTTTTCTTCTAGAGTCTGCCTGCATCCCTTGGCTAGCAGCCCTCTCCTCTGTCTTCAGAGGTCATCGGTCCAACCTCTGCTTCTATTGTCACAGCTCCTCTGTCTCTGACTCTCCTGCCTCACTCTTGGCCCTGTGAGGATGCGTATGATTGCATCTCTCCAGCTCAGGATCCATAGCTGAATCACATCTGCAAAGTCCTTTTCCCCATGTGTGAAGTCACAAATTCACAGGTTCTGGGGATTAGGATGTGGTCGGCTTTGAGGGGGGGCTATCTTCTGTCAACCACAGCATTGTGTGTGTGAGCACTTGGTCTGCCTGTCTCCTTAGTTCATGAGATTTCACGCAGAAGACAGGTCTAGTAGTTGCTAACTCCTCATTTGTTGTCTCATCACCCTTACCTTTCCCGACTAAGTGCTCACAGCTAAACTTCACTGAGTGCCTACTATGTGCCAGACAATATTTTAAACACTTTACTTGTGTATTATTTTGTTTATTCCTCATAACAACTCTATGAGATAGGAACTATTATTGTCCCCATTTTGCAGATGAGAAAACTGATGTGCGGAGATTTTTAACTTGCCCAACATCCCCCAGCTCGTAAATGGTAGAGCCAGGGTGCGAACCCCAGGCAGTCTGACTCCAGAGTCAGCGTTCTTAGCCAGCACCCACAGTCTTGATATCCAGTTGGTGTTTAGGAAAGTTTGATGAACAGCAGAAGGAAGGAAACTTGAGGTCCAAATAAACGATGTGAGGTTCCTAGATTACACAGCACTGGGTCAAGAGAGCAACCTGACTTGCCATGGGTTGGTCTGTTAGTGGGCCCCAGCTAACTGCAATGTGGTTAGCTGTCTGGTGATGTGATCTGGAGTTGCGATGATGTTATCACCCACTTTGGAAGCTTGTGTGTGCGTGTTTCTGTATTTGAGTGTGTATGTGTGTATATACCCTTCCCATCTCAGCTCCCAGCTGTGAGAAGGTGGGCTCAGGGTTGTACTTAGGAGCCACAGAACACCAAGTCCCTGCCAACCATCTATTCCAGCCACCTGCTGCTGCAAACAGAACCTCCATGGTAGAACTAGGAAGCATATTCCTGTTCCTGTGGCCTCGAGGAGGGGCTGGTTGGGCAGGATGCAAGTGGTTTGCCTGATACTTGAGTTTGTGGTGAAACTGACAAATGTTCAAATTCCAACTCCACTTCGGCCAAGTTACTAAGCCCCACTGAGCCCCAGTTTTCTCATGTGTTGAACGATGATAATGATATCTGCCTCAAGGAATTGTCATGATGATTAGGTGAGATGATGGGTGTAAAGGTGGTCAGCGCAGAGCCTGACCCTCAAGTGCACAATCCATGATGCTGGCTAAGGTCACTATCTTTAGGATCCCAGTGTTGAGTAGGGTGCAGAAGGGGACTTGAGGTATAAGTTCATTAGCCATTCTAAGGCTTTGGCAAGCGTGTGTTTCTAAGTTCCCTCCCCAACCTCTTCAAGACTTGGGGCCTGGGGATAATTTAAATAGTGTTGGCCGAGCGAGGTGGCTCACGGCTGTAATCCTAGCACTCTGGGAGGCCGAGGCTGGTGGATCGCTCAACTTCAGGAGTTCAAAATCAGCCTGACCAAGAGTGAGACCCTGTCTGTACTATAAATAGAAAGAAATTAATTGGTCAACTAAAAAATATATATGGAAAAAATTAGCTGGGCATGGTGGTGCATGCCTCTAGTCCCAACTACTCAGGAGGCTGAGGCAGGAGGATTGCTTGAGCCCAGGAGTCTGAGGTTGCTGTGATCTAGGCTGATGCCACGACACTCTAGCCTGGGCAACACAGTGAGACTCTGTCTCAAAAAAAAAAATTTTAAATAGTGTTCAGTTGGTCTGCTGAGCCCTCTGGGGAGAGGGCAGGGAGGTGACTTAGGAGCGTGGACTGGCTCTCTCCCTCAATGCACAATGGGAACCACACCACTCCTGCCTCTGCCTGGCCTCCCTTGCAAGCGCACAGAGCTACTGTCCTCCTTGTCAAGAAGAATCCGTGACACAGCAGCAGTGCCGTGCTGATGGGAGTCAGCTCCGAGGTAGGTCTTGAAAATCAGCTGATCAATCAAGACGAGCCGCGAGGGGACCTCGGGCCTGCAGCAGCCTTTCTGCATGAGGATGGAGGAGAATGCCTGAAGTTCTTATCTTCCTCCAAATGTAAGATCACAGGCTCGCAAAAGGAAGGCGAAACAGACAGCCGGGCCCCCTTGCTGTCTGGCTGCCCAGGCGCCACTGCCCTCCCAGTATCACCTCATCCGTCGGGCCCCTGCAGGGCGGCGGCGTGTAGGGCTGTCCTGCCGAGGAAGGGGAGCTGGACGCCAGGAAAACCGCCTCGGCGAGGTGGCCTGAGCCTTCCGAGTGTGTCTGCGCTTAGGGGCCTTGTGTAAACAGAGGAGGCTGCTGTCTGCTGGGCAGCTGGCTCCGAAGCTCGTGGAGGAGGGGATCTTAGCATTCGAAGGGGTGGTTTGGGTCGGGTTTTTGTTCCCACTTTCTATCTTCTGCAGTCTGGGGCCCTCGCCCTGCATTTCTGAGTCGTCCTGGGGAACAGGTGGTGTAGGGCTACAGGTGTTCAGTCTGGGAGACACGAAGTGATAGGGAGGGCGTTGAGGCAGGGCAGAAAGAGGGTCTTATTAATTCAACAGACGTTGACGTGAGCAATGACTTTGTGCGGAGAGAGTCGTCTGGGCTCTGGAAGCAGGAATATGAGTAAGGCCCAGTCCCTGACCGCCGGAGTGCCCTGCCTCTTAGGGAAGACAGACTCGGGCGGATGGCTTTGTGGTATGTAATGTGATATGAGGGACACGGAAGGAGGGTGTCTCTCCTCTAACACCGGAAGGGCTGTCGTGTGAAAAGGGGTTGCTCACGGTATGAACTTTAATGGGTGATTTTAATTGCTGGGGGCGGGATCAGATTTCAGTTCAGGAGAAAAAAAACAACTTTTGGAAGCCAGCGTTCCAGCTATAGACACTCTGCCTCCTCAGGTAGGGTTTCCTCTCGCTGGTCCCGATCAAGAGCAGCAGAGCTTCCTGACCTGCCTCCTCGGAAGGACCCAAGGGTCCTGTGTTGGAGTCAGGGACATATCTGAAGTCCCCAAGGCACACCAGGCGGGACCAGCCTGGGATGTGAGGCCTGCAGCGGGGGACAGGGCATCTGAGGGCGTCCTGTGCGGACCAGCTTCTGGGTAGCTGCTTTCATGGGCGTGATTCCCAGGGGTGGTAAGGAATGGATCGTCCCTACCCAGCGGCTGAAGTGATGAACTGATGGGACTTGAGCATCACCTGTTGGGCAAGCACTCGCCTGTGTATACTATCGGTTGGCTGGCCTCTGGGCACGCCACAGTGAGTTGTGACCAGCTTTTGGGGCAGGACGTGGTGCTCAGGCAGCAGCAAAGGAGATGGCAAGCACGTCCAGTGTAACCAAGCCAGGGCAGAACAGAACCTTAGGAGGAAGAAAAGGAACTGTTAAGCTCGAGAGGACAGGAATGCAGGTGCTTGAGGCTCCTGAGGATGGCTTCGAACTTGGAACAGACAGAAAGCTGGCATTTTTAGCAGTAAGAGGAATAGCCTTTAATTCCCTTTTTTTTTTTTTTTTTGAGGCAGAGTCTCACTCTGTTGCCTGGGCTAGAGTGCCGTGGCGTCAGCCTAGCTCACAGCAACCTCAAACTCTTGGGCTCAAGTGATCCTCCTGCCTCAGCCTCCCAAGTAGCTGGGACTACCGGGACGTGCCACTAAGCCCGGTTAATTTTTTTTCTATTTTTAGTAGAGACAAGGTCTCGCTGTTTCCCAGTCTGATCTCCAACTCCTGACCTCAAGTGATCCTCCTGTCTTGGCCTCCCAGGGTGCTAGGATTACAGGCATGAGCCACCATGCCCAGCCTGCAACACTTTTTGTGCTAAAGGGTTCAAGACTATTTCATTGTCTGGTTCTCTTTGCTCTGGAATTACTTTTACTACAGAGAGAATTTTCTTCTTTAAAAGAGAAAGAAAAATGATGATGAAGAAGGAAGTACTCTCATGTTTCTTCAGTCATTCTCAGCTTGCTGTTGCGTTCCTGCCAAAATATTAGAGTATCGTTTTATTTTATTTATTTATATTTTTTAGAGACAGACTCTCACTCTGTCATCCAGGCTGGAGTGCAGTGGCATGATCATAGCTCACTGCAACCTCCAACTCCTGGGCTCAAGCGATCCTCCTGCCACAGCCTCCTGAGTAGCTGGGACTACAGGCACGTGCCACCATGCCTGGCTAATGTTTATGTTTTTTGCAGAGATGGGGTCATGCTATGTTGCCCAGGCTGGCCTTGACTCCTGGCCTCAACTGATCTTCCCACCTCAGCCTCCCAAATTGCTAGAATTACAGGCGTGAGCCACTACGCCCAGCCAGAGATCATTTTAGAGCTGTGTATCAAGGGTTCAGGATGCCCCTTTTTCCTCCTTCCACTAATTTCTTGTTAATAGGGGTTTTGTTTTTTCCAACACATATTTATTAAGTCTGTACTGTGCTAGGATCAAAAGAAACAAGTATGAATAAAAAGAATGGCTTCTACTGCCTTGGAGCTCCCAGTCTAGTGGGGAAGACAAATAAAAAATTAAATTAAATTAAAATAAAAAAAAATAGAGTGGTGAACAATCAAGTATATAGCATTCTTCTAAATGCCTAGAAACACAGAGATATAAATGATGCTATGGAATCTCACAGGAGCTAGTGAATAACTCCGTTCGGGGGTCCTTAGATCCTCCAAAGAGTTGGGTGTTGTCAAGTGAATTCATTAGGTCCTCAAGGGTTTTGGACGTAAATGCCACTCAAACATCTTTTATGTGCCAGTCACCAGCCTCAGTACCTTCCCAACACTGTCTTTCTTTCTCTTCACGCAAACCTATGCAATTAGTATTGATAAACCCATTTTATAGGTGAGGAAATTGAGGCTCAAAAAGGTTATTCAACGTGCAACATGAACAAATGGCAGAGCTGGGGCCCTAACCCAACTTTTCTAGGCTCCAAAGAACTTTTATTAGACTCATGTTTAGAGTGTCTTGGTTTCTGCTTCGCTGGTTTATTTTCGTTCCTGGATCACAGCTTTAAGCTCACACACGGAGCTCTGTCGCACCCTGACTGGCAAACAAGCGTTGCTGGCAACGCAGTCAGCTGCTGTTTCCTGTGTTTAGAGACCACATTGCAGGAGAGTGTTTTAAGAGCTGTTTTGAGTGTCGATTCTGCTCCTCCGTGAGAAAGTGTGGATGGCGCTTCTGAGAAAAAGGAGGTGGCAGTGGATGCTCAGTGTTCCGTGGCAGTTCCCACTCGGTGGGGGTTTGGGGAGGAATTTGTATGTCTCTGGATGAGATCAGAGTCTTTGTTTTGTTTGGTTTGATACCACGTGGCCTCCTGAAATCAATGGACTGTGAGGTCACAATTCTAGAACTTGCCCCCGCTGCTGGTCTGCCCTGTGACTCTGGGTGAGAGAGTTTACGTCTGCCTTGCCCATCTGTGCCCTTTAGTCCTCCAGAGTTGCAAGGAGCACCTCGGATGAGCCAAGCTCTGCGTGGGTCCATGGGCTCTCGAGATAAGCAGAATGCACCCCAGCCTCCGTGAACCCCTGAGATTAATATAGCCACGTAGATGGCAGATAATCATAAAACCAGGAGGGACATGCTGGAAGGGGGGCCTGTTCCCTTCCAGTTTGCAAAGGGCCGTTTTAGAACTGTGGGATATTTGGAATTTCTTTATTTATTTTTTATTTATTTTTTATTTTATTTTATTTTATTTTTTTGAGACAGAGTCTCGCTTTCTTGACTAGGCTAGAGTGAGTGCCGTGGCGTCAGCCTAGCTCACAGCAACCTCAAACTCCTGAGCTCAAGCGATCCTCCTGCCTCAGCCTCCCGAGTAGCTGAGACTACAGGCACGAGCCACCATGCCCGGCTGATTTTTATATTATATATATTAGTTGGCCAATTAATTTCTTTCTATTTTTATGGTAGAGACGGGGTCTCGCTCAGGCTGGTTTTGAACTCCTGACCTTGAGCAATCCGCCCGCCTCGGCCTCCCAGAGTGCTAGGATTACAGGCGTGAGCCACCGCGCCCGACCTATTTATTTTTTAATATCAGCATATTATGGGGGTACAAATGTTAAGGTTATGTATATTGCCCATGCCCCCCCTCCCCCTGGATTTTTTTTTTTTTTTTTTTTTTTTTTTTGAGACAGAGTGGCTCACTTTGTTGCCTGGGCTAGAGTGAGTGCCATGGCATCAGCCTAGCTCACAGCAACCTCAATCTCCTGGGCTCAAGCGATCCTCCTGCCTCAGCCTCCCGAGTAGCTGGGACTACAGGCATGCGCCACCATGCCCGGCTAATTTTTTGTGTATATATTTTTAGTTGGTCAATTAATTTCTTTCTATTTTTAGTAGAGACGGGGTCTCGGCTCAGGCTGGTTTCGAACTCCTGACCTCGAGCAATCCTCACACCTCGGTCTCCCAGAGTGCTAGGATTACAGGCGTGAGCCACCACGCCTGGCCTGGAATTTCTTAATTAAATAGAGACAGATAGTGAGACCTCACATTTGTGTGGACCAGCTGTGTGTTATTTCACTCTTTCCTGCATCCCGAGGGAAGCAGCGAGTAGGATTTCCATTTTACAAATGAGAAAAGCGAAACAGATACATGAAAGGATTTATCCCACTTGGAAGTGGCTGTGCCAACTTACTGGGAGGCAACTGGCTTCAGAGACTTCAGCCCTTCCACCGCGCCCTCACAGCCCTCTGAAGATCTCACTTTAAAGTTTCAAAATACCGATGTGCCAACAGTCCTCCACTCATTTCTTTCACCCGAGCTCCCTTCTGTGTTTCTGGCTGTTGCTGTCAATCAAGAGGTGATCACAATCTGGTTGCCACTTGCCCCTGTGGTCTCTTCTTCCCCACCTTTGACTGCTCAATTCCTTGCATTTTCAGCACCTCTGGGTCTTGCTCAAGTTTGCCAACGGATCCATACATGCCTTCTTCCTGAGTGCATTTTTCTCTTAGGTGAAATCATATACAGTCAGCCCTTCACATCCATGGCTTTCACATCTATGGATTCAAGCAACTATGGACCAAAAATACGTGGAAAAACACTGCATCTGTATTGAATATGTACAGATGCTTTTTGGTCATTATTCCCTAACCAACATATTAATAGTATAACTATTTCCATAGCATTTACATTGTGTTATGTGGTAGAAGGAGTCTAGAGATGAGGTACAGTACACAGGAGGATGTGCATAGGTTATAGGTAAATAGCACACCATTTTATATCAGGGACTTGAGCGTCTGTGGATTTTGGAATCCGAGGTAGGTCCTGGAACCAATCACCCACAGATACCGAGGGACGACTGTACATCCTTTTCAAATATTTTCTCCTTTGAGAAAATTTCTCAGATTGCATTGCCCATTTCTAATTCCTCTAGCCACTTTTCTCCCTTCCCATCTCAAGGCAGAACGTGTGTATGTGCGCATGTGCTGCCCCAGCACAATGTATGTGGCACGTGCCATGTCCATGCACCATGCCTCTGGTGGAGCATCTGTCATATCACATCATCAAGGTTGGCTTATGTCAGCTTCCCAGACTAGACTGTGGCCCCTCGGAGTGACAGTGTCTTAGTCTTTCTATTTCCTTAGCCTTTTGCATGGTGCCTAGTACATGGTAAGCACTCAGTTCATTCATTCATCCCTGTATTAATATTTTACTAATATTATATTAGTAAATTGCCTTAATTACATAATTAAAATTGCATTATTAATATTATTTGTGTGCCCTGTGCTAGGGAAACAATGGTAAGCAAAACTAGACTTGTCCTTGCCTTCATAAGCTTAATGAAAGCTTGTTGGAGGAATTTGAAACTGATCAGCTTACCTATGAAAGAGGGCTACTGTCTTGGCTTGGGTTGCCACAACAAAAGACCATGGGCTGAGGGGAGCTTACACCACAGACATTTATTTTCTCACAGTTCTGGAGGCTGGAAAGTTCAAGAACAGGGTCCTGCAGGGTTCAGGTTCTGGTTAGGGCTCTTTTCCTGACTCGCAGACAGCCACCATCTCACCTCACTAGGTCCCCAGATGGCAGAGAGAGAGAAAGAGAGAACATTCTCTGGCCTCATTGGTCTCTTAGAAGGGCACTAATCTCATCATGAGGACCCCACCCTCATGACCTCATCTAAACCTAATTATCTTTCAAAGGTTCCATCTCCAAATACCATCTTGTTAGGGTTTGTGCTTCAATATATGAATTTTTTTTTTTTTTTTTAGAGACAGAGTGTCACTTTGTTGCCCAGGCTAGAGTGAGTGCCGTGGCGTCAGCCTAGCTCACAGCAACCTCAAACTCATGGGCTCAAGCAATCCTCCTGCCTCAGGCTCCTGAGTAGCTGGGACTATAGGCATGCGCCACCATGCCTGGCTAATTTTTTCTATATATTTTTAGTTGGCCAATTAATTTCTTTCTATTTATAGTAGAGACGGGGGTCTCGCTCTTGCTCAGGCTGGTTTCGAACTCCTGTCCTTGAGTAATTCGCCCGCCTCGGCCTCTCAGAGTGCTAGGATTATAGGCATGAGCCACCGCGCCCGGCCATCAATATATGAATTTTGAGGGAACACATTTCAAGTCAGTCCATAGCAGCCATCCATGACCTTCTGGGGAGAATACCTATGTGAATTTGTTGGTGGGAATTTGAGGCCAGGTGGGACAGGAAGATGCTATATAGAAAGAGGGTGGCATATTCCGGGGCAGGATATGGCTTCCTCCATACTCGACCCCCTCCTGCCCATCCCCCTCCATCCTAGCCCAGCCCGCTCAACCAGCTGGGTTGGGGGTAGTGGGGACTGTGCTCTCTGCCCCTCCCTCCACTGCTGCCGCACTCAGCCAGATCTGTCTGGCTGCCCCCTGCCCCTCTGGGTCCAAGTGACCAGTGGGGAAATAGAAACCGCCAGAAGTGAGAAGGGAGATGCCTGCAGCCCCTAGGAGTGAAGGTGGTAAAGGCAGGATCTCTTTCCCAGGCCTTCCCGCTAACCAGTTTGCCACACTCTCCTTGGGGGTGCTCCCGTAGGACTCACTGGGGTGAGTGACAGCCCTGCTGGTCCCACTGCCATCAGCTCCTAGGTCCTGCTACTCAGAGGAGGCTGAAAGATGTATTTCCAGGAGCTTCTGACCCTGGGGCTCAGGGAAAGGAATTGCTATTTCCAAACTCTCTAAGAGTTTCATACCCAAGCGGAATCCCCCTCTGTTTGCATTGCTATGGAACTAATTCCCCCATCAGTTAGGACTGAGAGTGTCCATTTCTGAGGCCTGGCCTAGGGCAGGGAAACCACTCACCAGGATTCTGAAAGTGGGGTTTCTAGTCCCAGCTTCTTGCTTGATTTGTTGTGTGACCCTGGGCAATTCATTTGTTCCATTCCAAAAAAACCATATTATACCCTGACGAGGTATCAAGAACTGTGCTCACGGCCGGGCGTGGTGGCTCACGCCTGTAATCCTAGCACTCTGGGAGGCCGAGGCGGGCGGATTGCTCGAGGTCAGGAGTTCGAGACCAGCCTGAGCAAGAGCGAGATCCTGTCTCTACTATAAAGAAATTAATTGCCCAACTAATATATATATAGAAAAAATTATCTGGGCATGGTGGCGCATGCCTGTAGTCCCAGCTACTCGGGAGGCTGAGGCAGGAGGATCGCTTGAGTCCAGGAGTTTGAGGTTGCTGTGAGCTAGGCTGATGCCACGGCACTCACTCTAGCCTGGGCAACAAAGCGAGACTCTGTCTCAAAAAAAAAAAAAAAAAAAGAACTGTGCTCAGTTAGTGGAAATGTAGGAATAAACAAGGCCACCTCTGTGTCATACCCGTGCAGGGACCTCGGTGTCATACCATGTAACTCAGGCTGCGAAGCGGAACATGAGGTACTAGGGAGCTCACTAAAAGCCCCTCAGCCCAGACTTGGGGAATCCAGGAAGGATCCTTTCAAAGGAGGTGCCACTTGAGCTGGGTTGGAAGGACAGGAATTTGGACAATTGGACATGTTGAAGCTAGGGGGTAGGACGAGGAGGGGTGTTCTAGGTAAAGGGGTCAGTGTTTACAGAGGTATCCCAGACGAGAAATCCTGGGACTTCAGGGGAGTGTGTTTGGGGTTATTTTCATGAGATGCATGGTGGCCAGTGACTGGAGGAACTGGCGACAGTCGCATTGTGCTGGGGAATCTGAGTTTATTCTGAAGCCTCTGGAAAGGCACGACAGGGTGCTGGGCAAGTGCATGGTATAACCAGATTTGTCTGAGAGAGCCTAGCCTTACCATTCAAAATGTGGTCCTCAGACTGGCCATTTGGTACCAGGCAAGAGCTTATCAGAAATACAGAATCTTGCCAGATATGTTGGCTCACACCTTTAATCCCAGCACTTTGGGAGGCCGAAGTGAGAGGATTACTAGAGGCCAGGAGTTTAAGACCAGCCTGGGCAACATAGCGAGACCCCATCTCTACAATAAAATAAAATGCAGAATCTCAGGTCCACTCCAAACCTACTAAATTGGAATCTACATTTTAAGAAGAAGCCTCTGTGATTGGTGTATACGTTCAAGTTTAAGATGCCTGGGTACATTGTAAGGGTCTGCAAACTTTGTAAAGAACCACAGAGTAGATATTTTAGGCTTTGTGGGCCACATGGTTTCCGTGGTGACTATTCAATTCTGCCGTTTTGTAGTGCAAAAGCAGACATGGATGATGTGTACACAAAGGAGCATGGGTTTGTTCCAATAAAAGTTTATTTATGGACACTCGCACTGGAATTTCATATAATTTCCATGTGTCACAAATTGTTATTCTTTTGATTTTTTTTTTTAACCATTTAATAATGTAAAAACCATTCTTAGTTTGCAGGTTGTACAAAAAGAGGTGGTAGGCTGGATTTCGCCGGCCGGTAGTTTGCTGGCCCTGATGTATAGGTCCTCAGCTTTCAAATACTCCCTCCTGAGTTACATGATTCAGAGAGGTGTTGTGAACGTCAAATGAGCTGGAAGGACATCCAAACTAAGCCCTTATTTTTTGGGTGAGGACAAAGAGGCCCAGAGTGGGGAAAATGACTCGCTCAAAGTAACACAGCTCGTTCCTGATCAGGACTCAAACACAGGCTTGCTGAATTCCAAGCAAATATTCCTCACCTATTCATTGTGTAACTGACTTGAAAGGAGACTAGAGTCCTATCTGTTTTTTTTTTTTTTCTGCAACTGAAACAGAATAAAGAATGGGGAAAAGGCAAATTAACCTTCCTTCTGATATGTTACAAATGGTTAGTTAAGGGCTTTTTCATGTCAGAGTTGCTATGTTGAAGCCAAAATGCTATAAGCAGCTTCAGTCTGTCCTGGGAAAATGTACTTTGCAGAGCAAGACCCCAGGCATTGCAATACCTGACGTGGGATAGCAAATCTCTTCTTTACTTAGCAAAATAAAAGTTAGATTAGATACTATTCTATAACAAACGAAGTTTGGCTAGAAATTATTTGATGTATACCTATTTGTTTTTGTCTAAGCCTTGCTGATTCACAGTAATTAATGAATCATTCATTATGACAGTTATTTAAAAGCATAATAGAATGAATCAAATATTACATTTCTTTTCTTATCCAAAACTGTAGGATGTCATAGTGATTCTTCTTATAGCAAAATTCAGGACATTGTAGATTTTTTAAAAAAATCTACCAAAAATTTTACATCCTTCATGAATATATTAATATATCCCCAGCTCTGGCCCTTTTTCTGTTGTCCGGGCTGATTCCTCAGTCAAACAGAAACAGTTGCTCACAGGGGAAATGGAGTTTTGCCTTCTTTTACCTCCACTGCTCTGCTTTTGGACACAGAAGACAATGATGAGATTCAGAATATAGGTCTCCAACAAGTCAAACTGAATAATTCACTCTGACATCACATATGCAGGGAGGTCCTCAGGGAACATGGATAAGCATCCCTCTAAATAAAGCTGAGTCCTGGGAAGTAGGGGCCCGGTCATTCATTGTTCGAGTTTCCTGTTCCTTGTTCTTCCACCATGGCACTGGGAATGCGCACTGCCTGCTGGGGTGGCAGGTGCAAATTCATATGTATCCTCCTACACACACACACAACACACACACACACACACGCATGCATTCAAACACACATGCATGCAAACACATGCACACCCCTCTTGCTTGCTTGATCCCTTCAGAATTTGAAAAAAAATGCGCTTCGACTTGGAGGCTGGAAGAAGCCTGTGAGGTCACTTAGTGCCTTTGGGGAGGGACGCAAAGAGCCGGGTCTGCTGTTGCCATCACACAACCGCTTGGTCGGGGCGTCCGTGATCCAGGGTGCTCTGCCTAGGCTTGGGAAGCCTTGTGCGCTGAGCATGGCAGCAGCGAGTCTGACTCATCGCTGCCACCCGGGGTGGCCCAGCTGTCAGAGCAAGATTGGCCTCTCTCCTCCTCTCCGATCTCCCTGCCTTGTCAAAAAAGCGACCGGTTGTGAACCATCCGCTCGTATAGAGCCTCTCAGGAAGCTCACAGGGAGAGGACAGGCGAGTGCAAATTCTCCTCCTGTGTAGCACCCTGCTGACTCACTTTGAGGCCTTGAACAAATTGCTTTTTCTTAAATAATTAATTACAGCAGTTTTCACTTATTTAGTAGTTGACTATGTGGGTAGCACAATGGAGCCACTGTTCAGATCCAAGTCTGACCCACGGCACAGCGCTGCCTGCCTCTCACCTTCCTACATGAGATCTCACTTTATCCGCACAGCTGCTCCTTGATACAGATGGTAGTGAGGTTCCCATTCTACAGATGAGAACACTGAGACACAGAGACGTTCACTTGTTCCATTCAAGGGGCAAGAAGTGAGTCTAAACTCCTGACTCCATATCCCATATTCCTTTCAGTCTGCCCTTTTTTAGCTTTTATTTTTCCATATGAAAAGTTGAAAAATATCTTTTTCCTTTGGTTCTCTGAGCCTGAGATAACACATCTCTTTCTAACCAAGAGCTTCTTTGAGAAAGATGTTCATTAGGACAGTAGAGCCCAGCTCTCCTCTTGTTCTCTTCTGGCAGAACTAGAGGAATAACCCAGCTCTGGGCTGCTTGGACCTTCCTCTCCCCTCCAAGAGGGACTTGCACCAAGCCCAGCCTATCATGAATAAGCCTGTTCTACAGAATTCACCAGACACCCTGCAGTGAGTAGAAATGTAATAAACTACTGATTAAAAATATTCGGTGGCTCCAGGCACCACGGCCCACTCACTGGGACTACCCTCACCTGTAGTTCCAGCTAGTTGGTAGGCTGAGGGGAGGGCGGCTTGAGCCCAGGACTTCAAGGCTGTTGTAGTGTGCAGTGTTCGTGCCTGTGAATAGCCGCTGCACTCTAGCCTGGGCAGCATAGTGAGACCCCATCTCAAAAAAAAAAAAAAGTTAATGGAAAATTCAAACTTACATTAAGGTAGTGAGAATAGTATGATGAAACAAATGTATCAAGCAGTTCATCCCTGATTTATTCCATCTATACCACCTACTTCCCCAACCTCCTCCAGATTATTTTGAATTAAGAATTAGATACCACATCATTTTCATCTGTAAATATTTCAGTAGGTATCTCTAAAAGATTATAATTCTTCTTAAAATATAACCATAGGAGCATTATCACGCCTGAAACAATAAATATTTAATATCATCAAATATCTAGTCAATGATCATATATCCTCAATTGCCTTATAATTTAAAAAATTGTGTGTGTGTGTGTGTTTCCAATCAGATCTATACTTGAGATGGAGGGTTGTGTGTCTCTTGGCGTAATTACCCCTCTGCCCACACTTCTCTGATTTTTTTTGTGTGTAACTTTCCTATGGATGACCAGGCCAAATGTCTGGATTATGTTCATTTTATCCCTGGGTGGCATGGAACATCTATTTCTTGTGGTTCTAGTTTTGTAGTTAGATCAAGAGGAAACTATCAATGTTTAATATAGATTTCATTGGGAGCAAAACCTCACTTGACCAAGAACTCTTGGTAAGACATGAGATACAGCTCACATCCTATAGGAGAAGTGGGAAACTCACTGAAGAATAAATAGGCTGAGATGAGGCATTTGTCTTATGCTATCAGTTTACAAGGTGTGTCCTAGCCCAGCAGTCCCCAACCTTTTTGGCACCAGGGACTGGTTTCATGGAAGAGAATTTTCCACTGACTGAGGCAGGGATGGTTTCAGGATGATTCAAGTGCATTATGTTTATCGTGCAGTCAAACCTCTCTGCTAATGATGCTCTGTGTTTGTAGCCACTCCCCAGCGCTAGCATCACCGCCTCAGCGACACCTCAGGTCATCAGGCATTAGATTCTCATGGGAGTGTGCAACCTAGATACCTTGCATGCACAGTTTATGGTAGGGTTTGTGCTCCTATGAGAATCTGATGCTGCTGTAGGTCGACAGGATGCAGAGCTCAGGCGTTGATGTGGGTGATGTGAGTGATGGGAAGTGCCTGTAAATACAGATGAAGCTTCGCTTGCTCACCCGCTGCTCACCTCCTGCTGTGCATCCGGGTTCCTAACAGACCATGGACCAGTACTGGTCTGCAGCCTGGGGTTTGGGGACCACATGTCTGTGGCCCAGGGCTTGGAGACCACAGTCCTAGAGTCTGTGTTCACGTTCAACCCATATACTAAATTGGCTGGAGATACCAGATTGGCCAATGAGGAGTGATCTAGTGAATAGGAATTTATTGAGTACCTACTACGTGTCTGCCAGGATCCTAGGTGTTGGTGATTCAGAGTCAAATAAGGCCTCGCCCTGGTGCAGAGAATCTTTTTTTTTTTTTTTTTTTTTTTTTTTTTGAGACAGAGTCTCACTTTGTTGCCCAGGCTAGAGTGAGTGCCATGGCGTCAGCCTAGCTCACAGCAACCTCAAACTCCTGGGCTCAAGCAATCTTACTGCCTCAGCCTCCCGAGTGGCTGGGACTACAGGATGTGCCACCATGCCCGCCTAATTTTTTATATATATATTAGTTGGTCAATTAATTTCTTTCTATTTATAGTAGAGACGGGGTCTCGCTCTTGCTCAGGCTGGTTTTGAACTCCTGACCTCGAGCAATCCGCCTGCCTCGGCCTCCCAGAGTGCTAGGATTACAGGCGTGAGCCACCTCACCCAGCCAGATCTCTCATTCTTTAACTTTTTTGGCTCATCAACATATCTTCATAGGTCTGAAACTGCATATCTTGTCCTGACAAGAGGAAGATAACATCTTTCTCTTACCAGTTCTGGGTCTTCTCCTTGGATTATCACCGAGTTTGCAGCCAATATTCCAGCAGCCACAGAATAGGACAACAGAGGAGGTGAAGGTCCCCTGTGCCCACAGTAGAAGGACAACTTAGCTTGTTTTTATTCTTCTTTATTTATTTGCTTGTTCTCTGTCCCCTATCTCTGCATGTAGCTTTCCGAGAGTAAGGACCTTGACCGTCTCCTTCATCTCTCTGACTCTACTGCCGAGAAGAGTGTTTGCCACAGAGCAGGGGCTCGGGACATGCTGTAGGCTTAATGAACCTATCCATCTTTGTCCACTCCCTGTCCTTCCCACCGAGGGCAAGACTTTCCTCTGAGGGTTTCCCATGAGAGTACTCCAGTTCACAAGCAGAGAGGCGCTTTTTCAAATGTAAAATGCTGTGATGGGACACATCCCCCTGCCAAGGCCAGCACCTCCCGTTTTGATAGCTCATTATTACAGTCTGCAAAGCATGTCTGTCTCCTGGCCTTACTTGAGCTTCCCCCATTCGGGTGAAGGCTGAACAGATCATGTTATCACCATTCATCGAGGAGGAAACAGGCTCTGAGAGGCTGAGTGAGTTGCACGCGGCCACGCGGCCACATGGCCAGGGAGCAGCAACGCAGCCACTAAAACCAGGTATATGACACTCTGCAAGACCACCAGGCTCGTGGAAAATAAAAACTGAAAAGGAGCCGGTTTCTCCCCAGGTCGCTTGGGAAGCTCTCGGGGGGAAGTGCGGTCCCAGCTAGGGCCTTAAGTGGTTTGAAGTCCTTTGGGGAATGGGATAGTTGGGGCTGCTTAAGTGCTTGGCAAAAAGTCTGCCAGACAGAGGCTAAGTGGAGCCGGGAGAAGCAGATTTTTCTCCTGAGCTGAGTCATGTCAGGGAAGAGACAGATGCCCATGAAGGAAAAATATGGTAGTAGACTGGTCAACACAGGGCTGCGTGTAGAAACAGCAGACTGGCGCCCAGTTCTATGAGAAAGCCCAGGGTCCCTCTTGACTCCAGGGCATGGAGTGGGGAGAGGAAACCGTTTCTCCCCGCCGGGGCACACGGACACTGTTGATGGCAGAGCCGGAGATTTATAGCAAAGGTGGAAGTGGTGCTGAGATGGCCTTAAATGTTAAGAAAACAACTATAAAACACATTTGGTGGCTGGATCTGTGCAGGATGAGTAAGGCTCTTGGCCGTGACCTGCAGGGAAAGAACGTGGCCCTGAAAGAAAGGCCACCGGGCTCATGAAGAGAGCTCAGCATTGCCCGGGGGGAGAACAGAACCGAGGATGTCCTGACTCTTCTCCCTGTCCTGCCACAAATGCCACGCGGAAATAACTAGTCTGGGTGTTGACTTTCTCCTTTCTCTCGTTCCCTTCTTCCCCACCTCCACTCCCACGTGCCCACCGGCAGATCTCAGATAAATAGACCCGTTTCTTTGAGCCCTGTTTTTTCCTAAGTAAAACCAGGCTGTTTCTATTTTTCTGTGCCTCTAGTAAGGTGAGGTGCATCAGACATGAAAAGTTGAAAGTTTATCGTAAGCAACGCAAATGGCAGATGGTTTCGAAGCCATCACCTTAGCCACTTTAGGAGTATGTAATAAACGCGATAAGGTCATGGCATTTTCAGTATGCAAAAGATGGCAATTTGCCATCCTCTTGGGAGCCTGCCTGATTCTCGTTGAGCAGTGACGACTGATGAAATGGCTTGTCATGTTGATTCAAACCTTCCACTTGAAATGGTCCCTTGCAGTGCTGGGCTTCCAGTGGGAGGTTTTGCCTCATTGTCCTGCAAGGGGGAAGATTTTGGAACTCAAGGAAGATGGAGAACGGGTGTGTTGTGTTGGGGGGCGAATGGAGGAGGGGGTTCTGGGAGAAAGATACTAAGCATCTACTACATGTCCTCTACTGTGCCATTTAATTTTTTTTTTTTTAAAGATGAGGTCTCACTCTGTCACCCAGGCTGGAGTGCAGTGGCCCGATCATAGCTCACAGCAGCCTCAAACTCCTGGGCTTGAATAATCTTCCTGCCCCAGCCTCCCGAGTAGCTGAGACTACAGGCATGTGCCACCATGCCTGGCTGATTCTAAAAAAATATTTTGGTGGAGGTGAGGTCTCACTGCATTGCTCAGGCTGGTGTTGAACTCCTGGCCTCTAGCGATCCTCCCACCTTGGCTTCCCAAAGTGCTGGGATTACAGGCATGAGCCACTGCACCTGGCCTACCATGTGTTTTATATGCCATTTTATTATTTTCAACAGCCTCTTTAAACCCATTTTACATATGAGAAAGTTAAGAATCTGCGCAGCATCTCTCAGTTAGTAAATGGGATCAGCATTCCAGCCCGTGTACGCCTGGGGCCCAGCCGTGTTCCTTCCCCCGTGCTTGGAGTCTGGCCACGTCTCCCAGGTCAGCTCCTTCCTGGTGCTCTCATGTCTCCATTTGCCAGGTCGTGAAGCCAGCTCTGTACTGTCTCATCTCTCGATCCTGACACAAGTGCCTCATTTAAATGCCTAATAATAATAATAATAATAATAATAATGATAACAATAGTAACAATAAGAGTAATTGAGGAGAGGTAGAGTGTTCATGACTCTTGTTTTATTTTATCGGCTGGTTTCATTTTGGATTCTCCACCTGACTTCTTTAGGCCATAGGTGCCTGCGCCTGTTACCTTGGCAGGTGCCCCAACCTTAGAGAGAGAACCGTTCATCTGCCTTGAATTTCCACTCGATCCCTCACTCAGTCACCGCGTGTCTCAGGAGTAAGGTGAGGGGACCTCTTGGATCTGACGGGGGAGATGCCAGTTGTAAAGAACCTGAATCTGTGAGAGGGCCTTCTTCAGAGTCCCGACACATCAACAGGGACAGGAACAGGCCATTGGTTATTTCTGATGGGCCTTTAACTCCACAACTTAAAAAGTGATACATGCTTATTGTGTAAATTTTGGAAAACATAGAAAAACACAAAGAACAAGCAAATAAGTTGGGATTATTACTCAGCAATTTGTTGTGAACCTTTTTCTGTGTCGTTAATTATTCTCTTAACATGATTCCTCATGCTTTTCTAATATGCCATTAAATGAGTATATCATTTAATCAGTTGCCTATTTTTGGAAATCTGGGTCATTTTGTTGAGATGGATATTCTTACACATAAATTTTTGTGTCCTGAATAGCAGAGTGGAAATAAAAGCCTGAGTTTTCTCTTTTGTAAAATGGAAATATAATACCCATTTGGAAGCACTGTTATGAGGATTATATATGACAATACATATAAAGTCCTTAGCACAGTGCTTCATGCATAGTTGGTGCTCCATAAATGGTAGCTACTACTATTATTATTTTTTTATCTCAGCATATATATTATGGGGGTATAAATGTTTAGGTTATGTTGTTGCCTTGCCCCCACCCCCCACCCCAAGTCAGAGCTTCAAGCACGTCTGTCCCCCAGATAGTGTGCTTCGTACTCATTATGTATGTATAGACCCTCCCCTCCTGCCCTCTCCCATCTGCCCAATGCCCAATAAATGTTATTCCTATATGTCCACTTAGGTGTTGATCAGTGAAGCCAATTTGCTGGTGAGTACATGTGGTGCTGGTTTTTCCATTCTTGGGATACTTCACTTAGTAGAATGGGTTCCAGCTCTATCCAGGAAAATGTAAGAGGTGCTATATCACTGTTGTTTCTTAGAGCTGAATAGTAGTACTCCATGGTACACATATATCACATTTTACTAATCCACTCATGTATTGATGAGCACTTGGGTTGTTTCCACATCTTTGCAATTGTGAATTGTGCTGCTAGGTAGCTATTACTATGAGTTAACCTTTTTTTTTCCCGAGACAGAGTCTCCCTTTGTTGCTCAGGCTAGCATGAGTGCGGTGGCGTCAGCCTAGCTCACAGCAACCTCAAACTCCTGGGCTCAAGCAATCCTACTGCTTCAGCCTCCCGAGTAGCTGGGACTACAGGCATGCGCCACCATGCCCGGCTAATTTTTTTCTACATATATATTAGTTGGCCAATTAATTTCTTTCTATTTATAGTAGAGACGGGGTCTCGCTCTTGCTCAGGCTGGTTTCGAACTCCTGACCTTGAGTAATCCGCCCGCCTCGGCCTCCCAGAGTGCTAGGATTACAGGTGTGAGCCACTGCGCCTGGCCCACTATGAGTTAACTTTTTATCTGATTTTTTATGTTCTGAAGTTGAAAGCTAAGAGTAAAATTATGTCCTCATAGTTTTGGAAGGTTGTGTGGTTCAGTTGTGTTAGCCTGTCTGAAGGTCACGTAAAACAGGAAGCCGCTGTGACACATCAGCCCAGCCACTGCTTAAACCTTAAACCGATCAGGGCAGGCAGCACCCACCCAGAGATGGGGTCCTGGCAGTCAGACTGCTGTGCTCCTGAGCATCCCTGGCCTAGACCTTCTGGGCGCCGAATCCACTGGCCATCATAGGCCATGCGGCTGCTAAGGTTTAGATACATTCCAGGAGAGCCAGCTAGAGACACCTGAAGCTCTGCCTCCCTCCAAAACTCCTCCTTATCCCCTTATTTCCCATCACTGTGTCTCGATTGTAGGAAGGATGGCTGGGGTGGTGTGCTGGGCTTCCTGTATTCGCCGCGGCTACTGCAACAGGGTTTGCCTTGGGAAGAGTGAGTCAGATGGGTCACCCTGCGCTCTATAATACACTGCTAATATCACAGGATTTCAGAGCTGAAAGAAACCCAGCGGTCATGGGGACTGATTCCCCCACTTCTGTGAAAGGCTGAAGCCCAGAGCATTGAAATGATTTGCCCAAGGCCATGAAACAAAAAAACTGGCAAAATCAGAACCAAACCCCAGGTCTTCCGGATCCCTCCTCCATGCACAATTTTTCCGCCTGGGCCCTGCTCGTTTCCAGCAAATGAAAGGTCGTGGTCAACTTGTTGTCCAGATATGTTTGCCTCTCTCTCCAAAACAGAATGTTTCTCCTGAAAAGTTCATCACTGGAAAAGCAAAACCACATGGCTGTGTGTGCTGCCCGGTGCCTCTGCTGAGCTTTTCCTGCAGAGCATTCTGGTAACATCATCAGGAAGCAGGAAGGAACTTTTATGGTCTTATTTCTTCTCTACCCTCTCAAATGTTATTCAAATGGCCGGCCTCGGTGGCTCACGCCTGTAATCCTAGCACTCTGGGAGGCTGAGGTGGGCGGATTGCTGGAGGTCAGGAGTTTGAAACCAGCCTGAGCGAGACCCTGTCTCTACTATAAATAGAAAGAAATTAAGTGGCCAACTAATACATATATATATATATATATAAAAAAAAAAGTAGCCGGGCATGGTGGCGCATGCCTGTAGTCCCAGCTACTTGAGAGGCTGAGGCAGGAGGATCGCTTGAGCCCAGGAGTTTGAGGTTGCAGTGAGCTAGGCTGACGCCACGGCACTCACTGTAGCCTGGGCAACAAAGTGAGACTGTCTCAAAAAAAAAAAAAAATTTATTCAAATATTTGAATAAAGTCACTCTTTTCTGGCCCAAAACTTTTGCAGCCGAGCAGCATCTCTCTCACTTCCTTGAGTGCGAACCAGGGGAAACTGGCCTTCGCTACCTCAGGTGCTGTCAACACAGGGCTGCGGGTGAGGGAAGAGCAGCTGCAACCCCTTCCCTGTGCCGAGGTCACAGTTGTCAAAGCCGGGCCGGTATTCTTCCCCGCTGGGGAGCTGCTGGACGCTGACTTTGCTCCTCCTTCAGTTTAAGCCTTAAAATCTTTATTCGAAAGTGTTTTTATTCAGCTTTCAAAGACACCAGTTCATCTGTTATTGCCATAGCCACCCACCACTTGCAGGAAAATCCCGAAATGTCAAATTGTGGGTATTTTATAAATGAAAAAGAGACATTTCTGGAATCAGTGACAGGGCTGCCTTGATTGGCCTTCTGCTGGGTAAGTGTGGAGCAGGTGGTTTTTGCCGAGTCCCACGCCTTAAGCAAGAGGCCATGGTGGTCACGTGTGGCAGGGTCCTGTGCTTTGGCCGGGGTTTGCCTGGTGACTCGTGGACTTAATTGTGCTCTCAAAGGGCACGGTCAGTGCCACCCCCAGGCAGGCCCAGGTCCATCCGCCCAGGCTTGGGCAGATCCTGAAAGCGTGCGGTAGGCCAGCTAGGCTGAGGTCACGGAGCAGCCCAGAGTGCTGCTTAGAGCCCTGGAGCTTTTCAGGCCCAGGCCCGTGTCCTGGCTCTGTCACCTGCCTCCAACACGATTATGGAGTGTCAGCTAATGCCAGGTCCTGACAACACAGAGAGGAGACCCATTTCCTCCCCTCAAGGAGTTTAGAGACTGGTCGGGAGAGAAACGAGGAGTGAACTCATGATTACAAATGTGCTAAGCGCTGTAATTCAGGGGCTCATGTCGCAGGCACACTGAAAAAAGTGGCTGTTCGTAACACGAAGTGGCGAGGAGAAACCGTCAAGGGAAGAGGGCATGACCTAAGATTTGGAGGTTTAGAGTTAATCAGCTGGAGGAAAGCAGATGGGGAAAGGACAGACGTTCCACGAGGGGAACCGACGGGGTGGACGAGGGTGTGGAGGGATGAGCGGACATGGGTCACTCGAGGAGAAATAGTGGCTGGAAGAAAGAATGATGAGGCTAAGCTGTGCGTCCATCCATTCACCCACTCACTCATTCACTCACACAATTGTGTTGCATGCCCACAGTTTTCCCATGTGGCTTTGCGAGGCTCAGGGGATGCATGCTGGGTACACAGTCATGAGGTGGGCTGGGGAGGTGGCACTAGGGGGACCGTGGGGCCTGATTTGGGTGACATACAGACATGCATGACACTGGGAAAATGATGAATCATATGGTGAACCATTAGTCTTTTTACAGATCTAATTACAAGGCGAATCTCAGTTCAGAGCTAATTGATCTTTAATAACTCTCTAGTGCTTGATAATCTCTCTTTTTTTTAATCAGAGCCCTGGGCCTTAGGCTTAGAACACTCACAGCACAGGATATAACTAGAATTCAGTAAGATTTCCTTATTTCCTGTTTTGTCGTTGTTGTTTGTTTTCTTTTTATGGCAAGTGGTAATAGTTTTCCATTTATGGTAGTCATAAAATTTTCTTCAAAAGGTATTTGAGTAAATGGGTTATTTTAATGAAAAATACTTAGGGCAGGCACGATGGTACATGCCTCTAGTCCTAGCTACTTGGGAGGCCGAGACAGGAAGATCACTCAAGCTAAGGAGTTCCAGACTAGAGTGTGCTATGATCATGACTGTGAATAGCCCCTACACTTCAGCCTGGGCAACATAGTGAGATCTGGTCTCGGAAAATTAAAAAAAAAAAAAAAAAAAAAAGGAAGAAAGAAAAATACTTAAATAGAGAGAGTACAAAGGCAGATATAGCAAAACTAGTTAGTCGATATGGAAATTGCTGAAGTCTAAGAAGCACCACCATGGATGATTTGAAGCCAGGGGAGTGAGGTTTTAAGCATGGGGAGGAAAAGCACCTAACCAAGACTTGCTTGGGCTGTGGGTTCCTTGAGTCCCAGGTCCCAGTGTGCCCCCTTGGTTTCGAGATCCCTAGCTCCTCCAATAGAGCTTGGTACTTAGCATATGCTTAGTTTGGGGTATCCCAGAGCATACTGTTCACAACTGATCTGCTTTAAAATCCAAAACTTTGCACTTATTCCTTCTACCCATTCCTGTCCTCACTCAGTCGCATGGATGCTTGGAAGGAGCTGGAAGCTCTGACATTGTCTGGTTGGAGGCTGGGGATGGGAAGGAGTTTCCAGTACTGGGGCCAGCAGGGTAGGGAGCATACTCGCCTGGATCCTCCTCTGCAAACCTGTTGAGTTTGCAAACCAACTTTGTGTTTATTTATTTATTTATTGAGATGGGGTCTCACTCTGTCACCAAGGCTGGAGTGCAATGGTGTGATCATAGGTCACTGTAACCTCGAACTCCTGGGCTCAAGTGATCTTCCCGCCTCAGCTTCCCAAGTAGCTGAGACTAAAAGGCATGTACCACCATGCCCTGCTAATTTTTAACTTTTTTTTTGTAGAGATGGGGTTTCACTATGTTTCCCAGGCTGGTCTTGAACTCCTCCTGGCAGTCCTCCCACCTTGGCCTTCCAAAGTGCTGGGATTTTACAGGCGTGTGCCACCATGCCCGGCCAACTCTGTGTTTTGATAATACTTCAACCCCTCCTGGGAATGTCTCCCTGGAGTCTATGGTGGTCATTCTTGTTATTCGCAGAGAGGTGACAACTAGAGACGGTAAATGCTAATAAGTGTCTGATACTGTCACCAGCTCAGTAGCTCTTAGGGGACTTTGTGGTTTCTTTCTCTCTTTTATTATTTTTTTACTTTCCCCCCACTATTCGTTAGTGTTTGTGCATGTCTCATTTTATGCATGACGATCCTCTCAGTGCCTTGGGCTTGTCGTTTGGACCCTCATTACACTGAGCCTAACTCCCCGGAGGGCTAATGATGCTCAGGAAAGAGGGAGGAAGAACATCCCAGCCATGCCAGAGGGGTTTAAAAAGCGAAGTTTTCAGTTAGAGCTACCCACAGCATGGAGCTGTTGGGGAAGTTACTGAACAGACACGTTGAGCTTATGATTTCGCCCAGCCCGATAACAAATAATTTTAATTCCTCACTTCTGAGCTAGCAGAATTTCAACCTTAATGATGATTTCTACAGGGCACTAAGTCACAAAATAGATATTTTAAAAGGCTTTATGAGCTCAGGACTAGAATAAGTGGCATGCATGTCTGGCGGCTGCCCACCCTTCCCTGGGCCGTGCTTAGTCCCAAGGCCTTATCAGAGCAGCATGGCAGGTGGCTGCAAGGCTTCCCGTCTGTGCAGAATACACAGAGAACTGCCCAACTACACGGGAGGCCCCGGTCTGCTGACAGAAGTTTCTCCTTATCTTGTTTTCACATCCGTTGCAACATGATTTCTGTTCAGAGCAAGCGTGGGTGGGGGTTCCCCCTGCCCTGCCCTGTGCTAGCTGTTAAAATAAGAGGGTGGTTTATTGTTTTGTTTTTTAAGTAAAGATCAGGCCACCCCGAGTTAGTGACTCCAATGGGTCACTGGAGGGATTTGTTCACAGGCAAAGAAAAACCAGCCCAGCTCTTTTGAGGATACATCTCCAACAATTTATATGACAGCCATTTGATTTTGAAGATTAGGGTCTGGGGGAAGTTTGATGTTTTGTTTGACTGCTAAGGGGAATTAGATAGCTCTCAAAACATTTGAACTACATTTTCAAACCCAGTGAAACACCAGGAATGTGCTGGGAGGGATGGCTCATGCCTGTAATCCTAGCACTGTGGGAGGCCAAGGCAGGAGGATCGTTTGGACTCAGAAGTCTGAGACCAGCCCAAGCAAGAGTGAGACTCGTCTCTACTAAAAATAGAAAGAAATTAGCTGGACAACTAGAAATATATATAGAAAAAATTAGCCGGGCATGGTGGCGCATGACTATAGTCCCAGCTACTCGGGAGGCTGAGGCAGGAGGATCGCTTGAGCTCAGGAGTTTGAGGTTGCTGTGAGCTAGGCTCACTCCCTGGCACTCCAACCCCGGCAACAGAGTGAGACTGTGTCTCAATAAAAAAGAAACACCAGGAATGGTGGCATGCAATTTACTATTAACATTTCAATTCCACTTTCCAGTCCACAAAGCACTTTTATATATGTGGTTATTCCCATATTACAGAGGAGAAAACCGAAGCTCAGAAATATTTGGAAAATTGTGGCAAAAGTCACATGTTTTACGGCAAGGCTAGAATTCAAACCCGGGTCCACTGCCTGCCAGTTCTGGGCTCTTTTTCTTCCATCCTCTGGTTCAAGTTGAATCCATTTGCTGCTTCAGTGGAGGCCATGGAAGTCGAGGCTTAGTGAGGGCAGGGTAGCCAGGTAAAACAACTAGGGATCGTGTCATTGCATTGCGGCATAGATTCATAGGTTTGCAGCAACTTAGAAATAGAATGAAGGAAAGAGCTTATTCAGCAAGCAGCTACTGTGCTGGGAGCTTTTTGGGCCTGACACTGCGTGGGGTATGCATGCATATAGCTCCTCATTTGACCCTCAAACAGCCTCTGGAAACATGTTTTCTCATTCCCATCCAGTGGATGAGGGCACTGGAGCTTGGAGGTGTAAGGAAATTGCATAACAAGCGGTGGAGCCTGAATTTGAACCTAGGTCTGTCTGATTCCAAAGTCAGCCCAGTCCAACCCCCGCATTCTGCCGGTGAGGAAACCAGGGTGGCAGAATGACTGCTCTGGTCCCACAGCGCCTCACGGGCAGAGCTGGCCTCGGCAGAGTGACCTCAGAGCTCTCGCCAGCGCACCGGGCAGATCTCATGTCCTGGAGCCGAGATTCTCCTCCGTCCTATCAGACGGAACGTGGTCAACGCTGCGGACGACCTCCTCTCCCCTCAGCCACGCCCCTGCAAGTCATGCCAACCTTTTTGTTGCAATTCACACTAGGCTTTGATTTCTACTTTCTGCTGCTCCTCACCTTCCAGAATCCTCCATGCCACTCATCTAGGCTTGTGTAAAAGGTGTTCACAAGTCACCCCATTTGACCATTTGACTTTTACATTTTCTCCGTGCTTTGCACCAAGGTAGGAGAGAATTGCGGCTGTGAAAAATGAGGGTAGCATAAGGCTAAAGTGGAGGAAGAAGAAGGATGCATCGCTTAATGGAAACCACACCCACGGTATGGGAGAGCCCGGGGTGAGCGTTAGGTAAGGCAGGCACCAGCTGCGAGGACCCTAGAAACCAGGCCTTGGAGTGCCCCAGGTGCCATGTGTGGAGGCGGGCTGAGCTGCCACAACAGCCAGAACCTGAAGCTGGTCCCCCGACGCCCACACACCCACAGCCTCCACATTCCACCCTCCCGACAGCCAGCACGCCCGCCCCTGTGGGCGTCTGTTTGCATCAGTACTGCCATCGATGATCGTTCCAACCTGAGGTTGTGTGTATAAATGTGTATGTACGCAAACCACACACTGGGAGTGGTTCTAAATCTCTGGGCCCCTGATGGACCCTCAGGGTTGGGGGAGGCTGAGGGTGACATGGGAGGGGGGGAGCTCATGTCTGTTAGGTGCCTGCTATTCCTAGGTTATTTTATTTAATCCTCACGCCAACACTACGAGGTAGGTGTTAGTCCCATTTTACAGAGGGGAAGACTGAGAGGCTCACAGTGGGTAGGTAATTTGCTCAAGGCTGTCTAGCTAGCAGGCGGCATAGCTGTGATCAGAACGTGGCTTTCTTTCCAGAGCCCATACTCTTACCACGCATCAGATATAAAGGAGTACCTGCCTTTGACACCTTAATAAAAGGCAGAAAAATATGACCCCTGGTCTCAAAGAACACACAACTCTGGAGAGTGTGGCACATGGAGTGACAGAATTGGGTTTGAATCCTGGCTCGGGAAGCTGCTGCGTGTTCTTGGCATTTCCTTCACCCATTGTACTGTCTGCTCGTCTGTGAATTATCTGTAGGTAGCATTGTCTGCCTTCCAGAACTATTGTGAGAAACATATCGCATGACGGAGTTCTGATTAAGCCCTGTGCATGTGTTACCATTTAACTTTGGAAATCGGTCGAGGAACTGGCATTGGCACCACCGTCCAGCAATGGAACCAGACGCAGGTTGTTGTCAGGAGCTCGAATCACCTGGGCTCGCTCAGTGGGCAGGTGTGCAGCATGCGACATCAGCTGTGGGTACCAGAGGAGGCCCAGCGTGCTGCACATCAGGGAGGCCTGGGAAAACTGAGGCAGCCACCTTTTCCGCGGAGCAGCCCTGCTATTGGAGTGAGGAAGAGGTCAGCTCGGATGATTAGGCGGAGACCTCAGAGTTCTTCTTTACAGACTCGGTTCGAGATCCAATTCCTCAAGGCCTTTAACTGGTACAAAGTCCCCAGAGCTGAGTGGAATGGTTTAACATCTAGAGCTTTGTCTCCTTCCTGGTTTGGACCCTGACCAGAGTTACAAACAATGAGTACACTTCTTTCAAAGCATTTCCCACGTTTAGGATTCTGTTAAGCTTTAGGGGCTTATTGGATAAACTTAACATTTCTTTTCTAAACGTCATTATGTCTTAAATTTTTTCTTCTTATTCTTTTCAACTTAAACTTTCATGCCTTCATCTTCTTCGCTCTCATAATTTACTTCTCATCTTGATGTTAACAGGGCGGGATGTAATTCGGAGAGGAAATGTCATTGTGGACAGGTGAGGAGGCTCGACTCTTCACCGGGGTAAACTGTGAAGTGCCCCAGACAGGGCTCTGCGATGTGGGGAGCCCAGGAAGCCCGTGTGCGTTCAGAGCTTGAGAAGACACTCTCTGCTCCACACTTAATCGGAATCATCATGTTTCATCACAAGGGAGCATTAGTGCCATGGGTTATGTTTTCTGTTTTATATTAAAAATTCCCAGCCCCCAACATCCTAATCCCGTCAAGCCCTTGTGGGCCGGTACCAATTTGCATGGTTGTGCGATTCTGTTCCATCTGCTTTGAATTTCTTGGCTTTTTTTGTCCAAAAGGCATTAACAGATCTAGTTGTTTCTTGGGAGGGTCTAAGGACATTATTGATTGATTTTGAATTACAAAGAAACAAAAAGACAGTGGGAAATGTTCTAATTGGGTCTTTTTATTATGCGGTGTAGCCTGAAGTTCCCCAGGGTAATTAATGGGAAGTGCAAAAAGTTTAATGTTCCAGCCTAAAAGGCGGTGGGAGAAATTACATAGCATGGAAATAATAAAATGAACTCTTATTAATGAGAACGAGGCTCTTGCAATGGCAAGTTCTGCTGGTCACCCGATGGGAGCGGGAGCCTTTCAAGCTTCTCTTTTGGGTAGTAGTCACAGTTTCCGACATCTGTGTGCTTTTTAAAATGAGCTTGTTCTTCCTTCTGACACTCATCTCAAGGCTCCACTAAGACGAGGAGGTCTGCTCAAGGTCACAGGGTCCTCGCTGGCATCAACATGTGGTCCTGTAGCATCCACTCGCCAGCCCACGGCTTCCTAAGGAACTAAGGTTGTTCAGGGTAAAAGGGACAGAGGGCTGAGAATAGGATCAATTCTTTCTTTTTGACTCTTCCCTCAAGATGTCCCTACCTTGGTCTGACAACGTTTGTCCACAGCAAGCCATCCTGCCCCTCTGAACTCTGAGGGCCTGCATTGGCCTTCTCCCTTTTGAGACTTTATACTGCTATGTTTTAATCTTGACTCCCAGGACCGGGTGCGGTGGCTCATGCCTGTAATCCTAGCGCTCTGGGAGGCCGAGGCGGGCAGATACCCGCTCAAGGTCAGGAGTTCGAAACCAGCCTGAGCAAAAGCGAGAGACCCCGTCTCTACTATAAATAGAAATAAATTAATTGGCCAACTAAAACTATATAGAAAAAGTTAGCTGGGCATGGTGGCACATGCCTGTAGTCCCAGCTACTCGGGAGGCCGAGGCAGGAGGATCGCTTGAGCCCAGGAGTTTGAGGTTGCTGTGAGCTAGGCTGACGCCACGGCACTCACTCTAGCCTGGGCAACAAAGCGAGACTGTCTCAAAAAATAAAATAAAATAAAATAAATAATCTTGACTCCCAGCGGAGACTACAGTTTCCTTGAGGGCAGATGCTGTGTTCTTTACCTCCTTATATATCCGTTAGTCCTTACGTGTGGATTGCAAGTACTAGAGTGTATTTCCAACAAAAAGGGATGATCAGCAAACGCCTTATAAGGAAGAGTAGCACTTGTTCCTTGGAAAATGGAATTATTTGCTTGAGTAACAAACTCATCTCCAACATAGTCATGTGCAAGGAAACATTGCATCCAATATACTAATGACATCAGCATGGAGGGAGATATGAGTCTAAATTAAGATCTTTTGAAAGCACTTAAAGGAGGGCAGAGAATATCATCATATAAAGTAGAATATAAGGCCCTATACCTAAAAGGCAGATCCCTTGTCATCATTGTTCAAGATCAAATTGGAGACTGCAGTAACCCCCAGATTGCAAAAAAAATTCTAGAAGCCAAAAATGTGTTTTAGGTTTTGGGGAACAGATAAAGCATTAAACAGGAGGAAAAATCATCAGATTTTTAACTCAGGAAAAATGTATATTCTCCTTACTTGTCTTTGGACTATACTAATGTCATTAAATGAAGGAGTGGAATTGCTATAAAACTTACTACTAATCCTGATTTTGCATTCATCCGTCATTCATTTGTTCATTCATTCACTCATTCTTTTTTGTTTGTTGTTGTTAACTGACTTGCTTTAGTTGTCAAATAATCACTCATTCTTTAAACAAAACACATGCTCCCTGAAAGTGGGTGCTGTGTTTGGGTGGTTTCTGTTTTTTTTTTTTTCCTTTTTTTTTGAGTCAGTCTCACTCTGTTGCCCAGGCTAGAGTGCCATGGCGTCAGCCTAGCTCACAGCAACCTCAAACTCCTGGGCTCAAGCAATGCTACTGCCTCAGCCTCCCGAGTAGCTGGGACTACAGGCATGCGCCACCATGCCCGGCTAATTTTTTCTATATATATTAGTCGGCCAATTAATTTCTTTCTATTTATAGTAGAGACGGGGTCTCCCTCTTGCTCAGGCTGGTTTCGAACTCCTGACCTCGAGCAATCCTCCCGCCTCAGCCTCCCAGAGTGCTAGGATTACAGGCATGAGCCACGGCGCCTGGCTCTGGGTGGTTTCTGGAATGGCCTCTTCCCTCTTTCCCCCAAGCCTTGGGCACTGCAGATACATAGTAGACGTTTACTGGACTGGGTTAGTTGCGGACGTGCCCTATATATACTCCTTTGATTTCTTTTTGTTTTTTTTAACTTTTCAAAACAAATAGCAGTCAAATGATGCTTATTCCCTTGGAAAATATGGGAAAATCTGCCTGATTGAGAGTCACAGGTGAGGTTTAGAAACTTGGGCAGTTTATCGATTTCAAAAAGAGGCTTTAGAACACTTTTAGACATTGTGAATAAGTGGGGCCATCGGAGACTCAAGAATTTAACACAAAGTTCTTGGCATAAATATAATTGTGTTGTTTTATTGTACTTTTGATCCTCTTATTTTGTGAGGATAAGCATCTCACTCCTGGACACAGGAAATGACCTAGTGAGGTTCTAAAAGAAAGAGAACATGGTCGTCACCTGGGATTGGTTTAGTGGTTGGCAGAAAAAGCACATTTTTCTAGAGTGGAAGAGAGATTAGCAATGGCACAAGCCCTGGGAAAATGCACTGTAGGGACCTGGCATTCTTGGAATATGCTGATCTCCAAGTTTCGGAGTGGTTGTCCCTTTCTATCTTGGTGGGCAAGAGGACCTCTGGGCCTGGGGGGCCTCTGTCTCCCACATGACAACAGTGATGGCCTAGAAAATGACTCATCTGGACTCGGAAACCAACCCGACTTGCTCAAGGCGCTTGTGGCTACGGGTCTCATCTAGACCAAAACAAAGTTCTGCCAACAGCAGCAAGTGCTCTGAAGGCTGCGTTAGGAACGTTAGAGGAACCAGAGCTTGTTGACCTTTTTATTGATGACTGAGTCCTTGGCTGGAAGCCTGCCGTTGACGGGCTAACGGGGTGTCGCACGGAGTGTCTGAATCACAAACTCCGATTCTTCCTCTGAGAAGGCGGCTGGAAGAAGTTCACATTTCTCAGCTTTGAAGACACCTTCTGCTCTTTACCTCAGTTGGAGATGGCCTTGTGAAAGGTTGCGCAGGTCAGCCGTGGCCACGAGAATAGTTTCCAGGGAGACCTGAGCTCGGGGAACTGAAGGGCTTCGTTGCGACAGATAGTAAGAGAATTCCGCGCGTCTCGGGCTGGTGGGATATTAGAGAGGCCACTTTCCCCAGAGACGATAAACAGATGTCTCTGGAAACAGTTGTTTATTTTATTTTTAATAGAGATTTTATTCTGGGGTTTCTTTAAGGGCCGAACTTTCTAGAAGTGGCAGTGGGTGGAAATAGGCAACTGTCTTATGTTTGCTTTATTTGGGGGATTAGAAGAAAAGACGGTCACTCAGGTAAAAGACCTGTGGTTAAAGAAGGATTTGTTTTAGGGCTCCAAGCCTCGTTACTTCTACTGGGAGAGGGACCAGGTACTAGCCTGGCCAAAAGTATACACGTTTGGGCCAGATCCCAGGCCCCTGGTTCTGCACAGAGAGAAACTATCCCCATGGGCACAGGCTGCCCTCCAGCTGCCAGCCAGACTCATGAGTGCCAGAGAAAAGTGGCTTTGAGGCTCCACCATGAAGAATCAATCCCCGAGCCCACAGTGCCTGAGGGCCAGCTCCGCTTTGCACACCATGGCGATGTCGCACAGAAACTGCCAAAGCCAGGTCTGCTCTCTGGTCCTAACGACAGGAGACTGTTTCCCTAGGAGCTACCGTCACAAACGTGCTTGTGGCTCCTGGGCTTCTTCACCAGGAACCTTGAATCTCACCAACCCATTGAGGCACCCCCCACCATCACGCCCCCCCCCAAATCAGCTAGTGGGGTGGGGGTGGGGTCTGTGGGACTTGTGAGTAGATTAACGGGAAAAGAAAGTGACTGCAAATGGAGTCTTCCTGACCTCTCATCTCTGCCATCCAACTCTGTCACAGGACTTTGTTCCACCCTTGCTCTGCCTAACTCAGTCCTCAGGGGTTGAAATCTTTCTCTTGTGAAGAAAACAGTTGACCAGACTGGAATCCTGTGATCCCAGGTGTGATGTCAACCTCCACAAGTCACGCCGAGGCACTGGGACACACGTCTGATGTGTGATCTATCTAGGCCTAGATAGATCTCAGGCCACCTAACATCCTAGGGGCTGCTCCTAAGAGGCCAAAATGTTCATCATGAAGAGAGAAGATGAAGGCATGTCTTCCTCATTTGCCAGAGCTCTAGTTCTGGACTCACAGCTGGGGCTTGGGGACTTTGGGACTTTAGAAAGTATGGATTATTTGGAAGAATTCATCTCTTTCTAAACAGAGTTTAAAAATAGATTTGAGAGACCTCTCCTCAGCCATACAGTTTTGGTGGCTTCTGTATAATCTGAGCACTCAGAGGCACCCAGAGGTCTTGTTTGTACATCTGGCCTGCGATGGGAAAGTTCCTCTCATAAAAAGGTCTGGAGAAGTGGATTTGTTGCTGACAACTCGTGTTGTTAAGCTACAGAGTGTACACTGCGCATTTCCCTCCAGCACCCTGGATACAGGATTCCCTTAGGGAGTTACTGGTCCTCAGAACTGAGTGCGTATGGGATGGGGTTCAAGGATAGCCCTTAGATTAATGAATTTGAGGTTTGTTGCTCTCCTGATGTTGGAATCCAGAAAGGAGTGGAAAGCTTTCAGAGGAATCATGTGGATGGATAGTTCTGAAAACCCTTGGCTAGAAGGAGTACCGAGAAGTTACATATGTGTCCATGAAAGCAATAACATGCAGCTTGGTTCATATAGTAAAAAAGTAATATGGTTTGTCTCTATCTAAATCTATCTGGGCTGAAGGGCTGTATTCTTCAGTCATGACCTTGGCCCTAAATCCTGCTAGTGTTGTCATTAGTCCACAGTGAAGTGCATGAAGTATTACAAAAAGGACGCTGGAGAGTTGCTAGGTGATCTTCCTGGGGGGGAAGTGCCCTTTATTCTGAGATTATATCCATCTTACTTCTTTGGTATCAAAACATCCTTTCTTTTATGAACTGATAGTGGTAATTGATGATGAGGACTTGAGATTCAGATTCTTTTTTTTTTTTTTTTTTTGAGACAGAGTCTCGCTTTGTTGCCCAGGCTAGAGTGAGTGCCGTGGCGTCAGCCTAGCTCACAGCAACCTCAAACTCCTGGGCTCAAGCGATCCTCCTGCCTCAGCCTCCCGAGTAGCTGGGACTACAAGCATGCGCCACCATGCCCAGCTAATTTTTTCTATATATATTAGTTGGCCAATTAATTTGTTTCTATTTATAGTAGAGACGGGGTCTCGCTCTTGCTCAGGGTGGTTTCGAATTCCTGACCTTGAGCAATCCGCCCGCCTCGCCTCGGCCTCCCAGAGTGCTAGGATTACAGGCGTGAGCCACCGCGCCCGGCCGAGATTCAGATTCTTACTGGAGAAAAATTAAAAGTTAACAAATCCACATGATCCACCCCCACCCACCCCACTGGCCCTTGTTTTCAAAGTGCATTGTTCTGTAAAATCCAAGTATCTGGGACCAACTGGTCTACCCATCTTCTTGTAAGCCATCAGGCAGACAATACTTTCCTGCTCCCTGTCCCAAAAGAACAGTCTACAGCCCTACTCTGCAGATTTTCCCAGTATTTTCCTCCTGCTCCTGATGGGGAGTTTTTTTGTGTGTGTTTGTTTGTTTTTGTTTTTGAGACAGGGTCTCACTCTGTTGCCCAGGCTAGAGTGAGTGCCGTGGCGTCAGCCTAGCTCACAGCAACCTCAAACTCCTGGACTCAAGCGATCCTCCTGCCTCAGCCTCCCAAGTAGCTGGGACTACAGGCATGCACCACCATGCCCGGCTAACTTTTTCTATATATATTAGTTGGCCAATTAATTTCTTTCTATTCATAGTAGAGACGGGGTCTTGCTCTTGCTCAGGCTGGTTTCAAACTCCTGACCTCGAGCAATCCGCCCACCTCAGCCTCCCAGAGTGCTAGGATTACAGGAGTGAGCCACCGCGCCCGGCCCTGATGGGGAGTTTTAACCTGTAACCTTTTTCTAGCCTGTGCCTTCTCTGCGTGGTGCCCTCTTCCTTGTCTCTTCCTAGTGAAGCCTTCTAGAGTCTCCTTGCAAGACAACTAATCTGCCTTTTCCTCCTCTGGGCTGCCCAAGCCCTTGTTTATACTTTATTTTAGCACTGGCCATGGTAAAAGAGAATTATTGGAATGAGCCTCTTTCTTACTAAGCTCTGAGATTCCTGACAGCTTATCTTTTTTTTTTTCTTTCTAGTGTATATCAGGAACAACAGCTCATCTTTTTATGTTTTTTTTTTCATCATTACTAAGCACAATGCCTGATAAATATATATGTGTTGAATAAATGAGTATCTTAAATCTCAGGTTGCAGTTAAAGCCTATTGTCTCCTTTGTCTCCCTCGGGAGCAATAAACAGCTACTCTCGTGTATAGTTTATGAAGCACAAATACTATGAGGGAGCTTTCTCTTCTCCTGACATCATATTAATATGAGTAGAAAAGGCTGGGCGCGGTGGCTCACACCTGTAATCCTAGCACTTTGGGAGGCCGAGGCGGGCGGATATCCGCTCAAGGTCAGGAGTTCGAAACCAGCCTGAGCAAGAGCGAGACCCCGTCTCTACTAAAAAATAGAAAGAAATTAGTCGGACAACTAAAACTATATATAAAAAAATTAGCTGGCTATGGTGGCACATGCCTGTAGTCCCAGCTACTCAGGAGGCTGAGACAGGAGGATTACTTGAGCCCAGGAGTTTGAGGTTGCTGTGAGCTAGGCTGACGCCACGGCACTCACTCCAGCCTGGGCAACAGAGCGAGACTCTGTCTCAAAAAAAAAAAAAAAAAAAAAATACTAGTAGAAAAGCGCTAGGCCAGAAATGTGAAAACTGGGCTTTAATTCTGACACTGGCCACTTACTCTTTGGAAACTCAGTTTTCTGTCTGTAATGAAAAGGGATTGAGAGTATCTCTAGAGGTTCTCACCATTTTCAATACCCTATAGAGGGTGGGAAGGAGGAGTCTTCAGAGGGGAGATGCTGACTATTCTCCAGGGAGTTTCACTAAATCATTTTGAAATTTAGTTTTGTTTGGTTTTTGGTAACCTAACTGTGCATTCATTCTTCCAACAGATTTTATTAGCAAATAGACAGCACCACTCACTTGTATCTCTCAAAAGGCCCACACAAATTTTGGAGTCTGGCACCTCTCAATTTGATGCTGGTGTGAGTCTTGGCTCTATCTTCTAGAAGCCATGTCATGTGGGGCAAGTCCTCATTCTGGGCATCAACCTTCCTCACCAGACGAGTGTATATAATAATCCTTCTGTCATAGTTATTGAGAGAATGAAATGGAAAAATGTATGTAAGACATCTAGCCTGATGCCTGGCATGTAATAAGTGTTCAACACATGGTCATTTCCTATCGCCTCCTCTGAATGCAGGGAGCATGTGCATGACTACCCGAGAGCCAGCCAACTTAAACCGGATAAGCTCATTCACACTGTGGTATTAGAGACTTAGAACTCTTTGACTTCCCTTCCCCAGCCCCACCTTCATGTCTACTCTGTAAAAGAGGCTGCAGAGAGACGGCAATGCCAATATCTGTGCTATAGGAAGAATTTGGTAATCATGGGGCTTCAGGAGTGAAGGTTTTGGGGGAGAACTTACAGTTCGGCCCCTCTAGAAGCCAGGCAAGTGTCGTGCGTGGTAAGCAAGCTTGAACTTGGCTAAATCAGGAGGGGATGGGGAACACGTGTGGGTGTTGGGGTGATTAGAGATTCAGTGAGTGTGTGTGTGTGTGTGTGTCCTGCCGCTTTGATTCCCTTATTAAAGAGAATGAAAATAAACTCAGCAGCTGCTGCTTAACTCTTTTCGGGTATAGGTCCATGATCAGCAGAAATCTTTCAAGTCAGCAAGCACTCCTGACATCCTTGGTGGAATTATCCAGTGTAAGGCTTTTGCAAGTGTGGAGTTTTTGAGTCCCCACCTAGCCTTTTCTCCTAAAGATCTGAAAGAGATTATCACACCGCCTCAGAAACTAGGCCTCTAAGCTGTTTTTGGTGTGTGTGTCTTCATTCATTAGCTTGGATTGAAAGAGCATTCTCAGTCATGGATTTAAGATAATGTGCAATAAATGACATAACCTTGCTCTCAGGACCCTACACAATAGAAGGAAGATTAGACCAACAGAAGTAAAGTTAGAAGATACAGGTAGATGCAATTTAGGAAATGCATTCAAGAGGAGGAAGAGCAAGTCCCAGAGTGTGCTGGTAGTTGGGGAGCTGGTGGGGCCACCATTACTGTGGTGCTTATTAGTCGCCCAGCACCGTGCTGTCCTTTGTACATATTATCTCACTTTGCATCACAGCCATCTGCAAGGCAGGACCAATCTCCTCCTATTTTTTTGAGAAAAAGGCTCGGAGACATTAAAAATCATACCTGGGCCAGGCGTGGCAGCTCACGCTTATAATCCTAGCACTCTGGGAGGCCGAAGCAGGAGGATCACTCAAGGTCAGGAGTTTGAGACCAGCCAGAGCAGGAGCGAGACCCCATCTCTACCAAAAATAGAAAGAATTGGACACTAAAAATATATATAGAAAAATTAGCCGGCATGGCGACGCATGCTTGTAGTCCCAGCTACTCGGGAGGCTGAGGCAGAAGGATCGCTTGAGCCCAGGAGTTGGTTGGAGGTTGCTGTGAGCTAGGCTAACACCATGGCACTCTAGCCAGGGCAACAGAGTAAGATTCTGTCTCAAAAAAATAAAAAAAGAAAAAATAACAACATACCCGATGTCCCCCATTTGAAGCATGGTGGGCCCAGAAGTCAAACCCTGGTCCATCTGGTCGCAGTATCCCCACCCTCTGCCTCCAGGAGCACGTGATCTTGAGCTGCAGTTAAATGACAGTGAATCCTGATATAGCCGAGAACCCGGGAAGATAAAGGAACCAAGGCAGAAGTGGTAGTGGGGCTGGAAGCTGCCCTGGAGGGAGTGCTGGGAGGATTAGGGGGCACAGAATTGGTAGACTGTGGAAGCTCAGAAAGCCCATGCCTTAGAGCTTTCGCTCTCTCATCCCAAGAGGAGAGGAACCCCAGGCGTGAGGGCCGTGGCCTGGGGTGGGGGTGGTGGTGGTGGTAGTGGAGTGGTCATGGGAACAGCTAGGTATACATCCTGGACTTTCTGGGACAATCTTAATTTTCAAATCATTCATTTCATTGACAGATCATAGACAAAACCTTGATCTTGACTCTCGTTTCAGAAAATAGGGTCAGCACTAAAGTCACTGGGTTAGGAAGTCTGGGAGCTTGCTGCCTGAGGCCTGCAGGAGGGGAGAGTCTGCACCCTCCTGCCCTCGCCTGTGTCCAGGGAGGACCTCCTCGGCCAATTCCTGGCAAGGAAGCTTCCCAGGCTCGCAGCCCCAGGCTCCCAAAATTCATGCAGCAGGTATTTTGCGGGTTTGGGGGCCAGGGCATCCTCTGTCTAAACCCTGGAATTCTTAGTCATTTTAGTACTTAGGGAAAAGAGAGGAGAGGCAATTAGATCCCATTCACAAATCCATCCCCTTCCTTCCTTTTTTCCTTTCCTCACTCTCCAGCCAGGTAGATCCCACCACAAATTCTCAATGGCCCCTGAGTGCTAGGTGGGCTCAGAAGACTCAGAGTGGAGGCAAGCGCAGGGCAGGGTGTGGAACAATAAGCAGGTGAGAATGAAGGCATGATGGGCCGCGCACTGGCAACCTTTCAGTGCTTGTGAGGACACACGCCAGGAGTACATACACCTGTAAGCCTCCTGAGCATGCTTCCCAGGCACTTCAGCTCGGCCTTGGCCTTATAACTACCTCCTTCTGCATAGTGGGCACAGATGCACGTGGGAAGAAAATCCAGGTTTCCATTAGATTTCCTGTGCTTAAGTTTGGGCAAGATCATCTGCTCTCCTTGAGCCTTCATTTTTCCATCTCTAAAATGGGAATCCTAATCCTGCCTTTGATGTCCCCTTGGCCATACACAGCCCTCACAAGGGCACTGTGGAGACAAGTGGGTAAAAGCAAAGAATCTTAAGGCTAAAAAGAAGCCTGGGGTTCATTTTGTCCAGCCCTCTGCCTCCAGCCACGCTCTCCACACAACAATGCCCATACCCGACAAAGGAATGTGCCAGGCCGGGAAGACCACCTAGGAAGGGGAACCCACAGCTTCCCCTTGGTTGGAAGCCAAGTTGCAAGTTGTCATGCCAGCTTTTTTTGTTGTTGCATTGCTGTTCGCCATCAAGTAATTCAGGGCATTGGAAAAAAAAAAAAAACTTCTCTGAAAATGAGGGAGTGATTTGCAGCATCTGTTACTTCCTTTTTAATTGAATCTGTTCTTCTCAAATGCCAGGAGCAAGTGCCAAAGTCAGCAGCAGAATTCAGCTGTGTACATTTTGAAAGAGCTGGGAGATAAGTTGATGTGCACTGTACGGATGCAGCTCGTACAGAAGCCAGATGGCCACATTGTCCCCACAGTCCCCTGGGGGGGGGTGGCTGCTGTGAAGCTGCAGGGCGAGGAGGTGGGAGGTCAGTTAACTTTCTCTTAAGGGAGATCTGCACCCAGAGTGGACTTGGGCTCTTCCTTGGGGGGTAGCGGAAGGACGTGACATGAGATGTCCTTCTCAGCAGCCTAAAGGGACTTGGAAGCTCTCATGCTTCCTTCCATCTTGCCCCTGAGTGGCAGTTGGGCACAGCCAGGGTCCAGTTGGTCCCAGCTTCTTTCCCCTTACCTTCCATAACCTTGTTGAGCACCAGGAAAGCTCCCAAGGGAGGCTGTGGAATTTGTTACCCTAGAAAGTTCGCAGTCAGCCCTGCCCTGGCCGGGAGGCTCAAAGGGGAGGACTCAGCAGGCTTCACGGGTACCTTCCTGCCCCATGGTGTTAAAACACAAACAAACAAACAAAACCCTCACCCTGAAGCGTATAGAACTGTACTAGCCTCAAGTGCACCTTCTTAAAAGCAGGTTCGTTTCCAGGAGAAGCGGGGATTTTGCCCCGGGACGAATGAGCCAGGAAGGTGCAGGGATGAACACTTCTGAGCTGAGATGCAGGAAGGCGACTGGCTGTTCATCGTCCTTCTCTGAGGGGCCTATTTTCTGAGCTTTCATAACTGTGGCTCGGAGATCGTGATGTGCCAACCGCTCAGCCTTTATATGTCTTGAAGTAGCTTGGCATTAGTGTTCCTCATTGTCAGCAGGGACGTGGAGGCTCACCCGGGGATAAGGCCTTCCTTGGGGCACACAGAAAGTGTGTCATATGTCCTAAGACCAGACCAGCGCTGCACGGGGGAGAGAGGCCTTGGTCTCGGAAGTAACAAGCCACGCGACAGGCTGACTGTAGCATGAGACGAGTGCGTGTGAAAGCGTGAATCTCACCCGCCCGAGGAAGGCAGGAAGTTACGTGAGCTGCGGTGATAGATCTGTAGATGCGAAAGCCCTGGGAAAGGAGCATCCCTGTGGAAATGGAAGGGATATTACAGCTCTAGCCTCTGTGATGTGCGTATGTGCTTTGTTCAAGGACATAAACTTTTTGTGAGAAATGTAAAGAAACTACAGGCATCTTGCATTTTTCTGAGACCCCCTGCTCAAATTCTGGGTAAGACTTTTTCAGAGAAGCATAGTATTTTATTTGATGAACTTTGAAGCTTATTTATCCCAGTCACTCCCAAATCTGGCTACATGTCACAATCATCTGAGGAGTTAAAAAAAAAAAAAAAAATATATATATATATATATGTTTCAGGTGTACCCCTGAAGATGCTGATCCAGTTAGTCTTAGGGAGCCTGGGAGTCTGAGTTTTTGCTGAGCTCCGCCAGTAATTCCCATATGCAGCCAGCCTGGTGACCTACTCCAGTCCTGTCTCCCATCACATGCTTGCGTCCCACCTCTGGCTAACTTAAGCAGGAAAGCGTTTTAGGTAGCTCACAGAACTGATCAGGAACCTGGATAACCAGGTTCTAGAAATAGGCAGGAACCAAGGATACTGCTACCAGAGACGCTTGCCACCACCCCTACACTTTTGGTCACTTCCTTAAGGGTCCGTATTTTTAACGGGAGCAGCTGATTGGCTAAGCCCAGGTCATACGCCTGGGCGTTATCTGCAGGAAGCTGCCAGAGAGAACACCTGCCCCAACAGCTTCCTTAGCGAGGCCTCCCCCCTCACTCATGGCGGGATTCCCCCTAAATAAGAATCGTTCTCAGATACTGGATGGACAAAACGACCGTTGCTCTGTACAGTGTTGCAACAGTGACCAAGACTGTGCTTGAACTCTTCCACCATCGGGGAGCTCACCACCTTACAGGGCAATCCATTCACTCTCTGCATATATTCGATAACTAGGAAGTCATTTGCATGAAACCTAAATCTGCCTTCCTGAATTGCTACCCACTGAATTGCTACCCACTGATAAAAGGTTCAAGCCTTTTATCAAAAGCTTATAGTTATGGCATAGTCAAGAAGAAAATCTTCTGAGCTTCCTCTTCTGCCTTTACTTAAAAATCTGAAACAATTGAGAGGCAGACCCTTTCTTCAGGGAATTTGGTCGAGAGGCGGTATGATAAAATGGGGTGAGCACACGACAGAACTCGGTCCCGGCTCGGAATCCTGGCTGTGCTGTTTATTAGTCCTTCGACTTTGGACAAATTGCGTTACATCTTTGACCCTCAGTTTCCTCACTGGTAAAACTGGAGATACTTAATGATGGCGGGAATCAAGCCCAGACACTTTACAAATGTGCTATCCCTTCCATCCTGGCTCCCATTAAGGCAACGGCAGCTGTGGTGGGAAGGTAGGGTAGGACAGTGAAGAACAGAGGGGTCAGGCAAGCCTGCATTTTGAGCCCGGGTCCCACTCACTGTCTGCATCACCTTGTACAAATTATTTACCTTCTCTTGTGCTCATCTGTAAAGTGGGTACAATAATAGTGCCTTCACCATAGAGTTGTTCTGAAGACTAAATGAGATATTAATAAATGCTTACCTAGCACCTGGCACACATAACGCTTGAGAAATGTTACGTGATTGGCAGCTGGGGGTGCCACTCCAGGGCCGGCATGGGCCTGGCATTTCTGCCTTCGAGGGAAGGCCACCCCTGTCGGAACAGGTGCTGTGCTGCCTTCTGCGCTTCTGCAGAAACCACCCAGAAAGCTTCTGAATCCATGAAACCTCCCATAACTGCTGTAGCTTCTGCAGCGCTGTCGTCTTTGAGAGCCATTTACCCACCCTGTCGCCAGAGACACAGCAGAAACTGCTGGAGGAACGCTGATCAGAAAGTGCCTAGTGGTGCCTGCCTGCTACTCTTCTCCTCCCATCTGTTCCCCCACTTCCCTCAGAGCACACATAGACACACATCTTTTTTCTCTCTCTCAAAACAGGGAATCATTAAAAAAACCAAAATCCAAACATGGAGCAGAAGTTTATGCTCGAGTCTCAGAACACAACACATGGCTCCCCAGCCGTTGCCAGGTTCCGCACGCCACAGAGAAAGAGGTCTTCCTCCTCCACCGCCTCAGCCCCCCAGCTTTGGGACTGCCTGCGGCAGAGGCAGCACCCCTCCCCCAAAGACAAGAGGGTCGTGGGGTTCAACCCCTTGAATGTTAGTCAAAATTATAATGCGTTTTCCTCTCTTTTGACAATGTTCCAGAAATAGGGGTGACTCAAATGCTTGCCTTCGTCTCTTTTCAGCATTGGAGCTAGAGGCAGTGGGTAATGTGGAGAGAGGACGCGGAGGTAGCATTTTCTGGTCATGATGCCCCGTCTCTCTGCGGGGGACGACAAGCTGTGTGGTGGCAGCGGCAGGCTGGGGCTGGTGAGAACCCCAAGAGGAGGGGGCGTCTTGGCACCCGGGGAGGGCTGTGGCATCCCTCTCGGGGAATCTGTCTGCTCAGAGCTCTCAGTCTGCACCGCTCTCTGCAAGACGTGTACTGTCTCCACCCACGAGCAGATAACACAGCCACGGTACCCTTTTCCATCAAATTCCTGTCTGAGGAGTCCAGTTCAGTTACCCAAACAGTGAACATCAGACAGAAGCGAGAACCCCCAGAAGAATTTGCTGGAAGGAAGAAAGATGGAAGATCCTTCTCTTTGCTCCCAGAGGAAGACTTTGGGCATGGCTCCTCTAGCCTCATGATTTGCAGATTACATAATAGATGGACAGAATCGAGTCGACTGTAGTCTCATCTCCCTTCTCCCCTCCCATCCAAGTATCAACACAGATCGGTGCCTACATTTCCCGTGGCATAGCGGAGGCCAAGGTGTAACGATCTGAACGAGGTTTGACTAACCGCGTGGCAACAGGGCTGCTCTTAAATCCAGATCATTCTCATGGGGTGGATGACTGCCTCCATGTGGCAGAAACCTCTGTCCTCCGAGTCCCAGAAAAGTCCTCAAGTGTTGCCGGACTCCCAGCATAAGAGGGCGAGGCCTGTAGACACGGAGATTCTCTCTTCCTGCCCCATGGAGGCCCACCTTCTAAAGCCTTGTTGCCTGCCCAAGAACAGCCACATCCTGGACTGACTGATGACCGGAGGGCCAGGTCCCCGCTCTACCCCTGGGGAAGGGATCGTGCCCTATGGCCCCCCAGATAATGACATCAGAAGATAATGGACCTGTGGCCGTCTAAGAGATTTCCTGAGGACCACCCCTCCCCCCCACTGAGATGAGCCCAGGAGGAGGGTGTCCCTGCCACACCCAGGCCTCCTGGATCCTACGGCCTCTGCCACAGGCATTAGGCGTGGCTGTGGCTACAGATCAGCGGGGAAGAAGTGCCACAAACAGCAGAGGCACTTGTAAATGTCAACTGCCCTCAGTGGGGGTTGGAGAGCCGTGGCTATAATTAGTGCCTCTAGTACCCCGTGTGCCGCAAAGAGGGAAACGGCCCCCCGGAGAATGTATATTTTTCTGCTGCTGTACCCCATGATGTCACCGCAGGTGCCTTCTGGCTGACCCCAAGCTTCTCGTTGCTCACCAGGAACTGCTGTGACTGTTGGTGGCAGTTCTGCAGCTCTGAGAAGTCACAGGGGGCCTGGTCAACCACCAGCAAATGACTTCCTGTTCCCTTCCCCCTGCTGTCCCCTCCCCCGAAGCCCAGCCCCGTGACACTAAGCCAGCACTTGCCTGGTGAGAAGGAATTCAACTGTATGGGAATCTCTCACCTGGGAGTTGAACACATCCAAGAAAGTAGATGCCGACACACCTAGTAAAATGTTGAAAATACAGTTCGCATAGAGTGTTTCTTGTTTCAAAAATCTCCTAACGTAAAGCGCTAGGGCCTAACATTCCTGGCAAACTGCTCAGACTTTAGTGGATGGCATCCTGCACGAATGTTTAGAGACAGGGTCTCGATCTTGCTCAGGCTGGTCTTGAACTCCTGAACTCAAGTGATCCTCCATCTTGGCCTCCCAGAGTGCTAGGATTACAGGCATGAACCACCGTGCCTGGCCAATAGTACTTTTTATATTAATAGTATGGAATAAAGAATATATTTTTGATTAAAGCCAAACAGGGATAATAGAGGGGCAGAGATAAAAATCTAACTCATAGAGTGTATGTGTTTTGTGGCAGGAGGGATAAGATAGAATCATCCTCTTTCCACTCCAATGTGACAAAATTTCTCTGTGTGACTTGGGCGATGGAAATAAAAAATGACACTATTGAGCATTTTTTTTCCATGTGCCAGGTACTGTTCTAAGAACCTAAGAATGATTATCTTAATTCTCATTACAACCCAAGGTGGTGAGTATCATTACAACTCTCTGTTTTGCAGATGGGTTAACCAATCCACTGAGGTTAAAAGTAACTTGCCCAAGACCATATAGATAATGATTGGGAGAGCCAGGAAGTCAGTTCCCCTCCCTGAGCTTCAGTTTTCTCACCAGAGAGTTGGTTTAGCTACTCACTAATGTCCACTGATGCCCAAAGTTCTATATCTGTGCTAAAGTTACCTGGGAAACTTTGCAGAGTATGTGGGAACTTGGGGGTTATGTTAGTGGTGTTTATGGAAGAAAAGAAATGATTTAGAAAACTTAAAATAACCTGTAGTTCTTCAAAAGCCTTACATTTTCTTTTGCCACCTACTTTCACTACTCTCTCCTTGTCCTTCCTTTTCTTCTTCTTCTTCCTTAAAATAAGTCTCCAAGAGGGAAAAACTTGTAGTAGGCAACATGAGCTCATCAAAACCAGGCATCTGTCTATCCCATGACAAGCCAAAGAGCCTCCCAGCAAAGGTAGTGACAGTTGGGCTTAGTAGTCTGAAAGATCATTTCATCTGTTTCTTTTCTTGCAAAATTTAAAGCATTGAGACAGGGAATCCGCCCACACACATAGCTCACCACTGCTACAGCCTGCAAACAACTAGCAACTGAGAAAACCACCACAGTAAGGATATCTATAACCAAGGCATCCTTCCAAAACCTAGATCGCCATCAAAGCATCCACAAGCAAAGCCAAGGGTCCATACCCAACATACATTACAGATACCCCCTTATGAGTAGGGGAAGGGGGTAAGCCCCATATAAACAAAAGAAAATCCCAAAATAAGAAGGGACAGCTGCTCCAGATGAGAAGGAAGAGGTGAAAGAATTTTGGAAGTATGAAAAATCATAAAAGGACACCCCAAAGGGGAACACCAACTCTCTAGCAATGGATACCAACCAAGTTGAAAATATTGAAATGACAAATAAAGAATTCCAAATATGGATTGTAAGGAAGCTCAATGAAATCCAAGAGAAAATGGAAAACCAACTCAAAGAAACCAGAAAAACAATTCAGGAAATGAATGAAAAGTTTACTAAAGAGATCAACATACTAAAGCAACAACAACAAAAAATAGAACTTCTGGAAATGAAAAATTCATTTAAGGAAATACAAAACACAGTGGAAAGTTTTAAGAATAGACCAGGCCAGGCAGAAAAAAGAATCTCAGAGCTTGAAGACAACTCTACTGTCTTTAGGAAACATATCTAACCTACAACAACTTGTACAGACTAAAGGTGAAGGAATGGAAAACAATATTCCATGCAAATGGAAACCAAAAGAAGCAGGTGTAGCTATTCTCATGTCAGATAAAATTAACTCTTAATCAACAGTAGTAAAGAAAGACAAAGATGATCATTATATAATGGTAAATGGAGCAATTCAACAAGAAGACATAACAATCCTAAATATTTATGTACCTAATTCAGGTGCACCCAGATTCATAAAGAAAACCCTACTAGATCTAAGCAAAGAGATAAACAGCAGCATTGTAATTACCAGGCACTTCAACACTGCACTGATAGAACTACTCACTAATAGAACTGGATAGATCATCCAAGCAGAAAAATTAAGAAATACTGGACTTAAAACGGGGATCTAGAGCCAATAGGCCTTAACAGACATTTACAGAACATTTTACCCAAAAACTACTGAATATACATTCTTCTCATCAGCATATGGAACACTCTCCAAGTTGTTCATATCTTAGGCCACAAAACATGTCTCAACAAATTCAAAAAAATAGAAATCATACCATGTATCTTTTCAGACCACAGTGGAATAAAATTAGAAATCAACTCCAAGAGAAACACTCAATTCTACACAAAGTCATAGAAATTAAACAGCCTGCTGTTGAACAATTATTGAGTCAATAAAGAAATTAAGATGGAAATCAAAAGATTCTTTGAACTGAATTGACATAGGGGACACAAGCTATCAAAATCTATGGGACCTCAGCAAAAGCAGTCTGAAGGGGAAACATCATAGCCTTAAATTGCCTATGTCAAAAAGACAGATCACAAATTAACAATCTAGTTACACATCTTGAGGAACTAGAAAAGGAAGAGCAAGCCAAATCCAAAGTCAGCAGAAGAAAAGAAATGACTAAGGTTAGAGCAGAACTAAATGAAATGGAAAAGAAAAAAAAAATACAAAGGATCAATAAAAAAGAAGTTGGTTCTAGGCCGGGCGCGGTGGCTCACGCCTGTAATCCTAGCTCTTGGGAGGCCGAGGCGGGCGGATTGCTCAAGGTCAGGAGTTCAAAACCAGCCTGAGCAAGAGCAAGACCCCGTCTCTACTATAAATAGAAAGAAATTAATTGGCCAACTGATATATATATAAAAAAAAAAAAATTAGCCGGGCATGGTGGCGCATGCCTGTAGTCCCAGCTACCCGGGAGGCTGAGGCAGGAGGATCACTCGAGCCCAGGAGTTTGAGGTTGCTGTGAGCGAGGCTGACGCCACGGCACTCACTCTAGCCTGGACAACAAAGCGAGACTCTGTCTCAAAAAAAAAAAAAAAAAAAAAAAAGAAGTTGGTTCTTTGAAAAGGTAAACAAAATTGATAGACCTGTTGGTAGATTAATCAGGAATAGAAGAGAAGGGACCCAAATAAGCCCAATCAGAAATGAAAAAGGAGACGTTACAACTGATACCACAGAAATACAAAATACCATCTGTGAATACTATGAACATCTCTATACACATAAACTCAAAAACTTAGAGACTATAGACAAATCTCTGGAATCATACAACCTTCCAAGACTGATCAGGAAGAAATAAAACTCCTGAATAGACCAATAACAAGCAATTATATTGAAGCAATAATAATAATAAAAAAAATCTTGCAACAATAAAAAGCCCTGGACCAGATGGATTCACAGCTGAATTTTACTAGACCTATAAAGAAGAGCTGTTTCCCACAGTGCAGAAATTATTCCATAACATCAAGGAGGGAATCTGTCCCAACTCATTCTTTGAAGCCAGTATCACCTTGATACTAGAGCCAGGAAAGGACACAACAAAAAAAGAAAACTATGGACCAATATCCCTTATAGATGCAAAAATAGAATATATATAGAATATATATGCAAAAATCCTCAATAAAATACTAGCAAACCAAATTCAATATCACATCAAAAAAAATAATAATAATAATCCACTTTGACCAAGTGGGCTTCATCCCAGGGATGCAAGGGTGATTCAACATATGTAAGTCAATAAATGTGATTCACCATATAAACAGAAGCAAAAAAAAAAAAAAAAAGACCATATGATTATCTCGATAGATGCAGAAAAAACATTTGACAAGATTTAGCACCCTTTCATGATAAAAATTTCAACACATTAGGCATAGAAAGAATATATCTCAAAATTATAAAAGCCATACATGAAAAACCCACAGCCAACATCATACTGAATGGGGAAAAGTTGAAAACATTCCCATTAAGAGCTAGAACAAAGCAAGGATGCCCACTTTCACCTCTTCTATTCAACGTAGTGCTGGAAATCCTAGCAAGAGAAAAAAATAAAGGGTATCCAAATCTGGAAGAAGATCAAACTATTGTTTTTTGCTGATAATATGATCTTATATCTTGAAAACCCCAAAGACTTCAAGAGTCTCCTGGAATTGATGAATAAAAAGGTTCAGGCTATAAAATCAACATACACAAATCAGTAGCATTCCTATACACCTATAACAGTTAAACCGAGAGTCAAATCAAAGACTCAATACCATTCACAATAGCTACAAAGAAAATAAAATACCTAGGAGTGAAAAATCTATACAAAGAGAACTATGAAACACTAAGGAAAGAAATCAAAGATGACACAAACAAATGGAAAAACATATAAAAAAGAAAAAAATTAAAGTGTTAAAACAAATTGTGTAACAGTTGTCTATAATGGCTATTTCCACTTGCTATCCTCCTTTTCTCTTTTGATCTTATTCCAATCAAGCTTTGGTCTCACATCCCACCAAAGCTGCTTTTGTCAAGGTTACCAATGGCCACAGCATTGCCATGTTCGGTGGGCAACTCTATCCTCGCTCAGCAGTGTGTGATGCAGGTGATCCCTCCTTTCTTGCCACTTCCTTGAAGACACTTGGTTTCCAGGAGTTTTTCCCATCTTGTTCCTCCTATCTCCATGGCTGGTTCTGCTCTGACTTCTTTGTGGGTTCCTCCTCATCTCACCTCTAGATATTGGAGGGCACCATGGACCTCTGCTCTTTTCTTTCTGAACTCACTCCTATGGTCATCTCATCCAGACTCCTGGCTTTAAGTATCATCAACATGCAGACAATTCCTAAATTTACATCTCCAGCCTAGTTTCTCTCCTGCTTTCCAGACTTTATATTCAAAACTTCCTTATGGATGTCAATCAAACATAGCTCGTCCTACAGTCTTGCCGTCTCCAAGTAGGACAACTCCTTCCCTCCAGATGTTGAAGTCTAACCCCTGGAGTCATCCTCAGTGCCTCACTTTTTCTCATATCCAGTCCATCAGCAAATCTATCAGCTTGACTACTACCACATGTCCAAATCCCTGGTGTTCTCTCTTCTTTGTAATATTGCAGTTGCTGCCTACTTGGTCTCCCTGTTTTTGCTTTTGCTTTCCTACAGTCTACCCTTGTCAAAATAGCCAGAGATCCTTTCAAAACGTAAGGCAAGGCAGATCGAATCCCTCCAATGTCCAAAATGCCCCAGAGTTTTCCCTATCACAAAGTAAAATCGAAAGCCTTCAAGTCCCTACTTAGTGTGTTTCCTTCCTACCTCTCCGAATTTTACTTCCTAACACCTTCCTCCTTGCTCATGGTCTGCTCTTTGTTCCTTGAACACACTAAACACACTACTGCATTTGGCTTTCTACTTGCTCTGCCAGGAATGCACTTCAGGTAGACATCCCCTGGGCTGCTCCTATCCTGGTAAATATCTTATCTGATCTTGCCAAGTAAAATAGGAATCCCTTCCTACCCTTCCCTGCTTTACTCTTTTCCGAAACACTTATTGTAAGGTACATGTATTTATTTATTGTCTGTCCTCTCCCCTGGAATATAAACTCATGAGGTCAAAGATCTTTGCATGTTTTGTCCATGGCTATATCTCCAAAGGCTAGAAAAATGTCTGGCACATGGTAGGCGTTTGGTTTGTATTTGTTAAAAGAATGAATGACTCTAGGTCAGTTTCTACAACACATTCCAGAGGACCAGCCAAGCTCTTTATGGAATTCTGTTCACTTAGCGTAAGTGAATCTTACACTACTGGGCCTGGGAGCGGGAACACGGCGGCTGGGAGGACCACTAGAACTTTTTGCTCTAAATTGCTTTTCCATAGTTTACCAGACCAGGATTTCAGCTCTACCTCAAAGCTTCCCTAAGGATATTTGTCAGAGTGAACTTGCCTGAGAGTTCAACAGTTCTCAAGAATGGTTTCCCTGGAAGGTTCCATGTTCGAATACCATCCCTTTAAAAGCCCTTAATCCAGACTGCCTGTTCTGCAGACATTCTCAGATGCATTATTTAAAGTTATTTCCAGTGGCATGTGGGTGGGAGGTGGGAGCTACATTTGTTACTTAGTGGTTTCGAAAAGCCTTCCAGGATCTCTTTCCTTTTCACCCTGGTGAGGTTGCTCGCTTTTAACCCTTCTTTCCAAGTCACCTAACATAACCTCTTCGACTTGGTGGCTCAGCGGCAAATCCCCTAGTGCACTTCATCTGCGGTGGAGTGAAATTTAGAAGTATGCCACTCCCTTCCTTAGGGATGCCTCTTAGGAGAGGGAGGCTTCTTTACCTTGAGGAGCCAAAGAGTGACATTCATAGAGGATCCTGTTTATTGGATGAACCAGTTACACAGACTTTCAATTCTTTGGAGAATGCTCCTGTCTGTGATGCAAGGCATTAATCATCATACTTTTGAAGAATAAAAATGTTGCATTGTATTTGCATGGCCTTTCCGCATGCCCTGCCACCCTTCACATCTGTTATTTCATTTGTCACTCGCAAGGCTTCCTGCTGTAGACAAGTTATGTCACATTTTACAGTTGAAGACAGAGGCGTGGGGGTGGGGCAGTGACTGGCTGAGGGCTGCTCTTGGTTGATAGCCCAGTTAGATCCAGAGCTCAGGCCGCCTGCTCTCTCACTTCCTAGACGTGCAGGACTTTCACTTCAGCATTTTGCCTCCCCTGACCATTGGTAGGTGTCCCTCCGGTTCTCCCCTGTGCTCCAAGGAGCCCAAGTACTGGTCTCAGGCGCTCGATGCTTGCCTTTTGCTGCAGGAATTCATTTCTAACTTGAAACATCTTACTTCTGCTTCACCTGACTCTGCCAGGTTCTGAGACAGACAGGAGAGGTCCATGTGTCTCTGTGTGTTTGGGACTGCTCTCTTTCTAGCAGAATGCTTGGTGGCTGAAAGAGCTATCTGTATATCCATGGAGAGCTGCCCTCTCTGAGTTCATGGGTATCTAAGCTCCAACTCGGTACAGAGTTGGGCTTCCCTTCTGGACATCCATAGTGAAGTCACATCCCTTAGAGATTCTCCACTTGCAATTCACAGCTAATAGGTGCGGTGCATGTCGTCCAGAAAATGGGCATGCTTGTAATTTTGATTCGGGCAGTGCAAAGGCACTTTATGTAACCAAAGCATTTTTACCCCTGTAATATTCTGAAATTAAAAAAAAAAAAAAAAGAAAGAAATTCTCCACTCGCCAGTCACGCAGCCCTAGCGGTTATCTTTTAAGCACATTACTCAGACCTGGAATTTATTTCACCACAGTTATAATAATGCCAGGCTTTGTACAGTGCTTTAGAATTGTGGCTATGCTTCAGGAACATCCAGAAGGTTCCTGAAAATATGAATTCCTGGACCCCTCCTTTGGAGATTTTAATTCAAGACGCTTAAGAAGGATCCGGAAATGTATAATTTAAAAAAAAAAAAAGATTGGTTTTTTTCCTTGGCGTTTCTGACAATTAACCAGGCTTGGAAACCACTGTTGAGATTACAAAGCCCCTTTGTATATAATATTTCATTTGTTCCTCACAACACATGGGGAAACTGTTAACCTCCTTTGCAGATGTGACTCAAATATGGTAAATAACTTATCCTAAGCCTCCAAGTTCGTGAATGGCAGAGCCAAGTCTCCGGCAGAAGGCCTCTGTCTCCAAACCTGATTGTCTTTCCACTCAGCCTCCCTTGGAGACTCATTCTCCTGTTTCGGCGGGGGCGTGGGGGGTGCTGGTTTCCCCTCGCCCTCTGATTGCTCACCAGGGAAAGGCCACGTTCAACTGCTCTTCCCTGAGAGCGGCTCTGAGCAGGTTTGGAGAAGACAGTGGAAAGATAGGCCCCAAGGAAGCCGTTCAAAAATCCATCCTTTATCTGGGCCCATCGAGCAGGAGTGGCGTGCAGGCTCCACCCTGGAGAAGTCACCGTGGCCACCAGGCCAGCAGCAGGGACTGCAGACCAACCCACAAGCGTGAGTGGGCGTTTCCGCCCAGTTCCAAGAAAGAGTTCTAAAGAGCACAGAGCAGAAACCACTGGCCACTGGTGTAGAGAGTTAGCGGTAAATCTTTCCTCTTTCCATATGCATTGTGTTTAAGAGCTAGATCGTCATGAAGAAACCTCAGAACATCTCAAGTTTCACTGTAGTAGGAAGGATGCAGGGAGGCCCTGGGAAACTCTGAGTGCGTTTTCTGCTGCGTCTGGTTGAGAGGATGTCAGCGAGTCAGAGCAGCTAGAGAGCAGGGCTCTTTTGTTCTAGCGTGTCCTGTGCCACTGGGAGCTCCCGGAGTTGAAATGCCCATGCTGGCTTGGGTGGGTGTCCCCGCTCAGCCCAGAGTCCCCGTGTGGCTGCTCTTCTCAGAGTTTTAGAAACTGGAACATGGTGGACCTTTGCCTTATGAATGGGAGTTTGATTTCTCGTTATTTCATTGTTTCATTTATTTATAGACATTATTGCACAGGGATCAAAAGCCTGAGAGCTCTGGAGGGAGATTTCCTGGATTCAAACTCTGGCTCTGTCATTCACTGGCTTTGTAATTTATGTCCCTGTGCCTCAGTGTACTCATCTGTAAGACTGTGGCAACGGTAGCACTTGCTTCTTCGGGTTTTGGTGAGGATTATTAGATAAGTTATTATGTGTAGAGTGCCGAGGTCAGGGCAGGCACATAGAAGGTGCTGCGTAAGTGCTAGATGTCACTACTGCTTAGCAAACAGCCAGGGCAACAGCCAGGGGCCCTGCCCTGTGGGAGTTCACCGTTTACTGGGAGACAGACACAGAAACAGACCACGGAGGGGCTGGGCGAGGCCTGAGCTGACGTCTTAGAGGAGCTAGTGGCATTCGATCTTAAAGTGTCAGTAGGAATCCCTCAGGTGGAGAAAAGGGTAAAGGCATTCCGGAAAGTGGCAACGGCATGCACAGGACCACAGAGCCACGGAAGCTCCCGCATGCGCAGGGGACGAAGTGGAGTGGAGATTGGGACCCACGACCAGGAGGTGGGAGGTGAGGCGGGAGGTCAGTGAGTGCCGTGGTAAGAGCCACTGATACCAAGGGACGTGGACTTCGCCTGAAGGAAGGGCACTTGGGACGTATCACGGGCCCTGGAGCAATATGCTCAAATTTGTATTTTAATAAAATCACTCTGATTGCTGCGAGAAGCATGGCGCACAGTTAAGAAAAAAAAAAGAAAGAAAGAAAGGAAATAACCAAACCCATGACTCGAGTGTTTCACCCTCAGTAAACTTGAGTTTAGATCACACACCAATTCCAAGAAGGCTCAACATCGAGTGTGACCAGGAGGCAATGCTTTGGAGAACTGGGGCCAGTTCTGCTCATGACATTCAGGGTGACCTTGAGAAGGGCCCTTCATGTGTCTGGACTCCCAGTTCTGTAGGTGCCATGGGGATATCAAGCTCCCTCCCATACTCCATCTTTAGATAATGCAAGAGCAGTGTGCTGTGTTCTGTCCCCCCGAAATACAGCCAACTCACAGGGAAAAGTGGGGCCCCAGAGCTTGTTTCATTTTTCTATAGGATAATTTGCATTTAATATTATCATTGAATACGTAACATTCTTGTGGTTCAAAAAGCAAAATGATAGAAAAAGTTACCCATCGACACAAGTTTGCTGCCACCCCTGTGCAGCTCATCCGCCCTGTCCGCTTACTAGTGTCGTGGTTGCTTTACGAGCAAATGCAAATACAGACTTTGACTGTACTCCCTTTCTTGTATAAGTAGAGGCACTTTTGGAATGTGTATCAACAAGGTCTTTGAAAACTAAAAATCAAACTGGTGAAGGGATTTTTGACTAGTCCAGTTATTCCTCCTAGAGTGAAGAAAAAGGAAAACGGAAGCTTGGCCGTGCCTTTGTTTCCCTCCTCTGTGCAACAGGAACGAAATCCTGTCTACTCTGACTCCCTGTGGGAAAGCTATAAAGTCATTTCGCATTCGCCAACCTCTTTTGAGTTTTCTGGCGGAAGGGATTCTCAGAGAAATACTTCCCACTTGGCCCCTGGTCCCAGGACCTACTCAGAAAAAGAATCCAGACTGCTAATTGATAACAAGTTGTTGGTTTTTTTTCTCCCCTCTAGCTCTTCCTCTCAAAACTTCGGAGCCTTAATTGGCCGCCGAGGTCTCTGCCAGGGCCATGTGCGTCTGATTTTAAGCAGCATCCTGCCGGAGGCGCCTGCTGCACACATGTGGCTGCGAGTGCTTCGCCTGGGACCTTGCTGCAAAGTTCTTCTTTTTTTTTTTCCCCTACCACATGTGCTGAGCCACACAGAAGTTTTAAGGCTCCAAATGACAGTGCAGCAGTCAGCCAGAAAGGGCTGTAATTAGCTAGAATCGCAAACTCCTCCTGGTCATGAAGACATTGTGTCTTCGCTTACCGGGGAGAATTTCTTGCATCTCTCTCGGGTCGCTGGAGAGGCTCAGAGGAAGGAAGCTGTCTATGCAGCGGAGGAGGGGCGAGGCTAGCTGGTCTCCAAGGTGCCTCGGCTCTAAAATTACACTGTAATGGCATCTTCTTCAGGGCCCAGCATAGATAGGGGGTTGACATTATGCACAGTAAGCTCAGGGAGACAAGGACAGCGAGGCTATTGTCTGCAAGCCACAGAAGCTCCTTAATGTTTTGAAAGGGTTTTGTTTTACTGGGAAGCTTCCTGGAAGTTTTTTTCTGGAGGGGAGGGTGTTTAATCTGGTTTCTTGGGTAAAGCTCAAGGCCATTTTCTGTCAGACGTGGGCTTGGCAATGCGGAGCTCCGTTCTGGGCCGTGATTCACAGCCTTACCAGCTTTGTGAATTCAAGACGTCCTTGTGCCACGCAAGGACCCAGAAAGATTTTCAGCAGTCTTTCCACCCTGCCCGCACAGCCAGGCGGGACAGCAACCATTCTGAAGGCTCGAAGCTCTCACCTAGAGGAAATGCACCTTGAGGAGGACCCGCCCCTGCCTGGCAGTTTTAGCCCGTCTCCAGGCAGAACCACGCAATTGTTCTAGGTGGATCTTCAGGAGGATGCAAAACTATCGAGTTCCTGTTAGGAACATTTAGCAGTCCGAGTCATTTCTATGCACCTCCCTTAGGGAAGACTGGCCCTGGGTGGCGCGGTGGATGCCGGCTGGGAGACACTCCTCTTTGTGAGTTGGCACACACATCTTTCTGCCCTTCCTTGCGCTAGGAACACTCTTTACCGTGCTGCTGTTGGAGCAGGTGGGGGGACTGGGAGGAAAGGATAGCTGGTGGCCGGTGTTCAGCTTGAGGAGCAGGAAACCCGTAGATTGGAGCCACCAGCCCCAATGTCTGTGTCTTAGATCTGAGCTGTTAAGACCCATAGCCACTCCTCTACAATTAGTGGACTGTTCTTCTCCACTGAACAGCTCCATATTTATTTATTTAGAATAAATAATACTCACCGAGGTTGGAGTGCAGTGATGTGACCATAGCTCACAGTAACCTCGAACTCCTGGGCTCAAGCGATCCTCCTGCCTCAGCCTCCCAAACAGCTGGAACTACAGGCATGTGCCACCATGCTCGGCTAGTTTTTTTTTTTTTCTATATATATTAGTTGGCCACTTAATTTCTTTCTATTTATAGTAGAGATGGGGTCTCACTCTTGCTCAGGCTGGTTTCGAACTCCTGACCTCGAGAAATCCACCCGCCTCAGCCTCCCAGAGTGCTAGGATTACAGGCCTAAGCCACCGAGGCCGGCCATTTGAATAACATTTGAGAGGGTAGAGAAGAAATAAGACCATAAAAGTTCCTTCCTGCTTCCTGATGATCTTACCAGAATGCTCTGCAGGAAAAGCTCAGAATATATATATATATTTTTTTTTTTTAATTTTTTTTTTTTTGAGACAGGGTCTCTCTGTGTTGCCTAGAGGCTGGTCTTAAACTCTTGCCTTAAGCAATCCTTCTACCTTGGCCTTCCAAAGTACCTGGATGATAGGTGTGAGCCACTGTGCTTGGCCCCAACTCACTATTGAAATGTTAGCTTCCCCAGGGAGATATGTGTGAGCCCTAGGCTAGCACAGTGTCTGGCTCATGTGGATGCTCGAGAATTGGTTGTTGGATTGGGTACTCCATTCGGCAACATTTATTGAGTGCTTACTATGTGCTTTGCAATGTGCTAGATTCTGGTGATGCCAAAATAAGACATGACCCCTCCCCATAAAGAATTTATAATCCAGGAGGAGAGGGGCCTGTGTACTCCCAACATCCAGCATGGTGGCAGAAACACAGACACTGGTGGCTTTTGAGCTTAGTATCATAAAACGTCAGAACTGGAGGGTCTTAGGGATTGTTGAGCCCCTTGTTGTCACTTCAGAAATGAAGAAACTGATTGGTGAGAGACTTGCTCAAGGCCACCCCGTCAGACAGGGACAGAGAGAGTGCTCAGCCCACAGTCCCTGCTTTCATCTCACTCTGTCACCCCATGCAGCTTGGCTTTGGCCTTTAACTAAAAAGATCAAATCGTGAAAAGTGGAGGCAGTACCAGAGAGAGCAGGAGCCCACTTTCATTGCAGGTCTACTGTGGCTTGGTGACCCAAATCCCATAAGGACTGGGAAGTTCTGGACAGTGGCTGTCCGACTTAGGCTGTAGAGGTCTACACACAGGCAGCAGGGGCCCAGCTGCCTGCGGTTCCCAGCGAGGCTTCATGCTCAAGAGGCCAGAAAGCCCACTGGCTGAAGGCTCGTCACTCTGGCCTTGTTCAGCTGAGGAGCCAAATGGCTCTGGTTGAGGGTCCGGCATGTGAGAGGTCCTGGTACTTGAACCACAAACAAGAGCTTTTCATCCTGCTAAAATCAGGTCAGTACCTCGTTTGACCCCGATTCAAACAATCTAACAGTAAAAAGACATTTTTGAGACAATCATGGAAAAATGAATGCAGATTTGATATTTCATGACATTAAGGAATGATTGTAAATGTTAGATATGGTAATGGCAGGTGATTATGTTAAAAATAGTCCTTATCAGTTAGAGAGGCACACTGATGTCTAGATTGTTTTTAAATAGGAAAATGGCCAGGCCTGGTGGCTCATGCCTGTAATCCTAGCATTTTGGGAGGATTGCTTGAGGCCAAGAGTTTGAGACCAGCCTGGGCAACATGGCAAGACCGCATCTCTAGAAAAAATAAGAAATTAGCCAGGTGTGGTGGTGCATGCCTGTAGTCCCGGCTACTCAGAAGTCTGAGGCAAGAGGATCAGCCTGAGCCCAGGAGATTAAGGCTGCAGTGAGCTATGAATCCTGCCACTGTACTCCAGCCTGGGCAACAGAACAAGACCCTTTCTCAATCAATTAATCAATAAATAACTAAATACACACATATATACATACTCAAAGCAGGGGGGAGAAATGTTTTGTTTTGTTTTGTTTTAGTAGAGACAGGGTCTTGCTATGTTGCCCAGGCTGGTCTTGAACTCCTGACTTCAAGTGATCCTCCCACCTCAGCCTGCCAAAGTACTGGGATTACAGTTGTGAGCCTCGACACTCGGCCAAAAAGAAACTTTCATAAGTGTTCTGGGATGGGATGATGTATCTGGGATTTGCTTTAAAATACTACTGAAAATAAGTTGGGAAATTTTAGGTGAACAATTTGGGAAAACATTGATAATTGTAGTTGTGGAAGCTGGGTGATGGCTACAAGGAAGTTTGTTATAAGATAGTCTCTACTTTTGTGCATGCTTGGAAAATTCCACAATAAAAAGTTAAAGATGATCGGGGCCTGGGTCTCTCCCCTTGCCCTCCACGCCCAGCAGCGAACCCTTCCAGAACGGGGGAGACTTGCCCTGCAACGGCAGAGCAGGCGAGGGTGACACTGCTGAGACCCTGCGGGAATCGGCTCGAGTCTCTGGCTATCTTAGAGGACGCGTGGAAGGGCAGGAGCACTGTGTGAGTGCGGTTATTCGAGGGCCTGTGTGATACCGCCCACCGCCTGGCAGTGCCTGTGGAAGCCACCGCCCCCCGCAGCCAGATGAACCCGATGCCATGCTTGGCGTTTCCACTCTCATTGTTAGTCCATCTCTGTTTCAGGCCGGCCTCCTCAAACCTGCCCAGAGTGGCCCATCCAAAGCCAAATCTTGCTTGAGCCGTGACACAGTGTATTGCCAACGCTGCACACTGTTGCACGACAGAGCTTACCTCTTCCGCCCTCTGTGATACCAGTATTCGAGTCCTTATTCACCCTCTGTCAATGTCTGTTCCTCTTTCCTTTCCCTGCCTGAGAGTGAAAGCATCACTGATCTACCCTCAGTGGTCCTGCAGGATCTGAGTGACCCAGCCTGCACGACGTACAGGTCTCACTGTCGCAGCGGTCCCTGCTTGTCCTCTGGGGTTACTTCCAAGACCCCCAGTGCACGCCTGAACCTGCATAGGACTGAACCTGACTGTGCCCATCAGATCTCCTTTCTGCCAAATTTAAAGCCTTTGCCATCTTAACTAAGTACTTCACCACTCACTGTGCCTGAAACTTCTGCAGTTTGAGGTGCAGCGACAGCAAAACTAGCAAGAGATTCTTCTACCTTCCTCACAATTTCACGGATAGAAGATTCAATTTTACCACACAGCAACCTCAGAGCACAATTTTTTTTTCTATTTCCTTATTAAGTCAAGAACTTTCACCTTTTTACTTAATGGAACCGTTTTCCAGCTTCCTTTTGGCATATGTGAGTTGCCGGCATGACTACTCTTGTGCTTTGGGGCCATTATTAAGTGAAATAAGGGTTACTTGAACACAAGCACTGTGTAATTACGACAGCCCATCTGATAAGGGAGACAGCCACTAAGTGGCTAGCAGGTGGCCGGCATAGACAGTGTGCACACGCTGGGCGGAGGGAGGATTCACAGCCTGGGTAGGATGGAGCAGGATGCATGAGATTTCATCCTGCTACCCAGAACCGTGTGCAATTTAAAACTTAAGAATTGTTGATAATTAAAACAAAGCATCGCGAAATAAAAAAAAAAGAAAAAAAAATTAAAGAAAAAAAAAAAAAAGAATTGTTGGCCGGGCGCGGTGGCTCACGCCTATAATCCTAGCACTCTGAGAGGCCAGGCGGACGGATTGCTTGAGGTCAGGAGTTCGAAACCAATCTGAGGAAGAGCGAGACCCCCGTCTCTACTATAAATAGAAAGAAATTAATTCACCAGCTAAGATATATATAGAAAAAATTAGCCGGGCATGGTGGCGTATGCCTGTAGTCCCAGCTACGCGGGAGGCTGAGGCAGGAGGATTGCTTGAGCCCAGGAGTTTGAGGTTGCTGTGAGCTGGGCTGACACCACAGCACTCACTCTAGCCTGGGCAACAAAGTGAGACTCTGTCTCAGGAAAAAACAAAACTTAAGAGTTGTTTGTTTCTGAAATTTTCCATTTAATATTTTCGGACTGCAGTGGAAAGTGACAACATGGATAAGGAGGAACTACGGTACTAGTTCATTTCCCTTTTTTACTCTCTTGTCATACTCATTTGTGAGCTTTTTATACTCAGCCCTGCCTTAAGTCTGGTCTTCCTATGGCCATGCCTTTTAGTATGGAGTGAAGAATCCTTAAGTCCAAAGAGTCATGCTTGCCTGGAGCCGTGCTTCCCCCTGCCCCGACCCCAACACGCACATGTACACACACGCAGACCCTCCATGCTGCAGATATTAAGAACCTAGATGACTAGGCACCTGCTGCCTGGGTCTCTGGCCCGTTTGCAGCCTCCCAAACAGACACCCCTAGCCTGAGGACAACCAAGGAGCCTCTGTTTATAGGCATGGGGACAGAACTTTGACATGCCCCTGGGAGATCCGTACGCATGCGTGTGAGGCCCCTGGTGCCCAGAGGAGCCAGGGTGGCACATAAAGCAGACGGGTCAGACCACAGGTAGAGAGATCAGAGACCACCAGAGCTGCTAGCTCTTCCCAGGCTGCCACGTTCTGGCACAGAATGCCAAGGAGTCTGAGCATGGAACCAGGGCATTATGAATGTATATCGGTTGAAGTAGGAGGCTAGGACATACCAGTTGGTTGGCTTGTTTTATTACTTTTAAACATGCAGACGTTAGGTATGTGAGCCTCCCTTTATATTCTTGCCCAGGCCCTGAACATTTTAGGTATCTATTTCCTGATGGAGACACAGGAATTTTGCTGTCGTCTTAAGGAAGGCTCGTGCTCTCCCAGTGGTATTTCCTGCAACTTGTAAAATACAACTTGTGAAGTCCTATTGTGGCACCACTGATTTCCTGTGTTTATAATGGAAGTGAAATCATGGTTTGGTCTTTCTATCCTCAACAAGCCTCAATTATATAAGCTAACACGCTAATTAAAAATAGCCTTAAAGTGTGCGGGGAGGCTTGTGTAAGTCAACAACTGTATCATAAAAGGCTTCTCCTGAAATTTCCTATGCTCATTCAAAGGGACTGGCTGTGTTCTAGACTCTATTCAATAGATATTACCCATAAGACCCAAAAAAGTTAATCTATTTTAAAAATTATAGTTTCTGGCCGGACGTGATGACTCACGCCTCTAATCTTAGCACTCAGGGAGGCCGAAGCTGGAGGATCACTCAAGGTCAGGAGTTCAAAACCAGCCTGAGCAAGAGCGAGACCCTGTCTCTACTAAAAGTAGAAAGAAATTAATTGGCCAACTAAAGATATATAGGAAAAATTAGCCGGGCATGGTGGTGCATGCCTATAGTCCTAGCTACTCGGGAGGCCGAGGCAGAAGGATTGCTTGAGCCCAGGAGTTTGAGGTTGCTGTGAGCTAGGCTGATGCCACGGCACTTTAGCCCTGGCAACAGAGTGAGACTCTGTCTCAAAAAAAAAAAAAAAAAAATTATAGTTTCCCAAAATGGCTCCTCCTATTCAAACAGTGGCAGAATCCCATCCTTCCTCCCTGCCTCCAGTGAAATATTTCCATCTCTCTCAGTGAGTGATAGGGACCATCGCTCTGCCTACCTAGTATCAAACAGAAAGGTTTTGAAGGCATTTGGGGTATCAGAGCAAAGGTCTTCCATCCATACTGGTTATGTAATCGCCCTTTCTCTCTTTAAAGACCCAAAGTCCTTGCGCTAAATAGAAAATGCAAAAGAACTTTGGATATTGGGGATTGAACAAATAGGTGGCTTCGTACACGATAGAAAATGTTTTCTCCTTTGCTCTAGAAGACTAGCCTTTGCAACTTCCCACTCGCTCTATCTGAAACCCCAATTAAATTTTAATCCAAATCATCATGAATGCAAAGTGCTTTCTTCAAGCATCATTATTTCTGGGGCTCCCTAGTGCCCGGTTTAATAAATGCTTCAGGGAAAGATGTCTGGCAGTGCCTGGATGAGGGCATTGGCTTTGGAAAGGGGAGTCTTGACATCAACAAGTATGTCAATGATAAGTCACTAGAAACATCCCAGCCATCCAGTTTGCCTGGTTATGTGTCTCGGGTGCCCTGCAGCCAAGCTTGGCCCAAATCCAATTTCACGTTGGCAATTCCTGCCATTCAACATGTTTGGCTTTTGTTTCTTAATGGGTGTTGACAGACAAAATCTACTTCCCACAATCCTCCTGCATTGACACATTCATTCCATAAACACATGTTGAGTAGCCCTGGAGTCTGTGCCTTACACCCACCCACGGGCATGTCAACAGATTATTATATGGTATTAATAGTAATGATAAGAGTGTGTGCTAGCAGAGGAATGTATAGCACTGTGTGAACTCAGAAGAGTGTCTTGCGGCCTGGAAGAATTGGATGAGATATCTTAGAGAAGACGACAGCTGACTTAGAGCTTTGAATCATGTGCAAGAGAAAGTACAGCTGATTTGGGTAGCTGAAATTTAATGTCTCTTCTCTCAGGATTTGTGCTCTAAAAGCTTTTGGTTTTCCATGAGCACAGAAAAAAGGTCAGTGGCCTGGTGATCATCGAGGGGCCTTTTGGGAAGTGCAGCAAAGAGAAAGGAAACAGGAAGGAGCTTGGTGTGGCTGAGCCAGAGGAAAGAGTTCTGCCTGGGCAGGTGAGGAGGACCAGGGGGAAAGGGGAGGGGCTCAAAGGCTGTCCCACTCTGCTCTGACCCCACCGTTTTGCTTGGGTGGTGTTCATAGATTTACTAGCCATTGGTGGCTTCCAGTGTGGCACTGGGGTAGGTACTGGCTGTCCAGCAAGGCTGGTCGGAACAGCTGGGGCACACTTTTGTCTGGCTCGATCTTCATCTCAAAGACGTGGCGTGCTTCACATACAAACCTCGGTGTGACTGCTGCCTTGATTCACATCTCGAAATAAGTCCTCATCACTGGATGAGTATTTTAAGATGCAGCTTTCATCAAGAAGTTTCCATTAAAGCAATTCCAGTAGAGTGTGTAATCATTCACCCCCCTCATCAGACATGCTTATCTTATAGAGTTATGATGAGTTCAAGTCTCACTTTTTTAGCTCTATCTTAGAAGAAAAAAAATAGAAAACTTAGAGAAATGATCCTGCATCTGTGTCAAAAGTTTCCCTCTGCATTTTCAGATCGGTTTTTTTCTGTGTCACCCTTGCTCTTTATGGATTTTCTTATCACAGTTTTTTCTAACTTCCTGTTTCCTAGCAAACTTTTTACAAATTCATTTTGGTTTGTGTTAAGCCAGTTAAGAGTGAACTTTTCCTTTTTTTGGAAGCCAATACTTTTTCTGGACCTCCTTATTCGTTGTCCACTTGAAGGTCACAGCTATTTCAAATGTTTTGACAACCTTCAATTATTTGTACTTAAGGGGTTTACTAGAGAAGGGGAAATGCATAAATTTACCAGCAAAATGACATTAGAGTGATCACATGGATAATACCCCATGGCATATATTCCTCATTTGTTTATTTGTCCTTGGAATGTACTTAAAATATCATTTTTATCACACTAAAGTCCTTCATTTGCAATTCTTATTCATATACTAGATAGGTAAAAATAAAAAAATTACAGTGGATAACTCACCAATATGTGGGTAACCAAAGTGATGAACTAACAAGAACAGGTTGTCACAAAGACAGACTAAATGTGCAGTCCTCTAGTTAAGGAAAGAAATGCAAAGCTAGACAGACAGGAAGGCCTATTCCACCAACCTGACTCACATAGACCTAGACTTTACTCCTTCAGTCATTCCTCATTTACTGAACACCTTATATATAATAGGTGTCGGAGAGTCAAAGAAGGAAATTCCCTGTCTTCTTTGGGTGCAGTAAAGGAAAACACAATCTGACAAATGCCCAAATAGAGTTGAGAGTCCCTAGTAGGAACAACTAATTCCACTCTATTTCACAGAGAAATATTTGATCTGGATATAGAAAAGTAGGTCGCAATATCTAGGTGTGGAAATGGGGAAGCAGTGTTCCAGGCAAGGGGCCCGGGAAGTGCAAAGGCAAGGAAGGAAACCAGGTATTGAGGGAGGGAGAGTTCAGGATGGTGGGATGTAGGGGGCGTGGGAGGGGAACAGCAAGGTCGAGCCTACAGAGATGGATTTGGCCACCGCCGTGGAGCACCTTGGATGCCATATGAAAAGGATTTGATCCTATAGGTAACAGGGAGTCCCTGAAGGTTTAAGCAGAGGCAATATGGTTGAATCTAAGTTCTAGAATGATAACTGTAACAGTAAGTGTACAGTGTATAAGGTAGGAGAAAAGATGGGAAACCAGAGTGCACTTGCCAGGTACGAGACAAAGCTATTCGGGCTTAAGACAGTGGAGATGCAGATGGGGCAAAGGAGGTGCAGTTCAGTCCCACTTAGGATGCTTTGGTACCTGCAGAGGAAGGGGCAGAAGAAAGATGGGGAAGTCAAGAATGCTTCCTCATTTGTAGTTATTTCAGTATTGTGGCCAGTTTTCCGAGTGCACAGATAAAAATGTCTACTGCCAAGCCCAATTCCTGCTTCCTCTCCATGTTCTTCCATCTCCTTTCAAAAATGTGGAACTCACCCCTAGAGTTTGTTTGGGACACAGCCTCATTCTACACTCTGACGCTTTTAGTTCTGAGGACTTGTAAGGTACAAGACTTGGACTTCCTCCTCTTTAATTCAATAAACACCACTGGCATCATGTTGGAAGAGAAGACATTCACAGTGAAGACCTGGTCTTTTCCTCCAAGAAGGTCATAAACTTATGGAGGAAATAGGAACCCAGGAAGGATGAAAACAAAAGGACGGGGGAACAATAGAGAGAAGGCTGGGAGAATTTGGGGAGTATTTGGCATAGAAGGTGGTGCTTAAGTGAGGCTGTTCGTTTGTACTGAGCATCTACCACGTGCTCTGTACTACACTTGACCTTGAGAATAACAGTCTGATATATACATACAATAAGAAGGAAGACACACATTAAATAAAATATTTAGTCACAAGCTGAATGAATGGATGATTAGAAAGAGAAATGCAGGGTGTCATGAGAATGTGTAACTGGGATCAGGAAGCCGGGCACGATGGTGCACTCCCGTAGTCCCAGCAACTCGGGAGGCTGAGGCAGGAGGATTGATTGAGCCTGGGAGTTCAAGTCCAGCCTGGGCAACATAGCAAGACTCCATCTAAAAACAAAATAATTAATAACAATAATAACAGTAATAACAATAATAATAAAAGACCAGGGAAACCAAACTAGAAGATTAAAGCTGAGATATGAAAGGTGGGCAGACACATTGGCGTAGGGGAGGGGAAGAGTGTTTCAGAAGAGAGACCTGCATGCTTACTTGCTCAGTTGTGAGAAAAGGCAGCATGTTCAAGGAACTGAAAGAAATCTAACATGGCTGGAACATACAGAGAAGGGTGGGGTGGACTAACGTATGGCAAGGAGGGGCCAGAAAATAACGATCACATAGGCTGGTTAGCCATGCTGAGGTTCTGGAACTTTATCCTAAAGGAAAGAGGGAGCTGCTGAGATGTTTTAAGCCGAAGAATGTGAGATGATTGCATATTTGGAGAATAAGTTGGAAAGGGCAAAACTGGAGGCAAGGGATCTGTTGGGGAGTTGTTGGAACAGCCAGTGTGAAAGGTGAGGATGGCTCAGCATAAAGAGAAGACAAGGGATTGAAGAGAAGCAATTTGTAACAGGTTCAGGAGGCTGACTTGGACGGGACTTAATTGGTGAGATATGCGAGGTGAGAGAAAGCAAGAAGTCAAGGGTGGATCTTAGGTTTCCAACTTGGGAAACTGGGTGGATGGTGTGTCATGAACCAAGAGAGTCCGGAGAGAAGCAGGGTTGGAAGGAAAGAGAGTGAGTTCATTTCTTGAACACGTGAGGTTTAGTGCAAGCAAGGGATTCAAGTGGAGATTTCCAGTAAGAAAACAGGTTATGGAAGCCCAAAGTTTTCGAGGGAGAAAATCGTGGGACCTAGAGATTAGGGCCTCATTGGCAGGTAGAGGCAAGAGGCATAGCCATGGGAATAGCTGAGACCTCCTAGAGAGAATGAATAACACGAGAAGAGAAAGACTGGACAGGTTCCTGAGGAATACCAGCAATTAAAGTGCCTGTCCAGAAATCAGAGTTTATAAAGAAAGCTGAGAATAAACAGCTGGAGAACACAGCAGAAGAAAAACCAAAAGGGTATAGCACTGTGGTCCCCAGTGAACCCGTCTGTGGCCTATTAGGGAATGGGCCACATGGCCCTGCCACCCCCACCCCGCTGCCCACCCCACGTCCGTGGATACATTGTCTTCCATGAAACTTAGGAACCTGGGGGGCTGCACAGCAGGAGGTGAGCCGGTGAAGCCTCATCATCTATACTTACAGCCGCTCCCTGTCACTGGCATCATCACCTGAGCTCTACCTCCCCTGCCCCGAGTCCATCTGTGGAGAAATTGTCTTCCATGGAACCGGTCCCTGGTGCCAAAAAGGTTGGGGACTGCTAGTACAGCATCAGGGAAGTACAAGTAGAGAACAAAGGGTGGGTGGCAATGGGAAAGGCTATGCAGAGGTCAAGAGAGAATGGCATTCAAAAAGCCCATTAGAGTATAATGATTCGAATTATCACTGCTACTTACTGAGTGACCTCAGACAGGTTATTAACTTTACACTGAGTCTTGTCTATAAATTGGAATGATTGTACAGTATTTAGATCAGCATCTGTTAAATGATTTTTACTCATTATTATTCAGTGATAATTCGATGAAGTTAGTGACACGATAACTTTAGGGACTTGAGGTGAAGCAGTGTTGGTGGGGAGGTGATGAATTAGAGTGCCTTTTAGCAGGAGGGCAAAGTGACCTTGAGGATTTGGGAGCGATTGTTTAAATGCAAAGGAGGAAGAGATGGAAGATTCAGGAGATGGATGGATTGGCTTTCAGTGGGACTACAGTAAAAGAACACAGGACAGTTATGAGCCAAGGAACCTGAGGTGCGGAGCCACACAGTGTAACAAGTGTGATAGTCAGAGGATGGGCACAGGGCCCCAAGCCTGTAATCCCAGCAGTTTGGGAGGCCGAGGCGGGAGGATCCAGGAGTTTGAGACCAGCCTGGGCAACATAGCAACAGCATAGCCTATAGTCCTAGCTACTAGGGATGCTGAGGCAGGAGGATCACTTGAGGCCAGGAGTTTAAGGTTGCTGTGAGTTGTGACCAAGATATTGAACTCCAGCCTGGGTAATAGGGCGAGACTCTGTCTCAAAAAAAAAAAAAGTATGATGGATTGTTGGGAAGATGCAGGAAGAACTAGGGTGGGAGTTGAGCCTGTAAAGAATTTTAATTTAGACATTTGAATTTATTTGAATTTTACTCTATGAGTTTAAAGGAGCCATTGTCAGTTTTAAAGGAGTGGAAAGTTTAACTCCATTGTTTTAGGAAAATTACTCTCACAGTAGAGAGAAGGATAAACGATAGGGAAGAAGATTTAGGTAAGAGCCATCCACATTGTGGTTGCTGGTGGAAGAATTTCAATGCAGAGCAAAAAAATCACTTGTATGTGTTTGACCTTGACTAGGTCACTTAAATTCACCAAGACTCAGTTTCTCCACTAATAAAATGGGAATAACAGCATTTGTGTCTGAGATTCTTTGGGGTATTACATATCAAGTACCTAGGATGGTGCCTGGTATATAGTAAGCACTTCAATCAATATTATTCCCATCCCTTAGGTCTTGTCTTCCAAAAACTTTCAAAGAGTAGGGCTAAATTTTCATCTCTGCTCATTTTCATCTTTGCTCACTCCCTAATTTAGCAAATTGGCAGAATTTATTTGCTGCGTACCAAATTTTCTTGGCACGAGAGTTTGTTTTGGGGGCTGGGCAGAGACTTAAAAGTATCACTTTCCCACTGAGATTTTAAGACATTTACCTGTAAGATGGATAACTCATTCTTCCTGGACAGATGGCAAACCCATGAAGCCAGCCCCTAATGTCTTCTCCAATATTCTCCTCTCACCCTGTCTTCCATGATAGCTGCTTTGGTTAAATTCATTTCTACTCAGAAATACTTAGTTTCTGAAAAGGCTATATAGCACGGGTTGTGTTGCGATAAAGCCATATGCTCTGAACATCTCACATCCTCACAGATGCCATCTTGTTTTATCCATTCAATAAATATTTATTGAGTGCTTGCTTGGTGCCTGGCATCTGCGGTGCAGAGAATAATAATTCAGTTCTGCACTTTGAATGATCCCACGTTTTGCGGGAAAGCAGGATCTAAAGACATAATTTCAGCAGACTGTGGCTAGGTTGAGTCCAAGTTACCAACTGGCTTTAAAGTGGGACTGGAAGGCCGCAGGAAAAAGTTTCAGCAGATACGGCATTTGAACTGCATCTCGAAGTGCGAGCTGGATTCTTCCAGGTGAAGAAAAGGGAATGGGCTTTCCTGATGAAACAACACGTGCTTGAAAGAGAATGGCTGGTTGTGAAGCGGGTGAATCGTGCATTGTCATGGGATTAGGATGCCAGCAGCTATTTGCTGAGAGCTCAGTGTGCGCCGTGCATGGTGCTGAGTGCTTCTTGTTCTATTTCACTTGGTGCACACGGAACAACCACATGAGCTCGGCCCTATTGTCATTCTCATTTTGCACAGGATGTAAATGATGCTTGGAGAGATTGTCACTGTGATCACACAGTGATAAGCTCTGATTTGAATATAAGCCAACCCGTACACCAGAGCCCGTGCTTTCCAGCCACCCCAGTATACCAGATGTGTGGACCATGGCACAGAGCATGAGGGGTGAGGGGTGCAAGCTGAAGGCAGAAAGGTAAATTGAGGCAGCTTTGAATTACTGAACACTAAGATAGGGTTGTTGTAGACAAACATCATTGCATGTTTGTTTTCTGTATTGTGAAGTGAAGTAGAACCCATTTTATTCAGATTAATTTTTAGCAGAAGACCTGCTTCAGTGGGAGATGATTATGTAAATAAGACAAGAGAATTAGGATTAGTAATCTCACTTAAAAACAAATTGTTTTTAGGGATTTTGTTTCTTGCTTACTTGAAAATGCATATTCATATATAAATGTATTTTCAGTCATCAAAGTAAACCCCAGTATATAAAAGTACTACAAGTTATTAGCCCTTTATACCCTCAAATGATAAGATTTATTTTTATTAAAAAAATAAAGAATTCAGAATTTCACCTCAGCTAGTTTAAGGACTAACATTGTGGTGCGAGTCAGATTTTATAGGAACTTGCACAGAATAAAATATCTATTGAATTTTTACTTTTTGCTTATAGAACAATTTTATGGTGTTTTTTAATTTTTTCTAACAGCAAATTTCTAAAATTTTTAATTTCATGCTAGCACGAATATATCCATGAAGTATTTTGAGCAGCAAATACAAAACCAAACCAACAAAAAGATAAATCAACACAAATAGCACTCGTGTTGGCCATTTACTAGTAAATGAACATTGGGGTTAGAATTCTGTGAATGAGCGTAACTGGAGACCACGTTTGCTTCATCTCAAACTCCTCTTCCCTTTAAGATCTAAGTTTGTTCACATAGTGGCCGTTCAACCTCCCACTCCATAACAACTGCATAAGTAATCAAATGCTCCAAATCCAATACTTTCACGGGTTTCCTGGAAGGAAGGCTGACCCCTTTGGATTACGAGGCCCAGGGGTGCTTGGCTTGGAAAAGCCCGGACCAGGAGCAAGGAGGCCAGCTGCTCCCCTTTCCTCCCGTGAGGCCCCATGACTTCCAAGCCCCGAGAACATGAACTTTCTGAACTTGGGTGACCAGGCTGCTTCGGAACCTCTTCTGCAGTCAGCAACCCTGTTTCGCTCTTCCCCCCTCCCTCCCACGGGTTCTGCTTCCTGGACCCTTTTTGCTGACCAAGGAAACCAGCCTTGAGCAATTCCTTGGTATTTCACCCAACCCAAGCAGTCCAACTGCCTGAGAATGGCTCCCCTGCCCTTTTGCCAGATCTCTTCTGGAACCTGGGCCCTCTCGTGAGCTGAGATTTAGCCTGGCGAGTCTGAGGATGGAGCAGAATCCTGAGAGCCCCTCCCAGCCTCTCGACAAAACTAGTTCGGCAGCAGCAGCGACTCTGGTGTTGGATGCCGTCCAAGGTCATCTCAGGCATCTGCTTCCTCCGGGCAAATTCCTCATCACTTGTCCGTCCACGAGTTGGTCTCTGACCTCAGGCAGCACTTAAGCCTGGAAGGGTCAGGAGAAGCTTTTAAGGAAAAAGGTGGGACTTGGAGACAGAGAGATTTGGCCACTGCTCCAGACAGGAGAAGCAAAGCAAGCCAAGGAGATCGAGAAATCCTCCCAAGTGGGGGAGGCTCTCATTTCAGTCCTGAAGATCTCCAGGAAAGGAAATTCCAGGGCTTCCCCTGAGTCTCACCCATCCCTTTTCCTATGACCTCTGAGGTTCTATTTTGTAGGCTCTAGCTGTTAAATATGTAAAACCTAAAAGGAAGGGCGGGATAACAGAGGAGGTCGTGATCCGCAGTAGAAGTGCTAGGCTGGCGGAAAAAGCCCATCTGGGCTCGTTTTGCGGTCCCGCTCTTGTCTCCTTGCAGCCACATGCGGGGTGTCACTAGATCGTATTCTCTCAGCTGGTTTGGGACACCCCCACTCGATCCTCCAGAACCCCCTTTGGCAGGAATACAGCTCAAAGGGCTCCCTCGGGCGTCACAGCTTTGAGGCCAATTTCCTTTGCAAGGTCACTGCTGCAGGAAAATGTTTTTAATCACTTTTCTCCGAGAGAGGGGAAAAATGAAGTTTCAGAAATGTCATTCACCCCCAGAAATGTCATCTTACTATGGCCTCCCTTCAATCTTTTCTCTGTAGGTTGTGGAAATTGCCTCTGGCAATTAAAGTACATAAATGGATGGCCCCCACCTTCTGAATTCCTGAATCTCTCATTGAACTTGAGCCAGGCCAGCTAGGGTGTTTGTTCATGTGTGTTTGTGCGCACACATGTGCATGCGTGTGTCTGTGGTGCGGTGTGGTGTGTGCAAGAGATGGGGTACCGCGGCCCACTTGGGACTCAGGTGCCCCCAGCCTATGGCAGCTCTTATTCCTTCTCTCTTTAGTCTTCTCTGCTTCCTACTCCCATCTCACCATCGACTCTTGCTCGGGTGTACCTGGCCTTCTTAGGTTTACTGTGTTCAGAGCCAGGATGGGGGAGATGAGTTGTGACTTCCAAAACGGAGAGTCAGGATTATGAAGTTTACTTCTGGGACCCTAGAACAGGTGACTTAATCTCTTTGTTCTTCCTCATCTGTAGAATGGGTATATTAGTAACCTCATGGAGCTGCCGTGAGGATTTAGGGAAATGCTGGTAACAAAAACACTTTGTAAAACACGAAGTGCTGCAAGGTTTGAACATTAGAAAGCAAGCCCCTGGCCTCTTTCCTTTTGGAGTGGGGTAGCAGGGTGGCGGCAGGGCACAGAGCAGAACATTTCCTTTGCAGAGGAGCGTGACCGAGTAAATAGCTGAGGGCCTGAGGGTGCACAGGTCAGGCCAGGAGGGCTCTGGGGAGGAGTGATTCCCAAGGGACAGGGGTTCCATGTTGACAGACAGGGAGGTGTAGGGTGCTCCCTTCTTCCTCCAGGACAGCCCTGGCTGAGGGAGGGGTGACATCGGGTCTGGGTTGCTGCATCAGATGAGCCGTTCCGAGCTCCCAGCAGGACTGACACTGCTCAGGGGCTGGGCCAGGTCAGGGCCTCTCTTATCCCTGCTCCTCTGCCTGCGGAGCAGACGCGGGCGCCGGGAGATGTCCCCTCTGAGTCCAGCCCGTGCACCTGGGCCCCGTCACCGCGTTTCTCACTTCACTAGCACCTCCCCTGCCCACGCGGCTTCCTGTTTTGAAACCACCAATGGATGGAAAATGTGAGCACTGCCGCTTGAACGGCCCAGGCTGTGTGTGAGCCGTGAGAGCGCGTGTTGTGAGAGAGAGTGTGCGAGCATAAACGCGTACGTGCAGGTGTGAGCGTGACGGCATGCGGCATGCGTGTGTAGGCGTGCATGTGGGTGAGCGTGTGACTGAGTGTGTGTTGGGTGAGTACATGGGCGTGTGTTGTGTACAGTTGAGCATGTGTATCTGTGTGTTGTGACTGTGTGACTGATCATGTGTGTGTCTCTGTGTAAGAGTGCTTGTGTGTGACCATGTGTGAGGGTGCTTGTGTGTGTGGTCATGTATGTGCACGTATGTTGTGTAAGTGTGATCATGTGCCTGACTGTGTGTGTGACCGAGCATGTATTGTGTGAGTGTGATCACGTGCATGACTGTGATTGTGTGACCAGGTGTGAGCATGTGGTGACTGTGATCACACGTGTGACTGTGTGATCGTGTGTGTGTGAGACTGGGGCCGAGCCCGGGTGTGTTGCGTGGCCTGAGGAAGGCCCACTGAGGCAGAGGGCTTGTCCTTCCAGGGGACCCGCCTGGCATGGGCAGGAGTCTCGAGGAGCCCTGGCCCTCCCAGGAACCCTGTCTGCGTGCGTGAGCGGCAGGAGGGAGGCGCACGGTAAATCAGCATCTGCAAGCGTGTCCTGCAGGGCTGCCTGAGGGCTTTCCTCTCATCCCTGAAAAACTCAGCCCTCAGCTCGTACAAAGGTCTCTTTTTTCCTCAAGCTTCAAAACGAATAATTTCCGACCCCTTCAAAATGGCTTCCTGAGAACCCCTCCTGGCCGGAAGGGCGGGCAACGCGGCGGCCGTGTCTGTGTCCCCGGGACCCCGCGCAGCTCCCGGCAGCCTGCAGGGGCCAGTGAACTCATTCGGCAGGGGTTTATGGGGTGCTGACTGTCCCCCAAGGATCACTCCGGGCTCTTGGGGTTCAACACGGTTCATAGCGACGTCTCTGATCTCAGGGGCACATGGCGTTGGAGGGACAACTACAGCCCCCGCATACGTACGTAAATGTCCCGTGCTGAAATGCTGGGTGAGGGTGAGGTCCTGTCGTTTCTGGCTAACAGCAGAGGGGAGGCCACAATCAATATGCCTTTCTTCATTTACAAAGATAATATTATTGACCCACAGGCTTTTGAAAGTAAAAACTTTCCCTAGTGAGAAAATACCAGTGGGCAAGCTCACTCTGCCCTCTGTCCCCAGCCACGGCGGAGCCTCGTGGCTCCCGCACCCCGGCTCCTCCCCTCCTCGCCCCTATTGCTCCTTCTCCTTGTCCAGATGGCGCAATTCCACTCCTCATCAAGGCCCAGCTCCAGCCCTGTCCCTGCCGTGGGCAGGGTCAGTCTCTCCCTCTTGGTGCTCCGCCTGCACGTTCCACGTGACCAGGGAGCGTGCGTGTCACAAGCATGGGGATTATTTGCTCCGTGTTTGTCTCAGCTAAGCTCCTTGAGGCCAGGGGCTATGTGTTGCCTATCGCTGACTTTCCCAGAGCCTGGCGCAAGCCCTCCTCCTTCTTAGGAAGACCGGATGGGTGGGTGGGCAGCGGATGGCTGGATCAAATCTCCATGGCCCACCTTGATATGATGACAGATGCAAGCTACAGAGATGGCAGCAAGGACCACGCAAGGGACAGCATTTTAGCAGTGGCGGATGCTGAGTCTGGGCTGCGTTCGCATTTTTATAGATGATCTGGGAAAGGAAGTTCAGGGTGAAACCCTCTTATCCGTGGGTGACACAGAGCTCTTTGGGTAGTGAGGTTCCACACGAGTAGGGTAGCCCGGGGAGGAGCTCCTGAAATGGGAGTGGGGGGACACGTGGGAGGTGGCTTCAGCCCGAGGGCGAAGTGGAGGCAGAGGTTATCTGAGGTCAGAGATGGAGCCCTTGGGAGCTTAACGCAGGCAAGTAGGAGCCAGGATCTGGGAGTCACTTCATTCAATCAACGATTTAAACACCTACTGTGCGCTGCACTGTGCCCAGGCCTGTACCTCCTGCCCTTGTAGATCTCAGTCTCATGGAGAAGAATGCTCTCAATATAGTGGGAAAAAATAGACATAGAAGGAAATAAGCAGAGAGCAGATGGGCCAGTGCAAATAGAAGAATATTACAAAGTGCCGTGAGACCTCTCTGCTGTCTGGCGTGGGGACGGCCGGGGAGGAGTCGCTCACTCTATGCTTATTTCATGAATATTTCAGGGCATTTACCGCGTGCTCAATTCTGAAGGCACGAAGTTAAACAGAGCCTTATCTGAGAAGAGCTTCCTTCCAGTCCACTGGGGGAGATGGATTAGTAAAGTGTGGGAGGGGCCCTGAGAGGCGATTTATGATTCAGAAAGAAAGTTCTCTGAGGATTTCACTGAGAAAGTAAAGTCTTACCCTAGTCATCCTTGAATTTCATTAATCAGAAAAGAGGAGATGCGGACAATCCCAGCAGAAAAAGCAAAGTGGGCAAAGGTTCAGCAGAGAGAGTGCCAGGGTGTGTTGGGGCAGCTGCAGGGGCTCGAGACAGAAGTGGAGGCTGCGTGGTGGGGGGTGGCCGCGGGACAGGGCTGGTGGGAGCCGGCACAGGGTTGGCCAGCAGTTTGGGGAGCCCCTGAAGCATTTCAAGAAAGACAAGGGCATGATGCAGGTTACTATTTTAGAAAGATTAGCTAGCTAGGCACAGTGGAGTGTGCCTGTAATCCCAGCTACTCAGGAGGCTGAGGCAAGAGGTTTGCTGAGCCCAGGAGTTTGAAGCCAGCCTGGGTAACATGAGATGCTGTCGGAAGAAAGGAAGGAAAAAAGGAAAGGAGGGAGGGAGGGAAGAAGGGAAGGAAGGGAGGAAGGGAGGAAGAGAGGAAGGAAGAAAGGGAGGGAGGAAGGAAGGAAGGAAGGAAGGAAGGAAGGAAGGAAGGAAGGAAGGAAGGAAGGAAGGAAGGAAGGAAGGAAGGAAGAGTGGATGGATATTCCAGTCTTAGTGGAGAATGGGAGCAAAAGTGAACCCGGCAGCTGACAGAACCTCTGAAATCATCCAAGCAAGAGTTTACGCCTTGGGAATAGAATAAATGAATAGATCCAGAACGAGCAGAGTGGAAGTGTCTTATGACATCGGCCTACAACCTTTGGGAAATGTCATTCTCTTAGTGTACGTGCAGGGACAGTGCCAAGCTCAGGACCTAGATGAATACTAGATGGGAGGGGAGAAAAGCACACCAAAGTCACGGGGCCAGAGCTGGGCTGTGGCTCTGTGACCCTGGGCAGTTATCTGAAATGCCTGAGTCCCTGCTGGGACTGCTGTGAAAATAAAGGCAGATAACATAATTTTGAAAGCTCTTTATAAACAACAGGGTCAGCAGCTGGAGTGATGTTGGGTGGTTTGGGCTCCTGCACATTGAAAGATAAAAACCGAGGCTGGAGAAGGTCCCAAAAAGGGCACTGAGGTGATTAAGAGGTTGGAAAGGTTTCTTTAGAGAGACACAGTGAAAATATTAGAGCTAGTCAATCTGGAAAGAACAGAGAGAGGGTCCCAAAGTTTAGGCTTCATAGCACAGGCGTGGAGAGGGACTCTGGAGTCAGACTGCCTGGGTTCAAATCCTGCCTGTACAACCTAGGAGCCACATATTGCCTTGGGATGACAATAATAGCTGATTGTTGTGAGGATTGACTGGTGTAATCATGACCCAACTGTTGTGAGGATGAAATGACACAGTGCAGGTGAAGAGCAAAGTGCACTGAGTGACACATGATATGCATTTCAATCACCAGCAGCTATGACGTTACTAACTGGGAAGAAGATGAGCACGTTTAGTCCCAGATCCTGCAAAGGGAGAGCAACACCACCTCCCTTGTGCTCAAAGAAATACAAATAAGAAAAGGTAGAGTGACCTCACACAGCGGTTCAAAACCGATGAAATCCATCATTCCAAAAGAATCCTGTGAACAACCCCGGACTGTCATCCTGCCCATCAACAGTAGTAGGCGGGAGTTGGGTAGCAGCTGCCTCCTTTCTTTCATTGTTTAACTTTTTATTGTGAAAATTATCGAACATCCACAAGAGTAGAGAGAATAGTAGAATGAGCACCCATGCGTCCTCATCCAGCTTCATTGACTATTAACATCAGAAGCCAATCTGGTTCATCCAGCTGCCCCCTGCAGACAGGGCATGCACCAACCCAGCTCCCCGGGCAGCATTCATTCTCCTCATTCTCCTTGCTTGCTCTTCCCTGAGCGAAAATGGAAAATGGCTTGTTAAGTGTCATTGAATCTCAGTTTAGCTTCCTTTACATTGAGCTCAATCATTTAAGTTTATGCAATTTATCATCACAAAGCATCTCTTGGCATTTTTATCTTTTCCCCGATTCTTCTCTGAATACTTCCATTTCCTCCTTGCCCACAGTGGATTTTGAACCCAGAACAAAACACATGAGTCTTGTGAGGGTCGATCCAAGGATTACAGTGATGTGAGGCTCAATGCAAAGCCCACTTCCCACCCAGCTCTAAGCTCCCAGCAGCCCCAAACTGTGTCACAGTCCTCGAGTCCCTTGCACACACTATGGCTTAACCCTGAGTTGCCATTTTTTTTTTTTTTTTTTTTTCTGAGACAGAGTCTTGCTTTGTTGCCCAGGCTAGAGTGAGTGCCGTGGCATTAGCTTAACTCACAGCATCTTCAAACTCCTGGGCTCAAGCAATCCTACTGCCTCAGCCTCCTGAGTAGCTGGGACTACAGACATACACTACCATGCCCGGCTAATTTTTTCCTATATATATATTAGTTGGCCAATTAATTTCTTTCTATTTATAGTAGAGACAGGGTCTCACTCTTGCTCAGGCTGGTTTCGAACTCCTGACCTTGAGCAGTCTGGCTGCCTTGGCCTCCCAGAGTGCTAGGATTACAGGCATGAGCCACCACTCCCAACCCTGATTTGCTATTTAACGAATCTCCTGGATGTCAGCGAGGGAGCAAGTACATGGAAGGAAGAAGGAAAGGAGAGCCCTCAACTTTGGCTGCACCTACATGGAGAACATTTTCGCAGCCAAGACAGCCTGGGACAGCTGTGTGTCCTGATCCCAGAACGGTCCCTGCACACGGCACACCCCAGACCACACGTGGCAATATGCCTATCGTCACTGTGAAAGGAAGAGCCTTCTGCTGACACATCGAAAGTACTCAGATCAAATCCCTTGTGGCTTTGGCTGTCATCAGAAGCCCTCCCCTGAGATACAGCTGAATCACATACTGCATATCGTTAGTTGGTGTCTAATTTGTGGGGCTGGCAGCCTGGAATGTAGTGATTGCAAATGATACCAATCTCTGAGCTGAATTCCAGAGTGAAACTGCTTCTAAGAACTCCATAATTAAGTGTGGCAGAGACTTATTAGGCATTTACTATATGCAAAGCAATTCATGTGTTGGCAACACTTGCCAAAGCCTCGAAAATAATCACAATTGCTTGCATTTGCATTGTGCCTTGCATCTGGCATCTGTAATATTAACAGAGGAAGTTTATTGGGTGCCCGCTGTGCACCAGGCACTATGGCAGCAAAAACCTCCAGACAATACTACATGCATTGTTACCACTCTCCATGGTCAGATGAGAAACCGAAGGTTTGCTATTTTTAAGCAAATTTCCCCAGGGTCACACAACTAGTGAGCGGTGGAACAGGATTCAAATCCAGGCCTGTCTATCTCTCGGGTCAATGGGTTTGACGACTAAACCACACTGTCTCGTAACTCTAACAAAGTAATCATTATTTGTGAGATAATCATTATTATTCCACTTGTATAGATGAGACACCAACCCCCGAGGAGATTTTCCCCACATGGCAGCTAGGCAGTAGCAGAGCAAGGCTGCCCCCACGTGCAGCCTCAGAGTGGCCCGTGTGACAGGAGCAGGCCGCCCAGTGTTGAGACAGCTCAGTCCCAGGGACCCAGCCTTTCCTTACTGCTGGCATAGTGCTCAGGCTGGTGGGGAGAGGCCAGGTGTTTTCTACACTCACAGGTACAAACAATGTAGCCCCAGTGACCCTCGCAGAATATTGTTGTTATACTTTTGGCCTGAACCCCCAAAGCTGCAAAGACCACCACTCAGCCAATACCACATGTGACTATTTCACCCAGCAGGAGGTAAAGAGCCAAGCCCCACCCACCCTTTTATAGTACAGAGAAGCAGAGAAAGCACCCTTCTCAAAGGACCTGATTCTGAAGAGGCTGAGAGACTCCGCCTGCATCCCACCCAGCGGTGTGAGTACCAGCTCTGCATTTCCACAGTGTCCATTTTCTGCAAAGCATCGGAGGCTAACCTAGTGGGCTCAGGATGACAATCCGACTGCTTGCGATTTTCTTTTTTTTTTTTTCCTTATACTTTTTCTATAATTTCTTTTTCTTTCTTTTTTCAGACATCAGATCTGCCAGTGCGATGCTTGCATTTCTTTTTTTTTTTTTTTTTTTTTTTGAGACAGAGTCTCACTTTGTTGCCCAGGCTAGAGTGAGTGCCGTGGCGTCAGCCTAGCTCACAGCAACCTCAAACTCTTAGGCTCAAGCGATCCTGCTGCCTCAGCCTCCCGAGTAGCTGGGACTACAGGCGTGCGCCACCATGCCCGGCTAATTTTTTCTATATAAATTAGTTTGGCCAATTAATTTCTTTGTATTTATAGTAGAGATGGGGTCTCACTCTTGCTAAGGCTGGTTTTGAACTCCCGACCTCAAGCTATCCTCCCGCCTCGGCCTCCCAGAGTGCTAGGATTGCAGACGTGAACCACTGCGCCCAGCTGCAATGCTTGCATTTTTAACATCCTACTCCAAGCACTACCTCTGTCAAGGAGCTGGGGACAAGTCAATCGAACACTTAGACCCCATTCTCCACCAATAAGATGCAAACACTACTTACCCTCCCCATCAACCGCTTAGGAAGGTTGGAAGAACAGACAACTTTGCCAGCATGCTTTGAGATCCTAGGAGGAAAGACACAGAAACTCCTTTTCCGCCACGATCACTGAGAAGGGCACTAGTTAAGCACTGACAGTGTGATAATTGAGGTAGAGTGGGGTGAACGTCCATATTTCAGTGCTCGCCAAGAGGGACCAGCACCTGCAGGTAGGCAGGAAGAAGTAGACTGTGGGCCCTCGTTTTGGACCGTGTTGTTCACAAAGCTTCCCTGCCTCTCACTTTTTGGGAAAGTGCATAATCTATTGCCGTGCTTGGCCAAGAGCAAAGAGCTTTTTTTAAGTTACACCTGGCAGCATTTATCTCATCATGATCCTATGAATTAGATACTATTCTTCTCTATAGATGACGCGATCTGGTTCCCAAAAAGTGAAATCTTGATTCTCATGCGCTAAGGAGACTCTTCCCCTCCTTGGTCTTTCTGGAAGCCTTTGGGAAGATGCCCTCCATGGCCCTGGAAGAGCTAAGGAGCAGTGAGGTGTATGTCCCTCTCTGCCCGACTCCTACCCCCGTAGCCTGTCCACAGGAGGCTCATTCTAGTCTGAGAGGGATTGTGGCTGGTTGGGGAGATGCTGGCAGCCGGGCCGGCAGCTGGCTTCAAGGCCACCACCAAAGCCCACCTCCTGGCTCCAGCCTGCCCTATAATTAGGTGCTTTAATTGGCGCTCTGTTTATACTTGGCCAGAAGTGTTGTCCTGGCTGAGGCCTCACTCAGACGCTGCCTGGCTGCAGCCCCCACCCCCCCGAAGATGGGTTTATTATGAAAGGGACAGTGTCTGGGGCCACATATCCCAGCTTCCGCAGTAGACTGGGAGCTTGGGCTCGTCCTCCTGTAGAGTCATGGCTGATCACAGTGCTCCACTCTCCCTAGAGTGCTGTTTTTAAGAAACTGGGCTCCACATCGCAGCTGTCATTGCCGCGCCTCACCCTAGCCCCATCAGCCTTCTCCAGTGAGAGAAGCTTCTAGATGAGTAGTGGAGCCCTAGAGGTTTGATCCAGAGTGAGACCAACTGCTGCTACCAAATGGAGTCCGATCTCCAAAGTAAAGCCGCTGGCAACTAAAACGCAGTTCCTTTGATTAGGCTTTATACCTAAAGTATAAAGAAAAGGAGGAATGAATTAATTATGGTATCTTCCTAGACACAAGTATTTGAAATTTTTATTCTAAAACAGGATATCCATGAAAGGAAAAGCATGGTCCTCCTGTGCAAAGCTAGTTAAACTGTCTTTACAAACAGAATTTTCCTCCTGGCTTACCTTGCCTGCCGTCTCTCTGGCCCCCTCTAAACCCCCTCCTACAGGGTCAGCCATCCTGCCCCATTGCCAGGTACCCCTGAGGTGCCAAGCGCTGCCTAAGCACAGTCACTCTCTTGGAGTGCTGTGCAACATTGTTGAGGAGCTGAGACACACAAAACAATCTCCTCTGGGAGAACATCTTACAATGTGCCAAGCAAGCTGGGCATTAAGAGTGACAGAGTTGTTGGGGACTGGAGTTAGGGACAAGGTGAAGTCAAGGGAGCAGATGCAATTTGCAGACGGGGAAGAAGGAAAGGCATGCGTGGGACATGAGGCACATTTATACAGGATCAGGCTCACCTTAAGAAGGTCCAATCTGACCATGAAATAGCAGCTTCCTAAGCAAGTGGGGCGGATGATAGTGCCAAATACTGGAAGGAGTTTGGTTTTGATCCTGTAGGGCAGGAAGGAGCCATTTTAGTCTTTACAGCAGAGGGGCATGATCATAGTGCTGTTTTAGCAGAATTATTTCCTTGGAGGTGTGCATGATGGGTTGAAGTAATGATCCCAAGGCAGGGAGGGCAGCAGAATATTCTCCAGGGTTATGGCAGTGAGACTCAGCAGCAACACGAGGACAAGGCCAATAACACAAATGTCTAACTCTTCAGAGTTTCTAGAGTATTTTCTGTTATATTATCTCATGTGATTTATCCAACCAGTCCCTTGAGGACAGTACTATTACTCTCATTTTATAGCGGAAGAGATTAAGACTCAAGGGGCTAATGGCCTCCCCCCCACCTGCCCTTCTGATTAGAATTTGGACTAGAATCTGGGTTGTTTCTTTCCTGATCTTCTTTTCCTTCCGATACATGTACCTCCCTCCTGTCTTATTTTTCATAACCCTCTTAGCACCCAAGCTAGGGAAATACCAATGGATGCTCAAAAATGAATATTATGAAAAAAAAAAAAACGAGTTTCTTAGACAAAACCTGCTAAGTAATTCTGAATGATTAACTTGTCTGTACTGATACTACAATATTCTTTGCCCTTTCTAACCTGTCTATCCATCAATTCCATAAATGCAGTCAACAAATCAAGTGTTAATTATGTGCCAGGCTCTTCACTAAGTAGTTGAGGTGAGCAAGGCACATTCTAGTGCAGCGATGTTCAGCTGAACTTGCCGTGACGGTGGGAATGTTCCACGCCTGCGCCGTCCAACACGGCAGCCACCAGCACCTGAAGCATGGCTGGCGTGATGAGGAACCGAATGTCTTGTTTTATTTAGCATGTGGCCGGTGGTGAGCGTTTTGGCCAGCGCAGCTCTAATGGCTCTTGGAATGGTGTTACAGACAATGGGGAACTCCACCCTCAGTGGCGAAGACAAACTACAGGGGAAATGAGTCTTTTTGTGGGATCAGTGGGGGCTGCCGTGCTGGCCGATTGCTGCCACTCCAGAAGTGATGGTGGGCCTTCAGCCTCCTCTCTTTTTCTGCTCAAGGAAATTGTCTTTCTGATAGGCTAAAACTGGCACCTCATTTTCCTGAAGAATTATTCTCCTTGGGTCTGCATTACTGAACACAGAACAGTGATCGGGGGATTCCAACCTGCATTGCATCTGGGAGATCAGCTGGAGGGGCAGGCTGTGCACGTGTGGCTTGGAAAGAGAGTATCGGGTCCCTTCTGTAAGCACAGGGAGGCTCGAGGAGCCACCTGGAGGAGGGGCTGGAGGGTATTGCAAGTATGGCTTCTTCTCCGTGACCCCTCCCTCCCTGCGGGCTAGTCTTCATGATTAGCCCAGCCTCTGTTTGCCCACTCAGTGTTATCTGGGGTTAAGGAACCAGCCCAACTTCCTCCCTGCGGTGGGTGGGAGGAGGAGAGGAGCCGCAGCACACAGATACTCACAGGCTCTTAGAACAGGAAGGGGCTTTTGAGAGCCATGTGAGCCCCTTTTCATTCTCCACGATTGCTGGAAAGTTGGGGGACTTTCCTGAGGCCACAGAGTTAGTGACAGAGCCAGGAATAGAAGCCCCACTGCACCGCCAGCCTGGTCCTCCCCACAGTCAGGTAGAAAGAAGGCACAGGTCGGAGCGGTGGAATAGGCACCTGACAAGGATTTGTAAGTCTTGGGTTCTAAGGTAAGCCCTGCACCAACTCACCATGACCTTAAAGAAGTCATTTTTCTTCTCAAAGCCTCAGCTCCCTGCACCATGCAATGGAGAAGTCAGACTACACGATTCTCCTCCTTTCGAGGTTCAACACAGAATGTATATAATGAAAGGTAACCCCACTGCACCGCCAAACCACACACCACCGTGAACAAAAGCACAAGGACTGTGCAGCTCCTCTTCCCTCTCTCAGGGTCTCGGTCCATAGAGAAGACCCAGATGACCCAAGTGGCAGGTGGGAAAGAACCTGAAAATTTTATACTTTGGGTTTTTTTTGGGTTTTTTGGTAAGGAAAATGAGGATCAGGTTATGGGTTTGAAGGGAGAAGGAACAACTGGGGCCAGAAGGTGTGGCTACTTGCAGTGCTGATCTGCCACCAAAGGGCTCTGTCCAGCCAGCTTCAGAAAAGCCTCCAACATGAATGAAGGTGGTTGTGCAGAAGAAGGCATTGCATGGCCTCTGCTCTCAGGTCCCACCACAGTGGTTCTCAGCCCGGAGCTGCTTATCTTCCCTCCCACCCCACCAGCCCTCCTTATCTGCCAAGCAGGAAGCAGGGCAGGGGAGAAGTGACTCATTTAGATCCTCCTCTGAACTGGGAACACAAGTCAACTTAGGCTTTGTCAAATCAAGCTCAAGGTCCTACAATTCTGAGACTGGATTTATACTTAGGAAAAAAAAAAGAGAGAGCAAACTAGAAAGTCCTTTTATAAATCTCATGGCTAAAAACAAACCTGGTATAAATATAGGTAATGAATTATAATTAGCTTTGCTTTTCATTGCTTTGGTTAATTTGATTCTCTGTTTCCTGGGGCTCGGAGCTAATTACAGCAGTCTTTTGTGTCCACACATTGCAGGGTCCTTCTCCCCGTTACCGCGTGGGCACTGTTCACAGGTGTTCCCAGGCATGTCATGAGCTGGTTACGGAAGGGGGCGATTCATTAGGGTGGAAGGAACCAAGCCCGATTTAGGCGTAAGCACTACCATGTGTTGGCCTAGCAGGAACCAAGGCTGACCGCCTTCAGGGGTGGCATTGGAAGGTGACAATATGAAGGAACTGTGTGGAGAGTTCTCAGAAGTGTTTGGCCTTGAAACCCATGCAGAGCTACCCAGAGCTGAGTCAGGTCCTCCTTGCACTCCAGAAATGTGGAACTGTGTCTTGACACTCGGAGCCAGTGACAGGATCCGATTCTTCAGCTTGCACGTTTAGAAGCTGAAGCCTAACTCTGCCTCTCTCTCTCTGAGCTGGTGTCCTCCTCTTTAACATTTGCCTCCAAGACCTGCCTGAGGATGAAATAAGGTATTGTTACATGACACAGGCCTTCTCACACTTCCTTCCTCTCCTGCGTCCTCCGCTCTGCACCCATGTATTTCCAGTGTCTAGTTTCTAAATCCCAGAGAAAGGGCGTGTTCGGCTCTCTGCAGATGCACCGTCCTTCGCATCTTTGATGGTTGCAGCTGCTGCCAAAGGCTGTGGCGCCCCAGTGTGGAGGGCTGTGGAAGGCCTGGGGACACCCAGTGTGGAAGAAGTCAAAGGAGGAAGCTGGACCCCAGGGCAGGAGGGCTGAGCCCCGAAGGAGGAGCCATCTGTCTGCCCTGCCAGGATCACGCTGTAGGGCCAAAGTGAGATGCTCCCTATGGAGGGGATCGATCTCAAGACCTCTCACATTGGCACTGGCCCAGGAGCTCAAGAGGTTGCCCTAGATCAAAAGGAAATTAAGCAGCAATCTAAGCGACAAAGACAGAAACAGCAATGGAATGTGCAAGGAGCACAGTCTGGTGCGTTAGGTGACCAGGCTTCGTGTCCTGGGCAAATCACTTACTTCTGTGGATCTTAGTTCCTCATCTGTAACAGGAGAGGATTGAACTAAGTGATCTTGGTCTCCAAGGCCTGTGATATGTAAGCATGGTATTGTATCTCAATGCATATACCATTATTAGATCCCGAGTCTCTTTGTCTACACACATACACACACACATATAGACACACCACAACTTGCTATCACACTCAGGTCTGAGCATGTTACAGTAGATGTTGTGGATTGAATGTTCATGTTCCTCCAAAGTTCCTATGCTGAAATCCTTACCTTCAAGGTGATGGTAAAGGGGGGAGGCGTTTGGGAGGTGATGAGTTCATGAGGGTGCAGCCCTCATGGGTGGGACCAGTGCCCTTATGAAAGGAACCCCGGAGAATGCTCTCACCCTCCTTCCACCATGCGAGGATACAAGGAAAAGTCAGCAGTTTGCAACCTGAAAGAGGGTCTTCCCCAGAACCCGACCCTGCTGGCGCCTTGATCTGGGACTTCCAGCCTCTAAAACGAAGATAAATAAGTTTCTATTGTTTGTAAGCCACCTAGTCTATGGTACTTTGTTATAGAATCGCAAATGAACTGAGAGGGTACACATCTGGTCAATCTCCACATTTCAGATGGTGTAGCTGTATTTTCTCAATCCATAATGTAAAATTAGTAATGTAAAATTGCCGTTCGGGCTCTGTTTCCTTCCCTACTAAGGCATTGAAGGAGGAGGGCTCTAAGGGGTAAGGATTCTAAGTGCTCAGAAGTCCAGAGGGAAGACAAGACCCTATTTAAAAACTTAGGCCGGGCGCAGTGGCTCACGCCTGTAATCCTAGCACTCTGGGAGGCCGAGGTGGGCGGATTGCTCAAGGTCAGGAGTTCGAGACCAGCCTGAGCAAGAGCGAGACCCCCGTCTCTACTAAAAATAGAAAGAAATTAATTGGCCAACTAATATATAGAGAAAAAATTAGCTGGGCATGGTAGCGCATGCTTATAGTCCCAGCTACTCGGGAGGCTGTAGGATCACTTGAGCCCAGGAGACTGAGGTTGCTGTGAGCGAGGCTGACACCACGGCACTCACTCTAGCCCAGGCAACAAAGTGAGACTCTGTCTCAAAAAAAAAAAAACTTAGCCACTCCTTTGAGTCAAGGCTTCCTCGGGGTCCCTAGTCTGGCGAGGGCTTCAGTGTGTTTGCTGCACCCCAGAGTTCAAGTTGCCTGGCTCCCTGAGCTCTGGGAGCTGAGGCACTGAAGGAAGAGGTGGCAGGAGGGGACAGCTTGGGGGACTGTCGTTGGGCCAGCAGACAAATGGCTGCCTGGGGAGTTTCAGACCCTCTCACTTCCTGGCGTGTTTGGTAAAGTCCCATTTATAATATCTAAAGTACCCCATAAAAAGGGAAGCAGTAAATCATTTCAGGAGATTGAGCCTGGCCTCTCTTAGCAGCTTAGCAGTGTTAGGACAGGCAGGGTGGAATTTCCTGGGATTTCAGCTGCAGAGTAAACCTCCTAGATCATCAGCCAAGAACTGTTTTACCAAGGGCTTGGTCCAGGAGAACCCCAGAGCAGGCTTAACTTAGAGTTGGGAAGGCAGGCGAGGGCGGTCAGCGGTGGGGCTGAGGGTGAACCCGGCAGCTGCAAAACACAGACCTCGTGCCAGACTCTGAGCGGGCCGCCTCCTCAAGGGCATGTCGCAGAACCACACAGACCTGGGTGATCAGCCTTGGTTCACACATGCAGGGACTGCGCTTAGAGAGGTTCTGTCTGTCTGATGCTGAAGTTGTCTTCCCTGCCCCTCTGCTCTACCCCCCTTTCTTAAGTCAACAAGCCTTAGCTCTCGGCCTAGAATGACCCAAATCACGTTTTACCTGGTGGCAGGAATGCGATTCGATGCGTTCATGTTGAAGGAGTCAGATCTGGGTAGCCCCTCAGGCCCTTCGTGCTGAGCTTGGTCACACCTGCTCATTTCAGCTGCTGCTCAGTCCACGTTCCTTTCCTGCCTATTTCCCCTTTCCTGAAAACCTGGGCGTATTTGTTTTTTTATTACTCAGTATTAAAAACACAGTGGCTAAAAACACACACATTTATTATTTCTCATATTATTATCTCTGTAGACCAGGAGTCCAGGCCTGGCTTGCCTGGGTTCTCTGCTCAGAGTCTCACACGGTGGCCATCACTCCGTTGGCTGGGCTGTGTTCTCACCTGGAAGCTTGCCTAGGATCCACCTCTAAGCTCACTCAGGAGGTTGGCAGAATTCGTTTCCTTTTGTTTGTTTGACTGAGGGTCCCAGCTTTTCGCTTTGTTGGGCAGAAGCCACTGTCAGGTCCTGGAAAGGCTGCCCCTAGTTCCCTGCCCCGTGGCTCTCTCCACAGGCTGTTCACAGCATGCGGCTGCTTCAAGGTCGGTGGGAGAGTGAGTCTCTTAGAGCCCTGTATATGCGTCATCATGGAATCAGAGAAGTGACACACATCGCCTCTGCCATATTCTGTTGGACAGAAGTTAAGTCATGGGTCTCACGTACACTCAAGGGAAGGGGATTATACAAAGGAGATTATACAATAGCAGAAGGCAGGATTACTAGCATGTCACCTGAGGGTCTGTCTGCCACACTGGATATATATAGCTTTAGCAAATACTGTGCCAGCTACAAAAACAAGAAATGGTCTCTACTTCAAGCAGTCCACAGTCTATTGCAGAAGACAGATAATTTTAATATAATTGGAAGGTGCTAAAAGACAACTACCTGGCTGTTACGGGTGCCCAGACCAGGCAGGGACAGCTTCCTACAGGAGACAAAAGCCAAGTGCAGTGTTAAAGGACAGGCAGGAGCTGGCCAGGTAACTGAGGGTGGAGTTGGCCTTGTAGAAAAAGGAACTGGCAGGAGAAAGGTTTGAGTGTGAGACCAAAGCCAGGGGCAGGGTATTTGAGAGTGACGCTGAAACGGGAGACAGGGGTGAGGCCATGAAGGGCTCCGTGTGCCATGTTAAGGAGTTTGCACATGCTTTTAGAGATGAAGGTCTCTAAAAATAGGATGGGAAGCTTTATGTTGTTGAATTCTGGATGGCAGCAGGTATCTAAACTAGACAGTCTGCTCTACTCTGAGTCCCTGCAATGCTCACTCCTCTTTCTGCCCCATCCTATCCCACACCTAACTGTGCTGGTGGACTCCCAAGACTGTTCGGTTCTTTTGCTAGCCTGGATTTTGGTCTCCGTGGATGTATCTCTTGAAATAAGTGATCAGCAGAGTGGGATTTGACTGTGTAGGAGTTTTTGCCATGACAGTATTTCCTCTGGTAGAATTTGACTTATATTAATAATCTAATTTGGAAGAGGTTTAGATCTTTTCCAGAGTGTCAGCCGGCAGGACTAAAGGGGCAGAGGGTGATTTCTCTTCAGTGGCATCTCCCCGCTCTCCTTCAAAGGTCCCCCAAGAATCCCATAATAGCAACCCGTCTTTCTGGTAGAGGACCCTCAGCTTAATTCTCCAAATCCAGTGCTAATTTTTTTTTTTTTTTTTTTTGAGACAGAGTCTCACTTTGTTGTCCAGGCTAGAGTGAGTGCCGTGGCGTCAGCCTAGCTCACAGCAACCTCAAACTCCTGGGCTCGAGCGATCCTTCTGCCTCAGCCTCCCGAGTAGCTGGGACTACAGGCATGCGCCACCATGCCCGGCTAATTTTATATATATATATATATCAGTTGGCCAATTAATTTCTTTCTATTTATAGTAGAGACGGGGTCTCGATCTTGCTCAGGCTGGTTTTGAACTCCTGACCTTGAGCAATCCGCCCGCCTCGGCCTCCCAGAGAGCTAGGATTACAGGCGTGAGCCACTGCGCCCGGCCAGGGCTAATTTTTGTTTGCTCACATATTTCTTATTGAAATGGACCTCAATCATTCTGAGGGGGGAGGTGGTCTGAGGGGAGGGTGTAGACGAGAACGTGGGTTTGAAAATCAGACCTGGGGTGAAACCCAGGCACTGACTGACTGAGTTGCCTTGAACAATGTTCCTAATGTTTTTACCCACCATTTCCACCACGTGTAAAGTGGGCCTGCCCCACCAAATTGGTTCAAGGATTAGATGAGACAATGATACCTGTAAATGGCACTCATATGGCAGGTACTTCATTAATGTTAGCTCCCTTACTCGCCCCCGATCTGTTTGCTGAAGTGGTAATATGGTGACTCCACTTAAGGGCAGGAGACGATACGTCTTTATATTTACAGCCCTTAAGACCGTTTCTGGAAGGCCGGGCGCGGTGGCTCACGCCTGTAATACTAGCACTTTGGGAGGCTGAGGCGGGCGGATTGCTTGAGGTCAGGAGTTCGAAACCAGCCTGAGCAAGAGCGAGACCCTGTCTCTACTATAAATAGAAAGAAATTAATTGGCCAACTAATATATCTAGAAAAATTTAGCCGGGCATGGTGGCGCATGCCTGTAGTCCCAGCTACTCGGGAGGCTGAGGCAGCAGGATTGCTTGAGCCCAGGAGTTTGAGGTTGCTGTGAGCTAGGCTGACGCCATGGCACTCACTCTAGCCTGGGCAACAAAGCGAGACTCTGTCTCAAAAAAAAAAGACCATTTCTGGCAACAGAGCTCCACTCAATACATGCCTGTTGAAGGGATGTTTAGTTGAATGAATAAATGAACGAACTGTTGGTTGGAGAAAACAGCGCCGTCACGTTTTGTAGGAAGTCCACGTGGAAGATCGTCACCCTACTTCACACTGTCGTGACCTGGGAGCAGAGTGGCCACAGCCGGTCCTGACACCCACCTGCTCCCCTCCTGACTCTCGGGAGGATATCGGGCCCAGCAGCCAGGCACACACAGAGGGCCACATCCTGCCTTTCCACCTGTGTGAGCTGAGCCACGTAACACAGTCTCTCTAAGCCTCGCTTTCCTCACCAGCGCAATGACGGAAATAATGGCACCTGCCTTGAAGGATGGAGGGAGGATTGGATGAGATCACCCATATTTAAAATGCTCGGTCCAGGGCCTGGCCCCTAGCAAACACTCAATAAATGTTAGCTGCTAAATTCCTTATCGAGACCAGTTATAGAAGGGTGACGATGGCTCTCCCTGGTGTGTGTATGTTTTCTCTGAACCCACCACGTCTGAGTCAGACGGAGCCTCTGATGTAGCTTTGGGCTGAAACCATTTCAGAGAGACTAAAAATCATCTCTGTTTCCATCAGTCAGAACATTGCCAAAAGAAATAAAGAAAGAAAAAATCATCTGTGCTTAAGTGGTTTTAGCTGATTCTAGTGGTTCGGTGGGGGGAGGGTAGAAATGGGAGGAGGAAAAAATTAGCCTCTCTTGTCATCTGCAGACTGAAAGGACTCCTCACTTTGGCCGGCTTCTCCCAGATCTTTTTCTTTTTTCTTTTGGTGGGGTGGAGTGGGCGCTGTACCCTCTTTTTGTTGTAAATCCCACCGGCCCAGTGGTGGCCGTGGAGGTTAACCTCGCTGACCCTCACTGCTCCTTTGCTCCCCAAGATCCCGCCGTGCCCCAGAGCTGACGCTCGGGAGGACGCGGGGCCCAGTGGGCAGGAGAGGGCTGGGTTCTAGCCACGCCTCTGCCCTGCATGGACGAGCGAGGCTGAGCAGTTCTTGCCGCCTGTTACTCACCTGTGCAGTAAGAACGGCAGTGATGCCCTGCCCACCTTGTGGAGCTGTCACGGGGACCCGTGAGAGTGATGATATAAAAGTCTTACGAACAGCTTCAGCACTGCCATGGCACTGGTGTCTCGCACCATTTTCGTTAAGTGAGCTCGGTCCTTTTCCTCCCTGAGGGCAGCCACTGCACTCTCAGTTTTCTGTATCTTCCCCCAGAACCTTTCTGCCTTTGACGCACCACAGAGCCCTGTCCCCCCCCCAGGAGTGTGGGGTTCGCCGTGCTCTGCGGTGGCCGCCCACCCTGCCCAGGGCCCCGCTGGACACACAGGCCACCTTTGCCCCCAGACCGGCTGGGCCTCCCTCTGCGGGGTGCAGAGACTCCACACAGCTGACCCTGTTCCTCCAGGGGTGGCCGATTGCCACAGTGTTCTGTAGAGCCCGCAACCTAGAAATGGAATCTCCCGAACTGACAAAGAATCGGAGACTGACACCGCAAACGTGAAATTGAACCGAGCGGCGAGTTGCAGGACTGACCCACATTCCGCTCTCAGATGCCTCTCAGGAAAAGTGTATGGAAGCCTGCGGAAATGGCAAAGTCCTGGAGAAGATCTACTCATAAAAGTACAAATCATGGCCATATTTATGGACCACCGGTTATGAACAGGGAACTGTGCTAAGTGTTTACACCTGCGATCTCGTTCTGGCGTCACCGTCCCCCTGGCTTGCTCTTGTCCTTGGGTAAGACAGAGGCAGCTTCTGATCCTCTGTTTCTCAGGAAATAATAATAGTTCAACATGCACAATGGATTGAACTTTGGAAACTTGCGTCTTACTCCCTTGGGAGGTATTCAGCTAGGCAGTGATGTGACTGCTCTGTAGAATGAGGAATAAAGGCTCCACAGAGAGCGCTTGTGACAAGATCTGAAGATCTTAGAGGAAAAAGACAACCCTCACCAGCCTCTGCTCGGTGCCTGACGGCTGCAGGCATCCAGCTCCGGGCTGTCACGGCTCCCTTTGGATACCTTCGAGGAGCAGAAACTCACGCCCTCCATGGACATCCTAGATGATTGCGGACAGTGCTGGAAAATGTTGCTTTCCTTTTGATCCCCCGGCTCCCAGCTCTCAGTGGCTTCCCACTTTCTTCCTGGTCGAATCCAAACTCTCCTGCCTGGCTCCCAACAATCTGCACTGTCTGTCCCCTTCTCTAGAAGGCTCTTCTGCAGTAGTCACCCATCGTGCCTTTCCTTGTGTTATTGCCTTATCTAAAAAGCTTTCTCTCCTCCCAAATCCCATACACTCCTCAACACCTTCCTAGGTAGCTGTAGATTGTTTTAGCAGAGAAAGGATCTGGGTCCACTGGTGCCCAGTCTTGAAATATTTCTGTTAACATGGAACGTACAGACATTTATTCCAGGGAAATTGCAAAGATTGATTCCATACTATGCATAGGCGTATGTGCAAATGTTATTTCTGTTAAGTACCTAATATATGTCAGACACTGTGCTGAGCTCTTCAAGTACATTATCTGATATGAATCATTACTCTACCCTGCGGGGTAGGTATTGTTATCTTCATTTAAGAGATTGGGAAAAGGAGGCTCAGAGTGAGTAACTTGTCCACAGCCCCACAGCTAGCTACAGTCTGGCTCCCAGGAGTGTGCTCTTTTTACACCGCAAACACTCCCACCTGTGCCTCTGTGCGGAAAAGCCTATTGATCTTGAGGGGAGGAAAGGCCTTGTCTAGATCCCAGAGAGACTTATAACAGAGGCAAAGAGAAATGTGCTTTATTATGTCACCACCCATGGGCTAATGGCTGGTTTCCCCATTACAAACGCCCGCCTCCCCACAGCAGAGGCCAGAGCTCCGGCCCCCTTTGAGCAAGAACAGAACGCAGCCTCCCCTGTGGGCAGGTGGGCCCTGCCTCATAACAACATGGGGAAACCTAAACAGCACTTTCCCTGCCAGCTACCCCCGGGAGAGCTGCCTAATAGGCTCTTTATGGGATGGAAAATAGAGGCTTGTTGATAGGACAGAAAGAGGGGCCTTGACATCGGTTGGGGTCCTTCGGCTGGAAGACCTGCTTAAGCCCCCAAATAGCTCAGTAATGCTTTTTTTCCCCTTCTCTGATTAGCTTTATAGGAAAGCCCAGAGCCTTTTCCTTCCAGTAGGCCAGCGGTGGTGGTGGCGTGGTGGCCCCAGCAGGCGTGCTGTCCCATCGATTGTTAGATGTGCGGCTCTCAAACAGGCCACGGCAGCTGAAGGCAGAGGCCATTAAGCCCAGCTAGCTGAAAGGGTTCACCGCCAGGAGACTGATCCTGAAATTGGGTCTTTATGATCAATATATCTCTCTCCATTAGTTTCATTTCCTCGGAAGGAAATGGGCAGGGCCATTATGGTTGGTGTTATTGACAGGCCCGTCTCCCCCCCTCCCCCAGCCCCACCGGGAGCAGGCTCGTGGGCAGGACACTGGAGATGCGGCTGAGGAACGGAACTGCCCTGGCGCTTTGCAAGCCTGTTATCCTGGCCTCGGTGACAAAAAGTAGCTGGAATTCCTGTGTGAAGTCGGTAGAATAAATGATTTGGTTTTACAGGAAAGAGTGACCAACTGCAGCAGCTACAGAAAAGGGTGGCATGAGTGTGGGCGCAGTTGGAGGCGTTTGTCTGGTCTAAGTGCAGTCTTGCCTGGCCGTCAGGAGACGTGGACAGGTTGGTCTCGAGATCCTTTGCAGCTGGGAAGTCACTGCTAATCACTCACAGCTGCTTCTGAGGATGTCGAGACACTTTATAGATGTCACATCTTTCTTAAACTCCCTGTGGGCTTGTTCATCACTTCCTTTTTCAAGATGAAAAAACTAAAGCACCAAAATGAGAAATGGCTTTTTTGCAGGGAAAGGGCACCTGAAAACCAGTGCCCATGTTCCAGCTCCTGCAAGAACCTGCCAGGGCAGCAGTACGTGGCCAGTCCCTGATTTTACTTTAGCCGGGAAGGCTCGGCTAAAATCACTGCCTCCCCTCCCTCCCTTCCTTGGCTTGTGCAGTTCTTAGCTGCTCCTCCAATGCATCCCCCACCTTGTTTGGCCTCTGACCATCAGTTAAATGTGGGACTGAATCCAAGTGTACCTCATGGGCCACTGGTAGCTGGGAGGGTGACCATATCAGGAACCGCGGTCTCCACGATGCATGGGCAGCGGGAGATGGGAGGGGCTGTCGCGTGTGAATTCAGGGGACTCAGCAGGTTGCTCTGCCAGCGTCTCCCACCCTGGCCACTGGAGCGCCTGGCTCTGCTGGCTCCGTATTTTGTCTTTTTGCCCCTCATATGGGACTGTTATGCACGTTGGGGAGACTCCAGCCCGGGAACCAACCTAAGCCGATGGGAGAGAAAAAGGAAGCATGCTGACTACAGCGTGGGGGGAACTGAACCTTTGCCAGAGGAAAGAGGTAGAATCCAAGAGGAATACCCAAAAGCCCGAGAAGCGAGTCACTTCTGACGCATAGAAAAAAAGGCAGAGGGAACTTCTCCTTTTTAGATTAGAAGGAGTTTTTGGTGTTTAGTCATAAAAGCCTCTTTTTTTTTCATGTCTAGACTTGCACCTACAGAGACTGGATTTGATTTTACTCACTTTTTTTTTTTTTGGATGCTAAAGGAAGGCCTCTGTTGATTTTACTAAGGTAAATATCTGGGGCACAGGCCCAGAGACAGACAGACAGACACTGAAATACTCAATATGCCCAGCTTCCTCCGCTGTCAAGAAGCCCCCTTCCAACCTGGAAGACACCCCAGGAATCTGGAGTAGATCTCCATGATCACACCCAAGGAGGGCCACACTGGCCACTTCTCTCCAGGTTCCCAGGGACGAGCTGGCAGGGAGGCCATCAGCTGGGACTCCACGGGGCTCTGGCCTCAGTGCTTCGACAGGAGTTCCTGCTCTGACCCGAGACAAGGATCCCAGCCCATGCAAGCCATTCAGAGGGTGAAGGGAAGGAGAAAGTTGGTCGGGCTGCTTGTGCAGACCCCCAGATTATGGGACTCAGCAGGTACTTCAGAAGAGGAGTGACAACTCTTTCATGGGGGTGAGCTCCACCTCAGAGAAGAAGGTTAGCAGACTAGAAGCGGTTGATAATTAATTAACCACTTTGGCAGCCACCGCCTGGTGTGGATCACTTGCTCCCAGCCCACTGGAGTCACTGTGTTTGTCATGTTTAGACCCCACCTCCAAGGCATAAGTCATTTGGAAGCCTTCATGCCTGAAAATTTACGTGCCTTTAAGTCCCAGACATGGTACCCAGGCTGCTCCTGGGCTGTGGCTGTGACTTTAGTGTCTTCACCCTCCGCTCACAGCTTCATGGACGGTAGCCTCACCCCTACACGTTACCTGTGACCACTCTGGGCATCATCTGCGGCTCAGCTGAAAACTATAGCAGGCAAGGGCTCATCTGGGGTCTGAAGACTCTTGTGTCACCCACCCAGCGTGACTGGTGCACTGTGGGGGGGGGGTGTCCCCACTGTCTCCTCGTCTCCAGTGGTTAAGGGAGAAGAGAAGTTGGAGGGCGTGGTAGCTGCCAGGGTCCTTCTCAGCAAAGTCGAGTGGAGAGAGAAGCTTCTCCTAGTGAGAGTGTGGCCTCTGCGAGTCACGAGCTATCACGAACTGCCCGTCCTCTCCTGCCGTGGACACAGAAGCGGTTGTCACTTAGGAGAAGGAGCATAGGGACATAAAGTGGGATATAGCAACGGGACATTTTTACTTGGCTCTGGCATGTGTCTGTATGGGTACATTTTACCTGCCTCTGGACTGGGTCCTGCTTCCAGCCCCCACCACACACTGGTGGCCCCAGCCCCTTCCCCACCGCAGTCCAGATTTCTAATAATCCTTGATAGTAATTATTTTTAAAGCTAAGCACAATACAAACTTCAAGTAACTGGAAAGTTCAACGAATTAGTATTCTACTTAATTGAATCAAGGTCTTATCATTCTGAGGGAATACATTTCCATTTCCATTGGCATATATATCACCTCTTGTTTTTTTACCACAGGTGGCAGATATTTGAGTTTTGTCACGTGGCAATAAAAGGGGAATTCTCCTTTGCAGGCACGCGATGAGCCACTCTAGAGAACCGGGGGGTCTGGGCTAACCTATCCACTTCAGTCAGGGATGTCTTGGGTATTTATTGACCTCAGTATTGAATGAGTTGGGAGCAGAAGGTATTCCTTAGACAGGAAGTAGGAACTCAATGGGTGGCCCAAAAGAAATGGCTGGAGTATAAAACAGGAAGAGACAAGGAAGCAAAGTCAAGCTAACAAAACACATGGTACCTAACAACATGACCTGTGTCTGTTAATGATGCTTGGTCCAGCTATTAGCCTGAAGCAATAACTAAACTCTTTGTCCACCATCACCCCCCCCTCCCCAGCCCAAACTCATTTCTACTCCTACATTCTCATTCAGGAGATGTCTTTACCCATTCAGGTGATCTCTCGACCTCTGGAGTAGTTTAGTGTACAATTTGAGAACCTCAGGCTTAGAAATTGTCCGCTGTTGGGTTAGATCCCCTATTCTGGACTCTTGGCACACTGCACATCCCCGTGATGGCCCTTCGAGTATTGGGTGGTGATAAGCTACTTGTGTGTCTTTCTCTGAGGCTGTGAACCCTCTCAGGCAAAGATCATGCTCTCCTCTTTGGACACCAGCGATATTACAGGGCCTGGCTGGCCTACAACTGAGAGAAACCGAAATAACAGGCAGGTCAGACACAGTGGAACCCCAGAGAACCAGGTGGCCCTAGAGGAAGTCAACCTGGATGGCAGTCAAGCTCAAATCTATGGTTCTGAGAGGGAACGAGAATCCCACTGGATCTGGAAATGGTCCCAGCCTGCACCTGCCTGGTCAGGCCTGAGTCAGCCGAGGGAACCAGAGGCTGATGTCTCAGAAAGGGGCCAGCAGAAAGCTACACTCCACAAACTCTTGGTTTTGTTTTTTGGTTTTCATTTGGTTTCCTGGTAAGAGTTCCTTAGGAGGAGAAGAAAAAAGAGAATGGAAGGGAAGCAGAAGGGAAAGGAGGGAAGGAAGGACAGGAGGGAGAGGGAGGAAGGGAGGGCGGGAAGGAAGAAGGGAGGAATACTTTGTCTCAGGCAAGCTACCGGGAAAGGGATTTTTCCTTTCCAAATCTCCTTCAAAGGCACGAGGGTGTCTCTGTGACCCTGGGGCCAGACCAACCTTGAATCCAAAAATCAATGGAGATTTCTGCACAGTGGGAGGAATCCCAGACGCCGTGGAACGAGGCCATCAGTGGGTGCTGCAGGTCCCTCCCCTTTTGGCTAATAATTTCCTCACAGCTGTGGCCTGATTTTTTGATTGGCCATTGTGTTTATCTTATTTGTGCAGTTCTTCCCCATCCTTAGTAGACATGTGATTTTGCATCATTTTTTTTTTCCTTATTCTGCAACAAATGAGCCCTAGACATAATTGGGAAGGTTGGGACCAGGATCAGAAGTCAAATTTGTGTTCACATATGATAGAACTTCAACAACTCATGTGTTCCACCGATTCTAACCAAGAGGGTCCCATTTAAACCACTAATTGCTATAATTTGTTGCTAAAATCCAATGGCTGGGTTACTGGCATTTTAGTTTAAAGGGACATTCCTCTTTTATCTGCTCAGGGTCTCAGGCCATCTCTCAAGTGAACCCTCTGCCAACTTCTGAGTTGTTCTGAGGGTGGCAGACGTTCAGGCTCAGTCTGGGGTTTGGGGTCCACCCCACACACTCCCACTTGCCCTTGGCATTGGCCCCACTGGATGGCCCATGGATGTGGGTGCTCTATGGCAACAGGCTTTCTTCAGCAGAGTGGAGTGTTCTCCTGCGCCCATGTTCGGTCTGTTCTGTGGGCAGAGTTCTGGGAACAAACTCAACGCAAATCAGTGCCAGCCTAGCAGTGGGTGAAAGGGTAGCAGGGTTTGCCCGTGACTCATGACCCAAGGAAAATGGGACCTTACTCCTCTTGCAAACTGCCTGGGGAATTGCAGTCCCCTGTTTCAGATAAATAACTAGTTTCTAGAAATTTTCAAAAAAATAAAACTTTAAAGCACATTACTGCCAGAAATTTCTTCCTGGTAGCTAACTTGAGCCCTTTGTACTGTAGCCAAGATTTATTTTATTTTGGCCGACCCTTACCAAAATGGTAAGGGTCTTTGATGCACCAAAGTAGGTGCATCAGATACAATAACCCTCCACAAAATGAGGACCTCTCTGACTAGGTGTTCTCCACAATGAAGAATTTGAATTTCCTTAACCTTGCATCACAGTCTTATCACCCAAACCTTTAATTATCTTTTTCAATTTATGTCTTTGAACCCTTTCCAAAACTTGTCTTTTGAGTTACGGAGACCATAACTTAATTAGATCTTTCATTTCCAGAGGATACTCCTAGCGCTTTGGAAGAAATAAATTAAATTTCAGTCGGATATATTTCATTGGAGGAAGGGTGTAGAAAAAAGAAATTGGATCCTTTGTATAAATAGCACATTGTCTGGTACCATAAATGAGTTTTCCTTTTCCCAATTGTTTCTGAAACAATGGGTCCTTTTTTAGTCAGTTTACTCCCTCAGAGATTCTAACCTCTGAAACATCATGATTTGCATTCTTCTGTGGGTACATGACTTCTGTATGGAAAAAAGGGAGATGTGTGGATCTGATTGTCTGGTAAGCTGCGAGGAAACAGACGAGCCAGCAGTTAGGTACCTGGTCAAGGTGCGGGGATGGGCATGCGTGGGGCTCTGTGCTTCTAGCCTTTTCTGCACCAGGTTCTGTTCCGGGGGCATCAGAGGGGGTCTGTCTTGCTTCTATGTCTCTTACAATGCTGTTCTCATTAGCTGTGCAGATTGCTTTATTCTGATCCTTTGGTATCCATGCTCATGTTTTCATGGGGGACAAGAAAGGTCTCTAACTTACCTTTGTGCTGGAGCAGAGCGATGGCGCCTGGCCTTGGAGTCTGGCCTTCTCTCAGCCACCACCTTAGCCAGGCTGCTGTACACGCCTTTCTTCGCTTCTTTCCACCTGGGTTTTATCCCGTGCGAAATGAAGAAGTTGGACTCACAGGTGATCTCTGAGGTCCCTTCCAAGCTGACCCAGCCAGTCTCCCAGCATTGGCTGTTCTAATTGCTCCATAGAGGGGTAGGACAAGGAAGGAGGAGGTGGGTTCAGCAGACAATCGGGAAAAGGTTGTCAGATTCCCTCTCATCTCTTCTACCTCCCAAGGACCCTGAATCAATAGAGTGAAAAGGGACAAGAATGATCACCTATTGATCACCTACAATGTGTCAGGCACTGTCTAAGACTCCTTATGAACACTAGCTTATTTAATCTTCACATCTCTCTCTATGATGTACGAGGTGTCTTCTACCTCCACGACCCCCACTCACCTCCCCCCAATCCCCAGCCAGATGTGTCTATGTCCCTCAGGTCTCCCTTGAAATGTCACATCTGCAGTGCAGCCTTCCCTGACCCTGACACCAGCTTAGGTCTCCCTGCCTATGTTCTTGTGGTCCCCTGTGCTTTCCCTCCATTGCACATTGACACCAATGTAATTAAATAATTATCTGTATAATTAATATTTTCACGCTTACTCGACTGAAAAGGCACCTGCCTCCTTCAGGGCAGGGACCCTATACATCTTATTCATTACTATATTTCTAGAGCCTAGCACAGTGCTGGCAAAGTAGTTGAGAGTCAGTAGATATTTCCTGAACAAATGTAAGCATGAATGCATGAATGAATGAAAGGGTGGATGACTAGCAAAGCTGTATCCCAACCCAGAACTATCTGGCTCTTGGAGACCTGTCTGTAGAATTTCAGAACAGCGCTCCTTGTAAGCTTGAGCACTGGGGCCTGCTGCTATAAGCATCCTGTGGCTATCGACTCATTATTAGTAGGGCTTTGAGTTGTCTGTCCAGAATAGGGAATGAGAGCTGCACTGCTCTGGCCATTCTCTTTTACCCAGTGCTGCTTGTCCCCAAAGGTATCTATAAAACAGTTGGAGATGATGGATCCAGACTGGGGCTGTTGGTGGTGGTGTTTGGAAGCGGGTAGAGGGAGGCGATGAATTGAACCAAACCAGTTGTCCTTGTGGGCATTCAGCCCCGTGCCTTAATGACCATCAGCGCCACTTCTAACCCATCCTGCCAAGGGGCTGCAACAAGAATCTGCTCTGTCAGGGATCTGGGTCAGTGAGAATGAGTGGGTGAAGAGGAAGGAGGAAAAACCAAGACATGACAACCTTTTAGAGAAGCAGAAATAAAACGCTAATGTGGAAACTGCTGAAAATAGACTTGCTTGGGCTGTCAGGCTGCATGCAAATCCAATGCTAATTACATGGAAATTAATTACAAGTCCTAACTTCCATATGCCTTGATGTGACCCGTGGGGAAAAACCTGCTGCCGGTGTCTCCCCCACCCCGCAAAGGCGCGGCTGGAACACGGCTTTGATGTTGCCTCCTTCACACCCAACGCTGGGCTGCAGTGAGAAAAGCTGAGAGGAGGCTAAAAATACTAACAATAGAAATTTGATTTCTTCTTCCAGACAAAAAGCCCTGGCATCCACAGGAGGAAGAAGTGTTCAGGCAGCATGTGACTGGTTGGTATGAAATAAATAAATTGAGAAAATAGCACATAATTAACTCTGAGTGCATGTGGATGAGTGGGGCTGGGCAGTCTTCCTCTAATGGACCCTGCCAGGGGGGACATGAGCCAAAAGACGGTGTGACAAGCCCATTTATCAAGTCTATGGCCTCCCCTGCCCTGGCCCCAGGATGTGCTCCTCCTTGGCACTAGTTAGAAAAATTGAAAATAAGTCCCTTCTCACAATATCTGCCCCCTCTAGTCATTTTAAGATTCGCTTTAGGGGTGTGGATGCTGGGCAAATCCAATTAGAAAAACATCCTACTGACCTTCCGGGATCTCACTACCCAGGGCAGATCCCACAGGGCAGCCTTCCCGAGGGCTTCCTTATCTTTGGAATGTTCCTTCTCTTTGGAGCCGAGTATGTTCAGTAGACTGAACTGAAGGGCAGGCTGGGTTGTACCTGTACCACTGAGTTGGAAAAAGCTCTGGAGTTTATCTGAGAATGCTTCCTGGAGAGCAGTTTTAGGATTTTTTTTTTAAGGAGTTGTGGCATGAGGAGGTTCTGTGACAAGCAGAACAAAAGTTGGTGCATCTGAGAGCTAGTGACGAAGTGTGAGCTTCAAGGAGCAGGTTTTTAAAGCATGAATGAAAACCCTTCCCCGTGCAGTGTGCCTGGGTGCGGAAGCCCATGGAGGGTGGATCTGTCTCTTTTAGTTCTTCCTGCCCTACTGTCACCCTCCAGCGAGGCCCCCTGGGCTCCCTTTTCTCTTACAGGTTATTCTCCCACGTCGGTGACCCCTTCCTGGATGACCCCCTGCCCCGGGAGTACGTCCTCTACCTCCGCCCCACCGGCCCCTTAGCACAGAAGCTCTCCGACTTTTGGCAGCAGTCGAAGCAGATCTGCGGGAAGAACAAAGCGCACAACATCTTCCCCCACATCACCCTCTGCCAGTTCTTCATGGTGAGCTGCACCCCACCCTCCCACCCAGGGAGCCTGGCTCCTGGTGTCCCACCAGCCCCTTGTAAAAGGGGAGGCCCCTCGGGAAGATGGCACAAACAGCTGTGGGTGCCTGGAGCTGGGTGGACCTTCAGGGGATCAGTGTGGTCCATGGCGAGGGTCTTACTCCAACTCCTCCTTCATATCTGCGGGGCCCAGGAGTACCCCAGGTCTGATGTAGCATCGTGATGACCGAGTGCTCCCGTGGGACCCTCTGTGAGTGGCACGCTGGTCTGGCAGCGGGAATAGATCCACTGATCTAGCTTCCCCCTTGTCCATTTCATCCCTCTCCCCTCCTGTGACAAGGAGAGAGCAGAGACTGAGACACAGTGGGGAACAGAAGCATAGTCTGTAGACAGGGAAAGCTATCTCAGCCTTGTGACACAATCCATACTTTTTTTCCCCTTCACTAGCTCTTTCCAGAGAAAGCAAAGATACACTTTATCTGCCATAGTCAGCTAGTCTATAATCCTGCCTGTCAGAAAGCTTAACGACCAAATTAAATCCCCCTCACCATATAACAAATGTAAATACATTTCAGCTACTTAGCTCTCCGTGTTGGTAGAGAAGAGCTGATTTATCCACGTATGTTCAAGACAAAGCAGAATGGTAGCATTTGAAGACAATTTTTTAAAAAATATTTTGCTTTGGTTTCTCCAGATGTATATTACCCCCGTCCTCTTAGATTAAAATATGTTCCTAACACCTTCTCTTTTACCATTCACTCTGAAAATTAAAGCGATTATCATTTCCTCTTAGTCATCCCAGGCACTTTCTCTAAAGCCTTCAGGGTTTTAGAGACACTCATTGTTTCTTCCAGTGCTCTCAGGAAGGTAGGAGGATGACGTCACAGCTCTCCGAGACTCATTCTTCCCAACTATCCTGAGGGTGGAAGTACAGTCAACTTTTGATCATCTAAGAGGACTAGAAACAGTACAGATGATGCAAAACAGTTGAAAACACCCAATGTATCCTGGGATGCTGTACTCTCTCTTTCCTGTCACATTCTTCCTTTTTTTTTTTTCTTTTCATGAGCAAGGGGAACTTTTTTTTCAACTGAGAAATAAGCATTATATATTTATAGTGTACAACATGATAGTTTACGTATACATTGTGGAGTGGCTAAATTAAGCTAATTAATTATATATATATACATTGGCTCACGTATTTATTTGTGGTCAGAATACTTGAAGTCTACCGTCTTAGTAATTTTTAAGCACGCACTGCATGGTTATTAACTGTAGTCACCATGTTGTTCAACAGCACTCCCTAATTTATTTATCCCTCCTAACTGCAATTTTGTGTCCTTTGATCAACATCTCCCCAATCCCGCCGACCCTGCTTTCTGCTCGGCCAGTCCTACTGCGTTTTGGCTGTGTTCACAGGGGCCACTTAAGGAGCAAGGAAGTGACAGGAGAGGTCTGCGTTCCCCAGTTTAATTTACCAGTTGAATAGTCTGTGTCCGGATAACTGGGAGTCCGCGGTTCTCCGTCTGCACAGACAGGAGTGACAGTTAAATAACTGCGTTATCAGCCTCCAGGCTGGGGTTGGGGAGGGGGGTGCCAGTGCTGAGTAGCAGCGGACGCCCATTTCTCCTTGTCGCTGAGCGAGGCCTGCCGGTTTTCCCCTGCCAGTGCGAGGACAGCAAGGTGGACGCCCTGGGGGAAGCCCTGCAGACCACGGTCAGTCGCTGGAAGTGCAAGTTTTCAGCCCCGCTGCCCCTGGAGCTCTATACCTCCTCCAACTTCATCGGCCTCTTCGTGAAGGAGGACAGCGCCGAGGTCCTCAAGAAGTTCGCAGCGGACTTTGCCGCGGAGGCTGCGTCCAAGACCGGTGAGCAGACGCCGCTACCGAGCCAGCCCCGGGCCCTGCGAATGGAAAAGAGCTGGGAGGGAGAGCGGACAGGAGGTGTTTGGAGAGGAACGAGGTGGAGTCAAGAGGTGGGGGGCCCTGCAGGAATGGCACACATGACAAAGGACACTGTCGCGCCCCACACCTCTCAGCTCCCTTGTGAAAATACTCAACTACGGTTCTGCTAGCCTCGCTCCCTAGGTTAGGCTTGCTCCCTACGCACCCAGACTGAAGGATGCAATGACTGTCCCCTTTGAGCTAGAATGTGTTCCTCTGCAGCGCCACCACCCCCTCCCAGTTCAGAATTAAAGAACTAAAGGAATTAATTAAGCATTAATTCCTTTCTACCTCCAGAACTCCCGTCCGTGCAGTTGTTTATCTGGTTCTTACTGTTCACTTCGTGGGGACCCCAAGCTTTTCTCAGGGGGCAGCATAGGACAGAGGGAAGAGTAGAACTACTTAGTATAAATTATCATAAAATCCACTGAGCCAACGCCCTTCGACTTTTCTGGAACCCATTTAGATGGGCCCCTAAGCCTCAAAAGTCCGTCCAAAAATGTAACCCCTACAAGATGTGCTTTTCATGGAGCTCTCAGTTCAAGCCAACTGAGATTCCCCATCCAAGGAATTAGCTTCCAGGGGTGCTCGAGGCAGGAGGCACGTGGAGGGGACAAGAGGGGGAAGTTGGCAGAGCTGTCCTGTCTGACTGCAGGGCCAGACAAGCTCGCTCAGCTCAAAGACAGCCCTTTACACGGGGACAAACAGACAACCCAGCAGGGGAGGGAGCCTCTGTTGGCTCACCCCGGAATGAAATCGCAATCAGCAGGTACTTACTGGGCCCCTAGTATGTGTTTATCCACAAGGAATGCAACCGAGAAGAGAATAGGAAGTGGCTTCTCCTGACCAGAGGCACAGCTGGGAAACCCGGTTCAGGCCCTGTGTATAGCTCTGAGAAGAGAGAGTCTATCACAGGTGGAGTGGTTTGATCTTCAGAGAAGGAAGAAAACGTGCCCTGAGAAGATGTTGCTCAGGAGAACAGAGGCGGGGCCTTCCAGGCAGCCGGGGGGCCGGGCACAGGCAGGAATGGGAGGCCGTGAGCAGTGGACCTGAGAGGGGGGGAGGGTGCCACACCTGAAGCCGAGTGTTGGATGCAAAGATCGGGGAGACCCAGAGCTTGCCCCCCACTCCCGTTTCATGGCAGGCCAGAGAGGGGAAAGGCCTGAGCAAAGCCACTCAATTTGCTCCTTAGCCTCCTGGCCTTTGGCCTGCACCTCACCTGCCATCGTTCCCTCTGCTATTGTCATCACTGGCTCAGGCCCTTGGCGCCGTGTTCCTCTGTGCCGGAGAAGTCCCCACTAGGGCTTCAGACTCCGGGAGAGTGTGAGCAGGGCTCGGCGTCACTGCAGGGGCACAGTGAGATCTCTAGTCTCAAAGGGACCCCTGGGCCTGGACACCATTTCTGTCCCTTGGGAGGGGAACCTCCTTAGACTGCCCCCCATGCTCCTCTCCTCCCCCAGGGTGTAGTCTTCGGTTTCTGACTTCGGTGGAGCCTGACATTTCACAGGGGCTTAATATTTCAAAGAAATAGCATAACCGAGAGGCAAGTTATTTCCTGTTCTGATCCCGCCGTCTCAAGAAAATGGCTTTTTTCTTCATCCCACAGTAGTTATTGTCAGAACCACTAAATCCCCGCAAGAACCAAAACTAATGCCGTAGCCACAAAACCCAAATCCTTTGCAAATGAGAAAAGTGGGTCTCAGCCAAGACTGCGGCAGATATTCAGAGTATTCACTGAGTGACAAGTCGAGGCCCCAGCTTTCCACGTGGGAAGGGGATAAGACCAGTCCCTGTGTCACTAGAACTCGGCTGGCTTGGTTTCTCTGCCTTTGTGTGGCCCCCTGGTGGTGGTCTGGAGAACTGGTGACCCTGCCCAGCTTAGCTGGTCCGGCTCCTTATACTCTAGCGTGAAAAGCAAGCCATCCTGTCTTCACTCTAGAACTTATGCCTTGGTATTCTAGAGTTGCTGGCAGACTCAGATACCTTCAGCAAGTAGATCTAGTGTCCTCCTCTACTCTGGGTGACTTAAGCAGATTCATCCATGTGCATTCATTCATTTAAAAGGTACAGAAAACCTACGTAATATGCTGAGGGGGGATACAGTGTGAACAAGAGACGAACATCTTATCTCATGGAGCTTACACCAAAGAAATGCAATGCAGTGTAACAGGAAAAGCACTTAAAACCAAAAGGTCTAACTTCTGGTTCTATCTTGGCCACTAATTTCTCCACATGACTTGCCCAAGCCCCTTCACTTCTCAAATTCCCTAATTTCTTTCTTTCTTTTTTTCTTTTTGGAGACAGAGTCTCACTCTGTTGTCCCCGCTAGAGTGCCGTGGCATCAGCCTAGCTCACAGCAACCTCAAACTCCTGGGCTCAAGCGACCCTCCTGTCTCAGCCTCCCTAGTAGCTGGGACTACAGGCATGCGCCGCCACACCTGGCTAATTTTTAGTAGAGACGGGATGTTGCTCTTGCTCAGGCTGGTCTTGAATTCCTGACCTCAAACAATCTTCCACCTCGGCCTCCCAGAGTGCTAGGATCACAGGCCTGAGCCACCGCACCTGGCCCCTAATTTCTTCTAGTTGCATCTTTTTCATTATTCTAGCTTGGGCAGCAGATGATTCTTCGTCATTGAAAGTACAAAAGAGAAATAAAAGTCATTCCTTTATGTAGGTAGGTTTGTTTTGTTTTGTTCTGTTTTGTTTTTTGAGGTATCACAGAGTAACAGTCTATATACTTGAAGCCAGTGCTTCTCAACCCGTGGCAATTGCTCCCCAGGGACACGTGACAACACTGAAGTCATTTTCACAACTTGGAGGGTGCTACTGGCATCTAGTGGGTAGAGGCCAATTATGCTGCTAGACACCCTGTTATGCACACGACATCTCCCCACCTTCCCCCAACAAATAATTATTCAACCCACAATGCTGTTGAGAAACCCTGCTTTCAACTTTGAAAACATCCATCTTTCCTCTCTCATTTCTCCATCATACTCACCCAGAAGCTAAGAGACTTGATTCCAGAATGAAGACAGCATAGCCTTGGGAGTCACACAGTTACAAAATGTACTTTGCTCTTTTTGTTTCGTTTTCCTTTTTATTTTTGTCTTTTCTTTCTTCTTTTTTTAAAAACCATGGCTTGTTGAAAAAATGTACTTTGTATTTCGTTATCCCTTCAGGCCTTGGGTCCTCGTGTGAATGGTGGGGCTGGCAGTAATCAACTGGAGGGGCCGAGGGGGAGCCAGCCAAAAGGAGGTCCCCCAGCCAACCCAGAGCTCCTGCAGAAGAGCCATCTGCACGCGTGGCTCTTTGTCTCTTGAATGGTGGGGCCGACTCAGAGCCTCTTCCCCCTGCCACTTTGTTGTGCTGCTGTGAGGGAGACGAACAGCTTTTGTCTAACCCAGGGACTATCTTCTTTGTTGTCTGGGAGACAGAGTTTATCAGGGCTCCTTTCTATGTTCTTCCAGAAGTCTCCACCATCGCTATGATTGCCACCTTCTAATAAGAGACTTTCTTCTTCCTCTCCTCCAGAAGTACACGTGGAACCTCATAAGAAGCAGCTGCACGTGACCCTGGCTTACCACTTCCAAGCCAGCCACCTACCCACCCTGGAGAAACTAGCCCAGAACATTGACGTCAAGCTCGGGTGTGACTGGGTGGCAACTATATTTTCTCGGGATATCCGATTCGCTAACCATGAGGTAACGTCTCACTGCACTTCCTGGCGCTACCAGGTGTGGGGATGCGACCAGAATCAGCAGCTCGCTGCTGCAAGGAGATGGCCACCAAAGGGGACACATGGAACAAGCCACGGAGTCAGTTGGGCCAGGATTTTGTCCGGCCTCTGCCCAACATACAGGGAGTCTTTCAGCGTACATCTCTCCTCTCTGGCTCCCAAGTGGCTCATCTGGGGGGACGTCTCCAAGGCTGTCCCCCTGCCAACCTTATGGGAGTGACAAAGAAATGAAATGGCAGAATAGATAGAAAATATGTTGAAAAAATTTTTAATATTATACAAATTTCTGGTATTAGTAGAAGACATCATCCTGACCTTAGGTGAATTGAAGACCACATAAATAAATAAATAAATAAAACCCTGCAAAGACATAATTAACTGACACTTGCTGAGTATCTGTGCCATGCAAGGTATCACGGAACATACTAGAATTTTAAAATGTGGTCCTGTCCTCAAGGAGCTTTGAGTGCAGCAGGGGAGAGAGGACAGACACACATGAAAAGGAAGCTCAGGCCAACCATTGCGAGAGTTCGTGCCCTTCGCAGTGGAAGCCGAGTGGAGCAAATGAATCCTATCGCAGGCAGGAAGACTGGTGTGATCCTAGCATCCTTCTTTCGAGGGAATCGACACTGCTTTCCAGACAAGCATGTGCTGTCTCAGAAGAGCACCGTCGTCCTGTCTGTCCCGAAGGTAAAGCTGAGACACAAAGAGATCAAGTGGCTGGTCCAGACCTAAATAGCAATTTAAGACCAGAGCTGAAGCCAGAACTTAGGTATTCTGATCAATAATGATGGTAACATGTCTTAAAAAAGGCCACACAGATCGATTTACGAAAAAAAAAAAAACAAACAAACAACTTTTCGTCCAACTTAACTACATTTATTAAGCAACATTTACATTTGTTTTTTTCAATAGCAGAAGAACGGATGTTTTTGTTAGTTTACATAGCTTGTTATCATCTCTTTCAGGCTTTTAGGCTTTTTTTAGAGATGAAAAATAGTTAGAACCTCGGGGTTAAGACCAGACAACCTCACCGTTATTTTGGAAGTGTGAGGAAGGGCCGATCCGTGAATCAAAGGTTCACTGCTAAGCATTGTGCCCTGGCAGTGTTAAGGACATGCAGTTTTGTCTCACTCTGCTGATGGGAATGTCATGTCCTCCTTTTGCACCATTTGGTGCCGATTTCTGTAAAGGCGCACTAAGCAGTCTGGGCCTGCTCTTACTTAAGAATTCTGACATCTCCTGCAATCACTTAGGTTGAGCCCTAAAGATAACAAGGGAGGTGTGGCCGGCTGGACTCCTTCTGATGGCAAAGAAAAAAGAAAGTCAAGGGTTGCATACAGATGGCCTCTGAGAAGTCACCTTTCTAAGAGAAGGAAGGTGGCAGTGGAATTTTACAAGGAATATCCTCTAATCAACAGTGCCCTCCAGTTAACTCGAAGGGTAATTGCTTTTCTGCCTGACCCACATTCTGCTCAATTGGCATGGAGGGAAGAGGCAGCGAGCACCCACACGAATTATTTTCTAAAAATAACTTGGCCTCTTTTATCTCTTATTTGTAAAAGCTCATTTATTGCAGCTCCTTCTGATAAAGCTCTCCTTGGCCCCTTTGGACGAGATCCCCCCCCCCCCCGAGGTCTTTTGGTCTCACCTGAGCCCTTCTGCATATGGAAACCTCTTCTTGCCTGCCTTCTTCCCTGTGTCCCCAGGAGGCAGTTTTGAGAGATTGTTCCAATGAGGGGACAGATATCCAGAGAAGGAAAGTGGTTGTAGGCAAGGACACTCAGCAAGGCACAGTGATGCTTAGGAAAACTTCAAGTTCTCATCCCTCTGCTATTTAGATTCTCACTGGGTTTGGACTTGCAAATGCCTAGTTGTACTTGACATTGACTCTTCCCTGTTAGTGATTACACTGGGCCAAGCCAGTTCCATAGGCCAAGCAATAGAAATCCAGAGGAAGGACAGAGTTATACAAAAAGCATAAATTTTGAAGTCCAACATACTCAGCTTCAAATCCTGGCTCCATCGCTTTAGGAGTGAGTGGTTAGATTCACTTTGACAACTTATAAACTCTCCAGCCAGCCCTTAGTTTTCTCATCTGTAAAATGGTGATGTTTTGCTAGACTGTTATGAAGACTAAATAAGAGGATGTGTGAAAAGGCTGTAACCCAGCATGAAGTGGATGCAAAAGAAATATTGTTGCAGCTAGTACTGTTCCTCAGAATGCAAAGGGCTTCAAAGGCAATGTCGTTCAGTGCCTATAACCATATAGGGCTGAGACTGCCCTTTAGTCATCAAACTTTAAGTTCAGATTCAGTGTAGTAAGGGAATAGACACACCTGAGTTGCACTTGAGAATTCTTAAACGTACATGCCAAACATAAAAGAACGAGTATAATATAATATAAGCTAGCATGTGTCTATCTCTCATACTTAGGCTAAGTGTTTTTATCTAGTTTTGGTGAGTAAGGAATGAGAAGTGGGGACATTAGTCCCAGTTACAATTTCAAACTTATTACACTACCTAAATCCTTTTATTGTTCATTCATAAATCAAAGCCACTTATTGTCCAACTACTCTCTGTGTACGACATAGTCTCTCCAAACTTTGCTGTGCCTCAGTTTCCCTGAGGATACTCTACAGCTAGAATGCTCACCTCCGCTATGTGATAGGACAAAGGAGGAGTTCTCTGAAGTTGCATTGCGTTTCTCGAGGGTAAGGCAGTACTGGGCCAAAGGCACCATGAGCCAAGACCGTGCTCTGTTTCAGTATCTGAGGAACTGGGTGCCTCTCTCCACCTTGTTCCAGGAAAAAGAATGTTCCTTTTCATGGACCATCACACACCCAGCTTGGAGATTTACGAGATTTCACGTGACTTTTTTGGTCATTGTTGCACCCTTTAAGCTGTTTGAACAATCCTGCAGAAAACCTTCCTGGCTTGTTTGGAAAGGTGGTTAGCGTGCGTATGAGGCAGAGGGACAAGAGAAGTGAGGAGACGATCAGAGAACAGGAAGATCTTCCACTGAGAGATGCTGGAGTCAGAATTAGGGAAAGAAACAGGTGCCCTGATTTAGAAAAGGGAAATCAGAAATCCAGTGGTGCAAACAAATTCTGTGCATTATGGATTTTATCCTCTGAGAAGAATCACACTTTTGCTGGCTCCTTCCATTAGAGATGTCCAGAAGGACATTCTCTCTTCCCAGCACGTTCTGGTGTGTCACCTTGACACCAGCGAGCTGGGTAGCTCACAGGTGTATCCAGCACAGCGTCCAGGGTCAGGGCTACTGGAAGGAAGGAAATCAAATGGGGGATGGGGTGCCATGGTTCAGTAGGAATAATTATGCCCCTTCTGTATACAAGGCTCCATCCTAAGGCCTTTTCTTAGATTGTCCAATTTAACTTTTACAGTCTAGGTATTATGTGACAGATGGGAAAACTGAGGCCAAACAAAGTTAAAAATATGAAAGTGGGATCCAGAACATTTAGCCTCCAACTAATGGCTTCGAAGCCTTAGAAAAAGCGATTCAAGCATTCTGCTCCTTGTGGTCCCCTGTGAAACAAATAGGATGTGAACTATCTTCCTTACTAAGGAGAGGTCGCCTGCTGCTCATAACAAAGAATAGTGAAATGAATGTCTTCTAAAGTACCTTCATGCCTGTACTTATGATGTTTATATAAACCAGGAAAGGGACACACACACACAAGTGGCATGGCCTGTGGTTGGCCCAAGGAGCCTTTTCTGAGCCCAAAGAAGGAACATGTTCTCTCTCTGTTCGCTGCTTAAAGCCGATTACATGCGGACATACCCACTGATGTCTATGAAAGACATATTTTTTCTTTCAGGGTCTTTGTTAAAGCTGTATAGGTTTAAAGAAAGGTCCTTGAAGGCAGGGGCCATGTCTTATTTAGATAGCTAAGCTACATAGAAAGGGGGATACTTCATTCCCCAACCCTTCCCATCGGAGGGTCACTCTATCTGAGTCCTGATGGGAAGTAAAGCCATGCCTGAAGGAAAGTCTGGAACCATCCATGCCACCAGGCACACACCCACAGTACCCGGAAGAGAGAAGTGCTCGCTGCTCTCTTTGGAACCTCCTCAGAGCCAAATCTGGTCAGAGCCTGTGGGCCTCAGGGGCTCGTGCGCATGGCGCCATCTGGAGGTGTACAGCGTTAATGCAGAACACGCAGTCCCAGGCGTGGGGCTCACTCATCCCCTCTTCCTTTTGCAGACGTTACAGGTGATCTACCCCTACACCCCTCAGAACGATGACGAGCTGGAACTGGTCCCCGGGGACTTCATCTTCATGTCTCCAATGGAGCAGACCAGCACCAGTGAGGGCTGGATCTACGGCACGTCCTTAACCACCGGCTGCTCTGGGCTCCTGCCTGAGAATTACATCACCAAGGCCGACGAATGCAGCACCTGGATATTCCACGGGTAAGCAGGCTCCAGGACTTTCGCCCACTGCTCTTTGGAGAGCATTGCTATGGCAAACTTTGAAGAGGTGGTGGAAATGGACTTGATCCTAGACACGCAGTGCCCCGATAACAGGAAATGGAGTCCAAGGGGAAGAAGGCTCTATGGCTTCCAGAATTCCCAGAAAGGAGCTGACTTGTGGCATGGAAAAAATGTGAAACGGGTTGCTCTGCCTCACTCTCCCCTCCCCCTTTTATGTGGCTCTCTGCCTGAGCTCCCGATGAGAGCCTAAACCGAGGCTGCTTGGCGGTCCATTTCTTCTGGCTATAGGGTGGTGTCATCTCAGTGCTATGTCTTCACTGCTTTGGGGCTTCTGTCCACCTTGTCCTGGGTCATTACTCAGACTCTGGGGTCTGACCGCCCCCCCCCACCAGAGCAGCTGGGCAGATTCCCACTATGCCAGCCAGACCAGCAGTGGAAGTGGCTTCGAGAGTTAGGAGCCCTAACTGTACCCCTCACTTGCTAGGTGACCCTGAGCAGGTCCCCACATGCAGCACATGTGTGCCTAGACAACGGAGACCGTGTCTAAGCCAATGGCAATTGCCAGAACCCAGAAAGGGTACGTTGCTTCCCCAGTCTTCTTCAGGGCCATAACTTTCCACCCATCCCTTGTTATTGTTTTGTCCCCATCCCTTCCTTATGGTCCCATGTTCAGAGTGGCTTCTGTTGTCTGGCTAGCTTTGTCCCGATAGAGAAAACAGGAACAAAAGGCACCTTCTCTCTCTTAATCCAAGCAGCTCAAAGCCAGCGCTTCCCTGACACGCCCGGGCGTCTAGCCAGGGTGTGCTGCCGCTTTGTTTCTCGCACTCTTGTTTCTGCCATGTGGCAACAGGGCTGCGAATCAGAAGCCCTGAGCACCAGCTGCTTGGTGGCTCACATTGTTACTGCCACCATAAAAGAGAAGCAGAGAGGGGCGGTTTCAGCAAGTGTTTTGCCTGGAGGGAGAAAAGAAAAGAAGGTCCCCTGCCCTGGTGAACAACAAACAGACAAACCGCAAGCCCAAAGATGGGAAAGAATATTTTCTTCCTGAATAACCCCACCCACAATCCCTTCTGCTCCCCCCAACTCTCCCACCCCACCCCAGCCCATGAACATCCAGCATTTGGTGGCACAAAATTAGAGTGTCAAAGCTGCCTCATGTTCTCCAAACTTTGCCTTTTCAAAAATGTTTCTGAAGATCGAAATCCCTAAGTTGGGTTTCCAAAGTCACTATTTTATCCCTGTGAAAACAAATAAAGCAAAATATACACAAATAAACCAAGCACTAAAAGATTTGCCCAGTAAAGCACAGCTCCTGGATCTCTTTCTTAAAAGTAGCGCTACGCGTGGGAGAAGAATGTATACGAGCAGGGCTGCCAACCTGCTTAGGGTCACTTCATTCAAACCCACTCTGCCCTGAGTTACAGCTCAGGCTGAAGCACGGGTGAAGCTAAGTGACTTCAGTCCGTATGTCATTTCCTTTTTTTTCTGAGAAATTACCAGTGATGTTATTTCCCTGAAATTAAACCATCAGCTTCCACAGCCAGCCCCACAGGGAGTAGGGAAATACTAATGTTAGGCGTTAGGACATTGCAATTAAGAGTTTAAGTTTTGTTAGCTGGGTGTGGTAGCATGTACCTATAGTCCCAGCTACTCGAGAAGTTGAGGCAGGAGGATCGCTCGAGCCCAGGAGTTTGAGGTTGCTGTGAGCTATGATGATGCCACTGCTCTCTAGCCTGGGCAATAGAGCAAGACCCAGTCTCTTAAAAAAAAAAAAAAAAAAGTTTTAAGTTTTGATTCTGATAGTCTTGGATTCAAATCTTAACTCTCCCACCTACCAGCTGTGTCACCTTGGCCCAGTTGTATCCCCCTCTGAACCTGTTTGCTTATCTAAAACGTGGAGCTAATACTCACACTTACCTTGCAAGGCCCAGCTTTACGTGGATCGGTCAGGTATATATCAGCACTGTCTATAAAGTAGCCTTTCACGTTACGATTGCTCTTTTTTTCCTAGCTCGTGTTTCCCAGTCCTTGCTCACGTGCTCATCAAAGCAAATGTCTCTTCCGCAAAAGCGATCCTATAAGCACTGCACTTTCCTGTTCAAACTCAGAGGTAGAAATAAGTCAAGGAGGTAGAACCCGCTGCCCTGTAAGCCAGACCTTCTCCCAGTCCTCACCAAAGACAGACTCGAGGAGGCAGAGCCATGGGGGAGCTCAGGCATGAGCTGGCTGGCTTGCTGGGAGGGTGCAGAGGGGATCCAAGCTCCACGCTGGGATTTGAGGTCAGCGACCTCTCTCGACCCTCCCTGCCCTGCGCTCCTCAGTTCTCTGAGTCCCTTCCGGGGGAATATTGTCTCGCCGCCTGTACTGGAGTGTCTTGCCTGGTTCTGAGCATCCCTAGGTGTGTGTCAGTTGATGAAGCCCCTTTGTGTCCTCTGAAGCAGAGTGAGCTGCCTGACCCCTCCGGCTTAACAGGCCTAGTGTGTCCTAATATGTCCTGGGGAGGAGCCAATGGTGCTTGAGAGAACATTCTAGGTGTCAGGCACGGCCTCCTCCCCTCACTGTTCTCAGTATAAAGCATCTGACTATTGTCTTACTGGGACTGACAGCCACCAGGCTGTCTCAGAGTGAGTCAGCTCCTTTGATTACAATGACAATTAGGACGGGAAGCAGGCTCCTTGCCACCGTGAGCTTAAAGATGGAGAGAAGGGACCCTATCTTTTATCTTCACAGCTGCAATAGAGCAGTGAAGAGACACGCACAGGCAAGATGTCAGCACGATTCCAGGTAGTCAGACACTGTGGGCCCCGAAGCTTTGATGAGTCAGGCAGTAAGACTGAATTTTCTTTAACTGTGTGATGTTTGGGAAGGTCTCGGTTTAAAATAAAGGAGAACAGCTGGTCTATTAGACTGTGCGAGTAGCATGAGATTTCCTTGGGCTACAGTTACTTAAATATTGCCATAGCGGGTTTCACTGGGCTACACGCCAGACATTCTGATGCAGCTTTGTTAAACTGTACGTTCCCCGAGTGTTGCTCCGCGGCAACTGAGTCACGATCCCCACCTGCAAGGAGGAGGGCCCAGGCACGAGCAGTTTTTAAAGGCCCCCTGGTGATTCTGATGTACTCAAGGGCTGAAAATCACTTTTTTAAAGTACGAGGCTTCAGAGACCATTGTTTATGAGTAGAATGAGCCCATCATTTATTTACAGTCAAAAAAGGGCCACTTTTGAGAGTGAAAGGGGTACTAAAATTGTATAATTTTTCCCAAAAAGTTTGCTAACAATTGTTTAGCTTTATCATGTTGTTGAATATAAAAAGTTCTTTTTAAAAATAAAATTATAGAGGGCTGGGTGTGGTGGCTCACACCTGTAATCCTAGCACTCTGGGAGGCCGAGGCGGGTGGATTGTTCTAGGTCAGGAGTTCGAAACCAGCCTGAGCAAGAGCGAGACCCCATCTCTACTATAAATAGAAAGAAATTAATTGGCCAACTAATATATCTAGAAAAATTTAGCCGGGCATGGTGGCGCATGCCTGTAGTCCCAGCTACTCGGGAGGCTGAGGCAGCAGGATTGCTTGAGCCCAGGAGATTGAGGTTGCTGTGAGTTGGGCTATTGCCACGGCACTCACTCTAGCCTGGGCAACAGAGTGAGACTCTGTCTCAAAAAAAATAAAAAAAATAAAATGAAATAAAATTATAATAATGCTGTGTTTAAAATGAATAATTCGGAACAGGTGGTCAAGTTGCAGGGGCAACAGACACAAACCAGTACTGCACTGGGCAAACTGGGGTGTGGCTCCCCAAGTCGTGCAGAAGCAAGACATCCTCAACCTAACTGCTCCCCATGCCTCTGTCCAGGGATAAGGGCGAGATGTCTGCTGGATTTGCCGAACTACCGCATTTAAATGGCACTGTTTATTAGATGAAGCTTTGTGGAGGTCTCGCTATTCACGATAATTTAAACTTGGCATGCTTTGCCTGACTTCCTTTCCGGGAGACCTCTTTTGGGCTTCTGTAGTCACACTCAGAAATGAGAGTTCTTGGCTCACGGCTCTAAACATCTGGCGAGAACAGTCTCCTCTGAAATTATTCTGTCTTTAGTCGTCCTGTTGGAGGTGTTATTGAGGTGGGGGTAGGGTTGGGGGCCGGAGAGGGTAGGATAGAGAACAGTGGCTGTAAAGTTTCCTGGGCCGTTAGGACCTGTGAGTGAAGTGGTGGAAATGCCGAAAATCCCCATTCATTCTTCACTTCAGCTGGACATTACCATGGAAAATATTAAAGACAACAGGGATTGTTTATTTCTTTTGAACCAGAAAAATAGCTGCAAACAATGGTACATAATTGATACCTCATTATTCTTTAACATGCCTTTGGTGCCAACCATGCTTGCGGCATCCTAATAAGCACAAAATCATCGGGCCCCATCCCTGCCCAGAGGGGTGAATGCATCTGTCCATCTACCCCTGATTTATTTACTGCAAGACTTCAGTAGAAGACAAGATGTTCCTCCAGGAATAGAGCGTTCTGTTCAGCCCTCCCCACCGCTGCGCCACCCAGAGAGTGTCCCGTGCTGATCCCGTGCTCCTGTTGAGCCCTGGAAGTGCTGATGACTCCTGGGCAAAGCAGTTACCATCTTCCCTGTCTTCCATCGCAGTTCGTACTCAATCTTAAATACTTCATCGTCCAACTCTCTCACGTTTGGGGACGGAGTCTTGGAGAGGCGGCAGTACGAGGACCAGGGACTGGGAGAGACGACGCCCCTGACCATCATCTGCCAGCCCATGCAGGTAGGCGGGTCATCAGGGCTACTTCCTCAACCATAATCCGGAGTCACTAAGAACCTCTTTATTAACCATGAGACATCTCCCTGGCTGTCCCCACAGGGTCTTTGATCTCTTGGAGAGAAAGTACGTGATACCCAGTAATTGAAAGCTAAGAAGGATCAGCTATGTGGTGCCGACAACCACCACCAGCATTTGAGTCCAGGCTAGTAGGGAAGGTTGTTGCCAAGAGAGAGGAGGGGAGATTTTATCTCTAAAGTAGGAATAATGCCCACAGTTGTATCTATTTGGTAAATTCATTGTGAAGATTAAAGAAAATAATAAAATAAGGCTCTTAGCCTAGTAACTGGCATATAGTGAGTGCTCAATATATGTTAGCCTGTCCAAGAAAGGTTGGAGACGGGAGGAGTGGGGCAGTAGCTATTGCATAGTACAGACAAAAGCAAATTGAAAGTTCAAGCATGTTGAGGGTCAAGAGAGTAGAGATCACTCTGGCTGGAGCCCAGGTTTTGAATCAGGCAACAGCAGGGAAAGCAATGGGAAAGACCCTGCCACCGTTCCACGTATTAACCATGTCAGGGCAACCAGAAGCAAGGTCAAGTGCTGGCCAACGTGAACCCGGCAGCACTGAGGAAGCTGGGAACAGCTGACTGCATCAGAAAGAAGGAAGGTAGAAACATGCAAAGGTTCCACCCAGCAGTTACAGAAACCAAAGTCACTTGGACATGCCGTTGACTAGACTTGCCTATCTTATCGTCCGGAGGTAGCGGTTGTCCGCCCCGAACATGCGTGTAGTCAGACAACTGCACCCACGCAGTGATGAGGATAGGCAAAACGGGGCCTCGCTGCAGGAGCAAGACCGTGAGAACCACGTGGTCTGAGCACCACTTTGGAGATGAGGCGGGGACATTTGTGATACTAGAAGTCCTCGCCTCCTGAGGAAGTTGAGGAAGCATCCCTTTTAGGGAGGAAGCATCCCTTTTGAGGAGGGAGCTGGCCCGCTAGGTGGCTACCTCTGCACTAGTGGCTGGTTGTGCCTCTGAGCTGCAACTTCAGCTGGCCTTCGTGTTTCCGTAATAGCCAAATGCTACTCCCACCAACGGCGGCAGCAGCATTTTCACAACCCTCCTTATTTTACAAAGCACCTGCAGTTTACCTCTTTTGAGCCTCAGAATGACTTGTCAGGTCTGTAGGATGAGTCTTACCATCCTCATTTTGCAGATGGGCCAACTTAAATGCAAGGCAGTTAAAAGGCTTGTCCAGGCCGGGCGCGGTGGCTCACGCCTGTAATCCTAGCACTCTGGGAGGCCGAGGCGGGCGGATTGCTCAAGGTCAGGAGTTCGAAACCAGCCTGAGCAAGAGCGAGACCCCGGCTCTACTAAAAATAGAAAGAAATTAATTGGCCAACTAATATATGTAGAAAAAATTAGCCGGGCATGGTGGCGCATGCCTGTAGTCCCAGCTACTCGGGAGGCTGAGGCAGGAGGATCGCTTGAGCCCAGGAGTTTGAGGTTGCTGTGAGTTAGGCTGATGCCACGGCACTCACTCTAGCCTGGGCAACAAAGTGAGACTCTGTCTCAAAAAAAAAAAAAAAAAGGCTTGTCCAAGTCATACCTCAGTGGAACTTGTGCTGGAGACCACCCGGCTCCAGCACGTGTCTACTTTACCACGTGTTTCCTCACTAACAGCCTTTCTTTCTCCCCAGCCTCTGAGGGTCAACAGCCAGCCTGGCCCTCAAAAGCGATGCCTCTTTGTGTGTCGGCACGGTGAGAGGATGGATGTTGTGTTTGGGAAGTACTGGCTGTCCCAGTGCTTTGATGCCAAAGGTGAGTCTTTGGCAGGCCTGCTCAGCATACGCAGGCATACTCATCGTGGCCTCTAGGGGGCGCAGCCAAGCTACATGTATCCCAATGGAGTCTTTCATGGTTTTGTGCTATGGAAAATGTCTGTCATCTATAAGTCCTTACTGATTGAGTTTTAAGGAAGAGGTAAGTTTTCTTGTCACCATCCTATAAACTGGGAAACCAGGGACCAAAGATGGCAGATGTCTTGCCCTAGGTCATAAGGAAAGTCAACAGCAGAGACGTGCCCTGATTCCATGGCCAGGGTTCCCTGCGTTAAATCACCCCGGCTCATTAGGTTCCATTTTCATTTGAGTGGCATTTTAAGATAGGGAGGTTTGCCTAATCGGAGAATCCCACCTGCTTTGGAGTGTCTGGTTATTACTCTCACTCAGAAACCATCTCTTGTCATTTTTGTCGGCAGAATGAGCAGTGAATTCCAAGTCACTCTCTGGAGGAAAGTGTCAGCCTTGATATTTTCCATCTGCTCCCACGAGTTCAGTTTGGTCTCTTTGGCCAAGTAGGAATGGGGGTGGAGAGAGTGTCAGGATCAGTAAGGGAAGCCCCAAGGAAACAAGAAACTCACGTGGCCTTTATCTGACCATTTCTTTCTCCAGGCCGCTATATACGCACCAACCTGAACATGCCTCATAGCTTACCTCAGCGGAGTGGTGGTTTCCGGGATTATGAGAAAGATGCTCCAATCACCGTCTTTGGATGCATGCAAGCAAGACTAGTGGGTGAGTGTCCGAGAATGACTGCACGGCATTTCCTGGCTGCTTCTTCAAAAGACTGGTGCCAGTGGGTATGCAGTACACTTCCTGGGGGCTTCTATAACTTCCCTACAGGTAATATATTTCTGCAAGTCAAAAGGGATTTATTATACAACCATTAGGTTTGGGACACTGGGCTCAGCCCTGGCTTGGATTACCAAAGTCAATGAGGGGTGGTCCTCATTGAGGAGAGTATGACCCAGCGGTGGGGGAGGTCAGGCTTGGGTTCCTTAGGTCACTGGTGTAGCAGATAGCTCAGCTTCTACTTCAAGACAGCAGCCTCTGCCACATGGCTGTAGGAAGAGGACAGGAGTCAGGAGCAGGGAGCCCTGGCGTGGCTGAATTTATAGAACCCAACTGATAATTTGAAGATGCCCAGTTCTTTGCAGGCTCATTCCATACCTGCCACGCAGAGGTGGTACCTTGTCCTGTCCAGTCATTTCACAGATATTTATTGACGATTTACTTTGTGCAAGATATTAGGATATGTGTTGGGGAACGAGGTGTGAGTCCCCACCTTCAAGAAAACAAATTTGTGCGTGGACAAGCATCATACAATGTTATACTAAATAACAGAGCCATGCACAGAGTATTATGGGAACACAGAAAAAAAGTCTTAGAGGAGAAGCGAGGTAAGCTGGGAGCTGAAGTGGAAGTTACTGTCCGAGACAGAGCAGGAGGGATGAAAGGGCATCCTCAGCGGGAAGAACCACATAGACAAAGTCACAGAAGTAAGAAACAGCATCAAACGTCCACAGTGGAAATGAGCAGTCTTGTTTCTAGGGTATAAATTGTGAGGCAGGGCAAGAGATGAGGCTGGAAAGACGGACAAAGAGAAGTTCCCAGAGGACCTTGACCACCACACTGAGGTGTTGGGACTTTATCCTGTGGAGAGAAGAAGTGGATTCCATGAGGGAAGGGTTAAATTATCAGGTGTTGGGATTTATCTCTGGTGTCCAAGAATATAAGTTGAGATCTTGGTTAGCACAGAATAAAATTCAAACAAGGCCTAATTTTCATAATATAAACCTTCTCACCTCTGTCACAAACTTGCAGTCACAGCATGGTCCTATGTTCCTGGGTCTCTCCTAGGTGGGTGTTTTACCGCTTTTAGCGCCAGGCAGAAGGAAAGAACAAGACAAGCAGGGGTCTGTCACTTGTCCTCTTCCAGGGGAACACTGGTAAAGGGGTCTGTTAGAAACAAAGCTGAAACCACTGGCTGCACGTGAGCCCCAGCTAGGAACGAGGGGGTCCACGGAGTCTGCTTGGCCCCTCACGTTGAGTGCTGAGCTGAGCTGAGTAAATCTGTCGGACTGATTCTTCATCTGTTTTGTTTGCAGGTGAAGCCTTATTAGAGAGTCACACGGTTATTGATCACGTCTATTGTTCCCCGTCCCTACGCTGCGTTCAGACTGCACACAATATCTTGAAAGGTATAAGACTCTCAGGTTGACGAAGGTCGAATAGTCCATCCCTCTGTCTCTAGACAGCCCCACACCTAAATTATCTTGGAGTCATGGGACTTTAGCCAATTGAAAGGTTTCAATCTGGAATTTTTAGCAAGGATTCTTTCAAAAGATGATCTTGCACAAGTCACAAAATCATACTTAGGCAGCCTAAGCAAAATGAAAGGGATTCTACTATTAATAATAATGTTTTTCTTGAGAATTCAAAACTCTCTTGGGTGAATTGTAGGCTTGCAAAATATTTAGAGCTTGTGGAGCATGATCCTTTCTTTGCACTTAACACAGTCAAATAATTTTTGCCTTTTTAGATTTGTTGTTTGTCTGTTGTCTACAGTGCTAATGGTACTCTTTTAAGTCTCAAATCTTTTCTTTTTAACTAATTATCTTTAGAGACAGTCTCTCACTCTGTCACCCAGGCTGGAGTGCAGTGGCACAGTCATACCTCACTGCAGCCTCAAAATCCCGGGCTCAAGCGATCCTCCTGCCTCAGCCTCCCGAGTAGCTGGGACTACAGGAATGCGCCACCACATCTGGCTAATTTAAAAAAAATTTTTTTTTGGTAGCGACGTGGACCTCAATATATTGTCCAGGCTGGTCTTGAAATTGGGGCTTCAAGCAAACCCCAGCTCAGCCTCCCAGAGTGTTGGGATTATAGTCATGAGCCACCACACCCAGCCAAAAGTCTCAAATCTATTTTTGTTTTGGGTTTTTTTTTTTTACTAGGATCCCCAATGTCCAAGAAAGTCTCAAATCTTAACCATTTTTGTTTCTTTAGTTAATTAGAAAGACTTTAAAAGCATCATTGCTATAGATATTCCACTTTCTATGGAATGTGAGTACAGCTTTCTCTCTATTCTCATTTCACAGGAAGGAAAACTAACAGTAACAGAGTTAGACTGTTTACTTAGACCACACAGCGAGTGAGGCAGAACTAGACAAGCCAACAAAGAACTTGGCACTGTATTTGAGTCTTCTATTCTTTAACCTTCAGTAAACCTTCTCCTCACTACCATAAGGCATTTATGTATTAAATTTGCACAGAAAAACTGGACAATAAAATATAGATAGCTAAGCAGGGATTATTTGCATGACAATAGAACACAGGATTTGTGCACTGGTACTTGTGGATATTCAACATTCGATTTTCTGACAGAGAAAATGAATAATATACATGATATTCAAATACGATGTAAGCCGTTGTTATGTAGTGGATGGTAAGAGATAAATCTGAAGTTTCTTGGTAAGACAATTATAGAATTTACTTTAAAAAGAGGAATGTAATATTCACAGAAGTGAGTAAATTATGTGGATAATCACTTGTGGGTTTCTTTTTCCTTAAATCAGATACCACATAAAGTCAACATACATCCTGGGGGTATAGCAAGAATATTAAACTCATGTGTTTGTAACACAAAACAATTAAAAACCCTTGTCCAAACCCACTTGCTTCTACTTTCCTGTAGCTGTATATAGCAGCCAGTAGGAAAGAGAACAGCTGATTAATCGGCATTTTTGTAACCCTTTGGCCTATAATTTATTTTTATTATAGCAGCACTTTCTTCATCTTCATTTTACTTTACCTCTAAGGTTTACAACAAGACAGTCACTTGAAGATCCGTGTAGAGCCTGGCTTATTTGAGTGGACGAAATGGGTTGCCGGGAACACGTTACCTGCGTGGATACCTCCGTCCGAGTTAGCTGCAGCCAACCTGAGTGTTGATACAACCTACAGGTAACCCTTGGAAACCGCTACGTCCTGAGGCCAGTGTGGAAATACTTTCAACACCATCACCAGGCCAAGTTCAGGAAGGAGATGAAGGGACAGACACCAGCTATGGGCAGTTGTCCATGTTGGTGGAAATCAAGCTATGTAATTTGGGAAACCAAAACTGGAGAAAATCCAGCATTCCCATGTATTTGGCATTAATGTGAATTAGATAACCAACCCCCAACCCACTGTGTTGGATTTTCCTGGCTTTTACTATATCCAGTTCAGTGTAATAATAAAACCATTTTATCTTCCAAGAATAAGCACCTGCTAAGGATAATGCAGTTGAGAAGCTTGCCAGGAGATGAGGAAGATGACAATGTCTTGCTTTGGATTTCCACTTTTGATTTCTTAAAGCAATTTTAATTCTCTTTATTGTCTTCATTTATTATTGCTATAACCCTAAAATGCAGGCAAGCCATTTTTATATAGGATAGAGTTCAAGTGGCTTGCCCAAAGTTATACATACATTGAGTGACCACACATCATAATAATAATGGCTAACTTTCATTGGTCACTTTCTGAATGTTCTGCGTGTCAAGCATGGTATTAATATAATGTGCTTTGCAGTGGTCTCCTTCCTATTCCTTTGCTTTTTCAATTAGACCCACCTGTCTGTGCTGAGATTTTAAAAAGTGGTGGTAGATTGTTCACAGGTGAATAATCCACAGGTATGCATAATTAAGAATTGTCCACTAATAATATAATTATACTAGCTATCAAAACTCCACTCAGGCACTTGTAAAATCTCTTTGAGGAGGAACAGATAGTCACAACTATTATAGTGGGGAATTAAGTTCATATTTCTTAGGGCAGAATTTAGAACAAGTGGCCAATATAAGCAGAACTGACTTCCTTGTGATGCTGTTGACCTTTTATTTCACATATCTACCCAAACCGCATATGAAGCTGCATGCATTTCTGACTAAGGTAGGAGAGAATATCTTTTTTTCCATGCTCATTTTTTTGCTCTGCAAATAAGACCTCAGATAACCCCACTAATTCATATTGTGTGTTATTTTTTTCTTATCTTAAAGGAATTAGCATTCCTCAAAAATAAAATTAAATGAATCAAAAAGATCCCCTACTAAAACATGTCACATTTTGTTCTGTCCCTTCTATGGCCATGATTTTTCTGTTCTTTATGGGGAAAATAGCAATAAATTGTCCCCATGTCGACAGACATCATCCTTCTGGCCCGGATAGAGTGGGAGTTGCTGCCAACATCAATAAAGTGACTTTCATCACTTAACACCAGCCCCACCCAGGCCAACTTGGGCCAACTGTGTCTGTAGCTCCCCGCTTAGGTGCGTTCTGCACTGCTTCCCAGGCTGACTTACAAAGGTCTCCAGATGATTCCAGTCAAGCCTTGCAGTGTGCACAGACTCACACCCACCAGCAGTGCAAGCAGAAAGCTACATGCTGAGCCTGGACGTCAGGACCCAGGCCTTAGTCCAGATTTTCGTTTCCTTTCCAGCGAATCAACCATTAACTATGCAATATTTGGTGAGGGATTTGGGGGAGGAGATGAAGCCTCTAATTCTATAAATTAACTGAGAAAGCCAAAGTTGAAGCATGCGAGAGGGACAGCCCTAGAGTTTAACTCCCTATGAAATTAATGATGCCAAATGAACAGGGCTTTTGAAGCAAGTAAGTGGCGCCCAAAGGATTGAAGACACGTGGTGCCAGGCAGAAGGGCAAGCCCTGAGAGGTAGGGTAGTGTGAGTCAGGCAAACCCTGCTTAAAAAGCCTTACGGCAGGGGTGGACAGAGAACAGGACAGAGGCGGGACAGGAAGCCAAGTTAGGGAAACTAACCAGCCTGGTGACTAATACGTAAGCATCACCCACAGCAAGACCAGCCTAGGGTCTTGGAGAGTCTTCAGCCGGGGGTGAAGAGCAGCCTCAGTCTTGGGGAGCTGGGCCAGAAGGAGCAAGATAGAAAAAGCAAAATACAGACCAACTGGGCAAGGCTTCAGAATAGGTCCCTGACTGGGCAGAGAGGGGACCGGGCGGGGGGCATGGAACTGGAACAGTAGAGGGAGAATGAATCAGACTTTGGTGTGAAGCTCAAGGCAGAGGCCTGAGCAACAGCCTGGCCCAAAGCAGGTTGGGGAACAGAGAGTGCACCAGGGAGGACACTGTTCTGGGGGTGCCACCTGAGAACCCAGGACACTGGCTTCCAGGTCTGGTGGGCACTGGGAAGCCCACCTGACTCTGAGGGCAGTACAAGGGCCCTGTGGATTGGCTAGCAGCATGACAAGTCCTGCTAATGGAGGCAGGAAAGCTTTGACTCTGCCTCATGCCCACGAGGGCCAGTCAGACACTGGAGCTATTCAGAGGTTCAACTTCAAGGTGCTGGGAGAAGCCAAAGGCAAGAACCGATCAGCGGGAACCAGATCCCAGCATCTATCCCATTCTTCACCCACATAAATCTCACGCACTGCAGTGACTCCATGGGCCATACAGAGTGGCCTTTTGTCACTGAGCCTGGGAGCCTCCTGGGAGACCAGGTGACACAGTGGTGATGGAGCTGGATGAGAGGTGGGGATGGCGAGAGAAGGCAGGGGAAAGAGTTTGCTCCAGAACAGCGAGGTACAGCCCTGACAAGTGGTGGCTCACGTCTCTACCCACCCCCCAGGGTGCTGTGGGATTCACAAGGTTGTTTCCTGGGAGAAACGTGCATGCAGAGAGAACGTTAGAGAAGGGCAAGTTCTCCTTCAAACGGAACCGCATCCTCCCTGTCTGGACAGTAGGCCCCCGTGCGCAGAAGGGCAGCCTTAACAAGGACACAGGCAGGAGCTGTCCAGGGTGCGGGATAAGCTCACAGGTCAGATCTCAGACCCAGGCTCAGTTCCAGGCGCTGCGAGTTGCTCGTGGTGGGATCGCGGGCAAGTGAGCTGCAGCCTTTCGGAGCTTCCGTTCCGTCATCCATAAACTTGGGATTTGTGGAAGGGCCGCGGGGAGGATTACAGTGAAAGAATGCAGGTAGGACACTTGCACAGAGCCTGATACATGGCAACCTCTCGGTAAATATTTTAGCACTGATAGTAGCAATACTAATGTGTTATGATCAAGATGCCATGTGAATTCTCTGTAAGAACTCGCTGCCCACTCGGCCGTGCGCTAAACGCACAGAAATGAAAGACGAAATAAGAAAGCAGAAAAGTGAAACGACGTAGTTGTAATTAAAAAAAAACAGGAGAGGCCGGGCACGGTGGCTCACGCCTGTAATCCTAGCACTCTGGGAGGCCGAGGCGGGCGGATTGCTCGAGGTCAGGAGTTGGAGACCAGCCTGAGCAAGAGCGAGACCCCGTCTCTACTATAAATAGAAAGAAATTAATTGGCCAACTAATATATATAGAAAAAACTAGCCAGGCATGGTGGCGCAGCCTGTAATCCCAGCTACTTGGGAGGCTGAGGCAGGAGGATCCCTTGAGCCCAGGAGTTTGAGGTTGCTGTGAGCTAGGCTGACGCCACAGCACTCACTCTAGCCTGGGCAACAAAGCGAGACTCTGTCTCAAAAAAAAAAAAACAAAAAACAAAAAAAAAAAAACAGGAGAAACATCTCGTGGACCAGAAACCACAAAGAAACTAAATGGTGAAAGAGGGTAGGAGCAGGCTGGGCCCCATGAGCATTGGTGACCGGGTTTGAAGACATGCAGGGTCACCAGGACGGGAGGCCCCACTTTGATCGTCCTCTTAAGTGCCCTTGTAGATTGTGTCATAATTATCGTTTACATCAGTAGCTTACTTAGCCCTTCCACATGCAGACAGCTCCTCAAGCACAGAAACTGGGCCCTCCATCTTATGTCCCCTGGGATTCTCCTAGTGCCAGGTGTATTTTGTGTTCAAAATAAGAGAGAAAGAAAAGGAAAAGACTGGTGAAAATTGTCTGGACGTGGGGGCTCACGCCTGTAATCCTAGCACTCTGGGAGGCAGAGGCAGGGGGATCCCTTAAGGTCAGGAGTTTGAGACCAGCCTGAGTAAGAGGGAGACCCCGGCTCTATTGAAAAAAAAATTTTTTTAAAAAGACTCGTGAAAATTGTGTAAGCTCACAAATCAGATGGACTTAATGTCTGTTTTTAAAACCTATGCTCAGCCGGGCGTGGTGGCTCACCCCTGTAATCCTAGCACTCTGGGAGGTCGAGGTGAGTGGATCACTCAAGGTCAGGAATTCGAGACCAGCCTGAGCAAGAGTGAGACCCCCATCTCTACTAAAAATAGAAAGAAATTAATTGGCCAACTAAAAATATATAGAAAAAATTAGCCAGGCATGGTGGCGCATGCCTGTAATCCCAGCTACTTGGGAGGCTGAGGCAAGAGGATTGCTCGAGCCCAGGAGTTTGAGGTTGCTATGAGCTAGGCTGGTGCCACGGCACTCTAGCCTGGGCAACACAGTGAGACTATGTCTCAAGAAAAACCCAAAACTATCCTTGCATTTAGTGTGTAAGGCTCCTAATGAGAGACCTAGGAAATCCCTGCTGATCTAAGTAGGTAGAGAGGTCTAATCTCTGCTTTGCTTTCTCTTAGCTATGTGACTAGGACTGCCAATAAACTGCTATACGTTATCCTGTGGGTGAAACATGCACTGAATGTCTCATTTTTCAGCTAGACACTGTGACGCCCTACATACAGGCTTTGTTTCTGTATACGTCAATATAGTATTAACAGATATGTTAGAACTTTAGAAAGGTCTTGAAATAAATGTTTAGAGTGATATCCTTCTTTTCTCTAGAGCAAAATATTTTCATTTCCTTTGTTCATTTTTCTATTACAGACCTCACATTCCAGTCAGCAAATTAGTGGTTTCGGAATCCTATGACACTTATATCAGTAGAAGTTTCCAAGTAACAAAAGAAATAATAAGTGAATGTAAAAGTAAAGGTAGGTGGTAGTATCTTGGACTCCATGTTTAACTATGTGATCATTTTTCCATCATGCTTAATAAGCTATTCAAGATGTTTCAATTTGCTTTGGCAAACTTGCTTAATAGGAAAGAAATATATTTCCAGACTCTCTTCCGGATACTTTCACATTGAATTTGTAATATTCTCTGAGTACCTAAAATGGTAGATATTTCAGAAGAATACACCAGACTTAGGCGTTGTATTTAATAACATAGAGTCTGCATTACAGCTATTCATTGGCACCCTATGAAGGAGGTTTCCTCTTTCAATTTCCAAAAGTTCTCCAGCATACCACTGTCTTTCCTATAATTAATGCAGGAGCACAGACACCCACACACAAACACACCTACACAAATACACCTACTGTCCCTGCTATCACCAACGAAGAGCAGTGTTCTATACAGCTCAAGTCTTTTTGCTATTGAATTTCCTAAACCTTGAGCTCAAATATTTAATGATATGTATGACTGTAAGTTTTTTAGTCAAAAAGGCAGATTGCATAAGAGTATGCATGTTCTCAATATCCTTTTTTTTAAAGTTAAAATATTTAAATTCATAGGGCAAAGACGGAATTATACACATGACCGTATTAACAGTAGATAGCCGTGGGCAACATAATTATGGATAATTCCCACCGTCCAATTATCACTCTTAAGACACTCACGACCGTAAAGGTACACAGCATGTTCTGTCGACGAGAAAGTTTCAAATTTTCACAATTCAACAGTGGCAACATTCAAACCTATATTAGAAGGGGTGGCACAGAGAGCCCTGTGAACATAGAATAGGTCTGATTTCGATTGTGGTGGTGGTCACACAAATCTACACGTGATAGAATTGCATAGAACTGCATACTCACATGTACACAAAGGAGTGCTTGTACATCTGTTGAAATCCGAATAAGCTGTGTGTGTTGTACAGTGTCTGTTCCCTAGGTTTGATAATATGTCATAGTTATGCAAAATGTTACGGGGGGGGGGGGGGGTGTGAAGGGTGCATGCCACCTCCCTGGTGTGTGTGTGTGTGTGTGTGTAACCTCACATAAATTTATAATTATTTTAAGATAAAAAGCTTTTTTAAACAAACATTAGGCTGCCTTAACAATAACAAAGCATTTTCAAAATACTGTTTGGGCAAGTTGTCTTCTTGTGTATGTTCGCCCGTCTCCACAGCACTTAACTTCCAGTATTTATTTCATATGTCTTTATAGAAACGATCTTCCCATTCCTTGCTTTCCCCCCCCAGGAAATAACATTCTGATTGTGGCCCACGCATCTTCCCTTGAGGCATGTACCTGCCAGCTTCAGGGCCTGTCACCTCAGAACTCCAAGGACTTTGTACAAATGGTCCGAAAGGTAATTCATTCTTGCGTTTATGGGGCCCGTGGTGCCTAGTAGTTTTATAACAGTTCAATGACTGGCTGGTAGCTAAGTTCTTTGAAGTACGTGTTTATGCTGAGCTGGGAAGATTCATTTATTGATTCACTCAATCAAGATGTATTGAGTGGTACTCTGTGTAAGGCACCTTTATTAGACCTTATATAACAGACAAAAATGTTTTAGAGCTAGTTCCAGCTTCTAAGAGCTAAAATTTAGGGAGCAGCTAAGAATTATAAGCAAATTGCCTGAATTTCCCTGAGGGACCTTGTATTGGATAAACAGAGGTGAGTCCAAAACAGAGCCATCTGAAGGATTAGCCCGAGGTAGGTAGGTAGGCAGCCCAAGGATTGTAGCAGTTTAAAATGATCAGGCTGAAAGGCAAAGCCAGGAACAAGGGAGCAAGACAGAAAACCCTTGAGGCTGACCTACACATCTGGACTCTTCCATTCGTGCCTGTTGACGCTTTCTGGTCAGCTGCCGCCCACACACTTCCCTTCAGGCAAGTTAGGTACTTCCTTTCTCTGTCACCAGGGAATCTGGTTCAAACTCAATTGCAATTTTTTTCCTCATTATTAAAAAGCTTATTTATTCATCTGCCCATCCCATTAGCCTGGAAGCTGCCGGAGGGCAGAGATTTTTGTCTTGTTTATGGATGCAGCTCTGGACACACACACACAAATGCGTTTTGAAATTGCCATGACTACTGAAGTTAGAGAGGGCACAGCTTCTACTTTGAATGTTACAGATCCACATGGGAAAAAAAAAAGCAAGGTTAAAACATGCAAAGTTTTAAAAGTTGAATAATTTTTCCCAGTGTGTCCACATATAATTTTAGAAACCTTTGAGCTGCCCTTTTTTTTTTTTTTTTTTTTTTTTTTTTAAATTGAGACAGAGTCTGGCTCTGTTGCCCAGGCTAGAGTGCCGTGGCGTCAGCCTAGCTCACAGCAACCTCCAACTCCTGGGCCCAAGCAATCCACCTGCCTCAGCCTCCCGAGTAGCTGGGACTACAGGCATGTGCCACCATGCCCGGCTAATTTTTCTATTTTTAGGAAAGATGGGGTTTTGCTCTTGCTTGGTAGGCTGGTCTCAAACTACTGAGCTCAAGTGATCCTCCCGCCTCAGCCTCCCAGAGTGCTAGGATTATAGATGTGAGCCACCACGCCTGGCCTGAGCTACCTTTTTAACTTGACTTACAATTAGGAATTAGGAATTACCTCTTGACACCCTCACATTATATGTGTTTTGTTTTGTTTTGTTTTGGTTTTCATTTTCTTTTCTCCTACCCTATTAAGCGACAAAATTATAAAGAATTAATTGCACTAGGGGAGCTCGTCATTTAATCCATCCGTCTGATGAATGCTCTTGCAATGTAAACACTCCTCCCTCTAATATATCAGTTTTATCCATTTCATTTTTTTAATTGATCATTGAAGGGAACGCATTTCTACACATCCCCTGTTCATTCCTGACTATTATTCTTTAGGGCCACCTGAATATCTTTGTGTCTAGGCGAAAGTTAAAGAATTGAACCTCATCTTCTGTCTCCCCTTTCTTTACTACTCTTAACTCAGATCCCATACCTGGGATTTTGTTCCTGTGAAGAATTAGGAGAGACGGGAATATGGCAGCTGACAGATCCGCCCATCCTGCCCCTGACCCATGGACCAACTGGGGGCTTCAACTGGAGAGAGACCTTGCTCCAAGAATGAACCACAGGGGTGAATGAGAAGAAAAGGGCTTATGGAGATGTGTCTTTTTGTTGTGTTCAGTAACAGTGGGAAAATCTCCACCACACTCCAACCGGACAGCTCGGAATAATTTAGCATATTTCCTTTCATGCTTAAAGTGCTTATGATGAGACCATAAATGAGAAAAAGACTTGATTCAGAAGGAAAAAAAAATTGTTCTCTCTGGACTCTTGCCTAGCTAACAAGGCTTTGGAGAATCGTCTTCCTGAATCCAGGCACCTGCTGCAGCAGAGGACCTTTCTGCCTTCCACCTATGCACGGCTGAGAAGTCTCACTCCTCCCAAAGGGAGCGGCCGGCCCGCTGCAAGGGCTGCAAGAGGAAAGTGTATGCACAGAATCCCACCGGGGGAGCACTGAGCTGCCAGTTTGGGGATGGAATTTTCTTTTGAACTCCATTTTCCAGTTAGGCAGAGCCAAGCTGAGGAATCCTTTAAAGGTTATCAGAATACATGCCCTGAAGAGAGTTGTTCTTAAGTTAAACATCAAATTCCACCCTCAGTCGACCCCGTACACCAGTGTCACTGGCTCAAGACACCTGCTTGAGGATGCTAACATTTGCCTTGGTACCGCCACATTTTCTCTACAGCGGCTGGCCCTTCTTGCTACAGCCTGTCCCCTTTGCTTCTGTCTGTGAAATGGGGAGACAAAGCACTTTTGGATACTCAGGAGGAAGATAAGATAAAGGTGTGAAGTATTCAATCATAGACGCAGAGAACTTGCAAAACATAAAGTGACTTGGAATTACCCGTATTGTAGCCTAATGAGCCACTGCACTTCTAAATCACCATTATTTGTTTGCCTTTGCCCCTAGACTCTAGACTACGTTAACTAGTTAAGGATTTTGACCTTTTGAAGGGATGTATATTAGATACATTACTTGAGTTAGCAAGAAGCTCATTCTGTGCAATATGGACATCTTTACAAACCATTTCAAGGGGCAGGTTGTTGGACACTTACAGTACCTGTCAAACACAACAGAACATCCACAAATGCATCAGTTATACCAGGGATATATAATGAAGTCAGGGAACTAATTTAAATGCTGACAGTCACGACTGCACTGCTACTTGTGCTATTGGTTTTTGTTTGTTTTTCTATGGTAATTTAAAATATATAGGTAGGGCTATTTAGAACATTTGAAAAGCCACATCCTGTGGTTTCTCAATACACCTACTTCCTGCATTTAGAGGGAGTTTATTTAAAAGAAAAATAAATGACAATCAAACCAATACAGCAGTTATCAACGTCCATTTAATTGTGTGACTGGTAGACTATTAATGGCCACAGACAAAGGTCTGGTATGGTATAGTTCACTCTGTAGAATATGTGTGCAAAGTGAAATCACAGCCATTTAGAGAGAACATTAGTTAGTGTAAAACAGATCTATATATGTTGTAGCAACATGGAATAAATTTCAAAACCCAGATGCATAAAACATGGTATGTAAAAATAGATCTATGCTTGTATTTAAAACTGGAATTTGATGGGCCCCTGGACAGAAGAGGAAGTGAAAAGATGCTGGCTGTATATGTTAATCAGCAAAAGGAGTATGGATGTATTTTTTTAAGTCACTTAGAGGGAAATATGTCATGAATTTTACATTTTAAGACACAGATCATGGTTTCTTTTAACATTGCACAAACAAGTGACCCAGCTTCTGGGTATGGAAATACCCCTGTGCTGACATGTTTATATAAATCTTTTAGCTTTAAAATGTTTTTTTTGGGGGGGGAAGATTACTCCCATTAAAGATCTTAAGTGAAAAGTCACATTACAGCTAATGTAATGTCGATACCATTCATTCTTCTGGTATTTGAAATGAAGCAAATCCACTGTTTAATTAGATCTATTATCTTTATTAGGTACATAGCAAATTTTTGTGGGCTCTGAGTGCTTGGAATAATGCTTGAACACCTCACATCAGATCTCCTTGAAACTGTAGCCATGTGTTCTTGGCAGCATCAGTACTTGCAGAAAATACAGCCCAGAACTGGCTCTCGGCTCCTTCTCTCGCAGTTGTCTTAGTGCTGTGATGATCTGATAAATCGGTTTCACTGAGCTACAATTCCTGTCCTTAGTCCAATATGGACACGGCCTTAGGCAATGGTCTATGTGAGCAAAAGGAGGCAGAGATCTGAAATAATATTCTGAATAATTAAGTGCAGGAAAGAGTTTATGCCTAGGCTTTAATTATCCAAATTACTTATCAAAATGGCCTGAATGATCAGAATTCCCATTAAATTCTCATGGCACATTTACCTATTTAAGAAACTAAACTTGGACTGCAACTGAGAAATTTTTTGGAAATCACATTGAATCTATGTATAACAGAGGAAACAGACAACTCTATTACCCGATTTTATATCATCCAAACGTACTAGGTTGATATTACAACCTGAAGTTGAGGCTGTTTTTTTTTTTTTTTTTTTTTTTTTAATCTAAGCCAATGCTTATTAGAATAAATGATGTGTGGGGAGTGGAGAGAGAAGGAAGGACAAGAAAGGAAGGGAATGCCAGTTTAGAATCAAATGGTTTCTGGTATCGAGAAATTTTTTTTTTTTAATGTAGAAAATTATCTGAAATAAACTAGGTGACATGAAATTACCTGGAGGATTTAATCTGGGATTGAAAGTCTGGAACAGTTTCCTACTTCAAAAGTATGCCACATCGATCTGCTAATGCTCCAGTATTATTATTCATAGATAGGACTCTGCTTTCCGTGATTTTAAAATGCCACATCCATTCCTCCTGGTCCTCCGTGGACTAGAATAATTGGCACATTTTAATGCATAAGCTGGGGGTTTCAGTTTCCCAGGCTCTCTTCACCATTGCTGCGTTGGTAGCTAGGAGCTTACTGCTTCACCCCAGTATGGAGTTCAGATTACAGTGTTCCCTGTCACATTCAGATTTTAGAATCTGAATGGCTGATTAAATGGCCATGTGATGGCTGAAAGAGGGGGTATTTTTCACCCTGTAGTGAAAGGCTTGGAGGAGTCTCTCCTTTTTATTTTACTTATACTTTAACCAAAGAATTATTTTAAAGTAAGCTTATATTTGAAAGATGATTTTGCAAAAAAATAAAATAAAAATAAAAACTATATCTTCTGGAATGATGTCAGTTTGTGATGATCATTGTTGATGACTTCCTTGTTAGTGGTATTTGGAGTGCATATAGATTGTCTTCCCATTGTGCCAACATTACCATAAATGTGTCTTTTCCACTCAACTAGCTGTATTCGTATTAAAATGAAGTCTCTTATTTCAATTACTTGGTGTCACTGGGAAAATTGAACAGCTACAGTAAGAGAAGTTCCTATCTTGTGGCCTTTGTGGAAAGGCTTCCCTGAGTGGGAAAACGAAGGCATTCCCCCGTAACCCAGGCACTCTGCAACCGCAGTGTTTAATTTAAAAGCAGTGATGAATTGCTCTTTTGAAATTACTCTAAGTAATGCAAGCGTTAGCATACAGATGAACCTCCGTTCCATTCTCACAGGCTTCCGCCAGTCAACTGTACCGAATCTGCACGAACTTAGATAATGAGGTGCAGGGTTATTTGCATTTAAATTGTAATCCAGCACACGTGTGAGAAAGAAGAGGCGCTAGTCTAACAAGGCTGCCTTGCGGGAGGGAGGAGTCTGGCAGAGGAGGAGGAGGGTGGGGAAAAGAGCAATTTAACATCTATTTAGGTTAATGTTCACTTTTCCAAAGGTGATGGGGGATATTTTGTTAGGTGATGGCAGAATGCTTTTCATTTTTAAACATAGGATTAAAATTGGATTCGCTTCTCTTTAATACTTCACCATATTGAATTTGCCTAGGAAAGCGATGAGCTATAATGAAAATTTGAAGGATGGGGGAATAAAAGATTATCTCTAATTGAAGAGGAAAACTTGACTTTTAAATATGTATAATATTAGGTATGGTGTATGAAGGTTTAAAAATATAGTGATGAGTAGTCAAACTTAATATACAATCAGTTCTCACAAATATGTTACACGGTACCACTTAGCTGCTATTACCCAAAAGTTGGGATTTTGGAGCTGTTCGACTGTTGGTGGACTCTGTACAGGATAGATACGGATAATGGGCAACGTTTACTGCTTCTTTGATTGCCACGCAAGATGGGAACGCCATTGCAAGGCATTTTGGTTATGCAGAGACCATTCTAAACCTGCTATTTTAAAGAGGTGTATCAGTTTCTTTCTCATTTATAAGGCTATTGTATGAATTATTTTTTCCTTTGTGATTCAGGTGTATTTATTTGACAAATGTTTGTAATTATGACAAAGAAAACCATACCTAACTGTATTGCCAAATTCCTTGTAAACTATCTGTGGCTTTTGTGCTTTTCTGGCTGAGAGCTCTCTCCTCTTGATACAGCTACGGCACCATTGTAATTAGTTCATTCCCTTTCAGTAACATCTCGTTTAAATCGTTCATAGATGATTGAATAAAGAGAAACTGTGTTCTTAGTTGACCTGGAGCAATCTCATGTTAAATTCTGAGTGGTCTCTTTTTTTGTTGTTGTTGTTTTGTTTTGGCTGTATCAGCATCAGAACTGAGTGGTCTCTCTTTTCTATCACGTTTTCAGATGTTACTTTGGTCATTATTATTTTGTAAACGCCCACTGAGAGTGTGATTCTGCTTCCAGAGGGTCCGAGGGGCGCCTGCTGCTGCTAGAAAGGGGAGGATGCTCTGGGGGTCTCTGGTCCCTCTGACCAGGTGTCAAGCCTCTGAAAACCCACCCATAAGAGGAAAAGCAAGCTCCAAAATGCTTCCACTGCCCTCTGCACAAACTGCAGGTGGCGCAAAATATCTTTCCTTCCACCTCTGAGGCCCCTATAACAAAAGACAGACTAACAAGAGAAAAGCATGCAAATTTATTCAGAGTTTACATGACGCAGGAGCCTTCATAAGGAAATGAAGACTTGGGAGAAAAAAAAGCTAAACCTGAATATTTTTATACAAAGTTTGATGAAGAATGGACAGTGTAGGGGTGAAGGGAAGACTTCCTTGCAGAATGTTCTCCGAAAAAACAATTCACAAAAGGCAGATTCATTGGAGGAATGGCGTACAATTTTACCTATTCCAATAGCGACTCAATTCAATAAGCCTCTTCATAGAAAGCCCAGGTGGTAGTTTTCCAGGTTTAAGATAATTGTTTCCCCTATAAGCAAGGGGTTTCTTGGAGAAGGTGCTGAGGAGGCAGTCCCCAAAAATTCACTCCCAGACTTAAGATAGCAAAGACACAGACAGTTGAGGATGGTATTTGTGCCTATGGTGCCTCCAATATCCCACAAATTTGTGGGGGGCCACCAGTCACAGACCAATTAATCTGTGACAGTGGGTAGGTCCTTCTAGGATTGGATTTTCCCGGGGCTAACCAAGCCACAAGGTTTGAGACCACAAAGCCCCGTAGGGATGGGACCTTTTGAGACAGACTCCCCTGCGAGCTTGACACGTTGAGAATGAAGAGTGCACTGCTTACGTGTCCTCAGACTTCCAGTCTTTTCAGACTGGCCACCTGGCATCACCCCAAAAAATCACACACAGACCAAGAGAGAGTGTTCCCACTTGGTCACAAGTCATGCTCTCGATGACACAAGACGAGACCTCACCAGGTTTTTATTGGGGGGGGGGGGACCCACAGCAAAATTTGCCTTAATAGATGACCATGTAGTCAGAACCATAAAACCAACTAGCCTGCAGGGCTGGCATGAACAGTGGGCTTACAGGTGTCTTAGGCCCATGTTCTACCCTGTGGTTCCCTTCTTTATGACAGAATGATACAGAAAGACAAAGACGAATGAAAACAACCAAAAAAAGATTTTCTGAAAGGAAAGGCATCAAACATTAATATTCATACCAAAAACTATACCAGAGTCGCTACACCCAGAACTAGTCACACATACTCTTTTCTCCCATTAACCAAGATTTTGGAGAAGAAAAAGAAATCATGATTTTATTTCCTGTCTACTTGGCCAGATTCCAGAGAGAGAAAGACTGGGAGTCCTGCTAGTAAGAAACTCTTACCCCGATGCTGGCAGGTCAGACTCCAGATTCCCTTGAGTGTGGCTCCCAGAACAGCAGAGCAGCTTTGGTGACCCAGCTCATGACCCCAAAACTGCAGGGGGCAAGGAAAAACTTCCCCTTCACACTCTGAAGTTTTGCTGAAAAATCAACTCATAAAAGGCAGATCAATTAGAGAAAAGGTGTGTGAAATTTATTAACGCACATGGAGGCATCACGGTGCTTCCCACCGCCCAATGGGATGCAGAAAAGTATACACCATCTCAAGGTTACAGAAGGGATGGGGGCTTGGAGCATGGCCCAAACCAGGTTATGGTGGAAAATTAGGTTCTAGTGGCAAGACAGGTTATAGGAGGGAGAGAAGATGAGGCTTGGCTAGCAGAGGTGGCCTTGTCATGTGGATGAAATCTCACAGGTAGCAGCCCTCAGGAAGAACAGATGGTAATTGTTTCTTTCAGACTTTTTTTGTTGTTGTTGTTCCTGCAATATATTTCTTTTTATTTATTAATACTTAGAAGAATACAATGTACCGTTTTATGGAGCTTTTTCTTAATAGCAGATAGAAGACATTTTGCATACAAATACAGGCAAGAAAAAAATTAACACGTGACTTTTCAAAGTAAGAACAAGGAATACACCAAATCTACAACTTGGAGTTGAGGGAATTTTTTTTTTCTTGAAATAGGTGCTTTCTTGGGCATGACATGGCCCGATAAAAGCTCTAGACTTTGCAGATTGCAGCGGCATGAAGCTATTTCCAACACAGTGGATGAAGATGGATCTGGGGTAGAAAGGTGGTCATGGCTTTCCTCTTATATAAAACAATTTTCTTCTTCTCAAAATATCTATGCTGCAAATAGACACCCTTGCCCCTCAACCCACCCAACCTATTCTAAAAGAATAGCAATTTCAAACTTTAAGCCTCCTTCTGGCAAGATCCCAGTTAAAGAGAACCCAAAGTTAAAATGTCTTGAAACTCCTAGTTGTTTTCTTTCTGAAAGCAGACACAAATTTAGTGCTTTTCTCATTTGCCCTTTTTACTGAATGAATAGATGTTTTATTACCCTTCATTTGATCAATATACTTGGGAAGGATGTTTATCGAAAGCCTATGTCACTGCCTCTGTAGAAGAATGAAGTTAATGTTTAGATGGTGGCACCTCTGCCTATACCTTTGAGCACATTCAGTTAGGCATTTGGTTCAACTTCTGACTTAACATCTCATTGATTCAGTTTAAACATGTTACTTAATTGCCAAATGTAGAGAAACCAAAAAAAAAATAAAAAAGATGAAAATACTATGTTTTTAGTCTTTCAGACTTTTGAAGGTGTCAGACCCTAAATTAGTCTTTCCTAGATCTGGACAAGAGAAGGCCTGGCTGCATCAGTGTAAATTCTCCGCAGACGCAAATGTCCCCACCAAAGACAGCTTTGCAGGGCTACATCTCCACTTTAGGACCACCAGGTTCACTGTCCCGCTGTGTAGTCACAGACCTGGACACCAAAACAGCAGGAGTTGCAGGGGAGAAAGTTTAATAATCACTGGGCAGCTGAATGAGGAGATGGGAAGAGACCCTCAAACCTGTCTCCCCAAAGAGTTCTGGACCCGGTTCTTAAGGATATTCTGGCAGGCAGGGGGCTAGGGAATTGGCACAACTGCCTGGCTAGGTCTGGAGGGATGAAATTGTAGGGATGTAGAAGCTGCATTCTTGCACTGAGTCAGTTTCTCAGCTGGGCGCAGGGTTGGCTGGTGTCAGGGGGCCCATTGCAATGTGGGGTCTGGAAAATATATAAGAAAACAGTCTTAGTTTTCCTAACATTGAAGATGTTATCCATAGTAGCAATTAAGGGAAGCTATAAGACCTTATGCCAAAAGGCTACATGACTCCTTAAGTATAAAAGTAAACAGCTATAAGAGAGTGGGTAATGGGGCAAGCACTGGTTAATGCTTAACTGTTTTTTTTTTTCAAGACTTCTGTCCTTGTTAAAATCTCAGTAACTTTATTTGAATTAATTTTATAAGGATGATTCCACCTCTGTCTGCTGGCTATCTGACAGCCATCTCAAAATATGTCAAAGAAATATATTTTAAGGTAAAACATTTTTATTGCCTTCAACAGTCATGGAGAAATACAATAGGGCAAAGAGTAAGAGCTCCTGGTAATAAACGGAGGGAAACTTAGCAGGCCTGTTTGTTCAGATTCTTCTCCGTGTCAGTCTGTCTTCAGAGATAAGGATGCTCCTTTCTTCTGGGTTTAGGGAGGTCACCTCTCTCATGAGGGTCTTGTGAAATGCTCAGGGGCAGGTCAGGGAATCCTTCCTGGGTTTCACAACCTGCTTCAAAGGAGAAGCGGTCAGAGTGACCTTCCTGCTCCTATTGTTTTCTCAAATTCCTTTATCTTACAATATTCCATATGCTGAGGTGCTACATTTTGGGGTAGCATGCCCTGAACCCCATCAGAGCTTTCATCCCTCACCACTAGCAGGTACACCAAGAATGATACACAGAGTAAGAATTTGGGTAAGAGAGAGGGTAAATGCAGCTCACACTAGGTGCTACGCCACTGGAAGCCCTAGCACCCAGCTTTTTAAACGATTATGTGTTAAGCTACTAGGATTTTAAAATAAGCCTTTGAATGCAAATTTGTGCCCAGGACATGAATGCAGATTTTCGTTGACACAACTGTCTACTGCTCTGGCAGGGTTTACTTCCTGAGCAAACATAACAGCTAATGTTCGAATCTGACAAAAGACCAGGCTATGTTTAGCCTTCTGGCTGGTTCCCAAACTCATTTTTCTGCCCTTTTGTGATGTATGTTAAGGCTATTTGCACATCCAGAGAAAACGAATCAGTATACTTTGCATTTGTTTAAGCTTAAATCAGCAAAATATCTGGGTATTTTCTTTTTTTAATTGTTTGAGGACCAAAAAACAATCTTCCTCCTAAAGAAACGGAATACTTCATTTTGCCAGAAATAAACATGTAAAACCCAGATAGCTTGCTCCTGCCATGAAAAGAGGGAGGGGCTTGAAGGGGAACGTAGTTAGGGAACCGGGAGGAAGATCTGAGGTGGTGAAAGGAAGGAAGGGCAGAAAATGGTAAATGGAAGAACCAGGTGGAGAGTTTACCAAAAAGGCTGATGAGGTTCTAGGTAGCAAAATTAAGGGGAGTTCGTTTCTCATGGGTGAAATATGATCCAAAAGAGAATAGAAAAGCTTTAAAAAATATATGAAGCTTGAATATCAGCTTTTAATTTAGCTGACTTCTGACCACAGAGCTCTTTAAAAAAAAAAAAAATCTGAGTATCTTATTATCAAGTTTTAGCTGGGTAAACAGAAAACATTCTTGTTTTTTTGGCTTTTCTTTCCCTGAAATTTGTAATTTAAAAGGAATGGTTTCTCAGGTAAGACTGGAAATGAGTTTACATTTCAAAAGGTACAGAGAAATAATGCAGGTTTTTAGAAGACCAGGATAACTAATGATCAAATTTCTCCTTTTGAGTAAAAGTTCCATTTTAGCTCAAATAAGAAGGCAGATATCAAACACACACACACACACATTTTTATCATGCTTTGATTATAAACCAAAGTTGTAACTAACGAATGTCTCAAGTTTAAACTAATAAGCCTTTTTATGGTTTGAACTAAGGTAGCCCTTTCGAGATTCAGACCACTCCCACAGGACAGCCAAAGAAAGAAAAGCTCGGCTAGTCACAAATGGGATATATTCCACATTTTTGTCCAGCAGTTTTCTTGGGGCTCCCAACCCTTTGGTTGGCTGGCTGTACATGAAGTTCTGATAACCTGAGTGCCCTTGATAGATAGAATATCAAAAAGAGAGAACAGTCAGCAAGCCAAAACAGGAAAACAAAAGTTGTCCCGGGGCAAAAAAGATAATTAACTAATGTCAAGAGTCATATAAATAGTTTACAAATCTTCTAAGGTTTTGTGACTCAAAACCAGTAAGACTTTTTATTGCTTCCTACCAAGAAATGCAAGAATTTTGTTCCATAGAGGGAGAATGCAGTCCCTCTTAAGATCTAAAGTTTATCCCAAAGATGGCCTAAAACAGCAAAGACCGTCATTGTTAACAAAGCAATGAAAGTTGAGACGATTAAGGCAAATGTTCTTGACAGCTGGCATGTTTGGACAAATAAACATTTTGGACTGGCTGGCCAAGTGGCCTAAGTAGCTGGACCCATTCTTTACACCCTCTAGGGTGGCTAAGACCAGAGAATAAATTCGCTGGTTATGAAGCCAAGCTTCTCAAGACACAAAAACGAGACCAAAGGAGAATATTATGATTTTCCTCCTTATGACAAACCTCACAAAAGACAGATAAAGAGAGAAAAGACCATCTCTGGGAGTCTCAAGATAAATGACCAATGACCGGATGACCTAAAACAAGTCCACAAGAGTCACAAATTCAAAGAACTAATGTTTATAATTTTTTCTCCTGTTATTTTAAATTCGGAAAAGAAGAAAAGACAAGTGGTGACTCTAACCATCCACTCAAGCAGACGCCACAGGTAGAGATCCAGGAGTCAGACTGGTAAGAACTCTTAAACCTCTTACTACCTTTGTCAGGCGCTAGGTTTCTCAACTATAGCTTCCAAAGGAGCAGAGTGGTTTTGGTATCCTGCTAGTTACACCAAATCTGTAGGAGCAAAGAAAATTTTCTTCCCCCTCTGAAAGATCTAGAGTCTGCTAAGCAAACTGACAATAGATTAACAGGAGAAAAGGCATATATGTTTGTTAACACACACATGGACACAGGAATCCCACAAACGTGAAACACAAAGGACCAGGTGCTTGAGGTTTAAATAGCATCTTAGTAGGGGAGAGGGAAATGGGGGAGGTAGGACATTTTGAGAGGTAATGAATGATTTGAAGGGAATTAAATGAACCCAAAGAGCAGACAATAGTTTATAAGTGATTCTCTTTGGAAGTTAAGTGGGACCAGCAAGTTATGGAAAGACAAGGAGCAGAATTGCACTGAGAACTAAGGTCTCATTAGGCAGATAAACTCTCTTAGGTAATCTCTTGGAGTTGCTCTTAGAAAAATAATTGTCAACTCTGTCTGGCATTGTAGAGACAACTTTTAATCTCTTCTCTTCTCTGGTGCTTAATCCTTCCTGATTATTTGATGAGATTTCTCAAAAAAAAAAAAAAAGTCTTAAGACATTTGCCTGTCTTTTGGAAGAAGCATTCCTCAGTCAGATAAGGGAAGTTCTAGAGAGAGCCCCTTTCTGCACTTGGGGAAGAGAGTAACAAGAGGTTAGAAAGTCTTTTGTTTCAAGGCAGCTTCTAAGGCCTTTCTATTTCCTTTAATTTAATAGTGTGCAGATGCCAAAGCACCATACTTTGGGGTATTGTTCTCTGAGCCCTAACAAGAAGGATGGTAAAAATGAATGTGCTGATTGAATTCTGTGATTTGTCTAAGAAGCTGCCTTAATGATTTACCACTTTCCCTTTGTATAACTCTTTCTAATTAAAAACAAAACAAAACACTTTCTCTTTTGATCTTCATAACAATTTCACAAGGTAAAGAGATCAGGTTTTATTAACTCATTATATGAAAGAAACTGAGTCTGTGGATTCATGGATCATTCTACAATATCTATTGAACACTACATTTCTGGCAGGGTGGCAGGCTAGAGTGGCAAATACGAAAGCAAGGCCCCTGCTGTCATGGAGCAGGGAGACAGAGTGAACACATAAGTAAACAAGATAATTACAGATTTTGATAGGTGCTGTTGAGGAAATAAATTGGGAAATAGGATAGGAAGCAACTTTGGGAGTGATATGGGGCAGGGGTACTATCTTAGACACGGTGGTCAGGAATGGTGTCCCTGAGCAGGTGGCAATTAAACTCTCATAGCTACGTACGATCTGGTCGTGACGAAGAACTAAGCGAGGAGGGTGTCAGGAAGTTACACGAGCAGAAACCCCAAAGTGGAAAGGAACTAGCTGGGTTAGAACAGTAGGGGTTGGGGAGCTAAAGCAGAGCGAGCATGGCAGAAAGTGGAGGAGGATGAGGCAGGGTAAGTGGGCGAACCCAAAGACCTAAGGTCTCATAGACCAGGGGTCCACAAACTACCACCCACAAGAATCTCACAAACAAGCAGGATCTGGCCCACAGCCTGTCTGTAGAGCTACAAGCTAAGAATGGTTTTTACATTTCTAAATGGTTGAAAAAGAAAACAAAAGGAGAATGTTATTTCATGACACATGATAATTATATTAAATTCAAGTTCCAATATCTATAAATAAAGTTTTATTGGAATACAGCCTTGTTCATTGATTTGCATATTGCCTATAGCTGCTTCCAGGATACAAAAGCGAAGTTGAGAAATAGAAATATTTTAAATATTTGCTACTTGGCTCTTTACAGAAAACGTTTGTTGTCCACATTATAGACTGTGGTGAAGCATTTGGATTTTATTTGAAGTCCACAGAGTCTGGCACAAAAACGAGTTGGCCTGGCATGACAATGAACAGATTGGTGGCATCCAGTGACTGGCAAACTCACAGCCAACATTTATCGAGCACTTGTATTTTTCAGACACTTTTCTAAGTATTTTATACATGTGCACATCTTTAATCTTCCTGACAATCCTATTTATTAGATACTATTAGCCCCAATTCATGAAAGAAGAAGTTGAGTCTTAGAAAGATCCGAGAATTCGCACACGGTCAGCAAATTTAAAGTGTGAAAGCTGAGATCTGAACCATGTCAGCCTAGTTCCAGAGCCTGGGCTGATAGTTTAAAACAGGTTTTGTTGTTGTTGTTGTTGAGACAGAGTCTCACTCTGTTGCCCGGGCTAGAGTGCCGTGGCATCAGCCTAGCTCACAGCAACCTCAAACTCCTGGGCTCAAGCGATCCTTCCGCCTCAGCCTCCCAAGTAGCTGGGACTACAGGCATGTATCACCATGCCCAGCTAATTTTTTCTATTTCTAGTTGTTTTGGCTAATTTATTTCTATTTATAGTAGAGATGGGCTCTCGCTCTTGCTCAGGCTGCTCTCGAACTCCTAAGCTCAAGCGATCCTCCTGTCTCAGCCTTCCAGAGTGCTAGGATTGCAGGCGTGAGCCACCGCACCCGGCCTAAAATAGTTTTTTAAAGAAGATTTCATGAAAATATTGCAGAAGGCTGAGGCACTTGGGGGATCCCTGGGTTCTTCAGAACACAGTGTGGAAACCACAGCTTTCATCCAATGCCCCCATCGCAGATGAAGGCACCAGGCTTGTCATTTATCCTGGCAGAGCTCTGCGAGCTGGAAGCTGAGGCTGCCCCTTGCTGTTCTGTGGTATATTCCCCCAAACCACGATTTCCTTCTGAAATCAGCTCTTACTTGGATTGTTTTCAGAGTGATCTATTTGGTTAGGTTAAGTAAGTCCCCACCCCCATGAAAGCCCAGGCTCACAGTGGTGGGATTCCTAGGCAGAAGTGGTCAGAAAAACAGCTTACTAGTCCTTTTCCCCGCCTGGGTGCCCACACCCATGTGCATCCCACTAAGCTCTGCTGCTCCTAGGAAACTTTTCTCTGAGTCAGTAATAACTAATTGCAAAGTAATAACTAACTGCAGCTCTGGCTTAGAAACTCCACGGTGACATTGGGTTTCCCAGCAGCCAGCAGAGAATCCGGACACAGGGTGTGAATTAGCTGAGAAACCTGCTGGGAGATGCCTTTTACCCTGGCCTTGGGGAAGACCAGGACTCCACACAGGGGCCATTAAAGGTCAAGAAGAAAGTGTAGGCCCCTCGTGTAATCGCCACAACAACAACAAAAAAACCCAGCAACTTCTACACATGAGGAAATCCCCTGTTTTCTGACCCTTAAAACTGTCGATCTTTAGTCTTTTTCAGGTTCCTCCTCCACTGACATCTCAGGTTGACCAAGGTGATGAAAAATAGGATGTTTGTTTATTTCTTTAGAAATCTGTCCCCACTCTGCCACCCCATCAAATGTTACTGTCTAGTAGTATTGAAACATAATATGAGGATTTTATAAAACGGGGATTAAAATGACAAATCGGCTATCAGTGATGACATACAAGGTGGTCAGCGGACACTTTCCCATTAGAAAATAGGTAGAAGGTCTCTCTCTGACCACTACACTCCAACCTCATCTTTTCTCTCCATCTGCTGAGCAGCCACAGGCTGCTTCCGTGGGGTGGTAGGAGTAGGAGGGACCGTGCAAACCAAAGTGCATGCATGTCATCCACACGTGACCTTACGGCATTTCCCCCATGGGCCGTTTTTGATCTCTGAGTCCAGCGGACTATTGTGACATTTGTCAAGGTTTTCAATCAGTTGAACAGCACACCCGTGGGTGAGTAAGACACACTCGCCATTGCCCAAAGTGCAATTTAAAGTAACTTCTTCTTTAATGCTCTGGAAAAATTATCAATCAAACATTTTTTTTAGATTCCAGAGCAAAAAGAGTAGCGTTTACATCTCAAATGGAGAACCCATTCCTTCTTCCATTCACTCACTCATTGGCAACCTATTCTGAGTGCTGTCCTGGGTCAGGTTCCCTGGGAAACAGGGGCTGAGAGAGAAATCTGTGCACAAAAGTTTATAGGTGAGTGTTCTTGGTGACAAGAAGGAAGCAAGATGGGGTAGAAAGGGCTGGGCTGGCCTGAGATGCAGTCACAACAAGGATCCCAGATGATCCTGGTCCCCTGGGGAGCTCCGGAGCTGGAGCCTGCCCCTTCAGAGATGCTCTTGCATCTTGAGGCACGGGGACAGGACCTTTAGACACCCTAATGGGTGCCCCATGGAAGAGGTGTGACCTTGGGTGAGCTGGTTTTTTCCCACTAGGGCAGCCCCCAGAGAGGGACCCAGCTGACATGCCCCATCCTTCCAAATGCTGGGGGACGCAGTGCTTCTGTGCCGAAGAGGGAATCTGGTGGCCCATCAGAAAATACACCCCAAGCGCCAACTAAGGACCGACATTTAACATTTAATTAACTCCCCCTGCTAACCTGAAATCTTCCCTTTGAATTAGATTATCACAAAAAGCGATTGTGGGAACACACCAGATCCCCTTTGAAGTTATTCTACAACCGATTCAATTTAATAAACAAATATTAAAAACTGTACTGTGGGAAATACCCCGCAGGCCCATCTACAGGTGAGTGGGTAAGCAAACTGTGTGGCATATTCCAGTAATGAAATACTCCTCAGCAACAAAGAGCAATGGATTCCTGACACGCACTACATCATGGAGGTCATTATAAATATTTATGCTGAACGAAAGAAGGCAAAGAAGAAAAGTACATACTGTATGATTCATATGAAACTCTAGAAAATGAAAACTGATGCCCAGGGATGGGAAGCAGATCAGAGGCTACTGGAGAGGGAAGGTGGGGAGGAGTGAGAGGGAGGGTTATGACAGGCAGGTGGAAATTTGGGAAGTGATGGATATCATCTTAGTACATTCAGGCTGCTATAACAAAACATTTTAGACTGGGTAATAAACAGATGGAATAATATATTGCTTATAGCTCTGGAGGCTGGGAAGTCCAAGATCAAGGCACCAGCAGATTTGACACCTGGTAAGGACCCTTTCCTCATAGATGGTGTCTTTCTGCTGTGTCCTCACATGGTAGAAGGGCAGGGACTAACAAGCTCCCTCCAGCCACTTTTATAAGGGCACAAATCCCATTCACGAGGGCAGAAGCCTCATGACCTAATCACCTGCCACAGGCCCTATCTCTTAATACTATCCCATTGAGGACTAAGCTTCAACATATGAATTTTGGGAAGACACAAATATTCAGATCATAGCACATATGTTCGCTATCTTGTTTGTGATGATGATTTCATGGGTATATGCATATGACAAAATTTATCACATCAAACACTGTATTTATTTTTTAAAGACAAAGTCTCACTATGTTACCCAGGCTGGTCTCAAACTCCTGGCCTCAAGCAATCCTCCCACCTCAGCTTCCCAAAGTTGCCGGGATTATAAGTGTGAGCCGCCACGCCTGGCCAATAAAGATACTTAAAATCAACTATACTATAAAAAGGTCTGTGCCAGGCCTTGGAACTACTAGAGAAATATGAAGCAAACTCTGCTTCCCGAGAGCTCAGAATCTAGCAAGGGAAACAAATGGATATTCAACTAAATATAATATAAATTAGAATAAAAACTAATATAATAAAAAGAAAGAAACTATTATAGGAGCAAAGAAAAGGAGGGAATTGATTTTTCTGGAAGCATAGAGGATAGTGACAGCTAACTTTTTTATGTTATTTACCATGTACTAGACACTAAATATATTAGATCCTTTAGTATTCACAACTACCACATGAGTGGGTGCTGTCATTATGCCCATTTAACAGGTGAGAAAACTAAGACTTTGAATTCAGAGAGACTGGTTCTAAAGTCCATGCTCTTGATCAGTAGTTACTGCTCCTCTGCGAGAAGTGCCACATTTGATCTGGGCCTTGGAAGATGGATCAAATCTTCCAGAGAAAAAAGGCCATTTTAGACAGAGAGAGCAGTGTGAACTATGATTATGAAAATGTACTGTATGCTGGAAAAATGACAATTTTCTATGGGTATATTTGGGGGAGTGGTGGACAAGGAGTTTGGAAATGTAGATTGGAGTGAGGGCGTGAATGGTCTTGAATGATTTACTAAAGAGTTTGGTCTATGATCTTCATGGAATAGGGAACCACTGAAAGTTTTTGAGCCGAAAAATAACATAATCAGGTTTGTGTCTTAGTAAGAGAATGGAAAGGAAAGAGACCTTACGCTCACTTGCCCCGGGTGTTATTAAGGGAGTAGGGGACAAGGCGCAAACATAAAGCATCACTCCAAAGTAAAGACAAGACATTAGCAGGAAAATCAAATGCTTAGACACCCATCATGCCTTAAATATAAAAATTAGAAGTCCCTGGAAGGAATCTCATGGACAAAGGGGGGAAAAAGATATGTATGTATATGTGTGTGTATATATGCATGTGTGTATATACGTATATGTAATGTATGTATATATGTGTGTGTACACACACACACACACACACACGCACTTAAAAATCTTGGGCTGTAGGCCGGGCGAGGTGGCTCACGCCTGTAATCCTAGCACTCTGGGAGGCCGAGGCGGGTGGATTGCTCGAGGTCAGGAGTTCAAAACCAGCCTGAGCAAGAGCAAGACCCCGTCTCTACTATAAATAGAAAGAAATTAATTGGCCAACTAATACATATAGAAAAAATTAGCCGGGCATGGTGGCACATGCCTGTAGTCCCAGCTACTCGGGAGGCTGAGGCAGGAGGAGCGCTTGAGCCCAGGAGTTTGAGGTTGCTGTGAGCCAGGCTGACGCCACAGCACTCACTCTAGCCTGGGCAACAAAGCGAGAGTCTGTCTCAAAAAAAAAAAAAAAAAAAAAATCTTGGGCTGTATTCTCAGTTTTACCACTGACTCACAATATCACTTGAGGCAAATTTTTTTTTTTTTTTTTATAGTAGAGACGGGGTCTCGCTCTTGCTCAGGCTGGTTTTGAACTCCCGACCTCGAGCAATCCGCCCGCCTCGGCCTCCCAGAGAGCTAGGATTACAGGCGTGAGCCACCGCGCCCGGCCTTGAGGCAAATTTTTTAATTCTTCATTTTTAATTCTTCATTTTTCAAAAGGGACGATGCAGTTTACTCATTCTTTGCCTTATGATCCCTGGACAGCTTGTTAAGCACACAGGTGGCTCCCATTCCAGAAAGAATTTGGCTTAATCTACCCGGGTGGACCCTGGTAATCTGTGTGTCTTAGCTAAAGGCATTCATGTCATTGTACAATTTGAGAGAGATTATATCCTGCTAAGCTCTCTAAGGTAGCCCTACTTTCTCTCCTCTCTTTTCTTTTCATTCTCTTTCTACCTGTTAAGCTAGATAAAACATTTGAAAGATACTTCTGATGAGTAAGGTTTTCCCTACCCAAACTGTCAACAAATCTACAGAATATTAAAACTAATTTCAATTAGAACCCATAAGTAGTATTTTCTTTTTTTTTTATTTTTTTATTTTTTTATTTTATTATTTTTTTTTTTTTATTTTTCTGTTCTTAGTTTATGTACCCGTATTTTCTTTATAATTTTCCAAACATTGCGGACTGAACTCTATCTTCTAAACATAAGTCTAGTAGTATTATATTTTGCTATATGTGTCCCTGGAAAAATGAAATAAAGTCTATCTCAATTTGCCCAATTAATGAAAAAATTAAACACCGAAGTTATTCATTTGAATATTATTTCCCCCCAAAATCATATTCTCCTAAAAGACAAAGAATTTATATTTCATATCTGACCATGTCTTAGGACAGTGCATAGTAGATGCTGGATAGGTGGAGAGGTATGAGTGGATGGATGGAAGGAAGGATAAATGAATGGATGGATGAACAGGTGAGTAGGTGGATGGATGGATGGATGGATGGATGGATGGATGGATGGATGAACAGGTGAGTAGGTGGATGGATGGATGGGTAGATAGATATACAGATTTCAAGAATGAGTAAATATGTGAATGAATAAATTCATCCCCTGGTAACCATTCGAAATTGTTACCAGAGTTAAAATATAAAATATTCCCAAGAGTTGAGCAAAATTGTCTAATTATAATTATCCAGTAAACTAGAAAAGTAAAAATAAGGGTGACCTCATTGCACGGGGACATTTTAGTTTCCCTCCCACCCTTCCTCTCCCCCAAAGCTTTGCAGCCAGTCAACTTACCAGCACTACCCACTTGTGGTAGAACAATTTTTGCCACTAACACATCACTCACACTTCTCCACAATCAAGATGTCACTTGTGGTCCCTGAAATGTTCCAGCAGGAGGTGTTTTGGGGGCAGCTATGTAAAAGGGGGCTCCCAGACAGATGGAGGAGTTGATATACGGGAGGTCACAAAGCTACTGCCTCTCTCCCTTCAAAAGAAACTTCACAGCTCCATTTATTTCAGTACCTGGAGGAAGTCGACGAAGTGCTCGAAGTGCTACAGCGGTACAGTGCAATATGTGGTGGAGAGTTTTCAGTTTGCTGGCTTGGTTCCCCTTGCAAGGTAAGGACTTAGAGTGGATGTTTTTATGTTGCTCAGCTGACCTAATGTTTTGCCAGTTTTACCCAGCAGTCAGTCAACCGCATTTGCAGAGGATCCAGGTAACAACCAGGTAACTTTGCTAACACTTTTCAAGCCATGCTCAAATCACACATCTGAAGGACGTTGCCTCCTTTATGTAATCTCTTGTTCAGATCAGAAAGGATCATTATAATGTGTGTCTCTGTGGAATCTATGTTATAACAAAATGTAACAAGCTTATTAGGCTCTGTCTTTTAAGGATATACCAGTTGAAAGAGTGTCAGTTTTGGATTTAAAAATTTCCTTGCTGTATAAATCTTAGGCAAATCATTTAATTTCTCTGGAACTATTTCTAAATCTTCAAACCAAGATGATAGAAACATTTGATCTACCCAACTCCCTGGATTGTTATAAGGATCAAATTTCAAACGTGAAAATTGGAAACGTGAAAATTCACTTTGCAAATGGTAAAACGCTATACAACTCTTTATTCAAAGTTCAGAGATAATAATGAGACCAATGAAAACTTGGCACTTATTTTTAAAGAGCCAGTTATACTTTATATTTTACTATAATTTTCAAATTTTGTTTTTGATGCTTAATTCTAATGTAGCATTATGAAAATTAAAGAAAGATGCAGTTAGTGCAGGTGAAATACTTTGTACCCCAAAGTGGTGGCAGGTGTGTAGGAAAATGGCTCCTGGGGTCCCTAAGTCTCTGATTGCAACTTGTCTCACATTCATGCAAAGGAAATCACTCATAACTCCCGTGCTTGCTTGCTTTTTGTGTGCCCATTTGTTTCCAAATATAGAATCTGTAGTTCTGTTTCATGAAATGCACCTATCCTTCTAATTCTGCATTCACTGCAGAACAGCATCTGAAGGATGCTCTTTCTAAAATCTAGATTTCCTATTTTACATAGTACTTCATTTCTCTATTTTATACACTTTAATTAGTGCCTTCTTTTTTGGTCCCTGTACCCTGAGGCACTTAACAAGGATCCAATTTTGGTAATGAATAATATTAGTTTCTTCAATAAGTGGCTTAAAGAATAGCTAATACATTCAGAAAGAGTGCATTTAGATAGCTAAAATTAGAATGATTTCAATTATTCCAAAGTTAAAGCTTTTAACTGACCTTAACTTTTTCAAGCTTCTAGCTATTGCTTCCAAAAAGATACCTTCTAAAGATAAGTTTTTAAATAAGTAGCAAAAATCATGTCTTAAGTAAACCTAAGACAAGTCTTCTAAAATGTAAATTATTTAAATACTATTTATATATATGGAGAAAAATATTTTTTGTGCCATGCACAGTGCTGGGCACTTTTTGCTAATTACATTTCACCCTAGCAAAAATACTGAGGTAGGTGTTGACATCCCAATTTACAGATGAGAAAATTGAGGTTAAAATAAGTTAGGTAACCTGTCCCAGTTTTCATGGCTAGTAAATGGCTGGCAACCTGAGAAGCACATAGTAAAACTATTATCCATGAAATTTTCAATTAACCTGTGTGTGTGCACTGTGTATGTGTACTAGGTTGTGATGGAAAATGTGTTTCTTTTCTTTGTATGGCTTTATTTATTTATTTTTATTTCAATAGATTTAGGGGGTGCGAGTGGGTTTTGTTACATAGATGAATTGTATAGTGAAGTCAGGGCTTTTAGTGTACCCATCACCCGAACAGTGTACATTGTACCCAATAGGTAGTTTTTGATCCCTCCCCGTCCCCTTTCCCCAGCTCTGAAGTCCCTTATACCATGCTCTGTGACCATGTACACCCATTGGTCAGCTCCCACTTGTAAGTGAGTACATGTGGTATTTGTTTTTCCATTCCTGTACTTCACTTAGGATTATGGCTTCCAGTTGTAATCAAATTTCTGTGAAAGGCATTATTTTATTCGTTTTATGGCTGAGTAGTATTTCATGGTGTGTATGTGTATGTATGTATATGTGTGTGTGTGTGTGTGTATCTCACACAAAATGTGTTTCTTAATGTGACTTAAAAGTTTGAAAGCCACTTACTTGCACAATTTGGAAGACTGAATATTGAAAAATGCCAGTTTAAAAATTCATTCAAGGGACACCCAGAGGGCACCTACTCTCAGTGGCCCTTGAGCAATGATTGCTCACCTGACCTAAACTTGCTCAGGCCCAGCAGAGATCCAGATAGGAAAAGAGCTGACCACGTTGCTTTCTTGTCAACAAAAAGGCAGCAAATCATCAATTTTGACAAAGGTATAAATTCTCAGCTGATTTTAGAAAATTAAATTATGAAAAGATCACTGTGACTAGATCTACTGTGCAACTTCTATGGCTGTCAGAAATTATATTTTAAAAAAGTCCCATAATCTCAGAGCCTGCCCTCTTGTCAAAGCTACTTCTGGAATAAAGAGTCCCCAGGATAGGTAAGACAATAAGGAAGAATTTTCCAAAATTCATTCCATTTACCTACAGTATAGATAACAGAAATGTCAAATCCATCAGATTTTAAGCCCTCAAACATTTTGGTTAGTTAGTGGAGGGCAGGATGCAGAAAGCATAAGGGAAATTGCAAATTAAGTAGTTATTTTGATAACTTCTTTCGACCGGGAAAAAGTCATGTGTTTGATGACATGTTGTCGAGATAGCTTATTTAAGGCTATACTAAAAATAATTTAATTTTGACAAGTCTGACTGATTTTTACACCTACAATTGATTTTACACCTCTCTATTGATTCTATCTAAAAATAATAAAAATTCCTTTTTGTAATAATCTAAATTGAAGCACATTTTTGCTTAATACTTCACAACAGTCATGGAACTAGGGTTCTGGTTTGAGATATTAACTTGCTGAGTGTCTCTGGTTTTAATGTAGCTCTAGTCTTTATTATTCAATATAACAATTAAAAGCAAAGTTATCCTATTAAAATATTTATTCTTGAATATATACATTTACTAATTTTTATCTATTAATTCAACCAATATCTAAAATCTTACATTATGTTAAAATGAATGAATGGCAGACAACTTTTCCATGAGGAGTTTGTGATCTAGCCACAGAGACCCACTTGTAATCAAATAACTATAAAATAATGGGCTAAGTGCTATAATAGAAGCATATTCCAAGTATTTGGGAATTTACAGGAAAGTAGCGTAAGTCACTGAGGGGATAGGGAGGCTAAGGCCTGGTTGGGAACTTTTGACAAAAGTGTAATTCGAGTTGAGTGAAATTGAGTCTTGAGTCTTTAAGTTGAGTCATAAAGGATATAAGGAAGGCATTCTAGGTCAAGAGAACAGCATAGACAAAGGTAAAGTATCTTCTGGAGCCTGGAACTTCCTAGGAACAGCAGGTGACCAGGTGCATGGACTACCTGGAAGGGAGTGTCAGCAGACGACACTGGAGGAGAACACAGGAGTCAAGTCATCTGGAATTTTGGCCAGATTCTTACAGACAATGGGAGCAATAGCAAAGAGTTTAATGAAGGAAGAGATATGATCAAATTTACGTCTGTAAAATGTAATTCCAGAAGCAGATGAGGATGAATTAGAAGAAAGAGAGACTAGAAGGAAGTTATTGCAATGGTCCAGCAAAGAAAAGATGACAGCCTCCATTAAGGCAGCAATAGTAATGAAAAAAGAGGAAGAAATTGATTAAAGAGATGTTTTGGAGAGAGGAGTCCAGGGCACCTCTCCAATATCTGGTAGGCGGTGGTTGGTGATGACATTAACTAATATAAGGAAACACTGGACGGAGCAGGTGGCTTATCTATGTTAGACACTGGTAGAGCACAGGGGCAGTAGAGATAGTGAGTTTCTACAGGAGTTTCTACTGTGGAGTTTGGGGTCTTTGCAGGACAGACCTGCTCTCCTTCGGTTTTACATTTATCACATGCAAAAATAGGGCTATTAAGGCAATAAAAAGAAAGACTATTCTTTTTTCAGTCTACTATGATAACCTACAGTACAGGTAAAGATTATACATGGCAACTTCCAAAATCTTAGGAAAGAGCGAGTAACCTTAAGAATGGCAGTGGTTTTATCTACAGGTACTTTGGTAGGTGACTGACTGTGCCTGCTGCTTGCCCTTTTAGATGAGAGTCGGTCACATGGGCTTTGGTGTGAAGCTATCCCCTGACAGGACAAATATTAATAGTTCATGAGGTTAGGAGGATAGCAATGCTATTGAAGGTCACAGGCCCCATGGCCACATAGAAACCAGTCACAATCCATAGCCCCAAGCTCAGCTAGCGTTCTCATAACACATGGCCATGCATGGGTGGATGGATCCAGTCATGGAGATAATGACCAAGCCCAGAAGCCAATAATCGACTCAGTAAATGTGACCTGCCAGTAGGAAGTGGTGACCTCACACGCCGCAGTCATTCATTGTCAAGTTCTGTGTGCTCAGCATGTGTGCAGCCATGGAGGACTAATTTGCAATGCAAACTCTGAAGCCCAGACAGAGAGAACTAGCAAGCAGGCCTACAGCAGGCAGGGTCTAATAAGAAAGGTTAAAAGTGAATGAGCATATACACGTCTTAAGAGCCTATGGGGAGGAAGTGGTGAACACACCCTACTTCTCTGACAACCAAGGTGAAAGTCTGATCCCAAACTTAGGTGAAAAGAAAATTCAGAAGACAAGTTCCAATTTAGTTTCCAATGGCAAGGAGAAGATCGTGGAGAACTTTTCCTTAGAAAATGTACTATTTAAACTTAGGTGCATCATCCTCCTCTTCCACCTTTTAACAAGACCTAGAAACACTGAAAAAAAAATTTTAAGCACTACAGTTGGAGTGAGGCTGGGTGGGTTTGTGGCTTCTCACCAGGGCTATTCTTGCCTTTACAATAATTTCCTGTTTCTAAGCCAAACGTGGGGTCGACATGATAATACTGCAAGAAAAATAGGCCTGTAAAGCCAAAAGCAAGGCTTGGAGCAGAGCGGAGGAAACTACTCTTTTATGCCTCAAACACAGCCTTTTCCACGCGAAAGTCACGATCTCTAGCGTGGTCGGTCTGGTCATCACCCCGATTCTGAATTCTCAACAGCAAGAGCAGACATTAATCTTAGGAAATGCACAGTATTTTAGTCCATGATAAAAAAAAAAAACCATACTACATCTCATCACCATTTTTAAGTTACTGTAAGAGTTAAATGACTATTTAATTCGTAAGCATGCATCCTAAGAAAGAGACAAATGATATATACACCTTTAAAATGGGAGACATTTATTAGTAAACAGACTGCAGATAAATCTCACCACTCCCATCTTACCAAAGGCAGACTTTCTGTCTAGGCAATCATTTCACCAAACACAAAAACATGGGCAAAATATCTACGTGTCAGCTTCTAATTCCAAAGGATGAAATTAGGGCATGTTTCTTAGCACTAGTCTTTATTCTGTCATTTCTTCATTGTGTGACTAACTTACCTCCTGCTTCTCAGTATTCTTATTAACAACAGGAGAACAAAGATATCTGTGCATTGCCTGCATTATAGTGCCATCATGAGCACAGGCATTAAACCATTACTTTTCATGCTCACACTGTAGAAGTTTCTGTAAGGAATACATTTTAGAAAAATATAAAACATTCATTGCTCCCTAAACCTTTTTTTTTTTAAACTTAACTCTGTTTATGGGAAACAAGACAGTGCACGAGAACTAGAGAGTAAAGCAAGAATCAACATAGTGCAATGAAAGTCAGACAGTTCTAGATTAAAATCTTGACTCGGAAGCTGCTTATCCTCTGTGCTTGGATTTCCTCATCTGTAAAATGGGAATAATGATGCCTACTTTACGGAATTATTGGTTTTTGGCCTGAGTAACTGGGCTTACTGTTTGCTGGCGGTGAAGTCTAGGAGAAGAATGTGTTTAGGGGGAGAAAATCAAGAGTTTGCTTTGGATTTGCCAGAGTGAGATGCCTTTTAGACATGTAAGTGGAGTCATCAGCAAAGTGATGAGGCCAGATGAGAAGACCTGCAGGTGAGCATACACAGAGAGAAGAGATGCAGGATGTGACCTCCACTGTGTGGAGGGCACATTGAGAACCCAGGAATGCAGGCTAAGCAGCAGCAGCAGCCAGTGAGTTGGGAGAATAAAGACTGATATCTTGGGAACCTAGGAAAGACATTGCTTTCCATAAGAAGCGGGGAGTGATCAGCTATGGGGAAAGCACACAGTGGGTTGACTAAGATAAGGTCTGAGAATGGACCATTGGTTTGAACAACGTGAAGGTCTTTATCTACCTTGACAAAGAGCAGCTTCGGTGAAGTAGTGCGGTTGAAAACCTGACCAGGAAAGGAAGAGTGAAATGAGCAAGTATGGATAATTCTTTGGCAGAATTTTTCAATAAAAAAAGGGAAATAAGGTAGTAGCCAGAAGTGAATATGACATCAAGGAGTTTGGTTTTTTTAAATTATTATTTATTATTTATTTATTTATTTTTGAGACAGAGTCTCACTCTGTTGCCCAGGCTAGAGTGCCGTGGCGTCAGCCTAACTCACAGCAACCTCAAACTCCTGGGCTCAAGCAATCCTGCTGCCTCAGCCTCCCAAGTAGCTGGGACTACAGGCATGCGCCACCATGCCCGGATAATATTTTCTACATATATATTAGTTGGCCAATTAATTTCTTTCTATTTATAGTAGAGGCAAGGTCTCGCTCAGGCTGGTTTCGAACTCCTGACCTTGAGCAATCCGTCCCCCTCGGCCTCCCAGAGTGCTAGGATTACAGGCGTGAGCCACCATGCCTGGTCGTTTTTTTCTTTTTAATACGGGAGAGATAACACTATGTTTGTGTGTTGATGAGAATGATACAGTTAAAGAGGGAAAAAATGCTGACACAGAGGAGAGATGGGGCAACACAGGAGGGAAATCCTCAAGTAAACAGAATGGGATGGAATGTGGTGCCCAGGTGAGGAATATGACAGTCCATCTGCAGTGACATAAGGCAGGTGGCTTGTGCATGCTCTAAAAGCAAGCAGATTTGATTTGGTGGCAGGAGAAGGCAGAGGTTCTTTTTTTTTGAGCAGCACATTTTTTAGAGCAACACTGACACATATGCTAATAAATGATGTCACAAAAGCAAACAATTTATGTGATTAAGACAGGAAAGTGGACAGGAATTCTATAATTTTATTATTCCACAGAGTTCGTTCTTTTCTTTCTTTCTTTCTTTCTTTCCTTCCTTCCTTCCTTCCTTCCTTCCTTCCTTCCTTCCTTCCTTCCTTCCTTCCTTCCTTCCTTCCTTCCTTCCTTCCTTCCTTCCTTCCTTCCTTCCTTCCTTCCTTCTTCTTTCTTTCTTTCTTTCTTTCTTTCTTTCTTTCTTTCTTTCTTTCTTTCTTTCTTTCTTTCTTTCTTTCTTTCTTTCTTTCTTTCTTTCTCTTGCTCTGTTGCCCCGGGTAGAGTCCAATGGCATCAGTCTAGCTCACAGCAACCTCAAATTCCTGGGCTTAAGGGATCCTCCTGCCTCAGCCTCCTGAGTAGCTGGGACTATAGGCATGGGCCACCATGCCCGGCTATCTCTCTCCCCTCTTTCTCTCTCTCTTTTCCCCTCCATAAAATAATGACAGGGTGCCATGAACTGAGTGGCAAGATTAATTCAACCCTTGGTACCTAAGGTCCTAAATAAAAAGAACTCATTATCACTATCTAATCCTTAAAAGCCCTAATTCCCCTGAGCTGATCCAATAACAAGATGTTTACTGTGGCTGTAACTGCTGCTTCTTTTAATGTCTACTAGGACCCTGGAATGTGTAATACTGAATAGTCCTGTGACATCTGGGAAGGAGGTCCCTAGTGAGGAGCTGCAGAGCTACAAGGCTTTGTCTTTTGACACTTACCCTTTCAATTTTTCTTTTTAAAGCAAGAGTCAGTTCAGCTCTTCAAATAATTACTGGGCAATGCTTACCAAGTAATAGCAGTCCATGATGCTTACTATGTGCAAAGAACCTATTCTTATTCTTTATGTTATTTAATCATCTCAACCACTGTATAAATGAGTACTATTGTGTTCCCTGTTTCTATAGTAAGGAACTACAACACAGCTTGCCCAAGGTCATGCTGTTGGTAGTGAAGGGGCCAGGATTCCAACCAGGCGATCTGGCTTGAGTGTGTGTGCTTCAGCCATTGCATCACAGGCCACCCACGTTACAGATAGGGAAATGGGTATCACACAGCTCCTCCTTGCAGCAAGTTCAAGTTTCAGATGGTACAAAGCCTTGGGGACTAATGACAGATAAGAGAATCAAGAGCCAAATGTTCTCAGGAAGCTGAACCGTCAGCCCAAACCAACCAAATAAGACTGACCTAGAAAGAATGTGAAATATGAGCTTTGGTTCCAAAATGAAAAGCATCAATGCAGGATGAGGGACAAGTGAGGTGACCACAAGTCCTCTGAAAAAGATCTGGGTGTTTTGGTGACCACTTGCTCCCCATGAGCCTGGGGAGATGTTACAACTCAAGAGGGAAACGTTGGTCTTAATAGAAAAGGGGGTCCACAGGGTCCAGTGTAAGACAGGTGAATGTCCCCCTGTGCTCTGGCCGGCTTTGAGGACACCTGAGTCCCCTGTCCCAGGAAAACAGTAATATTTTTAGAAGGACATGGACAAACTACAGTCTATTCAGGTATGAAAGTTGGGAAGGGATGAAGAAATGATAATGAAACTAAAGGCCTGTCTTCTTTAATTATTTGACCATGCTATGGAAAAAATATTTATCTTCAGAGGACAGAAAGAACTAAGATCAAAAGGTAAAAGTAATAAAAAGACAGATTTTGGCTCCTCCTTGGCACCACCACCCATCCCACCATGACCCGTGCCCCATCTTCAGGGGCAGCTGACTTCAAGATTGGGGTCTCTATTTGCTCACTTTCCCCTCGTTACATTTTGGAGGCCCCTGCTGAGAGAATACTCAGTCCAGCTAAGGGCACAAGGGGTTGGATACAATGGGATGGCAGAATGGCTTTCACTGGAAGTCTTTGAAAATAAGATCGATACTTATCCTCCTGTTTCATGTGGTTCTTGCAGAAGCAGAGTGTCGGTTCCAAATATCTGGGGAGCATCCAGGGACTCTGGAATTTTAATTAGTCATTGCACTGCAACTGTGTTCTTTGGGAGTAGAATGATCAGAGAACTTGAGCCTGGGCTCCAGAGAATTGATGCATGAGTCCCACAGGAAATTCTGACTTCATTAGTGATGGGTGCAGCCTGGACATCAGGGTTTCTGAAAGCTCCCCAGGTGATTCTAATGTACTGCCAAGGTTGAGGACCTCTATCTAGTTCCCCTATCTACCTGATAAGGATGTCATAAGGATACCACAATAGGGATTACATGACTTCACAAATCTTTATTGCCAACAAAAATCCCTCAGAAGAAATTCCATTTTCATTCTCTATTAATATTATCATTATCACTCAACTATGGGTTAATTCTATAGATAAGAATATTTCCCAAAAAAAGAAAAAAGAATATTTCTGGCTGGGCGCAGTGGCTCACGTCTGTAATCCTAGCACTCTGGGAGTCCACGGCAGGCAGATTGCTCAAGGTCAGGAGTTCAAGACCAGTCTGAACAAGAGCGAGACCCCGTCTCTACTAAAATTAGGAAGAAATTAATTGGCCAACTAAAAATATATAGAAAAAATTATCCGGGCAAGGTGGCGCATGCCTGTATTCCCAGCTACTTGGGAGGCTGAGGCAGAAGGATTGCTTGAGCCCAGGAGTTGGAGGTTGCTGTGAGCTAGGATGATGCCATGGCACTCTAGCCTGGGCAACAAAGCGAGACTCTTGTCTCAAAAAAAAAAAAAAAAGGAATATTTCCAAATGACCACATCTAAGCAATATTCTAGCTTTATGCCTCAATGCTTTTTTGAAAACTCAAATCTCTTCTTGTTGTTATTCATTATAATATCAGCAGATGATATGGATATTTTCCCACTAGAACCCAAGTAAACTGTTTCCCATGAAAGTCAATCTGAATACAATACAATAATTCTGGGTTATAAGTATGGGAGGCTACATTGAAATTAATGACCTAGAAATGGAATAAATAAAAAAGTCAGCACCAATTAATTCCCAGAGCTCTCCAAAGCACTTTTCCTAATACTTGAAACTTATCACAAGGAAATACATTCCCTTCTGTTGTTTTTTTTTTTAAGGTTTAAGATGATGCAGTAAAACTTGTTACATTTGCTATTCGTAATTTATAACCCCATGGTATTCTTCCGTTTTTAAAAGTGTCTTATGCCTTCATTGATAGGAATTGTCTTTTCCTTAGGAAAAAAAACAACAACATTTTTTTTCAATTTCAAATTTGAAGAAATGATGAATGGCAATAAGTGTGCTAAATCAGCAGTAACGCCAGTTTATTTTTCCATTAATTTCCTTTTTGGGGAGATAAATTTGCAGCTGCTTAAAACCCATTGTCTATCATTCTCTGGGGGTTGTGATTCGGGGAAATTAGACTCTCATGTTTGCCTGGAGAAAGCGCCAGTGTGGAATATTGAATTGGAAGAGATCTTAGAACATCTTCCCTCTGGTGTAGAAGTGCTGACAGGGGGGCTTAGCTACTCCCCGGGAAGGGCAGCTCCATAATTCACGAGAGCACCACAAGTTATAACACTCTTTTTAAGAATCCTAGACACGCAACTTGTTTTTGGTGGTGCAACATGCCCATTTTGTAAACCAAGGCCGGAAGGGCTGAGTTTTCTGAGTCTCGCAGCTTAGACAGGCCGATGTAGTTATATGAGCATGGCCTTCGAAGTCCACAGCCCTTGGTGCAGATCCCAGCTCCGTGACCTCTGCGACCTTGAGCCTCTATTCCCCCGTCTGTAAAGTGAGCATGATAATTCTTCCTTTATAGGATTAGTTCGAAAATTAAATTAAATACAGGTGCTATGTCCTGGCACAGCTCCTGGCATCTGACAGAGCAAGCTCCCAGTACCTGTCGGACAGTTGTTCAACTTCCCCTTTCTTCCTGTCAAAACCCTACCCCTTCTCGCCAACCTAGTCCCGATGTCCCCTTCCCTTCTCGCCAACCTAGTCCCGATGTCCCCTTCCCTTCTTCATGAGGCGTCTTTACTGCGCCTACACACAGCGCTCACTTTTCTCCTTACATTTTTTGGTATTTGTTTATGTTTTGATTTCTAGAATAAATGTGTAATAAATGACTGAATGAACGAACGAGGTTGTGTTGGGACTAAATCTCTGCCACGTTGCAGGTGTGGCTCGGCCCCCCCAGCCTGACTGTCCCCCATTCTCTCCCTCCACAGAGGCCTTTCTGACTAACCACACGGAAACCATCACCGTGGAGGAAGGCCACACGCTCACTCTAAAGTGTGTCACTTCTCTGAGCAAGGCTGCCTCCCTCCAGTGGCTGACCCCTTCAGGATTCACCATTTTTTTAAATGAGCATGCGGGTAAGTGAAAGACAGAAAAAAAAAAAAAAATCGCCACCAGACCTCAACCTGAGGGATATTCCAGCCAGCCAGGCCGGTGGGACAGAAAGCCTGCATGAGTCACCGAAGGGCAGGCTCCGCCCACTTACTGTTACATGTGAATCACACCTCCGAAGCCTGTTGTGGTACACGGGGCTGCTTTTTAGGGGGCAGGAAGTCTGCAATGGAAACCCCCCCAGCATGGTTGTTAAAGGGGACTCAAATTACAAAGCACATTTCCATGTCCCCACCCCCTCATCACTTTTTGACTCTCAGCGACCATGACACAACCACAGCAAAATGACAGGCAGCCCACTGACTGTGACCCCTCTGTCCTCAGGCAGCCGACACCATCACCCCTCCTCTGGAGCCAGCTGCTTCATTTTCCGTCTGAGCAATCCAAAGTCACATGACAAAGCTCCCTTCCAGAAACCTCTTCTTCTCCTGTTGGTCTTAACGTAAAATCAAGATCTGTAAGCAGCACAAGATGACAGGTTGTGACCTCGGAAATGAGGGCAGTCATTCCTCTCTTCACAAACACACAGGAAATGACTTCAGGATGCCTGAGATGGAAAAGGACTCTTGACACATTGACTGCCACACTAGAAAAAAAATTTTTCCCTGGGGCCATGAAGCTTTATTATGAAAATAGAATTAAAACTTTGAAAACAGAACAATCCTTTTTAATTTAATGAAAAATTTCTTGCATTTAATTGTTTTCTGTGCATCAGTTATATGCAACTCATGTGGCACTAGAATCAGTATTTTTTTTTTTTTTTTTTTTGAGACAGAGTCTCACTCTGTTGCCCAGTCTAGAGTGCCATGGCATCAGCCCAGCTCACAGCAACCTCAAACTCCTGGGCTCAAGTGATCCTCCTGCCTCAGCCTCCCAAGTAGCTGGGACTACAGGCATGTGCCACCACGCCTGGCTAATTTTTTCTATATATTTTTAGTTGGCCAATTAATTTATTTCTATTTATAGTAGAGACGGGGTCTCACTCTTGCTCAGGCCGGTTTCATACTGCTGACCTTGAGCAATCCGCTGGCCTCGGCCTCCCAGAGTGCTAGGATTACAGGCGTGAGCCAACGCACCCGGCCTAGAATCAGTTTTTACACTGCATGCCACTTCAGTTGTATGTGACTCATGACACACTTATTGAATTTGTTTAGGAGAATTGAGTTTTCATATGCTTCCTGAGGACCCATGCTCAAAACTAGTGTGAGTTAAATACAACTCACATGGCAGTTAATGTCTTAAAAGTTTATTTATTTCATCTCTTTGACTTTGGGTATGATTTCACTAAACTTTTTCCTTCATAATGAGATAATTTGATATCTACATTTAATATTCCTAGCTGCCAAATAATTGGAAAACTCTCTAAAACAGCAAATTTCATTCTTATTTATAAAGAAGAGCCTCTAAAAATTTTTGATATGCTTTAAAAACATCATTAAATACTAACATGTTAAATATAAAATAATCAAATACATTATTTCAAACTAAATCGACTATTAATACTAGATTCTCATAAAATAAGAAGATATTAATTGTTCTGAGAGAAAAAAACTTAGAGATAATTCTGTTAAATAATGCTTTTGTTTTATTTTGCTTTGTTTTTGGTTTTGGTGAACTTGGAGCAGATGGACATTCTGAGATTTCTGCAGCAGAATGGCTTGATCTAGCTTGATAGTCCTCAACCTGGAATGATCTTGCCTTCCAGGGAATATGTGACAATGTCTGGAGATAGTTTGAAAGGGGCACAGTGCTTCTGGCATCTAGTGGGTAAACATCCTACAGTGCACAAGAAATCTCCCACAACAAAGAATTATTGATTCAAATGTTAACAGAGCAGAGGTTGAGAGCTCCTAAATTCTGGTTCATTTAATACCAGTGTCCCAGGATATACAACCATTGTTCCAGATGAGGAACACCTTCCTCGGTCAGCCCTTTAAGATTTAACTATCTCAGGCCTGTTTATGTTATAAATCTTAACAGTAAAAATCAAAGCCAACAAAAACACTAATTTCAGAAGCCTCCAATTTGCTAAGGGAACCTTGACCCCAGATGGAATTCCCAGGCCCATACACTGTTAAGAGGACCACTTGCTATTGGGTGGAACTTTCTGGAACTTTCTGGGGCTTGCTTTTTTGCCATTGGCTAAACATCTGGAAGAACTAAGTCATAATCTGTGAGAAATTTCAAATAATAACAAGACTTTTAATACCAAAAATAAAAAGCACCTATCTGGTACATTTATCAATGCCTTTATTTTCCATTCTACCCATACACTGTGACTGGTTGACTTCAAGTGAATCATATTTCAAAGATGTAAATCACCCTGGGGCATTTTTCATTAAAAAAAAAAAAGGTCTAAAATCTTCCTGCAACCAGAACCCTTTGCCAGCATAGCATTCTTAATTTCCTACGAGCACAAATAAACAATTTGTTAATTTTACAGACCTCACTATCAACATATTTTACTTCCTAAACTGACTTTGAGGGGAATCAACTGGGAAAACTAGAATTTGGAAGGCAGTGCAATCGAAGGCATGACATCTTTTCCCTTTAAAGTGCGAAAGTCAAAAGCTATTCCTGTGGGCGATCGATCTGTACTCATCTGATACATTTCCTCATGGCATCTCTATTTCCCTCTTGTGCAGCTTTTAAACATTCCAAATACCAGCTCCTTCATCACTCAGCCAGTCAGCTGTCCATCAGAGTCCCTAACGTGACCCTGCAAGATGAGGGCGTCTACAAGTGCCTGCGTTACAGCAACTCCGTGAGCACCAAGGAAGTCAAAGTGATGGTGCTAGGTAGGTAGCCCAGGAAGTAAATCCGGGATGGGTGCAATATAGTTATGAACACGACGTGACATTTTTAAATCTAACATATTAGTTTAAAAATGTTGCCTCCAACAAGGGGTTTCCTGGGGGCACCTCTGCCATCTTTCTTTCTTCCTTTCTTCCTTTCTTCCTTTCTTCCTTTCTTCCTTTCTTCCTTTCTTCCTTTCTTCCTTTCTTCCTTTCTTCCTTTCTTCCTTTCTTCCTTTCTTCCTTTCTTCCTTTCTTTCTTTCTTTCTTTCTTTCTTTCTTTCTTTCTTTCTTTCTTTTCTGAGACAGAGTCTCGCTTTGTTGCCCAGGCTAGAGCGAGTGCCATGGCGTCAGCCTAGCTCACAGCAACCTCAAACTCCTGGGCTCAAGCGATCCTCCTGCCTCAGCCTCCCGAGTAGCTGGGACTATAGGCATGCGCCACCATGCCCAGCTCATTTTTACTATATATATTAGTTGGCCAATTAATTTCTTTCTGTTTTTAGTAGAGACGGGGTCTTGCTCTTGCTCAGGTTGGTTTTGAACCCCTGACCTCGGGCAATCCGCAAGCCTCGGCCTCCCAAAGTGCTAGGATTACAATCGTGAGCCACCGCACCCAGCCTCTGCCATCTTTCATTGAAAGGAAACAGAAGAGAACAATTTGAGAAGCAAGCCCTAGATTGAACTGTGAACTTGTGAAATTTGGCTTTGGCATCACCTAACTTTTCTCTCTGGGAAACTAAATGGAAAGAGAATTGATATTTGATGAGCTGTGACTATGTGCCAGGCGCCAGGGAATCAAAGATGAGTTAGGCACACTCTGCCCGTAAGGAGTTTGCACACTCATTTAGGAAGCAAAACATGTATGTAAATGCAGGAGTGCCTCATGACAGCATATCCTAAGATAGGATGAATTACAGATGTAGCTGCACTGCCCGATTTGCTCACATCCTCTGCCAAAACAATTCCTCTCTTCTGCCAGGGGTGGGGAGTAGGGGGTGGGGGTTGGGGATAGGGGGTGGCAGTGGGAGGCGCCAATAGGAAGTGACAACCTCCTAATCATCTGGGACTCAGTTCTGTAGACAGCTCTTCCAGTATATGTCTTAATAGCTTTGCTTTTTTGTTTTTTGTAGCAGAACAGATCGATTAAAAACATTGCTTTTTATTGGTCTCTAAGTAACATCAACCCACATATCACACAAATGAGTTTCTTAAACTTTTTTTGTTGAATCATTGTAGCACAGTGACTGCCACAAAGTAAAGGCACAGTGGGAAAGTAGCTGAGAAGGAATGGCCGTCTGGAGGTTTTGAGAACCAAGTGACTCAGCTCGGGAAGGGTTGTCTTCCCCCAGCCTTATGGGCCACCTCCAACACCATCCTGGCTCTAGCTAGCCATGTACAAGCTTGAGCCAGGTAGAGGTACCTGTGCGTACCTCTACCATTGCACTCAGCACATGATCTTTTAATTAACAGTGTAGGGGCTAAGTCTACCCCGACATTATTAGCTCCCTGAAGGACCGTGTCTCTTTCGTCTTTGTATTGCCAGCATGTAACACTGTCCAGTGCATCCTTGGAGCTAATAAGTGCCTTCACAATGTCTTGATGGCAGATGAATGAGTTAGATAAATGTGGAAGAGTGTAGTTCTAGACCAAAGTGGAAGGAGAATGGAAAAGGAAAAACTAAGCCTAGCTAAAAGGTATTTCCAAGACAGAAGTACAAAAAAAAAGGGCCAAGGGGTCCTTCAGAAGAGAAATACCTTTGATGGTAGGAGGGGAGAGAAGTAATTTACCTTGAGGTGAGTCATAGGCTCACTCATCAAAGTTTAGAGCTGAAAGTTTAGAACTGAAAGAGCCCACTCACGGACAAGAACACTGGTACGCCAAGAAGTTGAGGGACTTATCCAAGCAGTGATAACTAGTTAGTGACAGAGGTGGGACTAGAATTCAGGCCTTTATTCCTCACCGAGTGCTCTACCAACCAAATACAGTCTGCTTGAGAATTTTCGGGACTAATCATACACTGAGTAACATTCTGACTTCAGCCAAAGTAGCTTTGCACGCATATAAAAGCCCTTTAAAAACATGTCCGTATTCTGGAAAAGATCAAGTAAAGATATGCCCATTAATTAGACTATACCCTACAATAATCCCTACAGATTATTAGGCTCTGTGCTTTGCTGAGATATGTAGACCAATTAATTAAGCCCAGAAAAATCCATTTTCTTCTAGCAACTCCTTTCAAGCCAACCCTGGAAGCTTCAGTTGTCAAAAAGCAAAACGGAGAAGAACATGTTGTACTTAAGTGCTCCAGTGTGAGAAGCAAGCCCCCTCCGCAGATAACCTGGCTACTCGGGAATGGCATGGAGATCTTCGGTAAGTGGAGAGGGAAATGGTTCTCTTTTCTTCTTTGTTTTCCTTCCTACTTAAATTTCCAAGGGATTTTTTTAAATGTTTTAGCACCCTCTGGTGGCAGGAGGTACCAGATGACACCAATGATTCATCAGATCTTTTCTGGACAAATTATCCCTATACCCAATCAATATTATGCTTTAATCTTAAAAGGCTAATCACAGATAATAAAAATATTTTGTTCAAAACAAGCAGAAACCTAAAGTGGAATATTTACAATAGCTTTTTAAAATTTTACAAAATTTCCTAAAATAAGAGGAGTTATTACAGCTATTACCTCTGAGCATGAACTTTTTCACAAGCATAAAATTGAAAATATATTTAAAATGTTATAATTCATGTAATTGAAACAGATATGATCTTCCCTATGTAGTATAATACCATACTGTGTCACACCCACAAGAACAAATTAAAACATTCTGATAACGAAGAATCTAAACTTGGAGCCTTTGAAACAAGACAACTAATTAACTGTGATCTTTGGGAACTATTTATAATTTGCTTACATTTCAACAGATGTTAACTTCAATGTCTATATAATCACCATTCTTAGAGCTGCAGGGGACCCTTTACAGTTGAGAAAACTGAAAGCTCAGTGGAGTTCTAGAGAGAAAAGATGATTCCCAGTCCAGTGCCAATTCTACTTCATTATAAGACTTCTTATTTACTTCACCTGTTTTTACAACCTAAGTAAGCTCTTGGGTCTTTGTGTTCCACAATAACATCAGGATGTTCATCTTGTATAAGCTTTGATATTTTTCCCCCCAATAGTGAAGAGTTTGTAGAAACTTATCCACTCTTGCTCACCTACTTGGCTTTGGGACCAGAGCCAAGCATATACAAGGCAGCTGGCTGAGATTAGAATGAGGTTAGAAATCTGTTTGCCATGAAGTCAAGGCCATTGGTCTCTAATAGAACTGAGCCTGTTGAATAACCACATACATCTCTTTAAATCACTACACAGGTGAAACCCACCATGAATTTGAAACTGATGGGAAGAAATGCAATACTACCAGCACACTCACAGTCCACACGTACAGCAAAAATTCAACGGTGAATTGCATTATCCGACACAAAGGCCTACCAGGGAGAAAACTGGTAGAACCCTTCCAGTTTGAAGATTTCGGTAAGAGCAAATGATTGTCTTTCATCACTTTTAATGTACTCTAATATTGCACTATCAAACAAAATTAAATGGAGTGGGCAAAGTTCTTCAGAGTGAGATTACTGTCAATAAAGCTCTTCTTAATAGCAAATGTGTATAATGATTGACATTTCTCTAGCTGTGTGACAGGGTTTCAACTATTCTAATGTTCAGAAGAACCTTAATTGTGCAGAAAGCCTAGCAGATTGCCATATGCTTGCTTTTTATAACAACAGCTAACATAATTTGACTTTAAATAGTTTTATTGCAGTTGTGGGTTTTGGAGCAATCATATGAGTCATACTGCCTCTTTGTACTTGACCCCAAGTGAGACAATGTTAACTAAAATAAATTTAAACTTGTCAATATCATTTCATGTTAATATAAAACAGGCACACAGTTACATTAAGATATGATTACTCTTTAGGTTCATTTTATTATGACTGTTTTGAAGATTTTAGCTTAACCATGTTAAATGTTCTTAGTAGAACACCATTTAAAGCACCAAATATTAAATGTGAAGAGAAGTGGCCTCTATTCTCAGAATCTCTGTTCTATGATTCCTTCCTTTAAAGTCCAAGAAATAATTTTAAACTCTTCGAGCCAAGAGGCATCCTCTAAGAAGTCACACGAATCACAAGTCTGTAATTAGCAGGACTCTGAGCTTCACTGTTTTGCAAGGTATTTCTCAGTGTAAAAAGAGATTCCTAAAGTACAAGGAATCACTCACATAAGCGAAAGAGAAAACTGTCGGACGATGATGCATTTGTTGAAAAAACTCTTTTGTCAAATGGAGTAAGTAGCCGATGGTGCAAGGCAAGCTTGCTTAGGAGAGCCGTGCTGTGGGAAAGCTGCCGTGCTGCCCTTTGGGGGCTGTGGCTGCGGTTGACAAGTCCCCTCTGACGACCACGTGCTTTCCACGGGTCACTTTCTCACCAAACCAAAAGCAGTTATTGCGGAAGCTGCCTTCGAAGACTCACGGCAGTGCAGCTGCCCTGTCTGGGCTGGGGAACACACCACAAAGGAACCCACCTCTTTGTGGTTCGTTCCCCATTCCTCGCCTCCACCTCCATCGGCAGAATCGGAGCGTTTGGGGGTGAGGCTGTCTCCCTAAATGCTTCCCAGAGACACTCAGAGTCTTGAACAAGAGAACGACAATGTTGAAAAAAGTACGTTTTCACTTTTCAGCAAATTGTTCAAGCCATCTACAAAAGTCACTACGGAGGGGGAAATGGTAGCTTCTCCTCCTTTGTGGCTATAACTCTCCCTGACTCACAATCGTAGCTATAAATGTTTCTAATAATAGGTTAAGGCTTGACTTTTTTTGGTGATCTAACTTTTGACTATCTAGCACCCACTGCCAGATCTCCAGCCAGGGTCCAAAGAGGCAGGCAACAGTATCAGCTGTTGGTGGCTTCTGTTTGTTCATTACCTTTTTCCTTTGGCGAGCTACTGCACTGACATACAGATGTTACAAACCTTTTGTTCATCCAACTAATTTAAAAAATTTACTAGCTGAGGATGCACATTTACAAGTGAGGGCCCTGACTCCTTCCATCTGTACGCTGTCTGCACAGTAGGACCCAGGCAAAATGAGGATCCTGCCAGCCACATGTCTGGGGGGTTCCTGTGGGAAGAAGGGCCTTCCTTCAAAAAACACACAGTTCGATGCTTGGAGAAAAAGAATAGAGCAATAGAAATAGATTAGACTATCTTTGGAATTACTTATTTCATCTTTTTAGTATTCCAAATATGGAAACTTATTTCTCTAGTACTTATTTGGAGATGGGATTTTTTGAAAAATGAATAGCAGTTTTTAAACTTTTTGATTTTGGGACTCGTCTACACTCTTAAAAATGATTGAAAACCTTAAAGAACTCTTATGTGAATTATGTCTGTCAATATTTACTTATTAAAAATTAAAACTGAGATTTAAAAATACATATTTATTAATTTATTTTTAAAATAATAAATCTACTACATGTTAAAAGAAATGCAATATTTTTATGAAAAAAATTCTATATTTTGTGACACTGAAAAGATTAGTGAGCAAAATGGCATGGTTTTACATTATGAAAATCTCTTGAATGTCTGGCTTAATAGAAAACCATTAGGTTCTTATAACTTTTGCATTCAATATCTTGCAAAATGTTGTTTTGCCTGGAAAGAATTCAACCTCACACAAATATAGAGTTAGAAAAGGGAAAAGCATTTTAATAATCCTTTCAGATAATTGTGGATATTCTTCTTTGATGTTACACCAGAACTCAACAAGAGTTAGTTCCGTAAAGCTTTGCTGCTATAGACCCTGGAACCATATCAATGAACTTTTCATACTCTGTGACATTAACACCCATTGAATTATCTTGCACTTAGAATGGAACTTTTACGAAGGCATGATTTTTGTAACATCATGCCTTGGTCATTTGGAAAATACTGAATCACTGAGTTCTATCGATCTTTCAAATGTTGACATATTTCAGAATCAAAATCACATGTATTAATATAATCATTGATCTCATTAGAAGTATTTAAGTATTTGGAAGCTGACAAACTCACAGTGGTGGATACAAGTTATTCAAAATTCTAACTTGAAATGTGGCTAGTGCAACTGAGGTACTAAATTTTTAATATTATTTAGTTTTAATTAATTTAAATTTAAATAGTCATTGTAGCTAGTGGATATCATATTGGATAACAGAGATCTACAACATTCTGACCAACTAGGAAGATAAATCATTGTGCACTAGTTTCCACCTAATCAAGACAACATTTGATCTAAATGCAACTATTTATCAGTTCATTAATTGAGAGAATAAACCTAAGTACAAATAAAACTATAAACCTACATAGTTTTAAAATATAATATAAATAATATTTTTATAACTTTTATGAATAATCACAATATAAATAAACCTATAGTTAAACCTAAGTACAAATAAACCTATAGTTTTAAAATATGTAGATAAAACTTGTTTTGTACATAAACATAATTATCTGGATTCACATACACTATATTAGAAGATTTTAGTTACTATTGATAAATTTTATTCTATGTGTCACCAACATTTCCCATGTTATATTCTTATAATTTATTTCTAGTACTTCTATTTGAGTAGCTTTCTAGTATTTCCATCTTTTCATTGCCAGTAGCTCTCCTCTTTCTTCAATTTTCTCTGGCATCTTTGTGATCACAAAGCTCATTTTAGCCTTATATAATAATCCATACTACTATTTATCTAGTGTTTCCTAGTAGCTCTTCTTCCTCTTCTCAGAGCTCTTATACACAATTCAGATATCTTTATACTTTTCAAAAAAATTTAATTTTTTTTTTTTTTTTTTTTGAGACAGAGTCTCGCTTTGTTGCCCAGGCTAGAGTGAGTGCCGTGGCGTCAGCCTAGCTGACAGCAACCTCAAACTCCTGGGCTCAAGCGATCCTCCTGCCTCAGCCTCCCGAGTAGCTGGGACTACAGGCATGTGCCACCATGCCCAGCTAATTTTTTGTATATATATTAGTTGGCCAATTAATTTCTTTATATTTATAGTAGAGACGGGGGTCTCGCTCTTGCTCGGGCTGGTTTCGAACTCCTGACCTCGAGCAATCCACCCGCCTCAGCCTCCCAGAGTGCTAGGATTACAAGCATGAGCCACGGCGCCTGGCCCTAAATGTTTGATTAATAAAATGAATTTTGGCTGGGCGTGGTGGCTCACGCCTGTAATCCTAGCATTCTGGGCGGCCGAGGTGGCGGGGGATCGTTTGAGCTCAAGGGTTTGAGACCAGCCTGAGCAAGAACAAGACCCTGTCTCTACTAAAAATAGAAAGAAATTAGCTGAACAACTAAAAATATATAGAAAAAATTAGCCAGGCATGGTGGCGAATGCCTGTAGTCCCAGCTACTTGGGAGGCTGAGGCAGTAGGATCACTTGAGCCCAGGAGTTTGAGGTTGCTGTGAGCTAGGCTGACGCCACGGCACTCTAGCCTAGGCAACAGAGTGAGACTCTGTCTCAAAAAAAAAAAAGAAAGAAAGAAAGAAAGAAAGAAAGAAAGAAAGAAAGAAAGAAAGAAAGAAAGAAAGAAAGAAAGAAAGAAAGAAAGAAAGAAATGAATTTCAAAAGCACAGAAAATTCTTTCATTAAATAAACACTGAGGCTGGGTGTGGTGGCTCACGCCTGTAATCCTAGCACTCTGGAAGGCCGAGGCGGGCGGATTGCTGAGGTCAGGAGTTCAAAACCAGCCTGAGCGAGACCCCGTCTCTACTAAAAATAGAAAGAAATTAATTGACCAACTAAAAATATATATACAAAAAATTAGCTGGGCATGGTGATGCATGCCTGTAGTCCCAGCTACTTGGGAGGCTGAGGCAGGAGGATCACTTGAGCCCAGGAGTTTGAGGTTGCTGTGAGCTAAGCTGACGCCAGGGCACTCACTCTAGCCAGGGCAACAAAGTGAGACTCTGTCTCAAAAAAATAAATAAATAAAAAAAATAATAAAAAAAAAATAAACACTGAGAAGTACCCACAAATTTCATAAAGACAATACCCACTTGCTATGTCAGTATCAATGTTTGTAAATTGACAGGTACAGTTGTCACATACTCCCTGGATGTGGGCCTGTTCTTTGACTGATGAAACCTATACTAAGTTGAACCTCTGTAAACATTCCTAAGCTTTTCAAAAAATATTATATAATAACCTTGAGCATTGTGCTTAATAGCCAGGCATTATACTAAACATGTTATATGAATGAATTTATTAATTCTCACAGAACACTCCAAGAGGTAAATGCTTTTGGTAGCTCCATTTTGCTGATAAGAAAAAGAAACCTGAACATCAGAGAGATTAGGCATCTTGTCCAACTCACCCAGGAGCAAACAAATAGCAACACTGGAATTTGACCCAGACTGAGGCTGATTCCAAAGCCATCTAACTAATGAATAGGTAGATAGATATATGGATGGGTAGATAGAGGGATGGATGGATAGACGGATGGATGGATGGATGGATACACACAGAGACGGTGAATACCCTCTGCCTACTGCTGCCGCTACACAGAGGTCCAGCATGCTGTCCTTTTAAGCCAGGCAGGTTAGCAGATGGGCAATCAGCAGGATACAGATTTAAACCCAGAGCAAAAGCTGCAGAACACACAGTTCTGGGGTTTCTGCACAACCTCTACAAGCAGATAGCAGCCAAATACATTCTCCAATCTCCTTTACGGAACACAATGTGGGTAAAATTGCTCTCCGTAGTTGCAGAATTTTGTTTTTCTCCTTTCCTAGTTACTGATGAAGAGACAGTTTCAGATGCTCTGGAGAGAAGCTCTCTATCCTCTCAAGACTCTCAGCAGCCCACTAGTACTGGTAAGTGCCGAAACCATTAAGCCTTTATTAAAAAAAACCATACCTCCTTGGGAAGGTCACTTTTCTAATTATAAGTTTTAAGAATATTTTTATTTTCACTTTGAATAAGACCATACAGGCCCCCTTCAGCTGGCTCCAGCTTTGCGGTGCCCTAGAGTAGAGGCATGTCAGGAGTACTTGCTTAGTGGGATGGGCTCTGGGGTAACAGAAAACCTTGCAAGTTCATTGCCATTTTGCTTGAGATATGTATGTACACACACACACATACACACACGATTTGACATTTGAATTTCCACCTAGGTAAAGGACAAGGTTGAATTCATTTACAGGGAGCCTCATTTCTTTGTTTACCTGTCTAAAGCAGACCAACCACAAAACACAGATAACAGCCAACAGCAAAGAAACAGAAGCTGGAGACTTGGTGTTGTCATTGAATAGCAAAATCACCTTTGAAGGCACATCGATTACTTGGTTGTCAAGAATTTAGGTCGTTGTTGACGATGAGATTGAACTATAAATGCAGAAGAAATTAGAGAGCCTGGATTGTAAATCCAGTTTTGAGACAGTGAACCCAATAGATAGCTAATTCAGGGCAATGATCATGTATTTAATTTAACTGTGTATTTTGCCTAGCAGAGTATCTGGCAATAATAGCAGGTGTTCAGAAAATGCAGTATGAAGGAATGAATGAATTTGTTATGGTGCTTCAAGCAAGACAGCCTCATCCAGAAAGGCATAAATTTCTACATGTTCTCTTTCTGCTTCATGTGGTGTCTCTATAATAATTTCATTTGGTAGAATAAGTGCTTTCAGATCATTATCATGTTCATAGTTCTGAGTATTGGATCATATTTTTAAAAATTTGTATCCTGAATAATATTTAAAAGTAAATGTTTGTGGTTTTTAAACACTGATAAATACAACATGTACCATACAGGTTTTTTTTTTTTTTTTTGAGGGACAATGGAAATTGAAAACATTATGCAGTGGAACAGCCACACCACTTGCTTTAATAATCCAATTATTGTAAACGTGTTTAGAATTTAGTTGTCTTTAAATTGGCTTGCACCACTACTAAACAACTCAATATTATGCTCTGCCTTTTCATATATAAGATTTTTAAAATATGGTTTCTAAAATTCCTTTCGGCTTTCAATCTCTACGATTTTATTACTGCTAATAATGCCCATTTTCAGTAGAATGGGAGACTTCATTCCCCTCACGGTCCACATAGGGGCGCTGTGCAACGGGCTAAAAAACCAGAGACTGCAGAGAGAAAAGAGGGAGGAGATAAACAAAATCTGAAAAAGCAGTCTCTTGTTTTTATAATTTATCTTTTCTAGTGAAAATGTCATAGTACATCCCACTTTTAAAAGGGAGACAGGCAGAGGTTCGCATGACAACTGAGGCTATATTTCTACATAAAAATCAGTGCTTTGTGCATTTTAAGCTGTAAGTTTTTTATAAACAAACATTGGAATATCATTCTTCAGTGTTCAGTTGTTATCTTGAAACTTCCTAGAGACCTTCTCCTTAATAGGCCTGACTCAGGAAGAAAGTATGAAACAATGGTTTAAATTTGGGGTTCTAGAGTTAGAAAAAAACAAGGTTAAATATTGGTTCTACCACTTATTTGCTGCAGAACTTTAGGTAATTTACTTAGCCACTCTAAACCTCTGTTTTCTCAGAGGTACGGTGAGAAATAATACATACCAAATGCTCAGTTCAAGGGCTGGAATAGAGTAAGTGTCCAACAAATGTTTACCTTAAAAAAACATAAGCCAAAGTGAACTTGGCCCCTTGCAACTCTCTTTGTGAGAAATCAGTAGTCCAAAAATGATCTTGTTATTGCCTCTTAATAAGGATTATTTGATTTTGTCGCCAAATATGCTTTGGGAAGAATATATATACAGTTACATATAGTCACATACATATGGTATATGAGTTTATCATGTCTTACTTTCTTTCACCTTAGTCTCAGTAATGGAAGATTCTAGTACATTAGAGATGGACAAAGAAGAGGAAGAACAAACCACTCAAGACCCTGACTTGACCACTGGTAAGTGTCACCAACCATGTTTAGAATAAACACTTGACCTTTTAACCTCTTAATTGATAATCCAGTGACCTTTTTCAGTCCTCCTTGACGTTTCTGCCCTTGACGACATGATGGGTTAGGTTACTCATTCCCTCATCCCTTCTCGATCGAGTTGCCTCCTGGCTTCTTGACATGCTTTGCCTGGTGCTGTTGTTTCTTGCTAGCCACTGCTTCTCTTTATCCATTGGCTAACTCCACTTCCTCCTCTGACTTCTTCAATGTGAATATTCTTCCGATTTTACTTCTCCATCTTTTGTTCTTTCCTTAATTCTTAAAAAGTTTACACATCCCCAAGATTGTTTCTGTTGTCACTAGGCAAAAGATTTCTATACCTGTATTTCCAGAACATTTCTCCTGCGTGTTAGTGGTGCCAGTTTCACTCCATTTTATACATATCTCTAGCCAAATTTTCTGCCATCTCCTCAAACTCAAACAACATCACTAAAGACCAAACAGCACCTTCTTCCACAAAAATCAGCTTGTCCAAAGTATCACACAGGGTCCAAACCTCAGTGTTATCTTTCACTCCTGTGTGTATAAATACATGCACGCACACACACACACATATAAAGTCAATCAGTTTTCAAGGACTTTGGAGTCTTTTCTTTCAGATATTGTGTCCATTATCATTGCCATCTCCAATCTAGGCCTTCATCATCTCCTGCATGAAGTGTTGTCATTTTAGTTTCTCCTCTTCTGTTTCGTTTTTGGCATTCTACTGTCAAAACACCCCTTTGCACTCTGTATACAGTGTGAGCCCCAGACACCCCAAAAGGAGCAGTCTACTACCTCCCTTGCAATCCTGTATCTATAAAGTGTCTACAAGACACATATTTTTCTTTGAAAATATCATCCTCTTTCAATTCCCTGACCTGTTTATTCTAACTTCCCCAGTGGAAAAAGAGATCTCGTCACTCCTCTCCCTAGTCCTACTTCTTAATTTTTATTTTATTTTATTTTAATTTAATTTTGAGACAGAGTCTCACTCTGTTGCCCAGGTTAGAGTGCCTTGGCGTCAGCCTAGTTCACAGCAACCTCAAACTCCTGGGATCAAGCAATCCTCCTGCCTCAGCCACCCCAGTAGCTGAGACTACAGGCATGCACCACCATGCCCTGCTAATTTTTTCTGTATATATTTTTAGTTTGTCAATTAATTTCTTTCTATTTTTAGTACAGATGAGGTCTCACTCTTGCTCAGGCTGGTTTTGAACTCCTGACCTTGAGCGATCCTCCTGCCTCGGCCTTCCAGAGTGCTAGGATTACAGGCGTGAGCCTCCGCGCCTGGCCAAGGCCAATATCTTCACTAAAAACTTTTCTGACCAACTTGGCCCTCAGAGACCACTCTTGCCTTTGAATCCCTGAACATAATACTGTGATATAAATACATATTGATCTGGAATTTGGCATAAAGATATCATACAGTTGTTTGTTTTTATTAATTTATTTACGTATGTAGAGAACCAGCCTCTAAAGCAGGCGTCCTCAAACTATGGCCCGCAGGCCACATGTGGCCTGCTGAGGACATTTATCTGGCCCGCCAGGTGTTTTTGCCACCGCTGCCTGTCCTGCTTAGCAGCCAACTCGTCCCAGGCCCACAGTGCGCATGTGTGGAATGTGCGCCGCACTCTCCAAGGGCCCCCCAACGGTCTGAGGGACAGTGAACTGGCCCACTGTTTAAAAAGTTTGAGGACTCTTGCCCTAAAGCATAGGGATTTGTGTCTTCAGCAGCTCTAAGCGTGCTGTTCTACACATAGCTGGCACTTCTTAATTACTTGTTGATTGAGATAAGGGGAACAGGACTTTTAAACCACAAAACTACAGATCATAGGATCAGAATTCTATGTTAGAAAGACTTTTAAGAACTTATCTACTTTAGCCCCAAATGCCTTCACACAGGGCCACATTAACCAGGATAAATGAATTTTCATTTTATTTAGATAGCTTCCCAAGCTTTTTAACGACCTTTCTTGCTACTTAACTACACTTAGCTAGAAGTTCATTCCTTACAGCTAACTTGAATCCCTCGACTATAACTTAAGTCAATTTTCTCATACGCTTTCTCTAGAAGTGAAAAATAACTAGTGCAATGTCTATGTAACTTTAAAAACTTTTTCAAATCATCCCATGGAGTTGCTTTGTTTGTTTGTGTGCCTGTTTGCTTGTTTTGCTTGTTTTCAGACAATGAACATACGACTTTAACCTTTAACTGCCTTCGAGGGTAAGCTCTTCCTCATCTCTTCATCTGGGCTGTGTGTTAGCCCACACTACACTGTGGACGTATTGTATGTATTCCTCGGTGACTGAAAAAACCCAGAGTATCTAAAGTCCTTTCACTCTTCCTTATAGAAGCCAATCCTCAGTATATGGAATTGACAAGGAAGAAAAGTGGCATCCTGCTGCTTACTCTGGTGTCCTTCCTCATTTTCATACTCTTCATCATAGTCCAGCTGTTCATAATGAAGCTGCGGAAAGCACATGTGACGTGGAAAAAGGGTGAGTGGCCGGAGAACCCGGTGGAGGCTGGAAGATGCCAAAACAATTGGCCGGGAAAATTCTGTCAATTAAAACTTTTTTTGTTAAATGCACGATCTATTTGGTAAGTCATTCAAATAAGCAATTGTTAGTTTTCTAGTAAACGCAGGCTATGAATCTCCAGGGATGTAGTGAGAGGGTGCAAAACCAACTGGCACTGGAGTAGCTCTGGGAATTGGTATTAAATTATAGAAGCTTCTGGTCACGAAAGGATACGAAATGGAGAGCTAATTCATCCGTTCATTCAATAAGCATTCACTGAGCATCTTCTGTGTGCCAGGCACTGTTGCAGACACTGGGGACATGACATATCTGTCAACAAGACAGCCCATGTCCCTGTTCCCAGGGAGTTCATATTCTAGTGGTGGCCAGTCAGAGGTTGAACATAATAGACTGTTTTGGTCCCATTCCTGCTTTACAAGAATGCACTCAGCTTCACTCAACCACAATATTGTTTTAAGCATTGTTTTTAAGTCATTGTTTTAAGCATTCTGATTAAAAAGTTATCATTGTAAACAAAAAATATTATTTAGCTAGCATAGAAGATACTTATTAAAATACATAGACTCAACATATATCAGAGCTGGAAGGAACCTAAGAAGTTATCCAGAATGACCATCTACTCAATTCATTCCATAAACATGTGTCGGGATCAAATCCCCTCCTTAATTCTGAGTGATTATCTAGCCCTGTGCTGTCCAGTAAATCAGCCGCAAGATGGCTATTGAGGACCTGACATGTGGCCGGTCCCTACTGGGATGTGCTGTAAAGATAAGATACACATCCCATTTTGAACACTCTACACACACATATACATATACACAAAAGAATATATTGAATAATAATAACTTAGATGTATTAATTAAAACATGTTATTAAATTAATTTCACCTTCTTCTTTTTGCTTTTTGTATGTGGCTACCAGGATATTTTCAATGACACGGGTGGCTTACATTGTAGTGCTATTGGGCAGTGCTGATCTAGCCATATGAGGCTCACATACCTCCGGTGACAGAGGACTCCTTATGTCCTAAGGCAAAACACTGCATCTTTGAATAGTTCTGACTCTTTTAAAAGTATCACCTGTGCTAGTTTAAAATCAGTCTCTCTAGGTATTCAGAGGGGTAATATCCTCATTATACACAGACCTAGAGACAAGGTCTGACTTTTCAGCTGCTGCGACACACTAGGCCAATGACATAGCATTGTTTCAAAATCTCTCCACTGATGTGTCATCATCAATTATTCCTTTCTGAAAGACAACACTTGGTTCTAATCTGTGGTCATTTGACTTCCAGGACTCATAGTGCCTAGCATAGGGCTTACAGGAACCATAGCAAAGACGAAAACACTATGTGTTGAAACGAATGAGGACTGAAGTATGGGAAGGGCACAATAAGTCTCCTAGCATACAGTGACAGTATCATCTTATTCAAGCATACATTTCTACATGTCTGTGGCATGACAAATTAGTAACTTAATTTTCTTTTCTTGCAGAAAATGAAATTTCAGAAAACACACTAGAAAGTTACAGATCGAGGTCAAATAATGAAGAAACATCATCCCAAGAGAAAAATGGCCAAAGTAAGTCAGTTGTGTGACCTGAGATTTGAAAACCAAGGTTCATTAATGTATTAGTCAGGGTTCTCCAGAGAGACAGAACCAACAGGATATATGTATATGTAAGTGTATATGTACATGTATGTGTGTGTATACGTGCGCACACACACACACACACACATATGAAAGGGGATTTATTAGGGAAATTGGCTCATGCAATTATGGAGGCTAAATCCCACAACAAGAGGTCTGTCTGCAAACTGGGGACTTGGGATGCCAGTAGCCTGGCTCGGTTCAAGTCTAAAGGCCCCAGAACTGGGAAGCCAATGGGAAGCCCAGGCCAAGGCCTCTGGCCTGAGAACTCAGGGGACAGGGAGAGGGAATTTGGGGGGAGCCATTGATGTAAATCCAGGAATCCTAGAGTTTTGCTGTCCAAGGACAGGAAATGAAGTGTGTACCCCAGCTCCAGTAGATCAATTAACACATTCGCCTTGTCTCTGTTTTTGTTCTCTCTGGTTCTGCAGCCGATTGGGTGGTGCCTGCCCACATTGAGGGTGGATCTCCCCCACCTAGTCCACTCAGGCTCACATGCTGATTTCTGGAATCGCCCTCACAAACACACACCAAAATAATGCTTTACCAGGTTTCCAGGTATCCCTTAATCCAGTTAAGTTGACACTTAAAAGTAACCATCACAGGCTGGGCGCGTTGGCTCACGCCTTTAATACTATCACTCTAGGAGGCCGAGGCGGATGGATCGTTCAAGGTCAGGAGTTCGAAACCAGCCTGAGCAAGAGCGAGACCCCCATCTCTACTAAAAAAATAGAAAGAAATGAATTGGCCAACTAAAATATACAGAAAAAATTAGCCGGGCATGGTGGCACATGCCTATAGTCCCAGCTACTTGGGAGGCTGAGGCATGAGGATCGCTTGAGCCCAGGAGTTTGAGGTTGCTGTGAGCTAGGCTGATGCCACGGCACTCTAGCCCGGGCAACAAAGTGAGACTCTATCTCAAAAAAAAAAAAAAAATTAGTCATCACAATTAATTAGTTGCCTTTAAAAACGAAGGGGAAAAAATCCAAGCTTGATGTTTAGTACTAGAAAGTCAATCTCATAAATCATCTTGTAGAGCTTAAGGAAGTTCATCTTAAAGAAGAAGCAGTAGCAGTTAAGTTTATGTAGTGAAAAGTATACCCCTTTGGGAAGCCATCCCTGACTCTTTGCCATCACATACAGGGACACCCAGGACCTCATGCCCCTCGTGTGCCCCAGAGTAGCCCATGTACACCTTTATCAGTGAAGCACTTCCACACCATATTGTATTTTGCGTTGTTTTGGTTTAGCTACCACGGTACCTCTTCAGTGGTGAGTAATGGGATTCACACTATGCCTTCAGATCCTGGCACAGGGCCTGGCCCCGATGGAGTGTTCGATCAGTCTGTATTGAATGAATGAATACGGCCTTAACCAATCCAAGCAGAAATGTGTCATGTCTTTTGGATGACTTCATCACAATTCCTCAGACAAAATATGTAAAGAAAATGAAAAGAATCTAAATGGGAAGGAGATTGTGTGTGGGGGGGTGCATGTGTGTGTACACCCACGTGCGTGTACTCTTGATGAAGATTCAGAAAGGAGGCTGGAGCTAGGGCTACAGAAGAGCTGGAATCTTATACCTTCCAGCCATTTTATTCCTTCCATGCAAATTAATTTATTGTACCTGCCAGGAGTTGCAGGAAATGCAGTGAGCTGGTAGCTCGATTTTATGTTTGATTGAGGTCTCTGTAACAAGCTTGCCTATGACACTTCTGCCTTTTTTTGGTTTTGAGAGTGTGAAATGGGAAGAAAGAACAGATGTCCCGGCAGGGGGAGGAACACAAGTGAATTGACTGGAAAGCTAGGGGTGGGAGGGGAAATGTGTGTGAACTGCATACGGTCTGGTGTGTTGCAGCTCGTGTTTCTGTGGCATCAGCCATCTCAAACTCACCTGGCAGCTAGAGGATGATGTCACTATAATGTCTATGTCGGGTCACTTCCTATGCCATTTTTCCTAGGCAAGGGGAACCAAAACAGTGGCGGGTAGAATTATGATTTCTGGCAGGAAAAGAAAAGCCCTCAGCTCAGCTACTGAATAAGCAGAAGCCCTTGGAATTCAACTTTAATAACATTCAAAATGAGTACCTAAACTCAGGGGCTGCCTCCCTAGAAAGGTATATCCCCAGAGGTTTGCCAGTGCTCACAGGAGGTTTTACTTTCTCCTGGACTCAGACCTCCACCTTCACCCTCCTTGTCTCAGTACCCTCCAATCCAGCATTTTAACTGTATTTTTTTTGCACATTTAAAAAATATTCTCCGGGGCCTTCTCCAGTCTCTTTGTACGGAGTTGCATAGGCTCTGTCCAGACCCGATCTTTCCTTTAATCCCTGTTATTTTTAGTGTGCAATTTTGTTAAGGCGATATGTTGTTTTCAGCAACACCTATGCTATTTTATAGCAGAAATGTCTGTCTATTTTATTTCAGGTTTATTAGTATATTGTTTAGGTAGCAAGACTTTTTAAAAATTAGAGTATAACAATGCTCTCTCAGATCATTTACATGCATCCGTGAATTTTAGATTTTTAAAGACATTAACATTGGAAATAGCTTCACCAGGGTCATCTGAAACAAAAAAAAAAAGAAGAAGAAAATTTTAAAATTAAAAAAAGAAAAAGAAAAATACATTTAAACATTGGACGTAAAAAGTAAAAATATGAGGTCCAATCAAGGTGTTTCAAGTAAACAGGTGCAATGTTGTTCAACATAAATATTCATCTTCAACACGTTTTTCTTTCAGCTTCCCGCCCTAAGCGTTGCATAAACTACATCACCAAGTTGTACTCAGATGCAAAAACAAAGGGGAAGGAAAATGCGCAACGTTCAGAATTGAAAGGAAAGCAGACTCATATACCAGAGAGCATTGTGTAGTGCTCTCTGCGGTAGAAAATGTGGTTTCAGGGCAGCCCGTGGGGAAGAGCATAATGACTGTGCCATGGAAGACGTCCCCAGTGTGCCACGAGAGACGGGGTCCTCAGATGATAATCTGTGCCAGAGCCAGCGCGACAACATGAGGACCAAACCCCGCCCATAAAGCTCGTTGCTAAAAGGAAGAAAGCAAGAAAGAACCTATTATTTCTGACACTACTTCAGAGCAGGAAGATTCTACTAAACCTTGAGGATCAGGGTCAGTGTGACCGGCTAACATCTTACCTCAAAGGGAACAGGAATTTTTTAGATACTTGGCTCTAGTGGAACTGCTTTATTAAAAAAAAAAAAAAAAAAAAAAAATTTTTTTTTTTTTAAATCTTTCCTCTGGTCACCAAATAAAGAATTGTGGGATGAAAGTACCTAAAGATCTCTGATCCCAGGAGGCTACTTTCTTTTTGTTGTTGTTGTGGTTGTTCAATGTCAGCCCCTTATTTGTACATGTTTCAAATGACTCTGAGCATGCATTGAGCACTGTAGCCTGGGGGTATGAGAGAAATAAATGCACACGGAGTAGAGTTAGCCCATAAGACCCCGCTCGCTGACCACTGCTGTCCTGGAGGGGCCAGTGGGTGGAGGTGAGCTGGGGGTCTGCAGCTTCTGAGTCATGTGACCTGGGGCAGCTCCTTCAGCTCCCTGAACTGAGGAGGTTAGTTTCAAGACAGACTAAGAAGATGTAACCAGCACTTACCAGGTCAGGCAGAAGTGGTGCATAATAATGAATGAGTCCGATGGACAGGAAGGCCCCAGCATTCATGCTCAAGGCATAAGGAGTTAGCTTAAAGTTGGCCCAAAGATTAGAATTTCTCGGATTTTCTTGCTAAGTCATGAGAGCTACCTTTTAGACAGAGTTTTGACCTGGACATTCCATTACAAAAACATGTACAAAAGAAAATGCTGAGTTTAATTCACTGATTATTGGCCTAATAGATGGTTTTTAAACACTCTTTAATAAAGAGCAGAATATATATTTGTTATTCTAGTGGTTGTATTCTAAGTTATACTTCCTGTTTTCACATATGAAAGTAACATATGGCATGTCTTTTTTTAAAAATTTTTTTTGTCATTTTTTAAAGAACGTGTTCTGTAATATTAATTATTTTTAATAGAACAATGGTTCCTCTTCTTTTTTTTTTTTTTTTTTTGAGGCACAGTTTTACTCTGTTGCCTCTGCTAGAGTGCAATGGTGTCATCCTAACTCATTGCAACCTCCAACTCCTGGGTTCCAGCTATCCTCCTAGTTTGGCCTCCTGGAGTGCTGGGATTACAGGCCTGTGCCACCATGCCCAGCCTTTCTATAAGTTTATTTAAGATATATAGCAAATTCTGGCATTTATGTGGTGAATTTCTCATTGTTTGAATCCTAATAAACCAATTCTAAAATAGCAAACACACACACACACACACACACACACACATTATGAGTTTGCAATTTGTTACAGGGGCCAGATCCAGCTGTGCCGATTTTTTTCTCTTGACAAAATTTTTTGAACAATCACAAAATTATAGAAGAGTGTAAAGATAGCACAAAACACTTTTCCTACTGAATTGTTTGAGAGTAAGTTGACATGATGCCCATTGTAGTATGCATTTCTTACAAACAAGGACACTCTCATCTATAACCACAATGCAACCACCAAAATCAGGAAATTAACGTTGTTATCTTTCTACTAATAGTCCTCAGACTCCATTCCAGTTTTTCCAGTTGTACCAATTGTCCCAAAGGATCCAATTCAGATTCACACTTCAATTTAGTCTCATTCGGTTTGGAACAGTTCCTTAATCTTGGCTTTACTTTCATCACCTGGATATTTTTGAAGATTACAGATGAATTATGTTGCAGTGTCCCTCAGTTTGGCTTTGTCTGATGTTTTCTTGTGATTAGACTCAAGTTATGCAACTTTCAGGGCACTATCACAGGATCAACGTTATGTTTATATCATTGCATTTTATTTATCCCGTTATTGATAATGTTCACTTTGAACACTTGATTAAGGTAGTGTCTGCCCCTGAACTTTGTGGGGAGTTGCTTTAAGACTTCAAATATCCTGTTCCTCATCAAACTTTCAAGTTATTGGTTTATTTATTTATAGCTGTATGGTATATATATATATATATATATATATATATATATATATCCCTGTATAGTTTTCTCTGTTATTCAATGGATTCAAATCTGTCACTATCAAATTGATCTATTACTAATTTGATGATCTAATTGTGGAAACTGGCTTCTATGTCCTTTTGACATGTGCTCTCTAAGCTTGGAGCACTTTCTTGCTTTCTCAAACAAGATATTTCAGGCTCATCTTAAACTTTTCCTGTCTCAACCCTGAAATTGGCCATTTTTCCAAGGATCCCTGGTTCCATTTAGTGGAAAATGGTATTTATTATAGAAGCCCAGATCCAGGTGCTAAGTGTACTCATTACTTTCATGGTGTCATCATTCTCAAGTCCTCTCGGTGGACAGAGCTAGGGAATATATGACAATTTATGTGTATATGTATATAATGTGTATATGCCTGTATATATTTAAATATAGCTATTGAAAACCATGAGTTTATTTGAGATTGCTCCCTTTCTGTAACTCCGGGCTCTGAGAAACATGACTTTCATCATCCTTAATATATTTACTTCTTTTTTTTTTTTTTTTTTTTTTGAGACAGAGTCTCACTTTGTTGCCCAGGCTAGAGTGAGTGCCGTGGCGTCAGCCTGGCTCACAGCAACCTCAATCTCCGGGGCTCAGCGATCCTACTGCCTCAGCCTCCCGAGTAGCTGGGACTACAGGCATGCGCCACCATGCCCGGCTAACTTTTTGTATATATATTTTTAGTTGGTCAATTAATTTATTTCTATTTTTGGTAGAGACGGGGTCTCACTCAGGCTGGTTTTGAACTCCTGACCTTGAGCAATCCGCCCGCCTCAGCCTCCCAAAGTGCTAGGATTACAGGCGTGAGCCACCACGCCCGGCCCTATTTACTTCTTTTTTTAACCAATCCTCTGGGTATGTAACTGATCTCCCATCTTTGCTACCATTCCATTCTCCTTGAGGATGTCCTTCTCTGCCTGCTTAGGCTCTGACTCCCATCCTGTGCTCCCCTTCCAGCCCCCACCATGTGGGTGATCTCCTCGCCAAGCCTGGGCTCTGACACCCTACACCAGGCCGACCCACTGTGCGGCAGCCCTCAGCACACACACACACACACACACACACACACACACTGCTCCGTGTGACTCTTCTCACCCACACCAAGTGCTGGGCAGCCCTCTGAGGGCCCCTGCCTCCTCCCCAGGCTCTGGCTCTGACATCCCCCTCTGGCCCCCACAGCTTCCCTGCCAACCCCATGGCTGACACCTTGCTTTGCTATGCCCCACCTAACGACTTTAGGACTGAATTGTTCAGCAAGAGAGGGGAAGTAACGGAGTTAAAAGGGGAATGAGCCAGATGTCCTGCTTTCTAAGAGAGTTTTAACGTGCAAACACATCAACATTAGGCATGTCATTTATAGTTCCATAGCAGTTCAGAGTCAGAAAACACATTCACCAAGCCTTTAGTATTCTGTAAACATTCACATCAGATATGCTTGTCATGGTTGATTAAACCTTGCTGCTGCATTGGCCTACTTGGAATTTATGTTTGCAAGTTAATCCTCCCAAAGGATGTGGCTGCTTCCATTTCTCCAGTTGCTTTTATGCAAGAGGCTAAACCATTGTGCCAGCATTTCAGTAACATGGAGAGCCGATTGCTAGAATCATCCAAAAGGATTCCATGAAACAGAGATTCCCAGGTTTGCTCTCAAGTATTGGTCTCAGTAGACCTGAGGTGGAGTTTTGGAATCTGTATTTTCTAAAAGCTCCCTGAGCGATTCCAACAGGTTGAGGAATCCTGATATAGCACAAACCAAAAATTTTCAAAGCACATTTGAGTTATAAATATTATCTTTAAGGTGACCATAGTGTCCCAGTGATCATTGTAAAGTGTTCACAGTTTCTTGGAGGCATAAGGACTTATGTGTCATCTAGTCCTACTTGGCATGAAACTGTACCCTAAATACACTGGCCAAACACTTTTTGTGGTCAATGAACATCTAATTTGCACAGTGCCTAGCCCATGGTAGTTTCTCAATTTATATTCAGCAAATGGCAGAGGGAAGACATAAAAAAGAAAAATGATATTTACAGAGGACCAGCAATGAGGCAGACATTTTTTATGGGTATTCTCATTTAACTCATAACAGTTTTGCAAGGTATTAGGTATTATAATGCACATTTGTCACATAAGAGATGCTCTCAACCCTACAAAACAGTTTAGACTGCCAAGATTGTATAATCAGTTGAGGGTAGAACCCAGAGGCTGATCCGGTTCTGTCTGAATCCAATGCTGTGCCTTTTCAACTGCTATATTAAGATGACTCCAAGGAGATATTTAAGATGACATGAGATGTTGGGTGGCTGTCTGATACCTTTCATTTATCCCTCCAGGCTCTCCACCCTTTTCTACCTGATGTGTGCCCCAGGAGACTGATGCCTTGGGCTACATCAGTGGGCTCCTTTGCCCTCTCTCTGGCATCCAGCTGGGGAATGTACAGTTCCAGCAGGGAGCAGGGAACACCTGCTGTCTAAGGTTGCCAGGGACTAACTGCATCCAAGTGGAGGTCACAATTCTGGTGAAGCAGAACCATCTCTCATTCTGGAATCTACTTACTTCCTTCACCTCATCAGGCCTAGAGGGACCCTGCACTATCTTTTGTGGTTCCCCTAAAGCTTTGTATCTAGTTCATTTATAAAATATACTAAATTGCCCAATTTGAGTCTATCATCTGTTTCCTCCAGAGACCTTGACCAATACAATAGTTGTATTTATAGATTTCTTGCATCCCAACAAATCTGAATCTAGCTTTATAGATAATCATAGAATATTATAATTAGGATGGATTTTAGAGTTCATCTCAAGCATTTCCTAAAATGTATTTTGAGGAATGCTGGTGTCCTAGGAATGTTAATAGGTGTTCTGTGAAGAAACAAGAAAGTTTTCTGGAATCAAATAAGTTTGAGGTAATGCATATTAGCATAGCAAAGGCTCTGAAGAGTCATCTCCTAACGGAATCTGTTTAGTTTTATTTAACACAACGCGGCTCAAACTGACTTATCCATTTGCCAACTTCTTCCTCTTTTCTAATGGACCTGTAATTTTGTTCTAGCATCCTCGCCACACTGTGTAGTCATGTGCTTCGGGGGAGGTGGGCATCATCCCGAGGCAAAAAGAGAAATCATGATTGATTTCAGCCAGTCATGGTGGCCCCATTCCCCTTGCTAGTGGTCAATTTAGGCATGACCACAAGAAACAATGTTGGCCATCCAGACACAAGTGGAAGTTCCTAGTGGGCTTCCAGAAAAAAAAAATTTAAGGATAAAAACAGACACTGAAAACGAAAATATCCTCCTTCCCACAAAATGTTGTCATAAATGCAAATGATGCCCGGAACTGTCATAGCCATTTTATCCTCACCAAGGGATCTGGGCTACTATGGTGAGGATGCCATAGCAAAGAGACAGAGCAAACTTGAGTCCTTAATGATTTTGTTAAACTCTGAATATTTCAGAACTTCTTGTTAAGTGAGACCAAAATCCCACACTATTATTTAAGCCAGGTGAATTGGGTTTTCAATTACTTTTAACTCTCAAATTGAACACTTTTAAATTATAAAGCAGTTGTTTTATGGAAAAACTATCGTTCTAAGAAACACAATTTGGGAAACATTGATCTGGGCCAATTCTTTTGTTTTCTTGATGAAGAAACAGAGGCCCAGAGAGGTTTAATCAGCCATTAAAGACCACACAACTAATTAGTAAAATGATTGGAATTAGACCCTTGGTCCCCCGATCCCAAAGAGATGAAGGCAGGATCTTGCTTCTTCCCTTACATTTAACGTAAATCCCTCGAAAAGCATTTCACACTCACTTCTTGCTCATTGCAAGGTGGAGCCAAAGAGAAATCTGAGAAATAGCTATAGTTCTTAGTATAACCTTAGTATAGGTTCTTAGTCTAACCTTCTGGGAACTAAGTCAAAAGGATACTTATATTCTTTTCTCTCAAATTATTCAAAAAAACCCAAACCAAAATGTTCTGGCTCCAAGCACCAACTGTACCATCTATCATTAGGTAAAAATAACAGAGGAAAAAAAATTACACTACCCAACACACTTAGCACCCATCAAGTAGCGAATCTCCCTGTAGATGAAGAAGGTGGTTTGAATTGCTGATCATTAATGAGTCCACTAATTCAACCCAACAACATAATCTCCTGTTACTTCCCCTGGTTGAAGTCATGGTAATTTGCTATATTTATATAATGGGGTTTTGATCTAGATGAAATACAGTTCTATTTTTACAATGTAACACCTTCCAAGAGAGAAGCCCTCTTCCCTCCTGGAATGCATTCATGAACAAATTTGTCATCACTGGTCATTACTCTAGACCTGTTGAAATATGTTAATCTTTTCCTACATTTTCTGCTGTGTCTTGTTTCCATATAAAAGTGAAGTAAAACTAAGGCAGTAGAAGCCTCTTATATCCTCCCCAAATGCTTCACAGTTTATTTTTTAAAAGATATCTTGCCTAATTCTAGAGAAATCTAACTTTGTGGGAACATCTTGTATTGACATTTAAAAAGAGAAAGTAATTCTTCCAGGTCTTCTTCAACTCCATGAAACAATAGGTCATAGCTTTTAATTAACACAGGACCCCTCTTTGAATTAGTTCTTCATTTGTAGAAGGGTACTATTTTTAGAAAATTAAAAAATCCCTTTAGAAAAAAAATGGAACTCTGTGACCTCAACTGTGGTTTGAGAGAGACTAGTAAATCTCAGTAATTTGGACCAGATTCTCAAATTGAGTTATCCCCCTTTGCAGGAGACAAACAAAAAGCAAATAAATAGATATGCTATTTAAAATGAGGAGATGCTCTTTCTTTTGCTTCCTCTTAATTCCTTATTCCCAAATTGGGTTAGACAGTTTCATTCATAGAATACCCTCTTGTAGCCTCAGTTTCCTCATCTACAAAAGGGCGATATCAACCCTCCCCACTCAGGATTAATATGAGGATTAAATGAGATATGATAATACAGGTCTAGTGTTAGATACGTAGGAAGTATGTAACATTTGTAGCATTTTCTCCACCACCTTAGATTCATCCTCCCTGTACTAGTTTTAGATAGCGGTCTCCAAGCCATTGGATTTATTTCCTGAGAACATCCGGATAATTAGAGGTGCAGAATTTTCATTTTAAAACAAACAGGGCACAAAGGGACTGCTATTAAAAACTTTACAGAAAAACTTAGTGGAACTCAAGACTTCAAATGAACTTTACTGCCTCATTTCATAATAATCCCAGTAACAATTATAGGAATATGTTTCAATATTGATGCTCTAAAATAAAAATTAGTATATAACAAAGGTAGCAACTCAAATCAATGGGAAAAGATCAACTTTTTCCTAACTGGATAACTATATATAAAAAGTTAAAATTGGATCAATTGCTCAGATCATAAACCAGAAATAAGATCCAAATGGATGCAAGATTTAAATGTATAAACTGGAATCATAGAAATACTACAAGAAAACAGATTAATAGCTTTATAACCTGACAGTAAGATAAACTTCCCTAATAATGACTCAAAATCCAGAAGCAAGAGAGAGGGAAAATGATTTATAACTTTGACTATATAAAAATAAATGCCTTTTCATGGCAAAAAATAAAAAGTAAAAGCAAATGACAAATTGGAAAAAAAACACTTGCAACTTATATCACAAAGAATTAAATCTAAATCTCTAATGTATAAAAATCTTCTGAAAATTAAGAAGAAAAAAATTAATATGATTACACACACAAAAAAACAAGTAAAAATAAGGCTGATTGTTCTTAAAGATGTGAAAAGATACTCATAATGAAAGAAATGGAAAATTACAACTATGTTAAAATAGTATCTCTTATCTATCATATTGGTAAAAATCTAATAATTTCACAACATGGTTTGTTAACAAGTTTATATGAAAACAACCACGCTCCACCTGTAATCCAAGCACTCTGGGAGGCCAAGGTGGGAGGATCGCTCAAGGTCAGGAGTTCAAAACCAGCCTGAGCAAGAGTGAGACCCCATCTCTACTAAAAATAGAAAGAAATTAACTGCCCAACTAAAACTACATGGAAAAAAATTAGCCGGGCATGGTGGCGCATGCCTGTAGTCCCAGCTACTTGGGAGGCTGAGGCAGGCAGATCACTTGAGCCCAGGAGATTGAGGTTGCCGTGAGCTAGGCTGACGCCACGGCACTCACTCTAGCCTGGGCAACAAAGTGAGACTCTGTCTCAAAAAAAAAAAAGAAAGAAACAACAACAAAAAAAACCTCACAACCATTCTCATATGAGGGGATGTCAAAAAGTTGATGGGATGTCAAAAAGTTGATAGGATGGAATTAAAAGATAAAAATAAACACTAGAAACTTTATTTCTCAACATAAGCTCCAGCAAGTTCAAGGTATCTCTGTAAGTGATGATACCAGCCATTTAGTTCATCCTTAAAGAACAGAGGGTCCTGAGAATTTAACCATAACACTGCTGTCTCTTTTACTTATTAACTGAAGAAAAACAGATGCCCTTTGCAGATCTTTTAAGATTTGGAAACAAAAAAAAGTCAGAAGGAGCCTAATCAGGATTATAAAGTGGATACCTAATGATTTCTCATGGAAACTCTAGAAAAATTGACCTTGTTTGGGCAATTTTAAAAAAAATTATTTTTTAATTTATTTCAGCATACTGTGGGGGTACAAATATTGAGGTTATGTATATTATCCATGCCCCCCCACCTCCCTCGAGTCAGAGCTTCAAGTGTGTCCATCCCCCAGTTGGTGCACATCACACTCATTATGTATATATATATATATATATACCCATCCCCTCCCCCCCACCATCTGATAGATGTTATTCCTATGTGTCCACTTAGATGTTGATCAGTTAATACCAATTTGCTGGTGAGTACATGTGGTGCTTATTTTTCCATTCTTGGGATACTTCACTTAATAGAATGGGTTCCAGCTCTATCCAGGGAAATACAAGAGGTGCTATATCAACATTGTTTCTTATAGCTGAATAGTACTCCATGGTATACATACCACATTTTATTAATCCACTCATGTATTGATGGGCACTTCAGTTGTTTCCACATCTTTGCAATTGTGAATTGTGCTGCTATAAACATTTGAGTGCAGGTGTCTTTTTCATAGAGTGACTTTTGTTCTTTTAGGTAGATGTGTTTGGGCAATTTTTGATGAGAGGAATGAGCAGAGTATTGTTGTGATGGAGAAGGACTCTCTGGTGAAGCTTTCCTGAGCATTTTTGTTCTAAAGCTTTGGCTAACTTTTTGAAAAAACTCTCATAATAAGCAGATGTTATCATTCTTTGATCCTTCAGAAAGTTAACAAACAAAATGTCTGGAGCATCCAAAAATACTGTTGCCCTGACCTTTGCTCTGGGCCAATCTGCTTTTGCTTTGACTGGACACGCCCCCTTCTTGGTAGCCTTTGCTTTGATTGTGTTTTGTCTATAGGATTGTACAGGTAAAACCATGTTACAAGTCTTGGAAGAAATGCTTTGGGATCTCAATCCTGCTTGTTTAAAATTTCCATTGACCTTCTGCTGCTCCTGGTGGTGCTTGTGTGCTCGTTCGGTGTGGACCTGGTACCTCTTTTGTGAAGCGGCAGCTGAGGAGTCTCCAGCACTCGCCATGGCCAACGAAAAGCCTAAGGAAGGAGTCAAGACTGAGAACAACGATCACATTAATTTGAAGGTGGTGGGACAGGATGGCTCTGTGGTGCAGTTTAAGATTAAGAGGCACACACCACTTAGTAAACTAATGAAAGCTTATTGTGAACGACAGGGTTTGTCAATGAGGCAGATCAGATTCCGATTTGCTGGGCAGCCAATCAATGAAACAGACACACCTGCACAGTTGGAAATGGAGGACGAAGATACAATTGATGTGTTCCAACAGGAGATAGGAGATGTCTACTAAAGAGGGAACCTTCTACTATACTCCAAAACTCTGTTGTTACAGACCAAGATTACATTATCAATTAGAAAGCTGCAATTTGGTTCCACCACATCCTGACTACTACAGTATAGTTTTCTCTATTCTTTCATTTTCCCCTTCCCCATTCCTTTATTGTACATAAAGTAACTGGTTTATGTGCACAAGTGTATTGCTTTTTTTTTTAACTAAATGGCCAATGGTGTGTTTTGATTGACATCAAGTGGAGATGGGATGGGGAAAAATACTGGTTCTGTGAAAATACCCCCTTTCTACATTAGTGGCATGCTCATTCAGCTCTTATCTTTATATTCCAGTAAGTTATTTTGCTCTCATTGTTTTAACAGAAAACAACAACATAAAAATCCTTGCATACCTTGTTCAATTGGAGAATTTTAATGAAATGTTTTTCATTTATCATTATAAAACCAAGGATAATTTTATAACTTTTTTGTACGTAGCTGTTACATGTAGGGCAATCTGTCTTTAAGTAGGGATAAATTACTCTAAATAGAAAATGAATCCTAGATAGTTTTCCCTTCGAGTCAAGTGTCTTGTTGTTTAAATAAACTTCTTGTTTAAAATGAAAAAGAAATTTCCATTGAAAGCTCTGGTCTTGTCCACAACTGATGTGGACACAATGGTTTTGGCACCCATCAAGTGGAAAATTTGGTCAACTTTAATTTTTTAGTCAGAATTGTGTAAGTGGAACCAAGTGAGATGTCTATATGTTGGCTATTGTTTGTGCTGTTAATTGTTGGTCTTCTTCAATTAGGGCACAAACAAGATGAATTTTTTTCCCTGAAATTGATGCAGATAGTCTGCTGCTGCTGCAGGCTTCATCTTCAACATTGTCTCATTCCTTCTTAAAACTAGTTATCGCTTTGTAAACTGCTGCTTTCCTTGGGGGATTGTCCCCATAAACTTTTTGTAAAGCCTCAATGATTTCATCATTCTTCCACCCAAGCTTCATCATAAATTTGGCATTTGTTCTTGCTTCAATTTTAGAAGAATCCATGTTGCTCTGATAAGGGCTTTTTTCAAACTGATGTCTTACCCTTCTTAGTGCCTCAAACTAGATCCTGTGGATACATGTTATAAGAAGTTAGTACAAGTTTATTTTGATACCAAAAATCTTTGAAATCCATGCATAGTTTTTCCATAATAAGCATTTTCCATGAATTTCAAAGACCCTTTATATGTTTGTGTTTCTAGTGGGAATGTAAATAATAGAGCCCCCATTAAGGGGAATGTTTGTCAACATCTAGCGCAATCACTAGATGGAAGAGATGGAAAAGATAGGGATGGAAATTAGATTTCTCTAAATGTACCTAGCTTTATAACTTTAACTTCAAACCTTGCAAATGCTTCATATAATCATTAAACAAAATGAAATTAAAATTTAAAATTCCTTTAAAAAATCCCTGCAACACAGAGAAGAATTAGTTCCAGTTACTTTAAAAAAGAATTGACTACATACATCAGCATTCTATATCCTAATAACAAGGAAGAAGTACAAGTGAATCTTAAATTGTTTTCAATAATCATTTGGTTAGTCACAATATTGGTATAGATATTTGAAAGTATAATAATATATAGTGTGCAGAATAAAGTATATAAGTAATTATGTTAATATCATTGGGACCAAGATTTTCAGCATAAAAGAGATACAAATATAAAATCAAAGTTAAGTAAAAACCTTGTATTCTTAAATTGGAATTGGAAACAAAAGCATGCACTCATAATGTATTTTTTTCTTAAAAAGAAACAAAAAAGTATTTTCTAACTTTTTCCACTGAAAAGGCCTGGAAACAATAATCATACCAGTAGCAATAAGTGTCTTTAGTGCCCAGATTATGGTCTCCAAGGAGTATCTGACTAAAACAACCCAAGGCTCTTTGGGGAAATAAATGGCTATTCCAGGTTGGGGCAAGAAATATACAAGACAAAGGTAGAACATTTTGTACTAGAAAGCAAGGATGCTGTCAAAGACTTCTGAGATTGTGTTACAGGGTCCAGAAGCCAATCTGTGTAACCTTTCAGAGACTATCAGTAGCCCCAGATATGGGACAATCTGCGCATCAAAAACAGTAGAGACTCCCATCCAAGTACTAACCAGACCCAACCCTGCTTAGCTTCCAAGATCAGATGAAATCGGGCACATTCAGAGTGGTATGGCTGTAAATGAGATAGCACTTCACACCCATGAGGATGGCTATAATAAAAAAGACAGAAAATAACAAGTTTTGAAAAGGATATAGAGAAATGGGAACCCTTACACATTACCGGTGGGAACTTGAAATGGTTTAACCACTTTGGAAAACAACTCGGCAATTACTCAAAAAGTAAAACATGAGGGTTACTGTATGCTCCAGCAATTCCATTCCTAGGTATATACCCATGAAAATTAAAAACATTAAGTCCACACCAACATTTGTACAGGAATATTCATAGCAGCATTATTCATAATAGTTACAAGGTGAAAACAACTCAAATGTCCATAAATTGATGAATGGGTCAATAAAATGCAGTACATTCATATACTGAGATATTATTTGGCAATAAAAAGGAATAGAGCACTGATGTATGCTACAACATGGATGGACTGGAAAAACATTGTGCTAAGTGAAACAGAGCCAGACACAGACGCAAAACACATATTGTATGATTCCATTTACATGAAATGTCCAGACTAGGTAAATCCATAGAAAGGGAAAGTAGATCAATGGTTGTCCAAGGCTGAGGGAAGTAGAGAATGGGTGACTGCTAATGGACACAGAACTTCCTTTGGGGAGATACTCTGGGATTACACAGTAGTGATAGTTGTACAACTCTGTGAATATACTAATAACTATTCAACTGTGCACTTTAAAAGGGTGAATTGTGTGGTATGTGAATTATACCTCATTAAAGCTGTATTTTTTAAAAATTATTTTGTTGAACTTGTTTGGATCCCGATTCAAACCAGTGAAGTATAAAAAGACATGTAGGCGACAATCCGGGAAGTCTGAACACTGAGTATTAAATAATGTTAAGAAGTTATTGTGGGGCCGGGCATGGTGGCTTACGCCTGTAATTCTAGCACTCTGGGAGGCCGAGGCGGGAGGATCACTTGAAGTCAGGAGTTTGAGACCAGCCTGAGCAAAAGCAAGACCCCATCTGTACCAAAAATAGAAAAAAATAGCCAAGCCTGGTGGTGCTTGCCTGTAGTCCCAGCTACTTGGGAGACCAAGTAAGGGAGGATCACTTGAGCCCAGGAGTGTGAGGTTGCAAGTGAGCTATGATAACACCACTGCACTCTAGCCTGGACGACAGAACGAGACTGTCTCCAAAAAAAAAAAAAAAAGAAGTTATTGCTAATTTTGCTTTAGATGTGATAATGGTGTCATGGTTATTTAAAAATTATCTTCTACAGATACATTTTTAAGTACTTACAGATTAAACCATATGATACCTGGGATTTACTTTTAGATAATTTGGTGGGGTGGGGCATAATAGGTATAGAAACAAGTTTGGCCACATGTTGATTTTTGACAAAGCTGGGTGAGGACAACATGCTCATTCATTATACTTCTCTCTCTACTATTGAATATGTTTTCAAATTTCCATAATAAAAATGTTAATTAATGATCTGTTCATTTGTGTTCTAAAAGTCTCCCTTCCAGATCATCTATTTCCCAAAGCTCGTCTTAGCCAGGCCCAATTCCTTTTTTGCTCTGGGCTTCCCCAGCACATAGCTTACTCTTCTAGTAGGGTGTCAGAGTTACTTGTCTGTTGAGTTGTATTTTCTGTATAAATACATATTTATTATAATTTCAGTTCTCTAAAATTGTCAAGGTTGAGTCATTCTAAATAAATACCTTTTTTTTGGATCATTGAGGATTTATCCCTTGAGAGGTTAATCATTTTAGTATTTTGGATAAAAATCTTTGTAAAATATGTGACATAACCTGTAGCTTTCTAGTCAGTATTTATTAAATTGATATATCTTATATGAGTTTTTAAAAATTAATCATTATGAACATTAATCTTTGTGCTTGCTGTACTACTGTGCGTGTTCCCTGTACTACATGAGCCCACGTTGCTTTGTTTGTTTGAACATCTCTTCATTTTGTGATATTTCTGTCCCTTCACTTGCTGGTCCTGTCCTTTCTCTCTGCCCTGAGTGTCCTCTTCAACCCATTTCTAATTTGCTACTCTTAATTTACCATATGTGTGAAGGAACCAGACAATTAAACTTCTTACAATTATACATAGAATGACCATACTTCCTACCCAGAACAATTTCAGTTAACCTATTTCAGTTTATACCCATTGTCCCTGTGTAATTAATAAATAGCATCCTTTTAAAAATTCTTGGATGCATCCTGGATTTTAATAACAAATGATCTGATCATCCTAGGTATATGCCAAATAAGGGCATATCCCTATTAAAGGGCATGGTGGGCCAGTCTTATCAGTTCTGTTAAATGGCCTCAGGGGCTACACTTATATTCTCTCCGTTCAAGTGCTAAAGTGTAAAGGTATTGAGGTTTTTCTTTAAAATTTATTGTGCATCCAGCAGGTGCCACGCACAGCACTAGTTCTTGTTCACTGGGAGCTCATAGAATAGTAAGGAGATAATGGAAACAAGTTATTTCAGTGCAGTGTTGTAGGAGCTTATGTCTAAAGCTAGAGGCATGTATTTGGGTGCCCCATTGTCAAGGTCAGCCTTATTGACATTTTAGACTGGATACTTTTTTGTTGTTGCGTGGGCTGCCCTGTGCATTGTAGGCTGTTTTAGCGGCATCCCTGGCCTCTACCCACTGGAAGCCAGCAGTACCCCTTCAAATCATGACAGGGAAAAGTGTCTGCAGACATTGTCAAATGCCTCCTGGAGAACAAACTGCCCCCGGGGGTTGAGAACTACCCTAGTCTAAGAACGACAAGGTCAGCGTGGGGCACTGCCTGAAGATTCTTCCTGGAGGAGACAGTGCTGAGCTAGGTCCGGCGGACTGAGGAGAAGTTAGACAAAGAAAGAAAATGGAGTGGAGGAGAGGTCTTTGCAGACAGAGTGACAGTGTAGGGGCTTCGTTTGGTATTATGAATCTATGTATTTCTTCATTTTTTGACTTGTTTTCCTCACTCTCTGTGTTTGGGTTAGTTCAAGGTCAGACTGACAGCTGAATTCTGAACAGATAATATATGCAAAAGCACTTTGCAAACCCTGTGAAGCGCTATTAGTATGTAAATAATATTATTGCCCTAACAGCAGGGAAAACAATGTACTTTAAGTCTTTATTTTATTCGTATGCACTCTATAATCCTTAGGAATTCTGAAGAACAGAACATTGGTGTGCTGCTTATTAAAACATTGTCTCCCAGCTTCAAACACTCCTATTCTCTTGTTGTGACGCTGGGGCAACCCCTGCAAACCTTCTTTCTCCTTTGCCAGCCTGCTGCTGGTTAGGATTGGCCAGGAGGGGGCAGTAAAGGGAGATTGCAAGGCTGGAGAAGAGAAAAGGAATTATTCCCCTGCTTCCTATTGCTCTCAGGGTCTCCTTGACAGTGTTTCTTCACCCCAGTAGCTCAGTTTGAGTTTCTGCAAGTAGCTGCTGGATTGACAGACTCCTCAATCACACAAGGACCACTGATGTTTTCTGGATAATGCAGAAAGCACTTGAAGAATCGGAAGAACCATAGCACCAATTTCCATTAACCAGTAGATGAGAAGGTGGACAAGTGTGAATGACTCAACATTGATTCCTTTTTTTTTTCTTTTTTGAGACAGAGTCTCACTCTGTTGCCTGGGCTAGGGTGCCAAGGCATCAGCCTGGCTCACAGCACCCTCAAACTCTTGGGCTCAAGCAATCCTTCCATCTCAGCCTCCCAAGTAGCTGGGACCATGCCCGGCTAATTTTTTCTAAATATTTTTAGTTGGCCAACTAATTTCTTTCTATTTTTAGTGGAGACAGGGTCTCGCTCTTGCTCAGGCTGGTTTCAAACTCCTGACCTTGAGAGATCCTCTTGCCTCAGCTTCCCAGAGTGGGAGCATTAGAGGCGTGAGCCACCACACCTGGCCTCAGCATTGATTCTTTAACATATTCTGGAAGCCACTATGAGGAACAAGTTCTGCTTGGGATTTGTTTGCATATTTGTTTTTGCTCTAATGACAACACCAATGTTTTCACCTATTTTGCTTTTATTTCTTCAACTCATATTGAGGTCCTGCTGTACACTTATAAGACAAAGTCTCTCCCATCAAAAAAAATTTAAAAATCTAATGCTAATAAAAGATAAAAACAAAAATGCCAAAACCAAGTAGTAAGGACATTTTCCAATTCCCTAAGTTTCCTATTATTAATGAGGCAACTGGTATTGAAGCAGTCTTGCCTCTTTGAAAACAGTTATTCAAATCTACATGTGGTTTTAATGCTAGTTTAATGTGCATGTAATTCCCATCACTTCCTTTCTTTACTCTTCTTTGAAACCTTTTTTGATAGTGAAATGTTATGCAAATATATAAATGTACAGCTTAAGGAACTGTTGTAAGATGAACATCTTTGTAAGCACCATTAAGGTTAGGAAATACAACTTCAAAAGCACTCTTTCCCATAACTCTCACCCTAGATACCAGAACTAACCACAATCCTTACTTTATGGTAATCACTAGTTTGCTTCCCCCCCACACACACACAACATATTCTCCACTAAATATGCATCCATAAGCATAGTAGAGTGTAATTTAGCATGTCTTTAATTTTTATACACAACATCAAGCAGTATATATTTTCTGGATTTTTGTTGTTCGATATTAAATGTTTAAGATGCCTCCTCTATGTTGTTGCATGTAGCTATATGTCATTCATTTTCACTGCTGTGTAGTATGGCAGTGTATGGAATACCACAATTAAATTAACCATTCTATCGTTCATGGGCATTTCACTTATTTCCAGTTCAGACACACACAAGCACACACTTCTTTAGGATCAATACCTAAAAGTGAAATCACTGGACCCTAAGGTACATCTATCCTGGCTGTACCAAACCATTGTCATAGCTCAGTTGCAGCAGTTCACACCCCCGCCAGCAGCAGATGAGGGTCTTTGCCCTACCTGCACCCCCCCCCCCACTTGGCACTGTCAGACGTGTCAACTTCCACCTGTTTGGTGAGTGCGGTATCCACTGCGGCTTTAATTTGCCATCTTCTGATTATTAATGAATCAAGCACCTTTGCAATTAACCACAAATATTTATTGGCCATTTGGATTTCCGTGTGTGTGTGTGTGTGTGTGTGTGTGTGTGTGTGTGTGTTGGCCATTTGGATTTCCTTGTGTGTGTGTGTGTGTGTGTGTGTGTGTGTGTGTGTGTGTGTGTGTGTGAAATACCTGTTGCAGTCATTTACCCATTCTTGGAATTGGCTTCTTTTCCTCCTTGATTTGCAGGAGTTCTTGCGTGTCCTAGCAGTTTTATTTGTGGTCCCTCCTCCCACTCGGCGGCCTGCCTTTCCTTACTTAGCCTTCCCACTTTGGAAGTCAGGGTGGCCGACAGCAGCCCCTCCCGGACGACGCCCTTGTCCCAAGGGTTTGCAGCGGGGTGCGGGCGGCGACGCGGGGAGGCCCAGGCCGCGCCCCGCCCGGCGGCGCTGTGTTGCCCGCGGTCTCCAGGGCAGCGCCTGGCGGCGGCGGCGACAACGCGGAAGGATGCCGGGCCGCCGGGGTCGCGGCCACCGAGGAGCGCCGGGCAGGTGACGGGTGGTGGCCTCCCGCGACGGGGGTGGGCGGCGCGCCCGGGCAGGGAAACGGCGACGGCCGGGGCTGCGGGTGGGGACGGCAGGGGACCGCGGGAGCGACTGGACCGGGTCGGGGGAGCTCAGCGGCGCCGGCGCCGGCGCCGGGGCTTCGGGCCGCGGCGGACAGGACGCAGGGCGGCCGCGGCTGGGCAGGCCCCGGCCCGCGACCTGGGAGCCCCCGGCGCCGGGCTCCCGCCTCAGCGGGAAATGCTCGGTAATCGAGGCAGGGTAGGGCAGCGGGCCCGCGGACCCGGCACTTCCTGGGCCTAAAACGCCCCTTGCGGCGGGTCTTGTCCCTCAGAAGCTAGCACAGGTAGAAAACAACCCGAACGCCTCTTAGGGGCAGCTTCCGGCCTGTTCCAAACGGGGCGCCGTTTTCTTTACATCCATCCTGGTGAGGCTAGCGGGGCTCCTTCTCACCTCCAGACGGAAATTCGTTTGTCCCCGTGCTGGTGGACTAAACCTAGGGTCTTGCAGGGGTCCCTGGGGAACTACTGGTCGTTTCTTAGCCCTTAGGTACCATCAGCGATGTCCCTGTCTTTCTGTTTACTTAGGAGACTGGCCAGCCTGTCTTGGTCAGAAATGTCAGTAGCACAACCATTTCCCCCCCCACTGCACTATAGTACCACGGAGCCACATTCATTAAATTGAAAACGCACACTTTCTAATTTATTCAAGCTGTCAGCTTTTCCCTCTTCGATCCCATGCTTTTATAGGACCAGGCCCCCACGGAAAACCCAGCTTTTGTAGTATTTGGCTGTGCTCCTTTCACACCCTTCCCAAATTTCACACTGATCTGTTAACGACAACAAAATTATCCTCTTTGGTCATTGTTTTACTATTTGTTAATTCTAAGAAACCCTAGTCTATCTCATTTAAGAAGAGAAATTTAAAGGACTGAATTATTTTATGAAAGAGTAATTGTAAATTGAACTATAATGATTATTTTAAGCTTGTTCTTCAAGATCCCAAATCCAGTGACCTGCCTCTTACAGTAAAACCAGTGTTTATACAAACTGTTTTAGATAAAATGTGTATCAATATTTGATGGATTTGTTGCTTTCTAAAAACAGCCTAAAAAGCAGCAGTTCTATCTGCTTATCCGTATCAAAACAGTAAAGCAGACTGCAATGTATATATTTTTAAATAAAATCTTAATACAGCAAAACAGTCTGTAAAATTAGACAATAATATATTAGTCTGCCAACAGGGGGAACTCTGAGTTAAAAAGAAAAACCACTTCATGTGTATTTAAATATTCACATTGCCTTTTGTCTGTCATGTTTGTTAAGGTGCTTTCCTCCAAGGAGTTGATGATGTTCCTTGGAAACCCTAGCAACAAGGTCAACATTATAAGCAATCCTAGGAATAGGAATAAGGTCGTGTTATTTAATTAAAGTTAGGATTTGCCAAAAGAACAAGAGCAAGCCATAAAAGCAAATTTTACAGTAACCTCCGATGGTGTAGGTTTCTGTTATCTGACTTACAGGAAAAAAAAATGGCATAAAGGCAGTGAGATAGAAGACAGACCAAAATAGAAATGCTAGGTAGAGATGAAAGGAAGCTCAATCCAAAAACATCATCTCCTTTCTATTCTACATGAACACAAAGCACCCTCTCCATGGGTTTTTACAATAGCCTTTAGAGATAGTGAGGGTTCACTTGGAATCACACCGTGGACTCCAACTAACTCTTAACTATTATTCAGGCCAATCTCCCACCCATCCAGCTTTCCCCAGCTCAGCATCCCTTTCAGGTATGTGGAGTTCCAGCCTCTTCTTTGAGTCACTCGATGGCAGAATTCATAAGGCCGTGAAATCTTTTGTTGAACAGTTTTAACCTTTATTATGGGTTTTTTTTAGATACTGAGCTAAGACTGATCTCCATATATGTCCACCTAAATTAAACATTCCTATCCAGTAGCAATATGGGTATCAAAAAAGTCTTTTCCAAACAATGTAACCAGTCACAATAGATCTAGGAACAAAACAGGTTCCCATTTACAGTTCCAACTATGGGAAGTCACACTCTTCTCTCTTTCTTTTCCTGCCCAAAAGGTAGAGCCTGAACCTGTTTTACTCTATCCATGAATACTACCGAACAGAGCATGTTTATATTGTTGCTCTGGGCATTTGAAAATGGCCATGAAAGAACTGTCCCTAATTAACCATTTGGCTTTTTCCGGGCTTGTCAGTAACAAGCCCTTGAACGCTAGAAATAGGAATCTGCTTCCCAGCAGCCATTTATTTCCTCAATAAAACCGCATTCGATTCCTCCGTCTGTTTATGAGCTCTACAGCTCTACATCAGATTTGTTTCTATAGAGAGAAAAATAGTCTTTCCAAGAGACCTTTCTCATGCTCGCAAAAGGGTGCATGCAAAAGCCTGCAGATAATATAACAAGGTTCTCTTACTCATTTAAATTTTTGATTAACATTGGCATTAAAGAGATTTCCATAGTCACACAGTAACATAAATATCATCTTTTTCAGGTAATGTGTTTAATGTGTTTGCAAACCACAACTTTAAACATCAGCCAACTGCTCCTGTCAACAAGAGTATCCCCTGTTAATCTCTGTATTTTTCAAGATGAGTAACAGTAAACTAATTCCCAAGCTCTCTACCCATTCTCCTGTCCGTCATGCCAACTTCAATAAACAGTCCACACACCCACCTGTCAAGAAAGAAGACTTACATGTGATTTCAAGAGACTCCTTGGAATCTGATTCAGGAAGCCTCCCTCAAGACATTAAGTCTCAGCCTGAACTTGAGGACCAAGTCCATGACATGGAGCCCGACAGCTTAGAGGAGGACAGCATGAGTGAGACGGAGGAGGAAGCCAGCCGAAAAGCAGCTCCGGTGGCTGGCGAGGAACACCTTCGTGCCCAGGACAACAGCGCCAATGACAGGTAAGGAAAGGGCTTGTGTAAGATAATAATGGGTTCTAGAACATATTGTTGAATAATACTGATACCATTCCCGGCGAGAGTTAGGACAGGCTCTCTTAACAAGCGCCTTATAATTGTGCATGAGACAGGCCTCCAGCAGGCTGGGTACCGTGCTTTTTGCCACATTCATTTCTTTAAAATTAAAAAATGCAATAGGTGTTAATAAGTGCATTTGCATTTCTCATACTATTTATTTCTTGTCCATATGCCAAATGTCTCCATTGTTATGAAATCAAAGAAGCCTGATATAGAAAATCACATGACTTGGAGTCAGGTGGTCTTGATCTGGTCCAGGCCCTGCTCTGCTGTTTAGTGTATAATTTGGAATAAGTCATGTAACTCTTTTTCATCTCACTTTTTGTCGTCTGTCAAATGGTCTGGCCTATCTGCCTCATAGGATTGCTATGAATGTCAATAAAGTACAAATAGTGGAAGATAGAATTCTATTTGGCCCATTCCTTCAGAGCTGGTAGGGGTCTACCTCGTGGGGCTTGTATGAGCATATAAGACTGTGGTCCCCAACCCCCCGGGCCAGGGACTGGTAGCAGAGCTCCACCGCCCACCTCCCATCCATGGAAAAACTGTCTTCCATGAAAGGTGGGGTGGGTGATGGGGAAGGAGGGAAGGGGGGAGGGAATCACTGCAGGAGGTGAGCAGTGAAGCTTCACTTACAGCCACTCCCCACCGCTGGCACTGCCTGAGCTCCGCTTCTCCCCCTGCTCCACCTCCCCCCATCCGTGGAAAAATTGAAAAATTGTCTTCAATGAAACTGGTCCTTGGTGTCAAAAAGGTTGGGGGCCCCTGATATAAGAATATACTCCAATAACCAATATTTATGGGATTTAACTTTATGCCATGAGCTACCAAAAATGTAAGGAAATATAAAATAATGTGGTGATATCCCTTGTTTTCACTGACTCACTAAATCATATAATAGAGTACAGAAGAAGTTAAAAGCTACTGATCTGAAAGGGGTTTTAGTGCAGTGGTGAAGGGCATAGGGTCTGAAGCAGACCACTTGGGTTCAAATACTGGTTCTGCCACTTACTAGCTTATGACCTTGGCCAAGCCCACTTAATGTGTCTGTGCCTCAGTTTCTTCATCAGTAAAAGTGGGGTAATGATAACAGTTATCTCATGGAGTTATCATGAGGCTAAAATGAATTAATACATATAAAGTGTTTAGAACAGTGAATGATTCTTTATAAGTTATATTGAATTCAAAAATTTTTTTTTTAATTATGGCTGAAATACATTAAGGAAAGTTTATTGAAAGGCCTAGAACTTGGGCAGGATCTTGAAGACAATGTAAGATTTGGATAATAGAATAGAATTAGAGCACATTAGGGAGCCCAGCTGGATTACAGAGGATTTGTTTTGAATGTAAGGAAAATAGACTGAGTTGGAGTCTGATTATAGGGCTTTGAAAATATGCCTTTAGTATTGGAAGGTGAATTTTCAAGTCAAGCATAACCATTCCACACTACAGATGAGGACATTGAGTAGCAAGAACTCAAACAACTTGTCCCAGGGATACACTCACTGCCAGGGCCCCTGTGGGAGCCTGAATTCCAGCCCAGACCCCAGTCTTTTTCTTCCTTTCTCTTCTGCTCCTTTCTTTCCCTGGGGATATCAGTCGAATCAAACTCCTACACTCTTAGGGGCTCTCACAGTACCACAATGAAAGTGATAAATGCTGCCACCAAGATGCTGGAGGCTGAAGAAGGGCTCAGGATGGCTTCAGAGAGACAGACAAGGTTGATTGGACTGGCCCGGGCAAGCCGGGAGGAGAGAATACAGCTTCCTGGGGAGGGAGCGAGTGGAAGCAGTGTTTAAGAAAGATTATTCTGCAAGCTGGTGCATTTTGAATTAGACAGTAAACAGCCAGTGGGCAAAGAGACTACCAGATGGACATGAGAGCAATAACGGTTATAATGGAAGCATTAAATCCTATAATAGAGTACAGGAGAAGTATCCGTATCTCATTTTAAAGGCATCGCTGTTAGTGTCACTTAATTCTTCATCATAATCCTGCAGGGAAAGTGCTGCTTTTCCCATTTTACAGATAAGGAAAATGAGGCTACCAGAGATGAAATTCTAAGGTTATAGTGCTCTGAGGGGATGTTTATTGTTTTGTTATTGATGTTGGTTTTTTTCATTATGAAAACATTCTGACCTACAGAAAAGTACAAGGAAAAACACAGGATAACCCATATTGCCATATTTGATTCAGATATACTTTTAAAGTCATTGAAATATTACAGATAAAGTTTCCTTGTAACGGCTTCTCAAACCCATTCCTTTGTCTTCCTCTTCTTCTTCCTCAGAGGTATTCATACTCTTACATGGGTGTGCATCCTTCTTACCAAGCTTTTACTCGTTTCTTTCATAGGTAGTCTATAATTCATGGGTAAATCTATATCTGCATATCTATATAGATATATATAGTGCCCTGTTTTGTTCAGTCAACATTATGTTTTTGACATTTTACTATCATGGTTTTGAATTAAAACATGTGGTCTGTATTCATTCATTTTTAACTGCTGTATAAATTGCATTATCTGAACATAAAATGTATCCATTTCCCTATTGATGAATACCTAGGTTGTTTTCAGTTCTTGTTATTTTAAACAATGCTCTGTGCACATCCTTGTATGCCTCCCCGGGTACGTGTGTAAGAGTGTCTTTAGGATATAAGAATCCAGAGGTAGAATTGCTGGTTCATAGGAGAATTGATGTCTTCAACTTTTCCTACTCACAGTGCTGTGAGTTCCCAGGCCACACAATTACCTGGTCTTTTAAAATTTTGCCTTTCTGACAGGTTATAAAATCCTATCTTTTTACAGATTTAAATTATTTTTCTCTGATTATTTGTGAGCTTGAGTATCTTTCTATGTGTTTTTAGCCAAAGGAGATCGATTTAAACATACTCCTTGGGATCTGGTTATTTTCCTTTAGTGAAACATCATGCATATCTTGGGTACCTTTCTATTCAGTCACCCTTTGTCTCTGTGGCTTCTGCATCTGTGGATTCAACCAATCGAGGATCAAAAATACGTGGGGAGAGAAAAGGATGGTTGTGTCTGTGCAGAACATGTATAGCACTGACTTTTCTTCTTGTCATTATTCCCTAAACAATATGACAACTATTTATGTAGCATTTATATTGTATTAGGTATTTTCGATAATCTAGAGATGATTTAAAGTATATGGGAGAATGTGCGTAGGTTATTTGCAAATATTTACCCCATTTTATATAAGGGATTTGAGCACCCCATGGATTTTTGGTCCTGGAACCAATCCCCAACAGATTCTGAGAGATAACTATATTCGTATTTATTGATTTACTTTGTGCTACATCGTATTCCAGTATCAGGAGGTGCCATAATGTATTTATCTAGTTGCCTATGGGTGGACATTGGGTGTTTCTAGTTGTTTGTTTTTTTAGTAATTTTTTAATCAAAATTTTGTATATATAAATGAAAGAATTGACAGAGCTTGGTGACAGATTGGATATGAGGATTGAAGGAACAAGAGACGCCAAAGACTAATTAAGGGTTCTAATAACAATAGCTAGCATTTATAGAAAGCGTCTCATGGGCCCGCCACTGTGCTAAATGCTTTACGTGTATTATCTCATTTAATACTTATTGCAGCCCTGGTAGACAGCTACTATAATGATCTATCATTTTGAAGATTGCAAATGAGGCTTAAAGAGGTTATACTATACCCATTTATTGCATTCAGTGAATGGTTGAGCAGAAAACTCGGGTAGTCTGACTCCATGCTCTAAATCTGCTGTCCCCAACCCCTGGAGTGTGGCCTGGTGCTGCTCGGTGGCCTGTTAGGAACCGGGCCACACAGCAGGAGGTGAGTGGCGGGTGAGCAAGCAGAGCTTCCTCTGTATTTGCAGCTGCTCCCCATTGCCAGCATCACCGCTGGAGCTCCACCTGCCCCCACCCCGCAGCTCTGCACCCCCAATCCATGAAAAAATTGTCTTCCGTGAAACCAGTTCCTTGTGCCAAAAATGTTGGAGACCACTGCTCTAAACAGACCACTGTTTCTATCCTGCCTCTAATCTAAGAGATTCATAGTCTCCTAGGTAATAAATGGAAGTCGATTTATTTACAGAAATGGGAGCATTGGGAAGGAGAAGTCTTTTGAAATGGATAGGTTTTCTTGTCTGTGCTTTTAAGATGAAGAAACCCAGGCAAGGATCCATTAAGTGACCTAATTTCCCCACTTGTTGAGTTTTTCCTCCTTTTGTCCAGTGCCCAGAGACCTGACTTTAACTCTTGTTCTTACCAAAGTACAATTTAAATACCACTTAATATTTTTTCTTTTTTCTTTCTTTTTTTTTTTGAGACAGAGTCTCACTCTCTTGCCTGGGCTAGAGTGCTGTGATGTCAGCCTAGCTCACAGCATCCTCAAACTCCTGGGCTCAAGCAATCCTCCTTCCTCAGGCTCCCAGGTAGCTGGGACTATAGGCATGCGCCACCATGCCAACTAATATTTTTTTTGAGACAGAATCTCACTCTGTTGCCCGAGCTACAGTGCTGTGGTATCAGCCTAGCTCACAGCAACCTCAAACTCCTGGGCTCAAGCCATCCTCCTTCCTCAGGCTCCCAGGGAGCTGGGACTACAGGCATGTGCCACCATGCCCAGCTAATTTTTTCTATTTTTAGTAGAGATGGGGTCTCGCTCTTGCTCAGGCTGGTCTCGAACTCCTGAGCTCAAGCAATTCTCCCGCCTCGACCTCCCAGAGTGCTAGGATTACAGGAGTAATCCTAGGGGGCCACTGCGCCCGGCCCAAGATATTTTAAAATAAAGAATAATGCTTATAGAGATTGAAATTAGGGTTAGAGTCTTGGTCTTCTGATTTAGAGATCCTTAAATAATGCTATTTTCCTTAGATTGATTTGACATACAAATTTTTAATAATAAACTATAAACCTGAGGGTTAGAATAGGTTATAGCCCTAGTAATTGTTTGGCTGTACAGTGCTACATTCATTGAACATTAGGATGATCAGTTTTTCACTACAAAGAAAAACCGAACTGAAGCATTTAGCCAAATAATGCCTCAAAAATATTATTCAGGTGAGTGTTTAGTTGTTTGCCTCTTTCTCTGCCTCACTTTAGTCTTGGAAACCTTTCCTAGGTGTTTTGTTGCTTGCGTTTGAGTAGTTTATGAGCCATAAAATAGACTAGTAAATTGATCTCAGACTCTCGATATGAAAGTAAGTGGGCCTTTATTTCTGTAAGGTAGATGGAATTCTGGGAATTGTAGTTCAAAAACATTAGTCAAAGCCTTGCCTTAAAACCAAGGAAAATTTCTTTCTCCTTGCTTTTATAGCAATAATTTTAAAAGCTGCCTGACAAATCACTTGAGCCTTACTCTTGTGTTTTGATGTTGCTAGAACCTCCTCAAAGCAATTACTCCCTTGTATCTCACCAAAGTCAAGCCATAGTTCAATATATATGGATGAGAGAAAACCTTTTACTTAATGGAAATTGGAGCAGTATTGACTGTAGTGAATGAATTAAGACTGGAGAGAGGGTCTTCATGTGATAATCCTTAAACCCCACTCCAGCACTGGCCTTACGACACTCAGCATTCACAAAGAAAGAGATCAATGTCATTCCTAGAGCATTAGAAATAACCTCTTCAGTCCTGGGGCCTTCTCAAATCTTGTATGTTAAAAAGCAAAAATCAGAGAGCAGCCATACCGTACGTTATATCTGTGTTCAATAAGGCCTTGTTTACAGGAATACTTAACATAATTAGCTACCATTCGTAGAACTGTTTGCTTCATATATACATCGCATTTATCCTTACAAGGGCCTCTTAGACAAGCATTATTATCCCTATTTTGCAGATAAGGAACCAAGGCTCTAGGAGTTGTGTAGGTATACATAATTACTAATACCAGAGACAGAAATTGAACTGAACTCTCTTCTATGTCCAAAGCCTGAGCCTCTAATTGTAAGTATCCAGCTAGATAATCAAGGATTGATGTGATAAAGGATTCCATTTTCATAATTAGACAAATTAAAGATAGAAGAATTTCAATTTGAACTAAACTGAAGCCAGAGTAAATATGCATGTAAAATTATATACTTTAGGAAAAATAATAAGAATTTTTAAGAGTGCTGTGTCCTTGGGATAAATAGACATGAATTGTATTTTCCTTTGGGCCTTGAGGTCATAGTGACCTTTATTCTTTGGCACCTCTCCTGGAAAACAGAAATGTTGTCATGCGGTGAGGGCTGCAATGCCTTCCTGTCTCATCACCTGGGACCATAACCTCCACGAAAGGGCCCATATTCTGTCTAATAAAACACCTCGTGTTAGATATTAATAGGAGGGAGATAAGGCATGATGAGGAATTGCTAGTTAAATAGAGTATTCAGAATTGTCTGAAATTCAAAAAGGGACTCAGTAATAATCATATGCATTTTACTGTGTTGTGGTGTATCATTTTTTTCTCCTGAACACTTCTATGAGTGTTGTTTCTGACTAATGATATGAGAGTCCGATGTAGTACTGAATGAAAATTTCTAGGACTTGAAGAGCAGCACTGGGTAACCAAAAGAGATAATGGGTAAAGAGAGACTTAGTGAAGACCAAAACTCAGAATTTTCTTTTCCCCCAAATTTCCTTCCCAGGGCTGCTTTGTAGAAAACATTGGGAATACTTATGTTGAGCCTAGACTACTGTCTCTCAGGGGTCTTGTAGAGATTTTTTTGTACTGGTTGGGAGATTAAAGAAGACATTTGAAACCAATTTTAATATACTAGGATTATTGAGAACATTCTAGGAGATTCTAGGAGTCAACTTTCCTTCCTGTTGATTTCTAGCAACATTCATCCATATTGTTTTCTATTGTCTTTTATTGTATATATTTTCAACTAAGGCCATTGGTTGGCCAAACTTTTCAAATACATCACACTACATACCATGTTCTAGGGGTTTCCGCGCAGTATTTTGGGAATAAATGCTAGCATTTTATTTATTTGTTTCTAATAACATGGAAACAGTTATATCAAAGAAGTTACTTTTTGTTGCAGGTATAGTCATTTCTGTTTTATGTTCAAATTATGCTTTGGTTAAACCCTGACACACTCCTCAGAGCAGGCATGGTGCCATCCTAACAGATGAACAGTCAGAAGGAAGGGAAGGGTGTGCATGGGCATGAATTGTGTCTATTAAAGGCAGAGTCTCCGCCAGAAATGCTAAAGCCATTGTGACTCCTGGGGCTTATTGCCCCCCGAGACAACCACTAGTTCCTGTCTAGGTTATTCCAAATTTGGGATGCGTTATTGTGTTAAAATAAGTAAATAAATAGTGAGTTTGAAAGCTCACAAAGTGTGAATTAAATTCAACTCTACAACTCTGTGAGTTTATCAAGAGGATCAAGAAGATTGTAACCAAATTACTAAAGGGATGGTTTAATTCATGACCTTTATATCTTCATTTATTTCTACTCCCTGACAAGCTTGAAAATATAGAAAACTGATTAATATAATTTTTAATGGTGTTGCATTTAAACTAAATTATTTTCCCAACACTTCTATATATTGCTGAGTTTTGCATCATAGGCTTAATCCTACTAAGAAAATAATAAATTCTTAGAGCTGTTAGGGCTCTTAAGGGTCAGCCCATTCCCTTCTTGCACAAAAGAGGAGCCTGTGATCTAGAGTGGGGAAGAGTCCCACCCAAGTTTCCTACCGTTAGTCGGCGGCAAAACCTAGACTAGAACCCAGAGGTCAAGACCTGTTCACTGCTTTTGCCATGATATCACAGCTACCATGAAATTTTAATGCTGTTATATCTGGCATTTAACAATATAAGAAACTCTATCTAAAGAAAGTTTAAGCATCCGGAAATTTTACAAGTCTAAGTCTCTGCCTCTAAGCCATTATTTTGGAGGATGAAAGGAACACCCACGCCTTCCATGGAAAATGTCTGGCGTTAGTGTTGTAAACTCTCACTGGATGAGAGGAATTAAGTTTCTAAATACTGTTCATTTCCCTTGCGAAAATGTAGCCTTGCTTTCACATAACTTAATTTTAATAGAAGTGAGGTACTAGAATTTTACATTGCAATTACTAATACGTCCTCTTTAGATAATTTATTTTCATTTAACCCTCAGATAGTCCTTGAATCATGACTGGTACTAATAAGAACTCAGGACAAATATCTGGTTATTTTGCAGCCACAAATATGTTGTCAAAGGAAAAAAAGGGACTTTGGTCGGAATTATCCAAATTGTATAATTGATGTAAATAAAATTCACTAGATAACAATCCAACCCCTTCACTTTAGTGTGTTTCTGTAGACAGTTTTTGGTCTTCATTTCCTAACACCATCTTATTTCTATTACAATGTTTAATTTTTTTTAGCAAAATAAATGCCTGCCTTAAATGAAATTTTCTTTGTTATAAATGATCTCCAAGAAGCATTTCAGTATATTTGTGGAACCGCTTTATTTCATACTTGCAAAAGTGAATTTTTAAACTTTTGGATTTATTTCATTTTATTTACTTAAAAAGCCATTGATAAGAAGACTAAGATGAGCATAGAATTTAGAAATCCTCGTAAACAATGGTCAGTTTTATAGCTTTTTTAAAGAAGCATTAAAAACTTTACACTTAAATGAAAATGAATTTGCTGTTCATAAACATAAAAGATTTAATGGCATATAAATTAGGAATAATTATTCTGTTTAAAAGGATTAAATTAAACCTAAATCAATAATAACATGTGCGGTTTCAATTTAACTGCCTACTTTAAACAAAGTGGCAAATAAATAACAGCTAAATGATTAATAGCAATGCTTTTATTCACCTCTCAACAGGCAAAATGGCCAGTTATTGAATATTCTATTGTAAGTGCAAAGGATGTTAATTGTACTAGAAACATGCTCTAATTTTAGTGATTTTTTGATTGAATACAATACTGAATATGAAGCTCTTCATTAAATGGAGATTTTATTTTATTTTGTTTGAAGTTATCATAGTAAGTAATCAAATGTGGTCCATTAAAGCCAGCAAATATCATGGCATATGCATGTGAGACCGTCCCCCACCCCCTTTCTCTCTGCTTGCATTTCTAACCTAGGCATCTGTTCTCTGAACAAAAGAGTTGTGTGCTCATTGTCTGTGTAACCTTTCTACCAAATGGGGAGGAAGAGAGGTGCATGTTTTGCGTGTAGATCATTACTGATGAAAGGGCACTTCACACTCATTTTGTCCCAGTGTGTTGACCCGGACCACAAAAACACAATTGAGCTTGTAAGCACGCGAGCTCAGTACAATGGGGTTCTTTAGTATCATGTTCTATTTCAACCATTAGATTTGTTTCTGTGAAGTATTACAGCTTTCCATGCTCATGATTTTGCAAAACATAACCTCCTATTTGTTTCAACATATGGTTTCCATCTAGAAAGGAGAGAAAGAGAATGTTTTAAGATAGTCATTGCTGGTGTAAATGGTGCAGCAAAATTAGAGTTCTAAGAGCCACATTTTCAGACTTTACCCCTGCTTGTACACATTCTTAGAGTTTTTCCGGTTCAAAAACATTATCAGCCAAAACAACTCATTCTCTCTGGCTTGTTGCTAAATGCTTTGTATTTTCTAGGTTCCACTGAATACATCAGTAGTGCTGAAAGGACCAGATGAATTATATATGTAAATGCAGAGAACCATGCCTTGCATGTGTAGTGTGTGATATTACTTCTACAGCCATTTAAGAATGGAAACTTGTTGAGGCTAGAGATTACAACTTTTTCAGAAGGTCTAAGTAATTTAATTCTCCCAGTTTTATACTATTCATCATCTTTCAGCAGCTGTTAAAATATCTCATCATGCGGAAACACTGACATTTCTTAATCCTGTTTCCTAAATTACGGTTCAGACATTCTCCACTGTGCCTCAGTTGTGATTTAAAAATGGATTTTTGAAGATAAGTGTTAATTCTTTCAGGCCACCAAGGTACCACTTAGTGCAGCACAAGATAACTTTGTGCCTTGGAAATAACTTAAGTCCCGGGGAAGGAAGAATCCCTTGAGATCTGTCAGCAGGAAACACAATACACAGCACTGTTATGTCGTGGTAACTGAATGTGACACACAGCAAGCAAAGCTCGCTGACATGCACTTTCACAGCTAGTCCTCAAGGCATCCTCACTCTGGGCCAGGGACATAGTTCTCTGCATTTACAGATATTCACTCACCTAATCCTTTCAGCAACACTATGAGGTAGACACTATTATTATCCCCATTTTATGGATGAGGAAACTAAGGCACAGAAGTTAAATAACTTGTCCACGTTCACAGAGTCTGGTGGCACCAAGAATTGAGTGTGAGCAGTTGAGGACCCTTGTCTTTAGTTGCTCTTCTGTATCATTTCTCAGAACCATAATACTCCACATCATTTTCAGAGACACAAAGCGCCACGAATATTACGTATGACTGAGGGAGGTCTGTAGCCAAGACTGGGGACGTTATGCCATAGTCAGCTGACACTGGTTACACACCATGACCAGTCTGAGTCCACCGGATTTCTTAGCATAACTGCAGAAGTGGAACCCAGGAAATCCATTTCGTTCAACCATCGAAGACTATCTAATTTAAAACAATGGTGGGCATCACTCGGTCGTTGATTCTTTTGTGAATCTATCACAGGATCATAGAACAATGGAGTTGGAATGAACTTTGAGGTATCATCTAGCAGTTGCATGTGGAAATAAGGAGTTAACATATTTTCAGTGATAAACAAGGTTATGCCCTTCTGTTTTAAATACCCATAACATGCTGTATTTATGTATGCATCTAAATCACTAGTTGATTACTGTATTATAGGTGGCGCATAAAGTCTGTCCTCACTGGAGGGTAAGATCCGTCAGCCTGCTTCTGTTTTCCTGACTGCTGCATCTTCTGTGTCCAATGTTCTGCCTGCCCACAGGGGGGTGCTCGATGCTTGCTTGGGGAATGGCCGCCTGCCCGATCCATACACTAAACTCCCTTAAGGCACTTGCTTCGCTCTTACCTGCGGGAATAACTGTAGGATACAAGGCAACGGATGGGCAGGAGCCTGTTCCGAGCAGACTGCCGGGCTCTATACTTTGGCTCCACCACTTGTTAGCTCTGTGACCTTGGGAGACTTCCATAAGCTCGCTAAGCCTTTATTTCCTCATCTATTAAATGGGTGTGATAATAGTACTTCCCTCAGCTTTGTTCTAAGGAAAACACTGAAGACTCACTACAGACATTCCCTACATCGCCACACAATAATGTGTGCTGTCTTTCCACATCCCACCCTGACTGAGTGGCAGAGCAGTGACCCTCAGTGTTGTCCCCTTTGAAAGGTGGCCAGCCCTGCTCTCAGCAGCCCAAAGGAGAGCACTACAAAGAGTCTGCGAAGTCCTTCGAGGTTTGACTTCTGCTTAACCTACTCCTCAGCCCTCCCTCGTCTCACCCTCTGTCTTACCCGCACCGAGTTTGTGCTGTGAGGGCGCCACGTCCTCCCTCCCCTTCACACCTCTGTACCTGCTGTTCCCTCAGCCGGGCGTGCCCTTCCTGTCCTTATCCTCAGGCCATCGCTTGCTCCAGAAAGCTTGCCCCGACCTCCCTAGACAGGATCGGATGTCCCTCCTGAGCCATCAGAGCATGCGTCACTCCAGGTTGTCAAGTGCTTATTTCCTGGTCTGTGTCCCTCCCTAGGCTGGGAGTTCACCGCTGCGCCATTTACCGCGTGTCCCCTCGCTTAGTACGCGCTCCATAGATCACGCCTGTCGAATCAATGAGTGTGCAAACGCGTGCGAAAGTTAAATTCAGTTTTATCTTTCAATATAGCATGGATATGGGAAAATAGCGCCCTTCTTCAATTAAAAAGAAATATTTATTTACTTAAAGTTAGTAGTTGAGCTTTCTTCTCCACCTAAACAACCACAGTCGAACCTTATGCTTAAACCTCTGTACAAAATAAGCCCCCAAAAATCATTCATTCATTTGATCTAATGCAAGAAGCCTCTGCATGTTTAGACTCTAATTCATTGCTATTGGTTTTTTTAAAATAAATATTCGATGCTATATTTGTGTTGACTGGAGTATTTTTAGAGACACAGTTATTTATTCAAGAAGCATTTGACTTTTCTGTCTGCAGCCCTATGCAGCTTACTAGGGCAAAGGGGAGGGAAGGACAGATCACTCACTGTCCCTGCCGCCCAGGAATCTATCTAGGTGATGAGACAAGATTATCACAGTGAAAAGTTAAAGAAGCACTTTAAGGCGCATTCTCTCATGTTGATCCTTTATGTAGTCCCGAGAAAGAAAAGAAATATAATTTATTCTTATTTACCGATGGGAGAAACTGGCTCAGAGATGACATGATTTGCCAACTGACACATAATACAGGTAGTGGCAGACCCAGAACTTGGGCCCAGGTCTGTGCCCTGCTGGGCGGTGCCATGTCCCATGTACATACCCGTGACCCTTAAGGGCCAAGTGAAAGGCAAGGCTGAAGCATACAGTGCGTCACAGATCGCGACATCACCTGGGGAAAAAGCTCCCCATCAAAGCCGCGGGGCATCCCGCGGTGCAGGCAGTGGGGAGGCTCACAGCTAAGCGTCCGTCCCATTTCCGGACGGATGTGGACCGTCCCCCTTTTGCCGGAGAAGAGTCTGTGTCTCTTCTCTTGTTGGAAAAGGGAGAGCAACCTATTTCGAGAAGTTTCCCATCTTAATATGTGAACTAAATAATTCAAAAAATGACACTTTAGCAAGGTATGGGAGTTTTGGCTTTTTGCTCTAGCTTTTGCTTTACATCAAATCAAAGAAATTGAAGTCCACATTAAAAAGAGTAAATTAACCCTAGGGGGACCATTAGTTTGTTTACTCAGCATGAAATTATGTCCTCTGTAAACGGGAATATCAAATAGCATAAAAAGCCTAGGTGATTTACATTTTCTTTTTGATTAGAGGATTGCATCTACTGTACTCAAGGAAGGAAAATCTCTCCCATTTAGCTTTTGAAGATCAAGGAGGCCATTAAATATGCCATATTACCAGCTTTTTTTTTTCTTCCTTTTTTGGTTATGACTAGGGGATGCTTTATAGATGGAGATTGTCATGGGGGAAAGGGAGGACTTTATTTGGGCTCATATGAACTGATTGTGGACTGGTTCACTTCCCTCAGGCAGGACCATGTGCTTAGCTTTTTATTCAAATGGGGCTCTCCTGCAGCTTCACGTGCACTCTGACCTGTCTGCTGAGTTTGTGTGCGTAGACCTGACAACCACCAGACTAAGACCCTTTCGGTGAGCCGTGGCCGGGTCTGACTCTAAGCCTTGAGGATATCTCTATAGTACATTGAATAAAAAAAATCTGCAAAGACAAAAATGAAGTGAAAAGTAAAATCACTGAAAGGAAGGATGAACCTATATATGTATTCAGTTGGGATAAAATCTTGGTTTCCTCCTAAAAGGAATGTGTCTAGGCAACAATCTATATTTCCCTTCCTGGATAAATAGCCAAATGTATATACAGCCATGTGTAGCTTAACCACAGGGGGCATATATTCTGAGTAATGTGTCACCAGGTGATGTCGTCGTCGTCGTCCTGCGAACACCATGTTGCACACTTACCCAAACCTAGATGGTACAGCCTGCCACTCACCTTGGCTGTATGGTATGGCCTATGTCTCCTGGGCTGCAAACCTGCACAGCATGTTACTGTGAATAGTGTAGGCAATTGTAACACAGTGGCAAGCATCTGTGTATTTAAACACATCTGAACATAGAGAAGGTACGGTAAAAAATAACAATATAAAAGATTAAAATAAAATAAAATAAAATGGTATACCTGTCTAGGGCACTTACTGTGAATGGAGCTTGCTAGACTGGAAGTTGCTCTGGGTGAATCAATGAGTGAATTTGAAGGACCAGGACATTACTATATACTACTGTGAGCCTCATAGACACTATACACTTAGACTTCTCTAAGTTTATTTTATAATAATAATAATAAATTAACCTTTCTTCAGTATAATTAACCTTTCTTCAATAATCAATTAATCTTAGCTTACTGTAATTTTTATACTTTATAAACTTAAAAAGTTTTTTTAACTCTTTTGTAATAACACAGCTTAAAACACAAAGACATTGTACAGTTGTACAAAAATATGTTCTCTCTTTATATCCTTATTCTATAAGCTTTTTAGTTTTAAATTTTTTTTTATTTTTTTACTTTTTAAACTTTGTTAAAAACGATGACACAGACACACACATTAGCCTAGGCCTACACAGGGTCAGGATCATAAATATCTCTGTCTTCCCCCTCCACAATCTTGTCCCATGGGAGGGTCTTCAGGGATAACACCATGCATGGAGCTGTCATCTCCTGTGATCACAGTGCCTTCTTCCTAAATACCTTCTGAAGGACCTGCCAGAGGCTGTTTTACAATTAAATATTTTTTTTATAAGTAGAAGGCGTGTAATCCAAAATAATGATAAAAAGTATAGTATAGTAAATACATAATGCAGTACAGTGTTTTATGATCATTATCAAGTATTAACTACCGTACTTAATTGTATTGCTATCCTTTTATATGGCTGCCGGCACAGTAGGTTTTATACCAGCATCACCACAAACAGGTGAGCAATGTGTTACGTTACGGCGTTATGAGGACTACGACGTCACCTAGGAGATACGAATTTTTTAGCTCCACTATAATGTTATGGGACCCCCGTGCCCGCCGTATATGTGGCTTGGCCTTGACCAAAACATCGTGAGTCAGTGCATGACTGTATTACTAGCTAAAGTGTGAAATACAATTTTACCTTCACCAGCTGAAATACTGAGTCATTGTTGGTGTGCATAAGTAATTGCATTCTTTGAACCACAGTGATTCATGGCTTAACAATAATTATTTCAGTTGTTTTCTGGCATTTAGAAATTAACTATCCCTTATTTTTATTCCATATTGCAATGAACTTGGCTAAGTAAGACCTTTTGCCCTTATGTGTAGTGTGTGGGTCTAATCGGAGCCTGGGATCCATCTTTAACATATAGACAGTAAGAGGAAAATTCTGGGAGAAAGACTGAGATTGATTTCAAATAAAATGATCAACTGAATACAATAAGTGAATTTATTTTGATTAAGGACTTGCCTTTTTTTTTTTTTTTTCCCTGCTTTGGGCAGCCAACAACCAATAGAAGACAAATATTCAGACCTTCGATATGACCCAAACTGGAAGAATAAGAAAGAGGAAGGGCAGCTGACTGCAGAAACATTGTCAGGGTCTGCCGACAGCTCTTCAGAAAACCTGCCTTTGGGTCCCCTCTACCCTTCCAAGGAGCCATCAATGGAACTTTCAAAGGAGAAGGACGGACAGAAAAAGAGTCCACAGAGTGCAGCCTCCTTACTTGGAAGTGAATTTTTAAGCCCAAAGTATGAGCATGGCACCCATGGCCATGAGCCCTTTTTCGAGCTGAGTGACAGTGACCCGGAGGAGAAGTCGAGCAGCAATCTCTCTCAGTACGTGAAGAGTTCAAGTTCACACAACGAGGTTTTCCTGCCAGGATCACGTGGCCCTCGGGGAAGGAAGTCCAAACAATATTTTGTGGAAAAAAACAAGCAGACTTTGGGACTACCAACTCCCAAAACAGACTCTTACCTTCAACTTCACAATAAAAAAATGGGGGAAATTCACCTAGAACAGGTACGTAGTCTCTACTTACCTACTTTAAATCTACTTAAAAATCTCGTCTGAAACACTAAACTAGAACTTGCATTTGTTTGAAATGCCCAGATATCACTTCCTTTGGGGTGACAGTATCATTGCAATCACAATCACCTGGCAGGGGAGAACAAACCCTTTCATAGTGTACCCTGTGTTGCCCATTCGTGTAGAATGATGGGAATTATTCCACAAATTCTTAAGAGCAAAATAAAAGCCATCAGTGGTTTATAGTGCTGTAATTGCTGCAATCACTATATCCAAAATTTTCCATTTTGGATACCACAGAATTTTTTTAAAGTGTGTATTCCAAAAGATAAAATACAGGGCTGAGCATCGGATTCCCTGTGTTGATTGCCTTTGTTTCCACCAAAGCATTGGTTTTCAACCCTTGTAAATGCCCCAACACGTTGGGGGTAACGTGACACTCCTATTAGTAACCACAGCTCACCTAGAGAGATGATTCTCTACTCAAATTCTATATACATATTGGGTGGTAGTGGGAGGAGCACAGGGTACAACATAGGAGATTGTTTTTTATTCCTCAGATGCTTCTATTACCTTTTTCAACCCCTATTGATAATCACTACACCATCCTTAATTGTCCTGTGCAAATATTATATGACTAAAGGTTAGTTTCTTCGTCCATAAAATTGGAAAAATAATAAATGCCCCCTCTTCCTCATCTGATCATTTTGAGGGTAAATTCTACCCCAAATGATGGATGCAAAACCTTTTGGGGCCAGTAAACTTCGTTCTATTTCATGGGTGCACATAAAGATCTTATTAGCCCTCCTCCTAGTGGATATGTCCATGGACACAAAGAAAGTATATGTCTGAATCATATAATCCACTACCCTTATTGGATAAACATCTTGAAATTCGTCACCTAGTAATGTGGGGTCATTTTTAAACACAAAGAAGAGGTTATTGTGTTAAATGTGGATGTCCTTAAACCTATTCCAAATCCAAATTGGTGTTATTTAACATACTCTAATCTGTCCTAACCTCTCAGCATTTTCTGGTGGAACAAGATGGATGAGATAGATGACTATTCATGCTGTTTCTTGATTCAGAAACTCCCCTGATAGTTTTAAAGGATTATGTCACATCTTTGTAACTAATAATAAAATGAAGAAGTAGGTATAGTATATTTAGCTGCATTATCATAACAAAACCTTAGGTCAATTCAAGCAGTTTTCAGCATTTTTTACCCAATTTTGGAATGTTAATGTACCTCTTTGTTTCATAAAACTTATGTAAAATTTTGAATTCTGTTTGATTGCTCACTTAAAAATACAAACAAATTCAACAGCCCTTTTAATATCTTTAAAAAATGTTTATAGCTAGCATTTTTTTCCCAGACCAGGACAATTTTTTTTTCTTCAGTGACACTGCAGTAGGACAAAATTTTTCATTACTTTAAAAAGTGTTCTTAGAAGAAGCTCAGGAGAGGCAAATAGTAAAAGGGGAAAAAATAAGTAAAACGGAAAATAATAAAAGGGAAAAATGATTTATTTATTTATTTATTATAAACTCTTTAATAGCTGAATTCTAAATTGCTAATTATATTAGTTGTTATAAATATTAATGTTAATTTCCTAGACAATACTGGGGTGTACTGATTGTCAGTGATTTCAAAGACTAATTTTCTTTTTGTTAAGCTATGGAGGAAACTTTCTTTAAGCTCTGGTGTTATTCTGTGAAGGAGCCATTGACCTTTTCCACCACTTTCTCCAGATTCAAATCTAAGTGCTAATTGTTAATTGTATTTAAAACTGTTCCTTCACCATTTTTCCAACTTACATATATTTCCTTCTTCTTACTCCTATTTTTTTTAAGAGACAGGTCTTGCTATGTTGCACAGGCTGGAGTGCAGTGGCTTTTCATAGGCACAATCACTGCACAGCATGGCCTCAAACTCCTGGGCTCAAGCAATTCTCCTGCCTCAGCCTCCCAAGTAGCTGGGACTACTGGCACATGCTGCCACACCTGGCTTCCTATTGTTTTAAAAAGGATAGAAATGAGTTTGACCTAACAGTGACATAATGATATGTGTAACTTATTCTAGTGAAGTATAGTCAGTAGCATGAAATGGTGTGGGGTTTTTTAAAATCATTGTTCATATATGCAGATCTGTTCTGCCCATATAGATTTTATGTTCCCTAAGGCCAGGAATTATGGTTTGTACATATTTTTAATCTTCTTAGTAACTAGCCTAACACATTTTGAGGGCTCAGTAAATATATAGGAAATGAAAAATATCTCACTTCCACTACTTCCAAACCATTCTCTTTAGTATGACTTGAAGTTTATGTGGGGAAAATGGCATTCCTACAGCAGTGGTTTGCAATCCTGGCTGCATATTAGAATCACCTGAGAAGCTGATTTTAAAAAGCGATTCTTGGCTCCATCCAGACCAATTTAAATCTCTAGGTGAGATCCTGAGCATCAGTTTTGTGGTGTGTGGTTTTTTTCCCCCTAAAGCTCCTCAGGTAATTCTAACATGAAGCTGGGTTCGAGAACCATTGTTCCAGACTAGAGCAGTTGACTTTTGATTTTTAGCATGCATCAAAATCAGCTGGAGGGCTTATTAAACTAGATTGCCAGATGTAGCCTCCCAAATTTCTGATTCAGCACATGTAGGGTGGGGCCCAAGGATTTGAATTTTCTGGGTAGTTTCAGGTGATGCTACTGCTACTATCAGACCTGCACTTAGAGAACTACTAATCTTTTCCTTCTCAAAATTTAAAATGCTTATGAACCACTTCAGAATCTTGTTAAAATACAGATTCTCAGCCAGTAGATTTGGGTAGGACTCAGAGTGTGTGCATTTCTAACAAGCTTCAGGCGATGCAAGGCTGCTGGCCAGTGGAGCAGCAAGGGGCTAGAATAAAGAACATAGAGGTTTTTATCATAAAGGTTTTATCAGAAATCTCAAAGTAAAAGTTGCATAACTTAGTATCCACAAATCACTGATTTTTTCAATGGCTGATAGGATTCTTCGATTGATTCGTGGGTAGGAGGTGGGAAGGTAGATGTGGCAGGTTTGGAAGCCTTTGTTTTTAGATTAAGCAGCATCCATCTGGAAGTTTTTAATATTTGAATATCTTTTGTTCCCCTTGTAATTTCTTTGAAAGAGTTGACAAATGTCTCACAACTAGAAACTTTAAAAGGTTAAATTACATCTACTGTTGAATGAATGAATGAATGAATGAATTACCATTACACAGCCAGGAAAACTCAGCTTTTTAATACATCATTTTGTTGCAAACATCCATGTCCAGCTGAATCAGAGAGGGGCTTAAAGTAGTGTGTTGTATTTTGGAAGATTTGAAAGTAAGTCTAAGTATACAACATCCCAATTAATGTGTCAATTTTTTAAAGTGAAAGTTGAAAAGCTGATCATTAAATTCATATGAAAAATATGCAAGAATACCAAAGAAAACTGTGGAAATTAAGAGTAATGAGAGGATCTAGCCATACTAGACAATATAGTATATTGTAAAGCCTCAATAATTAAGTACTAAGGTAATATTTACTGCATATACAGACAGGAAAATGGAATAGAACAGAATAGAAAGTCTAGAAATAGAACCAAGTTACTTATGAGAATACATTATGTGATGCTATGATTTTGATTTGATAAAAGCAGCATCTCAAATCAATGAGGAAATGATGGGCTATTTAATAAAACAAGTGGATAGTCATCAGGGAAAAAAAAAGTTGGATCCATACCTCATATCATACAGGATAAATTCCCAATGGATCAAATATTTAGTTTTTAAAAACTAAATCATAAAAATCCTAGAAAAAACATGGGGAAATTCTTCTATAACTTTGAAATATTTCAAAATTCAAAATCTATAAAAGATTGACAAATTTGATTTCATAAATACCAAAAAACTTCTGCAGGTAAAAAGAATAAGCAAAGTCAAAATATAAAGAACGAACTAGGAAAAATATTCCTACTTCATATTACAGACAAAACACTAATATCTCTAACATATAAAGAGCTCCTAGAAGTCAATAAGAAAATGACCAAAATCCCAAAGCAAAATACACAAAAGGTATGAATGGACAATTCACAGAAAAGTTACTACAAATGACTATTACACATATGAAAACATACCCAACCTCAGTCATTATAAGAGAAATACAGATTTATACTATAATGAGATTTCATTTTTCAACTATAATCAAACCATCAAAATTCTAAAAGTTTGAAAAATCTGTGGGCAAAAAAGTAAAGTCGAGCCAGGCAAGAGAATAAATTAGCATAACCCTTATGGGGGACAATTTGTTAATGTCTCTATTCAAAATACAAATACATTCCTTGAATGTAAAACATAATGGCTGAGACTTTGGAGCCAGGTCGATGGGCACTGCCACCTGCTGGCTGTCTGACCTTGTGCAGGTTACTAAACCTCTCTTTGCCTTAGTTTCCTCATCTTTACAATGGGGCTAATAATAGTACTTTCCTCATAGGATTATTAAGAAGATTAAATAAATGGGTTATATACAGAGTGCTTAGATTGGTGCTTGGCCCATAGCAAGCACTATATTAATATTTGCAATTATAATTTTTATTTGACACAACACATCCCACTCCTAGGAATTTATCCCAGATACATGTGTGCAGTTTTTAAATCACACCTGTATAAGGTTATTCATTTCAGCCTTATTTTTAATAGCAAAAGATTGGAAACTACCCAAATGTCTGTCTTATTTGGGGAGTAGTTTAATACATTATGGTACATCCATACCACACAGTACACTGTAGCTGTTAAGAAAAATGAGGACAGTTTCCAAGAACTGTTATAGACAACTTACTAGGATTTATTATGAAGAGAGAAATTCAAGGTGTAGCACAGTGTATACGATATTTAAAAAGTGGGAAGAAATAAAAATAAATATGTAATCGAAACGTTTGTACCCCTGTAATATTCTGAAATCAATAAAATAAAACAAAAATAAAATCAGCTAAGCCCTTCCTTAGGCAAATAAAATAAACCTGCAACAGAAATCAATTTACTTAAACTTCAGTATCACCAACACTACATTAACCCCCGTCCAATCTGAAATAATGAAAGCAGTTGTAAATATCTGGGGCATATTTATCTGACATCAGGTTTAAGATTTTAAATAAATAATAATTGAGATATAAAAATATATATTGTATTTGCTTGGTATGCATAAAAATTATGAAAGGCTGCATAAGTATAAGGGGTGTGGAGGGAATGGATGGGAACATAACTTTTCATTTTATACCTTTTCAAATTTCTCATTTTTGAACCATGCTTATGTACTATCTTTTTAAAAATTAAATTGAAAAATAGCAACAAAATTGGGGGGAACACTTACACATTTTATAGTAACCCATATAACTTCACTCCCCCGATTGCTCAGGCTCACATAAATTGCATTTATTGCTTATAATTAATGGCTTAGAGCAGAACCATTGATTTTTAAATTCAGTCGCTCCACAATCTTTTTGCCATTTTGCATAAATCTGTTGATTGTACGTTAAAATGCACTGGAAAAATTACCTTTGAATGCATGGTAAGATCTTAATCACACGGTGTGCGAAGCGAGGAACTGGCGTAAAAACCAGCACACGCTAGAGGGCACCTGAGCGTCACCGTCAGGCGATAACTCTGCTGCTGAATATTCAGCGCTTACTTTTATTCCTGCTGTATTCGGTAGCCACAAGTATTGGTCTGAAGCTCATTACAGTTTGAGTCCATTTATGATCCACATTAAAGGAAACTGTGTTTCGAAAAATGAACTACCTTTCTATCTTGATTCTAATGTTACTTTGAAGACTAATGAAGGTGAAATTTAGTATAGGTTCAGAAAAGAGCTATAAGTGCTTTATACATGTTATTCAGCTCTTTCTTTGTAATGTCTTGGAAAGAAATTACAGCTAGTTTACAAATGTGAATATAGAAAGCTTATTCAATCGCCTATAGCCTTAAAGACAACATAAAGCCACAAATAGAATTCACGATCCACTCTTCAGATTAACACACCTTAGTGGTTGTTGCTAAGACAGCAGGTCAGTCAGCCAACAAATATTTTACTGAGCGCCAAATATGTGCTAGGTGCTCTTCTCAATGCTAGGGCCAGTCACAAAAAACAATACACAACAGAGCTCCTGTCTTCAAGGAGTTTACATTCCTATCATGTGACAAAGATGAGAAACACGTAACAAAATAATTTTAGCTACTGATAAACCCCTCAAAGGAGACTGAATAAACTTGAATAAAATAATGAGGGGGGAATAAATTCCTTTATTTAATAAAGTAATGACTTCACTAAGTAAACTGGGATGTTTAGCCAGGCGCTTGGAGGTCTCTCCGAGGAGTCAGCGTTCGAGCCAAGACGTGAACAACTGAGAAAGAGAAGAGCACAACCCCGGGGGAAGAGCCTTGATTGCCCCCAGCCTTGGTGGCATTATCTTTGCCTATGAAGCAACAAAACATTGTGGGAGAAAAAAATAAAATCAAAACAAAATGCTGGTTTGGGGGTCAGACAATCACGGATTAAATCCTGGCTCTTGAGCATAGCACTTGTTAAGTATTTGAGCAAGTGACTCTAAACCTTATTTCCCTCACCTGTTACGTGGGGTCAATTTCTGCCTTGGAGGGCTATTCGAAGAATTTATACAAAGCTCCTGACATGCGGTAGACCCTCAGGAAAAGCCCATCATTACCACTAGGCATTCCGTGAGCCATGGCAAAGGAAAGGAGTCCACCCAGGGACTAGGCCCTTCTAAACAGCTCTCTCTTGTTTTCAAGCTACAGCGCCTCAACATGAAAGAGATAGAACTTCAGATAGAATAAGGGCAAAGTGTAGCCAAAAGGAGAATAACACCGCTATGCCCTCGTAGCCCATTCTATAGCGAGGCTCCCAAAAGACTGCCTACTAAGAGGTCTATCTAGGGACACCTCTCACCTGCCATGCTGTCTCTCGAGGTCCCCAAATCAATCAAACACCGTCCCATACATTACAGAGCCCGACAATCTTGTATCCAACTAGTCGGCAGTTGAACAATTACACTTGGCTTCAAATACTGTTTCAAATATGTACGCTTCGTAAAGAAGCTTTCGTAAGGAGCTTATGAATGATTTTGGGTCGTATATTTGGTACTTTTGAAGTACAACACCATAGCATTATTCTTCCAACACTTGCCCTCGTCAATTCCGTCTTCTCTGCTGTGTTCACGGTGCGCTTCTTGGGTGCAAATCTGATCATATCAACATGCCACCTAACGTGCCTCCCTGTTATCTTCAAGACAAAATCCTCGATCATTCCCCACTGCATCCTGTGTTGCCGCCATACTCTGGGAACTCACGGTGCCCAGACCCAGCTTTCCCGCTGGGCCCTTCTTTGTCCCCCTCTCTCCTCGCTCGTTTGCTTGGGAAAACGTTACCCCCCTTTTGAGATTCAGCCTAAATGTCTCTGCCTTTATGAAGACTTTCTGAAAACCCTCCCTCCCACTACTTGCCTCCTGTCTGAACATCTACCCCAGAACCCATAAAACCACACTGCACTGTTCTGCTTGTGTGTCTGTCTTTATGTGACCGTGAGCTCTTTAAGGCCGTGCACCTGTTCATCTCTGAATTCCGACTGCCTGGCCTACAGTAAGCATTAGCTGAATATTTGATGAAAAAATGTAATTTTTAAATACTTTTTCTTAGGCCCAAAATGAAAAAAAAAAAAAAACAAAAAAACCAGGGGCTAAGTCAAGCTGTGCTGTTGACTTAAACACTGGTATTTGAAACCAAAAGACCCAATTTGAGCCCCATTATTATTGGAGCCATTACTTTGGCGAATCACAAAATCTTGCCAAGCCTTATTTTTCCTCATTAAAGTAAGGCCAGAAATATTTGCCTTATCCCACAGATTCAAGATTATTGGGATGATCAACTGAGATACTGTTTGTGAAAGCTTTTTATAATCATATAGCCCTATATAAATGTAAGTTACTTTTATTATTGAACGTTTGGCTTGAATTTACAGTCAGTCTCTTAGGGGACAAAGTTACTACTCAAGTGAGAAATTGCTCTTTTCCATAGTTTTGACTTGAGTGAAACTTTTAGTTGTCCATAAGATTAAGCTTTACCTTTATTTAAATTATGGTCATCATTTTGTAATTATATTTGGTTACAAACATAGCATTCTTTTTTACAGAATTCTTCCAGTTTGGTAGTGCTGTTTGAGTCCCACCTATTATACTTGTAAAAAATCATTCTTCTGTATACGTAAAGCAATAAGCATAAAAAAAGAAAAAAAAAATCATTCTTCTGCAGCATAGGAACTCTGTAGATGTTCATTGATTAATACATTTTCTTAGTTTTCCCTGTACCACTACCACAAGAGCACTTACTTACGACAGTATAATTTCAATTGAACTTTATGCTTTTTTCAGTACAAGACATTTCTGAAGGCATCTTTCTTGTGTGCACTACTGAGCATTTAGTTGCTTAAACTACCAATTTGTATGATCTACAGAGTGGACACTTCATTAATTCGACATTATTGAGGAGGGATCCATAAAAAAAGTACTTTCCACATATCTAAAGCATGCCCTTTTGAAACCCAGAAATTTGACATAATTAAATGTTTTTAAGGATAGCTTTCAAAAATCTACCTGGTGTACCTGATTATCCTGTAGTATTTTACACAGGGCACGTTGCACTGTTCTGTGGTAAAGTCAGAAGCTGTGGCCACGTGACTGCGTCTTTGCCTCTTTGTTAAGTGACCCCGACTGCTATGAGTCTCTGGTCATTTCATGCTGCTGTCAGTGCATCTGCATGCAAGGGGCCTATGGCCGAGTGACAAGCAGACATGTGAACAGTCAGTACCAAGTGAAAACTGCTGTACTGGTAACAGGTAAGGTCCCAAAGGAACCAAGAAGAAAAAGTGCTTAAGTCTGTCCAGGGAAATCAGAGAGGGCTTCACAGAAGAGGCAATCGTCAAACTGATTCTTCTTCTTTTTTCTTTTTAGGTTTCAAATGTACTTTATTTCTTCAATAATGCCATATTTTAATGGGTACACAGTGCTTTTACTTGGCACCAATTATGAGTTGGTTTTGAAACAATTCGTTATTACATCAGCTGGGATGATTACTGCTCTCTCCACTTCTTGGGGTGACTCTGCCAACAGGGGACAGGTTCCATTGTATTCCAATCTGTGTTGCTACATATGTCCATACAGCAATACAGAAAGTGGCCCCAGTAGCTAATATAGCATTACCACATTTGTCATGAAAATCAGGTGTTCGTTTCTGGTGGCTCTGCCTTGCCATTGTTTGCTGAATGTTTCAAACTTGTAGACGGCCTAGTACGTTTTTGGCCAAGGGAAACATCATGAAGCTGAAGATAGAACTGTGAGAATTCCAGCTGCTGCTTGGGTGCAAATCTGCTTCAGGTACCCTTGCAAAAAAACCCTGAAAAACCCAAACTGATTCTTTTTTTTTTTTTTGAGACAGAGTCTCACTTTGTTGCCCAGGCTAGAGTGAGTGCCGTGGCATCAGCCTAGCTCACAGCAACCTCAAACTCCTGGGCTCAAGCAATCCTTCTGACTTGGCCTCCCGAGTAGCTGGGACTACAGGCATGCGCCACCATGCCCGGCTAATTTTTTCTATATATATTAGTTGGCCAAGTAATTTTCTTTCTATTTATAGTAGAGACGGGGTCTTGCTCTTGCTCAGGCTGGTTTCGAACTCCTGACCTCGAGCCATCCGCCCGCCTCAGCCTCCCGAGTGCTAGGATTACAGGCATGAGCCACCGCGCCCGGCCCCGAACTGATTCTTTAAAAGAAGTAGAAGCTAACAGGTGGAGGTGGGTAAGAAAGGCATTGCAGGCAGAGGGAGTTTGTGCAATGGTAAAAAGTCATGTAGAAAACTGTCAGTGTGGTAGGAACCTCTATACTGCTAGGCATGAATTGGTAGTTGGCCAGTTAAATCAAAGATCTCATGGAAGTAGAGTAGAATGATAGTAAACAGAAGCTGGAAGGGGGCGGGGGAGGATGAAGAGAGGTCAGTTAATGTATAAAAGCATACAGTTAGATAGAAGGAATAAGTTCTAGTGTTCAATAGCAGAGTATGGTGACTATATTTAACAGCAATGTATTGCATATTTCAAAGTAGCTAGAAGAGAGGACTTGAAACGTTCCTATCACATAGATATGATAAATAATCAAGTTGATGGATACCCCGAATACCCTGACTTGATTATTACACATTCTATGCATGCAACAAAATATCACATGTACCCTATACCCTATAAATATTTATAAACATTATGTATCAATAACAATTTTTAATTGGTTAAGGCAGATATGAAAAACCATAACTACATACCATAACTATTTGGCTTTCACTTAAAGTATATAAATATACATTGATTCACCAGTTTTTTACCTAGGGACCAAGGCCTCTTCTGTTAACATGAATTCTATTGATTGCAGTTTCATATTGTCTTGCATCAGTTTGACAGCATCTGTGATACTCAGTTTTGATTTCTTGAAAGCAAAGTGCAAACTTAAAAAACTTTTTGAAACAATGTTAGAACATAATCTCTAGATTTTTGTGAATGTTTCCCCTAATCTTTTACAGTTTTCTCCCCACATATTATTTTGCCATTTGCTTTTATTAGACCATTCTCAATCATTTAACATCTCTCTAGTCATCCTCAGATTTCTCCACATTACCTAATCTTTAAATAAATTTCATAATTTTAATAACATAATAGGAATAAACAGGTTTGTGAACAAATGTAACAGATTCTTGGTAAACATAAAACTCAACTGTTGGAAGCAGAAGTGCCAAGACAAACTAGAGAGAGCCGACCAGCTATGAGCATTCAGCTGTGGCCTCAGTTAGGATATCTTCGAGAAGGACTGGAAAGTGTCGCTTAAACCAGTGAGTTAGTTAAGTAGAAGGGAGATACTGCTGTAGCTGTATGTGGCTAGATCGTGAGGATGAGAGTATGGATATTAGGATGAGCGTGTGGATATTAGGATGAGAGTGTGGATATTAGGCTAGAGAAATTGGCGGGTGCTTTTCACATAGGCTCTTGCATGTCCTTCCAAAGCAGAAGTTCTCAGAACGTGTTCCCAGATCAGGAACATCACCATGACCTGGCAACCTTATACAAGTGCAAATTCTTGCACTCCATCCCAGACCTCCTGAATCAGAAAATCTGGGGTGAGGTCCAGAAATCTGTGCTTTAATAAGCCTTCCAGGGGATTCTGATACATCCTGAAGTTTTAGAACCTCTGTGCTAAAGAGTTGGGTCTTTCTTCCAGTTAATATGGATTCAATGAAGGATTTTATTAGGAATGGAGCGATTTGAGTACGATGTTTGTGAGCTTTGTGGCAAATGGGTTTTTTTAAATCTCTACTGTGACCAGAAGTCACACTTCCATGTTCTTAGTTTGCTATGGAGAGTTCAGATTGCTGGATAATCAACCTTCCCGTAAGTGATACAAGATATTCCTAAAAATCTCTCACATTCTTGAAAATGGCCAATTACTTCATTCATTAGTGTATATTTATTGTGAGCACTGTAAATCGATCTTTTCATTCAGTCATATTTATTGAGCATCTATATGCCAGGCACCTTCAGAGCCCTGGTGGGTAGCACCCCTGGAGCCGTGCAGCACGGCCACCCTGAACACAGTCCCTCCTTCTTCCTGCCATCCTGGAATTTACAGTCCAAAAGGGAAAACAAGCCATTCCCAAGATGACACTTGTTATAAAGGGAAAGCACAAAGTACTAAGGGCACGAGCTCAGGTGCAGCTATCGGTAGCCTCCGCTGGGGTGTCAGGGCTGACTTCCTGGAGGAAGTTAGGTTTCAGCCAAACCTGGAGCAGTGAATGGGATGGGTCAGAATAAGGGAAGTGAAGGGAATTTTCCAGCCCGTGGCCCATCAGAGAATTGGAAGGGGCACGAGGAGGAAGACAGGAAGCCACAGCTGGGACAGTGAACAGGAACTCGAGGCCCAGGGCGTGCAGCCCCGTAATGACTGAGGGCAGTGCAAAAGCATGGAAGAAGGGCTTTTAAGTAGGTTACTGACAACCAGTTTGGGGGTTTTAAAGCCTCAAGTACCTTATACTGAAAATGAATGTAGAAAATAATATATGCACAGGTTTCAGTGTCATCAAATTCTTATTAAGCATGTGCATGCTGAATACACTAGGAAATGTTCTCTAGGAATGGAAAAAATGGCCAAGAGCAGAGCCAATATATTTGATGTGTTTTGTCTCTAAATAGCTGAATCATACAAACCTTTGCATAATTTAAACAGCTGTGCTAAATATCAGTGTTGCAAACTGACAGTGGTAGACTACTGGCATTGTCATGCCTCAGCCTCTTTTGCTGGCCACGTATAAACACAGGCACAGCCGTGCTAACGCAAGCAGGCCTAAACTGACACACAGCAAAACGTATTAGAAGTAGGACAGACAAATACTTCAGATCACTGATTAGCCAAGTTAATAAAGAAATGCTCACTGAATCCAGTGATTATGCTTGGAAGAGAGAGACTAAATAACAGATGTGTTGGAATGATAGTAAGCACATACTACATTAATAAATCCAACTCTTTGGCCTATTTGATTTGGATGTGTGCTAGTTGTCGATACCACCAAAAAAGGACAGTTAACAAAGAACCCAATAAATTAATGTGGGGCTCCCTACAATATCTAAACATAAGGTTAGTAGTAAAAAACAGAATATAACGGAAAAAAGAGGCAAAACCTCCAGTGATTGCAGAACTTAATGGTAACATGCTTATTTAAACACGTTTCAGTGTGTGTCTATGCAGATCCACTAATTCACATATAGCGCCTGGTACAACATCAACTTCTTTTTTTGTGGTGCTGTCTGATTCTCTAAGAACCTGATGAGTTTCTTTGAGAGAGAAGTAGCAGCCCAATCTAGCTCAGCTGTACTCAATCTGAGTTGCTTTCCTACCTACAAACCCTCACTTCAAAGCAAGGAACATAATGTACAATTTTTTAATGGCTCTAGACCCAGGCACTCAGACTCTCTGCTCTGCGCCTTACCTCAGTGTAAACACCTAATCAAGATTGCCTGCGCTTCAACAATAGCAGCCAAATGCAATTGGAGAACCACAAGCCTTTGAAGTCCTCCCTGCAAAGGCCGGTTTTCTAGTCTGGGATAATGACATGCCATGATTGCTGTCTTTGTTGTATCTTTTCAGTAGAGAAGCAATTATAGGCCCCAATTTAACAGAATAGACATTACACAGCTTATGATGCTCAAAATGCAATTTCATTTGATCATTTTCTCGATTTGATTGGTATTAATAGAATAGTTCACAAAAAAAAAAAAAAATAGCTGGCAGAGGTTGTGTCCCATTCCACTTTCAAAGAGATAATGTAGAAGTATGCTTTACTTGCCCAGAGACTCTTGCTGGGTGATTCAGCCACTGAGTTCCACCAAAACAGCCGGTGGAGGGAAATATCGTGCATCCTATGCTCTCTGGGAAAGGAAGCATGGGACACTATATTTTTAATTTGTAAGCTTTAAATCAGAGCTGTGTAAGAGATCCCAGTGCCATCAATTGAACAATTAATGTCACCAGTGACAAACCGAATTAACTAAACCAAGTCCCCTTTATTTCTCAGACATTTACAAAAGTCAGGGAATCGACATCCTCGTGACAGATCTAAGAGAGAGCTCACCTTCTCTTTCTCCCAGCTCCAGACAACAGTTCATCTGAGAAGTCACCACTTTTTGAGGTTTGAAAAAGGATAATTTCCTCGCCTGCTTAGTCAGCCTAGTTAGACTTTTTTAGTCTTGACTTGCACTTCTCTTCCAAGACAGGGTTGATTTTTCTTTTAAATGATTCGTGCTTCTATTTAACATTGTGATCATAAGGGATTGAAACCTTTGCTATAATAATGACAAAAATTGTAAAAATCTGATATTTTATAATGATCCAGAGTTTCATCTTGAGCCAGCACTTGTGAGAGGGACGGAAAGATGCAAACCTGAGAAATGGCCCCTGACCTTGAGCAGTAGCATTCATAGTTCCAAACTTTCACGTGAGCACGAGTTAAACTGTTCCGTGATGTGAAGTTTTCGGTTTGCAGAGTAGGTGAATCATTCAGAGCCTGGTGATTACTTCCATTCATAATCAGAAGAACACTATGATCAAATAGTACATTTTTGTTCCTTTTTTAGGAGTAAAAATTCAAGCACAAGAATATTTTAGTTTCATTTTTTCCCATTTTTGGCTCTACCTTTAAGTAAACTTTTACCTCATCCATCTGCCTTATTTCTCTATAAATACAGGAATTGTGAAAGTTACTTCAGTGGAATTAGTAGAGAGAGTTCAGGTAGAGATAAGCTTCCACCCAAAATGACAGAAACAAAACGCCGTCTCTTTTGTCCCAGGGAAGCCACAGCGAGTGGTAGGGAATGAGAGTATCTTCCCTGTCAAATATTTGCTTATCAATTAATATTTGACAAATAAGTGGAAGTTAGCAGCAGAGGGGGAATTTGAACACAGACACGACAGATCCCAAATCCCATGTTCTGTCCGGTTTCACACGTTGCTGCTCCTCACGGTTACTACACAGCCCAGCAGGGGAAGTGTATCGGTAACAAAGCAAGTGTAAAGTCACGAATCTGAATTCACACAAATGAATCGCATCAATTCAGAAAGGAGAAACTTGACAGCACTTACAAGTGATGAACCAGAGAGTGGGCAAAGGAACCCGACCTGAGGACTGCGGCATAGGAGGGGTGGCAAAGAAATATTGAGAGAGGGTCTCTAAATAGGAGGAGGGTCAGAAGCAACACCCGGGCCAGCTTCTACCAGTGTAAGGCTGTCGTCTGAAAGAGGGATGGACCTATTCAATGGTATTCCAGAGGGCAGAGGGATAGAAAATATGGAAAGACATATTTGTGCTCGAATAAGGAAGAGCTTTCTGGCATTTAGGTTGCTCAGTGATGGAACAATATGTTTGTCGTGAAATGAAACAGAGATTTCTTCTCTCCTCCCCGATTCATAGATCTTTAAACATGTGCTAAAACTGACAAACAGGTGACTCCCACCGGGAGATGGGGCATGTGTTTCGGCAGAGAGTGGGGGAACATCTTCCAGGGATGGTATGGAGGTATTGGAGATTGAACTGGATGTTCTCCAGAATCTTTTCCAACATTAAGATTGTAGAACCTTAAAGTTGCTTTCCGCAACGCATCCTGATGGCTAGAATTCCACATGGCGCAGAGACTGTCTGATTTAAAACAAATAGCCAATGGAGGTAATGAAGGACCCTTGGATACTTAGGGGACCTAAATCCCATGTAGCTGCCTTCATCTGTGGTTCCCTAACCTGGCTGCAGATTAGACCCTCCTAGAGAGCTTTTCTTTTTTCTTCTTCTTGATTTTTAAATAGTAGATGGGGAGCTTTTAAAATATGCTGACATCTAGGGCCACCTCCAGAGCTTTAATTGGTTTGGGGTGGGACCAGGGCATTAGTACTTTTAAAAAGCTTCCTAGGTTTTCCTAATATCTAAAGTTGAAAACTACTGATCTACACCATTCAAATTCACTGAGTACCAAAACTAAAAATTCTGCAGATCTAAGATGGTATTTTAAATAAGTGAGTTAGCTTAGCAGAATTGTGAAATGTGCAGGTTCTGGAGTTAGACTGCCCGCTGCTCTACTTACTAGCTGATGATCCTGGAAAAATTACTTAACTTCTCTGTACTTTTGTTTTCTCTTTTGCAAAAAGGGTATAAAAATATTAATACATATCTGGTAAGGTTGTTGTGAGGATTGACGATATGTTATATGCGAGGTGCCGAGGACAACTACTGCCACACCATGAGCATTACCTGTATATTAATGATTTCTGTTGTTGTTATCATCCTGGAGTACAGTGTTATTTCACAGTGTTTCTATTGGCATAATCAAACATTACTCGCAGCATCCAGTTCACATAACTGTCCTAATATTGGGTCTCCTGAGTATGTATTGAATATTTAAAGTAAGTAGTAGTTTGACCTCAAAGCACCAGTTCTCCCTTCATGCCTGCAAGAGAAAATATTGTTTATTCCCATTTTTCTTGGGAACAACCCAGGTCCTTAAAGACTAAAGAGATGAATCCCTGATATTAACTGAAAATAAAACCTAGCCCTGCGGGACCTCTTTCTAAAGTACACAGACCTGAGCCTCATGGCTCTAAGCATAAAATGAATTCAGTTAACATGCTATATGTGTTTTCCCCACCTAGATCTCCTACTCCATCAGAGTAACTGACAAGACGCCTATTCAAAATGCCAAAGAGATTGAAAATGCTGCCATCGATCCTGAAGACAAATGGCATCGAAAAGCACAACAGCTAAAGGTTACCTGCTAGATTGCATTTTAAGTGTGTTTCCAGCGATACTGCTGAATATAAGCAATGCTTGCGACTGAGTTCTTATCACTTAAGGGTTCATTTTTATGCCTGACAATAAGTACCTACCTTCCCATGGGTTAAACTGGCTTCTGCCCAGATGAGCCATTGTTTGTTCAGCCAGCCCTACCTGTTTTTCCAAAGGTTCTATTGCATAGAAGAAAATCATATCCCACTTTAAACATACAGAGTTAAAATCCCTCCAGAAGGAAGGCATGGAAAAATGCAGGAAAAAAAATCACAGTTCCAAAGTATTGCGAATCAATATCCAATTCTGTGCTGCCTCCCAAGTCTGTTTCCTTTTTGGGTTGGCAGTTGCATGTGATGTCTCGGTGAGGGGAACACTATTTCTAAAAACGGATGGGAATCCCCAAAGCCTCACCAAACCCTCGTTCTTAGGATGTGAACGCTTACCAAGTGGTAATGTAACACGACAACACCCTTTTTGGCCACGAGTTTACTACTTTGAAATCATAAACATGATTTTGGGCAAGGTTTTTCTGAAATTGTCCCCACACACTGTTTTTCTAGAAGAAACAGAAAAAAACACTAGCAGTTGATTTCTTTCTTGAACCAGTGTATGCAGTTATGTGGAGCCATTCTTGGACCAGGTTTGATCCCTGCTTAGGAAGGGATGAGACCTCTGACACCACTGAGCCCATAGAGCCTGTTGACATCATCAGTTAAAACGTACAGTGGTTAACGTAATAAAAATAACAAAGTTGGTCCGAGCTTTGAAGAAGGGAGAAAGGGAGGCCAGCCCAAATTATTTCTCTTTCTCCCCAGTGGCCTCCAGGCAAATCTTAAGAGATGCAAAAAAAGAAATAAAAACAGTCCATTTGCCCAGAGTTTCCTGAAAGTTGATGCCAGGGAGGCCACAGCCAGAAATAGAGAGGAAGAGGACGGCAGTGGGATGCAGAGGACAGGATCTACTACCAGACCTGATAGAGAGCCGGGAACCTGGCCAACAGGATCCAGAGGACACAGGAAACACTTTAAGGCTTGTTATGCATTATGGTTATGGACTGAGTCAGAGGACATGAGTTTCTGGGGCTTACTTGATGCATGACTTTGGCCAAAACTCAACTTTCCCCAAGCCTTAAATTTCTTTTATTAAATGAAAGATTGACCTAAATGATCTTCAAGGTCCATCTCAGCTGCAAAATGCTATAATTCTAAGACCATTTAGGCCAGGTGTGTTGGCTCACACCTGTAATCCTAGCACTCTGGGACATCAAGGCAGGAGGATCGCTTGAGACCAGCTTGAGCAAGAGCAGAACCCTGTCTCTACTAAAAATAGAAAAATTAGCCAGGCGTTGTTACGCACACCTATAGGCCCAGCTACTTGGGAGCCGGAGGCAGAAGGATCACTTGAGCCCAGAAATCTGAGGTCACAGTGAGCTATAATGATACCACTGCACTGTACTCAAGAAACAGAGCAAGACTGTCTAAAAAAAAAAAAGACTTTATTTCTAGTTATTTAAATTATTATAGAAAACACATTTGAAGCATATAAAATTATTACAACCTAGAACTTTCATAATTGTCACTAAGGAAAAATTGTAGAATTTTCAGTCAATGATAAAATAATTAGGGTAATATCACAGTGCTTAATTCATGGCATGAACCTAGATAGAGCAGTAAAAAACTTTTTTTTTTTTTTTTTTTTTTTTTAAGACTAGTCAAGTGCAGTAGTGAGGAGGGGGGAAAGTAGTAGAACAAGGAGTTCAATCTGTAACTGACTGTGAACAATCACGTGAGATAACTCACTACCTTCGGACCAGCCAGTAAAAAACTTTTTATGGAAGAAAATCGGGAGAAAGCCAAAAGAATGCTTTTTGTTCTCTGTGTGCACCATAATTAACTTGTTTATAATCACTCCTGAATAAAGACAAAATGCAGCAAAACATCTAAGGGTTGGTAGACTTAACATGACAGCAACAAAGACTGGCCCAAAGGGTGTTCCCCTTTCTTTACTTAGAAAGGATTTGACCGCCCACTGCACGCTACACTCTGGCCAGACACTTGGGCACACGAACACTCAAGGCAGCCTTTCTTTTTCCTCTTCGACTTCCCAAGTTCCATGCCTTCGTTTTGGTCCCCCTCAAGTGCCACCTCCTGCATGAAGAGTTCTATCCCCACCCCATCCCCCGCCCCCACCCTCGGCCCCGTGGTGCCTGTGGTCTGGACACTCACTCAGGGCTGCCATACTCGGCCATGACTCCTTAGTTGCTACCTGTGATTCTTTTGTACACACTACACCATGAGCTCTTAAAGGTCAGGATTGTATTTTTCTCCACATCCCTTGCCACAATGCTTTGACCAAAGCTTATGCTCAATAAATATTTACTGGCTGATTAAAGAAACATTTAAAGGGGATTTAGTGTGTCTTCAAGTGAAAATGGACCTCATTTGAAATTTTTTTTTCTTGAAAGATGACTTTCAAATAATCTACAGATCCCATAGTGAACCTAACCTAACAACAAGTAACCCTCACTAATCAGAAATATCTTTATGAGAAATCAAAATAATTCACACAACAAATATTTACTGAGTATCTACTATATTCTAGGCACTGGGAGTTAGGTGCCTGGCCCAAAAAATATGGTTAAAAAAAATGAGCAAATAACAAACAAACAAAAATTCTTCAAAACAATAAAAAAATTTGAAGAAAGATTTTTTTTCAAATGGTCCCTCTGCTTTAGGAGTGCAAAACTTTAGTGGGAATAGTTATGTAATTATTATAATGCTATCATATGGAAGTGGATACGAAATGCAGGGAAACTAACTTCTGCCTGATTCTCTGAAGACAGAGAGAGCCTTCCCAGAAGAGATAGCATCTCAGCTGCCCCCACAAGGATGAATCAAAGGGTGCCATGCAGACAAATGGGGGGCAAAGGTATGGAAGAGGAAGAGAACATAGTACACACTGAGAATTGCATATAGTTCAATAACTAAGGAGAAAGTGTGCGGGAGGGAAAGGTGAAATGGCACTGGACTGGGTAGGTAGGGGACAGATTATGAAAGGTTTCTTATGTCAGTCAAACAGTTTAGATTTTATCCTGTGGACAGGAGGAAGCCAACTGGGTGTCCCTTTGTCGCCCAGGCTGGAGTACAGTGCCACCATCATTGCTCACTGCAACCTCGAGCTCCTGCACTGCAGTGATCCTCCTGCCTCAGCTTCCTGAGTAGCTGGGGCTACAGGTGCACACTACCAGGCCTGGCTAATTTTTCTTATTTTTTGTAGACACGGGGCCTTGCTATGTTGCCAGGCTGGTCTCAGTCTCCTGGGTTCAAGTGATCCTTCTGCCTTGGCCTTCCGAAGTGCTGGGATTATAAGCATGAGCCATTGTGCCCAGCCATTGACAACTTTTGAGCAACTTAATGACATAGTCAAACTCGCAAGTGTTAGCAAAATCACTCTATTCGTGATCTGAGGAATAGATGGAAAGGGAATAAGACTAGAAAGACAGCAAAACCAGTAAGGTAACGTGTGCAGTGGTTTCTACAAGAGATGAGAGGACTGGACTGATGGCGGCACTTGCTTTGTGTTTGTCATACAATCCACGTACCGTGAGTTAACTTTTCAGTATGTGGATATATCTTACTCCAACAACTGGATTAGACTTTTTGCAGGTCAGGACAGCACCTGGTTCCCCTGAGCCCCTGTATAGAGATGGTTAGGAATTGGGAGCAGCAGATTTAGCAATTACTTTAGTGGGGAATGGTTTCTTAGTGTCTGATTAGTGGCACTAATACCACTGAGAAGAAAAGGAGGTCTCTTGGTGCTGGGGATGGAAGGGGGAAGGGCATGAGGACAGGAGTGGCCGAAAGTGGAGTTTGGAGGTATCTGTAGAAAGGAGGGCATCTCATCTAGGGACAGAACTAGGAAGAGACATCTGTGTTAGCCATGGACATTTGTGTCAAAAGCACTTCCTGATGGATTGAAGCTGTAGGAATTGCTGACATGACCCAAGAAGTGTGGGGAGTGGGAGAAGAGAGTCAAAAACAGGGCCCCGCAAAGAGTGGCAGAATTTTAAGGGTGGGCAGAGGTAGAGGACAGAAGAGACTAAGAAGAGATTTCCAGAGTGGTGGAAAGCTAACCAGGAAAAAAATAATGTCACCTAATAATGAACCTAAGATGTGAACATTTAAAGAAAGAGGATTAGTGGACAACACAGTCAAACACTGCAGAGAAGACAAGTAAGAAAGTGCCATGGAAGGGGCATGATATATACAACTCCTTTATATGCAAAGCTCCAATGGTTCAGAAAAAACTAAATACCAAAAATGTAAATAATAATAGTATAAATTATATATGTGCATATATACCTATTTTGTGTGTTTATGTGTAGAGTGACAGAGGGATAAAAACTGGTGAATCTAGGTAAGGATCTTTGAGAGTTCTCTGCACTGGCAATTTTTCCGTAAGCTGGAAATAAATTAAAAATAAAAAGGTAAAGAAAAAATACCCATAGGTCTTATCCACTAAGAGGTTATCGGTGGTCTGAGCAGAGCAGCTTCAGTAGGGTGAGGAGAATGAACGCTCTAAGGCAGGAAGCAGAGGTCAGAATGAGAGATAGTGAGTGAGGACCGGGGCAGCCAACACTGGCAAGATGCTTGGCTATGAGCTGAGAGCTAGACAGAGAAGGGGATCAAGTGAGGTTTCTTTCGTTTTTTTTCACAGGAGAGACTTAAATACATTTACATGCTTGAAAGAACGAGAAACTAGAGATGGGGTGAGGAAAGAGAGAAGATATGCCCTAGAACACCCAAGTCTATGTATTTCCACTTTGAAAATACTGAGAATGGATAGTCATCATTTTCTTTGTTAGAATCTTCTACATGCCTTGGATCTTTGCTTCAAGCCAAGTAATCCCTCTTCATTTAAACTTTCCACATAGGTCTCACTGTCCTGAACCATTTTGTGCTCTCCCGTGAATCTTCCCAGGTTTTCCAAATCCCACTGCAGTTGTGTGCCCAGGGCTACTGCTGGGCAGTTCGAGGGAGCACACTGCCAATGGCAGAAGACTCTTCTCAGGTATATAGTCCACTTGGGCTGATATGACAAAATATCATAGGACTGAATGACTTACAAAGAACAGAAATTTTTTTTTTTTCTCACGGTTCTGGAGGCTGGGAAGTCCAAGGTCAAGACACCAGCAGATTCCGTGTCTAGGGAGGACTGGCTTCCTGGTTCACAGATGGTGACTTCTCACTGTGTCCTCCTGTGGTGGGAAGGGCAAAAGAACTCCCTCGGGCCTATTTTATAGGGACACTAATCCCATTTAGGAGGGCTGTCCCCTCGTGATCTAATCATCCCCCCCAAAAGGTCCTGCCTTTAAATAGCATCACCTTGGGGAATAGGACGTGACATATGAATTTTGGGAGGACACAAACATTCAAACCATAGCAACAGGCAAGGAACATGCCAGTAGAGAAAACAGAGAGTTCTGTAATTAATTAAGGTTTCAGAAGAATAAAATAGGATGCTTTCTGTCTTATCCCTCTAAAATAATTTTTGACTTTCCAAGCAAGGACAATGTAATGATAGTATCAAAGGTATGGAAGACCTTTCACTAATCATTAACGTGAAAGTCCTTATAATCACATCCTAAGTACTCTTCACACCTTTCCAATTTGTTTTTGCGCCCAATATTATCAGTTGATCTATGCTTCTTCTCTTATCTGAACACAGAGTTCTCCCTTATCCACAGTGGAAATTAGAGCCAATTAATAGCTGTGCTCAAAATTTTCTTAATATTATCGGATGGAATTTAGAACCCAAGTTCAAAGTATTCATGTTTTATTATTCATAAATACACAGAAAAATGGAACACAATAGAAACTTCTCTACATCAGAGCTGATCTTGCAGCCCAGGCTCCACTCTCAGGACTCCATGATTGAGTTAGGTTAACTAAGAACAAGAGTGGCTTTTGTGTTAAAGCAGATGAACTTTTTGGTTGAGATCATAGCATGCATTTTCCTTTCTGCTTATGACATGTGAACAAGGAAGTCATAAAAGATAGACAGCCAAGCACTGCCTTTCACAGGGTTAGGGGTAAACTTCCCTTGGATGGCATAGTATGAATGAACATTAATAACTAAGGATGGGTCTTACTAAGAAATTATCATCCCAGCTTTGGGCACCAGGATTCCCCCATGCTAACGCTCTGTGTGACACAGAAACCTACTGGATTAAGCAGTTATTCTGAGTGCATGTAGTATGTACTGACTGTGAGTGTTGGCAACAAAAGAACCCCAGTGAGAACAGGAGGGAATAGAGGATTTCAGTGCTGATGGAGATTAAATCGCCTGAGAATGGCTTTGTATATTAACTTCAGGGAACTCAGCTCTTGCCACCTAAAGAGTGACACCTGATGCCCAATTGTAGGGTAATAAATCTTCAGTAAACCACAGATCTTAAGTAGGCTGCTTGGAAGGTGAGAAAAATCGCATCAAGCCCATAAATGCCTTCCTTTCTGGGGACTGAAATGCCATCTCTGGGCACTTACATTTACATGAATAGCGGATTTAACACTTGAGACAATTGAAGTTTTTGTGAAATGATGAGTCCTTGGCCTTGTTGACAAAGCACCCTGCGAAGAGTACTATTGTGATCTGAGTTGTCTGTCAGCAGCAAAGGTAATGACATGATTAAAATCAAGTGGTGACCCAGAATTTCAGGCCTGGTCCCCAAGAAAAGAAATTTCTGATAGGCTTTTCCTTTTTTGGTGGGAAAGAGGAGAGAAAACTGGGAAAAGTACATTCAGATGTCAGCAGAAAGAGAGTTCCTGGTCACTTATTTCTTTAGTGTGTTAAAGGCTGAACAAATATTAGGAAGAAATGACATTATCAGCATCAATTAATATTTATAGCTCATAGTAAAGAAGAGCTTACTTGACCTTCATCAACAGTGATGACAGCTGTAAAAAGAGCTGTTGTCTTTCACGAACACAAATATACGATTGTAACACGGTGATTTTTTTTCTGGCTCCTCTACAAGGAAGGGTGCTCCTGGGTGATGTATTTGCAGAGACTTCTTGCTCCTACTTCCCCATGTAGCTCAGTATCCTGCATGGAAGGAAGGACTTCTTCTTATCTGGAGTACAGAAAAGGAAGTCTTTCTTTCTTTCTTTTTTAAGAGCATCACAGGTAAAAACCTAATGTAGGAGCAAATCAGAGCCTGGCTAATCTTGCAGAAAGTTCAAATTCCCTAGAGAACATACTCTAAATTTTAAATTAGAAGTCATTTTGGGCTGGCCAAAGTAGCTCACACCTATAATACCAGCACTTGGGAAGCCAAGGCAGGAGGATCACTTGAGGCCAGGAGTTTGAGATTGCAGTGAGCTGTGATGATGCCACTGCACTCTAGCCCTGGAGACAGAGCAAGACCACCTTGTTTTAAAAAAAAAAAATAATAATTGTCTTAAAAATTTGCTGTAATAAGGAATATTGTATATTACTGTTTTAAATTTAACAATCTCTCAACCTGATCATTACGTGATTTCATTAGAAATAGAATAGCCCTTAATATTATAGAGGAATAAGATGAGTCTTGTAATTGTATCAGAAAAGTGAAAGAAAAGCTGAACTCCTGCCACAATAATTTGATCATTTTTCACAGCGAGCTAAAAAACATCTGAGCAAAATATGATTTATTCACTTCAAGATATTTTTTCTTGAATAATCCAGCTAACTGCTGCATTTTCAGATTAATATTGCATAGATACAGGCAATAGAGATATTTTTTTACCTGTGCTTAGAAAGGGTGAAGTATGTTGCAGTTATATAATACACTGATGCATATTGTCATCTTACTGTTTTCAATAAGCATTTAATCATTCTTTCCAAAGGCCTCTTAACTCAGCTAGTTTTTCACAAAGTAATGAGTGCTTTATTCCTTGAAAAATATTTCTAAATAGCTATAGCACAATATAGTTACATAGTGTATCTATTATACTAGGAGTACATTTTGTTGTTAGGAGATTTTGAAAAGCATAAAGACTGTTCTGAAATTGAAATATTTCCCCCAGATGTTTGGTTGCCTAAGTGCAGGCTATATTAAGGAACAGAAGCAAAACAACTCTTGTGGTTTCACAAATGTCCTATCACAGCCCAGATTCTTTTATAACCACTCTGAATAAAATTTAATTTGTTTCATCTGGTGAAGAGGTCATTTCTAGCTTCTGACCTCTATGAGTAAGAAAATCTGATAATCTGAATTGTATTTCATATTAAACTTGTACTTGGTTGGTAAAGCAAATTGTTGGTGTTTTCTGGTTACGATTTTTTTAAATATTCACTTTAGTTAAAATAAGCTTGCATATTTTGATGTCGATTTGCATTTGCACTTTCTTTCAATGCATCTCTTTATAAATAAAGCTTCTCTGCCCCACCCCCACCCCACCCTACCCCCATCCCTACAATTTGGCAACACTTCATTTTTAAGTCAAAGATTTAACTTTTAAGACGTAAATTTTTATTTAATAAGTCAAATACTTGGCCTTAATATAAAGCCCATCCTAAGCTCTCTATTTCTTTCTAGGCTCATAATCCTAAATTTCCAGGAGGAATTACTCAGCTATTCACTCTCCAAATGCCTGAAATTAGGAAGGAACCCTCTCTAACCTTTCGTTACCTGTTTTCAATTCTGTGGTCACCTTCCTAGATGTTACAATCCTCAGTTTGAAAAATACTAATTTAAGATTTGTGAAGAGTGCCAATCTTCTAATTTTACATTAACCAAGACTATCTTTTTAGGATTATCAGGAACATTGGTCTCAATATGAAAGTGCAAAATCAAGCAATGTTCCAAAACGTCAATCTTCTGAAACAGCTCATGGCCAGCAACCTTCCAGAAAACCCTCCAAGCCCAAGATTAGAAAACAGCATAAACGCCAGAAGGGTCTGAAGTCTTTCGTGACTGAAAAGGTGGTTGTCAGCCAAGAAAACCAGAATAACACTCCCAGGCAACAGCAAAACCAAAATAAGCCTATTGATACTTCAATAAAGCACAAATCAATTGTGATTATAAATGCCTCTAAGAATGATGTACAAGACTCAAGTGCACTTAGGAGCCAGAATCCCAAAGTAACCTCCAATACATTTGTTCCACCAAAACAGGCTTTTGACAAGGTATTATATAAAAACTCTACTGGATATCACTCAGGGCTGAATGCTAATAGAGAAAGAGGACACAAAGACCAAGAAGAGAAAAGATTTTCCTATCAGCAGCTATACGGCAACACTCTTTCCAATATGGATTTGAACAACCTTAATGAACTTTCTAAGAGACAAGTGCTCCTGAGTCAGAAAAGCTCTCAGCCCGTCTATAACATCAATGTTCATGGACTAACCGAAAATAAGAAACAAATCAAACAGCCTTATACAGAGACAAAATATAAGAACTTAGAAATATTATGGTAAGAATTCCCTTTTCTCAGGTGGTTTTCTAGAGGAGAAAGGGGAGAGGCTGCTGAAGACAGGAGAGGGAGGAGAAGAAGGGGAGTCCCTAGGGAAATGTCCAGGCGAGAGGAAAAGTCCCCCCAACTTCCGAAGCTCTGATTCCTGCCCAAAACAGTCCACTTTTAATGTATTTCTTTTTCCTCTTCCCTGTCTCCTCTACTTTTTCACTGCCGTTAAACCAGAAGTTGGAGGGAGGGGAGAAGGACAGAGGAACCCAGTCACAAAACCTCTGTGTGTTTTGAGGATTGCAAGTAATGTTTGGAGGCAACAAATGATCTCTAACACTGTAATGGCCTATCCTGAGAAAATATATCTAAAATATAGAAAAATATCGTCCTTTATAGAAATGACCTAAAAATCCAACAATAGGGAAATGGTTAGATAAATTATGATATTTAGTATCATGTAACCATTAAAAATTATAGAAATTCTTCTATAAAAAGAAAATAGTAAGGTAGCAACTCATACGTAAGGACTATGAGCTCTACCATGATAAAAGGTGCACAGAAGAAGAAAAATTCACCAAAATGTCAATAGTAGTTATCTCTGGCAAGAGAGATTGGGATTATTTTCAATTTCTTCTTTATATTCTTTTAATTATTCAATTCCCATAAAATGTAGATGTATAACTTCTATAAATAGGAGAAATAAATTTATTACTTCAGGAACCATTTCTTGATGTTATTCAATCTAACATATTTTCTATATATCTAATGTGCTGAATATAATGCTAAAATGCTATAGAAGATACAAAAGAAGTATGATGCATGGGGCATCTTCAAAGAACTTACTTTCAAAGTAGGAGGACAATTATACACATATGAGTTGATCAGAAGGCATTTGAGTGCTACCCTTGGTGGTATGGAATGTACATTTAATAAGATTCAAAGGTAGCTTTCTAGAAGAGATAATGGCAGATAGTAGGTATCCTTGACTTTTTTCTGACTTCAGAAGAATTGCTTCCAACATTTTTACCATTAAAAATAATATATTTTTTAATTTTAATTTTCTTTTTTTTCTTTTCATCTAAACTTCAAATGTATAGTCAAAAAAAATAATAGTTTTTGACGCATAGAGAAATAGATAAGAAATTTCCTCCTAGTCCTCTTTACAAAGGACTTTTATCATAAATGGGTATTTAATTTTATCAAATACTTTTTCTATATTAATTGAAAAATTTTCTCCATTAATCCTTTAATATGATAAAATACATTAACAGATTTTCTAATGTTACACAATCCTTTTATTACTAGGGTTAACCCAACCTGTCATATTGTATTTTTAATAAGTTGCTTGATTTGATTTGTTAACACTTTGTTTTGGATTTAACATTCACATGCAGGAAGTGAGATTGGCTTATAGTTTTCCTATCTGTGCCTGGCCGTGTCTTGTTATCAAGATTATATCAGCCTTATAAAATTGAGTTGAGGACTATTTCCTCTATTCACATATTCTGGGACACTTGCTATATAATTGGAAGTATCTGTTACTTGAAGATTTGATAGAATTTTCCTGTAAAAGTATTTGGGCCATGTGTGGTTTTTGTGTGGCTTTTTATGTTATTTGTAGGCAGATTTCAAACTCCTGATTCATTTATTATAATGGTTATAAGACTTTACAATCTTTTTATTTCTTCTCTAGTCAGTTTGATAAATTACATTTTTCTGAAAAACTTTTTACTTTTGCTAAGTTTTAAAATGTATGATCATAAAACTTTTCATACTATTTACATAACTTTCATATTATTATTCAACCTCTACTATATTTGTAATCATGTCCCATGTCCCTCTTTTCATTTTTTTTTCTTAGACATAGAGTGTCACTCTGTTGCCTAGGCTGGAGTGCAATGGTGCAATCATAGCTCATTGTAACCTTGAATTCCTAGGCTCAAGTGATCCTCCCTCCTCAGCCTGCCAAAGTGCTGAGATTACAGGTGTGAGACACTGCACCTAGCCTCCTCTTTTCATTTCTAATGTTATCTTTTCTTTTTTACTTTTTAAATTATTATTTTTTATTATTTTTTTAGACAGGGTCTTGCTCTGTCTCTAGGGCTAAGGTGCTGTGGCATCATCATAGCTCACAGCAATCTCAAACTTCTGGGCTGGAGCAATCCTGCCTCAGCCTCTCAAGTAGCTGGGACTACAGGCTCAACCCACCACACCTGGCCAATTTTTCTATTGTTTTGTAGAAACAGAGTTTCACTCTTGCTTAGGATGGTCTTTAACTCCTGAGCTCAAGCCATCCTCCTGCCTCAGCCTCCCACAGAGCTAGGATTACAGGCATGAGCCACTGCACCACGCCGTAAATTAATTTTTCAACCAAAGTAATGCATGCACATATATTAAAAAGTCAAACATCACTTAAAGCCTGTGACAGTACAGTATTTTCCTGCCCATCCCCCCTCATTCTTTCCAGTTATCTATTCCCCAATGCTTGACTGTGAATAATATTTGCAATGGTAGAATAATGAAAACACTGAATATCAGCAATCTCTTTTGACTTTTTTATTTTTTCCTCTGTCATTTGCATGTGTCCATAATTTGCAGTTATGCGTATTATTTCTATATTTTGCTGCATCAATTTTAGATGTTTCTATTGACTTGCTGTTTTCATAGATGAGGATTTAGTTTTCTTATATCACCATCAGATCTGCTTCCCCTCACCTATCCTCCAAAAATAGTTATGTTACAATTTTTGGTCAAGCCAATAGTCACCATTTTCATTATGCCAATGCATCTATAATTCATGGTCTAACATTGTAAGAGTACCATGATTATACTTCACTTTTTCTTTTTTCCAAAAGTTAATAATTAGCTTGGCTTTATTTTTAACTTTTACTTCATTTTCTCTGTACATATAGCTATTTCCAGACTTTCCAGGAGCCTCTCGGTACAAGCCTCCACAGGGACAAACCCGTCAGCTGATCTATCAGTTCTTTTTTTCTTTCTTGGGGACAGTTTTCCCAGAGACCTTTCTTTTCTTTCTGTCTCTAGACCTGCTACGCAACTGTCCTGCTGAGAATTCCCTTTGTCTTTTTACCGATCAGATTCTCTTTTTCAGTATCTCACGTTGTCCTTATTTTGTTAGAGCACATCTTCCTGTATTTTCTTCAGATTAGAGACATGGTATCATGGCGGAGGAGAGGGTGATGGGCAGTCCTCAACGTGCCAGTGTCTCATTCTGCTCTCCCTTTCCAGACTGCGTTCTTCTGTGACAAGTGCTCACATGCTCCTTGCAGAACCTCCCTTCATTTCCTCATGGAGATTCTCTTCACTTTTCTCCTTCCTTGAGCCTCCTGTTTTCTCCATCCTCTGTTTTTCTCTTAGTTCCCTCACGCATTTTGGTAGAGAACATCCTCCTTGGGAGGCAAATGTTTTGAGATCTTTCATGACTGAAATTGTCTTATTCTGCCCTCACCCCCACTGATAGCTTGGCAGAGTGTTGTAGAATTCGAGATTGTAAAACCATTTTCTCTCAGAATTGTAGTCTTGCTTCCCTGGTGCTTTGAGAAATCTGAAGCCACCATATTCCTGATCCATTGTGCATGACCTGTTTATTTTTTCTCTGAAAACTGTAGGATCTTTTCTTTTTCTCTTATAAAGTGAAATTTCATAATAATATGCCTTGGTATAGATCTATTTCCATAGATTATGCTGGGCCCGTTTAACCCAGAAACTTGTGTCCTTTGGTTCTAGGAAAATTTCTTGAATCATCTCACGGGTAATTCCTTTCAGCTGTTTTCTTTCTAGAAACTCCTGTTACGCAGTTGTGTTCTTCCAGGAACATTCCTATGATTTTCTTCTGTCTCTTGTTCTTCATTTCTTTATAATTCTGTTCTACTTTCTAAAAGTGTTTTTCAGTTCTAGCTTCCAACCTTTCGACTGTTATCATGTCTTTCAATTTCCAAGCGTGTGTTTTGCTTTTGTTATAATAACATTTTCTGAATGTTCCTTTTTTTTAATAGCTTCTTTTTTTTTTTTCATCAATACAACAGTTTCTTCTCAACATCTTACATTCTCAACAAGGCAAAATGGGCTGTGAGGGCCCTTGTGACAGAATTTTTAAGTGTTTTTAATTTCCTGCTTCATTTCTCTTTCCTCTAAGTTTTTGTTGGTGATATTGTTTGTTTGTTTGTTTCTCTTCACCCATTTTGCTGTCTTTTGTATTAGGGCTTGTCTCAATGTCTGGTAATTTTTGATTATCTGCTCATAATTAAGTGTAAAGGACTAAAAAGCTTGTTGGAAACTCTGAGTGACGATACTTGTTGCCTCAGAATTTCTGTGGAATGATCTGTGTGGGCCATCTGATAGGAAGCCCCTCCTGTCAGCTTTAGGTCTTTTATCTTGGAGTCAGAGTTATTATGCATGTCTGGAGCTTCACAGGCAAGAGACTCCTTTTTCCTTCTTCAGAAGGCAAATCCCCATGTGCTGTGGAGATGGGGAGGGGACGGTCGCTTAGCTGAACAAAATGGGGAAAAAGATCTAGAGACTTGACTGTTTCTTAAACGGATCTTCAACCAATTCTTATTTAAAGTAATTCTCACATAGACTTTCCCCACCTCCTCCGGACATGCAGTGTATGAGCCTTTAAGGATTCTGCGGTGTAAACTAGGTTGCTTCTCAGCCTTAACCGCTGTTAAGATAGAGTTCTAGTTCTGCTTTCTTTTCCTTTTGTCTTACTCGACTAGAGTGCAGTGGCCTAATCATAGCTCACAGCAACCTCAAACTCCTGGGCTCAAGCCATCATTCTGCCTCAGCCTCCCAAGTAGCTGGGACTACAGGCACGTCCCACCATGCCTGGCTAATTTTTCTATTTTTTTGTAGAGATGGGGTCTCGCTCTTTTTCATGCTGGTCTCGAACTCCTGGCCTCCAGCAATTCTGCCACCTCAGCCTCCCAGAGTGCTAGAATCACAGGCGTGAGCCACGGTGCCCAGCCCTAGTTCTGCTTTCTTGAGCCTGCTACAACAGTTACCACTCAACCATTTATTTGCTGCTTACAACATTTTTGCTTTTTCCTGTCTCTTTTGTTTTCCATATCCTTGTGGGTTTGAGTCTCTTTAAAATGTCTTTATATAATTTTAATTTGCATTGGGTGTTAAATCATATATGTTTATTCTGCCATGTTTTTTCTACCAAATTTTCATTTTGAAGATGTGCACACCTAGTATTAATAAAAACTTCAGAGGAAAAAATCTACAATGAATAACTGTAGTCCTTTATCTATTTAGGTCATTAAATATGAAATGTCTGATTCCAAATCAAACGTGTAGTTTGTTATATCTCAAACAAGAAGCAGTATGATTAGTCAAAGTATGCACCTAAACTATCCACACCATTTTGCCATCTTAACGGTAGCTTGTTTATGCCAGCAGCAGAGAAGCCTAGAAAGCAAGTCGCAATGAAATTGCGAAAGGTGTTTTCCACAGCTTGCTGAGAATTGAATATTTTTCCTTGCAAGAAGTGGTCCAAATCCTGGAAGAAGTGGTAGTCAGTTGGTGCAAGGTCTGGTGAATACAGTGGATGACAGAGTGTTTCCAAGTCCAACCTCCGTAGTTTGGGCAGCATTGTTTGTGCGACTTGTGGTCGAACAATGTCTTGCAAGAGGATTGGCCTGTTTCTGTGAACCAATCTTAACTGCTTAATCGCAAGCACCCTCATCATTGTGTTCAACTGGTTGCAGTAAACATCTGCTGTAATCGACTGACCAGGTTTCGTGAAGCTGTAGTGGATAATACGGTGTTGGACCACCAAACAGACGCCATTAGCTTTTCTTGATGAATATTCCGTTTTGGACCCTGTTTGGGCACTTCATCTTTATCCAACCATTGTGCTGAACGCTTACGATTATCAAAAAGAATCCCTTTTTTATCACATGTAACATACGGTGTAGAAATGGTTCTCCTCTATGTTGTGACAGCAAAGAAAGGCAACCTTGGAGATGGTTTCTCTTCTGACGCTCACTTAATTCATATGGAACCCATCTATCCAGCTTCTTTACCTTGCCCATTTGTTTCAAATGGTCCAGTATTGTTGGAATAGTAATGTCAAACCTTGCTGCTAATGAGATGGATTCGCTTCCACTACAGCTTTCAGCTCGTCATTATCCACCTTGGTCTCAGGTCACCCACGTGACTCATTTTCAAGATTAAAATCATCAGAATGGAACTTCTCAAACCATTGAACTACTGTTCGTTCACTAGCCACGTCCTTCCCAAACACTTCATTAATATTTCGAGCTGTGTGTGCTGCACTGGTTCCACAATGGAACTTATATTGGAAAATAACACAAATTTTTTACTTATCCATGGTTTCACAAAAATTGCTCTAAAAGAATTTTGAAAAATAGCTACAAACTAAAACATGCATTTGAAAGATTGAGCATGCACCTTCGCAATAAAAATAAAACAAGAAATGTCAAAGTGAAATGTCAGATGTCAACCGTCAAACTTAGCACTTAAGGAAATTGGACATTTCATACTTAATAACCCTAAATAGATTCATCTGTTGCTAACATTTTGCTGAATTTGCTATTATTATCCATTGATCTATTATCTATTCATCTCTCTTTCAACCTACCTATTTGCCAAACCATTTGAAATTAAGTTCAGACATCACAACATTTTATCTCTAAACACTTTAACATGCATCTCCTAAGAATAAGGACATTGTCCTATGTAACAATCATACCATTATCACATCTAAGAACATTAACATTAATTCACTATATCATATCAATACATATTTACATTTTCTTAGTTGTCCCAAAAATGTCCTTTATGGCTGGGATTTTTTCTTTTTTTAATTCCTGATCCAGGATCCAATCAGCGTTCATGCATTGCATTTGCTTTTTGTGTGTCTTTATTTTTTAAATCTAGAACAAATTCTTCAACCCCCACTTTTCATTATTTTGGATAATAATGCCTTTTTTAACTGGTTGTTTTCTCATAGTAATATTTAAGTTAAACATTTTTGGCAAGAATATTGCTTAGGTGATTTGGTGTGGTTTTTTTTTTTTTTTTAATTATTTTTTTATTTTGGTATATTATGGGGGTACAGATTTTAAGGTTTCAATAAATGCCCATTTCCCCCCCTCCCCCCAAAAGTCTGAGTCTCCATCATGACCATCCCCCAGATGGTGTACATCTCACTCACTATGTATGTATATACCCGTCCCCCTCCCCCCTCCCACCTGCCCAATACCCTATTACTGTAGCACCTATGTGTCCACTTAGGTGCTACTCAGTTAATACCAGTTTGCTGGAGAATATATCTGGTGCTTGTTTTTCCATTCTTGGGATACTTCACTTAGTAGTATGGGTTCCAGCTCTAACCAGGAAAATATAAGGTGTGCTATATCACCATTGTTTCTTAGAGCTGAATAGTACTCCATGGTGTACATATACCACATTTTATTAATCCATTCTTTGATTGATGGGCACTTGGGCTGTTTCCACAGCCTTGCAATTATGAATTGTGCTGCTATAAACATTCGAGTGCAGGTGTCTTTTTTGTAGAGTGTCACTGGATCATTTGGGTAGATGCCCAGCAATGGGATTGCTGGATCAAATGGTAGATTCACTTGTATCGCTTTAAGGTATCTCCATATTGCTTTCCACAGAGGTTGAACTAGTTTGCAGTCCCACCAGCAGTGTAGGAGTGTTCCTCTCTCTCCGCAACCACCCCAGCATTTATTGTTTGGAGATTTTTTGTAAAGGCCATTCTCACTGGAGTTAAGTGATATCTCATTGTGGTTTTGATTTGCATTTCCCTGATGATTAGAGATGTTGAGCATTTCTTCATATGTTTGTTGGCCATTCTTCTGTCTTCTTTAGAAAAATTTCTGTTCAAGTCCTTTGCCCACTTTTTAATGGGGTTATTTGATTTTTTTCTTCCTAATTTTCATGAGTTCTAAGTATATTCTAGTTATCAGTCCCTTATCGGATGCATAGGATGCAAAAATTTTCTCCCATTCTGTAGGTTGTCTGTTTACTTTCATGACTATTTCTTTGGCTGTGCAGAAGCTTTGTAGTTTGATCATGTCCCATTTATTTATTTTTGTTGCTGCTGTGATTGCCTTTGGGGACTTCTTCATAAACTCTTTGCCCAGGCCGATGTCTAGGAGAGTGTTTCCAACTTTTTCCTCTAGAGTTCTAATAGTTTCATATCTTAGGTTTAAGTCTGTTATCCAGCGTGAGTTGGTTTTTGTGAGAGGTGAAAGGTGTGGGTCCTGTTTTAGCCTTCTACAGGTGGCTATCCAGTTTTCCCAGCACCATTTATTGAAGAGGGATTCTTTTCCCCAGCGTATGTTTTTGTCTGCTTTGTCAAAGATTAGATGGCTATATGAGGATGGTTTTATATCAGGATTCTCACATCTGTTCCACTGGTCAATATTCCTGTTTTTGTGCCAATACCATATTGTTTTAATTACTACAGCTTTGTAGTATAGTTTGATATCTGGCATATTAATGCCTCCCATTTTGTTTTTGTTGCCTAGAATTGCTCTTGATATTCGGGGTCTTCTTTGGTTCCATACGAAGCGTAAAATTATTTTTTCTATATCTGTGAAGAATGCTGATGGGATTTTAATAGGTATTGCATTGAATCTGTAGATCAGTTTGGGTAGTATAGACATTTTGATGATATTGAGTCTGCCGATCCACGAGCATGGTATGGATTTCCATCTGTTTACATCCTCTGCTATTTCCTTCCTCAGTGTTTCATAGTTCTCCCTGTAGAGGTCTTTTACCTCTTTGGTTAAATATATTCCTAGGTACTTTAATTTCTTTGTTGCTATTGTGAAGGGAATTGAGTCTTTGATTTGGTTCTCAATTAGATTGTTGTTGGCGTATATGAATGCCTCTGATTTCTGTGTATTGATTTTGTATCCTGAGACTTGACTAAATTCATTGATCAGTTCCAGGAGTTTCTTGGTTGAATCCTTGGGGTTTTCTAGATACAATATCATATCATCAGCAAACAGTGAAAGTTTGATCTCTTCTGCCCCTATTTGGATACCTTTGATTCCATTTTCCTGTCTGATTGCTGTAGCCAAGACTTCCAGCACTATGTTGAACAGAAGTGGAGATAGTGGGCAGCCTTGTCTGGTTCCAGTTCTAAGTGGGAATGATTTCAATCTTTCCCCATTCAGTATGATGTTGGCTAGGGTCTGTCATATATGGCTTGTATCATTTTTAGGTATGTCCCTTCTATGCCTATTTTCTTAAGTGTTCGTATCATGAAAGGGTGTTGAATTTTGTCAAAAGCTTTTTCTGCATCTATTGAAAGAATCATGTGGTCTTTGTTTTTGCTTCTGTTTATGTGGTGAATTGCATTTATAGATTTACGTATGTTGAACCATCCCTGCATCCCTGGGATGAAGCCCACTTAGTCGTGGTGGATTATTTTTTTGATAAGTGTCTGGATTCGGTTAGCTAAGATTTTGTTGAAAATTTTTGCATCTATATTCATTAGGGATATTGGTCTGTAGTTTTCTTTTTTTGTTGCATCCTTTCCTGGTTTTGGTATCAGAGTAATATTCGCTTCATAAAAGGTGTCGGGGAGGTTTCCGTTCTTCTCGATGTTGTGGAATAGTTTCTGCAAGATAGGTACTAGTTCTTCTTTGTAAGTATGGTAAAATTCAGGTGTGAAGCCATCTGGACCAGGACTTTTCTTTTTAGGGAGATTTTTAATTGCTGTTTCTATTTCAGCTGTTGAGATTGGTCTGTTCAGGGAATCTATTTCTTCCTGGTTGAGCCTAGGGAGGCTGTGTGTTTCTAGAAATTTGTCCATTTCCTCCACATTTTCCAGTTTGTGTGCATAAAGATTTTTGTAGTATTCATAAATTGTATCTTGTATCTCTTTGGGATCAGTTGTGATATCTCCTTTTTTATTCCTGATGGAGCTTATTAGAGATTTCTCTTTTCTGCTTTTCGTTAGCTTAGCCAATGGCGTGTCAATCTTGTTTATTTTTTCAAAGAACCAACTTTTTGTTTTATTAATCTCCTGAATAGCTTTCCTGTTTTCAATTTCGTTTAGTTCTGATTTGATCTTGTTGATTTCACTTCTTCTGCTGGGTTTGGGGTTGGTCTGTTCTTCTTTTTCCAGCTCTTTGAGTCGTTTCATTAGATTGTCTATTTGTGATCTTCTTGCCTTTTGGTTATAGGCATTTATGGAGATAAACTTTCCTCTCAGAACTGCTTTAGCTGTGTCCCAGAGGAGTTGATAACTTGTCTCTCCATTGTCGTTTTCTTCATAGAAGTTTTTTATTTCCGTCTTGATTTCTTCATTTACGAAGTAATCATTTAGTAGGAGGTTGTTTAATTTCCACGTTTTTGTGTAGAAATGTGAGTTTCTGTTAGGGTTGATTTCTAGTTTTATTCCACTGTGATCTGAGAAGGTACATGGTATGATTTCTATTTTTTTAAATTTCTTTTTTTTTTTTTTTCTTTTTTTTTTTTGACACTTCTTAGAAGTCAAATATTTTTTTAAATTTCTTGAGATTTTCTTTGTGTCCTAGGATATGGTCAATCTTAGAGAATGTCCCGTGAGCTGATGAGAAGAACGTATATTCAGTGGATTTTGGGTAGAATGTTCTGTAGATGTCTGTCAGACCCAATTGTTCTAGAGTTTTGTTTAAGTCCATTATTTCTTTATTAATTTTCTGTTTGGAGGATCTGTCTCGTGCCGTCAGTGGGGTGTTGAAATCCCCGGCGATTATGGAGTTGCTATTAATCCATTTGCTTAGCTCCAGTAAGGTTTGCTTTATGAATCTGGGTGCACCTAAGTTGGGTGCATATATATTTAAAATTGTTATCTCTTCTTGTTGGACTGTGCCCTTCACCATTATATAATGACCCTCTTTGTCTTTTACTACTTTTGTTGGTTTAAAAACTAAATCGTCTGAAATTAGAACTGCCACACCAGCCTTCTTTTGGCTTCTATTTGCTTGGAATATTGATCTCCACCCTTTTATTTTTAGTCTATGTGCATCCTTGCAGGTTAGATGTATTTCCTGAAGACAGCATATACTTGGCCTGTATTTTCTTATCCATTCAGCCAGCCTATGTCTCTTGAGTGGAGAGTTTAAGCCATTCACATTTATTGAGAGAACTGATAGGTAAGGTAGATTACTGATCATTCTGTTGGGTTGGATGTTGTTGCTATGATTTCTGTCTTGAGCCATTGTAATATCTGGCCTTTAATATCTTTGGGTTTTGGTTGTTTTTATATCCGTGGATTATTATTATGATGTTCCGTGCATAACGCTCTTTTAAGTACTTCTTGTAGGGCTGGTCTTGTCTTGGTGAATTCTCTGAGCCTTTGCTTGTCTGAGAATGTTTTTATTTCTCCTTCATATATGAAGCTTAGTTTTGCAGGGAATAATATTCTAGGCTGGGCATTGTTTTGTTTCAAAAGAGTGAGAATGGGACCCCAGTCTCTCCTTGCTTGTAAAGTCTCATTAGAGAAGTCTGATGTTATTCGAATTGGCTTTCCCTTGTATGTCACTTGCTTCTTTTGTCTTACAGCTCTTAGAAGGGCCTCTTTAGTTGATACTTTGGTCAGTCTGATGACTGCATGACGTGACGTCTTCCTGTTTGCATTGAATCTCCCAGGGGTCCTCTGGGCTTCTTGAACTTGTATATCGAGATTTTGAGCAAGGCCTGGGAAATTTTCCTCTATTATATCTTCAAAAAGCTTGTCCAGCCCTTGAGTGTTGTCTTCCTCCCCTTCGGCTAAACCTATGACCCTCACGTTAGGTTTTTTCACATAATCCCACAGCTCTTGTAGGCTTTGGTCTTTTCTCTTGTTTCTCTGCTGTATTTCTGTGACTGATTTATTTAATTGGAAGGTGTTATCTTCAAGCTCTGAGATTCTTTCTTCTGCTTGATCTACCCTGTTCTTGAGACTTTCCACAGTATTTTGTAGTTCTCTGAGTTGATTCTTCATCTCCAGGACTTCGGTTAAAGTTTTCTTCACTGTGTCAATCTCTTTGTTGAACCTTTGTTCCATTTCTTGGAGGTTTTTTGTGTTTTCTTGGTGTTGGTTATTGAGTTGTTGTTGCAGCTGGGTGAGTGTTCTTATGATCCACATACGAAATTCCTTTTCTGTCATATTGGTTGCCTGATTTTGGTCGGTGTCCGTTTCTAGGGGGCTGGTGCTCCTCCTTGGGGGTGTGTTTTCCGTTTGGTTCTTCATATTTCCTGAGTTCTTTCGCTGATTTCTTCCCATGTCGATCAGTTGTTGTTTCTTTCCTTAGGTTATTGTTTGGGTATTCACACACCTTGTTTAGTTTCTGAGGCGTTAGGTGGTGCCTGTGGGTGAAATTGGACCACTCCCTGTATATTGAGTCAGTGGATGCCGTGGCAAGGCTGTGCAAGATGCTGTCCCTGTCAGTAGGTGGCGTTTGCTTGGAGGAACAGGCTATGGTGTTGATTTTGAGTCCTGTTATCAGCTCTCGTTCTGGGCAGAGCTGGGTTGGATAAGCCTGCCCTCAGGCCGTTAGCAGGGGTCAAAGTTCTGTTCTCAGCTTCCAGGGAAAGCTGTCAGGGCAGGGCTGGAATGGTCCCGCTCAGCCAGAAAGTCTGGGTGTGGGGGTGGGGCTGTCTGAGACCCGCAGTCTGCAGCAGGCCTCGCTTCTTTCCACCCTCCCCAACTCTGCAGCTACTCCTGGGCCTCTGCCAGCAGGCCAGACCACAAGCCACCAGGCCTCCCCGGACTGTGGTGCCGGCGGGGAGGTTCCCTGCACAGGAACGCCACCTGGGTTGGGCGCACGGCCTCCTCCTGGGAGGAGGGTTGTTCTCTAGGGCGCCGATCTGCCCCTGGAGGCACACAGCCCTCAGTAGGCTGTTCACGTATAACCCTTCTGTGCCCCGGGCAATGCTAGCCCTCGGTGCAGGGGATCTGGTCTGCAGGTCTGACCTCTGGGTCCCAGAGTTCAAACTGTATTCCCACCAGGGAGAGGATTTCCGGTCCTAATTCACCCACAGGGAGCCCAAGCTGGGTCTATGTCTCTCAGCCTCTGAGTCGGCACCGTTTTCCTGGGAACACGGTGCCAGCAGCACCTGGGAGGGCGGGCGGGGTCCCAAACGGGAAGGTCCCGTTCCCTGGAGGTGCCTCCGGCTGGTGGCTGTATTGTCTCTCTGGGCAGCCCCGGGTAGGGTCGGCAGAGGGGAGGAGGAGGCAATATGGCGCCTGCCGCGCGGCTCGGGTCCGTGCACACGGAGGTGCCCGGAGGAAGTTGGGAACCTGGTGCCACGTCTGCTACAGGCTCACCGTTGGCAGGCGGCGGCAGTCTCTGGGCTGATGTCCGCAGGTCTCTCCACCCGCTGGGGAGCCCACCAGCAGTCCCGAATGCAGGGGAGGGGAAACAGCAGATCCACCTACCCTTGCCGCTGGTCTCCGGGCTGCTCCGGTGGTCTCAGCCTCCAGTTCTCCTCCGCAGCCTCCTCCCGTGGAGTCTCCCGGGGTCTCAGGTACCCCTCCTTCCGGCCCTTGTCCGCTGTATGCTCGTCTTCTTGCTTCTTTCCTCTAGTTTCTGCTAGAATCGGTCTTTTCTGCAGAGACCCTCTGTCTGGCGGTGTTATTCGTCCGCCATCTTGCTCCGCCCCCTGTGCAGTCTTGGTGTGGTTTTTATTGCATTATATCAAGAAGCACATACTGTCAGGTTGTCATATTATTGGTGATGCTGAGTTAGAACTCCTGGTTAAGGAAGTGATGACCAGATTCCTGCATTGTAAAAGTACATTTTCCCTTTTTATTTATTTTTTCATTTTATTGTGTATATTTGAGGTTAGCAACATAATGTTACATTATATATTCTTTTCTTTTAGGGACAGAGTCTTGCTCTGTCAGCCAGGCTGGTGTGCAGTGGTGCTATTAATATAGCTCACTGCAGCCTCAAACTCATGGGCTCAAGCAATCCTCCAGCCTCAGCCTCCCGAGTAGCTGGGACTATAGGCACAAACCACTACACTTAACTATTTTTTTTTTTTTTTTGGAGACAGAGTCTTGTTCTGTTGCCGAGGCTAGAGTGCAGTGGCATCAGCCTAGCTCACAGCAACCTCAGACTCCTGGGCTCAAGTGAACCTCCTGTCTTAGCCTCCCAAGTAGCTGGGACTACTGGCATGTGCCACAATGCCCAGCTAATTTTTTCTGTAAATTTTTTTTAGATGTCCAGCTAATTTCTTTCTATTTTCAGTAGAAAATAGGGGTCTCACTCTTGCTCAGGCTGTAGAATTCAGGGGTCTCACTCTTGCTCAGGCTGGTCTCAAATGCCTGATCTCGAGCAATTCTCTCGCCTTGGCCTCCCATAGTTCTAGGATCACAGGTGTGAGCCACCACGTAGAAATTTCTTTTTCAAAGTAGGAATCTATTCTGCCCTCCTGTTCTTACATTTACTTCCTTCCTTTGACATTCCTTTAGTTTACTCTTGGTGTTTTTCCCTTAACTTTTCTTTTAAATGTTTAGCTCATTATTTCTAAGTCTTTCTTCTTCTTCAATATACTTTTTATTTTTATTTATTTATTTATTTTTTGTGACAGAGTCTCACTCTGTTGTCCGGGCTAGAGTGCTGTGGCATCAGCCTAGCTCACAGCAACCTCAAACTCCTGGGCTCAAGCAATCCTTCTGCCTCAGCCTCCCGAGTAGCTGGGACTACAGGCATGCGCCACCATGCTTGGCTAATTTTTTCTATATATTTTTGGTTGGCCAATTAATTTCTTTCTATTTTTAATAGAGACGGGTCTTGCTCTTACTCAGGCTTATTTCAAACTCCTGATCTTGAGTGATCCTCCCACCTTGGCCTCCCAAGAATTCAACTTTTTGACAACATTATTTTTCTGTCTCCTGGTTTCTTTGTTGCTTTGAAAAATCTTTTTGTCAATATAATTATCATTCCTTTTGCTTTTAATTTGTCTTTTTTTTTCCTATTAATGGTTTTTCAATTCTGTCCTCTGTTTTTGGTGTTCTGAAGTTTCCCTGTGATATGTCTAGATATGAACTTTTTAAATCTGCTTTAGACTCTTCCATAATTCCTAAATCTCAGGATTCGTCTCTTTCATAAATTCAGGAAAATTATCACCTATTTTCCTTTTGAATATCATGTTTCCCAAATTTGCTCTATTTTCTCCTCCAGGAATGCCAAATATATATGTATTGGATTCTTTTATTCTAGATTTTATGCCTTTTTAACTGTATTAGCTATGGTCCATCTTTTATCTCTTAGTGCTTCTTTCTGAGAAATCTCCTCAGATAAGTTTTCCAGTGCAATAACTTTCCCTTCAGCTGCATCCAATGTGCTCTTATTTTTCACATCTAGAATTTCTGTTTGGTTCTGATTAAAATCTCTCTTCTTTTTTCAAAGTATAGTTTTTCAAAATATGTTTCTTAGGATTTTTATTTCTTCTTTTATGTCTTTAATCATTTTAAACATACTTTATGGGCCGGGCACGGTGGCTCACGCCTGTAATCCTAGCACTCTGGGACGCCGAGGCGGGAGGATTGCTCGAGGTCAGGAGTTCGAAACCAGCCTGAGCAAGAGTGAGACCCCGTCTCTACTATAAATAGAAAGAAAGTAATTGGCCAACTAATATATATAGAAACAAGTAGCCGGGCATGGTGGCGCATGCCTGTAGTCCCAGCTACTTGGGAGGCTGAGGCAGGAGGATTGCTTGAGCCCAGGAGTTCGAGGTTGCTGTGAGCTAGGCTGACGCCACGGCACTCATTCTAGCCTGGGCAACAAAGCGAGACTCTGTCTCAAAAAAAACAACAACAACAACAAAAAAAAACAAAACCAGCCTGAGCAAGAGCGAGACCCCATCTCTACTATAAATAGAAAGAAATTAATTGGCCAACTAATATACATAGAAAAGAAAAATTATCTGGGCATGGTGGCGCATGCCTGTAGTTCCAGCTACTCGGGTGGCTGAGGCAGTAGGATTGCTTGAGTTCAGGAGTTTGAGGCTGCTGTGAGCTAGGCTGACGCCACGACACTCACTCTAGCCTGGGCAACAAAGTGAGACTGTGTCTCAAAAAGAAAAAAACAAAAACAAAATCATACTTTATGAATACTATCTAATATTCTATTACCTGAAGTTCTTAGAAGTCTATTACTGCTATTTGCATGTGTGTACATGTATGTATGTTGACTTTCATACTTGGTAGATTATTTCCTCTTATGTGCTAGGATTTTGCGTTGCGAACTTATGTTTAGCAGGCTTTAGAAACCTAGGAAGGCTTGGGCCAGAATGTTTCCCTCCAGAGAAGTTTTGTTTTGTTTTGTTTTGTTATAAAATTTTATTTTTATTTATTTATTTATTTTTTTGAGACAGAGTCTTTCTCTTGCCTGGGCTAGAGTGCCATGGTGTCAGTCAGCCTAGCTCACAGCAACCTCAAACTCCTGGGCTCAAGTGATCCTCTTGCCTCAGCCTCCCTGGTAGCTGGGACTACAGGCATGTGCCACTGTGCCCGGCTAATTTTTTTCTATCTTTAGTTATTTGGCTAATTTCTTTCTATTTATAGTAGAGATGGGATCTCGCTCTTGCTCAGGCTGGTCTCAGGCTCCTGAGCTCAAGCAATCCTCCCACCTCAGCCTCCCAGAGTGCTAGGATTACAGGCGTGAGCCACTGCCCCCAACCCAGAGAAGTTTTATATTTGCTTCTGCCAGATACTACAGAAGTATATCTCCTCCACAATCATTTTTATATTAATTTCTTGGTGTTGGATTTCCATGATTATATGGGTAATGTAAACTTGAACCCCAAATATTGTCCCATAGACTTTCATATAAGTTTTTTTTCCAATTCAAAGCTCAGACCAAGAGAGATAGGCTTGTTTTATTGTTTCTCAAGGCTGATAATTGGGTTTTTAATTAACTCACCATTTTGTTGAGGATGTGGCCCTTCAAGAGTTACAGTTTTTATGCAGGGATCTCAATCTGATTCCCTTCTTCCCATGGGGCCAAGACCTCACATGTCCTGCACCAGTGTTCACTGGTAAAACTCAAGTCCTTACATCAAAAACTTCCACAAAGAAACCCATAGCTTCAGCTAATCCAAAATCTCCATGGTTTGAACTACCTTTTTGTTTTTGGTCCTTGGAGATTCCTGCCTCTCTTAGGAATTCCACTATGTATTTAAAGGATGTTTGTTTGATTTAATCCAACATTTCTAGATATTCTGTAGATATTTTAGAAGGTCTTTGACTTTTCAAAAGGGTGTTTTTCCTATTCCAAATGCACTCAATCAAAGTTCTAAATAAGAGCAAGAAGGTCCTAAAGAAAAAAGACGACGATTCTTAAGAAAAATAAGAAATGAATGTATTCATGAAAAGATTAAGCTAAAGGTCATTAATTTGATTTGGGAGTGATAAATACATCAAATTAATAGTTCATAAAGACTTTTACACTAAGGATGTTATGTATCTGGGTTTTATTAACAGATTTGTGCTTCTTTTTTTCATTAAGGAAATTCCATCCTGCCTCTGAGAGCCAGCCTGTCCGAGCGTCTCCAGACTCGCGGCTCGCTCAGATAATGGAGCAGCACCAGCAAGCCCTGGTGCAGCTGACGGAGGTGCAGCCCAGCGCAGGGGCCTCGTCCAGCGTCACCCTTCCCCCTATACTGTCAAGAGTAGAAAGCGAATCCCAACTCAGTTCAGAGAGAAGCCAAAGAAACCAAATGAAAATTAATCGTAGCAATTCTGAAGGTTATCTGTTTCAACTGGAAAAAGGAAAAAAACATAGGAAAAGGAGCAGCATTAAGGTAATAAAAGCATCATTTTACCAAGTAACCTTTCGATTTTTTTTTTTTTTTTTGAGACAGAGTCTCACTTTGTTGTCCAGGCTAGAGTGAGTGCCGTGGCGTCAGCCTAGCTCACAGCAACCTCAAACTCCTGGGCTCAAGCGATCCTCTTGCCTCAGCCTCCCGAGTAGCTGGGACTACAGGCATGCGCCACCATGCCCGGCTAATTTTTTATATATATATCAGTTGGCCAATTAATTTCTTTCTATTTATAGTAGAGACGGGGTCTCGCTCTTGCTCAGGCTGGTTTTGAACTCCTGACCTTGAGCAATCTGCCCGCCTCAGCCTCCCAAGAGCTAGGATTACAGCGTGAGCCACAGCGCCCGGCCTAACCTTTCGATTTTGATAAGACCGATGGACCTTGGTTTTCATTCCCCTAATTATGGCCCTGGAGTAGGGATGGCCGTTACTGAGCTGCTGCCACAGCAAGTGGCCCAGAGGACCGGACCATCTTCACTCCAGCCCCTGCTGCTCCCTGGATTTCCCTCCCCTTCTTTCTAGAAGTTGTTGCTGCCAGGGATGTCCATCCCAGCCTCCTTTTCAAGGCTGAGGCGCGAGGATCGCTCAACGTCAGGAGTTCGAAACCGGCCTCCTTGTCGAGCCGTCTCAGGGAAGGGTTTACATTTACAGAGAGTCAACAATCCTCCCTCATCCCCCAGCTTAAACTTCACTTTCTCAGAAAAACTTCCACTCCCCACCCCAAGCCCTACTCTAACCTGAGTCTCCCCAGGTACGTTCTCATATCTGAAATGAAGAGAAAGGGGTTGAGTGAGTGAAGCCCCCCGTAGGAGGGTGAGGGAGCCAGGGCTGGGCACAGGGAGAAAGTAGACAGACGCAGCAGAAGCCTCGGCCAGGGTTCTCAGGGTTCTGAGGTCGGGATGGCCCTTCAAAGGCAAGTGGCCCAGGCTTTTGTCCCCCCCACACACCAGCCAGCCATTGGGCAATGACTGCCGTGGGGATGGGTGGTGACTGGGCACAACAGCTCCATTGGCTGAGGGCAGTTTTGGGGGAGGGACTCATCTGTGAGCCACAGACAGACAGCACTCCCAGGGATGGTGGAGTGACCACCTCAGTCCAGAAGGGCCTCCTCCCAAACGCAGTGTTGGAGGACTTAAGCAGATCATTCTTCAATCCAGCTCAGTAGATATTTGTTGAATTCCTACTAGGAGCTTTGTAGGTGCTGGGATGTAAAGATGAATGAGCCATGGCCCTTCCCCGGAGAAGCTTACAGTTATATGAAACTGGGGAAGACCGATATCATGTGAATGCTTCAGTATAATGTAGCAAGCCAAAAAAAGAAAAGCAAAGAAAGTAGGCATGCATGAGGAGCACAGAGGAATATAAAAAAGAACACATATCCTAACCCAGGAGCCAAACAAAACTTCAGGAGAAAATTTCGAGCTGAGTCTTCGAAGATGGTAGAGAGTAGGCAAAGAAGAAAGATGGATTTTGCAACCATTTAGAGTAGATGAGAAAAAGAAATGAAAAATTGTATAATAAATATATATAAAAAAAAGAAGGAGAAAGATGGAAACAGCATTTCAGGCAGGGGGACAGCCTGAGTAAAAGTTCAAAAGCTGTGACAACATGACACCCACTGGGAAGAGAAGCATTTTGTGTCATGTGACTGAACCCCTGAAGGCATGGAGTGTTGAGAGGTGTGAACAGAGAGGTAGGGAGGGGCTAGGTCTTATCAGATCTTGTTTTCTATTCAAAGAAGGACTTTATTCTTTAGGCCAGAGGGGAGCCATTGAAGAATTCTGAGCAGGGTCAGATTTGTATTTTAGAAAGGCCATTCTGGCTGCCGTGTGTTGGCAAGACATCCAAGTTACAGGATTGTGAAGTCAGAGGACCCTTACGTGGAGCCCTTAGAGAAAAGAAAACCGGTAGCCTCAAGGAGAAGCTGGCCTAGAACAGGCCTCAGGTGACATTAAAGAGAAGAAAAGGAGGAAGGCTCAAGGCTGAGCTATGACCTCAGCCCACTTCTGCAGCTCCCGCCTGGGAGCCCCTCTGTGAACCCCAGGCGTTCTGCTCACTCCCAATCCTGGAGTCCTTAACGCAGCTCCTTCATGGACCCCCTCGTCCCCAACCAAGGGCTCTCTGAACTCCTCTTCTAACTCCACTCCCTTGCATCGTCCCTTCTGCTGGGTCCCTAAGCCCTGCCCAAGCCGTGGGAACTGCTACTAGCAGCTTGGAGCTGGGAGAATCCCTGGTTCCGCTGTAAGGAAGGAGGAACATGTGTCTTGAATCCAGGTAACTTCTTTTTTCTATCAAAGCATCATCATATGGTAGCTAGGCTTTAAGATACTATTAGACTTTTTTCAAGTATTTCAAAAATCAAATAGATGTTGTAAACTAGACTAGGAAACTGGACATCACACATACTATTGTTTTATAGGGACCTGTATTCAGAGCTTTGGAACCAACTCATTCTCATGGTGAAGACAGCCTGTTCACGCTGGAGTTTATAGATTGCCAGGGCCTAAAAAATAGCTCAAACACACTACCTCAGAAGGGAACCTTCTGGGTCAGGGTTCTTGCCAACTATGGATTGTTGTTGAAAAAGCAGGCTTTTAACTCAATACTCTGTCAGCAGAGATTAGTGGAAGTCATGGACTCAGTCATTCCTGGGTTCTCATCTCACCTCTGTCACCTGGTATCTCTGTGACTTGGGCAAGTTCTTAGTAATTCGCCTGAGCCCCTGTTTCCTCATAGGCACAGTTATAATTATTCTTGCTTTTTGTAGATTTTGTGTGATATCAAATGAAATAATGTATTAAAATCCTCTGGGAGGCTGAGGCAGGCGGATCGCTCAAGGTCAGGAGTTCAAAACCAGCCTGAGCAAGAGTGAGACCCCCGTCTCTTCTGAAAATAGAAAAAAATTAACTAAAAATATATAGAAAAAATTAGTTGGGCATGGTGGCGCATGCCTGTAGTCCCAGCTACTCAGGAGGCTGAGGCAGAAGGATCACTTGAGCCCAGGAGTTTGAGGTTGCTGTGAGCTAGGCTGACGCCATGGCACTCTGGCCAGGGCAACAGAGTGAGACTCTGTCTCCAAAAAAAAAAAAAAAGGAAATCTTAGCTTAGTCCCTAGCAAAGAATACACATCAACTAAATGTGTTTCCTTTTCCTTCTTCTTTCTTTTAATAATTTGAATGTATGTTTTACTGAGGAAAGTTCTCCAGCAACGGTGTTCATCCCCAGAAATCTAAGAGCATGGGCAGGTAGGGAAGAGGAAGGAGAATTTCAGTTACTGCATCCCCAACCCTCTTCCCAGCTGGGAAGACCCCTCCCCTTCCTGCCCTCCATCGGAAATGTCACAATCCACACGTATCCATTTTCCACTCCAACACCTTCAGCCCACATCTGACCAACACACAGAAGCACTCTTTGTCCTTTAAGCTATTCCAGAGGCTAAAATGAGTCATTTGTATAGGACAGCAGGTAGCCGGGGCCCCAGACAGAGGGGATCATTATCCAGGTCGTGCCCATTTGCTGGTCACATCAAATCTTGTGGTTTCCAAGGGAATCGCCCTGAATCACATCAGAAATTTGAGGATTTGTAAAGATAATAGGCCCAAGCACCCTTCCTCTTCTCCTGGCAGTTCTGTTGTGACCCATTTGTGAATACCAGGCATTGTCCTTACCGTTAAACCCAGACGTCAGACAGTGAGAGATTAACATAGTGCAAGGGATGACAAAAATATAAAAACATCTGTTGCAACCCACCGCAAAATAACTGCTTAAGGAGCTCTCTGACAGCTGACTGTGTTGAGCTGAAGTAATTAACTCATGTGTTTGTTGTCACAGACAATCTGGGCATTGCCGCTTGACTGCTTCTAAGAAGAGGTTTATTTGGATTAAGTTTAGCAACTGCAGAGCAAATTTCCTTCACTTGCTGTTCCCCTAGTATTGAAGGCATTGTTTCTCCTCCCGTTTTTTCAGTAAGTTTCTCACACTTACACCTCTGAGGAATTTTCTGGAGAATAGCTCCACAGTGTCCCCCACAGCAGGGTACAGCATTTCAGAGCCGGGGCCGGTCCTCAGAGGACAGTCAATGTCATTTCCAAGTTAGGCACACTGTGTCCCAACTTTATGATAAGAAATCCTTCTGGCCTGAGAAGAATTGTCACTGATTACTGATAGAAACCTTCCATCGGCAAAGCCCTGGGCCATCGCCTGCCAAAGCGACCAACTGTGAACACCGGAGCCAGGGGCGGGTCTGGTCTTAACAAGCCTCAAAGTAGCGCCAAGGTCTGTCCACATCAGCTCGTGTGTGTGATGCAAAGACCAGCAGCGAGTCCCATCGGGGATGGGTGGAGAGCACGTCTGTACTTTCCAATTTGTCCTCCTATGTTTGCAGACTTAACAAGACTATCATTGTTGATTTACTTTTTTTTTTTTTTTCTTTTGGCATTGTGCTACTGTGACCTTTTAGTTTTTGTAACGGCCAAAGAGAAGTAAGTCAAAGTAAATTCTGGGGATTATTTTCCTACAAAAGACTTCTGAAGAGACAGAAAGTAGATTAGTGGTTGCCTAGGGCTGGGGGTGGAGGGGGAAAGGGAGCGACTGCTAATGGGTACAGAGTTTCTTTTTAGGGTGATGAAAATGTCCTAAAATTGGATTGTGGTGATGTTGCCACAATTTAGTGGATATAAGCAAAACCAGTGAATTGTACAGCTTCAAGCAGGTGAATTTTATGGTATGTGAGTCGCATCTCAATAAAGCTGCGAGGAAGACTTCTGATGGAGAGAGATCAAACGGAACTGCAGCGCTGAGAACACATCAAGATTACTTGCGCCAAACTGAAGTAAATCCAGGATTTTTCATTGCCAGTCACCCAGAACAAACTCCGTTAGGAGCCATCACTATCCCTTGAGAAAGGTCCCTTTGCCGTAAGCGCTTCATCCTATAAAGGGATCAACAGCACTTGCGGTTGGCCCCTCTGGGCCACACTCTGTCCCTTCATGTCGCCGTGTGATGCTAGACCCTCAGCTCTGTGTTTCTGTGATCGCCAAGACGCCAAGACGTCTTTTGGAGGCGACAGTGAGAGCCCTGGCCGGAGGGCAGTGGGCGATTATTCATGCCTCACAATGTGTCTTTTGTGAGTCAGCGGCATGATTAAAAGTTAAGCCGCTTCAGACTAAGGATGTGATTTGTGGGCACTGATCATTTCTTTCTCATCATCTTTGGACAAATTGGATTTATGGCTTGGATATGAGCAGGGGCTTTTTTTTCCTTCCTTTTCATTATTGGTTTTCTTTGGCAAATAGTAATTCAGTGATTACACTACAATGATACAGATGGCATGCATGAAAGAAAGAACAAATTTGCAATTGGAAAGTGTAAGTCATCTGAGTTCATTCACCTATCAAAAATTAGTAAAGGTTTTAAAATGTGATAATACCCAGTGTAATCAAGGTTTGGACAAAAAGAGCAATCCTGTTGCTCCATTGCTAATGCAAGTGTTAATTGATGGCCTTAAAGATGTTCATTTTGTCTCAATAATTCTAATGCTATTAACTTATCTCAAAGAAATAATCAGAGTAGCCCACAAACAATGCTTACCCTAGGTGATCTCAAATGTTCAACATTTAGAGGATTAGCTACACAATCCAGCTATAACTAGACAATAGAATGTTATGCACAAAACCCACATTTTTGAAAAACATTTAGTGACAAGGAAATACAGTGTAATGCTAAAGTGCTTAGTGGAAAAAATAATTTGTAGCATATGGACAATTTTGCAAAAGTATGAACAGATAAAATGAACGGCAAGCAGCTATAGTCTTGCTGGGTAATGACTTCTCTTTTCTTAAAGGGGATTTGTGATCTTGAAATGCCCTTCAGTGAACAATATGTCTTCCATATACTTTAATGTTATTAATTTTTTAATGATTTTAGTCCAAAGACTTCCTTAAGAAAAAATCTCTCACATTTTAGAATTAGATGCACTGAAAGAGTTTTAGCCATAACTGTTCACATTCTAATGGAGAAAATTCTATTAGAATAGAACTTCTAATCCTTGCAATGCAGCAGTGTTGCCTCTATAGCACATTATATTGGCCCTTATGAATGACAACACTGAAGCACTAAGATGTTAGAAACATTGGCTTCAGCTGCAAGTGACAGAATTACCATTTGCAGCAATTTCCAAAATATTAGTTCATTCTTCTTACATGCAATTAATGGTCAATGGTTGCTGGCACTGGTGGTTCCACAGCTCAAAACATCACAACTTTACCTCTGAGGAAGACACAATTAAAAAAAAAAAATCAGAGCCAGTATTTTTTCCTGGCTACAAAATTGCTGCTGTAGCTGCAGCTTCGGCTCTAGGAATCACATCCACATCTGAGGCAAGAAAAAAGGGAAGGAAGAGGCAAGGGCCTGTGCCAGCCTGAATAAAAGCTTTTTATGTATCTACAATAGCATTCAAATATTTGGCATTCAAATATCTATAGTGGGAGGTGACAGTGGAGAAGCTAATTGGGATGACTCTGGGTAGTCAGTAGACCATTATGAGTAGGACGTGTTTTGTAATGGTTGATACAATGTATATACACAGCTTCATTTTTCAGATTGGGGAGTTACATGCAGTAATTATATCTAATATGATGAAATGTCCTATTTTAAGTCCTGGATTATCTCTGCTCAATCTATCTTCGAAAAGGACAAATTAGGCCAGGCACAGTAGCTCACACCTGTAATCCCAGCAGTTTGGGAGGCTGAAGTGGGAGAATCGCTTGAGCCCAGGAGTTCAAGATCATCCTGGGCAACATAGTGAGACCCCATCTTTACACACAAAAAATGGTAAAAAAAAATAAAATAAAATAAAATAAGCCAGGTGTGGAGGCATGCACCTGCTCCAGGAGGCTAACTGCTCAGGAGGCTGAGATGGGAGGACCATTTGAGCCCAGGAGTTTGAGGTTACAGAGAATGCCACTGCATTCTCTAGCCTGGGCAACAGAGCAAGACCCTGTCTCAAAAAAGAAATAAAAGGAAAAATTAGATGTATATCTTAGGACTTAATTAACAGGAGCTTCCAAAATTCATAAAAATCCTGTGCCTTGTCATGAACATACAGACAGGTAGTATCATCCATAGTTAGTACATAACAGCTGCCTCTTCAATATGGCTAGTTCTCCTCCATTTTATATGTAAGCTTAGATACACTAAGATAATTCTGCCATCTGAACCATCTCTCTTGTATTGTCTTTCCTATCCTTCCCAGAAAGGAAACCAAATTAACTAACAAACTGGAAGAAAAAAGGATTTGGTTTCCCCACAAGGCAAAGTTGCAAGTCTAAACTTCAGTTTTGACTTTGAAAGCAGCAGTTTGGGGACTGTCTTAAGCTCTCCCATGCCAAATGTATGCCCTTCAAGACATCCAAAATCACACTGACTGAACAAAATGTGTTTCTTAGTGGGGTCTTGCCAAGACTCTTAGATACTCTCTTTTGAGTATTATAAATGGATTATACTTGTTTTTCCTTTAAAATCATCTCCCCCCCCAATCAATCAATAGATAGCAAAATTTTAAAGCTACCTTCGTTTCTCTTACGTGGCATCTCTAATGGGCAATGCTATGACATAGTTGGACAAGGGACTCTCTTCCTGAAGCACTGGGCTTCTCTGATGCGTTCAGGTTGCTTCTTCCAGGAAAGTCATTTGGCTCAGCGAGCTGTCCAGCAGCAGTGGCAAAAGTGGTGATACGTATGTTATGTGAAAAATCTTAATAACAAAACAGCACATCACTAGCTTGAACATTTTTATTTATAATTTTCAAAATTTCAATTTTCTTTATTGCAGAAGTGGAAAAGTCAAAACGTGTTAGCTAACCAGCTACAAATCACCAAAAAGATTATCATCGATAACTACCGTTAAAATGGAAGAGTTGTCAGGAAATGCATTCCCATTCCCCAGCAGTGCGCCGCAGGCTTCCATTCTTCACTTTCCTTCTTACCTTACGTGCCTGTGACAATCTGGGGGAGACACACGCGTCCTTAAAAGAAACTGTTTCATACAACTGTATTAACTCCCCTTAAAAAAAGAAAAAAAAAAAAAAAAAAAAAAGAAACTGTTTCTCTGGTTGTATTTTTAGAGTTCCAAGCTGAAAGGGTATCAGAAGAGAGACGTGAAGCTTGGTGGCCTCGGACCTGACTTTGAGTCCATCAGAGACAAAGTGAGTGAAATGTACCTCTAGTGTTTCCAGGCCCATCTGTTAATATTTTAGCAAACGGTATAAGGAATTCAGCTCTAATTCAGATGCCTCACTCTGAATAGAGACTCTTTTGAAATAGCATTGGTACTAGAGACCCGCACCCTCCTTTTACCATAAAATAAAAATGCTCAGCCCATGTTGTTATGTGTATCCGACTTTGAGTCAGTTTCGAAGGCCTGCACAGAAAAGCGGGACACGTGGCCATGAAAAGAGATGTGTATGTTATGTGGTTGTTGGTCTTTCCCGATAGAGTTATCTTGATAATTTTGAAGAGTGGCTACAAAGAAGACACTTAGGGTAAGAGTTTTTCAGCCCCTGAAAAGTGCATCCACTTTATTCTCTTTCCTCTAGTGAAAGGAGATCTTCATTTAATGTGTTTTAACTGCAGTTGCACTCAAGGCATAAAAAGAGAGTATAGTTCAAAGTTGGAGGCAAAAATGAAAATAAATTGGGTAAATGCAACAAAGAAGGGGCTGAATGTGATTTAGCCACTGTTAAGGGACCACTGGGCGTGCGACTGCAGTGATGTTCCTCCTGGCAGAGAGACTGTTTTGAAGAGGAACATTAACTTAACCATTTCACTGCTGTCACCTTACGAGAGGTAATTCTATTTCCACTGTGCTGCTGATACAATACGCCCCGCCCAGCTCACGAAAACCAGTGTGACTTTAAATAGAGAGCAGAGAGGACTAGCATGAGCTGTCATTCATCATAACTTTGTTGCTCTGAACAGATGCAAAAATTAATGCAGCAAAAGGAATACGCAAGACAAGTTAAGGAGTACAACATGAAGACACTATCTGTTCTGTCAAAACCACAAACAGCAAAAATTGAAAATAAATCTTCCGTCCCCCGGCAGAAGGTAAGAAATTCACACCAAGGCATTTATATTTTCGATCAGAATTAAAATGAAATTTCATTACCTCTTAACTTAAAAAAGAATCCCCCACGTTTTGGGAGCACAGGTGTTTTAGCTACTGCCATTCCTGCAGCGACCATCACCCATAGATATGGACGCAACGGTGACACACACACAATGCTGTGAGGCTGGCCTTTTTTTATTCCCCCAAAGTTTATTATCTCCACATCTTTTCTTCCAAGTATAGTATTTTAAGTTTGTCACACATAACAATGTAATAAGGGAGTTTCTGAGAAGAAACTAGCAATCCCAATTAACTATCAATTTCATTCTGTATCATTAAATAAATTTTGTAAGAAAAGGACTGTTGGCGAGGCACGGTGGCTCACGCCTGTAATCCTAGCACTCTGGGAAGCCGAGGTGGGTGGATAGCTCGAGGTCAGGAGTTCGAAACCAGCCTGAGCAAGAGCGAGACCCCGTCTCTACTAAAACTAGAAAGAAATTAATTGACCAACTAAAAATATATATAGAAAAAATTATCCAGGCATGGTGGTGCATGCCTGTAGTCCTAGCTACTCGGGAGGCTGAGGCAGGAGGATTGCTTGAGCCCAGGAGTTTGAGGTTGCTGTGAGGGAGGCTGAGGCCATGGCACTCACTCTAGCCTGGGCAACAAAGGGAGACTCTGTCTCAAAAAAAGAAAAGAAAAGTACTGTTTTCTTTGCTGTTCATAGGTCAAAGAAAGAGCCTTCCTTGTTTCTTTCAAGTTCATTAACCTACACTTTTCCATAGGAATCATAATATAGGTCCCTCTAGTGAAGAAGAATGATTTCATGAAATACAGAATGTTCTCCTTCTCAGATGGCATCCAACCATCAGTAAAGATGTGAATGAAGGATGTACTATGGAGACACAGGGCTTTGCAATGCAACTCTCTGCCTCAATTGATCTGTCCAATCCCAGTAAGGATATGGGACCCTTTGCATGAGGAACAAGTGATCCTTTGGTACCTCTAGGAATTTGTACTTTGTGTTCTCTTTCACAGACCATCATTTTTCTATTTATTGCCTTTCTTCCTCATACCTTGACGACCTCAATCCACTTGATTGAGTTTCCATGGTGCCACTTTTTCTTTTCTCTCTGACCCATTATTTTTTCATGAAGAGCTTCAAGGCAACAAATCTATAATTTGAAATTCCTAAAGAATTCACCTACATACACTGAAAAGTCTAGATTTTCTTTCTGTTTTAGATGTTTTCCCCCTTACAGGACCTAAAGTATACTATCCATTCCCATTTCAGCTATCAATAAACTCTTATTAAAATACAAAACTGATATAAAGGCAAATTTAGAAATCGTATTTAGTAATCTCATTATTATTATAATGCCTTTCAGAACTGCCATCACTGAAAGAAAAAAAAAAGACTGTGCTCTTTCAGCATGTAGGTTTCTATCGATATAATAATTTCAGCCTCTAATACTGTCCAGAGCTTAGGAGCAAGAATAGTTGGTGTAATAATTGGGGCTCAATTTATATCAACTGCAGTGATGTCGTTGGCCTCACGCTATGACAAGTCCTCTTTGGATAGAAAGGTCTGTTAATATCTCCATAAATAGATGTTTGGCTTTGATAAAAAAAAACTGCCAGAAACTAGATTAAACGTACAAACAATCTATTTCCAAAGACTTGAAAGAAACTCAGTTTTATGAAGAAAACATCCAAAGGACACAACTGTAGGCATGTGTCCTTCAACTCTTTCCCCACCCCACCCCTGCCATAACACATTATTTTGTGGCTAAATTATTTTGTTTAAACTGTGCATTATATTGCATTATTTGCATTTTCCACTGATCTCCATTTTCACCCATGTTTTAGTAAGTTATTGTAGCAATAGTCTCCATTTGTATTATAAATAGACATTTCCTAATTCTAGATGTAATTTAAGGAATCTAGGCTCACTTGTCATTTGAAATAATATGTCATCTTTATGCTTTTAGGCTTTGGAATATGCTAAGACCATTCCAAAACCCAAACCATCAAATCTCACTGATCGAGCATCAAAGGAAAAAAAAAATCCAACTTATGCTGGAAAAGAAGAAGGCTTACCTGACATCTCACTGCTGGAAATACTGCAGAGCAGACACGAAAGGGAAAAACAGGCTGTGGCTGCCTTCAAAGTCCTTCACATTGTATAGACAACCTTAGGTAGGAGACCAAAAGCACTCCAGGAATGGACATGAAGAAAAGAAACCCCATCCAACCTGTCTGCATTGGGAGTGGTGACCTGTCATTCCTATCGGTGTCATCTAACTGCAGCCCACGTTTGCTTTTTGCAGGATTTAAAATACGGGGCCCAATCAGATTTTAGTGCCATATTTTACTTTCTGGGAAGAAAAAAATTTTCAATTATTTATTTTCAAATCAATTAGAATTTGGGCTTGAATAAGAACTAGAGAATAAAGCCTTTGGTTTTATATTGGATCTTTTGATTTCTTAAACTATCTTTATCCTCCCTTAGCATAATGAAAATCTTGAAATTACCCAGAAATGAATTTATCTACTTGTGTTTCCCTCTTACCTTCTTAATAAGGAAAAAAAAAAGTATGAACACTTCAGTTTCTCCTAAAATGAACTCATTTGGACTAATCAGTAAATTTCGAGACAACACTTCAAAAAATTACTAAAATCTCTAAGTTTAGCAAAGGGTTTCCATATAAAATTGAATAAAATGAAGGTACATCTGACGAACCTACTCAGATAGAATAAATCCCAATGTTGTCCTAATAGACCATCAAGACATTAATTAGAAATCCTCCAATAAGTCCAGAAATGCCCAACTTAGGCAACTTTGAGATACATTCTTTATCAAAGCTACTTACTCCAAGTATATAAATTTGTGCATCTTGACATCACAAATATTTTTAAATGTTGTAAAATGTGTGTTTTCACACCCCCCAAAAAATAATATTAGATAAGACAGTAGCCAGGCACTGTGGCTCATGCCTGTAATCCCAACAACTTGAGAGTCTTTGGCAGAAAGATTGCTTAAGGCCAGGAGTTTGAGACCAGCCTGGGCAACACATCAAGACCTTGTCTCTACAAAAAAATTTAAAAATTAGCAGAGAATGGTGGGGCATGCCTGTAGTCCCAGCTAGTTGGAAGGCTGAGATAGGAGGATCCCTTCAGCCCAAGAATTCAAGGTTACAGTGAGCTATGATGATGCCACTGCACTCTAGCCTGGGCAACAGAGTGAGACCCTGGCTCAAAACAAAAATTAATAATAGTAATACTAATAAGACAAAAACATTCTATGGTTTACTACTGATTGTGACTATTAATAAATATTGTTTAATATTTTTATCTTTTGAAACATAAAAATTCCCTGTCTTAAAATAATGATTGGAGGATTTAATTTTTACTTCCTTCTTTATATTAGATGGGCATTGCATTCTTAGATGAGCCTATCTAGAAAAGGCTATTTTTAACACCAATTTGGGACAAATTTGTTTATCTATACATGTTGCATAAGGATTAGCTTTGGAGATTGACTCCTGTGTTCTATATATTTTACATATACCATGGTGTCGTATAAAAGCTGCATATACGTAACTTTCTCTTAAAACTGGAAGCAGTTAGAATTGGGAGTCTGGAAAGATAAGTGTCTGAAGATAAATAGAAAACTGGCAAATATGTTTCACTGGTATTTGAAATATATATATGAGGCATTAGTTAAAAAAAAATCACAGGTCACATTGCTCCTAAAATATATTTGTAAAAGAAGAGGCTCCTTCTGACACATGCTGAAGACATTTCTAGAAACATGAGATAGAATGAATAACCTTCATTAATTTTTTCCTAAATGGGCTTAAATTTAAACTTAAATGCACATAGAGACATTTCTCATATTTTCATATTAAAGGAACAGGGTAAACTTTTTAAATATTCCATTTCTATGAGAGTACCTTTTTTTTTTTTTTTTTTTTTGAGACCGAGTCTCGCTTTGTTGCCCAGGCTAGAGTGAGTGCCGTGGCATCAGCCTAGCTCACAGCAACCTCAAATGCCTGGGCTCAAGCGATCCTCCTGCCTCAGCCTCCCGAGTAGCTGGGACTACAGGCATGTGCCACCATGCCCGGCTAATTTTTTCTATATATATTAGTTGACCAATTAATTTCTTTCTATTTATAGTAGAGACGGGGTCTCGCTCTTGCTCAGGCTGGTCTCGAACTCCTGACCTTGAGCAATCCGCCCACCTCGGCCTCCCAGAGTGCTAGGATTACAGGTGTGAGCCTCTGCACCCGGCCTTATTAGAATATCTTAAAAGAATTTAGAGCTTGGAAAGAGTTTATCTTGTTCCACTGCCAATTTTTCAGAAGAGGAAATGGAGGTCAAGAAAGGATAAGTGACTGTGAAGTCCATCAGCCCTACTGAAGAGTAACGGGAGAGTAGCCGGGTCTGAATCAATCCCTGGCCTTCAACATCAAGAATAGACTGAGTATTTGTCTGTGGAAGGAGGTTGTTCTTGTTTCTTTCTGTGGGCAAGGAGCATGAAGTTGCTATGAGTTTCAAGTTTGGAACTTAATTTCCATCAAGTTCACCTTTTATAAATATGCATTACTATGTACCTAACAATTTTTTAACATGTACAATCTGGCAACTTTTTGACTACATTGCTAAAGTTGTAGTAGCAACTACGAACTTAGATGTTGACCAATAAAAAAGGCACTATTCTTTTTTCCAGAACATTTCAAAAACTTTGCAACTGTTTTTCTATTAATATTAGCCTGAGCATTATTAAATCCTTCAAACACGTTCCCACATACTGTCAAGAGCCCACACTTAGCTGAAGCAGGCTAGGTGAAGGGTTAAGTGAAAGTCCTTACCATCCAGGACATAAGAATCTAGAACCTCAGAATGCTTTATATAGTGCTAAGTGGCATCTAAAATGACTTTGACTAAAGAAATAAAATGTATTTGCTGAAAGTTTGTGGTTCAAATCAAAGAACGGACCAAAATGGCCATTCATTTGACCCCACGTCACCTCACAATAGTAAGATAGAGCAGAATGTCACTAACCTACCATGATACTAAGATGGGGTGGGTGGTGGGTGGTGGGGAAGAAACAGTGAATGGCAAACACTTTTTTGCTTCTTTAGAGTAAATTATACTATGACAACAATATTGATCTTTTATGGGCCCAAGTTGATCAGTGATCAATTTTATAGTATTTCTGTTTCAAATACCCAAGAAGTAAAAACAATCTGCCTATTAGAAAACAAGGAACTTCAAATTTGAATGATGTAATGATGGAGGGCTTGCATTTGACCAGATGTTATATACATGCCATTGAAAGACATAGTACCTACACTGCCTGATCTCTGTGAGCTGGTGCAAATAAAGGACCTTTAAACCATGTATTGTTTCTTATTACAGCCTCTTTTTTATTGTGTTTGTCCATCTTGAGTTTCCAACAAGAGCATCCTCTTAAATGGAGCTTTTTTACAAGTAGCTGAATTTAATGACAGCTGTCTTCATGATATTGTTTTGTATAGTAGAGAGTCTCTTGGGAGGTATCCAGAAACCAAGTCAAGAAAAGACAATATTGAGAAACAAAATAAAAGGTAAGCCTAGCAAAGGCACTGATGCCTAATGGTTCCAATCGGGGCCTTATTATTGGTTAATGAATCATTGTCAAAACATCACAGCAAGCATGAACGTGCACAGTCTAGTCTATAGTGAGAAAATGACTCTTCATCCCAACAGTTATTAACTGGGAGTTGTTTGAAAACACGTCCAGTAATTATAACAACACAGGAGCTAATTGAGAACTTTGAGTTGATAGCAAATGGCTTACAATAGCAGACTAGATCAACTCAGGGGGATTCTTTTTTAATTACTTATTGAAAAATAGCAGAAAATGAATTGAAGTTTAGCTAATTCCCTGCCAAGATGTTCTTCAAAACATATATATTACCATCCTATTAGAAGTAACATTTAAAAACATAAAGTTCTTAAGGAAAAATCAGAGTTGCTGTCCTGAATATGCCTTTTTTTTTTTTTTAAGATTACGTTTTCCTCTTAGAGAAATAATAAGACTTGAATAATACAAATTTCACCCGGCTGTCAAGTATTCATAGGATAACTACAGGACTTCTCTTCCCTAATGCTACCCACGTTTTCATAATTTCTGTTCCCAATGGGTAAAAACAGAGAGACAGAAAGATACAGAAACACTCCACTTGCCTCTTTAGTTGTTTTCTCAGTAAGGAAAGGATTTAAAATGGCAACACCAAGTGAGATTTGTTAATGACTGTGGATTTCGCTTATCCATAGTATTAGCTCTCCCTGTAACAATGATTTCAAGAATTTGTCTATGTTGGCAGATAAAATAATATCTCTATACTAAAGGCAAAATAAAGGCAAGAGATGTATTATAATAAAAATTATATTTAGATTTTTATTCAACTTTTAAAAACACACTGAAGTAGGATCTCAGAGTAGCTGAAAATCTGATACTCAAACCTGCCCCCCACCACACTGCCTTCTAGACTAGTCCAGTATTTGTTCCCACTCTCCCTGTAGCCTCGTTAAGCAAAACCACACATCTTTCTCACAAAGAGACTGATAAAACATAAAATGTTCCAATTTCCTAAGCAAATTTACCTGGCCAGTAAAAAGCAAAAGGTTTTAGATGGCAGACTTTTCATTTATTTATGCATGCATGCATTCATTCATTAATTCATTCATTCATTCATCTCATTCCCTAAATTACTCCCCAGTTCAAAATATTCCCATTTTTCATGTATGGTTACTTAATTTTGGCTCAGTAAAATAACTAGAAAGCTGAGACCTTTCCAAAATATTATAAAAACAACACAATTGCCGGATACAATAAGAGGCAAAATGAATAGATTTTTCAGCTCTCTCTAGCCCTCAACAGAGGGGCTCTTTGGAAAATATGAAGAGACTAAGAAAAAATTTGGTGAACAGGGTTTATCTCCCTTGCTGCCTCTCCACTGCCTTTTCATTTCTCCCTTGCAAACCTGGATAATGTAAGTAATTAATTTTCAATAAGCCGAATAAATGGTCTTCCGCTATTAAATAGCTCTAACAGGTTGAGAGGATTACAATGATGTGAGCATTCCAGGCAACTGTATTTAGTGAAATTTCTGATAAGATTTCAAAAAATACCCTTTACTGAATTAGCAGATTGTAGAGACCAGCGCGGATACTGGGGCTGCCAAACTGGCTTCTCAGGGTACCCTCTGTCACCAGGGTGTCGAGCTTTTGCAAGAGATGTTTAAGTAATAGGTATCCCTAGGGTGCCAATGTGCCACTAGGAGAAATAACTGTCAGAAATTTAAAAACCAGAAAGTCTGATCGGCCACCCTTTGGGAAGCTGTCAACACAGAGGTAGCAAGTTGAGAACATACAGAATAAAACCAATGAAGATCTCTACATTGTACTCTTTCCTCAATGGCAAATCACCTCACAAATTAATCTTACACTTTCTTTTTTTTTTTTTTTTTTTACCATCAAACAACTATGAAAATCACTGTCAGGAAGCCGGGTTGGCCCTGTCTCATATCATATCATGACCCTGTCACCTGGCAGTGACGTCTTTTCCCATTTTCCCTGCTTCCACACAATGGTGACACTTTGAAGCAGTGCTGATGAGGTCCCTAAATTTGTTGTCTCTACTTAAAATTGATAATCTCCTATGATACAAACCTCAAGCACCTATTTTTAATGAAACCTTCAGATGAATATCAAAGAACTATTTAACCATGTCTAATATTTTAATTAGATTATATTCTCAATTTAACCCATTAAACCTCCTTTGATGATCCCCATATTTAGTGTTTAGCCTCAGATGCACGAGGTAATGAATACTGGACCTTTTGATTTAATGAGAATTTCGGCTCTTCCAGCCTGCGCCTCTTTGTATACCTTTTATTTTGCTGGCCATAGAATTCAGTTAATTGAAGGAGTCTCTTACCGTCACACATTAAGGAGGATAAATTAGCATCCCTATTCTGATTGGAAAATGCAAGCAGACAGTTTTGCTTTGATCTGAGCAGTGAGCTGCAGAAGGCAGCCGCCCTCTGAAAATGAGCTGATGGCCCTTCTTCTCAGGGCAAAATGCAGACGTCCATGTGTCACAAAACGCTTAATGTCTTAATTGATCACCTCCCAATTCTCCCTGTCCTGTTTGCTTCATTCTCTTTAGAAGCTTGTATACTCGGTGTGTCTGTGTGTGTCTGTGTGGGTGTTTGCATCTCTGCCTCGCTTACCCTGTGTATCCTTCCTGTTTCTCTCCCCTCCTGTCGGTTAGGGACCTAGGTTTGAAATTAATCTGAGACCAAGGAATGCGAAACAACATAAATTTCCTCTCAGAAAATTGAAATTTCTGAGAATATCTTGTAGAACTATCCAGGACCTTCCACAGACAAAGATTCCAAGGGGCTTACTCTAACTTCCAATGCTCTCAATCTGGTAGACCCCAAGCCATTGGTACTGTATCACTTAATATGAGGTATATTGGGCCATTCTGTGCTTTGGCAAGGAAATGAGCCTTTTAATCTGTTCTAGTGATAATGCAATGCTGGACCTCAACAGTTCAGTTACATAAAAGAAATATCAGGATAAAAGATCAACACCTCTATCAATCAACTCTATCACTCAGTGTAAAAACCAAAATAAAATGACATTCAATTCAAATCCTAGGCCGGGTACAGTGGCTCACACCTGTAACCCTAGCACTCTGGGATGCCCAGGTGGGAAAATCGCCTGAGGTCAGGAGTTCGAGACCAGCCTGAGCAAGAAAGAGACCCTGTCTCTACAAAAAAATAGAAAAACTAGCCGGGCATGGTGGCGCACTCCTGTAGTGCCAGTTACGGGAAGCTGAGGCAAGAGTCTCGCTACTCCACTCTGGGGGGGGGGGGTGACAGAGTCTCAAAAAATTGTGACGCTTCTGGATCAATGTAATAGACTGAATGCACACACTCAGACACATGCACATCTACTTCACTCCCTTGATAAATCCCCGCTAACATCACAGTAAAAGGCTTTAAAAAGCCTAAACAATATAAGAACGGAGAGAACAGGAGGAGGGAAAATAGTAACAACATTTTGGAAACTGGAAAGCATACGAATGAGTTGTTTAAAAAAAACTTGTCAGACTCCAAAAACACTAAATTCTAAGCTAGCGAAGAAGAAAGCCAAGAATCCATCTGACCTGCAAAATGCTCGGGAATTGGTGGTGTCGGTGAGCTCTGGAAGTAGGAGTGAATGGAGACGAGGGGGCTAAATGAAGGGTGACTGGATGAAAGCCTGCAAAGTCATTCCCCTGTTTCCACGCAGCCGAGCGCAGCCCTCCACGGCCCAGTGTCTCTGGAGTGAGGGACAACCGGCTCTGTGGATGACACGCTATACTGAAAAAGAGTCCATAGTGAACATGTGTGTTGGAAATGCAGGGACCTCTGGTCTCCTTCTTCCACTTGGCTTCCAGAAAGTTGAAACTTCATCCCACAAGCAGGAATTTAGAAAATTCTCCTCTGGAGAATCTGACCAGCCTAAAAGAAAAGACCTAAAAGTCCTGATTTCAGAGGTTCTCCAACTAAAGAACCCAACCATGTTACCACAAAGGAAAGCTCACAGTAACAAGTCACACCCAGGGACTCATAGTTTCCTGTCAGCTCTTTAGTTTCTTACACTTAAATATAAACAGACAATCAAAGATTTATAAACATCTGAAGATATGACAAAGGATATCATTTTTAAAAGGAGGAGGACATAAAAATTAGAAAGAAATCTCGGGAATGAGAAGTTTGGCAGAACTTGCACTCTGGGAGGCCAAGGCAGGTGGATTGTTTGAGCTCAGGAGTTCAAGACCAGCCTAAGCAAGAGCAAGACCCTGTCTCTACTAAAAAAAAAAAAATAGAAAGAAATTAATTGGACAGCTAGAAATATATAGAAAAAATTAGCCGGGCATGGTGGCATGCCTGTAGTGCTAGCTTCTTGGGAGGCTGAGGCAGGAGGATCACTTGAGCCCAGGAGTTTGAGGTTGCCATGAGCTAGGCTGACGCTATGGCACTCTAGCCCAAGCAACCAAGTGAGACTCTGTCTCAGAAAAAAAGAAGTTTGGCAGAGAGATGAAAAACTCAAAAGTAAGATTAGATAATAACATTGAGGAATTTTCTGAGAAATCAGAGAAAAAAGGCAAAGAGATTAAAAAAAAATAGGAGAGAAAAGATAAAAATTTAAAGGATAAATCCAGGGGTAAAATTTCAAATAATAGGAGTTCTATAAAAAGCAAACATATTATAGAAAAATAGGGATAGAAATCATCAAAAAATTAACTCAACAAAATTCCCCATTGCCGAAAAAAGTGAGTTTTCAGACTGAAGTGCCTATTGGGTATCCAGAACAATGGGTGAACTAGACCTAAAACAAGGCACGTAATTATAAAATTTTAGTACACTGCCTACATAGATGAATAAATAAAACAGGATACACAAAGAATCAAGAAGTAGCTTTAGACTTCACCATAGCAACTGGAAGTTAAAAATCAGTGGAGTAATACATTCTAAATTATTCAAAAATTATTTTCAACGTAGACTTCTATGCTAATAAAGTATGAGACTAGAATAAAGATATTTTTAAACAAGGATGATCTCAAAACATTTAACCCTCATGCACCAATTCTCAAAAAACTTCACTAGACTGGGCTCCACCAAAATGAGAGGGTAAACCAAGAAAGAAGGTGTGGAAAACAAGAGTAAAATAAAATGAGAAGAATCCCTGGAATAATGGAGAAGAGAAACCCACTGACATAGAATCTAGAGTGGAACAGGTTGCAAGGCTCTCGCAGAGATTTGTTCAGGAAAACGAAATGTTAGGAGCATGTGAATATCGTAGGAGTGGGATATAGAGAAACGGTGAAAGAGTTTGGGATTAAATTAGTCATAAGTACATTTAAAATGTAAGAATAATCAAATAAGACATATTAATTTCAAGGAAAACAAGAAGTGTTGCACAAAAGAAAAGTAGTTGATCACCTGGCTTAGCTGAGAATTGCATATACATATCACAACCATGATCTAAACCAAATTGCCATATTGGGAAAAGCAATAGAGAAGGTGCATCTATGTGGTGGGACTATGGGAGGAAAAGTGAAATTTTCAACTTTTATACTGTGAAGTACTAGATAATTCCTAAAATAGAAATATCAAAAAGCAGCAATTCAGTCAAATGACTTAGAGACATGGAGATAAATGCCAAAATTGTCAGCCAAAAATGGAAAGTGCTACGATTACAGGCATGAGCCACCATGCTTGGCCAAACCCCTGATCTTTAAAATTAAAAAGAGGGAATTTAGGAATTGAAGAAAAAAAATATAGATGGAAAAAAGAGCAGGGCAAGTGTAAAGTATTAGTTTTTTGCTCTCAGCTTGTAAAGTATTCCCATTTGAAACTCAGGATAAGAAGCCACCCCTTTCCCATGGCTTTCCCCACCTTTTTTCCCCACCTTAAGTCAAATACCGAAGGAGGAATAAAGACTATTTGGCTATTCTTTAACTGTCTGCTAGATTACTAGCAAGTAACACTTAACTTCTCCATTATCTGTTACCATGGAGGCTAGGAAGAGAATGGATGTTAAAAATGTTCAACTTGAGGCCGGGCGCGGTGGCTCACGCCTGTAATCCTAGCACTCTGGGAGGCCGAGGCGGGCGGATTGCTCGAGGTCAGGAGTTCGAAACCAGCCTGAGCAAGAGCGAGACCCCGTCTCTACTTTAAATAGAAAGAAATTAATTGGCCAACTAGTACATATAGAAAAAATTAGCCAGGCATGGTGGCGCATGCCTTTAGTCTCAGCTACTCAGGAGGCTGGGGCAGCAGGATTGCTTGAGCCAGGAGATTGAGGTTGCTGTGAGCTAGGCTGATGCCATGACACTCACTCTAGCCTGGGCGACAAAGCAAGACTCTGTCTCAAAAAAAAAAAGTTCAACTTGTCCCCAAAGATTATATTAGTCAATATTTTTAAACAACTCTGTTACTTATTCTTGTCCTAAAGATATATTCATCAAGTGTTTCTTTTTTCAAGTTAAAAAATTCCCTTAAAAGGCAATTTGAATGGCACAGTAGCACGCCTATAATCCCAGCACATTGGGAGGCCTAGATTACTTGAGCCCAGGAGTTCAAAACCAGGCCAAGCAATATAGCAAGTCTCCCATCTCTACAAAAGATTTAGAAATTGGCTGTGCATGGTGGCGGGCATCTGTAGTCCTAGCTACTCAGAATTCGAGGTTGCAGTGAGCTATGATCATGCCACTGCACTTTAGCCTGGGCAACAGAGTGGGACACTGGCTCTAAAACAATGAACAAAAAATTTTAATAAAAAAAATTAAAAGTTTCAGAAGGAAGCTTAAATCATAGATTTCCCCTGGTAGATTCCATACTAGAGTCATAGTCAATTCTTTGTCACTTAAGAGGGTTTCCATGAATTTGAATTCTAATTTCCCTCCTTCCATAGCATTGTCTCTCTCACCAAATAGGATAACAGAAACCCTGGGACTGGATGAAGGTGGGGCTAGGTAAGGGATGGGGGAAGGAGTGGTCTAATGAAACATCTTCAATGAAGGCTCTGGATCCTATGTCATTCAGGGCTTACAAGTCCTCTCTTAGCCCAAAAAGACAATGATAGACAAAGAGAAAATATGATGAAGTTATTACAAAAACAAAATTCCTTTGAAAGAGACATAATAATCCCTTTGTAATGATGTGATGAGGCACAAGACTAATATCTTTTAGTTAACCGTGTTGTAACAGTTGTCATTCGATGAAGTTCAATCAAGGACTTTACCAGTGATATGTTCATTTCCATATTGTAATTCACTATCTTCCTCTAGCTCGTTTCATCCAAGATCTCACAGTAGGTACATTCATAGCTTTTATCTCACATCCCCTCACCATCCTTAACTGATTTATAGGGCACTCACCTCATTTTTCAGATGGCAAGTAAGAGAAATAATGTCACCACTCACAAAAGTAAGATTAGAATTTAAGCCTCTAAACCAAGACATCTCTGATGCTAAATCAGATGTGGCTCCCTAATGCCACAAAGAGAATAATAAGAGAAGGCTCGTGGTATTGTGAATAAAATCATGGAGGAAAGACTATTGGTGTACACACTGGGAATTCTGAGAAGGAAAGAGCAAATATAATGGGAAAAAAAATGTGTCATTGGGAGGAGGGGGCGTTACAACCAGAAAATACAATGGAGAGGAAACATGAGAACCATTTCGAATTTTCATCTCACTCCTAAATATTTATTGGAATTCTCTGATCTCTAGATGTATTTATTCTGTAACTCACCAAACTAATAGGCTGTATGACATTGGATAAGTCAGTCTCTCTCTCAGTTGACTCTTCTGTAACTAAAAGAAATTAGGTCAAACTTTTTAGATAAGGAAATGTAGAAATTTGAGATGGCTTAGAGATCATCCTTTTGGATATAAGAACATCTTCTAAAACAACCCAGCAAGTGGTTATTCAACCTTGGCTTGAGTGAAAACAGAGTTAGGAGATTTAGTGCCTTTAGGAGAGCCCATTCAAGTTGCAGATTGCTCTTAACGAGAAGTTTTTCCAAAAGTTCATCTAAGATTTTACTAGATGATTTCCAGCTACGATTTTTTTTAAAATGTGACATTCAAAATTGCTATGAAAATCTTCTCTATGTACTACAACGACAATAGCCCCACCATCACTCTTCTCACAGCATGAGTTACTTGTAAGGTATGAAAATTAAAATTGGCTTCTACTCAATTCTGCCACTATGGGACACTGACAAAACACTCACTATATCTGGGCCTTAATTTTTCTCCAACCTATAAAAAGAAGGGTTCAAATTTTGCCAAATGTCTCTTCTTGCACTGACAGTTTTTCCCTGCCTATATCTTTGTCCTTAACCTAGTGGAATATAACTTTGTTTTCACTTACTTTCTAGAGTGAGGGGCTGAGACTTCTTTAATAAAGAAATATCTTTTTCTTCTCTTTCTTGTTTCTCTTAATTCTTCTAATAGCTATGGATATATCTGTTTAAATTAGAATATATAAACTGAAACCTTAGTAAGATAACGATTTTGATAACTTGGAGTTTATAGTTCCTTACCTACCAAAAAAAAAAGATAGAATATGAGAGTATTCACAGTTAGAAAGACCCATACAAGATATCTAGCCCAACTTCTCCTTAATGCAGAAAACCATAATAAAGAATCCCTTATGTTTTGCCTTCCAGTCTCTGCTTAAACTTTTCTAGTGAAAAGATGCTCAGTGTTTTGTGGACTTAGCCTGTTTGATGTATAGCCCAGTACCTGACCTATAGGAGCCACTCGAATGCCATTCCAAAATCTGATTCCCTGGAATCACCCACTGGTTCTGGTTCTGATAGCTTTAGCATGGCAGAATAGATACACCCCTTGATAATGAATAGCCTCATAACCATTTAAACACAACTACTGGGCTAACTTCCTCCCCACTCCCCAAAGCTTTGCTCCCCCAAGTTAAAAGGCTCACACTCCTTTGTTTTTTCCACACCCTTTACTATGTAGGTTCCTGCATACTGAATGAATTTTAGCTTGTCAACACCCTCTTTAAAATGTGATGCCAAAAATACAACATAGATATATAAAATATTTCAATTTACTCATTATTTTGCATATATATTGAGCCCAATTCAGGAAGACTAGGGAGTCACTGCTTCAACTAAATATATTTATTGCACGATTCTCTTAGCACCAAAAAGCATTCTGTGCCTTCACATCTATAACTCTCTAATTATCATATACATCGATGGAAGCCAGTGCTGTCTCTTTCGAAGCCGTGTCATGGATTCCAATTAAGTATTTTTTTAGTGCCACCGTCAGCTAATATAGGGCCAGATGATGTATTGTCTATTTTTCATGTCCTTATATGAGCAAAAATATTATCAAGAGTCCCTCTCTGAGAATCTATGAAATAAAGTCCATCAGAAACAGAGCATTAAAAACAAATATGGAACAAAGTACTTATTATATTTGGGGTTAGATCTGGGATGACTTGCCCACCTTGACTATTTCGAGATGTTCTTGCTTCTTCTGACCTATGTTTGCTTTCCTTAATATATCATAATGAACATAGTTTGTCAGATTTTCACCACCAAGTGAAACTGAGTTGAAGCAAAAACCCAGGTTATTCAGACAAAATACCTTTCAGCCTATAGAAGCCTTGATCACTATTAAAGACCAAAACCAAAAATTGTTGTCATGTTACAAATTGAGACTAAATTCTATCTATCCTCTAACACCATCACTAACTCACTGTATAAAAATAAAAGTAAAGATTTAAAAAAAAAAGAAACTAGGAGAGTTTTGCTACCAGATTGTTTGCCACCAATTTCAAGAACTTTTTTGATGAGAAAATTGTCCCATAGTCCCATAGTCACTGTGCCTGGTGCCACAATTCTGAGCCTTCTCTTTCCATCTAATCCAACAAGAAATAGGGAGGACCAGGATAAGAGGGAATGAGCATCTACCAATGTTTAATGCTCATGAATCAAAGACCCAGCTATTCCCAGGGCTCCAGAACTCACCCCACCTTCAGTCAAAGCAGAGCTGTGCTTATGCCAACAGCTTTCCTATTTACCTGCTTTTTCAAGACAAAAAGGTCATGAAATGCACAGAATCTGCTTCTCTTAGACTTAGAATAAGCCCTGGCATCTTGTTGTGAAGGCAAGAGGAGAAAAACATAAATGCTTGATACTTTTGAGTTTGTGTTCACCATCTAATTTAAACACACACACACACACACACACACACGCACACATACACACTTTCCCACAAATACACAGTATTTCTACTCACTTTAAAGATTCTTCCCAAATCTAATTTAGTAATTGTTCTTCCTGGGATTAGAATTCCATTTTTCCCTTGGCTCCACAATCTTGTATAATAGAGTATCTACTTTCCCTTCCAGCTCACCAGGAACATTCTCATTCACAAATTACTTCTTTTTCTCTAACCAAGTCTTTTGTCTCATTAAAGCATTTGTCATAAACTTCTGCCTTAAACCAGTACTGCCATTATCTGAACAGGGAAGGAAGGGAGAAATCTGAGCCTAGATTTGCTTTTAATAACCACAATCTATACAATCTAAAGAAACTAGAGTGGTGTTCTTATAAAGTGATAGAGGCAAAATGCCAACCAATGCATTCTTACCAGAAAAAATTACATACTGCATAGGAAAAGAAGTGAACAAGGAGTCAGAAAATATATTTTTGTCCTTTGGCTGTTAGCTAGCCTTGATTTCATGGGTAAATCATTCAATCTTGCCAAGCCTTGATTTCCTCATCTATGAAAGGGAAAAATAATTCTTGTCATCTATGACTCACAGGATCATTGATAGATTATTACAAAGCACTTTGGAAAATCCACAAGGCTAGACAATGCCCATGTTTTAAAAGCAATAGTTTTGTGTCCTAAATGATGCAGATTGGATAAAGCTCTGGCTCTGACACTCATCTTTGCCTCAGGTAATGTTTCCCCAGCAAGCCTATTGCAGGGGGAAAAAAATGCCCATTGCTACATTCACAGAATCATAGAAACTAGACCTATAAGGACCTTCGGCATTCATCCCCTTATTGGAGAAATAAGAAAATAAAAAATTAAATGTAACCTAAGCTCACACCACTGTGGTTTATATAATTATTATTAATCATTAGAACCCCAGGGCCAGGATTCCACCCAGCAGTACTTTACTCACTGTTTCCTAGCCTCTCTGGGCACACTTACCTAAAGACACCACCAGAATCGAAAGGAGGATCGGAAGCTGAGGTTGCCTCTGGCAGGGCTGCTATATTTGCTAAGTGTACTGGGTACGTAGGATCGTCACATGATTCGTTACTATAATTTTAAACTCCAAATATCAGGAGATGTCTGTTCCTTCACCATTTCAGAGCCACAGGATACCATTTGGGGCGACCTTTTCCATGTAAGTGGAGCTCAAGACCATTAATCAAACGATTAGAAACAGAAAAATTGGAGTGAGGGAAACAGGAATGTGTTAATGAAAGGTTATTAGCCAAGTTCATTTCCACCGGGAATAGGAAACTGCCTAGCGCGGAGGGGAGGGGCGTGCGCGTGGGAGGACGCGGTAACAAACAATTCCGGGAAAGGTGTGAGCAGTCCCAGTTTTGCCCTAGAGCCTTTTATTGTCTAAAGAGCCCGCAAACCCAGTGAGAGAATAAGAGACCTCCGGGTGGAAAAGGAGAGGGGTAACGCGCAAAGCCAATCAGAGCCCTCCCCCCGTCCCCCCATCCCCCGCCGCCGCATCTAGTCCCCAAACAGGTGCACGGCCGGAAACCCGGTGACGCTAAAACTCCACTTTCCCTGAAATGCGCTGAGGATGAGCGTTTCCACCCACAACCCGAGGAAAACTCACTTTTCAAATATCAGTAGCCTGTGGGGCGTGGAAGAGTTTCGGGACAAGAGTGCAACAAGTTCGGGAAGCAGAAATCGCCCTGGGGTTTCCTCTGCCCTCGTGGCCCGCCGAGCCCGGGCGCCGCTGGGCGCGGGAGGGAGCGCGTAAAGGGCGTCCGCGCCTGCGGGCCCCAAGCTCAGGAAGGGTGCGGGGAGCGGGACCGCGAGCTCTGGATGAGGACGCAGGTGGGAGAAGATGGAAGCGCCGCCCAGAAACGAGGGAGTCGCCTTAGTACTTGAGTCAGAGTTGGGGCGCGGGGAGTGGGGGACGGAAGCGAGTGGGAGGCTAGTGACCAGCGGCGCACGAGTCTGTCCTGGCCCCGGGCCTTCGAAAGACCACGCTGCTACGGCTCAGCCTGGATCCCTGCAGAGCGCGGAAGCCCCCAGACACTTGGTCCCTTGCCTGTAGCCAATCCGAATGCCCAGGGAAGGGCAAAAGGTCCGCGTGGAGAGGCCGCAAAATCCGAATAACGGAGCTGGGGGCAAGTGGCTGAGAGACGAGACAGGAGCGGGTCTGTGATCGCGGCGGAGAAAAATGTCCCCCACCGAATACAGAGCCGAGAGCCCAATTTGCAGTTTGGGATGCGGTGCTGGCCTGGTCCCCGCCGCTGACCATGCGGGACGCGGGAATGAGCGAACCCAGGCGCACACTCTCCCTGGCAGGGACCGGGCGGGCGGCAGGGAGCGGCAGGTGCCGCGCTGGCTCCGCACCGCCCGAGGTTGCCAGTGGGGTCTGTCTTCCAGGAGCCGGTTTCCGAGGCCCGCCGCGGGGCTGGAGTCTGAGTCTTCCGGTCCGGGGGAGAACCGCGCCGGCCCCGCGGCCCCTCCCCGCCAACCCTCCCCAGCCTGGCGGCTCAGAGCACGTGCGGCCCGGAGCCGAGCTCGCCCTCGTCCCCGATGTCCACCTCGTCCTCTGGCTCGGCGAGCACGAAGGGGCCGGCGGGCAGGCTCAGCCCCGCCTCGGCGGCAGCGGCCTCTGGGCCGCGCGGGCTGCCCTCGGGGCTCTCGGGCCCGTCCGGCGCTTTCGGCTCGTCTTGACTTTTCCGCAGCTGCTTTTTATGCTTCATCCGCCTGTTCTGGAACCACGTTTTCACCTGATTTCGGGGAGACAGAAATAAAATCGTGTCATTCCTCCAGATCTGAGCGACGGCTCCGGGTTTAGGAAAATGGGCCGCAATCCACTGACGAATTACCGAAGAGCTGCGACAGCCCCAACTCCTCACAAATAGGTGGAATGAGAATCACACATCCCAGGGCTCCCAGGGGTAACTGTCCCAAAATAACGATGAGGATCAAAGTGGTGTGGTTAGTAATTGCCAATACTGTCAGTAATTAGAATCACTAATAGTAAGTGCTGCGTGGAGGAGCCTCTTTTACGCTCAACTTAGGTTCCTCTGTTGAGATAGCTAAGTACCTGACCCAGCAAGACTCCTGGACAGAAAGATGAGAGTTGAACTTGCTGGTTCTCCTTGGAGAAAAAAAAAAAAATCAGACCCAGACCTGGCAAGTCTAGTGATTTCACAGCAAATCGCCTTTCTGGGTACAGAGAACACGAGGGAGGAAGTAGAAAGAAGAAGGGTTTTGAGGTTGCAGGTGAACAGCGCCTGGAGGAAGATGAAAACAGTTCTTCCACTCAGGACAGCGGGATAGGGAGGGGACTTAAACCACAGCGTATGGGGGGGGGAGGTGCATACGAATATTTGCTGCTGAGAGATTGAAATAAGAAAAAAAAGTCTCCTGTGTGGGCGTCTCTCAGGACAAGCACCCATCGAATTATTATCATTTTACCTCTGACTCTGTTACGTCCTTGGCCTGTGGGGAGTAAGGAAGGCAAGGAAATAAGTTCCTAACTGGAGGTGACCATCAAAATCACGGGAGGAGTTTTTCCTTCATGTCCAGAGCCCCGCTCCATTAATTCTGCGTGGGTAAGTCTGACATGAGGTTGGGATATCGGTACTTTTACTAAGGATCCTGGGGAAAGCCTAGAATAAGGGGGGGCGTGCTGGTCGTGCCTGCTCAAAGACCCCCGCCATGGGTCCCGAGGGTATTAAGAGTTGAAGGGAGGGAAGAACCAAGCAGAGATCGAGGCTGCCCTCTCCTTCCGCGCACCTGCGTCTCGGACAGGCTGAGGGCCGTGGCCAGCTCCACCCGCTCCGGCGTGGACAGGTAGCGCTGGATCTCGAACCTCTTCTCCAGGCCGGAGAGCTGCGAGTCAGAGAAAACCGTGCGAGCTTTGCGGCGGCGGCAGTGCTTCCCCGGCAGCTCGGCGTGCTGCGGGTGCGGGAACAGCGCGGGGACCGGCATCCCTGCGGAGAGAAGAGCGACCAGGTGGGCAGATCCCGCATCGCCCGGAACAACCTCCGCCCGCTCCCATCTCCTGGTACCCAGCGCCTCCCTCGCCTCTTGCCTCCACCAGTCTCCTGCTCGCCCCAAACTCCCTCAAGCCCTTCTCCCAGGAATCCCAGGACAGGGGGTGGAAGAGCAGCAAGTACAGCGCTTGGAGATCTTTATCGGGAAGGCCATCTAGAAACACAAACAATAAACAGTAAATAAAACGGGAAGAAAATTGGGAAATAGATCCGAGGGCCTTTTAAAATGTCTTCATGGAGAGGCTTCCGTAGGGATCTGTTGCGCCTGGAGAAGTTTTCTTGCAAACGTCAGATGGTCCAGGAGCTGTCCTCCCCTTAGCCCACCCCCCACTGTATCCTCCCAGACCCTTGATACTCGGTGCTGCTCTGGGGCTAGTAGAAGAGCAGATATCTTGCCTCCCAACCTCACTAAGAAAACACTTTTTCCTCTCGAGCTTCCCTCGTCCTCCTGCAACCAAAAGGGACAGAGCCAAAGTCTCTTATCCAGAGAAGCTGCAGAGCGAGGACAGAGGAGCAATCCCCGCCTCTCACGTTTCCTAGTCAGCTTCAGGGCCACTCTGGGGAGCTGCTCTCTAATGTAGTCCTTGTTCTTTTTCTCATTCTTTCCCTCGGACTCCAAGCCCAGCAAAGTAGAAGGGTTGAAGCGCTTTTTCCCCTGGCCAGGTCAGGGGAAACGTCTCATCTTTCCTGGTCCTTGCAGGCTTTATTCGGCATCTGAGATGCACAAAGCACACAGAAGCTGGCGCACGCAGTATCCGCCAGTTCCAACGGGGAAACACACACACACCCCACACGTTCGGGTAAGGCCGGCTTTGGTCACTACTGTGCGGAGGGAACACCGTTGCAGCCAAGAATATCTTGCCGCCAGCGGAGCGGTGAAGCCGGCTTGGTAACTGCCTCTCCAACCCAGTGCCTCGGAGTCTGGGTTTCACTGATTCACCAACACTCTTAGCTTTTGTTCTGGATTCTAGCACCCACATTTCACAAACTGCCTCCTGTCTCCCCCCCACCCCCATCTCCCTGCTCCAACCAGGGTTGTTTCCACCTGCACTCAGAACCGGGACTCAAGGAATGATTCTATACTATATGGAATGAAAGTGCTGGAGAAAAAAAAGTGTGCATGTGGCTTTTTGGAGAGAGACAGAAAAGAATCTGGTTATTCCTCCACATCTTCCTGTCCCAACCAGACTTTGCTAGTCCCGGCTTTTTGTCAGGCCAGAGAAATCAAAATACTTTAACGGCCAGTTCTAGCAACTCTGGTAACTAGGGCAGAGAAGGGAAGGCCCCTCCCCAAGATTGTGCGTTAAATGCTAGATGTGAGGGGTGAAGAGAGTTTAAAAGCTGTGTTCCTCTCTCCTTTTTCTTACCATTTCTCTGTTATTCTGGCCAGCCCAAACCTTTCCTCCTCAAAGAATGCCAACCCTCATTCACTTCTGTGCCCCCAGCAGGGTCTGCAAATGCTCAGCACCTGGAAGATGACAGCTGAACTGGCATGGGGCATTTCAAGCTTCTGAGCTCAAAAGTTCAGTTCCATTCCCTGGGACAGGATGCTCAAGGGTCTCCCTCTGAGCAGGGAGAGGCAGAGAAGAATGCGAATTGAGAGATGGACCAAAGTGGCCAGGAAGATCATGAGTAGGGAGACTGAGCACTGCCCACTAAGACTATTGTCAGGCTCATTCGCCTGCAGGTACCTCTTGGCCAGGCATGTCTTCTCCGTTATAAAAAGTGCAGAGGGATCATGAATTATCCCCGTGAGTTGGCATGCCTTGAGGGAGCTCCATGTGCTCTCAGATATATCCTCAACCTTCCACTGTCACTTAGGAAAGGAGACCACCAAGCCAGGCCAAGCCAGCTCTGGCCTTTCCTTAGCTCCATCACAGGACTGGGGTTTGCACTAGAGGACCGAGTCTCTCACTGCCCACACCATGCGGCCCCTGTTACTTACCCGAGGTGGTGAGGAAATAAGGGTGATGGTGGTCTCCCTTATGCAGAGGGTGATGGGCGTGAGGAGCCAGGAGGGTGGGTGTGGGCATGAGGGGGTAGCCATAGTCTAGCAGAGGCACCCGAGAGGCCAGAGAGCTGGCAAAATGGTCGGGGGCCACCTCCCTCAGCGGCTTGGGCTTGTGCAGCAGGATGTCCTCGATGAAGAAGGATGTGGGTCTCTGCGAAGACGCCGGGTGTAGAGGAGAGGTGAAGTTGAGATTCATCTTGAGCGGAGCACCTGCCACAGGGCGAAGGCCGTGAACGAAGTGTAGGAAGCAGGCAGCGTCTCAGCAAGCCTAGTGGAAAGCCGGCAACCACCCTGCGAGGCCGGAGTCTCTGCTGCTCTCTCCTCGGCCTGGGCTACCCCGGGCGCTGGAGAGGCGAGAAGACAAGCTCCTGGGTAGGTTGGGCCTATGTGTTGGAGAATTGGCAGCTTGGAGAGGGGAGCCGGGAGAGCCAATGACGAGGCTGCCAGAGGCAGAGGGGAGGGTGCGGTGGGCGCGGGGCGGGGCGGGGAGCTGTCCGCGGTGCTGAATACTCCCGGCCAAGCCTGCGGAGAGCAAAGCCGACAGGCGCTTCTTGCTCCTACCAGGTTTCTCCACCTTAATTTCTGCTCTGACACTGCAAGAGCTGCTGCTTCCCACTCGTTTTTTAAAGAAAGTTAAAAGTAAAAAGTCTCTGTTGTCCAGTAAACTCCTCTTTAGAGAGGAGAAGGCACTAAAAGGGCCCAAAGCCATAGGGATAAAACACTTACTCAGGCATTTAGGCCTGGATTTTAAGAGTTTCCTTAATTGATAGCAAAGGAAAAGAGAAGAAATGAGAAGAAAGAGCATCCACTACTTTAAATTGCTAGACTCAAATTGATGGCTGAGGGCTGACTGGATTATTGAGGTAAATAAAGAAAATGATGATGATGATAATCATGATCATAACATTCTTTACCTTAGTTATAGGGAGTAGGCAGGAAGAGTGTTATAGCTACATTAGTCAAGTTATTAGGTCTGTGTAAATATGTCCAGAGCCACCTCTTGGTGCCATCCTCCATGTCCCTTCAAATTTCCATTACTTTTTCCTCACTTCACTCATACAGTTTGCTTTTTCTGCTACATTATTTTTTTCAACCCTAGCTCCCCCAAATTGTACTAGGTTTTTGTTTCCCATTCCTTTTTCCATTCTCATTCCTTTCATTTTCCTCCTTCTCAATCTTTTGTTTTTTCTGTTTGTCTTTTTCTAATCTGTCACATTTATTTCCCCGGAGTCAATTTGCTAAAATTAAGGTGATCATCTACAACACAGCAGGGGTAATTTCAGCTCACATCTCCGAAAATTGCTCTAATTATTGATGTTAAACTCAGGAAAATTAAAAGAAGCCACTTCTCTTCCATCTCCCCATTTTTAAGCTCTAATTTGTTGAAATCTAGTCGTCATCACAATTCCAATCACTACCGCTAATAGTAAAAGTGTTTTAATAGAGACTGAGTCCTCACAACCCATGCTATTAGATAATTAGAGGAGGTGTTAGAAAGCCAAGTGCTAATCCTTGGGCACATGAGTAGGATTTCCATCTGATCTAGCAGGTAGAACAAATTAATTACCAGAATCAATTAGGCCCCAAACTACAGTGCTCCTGGAAGTAGGAACATTCTATTCCATACGGATGGACTGGTAAATGGTAAGTAAATGAGGAGGGTGAGATGAAGGAGGAAGGAAGGTGTGGGAGAGAGACTTTAAAATAAGATCTTGACAAGTAGGTATCTAAATGAAGTCAGAACCCTTTGTCCTGAGGTCTGAAATGTGATTTAAAAGTATATATATATATATTAAGAACCGAGAACCTGAGAGCAGGCAGCTATGGAGAGGAAGAAGTCCTTCCCTATCCCTAAGCCCTGGTCCATCATCTCCCGCAGGGCTAAGGGGAGACAGAGGAAGCTTGGTGAAGAGGCACTGGGGGTGACGGTGCACATTTTCCGACTTCTACTTCCCTTCCATTGTGAGCTTACTGTATCTGACTGGTGGAAATCAGGCCGTCCTGTCTCCCAATGCCATAAAGGCTGAATGGCCATTGAGGGCCGGCGGGTGAACGACCGGACTTTGGCTGGGCCTGGGCGCCCTACACACACTCCATCCCTACAGAGAGCACAGAGTGGCGCCCAGCCTTGGGGGCCGGATTTCAGCTTCCTTCTGAGGCGGGGGCTCTCTGCTGCTGCAGACTTGGGCATGAAGAGATTATGGAATGAGAGCAGGGGCAATACAAACGTCTTCAGGCCAACGTTACCTTTGAGCCAAGGCTCTGCAACCCCTCCCTCAGAACTTAGCCTTACACTCCTCTCAGAACGTCTGAGGGATGGGAGGAGGGGCGGGGTACACCCGCCCCCTCAGTTGCTATGCCTCCTCTTATTTCGGGTACCCCGGGCTCGGGTCCTGCTTTCCCCCAAAGCGCAGGCAGTGTCCCCGGCCCCGCGTCCTGGCCGAGAAGCCGGGTTGGTGACGGGGCCGGGCGGCTGTCGCCTGTCCCTTTTCCTAGTTCGGCTCCCGCCCGGACCGGCCTTGCCGGGAGCCCGCGCTGCGGAGGGGGAGACGCGAAGGCGTTTCCTCGGAAGTCCAGCTGCCCCTTTTTGCCTAAGCCCCAGTCGGAACCTAAGAAATGCGAGGCGCAGAGAGGACACTGCGTCGCTTCAGGAGGGGGCAGGACCTCGATGACCGAACGCGGTTTTTTGTTGTTGTTGTTTTTGTTTTTATTTTTCTTTCCCTTTCAGCAACGCTGGGAAACAAAGCCCCGTGGCCGACAGAACACCACGGGGCGCCGGGACCAGCGCAGGCTCCTGGGGGTTCGGAGGGAGAAATAGGGCATCCGAAGTGGAAGCGCAGACGGGGATTCTTCCGGGAGCCCCTCTTCTCCCAGGGCGCCCCGATAGATCACAGCTGGGACTGGTCACCGACCGGCTGTGGGGCCTGAGCCCAGCGCCCGAAAGGCCGGGCTATGCAGGCGGGTCTTGTCCTCAAAGGTTATGAACCTGTCCGAGCCTCACGGTCCTTTTAGAACTCTGCCCCAAATCCTCGGGCAAATCCCAAATCCGGCAAAGCAGGAAAGTTTCCCTGCAGTGCGAGGCTACCGAGCAGAACGGGTGGTTGGGAGACGGGGTGGGGTGGGGGATCGCTAGGGTTACTAGAATCCGTAGGTACTTTTCGCTCAAAACTCTGGCCTGGCCCATCTGATAGTACTTTCGCGGTGGGGTTAAGGGTTCTGCCCCTCTGGAGACTCGATCCTAGATATGTCCTAGAAGAGGCATAGCAAAGCCAGCAGTTCACACGCAGCAGCATCTTCCCTGCCTCCTCCAGCCCCCCCTCCCTCGCCGGCCCCAGGGCAGCCCAGGTAGGGAGTATTCTTAGTCTGTAAAGATCGTCCATGGCAAGGAAACAATTTTCTCTTTTAAAGCAGAGATGTTTCATTGCCTGGTTTATCTGTAAAGTCCAGACCAGTGCTGTCCAGTAAATATATAATGCAAGCCACGCAGATAATTTTAAATTATCCATTGGTCATATTTTTAAAAGGCAGGAAGTCACATTTTAAAAGTAGGAAAAATCAGGTGAAATATTAACATATTTTACTTAACCCTAATATATTAAAATATTATTATTAAACATATATATATATATTTTTGAGACAGTGTCACTCTGTCGCCCAGGCTAAAGTGCAATGGTGTCATTATAGTTCACTGTAGCCTCAAATTCCTGGGCTGGGGCAATTTTCCTGCCCCAGACTTCCTAGTAGCTGGGACTACAGGGGTACACCACTAGGCCTGGCTAATTTTTCTCTATTTTTTGTGGAGATGGGGTCTAGCTCTTGCTCAGGCTGGTCTTAAGCAATCCTCCCACCTTGGCCTTCCAGAGTGCTAGGATTACAGATGTGAGCCACCCCACCCGGCCCAATATAAATATTAATGAGATTTTTGCATTTTTTCTTTCATACTAAATCTTCAAAATCCATTGTGCATTTTATACTTACTGCACATCTCAATTCAGACTAGCCATATTTCATGTGCTCAGTAGCCGCGTATGGCTAGTGGCTATTGTACTGCGCAGCACATGTGTAGTTAATTGACATAGTCCTTTTTGCCTCTGTAGAATGTTAGATAGGTACACACAATGTGAAACCCAGTTGTTGAACCCAACCTAGCATATTCTCAATGCTTGCCCTTCATGCATCCATTGTATTCAATTATTTTGAGCATTCGTTGAGCACCTACTATATGTTAAAGCTTCTTTCCACATACCTTCCCAAGCTTTCCCTGAGTCTTAGGAGATTAAATAAATGCAACTAAATTACATTTGCTTTTGATTCTTATTTAACGAAAATCTGTCACCTAGGGCCAGTAGGCTTTATCTGTCTGCAAGGCTGACACATAAAGCCAGGTCCTGCACACTGCACAGAGTAAAGAAATAAAGATCAAATGAATCCCCCTCAACCCAAAAGCACTCCTGTTTGTGGTTTCAGCTGAAGAATTATTAATTTAAAGAGTGAAAAAAACATGCTGTTCAGAAAGGTAATAATTAAACAGTCCCTCTCTCTTTCATGTCAGCCTCAGCTAAAGCTGTCATCTGAGCTGGGACTTAGTTTCCCAAAAAGAAAACTCTATTGATGATCAAAGGGAGAGACTGGTTCCATTAGCCAAGTTGCCTATACCGTGGCCTTCAAAATAAAGGGAGAAATGTATTTTAGAAGTATCTGAGCAACACACTTTACCCATAACATTTTGTATTATATTGCTTGTTGTCTGTTTCAACTTACCTTCTATCTGAGTACTTTATTTTAAGCACTACCAAAGTGGATGACATGTCTACAAAAAGAAAGGGCGTTGATGGCTTCTTCCAGCAAATGCATCTTCAAAAATGATGTTTTTGCACTGGAAATTAGGGTGTCATCCTAATATGGATGAGAACACATTTAAGGATGTGATATTCAAATCACAATGTTCCTAATATAAAGAGAACTAAATGCATCCAATTTACTCCTACAGGTAAATTGGGTCAGAGTCTGTCTATAGGGTCAAAACTTTCATTTCATTTTTCTCTTGAAGTTCCCTGTGCTGCTTTTGGCATCTCAATTCTAAACATGTTTCTTGAAGTTATATAGAGAAAAGTAGATCCAGATCAGGGAACTAAAGGTTTAAAATATGAGAAATTCTATGCTATTTCTCAACCCTCTAAAAGATACATGGCAGGATGAGAACGATATTTACTCAATCCCTTATTAGTATTCCATTATTTTCCCCATTGGATTCCAAAGAGTAGTCAAATACATTACCAGGAAAAAAACAATCCATTAAACTAACAAATATGGCTTTTGAGTATTCTTTTCTTCCATTCAAAACCATCCAAATTCTATGATCAGATTTAAAATGTAGGACCTACTGATACAACAAATTTCAAATAATAACACCAAATCAGTGCACATAGTTTTGAAAATAAAATGGCATGAATTGCTATCATCATATGTTGTGAGTTTCTGGTGTTAGAGATTGTAAGACCCTTTCAAATTCTATCATAAGGTACAGAGACGAGCTTGTAAACATTTCCCAAAAGGACTTTGTGCAAGGTGCTAAATATTTAGTAGGTTTAAAAAATGCTATGTTATTTACTGTTTGAGGATACTGTTCATGAAGCCAAATTGATTTTTATTCTGCTAACTCCCATTGATAATGCAATCAACTTATGGACCAAAAAAATGGAAGGTACAAATGTCATCATTATAAAGGAATAATTATCCCTTTATAAAGGAATAAAAATTGATCCACACCTTTCACCTCTCACAAAAATCAACTCATACTGGGTAAGACTTAAACCTAAGGTGTGAAACTATTAGAATTCTAGAGGAAAATGTTGGAAATACTCTTCTAGACATTGGCCTAGGCAAAGAATTTATGAAGAAGACCCCCAAAGCAATCACAGCAACAACAAAAATAACTAAATGGGACTTGATCAAACTAAAAAGCTTCTGCACAACCAAAGAAACTGTCACAAGAGCAAACAGACAATCTACAGAATGGGAGAAAATTTCACACGCTACATATCCAATAAGGGGCTGATAACTAGAATCTATTTAGAACTCAGGAAAATCAGCAAGAAAAAAATCAAACAACCCTATCAAAAAGTGGGCTAAGGACATGAGCAGAAACTTTTCAAAAGAAGACAGAATAATGGCCAACAAACATATGAAAATATGCTCAACATCTCTAATCATCAGGGAAATGCAAATCAAAACCATAATGTGATCTCACTTATCTCTAGTGAGACTGGCCTTTATCAAAAAGTCCCCAAACAATAAATATTGGCATGGATACAGGGAGATAGGAACACTCATACACTACTGGTAGGAATGCAAAGTAGTACAACCTCTGTGGAAAGCAATATGGAGATACCTAAAAGCGATACAAGTAGATCTACCATTTGATTCAGCAATCCCATTACTGGGCATCTACCCAAAAGAACAAAAGGCGCTCTATAAAAAAGACATCTGCACTCGAATGTTTATAGCAGCACAATTCACAATTGCAAAGATGTGGAAACAACCCAAGTGCCCATCGATACATGAGTGGATTAATAAAATGTGGTGTATGTATACCATGGAGTACTATTCAATTATAAGAAACAATAGTGATGGACACGCTTGAAGCTCTGACTCCGGGGGGTGAGGGGGGAAAAGGCAACACACATAACCTAAACATTTGTGCCCCTATAATATGCTGAAATTTAAAAAATTCTGAAATTAAAAAAAAAAAAAAGAAAATGGTGATATAGTACCTCTTATATTTTCCTGGATAGAGCTGGAACCCATTCTACTAAGTGAAGTATCCCAAGAATAGAAAAATAAGCACCACATGTACTCACCAGCAAATTGGTTTCACTGATCAACACCTAAGTGGACATATAGGAATAACATTTATCGGGTGTTGGGTAGATGGGCGGGGGGAGGAAGGGATGGGTATACATATACATAATGAGTGCAATGCGCACCATCTGGGGGATAGACACACATTAAGCTCTGACTTGAGGTGGGAGGGAGCGTAAGGGCAATATACCTTAACATTTGTACCCCCATAGTATGCTGAAATAAAAAAAAATAAAATAAAATAAAGGGATAATATTAAATTTTGAATTGAATTTGTCTAACAATGACCAAGTGGTAGATATCCTTAAAAAGAAACAGAAGGAAAATTATTGGAAATGTATTCTTAAATAAAGTTAAAATAGGAAAGACCATTCTGTGTAGAAAATAAAAACTTAGAAGCCATAAGAGAAAATATTGATAAAATTAACCATATTAATTTTTTAAAAATTCTGTATGGCAAAAATTGTCAAAAGCAAAATAAAAAGACAAACAACAAACTGGGAGAAAGTATTTGAAACTCATCACAGACACAGGGTAATTTGTTATATATAAAAAGTTCCTACAAATCAACAAGAAAAATTATTAAGAGCACAATTTTTAAATGGGCAAAAAATAGGAAGAATCAGTTCACTAAAAAAGAAACTATAAGTGACTCAAACATATGAAAAGATGCAAACAAGTCTAACACAAATTTAACTACACCAAGACAACATCTTTCACCTATCAAATTCAAAAATCAAAAACCTAATTAACCACTTTGTAAATCTGTGGGGAAAGAATTGCAGTCATACATTAATGCAAAGAATGTAAATTTATACAATCTCTATGTAGAACAATTTGGCAATACCTATCAAAATTACAAATGCATATTGAAATTTATCCAACATACACGATTTGCACATTATGCCTAAATGATATGCACTCAGAGTAAAAGGAACTGTAAGATATATTAAATGGACAAAAAGGAAAGTACAGAATGCTAATATTTCTGGAGGAGAAGAAAACTATACAAATGTGATTATATATGTTATACATACCTCTAGAAAGATGCATGAGAAACTCACAACATTAATTACCTATAGGGATTGAGTGCTGAGGACTTGGTGAGAAGGTCTTTTGTACCACTTGAGTACAAATCATATAAATGTAACTTTTATTCAAAAGTAAATAATATTAAAATTTCAAAAACTGAAACACAAAGGGAAAATGACTTACTTTATTTCAACATAAAAATGTCCAAATCAAAATTCAATAAATTTTTTATTATAATTTGAGCTCTTTTCCCTAAGTTATTGGACCCAAATTAATAGATAGTTGCATTTAACTGACATCTGCTTATAAGGGACATTAAACCTTTATTCCTCAGTAATTATAAAATGCAAAGGTTATACAACTGTTTACTTTCACATAAATTATATGTGGTTTCAAAAAGTTGACATACCTCACCCTCATCTAGAAATTAGGGATAATGTTTACTAATCACCTAAAAGAAGGTCTTTTTAAATTTTTGTTTATTTATAGGCAGTGTCTCGCCTTGTCACCCATATTGGAGTGCAGTGGCCTGATCACAACTCACTGTAGCTTCCAAAACCAGGGTTCAAGCAAGCAATCTTCCCATCAACCTCCTGAGTAGCTGGGACTATGGGCATGTGCTGCGAAGCCCAGCTGATTTTAAAATTTTTTTGTAGAGACAGGTTCTATATTGCCCAGGCTGGTCTGGCTGCTTTTGAACATCTGGCCTCAAGCGATCTTTTTGCTTCAGCCTCCCAAAGTGCTGGGATTACAGGCACAAACCGCCACTCCTGGCCTTAGGGAAAGTCTTTAAAGAATGCTTTTTTTTTTTTTACTATTACTATGAAGGTTCTTTTGATAATGAGGTGGATTTATTACCTTTATATTATACATCATATCTTTTGTTCTGCCTTCTCCTTTGAATATCATAATTTTATTTTTTTACAGATAAGGAAATAGGGGAGTCACTTAGGTGAAGGCATGAGTTTGAGATTACATAGTTTGTATGCCAGGATTTGAATTCAGGTTTATCTAAACCCAGAATTCAGACTTTATTCATTTTAACAGGTTATCTTTGAAAAATAAACAAGCAAAGCAATAATAGAATCTGCTTATTTCTCATCTTGAATGGAACTTGAAACTATAGCCCTTGATGTAAGAGGCCACTCTCCCCAATTCTTTTCACTGGAGGGCTTATAAATTCACACTATGGCTACAATAACTAGAACCTAAAATACTAAAAAGGATGTTAAACATACACACACACACTGTAAAGTCAATACTTCAAAACAGCCTTTGTAGGCTGGGCATGGTGGCTCACACCTGTAATCCTAGCACTACTGGGAGGCCAAGGCAGGAGGATCGCTTGAGGTCAGGAGTTCAAGACCAGCCTGAGCAAGAGCAAAACCCCGACTCTACTAAAAAAAAGAGAAAGAAATTAATTGGCCAACTAAAAATATATAGAAAAAATTAGCCAGTCATGGTGGCGCATGCCTATAGTCCCAGCTACTCGGGAGGCTGAGGCAGAAGGATTGCTTGAGCCCAGGAGTCTGAGGTTGTTGTGAGCTAGGCTGATGCCATGGCACTCTAGCCCAGGCAACAGAGTGAGACTCTGTCTCAAAACAAAACAAAACAAAACAAAAAAACAGCCTTTCTAGTATTTAGGTTCTAGCTATGTACACATGGTGATGATGGTGGTGGTGGTGGTGATAGTGATGGGGGTAGTGCCAGTGGTGATGGTGATGTGGTAGTAATGGTGGAAATGATGATAGTGGTGGTGCTAATGGGCATGTTGGTAGTAGTGATGGTGGTAGTGGTGGTAGTAATGGCAATGATAGTAGCGGTGATGGTGGTGGTGGTGGTGGTATTAATGTGGTGGTGGTAGTGATGGTAATGATAGTGGTGGTGGTGGTGGTAGTAATGGTAATGATAGTAGCGGTGATGGTGGTGGTGGTGATGGTGGTGGTGGTGGCGGTGGTGATCTAATGCAGGCAATGGTGGCCTGACTAACTGATAAAAACAAGGCCAAATATTCAATACTGAAACTCTAGAGCTGCCATGGATATGAGTGGTTAATGAATCCAACACCATGTTGCTAGGTAAAAGTAGGCTTATATAATTCTAGAAGGAGTCTCATGTCAAGAAAAAAAAGTATCGAGAAGAAGGTGACAAGCAATAAGGAGTGTTCTCCTGGGTAAAAGCGGGGAATCTCCATTTAGCTCTAGAAGATACCTTAAAAATAATTTTAAACATCTTCCTATTCGATGTCTGCAATATCTGTGTTCCTACTTACCCCCAGCCAGAGGTCAAAAACATCAGATTAGACAATACGTTAGGATCAACACTAAGTCTGTTTTCTTCTGGGTGTGTGTGTGGGGGTGTGTGGGGGGGTTGAGCGAGAAACTAGTCAGGCAAAGAGTATTTATTGAGAGTCCACCACGCTGTGTGGCATGGTTTGGAGAGAGAGGGCAGAGAGAAGTGCAGGGAACAAAGAAATACAAGAAAAGTAGAAGCCTTACATCTGCTTCAAATACATACACACACACCCCTAAATACATACTACCACAAACATGTAAAACGAAGAAGCAAACAAAAACAAGAGCTTCTCTGTGCATTTTACTTAATTAATAAAATAATTTCATCATTAAGGTGGTGCAGACTGAGTTGTCTCTGTAATTCAGATAAGAAATGATAGTGGGAGATGGTGAATCCGAGAGCTCTGTGATTTACGCAGCTCATATCTGCAAGCATTTATTAAATATATAAAGGTGGGTATGCATTTGGAGGTTTTTTCTCACAAGTATATATGTCTTGCTTCCACTTTTAGGCCAAGGATTTAATTTTATCTATTGTGTTTTTAATATTTTCCAATGCCTAGTAATGGACTCTCCCAAAATTGACACACAAGTACTTCTATGATTGACTGCAGTATTATTGGACAGCTCCCAGGTAAAAGAATAATTTAATGTTGGTTGCCAGATCCTTCCCTGTTGGCTGGAAGGTGAGCAGCTCCTTGGGGTAATATGGAATAGCATATGTTGCTGTTGCTGCTGTTTCTTTAAATACCATGTGGTTTCATGGAGTATAGAAGGAACAATGGGCTGGTGAATTTGGGTAAAGCTCTTCAAAACTGAGCGAAAACATGGCCTCCACTTTGCACACTGGCATCCTAGCCTCTCAATTATTAGCTCAATTATTACAAGTTGCTTTCATCTGTCTTCTTTCTGGAAGATCTTCCCTATCACCTCTCCTTCTGCATAGATAATCTCCATCCAAATCTGGGTCCAGTTTATTCCCTTCTCTCCCAGAAAACCACTCCTCCCGCAATATTTAGTCAGCATAGTCTTAACAGATGTACAACTCACTGGACTTTTGGCAGAGGCTAAATACTACATTGATATTTTTTTGTCTTTTTTCATGACCACATTCTGTTTTCCCAACTAGAAGGTGCATTAATTTTCTATAGATAACACATGCAAATAATTCAAAAGTCAAAAATTATTAAAAAAAAAAATAATGAAGTGAAAAATCTCCCCTTTCCCTCTCTTACAGTCACCCAATTCTCCCTTTGGAGGCAACCACTGTTATCACTTTCTTGGTATCTTTCCAGAGATATTTTAAGCATAACACACACACACACCATTGGTCCTCTATATCACAAGTTCTGGATCTGCAGATTCAACCAACCATGGATCAGAAATATTCTGGCTGGGTGCGGTGGCTCACACCTGTAATCCTAGCACTCTGGGAGGCCAAGGTGGTGGATCGCTCAAGGTCAGGAGTTCGAGACCAGACTGAGCAAGAGTGAGACCCCGTCTCTACTAAAAATAGAAAGAAATTATCTGGACAACTAAAAATATATATATAATTAAAATATATATATTCTAAGGAAAAAAAACAATACAAATTAATGCAAATTTAAAATCCAATAAATATATCATTTATTTATATAGCATTTATATTGTATCAGATATTCCAAGTAATCTAATGTTGATTTAAAGTACACAGCAGGATGTGCATAGGTTATATGCAAATACTACACCATTTCATATTAGGGACATGAGCATCCATGGATTTGGATACCCACAAGGGTTCTGGAACCAATCCCCCAGGGATGGTGAGGTATCACCATATATATTAAGATACTCCTCACACACTTGCATATCCTTTCTCTCTCTCTTTACATAAGGGGTAGCATACTACATATTCCTTTGTATCCTTTTTTTTTACTTAACTTTTTTTAATGGATGAGCCATGATTTATTTAACCAGTTTCCTGTTGATGATAATAATATCATCATAAATCAATATTTAGGATGTTTCCAATCTTTTGCTATTGCAAACAATGCTGCAATAAATCAATATAATAAATAATTATACACATAAATCACTTTGCACATGAGCAAATATATCTGTAGAAATTCTAAGAATATGAATTGCTGCATCAAATGTGTAATTTTGATAGGCTTTGCCAAACTGTTCTCTACAGAGGTAATATCAATTTATGCTCCTATGTGTGGCATATCAGAGAGCCCCAGGTAATTCTCGTCCAAACGATCTAAGGACAATACTCTTGTTTGTTATTAGATCCCTTAACCCATGTGAGCTTTAATTATTCTATCTGCAAAATGGGGATGTTGCCTCCCTCAGAGGCCTATTGTAGGAATAATTTTGTGATGAAAATATACAATAGAGGCTGGGTAGTGGCTCTCACCTGTAATCCTGGCACTCTGGGAGCCTGAGGCAGGAGGATAGCTTGAGGTCAGGAGTTGGAGACCAACCTAAGCAAGAGTGCGACCCCATCTCCACTAAAAACAGAACAAATTAGCTGGGCACACTGGCATGCGCCTGTAGTCCCAGCTACTTGGGAGGCTGAAGCAGGAGGAGTGCTTAAACCCAGGAGTTTGAGGTTGCTGTGAGCTATGATGGCACTGTACTTTCACCGGGGTGACAAGAGTGAGACTCTATCTCAAAAAAAAAAAAAAAAGGTTAATTTAAATATTTAAAAATAAAAGAAATATATGCAATAGAGCTTTAAAAACTGTCCCAAAAGATAAAAAAACGTTAATTATTATTAAGGATAATAGCTCCTAGTACTTACTCTGCAATGGGCATTGTGTTAGGTGCTTTAATGTATTTTCTCTAATCCACACTGCCAAGTTACCATAATTAGTTTTACATCTCAAGAAACTAAAGCTCAGAAAGGGGATTTACAAGGCCACACAGGTGGCAAGTGGCAGAACAGGTACAAAGACTGGGCTCTTTCAACTGAACCACATTTTGACTTATAATTTAAATAAATAAGCTATTACTGCTTTAATTTTTAATGAAATTTTATTTAAATCATCCATCAAATATGATGAGTGAAGGTTTCACGCAGGATGTGGGGCTAGAGCTGGACCATCAAGGATTTGTGGACTCTGTGCAGGCAGATGGAGCTGAGCTTGATGAAACTGCTCCAGCTGAGAATAGCATGACCAGTGCTCAGAGGCGGGATGGAACACGGTGCAGGCACAGGACACTGAGATTCTTATAACTGGAGCAGGGGACTTGGAGGAGTAGTTGGAAGTGTGGTCAGGATCTTATTAATGAGGCCTGCTGTGAAAGAGAGTCAGAAGACTGCCCTTAATTTTGAAGACGGTAAGGTAGGGGTAGAGGCCAATGAAGGATTTTTGATCAGAGCTGTAACCACAAATAGTCATGTGGTAGAAAATTCTATCTCAAGTCTCTACACATGAGGAAATAGAGGAAAGATACTGGAAAATCCACAAAGTCAATTATTGGTGTTTCCAGATTGTCCACTCAGTCATTTAGTCAACAATCATTCATTCATTCAACAAACATTTATTAGTCAGTTTCTTTTTTCTTTTTTTTTTTGAGACAGAGTCTTACTCTGTTGCCCAGGCTAGAGTGCCGTGGCATCAGCCTGGCTCACAGCAACCTCAAACTCCTGGGCTCAAGCAATCCTCCTGCCTCGGCCTCCCAAGTAGCTGGGACTACAGGCATGTGCCACCATGCCCGGCTAATTTTTTCTATATATTTTTAGTTGGCCAATTAATTTCTTTCTATTTTTAGTAGAGACAGGGTCTTGTTCTTGCTCAGGCTGGTTTCGAACTCCTGACCTTAAGCGATCCTTCCCGCCTTAGCCTCCCAGAGTGCTAGGATTATAAGCGTGAGCCACCGGGCACTCAGCCTATTAGTCAGTTTCTATGGATGTCAGACAGGGTTGTAATAGCTTAAAAGATATAAATTCAAATGGCTTTTAAATCTCATGATAATGGCATGATAGTAACTGCTGGCCGCCTCTCTGTCCTTCTTTTATTACTCCTTCCAATCCTTTCTTCATTAGCCAGAGGGATCACTCAAAAATGTAAATCTGATTATGTCAGTACATGCTCAAAATCCTTTTGTAGTATGTTATATATATTTTACTAATAAATAAAAGAAATATAATAATAGAAGAAAAAAAGAGAATAAAAGAAAAAAATAAAAGAAATAAAATTTAAAAAAAAGAAAAAAAAAAACAATTGGTAGTTTCCCAGTGACCTAAACTCTAAATATACTACATCCTCTCTCATCTTTATTAGTAGAAGCTACTCCCTTTGTCAGGAACATTTACTGTCCTAGCCATCTCTCACTCAAGCACTGCCTTATGGTTCTCAGCTGAAACATCTCACCCAAAAGAAAAAAAAAAAAAAAAAACAGTTCTTCCCAGAAGTCTTCTTTGATGCCACGAGGTGGATTAGGTGCTACCACACACTTCTGGTATCATCCTATGTGTTTCACTATATTGTAATGACCTCTTTAATTGTCTTCCTATTTAGACTGCAAACTCCATGCAAGGGGAACCAATTATTGATATATCCCAAGCATCTAGCACAACGTCTGGTGTATGGTAAGGTCTCAATAAATACTAACTGAACAAATGAGTGGATAAATAGATAAATGCATTGATAAAAGAGCCACTCAAATGACACAGCCTGGAACGTTTTACTTTGCTTGGGAAAGAAGCAAGTATTTTCCATCATTTATAAAATGGCATGAAGGCTGGTCACCTTTTCAATTCGATACCAAATGGGGCAGAGATCCAAGGTAGCAATGGAGTTGGAATGGCTGGTTATCAGATAACAAGCTGTAGGGAGGTGGTTGCTATGACAACCTTTAAGCTTATTAAACACCACAAGCCTATAGTGCACAGGAAAAACCCAGATTCAAGTGGGTTTAAGATCTGTAGGCTCCAACTAGCTTTATAATTTTTAGAATCCTAGAATGCCAAGGCTAATAGAGTCTAAGGGATTTTTTTTTCCTTTTTGTATTCCTTGTTGTACAAATAAGCTCCAGAGAAGGTAAGTGATTTGTCCAAAGTCACACAGCAAATCAGAGACAAACCTGAGGCTAGAAAACCTGAGTCTCTCCACATCCAGTAAAATGTTAGCATTTCATGACTTCCAAAGACATTTGACTTTTTCACAAATGTATCGATCACAGGTAGGGTTGCAGCATTTCTCACTATGTTAAATTTTTCATTTAGTCACTCAAAACATTTTGTATTCATTCATTCATTCATTCACACTTCAACTCATATTCACTGAATGTTACTATTAATATATATCTTGCTCATTCTCCAAGGTCTATGTGAAAAAACAAACAACAACAACAACAAAAAAATATATATATATATCTTGCATTACTAGGTGCTGCAGAAAATATTAATAGAAAGCTCTCTAATGCAGTATCCCTGGCTCTCATTTGATTTTGACTATGAAATGGGAGAAATTGGATTTTTTCATGGTGCCAAAGTATCAGCCTAAGGATAAAAAAAGAAAGTATATATGCAGCCTAAGGATAAAAAAAGAAAGTTTATATGCAATGATCAGCCTGTTGCCACTTTAACCCAGTGGACCATCTTAGCATCCCTAAAGCTGGGACAACTAAACATTATGGGTGTCCCTGTCATGGTGCTAACTGAAGAACTTACAAAGTATCTGTACCAAAATGTTTAACCTGAATCCAATCAGGTTTAGACCTAACTTCAAGTTACAGAAAAGACAGAGGCCAGAAGAGCAAGTTAAAGTACACTGCACGGAAGCAGTCAGACAAATCCAAGAGGTCTGACATTCTGTGGGGCAATTCCCCACTTCCTTCAACAAGGCAGTATCATGAGGAAATTTTAAACAAGTGAGGACTAGACACTTAGACAAAATCAAACACAGGCCGGGCGCTGTGGCTCACGCCTGTAATCCTAGCTCTTGGGAGGCCGAGGCGGGCGGATTGCTCAAGGTCAGGAGTTCAAAACCAGCCTGAGCAAGAGCGAGACCCTGTCTCTACTATAAATAGAAAGAAATTAATTGGCCAACTGATATATATAAAAAATTAGCCGGGCATGGTGGCGCATGCCTGTAGTCCCAGCTACCCGGGAGGCTGAGGCAGAAGGATCACTCGAGCCCAGGAGTTTGAGGTTGCTGTGAGCTAGGCTGACGCCATGGCACTCACTCTAGCCTGGGCAACAAAGCGAGACTCTGTCTCAAAAAAAAAAAAAAAAAAAAAAAAAAATCAAACACAATGCGTGGTTCTTGATCAGATATTGCTTTGAGCAAACCAACCATAAAGATAGTTTTGAGAAATGGGAAATTTTGAATATGGACTAGGTATTGAATGGTATTAAGGAACCATTGTTAATTTTGTTAGATGTGATAATGATATTGTGGTTATACAGGAAAAAATGTCCTTTAACAAAAGAAGTACATTCTTTTTTGTTGTTGTTTTGTTTTGAGAGAGAGTCTCCCTTTGTTGCCCAGGCTAGAGTGAGTGCCATAGCATCAGCCTAGCTCACAGCAACCTCAAACTCCTGGGCTCAAGCAATCCTGCTGCCTCAGCCTCCCAAGTAGCTGGGACTACAGGCATGTGCCACCATGCCCAGCTAATTTTTTCTATATATATTAGTTGGCCAATTAATTTCTTTCTATGTATAGTAGAGACAGGCTGGTTTTGCTCTTGCTCAGGCTGGTTTCAAACTCCTGACCTGGAGCAATCCTCCCGCCTAGGCCTCCCAGAGTGCTAGGATTACAAGCGTGAGCCACCGGGCTCAGCCAAGAAGTACATTCTTAATTAGGGTGCCAACATCATGATATCTGAATTTACTTTAAGTAAACCTCAGGGGGAGAAAAGATAAAATAAAATAAATATGACAAAAGGTTAATAATGGTTAAGTTTTAGTGATAGATACATGGAGTTTCCTCATACCAATTTCTTGTTTTTCTATTTGCTGGAAATTCCCATTACAAAAAGGAAAAAGGAAGTATCCAAAATACCATTCAACCAAAGAAAGTTGAACAATGGCAAAAGTTAAAAGCTTTCTAGAAGTCTAGAGAAAAAAAAGATCTCTTGGCCTGAGGCGGGCAAAGGATACTTCATGGAGAAGGTGGGACTTGGATGGACGGAACTGAAGTGTGCGTGGGTAGAGTCAGGGGCTGGAAACCGGAGAAGAAGGAAGCCAGAGGCCAGCTTAAAACACTCTCCTCCCGCTGTGGGCTGCAGGACGGGCGCTGGCGAATCCCACCCGCAGAAAAGCCAGACCTCGTTGCCTAATTTCATATTAAAAGCCCACCCTCTATTGGTCTATGCATGAACCCAGAGCCTGACCTCTCCCAGTACACCGAGGTACACTCTGGCCCGAATAATCAAAGCTAATTACAAACACAAAGGGATGTTCATTTGCAAAGAAATGACCCCCAGCTACTTGTTGCTCCAGTCCGAGGTCATCTCCGTCCAACCCAATTAGCACTTTCCCGAGAGATTCCTTTGACCCCGGCTCCCAGCACAATAGCGGGCTCTGCTTCCAACAGGGGCAAAACCACCCGGAAGCCTCTAAAAAAAAGCCAGAGGGCCATGTTTTCTCTCCAGCACAATGTTGCCCGTTTTTTACCCACCCCTTATCCCTTAGGAACAAATTCAGTGAGTTTACATCAAACAAAACAACAGCCAAATGGATGATGTTGCCATTTATACGCTCTGACTAATGCAGCTCCTGATTTCCCTTCCAAATTAAATGCATTTCGCTTAGTACATTTTCAACAGACGTTACTCATCTGCTCGATTAATGAGTTTGCTGTGAAAGCATACTTTGGTAGCAATTTGAAACAAAAGCACCTTAACGTGACTGAGGCTCTGCTTCCCCTTCTCTCTTCATCTTAGCCTCTCATCGTCCCTCTCCCTCCCCAGGGCAAATGCACTGCGGATGGGAGGATGGGAAAGCTGGAGCCAGCAGAGGGTTCTCTTCTGTGTCACTACACTACATTAGGAATAAAACCTTCCACTTAAACACTTAAATGAAAACATCGAGAAACTAATTTACTATTTGCAATCACATGATTTAAGCCGAAGCTGCCTTAATTTCCTTCCCATTTTGCTTCATATTCAATGTGAGCGCACCCTAGATTGGTCTATGAAAAGGCTGTCTTCAAATCACAACACTTAAGACCTCTTTCATTTTCTTTTTGATTAAATAATTGAAATTCCTGTCAGGGCCTGCACTTTACTGACGCACAGATTCGGTGTGTGTGGATAAAGACCACTTTTTGTTTGCTGCCCGGGTCTTAAAAGCCAGTGGGGCTTTGCTTCATGGAAGGGCTGATCAAAATGGACCCGCACTATTCACCCATTGCGCAGAAATTTCCTGCAGCCATTAAGTGATTGTTGGAGACAAATTACAGAAAGGACGTCCCCTTGTTTAGCCATCCTTGTTCACCTAGAGGCTTCTGTTTACTGAAAAGAGCTCAGCTACTCTGATGCCAACTTTTCCATTTTGGAAAACAAAACCAGCACCCCACATGTAAATACACACACAGACACACAAATACCTAAAAGAACTAATAAATCACAGAAAACTTCATTTGTTGCAACCACTAGTACAAAACCTGAGATTATTTACACCCCATGACGGCCATGGTAAGAAAACCGCAGAATATCATGGTCCAGCATGTGCACGGGCCTCTGGGCTCCCTGTGGTTAAAGTACATGATTCTAAAGGAAGGAAGGAGAGAGCCTCACTTACAAGAGAAGCTATGGGAGTCTGAGGCTGGTGGATCGCTCAAGGTCAGGACTTGGAAAGTAGCCTGAGCGAGAGCGAGACCCCCGTCTTTACTAAGAATACAAAGAAATTAATTGGCCAGCTAAAAAATATATAGAAAAAATTAGCCGGGCATGGTGGCACATGCCTGTAGCCCCAGCTACTTGGGAGGCTGAGGCAGAAAGATCTCTTGAGCCCAGGAGTTTGAGGTTGACGTCATGGCACTCTAGCCAGGGCAACAGAGTGAGACTCTGTCTCAAAAAAAAAAATAAAATAAAAGAGAAGCTAAACCTCCCCTTCTCCAGGCCCATCATCGGATGAGCAGGACTGAATTGGATAGCAGCAGGTATTTATGTGGCTCTGCCCTTTGACACTGGTCTCTAACACATGTATAGTCTTAGAACATGTGTCTGTGTTTAAACACAAATCATGAGTCCTCTTTAATAAGGCTGATCATCAGACACACCAGATGTACAACCCAACTCTACCTAGCTGTGTGCTCTTGGCCAAATTATTTGTGACCTCTCAGAGCCTCAATCTCATCTGTAAAATGGGGGCATAAGTAAATGGCCCCTACCTCCTCACAGAATGGTTGGAAGCTTTGAATGGAACAATGCAGGGAAAGTAGTTAGGACAGAGTCTGGCATATGGTAGGTGCTTCATAAAAAATAATACATATGCCAGGTGTGGTGGCTCACACCTGTAATCCTAGCACTCTGGGAGGCTGAGGTGGGTGGATCGTTTGAGCTCAGGAGTTAGAGACCAGCCTCAGCAAGAGCGAGACCCCGTCTCTACTAAAAACAGAAAGAAATTAATTGGCCAACTAAAAACATATAGAAAAAATTAGCCGAGCATGGTGGCGCATGCCTGTAGTCCCAGCTATCTGGGAGGCTGAGGCAGGAGGATTGCTTGAGCCCAGGAGTTGGAGGTTGCTGTGAGCTAGGCTGACACCACGGCACTGTAGCCCGGACAACAGAGGGAGACTGTCTCAAAATAAAAATAATAATAATAATAATAATAATAATACATAAATATATAAATAATATATAAAATAATATATACATATAAAATATATTATATGTAAATATACATAAATATATACTTGTATATAACATATAAAACTATATAATGTACATGCACACACATACTCACATAATTTTATAGCAAAAAAGGATCATAAAGGATATCTGGCCCAGCCTCCACCCAAAGTAGGCCTCCCATCTAAAACATCTAAGACAGTTCAATGTCTTCCTCATAGAAGCCACAACTCACTTCCACGTGACCCCTACTACTGACCTCTACTACCTCTACTACTCAGATCTCTGGACTCATATAGAAGAAAATTGCCACAAAGAAGCCCTTCCAATATTTAAAAAGAAAAAAAAAAAGGTCCTACTATCATATCTGAGTATTCTTTTTCTCAAAAATAAATATCCCAGAAGGGCTGGGCGTGGTGGCTCATGCCTGTAATCCTAGCACTCTGGGAGGCCGAGGCGGTTGGATCTCTCGAGGTCAGGAGTTCAAAACCAGCCTGAACAAGAGCGAGACCCCGTCTCTACTGTAAATAGAAAGAAATTAATTGGCCAAGTAAAATTATATACAAAAAAATAAAATTAGCCGGGCATGGTGGCACATGCCTGTAGTCCCAGCTACTCGGGAGGCTGAGGCAGGAGTATCTCTTGAGCCCAGGAGTTTGAGGCTGCTGTGAGCTAGGCTGACACCACGGCACTCATTCTAACATGGGCAACAAAGTGAGACTCTGTCTCAAAAAAAAAAAAATATCCCAGAAGCTTCAGCTGTTCCTCCTAACACATTGTTTTAGTCCTCTTACTGTTACAGATCTCTGAACTTTAAAAGAGTATATGCCGGCCGGGCGCGGTGGCTCACACCTGTAATCCCAGCTCTCTGGGAGGCCGAGGCGGGTGGATTGCTCGAGGTCAGGAGTTCGAAACCAGCCTGAGCAAGAGCGAGACCCCGTCTCTACTATAAATAGAAAGAAATTAATTGGCCAACTAATATATATAGAAAAAATTAGCCGGGTATGGTGGCGCATGCCTGTAGTCCCAGCTACTTGGGAGGCTGAGGCAGAAGGATTGCTTGAGCCAGGAGTTTGAGGTTGCTGTGAGCTAGGCTGACGCCACGGCACTCACTCTAGCCTGGGCAACAAAGTGAGACTCTGTCTCAAAAAAAAAGAGTATATGCCTGTGTTGAACATAACATTCCAAGTGTGGTCTGAGTAATGCTGGATGGAAACACATATTGTATTCATTAATTGACTAATCAAACCAATATGTAGTAACAGAAACTATGCTGGCCACATACATGGCATACATATTAAGCAACATAATAAATACCGTCTATAAAAAATTACCTCCTGATTGTGCATGTTGAAGATTATCCATGGCAAAGCACGAATTCCAAGGCAGGTGCTCCCATCCCAACCTTCCTTCCTGGGATTCTTCATTTTGTTTTTAGTTTTTATGGGCTCAGGCAATAGGAGTTTATTTGTAGCCTTAGCTTAAAGAATAAAAAAAGTCACTTCCCTCAAAAAGTCACTTCACATTTCTCAGTGGCAAACAGAAAGATCTCGGTTCTAGCCACTGTTCCATACTGTCGCCTAGCCGCCCTTCTTCTTGGTGATGGCACTGGTGAGTGGCTGAGAAAGAATTCCATGGTTGATGAAGAAAAGTAAATGAGCTATCAAGGTCGGGACTGTGAATGTGTGAGTTGGAAAGAGCACGTTTGTGAACAGGCGCTTAGATGGAGGAGACCAAGAGTCCGTGCAGGGCTGGCAGGAAGACGAGGAGCACTCCCTAACTCAGCCACCAGGAATGAATGACGCGGACACTGCTCCACTTGGAGGCCAAGCGAGGGACATGATGCTTTTTAAAGATTCTAGCCAGCCAGATTCCCTTTCCCTAAAGCAAAACTAACCGACCATATTCACATAGAGGAGGAAAAGCTGGGTATTTATTTCCCAACTGTTAGGGTAGGACAAGGATCCTGGCCTTCTGGTGCCTGCACTGGGGATTTTGGTGGCCCCAGGGAGCTAACAGAACCATCTTCCAGCCTCAGACTTTCACCTCCTACCCTGCTCCTCCCACTTTACTCTTAACTCTTCATTGTGTTCTCCCCCAGGTTTGTCAGTGTTTGAACATTTATTTCCATTTCTAAGCCTGCTAGACAGCTCAGGAGGTAAGAGATATTAGTCATGCAAACCTGTTACCCTAAACTCCCAGGAGCACCTGCTTTGGGCAAAATGGGAAGGAGTGATTTTTGCAGAGCTAGAACCTAAATAATCAAGGGGAAAAAATAAACATTGTTGTTCTTATAGAGGCCATGGAAAATATGCTTCTTGCCTTTTCTATTCTGAACAGAGATGATTCTCTGCCTTGTCCAATGAATAAATCCATAGATTGAAGCAGAAGAGTTGGGGTTTGGTCCTCAAGCCCTTTCTGCCTTCCCAGGTGACCTCTCACTGGGGCTCAGTTTCCCTATGTGTGAAATGAACTTAGCCTTCCAGGACTGCTAATGAACTACAATGACTGACAGATAAAACTCTGCTTGGGATGTATTGGAGCATTTCCAGGCGTATTAGGGAAGTATAGAAAATGCAGGCAAAGGCCAGGCATGAGTTTGATGTTACTGTGAGCTATGGTTGTGCAACTGCACTCCAGCCTGGGCAACAGGGTGAGACTCTGAAAAAGAAGGAAGGAAGGGGCCGGGCGCTGTGGCTCATGCCTGTAATCCTAGCTCTTGGGAGGCCAAGGTGGGCGGATTGCTCAAGGTCAGGAGTTCGAAACCAGCCTGAGCAAGAGCGAGACCCCGTCTCTACTATAAATAGAAAGAAATTAATTGGCCAACTGATATATATATAAAAAATTAGCCGGGCATGGTGGCGCATGCCTGTAGTCCCAGCTACCCGGGAGGCTGAGGCAGAAGGATCACTCGAGCCCAGGAGTTTGAGGTTGCTGTGAGCTAGGCTGACGCCACGGCACTCACTCTAGCCTGGGCAACAAAGCGAGACTCTGTCTCAAAAAAAAAAAAAAAAAAGAAGGAAGGAAGGAAGGAAGGAAGGAAGGAAGGAAGGAAGGAAGGAAGGAAGGAGGGAAGGAGGGAAGGAGGGAAGGAGGGAAGGAGGGAAGGAGGGAAGGAAGGAAGGAGGGAAGGAGGGAAGGAGGGAAGGAGGGAAGGAGGGAAGGAGGGAGGAAGGGAGGGAGGGAGGGAGGGAGGGAGGGAGGGGAGGGGAAGGAAGGAAGGAAGGAAGGAAGGAAGGAAGGAAGGAAGGAAGGAAGGAAGGAAGGAAGGAAGGAAGGAAGGAAGGAAGGAAGGAAGGAAGGAAAAAAACAGGCAAAGCAAGGTGCTGTGGAAAATGGCATTTTACTGGTTGAACCAAAGAGCCAGGAGTTGCACTCACAGACACCTGACTCAGACTGTCCACAGTGCACAATAAATATCACACTTTATTTCTCAGCTGAGCCATGAACTCTGGTCCCTAGGCGAATCCAAGTTGCATCTAAGTTTTGCTTGGATTTCCTTCCATCTGTGATAACATTAGTGTTCTGTCCCTGGAGGCAGACAAATGAGCTAGATCCAGAGTTCCTAAATGCTGGTCTACATATCAATGCTGACACATGGCAAGGTTTTTGTTAATTAAATGAGAACAGTATGGACATTGTAAGGAGTCTGTCAGAGTTCAGTTTATTTCACTTCAAGAACTGTCTTTTAGTCCGAGGTTATATCATTGGAATGTAAGCTCCAGGAGGGCCACTTTGATGTTCTTGTTCTCTGTTTGTTCACCAACATCTAGAAGAACACCTGTAAGGTGAATGAAGGAAAGAATTATTTCATTTCTACTTTTCTGGTATTAAAATATTCTTTCTTCAATGAAATGTTATTGATAGTAAGTAGCAGGGTTGGTTTTTAGAAATGTTTTTCCTGGCCAGGCGCGGTGGCTCTCGCCTATAATCCTAGCACTCTGGGAGGATTGCTCGAGGTCAGGAGTTCAAAACCAGCCTGAGCAAGAGCGAGACCCCGTCTCTACTATAAATAGAAAGAAATTAATTGGCCAACTAATATATATAGAAAAAATTAGCCGGGCATGGTGGCACATGCCTGTAGTCCCAGCTACTTGGGGGGCTGAGGCAGCAGGATTGCTTGAGCCCAGGAGTTTGAGGTTGCTGTGAACTAGGCTGACGCCACGGCACTCACTCTAGCCTTGGCAACAAAGCGAGACACTGTCTCAAAAAAAAAAAAAATGTTTTTCCTTGGACAAGTCAAAGTACATAATTATTTTTAAAAGTTTTGTTGATCTGTAATGTCTAAGTTTGGAAATGTCTGGACAGGATGATCCTTTAAAGACCATTCAATCTTAAGATCCATTAGATATGGAGTGAGAATGAGTTCAAAGCCTTTTAGTCAAATCATGGCAGAAATGTTTCTCCTCTGAGGCCTTGGAGGCAGAGAGCTGGGTTAAGAGACTGGAAAACGCAAATTAGCGATATAACCTTGGGCCAGTCACAAAAGCTTATTTTTCTTATGCAAAATGAGAATAACACTGCCTTAAAGGATTGTGGTGGCTTTAAATGAGAGCAATACGGGAAAGCTCATGGGGTCTGGAACCCTGTTAGTGTATGATGATATAGATCTTTTTTTGTCCTTTAGTAATTGACAGACTTGTACCATTTGTGTTTTTCCAGCATTGTGAAAAAAGAGCCTTGGAAATTGTCCCAGTGGCCTGGCTGCCTGAAGATTTTCTCACCCTTCTCTAGGAAAGATGTTCCTCCTTCGAAGCTAACACCTGGATCCAAGAATCCCTTTAAAGACAGCAAGACAAACTTCGCTCTTAAATTGCCAGGACGAGGGGAAACTGATTGCTTGAGCCCAGGAGTTTGAGGTTGCTGTGAGCTAGGCTGACGCCACGGCACTCACTCTAGCCCAAGCAACAGAGTGAGACTCTGTCTCAAAAAAAAAAAAAAAAAAAAAATGTTTTTCCTTGGACAAGTCAAAGTATATAATTATTTTTAAAAGTTTTGCAATTCCTTATGCAATGAATTGAGAAAATAAGTGCATCTCTTTCTTAATGCTAAATGTATTTCATTTGAAAGATTGGTCTTTATTACATGTCCATGGTATTAAAGTGTTTTATTCTGCTATTAAATGACAGGATAGTAGAGGATAGTTGTTTGTTTTTAAAGTCTGGAATTAACAAAATTTAAAGCACCGCCATCTCCCCCCGCCCTAAAAAAAAAGCAGAATCTACACTACTGTTTCAAACTGAGCTAAGACAACTTGGTTATGTACGATTACTAGACCTTTTTTGATAGATATTGGTAACCTCTAATATTTAAGATGAAAGAAGGATCTAGGTTTCTTCCCCCACACCTTTACCATCAGATCATCAATTACAGCGAAAAAAGCACAGACTATAATTCAGCCACACACACAAACACTAGCAGTCAGATGTAAAAGCAGTAATACAGCCAGTTCTGCAAACTCAATGACGTTGAAGCTCCCTGTGTTTTTCCAGAGTTTCTTCGCACTATTGACATTTGGGGCTTGGCTGTGGGGGCCGCCTTTTGTGTTTTATTAATAGGATGGTCAGCAGCATCTCTGGCTTCTACCACTAGATGCCGGTGACATCCACACACATACATACGTACATATAATTGTGACAAACAAAACTGTCTTGAGACATTGCAAATGTCCCCTAGAAGGGTTGGAGTAGAGACAAAATTGTCCCCAGTTGAGAACTACTCACTCCAATTAGCATCCTCCATGCAAGGTTCACTCACAGTGGATCAGATCATTTCTTTTTTCTTTTGGGCTTTTTGTTTGTTTGTTTGTTTGCTTATTTTGAGACAGAGTCAGGCTCTCGTTCTGTCGCCCAGTGATCACAGCTCACTGCAGCCTCAATCTCCTGGGTTCAAATGATCTCCTCTCTCAGCCTCCTGAGTAGCTTGGACTATAAGCATGCACCACCACACCTGGTTCACTTTTTTACTTTTTATTTTTTGTAGGGATGGGATCTCGCTATGTTGCCCAGGCTACAATTCATTTCTTAGTCAGAGCCAAGCAACCAAATCCTGTATAAGCTTCCCGTTAATAAAACAGGACCAGGCAAAATTCTAGGCCTAGGGCACTATTCCAAAGGGTATAGGCTACAAGCCATGTGTAAAGCACACTCCCTGTTCATTCATGAAAGTACCTAGTCAATATTTCTAACCAATTCATACATCTTGAATATCACTCATTTCACCAGTAAAAAAATAATTTCTAACACTAGTTGTGCACATTAACAAAACTCTGGTGTTAATGGGAAATAAAGGTCATTAAAGTGCCTGTACTAGCCACTTAAGGGTATGGACTTTTGATTAGAGATATTCAAAGGCTAACTACTAACCTACCCTGAAGTGTGAGAAATAGACCACACTCTTCATAGAAAAGTAATTTTAAATAAAAGCAATATAGTAGTTCAATATAACAGCTATTTAGATATCAAAAATCTTTATGCTCTTGTTATTCTTATTTTAGAGATGTTATTGATCTATGAAATCCTGAAGGCTGAAAACCACTGCCCTGCATCAGGTTGCTTCTTTGTAAAAGGCTGTTCAGGTAGGAATGAATCTCTGCAAAGGGACTCTGGCTCTCAGGCTGATCCTACATGTGATTTGTAGCCAAATTTTAATAAAAACCAAGGTCCCCAGCCACTTTTCCCAACTGATGGTGAGGCTGGTTTAGAACAGAAGTCGGCCTGGAGTCCATCTTGGGGTTGAATTGCATCATTGCCAACCAGAGTTTGTTTCTCAGTGAGTTTGTGTGTATAAGAATGCACAAGTTGCAATTAATTCCCAGCGAAGTCACTTCTCAAGTTAATTAGAAATGCAAAGTGTGAGTCTAAATGTTATGAGATTATAAAATGGCTTAATAATGGGAACAATGAGATTGAAGCATATGCATTCTGGCCATGTAAATATTTCATAACAGTGCCAATCTGATTTCATTTGCCTAATCATGCCATTGATATGCAGCCACCGGCCTGCAAATAGAAAGGCTGAATTGCAGCAGATCACCCTTCTAATGTCATAATTATTAATATTGGAGGGAAATGGAGCTGCTACACTCCAATGGAAGCTTCTAGGCCTTTTGAATTGAGATGGGGATGGCACTGCTGGGGAAAGAGGGGGAGGGTGATATACCAGCCCCTCCAGCCCCATTCTGCTTGTTGGCCAGAAGTATTTAGGTAATTAGGCAGCTCAACAAATTAAAGTGATGAGAATGCTGGAGAGAAGAGTTGCAGGGCATCAATTCCCCAGCCCTCAATCAAAATCTTAATGAAACACACACACACACACACACACACACACACACACACAACTTGAGAAAAAGAAAAAGAAGAGATGCTTTGTAACAATGAAGGATTCTATGCATGAGAGTTCAGATCTTGCTGAATGGATCCTTTGCTCCCAGCAGGGCAACAACACCCTCACCCCCTCGGCTTCCTCTATTTGGTCAATATGTTCTTATATAGTATTTTGCACACACATTCCTTTTACCTGCATAGAATCTGACTTTCCCATTCGCGTTTGAGAACTGCTTTCCCCACCTTTCCAATTGTACAGTTTTGGAATATTTCTCCTCTCATTAACTCACATTAACTTATTTCCCCATTGTGTCTTGTCTTTCCACTTTTTTGTTTGTTTGCTCTGTTGCCCAAGCTGAAGTGCAGTGGCCCCATCATAGCTCACTGTAACCTCAAATTCCTGGGCTCAAGCGATCCCCCCACCTCTGCCTCCCAAGAAGCTGGTACTACAGGCGTGTGCCACCACACCGGCTAATTTCTTTATTTTTATTTTTTGTAGAGATAGGATCTCACTATGTGTCTCAGGCTGGTCTCAAACTCCTGGCCTCAAGCAATTGTCTCGTGTTGGCTTCCCAAAGTGATTGCAGGCATGAGCCTGTCTCTCCACTTTGAGTGTCAGCGATGTCTAGTAGGGATACTCTCTGTATCTTTCACCTTGTTTAGTAGGCTACCATAAATATGTTGGCTTGACTGATTCCATTGATGAAGGCATGAACCCTTCTAGGTAGCTTGGTGAAGGAAAGGCTGCTAGACAGAAATAGGATGTGGGTTTGAGTCCTGGCCCTGAACTTAGCTGTGTAACCTTGGGCAACTCACCCAACCTGTTCAGGTCTTATTTTTTCCATTTGCATATTGGGATCACTTGCCTTTCTCACAGTTTTTTTTGCAGAGGATTTAAAAAAAAAAAAAAAGAATGTGATCATCACTATTCAGTTACACTCCATCTTGTTTTTAAAAGGATGTGGGCCAGGCGCAGTAGCTCACGCCTGTAATCCTAGCACTCTGGGAGGCCATGGCAGGAGGATTGCTCAAGGTCAGGAGTTTGAAACCAGCCTGAGCAAGAGCGAGACCTCATCTCTACTAAAAAAGAAAGAAATTAATTGGCCAACTAAAGAAAAAAATTAGCCGGGCAAGGTGGCACATGCCTGTAGGCCCAGCTACTCGGGAGGCTGAGGCAGGAGGATCACTTGAGCCCAGGAGTTTGAGATTGCTGTGAGCTAGGCTGACGCCACGGCACTCACTCTAGCCTGGGCAACAAAGTGAGACTCTGTCTCAAAAACAATAAAAAATAAAAAGGATCTGGAGCAACCAAAAAGCACTTAATAAAATGGCAAATGCTATGCAAATATTTAAAATGCACCTTTTCAGCCTTAAGTTTCTCTGCTTCCAAGTAGCCTCTTCCTAGCCAAATGGCATTACTTAGAAAGAAATGCTAGTAGGGTTTTTTTTTTAAAGAATAAGTTTTGTATCCAGAACTTCTTGTCTATCAGATTCATAGATATTGGCATAGGATTATATTAAATCTAGGCAGTAAAGTTCTATATGCTTTTAAAGAATTGACTGAGAGGCCAGGCATAGTGGCTCACACCTATAATCCTAGCACTTTGGGAGGCTGAGGCCGGAGGATTTCTTGAGGCTGGGAGTTAAAGACCAGCCTGAGCAAAAGTGAGACTTCATCTCTATAAGAAATAGAAAAAAATTAGCTGAGTGCAGTGGTGTGTGTCTACAGTCCCAGCTACTGGGAAGACTGAGGCAGGAGGATGGGTTGAGCCCAGGAGTTTGGGGTTGCAGTGAGCTATGATGACATCATTGCACTCCAGCCCAGGCGACACAGTGAGACCTTGTCTCAAAAAAAAAAAAAAAGAAAAAAAATTGACTGAGCAAATTATTTAACTTCTCTAAACTTCAATATCCTCATCTATAAAATAGGGATTAGTGTAAAAATTGAGATAACATATATAAAACATTTAGTATAGTACTCGGCTCATAGAAAGCTCTCTCTATATGTCACCTATTAGTTCGATTATTGCTTTTATTTTATTATTAATATATTATATAATAAATAATACTATTATGTTATTGCTAATTTTTAATTCATTACTATTTGTTACGGAATGAGAAATTGAGTTGTAAAGGTAACTGCAGGAAGCCCAGGAAGCTAGAGATACTGTCACAAGTGAAGCTCTTGATTACCTTCTTGCTGTCAGGCTGTATATAGAACTATAGATTATTACATATCCACAGCCTCCAGAACTGTGAAACGTGTACTGTAAAAATAATACTCGCTAAAACTTACATGGCACTAAATATTTGCCAGGCACTACCCTAAGCATCTTACATATAACTCATTTAATTCCTATAGCAGCTCTAATGAAGTGGGCTCTATCCTTATCCCCATCTTGCAGATGAAGACACTGAGGCAGAGGCCTGCATGGAACTTGTCCCAGGCTATACAGCCAATAAATAGTAGAACTGGAATAAAAATCACATAATCTGGCTTTGGAATCCATCCATGCCCTTACGGTGTGGTTGGATTACACTCTGCTCCTTCCTTACTATGAAGAAATTCACAGGAAAGAAGAAATTCTGGGTCCACTCCCATCGTTCCTCCTGCTTGGAGCTAAGAGCCAGAAGGGTTTTGCTGATCAGCATGGTATAGTCAAATATTTTTTATTTTAAAAGCCTTTAGGCAAAACGTGTACTCTACAGGTTACAGTAGCCCGCACCACTCACTATCGGATTATACCTCTGTTATTTGTTTATTTTATCTGCCTGGCCCCCGAGGACATTTGAAAGTGCAACACTGAGCTCGAAGAAACAGAAGAATCGGGAATCTGGCATTTGGATTTGAACTCAAGCAGTTTTACTCTAATGAGGAAGGTGTTGGGCTTTGCCAGTAGGGTTAAAATGAGAAGAAGCTGCTACTTGGAAGGGAGATTTCTTCTTTTCAGCCTTCATCCAAGGCCAGAACTCTGAGGCTGGGGAGGCTGGCAAAGGGGGAGGAGAGGCCTTGCACACTTTATTCAGGAGTCTGGGCTTTGGGTCCCTGGCAGTTGGCCACTAATGGCAGGTATTAACTTGCCTCTGCTTATCTCAATCTTTCACAAAATCTTGTTTTGGCTCTCCGGAAGCCTGCTTCTCTTTCCTCTGCATCTTCCACTCTGCAGCCAAGTCAGGTCTGCAGCAGGCAACAGTCCCTCCCCGTGTGCATCACGGCCGTCTAGCCGATAACGGGGAGATCAAAAAGACGGAGGCTTGCAGGTTTCTTAGCAGGAGTTTCTTCCTCAGCACCAGCCACAGCTGGACGTGAGTCTTTGCTCCAATGTTGAGGCTTAGATCTTAGCTCCCTGAGAACAGCCAAGCGGCCTGCGACGGCATGAAGTGAAACATGGTAGCCCAAACCTTGATTTCCTGCCTATCTAATTGTGTCACCTTGGGCAAGTCCTTATCTCTTACTGCCTCTATTATCCTCATTTATAAATGGGATCTATTAATAGTAATAGCCCCTAATGTGTGGAGTCGTTGTGATGATTAATTCTGTTAATCCTACAACGCATTTAGAATAGTACAGGGTGCATACGAGCTCAAGAAAGATTCATTTTGTTGTTTTTCTTTTTCTTTTCTTTTTTTTTTTTTTTTTTGAGACAGAGTCTTACTCTGTCTCCCTGGGTATGATGAGTGCAGTAGCCTCATCATAGCTCACTGCAACCTCCAACTCCTGGGCAGATCCTCCTGCCTCAGCCTCCTGAGTAGCTGGGACTATAGGCATGTGCCACTGCACCTGGCTAATTTTTCTATTTGTTATTAGAGACAGAGTCTTGCTCTTGCTCAGGCTGGTCTTGAACTCCTGACCTAGAGCGATCCTCCCACCTCGGCCTCCCAGAGTGCTAGGATTACTGGCATGAGCCACTGCACTGGTCCATTTTGTTGTTTCTCGTTCCCTGTAAACCATCCACTCTGTCCAGGTAGTTCCTCCGTCGCTGACCTCTGATTGCTTGGGCCAGTGGCCCTCTCTCTTGATTGCCTTCCTCTAGGCTAAAGACAAAGGAAGACAAAGCCCCCTCCCTCTTACCCTTACTCTTCTCTCTTGGGGCTCTGAAGAACAATTGATAACAGCACAGGTTGGACTCAATTAGGACAAGATCCCAAAGCAGATGCTGCTTATGTGCAGAAGATGGAGCAAAAGAATTGGCTCCAGAAGGCGTGGGACCTGCTCGTAGAGGATGCTAATTGGTTTCTTGCTGGCAATTTTTCACCCCTAAGTGAACAAGAAAGAGGGCATCTCTCAGGCTCATCTGCCTTGCAGGTGATAGGTCAAATGAATATCTGAGTCCAGGGAGAGTGGAGATTGCCCTTTTTTTTCCTTTCCAAGGGGAATATAATCTCATTTGTGTCAGGCAAAGATTTAATTCCTGGCAGGTTTGCAGAGCTCGAAGAGGATAAAGGTCACCTCCAAAACTGCGTGTGGGCTCTGCCTCTTGCACACTCTCAGGAAGTCCAAGGTAGTTCGTGGAGATTTAGTGGTCATTTTGCTCACCAAGGTGTTTGGGAAGATGAATGAGGATGAAACACTGGCCATGGAAACTGTGAAAAGAGCTTGGTTTTCAGTGGGAGAAGATCGGGTTGAACAGTAGAAAAGGTATCTGTAAGAATCACTCCTGGCCGGGCACGGTGGCTCACGCCTGTAATCCTAGCACTCTGGGAGGCCGAGGCGGGCGGATTGCTCCAGGTCAGGAGTTCAAAACCAGCCTGAGCAAGAGTGAGACCCCTGTCTCTACTATAAATAGAAAGAAATTAATTGGCCAACTAATATATATATATATAAAAATTAGCCGGGCATGGTGGCGCATGCCTGTAGTCCCAGCTACTCTGGAGGCTGAGGCAGCAGGATTGCTTGAGCCCAGGAGTTTGAGGTTGCTGTGAGCCAGGCTGACGTCACGGCACTCACTCTGGCCTGGGCAACAAAACAAGACTCAGTCTCAAAAAAAAAAAAAAAAAAAAAAAAAAGAATCACTCCCCTTTAGGACTCTTTCTGCCCCTTGTGGGTACATCTACTATTGCAGCGTCATGCTGGACTGCATGAACCCGGCTACGTGAGCGTGTCCTTGCAGAGAGGGGCTTTGCCACATACATAACATTAGCAAACCCTTACCAATCACTTACTACATGCCAGACACTGTTCTATTTGCTTTGTCTATATTAACTCATTTAATCCGCACAGCAATCCTGTAAGATAGGTGCAATGATTAGTCCCATTTTATGGCTGAAGAAATTGAAAGGCAGAGGTCACACAGAGATTGAAGTAGGAAGCCTGACGGGGTCCTGCACCTCTGTTCTTGTAGCTCCAACCCCTAACACAGTATGTGCTTAATGCATTTTATTGAACTAAGTGCAAAAAATGTGGCGATGCCGATGCTGTGAGCATATAATACTAAGTGCTCCACAAACATTTGCTAAAGAAATGACCGGCCAGCGGCTCTGCCAAGAAGACGACTACTTTAAAGCTGCGATCCTTCAATAGAAGCTGCCACCCACCTGGGGGCAACTCTCGGAAGAGGAAGGAAACCATCAGGGGAGCAGCCTCCCCCACTTGTCACTGCAGAGCCATCTCTGAACTGTGACTTGGCTCCCTCACTTGGGCTTTTAAGTCTGCTCTGACATCATCCCTGCTTCCCAATCTTATTGTTACCACCTCAATTAACGACTGGTTATCTCAACTGAGGAGTTAATGACACCGGTCCCATCTCCCTGAACTCCAAGCCACCCTATACACTGCTGCTAAATTGATTTTGCTCAAACACAGTTCCAATCAAGCAAAAATTTTTGAATTATGCAGTACTTTCCAAATTCAAAGTCCTCAGGCCGGCATACTGGGCCTTCCATGCTAGCATGCCGTGCAGCTTCAATCCCCTCTCTCCCTGTGATGCGTGCACCCTGACCATACCCCCTTCCCGAACACACCTTTGCACACTCCCATCTTGTCTCAGGGTTTTTCAATCTAGCGTCCCTGGCTCTAGGCATCTCTGGTGGAAGAGTATAATAGGAGGAACACCCTTAAAGTCAGACAGATCTAGGATTTAAACCTCTGCCCTGTCACTTAGAGTTGCAAGAACTTGGGCAAGTTATTCAATCTCTCTGAGTCTTAGTTTCCTCATCAGTAAAAGCAAAGTAACCACACCTACCATGCGGGACTGTTGAGAGATTAGAAATAATTCATTTGGTTGATTCGACAAGCATTTGTTGAGCACCTATTATGTGGCAGGCTATCTGTAGGCCCCAGAGATGCAGCAATGGACAGAACACGGAGCTGGCCTTCCAGTGAAGGTGGAGGGGAGACTGAAGCAAATCAGCAAGGATTTATAAAGTGCCCAGTGCATGTCCAGCACGTAGTTATCTCTCAATGAGTAATTTTTTTCAAATATTACAAAAAGCCTAATAACAGATGTATTTTATCTACCCGAGATAGTGCTAAACAGAAAAGTCTAGTTTCTTTGGTTTCAACTGGAAAACTCAGAAAGTTCCTTGAGAGAAGATTTATCAATATATTTATTTATCAATATATTATATTAATATATATAAATATATATGTTTATTTATCAATATATTATTAACGTATTTCAAACACTGGGCACTGGACCATACAGATAGCAAGTACTAAATACCTGTTTGTCAAATGAATATTGGCTAACGTATGATGGTCAGGAACTTTGATCAACAGTTTTGTTGTCTTTCATTATAAATAGGAAGATGGGTGTGGTGGCTCATGCCTGTAATCCCAGCACTTTGGGAAGCTGAGGTGGGAGTATAGCTGGAGGCCAGGAGTTCAAGACCAGCTTGGGCAACATAGTGAGACCCAGTCTCTAAAAAAAATTTTAAAATTAGCCAGGCATAGTGGCACATGCCTGTAGTCCCAGCTACTCAGGAGACTGAGCCAAGAGGATCACTTCAGCCCAAGAGTTGGAGGGTGCAGTAAGCTGTGATCATGCCACTGTACTCTAGTCTGGGTGACAGAGCAAGACCCTGTCTCAAAAAAAAAAAAAAAAAAAAAAAATATATATATATATATATATATATATATATATTCGTGCGTGTATGTGTGTGTGTATAAATAGATTACTTAATAAATCTACTTCAATAGGCAAAATCTTTCAAATGTGGGGTGGTTGCAAAACAGATAAGATTAGGTCTTTTTAACTATAGCTCCTAGAAAGTCCTTCTTGGCCGTCTTCACTTACTGATGTCCTCTCCTCCTGTCAAGACCCATGTCAAATTCTTCCACACCCATAATGTTTTTTCTGATTCCACCACCATATGTATGTCTCCCCTCGATGCATTACCAAAGCCCACTGCACCTCTTGTCAACATGTGAGCTTCAGAGTATAATCATTCGAGGGTTAGTTTTGCACCACCTCTATGCCACAGGCTCTTTGGGGTCCTACATAATTTCTGAACCACAAAGCAACTAGCAAAATTCTATGCCTTCGAAAGACAATCTGTAATTGTCGTGGCCTTTCCTCTTCCCTGTTCTCTTCTTCTGTCAGGCACCATGACCAGCTCAGTCCTTTCTCCGCCCCTCGCACCCAGGTCATGGCAGCCCTCCCCCCCCCCATATCTCTCTTCTTCTTCCAGAAACAGACTAACTGGACTACATGTAACCAGTCTTAGAGCTTCAACAAAGCTTCCATAAGCAGCTGCTTATGAAAAGTGACTGCAAAATAGTATGTGGGTCAGGATGTAGGCTCTGAGATCCCAATTTTAGCTTTACATTCATCTTTCACTATGATCTGGGCTGATTTATTTTACCTCCCTGGGCCCCTGCTTCTTCATCTGTAAAGTGAGGGAAATAATAGCACCTATTTCATAGGATTGTTGGAAGGATTAAAGGAGGTAATATATGTAAAAATCTTAGCATAGTGCCTGGTATGTTATAAGCATTTAAGAAATGTTAGCTTTAACTATAATTCAAGGCCATTGAAAAGGCTCCAAAACCCAAATGTTATTCACCACCTGCTGGCTGGTGCCTTACTCTACATAGTTAGAGTGTGGGCTTCGTTCAAGTTCTGCCCCCCTACTCACTAGCAGTGTAGCTTGGGGTAAGTCCCTTAACTTGAGACTTGATTTCCTCATCTTTTTTTTTGAGACAGAGCCTCACTTCTGTTGCCTGGGCTAGGGTGCCATGGCGTCAGCTTAGCTCACAGCAACCTCGAACTCCTGGGCTCAAGCCATTCTCCTGCCTCAGCCTCCTAAGTAGCTGGGACCACAGGCATGCACCAATTAATTTCTTTCTATTTATGGTAGAGATGGGGTCTCTTGCTCAAGCTGATTTCGAACTCCTGACCTTGAGTAATCCACCCACCTTGACCTCCAAGAGTGCGATTTCCTCATCTTTTTTTTTTTTTTTTTTGAGACAGAGTCTTGCTTTGTTGCCCAGGCTAGAGTGAGCGCCGTGTCCTGGGCTCAAGCGATCCTCCTGCCTCAGCCTCCCGAGTAGCTGGGACTACAGGTATGTGCCACCATGCCCAGCTAATTTTTTCTATTATATATTAGTTGACCAATTAATTTCTTTCTATTTATAGTAGAGACGGCGTCTCGCCCTTGCTCAGGCTGGTCTCGAACTCCTGACCTCGAGCACTCTGCCCACCTCGGCCTCCCAGAGTGCTAGGATTACAGGTGTGAGCCATGGCGCCCAGCCGTGATTTCCTCATCTTTAAAATAGGGATGATGCTGATAATATACCCCCTTTAAGGATATTGTGAGGATCAAATGCATGAATATGAAGGGATCAAAAGCCCCTGGCTGCCCAAAGTCCTGCTACACTGTAGGGAGCAAAGGCCTGTGTGGCTGCAAAGATTTGCTGAACAGTCACTGACAGAAGGCAGATTAATAGGAGGAAAAGGGTACACACTTATTTCAATGTGTATACTCAGGAGCCTTTAGAATGAAAACTCAAAGATACAGATGAAATTGTCCATTTTTATGCTTAGCTTCAACAAAGGATGGACAGCCGTGTAGAAATGTGATTGGACAAAAAGGGTATGATCTAGTGCTAATAGACTGAGTGGGGAAACCCAGCTAGTTCTGTGTGTCTAGAATCTTCCTGGCCTCTCTGAGCGGTATTCCTTCCTTCCGGGTGTGGGGCAGGGCCCTCTCTGGAATGGGGGTCTTACAGTAATACAAGGTAGGTCAGAGAATTACTTTTATGGCCGGCTTTTGGGAAAAGGGTTTCTGGCTGTTATGGCCCACCTTGGGGAAGAGGGATTCTAGTTTCTGTGGTTAGCTTCAGGGAGGAATGGGATTGAGGGGCAGGACAAGGAAAGGTCAGAGAACTGTTGCTACTGAGGCCTTCCTTCTGAGGTACTGTTTTCTGAGCCACACTAAATACATACAAATTGCTTAGGATGGTGCCTGCCACACAGTAAATGTCAATAAATGTTAGAATTAATATTAATTAGTATTAGTATTCAATTAGGGCCTGGCGTGGAGGCTCACGCCTGTAATCCTAGCACTCTGGGAGGCCGAGGTGGGCGGATTGCTCAAGGTCAGGAGTTCGAAACCAGCCTAAGCAACAGCGAGATACCCTCTCTACTACAAATAGAAAGAAATTAATTGGCCAACTAATATATATAGAAAAAATTAGCCAGGCATGGTGGCGCATGCCTGTAGTTCCAGCTACTTGGGAGGCTGAGGCAGGAGGATTGCTTGAGCCCAGGAGTCTGAGGTTGCTCTGAGCTAGGCTGATGCCATGGCACTCACTCTAGCCTGGGCAACAATGCAAGACTGTCTCAAAAAAAAAAAAGTATTAAATTAGCATTAATTTAGCTTCATCCCATTCCCAAAGGATTTTTCCTTTTGTTGACACCAGGGGAGAGTGAACCTATGGGTTGTGGTCTGCCATTTACCCCACAGTGACAGTGACTCTTCAATTCCACCCTATGAGGTAAGCAAGGCAGGAGTCTGAAAGCAAAGAGGATGAAGACATGACACCTGTCCTCCAGCAACATCCGATCTGCTCCGGTGGATCTGGTCCCTAATGGCTAATATTTATGCAGGAACTCGTAGTTTATAAAGCACTTTCTCATGTACCATTGTGTTCATCTTCACAACTCTGTAAGTAATTGGGGAAACAGGTTGGCTTAGTATAAGTGCCTCGTGTAGGTCACCCAACTGGTGAGTGGTTAGGCAAGGATTACAATGTGTGTCCTGTCCACACGGGCATTCTTACAGGCCCCCAGAGAATGGATTTTGATAGGCAGGAAGGAACCAAGGACCCGGGATTCCTGAGAGAGCACAGAAGGGAACTTGGAGATTGGAGGAAGGAGAGAGCCGAGTGTGAGTGACAAGTTCCTTCTCCTTCGTCCCGCCTGCAGTGGAAGGCAAGTGACTGTTTTCAGATCAGTGGCCTCCAGGGAGTAGCTGGGAGGTGGAGGGGACAGTGTTCCCCAGGGGCAGGTCTTATCTGCAGAAGTCCCCTTCTTTGATTACTGGCCTCCCCTCCTGCCTGTCTTCCCCCACCCCAGTTTCATCAAAGGGCAATTAAGCTCCTTTTACTCAACTGTCTGAGGAGGCTGCATTTGTCATTCAGGTCTTTTAATTTTAGGTCTGCATTCTCCTCCCTTTTTTAGTGACTAATGAGCCCTCCCCTAATTAGAGTTTTACAGTCACCTGTAATTAGGCCCATTTAGTGCTTCTGAATAGGATACTTTTAACCTATTTCGCCTTGTAATTAGGGGCATCCACCCAGGTGTGCCACACATACACACACGAAGCAGGTGAAGGTAGAGGGTGAGGGGCCAGGTCAAAGGCACATATGTAAATATGTACACACACACACACACACACACACAAGATTACATGCTTCTTGGCACACGCATGGGGATGTCTGTGAGTGCAGCAGGTGCACCATCGCCTTTGTGTGCATGCGCATCCTGGCGCTGTTGCAAAGACAGTGTCTGGCTGCACGTTCAAGCATCTGTGGAAAGAAGATGTGTGTCTAGCTGTGTGTGAATGTGTTAAGGGGAAGGAGTAGGACAGCAGAAAATGTATGAGCTGTTATTAGCTCCATCCAAGGAAGAAATTTATTTTTAACAGATAGTACATGCACAGGGCTCCAAATTCAAAGGTACAAAAAGCTATACAATAAAAAGAAGTCTCCCTCCTACCCCTGTCCCAAGCATCCAATTATCATCTCAAAAGGCAGTCTTTTCTTTTATATTATTTAAATTTAAATTTTGTAATTCTTTATATTTCTTTCTTTATTTTTTTTCTTCACATCACAAGAGGAATTAAAGGCTTAAATAAAAAGGCAATCTTTATTACCAGAGATGTTCTATGCCCGTAGAATATATATATATTTATAAATATCTTTTTCATAACAAAGTGATAACCAAATGTACACAATTGCTCTAAACCTTGCTCCTTTCATTTAAAAATATGTCCGTTATCTGTTATTTTATTTTATATATATTTTTGAGACAGAGTCTTACTCTTTTGCCCTAGCTAAAGTGCAGTGGCATCATCATAGCTCACTACACCCTCAATCTCCTGGGCTCATGCAACCCTCCTGTCTCAGCCTCCAGATTCGGCTGGGACTACAGGTACATGCCACCATGCCTGGCAATTTTTTTTTCTATTTTTAATAGAGAATGGGTCTCCCTCTTGCTCAGGCTGTTCTCGAACTCCTGACCTCAAGCAACTCTCCTACTTCATCTTTCCAAAGTGCTGAGATTATAGGCATGAGCCACCGCGCCCGGCCCTGTTGTCTGTTACTATTAACAATCTTGGTCAGTGTTCCAAATGCTTATATAGAGAACTTTTTTCTCTTTTTAATGACTGCATAGTGTTTTGTGTTCATACTAAGATTGCTTAATTAACAATACTCTTGTGAACTAAAAATGTTGTTTTTCATTTTAGAAAATACACTTTTCTCTCATTTACACCCTAAGGAAGCTTGGTTCACTCTTAAGCATTTTCAGAGCAACGCAGGCAAATCTAGACCCTGAAAATCCAAGGCAGGAACCCCAACTAGGGGTTGAGGCAGGAGGGCAGGGTAGTTGAGTAAAGGACCTGCCTCAGTGAGATTAGGCTGCCTACATGGTTTGAATTCTGGGATACCAGATATCAAAGGTGTCCCAAATTCTTCTACTTGGTTATAATGCCCTAGGGTGGCCAATCAATCTATAAACAGTTACTGAGCACTTACTGTATTCGTGATCTGAGCACTTACTGTATTCGTGATTGCTAAGTAACAGCTTACCCCAAAACTTAGTGGCTTACAACACTGATAATCAATGATTATCTCTCATGATTCGTGTGAGTCAGGAATTCTGAAGCAGCTTGGTTGTGTGTTCTTGGCTCAGGACTCCTCATGAGGTGGTGGTCAAGATGTCAGCAGGGCTGCAGTCATCCGAAGGCTTGCCGGGGACCGGAAGATCCACAATCGCAAGGTGGTTCATCACGAAGCTGGCAAGTGGGTGCTGGCTTGTAGCTGGATGCCTCAGTTCCTCTCCCTGTGGGACTCTCAACAGAGCTGCCTGAGTATCTGTATTAGCTTTGAATTGCTTCATAATAAATTACCACAAACTTAGTAGGTTAAAACAGCACCCATTGGTTATCTCACAGTTCTGTCAGTCGAAAAGTCCAGGCAGGCTCAACTGGGTTCTCTGCTTGGGTTCTTCCAAGACCAAAATCAAGGCATCAGCTGATCTGGGTTCTTACCCAGGGGCTCTGGGGCAGATTCTACTTCCAAACCCATTTAGGTCACTAGCAGCATTGTTCCTTGCAGTTATATAGGAGACTGAGCTCCCCATATTCTTTCCAGCTGTTACCCGAGGGCTGCTCTCAGCTTCTAGAGGCCCCTCTCAGGCTCAGTGGCGCCCTCTATTGTTAAATCAGCTACAATGCATCAAGCTTTGAATCCCTCTGACTTTCTCTTCTGCCACCAGCTTTAGAAAACTCGCACCTTCCAAAGGGTTCATAGGATTAGACTGAGCCCACTCAGATAATATACTTATTTGAAGGTCAACTGATTAGTAACCTTACTTACATCTGAAAAATCCCTCTTGTCATGCAATGTAAAATGACGATGAGAATACACTAGAAGGAAAAGATTACGGGGCCCAGCAGCATATGAGATTTCCAGTTGCTCCACACCTTCACTAACACTGGTATGTTCTGTCTTCTTCATTTTCATTATTGGCTGGCCATTGAACACCATTAATCAGTAAGCATTTATTGAATCCCACTACTGTGTGCAGAGTACAGTACCCCAAACCATGCTCTAACACAGAGTCGGCACTCAGGAAATATTTGCTGACGAATTTTCAAGATGGTGGAGATACGAAACTCAATTAGACGTGCATTCTGCCTTCAAGGAACTTAGAGATGTATATGTAGGGAAAGACTGATGATCACCACATAAATAACATGGTAGAAAAAGCAAGAATGACCCAAAACAGGGTATGTTAGAGTGCTAGAATAATTTAGAGGAAAGAGAAAATGTTTCTAATTTAGAGGAAGAAAATCAAGAGAGAATTCTTGGGGTAGGTGGCAGGTGAATGGGTTTTGTAAGAAGGAATTAGGATTTAGATATGCAAAAGTGATGGAGATCAGTGGCAGTGGCTAATATTCCAAGCAGATAGAAAGGCATGAGCAAATTACAGAGTATTCAAAAGACCTCAGACCATGAACAAATTAATAAAATTGGTATATGTATACCATGGAGTTCTACTCAGCCACAAAAAGAAATGGTGAACTAGCACCTCTTATATTTTCTGGAGCCTTTTCTACTAAGTGAAGTATCACAAGAATGGAAAAATAACCACCACATGTACGCACCATCAAATTGGTACTAACTGATCAACACTTATGTGGACACATGGAAGTAACATTTGTAGTGTGTCAGGCAGGTGGGAGGGGAGAGGAGGGGGTAGGTAAATTCACACCTAATGGGCGGTGCACCATGTCTGGGGGATGGGCAAGCTTGTAGCTCTGACTTGGCTGATGCAAAGGCAATATATGTAACCAAAGCGTTTGTACCCCCATAATATTCTGAAACAAACAAACAAACAAAAAGAACCTCAGACCTAGAAGAAATATCAGACATAAAGATTCTCTAGTCTAAGAACTGCAAACTAGTGGCTTTCTGAACATATTCAATACCCAGAGGTACTTTGTTTGGAATGCTCAATGTTTTCCAAAAGTTCAAATTAGGATTTATTTAGTAGAGCATGCACTTTCCAATGCTAGTTTAGTCACGACAATGTCTGTTGTCTTAAACCACTCTTCAGGCCCTTCATAGATGTATGGTATCCACATGGCATCTGAGGGATTTGTGTTTCAGACTATGGAGTTCAATCCCTTTGTTTTACACATAGAAAAATGAAAGTCCCCAAAAGCTGAATGACCCCTCAAGGAAGCAATGAGAGCTCGTGGTGGGGTTTCTCCCTGAATTCTAGCCTCTTGATGTCCTGTCTAAGCTTCTTTGGCAGAGAGGCTGAGAGACCAAGGGGCTTAGTCACTCTTACTGTGGAAGCAGGTAAACCCATCATGGCTGTCAGCAAATTTGTGTGTTTTTCCTTGGGAAAAGTTTTCATAAAAGAAAAGGAAGGAGCCCAAGATTTCTAGACAAAGAAGAGGATGGACGCTAAAATGTGCTTCCTTTTTTTTTTTCTTTTTTTTTTTTTGAGACAGAGTCTCGCTTTGTTGCCCAGGCTAGAGTGAGTGCCGTGGCATCAGCCTAGCTCACAGCAACCTTAATCTCCTGGGCTCAAGCAATCCTCCTGCCTCAGCCTCCCGAGTAGCTGAGACTACAGGTATGTGCCACCATGCCCGGCTAATTTTTTGTGTGTATATATATATATATATTTTTTTTTAGTTTGGTCAATTAATTTCTTTCTATTTTTGGGTAGAGATAGGGGCTCGCTCAGGCTGGCTTCGAACTCCTGACCTTGGGCGATCCGCCCGCCTCGGCCTCCCGGAGTGCTAGGATTACAGGCATGAGCCACCCCGCTCGGCCGCAAAACATTTCTTAACTAAATTAAATAGGCAACTAGGATATCCCTTCCCTTCTGAGGAATGCATTGCTTCCTGAAGTCTACCTAACCCAAGCAGTTGACTTTAAAAATGGGGCTGCAGTAGACTCTGAAGCGCCACCTGGTGGCCTCAGCACAAGCGAAAAGGAAAGGGGATTGCAGTTCAGATGCTTGGTCCAGGCGGGGTGATGGTTGGCATGGAAAACTCCTCAGGGACAAAGGCGGCGTTAAGGGCAAAAGGTTTTATGTGGCCTGGGGCAAAGCAGTGGGAAGTTCAGTGGAGGTGGGATGGATTGAAGCTCAGGACTTTTAAAACACTTGTGAGAATTTCTCCCCAGAGCACTAAAGAAACAGGTGATACAGAAACAGATGAGGACATTTGGTGAAAAAGTAGAGGAGGAGGAGGTGGGGTTCAACTTCCCTGCAGGCTCTGGAGTACTCAGCCTGGGGGTGCTTCTCCAATCCTTCTGGGTGACTGGGGGAGAGAAAGAAACAGGTCCATATACATGGTGTTTTTCAATATATTCTTACAATACTATTCACTTTTAAAAACATGCATTGAATTTATTACAAAGAGGTAGGAAAAAAAGAATTAAGTAACTTTGGACTATTATTTAACTATATACTTTAAAGGTAAACAGTACAAAATATTGTGCTCTGTTTAGTAAATCTGTTTTTCACTAGACTATAGCTTAGAAATCCTGAAACTGCTTTATGTGTAATCTAGGGTTAAGCAAGCAAATATATTGTGGACAATAAGCATCAGGTTAACATTTAGGGAAGTTAGGTAAAGAGGATATAGGAATTCTTTGTACTATTTTTGTACTAATTTTTATAAGTCATACATTAATTCAAAATAAAAATTTTTTAAAAACTAAGCAAGAATTATTAGTCACTTACTATGTATAAGGCTCATTACCAGAACATAATCTCTCAGAAAAAATGTAGCCTGCACATTAGAGAACTTTTAACAAAATAGCAAATTATTAATCAGAGAATTGTCTTTCTACTAGCTAGAAACCCAATAACTTTCTTCTCATATAATACATCTCATATATCTGTATCTTAAATATTTAGTTAACTGGTTTGTTCATTCACTGATTTTTTTTTAATTAAAGCACTGTGGACTATGCTTCATGCTGGGAACACAACAATGAATAAGCCAGACATAATCCCTACCTTCAATGAGCTAAAAGTCACATGGAGATATAAGTAAAGAGTCAATTACAATATAGTATAATAAGTGCTATGATGTGTTAAGCAATTTCAGGCAGCAAACATAGTAGTTAGCACAAACATTAGTGCCATATTATCTGAGTTCAAATCTAGGCTCCACAACAAGCTGTGCAACTTTGGGAAAGTTACTTAGCTTCTCTGTGCCTCAATTTTCTCAATTATACAATGAGAATCATCATAGTACCTGCATCATATGCTTGTTGTAAAAATTGAGTGAGTTGATTTTATAAAGTAGTACTTAGAATGGTGCCTGGCACACAGTAAGCAGTATAAAATAAACAGGCACACAGGGGTAGGGGGGTTTCTAACCCAAATGTGTGAAAAAGGAGAGTATTTAATAAAAAATGGCCGGGTGTGGTGGCTCACGCCTGTAATCCTAGCACTCTGGGAGGCCGAGGAGGGCGGATTGCTCAAGGTCAGGAGTTCAAAACCAGCCTGAGCGAGATCCCGTCTCTACCATAAAAATAGAAAGAAATTAATTGGCCAACTAATATATATATATATAAAAATCAGCTGGGCATGGTGGCTTGTGCCTGTAGTCCCAGCTACTCGGGAGGCTGAGGCAGGAGGATCGCTTGAGCCCAGGAGTTTGAGGTTGCTGTGAGCTAGGCTGACGCCACGGCACTCACTCTAGCCTAGGCAAGAAAGCGAGACTCTGTCTCAAGAAAAAAAAAAAAAAATGTTCCAGAGCAAGTGGCACGTAAGCTGAGCCCCAAAAGGCAGAATGACCAGGCCTTGCCAAGACCTGGAATTGAGACAGGGCAAAGAGATTTGCAAAGCTGAAAGATATAAATGACCAAAGTAATGAGTGGTGAGAAATGAGGTAAGAGAGATGGAGAAATAGGTATCAGATCACATGGGGCCTTTTGAGCTGAGAGGAGTCTGGACTTTACCTTCAAGGCTATGGGAAGCCATGACAATATTGAGGCGGGAGGCTCATCTCAATTTGCCCATTAGAAAGATGTCCAAGACTCCAAGACAGCAGAGTGGAGATTTATGGGGAAGATTCACAGAGGGCCACTTTGGAGGTAGGATAGTCAGGAGGCTTCGTGCTGTTCCAAATTGATGGTGGCAGCCTGGACAAAGAGAAATGTACAGACTGGAATGAGATTTAGAACACTGAATCAATGTGCTTTTCACTAAGATATGAGTACTATGAGAATTTTTCAACAGGCTTATTGAGATATAATGCACATACCATACAATTCACCCCTTTAAAATGCACAGTCAATGGCTCTTGGTATATTCAGAGTTGTGCATCATTACCGTAAGCAATTTTACAACATTTTTGTCACTCAAAACAAAATCCCATATCCATTAGTAGTCACTCCGTATTTCTCTGCAAACTCCCTCCTCCTGAGCCCTAGGCAACCACCAATCTTTCTGTTTCTATAGATTTGCCTGTTCTAGACATTTCATATAAATAGAATCATACAATGTGGTCTTCTGTGACCGGCTTCTTTCACTTGGCATGTTTTCAAGGTTCATTTCAGCACACACCAGTACTTCATTTTTTTAATGGATGAGTAATATTCCATTGCATGGATATACCACATTTTACTTATTCATTAATTACATGATGGACATTTGGGGTGTTGACACTTTTTGGGTATTATAAATAATGCTGCTAAGGACATTCATGTACAAGTTTTTGTGTGGATGTATGTTTTCATTTCTCTTGGGAATATACCTAAGAAGACAGTTTCTGGGTCATACAGTAACTCTATGTTTAACTTTTTGAGGAACCACAAAGCGACTGAACCATTTTACATGCCCACCAACAGTGTATAAGGGTTTCAAATTTTCAATATCTTTGCTAACGCTTATTATTATTTGTCTTTTTTTTATCATAGCCATCCTAGTTGGTGTGAAATGGTATCTCACCCTGGTTTTGAGTTGCAATTTCCTGACAGCCAATGATGTTAATCATCTTTTCATATGCTTATTGGCCATTTGTATCTTTTATTTGGAGAAATACCTATTCAGATTTTTTTCTCACCTTATAAATGGATTGTCTTTTTGTTATTGAGCTGTAAGAGTTCTTTACATATTCCTGATATAAATCTCTGTCAAATATACGATTTGCAAAAATTATCTCCCCTTCTTTCAGTTCTTTTCACTTCTTTGAAAGCCCCGGGCAAACATTTTCACTTTTGATGATGTCCGGTTTGTCTATTTCTTATTGTTGTTGCTTCTGTTTTTGGTGTTATAGCTAATAAATCATTGGCTTATCTAAGGTCACAAAGATTTACACCTGTTTTCCTCTAAGAGTTTTATAGGTTTAGCGTTTACATTTAGGTCCTTGCTGAATTTTGAGTTAATTTTTGTACATGGTGTAAGATAGGGGGTCTAAATTTATTATTTTGCACGTGGATATCCAGTTGTCCCTCTTGATGAGATTTTGATAGGAATCATGTTGGAATCAATCCCAAGAAGTTGGGGGAATAGAATTGAGGGAAGAACAGGAAGGAGCACTGGTGAGGAACAGCGGGGGAAACTGTTATGCAAATGATTTGGGAAGTGACCAGGAAGAACAGATAAAATCCAGGAGCCTGTGGTTTCAGAGAATCCAAAGGCAGAAAAAGTTTTGTGGAGACAGGAGAAGTGAACAGCAAAACTCTACAAGAGAGCAGAGTGTGGTGGCATGCAACTGTAGTCCCAGCTACTTGAAAGGCTGAGGCCAGAGGATCACTTGAACCCAGGAGTTGGAGGCTACAGTGAGCTATGATCTCACCACTGCACTCCAGCCTGGGCCATAGAGTGAGACCCCATCTTCTAAAAAAAACAAAATTCTGCAAGAACTTAAGCAAAATGAAAACTGAGAGTATCCACCAAGTTTAGTGACAAGTTGTTCATTGGTAAAAGAATGAGAGCAGAATTTATGGAAAGGGTCAAGAGTGAGGAGATGAGGAAGGAGAGATGGCAAATGTACAAAAGTTTGTCGAGTATTTTGACTATGATGGGTGTTTAAAAAGCCTGAAGTAGAGCAACTGATATTTATTGTATATTGACTATAGGCCAAGAGCTTTCATAAATGTCCTGTCATCTATTCTGTGTGGCTACAGCACTTCCTGTGTCTATAGCACTTCCCTAACGAACCAGTTTGACAACAGTCAAAATAGAAATTATACCTCATTCTTAGTGAAAGGCAATCTTCTTTCGAAGGCTCACAAAACATGTTTTTTATAATTTATTCTAGAGCTTTGTCATGATCCATTTCAAGATTACTGGTCTATACTTTCAAGAATTTACTTCTCCTCCTATACGTGCCTGTCTTTTGTTTTCTGGCCCTAATTTTACCCACACTTGTGTAGCCAGGACTAACACTGTTTTCTACGATGAAGTGAATTTGAGTGCCTGGTTTCAGAAATATGCACGGCCTGGAATAAACGTTTCTGTGTCCTTCATTCTTTGTTTCCCACTCCGTTACTCCCTGTAACATCAGCTCCTAGGACACAAATGGCACTTGACAGACGACTCTCGAACAGACGCTCCAGCTTCTCCTTCCTAACATTCAACGCAGCTCAGTGAAACTGAAACCAAGAGAAACTGGGCAGATTTTGTTTTATCCATTGCCCACTTCCCCATTTCCTGAGGCTCCTGATGGCTGGTTTTTAAATGGGGCCCACTCTGATTACCTTCACGCATATGGGTACGGGGCTGATTTTCTGGACTTGTTTTCAGCACAATAGGGAATTCTCATTTCAAACAACAACAACAAAAAAACCCCATCATGCTTTCTTCACCTGCTCAAAGAAGCAGCCCCACCATCTCCCTAAAAGCTTTCTGCAGCCCACTAAAAATATCCGATGTTGACAGATGCAAGCTATCAATACAGAGACTCAAGATCCCAGGGTGAGAAGTGGCCAGAGACGAAGTCTTGATAAACAGCTCAAATTGGCTCTTACTCCACAGGTGACACCTAGTTTATCTGGGTAATTGTAAAGGGCATTTTACAGCAAATCAATTAAATGAAAATCTTTTAAACCCTTTTTAAATGGGGGAGAAAGGGGAGGGTGGAAAGGGCCAACCTTTGTAAGCTAACAGGTGATTTTAATTGGAACCAGCAGCGTTATACCATGTTTTTGACCCATTCGGTAAAGGCAGAAAAAGAAATCAATAAATTTCCATCAGCATTTGCCCTCCTGGCGTCTTATAAGTAGAATGGAGACACGAACCCCAGTTAATGGCTTCATCAAGCACCTCACTGATTCTCTAACAGAATTAAATAGGTTGCAGGTCTCTGGCTGTTGTCCTCTCCATTGAGATTCAAAATGCCGGGTCTGCTGGATGATCATAGGTAACACGTCAGGTACCCCCTCCTCGTTACAAGCATGGCTCCCTCCCGCCACCACGCCAGGCCCAACCTGGACAGACCTCCCAAAGCAGTCTTCTCTCAGAGATGTGAATCCACACTCTGACCCTTTATGAAAAGCAAAACACAGGAGCTCCAACTTTACTCCTGGAAATAGATCTATAGAGAATCCACAGGGCCTAACAGTTGGGCAGCTTGACTTCAGCCACATATTAGCTGTGTAACCTCGGGTAAATGACTTAACCTTCCTAATCTGCCGTTTCCTCATCTTTATATGGGGGAATAATGATGCCAATCCGCTACCTCACTGGGCTGTTGTGAGATTAAATGTGGTTGTGTGTCAGTGTATTTAAAGGCCCATGCAAAGATTTGAACAGGCAGTTTACAGCAGAAAAAATGCAAATGGCATCCAACGTGTGAGAAGATACACTGCCTCACTCATAACAAGAACAATGCAAAATAAAACCATACAGAGATACCGCCTTTCATCTGTCAGATTGGCAAAAATCCCTAAGTTTGAGAATGTATTCTATTGACGAGGTGGTGGGGAAACACCATTGTTGTTGGGAACTCAAAACAGCATCACCCTGTTAGAATCCAACTTGTAAATATCTAGAAAAATTAGATGTGCATTTACCCTTTCACCCAGAAATCTTGCTACTGGAAATCTATCCCAAGATACGCAAGGAAAAATTCAAAATGACTTGCACACAAGGTAAATCTCTACAGCATTATTTATAATTGCAAATGATTGAAACAATTCAAATGTCTATCAATGACTAGTTGAATAAAGTATGGTTACACACATGCAATGGAATACTCTGACGCTATAAAAAGTAATGAGGTAAAGCTGTATACACTGATATACAGTGATCCCCAGCATATATAAGTGAAAAAATAAGATATGGAATATATACAGAGAAAAAATGATACCTTTTGTGTAAAAAAGAGGAAACAAGCATAAATATACATATGTACTTGCCAATATTTGCCCCCCCCCAAAAAAACTGGAAAAATAAATCAAAAACTAATAAAAGTTGAAGAAGATTGGCAGGAATATAGTTGGAAAGAAGATTTCTTTAAATGTACTTTATAGGTATTTGACCTTGGAAAGATATAAATGTTTTATATATTTAAAAATAATGTTAAATTTAAAAAATAATCCCCCAAAATAAAAAAATTAACTATAAATCAATTTGATGTGTAAACCCTCAGAGAAAATAATTATTGCAATTGACTTGAGACCATGGTAATAGAGGAATATATTATAAAGACAAATACAGCTGCAGAGAAATTTTAAACCTCATTTAGGAATCTAATTGTTAGTCATAATATTCATTTTGTTATTTTAAAACTATTTTATCTATTATAAATTAATGCTAATAAGTGGTTATACTAATATTGACAGGAACCAAAATTTTCAATGTAAGAAAAAAATGTAGGCCGGGCGCCGTGGCTCATACCTGTAATCCTAGCACTCTGAGAGGCCAAGGCAGGCGGATTGCTCGAGGTCAGGAGTTCGAAACCAGCCTGAGCAAGAGCAAGACCCCGTCTCTACTTTAAAAATAGAAAGAAATTAATTGGCCAACTAACATATATAGAAAAAATTAGCTGGGCATGGTGGCGCATGCCTGTAGTCCCAGCTACTCGGGAGGCTGAGGCAGAAGGATTGCTTGAGCCCAGGAGATTGAGGTTGCTGTGAGCTAGGCTGACGCCATGGCACTCACTCTAGCCTGGGCAACAAAGCGAGACTCTGTCTCAAGAAAAAAAAAAAAAGAAAAAATGTAAAAGATAAATTTAAAAAATGCGAAGTAAAGATCTTGGCAAATAAAAACAGATGATGCAATAAATCCTAATTTCTTTTTTTCTTTCTTTGTTTTTTTTTTGTTTTTGGTTCTTTTTCAAAAAGAGATCCTCCACAGGGCGAGGATGCCAGACCTCAGGGGTCTGGAATACCCTAAGGATCTTCCTTTTCCCCAGGACTCCCTTATACCAAGTGACAGAAAGAGACCCTGCATGACTGCAAGGGAAGAAATGACTTGTCATAAAAATAACTTGTTAGGAGTGTAACCCCAAACAAAAATCCTGTTAGGAACGTAGGCACAGCATTAAAGGACGTGCTGAACGGTCACACTTTGGGGAAGGGCCTCTGAGCAGGGCAGTTTGGGAGCTGTTTTAGTTATGTATCGCAGCATAGCAAATCATCACAAAACTTAGGGGCTTAAAACAACAGCAATATACTATTTCTCGCAACTGTGAGGGTGAGTTGGCTGGAAATTCTTCTGTTGGCTTCTCCTGGACTCGTGACAACATTTAGCTGGTGGATAAACTGGGGGTTGGGCTCAAATGGGGAGCTGTGAAGACTAGGTGTTTTTTTGTTGTTTTTTTTTTGAGACAGAGTCTCACTCTGTTGCCCAAACTAGAGTGCCATGGCATCACCTTAGCTCACAGCACCCTCAAGCTCCCGGGCTTAAGCAATCCTCCTGCCTCAGTGTCTGAATAGCTGGGACAACAGGTATGTGCCACCATGCCCAGCTAATTTTTTCTATGTATTTTTAGTTGGCCAATTAATTTCTTTCTATTTTTAGTAGAGACGGGATCTCACTCTTGTTCAGGCTGGTCTCGAACTTATGACCTTAAGCGATCCTCTCTCCTCGGCCTCCCAAAGTGCTAGGATTATAGGCATGAGCCACCGCGCCCGGCCAAGACAAGGCCTTTTGCTCCACGTGGTCTTTCATGCTGGAGGAGGCTAAACTGGGCTTGGTCCCATCACACGGAGACAGGAACTGCTGCGAGAGAGCAAGGGTGGAGCTGCCAGGCCCATCTTGGCAGCTGTACATCATCACTTCTACCACGTTCTGCTGATCAAAGAACATCACCAGGACAGCCCAGATTCAAGGTTTCAGACTCCACCCCCTAATACGAAAGGTGACAAATGATCTGTGTCTGCTTTCAACCTGCCAAAGTTCATCCTCTGGCCACGATTATTTGCAGCTCTCCCCATCGAGGAGTGGACCCCTCAAATCTGGACTGGCCTGGCCACATGTTTTGAATGATAGAATGCTGGAGAAGACGTGGGCTGCAGCAGCTGAGAAAGGTCTCGCCTTCCCCTCCTTGGAACACTGCCTTGGTCCTGTGAGGAAGCCTGGTCTGGACTCCAAGAGGAGGCAAGATCACGTGGAAAGAAAGCCAGGCCAGGCTGTCACCTGAGCTCAGTTTCTAGCCAGTGTGCCATCTGAATGCAGCTGCATGACTGAGCCCACCAAGACCAAAGAATTGCCCAACCAACTCACGCAATCGTGAGAGATAACATAGTGTTGTTTCAATCCACTACGTTTTTGGGTAGCTTGTAACACAGCAATAGATAACTGCTTCGGGGGCTCTGGGCATCAGGAGTTGTCTCTGAGTTGTCATTGATATGACTGCTCCCAAGTCTGGCGTCCAGGTCTCTTGGCTCCAGGATTGCCAAGTTTAAGCCAAGAGTCTGCTTCTGAATCCAGCAGTTATGGCAGGAAGGTGAGGGGCCAAGTCACTTAGCACAGACAGGGGTCCTATTGATATTTCCTGTCACCTCCATACTATGTCCCAAGGAGTTTGCTATCTCTGCCTTTGACCTCCAAAAACCCAGCCCATTTCTCCACATCCTTACCAACACTTATCTTTCATCTTTTCATACTGCCATTCTGACAGGTGTGAGGTGCTATCTCATTGTGGTTTTAATTTGCATTCCTCTGATGATTAGAGATGTTGAGCAGCTTTTCATGTATCTCTTGGCCATTTGTATGTCTTCTTTTGAGAAATGTCCATTCGGGTCCTTTGCCCATTTTTAAATTGGGAACACTTATTCACTGTTGGTGGGAATGTAAATTAGCACAGTCATAATGGGAAACTGTATGAAGATTCCTTAAAACTAAAAATAAAATTATCATACGATCCAGCAATCCCATCTGAGATTAGAGTCGATATGGGTAAGAATTGTCTATACTTCCATCTTCATTACAACACTCTTTGCAATAGCCAAGATATGGAATCAAACTAAGAGTTCATCAGTGGATGAGTGAATAAAGAAAATGTGGTATGTACACACAATGGAATACGATTTGACCTTTAAAAAGAAGAAAATTCTGTCATTTGCAACAACATGGATGAATCTGGAGGACAATCTGCTAAGTGAAATGAACCAGTCACAGAAAGACAAAAGTGGCACATTTTCACTTTCACTTGTGGAACTGAAAGCAAACTCAGAGCAGAGAGCATAGTAGTGATTACCAGAGGCTGGGCTGGGGCTGGGGGAAATGTGAAGATGTTGGTCAAAGGATATAAAGTTGCAGGAAACAGGCAGAATAAATAACTATTTAAGGTGGCCAATGTGTTAATTAGCTTGATTCAATCATTCCACACTGTGTACATATAACATCACAGTGTACCTGTGATTATATACTATTATAATTTGTCAAAATTAATTATAATTTTTTAAAAAGCAGTCCAGGCAGGGCTTCCTCCTTCCTTGCTTCCCTTTAACACAACTGAAAAATGCTGAAATGTGTGTGTATGTGTGTGTGCGTGTGAGAAAGAGAAAGAGGAGGGGAATTAGACAAGACCTCAAACAGAATAAAAGACTCCTAAATAAAGAAAATGTATAAAATAATTTAAATTACAAGATTTCTGATGTGTGCCAGCCAGGCAGGGATGACAGCCGTAATGAATTCTACCAGTCCTCACCTCTACACACTAAGGATGGTTTTGCCCCTGTGGCAGGTCCAACAGCACCTCAATATATTGACACGCAATGCACATGTCAGTGGAACATAGTCTGTTCTGGGAACTTCCCATTTACTGATTCCACTAGGGTAAGTTGTACATGGGAAGACAGTCCTGCACAGCATTTAATACTATGAATTAAAGAGTCAGACAGACTAGTCTCATTTATAAAATGGGAATAAAATGGGCCAGGCCCGGTGGCTCACGCCTGTAATCCTAGCACTCTGGGAGGCCGAGGCAGGCGGATTGCTTGAGGTCAGGAGTTCGAAACCAGCCTGAGCAAGAGCAAGACCCCTGTCTCTACTATAAATAGAAAGACATTAATTGGCCAACTAATATATATAGAAAAAATTAGCCGGGCATGGTGGCGAATGCCTATAGTCCCAGCTACTCGGGAGGTTGAGGCAGGAGGATCACTTGAGCCCAGGAGTTTGAGGTTGCTGTGAGCTAGGCTGACGTCACGGCACTCACTGTAGCCTGGGCAACAAAGCAAGACTCTGTCTCTAAATAAATAAATAAATAAAATAAAATAAAATGTAGCCTAACACATAGGATTGTGGTGAGGATTAAATCAAAGAAAGCAATTGTAGTATTTTGCATAGTTGTCAAATAGTAAGTGCTTGACAAATGTTTATGACTTATAATAAACTGAGAACAGCTTTGAGCAGGGAAACAAGGCCCATGCATCTCAGAATCCACCACGCTGCCTATCACCTCTTAGGGGTTCAATAAATGTTCACTGAATGTGTCAGGGTATCCAGGGGTCAGGGAGCATGAAAACACCCAGCAGTAAAGTCATTTGCCCAAGGTCACCATGCCACACGGCCACTTCGAAACACAGCTTATATATCTCCACAGTGTGGGTGCCCTTTAAGCCTCCCGCTTCCTAAGTGTTTAGATCATACCTGACTGAGCATAAGTCTTGGGGAGAAAGATTCAATCAAAGTTCCAAGCCTGATTCTATTCCAGCCAGAGCCGAGTGAGTGTCTGTCTCTCCTTTTCCCTGGGCCTGTCACAATCTCAACAAATAGGCTTTTAAATTAAGTAGTGATTTGGAATGTAAGTGAGTGCATTTAAGATGATAAGAGACGGAGCGATCCTAATGGCTGAAATATTTGTCATATCACAAGTAAACGGAGTGTTTCGGGGAGTCACTAATATAACTAATTTTTTCCAAATCCTCCTCTGCTCTGTGTGAGAAGATGAGGTCAGTGAGGGTTGAGCCAGCCGGAGTGAGCAGCTGCCGGGGGAATGCAGAGAATACTGATGGATGGCTGAGGCGCCCGACTGCTTGCCTCGGGAAACCAGAGCCCAATTGTTCAAATTAAGCTGTGGCTGCCCAACAGCCAGCGGCAGGTTGCTGCAAATGAAAAGGTGGGGGGATGAACGTACAGCCCAGCCCGCCTCCCCCCAGAGAGTGGAGATGTGCTGATGGTTTGGGCTTGGCCCCTGTGCTGGGGGGTGTCCAAAGGGAACTTGGAAGTGATCTAATGCAACTAGCTCCTCCCTTCTCCCACCCCTCCATTCTCAAATCTCCTCTGCAGCAAAACCAAATCATGTGTTAGTCAAACCTCTTCTTGGGCGCTCCCAGAGCCTGGGATCTCAGTACCTTTAAGGTGCCTCATTACAATCAGGCATGCTTAGTAGAATGCAGAGGCCTCATCTATGGCGGCCATATTAACATTCTGCTTGTGTCAGTAGTGTGAACTGAAAACTGTAAAATACGTAGATATTTTGCAAGATTCATCTCAAACAAAAAGGAAAGTAAATGCTATATATAAATATGAAATTAAATAGCATACTTTTCAAGAAGTCAGTTAAGTCTCTGAGCTTCAGTGGGATAATGGGATGCAACAAATGATTTCCAAGAATACTCTCAGGTCTGCAAATTCTGTCATTTCATGCTTTGAGAAATGAGGACTTTGTAACCTCCCAAGTCATGCATTAAGTTTTTAACTAGTCTGATTGTTTATGATATAATAAAAGCTCTTCTGATAGCAATTATGTCTGGGTTCAGTTAAGAAACCAGAAATCACACTAGGGGTTTCAATGGAGAGAATTTTCTGGTTAAATAAGTATTAGAAGAACTAAAAAAGCAAAAACGGGAAACTGAGGTAATATAGAGGTAGCAACTTCAGGAAGCAGTCTTCACTTCTGGGGCCAGGGGACAAAGGGAAGAGGAGGAGGTTGTCAGAGCCTAAAAGCTTGGAGGTGGCCCCAGTGGAGCTAGCATTCAGACCTCGGAGAAGGTGAGTCCCTGGCCATGTTAACAACCCTGAAGGGGCACAATTCTGCTTGGCTTGGGTGCGCTGGAGAAGAGCTGGAAACTAGAACCAACAGCCACAATCAGGGTGGAGAGACGTTGCTGGGCATTGCTGTCAGTCACAGCAAACATGCAGGTGGAAGTCCCCGGTCCTTCCTCCTTCCTCCTGCCTTCTGGTCTCCCTCTGATGTCCCCAACAGGGGAACTTGCCAGAGAGCCAGCTGGCAAGGAGAAATACAGCCCAACATCAGAGAGCAGAGTGTAGAAAAGGGAGTTTGGAGTTAGAGACAATAACTTAATAATTGGGATAACAGCCCCTAAACTGCTTCCTATTACCCTACTTCACCTCACTCATGGATGCCCGTTCTGACCTCCAGAGTAATATTAAAAATAGTCACACTTTTTAAACTATTCAAAAAATAGCTATCCTAACCTCCCCATATTTTTCTAAGAGACTCTTCTTGTTTTTTTCTTTTTTTTTTTTGAGACAGGGTCTTGCTCTGTCGCTAAGGCTGAAGTACTGTGGCATCATCATAGCTCACTGTAACCTTGAAATCCTGGATTCAAGTGATCCTCCTGCCTCAGCCTCCCAAGTAGCTGAGACTAGGGCACATGTCATAGTGTCTGACTAATTTTTCTTATTTTCTGTAGAGATGGCATCTCATGATATCAACCAAGCTGGTCTCAAACTCCTGGACTCAAGTGATCATGTCTCAGCCTCCCAAAGTGCTGGGATTGATTACAGGTGTGAGCCACTGCAGCTGGCCACAGAGACTTTAATTGATTTCTTCACTGTGGGTTCCTTAGGATGGGGAGTCGGGTTTTTTTTTGTTGTTGTTTTCTTCTTGGTACAATACATCATGATGTTCAAAGGACAGGGAGTCTTGTGTGGCTTATTTTTGTCCCTCTCTGGAGCCAGCGTAATACTGTGATTTTTTTTTTTAATATGAAGTATTTTCTCAGCATTGATTCTAATTGTCAAATAACTATGTGTTAGAAAATTAGTTTTGTCTTGAGCCTAAATCAACCTTTCTTCAAAGCCAGTGTCCTGTCTAATTCAGCCATATGAATTTGGGCAAAGAAGCTCACCCACTCTAAGCCTCAGTTTCCCTGGTATTAATATAATGACAGTTCAGGCATCCCCCCAAGAGAATTCCCAATCCTACACTCGAGGGAGTAGATTGAAAAAACAAAGCAACAACAAAATAATGAAAGACAAAGGGAAAAAAAAAAAGAAAAGAAAAACCAAGAAAATAAAGGGAGCAGATCAAGAGGGAAAGGCAAGAGGATTTGGTGGGTGACCTACGTTCCCTTTGTCCCTTTGTCTCTCACCTGGCCCCTTCTGCTATTTCCTCCTCAGATCTTACTGGCACTCTAGGGAGTTAGCCAGTGAAGACCCTGTGACACAGTGGTGGAGTTTTTTGTTTGTTTGTTTTTTTGTTTTTCGGCATATTATGGGGGAGTGGTGGAGTTTTGGGAGGGGACAAATCTTGGCAAGTTACAGGGACAGAGCCTGGCACTCTTCACCGTAGAGTCAGTGTTGTGTGGAGGTTACGCAGCCGGGCTTTGGAAATCAGACTACCTGTGTACAAATTCCTGCCTCATCACTTCCTCTGTGACCTTGGACAAGTAACTTCATCCTCATTTAATTCAACTAAAAATTAGAGTTAATAAGGCACTAAACTCAGAGGGTTGTTTCTATTCATGGCAAATAACAAATGCTCAATACATATTAGCTATTTCTGAGCCCGGTGTGCTTCACTCTGTACTACGTGTCATTTATTACACGTTCGTCAACCTTTACAAATCGTGTGAACTAGCTATATCACCCCCCTTTTAAAGATAAGGAAAATTAAAGTCACATGGCTATGCAGAAAAAAGGGGCAGAGCTAGGGTCTTTTGAACCCAGGGCTAACTTCAGAATCAGGGCTCATGGCCAGACGCGGTGGCTCACGCCTGTAATCCTAGCACTTTGGGAAGCCGAGGTGGGTGGATAGCTCAAGGTCAGGAGTTTGAAACCAGCCTGAGCAAGAGCGAGACCCTGTCTCTACTATAAATAGAAAGAAATTAATTGGCCAACTAAAAATACATAGAAACAATTAGCTGGGCATGGTGGCGCATGCCTGTAGTCCCAGCTACTCGGGAGGCTGAGGCAGAAGGATCGCTTGAGCCCAGGAGTTTGAGGTTGCTGTGAGCTAGGCTGATGCCACGGCACTGTAGCCCAGGCAATAGAGTGACACTTTGCCTCAAAAAAAAAAAAAAAAAAAAATCAGGTGGTGGTATTGTGCCCTAGAGGTCACATGGGAATTTGCAATGCATTTTCAGTTGTTGCCATGATTGGGAGGCACCGCTGGCCTTGAATGGTAAGTAGGAGAGAGAGATGCTTGACATCTTTTTTTTTTGAGACAGAGTCTCACTCTGTTGCCCTGGCTAGAGTGCCGGGGCATCAGCCTCGCTCACAGCAACCTCAAACTCCTGGGCTCAGGCGATCCTCCTGCCTCAGCCTCCTGAGTAGCTGGGACTACAGGCATATGCCACCATGCCTGGCTAATTATTTCTCTATATATTTTTAGTTGGCCAATTAATTTCTTTGTATTTATAGTAGAGACGGGGTCTCATTCTTGCTCAGGCTGGTTTCGAATTCCTGACCTCGAGCAATCCACCTGCCTCGGCCTCCCAGAGAGCTAGGATTACAAGCATGGGCCACCTCGCCCGGCAACATCTTGTAATACAGAAATGAGTCAGGCACCATCAAAGAAACTTCTGCATCTCAAGTGACTTCTGAGTCTCCTCCAGGCATTCAGGCAGGTTAAAAAACTTTTCATAATTATGTTGTACAAAAATAACATGAAGTATTTCTTTGCTTAGTTTTAAAATACACTGAATTTTTCCAGAATACAAACACCCTACAAAATTAGAGATGAAAGTAGTTTGTTTTTTGGGACTTTACTCACCATTTTAGAAAAAATATGTCTTGATTGCTATTCCAGTGACGTCCAAGCCACCAAAGCAACACATTGGCCTGAATCCACCTGCATTTGTATGATTCTGCAGGAGTGAGAATCTCACGAGTTCTTTATGTCTTCCAATGTAACTGAACTTGAGCATTTCTCTATTGAAACATACATTATTTTATTGCAAGTTTTAAAAATTCTTCTTCATATTTATAATTTGAACATCATATAGAGTACTTTGGAAATTATAATAGTTTATGAATTTCAGGATAGGAAATTTATAGAATGCTATAAAATATTTGTTATAAAAAGGAAATTCAAGTTCTAATAGGGCCGGACATGGTGCCTTACACCTGTAATCCTGGCTACTCAAAAGGCTGAGGCAGGAGGATCACTTGAGCCCAGGAGTTCCAGTCTAGCCTGAGCAACATAGTGAGACCCTGTCTCTACAAAAAATTTGTTGAGTGTGGTGGTGTGCTCCTGTAGTCCTAGCTGATTGGAGGCTGAGGCAGGAGCATCACTTGAGCCGGGACTTCAAGGCTGCAGTGAGCTATGATCATGCCATTGTACTCCAGCCTGAGTGACAGAGCAAGACCCTGGCTATAAAGAAAACAAAGAAAGAAAAAAAAAAGAGGCCAGGTGTAGTAGCTCATGCCTGTAATCCTAGCACTCTGGGAGGCCAAGAGGGGAAGATTGCTTGAGCCCAGGAGTCTGAAGTTGCAGTGAACTATGATGATGCCACTGCACTCTAGCCTGGGCAACAGAGTGAGACCCTGTCTCAAAAAGAAAAAGAAAAAAAAAGAAAAAACTCTAATAGGATTGTGTGATGGTTAATTTAATTTGTCAATTTCACAAACGTATGTAGCCATAAAAATAAATTAATTAATTAATTGATTAATTAATTAATTTAATTTGTCAACTTGACTGGGTCATGGTTATTTGACATAACATTATTTCTAGATGTGTTTGTGAAGATGCTTCCAGACAAAATTAGCATTTGAACCGGTAGACCTAGTGAGGCAAATTACCCTCCCCAATGTGGGTGGGTAGCATCCAATGTGTTGGTCTGAATGGAACAAAAGCAGAAAGAAAGGAGAATTCATGCCCTTCTTCTGCCTGACTGCTTGACTTAAATAAACACTGGTCTTCTGCCCTCAGGCTGAAAATTACTGGGCTTCTCTGGTTCTCAGTCTTTGAACTGAATTACACTACCCGCTTTCCTGAGTCTCCAGCTTGCAGAAAGCAGATTGTGGGACTTCTCGGCCTCCATGATCCCATGAGACAATTCCTCATAATAAATCTTTTTCTACATATCTATATATCTTTTTGGTTGTTTCTTTGGAGAACCCTGACTAATACAGGTTGGGAATCCCAGTGCATTATAGTATATACTTTCTAAAACCTGGCAAAATTCAACTAATCAGATTTTTACCCAAATTCACACCCTGGCATCAGAGCTCATGCAAGATTGCCACTTTGTTCATCTCCAAGCCACACCTCTGTTCAGATACAAAACCGTGTCCCTAGCTAGGCTCAGTGGCTCACACCTGTAATCCCAGCACATTGGGAGGTTGAGGCTGAGAGGATTGCTGAGATCAGGAGTTCGAGACCAGCCTGGGCAAAAGTGAGACCCTCTCTACTAAAAGTACAAAAAAAAAAAAAAAAAAAAAAAAACAATCAGCCGGCTGTTGTGGTGTGCACCTATAGTCCCAGCTACACTAAGGAGGCCGAGGCAGGAGGATCACTTAAGCCCAGGAGTTGGAGATTGTAGTGAGCTAAAATGACACCACTGCACTCTACCCAGGGCCACAGAGTGAGACTCCGTCTCAACAACAACAATAAAACAATGAAACTGAACACCTACCCACCGCCCTTTATATATATATATATATATATATATATATATATATATAACTAAGTCTGTATTCCTTCAGTCAACAAATATGTACTGAGTACTTACCCAACAAAAGAGGAAGTAGTAACTACCTCTGAGATAGGCATCACTATTCCTTTTTTACATGGATTAAGAAAAAAAAAAGCTGAGTCTCTGAGAAGTAACAACTGTGGTACAAGTTCTTGGAAGGGAATTATATATATATATGTGTGTGTGTATATATATATATATTTTTAAAGCATTTTTCAAAGGGAAAATTTGCTGAGGTTTGCACAGCTGAGGAATATGGTACCCAAACCCAGAGCTCTGATTCTGCTCCCTGATTCTCAGAGAGGCAGGGCCTAGAGGAGGGGGATGTGCGAAAATGAAGAAGACATAGTCCCCACCTCCAAAGGTTTCACTGTCCAGGGAAAAAGAGCCAGGCACACAGATATCTCCAAAATGCTTGAAAGTGCTATACTACAGGTAAAAAGTATATAAGAAACACTGAGTGGGGCAGCCACCAACTTTGCCTAGGAGAGTTCCAGAGAGGGAGTATTTCTGCTGGCTTTTAAAAAGTGAATAGATCACCAGGTGTAGGGAAAGGAGAAAGCCATTCCAGGTCCACAGACCCTATTCTGAGGATTTTGTTCTCTCTGGGCCCTGCCTATTTCCATTCCTCCCGGGCTATGTCTGATAGCCACATCTTGCAACACTTCTTACTATTAATACTTTGATTTCAGTCATTTCCTTTAAGTGGTGAGCTCCTACGTTTACTTGCTCTAGTTTTCTTCCTCTAACCTGGTCTCTGCTGGCAGTTTTGTCATGGATAGGTTGCCATCTCAAAAAATTTACCCTTAATATGAGCATTATATCAAAACCCAATTTGTTAAAGAGCATCTATAAAAAACCCAAAGGTAACATCATACTTAAGGGTGAAATATTAAATGCTTTTCTCCTAAGATTGGAAATAAGGCAAGGATGACCACTCACCATTCTATTTAACATTTTACTGATGGTCCTGGCCAAAGTAATAAAAAAGAAAAAGAAATAAAAGGTATAAAGACTGGAAAGGAAAAAAAAATAAAAAATAAAAGACTGGAAAGGAAGAAATAAACCATGTGCTACAGTTTGAATATTTGTCCCCTCCAAAATTCATCTTGAAATTTAATCCCCAATGTAGCAGTGTTGAGAGGTAGGGCCTTTAAGAGGTGATTGGATCATGAAGGCTCTGCATTCATGAAAAGAGGTGAACTGGTGGCTTTACAAGAAAAGGAAAAGAGACCCAAGCTAGCATGTTAGTATGCTCAGCCCCTTACAGTATGATACCCTGAGCCACATCAGGACTCTGTAGAGAGTCTCCACCAGCAAGGAGGCTCTCATCAGATTCAGCCCCTTGACCTTGGGCTTCCCAGCCTTCATAACTGTAAGAAATAAATTCCTTTCCTTTATAAATTACCCATTTGCAGGTATTCTGTTATAATCAACAGAAAACAGACTAAGATAGCATCTTTACTCGTAAATGAGATGACTGCTAATGGAAAAAATCTTAAGGAACTCTACAAAATGACTATTAGGATTAATAAGTGAATTTAGCAAGATTATATAATACATGGTCAATATTTAAATTCAATTGTATTCATAGATACTAGGAGTCTGTAACTGGAAAATAAAATTCAAAAAGAATTTCATTTATACTAGCATCAAAAACAATATAATTAGTAACAAATTTAAGAAAAGATATGCAAGTTTTCTTCATTTTAACCTATAAAACATTGGCTGTGTATGGTGTTTCACACCTGTAATCCCAACACTTGGGATGCTAAGGGGGGAGGATAGCTTGAGCCCAGGAGTTTGAGATCAGCCTGGGCAACATAGCCAGACTCCATCTCTACAAAAAATTAGCCAGGCATGGTGGTGTGTGCCTGTAGTCCTAGCTACTTGGGAGGCTGAGTCAGGAGGATGCTTAAATCCAAGTGTTGGAGGTTGTAGTGAGCTGTGATCATTCACTTCACTTCAGCCTTGCTGACAGAGTGAGACACCATCTCTAAAAATAAATAGCTAAATAAATAAACTACAAAACATTGCTGACAAAAATTAAAGAAGACCTAAATAAATGGAGATGTATACTATGTTCATAAATTGGGACCCAATATTGTTAAGATGTCAACTCTACCCAATTTGATCAATAGAATCACTGCAATCTCAATTACATGTCAAACATGCTTTTTAAAATAGAAATTGGGTTGGTTTTTAAAATTATACGGAAAACAAAAGATCCAGAAGAGTCAAAACAATCTTGAAAAAAGAAGAACAAAGTTGAGTGATTCATATTGCCTGACTTTAAGACTTACTACAAAGCTTAGCAATCAAACTTAATTAAACACAAGAGTTACCAAACCTAACTGTTCCAGTTATCAATCTCTGTGCAACAAACTACAATAAAACAGTGGCTTTAGAATAATAACATTCGGCCGGGCGTGGTGGCTCACGCCTGTAATCCTAGCACTCTGGGAGGCCGAGGCGGGCGGATTGCTCGAGGTTGGGAGTTCGAAACCATCCTGAGCGAGACCTCGTCTCTACTAAAAAAATAGAAAGAAATTAATTGACCAACTAAAAATATATATATACAAAAAATTAGCCGGGCGTGGTGGCGCATGCCTGTAGTCCCAGCTACTCGGGAGGCTGAGGCAGGAGGATCACTTGAGCCCAGGAGTTTGAGGTTGCTGTGAGCTAGGCTGACGCCACGGCACTCACTCTAGCCAGGGCAACAAAAGTGAGACTCTGTCTCAAAAAAAATAAAAAAATAAAAATAATAACATTCATTTTGCTCATGAACTTGGGGGCTGACTGGGCTTAGCTCAACAGAACAGTTCTCACTCAGGGTGTCACATGAAGATGCAGTCAGCTGGAGTCCTCTCCAAGACTTCCTCATTCACATGTCTGGTGCCCTCGCCAGGACCCACTCAAACACTTGGGGTCTGAAACAGCTGATAATTCTTGGGCATATCTCTCTTTATGTGGTCTTCCCAAATAAAGGCCTCAGAGGAACCAGACGTCCTATAAGGCAGCTGAAGACTCCTACAGTGAATATTTAGATATTCAGAGAATTAGATGAAAGCTGCATGACTTTAATAATCTACACTTAAGAGGTCTCCAGTGTCACTTTCTCCACATTCTATTCATTAGAAGTCAGTCCCCAAGAGGAATTAGACTCTGTAGGTTGATAAGAGGAGAAACAAAACAATTGCAGATGTGTTAAAACCACCACATAAACCAAAGAAGTGAAGGGCCTAAAATAAAAGTGACTCTTAGCTTAAAAGACAGTATGGTACAATGAGAAAGCATCAGTAAAATGGTGGGAAATGCCACCTGGGACTCTTTTTTTCCACTTTCCTAAGGCTCCTGATGAGATTTATCAGCAGTAGGAGGTGGATTGGAAGGGTGGGGGGAGGGATTCCCCCCCCCATACAAAGTCTGAGCCTGACTGGACTGGATGAGGTCCCGGATCTCCTGTGCCTTCCCTCCCTCACCTCCAAGCCTTTGAAGCTTGCTGTTCCCACTGTATGCCCTTCTTCTCTGTCACTGGCTATCTCCTACTCATTCTTCAGTTCACTTTAGCCATATTGTCCTCCAGGAAGCCCTGCTTGATGCCCAGGCTTGCGTCAAGCACCCCCTTCAGTGGGGTGCCATAAGTCCCTGTACTTTGCCCTTTCTCAAGGCTCATTCGTGTCTCATTGCTACCTATTTACTTGTTCCTCTCTTGCCCTGTTGCTAGAGTTTAAGCTCCTTGGGAGCACAAGGCAGTGTTTTGTACTCCTTTGTATTCACAGCAACCTAGTTACAGTGACGAATGACTTAAGTGAGGAAGCAGAATATTCCTGAGCTACAACAGGACTCAAAGCCACACAAAGAAGCAGCTGCAAGATCTCGCTCTGTGTCAGGGTCTCCTGTGTCCCCTCCCTGCACGGGCAAACTAGAGCTGGGCAGAGCAGGTCTAACAGAGTGATTAGTAGTCCCTTAGTGTGAGTGGCCAACATTGCAATCTGCTCAACTGTGGCCTCCCCTCCAGTCTCCCCCAAATCAGCCAACTCCTCTTCCCAGTTCCTCTCTGGGAGTAGATCGACCTGCTTCCTACTAAAACCATAGACGCGATAATAGGAGGGAAAAAAAATAAGGGTCGAGAATAGGACAATTGGTGGCAACGAGATGAACACAGATTAATGATGTGGACCTCGCCCTGGCCTCCCCAGCCTGGGCTGGGGAAGGTTCATAGTTGATACCCATTAAAGGGCTTAATGAAATAATTATAATTCACACCCCAGAGCATCCAAGAATCAATACTGGGGAACTTTGAGCCACTCTGGTGGTGGCATCCCGCTGGCTGCACAGTTCAGCGCAGCATGCAGAGCTGGTGGAAGTAAATGCAGTTGTCACGGAAGTTGCATTAAAAGAGGGCAATAATAGATTAAAAGCTGCCGGGATCCTGCAGACTGGCCGTCGATATCCTTTATTCCCTGCCTTACCCCAATTCTGCCCCCTCCGTGCACTGTTAGCCCAAATCGATGGGCCGTCAATTGACATCACCGGCTACAGCATTAATGCAAGCTCACAAAAGAAGCCCGGCCCTAGATTATCACTTCTCTCGCTTCCAAATTACCACATAATGCAGGCCGTGGGCAGCTTGTGACATGTTAACACTATGTGCGATTTGGTGGGATTGGACTAAACATTTCATGGCTAAAGATTTCATCAGAGACTTGAGGACAGAAATAAACTGCTGCCCACGGGGAAATCACTGGGAATAATAGAATTAGGCATTGTTTGGGAATCCGGAGGGATGATGGAGGGACAAGGAAGGATGGGGAGGAGCACAGCTGACCTACGCTGGCAGCTGGCGGCAACTGCAAGGCCAGCTTCAGGGGAAGAGCCTGCAATTACAAAAGGGACTTCTTGTTGGGCCCACTAAAGAGCAGGTATCTGGATTTTGTTTAGGGTGTACTTTCTATTTTTGTGCAAAAGCCAGGGAAGGGATTTCTCCTAAGTGATAACAGGGAATGCGATTGTTGTAGGTTGATTTGTGTCCTTCCTACCCAATTACCTGCCCCCCCCAATATGCTAACCTCCCAGAACCCCAGAATATGACCTTCGTTCTTTGGAAATAGGATCTTTCCAGAGGTAATCAAGTTACAATGAAGCCATCAAGGCTGGCCCTCATCCAATAGGACTGGTGCCTCTAAAAAAAGGGGGGAAATTTGGACCCAGAGACAGACAGGCACAGGAGTAGATGGCCATGTGGCTCTGAAGCTACCAGAAACGAGGAGAGGGCATGGGACACTTCCCTCCCTAGTGGCTTCCGAGGGAGTGTGGCCCGGCGACACCTTGATTTCAGACTTCTAGCCTCCAGAACTGTGAGACGATACATTTCTGCTGTTTTAAGCCACCAAGTTTTTGGTACTTTGTTACTTCAGATTTAGGAAACATTAATAATTATTATAATTTAATTAATAGTTAATAATAATGGCCCCCATGTATTGAGCACTTCTAAGAGTCAGGCTCAGAGCTTAAATGCTCCACATATCTGGCTCATTTAATCTTCAGAACAAACCTGATGGTTGAGTATTGTAACCCTCCATTTCACAGGAAAAGATACTGAGTTTCAGAAAGAATGCCTTGCTTAAGGTCACATACCTTGTAAATGGCAGAGCAGGTCTCTGTTAGAAGCATGAGAAATACTAAATCAACAAATAAAAAGGACTCCTGGTGAGTATTGCCAATGTCTTTTCAAGTGGTTACTTGCTTGCAGCCTGCTTTCTTTTCAGTACAATCTAATTTTTTCAATGCTGAGTGTGCAACCTGTATTCACTTGGTTTGAGAGTCCACAATATCTCAAATAGAAGTGTAGAGATTAGAAGCAAAAAAAAAAAAAAACCAAAAAAAACAAAAAACAGCAAAGCCATGACTGTTTGACTGTTCAGTTCCCTGAGAGTAGGAATCTTGTGTCATATTTCTATTGTTTCTCCTCCTCCACCTTCCCAATTACCATGGCAGCAGCGCTGGAGCATGCTCTCTGTCTCTCTTTCTCTCTCACCCTCTCTCTTTCTCTCTCTCTTTCTCTTTAAGGGGGAAACCATCTCTGCAGCCTCTTTCTTTTCTTTAAATATATAGTAAGCAGTGTTATAGCTCTTTTAGCATTTGTCTAGCAGGTTTTCCAGTCCTTACTTGGAAGATTGACCCCACCACCACCACCCCAAAAAAACACACAAAGAAAAAATAAATAGTAAGCTTTATTGACATATAATTCACATACCATACAATTCAGCCATTTACAAATTCAATATTTTTAGTATATTCACAGGATTGTGCAACCATCACCATAATTTAGAACAATTTCATCATCTCAAAACAAAACCCCATACTTATGATCACTCTGCATTTCTCCCCAACCCTCTTTTCTTCTATCCCTTTGCAGCCATCAACCTACTTTCTCTCTCGAAAGATCTATTCTGCACATTGCATGTAAATAGAATTATACAATATGTGGTCTTTTGTGACTGGATTCTTTCACTTAGCATGATGTTTCAAGAATTACAATGTCTGCTACTCCAATGATGGATACACTGAAAGCCCTGATTTCACCACTATGCAGTATATCCATATAACAAAATTACATTTGTACCCCATAAATTTATACAAGTAAAAACTTTTTTTAAAGAATCATCTGATCCCATGTGTTAGTACTTCATTCCCTTTTATGGTTGAATGATATTCTGATATATGGATATACCACATTTTTTAATCCATTCATCAACTAATGGACATTTGGGTTGTTGACACTTTTTAGCTATTATAAATAGTGATGCTATGGACATTCATATACAAGTTTTTGTTGCATGTAGGTTTTCATTACTCTAGGAGTAGAATTTCTGGATCAAATTTTATGATCCAGAATGTAGTCTATGTTTAACTTTTGAACTGCCAGACTGTTTTCCAAAGCAACTGTACCTTTTTATGTTTCTCACAGCAGTGCATGAGGGTTCCCATTCTCCACATCTTTGCCAACTTGATTATAGACATCTTAGTGTGTATGAAGTTCTATCTTGTTGTGGTGAGTTGCATCTCACTGGGGGCTAATGAAATTGAGTATTGTTTCATATGCTTATTAGCTATTTGTATATTATCTTTGGAGAAATGTCTATTTTGAGTTATGAGTTCTTCATATATTCTGGAGTCTCTTATCAGATAGATGTTTTGCAAATATTTTCCCCAGTTCTATGGAGTTGTCCTTTTTCACTTTCTTCATGGTGTCCTTTGAAGCATGAAAGTTTTTAATTTTTATGAAGTCTAATTTATCTATTTTTTTAATCATTCAGCCCCAAATGTCAGTATCTATTTATTCTTGTGTTGCTTGTTTTTGGTGTTGTATCTGAGAAATTCTTGTGTAATCCAAGGTCAAGATTTACAGACTCTTTTCTTAGGGATTGGTGGCTGGCTGCATTCTCTGAATGTTCTGTGCTGTGGCTCAGCTTCCTAGGACAGGCCCCATTGCTCCAGGCAATCCCTGCCTGGCCTGTCTTCTTATATTGCAAAGACTAGCCAGTGTCTTTGCTCACCCTACTCACTCCACATACTGCCCCAATCTAAAGACATCAGGTGGACCTTTATCCCAAAGATCTTGGCAGTTCTGTTATTACCAACTTTCATTTGCCCAGAGCTGCTCCAGACTTGATCATTTCTCTTTCATCTCATACAACTCTAATGTTGGCTCCCCATTTCTGCAAGGAACAACTCTAGCAGAGATCTGTAGGGAGTCTGAGCTCATCCAGCCAACTACCCTCTCACACCTTCGTGAGCTATGACCATGTCCAGATGATTGTAAAGCCCAAATGGAAGACATTTCATCACTCTCTTGGGTACCTGCTCCAGCCCTTTTTATTCACTTATTGACAAATATTGTATGCTTATTATGTGGCAGACATTAGGAACATAGGCATGCATGGATGTTTCTCCTTTCTTGGTAAGCTTGGTGAGGAATTCACGCATTTCATGTAAGTGTGATGAGTCTCAGGAGTTCAAGCGGATGAGGGGAATAACATGGGACTTAAAACTAGCCAGGTATAGGCTATATTCTCATCCTACTGAGCTTGTTCTTTCCCTCACCCTCCATATTTCAAAGCTGTCTGTATTTCCCATCCCTCCACCCCAAGTACCCTGAGATCTTTACTCAAGCCATACTCGCACTGAAGGGCCCTTGTTCAGTTGGGAATACTTTGTAACACCAGTGTGGGTATTTGGGGCTAATTTCCTTCATCATTCGCTGTGCATCGGTTATGAAACAATAAACAAAAAGCACAAACACTAACAAATAGGTTCCAGTTATCTTCCCCCAGGGACCCTAGTAGTTGTTTTACAAGTAGCTACTGCCATCTAGCGGACACAGACGTTCTTATACTACTACATGGACTTTTCCACAGACACGTGAATTCTCAACTTTTCCTATTTACGTCCCACCAATCACTCCATCCCACCTTAACAGAATCCAAAAGGCCAATTCTCCTTTGAGTCTAAGGCCTAGAAAATCACAGGCACTCAAAATTGTTTGGAGAAATGGTTTTCAGGCATCGTCACTTATCTTCCATATACATTTTTTTTTTTTTTTTTGAGACAGAGTCTCGCTTTCTTGCCTAGGCTAGAGTGAGTGCCGTGGTGTCAGCCTAGCTCACAGCAACCTCAAACTCCTGGGCTCAAGCGATCCTCCTGCCTCAGCCTCCCGAGTAGCTGGGACTACAGGCACGAGCCACCATGCCCGGCTGATTTTTTTTTATATTATATATATTAGTTGGCCAATTAATTCCTTTCTATTTTTATGGTAGAGACGGGGTCTCGCTCAGGCTGGTTTTGAACTCCTGACCTTGAGCAATCCGCCCGCCTCGGCCTCCCAGAGTGCTAGGATTACAGGCGTGAGCCACCGCGCCCGGCCTCTTCCATATACATTTTAAGTACATAAATATTGTAACATTTATGGAATAATTTCATCACTGTGGCTTTAAACAAGGATTATTCCAAGTTTAAATGTCTAATTACGGTCAAGTAAAAACTTGGGAGCTACAGTAATAAAAGTGCATTTTAAAACATAATCGTGTTATTGCCAAGCAAATTCTGCTGAAACCAGTCTGTAATTCCTAAAGTTGGACATGGGGATTGAGAGACTGAAATCTTTTGCCCCCTTTCCAATCCAGTAGTGCTCTGGGCGGAAAGAACAAGCCATCTAGATTATGACATTCCCTCTTAAGTTACTCTGACCTCCTTACAATACCTGCAAAAGAAAAATTATTTCTTCCCACCCTATAGATTTATGCATGCAGTCATATCAGCCATCCATTCCTTGTTGGGAGAATCAAGGTAAGTGAATACCACTTGTGAATGAAATGGGAAGTGGTACATATTGCTATAGTCACCTTCTCCGCATCTTTCCCTATTAAGTAACTTCAACTATTCCCAGGGCTTTCCCACCTATTTTGCACTTTTTACCAACCGGTAATTGCCCAATTTATCTTGGTTTACTCCCTCCTGCCACCCTATAGGCATTTATAAAGCTGCAACATCTTTACCAGCTTTTGCACCTACTGCAATTCACTAAGGGCCTAGCCTACAGCAGGACCCTAATAAAAAAAAGGAAAAGCAAGTTATTCAGACTCCCAACTCCCTAGATTCCTTAGACTACTATATGCAAATACACCCAAAGTACTGTAAAAGCCAATTTGACAGTAAACCCAAACTGAGGGAATTATCAGATGCACACTGGGATTGTGGGGAGCAGATTACAAAACTCCCTTGAAGAAAACTCCTTCCAGCAAGCATGAACCCCAGTGTATGACCTGGCACTTCAAAAATCACTACATGGTGACATAGGGGGAAAACAGGTTATGGAATCAGGCCTAGTGTAACACCTGGGTCCTCTGTTACTATGTGCTTTAGAGGCTACCAAACCTGAACGTCAGTGCCCACAGCTATAAACAGATTGATGTAACTGAGAAAAACCTAGCAGATAAAATTCCCACCCTCCCAAGACAATTCTTAAATACAGAGGTTCAGTGGTGTATTATTGTTTCTCTCATCTATATAAAGGAAACACTGCCATAAATTTCACTGAAAGTTTACAGCTGTTAACATGTTGCTCTAATTGCTTTTATTACATCTAGTTAAGATCTTATGAACTGTGTCCTTGTCATATGGTTTTTTCCTTTTGACCAAAGGGCTGCCCAACCCCTCCAATGTCAGTTTGCTCCAGTTCATGAAGAACATAGTACAGAGGCGCAGCGCAGCAGCACCCATGTGTAACCCTAGCTACTGGAAAGGCTGAGGCAGAAAGATCACTGGAGCTCCAAGTTAATCATGCTGCCCTCCAGCCTGGGCTAAAAAGACAAGCAAATATACACCCCAGACCTGCACACTTCAGGAATTATTCAAGTCTTAACCTTTGGAGAAAATAATACAAATCAAAATGGTGTCTTGTAAATCCTTGATAAGACCTCCCAACACTGTACTGATACACCCAAGGAACTTTCTTCCAATGTTAATCTTGAAAACTAGCTTCTATGAATTAGACTAAAAGAATGGTGCACTATAAACCATGCAGTGGCAGTTGGGCTAACAGAACCAAGTTTATTGAGGGTAGAGTTAAGCAGGGCTGCTCAGCAGCTAAGTCAGGTTGCTGGCTGTGGGTGTTAGGGCAACCTGACGAATTTTGCCACAATCTGCTGCTAGGACTAATGTTGGCCACCAGGTGGCAGATCAACACCCAACAGGTCCAGTGAACTCAGAAGTTACCTTTAAACCAGTTCAACAGGCACACAAAATGGAGGGTATACTGGTGACCTCGGCTTGAGTCCCATACATAGCCTAAAGACTGGAGGGCCTGCCAAAGACCCATCCAGCTAAGCATCTTTCCCTCTGAGGCTTACCTAACTACAGATCATTCTAAGTCAGCTTCTGCTTTGCCAGCTGAAGTTCAAACACTAGTTGTGACAAACACTAACTCTAAAACTGGCAAAGTACCCTCAGTTTGTCCTTCAATTTTATAGCCAGCTCTGCAAGGATACCACCCAGCCCTTGTAACAATCAGTGAACAGGCTTTAAGAGATAATACTCCACAGGTTTGTATGACTGCCCAAGTGCAATTACTACTTTCAAACAATTATATAATGCCAATTTTAAATACAGTTTTATTTAAGACATTGCATTTTCCACTTACAATACAGTGCTTATAAAGTGCAATGTTGTTTCCTCCCCTGTGCACATGTTCCATATTCAAGTATTGAGAATGCCCAGTAATTTACTATAGCAGCTCAACTTTAAATCTGCCACATAATTTGCTACAAATTTAGATCCTTCAATGTTTTTACTGTGTGGAACACTGCTGCATCTATGCTTGGGTTGGCTTAATCAACCTCTTCAATGGTGGGGCCTGAGGAAGCACCACCAGAAGGAGGAGCTCCACCACCTGGGAAGCCCCCAGGCATTCCTCCTGGCATTCCTCCCGGCATGCCTCCTGCACTCTGGTACAGCTTGGTAATGATAGGGTTGCAGACTTTCTCCAGCTCCTTCTGCTGATGTTCAAATTCTTCTTTCTCTGCAGTCTGAAGGAAAAAAAAAACATTATTCAAATTTTTAAAATAGATTATACCAGGTTTAAGGAGGTTTACAGTCCCAAAACCCCACTATCACAAGTCTAAGCTAGCCCTATAAATCTTGGGTCACTCAGACATCCAAGGAAGATAGTTGCCAACATGATTTGAATTCTGGTGGAAACCGCGAATGTTTGGACCATTCATCATTGTGACCCTATACTTATCTTAGGGCAAGGTTTTCCTGAGGGTTTATACATCTCCCCCATGACAAGTAGCATGAAGATACAAACCTGGTTCTTATCAAGCCAGTTGATAATTTCATTACACTTGTCAAGAATCTTCTGTTTGTCCTCATCATTGATCTTGCCTTGAAGTTTCTCATCTTCAACAGTTGCTTTCATGTTGAATGCATAGGATTCAAGTGAATTCTTTGATGACACTTTGTCCCTCTGCTTCTCATCTTCAGCTTTGTACTTCTCAGCTTCCTGGACCATACGTTCAATGTCTTCCTTGCTCAAACGACCTATGAAAAATTAAAAAACCTTTTTAAGGGGATTTAAATGTCTGGAAGGTCAACCTGAAGAGCTTGCCACCTATCAACACTGTATATCTCCACGTATAATAATTAATATCTACTTCTTGGCTAGATAGCAATACACCACCTTGTCCAAACCAGATGGCAATGCCATGTGAGCCAGCTTACCCTTGTCATTAGTGATGGTAATCTTATTTTCCTTTCCTGTGCTCTTGTCCACAGCAGAGACATTGAGAATGCCATTGGCATCAATATCAAAAGTGACTTCAATCTGAGGAACACCCCGAGGAGCAGGAGGTATGCCTGTGAGTTCAAACTTGCCAAGTAAGTTGTTATCCTTAGTCATGGCACGTTCACCTTCGTAAACCTAGGTAGAGAACAGCATTAATTACAACAATGGACCTGAGGTTTCAGTGCTAACTCTTGTATTAAGAGCTCAACTAGGGAAGATTAGTCGCTCAGACATCCAAGGAAGGAATTGGCCAACACAGGAATTCTGGTGGAAACTACGAATGGTTTTGGAATCCATCATCACAGCGGTCAGAAGTTCCCCAGCTTTAACCTCATAAAGCTAAGCAAGACAATATAGAAACACACCTGAATGAGCACACCAGGCTGGTTGTCAGAGTAGGTAGTGAAGGTCTGTGTCTGCTTGGTAGGAATAGTAGTATTGCGCTTAATGAGTACAGTCATAACTCCACCAGCAGTTTCAATACCAAGAGAAAGAGGAGTGACATCCAGGAGTAGCAAATCTTGAACGTTCTCAGATTTGTCTCCAGACAGGATGGCCGCCTGGACAGCTATTGAAAAAGAAAAGAATTTTAAATTAAAAAAGACCGAACACAATTCCTATCATGTCTATTAACAAATACCACTTGCTCAGAAATCCAAGGAAGTTAGGCCATCATCAGCCAAGCTTTTGGTGGAAACTACAAATGTTTAATTCATTACTCATCACAGTGAAATCAGCTTAGGCCTCCTAAGAGGCTGCCTGCATGTTGGCTTAACTGTTCAAATTAAGGTGAACTTACCTGCACCATAAGCAACGGCCTCATCAGGGTTGATACTCTTATTCAGTTCTTTTCCATTGAAGAAGTCTTGCAAAAGCTTTTGAATCTTGGGGATGCGGGTAGAACCACCAACCAGGACAATGTCATGAATCTGTGACTTGTCTAGTTTGGCATCTCGAAGGGCTTTCTCTACAGGGTCCAGAGTGCCACGGAACAGATCAGCATTCAATTCTTCAAATCGGGCACGGGTAATGGAAGTATAGAAGTCGATTCCTTCATAAAGTGAATCAATCTCAATGCTGGCCTGGGTGCTGGAAGACAGAGTACGCTTAGCACGTTCACAAGCAGTACGGAGGCGTCGGACAGCTCTCTTATTCTCACTGATGTCCTTCTTATGCTTGCGCTTGAATTCGGCAATAAAATGGTTGACCATTCGGTTGTCAAAGTCTTCTCCACCTAAGTGTGTATCTCCGGCTGTAGATTTGACCTCAAAGATTCCATCCTCAATAGTGAGGATTGACACATCAAAAGTGCCACCTCCCAGGTCAAAGATCAGCACATTTCTTTCAGCTCCAACCTGTATTTAAAAAAAAATCTCATGTAAAATTCTGATGGCTAATTAATCTTTAAACAACTTAGATCACAAAGGTACATACCTTTTTATCTAAGCCATAAGCAATAGCAGCAGCGGTGGGTTCATTTATAATCCTAAGAACATTGAGACCAGCAATGGTTCCAGCATCTTTGGTAGCCTGACGCTGAGAGTCGTTGAAGTAAGCTGGGACTGTGACCACAGCATTGGTAACAGTCTAGAAGGAGAAGAGACCAGGTTAATACTACACTATTGTAGTCAGTCTGTAGAAATTAGTCTCACGAATTGTCTACTTTGATACGCATTCAAATTCCAGCAGCAAATTAAAAGTTGGAAACTCCCAATAGTTTTAAACTACTTATGTACTTTTCTGTCAAAAATTTAGTTCTGTGTGAATATCCTAATGTAAAAAAATATTAAAGGGAAAAATTTAAGATAGCCACATTAGGGAATCACCAGTACTTAGTGTTGTGTGCTCACCCTGTAGTAACACGCAGTAATCTCACCTTTCCAAGATAGGCTTCTGCAATTTCCTTCATCTTAGTCAGAACCATAGATGACACCTCCTCGGGATAGAAACTTTTTGTCTCTCCCTTGTATTCTACTTGGACCTTGGGTCTGCCTGCATCATTCACCACCACGAAGGGCCAATGCTTCATATCAGACTGGACAACAGCATCATCAAATCTGCGTCCAATCAGACGTTTGGCATCTGTAAAAGAAATCATATACAATTGTCCCCAAATTCATTAGAGCTTCCCAATAAAAAAACAAGCTCTTGATCATTTTAATTCCCAGGTTGGTAGTGGTATGTGGATTCATCTAACATACAAGTAGGAAAGGTGCACTTAAGTTTTCTGATATACTAAGGCATCTGAATTTTAGCCTTAACAATCACAGAACTGTACAGTAAACTAGTATCAGCACATTTAATCTCATCTTAAAAAAGGGTTCCCCCAAGTCCTCAGGGCTTTCCTTGTTGCCACATTTGAAAAACTCAAGTTACTTAAATATCCAATTTCCTATTCCTCTCAAAGTCATCCCATAGTTAAAATCAGTGGCTCACCAAAAACCGTGTTGGTGGGATTCATTGCAACTTGATTCTTCGCAGCATCACCGATCAATCGTTCGGTGTCAGTAAAGGCAACGTAGCTTGGAGTGGTTCGGTTTCCCTGATCATTGGCAATTATCTCTACCTTTCCATGCTGGAAGACACCCACACAAGAGTAGGTGGTGCCAAGATCAATACCAACTGCAGGTCCCTTAGACATGGTTGCTGAAAACGTGAAAAAACACAAGCTTGTGGTTTGAAAAACTGGTTAAATCACTCCAAAATATTCAACTATTTCCTCCAGAGAGCTTGTAATGATCTTTACCAAGTAAATTACGTTCAGCCTCTTTTGAGGCAAGCACGCGCGAGGGTCATTTTAAATAAGGATGCAGTCCAGGCTGCGGTGCCAACCCTAGCAGAGCGTGCCCCAGGCTGTAAGAGCCACTGCCCTGAGGGTCTCGCGACGTTGCCGAGCACGTGGTCAGCCCCGACCAGAACCCATCTCCTTCCCCTCTCCAGAGTCCAGTGCTCCCGGAGTCTCAATCCGATTTGTTTTGTAACTATTCTAAGCAGCCCCGTCTTGAGTGCATGCCAAAGGCGGTTTTCTTTAAGAGCCTAAGTGAGACTGACTAAGCAAGGAGCCAGGGAGGCGCTGGCTCCACTTCCCTCGCGCGCCGCGCAAGCGGATGCGGCAACCCTCCCCCGCCACGCGGTCGCGGGGCGCCGCCCTGCCTCCCCGGCAGCCAGCCCAGCCCGCACCCCACGCTTCTCTCTCCTGCCAACTGCGGCCAAAGGCCGCCGCCGCCGCCCAGACTGGAAGAATAAAGCCGCCGACCCGCGCGGCAGGCCCAGGGCACACTCACCAACAAAACGCTGAAACCCTCCGCGCCGCGGCAAAGCCACTAGGCCTGCCTCTAAGGCCCTACGTCCTCCCACCAGGTACCGAGTCCTTAAAGGACGGAGGCCTTACCTCACTTGCAGGGCCGGCCGGCTTGCCAAGACCACACAGAAAACCCCGAAGGTGCCGCCGCGTTCAATGAGACCGGTTTCCGCCCGCCACCCTGTCTCTTATACCCTGTCTCAGAACCTTCCAGAAGGGGCCCGCCCCTGCCAGCTGCCCATCATGGCGTCCTCGGCCAATGGGCGCCAGGCTACCTTTACGGGGCCCAATGACGAACCCGGCTTCGCTCCTCGGGCCTCGCCCCCGCCCGCCCCCACTCCACCCCGCCTTGCGATGACGCACTCACCGCAGCGTTCTGGAACTTTCACGGTCGCCCCCTCTCCCCGAACGGCCCCGGGAAAGGGAGGGTGGGGCCAAGAGAGCCCGCGCGCGGGAGTCCTCAGTCACCCCAGGCGGGGGAGGGGAGCGTCCGCCTCTGCGCATGCGCCCCCATCCAGCGCGGGCAGGAGGGGGCGGAAAAAGGAGGAAGAAAGGCGGGCAAACTTGGAGCCAACCAATTACAGCGGCGCTAGCTGCGATCTTGGCCAGCGCGGAATCGGGGAAGGAATAACGCAAGGCATGAAGGGAGGGGTCCGGGCCTGCGAGCCCGGGAAGAGAAGACGGAAGTGGAGTGAGGACAAAATGGCCGCGAAGGTTGTTGTTCCCCTCCTCCACCCGAGTCCTCATTCCTTTTTCCGTCCCCCTCAACGCGGTCTTCAAGACGGTTCCCTAAGCCCTCCCGGGGTCCGTGTACCCACATTTCGTAGCTAGGGTGGCTCTGCGCAAGGGCTGACTCCGAGGGGCTGGGGCTAAAGTTCCGGCTTCAGGGTGCTGTTAGGATAACTCAGATTTGGGCTTGAAGGGAGCCGCCAGGCAGCCGCGGGATCGGGCAGGTTAGCGTGGAAGGCCCCCGGCATTTTCATTTCGCGACGTGGAGGTTTCAGAGGCCTCACTTCTCAGGACTCGAGGAGGACACGGTCCCGACCAGACTCCCTGCGAAATAAATGGCCATACCTGCTTCTAGGAGCCAAGACCCCTGCGCCCCTCTCCACTTACCACCCAGAACAGATTCGGTTTCTTGGCGCTGTCCCTCCCCCCTCGCCCAAGCCCTGCATTTCTCCGTTTTTGTTGGAGGTACAGGTTTAAAAGGTGGCAAGTTTTTCCATGTATGTGAACCAGGCGTTAGGAATCGTAGCTTCCGGTAGCCGTCTGTCCTTGATTTAGACTTTCTGAGCTTTTTTAATTTTCAGTAACGTGAGATAATAGCTTTCCTGCCTTGACTTTTACCAGAAACTAAGCGACAGATCATGCAAAGACGCCTTGGAAACTTGACTGAGGTAGTGCACAAAAGAGTGGTGCCTAGAATTTTAAATTGTGCATGGCGGCAAGTATTTGGGCCCTTGTCATTCTAAAAGCCTGTCTCAGTACCTTGAAAGCTTTCCATGTGTCCTTTCAAACTGGCAGAGCAGCTTTTATTCCTATTAAGTGGATTGGTGGGCACGGAAAGGTGAAACATTTTTTGTGGCAACCCTGAAAGAACTTTGAGTAGCAGGGCTAGAATTAGAAGGTCTCCAGACAGTGGGAAGGAGGCTGTAAAAGGAGTAAGGACACCTTGTCCTTGTCAAAGCCAGTAAGGCCTAGAGACAGATTCAAACATGAAGAATTGTTTTATTTCCCTTTTAGTGGGGAATGTTGGCTTGGAACTCTTGGAGATAAATACTTAGCTTTTTACTTCCCAAGAAATTAATTATATACAACGATTTTACAGTCTTTCAATTAATCACCAATCTATATATTATTCATCCCTGTATTAGGAGAAAAATGAGACTGAGAGATGTTAGTTGTGGGAAGATAAACAGCTGGCTAAGCTAGAATCAAATCTAGCTGTTTTGATTCCAGATTCTTTGATTTTTTATTTTGATTATGTAATTTCCTTTCTAGAAACACACTTTAACTCTGGAAAGAGGAAAATGTGTACTGTGAACTGCTCTTTTCAATTTCCTTTGGTATCTGCAATCTTTTCACACTCTAGAGCCTAGAGTAACAAGTACATTTTCTGAACTACAGCCTGCATTTTGCATTTTTGTAATTAACCTTTTAACTCAGTACAGTTTAATCATTGAACCAGTGGGAAATATAACAGGGGCCCAAATCCACTGGTTTGGGGTATTTCATCCAATACCAGTAAAGAAAGCAGAGCAAATAACTTCTGTCTGGACACTCTCAAAATGTGTTCTAAGATTTGGATTATGTTCTTAGTAAATGAATGGTTTAGAGTTTATATACTTAACGCTTAGAATATCATGAACGTCCTTTCTCCATCTCTTTAATTGCACAAGGTTTCAAACAACACATTTATTGAGGATCTAAAAATCAGTTTGGGTAAATGGGACTGCAGTGGGGGAGTCTGGAGCCCAGGGTTTCTGACTGGGGAATAGAATAATGATTCTTTTTTTTTTTTTTTTTTTTTTTTTTTTTTGAGACAGAGTCTCACTTTGTTGCCCAGGCTAGAGTGAGTGCCCTGGCCTCAGTGAACTGACCTCGAGCAATCCGCCCACCTCGGCCTCCCAGAGTGCCAGGATTACAGGCATGAGCCACCAGGCCTGGCCAATGATTAATATTTTTGTGTGCCTATCACATGTCAAGCACTGTTCTCAGTACTTTGAACACATTACCTCATTTAATTCCCACCGTGTATCTGAGAGGTAGCAACTATTATGATTCCCATTGTGTAGATGAGGAAACTAAGGCACTGAAAGGTTAAATGATTAAGCCAAGCCACAAAGATTGTGGAATCTGGAATTCAAACTCAGTCTGGCTACGGTGTCTGTACTCTTAAAACATCTGCTTTCTGCTCTATAAAACACCTATGTTGGTGTAAAGGTGAAGTCACATTAAAATGAAGCCTAGATTGTGTGGTTTCTGAAGTCTCTCATGACCCTTAATTGGATGAGACTACATTCTGCCTCTGAAATTCTTGTCAGTATTAAGTATCCATGCTTGAAGCATCAGGGGGAAGTAGAAAGAATAAAGACTTTGTTTGGAGTCAAATCTGAATTAGAATTCAAACCATTTACAAGTTCTGACATAGAGATAATTTCTTCAGTTTCCCTTTCTGTGAAACAATGCCTCCAGGGTTGAGGCTTAAATGAAATAACAAGTAAAATGTCTAATACTTGTCCTTTCAGTCCTTTCCCCTATTCTCTGGGAGTCTTAACTATGCATATATTAGAGAGTCCAAGGTCTTATGAAATTTTCAAAGACATCCAAGACTCATAAAATATTAACTTCTGTCTTGTTGCTTAAGATTCAAAGTAAGTTTGATAAGGAAGATTAGGAGAAACAGGTTGGTGGGGTCCATTTGTGGTTGTGGGCGTGGGTGTCAATAGAATGTGATTGAATTCTTAAAAAGCAAGTCATTCTGGGGATAGTTAGTAGAAAGTCACCAACTTCCCCAGTGTTCTGGGAGAAGGGAAAGAAGGCCCTAAAATGATCAGATCAGAGTAAGAAAGAACAAATTAAAGTTTTATAGATTCATTGTTTTGCTGTATCATTACTGGAAATCATTGAAATAAAATTAGGGTACTGTTAGTTGAAGAAACCTCTAAATAAGTTGCCACAATTCATTAGGCACTATGCAAGTGCCAAGGCAATCAACCTAGAATAGAGAGCCCTTTGCCTTTTTTTTCTTTTGAGAAAGTTTAAGGTTTAGAATTTAATTGAGTAATTTGTATTAGGAATTATGTGGTGTGATATTCTAGATATGCATTTTTAATAATTAATATTAAGAATGGTGTACTTATAGTTTTATACTTCAGAATCCCAGATATTAAGAACAACCCTTGGAGCCAATGTCATGACTGAAAAATGCAATATATGTATGCCCTAATTGCCCAAAGACTTGAGTGTATTAACTGCATTGCATCAAGGAAATTTGAAACCAGAATGACTTAAGCTGTTATTAATATTTTGACTTTCTAACTGCAGCCATGTATAAATTATTGCTATTGGAGAACAGCACACATATAAACAATCCCAATCTTTCCCCCCCATTATGTCTTGCCTCCCTAACCAGACTGTATGCTTTGGAATAACCCATATGCCTAGTGCAGTATTTTACTGGTAGTAGAGTCCTTGCCATTGCTGTTTCATTAAATGCTTTTGTACAGGGCAATGTGGTGAACACTTGACATATCTTCTATGTGACCCTCACAACCAATAGAAGACAGATCTTGTCTCCATTTTCAGGTAAGTAAATTGAGGCTTAGGTAGATCAAATAATTTGCTTGGGATCCCTAGCTGAACTTGAATTTCTCAAAATCAGATGTGCTTTAATTCCACAGCTTATCCTTTTAACTCTTAGGCTAGATTACTTTCCACTTTTAAACTCCTTTAAAAAAGTAATCTGGTTTAGCCCCTGCACCGTGGAGAGGAGGTGCTGTATAAGTTGTCCTCTTTTTTTATTAAATTTTAATTTTTTTATTAATTTTTATCAGAGCTCCTTGTAAGTAGCAAAATTCATTGAATTTTCCTTTTTTTATAACTTTTCCGTTCAGGAGTAGTGACAAAAACAAGATATACAAGCAAAAGGGAGAAGGAAGTTTAGCCCAAATAATTATAAGCATAATTACTTTCAAATATGGGGTCCCTGAGGTGTTTGAACTCTGTAAACATTTTTCATAAATTGATGTGACCTTGTCATCTTTGGAGAATCAACTGTACCTATTATTTTGTAGTTTCAATGCAGCTTATCTTTTTCCCTCTCAGAAGATCTGACAAATTAAATTTATTAATCTTTTTGTGTTCAAGATACTCTATAACATTTCACCAAAAAACATATGTATTACATGATCTAAGCCCATCATTACTTTACCATGTAAAAACAAATCAGGCAATTATAAAGTTGGAAATTTTATCCTATTTTGTAAAGAAAGGAAAAACTAAATAATTTGGACTTTGTGAGTGAGGTAAGTGTGTCTCAGTTATGGTGAAAAACTTTAGGGCAAGGAAGAAAGCAAAGAGAAGAGATAATCTAGAGTTTAGGGCAGGGGTCCTCGAACTTTTTAAACAGGGGGCCAGTTCACTGTCCCTCAGACCGTTGGAGGGCCAGACTATAGTTTTAAAAAAACTATGAACAAATTCCTATGCACACTGCACATATCTTATTTTGATGTAAAAAAACAAACAGGCAAAAACACCTGCATGTGGCCTGTGGGCCATAGTTTGAGGACGCCTGTTTTAGGGTGAAGGTTTAAGGATTTTATTATTTTTTTTTCCTCAAAATGTCCATGCTAGTGAGGTTGAAAGGTTTAAGGATTTTAGGAGGAAGAATGGTGATTAATCAGTATCTAACAATTCTGGTGGAATATGCTAACATAGTAGCTGGGTTTAAATCCTGACTACTACAGACTAACCTCTCTGAGCCTTAGTTTTCTCATTTGCAAAATGAAAATACAAGTATCTCATTATAGGGTTGATGTGAATATGAAATTGAGATAATCTATAATGTATATAATGTGCCTGGCACATGATAATGGTTCAGTAAGTAATTACTGTTATTGCTATTATTTTATGGTGGACCTCTGTGAAGATTTTTCCAGATTTGTTTGAACCCCTTAGTGTGTGTTTCTCTGTTGGCACTTCACCTTGGCACAAAATATTTGCTTAGTAATTATAATATGGTTATTTTGAGAAAGTCCTTAAGGCAGCAACTCTATCATCTCTTGGTATCCCCTGTACTACTTAGCATCTTGCCTTGTGAGAGAAAATAGTATTTGCTATATTTGTGACTGAAATCGATAAATAGTAGATCATTCAGTCTGAGTTCTTCTGTTCTGTCGGCAGCAAGCTGGTAAACAAATTTCAAGTGCAGGTTATATGAGCTTCAGCCTCTCCTACAGTATCACCTTCACTTATTTATTTCTTAATTGCTGATACAGATGCACCTATAATATTTGGTTTTTGTGATGTTCAGACAGTCCTAATTACAACTTAGAAGTTAAAGTTGAAATATAAACAGCTTAACACCAGAACAAAGCAAAATTGTGTATCTTTTTGCAACAGTAATTTTTAAATAGTTTTTATACAGTGTGACAACAAAGGCATAGGCTTCCATTATTTTACAAATTAAGTTTGGTTTATATATTTTATTAAAATGGTTACTTTCTAAACATCCACATCATTCCATCTGCATCTTCTTCCTACAAACATTTTTTTCATCTACCATTTAGTTATTTTATCCTTTTTGTTTGTTTTATATTTAAGATTCAGACTTCTTTGACTTGCAAAGTTAACGGAATATGGTTTGGAACTAGTAATAGCTCTAATTTACATCCAGAACCTGTCACATATCTGAATCTGACTCAAAGATAAGTACACTATCATTGCTAAGACTTCAGCACCATATCTTCTTAGAATCTTCAATTCCTTAGAATTCCTCTGCTCTTAGTGTAATCTGTTCTGTGTGTTTGTTGTAGATTTCGATAGTGAATAGATTTCTGAAAATAATTTGGATAATCAACTGGTATTTTAGTCTTCTGATAATGTGTTTAAATAATCTAAACCTCCTTTTTGTGCAGAGGGGACTGATTTTTGCTTTCAAAGGCATAGACAGGAAACCTTAGGATCTAAGGTAGTAAATAATGGTAAGAGCAAGTAGCTAGTGATGATACCGCGGCAGCCTCCGTAGTGTATTTGTTTGGCTCAGGTACTCTAGGAATGAGAAGTCTCAGAGTTACATAGCAGAAGTGATAAGTTGCCCGGACACCACACTATCAGAAGAATAAAAATGTAGTCAGAGTAAGGGTTTTATATCTTACAATGAAAGTGTTAATATAAAAAGCATTCCGAATATGCCAGTCTTCTTAAATTATACTAATAGCATTCTTTATGTTACTTTCTCAATGTCTCTTATTTCCACCTTTTTTGGAGGAAGACAAAACTCAGGTTAAGATTTTAACCCAAGGATAAACTCCTAGGGATTTCAGAAGGAAATATTTTTGCACTGTGCAACTATGTGAGGACACGGCCGTGAGAATTAAATGTAGGAATGAAAAACCAGAAAAATGGGCAACATCCCAGATCAACCTTTTCCCTTTAAACATCTGATTCCCATTTTAGAAACAATGCTTTCATCACCATATTCAGCATTACTTTTTCTTTCTTCTGGTCTGCTGCTCTTTTAAATGACAAGAAGTATTCTGCTTTACCAATGGTGATCAGTTGACATTTGTGCTAGGGTCCCTGAAGAGCTATTCGAGGTTCAGCATTTGTGCTGTAGGTATCAGAGTAGTCCAAACTATTAAAAAAAAAAGCAAATTATTGTATTGAAAGTTGTTGTTTTCACTTCTGAGATGCCTTCATATATATATATATATGTCAGCTTTTCTAATAATTGCTCATGCTGGTAAATTCTTTTTGCTAATTCTTTCCAAGGTGCTGACAACTAAAATGTTAGCAGGCACTAGCCCAGCCCTTTCCTGCCACCCAATTGTTATTCTCACTGTCTCTTCCCTGAATGTTAGTTCCCTTTCCTTCAAGCCCTAAGCTAGAATTTCTTGGGAGCTGAGGCTGGGAAAATACTGAATTTTTCTCATTTTCAACCTCAGGGGAATGATTATGGCATATACTTGCAGTGCCATTAGGAAACATTGGCAATCCCTGATCTTTTTGATAATTTAAGGCGTAGAATCATCAAAAGTCCTAGGTTCACATCCTTCTAAAATGGAAGAAATGGAGGAAGCTCCAGGTTTGGTGTAATACTATAAACTTCCTTATAGTCTTCCTTGACATATTAGGAGAAAACTGATCTAATCTCCCTTTCTAGTCCAGCCTGTCTTGAAATTCTGGTTTCACATGTTTTCAGAAACAGGAGATTATAATGGTATGTTTAGTGATCTTTCAGCATTCTTAGATCTCTTTTTCCTCTGGAACAAGAGGAAATGTTCCTCTAGCAAGGTTGTTAAATGACATGTGAATATTTTCTTCCTTCAGAGATACCCAGCAGAGAAGTCCTTAGAGGTATCTGATTTGAGGGAAAATCCACAATTGCTCCACTATTTATTTCTGTTTGTCAGCAATCTGCACATCATTAAAATGGAAAGCTTTTCACAGGTCTTTTGTCCCACATTTTGGTCTCCTTTTTTAGTTCTTATTGTAAGGTTCAATATAAGTAGGAAGATTAGTAGTAGAATGGGAAAGTCATTCACTCTTCTCCATCTCCCTCTATTTCAACTTCTCTCGAAATTAATATCCAGACCTTATGACAGATGAAGTCAAGTCAGAATAGAAGAGGCATGTTTCCTTTTTTGGAGTTTCTTAGAAGTGGTTAGCTCATGGTGCAGGTAGGTGTAATAGAAGGGCTGTGAGTTCTGCTTGACTATCTGAATAATCACAATAATCCAATAGGTTTGCAGAAATGCATAGAAAATTTACAAACAAGATCCAATTTCTTCTTGACAGTGGTGAATCAAAGCATTGATGCATAACATCCCAGGTGAGAAGTTTTAAGTGTATTCACCTCTCCTTTCCCCAGCCTTCTCACCACAGGTCCTAGTCAACAAATAGATTTGGACCCTGCTTTCTCCTGCTCTGGTCTAAAGGCATAATGAGATGCCTTTTTGGAGATGATCAGCTTATATCCTTTTGCTTGTTTGGTGTCATATAAGGAAAATGCTCTTCTGAATATGTTCCATGCAATGCTCACTGCTACTTAAATGGCCTTTCATCTGGTTCGAGGGGGTTAAGTGGCTGGTGACTGAGCTCCAATGACTAGAAGAGTCCTAAGACCCTGACTCCTAGGAAAGCATGGGAGTCAAGTCCGTTCTAATTCAGACAGTTTGGAAGGCTCTGCTCTGGCTAGAGATCATGCTGGGTGTGGTTTCTGCTTTGGTCAGGGTAGCGTGGACTTTCTTTGGTTCAGAACCTCTCCCATCTGGCCCCACTAGGCTGTATGCCTGGGTGGCCAGCCCTGGCTGGGTTGCTGCTTCAGTCGACAGTGTCCGCTGGCTGCGTGAGGCACTATTTGCTGTGGAGCGAGTGGAGGAAGAACCAGAGCGTGAGCTCCGAGAGCCTGAGGAAGAGGAGCTAGGTTTCACAAGGCGGGCTTTTGGTGCTTCAGCATCTTCTCTGAAGAGAAAAAACAGCAAAGATAAACTTTAATACTGGCAGTACTATGTCAGCTTCCACTATAGTTGTTTCCTTCTGAGGTTTCCCAATAAATAGGCACTTCCTCATTTCTTTTCTTTTCTTTTCTTTTTTTTTTTTTTGAGACAGAGTCTCAATGGGCCAGTGGCTCATCATCCTAGCTCACAGCAACCTCAAACTCCTGGGCTCAAGCAATCCTCTTGTCTAAGCCTCCCAAGTAGCTGGGACTATTGGGATGTGCCACCAGACTCAGCTCATTTTTTTCTATTTTTAGTTCCCCGGCTAAGTTTTCTATTTTTAATAGAGATGTTCTTGCTCTTGTTCTTGCTCAGGTTGGTCTTGAACTCCTGAGCTCAAGCAATCCTCCTGCCTTGGCCTCCCAAAGTGCTAGGATTACAAGCGTAGAGGACTGGCCACTTCCTCATTTCTTAAAACTTAATGCTTAGTTTAGGCAAATGTATGTTTGTTAGCCCGAAGCTCAACTCTATTGTACTGGGAGGATAGGCTCTCACCATTGAGATGGTCCAGACATGCCCCCTGATTTAGGGGTTGTCTACATAAACCCTTTCATGGTCCACACCCCATTCTTTATTACATGCCCTTTTAGGAATGGAAATGAATCAGAAGTAATGTCATGTAGAACTTCTGAGTCTCTGTTGAGTATAGATAGTTTCACTGTAAAGTCCAGGTAAACCAGACCTTTTGTCCCTAGGCTGGAACTTCCTCCCCACCAGAATTATCCTTGCAACAGATTTATGGTTTAAAGGAAACTGGAGACATTTATGTTGACTGATCACTATGGAGCTCGCTCTAGAAAGGAAACTCAGTGGAAGTGGGGATTTGGGGAGGTTTACCGAATTTCATTAGGTCTCTCCTCTTCTTCATATCTTTCTTTGTCTTTCCTTCGGATTAACAGCCACACCAAGAGGAAAATCAGCAGAGCTCCAGCCACAATGCCTGTCACTGCTCCTGCAACCATGCCGATGCTTTGTACATCTATTTTCTCAGAAGCAAAAGTACAAGTGAAAACCAGGCATAAGCTAGGAAATACATTAATTCAAAAAACAAAAGCCCTGGGCAGGATAAGTGTTTTAAGGTATCTATCTTTCTATCCCCATTATGCTCTCTTGTTATATGATTATCTCTCTTGATATTTTTGCAGTTGTAGTTACTGAATCATAGACTTCACCAGCATTTGGTCCAGATTTTAGTGAATAAGTCTGGGTTCATTCAGATAATAAAACTGGGACTGGGAGAGATACCGTATCATGCTTAAAGATTTGTTAGCCATAACAGGATAATGTTTGGGCCATCCCCTGATTTGCCAACTTCTCTGCTTTCTCTAATTTTTGCCTTCTCCCACCAGTAAAATAAAAAGGAATATTAAAAAAAACACACCACTTTAGGCTGGGTGTGGTGGCTCACTCCTGTAATCCCAGCACTTTGGGAGGCCTAAGGCCAGAGGATTACTTGAGGCTAGGAGTTCTAGACCAGCCTGGACAACAAAGCAAGACCCCATCTCTACAAAAAGAACCTTAAAAATTAGCTGGGTGTGGTGGCGCATGCCTATAGTCCCAACTACTTGAGAGCTGAGGCAGAAAGATCACTTGAGCCCAAGAGTTGAAGGCCACAATGAGCCATGATTGCACCACTGCACTTCAGCCTAGGTGAGGGAGTGAAACTCTATCTCTAAAAAAAAAAAAAAATTTAAACTTTGAATACCATAAAAGTTAATTTTTTTAAAAAAGGAACTTCACCTATAATGTTAGACTCTAGGATTTGCCAGTGAGTCCTAGAAATTCAGAAATAAAGATAAATGTGATTTGCACATTAGTAATTCACACACTTTTTCATTTATATACCAAATACCTATTAAGTGCCTTCCCTGAGCCAAGCACAGTTCTAGGCATGGGTGAAGACAGGCAAGGTTTCTGCTTTTGTTGAGTTTACATTCCAGAAGGGGGAAAACAGGTAATAAATAAAGATAATTTCAGAAAATGGATAAATTCTATGGAGGCAAAAGTGGGTGAGTAATATTTTAGTGGGAGAACAGAGGGATACCACTTAGTTTGGGTGATCAGGACATTGAGGAGGAGACATTTGAGTTGAGATATAAATGATATAATAGACTTATCTTGTCATGATCTAGGAACAGAGAATTCCAGGCAGCAGGAATAGTAAGTGTGATGAATGTGAATGGGTCTGGAGCATAGTGAGCAAGAGAATGTAGGAAGATTAGGTCATGGAGGCAGGAAGAGACCAGCTCACATAGGGTCTTACAGACCATGGCAAAGATTTTTTTTTTTTTTTAATTTTGGAGTGGGGTCCTGCTTTCTTGTCCAGGCTGGGATGCAGTGGTGCAATCATGGCTCACTACAGCGTTGAAACTCCTGGGCTCAAGGGCTCAAATGATCCCCCCACCTCAGGTTCCCAAGTGGCTGGAACTACAGGCATGTACCACCATGCCTGGCTAATTTTTTTATTTTTTATGGAAACGTCTTGCTATATTGCCCAGGTTGGCCTGGAACTGCTGGCCTCTAGCAATCCTCCCACCTCAGCCTCCAAAGTGTTGAGATTATATGTGTGTGCCATCATGCCTGGCCAAGGATTTTATTGTAAGAGCAATGGAAGATAACATGATCCGAATTATATTTGAGAAAGTACACTATGGCTACTCTAGAGAAAATGGAGCATGGAGAGGTAGCAAAGGAAGCAGGGCCACTAGTTAGGGGGATAGAGATGATGGTGGCTAGGGGAGAAGTAATGTACATAGAAACAGGTAGATGGATATTGCCTATGTTTTGGATGTATAGTCAACAGAATTTGCTATTGATTGATTGATTGATTGATTGATTGAGACAGGGTCTCCCTCTTTTACCCAGGGTAGAGTGCAGTGGTGTCAGCCTGGTCTTGAACTCCTGGCCTCAGGCAATCCTCACTCCTCAGCCTCCCAAAGTGCTAAGATTAAAGGCATGCTGTTTATTCTTCTCCTACTATCTTTATAATTCAGTTTTTAAAATAAATTGGATTTTGGTCACCCAATCTCAGAAGCTAAGCTAAGCAGGGTCGGACCTGGTTAGTACTTGGATGGGAGACAGCCTTGGAATACCCGGTGCTGTAGGCTTTTTTAAAAAAAAATTAAAAATAAATAAATGGACTTTGGATATCTTATTTAAGGTGTCAAAGGACTGGCATTTATTTTACCTAACCAATGTCAATTAGGGAATGCTGTTTTCCCCACTGCCCCAGCCCCAACATGCACATAATATAGATGAATTTTCTATTAATAGAAATTTAGGTTGCTTTTAGTTTTTCACAATTGAAAATAATATATCATTTTCATACATATTTACACACTTGTAGAATGTCTCTAGAAGTTAAATTCACAGTATTGCTGGGTAAAATGGAATGCATTTTTGCGTCTGAAGTAAAATAGGCTACTAATTGTGGTATACTCATACGATGAAATACTATAAAGTGAGAATGAACATATGACAACTACAAGCAAAAACAATGATAAATCTCATAAATATAATGTGGGATGAAAGAAACTAAACACAATTGGAATGATTCCATTCACTGAAGGTTATAAAATAGGAAAAGCAGTCCATAAAGTTAGAGATCTGGATAATAGAGGGCAGGCAAGAGGTAGTAACAGGTTCTTTTTTTTTTTGAGACAGAGTCTCACTTTGTTACCCAGGCTAGAGTGAGTGCCATGGCCTCAGCCTGGCTCACAGCAACCTCAATCTCCTTTGCTCAAGTGATCCTTCTGCCTCAGCCTCCCAAGTAGCTGGGACTACAGGCATGCGCCACTATTCCCAGCTAATTTTTTCTATATATATTAGGGGCCAATTAATTTCTTTCTATTTATGGTAGAGACAGGGTCTTGCTCTTGCTCAGGTTGGTTTCGAACTCCTGAGCTCAAACGATCCGCCCGCCTCAGCCTCCCAGAGAGCTAGGATTACAGGCGTGAGCCACCGCACCCAGCCAGTAACAGGTTCTTAATCATGATGCTGCTTACACAGGTGTATTCACTTTTGAAAATCTGTCAGGTTGTATACTTATCCTTTTTTGTGTATGTTTTACTTCAATATACTTACCTCCCCGGATCTATATATTAAGCTAAATTGTGCCACCAATTTATACTCTATTCAAAAATGTAAAATCACCTATTTCCCTATAACATTTCCAATAATTGATTCTACATTTTTAGTATTTACTAATTAGATAGCTTAAAAAGGGTGGGATTTCCTAGCCTCTTATTTATGTTTATTGGCCATTTGTATTTATTTTTCTGTGAACTGCCTGTTAAATTTGTAAGAAAAATTATCTAAAACTAGAAAGTAGACAAAAGAAGTACAGTGCTTGGCAGTTTACCACTTTGTGGGGGCAATTTGTAGACCTCCATCCAATAAAGATGGAAATAATTACAGATGTAGTTAAATGACCACAGAAATTACAGTCTGTGACTTTGTAGGACATTAACCAGTTTGATGTCTGACCCAGCAATCTTAAAATCTCTTTGTTAGGCTGGGCGTGGTGGCTCACGCCTGTAATCCTAGCACTCTAGGAGGCTGAGGCAGGCAGATCACTCACGGTCAGGAGTTTGAAACCAGCCTGAGCAAGAGTGAGACCCTGTCTCTACTAAAAATAGAAGTTAATTGGACAGCTAAAAATATACAGAAAAAATTAGCCAGGCATGGTGGCACATGCCTGTAGTCCCAGCTACTTGGGAGGCTGAGGCAGAAGGATCGCTTGAGCCCAGGAATCTGAGGTTGCTGTGAGCTAGGCTGATGCCATGGCACTCTCTCTAGCCTGGGCAACAGAGTGAGACTCTGTCTCCAAAAAAAAAAAAAAAAGTCTCTTTGTTAAATTGTGTCTATATACCTAATTTCTCAAATGCTCTTTGGACTATTAACATCTTACTAGATCCCTTAAATAATAAATAAAATCTATAATTTGTCAGAGTCAAGATTTTACCTTTTTGAAAATTATACTTCAACAACATCATGTACCCATTTTGGTTTAGCTGTTTTCTCACTGATTTGAATGAGTTTTTTATTTTTATTTTTTTTATTGATTGAGGCAGAGTCTCACTCTTTCACCCAGGCTAGAGTGCAGTGATGTCATCATAGCTCATTGCAATCTCAAATTCCTGGGCCCTAGTGATCCTCCTACCTCAGCCTCTTGAGTAGCTGGAACTGCAGGGAAGTGCCTGGCTAATTTTTCTATTTTTATTAATAATAGAGATGGGGCCTAGTCTCTAACTCCTGACCTCAAGCAATCCTTCCACCTTGGCCTCCCAAAGTACTAGGATTACAGCCATAAGCCACTTCACCCTGCTGAAAGAGTTTTTTATTATGTATTTATATACTTTGGTTATTAGATTTTAAAAATATGTCTATATAGCTATTTGCTACTTCTCCCTTCAAAAGGTACACCTTCATTTTCTTCCCTTTGATTGTAGTCTGGACTTAATGACTCACTTCTAATTAATAGAATACAGCAAAAGTGATGGTATGTTGTATCTGAGACATCATTAAAAAAGCATTGCAGCTCCCTCTCTTAGATCTCAAACCATTCTTTCTTAAATCCTCTCTTGGATCACTCACTTTGTGAGAAGCCAGCTGCTCTGTTAAGAGCCTCATGTAAAGGCCCATGTGATGAGGCACTGAGGCCAAGAGCCATGTGAAAGAGCCATCTCAGAACTAGATCCTCCAGCGCCAGCTGAGCCTTGCAATGACTGCAGCACTAGTGGACTTTGTGCTCAAAATCTCCTCTGAGGAGACACCAAGCCAGACCTCTCAGCTAAACCACTGCTGAATTTCTGACTCACAGAAACTAAGAGATAATAAAACTCATTCTAAGCCACTAAGTTTTGGGGTAATTTGTTATATAGAAATAGATAATAGATACACACTCAGTTCATTTTTGTCTTTTAACGGTTTATCCTGTCTTTTTTTCAAGATTCAATCTTTAGGCTGAGCGCAGTAGTCACACCTGTAATCCTAGCACTCTGGGAGGCAGAGGCAGGAGGATCGCTCAATGTCAGGAGTTCAAAACCAACCTGAGCAAGATCAAGAACCCATCTCTACTAAAAGTAGAAAGAAATTAATTGGGCAACTAAAAATATATAGAAAAAATTAGCCAGGCATGGTGGCACATGCCTGTAGTCCCAGCTACGCGGGAGGCTGAGGCAGAAGGATTGCTTGAGCCCAAGAGTTGGAGGTTGCTGTGAGCTAGGCTGATGCCACAGCACTCTAGCCTGGGCAACAAAGTGAGACTTGGTCTAAAAAAAAGGATTCAATCTTTTCTAAATTATGAGCCTGGCATACTGTTTATTGCATTAATTCATTTTTTTTGTTTTGTTTTTTGTGTTTGTTTGTGTGTTTGTTTTGGAGTCAAGGTCTTGTTCTGTTGCCCAGGCTGGAGTGCAGTGACACGGTGACAGCTCACTGCAGCTTTGAACTCTTGAGTTCAAGAGACCTTCTCCCACATAGCTGGAACTACAGGTGCATGCCATCACACCCAGCTAATTTTTCTTACTTTTTATAGATGGGGTCTTGAAATGTTGCCCAGGCTTGTATAAATAAATTTTAACAGTGCTAGCATGGCTTATAGAAATGAGCTTTGGTTCAGAAGTCTAAAGTTACCATATAGATTAAGGGAAAATATTAATAATAATAATAGCTAATGTTATTGAATACTCACCATGTGTCAGGCACTGTTCCGAGGCAGTGGTAAGTAAATGTATTAATTTACTTAATTTTCATAAAAACTCTATGAGGTAATTATTCTCTTTTATAGATTGGGAAACTTGTACAAGGTACTACACAGTTAGTGGTAGCTGTGATTGAAATCCAGGCAGTTATGTGGCTCCAAAGCTAATGCTTTTAGTTGCCTTGCTGCTATCTCTCATCTTGAACTTAAAACAAATCTAATTCTCGATTATGACATACATGTACACACACATGCACGTGTGCACATGTGCATTCACAAGGCCCCTGGGGAGGGGGAAATCTCATCTATGGTAGGTAGCTTATAACTAGCTGGGTAGTTTTGTTTGTTTGTATTTGTTTTTTAAGACTGGTATTCCTTTAGTTCTCTCCTAGACATAGTAAAATTTTTAGGGGGCTGATTAATTCACATGTTTGTAAATATAGAGTCAGATACGGCTGTTGAATAGTCCTTGCACAACTACTGAATTATTTTGGTGATCGCCATATCCTTCTGGAAATAAAGACTTTGACCCTACTCCTGATTCTGAACCACAATGCAAAAAATAAAAAAGTGAAACAAAAACCCCTTTGGATGCTTACACTGTACGGTCACTCGCACCACACAGGTTTCCTTCCCAGCCTCGTTGCCTGCTGTGCACTGGTAAAGCCCAGAGGCGGACATGGTGAGATTCTGCAGCAGAACTCGTCCAGGGTTGTTGTAGTCTACACAAGCAGAAAGAATGACTGTAAATCCCTTAGTGATAGCATCTATATTTATTGTTTATTGCATCATTAACCTAAGATTCTTTAATACAATTGGTTTTGTTTTTTTTTTTGTTTTGTTTTGAGACAGAGTCTCACTTTGTTGCCCAGGCTAGAGTGAGTGCCATGGCGTCAGCCTAGCTCACAGCAACCTCAAACTCCTGGGCTCAAGCAATCCTTCTGCCTCAGCCTCCCAAGTAGCTGGGACTACAGGCATGCGCCACCATGCCCGGCTAATTTTTTCTCTATATATTAGTTGGCCAATTAATTTCTTTCTATTTTTAGTAGAGACGGGGTCTCGCTCTTGCTCAGGTTGGTTTCGAACTCCTGAGCTCAAACGATCCGCCCGCCTCAGCCTCCCAGAGAGCTAGGATTACAGGCGTGAGCCACCGCACCCGGCCTAGATTCTTTAATACAATTTGGAAAGGATGAAATGATGGAAAAGATCCCTTTTTGGAACATGGGAAGAAATGTAAGCATTCATTGAAATTGTAGCACATCCTCAAAAGTTATAAAAGATCATGAATATTTAAGGCATATTAAACAAGATAGATATAGTAGATTTTATAGTAGTATATTTCTTCTAATCTTTTTTTTTTAATCACTTTTACATGTCATTTGAGGAAAGAAAAGACAGATTTTCTGTCCTAGTTTATGGATAAAAAAATGGAAGTTCAAGAGGTTCAGCAGTGTATTCAAGGAGTGAGTTGCTGCCAAAGTCAATTTAGGATTCATGGGTAGAGTATTATCTTGTTGGCTCAATTTACTGGTAGGAAGATAACTTACCAATCCTAGATTTGGGAGGCAGATGTTCATCCTCTCCCTCTTTCTCCCGGATTCGCTGCCAGTAATACACAATGGGCTTTGTGCCAGAGGATGACTCACACTGCAAAGTCAGGTCACTTCCTTCTGTCAGCTCTCCTTCCAGCTCACACTTGGGCTTGGATGGTTTCACTAGCAAAAAAAAAGTTATGATTCAAAGATCCCCAAACACCAGATTCAATGGAAAAATGATGTCCTATTGAGTTGTTTCTCCAGCCATCCCTTACGGTAAACCTTTACGTGGAGATTCAACTAGCCACGCTCTACATTAGCCCCAAAATGACCACCTCCTTCCCCCGTGCACACACCACCTCCCCAAGTTCCAGCTGCTACCAGTGGTGCTGCTGTAATTTTCAGGTGCTGCCCCAGAAACTCCCTCATTGCTTGTCAAAGAAGACACACTGTTATGTATTGGAAATTTTAGGAAAGTTGAGCATGATCTTTTTACTGATAGAAGGGAATAGGGAGGCCAGGCGCAGAGGCTCACGCCTGTAATCCTAGCACTCTGGGAGGCCGAGGCGAGCGGATTGCTCGAGGTCAGGAGTTTGAAACCAACCTGAGCAAGAGCGAGACCCCATCTCTACTATAAATAGAAAGAAATTAATTGGCCAACTAAAATCATATAGAAAAACTTAGCCGGGCATGGTGGCACATGCCTGTAGTCCCAGCTACTCGGGAGGCTGAGGCAGTAGGATTGCTTGAGCCCAGGAGTTTGAGGTGGTTGTGAGCTAAGCTGATGCCACGGCACTCACTCTAGCCTGGGCAACAAAGCGAGACTCTGTCTCAAAAAAAAAAAAAAAAAAAAATAGAAGGGAATAGGGTAGAAGTTCATTAATTTGTAAGCAATTAAGTAGAACTTAGTAGTGCTTGCTGTTAAAAAACAAGTGAATTTGAATCATATCTGAGAGATTTAAGTTAAATGTGAGCATACTATTCAAATATTAGAGGATATTTAAATTTTATAATGTGCTACCATGGAAAATCACAATTATATTTTTCTTTTTTATTATGGTTAATATACAGAACATACACACTTCTTCCCAGGGAACCTGTCTGGGTGATAATTTAAGGTACTGAATATGAAGTTTTGTACCACCATGCTGCATTTGGCCCCCTCTTCCAGAGACCTTATTACTAAGATGTAGGCATTTGTCCTTGGCACCCTGTCTTACCTAAGACTTTTAAGATGACATGGCTCCACACATAGCGCCCTGAATTCTTCACCTTGCAGGTGTACCGGCCCTCATCACTGGGCTTCAGAGGCTCGATCTGCAGGGAGGCATCTCCTGCCAGGAAATTGGAAGCAAAGGCTACTCGGCCCTTCTGTTCTTCAGTCAAGTTATTGTAGACGTGACGACTGGAGTAAGTGATCACCTGTGGGATAGACCGAGGCAGGGTCAAGCAGCGTGGCTCTCAGCCTTCCTCTCCTGCTGATATCAAGATGAGGAAAGGGAGTACTCCCAGTGGTGCAAAGTGGCCAAGCCCGGGGCTGATTCTACGTGTCCAAGTGACCTCTGTTCTAAATAAAAGTACAGTATATTTGCTAGGCATTGCTTCTCTTTCCAAAAATAGTAACACTTCGTATTTGTATAGCATTTAATTGTAGAGTACTAATTATTTCATTAAATGCTCAGAACCACCCCATTTTATAGCTAAGGAATTTTGATTTACATGCTGAAGGTCACACAGTTAAGGAAGGGAGGAAAACATACAAGTGTATAGCTATACACATATTAAGCATAGAATATTTCTGGAAGAGTTCACAAACTGGCTGTCAATAGTTGACTGTGAGGAGAATTGAGAAAATAGAGGGTAGGGATGGGGAGGGGACTTACCTTCCTCCTGTGTACCCTTTTCTATCTTTTGCATTTGCTACCACCTGCACAGGACCTATTCCAAATCCACTGTGCTCCTTGTGCTAGGTGCTTACATGCCATTTAGTTCATTTTTCACCACAACTTTTCCAAGTAGTTATCCCCATTTCACAGATGGCAGAACCAGGATTTGAATGTAGGTTTTCTAAAGCCATCTAGTTAGTATATAACCACAGTTGTCTCTCTCCATTTCTTTTCCCAACTATGTTCATTTAACTGTTCATTAACTGTTCTTCCATAAAGTTTGGAAGTGAAGGAGAAAAAGAGAATCTGAAAAATCAGTGTGTTGTTCTCAAAAAAGTTGAAAATCCAAGTGAAGGAACTGAAGAATTAGAGTAGAAGTTAATGGTTAAATTTCAGGTCTGATACCAAAGGCTTCATGGTTTGATTTTCCTTCTTTGTTGGCTTTAGTGTGGATTAGTAAGAGTAAGTTAGATGGAAAAAAAATTATGTTCCTTCCTTCCATAAAATTCACTTGAGCTTCATGTGTTTGTTTTCCCAGTTAGGGAGACCAAAATTCATATTTCTCCAACAGAAAAAAAAATTGATTTTTACTGAATTTTCATCTGTCTGCATCACAACCTCTGGTTCTTTAAAATTTCCCTGGGCCCTCCTAGTCCATCACCTCACTCCTGTTAGTCACAAAAACTATGCTGATCTAGGCCATCAAAACTTCGGGGCATATGACTTCAGCTTTGTCCTCCCTGCCATTCATTTTCTTAAACTCATTCAATTTTCTTAAACTCATTCAATTTAAACAGCAGCAAACATTTATGGAATGACTGCTTTTCATCACATTTGGAGGAAGCTATTCAGATAAGTAAAACCCTCTTCACGTAATTTACAATCAAGTGAAATTAACAAGGAAAGAAGTATAAACATAGAAAAAGAAATGATTTACTTGAAATGGTATCAGGGAAAGTATCCCGAAAAGGTTGGTGGCATTTGAGATAGGCTTTGAAAGATGAGTAAACTGAGAGGTGACGGGAGCAGGGAGAAGAGGGCTGGAGGGAGCATTCCAGATATATAGACAGGCGCTAAAAAAGCCATGCAGGCATATGGGAGTGTCCCAAGTATATTTCTAGCTGCAGCTGTTCCAAATTGTTGCACTGGACTTAAGCCCTTAACCCCATCCTCAATCATGTGATGCTCTGAGCTCATCAGATGCTTTCCTGAAAAGATTAAAAGCCATCCAATAAAATGTCCCTCAGTTCCTCTCCATTGTATCAGAACTCTTCAGCATTATCATCCCTTTGGCCTTACCATCTCTCTGAGAAAAATGTTTTCTCCTTTCCCTGCATGTTCTTTTTCTTTAGCAAATATTTACTGAGATTGTGTGTCGTGTACTGTGACCAACACTGAGAAAACAGGAATAAGACACAGTGCCTACACTGAGGAGCTCATGGTCTTGGTTTTGGGGGCAAAGGGCGAGGAAACAGGTGAGAGAATATTAAACACTGTTAAGATACTTAAAGCATTTTCCTTCAATATTGCCCTCTCATTTCAAATACCTTCACTATTGTGACAGTTCTCATATTAATTGGTATCTCTGTCCCTAGTTTATTTATTTATTGAGTTTTTTTGAGACAGAGTTTCGCTCTGTTGCCAGGACTAGAGTGCTGTGGCATCAGCCTAGCTCACAGCAACCTCAAACTCCTGGGCTCAAGCAATCCTTCTGCCCTAGCCTCCCATGTAGCTGGGACTACAGGCATGTGCCACCATGCCCAGCTAATTTTTTGTATATATTTTTAGTTGTCCAGCTAATTTCTTTCTATTTTTAGTAGAGACGGGGGTCTCGCTATTCCTCAGGTTGGTCTTGAACTCCTGCCCTCGAGCTCTCCTCCTGTCTCGGCCTCCCAGAGAGCTAGGATTACAGGTGTGAGCCACCACACCTGGCCCCTGGTTTATTTCTGAGCTTCATTTTCATATTCCCAGCAGCCTGGCTGCTGTATATTTCTGTCCTCTCCACTCTACCCTCCATACTGCTGCCAAGTTGATCTTACTAATGTAAAACTCGCATTTGCTCTTTTCCAGCTCAGAAACCTTTAATGGCTCCCCACACCCCTGAACGATGACCTGACTCAGCCTAGTGTCCTCAAAATAATGTCTGTGTTACCTCCCAATCTTGTTTTCTTATTTAGTCCACTTCACCTACCTGGGTGCAATCACATTACATTATTTCCCTTTCTTTAATATGAGTGATGCTTTCTTTGTGCTCCTGTGCCTTTGCTCACAGCATTTTCTTACTCAGAAACTCCCTTTTCGGCCAGGCGTGGTGCCTCATGCCTGGAGCACCCTGGAGGCGGAGGCGGGCGGATTGCTCAAACTCAGGAGTGCCAGACCAGCCTGAGCAAGAGCGAGACCCCGTCTCTACTAAAAATAGAAAGAAATTAATTGGCCAACTGAAAATATATAGAAAAAAATTAGCCGGGCATGGTGGTGCATGCCTGTAGTCCCAGCTACACAGGAGGCTGAGGCAGAAGGATCTCTTTAGCCCAGGAGTTGGAAGTTGCTGTGCGCTAGGCTAACGCCATGGCACTCTAGCTCGGGCAAAAGAGCCAGACTCTGTCTCAAAAAAGAAACTCCCTTTTCTTCATCTCTCCACATAAAGAAACTCTATTCATTCTTTTAAGTCCAAAATTAATGTTAACTCCTCACAAAACCTTTCCTGATATGACACTTTGAGAATGATTTCTTTGCTCTCATCCATACCATTTCTTTGCACCATTTTTATTTGAAGAGAAATTGTAAAAGACTTTGTAGATGGGCAAATAGGTTGCCTTTTCTATCATACTAGGTGTTGTCCAGGGCACCTTTTTGTTTTATCTGATTTTATAGACATCTGTTGTCTCTGTCTAGGCTGTTTTGCAACTTTGCAGTCCTCCATTCAATAAGCATTTATTAAAAACATCCTCTGGGCTTGGCACCATGCCAGAGATGATAATACTACAAAGAAATGAGTATTAATGTTAAAAGATAACTTTTTTTATTTTTTGAGACAGAGTCTCACTCTGTTGCTGTGGCATCAGCCTGGCTCACATCAACCTCAAACTTCTGGGCTCAAGTGATCTTCCTGCTTCAGCCTCTGGAGTAGCTGGGACTACAGGCATATGCCACCATGCCTAGCTACTTTTTTCTATATATATTTTAATTGGCCAATTAATTTCTTTCTATTTTTAGTAGAGACAGGGTCTCGCTCTTGCTCAGGCTGGCTTCGAACTCCTGAGCTTGAGCGATCCGCCTGCCTCCGCCTCCCACAGTGCCAGGATTACAGGCGTGAGCCACCAAGCCCGGCTAAAAGATAACTTTTTTGAAAGAAGGTAAAACTACGACTCTTGTATACATAGAAAATAAACATGTCTCAAAGATTTTACTTCACTCAATAATTAATGATAGAACCAGTAAGATGTTATTACCAGTTCAAATGAGAATTAGGACTAAAAAAGATTTATATTTTCCATTGGACAAAATTCATTTGCATCTCCATGAACAAGAATGATTTTCATTGCTATGGATAAGAAACATGAGTATCACTATCAGCCATCCACCAGTTAATTTCTATTTCTGTGGAAATTAATATATGAGAAAAACTAGACCCTAATTCACCTCCAGAAAACCTGGACTCTAAAATTGGACACTTTCCTTCCCTCCTCTCCTCCCGCCCCCATAACATACAGCCTAGCTACTTGCCCCTCCCCATAACTTACAGCATCTATTGAAAAGAATGCAGAAATTCAAGACAAAACATCTATCTAGTAATAAAGACTGAACTTTTGACTGAAATAATGCATTTACTGTACTTTTCAGAATTTTTTTAGTCTACAAAATGATGTTCAGGAGACACCTACCAATGGTGTATGTGAGGAAGAGCTACACGCTATGGAGGGAGGGGACCGGGGCAGGAAAATTATTTGTCTCCAGGAATCTTGGGTTCCAGGTGGGACTCTGAAATTGATTTTGGACAAGGTCCTTCACCTTTTAGGATCTAAAAGGTTTAGAGTCCAAGTTTTCTGGAGATGAATTAGGTTCTAATTTTCCTCATGTATTAAAAGAAAATTGGAGAACAGTTCTTATCCAACAGACTTCACGGGCTTATAGTAAGAATTTAAAGAGAAACAATGGGTGTGAAAGGATTGTTCCTTTACTCAGTGACCACTTAGTGACCTCTCTGTGCCAAGCATAGTGCTTGGCTCTGGCTTTATGCATGTGAATTGGCCATAGAAATGAAAATCTGAACACAATACAATGCAGTCAGTCCAGATGTTTGTCTTTGTCTAACAAAACACATTTGTGGCATTTATTTTGTGCTAGGCACTGTTCTTAGTACTTTACAAATATTAACTACTTACATTAAAAAAAGGAAAGTCATCATGATACAGTGAAAGTTTACAACAAAATCAAGGAAGTGAGTCTCCAATGAACTGCTTAGATTTAAGGCCATTCTTTTGTTTAATAAATATTTGTTCCGTGCCATCTATAAGGTGGGCACACACATCTCTATCTAAAGCTGAGACAGCTGCAGTTTAATTCTGCTAGAATAGGGTAGTTCCTCATGGCCCTCCTGCATTCATGCTAGATATAAGTAATTAATAACTGGACTTTCCCACTGCAGCTGGGTATCCCAGGGAGTTCTTAGGACCAGGGAGAGGTGTCTGTCCTATGCTTACCCCTTGAAAGGCAACCAACCTCTTATGTACTGGCACCATTTCTAAGTATTTGGGTAATTACTTAGTAAAACTAAGTCATTAGCCCCACCTCCCAGCTTTATTTTCCTTCCCAATCAGATAAAACCTATGAACTCTGACCCAGAAAAACATATCTATTATTTTGCAAATAATTCCATAGGATTCCTAACACTCAGCTGAAAGCCCTCTCCCTTAGACACCGACCAGGAAGAGCTAGGATCCCAGCCCTTCTTCCGGATGTGGTACTTGTTTGTTTTAAATGTTTGCAGGGCATTAGGCCCCACATCCTGTTATAGTCTACAGGAAGGGTAGGTTTCCTGGCAGATGGAAGGAGCTGCCACAGAAATGCCAAACTGGAGGGACAATGGGGAGAGGAGGAAATGCATTGCAACAGGAAAAGACTGGACATCTTATCTCAAAGACTGAATGAGGGGCTGATGTCTGGAGATAGGACAAGTAAGTTTGGAACACTTAATAGGTGCTCAATTAATGTTATTTTCTTTCTTTCTGACTTGTCCTTGTTTTCCCTGGGTGCATAATCACCCACAAAGCCTCAAGGACAGTAAAGAGTTAGGTAATTTTTTAGGAACTTCTGTGTTTTGTGGGCTTTGGAAGGTTGGTGACTTTTTTGGCCTGAGGGCTTTGGAATTTCTTTCTTGTTTATTTTAGTATTTGGGCTAGCATCAGGAGGTGCCTTTGTTTTATTTTTATTTTTTTATTTATTTTATTTATTTATTTTTTGAGACAGAGTCTCACTCTGTTGCCCAGGCTAGAGTCGGTGCTGTGGCGTCAGCCTAGCTCACAGCAACCTCAGACTCCTGGGCTCAAGTGATCCTTCTGCCTCAGCCGTCCTAGTAGCTGGGACTACAGGCATGCGCCACCATGCCCGGCTAATTTCTTTTCTCTATATATTAGTTAGCCAATTAGTTTCTTTCTATTTATAGTAGAGACGGGGTCTCATTCTTGCTCAGGCTGGTTTCAAACTCCTGACCTCGAGCAATCCGCCTGCCTCGGCCTCCCAGAGTGTTAGGATTACAGGCGTGAGCCACCTTGGCCGGCCAGTTTTGAAAGGTACATTTGACTTTGGAGAGCCTTAGTTAGTAGGACTTGGAGTAGAATCCGGCTGCTTTGGACTGCTGGAAGTACAGTACAGCAGGGGCTTTCAAACTGTTTTGAACAGAATCACATTGAGAAATACATTTTTTTCATGACCCAACACACATATAACATACATATATATAACTGAAACGTAAGTTTTATGAAAAAGTATATGTGTAATACATTCTGATATTATCTAGTTTATATTAAAACAAAATCCAAACAAAATTTCCAGTTACTTAGGATCCATTAATGGGTTGTGACCTAAATTTTGAAAAACTGCTGTACCATGGCACAGTGATTGAGAGAGCTGCTGGGAAGTCAAATGGTCTGCATTCAAGTGGAAACTCCTCCATCTGAATGAGCGTACAGCTGTGTGCCTCATTCAGGTCAGTTAACTAACCTTTCTAAACCTTAAGGTCCTTAAGTGTTAATTGAGGCTAAGCTACTTAATAGGATTTTTGTGGGAATGACATTGCAAGCACTCAAATGTTAGCATCATCATTTCTATTAGACTGATTCTGGGTTCAAGAAAGCCCCTAAGGGGAAGGGCTCAGTGGTACACCTGTAGTCCCAGCTACTCCAGAGGCTGAGGCGAGAGGATTGCTTGAGCTCAGGAGTTCGAGTCCAGCCTGGGCAACATAGCAAGAACCTGTTTCTCAAAAAAAAAAAAAACAACCCTAAGGTTTCCAAAATTGTTCAGCTCAGTACTCCAAGAATATTAATCATTCCATACATTCGTGGTTTGTGTAGCAAAGTTCCCTGGGTGAGAACCTCCATCTGTTTCCCTACACCTGTGCATACTGTGGACGAAAGCTTGGCTCCCTGAATGTGGCCCGTAAGGCCAGGGCAGTCTGGACCACGCCTCCTCATCTTTAACCCCTCCCCTCATACTCTTGAATACCCTAGTCCCCAAACTTCATGTTTCTTAATTCTGAACAATGTTTTCTGACATATCTTTGGCTTTAATAATGTAGTCTTCTCTTTCTGAAATGCCTCTCCCTCTTTTATTTTTACCTGAACACCACCTGTCCTGGCCTCAAGATCAAGCTCAAAGGCCACCTTGTATGTATAGCCTTTCCAGGCTCCCCAATTAGAATGGTGACTCCTTCAAGCTTCAGTGTCTTGGGGCTATCTCTACCATAGTGCTTAGTACATGCAAGTAGGCCTAACTCCATCTGCTTTTTTTCCCCTTTCCCCAAAATCCTGTCCCTTTTTTTTTTTTTTTTTTTGACACAGAGTCTCACTTTGTTGCCCAGGCTAGAGTGAGTGCTGTGGCATCAGCCTAGCTCACAGCAACCTCAAACTCCTCGGCTCAAGCAATCCTACTGCCTCAGCCTCCCGAGTAGCTGGGACTACAGGCATGCGCCACCATGCCCGGCTAATTTTTTGTATGTATTTTTAGTTGGCCAATTAATTTCTTTCTATTTATAGTAGAGACGGGGTCTCTTCTTGCTCAGGCTGGTTTTGAACTCCTGACCTCAAGCAATCCACCCGCCTCGGCCTCCCAGAGTGCTAGGATTACAGGTGTGAGCCACTGCGCTCGCCCCCGCCCCCTTTTTTTTTTCCTTAAGAGATAGGGTATAGATTCTCATTCTTTAAGTGAAAGAGAAAAGAAAAAAAATAAAAACAAAAAAAATTTAAAAAGAGATAGGGCAGGTGCCCTCAAACTACAGCCCTCGGACTACATGCTGGTGTTTCTGCCCGTTTGTTTTTTTACTTCAAAATAAGATATGTGCAGTGTGCACAGGAATTTGTTCATAGTTTTTTTTAAAACTATAGTCCGGCCCTCCCACGGTCTGAGGGACAGTGAACTGGCCCCCTGTTTAAAAAGTTTGAGGACCCCTGAGATAGGGTCTTGCTTTTATTGCCCAGGCTGGAACTGTCCAAATATTTAATGAAGAAAAAAGAGATAACATACAGGTAAGCATCTGACATCTTTGGAACATAGAGATTATACAATTGCAACATAGCCTTATAATATAATTAAAAATTATTTAATATGAAGATTTCACACACACTTCTGACGTGGATTGGGTCTCAGTTACAGCCTTGCAATTTGGCTCACACGTGTTGAATCTCAGATGCTTGTGTGCTTCTTTGTTTTATTTTGTTTTTAATTCTAAGAAATGTAGTGCTGAGACTAAGCAGGGTGTGATGAGAGAATAATGCACATCAATTTCATCCTTTTGCAAATAAACAAAAAAATTAAATGTGTGAATTGCAGCTGTCGTGGGGCTGTCCGCTTCATGGCATTTCTAGTGGACCGAGAGCAATTTGCTAGGACTTGTATGGAACAGACGCATCAGCTCAGCTTCCTGGCAGTTGCTCTGCTGTGCCATGGCCTCTGTAGTAATCATAAAACCGCTTTGAATGGAGATAGATGCAGGTCTCTTTCTATGTTTTAGATCAGGATTTTTCCTTCCTTTTTTTAAATTTTTTTTTTAATGACCAAGCAATGGTCATGGAAGATCAGGATTTTTCTTGCTCAAGGCCAAAGAGAAGAAGGAAAGAGTGAAGTGCAAGAGGTTAGGCCTAGGAATTGGCACATCTCTGTCCTAACTTCTCCATCTGAAAAATAGAGGAGAAAACTTTCTGTTGTGTGTTTTCCTGACTGATCTTGAGAGAAGATCCCTATCTGGTCCCTAGCTAGAAATTTAGTTGTGTTTCTATCTTTAGAACCAGGAGGAAAGCTCCAGAGTTCTCCGGGCTAAGCTATCAAGGCTGAAATTCAAATATTCTGGAGACTACCTTTCTACCCCCAAATGTTCCCTGCATAATCTGAGCATCCTAGACAAAAGGGATGAAAACATTTCTTCTCAGATTGAAATGTAAAGCTAAACTTAGGATCTACGTCATTGGCAGCCTACTTTAAGTGCTACATGCATTCCAACTCTTCCTGTATTTTCTTACTTAGTCACCCTCACTCCCGTTCCCAACACCCTGGCAATTATAAAGTCCTGGCAACTTTACCTGATAATTTTATTATTCCTTTCTTGATATTCCAACTACCTGTGACAGTCATTTAAACCCTTGTTGTATATAGTCTGAAATTGTTTAATTGATCTTGCTTTTATTTGGGTTTCCCTTAAATCAGTGTGCCATGCAGTGTCAGAATGATCACCCTAAAATGCAAATATGTCCCTTGCACTCTTCAAATTCTAAGTTCCCTAGTATGTCATACAAGATCTTCTATGTGCCGGTCTTGCAACCTCTGCAGGCTCACATCTTATACTCCACCTATACTAGCTGCATATGATTTCCCAGAATTTTCCAGCCTTTGTGTCTATGCTCTTGTGATTTCTTCAGGGCAGTTCTTTTTTATCAAGACTTAGATCAGCTGTGCTTTCTCCACAAGAAGATGTTCTTGAGTTTTCCCCTCCTCCAGCTACTCCTGGCCAGTGGCTCCTCCTTTATATTCCTCTAGAACACTCTGTTTATCTTGATCATGATTCTTGATGTTTGTCATGCAGTTCTGAAGTTGTCTTTTTATACATTTATCTCTTCAATTAGCTGCTTTGCCGTAGGCTGTGTTTATAGTGGGACTGCAATAAATATTTATTAAATGTAACTAAATTGATTTTTGATCTTTTATAACTTCCAGTAATACTAAGCTTTTTCCTGCATAAGGTCTTTGCAAAATAGGTTCTGTCTGGAATGATTTTCTTCTCACATTCTCCTTATTTCTTACATGGCACACATTATACTTTCACATTATTTGTGAAGATAATAAAGCTGGTGCTTCACAGCCCAGGCTTTGATGTCAGAGTGCCTAATTTACAAATGCAAAATCGGTGACCTTAGGCAATTTGCTCACTTTGTGTGTGTAAGCATACCTCAATTCCTCATTTGTAAAATAGGCCTAATAATCACAGTCATGAGGATTAAATTAAATGAGATATTAATAATATTTGCTAAACAGATTTGTACATGGTATCATACAGCTAATATTTATTGCTTGTTTCCTTCCTTCCTTCCTCCTCTCTGTCTCTGTCTCTCTCTCTATTTTCATTTTTTGTTTTTGTTTTTGTTTTTTGAGACAGAGTCTCACCCTATTGCCCCGGCTAGAGTGTCATGACGTCAGCCTAGCTCACAGTAACCTCAAACTCCTGGGCTCAAGCAATCCTTCTGCCTCAGCCTCCTGAGTAGCAGGGACTACAGGCATGTGCCACCGTGCCCGGCTAATTTTTTCTATATATTTTTAGTTGGCTGATTAATTTCTTTCTATTTTTAGTAGAGATGGGGGGCTCACTCTTGTTCAGGCTGGTTTCGAACTCCTGAGCTTGAGCGATCCTCCCACCTCAGCCTCCCATAGTGCTAGGATTACAGGCGTGAGCCACCATGCCCTGCCTCTCTCTCTCTCTTCTTTTTAAAAATTATTGAATGTCTTTTCACTGTAAACTCCAAGAAGGCAAGGACTACGATATCTTCTTCACTATTGTATCGTGGTACTTAGCATGGCATATAGTATAGTAATTACTAAATAAATTTGTGTAATCTGAATAATTGAACATATGACCATCCTTAGAGTATCAACTGAAGGCAGGTAGGGAATTGTGACTGCTTATAACCATTATCAAGTGGCCTTTTAAAATCAATAATTAACTTCTTAACCTTTATATTCACTTGGCTGTGTAATCAAGCAACTCTGTTTTTCTTTAGTTCAAGTGAAAACATTTGGATGCAAGGTTGATGTGTGGCATTGTTAGAAAATTATCGAGTGAGACTTGCTAATGTTGGTAAGGCAGACTTTATTCAAGGTTAAATAGGTGTAAGGACCACTGCAACAGGGTCTTGTGAAGGGGGACAGAGATTGAGCCTGACGCTGACTCCAGCAAGGACAAGTGGGGATGTATAACCAAGGGGCAGGGCAGGGGTTGGTAGACAGAAAATTACTAAGAGGAAACATCAGGGGTAAGGGCATTTCTGGCTAAACCTACTTGTTAGGATTATTGTGGGCAGGCCAGGGTGATAAGATACTGAGGGTGATAAGATACCAAGAGTGGGGGATTTTAGCTCAATTAACTTAGCAGGCTTCTTGCTCCAAAATGTATTCTACGAGGACAGAAAGGGAAGCCTAAGATCAGGTCTACTCAGAAAGAACTCAGGAGCCTGATTCAAGTGTAGCCAAAGGAGGAAGTCTTTATCAGAGTCAATCCTGGATTTTTATTACAAGAACATGGGCTCTTATTTACTTCATTCAGAACTGAGAATATCATGTCTAGCATTGACCAGGAAGATGTGGGAATAAACATGCGCAGGTTGAGGTGACCTTGCTCTACGGAGCACAGATAGAGTCTCAGGATGCTGCACTACGAGAACAAAATGACAAGCACAAGCAGTATCAAAATAACAAGGTGATGCAGACAGCGAATTTCAGCACGTGAAACTCCAACAGTGATTCTGAAATTTATTTTCAGTGAGAACTTTAACTTTTCCTAACATAATGCATTTTATGAAATTAGTAGTGTAGACAGAAAAGAGGAAAGGACAATTTGTCATTTTTTTTAATCAGGGAAAGAAGCAAAGCTCTGAAAAACAGGAAGAAAGTCAGCTTCCCTAAGCTATAGACTTTTTTAAATCGTAAAGCTTTTAAATAAAAAAGATAAGTCTCTTAACAACAATATAAGTTCATAAGTAAAGGGGGTAAGAATAGTCATACTGGCCGGGCGTGGTGGCTCACGCCTGTAATCCTAGCACTCTGGGAGGCCGAGGTGGGCGGATTGCTCAAGGTCAGGAGTTCGAAACCAGCCTGAGCAAGAGTGAGACCCCATCTCTACTATAAATAGAAAGAAATTAATTGGCCAACTAATATATATAGAAAAAATTAGCTGGGCATGGTGGCGCATGCCTGTAGTCCCAGCTACTCGGGAGGCTGAGACAGTAGGATTGCTTGAGCCCAGGAGTTTGAGGTTGCTGTGAGCTAGGCCGATGCCACGGCACTCATTCTAGCCTGGGCAACAAAGCAAGACTCTGCCTCAAAAAAAAAGGATAGTCATACTAGAAAACCTGGATTGAGGAAAGCTGCTGTGGCTGAATGCCAGCAAGGCAGAAGGATGGTCACAGTAGGTGACTGAGTTCTCATTCTCCACCATTGGCCAGCACAGTCGGTCACCAGGAGGCAGAGCCCTGCAAGCTACGGTCACACTGGCAGAAGCGCATAAAACTAGTGGACCATCATGGCCCTACCCAACCTGAGAACTGAAGACCCAGGGCCCACTCCTTTATTTTTCCACTCCAGAACAAGTATCAATTCTTTCTGGCCAATTATACATGTGTGAAACATTTTCATTCATGTCCTCTACTTGTTTCTCTGCATGAAATGTTTTTTGTCACATCACACCATCCTAGAGCTTAGAAGTCATGACTTTGTGCAAGGCTGAAGCAGGGCAGGAGGTAATGATTTAAGAGGAGGGAGAGAGGCAGGCCTGCTTGAGTAGGTTTCAGGTTCTGGCTCTCCAGACTGGGGAATCAAGCTGCCACAGCTTAGTCCTCTGTTTAGGCAAAGACATTAACAGTACAGATTCTCTCCCTGGGTAAATGCCAGATGGCTTTCTAGTAGTTCTGGCTTGGCCAAAGAACAAAGAGTCTTTTATTCTCACAACCTAAATACTCTTTCTTCTCTACAGTTTTGTATCTAGGGTCTTTCAAGTGTAAGCCAGATGAAAAAGCAATTCTAGCTCTTTCAAACCTAATGAGAAAGACTGGAAGACCAAGGAAAGGCAAATGTGGGAGGACTAGGAGAGGGACTCTAGCGAGACGTATACTTCTATACTTACCACTTTTTGGTTCCCCTCATTATCAGTGAGTAGCCATTCAATATCCAGGGTGTCTTTTTCTGGAAGCCCCAGTTGATGGTGACAGGGCAAGGTGACCTTTTCCTCTGCCACTCTCTTGATCTCCGTGTGAGTCCCCAAGGTTCCAGTGTAGTAGGAAACTGAAACAGAAAGACATCTAATGCATAATGTAGAAATTGGATGGCAATGTGTGTGGAGCAAATTAGATAACAGATAATTATTGGGTGTTCCTGGGGGCAAGGAGCAGGTCAAGGTGTTGGAATAATCCTAGAACAAAAGTACTACAAGTTCCAGTGTCTCACAGTGGCTCCTCCATTAATCATATCTTCTTTAATGCCCCACTAAATTCCATCCTACTAGTGCCTGTCTTTCCTACCTTACTGGGTTTTTATGAACAATGAAATTGCTCAGGTCAACAACTGACTTTTTTTTTTTTTTTTGAAGTAGGATCTCTCTCTGTTGCAGGAGCTAGAGTGCAGTGGCTTTAGCCTAGCTCACAGCAACCTCAAACTTCTGGGCCCAAGCAATCTTCTTGCCTCAGCCTCCCAAGTAGCTGTGACTACAAGTGTGTGTGACCACGCCCAGCTAATTTTTCTTTTTTGACAAGACAGGGTCTTGCCGTATTGCTCAGGCTGGTCTTGAACTCTAGGCCTCCAAGCAATCCTCCCACCTCGGCCTCCCAACGTGCTAGAATTGCAGGCATGAGCCACTGTGCCCAGCCAATAACTGTGTCTTTCAATCTTTCTGTCTTCTACTAACAGAAGCTTCCAAAAGGATGATGCTCAAGGAAACTATGCACTGCGTCACCCAGCAACTCATGTTCTTGAAGATATAGCATGCTAACCATTTGAAGGTGGAGAAAACCTTAGAGATGAACCTTCTTATTTTACAAGTGAGTTTTTCAAATCTAGCAACAGTTGTTGCTGACCAATAGCATGTATTTAAGAGGATGAAAAAACAACACTACAAATAGTGTAGAATAAGGGGAAATTATTCATGATCAAAGGGCTATGCAAATTTCGAGAAGAGAAATTATAGGTAATTTATTCTAGGGTTCAGGGAAAGTTTAAATCCTTCAAGTGTTTTTTAAATATTTAGAAATATGGTATGTAAATCATCTAGCATAGCATTTAGCACTTAGTAGCTCTGAGTAAAATGCAACTGATTTTATTATTAAGAAGGTGGTATTTGAATGGGCTTTGGAAAATGGAATTCATGTAAATAGAAATAGAGGATGAAGAACGGCATTGAGATGTGGGGAGGGGAGATGACAGGAACAGGCACAGGATGGGAAAATGTGGGGATCTTCAGTGAATGGTAATAAATAGTTCAGCTGCCTGGTGTGAAGAATAAATGTGGGAAGGTAGTAACAAGTTAGGCTGGAAAAGTGGGGCAGTTTATGTGATAAAAGGCCTTGCTTGCTGCAATGTGACATAATCTATTGCTTTGTTTAAGATGAGCTATTTAGGAGCTGTGTATAGAATGCACAGGAAAAGGGAAATAGACATGCATTTGTGAAAAAGCTGTTACATTTTTCCAGGTGAGAGATACTGTCCCAGGATAATGATAAAAGTGGTTAAAAAAAAAAAAAAAGGACAAATTTGAGAGGTAACAGGAAGTCAAAACGATAAGACACAGCAACTGACCAGCTCTAAGAGGAGAAAGAAATGGCATTCAAAACTGGGCTGGGCAGGTGCAGTGGCTCACGCCTATAATCCTAGCACTCTGGGAGGCCAAGACAGATGGATTGTTTGAGCTCAGGAATTCAAGACCAGCCTATGCAAGAAGGAGACCCCATCTCTACTAAAAAATAGAAAGAAATTAGCTAGACAACACAAAATATATATAGAAAAAATTAGCCAGGCATGGTGGTGCATGCCTGTAGTCCCACCTACTCGGGAGGCTGAGGCAGGAGGATTGCTTGAGCCCTGGAGTTTGAGGTTGCCGTGAGCTAGGCTGACACCACAGCACTCTAGCCCGAGCAACAGAGTGAGACTCTGTGTTAAAACAAAAACAAAAACAAAAACAAAAAAAACCAAAGGCTGTTTTCCAGCTTGCATGGCAGGATAGTGACTGCATTAGCAGGGATAGGGAAGTCAGAAGAACGATGTGTTTTTATTTTGGGGTGAGGTGGGGAGGGCAGACACTGAGTTTAGATTTAAGTCCTTTGCAGTATCCAACAGGCATCCCTGTGCTTTTTTCCTGACCATAACACCTCCCTTTCCGCTGCGGATGCTCACACAACTCCCCAAATAGTGTCCACCCTCAGTTGTTGCGTGAGAGGAAGTTGCAGCACCCTGGGCATTGCTTTATTTCTTCATTTTTCATTTCTCTCGTGCCTCACAAATAAGGCTCGTAGAAATACTCCTGTTCCATCAGCTGGGCCTGGGCTAAACTGTATCAGGTCCCTGAATTTTCCTTGGTCATTCCATCCAGGCACTGTCTGTGGGAGAAGGGAGGGCGGGGCTGGCATCTTCCCCAGAGTAGGCTCCAATACCAGGTCACAGGCTGGGTTTCCAGGTCACTCCTTAGAGCCTTCTCATAGACAAGTCACCTTCCCAGATCTCTTTGTAAGTGCAGAAATGCCTCCGAGAACAAGTGGGCTCTTATAAGGAATTTCTGCTTCCCTAAGAGATACACATTCTTTGTTTTTTATTTTTTTTATTTTTTATTTTTTTGAGACAGAGTCTTGCTTTGTTGCCCAGGCTAGAGTGAGTGCCGTGGCGTCAGCCTAGCTCACAGCAACCTCAAACTCCTGGGCTCAAGCAATCCTGCTGCCTCAGCCTCCCGAGTAGCTGGGACTATAGGCATGAGCCACCATGCCCGGCTAATTTTTTCTATACATATATTAGTTGGCCAATTAATATCTTGCTATTTATAGTAGAGACAGGGTCTCGCTCTTGCTCAGGCTCCTTTCAAACTTTTGATCTTGAGCAATCCGCCTGCCTTGGCCTCCCAGAGTGCTAGGATTACAGGCGTGGTCCACCACGCCCAGCCCACATTCTTTTATCCTTCTAAATTCTATCTTCCATTTTCTATAGTTTCATGTCACATAGTTTCAAAATCTAAAACACGCTGGGTGCAATGGCTCATGACTGTAATCCTAGCACTTTGGGAGGCTGAGACAGGAAGACTGCTTGAGCCCAATAGTTCTAGACCAGCCTAGGCAACATAGCAGGATTCTGTCTCTACAAAAAATTTAAAAATCAGCCAGGTGTGGTGGGGTACCTGGGAGCTAAGGAAGAAGGATCACTTGAGCCCAGAAATCTGAGGTTGCAGTGAGCTATGATGATGCCACTGTCTTTTAGCCTGGGCAACGGAGCAAAACCCTATCTCAAAAAGAAAAAAAAAAAATCTGAAACAGCCTTTTCTATCCAAAGCCGAATTCTGAGTTACCCCATTTGGATACATCCTGCCCCCCCATCCATGCAATATTGACCTTTGGCTAGTAGGAATTCAGTTTCACTTTTGGCTTGCTTTTATTTATTTATGTATTGATTGATTGATTGATTGATTGGTTTTAGAGGCAGAACTAAGTCCAAGACTTTTGGCTTTCTTACCTCTAACTTATGTCTTTTTCCAGGAATAGTACCCTGTCAGCAATTTCAGACTCTGCTATAAACTGAAGGTTTGTGTCCCCCCCAAGTTCATATGTTGAAATTATAGCCCCCAATGTGATGGTATTAGGAGTAGGGCCTTTGAGGTGTGATTAAGTCTTAAAGGTAGAGCCATGATGAATGGAATATAAAGGACCCCAGAGAGGTCCCTCACCCTTTCTGCCATGTGGGGACACAGAGAAAAGACGGTATCTATGACCAGGAAGTAGGCCCTCATCAGATATTGAACTTTCTGGCTCCTTGATCTTGGTCTTCCCAGCCTCCAGAACTCTAAGAAATAGATGTCTATTGTTTAAGGCTCCCAGTCCAAAGTAGTTTGTTATAGTAGCATGAACTAAGAGACTCCAAAGCCACCTTCTCTCCTTCTTCCTGTGACTCTCTCTCTGTCAGTATCTGGCCAAGGATCTGACATTGGTGACTGTTAAATCTACAGTATTGATGACTGATGAACTGATACGATGAAACATCATCTAGATTCTAGGTATGATGTGCCCGACGTTCAAGGTGTGCTTTAGCTCTAGATCCTCCTTTATCACCTTACACGGTAATAAAGAAGTTCAGTGTGAAAAATGATCTCTTTTAGGCCATTCATAATGAGACAGAATCATACAACCTCCAGATTGGAACAGCCCCAAGTGCCAGGGCTTGTGTGAAGTCTTCTTTCCCAGAGAGAACTCACTCTGCCACTTCAGGAGGGTTTTAAAAGCTAAAGACCAAGAGTCATGACTAATCAAAGCATATAAACTACCTCTCCTATTTCCTGTTAATTTCCCCCAATTGATTAGCAACTATCAGTGGGAAGGAAAAGGACCTGTATTCTTGCCTTCAGGGAAATGAAATGAGAAAGAAGGGAGCAGGGGAGACTGTTTCATTCTGCAGCAAGGCTGCTTGGGCTGAGACTGCAGGGGAGGAGTCCTCCAAGGCATCCACCATGAGAGAAGCCCCAGCTGGATTGCTAAGCACAGTGGCAAAGAAAGGAGACCACAGGAATGTGCTGGCCCTGTGAGGGACCTTCAGAACCAACAGTTCATGCCCTTGTAGGGTCTTGTTGACATTCTCAAGAAGGTTTCTATTATTTCTGTTTAGAGTATGAAACACAATGAAAATGGCCACTTTTTTTCTTTTTCTTTTTCTTTCTTTTTTTTTTTTTTTGAGACATCTGTCACCCAGGTTGGAATGCAGTGACACAATCATAGCTCACTGAAGCCTTGAACTCCTGGGCTCAAGGGACCTTTCCGCCTCAGCCTCCCAAGAAGCTAGGGCTACAGGTGTGCACAACCATGCTAGCTAATTTTTAAATTTTTTGTAGAGATGGGATCTTGCTATATTGCCCAGGCTGGTCTCAAACTCCTGGCCTCAAGCAGTTCTCCTGTCTCGGCCTCCCAAAGTGCAGGGATTACAGGTGTGAGCCACATCGTCCAGCCAAAAGTGGCCACCATTTAATGAGCACTTCCTATGGTTTGGTTCTACACGGAGTACTCAACCCTATGAAGAAAAGATTATCATCCAAATTTATTTGAAACTCAAGCCGAGGTTACCAACTTGCCCGAGGTCACATAGCTAAGAAGTGACAGATCAGGCTTGCCCCAAGTATGTTTCACTGCAGAGTTCAGAGTTTGTGCCCTGTGTTATGTGGCTTCCAGGATATCTGGTTCTTCCATTATCTTGTAAGTTCCTTGAGATTAAGTCCCATTCATCACTGCCTTCCCATAGCAGCCCAGGGTCTCACACACTACAGGTGTTCAATTAATATTGTTGAATTGTTGAATTGATTTGAATCTAGCCCATGCACCCATTTTACCAAGGAGCAAACTGAGGCCTTGAGTAAGAGTTGGCCCAAGGTCCTACAGCTCATTTAGTGGTAGAAATAACTCATATAGTAACCCATTCTCCTTCAATCTCTATAAAGCAGCTATAGAGCAACTGAGAAATGCACCAGTTTGCACTCTACTAAGCTAAGCTTGTGAGAAGGAGCTCTGGCTTCGACCCCTGGCTTTCCACTGGACACAAAAATGCTCTAATGAAACCAGTGCCCTGCACTCCAGGCAAAGCTGGAGAACTTAGCACCAATTTAGTGTAGACAGTAAATTCAATAAATAAATGCAAAGAATCAGCTATGCAAGTTGCTGATTTAAGCCACTAGAGGGAATCAAAGGCTCAGATTTGGTTGATGTCCCAAAAGGACCGGAACATAGTGGTGGGTGGTGTGCTTTGACAGCATGCCAAGTTCTATTTATACCATACCCAGAATTAAATAGAGCAGTGCAGGGAGGAGCCCCTCAGTGAATACAAATGGCTTCACCAGGCAGGGAGCCACGAGATCAGAGCCCACGTACCTTTAGTCTTCCCTGAACCTCAGTTCCTTAGACCCAGGAGGCCACCAGGACTCCTGCAGATTGCTAAGATCCTTCCATACTTTTTTTTTAACTTACCTAAGGGGACAGGGGCCTGGGCTCTGTCTTTAACTCCAAGGCAAACTCCAAGGCAAGGCAGTGCTCATGGGGGCTGCTGAGAATGTCTGCCATCTGCTGGGTGAGAGGGAAGGGGCACTCCAGCCACCCTGTGGCTAGCCTTGGATTGTGCGGGCACTGAAGGAGTAATCCTTGTTAAGAAAGACCCTAGAGATCATCGATTTAACTTAACGAGAACATTGCGGCCAGAGAACTGAAATGTCAAGTCATAAAACTAATCAGCGGCAGAACTGCAAGTGAGGGAGTAGTCTCCATGCGGGGATCTTCTTGCAGCATCTAACTGTAGAGAAGGAGCTGGCTGGTGGCAGGGGTAAGGACTGTCCCCTGCGCACATGCAGAATTTCTTCCTGGAAGCTGCAGGCTCTCCCCAAGTGGGGGCTTTCGCGTCCAACTGGAGCACTTCACAAACGACCTTTGGGGGCTTGAGAGAATTTCTGTAGTGTTCTCATCTACAAAGTGGGAATTAAACAAGACACTGAGGCAAAGCACTTAGCCCAGTAAAGGCACGTGGGACTCTCCCCCTAAAACGTTAGTTCCCTTTCCCTGCTTCTCTGTGCTAGCAGGGAGGGCTTTTTCTCAGATGACTGCTGCTTACATTCAGTTAAGATTGGTTTGAGGTTTTATTCTCTAAATGGTATTAAAGATTAAATTTTATTAAAGATTCTCCTGAACTTTTAAGACCTTCTTCAAAGAGATGGGGCAGGGTTAACTTTTAACAGAAACTAGGATGCTGCATTTAAAAAAGTCTATTTTGCTCTTTTTTCTCTAACAGAGAATTCTTCCACTTCTCAAATACTTACTGAAAGTCTACATGGCACAAGTTGCCCCTAAGTCCACGTGCTCATTCTCCCCAAAGATCAGACCCTCAGCACAGGAACTCAGCATTTCCCAAGGCCCCATCTAGATGAAGCCACAGTGCTTGGTGCAGAGGTTGGGAACAGGTGGGTTCATTTTTTACAAGTGAGTTGTTTTTTCCCAGGCTGTACAGACACGAAGTTCACAAGTAACAAAGTTAGAGAGCCATAGAAGGTTGCTGTCTGATGCCAGGGGTAGGAGCTGTGCCATGCACACTGTGTCATTACAGCAGAGCACCCACTAATGACAACTGAGGTGTGGCAGCACCTCTTTCCACTTGGTGATTGTACTTTTCTCAGTAGACCTGCTGTAGTCAACTGTTCACTTAACCTGAATGGGAAGAGATTTTTCCTGTGCTTTACTTTACACGGAATATTTGAGAAAGCCTCAAGAAAGTCAGAATCATCAAATGTCAGTCAAAAAAATCAGTGAGACTTTGGAAATTTTCTAATTGACTTCTCTCATTTTATAGATCAAGAGCATTGAGCTCTTCACCTATCAGATATGGATGGTGCTGGGAATACAAAGGTGAGAACAGTCTCTCTTCCCTCAAATCCTTCAAAAGTGGTAGTTAATGACACTTTGTATTAACAATGAACAATTAATTCAGTCATTCACATGCATCATCTAATGTGAGCCCCAAGACCAAAGTAAATAATGCTGTCCACTCTCTTTTAGAGGAGAGAAAACCGAGGACCACACAGCTGTGGCCACATGGCTCATGGGGCTAGTGCGTGGCCCTGTGGAGACATACCCCACCTCCAATATTCATTCTTCTTTTCTTTCTCACAACAAAGGTCATTGTCTTTGCCTTGAAAATGGCGGGTAGGAAACACACAGATCATGTTTGTAAATGTAGATGGCACAGAGCTGGGTAGCAGAGCTAATCTGATTGGAGGCATTGGAGATATATAATTATCTTGCTAGCTGGGATCTTGAGCCAAAAGCAAGAAGAAATTTAATAGAGACAAATGTTCAAAATTCCAGCTAGACACAAGTACAGGGTGGGGAAGGCCTGGAAGACCTGGGGGATGCTACAAGATTTACATTGACCACTAGGGTGACATGGCTGCATTCGTGGAGGTTTGCTGTTCCAAACATGGGGAGTTACTCCATTCTATTGTATGGTAGCCAATTTAGCAAAGCCAGAGCATCTGTGTTCAGTTCTAGATGCTGAAAACTGGGAGGGACATGGACAAAAAAGTTGGCATTCAGAGGGCTGTGACCAGGAAACAATGGGGTCTGAAAAACATGTCATATGAGGAACAGTTGATGCAGCTATAGATAAATAAATTAGGGGCATGGAAGACTAAGGTAAGATAAATAAGTTAGGGGCATGGAAGACTAAGGCAGCATGGTAGCTACCTTCCAACACTTAAAAGGCTACAGAACAAGTAATAGGCTTCCTGGGTTCTGTTGCATTGGGGGCCAGAATTAGGTCTAGATGCCATAACAGATTCAACCATGAAATAACAGAGTGGGAGATCTCCAATACTTCTTTCTAGTTCTTCAATTATGTGATTTTCTTACAAAAGACTTAATGCCATTTGGGTTTAATGTTGTTGGACTTTGTAACAGTCTTGTCTGATAGGAGAATGAGCCCTGTTGTTTACTGACTTTTCCATTACTGGAGTCATTCAAGTGAGGGTATATCAGGGGCTGAAAAGGGATCCTTATATGTGAATGATGAACCCAGTATTTAAAATATTTTCTAACTGTAATATTCTGTGAAATAATTATTAAGTGCTTAGTATATTGAAGGCACTGTCCTAGTTGAATGTGTGCCAAAGTATAAAATACAAATGTATACTCGTCTGCCAATGTATTTTGTCACCATCAGCGAGCTCTTATACAATTTATACAAAGGGTCTAGTTTTGTTCCAGTTAACATGACTTTCAAAGCTTGTTGAAGGGTTCTTTGAAAGAACTGAAAGGAACTAGCCCATGCGACCATTTCTTTCCTAGCTGGTGCTGTTTTAATCCACAAGAGGGCAGAATTTACTTAGGGAGGATTAGCCATGCCTAACCTTTAAGATAGTTCTTATTAGTAACAAGGATTATAATTGACACAGATTTACAGACTACCTTGGATTTAAGCTTGATAAGTACTCCATTGCCATTTGTGGTTATGTGATAAATTTCCAGCCATGTGCATTTAATGTTCAAGGACCCATGGAAAAAATGGAACTCTTAGAAAATATGATCAGGCACTTGAGAGAAACTTTGTCCAAGAAATATAAACATAGTCTATTTTAATAACTTTGAATAACTTAAGGTCACTGTTTTAATTTATTCTGACTGAAACAGATATTTACTTTGTCTAGACCAAAAAACTTATTTTAATTGTAGAATTTATTATGAAACAAATCAATTTGTCAGATGCTGTGAAGTATTTTTTCTAGGGAGTTAATTAGAAAAGACTAGGAGGGAATGAACAAAAATCTGTCCCAGATGGTTTAGGGAGTCTAAGGAATCAGCAAAAGTACTCTTAAGGCTCTTTCAATCTTGAAGTTTAGTCTTTGTTTTAGTAACTTACTGAATGCTGGAATGGTCTGGCTATATGTAATCTAGAATCTCAAGTTTGGGCAGGTCTACAGAAGTCATTTTCTTGCCTTCAGGCCAATTTCATACTGAAAACTAGTCTACTGAAACATATCAAATTATTCATATTCTCTTATTATCACTAGGAATCTGAAATCATAGCAAACTGTTCTAAGATCCTGACAGGTCTGTTAGTCTCCTATTCAGGGATACTGATTTCCACATTTCCTTAAACACCTTATCCCTAATGCTTCAAACTCTGGGTGCCACAAATTAACAAGAACATTAACAAAATAGTTGGCACCCAGAGGGGAGTAACCAGGAGTGCACATTTGTTCAACAAATATGAGCAGCCCTACTATCACCATACTAGGTGTTGCTGGAGATACAGAGATGAATGACATTGTCTTTTGTCTATGAAGAGATCCCAGTCTAACAGAGAAAGAAAGCAGGCACCCAACAACCCCAGTTCAAAGCAATGTGTCAGCAATATTGTGTGAGGCTCAGAGAGTGTTCCAGGAATTCAGAGAATATCATTAAGTTGATCAGAGATGATTTCACAGAATAGGAAATATTTACACTAGGCCTTGAAGAATAGGTTGGAATTTTAGCAGCTATACATGGTAGGAAATGACATCCTAGACTGTGGATGGCAGCCTCACTGCTTAGCAAACCATTTGCCAAGCTGACCTCAGCATTTGGCAGAATGGAACATCACCATGCACCCTTCATCCGACAAGTTCTCAAAGTCTGGTGATTGGAAAGAGGATGGTCAATAATATCATAAACTCAGCATGTGAGCTATGCCGCTGTCCTACAGACTAGGAGTTGACTATCTGGGAGTAACATTTTATGCTGATTTCTCCAGGAATAATTGGCAGGGAAGGATACTGACCTGGTTCACAAAGATCACTCCACCATTCAGAAATACAGCAGGTATCTCTCTGTCCTCAGTAATATGCTCATATATGTTCCATGCATATATTCCTATTTACACATGCAGGAACATACATACATACATACACCTGTCCAGAGACCCCTGCAAGCATGCCTGTGCCAGTACACAGATCAGACAAGAATGTGTGCCTTTGATTTGGAGACCGCAGAGAACAAGATCCCTCGCTAACCTATTTCATTGACACATCTATTTATAGCCTGTCTTATTCCAACCGCTAAGTCGCTTTCTAAACCTAAATCTTTTATTACCTTCAGCAGAGAGATTTGAACAGAGGTGAAATTTAAAAATAGACACAGACTTACTAGCAAGGGGACAATAGTCAATTGTTAGGGATCCATGGCAATGAAGAATTGAAATCATGTTGATAATTGAAATCTGCTGATAAATCAAAGCCTCAATTCAGCCTTTGACTTTTTTATCCCCGCCGCCACCTTCCTATCATAGCTAATAACAAAGGGAAGATAACTGGTTTGAACTTCATCTCTGCCCCTTTCATTCACTCTCTCTGGGAAGGTACAGAAGAGCCATGAACCACCAAACAGAAAGAATTGAAGGAGCTGCATTTTCTACTCACAGGAAAAAATTACCTCCTACATGATAAAAATGACAGATAACACAAATTTGCCATCCTATATATTTTTAAACTCCCAAATAAAACATTTCTTAATAACAGATAATAATTTTTAAGCACTTATTATGTACAAAGCACTGCCACTTGATTTATATTCATTTCCATTTTTCATCTTCCCAGTAATCCTGCAAGGTACAGGCCGACATTGAAATGCAGAGAGATTAATTTGCCCAAGATCACACGGTTAGGAGTTGAGCCATGGTTCTAATTTAGCCATTTTAACTCTAAGACCTATACCCTGAACAGTATATTACACTGCCTCTCAGCATACATAGCTAACAAAAAATGTATTGCTCTAGAATCCCCTCAAAGCTTTTCATCGTCTTCTTTTCCATGTTTGGTCATATACAGCAATGTTTTCCAGTCTTTCTTTACTTAGGCTCCCATTTTTTATGTATATATAAGCTCACACTCTTCTTTACTGTTATTTGGAATAGATTAAATATTGTGATTAAACAGTGACATTTTAGAGTAGGCTTTCAAAAACTAAACATAATGACTGTAAGGCTGATCAAAAGAAGGTAGACGCAAAAGAGCACATTCTATATGATTCTGATTATATAAGGTACAGACACAGAAAAAACTGTGTGGCTGACAGTGTGGTGGTTAGTCTTAGAGGAGGGTGTTACTTGTTACTTGGGTGTGTTCATTTTGTGGAATGCATTAAGCTATACAGTTAGGATTGTGCATTTTTCTATATGTATATTATACTTTGTATTGTCTATTGCTCATAACAAATTGTCCCAAAACTTAGCAACTCAAAACAACAAACATGTTAACTCATAGTTTCTGTAGGTCAGGAATCTGGGCATGAGTTAGCTGGGTAGCTCTGACTCAGGGTCTCTCATGAGGTCCAAACTGTTGCCTGGGGTTGTGGTCTCAGAAGAGAGACCCTCTAAGCTCACTCATGAGGTTGCTGGAAGGTCTCAGTCCCTCACCACATGGACCTCTCTCCAGGACCTCACCGCATGGCAGTTGGCTTCCCCACAGTGAGTAATATAAAAAATAATACAAGAAAGTGCCCAAGATGGGAATTCAGGAGAGAAATCTTGTCACCACTGCCACATTCTGCTTGTCATAAGCAATGCAATCTTTGCAGACCACACTCAAGAAGAGCGGATACCAGGAGACAGGAATCATTAGGTGCAATATTAGAGGCTACTAATTATACCACATACTTTAATAAGAACTTTAAAAATCATACATATACTTCCTTTGCCACCCTGCCCACAATGATTATCATTATCATCTTACAGAATTTAAAATACTTTAACAATTCATTAGTTTTTTGGTAACCACACATTCCTTAAAAGTAGATTATGTCAGCATTCCTCAACCTTTTTGGCATCAGACCAGACCAGTGACCAGTTTTGTGGAAGACAATTTTTCCATGGGGCTGGGGGCTGGGGGCTGGGGGGGTATGGTGGGGGGGAGGCAGAGCTCAGGCGGTGATGCAAGTGAGGGGGAGTGGCTGCAAATACAGCTGAAGCGTCACTAGCTTGCAGTGCAGCTCTTTGGCCTAGTCCCTAACAGGCTGCCAACTGGTAGTGGTCCCCACCCAGGGATTGGGGACCGCAGGATTATATGACATGATTTCTTTCTGTTTTATAGAAATGAAATAATAAGCTTGATATGACCACTTTGATGTTTGCACTTTCCAGATTTCACAATTCCTTTTCATACATATTGTGAGTTTTATTATGTAGAATAAGTGGGAACTGTAGCTTAATGTTAGTTTATCTGATAACACTCTGAAAATTATAAAATGCTTATAATGTAACAGTTTCTATGTGCTAAGTGATATATATATGTTTGGAATATATTATGGATATGTTTGTGGAAAGTTGGCCATATGTATCATACCATTCATTTGCACAGATTCTCTGTATTTTTATTTATTTATTTATTTATTTTTGAGACAGAGTCTTGCTCTGTCACCCAGGCTGGAGTGGTGCTATCACAGCTCATTGTAGCCTCTGACTCCTTCCTGGGTTCAAATGATCCTCCTACTTCAGCCTCCTGAGTAGCTGGGACTACAAGCATGTGCCACCATGCCTGGTTAACTTTTAATTTTTGGTAGTGATAGAGTATTGCTATGTTACTCAGACTGGTCTTGAACTCCTGGCCTCAAGCAATCCTCCTGCCTCAGCCTCCCAAAGTACTGGGATTACCAAAAAAAAAAAAAAAAAGAAAAAAAGAAACACCAAAGTACTGGGATTACAGGTGTGAGCGTGTAATGGCATCTGGCCAATACAGACTCTTTTAAAATGACTTAAAATAATTAGTGTAAGCACTCTGGGAGGCAGAGGCGGGCAGATCATTTGAGCTCAGGAGTTCGAGGCCAGCCTGAACAAGAGCGAGACCTCATCTCTACCAAAAATAGAAAAAATTAGCCGGGCAAGGTGGCACGTGCCTGTAGTCCCAGCTACTCGGGAGGCTGAGGCAGCAGGATCACCTGAGACCTGGAGTTTGAGGTTGCTGTGAGCTAGGCTGACTCCACAGCACCTAGCCGGGGCAACAGGGCTAGACTCTGTCTCAAAATAAATAAATATATAAATAGTGTATTAGGTAAGTTCTTAAAAGCTACAATAAGCTTTAATATGCTTTTAACATCAAGTATTTGAGCAGAACTATAATTAGACTTAGTTCGTGCTTCACAAGGAAAGCCTTGGAGCTTCTCTCTCAGAGACAGATAAGGGCAATTCAAAACCTGGACATTGATCTGCGTGCTGCTTTATGATGGTATGCAGATAAACAGGCCTAACCAGACTTCAGCTTCTCACACTAAGCTGGCAAGAATAGACCCTAGCATTGCAGTTTGGCTCCCTACACCCAGCATATATTCCTACAGAAAATGTCAAGTCTCAGCAAGGGAGAATTTGTAATGCCAAGTAATCTCCCTTCACTTTACTTTCTTCCTGTAGCTCACCCACACCCAAATGACTCAAATGGCTGCTTCACACTCATTTATTCATTCAGTCACTCATGTATTTACTCAAATGATCTGTGAGGCTTGAGTTTGCCTTCTCAGGGGCTTGTCTTCCAGATGATCTTTGCATTTTTGCCAGAGCAGCAAACTGGTTCTGGCTGACCTCCCTTCCTGCAGACCTGGGGGACTCCATGCTTGCAGTAGAGGGGTGGTGAAGAACAAGAAATCACCCAAATGCTTAATTATCTAAGGTGGATGGTGTTTTTAATGTCTTGTTTTTTTCTTACTTTTTCCCCTCCCTCCTTTCCCTCCTTCCCTCCTTCCTTTCTTTCTTTCTGTTCACCAGGCATGCTGAATTTGGGATATTTTGGTTCAGACTAGGGAAAATGAAGCAAGGTTTTCAGAACACATTAAAGAAGTACAGAAATCCTCGGCATGAAGCCATCATGCCCGGTATAAATGACTCCCTGTTCTGCCCAGCAGAGCTCTCCACCCTCATCTCTTTGCTGCATTTGCAGATTGGAAATCTTACCAGAGACTGAGGCCTTCTTAGGGCAAATATTTGCTTAAATCTTTCATTTTCTCTGTGGTCTCTTTAAAAGCCACTATGGTTTTTAGTACTGGAATCAGCTTTTCCAGGCATATCACATTGGCCTCCAGCTGTGAGCCTTCTGGGGGCATGAACTCTGTAGGACTCGAGCAGAGGTCTGGAGACGCTTGTTCATGAGAAGCTGGTAGACAGCCTTGTGAGGAGGTGCAGGGGCCACGCAGGCAGATTTCCTAGACTGCTGGTTCCTGTATCAACCAGTGAACAGTGCCTTGACCATGATCATGTCCCAGCATTGTACAGGGAGTCTGTGGGAGGTATGAGAGTGGGATTCACACGCAGCTCCTGATTCTTGCCCCCACGGAGCACCCAGTGTAGTAGTACGGCATACAGAAGAACTAGCGGATACTGCAAGACAGCACGAACTGGCACTCGCACAGCGGCTCAGAGGAGATGGCAGCGATGAAGGATGAAAGTCAGCGAAGGAACTGATCACTCAAGGTTGGATTGTGAAGGAAAGAGAAAAGGAGCAGAGAGGAGGGAGCGATTCATTTGAGGGGAGATTTAGGAGAGGGAAGCTTCTAGATAAATACTATTAGGAACTGGCCCTGGCCCTTAGGGAACAGCTCTACAGCTCTAATTTTTTTTTTCTTTTTTTTTTTTTTTTTTTTTTTTACACTAAAAATAGGGAATGCATAATTTTTTTTTTTTCTTAAGAGACAGGGTCTCACTGTGTTGCTCAGACTGGTCTCAAACTCCTGGCCTCAAGCAGTCCTCCCACCTTGGCCTCCCAAATTGCTGGGATTACAGGCATGAGCCACAAAGCCCGGCCTAAACTCTAATTTTTTGGTGTTGTTATTTTTAGTTTAGCAATAAGTCTCTGTTTTATCTACAGTTTTCCCAGCTGACTGGTTTACCATTCTTTGAGGATTAATCTAGAGGCAGGTAGACTATTTCTGCCCCTCTTAAATCTCCAGGCTGTGGTGTCACAGTGAGCAGATTAAGATAAAAAGGGACTGGCTATATTTCATTCAGCATATAGGCCTATCTGACAGCAGAAACAGGAAGGGCCAAATCCCCCCACCCAACCCCCCAAGGGTTGTGCCTCTGCCATAATCTAACAGCCACTTGCTCATATCACTTTTTAGAATATCTGGCCACATCATATCATTTCATGTCTATTATTCATTTATTTAATAAATACTTATTGAGCACCTGCAATGTTTTAGGCACTGTTTAAGGCATAAGGATAAAGCATTGAAAAAATGGATATTCTTATTTTGTCCTTCTCTCTCTTTTTTTTTTGAGACAGTCTCGCTTTGTTGCCCAGGCTAGAGTGAGTGCCGTGGCGTCAGTCTAGCTCACAGCAACCTCAAACTCCTGGGCTCAAGCAATCCTGCTGCCTCAGCCTCCCGAGTAGCTGGGACTACAGGCATGCACCACCATGCCCGGCTGTTTTTTTCTATATATGTTAGTTTGCCAATTAATTTCTTTCTATTTATAGTAGAGATGGGGTCTCGCTCTTGCTCAGGCTGGTTTCGAACTCCTGACCTCGAGCAATCCGCCTGCCTCGGCCTCCCAGAGTGCTAGGATTACAGGTGTGAGCCATCGCGCCCGGCCTCTTTTTTTTTTTTTTGAGAAATAATCTCACTCTGTTGTCCGGGCTAGAGTGCTGTGGCATCAGCCTAGCTCACAGCAACCTCAAACTCCTGGGCTCAAGCAATCCTCCTGCCTCAGCCTCCCGAGTAGCTGGGACTACAGGCATGTGCCACCATGCCCGGCTAATATTTTCTATATATTTTTAGTTGTCCAATTAATTTCTTTCTATTTTTAGTAGAGATGGGGTCTTGCTCTTGCTCAGGCTGGTCTCGAACTCCTGAACTCAAACGATCCGCTCACCTTGGACTCCCAGAGTTCTAGGATTACAGCTGTGAGTCACCACGCCCGGCCTGTCCTCAAAAAAGGTGTGCTCATGTCCCTGGGGGGCCCAGGCAGCATGACAGAGCCACATAGAGTTCTAGAATAATTATGTAATCAATATTTCCTTGGAGTGTCATTGTACAAAATATAAGTAATTGAAAACAATGCTCTGTATTTAAAAAATATATTTAGAGTAGAATACAAAATTCATATTTTTTTTGTTTTCTTTGAGATAGAATCTTGTTCATTCGCACAGAGGAGAGTGCAGTGGCATCATCATAGCTCACTGCAACCTCAAATCCCAGGCTCAACCAATCCTCCTGCCTCAGCCTCCAGAATAGCTGGGACTACAGGTACATGCCACCATGCCCGGCTAATTTTTCTATTTTTTGTAGAGACGGGGTCTCCCTGTGTTGCTCAGCCTGGCCTCACAGTCCTGGACTCTAGGGATCCCAAAGCGCTAGGATTACAGGCATAAGCCACCATGCCTGGCTGAATTAATTTTTTTAAATCCATTTTCCCATAATACTCTACTGTAGATATTTCTATAATGGTTCTTATATTTCATTGTGCCTATATATATTTTCCCATCTTTTCTTGAGTCCACATCAAACTCCCTAGGAAGAGACATCTTTCTTATCCATCTTTGTATTTTTACAATGCTTGTCACCAAATAGGTACTCAATGAATGGAAGTTGAATTCATTTTTCAGAGGGACCTGCAAATTCTCTGAAAAGCTCATCTAAAAACATTAGATAATTTATTCATTCATCTATTCATTTATCATCTTGCTACACTTGAGCCCAAGTTTATGAAGATAACAGTAAGAAAAACACAATTAGTCTCTTCCCTCATGAAGCTTATAATTATACAAAGACAACTCATAGAAATAAAAGAAAAATACTTAATTGCAAGTAATTATATTAAACATGATAAATATAATTAAATAATTAAATGTATAAGTGTGATAAATGCTCTAAAGGAAAAGTACAGGAAACTATGAACTGTAATTCCATCTTTAAATATATTTTGATTTCTTAATATCCCACAGTTATATTGTTTGAATTATAGTGGAATAATTCTTCCTTTTTCAGCTTTTCTTTAATTTATTCAAGCCCCTTTTGACCTGTATCTTTAGACTGTTCCACTTCTTGCTATAATTCCTTCTTTTCCATATTGCTAAATAAGACAGATTGTGTGGAGGAGGCGGGCCTAGGGCCTCTTTCACATTTAAAAACCAGAACTGAACCTTCCCAGAGAGGAGAAATAATTGCCACTCTACCCAAACTCTTTCAGAAAGTAGAGAAGGAGGGAGCACGTCCTTGTACATTTTATCAGTATTACTCTGATCCCAAAACCCAGATAAAGGTATCACACACACACACAAAAGAAAACCACAGACCAATATGCCTCATGAATATAGATGTAATCATCCCTTAACAAAAGCAAATCAACTGATACATATAAAGAATAATGTGTCAGACCAAGTGTGCAAGGTTGGTTTAACATCAAAAAAATCAGTCATTATGGCCTGAGCCCAGGAGTCTGAGGTTCTTGTGAGTTAGGCTGACGCCATGGCACTCTAGCCCGAGCAACGGAGTGAGATTCTGTCTCAAAAAACAAGGGAAGAGTAAAAAAAAAGTCAGTCATTGTAATTCCTCATATTTATAGAATAAAAGAGAAAAGCAATATCATTTCAGCAGATGAAGAAAAAGACTTTAAATTCAACACCCACTCATGGTTAAAAAAAAAAAGCTCGGCAAACCAGGAAAAAGGGGACTTATTTTTTAAAAAAATAACAAAATCAATATAATGTCAAACAACTAATTTGACCTTTTTTTTCAAATTGAATCTTTAAAATGTACAGAGATGAGAAGAACCTTGTGGAACTTTTATGCTAATAGCTCATTTCATTGAGTACCCACTAAGCTCTATGAATATTGTCTTATTTAATCCTTACAACCCTATAAAATATGTCCAGTTTTTATTTCCATTTTACAGATGATGAAACTGAGGCTCAGAGAAGTCAAATAAATTCCCTACAGAAATACAGCTAGTAAATGGCACAGCCAGTGTTTGAATTGAAATCTGTTTTGGAATTTGTGCTCCTAAACATTGTTCAGGACTACCCCTCATCTCACCACTGTACCTTATAAATGAGGCAGCCTAGTGTCAAGTGACATTTATGCAAGGCAATGGCAAAGGAGGAACTAGAACCCAGGCCTGTGGACTCCTGGGGCACTGGTTTTCCTTCCAGAAACTGTGTTAACTTTCACATCTAATCCACCCACCCCTTCCTTTTTATCAAAACACACATTTTTTTCTCTTTGGAAGCTCCAGGCCTGAAATACTAGAGAAATAAATATAACTTAGCAGAGCCAAGGATTGAATTTTGTCTCCTGCTCTGTTTAGCATTCAAAACCACTAAGCCGCAGGGAAGACTCTGCCCACACCCAGAAAAGAGCATGTTACAGCAGGATTGGGTGGAATCCTCTCTTCATAGGAATGCAGATGGTGAGAAAGTGTAAAAGTATGAAAGGGAAAAGGAGGTAAAGAAAACTAAGGTCAAGGCTGGGGAACACTGGACGGTATTCATCTCTCAGAAATACGAGACTCTTGAGGACTATACAAGCGAGTGCCCAGGGGCCTCAAACTGGGCCTTGTATGGACAAAGATCAGTTTCCACCATCTTCACTCACAGCCACCAGGGGCTCTCAGAGCTCCCTGGGAGGTGCTGGGAGGTAGCACCAGGGGCATTGAGGCTCAGGAGCTTTGCCCTGCTCTCTGGGCAGGGTTTGGTAAAATTAAAAAGGAAGAAAAATTATTCATCATCCAAGCAGTGTGAATTAAGAAAAATGGTGTGAGCTGGATGGTGTTTAAACAGGTCAGGAGGGAGAATAAAAATGTCATCACCCTTTCCTTTTACAGAAATGGCGTGTTCACTCCGATGGAAAGAAGCCCACCTTCCCTGCAGGCACCATCGTGAGCCGTCATGCCTGTATCCTGCACAATGAACGGGCATGTAGAACAAGATCCTGCAATGGTAAGGGTTGAGCTGTTGAAAACAGCCAGAAAAAAAAAATGTAGTTCACAAATCTAAAACTCCATTGCAAGTTACTTCTAAATATCATCATGGTACACATTTGTATGATATTCACACACAGCATAAAAAATGTATGGCAAGATCTTTGTTTTTCTTCCCTAAATGGCTTTCAAAAATAATATCCGTCATTCCAAAATAGGATTTAAGTGATGGTTTTTTTTCCTTCCCCCAAAATATTTTGACCATTGCGTTTGAGATCATTGTTCTCTTCCCTCAAATACAAAGGGCACAGAAATTTCACTTGCCCCATCAGTTCCATTGAGAAATATTTCCGGGTAGCCACAGAGTTTAGAAAAAAATTAAATTATGGAAAAGAATATTTTGGGTCTTGGAGGGAATTTTTAACTCCTCTTAGTTTAATTTTATGTATTTAAGATTAGGAGCAAAACAAAACAAACAAACGAACAATAACAAAAAATAAGGAAGTCCAAAACTAACCTTTTCTGAGTTCTTAAAATACTAGATTTGAAAACACAATGATTACCTGAGCTGGCTTGGGTCAAATTAGAGTCCTGACTCCAGTTTACTGTGTTGGCCTTAAATAAGATCCTTAACTTTTCTAAACCTAGTTTATCATCTGTAAAACAAGCATATTAGTATCAATAGTACCTTTTCACATAGCTGGTGTAAGGATGAAATACAATGACACTTGTTTTAAAGCGCGTGGTATGAAGTATATCTTAGCTGTCATAGTAAGGAGTACAATAGTGAACAGAAAGTAACAGCCCTGGGGGAGGGGCACAAATACGCAGGAAACCTCTAAGGAAGGAGCAGAAAGGAACCCAAGTGCTGAGGCAGGACCTCTGCTACCACAAATAGTGCTTTTTTGGAGCAGATTGCAAAGATAGATATGATTTCCATCTTCCTCCAGGCTGATTCAGACAGGGCACACTGCTAGTGAGTGGGCAGCAGCCCTAATAAGGGGACCGGCAAGGGAATGAAAACTTTGGGCAACCGTCACATACAGAAAGCTGTCTGGAGGGTCTGTGAGGAGATGGCTACTTCCTGAATAATAGTTTCCTCAGGTTTTTTTAAATTTCTCTGTGCTCTGAGGTTATAATTGCCCACTAAGGAATTCTAGAGTTGTTGGAATGACCTGGAGATATGTTCAGGGAAAGATGAGAAGTTTCCAATGACTTCAGTTTAGAATCATCAGGATCTAATGACTGGAAAAGTAGGATAGGGCAGAATCAGGAAAAGCTCGCATGAAGACAAAGACTCTCTCCTTGACCTGACTCTAGTCAGGCTCCTCTGAGTCCTTCTTTCCACTAGGCCTAAGCTTGGGCTCTGTCTTGGCCTGCCTACTCCAGCTTTAGCAAGAATCCTTCTGAGTCAGTTTAGTGAAAATCCCCCTCCCTTGGTCTCATCACCCTCGATCCTTATCACGCTGGCCTGCTTTCAGTAAAAATCTTGTTAGGTCAGTTTAGCAAAGAATTACCATACTTCTTAGTAATTTTCTATCTATGATCCTGATCCCTTCTATCCTGTTCCTTGGCTATAAATCTCCACTTTTCCTTATTGTATTTGGAGTTGGGCCCCTTTTCCCTCCCCTACTACAAAATGCCATTATAGGCCGGGCGCCGTGGCTCACGCCTGTAATCCTAACACTCTGGGAGGCCGAGGCAGGCGGATCGCTCGAGGTCAGGAGTTTGAAGCCAGCCTGAGCAAGAGCAAGACCCCATCTCTACTATAAATAGAAAGAAATTAATTGGCCAACTAATATATATAGAAAAAATTAGCCGGGCATGGTGGCGCATGCCTGTAGTCCCAGCTACTCGGGAGGCTGAGGCAGCAGGATCGCTTGAGCCCAGGAGATTGAGGTTGCTGTGAGCTAGGCTGACGCCACGGCACTCACTCTAGCCTGGGCGACAAAGCGAGACTCTGTCTCAAAAAAAAAAAAAAAATGCCATTATACTCACCACTGATGGGGGTCAGGACATGCTACCCCAAAATATGACACTTTGGCATATTGAATATTTTAAGCTGAAGGAATTTGAGAAGCAGCAGGTACAGGAAAGTCTCTCTGGCCTTTCCCTAAAGCAGGTCAGTAGACCTTCCTGTGAGAGGTGCCCTCCCTATAGCTGGAGGAAAGGAGTGTCCTTATCTCCAAGGACAGAGGGACACTAGAGCCCAGCTGAGAACCTAGAAGGGTAGGAGGGAAAGATTTTTTTTCTCTTCTACACTCCCCATGAATGGTCTTTCTTACTATCTGTTTTCTTTTTTTTTTTTGAGACAGAGTCTCGCTCTGTTGCCCGGGCTAGAGTGAGTGCCGTGGTGTCAGCCTAGCTCACGGCAACCTCAAACTCCTGGGCTCGAGCGATCCTTCTGCCTCAGCCTCCTGAGTATGTGCCACCATGCCCGACTAACTTTTTCTATATGTATTTTTAGTTGGCCAATTAATTTCTATTTTTAGTAGAGACGGGGTCTCGCTCTTACTCAGGCTGGTTTCGAACTCCTGACCTTGAGCGATCCACCCACCTCGCCCTCCCAGAGTGCTAGGATTACAGGAGTGAGCCACCCCGCCCAGCTTGTTACTATCTTTAACAAGTATCATGATTGATTTTTTCTTTAATAAAACATATTAAGGAGCTCAGAGTTTATACAGGGTGCATAGGCAAAGAGGAGCCGATGGGGTTTTTAAGCAGGGGTTTTTCGTGTTCAGCTTTGCACTCCAGCACGTGAGCTCGGTCAGCAGTGGGCAAAAGCACTGCAAGGGGAGGGCCTGGTGTCATGGGCACCAGCTGCAGTAAATCCAAGAGCAGCAGTAGGCAAATTAACTGGTTTTGATCCTGTGAAATTGTCCTTTTTCTTTATTCACCTCCAGAACAACAAAATACCTGAGAAAATTGTCAAACTTCTTCGTAAGGTTTGTGCTGATGTTCTCAAAAGAAAAAAAAAAGCAACCCTGATTCATAGAGCTTATGCACTATATGTAAATATGGTCAAGGCCAAGTATTGACAGTGAATACTGTGTCAAGAGGGCACAGTGAAAATCAAAATCCTGAATGGGGTGTCTGTCATAGATATTTCAGGGGTGCAGGCTAGGTATTGGATTGTTTGAAGTAAGATGATTCTGTAGGTTTGTATTTCCAGTGAAACATTTCATGCCTGGAACCTAGATTATTACTTTTAAGTAATTCCTTCTGAAATGTAGGCTCCAAGTATACCCTTAGCTAGTAACTTACCATAAATGGAATCTCACTTATGGTCTGGCTAACAATGTTTGGTCTCAGCTGCCAACATAGGCTTGACGGGGTTTGTCCTCATTCCAAACTGGGTAAGTAAACCTCATGGGTCCAGTTCCCCATCTCAGTTTCCATTCAACCCATCTCTTCTAGAAAACTACAACAGAATACTGAATTTTCCTTGCAGATGCTTCTTAAATTTCACAAAGTAGTATCAAATTCAGAGGCATCCCATTTAGAAGGAGCAGGGGTGAGATCCAGGAGTGAAAGAGGAGAAAAGGCTGGTGGAGTGGGCAGGGTCCCAGAGGAGTGATGGCCATCTCTTAAGAATAAACAGTTTCACCAGAGGCCAGCGCTCGGGCCATCTGCTCAGTGTTTGCTTTGGACACTGCTGGCCAAGAGGTCTCGGGATTAGGCTGTCCCCTGAGATCTTGAGCTCCCAGGAGCAGGCTGCCTGCAGCCTGTCGCCTGGGGCTGCCCTGCGATTTCCGGAATTTTATAGAAAGGAGAAGGCCGAGTGTAAAACCTCTCCCGAAGGCGGCCACCCTGGCTGCGCCCAGCTCCTTGCAAACAAAGAAGTCAGTCGGGCGCCCCGGACTGCTGGGCTTCTGCAACGGGCGGGAGGCGGAAGGCGCCAGGCTGTGATTGAAACCACATGTGCTGGAGGTTTTCGAGAGCAGCGACCCAGACACCAGGGGACAGGCTCCTGCTGCTTTTTATGTTCCCTTTGTCCTTTGGGTTTCCAAAGTCAGATCTTCTAAGAGCCCTAGACCACCAGTATCCTGGCAGAAAGAAGTAAGTTTTTGTTTTGTTTTTTAATTTGATGAAAGGGCATTTCCCCAAGAAAACATAACAGAAAATGTCTAGAAACCCCCAAGGGCCTGGGGCCTCCGCTTCCAAGTGAGCTTGCAAGGCGGCAGCCGGATCTCTCCAGCTACAGGAGACTCTGATTCCCGGAGACTCTGATGCCCTCGGATGAGACAGCAAGAAGGGATGGATTTTATTTGTGGTGGTGAGGCGAATTTATTAAACTAGTTTGAGATACACAGAGATTCTTTTAATTTAAAATTTAAAAAGTTACAGGACTAAATACATAAATATATTCTCGTTATGAAACAAATGGAGACCCTCCAAGGCCTTTCTTGACCCTTCAAGCCTCCTCCCCTCCCCCAAGTAATTGCTGTTATCAATTTTATGAATATCCTTCTAGATCTTTGTACACATGTGTGCCTGTATGTACATATAGAAATATAAAACCTTTACACTGAACAAAAACTTGATTTTATTGTATGTGCCGTTTGTAATTTATTGTACTTTTTAGGAGGTTTTGAAAATTTTTCCAAAGCAGAGATCTTTCTTCTCCCTAATGGGATTTATAATTATAAAGGGGGAGGGGAGGCGAAGTGGAGGGATCAGTGTAGTAGCGTGTCAGCGACAGCCCCCTCCCCATTTTGTATGGCCTAGAGCCAAGAATAATTTTTACATTTTTACTTATTTTTTATTTTGTAGAGACGGGGTCTCACTATGTCACTCAGGCTGGTCTTAAATTCCTGGCTTCAGAGGATCCTCTTATCTCAGTCTCCCAAAATGCTGGGATTACAGGTGCGAGTCAGCATGCCCGGCCTAATTTTTACATTTTCAAATGGTTGAAAAGAATTAAAAGAAGAGATACTGTTTTCCGACACATGAAAATTATATAAAATTAAATTCAGTGGCTATAAATAAATTTCGCTGGAACACAGCTACACTCATTCATGCATGTGTGGTCTATGGCCACTTCCACGCTACAACAGCAGAACCGAGTGAGACAGAAATTGTAAGGCCGACAAAGCCTAAAATAACTACTCTCTGGTTCTTTACAGAAAAAGTTTGCAAACCCCTGAGCTACAGAATAGTTTTCAACTCAGTAGGAACCACTGTGAGTAAGAGATGTTCAAAAGGGTAGTGAACTATTAGATGTCAAAAATAAATCAGAAGAATGGGACTGGCCATTGAATTGGGGGCACCAGTTTCTATAGCTGGTTTTGCCACTGAGCTATCTGTATGGCCTTGAAGAATCAATTTCTTCTCTTTAGGGAGAGAAATTTCCACACCTGTAATACAAAGGGTTTGGACCAGCTCTCTAAGCATGCTTCCAGTGCCAACATTTTAAGATTCTAACTTTGGAATTCTTACGTTTGTTGTTGCTGGCTACCCATGTGTCAGAAGATGGGTTATCATTAGTTGGTGGAGAGAGATCTTCCACCACATCTGCCTCCAGATTAAAGTGTGGGGTGGCAGGCTGGTGTTTCTATTGTTCCTCCACCTACCTGCTTACATCTCCTGCTAACACACACACACACACACACACACACACACAACCTTTGCTAAAAGACTTCCTCTCTTCCTCTCTGCCAACTCTACACCAGGGCTCCTCAGCCTCAGAACTATTGATGTTTCTGACCAGGTAATTCTTTGCTGTGGGGCTCTTCTGTGCATTTGGGATGTACAGCAGCATCCCTGGCCTCTGTGCACCGTTTGCTAGTTGCACCTGCTCCGTGACCCTCCTCCCTCCTTATGTTGTAACAATCAAAACTGTTTTGGCCTGGCATGGTGGCTCATACCTGTAATCCTAGCACTCTGGGAGGCTGAGGCAGGAGGATCACTCAAGGTCAGAAGTTCGAAACCAGCCTGAGCAAGAGTGAGACCCTGTCTCTACTAAAAATAGAAAGAAATTAATTAATTGGCTGGGTGACCTTATTTCTAGCTCCCATTCCCAAGTTTTCAGCAAGCTGCCTAAGGGTGGGACCCATGTTTCACTGTCAGTCTGTGGTAGAAGGGACACTGGCCATGGAATCAGAACCCATGGACCTTAGTCATTCTCCCTGCCCCTCACTGCCCACTCTGTTAAGTAGGGACACTGTCACTGTGGTGGACATACCCTAAGGTGGTTTCCAAGCCCCCCAACTCCTGGTATTCATGCCTTTGTGTAATCACAGGCCCTTGAGTATGGGCTGGACAGGTGACTTGCTTCCAACCAACAGAACACGGCTGAGGTGATGGGCTGACACTCGTGTTGAATTTATATAAAACTCCTCCTAGCAGGCTGGAATTAGAAGTACTCCTGTTGGATGGGGCGTGGTGGCTTATGCCTGTAATCTTAGTGAAAGGGGCAGCCTTGCAAAAATAACAGGAAAATACCTACTCTACAATTTCCCCAGTAACGGTTAAAGGTTGATTTTATGAGTTCTCTCCCTAACACACACCCTGCAGGGGTTCTTTTCTGAGCAACTTCTGAAGGAAGCTAAATGGACAGAAAAGAGATATAAATCTCTCTCTTTCAAAATTGTTTGTTTGAGAATCTGCTTTTACAGAGTTCCTGAGTAAACAGCAGGAAAATAAGCTCCAAGCCTCAACCATATCTTGAGGACAGAGTCACAGCTTCTGTGATAGTCTCTTCTCCAAGGAAAGGCAGGAACCCAACTCCTGGACTTCGACATCCTTGCAATTCATCTGCCTACTGCTGCTTTTGTTATCAACTGACAGCCTTCACTTTTTTTCTCTCTCTCTCTCTTTGTCCCCATTAAAATCAGTGGGTCACTTGGCCTCACTGCTGGCACCCCTTTCTCTTTCTTTGGGATGCCACACCCTGTCTCCCTGCTCTATTCTCCACCTCCCCCACGCCCTGGCATCTTCTCTCTCTCTCTCCCTCTCTTCCTTTCTCCTTCTTTCCCTCTCTCCCTCTCTCCTCTTTCTCTCTCATTCTTTCTGTCCTAAAGGATAAAATAAACTTTTTTACTTTATCCTAATTTCTGCATCAGAAATCTTTCTTCACCCGAATCATGAGCCTTTCCACCCTAACACTCAGCACTCTGGGAGGCTGAGGCAGGAGTTCAAGACCAGCCTGAGCAAAATAGCAAGACCCCCATGCTTACAAAAAATAGAAAAATTATCTGTGCACGGTGGTGCACACCTGCTGTCCCAACTACTCAGGAGGCTGAGGCAGGATTGCTTGAGCCCAGGAGTTTGAGGTTGCTGTGAGCTATGATGATGCCACTATACTCTAGCCTGGGCACTAGAGTGAAACCCTGTCTTAAAATAGAAATAAAAAGTACTACTGCTGACCTTGCAGAAAGCTGCCATGTTGTAAACTGCCTGTGGCGAGGGCCATGTGACAGGGAACTGTTGTGAGTGGTCTCTGATGGATATCTGGAAGGAGCTGAAACTCTCAGCCCGACAATCACAAGAAACTCCAACAACCACATGAGCGGGGAAGCCTGCCCTTCCCCAGATAAGAACAAGGGACACCTTGACCGCTACAGCCTTATGAAAATCTAAGCTGTAGCTGGACTCCTGACCCATAGAAATGATGACATGATTGTGTGTTGTTTTAAGCTGCTCAGTTTCAAGTCATTTGTTACAGAGCAATAGATAATTAACACACCTATATCTTTGGTTTATGTGTGAAGCTTTCTAATCTGCAGTGCATGTAAATGCATAAGGAATTATTGGACCCAGTATCTAGCACAGTTCACACATATTGTATTCTCAATAAATATTTGTGAATGATGATGTGTTTGGTAAAATGAGAGTAAAATGGGACATCAAGGTGAGCATTCTGGCAGAAAAGAAGTCATACAAAGCAATAGACTGAGAGGTTTTTGAAAGTGTAGGGATATCCTTTGCCTTGCAGATTTGTGAGCTGATTGCACACGGACCTCAGGTTACCAGCTGGTGGGTCCCTTTCTGCTCTATCCCTTGGATTGTCCCCATCACACTGGCTGACTATGCGGCAGGGGCCTGACCTTCCCACACCCCAGCCGTTCAGACTCCAGGTTTTAGAACAGCATTAGCCACTAAGCCACATGTGGCAACAGAGCACTTGAAATGTGGCTAACTGGACTTGAGATGCACTATAAATGTAAAATACACACTGGATTTTGAAGACTTACTATTATAAAAAGCCATCTCCGGCATCCCTGCATAGGCCCAGTGAAATCTGCATAGGGCTGAATTTCAAAGTCTTGGTATAATAAAAATATTGTTAGTACTTTTACATTGATTACAAGTTAAAAGAATATTTTACATATTTAGGGTTAAATAAAAATACATTGAGATTAATTTCCTCTGTTTCTCTTTGCTCTTTTTGACATGACTACTAGAAAATTTTAAATTCCATGGAGGGTTGCATTCTATTTCTATGTTTTCTTTTCTTTCTTTCTTTCTTTTTTTTTTTTTTTTTTTTTTAGAGACAGAATTTCACTCTGTTGTCTTGGCTAGAGTGCCCTGGCATCAGCGTAGCTAACAGCAACCTCAAACTCCTGGGCTGAAGCGATCTTCCTGCCTCAGCCTCCTGAGTAGCTGGGACTACAGGCATGTGCCACCATGCCTGGCTAATTTTTTCTATATATTTTTAGTTAACCAATTAATTTCTTTCTATTTTTAGTAGAGATGGGGTCTCTCTCTTGCTCAGGCTGGTCTTGAACTCTTGACCTTGAGTGATCCTCCCGCCTCGGCCTCCCAGAGTGCTAGGATTACAGGTGTGAGCCACCATGACTGGTCAATTTCTGTGTTTTCTATTGGACCATGGCGCTCTAGAGTGACTAAAGGGTTAACTTTGTGCTCAGATCCATTTCCCTGCCAATCCACTAACTGTGACTCACTGGTTGAAAACTACTGCCCAAGGTAACTGACTAGGTCTAGGCCACCAGAAACTGAAGAGGACACCCCTGTTACTTGCACACCACTGACAGTGCCAATGTGTACTCCATGGGCGGGGTTGGCTCTGCTGATGGTTTTAATGTGCTGAGTGAGCTGTGCTTCTCACCCTGTAACACTGAAGGCATTGTACGCCCAGCCTTAGTGAGCTTGATGAATGCCCTAGAAGTCAGCACCTACTGCCTTACCCACATCTGTCACTTTGCGTGTCACTTTGCATATCCCTTCCTGCTCCCACGTAGACCCCTCCCTGGAGGGGAAGATCCATGACACCAGCAAACGCCATCTGGGCCCAGCACAGGTAGCTCCCAGCTGCTCACTACTGAGCTAAGAGGCTGGGAGCAGGGCAGGGCTGGCTATGTCCACGATGGCTGCTTAGATGAGAGACTTTTGGGCACACCTCCCGGCATTATATCCCCTTGGTTCTAATAGCGATGCTTATCATTCTGTCAGACTAGCCATTCATAAAGGTTTACGATTTTTTTTTTCTGTTAAAATCCAGATATCCCTGGGAGAGGTAATAGATTCAGCTGTTATCTTTCATTGGGTTGGAGAACAGCATCATGTAGTAGTTAAAAGCAAGGGCACTGGAGTTGAGATCAAGCCCTACTACTGACGAGCAGTGTGACCTCATGCATGTTGCTTAACTTCTCTGCGCCTCACTTTCCTCATCTATAGAATGCAGATAAAAAGAGAATGTACCTTTTTATTGCATTATGTTGTACTTTTTAAGAACACATACTGTGAGATCTACCCTCTTAAATTTTTAAGTGTACATTATTGCTGACCATGGGTGTAATGCTGTACAGCAAATCTCTAGAGCTGATTCATCTTGCATGTCTAAAACTTTATACCTTTTGATTGGCAACTCCCCATTTCCCTCTCCCCACAGTCCTTGGCAACCACCATTCTATTCTCTGTTCTGTGAGTTTGACTACTTTGAATACTTCACGTAAGTGGAATCATGCAGTATTTGTCCTTTTGTGCCTGGCTTATTTCACTTAGCATAATGCCCACAGGTTCATCTATGTTGTCACATACTGCAGAGTTTCCTTCCCTTTTAAGGCTGAATAATATTCCATAAAAAAGATTATGTACCTAATATCATGGTTGTGAGGATTAAATGATATTATGTATGCAAAATGGGATTATTTTGTTTGTCCGCTATTTGTTTGTTTTTGAGACAGGATTCTGCTTTGTTGTCCTAGGCTGGAGTACAGGGGCGTGATCACAGCTCACAGCAACCTCAAACTCCTGGGCTCAAGCGATCCTCCTGCCCTGGCCTCCCAAAGTGCTGGGATTACAGGCATGAGCGCCCAGCCCATACAAAGTGTTTAGAGCTTGGCACACGTACACACTCCATAAATATTGGCTCTTACTATTTCCTTATTTCTTATATATTCAGTGCCTGCTGTTTGGGGAAATCAGATGAATCAGACACAGCCCTGCTCTTAGATCACAGTCCTGGTGGGGAGTTAGACACGGGGACCCACCTACAAGTAGAGGTAGGCCCACTCCCCAGTTCTGTGGCACATCCTCATTCTTGACACCCCCATCTTGAGGATTTCCTCCTTCCTGCTCCCTGTCGTCGGTTCTTCTTCCTCACGGGCATGTCCTGTGAACACTGGTTCTGACTTTGGCCCTCTTTCATTCCCCGTCCCCCGTCCCTGGTGTTCTCTTCACGCCCAGGGTCTCTCCACACCTAGACGCTGATAACTCCCAGACTTACCGTCAGACTTCTTTCTTCCCCAAGAACCACCACATCCAGCTGAAGTAGCTCTCCTTGAATGTTTCACAGGCACCTCAAACTCCGCGCTGCGCCTCCTGCGTGCCTTAGCTGATCGAGTGAGGCCATTCCCCACTTAGTTCCCAGAGCCAGGACTGCGAGCCACACTTGGTCCCTCTCTCTTCCTTTGCTTTAGGCTCAGCTGTCCCTGGCCCTGCAGATTCTGCCTCCTGGATGCCTTTGACTCTGACCTTCTCTATCCCTGCTGCCTGCTTAATGACCTTCCCTGAGTCCTCTTCAAGATGGACTCTTTGCCTTCGGTTTTATATTTTCCAATTTATTCACTACCTGTTTTCTAAAATGTCATTTTTTTTCAAGTTTGACTTCAAATGCAGTATGGTAAAAAGGCCCTTGGGGATGTGACCTTGCCTGGCTCTCCAACCTCATCCCATGTGACTGTTCCATTCCTGTGCTCTGTTCTAGCTACTCGGACCTGCTTCCTAAACCACACGTGAACCGTCACACAGCTGTCTTTGGGCTCACTACTTCCTCCACCTAGAGCAACCTTCCCTACCCTTTTATCCTGCCTGTGGCACCATGGTCTACCTTGCACCGGTCCCATAAGTCTCAGAGGTCACACCCTCCAGCGAGCCTCTCTCGACTGTCCTGTCTTTGTGTTCTCATGAAACTATGTGCACAGCTGCAACCAGCGTTCAGTATTGTGACATATCCCCTGTTAGGCTGTCATGCCTGGAAAGTCAGGACCATGTCCTTCCTGCCTGCATCTTTAGCATCTTGTGCAGTGCTGGGTACACAGTAGGTGCTCAGGAGATGGTTGTTGAAGAAATGCATAGTAGGCTGGGCACGGTGGCTCACGCCTGTAATCCTAGCACTCTGGGAGGCCGAGGCGGGAGGATCGCTCAAGGTCAGGAGTTCGAAACCAGCCTGAGCGAGACCCTGTCTCTACTAAAAATAGAAAGAAATTAATTGACCAACTAAAAATATATAGAAAAAAAAATTAGCTGGGCATGGTGGCACATGCCTGTAGTCCCAGGTGCTCGGGAGACTGAGGCAGGAGGATTCCTTGAGCCCAGGAGTCGGGGGTTGCTGTGAGCTAGGCTGATGCCACGGCACTCTAGCCTGGGCAACAGAGTGAGACTCTTGTCTCGAAAAAAAAAAAAGAAATGCATGGCGGTAATGTAACTTGCCTTATAGGGAGCACAGAATAGTGGTTGGCTTTGGAGTCAGACTGTTTCAACTCTCTCACCTAGAGACAAGTTACTTAATCATTCCATACCCCAGCATCCCCATGTATAAAATAGGGATAATGATAGTACACAGCCTCATGAGTTAGTGGTAAAAATTAAATACGTTAATATCTGTAGGGCATATAGTACGTGGTATATTTCAAGTACTACATAAGTGTAGCTGTTATGTCTAGGGTTGCAGAGCTTTTAAGTAGCTTTCAAAGCTAGCATTTAACCCAGGCCCATCTGACCCCAAAGCTTATGCTGTTTTCACTGTGCCATGCTGTGACAGATTTGCATGAACCCTGCACAAGGGCATTTGGATGGAATCTGAATAGAGAGAGGAAAGAGCACCAGGGGTCTGCAATTCTAGCAGCTTAAAGCTTAGCATGCAAGGATGTGCCTGCTCGTGGCAAGGAATGAGGAGAAAAATTGACCCCATGAATAGGAACATCTAAATTTACATGTGCATAAAATGAGCTGGCTCCTGTTCTACTTCCCATCTGTCTCACAATAGCCACAGGTCATCTCTTGCCTTACCTTAGCAGATGGGAAGGATATTGGATGCTTAGGACTGTTTCCTTGCACAGCGGGGATCTTGCCCCTAGACTTCAGACATTCTAAGAGATGAACAGATCCTCTATTGAAGAACTCCAAGTCTAGAAGCCTTGTCCGTACCTCCCTGACATTTATGGTGGGAACAGAGCCAACTGGGAGCTGGTCACGAGTAAGAAATATATCTGAGCAAGACTTCTCCTTTGCCAACTTACTACCCATGTCGTATTCCATAGAGACTGACGTCTAGGTTGTGCTCCAATGTCTTAGCTTCTTCTTGAAACATCAGCCCTTTTTAGAAAGGCTACTTCCACCTTCTCATGGCTGTGTCCCCACAGAGCATTCACTCGCTGCTTTTCAAGGCAAGAATTATATTATATTTCTTGTATAGTCAAACCATGTGCTCCAAAAAAGAGGAGGTGGGCTGGGATGTTGTGAGGGGTGGGTAAAACATCCAGGGCCCTGAATTTTCAGGAAGCAGGTGTCTAAGTTACCAACAGAAGAGATGGGTGCAAAATATACACCACAACATGTGCCTTTGAAAAGCCCACTGAGCCATGATGAGAAAGTGGTGTTTCGCATCTCGAAATCTTCGTACTTTTGCTGCATGCATGAGAATGGCATTTGCTCGGTGCAGAAAGGGCATAGCCCAAATTCAACACTAACCAGGAAGACATTTCTCTCCTCATGGAATGAATAAATTCCTGGAAGACATTTCTCTCCTCATGGAATGAATAAATTCCTGGAAGGCAGGGACGAATAAATTGCTATCTGACTTTGTAGCTCTCACAGTATTTCACAATACTTATTTAAACAAACTGATCTAGGAGCCCCTGGTTAAAGTTCTATCCCAGGGCAATAAGAGAATGGCTGGTCAAGTGACTCCAGGCCACCTGGACTTCTTGATAGTTAAGAGGAGACTCAGGTCAGCCTGAGGTTTTGAGTCTTTCCATCTTATCTTACCACCTTTCTGATATTGCCAGACTTGTTTATTCAGCAAGTGTTCTGGGCGCCCCTGCTATATGTCAGGCAGTGACGTAGTGTGGGGACGGCAGCAGGGAGGAGGACAGGAACGCCATCTGGGAGCTTACAGGAAAGGATGTCTGGAGCCCCAGTGGAGCCAGGCCATGGAGAGGGAACCACTGGTTTCTGCCTAGAAACCTATTCTGTGGAACAAGTTATTCCAGATCATCCTTGCCATTTGCTCAATAGCTCTGTGCGACAAAGTCCACATGTGGAAAAGGCAGCTGCCTACAATGACCTGGTGGTCACAGTCACTTGCTTTAAGTTTTTTGGTCTATAGAGATGACTTTTGGTTGGATTTCCTGACTGCTCATGAAGCTGTCCTGGGGACACCTGTAAAGCCACAGGCACTTGTCCTCATAGTGCTTAGCCTCTGCTTTTTATGCTTTTTTCCTCGCCGTGTTGGTGCCCCCACCATTCACTCATTCACTCATTCATTCTTTTTTTTTTTTTTTGAGACAGAGTCTCACTCTGTTGCTTGGGCTAGAGTGCCATGGTGTCAGCCTAGCTCACAGCAACCTCAAACTCCTGGGCTCAAGCGATCCTTCTGCCTCAGCCTCCCAAGTAGCTGGGACTGCAGGCATGCGCCACCATGCCTGGCTAATTTTTTCTATATATTTTCAGTTGGCCAATTAATTTCTTTCTATTTTTAGTAGAGACGGGGGTCTCGCTCTTGCTCAGGCTGGTTTCGAACTCCTGACCTTGAGCGATCCTCCTGCCTCGGCCTCCCAGAGTGCTAGGATTACAGGCATGAGCCACCAGGCCCGGCCCTCACTCATTCATTCTAAAGGTGTTTATTGAACTTCTAACTACTGGAGCATTCTGCAAGGTATTAGGTATACAAAAATGAATGAAATACTGCATTTCATTTTTCCAGTACAGGAAGTCAGACTCAAGCGAGGAGAGACAGGGGAGACAGATATACAAACACATAGTTATAAGGTAACACACTAAGTGCCCTGTAGGGACAGAGCTGCACCTACTCTCCCTGCTCCTACTTACCAAAGTCAGGGAGAATCTGATCAACTAATTCAAGCTGAGATGTGGAGTATAGGAAGTAAATGCGTTACCTTTCCCAGGGACATTTTTGCTTATTTCATAGCATCTTCATTTTTAGCATGTTCATTAACCAAAGCCACCATCTTATGTCTGTTGACATTTTTCTAGTTCTAGTACCACTTCCTCAATTCAGGCCTTTATCACTTCACTCCTACTCTACTTTCCAATAGCTCCCCCCTTGCTGTCTTGTCCCTCTCCAGAGCATTCTTCACTAGCCTGTCTGATTGTAGCCCTTCAATCTGCCGGGAAAACAATTTGAAAACTCTCCACATTCATTTTCTATAATAACCATTCGAGAATGGCTCAGATGATACCCTGATGATTTCGTTGAGTATTTGTAGTATGCAAATGAGATCATGTTTATGAAAAATCTTAATCATTGTAATAACATGTGTTATTATTGTTATGTTTAACTACTCAGCTTGAAAGTGTTCAGTGGGAGAAAGTCTATCTGTAGCCCAGCCCTCTACACTCTGGTTTCAGAGCACTTTCTCAAGCGCTTCTCTTCTCCTCTTCCATAAAATGAATGTTCCAGTCTTACAAAGGTTGATCTATCCAACATCCTCCCAGCAGGTCTTATGCAGCCACGTCTGAACCATTCCCTCGTGGAATATGCTCTCCTCCACCCCTGCTTCCCCCACCCCATCCAAATCTTACTTGCCTTTCCAGCTCACTCGAAGCCCACTACTTCGGGAAGGCCTGCTTCAAACCACACTGGCTCTTGGCAATTTCTCCATCTCCTGAGTTCCCTCCCAGAGTACCACACACCTGGCATGCAGCCGGCAGCCTTGCTGGCAGATTTGCAGATCTTCACATGTGTAGGAATTGTTTCTTCCTCTGAACCAAATGTTATGGGCTCAACTGTGTCCCTCCCAAATTCATATGTTGAAGTCCTAACCCCCAGTACCTCAGAGTATGACTGTATTTGGAGATCGGGTCTCTTTAAAGTCAAAATGAGGTCATTAGGGTGGGCCCTAAGGTCTTATGACTGGTGCCCTTATAAGAAGAGATTAGGACACACACACAGGCACCGAGAGACAACCATATGAGGACAGGGAGAAGGTGGCCACCTAAAACCCAAGAAGAGAGCCCTCAGAAGAAACCAACACCTGCCAACACCTTGATCTCGGACTTCTAGCTTCCAAAACTGTGCAAAAATAAATTTCTTTTGTTTAAGCCACTCAGTCTGTGGTCCTTTTGTTATGGCAGCACAACCAAACAAATACACCCCTCAAGGTGCAGCCACTTTTGCTTTCCTCCGAAGCTCAAATTAGGGAAATATTTGCCAAGTACCTTGTCAGGTTTTCCCTTTGCCTCCATATGGCCCCCCGTATCTTTTCATGTCGTATGTCATACATGCCCCAAGCATTCTCAGTAGTGCCTGGGAAAGGACCTCGAGCATGGAGGTTGTGTAAGAAATACCTGAAGGGGAAGAAGCTTCTTCAGCCACTTGGGCTGGTACAGATTGCCCTCGAACGAAGCTCATTGAGGATGTTTATTCTTTTTTCTAAAGGTTTTCTTTAAGAAAAAAAAAAAAAAATCTCTTGCCATGAAACACATCTGGCTGAGAGAGTACAGAGCAGTGACATTAAATGTAATTGACATTACAGCCTCTCTCTGGACCGCCGTTGATGGCGCTCCCAAGGTTCCGGGGCTCGTGTTGCGGCAGCGTTGACATTCAGGCTCGCCAGTGGTCTGGAACACTGAACCCTTCTGCCCTCCCCCGGGCACACAACGGCTTCCAGCGTTTGAGCAAATATGAGTTTCAGATATTTGCTCTCCAAGGGGGAGGGCTCAGCTGAAAACTTTTATCTGATCTTTTTTTTTCCCCTGAACTTCTTTTCTCTCCTGCCAGCTTCTCCCCTTTGAGTCCTATTGCCATGACTACATCTGTCCTTAGACGTTTACCTCTCCTGCTTAAAATTTTGGCCCAAGTATAGAAAAATACAAAATCCTCTCTCCTTGTACCCCTTCATAAGTCTGAGGCAGACTGCAGCATTCAAAAGGAATTTTACTGTGAACTAAAGCAGGAGGAAGCCCACCAACATACATACGCATAAAGAGCATAAAAACATTTGTGAAGTAGTGTTTTTTAAACAACTGGCCCACTTAACTTGCTCACAGGCACTAGTTCTCTAAACTGTAGAGATCCCCTTGTAATTCTTTTGCTTTTCTCCCTTTCATTCTTTTTTCATTCTCCCTTTCATTCTTCCCTTTCAGAGAAGGTGTAATGCTGACCTTCTGGTCCAAAAATGACAGCCCACTGTAGGATGAAAATGGAGCCCAGATATTTCTCAGCTCTTATTCTCTGTCACAAGACAGAGTCTATGCTAAACCACGCCCTCTCTCACCTCCTCCTTCATGTAGATAGGCTCGAGGATGACATTCTTGCACCCTAAGCTGACTTGACTTCTATTAGTCAGTGAGAAGCTGGTTTCTCTATGTGATTGGGGTATAGGCCAGCAAACGTGAAGACACAAAACTAGCCCCCTAACCTAAAGCTTGGACTGAATAGCTACAGAACTTATAGGCATATTGCTGCTAGGACAGCCTTTCATGGAGGCCACATAGGCAATGGCCTGCTCTGTGGTGCTTATAGGTCTACAATAGTGGGTGTGGAGGTCTTGCCCAATCCTGCCAGCCGCGTAAGTAGGGCCTTGAGAAAGTAGATATTTTATGCTGGAGTTTTAAAATGTGAAGACTAGAAGAGAACTTAGATCTCCTATCATATCAGATATGGTGAAATACAGCACGGCATATCATGTCAAATAAATAAGGGTTGACCACTTAGAATTTGGGAGTGATCACTGGTTTAGAATCAGGAGGTCCAAGATTGAGCCCTGGTTCTACCATTAGCCAATCCGAGTGACCTTGCAGAAATGCCCATGGGCTTTACGGGGCCCTGAAATAATAAAATACCTGCTTCACACTTCACCAAAATGATCATAATTCATTGTGGAAACAATGATGATCCTCGCTGATCGGAAGTTCTGATGGGCAGTTATACAGGCCTTTGATGGCTATAACAGGAAACAAAATATGTAATTATGATAATTTGTTTGGTGGTCAGAAGTATTTTGAAATATGGGCTCACTAGGCAGAAAACAAAAGCAAAAGCCTCTGTGGTTAAAAAGTTGGGGACTATTAGAATAGATGATACAGAGGTCTCTTGTAACTCTGACATTCTAGAATTCTTGTCCTGTATTATCATTGTATGTGGAAGTATGTAAAGTGTACACAAGCTTCAAGAAGGTGGAGCTAGTGAGGGAGTGAGGCACCAAAGAAGGCCTGGGGAGGGGAAGTGTTTCTACTTCATGGCCACTATTTGTGACCCAGCAAATCCGTTCTGTCATTTAATACTTACAGTCATCCTATGAGGAAGGTGTTATTATTTTAATGATGGATAAACAGGCTCAGAGAGGTTTAGTTTTCCATAACTTACAAGAAGTAGAGCTAGGATTTTACTCTGTTCTGGGTCTGCTAGTTTTCCAAATGTATGTCCCATAATGTCTTTTGATCCAGAGATGTGGCAGCCAGCACTCAAGGCGGCCCCCATAACTCTTGCCTCCTGGTATTCATGTCCTTGTATAGTCCCTACATTAAATAAAACTGAGCTTTGTGACCAGTAGGCTTTTGCAGAAATGACAATGTGTGACTTCTGAGGCTTGGTCATAAAACGCATTGTGGCTTCTACTTTGCTCTCATGGATTGCTCTCTCTGGGGGAAGCCAGGCACCATGGCATGGGGACGATAAAAGTGTCTATGGACTGGCTCACGCCTGTAATCTTAGCACTCTGGGAGGCCAAGGTGGGAGGATCGTTTGAGCTCATGAGTTCGAAACCAGCCTGAGCAAGAGCGAGACCTGGTTTCTACTAAAAATAGAAAGAAATTAATTGGACAACTAAAAATATATAGAAAAAATTAGCCAAGCATGGTGGCACATGCCTGTAGTCCCAGCTACTCGGGAGGCTGAGGCAGAAGGATTGCTTGAGCCCAGGAGTTTGAGGTTGCTGTGAGCTAGGCTGACGCCACGGCACTCTACCCCAGGCAAAGAGTAAGACTCTGTCTCAAAAAAAAAAAAAGAGTGTATAAAAAGAGGCCCACATGGGGAGGAACTGAGGTCTCCTGCCAGCACCAACACCATGTAAATATGCCACCTTGGAAGCCATGGTGGACTGAGTGTTTATGTTGCCCCCCAAATTCATATATTGAAGCCATACCCCCTAGTGTGGCTCGATTTGGAGAAGGGGCCTCTAAGGAAGTAATTAAGGTTAAATGAGGGCAAAGGGGTGAGGCCCTGATCAACAGGATTAGTGTCCCTATAGTAAGAAACACCAGAGAGTGTGCTCCCTTTCTCTCCCTGTGTATGCACCAAGGCCGTGTGAGGACAGCGAGAAGGTAACCATCTGCAAGCCAGGAAGAGAGCCCTCGGCAGACACTGAATTTGTTGGCACCTTGGGCATGAATCTTAGCCTCCAGAACTGTGAGAAAGTAAGTGTCTGCTGTTTAAGTCACCCGGCCTGCGTCATTTTATGACAGCCTGAGCAGACGAATACACAAGCAGATCCTTTAGACCCAATCAAGCCCTCAGACGACTGTAGCCCCACCTTGACTGCAAACCCAGGAATGGTCCTAAGCCAGAACTGCCTAGCTAAGCTTCGGCATTTCTGATCCACAGAAACTGTGGAATAATGAATGTTTGTTGTTTTAAGCCACTAAGTTGTGGAGGGGTGATTTTTTTTTTTTTTTTTTTATGCAACAGTAGATAACTTGATGGAAGAAGCGAGGGAGAGGGCTGTTTGTCCCGAGGCAGTGCGCCCCATAGCTGCATTGGAGAATGTGGTGGAGAGGTGCCTGCTGTGCTCCAGCCCACAAATCGTGCTTCCTTCCTCCCGGAAAGCTCTGCTGAAACCCCCAGAAGCAGCGCACATGGCTCCGGGGGAAACCTCCATGGATATCACCACTTGGGCTTTTTCTTTCCAGGACTCTGTCTTTGACTTTGCTAATAAATTATTTTGTCTAAAGTTTCTATCGAATGGCTGAGGCTTATGACCAAAATCATGCTTAACAGCTTTAGGAACAGAAACACTGAGGCATACATTTATTCCCAGGAAAATAGAGGAATCACAGAGATTAAAAACCTAGGACCAATTTATCATCTGGCTCTGCACTCCAAAGCAAAATTGAGAGGAACTTGGAGAGGTGACCCTCACGGTGTAGCCACAGCAGGTGGAATATTCTGAGTAGCCTTAGGACATCAGAACTAACCTTAAATAATCCCAGTCCAGGAGAATCCTAGGATGCCAGAGCCAGAATATCGTGGAAGTCACCCAGGACAGCCTCTTTCTATCACAAATAAAGAAGAAACAAAGGGCCGGAGCTTGAGCCACCAGCTTCAGCGTTCATGGCGTGGAAGTGATGGAGCAGAGACTGGGACACTAGTCTTTGGATTTTAAGTGCAGGTGGTTCTCTTGCCGTCCAGCACTGGGAGGAGAGCTGGGAGCCATTTTCCTCTTCTAAGTGATATCGTAGAACCAATTTAGTACCGCACCATTGCCCTCCCCATGGGCTTGTCTTTCTTTTTTTTTTTTTATGTCCCTTTTTTATTTCAAAATATTATGGGGGTACAAATGCTTTGGTTACATAGCTTGCCTTTATACCTCCCAAGTCAGAGCTGCAAGTGTGCCCATCCCCCCAGACAGCGCACAGCACCCACTGCACCCATTAGGTGTGAATTTACCTATCCCCTCCCCCTCCCACCTGCCCGACACCAGGTGACTGTTACTTCCTATATGTGCACATTGGTGTTGATCTACTAGTACCAATTTAATGGAGAATACATGTGTTTGTTTTCCATTCTTGTGATACTTCACTTGGAAGAATGGATTCCAGCACCATCCAGGATAATACAAAAGGTAGTTCACCATTATTTTTTTTTTCATGGCTGAGCCATTTCTTTATTAAATGAATTTTTTTCCTGCTCCTTCCAACCTGGTCCCTTCTGTACAAACCCCCTAGGTTTGGTCTCCTAGGCTTTGACAAAGATCTGAAAAGTACTCCACGCTGTTCTGCTCAAACTCTGACGCCCAGCAAACCTTCGTCAGGGCAGGAAGCTGGTGTAATGGAAGGCGCCCTGGACTGCAGGGTTAGACTGGGCTCTAACATCAGCCACTGGGCCACACTGGGATTTTAGGCAAGTCACATACGTACTGCCTCTCAGCCTAAGTACCCTTCCAATTATAGCCTGGCATCCCATAAATCAGAGAAAGCAATCCCTTTTAATGAGTTATCCAGCCAACTCTCAGCATGCCTAGGTAACATAAGGCTGCAGTCTTGATACAATGCTTCTCTCCTGGAGAAGACTATTGAAGAGCAAGGACAATGGTGGAGAATTCAGGCTCTACAGAAGGTTTTGAGTGTCAATCTCCACTGCCCCAAATCAGACTTTGGGACTCCAGGGACTGTGCTGTCCTGGCCTGAAGGCTTTGCAGCCCTGGGTGGACCCGCCTATCTGGGCCTCATGGTATTGTTTTCTCACATGTGCCATGCTGTTGGGTGCATTATTTTAGTTTTGCAATACATCACAAAACCAGTAGACTACCCAAATATTTACAGTCCCTAAAATCAGAGTTAGTTCAACTGTTGTCCTCTTATTGTGCTGGGTTAAACACAGGGGCTTTGGAACTAGACAGACCTGGGTTCATACTTGGGTAAGTTATTTCACATTTCTGAGCCCCAAGTGGTTTGCATTTACAAAGTGTGGTGCCAGTAATACATAGTGCACAGGGTGGTGATTATCAGGATTGCATAAGATAATCACATCAAAGGCTTTGCAGTGTGTGGCACAGAGAAAATATTCAGTGAATATTAGATATTTTCATTTTTAGCCCTTTTCTAATTATTGAGCCTCCTTTACTGGCCAGGTATTGCACATGGCACTGGGGATTCAAATATAAAGAAGTGGTTCCCTTACAAAGCTCACAAAACAGTTCCTACGCACTGGTTCTAAGATATTTGGAAAATGTGGAAAAAGCCAAAGATCTGTTAAAGCATTAAAGAAATAAATGTGCTTAAGTTTTGATGTGTGTGCATTATTAAAAAAAAAAAAAATTAAAGCACTGTCTGGAAAGCCCAGCCAAAACCCACTATCTCCTAGGAACTCTTTAACAGCATGTAAATATCAGCCTGGGAACCTTCCAGAAGGTGCTCACACCAGATTGCGGAATTAGCCGGTGTAGGAGCCTCCAGGTCCCCGCAGCTCTGCGTCTTCGCAGTGCAGCCGTGGGTGAGCCCGCACTTGCTGGGAGGGGGAGGAAGAGACAGAGACCCGGTGGGGTGCATGAGAAAGTGTATCTCCTCGAGTCTCCCGTGAGGCAGGCAGTGGTGCCCTCCAGGCAGGCGTGGAGCATCTGAGTGTCGCTAACAGCTGAACGAGAACATGAGAATGTTTTCCTTGCTGGATGGAGTCGATGAATCCTCAAAATTGGTGTATTGCATCAGTTTTAATTTATGCTAGCTTTTCCCTACCGCTTCCATCTTGGGATAACTATCTCACGCTTGCCAGAATAAGGGAGGGGCGACCAACACTCACAAGGCAGTGAGGTGAGTGTCCCTGGGGCAGTGGGAGGTCCAAGTGTGCAACGGCACACACGAGGGGCAGCTGTCAGAGGGCGGCTGTGAGGCCCCGAGTCTGCAAGGATGAGTAGGGTTTTCCACAATTCTTTGCAAACCCTCTCAGTCCATTCATAATTGCTGCTTTAAGAGATTCTTTCCCACTTCTAGCCCAAGAAAAGAAAAAATGAGGAATTTATCAACTGTTTTTACATCTACCCTGTTTGTTTGTTATTAAGACTGCCTGCCTGATAATGACGAGGATTTTTATTTTTGTAGCAAGCTATTAAATATCTGGAGAACCACAAAACAGACCCTGGCGCTAAGAATTTGTTTCAGTAGTTCAAATACACACTCGTGAATTTAATGTTTTTTCCTGAGAAGGTAAATAAATACTGACACCTTGGGAAGGACAGTCCTTAGAAGCATGCCTTGCTGAGTGTCTTGGTTGCACTTTTTGATGATTTCCTAAATGCTGGCTCACATGAACGCTGTTTATTTCAAGGGAAAATCAGCGCACACAGCAGATGAGCAACATGAGAACCTTGGGAACAAGGGCTGGCTCATGCAGAATTATTGGGGATGGTTCTGGTTAGAGACAAATCTTCGATTTACTGGTTTCCTAAGATGCATAGAAGGGCTTGGTTCTGCTTCAGTTCTCTTCCTTTTGAAGCCTCTTCCTCTGTAACAATCTCAGGCATGAATGCTTCCAAGAAGTCGACAAGGAACTTGCCCTCTTATTTACTGACTGAAACAGGCAGCCTTGGCTTCCCTCCGACAGCAGCACTGGAGAGGGGCAGGACAGGCACGAGCTGGTCCCAGGGGTGTCCTAGGTGCTCACTGGGTGCCTAGCCCTGGGCTCTGCCCGGTGGGATTTGCAAGGGCAATACTCCAACTTGGTCTCTAACCATAAGTTACTTATAATCTATTTGGGGAGGTAGAGCTAAGATAGATGGAGCAAATAATTTAACCTGTTAAATATTTATCAAGCCCTCACCATGCACTAAGCCAGTCATGCTCGGCTTGCATGTGAGCAGCACTGATTTTTTTTCTTTAAATACAAAATGACTGGGCCTGTAATCCTAGCACTCTGGGAGGCCAAGGCAGGCAGATGGCTCAAGGTCAAGAGTTCGAAACCAGCCTGAGCAGGAGCGAGACTCCGTCTCTACTAAAAATAGAAAGAAATTAATTGGACAACTAAAAACACATGTGGAAAAAAATTAGCCAGGTATGATGGCACATGCCTGTAGTCCCAGCTACTCGGGAGGCTGAGGCAGGAAGATCACCTGAGCCTAAGAGTTTGAGGTTGCTGTGAGCTAGGCTGATGCCATGGCACTCTAGCCCAGGCAACAGAGTGAGACTCTATCTCAAAAAAAAAAAAAAAAACACCCAAAAAACTAAAAAACAAAATGACTGGGCCTCACGCCCCAGAGTAATGATCTTCCAAGAGTAGTTTTCAGACAAGCAGCACCAGCATCCGGGAGCTTGTTACACATGCAAGTTCCTGGCCCTAGACTCTCTGGGGGCGAGTTCCAGCAATCTGCATGTTTTTTAATTTCAGAATATTATGGGGGTATAAACGCTTTGGTTATATAAATTGCCTTTGCACCGCCACAGTCACGGCTACAAGAATGCCCATCCCGAGACACTGTGCACCACGCCCATGAGGTGTGAAGCAATCTGTGTTTTCACAGGCCCTCCGGGTGCTGATAATGTGCGCATGCTCAGGTGTAAGAACCACCTGATTCCACGGGCCGGGATCCGCAAAGTTGCGCAGAGTGTATCGATATGCAGCCAGGATTGAGAACCGCTGTGCTGGCAGCGTGAGAGACGCAAGGATGCAGGGAGCACAGCCCCAACCTGAAGGAGCTTGTCACAGTTTAGTGGCCAATTTTAAAGTGAATGCCACAGAACAGCTCTGTCTTGGGGAAGTTGCTGGGGAAGGGAGGGCAGACCTCACCTTAGAGTGGAGCAAGATTCCAAAAAGCTGCAGGAAGCTCTTTCAGAGGGGCAGATGCAGAAAAGAGCCGGAGGCAGGAAGGACTGGGAAGAGCCCATGGCAACCTGCTGTTTACCCAACCCTGAAGACAGCATCCAGTTACTCATGGAACAAACACGTCCTGAGTGTCCACTCTTGCAGCTGATTATTTATGATTTATAGCTCACCAATTTCCAAAAAGGATTTGAGGTGGTTTATAATGTTAAAACACATCCAAAACAGGAACATCAATAATGCAAGTAGACCAGAGACCCACTAAAAGGAACTGGCAAATAGATCTTTCGGGCTCCTGGGATGAAATAATTGAGGGCTTGCTCGGGGCACTGTGAGAGGTGCTATGGGGTTTACCGAGAAAGATGAAGGAGCACACGGTCCACCAGGGAAGGTAAACGTGCACCACCTACTTAGGCAAAGAGCCGTGGCAGTTGCAGGGCGGGAGAGATCATCCCAGCTGTGGATGTGGGTACCCACGCCTCGAAGGAGAGAAGGGCCACAGGGAGCGGGAAGGAGCATCAGCAAGAGGAAGAGTGTCCACAAAGTCCCCAAGGCAAAGAGGCAGTGGCTAAAGAGTAGCATAAGTCACTGGGAACGGAGGGACTTGCACTGAAAATGCCAAGGCTGAGTCTTAGAGTGTCTTGGCTTCAGTTGGAGACATTCGAGTTCAGTTTGCCCGTCAGTGAGGAGTGACTGGAGGTGTTTTAGCAGGGGGGCACCAGGGGGGAGTTATATTTCAGGGGGATCGATTCAGCCGACGCATGTAGGATGGAGCGGAAAGAGGCTGTGGGCAGAGAGACCACTTAGGAGCTGAAGCCCGGTCTAGACTCAGAGCAGGAAGCGTGGCCTGAGCCTGGGATGGCAGGAGCAAGCGCTGACAGAGGCTCACTTTGGGGCTGTCGCCCACAGCCTGCTACTCAAAGTGTGGTCCAGGGACCAGCGGCACCTGGGAGCTTATGAGAGATGCAGAACCTCCGGGCCCAGCCAGGCCCTCAATGAATCAGAGTCCACGTCTTACCGAGAGCCCTGGGGGTCCGAGTGCACAGGGAAGCGAGAGGAGCCCTGGCCGCCAGGGCCTGGTGACCCACCGAACGCAGGGAGTGGCGGGGAAAGATCCTAAGATAGGGCCAGATGTTCCAAGGACTGTGTCACAAAGGGTTGGAGGCAGAGTCAGAATGAATTCTTGTTGAGATCGAGGGGAGCAGAGTAGTTTCTGGGTTCTGAGGTGGACAGCTAGGGGGATATGCTGGGAGCCAGAGTGTCTCGACGTAATTTTTCCATCTTTACTCCAAATCGTGGTACAGTAGAACCACTTAAATCACCTAAGGTACAGACTTCCTCTGTAAAATGGAGAAATGACAATATTGCCCAAATTTTATGGTGGTTTTTTTTGTTTGTTTTTTTTTTTGAGACAGGGGCTTGTTCTATCACCCAGGCTAGAGGCAGTGGCATGATCACAGCTCACAGCAACCTCGAACTGCTGAACTCAAGTGATCCTCCTGCCTCAGCCTCCCAAGTAGCTGGGACTACAGGCATGTGCCACCGCATCCAGCTAATTTTTCTATATTTTGTAGAGATGGGAGACTTGCTATGTTGCTCAGGCTGGTCTCCAACTCTTGGGCTTGAAAAATCCTCCTACCTCATCCTCCCAATGTGCTAGGATTACAGGTGTGAGCCACCATGGTGGGCCAAATTTTATGTTTTATAAGGAAAAAAATCAAAATTAATTGACCACATGTTTATTTGCCAACAACAGTAATGATGACAGTGATACTAACATTTATTTACTGAGTGCTTACTGTGATCCAGGTAAAGTAGTAAATAATTTACTTATATGCAAATCAATAATGGTATGCCTGTCAAACATTGCCCTTATCTGTTAGGTATTTACCCCCTTTGTATCATATAATTTATCTATCTATTTGTCTGTCTCCCTCAACAGACTCCCCTTGGTTTTCCCAGTATCTAAAATAGGACCTTAAAATTATTAACAATAGGAACTTCTCGATTTTTTTTTTTAATGAATGAAAACCCAGTCAAGTGAGAGTAGCTATCTGCATAGCACATTACACATCCCGATGCTTTGGCACGTTACATTGCACCTGGTTATGTATCTGCCTCATATGGGAAGAGATGAGTTTATTCATTTTCCTGTTCCCAGTATTGTACCCAGTGTCAGGCTCAATAGAATAAGTGCTCAGTAAATTTGGATGAATAAATGAATTTTTAGTTTGCACTAAAAGGTTTTTAAAACATGACAGTAAACTCTAAAAGTGAATACAAGTGACCTCAGAATCCTTGGAATTGAAACTAACGAAAGAATGTTACAACATAATCAAGTTTACTTTATTTTGGCCAAGGAAGAAAGGATGTCATAACAGAAGGGTCATGATCTCTACAAAGTTTTAGAAAAAGGAACTATAAAAATGTAATTTTGACAGTATCATTCATTGTACATGGGACAGACTATTCTTCTGATAAAAACAGACACTTTTTCAGACTAGAAACAGCTTTTCTAGTTTTTTCCCCTCCTCGGTTTTTTTTTTTTCTTTTTTTTTTTGAGACAGAGTCTCACTCCATTGCCCTGGCTAGAGTGCCATGGCATCAGCCTAGCTCACAGCAACCTCCAACTCCTGGGCTCAAGCGATCTTCCTGCCTTAGCCTCCCGAGTAGCTGGGGCTACAGGCATGCGCCACCATGCCCGGCTAATTTTTTCTATATATTTTTAGTTGACCAATTAATTTTCTTTCTATATTTAGTAGAGACGGGATCTCGCTCTTGCTCAGGCTGGTTTTGAACTCCTGACCTTGAGCGATCTGCCCACCTCGGCCTCCCAAAGTGCTAGGATTACAGGCATGAGCCACTGCACCAGGCCAAAAAAGTCCCATTTTCTGTACCTGTCTGGCACTAGGCACATAATACTACTGCTCCCTGCCCAGCCCTCCCACCCAGAGGCTCCTCCCAGTCAACAAGGACATTGTGATTATTCTGCATTCTGGTAGGTGCACATAGGTCCATGGTGACCGTCTTAAAGTACTGATTTTCTGTGGCCTCAGCAGCCAGCAAACTTTGCTCCTTTTAGCATCATTATTTGCAGTTTCCTGACTTGCTGGAAATTCACCCAGCCGGTGTCAAAGACAGTGTCCTTTGTACCCAGCCTGAAGTCTGCAGGGCCTTTTCCAAACCCTTGCCTTAAGTTTTCATCAGCCTAGGGACTAAGAGAGCACAAGGTCTACATAGGACCAGTGGGACCTAGTGTCCTAGTGTCCTCTCCCCAGGAAGATACTACAGGAAGCAAGGTGATACAAAGCACCAAGACTTGCCACTGGTCAACAACAGCCAGATGGAACTCTCAACACTGTCAAGCCATCTTTCCCCTTCCCAAGCTCTGTTAAAGGCTTGCTACTTCCAATATGCTTAAAAGGGTCTTGAATTAAATTTCAAGGGATAATTTTTAAAAATTCAATGGGCATAAGAAATTCCCTACCACAAAGCCATACGGACTTGTCCTACATAAAAACTCCACTAAAAATTCATGATTTGTGATCCTTGCAAGTCATTCCACCTTCCAATCTGCTTCCGCAGGGGGCTTGTTCTTACAGCGCAGGCCTGAAGGGGGAGCAGTCGAGCCCAAGGTCTGGGAGATTGGAAGTGTTTGGAAGCAGGGGGAGTTTAGAAGTTACCGCCTACCTCCCCACCTCCAGGTGCCTCTTCTCCAACTTCATCTCTTTCGCCCAGCCCCAGGGATACACCCTCTTCAGAGGGACTGACTATAAATGGTCATCAGGGGGAAGCGGCCAGAATGCCAAGAGCTACAAGCCCGGCAGAGCTTGTGTATCAGCCTGACAGCTTCCATAGCCCAGAATCTGCCGCACAGAATCCCAAGCAGCTTGCTGCTTCCCCCCACCACAGCCTGCCTGGCTCCCCAGCCTTGTTTAAACAGACGAGAGCAGGCTGTGCTTGGACTGGAAGGCCAGTGACCCTTCCCCAATGTGGGAGGACAGGTCAGCAAGACATGCACAGCCTGAGCGTGAGCTGCTTTCTTGCTTTTCGGTCTTCCCGACTTTCAGACACTGGGGACCCTAGGAGTGTCCCCATTTCAGAAATCCACTGCCAGTTGGAGGGAATAGTTCGGGTGTTTTATTGCACAGCAGGGTGACTATAGTTAACAATAATGAATTGTGTACTTCAAAATAGCTGGAAGATTTTGAATGTTCTCACCACAAAGAAATATGATAAATGTTCGAGGTGATGGATATGCTAATTACCCTAATTTGATCATTATACAATTGTACATGTATCAAAACATCACATTGTGCCCCATAAATGTGTACAACTATTATGTGTCAATTAAAAACAAAATAAAACTTAAAAATAATATGCTGCCAAAGGTGAGACACGTGCATGGCTAGTGCAGATTGTTTGGGTCTGAAGGTAGCAATCGTTACAGCTATTAATAACGTGACTGCGTGCCAGGCATGGCACTGGGTGCCTTGGAGTAACAGACATACAGTGTCTGGCATAGCACTTGGCACACAGCGCTCAATAAGTGATAGCTGTTATTATCCACGATCTTATAATACCTATGAAGAGATAGTATTATTGTTCTCTGTTTTTTGAAGCTGAGGAAACACCCAGAGAAGGTCACTAAGTTATTTGAAGTTTCACAAGCCAACAAGTTAGAAAGATGGAATGTGAAGCCAGGCCGGTTTGATTGTATAAATTGTGCTATGACCTCTATTCTGTGCCACCTCTTACCCCAGTGGCAAAGAAATGACCCTGGATTGCAGCCCTGGCTCTCAGTAAGTCACCTTCTCACTCTCACTCTGGGCTTGCAGTATGAGTTGAAGTTAATGACCTCAAAGGATCCTTCCAATCTAACCGGCTGGGACCTGGAGTTGAAGATCTCGGGGAAAGGGGAAGCTTTGCCCCAAATGGGAACCTGTCTCCTTCCCTGACCGAGAGAAAGCTGTTGCAGGTGGGGTGGGAATGTTGAGTCCACGAGACGCAAATGAAGAGAGCACAGACTCTCTGATGAGGCCCAGGAAAGAAAGATGGGCAAACTACTTAGCGTGAAAGATGGTTCCAAAAGCAGAAAGCCTGCTCTTAACTGACTGAGTGATGCCAAAGTGCCAAGGTCAGCAAAGGAAGTAGAGCTGGAGAAATCTTTCCCCAATAATCACAGCTGAAGAACACTATCAGAGGTTGAAACTCTGTCACCATCATTTCCTCTTTCCACTTCATCTACGGCCCTCCTCGTCCAGTAAGTGGTGCGTGTGCTTTTGTCACCAAGCAAGCTGCAGAGGGGGGACCACGCGTCTGGCCAGGGCAGCGCTGTGGCATCATACCCTGGAGCTGAGGCCAGGGCACTCGGGCTACCGCCAGACAGCACCAAGGGGCAGCTCCCCCTCTGGCTCTCCCACCGACATCAGGATTCCTCTGCCTTCATTTCGTGCCTTTCTTTGAAAGCCCTTCGTTCCTTCCAGATATGGAAACATGTGGCTGGGAATGAGGCAGGGCTGTTGTTGGAGACTGAGGAACCTCTGGGGTTGCTTTTCTCCTTCCACTCAACTGCCCTGCAGTGTCCCCTGGCAGGGGGCAGGACAACGGGTCGGCTAGCCCTGCCCGACACTCAGTACCCTCCCTACACCATCCTTTTTCCTGCCAAAATTCACTTCCTCCAAGAAACCCTCTGGAATTGGGTCCAGCAGCGCTTCCTTCTTGTCCTGCCTCAGGTCTGTGGAATTCACGAGGTCCACGTACTGCCAACGTGAGGTTGCTGCTGCGTCTCAGGTTTTTACTTTGTGTTCTTCTTTCTCTACTTTGTAAACCGTTAGGTGGGAGTCCTTTAAGAACAAAATGTCCCTCAGTCTCCCCATCTCCCTCAACACCCCTGCCCCTGCCCTGGCGCATCCACGAGGGCAGTGGGGGAATCCCGGTCTTCAGAGCCCCTGGATAGGAACGACCACCACAAGGAAGGGAGGGACAGACAGAGCTCTGCCCCCCACCCCAAAGACTAAACGTCTGTTTTTGCATTTTGAAAATGAGCTGTTGGGCCCCAGCTGGGGAGTCCCTGAAGGCAGCTGGGCAAGGAAGGTCCAGGAGGAGCTGCAAAGAGGGAGCGATTTTGCTTTGGCTGCGAAGGCCTCCGGGACTCCCGGGGGAATCCGCAGCCTCATATATATTTATGTGAACTTAAGATGCTAATGAGTGTTGTGGAGCCAAGAGCCCTGCTGGGTTTTGTGAGCAATTGGGCCTACTTTTAACACAGTCTTCTTTGTCTACGGGGCTTTAGGTTCAAATTGCAGTTCTGGGTTTGGAAGCGCAGCTGACATGGAAACCTGCCCGGGCCCACGGGAGAATCGCAGTGGGCTCCGGGAGACAGTGGAGCTTCCAGCCTGTTCCCCTCGGACAGGACACTGAAGCCTAGGCCTGCCTGGGGTCATCCTGTCCATCTTCCAGTCTGTAAGAAGGACAGTGTCCAACCCCTCTTAGATAGGAAGGTTCTTACTCCATTCTTTTCTTTTTTTTTTTTTTTTGAGACAGAGTCTCACTCTGTTGACCAGGCTAGAGTGCTGTGGCATCAGCCTAGCTCACAGCAACCTCAAACTCCTGGGCTCAAGCGATCCTTCTGCCTCAGCCTCCCGAGTAGCTGGGACTATAGGCATGCGCCACCATGCCCGGCTAATTTTTCTATATATTTTTAGTTGGTCAATTAATTTCTTTCTATTTTTAGTAGACGGGGGTCTCACTCTTGCTCAGGCTGGTTTTGAACTCCTGACCTTGAGCGATCCTCCCACCTCGGCTTCCCAGAGTGCTAGGATTACAGGCGTGAGCCACCACGCCAGGCCTTACTCCATTCTTAAGGCGTGCCTCTCCCCCACCTGTTCATCCACTCCAGTGATAGCAACCTGTGGGCGCTCCTTTCTCTGCACGTGAAGCCTGCTTTATTTTGCTGCTTTGAGGCATGAAGATCAGCTGACAGTCATCATATAAAGACTACCTGCTTGGCATTAGTACCCCCTGCTGCCTCCTTGGTCCCAGCTCAGTCACCGGTTTATCTGTTCAGCACCGGCCAACGACTCTGTGCCAGGCCCTGGGCATACCAAGACAAATGAGTCTCCAACTTCATCCTCACAATTATGTGCCCTTATATGGGGAGACATTCAAATATATTCATCACAACAAATGATGATGTTTGCTAACACAGAGCTATGAATAAAGTCTTTGTGGAGCAGAACAAACAGCTACCAGCCCTGCTTGGGACTGAAGGGTGAGGTTTCCCGGAGGGGCTAACTTCTGAGTTTGGCCTGAAAGGCCAAGAAAGCATTTCCTAGGTATAAAAAGAGGGGAAAGAACATTCTAAGCAGAGGGAAGAACCAGAGGATCTGAGAGTCTGGCTTGTGCGGGGAAACAGGAAGTCACACTAAGGAGTTTGAAAGGTTCTCCTAGTCTAGAGACAACAGGTAGCCACAGTCTGTGCCGAGCCACCGGCCGGCCTGCTCTCTTGGAGTAAACAGAAGACAAACCCGGAGACCGCAGGCCACACTGGCAAGGGGCAGGGTAGAGGAGGGAGGGCAGCTGCCAGGCTGTTGTACGAATTCAAGCAAAAAAGAAAGCCATTTAGGGACGAGTGGCACTTAGACATTTGGCAGTTTTTAAAGTAGACTTTTAAAGATAGAAGTTATACAATACTTATACAAAATTCAGATGATGAGAAAAACAATGAAGAAAATAACAATCACCTGTAGCCGCTCTTAATGTTTCAGTACAAATGTCCTTCCAGTCTTTTTTTCGTGCATTTATACATTTACACGGTAGAGATTTTAACTCTATATACTCTTTTCTTAACTCAATATTATATTACAAGCATTTATCCAAGTCATAAAATTTCTTCATTATCTGTTTTCCTGGCAGCATCATATTTGATTATATAGATTCGTGAATCATAATTTATTTAACCACTTTCCTATTTGGGGACAGTTAGTTTGTGTCCATATTTTTGCTGCAATAAGCATTTTTGTACATTGCATTTTATTATGTCCTTAGCGTAGGTTCCTAACAATGGAATTATTGGGCCAAGGCTATGAGTGGTCTTAGAAATCCTGGTGCTCTTTGAAAAGATGTGTGCTGTTTGCACCCCACTGATAATGTGTGGGCATTCCTGGAGGGATGTTCTGCAAGGGCTATGGTTATCTTCCTCTTCACCATTTTGCATGACACCATTTCACGATGCATGAGATGTCACACCTTGCACCCTTGGATACAAACCAGGAGCTTCACTCTCCTCTTTATCATTTCCTCAGAGTCAACACCCTCTTTTCCCAGACCTTCCCAGCGTAATTATCAGTAACAGCAGATATGGTTTGCTTTAACCTCCTAGAAAGAACTCATTTCTGAAACAGGATGGTAGGTAGTATCATCCCAGAGTGAGCCATGTGTTCCCCTGTTGGGAACAAGCCAGTACCAGCCGCAATGCTGGTATTACAGCATGTGCAATTGTCTGTGATATAGGGCTTCTTCCCTATGGCTGGGAGAGCCCCTGATTCTATCGAGTCCTTCCAAAAGTATTCTCATGCTAGTCAGACCATAAAGCTGCTTCTATTTGTAAAGCACAGTCTTACATGAATGCATTCATGGACACATGTAGATGTGGGCTGACATTCCTTTTTATACATGCCAGATGGGAGTCTGTGCATAATAACCACAAGGGAATGATTGCATAGTGCCTGGCTCATTACTAAACATTTTAATGCATATGATCTCATCTTGAGCGTTGGGGTGATTAAGGAAAAGAGCACAGGCTTGGCAATAAGGTATATGCTAGTTTGTGACTTTGGCCAAGTTTCTTAACCTCTAAGAGCCTCACCTTCCTCCTCTGTAAAATGGGAGTTAGTATCCTCATTTTGCATATAAGGAAATTCAAACTCAGAGGTAAGTGACTTGCCTAAAGTCACATAGCTGATAAATAACAGTGCTATCCAGGACTCCCCACTTTCCAGGATACCACATTTATCCCAAGACACCACAGTTTTTTAAATGCCAGGCCTAGCAATCTAAACTTCTGTGAACATTAAGCTTTCCGGAGGCAAGGACATTGTCCTTTAGGGCAAGCTCTTCCTATACTTACTTTAATGCTCTTTCTACTACAATGTGCTATCTCATATTTTTCTCCCACGTCTAGTTCTTTGAGAATAGGAAATAGTTTAAATTTTTTTTTGTTTCCTACTCTGTACAATAGGAAATTCCAATTGTTTCCTTCTTCCCAATTTGGGGGAGCAGGATCTTTGCCTGTTAACAACAGGCAAAGATCATCTGGACTAAACCATATTCTATCTTGAATCTGGCTCTTTTTCCATCTGTACACCAAAGCACGGGCTCCTAAAATACAATATTTCACATCTCAGCCTGGGTCTCCTTGAAAGCTGTTTTGTTAAGCGTTGAAAAAATAAATAACAGAGCCTTCCACTTGCTGCCTCCTTCCTGCTTTGGAAGATGTGGCTGGTCTCTGGGGAGAACTTCTGCAGTGGATGACCTTGCTGGACTATCCATCTTCTGCAACTTAAGGTCTTTCACATTCTCTTCTATTTAAGGGCCCATGAATCTCCTTTAATCTAGAAATTAGGAAGCACTTGGGGTTTTTTTGTTTGTTTGTTTTGTTTTTTTTAATATTTGTCTAAGGGTTATTTAGTTCATAACCCTGTTACTCAACCCAGCATTCTTCCCCCTGGGCTTAAGCCATCTGGTTTGTGAAACATAATAGTGGAATGTCAAGCTTTTAAAAGTACAGACAAGGAAAGGGGCTCTATATCACAAAAGTGGTAGCTTTTCCTTTATCTTTCATGCAAACATGTAGTTGGGAACATTTTAGCTTTGGCTAAATTATAACTTACTTGGAGCATTGCATTTGTCGACAAAGGCTGCAAGCTTATGAGTCTCAGTGGCAACTGGGAACAGAACTCAATGGGTTTGTATATCAAAGAAAACTTCAGGCAAAAATATTTGTCATCTGGATCCTGCATAGAAGAGCTTGCTCTGCAGGATCACATCCTGCCTTTGCATCAGGTGGAAAGTTTAAGGTTCATAGAGATTTTGGTCCTACAGCTGTGAGTTACCTTAAGAAACTTCTCATCTAGTGAGTCCCTAACACTAGGGTATAATAAACTCATGCCACTGGTCCACGAGAAAATTTTCATAGTTTCACATGAAAGAAAAAAACATAAATGATGTGTATGTGTGTAAAGTTAGATAGTATTAGTAAAATACTTAGAATGGTGCCTGTGCTACATTTAGCACACAGTAAATGTTAGCTATTATATACACAGAACTGTCCATGTGTAGTTGCCAACTGCCTTTTTGTTACTGTTGTTGAAATGCTATTTCTTTTTAGGAATAATTTTAACAGGAGGATGGCAGTTTGTATTTTTGTTTAAGACTATAGCCAGCAATATTTTAAAAGTGGGCCCTTGAGTTTGTGCCCAAATTTATTTTTGAAATTTTACTGGTCCCTAAAATCTAAAAATCTGACAAACAATAATCTAGACATGTCTGTACTTCAAGTCAAATTTTGTCTGATGCATAAAGATTCCTCTTTGAGAGCCCTAAGGAAACTTAACCATTCGGGACTTTCCATGTGTGTTCACAGGAATGGATACCTCTGGAAGGGGACTGGTGGCCTGGTGGCCCACAGGCACCACTAATCCATAGATTTCCTTCCAAGGTTGGGATTGAGCCAATGGGACCCTGGTTGCTGAGATGCCCCCTCGCCTTGCTCAGAACTACTTCCTCCCACTTTGCTACTTTGAATGTCTGTTCTCTCCTTGCTTATTAGCACTGGCTGGGACTATTGGAGGTGGGGGCTATATCTCCCCCAAGAAGCATCCTTACCAGTGACAGCAGTCTGTATTCTTTCATGAGCCAAGCCTGTCAAGCCTAGCCTTGCCTGGCTCTACTTATATCACACACACGAGAATCATGGATGTCATGTACAGTACTTCACATGTGGCACGTGGTGTGAGAGACACAAGGATAATGGCATGCTCTGCTCTGAGTCCTTCCCCGAGGTCTAGAATTTGTTCACCAAGTACCCATGGAGCACTACACGTTGGACACTGCAGAGGATGCAGAAAAGAATCAGCTACAGAGCATGCCTTCAGAGAGCTATGGTCTAGAAAGTAAAAGGAGACATGTGTGTGAATATTTCAAAGGGTAGAAGGTAATTGTTGGCATAATGAAAAGTTTATGGAAGTTTAGAGGAGACAGAGATTGCTCTGGTGGAGGGGAATAAGGAAGGTCTCGGGGTAAAGATGGTATTTAGGCTACATAGGCTGTCCTAGAGCAAGTCTGTCTTTGAATTCAGAGCCCTTCCCTAGAAACCCTCAATGCTTTGGGGTATTTTCGCTCCCTTTGATGTGTATTTGTGGTGGGGGGGGGTCTCAGGAGGCAAGTGTGAGGGCAAAGGGAGCAGAAGGCAAGGGGGAGGGGACACTACCCTGTCTCCTGCTTACCTTTGTGGAGGCTCTAGTGAGTCATTTTATCCTGGCCAAATCTGGAATTCTAAAAAGAGGGGTTCCTGAGCTGGAGGACCAACACCTTCTGTTACGTTTTACTTCATTTTTCAGCATCAAAAGCTTGCTGGTATATTTATTCTTAAACCCAGATGGACAGTTCATAGGAATCCTGGAGAAGCCAAACAGGGATGGAAATGTGGACGCTGGCCTCCAGATCAAAATAAATCAGGAAACCACCAAGAAGTATGGAAGTCTAGAAGCAAGGGAGGCTGGTGGCTCCCACACCATCTGGACTGTAGCTGAGCCTGGGGTCTAAAACTTCCCCAAGCCTTGCCAGGGATCAGAGATGAGTTTTCATCATCCTTCCTGAGTCCCTCTACTGCCTCCTCCATGAAGATTAGAGCCTCAGAAAGTCATTACTAGGGATGCTATCATTTTTGGATTTATGACAAATATTTAAAATACCTTGACTGTGGTGATGTTCAAAGACTACCAAATCTTAACAAACTGTATGCTATAAATATGTGCAGTTTATTGTATGTTAATTATATCCCATATTCCAATAAAGATGATTTTTTTAAGTGTACTTAGAATTGGTGTCAAACGACCTCCACAGGGGAATGGCCTCGATAACTCAGGCCCTAGTCCCCTGCCCGGATTAGGCGCCCTGAAGAGCCCTCTGTAGTGCTAAGTGGTTCCGCAGGGGCGCCAACACGAGAAAGATGGTTCCACCGGGAGAGCCTCCAAGTTTGCATCATTTCTCACTTGGACTCCACTGTATTCATCCCCACCCCCCTTCACCCTTGCTTCTTTCTCATTTTCACAGTCGCAGAGAGAGACCCGGGCTCCGTCCTAGCTTTCTGACATTTCCTAATTGAGTGCCATCGCACAAATGACTTCTCTGAGTGTCAGCAGTTCGCTCATCTATAAAACGGAGTTATTTGAGGGTTGTTATGGAGATGAACTCAGTCCGCATACTGCGGTGCCTGGCACATGCCACGACTCCAATTCATGACGGCTAGCTCTGTCATTATGACGATAACGAAAGAGAAAGGTTAAAGGAAACAGCAGTGTTTAGTTTGTAAAAGAGAAGAGCAGAATGGGAGACATACATGAAAGGACTCTCTCTCTGAGTATTTAAAGGGCTTTGGGATGGCAGGAGATGTGCAGGCGTGATGTCGTAGAAAGGAGGTGGCTTCGGAAGCTTACTGGCCCTCTGTCTTTGGGCAAGTCCTGTAAGCCACTCTGAGCCTCAGTTTCCATATTTGTAAAATGGGAACTGATACTGCATACTTCAGGGTGTGGTTATCACGTGAGGTGACATGTGTATGAAAATGTCCAGTACAGTGTCTGTCACAGATTAATGTTTTTAAAACATCACTTTATAAATTGGAGGGTCCTTTCATTGGGAGGCACTGATGGCAGGTACTAATCTTTGTGGCCTCTGTTGGTGGCAGTGCCCAGGAATCGGGACTCCAGCTCAGAGTAGAAAGTCCTTCCCCATGGTAAAGCTGTCTTAGAGTGGAAAACGCTCTTTGCAAGGATTGAGCTTCCTGTTTGCTCAAATTGAGGGTGGAGGATCATCTTCCAGAAAGGGATTTCTATTGGGTGGAAGGTGGGACATACAGACTCCGTAAAAGTTTTCAACAAGTCTACATTTAATCTTCTGTGTCAGAAAGAAAAGAACAAGGAAGGTTGAGGAAGGGGGGCAGCTGCACAAATGAGCTAACACTCACACAACAAATACCATAACGGCAAACCCTACAGCAGCCAGAGGGAACTTGGCAAACCCAACACAACGGCACTCTGTTTCCATGAGGCAGAGAGAGTGGATATTGCACACCCGAGTGTCTCTGCTAGGAGGAAGTTTGGAAATTCTGGGGGAACAACTCCTGTCTCTCAGAACAAGAACTGTTGTAACTCTAATGGGAAGGCCCAGAGGCAACCAAGTACCTGGCAGTGACCAGCAGGGGGCAGAGGACAGAATCACTGTCCCCCTTTGCAATCTCTAACTCAGGGGACTACATTCCTGCAAGCAGTCTTTGAAGATACAGGTATGTTTTAAAATCCCTGGGCTTGCTGAGGCTTCAAAGAGCTTTTGGGCTGGGAGCCAGGACCCTGGGCTGGAGTCCAAACTCTGCCGTTAACTAGCTGTATAACTTAAAGAAAGCCTCCTAACTTCTCCGGGCCTCGGTTTCTCTCCCTCCCTCCCTTTCTTTCCAAGAGCTGTTTTCCATGGACCAGTGACACTGGCTAGGAACTCATTGGAAATTCAGAATCTTAAGCCCCACCTGAGAACTTACTAAATCAGAAGATTCCCCAGGTAAATCCTGAAACTCTAAGAAGCATTGGCTTGGAGGACTTGAATAGCATATTAATTTTTGGCACCAGCTCTAAAGTCAAACTGCCTGGGTTCAAATCCAGATCCCATGGCTTAACTAGCTGTGTAAACTTTGTCATGTACTTACTGTTTGTGACATTTGGTGTCTTCATTTGCCAAATGGGATCCTGATAGCACTCACTTAGTAGGGTGGTTGGGAGGATTAAATGAAACAATGTATATTACGAGTTCTACACATAAGGGCTCAGGGAGTGACTTTCTTCATTTCTAAAATTTCTCTGCTGCTATGCATGCCGTACAGAAAAGTGCATAAGAGTTTATTCATCATACATGTATTGAGCATCTCTGTGTCAGGCACTGTTCTAGGCACTGAGGATACAGAAGTACATGATACAGACAAAGCCCAGGCTATTGTAGAAACAGGCAATAGACAAGTACATTGCTATAGACTGAAGGTTTCTGTCCTCCACAAAGTTCATATACTGAAATCCTAAGTGATAGTATTTGGAGGTGGGGCTTTTGAGGGGTGATTATATCCTGTGGCTGTTTATAAACCAGGAAGTGGGCTCTCACCAGACACCAAACCTGCTGGCTCCTTGATCTTGGATTTCCTGGCCTACATAGCCACGAGGAATAAATTTCTGTTGTGTAGAAGCCACCCAGTCTATGGTAGTTTATTAAAGCAGCCTAAATGGACTAAGGCAGAAAAGCACAAGGGTTAAAAAGGAGAGCACGTTAAATGTTAGAGAGAAAGTATAACAGGGCAATGAGCTAGTGACCAGGCAGAGGTTCTGGTCAGTCTGGGGCAGAGGTGGGGAGGGTTTCAGAAAAAGTTTCTCTGAAGCATATTTGCATTGAAACCTGAAAGGCAAGGAGCCAGCCTTGCAATGATCTGGGGAAAGAGCATTCTAGTGCAAGGGAAAAACAAGTGCAAAGACCCTGAGACAGAAACCACTTTGGCATCCTCAGGCTGCCTGGTGCCGGGCTGGAGGCTGGGTGTGGGCCTGGAGGCTGGGTGTAGGGGGTCGGGCTGTGTTCTCAGCGAAGGGAGAGGGCTGGGACAGAGCCGAGTGGCAGCAGGAGGGCTGGGGGTGTGCGGATGAGAGGGTGAGAGGGGTTCTGGCTACAGTGCAAAGAACAACGAGCCATCAGGTGTGGTCTGTGGATCCCCACAAAGGAAGACCCACAGAGATGGACATCTGCAGCATGGGAAGAGACCTACAAATTCTCCTTTCCCTCTCTCTGGGCAGGGTGAAAACAGAGACCCAGAGAGTGAGTTGCTCATGTCACTTCTCAGCCCCGCCTTAGGCAGATGCCCAAGTTGGCCTGTGGGCGATGAATGTGTGCTGTTTCCAGAGGAAGACTGACAGCAATTTCACAACCATCTCCACCCCACCCTGGTGTCCTTTCCCTTTCTCTTTCTCGGTCCCTGATGTAGTGCCCTCAAGTGACCGTGCTTACGGTACCAGTACCGTATTGCTCCTTTGTTAGCTGCTTTAGTAGGATTTTCCCTCTTACTGACTATCCTTTCGCAAAGCTCCCGTTTCACTTGTTTGTACCAAACATTTTGGCAGTTAACTCCATTCTGTCTGACATTTGCCCATTTCCTCCTTCCTCTGCCAGTCTGGTCCCCCGGCCACACGGCAATGAGCAAGGTCACATACGGCTCCGTCTCCACCCACAGCACCAAGCAAGGGGCTTGCTCCGTAATTGAAATCTGTGTCTTCTTCTAAGATCTACCCCCAACCAAGCCTTTTGAGATCTCAGGGAAAACAACGCATGCAGAAGAAATTGTTCTAAAACCAAACCCAGGTTAGAAACATTTCACCCTATTATGTGAAAAGTGACGGCTTGATTTCTTGGTGTCAGGGTGGGATTAATATCACAGCAGAAATCAGCTTTGTCTGAACCGGCTCTAACTGAACGGATGAACACATTCATCTCCGGGCCTGCCTGTCATTCCCTCCCCTGGGCTGCCCTTATTTTGGGCTCCCTACTGGGCATGTGACTTGGAACAGAGAGACAGAGAAAGTCGACAAATATGGGTTATGCTTCTTTTAGTTCAAGGCTGCTCTGCCATTACAGAAATACAAACATCTTTTCCTACCTTGGTTGGTAGCTGTTATTTTAACATCTGACAGTCAGGCTTTAGAGCCAAAAGATTAATAAAAAGACGACACGCGGCACCCACTCAAAAGGCTTGAACAACTGCTTTGACTCCGGTTTACTTTGAGATAAGCCAAAACCTAAAGAGAGAACCACTGCCACACCTGCGGCCCAGGTGCTGTCACTTCTGCGTCTGTGCCAGCAAAGCGATCACCACGGGGCAGGACAGGCTGGGTAACTGTGGGTAACTTGCCTGCGTCGCTGGGTTAGGTTCTCGTGATGTGGAGCCGGGCGTCACACGGGAAAGCATGTAGGTTTGGAATACCTCTCTGATGGCCTCGTGAGAGGCTACATTTGCCAGGCGTGGCTCCTATCACACGCTTTCCATTCTTGCTTTTATTGCCCGTCTCTAAGTCCGCGGCCCCCAGAGCACAGGCTGCTGCCGTCCTCGTGCACCCTCTGGTTCATTTGCTGTCAACTGTGCCACCCCAGGCTGTCCTCAGGAGAAGGGCCTAGGCCAGTGAATCCAGGAAACTGCAAAGCCTTCATCGGAACACCCCCGTTTCAAGGACAGACAGAAAGGCTCAGCGTTACTCACTTCATTCACTGCACACACAGCACCGAGGCGCCCTGCAGCGTCTCACTGCCATCGGGAGCCGTAATCCTTTCGTCCTCGGTTTATAAACCTGAGTCTGTCGCATCAATGCACATCAGCTGAGGTTGTAGCTAAGCCGTGCAATGCAAAACGTAAGTTTATAAAAGCAAAGAAGCTACCTCTCCCAGGTCAGATAATTCAGATGTGAATCCTGCATTTCCCTAACTCCTGTCAAATGCAACTTTTAAGTCCGGCTCCAGAGTTTCTCAGGTGCTTTCCCCTTCAGTGGGGATCTTGCGAAAATGCACATTCTGGTTCAGAGGGTCTGGGCAGAGGCCTGAGACTCTGCATTTCTCACAAGTTTCCTGTGAAACCATTGCTGCTAGTCTGAGAGTCACACTTGGGGTAGCAAGATACTCTACCACTAGGGTGACCAATGAAATGGTTTTCTTGGGACTTTCCTGGCTTCAGCTCTGAAAATTCTGCTTTCCAGGTACAGGGTTTTCTAAGAAACCCCTCAGTCCTGGGCAAGCCTGGATGGTTGGTCACAGTACCTATGAAACAAATCTCAAGTCTTTCCAGGGTAGAAAGTCCAACCATCTGTCCAAGGCAGCTCACTGAAGGCCACTAGGTGAACTGGGCCTTTACGGAGAAGAGACTCCAGAAGACAGAGGCCAGCACAGAGGCCAGCTGAGTGCTGTGGTGTGGAGCAGCCACTCTTAACAGGGCTCCTGGTCATGCAAGCCAGTGGGACGAGCAATGATTTCAGAGCCAGAAGACCTGGCTTCTAGTTTTGGTTCCAAAAGTAACTAGCTGTGTAACACCAGGAAAATTTCCTAACCTCTCTGATCCTTATCTGCAAAAATGGAGGCTGACAATATCTGCCTCATGAAGTTGTCATGAAGGCTGAATGAGCTAACACACACACACACACACACACACACACACACACGCACCAAGCCTAGAAATCAACATTTTGTAATGCCACCAAAACTGTCTGTGATCATTGGCTGACCTGTGTTTCTTCTGCTCACCCTGCCTCAGTGACACCCAGGCAGGATTAATAATGAACAGAGTGAACCCACCAAGCCAGAGGAGAAAGAGAAAGGAGAGGAAGAGGGTCTTAAGCTCCGTGCCCCAGAGAAAGAGCCCCTGAGTTGGCTAATAGCCCATAAACGACTCTTGCCGTTCATCCCAGAGGACCTAAAAGGGCCGGAGAAGGAGTCAGTCACCATTGCTGGGTTGGCCTTGCCCATTAATGAGGCTAAAGTTCAGAATACTGCTGGCAGGAGAAGCTACATGCCCCCAAAATTGTTAAATGCAAAATAAATCACCAAAGTCTAAAAGAACTGAAGTGCTGCAGACTCCCCACGATCAGATCAACGCAGAGGGCTCCATGATGTCACGCCACGTCCCCATGGATCTGCTCCCTGCGCAGCTCTAAGCATTCCCTTCTGAGGACTCAGAGTCGGTCCTTTTCAGGGAGCTCTTAAGTGTGGCTGGCCTCCCAGGGGGCGTGCTCTGAAGGCAGGCTAGCAAGGCCCCTCTGCCTGCAGACATTCTCACTGTCTTCTGTTCAAGTTACCATGCCCTCTTTTGGGTCTTTTTGAAAATAAATAATTCCCTATTAAAGACACTCTAGGGAGAGATAACATCTGTACTTTTGTTAAGTTTACATTTTACACACGTTAACTTGTGCATTCATAAGTTTGTTCGTTTATTCCCTCATTCATTCATTTTCCAAGAATCTAACATGTGCCAGCCACCGGGTTTGGTATTCCCAACGATACAATACTGTTCCCTGCTTGCAGCCACACAGAAGAGACAGAGAACCCCAGACCATACCGTAACGTGCCATAAGCTATGGAAAGGTATGAGCAGGATGCTCTGGGGCTGCAGATCTCTGCCCAGAGGGTCAGGGAAGCTTCTGCAGACGAGGTGCCCGGGAGCCTGGGGGGCCTGGTCTTGAAGGATGGGAGACAGCCCACTGCACCCAGGAGATGGAAGTCAACAGGGTGGAGGTCTTCAAGAGCAAGGGGGGCTAAGCACCAGCATCAGCTTGTGGCCAGTTAAGAGCAGAGCCTTTCAGGCGTGGGTCCCCCCCAGAGGTTGTGGGGTGAGAATTTGGAGAGGTTGGGGAGGGGACAGAAAGGAAAAAGGGCAACATGGAAAGGTGAGCTCTACAGAGTTCAGACTCCTCTCTCTCTTTCAGCGCCAGGTCTGAGAGCAGGCCATTTGGGGTCCAGAGAGAGAGAGCAGGAGGAAGGAAAGGCGGAGGTGGCAGCATGTGGGGGCGGTCACCTGGATTCCTCAGAGGCTCGGGAAGCTGCAGGGCTCCGGGAACAGGGTGTGAGAGGTAGTGGAACAGAGAAGGTGGCCGCGGAGAGGTGGCCTCATTTCCAGCCTTTCCTCCTTGGAGGGTGGAGCAGGAGCAGGAGCTGGACGCGGCTGCCCTTCGCGTTGGCGGGGGCAGAACTCCCCCCGGGGAAAGCAGACCTGGACCAGCCGCTGCTGAGAACCCAGTCTCCACCTGCCTGGCCCAAGTACCCATTCCGAGTTGGGAATTCTAGGCCCGCAGGAATCTGGGACACCAGTTTAGCCCTCTTTAACAAGGAGAAAAATTACACTTTGATGTTCAGGTCAGTGGAAAAGAACAGATTTTTCTTCTCACCTTGAGGTTTTCCTTTCCTCCGGAATCTAAAAAGAAAATATAATTCAACACACCTTGAATCTGGGTGTTGGGATCATTGGAGTCTAATTTTGGTCGCGACAAATGACTGCCTGAAAAGTGGGGGAGGTAGGAACTTAAAGCTCCTCGTTTTGGCCAAACCCTCCAGGCCAGGTCTCCCAGTGACCTCCCACCTGCTGCCACTGTATGCATGTGACCCATGCTGCCTGGTCATTCCTGCCCTGCCAGATCAGTGCTGAAGCAGAAGGCAAACTCAACTCAAATCTGCTGTTTTGCTCTATTCAAGCCTTACAGCCTGGGATAGAATACCTTACTTCTTATGCCTCACTTTTTTGACCTGGAAAATGGGGACAATAACACCAACCTCACAGGTTGTTATAAAGATACAAAAAAATTACTAGTCTCAAAGTCCCTAGCATATGTCTAGTACATAGTAGTTGCTCAATAAAACATTACTTGAGGCAGGCGCAGTGGCTCACGCCTGTAATCCTAGCACTTTGGGAGGCCGAGGCGGGCAGATTGCTTAAGGTCAGGAGTTTGAAACCAGCCTGAGCAAGAGTGAGGCCCCATCTCTACTATAAATAGAAAGAAATTAATTGGCCAACTAATATATATAGAAAAAATTAGCCGGGCCTGGTGGCACATGCCTGTAGTCCCAGCTACTCGGGAGGCTGAGGCAGAAGGATTGCTTGAGCCCAGGAATTTGAGGTTGCTGTGAGCTAGGCTGCAGCCATGGCACCCACTCTAGCAACAAAGCGAGACTCTGTCTCAATAAAAGAAACATTTCTTGACACTGAAAGCAGAAATGAACCAACCAGTTATCTTCCTGGGCTGGGGAAGCCCAAGTTGGCACAGGTGTTAGGGAGCATGCATTTGAAAGGGCAGCACCCAGGAAAAGAAGGCTCACGTGCTGTGGTATTGCCACAGCGACCTGTAGACAGTACGCCAAGCAGCACACAAGGGCTCCTCTTGCTTAGGGCCAAATAACACAAAACTGCTCCCAGAGCAGCTGCAAGCTATTGGAGCACTGATAGGTCTGTGAGGCTTTGGGGCCCTGGAGCAGGGCAATCTTCCCCCAGAGGACATTAGGAACTTGTCTGCAGGGTGAGGAGCAGGAGTGGTCACAGCCCTGAAGGTTGGCCCTGGTGGCCTAGTGGCAGCTGACTTCAAGCACACCCTCCAAATACCCATGGGCTGACCCTCTCCCAGCAAGGACAGTCATGATAATAACAACAGACATTCATTAACTGTTTTTTATGTACCAAGAGGGTGCTAAAACTCTGTGTATGCATCACCTCATTTAACATTCACAAAACACCTATGCCATTGTTACTAGATGCAATGACTGATGAGAAGTAACTTGCCCAAGGTCACACAATGACAAAGTGGCCGAGTCTGGCTTCAAGCCAGGGTCTAGGGACCCCAGGGGCCAGACTCTTACCGTGTTTGCCCCACGATTGGTCCACATGGAAGCCCTATACGCCTTCCCCCGCTCTTCCCTTGAAGAGTGATTGGAAATAATTGAAACTGTCATTGGAAGTAATGAGAAGTGACAGGGGGTTAGAAGGCTTATTGCTCCAAGTCTGAACGATCCCCACAAACCCAAGCCTAAATTTAAGCAATGAAGTCACAAAGCAATTTCCCTCTTAGGGATTTGATTTTTACTCTCTCCTCCCCCATCAAGAAGTAAGACTATGTCAGGGGCTGAGTCTCTGTGCAATACAATGAATTTTTTCTGGAACAGAAAATTCCTTTCTTGGCTTGATCCTATTCATGAAGGAATACCATCAAACCTCGGGTGCATAGACTGCTAGTCTTAATTTTAAGAGATCCAAATCCACTCATACATGTTTTTTTCTTTTTCGTTTTCTTTTTCTTTTTTTAACATCCCATGGGGGATGAGGACGTCGAGGTAGCTATGTGGCTGGCAGGTTGTGATGAAGAATGAGACCATAACTTTCAACAGGCAAGGACGTCATCTGAAGGCTCAATCCCGGCTCAATCCCGCTGTGAACCACCTGGCTGGATGCCAAGGTCACACACTGATTAATCCCTCCTTTCTGATGCTGATGGGTGATCCATCACCCCACCTGCTACTCAGGTAGGACCAACCCCACTAATGTGCAAGTGCCCTGTGAGGGATACAGGAATATCAGACACAGTCCCTGAAGTCCTATGCAAGAAGAAATACCCCTTCTCCACAAGACAGCACATAATTAAGTTGCTTACTCCTTGGAACTCCTAGAATCCTTGGTACTTTCCTGGATGATAGCAGCCTCATATATCTGTAATTCCTTGATTTTTTGTTTTGTTTTGTTTTCTTGTTTTTTGAGACAGAGTCTCACTCTGTTGCCCGGGCTAGAGTGCTGTGGCATCAGCCTAGCTCACAGCAACCTCAAACTCCTGAGCTCAAGCGATCCTCCTGCCTCAGCCTCCCGAGTAGCTGGGAGTACAGGCATGCGCCACCACACCCGGCTAATTTTTTGTTTCTAGTTTTAGTTGGCCGGCTAATTTTTTCCATTTTTAGTAGAGACGGGGGTCTCACTCTTGCTGAGGCTGGTCTTGAACTCCTGACCTCAAGCGATCCTCCCGCCTCAGCCTCCCAGAGTGCTAAGGTTACAGACGTGAGCCACCCCAGCCCGGCCATAATTCCTTGTCTATGAATACATCTGCCTCCACCCGGCTGAGTTCTTAGAAGCTAGAAACTGTGCCTTTTGTACCATTGGAGCCTCAGAGCCTAGCGCGGGGCCTGGACTCTGGAAGGCGCAACCCTTCTGTAATTGTTTGGTGAGTGAGAATGTGTGGATGAAGTTGGAAATGTTACGGCACACATGTGAGTGCTAAAGCCGATCTTAAAAAGGGAGATCAATGTGCTGCTCCTGCCATCCGTGAAATAAAACGCGGCCCTGCAAACGCCAGGAGGTCAGTTTGGCTTAGTTTTTCATCCTCTGCTCCCTCTAAGCCTTCCTCCCTCTCTTCCTCCTCCTCCTCCTCTCCTTTCTTCTCCTCTGTCACCTTTCGTGACCTGAACTCCTCAGATCCCCGCTGCTGCCTGTCTTCAGAAAAACCTCCAATATTCCACACCCGCTGGGAGCTATTCTGAAGCCCGTTGCCCATTTTCTCTTCTCAATATGGGCACAAACGGCTTTCCCTCCTGCCTTGTCTCGAAACAAAGCCGCATTCATTCTTATCACCGCCAGACTTTGGCTGAGGCTACACACACGGCGGTCCAAGCGACTGCTGCTAACAAAATAAAGGTTTGATTTCAGCATTCTTTCCCATTTGGGTCTATACGGTGCCAAAGGAAATAAACGTTTGTTTTTCCAGAATCCAGACAGTTAGGAAGCTCAGATAACCAGAATTTGGGGGAGCGGGGAGGTACAGTCTGCATTCTTTCTTTAGGAAACCAATAAGTCAAAACTGCTGAAAACTTTAAGTAGAAAAGGTGAGCTATAAGGCGAGTCATACCCAATCCATAAACCTCCTCGGCCCCAGGATCGAGCACGCTAATGAGGAAACCTCAGGCTTCTGTGAGCCCCGTGCAGGGGACGCTCTCTACAGTGACCTTGAGTCCTGCAAGCGTCTTTTGGATAATTAGAAGGAGCTAGTCATAGATTGTACAATATATATAGTAGTTCTGGGATATAAACAATAGTCATTAATCCAAACAAACCATTTCTTAACCATTGACTGGAACAAGGAAAGCGGATGTGTCACAAATGTTCTGACAGAATTGTCCACGTCGGGATTTATAAATCATTTGGCCTCCTGTAAATGGAGCCCCTGCTTTAGCCAGACCCTCCGTTCTTGGTAGTACAGAGCCTTGATTTCAGAATGACCGTGTGTCTCCTGGTGTGAGAAAAGTACACGGTCTTTGGAACCCCGAGTCCTGGGTTGTGTCTCAGCTCAGCTGTTTACTAACAGGGTATTCTTGAGAAGCTCACTTGATTTCTTTGAGCCTCAGTTTATGCATCTGTAAAATGGAGTAATAATGATGATATTTACTCTCAAAGATCGACTTTAGGGTCATAAGCTATGTTAAGGTACTTTGTAAACTGCTAAGCCTATATGAATATTAGAAATTAATTATACTCTCATAACACATTCCTACCCATCTAATCCCTCTCAGGAAACTACAGGTGGGCTAATTATATACAATTCATATTGCAAAATCCAACCACAAATTCAAATCCATGCACGGAATCCATTAAACTATACAATTAATAGATGCACTTTATTATCTGTAAGTTGTGCTTTCATGTAAAAAAATAGAAGAAAATGCTTAATGCTTACAAATAGTTTTACACACCATAGACCCTTTACAGAAGTCTGTCCTGGGTGTCCACACTGGAGGTCGTTTTGTAGGTAACTCAGGACAAAGTCCTTTTGGTGAGTATTTCAGCTATTAACCTTCCGGGGCAGGGGGATCTGACCATCACCCTGACTCTTAACACGGTTCCAGGATGGAGGTCACTACTGCTCTCTTCACATTAGTTCATGAACCCTTCTGGATTTATAATCACATGCTACCACTTGCCATGAGTGGACAGTGCCTGAAAAAATCAGGTAAGCATAGTGACACCCATGTGTTCCTGATCACAACCACATCCAAACCAGCTGCCAAATTCTCAGAGTTTAAAAAAAACTCAGAGAACATTAGTGGTATAGGGAAACTTAGAGATAACCTTAGCCTGATATCCTCATTTTACAGAGAAAGAAACTGAGGCTCAGAGTGGTATGACTTGCCCAGGATGACCCAGAAAAATTGTTATGGACATAGAGCTATTGATTTCCAGTCCTGTTCTTTATATACAAATACCCATATCTTTGGGACTGTTGGTATTAATTCCTTTTTCTAGACATCATACATGGCACTGAAGGAGTTTCCAGGATTTCCAGCTATGATGGCTAAATTGAAATGTTACGACATCTGCCCTATTTTTCAGGCAATTTCTCAACATAAAAACCAATGCCAGTTATTCAGCATGTAGCTTACTTAACTGAAGCATTGGAAGAGCAACTGTGATCTCGAAGCTTAACTAGATGAGTTGAAAAGGAGGGAGAGACATTTTTCTATTTCCAGAATATGTACTAGGACAGATGATGGAATTAGGGTTCCAGTCTTGGCTCTTTTATTAAACTAGCTATGAACCTCAGCCGAATTTCTCTAACTTTGGTTTCTTCTTCACCATAAAAGAAGGGATAGTTTTAGATCAAGCACTAATTTGGGTTCCAAGGAATAGTATCAGGAGGTCAATGAGACCCTAAAAATTATTGGTAAAATTTGATATATATATATATATATATATATATGTATATATATATGTCTTTTTTCTGAGAAGCAGTTTTGTGGTTTTCATCAGATTTTCAGAGGGGTCTGGGACTCAAAATTTTAAGAACCGTTGATTTAGACAGTCTCAGCTTTTCCCCAGTTCTGACAATCTTTGAGTGTACCTTGGAAAAATGCCTATCATCATTAGATACATTCATGAAATACGCTCATGTGTACACTGCCCAGCTGAGCACAAGACAAAAATAGGATGAGACAAGATATGAGCCTACTGAGAATATATCATTATTATAATCATCATCATTAATGTGGGAAGACGAAGGAAGGACATGGAATCCCACCGAGACTTGTCATTATACCGCAGTCCAAGGGACTACGCATGCAAGCCTTTCTCAAACTCATTTTCTAGGAAACCAACCTCCTTCCCCATCCTGGCAGAAGTTTCAACGGAGAAGTGTCTTGTTAATCTGGTACTAACGCACTCATTATAACAAAATAAATTTATATAACAAATATATTATCTGGTCCCTGTCCCTGTAATGTTCTACATAGAATCTTTTAAAAATGGGACTTGGTCTTATTTGCATTCATGGACAAAGAAGCACAAGAGGAAGCTGAATTTAAACTGGGCTCCTCACAACTGTGTTGTCCCACCGTCAAAGAGTAATAGTCCTAAAATCTTTCACCTCTCTTGACATTAAATGCTTCAAAAGTTTCAAAAAAATGTGATTGTCTCTTAAGAAATAGTTCACAGTGTTTATGCAGGTACCAAAGGTGGGACACAGACAATGAGACACAGTCCTTGTCTTCATGGAGCTTGCACTCTAATGGGGTATTAGATAAGCACTTGGATCACCATAATACAAAGTAGCATAAGAGGAAGGCCATTGGGATCCAAAGGAGGGGCAGAAAGAGTTTATTCAGCTGGTGAAACCATGGAAGGGCAATATGAAGGAAGTGGCATTTGAGGTGAGACTTGGAGGGTGAACAAGATTTTGATCCACAGGGACAGGAAATGAGGCATTTTTGCTGGAGGGATTATTATAAACAAAAACACAGAAAATCAGAAAGAAGCATGGGACATGTTTAGCGCACAGGAAGTAATCCAGGTTCCCCGGAGAGTTATCTGGGGATGGGTAGAGCAGGAGTTGTGAATGATATTGTGTAAAATCTTTGATATCAGAATGAAGTGTTTGTATTCAATACCAAAAGCAATGGGACTACTAAAGATTTTTTGAAGAAGGGAGAAAGATCATAGAATTATAGAAATCCTGAATTCAGTATCCCCCACCCCACCCCTATCCCTATTTTAGACAACAGAGTCAGAACAGGAACCCAGAGAGCTTGCCAGATTCTTAAGTTCAAGCTGCTTGCATTATACCAGCTGCCTTACGAGGTTACCTGGGTAGCAGTGAGTAGGATAGAGAAGAGAAGACAGGCAGGACTGGAATATAGTAGTGGCTACAGAAGTCCCGGAGAGAAATTAAGGTAGAATAATGAGGACCTGAACAGCTAGAGAGGGGACCGGGGTGGTGGTCAGAGGAGGGGCTGGGGCTGGAGTCCCCCTTCTCTCTGCTCCATGGTGCTCAGAGCACTACTTGTTCATTCACATCAGAGGGGCAGGGCATTTGACCTCACTCACTGGCAGGTCCAGAAAGCCAGGAGTCCACTGCCCCATCCTTGTTCAGACTATGAACACTTTCAGCCCTCCCAGAACCCCTCCGATACTGTGCATTCTCTAGGGGGAAAAAAGAGGCCAGAAATCATGACAACTGTGATCGGAAACATCCCCTGAACTGCCCCTTTAAAGGACCAGTAGATGATTTTAGGATTGAAGCAACTCTGTGGGTTTTCTTTTTGGCTTTGCTAAACAGTGCCCAGGCACACTACAACTCAAAGCCATTGTGCAAGTGAGGGCTAAATCAGCCCACAGAACTGCTTTCCCCGTGGGCTTCCGACCCATGCGGGGCTGTCAGCTAGAGAGGGGTTCCTTCAGCGCGGCTCTCCTCAGATGCCTATCTCTTCCTGGAACAGTTCCAACAGCTTAGAGCCAGGATGTCGTAAGTCTGAGTATGCCTGACAAAGGCCAAGATGTGGCAAAAGCTTAATAGTAGGCGTGAATAGTGAAAACCCTTTTGTACGGAATTCTACATCAGCAGTCCTCTTTTCTACCTGGCCTTTAGTTCATGACCATTTTATCAAAACAGACCCAAGGAAGAAATGATGAGAGGCAGGTTCTCTATAAAGGCAGAGTATCAACCCAACAGCCTATTTTCTCATCAGAGGCAAAATTCCATAGAGCAGGCACTCGGTAAAGAAGGGCAGTAAACCAATCACATCTCTCTCGATCCACGTCTTAGCCAGCTCCTTCCCTCTTGTGAACTAAGAGAATGACCATCGTCGATGTTCACATCCCGGCACACCAGCTGATTTCAACTTACCACGTGGACCAAAGTCACTTTTCACTTGCCACTGTAAACTGTGCCCAGCACGGTGCTGGAACAGAGCAGGTGCTCAAAAACTGTCAGTTTTGTTTCCCTTCCCCAGACTACTCCTACAGGGTAAGATCACACGGACATCTTACACTGGAAGAGGAGGACTGAACTGGCTTGGCTACAAGAATACGTCTGAGGCATTCTGCAGTGACAGAGGCTGTCCTGCACGGGTGCTTTAGTAAGTACTTTCTGGAGGCAGACAACCTACAACCAAATCCCATCTCTGCTCATTATGAGTTGTGGCTGTGAGCAAGTTACCTGATCTCTTTATACCTTGATTTCTTCATCTGTGAAATGAGGGTGATAATAATGGGCAAACAGTGGCGTGAAGAATAAACAAGTGAACAAGACAGTCTGTAGAAAGTGTTCAGTCTAGCAAGGACTGAGTGAATGCTACCTGTTCTTAATAGGGCGACTCCGAAGTTTGATTGTACTGAACCTCTGGTGATTGGTAGCTTAGTGGTGGAGGTCACTAAATGTGGCAAAGGTGCCACACAGCTATGCCATCTGTGCACAAGAACAGTATTGCAACACTCGGCTGAAAGAACTTAGAAAATAGCCCCTCCCCACCTGCCCTACTTGAGCAACAGTTTGGGTTAGTCCACCTCTTTTATCCCTCTAACTTGGGTGATTACCAGCCTGAGGCTGGCCTAGACAGGCATGCGTATGATCTAGTTGGTTTGTAAGGTTTCAAAAAAGACAGAGAACTCTAACCACCTAATTCAGGGTGACTTCTTACTGCCCCTTCACTTTTATTTGGTAGTTCTTCTAGAACGTTCTCCCTTAAACTCCTGGTGTTGTAGGCTGTCAGAGCTGGAAGGAACTTCAGAACCATCTAGTTTTTCTGTTTTAGAGCTAAGAAAACAGAGCCCCCGGATAAGGAGTAAGTTGTCTGGGTCACCCAGCTAGTCAGTTCAAAGCTGAGGCTCGTTCTCCCACGGCCTGGTGCCCAGGGCAGGCACTGTCTTCCCGCCACACCTGGTAGGCTCCCTGAGCTGCTCAACTCCAGCTAACTTTTGGTCCTATCTCCAGGTGGACCCCTCACTTCCACAGTGCATAGCGTGACTTTTCTTCAGCCCGCCCGCCTGCCTTCCCTGCCCTGGCCCCTCAGATATTCCCAGTGCCCCTCCTGTCACTCTCGCTGCACACATCCCTGGTGTGTCCTGTCCTGCAAACCCGCCTGCTTCCAGCCCAGCGTGGCAGCCTGTGCTTTAGGGCATCTGAGGCCTCAGGAGTCCTGCCCCGGGGACACCAGGAAGGGACCGTTCAGGAGGGCTCTTCTCTTTGCCCCAGACCCTGTTTCAGGAAAACCGTGGTACATGCCCGATTCCCTCTGTTCCGGCTCCTCTCCTCCATTTTCTCCAAGTCTTCCTCACACGCCAGCCCCTTGCTCAATCTCCCTCAGTCTTGCTCTTCTGCTCCCTATCCCCTTGCTCTCTTTTCTTCTCCCCTTTCCAACCCTTTCCCTTCCCCTTCCACGTCCTTCCCCAAGTCACTCTCCGCCTTTGCCCTTCCTGGTGCTCCCTGTGCCCTGCCCCTTTTCCCTCTCTCCTTTCCTCTCCTGCCCTGCCTTTTCCCCATTCCTTGCAGCTCACCCTTCAACACATCTGTTTCTAATACGAGCCCTCGGAGGCGCCTGTTTGAAACAAAAAAACTCCCCCCACCCTCAGGAACCTGGCACAAAAATTCCTGGATAAACCTTCCCTCCCCCAATCCCCCAGTTTTCTCAGATATTCCTGCAACTAAACGCCACCCTAAAAAGGACCCTGAACATGAGGTTCAGGGCCAAACTGGACCAGGAAGCACCCCCACCCCCCACGTCTGCTCAAGGGCCCAGATGTGCGAGACATTTCGATGGCCGACTGGGCGGTCCTCCCCTGCCAGATGTGCTCCTCCGTGGCCGGGAGGCAGGGACGGAGGAGTCGACTCGCTCCGCGGGCTGCGGAGACAACGGTCCAGAACCAGGGTCCCCCGACGCAGGGCTGCGTCTGCCCGCGGCCGCCCGGACTCCCGCCCTTCCAGAGGGACTCACCTAGCAAGAGGAGGAGGAGGGACATCCCGATCTGCGGACGCGGGCACTCCCCCGCTCAGCCGCTGCCTGGCTGCGGGGCGGCGGGGCGCAGCCGACGGACCTCCGGCGAGCTGGGCGCGGCGCCTCGGGGTGCGCGCGGGGTGGCTGCAGCCATGTGCGGGCGCGGGAGGCGGCCCCGCGCCCTGCGCTCCGGGGCGCAGAGGGGCTCCCAGCGCCCGCCCGGCGGCTCGCGCCCGGACGGGAGCCCGGACCCGGGCAGGGAGGGGAAGGCGAGGCGGAAAGGCGCTACCGCTTCGCGGAACACTTTTCCCTGTTTGGAAAGAAAAAGGAGTGAAGAAAGAGAGAGAAAAAAAAAAATTGAGCTGGAACCACATGGTTGCCTCCTACCGCAGCCCCTCCCTCGCGCCCTCCCCTCCCCCCGCGCTGGGGTGAGCCGTGGGGGCCGCGCTGCGGGGACAGGCGTGCGTCGGCGGGGGCGGGGGACAGGGGCGCCGGGGCCGGAGTGATCCCGTGGGGGGAGAATCCGCCACACTTCGGCCAAGAGTCTCCGGATGAGGCCTTGTCAGCGCCTCTGTCCGTCCGCACTTTGTCCTGTCCGCCTCGCGCTCGCATTTCTTCTGCTCTCACTCTCTTTCCGCTTCCATCTTCCTCGCAAATCTGTCATTCCTCCTCTTCCATCTCTCTCTGTCTCACACACCGTTTCTTTTATTTACATTCCTCTTGTCCTTCTTTCCTCGCCCCTCTTTCCTCCTCTCTCCTCCCCTCCCCGTCTGGTTTTGTCGCTCAGAAACTGCCAGACTGACTGCGCGGACAGCCGAGCGTGGCAGCGTGCAGTGAAGACGGCCACACAGCCCGCTGCCTGCTGCTCCTCGGACCCAGCTGCCTGCGTTGGCGCCGCAGCCACGCCTGGCCTCGCTTCCCCTGGGCTCTTCGCATTTTCTCTCCCCCGCCCAGCCTACCTCTGCTGTCAGTATTTGCAGTGGCCGGGACCCAGACCTGGGCAGTGCTAAGCCGGGCATCGCCCGAGGGGCGTGGGGATCCAGAGCTCAGTGGAATATGGGGTCCCTTAAGAAACACTGCAGGCACGGGGGCTCACGCATGTAATCCTAGCACTTTGGGAGGCCAAGGCGGGAAGATTGCTTGAGGCCAGGAGTTCGAGACCAGCCTGAGCACGAGCGCGACCCACCCCTGTCTCTACAAAAAAAAAAAAAAAATAGAAATATTAGCCAAATTGGCCTCGTGTGGTGGTGCGCGCCTGTAGTTCCAGCTACTCGGGAGGCTAAGGCAGGAGGATGTGTTGAGCCCAGGAGTTTGAGATAAGGTTGCAGTGAGCGATGATCCTGCCGCTGCACTCCAGCCCCAGCAACAGAGTGAGACCCTGTCTCAAAAAGAGAAAAAAAAAACAACGAAGCAGCAGCACTGGAGCAAACTGCCTTGCACGAGGCCTCCGCCAAAAAATGTAGCACCCTCGTTCAGGAAGAAAAGAAAGCAGAGGGAATGGAAGTCCGTGCAAGGGCCCGCGCTCCCCGGGCGCCAGGGCAGCTGCCAAGGAGGCCCGCGGAGGGCGGGGTCCGGGGTCGGAGCAGCCCGGCCCAGGGGGACAGCCTCCAGGGGTCTGCGCTTTAGAACCCTACCGCTCAGTGGCCGCAAGAGGAGGAGGAGGAAGAAAGGGCAGCGAGGGCGGCACCCAGATCTCGATGGCCTGGACCTGCACTCTCTGCCCCTGGAGGGCTTCTTCCTCCGCCCCGCTGAGGCGGGAGGATGCAGTCGCGCACCCTCCGAGCCTATGCTGGGGTGGGGCCAGAGCTCGGAGAAGCGGCTGCGGTTAGAGAGATTAACCCCTCCAGGCTGCGGGTCACGCATTTGCACTGTGTTTTTCCATCTCTCTCTCTCTCCAGCGTTCTTAATCCTCTCTAACTGGCTAGTCCTTCCCGGCTGTCATGAAAACCAGCCCATTTCATAGATGAGGAAAGCAGAGGCCTGGAGAGAGGTTGTGGAACTCTCACTAGATCACTCGAATTTGGAAAAGCTAGGGCTATTCTTGGGGTTTGGAGATAAGCTGTAGACTTGCTTTAGTAGAAATGCAGAATTTATTCACTCCCTCCTTTAATAACTATTATTCAACCACTCTGTGCCAGGTGCTTTTTAGGCGTGAGGACACAAAGTGAGTAGAACACGGTAATTAACATTTTTAAAAAATTAGAGCAATACGTCATGGACACCAACTATGGACCAGGGATCATATTATTTACCTTTTCATATAATTCTTATGATAAAGCCAAAGGATAGTCATTTTAATTTCATTTTGAAGATGAGGAAACCATAACTTAGGGCTGAATATCTTACCCCACATCAGAAAGTACTAAAATCCCTTAATCCCAATATTACTCTAATGTTTTTAAATATTATTTTTATATTAAAAAGCATATAAAAGCTCTCTTTGACTCTGAAGTAACTTTATTTCCCATTTTATACTTCTTGTCTAATAGGGAAAATAGATATGTTCACAACTATAATTTGCATATGAATACGTTGGAAAAAGCAATTCTTAAAGGCTGAAGAAGGTGGCAGGGCAACTGCATAGGGAAAGCAATTTTTAGTTGTTTCTTCTTTACAAGTTTTTAGTAATTTTGACCTTATTTCATACTTACAGAAAAATTGAAGAAAAAAAAAAGCAAAAATTCTTCACCCAGATTCCCCTTTTTTATTTCTCTCTAGAGGTGGTATTTTTGCACAAATTATTAAAGCCCCACCCTCCATCGCTGCTGGTGGCCTTTCTCAAGAACTTGGTAACAGCATTGCTGTTTATTGCTTGAGGGCTGGGGTGCACATGAAGACAGATGTGTGTGGGTGTAGGCAGATGTGTGTTTAAACCCACATTGCTCAAGCTGAAGGTAACAAGATGCCTTCAGCTCTAGGTCATTAGTCACCAACACAGGAAATGATTAGACTGGGCTGAGATTGGGTCATAATCACTCAGTTTTCCCAATTCCAAAGTCTTGTAGTCAGGAGGTATTTGGCACATATTTCTTGGGGAGGGTCTTTGAGCCCCTGGAGATGACTCCCTAAATCCGAAGACTTTTTTCTGTTGTCACGGGTCTGTGGGCCAGACGAGCAGAGTGACAGTTTCTCTGGGGATGGTTTGTAGCTCAGCCTACCCGCCTGGGCCCCACACTGGACTGGGTGCCACGGGGGATCCAAAGAGGTATGTGGCAGTCCTTATCCTAAATGGACCTCTCAGTCCAGTGGAAGAGAAAAACATCAACATATGAAATGTTTCAACAACCGTACGAGAACGTTACACAGTTAAGTGCCAGAGCAAATTATCCTGACAGTAAAGAAAAACAGTTGGGATTCCAAGAAAAGAAGGAGCCCCTTAGGCTGGGATGAATGTGAAGGGGACCCATGCTGGAGCCAGGCCTTGGGGAGGGGAATAGAATTTCTTTAGAGGAGAGGAGATGGGGAGGCCAGCGGTGGGGACATTCCTGGATAAAGACAGAGTTAGGACAGCTTTGGTGTGTTCAGGGAGCGTTGAATGGAATGAAATACATGAAATGAAAACAGTGCTGAAAGCAAAATGCCCTGGAACAGTCAGCCTGTTGCAGCATTGTAGGGGGTTCTGAAAGTGAGGCAGAAGATTCTAGAACTTGCTCTGGAGTTTCTCTAGGCCCGTGGAAAAAATGTTAACAAAAAGTACTTTGAGGGGGAAATGGGCATTTATTGAAACCTTAAAATCTGTACCCCCATAATATGCCAAAATAAAAAAAGAAAAAAAAAAAGTACTTTGAAGAGAAATATATTTTAGGGAGTGTAAATTGGCAGTTTCTGCCCACAAGTGACCCCAGTGTTGGCCAGGAGTGGAGAACTTTAGCACCCCTTTCATGTCCCCCAAGCTCCCTGCCCTTGCTTTAATATGGACAATTGAAATTGTCACAATATTTTGCAAAGTGATATGAATATGCAGCTTCAAGACACTCCTCTTATCCTCCCTACTTTCTGGGGATCCAAAAAGTGCCACCCTAAACCTCTCCTCTATAGGGATTCTAGAGCTACCATGTGAGTGCATGATGCATTGAAAGGGAAACCTGAAGGATACAAACTGGTTAGAACCTATTGCATTAAAATAGGTAGTTAAGATGAGGGTATTGAAACAATGCAGAAGACACATGGAAGAAAGACTTGATAGGGTTAGCTATCTGATAGTCACTATGGGTGGAAGAGGGAATGGTAGACAAAAGAGGCACCAAGGGAGAGTATAAGTGATCTAATATACTGTTATATGTTCTATGATTGATAGCAATCATTTTTTTTTACCTCCTAGTATATTCCAGGGATTATAAACTTCATTAATAAGCCTCATAATACCATATTACAATGGCAAAACTAAGGTTCAGAGAGATTAAATAAATTGCATATTATGCCTTAGTAAACAATTGCGGCAGGATATGAAGTCAGAAGATTCAAACCTCTTATACCTCACCACCTTTTGATGATACTGCAGACAAACTAGAGAAGTTAGGTAAGTTAACTTATCAGGAACAGAAAAATAAATTACTCAATTTCTTTGAGTCATGAAAGCTTGGGGGAAAGTTCTAAACCAACATCCACCCATCCCTCCATCCATCTTTCCATTCTTTCTTTCAATCTATGATTCAGCAAATCTCGGCTAAACACCTACTATGTTCCAAGCACTGGAAAATCAATGATAAACAAAGGAAAACTTGTCCTTGCCCTCTAGAAGCTTCTAGGGAGTTACGGGAGATAGATGACAAACAACAATCACTATGTGGAGTGTGAAATGCTCTGATGGGGAAAGTGCAGAGTGATATGGACGGGACAGCAGGAGCCTGTGCCTGGAGTAGGACAGGCCAGCCTGAGAGCAAAATCCCCTAAACCGAGGAGGAGGAGGGGAGTATCGCGGGAAGAAGGAGACCTGCGCGACTCTCTCATAGGATACTTGGGAACCATGGACCGGATCTTTTATTAACCTTTTTGAGATGTAGTATCCACCTGTGCCCCATCCTCACAGATGAAGACACATGTCATGAGGATATTTAGGAGAAGGCAGCAATAGGCTGATGAAAGAGTTCTGGGCTAACAGGAGGAAATTCCAGGCTCTTAGTGGCTCTGAACAGCTGCCCTGTCTTCACTGAGCTTCCTTTCCTCTTTGCCTAACACTATGATGAGGAAGAAATGGAATTATGGCGAAGGCACCTACTGCAGTGTCCAGCACGTAGGAGACTCGGTAAACATTTGTTCCAAGTGAAACTGAAGCTGAGTTCACGGGATTCCATTCCCCGCAGTAAAAAGAGCCAATTTCTGTCTCATTTCCTTTTTCTATTAAAACAAGGTTATCTTTATATAGATACCTTTATAAATTCTTTCCTGTCCTGCAAGGATGCTTCTTGGCTCGGCTATTTGATGTGTTGTTTCTCTTTTTATGGCTGGACAGTAAGAGACCCCAGCTGCTTTCAGGGTCTTGACTGGACAACTTTTATTGAGGCTGTGCCTGAGAACCCCGTGTGCTAATGGGAACTAAGGGATAAGGAGTTCTCCTGACCAAGGTGGAGAAAACAGCTGTTCTCTCTCCAAAGGGTCTGGGAGCAGAGGAAGAGATGACAGTGGCTGGGACCTGTTCTGTCCACACATCCTGTGGGGGGAAGTCCCCGGCCCTGATCTATGTGGTCAGCTGAAGAGGACAGGGACTTTGTGGGGCTGGTGTTTCTTGCAGGACATTTGTCTGTGAAGAAAAGGTCTCAGCCCCCCACCTGCCTGCCAGCACTGTGCTGCACAGGCCTGTCCCAGGACCCCACTGGGGCTCTAAGGGAGCCAGCGGGAGAGTCAAAGCCAAGAGGAAAAACAGAAGGTTTATATAGCCCAGAGCCTAAGGATTTGCAGTAGGACTTTTTGCTCTGCAAAAGCTCCTCCCACATCCTACTTTCAATTTCTGCTAAAGTAACAAACACCTTCAGAGAGGCAGTTTAGTCTTGGGAGGAAGACAGGCTGATTTTGAATTCCGGCTACTGTCCTGACTGTGCCTAACCGGGCCACATTTCTTAACCTCTCTCAGCCTACATTATTTTGTCTATATTATTTTTCATATGGTTGTTGAGAAGATGGCATGAAACTATTTAAGAAAGCACCCAGGCTAGGGCACACTGGTGCTCAGCAAGTTGGCTCCTTTCTCTCTTCCCCTTAATGAATACAACGAAACATGCCACGACTCCAGGCTCCGTTGTAACTGGATCTGCAAGGGTCCTCTCACCTCTCAAAGAAGAGGAAGATAGCATCTCCTTCCTTTAGAGGTGGAACTGAAGTCTAGACTTCCTTAGAAACACATAACAAAGGAGTAGGAAAAAGTATTCCTGCACTCTCTCCCTTCCTCACCTCCTTCCCCAGTCTCTGAGTTGAGACCAAAAGCAGAAGGTTTTTCTTTGGCGGATGGTATTCACAGAATTGCCCACAAGACAAAGCCCTCATAAGGGAGGCAAATGAGACAAGTAGGCAACACATTTCAGATTGTTAGAGCAAAAGGATTCTGAGAGGTATCTGATCTAACTTCCTTATGTTACAGGAAAGCACACAGGCTCAGAGAGGGGCAATAATGTGTCTGGGGCCACCTAGCTAGTTGGTGGTACAGAAGGTATGACAACCCTAGTTTGACTCTTGCTACTGCATCCCAGGTGGGTGACCAGACCAATGCCTGGCTTCATTCTGTAGCCGAACAGAGACCTCAGTGATTCTTTTGAGATTCCAGCAGCCTGTTTCCCTCTGTTGACATATAAGCACATGGCAGAGAACAGAAACTGCCAACCCAGGGACAGAAATAGTTCATGTCTTCCCAGCTGGGCAAGGGCAGCTAGCTGTCCTCAGCTTGCATGAGCTATCATGTACTCTTCCTCCATTCAGCCTAAAACACATGTTCCAGCCTGTAAGTCTGCATTCGTTCCACCTCTGTGCAGCTGCTGTCTCCACTGTCAAGCCAGACAGGCCCTGAGAGTTCCTTTTGGTCTAACTTCCTCATTTAGTGGATTGAGACCCAGCCAGGAGATGGGCTATCTCAGGGTCACACTCAAGTTGCAGAGCCAAACTGGAAACCAGGTTGCCTAGCGACCAGCTGCATCCTCTCTCTAGAACGTGGAGGATAATCACACAGAGTGGCTCTGCCTCTTCCTAAAAGGTCAGGAACTAGAACAGAAAACCCATCATATCTGCTGGCAGAAACAGGTGTGATAGAGCCCAGCGAAGAGCTGAGATTTTTTTTCCTGGTATTTTGTGAGGCTCAGTTGAAGCCATAGGGAAAAAATGAGGACAATATATGCAAAGCCTAATTATGCCACTGGTGTCCTGCCTGCAGGGAACTCATTTATTTTGTGGCTGAGATGCTAGGAGCTGTCAGCAGCTGCTTGCAGCTGCTCAGTGACAAGACTGATGTCAGCAATAGCCAGGCTGAGGAGATGGGGGGTGGGAGGAGAAACATCCCCCACCTTTCCACCCGCCACATGCACACAAACACGTGACACACGCTCAGACCATTGCCTCGCATCCTCCTGTGTTGTCACGCATCCTCTCTGACTATAATGTTCCCAGGAGTGAGGGATATGCCAGCCATGGCCTGAAGCCTGTGTCCCAGAAGCAGCAGAGGGTGGTGAATAGCATGAGCGGTGACGTCAGGAGCCCAGGATGGGGCCTTCCTGTCACTGTCACCTACTGAGTCAACTTGAACAAATGATGAACCTCTGCATCTCAGCTATCTGTCTGAATAAAACAGGGAAACTACCACTTTGTAAACTCAGGTTCTTTATGAATGTGAGGTAAGCATGGTTAGGAGTGTAAATTGCAGGAATTGGCAGGACCGATTTCTAATATGAATTTGTCATCCTTTTCTGCACTCCGTGTTTCTCAGTTGACATAGAGAATCAATCAGTCCTGAAGTGTTTGGTGTGGACCCATCATAGGCACCACCGCAGGGCACACAGATGGGACAGGACCCGGCCCAGGACTCAGGGTGGGGCCTCCCTGCCACCCCCAACTTCCTAGAGGATGTGCACAAAGACAGGTCCCACAGGCACTGTTCACTGGCTCCCCCAGCCCGACACTCTCGCTTGCCTACACAGAGGCTAAACACCAAAACATTTACTTTCTGGGTTTCCGTTGCCCCAGGGAAGGCCTTTGACACAGTTCTAGCTGATGGATCAGGCATAGGAGAAGTCTGCTGGGGAGCTTTGGGTAAGCACTTGCTTTATACTTTCTGCAAACCAGAAGTGGATTTAGCCTCCAAGAGTTTAAGGGGAGACTATATAATATGCTCTTAAATAATAGCAAACCTAAGATAACACATAGTCATTGCCCTGGGAAAGGCACAGGCGAAGTGTTATTGAATATTAAAGAAGGGAACTATTTCTTCCTGTGCAGTCATCCAGGGCTGCTTCCTGGAGGGGACATTTGAGGTGGGTAGGACTTGAATACTCACAGTTGGAAGAATCAGACATGATTCCTAGTCCCTGCCTCAGATGCTCTGAGTTCCCCCACTATTACGGACAACATAATGGGGAGTCGAACAATTCTTACTGGGTGATGTAATTATAACTTTGGAGATGATCAGATATAATCACATCTTGTACTCACAGAGCATTTTATTCTGAAGCCCTTTAAAGAGAATGTCTAACTCATCCCTCTGAAGCGAGCAGTGGTGGCTAAAGAATAAAGAAAGAACCTCACAGAAATGAAATGACTTCCTGAGATTCTGCAGTTGTTTGGAGTGAGAGCCTGCCAATCCTCTTGGCCATATATAGCACCCTTCTTAGAACACTCTACTTTCATCTTCACGCATATATGCCCTCTGGATGTAGGTGATGACTTTATGTAGCATGAGTCTATATAATGAATTCTTGCTCATATTGAAGATATGAAATTCCTATGAGTAGGAGTTGTGTGCTGAGTTTATTATCCCTAAGAGCAAGTCATGGGTTTGCTCACGTTATCCAAATGCTTTCTCTGGTGACCAGTGGAATGTTTCTGTGAGATTCTTGGCTGGGCTTGGGGCTGGCACATCAAGTAAAAGCTAACCTGGTTTCACTAGGACCATTTTGTAACTCCTCTGAATAAACCAACCTGGATAACCACATGTTTAAAAATCTTCCATCTATACGCTTGCTAGGATGACACAAAACCAGAAAATAAAAAGTGTTGGCAAGGATGTAGAGAAATTGGAACCCTTGTGCACTATTGGTGAGAATGATATAAAATGGTGCAGCCACTATGGAAAACAGTACAGTGGTTCCTCAAAAAATTACAAATGAATTAAAAATAGAATCACCATATGACCTAACAATCCCAATCCCACTTCTGGGTATGTATCCCAAAGAATTGAAAGCAGGGTCTCAAAGAGACATTTGTACAACTGTGCTTATTGCAGCATTATTCACAATAGCTAAAAGGCAGAAAGCAACCCAAGTGTCCATTGACTGATACATGAATTAAAAAATGTGGCCTATTTTTACAACAGAATATTTTCAGCCTTAAAAAAGAAGAAAATTCTGACACATGTTACAACATGGATGAACCTTGAGAATGTATGTTAAGTGACATAAGCCAGTCACAAGAAGATGAATACTGTATGATTCCACTTATGTAAGGAATCTAGAGTAGTCACATTCATAGAGACAGAAAGTAGGATGGTGGTTTCCAGGGGCTGGGGTGAGGGGATTTGAGGAGATCTTATTTAATGGGTATAAAATTTTGGCTTAAGAAGATAAAAAAGTTCTGGAGATGGATGAGGGTGACAGTTGCACAACAATGAATGTACTTAATGCCATTGAACTGAATATCGAAAATGGTTAAAATTGTAAATTTTATGTTGTGTGTATTTTACCACAACAAAAAAATCCTTCATCTACAATATCACTTTATTTTAACAAAGTCGCTCCTAAACTCTCCACATCAGATGGGATCTCTTTTACATTTTTGGAGATCATCATGGTAGGATGAAAAGAGCCAGACACCAAGTCAGACAGCTCCGGTTTAAATCTCAGTTCTGCTGCTTGTTAGCTGTTTGATCTCGATCTTACCGAACTTCATTTTCCTTGTCTTTGGTCAAGTATTGTAATATCTGTTTTGATTCCTTCACCAGGCAGATGTGAATATCCAGTTAGATAATTTATGTGAATGTGCTTAGCAAACCACAGAACACTAAACAAATGTAAAAGATTTTTCAAGAAGACAAGAAAACAATGAGGTTCGCTGTGGGACCTATTGTAATATTTTCCAACTTTTCTTGCCAAGAAGTTCCTTCTATCCCACCTAAATCCAGTCTAATGCACTTTTAGCCATCTTGGAAATAGCTTTTCCGTTGGGACTTTTCCAGATTTCAGGTTTAGAGATCCTTCCATCTGGCAGGTGTCCAAAGGGGACAGCAGGAACCATAAGCAGAACCATTTGGAACTGCAAAATTTTGAGGCCAAGGACAGACTTCTTCTCCATGTCCAGTTTGGTTTGCAAATTCCTGGCTGTCATAGCAACCTCAAAAGCAAAGGAAGACTGTTTAATATCATCTTTGACAGCAACCTGGCCTTGGAATGTCTCAGGTTGGCTAAGTAAACAGTGTTCACTGGTGACCACTCTCCCCCTGGGTGATTCTCTCCCTGGGCCCAGGGATGGGCGAGGCAGGGACCTGCCAGGCTGAAACCCCTCTGATAGCTCAGCTTCCCGATTGGTATCATTCGGCTCCCCATCTGCTGCTCCCACCTCCCAGTGGCTCTGCCAGATCTAGAATGCAGAGGAAGTTTCCAGAAGGGGCCTATTGGGAGATGGAATCAACTCTGCAGCAGGAACAAATGCCTGCACCTGAGTGATGTATGGAGATGACTTGGGGAGGGTGAAGCTGATGGCATTTCCATGGTAACCTCAAGCATCCCCGCTAAGTCACATTGTGCTCTGCTGACCTATTCAAACCCTTGCAACTAGGACTGTTCATCTCTTGGGCTCAGGTTAGAGACCTAAAAATGTGGAAGACCTAAACATGTAATTGGCCTCACAATATAAAAAGAAAGCTGAGGAATCGAAATTAATAAGGATCTCACTTATTAACAAGGACCTCTACAAAGACGTTATGTCATTTTCATTAATTGTTACATTTACTATTATAAGGTTTTTTACACATTTGAAAGCAATTTACAGGCAAGTTTTCTTCATTGCAAGAATTTCTAGGGTGGGTATATACATACATAATGAGTGAGATGTGCACCATCTGGGGGATGGTCATGATGGAGACTCAGACTTGTGGGGGGAGGGGGGGAAATGGGCATTTATTGAAACCTTAAAATCTGTACCCCCATAATATGCCAAAATAAAAAAAAAAAAGAATTTCTGATTATGCACAATGATTGCCAAGAAATCACTGTTGGGCTAAATTGCGAAAGTAAAACTTATAAAAAATATTGCAATATTTTTACAGTAAAAAAAAGTTAGAGTGATGTATTTTAATATGCTCAATAGGATGTGTGGAGCTTCCAAAGGCCTGTGTGCCTTCCTGCTGAGGCTCACAGCATCGCTGCTGTCTGATACTGAAGCAGAATGCAATAGTGGAGAAGCTCTGTGGACTCTGATGGCTTATTGTGGGAACTTGGGGACATTACTATCTATCTGGTCCTCAGGTTCCTTCTTCACTTGTCAAATGAGGTAATAACAGTTGCTTCCAAGAGTTCTTGGGAAAATGAGATTAGTAAAAGCGTTTTTGTTAAATGTTGCTTGTTATTATCACCACTCATTTCACTGGTAATCACACACAAACATTAGTATGTCCTCTGGCCACTGGAACATTCCTGTTCTAGGATGTGCAGGAACCATAGCCGTGTGTCTAGTTCTTTTTGTGCACAGGTGGGTCCAGTATCCTGTCTAAAAGTCAATTTCATTAACTCTATTCACTAATGATGTTGCTCCTTCCCAAGAGTGATTTTTGAAATTACTATGGAGATATGAACTAATTCTAGAAACCTTCAGCTGTGTCAAGTATCACCTCTTGAGTTGCTGGACCATGCAAGGGGTCCAGGGGCTCTCAGAGGAGAATCCTGAGCAGCCGAGGGGCAGCTGAGGCCCCAGGGCAGTAGCTACTCACACTTACCAACCACAGTGGAAACACTTCAGTATTTAGTAATGAGCATGGCCGTGCCAGTTGTGCCACCTGCATATTAGCCATCCTCACCTGAATACTATCTATTATTAATGTCTTCACTTATTCTGTCTGTCAACACAGTTTTTGAGTAGCTTCTTTGTATAAATTGTTAGGCTAGACACAGTGGAAGACACAAAAAAGAGTAAAGATACCCCAAAGACACTGAAGGGCTAGTAAGGGAGCTATACATATCATCTAATAACCCCAGTAAGGACAGTGTAGGAGAAATGTCATTAAAAAAGTACATTCATCTTGAGAGTCGGGAGCATGATGTCACATTTGGCTAGAGTGATCATGGACGTCGTCATGGAGAAGGTGACTTTGGAGTTAGGGGCTTGAAGGATGGGTAAAATTTCCAGCCATGAGTAAGAAGGGGGTGGAAGTCCAGATGGAAGAAAAAGGCAAGGGCAGAGGATAGGCATGGAGGTGAAAAGAGGACTCCGTGAGTGGTAACATTTTGTAAGAGCATGAGAAATATTGGGTGGATGTAAGCCCAGTAGGGTGGGATTGGGCCAAATCACTGAAGGCTAAAATGTGTGGGCTTTAAAGAAGTTGTTAAAAGTTTTTGACCTGGAAATCAACATAGTCTTCTGGAAGATTGGTTGGATTTACCTGTAAACACCTAAGGGAAGGGGATGGGATTGGAAGTGGTGGAAGAAGAGGGGTTGTGGTGAGACTGGAGATAGAGTTCACCTTTCAGGCTCTCTGTGTGCCAGGGGAGAGGGGGAGGGCTGAGCCTGGGCAGAGGCCACATGCCTGCAAGGAAGAGATGACATGTGCAAACTTTCAAATAGAGAGTATAGAGATTTGCTGATTGATTGGAGGAGGGGAGGGATAGAGAGAAGTCCATTACAACTTCAACTTCAAGCCAGGATGACAAGAATCATGGTTCTAAAACGGGAAAGAAATATCAAAGCCAGGAGTGGGAGCTGGCTGGGAGAAGAGAGCCTGCAAATTAGTTTATGTCGAGTTTGAGGAACCCATGGGAAGCCCTGGTGGGGATGTGTACCAGTGCTCTAGCTTGAATTTGGGTTATTATTTACCCACATCAGAAAAGGGAAGCCAGGCAGGGGCTTCATTCGAGAACCAGAGCTGCCCGCTGGGACAAGACTGCTAAAAAACAGAGAAAATGAACACAGAAGCAGGACAGGTAAGGGGCTGCTGCAATCAGGGCAAACAGTAAGGCCATAGAGGGGATCCGAGGTGGAGCAGGAGGTTGAACCAAACTTTTAGAGCTGAAATAGTCTTTGAGCTCAGACTGGCTGCCTCTGCAATTTGACGCTGAGCGCTGGCCTGCTGTAGCCATCCCCACATCTGGCAATGCGACAGCCACAAGCGGAGCCTTCAAAATGATGCATTCCTATCCCCCCCCCCCCATCCCAAGTCTGATTCATTATGTCCGGGGTGGGGCTTGGACATCTGTGTTTTTGAGTTTCCCTTCCCCTCTGGTTCTCAGCCATTCGTCTAGCAGGGAATAGTGGCTGTCATCTGCTCAGAGTTTGTCCTGGCTGCTGACTGCAACCTAAGAACATATGGCTAAGAACATATATTCCTAAGAACATAGCGGTCCGAGTTTCATCCTTTTCTTTTCTTGGGGTAAGGGAAAAGAGCGCTATGTAAGACGCTGTCCCCAGACTGGCAAGAGTTGGGCAGAGAGGTGACGGCTGGAGCCCCTGGCACCGAGCCTTCCTTCTGCAGAGAGGTGAGAGTGCAGCTCTGGTCACACACAAAGGACAGGGCAGAGAGTGAAAAAGAAAACCCGCAAAGCACAGTGCCCGCATCCTGCTGGGTGCCGAGTCTCTCACGCTGCCTCCTTATTAAAAGAGACCATATACTCCACGAGGGCAGGATTTAAAAAAAAAAATCTCTTATGGAAAATTTCAAACATAAAAAAAAAAATGTGGAAAGAATAGGGTAACAAATCCCTGTGCTCCCATCACCCCATGTCGACAGTTGGCCACGCCAAGATCATCTGTTTTATCTGTTTTATCATTGTCATCTTGTCCTCAGCCTCCAACATTTTGACGTCACCGAGGAAAGATATTATACCTGACCTTCTGATCTCCTATTTTACAATCCAGCAGCCCCTTTGCTGGTAATAAAAACAGGCTCTAAGGATGGAAGGAAGGGATCAAGGAAGACTCACCAGCTTACCTCTAATTCCTGTTGCAAACGCAAAGAGGCCATCATGCATTTTGCTCCTTAAAATCGTCACCAAGTCTCTGAGCAACATGTGCAGGCTCTAACAAAGGGCAGTGCACAACAAGCTCTTCCCCCATCGCTTAGAAACGGAAGGGCTGTAATCTGTGCTTTCTAGAGAACTTTCTGTGTCCAGCAGCCTGGTCCTAATCATAAACAAATGATAATTCTGCTGCAGAAGGGTAAGGCTCCGGAGAGTAGAAATATGTGCAGGGTTCAAGGGGCTCAGTGCAGTAGGTAGGAGCTATCATCAGAACTGGGAGGCTGAGAGCCTGGGTGGTCTCCAAGTCAGAGACTTGGGAGACTGCTCTTCTGCCCCCAAAACCCCTTGCTCAAGGAAATCCCTCTGTTTTGAGTCTACAGCTCCCCCCTGCCCCGTCCCACCCCCTTCTTCTGCTCCACCTCTACATCCAATTATGGAGCAGAAAAACTAAATAAATAAACTAAATAAAAAAGCGAAACCAATTATGGGCAGAAGAATGAGGATGAAAACGTTAAGTAGTCATAAATCTCCCTAAGCCAGTTAGTCCTCCAAGCATCAAGAAGGGGTCAGGCTGAAGGCACATGGGTGGGTGTATTTGCAAAGATTTAAGGTTGCAGAGAAGGCTGGAAGTGATTGTGGCTGTGGAGTGGAATTTCTGCACACAGCATGCCCTCTCTTTGGTCCCTATCCAAGGATCCCTGGTTCCTGAAGTGCCAAGAGAGCCTCAGTCAAGTGTGACATCTCCTGTGCCTTTCTCATTGAGCCATCAGGGACAATATCATAGAAAGGTGATAATACTACAGTGTCCTTTGGACTGGGGTACTCAAGCCTCTTGGGTTATAGGAACCACAGAATAAATATAGGATGTCTTGATATTATAGAATTCTATTTTACTAAATCTTTTTTTGGGGGGGGAGAATTACTAATTTTAGTATTTAAATAATCATGCATATGTGATGAAATAGAATGTAAAATTTTCACAAATTTATATAAACACAAGGATTTAAAGAACTGTCCCAATTGTGGTGTTCTGTTTGGAGAGGTTTTTTTTTTTTTTTTTGGACAGAGTCTTGCTTTGTTGTCCAGGCTAGAGTGTGTGCCATGGCGTCAGCCTAGCTCACAGCAACCTCAAACTCCTGGGCTCAAGCGATCCTTCTGCCTCAGCCTCCAGAGTAGCTGGGACGACAGGCATGCGCCACCATGCCCAGCTAATTTTTTATATGTATATTAGTTGGTCAATTAATTTCTTTTTATTTATAGTAGAGATAGGGTCTCACTCTTGCTCAGACTGGTTTCGAACTCCTGACCTCGAGCAATTCGCCCGCCTCGGCCTCCCAGAGTGCTAGGATTACAGGCATGTGGAGAGGTAATTGCATCTCTTCGGCCAGTAGGAGTATTTGGGGAGAATGTGGCGGATGCTGCCCCGATGTTTCACGGGGCAGGTGAGTTCATGTGATTCTGCAGTCTCTGCCCACCTGACATGTCACCTCTCATCTCCTGTCGGCCCATGAGGCTGGCCATTTCGTGGTCCCCTGGGATGGGCTCACCCTTTCCTTTCTCCAAGCCTTTGTCCAAATAGTCACTTACGTCTGGGACAACCTCCCACCTCCTGACAACCACATCACATGCCTTCCTCTCTTTACAATGCAATTCAAGGTCACTTTTCCCGGGAAACTTTCTCTGACTGAGCTAAGAAAACTGACTCCCAAGAGAAAATCCAAAGAGCACCAGGCTGGGATGCCAAAATTACATGCCGATACTAAATATTTGCACAGGTTTGTATAAGACTTAGTGTATAAAACTATCAAATGCATATCCTATTTAGTAATCATTACAACCCTGTGAAGTATACAGGGCAAGGATTATTTATAATCCTTATCTTCCAGCCAAGTGATGGAGCCTTACAGAGGTTAAGTAACTTGCCCCAAACCACACAGCTAAGAACTGATTCTTTTGACTCTATATAGAGAAATTATCCAAAACTTGGAAATAAAGCAGGAGGGTGACTGCCTATCCTTTCAGTGTCACACTGGGGCATTGTTTAACCTCTCCTGAAGATTTTTTAGTCCTGAAGGCAAAGCCAGCTTCTTGGGCATGCAATCTGTGCAGTCACCCAGAACCCCTAGTTCAGGAAGGCCCCCCAGTTTGTTTAATGCTCTGCTGTCTCTGTCTTGAAATTCTTAATAATTTATGAGCAAGGTCTCCTGGATTCTCATTTGCACTGTACCCAGCAAATTAAGTATCTAGTTATGCCTCTAGGAGAATACACCAGTGTTTGACTTTGTTATTAAATACTTGCAATTAAAGGCTCGGACTCTGTGAAGTTACATGTTAATCTGTAAATATGGATCCAGTGGAGGTGCAAATGATTTTTGTTCATTCAAAAGGATAATCTATGCTTTTATGGCCCTGTTAGAGACATTAACTAGATTCCTCTGTAACTTTAAAACAGTTATTGTGGTGCACTTTCCCTTCGGGCTGTAAAAACCACACTTCCTCAATTGCTCTTGGCTTCAGTTTTCCCATCTTACTGATTCCCTTATGGATTAATCAATTAAATATTAATAAAAATCTTTGACAAGTGTTCATTCTATTCTGAAAGAGAATTGTGTTTTTAATTATTTTTTGGAAATTATGCTTTTACAACTCCATATTCCAAGCTCTTTCCATCATGTCATGCTACCAGAGTCACACTTTTCTATCTGCTGTTTGGGAGCACACACCAAGTTGTGTTTGTGCATTGATGTTTATTCATTTTAGGTACAGCTATTAATTTTTGCTTGTTGTGTCACTCTTTGCATCCTGTAGATTCTTTTAAAATTGTAGTTACTGATTTTTTTTTTTAAATATGTGTGTATAGGCCAGGCATGGTGGCTCACGCCTGTGATCCTAGCCCTCTGGGAGGCCAAGGCGGGAGGATTGCTTGCACTCAGGAGTTTGAGACCAGCCTGAGCAAGAGTGAGACCCCGTCTCTACTAAAAAATAGAAAGAAAGAAAAAATTAGCTAGGCAACTGAAAATATAGGAAAAATTAGCTGAGTGTGGTGGCGCATGCCTGTAGTCCCAGCTACTTGGGAGGCTGAGGCAGGAAGATTGCTTGAGCCCAGGAGTTTGAGGTTACTGTGAGCTAGGCTATTGCCACTGCACTGTAGCCCTGGCAACAGAGTGAGACCCAGTCTCAAAAAAAAAAAAAAAAAAAAAAAGGAAAAGAAAATATGTGTTTATAATGCTAGGTTCCTAAAAAATATGGATAAATATATTTACATGGTTCAAATTCAAAAAGTTCAAAGGGTATATAGTGAAGATTTCACCTCCGACCTCTAGTTCAGATACCCAGTTTTCCTCCTCAAAGATAACATGTATAACTTCTAGTAGTATAGTCTACATATACCTTCAAATATGTTTATATATTTTTGTTTGCTTTTTATATAAATGGTAAAATATTCTACACACTGTCTTGCAACTTGCTGTTTTGATTTAACAGTATATCTTGTTGGGGCATGGGGCGGGGCAAGGGCAATATATGTAACCTAAACATTTGTACCTCCATAATATGCTGAAATAAAAAAATAAAATAAAATAAAACAGTGTATCTTGGATAGGATTTAATTTTAGTACATAAACAGCTTCCTCGTTGCTGTTTATGGCTATATGCAACTAAGCCAGATAAGTTTACCATAATCCAATCATTCTCTTATAAATATTTAATTTGCTTCCCGTTGTTTGATATAACAAACAATGATGCATTGAATAAGTACATACATATATTACTTTGTACATCTATGTAAGATAAATTCCTGAAGTGAAATTGGTTGGTCAAAGGACATACACATTTATGTTTTTTGAAGTTTTTGGTTACTCTCCATTAAAGTTGTACCATTTCTACTCCCGCCCATAATATATGGGAGCTCTCGCCAACACTGCAGCAGTGTGTGTGGCATTTTTGAGCTTTGAGAGGGAAGATAGTATCTTGTAGTTTTTACTTGCATTTCTTTAATAATAAGATGAAGCTTTTTTTCAAATATTTGAGAATAATTTCTTTTTGGGAGAACTGCCTGCTCATATCCTCTGCCAATTTTTCTATTGGCTTGTTAGCCTGTGCTATAAGTTGTAAATATTGGTTTTCCTTACACTGTACTTTTTTTTTTTTTTTTTTTTTTTTTTTTGAGACAGAGTCTCACTTTGTTGCCCAGGCTAGAGTGAGTGCCGTGGCGTCAGCCTAGCTCACAGCAACCTCAAACTCCTGGGCTCGAGTGATCCTTCTGCCTCAGCCTCCCGGGTAGCTGGGACTACAGGCATGCGCCACCATGCCCGGCTAATTTTTTTTTTTATATATATATCAGTTGGCCAATTAATTTCTTTCTATTTATAGTAGAGACAGGGTCTCGCTCTTGCTCAGGCTGGTTTCGAACTCCTGACCTTGAGCAATCCGCCCGCCTCAGCCTCCCAAGAGCTAGGATTACAGGCGTGAGCCACAGCGCCCGGCCTGTACTTTTTAATTAAAAAAAAAAAAAAAAAAAAACTTTGCTTATGGTGATTTTTGTTTTTTACTTTGTGGACTTTTATTCGATTTTGTTGAATTTGTCAATATTTCCTTCTATAGCTTCTAGTTTTGTATCACAGTTAGAAAAATCTTCCCCAACTGGGATTATAAAAGAACTCTTCCACGTTTCTTTTGGCAAGTTTACAGTCCCATGTTTCACATATAAATCTTTGGCATCATTCCGAGTTTATTATGGTGTTAGGTATGAAATATGATTTCAACTTTATTTTTTTTTCCAAAATGATTACCATGTTATCCCTAAACTGTTTATTAAATAATCTTTCTCTGCTAATTGGACATCCTAGCTTGATTATTCACTAATTTGCCATAGGTACTTGTGTTTATTTTTAAAATGTTCATCCCTATGCTATGATCTATTTATTGCATGAAAACTGTATGATTTATGTTAATGTAGCTTTAGAATCTATGCAGTGTCTGGAAAGGCTGGTGCTCACCTCATGATATTTCATTTAAAACATTTCCATCTTATTCCTGCATGTTTATTTTTCCATGTCAACTCTAGAATCAGCATGGCCAGTTAAAGAAAAACACTTGGCATTTCATTGAGAGTGCATTAAATTTACAGATATGTAGGGAAGACTTGGCTTCTTAATAAGGCTGTGTCTGGCTACCAAAAAACATGGTAAGCCTTTCCATTTAGTCAAGTTTTCCATTCAGCTTGGTTTCAGCATTTTTAATGTTTTGGTTGTTAACTAAAAAAAAAAAATTAATTAACAAGGTTTATGCTTTGAAAAAAGGAGAACTTCATTTCTCATAAAGGGTAGCAACTTGCTGGGCAGCCATTCCAACAGGTTGGGAAGCAGAGGCCCAGCAAGAAGCCAGGCGCATTGTGCTTCAAAGAAGAGACAAAAGGCAACAGGATTTTATACTGAGCCGTGGTCAAATATACATATTTAACAAGTTAGAGGAGGAGTCATGAATATTTATGAAGGAAAATCCTCTGCCTGTAATTGTGGTTTATCTCTCTCATCCTGTCATGGCTGGGAACTCAGTTTTAAGGGATTTCTGGGGTCCCCTTGGCTGAGAGGGTCCAACAGAGGGCTTAAGATTTTATTTTTAGTCCATTTGTTCATCTTGCATAATTCTTAAGTTTATTCCCAGGTCTTGTTTTATTGTTACAAAATAAGTGTTTTCTTTGATTATATCTTCTGTTTGTTGTTTGTATATATGAAAGTTACTGAATTCCGTGTATAACTGTATATAAGCCAGCTTACTGGGTTTCTTTATCCTCTTAACTGCAACACCTCACACCAATCACCTCAGATAACTAATTGCTGACTTGGTGACCCTTCATGTGCTTTCTGGGAGTTGGAGCTTCTGGAGGTTTCATGACGGTTGACACAGAGGGAGAAAAAGAGTGTGGATTTCAATTGTCTTTCCAGGGTGAAGAGTAGATCATTAGTAATTTCTTAGAAGACTGACTCATTCTTAGGGACTTCTTTGAAAGTTGGCTTTGAGTGCCAGTGTTAGAGCTTCCAAATGGCCTACTGAGACCCACTTTATAAGGAAGTTTAGAAGAAATGACTTTCCTTTTGACTTAAAAAACTGAAAAAATTCTGTGGAGAGTGACCAGGCAAGGAAGGTCATTCTTACCTACTCAGGGATCCAGCCTGAATTTACCCTACAGTGGGGACTGAAGAACTGAGAAGACTTGGCTCTGGGCAGATGGGGGAGGGGAGCCGCAGCCACTTCTATCTATGCAACATTGTAGAAGCTCCACGGCAGTTTCATAACAGGGATCTTTATGGAGGCAGAAAGAGATAATGCAGTCTGAGATCAGATGGGTTTGTTTTTTTTTTTAAACAGTATTAGTGATTAGTCTATAGTGGTTCCAGAAAAAGTTGGTTACATGCAATTTAGGATTTTGATTTAGCATCCTTGGAATTCTGTTCGAATTCTAAACGGTTAAAAGAAATTCTAGCATTTGACCTGAATATCTACAGAATGCCCTCTCTCTGGCAATGTTTAACACCTCAACGTGAAAATACACGAGCTCATTAGAATGGCTAGAAGAGGGCACAGCAGTTGTTCACACTTCTTTTGCCAGCAAGATAACACTTTAATTTGAGCCTCTGATTTTTTTTCCTCATCCTGGACGGGAGGCAGAGTTACTTGTTGGGGCTCTGGGGCCTCCATTCTGCCTGCTTCTTTGGTGGGTATTAGTGTGACAAAACACAAGAGTAGTTGACTTTGTATATTTTTCCTGTTTCCTGAGAATCTAGGGCTCAAATTGTAGCATCAGGGAATGACGTTAGATGCCAAAGTCTCACCACTTTCTCTCACTCTTACTCTTTATTTAAAAATCTAGCCAAAAAACCCCCAGCCATCTAAGTTCAAAAGTTCAAGCAAAATTCCCTTAAGTCTGTGACCTGATTTTCTTCAGCTTGAATCTTGTTAGCTCCTGGATCTGGAGTTTTTACTTCTTCTTTATGGTTTCTTGAGCTACAGTGCTACATCAGACAGGAGCATGCAAGGTGGGTATCTTTTTTCATCAGACAACTGCTGCGAAGAAACACATGCCAACTAGCCCTGCCTGGGTCACTCCCACCTATAGTAGCAGCGTAATCTCGACCGGATCCTCCAAAAATTTCTGGCCTGCTTTTTTCCCCTGGGTTTATTTGCCTCGGTGCTCTGAGACATCCAAGCCATGCCTTTCCATTTACACTCTTCTCCATCAAAATCTTAGAATGTGAAGTAAGAAGGAAGAGAGCCAGCTGGAGTAGCTGGCAGTTCAGCAGGTTTGGGCCAGGATCCCGAAAGACACAATACCCTGGATAGAACCTAGTTTGAGCCATTGCCTCCTCCTCCGCCTGCTCCTCCATCCTCCGTCCTCCCTTCCTGGCTCTGTCCTCCAGCCAAGCCCAGGATGGCTGGGCGTGTGGACCTTGACCCTTACAACCTCACTCAACAGGTTGTAACAACAGGGAACCTGTTCCCTGTAACAACAGGGAACCCTGCGAGCCCATGAGGCTCTGGGTGCTGGGGAGACAGAGATGAAAGGACAGGCACCCTGGCCTTGAGGAACTCTCAGAGGCTCATCCTCAGCTGCTTTATTTGAAAGAGTGAACTTCAATGGGGACTCCTATCTTTGAAGGAAACTTACCAAGAATTTAAAGAAAGCCCAAAAGAGACGAGAGAAATATGGTATGGATATCTGATGGATAATATGGATAGCTAAATATAAATATCCATAAATATGGATAGCTGATAAAGCAGCTTCTATGGAGACGGTGCAGAACTAGACTTACCTGTCAAAGATTAGCCACCTGCACGAGAACCGACAGCTGCTTTCCCTGCCTGTTCTGGTCACAGGATCCTTCCAGCCCATTTCCTGATTCTCATTTATAATTACACACAGGTGGTCTTGAAGTGTACTTTAGTATCATGCTGTGCTGGAAAGAGCCCAGGATTAGGAGAAGGGAGTCTTGGTTCTAATCCAATCCTATGGGATTAGTTTCTTTGGGAAGTTGGCCTCCCTAGCTCATCAGGATGTTGTGAAAAATCACTACGTAGCTATATGTATGTGTATGGATTTACATATATGCAAATACACACTCAATAAAATGTACATGTACATACATTAATTTAAACTGTTCATAATACATAGTTACTTACCATTTATTGAGCACTCCTTAGACATCAGGCATTATGTTAAGTCTTTTACATACATTATCTTGTAGGTCCTCACAATATTCTTGCAAGGTGGGTGACAGCAACCTCTCTTTCCCTCCTCCCCACCTCCTATGTACCATATTACAGATCAGGAAACTGAGGCTTAGAGAGGCAAGGAAACGTACTCAAGCTCGCAGAGAAAGTTTCTGTTGTGTAGTAGCCAGCTGTGCCATGCAGCAGCGAGCCCTCAGTAATGACGGTTTCAACGGCAATGATCATGCTTCCCTTGCTGCATACTTCTTTCCCGTGGCACCCTTTTCTCATGCAGGAGGTCAAATCCCTAGATACCTTGAATCTGCTGTGTGCTACTCAAACTACAGTCCATGGATGAACTTCGTAAATCAGGGGAATGCTTTCAGTGGCTTGATATCCCCAGCCTGGGCTTCCTTTGAGTTGCTTTATCATCTAGCATTCACAAACATTTCCATCTCTGCTCCTTACCTTCCTCTTTCCCCGCTCCATGCCCCAGCAAAATGAACTTTGCTCTGTTCCAAGTACATGCCCCAGGCTTTCCCACTTTCTGCTTTTGCTCAAATTCTTTGCTCCATCTGGAATGCCCTTCTGTCTCCTTCTTTGCCAAATTTCTAAATATTACTGATCCTTGTGGTCTTGTGGAAAGTCTTTTTTCTTTATGAAGCCTTCCCTAATCCCTAAATGATCATAGGACATTATTTCTTTTTAGTAGGACATTTCTTATTTCCCCTTGTAGACATATGCTTTCTGAAGGCTAAGTTCATATCTGTTTCATTTTTGTATTTCCAGTCTGTAACACATGACTTTGTCTGTAACAGCCATTTTTTCATTTACTCAACGAATAAATGAATGAATGAATGAATGTACAAATCTTTTTTTTTAATCTCTTTCCCTTCTTCCTCATGAATGTACAGCTCTTAAGAGAGTGCCTTATTGCGTGTGTGTGGTGTTAGGTTGAATGATGTGTTGGGAGAATTATATTTGTTCATTTATTTAGCACATACTAAGTTCAAGATCCTCTGCTGAGGCTTATTGTGCAATTCTTTCTTGTTGGGGACTAATAAAACACTTATCCAGTTTAGAGTTAAACTTAATGTACGTGCTCTGCTCAGGGCATTGGAGAGTAAGGCATTCCAGTCAAGGTCCATATAAGAAACAAGGTTGCTACCTAGAGGCATAACAAAGGACCTGAGTCTCTGCAAATAGGCAAGAGCTGCCCAGCCCCATGTTAATGGGGGCCTGGAGGCCACACCATAAGCACATTGTTCCTATTATTGCTGCTTGGCCCTGTAAGATGGCTGGATAGTCAATGATGGGTAAGATTCCTCAAGGAAGAAAGACAGGCACAGCCACCAGGGGGAGGGGGGCAGCCAAGAGGACCTGGGGATGGAAAGTGCCCCCTGTGGCTGCCTTGCTTAACCTTGCTTATTTCAGCCTATGACCTATGCTTTGAGCAACCGCCTGGAAACCTTGAATCAGGGGACATCTGTGTCCTTAGGCTATGTGTTCCAGAATTTATGGCCATTGCTGCAATGCCTGGGTGGTCACATACAAGGAACTAACTTTGATTTTTGGGGGTATAAAAATAAAACAACTGGTGGGTTCTGCACTGAAGTCTTGTACCGTCTTTGTGAGTGTCTGTGTCTTTCTTTTCGTGTCTCTTTGTTCTGTGTTCATCCCCTGTCCTGCAAACGGGCCATGGCACTTTCTGTTGTAGAATGTACAGTCTCTGACAAACAAATACGAATAACAAAGAAAAAAGCACATCCCAAGGGAAACATATTAAACCAAAGTAAAAAAAAGAAAACTTTTTATGTGCTGGATGGAGGAGGGAAGGGTAATTGTGACAGAGATTGCAATTAGGAAAAAGAGTTCTGAGGTCTGACAAAAAGGAGTGCAATGGACTGAATGTTTATGTTTCCCCAAAACTCACATGTTGAAATCCTAAATCCAGTGTGATGGCATTAGGAGGTGAGGCCTTTGGGAAGTGATGAGGTCATGAGGGTGGAGCCCCCTTGAAGGCAATTATCGACCTTATAAAAGAGACTCCAGGGAACTCTCTCACCCTCTTTTCACTGTGTGAGGATACAAGAAGAATGCAGTCAGCAACATGAAAGAGGACCCTCAACAGAACCCGACCACGCTGGCACCCTGATCTCAGACTTCCAGTCTCTAGAATTATAAGAAATAAATTTCTGTTGTTCATAAGCCATCCAGTTTACGCTACTTTGTTATAGCAGCCCAAACTGAGTAAGACAAGGAGGAAAGGTGGAATGACTAAAAGAAAAATGCTTTTGAATATTGATTGAGAACCTACAAGTTGGCAGTATCTGGAACATGCATCTGCTCTCTGAGACCCTTTATGGTGACAATATAGAACATCTACTCAGCCTACAAGCATCGACTGAGAAAGTACCTTGAGCTAGGGCTTGGGGTTATAAAGGTTAAAACAAAATATTTCCTGCCCTTGAGAAGCTCCCGGTCTAGGGGAGAGCACTGTAGAATGTAATAAACATTCTACAATAGTTTGTTTAGATGCTCTGGGAAGAGATAGGAAGAACTCTTGGTGGTTGCACAGAGGATGTGGCCTTCAACCAAGATCTGAGGAAGCAGTATGGTATGAAGCTTCAGCGTACAGAGTCTAGAGTCAGACAGGAAGCAGACTGCTTGGACTGGAGTCTGAGTCCACCTTTAACTACTTATGGAATTCTGACATACAACCAAACCTCAGTCTCCCCCTCTGCAAAATGGGATGATTGTATCACCTGTATGTGGAGTTATTATGAAGATTAAATGAGAAAATACCCAGACTCTAGGTAGGACCCACCCCAGCCCACTGCAGACTTGCCTTTTCATTCAAGATTCAAGTGAAAGCATCTCCCGGTCTACTCAAGAGTTGATTCAGTTCATTTGTTGTTTAACCTTGTGGCACCAGAAGTTGGCATCTCATGGAAGAGTTGGCTGGTTAAACAGATAACGTTTCTCTGAAGAGTATCAAAGTTGAGCTAAGCGATTTTGCAGGCTACAGATCACAGATTCCCAAATTAGCACTTACATAAAATGATAGCTTATAGATACATAAAACAGCCCAACCCTTGCAATGAATAGGCGTATTTTCTGGAATCTTATTAGATGACAGAGAGAAGAAAGGAGGGTCTTTATCCAGGAGGGAGGATGCTATGAATTTGGTGGATTAGTCCTGTATGGGGAAGATAAGGGACTCCTGAGGGCATTCCTACCCTGTGGCACTGGTTATTGGAGAGCGGATGGGTTTTTTTCCCCTTGAATATTTTCTTTCTAGAGCTCTCTGGCATCCTATTGCAATGTAAGTGTCTGAATGTTTATCACAGCCCCAAGTTTAAGTGAGCACTGGACTGTTAAAACTACGGGAACGTGCATACGTCTCTAATTTCTGCCTTCAGCAAAAATTGCTTTCATGTAGACTTTATGATAGCAACTGTGTACCATTATGGCTGTATAAATAGCAGGGTGGAAAGCAGTTAGGGATTTAGAGATTATTAAAGTTGTTCCTTGAGGGGGTGGGAGTTCTCTTTTCATTTAGTAGTAGTCTCTTGTCGCAAATGAAAATTTCTTACTTCATCGCTGGGATAAAAGGAAGAAAACGAAATAGGAAGATTGGAGGAGAGAGAGAGAAAAGAACCGAAATGATCCACCAAGTAAGGAGGGAAGGGCAGATAGAGAAAGGAGGTGAAGACAGAAGAAGGAAAAACATGTTTGGAAATTGGAGTTGAGTCTCAGAGTGGCTGTGATAGCTGAACAATGTTAAGCAGACCCGCCCTGTACTCCCTGAATCTCCATTCAAAAATGTCCCTCAATTATTTGGAAAGCCATTCAGGGAGGGCATTTGGGTGACCTTTATTTAATTCAGGCGTTCTTTATAATTAACCTAATAGATTCCATTGCATATACCATCTGTACCAAACAACGTAGCCTGGGAACATTTTCTAACCTTTTTTTTTTTTTTTTTTTTTTTGCAGTGAATAAATCTCATCTCCGGGTAGATGGCGGTGTCTTGCCGGGCAAAGGGCAAGGCCCTGCATTTCACTTGTCCCCTTGGCAGTGCTTCAGGCTCCTTCCACCACTCCATGCTCACTCGAAAAACGGGGTAAACAGAGGAGTCACTAACTCCGCGGAAGGCTCCCACGTGGGTGGCTGTGGCCGAGGCCAGCGGTCGCGGACTGCGCTGGCTGTCACCTGCTGGCCCACCACTGCCCGCAGTTCTGCCCCTGGACGCCGCATATCCAATACGGGGGACATTCTCCCGGTGGTCTTGTCTGGGCTTGACCTTTCCACTTCCTGCCAAACCATGGCCCTGTCTTCAACCGGGAAAAGCACTGTCTCTTGGAAAGCTCCCAGATAACGATGTATCTTAATAAAAATTCTATAAGCTGTAAATAGCTCACTTTTGATCATACCTGCATGTTCCTGTCGGCACACTCTCGTCGCGCACCTGGAAGGCTTACATGTAAGGGCCGTATCCTCTGCGCCTCCTAACATCTCGGTTTCTGGCATGGGTGTCTCACGAAGACATGCAATCAGAGTTCAGTCTTCCCCTCCACCTCTAAGCCTCCGGCCAGTGCTCTTATGTCCACTTTCAGCTGGCTCAGTTTCTTATTCAAAGCTCATGCCTGCTCCTCTGCCAGGGGCCAGCTCTTTACGTCTCCCGGGGCCTCCTTTATTTAAAAGAAATCCACCTTTCCTTGATGCAAACCTCGCCACTCCCTCCCCATATCCAAGCTTTTAGGAAAAGAAAGCCATGCTTGGAGTTTTCCCAACCTTCACAGTTTCCTTCCCTGTTCCTGTAACTAGAGATCTTATTCATCCTCGTTTTTTACTGATTTATTTCAAAGTAAAGATTGCCCTATTGATTTTTTTGTTGTGCTCATAAAAGCGGTACTTTCTCATTTAAAAGTTCAGACAATAGACAAAAAAAAAAAAAAAAAAAATTAGCAAAAACCACTAACTCCAGAATTCAGAAACAACTGCTATAAGCATTGGTGGGTACTTCACCAACAGCCATTTTCTCACATCTTCCTCTGTGGCAAAGTTCAGGTACCTACATAGCCAGGCTTGTCAAAGCAAGAATTCTCAAACCTTTTGGTCTCAGGACCCCTTTGCAGTCTTAAAAATGATTGAAGACCCTAAAGAGCTTTCATTTGTGTGGGTTATTAATATATCTATTGAAATTTGCCATATTAGATTTTAAAAGAAGTTTTAAAAATATTTATTAATTCATTGAGGATGACAATAATATATATGTAACAGGCTAACACAAATATTTTTAAATGAAAAAATAATAAATATACTTTTCAAAACAAAAAAATATTTGGTGAGAAGAGTGGCATTGTTTTACATTTTTCTCTATTTTCTGGAATAATTTTTTTTATTGAGACGTAATTGTAAATATTTATGAGGTACTTGTGATATTTTAACACATACATACAATGTGTACTGATTCAAAACAGGGTGTTTAGGATCTCCATCACCTCAAACATTTATCATTTATTTGTGTTGGGAACATTTTAACTTTTCACTTCTAGTTATTTTGAAATATATAATAAATTATTAATTATAGTCGCCCTATTGGGCTATCAAACACTAGAACTTATTCCTCCTATCTAACTGTATGTTTATACCCATTAACCAACCTCTCTTCATTCTCTCTACCCTTCCCAGCCTCTGGTAACCATCATTCTACTCTCTACTTCCATGAGATCCACTTTTTCAGCTCCCATGTATGAGTGAGAAAGTGCAATATTTGTCTTTCTGTGCTTGGCTTATTTCACTAAACATAATAACCTCTGTTTCCATCCATACTGCTGCAAATGACAGAATTTTATTCCTTTATTTATGGCTGAATACTATTCCATTGTTTATATATACTACATTTTTTTTATCCATTCATCAGTTGATGAAGACTTAGGTTGATTCCATATCTTGGCTATTATGAATATTTTATATTTTTGCAAATCTTTTTAATGCCTTTCTTAATAGACAGCTGGGCTCTCATATATTCTTCTACATTCAGTCTGTTGCAACATGTTGCTAAATATAATGAATAAACCTGATCTCATAGATATGTGTTTAGAAAAGGGAGGAGTATTTTAATAACATATTTTTTTGAGACAGTGTCTTGTTCTGTTGTCTGGGCTAGAGTGCAGTGGCATCATCATAGTTCACTGCAACCTTGAACTCCTAGGCTTAAGTCATCCTCCTCCTTCATGGTCTTGAGTAGCTAGGACTACAGGTGTGCACCAGCTTACCCAGCTAATTTTTCTTTTTATAAAATAGAGATGGGGTCTCACTATGTTGTTCAGGATGGTCTTGAACTCCTGACCTCAAACAGTCCTCCCACCTCAGCCTCCCAAAGTGCTAGGATTACAGGTGTGAGCCACTGTGCCTGGCTATTGTAATAACTTTTAAAGATAACTGTTGATATTCTCATTTGGTAGGGTATTAAAACTCAAGACGTGGTAGTTTTTTATCTATAGATTTCTTGTAGTTTCTGTGTACTTGTGAGAGAATGAGAATGAAAAAGGCCCCCAAAAAATCTTACTATTATTATGAAGACAGTTTTGACCTCATAGGCCCCCAGATAGGGTCCACAGCACACTTTGAGAACCACTGTTTCAGCCACTGATACTATTCCCTTTACCAGTGACTTAGGATGGACACGTGACCCATCCTTAGGAGACACGAAGGGAATTCTTTAACCTACTTGAAAATGTTTGCTCAAACATAAAAAGGTCCCACAGGAAGACAGAGCCATACTACTTCTGCTTGTTAATGTCATGTTTTTGTGTGCATCTTGGCTTTGCAAGGGGAGCTGCAGAACTGACCACATTTGAATTATCTTGACTCAGGACTTACAGGTTTGTGCAACTAATTTTACTTACGGAAGGGAGAAGGGAGGAAGAAGGGAAGGAAGGAAAGAAGAAAGGAAGAAGAAAAGAAGGACCTTTTGGTGACTATCCTTCCGGAGTTTTTCGTAAATGTTTATCCATCTAGGTTGATAATCACCTCTGTGTCCCTAACACTTAGCTCAGCATAAAGCCTGGTGCATCTCAGCAATTTGTAGATATTCTTTGAAGGAATGAATAAATGAATGTGGTGTTTATTGACTGACAACAGTTTCCTCTTATTCTGTTCTTTGTGAGCATGAAGAAAAGCAGGTCACTCTAAGAATGACAGGTTCCCTGGGTGCTATGAGACATATCTAAATGGTTATCTGCAAAGAAGGATATATTCTCTATTTCGATATAGTGAACACTGCTCTCACCCTTTCTCCTAGCATTTTGTATCCCAAAGGAAATCAGGCATTTGCCTAACATAACCTAAAAATGGTGGCACTTTATGCTTGTATAGTGATTTATAGTTTACAGAGTGCTTTCTTGATGATCTCACTTAGTCCTCGAATATCAAGCTGTGATACATAGCTATTATTATCCTTTGAAAGATGAGGAGATGGGAGACATGTGAGGTTATATGAGTGGTTCAACATCACATAACTAGTAGGCAGTAGAACCAGGACTAGAAATGCAAGGTGGTGTTCTTGGGGTTGAGCCCCAGGAAACTCTGTCAAGGGCCTTGGCATCCAGGGTATTTGCCTGACCACCCTGGGGCAGGAAAGGGAAGGTATGTATGTGTGGGACTGGCCTTTCTCCTCTGTCCCAAGAGAGTGGCCCTGTGATACACCTCAGTTTGAATGGCACTAAAATGACAAAGCCCTTGTTCTGAATGACTTCACTTGGAGGTGATGTCTTCTGCTAGACTGACTGTGACATTAAAAATGCATGAGACAAGGGACATTTCCCACCCTTAGCTCAATGAGAACTGGCAAGTGTCAAATTTGAAATTTCTCACTGCAACTCTGCTGACCTGAGTGAGACTCAAAGACCTCAGTCTGGAAACAGTCTAGAATTGAATGTTGGCAACTGACATGAGGAAAGAAAGAACATAAAATGCCTGAGCGTGGCAGCAGCAAAGGGACTCAGGTCTTTACATACAGTGTGGGCAAGTAGAAAATAATCCCAGCAGGTCTAAGACCTGCCTTCTCATCTTGACTCTGTGCTATCGTTCAAATGTGGACCCTTCAAAATTCAGGTGCTGCCAATGTGATAGTATTAGGAGGTGGGGCCTGTAAGAGGTGATTAGGGCATGAGGGCTCCTCCTTCCTTAATCGGATTAAGGTCCTTATAAAAGAAGCCTTCAGGCAGCTTTCAGTTAGCTTGCTCTTCTGCAGCAAGAAGGCCCTCATCAGACCAAATCCTAGCTCTTTGATCTTGGACTTCCCGGCCTCCAGAACCGTGAGAAATAAATTTCTGTTCTTTGTAAGTTACCCAGTCTCAGGTATTTTGTTGTAGTAGCACAAATGGACTAAGACACTCTGCCCCTGTATTGTTGTGTGACTCTGAGCAGATGCCTTACTTTTAAAAAGAAGGGAAGAATTAGATGGTCTCAAGGAAGATGACATCTGAAAGCACAAGGAACATCTCTATATAGGCTTATGTCCATTTTCTTAGAAAAAGTATTTTTGTAAAAACAAGGAGAAAATACATTTACCCATACAGCAAAACTGAATTGTGGGATATATATGCACACACTTATACCTATATATATATGCATGTGTATATATACACAAAAAGTTTACAATCTCACAGATGAAATACATAGATGTTGAAAAATGTAGTCCATATTTGCTGCCTTTGTTCTTACCTAAGCCCTGGGTTATTTGTCTATCTCCCCCACGTGGTGCTCAGCATCCTGCCTGGTGCTTCTTCTACACATATGCATGTTTTTGAGTGAATGAATCCAAATGAGAAGAGTGCCCAGGCCTTATCTCTTTTATGATGGCCTAAAGTCATGGAAAGAAATTTGGGGGCCAGCACACCTGGTGTAGTCCCAGTTCCCTTTTTTACCAGCTGTGTGACCTGGGGCAGGATCCCTGGTACTTCATCTGTAAAATGGGATTATTGTGAGGAATGAAGGTAATAGGAGTGGGTTCCCTAGAGCAGTCCTGCATAGCAGGTGCTCAACGCTGCTGTCTGTCACATGGGGCAGTATATCAGAGAGATAGGACAAGAGAGAAAAATGTACTTATTTCATCTTAGGGTGACCAGGGCAGGATTCCTGGGGAGGAGTATTTTTTTTTTTTTTTTTTGTAGAGATGAAGTCTCCCTTAGTTGTCCAGCCTGGTCTCAAACCCCTAGCCTCAAGTAATCCTCTTCCCAAAGTGCTGGGATTACAAGTGTGGGCCACTACACCCAGCCCAGGAGGAATATTTAAATAGGGCCTAGAAAGAGGGTTCCCAGATTTGGCAGGTAGCGATGGGAAAAGGGAATGGTGAAGTAAGTGAAGGAGAACAAAGACAAAGGGGCCGGGAAGTGCAAAGAATGTTGAGGCGCTGGAAAGTAGCAAGGTTTATCTGAAAGAAGATGTAGCTGAAAAGATAAATTGGGGCCAGGTTTATACCTGTGACCGGCAGGGCATTTGGACTTTATCCTGTGAAAAATGGGAAGTCACTGGAGGTTTTGAGCAGAGGAGTGACGGATTTCAGAAGCTACATTTCTTTCTTTCTTTTATTTTTTTAAATAGAGATGGGGTCTTGCTATGTTGCCCAGGCTGGTCTTGAACTAAAGGCCTAAAGTAATCCTTCCCCACTGGCCTCCCAAAGTGTTGGAATTACAGGTGTCAGCCACCAGAGCCAGCCAAGAAGCTACCAGGCAAGTTGTGGAGAAAGTCGCCAGCAACTACAACTCTGAAAAGATGGGTACACGTTTCGGAGATGGACTTTGAAGCAGGCGTCGTTGCAATCATTCTGAACAGATGCTATGACGCAAGCAGCTCACGTGCTCTGTAATGCTGACTCCATGATAAAGGTCTTAGAGGAGAGAGATTGGAGTCATCGTGGGTAAGGCTAGAGGAGGACAAGATGATTTAGGATAGATTTTGAGAGGAGGGAAACTCATGTAGGGATTTATGGCTCTCACAACGGTGGAGTTTAATGGATTAGTCATGTCAGATCTAGAATGTGGACCTACAGCTGGAGTCCTCAGGGGACCAGGGTGACAAGGAAACTTTATTTTAGCCCAAAAGCAGCAGTTCTTTAACTCTGAGTAACACTGATGTCACATAACGATCTCTGAGCCCTGGCAAGGAAAGATGAGAAGGAAAAGGAAAATGAAGAAATAGGGAAAGAGGGAGGAAAGGTAGAACAAAGAAGATGCTGGAGATAAGAAAAAACGTGAGGCAGACCACAGCGAGAGGCGCATGTGCTCACAGTGGCCGCGAACTGCCCAAGGCGCCTGCCCGGGCCTCCCCAGCCATTTCAGCTGGCCGAGAGGAGACCAGGGCGCTGGAATAGGACTCCAGTCAGTTTCATTTTTTTGACTGTAAACAATTCAAATGGAAAAATGTTGGATGAGACTCTGCTGGCTCAGTCTGGATGGAGGAGGTCTATTCATCAATCTTTGAGTTTTTCACTTCTGGGGATTGTCACCCATGTCAGATCCATCTGGACATTTCAGTGTTTTTTTTGTTTTTTTTTTTTCCAAATGCTTTTGCCAGGAAGAATATTTAACACATTTAGATGTAAGAAACTAGGACACAGAGGGAAGTCACTGGATGTTAGTACCAGTTTCTCCTTTTTCATAAAGTCTAAGTGTTCTTATGGGATTATTAGGTCCATTGAATTAATTTCCTTTGAATGGATTCATTTATTTATTCAACTACCAGTTTACAATGGCTTGGTATATACCAGGCATTGTACAAGCTACTGTTGGGTTTCTAACAGGACCACCTATGCCATAGAGATGAAATCACACAACGGGTGAAAGAACAACAGGGAAGATATTGCAAGACATTCCCCTAGTCATGTGTCTGATAAAAAACACAACAAAAAAACAAGCTCACCATCATGAGTTCCTCCTTACAGCGCTTCACCACTCTGCCTTGTCCTGTTTTCTTTTTTTTTTCTTTTTTTTTTTATTTCGGCATATTATGGGGGTACAGATTTTAAGGTTTCAATAAATGCCCATTTCCCCCCCTCCCCCCAAAAGTCTGAGTCTCCATCATGACCATCCCCTAGATGGTGCACATCTCACTCATTATGTATGTATATACCCGCCCCCCTCCCCTGTTTTCTACTTGTATCACTGATATCCTCTGTGCTTAAACATACTTCTGCTTGCAAGTGATTTCTAGGCTAAATAATCCCATTTTATTACAGTAGGCAAACTTAAATCATGATTTTTTTTGTTTGTTTCACTCCACTTTCCAACTGCTGTAAACTGAATGTTTGTGTCCCCTCAAAATTCACATGTTGAAATCCTAACCCCCTGTGTGATGGCATTAGGAGGTGAGGGCTTTGGGAAAGTAACTGGTTTTGAGGCTAGTGCCCTCATGATGGGACTAGTGCCCTTAAAAGAAGAGACACCAGTCTTTCTGTTGTGCAAAGAGACAAAAAGAAGACAGCTGTCTGCTAGCTACAAAGAGTGACCTTATCAGATGCCAAATCTGCCAACACGTTGATCTTGGACTTCCCAGCCTCCAGAACTGCGAAAAATAAATTTCTGTTGTTTAAGCCACCTGGGCTAAGGTATTGTGTTACAGTGACTGAGCTGACTAGGACACTATCTTTACAACTCTCTCATTTATAATAGTAGCTAGTTACAAAGTCCTTCCTGGGGGTCAGGCCTTTTACTTTTATTATCTTTAGGCCTCACAACAACCTCTTACAAGAAATTGAAACTCAGCGGGTTTCATTTCTTGCCTGGAACACATGGATAAAAAGCAGCAGAGTCAGGCTTTGACCCTGCAGTCCGTCCGGCTTCCACGAAGGGGACTCCTTCCCTGCACACTGCGTCTCCCGGCCCCCTAACTGTGAATTATTTTCCTCTCTGCCCTTGCCCTTGCCACGGAACCAGAGAATTTCAATCAGGAGATTGTGCCCCTTGGTTCCTTCTCTATTAATAAATGTTTGATTGATTCTAAATGAGCTGTCACTATGCCTTGGAGTGAGAATTACAAGCAGCTCCCTGAGCAGATTGTAAAGTGACAGCCTCATGACCCAAGCTGTTACTGTGACAACAGCTGAGGAGGAAGAGTATTTAATTATGGAGATGGGAGGAAGGGGACCAGCAGGTCTGGAGGGAAGGGTGGGGTGTTCCTGCCCTCATCCACTCTTCAGCGTGGAGAAGGCGGTCTTTGTTCCATCTCTTCACATCCTTTGGATTTTTAATATAAAATCTTAAGTCAAAACTCCTTATTACATGACAAACTGCACTAGTTTTGTTTCCCTAGTTCTCTTGGGCAACAGGAGTGATAAAGTGTGAACTCCTATCACCTTTGAAATCGGTGCCTGAGGAAGTTGGCTCAGATGTGTACACATAAAGCGTTAAATAGTTTTTTTTTTTTTCCTAATGATTATCTTGAGGTGGCTTTCCTGAATTTCTGAGACTCCCTGACTACTGCACCCTGCCTGTGTGGGAATAGTCCTGACGTACCACAGTAATTACCTGGGTCGCCCTCACGGGATTCTGCAAGTGGCCCTTTTATTTACCAACGATGAGGCCTTGGTCAAACCATTTAAACCGCTTTAAGCTTTGCTTATGTCACCTGCAAAATGACGAGGATAGTGCCATCTACCCACTAGGGTTCTGGGAAATGTGATGTTGGGCCGCCGCCGGCCGGGGCCCCTCTGTGTGGACTCGCGGAGGGCGCCCCCTCCCGGCGGGTGTGGCCCGAGGCGCACGGGCGGACGCGGGGAGTCGCGACAGGGCGCCCTTCGCACGCACAGGCGGTCGCAGCCGGCGGAGGGAGGCCGAGAGGACCCGCGGGCTGGCCGTCAGCCCCAGTCACCCCGGCTGGGCGCCGCCAACGGCCCCGCCTCCCATGGCCGCACGCAGCAAACCTGTCCGACGCTCTGCACGTTTTCATCAGCTAGGATTTGTTAACTGCTGTGAGTATTGTTTACCTCGTGTTCACCAATGACGGAAGAAACAGGTGAGAGACTAAAAGGAACCAAGGCTTCCCGCCATCACCATGAAGGAACCTTGTGACCTCGCCTGTTTCATTGAGTTTCTGAGAAGATCTCGGCGGTGGATGCCGCGAGCCTCCAGGCTGGATTGGGAATGCCAGTGAGGAGAAGGTGGTATTGGTACCGGTGGCCGAGGGCCGGGAAACATCACCCCGGAGGCGGTGTTTCCAAGTGTTCCAGGTCTGCTCGGAGGAGCAAATGTGCATGGAAGAGTTTGAGATCTATAGTCAGAAAAGCCGGATTCCAGCCCTGATACTCCGCATGTTCATCCTGCAATCATGAGCTAGGTTTTGTGTGTATGTGTGTGTGTGTGTGTGTGTGTTGTGTTGTGTTGTTTCTTTTTGAGACAGAGTCTTGCTCTGTTGCCTGGGAAAATGCTCACAGCACCCTCAAACTCCTGGCCTCAAGAGATCCTTCTGCCTCAGCCTTCCAAGTAGCTGGGAGGTGCATGCCATGACCTACTGGCTAATTTTTCTATTTTTAGTAAAGATGGGGTCTTGCTCTTGCTCAGGCTGGTCTGGAACTCTTGAGCTCGAGTGATCTTCCCGCCTTGGCCTCCCAGAGTGCTAGGATTGCATAAGTGAGCCACTGTACCTGGCCATGAGCCAGGTCTTTGCCTCAGTTTCTTCATTCATTTATTTATTTATTTTTGGATTTTTAAGACTCTTTAATATCTGGTGTTTCCTTTTAGAAAATATTATTTTACACTACTTATTACTACCTCTCTGTTTTATTTTTTTTCCTTTTATTTCATTATATTATGGAGATATGAATATTGTTAGGGTTACATATATTGTCCCTGCCACCCCTCCTCTCCTTCCCCCTCCCCTCCCAGAGCTTCAAGCGTGTCCAACCCCCAGGTGTGTGTGTACCCTTCCCCTCCTACCCCCTCCCACCTGCCCACCACCAGATAAAAGTTTTTTGGTTTTTTTGGACATTTTGGTTACATTGTATATCATTGCTTCTTCCTATGAAGGGTTAGAAGTATTCCCTTCCCCCACACACAATGCTCGCCACATCCCTAGGATGTGGGGCTCCCCCACCCCCAATCCCTGGTGAATACTACCACCAATTGAGCTGCATAGTTTTAATCCGTCAGTACCAATTTGATGGCGAGTAGATGTGCAGCCCATTTTCCTGATCTTATGTCCCCTCACTTAGGATTACGGGCTTAAACTTAATCCAGGATAGCATAAACGGTGCTAGCTCACTGTTGTTTCTTAGAATTGAGTAATATTCCATTGTGAGCATATACCAAATTTTAATTATCCACTCCTGAATTGACGGGCACTTGGGTTGTTTCCATGAGCTTCCAATAGTGAATTGTGCTGCCAGTTTTTCATTTTAAAAATTTGAGTTGCAGTCACTTTTCTACGTATGTTACAGGGCTTTGAGGATCAAATAAGGTAATTTATGAAAAAGTATTGTGAGTTCTGCAAGGCACGATGTATATGGAAATTGTCATTTCTCTTGGCAATGTGCTTGTTAGGTTTGCTGAGACAAAGAGGCAAGGTATTGGATTGTGAGCATCGTAGGGGCGAGGGTGTAAGCTTCATCTCTTCTTTCCAAGTTTAACATCCATAACCTTTTGTTGGGATGTGGGTCTGACAGGCTGCCAAGCGCCCTTGAGCACTCACCTGCTGGACCTACTGGAAAGGCAGAGTCAGGGTCCACATTGGGGTTGCCTCCCCCAGCCTTGCAGCTAAACTTGAGTAAGACGGTGCATTCTGGAACATTCTCTGCTGCTGGCCAGTGGAGACTATCTTTGCATTTCTTACTCTACCAAACAGATTCATACTTGTTGAAACCTATGACTAATTTATCATATCCAACATCTAGATTTGATGTGAATTCCCAAAACAACCTTAGGGGAAACCTCACCTGAACTCTCAAACCTTTTTCCCAGTTCTCCACCCTAATCCACCCATGTACTCACAAAGCTGAACCATCACCACAAACCCCTGCAGGAAAAATAACAATTGAATTACAGAGAAAGTGAATTAATAGTTCATTTTCATAAGTACTGGTTGTGTCCAGCACTAAGAATCTATGACTTCAGCTTTTTTTCCTGAAGTGCTCCTAAAATGCATGACTGGGCACAGTTCCACCGGGAAACTAAATAAATTAGGAAAACAGAGCTGCCTGTGAGATGCCGAGAATTTAGAATTCAAGATAGCATCAACTTTGATTTGTCCTTCTTTTTCTTAATGGATGTCCTGTTTAGTTTTCACAAATTTGTGAAACACATATTTGTGGTTGAACCTATCAGTTTTTCCTGTAAAGCAGGAAAAGTAAAAGTTTTTTTTTGTTTGTTTTGTTTTTTTTAAATTAGGGGAAAACTAAAGCTTAGAGAAGTTAAGCAATGTGTTTAAGGTCTCAAAGGACACAAGACTCAAATATGCTTATCAATGAAATGTGTGGGCCAGTGGGTGAGTCAGAAGACAGCAAAGGCATAACTTTCTTTCCTTCTCTTCCATCTGCCGGAACCAGTGAATGGGCTGATTATGCCGTCTAGTGTTAAGAAAAGACAAGTTATTCTAAGACCTGGATCTGGCATTCTCTCATGACGTGAAATGAGCTCCTGGGAAGCGCAATTGTGATCAGAAATGCTGATTTAAACTTTCGCTTAGGAAAAAGAGAAATATTAACCATCTTTCTTAGCCCCAAAAGACACTCTCTGATAAAATAGGAGAATTGAATGGAACCCTCACATAGAACATTCAGGTGTGTATGGAAATGTGATGCTCTTTTATTAAATAACAGTCTAGAAATGGAAAACAATGAAATGGGGTGGCAAGAGTTTAAGTAGGAGGGAAACTGGAAGAAACCCTTGGAAACAAGCAGCCTGATCTACTTGGTGGCCTGTGATTCCTGCCTCTTTTCTGCATGTTAGTTTTCTCTTTTCTTTTGAACTTCATGGTATGGACTACACACAGTGTGCTGAGCCAGCTCCAGCCCCACCCAGAGCAAGCTTTAGCAGGAGCTGGGGCAGCTCACAGAGGCCCCCCATTGAGCCCCACCTGGCTCTGGCCACTCCAGTCCCACATGTTCCTGCAGAAGACACTTGTGCTCGCACAGGGGCTGAGCCTGGTCCACCACCAGAACTATCTTATAGAAAAAACTGCCTGGTTGGGGAAGGTTTGGGGTATTCAGTAACTAAAATCCTTTGCATTGGTTTCTAGACCAGTGGTTCTCAACTGGGGTCAATTTTGTTCCCTAGAGGACATTTGTCAATGTCTGGAGTCATTTTTGATTGTCACAATTAGGGATGCTATTGGCATCTAGTAGGGAGAGGCCTTGGGTGCTGCAAAACATCCTACCTTGCACAGAACAGTCCCCCACAACAAGAAAGATCTGGCCCCAAATGCCTAGCTTGAGAAACCCTGTCCTGAACCCATTGAAGAATCCTACATTCTTTTCTAAAGCAAGCATAGTGTATAAGGATCCCAGTGCAGTTCGTACCACACTGTTTTTAGCCTTATAAAAGAGGACCTGCCAACCTCGATTATGATAATGCTGATGTCTAATAACCAACCACAGAGCCTCAGTGACATACAGAATAAACTCTTACTCATAAGTCTAGAGTCAGCTGGGCAGTTTGCTACTCTGGGCCAGGCTTTGCTGCCCTTGCCTGAGCTCACTCAGGTCTCTGCAGTCAACTGGAAGTTTGGTCTGGGACGTGGCTGCCCTGCATGGGTTTACTCTTACGTCTGTTGGTAGGTGGGCTGTTAGCTGGCATGACAAGGGTGATTGGACTGTCATCATCCAGAAATCTACCATAGCCTTCTTCTCCAATGCCAGTTTGCACTTACGCTTCAAAAGTCACTCAACCACCACCTCTCCCAGGAAGCTTTGTCTGACCTTCTGTGTCCTCCTGTTGGATCTCAGGCTGGTGTCTCTCGCAGCGTTCTTCACCCTGTGCCACAATCACCGCACAACTGTTGGTGTCTTGCCCCAGACCCCAAGTCACCCTGAGGGCAGGCACCATAAAAAAAAAGAACGAATATGTAGTTTGCTTTCTCCGTGTGTGTCCTGAATATTTTGTAAACCTGGCTGTAGAGCCTGGAGTTAGAGCTTGGCTTCTGGAGCGGGAATGCCTCCTTTCAGATCCTGCCTTTGCCTCTTACTAGGTCAAGCCGAGCAAGTGAATTCCTGTCTCTGTTTCTCTGTGCAATGGGGAGAGCAATAGGACGTGATCCAGAGGCTGGTGAGGGCAAAACGAGGTAATGCAGGAAAAGTGCTTGGAAGAGTGACCGGCACATAGCAATCCTGTAATGGCAGCTTTTGTTATTACGGGCTCCTCTTTCACCATTTCAATCTGGCACCTAGTGTGTAGTGAACTGTGACTTCATTCATTAATTTATTCATTTAACAAGTATCTGCAGAGCCCTTATGTATTCAAGAGACATTGTACTCCTTGCTTCTCCTAACATGGTAAGAGAACCACACATGGCACTGGCCAGTGGACTCCTCGGCAGTTGAATTTGTTTTGCTTCTGTGGCTGGTTCTGCTTTCCCTTCCGTCATTAGAACAGATTTATTTCCTTCTCCAGAGGTGACGCCACCAGGGAGTCACCACGCTCCCAGGCGAACGCGTCCTATACATCTTTTTTTCCCACACCTGACTCATCAAGAGGTGTTACCCGGCTCTTGGATTCCTATAGATCACAGAGATAATGACAAGAACCGTGTGGGAAGGAGTTTTTAGCGAGCTCAAGAGCTGAATTGGGTGTTTCTGTAACATTTCGGGAACTGTTAAAATAAGACACTTGTACAATTTCAGACAGATTTTTAAATGGCAGCATAAAACAGCTGCTTCTGCCGGAGACTGGTTTTTGTGGGTTTTATAACCAGGAAAAATGAGAAGATGGCTCATGAATAATACACTGACTCAGTTCTGTGAGTCGCAACGCCCCTCACAGTGTGACTATGTCTACCGCTTTTAGTATCTTGCACAGTGACTGGATGTCTCTCGCTCGGTGGGGCTCAGCAGAAACGGAATCCGGCAGGAGAATGGCGTCACCAGCTTCTCCCGGGTCCCGGCTGTGACCTCAGATGACTTGGTTGGCCTTGACATTGTTCTCCTTCCTAGAGGTTTCAGATTAGAACTGGACACTTCTGCAACACTCAGAAGCTTCCAGGTGTCTGGTGGGAGCTGGATTGCCAAGCTAGAAAGTGAGGCAGACCCAGTCTGAACTACAGTTGGAGCTGCATTTTGATGGGTCATCTCAGGAAGTTTCCTGTGCCATTACCGCCACTAAACACCTGTGTTCATGCTAATATTTTTAGTCTCTAAAACACTTTTGTGTTACACAGAAGAAATATAATATAGCACTGATGATACTAGTTTTGAAAGTGTATTTAAACACTTCCATATGAGTTTGTCTTGCTTTCAAAGTAGGTATTTAGCTTTCTGAGTGAAAGGGCCCATGTCTTAAATTTATCTTGTTTCCTCCATAATTCCTGGCACCAACCTGGACACATAGCACTTGATTCCTATCAGCTGTCACAAACTGGGAGCTCACAAATTTGTCTGGTTCGGCTATTTTGTTTTGCACCGGTGCAAAGTTATAAGAGGCAGTGGAATTAGGTAGGTATTATCTTGGATCATAATGTAAGCAGCCTGGCATGGGGTGTTATTTCTGCATGTGCATGTGGCCTTCCCTAGGGATTTGGGTGCCTGCCAATGCTCAAAGCTCATTTGCTTGGAGTTTTCTTTCCGTAACTCATTTTCTAAGTCAGGGGTCCTCAAACTTTTTAAACAGGGGGCCAGTTCACTGTCCCTCAGACTGTTGGAGGGCCATTGGAGCGTGTGGTACACATTCCACACATGCGCACTGTGGGCCCAGGATGAGTCGGCTGCTAACCAGGACAGGCAGTGGTGGCAAAAACACCCGGCGGGCTAGATAAATGTCCTTGGTGGGCCATAGTTTGAGGACGCCTGCTCTAAGTCTTGCCCTTAATTCAAGGTGCAGTTCTAGTTCTATCATCTCTGTGAAGATTTCCCAACATGGTTCTTACAGAGTCTCCCCTCCTCTGAGCACAAAGGGCATCGACTCTCATTTGGGCAGCTGGCACATATATCCTGGCATTTTTGCTCTGCAGGTATTTGTTCTCTTTGCCGATGAAGTTGTAGACCCCCTGCTTTTTGCTTTTTCTTTTTTTTAAGCCTACAGCACCCAGTCTTCCCAGGCAGTCTCCCATCCAAGTACTAACCAGGCCTGACTTGTAGATCCTTTTCTGAGCAGGCCCTGAGTAACACTGCTTTGTAGCCCCACTGGTGACCTGTGCAGAATAGGTGCTAAAAATGCATTTATAGGCAAGTCATTGACGTTCTAAAAGATGGATATTTATCACGGACACTTTCCTGAGAGGACTAAACCAATCTTATGGCCACATTGCTATTGCCCAAATCTCCATGTAGCATTTGGTAACAACTGTGGATGTCTTTTTGTTCTTTACCCTTTGTAATCATCACTACAGATAGCACAAGCCTCCAAGACCTCTGCAAACCTTGCCTCTTTCCCTGTATCCTTTCCAAAAGACTCCATTTGTTTGTTAAGCATCTGCCTGCGTTTTCTTGAGCTAGCTAACTCATTTTCCTGAGTTAGTTCACTTGCAGGAGACAGAGTGCAGCAAGTGCGGCATTTGACACATCCAGTAGTACCATCTTCCTTAATGGATAATTATTCCACACCTACTCTGTGCATCCTACTAAGTAACACCACTGGCAATTCATGATTCCTGATCTAAGGAGCTTCCGGTCTAGTGGGAGAAATACTACACACACACACACACACACACACACACACACACACACGAAGTACATAAATAATTCAAGACATCATGTATAGTACTTAAATGTCAGTAAGTGCTACAAATTCCAAGGAGGGAGATGTCTCTAAAGAGCAGGAGGAGGTTTGGGGAGGAGGCAGAGCTATTCTGGGCCTCGAGCACGGGCAGACTTTGTGGAGGTGAAATGGAGCAGGGAAGCTGCGCCAGGCGCGGGGACGCTATGGGGTGGGAAGTCTTGAAACTTCCGAGTCACAGAGGATCTGACACTGTCGTGTCCATGGACAACATGTGAAAATATCTGGTGTTCTGTCTGCTGCACAATAGGTGGTCAATAATTGCTTGTTTGCTTCGTAGGAACTGTCAAAAGCGATCAGAACCTGGGATAGGGTAGACTAATTGGGATTGACAGGCACCGAGGGGACATGAGGACGTGAGGTGGGAGCTTGATCGTCTGGATAAGGGTTTGGGCTGGAAGCAGTAGGCTGGGTGCGGAGGGCAGCACTGAGGGTGTTTCAGCATATTTGGAAGCTCCTAATTTGGAAAGTACACATGCTGAGGCACCGGAAGGAGTGGGTAGCAGAAGAGGGCCGAGTCTTGGCGCCACTCATTACACTCAGGCCGGTGAGGTTTGCCTGCAACGACTGGAGAAACACTTATGTCAAAGGAAGACTTCTAAATAAGAAAACCCTGAAATATAAAAATACTGAAATTTCAATCTAAAATGATCTAAATCAGGAATACGAAATTTAAAATACTGAAGATTCCTGCGAACCTTTTCCCTCCACCCACTGTTCAGAGTCAGCAGTTCTGAGCAATTCCTCTGCCCTGAACCATTCCGCTATTTTGTATGCCAGAAACCCGGCATGATAGGGATGCTCCGAATTTGCCAAGTTGGAAATCAATTCTAGGCAAAAGCACTGATTACCAGCTGAGGTTTTGTCTGGCTCATCAGCTCTTAAATAAATCATGCATTTTCTATAGGCAGCTGTTGTTCTGGGGGGTTGGTGAGAGGTGTTCGGAGGTGGGACATGCCAATGCACTTTGTCATGGTGCTCTGTTGTTATTATGAGTCAGACTTAATAAAACATAATCATTTTCCTGAACAGAACCGAGTGAATAATAAGTGATTTTGGTGAAGGAGTGGTGTAGGTGGTGGTGAGGGAAAGGAAGGAGAGAAGCATTTTACAAACGATATGCATTCTGCTATTTTATTGTTATCCATCCTAAACAATATCCCAAAATTATGTTTATAGATCAGAGGCAAGTAACTGTCTTACTTTACCTTTGTCCAGAAGAAGGCAGCCCATTGGCCCAAACTGCATGATAGATCAAAAGACAGAATAAGAGAGATGCACCTCATAATCAAAAGGCATGTTTAAGTTGAGGTCTGTATTGGAAAACTGCTCATTAGTCTGAAGAGTCTAGCAGAGTCCTAAGAAGACTTTTCACACACACAGTTGGGTAAGCTGTTTCAGGTAATTCTACTGCCAAGAAGCTCCCATGATTCCCAGCTTGGTCCCCAATGTAGAAGGCCCAGTCTTCCTAACCTAAGGAATAAATATCAGTACACTGAAAGGCTGCCTACCCTGTTGAGATATTGTCATGCGAAACTTAACATTTACTTTGGAAGGACCAGAGAAATTACCCTATGAAAGAACAACAGATGCATCCACGTGGAAAGTCTACCAGTGTCTCAACTCTTGACTGTATTTGACGTCACTCCAAGAGATTCTGACATGACTCTGTGCATTCAGGTTTATCTTGTATGGACTCAAGTGTGGATTATTGTAAACAAGACTTGATATCTTTAATTAAAGCCATAGCCACTGTCAGATGGATTTATTGAGTGCCTATTGTGTACCCCTGCCTATATTGAGTACCAAAGATATACAGACAAGTAGTACACACTTCTACTATTCAGGAATTGTGACAAGCCATGAGATAGACACATTGAAGTACATACTGTGTCAAGGTAGCATGTGTTCCACAATAAATGGTTGGTACGGTCAGGGCATGGGCTTCTAAGTAGGAAGGTTCGTAGTGTGCTCAGGGGCAGTGTGACTAGAGTTGAAAGCTTACATACACAGAGGACCCAAAGCGGGTAACTTTGGCAAAGTGGTTTGCAGGCAAAGTGGTTTGCAGCTGACTTGCAGAGGACATTGATAGCCAGTATAACTTCAGCTCTGCAGGTAGCTAAATCCACAGACTTTGAGCTTGGGCACCTCGTGTGCTTTGGTTTAGGAAAGTAAACCTGGTGGTACTGTGTTGGGTGAATCCGAGTTAGGGGCAATAGAGCCGTTAGGAGAGTTGGAATAGTTTAGACAGCAGCTGGTCCTCAATAAGCCAGGGTGGGAGTAGAAAGAAACTCGTGAGAGGGACTATGAAGAAAGAAGTGGTTCTTGGTGCCAGACTTCCTTCCCGTTGGATCATGGTTACCATAAGTATTAGTATGTCCATCTTACTACTGTGACTAAATTGCAAGTTTCTTTTTTTTTTTTTTTTTTTTTTTTGAGACAGAGTCTCACTTTGTTGCCCAGGCTAGAGTGAGTGCCGTGGCATCAGCCTAGCTCACAGCAACCTCAATCTCCTGGCTCAAGTGATCCTCCTGCCTCAGCCTCCCAAGTAGCTGGGACTACAGGCATGCACCACCATGCCCGGCTGATTTTTTGTATATATATTTTTTAGTTGGTCAATTAATTTCTTTCTATTTTTAGTAGAGACGGGGTCTTGCTCAGGCTGGTTTCGAACTCCTGACTTCGAGCAATCCACCTGCCTCGGCCTCCCAGAGTGCTAGGATTACAGGTGTGAGCCACCATGCCCGGCCTAGATTGCAAGTTTCTTTAAACTGATGCCTTGTTTGCACAAAGGAGGCTCTATTGGTTGAATTAATATGTTGAAATTAGATTTTTTTTTCATGCTAGTGCTGGTGATTAAAATCTATGTAATTGTTCTCAAAGACATACCCACTATGGGTCTGTTTTGGATATCAAGACTATTTTACGCAAAAGGTCTCTTTCCTCACAATGCGTCACTTTGACTAGAAACTTCCCCTGCCCACACATAAATACAGGCACAACACCAAAAAAACCCTCAGAATCAGAAATACTTACTGTTTGACTAATAAACAGAAAGGGAATGCTTAAGGACGTGCTTGCATTTTGAGGCAGAAACTTAAAAGCTGTGAGGGGTGTTAATCAGTTTTTCAGGCATTTAAGCATTTCATCACATTTGTTTTTCCAGTTTTTGGATTCATCATTTTAAAAAGCCTCCAGCCTGGGGATTTCTGATCTGTAAAAAACCTTTTAACAAACATCCCTAACACCCTTTTATATGAATACCTCTTCTCAGAATGCAAAAATAGAAACTACTTGCTATTCTAAATTCTAAATAACATATAGTGCTCTGTTCTGTGAGGCAGTTACGACCTCTCATAGTTTCTTCCCCTGAAATGCCAGCTGAGCTCTTGGCTTAGCCTGGCCCTCTCTTCCAAGAGCTACAGATTTCATGGGCCACCTGGGCCACCAGGGCCACCTGGCATCCACCTCTGATACTGGTTGTGACTCTGAAGCTTCCCTACACTGCTGGCTTTTCCACTGTTGTTTAGAAACAGCTTATGCTTGCACTTTGTTGTTTATTTCAGTTCATCTGCTTTCCGTATGAGTTGTAGAATATTCAGCATGGACTTCAAAGCAGGGTCAATTCCTGGACTGAGCACTTTGCTAGCTGGATGACCTTGGTCAAATAACCTCTGGGAGCCTTTGTCTTCACACTTGAAAATGGGAGCAACCATACCTAATTCCAGAAATGTGTGGGGATTAAGTAAGAGGAGACCATGCACAGAAAGCATCGGCATGTAGTAGAGTCAATAAACCTTCGTTTCCTCTTTTTGGTGGGTACGAGTTTCTGAGCGTACTAGTGCTCAAGAGTAATGTAGTTGATGGAGAGGCAAGTCTCTCAGTACTGTAGTGGTTCTCGCAGTGTGGTCCCTCAAGCGCAGCATCAGCATAACCTGAAACTTGTTAGAAATGTACATTCTCAGGCTCCACCAGAGTCCTCCTGCATCAGAAACTCCAGGGGAGGGGCCCTGCTGTCTGCGGTTTAACAACCCTCCAGGGGATTCTGATGTGCACTCAAGTCTGAGATCTGCGGGCTGACTCTAGATAAGTTCGGGTGTGTTTGTGGGCGTGGTGGGGAGTTAATCTAAAGGAAACAAAGGGCTGAGGAGTAACGGCAGAGTAATTACATTATGTAGTTTTGTGTCCAGTCACATTATTTGTTCTCTTTCCTTGTCAAGCTAAGTCTTTGGGACCAGGGGTTTAGGAGTAGAGTTTGATTCCTCTGATCTGTTGAGATTTGAAGGTTTGAAGTGATCCCGAATCCCAGCCTGTGATATTAATATCACAGCTCTGGTATTTGCAGATGGGCTTTGTCATTGGAGGCCTGTCTGCCTTTGGAGTGGGGCGGGAGGGACAAGATGTCATTAGGACCAGAAGGTATCCTCTGTTCAGATGTTTTTCTTATTTAGAGACATTGCTCCACCTTCCTTTTGGCTTTGAAACAAGACTTCATAATTTTTAATTTTTTTTTTTTTTGAGACAGGGTCACCCAGGCTAGAGTGCAATGGCACAATCATAGCTCACTGAAGCCTCTCTACCTCTGGGCTCAAGGGATCCTCCTGCCTTAGCCTACTGAGTAGCTGGGACTACAATCGCCACCATGCCCAGCTAATATTTAAGTTTTTTTTTTTTTTTACAGACGGAGTCCCACTGTGTTGCCTAGGCTGGTCTCAAATTCCTGGCCTCAAGCAATCCTTGTGCCTCAGCCTCCCAAAGTGCTGGGATTACAGGCGTGAGCCCCCGTACCTGGCCTTGAAATAAGATTTTGAGTTTTGTGTGGGGGGCAGGGAGCTCATCAAAGAACTGACACTAAATGCCATTGATCTTTATGAGCAGCTGCTTCTGAAAATGGGCATCCAGTTCTTTCAGTATTTTGATGTGCTTTGGGGTCAAAATTATAGCAAAACAGACACATAAACTAAGCAATGGCTAGAAATGTCAGTCTCTGAGGGTCTGCCTAATAGCTGCGTTCCAGGACCACAGCCACTCAAGCCGGGCAGAGCTCACAGTTGGTCAGATACCGCCCCCTTGTGGGCATCTGGCCTCACTGGCTCCTGTTGGGTGCATGGGAACCTGCAACTTAGCTCAAACTTCCTTGGGGTGGTTGGTGAAATTTCTGTGGCTTGCCTTTCTATTCTTCCTCCAGTCCTGAGCTTCTGTTGCCATTTGAGTTTCCATCAACCCCGTGCTGATTTTGGGAGATCTGAAGGTTTTACCAGATTTCCCCAGTTGCAGCTGTGTGGGTTCAGGATACAGGGCCTTGGGCACAACTGGTGAGATTCTGCACATACATAGGCCACACCCCATGATAACTTTTTTTTTAAGTTCAAAAATTATACAAATATTATGTTTGTTGTGGAAAAAAATTTAAAAATGATATTCATAATCTATCACTTACCAAATAAATATTCTGTTGTGTATGTGTATGAGTCTATATAAGCTTCCCACAATATTTCAACTTCCTACTTTTCTCTTTCCTGGTTCCACTTTCGTTCTACTCATTTATTCCAGGAACAAGAACACATAGAGAAGAGGGGAGGAGAAGGAGACCAGACAATGACAGAAAGCAGATATGCTTTATTCCCTGAATACATTCCCAGTGTCTCACTGGGGTTGGCTGTGGTCACGCTGAAATGAGACAACCACGGTGCCTCCTCAGTGCCACCTGACCCACGTAGCCCCTCTTCCTCCTCCTTTCTTCTCTTTGCCTATTTCCAATCCCATCCACAGGCTCAAATAGCCTCTCCCTTCTGCTTTTAACATCATTCTTTTTTTTTTTTTTTTTTTTTTGAGACAGAGTCTCACTCTGTTGCCCAGGCTCGAGTGAGTGCCGAGGTGTCAGCATAGCTCACAGCAACCTCAAACTCCTGGGCTCAAGCAATCCTCCTGCCTCAGCCTCCCGAGTAGCTGGGACTACAGGCATGTGCCACCATGCCCGGCTATTTTTTCTATATATATTAGTTGTCCAATTAATTTTCTTTCTATTTTTAGTAGAGACGGGGTGTCACTGTTGCTCAGGCTGGTTTCGAACTCCTGACCCTGAGCCATCCTCCCACCTCGACCTCCCAAAGAGCTAGGATTACAGGTGTGAGCCACCGCCCCCGGCCTTAACATCCTTCTTGATTTTCAGTGACAAAGAGGGAAAAAGACAGTGTCTTAGCATTATTATCTAGGCTAAGAATATGTATTTTTGGATCTTGGCTAGGAGCTTCTGACCCAGCCTTTCTTGGGCCTACTCATATTTTTTTTACTGATTAATAAAGGCTCCTACGTATTAGCGTTATTAACCATAGGCCTACTGTTATAATTTTTTTATTCCTTCACTCAACACTTTATTTGGCATTTTATTCCTTCCTTCAATAATCATTCAGCAATTGTGATGTGTTGTCAGGTGCTGTTCTGGATTTTGGAGATTCAGTGATTTATAAAAGGGTAGATGGGGTTTATGCTTTCATGGAGTTTAAGTGAAAAGAAAAGAGAAATATTAAAGCAAATAAACACTTTTAGATTTTGGCGAGTGCTTTGAAGCAAGCAAAGCAAGGTGATGAGGAGGTTGCTACTTTAGTTTCGGCTATGGGGAACCTGCTCCAAGTAGATGACATTTGATCTGGGAACTAAATAATGACAGGGAATGAGCAACGTGTTAACCTGGGGAAGAACCTTCTGGACAGAAGCAAAGCAAGTGTGAACACCCTGTGGTATTAGTAAGATTGCTGCACCTGAGGATCTAATTGAAGGCTGTTGAGGTCACAGCATAGAGAACAAGAGGGACAGAGGGAGGACATGGGGTTAGCAAGGTCGTGAGGCCATGGTGTAAATTCAGCTCTCCTCCTAGATGTGAGTGGAAACAACTGAAAGATTTTATGGGTCTAACATGGTCCATTTACATTATTCAAAGGGCATTTAATCTGCTCTCTGTCAAAGGGACTGTGTGGGAGCCAGAGGAGGCAGGACAGACAGACCAGGAAAGATTTCATGGCAGTCCAGGTATGATGCGATGATGGCTTAGACATGGGTGGGAGCAATTGGGGTGAGGAGAAGTCAATGAGCCCCGGACACACTTTGGAGGAAGAGCTCATGGAACTTGCAGCTGAACTGGATTTGGGGCAGAAAAGAAAAAGAAAACAAAACCAAAAAACCTACTTTGTGTTCAGATCTAAGCCAGGATTTTGAAAAATAATGAATCTGATCCTGTGGAACACTTGGATATCTTGTTCCAGTTTTCAGGAGCCTTTTTCTCCTGGTGACTCTATTCCTTTTTCTTTTTTGGGAGGGACAGAGTCTCACTCTGTTGCCCAAGCTAAAGTGCCGTGGCATCAGCCTACCTCACAGCAACCTCAAACTCCTGGGCTCAAGCGATCCTGCTGCCTCAGCCTCCAGAGTAGCTGGGACTACAGGCATGCACCACCATGCCTGGCTAATTTTTTCTATTTTTGGTAGAGATGGGGTCTCGCTCTTGCTCAGGCTGGTCTCAAACTCCTGAGCTCAAATGATCCACCCACCTCAGCCTCCCAGAGTGCTAGGATTACAGGCTTGAACCACCACTCCCGGCCTCTATTCCTTTTTTGATGCTGAGAAAAGAGACCAGTGAAGTCATGGCATTAGACAGCTGGCAGCAACACTTTCCCGTCACACATGGAGTGCTATCTATGAGTTAGAAATTCCAACTTTGATGGTTATCCCTTGTCTGACTTGCTTACGCCGTCCCATGTGGATTTATACTCACCCGGGCAGGATGACACATGTGAGGGTGCGTGAGCGTGTGGAAGCATGCATGTGTTGGGGCACACGTGTGAAAGAAAGAGTGACAAGATAGAGGGGACAGCAAGGTAGGCAGAGACTGAGATACAGAGCGGCAGGAGCAGAGCCAAGTGGGGAAGCTGGAAGCTGAGCAGTGAATGTAGACGGCCACATTTCCTCTGGTTCCTCACTTTGAGGTTGCAAAACCTGCTGCAGGAGAGACCTGGGGCATTCACGGTCATTTTCAGCAGCGTCTCTTTCATGTGGTGTTGGGTCCTTCTGCTTTCTCTGCACTCGAGGGAAATTGGGGCTTGTAGTTGAGATACTAATTGAAGCTTAGGGAGGATGCAGTGGCAAGTGGGATAAAAGGCTTTGGAGTTTTTATTTGGCGGAGTGATGGGTACAGAACTGTGTCCCCCATACAGATACATTCAGGTTCTAATTCCTGGTACCTATGAATGAGACCTTGTTTGGAAGTAGCGTCTTTGCAGATGTAATCGAGTTAACATGAGGTCATTAGGGTAGGCCCTCATCCAACATGCCTGGTGTCCTCATAGCAAGCGGGAAATTAGGACACAGACTCACAGAGAGAATGCCATGTGATGACAGGGACAGAAATTGGAATGATGCAACTGCAAGCCAAGGAATGCCAAGGGTTACTGGCCACCACCCAGCTAGTAAGGGGCAAGGAAGGATTCTTCCCCGCAGGATTCGGAGGAGTGTGGCCCTGCTGGGAACTTGACTTTGGACTTCCAGTCTCCTGTAGTTTGGAGCCACCCAGCTTGCGGCACCTTGTTACAGCAGCCCTCGGAAACTAATATGGGCAGTAAACACAGTATGAGTCAGTAGCGTGATATGGGGGCCAGAGAGCTTACCCGGCGTTTGAGCTGTGTCACAGGAGCGTAGCATGTAAAGTGAGAGAGGAGGTGGTTCCTGTCCACTCGGGGCTGGTCATGCTGCACGTGGACTATTGCACTCACTCCTGGGAAGAATATTTGGCAGGGCATTGATAAGCCAGAGATTGTTCAGAAAATACCCAGAGTGGGGAGGGGAGCTGGAACACCCCCGCCCTACACACACACCCAGATTTTCGTAACCTGGAGCCAACTCCCCTCATTGTTGTAGCTTTAACTCACAACACTTCCGTTCATGTATATTTAATCATCATTCACATAAAGATAAACCGTGTCCCAGGCTGCCTTCTTTTAACATTCCACAGATGATTCATTCCTGCGGCTTCAGTTTTCATTTCCAGCCAAATTTCTCTCCGGGGCTCCAGGTCTGTATATCCGACCACCTACTCCTCTCCACGTAATGATCACGCAAGCTGAACTTACGTAAATAGGAGTCATTATTCACCCCACCTCCCCAGACCTGCTCACCCCCCTGTGTGCCCAGTCTCAGCAGAGGGCACCTCCACCCGCTTGATGGCCTGAGCCATAACTGTGAGTGTCACAGCCGTGATTGGCCCCAGCAGCTCCTCCAGGGCCAGGCCTGCGCCTGCCCTTTCCCCAGCGTTTCCCTCCGGGCCACAGGACAGGTTCTGCCCACAGTGACAGTCACTTGAGTAGACAGACAGTATGCACTTTCACCCCATGGGAGAGCAAGACAGTTTTCAGTTTGTCTTGGAATAAGTCTACCTGGGCACACTACAAGAGCGTGGTTGTTTGAACAACATGGATTTTCTGGAAATATTTTAAGAGACCGAAGATCAGACAGTGCAGTAGAACATGTGCTTTCTTAAAAGTAAAAAAAAAAAAAAAAATCAAGGCACAAATAGTTTGCCCTGTGGTATTCTTAGTGAATTCCTTGAGAAGAGTCCCACTGTTCCCAGATGTCTAATTTGAAGATTAATCTGACACTGTGGCATTACCTGCTCCTTACAAGCTCTAGAGAAAGTTGGATGGTATACAAAAATAGAAGGTAACTACTCAATTCCTTACTTTTGGTTTTAAAATTATACTTCCTCCCTTCCTCCCCCCACTCCTTGTTATGGACCAGATGTTTGTGTTCCCCCAGAATTCATATGTTGAAGCCCTAACCCCTAATGTGGTGGCATTTGGAGATGGAGCCTTTGGGGGGAGATTAGGTTTAGATGAGGTCATGAGGGTGGGGCATCAGTGTCCTTACAAGAAGAGGAAGAGAAACCAGAGCTCCCTGTCTCTGCCATGTGAGGATCCAGTGAGACGGCAGCTGTCTGTCTGCAAGCCAGGAAGAGAGCTCTCACTAGGAATTAAGTTGCCAGCTCCTTGATCTTGGACTTCCCAGACTCTAGAACAAAAAATAAATTCCTGTTGTTTATAAGCCACCCAGTGTATGGATTTTGTTATAGCAGCCCAAATGAACTAAGACACTCTCTTTCCCTCTCTCCCCTCCTTAATTCCTTCTTTCTCTCCCCCACTCTGTCTCTGTCTCTGTCTCTCTGTCAGCTGCATTCTCTTTTCTGATTTCATTTCTTGTGGGCAGGAAGAGCTATGGGGTTTCCAGAGAGCTCGTATTTAGGTCATGGCAAGTAGTTCAGGTTTCACAGGCTCAGGACAGATGGCGAACCAGCTTTCTTTCAGAACAGAGGGCTCGCCCAGCAGGAGAAGGCCAGGTTATTCTCTGGCCAACTTCATCCTATACGAGACAGTGCTTAGCTTACTCTCTTTTCCTCATTCTAGACCTTTGGGGTGAAAAAACAAAAACAAAACAAAAAACAGGCCGGGCGTGGTGGCTCACGCCTGTAATTCTAGCTCTCTGGGAGGCTGAGGCGGGTGGATTGCTCGAGGTCAGGAGTTCGAAACCAATCTGAGCAAGAGCGAGACCCCGTCTCTACTATAAATAGAAAGAAATTAATTGGCCAGCTAATATACATAGAAAAAATTAGCCGGGCATGGTGGCGCATGCCTGTAGTCCCAGCTACTCGGGAGGCTGAGGCAGCAGGATTGCTTGAGCCCAGGAGTTTGAGGTTGCTATGAGCTAGGCTGATGCCATGGCACTCACTCTAGCCTGGGCAACAAAGCAAGACTCTGTCTCAAAAAAACCTTGTTTTTTTTTTATACGTGAGGTATGTCTGGGAACATGAGGAGGGAGATGAAGGCCCCAGGTGCAGGCAGAGCTCTCTGGGAAGATGGGATGAAGCCAAGGGGGGCATTTAACCCATTGGAAGCAGAGTGGTAAAATGCAGGGAGCCCAAGGATTGGAAATGAAGACTCGTGTCTGAATTCTTGCTCTGCCACTTAATAGCTATGTGGTTTGGCAAGAAATTTAACCTCTCACCCTCAGTTATTTCATCTGTTAAATGGAAATATGGTAACTGTTTCACTAAGTTGTTATGAATAGTAAATGAATGGGAAAAGTACCACATAGTGGCACTGGTCCCAAATATGGAAACTCACGTGTGGATATTTCCCACCGTTTCTGTCTAGATTCTCAATCTCTTTTCATATTTGTCTTTTCCTCCAAACAACACTTTCAGGACAGAGATTATCTTGTTTTCATGTAGCTAGTGCCTAGCTTAGTGTGAGGCACCTAGTAGATGTTCAGAACAGGGCCGTGGAACAACTGAGTGCACAAATGAGTGTCCCAGGGTTGGGATCAAGTAAATGAAGTCTTGGTCCAACACATTGTGTCCTGTTCTGCTCCTCTCCCCTGCTTGTCATGTCTTCTGGTTCTTTCCAAATACTCTCCCATCGCATCTTTCTACCTTCTCACTCAAATTCACTTGGTAATGCATATTTTGAGAATATATCTCAGACCTAAGTTCCTCTGAGACCTCATTTTGACTTTTTACCAAGTTGCTCAGATAATCACTGTAATTGCAGAGATGTTCGGGTAAGCCCTTCAATTAACTGCCTTTCATTCCAAGAGCCAGGAAATTTCACATGGGTCGAGAAGGAGTTTCTGCAGTTGTCATGGCAACGACAGCAATCCGGAGGTCCTGTATTCTCTTCCCTGCACCTCCACACGCAAGGCTCACACCCTCCCCCCGATATGCCCTATTCAGCATGGTTTCTTTGATGGTTTCTGGGCAAAAGTCTATTGGTAGTGACATTCTTTGAAGTGAATATAGGGCTAATAGGATATAAAGCCAAGGTCAGACAGCTCTAAGTAAAGCAGGCCCTTCTCATTGGTACAAAATCTGAGACTCAGGCAGGAATTCACTGCAGCCTCTCACTTTACTGAAACCTGTTTGGCCAAGAGACAGGGACATTGGTGGGTTTTGCTTTCCTCAAATCCTTCAAGCTAAAGTCACAGATGTCCCCTCCCCAGTGAGCTGTGTCTCAGCCCATCAATTCCCTGAACAATCTGTGTCCAGCTGGAGGTTCACCCACGTACTCAGGCCTGCCTGGGCCTGAACAAGGGTCAAAATCGAAGGGACCGAGAGATGAAAATGCATTTGAGAAATGTCTTTAAGAGGTAGAAGGAGCTGAACTTGCTAATGGATTGGAAGCAGGGGGTAAGGAAGAGAGTGACCAGATTTCTCATCAGAGCAGCAGCATGGATCGTGGCTTCCATTAAGTTCCCGCCAAGACTGGGAACTTATCTAAGTTCCCAGAGGGGGAAAAGCAGGTTGGTGGGGGACAGAAGAGGATTTCCACTTTGCACACGCTGGGGGCCTAGCACAACACTTGGGCACACGACAACTTATTTCAATTCTGCTTTTTCATGTGGAACTGAAGTGAACAACCTCCCCAGTCCCCATCCTGGCTCACGAGAGGAATCGAACTGAAATGAAGAGGGAAAGGACTTCATTCATCAGAGCTTCATAATTCTGAAAAGTCTCTAGTGTAGATCTCTATGCCTATCCATCCAAATCTATAACTGTGTTAGATTCACATCTGCCTGTGAGCTGGCCTGCACAGGGTCATTGGAAAGAATCATTAACCATCATGTGAAAACTAAATCCACTGCAGATCGACACTTGCAATTCTCCTTTCTCTCTGCTCTTGGGGCTCCTATTAAAACCCCTGTGTGATTTTTCCTGATGTGGCATTTTAGCATCTATGGCACCCTGTGTACAGCCTTGGCGTCACTGAGACCTCTTATTGTTTCTCAGTTTCGGTTCCTCAGGAGGATAACTGTTTAGCTCTTTAAGGTATCATTCCTTGTGCTTTCTAGAGCGAATTTTATTTATTACCTTGTGGCAATTTAAATCTAACTATACCAAGCAGTTTTCAAAGTCTAGCAAAAATGAATTCTGCTGTCCTTGTGCAATGCATTTAGACGTTAGGAAAAAAAGAAACTATTCTGAAAATAATATGGAGTATTTCCCAAAGCTTTCCCACTATGTTGATCTCAGTGTGTCCTCATAAAAACTCCATGAAGTGAAAGAACAGATGGTCCTGTCTTCCTGATGTGGAAGGTGAGCCCGAGGAAGGCTGCACATGGCTGAGGTCACCAAGTGGATCAGTAGGAACAGGAACAAGCATTTTGTGTAGCACCAGGCAGTGACCCAAGCACTTTACTGACACTGTCTCCCTGTGAGTGGCTATAATAGTCATCACAGCTGGCTTTATTTATAGATGAAAACACTAAACCTCAGTTGGTGAGTGACTTGCCAGAGACCAGGTAGCTGTAACTGGCTATTGTGACACCAACGGTACCCTGGGATTCAATCCTGTCATTCACCACGCAAAGTCAGCGCAGACCCCACAAGTTAGAGGCACCATCCCCTACAGGATTGCCCCACTTAGAGATCAGCTGCAAATGGAATTGTCATCACTCATAGTTCTGACTGATACATTGGCTACAAATCTAGAGGGTTCCCACAACCCCTCTCAGTTTCAGTAATTTGCTAGAGCGACTCACAGAACTCAGAAAAGTGCCATACTTAAGATTACAGTTTTATTTTAAAGCATACAAATCAGGACCAACCCAATGAAGAGATACAGAGTGCAGAGTCTGGAAGGTTCTGAATACAGAGTTTCTGTGCCCTCTCTCTGGACCAGGGGACATCACCCTTCCAGCACAGTGATGTCTTCACCAGGCATGAAGCTCAATGAGTTTTTTTTTTTTTTTTTTTTTTTTTTGAGACAGAGTCTCACTTTGTTGCCTAGGCTAGAGTGAGTGCCGTGGTGTCAGCCTAGCTCACAGCAACCTCAAACTCCCGGGCTCAAGCAATCCTTCTGCCTCAGCCTCCCGAGTAGCTGGGACTACAGGCATGCGCCACTATGCCTGGCTAATTTTATATATATATATATTAGTTGGCCAATTAATTTATTTCTATTTATAGTAGAGACGGGGTCTCGCTCTTGCTCAGGCTAGTTTCGAACTCCTGACCTCGAGCAATCTGCCCGCCTCAGCCCACGGCGCTGGCCTCAATGAGTTTTTATTGGGATTCATTATGGAGGCGTAATTGGTATTTCCAGCCTCCGTCTCCTTTCTGGGCTCAAAGTCCCAACCCTCTAATCACATGGTTGATCTTTCTGGTAACCACCCTCCATGCTGAGTCATCTCATTGTCATAAACAGGTGTGGTCCAAGGGGCTCCTGAATAACAAAGGCACTCCTGTCACTTGGGAGAGGCCAAGGGTTTTAGAGGCTCAGTTCCAGCAACCTGAGATAAAGACCAGACAAACTGTTAATCTTATACTACAGTAACAGAGACAGGTAGGTCTTGACCCTGCGTCTGCAGAGTCCAGGCCAAGTGCTTTCTTCTGTGCCCGATACTGAACCCGGAGCGCCTGGCTCCCACCTGGCTTCCTGACTATGAGTTCAATCTTGAGAAAGTAAGAAATTGCGGTGTATTCTGACCTCCTACAGACTTGGAGAGAGGCTGCAGATGCTTCACAGCCACATCCTGTCCTTCCGTTTTGCCCACTTGAAACCAGACCCGACCCACAATCCAATTTCCACGTTTCTAAGGAATAAACCTAAGGCAGGAAGGATGCTGATGACTGTGCTGAGCCTCTTCCATCCTACCAGGAAGCTTGTCACCAGGACGCGGGGCTGCTGCAAGCAAGCCACGTGGGAGGTGCTAGCACAGACCGTGATTGCAGAGGTCTGCGTTTATCCTTCATCTGCATTTTAAACAAAAACCCTCCATCCTACACAGCTTTCTGCCCTAGGTAGCTGTGTTCCAAAACTTGTAAGCCAAAACGGAATGGTGCATGGGGAATGATTTTGTTGGGACTCAGAAAACAATAGCCCAAAATGAAGGCCTCAGAAGCAACAGTTTTTCTATGACCTACTCCTGCGCTCCTGTCTCCCCGTCCCACTCTCCCCCACTGCTGGCCATCGAAACTAAAATCCCTCTTCCCCAAGGGAGGTCATAGAAACCAGAACCCCTTTTTCCAACTCCAGCCACAAAACCAAAGATATTACTCTAACTTTCCCTCTGCCTTTCTGTGTAAAAACTGGCCATAAAGAAATTATCTGACCTACCTAGTTGGTAGGACATAAGACCCCCCACTCCAGGCCCCTGCCCACACCCAGAAGGAAGAAATACATACTTAGAGAGGTCAAGAAGAATCTAGACAAACAGGCTTTGCTGAGTTTTCCCACTTGGTGTATTAGCACTAGATCATAGTCTTTTTTTTTTCTTTTGAGACAGAGTGTCGCTTTGTTGCCCAGGCCAGAGTGAGTGCCGTGGCGTCAGCCTAGCTCACAGCAACCTCAAACTCCTGGGCTCAAGCAATCCTTCTGCCTCAGCCTCCTGAGTAGCTGGGACTACAGGCATGCGCCACCATGCCCAGCTAGTTTTTTCTATATATATTAATTGGCCAATTAATTTCTCTATATTTATAGTAGAGACGGGGGTCTCACTCTTGCTCAGGCTGGTTTCGAACTCTTGACCTCAAGGGATCTGCCTGCCTCAGCCTCCCAGAGTGCTAGGATTACAGGCGTGAGCCACTGCACCCCGCCCATAGTCTTTTTATCTAATCATATTTCTACACACCTGTCCATACTTTGTTGAACCTAAACATAAGAATGGACAAGTTCCCCTGTATCTTTGGGTCTCCCTTCTGAGGGCTCCCATGTAAACACGTTAAATAAATTCGTATTCCTTTTCTCCAATTAACCTGCCTTTTGCGAGTTGATTTTTCAGCAAACCTTCAGGGGGCCCAGGGGAACTTTTCCTTTGGCCCCAGCAATTTCAAAGGAATAAAATCCCGGGCAGGCCAGCTCCAAAAGGGCAGAACATCCACTTTAATTATGGATGCAAAGCCCTGCAGTGGTGAACGGGAGGGGCGTTTTCATTTACTGCACACCTACTACATGCCATGCACCGGCAGGCATTTGGATGCCGCACGTCAATTGCACCCCGCAGCTCTGTGAGGTCGCCTTGCTATCCTGCTTCAACACATAGCGAAACCGAGGCTCTGGACCAGAACAGAACTTGCCCAAAGATGCGCAGTTTGGAAGGGGTCAGGCTCTGACTCAAACCCAGGTCCAACTCCAAGACCCACTCTCTCGTTCATTTCCAGGCTGCCTTCAGCAGCTGGAAAGAGCTTGGAAAATGTTTCTGTCACTTTTGTTTGCTTGGTGCTTTATTAAATATTATTTTTGTATGATCATGCAATTAAACTGTGATCCCCAGAAAACCTGTAATTTTGAAAGCCCAGGGCAGCAGAACGAAGCTAATCAAAGAAAAGCTTCATTACATTAATCCTGCTGGGAGGTTGCTCGGGTCACGTCTCTGAACTGCCCTCCCGACCTTGCTTAGCTTAGTGTAAACATCAGGCCCTTTGCAGTTCTTAAACCTCTGCTCATTCAGGGCCCTGGTGCAGACCAAACGCGCTATTAATGATAAAAGTCGCAACCACTTAAAGGTCTCGCCGCGGGATTACGAGGCACGCACCATTCCCAGCTGCAGTTTCTGTTTTACCACGTACTACCACCGGCCTATGTGGATAAACCCGGGGCCTCTGGGAGGGTGGCGGGAAGGCCGGCGCCGCGTTAGCTCAGGGTCACTGCCACCTAGTGGCCGCCCCGGCACCTGCGGGCCTCCTGGCACTTGGAGTTCCACTAGGGTGGGGCAGGGCTCTGGGGCGCCACCTTCTCCAAGTCCTCAAGCGGGACTTTTCGCAGCACTGGAGGTAACGTGTGAGAGGAGAGGAAGGAGGCAGTCACCCTAGTTCACACAACCACAAAATTCTAAATAACTGTCATGACAGATTTTTGGACTCAGACTCACAATTTTGTTTTGACCTCATGCAGGTGCAGTACAAGAATGTGTTGGCTCCTGCTTTTTTCAGGTCGTTGGTCCCACGGGCATCTGGCTCCATAAACACATATGAAACCATCTATATTAAAATAATGTAGAGCCATAAGGCCATAAATAGTACTCAATGTCTGATTTTTATAAAAGCGTAGTTATAACCAGAAGTGAACCAGCCATTGTCCCCTAACTTCCTTCCTGCCGTAACTGGTTACTGCTTAGTGGCACTATCCTCCCTGATAGGTGCACGATCTGTGACTTCCCTACTAGTCTGTAGATGACATTGCCATTGTAAAGCCCAAAGACTCGTGCTTCTCTAGATGACATCACTATCATAAAGCCTAAGACTGCTCTTTGAAGTATTTTTCAGACTCTGTATCCCGGAGGGACCCACTGGACACCAACCAGACCCGGGGATAGGCGGGGGAGCAGACCCAACAGCCTCGAGACCCCCCTACCAAGGAAATCTCCCAACTGAAAAGACAATCTCTGCTTCCCGACCCTGCGAGTTCATTGCCTCCCAATCAGCAGACCCAATTCCCTCGCCCTTCGCCTGCCAAACTATTTTTTTTTTTTTTTAGACAGAATCTCACTCTGTTGCTCGGCCTTGGCGTCAGCCTAGCTCACAGCAACCTCAAACTCCTGGGCTCAAGCAATCCTGCTGCCTCAGCCTCCCGAGTAGCTGGGACTACAGGCATGCACCACCATGCCCGGCTAATTTTTTCTATATATATTAGTTGGACAATTAATTTCTTTCTAATTTTAGTAGAGACGGGGGTCTCGCTCTTGCTCAGGCTGGTTTCGAACTCCTGACCTCGAGCGATCCTCCTGCCTCGGCCTCCCAGAGTGCTAGGATTACAGGCGTGAGCCACCACACCTGGCCCTGCCAAACTATCTTGAAAAACTCTTTCTCCCAAATTCTCGGGGAGATGAATTTGAGAAATTCCTCCCATCTCCTCACATGGCGTCTGCAATGTTAAACTCTTTCTCTGCCGTCACCCCTGCTGTCTCAGTGTATTGGCTTCCTGTTGAGCAGCGAGCGGGCAGTGGACCTGGCCGGGCTATAACACGTACACAGTGGTCTCTTCTTCCATCTTTCCCCAAGGTGTCGTCCTGAGTGAACCCCACAGCCCAGGGTGCAAATGAGAAAGTTCAGTACTATCCCAGACCATCCACTCGACTGATTTTATTTGCGTTTCAAGGCATTGCTCAGCCACCTGCCCAGAGAAGGGTGGTCAGACACTTGCTCAGCACTGTTCCACCGTGTGTCATGCCTTGAGTCAGTGCTGAGAATGCAAAGTTTGTAAGTCATGTTTCCTAACTTTGTGAAAAGCACAGCCTGGTTGGGGAGATGGCCTTGTTAAGGTACAGTCGCAGCAGGAGACAATAAACAGTCAGTGGCGTAGGCCAGGGTAGAGCTATAATAGGGCCAGGTCAGGATTTGGAGTCAGATTTACCGGGGTTGAATCCTGGCTCTGCCACTTACTTGTCCTATACAGGACTTGGGGGAATTATTTGGCTTCTCTGTCAGTTTCCTCATCTGTAAAATGGATGTAATAACGTCTGCCCTGCTAGACTGTAGTAAGAAATAAACCCAACTGTGGAAATAAGGGAAGATCACCCTAATGAGAACAAACAGAGCTTGCTATAGTGAGGGTGTCAGGCACCATCCAGCACGTGGTTTGGTAGGGACTCGGGCAGGCAGGGGAGCGGAAGAGCTTTCTAGTGAGAAAAGGGGAAGGCATCAGGTCTGCTCAGATTGGAGGCTGTTAGCATGGGGAAGCCGCAGGAGGGTTAACTAGAAGCAGGGCATGGTGTATGATTAGTTTACGGAGCACGTTTGGCTTTTTCTGATTAATCCTTAGTTGGAAGTGAGGGCAAAGATAAGGCAAGTTGCCAGTCACTGACCGAGTCCTGACCGTTCTGGGCCGACTGCTGCAGAGGCTGTGGTTTGGCTTCCCGGGCTGGTTGCTGCATGGCGTGTGGGTTGCAGTTCTATTGTCACATGCAGTCTGGCCACTGTCCATTAGTCAATCTCTCATAATGCATTCAAAGTTTGTCACATGGTATGATATGCACAGGTATTCAGTAGGTAGTAATAATTCAGTAGGTAGCTATAATTGCTATTATACTTCACTGTGATCAGAGCTGACTCCAAACTTGCAATTAGCCAGACCTTAGTGGAAGCCTCCCAACAATAGTTCTCCCCATTCAGTCAGGGTTCAGTCGGGGAAAACAGAGACAGTGCCAGCTATTTTAACAGAGATAGTTTAATAGAGGCAATTGGTTCCAGGGCGTGGGAGGCTGAAAATGCAGAAAGGGGACAATGAAGTGATACAGGAAGCAGCTGCCAGCCCTAGGACTGCTGGAGCAGAGAGAAGAGATTGAGGCTATTCAACTTTGAAGCCCAGAGGGGACCTGCAAGCACCGGCAGGCTGGGCAGGTACATCGGGGCCCCAGAAGCTGATGCAAAAGAGTGGAAAACCCCTGGAAACCAGGACACATCGCTGCTCTAGATGAAGAACCACTGTTGCAAGCTACAGACAGGAATAGCAAGGGATGGAAATGGGACTCGCCTCTCTCACCTCCAGCCTTCCTGGCTTCCACTTGTGGCCCTGCTGGCCTGAACCCACAGGGACCAAGCTGGTGACGGAAGGATGAGCCCCAGCTCAGCGTCACGGGGACAGAAATACAGCAGCTTGGTAGCCAGCATACCCTCTTCCTGGCTGTTTACAGAGCCCCAGGTTTGTTCCAATAGAAGGTGACTCAGTGCACTAGCGAAACACAGGCACCTCCACCCAGACCCGGAGGTGAATCTTGATTGGTACATGCTTCTCTCCAGACCCCTGAACCTATTTTTCAAAACTGAAGAACAGCCTGTCAAAAGCAGACAATCAGTTAATAACTCCCAGTTTGGATCATTTCCTGCCTACCCACCTAGTCCTCGCCTTTCCTTTGAGTCTGGAGACATGGGACCTGCAGGAAACCCCGAGCCTCTCTCTCCACAGTGATTGTGGGGCAGCCTCTGCTGCCTTTCCTCTTCTCTACCTAGAACCAAGAGACTCCTGGAGAACTTTCCAGCCCTTTCCTTAATGGGGCAGAGGGAATGAGAGATAGGATTCTGCTTCTCTTCCAAATTAGATCTTCCAGTTGTTTTTTTTTTAATTTTAATTTTTTTTGAGACAGAGTCTTACTCTGTTGCCCTGGCTAGAGTGCTGTGGCATCAGCCTAGCTCACAGCAACCTCAGACTCCTGGGCTCAAGCAATCCTGCTACCTCAGCCTCCCAAGTAGCTGGGACTATAGGCATGTGTCACCATTTCCGGCTAATTTTTTCTATATATATTTTTAGTTGGCTAATTAATTTCTTTCTATTTATAGTAGAGGCGGGGTCTCACTCTTGCTCAGTCTAGTTTCGAACTCCTGACCTTGAGCGATCCACCCGCCTTGGGCTCCCAGAGGGCTAGGATTACAGGCGTGAACCACCTCGCCCAGCCTGATCTTCCAGTTTTTTGTTTGTTTTTGTTTTTATTTATTTTTTTGAAACAGAATCTCACTTTGTTGCCCAGGCTAGGGTGAGTGCCGTGGCGTCAGCCTAGCTCACAACAACCTCAATCTCCTAGGCTCAAGCAATCCTTCTACCTCAGCCTCCCAAGTAGCTGGGACTACAGTCACACGCCACCATGCCGGGCTAATTTTTTGTATATATATTTTTACTTGATCGATTAGTTTCTTTTGATGTTTTTAGTAGAGATAGGGTCTCGCTCAGGCTGGTTTCGAACTCCAGACCTCGAGCGATCCGCCCGCCTCGGCCTCCCAGAGTGCTAGGATTACAGGCGTGAGCCACCGCGCCCGGCCTGATCTTCCAGTTTTATTTAGACTCTTTCATGAGAGTAATAAGGCTGGAGATTTGGCCCATCCCATTGAAAGGAGGAAGTGCTGTAACTGTATTTTCACCCTATGCCAGAGATGATACCAGGCATTGGGAAAACCAAGATGAATCAAGCATGGTCTCTTCCCTAGAGGAGTTCACGTCTAGTGGAGAGACAGACTCCAGCGAATCAAAATAATGTAACCTGAGCATAAACACGAGTACATAGTATCGTGGCCCTAATGCCTAATTCTGTGAAGGTCTCAGTAGACTTCCCAGAGGAGGTGGCATTTGACTTGAGCCACAGGGTGGAAGTCTGCCAGGAGGGTGAGGGAACGAGTGCGCACCCCAGGCAGCGGCCGGCCTCTAAGGAGGTGTGCGAGGCTGGGGCAGAGGGCTGGGAACATAGGGTCAGTGGCAGACTCTGGGATGATGAGCCTGCAGGGGTGGAGAAGGACCAGCTCCTCAAGAGATTGGGATGACACTCTACAGAGACATGGGGAGCTGGGAAGGGATGTGACCCAGCCTGCAGTGTAGACAGCTCACTCTAGCTGCTGTGTGGAGGCTACATCAGGAAAAGGAGATGGCAAGATTGGAGGCAGAAAAGCTGCTGAGAGGCGATGTCACAGTACCCGTTGGTGGCTTTAAAGATGCATAAGAGACTTGCCCAGGCTCTGCAGCCAGGGACGGGCTCAGTGCAGCAGATGCAAATGAACACAGAGTGGGAGGGCTGGGCCCGGGATTCTGCCTGTAAGTGCTCCCAGCAGAGACACCATGGTTGACCAGGAAAGACCATGTTTCAAGGAATGTTGAGGCATCCAAGAAACTCGTATGGAGAAAAGTGGTGGGAGGCAAGGCCGGGAAGAGGGGGTCGCACGCTTTGGAGTGCACTAGACGCCGCAGTGTGGGCGCCACTCCCAAGGCCCCGGATGACTGGCGCAGACTCTGACGCAGAGAGATGACGTGGCGGGAGGCTGTGCTCCCGGAAGGTTAGCCTGGGAGCTGGGTGTAGGAGGGGTCGGAGCAAGAAGGGAGGGAGTCCTGCCATCACACTTGGCTACAGGCTGTGAGCACAAGGATCAGAATCAGTGAGGTGACATCGGGAACGAGGAGGATGGGGGAAGGTGAAGTTGCAGTGACTGATGTGGGAATGGGGGTCGGGGTGGGAGTCAAGACGTTCCCACGATTTTTGTTAACACAAGTGAGAGGGAGGTAGGAATGGGGAAGGCAGGCGAAGGAGCAACCTTAGTGCCAGCTGTTAGTATCTGAATAATGTCCCTTTTCAACTTGTATCCACGTTGCTGGCGTCCTGTAATGGAGCCAAACTCACCCCTGTGACTTCAGATGGGGACATTGAAGCAACAGGGAAGGGAACGACAAAGAAATGAGGAGTCGAGGCCCCAAGGGCAATTTGATTACTGGTAGTAATTTTCATTGCAACAATAGTCATCCTAGTACTCCATTTATTTTATATGTATGTTTGAAAGTGCCCCATTAGGCTAATTTTAGTTAGTGCGCAGTGACATGCGTCTACTAATTTACTTCCGGTAGTAGCATAAATGAGTCCAACACTCTGGAAAGCAACATGATGACATGTGGCAAATCCCACTCCTAGGAATTTATCCTAAGGAAGTATATATTTTTACAGCCAAAGCTAAGAGCCCAAAGTTCTTTACAATGTTAGCTATGCTAACCAAAAATAGTGAAGAAATAAAATTCCAACAGAAGGAAATGATGCTATGATGGTCCGGTAAAATAATATGAACTTATTAAAGTGCCAATTATAAATTTATAATTGGGGGGGAAACATGGAAACATGTTTGATATGATAAATGGCAGGGGGGCAGGGAGAGTACAAAACACTTGCAGGTTAATATAACTGTAAATAGACTGGAAGGTAATTTGAAGAAATACAAGTAGGCATTGGAGTGAACAGCTTGGGCTTGGGGGTCAGGACACCAGGCCCAAATTCTGTGATTTACTAGCCTGTGACCTTGGGTGATGCCATCACCTTCTCTTAGGTTCAGTTGCTATCTGTGAAATGTGTGTGATTAAAAAATGACTGTAATAAAAACACCCACTGCAAGAAGTTGTGAGTACACAATGTGATAATGCATGGAAATCTCTTTTTTTTTTGAAACTGAGTCTAACTCTGTTGCCCAGGCTAGAGTGCCATGGCATCAGCCTAGTTCACAGCAACCTCAAACTCCTGGGCTCAGGTGATCCTCCTGCCTCAGCCTCCCAAGTAGCTGGGACTACAGGCATGCACCACCATGCCCGGCTGATTTTTTACATATATTTTTTAGTTGTTCAGCTAATTTCTTTCTTTTTTATTAGTAGAGACAGGGTCTCTCTCTTGCTCAGGCTGGTCTCAAACTCTTGAGCTCAAATGATCTGCCCACCTCAGCCTCCCAGACAGCTAGGATTACAGGCGTGAGCCACCACTCCCAGCCTATTATTACTATGGGTGATTTCTATTTTAAACATATTATAGATGAAATGCCTCTATTTTTTTAATAAAAATGCACAAATGATATATTATAACTCTCTTTAATGGAGTTAAGTAAGACTCAAATGGAATTATACAAAACGTTGACAAGAAAATATTAAGTGCTAGGTTCTCTGTTTTGTCTTTGTGGGTTTTGTTTCTGTTTTATTTTTGCATTTTAACCCTCCTTGGCATGTGAACAACTCTGGCAGTAAAATAAATACAATGCTAAAAAAACCAAAAAGAAATTCTTATCTACTGTCCTCCTTAGCCAGGACTTTGAGCGTCTCTCCTGCTCCAACTGTTTGAAGCACAGATTTAAACAATTTTATTTCACCTACTTTCCTTCCCAAACAGTAGATGCATCAGGGACCACCCAGACAGCTGCAGAGTGAACAGAGGAGGCACAGGCCAGGCAGGGGGTGCTTGTGAGCCTGCCACATGGGTCTGTGTTACTGCGCAGGCAGGGGGTGAGACTGGCAGTCACTTCTGAGTGGCTCCCAAGGTGTTGTCACCTAAGTTGAGACATATATAATCAGGACTTCATCAAGGCTTTGGTGTTTGCTCCTATCTCTCTGCTATGTATTCAGCGTGTGAGAAGGATGTTTATAGGTGTCTACTGTAAGGCTGGTGGTGGCCCCCTCCCTTCCCTAGATCAAAAAAGAAAAGGCTCATGAGACCAGACCCACCAAGGACAAAACTGCCAGGCCCCGCTGAGAGGAACCACACCCAGATGTCCACCTGGATAAGAACGTTTTTTTGGCTCTTGGATTCCACAAATACCTCCAGCCCCTCCTAAAATCCCCAGCTCTTCCCGCCAAAAGTCCCTAGCCAGGCCCAAAGGGTATAAAAGGCCTCAACCCCTTCAAACAGCGGTGACTTCTGGGGCCCCCCTCTCTTGGGGCCCCAGAACCTCATCCACAAGTGTATAATAAAGCCATGTGGTTTGGCCCCCACTCTTTCTCTCTGTCTTTTCTTTTCACCACCACCACCGAAAAACCTTACATCTACAAAGATGGTCAGAACAAACATTAGCTGCCATGTGATCATCCTATTCATGCCCCACTTCAGAGGCAAGGAAAACACTGCTGGTTCCTGTTTGGTGCCGTTGTTTCCCTCATCATCACAAAGGATTTTAAACTCCTGCAGTGTAGACCTGGCTCATCTTCAGCAGAACATCCCTGACTGCTTTGAGCACAATCTTGGGATCAATACTCTGCTCTAAACATGACCCAGGTGCTCCATCTGCATCGTGAATGAGAAGGCTGCTGCTTCCTAATATCAGGCTTCCAGGAGAATAGGCTGGAGCAATGCCCAGGGCGCCAGGTCTGTGCAGGCAGAAGGTACCTGAGCTGCAAGAGCTCAGGTACCTGCTGCTCTGTGCACACTTCAGAGAGCAGTGAAAAATAAAATGTGCATCCAGCGATTACACTTCAAGGATCTATTATTTAAAAATACCCACGAGTGTTCATAGAGAAGTTCACTGTAGGGTGCTTCTTTCAGCCTTCTTTTAATAACAAATGGTTGGAAATAACCCAAATATCCGTAAATAGAGAATTGAGCAAATGAATTATGGTCCAATAATGAAAACAACTTAATAAAAAGAGTTATCTTCATACTTACATAGAAAGATGTTCTAGAAACAGGGTTTTTTTTGTTTTCGTTTTTGTTTTTGTTTTTTTAAATGTGATGTTTCTGGTGGAAATGCATATACTTAGAAGAGATTTATACTGCTGGCTGAGAGTTTGGTGATGAATTAGTGAAAGGCAGTTAGAAAACCATGCAAAGGAGCCTGGGCAACAGAGTGAGACCCCGTCCCTACAAAAAATTAAAAAATTAGCTGGGTGTGACCTGTAGTCTGAGCTACTCGGGAGGGCGAGGCAGGAGGATTACTTATGACCAGGAATTTGAGGTTGCAAAGAGGTGTGCTCATGCCACTGCACTCCAGCCTGGGTGACAGAGCAAGACCCTGTCTCAAAAAAAAAAAAGAAAAAAGGAAAGAAAGAAAAAAAGAAAACTATGCAAAGGAAGAAATAAGAGCATTATGGAGACTAAGCAAAACAAAAATTGTACAAGAAAAGAAACGAATGTTGTAATACCCTACACAGCTATGTGAGCAATAATTATATAGCCATTACAATGTGAACATTGCACTATAATCTAACCAAGATAATAGCTATGTTTTGTTTAACTACAGAACAAGAACAAAGAGAAGGAGGGGTGTGTGTGTGTGTGTATGTGTTGTGGGGGGTTCAGGAAGAGAACCAAATGATCATTTTCCTCAATAGGACGTCAAATAAAAACTATCTCAGGCCTGGCGCGGTGGCTCACGCCTGTAATCCTAGCTCTCTGGGAGGCCCAGGCGGGCAGATTGCTCGAGGTCAGGAGTTTGAAACCAGCCTGAGCAAGAGCGAGACCCCCGTCGTCTCTACTATAAATAGAAAGAAATTAATTGGCCAACTAATATATATAGAAAAAATTAGCCGGGCATGGTGGCACATGCCTGTAGTCCCAGCTACTTGGGAGGCTGAGGCAGAAGGATTGCTTGAGCCCAGGAGTTTGAGGTTGCTGTGAGCTAGGCTGACGCCACGGCACTCACTCTAGCCTGGGCAACAAAGCGAGACTCTATCTCAAAAAAAAAAAAAAAAAAACTATCTCAGACTGAAAATCAAGAAACAATGGTAAGCAAATTATATAAAACTATGGACCCCAAGGAGGGCACTGCTGTTTTTCATGACAAGCCTCTTTTTTTCTGTTGAGACAGGAACTTGCTCTGTCTCCTGGGCTAGAGTGCAGTAGTGTCATCATAGTTCATTGCAACCTCCAACTTCTGGGCTCAAGCGATCCTCCTGCCTCAGCCTCCCAAGGAACTGGGACTACAGGTATGCGCCACCATGCCAGGCTAATTTTTGAATTTTTTTTGTAGAGATGGAGTCTTGCTATGTTGCTCAGGCTGGTTTCAAACACCTGGCCTCAAGCAATCCTCCTGCCTTGGCCTCCCAAAGTGCTTGGGATTACAGATGTGAGCCACTGCACATGGCCTGACAAGCCTTGTAGAACAGTTTGACTTTTTAAGCTATAAATACCTGACATAAATTTTTCAAAATTAATTTAAAAGGCAAAAAATTAATTTAAAATATAATTAATAAAAATATTTAATTAATACAAGGCAACTTGTTTTTTTTTTGGTTTTTTTTACATGCACACTGATATTTAATTTTACCAAGGTTTTTACACTAGAACATGAACGTAGAAGTAACTAGAGGGGATAAACTTAGATATTTTAAAAATAAATTACTTAGTAATAAGAAATTAGACATGCTGCATTCTTCCATTTGCTGCAAGAACAAATTGACAATGAAGACCATTTAATAGAAACACTCAACTCTAAAGAGGGCGGTGGCAACAACACTTTCCACTACAGAATAACCTCCTGTTTTCCTAGACAATTAACATTGCTATTGTTCCATGTTACATATTCCAGTGGAAAAACTTGTCAGGAGCTTTGCCAGGGCCAGAAGCTGAAAAGCAGAGCATGTCCTAATTAGCTAATTGTAAGCTCAGTTAACATCTTGGGGATGGAACCCAAATCTGGCCATTGTTTTGTTAAACATTGCAAACAGCAGAATTCCTTAGCTCTTAGCCATAGTTTTCGCTCAATATCTCAAAGCTAGGTGTGTAGGGCAGAGGAAAGGCAGAGGAATTTGTAGGACAGAGGAAGGGCAGAAGAGTTTTTCCAATTGTCGGGAATTTACTTGGGTGGGGCAATGAGCTAACCGCAAACCTTTGCTTCTGGTCATTGCTTGCTTGCTACACTGCTGTAGGGGGAATTATGGGATGAGGTCATTGAAGCACGGGCGACTGGCCCATCAGGCAATAGAGGGCAACTAACCCACCAATTATTTCAAAAGGCAATAGTGGGCAGCCAATCATTTTAAAGGTCAACGCATGATCCACGCGTAGTCGGCTTGTGTGCAGCTTGTGCACCATGGAGATAAAAGGCATGCCGTTGTTCCAGTCAGGGTCCTTGCCTGCGAGAGTGGCCACTGCGTTGGTGCTCTGGGGCTTGGACCCTGGCTAGCCAGAAAATAAACCTCCTCTTGTGTGATTGCATCCTCGATGTCTCTGCTTTTCTGTCCGGTGGGGCTGTGGAAGGTCGGTCCCTAACAGGTGTAGTCCCATTGTGACTTTTCTCCTCAGGGCTGGGGTGGGTGCTAGTCATCAAAGTCTGGAATGTCATCGTAGGAGTAACCCCGGTAGCCTTTGGATGCGTAGTAGGCGATGCACAGGTGGTAAAATCCGGGAAGGAACACCAGAATGCCAATGGTCAGGACTGGAACAGCTCGGTCTGCCCCCCTTTGCGGATGTAGCCCGACAACAGGAGAGAGCCTATGATAATGAGAAAGGCGCCAATCAAAAACAGCACGGTGGCAAGTGCAATGGCCTTATAAGGAACCTTAGGAGGGCTTTTCTTAAACTGAAGGTCAATGTAGCCGTCGTCTGTGCTGGAAAGCCTTGAATATTTCACTTTACTACTAGGGATTCCAGTAGCCACGTTGGTACAGGAAGGCATCATAACACACTGACACAACTATAGTCAGAGCGCCGCGCCAGTGCCCCAAGCACAAAGAACTCGCCCACGGTTGGTAGCGGAGGAGCCCGAGGCTGCATTGGCATTTAACTGCCACACAGTCCGCCCAAGCACCGACTAGGCAACTTGTTTTTATATGTGTACTTACACATCACTTTATATATCAGCTTTTTGCAGTTAATATATATGTAGCATAAGCCCTTTAAAATGTACACACATGAACATTTATATATTTAGACATGTAGAAAGATAAATAGATAGATTGATAGATAATTAGAAAATGCAGAAAAATCAGGCTGAATATACCTCCATGCTCTTAAGAGGAGGTATAAAGATATAAAGAGTTGATATAGGGGTCCGTCTATAGGTGTACATTTTAATTTCTACAGGATTCACTTCTTTTGTTTGAAATTTATACCACAACTGCTTTTGTAATCAGAAAAAAAGTGATTTAAATTAGAAAAAAAAATTCAGGTGAGAACACCCATCTCCTACCTACATTGCCACTAGCTAGCGCCTTTTCATCTGCCAGAGCGAATGAGTGGCCCAAGCAGTCCTGGATGTGTCCCAACCTCTTCACACCCACTGTCCCAGAGCCTGAAACTGGACATGAGAGAGCGAGAGGCATCTTATCCCCCCCGTCCCCATCCACACACCCACCAGAAGCCCAATACGTACCCAGGGCATAACACACGGAATTTTTTGGTTCATCTCCTTTCAACTGGGGCCTAATTCTGGTTTGATCTCACAGATAACATGGGTTTCTATTTCCCACCTCCAGCTCACTCAATAAAACATTTTGGAGGGTACTTCACAAATGTCTTCTGAATCAAGTTGTTCTCATTAAAATGCAAATCAGGGGAAAGGGAGGGACACGTAGAGATTTGTTAAAGGATACAAAATTATAGCTAGATGGGAAGAATAAATTCTAGTGCTCTATATCACTGTAGGATGACTATAGTTAACAGTAATATATTAAAGAGTTTCAAATAGCTAGAAGGAGGATATTGAATGTTCCCAACACACAAAAAAGGATAAATGTCTGAGATGCTGAATATGCCAATTACCCTAATCTGATCACTATACATTATACGTATCAAAACATCACTATGTACCCCGCAAATATGTACAATTAATGTAAATTAAAAGAAAATTTTAAAACTTAAAAAATGTAAATTGGTCTTGAAAATAGTAACTCATCGAATTTTTTTTTTTTTCCAGAGACAGGGTCTCATGGCAACCTCGAACTCCTGGGTTCCAGCAATCTTCCTGCCTCGGCTTCCTGAGTAGCTGGGACTACTAGTTACCATCGCTGGCTAATTTTTTATTTTTTTATTTTTTTGCTTTTTTTAGAGACAAGGTCTCACTGTGTTGCCCAGGTTGGTCTCAAACTCGTGGTCTCAAGTTATTCTCCTGCCTCAGCCTTCTAAAGCGCTGGGATTACTGCTGTGAGCCACTGCCTCATCCAATCTTACCAGTTATTTACATCTAAATGTCAATTCTTTTACAGTTAAAAAATTATAACAGTGGGTTTGACTAAGGGGAAGAGTTAGACCCTGAGGGCTCCAGGACACCTTGGAAGCAGGAGATGAAATTTCTGGGTGTTTAAGAAGGAATAGAGGCCGGGCGCGGTGGCTCACGCCTGTAATCCTAGCACTTTGGGAGGCCGAGGCGGGCGGATTGCTCAAGGTCAGGAGTTCGAAACCAGCCTGAGCGAGACCCCGTCTCTACCAAAAATAGAAATAAATTAATTGACCAACTAAAAATATATATACAAAAAATTAGCCGGGCATGGTGGCGCATGCCTGTAGTCCCAGCTACTCGGGAGGCTGAGGCAGTAGGATCGCTGAGCCCCGGAGATTGAGGTTGCTGTGAGCTAGGCTGACACCACGGCACTCACTCTAGCCTGGGCAACAAAGTGAGACTCTGTCTCAAAAAAAAAAAAAAAAAAAAAAAAAAAAAAAAGAAGGAATAGAGATGCCAAAAGGTAGGTCAAAAGACGCTGAAAATAAATGTCTTTTGTCTAGGGCTGCCGTGTTTTTTGTTTGTTTGTTTGTATTTTTATATCCTCTGACAAGGAATAGATTCTCTTAAATTATTTCTGCCTGCCTGACTCTAAAACTCTCCCGGTTTGAAGCATTTCTAGGCCAGAGTTGTACTTCTAAGGAGGCATTCTGTGGCATCGTATCATTAATCACAGTGATTCCACAACTGCGGTTTGCCACCCAGGTGAGATATTTTAATTTCCACCAGTGTTACATTATTTTGTAACCTTATGCAAGAATCGTCAATGGATGCTAAAATCATGGGAAAAATGATTTGGGGTGAACAGAATATCCATATAGTCTCAAAGTATCACATCACAGATGGCTTAGTACAGAGAGAAAAAGATACTTTTGAAATAAATAAATCTGATAGATACCGCCTTAACTTAGGAAGCAAACTCAACATTACCAACAGCGGGAAACACTACATCATTTACTCCCCGCGTGATCTACAAGAAGAACACAGCATTGCGTGTCAGAATTCCTGTCAGAAATGTGCAGCCTGAACGCATCATGAGGAAACCACCAGCCAAATCTAAATTTAGGGACACTGTGCAAAACAACTCGTCCGACCCCTTCGAAAATAGCAATGTCATGAAAGACAAAAAGAGACGGAGGAACTTTCTAGATTAAAATATACTAAAGAGACATGGCCATTAAATGCAATGTATTTATTCTAGACTGGAGACTGGATTTATTTATTTGTTTATTTTTGAGACAGAGTCTCAGTTTGTTGCCCAGGCTAGAGTGAGTGCCATGGCATCAGCCTAGCTCACAGGAACCTCAAACTCCTGGGCTCAAGCGATCCTCCTGCCTCAGCCTCCCAAGTAGCTGGGACTACAGGCATGCACCACCATGCCCGGCTAATTTTTTGTATATATACTTTTAGTTGGTCAATTAATTTCTTTCTATTTTTAGTAGAGACGGGGTCTCGCTCAGGCTGGTTTCGAACTCCCGACCTCGAGCAATCCGCCCGCCTCAGCCTCCCAGAGTGCTAGGATTACAGATGTGAACCACCGCGCCTGGCCTGGAGCCTGGATTTATAAAGAAAGCTAGATATAGGCCGGGCGCTGTGGCTCACGCCTGTAATCCTAGCTCTTGGGAGGCCGAGGCGGGCGGATTGCTCAAGGTCAGGAGTTCAAAACCAGCCTGAGCAAGAGCGAGACCCTGTCTCTACTATAAATAGAAAGAAATTAATTGGCCAACTGATATATATATTAAAAAAATTAGCCGGGCATGGTGGCGCATGCCTGTAGTCCCAGCTACCCGGGAGGCTGAGGCAGAAGGATCACTCGAGCCCAGGAATTTGAGGTTGCTGTGAGCTAGGCTGACGCCATGGCACTCACTCTAGCCTGGGCAACAAAGCGAGACTCTGTCTCAAAAAAAAAAAAAAAGCTAGATATAAAGTACATTATTAGGACAATTGGAAAACTTTGGATACAGACTGTGTGTTGGATAACAGCATCTGTCAATGTAAATTTCTTACATGTTATCATTTTAATAGCATTACATAGGAAACTGTTTGGGTCTTAAGACATACTCACTTAGATATTTCTGGGGAAAATGTGTTTCATGAATGCATTATCAGTCATGTTTAAAATGATAAGAAGTACATAGAACAAAAAGTGTTAATGCATTCAATATTACTTCAATAATGGTACAGAGAGCACCTATTACATGCCAAGTACGGCCATAGGTGCCGGAGACACAAACGGAGAACAAACGTCCCAGGTGCCTGCCTTCATCACCTCGGTATTCTTGAGGGGAGGAAAAAATGCCCAGCCTCAGTGAATAATGCAGGAGGCCACCCAGTCCCACTTCAGGACCACAGCGCTTATTCTCCCTAATTTCTTGCTCACATCTCCATCTTTGCCTGCAAATTGCTCTTGGCTGCAAGAAACTGCTTGGCCCAAGGTCACGTCTCCCCCTACAGGCATCCTGCTTGCAGTGACCGGTCTATAGGTAGCTACAGGATCCTGAGATGTTAACCAAATTACTGCGTAATGTAGTGAGTGTGAAGATACAAATATAGGATGCAACAGGGCCAGGTAAGCATCAGCAGTCTGGATAATCTCTGGTGAAGCTTGGCAAGATCTGGTGACAAAAAACCACATGCCCCAAACAAAAAAACAAAAAAAAAATTTTTTTTTTGCTCCAATTATAATCTAATCTTATGCCCCTTCCAGGCCTCTCTGTAGTTTTTAGATTGAACATTTTTCACTGAAGTCATTGGGCTGTTTTTGCACGTCACTTTTAAGATTTTTTTTTTTCTTGGTTGGAAAGAAAAAGCCAGAGGCAAATTCTCAGATTCAAGTTTAAGGGGGAAATAAAGGCAAGCTATTCCTTGCCCTGCTCCTCCCCCAACTTCTCCTCCTCCTCTTACTATTTTTAAATAAGAGAACAAAGCAGGCCAGCCTTGGCACTGGTTACTGATAATGGGCCTGCAAAAGGACCACCCACCTAGCCTCCTTCTTTTATGGCTTTAATCTAATAAAAAAAAAAGCTCTATTGTATGAGAGCTGGATTCTGGCAACTCTCACTCTCCACATCTCCATAATGACTGCGCCTGGGCTCTGGAGAGAAATTGGAGAGGCACTTGTAGGGGAAGATATCCCTCTCTTTATATAAGGTTATTATGCCTCCTGACAGTTAGGCCAGAAGAAAACAATGGCGCTAAGAGCTGTGCAGTAGTTTGTTCCTCCATATAATGGCTCTGTGGCTTCTTGTGTCTTGACAGCCTATCTGTGCATGTACGTGCGGGGGAAAGCCTAGATTTGCAGGCTCATTTTGAGTCCTGATCCCCTGGCAGTGCTCTTTTTCAGCACTGATATGGCGAGAGGTTTGGACACTGGCAGCTACCTTTTTGATACTTGCATGAGGAAAAAGATAGCAGCATTGTAATTCAGTGCATTTAGAATAAAGTTAGGGCTTCCCAATAAGAAAAATTAACATCTGTCACCTAAGGTGTGCAGCAGGCCGGGGTTTTCTTCTAAGATGAGGGTGGTAGCTTGGGAATAAGAGGTTTACCTGGAATCCAGGCCTAGTTTAGTTGGTGACTGAAAGGATGGCCTTGCTAGTGAAATAACAGAAAAATATAAATAACTGAAAAATTAGCTAACTCAATAGTTTCTCAGTAAGGGCTAAGATCAATCATATGAGCTCTCTGTCTCTTTCTCCCCCACTTGCTGACAGGCACCCCTTGGGGTTTGGTTTTCATAATATCTAAAAAGAATCAAGCAGACAGAAAGGAAGTGTAAATCTTTTCCTTTACATTTGCCAGAAACTGCCTTTTAGAATTTGCTTTTTACAGCCTGGAAGAGCTCCTGAATGGACAGCAGAGGGTGCAAAATTCAGGCCTCAGTTCCTGTCTAAAACCGTATCTCAAGGGCGAAATCTCAGACAAAAATCACAATTTCCAGCGGTAAGCTCGCTTGCTTCCAAGAAAAAGGCAGTCACTTCTGTTCTCTGCCTGCCATTAAGAAATAAAAAGAAGGGGATGCAGCAGCCCACAGTACCCTGTTAATGTGGCTACGTCTTCACTCCCTTTCCAACTCCTAGATAAAAAGTTCTACACCAACACACTCTCCCTCTTCCTCTCCGATGCTGGCCCTTTTTCCTGACAGATAAAGTAAAATAAACTTTTCTTCTTTCTATTCTAATCTTTGGAGAAATCCTTCTCAAAAGGTGTCACTGTCACACCCTGACGGTGACAGATTCGAATTTCTTGGGCACCTCACCTGAGTACGCCCCCAGTCCATGTTCTCCTCTGCAATGTGATCTCAAGGATAATATGAGGTTAAAATGAGACCATTTCGGAGACAGCACTCCTACAGACCACACAGGCACGTTGTCCCACTGGGGTGTCAGGCGGTGGGACCCCAGAGACAGATCCGCTGGGGAGATTTCGCGTCATGCTTAATTAAAATTTGTCCCGGTCGTTGCTCCACTGGGCAGGATAGGAAAATAATGCAGTGGGGTTGTCTAAAAATCATCTGAATATGACTACACATCTTCTCATGTGATATCTTTAAAGGATTTTTAGGGTCATGACGAGAGTTATCTGTTTTGTGAACCAGTCTTCTTGTGGAATAAGCGCAGTGAAGAAAATCCCACAGCAGAACAACCGCTGACAGTAACTGTTGTGTGGAGCACGCAGGGTTCTGTCTGCTTGCATTGTTATGAGGACACAGTGAGAATGTATGTAAGGTCCTCCCTGAAACAGATCCTTGAGGGTCAGCTACTGTGAGCAGCACATCAACATGGACCGGGCCCACCCCTGCCACCGCGGGCCCCAGGCAAGATGCTCACGGAGGCCCACTTTCCTCTGAATGTTTAAAGTTCTGTCATTTCACAGGCAAACAAACTGTTAATTACAATGTGTCCTATCCTCCTACCTTAACAAATAGACCATTAGAATAAACGGGAAGGCCCAGTTTCGTTTTTTTTTTGAGACAAAGTCTCACTTTTGTTGCCCAGGCTAGAGTGAGTGCCATGGCATCAGCCTAGCTCACAGCAACCTCAAACTCCTGGGCTCAAGCGATCCTCCTGCTTCAGCCTCCCAAGTAGCTGAAACTACAGGCATGCGCCACCATGCCCGGCTAATTTTTTGTATATATACTTTTAGTTGGTCAATTAATTTCTTTCTATTTTTAGTAGAGACGGGGTCTTGCTCAGGCTGGTTTCAAACTCCCGACCTGGAGCAATCCGCCCACCTCGGCCTCCCAGAGTGCTAGGATTACAGGCGTGAGCCACCGCGCCCGGCCTGGAAGGCCCAGTTTAAATTTAGAATTGCTAGACCCCTGGGACTTGTGTGCGAGAACCCGGGGCCATGGGGAGAGGCGCCCCTTGGCTGGCCCCAGCCTTCCGCCTTCTCCCTCCTCTTCCCACTCTGGTTCTGACCTGCCCTGGGAGGACAGTTTAGCCCACACACCAGAGCTCCATCCACGCTCCCACAGTCACCGGTCACCGCTGGCCCCTCATGGTTCCAGGACTGCACACCTGGGGTGTAGTAACACCCCCCCCCCCGCCGGAGGATGGGCCTAAGAAAGAAGCCTGTGCAGCCTCCCAAGTAGGTGTGGACTGTTTGGGCCTAGACAACCTGGCGGGATTCAGGGGGTCATGGCTTCTTGGCCCATGAACTCTCCCCATGGAAAGACATGCAGTCTGAAGGCCAGGGTAGGGTCCTTTAGAACATGGGGTGCAGGATGGGAACCCCCCTTGACTGGGTCTAAGGGTTGTACCGGCTTGTATTTTAGCACATTGTCATCAAAGGAGTGAGACTGCCTGGAATTAAACACTGGCTTCACCACTCCACTTTATGGGATTTAATTGGGTGACTGACTTAACACCCCTATGCCAAAGTTTCATCACCTCTAAAATAGGAGAGATAGTGAGTACTTACCTCCCAGGGTTGTTATAAGATTAGATGAGTTAACATATGTCAGAGCACTCAGAAATGTGCCTGGCATTCAAAGAGCGTTGTAAGCATTCGCTTTCATTCACAGCTCCTTTTCCACAATGATTCTTGACCTCCTCTGATCACAATAGTCAATGTCCCCTTCCCACTTCTGCTCCGCAGAAAGGAAGAGAGGAAGGAAACAAACAATGATTTCACACAATGGTTCACAAAGCTGCCTTCTAACATGGTGAGTTTAGCGTTTTTTTCTTCACAGAGGTTGGAAAGAGGCTACACTGCTCAAAAGGCATTCTGGGGGATCTAGAATAAACAGGCGACCCCCCAGAGACAGGACTCGGAGCACTGTATGTATGATTGCAGGAAGTAGAGGTGGAGTATTTCCTTAAGATCATTAAGTACACAAGAGAGTACCATATGTTTGGGGCACATCAAAATTTTGTCCAGTTTGGAGGCAGAAGATGAGTAGAAATGATTTTTTTGTTAAGTCATGGTAAAAGGAAAACATATCCCCATAACATCTAATTTAGCGTGTTACCATTTTTAAGTGTACAGTTCAGTAGTGTTAAGTATATTCACATTGTCGCACAACCAATCTCCAGGACATTTTTATCTGGCAAAACTGAAACTTTATACTTATTAAACAACTCTCCTTTTCCCAGCCCCTGAACCACCATTCTACTTTCTGTTTTTATGAATTTCAGTACATGAGACACCTCATATAAGTGGAAACATACAGTATTTGTCCTTCTGTGACTGGCTTATTCCGCTTTGCATAATGTCTTCAAGTTCAAGTTTCATCCCTGTTGAAGGATGTGACATAAAATGATTTTTTAAGTCTCTTTCCAGCTTGAGGTTGGCAACTTGAAACTTCCAGATGACTGAGCAGTGAAAGAGGTGGAAATAGACCACTCAGCGTCAGAACCCAGTGTCTGAGATGGATCCGAGGAGTTTGCTCCTCTTGGGGACAGAGCCCCTTGCCTGAATGCCACGTGCTTGGGACCTGATGACATCCGCGTCATTAGAGCATGTATAGTTTTTGGATGGTTTCTCAGATTTACCTGGACAAGTTGGCAAGGAAAATACAGAACTACAGGTATTAATTAGACGTAAATGCAAAAATAGTTCTACTGACATTTTAATTATTTGCAATCTCCTACTAGGCTAGAGAAGGCTGCTGCCAAATCCAGAAAACTTCAGATGAGCGTGAGTCCCATGGCAGTGCCTGAAATAATTGTAAACCTTCAAATCATAATTTGCTTGAGATGTTTTGACCAATACCTCTTGCTCAGAGTCTTTCTTTACCTCTTCCCTCCACAGAAATCTGTCATCAGATGCCTCATCTTAGTAAACTTTGGGCTAGTTTGTCTGTTGTTTTTCTAGATGTATTGGAAGGGCAGGAATCACACATTATCCTTCTCTCATACCTCTCCATAGTGTCTTTTTCAGGAAACAAACATATTTTTGTTAAATGAATGAATGAATGGATCAACAATGAATACAAATTACCAAATCTCTTAGCATTATAGTTATAATAATACTGATCTGCGAATGGGACACAAATGCTCCTTTTTGATGATTTGTAATTTTTTTGAGGTAGGTTGTTCATAAATTCACTAATGAATGTAGAATCCTCAAAAGATGACTTAAAAGGGACCTATTGAAGATAATGGAATATGCCATCATTTGAAAAGAAGGATTTGGGAACACCACACAAATTTCATTATTTTCATAATCATTCATTTATTTGTCCCTATGCTTTCTCACAGCATCATTCACTCAACCAGTATTTACTGAGCACCCGTTATTGTGTCACTGTGCCCTAGCACATAATAGGGCTGCAAAGAATGGGACATTAACTTTTCCAGTCTACAATGTCAGCCTTGTAGGAGATCAGACGTGATAAAAATGGATACGATACAAGGAATGTAAAAATACAGGTGGCACAAGAAAGGTATAAAAACTTTCTATGAAGTGCAGAGGAAGAAAAGATGCCTCCCAACAGTGGGCATTGGAGTAGAGGGATCAGAAAAGCTTCCTGAAAGAGCTGGCATGGGAGGGAGCCTCTGGCCTCTCTAAAACGTGGGAGAGTGGAGTACAGTAAGTCTCCCTGCAAGGAGAACTGTGTTCCCTGGCAGAGGTTAGTAGATGAGATTAGCAGAGCGGAACAAGGAACATAGACCAGCTCTGTTGGACTAATGTCGCATTTGTGAAGGGGAGACGTTGAAAACAAAGCTGGAGAAACTGGCAGGCCTGTACTGGGGAGCCCTAAGGAGACTGGACTTCCCTTGCAGGTGCAGGGCTGGTCTAGCAGAGCAGAGCGAAGGCTGGGCATTTGCGCACCCGAGCGTGTGAGTCCTGGCTCTGTCAATTCGGAGCTGAGTGTCTTTTCCCAAATCACTTCAAGTGTCTGAGCCTCAGTTTCCTCATTTGTAAAATAAGGCTAATAACACCTACCTGCAAGGTTGTAAGAATTAAATGAGATAATGTTTATAATGATTTAAGACAGAGATTGACACATTATGAATACTCAGTAGTAAAGAGTGGTGATCAGGCCGGGCGCGGTGGCTCACGCCTGTAATCCTAGCTCTCTGGGAGGCCGAGGCGGGCGGATTGCTCGAGGTCAGGAGTTCGAAACCAGCCTGAGCAAGAGTGAGACCCCGTCTCTACTATAAATAGAAAGAAATTAATTGGCCAAATAATATATATAGAAAAAATTAGCCGGGCATGGTGGCGCATGCCTGTAGTCCCAGCCACTTGGGAGGCTGAGGCAGAAGGATCGCTTGAGCCCAGGAGTTTGAGGTTGCTGTGAGCTAGGCTGACGCCACGGCACTCATTCTAGCCTGGGCAACAAAGCGAGACTCTGTCTCAAAAAAAAAAAAAAAAAAAAAGAGTGGTGATCATTCCCAGGCATCACTGGAAGAGTTCTGAGTCTTTAGTGATAAAATGAGAACATCACCAAGAAGGGATGATTCAGTGACAGGAGAGGAAGAGGAAGAAAGAGACAGGGAAAATTGGAACTGTTGGGAAGGAGGCTAATATTTTGGGGAGTAGCTACCATTTATTTCATGACTATATTAGTTTTCTCTTTCAGTACAAAAAATTACCCCCAAATATAGCAGCTGAAAACAACAAACATTTATCATCTTATAGTTTCTGAGCATTAGGAATCCAGAAGCATCTTAGCCAAGTGGCTCTGGCTCAGAGTCTCTTAAGAGGGTGTAATGGAGATGTCATCTTGCAATTGTCTGAAGGCTCAGTGCAGGGAGGACCCCCTTCCAACTAACATGGTGTTGTCAGGTCTCAGAAGTTCCACTTCCAAGCTCACTCCCAGAGCAGTTTCATGCCATAGCAGCTGGCTTCTACCAGAGTCGCTAAGAGACAGTAGGAGAGAAGCCCCAAGAAGGAAGCCACAGTGTTTTTGTAACTAATATTGGAAGTGACATCCCATGACTTCTATTCATTAGGAGTGAGTCAGTAAGTCCCTCCTACACTCAAGGGGTGAGAATTAAACAAGGGCATGAATACTGGAGGGTGGAGATTATTGAGGGCTAGTTTGGAGGTTGTCTCCTCCAACTACTATATTCCAGCTAGGCATGGTAATATGCCCCACATTATTTAACCTTAAGAACAAATATACATGGTATTACACTCATGCTTATATGAAGAAAATTGTGCTCAGAGATGTTAAATAACTTGCCTAAGATCACATAGCTATATGTGTTAGGGACCGACCTTCCACAGCCCCACCGGACAGAAAAGCAGAGACATCGAGGATGCAATCACACAAGAGGAGGTTTATTTTCTGGCTAGCCAGGGTCCAAGCCCCAGAGCACCAACACAGTGGCCACTCTCGCAGGCAAGGACCCCGACCGGAACAAGGGCATGCCTTTTATCCCCATGGTGCACAAGCTGCGCACAAGCCGACTACGCATGGATCATTGACCTTTAAAATGACTGGTTGCCCACTATTGCCTTTTGAAATAATTGGCGGGTTGGTTGCCCTCTATTGCCTGATGGGCCAGTCGCCCGTGCTTCAATGACCTCATCCCATAATTCCCGTTACAGCGGTGTAGCGAGCAAGCAATGACCAGAAGCAAAGGTTTGTGGTTAGCTCAAACCTTACTTAGGTGGGGTTACTTGCCCCACCCAAGTAAATTCCTCTGCCCTTCCTTTGTCCTACAAATTTCTCTGCCCTACATTCCCCCCTTTCTCCAGGTAGCAGACGAGCACTCTTGCTCGTCCTCAAGGTCTCTTAGGTGCTCTAGTTCTATAGCACTTGACCATAGCTGCTGATATTGTTGTTGCCATACTAGTAGCTGGACAGTGTTTATCCGTTTTTTTACAAAAGCTACTAGTCTATTAATTACACATGGCGCAAAAGTAAGGACTAAGATTAGCATAATGAGTGGGCCTAGTAGAGTGGATAGTAGCATTGTTAACCAGGGGGAATTGTTAAACCAAAGACTCAAACCAACCTGCTTGCTGTTCATATTCTCGTTTGCGCCGGGCAAGCCCTTCCCTGACCTTAGCTATAGATTCTCTAACAACTCCCGTATGGTCTGCATAGAAACGACATTCTTCTTTGAGGGCAGCACACAGTCCTCCTTGCTGGAGGAATACTAGATCTAACCCCCTCCGGTTCTGGAGCACTACCTCGGATAGGGAGGTTAGTGACTTGAGTATTAAACCCTCTTTGCCGCATTGCCAGAGAAGAGATACTAGTTCCTGCTCCTATTGCCCCTAAGCCAAAAAGAGTAGCCAGGGTTATGGCTGTGAAGGGCTCTCTTTCTTTCAAAAATTAGGTTGGTGACTCTTCGCCCTACTGTGCCCTCATACATTGTCTCCTCAGTGTGGTATATTATTTTTGGGAACACTAACACCATTATACAGTAATCTTTAGACCCATGTAAGGTTATGGGGTTGGTGGGGGTTCGGGGCGGTAAATACAGCTGCAGGTCTCTACCCCAAAAACATTAGACCAAAAACACAACATCCCCAAAACACAACAACCAACCCCCACCGCGACCCGTCCATGTTGTCACCCAGTTCAATCTTTAGATGCCACAACCCCAGTCCAAGTCTAGGTCAGCAGTCCTGGGCTGTCGCCGCCATGCGGGTCAGGTCTGGTCTTCAGAGGATTCCTCGGGTCTGCAGTTGCTTTTCACTGGTCCTGGCACCGCTCCTGGTCTTTTTATTAGCAGGTCTCACGTGGGAGTGGTGTATCCAGGTCGCTACTATTCTATTGACCTTAAGAGCAGTGGGGGTAACAAGAATAATTTGATAGGGGCCCTTCCACCTCGGCTCGAGGGTTCTGTTGTTATGCCGTTTCACCCACACCCAATCCCCTGCTGGTGTGGGTGAAACAGTGTCCGGCACCCTCCTCTTCAGGCCGGTAGATAGCATGGAGGCCCGGCCATACTTGACTGTGGACACGTTGCAGAGCCTGCCTCAGGGCTCATTCTAGGAACTACAGGAGGGGGTGTGCCATACATGATTTCAAAAGGGGTTAAACCCAAGTGATAAGGGGTGTTCCGGGCTCGGAACAGGGCGAAGGGAAGGAGGGTCACCCAGTCTCCGCCAGTCTCCAGGGCCAATTTAGTCAGGGTCTCCTTTATTGTTCTATTCATTCGCTCTACCTGCCCAGAGCTCTGGGGATTATATGCACAATGTAATTTCCAATCTATCCCCATAGCCTGGGCCAGCCCTTGACTAACCTGACAGATATTATTTGATCTTATCCCTTCCGGCAGTCCATACCTGGGGACTATTTCTTCTAATATTTTCTTAGCTACTGTCAAAGCTGTTTCTCCTTTCGTAGGGAAGGCTTCTACCCATCTGGAAAACGTATCTACTATGACCAGTAAATATCGGTACCCGTATTTTCTAGGCTTGACCTCTGTGAAATCCACTTCCCCAAATAGTCCTGGCTGCCTCCCCCTTTCCCTCGTACCTGCGTGGGTCCCTCTGGTCCTCCCCGGCTGCATGACCTGACAGGCTCGGCAACTTTTGACGATGTCATCTGGAACCCGTCCTTGTGACTTGAACCTTAGTTGAGCAGTGTCCAGTAGTTGCAGCATCTCTCTCTTCCCTAGATGTGTGGTCTGATGCAGGTGTTCTAACAGGTGGCGTCCTAAGAGTTCTGGCACTATTAGGCGATGCCCTTTGTCCCGCAACCAGCCATCTTCACGTAGCTGCTCTGAGGCCCAGACCTCATCTACAGTCCGGCAGAGGAGGCAACCATCCCATGCCTGGGGGTGGCAGGCTAAGGTGCAGGATGTCTGCTGCGGAGTGTCTTCTGCAGCCTTCTTAGCTTCAGCGTCTGCTCTCCGATTGCCCCGTGCTTCCATGGAATCCCCGCTCTGGTGTCCCGGGGTATGGACTACCGCCACTGCCTTTGGCAGCAAAACGGCCTCTAGTAGGTGGAGTATTTCAGGCATGTGCTTAATTTCCTTTCCCTCTGCTGTGATGAAGCCCCTTTCCCTGTAGAGGGCCCCATGTATGTGCACAGTCCCAAAGGCATAGCGGCTGTCAGTGTACACCGTCAGCCTTTTTCCTCGGGCCTGGCTAAGAGCCTCCGTCAGCGCTATTAGTTCTGCCTTCTGAGCAGATGTCCCTTGCGGAAGGCGTGCCGCCCAGACAAGTTTACCTTGGTCATCTACTATGGCCGCCCCTGCGTACCTGCGTCTGTCCCGGATGAAACTGCTTCCGTCCGTGAACCAGGTCAGGTCGCTACCTGGAAGGGGGGTGATCCTTCAAGTCTCTACGAGTCGTCTGGGTCTCGGCTAGGACCTCAAGGCAATCACGTTCAGGTGCGGCTGTGTGGGCGCCATCTTGGAATGGCGTTGCCACCGCGCCCCACACGGCTGCATCGGGGGTTGGCAGAAGCGTAGCCGGATTCAAGGCGGCAGGGGTCTGGAACTCGATGCGGGGTGCGTCCAGCAAAAGCCCTTGGTAATGAGTCAGCCTCGCATTTGTGATCCACCGTCCCGGTGGCTGCTTCAGAACCCCCTCTATGGCGTTCGGGGTGGAGATCTGCAGCCGCTGCCCTAGGGTGAGCTTATCAGCGTCTTTGACCAACAGGGCCGTGGCTGCGATGAATCGCAAGCACGCTGGCCACCCGGCCGCCACCGGATCTAGTTTTTTTTTTTTTTTTTTTGACAAGTAGGATCAGGGAGTGCTAGGGCTGGGGCTTCCAGCATGGCTGCCCTCAGGGCCTGAAAAGCATCTTTCATTTGCAGTCCACTCCCATGCTCGCCCCGCCCTAAACCCTTCATACAGAGGTGGAGCCTTTTCCGCAAACCCAAGGTCATCATGGAGGGCCTTGTTGAACAGGGTAGGCGAGTTTTTCCTGAACCCAAACCCAATTTCTGCCATGTGGTCCAACGATATAGTTTGGCTCCTGTTGCCCCCTGCACCCAACTGGTCTTACTGGACAATTTTCCTGTGTCTTCCGTTAGTACCAAATGTTCTGCTCCTGTATCTATGAGGAAGCTGACTGGGTTCCCCTCCACTTGCAAAGTTACCCTAAGTTTGGGGAGGGGGACCGAACCCCATCTTCCCTATTTGTCTGTCACCTGTCCTGCAACCATGACTTTTTCAGGACCTCCAAGTCTTCGCCCCCCTTTCTTTTGGGGCACTCTCGGGCCCAATGCCCATGCTCCTTGCAATTGGCACATTGATCCTTGCCTAGCCTCTCCCGCCAGGGCCTTTCTCTGTCCTCTGACCCTATCTGTCCCCCTCTTGTGGCAGCTAGCAGGATTTTAGCCATCTCTCTGTTTGCTTTCCGTGCTTCCCCAGCTTGGAATTTCCTGTCTTCTCTTTTGATCCTCTCTAACCTCTCTTCTAGCGTCTCTCTATTATTATAGACCTTCTCTGCCACTTCTAACAGGTCCTGTAGAGTCTTTCCGCCCAATCTATCTATTCTCTGCACTTTGCGCCTAATGTCGGGGGCTGCCTGATTGACAAACGCCATCATAACAGCTGCCTTGCTCTCTTCCATAGTGGGATCTATGGGGGTGTACTGCCGGAAGGCCTCCATGATCCTCTTTAAGTATGCTGCCGGGCTCTCCTCCGGCCCCTGACGAACATTTCCTACCTTGGCCAAATTGGTCGGCTTTCGTGCCGCCATACGGAGACCGGCCATCAGAGTCTGGCGGTAGACCCGGAGACGCTCCCTACCTTCAGCCTCATTGTAGTCCCAAAGCGGCCGTTCAAGGGGAAAAGTTCGGTTAATGGTTCGCGGGTTTGTAGTAGGTCTTCCGTCCTCCCCCGGAACCAGCTTCCGCGCCTCCCCCTGAATCCTTTCTCTTTCCTCCGTTGTGAAGAGCACCTTAAGCAGCTGCTGGCAATCATCCCAGGTGGGCTGATGAGTGAAAAGAACAGAATCTAAAAGATTAATTAGGTCTCTCGGATTCTCGGAGAAGTTCGAGTTTTGAGATTTCCAATTATAAAGATCACTGGTAGAGAAGGGCCAATATTGGAATGTCTGTGTTCTATCCTCCCCCAGGGGTCCCACTGCCCTTAGAGGGAGCGCCTTTACGGGCTCCGGATCTGTGGCTCGGCCAGCCCGCTGTCTGGTCCCATAGGCTGGCCCCGCTGCCGGTGGTCCCGCATCTGCCTGGGCCGGGAGAGCCGCAGAGGCTGCCCCAGGGTTATAGGGCGGAGGCGTGTTCCATTCGGGACCTGTTAGGTCTGGGTAGAGATTGGAATCTGACAACACTGGCGTCCCAACGGACCTCGGACTCCGCGACCCCTCCTTTCTGACTTTTTTAACTGCCAGAACTTCCGCCTTTCCCCTCGGGGCAGGTAGGAGGGCCTTCAGCCAAGGTGGTGGGTCTCGAACCAAGTCTTGCCAGACCACAATATAGGGGATCTGATCAGGGTGGCCGTGGTGGCCAAATACCACCCCTTTTACCTTTTCGATCAAGGAGGCATCAAACGAGCCCTCCCTGGGCCACCCCACTCCAAACGTGGGCCACTTGGCCTTACAAAGGGTAACAAACTTTCCCTTCTTGACCTCCAGGGACAGGTTGTGTGCCCTTGCCCTGACATCCTTAAAATGGCTCACCAGGATGGACAATGGCGTTGTTAGAGCCTGTCCCATGGCTAGTCAATAATAGGCAGATGTGCGAACCGATATTCCGCAGTTGGGGCACTGGGGACAAGGATCTGAATCCCTAGCCTTTCACTCCCTACGGAGGTAACGGCTGTGCCCCTCCCGCATAGCCACTCCTGGCACGGGCGGCAGGAGATACACTGTGCGCTGCCAGCCCATGCAGGGGAATGCTTACCTGGAGGTTCTAGTCGCCCCTGCAGATCTTTTCGTGGGTCCCCTGATTCCACGGCCCCAGCCTGAAAACCCATGCAACCCTGATGGGTTCTCGGGCTGAAACCATAGAACCCAGAGACTCTAACAAGCCAATGAGAGATGTCACACTCACTCACACACACACACACACACACACACAGAAAGCCGGCGACAAACAAAGCAGACAACAGACAAGTGGACAGTGACGTAAACAGACAACCTAACCTAGTCCGGACCTACTCCCCGGTCTCCTCCTGACCGAGCCCTTGGCTACAAGGTCAGCTCCGGAGTCCAAACGGGGCCAGAGGACGTCTCCGCCTGGCTCCTACCGGCGACCCACCAGCGCGTCCGCCTAGGTCCTGTGCCGGCGTCCTGATTCGGGGTCCTGCAAGGGGATTCCGCGTCCCTTGCCTAACACCACACCCGGCTAGTCCGGGGTGGATTTTCACACTCCTCCCTCAGCCCTGAGTTCTACCCGGTAGTCTGTGGGGAAGGCAAATCCCGGACGAGCCCCCAAATGTTAGGGACCGACCTTCCACAGCCCCACCGGACAGAAAAGCAGAGACATCGAGGATGCAATCACACAAGAGGAGGTTTATTTTCTGGCTAGCCAGGGTCCAAGCCCCAGAGCACCAACGCAGTGGCCACTCTCGCAGGCAAGGACCCCGACCGGAACAAGGGCATGCCTTTTATCCCCATGGTGCACAAGCTGCGCACAAGCCGACTACGCATGGATCATTGACCTTTAAAATGATTGGTTGCCCACTATTGCCTTTTGAAATAATTGGCGGGTTGGTTGCCCTCTATTGCCTGATGGGCCAGTCGCCCGTGCTTCAATGACCTCATCCCATAATTCCCGTTACAGCGGTGTAGCGAGCAAGCAATGACCAGAAGCAAAGGTTTGTGGTTAGCTCAAACCTTACTTGGGTGGGGTTACTTGCCCCACCCAAGTAAATTCCTCTGCCCTTCCTCTGTCCTACAAATTTCTCTGCCCTACATATGTAAATAATTACATAATAAACCAATATAAGCTAAAATGTCATATAACAAATAGCACATTACATAGAAATTTCTATGTGAGAAAGTCAAGGTCCTACGCATGCCTTTTGTTGCTGCAACAATTTTTTGCACATTATTGTATCACATGTACTATGCACAATGCATGATCTTACTTTATTGTTTTAGACAGAATGTTTGCGTCCCCTTAAAATTCATATGTTGAAACCTAATTCTCAATGTGATGATATTTGGGGGTGGGGACTTTGGGAGATGATTGGGTCACCAGGACAGGTCCCTCACGGCTGGGATTAGTGTCTTTATAAAAGAGACCCAAGGGAGCTCCCTCACCCTTTCTGCCACGTGAGAACACAGTGAGAAGAAGGCCTTTTTTGGAAGTGGGACCTCACCAGACATCGAATCAGCCGGCACCTTGATCTTCGACTTCTCAGTCTCCAGAACAGTGAGACATAAATTGCTATTGTTTATAAGCCACCTAGTCTATGGCACTCTGTTACAGCAGCCAAAATGGAGCAAGACATTCATCCTCCCAGCAACATGCAGAGTAGGTACTTTTAGTGTCATTATTTATAGACAAACAAATCAGAATCGGAAAGGTGAAGTGACTTGGCCAAAAGCACATGGTAAGTAAATGGTTAGTCAGTATTTTAACACAAGTCCAATTGGCCTCAGAGCTTACAAACTACATAAATAAATCAAATTCATTCAATCAATTAATACTTTTTGATCTTTAACTATTTAAAGATCAAAATAGTTCTTTTGAACTTTTTTTTTTTTTTTGCTAGAATCTTTTGCTAGACTCTGGGGATACCTGCTTTTAAGTCACTCATGTTCTTACAGATATGTAGATACATTTCAATAGTATGATTATAGTAAGACTGAGTATCCTTCTTCCCATCAGCTCCTTATTTTCTTTTTCTTTTCCTTTTTTTTGAGACAGAGTCTCGCTTTGTTGCCCAGGCTAGAGTGAGTGCCGTGGCACCAGCCTAACTCATAGCAACCTCAAACTCCTGGGCTCAAGCTATCCTACTGCCTCAGCCTCCTGAGTAGCTGGGACTACAGGCATGCGCCACCATGCCCGGCTGATTTTTTCTGAATATATTAGTTGGCCAATTAATTTCTTTCTATTTATAGTAGAGATGGGGTGTCTCGCTCAGGCTGGTTTTGAACTCCTGACCTCGAGCAATCCGCCCACCTCCCAGAGTGCTAGGATTACAGGTGTAAGCCACCCTCCCACTCCCACCCCCAGCTCCTTATTTTCTTCCCTTTTCCATCTCTCCTGGGCTGGAGGACCTTGATTAAAGAGACAAGGGCCTTGTTAGCATGATAACTATATCAATAGGATCTTTTTGTTGGAGGTGATAAGAACCCAGCTCCAATTGGCTTAAATAACAAAGGAGATTAGTTGGCTCTCAAAACTGAAAAGTGCAGAGAGTTCCTAGCTTTAGGCATGGTTGGCCCCAGGAGACTGTCTCTTCATAGCTTGTGCTTTCTTTTCCTTGAACTTTCTTCCTATAGTGACCTTCCCACCAGGTGACAGGATAGTCACACGCTGCTCTAGCCTTATATGCAGCCAGCTCAGAACCTTCAATAGCGAACAGGACGGCTTTGCCCATGGTTCACATTCGCTCACGCTCACTGCCCTGGGGTGGCTCACGTGAGTGTCCCCGGTGGTGGCTGGGGACCCAATATGCTCATTGTTAGGGCTTAGGTCACAAGTCTATTCAAACCCAAACCCAAACCCAATGGGTTGAGAGAGGAGGACAGGTTCCCTGTCCTACTATATGTTCCCTGTATTATTTAACCTCACAAAAGTCTAAACATTGTGAAAAGATGAAGGGAGAATGGATGCCCTTGTATAAGCAAAAGTACACGTGCCCACTGTGATGACATTTCAAAGGTGTTTCAAGGGTCAGAAATATTGTGAACAAAAAATTCCAAACATAAGAAACTCTTATAGGTATACCGTAGTTTTGATTCTAGAGACTCTGAATGGACTCAGTAATTTTCTCCATGTTAATCACTCAGCACATCTTTACTGGGAGCCAGCAACTGGGCTGGCACCCTTCCAGGGGCCACCCTACCCAGAGCAGTCACGGAGACCTACTGCCACCACCCCGGCATGGCCCAGGACAGTCAGCGTCATGAGGTTCACTGTGGTCTTCCAAGATGCAGTCAGGGTGTAGCGAGGGAGGACAGACGGGTGGTTAAGACTGAGGAGAATGTGGGGGGAGTGTTAGGAACCGACCTTCCATAGCCCCCACTGGACAGAAAAGCAGAGACATCGAGGATGCAATCACACAAGAGGAGGTTTATTTTCTGGCTAGCCAGGGTCCAAGCCCCAGAGCACCAACGCAGTGGCCACTCTCGCAGGCAAGAACCCCGACCGGAACAACGGCATGCCTTTTATCCCCATGGTGCACAAGCTGCGCACAAGCCGACTACGCATGGATCATGCGTTGACCTTTAAAATGACTGGTTGCCCACTATTGCCTTTTGAAATAATTGGCGGGTTGGTTGCCCTCTATTGCCTGATGGGCCAGTCGCCCGTGCTTCAATGGCCTCATCCCATAATTCCCCATACAGCGGCGTAGCAAGCAAGCAATGACCAGAAGCAAAGGTTTGGGGTTAGCTCATTGCCCCACCCAAGTAAATTCCCGACAATTGGAAAAATTCTTCTGCCCTTCCTCTGTCCTACAAATTCCTCTGCCCTTCCTCTGCCCTACAGGGAGGAGAAAGAGAGAAAAGGAGGGAGACAAGAAGGAAAAAGGCCTCGCAGACCCTCATCCATTGCAGGATGGACACTCATCCATTACTGAGTTTATCCCAAAGTAAACCACCAAGACAAGTTGAAAAATCTTATCAGGAGGCTCTGGACTTCATGTAGGTAGGTTTGCAATTGGTTAGTGGTGAGACTGTTTCTTTTTTAGAGTTGATGATAGATAAGTCCCTTCCCAAATGTTGCGGACAGACCCAGGAGTTACTCCACGTACAAAGCACTAAGAGAGGATTCCGAGGAGAGCTGATGTTTGAGCAGAGGCTTGAAGAAGGAGTTCAGGGTATGAGGGCATTCTAGGCAGAAAAGCTTCATAGCTTGAGCTGTAATTGTGATTTAATGAGATGGTTCAAAAATTCTCTGCAACAAACAACTCTCTGCAGAAAAAAGCCTCGTTTTCTCGGCAACAGCTAACCTTTACAACTTAAGGGCAGGAAAGAGCTGAGCTGTAGCAGCGCTAATTTGTTCTGCCCCTTCATAGCAAGTAACAGTCACTTATCACTCCCTCCCCCTTCCAACACTGCACTCCCTCCCTTCCTGCCTGCAAATCTACTACCCTTCCTTCTTCATGGGAAGTGTGGCTGTGTGGGGTGGAAGAGAGAACTTCAATTTTAGACTCAGGCTGATCTGGAATTTGTATTTTGGCCTCACCACTTATTAGCTTATAATCTTAAGCAAGTTAGTTCACTTCCGTAGGTCTCAGTTTTCTTATCTGTAAATTGGAACTCATACAACTCATGGGAGTGCTGTGATAATGATGTGAGGTGGTGCCATGAAAAACCTGGCTCTTAAAAGGCATTCAATATACCCCAGTTTCTGCAGGGGACCAGGATAGGCCACCCCGAAATAGGCCACTTTGGTATGAGGATTATTTTGAGCTTAAGGCAATTGAGAATCAACAGATGCAGGCAGAGTTCCTGCCTTTCTCTTATCTGTCTAAAAGGAGGGCATGCATTTTGTGAAAGTAGCAAAAATTTTCCTAACGAAGATGACTCCTTCTCCTTTTACCAGGATGAGGAGATTGGCTCTTGTCATCTGAGATAAAGAGTCGGCACCGAGATCAGTCTGTATAAGCAAACTTTACTAAAATAGCCCTTATCTTCCTTAGTTCCGCTCATATATTCCTACTCACTTACCCACCATTTAACATCTCTTGAAGCTCAAACCTCCATATAAGCCCCACAGTCTGACCACTTCTTTGAGTTATATTTCTTTTCTATGAACTCCCATGCGTGTAAGAATTAATACAAATTGTGTGCCTCTTCTCCAGTTAATCTGTTATTTGTTTGTTTAATTTGCAGGTCCCCAGTCACTGAACATAAGAGGGTACCTTATGGAGGGAAAGTTTTTTCCTCCCTGATATTTCCATCTCTCCCACATTCCTGAAAAGAAAAACAAACAAACAAACAATGTGGGGCACAGGAGAGCCATCTTTTGCCAGTTAATCACAGAGAGATGTACTGCCATTACATTTATTCTCCAGTTTCTTGTGTCTGGGAACATCTCCTGATCGTGAAGGAAGATAAAAAAAGAAAAGAAAATAGCACACAAAAAACCCCGGAGTTCATTTCGGCTATTCTCTATACATGTGTATGAGGTAAAATACAGGCATACCCACTTTGAGGCAAGCCAGTATGTAAGACTGAAATTTGCCAGAAATCAATTAACCATCCATTAGTTATCTTTTAAGCATTTTCTCACTTTTCTAAAGGATTCGCAAAAATAGAAAACCCAACTTTTTGTCAGTATTTGTATGTAGGCACTGAAGTTGAATGGTGATGGACACTTGAGGCTGAAGTAGAATTAAAGTTTAATTAGAAATGAAGATGAAACTGCTCTGAAATGATCAGTTCTCGTTGGGCTCCCAATCTGAAGTGCGAAAAATACAGTTCTATTTACAGACATTGAATCAGCTGATCTGCCTCCAACCCCTCCTCTCTCCACTCCATCCTACACTCCACTGCCGATTCATCTCCCTGTTCAACCTCTTCCTCTCCAGCTGAAAAATCCTCAGTTTAGATGGAATATGCTCCTCTCCGCCCCCGGCAGCTAATATTATTAACATGGCAATTACCAGTTTCCCCATTTAGCTCACCCCATTCCTCTTGCCAAAAGCCTGCCTTCCTTTTCTCCATTCGTCAATCATCAAACCCTTCAACCTTCAACTTGCACTTGCGGCCTCTGAATGGGATTTCCAGCAGGTGGCAACCTATTTGAACTCCAACTACAATCCTTTAGCAGTGATTGTTCTCATCTTTGTGTTTGTACCCAGTCTCCCCAACCAAATAATCAACTTCTAAATGCAGAAATCATGTTTATTATAAACATTTATTTGAATCTTCAATGACTTGCACACTGTGTGAGGCTTTTTTTTTTTTTTTTTTTTTTGACAGAATCTCACTCTGTTGCCTGGGCTAGAGTGCAGTGGTGTCTGCCTAGTTCACAGCAACCTCAAACTCCTGGGCTCAAGTGATCCTCCTGCCTCAGTCTCCCGAGTAGCTGGGACTACAAGTGCATGCCATGACACCTGGTGGATTTTTTTCTATTTTTTTTTGTAGAGATGGGAGTCTTGCTTTTGCTCAGGATGGTCTCAAACTCCTGATCTCAAGTGATCTTCCCTCCTCAGCCACACAAAGTGCTAGGATTACAGGCATGAGCCACAATGCCTGTCCCACATTGTATGTTTAAAATTAATTCGTTGATAATAAAAAGTACATTTGTGTGCAACTTTTAAAGGATCTCATCTATTGCGTAAATGAAGGCTCATATGTACTGACATTTAATTCCCACGAGGACAGAGGAGAAAGGCAAGGATAAGAATATAATTATGATGAAAATTTGGAGCTAAGTATCTGATTAGTGATCAGGGTTTTCTTGAGGATCTACTGTTACCATGTGCTTATCAGTATACTTCAGCAATAGCATAATATGTAGCCACTTCATAGCAACACTACTTTAAATTTAATCTTTCTCTGCAAAGTCTTTGCATCCAGCCACTGTGCTTGGCAAGCTATTTGCTGCCTGCTTTGCTGGTTAACCCAGGAATGGATTGTCTCTTTAACCTGAGTTCTTTTTATTTCATATTTTAGATCTTGGCTGACATTAGCATCATCTTCCTTGCCATCATGATAAGAGTAGGGGAGAGTTACATTTTTCTCCCTTTGGCAAGAAGAGCTTTGTGTTTGGAATGCCTATGGAAAAAGACTTCCCATTGCGGTGTACTATGATCCCTGCTTCTCCCCACCCCCTCCCTTTCTAGGTTAGATCTTCTTTAATCCCCACAAGCTCAGCATTAAATCCAATATCCTGACAGCAGTGGGTCAGAGTTATAGCTGCTTTAAATGGGCTACAATGGCACAATCTCATAAGTATAAAACTAAACTACATATGGGAAACTCAGAAGAATACAAAATAGAGGCAAATAATGGCTAAATTATATGGAAAAGATTCTGCAGTAGGAGAGGGGAAACAGGAGGGATTCATGACAGCTGAGGTAATAGGAAAAAATTTCAAAAAGAAGCTATTCCAAAGATACACTGTCAAAACTATGAAAAGACATGTGCATTGCAGCATTATTTGCCAAGTGAATACCTAGAAACAAGGCAAGATCAATAGGGGATTGGCTGCATAATCTGGTTTATCTACAGAATAGAACTGTAGCAACTGTTTAAAAGAATGAAGACTATCTTTATATTTTGCTTGGGAATGATTTCCAGTAAACACCATTAATGGAAAACCACAAGGTTCAGAAGAGTGTGTATAATGTGCTCAGTTTTGTGTAAGAAAAGGTGGATAATAGAAATATTTACATATTTGCTTCTATTTAAAATAAAAAACAATGAAAGGACAAACTAGCAAGTAAAAAAACTGGTTATCTTTAGAGGGATGGAGGAGGCAGGCATGTAAGCTAGACTTTTCTGAACATACCTGTATTAGTTATCTACTGCTACAAAACAGATTATTCAAAAAATCCAGGGGCTTAAAATAACAATAATAGCATATCATATAAATTATGAGGGTCAAGACTCCAGGAGCAGCTTAGCTGGGTGCTTCTGGCTCACGGCATTTCATGAGATTATAGTCAAGATGTTGATCTAAGTTTCAATTCTCTAAATGTTTGGCTGGGGCTAGAGAATACACTTGCGCAGTGGTTCCCTCACACAGCTGTTGGCAGGAGGCCTCAGTTCCTCTTGTTAGGGACCGACCTTCCACAGCCCCACCGGACAGAAAAGCAGAGACATCGAGGATGCAATCACACAAGAGGAGGTTTATTTTCTGGCTAGCCAGGGTCCAAGCCCCAGAGCACCCACGCAGTGGCCACTCTCACAGGCAAGGACCCCGACCGGAACAACGGCATGCCTTTTATCCCCATGGTGCACAAGCTGCGCACAAGCCGACTACGCATGGATCATTGACCTTTAAAATGATTGGTTGCCCACTGTTGCCTTTTGAAATAATTGGCGGGTTGGTTGCCCTCTATTGCCTGATGGGCCAGTCGCCCGTGCTTCAATGACCTCATCCCATAATTCCCGTTACAGCGGTGTAGCGAGCAAGCAATGACCAGAAGCAAAGGTTTGTGGTTAGCTCAAACCTTACTTGGGTGGGGTTACTTGCCCCACCCAAGTAAATTCCTCTGCCCTTCCTCTGTCCTACAAATTTCTCTGCCCTACACTCTCTCCCTATAGGATTGCTTGAGCAGCCTCCTTAGATGGCCACTGGCTTCCTTTTTTATATGTATATATGTTTTTATATACATATAAAATAAATAATTATGTTAATATATTTATGAATCAATTCTTTTAGGAGAGATATAAATATAAAATTGGATGAGCCAAGTGGAAAATCCTATAATCTTCAAGTTTGTTTGAAAAATTAATAAGAACTTAAGATGTACTTTCTTTAAAAGTAAGCATATTTCCTTACTCTGTTTATTGACAAGGCCTAGAAGCTGTGACTAACCCCAAAATAATGAACATCCTTATACTCAGATTGTGCTCTCTCAAAAGAATTTCCAACTGAAAAAAAGCCATGTCTCCTTGGATAAAAGCTGGTTTCAAGGCTCAGACAGGAAACACTGAAGGGGGTCCGGGACATTCTGTTTTACTGTAAAGGAAAGAAACTATCACAGACCACAAGGGTCATTTCAAAAAGATTCAGGAACACATGTGAATGGTCTCCTACTAGCCAAAGATGGGACAATTTGAACATAATAGCAATAATGATGGTAACAGTAATAACTTCAATGCCACATCAAATATATTAAAATCCATGAATTCATAATGATACTCCAAAAAATGCAAATAATTAAAACTAAATGCACATCCTTGGAGGATGCTAAGGAGACCACTCATTATTGTGAAAGCTGGTAAAGAAGAAAACCAAAGGGAAAGAAACAGTATTTATTTTGCTGTTGTTTGAACTGTAACCCAGAAATGTCAGTTAATTAATACAAAAGGAATGCTACAACTAGACTATCACCATTTTGCAAGCCCTAATGAAAAACATCCAATTTGAGGCCAGAGCTGGAAGGCCACAGGGCAGGCACTTGGAAGGGGAAGATGAATGTAACTTGTGGAGAGCAAGAACAAGTAGGAGGAGTCCATGAAGATGGCCTGAGAGCAGTTGAGTTTGCTGAGGTTGGGGGTATGGGCGTCCTGCAGAAGCCAGGGCCCTGCGTCATGGGGCTAAGCACGCACACTGGCCCAAGTCGGGGAGAAGCTGAAAGAGCAGGCGGCAGAAGGTGGAGTACTGCAGGCTGGATGCTGCCTGAGGAGTGGGCCAGCAGATAAGACCCCGCTGTGTGAGCTACAAAATGGCTGCTGCCACTTCCGCCCTCTAGATCTCCCAGGAATCACTGAGGGCTCGTCCTCGCCGGAAACATGCAGGAAAAGGAACTCTGGGAAATACAGCCCGGTCTCTCCACTCTGACGCGTTACAAAAGCGCCACAGTCATCGATGGCTACTGAAGCCGTCAGGTGGGAGCTGCCGGGGCGCTCCATGCTGTACCGGATTTAGCAGGCACATCCCGAATGCGCTGATGGACGTTCATGTCACAAAAATAGAAGCATCACGTGTCTTATGCCTTGTGCTTTGACGCAATAGGAATTACCTAACCATAACACAAAATATTCTTACAAAAAAAAAAAAAATCAAACTTAAATAGGATCTAGCCTCAGGCTCCAACTACCGGTTTATAGGAAATTCAAGGAAAGGAGGAAAATAACTAACAGTACAGCCATGCAATTAGCCCAGTCTAAAATGTGGTAGATTACACAGAACTCTTAGATGCAGCTTCATGCAACAATTTCATTGCACACCTGTGTTTCAGTCCTAATTCCTATATTTTTAAAATGTCTTTCCTGTATTAAAACCACTCACTTACAATGAATTGCTAACCAAAATAATGGTGCAAATTGATCAACAGCCCCTTTAGGAGTCATCCAATACTTTAGACATCATCTCATTAGTCCCAAGAGTTTGGTGGGACAAGATGCTTCTTCCTGTGTTTTGAAACATGAAAAGACTGATGATGGGACTGAAAAACATATTTTTCAATGCCTTGAATTCTACGTTTTATTACCTCTCTTGCAATGGAGAAAAGGTGAGAAGTAGTGACATACACCTTGCCTGATAGAATGACAATGCCTGGCAGTGATCGAGTACACCTATCTCATATGTGCTTTGGAGGCAGGAAGGCAGGAGGGATGATTCTCTTATTTGTTGAAATGGAGAACAAAGCAGTCAAGTTGCTAGTCAAAGGCTCCAAAGTAAGTTAGTGATGATATTAAACCAATTTATACTTTAACTGTATTGAGCTGCAGATCAGAACTCTTTCCATTCTTCCAAAAGACATATATTGACTTATTAATTGGTAATGATTATTAGGAATTATTTTAGCTTCTGGGGACACAAAGATGAGTAAGAAAGACTCGGCTCTTAGGAGAGGCAGAGAAGTAAACTAGGGGTTCAAAGGCTCATCCTGCTTAGTCTAAGGTATGAATAGGGGAGAACCAAGAGATTGAACAGAGAGAGTTAGAGGAGATGCCCAGGCTGGCTTGGGTCATAGGCAGCATGAGGCAGCCTGGGCATTGGGGAATGTAGTTAGGGAAAGGCCATCTTCTTGATAGAGTAACTTAAAGTCATCACAGAACAGATGAGACTAAGCTATCTACTGATGAAACTACCTTGAGAGGTGGCTGTGAATATAATCCTGGGAAGCAGACAGCAAGACAGTTCTAATCAAGGGGACCACAGAATCTTGAAACTAAACCTGGAACCAGAGGACCTGCATTGTAGCTTGGCTGAAATCATGCAAGGAGGCAGGAAGGGAGTGGGCATCCATTCGTGTGTCCCAGCCCTGACCCAGGCAGAGGGTGTCCTGAGCCCTTCCGTCATGTGAGCCCTTCATGTGGCCAGCCCTTCATCTGACCCATCTCAGGTGTAAAATGAGAGAGTGTCTGGCTATATAACCCTTTAACATGCTCTAATACTTTCATCCAATGCACTTTGCTCTGATTCCATCCCACTAAGTGACCGAAGGTGGTTTCTCCTGTAGATTTTCATAAGAGGATGGGCTGACTCACAACTATGACCGGGTACCACTTAGCAGTATTGCCATTCTGATTAATATTTTCTTGTGAATCTGATAGATGCGAGTCAGATAAGCCTGAGAGGGAACTAGCTTTCCAGGCCTGTAAAGCTAAAGACCAGAAATGAGACTTTCCAAGGTGGTAGTAACTTTCTGGATCACCCTAGTCCCGTTACCTGGAATACTGCCTACCATTTAGTTAAGTGCTCAATAAGTGTTACCATTATTATTACAAACAATATTCCTATTTGTTTGTCCGTTAATTTATTTTTACAGCCAAAGGAATTTTAAGCACAGAAATGTCTACACGCTTTTAATCCTTATGTCTCCACACTCCTGCACAGTAGTAGGTCCTTTGAAGGCAGAGATCTGACTGCGCAGTGCCCTGCATAGACAAGTGCTCCGTGACTGTTTGCTATTGATGAGCAGCATATTTGGTGCTTGAAGCTGCTGAAACTGTGAAAATAGGAGACCAAGTTTGTCTTCTGTTCTTACCTCTCCTTCCCTGGAGCATTTTCCTACTTCTGTTTGGTCTCATTGCCTTTCCCTCTCAATTCCCAATTAGGCAGTTCAAGTTCAACTTCTACCTCCCTGAGAATCCCTAAAACGCTGCCCTTTAACTCTTTCCTGCTTTCCCCATCCCAGCCTGCGCCACAATGCCCTACATCTTCAATGAAAGGGATGGAGAGGGAACAGCTTCGTGGAAGGTTATGGTGGGGGAATAATTAGCTTGCAGCCTATTAGTTAGCCTTCAGGAATGTTGCCAGAAATCCTAGGCGGTGTAGCAAGTTTCAGTTGCATATGGGAGAGAGGGAATTGTCTTGATTTGAGGGGGATATCCTCTCCTCCCACCTTCTCCACCCCTAAACCAAACCACAAGTCTGCCTAGAGAATTTGGTAAAGTGCAGTTTGGTGCATAAGCCCAGGCTTTGACTTGCAAAGGCCAGATCTTGGGACCCAACCTAGTTTATCACGTGAGTGGTTCTGGGCCAGTTTCCTGTCTGCAAAATAAGGGTAATCGTAATGCACAGAGATGTGAGGAAAAGTAAGCCATTTTACATTCTGTCTGTGTGTAGGGGAGGGAAGAGGAATCATGCCTGTTTTGCTTCTCTTGTATCCCTATAGTCTAGGACTGTGGTCCCCAAACCCTGGGTACTGCTCGGTGACCTGATAGGAACTGGGCCGGGCATCACCACCTGAGCTCCACCTTTTCCCCCACCTCGTAGTAAAATTGTCTTCCATGAAACTTAGGACCCCAAACCGGTTGCATAGCAGGAGGTGAGTGTCGGCCCAGACAGCAGAGTTTCATCTGTATTTACAGCCGCTCCCCATGGCTAGCATCGCTGGCTGAGCTCCGCCTCCTCGCCTTCCGTGGAAAAATTGTCTTTTCTTCCGTGAAACCGGGCCCTGGTGCCAAAAAGGTTGGGGACCGCCGGTCTAGAAGATACTCATTAATAATTGTTGACTTGATGAATGAATAAGTAGTGAAGTTGGAGAGACTAAATCAGTGATTTCCGAATTCGGCATGCATCCGGATCACCTGGAAGGTTTGTCGAAGCGCCACTCCCAGGACTCACCCGAAGAGTTTTTGGTTCAGTAAGTCGTGCGCGGAGCCCGGGAACGGGCCGCGTCTCCCAGGAGTCCCCGGCGCGGCCGAGAGGAAGGAGCCGGCGGGCGGCTGCAGCGCGAGAAAGGGCCAGCAGGTGGCGCCGCAGCGGGCGCGCTGGGAACCGCCGCCCCGAGCCCCGCGGGAGCGCGGGCTCCCCAGGCGGCCGGGCCGGCCGCTCAGCCGAGCCGCGAGCAGAGGGCAGCGAGGGCGGAATCGCGAGCTCTTCCCCGCCCACGTCCCCTCTCGCGGCTGCTCGCCCGCGGAGGAGGCTCCTCTCTCTTCCTCCACGCGCGGGTCCGCCTGGCCGGCGGCCGCAACGGTGACATTGGTCGCGGCCTGTGCATGCCGCCCTCTGGGAAACACCCTTGGAGCTCCCTTTCCAGTCGCCCCATTTCGGGGCTGAACGCTTGAGAGCAAGAAAATCCCGTGCCAAAATGCAATGAAAGCGGCCTGCGTGGTTGACGAAGGCCTTCCGGCCCCTCCTTGCCAGTGTAGTCTGCTAACGCGTCCGCAGTCACGGCCCCGCGGTCGCCCGGCCTGGCTGGCCCTCGGGCTGCTCCCGGGCGCCAGGGGAGGGCGCTGCCCGCGGCACGGAGCTGTGCGCGCACGGGGCGAGACAGCACGCGACAAGGACCCGACACAGCGCGAGGGCGCAGGCAGAAGAAAGTGTTAGTCCAGTAGCCCGTGACACAGTCTCGTGGGGAGAAGTCCATCTCGGTTTAGCTACGGCGCTGTTCAGTGCAGCTCTCTGCTCTCCACCCTGCCCAGTGGGGCGGCCGCTGGACAGCCGCAGGTGGCCATTGAGCATCTGACATGAGGATAGAGTGACTAAAGAATTAAATTTTAATTTTTGTTAAATTTAACTATTGAAAATCAAACAACCCTATCAAAAAAATGGGCAAAGGACATGAACAGAAACTTCACAAAAGAAGATAGAATAATGGCCAACAAACATATGAAAAAATGTTCCACATCTCCAATCATCAGGGAAATGCAAATCAAAACCACAATGAGATATCACTTAACTCCAGTGAGAATGGCCTTTATCAAAAAGTCCCCAAACGACAAATGCTGGCGTGGGTGCGGAGAGAGAGGAACACTCCTACACTGCTGGTGGGACTGCAAACTAGTTCAACCTCTGTGGAAAGCAATATGGAGATACCTCAAAGCGATACGAATAGATCTACCATTTGATCCAGCAATTCCACTACTGGGCATCCACCCAAAAGATCAAAAGTCACTTTATGAAAAAAACACCTGCACTCAAATGTTTATAGCAGCACAATTCACAATTGCAAAGCTATGGAAACAACCCAAGTGACCATCAATTCATGAGTGGATTAATAAAATGTGGTGTATGTATACCATGGAGTACTACTCAGCTTTAAGAAACAATGGTGATCTAGCACCTCTTGTATATTCCTGGATACAGCTGGAACCCATTCTACTAAGTGAAGTATCTCAAGAATGGGAAAACCAGCACCACATGTACTCACCAGCTAATTGGTATTAACGGATCAACACCTAAGCGGACATATAGGAGTAACATTTATCGGGAGTCGGGAGGGCAGAACGGGGGAGGAGGGGATGGGTATATACAACCACAAGGAGTAAGATGTGCAACGTTTGAGGGATGGACATGCTTGAAGCTCTTACTTGAGGGGGGGAGGGGGCATGGGCAATAGAAGTAACCTTAACACTTGTACCCCCATAATACACTAAAATAAAATAAAATAAAATAAATTTAAGTATTGGACAGCACAGGTTTAGCAGAGCACCTATCCAAAGCATTTGAAATACCATTGAGCGTTCAAAATGTGGATAGAGCGCATAATGAGTAGAATTTTAACTTTTTAAAATTTAAACAGCATAAGTTTAGCAGAGCATCTTGCTGGATCCTTTTGGGTTGTGAAAAGATGTCCCTTCAGCCGTAGGGCATGGCCAGGAGGGGGTAAGAAGTAGTTAAACTGCTCTGTCTAAAAATGTATAGGAATTTTAGGGGCTGGGGCAATCTAACTGGTAAGGAAAGGAAGAGAAGTTGGAAGTGGCAGGGTCCAGAGGCATGCAAGGGGACGCCTAGTGGCTAAGCAAATGAGAAAGGTAGCCAGTAAAACCTCTGGGGGCAGAAATGGCTCAAGGGGATTTTAAAAACTGGAATGCGTAATATTCAGTCTGGAGTCATTTACTGCGGGCTCTCTGCTGCCCATCCCTTCAGAAATGCCTGCTCCACACGGAGCCTGGAGGTGGCAGCAATTAGGGAGTGAAGGGATGACAAGATCCGGGGGTGTCCGGTGGGGGTGATTCGTTCAGGAAAGGTGACAGCGTACTCAGGAGGGAAACAGAGGAGCGAGGCGAGCTTCAGCACAGGCGGGGCCGGGGACTGACAGACTCTGCGGTGACACTGTCAGGGTGCCGGCGTCTCCGCTTGCACAGGGGATGGAGATTTTTGACCTGATTTTAATTAAATCTCAAAGATAACGTCAACTCCAGTAAGTGGGAGGATTTCAGGCATCTGGTTCAAAGCATTTGCTCAGTTAATGCTTCCCGACTGAAATGGCATCACGGAGCAGGCCCCTCTTGAAGGGCCCCGCTGCAGAGGGCAGGTGTGAGCGCCAGAGGGGGCGGGGCCTGAGCAGCCACTGCAGCAGGCAGACCGGAAGCCCGGACACCGGTGTCTGGCGGATTTATAAAGCAGAACATCCTTAGGCTCCGCACGGTGGCTCACACCTGTAATCCTAGCACTCTGGGAGGCCAAGGCGGGTGGATTGCTCAAGGTCAGGAGTTCGAGACCAGCCTGAGCAAGAGTGAGACTCCATCTCTACTATAAATAAGAAGAAATTAATTGACTAAGAATATATATATAAAAATATTAGCCGGGCATGGTGGCACATGCCTATAGTCCCAGCTACTCAGGAGACTGAGGCAGCAGGATTGCTTGAGCCCAGGAGTTTGAGGTTGCTGTGAGCTAGACTGACGCCACGGCACTCACTCTAGCCTGGACAACAAAGCAAGACTCTGTCTCAAAAAAAAAAAAAAAAAAAAAAAAAAAAAAAAAAAAAAAAAACCTCTTCCCCCAATGAAGCCCTGCCATGTTATTCCAGCCCATAATTATGAGAGAGAATGCGAAGTGAGGTGCAGCTCAGATGACAGGCATACTTCGTTCCTGCCAGCCATTACCTATTATGCAGTCTTGGAAGAGGACTCTTGCATGCAATAATGTGGAATAAACCTCCTCTTGCAGTTGATTTCATGGCAGAACTCTCAGATGAGGCCCCGTCAGCTACCCCTTCCCTGTCTGGAACCTAGTAGTAAATAAATCAGAAATTACTGTTCAGCAGCCACCTGCGACTCACGGACACAAAAGCTGCCTCTGTGACCAGGATGGCTTTGGGTAGCAGGCAGGGAAAGGAGAGAATGCAGGCTTTCCAAGAGAAGGGACATTTGTTTTTCCCTGGTCCTTCTGTTCTATCCCAGTAAAGCCGCTTCTCCAGCTCCAACACATGGTAACTTAGTGTCTTTGCCCATGTGATCTTCCAGTTGTGCCTTACTGTGTCCCCTACCTTCTGACACTGTTCCGTAGTAATATTCTTGATGAATTGTCACTGCGTGGGACCTCTAAGCCTTGCTAGTGGTCACCGGCTTCTATCAGCACAGTTGCTCAGGGCAACTCCGAGTGGAGGTGGAGCAAGCTGATGATCCCCTTCCTTCCGAGTGATTTGAGAGTGTCACATTCCTTCCAGAAAGCTCCTATTAAAATAATTAAATTACCTGGGTGGAGGGGAGGAAAGGAGAGGAGAATGGCAGCATTCAGCTGGCAAACTGGCAGGGAATAACTCACAAGGTTACCTAGACGCCACTATTCTGGGAAGGGAAGCTGTGGGGTCCTGCTGGCATGGGATGAAGGAGACCATTTTTTAATAGGGGCAAAATGAGGGCAAGGTGGGCAAGAGGGGCTGGGGAGGGATGAGAGGGAAATGGAAAAGAAAGGACGGCACTATCTGAGAAGGGCTATGCAAGAAGTATCACATTGTGCATGGGAGAGACAGAATGAATCCTGAGTTTTTAAAAATGTCAACGGGGAAAAAAGCCAAACTCTGTAAAATAATTTTAAGAGATTTATTCTGAGCCAAATTTGAGGACCATGACCCAGAGCCACTCCCAAGAGGCCTTGGGAAAGTGGACTCAATGTGGCTGGGTTACAGTTTGGTTTTATATATTTCAGGGAGACAGAGATTACAGGTAAAGCCATCAATCAATGTGTGGGAGGCATACATTGGTTTGGCCCAAAAAGGTGGGACATCTCAAAGGTTGGGGGGTTGGCTTACAGGTTATAGGTGGGTTTAAAGATTCTTTGGATTGTAATTGGTTAAAGACATGAAGCTTTGTCTAAAGGCTTGGAACGTTTTAACATAAAGGAGCTGTTATCAGAGATAAGCCACAGGACATAGATTTGTTGTGTAAAGTGAGGGCCTGCAGGACTGTCTCACATACCCTCAGGCCTGTTAATGGGTTACAAAGGATGTCTCCAAGAAGGGAGGGGGGCATGATGAGGCCTGTCTGACCTCCCTCCTCCTGGCGGACAATTTAGTTTTAGGATATTCCTTTGGCCCTGAGGGGGTCCATTTAGTCAGCTGGTGGGGGAAGGTGAGCCTTAAAAATTCATTTTAGTTCACAAAAATCAGATCAATCTGGAGTCAAATTGTGGCCCAGCCATGATCTATGTGATCCCCTTGGGGATCGGTAGGTGATCCTGAGGATCACATGCGGTCATGTGTGTAAAGCTCACATCTCAGGAGGCACTTATGGACATGATTGTTGCCAAAGGTTGACCACCCTTCCCGCCAGAGGAAAGAGAAAACAACGTCCCAGCAAAGGCCAGGGGTCCTCCCAGTGTGCATTCGTGTAGGTCTTTGTGCCTCCCAGAACACTGTCCTGTAGACCATGATTGCCCCGGTTGCGACAACCTTAAGAAGTAGAAAGTCTCCGGCAGTGCCCCTGCTCATAGAGAAGGGTAGGGAGGTTAAGTGACCACGTGAAGACTCCATTCAGCTCAGTGGTCACCTGGAGCAGAACTTTGGAGTTTTCTGAGCCCTGAACCTGGGCCGGGTTCTAAAAGGCCCTCCTGATATCTGATGCTCCACCTTTAAGCCTGGAATGTTTCACGCAGTAAATTAGCTGGGCAGAGAATAAAGTGCGTACTTTTGAAAGACACTGATTATGCATAGCTAATTAGGAGCTTGTCTGGGTGCACAGTGTCTGCTCTGCATTGTGAAAGGCAGGGTCTGCAGGCTTTGTAGGAAATGAACATTTGACGCTGCTGTTTTCCTGCTGTGCCAAGCCAGCCGGAAGGAACTTTGCCAGGGTCTTGAGCACTTCTGGGCCCAGCTTAGCTGATGAAGACACAGTAACCTGAAGTGCTCTGATGAGGTTGTGTGCAGATTAATTTAGGTTCATGTTGGCATGAGCTGAGCTTTGCATGATGGGTGTGAAGAAAAGCACCAGGGACTTGCAAGGCAGGAGCTAAAAAGTTGTCCCAGTCAGGGAGCAACTTCATCAATTCCTACCACCCTGTAAGAACGACTAACCCCACCATTTATGGAACAATTACTGTGTGCCAGGCACTGTGCTGGGTGTTTTTCATGCCTGGTCTGTTTGAATTATCACAGCAACCCTATAAGAAACTATTTTTATTGCTCCAATTTGCAGATGAGGAAACCGAAGCTCCGAGTGAGGCTGAATAACTATCCTGAGGCATGTAATAGTAAGTATGGAGGCATCATTTGAACCCTGGGATTTCTGTCCGATCACTTGCTGGTTACACCTGCACTACATTATCTGTCGCCAAATCAATCTGATAAAATGACCCAGATCACCAAAAAGGGGAGAATAATTTATGGCATGGGTACCTTTATGGACAGGGTTGGACTGTGTCCACAGAAGCGGCCAGGTCAATGCACACTCACTGCATCAAAGCAGCATGGCAAGCAGCTCAAGTCACACTGTGTCCTCCTCCCCAAACCCCTCTCACCAATTGAACACCCAGGAAAAGTTCACAAAATTGGTCATTATTTTCATCACTTTGTCCAGGGTTCTCAAAGGAGTGGGCTGAGTATTGTAATGGGGTCATGGTAAGGAAGAAAGTTGCACCTGGTATAATAATATTATGAGTTACTAATTATTGAGCACTTACTATGCACCAGGCATTGTGCTAAATGCTTTCTATGTCACACATAATCCTCATAACAGCCCATGAAATGGGCATGATAACAGCCATCGATCTATAGAAAACCTGAGACTCAGAGAGTTGGAGTAACCTGCCTAAAGTTGCACAGGAAATACTGTAGCTGTGATTCAAACCCAGGTCAATTTGCAGCCAAGCCCAGCCTCTCAATCCTGTTGCTCTGCTACCACCCTTCTAGGCAACAATAATTGTGGTTGAATTGATTTGGAGATTACTTATTGCCACCACCACTCTCTCTCTCGCCACTGATGTGGAGAATCAGGTCACCAGAATAGCTCAATTAGAGCCTGTCTGAGAGATCACACCTTCAGGAAGGCTGGACAGAGCCATCCCAGCAGCCCCGCCAGAGCTATCAGATCCTGTGACCCAGTCTACTTTCAGGGTAAGCTGGGCAATCTCAGACCATCTGGAGAGCCGTACTGGCAGTTCTTAGGAAATCTTCAGTAGCTCTCTGAACTCTAGGAAGCTCCAAGCTGTCCCTACCACCTTACAGTCCTTTTGCTGAGACCAAATAGCAAGGAGCTGGGAGCCAGGGTGACGCATACCCCCTCAGACCCTTGCCATCAGCAATCACTACTGAGCACTCTTTGCTCATCCTTCCATAAAGAAGCCTCTCTCTTTCCACTCAAACTTGCCTCAGCTCAGTCCCTTCCCTCAAGATTCCCTTACTTTAACTGTATCCTGAGATAATAAAATGGAAAACATAGAAATTCAATCAAAGGGAAGGCTTCCTTTACCCCAGCAGGTCTCAGAAGTATTTAATAAGTTGCATGGAGACATAAAAATAGATCCTGAGACAATTGATAAGAATAAAATATCTTGCCAAGAGAGCCCTTAGGCAAAAGGAGGACTAGCAAAAAAAGAGAGAGAGAGAGAAAGAGAACCTCAGTAGCGTTGATGGTAGGTGAAAGAAGTTTTGCGCTTTTGGAGAGGAGAACAAAGAATTTCTAGGACTCAAGCAAGCTGGACACCAATAGAAGACATAGTGAGTTCTGGAAATAGGGAGGAGGATTGCAGGACTAGGAGTAGCAGGAGAGTTCCAGGAGAGATCCGCATCCCAGGACAGCCTTGGAAATAATTACAGCTCCTAGAAAAATCAATCAGCAAGCTCTCACTGAGCCCTGGGGCACAATGGCAATGTGAAACCAGAAGACCAGGCCCGTTTGCAAGGAGAGTGCAGTGTACTGGGGAGATAAAAATAGCAGGCTTGAAACAATTAGAGAGCAATTAATGCCCAACTGTCTGGTTCTGACTCAAGTATGACAGGACCTCAGAGCGTGGAGGAAGCCTGGGGAGCTGGAATAGCTGGCCAGGCAGTGGCAGGAAAGACTTCCTGGGTCCCCAAGGTCTTGGGCATCTAATGCTTGGAGGGAAAGGGTCTATTCCTGGAGGGTGTTCTGCTTGTGCAATGCACAAAACTCAAACTAACCACAGTCTCGCCCTTCCAGAAGTTTCCAACTGAAAAGCAAAGCACAGCACTTGACCTGTGATAGCTTTGCTGAATAAATGAATGAAAGAGGAAGTGATTGAAGTCTTAGGACTTTTTAGGGATAACCGAAGAAGCAGAAGGGCAGGAATAGCACGGTTGCAGAAATATTTCCTGGTCTACTAGATCCTTTTTGAGATCGGAACTATGTCTTCATTCCATATTTATTAAGTTCCCATCGTATAAAAAGGACTGTGCTGGCCCCGGAGATGGGAAGTCTGGAGAGGAATCAAACATAGTCTATGAGCTTCAGAACAGCTCATTGCAGAGCTTCTTTTGGAACTTAGAGCCTAATTATTTACGCTATGCCTTAAATGACTGCAATCATTAATTATGTAAATAGTTCGCACCTACTATGTGCTATGCAACATGATAGGCAGCTATTATGTGCTAGGTAACAAGATAGGCACTGGAAATAAGCACCTACTATGTGCTAGGTAACATGATAGGCACAGGAGGTAAGTATTGAAAGAGTTTTTTCCTCTAAAAAGAGTTTACTGCCAAGTGGGGAGATAGTGACATAGTTAGTATAGTACATAGTTGTTCTCACGGCATGATGTGCAAAGTGTGGGGAGAGTTGAAGAAAAAGATCACCTAAGCTGTCCAGAGGAGTGAAGGCCAGCTTCACAGCGGGATGAGCATTTCAGTGGATTCTGGAGTGGGCTCTGTCAGGGCCAAGGTGCGGTCAGTGGAAACAAGATGTAGGCAGAATGGAATATGCAAAACCTGGAAGCGTAAGAAGATACGGTAACATTTTTTGAGAGTGATAACGAACTGAGTAGGAAAAAGAAAAGTCCAGGTGCGGTGGTTCATGCCTGTAATCCCAGCACTTTGGAAAGCTGAGGCAGGAGGATTCCTTGATGCCAGGAGTTTGAGACCAGCCTGAGCAACATAGCAAGACCCTGCCTTTACAAAAAAAAAAAAAAATAGAAAAATTAGCCGGGCATGGTGGCGCAAGCCTGTAGTCCCAGCTACTTGGGAGGCTGAGGCAGGAGGATGGCTTCCACTGCCACTTCTGACTGTCTGCAAATGCTGGTATTTCAGTCGGACAACTCTGTTTCTGAAGCTCGTGTTATACTGATAAACCACTCGCCTCTCAGTGTGGTGGGAGGAAGGTTACGGGCCCTGCCGTTCCTGCGGCGGGCTGCCTCATCGGGGACCGGGTTGGTCAGGAGGGATGGGCAGGCACTGTGAGGGCTTTGAAGCGCCAGACTCAGCAGCTTCCTTGAAATGCCCCCTTCACTGCCTACTAAAAGGGCCCTGCGGATTCCAAAGGCAGGCATGCTGCAAACTGAGTTAGAAAAACCTCACTTTCATGGTTTTATAAATATTTTTCTTATTTTCTATCTCACCCGTCATCAAGCAAGAACCTCACTTTTATGCCTTCATTCTCTCCCTGCCGCCTTCTCTGGGCAGTTGTCAGATGTCATACCCTAAAATACAGACGTGATCAGGCTGCTCGCCCACCGAAAAGCCGTTAGTGTCTCCCCATTGCCTACAAGACAGAGTTGAACACCCGTAGCCTGTCACGCAGCCATCTTGCCTTCAGGTGGCACCCTATTTTCCAGCTCCTCTTCTGTTTGTCCTCTGTTCCACGTGGCCTATGTTCTTCCATGTTCTTCTTCTGAACAAGCCGCTTGCGTCCTCACCTCTGTACCTCGGCTTCACTCGCCCCAGCCCACAAGATGCCCTTCCCAGCCTCTCCACCATGCAAGCCCGGGGAGCCCCACCTGGAACTCTCCTCTCTAACAGCCCCAGGCTTTCTTCTCCCCTTCCCAGACGACTCTTCCTCAGCCCTGGCAGAAGGATTCACTCTCCCTCCGTGCTCTGCCACAGTTCTGTTCTTTGCTACACAAAGAGCCGCCATCACTCAAGCATCATGCTTAGATGCCAGTGTGGCTGTTTCCCTGGGCTTGGTTAGTTGCTGCATGAGAACTGCCACTGCACAGCTGCGACACTGGGAGTCTGTAGTTCAACCTGCGGGGTTCATCCTTTCTGTAATAATGAGACAGGCTGCTCTGGGGCTTTATTGGTTCCGGTTACAGAGAAAAGACCACCGGTATTGGCATCCCACAAGACACCAACTCATCACTTACTGCTTGACTTCATCTCTCAGCCCCAGGTCCCTTGTCTGTAAAGTGGGAATGGTAATGACAACCTCAGAGAATTGTAATGGAGATTAAATTCAGTAATAAATATAAAGACTCCAGTCTGCTATTTGGCATCTGGTAGGTTATGCCAAGAAAATGTTAGTTCTGGCCCCCTTTCCGTCTCGTAGCTCTCAACTTCTATACTTGAGAAGCTGTTTAATAACAGTCTTTCATTCCCAGGGCAGGAGGATCGCTTGACCCCAGGACTTTGAGGCTGCAGTGAGCTATGATTGCACCACTGTACTCCAGCCCGGGTGACAGAACGAGATCTTGTCTCTAAATAAATAAATAAAGTAAAATAAAATAAAATCCGTGCCCTTGACTGCTATATCACTGTGACCCTCCCCGGCACCGTCCTGTTGCCATTTGGCTTGCCGCGGAGAGGTCAGAGGCAGCGTCAGGGCAGTTCAGGGGCTGTGAGTTGGGCAGTCTGTGTGACTCCTCGGCGTCTGTGCTTGAGCACTGCGAGTGTCACCATGCCCCCCATCCAGAATGTTCCCTGAGAGGCAGGGAGACCCCAGGCTTCCTTCTCCCTCCTTATTTGAAGTGCAAGCACTTGTATCAATACACACAGTCTTGTCCCAGGGCTCAAACGCCAGCGCAGACATGGGATCAGGGCATCGGCCTCAGAAATACAGAAGTCTGAATGAGGACAGGACTTCCCGAGAGCGAGCAGTGGCGTTCAGGGAGGGGGCGCGCCACGCCAGAGCTCCCTGACGAGGCTCCCTTTGACTTCGGCCAGCGATGGAGAACATTTAGTACCCAGAGCTCCTGCCAAATATCACGCCTGGGCTTTGGCCCAGTTTCACCGGCGTCCTTCCTCAGGGGCCCCACTGACACTTTTCGTTCCTTGCTGCTGTCCCCAGAACCGTGCCACAGCGGGCATCTGGCTCCTGTTGTCTCTTCTTCACCATCCCTGGCTTCCTGGGAGCTATTGCCATTCCCTTCTCTTCTCCCTTGCCCTCCCCTCCCTTCTTCTTCCAGCCCCTCAGCCCCTCCAAGCGGTTCCTGTCCCAGGAATGCTGTACCCAGGTTTGTCCTGTGTGCTGTTTTCTTCCCCAGACCTTGCGTGGCTGCCTCCCCTCCCATGTCAGGCCTGAACTCCAATGATCCTCCTCCAAGAGGCTTGCCCTGGCCCACCAGCTGGGCAGCCCCTCACCCTACTTACTACCACGTTACCCTATTTTATTTTATCTAGGCACTTCTAATGCCTAAAGTTACCTTCTTTACATATTTATTATAGCTCTTGCCCCGGTGGTATGCTAGGTTTCTAATGTCATGGCTCTGTCTTGTCTGGTGCTGTATTCCTAGTTACTCAGGCATGTGGTGGGCGCTCTGTACATATTTGCTAGCTGACCAAATGACTGGGGCAATGACCAACAGGCCAGAGGTCCACACACATAGGAAAAGAAAGATGGTGATAACGAGAGCTGTCATTTAGTGAGGTGAGGCTGTATAAGCATTGTGCATTATCTCATTCAATTTGCCCAACACAGTTATTATTATTCCCATTTAACAGATGAGAAAGCTGAGGGTTAGAAAGATTAAAAAAAAATCTTGCCTAAGAAATATTGCTGCATTAATATCCTGCATGGTGGAGCCAACCCAATCTCAGGACTTTGTTATCAAAGTCAAATGTGTTTAACCACTTTGTTCAAGGAATCACTAAGTGTCTGAAAATACCCAGTGGAAGGAGATTCAGGAAACAGCAGGATAGGACAGTAACAAGTGTTGCGAGGATGTGAAGAAACTGACACCCATGTGTATAGCTGGTGGGAATGTACAATGGTGCAGCCATGTTGGTAAACTGTTTAGCATTCCTCAAAGTTAAACGTACCATATGACCCAGCAATTCCAATCCTGGGTGTATAGCCAAGACAACTGAGAACATATTCATAAAAAATTTGTACACAAATGTGCATAACAGCATTATTTATAATAGCTCCAAACTAGAAACAACTCTAATGTCTGTCAGCTGATGAATGGATAAGCAAAGTGTGGTCTATCCACACAATGAAATATTGTTCCGCCATAAAGGGAAATGAAGTACTGATTCATGCTACAACGTGAATGCCCTTTGAAAACATTATGCTAAGTGAAAGAAGCCAGACGAAAAAGGACAAATATCGTATGATTCCATTTATATAAAATGTCCAGAATAGGTAGATCCATAGAGACAGAAAGTAGATTAACGATTGTTAGGGGCTGGAAGGAGGCGAAATGGAGAGTGACTGCTCGTGGGTATGGGGTTTCTTTTTGGGGTGATGGAAATGCCTGCCAAACATACAAAATGACTGAACTATACACTTTACAATGGTGAAAATGGTGGATTTCATGTTATTTGAATCATATCTCAGAAGTAAATAAATACTACGATCATCTGCCTGTGGATAGAGCAGTCTGGGGAGTGCAGGTGTTGCAACTGGCCGGGTAAGTAGCGAATGCCAAGGGCCCACAGGAGCTCTCTGAGGCCTGGATCATACTGAAAGGCCTAGTGTTAAGGATTTGGCCTCCAGGGATTGGTACACCTGAGCCTGCCCCAGTGCATCCTCACGCAGAATTGGGCAAGCAAAGAGCTTTTGGAGCTGAGCGTGCTGGAAGTGCAGGAAGTAGGGCTGGGGACTTAGAGAGGGTAGCAGACTGAGACCCTAAATTTTCCCCATTGTAAAGCTTTGTGGCCTATTACAATGCAAATGCCACTGAAAAGTTAAATAATAGATACCAAATCACACAGCTAGAAAATGAAAACACCCTTATTAAAGCCAGGTTTTCCTGACTCTGATGTCCTTGCTTTCAATTCTGTGGATGAGATACAGTCTAACACGGTAGTTAAGGGCACGGGCTGTGAAACAAGACCACCTGAGTTCAAATCCCATCGCTGCGTGACCTTGGACAAATTGCCTAGCTCCTCTGCGCTCAGCTTTGTTTGCTATAAAATGTTAATGGCAATGATTTTGCCTGTCTCATAGGTTGTGGTGAGGATTCAATAACTCAATACCTGTGAAGCATTTAGAATAATGCTCAGAACACAGTAAGAGCTAACCATTATTGGTAGTAAGCCCTACCCCAGCCAGAGAGACCAGGCGAATCCATATACACATGATTGACATCACAGTTTTGTCTAGCACCATCTCTGTTTTCTGTTTCTGCATATCATGTCCTGGAAAGACCTGTCCTTGTTTATATATCTCTCCAGGGGTCAAACTGAATTTGATAAAGTCGCAGAGAGTGCCAGACATTTGGCTGCTCAGGAAGAACAGAAATAGAGCCCAAATCACCAGTTAGTTCTAGATATGAGCCAGCCCTCCCTGGCTATTACTCTTCTCTGTTGGTGGCTGGAATAATTCCTCCCATAAACTGATTATGCTGGTAAATCAAGACCTTCTTGGGCAGTGAAAGACAAAGCTTGGACACATTCAATTGACAGGAGTAATGTTATTGGTCAGCCAACCACAGTTGCTGTGTGGTTGACTATATTAGAATTATCTTCTGTCAAGAGACAGTACTTGACACTCACAGAGCCTCTTATAAAAGGCTTCAGAGGGCTTCCTGCCCATTAACTAGTTGGCACTCACTATCTATCTTGGAAAGAAATCCATGTGACTGTCCCTCTTGGCTACCAATGAAGTTCTCTCTCTCCTTCAGGGCCCAGTTCCAAAGTTACCAGCAAACCTCTTCCCTCTTTTTCAAATTGAAACTAATCACTTCTCTGTACTCTGCATGCACATTTTGTCTCTATTCTAGCAAATTGCATTGTAGTATGGCTGTAACTGCATGTCTTTCCAACATTAGAGAGGCAGTTCCTTGGTGTCATGAGCTGTCTTATTCGTCTCTGCGTTGTTTTCTTGCTGCTCACTCACACACCCAACACATGCCCTTCATGCTGGTTGTGGGCTTATTTGTACTCTCAATAACATTCCCCCTTGAAGTTCTGATAAGTCCCTCTGCATAGGCATCCCTTCCAATTGAGAAGCATTCTTCCAGCACATGCCTCACGCTTAGTAGGCATTCTACCAGTGTGGGCTAAAATAAATGAAAGAAACCCCACATCAGAGAAGTTTGGCAATTTGACCAAGCCCATGAAACCAACATAAAAATCAGAAATCTGCCTGCTGAATTTCAGTTATTATGTCAAACTAATACTGGTGCTATGCAAATATGTTGCTGTGTGGCTTCCTAAGATTCAAAGTTGAGACTTTATTGTTTTTCTTCTTTATCTTCCTTTGTTTTTTCCCTTCCTTCTTTCCATGCATGCTTACTGAGCAACTATTATGTACCAGGCATCTTACTAGGTATTGACGATCCAATGATGGGCAAAAGCAACCATGGCCTCTCACAGAGCTTAGGATCTGCCCAGTGCAGGGACTGTCATCAGCACAGTAGTCCTGTAAGGAATGTGTGCCCAACTGAGGGGAGGGCCCTGTAGGAAAGAAACATAGCTTATTACACAGGGGACTGACCTAGCCTAGGAAGAGAGTGAGGAGAGATCAAGGAAGAGTTTCCTAAGGCAATGATGATTGTATTGTTAAAATAAAAACTTTAGACAAATTAAAGTTTAATTGAGCAAAGAATGATTCATGAATTGGGCAGCCTTTAGAACCATAAGAGGTTCAGAGAGCTCCCCTCTGCAGCATGGGCAGGCAGCCTTTGTGGACAGAACGGCTTGACCGGTTACAGCTCAGCTTGAATTTGGTTGGGTCAGTCTGTTGCCTTTGAGTGACTCAAGCTTGGCTGTTGTGATTGGCTGATGCTTGACTATTTGTTAGAAAAGTATACTCCTAAGTTAGGCTTTCGGTTAGCTTATGCACTAAATTAGGCTGCAGCTTTTTATATAAGTACTCAAAGTATGGAGGCATCCCTAAGCCAAATTTAGTTTAATTTAACAGTATGGGGAACTGAAGGAGAAATAAGAATTACACAGGCAGAGGGGCTGGAGGTTGGGAGGAGGCCAGCGCACACCTCCCAGATTTGTGACGGGAAGACTTGTGCATTCCAGAAACCAAAGACCCACAGTGTGTGGCTCGAGCACAGAGAAGATGCAGGAGGTGGCTTCATCTGAGGCTTGAATGTTTATGCAGGAGCCAGACCATCCAGGGGCCACGCAGGCCAAGTCAGGAAGTTTTATTTTTATCTTTCCACAACGGCAAGCCATGCAAGGTTTGAGCCAAGGTATAATCTAAGCATACTGATAGTCTGAAAAAATCGCCTGGCTCTTCTACGGGGAACGGACTAGGATGTGGAGGAGCATGCAAGAGAGGAAGAAGGAGGTCACTTAGCAGGCTGCTGCAAGGAGTTGGGTGCCAGATGATGACGGCTTTAATTAGGGTATTAGCAACAAAGATGAAGAAGGTTGAAGACATTGCAAATGCAAAACTCAACAGGACTTGGTGAGGGAGTGGATTAAAGCTCAGGGCTTGTCTGTAAATCTTTTCTGCTTGTGTCTAGCTCCCACGTCAACACTGGGATTCTGAAGTAGCAGCTGGGCATATTAGGTCTTGGAACTAGTGACTGTGGATGATACTAAGAGATGCGTCCAAATCCATACATACCGGGCAAAACAGGCTCTCATGTGCTAAAGGCAGAGAATATACAAGTGTGAACTGAGCACATGGGGACGGAGTCTCTAGTCTTCCCAAAGTAAGAGGCTGAGTTGAAATTTCGTGATTTCTAGATTGCTAAGTACCATTAGTTAAAATGTTTGCTTTTCACCAGGAGATGAGAAACCCTTGTGTTAATTGAAAATAATTATTAATACATTCATTCACTCATGTATTCACTCATTTATACAACTAATTTTTATTGAGTACAAATGATGTACAGGGTATTTGAGTTAGCACAGATGACAGAAAGAGGCACAGGAGACAAAGTTAAAAACATATTTGGAGTCTAAAGATTTGCACTTGAGCTCCAGTGTAGGGGTTAGGCTTCTTTCTTTCTTTTTATTATGGTAAAATGTATATAACATGCATTCATAATATACATAACATAAAACGTAACATTTTAACCTCTCTGAGGAGTACAGTTTCATGGCATTAAGTACATCTATGTTGTTGTGCAACCATCACACCATCCATCTCCAGAACTTTTTCATCTTCCTCAGCTGAACCTCGGTACTCATTAAACACTAACTCCCCTTTCCCTCTTCCTCCAACTCCTGGAAACTAACATTCCACTTTTTGACTCTACGAATTTGACTACTCTAGGAACCTTGTGTAAGAGGAATTGTACAATATTTGTCCTTTTGTGACAGGCTTATTTCATTCAGGATAATTTCCTTAACATTTATCCATATTCCAACATGTGTCAGCGTTTCCTTCTTTGTTAAGGCTGAATAATATTCCATCGTAGGTATGTACCACATTTTGTTTATCCATTCATCCCTCGATGGATACCTGGGTTGCTTCCACCTTTTGGCTGTTGCGAATGATGCTGCTATGACCCTGGGCGTACAAATATCTGAGTTCCTGCTTTCATTTCTTTGGGGTTACATACCCAGAAGTGAAATTGCTGGACCGTATGGATCACATGGTAATTCTGTGTTTAATTTTTTGAGGAATCACCATAGTGTTTTCCACAGTGGCTGCAGCATTTTATACTCTCACCAGCCATGGACAAGTGCTCTGGTTTCTCTATATCCTCACCAACATTTGTTATTTTATGTTTGTTTTATCTTGCTTTTTAATGATGGCCAACCTTGCGGGTGTGAAGTGCTATCTCATTGCCATCCTGATTTATTTGCATTTCTCTAAAGACTATTGGTGTGGAGTGAGGCAGCTGCAAGCTCACCTAAGATTAGCAGGTTTTCAATCTATTGGTGCATTTCCCAGGCCTTAGCTGTTGTGCTAGTTGCTGTAAGAAACAAAAGTGAATTACAAACAGGGAATTTCACCTCAGGGAGATATCTATTGGAGAAAACAAAACAGATGGATATAAACAGCACTGTGGTAGCCTGTTTCCCAGGATGATCACATTATCCTACATGCTTTTTTTTTTTTTTTTTTTTTTTTTTCTTTTGAGACAGAGTCTCACTCTGTCACTGGGGCTAGAGTGCTGCGGCGTCAGCCTAGCTCACAGCAACCTCAGACTTCTGGGCTCGAGCGATCTTCCTGCCTCAGTCTCTTGAATTGCTGGGACTACAAGGGCACATCACTATGCCCAGCTAGGTTTTTTTGTTGTTGTTTCTATTTTTAGTAGACGGGGTCTCACTCTTGCTCAGGCTGGTCTTGAACTCCTAAGGTCAAGCAATCCTCCCACCTCAGTCTCCCAGAGAGCTAGGATTGCAGGCGTGAGCCACCGTGCCCGGCCCTACCTGCCTTTTGGAATGTGATTTTGACATCCTGTCAAGAGATGGAGTTCTTTCCCCTTCCCCGGACTCTAGGCTTGTCCTGTAACTTGTTTTGACCAATAAACTGTGGCAGGAGTGACACTGAGTGACTTCTAGGTCTAAAGTTTAAGAGTTCCTGAAGCTTCTGTTATTTTCCCTCTTAGAAGCCAGCCACTGTGTCAATAAATACAACCACCTTGCTGGAGAGAGATTCAGTCAGCCCCAAACCATCCCAGCCTCCCCAGCTGCGATGTGAGACATGAACAAAACTATTTTAGAGCCTCTAGTCCCAGTCAAGCTGCCCCAGCCAACACCATGGGCAGCAGAAACAAGCTGTCCCTATTGAGACCTGCCCAAATTGCAGGATAATGAGCCCCCAAAATGGTTGTTCTTGTTTTGAGCCACTAAGTTTTGTGGTGCTTATTATTACTGTGCCTTATACGTAAGTATATTATGTCTCAAAAGCAAGGAATCAGGGAGCTCAGAGGAGAGCATGATTCCAATGTGGGGGGTGGGGGTGGGAAGGAGAGAGATGGAAATTAGGGAAGACTGTCTTTAAGGCAGCCCCTAAAGAGGAAATCCATCTCAGCATGACCCGGTTTGCTGGGAGTAAGCCCCTACTCTCATGCTGTGTCCAGAGGCCCCATTGCCTGTTATCCTGTTTCGCTTCTCTCGCTCCTGCCCCTGTCCCCACTTGGTACTCTGGCTCCAAGATCTGCTCCACTTCACTGTGGGCGCTGTGGTGGAGCACTAAGTTCACAGTCAGACAGCATGCGTTTGCATTCCAGTTGTGCCTCTGGCTCACTGTGTGACATTAAACCTATGAAAACTCTCTGATTCCGAATTTCTTCATCCAATACATGGATGATAATAACACTTATCTCACAGGGTTGTTGGAACGATTCACTGAGATAATAGATGTACATGCACTTCATGTAGGAGTTACCATCAGGTTGGCCCTCAACAAACACCAGGTCCCATCTCTTAGATCTGCCAACTAGGAATTGAACTTGGCTTATCCTTTGGACTTGTTCTGCATTCTCAGGTCTGGCTTTTAACACTTGACCACAATCACGCAATAACTGAGCTTGGCATTATTCTTCAAATCCACCTTTTCCCTCTATTTTTTTTTTTTTTTTTTTGAGACAGAGTCCCACTTCTGTTGCCTGGGCTAGAGTGCCGTGGTGTCAGCTTAGCTCACAGCAACCTCAAACTCCTGGGCTCAAGCGATCCGCCTGCCTCAGCCTCCTGAGTAGCTGGGACTACAGGCATGTGCCACCATGCCTGGCTAATTTTTTATATATATAGTTTTTTAGTTAGCCAATTAATTTCTTTCTATTTATAGTAGAGACGAGGTCTTGCTCTTGCTCAGGCTGGTCTCGAACTCCTGACCTTGAGCAATCCACCCTCCTCGGCCTCTCAGAGTGCTAGGATTACAGGTGTGAGCCACGGCGGCCAGCCTCCCTCTAAGATTAATGTGAATTTTGCTTGCTACTCCTTAAGGAGTGATTTCTGAATTCTCCTCACTTTTCACTCATTAAAACAGAGGATTTCCAGGGAAAGTGAAGTATGAGTTAGGTTTTGTTTTATTTTTTATTTTTATTTTTTTACTCTAATGCATCCTGGTGTGCTATAGGTTTTGAAAGATAAAACTTAGGCTGGAGAAATCCTAAGGTGGAGAAAGTTCAGGAGTAGAGCAGAACAGATGCCTTGCAAGGATGGGCAGAGAAAAGGTGAGTCATGATTTGACATGGAAGACTTTGAACACCTGATCAAGAGTTTCAGACTCCATTCAAACAGGGAAATGAAATCATCAGATCCCATCTTCTGTGACTTTACTGGTGGCAATGTGAAGAGTGCTCTGGAGAAGGAGCGAGATTTGAGGCAGATAAAACAACAATAATTTGGGCGAGAGATGACAAGAGCTTGATAAGGGTAACAGCACTGGGGCTGCAAAGAGGAAGTCAGATTTGAGAGACATTTTAGAGTAGAATTGACAAGATTTTGTGGCCACCTAGATGTTGGAAATGAGAATGAGGAAGGAACGAGAGACAGCATTTTGGGCTGAGAAGATAAACTAAATAGAACGAGGAGAGTACAATTCCAGGGGGCTGTGTGTGTGGAGAGGATGAGTTTAATTAGGACATGCATGTGCCGAGTTTATGTCAATGTTTGAATCCATGGTTTTACTGCCTCCATTTTTTTCTGCTTCCAGTAGTTTCCTGGGCTAAGAAGAAATGTGAATATGAAGGTGACCGATGCAGCCAGACACACCCCGACATATCCTGAACACCAAGTAACCACAGCAGCTGGGAGGCTGAACAAGTCATTCTGCAAAATGAGCTCCCTCATATCAAAGGAGAAACACAAGAGAAGATCCAAAACTGCCGCAAAGCTTCATCCGGGGGCTGCTGTTTTTAGGGAGTGTTGAAGTGTGCTAATGATTTCCCAAGATGACTCAGAGCTCCTACATAATCTTATTCCCTGAGCACTTGGAGACTTTCTCTGCTGACAGCCCACCTCTTCCTCCACTTCTTTTCACTCCTTCCACAAATCTGGATCAGCCCCAAGGATGTGGAGTACTGTTTGATTTTTAAGAATGATATCCTGTTCTTTTCAGCTATTTAATCTCTGATCTGCTTTGATCATCTGTCTAACCCAGGCTAATCAATAAATCAACAAACATTTCTTAAGCACTTTTCACTTGTTCATTCACTCAACAAATATTTATTGAGTGTCTACTACAGTCCAGGCACTGCTCCAGGGGCTGGCAATGCACCAGGGAACAAAATAAAGTGAACTCTAAGTTATTTGAAGTGTAATACCTATATGCATATATTACAGTCAGTAATACAAGACAAGTGACTAAGATGTTTGTCTACTCATAGGATATAAGGATACTCTCTTGGCTTCCAAGGATTAAAGACATTCAGGAAAATAGGAGATAATTATGGGCTGGAATAACATGGCAGGGCTTCATTGGGGGAAGAGGTTTTTGAGTTGGGGTCTTAGAAGATGGAGGGAGTTAAGATGGGCAAGGGGAAGAGCATTTTAGACGGGGACAACATGACAGAGTTGGCAACAAGTGGGAATAGTGTGTCTGAGATATTTTGATAAAACTGACTCAAGTGATGGCTATGTGCTAGAGTGGAATAGAAAAATGAGATTGAATGAATCCAGTAGGAAAAGATGAGAAAAAGCTGGTGAATTCAAGCAGGGAAACTTGGATGTGATTCAGTAACAAAGGGAAAGACACTGAATGCGGTGAGCAGGGAATGTCATGGAGAGCACATACAGAGCTCTCTGCAGTGGTAAAGACTTCTGGAAGCGGCCGGGCGCGGTGGCTCACGCCTGTAATCCTAGCTCTTGGGAGGCCGAGGCGGGCGGATTGCTCAAGGTCAGGAGTTCAAAACCAGCCTGAGCAAGAGCGAGACCCCGTCTCTACTATAAATAGAAAGAAATTAATTGGCCAACTGATATATATATAAAAAATTAGCCGGGCATGGTGGCGCATGCCTGTAGTCCCAGCTACTCGGGAGGCTGAGGCAGAAGGATCGCTGGAGCCCAGGAGTTTGAGGTTGCTGTGAGCTAGGCTGACACCACGGCACTCACTCTAGCCTGGACAACAAAGCGAGACTCTGTCTCAAAAAAAAAAAAAAAAAAAAAAAAAAAAAAAAAAAAAAACAAAAGACTTCTGGAAGCTTGGCTATGGGAGGTGAGTACACCCCTCTCCCATGCCCTTCTCAGGATAGCCCGGGAGTAGCAATGGCATTCTGTGATGGGGTGAAATTTTAAGGAGGACAAAAAAATACTGCGTTCAGAGAGAGCAGCACAGACAGTGGACAGGGTAAAGGCAAACGAATGAGTGGAAGCTGCAGGACTCAGAGGCTCAAGGAACAAAACCACCTTCAGATATTTTCAGGGCGAGGAAGGACTAGATTTGCCCTGACTGGCCAGACTTGGTAGAACTAGGACCAACAAAAATCCAAAGAGACACATTTTGGCTCCTTATAAGGAAGAACTTTCTAAGAGTCAGAGCAGTCCTCAGGAGGTAGGGAATTCCCCATTCCTTAGCAGATGTGCTATAGATGGGATACTAATGTGGGACAGGTAGTTGAACTAGCTATAGTTTGAAGTCTTTTCCAGCATGACAGTCCGTGTTTCTCAACTCAAGTTCTAATCCTCAAATATCTGAAATGGGAAGAGCCATGTCAAGTTCTGGTCATTACTGTTTCACAAAACAAGCCCTTTGCTGGGGTCCACAGCACCATTCTCAGGCTGCGAGCATCTAGAAGGCCCACGCTGGCTCTTCCCTGTCACATGCCACCAAAACATGGGGTGTGCTGGGCTCATTCCATGTGGTGGAATGTCCTGAGTGTAGGGACATTGGTTTTATAATGAAAATAGAGTACTTGTCCTTGCCAGTGAAGTGTGTTTTGTTCTTTTTGCTTTTGGATAGGCACCAAATTTTGATAGCCAAAAAGAGAGAAGTAAGGAAGAAAGGACATTCATAATGTGATTCTAAGTGGTTTTACCACTTAGAATATTTGATTAGCTCTTTTGGGGAAAGATAAAAGTTTAATTGGATCATTTAAGAAGGCAGACACACAGAAAGGAGACTTTCTTAACTAATGATTAGTATCTAAGCTGGAAAATACTCTCTTTGCCTTAAGTGCTGTGGTAAGCACTATTATCATGGGAAAATTCACACTGTTTCTGAGTCCATAACTGTAAAATGACTAGGACTTGCAAAGCACTTCTCGTTTTCAAAGACATTAAATTTTTGGGTGCCTAATTTACCAAGCGTGTAATATCTCTGCACGGCCATTCACATGCCAGTCATAACACAAATGCAGCAAAAGGACTCTCAGAGTGAGCAACACACATCAATACCTCCCACTTTTCCATCACCCACTTGTTACTTAAATCTCCTGTAGCTGGACTAAAATTTCAGTCTCAAAGGTCATCAATATTCCTTCTAATCATTAAATCTAATGACTTTTTCCTTTATCCTCAATTCTTTTGCTTCCTCTGAAGCATTCTACATTGTCATCTTCTTGAAACTTCATTTGTTTGGCTTTTGGGTTGCTTTATGCTTCTGATTTTCCTACTACTTCTCTGACCACACCCCTTCTCTATGCACTGTAAGGACTGATCTACTAGGTTCTACCAGGATCCTCTGTTATTCATCCATCTCAAATCCCTTTCACTGTGTATGTCAACCAACATGTCCGTGTAGATGATTCCCCGAAGCAAAACATGTCTTATTTACTTCTAGTATCTCCACACCCTAACATACACTTCATAGATAGTTGGTGCCAAAAGACAGAATGCATTCCCATTGTCCACATATGCAAAACTAATTTCTTCTTATTTCAGACCTCCAATTCTCACTGCTATTTAAATCTGGATCTTTTCAACTCCCAAGGTTCTATATTCAAATTAATCCTGTTTAATGAGTTTAACTATGAGAAAGTTGCACTGTTATAATGACCTTCCAGCCAGGAGAAATGTCACATAGCTCCCTTTCTGACTTTATATCTTTTATTCATACTTAGAGCCTCAAATTCTCTTTTGACTCACTTAAACTACCCTGCACCCCCCACAAGTGTCCTAGTCCTATAGATTTTCCTCTAGCTCCTTTTCTTTCTTTTCTATGTTGTTTATCCCTGCCCTAATTCAAGGCTTTATTTTCTCAGACTGGAATTATAATCATTAGTCCAAGAGGTAGTCTATTTAGAATGATAATTAAATGAAGAAGGGTTCCTCTTTAGCGTCCTGCTCACCATTGCCAAATTAATATTCCTAACACACTTCTTCTTTCTTCTCATTTATCAATCCACATTCCCCTCAATTTTTTTTTTTTTTTTTTTTTTGAGACAGAGTCTCACTCTGTTGCCCCAGTTAGAGTGCCATGGCATCAGCCTCGCTCACAGCAACCTCAAACTCCCGGGCTCAAGCAATCCTTCTGCCTTGGCCTCCCAAGTAGCTGAGACTATAGGCATGTATCACCATGCTCAGCTAATATTTTTATATATATATGTATTTTTTTTAGTTGTCCAGCTAATTTCTATTTTTTTAGTAGAGACAGGGTCTTGCTCCTGCTCAGAATGGTCATGAACTCCTGAGCTCAAAGAATCTTCCTGCCTCAGCCTCCCAGAGTGCTAGGATTACAGGCATGAGCCACTGCGCCCAGCCTCCCCCACATTTTTAATGGTTCACATTACCAACAGAATACAACCCAAACACCTTGACTAGTATTTGATCAAGGTATTGACCAAGCTACCAGTGTCTAGCTTTTAGTTTATCTCCCATTACTCATCCCCATAGGCAGGGATGTCTAATCAGCCCCTTTAACACTTTGGACATGTCATTGTTCTACCTGTTCTCTGTCTTTGGAACACTTCCTAGCCAACATTTGAAGCCCACCCCAAGTCCTCACAATTCTGGGAAGACTTTGCAATGAACAACAATGTCTCTTTCAGACAATTTCTTAAAATATTAACTTATTTTGCCTCAATTACTCTCTTTTTTTTGGTTCTGTGTGAATATTTTCTTCCCAGTTGAGTTATAAACTCTTTCTAGGCAGGGACTAAGGCTTTAAATACTTTGATTCACCCAAGAACGACTGGCATGTCACCCTGCAAATAGACTGGATAGAAACAATTATCTACCTTCTTGAGTTTTACTGGTCTACAGGTTCTAACTAATTAATTCCAAGAGCTGGGATATTTTGCCCTCCCTTACATATTATTGATGTGAGATTGGAAGACCCAAAGAGCTGGGAAAAGTGGTGGTATCACAGCACGATACTCAGAAGTTCCTAAGAGTGTCACACTGCAGTGACCCTTTTTTGTGGACCTTAAAGTCACAGGTATAATATCCCTTGGGAGAAGTTATAAGGCTTCTGTACTATCAAACCACTGAAATTGATAACACCAAGGTCACTACTGACTTCCTAATTGCCAAATCCAATGGATACTTTATAGCTTTTATCTTACTGGACACCTTTTAGCACTATTGGCAGCTACTACCTTCTTAAAGCTTTTCTGTTGGTTTTGTTATTCTTACTTACTTCTTACTTCTCTGATTTTTCTTCCATTTCCTTTGCCATTGTTATTTCCCAAAATATAATTCTGGTCCTCTTCTCCATGATTATACTCTCTCAATGGTTACAAATATCTCCTTGATTTGACTAGTCTATGTTTGTGTGTGACCTCCAAATAATACATCTCGAGTTCAGACTCCTCTGCGGAACTCCAATTCCCTAAAAGACATCTTGACTTGGATGTCTTATAGGAGCCTCAAAATTGGCACAGTCAGAATGGAATATAATTAATTGTCCTTCTAAGAAGAATATCTCTTAGTAGTCATGTATGTATGACCTACCGAGCACTGGGGCAAACTTGCTCCTCTTCAATCCTGTTTGGTTGGCTCCTTTAAAGTAGTGGTGGTCAACATTTTTGCATCTCTTAAAATAATTTGGAAAATTATATACCCCTTTCACGTTTTTAAATTGACAAAGTTTTTTTTCTTATAAGTTTATATATTTCAAAGGATGTAGTAAACATATTGTAAATATTAAAATTAGAAAAAATTATTATAGAACTAAAAAAAAGCTTATCCAAAAGAATCTCGATTACTAATTTGATACTCAGAATCATTCACTTAAAAATATATAAACAAACTCTTTTTTTATTATTGTATAAGTTTAAGGTATACAACATGATGTTTTGATATACATATACATATCAAAGTGATTACTATAGTCAAGCAAATCATCTCACATAGTTACCTTTATTTTTTTGCTTGTGGTCAGAGTACCTAGAACCTACACTCCTGGCAAATTTCTGGTATACAATACAATATTACTAACTATAGCCCTCCTGCTGTACATTAGATCTCTAATAAGCTCTTCATTTATGGTTTACATATTTACATATTTTACATTTACATATTTTCTCCTTGAACTTATTGTTTTCATTTGACTTTCACCATTTTAATGGTTGAAAATCTTTTATTGATCACTCTTCATACTTCTCTACAATAAAAATGTAAATTAAAGTTGAAAAATATTTATTTTTATGCCATAAATATATGGTTCAAAATGAGTTATGAGAATTATTATTAGCACATAATAACAAAGACATAAATGCATTGACTTTTTGTGATTTTAAACATTGAGAGTATCACATGGAAATGCATCACTTAATGAGACAGATGGGTCTTTTATTTTTTCCCCTGTCACTTTATGTGTCTTCATTGAATGTAACACATTACTGGAATAAAACAAGGCTCAGCACTAATTCTATTCTCATTTTGTTTCTTTTTCTAATTTATAAGTCAAAAATAACATTGTAACCTATCATTTAGAAAGTAGATTTAATGATCTATCAAGTGACAACTCCATTAGCTCTTGTATAAATTTCAGAGAATTGAGAACCCCCTGACATGTGAAAGTGTTTGTTACATAGCTATTATATTCACTCACTTTCTCAACACCAAGCACAATATTTTAAATACTCTTCTGCCTTTTTTTTGGCACACCAAGGCATTTTATCTGGAGGCAGCATGCTATAGGAATGTTTTGGCTGGGTGAGAGGCATGCTTTGCTTTTGTAAGTGGGAGAAAGGTGATTTGGAAAGGGGAGTTGTAGAGAAACATGTGCTTTGGCAGATCAGTTTTAGGAAAGACATGTATGGAAATTCATTCCCCTTAAAATATCCATGTCTATGTGTTGATGATAATCATGGATTCTGTTTGTTGCCCATTTGGTATCAACTCCCAATTTCCTCTTTCCTAACAAAGCTTTGGTTTGGTTCAGGTACTGTAGTGACCACATGAGGCACAGGGAGACTCACCCAGCCCAAATCCAGGGGAGGATACTGATCCATCCAAGCCATCATCTCATGGTTCCACTGGCAACAGTCATTCATTCACATCACCCACGTTGACCCAAGCAGACTAACGTGGAGACAGATGATACTCCTGTTTGTGGGAAGAGATTCCTCTCTTTCATGGAATGTGAATAAAGAAACATGCAGATCTCTAACTGCTGCTGGTAGCCTTCTTGGGTCTCCCTGTACTAGGATAATGGTGGACTGTGGAGCAGAAATGGAAAGAGGCCAAAGCTTCTGATGAACCACTGAGTAACCAGTCCTGGGCATGCTCCATTTCTGGGCTTTCTGTTATGTAATATAATAAATATCCATATTTAATAAAACAACGATCTATGCCCACACACATGCTTGAGTGAGCAAATAAACGTGGAGTTTCAGACGTTCTTATTTTCTCTTATTTGTATTTTTGCAACACTTTATTAACTAATTTTCCTGTTTCTAATCTCTTCCTTGTGCCATCCATTCTACACACTATTCCCAAGACTGATTTTTCTAAAATGTCTGCTTAAAAATCCTTCAGAAATTCTCACAGTCTATATAAAATTCAGCCTCCCTGGCTTTGGTATTCCAAATTCTGCAAACTCTGCCCCTTGCCTACATTTCCAGTCATCTTCTGACAGTCCCCAGTTCGTGAGTAGCGGTCTGGTACCTTAAGCAGAAGCACACGCTTTGGAGTTAGAGGGACCTCAGCTGAAAACCTGACTTTCCTATAGACCAGCTATGTGATCTTAGGCAAGTTACTTGGCCTCTCTGAGGCTTAGTTTTCTTACCTATAATCTTTAGGTAATGCTACCTACCTTGAAGGGTTCATTGTGCAGGTTATAAGTATGGGTAAAAAGTATGGACCTTAGAAGTCATTCCTAGGCTGGGCACGGTGGCTCACGCCTGTAATCCTAGCACTCTGAGAGGCTGAGGTGGGTGGATTGCTCAAGGTCAGGAGTTCAAAACCAGCCTGAGCAAGAGCGAGACCCCGTCTCTACTATAAATAGAAAGAAATTAATTGGCCAACTAATACATATAGAAAAAGTTAGCTGGGCATGGTGGTGCATGCCTGTAGCCCCAGCTACCTGGGAGGCTGAGTCAGGAGGATTGCTTGAGCCCAGGAGTTTGAGGTTGCTGTGAGCTAGGCTGATGCCACAGCACTCACTCTAGCCTGGGCAACAAAGTGAGACTCTGTCTCAAAAAAAAGAAGTCATTCCAAAAGATAGTTGCAGTTGTTGTTATTATACCTTCTGTATCAGCCACTTCTAGGCTACTTGAATTTGTGTAATCATGCAAAGCCATCACAACCGCCTAGAATGCCCCAATTTCCACTCCTCCTTTCTCTTCCCTCTCCTGTTGAGAAAACTACTTTTGGTTCAGAACTGTCCAGTGTCACCTCCATTCTCTAGCCTTCTCAGGGAATTCTCCCTTTGTGCTTCCACAGCACTTTGTACCCCTATAAGCATTTTATGGTAATTATTTATGTACTTTCTACTAGTCTGTGGAGTTCCTGATGACCTGAATTTTACCTCATTCATTTTTGAACCTCCATCACATAGAATGATGCCCGATCCACGACAGGTGTCGGATCAATTTAAAACTAGTGTTGAATGAATAACAGGAAAGGGCATCGATTATGAAATGCGGACTTTAAGAAGTTTCTTGAAGAAATATTATGGCTAATGACAACAACAAAAACACTTGTCAGGGGGCCTCAAACTACGGCCCATGGGCCACATGCGGCTGGCCGAGAACATTTATCCGGCCTGCCGGGTGTTTTTGCGCCGCTGCCTGTCCTGCTTAGCAGCCGACTCGTCCCGGGCCCACAGTGCGCATGTGTGGAATGTCCGCCGTACTCTCCAACGGCCCTCCTACGGTCTGAGGGACAGTGAACTGGCCCACTGTTTAAAAAGTTTGAGGACCCCTGCTTGAGATTTATATACGTCTTTTTAATTTGCAGGGCACTTTACATATTTTATCTCATACAGTTCTTAAAATAGCCCTACAAGGTGGTTTTGTGATTATCCCTACTGTACAGATTATTAAATTGAGGTTGAAAAAGATAAGAGATAAAATACTCAAGAAGTGTCAGAGTCAGAACACAAAGCCAAGATTTCTCAAAAGAAACCTGTGGATGATCTGGGCACTGAGCCAGCATTCCAGGGACAATGGAGTTCAAAGTGGACTCTGTGTGTGGATAACTGAGAAGACGTCTCCAGTCCTCCCTATCACCATCAAACTGAGTGGCACAGTTGAAAGAAGGCTCAAATTAAAGTTGACATATATGAGTTACAAACTTTTATCTGTTAACAAAAATGCTGGGTAATTGGGGCCATTTCTTTAGCTTTCTTGGGCCCTGAAGAATTTTTCAAGGTGATCTTTAGAGCACCTTTCAGCCTTGAAAATCTTTAACTAGAGGGCAGCTATGGTATGACTAGCTTGAAGGAATTAAATGTGTGTTAATGATTTCTGTTAGCAACAGCTTTCTGTAACTTTAGGCTGAGACCAATGACACAAGACAAAAAGTGTGATTTTTTTTTTTTTTCTGAGACGGAGTCTCACTCTGTTGCCTGGGCTAGAGTGCCATGGCATCAACCTAGCTCACAGCAACCTCAAATTCCTGGGCTCAAGCCATCCTTCTGCCTCAGCCTCCTGAGTAGCTGGGACTACAGGCATGCGCCACCATGCCCAGCTAATTTTTTCTATGTATTTTTAGTTGGCGAATTAATTTCTTTTTATTTTTGGTAGAGACGGGTCTCGCTCTTGCTCAGGCTGGTCTCGAACTCCTGACCTTGAGCAATTCTCCCACCTCGGCCTCCCAGAGTGCTAGGATTATAGGCATGAGCCACCACGCATGTCCAAAAAGTAGGATTTTTAAGGCTAGGAGGAAATGGCAGGAAAGGAAAGAAGCAACATATTCTAGCCCCACATTGCCTAAATCTGGTGCCAGACTTTTTTTAAAGAATGAAAATGAAGCCCTGTTCCCTTTACTATGAGATAAAACACTGGTGACTCGTCTCTTTCTGTTAATTCCTTTAGAAACAGAATAAATTGATTTGATAACATTGATCAAAGAGGACGCATCCTTTTCCTCCCACAGGCCTCTTAACTTCTAGGTTCAAAGAGGAAATCAGTGAAAAATAGGTTTTGAAATCCACTTTTCAGAGTGGCCTATATTGCATTTTAATTTAATTTGTTAGAATTTCACCTTTTGCCTTTGGTAGACTGATTAGATGAAATAAAATTATATCTGGGGATCTATGTTACAAAAGTTGCTTAATCCTTCCTTATGAAGATGAACTGTCAAGGCCATAGACTGTCTTCAGGTAACTTCCCAGATTACCTCGGATAGTGACAGCTCCTGAGTTTGTGTGTCTGTGATGTATAAATAGACCCACAGCCTTCTTAATAACCAAGCTAGACTGCCAGCTAGGCTGATTCTGAACTGTGCACGTTGAGGACAGTGGGAATTGGTCCGTTCATTCCCATCATTTTCAGCTGGTCATTTGAACCATAAAATTGTCCAAACCATGAAACCCTGTGCAGAGCCTGGGTCATAATTGATCCCAGCAAATATTTGTTGACTAAGCTGACCTAGTCCAGTCTCCTTCCTAATGCAGGAATCCCTTCTGCAGAAGCCTTGAATGGCCGTTTGGTTTCTGATCAAACACTGAAAAGGAATGTGACAAGATGGTGTGCTTATTCTACTACGGGTCTACAGTAGTTTTTTTCCTGCCCCCATTAATCTCAGGTCTGGAATCAGAGAACGGCAGCATTTAATATAATTGCTCCTGTTGGCAAACTGTCTGCTCTAATCAACACTTGTTTATAACCTGTCCCGTCTCCCCCACTTCTGTCTGCACCAATAGCTTGATCCCCCTTGGGGGAACTCCTTTTCCTCCCTGACCCTGTTTCTATCATTTGCAGGACCCAGGATGAGAGTTAAAATGGAGGCTCCCATATCACACACCTAAATATTTAATAGTTATCAATTGAGCAACAAACTGTTTCACAAAACAAGCCCTATGCTTTTATTTTTGGAATGCCAAAATTTAAAAGTATGTGTAAAAGTTTGGTTTTTATATGAGCAAAAGTCAGCAAAAATAACAAATACAAGTGAAGTGAATTTAATTATTTTTAAATTATTATGTCTGGGTATAATGTTGATAGCCTGGCAATTTTGAGATGCATAGGAAAATATACCTTTTATAAATTATTGTTTATTCATTCCACAAATTATATTTGTCTTATTTTCATCCTAGCACAATCACTAATTATGTTATTATAATTAATATTTTCATATAATTTGTATTCTATTGACAGTAATCCCAAAGTAGGGGTCAGCAAACTTTTTCTTAAAGGACAAGACAGAAAATATTTTAGCCTTGCATATGGTCTCTGTCGCAACTACTATACGCTGCTGTCGTAGTGTGACAATAGCTATAGGGCATATATAAATGAATGGACATGGCTATGTGCCAATAAAACTTTATTACAAAAACAGACAGCCAGCCTATAGGCTGTAGCTTGCCGATCCCCTATCTGAAGAAATTAAAAATAAAATGTGATTGTAATAAAAGTATATAAAACTTACATATGTAGTCATAAAATATAAATAAAATATTAAAAATATAAAATTATTTTCATATAGTTCTGCAAAAATGTTAATTTTTCTTCCAAAACACTTAAAATTATCTTAAAACCAAAATACCAAACATAAATTGTAATTTTAAATACAAATTATGTAAACAAGATGAAATTTTATTTTAGAGAGGGAAATGTACATATATCTTATTAGCATATTTTTACAAAAATGAAAATATTTACAACTCTAGTGTTCAATGACCATCCAGTTGTCTGTGTTAAGAATGAGGACTGAACTTTATGCACGCTGCCTTTACATTTACATCTATACCTATGTGCATTCACATATTTAAGAGTAATATGGATTATTTAATATTGTAAACTGTTTCTCAGCTAAGAGCTTGTGATTATGGAGTTAATTTGTGGAAGTATTTCCTTTGGGCCTGACTGGTGTTAGTGCGAGGATTGGATGTCTAGGTTTATGGAGTGTGCTGCGCCAGCGTGGAGCACTGACTCTTGAATGACAGCAGTGTTTTTAAACAAATGAGTGGTGTGTGTGTGAGTCTGTGGTATGCAGGGTTGCCAAAGGGATTGCCCAAGGCAGTGCTGCCAATAGGCATATCCGTTGGATTAAGGAACAGATTCAGGGTGAGGAGGTAATAGAAGTTAGAACAGTGAGATCAATTTTAGAAGTTTATTGGAATTATCGGGAAAAAGAAGGTCTTCTCCCATGGAATTGTGAAAAGGGAAGATGTAAGCTTAAAACTGTTCAAAGACATCATATGGAGAGAGTTACCCGAAAAGGAATTCTGCGCCAAGAGATGGAGAAGACTGGGTTAAAATGTCATTATTTGAGGCCTTAGATCCTGCTGTGTCTGAAACCTGATACATTTCTAGACCTTTTAGTTATGGGAGATATAAAGTTTCTTGTCTACTTAAACTACTTTCACTTGGATTTCTATCACTTTGCCAGCAAAAATGTCCAATTAGTGTATGATATTCTAGATGCTGGAATCCATTTATTTTATTTATTTTTTGAGACAAGAGTCTTGCTCTATTGCCCTGGGTAGAGTGCAGTGGTGTGATCATAGCTCACTGCAACCTCAGGGCTCTGGCAATCTTCCTGGGCTCAGGCAATCCTCCCCAGTAGCTGGGACTGCAGGCATGCGCCACTACAACCGGCTAATTTTCCTATTTTTGGTAGAGACGGGGTCTCACTCTTGCTCCGGCTGGTCTCAAACTCCTAACCTCAAGCGATCCTCCCTCCTTAGCCTCTCAGACTGCTAGGATTACGGGCGTGAGCCACCGCACCTGCCTGGAACCCATTTATTTAATGGACCCTCAGTATTTCCTGGTTTCCTCTGCCTTTGAAGATTTCTTGAAAATTGGATGTATCTAACTGTCCACATAGTTATTTTCTTATGAACTTCTCAGATCTTGACAGAGCAATTTGGCAAGAACTACCGGTAAAGTTTACCAGTTAGTCTACCAGAGGAGGCAAAATGCACGTGCAGTTGTCTCTGGGCTGAGATTTATGGTGTTTCCTTGCTACCACGTATGCTAACTAACCCCTTAGCTCTAATTATTAACAATTACATCAATGGCTCCAATTCTTCACGCTGCCCTGTATCCCTGCCCTTTATCATGTCACTTCATAGGGTCCTTTTACTCTGATTTTGGTTTTGGCCATGTTTTTTTTTTTTTTTTTTTTTTTTGAGACAGAGTCTCACTTTGTTGCTCAGGCTAGAGTGAGTGCCATAGCGTCAGCCTCGCTCACAGCAACCTCAATCTCCTGGGCTCAAGCGATCCTCCTGCCTCAGCCTCCCGAGTAGCTGGGACTACAGGCATGTGCCACCATGCCCGGCCAATTTTTTGTATATATATTTTTAGTTGGTCAATTAATATCTTTCTATTTTTGGTAGAGACGGGGTCTCGCTCAGGCTGGTTTCGAACTCCTGACCTTGAGCAATCCGCCCGCCTCAGCCTCCCAAAGTGCTAGGATTACAGGCGTGAGCCACCGCGCCCGGCCTTGGCCATGGTTTTGACCAATAGGATTATAGTCAGCATAGCTCAAAGGCTTGAAAATGCTTATGCATTTCTTTTTATTGCTCTGCCTTCAGCTGCTACCATGAGAACAGTGTGACCTGGCTAGACTGCTAGAGGGCAGCAAACTTGAGGAGAACACAGTTTATTCAGGGCTTACCCTGGCTGAGGCATGGAGCAGCCCTCAGCCAGCCGACACCACGCATGAGAGTCAGTCCCCAGAAGACCAGCAGAGTGAGTCAAGCTCCAGCTGATTGTTGGCGCCTGAGTGAACCCGGCCCAGACCAGGCAAACCCACAGATTCATGAGCTACATAAATGTTTATCGTATGCTACTTAGGTTTTGAGATTGCTCGGCACACACCGTTATTATGACAGTACATAACTGATATGCCAGCCTACAAGTGCTACAGCTGGCAGGTTCTGTCAGCTTTGTTGGAATCTCAGTTTTGCTCTTTTAGATGCCGAACAAAGGAGACTTGAAATATCACCTCTCTGAACTTTAGTTGCCTCTGTAAAATTATGAGTTATACTAAGTGAGATCAGAAGTTTCTGAAGCACAGCCTGGGCCCGGTGGTTCATGCCTGTAATCCTAGCACTCTGGGAGGCTGAGGTGGGAGGATCGTTCAAGGTCATGAGTTCGAGACCAGCCTGAACAAGAGTGAGACCCCGTTTCTACTAAAAATAGAAACAAATTAATTGGCCAACTAAAATATATATATAGAAAAAATTAGCCGGGCATGGCGGTACATGCCTGTAGTCCCAGCTACTCAGGAGGCTAAGGCAGAAGTATTGCTTGAGCCCAGGACTTTGAGGTTGCTGTGAGCTAGGCTGATGCCACGGCACTCACTCTAGCCTAGGCAACAGAGTGAGACTCTGTCTCAAAAAAAAAAAAAAAAAAAGAATAAGAAGTTTCTGAAGCACAAGCAGAAAATAAGAGTCCAGATTGGTAAGGAGGAAATAAGACTGTTTTTATTCACAGATGACAAAATTGTCTATGTAGAATATCTGATTGAATTTACAAAATAGCTATTAGAATTAGTAAGTGAATTAAGCAGGTTTGCAGGATATAAGATTAATACATGGAAAACAATTACATTTCTGGTTACTAGCAATCAACAATTGGAAATTGAAACAATAAAAAGTGCCATTTCAATTACATTTAATAAATGAAATAGAGAGGGATGAATGAATCTGACAAAAATGTGCAAGACCTATACACTGAAAACTACAAAATATTGGTGAGAGAAATTAAGAACACCTAAATAAATGGAGAGCCATGCTGTATTCAAGGGTCAGAAGACACACTACTGTTCTTGCTCGTCCGTGATTGATGTATAGATTCAATGCAATCCCAATCAAAATCCCAGAAGACTTTTTTTTAATAGAAATTGACAAGTGATTCCAAATTTCATTTAGAAATGCAAAGGACCTAAAATAGCCTCTTTGAAAAAAGAGGAACAAATTTGAAAGTCTAACATTATGCAATTTCAAGATTTACTGTAGAGTTACAATAATGAAAACAGTGTTGTAATTGGATATCCAAAAAATAACTTCAATTCATACTTCTCCTAATAAACAAACATTAACTTAAGATAGATGATAGACCTAAATATAAAACAGGAAACTATAAAACTCCTAAAAGAAAACATGGAATAAAATCTTTGTGACCTTGAGTTAGTCAGAGACTTCTTATATTTAACCAACACCATTATTTATAAAAGAAAAAAAAAATTGATAAATTGAACTTCATTAAAATTAAAAGCACTTGGTCTTCCAAAGGCACTCTTAAGAGAATGGAAAGATAGGTGCTAGATTGGAAGAAAATATTTTCAAAGTACATATCTGATAAAGGATTTGTACCTGGAATTAAGCACGTGTCTCTATCAATATTTGTATCTACATTTGTCTTAGTCTTCTCAGGCTGCCATAATAAAATACTATAGACTGGGTGGCTTAAATAACAGAAACTTATTTTCTGGAAGCTGGAAGTCTGAGATCAGGATGCTAACATATTTGGGTTCTGGGGAGGGCTCTCTTCCTGGATTGCAGACAGCTGCCTTCTGATTGTGTGCTCACATGGCTTGGTTCCAGTGTGTGGAGGGAGAGAGAGAAATCTCTCACTTCTTATACGGTTATCGATTCTATCCAATTAGGACCCGATCTTTATGTCCCCATTTAACCTTAATTACTCCCTAAAAGCCCTTTTTTGAATATAATTACTTTGGGAGTTAGTTGAATACAATTACACTGGGGGTTAAGGCTTCAACATATGAATTGGGGTGAGGGGCACAATTCAGTCCATAGCAATATATTAAAACTGAATAATAAAAAAGAAAACAGCCCAATTTAAAAATGGGCAGAGATTTGGACAGGTCATCAAAGAAGACTATATCTGACAGATATTAATAAAACATGAAAAAATACCCCAAATCATTAGGGAAATACAAATCGAAACCACAATAAGATATCATGACACATCTTTAAGAATGGCTAAAATTAAAAATACTTATCATACCAAGTATTGATGAAGATGTGAAGGAACTGGGACTGTCACCATTTCAGAAAATAGTTTAGCAGTGTCCAAAGAAGTTAATCACCTATTATTCCTTAGGCAGGCATTCATTCCTAAGTGGTACCCAAAAGAAATGGGTAACTTTCTCTGTCCATTTAAAGACTTTTACACAAACATGTGGTTTTATTTGTAATAGCCCCAAATTGGAAACAACCCCAAATGTCTACCAGTAGGTGACTAACAGATGGTAAAGTATGGTATATTTATGCAATGGAATTACTATTAATACTTAGCAATGAAAATACTGAATTGTTAATGCATGCAAAAAACATGGATGAATCTCAAAACAATTATGCTGATTGAAAGAAGTCAGACCGAAAAAAGAGTGAATACTATCCTATTCCTTTTATATAAATTTCTAGAAAATAAAAACTAAGCCATAGTGACATACCCAGATCAGCGGTTTCTGGGGACAGGGGTGGAGGGAGAGTGGGGAAGGGCAGGAGGAAAGGATTACAAAAAGGCTCAAGGACACTTTTGAGGATGACGGGTATGTTCACTTTCATTCTCGTGTGTCGCCCTCATCAGCTGCAGCGCCTGCCTTGCTCTGTTGCTCAGCCTTCTCTGTCACAAATCTGGCCTTCTCTGCTGCCTGCTGAGCCACCTGTTTGGCTTTTACCCCTTCTGAGAACTCCTTCCCAAAGGTCAGATGTGTCAAGGACATGTTGATGAGGTCATCACTCACCTGTCCAGAGACCAGCTCTCTCTGGGTTTGACATCAGTTTCCTGCTTGTCACAGTCCTCTCTGTTGCCACTGAAGATGTGGGGAAAGGCTGGCAACTGGCTGGAGGAAGATGCAAAGCATGACGTTGACATTCTAGACATTTTTTATTTCCAGTCATTACTGTCATGCTATCTGGCAGTCAAAGATAATTATTTTCTGTACCCAAGAGGTAAGAAAAGGAATCCCTTTGCTGCAATAATCTGGACTTTATGGAACCAGACAGAGATGACGGCCCTGTGGCCAGCATGCACATTTATCATTTCTGCCAAATTCTAAGGCCAGGCTGAACTTGCCGATGAACTTGAGCACTTCGGCGGCTGTGTTTCTGTGGCTGGACCCCATCTCTCAGCCCTTCGTATCTGCCTCCCCTTGACTTCCAGGTGAACCCCCCAGCTCCACTCACTCTCTGGAAAACTCTAAAATTGTCTCTTTGTCTTTGATGTTCTGCATGAATTTTTAAATATTGGCTTACTAGGGGTATATTGTTCTTCTTAGAGCTGTAAATTCATGTTTTTCATAAGTTGGAAAAGTTCGCAACCAATGTCAATATTAATTCTCCATTTCTTATACTCTCTCTTTCTGATACTCTGAATGGACATTTATTAGACCTTCCAAATCTCATGTTTGTTTCATATTTTCCATCTTCTCAGTGTTGCATTGAGGGTCATTTCTCTAGAATCTGCTAGGTCTTTCATTCTGTATTCAGTTGTCTGATGTGCTAATCAACTCAGTATTTTTATATCAACAGTTAAAATTTTTAGTTCTTATTGTTCCATTGTTTCCCCCTGAATCCATCTTTTCACTCCCCAAAGTATCTTATGGGTTAGATAATCCTGTGTTTGCCTGGCTGTTCTGTATTCTATATCAACAGATCTCATGTCTGTAATCCATAGGATTCTAAGTTCATTGTATGTTATTTTCGCTAGCTCTCAGTAATAGTGTCTTTCATTTTTGTTCAGTGGTCTTTGATTATGAGCTCATTATTTGCCATAATAGGTCCTACAAAGAAAATTTGTTTCTATTTCTGACAGTAATGAGGAGGTGCCACCAACCTGGCACTATGTCAATGTGTCAGTGACCTTGTCCCTAGCCTTGTACCCTCCTTGCTGTCCCTTGAGGGCCTCAGTTCATGATGGAGTCCCAGACCTGTCTCCTCACCTGAGGCTGGCTCCAAACTCAGTGTCTTCACAATACTACAGTAACCAGCATTCATCCTCTGGTAGGCCAGGATTGACTTCTTGTTTTCTCCTTACCTCTTTCTTATTTTTTCTTGCCTCGTATCTCTTTCCTCTTGTGAGACTGGTGGTATCTCAAATAACGTAGCCTAGCAGGGTCTGCTGTTCTGTAGCAGGAGCACCTTGGAGCACAAACTCAGACACTTCCAGAAGAAGGAAAACTCATCTTGGCCCCCTTTGCTCTGCTTTTCTTATCTCTGACACTACACACACAGGGCATTGCCTGCAGGGATACATGCCTTAGAGCCTGTTTAGGGCAGAAAAAATATCAGTGGCTCAGCCTTACTATCTGGTGAGCTTGGCATTGAGATACATCACTACACAAAAATGAGTACCTGATGTGATTGGGCTGGGTTTGTATGGGGTGTGCTACGGTTTGAATGTTTGTCCCCTCCTAAACTCACGCTGAAACTTAATCCCTATTGTAATAATATTAAGACAGTGGGGAATCAGACTATGGTATTTGAGAGGTGGGACATTTGGGAGGTAACTAGGGCTAGATGAGGTCATAAGGGTGGGGCATTAGTAGCTTTGCAAGAGGAGAAAGGAGACCTAAGCTAGTACGCTCGGCCTGCTTGCCACGTGATGCCCTGCACCACCTTCGGGATTCTGCGGGGAGTCCCCACCAGTAAGAAGGCCCTCACCAGATGCAGCCCCTTGACTTTGGACTTCCCAAACCCCAGAACAGTAAGAAATAATTTCTTTTCTTGGTACATTACCCAGTCTCAGGTATTCAGTTGTAGCAACAGAAAATGGACTAAGGCAGGCATATCCCTTTGGACACCACTGTGTTTCAGGCCCCAGAACGAGATCCTTACCTTGGGCCTTACAGCTCTACAGTCTGTCTGGTACCCCACTCGAGGCCCCATGATCACTCCAGGAGTAGAATGTGGCTGCCAAATCCTGCTAGTATACGGGACAGGGATTCCTACCGTGGGTGGCTCTTGCCAACCCCCTCTGCTAGTAGATGGGATTCTAATCCCTATGACCCCTAGTTATTCTCTGGAAATGAACAGATCTCTTGGAATCACAATGCAGCTTCTGTTTGCTCAATATTCTTCCTGACCACCGGGGCTGTCACACTTCTATGCTCACCCAACAAAAAGGACTTTCCTGGTTTCAATACTCTTCTAAATCATGTTAATTTATTTTCCTCATCCATAGACACTGGGCGACATGGGCCTAAGACATCTTAGGTGTCCTTAACAGCTCAGTCTCTTTAACTAAGACAGTTCCTCCAGCCACATCCAGGCCCGGTTGGTTCATTTTCTCAACCTCTGCTACTGCTCCTTTCCTTAGCCCCAACCCTCAAGACTCACCTCCAATGCCACCTCCTTCCTGAAGGCCTCCCTGATCTTTCCCTTCTCCCAGCCAGATGGATTTGTCTCTACCTATGATCTGTGTAGCCCTCAGGACTCTTTGTTTTTATTAAACTGATTTCATACTTCCATAACCCCATGCTTTTCTCAGCCTTCTGACTAGCCTGCAAACTCCTTGAAGGATCTGTCTCATTTCTTATAACTCTTAAGGCTTGTGATCAACAAATGGAATTGAATTTTTAAAAAATCGTATTTTTACCTTCATTATCATTTTTATAATCTTGTCCCCCAGACGGAACAGGGCTTAATAGTTCAGTGAACACGGATGCAATTATTTAGGCCTTCCTGGAAAGCGAGTTCTCTTTCTCTCTGTAGCAAAGGGATCAAGCAATCTTGAATCAGGAGAAAATTGAGAAGGAAATGGGCCTGGGATTGGGAGACCTTGAGAATTCAGAGAGAGAAAGCATTGTGTTTCTGGTGTCAGAGAAAAACGTCTGTGCTGAGAGCAGACACCAACAGCATACTAAATGACAGTAATAAAGCAAAGGCCAGACACTCAGGCTTTGACACCTGTAACTAAAAGTTGTTTTTGCAGCCTGGCCAAGGAATCGTGTTATCATTGCCTTTATTATTAAGCAGCTGGTGCTCCAGAGATGCCCCAAGCTTTGACTTCCTTTATGCTCTTTTAGCAGGGATATTTCTTATTGCTGTCTCCTTCCATTTGTCTGCTGGGATTATTATCCTACATGACTCTGTGTCTCCAGAGGAAACTGCTCCTCTGGGGGCTGTAAAATATTCCAGATCCTCGACAAGAGAAATAGGTTCCTAGTGTAGACTCAGTAAATGGCATGTCCATAAAATCAGAAGTTATTCTCTTGGCATAAGCCTGGCCATTTCTATAATCTTTGGACTTTATGAAAGCTTTTATTCTGTTAGAACTCTCTTTTCACTCTTTCACAGGCATATTGAGAAGAAAAGGAACACCCCAGGATCCTCTGGGAAGCCCCTTTTTCTCACTGCAGTGACTGGCTTCACTCCATATAGGCCTAGTGACAGCCAAATTTTCTGTGCCCAGTTAATAAAAGATCCACATACATCCCTGTTGCTTTTGTGAGTAGTGCAGGGGGGAAAATACCGTGTGCAAATGGTACATAGTCTAGGAAGGAGTAAGCCAACCAAATCTGTGGCTTAGAAGCCCAGTTAGACCATAAGTGTGGTGAAATAGGCCAGAGACCCATAAATCCTCCCTTGATGCTGGAGTCCCCTCTGCAGCAGTCATTATGCACTAGATAATCATCGACCTACCCATTCTCCCAGTCCCCCACCAATCTGGTCAGAGCTGGTTAGAGTCAGCTGCAAAGGATATGTGTTGTATCCAGTCAGAGCAGCCTGCCAAGGCAGTTCACAACTGTGGGAGCCAAATCAGATCTGTTACTGGAATGGCCGTTAGGGAGACACTACATCAGAAGGGATTGTGCAAGTCGTTGCTAGGGACTGTTTATGTCGCCCCAAAATCCAGATGTTGAAATCCTCTCCTCCAACAGATTAGGAGGTAGGAGGTGATTAGGTCAGGAGGGTGGAGCTCTCATAAATAGGATTAGTGCCCTTATCAAAGAGGCCCCAGGGAGCTCCCTTGCCCCTTCCACCACGTGAGAACTCTATGAGAACCAGAAAGCAGGCTGCCACAGGACTCTGAATCTGCTGGTGCTTTGATCTTGGACTTCTCAGCCTCCAGAACTGCAAGAAACAAATTTCTGTTGTTTAGAAACTACCTATTAAATAGTTTATGATATTTTGTTATAGCTGTCTGTATAGACTAAGACGGTCATAGGCCCCCAAAAAAGGTGCATGATATTTACAAATAAGAGACCAAGAACAAAGCTCCTTTAGAATTCAGCTCCAGGGAGCTTCAGGCTAATTACAAATAATTAAAAATGAAAAAGAAAAAGAAATGATATATACTCTCAAAAGCTGAATGTGTCATCTATCTCTCTAAAATATATCTTGAATTGGACTCACTGTATCTTCTTTACCGGGACCACCTTTGTGCAAGCCACCAACGTCTCCCTCCTACACAAAGGCATTGGTTTCTAACTGGTTTCCCCAGTGGTTTCTAACTGGTTTCCCCAGGTCCACCCTTGCTCTACTTCCAAACTGCGCTCCACGTAGCAGCCAGAGCCAGCTTCTTATAAAGTCATTTGAGTTTGAGGTGATGGGTATTCCAGTTACCCTGATTTGATCATTAGACATTGCACATATGTATCAAAATATCATGTGCACCTCAAAATAGGTACAATGATGACATATCAACAAAAATAAATATATAAAATAAAATAAAAATTTTAAAAAGTAATTTGAATCATGTCATTCCCTGCTTTGATTTTTCAGTTGTTTCTCATTTCTCTGAAGACAAACACAGGCCACAGAGCTTTGTAGAGCTGCCCACTTCCCCAGCTCACCCTCCCAGCTTCCCCTTCACTTGCTGTAGGTCAGACACAGTGGCCTTCTTTTGGTTTCTGAAACATGCTCAACTTGCTCAATTATCTAAAACTTTGCACTTACTACTTCCACTTCCTGGAACAGTCTCCCCTAGATCTCTGCATGTAAGGGACCTCTGCTTCCCCTTACCCTGGTCTCAGCTCAAATACCTTCAAAGAACCTTCCTCATCATTCTGGCTAAAGGAGCCCTTCATTCATAATCCTTCTCTGGCGCACTGCTGTGCTTTATTTTTTTGCATAGCACTTAACCATATCTGAGCTTTTGGTTGTTTACCACTGATTTTCTGACTTTTCCCAGAAGACTAAGTGAGAAAAAGCATTTCTAATTGTCTTGTCAACTAGTATATCCCTGCTATGGTTTGAACATCCCGTCTGAAACTCATATCAAAAGTTAGTCCTCAGTGTAACAATATTAATATTAAGAGGTGGAACTTTAAGAGGAGATTGGGTCTTGATGGCTCTGCACTCATGAATGGATTAATCTATCCATGGCTTACTGGGTTAATGGGTTGATGGTTTATCATGAGAGTGGGTCTGTTATAAAAGCCAGTTTGGGTCTCTCTCGTGAGCCCCATTGCCATGTGATGTTCTGTGCTGCCTCAGGGCTCTGCAGAGAGCCCCACCCCCAGCAGGAAGGCCCTCACCAGTTGCTGCCCCTCAACCTTGGACTCCCCAGGCTCCAGAACTATAAGAAACACATTTATTTTATTCATGAATTACCCAGTCTCAGATATTTGGTTATAGCAACAGGAAACAAACTAAGACAATTCAACATAGCACATTTTTTATTAATGTTTGTCGAGTGAATGAAAGATATACACAAGGATTTGACATGCATATTTTGACTTCCATAGTAAGCCTATGAAAATATCAGATTAATCTATGTTGGCATGACTGGTTCCTAGGGTCCCTGGCGTGCTTGTGCTTTGGTGGTGTTAAATTATGTATTTCATCATCTCTTCTAGTGCTTTGTTGCAGATTCTCTAGCCTCTGCTTTTCTGGAACCTACAATTGAGCTTAGCGTTTTGGTCCTTGATTTCCCCATGATTTCTCAAAATTACTGCCTGTGGGTCTTAGATTGCATTTGGTGTGTTATTTCAGCACTCTGGGATGAAACTGTCTGAGCCTGGACACTGGAACTGATTTAGAGTGACTAGATGTTCCCCTTAGTGGCTCTTCCCTGAACTGGGGTTCACATCCTGGTTCTTATTGCTTCCTTTTAAGACCTGCAGGAGAGGCTCTTCCTGTAATGGTTTATAGTCAGTAAACATTTTCTAAGATCGACTCTGTAATGACCCCTGGGTTCCCTTCATGCGCCCTGGTTCTGGAAGGAGGTAAAGTATTAATACTTACATAACCAGGACCTGGACTCTGGCTCCCCGAGTTCGCATCCCAGCTCTGCCATGTGCTGGTAACGTAACTTTGGTCCTCCATTTTCTCCACTGTAAATGGTCCTGACTGTATAAGCCACCCTGCACCCAGCACCCTGTCTGTTCTCACATGCTCTTTTAGGGAGGGCATCATAGGCTGGGCACCCGCTGACCTCCCTGCTGCCACCTGCACATCCCCCACACTGCCTGTGCCATTGCACTCCTCCTTCAGAGCTTCTCCCATTTGGGGACCTCCCTGCCTGGATCACTGCCTATTGCCTGTCATCATCCTCTCCAGATGTCATGTGCCATCTGCCTGGATGGGCTGTTTCTCAATATGTGCTGCTGCGTCTGTCCCCACACACAGGCCCCGTCCATGGCAGCAGACTTAACTTCTGGGTCTGAAACCCTTTGTTTGGAAGGTCCTGCAGCCAAACTCCAATTCTGATTGTCCCTAAACACTGGAGGCAGGCAGAATCTGGTGGCAGGGAATGAGCAATGGGACTTTGACAAAGGACAGGGCGTTTCATCGACAGCCATCACTCCTAAAAGGCTTTATTGATTGCTTATTGGCACGTGGTGCTATACTTAGTGCCGTACACAGTCATCGTCAGACTCTGCTCCCACCCCTAAGATTTATTGTACAATCCAAGATACTGTATTGGCTTCCTGATGCTACTTTTCCTCATGTGATCCAACCTGCTTTCTGTCTAGACTTGTCTTATTTCTTTCAGTCTAGGAGGAATTAGGGCCAGGAAAAGCCTTTTTAAAAATAAAGCACCTAACCAGCTGCTGTTCTCAGTAGCCACTGCCTATCAGAGACAGAGTCTCACATGCTTGAGGGATCTGAAAGATTTTCTCTGTGTGACACATCACGTTGCCAAGCTTATTAACCATAACTTCTGATTAGCTAATTGCCTGGCGCCCTGTACGGTTTCATTAGATCTTTGTCTTTGTATTTGTCAAAAGAGGAAAGCAAAGTCACAAGGCAAACAAAAATCTAACCCTAAAATTTGCAGCAAATGAGGCTCGGCTGGGAGAATCTTGGAGCCTGGGACGAGACACATCTTAGAACCCAGAGTCTGAGCAATTGCCACTTTGAGTAAAAGGGAAGCTCTGGCGTCACCCCTCCAGGGTCCAAGACTTGGGCACTGCAGCCTGCACAAGTGGCCCGATGGCGCGGCAACGGGTAGAGTCCTGGAGAAGGGAGCTCTGTGTGTCCGAGATGCTAGATGTCCGGAGAGAGGAGCAGGGGCACGCACAGCCACCTCCGGCTCGTCCTCGCACTCCCTCCTTGGGGAAGTGCCCAGGAGTCTTTCCTCTTCATGCAATGTGGAAGGAACCTCCGAGTGTCTATCTAATCCGCCTCCCCCATTTTGTAGATGAGAAAAGTGAGACCTAAAGGAGGAAAGTAACTTTCCCAGGGTCACACAATTTGCTCCTGGGGGAACCCTGGACAAGAGCGTGGCCCTACTGAGCTCCGAGCTCATGTTGACCCTCCGCCACCTCAAGGCCCCTCCTTCCCACAGGCCACCCGTGTCCCTTTGCCTCTGTTTCTTCAGCAATGGGCCACAGCACCCAGAGGGGAAAGAGGAAGAAAGAAGCCATCCTAAATTCCTGGAGCTTAAACGTGCCCCCAAAGGCCCAGCCGCCCTCATCCCTCATCCCTCGCTGTGGCTGCGCTCCTGGCAGGGCCTCCGTTCAAAGCCTGCCATGGACCATGCAGGGTCCCCGAGACGCCCGTAATCAGGCAAAATGCACCAGTGGATTAGCAGACGAGGTTCATGGGACTGAATCCCATTTCCCTCACTTGAAAGCAGGCTTTTCGAGGCGCAAATAAACTGGGGCTGCAGGCCAGATGGGAGCACCCAGGAGGAGGGGGAGGGGAAGAGAAGTCCCTGTTTGGCAAGAGGGACAGAGCAGGCAGGGCTGCCCCTCCCCCAGCCAATCTGGCTTCCCTTTGTGCCAGGCTGACAGGGGGCAGCTGGTGAGGCTGGCTGGGACGGGGAAGAGGGAGTTAGCCAAGGGCCTGCAGGCAAAAGCCAGCATGAGGGAGGGAGTGATGTCCCAGAGGACCCTCCTTCAGAGGCAGGCGGGGAGGGGACCCCAGACTCTCCCTGATCTCCCCTGGCAAGCTGCTGCTCAGAGACCCCATCATAGCATCCAGCCAGGGGCTCTTTTGCACTTGGGCTCTAGTGTCAGACTCCCTGGGGTTAAGGCCCAGCTCTGCCCTTGCCAGCTGTGCAGCCTTGGGCAAATCGCTTCACTGCTCTGGGCTTCATCTCTTCATCTGCAAGATGGAGATTGTCATAGCACCTACCGCGCAGCGTGAGTCGCACTTGAATGAGTAGAGTGTAAAGCACTTCTAACAATGCCTGAAATTTGTAAGAGCTTCATAAGTGTGGGCTATTATTATTATTATTGTTTTATCTTTACAATTCTTTTCCACATGGGAAAAACTGAACATTTGGCCTGAAGGTCTGCGAGAGACAGAGGCAGAGGAATTTCAGCTCCTGGAAACCCTGTCCAGCGGCTGGAAATCCCAGGGATTTCTCTGGCCTTTCTGTGGCTTTTTCTTCCTTACTTTTTTTTCTTTGTCCCTAGCACTTGACCTTTCCAGTGACTGGCTTGGTCATGGGAGTTTACCAGGGGCATTCTGGAAGGACTGACATGTTTTCTGATGCTTGAGGGCATCAGGATTCTCGAATCTGGAAAGTGCCTCTTGTGCTAGAGTGACAGCCACACTACCACCGGGCTGTTCCTGTTTGACCCTGAAGTCATTTCATGTCTCTGAGCCTCGGTTTCTTCATGTGCAAATTGGGAGAAGTGTTTGATCTGCCTCACAAGGCCGTTTGTGAGCCAACAACATTGTGTTTGAAAAGCTGTATTCGAAATGCAAGAGTGTTGGGATTATTACTTGTCTCAGATAAAGGATTAGATTCCCGCATCATATACTTAACTGTGTGGCTTTGGGGAAGTCACTTAACCTTTGTTAAGACTCAGCATTCTCTTCTATAAAGCGGGGATAATGAAACTAACTTCCCAGAATGATTGCAGGAGGATTATAGGAAAGCTTGCACTGAGAACACTCATTACAATATCTGATATATTGTAGCAGTTATTTAAAAATGCTGGGGTTTAATCCACTCCCCTCCCTCCAGCCCCTTAATACGTCCTCACCCACACATCCACACAGCAGATATTTCTGAGAAAGAGAAACCCTGCAGAAGAATCCTCTGCTGGGAGAACGCGGACGTCGGGGTGGTTTGGTCTCTCCAATCTCAGCTGTGCGGGTGTCATTTTTATCACAGAAGCTTCTTGTTATATTCCCCGCCTGGGGAAATAACAAAGCTTTGCTCTCTTCTTCCTTCTTGCCCTTGCTCTCTTATTAGTTGTGTTTCTCTTCATATCCCCTTGACAAAAATAGCTTGGTTGTGTTTTGTGTCCAGAGTTGGGGCTCTGACCTCCTGGTGAGGTAAAGTCAGCCCCTTTCTTCTCCAAAGGGTGCCTGGTGATTTAACTTAACCTCACTGGGAAGGGACAGGGAAGAATGAACTGTGGCTAATTAAGGGGACTTAGCCTGGAAGGAGTCAGGTTTTCACTCTAGATATGGCTTTCTTGCCAGAGATGGAGGGTGAAGTGGTGTGGAGTCGTCCAAAACGATATTTCAGGTGAGAATGAGAAGGAAAGAGGAGGTGTTAATTCACTCTTCTGATGCCTGGGTTCCTGCTAGTGGTAGGAAGAAAATTATGTCTTTTCTTTTTTTCTTTTTTTTATAATTGGCCAATTAATTTCTTTCTATTCTTAGTAGAGACAGGGTCTCGCTCTTGCTCAGGCTGGTTTGGAACTCTTGACCTTGAGCGATCCGCCCACCTTGGCCTCCCAGAGTGCTAGGATTACAGGCGTGAGCCACCGCGCCCAGTCTATGTCTTCATTTCTGTTTATACAAAGTGTCTTCTCTGATGATCTAATACCTCTCTGATCCTGATGAGCTAGTGGAAGTCCTAGATCCTCCATGTATTCTGAGCTGACAGGCACAAATCCAGTGAGTGGGACCTTGGGGGACACAACTGAGAAAATAATTTCCTTGGCTCTGCTTCTTACTTAATTGGGCATTAATTAACATCTGTTCCACAATTGCCCCAGAAAAAGAGAACTGTTCTGAGCCCCCGCCATGCCCCAGACATGTGTTTCTAGTACACAATATCCAGACATTCCCCTGAGATTGGAATGGCGACGGGGAAGCTGGTAATTCATTTTATCATGGAACTAATTTGGCCTCTTCATAAATTTTTCCGAATTCTCAGTTCTTTTAAATGTTCAAAATGAGGATATGAATACCTCCCTCTTCAAGTGGTTGTAAAGAGTATCAATAGACATAGATATAGCTATAGATATAGACAAATAATGAATGGAAATCAGCTAGCACCCTGCCTCGTATGTAGTAGCTGTTCAATTAAAGGAAGCTTTTTTTTTATTACATGAATAATTATTATCCCTTTTTGTTTGTTTCTGAGCTTGCCCTAAAGTATCTGCTACTGAGATACCTCTGAGCATACTCAAAGTATCTGCTACTCATTTCCTCCCAGCTCTGGGGCAACAGAGCAGTTGTTGGGATGACTGTAATAGGCTTAATACCGCATGGAGAGAAAGGAAAGAGAAGGATTGACTTTCAATATTCTGGGTCCTGTGAGCTTTTGGATTCAGCATAATTCTGCTGTTTCACCAAGCTCTATGTTGACAACTATGTGCTACGACTACTCTGTTACTACCGCTATTATCACTCTTAGTAATACTACCAGAGTTTTGGGGTGTTTACACTATGCCAGGGGTTTGAGTGCAATAATATTTTCATCCAGTGTTATTATGTTGATTTTACAAATGAGAGCATTGAGACTTAAGGGGTCAAGCAACTTGCCCAATATCCCACAGCTAGCGAGAAATAGAGATAAGATTAATACTTAGGAAGGTCTAGCTCAAAAGCCCTTGCTCTTAACCCCTGTTCTATACAGCCCAAGTGGTCTGAACATTTGTCCTGGGTCAAAGCAGGGAAGGAAGAACTGTATTTCCTATCAAGCAGGGGAGTTAGACTGAAGCAACTGCTTTCCTGTTCTCCATGCCAACCAAGGAACTCAGGGAAGAGCAGACTCAAGGTGACATGTTCCCCTTCCATCTGAGGATACATCTAGCTCATGAGTTTCTGGAGCTAGAAATAGGACTCACCAAATGCCTAGGAAGAGTTAATGCTCTCTGTTGCAGGGAGGGTGTCACACAAACTGGGCAGTCACATTAGTTGGTTGCATTTCTGCGGTGTAGCACAGTGTTCTCTAAATTTGTGTTTTAGATCATTAGCTCCCCAAGATGTCTATGAGAAAGAATTTCTTGACTGAATGTGTTGAATAACTGAAGCATAGCATATCCCTCTCTTGGAAGTTCACGATGCTTACAAATATAGTAAAGGCTCTGAAAAGTCTTGCAATAAAAAACAAACAAAAAACCCCAAACACAATGAAACGTGGCTTATTTACTTTGCTTAACTCATCGTTTCCCAAGCACACTTGGCCTTTGTTGAAATGCTATCTATTAATATTGCAAAGAACTAGTGTTCAAGGGAAGAGATGTGAAGAAATGTTTGCACAGTGCAAAGAACACTGGATAAGGAGGCCAGAGACTACTGTCCTTTCAGCTTTATTAATGTGTATAAGTCAATTAGTCTCTCTGGGCTATAAAATGAGAAAGTTGACCTATATAATCTCCAGGTCTCCTTCTGGCTTAATTAATCTACAATTATGGCTATACCTACAGGACATGATGAAAGACTAAAACACATGGAAAATGCATTCCTAAATCTAGAAACTTGAAATTAGGTAAAAGAAATACATATAGGTCACAGGAGAATACAGTACCTGGAAGCACATAATAAGAGTTTAATACATTTTTACTGAACGGAAGAGGGAATGTGAAAAAGATATAAATACATTTAAATGGAACAAATAGGTATAACGGGATCTTAAGTAAAAGATGAACGAGATTATGAGTGATTGAGATGTAGTGGGAATGCTTCCAGGTAGAGATAAATTTTGAGCAGTGTAGATAGAGAAGGAAGGTGATCAACATCTCTTCACCACGTACTATGTGCCCCCTAATTTACAGATGTTACGTCAATCTTTGCAACATTGTGAAGCTTAGAAAGGTTAAGTTTCATGCTCAGTGTCACACATCTGGTCATCTGGAGATGAAGAGGTTGGAACTAATATATCTTGGATGTTTTCATTTTAAATTTCCAGAATCTAGGAAAGTATTTTCCATGTGTTTTAATCTTTCATCACATCCTGTAGATGTAGTCATAGTCATAGATTCACTGAGCTACAAGGAGGCCTGAAGATTAAATAGGTCAACTTTCTCATTTTCAGCCCCAGAGTTCAAACTCTTATTCTGCAACCTGCTTCCAAAAGGCCACATTTGATAAAGGTTTTCATTATTCTCTGAGTTGCCTTAGTGCACATAATTATGGAATAGGTTATCATAACTTCTAAAAAGAGTGTATGAGCACATGCAAAATATTGGAAATCACCCAGCAGGAAAGAGCTGTTGAGGGTGCCACATGCCATTGCCCTGCAAAGCAGTCCCCCAGGAGTCCAGTGAAATGCCTTTGGGAGAACATTTGTGAATGAAAAGACTCTGCCAGTGTTGACAGAATCTTCTGGGAAAGGGGAATTAATGCTATGACACGCCCCTCAACCCCTGTGGTTTTCCAGTGAGAAAGCCCATTCAATTTATAAGCCACATCATCAGGTAGTATTTTAGTGTAGATGTTAAGAAGCAAAGGGGAAGGCGGGGCGCGGCGGCTCACGCCTGTAATCCTAGCACTCCGGGAGGGCGAGGCGGGCGGATTGCTCGAGGTCAGGAGTTCGAAACCAGCCTGAGCAAGAGCGAGACCCCATCTCTACTATAAATAGAAAGAAATTAATTGGCCAACTAATATATATAGAAAAAATTAGCCAGGCATGGTGGCACATGCCTGTAGTCCCAGCTACTTGGGAGACTGAGGCAGGAGGACTGCTTGAGCCCAGGAATTTGAGGTTGCTGTGAGCTAGGCTGACGCCACGGCACTCACTCTAGCCTGGGCATCAAAGTGAGACCCTGTCTCATAAAAAAAAAAAAAAAAAAGAAGCAAAGGGGAAAACTGTTTCTCTTTTGTGGGTAATATAAAAATATCTGTGTCAGAGAGTGGTCAGAATGATGTAAAGGATGGACACGAGGGTGGAAAATAATAAGTAGAAATTGGAGGTTTTATAAAGAAGATCTTGTCAGCTGGGTCTCTGGAAGATGGCAATGAAAAGAGATGTGTCATTTCACCCTTTCAAGTCTTCAGAATGGTGGCTTCAAATCAGCACCGCTGCATCTTTGGTGTTTTTCATTCTTCACGCTCTTTGTCAAAAAAGAGAGGGCTTAGAAGTGGTTCTGGTAGGAGTGGAGTGGTAACTTGTAAATCACCTGATTGCGTTTTCTTCATGGCCTCCAGGCGACCTCCCTGAGACACAGGTGCACTTGGTGTGGCGACTGACAACTCTACCTCTGGGGCCACCGGACACTCAGTCCCAGATAGACCTGTTCTTTTTTGTTGTGGGAACTTGGATGTCCTGACCATGGGGTAACTCAGCTCTCCACTCTCCTAGCTAGCTGTGTGATCCTGGGTTGTCAATGAACCTCTCTGAGCTTCAGTTTTCTCATCTGCAAAACGAGAGCTTTGAACCTGATGCCTTTGGACCAGGTGTCACCCTGTTTTGCAGTGCCATGATTTCAACACCACCCAGCTCGGATGCTCCCGCATCCTGAAGAGCCTGCAGGTCACCTGTGGACTCCTGCTAATCCGTGCCATTGGCCTTTCCTGCACGCTTTCCCATAGCTTCCCGGGAAACATGGTAATCTGGTTTCCAGATGGGCTAATAGCCCCTCCTAGCTGCAAGGCAGCGGCGCTTCTGGCACTGGTTTCCGCACTAAACTTGATGGTCTGATTTTAAAGGCTGGTTTTAAAGGAGCTGTCTGGCTGCGTGTCCCCGAGTTGCACTGCAGTGCCAAACGCTGGAGCGAGGCAACACCGGGAGAATCCGGGCGGCAGGCTTCGCCCGGAGAGGGAGGGGGAGGGGAGGAGAGACGGCGAGACGAGGGGGGAACTGAGCGGAGAGAGGGGACGGAGACGGGCGAGCGGGAGAGGAGCGGAAACCACAGAGGTAGAGCCAGGGACGACACAGGGAGAAACGCAGAGGCACAGGGAGGGGCCAGTGTATATATAGAAAGAGGGAAGGCGCTGCGGTAACACCTAGGCTCGGCGGCAGCGGGAGCTCCGCGCCCCCCGGCCCCCGCCCGGCCCCCGCCCCGGGCGCAGCCCGCCGTCCGGGCGCCAGGGCGCCTCGCGCCCGCCGGAACTGGGCTCCCCGAGCCGGCCGCGCGGGTTCGGGTGTCCGCGGGCTGCGCGCCCCCCTCCCGCCTCCGGATGGGACTGGCTCTGCTCTCCGCGCAGCCGGGCTCGCGGGGAGACGCGGCGAGCAGCGGCCGGCAGCCGGAGCGCCCCGGACGCCGCTGACCGCCCCGCGCGCCGCGCCGTGTCCACATGAGCGCCCCTCCCAGCAGGCCCAGGTAGGAACTTCCTGACCTTCCCGAGCCCGAGGAGGGGCACACCTGCACGCCGCCGGGGCGACGGTGGGGGATGCCGGGGAAACTGGAGGCTGTGGCAACGTGGGGCCGGGGGTGGGGGTGCTGTCTGTTCTCATCCGAATTCTCTTGGGGAAACATCAAAGTTGCCGGAGGGCAAGGTAAAGCTATTAACATGGATTGTGGCCTGGCTGTGGGTCCCACACCTGAGAGTTGCTGTCCCCAGGAAATCACTGGGATAGGCTACCTCCTTCATGAATTTCTGGGGGTGGCGAAGCTGGTTTCTTTCTTCATTCAGTACTGGAGACGTGCGCAGACAGGTGGTGAGGGCCGGGCTGGGGGCTCGGAGACTGCATCTGCTTCTGCCCACCATTCTGGCAAAAGTTGAAACTGTGTTGGCTTCCCTTGCTCTGCCCAGTGCTCCCGTCACCCCGCCTGGCTGCCCATCAGTGTCACACCCATTCCACTTGCATGGTAGAAGTATGAGATTTGGCGAAAAGACGAAGTATACATTATGGGGTACCTAGTGAGACTAGGGTGAGGCTCTGCTTTTCCTAGTTCCCTCCTAGGGTGGAGGTGAGAGGTTTGGCAATTGGAGGAACTCCTGGTTTTGATCTAGGAATGCACGAGGTCCCCATTCCAGGGGAAGCGGAGTTACTCTGGTGGAGTAGATGCAAGGGCGAGAAGGTGTGGTTGTCCAAATGAAGTTGCTAGAGCCCAAACAACTTGTTTGCAATCATCGGTCAACCTCGTACCTGGAGAAATTTCATTCCTCTAAAGGCCCCTTAGCAGGGTGCATGTGCTCCAAGGTAACAAGTGAGTAAGCAGTTGAGTGGTGGACCCAGGCTTTCTGATTTCTGGGGGAGCTGGGGCAATGGTGAGGGGAGAGCTCCACCTCAGGCCGAGTATTGAAGAGGGTTAGAGTAGGAGGATTGTACATATCACATATGCTAAGAAGATCCCGAGATTTTTTTTTTTTTTGCAAGGAAATAATAATTTTTAAAAAGGCTCGTAAAAAATAATAAAATGTTTTCATGACAGCAGCAGATGTAAAACTCCCACCACTCTGGGCGAGGACAAAGAAATTTGTGGAGGGGGTGAGCTGTCTCCTCTGCCAATGCCTACATGGGCACATCACTTTTTGGAGATACAGATAGTGTTTTCTGGATGAGGAGCCCTCCTCCTGAGAGCTTTTCAGGAGGAACAGATCTCAGCTGGGCCTCTGTCTTTGAGTTCAGGAAACTGGATATTGGAAACAAGTTGAAAATGCCACATTTGTACACCCTACCTGAAAGTCTCTCTTTGCCCCTAATTTGATATAGAGGCTCACTGCAGAACAGGCATAGTCTAGGAGAGTCACTCATACTTTCTAGAGTAACACACACCTCTCTCTCTCTTTCTCCCTGCCCCTCATTTAATAGCATTTAGGAGGTCGGGGGGCAAAGTGGACATGTAGTATGTGCAATTCAGTTTGTTCCCTAGATGAGGTTAACACGTATTCCTTTTATTCAGCTCTGCCTCCCACCTTTGTTCCTTACTTGAAGATCACGTCTCTTGCTCATATTAATGTCCCTATCCATGTCACCTTCGTTGCATCACGGAACTTCAACTGGCTCCCTTTGATGGGGTACGGTGAGGTCACCAGTGGTTGCCCAAAGCCCCATTATGTGGGCTTAGTTACTTTATAACTTGCTCAGAACATCTCATCCTCAACTTGCAACTTGGACAAAGAGCTCCACTGCGCATTGTTGGATTGTTGGTGTTCAAGATACCCAGGGTCTCAAAAGGGCACCTGGAAGTTCTAGTTTCTGAACCCTGTCCATGCCCCAAAACTGTTTGGTTGTAAAGATTTGGGGTTGGGCTTTGTTGTCAGTGTTGAAAAGAAACCATTATATGCAACTGATCAATATCTAGCTGACCTGGGGTGCCAATTTGACCTTGCCACCAAATGTGAGTGCCTTAATTGGTTGCTTGGTCAGCTGTATTCAAGGATCATAGGCTTTGAATGAAATCACATCTTTATATGGAGATTGCGTTGGTCCCTGCCACCACCTTCCAGCCTTTGCTTTTGGACCATAGCAGCCACTTGATATCGTTGCAGATTTGCTTGCTGTTGGCTCCTGGGCCTTTCTCATCACATGCATCTTCAATATATATGCTTGTTACTGCAATCACTAGCCCCAGGGCTGCAGCTGCCCTCCAGAGGTGTTTCCACTGTGTGCTCCCACTGTCTGTTGCTTTAGCACAGGCAGCATGTAGTTTTCAGTGTTTGTGGCTTTGTGCTGCTATTTACAATTCTGCTAGCAATATAATTCACCTGTTCCACTGCCCTGTGGAAGTGGTCGCTTTCTCCTGGGTGCTGCTGCAGTTCCTACTCTTGTCATTTTGGTTTTCATGGATCTTTCAGCTTGATCAGGATCTTTTCTTTCTTCTTCTCCTTTCCCCTTTTTGCACCTGTGGACTCGTATGTCAGGAACCACATGTCTTTTTCTGCCTAGGCATGGTCACTCTTCAAAACATTCGTAAAATGAAAGCGTTAGTTCCTGGATTTGATCCAGCGCCCTCATATGCACAAAGCAGAAACACTGCACATATCTTTTGGCTGCTAGAGTCCCATATATCCTTTATTTTCGTGTATAGAAGGCTCTGGCTTCTACACATGCCCCGAGATCTGCTCTGCTTTGTACCTGGTGAGTACGCAGTGCACATCTGCATAGCGAATGGACATGGCCAACAAGAGGCAGGAGATATGGAAACGGTGTTACAGCCAAGAAAGAGAGAGAGGAAAGTGTCTTAGGAAATTGGATCCTAAATAGCGCATCCTCTTATTAGGGACACTTCAATCTATTGCAGCGTCATTTAGTGTGTGAAACTAGAGTTTGTTAGATGAGGGACCACTTGGCAGCAGACTTAAATATAGATCTGTAAGCTGGGAAAACAGAGATTGAAGTACTCTTCTCAGTTGACTTTGATGAATCTGGGACTTAGTGGTCTGCTAACCACCTTTTTACTTAGGCTTTCCCAAACTAACAGTGATGTTCCGTCTTCAGAGAGAAAGTTCCTGGTGGTCCACAGGAGGGGAGAAGAATATCTCCTGTTGTTCACGGGCACCGCAGGCCAAGAACCTGTTGTAGGCATAGTGAACGAGCTAGACTGAGTTGGTTTCATCAGCCATATTAACAGGCTTGGAACAACCTGAATCCTTTGGTCTGAAACTAGATCAAATAGTGAGACATTTCGGAGACGCTAACAGCAGGAAGCAAGAAGCATCTCTCTCCACTCAGCACCTTCGTGGGCTTTTGGAGTAGATCTGGAGCCTCTGATCAAAGAGAAGCATTTCCTTTCTGAGGCAAGATTGGAGCAGGGCTCATTTGGAGGTGGCTGAGGGCTTCAAGGATCTGCATTGGAAAGGGCAATTTGAACATTTATTAAAAAAAAAAACCTTCATAAAGTAAAAGTGGACTTGTACAGAACATCAGACTAGTGACGTGCTACCTGCCTGCTACCCCCCACTCTACCGTCAGCCGCTGAGCTCAATGAACAATAAGCGTATTTATCTAGTAAGGGAGTATGGAAAAGGCAGCCCCTGCAGCTCACCTGCCATTTGCTCTAGTTGATCTCTGAAATTCCCTCTTTCTAGACATCTTCCGTGTCTGGGACTTGGGGAAGAGGGAGGAGAAAGAGGGGTGCGGGTCAGGGAGAGCAATTCCTAGAAAAGTTTGTGAGGCCCAGTGGGCCTGCAAGAGAGGCTGCCCCGGAAGGCACGGGAGAAATCCGTCCCTGGGAAGAAGAGAGAGAGAAATGACACAGAGATGCAGAGGGAGGAGTGGGAGGCTGGGGTGGCAGAGAGGAAGCCAGCCAAGTGGGAGGAGGGAGAGGAAACAGATGGAACAAGAGGAAGATGCATGGAGTAAGTGCAAAAAAAAAAAAGGCCAAAGAGGGGAAAAGAGCACAAGATAAGTAAAAGCAGCACCTTGCTTTCAGCTTTTTTTCTCTTTCCTTTTTTCCTCTGGCAGAGGGAGAAAGCGAGCCAGCGAGCCAGCGGAACAGCGTGGTTTTTGTGCTTTGGAGGCTTCTCCTGGAAGCTGTCAAGCCTCAACCCCTCACGGCAGCTCGTTCTATTTTTACATTTTGCAGAATTGAAATTAAACAAATGACCCTGCGATGGCGTTTTCATGAAGATTTTATCCAGCACACCCACACAGCCAGTACCAGGGTGGCTGAATATTTAGCATAATATCCCATTTAATCAGATAAGAAGGCATCCTCGAGAGGGTGGCAGGCACTAAGAAGCCTGGGCTTTGAGAACTGCCTCAAAGAATGGCTTTGATGAGGGTGGGGAGAAGGCAGAAAGGAACCTCGTTGTCTGGCTTGGTTGGGCTTGTTGCAGGAAGGAAGAACCTCAGTTAGCTGAATTCTGGTGGAACTTAGCATTTCCCCTCTCATACTCCTTTTCTTTTTTGGCACTGCATTTGATTCCAGTCTTTGTGAGCTTTCTTGGTTCAGATCTCCTTGGAGATCTCATTGGTGGCAAAAAAAATGGCTCACTTTGGCTGAACTTGCCCAGAGTGGAAGCTTATTTGGGCACTCGCCGGATCAGGGAAGCTCATCTGTACCGTGCTGGTGTGACAGTGCTTAGGCACTAGCCTAATGATGTACGTCTCATGCTTGGTGAGAGCACAAAGCAGATGACATTTTATTGGTTTAGACATGTACTTACTCCCTTAAGTCCCAGGAGATTTAGTAGCAATTAAATGCATGGCTCTTTGCACATAACCACTCTTTTGGAGGAAAAAACACAACAATATGTGCTAAGGGGACCAATTAATCAGACATGGTTGGTCGGGTAGATGTAAAAATGTAAGACTGCTCCAAAGGCTTCTCACTGCTGCGCATGTTTGTGTTTAATAGAGTATTTATGGGCTCTTTTTTCCTTATACATAGAAGGTTGATATAATTCCCCAGCTGTTAACCTCTAAAATGCTGTTTTGACATGTCCAATATCTAGACTAGATAGCAATAAAGAGCGCTGTTGAGTCAGTTCTGACTTCAAAGGGAGCGACGGATGGAATAGTTCAACTCAGAAAAGAACTCTTCTTCCTGCCAGCTAGCCTGTTCTTTCCCTCCAAACAGAATGAAACAGGCTTACTAGCCAGAGACCATTCCCTGCAGTGACTATAGAAAGGTATCTTTGTCTCTGACACAGGGAGTGCTTGAGAGCGTGGATAAGAGCCCTATGGGTGTGTGTTCAAAGACCTGAAGAAATGCAGGATTGACAGTCCATTAAGGGGAAATCAGAAGCCAATTTCCTTTCCCCCCTCTAATCGGGCATCCGTGTGTATTTTCTCTTGGTGTTCTTTGTTCTTGGCTATCTGGTTCAGCCAGATCATCTGGCATGGCTTTGAGGCAAAGGAGCCTTTTTGTGCATTTTGGAGAAGAAAGAAGAAAAAATAAACCCAAGTCAGGACTTCCTTTACTACTGTCAAGTTCAAAGTGTGACCTCCCAGATGTAAGCCTCCATCTCTCAGGTCTCCCAGCTCCACTGTGCTCAGAGCTGAGCAGCGTCCCACAGTGCCAGCCCCACAAGCCTTAGCGTGACTGTCTCCATCGCTGCTTTGTCATACCTTTTCCCCAACTTCTATACCTGGGCCCTGAGTCTCCTGTCAGGCTCAAGTCTTTTTGACAACAAATTTGCAAAATGAGTTTCTCAATTTGTTTGTAAGTCGGGAGCTTATACAAAGTCTTAATCCAAAAGTTTCCATTTTCCTGGTGAGGATGGCATAGTTGGCCTTCTCGTGAGTGTGGCCCGGGAACAAAAAGCACCTCTGAACACTTCATGATTATTATTTTATTACTACTCAAATGTCATTGGTATCATGGGTTATCACTTACCGTGCTCTTCTGTTCATTTATGTAATCATGAACATCTATGCATAATAAATTATTATTATCCACTTGTTGTCATTGCAGACACTAAGGCACAGAGATAGAACGCCCAGTATCACACAGGCAGTAAGTAGTAGAACCAGGACTTAAACCAATGTCCTATTTAAATACTATGATTTTTCACATCATGCTTTCCTTGTAGGTTCCATTCTGACTTTTCAGTGCCATCTTTTTCTCATAGCTTTCCCAGTCATTTGTCATCAGTTCTCTACCTCTGCAGGTAGGATATACAACCACCTCCTTGCAGTTGGTATACAAAGGGATTCCCTAAAATACGGATACCTTTGCAAACCTAATTAAAGATACTTAGAACAAAGGAGTAGCCTATATCAATTTTCTTGAGACCTACTGCCTTTCTTTTAGGTTTTGGAATGTTAACCACTGCCAGGTTTTCTTAATATTTCAGTCAAAGAAAATACTGAATGAGAGTTGGCACTATACCTATTCCTATATTGTAACTATGATATTCCTTCCTTTTCTTGTAGTTTATCCTTAGTGGTGAATCCTTCCCCATATCCTGCTTTAGTGGTACCAGTGGTAAATAGATTTCTGTAAGGAAAAGAAATTATAGCAGAATTAGAGGGAGACCACTACTTCTAAAAGAGAGCTAAGGCAAGTCTCTTAGGATGCAAGCCTCTATAAATTGGCTTTTTGAGGATTTTCTTCATCTTGGCTGGGGCTATTGCCTCCATTTGAACTCAGCTGGCAGCAATCAATAGAGAATGTTAATTTCTGGTCCTGGCTGGTCTTTTGCATGCACAGGCTTCCTGCTATTTGTCTGAGAAAGTATAAACCAGGTAAATAAGGCTGTGCTGATGGCTTTATTTAGCAGTTAGATCAACCAAAGCTAAATGATATATTTTGGCTTGTCAAAAAGCAGGAACAAATTAGCAGGAACAGCAGGGATTTTCTTAGAGTGTTGGCCCAACTGTGATGAGGCTCGAGGACTTATAAAATTAGATTTAAAATATAATTTTACCTATTCCTTTTCTTTCTCCCAAAGTATAATTTAAGACACCTGTATGCCTCGTGGACCTCAGTGTATATTGCTAGTGCTAGGTTTTGATTCTTCTATCTGAAGCCCTGATATCTCTTAGCAACGGCCAAATTTAATTTAGGTGTTGAGCCTTGGGGCTACCATGTATAACTGCACTGAAATGATGGGACTGTGATCAAGTTTGGGCAACTGATCTTGTCAGAGGATGAAAGGCGATCCAAACAAGCCTGAAATAGGAAGGAGAAGAATGCAGACATTTGCACTTTTTGTAGATTTTATTCCTGTGTGGGCAATGGAAAGAAATGAGTTGATGGATTGGAATCTAGGTTTTTCAGGGCACTAGTGAAGTGCCCTTCACTCTTACCCTTTTCCATTAGACTATCTTATCTCTACCAACTGTGGACAGAGTATAATGTGTTCTTACCCCAATTTTACTCTGTTCTTGTTTATTTCTGTCATATTTTTACTACATCCTCCCTTTATATTCTTGTAGCAAACATTTGTTAAACAAGAAATGAGGTGGGTCTTGGGGATGTAGAGTTGAAGAAGATACAATTATTTTTTCAAAGAGCTCATGATGTAGTAAGGAAGATAAACGTAAGGTGGAAGAGTCAAAGACACCTTGTTAATGACAACAAAGAGGTAAGCATAAGGTGTCCTGGGAACACGGAATCCAGAGCAGCGAGTAGAACAGCCCAGGTGAATCTGAGAAGGCAGAGGAGGTTTTATGGGAGCTGGGTTTTAAAAGGTGAGTAGGCATGAACCAGATGGAAAAGGGTGAAACCATATTTCAGGCAGAAGGGAAGGCATGTGCAAAAACACGGTGTTGTGAGGTGCCTGACGTGCTTGTGAAGAGTCATGTAGTCAGGCCATAAGGTGTGTTCTAGAGAGGGGGTCAGTCTGGCGCAGTGAGTCGGAGTCAGATTATGAAGGTCCAGTTATGCAGCTTGTATTTAACTGAGGCGACCGACATTTTTCAGCAGGAGGGTAAGAAGAGCAGATAATTTTTTAGGAAGAGAACTTCAGAAGCAGTGTGGAGGATGAACAGAAACAGGAAGAGTCTGAAGTTGTGGCTGGACACCATGGAGGGGCTGCTGGGTAGCGCAGGTGAGATTTGACGGGGTTTGAATACTGGCAAGAAAAATTGGAAAGTATCATCCAGATTTGGGAATTAGTTTTAAAAAGAGTCACCAAAATTTGGTGGCTGGTGAATGGTGGAAGCTGAGGGAAGGAAGGGGAGGAGCCCCAGGTTGCCTAGACACTGTAGCTTGATGTTATCCAAGCTAGGTTATCTAATGGCCATAGCTTGAGATTTAACGTACCAAGAAAAAGAGTTGAAAAGTAAGATAATGAGATGGAAATTTGATCAGGATGAGGATTGAAAAGAGGCCATTGGAGTAGAGACGTAAACGTGGCATAAATAATTTCAATGGTACTGCAGAGGAAGATGGGGCAGGAGCAAGACAGTACCATCGCACAGAGCTTAGGAGTTGAAGGCAGCAGCGTTTGGGGTCACTACACTTAATATTTGAAAGAAATGGAATGACAGCTTACAAGGGAAAGAAGAATGAAAAATGAATTTTCAAAAGAGGGAAATCACTTGAATATGTTTATCAATAAATGGGAAATAGCTAGATAGAAAAAGAGAGATTGAAGAAACAGGAATGAGAAGAGACAGCTAGAAAAGTAGAGTCCTTGAGAACTCAGAAGTTAACAGAATCTAGCAGCAAATAGAAACAAACAAACAAGCATAAAAACTGGAAGAATTAAATTTGTAGAAAGAAGAATGAGAGGGAACCAGTATTTATGGCCTCCCAAGCATTGTGCTAGGTCTTTTACATTTATTGGTTTATTTAATTTTCATTAAAACCTTGTAAGGGGAGAGAAGGAATGTCCTTTTCTTGGAGAAAGTGGGGAAATAGCAAAGGATGAGTCCTACTTACAGAAAGAAGAGCAGATGTGAAGGACCCTGGGAGTCTCTTCAAGAGACAACTTCTCTTTCCTTTGTGAAGAAGTGGTGATGTCATCTTCTGAGAGTAAAGTAGGGAGTGAGTAGGGAGTTCAAAAAGAATGGAAAAGTTTTGAAGAGTCAACATTTTTGAGTATGGGCAAGACAAAAGATTTCCATATGGTACTGATACCTGTTGGAGTTGAAAAGGTTACTCTGTGTGGCACCATCGTCTCAATCTGCACCATAGCCCATGAGTGGGGCAGAAAGAGCAACTGGCTGGATTCCCCTTGGGGGGATGCATTGGGAAGGTTTGGCAGAATCACAAGGCACTCAAAGAGCTGGTGAGATTATTGCTGAACTAGGCTCAGGGGAACGTAAAGCTAGAAGGTGACTGATAAACTGGGAGAACAATGAGATAGAAGAAGAGATTTAAGAGAGGAGTAGAATGAGAAATGTCACCGGATTGGAGATTGAGATCTTGACAGATCTCAGGCATTTTGAGATTCTAGGTTGACATCTGGGTAAAAGGTTGCTTCAATAGGCTGCATGTCAGTGACCACCTACCTTAAACTGACATTGGTTGTGTGTGATGAAAAGATGGAACTGTTTATTGTTGAATGGGTGACTAAGAAAGGCTATCAAAATCAACATTGGGTAATCCTCATCCATCTTGAATTAGTTAGGTGGTGGCTTCTCTGGAACCTGAATGTTGTGGTGGATGATGTTTCATGGGTGTGTCTGCCTAGGTCTTATGATTATGTGCAGGTGCAGAGCCCAATTAGTAGGTTGTTTGAGACTTTCTAAAACACGTGATTGCAAGCTTTTTCTACTATGAACTTTTGAAGGTCCAAGCCTCAGAATTATTTTTTTTAATGGGCTATATTATTTTATTTTATTTTGTGTCACAATGACTTAAAATAAATTTGTCCCTTCCAGAAAACAGTCCCTGGCTCTCGCTTCGTGAAATTTTAGGTTCACGAAGTGAATTTTCTAGGCCATTTCCTATACCTCCACTACAGGCAAGTAAAATAATAGCTTCTATTTTCATCCAGTCTTGCACATGCTGTGGGATTGACCACACAGCCACACGGTTTCTACAAGTGTTGTCACGAGAAGCCAGGCACTACTGGCTTCTGCATGGACCTGCTGAGGCAGACAAAGGATCTTTCTGTCATTCAGGGAACAGCACCTGCAGGTGAGAGCCCTGCCTATCTGGCGCCTTCTGACTTGCTCTGTTAGGGTTCTCCATAGTTTGTCTCTCCTTACTCCCTGTCCCCACCCCGGGTTCAGCCTCAGTCTCCCCCAGTATCCATGCCTTGTTTGCTGGATCACTGTAACATCTGTAGTTTGGTGCAACTGCATGTCTCTGTTCTCTATACAAATACTGAAAGAACACAGGTCTCTAGGTATCTGTAAACAGTAGCTGTCATCCAAAAAGAGCTTTAGAAATAATAATAAAAAATAAATCTTGGCAGTGTTTTATCTGCCTGTTTATTTGTTCACCTTGATTTTAGAGCACCGAAGCAAGGTTTTGAAATGCCCTTTCTATGCCAGTCCGTTATCCTGCCTCACAGGTGGCTCTCATTTCTTCTACTGTTATTTCACTAGGAGACCAACTGTAATCACCCAGGACTTCAGTTTAGACGTCAAACACAACTACACAGGAAACAATCTGTTAGAGTGTCCTTCTTGTGATTCAGTTGTCATTTAGTTTTATGGTGAATTCTGGATAAGAAACACTAAAAATTAGGATCTTAGTTGCCTTTTATGGCTTAACTTTTATGTGTTCCTTGCCCTGGGGGAACCTAGAATTGTCTCATTCAGCCTTTTACAGATGAAGAAAATGAGGCCTAGAGAAGGGAGGTCACTCATCCAAGTCACCCAGGTTCATAGAACTGGCTGGTAGTAGATATGGGAGTAGCACCCATCTTCTGTTACAGAATTTAGTGCTCTGAGGCTCTCTGGGGAGAGCCCCACGCCCTAATTGCTGGAGAAGGGTACTTTGAGGTGGTGTGGAATGGTGCACCCGTCTAGATGACAGCTTGCGGGGCAGCATGCTGGTCCTCAGTTGGCCTCACACGTAGACTGTCTTGTAAATTTCTCATCCTGCACCCACTGAATCTTTCTCCTCCTTCCCTTGTTTTCTTGTGAGTGCGTGCTTAAGGGAGGGTGATTTGAGCAGGTCAGTTTTGTTTTGCCACCACACATGTTACAAGCATATGCATATGAGTTGCAAATAAAAATTAATCTTTTGATTATTATAATAGGTCACTCTCTGTTAGGGGGCAGAGATTTGCATTGATAATTGAGAGCTGACCCTTTGTAAAACATCACTGGTCTCTCATACAGCAGAGAGGCTAGAACCGTGTAGACCAGCAACAGAATTTACCTTGCCTCGTAGCTGGGGGGGGGTGTAGGGGTACAGGTGAGCTTCAGATAGCATGCGTATGGATTTTTCTGTTTGCCACCTGGCTTCTGGCTTGCCAAGGTATGGCACGGACTCTCTGACCTGCCTCAGGACAGGAAACAGAATCGGTGCTCTCACAAATCCAGCTTCCCCTTTCAGAAGAAGGGCTGTCAGTGAGTTTGGTAGGTTAGGTGTTCATTGCTGCAGAAGCAGGCAGCAAGCAGACATCTGTAACTCTGGGATTTCTATCACGGAAGGGGCATGCTATCATAGAAAAGGATAAAACATGCATAGAAACAAGGGATCTCCAAGGCGTATCTCTTCCATACACAGATGGGAGAAGGTGATCGATTTGACTATGGACAAGAAAATAGTATGGGACCCAGTTAAACTGCTGATAAGAAAGTTAAGGAAGTCCTCTGAGGAAGTTTCCTGCTCTCCCACCTCTGCCTCCCCCAGAACGTGAATTGATAAATTATATTTTGGAACCCTTAAAGAAATTATATATGCTCCCTTTTCCAGGGTGTGAGTTCCCTAAGAGTTTAGCTGCATAGCACTCATGGTCATTTTGGAGAATGGTTTCCTATTTGCTGATTATGTTGTTCTCTGAGTTTGCTTTCCCCAGAGAGACTCCCATCTGGACAAACTCTCAGTTAACAGCCATGTAGTCATCCATGTTAATAGCTTTACTGAGTATGTACTTAGACATGCTAGCCGTGAAGAGAAATGTGAGATGTGGTAGGTGTTTCAATCCATCAACGGTATCTATGCTTTGACTATTTTCCGGGTCTGTTCAGATGCTATTAACTGCTTCCAAAATGCTCTAAATGATGTGTTTGTAGTCTGGATTGTCTCTCTGTTATCTGTGTTATTGTTTCTGTCTGTTCTTAAATATCTCATTAAATACTTTCGTGTTTTATCTGTTTCATTCTCCTGTGCCCCAGCCATACCGAGCCTCGTTTACCAAGGTAGGCCGTTTTGCTGTTAAGTCTTGGAGACAGAAAATGGTAACACGAAATAAACATCACTGTCCTGCTTACAGCCCCCTTCCTCTCTCATAATAAACTACTGTCTCTGTTGAACGTTAGCTGAAACCACAGTGCAGAGTTTCAAAGAGCCATCTCTCAAACACGGGTATCATTAAGGTCCAGCGATTTCTAACCACAGATTTACTATCTTTGGAATAAAAGCCCAAGAGAAGCCTAACGCACGTCCACTGCAGAAGGGCAAGTTAAAGACGGTCTTGCCATTCTGGAGATCACTGACCCTACAGGCATTACAGCCTTTCAGTTTTATTTTGCTAACATCTGCTGGTGTACTTGTCTGCTATTTGGTTAAATTATTGCAAAGCTATAGACAGTGACCCTCTGCTTTTATTTCTAGATCACATCAGGGTATGGCTAATGGGTTCTCACTCTGGGCTGAGTGCTTGGGTCATGAGATAACAGATATGAAAGGAGCAATCCTAGGAATGAGCTGCATTTAAACATAATTTAAAGCTCTGGTGCTGCGTTGCCATTGGGTAGGGCATGATGGCATCTGTCTTCCCCAATGTCACTTAGAGCAAAGTAGTCACAGAGTTTCCGTGAAAGATATTCATTTGACCTTGGCGTCAGTCCAGGTCTGATCCATATCTGAAGAATCACCGTCATTGTCATCCTTATCATCATTGTCATTAGCAGTCTCTTACGGAAACTTTTACCATGTGTCAAACTCGGCTGAGCACACAGTACATTCATGATCTCACTTAATTTACAACACCACCGTGAGTCAGTATTATTAATTTCCCAGTTTTAGAGATGAGGAAACTAAGATTTGGGAAGCTAAAGGACTTCCTCAAGGTTATTTTACTGGTGTGTAGATCTGGGGTTCAAATCTAGATGTGATTTCAGAGCCTGAGCTTGTAACACAACTACGTTATACGAAACAAAGGAATCAGAAACGGTTTATCAGATTACCAGATTTATGGGGGTAGGGGTACAAAGAAGTATAAGTCACCTCCCTCCCCAATGGCTTCAAATGTTACTGGTCATTTTAAAAAGTCATTTAAAAACTAATTAACAGGCTGAGCGCAGTGGCTCATGTCTATAATCCTAGCACTCTGGGAGGCTGAGGCAGGAGGATTGTTTGAGCCCAGAAGTTTGAGGTTGCTGTGAGCTAAGATGATGCCGCTGCACTCTACCTGGGGCAACAGGGCGAGACTCTATCTCCAAAAAACAAACAAAAGGCCGGGCATGGTGGCTCACGCCTGTAATCCTAGCACTCTGGGAGGCTGAGGCAGGTGGATTGCTCGAGGTCAGGAGTTTGAAACCAGCCTGATCAAGAGCGAGACCCCATCTCTACTATAAATAGAAAGAAATTAATTGGCCAACTAAAAATATATAGAAAAAATTAGCCAGGCATGGTGGCGCATGCCTGTAGTCCCAGCTACTTGGGAGGCTGAGGCAGAAGGATCGCTTGAGCCCAGGAGTTTGAGGTTGCCGTGAGCTAGGCTGACGCCAGGGCACTCACTCTAGCCTGGGCAGCAAAGCGAGACTCTGTCTCAAAAAAAAAAAAAAACACAAAAAAACACAAAAAACAATATACTAAAGGCCCAGTTTGGAACATAATAAATATTATATTAATAAGGAAGAGGTTTTGGAGAAGGTGAGCATCACACTGGGCCTTGAACCGTGAGCAAGACTGACATAGATGAAAAATTAATAGGAAAAACATTTCACACAAGGGAGATGATATGAACGAGCGTGAGCAAGCAAAAGGAATATGATGTTGTTGAAGGGTGAAGGACAGTGGGAACAGGTAGAGGGTGATTAACCAGGAATCTAGTTTTTGTGTACTCATCTGTTTGGCAGTCAGATATTAACTGAGTGCCTGCTCAATGGGAGGTGTTCTCTAGGGGAAAGAACAGATTTTTTTTTTTTTTTTTTTTTTTTTTTGCAGAATTCTCTGGCTGGCCTGCCTTGTGCAAATATGCCTAGAATCAGTGTTTGGTCAGCAGACTCCTCTCTCACCTGTGCAAGTGCACACACACTTGCTGGAGTATGCCCTGCTCCCAGCCTTTCTTCCCTGGCCAACATGTCAGAGGAAAGAGAACAGCTGTGGCATATCATCTTACTGATATATTTCTAAATTTGAAAAAAATATATAGCAAGGCAATAGAGCAGAGTTATAAAAATGTTTAGAAGACATGGAAAAATCACCCATAATCCTACCCTCTAATATATCTAAGGCTTGTAATCTCTTCTAGTTTTTAGCATGGAAATAATGCTTTTCTTTTGGCATGCTTCTAATCACATGGTGTGTGCCATTTTGCATCCTGCTTTATTCACCGAGTTAGAGCTCATAAAAATGTGTTGAGTAAATGAACACCGAGGCACAGCCTTCACAAGAGCAAGGTGCACTGCCTCTTCTCAGTTGTTGAAGAGAACAGCTTCATGTCAATTGTTTTTAATATTCTCTATTTAAATAGAGATGAGAGCAGTGAAGGTTTTCAGGTATCCTACTTTTAAGGTGTGGCTTTTGAGTCTTATTGCAGAAAATAGGAACTATTTCAACTAGGAATCAGGAGACTTGGAATCCTGATGGACTAGAGCAAGATAAAGTCACTCTAGTCCAGTCAGTCCCTAAGAAAAACTATTGTAAATGCAAAGGCAAAAAAAAAAAAAATGCAAAGGCAATCTCTCTCATTTGTGATCATGGGCATGATTCTTTTTTTTTTTGTTTGTTTCTATTTACCCAATCTTGCCCTTTTTTCTGGCATCTGGTTAAGGAATTGGGACTTTTTGTAGATAAGGGTTGTGGGGGAACTTGGACCGAGTCCTTGGAATTTGAATTCTTTCCTCCCACAGGGGTTGAGTCTGGGCTGCCATTCCTGCCCACTCTGTGATCCAAGTAGTTGTTTGTGTTTTAGAATTGCCATGAGATTTTGGAAACTCAGTAACTGCTAGTTAACTAAAGAAACGTGTGTAGAATTAGATTAGTAGTTAAGTTCTACAAATCTTAAACCTGCAAAAAGTACATGGAGTTCCACCTACAGTGATCAGCATTATCCTTCTGTCTCTCATCCATTTTTACCTTTTTGAATCATTCCGGAGAACTGTTCTAAAAGAACTCAAGTGTCTGCTTTGACAAACAAACCACACCTCCCTTCAAAACTTCCTCCCCTCAGCTCCTGAATTCTTCTGACAGTCTAATAAATAGGTCCAATAAGAAAATATTATTGCATTTCCTTAAGACTGATTTATCCTGGGAAGCATCTCCTCTGTCTTGTTTCTGTAGACCTTGCGCTAGGATGGTAACTGTTATATAAATCCAAAGATAAATGCCCAAAAACATCAGCAGCCAAATTAATTCCAGAATTTATCTCACTCGTGTGAACTGAATGATCGAGCTCAAGTTTGATGAGATTTTTCCGGGTAGGATGAGATAGATGTTCTGGGTAGACAAAGCATCAGAGCTAAGAGGACAGGATGTGTGCTGGGTACAGGAAGAAAGGAAGCTCTTTTGGGGGAACTGAGTCAAGCAGTCTTCAGAATGTGCCATCTCAGCAGTTAGACCACCGAGAAGGGGATCGTGATGCCTGGGAAGCTGGAGCCGGGTGCAATGAACATCAAAAGCAGTGGACAAGGGGTCAAGAAAGCAAGCCGGAAGGGAACGGGTGACACATCGTCATGCCCTGTTTATCCACAGCGACAGGTCTCAGACCTGGATGTGCTTCTGCCCTCTAGAGCCCTCAAGTACCACCCAGAAGAGCTGGAAGATACTGTAATGCACACTTAGCAGTTCCAGTGGCGCTCTGTTTGTTCTTCTCCATATGGAAGGCCCTGAGTTAGGGACTTGAAAGAGAGCTTAGCTGTCTAAAGAAAAGACTAGCAGAAGATGCTGAATTTGAACGAAATGGATTGCCTTCCCCTGCCACGTGCTCTCAGCTGAAAGCAGGCATCTGTGCACATGGCAGTGGTTCTGCCACCTTCCATGTATGTGGCTTCCCTGTGCTTTAGACTGAGTTTGAAAAAGTGCTTAGCACATAGCAGGCCCTCGTTGTTTTTCCCATTCTTTTTTTCCCCACTTAGCCTAGATATATTTCTGTTCCTACAGGCACAAAGCCAAGGGCCCATGTGTTATGGTTCTCAGAGCACTGGACTTAGGTATCAGAGCTCATGTTTATTAAGCATTTTGTCTGTACCAGGGAAGGTACTGAAGGAGTTATCTTTTCTGTTGACTTCTGAAACTGCTGAGGCTTTTAAGACGCTGATTAACTCGCCAAGATCACAGATTGGTCAGAGGAAGACTTCCATTGGAACCCACGTTCATGATTCTGAAACCTGTGCTTTTTACTCCAATGACAATTGTGTCTCTCTGTCAAAACCAAAACAACTGGTTTTGATTCCCAACTCTGCTCCTTCCTAGCTGAATATTTCATCACTCTGGCCCTCAGTTTATTCATCTGTCAAATGGTGGGGTTGTGTTGGCTATTTTCTGACATCCCTGCTAGCTCTCAAGTTCTGTGCACTGGTCTAACGCTTGGTCTTAGAGTATAATCTCAGTCTGCAATATATGGGAGAAGGGCAAGATAAATTTTATTTTATTTTATTTTAGAGACAGGGTCATGCTCTGTCACACAGGCTAGAACATAGTGGTGTAGTCAGAGCTTATTGTAACCTCAAACTCCTGGGCTCAAGCAATCTTCCTACCTCAGCCTCCTGAGTAACTGGGACAGGCTAGCCCCACCACACCAGGCTAATTAAAAAAAAAATTTTTTTTTTTGTAGAGTCTTGCTGTGTTGCTCAGGTTGATCCTGAACTCCTGGCCTCAAGCGATCCTCTCTCCTCTGGCAACCCAAAGTGCTAAGATTGTAAGGCATGAGCCACCATACCCAGTCAATAGACAGTAGTTAAATGAGTAAAGATTTATGCCATGCATGGTGGCTCACGCCTGTAACCACAGCACTTTAGGAGGCCGAGGTGGAAGGATTGCTTAAGGCCAGGAGCTCAGGACCAGCCTGGCAACACAGCAAGACCTTGTCTCTAAAAAAAAAAAATTCTATCTACTGAATATCTTCCTGGGAATATAGCAGAGACACAGAGATCAAAGCCATCATGGTATGGCCTTTGGAAGTTACCAGTAAAGCAGGGAAACAGACACTGAATATGTTACAAGCATCGAGTGCTTGTTATGCAGAAAGATTACAGCATATGGAGACATTCTGAAGATAATTCATGTGAACCTGGTTTAGTCAGTTCAGTGAACATCTGCAGGTGTCCCAGAGCAAGCAAGTGCTGGGGATTTGACACTGAAATATAACAGACACAATACACAGCCACTGAGTTCAGTCTTCTCTTCTGTTATTCTTTTCTTTTTTTGAGGCTTCTTGTGCACCCAGTTTCGGTGGGGGTTGTGGGAAGGGCTTGCGGAATTGTACTGTGTCAGTCTAAAGAGGAACATGGGAAGATGGTGACAAGGAAGAAGGGAGGGAGGAAGGAGGGTTCAAGAGCAGGAGTTAATGTTAGAAAGATGCGATGACATGAAAATAAGGGGTTATACTTTAAGAACATCTTCCAAATACTCGCTTGCTATAGCAGAAAGCATATGAAAGACTGGAAAGGGAAAAAAAATAAAAGAAACATAGATTCATAGTGTCTCTGATTTGGAGGGGATCCAATAAGACATGTGGTCCAACGTCGTCTAATTATTTGGGTCCTATCTGCAACATGCCAGTATGGCTTTCCATTTGCGTGCTTTCATTGAAAGGTGATGCTACCTCACAAGGCAGGCCATTTGATCGTAGGACAAGCTCAGGCTGTGAAGACGGGCGCTTCTTTTTGTTGAACTGACTTTTTGTTTAATAACTTCTGTTGCCTGGCTTTAAATCTTCCCTTGAGTGTGATGTAGAGCTGCTTCAGCTGTTTTTTCTTTTTTATTGGAGCCTTTCAAATATTTATAAGGAGTCATCATGTTTTGCTTACAGCTTCACAAAATACCCTGCTGCCATTTTTTCATAAAAAAAATGTTTATAATCTTTGGAGTCTCCACTCCAGCCCAGTTGTCCTTCTCTGGAAGCATTTCATTTGGTTAGTATCCCCACGAAAGTGGAACCCCCCCAGACCTGGGCGTCGTACTCCTGGGAAGCCAGCTGATGAGTGAAGCTGAGCTCTTTCAGACCCTTGGACTTGGATGGAGCTCAAGACCAATTTCGATTTTTTTGTAGCTACTTTACCCTGTTGACATATATTGACCTTATAGTAACTAGTATACCATCAGTCACATAGCCACGACTCTTCCTAATGTACATTTTGCCTACATAGCTTTATGCTGTTTACAACGATAGAAAGGTGCTGCAGGATGCATTGCTAAAATCTATAGACGCAGTGTGTTTAGCAATTCCCTAATTTATTATTGTAGTTTAATAACTGTATCCAAAAAAAAAAAAAAAGACCACGAGATCCATTTGCCATTTTTTGGTTTTAGGAGACTTTACTGGCTGCTGTTGGTAACCACTTGACTTTCTGAATGCTTCATAAAACCATGTTGTAAAATAATACAGTTTTAGAATTCTAATACTGATCCATTTCATGTGCAGTGGTCTATAATTTGTAGAATATATTTTCTTTTCTTCTCATTTTTTTTGCAGTTGGGATGGTTGCCCACTTTCAGTTTTTACATAACCTTTTTTATTCTTCATAATTACACACACACACACACACACACACACACACACACACACACGAAGCCAGAGGAGGGGAGTGTCAGTGAAGGAGCCACACAGCTGCATGGGGAGGGTTAGTGGTGAAGCCCGCAGTTGGCAACTCAGTCTAGGGAGAGATGAGGAGAAAACTGAGAAAGATTGGAGGGGGTCTCCGCCAGATCCTTATTGGATCAGGAAAGGCTCCTTGAATGACGAGGTCTCTGTTATCATACCCACTTCAGGGCCAGGACTAGCATAAGCTAGTGAAGCACTTGCCTTGGCACTAATTTTAAGGAGGTGCCAAAAAACTCAATAATCAAGATCCATAATATATTAAGACAATATATATATTTTTTTATAAAGACAATATATTCTTAAAAGTAAAAATAATGCGAAAAATCCATGATGAAAAATAATCCAAATTTTAAATAAAGGCAGGCTCAGTACGAAAATACAGATTTGTATGGCATGGTCTATTTAAAAATTTTTTTTTTTTTTTTTGCAATCACACGCCACTCCTGGCACAGGCAGCAGGAGATACACTGTGTGCTGCCAGCCCATGCAGGGGAATACTCACCTGGAGGTTCTAGTCGCCCCTGCGGATCTTTTCGTGGGTCCCCTGATTCCACGGCCCCAGCCCGAAAACCCATGCAACCCTGATGGGTTCTCTGGCTGAAACCACAGAACCCAGAGACTCCAACAAGCCAACGAGAGATGTCACACTCACACACACACAGAAAGCCGATGACAAACAAAGACAACAGACAAGTGGACAGTGAGGTAAACAGACAACCTAACCTGGTCTGGACCTACTCCCTGGTCTCCTCCTGACTGAGCTCTTGGCTACAAGGTCAGCTCCGGAGTCCCAACGGGGCCAGAGGACGTCTCCGCCTGGCGACCCACCAGTGCGTCCGCCTAGGTCCTGTGCCGGTGTCCTGATTCGGGGTCCTGCAAAGGGATTCCGCGTCCCTTGCCCAACACCACACCCAGCTAGTCCGGGGGTGGATTTTCACACTCCTCCCTCAGCCCTGAGTTCTATCCGGTAGTCTGTGGGGAAGGCAAATCCCGGACGAGCCCCCAAATGTTAGGGACCGACCTTCCACAGCCCCACCGGGCAGAAAAGCAGAGACATCGAGGATGCAATCACACAAGAGGAGGTTTATTTTCTGGCTAGCCAGGGTCCAAGCCCCAGAGCACCAACGCAGTGGCCACTCTCGCAGGCAAGGACCAAAAATTTTTTATCGATACATTATATTGTACATATTTGTGGGGTATGTGTGTTTTTTTTGTTACATGTATAGAATGTGGATTGGATTCCACACTTTAAGTTGGTGAATTGTATGGCCTGTGAATTAGAACTTATAAAGCTGTTATTAAGAAAAATAGACCATATAGCAAAGGACATCAATAGACATTTCTCAAAAGAAGACATACAAATGGCCAATAAGTATATAAAAAATTGTTCAACATCACTAATCATCAGGGTAGTAAAAATCCCTGAAAATGATCAAATCGGGGTATTTATGATATCCATTACCTTGAATATTTACCATTTCTATGTGTTGGGAGTATTTCAAGTCCTCTCTTCTAGCTATTTTGAAATGTATAATACATTGTTGTTAACTATAGTCACCCTACTCTTCTGTCAAACACTAGAACTTATGCCTTCTATCTGACTGTATGTTTGTACCCATTAACCCCCTCTCTGCCTCCCCTAACTTCCTCTACACACACCCTTCCCTGTCTCTAGTTTATGTCATTCTACTCGCTACCTCCATGAGATCCTCTTTTTCAGTCCCACATATGAGTGAGAGCATGTGATATTTGTCTTTCTGTGCCTGGTTTATTTCACTTAACATGATGTCCTCCAGTTCCATCCATGTTGTCGCATACATATGACAGGATTTCATTTTTATGGCTGCATCGTATTCTATTGTGTATATATGCCACATTTCTATTATCTATTCACTCATAGATGGACACGTAGACTAATTCCCTGTCTTTGCTATTGTGATAGTGCTGCAACAGACATGCCTGTGCAGGTATCCCTTTGATATACTGATTTTCTTTCCTTTAGATAAATACCCAGTAGTAGGATTGATGGGTTGTATAGGAGTCCTATTTTTAGTTTTTTGAGAAATCTTCATACTGTTTTTCATAATAACTGTACTAATTTACATTCCCACCAACCATATGTAAGAGTCCCTTTTTCTTCATGTCCTCGCCAGCATCTATTATTTTTTGTCTTTTTCATAATAGCCATTCTAACTGGGGTGAGATAACATCTCATTGTGGTTTTGATTTTCACTTTCCTGATGATTAGTGATGTCGAGCAATTTTTCATATACCTATCGGCCATTTGTATGTCCTCTTCTGAGAAATGTCTATCCATGTCCTTTGCTGTATGGTCTATTTTTTTTAATAACAGCTTTATAAGTTCTAACTCACAGGCCATATAATTCACAGATTTAGAGTGTAGAATCCAGTAGTTTTTAGTACGTTCATAGAGTTGTGTAACCATCTTCATAATCAATTTCAAAACGTTTCATCACCCCCTCCAAAGAAGTCCTGTACCCATTCTAGTCAATTCCCTATTGCCTCCCAGTCTTCCCAGTCCTAGGCAATCACCAGTCTACTTTCTGGCTCTATGGATTTGCTTATTCTGGAAATTTCTTGTAAATAGAATCATACAATATGTGCCCGTTTGTGTCTGGCTTCTTTGACTTAATGTTTAATGGTTTATCCATGTTGTAGCAGGTAGCTCTACTTCATTTATTTTTATTGCTGAATAATATTCCATTGTATGGGCCGGGCGCGGTGGCTCACGCCTGTAATCCTAGCACTCTGGGAGGCCGAGGCGGGCGGATTGCTCAAGGTCAGGAGTTCAAAACCAGCCTGAGCGAGACCCCGTCTCTACCATAAAAATAGAAAGAAATTAATTGGCCAACTAATATATATAATATAAAATCAGCCGGGCATGGTGGCTCGTGCCTGTAGTCCCAGCTACTCGGGAGGCTGAGGCAGGAGGATTGCTTGAGCCCAGGAGTCTGAGGTTGCTGTGAGCGAGGCTGACGCCACGGCACTCACTCTAGCCTGGGCAAGAAAGCGAGACTCTGTCTCAAAAAAAAAAAAAAAATATTCCATTGTATGGATAAACCACATTTTATTTATCTGATCATCAGGCCATGGACATATGGATTGTTTCTACTTTTTGGCTATTATGAATAATGTTGCTATGAATATTCATATGCAAATTTTTGTGTGGACATATGTTTTCATTTCTCTGGGATATATTCCTGGAAATTAAATTACTGTGTCATGTGATAACTCTATATTAAACCTCTTGAGTGACTGCTAGACTATTTTCCAAAGTGACTGCACCATTTTATCTTCCCACCAGCAGCAGTGTATGTGAGTTCAATTTCTCCACATCCTCACCAGCACTTGTTATCATCTGTCTTTTCTGTTATAACCATCCTAGTGGCTATGAAGTGGTATCTCATTTTGCTTTTGATTTGTATTTCCCTGATGGCTAATGGTGTTTAGTATTATTTAACGTACTTACTCACCATTATTAACTATTCTTTGGAGAAATGTCTATTTAGATCCTTTGCCCATTTTAAAGCTAGGTTTTTTGTCTTTTCATTATTGAGTTGTGGGAGTTCTTTATATATTCTAGATACAAGTCTCTTATCAAAGATATAATTTGCAAAACTTTTCTCCAGTTCTTTGGATTCTCTTTTCTCTTTCTTGATGGTGTCCTTTGAAGAACAAAAGTTTTTAATTTTGATGATGTTTATTTGCCTTTTATTGCTTGTGCTTTTGGTGTTATAGCTAAGAAACCATTGCCTAATCCAAGGTCACAGAGATGTATGCCGGCCGGGCGCTGTGGCTCACGCCTGTAATCCTAGCTCTTGGGAGGCCGAGGCGGGCGGATTGCTCAAGGTCAGGAGTTCAGAACCAGCCTGAGCAAGAGCGAGACCCCGTCTCTACTATAGATGGAAAGAAATTAATTGGCCAACTGATATATATATATAAAAAAAATTAGCCGGGCATGGTGGCGCATGCCTGTAGTCCCAGCTACTCGGGAGGCTGAGGCAGGAGGATCGCTTGAGCCCAGGAGTTTGAGGTTGCTGTGGGCTAGGCTGACGCCATGGCACTCACTCTAGCCTGGACAACAAAGTGAGACTCTGTCTCAAAAAAAAAAAAAAAAAAAAAAAAAAAAAAAGATGTATGCCTATGTCATCTTCTAAAGAATATTATAGCTTTAGTTCTTATGTTAGGTCTTTGATTCTCATGGTCTATTTTAAAAAAGCAAATTGCATGTATGGTGGCTCACACCTATAATCCTAGTACTTTGGGAGACTGACTTGAAGCCAGGAGTTCTAGACCAGCCTGAGCAACATAGTGAGATTCCGTTTCTACTAAAAATAGAAAAATTAGCCGGGCATGGCGGTGCACACCTGTAGTCACAGCTAATCAAGGGGCTGAGACAGGAGGATCACTTGAGCCCAGAAGTTTGAGGTTGTAGAGAGCAGTGATGATGCACTATAGCCCAGGCAACAGAGTAAGACCTGTCTAAAAAAAAAAAAAATATATATATATATATATATATATATATATATGTAATAAAAAGCAAATTGTATGACATCTAAAATTCAGATACTCAGTCCTCACTCAAACTTTATCTGAAATCAAGATTAGGAGAAAAAGTTTAGCAGAGTCCTTCCTTGCAGGGCATTGGAGTTTTACAAAATAAAAGTGTACTAGACATCTCCAGAGACTTTATTATTACTTTAAGGCTTGATATTTGAAGTGGTCAAACTTCAAATATCAAGTGGAAATGTGGGTGATGGACTGATTGACTCTCTGCAGTTGGCCTAAGGTTATAGAGAGTATAGGAGGCTACTGCCTGCCCCCATTTGAACACTGCCACCAGCTCTGCTCTCTGCCTGCTGTCCTGTCATTCCTCCTCTGTGTCCCTTGCCCTGAGACCCTTTCAGGAGGTGACTCTTGGTCCCCTCTTGTTCATTTAGTAGCTTACACATGCCAGTGTATCCCCACCTCGAGCCCCCAGTGTGTGACACCTCCCTGTCCCTCCTGATTCTCTGACTGAAGACAGTGTGGTTTTTGCAAGGCCTTTTTTATGTATCAGGATAATGATCAGCTCTGTTTCTTCCCACGTGAGCCCCCACTCTCTCCTCCTCTGCCTGCCTTCCTTGGAGCTAATTCATACATACCTCAGGGTGCTTCTTATTTTTAATTTTTTTCCATAGATAGAACTTATAAGGTTTCCATGGAAACCCTGGCCAGAGGTAGGGGACTCTTGCACAGAGGTGAAATGAGCAAGCTGTGCGCATTTTTGAGGGGCTCTTGGACTGTCTCCCTCGCTCCTCTCCCAAACCCCTCTCCAACCTTTCTCTGAGCAGCTCTTGGATCTGTTTTGATGAGATGCTCCATGAGCCCCAGAACCTTGTCCTGGCGTAGAACAGATGGTGGTGACAATGGCCCTGAGAGTGGCAGCTCTAGGAGGATGCTGCTGCTGGGATGGTTGTCTGGCAGCTTCAGAAAATCTTGAACCTGGTGCGTTTCACGGGAAAAGGGCACTGTTTAGTGGCAATCCAGGTTCTCTGTATTGCATCATGAGGTAAGTCCCATTAGAAGAATTGTGTCCCAAATCACCATCATTGTCTTTTTCTTATTGGGCAGACATGGAAAAGCCTTCTGGAGACAAAGGTGTGGCTGTGATGACCTCCAGAAGGCCTGTCCATGTCTGTGCAGTTGAGATTCTTGCAGCCAGGTCTTTATATGAATGGCAGGTCTTAGGCATTCACATAAAAAAAAATCAACATGCTAGAACTGGAAGGGACTTTGTAGTCCAGAGGTTCGAATACTTGGGCTGAAGGTTCCTGCGGGGCTGTGGAGGTCCAGCAAAGATGCTACCGTGCACTGAGCACTATTAGGGGCCCAAATACATAAACAGAGCTGCCATCTCTTGGGACTATACAATTTTTTCACGATAAAAAACCAACCCTGATACTTTTTTTTTTTCTTTCAGTCATCAGGTATACATTTCGACCCCTATTCTTGAAAAATTTGTGAACTACCACTTTATTGTAAATCTGTTTTTTGAAGACTGACATAAACAGGGGCTCAGGTAGAAAGAATGAGTGAGGTGGTGACTGGCCTGACGTCACCCAGCTAGGACTAGAGGCTTTGGGTGAGATTGGTGTTGGCAGCCAGCACCCAGGGCTCTGTCACCCACACTATGAACGTGCTCTCTCAGGGCAGAGGGGCCCTCCTCTGACCAGCACCTACCCCGGCGAGCTCAGAGCCTGAGAAACGATCTACACATTCAAAGTAAAACTTGTGTGGTTTCACCTTCCCAGAATAAGTGAATGACATCAGTAGAAAAACTAGGGGTTTTTTTGGAGAGGGAGGAGGGGGACAAGGAAGCAGCAGTTCTGAGGACATTGATTTCTTTCATTACTCTTTTGAAAAGTAAATTAATATTTTAAATGAAATTTCTAATCACAAAGTCTGAATCATAACAGAATGATTGGCTGGCCTCTCTTTCAAGACCAGAACTGGAAGTAGCTTTGATCCCGAACCTAATTGTAGCTTCAGATCTGGTGCATTTCTTTCCACTTCTGAACCTAGGTTAGTCAAATCCGGAATTTGGTTTTTTTTTTTTTTTTTTTTTTTAGGGGATTTTAGAGGAACTAAGAATACTAAGGTCCATGATTAAGTATCATTGATTTTTAAATTATTTTGGCTGTGATGTGTAAACTGGTATTGAACTCCCAAGTTCAGGTTAGAACTCTCTTACATTGTGAAAAATGCCTCAGTGTTTCCATTCTGAAGATGTTGCAGTTGGTCGATGCACATAGATGAGTGTGATATTTAAGGGTGTGGATGAATGTGGGTGACTGTGTTATGCATTTATGAAAAAGCATCCAGGATCGTATGTGAACACGTGTTCTCAGCACTTGGCAGGACACAGATGGCACATTTGGACAGAGTAATAGGGGAGAGTTTATTAAAGGAACTCTTTGAAAAGTGTTAGTAGAGTTAAGAGACATCAGTAAGGGATCAGTGAAGCACCCAGGAGGTGGGGGCAGCAGCAGGTGTAGGAGAGGGTTGCCCGACCCAAGCTGTGGCCTTTGGTACAAAGATGCAGCCAATCCCTGGGGATGTGGCAAGTAGAAAGCTGAGGGACAAGCCCCTGTCCCCATTCTCCTCCTGCCCTTCTCTCTCCAGCCAGTGCCTCCCTTGGCAGGACCCAACCAGGAGACAGAGGGCAAGAGAGATAGTTATGCTACTGAGAAGGGTCAGCTTCTTGGGTCACAGAGCAAGATGGAGACGCATGGAGAGTAGACCCAGAGTCCAACGTGCAGTGGTAGGTCAGCTAAGATTGTCCTCCGAGAACACGCCGGAGAACCCAGCCTCACCTGGACGTGTGCTTTAAGAGTGTTTCCTACTTCAGAGTCTCTCTCTCCCTTTCTCATTCTCTCTTCACCTATTCTGTCTCTGTCTTCCTATGGCAGGGAGGAACCTGATTTCCAAAGTGTGGCATCTTGATTAAGTGGAAAGTGCATGTGCTCTGAAGCTAAATAATATTAGCTTGACATCCCAGCTCGGCCACTTACTAAATGTGGGCCTGGGCTAGTTGCTAAACTTGCAAGATCTAGTTTCCTCATCTGTAAAATGTAGGTAATATTAAACTCCCTGTGTGGTCGATATGAGAATTAAAGACTGCATATCTCTCACTCTGGCTATTTTTCTCATAAATCCTCCCCTGTGGTCCGGGTCACACCCATTTTCTCTTATACTTAGCTTCATGAATTATTTCTTCTCTCCTAAATCATTGATCTCTTGCTCTCTAGTGATTCATTCCTTTTTATTCATAAATGTACTTCTTGATATTAAAAAAGAAACTTCTCTGTCAACCTTAATCCCCCTCTTATTTGCTGTATCTTGGCTATTGTTTTCTTCATGAATATGTATGTGTATATATATGTACATATATTTCTATCTATCTGTCCATCTATCTTTAAAAATTAGCATACAGTTGTTGCTCCAGGTTTGTTTGTTTGTTTGTTTTTCACTGCTTGACATCTCACCCTTGCCAACTGGTTTGTTTTCTACCATTGTGCCAAAAATGATCACAGAAGTCTCTAATTAATTCCCACATGCCAAATCCAATGGCCTCTTTCTAGACCTTATCCTGCTTTGCAGCATTTGACGCTCCCAATCACGTCTTTCTTCTTGAAGTGATCTCTCCTTGGTGTCTGCGCTCCTGTGTTTTCTCAGTTCTCAGTGTTCCTGCTCAGGTCCAGTCCCCCTCCCTCCAGCCCATTCCTTTCTCTTTTTTTTCTTATGCACAAAACATAGATGTTGCTAGTAATTGGTCATTTCTTTGATTGTTTCTTCCTGTTGCTCCTACTGGAAGGCTCAGCCTTGCTTATAGTTTTATTCCCACCACGTAACCCAGTGGCCCGGAGTTTGCTACAGAGTAAGTGCTCAGCAAATACTAGTTGAATGGAGATCATCCTAGATTAGAATCTTCCTGCAAGGTAACTTTCCCAGCCTTCTTCTCAACTATATGCTCCCAAATAGATATTTCTGACCTTGGTGGGGTTTTTTTGTTTGTTTGTTTTGTTTTTTTTTTTGATTCTAGATAAGAGATCAGCAAATTTTTTCTTTTTTCTTTAGATAAGAGTCTCACTCTCTTGCTGGGGCTAGAGTGCCGTGGCTTCAGCTTAGCTCACAGTAACCTCAAACTCCTGGGCTCAGGCGATCCTCCTGCCCCAGCCTCCCGTAGTAGCTGGGACTACAGGCATGTGCCACCATGCCTGGTTAATTTTTTCTATATACTTTTTGTTGTCCAGCTAATTCCTTTCTATCTTTAGTAGAGATGGGATCTTGCTCTTGCTCAGGCTGGTCTCGAACTCCTGAGCTCAAACTTCATAAGGTTGTTATGAGGATTAAATCAGGTTTCACATAATGTATTTATCTCTTCCATATCTGCCTTCCCTCTGCTGTATTTTCTCCACTACTTCTAAAGATTTGGGGGCTGATTTGTAGGGCTTCCAGCATTCTGGTTCTATCTAGGGGCCTCCTGTCCTAAGAGGAGTCCTTCTCTTTCATCTCAGTCTCAATTTCTTCCATCTCTAGATTCTTAGAATTTCACTTTGAATGTGACTCATAATATATTCCTGTCTTAAAAAAAAACAAAAACCAGGCCCGGGCGCTGTGGCTCACGCCTGTAATCCTAGCACTCTGGGAGGCCGAGGCGGGCAGATTGCTCAAGGTCGGGAGTTTGAAACCAGCCTGAGCGAGACCCCGTCTCTACTAAAAATAGAAAAAAATTAATTGACCAACTAAAAGTATATATACAAAAAATTAGCCGGGCATGGTGGTGCATGCCTGTAGTCCCAGCTACTTGGGAGGCTGAGGCAGAAGGATCGCTTGAGCCCAGGAGTTTGAGGTTGCTGTGAGCTAGGCTGACGCCACGGCACTCACTCTAGCCTGGGCAACAAAAGTGAGACTCTGTCTCAAAAAAAAAACCAAAAAAAAAAAAAAAAACCAGAGAGCCGCCCAGTCCCTCCTGGCTACAATACAGGGGCAGCAGCAGCAGCTGGCCAGAGCACGCTCAGCAGACAAACCCCTTTCACTGGCTGTGGGATGTTTAGCAGATCCTTCAACCCTTCTGGGCTCGTCCATAGGTGGAGGGAGGTGACATCAGGGCCTGTCTCGAGGTTATATGAGGGAAAGAGGAAGGAATGCCTAGCCCATTTTCTGAGCACTGAACCAGTTCTCCACATGTCTGTTGCATGCCTGTTGGACTGTGATTGTCGCTGTTGAGTGCTTGAAGGGTCTTTTGGCAGAGGTGTTTTGTGTTGGGTTCCTTTCAGGAAGCAGGTGGGCTGAGGAAGGTAGAAGCAGCTAGAAGCAGAATCGCCAAGCCTCCCAAGTTGGGGTGTGTGAAGCTGTTGGATAGCAAGATGCTGGCATTTTAAGAAGTATCGGCTGGCTTCATGAGTAATGGCTCTGGATGTGAAGTATCCCCAGGAAGACTTCTCACAAAAGGACTAATTTGGCACCGTCTTCTCGTGGAGTCACAGCTCACAGTGGAATGCCACGCACTCCAGAAAAGCAGCGTGTTTGCTGACACACAGGCCTACACACATGTACATGCGGCCCAGTGTTTATCATCACAGACAGACTGTATTTAGAAGGAAAGGAGGAAGAAAAGCTCCCCAAAGTCACTGAAGCAGAATTCTTTGGATGACAAATAAGAGATGATCATTCCAGGGAGTGTGGGCTCTTGTGCCAGGTGAGTGGGTTTTGAAGGCGTCTCAAAGGACAGAGCACCTGCCCCCAGCCTCTGCTCCGTGCTTGCCATTCCAGGAAGCAAGGGACGCAACGAATTCCTTCACTCCTTGGATTTAGGTTTCAGCATTTCGAGAAGTCCCAGAGATTTGTTTTCTGCCCTTCATTGTGCATAAAAACAAGCATCAGCCTGTTCATGCCGCCTAAAAACCTATTTGACCTAGGGAACGTGCAATATTTTTTTTTTTCAAATAACCAGACCCACAAATGCAGATTATATGTGACAACAAATAAATAGCTATGGTTAGTATGGAAAGGGAGAAAAATACTAACTTTATTGTGGAGAAACCTCAATGCTATGATCTGAAGGTGTGTGTCCCCCCAAAACTCATATGTTGAAATATAATTCTTTATGTGATAGTATTAAGTGATGGGGCCTTTAGGAGCTGACTGGGTCATGAGGGTGGAGCCCTTATGAATGGGATTAGTGCCCTTATAAAAGAGGCCAGAGGGAGCTTGTCTGCCCTTCCTACCATGTTGGACAGCAAGAAGTCAGCAGTCTGCAACCTGGAAGAGAACTCTTTCGAGAACCCAAGGAAGCTGGCACCCTGATCTTGGACTTCCCAGCTTCTAGAACTGTGGGAAGTAAATTTCTGTTGTTGAAAAGCTACCAAGTTTAGTGTATTTTGTTATAATAGTCTGGACAGACTAAAACACTCAGCCAGGTAATCGCAGTCAACATCAGCAATGAGTCTTGTTGGTAGCGTATGCTCTTGATACGACGTGCTGACGGTGGCACTTTATCTCTGTATCTTCCTGTCTTAAAAAAGAAAAAAAATCACTGAGTCCCGTGGTGTTTGATCTTTAATTTTTTACACAAAACACTATTCAAACACAATATTAAGCAGAAGTCCAATTGCAATAAATAAATTTAGACTTGCTCTCGCTGAAGTGGGGAAGGAGCCCCTGGACCCACCTGTCTGGTCCCTTCCTCACCTCCTGCCTGTCTCGGGGCACCACTGAGTGACGTCTGGGGTCCCATCGGCACTGCCCTGCTCCTCCAACCCCTGGTCCCCCGACAACATCCCAATCTGTCCTTGAACATCTCTAGAAATGGCCATCCCCCTCCCTAAAGACAGCTTTTTATCTTTTTATGAATTTTCACAGCCATTGATCTGAGCATATACTTTTACATTTGGTCAATCTGTTTATAATTTCTACTTATTGTCCTTAAGTACATACAGAATATATATGTCAAATACAGCTTTTCCATGGTAATTTTTTCTATTGTTTGAAGACATTCTTTTTCCTCTTTTCCACCCCCATTGCTCATTTCCCATAGGGCATGGATAATCTCTGTCCCTTCCACTGGTCCATAGTGATGCATTGGAGTACCACTGTTCTTTGACCCCGTGCAGGCCAGTCTCTTGACTGCTCTGTAGGGCCCGTCTGTGAGCTCCCCCTGACGCCCTGTTCTTCCCCATCCCACTTGATTCCATGGCCTTTCCTCCAGCCACTTTCTTCCCAACTCTCATGCCCACTGCCCTTTGATTGAATCCACCTTGCAGCCTGCCTGAGACCCATGCAGCTGCCCTCCTTCCCCTCTCCCAGGCTGCTGAGTGCTACTGAAGGAAATCACATGAGCATGTGGTTTGGTGCCACTTGAAATTCGAAATTCATGGGTTTCAAACCCATGCTTGACCCTTCTTACTGCACATCGAACTTCTTTCCCTACCCAGCTCTTTTGCTTTTTCAAACCTTCTTTTTTTTTTTTTTTTTTTTTTTTTGAGACAGAGTCTCACTTTGTTGTCCAGGTTAGAGTGAGTGCCGTGGCGTCAGCCTAGCTCACAGCAACCTCAAACTCCTGGGCTCAAGCGATCCTCCTGCCTCAGCCTCCCGAGTAGCTGGGACTACAGGCGCCACCATGCCCGGCTAATTTTTTATATATATATCAGTTGGCCAATTAATTTCTTTCTATTTATAGTAGAGACGGGGTCTCACTCTTGCTCAGGCTGGTTTTGAACTCCTGACCTTGAGCAATCCGCCCGCCTCGGCCTCCCAAGAGCTAGGATTACAGGCGTGAGCCACCGCGCCCGGCCTTTTCAAACCTTCTTTACTCCACTTTCCTCAAAACCATAATCCCACCATTTGCTCTCAGCTGATAAATACTTAGTACTATTTTAAAAATAAAATTGAAGTCGTGAGATGGAGAATTCTTCAACTTCTTAACCCCATACCTAGGAGCTTACCTGCAGCTCTGCTTCTCCTTTCCTGTCACCATTATGTTTGGAGTCTCATCCCCTCCTGCTTTCTCAGACCTGTTGAGTCTATTGTCCCTTATATATCTGACTTGCTGTCCCCTCACTGAAATTGCTCTTGTCAAGGTCACCCAAATCCTTGGTATCTTGATTTTACCTAATCAATCCTTTTGTCAAATATTTAGCTAAGCACATAAAATGCACCAGACAGAGTACTATGCAGTGTGGATACAATCACTGCTCTTACCAAGCCGGTGTGCGTGTGTGTGTGTGTGTGTGTGTGTGTGTGTGTGTGTGTATGGGGCTGGGGATAATAAAGGAGCAGGTACATTTATAAAATGTCAGGAGATTAGTGATAAATGCTGAGAGTGTGGAGGGTTATTATTTTAGCTCAGGTGATCAACAAAGTCCTCTGGAAGAAGGTGGCATCTAAGCTGACAGATATGAACGAAGTGAGGGACAGGACCACCCGTAGACCCAGGGGAAAAGCATGCCCATCAGTGGGAACAGCAAAGGCAACTACCAAGAGGTAGGAAGGATGGTATGTTTGAGGAGCAACCAGCAGACCCATGTGGTTGGGTCAGTCAGTACGTTAGAGGGGTAAACAGAAGTTTGACAAGTAGCCAGGCCATGTATCTTTGATCTTTGAGTTACATTCTTGTTTCAGCGTCCAGGTTTTTCTCCTACTTCTCTTGCTACTCCTACTCAGCCTCTTTTGCAGATTCTCTTCTTCTGCTTGTCCTTTAAATATTGGTGTTTGGCAAGATTCTATCTTAAACCATCTCTCTTCTCATTGGACATCTATCCCTGGACAGGGCATGGAGAAACCACTCTATAAAGGTTAGTAGATTTTGATTATTTTTGTTTGTTTGTTCTTTTTTTTGAGACAGAGTCTCATTCTGTTGCCCTAAGTAGAGTGCCATGGAGTCATCATGGCTCACTGCAACCTCGAACTCCTTGGCTTAAGCGATCTTCCTGCTTAAGACTCCTGAGTAGCTGGGACTACAGACATGTGCCACGATGTCCGGCTGATTTTTCCATTTTTAGTACAGATGGGATCTCACTCTTGCTCAAGTTGGTCTTGAACTCCTGAGCTCAAGCAGTCCTCTAGCCTCGGCCTCACAGAGTGCTAGGATTACAGGCATGAGCCACCGTGCCTGGCCGATTCTAATTATTGTCAGTACCATATCCATTCTGGAAACTCTCCTCTGACCAAACACTGCTCTGTTTATAAAGCTATGGAACTGTGGTCCAATATTCATATAGTACAGCATGTCTGACCAAGCAAAGAGGAAAATGGGATTCTCTCCTCCCTTATTTTTAGGTGCTATCATTCTATAAAGGTAACCCAAGTCTGTGTCTTAGTCATCGCTCTAGCCCTAGTACTTAGTACCGTGCTTGGGTGATTATTGAATGAGTTTATGAATCCTATAAAAGAAAGACGGATTCATTCCTTAGCAGCCAGCTCATACTATTGACTAATAGTGAATATTGCTCCTGCCATACTCTTAGGCTCCTCGAAATAAATCTTTAGAACTTCACAGGCTGTCTATGAGTCTGTGTTACATTTCATCTTGTTATATTTGACTCATTGTTCTGGGATTTCAAGATTTTTAGGCATTTTGCTTCAGCCCCTGTGATTGCTTTCCTTCTGAGTTTCACCATCATCTTCAATTTTGAGAAGAATGCCCTTTTTGTCTTCAATTCAGTAATTGATGAAATTGTTGGACAGGATGAGACCAGACACATGGAGAGCCTTCCAGATGATATGATAATTGCCAAACTCTGCCCTGTGACTAATAAGGGTACTTTTAGAATAATGGAATCATTTAATTTAGATGCTAGAAGGGACACTGAAGATCATTAGTCAGGCCTCTGTGTTTTACAGATGAGGAAATCAGGACTCCCATACATTAATTTCCCCGATAACACACAGTTAATGGAGGAAGAGCTGGGAGGAGGACACAGACGCCTAGTTACTCCAGGTTTCCCTACGCAATTTATCTTTGTCCTTTCCTTTTTGCTTCTGTGGTCCGTTATTTGTTTCTGCATAACAAATCACCCCAAACCCAGTGGGTTAAAACATGAATACGCGTGTTTTATTTCACACAGATTCTGTGGGTTAGGAATTCAGGAGACGCTTCACAGGATGGTTCTAGCGTGCGATGTCTCATCACGCAGCGGGGGCTACTGTCGTCTGAAGCACCCACCGGGGCTGGGGATCCACTTCCAATAGCGCATGCGCAGGGCTGGCCGGTTCACACCGGAGCCCGCAGGTCTCAGTTCCTCACCACGTGCGCCATTCGGCCAGGCTGTCTGAGGTCCTGATAACATGGCACGGCAGCTGGCTTCTCCCAGAATGAGTGACCCGAGGGGGTGGGTGTGTGCAAGGAGGAGGCCACGCTGTTTTTGACAATGCTCATCTCAGCACGTAAATCCCTGTAGCTTTCCAGATTTGGAATCCCAGAATCCCAACATTCTAGCTCTCTGGGGAATTAAACCACTTCGGTAGTGGCCTGGACTGAAGTCCACAGCCACAGATGAACACGCACAGCGACTTTAGCCGACAGCTGTGATATGACTTTTCTAATTTTGCATTTATCAAAATAAAATTGCAAACATTTAAAAATAACGTAATGAAAACATATATGTATGTGTTACCTATTCTGATGTACATTACAAGTAAAGCTGCCTGTAAAGTAAAACAAACTTTCAGTGCTCCAAAGCTTTCCTCATCACACAAGAGCAAAACAGACTCGTCATCAATGCACAGCACAGACTCTTGTGTGGACTATGAGTGCCGGCTGTGGGCAAGGTTTCGTGCCGGTGAACGCTGCACCAAAGTGGTTAAAGGCGATTTTTCCACTCTCTCTCTCTCTTTTTAAAAACTATCTTATTGTATAAAACACAGATACAGGAAAAGATACACGAGAAATAGGACTCTGCCAGCCACTTTGGAAGCCCCTCTCTGTACCCTAATCCAATTATAGACTATTCCTTTCCCAAAAGTAATCAAACCACTGACTCTTAGAGTAATCATTTTCTGTGTTTCCTTAGTTCTATCATCCAACTGTGACTCTCCTGACATTCTAATGTAGTCTTGTTTAAAAAAATTTAACGTGGCCAGGCGCCATGGCTCACGCATGTAATCCTAGCACTCTGGGAGGCCTAGACGAGAGGATCGCTCAAGGTCAGGAGTTCAAGACCAGCCTGAGCAAGAGCGAGACCCCGTCTCTACTAAAAATAGAAAGAAATTAATTGGCCAACTAAAAACATATAGAAAACATTAGCCGGGCATGGTGTCGAGTGCCTGTAGTCCCAGCTACTCGGGAGGCTGAGGCAGGAGGATTGCTTGAGCCCAGGAGTTTGAGGTTGCTGTGAGCTAGGCTGATGCCACGGCTCTCTAGCCCGAGTAACAGAGCAAGATTCTGTCTCAAAAAATAAATAAATAAATGAATAAATAAAAAATAAAAAAATAACGTGTCCGTAAGTCTCTTTTACTCTATAGGTTCACCTTGCATTACTTTCTTTTAGTTAAACTTAATTTTTACTGAAGAACCCAGGGCATTCGACCCGTAGAATTTCTCGCTGTTTGGATTTTGCTGATTACACACTCAGAGTGAAGTTCAATATGTTCTCTGTCCTCTTTATTTCCTGCAAATTGGTTGCTGGATCCAGAAGTTTGATCTGACTAGTTTCGATCTTTCTGGCATGATTGTGGGCGGTGTTATGTTCTCTTATCAGGAAGCACATAATGTCTGGTTGCCTCTTTTTGTGACATGAGTTGTCGCTAGTGCTCAATGTCTAGATTCATCAGTTCATTAGATGCTGCAAAATGGTAATATCACATCATTTATTTTTCATTTATTGGTTGGAATGCTTTTTAAAGGAGGTGCCTCCCTTCAACAGCTATTTGATTTTCCAGGGTTGTAGTTGATAGAGGAACATGGGATAAATGCTTGGTTCATTTCCTTTACTTGGCAGTCTTCAAGATAATGAATTAGTTCCTTGCACAATTGAAAGGATCATTGAAGATGACTAATTAATTGTTGATTTTTAAATCTAATCTCACATATTAAAAATGAGGTAACTGAGAGCCAGAGAGGTTAAGGAACTGATTCAAGATCACACAGCACTTTGGTGGCAGAGCTAGGGTTAGGGTGGTATTCTCCTGTCTCCTAGCTTCATTTTAATCTTCCCCTTTCAGGAACAGAACCCTAGTCCTAGAACCCTAGTCTCAAAAACTGCTTATGAGAAAATCTGGAATGGGCAATAAATATTCAAAAGCATTGCCCAACTTCCCTTCTTGGCTCATGGCCTTCACCACTCAGCCTTGTAGCCAGCCTGAGACTCAGTGGTAAGAGCCAGGGGCAGCCTGCAGCTTTTGCACTGCTCCCTAGAGGGGCCGAGTTGCCAGTCTTGGAAAGTCTGCCTGGTGTCAGGGAGTCGTGGGAATGTGCCCAGGTTGCTGTGGGGAGGTTTTCAGTCCTGGCTGCCACAGAGCACCCTCTTGCCAAATCCTGTCTTGCTGATTCTCAGCAGGAAAATGGGAAGTCAGGGTAGAAAGTTCCAACCTGCCAGTTAGAAGGGAAGTAGCCAAGAAACCATCTTCCCACCACGTTAACTATCTTAGCTCCAGAGAGATAGAGGGGGAAAGAATTGGGTAGAAGGGGTCAGGGGAAGAGAGGGTAGAGAAAGTGGTCAAACAGGGTTAGGAGAAGAGGGGAGAGTGTTGTAATCCTGTGTGTGTGTGTGTGTGTGTGTGTGTTTGTGTGTGTGTGTGTGTGTGTGTGAGAGAGAGAGAGAGACAGAGAGAGAGAGAGAGAGAGGCTGCCTACCACCTTAAGACCGTCCAACAGTCCATCTGTTCGCACCTACTTATGTAGCTGGTGACCTTCTCAGACTCACCTACTTGTCCTGCTCTGACCTTTCCTGCTCTTCTTGTTCCAGCTGCCACCATCCTCCCCCCAGCAGGCTCCCAGGGCAGGGGAAAGGCCAGGGGGAGATAAGGGTGTGCTGTTTTACGTACTAACTTGCGGGGTAGAGGACCTGTCAAGGACGAGTGCAAGGCTGCTGCTGATGACTCTGGTCCGAGTTTGCAATGCCCCGTTGCGGTTACGCAGGCTGGAAAGGCGTGTTGCTTGAACCGGGCTCTTGGAAGCAAATGACACTTGACGATGGGAGATACTGCCTGTATCAAGTCCAAAAGTTATGATCTTTGGGCCAAGAGATCCCAAGAAGCTGGTCATTCTAGTTCTCTTTGTTGGCAGAAGACACTGGAGGACTTTAGCCTTGTGCCAGATGCTACAGTGGAGTGTTTTTTAAAATCTCAAGTTGTAAAATTAATTTAGTGAGTTGTGACCTTGCTATTATAAAAAATGAAATAGAATAGAATGCACAGCAGATCAGGGTACGTTACATGGAAAAGGTGAGTGTTGTTTCATTAAATTCTTTTTAGTAGTGTGTGTGTGCCCCACGTGCACCTGTGCATGCATATAATGGGTCACATTGCATTATTATTATTATTTGAGATAGGGTCTCACTTTGTTGTCCAGGCTACAGTGCCGTGTGTAGATCATAGCTCCCTGTAACCTGTAACTCCTGTACTCAAACAATCTTCCTGGCTCAGCCTTCCAAGTAGCTAGGACTATAGAGCATTCACAGCCATGCCCAGCCAATTTTTTAATTTATTGTAAGGATAGGGGTCTCACTGAATTGCCAAGGCTAGCCTTGAACTCCTGGCCTCAAGTAATCCTTCCACCTCAGCCTCCCAAAATGCTGAGATTGCAGACATAAGCCACTATGCCCAGACCACATTGCATTTCTTACTGTGGATCACAGCCCAAACCTTTGCACATCAGTACTCTTTTTGAAAGTGTTAGGAGCGAAGACTTGGATTCACTTTAGGCTCTGCCATTACTTAGCTTTGTGACCTGTGGTGTGTTGTTTAACGTCTCTGAGCTTCATTTTACTTATCTGTGAAGTGAGTGGATGAAACCAAATGAAGAGATCAGATTGATGATTTCTGAGGTTTTCTACAGCCTTCAAGTTCTATAATTTTTGAGATAAATGGGAATTCAGCTCCCTTTAAGGGTTGGCAAAGGAGGAAATGGCATTGTCTCCAAATAAAGACTGACTAGTACCAATATGCAATAATTTCCCTCAAAAAGTACCTCTTCCTCTTTAGGCTCAGTTCATTCATTCATTCATTTGCCAAATATGTATCAATGTGCCAGACACCATTCCTTGTGATGGGGAGTCAGCAGGGGGCTGAAACCCAGAAATCCCTGCACATGTTGTGTTTACCTACAACTCCCTGCAGCAGCTTAGGTGTTTTGTGTTTTTTTTTTTTCATTTACCACACGTTTAAAACAAAACAAAACAAAACAAAACCAAAAACCTTCTGTAGCTTGAGAGGATTTTTTTCTTTTCTTTTCTTTTTTCTTTTTAAGAGATGCAGTCTTGCTGTGGTGAGATCATAGCTCACTGCAGCCTCTTGGGTTCAAGGGATCCTCCCAAGTAGCTGGGTCTGCAGCACATGCCACCATGCCTGGCTAATTTCCTTTTTAATTTTTTTATAGGGATGAGGATTTCACTCTGTTGCCCAGGCTGGTCTCAAACTCCTGGCCTCAAGCCATCTTTCCACGTTGGCCTCCCAAAGCATTGGGATTATAGGTGTGAGCCACTGTAGTTGGCTTATTTTTTCAATAATTGGTTTGGATCCTTGGTTTCTCTTCAACAAAGTGGGGATGTAATCATGGAATGCTAGCAACACAAGGCTGGATAGGGTTTCTAAAGGTCTTTTATGCTTAGAAGGGTAACCTGACCTAAAACCCCCAAATAAATGGAAATCTGAACATTTTAGACTGGAAATGATTACTTTTCTTGAATAGTCTTTTTTTCAAGGAACTCTTGAAACCACAGACCATTCACTGAAAGGCAATTCACTTTAAAAGGTTCCATTTCAGCTTCTTGACATACTCTTCTGCTCTCAGGACAGGGATGAGAAGCCTCCTTCGAGGACTTTGGGGATGGGGTGTCATCTTCCTGACTCATAGACCAAGGACTGTCTTGTTTGGAGGAGGGGAGGGAGCAAATGAAACCTGCAGACTCTCTTGGCTTCCAGGATGCTTAAATTGAAAATGTCAGCAGAGCTGTGGGGACTTTGGCATCTGGAACCATCGTGACCACCAGGGGGCATTAGAAACCTGTGTCCCCCCACCACCAGGTGATTTGCCATTTCTGTCTGGGTTACATTAAATATTAGGTTATTAAGTATGAAATGTCTGATTTCCTGAAGTACTCAACTTGACAGTTGATATCCCTGACATTTCACTTTGACACTTCTTGTTTTATTTTTATTGCGAAGGTACATCCTTAGTCTTTCAAAAGCACATTTTGGCTTGTGATTATCTTTCAATTTTTTTTCCGAGAGCAATTTTTGTGAAACCATTTTGAAGTCAAAAATTTGTGTTATTTTCAAATGTAAGTTCCGTCATGGAACCAATGCAGCACAGACAGCTCAAAATATCAACAAAGTATTTGGGAAGGAGGTGGCTAATGAATGTATAGCACATGGATGGTTTGGGAAGTGCCATTCTGGTGATTTTAATCTTGCAAATGAGCCACGTGAGCGACCTGAGACCAAGGTGGATAACAATGAGCTGAAAGCTGTAGTGGAAGCGAATCCATCTCAACCTACACGTGAATTAGCAGCAAGGTTTGACGTTACTATTCCAACGATATGGGACCATTTGAAACAAATGGGCAAGGTAAAGCAGCTGGATAGATGGGTTCCACATGAATTAAATGAGCATTGGAAGAGAAATGATCTTGAAGCTTGCCTTTCCTTGCTGTCATGACATAAAGGCGAACCATTTCTACACCGTGTTGTTACATGTGATGAAAAATGTATTCTTTTTGACAATTGCAAACATTCAGCACAATGGTTGGATGAAGATGGAATGCCAAACCACAGTCCAAAACCAAATATTCATCAAAAACATTTAATGGTGTCAGTTTGGCAGTCCAGCACTGGTATTATCCACTACAGCTTCATGAAACCTGGTCAGTTGATTACAGCAGATGTCTACTGCAACCAACTGGACGAAATGATGAGGATGCTTGCAATTAAGCCGCTGAGTTTGGTCACTAGAGACAGGCAAGAGATTCATCCCTTGTTCTTGCAAGACAACACTTGACTATATGTCACACAAACAATGCTGCTCAAACTACAGCAGCTGGACTTGGAAACTCTCTGTCATCCACCATATTCACCAGACCTTGCACCAAGTGACTACCACTTCTTCCAGGCTTTGGACCACTTCTTGCAAAGAAAAATATTCAATTCTCAACAAGCTGTGGAAAACACCTTTTTGCAATTTCATCGCTGCTTGCTCTCCAGGCTTCTTAAATGCTGGCATAAACAAGCTACTGTTAAGATGGCAAAACTATGTGGATGGCGTAGGCGCATACTTTGATTAATTGTACTGCTTCTTGTTTGAGATATAATAAACTACTTTTGATTGGAAATTGGACATTTCATATTTAATGGCCTAATAGCTTGGTAGTTTTAAACAGGGTTGGTTTAATGACCTTTTCAGTGGATGTTGGGCAAAATCAGAGTCCCAGAATGCCAGAGCAAATCAAATTGACAGGCCTAGGCTTGTCTTTCTCATCTCTCAAAATTAAACATGCATGTGCACGCATTGCTTTAAGAGGTATCTGTTGAGTGCTGTTTATGTACCAAGTTCAGAACTAGGCTCTGCAAAAACAACCTTCCACAAGGCAAAGCCTCTGCTCTACAGGGGCCCACAGTCTAGGTTTTTCCATAGACAGTAGGTAAGTGGCTTGTTGCCCACTAAGGTGTCTCCACATCATCCTGAATCCAAGGTGATGGGGCTGCTTTCTTTATAGCAAGGTGAAGGCTGTAGGGGTTAGGTCATAATCTTGACACTTTCAAATGAGAGAGAATAGATCTCGGTAAACAGGATTTAGGAAAGTAGCCTTTTCATGGTATTGTAGCTAAACTTTGGAACACCAATGTGGGGCTGACCGTATAGCCTCAAGGTGAATCCTAAGCCAGAAGTCACTGTTCTGTTTTGTAAATTTGGAGAAATAGTTCAGCTTTTCTGGACTCAGCTTTTCCCAGCTTTCAGAAAAGGTCGGGATGCTGAGACTGTTGCCCAATAGAAAACTAAGTGAAATGAAAGAAGATCATAACATAGTACAGAAAACCAATTGGGACTTTGCTGGCTCCTCTGTTATGTCTTTACAGCTTGTGGTTTGTTTGTATGGCTAATAGCTCCTCTGCCACTGCTCTTATTTTGTGTAGACATTGCAAGGTCTAGGTTATGTTCAAACTAGTATAGGAAGCCAGAAGTGAATAATTGGCCAACCAAGGGATCAGACTTCTGTTTTATTTTTCACAGTAACTTGGATGAGTTGATGTGTAAATGGATGGCATGTTACAACTCACTGCTTTCTAAGGAAACAGCAGAATGGAATGGGGAAAAATTTGGGGACCCACTCCCATGCCCCCCATTCCCACAGTCCTTAAGCCAGGGGGTGTTGTCCAGAGGGCAGATTGAAAAAGTATGGGGCCAGGCGCAGTGGTTCATGCCTATAATCCTAGCAGCACTCTGGGAGGCCAAGGTGTGAGGATCACTTGAAGTCAAGAGTTTGAGCAAGAGTGAGACCCAGTCTCTACTAAAAACAGAAAAATTAGCCGACCCAAGTCGCAGCTACTCAGGAGGCTGAGGCAGGAGGATCGCTTGAGCCCAGGAGTTTGAGGTTGCTGTGAGCTATGATAACATCACTGCACTCTACCCAGGGTGACAGAGCGAGACTCTGTCTCAAAAAAAAAGAAAAAGAAAAAATGTGGCAAGACTACCTATGTGCTAAGGCACTAATGAGAAGTCAACATTTAGAAATAAGTGGAATTTATTGGTAGGATGATTTGAATTATCTCTAAATTGCGTGGAGCATGAATTCATACAGGAAAACTCTGCCTCCTGCTTCCTAATGCTAATGTTGACCCAGCCTGTCAATTTTTACATTCTTATGTTTTTCTAAGCGGGACCTCTGAAAACAAAAGCCCACTGGAGCTGAAAATAGAATGCTGCTTCCACCCTCCAGATAAAGTCAGTATTTATTGTTTCAGAAACTAGATGTAATAAAACAAGGACTGAGCTGGTCTACAGCACTTGCCTTCTTTTTTATTTTATCATTATTTGCCCAGAGGCAGTGCTGATTAGAATAATCCTTACTAAGAGCCAGAGGGAAAGAAATTTGATGACATAGTTTGGTTTTTTAGGTAGTTGGCCTAGAATTAAGAAGACTCGGGTTCCCAACACTGTTTATCGTCTGAGCCGGTGCTTTTGATAATTATAGTAATTTGGGAAGAGCACACTTGGCTGGAAATCCTGTCTTTGCCTCTCACCATGGGACTCATGCAAGTTGCATAATTTCTCTGATCCTGTTTTCTCATCTATTAAGTAACATCACACCTATCCTACTTCCCTTACTGGAGTGTTGTAAAAACCGTATTGGTACACGTGTAACAGTGTCTCTATTACAAAAAGCTAAATATAGAGAGGTGGGTTTTCATTTTGGTAGCTGAGCCTCAGTCATCTCATCTGATCGCTGAAATGCTCCATTGTGCCCCCCCCCCCGACACTTCTGAGCACTTGCATTTCTCAGCTGGGACACTTCTTGTGTCTCCTTTGCCCGCCCTTCTCTTTCCTGACACCCAGACAGAAGTTTCTGAGAAAAGATCACCATTGTCAGTTGTTTATTTGTCTTTGGTTTTTATTAATAAAATGTGCCCATTGTCCAGGCCCCTGCGTGCTGAGTTTCCTGCTGGCAAACACACCAGACACTCTGGGACCTCTGCCAGCAGCTTAGCATGGCTTTCTGCAAACCTGTACCTGTGAAAGGTAAAGATGGGCTTTAGTCCTGCTTTCAAAGTCTGTGCCTGAAATGTATAGTTCAAACAGACTAATAACAGAAATAAAACCCACCACAAACAAACAGCCCAAAGCACGAGGCTTTAGGACATTTACAGTGTTCTCTCTCCAAAGGGAGTGAATGCTGCCTTCACAGTTCCCTTTAGAGGCCAATAATAGGTCCACGACTTACCCTCACTAGGTTCCAATGAATTCAGATTGTAGTGGCGCTGGATTTATTGAGCCACAAGCTCAGGTGTTAGACCTGGGCTCTCCGTGTCTGCCCTTGCGCCTTTCTCTCTATGGCCCTGCCGGACATGGCTGATTCTACTCAGTTCAGGGAGGCCTGCAGGTGGCCGAGGTAGAGAGGGTTGCAGTTATGAGGTCAGGGACCAGACCCTCAGGACTCCTGGGGCAGAAGACCTGGGGACAAGGAGAAAAGAGCTTATAGAAGCAGAAGAAGTGGAAAAGAGTGGAGAAGGGGGGAGATCTTAGAAGAGGAGAGAGAAAGAAGTAGAGGAGGAAAAGGGGAGTGAAATGTCAGGATGGGGTAGAGGGAGGAAGATAAGGTCTGGGGACAGGGAGAATTCATTGCTCCACACTCCTCCTGAAACAGAGCAGAAACAAATATTTCCTGGTCCCTTAGATGCTATATCCATGGCTCTGACACTGCCAGGTAGTTCCGCCTGCAGAGTGACAATTCTCTGCCTACACAGGACCCTGGAACCAGACCCCTGCTGCTAGTCCCCGCTCCACCCAGCAGTGGCAGCTACAGGCTACAATCCCCTGAAAGCAGTGTGGACATCTCTGCCTCCTCCTCTTCTTCTTCTTCTTTGGTAAAGACAGGATGTTGCTATATTGCCCAGACTGGTCTCAAACTTTTGGCCTCAAGGGATCCTGCTGCTTCTGCCTCCCAAAGTGCGGGGATTACAGGCATGAGCCATGCTCTTCTTCTTATGAGCTGAAACAGCACATGCTTACTTAAGGTTTCAGGAAGGACAAAGAAGACCTAGAAAGAAGATGCTGGCAAAGAGAACGTCCAGATCACTTTATGTAGGGAGAGGCTGTGATACAGTGAAGAGAGCAGCGAGCGTGTCATTAGAAGACATGAGTTCAGGTCCCCACTCTGCCCATTACTGAGTGGTCTCTAGGCAAGTTTTAATTTTTTTTACCTGTAAGACACATCTCCATCTTCATGTCTGCCTATGTCTACCATGCCTACCCATGTGTACTTTCATGAGAAGGGGAGAAAGAAATAGAGGAGGAAAGGGGAGTGATGGGATGGGGTAGAGGGAGGAAGATGAGGTCTGGGGAGAGGGAGACCTACCCATGTCTACCTTCATGTTTATTTGAGAAGATGAACAAAACTCCTGAAGTGCCTGGTGTACCTCTTATGGCACTTGCCACTGCCTTGTGTCTACATATTTGAATAGCTTATCTTCTTTATGGATTTATGTGCTCATTGAGGGCAGGACACATACAGGTTTATCACCTAGCGTGGTACCTGACATATAGCAGGTATAGTAAATATCTGCAACAGATATCTGATAAATAAATGAGGAAGATGATTGTTTTAGCAGAGATCTAGAGGTAGATCTCTGGAACTGATCTGCTACTATTTAGGTTTGATGCGGCAATTGTGGGCTTAGTGTTACTGGCTTAGGTTATATTCCTTCAGAGATTCATCAGAAATACTCAGTGACCTTTTACACATTCCTAATTTTTGTATCTTCAATTAAGGAAATGAATTTAATTTTGACATTTTAGGTTAAAAATATTTTATTATTTTAAAACTGATTATTATGAACAAATGAAATCTATAATGATACTACTTAATACAACATAGAAAATTATTTGTTGTATAAACATGTGTATACATGTTTTTATACATATTTATTTGTTATACACACAATGTTATAAGTGTATGTGTAATTTTATTTCACTTCCAGCAAATGTATACAAAAGTAATCATAAATTATTTAAATACAGAGTGGAAACATGTTTGTATTTTTTTTATTTAATTTTTTTTTTATTTCAGCATATTATGGGGGTACAGATTTTAAGGTTTCAATAAATGCCCTTTCCCCCCCATGTTTGTATTTTTTAATAGTTACATTTCTCCTTTCAGTACACATATTGTGATGTCCTTAAGCCTTTTTTTTTTTTTTTTTTGAGACAGAGTCTCACTCTGTTGCCCAGGCTAGAGTGCCATGGCATCAGCCTAGTTCACAGCAACCTGAAACTCCTGGACTCAAGCGATCCTCCTGCCTCAGTCTCCTGAGTAGCTGGGACTACCTACAGGCATGTGCCACCATGCCCAGCTAATTTTTCTATATATTTTTAGTTGGCCAATGAATTTCTTTCTATTTTTAGTAGAGACGGGGTCTTGCTCTTGCTCAGGCTGGTTTCAAACTCCTGACCTTGAGTGATCCACCCGCCTCGGCCTCCCAGAGTGCTAGGATTACATGCGCGAGTCACTGCACCCGGCCATCCTTAGGCATTTTGTTGTTTGATATTTTGGTTGTTGCCAACTTTCACTGTTAAATAAACATTCTCTCTTGCATAATAAATAATAATTATTGCTGTTTAAAAAAAAAAAAAAACTAAAGCAATTTGTTGAGTGCCTATTATGTGTATAACACTATACTGGGCAGTTTACCTACCTGTAGTGGATAGGTTAAGTTTTACAACTCATGAAGTACATGTTATTTTTCCTCTTTCTCATAGGAGATTTAGCCCAGACAAGTAAGAAATTTGCCTAAGTCACACAAGCCAGTGGATATAGAGCAAGGATTCGTACTCAGATCTGCCTAGATCCAAAGCCCTTGCTCTTCCAAGCCATAAAACTCTTAGGGGCAGCATGGTAAAGTCCAAAGGTATTATTATTAGCTTGATAGCTCTAACTACATTTTCCCATATGGTTTTTCCAAAAGCTTCGTGCTGTTATATAAAGCCTACCTCCCTGAACATACTATTTTCCCCTAAATTTGGCTTCATTTTTAAGCCAAGAAGCCCCAAAGACTTGCATGAATTTTCTTTACTACCTTCTAAGTGCTGCTTTTAAAACCGAATCCATCTTGAATATGTCACCAAGCTCACCTAGTCCTGGGCTCTCACCCTTACTCAAAGTTAGGTTTCCTGCTCTCCAAACCAGCAATGGAGACAAATTTCTAACCCCACCTTCCCCCTTTCTCATTCCTTTCATCTCTCTGAGGAATAGAGCAAAGCACATTCTGTCCTCGTGAGGGATTGGGGGCACTCTGCTTTCTTTGACCTTCCGCGTTTCCTTCATTGCATTAACTGCAGTGCTCGGGTAACGTCTTGAATAGAGAACTGATCAACACACATCAGGAAATGTAATTATGAGGACAAAGGGGCATTGGGAAACTTCCACAAGAACTCAGTGACCATTTGCCCATCCCATTTTTTTTCTTTTGAAATGAAGGCATGAATTTGATGTTCCATTTAGCACATGGGAAGGGGTCAGAGAGACTACTTGGGGTCTACCTCGATTTGTTCCCTCCCTGAAGAGCTGCAGAGCATGCAGTATAAATGAGGTCCTTTTGCATTCTTCAACCCATAGATCCTCGCCTGAGGAGCAAAGATCAACATTCAGAGGTCATCCAGGACCCTGTTTCCACTCCCACCCCAGCTTGTAAGAAGAGGGGCTGCACGAAGTAGGCATCTCCAGATGGGAGGCAGTCTCTGGCCTTCTCTGCCTCACGCTGCTCAGCTGCGTCTTCTGTAAGCCCTTGCACACCAACGACCTTGCGCGGCTTAGTGTTCAGATAGGACTGTGTCTGCAGAACCAAGTCAGGAAAAAGTGATTGTTCCGAGAAGATAGTGCTCAGGTTGGCCTTGCTTATCTTCAAGGTTGCCTAATAAAAACAACCGGCTGTTATTTGGTACAATGAATGACATTAGAAAGGCTCAGAAGAAAGTATTGATGGTCTTAGAAATCCATGATCATCATATCATCTTATCACCATTATTTATAATTATTATTACAGCTAGCATTTAATGGGCACCTACTATGTGTTAGGCACAGTGTTAAGTATACTGCATTATATCTCATTTAATTCTTCCAGCAACTCTCTGAGATAGTACCAGTATTATGTTTTGTAGATGAATGCTTAACTCTCTCACTTCTCACAATGCTTTGTTCAAATGTGACTTTCTTTATGAAACTTACTGACTACCCCACCTCACTCCAATCCCCATTGTCCTTTTTTTTTTTTTTTTGAGACAGAGTCTTGCTCTGTTGCCCGGGCTAGTGTGCTAGCTCACAGTAACCTCAAACTCCTGGGCTCAAGCAATCCTCCTGCCTCAGCCTTCTGAATATGAATAGCTGGGACTATAGGTGTGCACCACCACATCTGGCTAAATTTTTCTATTTTTAGTAGACAACGGGGTCTCACTCTTGCTCAGGCTGGTCTCGAACTCCTCACCTCAAGCAATCTTCTCACCTGGGCCTCCCAGAGTGCTAGGATTACAGATGGTAGCTACCGCTCCAAGCCTATCCCCCTTGTCTTTGCAAAGCCCTTGTCACCTAACATACCTCTCATTTGCTTAACCATTATGTCTATTGCTTAGTCTCCCCTGCTCCTCCCCCAATTAGAATGTTCACTCCTTCAGGGAGAAAGATTTTCATGTGTTTTGCTCAGACAGTGTTTGGCTCATAGAGCTACTCAGTAAATTTGTTATTAGGATAAATGAATGGATGCGGCAGACCAAGGTGGAGATAATGAGCAAATCCCTTAAAGTCCCACAATAAGTGAGTGGCAGAGCAGGGTTGGAACTCTGTCTCATGCCAGAGTCTTGGGGCATAACCACTCTGCAACATCACCTCTCTTTCAGAAAATTTTCTCACATGCACACCGTTCAAAAGGTAGTTTGTGTTGACTAAAACCCATCCACAATGGCCTGCTCTGGTCTTGGAGAAGCAGGTTTGGATGAAAACCCTCAAGGATGCCCATTCTTACATCTCTGTTTATTTGAAGATCCAGAGGCTTACTTCGGTTTCATGGATGACTTTGCTGTCTTCTCAGTCAGTGCAGAGAAGAGCCAGGGTAAATGTAGTCTTGGGATGAATCTCTGTATTGTCCGTGTCCTGCAGAGCCACTTAGGTCTTAGTCAACTGAAGATCCTTTTTATCTTTAAGGTCTTTTAATTTATTATTTCAATATATTAAGGGGTGCAAGTGTTTTTGTTACATGCATGAATTGTATAATGCTGAAGTCAGGGCCTTTAGTGTATCCCTCACCAGAATAGTATACATTCTACCTGGTAGATAAATTTTATTCCTCACCCCACTCACCTTCTACTCTCCCCCTCTTCTTAGTTTTCAATGTTCCTTACACCACTTTATGACCATATATACTCACTATATAGCTCCCACTTATAAACGAGAACGTGATGTTCGTTTTTCCATTCCTGAGATACTTCATTTAGGATAATGATCTCTAGTTCCATCTAAGTTGCTTCAAAAGACAATATTTAATTCCTTTTTATAGCTGTAGTACACCACATTTTCTTTATCCACTCATCTGTTGATGGACACTTAGGTTGATTCCATGTTTTTGCTATTGTGAATTGTTTTGTAATAAATGTTGAGGTACAGGTGTCTTTTTTTTGTAAAATGACTTCAGTTCCTTTGGGTAGATACCCAGTAATGGGATTGCTGGAATGAATGGTAGATCCACCCTTAGTTCTTTGAGGAATCTCCATACTATTTTCCATAGAGATTGTACTAATTTACATTCCCACCAACAGTGTATAAGAGTTCCCTTTTCACTGCATCCCTAGCACCATCTACTGTTTTTGATTTTTTAATAATGGACTTTCTGACAGGGGTAGGGGATTATTTCATTGTGGTTTTAATTTGCATTTCCCTAATCATTAGTGATATTGAGCATGTTAGTGATATTTTTTCATGTTTGTTGGCCATTTGTCTATATTCTTTTGAAAAAAAATTTGTTCATGTCTTTTGCCCACTTTTAGTTGGGGTTATTTGTTTTTTTCTTGCTGATTTGTTTGAGTTCTTTGCAGATTCTGGATATTAGTCCTTTGTTGGATGTATAGTTTGTGAATATTTTCTCCATTCTGTAGGTTGTCTGTTTACTTTTCTTTTCTTTTTTTTTTTTTTTTTTTTTGAGACAGAGTCTCACTCTGTTGACTGGGCTAGAGTGCTATGGCATCAGCCTATCTCACAGCAACCTCAAACTCCTGGGCTCAAGTGATTCTCCTGCCTCAGCTTCCCGAGTAGCTGGGACTACAGGCATGTGCCACCATGCCCGGCTAATTTTTGCTATATATTTTTAGTTGGCCAATTAATTTCTTTCTATTTTTAGTAGAGATGGTATCTCACTCTTGTTCAGGCTGGTTTCGAACTCCTGACCTCGAGTGATCCGCCCACCTCAGCCTCCCAGAGAGCTAGGATTACAGGCATGAGCCACCACGCTTGGCCTGTCTGTTTTTATTGATATTTTCTTTGCTGTGTAGAAACTTTCTAATTTAATAAAGTTCTATTTATTTAGTTTTGTTGTTGCTATATTTGTCTTTGAGGTCTGGGTCATAAATTCTTTGCCTAGGCCAATGTCTGAAGAGTTTTTGCTACATTTTCTTCTAGAATTTTTATCGTTTCAGGTCTTATATTTAAGTCTTTAATCCATCTTGAGTTAATTTTTTTATGGTGAGAGATAGGGATTCAGTTTCATTCTTCTGCGTGTGGCTATCCAATTTTCCTAGCATCATTCATTGAATAAGACATCCTCTCCTTGGACTTGGCAAGACTGATGTGTATAGTAGGAAAAAAATTAATTAAAATTTAAAAATAAAGTAAGAAATATTTAAAATAAAAAAAAGACATCCTTTCCCTAGTGTATATTTTTGTCTGATTTATTGAAAATTAGTTGTTTGTAGCTATATGGCTTTATTTCTGGATTCTCTATTAGTTCTACTGGTCTGTGTGTCTACCTTTATACCAGCACCATGCTGTTTTGGTTACTATAGTCTTGTAGTATAATTTGAAGTCAGATAATGTGACACTTCCACATTTGTTCCCTTGGCTATTCAGGGTCTTTTCTGATTCCATGTGAAATTTAGGATTGTTTTTTCTAGATTGGTGAAAAATGTTATTAGTATTTTGATGTGAATTGCATTGAATTTGTAAATCCCTCTGGGCAGCATTGACATTTTGGTGATGTTGATTCCGCCAATCCATGAGCATGGAATGTATTTCCATTTGTTTGTGTCATCTCTGATTTCTTTCAGCAGTGTTTTGTAGTCTCCTTGTAGAGATCTTTCACCTTCTTGGTTAAGTATGTTCTTGGTGTTTTATTTTCTTTGCAACTATGGTAAATGGTGTTGCATTCTTAATTTGACTCATCTTGACTATTATTAGTATATAGGAATGCAACTACTCTGTGTACATTAATTTTGTAACCTGAGACTACTGAATTTATCTATTCTAGAAATCTTCATATCCTTGGCAAACAGGGATAGGTTGACCTCCTCTTTCTCAATTTCGATACTCTTTATTTCTTTCTCTCATCTGATTGGTCTGGCTAGGATTTCCAATACTATGTTGAATAGAAGTGATGACAGTGGGCATCCTTGTCTTGTTCCAGATCTTAGGGGGAATGCTTTTGACTTTTCTCCATTCAGTATGATGTTGGCTGTGGGTTTGTTATATATGGCTCTTATTATTTTGAAGTATGTTTCTTCTATGCCTAGTTTGCTGAGAGTTTTGTCATAAAGGTGTTCCTGGATTTTATCTGATGCTTTTTCTGCATCTATTGAGATGATCATAAGGTTTTTAGTTTTAATTCTGTTTATGTGGTGATTCACATTTATGGATTTGCATATGTTGAACCCTTCTTGCATCCCTGGGATGAAACTCACTTGATCATGGTATATTATCTTTTGGATGTGCTTTTGGATTCAGTTTGCTAGTATTTTGTTGAGGATTTTTGCATCTATGTTCATGAGAGATATTGGTCTGTAATTTTTCTTTTTTTGTTATATCTTTTCCTGGCTTTGGCATTAGGGTAATACTGGCTTTGTAGAATGAGCTAGGGAAGATTCCCTCTTTCTCAATGTTATGAAACAGTTTCAGTAGGATGGGTGTCAGCTCTTCTTTGTAGGTCTGGTAGAATTCAGCTGTGAATCCATCTGGTCCTGGGCTTTCTTTGGGGGGAGATTTTTTATTACTGTTTGATTCTTGCTGCTTGTTATTGGTCTGTTCAGGATTTCTGTTTCTTCTGGATTCAACCTTGGGAGGTTGTGTGATTCTTTAAGGTTTTTGATCTGGGTGGGATGCAGTTCTCTGACCATTTACTCTTCTGCTATGGTAAATTAATGTCATTAGGTTCTCATGCACTCTTTTTGGGTAAACAAATGTCATTAGGTGCTTGAACCACTCATTTCTTCTTTCTATAATTCTTTGTGTGTTAGAGAGATTTAAAGTGGCTGTTAGGTACTTATTTACGTGACTAACATTTGCCATTGTGCTTCATTGGCAAAATGGTGACTTTGAGGCTTGGTATTAGTGTTTCCTATTGAAATAGTCCCTGTTACTTTTTGGACTGATATGCATCATGGGAGTTCTAGACATCATGCACACATACATAGCCTTTGTGCAAAAACCATTATGGTAGCTCAGCCAACAGTTAAATTAATATCTTATTATTGGGGTTTATTTGTTTTTCTCTATAGCATCAGGCTTTTGTAAGTTTTGTAAAGAATTAAAAATGGTTTAGCTTTGGTTCAAAGAGAACTTTCCCCTAGAGCTGATTTTACTGTAATAGATAGCTTATTATAAAACCTAGCATGCTGAATATAGTTAGTCTTCAAAGTAGGTTAGGGTTGTTGTGCTTTGGGCATTTCCAAGGCATTAGTTACAGTACATTGCATTAGCTTTACCAGTTGTCTCCCCTGTAATGAAAGGCATAGAAGATCACCCACCTGAATAGAAGACCAAAATTCTATCTTGTATTATAACTTCTATTGAGTGTGATGGAGATGATAATTGAATGGCAAAACCACTCCCATTGTAAGGGAGCAATGAAGCATTCTCTAGTTCCTTTAGAAAAGGAAAGTACAGAAATACAAGATGCAGACAAGCTCAAGAGTTCTATTCATATGAGTGATAATCATAACGATAACAATAATGATCATAATTGTACCAATTATTCCCATTTTCACCTCCCCCCTTCTCCATAGGCCTTAAAATAAACAAACCTGTATTTTAAGCTAGCTATTAACTTAACCTCAGTTATTATCCATCTTTTTTTGCATGTAGAGAGCTACTGAAATGATAATTGGATTTCATAAATGCAGCCTTTGTGGCATTATGTAGAAAAGGTGGATTTTTATAGTGCTCTAGAGTGGGTATACGACATGTCCCTGCAACCAGTTGTAACTTGTTGCCTGGGTGTATGTCACTACATTAGTGATGAAGGTGTGATGCTTGTACACATGATTTCAGACATAAAAATGATGCAACTACGGACTTTTCCTAGCATTTATTATGTGCTAGGGACGAGGCTAAGTGGTTTACATGTGCTATCTTATTTACCTTCCACAACAAACCCTTGAGATGGGCAGTCTGATTACCAATCTGATTTTTCACATGGATTAACTGAGGCGCTGAGAGATGAATTAATTTGCTAAAAAGTGGTGGTTTCAGGACTTGAACCCAGGTGTTCTAATTCTAGAACCTTGGAACCTCACTTACAGGAAACAGGGTGACTAGCAACAAGATTCAAGGGTTACATTTATCTCAAACAGGTCATGTGATGGATATTAAGAACTTATATCGTATTTTGTACAGGCACAGGCAATAATTGTGCAGTATAGGTGTGTTAATGAGTTATCAAATCAGGTATAAATTTAGGTCTGAGATGTTGACATTAAGGAGTGAGACTATTCCATTCTGAAGGAGACCAAAGTAACCACATGAGAGAATAAGCTCTGGCATCAGATTACCTAGTTTGAACTCAAGACTAGCTGCTGATTGGCTATGTGTCTTTAGATGACTTTTCCAAGTCTCATTTTTTTCCTCACTTGAAAAGAGGAAAACAACTAACTTACTGGGTTGATTTAAAGATTAATTAAGATGATGCCCAATTTATAGTAAGCAATAAATGTTAACTAGTCTTATTATGATTGTATTTGGGTATTGGTTAAATTTAAATAAAATTATTGGTACTGGCATAAAATCAGACACATAGACCAATGGAATAGACTAGAGAACCCAGATATAAACCTACGCATTTATAGCCAACTCATTTTCTACAAAGATAGCAAGAACATAACAATGGGGAAAGGATAATCTCTTTAATAAATGATGCTGGGAAAACTGGATAACTATATACAGAAGAATGAAACTAGACCCCCATTTCTCACTATATACAAAAATCAAACCAAAATGGATTAAAGACTTAAATGTAAGACCTGAAACTATGAAACTACTAGAAGAAACTTTTGGGGAAATGCTCTAGGACATTGGTCTGGGCATAGATTTTTTTTGTGAAAGACCTCAAAAGCACAGGCAACCAAAGCAAAAATAGACAAATGGGATTATAGAAAGCTAAAAAGCTTCTGCACAGCAAAGGAAGCAATCAACAAAATGAAGAGACAACCCACAGAATGGGAGAAAATATTTGTAAACTATCCATTTGACCAGGGATTAATAACCAGATTATATAAGGAGCTCAAACAACTCAATAACAAAAAAATAGATAAATAATCTGACTAAAAGTGGGCAATAGATCTGAATAGACATTTCTCAAAAGAAGACATACAAACGGCCAACAGGTGTATGAAAAATGCTCAACATCAACAGGTGTATGAAAAAAATGCTCAGCATCACTAATCATAGGAGAAATGCAAATCAAAGCCACCGTAAAACGGTGCAGTGGCATGTGCCTGCAGTCCCAGCTACTAGAGAGGCTGAGGTGGGAGGATCAGTGGAGGCCAGGAGTTTGAGACCAGCATGGGCAACATAATGAGACCCTGTCTCTGAAATACACACACACACACAAAATGAGATTTTGTCTCACCTTAGTTAAAATGGCTTTTACCAAAAATGGCAGGCAAGGTGTAGTGGCTCATGCCCAGCTCCTTGGGAGGCTGAAGCGGGAGGATCTCCTAAGCCCAGGAGTCTGAGGCTGCAGTGAGCTATGATCGTGCAACTGCACTCCAGCCTGGGTGACAGAGTGAGACCCTGTTTCTAAAAATGAAAAGACAGGGCATAACAGTTGCTGGTGAGGATGCAGAGAAAGGGGAACCCTCACACACTGTGGATGAGAATGTAGAATGTACAGCCAATGTGGAAAACTGTATGAAAGTGCCTCAAAAAAACTAAAAATAGAGCTACCATATGATCCAGCAATAGGATCATTATCCAAATAAAGGAAATTAATATATCAAATAGATATCTACACTCCTGTGTTTACTGCAGCATTATTTACAATAGTCAAAATATGGAATCCACCTAAGTGCCCATCAACGGATGAATGGATAAAGAAAATGGAGTATATGTACACAATGGAATTTATTCCACCACTAAAATGAATGAAATCCTGTTATTATTTGCAGCAACATATGCTTCATCATGGATAGAACTGGAGGTCATTATATCAGGTGAAATTAGCCAAACACAGAAAGACAAATATCATATGTTCTCACTCATTTGAAGGAGCTAGAAAAGTGGATCTCATAAAGGTAGTAGATCGGAGGTTACCAGAGACCAGAAAGGATAGAGCAGAGGAGGATGAAGAGAGGTTGATTAATGGGTACAAATATACCGTTTGATAGAAGAAATAAGACCCAGTGCTTGATAGATCAATACAGTGGCTATAGTTTACAGTAATGTATTGTATATTTATTTATCTTGACACAGGGTCTTGCTCTGTCACCCAGACTAGAGTACAGTGGCCTGATCGTAGTTCACTGGAACCTCGAATTCCTGAGCTCAAGTGATCCTCTTGCCTCAGCCTCCCTAGCAGCTGGGAATACAGGCATGCACCACCACACTCAGCTAATTTTTCTAGTTTTTGTAGAGCTGGTGTCTTACTAATACCCGGAGTGATCTTGAACTCCTGGGCACAAGTCACCCACCTCAGCCCCCCTCTTAAAATGCTAGGATTACAAGCATGAGCCACTGTGCCTGCCTCTATTAGTGTATTTCAAAATAGCTAGAAGAGAATAATTCAAATGTTTCTAGCATAAAGAAAAGGTAAATATTTTAGGTGATAGATATCTCAATTATACTTGTTTGATCCTTACAAATTATATGAATGTATTAAATTATCACATGTACCCCCAAAATATGTACCTCTATCATGTATAAATTAAAATAAATAAATAAAATTATCTTCTCACCCTCAGTGAAGAACCTGTGTACCTGAGTTCTTCTTTATCATATTTCTTCTCAGAAACAAGCAGAATGTTCCTGGAATCTAGGCCAAACACCCATTTAAGGTATTGTACTTGGTGCCAATAAAATGGAAAACAAATTATTCTGACAATGAACGGTAGTCCTGAGGTAGGACGTGTGAGGGCCCTGTTAGTAAAATAGTAACAGGAAGGATGAGGTAGTTTAGCTTTTGAAAGTACATGATAACTGCTGTGAAACTAAAAACTGTTCTAAAAACAAAGTTTATTTTTCAAAAAGGTAGGTGGTAATGTGTTTCAAGACTCAGCTCTTTCATATGTAATGGGTTAATTTCATCTTTGTAGCACAGTGAACAGGCTAACCAAGGCAGCCATCGTGTTGGCACTTCTTGGCCTATTTTCTTATCTATAAAAGGTGGAGGTTGGCTTCCTCTAACATACTTTTCTATTTGGAACTCAAATGGAATGAATGGACATTTAGGGGGAATTAAATGATGGCCTGATGGCGGCTTCATCAGGATTGGCAGACATGTTTCAAACAGGAAACCATGGAAGAAGATGGTTATTTTCTGGGGGTCTGGGCAGCCCCAGAACTCAAGTCTGTCAGGATTCCCAAGGAGCAGTTGGGAGATTTGTCCATCTGCACATCTTTGCAAAAGAGCAGGATGAGATCCCATCTCTCGGGGATGGTGAAGTTGAGACCCTTACCAATAAGAGCAGGAGAATTGGTTAAGCTCTGACTCAGGTTATTTTTTTAAGAGCTGATAGAAAATCAGCTATTTCCAAGTACATTCTTGTTCTTTCCTTTAATTACTCCCCAAAGATCCATAGTCCAAACACCCTTACCTAAGAAACCTGAGCTTTTAGTTAATTAGGAATGAATGTTCTGGGCAAAGAGCGTTATGGTCCCAGGTTACTGCTCCTGAGACTTGCTATGTGATTTGGACTGAGTATGACGTGATAATCCAGGGGAGATTGTGACCACAGTCAGAGTGGCCCTGGGGAAAGTGCAGGGCTGAGCAGACAATGTTCGTCAGTTTTCATCTCTTCAGAAGGGCATTGCAGTAGAAGAACAATCTCTGGGAAACTAATTGCACTAGGCACCTCTTCAAACCTCCTGGCCCTGTTCCCTGTCCTGCCTCGGCCCTCCACCGTCATTTTTTTCATTCATAGACATTTACTGAGCATAAATGTAAGTGCTTGGTGTGGAGCAGTGAGCTTGGTAACAGTTGACGAAGACAAATGGGAAATGGGACATAAATCTCATCTTGGTGGCAGTTACAGGCTAGGGGGAGTGGAAAATGCGCATCACCACAACACAAGGTGGGAAATGATGCATTGAGAAGAGGTTTAGGCAAACTTCTTCGGCTGGGCACGGTGGCTCACGCCTGTAATCAATCCTAGCACTCTGGGATTCAGAGATGGGTGGATCGCTCAAGGTCAGGAGTTCGAGACCAGCCTGAGTAAGAGTGAGACTCTATCTCTACTAAAAATAGAAAGAAATTAGCTGGACAACTAAAAAAAAGATATATATATTAGTTAGGCATGGTGGCGCATGTCTGTAGTCCCAGCTACTCGGGAGGCTGAGGCAGGAGAATCACTTGAGCCCAGGAGTTTGAGGTTGTCGTGAACTAGGCTGATGCCATGGCACTCTAGCCTGGGCAACAGAGTGAGACTCTGTCTCAAAAAATAAAAATAAATAAATAAATAAAATAAAATAACTTCTTCTAGGTGTTTCATGCTAGGGAAGATCGATTTAAGTGAATGTTGAGGACATTCTCAAAAGAGAAGAGAAAGAGAACATGTCATAAAAGAACAACCAGAAGAGCAAGAGCAGGAAGGGACTTGCTATAGAACCTTGGAACCTGTGGAATGCTCCAAGCCATAGACCTGGAAGTGACCTCAGAGATCATCTGGCCCCAACCTCATTGTGAGACCGTCCCCAACGGGTTCACTCTGTGCTTTCCCACCTCTGTTGATGGGAACTCACCATTTATATTTGGATTAACAGTGTCTGGTCCCAGAAGGGAGTAGAAGAATTTCTAACTCTGTATGTGTGTGTGTATGTGTGTGTGTGTGTGTGTGTTTGTGAAGTAGGGGAGAGAGACAAAGATTGAGAGAGAGAGCGAGAGAGAGGAGGCAGGGCAGTAGCAAGGTTTTCAGTATCCTAGGGGGCCTCTGCCTGAAGGACACATGGGCCCATTGAGTGCTGACTGGCTGTCCTTTGAGTTAAGCCCAGGAGATTTTATTACAGTGGGGATGGAACCTAAAGTCTGGTTCCCAAGTCCAAGGTCCTGCACAGGTGCCGAACTTGCACAGAACGATATCATGTGAGTGAGTCTTCAAGAAGGAAGACTTTGCTCTGGCTAGTTATATTTAAGCCATAGCCTGACTACAGCCTGGAAACAAGTTAGATCTCTCTGTGGAAGCTAAGTTAGAACCGTAAGACCACAGAGAAGCTACTTTTAAAGGTCTTTTAGTGTTTACTAAGCTACTATTTCAGCAGGGGATGGCAAATCTCATTTTAAGCAAATCAACTTAGGGAGCCATTTGTAAGAAGCCAGTACTTTTCGCCTTTGCATGTTTGAAGTCCCTGCTTGGAGCTTTGAAGCACCAGGACTTACACAGACCTGCTGGTTTGTCTCAGATCTACAGGTAGACGTCTCAATAGGTAAGAGGTATTAGAGACACTTGGGTAAAAATTAGGAATTAGAGGTACACTTACATGATTAATGACAAATGAGAAACTACTTATGTTGCCTGAACATGCTATAAAAAGTATATTTTTTTGCTAGTATTTCTAGCAAGGGAGTTCTGCTAAATATTTGGGATAGTGTGTTTTAAAAAAAATATTTAGAATTTAATTTCCCAAGGAAATTGGTGTTAATTTTGTGGTATATTTTAGTTAGAGAACAAATAGAAACTGACTGAATTAAATAGGGAAACAAAGTGTATCAGTTTGCAGAACTGCAACAACAAATATTAATTTACTTTCCAAATTGCAAAGCAAATAAAAGTCTTTACAGTGACAGGGAGAACCAGTTTGAATGGTGGTTGAAAATAAGCAATTTTTCAGAAAATTTAATAGACTAACAGTGGAGTGGGAAAAAATGCTGGTTTTGGATTCAGAATACATCCAAAGTTCTTATCATGCATGGTGGCTCACACCTGTAATCCAAGCACTTTGGGAGGCTGAAACAAGGAAGGACTTGAGACCAGGTTGGGCAACATAGTGAGACCCCATCTCTAAAATATATATATATATATATATATATATATATATATATATATATTAGCCTGGCTTGGCAGTACATGCCGGTAGTCCCAGCTACTTGGGAGGCTGAGGCAGGAGGATGCCTGAGCCCAGGAGTTGGAGGCTGCAGTGGTGTAATCATGAGCTATGATTATACCTCTACACTCCAGCCTGGGTGATAGAGCAAGAACTTTTCCCCAAAAGAAACCTTTTTTTAAAATAAAAACTGAAAAAAAATTTTTTTCCTAAAGGTCCTAATTTCTCTAAGCCTCAGTTACCTCATCTCTACAATGGGAAGAAAATGGAATCTCAGGATTATGATGAGGCTTAAATGAGAAAATATAGTGCCTGGTTCAAGAAATCATAGGTGAATATGAAATTTTCTAGGACATTGAAACATTTCTGATCTATGCCTGACTGAAGCAGATTTTTCAGTTGGTTCAAATCCTAGTTATCATATATTTACCTTATACTGAAAGGGTAAGTCCATGTAAGTTGATTATTTACAAATATAGTTTTATTAAGTAGAAGTGTCCTTGCAAAGTCATGTATAAGTCCAGTAACATTTAAAATGCATTAGGGGAATTTCCCATGTACAGGAATTCTGTTTGTGTGAAGCAAAAAGTCCTTCCCAAAAGCCAGTAACAATTCCGTTATATGTTTTGTGCCAATCTAGATGTTCACATGTTGGGATTAGTTCTAGTGAGGTATTTGCGTTTGATTAACTTCTTGCTCTGTGTGGGCTTATGAGGGAATTAGATGCACACAGAATGTGTGCTGACAAAAGCAGAATGAGTGTTTTCAGTGCCATTTGGTTTTTAATTATCCTCTGAGGTCAAAGTACTACCTCCAAAATAATACTGGAAGTCATTAAGGTAGAGTCTGACCAAAGGATGTTTGATTGACATAAAGCAGCTTTAGCTTCAGCTTTGTGACTTTGGTCTAAGATTGATCCTGCCTGTGCCTCAGTTTTTCATCTGGGAACCTGGTTGAGACAGTGTGAATGGATGAGCATTGGATGAAATATCTAAAGCTTCCTCCAGGCCTATAATTCTATCACCTAAGAAAAGTAATATATCTATTGCTCATTAAAATTTCTGACTGTCAGATAGAATTAATGTGTCTTCCAAAGGTACCTGCGTACATCCAGGATGTGGTCGAGGGCATAGGAAACAGATTTCTTTCTTCTCCTGGAAATACAGAGAAACAAGGTCACTCCACATCCAGCAACATGTTTCATTTCTATTTGCACACTCTAAGGTAGTCAGTGGATGGCTTCCTCATCAAGTGTGCCTTATTCAAGTTTATTCATTGAATAAAAATTTCATACATATTAAGAAACGATCTATTTTAATAAATCCTTTTTCTAAAACCAATGATTTGGATTATATGAAGGATCATGCCAGACTCAGATATCTTTTAAAGCTTTATTTTCATACATTAAGATTATGTAAAGCAAAGAAGACCTCTCCAGTGCTTAGACTCTGAGAGCTACAGTAAAGACTTTGGAGATCACCTAGCACAACCAATCCCCAAATCTCAATTTTAGAGTATTTCCAATACTGTGCAGTTACTAAACTGAGGAAAAGTGTGAGCACAGTGGTCCTGAGTTTTAGCTTCATGGGACCGGGGTTGGGGTGCAGGTACAAGCATAGGTGCATGCCACTAGAGACAGCTCCAGGGCAGAGTGCAACAGGATGGAGGAAATGGACTGTTTTTGAAAAGTGGGAGCATCATTGAGGCAAGAGTTCATGCCAAATGCAGAGTTTTATAGGAATGAATTGTTTACAGATGCATTGCTTCAGACGCATTGCTTGTGGAGAGGCAAATGGCTCGGGCTGCAGTGGGAATGCTCACCCAGAGCTGGATTACGGGGACCACCAGTGAAAATCCTCCATTGAGCCCAGCTTCTACAGCTCCTTCCTGTGTTGTATCAAAGCAATTCCAATTTTTTGTTTGCCATAGTATGGAAAGGTTAATATCTCCCTGGCACTTGGCAAATGTGTTGTTCCATCAGAACAAATCAGGCAGCTGTTTTCTAGTTTTACTTTTAAAATGTCAACATCTTATCTCAGGGAAATAAGTTATCACAGTACTGCTCAACAAACATCACTAGCTCTCTGGATCTTGGTTTGCTTGTTTCTAAAAGGCGACTACTGTTTTCTGATTTAGAGGCGATGGAATGGCCCAAGTTCTTATCAGAAATAGGTTGCTTTTAACACTTTAAAAAAGAATTATTCCTAGAGCTGTGGAGCCCTTTTTTTTGAAGGAGTTAAGCTACAAATTCTTACAGTCTTGGTCTTTGCGTGCACAGCCCTTTATGATCTGTGAAGGCTTACCTTTTCGATATGTGATTTTAGTAAAACTATATAACTTCTCTGTGTCTCAATTTTGTCATTTGGAAAACTAAATGATTAGTGGAGATAAAGTAATGGTTGGACCAGATCTTGGAAATCTCTGTTCCACTATTCTAGGATTTGATCACTAGAGTTTAAATTCCTTCAGGGGCCAGACCTGCTTTTGTGAACTCCTGTTTTCAAGCACCTAGAACACAGTATGCTTAATAAATACATGTTGAATGGGTGAGTAAAGGAAGATGTACAGTAAACATAATCTTTTGCATTCATCCTTCACCCACCCAAACAAACATCTGTTATGTTCCGAACTGTTCCTTTTGTCATTCTAAGAACAAATTATGCTTTTTTTGTTTTTTTAATGCCTTGGTGCCTTTGCACACGTGGCTGCTCTGCTAGAAACATGCTTCCCCTTGATCTACCTGCGGAACTCTGCTAACCTTCAAACCTCGTCTAGGTGCTGTCTTCTGTGAAATTCTCTCCGGATCAGGATCTTTCTCCTCTGTGCTCATACTGCATTTGGTGCATACTTCTACTGAAGTATATTTTCTTATCAAATTATAGTTCTTGGGATTGGTTTTCTGCTCCTTCCTCCCCTCCCCAAGATTTGAAGTAACAGAGCCCAGAGTCACCTTTTTCTTTTCTTTTTTTTTTTTGAGGCAGGGTCTCACTCTGTCACCTAGGCTGGAGTGCAATAGCATGGCCACAGTTCACTGTAACCCCAAGCTCCTGGGCTCAACCAATCCTTCCACCTCAGCCTCCCAAAGTGTTGGGATTAAAGGTGTGGACCACTGTGCCCAGCCCAGAGTTGTCTTCCTCCCAACTCCCAGGATCATGCTCAATTACCTAGGCTACAGTGTAGTGATGTCATCATAGCTCATAGCAATCTCAAACTCTTGGGCTCAAGTGATCCTCCTGCCACAGCTTCCCTGGGAGCTGGGACTACAGGCCAGAGTCATCTTTGATAGGCACTCAAGAAATATTTTTAGGAAGCAATGAATAGTTGTACATAAACTTTCACAATACCCAATATTATGGTATGCTTAGAGTCTGGGAGCTTAAACGCTTTTTTTGATTGATTTGCTAGATTACCAGGTACACCACTGAGCTTCAATTCTCTTAGCAGATATAAGCAAAATTCCATTTTAAATGGTATAATCATACAGTCACAGCTTGTTCTTCTGAAACATAACATCTACCAACAATAACACACACATACACACAAACTAAAAGGAAAATAAAAACCCCTTATCCCCATCCTGCAAATGTTCCCTTACAACTCTCAACTTTCCTCTCCTTTCTTCTCTCTCTCTCTCTCTCTCTCTCTCTCTCTCTCTCTCACACACACACACACACACCTTTTTCACAATTAACTCTAGGCCCTAGCAGAGTGTTTAACTCATTGCATGGTAGATACTCAAAAACTACTTGAGAATGAGGAGATATCTCTCATTCCTTTCAATGACTAATTTCTGGAAAGAGCAATCTAATCTTGTGGCCTCCATTTATTCATTCCCTATTTACTCTTTAACCTATAGCAATCTCATTTCTTTTCTGACCACTCCACTGAAATTGTTGTCTCAGAGGTCATCAGTGACCTAATTACAAACTCTAATGGAATTATCCCAGTCTTCCTCCTACTTGATTTCATTACAGCATTTGACATCATTTATCTCTTTGAAATATAGCATAATTGAAAAAGCCTGAGTTTTAAAGTAGAGAGACCCTAGTTTAAACTTGTGCTCACCTTCTACTTGCTAGCTCTGTGAACTTGGGCAAGTAACCTTATAAGATCTCCCATTATTCTAAAATAAGGCTTTTGATATTTATTTTTCAAGATTGTTGGAAGCGTCAAATGGGATTTTGTGCATGAAGCACTAAGCACAGCACTTGGCTTGGGGGAGTCATGCAGTAAATGTTGACTCCTTTCTCCTCTCGATTTCCAAGTGATTGCTTCCTCTTGGTTTTCTTCTGGTCTACTTCTCTGAACAAATGTTCATAGGCTTCTCTTTTTCCATGCCCATATTCTCTCATTCCACATTTTTCTGCTGCCCTATTTCAGATTTTCTCCATGTCCTATCTGAACTATTTGCCATTCACGTGATCAATAATCCAAACACTTTGGCTGATGGAATGCTAGTGTCCAGAGCGGTTTCTCTGCTTCCCGTATGTTGCTGCCCCAGTGCGTATTTCACACTGTCCCTGCAGCTGATGCTCTTCACATACAGGCCAGTAATGCCCCCCCCCCTGAATCCCCCAAACCAACCTGAATTGCATCCTTTGTCTAGAGAATAAAATCTCAACTTCAGCACTCACCATTATTTGACCCCTTATTTGTCCGGCTATGTCACCTGGTACTATGTGTCCTTCTCTATGATCTGATTTATCTTTCCCTATTTTCAAAAACTTGCTATGAGTTTTTACTCCTCTGTGGCTTTACTCAAGCTGTAATGCCCTATTCTTTTTTATTGAAATGCATACTGTAAGTCTTAACTTAAATACCAATTCCTACGCAGGACCTGCCTACACCTCTCTTTCCCTCTATACAAAATGTATTGATCTTTCCACTCATACCTCATGTGGGCATGCATTTTGCACTTAATTAATTCTGCCTTGCAAAACTGCGCCAATGCACAAACCACGTCTTACTCATCTAGCTATGTCCCCAGGACTTACTGAGTAAGGAGCCTTACACAGTGCTCAGGCTTAGCAACTACTTGTAGAATTAAACTGAATTGAAAATCAATAGGAATAGTCTTATTTCCTAACAAGGGTATTATAAAGGAAACTGAATTAGACCTAACAAATGTTAACACTTATAGAGCACTCACTACGTGCCAAGCTCTAGGTGCCCTACTTGGTTCAAATGTTCACAACCCAGCAGGGTGATGCTATGCTGTTATCTTGATTTTACAGATGAGGAAACTGAGGCACAGAGAAATTAAATAATTTAGCCACAGTCAAACTGCTGGTATGTGATGGAAAGGGGCCCAAAGCTCAGATCGCTTGACTTCGGGCCGGCACACCTGGTGGCTGGTTGGTAGGCTGGTAGCGTTTCGTGGTGCTGAGGAAGGCGGGGCAGCAGAATATCCAGAGCGTGCCACCTGCCTCCCATGGTGTGGGCAGCCACGGGATGCATGGGGCCACCTCAGGAAGCCTTTTGCAGCCCTGGTTTGCACACAAGACTGTCCTTGTAAAATTTAGAGGACAAGAGCAGATGTCTGTCTGTGCTGCGGTATCCTTGGCATGGACAGTAGGGGCAGCCAAATGTTGTGCAAAACGTTCTTCTTGACTCTTGACTCTTAAGCCTTTTGATGAGCAGTTAAACCAGGGAGGCTTATCTGGTGGCAGTCCTTCTCCCGAGGTGACGTCATTGCTCACCCTGGCTCCTGGGAAGGCTGCAGAAGCAAAGCACCCTGCCGACCGTGAGCATTCCCCAAGGCTGAGAGCATGCGAACTGAGTCTCCATCAAAGTCCCGAAGCATTTCCTCCCTTCCTGGGAAGGAGAAGCTGGACATGGCGCCCGTCACCTGTGGTTTTTACTTAGATTGTGTTTAGCCAGCATCGGCCTCCTGTTCCACCCTCCTTCTCTAACCATACAAGTTCCGTGTGGTTTCCTTTGCCCCTTCTTAAGGAGCGAGCCCTTCCTGGGGAAGCGAGGGAGGATTTGTCAAAGGAATGGAGGAGATACCAGGGGAGCGGTTTACATTATTCTCTCCAATTCTTTCTCCTGTCCTCATACCCCCACCCCAGCTCCTCGCATCACCACCCGGGGAGGGAGCCCTGCCTTTCTAGCTCACCAGTGCAAGATATTGAAACTGCTTGTGGGTCTCAGGAGGTGTTTGGCATCTGGTGATCACAATGCCCGAAGCCAGTAAAAAGTCAGTTCAAGCAGACTTTGTTTTAGGTATAAGTGGATTGCTTTTATATTAGAGACAGAGAATCTGGGTCTTAGAGACCCACAATGGTAGGGCGGGAATGGGCTTTTAAGAGATAATTCTTTCCTGTCGCAGCCTCTCATGAGGCTCCAGTTGCCCTTAAAGATCTACGGGGAAAGCCACTCTCTACCCAGCCTTGGTCACCCATGCCAGTGTTTGATCGGCCTTGCCCTCAGTAAATGTCTATCATGCATCCTGAACCCCCCCACTGCGCTCTGTAACAGAGAGAGGGCTAGAGAGTGGTATCTGCTCGCCTTCCTTTTGTATCTGAAGGCAGTTAACATTGCTGTCACACTGTTGTCCACGTTTCTGTCTGTATTCCCAGCTTCCCTGCCAGCCACAAGTTCCTGCCCTGCTGCCCCACTGCCTGCTCCTTTCCCTTGTACGTGGGCTGGCTGTTGGGGCTGGCCACTCCGAGTGCTGTGCGGGAGAGAGATTCCGTGTCCCAGCCTTGAGGACTGTCCGTCTTGCAGCAACAGTGCTGGAGGCGACACTCCTGTGTTCTGGGGACTTGCCTGCCCTTGGCATCCGGGGGCAGGTGGAATGGTGGGTCGGGGCGTGCCGGCGCCCACCTTCCACCTCACACTCACCTGGACGTGCACCCAGGAGAAATCTAGCCCTGAAACTGCTGTGTTTCACTTATATTTTCTCCTGGAAGTTTTGACGGAAGAATGCACTATGTCGTTTATGGGTTTGTAGAAGTAATAGACAGGTGTTGGGTGTCTTGCGCCTGTAGGAAAAGGGAGCCGATGGGGCTGAGGATAAACAACAGTTGCTTGGTAATATGAGCTCCTTTCATTTAAAATTAGAGGCCTGGCTGCGGGTTGGGGGAAGGGGAGGCTGGGTTGTTCTGGCCACCAGCTGTCTGGGGTGTGGGGGGTGGGCAGAGGTGAGGTCAGTTTCTCAGAGAATGGGTTTGTCGCTGAAGAGTCAAATAAGGCACAGAAGAAATATGGGGAGGGGGGAGACTTGAGGAGTGAATGCAAATGGCTGAGATTCCGAAGGGGGTCGGGGAAACTCTGGTCCCGGCACCAGCTGCTTTGAGAAATTGTTTTCCAAAATTTTGGTGGTGTCTAACCTAGCCTCAGAAGTCCCAGGTTTAAGTTCTGGCCTTGTCATTGATTAGTCATTGTCATTTATCTGTGACCTTGGATAAATGACGGAATCTCTCGGTCTCACTGCCATCAATTGTAAAATGAAGGTAATAACATTTGTTCTACCTTACTCCTGGGGCTGTTGGAAGATATGATATGATGTCTGAAAGCTCTTTTTTAAAAACACAAAGGTCACCATACACTTAAAAAGTACAGGATACAGGAGAGAATCAAAGGGAGGAGAAACTTGGTTCTTTCCTCACAGTCCTTACAGTCTTAACAGTGAGGATGACTCTCAGTTGCAGGGCATTTCGTGTTTCAAAGCAGTGCCCCACTTATTATCATACTGGAGAGTGCCATCAGCAGCAGAAACATCGGGAAGGGGCTGGAGCGTGTGTTTTGAATGGAATTTTAATGGATGAAAAGGCTTGAAGGAAAGAAGGGGATGCAGGTGGAAGTGAGTGAGGACAGCCTTGGGGACCAGCAGTGCTCTGGGTATCTGCTTGCCAACCAAGTGAGCCGGTTTCAGATTTAGTCTGGAGGAGGTTTTCCCTCAGGCCAGGTGAAATGTAAATGATCATTCTCAGCCACTGCTGTGCCCAAGGCTTAAATTAAATCTCATAGGATTTTAGGTCCAGAATCTACTGTGGGTGGGAAACATGGCTGACATGTGTGGGAAGAGGGAGCTGGTGGCTTTTCTCCCTCTTGAGAGGCATCCATTAAATTGAGTGCCTATGATGAACTTAAAGGGGGCTGGCCCCCTGGTTGATCCTCCTTTTCCTCAAAATACTCATTGCATCTTCTGTCCTCTGTCTTGTGGACCCTCCTTTTATTTTATTTTATTTTATTTTATTTTATTTTATTTTAGGCCTCCAAGTGAATGATAGTGTCCCAGCTTCTTTTCTCCCTGAAAAGGCCCGTCACCCTTGTCTCCTGCGCAACAGACTGCGCAACAAGCAGATTCCTTGAACTAGGAACTTATCAGGTACCCTGCAAAGCGCTTGTCCTTGCAGGAAATCCAAGGCTGTAAACAAACTCTGTGGAACCTTGGTTTAGCTCTGGATCTTGAACTGTGGAGTTACAGCCTAGCCTCCTCAGCTTCCCTGGAGCCGGAAGAGGTGTCCTGCTCCTCGCCAGGCCTGACACCTGAGGGGAAGGAGTTTCTGCTTTCTGTGCCATGTCCGGGAGTTAAAATAGAATGATACCAAGTCATTCCTGAGAGAGCCAATGGCCGGATCTGAAGAGTCAGAAACGGGCCGATGTTCTGGGGAGCCATTTATGGGTGGGCCTGGCCTTGGCGTGGCCACAGTATCTCTCTCCCTGAGAGAGATGTACTTCTCTCAGTTTCCTGGGCTCTTGGAGGCTGTGCAACGTCAGGATCCTTGAGCTTTTCCACACATGACATTGCAGGGCACGGTAGACTCACGGCCAGCTGTCACCCTTGGTCCTCTGCTGAATTTCAGGGATGTACTTACTTGCAGTGAATTCTTGTGGTCTTTAGGGATGTGATTTTTTCCTCAGCTTTGGGACACCTGTGAAATGTGACCGTTGTCCTGGCACAAAAGCTGGGCATCCGTTCCCAAATGGAAACTGGACTCACACAGAGGGGCAGAGAAGAGGGGTGGATCAAATTGTGGACTTCACTGTGTGCTCTTTGGTGCTTCTCATGGTCTACTTTAAGTTACTTATGGAAGAGTTAAATGGACCAGGCTGGGGTGGAAGAGGATGGGTGCTACAGCCTCTACTCTAGAAGTTGGGCTGGGTTAGATTCATCTTCGCCAGAGAGGGCCTAAATAGGGTGGATCAGTTCTAGGGCTGCCAATCTCTTACGGCCACTTGCGGGTCTAGAGAGTGAGTGGTTCAGCACATCTTGGGACACTACCAGGACTGATCCAGACTTTCTAGGTTCCATGACCTGGGGGCTTACTAGACTTTGTGGCCTAGTCCATGCCCCTGGCAGGCTGAAGCAGAAATGAATCCGCCTCCAGGAATGTGAGAGGGGTGCCCTGGACTCCCTCGGCTCCTTGGGGCTCTGCTGGATGCATCGCCTTGCTGGTGCTCACCCTGCTGTCATTTCATTCTATGCCTGGGGCTATGGTGCAGGCAGGCCCGCTCAGGATTTACAGGCTTCGGTCTCTTTTCCTTACTGGTCATGTGTGTCCTGTGTTTCTCAGATCCTACTGTCTGTCCTTCCTTGGTATGTCGTGTCTGGTGTCCTCAGCTCATGCCGTAGGAGAACTGTCCTCTCTTCTCAGCTTGTCATTTTGGAAGCAGCCTCCAGGAACCTTGCTCTCTTTCTCTGACTATGTCCATGCCTCCCTTGCCCCAATAATTCAAAGTACCTTTCTTAGGAGAAGAGATCCCGTTGAAAAGTCTCGTAGTTTTCCCTCAACCCTGTGTCCTGGATGGCCTGAGAGAGGCCTGAATTCATTGAATCTCCTCCCTCCACACCCCCTTCCCTCAAGGAAAAAGCAGGGAGTTCAGCTAATGAGAGCTGCCTGGCCAATCGTTGCTCTGAGAAAGTTTGGTTTGTGATCCTATTTCATTAGGCTGATTGGCGCAGCGCTGACTCGGAGGTAGAGTCCCTCCCCAAGGGACTCCGGGTACAGTTACACTAGCAGCCGCCTGTGCGTGCCCTTTCAGGATAGCGCCCCCAGCCCCCTCCCCCGCTCCTCCTCCTCCTCTTTTGTTTTTATCCAGTGTCTCGCTTCCTCTCTCTCTCTCTTTCCCTCTCCCTCCTACCCACTGCCTCTTCCTCCTGCTCTCACCTCCCTGCAGCGCCAAGCCGGCTCCCCAACCTGCTCTGCCGATCGCAAACCGCTGAGAGTTTGCCGCGCCGCCCCCTGGGGCCCGGGCTGCCGAGCCCCGCTCGGGCACAGACGCAAGCAGGCGCGCGCGCGCCGCGGAAGAAAAACAAGCGGGCGCGAGAGGGGAGCCCCAGGAGAGCGGCCGGGTGGCTGGCGCTCGCCTCCCGACGCGCCCGGTGGCCTCGCCGGCGGCGGACGGCCGGGAGGACGCGCGCTCGGAAAAGTTAGACTCCCGGCGGCGGCGCCGCGTCCCCTCCTGCGGCGCTCCAGGACAAGGAACTTGCTCTGCTCGCAGCTGGAGCAGCGAGCGTTCCCTGACGTGAGAAGAGGGGACAGTGTGCCGCGGGCCAGGGCAGGGGAGCCGCAAGCAGGAGACGCGCGCGCGGCGGCCGGCGGAGGGCGCAGAGCGGGCGCGGAGGGACGGCCCCATGCCGGCGGCCAACATGATGGAGAACCTGCAGCTGCCCGCCCTGCAGGTGCCCGAGCCGCAGGGCGCGCCCGAGGGCAGCCCGGTCTGGTCCAGCTCGTCGACCCCCACGCTCCGCCGCCGGCGCTTCAAGATGCGCCGCATGAAGAACGTGCAGGAGCAGAGCCTGGAGGCCGGGCTGGCCCCCGGCAAGGAGTTCCTGCAGCTGCCGTCCATCGAGATCACGCCCTCCAGCGACGAGGACACCCCGTGGTCCAACTGCTCCACACCCAGCGCTTCCCCGCGCCGAAAGCGCTTCCTCCTCCGCAAGTGGCTGAGGGTGAGGGAGCGGAAGGAGTGCAGTGAAAGCAGGTACGTCCCTGTTCCGCCCCAGCCTCTTGCCCTCCCCTCCAGCCCTCCCCGCAGCCGCGCGGGGCCCCGGGGCATCCTGGCGGAAACTTCGAGGAGGAAAGCAGCAGCGGGTCACCGGAGGCAGGTTCAGGCGCTGTGCCAGGTCCCGGGGCCGCTGGCGCCTCAGCTTCCCACGTGTCACTCTTCTCTGTTACATGGGGCTTCACGCTGCTTTCCATCCCCCTTGATTCCCACAGCAAAATGAATCTTAAAAAAATAATAGCAGTTAATAGTGGAACCCTTAACCATGTTGGGGCCCCTGTGTGGAGCATGCCTCTCTAAATTCCATCCCCGGGCAAACTCTCCGGAGTCGGTGCTTCTGTGATTCCCACTTTACAGAGGGAGAGAGCAGAAGGCTAGGGTAAGGTTAAGTGGCTCCTCCACTTGGACTTACATTTCTGAATTCCATTTCAATTTTTATTATTTTACGTTTGGCCACACCGGGTTGCCTTAACTGACCCGCGTGTGTGGAGGTGGAGTATTCTTGTTGAGTGAGTCATGTTTCCTACCACATTAGAGCCTTTAGACATCTAGACCCGTCACACACACCACTGTCGTTTGTGCCACCAGCTTTTTTGCTTAGGTGGATGTGGCATCTGAGTGATGAGAGAAGTTTGAACTTCCTGCACGCAGAGAATTGGCGTAGAAAACCCTAGGGCAGTTCCACACAGCCTGGGTCAGGAGAGCCTGAGGGAGCCGTGTTTGAGCCAAGCCTCTCACCTGGGGAAGGGCTGGAAGTCCTCACTGGCTCATTGGTACCATGTACCCTACCCATTTACTGTCAGACTCCAGGGCCCTATCTCAATGTGATTTGTGCTTTTGTGTGGGGCAACTGAGTCGTTGACCAACTTCCCCAGGATTCCCTTCAGTCTGTTCAATTTCATTCATTTCAACAGGTAGTTATTGGATGTTAAGCAGGGTGTGGGGGAGGGCTGGGCAGAGTGAGGGGTTGTGCAACCTAAGAAGGAAGATGCAGGGACCCCTGAATAAGAAATTAAGACCTGTGAGTTTCACTTGTGTTGAGGAGATAGAGCCACTGGAAGACGTATATTGTACTGCGTGGTACTGATTGTACAAGAAAAGAGAGAGCCCTGGAGAAGTAGAGGAAGACTCTTGGGAGGCAGAGGCTCAAACCATGACAAGTGTAGGTAGAGTGGTAGTAGGAAACAGCTGGAAAAGTATGCGGTCAGGTGCATAAGGCCAGCTGAGGGGGACAGTATGAACAAGGGCAGGGGAAACAGGCGAGCCACGTGTCTTGAGGGGGTCCTGAGGAGTAGGGGCTGGGTTATGCAGAAGATGAGCATCATGAGCCTTCTAGATTTTCTCTCTGCTGTTTGCAATCGGTGGGGCATGGTTCTTCCTGCAGGTGAAGAGGGAGAGCTTTGTTCTGGGGCTTTTTGTGACCCTGGGGATAGCAGTTCCTCCTGTTTTGTTTCTTCATCCCGCTGCCTTCCCCCCCCCCCAGTAGAGGGAAATGGGGCAAGCTTAGTTGGGAGCTAATCTGGAACTAAAGTAGTTTGTCATAGCTTGCCAGCTTTTCCTTCCAATGTAAGAGAACCTAAAAAAGACCCTGTTTTGACCTTGAGATTCTACCATGTATACTGAGGACAAAGAAAGTATGGTAGAAAGAATTGGGGGTGGTGGTACACGCCTATACTTCAGGCTACAGAGGTTCGAGGATCACTTGAGTCAGGAGTTCGAGGCTGCAGTGCATTATGATCCTGCCTGTGAATAGCCACTGCACTCCAGCCTGGGTGACATAGTGGGACCTTGCCTTTAAAAATAAATAAATAAATAAATGAATACGACTGGAAAAATCTTGCATTCCTGGGTAGATCAGGGATGGGGATAGATTTGATTAGATTTAAGAAAGGTATTGCTGTTTTTTTTTTGAGACAGAGTGTTACCCTGTTACCTGGGTGAGTGCAGTGGCATCAGCCTAGCTCACAGCAACCTCAAACTCCTGGACTTAGGTGATCCTTCTGCCTCAGCCTCCTGAGTAGCTGAGACTACCGGTGTGTGCCACTATGCCCAGCTAATTTTTCTATTTTTAGTAGAGACAGGTTCTTGCTTTTGCTCAGGCTGGTCTCAAACTCCTGACCTCAAGTGATCCTCCTACCTTGGCCTCTCAGAGTGCTAGGATTACAGGCGTGAGCCACCTCTCCCGGCCGGTATTCCTGGTTTTGAGAGTAGTCTCAGGGTACAGTGGAATCTTAATTTCTGTTGCACTGGGGAATGTATCCTTAAAATTGGGCAGAATTTTCACTGTAGTTGAGGCAGTTATTTGAAATGGTGGCTTGTTGTATTAGAAGAATATATGTATATATGTAGAAAAAGACAGACTCTGGGTTTGAACCCCAATTTGTCTGACTCAAATCTCTACTCTTAACCACTGGTACACTGTTGGAATCTATTTGGATTGTGTCTAAAACAAAACTTCATCATTTAAGCCGTGCAGAAGGAAGGGCTTCTTGGAAAGAAAAGAAGCAATCAAGTGAATAGGTATTTGCAGATACCTCCCAGGATGGCCTGAGAAGGAATTGGCATTTAGAGGTAACAGAGTACAGGGAATATTGGACTTAAAGTCAGAAGACATTAAAGTTCTGTCATTGATTAGCTATGGAGCCTCGGACACCTCACTTTACCTGCATGAGTTTCACCTTCTTCCTTCGTCTGTGGAAGGGGACATCTGTGGGGTTAATGGGAGACCTCAAAAGGAATGCGTGTGAAAATGTTTTGCGAACTTCCTCTTGCTGTTTAAGGGTGAAGGCTTGTTGTCATTATTCTGTGAGTCTCTCACATGGAGTAGATGTTTGTTTAAAGGTGTGAGGTTACATACTCACGTGTCCCAGCACAGCACCTGGGACTCCGCACACAGTATGTGATTTGGAAATGATGACTGGAAAATGGTGCTCTGGCCTGGATTAGGGGAATTAGCATTCCAGGCCCAGCATGACATCTTCACATTCCCTAGCCCAAATCTGCCTCTGCACAACAGAGAAAAAACACCTTTCAGGCTTGCCATGGAACTCACTCTTTAATGGTTGAGGGCAAGGGGTGGAGAGGGCCACAGCTTGTGAATTTTAACTGCACAAAGTTGAAGATATAAAGGGGATAAGGAGATCCTTTCTTGTCCTTAAATCCTAGGAAGAAGGAAGTGGTGAAAATTTCAATTTAGCTTGATTTTGGATCCAAGGACCCAGAACTACAGCACTGAAATACTCCAAGTCCAATCTTGTCCATTTGTTTTTTTTTCATTTTTAATTTTTTTAGAGATGGAGTCTTGCTGTGTCACCCAGGCTGGAGTGCAGTGGGTGCGATCAGTGAGAGCTCACTGCAGCCTAGAATTCCTGGGCTTAAGTGATCCTCCTGCCTCAGCCTCCCAAGTAGCTAGGACTACAGGCACATGCCGCTGTGTCCAGCTAATTTTGAAAATTTTTGTAGAGACAGGGTTTCACTGTGTTGCCCAGACTGGTCTTATGATTCATGAGTCTGGGAAAATCTCCTGCAGATGAGTCCAGAGCTATGTTTTTTTGTTTTTTTTTTTAACTTTAAGGTTTATTGAGATATAATTTATGTAACACACAATTCACCTATTTAAAGTGTATAATTCAATGGCTTTTAGTATATTCATAGATACATGCAACCATCACCACGGTCAATTTTAAAATAATTTTGTCACCTCACAGAGAAACTGGTCCCCTTTAGCTCGCACCTTCAACCCGCCATCTTCTGTGTCCTCAGCCCTAGACAGTCACTACTCTGTGGAGAGCTTTGTTTTGAAGGAGATCAAACGCCTGTTGGTCAAAGCAGTTTGGATGTGTTTGCGTGAAGATGGGAATGAATGACCAAGTGAAATCTTGATGAGGAATGAGGACAAATGAGGGTGGTGAGACTGACGGACAGACTGATTTACGCCAAATAGTGTGAATTTCAATGAATCAGTCAGTTATCAAAAATGTATTGTGATCTTATGTACGGAATGTTTTCTATACAAAGAGGCTTCAACCGCAGGGAGAGCTAGTGTAGATTCTGGAGCTTGGGAGGGACATGCTCAGATGCTATTCGAGGCAATTCATCCCTGCTGTCCCGTGTATCTCGGCGGAAGTATGGTGAGGTGGAGGCCCGAAGCCTTGCGCTGTTGTTTCAGCGTTCTAACTGGGAAGCATGGCCTTAACCACCATTCGGCATAAGATGGCACAGTTCTTTTGCTGGCCATGTTGCCTTCTGAGCTCAGGGAATAATGCAGTCTGAAGTTGCTGGGGCAAGCTCTTAGAATTAATACCTGCATGTCCCCCTAAATCCCTTGCCCAAAAGAGGTTGTGGTGATTGTTCAGAAGCCAAACTCACTTTGGGAGGCCAAAGCAGGAGGATCGCTTGAGTCCAGGAGTTTGAGACCAGCCTGGGCAACATAGTGAGACTCCAGTCTCTACAAAAAATTGTTTTAAAAAATGGCCAGGCATAATGGTGCATGCCTGTTACTGAGAAGGCTGAGGCAGGAGGATAGCTTGAGCCCAGGAGTTCAAGGTTACAGTGAGCTATGATTGTGCCACTGCAGTCCAGCCTGGGAGACAGAGATAGATAGACCCAGTCTCCATTTACAAAAAACCAAACTGGGCATCAGAGCCCCTCTCTGACCTGCTGGTTTCAGAAAAGTCAGAGATTGGATGGAGCCACATTTTCCAGGATGGTGTCTGGTCATCACCCTCCAGAGGGGGACGGGAAAGCTGACGAGGGGCAAGTGAGTTGGGTGGTGGCCAACTGCAGGCTCTTTCTGGAGGACGCAGAAGCACTCTCTGCTTCTCTCTCCAGGGCACCCTCGTTGTCATCACCTTTCACACCATCTTTCCGTTAGCTGTTCTGTCCCCTCTTCTGCACAACACACCTACCCAGTCATGGTGCTAACAGTCTAGCAGGCTGGTAGCTGGAGAGTGAGTATTTGCCACCTGGAGCCTCAGGGTTTCTGCCCAGCTCCACATCTGACTGCCCATAGCGGCACCTCTCGTTGGTTGCACCCGGCCGGGTAGCAAGGTTCTCTCTCTGCTGCCAGCCCAGCCAGGGTGTGGTTTGCAGGTACTGAGATACATCATTGGCACCTTTATCTCGATTCTTCATCCTCCTCCTCTGACCTTTGGAGGGAGACTTGCTTCGGGTTTCAGCTCTGTTTCCAGAGGAGCAGGGTAATTGTGTGCATCTGAATGTTGCCCCCAGTAGCCGGTCACTGTTCGCATAGCTCCCCACTCTGTGTGGGGAGCACTCGGAGAGGCACAGGGAGTGTAGGAGAGAGAATCTCACGTCCTTCTTAACACAAAGCAACAAACAAATGCAAAGGAGACCTGTGATTTGTCAGCAGTTGAGGTAAGTGCTCAGTGCTCCATAGGGTTAACTGGCAAAAACCTCCCCCAGATCCATAATTCTTTGAGGGCAGGGACTGGTCTTACTTTTTGCCTAGTTTTGTGCTAAGAGGCCTTAAATACATTACCACATTTAATCCTCACCCCCTCCCACAACCCCCAGGTAGCTTTTACAGCTCAGGAACCTGAAGTTGAGAGATCAATGTGCTTCTGCTCAAACAGAAGCAAGGCTGGGATTTGAACCATGTTCTCCTGATTCCAAAGCCTGAGCTCTTTACAACTCTACTGTGCTATCTCCTCCCTGGGGCTGCAAGCAGTTGGCCTGGCCCTCGTCCGCTTGAGAGTGTGTAGATGTGGAGGGGGAGGTTCAGGAGGAAGGTAGGATCGAGGTCGGGAGGTAGGGAAGGCCGCAGTGTGGGGGTTGTGGGAAGCTCAGCAGTGTGAGGTGCTGGTCTAGGTGGACTGCTCCATGAGCCAAAGCTAGCCTTTGGCTGTAGATGTGGTTTCCAGATTAAAGCAATTTGTGGAAACTGAGCTGGTGGAGATGCAGCCCTGTGGGCTGATTCACACTGGCTGGGCTCCTCTGTGGGAGTTGGTATTTTGAGAGTTTCCATGGTGGTTCTGCGCTCAGACGGTGCCAGTTGCACGTCAGGCAAGAGACTGGTGTGAACTCGGGGCAGATGAACAGGTGGTCGTTCTGCTCTACTTGGTTAGTTTCTCCCAAGTATCACATATCCTCCAGTTGCTATGCTGGTCGCTGATGATTGCTCCTAGGGTAACTCAGAAGCTTTCATTAAGGCGTCTGAATGGCTGAGCTGCTAGTGGGGAATTTTCTTCCTGACCCCAGTGGGTGAACTGCTGGCCCTGCAGCAGGTGTTTGGATCCGGAGCCAAGGCCGGCCCAGAGAGCCGGGAGGCGGTTGCTGGGTTGCCGTGTGTGCCAGAGTTTTACGAAGTCTGAGGGCTTTTCCTGGGGCCTTTGCAGTAGTGTGGTGCCTTGCCAAGGGGCTCTTGTGCCTGGTGTGAGGAAGGACACAGTTTTTAATTGTCCTGGGAGGGGGCGGTCTGTGAGCCCTTCTCCCACGACTTTAGAGCCTGGAGGAAGCTTCCTTCTGGCAGAGGACATAGTAGAGCTTCTCTCAAGGATGCAGAACAGAAAATCGAACGTGGGCTTCCAAGTGGGAGGAGGGAGGCAGGACGGAGGTGCTTCGACCTGGTGACAAGAGGTGTCACACAATAGCCTGCCACCTGCATGCCACTGTAGGCAGCCACATGTCACCTCCTAAAGACATTCCTGATTTCAGACATTCTCTTCTGTTTTCAGACCATATGCCTGGATTTTGATTCGGATAATAGAGTTAAAAATCATCACTAAGAAAAGGTGGGTGTGCCTTTTGTGCCTTTGTGGAAGAAGAGAGGGATCAAGAAAACCATGGGTTTTTCCTTTGAGGCCCAGGTACATTTTTTGGTCAGATGGTGTGAAGCCCTGTTCAACCCCAATCTGTAGGTGAGATACAGAAGTGAGATGACCAGGCACGTGACAGTGGCAGAGCAGGGTTACGGGCTGGAACTCAGGCCTGTGAACTGAAGTCTTGGCCACTTTCTAACTGACCTGTCCGATCTCTGGAGCATCCTCGCTCTTGTTAAGGTCTCTCCATCTCAGAAAAATCACTGTGATCAAACCTGTTTCCAGCCTGGTTCCTTTTACCTCCACAACCTGGCCACAAGAGATTTTCCATATTGCTGCTTCTGGTTGGCAAGTTTAGCCAGGAAATGACAGGCCAATTGAGGGGACCAGAGAAACAGCAGCCTACTTGGTTTTTCCACTTTCCTTTGCAACAATGGAAAAAGAATTTGCCTGGGGGCCCAGTTTCAGGATGATAACCCTTGCAATATTGGCCCCAACTATTGGGAAAATAGTAAAAGACAATGGATGGTTAGTTTAGTGACACACCTTTGAGCCTCCCCAGAAGTCTTCCAGCTTGTCTTAAAAGAGATAACTTTTTATACTATAAAAGTCAATGAATATTGTGTGTCTAATATTAATAAAATAGCTAGTTAATTGTAAAATTTTGGATAGTAGGAAATAGGAAAGTAGTTCATAATTTTACTGTGCTAACCCAACCATTATGGGCATGTTTGGTGTATTATCTCCTAGTATTTTTTCTCATTCAAATTTGCTTTTTAATCGAGCTCTTTTCTCTTTCATTTGCTCTTCTGTACCTTGTACCTGTAGAAGGTAAGGGAGAACATTGGTGCACAGGTTGAGGATAGAGAAGTCTAAAGGAAAGATCAAACTCTGCTTTCTCTCTGTTTTCTTTCTTCTTTCCTTTCTTCTTTCCTTCTCTCTCTCTCTCTCTCTCTCTCCTTTCCTTTCCTTCCCTTTCCCTACAAGGTTTCATTGCATTGCCCATGCTACAGTGCAGTGGCCTGATCACAATCATAGCTCACTGAAGCCTGGAACCCCGGGGCTCAAGTGATCCTCTTGCCTCAGCCTCCCAAATAGCTGGAATTACAGGTGGACGCCACTATGATTGGCCTCTCTCCACATACACTCAACACAGAATATTTCTGTGACCAGATGTTGTGAGGGTTTTGCTCCACATGCCATGCAATTCTCCAGCAGACACTAACTGGGTGCCTATAATTCAATCCAGTTCTGATGCTGTCTATGTAGAGATATTGTTTGATCCCACACATTGAGGGCTCAGACCCACAAGACTGCCCTCACTCCAGATACCAATTGCAAGTTCTGGCCACCTGTATTTCTGACTGCTGGTGTTAATGGAAATAAGAGCAAACTCTGTAAAATAATTTAAACAGGTTTATTCTGAGCCAAATATATGTCACTATGGGCCTGGGGTGCCACACCCAAGAAGCCTTGAATAAGTGGTCCTGAGGTGGTTGGGTTGCAGTTTGGTTTTATACATTTTAGGGAGGTAGGATTGCAGATAAAATCATAAACCAAGACATGGAAAGTGTACATTGGTTTGTCCCCCAAAGGCAGAACGTCTCAAGGGGTGGGGGGAGTGCTTATAGGTCATAAGTTCAAAGATTCTTTGATTTGTAACGGGTTAAAGAAATAAAGCTTTGTTTAAAGGCTTGGAATGTTTTAAATTAAAATAAGTCTGTTATTCCCAACTAGAGTTAATGGTAAAAAAAGGAAAAAAATAAATAAAATGAAAATAAGTCTGTTAATCAGAGACAAGTCATAATATACCAACTCAAGTGATCTGTCAACCAAATCGATGACCTGCAGGTATGATTTAATATTTGCCTTGCATGGCCTTAGGTCCTGTTAATTTAGTATGTTATCGACACACAGAGTGTGTGTTGTCAGTGTTTGTTTTAACACTAATGCTGGTCAATTGTATCTAAACTCCAAAAGGGAGGAGATACAAAGAGGCCTGTCTGACCTTCCTCCCTTCCCTTCATATCCAGGAACTCAGTTTTAAGATTTTTCTGGGGTTCCCTGTTTAGTCAGCAGGGCGGCTTAGGATTTTATTTTAGCTCACACCAGCTACAAACTGAGGTTCGTGACCCCATTTGGGGGTTCAGTTAATTTGCTAGGGGGGCTCACAGCACTCCAGAGAACCCTTCTATTTACTGGTTTATTATAAAGAGTTCAGAGGAACAGCCAGATGAAGAGGTACATAGGGCAAGGAAGAAAAGATGGTAACAGTTCAAAGATACTGGCACATTACCAGAGTCCCATTCAGTCATTAATAATTAGTCCCGTCCATCATTATATTGTGTGAAAATGTCTCCCCACGTGAGGACGCTCAGGTTTGCAGTTTTCCATTTGATCCTACCAGGTTCTAAAAGCAGGGGTGGTCTCAGCAACGTACGGCTTCATTCTTCCGAGTGTCTGGTCTCATTGAGCTAAGAGACAGTATCATTTCTTGCTCTGAGCCTCTTTTGAGGGGTTAGTGTAATATTGGATTTCCCTCATCACACAATCCATTTATTTATTTACCCTCAGGTACTCCTCCTCCCTCTCCATTTTGGCCTAAACTTTTCCACTTTTGGAAGGAACGTTAGGTTCAGGCACTGTTCTGGTCCGGATTACAGGCAGTAATACTAGCCTAGCAAGTGCCGCTCCCTCAGTCCACTCCCATCCATGTAGAGTCGGGTTACATAGGTGTAAAACGAGTGAGCTTTTGTCACCACTGGGTATTATTTGCATTTATGCTCCCCCCCCCACTCCAGCTTTCTTTGGATGTGTATTTATTCTTAACCCCAATTTTGCCAGGTGAGGTGAAGGTACCATCTGCCCTATGAGGTCCTTAGAAATTCTGACATAAAGGGTGCAGTGGCTCTATCCCAGCTACTTGAGAGGCTAAGGCAGAAGGATTGATTGAGGCCAGGAGTTTGAGACCAGTCTGGGCAACATAGTGAGACCCTATCTCTACAAAAAGCTAAAAGAATTAGCCGGGAATGGTGGCTTGAGGCTGCAGTGAGCTATGATTCTGCCACTACACTCCAGCCTGGGTGATAGAGTGAGACCTCGTTTCTTATAAAAAAAAACAAAAGTTCTGATATAAAGGTTTAAAAATGCAGTTATAGTGTCTTGCTTTGGAATCAAACCTGCTTCCAGCATGTGTAGTTGCAGCTCTGGTCCTGTGACCACTGCATCAGGTAGGAAGAAGAAAGTTGAGGTGATTTGAGGAAGACAGAAAGGAAAAAGAAGAAGAAAAAAAGTATAGGCATCATACCAGCATTCGTCCCCCCCCCCCCCCGTGTCCCCAGATCTGCCATAAAAACGAGATAATCTATGTAGTGGAGACACTCCCAGAAGTCCGCCTTATGTTGAGTGTGAGCACACACTCAGGGAGTGGAAGCCAGCCCTTCATGCCTTTATCTTCCCTTGTTTTAGACAACCAGTGTTTCAATTGCTTGTTCCATTTCTCCCATCCAAGTACCAACCAGGCCCGACCCTGCTTAGCTTCCGAGATCAGATGAGATCGGGTGTGTTCAGGGTGGTATGGCCATAGTCCTGTTCCATTTCTCTATCAAACTGTTATTTTGAGGATGATTTCTCTCTGCCCATCGTTGGACATTATAGGCTGTAAAGTATATTCACTGGTCTGAGGAAATGATTGGACATCCAAACTGATGCAGTACTCTTCCGTTTCAGTTCTTTTATTGCACTCTGAGCGTTTGCATCTTCTACCAGGTAAGCAAAGCCCAGTCCAAAGTCAGTGTCTATTTTTGTCAAGACCCATTTGTAGTGGCCTCCAGGGCCACAAGCATCAGTTTCACTTGCCAGCTATGGCCTTCCCCACGCACCCCCTGGGAATTTGCCCCATGGCTATCGGCAGTCTCTGTCTGTTTTGCTGGCAGACAGCACAGTTCTTACTGGCATTTTGTGCCTCAGAAGGCACAAGGGGAACATTTCTAGATTGAGCCCATTTCTGCTCTGCTGCAGCACTCCCAGATCCACTCATTGCGTGCACCCGGGTGGCCACGTTAAGCCAGCACACAAGGCTGTCTGCTTGTCAGTTCCAGTTACCATCCAAACCTGGCAGCAGGGAGATTCTCTGATGGGCGTTGACATGTCCTACTTAATGCACTCGCACATTCCCATAGCTGTTTCCACAGGCCGTGCTGCATATGGGCATCCCCTCACTAGGCCAGTTTCCTCTGCCTTCCTGCTTGACTGTATGGCCAGGCCACTGGCCACTGCACACGACGTAGGGGCACTTCTTCCATCATTGCTGGGGAAACAGTATGCAGTTCAGCTCACTGAGATGGTTTGTTTTTACCTTCTTCAGTCAGTGGCATCCTTCCAAACAGGATGTTTGTTCTCCTTGGAACTGTCATGTACAAACCCAGCAGCTCTTTGTTGGTCATTGGAGAGTGTTTATAGAGCACTGTCCCAGTGTGGATAGGATCCTTCTGCTGCTCACACGGTTGCAGAGTCAGTCTTAGGGGAAAAGAGGCTTGTGAGCATCTCCGCCTTGCATTTCCTAGATAGCATGATCCCATATAAACCATTTAAATTCTCTGGCCCGGGGTCCCAGTGTATTTTGTCATTTTATAATTTTCTAATACCAGTCAGATACAAGGTCCATCCCTGTACTACAATCAGGTAAAAAAGATGCAACCACTTCACATAAAGCCGCTTGAAATGTGTCAGTTCTACAGACTTTTGCCTTAATTTCATCGACCCTTACACACTCCTAGCCTCCATTAGGACTTTATTAGTAGGCTTTTGTTTTATAATACTAGGTAGGGGAAGTGCTCCCCAGCCAGACATAAATATCCATTATCATAAAACATTCAGGTAATGGAGACACAACTTCTTTACATAAAGCTTGTTTAAACCTTCCAACTTTCACAATCCGTCAACTCTTACACCTTTATGTTGTCTCAGTGTAATCGTAGCCCTGTTAGAGCTTCACCAATGGGTTTTGGGACCACAGAGCCTGGGGCTCTTATATCAGAAGTCCCAGGAACTTCCCTTCTCTGCCCCCCTACACCATTTTACCCACTTTTGTACAAAAGGCTTTGGGTCAGAGTGGGGAGTGGGGCGCTGGTGTTTGAGCCCGGGGACCTTGGCCCTTTTGCCAGTGTTTATCTTGATTAATCTGCCTATTGCTCCAGGCAATTTTGGATCAGATTTCCCATTGTAATCTTCGCCTTCTGACTTTTTTTTTTTTTTTAAAGAGACAGGGTCTAGCTGTGTTGCCCAGGCTTGTGTCTAAATCCTAGCCTCAAATGATCCTCCTGGTCTCCCAAAGTGCTGGATTACAGGCATGAGCCACCGTGACCAGCTGCTTCCTGCCTTTTTAAATTTCTCCAGACTGGGGTAAATATAGCAAACATGTTTGGTGCCCTTTAATGTTGTGGGGCCAGTCAGGGCTTCGTTTGGTCTACTGTTTGATAGTGCTGTATTAAGACCTTTGTTTTAACACCATCAATGTCCATTTTATCTTATTCCATTTCTTAATAACCAGCTAAACATTTCCAGCCTGCTGCACAAGTCTCGTAACGTACCCCTTTCTTTTTTTTCTTTGTCTAACTCTTATTGACATTATTTCTGGCTTTGTTTGTTTTTTTGTTTGTTTGTTTTGAGACAGAGTCTCACTCTGTTGCCTGGGCTGGAGTGCCGTGGTGTGGTGTCGGCCTAGCTCACAGCAATCCCAAACTCCAGCAATCCTTCTGCCTCAGCCTCCCGAGTAGCTGGGACTACAGGCATGGGTCTCGCTCTTGCTCAAGCTGGTCTCTAACTCCCGAGCGTGAGCCACCGTGCCCGGCCTTATTCACGTTATTTCTTCATAACTGTTTAAAAGTTTCCACTTTGTCAGGAAGAGTCCTTTGACTCTTCCTTCCCTCTGCCTTTCCCTCGGGTTAATTAACCTGTGTTTCTATTAGTGTCTGTAAGACCCATGAGGGGAAGCTGAGATTGCAGATTCGATAAAGCTTTTCGACTGTTCGCCGCAGTAAGGACACACGGGCTGCCCATACAAAAGGGGCCCCCTTAACCACAGCGTTTGTCGTGCCTGGGCAATGGGCACACTCCACGGGTGAATATCCTGGTCTTCATAGAGCCAGTCCCACATGCCTGGCACATGATGCCTATCAGCGGCTTCACTGTGGAGTTCCCACATGGCATTTACAGGGGGAGAGGGACAGTCCTCCTCCTCAGGTTAAACAAACCTTCCAGTGGCTCTTATCCAGTCCACCAGGTTGGCTGTTCCCTGGGGAATAACCTCCTGTGTCTGGATCACTTGCAGCCGTCTGTGACTGTCCCCAGTAATCTGTGGGACCTGCATCGTCCACAACACGCTCTTCCCAGCTGCAGCTTTTCAAACCAAAGACCCCTGCATTTGCTACGCTCACGATACATTTTCGTAAAGATTCCTCAAGAAGCTAATGATACCAGTCTGTGAAATCGAGCTATTTCATCACAGTATCAGTAGTTTCTTGGTTTTGTCCTCTTGCTGCCTTCTTGGTGACCAGAGGCCGTAAGGGTGTTGTCTACTGGCTCTGCAGTTGAGGCTGGTGGAGGAAGCTCAGACCGACTGAAAGCTGAGCTTGGTCAAGTTGTCTAGGTCTGACTCAGTGCTCTCTTTTACTTTCATTTTAGCTATTTCAGAAAACAGTAACCAAGGGATTATATATTTTGCTCTTGTCTTATTAGTTTCCATTTCCTTATGCATCCAGTGAACAAACTCCCCAGGAGTTCGATGCATCTCTGAATTCCAGCTGGTAACTAAATTGATAAGTTTTACCTTTAGGAACTGATTGCGGCACAGCTGCGGCTCCAAACCGGGAGTGACCACGTGACCACCCAGGAATCAGAGGGTCCTAATCCCCTATTCTTTTAAACTTTTTCTTCTGAAACCACATGTTTCCCCGAGCCAGGGCCATTCTAGCAAACCCCAATTCTGATACCAATTCTAAAGGGAAAAAAATTGTTTTTTCTCTCCACTCACTCAACACAAAACATTTCTGTGACCAGATGTATGGTGATTTTTCCCCACACACCAACTAGGTGCAGGCATACCTAGGAGATACTGTGGGTTCCATTCCAGACCATTGCAATTAAGCAAATATGGCAATAAAGTGAGTCACCTGGATTTTTTTGGCTTCCCAGTGCATATAAAAGTTATATTTACACTATACTGTGGTCCATGCAGTGCGCAATAGCATTATGTCTAAAAAACCAATGTACATATATTAATTGAAAACAATGCTTTATTGCTAAAAAGTATTTATGATTATCTGAGCCTTCAGTGAGTTGTAATCTTTTTGCTGGTGGAGGATATTGCCTTGAGATTTATTGATGGCTGCTGAATTAGCTGCTGAAAGTTGGGGTATCTGTTGCAATTCTTTTTTTTTTTTTTTTTGAGACAGAGTCTCACTCTGTTGCCCGGGCTACAGTGCTGTGGCATCAGCCTAGCTCACAGCAACCTCAAACTCCTGGGCTCAAGCAATCCTCCTGCCTCAGCCTCCTGAGTAGCTGGGACTACAGGCATGTGCCACCATGGCCAGCTAATGCCCAGCTAATTTTTTCAGTTGTCTGGCTAATTTCTTTCTACCTTTTTTTTTTTTTTTTTTTTTTTTTTTTTTTTTTTTAGTAGAGACGGGGTCTCACTCTTGCTCAGGCTGGTCTTGAATTCCTGAGCTCAAACGATCCTCCCACCTCAGCCTCCCAGAATGCTAAGATTACAGGCATGAGCCACTGCGCCTGTGTGACAATTCTTAAAATAAAACAACACTGAAGTTTGCCACATTGATTGACTCTTCCTTTTACGAAAGATTTCTCTGTAGCATGCAATGCTGTTTGGTAGCACTTTACCCACAGTAGAACTTTCAAAATTAGAGTCAATACTCTCAAACCCTGCCACTGCTTTATCCACTAAGTTTATGTAATATTCTAAATCCTTTGTTTTCATTTCAGTGATGTTCACAGCATCGTTACCAGGTGTAGATTCCATATCAAGAAACCACTTTTTTTGCTTATCTACAATAAGCAACTCCTCATTTGTTCATATTTTATCATGAGATTGCAGCAATTCAGTCACATCTTCAGGCTCCACTTCTAATTCTGGTTCTCTTGCTGTTTCTACCACATCTAACTACTTCCTCCACTGAAGTCTTGAAGCCTCAAAGTCATCCATAAGGGTTGAAATCAACTTCTTCCAAACTTATGTTTTTGTTTTTTATTTCAGAATATTATGGGGGTACAAACGTTTTGATTATATATAATGCCTTTGCCTCCCCCAAGCCAGGGCTACAAGCGTGCCTTTCTCCCATACAGTGTGCTCTGCATCCATTATTTGAGTTTACTCCCATCCACAGTGAACTACCGGTACCCAGTGAACTACCATGTGAGCACCTTAGTGTTGATCAGTTAGTACCAATTTGATGGTGAGTAAATGTGGTGCTTGTTTTTCCTTTCTTGTGATACCTCACTTCAAAGGATGGGCTCAAACTCTATCCAGGATAATATAAGAGGTGCTAGTTCGTCATTGTTTTTGTAGTTGAGTAGTATTCTATGGTATACCACATTTTATTAATCCACCCATGTATTGATGGGCGCTTGAGTTTTTTCCACATCTTTGCAATTGTGAATTGTGCTGCCATAAACACTCAGTGCATCCCAAGTCACAGTGGTGTATGCAGAAAAAGTAAAAAAAAGAAAAATTATGGCGACTTCCGGGGTCCCTGCTCTTGGGGCCCCAGAACCTCGTCCATTAAAAAAAAAAAAAAAAAAAGAAAAATTAATTAATTTAATAATTTATATAAAAAACACTCAAGTGCAGATATCTTTATCATAGAATGTCCTTTTTTGTTCTGGGTAGATGCCTAGTAGTGGGATTGGTGGATCAAATGATACTTCTATTTTTAGCTCTTTGAGATATCTGCAAATTACTTTCCATAGAGGTTGTACTAATTTGCAGTCCCACCAGCAGTGTAAGAGTGTTCCAATCTCTCCACATTCATGTCAGCATTTGTTGTTTTGGGACTTTTTGGTAAAGGCCAGTCTTGCTGGAGTTAGGTGATATCTCATTGTGGTTTTGATTTGCATTTCCCTAATGATTAGAGATGTTGAACACTTTTTTTTTTATGTTTGCTGGCCATTATTCTGTCTTCTTTTGAAAAGTTTCTGTTCATGTCTTTTGCCCACTTATTCAAACTTATGTTAATATTGATAGTTTGACCCCCTCTCATGCATCATGCATGTTCTTAGTGGCATCTAGAGTGGTGAATCCTTTCCAGAAGGTTTTCAATTTACTTTTCCCAATCCATCAGAGGAATCACCATCTATGGCAGCTATAGCCTTACAAAATGTATTTCTTAAATAATAAGACTTGACATCCAACTTACGCTATGATTCATGAACTTTAGAATGGATGTTGTGTTAGCAGGCATGAAAACAACATTAATCTTGAATATCTCCATCAGAACTCTTAAGTGACCATGTGCATTGTCAATGAGCAGTAAGATTTTGGAAGGAATCTTTTTTCCTGAGCAGTATAGGTCTCAACAGTGGGCTTAAAATATTCAGTAAACCATGCTGTAAACAGATGTGCTGTCATCTAGGCTTTGTTGTAACCTTTATAGAGCACAGGCAGTGTAGATTTAGCTTAATTATTAAAGGCCCCAGGATTTTCAGAATGGTAAATGAGCATTGGCTTCAACTTAAAGTCATGAGGTGCATTAACCCCTAACAAGAGAGTTAGCTTGTCCTTTGAAGCCGGGCATTGACTTCTCCTCTCTAGCTGTGGAAATCCTAGATGGCATCATCTTCCAATAGAAGGGTTTTTTTTTTTTTTTTTTTTTGTCTACATTGAAAATTTTTTGGCCCCTTTTGTTACGACAGGGTGTCTGTTCTTAATCTGGTGAATATATCTTGATCTTGCTCTGTAAACCTATCTTGTCCTTCCTCAATAGACTTCCTTTCATGCCTAAAAAAAAAAAAAAAGAAAGAAAATTTGTCGTTTAGTGTAGCCACCATCATCAATTATCTTAGCTAAATCTTCTAGATAACTTGCTGCAGCTTCTGTGTTAGCACTTGCAGCTCCACCTTACACCTTTTTATGATGAAGATGGCTTCTTTCCTTAAACCTCATGAACCAACTTCTGGTGGCTTCAAACATTTCTTGTGAAGCTCCTCACCTCTCTCAGCCTTCATAAAATTGAGCAGAGTTAGGGTCTTATAGAGAGGGAGAGAGATGAGGGACTAGCCGGTTGGTGGAGCAGTCAGAATACACACAGCATCAAGTCCACTGTCTTGTACAGCCACCATTCGTGGTGCCCCAAAACAATCACAATAGTAACATCAAAGATCAATGATCACAGATCACCATAACAGATATAATAATAATGAAAAAGTTTGACGTATTATGAGAGATATGCGACACAAAGCATGACAGAGACATGCTGTTGGAAAAATGGTGCCAATGAACTTGGCTCAACACAGGTTTGCCACAGACTTTTAATTTGAAAAAAAAAAATGCCATATCTCTGAAGCACGGCAAAGTGGATTGCAATAAAATGAAGTATGCCTGTATCCTGTACTTCAATTCAATTCTGACACTGCTTACTGGAGATAGTGTCAGATCCCGCAGGTTGAGGGCTTACCTTACCCCGGTAAGACTGTCCTCCCCGCCTCAATTGCCAGTCACAAGTTCTGGCCACCTGTACTTGTGTTGGGCTGACTAGCTACAAACCAGGGTTCCTGACCCTTTTTTTTTTGAGTTCAATTGATTTACTAGGATAGCTCACAGATCTCAGGGAAACAGTTACTTATGTTTCCTGGCTGATTATAAAGGATGTTATAAAGGATACAGATGAACAGCCAGATGAAGAGGGACACAGGGCAAGGTATGAGCGAGTGGGGTGTGGATCTTCCATGCTCTCTCTGGACACGGCTCCTCCTGGAACTCAGTAACCTGGAGAACGCAGCAAACCCCCTTGTCCGGGAGTTTTTGTAGGGTTTGATCCCCAGCCTCTCTCCCCTACCTCCCCTTTCCTGGAGGCTGGTGTGTGGGGCTCTAATCTTCTAATGACTTGGTCTTTCTGGCCCCATCTTGAGGCTCTCCAGAGGCCCCACCCTCAGTCACCTTGATCCTAGGAGCTCATTATTAATAACAGTAACACTCTTATCATTCAGGAAATGCCAAGGGTTTGTGACAGGAACCAGGGGCAAAGACAGAATATATTACATATACCACAGGAAGTCTGTGAAATAAGGAAAAAGGTAAATTTCTAAAGCACTATTTCTAGAGAAGCCCTCAGGGTAAGGTATTTCTCCAAAGCAGGGGGAAGGGCCCTATGAGGTGTTTATGCCTCTTAGCCTTGTTGCCACGTGCTTTTGCCCCCAAGCATGTCAGTTCCTGCCAGGCTGACCCCTCAGAGCAGTCTGCCCTGAGCATTTGCTTTCCGGCTGGGTCATTACACTCTGAAGCCCTTTCTGACCTTTTCGTTGATTCAGGGTTGGATGGAATGGCAGCAATAAAGGTTACTCTGAACAGGGCGGAGCTTCTCCAAGGAACAGTTTGCCCTGAGCTTGGGTGATAGCCTGTGTTTCTCCACCTGTGTCTACAATGAACCACATCTTCCTCATACGTGAAAATCTCATTTAAAAAAAAAAAAAAGACCCTAGGAAAGAGGATTGCACGCTATCTCTTGGTTACTCAACAGCCATGCTATTGAGAAAGCTCTACCTAAGATCTAACTGAGATCCCCCATGCTACTATTCAAACTCGTTTTCTCTTATTTTGTCCTCGGTGAAGATGGATGAATAACTAGTGGGTCATCGTCTTTGAGACTGTTTCTTTAGACTGCAGGGGTCCTCAAACTACGGCCCATGGGCCACATGTGGCCCGCCGAGGACATTTATCCAGCCAGATGGGTGTTTTTGCCGCCGCTGCCTGTCCTGCTTAGCAGCAGACTCTTCCCGGGCCCACAGTGCACATGTGTGGAATGTGCGGCCACACTCTCCAACGGTCTGAGGGACAGTGAACTGGCCCCCTGTTTAAAAAGTTTGAGGACCCCTGCTTCAGAGACTCACTGTTGGTCACTTGGCCTGTTGCTTCCAGGTTCTGAGGAAAGGCCTGGCTTTGTACTAGCGATTATTGGGACCTCACTGGCTCTCCAGTGGGGCCTGTGGAACCCCTGCGGACTTCTTGGAGGAACTTTCAGCCATCGTCAGCCATGTCAAGTGGAGGTGAGCGGAGTAGAAAGCGGCCCGCCCATTCAGAAAGTTCTTAGGAACTCTGAACGTTCCCCTCTCTCTCTGAAGTGCCTTTTCCATGCTTGGATTGCTTCCCAACATGCCTTTTGTTTCACTGTCAGAGAAATTCAGCTGAAAAGGTAGATAACTCAGGAGAGGTAATTCTCACGGTTCGACACACATTTATCAGGCACTTACTGGGACTGTGTGCCTGGGAGACAGAGCTGGGGACAGGTGGCCCGTCCGTTGAGGAACTCACAGCTGAGTATGGGAGAGCAACATGTAGACGACAGTTTCAGTGGAATATGGCATTCAGACTACAGTGTGAAAAAAATAGGTCTGAGGAAAGAATCCGCAGGGCGGGAGCAGAGAGGAGGGGCCCAGGGCCTTGATTTTACCACCAGTTCACCTTTCTTCCCTCGCCCCCAGCCTCCACCTGCCAGCACCTGCCTCTGCGTCTCTCAGAGAGTCCAGTCTTCATGGTGGACAGGATTTGTGAGATCATTTCAACTCCGGGGACACTGAGAAGTCTGAGGCCATGAAGCTGGTCAATGGCAGAGACAGATCTAGAATACAGGTCTCCAGCAGCCCGACTAAGTGTTCAGTCCACTCTGTCCCTCGGGAAGCCCATCTTTGCCCAGGGTGCAGCCGTACGTTCAGTCGGTGGCCATGACCCCAGTACACGCAGGCAGGCCTCCTCTGTCTCTGGGGACAGGGTGGTGGTTTTTTTCTAGGACGACTGCGCAGCACCAGTCCTAGAGGGCAGTGGAGGCAGTGTTGGGTGGAGGTTCTGCTTCTGGTTAATTTTCTCGCTCTGTGGTCCTGGCCTCCGAGAGACTGTGCAGTGGAGAGTATATATTTCTGTTTCATCTTGTTAGATAAAATTAAGCACCTGTGTCGGAAGAGTTATGCTAATGTGTTCACTAGTTAATAAAAGTGAAGACATGCTTGGCCATCCATGAGGCTCTGAGTTGGTGCCTCTGGTTATTGTAAGCTGGAACAGTGATTTGCGGCTTCTTTGATTATTTATGAGATGCCACTATTCTTATCTAAGGAGGGATGCTGAAAAACTGCACATAAACCTAGTTTTTATAATTTAAGGGCTGTTCTTGTCTGTTTCCTTGTTGTGGGCCTTCTTGAAGTTCTGACCCCAGGTTCTTCTTATTTCTCCTGTACTCCTTCTTTCCCCCTCCCTCTCCTTCTCTCCCCTCCTGTCTCCTTGTAAATCTAGATACTATCCTTGGTCTCTTTTATCCTCTACCCTGACTTTTTTCCTAAATCTCAGCCCTCATCTCTTTCCTGAGCCTCAGGCTCATACCTCCAAGTGACTAACGGGCATTTTCTTCAAAGCAGCCTGTTTGTTCTTCGAAGCAGCCTGTTTGTCTGTAATTAAACTCATCATCTTTCCCTTCAGACCAGTTCTGTCCACTCTGTTCCTTCCATTTCACAAGGCTTCCCTTGCTGGGAGGAGAACATTCCTCAAGTCCCTCCTGTCATCTCCATCCCTGTTGCCATCGCTCCTAGCTGGTCTCCTTGACTGCACACAGGCCCGGCCTTTAATTCTCCCCTCTGCAGCCTGAGCGGGCTTCATGATCTCACTTCTGCTACCTGCTGCTATTCCATTTCCTGCTGCTCCTTGTCATTTTTGCGTGTAGCCAGTGTGGCCTTTCGGTTTCTTGAACGCGATGCTCTCCTATTCCCAGGTCTTCGGGGACATTGCTCCTTTAGGCAGGGTTCCTTTTGTATAACACTGACCCACTGTGCCACCCTGAGGCCTTCTTCTCCTTTGGCTTAGTTAGCCTTTCCTCTAGGGAATACTTCCTGACTCGGGAAATCTATGTTCCTAAAGCATCCCGCACTGGAGTGTGATTCTGTGCTCACATCAGATTCTTCACTGGATCCTAAGCTGTGAAGGCAGAGTTTATTTTATTCAGTGTTTGTTTTATTCAGTGCTGCTAAGCTCTTTGCATAGAACATAGTAGGAGTTCTGTAAACATGTATTTAGAGGATGAATGAATAATCACACGGTGAAAGCTTGTAAGGAAATTCAGTTTTCATGGAATTCTGTTGTAAATCATTTTGCAAAGCCAGGAGTCCTCCTGAAGCTAAATAAGTACCCCATCATGTGCCATTTAAGATATTCTGGATTATTATATATTTGCTTGTTTGTCTATTCTAAGCCTGTTGGTTTCTTTTCCAGTTTTTTTCTTTGTTTGGTCTGTGTCCCCCACCCATCACTGCAATCCCCAACCCCTGGACCGAGGACCAGTACCGGTCGGAGGCCTGTTCAGAACTGGGCCGCCCTGCAGGAGATAATCGGGTGAGCAAGTGAGCGCTCGCATCACTGCATAAGCTCCGCCTCCTGTCAGATCAGCCGCAGCATTAGATTCTCATAGGAGCAAGAACCCTACTGTAAACTGCACATGTAAGGATCTAGGTTGTGTGCTCCTTATGAGAATCCAATGCCTGATGACCTGAGGTGGAGCTGAGGAGGTGATGCTAGCGCTGGGGAGTGGCTGCAACTACAGATCATCATTAGCAGAGTAGTTTGACTGCACAGAGACAACATAATGCATATGAATCATCCTGGAATCATCCCTCCCATCCCGCCTCATCAACCGCCTGGAGTCCGTGGAAAAACTGTGTTCCGTGAAACAGGTCTCTGGTGCCCAAAATGTTGGGGACCACTGCCCCATCACACGTAAGTGCCCAGAGACTGCTGTTCTTCTGAGGGTAGTCCCTAGTCAGGGGAGCCACACTTAGCATAGGGGGAGAATACTGGCCTTTCCCAAAATGAGGCTCCAGAGAGCAAGAGCACACTGGGAGCAATGTTTTTTCTGGTGGTTGACCCAGGGCTTTGGTATATAGTCTGCAAATAGCAGTTAGGTTTTTCCCTACCAAAGACCCAAGGCAGCTTTGAAGGATGTTTATTTTTGGAGCTGTGGTTGCCATAGTAACACAATACTTTTTCTCGTCTTCTGATTCCAGGTCAGGACAACAGTTGTTCCTTCTGCATGGGAGAAGGATTTTGGAATAGATGCACCCTTTCTTCCATCTTTATTTTTGCCCCTAATTATTCCAACAAATGTTTATTGAACACATGCTATATACGAGGTAATGTTCCTGACACCAGAAACAAAAATAGTTTCTGTCCTAGTGGAGCTTACATTTTAGTGGGGGTAGAGAGAAAGTCAATAAATTATCAATGCAACATTGGCCCCTATTTATTTAAAAGGAAGTGTTTTGGGCACATTACTGAAAGAGAATTAGTTTGTTTTATAAAATTCAGAAATCAGGAGTTGTAAAAGTAGTGTCTTCTACCCTCCTTTGAGGAGAGATGTGGAATGAGGGTAGGAACTGGTGGCTAAGTGGAAGGCTGATACCCTTCCCATTGGTAGTGGGACCTAATTTGATTTGGTGTGGGCATTTCGGAATGCAGATGTATTTGTTGCTCTGACACCATCTAAAACCTCAAGGGATAATGGGATTAAGCTGAGTCTTCCCTCTGCAGCTGTCAGATGCCAAAGCAGTTGTTCTCCTGGTGTTTGTGGGAGTCTCTTGGCCCTACTAGAAGCCAAGAGCCAAAGGGCTGTCAATAGAAATGGCCCTTTATTATTCAGTAGTGACAGCCTTGAAGTCAGCCAGTGAATATCATTTATTGTGCCGCCATAAAGTGTTGGGGCCGTGAACTGGGCTCCCAAGGGGAAAGTGCAGAGGAAAGAGGGGACACCGATAGCTGCAGTTGGGAGCCTCCCGTCAGAGAGGCAGGGGACAGCACCCACATGGACACAAATGAAAACAATGTGGGCAATAGCAATTTGTCATAATCTCTTAGTTTGGGTAGCAATTTATCCTTTTCATAGTGATTTACCAGGTCATGGTCTCTGGGGAGGCAGGGACACAGAGTATAATTATTCTTTGTATCTGCCCCAGCCCTTCCCACGGTGCCTGGTACACACCAAGTCTTCCAGTGTCAAGCTTGTGGCATGAGAACTGATCACCTCATTTGTTCCTGCATCCTATGGGGCAGATATAATGAGTGTGCCCACCTGGCACTTAAGGAAATCGAGACTCTGAAACATGCCCACATCGATACAACTAAGTAATGATAGAAAACCAGATTCAAAAAGAGGTTGTGTCATGTCACTTCTAATTTAGGCCTCTTTCCAGTTGTACAGTACATGTATATATATGACATTATACCAAGGCTTATGTATACGTGCTGTCAATGTGGGTAGTTAAAATCCACGGGAAATGGAACATAGAAACCAAACATTATCACTGGCTGTTTCAGCATATCTCTGCTCTTTGAAAGCAGCAGCTCCTGTGAAAAGCTTTGACTGGATTTTACCTCCCCCTGTTCCCCTTCCCCGTTGGGAGGGACGCATTATGCATTCTGGCTGCCAGAGGAAGGAGAGTCTGAATTCCACCAGCCCCTGTTGCTTGGCTGCTGTGTGCTGGCCGCTGAGCTTTGGCTGGTGTCTGCTCTTGAACGACTTAGTCTAGTTTATTTATTGTACATCCATTCATTTGTTCATCAGCAGATTTTATTGGGCATCTATTAGGCAGTCAATACAAATCCTTACAAATAAATATAAATTTGAAAATGTGACAAGTGCATCTAGGCAGAGGACAGCAGTAACTGTTACGTTTGGTGATCCTGACAATGCACCAGATCTCGTTGTGAAGGATGTCCTCTCTAGTAGAAGACCTTCCTTAGTAAGTGGAGCTGGATGGACGTTTTGTCTCAGGAAAGCAGAAGCCATTTGCTTTCCACATAGGGCCACTTCATTCGTGTCACAGAACAGGCGAAGAGGGTGCTTTGTTGACTGCGGAATTCCAGCCACGGGGGAAGAAGAACCAGGCCTTTTGCTTCTCCTCTTCCTTTCTATGAGATGTAGGATCATCACACTTCACGTTAGTTTCTCCAGCAGAAAATGAACAGGGGAAATAAACGTTCTGTTTTGTGTCTCACAAGCACCATTGAACTAAAGGGTTCAAAATTTAGATATTTTGGGGTCATTTTCTGTGCATTTTTCTGAACTTGTCCCCCTTAGTCATGGAAGATCTAGAGTCCTAGAGCGTCTTCCGACCAGTTAACTACTAGTTTAAGGCTTCTTTGGGTGGCAGGTGTGGAAATGATTCACATTTATGGTCTTTTTTTTTTTTAATTTACATTTGCTTCTTATTTCTTTTTTATTTTTTATTCAATAGTCTATACATTTTCAGACATTTATGGTCTTAATCAGCTCAGTAGTAGCCTTAGAGAGGTAATAAGAAATGGTTGGCTCTGTGCAGATAATTCCAAACCTCTCATCCAGGTTAAGTGGACCAAGTATAGAAGAATATATACATGTACACACATACATCTTTTCAAATAAATATGTGCATGTATTTAATATATAAATATATGTATATATTTAATATACATAATATATGTATTAGACAAGTGCAGGAGAATATACATGTATACACATACATCTTTTCAAATAAATATATGTATGTATTTAATATACATAAATATATGTATGTGTTTAATATACATAAATATATGTATATATTTAATATACATAATATATATTATATACAAGTATATATGTATGTGTGTATATAGCTGTATATTTCTTAGATATTCCCCAGGGCAGACTAGGTGCTTTTGCATCATGGAATAGTGACTCAAACTCTTAGCAGGAGAAATTTTAATTTGCCTATTGAATATGATACTTGTCTTGATGTCAGTAATTGGATTCAAATCCATCCACCTCAGGGAGATTTATAGACTTTATCTGCCTCGTTAGAGGTGAGGACAGGGCAAACCCAACTGGGTCTGAGTGATGGAGGATCTGGAGTCACAGGTGGCTACTGATTGTGAATTTGAGAGGGATTAGGGACCATTGAGAAATGGAAATGTGTTTCCGTTTCTTCCAAGGCTCTTTGTCTTTGCAAAAAAATACTGTCCATAATGGGCCAGGCCCACACTGTTTCTCACCTATCCCTACCTCCAGCAAGGCCACTGTAGATGACTTCCCAGCAGCTACCTGTGACTTCTATGCCAGTAGCAATTTCCAGTCTGCTCCCACGGAGTAAAATTCCAGCCCAGAACAAGTTTTCTGCCCTTTGGCTGCTTTGCATCATCAGGTTCTTCTTATATAAGCAGACCATCAGGATAATACCTACCTTGTAGACTGGTTTGAAGATGAAATAATAAAGACAGGGCTCCTCTCAAATAGCCTGATACACAGTAGGTACTCACTTTCTGATTATTTCCTTTGCCTCCCTCCCCTTTAAATCTAAGAGAAGTAGGTGTTTTCATGTTGGTGTCATTTGAGGCTAAGCTTATCTGATCTGAAGGACAGGCCCTGGGTCTTGCGGTTGTTTGTCATTGTCAGGCACCTTTGCTGAGTCATTTGGGGTTGGCAGACCTAGAAAAGACAGTGGTCCAGAGAGTGGACAGGACTGTGGCATGATCAGCTAAGGCAGGCTGCATTGTCCCTTAGTATTTCCTGGTGTGCTTCGGGAATCTGATCCCCCCTTCTCATGGTTAAGGGAGGGGGCCAGATAGCCAGCCAGGGAGGTGTTACGCATCTCTTTCCTGGTGCTGAATTTCCTGTAACGTGGCTTTATGAATCTTTGGCGACAGCTTAAGCAGTACTGCCATGAGGCTCTGCGGAGGACAGTAAATGAATGGAAGGCAGGACTGTCTTCCAAGTTTGAGATGAGTGACATTCTTTGGTATGGGGTGTAATTATGGGAGAAGGTGCTCTTGGTGCTAGGGAGAAGACGCAGAGTGAGAACTTTTAGAAAGTGTGAGGTTGTAAAAAAGAGCCAAGGTTAAGATTTAAAAGCAGCTTTTGAGAGAGATACATAGGTGAAAATAGGATTAGTTTTATGTGTATCCTGCAGTGCTTGTTTCATCTCTCATGGCAATGATTTCTGGGACTAGGTACCTGTAATTCTTACGTTTTGAAAAACTCCTTAACTTGTTATAACTGAATGATATTTTACGAGCATTTAATCTTATACTAGTTTTGTGATCTGTTTTATGCCCGTCAACATCAACGACAAATATTGTTTGAATATGTAGTATGTGGAAGGTGTGTAAGAGGCTTGTTTAATATTTAAGGAAGTAGGAAAGCAAACATTTAAGTCTATTTTTCTCCCAATACATAGAGATTTAGAATGAGGGGGGAAAACATCTGATTAAACTATTATCTGTGTTTCCATGTGACTAGCTGGAGATTCCTGAGGATAAAATAAAATCAAAACAGATTTCACTAGAATCTTCCTCTGAATTCCCTTCCAAATTAAAAATACACTGGAAACCCTTCTGATGACATGCATTCACATTCAATCAGTCATTCATTCTGTACTTGTTAAGCAAACTACTGCGCCAGCCACTCAGTGCAGGGTAGTTGGCAAAGTCGTGGGCTCTGGACCGATCTGCATGGACTAAGTCCAGGCCCTGCTACTTATTGTTGGTGCGACCTTAACATATTTTTAAGCTTTAGTGAGAGACTCTCCTCTTCACTCCCTCAGTTTTATTGTCTTCATAGCACTTTTTACTTTTGAAATTATCATCTTTCATTTGCTCTTTGTGGATGATCTGTCTCCCGTCTCTGCATCCCTACTGCTCAACCACAGAAGTTGAGGTCCTCAAGAGAAGGGGCCTTGCCTGGTCTTCTTATTACCATGTTTGCGGTGGTTAGACAAGAGCCTGGTACATAGAAAACACTCAGCAGCAGGTGGCACATCCGTTTTGTGGAACGAACAACTGGTATAGCAGCTATCCTGGTTATGAGAAGTGAAACCAAAGGGCCAAGAATAAAAGCTTAAGATACATTTTCTACCCTCTGAGAGTTTACGTTCTTGTACTCCAAAGGCAGCATGGTGTGGGAAAAGATCTGAGAGTCATCAGACTTGAGTTTTATTTTTTGCCTGCAGTATTATTAAGTACCACTGTGACTTTACGTGTGTCTCTCGACTTCTTTGGCCTTTGGTTTCCTGTTCTGAAAAAGAATTAAACGAAGTCATCCTTTAGGTTCCATCCTGCTGTTTAGTGTTGGTCCATGATTTATTAATAAAATTATAGGCTATAATAAATGAAAAACTATTAGAGAATAAGAATAATAAAAGGAAGCGGGGATCAAAAAAGAGGATGCAGGAAGTGAACCAGGAGGCACATTTCTGTGTCACTGTGCCTGTTAATTCCCCTTCTGGGTCTCTAAACCACATGTGTTGTCAGGTTGCTGTCCTCTGCCCACTGTCCTGGCAATGCCACTCCACCCTCCTGGTTCAGTCCCCCATCTTGGGATAGCCAGCAGCTGGCTAGTTTTGTGATCTGTTTTATGCCCATCAGCATCAATCTGCGTGTCTTCCACTCAGCTTTCAAACTGGCTTACAGGAAGATTTCTTAGCTCAGCTTCTTTGCACTTTTAAGGCTAGACGGGGACTTCGTGATCGCTGAGCCCATTCTGTTCATTTTACAGAGAAGCAGACTGAGGTTCAGAATGGTGTCATGACTTGCTCTGTGTTCTGCAGACTTCCTGAGAGCCAGAGCTACACCCAGACTTCTGAGCCCGGCTCCAATGCCGTTGCTTCCCTGTGCTTGTGCTCTATTTCCCGCACACTTTTATTTTTAATAAATGAGTGTCACTTTATGCATGACTTCAGGACGAATGAGCATGTATGCTACATAGAACCCAGCTGAAATTTCCAGAAATATTTTCATTACCCACTTTAGTAGCCCTTCTGTTTTTATTCCAAGGTGTAAGGCTCAGTGAAGATTTGCTGTAGACTTATCCCACTGTCGATTGATGTCGGTGGAAGTAGTTAACTAGTCATCAGCTATTTATTGCTTGCCTAACATTTATTTTGAGCTGTGCTAAGGTGGTGGGGGTACCAAAGAAGATTAAACTGCCCCCAGAGCTAGCGAGTGGAAGGGATGGGTACCCTGAGTTTCTCCCTCACTTCTCCCACCCCCTGCAGTCAGGCACCTCCTAAATCTGTCGCTTCCTGGTTCTCTCCCTCCTCACTCCACTCTCTCTGCTTGAGCCATCATCAGCTCTGCTCTGGTGAGGGGGCTTCCTTACAGGCCTGCCTCTTTGCCCTCGCATGTCATCTAATTAATACATCGCTACCTGTTCAGGATTTTTCAGTGCCTCCTCACCACCTGCAGGATGAAATCTAATCCTGCTTGAGACATGCAAGGCCCTTCACAATGTGGACTTTGCATACTTGTCCCCATTCATCTCTTGCCATTCTCAACCCAGCCTTCACCTTCAGCACCTGCACAGCTCCTCAAGCTTCTAGGCCTTGAAGCTTGAAGCATGTACCGGTCCCTCTTGGAATGTGCTTGTGTTTGGAATGTGTTTGGAATGTGCTTTGCCTAGTAAAATTTTACCCATCTTTTATTTTATTATTTTTGAGATAGAGTCTGGCTTTGTTGCCCAGGCTAGAGTGCCATGGCATCAGCCTAGCTCACAGCAACCTCAAACTCCTGGGCTCAAATGATCCTCCTGCCTCAGCCTCCCGAGTAGCTGGGACTACAGGCATGCACCACCATTAGCCTGGCTAATTTTTTCTATATATTTTTTATTTGTCCAGCTAATTTCTTTCTATTTTTAGTAGAGATGGGATCTTGCTCTTGCTCAGGCTGGTCTCGAACTCCTGACCTTGAGCAGTCCTCCTGCCTCGATCTCCCAGAGTGATAGGATTACAGGTGTGAGCCACCGTGCCTGGCCTTACTCATCTTTTAAATGTTTGCTCAAATGCTTCCTCCTCTGTGAAGCTGTGTCTATTTTCCCATGTGGCCCCAGGTGTTTTTCTCTTGTGTGTGGGCACTATGCTTTGCGTATACACTTCACCCATCCCACCCTCCATGACTCAATTGTCTTATTGTATATAACCTCATCATTCAATGGGGTGTCTCTTTTCTTCACTACAGAGCAAACTCCTTAAGGACTAAATGTATACTTCAGCCTCTTTTTAAATCTTTATTTCCTCACGTAAAGCCTGGTACATAGTAGGCGCTCCATAAATGCTTGTTGAATGAGAGATGTGATTGCATGAAGTACTGTTGAAATTAAGCCTGGGGTGGAATACTTTTTTTCTCCTCAAGAAGGAGGAGTCATTGCAAATGCTGTAGAAATGTCAGAAAGAATTGGAACAGGAAAAATCGCAGTCATTGGTGACCTTTGATAAGAGAACAGTGGGTGTCAGGCAGTAGAGACGGAACTAGACTGCAGGGAGTGAAGTGTATAGAGAGGAAACAGACATAGCTGGAGGAAACCCCCAGTTCCAGAAGTGGGGCCCGAAAGGAAGGCAGAGAAGGTGGTAACTTCAGCACCTGAAGAAAAATGATGAAACCAAAAAATAGTCGGAGCCCATTTTGGGTGGATGTTTGCCCTTTTGAGGCAACTGGGCATCTCAGAAACCAACTTCTCTCATCCAAGTGAGACTCTCTCCCTTAGCTGAACTCAGGAACGGAGCCTGGTCATCGCGATGTCATTCACAACTGTATCAGGGTTCTCCAGAGAGACAGAACCAATAGGATATAGATGCAGATGATGTAGATAGGTAGGTGAGAGGGGATTTATTAGGGGAATTGGCTTGTGTGATTATGGAGGCCGAGAAGGCTCATGACAGACCATCTGCAAGCTAGAGACCCTGGGATGCAGGTGGCATGTCTCCGCCCAAGTCCGAAGGCCTCAGAACCGGGGAAGCCAATGGCGTAACTCTGAGTCCAGAGGCCCGAGAACCTGCAGGGCCACTGGTGTGTAAGTCCTGGAGTCCAAAGGCCAGGGAGCCTGGAGTATTGTCCCCAAGGGCAGGACAGGAAGGAAGTATCCCAGCCCCAGCAGATGGAGGGACACTTTGCCTTCTCTCTGTTTTTGCTCTCCGGGTCCCCAGCAGGCCTGCCCACACTGAGGGTGGATCTTCCCTACCCAATCCATGCAGACTCCCACATTAATCTCCTCTGGAAACACCCTCACAGTCACACCCAAAATAATGCTTTTCCAGGTTCCTAGGAACTCCTTACTCCAGTCAAGTTGACACCTCAAATCAGCGTCCCAATTCCCTTCTCCTGTAAGTTGCCCGAGGAGAAAATGGACGTAAGGAAGAGTTTGAAGCAAATCACTTTTCTGATTTATGGGATGAACATTCTACATGAGGACACGGTGAAAGGCCAGGGTCTTTCCTGCTCACCGTTGCTCCCCAGGGTGAGTAATGAGCAAAACAGGCAGGAGAACGGGAGCGTTCCGAGTGCTGAGAACACGTCTTGCTCACACGTGCAAGCCGTGGATGTGGGGGTGGGGTGCTTTCAGGGTTGAGTCTGCACATGGGCAGTTCCAGGCATGACGGTGATGGAAGTGCACGTTTCTCTGGGACCAGTCCTTTGTGCTCCTGTGATTTCCCTCGAGCTTGGAGTCAGATCTCAGCCAAGTGAGGCATGGGGACAGTCACCTTAATGGTCTTAGCACAGCAGGGTTAACATAGAGTTTTCAGGCAACACACCTGTGGGTTTTTGGCATCTCTGAAATAATTGCCTGCCTGGTCATCCATTTGGAAAAGCATTTATTTCCAATCATATTTATGTTTAAGGGGTTGCTGTAGGGAGCCTGTGTAGCCAGGAAGGACACCACCTCGTAGATGGTTGATAGTTATAATAATCAGCCTTCGGAATTAGGGCAGACTGGGGTATTTGGGTACAGAAAATGGGACTTTTTTTTTTAAGAGACAAGGTCTCGCTCTGTTGCCCAGGCAGTAGTACAATAGCACAATCACAGCTCACTATAGCCTCAAACTCGTGGGCTCAAGTTATCCTCCTACCTCAGCCTCCTGAGTAGGATTATAGATGTGAGCCCAACTTATATTTTCAATATGAAGAAATAGAGGCGGAAAGAATAAAGTTTGAATTTAAAAAAAGAAGAATATAATTTTCCTCAAATGCTGACTTTTAAATGAGATAGTAGGTGAAAATTGCATATAGTAGGTACTTAATACATGTTAGATTCCCTTTTTCCTGGGATATGAACTTCTGGTTATTCATAATTATCTTTTTTTTTTTTTTTTTTTTTGAGACAGAGTCTCACTCTGCTGCCCGGGCTAGAGTGCCCTGGCATCAGCCTAGCTCACAGCAACCTCAAACTCCTGGGCTCAAGCAATCCTTCTGCGTCAGCCTCCCAAGTAGCTGGGACTATTTTTGATAGAGATGGGGGTCTCGCTCTTGCTCAGGCTGGTCTCGAATTCCTGAGCTCAAATGATCCGCTCCATCCACCCACCTTGGGCTCCCAGAGTGCTAGGATTACAAGTGTGAACTACTGCACCTGGCCTCATAATTATCTTTAAACTTTAGGTCCTATTCCTAAGCACACACTAAGATTTTGGAGGGCAGGGCTGGATCTTAAGCTCCTTTGTGCCTGTTACCTTCTAGCAAGTGCCTGGCCCACCCAAAGCTTGCCTCTCATCTTTTCTCTGTGCTGCCATTCAAAAGGTGTTTTCTGAATGTGTTTTGAATGAATGAATTATTCACTGTGTGGGTCATCAAAATCCTTTTTATATCCTTGTCCATTTGGGTGTATCTCAGAACTGAACTGGAAGAGGATAATTGGATACAGGGCATGAAGGTGATTGGGTGTGTGTACGTGTGTGAGATTAAAATTCTCAAACCAAAAATAAATGATTCATGGGTTAGGCAACTTCTGTTTTCTTTTGTTCAGTATTCTGAATGATCCAGTACCTGTTGTCTGCATGCTAATGAAAGTGACCATGCGTGGTGTATATATACCTTATCCTAAAGTGATTTTCGTGTGCGGAAAATGGTATTGTGGAGACAGATCAGGCTGTTACACCTAGACATCCTGACTCCATGTCCAGGAGTGTCCATGTCCATGCTGTGATTTCTTCCCAGGCCCCCGAAGGCCCTCTGTGAGTTGGTAAATGACCAGAGTTCTTGGTTAGGACTCTTTTTATTCCTTCCAATCGGAAAAAACAAGATAATAGCCTTACCATAAACCAGTTTTTCCTGGGGCTAAGGGCAAATGAAGTTGGATGGGGGTGGGGGTGGTATTGGGAGGCTGAAAAGGTTCTTTCTGGAAAACAGCACAGCTTGCAGTCTGTTTGTCCTTGAGCTCCAGCCATGGTCACTGGAGCAATTTATCTGTGGTAGGGTTTCTGTGCGAACACCTCCCCCCATGTTTCCTTTGTCCTTTAGGACCCAAGAATCTGTCCATCTTTCCAGGTGTATCGGCTTGTCCTTTTCCTGGGTGCCTTTCTCCTTGGCGCTCTAGGAAGAACCCAGGTTCTCTGTATCTTCCCCACCTTTGACCTTTCAGAACTCACATATTTTCAATTTTTAAGAGGTTTGACTTCTGTTAACTGGAGGGAAACAAGTGATAACACAATTAATTAGCAGTTGGGAAGCCACCGTCATAAAAATCTTGAAAACACATTTGTTCTTAGTTGAGTTTGGTCTTCCATCAGATGTAAGCGGACCTTTTGCTTGGGCTTCATCTAAAATGTTCCTGTAGGAGTTTAGTAGTTGTTTCTAAGGAATCGACTGCCTCAGTCCTTAGGGACGACTCCTAAATCAAGCTTCTTCGACTTCAGTTGAGTTGGCATCACCACCAGGACCATTTCCTAAATTTCATGACACCAGCATTCCTGTGCTGCAGCTGGCCTCGCCCTTGTGAGTCCTGCCCTTGAGCCAATGCGGGAGGGTGCTGGCCTCGCTAGTTCCCAAGACTCCCCCTGGGACTGCAGGCCAACCCGCACTGGCCTCCTAGGAGTGTCTCCAGGCCTGGCTCCAGCTCTGGGAAGTCCTGTCCTGTCCCCTGGCACACTGCTCTGTCTTAGATGGGTGGACTATTTTTTTTTTTTTTTCACTAGTTGGTTGTCATTAAGACAGTTCTACTCTTAGGTGTAAGGTTGTTTTCTTTTGATATGGCAAAAAGCTTGTTTATGTCTATGGTTTCTCCTATAGCCCTGTGACCTCAGTGGCAGATGCTATCATCTTACAAACTGTCTCCAACTGGTCCGGGTAGACTCTTGTCACTTCTAGTTTCAAGGTTTTTGCTGCATTGGACTTTCCAGATGTTCTTGCTTTCTAGCTGAGGGCTGGCTCCTGCAGAGCGGGACAAGGGACACGGGACACCTGCAGCACACCGAACACTGAAGCTCCGCCCAGCCCTCCCAGCTCTCATCATTCCTGCCACCCGCCCCTCCCAGCTCCAGGCCAATGCTGCGGTCCAACACGATAAAAAGTGCTCAAGAGGAAAGAATAAACAGCACAGGGACAGAAAATTCCTCATTTCTTAGCTTACCAACATGTTGCTCTTAAACACGTTGAGTATCTCCTTGAAGCCTTATTTCCGTCATCTTTAAAGTGGGGATCCAAAAGAATATATATATTTCTTATGTACCTTACGAGGCTGAAAAGATTGGATGGAGGAATATACATGAAAACACTTTGCAGACTGGGAAGAACTGTTCAAATGTGAAGGTTTATTCTTAGTATTAAATACAACATATTAGTATGCCATATATTGAATGCATTGAAAAAAGCAGCCAGTGTTTGCACTTAATGGAGGTATTCTTTGATGTGGCTGATAGGTTCTCTCCAAGGCACAGACAAAGCTACCATTATCCCTGGTAGTAACTGCTCAGGTTTGGATTTGTCGTTAGCTCTGTGGCTCCAAGGGAGCAGAGCTCTGGGTCAGCAGGGGACAAAGTCAAGGAATTAATCTTCGAATGTACCTGAGGGAAGAGACAGCTAGGCTTCTGTGTGGTGCGGGGCTCAGTTGGCCAGGGTGGAAGATGTGGATCATGCAGAAGAGACATTTAAAGCAGAAAGGACAGCGTGAACCAAGTTTGGAGGAATGAATGTGCATGGCGTATTGGGGAGCACAAGTTGTTCAGTGTAATTAGTGGAAGGGGCTCAGGTGGAACTTTCTGCTGGGGACGTTGGTTTTATGTTGTAAGGCAGAGTACTGTATTGGACTGTATTCCGTGACATTATAGGAAGACTTCAAGGGATTTTAAATTGGGAAGAGACTTGTTTAGAACTGGTTTAGAAGATGACAGGTGGGGGTCTGGGCACATTAGTGTGCTGGGGCTGGCTTGCATTGGGCTTGTAAAAGCCAAGTGTGGGCCGGGCACAGTGGCTCACGCCTGTATTCCTAGTACTCTGGGAGGCCGAGGCAGGCGGATGGCTTGAGGTCAGGAGTTCGAAACCAAGCCTGAGCAAGAGCGAGATGCCGTCTCTACTGTAAATAGAAATAAATTAATTGGTCAACTAATATATATAGAAAAAATTAGCCAGGCATGGTGGTTGCATGCCTGTAGTACCAGCTACTCTGGAGGCTGAGGCAGCAGGATTGCTTGAGCCCAGGAGTTTGAGGTTGCTGTGAGCTAGGCTGACGCCACGGCACTCACTCTAGCCTGGGCTACAAAGCGAGACTCTATCTCAAAAAAAAAAAACAAACAAAAAAAAACCAAGTGTGCACATCACTTCCCAATGCCCATTTCAGTGATAGCAGAAATGGTAGGAGTGTTTACACCACAGAAATTGGCAAAAAATAAAAATAAGTCACTCCACCCCAATCTGGTTGTTAAATATTTATCAGTACAGTTAAAAGGCCATTTCAGTGGTTTGCAAGCCTGAGAGGCTTGTTAAAAATCCTTCAGGCTCCACCCCAGACCCCTGAGTCAAAACCCAGAATGAGGCCGGGCGCGGTGGCTCACGCCTGTAATCCTAGCTCTCTGGGAGGCCGAGGCGGGTGGATCGTTTGAGCTCAGGAGTTCGAGACCAGCCTGAGCCAAGAGCGAGACCCCCTCTTTACTAAAAAAAAAAAAAAAAAAAGTTAATTGGCCAACTGAAAATAGAAAGAAAAATAAAGAAATTTAAAAAAAAATTAAAAAAAATTAAAAAAAAAGACAACCAGAATGAGCTGCTAGGAGTTAGGAGCTTATTTTTTTTTTAAAGTTTCCAGGTGATTGTTATGCAGCCAGTGTGGTGCTGATCTTTGGACCCGGGAGGGACATTAGGGGTAGAGAGGAGAGGATGGTTATAAAAGATGTTTCAGAGGTAGGAGCAGTGTAACTCCTGCTGTGACAGATTGGAGGTAGGGAGTGGAGGAGAGGGAACTGCTGAAACTGTTTCCGCTTTTCCTTGTTTGGACAGCTAAGTGGATGGATGGTGTCGCAGGTGACTGAGCTAAGGAAGGCAGATAGGAGTTGGTTAGGAGAAGTGAGGGTGGGGGAGGGGTAGTTTTGTTCACCCTGTGTTATGAAGAGCTTAGGGAGAAAGGGTTTTTGTTGGTGATATCCTGTAAACAGCTGGACAGAAGGGGCTGGTGCTTGGTGGAATAGTCAGAGCTGGAGATACAGGTTTGGGGGTGAACGTGTGGGCTCTTGGTGGAGGCATGGATTTAGATGAGATAGTTGGAGGAGAGTGTGTAGTATGAGAAGAGAAAGAGACTATGGACAGAACTCTTGGAACAACTTTTCAGAGAGGTTGGTAGGGGGAAGAGAAGCCAAAAGGGGACCAGACAAAGAGCGGTTTGTATATTGATCACCTAAGTCCATGGCTCCTGAGAGGAGGGGTTCCTTTGGGTGTTTTTGACATTTCCAGAAGCCTAACAGAAACTGCACGTGCATTTTTCTGTAACAAGACAACCTAACATGTTCAATTTGCTTGGCTTGAATTCTATCAGCCCACTGTGGGGAGGTACATCGTTGGATGCTGACCTGAAGTTCTGAATGGTAGTTATGTGTCTTGGATCAGAAGTGTGCACGCGTGCACGCACACACACGCACACACACGCACACACACGCACATGCACACACACGCACATCTATTAGGAGACAGATAATGTTTAGTCTGTAGTATCTTCCAAAACATGAGAGAGCTGGAGTACAGTTTGAGGGGAGGAATTTGGGACGTTGTAGGGAACAGAGGCGTAGGTTCTGTGCGTACCTGGCCCATCATTTTGAGAAGTTTAGATGAAGGGACCAGGATCCAACTGATTGTCCCAAGTAAAGTTTGGGGATTATCTGCATAACATGGCTCTGGCTTGCCTTGGGCTTGACAACTTTCTGCAGCTCTTTAGCACCTGGAAGCAAGAAATTCCTACAGGCCAGAGGGGATGGGGATGGTGGGGGAGGGGAGAGGGAGGGAGGAGGGGTGCGTGTGTGGCTGGTGCAGGGAGGCTGCTGGCCTTTGAGACTCCACTGCACAGGGTCTTGACCAATCCTCACAGACCTCAAGTTCTGGGAAGCAACTCAGTCAACCACTTCCTGAGTAAAGGTTTACTGCTAAATGACGTGGTTAGTTTGTATTGACCCTCTGAAGAACACCTAAGATTCCACTACGAAGCTAAGTAGTGATTGAGGCCAAGGAAGCCAATAGGATGCAGCAAACTAGAAAAGAGCTGCGTGCTCAGCAATGGAAGCTGACACCAGTTCCCCTTGGCCCTGTTTTTGGGTCCCATGTGAAGAACATAATGGGGTAAGTATAATTATTTTAATATGTGTGGTGAGAGGCCTGCCATTTTAGTGTGGGTGAGGGATCCATTCCCCTTAGTGAAAAATATCTTAGAACAAGACATTAAAAAGAATATATTTTTTTTCTTACTCAGAGCTTGATTATTTGTACTCGTGAGAGCCAAGGATTGGCATGAAAATTTAGAATCCATAGTCAATTCAGAAAGAAAGGAAGGAAGGGAGGGAGGGAAGGGAGGGAGGGAGGGAGGGAGGGAGGGAAGGGAAGGAAGGAAGGAAGGAAGGAAGGAAGGAAGGAAGGAAGGAAGGAAGGAAGGAAGGAAGGAAGGAAGGAAGGAAAGGAAGGAAGGAAGGAGAGGGAAGGAAGGAGAGGGAGGGAGGGAAAGAAGGAAGGAAGGAAGGAAGGAAGGAAGGAAGGAAGGAAGGAAGGAAGGAAGGAAGGAAGGAGGGAAAGAAGGAAGGAAGGAAGGAAGTTAGGAAGGAAGGAAGGAAGGAGGGAGGGAGGAAGTTAGGAAGTTAGGAAGGAAGGAAGGAAGGAAGGAAGGAGGGAAAGAAGGAAGGAAGGAAGAAAGGAAGGAGGGAGGGAGGAAGGAAGGAGGGAGGGAAGGAAGGAAGGAAGGAAGGAAGGAAGGAAGGAGGGAGGGAGGGAGGGAGGGAGGGAGGGAGGGAGGGAGGGAGGGAGGGAGGGAGGGAAGGAAGGAAGGAAGGAAGGAAGGAAGGAAGGAAGGAAGGAAGGAAGGAAGGAAGGAAGGAAGGAATTGTAGTGTTGGGTTTCAACATTTTTTCCTACTCTCCTTTACCCGTAATGTCTAATTGGAGAGCCACATTCTCTGCTGCTCACCTTCTGATGGAGGCGCTGTCAAACATGAGACGCAGCTTCCTCACTCACGTCGGATAACTGAGAGTCGGACGACAGGTTTGGCGCAGGGGTAGGGCAGAGGAGGGCTGGCATTGGGAGGATACTGGTGGGTTTTGTTACAGTGGCTTCTTTATTTGGCAGGTCCACATGCACCTATTTCAAGTTGGTATCTCCAGAGCCTGCCACCAATGCCTGAAGCAGTCGGTGGAAACATGGAAGAATGAATGACACGTCAGGAATGCACACTGAATGTGGGCTCCTTGAGGTCACAGACTGTGCCCTACACATCCAGTAGGGCCTGGCAGGGTATTTTTCAACACAGGTGTTTGGAAGGTGGTGGTGGACAAGGAGGGATTGTGCAGTCTGTGCTGACTTGCTGGTACTCAGCAACATGCCTTTCTGGGCTGGCCAGAGAGCTCTCAGTGGACACGAAGACCTTTACAAGTACAGCAAGAGAGGACAGGACTAGATATTTTTGCATTCATTTATCAGGCGTGAATCGTGCACCTAATATGTGCTAGGCACAGTGCTAGGCACTGGGGCTTGAAAAAAATGTCAAAAGAGGATCTTTAGTTTCCAATGATTTATAATGTAGTAAAAGGTATAAGGAAGTGAATCTTTAATTACTGTATCCTGAGGAGTATCATGCCACTGTTACGGTAGAGAGTAGTGCAGGGTGACATAGGACCGTAGCACAGGTGGGAGCCATCAGTGGATATTCCCTGAGAGGGTGCTACTTTTGAAGGATAATAATAGCTATAATACTGAGTGTCTGCTCAGTGCCGGATACCTTTCTAAGTACTTTGTGGCTGTTAATTTATTTAATTCTCACGACACTCCAATAACATAGATACTGTTATCACCCCCATGTTACAGAGGTTGGAATTGAGCTGCGGAGGTGGAAGAGTGAAGATTTGAATGCAGGCAGGCTAGAGCCAGCGCCCTCGTGCTCAATCCCTAAACCCTATTGCTTCCTCTGTGGGAATCAGTGGGACAATGAAGAGAGTAGAGAAAAGGCCATGCCATGCGGGCCAGGAGAGGGGCGGATTCAAAGGTGGGGGCAAGCCCTGTGGCTGCAGTGGAGAAGGAGAGGGAGGGGTGAGCTGGGGAGTGAGGCAGCAGTCTAAGTAGGAGGCTGTTACTGCCGAGACAAGGAGTTTGCCGTGGAATGATAGGCAACCTGAAGGATTTTAAACCAGAAGGAGACATGATCAAGTCTGTGTTTCGGTAAGATCATTGCTTCAGTGTCAGGACTGTAGTCGGGCCAGATTGGTAGCAGGAAGAGCAGTGAAGAGCCTGTTTAAGTCACCCGGGCAAGGGGTGATGAGAGCTTGGTGTGAGACAGCGGCCGCCGGAGTGATGGATGGAGGATGGGTGCATTTGAGAGACAGTCAGGAAGTGGAGTCTACAGGACTTGGTGTCAGACCAGGGTGGGGGTGCATAGTAGTTCTTGCGCATCTACTAGTAGAGTACAAGGAGAGGAGAAAAAGATGGGGAATTCAGTAGTGGGCGTACTCAGTTTGAGATTCCTGTTGGACGTTCAGGAGAGCTCAGTACTGCTGCACATGTATGATAATAAAAATAAGTATATTGACATTTGTTGGGTACTTATTTATTTGCCAAACCTTCTGTTAAGTGCTGCATATTAATTAAATCATTTAATCTTCACAAAACATCTGTGAAATTAATTATGTTTTGACAGATAAGAGGATGGGACTGTAGAGAAGGGTTAAGAAATCTCTGAGTTACTCAGAAGATAAGTGGCAGAGCTGGAACTCAAATCCTAGGTTTGATCTGGAAACTTCTACACCAATGCTGTCTAATAGAGCTATCTGCAAGGATGGAAGTGTCCTCTGTCTGTACTGCCTGTTAGAAGCCACTAGCCACATATGGGTATTGAGTACTTGAAAAGTAACTAGTGCAACCAAGAAACTGTTTTTAGTTAATTTAAATATATAGAGCCACATGTGTGTCGGACAGCTCACCTTCCCACTATATTGGACAGCTCAGCTCTCTGCTCTGCTGTCTTTGGGAGTTATCAGCATATCCATCATGATTGAAGCCTTGGGTGTGGATAAGATCCCATAAAAAGATGTATTGCAATGTATTTATTTTTCTTTATTTTTTGAGACAGGGTCTCACTTTGTTGCCTGGGCTAGAGTGTAGTGGCATCATCATAAGTCACTACAGTTTCAAATTCCTGGGCTCAAGCGATCCCCTGGCTAATTTTTTTATTTTTTGTAGAGACAAGTGTCTCACTATGTTGCTCAGGCTGGTCTTGAACTGCTGCCCTCAAGTGATCCTCCTGCCTTGGCCTCCCAAAGTGCAGGTATTATAGCTGTGAGCCATTGCGCCTGGCCTACAATGGATTTTAACCTGTCTTATGGGTCACAGGTGTATTTGAGAATCTGATGAAAGCTATAAGCCTGTCTCCTGAATGTATAATGCTATTACACACCATATTGATAACAATTTCAGAGGCCCACAAAACTTAGGTTGCCCTGATATAAAGCAGGAAAAAGGGACCCAATGGAATGTAAACTCTTTGAGAGCAGAGACCTTGTCTGTCTGTTCTGTTTACTGCTCTATTCCTGGTATCTAGATTCTAGTGCAATGTCTAGTACATAGCTGATATTTGATATAATAATTGATTAAATAAGTGGCTTAATGAGTCCAAGGGAACATTTCAGGATCAAACAGAAAAAGAGCTCATGAAACTCCCTAAGAAAAAAAAGGAAGAGAAAATAGGATAAAATGCAAGAAGCAGGAGTGAGTGGTGTCATATTAGGCAAGAATGATAGAGTTTCAAGAATGGGGAATAATCACCAATGTCAGACCTGCCTGGGTACTCAAGTAAGATCAGGATTTAATTATTGTCATGGGCTTTGGCAGTAACTGAGGTCCCTGGTGATAAAACAGGTGTGGTGGGCATGGCGTCCAGATGGCAATAAATCAATTCACAAATCAATGGTGAGGAAGTGGAAGCATAAAGCGTAAGGCATAAAGCCCAGTGGGTCTCAATCCCGGTTGCCCTCAGGATTACTGGGAAGCTTTTGAAAAATACACATTCCTGGACAGGTTCAGACTCTAATTTAGTAAATCTGGGGAGGGGCCGAGACATCTGCGTAGTAAAGCTCCTGAGTTTATTATGATGCCGTTTTGGTGGAAGTTCAGCAATCACCAGGTACTGTGTTCTTTCAATAAAATGGCCATGAAGAGGAGGAAAAATAAAAGAATTGAGGTAGAGCTTTTTCTTTGTTTAAAGACAGACATGGGCATGTTTAGGGGTGAAAGAACTGTTACATGGAAGAGAATTTGTGAGTTGTAATGAGTTAGGGAGATATTTAGCTGGATTCTGAATCCCTGAATGTTTGACCAGCTGGCTCCCCACCTTGCCGCACGTTCCCACGGGAGCCACTAAGCAGAAGCAAACCTGCTAACGTGGTGGACAAATTCTCAGTTTCCACCTGGAGTGTGTTGTTTCCTAAGTATGATTTGAGAATACTGAGGTATGTTGTGTACGGCGTTGGCAGTCCTTGGCAGTACCCCAGTCACATCTGTTTACTTACTTTCTATTATTAGATTTTCCCACACCTGCTTGCCAGGTAACAAACAGAAACTATTCGCCTTTCTTCACCGTTTCTTTGCTACCTCTTTTCTCTTCCCCCGTACACCTTTCCTACTCAAACTGAAATTGTAAATGCCAGCGTCATTTACACGTGGGAATGATGCAGCATGAAAACCCAGCTGTCTCTTCTGTCAGGGATGGTATGGCTCTATTTTTTAGGCTTAAGGTCTCTTCCTCCCATGCAGTGGATGTTTCAAAAGATTTATCTGCCAAACTAACTGTGATTATTAAGTACAGTTGATATCTGCCATTTATGGGCCACTTACCAAGGGCCAGAAACTACCCATGACACTTTCTACGGATGATATCTACCATTGCTAATCCTCACTGCAGTCTTTTAAGGTATTACATCTGACACTTAGAAAAGTTAAGTAATTTGGAAGCCAGGCACTGTGGTTCATGCCTAAAATCCCAGCACTTTGGGAGACTGAGGTGGGAGGATTGCTTGAGCCCAGGAGTTTGAGACCAGCCTGAGCAAGAGCAAGACCTGTCTCTACAAAAAATAGTAAAATTAGCTGGACATGGTGGTACATGCCTGTAATCCCAGTTACTCAGGAGGCTGAGGTGGGAGGATTGTTTGAGCCCAAGAATTTGAGGCTGCAATGAGCTATGATGAGGCCACTGCACTCTAGCCATTGTGCAGAGTGAGACCCTGTTTCACAAAAAAAAAAAAAGAAAAAGAAAAAGAAAAAGAAAAGTTAAATAATTTGCCCAATTGCTCCCTGCTAAGTGGCACAGTCAAGACTAGAATGTCGGCCGGGCGCGGTGGCTCACACCTGTAATCTTAGCACTCTGGGAGGCCGAGGCAGGTGGATTGCTGAAGGTCGAGTTCGAAACCAGCCTGAGCGAGACCCTGTCTCTACTATAAATAGAAAGACATTAATTGGCCAACTAATATATATAGAAAAAATTAGCCGGGCATGGTGGCACATGCCTGTAGTCCCAGCTACTCGGGAGTCTGAGGCAGTAGGATCGCTTGAGCCCAGGAGATTGAGGTTGCTGTGAGCTAGGCTGACGCCATGGCGCTCACTCTAGCCTGAGCAACAAAGTGAGACTCTGTCTCAAAAAATAAAATAAAATAAAATACTGTGCCTCTTCTTGACTCCAGATACTGAACTCGGATACTATGATTGGATTATTCACAACTTAATTCTCAACGAAGTCCTATAAATTAAGGATTAGGTTGTGAGTAATCACTGTAAGTCCCTATTTTTTGAGAAATAGGCTGAGAGGATAAGTGACTTGGTCAAGGTTGTAGGGCCAATAGGAAACAAAACCAGGGGCAAACCTAGGTTTGTCTGCCTTTATGCTATTTCTACTACATCACTGCTTAAAATAATTTATTTCCCTATTTTCATTAATCAAAGGCATCTCTAACTGCCACATGGAGCCTTTTGAAACTTCTAATTAGCATGAGATAATTGGCGTTAACAGGCAAGATGGCCATGATTGCAGTCAAAAACAAAGAAATGTGATGTGTTAGTCTATGAAACCTTAGTATGGGTAAATGTACAGTTTCCATTAGGCTCTGGAAGTACTAAATTACAGTTGTCACACAGCCCTGACTGCTTGGGACCACTGGAATCTCTCAAAACCCTGTCTGGGCTTAGGAGGTTATGATTGCTTTAGTGTTGCCTAGAAGAGAAAGAGGTGTTTCTACTTAGGATGCACCTGCTCAGAAAGGTTGCTGCATTCTGTCTTTCTGGCAGTAAAGCTGTGCCTTCCAGAGGGCAGAATGACACTTCCTGGTGGCTTATGGGTTTAGCTTGTACTTTTTTGCACATGTCCTAGGTAGGGGGAAGGCGGAAGGGAGATCACTGGAATTATGAGAATTTGCTCAGCCTGCATCGCGGAGCTTCCTGGTCACATCCTAGTGAATTTCTGCCTTCTGGAACGTGCTTTGACTCACATTGCCATGGATTTCCCCCCACCCTTCCCAGTGTTGCTGGTATTAATGTGACCTTCTAGGATAAGCTCCTGCACTGGCTTGCTGGTGGAGAACAAAACCAGCATTCTGCTTCAGCTGTTTCTCTCAGGAATATTCCAGAATTTTACGAAGAGCTTCCCCATTTTATTTAGTAACATGGTCTAGTGTTCCAACATTTAATTTATATAGTGAGTTTTATCTGAAGCTTGAATTTACAACAGGAAGGATCCTAGTGCGTTGTCTAGCTATTTGTTGCTTTATACAAATTCCCTTCCTTGCAGTGTTAAGCCATCTTTCAGTTGTCTGGTGCCCAGGCAAAGTCATTCCAAATCCTCATTTAGAGTTTCTTTTTCAGGATTTCTAACAGACACTTTGTCTGTTAGTGCCCTCTGCTGGACTTTCTCCAAGTTATTTTCAACTCCCTTAAGCCCAGACTGAACCCACCAAGGCCCACCAAGGTGTGGAGTGGATGGGAATGTGGTCCTTGAGCTTGTTGTAGCCTTCCACACTCCTTTATAAACACCCTAGTATGGTGGTTGCTTTTTTCATGGCTGTGGAAGACTGGCGGATTTATTTAGGGAGCAGTATGAGTTGCTCAGAGTCCAGGTGGCTTGTATCATTTGAAAAAGCTCATGTGAGAGAAGAACTGAAAGGGTGCATGTGAGAATGTGAGGCAATGTCTGAATCTCTGAATATTCTCCTCAACGGTATTATTTCCAGGGACTGAGTAGAGGAGTGGTTGACGTTCATTTAACTTATTTAAGACTGTTGAAAAATAAGTTGAAAAAGTGAAAGGAGAGAGGACCAGGTCCCCCCTGGGGGCACTGGAGGAGAAAAGATCCGGTATACACTATGCCTGTTGCCACCATGGATTTATCTACAGTCCTTCCAGCTCAGTGGTCACCTGTCTGGTGTGTTCCCTGAAACTTTGCGACAGAGGTGTCCACCGTCTGCGCCTTATCCATCTTCCTGCAGTTGCTGCCTCGCAGCACACAGCGAATACTTGTGTGTCCTAGACTGGGGGCTCTTCGCTAGAGAAACTGTGTCATGATCATCCTTATACCCCTATCTCTTGGCACAGTGCCGGGTACGTGTAAAATGGTAAACAGAACGGAACTATAATGCCTTTCTTCTCATTTTTGCTTGTCCTGAATCTACCCGCTTTTAAGTGTCAGTGCAAAAATCTTGTTTCAAGACAATCATCCCTAACTGGCCCCAGAAGGATGTGACCTTCCTTTATTCTCTATTCCCACAGTGTTTACTATGTACTTGTGAAAGTTATCGTTTTCTACTCTGAGATGTAGTTGTGTATATTGACTCTTACTTTCCAGATTGGAAGCACTTTGGGAGTTGGATGCTTGTCTGAGTCACGTCTTTTGTTTCCCCATAACCTGCAAAATGATGTCTTGCCTGTCTGTGATAATGACAGCTAGCATCGACACAGCACTTAATATGTGCCACTTAATATATGTTCTCCATACTTCACATATGTTCAGTCTTTATTTTTTTTTAATTTTAAAAATTTACTCTGACGTCTACAGGATGTTGATATCTTGCAGCTTTTGGCCAGGTTTAATACAATCTCGATTTTTCAATAGTGCAACCTGTGCAAGCAAAACAAGTTCATTCTTTAAACCTCACAACAGCCTTATGAGGTAAGAACTATTGTTAACATCTGCCTCCATTTTGTAGGTAAGGAAAGTGACATTGAATAAATCGCTCAGGGTCATGCAACTAACTAGGAGGTGGAGGAGCTTGGATGCAATCCTAGCCAGCATGCAAGAGTGTAGACTCTTCACCAGTGTCTTGATGCTGCCTCTTGTTGGCGTATGTGCACAGTGTTATATAAATACTTGTTGAATGCATGCAATTTGGTATTTCTTAATCGTTTAGAACCAATAAACAGTTTGAAGGTGACCCACTGTTGCTTTCATCTCGGTTGTTTTCTAAGCCATGGGAAGGGGGGCCAAAAGGGGGCGCCAGAAGGTTGGCCCTGCATTTGGAGTCCTGACACTCCTGATTGGTGTGCTTGGCTGTGGTTCTGGTTTGGAAGTCAACAGTGCCATCTAGTGGGATAAGTTGCTAATATCATCTCAGAATTATTTTTCTGAAATCCTCCTCTACCTCTCACGTGTGCTGCCCGTGGTGTAGACTAGTACATCCCTTCTTGGTGCTTGCCTCTGGAGCTGTGTCTGCTTTGGAATTTGAGTTCCAGACATCTGTAAGAGGGTGTCTGATGCATAGAACAAGTCAGTCCCAAGTAAGAAATCCCATGGGTCGACAACATTCTAGTGAAATTGTGTTGTGAGGAGTTTTTAATGAGCAAGTCCATCAGAGCTAGCACGGTGAAAATGGTGAGTAGCCACTTCATAGTGAAGCAGCTGTAAAAATGTGCTTAGTGTAGAGGAAAGAGGAAAAGGGATTGCGTCCACAGTTTTGCCAGTGCCAAAAAGCTGGAGGCTTTCTGTCTGGTGCTGTTCTGGTTTCCGGTGTGTGTGTGTGTGTGTGTGTGTGGTTTCTTGTGTGCATATTTGAAAATTTGCTTCTAAGTTCACTTATTTCTTGCTAGAAGAACAGAACATAAGAGCGTGGTTATAACTGGAACCACACACAAAAAAAAGTCATGTGCTTCTTTGGTTATTTGGAGAGCGTATAGCCACTGGAGCAAGCACTTACTCTACGAGATTGTTCAGAGTCTGCAGTCTACTGGGAGTCTAGGCTGAAGAATATACTCTATAGAGATCAATGCACCTTACTGCAGTGGATAATCCACCGGAACAAAGAAGTGATTTTGGTTATGCTGTAGCCTTATTTATGGTGATGTTTATGGCAATAGGAATGTATTATTAATAGAACCTATGTACAGCAAGGTCGGGTACCTTTTTCTACAAAGGGCCAGATGGTGAATATTGGAGGCTTTGTGGGCTTAATGATGCTACTGCTTAACTTAAGCAGGAAAATAGCCAAAGGTAATGTGTCAATGATCGATTTGGCAGTGTTCCAATAAAACTTCACTGATGGACACGGAAAGTTGGATTTCATGTCATTTCCACCTTTCATGAAATACTCCTTTTTGGATTTCTTTCTCTCAGCCATTTAAAAAAACAACTGCGTGGCCAGGTGTGGTGGCTCACGCCTGTAATCCTAGCACTCTGGGAGGCCGAGGCGGGAGGATTGCTCAAGGTCAGGAGTTCAAAACCAGCCTGTGCAAGAGCGAGACTCTGTCTCTACTAAAAATAGAAAGAAATTAACTGGCCAACTAAAAATATATTGAAAAAAATTAGCTGGGTATGGTAGCGCATGCCTGTAGTCCCAGCTACTCAGGAGATCGAGACAGAAGGATTGCTTGAGCCCAGGAGTTTGAGGTTGCTGTGAGCTAGGCTGATGCCACGACACTCTAGCCTGGGCAACAGAGTGAGACTCTGTCTGAAAAATAAATAAATAAATAAATAAATAAATAAATAAATAAATAAATAAAAATGCAACTGCAGTTCTTAGCCCATGGGGCTGTACAAAAACATATGCCTCTATGTTTGGCCTGGAGGCTGTAGTTTTTGGACTCCTGATCAGATGCCTAGAGGAGCTAGTAATTATTAATTAATAAAAACTATTTGTTCATCAGCCATATGAGCAGTTACTGTTCAGAGGTGTCTGAACAGCTTTTCTTTCTCTGGAGTAAGAGGCCAACCACTGGCCTCTTTAAAGAACCCTTATGAACTGAGGCTTTGTCCTCATCTTGCCTCCAGGGCTTTGGGAGTAGAGGGATTTCCCCCTTCATTCTTCCTTTTGTCCTTCTCTTCACCCTCAGCTTTCCCTGGAAGCGGAGGAGTGGACCAGGTGACACCGGACCCCATCAAGTCTTTTGTCCCGCTGCAATTACCCCTCCTCCCACACCTTCCTCAACCCTCTCCTCCCAGCTGCACCAGCTCTTGGAGAGTCTCCAGTGGGTTGAGGCAGAAGGGGATTATGTCCTAGACATTAAGAGGGCCCGGTAGAGGAGGCATTTGCTCTCTGAGGTATACGTAGCCGGGGGAGAGCATGGTGACAGGTGACGGTCTTGCTCCCCTGTGTTGGCAGCAGTCCTGAGGTGTGGCGGGTGGGGTTCTCACCAGGTTTGTGTCATTTCTGACAGCCGTTGTCTGACAGTGTACTCTCTATGCTGAACTTACTTGAAGGAACTTGTGTCTTTAAAATTTTGTAACCCCATTTCTTTGTCTAGTCGAAGTCTGCAGCCTGAACGGCCTCCCCCAGGGTTGAGAAAGAAGCTGAACGTTAACGGTTCATATCCTGTGTTTTTCCTCAGCAGCCAGCAGAGCAGCCAGCAGAGCAGCCACGACGATGATTCCAGCAGGTTCCTGAGTCCTCGAGCGCGGGAAGAAGGGTAAGATCGAATGGGGGAGGCGGGGAGGATGGGAGCAGGGGTCAAAGGGGAAATGTTGGAGTACGACTGTGCTTCTACCCTGTGTGAGGACTGTGGGGGACTGGAGAGGAACGGGAGGGCCTCAGACTCTGTGCTGCTCGAAGGATGATTAGGAAGGCGAGATATTGGAAAGGAAGCAACTTAAAGGGGCAGATTGGGGCTCAGCAAGGGGCAAACCAAACCTGTTGGGAAGACTTTGTGGCGGGCTTAGGACTCGAGTCACACCCTGTAGGTTGGGCACAGGGTGGATCAGGAGCAAAAGGGTATTTTGTGCCTGAGGAAGCTGCGTGGCCCAGGATAGCGTGTGGGGCCTGGGAAGGGAGCAGAGAGTGGAACGTACCGTATGTGTTAGAGGTTAATGAAGAATGAGGTTGGATGTGTACGTCGAGAGGAGAATATGGAGGCCCTTCGATGTTCAGCTGAGGATTTGAGATAAAACTAGCTAAGTGCTCAGGACAGAAGGGCCAGCCGGCATCAGCTTTAGCACACTGCCTGTGAGTGGCAGGCAGAGAAGGTCAATGGGAAAGAAGCAAAATTCTGTAAGATAATTTAAAGAGGTTTATTCTGGCCAGGCGCGGTGGCTCACGCCTGTAATCTTAGCACTCTGGGAGCCCTAGAGGGGGAAGACCAGCCTGAGCAAGAGAGAAACCCAGTCCGTCTCTACTAAAAATAGAAAGAAATTAGCTGGACAACTAAAAAATATATAGAGAGAAAAAATTAGCCGGGCATGGTGGCGCATGCCTGTAGTCCCAGCTACTCGGGAGGCTGAGGGAAAAGGATGGCTTGAGTCCAGGAGTTTGAGGTTGCTGTGAGGCTAGGCTGACGCCACAGCACTCTAGATGGGGCAACAGAGTGAGACTCTGTCTCAAAAAACAAACAAAAGAGGTTTATCCTGAGCCAAATTTGAGGACCATGGCTCAGATCCACACCCAGGAAGCCTTGAGGAAATGGACTGGCTGTGGTTGGGTTACAGTTTGGTTTTATACATTTCAGGGAGACAGGAATTACACGTAAAGTCATAAATCAATACGTGGAAGGTGTACATTGGTTGGGCCCAAAAAAGTGGGATGTCTCAAACCAGAGGGTGCTTACAGGTTATAGGTGGATTAAAAGACTCTTGATTTGTAATTGGTTATAGATATGAAGCTTTGTCTAAAGGCTTGGAATGTTTTGAGTTAAGATAAGGAAATCTATTAATCAGAGACAAGCCGCCAGCCATATATGCTGACTCAGTGATTTGTTGTGTAAATTAAGGACTGCAGGTTTCTCTTGCACAGTCTTAGGCCTGTTAATCAGTTACAAAGAATATCTACAATTAGGGAGGGGGCATGATGAGGTGTGTCTGACCTCCCTTCTCATGGCCAGTAACTCAGTTTTAGGGTATCCCCTTGGCCAAGAGGGTGTTGATTCAGTCAGCTGAGGGGGGGGTGCGCTTAAGATTTTATTTTAGTTCATAAGAGGTAGATTTGTTATAGCAAGTTGACCTTCTTTGACTGCAGGTTGACTGTATTCATGTGAACTAAAAGGAGGTCTTAGTTGGCCTCTGCAGAGGCTCTGCTTTTGGTCTCGCTCTGTTTACAAGCTGGATGAAAAAAGCAGAGGTGTTTTTCCCACATTTGTCAAACATGTGGTGGACCCTTAACTGAGAGGGAATAGAGAACACCAAGGATGATAGAATCAAGATTTAGTATTATTTCAAATAGAACAGTGGATGGAAACCAATGTGATTTTTTTTTTTTTAAAGAAACAGTAATGTTATATATTTATATTAGAAAATAGGCCAGGCATGGTGGCTCATGCCTGTAATCCTAACACTCTGGGAGGCCAGGAGTTCAAGACCAGGCTGAGCAAGAGCAAAACCCTGTCTCTACAAAAAAATAGAAAAATGTAACCTGGCTTGGTGGCACTCACCTGTAGTCCCAGCTACTCTGGAAGCTGAGGCAGGAGGATTGCTTGAGCCCAGGAGTTTGAAGTTGCAGTGGGCTGCAATGATGCCACAGCACTGGACAACAGAGCAAGACCCTGTCTCAAAAAAAAAAAAACAAACAAAAAAAGAAACAAAACAAACAAAAAACCAATAACAAAAAGAAAGGATTCATTTTTTAAGTGTAGGATTGCTGTAGAGAATGTAATTTCATAGGATTTCATATGAAAAAGAATGTGAAGGTTTTATTTGCCAGCCAAATATGAGCTAATAGGGCACAGCTACCTTTCAAAGTTTTGAATTCATTAATTGAAGCATGGTGCATGGATTTTAACAAATAAAGGAGGTCTTGCTGTAGTCTGTACTGGTTTCACCATATCTGGCTTGTTATGTCCAGTTCTTTGGAAATAGGTATTGATGTTCCCAAAAGTTCAGCACTTGTCTGCAAGGCCGCATCAGAAGAATGAGGACAAATGGTTCGAGGAGGAGGAAAGTTTATTAATTTTCCAGCAAGTGAGGAGGTTGGCAGACTCCCATCTTAAAGTACCAATGTTCTGTCCCTGAGCAGAAATGCTGAGCTTTTAAAGGGGAGCTTTTCAGCGTCAGGCTATTGCTGTTAAACTACAGTTGTTGGTTCTGATTCATCCCGTCTTTGGCCAAGACACTGTCATGACCACCACCTGGACAGTGTCCTTGAGCCATCTCCTGTGGTACAAAGAACAAAGGACACTCTCCTGCCCCTCCAGCCACTGGCCTGAGGCAGGGATGCAGGCTTTAATTTCCAAAACGAGTGGGGGAGGTTTTACAGAGACAGAAAACATTTTTACCCTTTTTCAGGCCATTGATACATTAGAGACCAGGAAAGAATGGTCAGGATGATAACTATATGATTTCAAGGTTGGTGGAAGGAGAGCCTGGAAAGGAGGAGATTTAAGTGAGTATGACAGCACTTTTTAAATATCTGAAAGCTGAAGAAAGGGAACTAGAGGGGTGGAAGTTATAGCGAGAAGGATTGTAGCTCAGGATAAGGAAAGACTTTTCTGTGATTAGAGCTGTACTGCCGTGGAATGGGCCTTGCAAAGTGCAGCAGCCCTTCCTTACCCACGGGGGATACGTCCCATGACCCCCACTGATTACCTGAAGCTGAGGATGGTACTGAACCATATGCACCGTGATTTTTCCTAACTGATAACCAAGACGCTACTTGGTGATTAACAGGTGGGGAGGGTGTGCAGTGTGGACGGGCCGGACAAAGGGATGGTTCAACACGCCACTCAAAGCAGCATGCAATTTAAAACTTATGAATTGCTTATTTCTGGAATTTTGTCGTTTAATATTTTCTGACCACAGTTGACTGTGGGCACCTGAAACCGTGGGAGTGAAACAGCAAATAAAAGGGAATGACTGTAGTGAACTATGCCCTCCGTACAGGCGTTCAAACAAATGCTAGGTGGTGTGGTAAAAGGGATTCCGTCCTAGGTGAGAGGAGGGAACCTCTAATCATTATCTCTTTAGATTATAAAACCTTGTGAGTTCTGCCCTAGTTCTGTTTTGTGCCCATTTTTAACCAAAATTAACAGTTCAGCTCAATTTAGACTAAGTGTCTGTGGAGACAGGGGTCCCCCAAGGGGCAAAGGCTAATCATTCTTGTTAAATGCCTAATCAGTTATGATCTGATGGCAGTTCCTTCAGTCCCTAGAGAAGCCTACCATCTCCTTGCAAGGCTTTCTGTATTTTAATAATCATACTCTCAAAATCGGAAGGGGCCTTGGAGGTCCCTGGCTCAACTCTCTTCCCTGGGCTTGTGCACCTAACTGCTCCAGAAGTATACCGGTTGTTTCTGATCATGCTGTCTCTGCTGGCTCTTCTTCCATCAGTTCTATGATTGACAACCTCTCCACTCACCTTATGTTATCTCTGCTGCTTGGGGCAATCCTGGAAGAGATGAGTAAGTGCTGAATTGTATATTCCCTAATATGATTTTCCCAAGGACATGGCTGCTTGCTCACTAGAGAAAGCTCTGCCTTTTGTTCAATATTTGGGACCCTATGTTGATATAATCATATTCTAGCTCCTTCTCTGACCACTCACTCCTCCAACCAAATGAAATGTTTACAAAGGTTCTCCTATCTAAACCTCTGTCCACAAAAACCCGCTAGATTTCCTCCCTGGTTCTTTCTCCCCATCTGGCCTAATCTTAGTCCCCTAAGCTCTCTAGCGGTGGACGTGGGTGTTGTTTTGCATGAGTTTACTTTGGGCAGTATGAGGAACGGAGAGACTGGTCAGGAGTGTGCTTCCTGTGGCACTTCCTGTGGCACTCCCTGGGCACCTCGGCCCCTGCTCCCACTTCCGAACCTCAGGACTGCTGTGTGTTCACCATGGGCTTCCTGAATGAAGTCTTCCCTTCTTAGCCAGTGGGGCCCTTCTCCTGGAGAGATCCAGTCCAACTGGAGTTCCCAGAGCTCCAGTTAATCCCCCAGCCTCGGCTCAGAGCTAACTCTAACACTCTGCACCTCATTCTTCCACTAATCCTCTAATGTGTTTCCACCCAATTAAGACTCTCTGTGTGTTGAGGATGTTGGTCTGTGATGTCCCCGCTTGGGGCAAATGCTGAGATCTGAGCCCTGGGGAGAGTCCCCCCCCCCCGGCCGTGGGGATCTGTCCTGTCTCCTCGTGCCAGGGCCAGTTTAAAGGACAGCAGTGTACCATGCTGCTGATGGTGGCATTTCCTACACTGGCCAGGCTACACTGGCCAGGCCTTCCTGTAATCATCCCGTTAACTCTGCCATGCTACTGGGAGGCAGGTGAAGCAGGTATTATTATCTCTGATAGAAAATGGCCAAGGATGAAGTGGGTATAATGGACCCTTTTCTGTGGCTGCTTCTAATTCTCCAAACCATGTGGTCAATTATGCAGTGAAAGGTTGTTTCATAGAGCAGGCAAAAAAATATTAATATTGATTCCTTCTGTTTTAAAGATCAAAATTATAATTCTTCAGTATAAGATGCACTTTCAACTGATTTAATAAAACATTGATTTTTCTTTTTCTTGTCTTTGCATAAGGTTTAGAATAGATATAATATTTAGAGACAACATAGTTATTGTACTACATGTAGTAGTGGGTGAAATGCCTCAATATGGTGTTCAAACCTAAGGACTTCTAAGGGGTATTTTTCCTTATTTATGTCAATGTTCTGTCCTGGAAAGCCTTTGGAGCCATGACAGGGCTAGAGGGTACATTGGTGCCAAGTGACATTTATTTCCTGGCAGGTGTGGCATCAGTGAAAAAGTTTGATTTTTGTGCAAATAGTCTATTTATTGGGAAGTGGGAATTGTCTCAGAGATTGGAATGATCCAGGTTTCCAGTAGAAAGTAAAACCTCCGAAGTGCATGTGTGTGTATTTGTGTGTGTGTAATGGAATATAAGACATTAATTCATTTTCATGCTTCAAAGAGAAGCCAGGGTCAAACTCAAAAAATACTAGTTCCCAGATTCAGCCCAAAGTGGGCCAACTTTTAGGGTTTTTCAAGTCTCCAGATTTTTATTTAGCACATTAACCCCAATGGCAGGAACTGCTAAGCAAAGCCAGCACTATAGAAAAAGGAACTGTTTTACTAAGGACCTTTTATATACACCAGGTTAGTTTCTACAGAACAGGATCTCAATTGACCAGGAGGCCTTTTAGTGAAAGGAAAGCTGAGTCTTGGTCCAGGGCTCTGTCATCTGCATGCAGTCACATGTCCATTCCTGCATGCAGGCGTGTGTGCACAAACCTCTGTGGGGCATGTCTGCCCGGTACAGGGGAGCCAGCTAGAGCCCGGCCACAAGGTGATGGAGCCTCCTGGCTGCTGGCAGGCACTGTGCTGTATTGGAAAGAGTGAATGCCTTAGAGCCAGATGGACCCAGTTTCAAGTACCTTCTTTGCTTCTTCTTATTAATATTAATAATTGTGCATTTTTAAAAGCAATTTACTTAGCTTTACGCAACCTTAGTTTCCTCATTTGTAAGTTTATTGCCCATGGTATTTTCTTGGAAAGAATAAATGAGATAACATTTATTAGCTGTAAAGTGCCTTGCACTTAGTAGGTGCTTAATAAATTGTAGTTGCTCGTACTCTGATGATTTTGTCTGTGATGAGATTTTACTCTCAGTTTCTTAGCAGATCTACATGCTTCTATCCTTGAAGAAGCAGAGACAGAAAGAAGGTGTAGACTATTAAATACCTGCAAATGTCAGATATGGACACTAAAGATAAATACATTAAAGACCTTACTGCCTTATGGTGAGAGAGCTGCAAATAAAAAAGTGTAATACAATGTAATAATTGACTTGAAATTATGTATAAGGAAATAAAACTAAATAAATTGATTGCTAAGTGCTTATGATGTGTCTAACCCTGTCCAATGACTCTTGCATACATTTTTTTTTGAGACAGAGTCTCTCTCACTCTGTTGCCTTGGCTAGAGTGCCGTGGCGTCAGCCTAGCTCACAGCAACCTCAAACTCCTGGGCTCAATGGATTCTTCTGCCTCAGCCTCCCGAGTAGCTGGGACTACAGGCATGCGCCACCATGCCCGGCTAATTTTTTCTATATATTTTTAGTTTAGTTTAGGCCAATTAATTTCTTTCTATTAGTTGGTGTAGAGACAGAGTCTCGTTCTTGCTCAGGCTGGTTTCGAACTCCTGACGTTGAGCGATCCACTAGCCTCGGCCTCCCAGAGTGCTAGGATTATAGGTGTGAGCCACTGCTCCCGGCCACATTTTTAAATATAGCCCTTAACAGCCCTATCAAGCAGATGCCACTATCTCCACATTAGAGTTTAGGAAACTGAGGCTCAGTGGAGTGAAGAAATGTGCCCAAGAGTAACACAGCTACTCTGCTTGGGCTGAGGGTATCCAGAAGACTCCACAGAGGGGGCTGTGCTTCAGCTGAGAGCTGCAAAAGGAGTAGGAGTCTGTCACATGGACAGCATTCCCAGGCGAGGGAACAAGATGTACACGAGGATGGAGGCGGGAGAAAGCCAGGCATGTTCGGGAACTGCAAATACTTCAGTGCTGCTGCAGCATCATGTCCTAAGAGAGGGCGGTAGCTAGCACGTGGCCAGAAATGATTTGGGGACAGGTAGGCAGGGGCCTGATTGTGCCACATCCTGCTATGTGACAGGGCATGGGTGTTCTTTATGGATAGGAAACCTCGGAGAGATGTTGAGAAAGGGGGTACCTGGGTGTCTTTGGGCTGCCGTAACAGAATGCCACGGACTGAGTATCTTATACACAACAGAAATTTATTTCTCGGCAGGGTGTGGCGGTTCAAACCTGTAATCCTAGCACTCTGGAAGGCCGAGGCGGGAGGATCGCTCAAGGTCAGGAGTTCGAGACCACCCTGAGCAAGAGCAAGACCCCCGTCTCTACTATAAATGGAAACAAATTAATTGGCCAACTAAAAATATATAGAAAAAATTAGCCAGGCACAGTGATGCGTGTCTGTAGTCCCAGCTACTCAGGAGGCTGAGGCAGGAAGATCGCTTGAGCCCAGGAGTTTGAGGTTGCTGTGAGCTAGGCTGATGCCACGGCACTCTAGCCTGGGCAACAGAGTGAGACTCTGTCTCAAAAAAAAATTTTTTTTTTTATTTCTCACAGTTCTGGAGGCTGAGAAGTCTAAGATCAAGGTGCAGGCAGATTTGGTGTCTGGTGAAGGCTGTTTTCTTCATAGATGGGCTGTCTTCTTGCTGTGTCCTCACATGGCAAAAAGGAGAACTCTGGCCTCTCCAGCCCTGTACAGGGGCACGGATGCCATTCGTGAGAGTTCTACTCTCATAACCTAAGCACCCCCCAAAGGCCCCACCTCTTAATACGATTGCATTGGAGGTTGGGAGGTCAACATACACATTTGGGTGTGGGGACACAAGCATCCATCTGTAGCACTAGGTCACTGCAGATAATCTTGTGAGGGAAATCACATTGGTCCCACTGAGGGAGATGGATTTTAGGGACAAAGACAAGAAACAAGTAGACAAAGAAGGAAACTGTGGTAATAGTTTCCCCATTCATTCTTTTGTTTAACATGTGTTTACTGAGCACATACTACATGCTAGCTGCTTGCAAGTGTTGGAGGTATGGCTGTATGAACAAGATGGCCAGTGTCTCCTGTTATAGTGCTTGCTTTCTAGCAAACAAAGGTAGACAGTAAACAAATAAGCAAACATCTGGGGTAATAAATGCCGTGAGGAAGGTGAAAAAGGATGATTGAGTAGGCCAAGGCTTGGGTCTGCTCTAAGTTGGGTGGCAGGGAAGACTTACTGACATGAAAACATTTAAGCTGAGACCGACCACGTGAGTGTATTTCTGAATTATGGTAGTGAGGACAGAAAAGGAGAAACCAATCAAAGGTATCTGGGAAGTAGATTTGACAGGACTTATATCTGGGTTGGGCAGGTTGTCTAGTGTGAATCTAAGGTTTCCACTGGGTCAGCAACAAAAGGGCGGCATAATCTAGATGCTAAATGCCTGCCTGGGCTACGATTGTGGTTCTACCACACGCTGTGTGATCTGGGAAGGTCGCTTCACCTCTCTGCCTCACTCTTCACATCTATGCAATGGGTATAATAATAGTTTGTATCTCACAGGGTTGCTGAGAGGATTGAATGTGTTGTGTGTGAGCATAATGATTAGAATAGAAATAGTGCCTGCCTCCTGGCTAGTGTATATGTGCTTGCTGTTATTATTGTTATCATTAGCATATTGGGTAAAGGAGGAAGGATTTGAAGAACAGGGGTGCTAGCGAGTTTAATTTAGACAGTAGAGTGTGAGCTGCCTACGGAGCGTGCAAGGGGAGAGATACACCAGGCAGCTGTACCTCTAACGCTCAGGTGACAGGACTGAAAGTACTTGTTGGGCACGGACTCCTACGGAAGAGCAAGGCAGTGAGGATGTAGTTGAGGCAAGGAGTCTTAGGGTTAGCAAAGTTTAAGTAGAAGACAAAAGAAGGAAGAATTTAAAGTCATCCTGCCCATCGAAGCCAGTATGATGAGTAGGAGACAGAATTATAGGAGCAAGAAAGACTAGTCAAAAGAGGTAGAAATAGGTAAGATACGGACTCAAGTGTCCTCTGCAGTGGCAATTTGGAGGTCACTGGGAGTAACCAGGGAGCATTTTAGAAGAGGGTATGCAAAGGGAGGGAGAAGAGACTGAACATGGCAATCTAGTTCCAGAAGTATTCCTGGGAAGAGAAGAAATAGGGATGATACCTAGAGGAGAAGGCAGGGGTGATTAGGGAGAATTTTTGTTTTAAGATCGAGAGACATAAGCACTTTTGTATAATCCCTGAGGTAGAAATTAATAGCTCAAGGCTGAGAATTTCAGAGAGGATAAATTCATTCATTCATTTGTTCACTCAACAGACTAATCAATTATGCACTGTGTATTGGGGTTCTCAGTCTTATCGAGTAGAGAATATTAACACAGTTGAGAAAATGCAAACTTGGATATGTGCATTAAAGGAAAAAGTACATCAAAGAGATTGGACCTGGCCAGAGGGGCGGGGGCAGGAGTGCAGTGCTTGGGCTAAGGTCAGGATGATTGGAAGCAGCCAGGTGAGACAGATGATATGACATGGGCAAGATGAGGCAGGAGCTGGGTTGACGGTGACAAGGACTAGGGGCTTCATTTTAGAGCATCAGGAAGCCAAGGAAGGTCTTTGGGAAGGGAGATGACAGGGTCGGCTTTGCATATGAAAAGATTGTTCCCATTGCAACGTGGGAAAAGAGTGGAGGCTGCTCTGGATGGGATGCTGAGGCGTCAGGAGGCTATTACATAGTCCAAGCTAAGGGTATTGGTATCTTAGGACTTAGGATGGCGATAGTGAATAAAAGCAGATAAGTTCAAGATATACTTAGGAGATAAATGTCCAGGACGTGGTGATGAATTGGATATACATGGGTGTGAGGAAAAAGAGGACTTCATGGTCGAGTCCTAGGATTCCACCTTGCTCCTCTGGGCCGTGCCCCATTGAAAGGGAAGGAAGCAAGATTTCAGAGGAAGCAAGGAAAGATAAGCTTGATCCGGATCACAGGTGAAAGGGTTACTGTTGGATAGGCGATAATAACGGATGTGGACACAGGTGAGCTCTCTGTGTGATAGGATATGAGATCATCTCCTAAGATCAAGGAAAGTGGAAGGGGAATAGGATGAAGTTTGGATATAATTAATTTGGGGACTCTTTTTTTTAAATCACCTTTTCTCCGACTACCTTAAAAGACATTCATTCATATCTTGCTAGAACTCACCTCATTTCTCCCAGTTGGGGCAGGGAGAGAGTCTTATCATCGCACCCATTTTACAGGCACAGGCTGTGATTAATGGTGTCACAGCCCCTGCCATCGTGTGTGCTCTTTGATTGACTTCTCTGTCTCCCCACTAGCTGACGAGACCCCGGAGGACAGAATCTGTCTCTCTTGTGTCCGGCACAGAGTAAGCGCTCAGCAGTTGCTTGTGGAATTCAGGAATGAACGAATGGAAAAACCAAGGTCTTGGCATTTGAGGTTGTGGGCTAAGCTTCAGGAGTTGCAGCCAGGCTAGATTGTAGGCTCGTCACTTCCAACTGAGGCCTAGCCACTGGGACAGATAGCTACCTATTAGAAGGAGAGGTGTTTTCCAGTCTGCTTATTTCATCCCAGCAATTGTCCCCAATAGCGTATTTCCAGAGCACTCTAGCTCCATCTGCCTGCCTGGCCACTGAATTCCCCACGGCCCCGCGGACACTCAGGTGATCTCTCACTGTGAGGAAGGAGCCAAGTTGCAAACCCTCTGGGAGCAGCGCCCACTGTTTCTGTCCCCCTCCCGCCAGCGCCTGCAGCTGACATCACATGCAGGTACAGCTTCATCCTCCTTGTCTGAGGACAGAGGAGGAGAGGAAACTCACCAAGTGCCCGGAGCACTGCCAGATGTTGACAGATGGAAGAGGGCTCCCTTCGGAGCTGTGGCTTGGGCCGAAGGCAGAGGGGATCCCGGTAACACGGAACCCCAGGCTCACCCGTCCTGGGTCCTCCACCTGCCTGTGTTGTGTATGGAACAGCAGGGAGAGGAGGGCGTGTGTGCAGGAGCCCAGAGTGGACAGCTGGGGTAGCTGCAGAGGCGGCGAGTCCACGCAGCTGCAGAGCGAGCCCCCGGCCCCTGAGGTCCCAGCTGCCATGTGGCCGGCCCTCCCCTGAGCCCAGCATGGTGCAGAATCTGCGCTCCGAGACCGTCTCGTGCAGCACGGCCATAAAGCAGGCTTGTCACTACCACGTCTCCTCCCTGAGGAAGAAGCTGACCTTTCTACGTGCCAAGTAGGTGGCAGAGGGGCCCTGGAGGCTAGGTTTGGGGTCACCTGGGTTGGCCTCCATGTTTGGAGGTATTGTAGGTCCCTGCCAAGTGACAGGTGCCTGAGAGAGCTGAAGGCAAAGGCTGGGGGTGCGGCCGGGTGGGTGTGGACCGGGAGGTTGCGTCTGCGTCTCACGGGTGCCTCCCCAGAAGGTGACTTAGCCCTCTGGATCCTTCCTTATCACTGACCAGGGATCATTATTTTCCTTTTTCATGATAAATTCTCTTAGTCAGTAAAGAACTTGGAGGTTCCGAGAGAAAGGTGAGGCAGAGAAACGTGTAGTCTACCTGGGTTAGAGCCCCCCGGGCAGGGGCACTGGTGTCTTTGGGGGTGTTGCTAGGGACCCAAGAGTGAGGTGTCTGGGGGTGCTGGCTTAGGGTGTTCACGCCTGTGTCCACTCACTGGGATAAGCTGCTTGAATGGGAACCAGGTATGGGGCGCTTTTCCCTGACACGGCCCCTGTACCCGGCGGATCTGAGCTGTGGTGGCTCCTTGCCGAGTGTGCCCTGCCCTGGCCCGAGACTAGCAGAGGGGAGGAGGCTTCTTGGAGGAGGAAGAGATTCCAGCCTCTAGGATCAGAGTTAAATTTGAAAGCTGGCAGGCATGAGAGAGAGAGAAAGAGAGAGAGAGAGAGAAGGTGGGGTGGGGGAAATGTAGATTTAATGGCATTTTTTTTTGGTGTGAAGAAAAACAGCAGTGAGAAAGGAAAGATGGGCTAAATGAAGTGAGGAGAGAAGGAAGAAGAAAGGAGGCAGCAGGAGAGCTCAGTGGATGTCATTGAGCAGAGGGGCAGAGGTGGCAGGTAGTTGATGTTGATTCTGTCTCCGTCTCTCACACAGACACACATGGGCGTAGATGCCCATCTGTTGACAAGAGTTCTCTCCTCAGGGGGGCTCTCATGGCAGAAGTTTTGAGGCTGGTGAGCAGAGACCGAGTCCTTCCTCCAATGAGTTGTCACGTCTCACTTCTTGGGTACTGACCATCCAGTGCTGTGCCTTGCATACAGAAGGCACTCAATAGATAGTGGGAGATGAAGAAAGTCTCTGACATTATGATATGGTGTTTGGTGGCAAGGGTGAGATTCAGTAATGGCTTCATGGAACTCGAAGGCTTTGAAGACCAGCAGACCTTCGTCTAAATCCTGGCTCTACCGGTTACTGGCTGTGATGCTTTTGCAAAATCATTTTGTCCTCTCCGAATCTGTTCCCTTCCTGAAAACTGAAGATAATTATACCTACTTTGTGGAGGTTGTGGGGAGCAACGTGAGACAAAATAGGAAAGGCACTGAGCACTGTGTCTCTGGCACTCAGTAAGTGGTAACTTTTGTCATTGTCAGCAAATGGTAGGCTTGCGCTTGGCCTGTAAGGTGCGTGGAAGGTGCCGGGGAGGTTGGAGAACTTACTAAGGTAAGCCACATGCCAGTCCATGAGAGGCCACGTCTGACGTATTAGTTGCCAGGGGAAGCCAGCCACGGGCGCTGTGGGCCTCGCTTTCCCGGCGAGTGACAGCTGCCTTGAGGGTGGGGTGAGCAGCCTTGAGTGGCAGGCAGCCTGCGTGCAGGGGCTTCCTGGCCCACCGCGGCCCACCGCCACTGTGTGTGGTTCGTGGGCCCAGCTGAGTAGGAAGAGGCCCCGACTTAGAAGAGGCTCACTGTGATCAAATGCTGCAGTGGTGCTGTCCCTTCATCAGTGACTCCACTAGGGGTCCCAGATGTTCTTGTTGCTCAGATCCCAGGAAGGATGGTCACACCCCGGGTGGAAAGGAAGACCTCCCTCCCTGTCAGTGACTTGTCACCCAAACCTCCGTCAGCCTCAGTTTCCTCATCTGGGAGCTGTCCATCTCAGAGGGGCTGCCTCTTATCCCCTGTCCCAGTGGGGTTTCTCCCCCCTACTTGCACCACCGCCCTGGCTTATTTTCCATCTTAGCACTAGTCACGTGCTAGAATTGTATTTATGTGTTGACTTGGTTGCTTTCTGTCTCCCCCACTGCATGACAGCAGGGTCCACCTTTGTTTTATTTAGTGTGCACCCAATACTTAGCACGGTGCCTGGCACATGATATGTACTTAATAAATATTTGTTAAATGGGTGAATGAAACAAATGAATGACTATCGAAGGCTTTTGCTGGCTCTCGCATTCTACGGTCATGGGAGTCTGTGACTATAGCCCCAGTTGAGGGCTAACGGCTAGGCCTTATGCATCTACCAATCTTTCGTACTTTTCACGGACATGGGAATGGTTTGGTTTGTGACTGCCCCTTCTGTGTTACCCTTTCTCTGGTCCGCATGCACAGATGCTTAGTGGATCACGTGGTTTTGTGGAAAACAGCACAGAAGGGCTTTTTTTAGGTCTGGGCTAAGCTCTGACTTTGGAGGGCAGGGCAGAAAAGCAAGCGGGCGGCCTTGTCTTCCCCCTCCCTCCCCAAGTTCCTAGCTTAGAGCTCCTCTCTGGCAGTCCCGGCTGCTTCTGTTGCTGTCAGCAGAACTGTCTGCAGGTGTAACCATCACCTGCTCCGTGTTTCTCCTACCCCAGCATTTCTTCTTTCTGCCTGAGAAAGGGGGGTTGTTAATTATAGCTCAGCAGACTGCTCTCTCTCTTTCTCTCTGCTGATGCCATAGTTGGGATTTAGGTGTGGACAACTAGTGGATTGGTGGTATTTTTTTATTCCCCCAGCTTCCCTTCTTCCTGCTGGGAGAAATCCCATCCTCCTACCAGCCTTGGCAAAGATGGAATGTGAGTGGGTGACAATTCCGGGGCTCGAGGCAGAGCATTCAGGCTTGCTCTGCTCTGTGCTGCGTTCCTTGCCTCCCTGTTATTCCAGGGTTGTGATGAAGTCATGGGATAAAACCTCTGGGTTCTCTTCTCAGCCACTCACTGATTAATAATGGAAGCTCAGAACAGCTGTTTGCAGAGACCACTCCTCGCTTACTCATCTGGAAGCCATTGTCCCAGAGGTTGATACTCTGGCTCGGTTGCAAGCTACTATCAGTAAGAAAAATTTTGAGCATGTACCACCAATATATATGTATGAATTATATATGTGTACTTCTGTACTAAATATTTTGTATGTGTTGTAATATAATGAAACAAATTTTAAAAGGATGAGGTAAACGTAAATATTAATACAAGTTCTAATATTTTCTTCCTGCATGGCCATGGGTAAGCGCTGATGTCGTCTTGATATTGATTAACCCACTTTGGATACTGTGGTTCCTAGGCAGTGGTCCTCAGCCTTTTAATGTGTTTCAGAATCACAGGCAGAGCTTAGTCAAGATGCAGATCCCTGGGCCACACTCTTAAGTTCTGAGTCATGTGGACTGGGGTAGACTTAGGAATTTGCACAGTTAGCACATATCCCAAGTGATTCTGATGCAGGTGGTCTTGGGACCATGCTTTGAGAAACGTGCCCTGAGCTCCGCAGCCTCCTCTGGTCCTGCTCTGGCTAGTACCAAAGCACACATGTACCAGGGCTGGGGCACAGAAGGGCCTTTTTGCACCTGTCCGGGTGCTGTGCTTTGATTGTGTTCTCCAGAATTCATGTGTGACAATAGTAAAAGGTAGGGCCTTTGGAAGGCAATTAGGATTAGATGAGGTCATCAGGGTGGGGCCCCCACGACGGGGCTCTTGCCCTCTGACCACATGATGCCCTCCACCATGTTATCACGCGGTAAGAAGGCCCTCACCAGGTGCGGACCCTCGATCTTGGACTTCCCAGCCTCCAGGACTGTAAGGAGTATATTTATTTTCTTTGTAAATTACCTAGTCTGCGATTTTCTTTTATAGCAATGGAGAAAGGACTGAAACACCAGGGGACACAGCTTCTGTTTTCTTATACCTGTCTTCTGCATAGCCCAAGAATCACCATTCTGTAGCAAGGAGAAAGGTGGGTGGGCTGGGGGAGTATAATTAAATTAATCACTCCATCTTATCTGTCACCAACTTTCAGGGTTATTCAATGCTTCTTTTCTTCTTATCCCCAGGCATATGAGTGGAAAGCACTTAGCTGCTGGGCGCTCTCCCCTCTCCCTTTGCCATTTCTCTTTAATCTGAAAGTGAAACTCTTCCGCTGAGATGCAGAGAAACCCATTTTGACCCTGATTCATGTGGTCCAGGGGGGCTGAGGAGGGGTCCGAGGGAGTAGAGAATGTCTTCTTACCGCACCTCCCACGCATAAAAACTCCCTTGTGTTATCTTTTATGTGAGCATGATGGGTGAGTTAGTAAATCGAGTTCAGGAGTAGGACTTTTGAAACTCCTAGGTTTTTGGTTGACTTTTAAAAAAACTTAACAACAGACTTGCTGTGGGATCCACAAGGTGAACAACTTCACCTGCTCATCTCCTCTCCCTCCAGAAGTGTAGCAGATTATTGTCTGTGTTTCCTCTTCTGGGCATCTTAAATGATGGTGGATTCTCATCTGGCCGATAGTTGTCCTAGTAGGTAAGAGTGTAGAACATAGACCTACAGAAGGAGCCCTTGAGCAGGGACTTAGGAAGTCTATTCTCAGTACTGCTTCCCAATCCATGAATTTCTTCTTCAGTACCTACATCAAGTGGTCATATGCCTGTCTGTGAATAACTTTTATAATGGAAATTTGCTAAGGAAATTGTCTGTTTCAGCAAAGAAACTGGTAATTATAGCTAATTCTCACCAATCTACCTACACATGTAAACGGTAAATCCAAGATGATGCAGAATGTCTGTATACTTAGTTTGTGTGGGAGCAATAAATAAAGTTGTGATGTATTATTTGTTATTGTTGATAACAATAGATGCTGTCTGTTTTCAGTGTCTATTATGTGCTCACCAGTGTGCCTTACCTATACCATCTTATTTAACCATAATGGCAGCCCTGTAAGGGAAACTACTATTATTTTCATCTTCTAGGTGAGGTTTAGATTGTCTACTGTCAAAGCTTGTTCATGGAAGAGCAGAGATTTGCCTACAGAGCTTCTTATTTGTAACCGTGTGACTTGCAGTTGAGCAAAGAGACATGACTGTCGGGTCACTTGGGACCCCGTGCAGAACCTGTTTTTCCTTGGCTCTGTTGGATCTTTCTTTACCAACTTCCTGGAATTGGAGCTCCGGATGTGGAGGTGTGTGAACAAATCTATTAATGACAGCTATTTATCCCTTGGAAAGCTTCAAAACCAGACAGAACAAGAAAAAAAAAATTGACAGAGAGAATAGACACCAATGATTCTGAATGATCCAGCTAAAATATGCCTTATGGCCAAATAGTTTTTTCCTTAAATTATCTTTTTTGAGAATGTTCCTCCTATGCCTTGTTGATTTTTGAGAAGTGTCTTCAAATTTTAGCTAACAAGTTATAAATAGAAAAGTTCCAGTACATCTTTTTGTTTGACAATATCTCTTGCTGATGCTTTCTTTCAGTTTCACTATTATGCCTATGCAGCAAAACAGAGGTGTTGATAGTCTTACCCCTCTGCAGGTACCAGGTGAAGCCCCCTAAGTATTTGCATGAACTGCAAAAGTCTACTGCCTTTCTTCTCTTTCTCCACTGGGCTCACCAGCATCCCGGTAAACAACTGTCCTCCAATGGGAGTCCCCGAGGCTGCTGTCTCTTACTGGACTGCCAGGGGTCTGTGAGTGTAGTCTGTCTGCCACCTTAGCCTGTTTGTCTCTCGGGTTCAGCAGTAGTCACTAGAGGATCTCCCAGTGGCCTGCATGCAGTCATGTCCAGGCATTCGGACAGTCCTCACATCTTCCATCCTAGCTCGTCTTGCAGCACCTGCCTCCCCAGTCTGCCAGAGAGTATTTTGGTGGAACGATGGAAATATGTACAGCTTCTCATTTACCTACCATGCACCGTGAAAAGGTCAGGCAATATTATTAGGCCCTCCCCACTCCCTTTCTGCTGCTCTGCCCTCACAGTTAATCAGAAATGCATTTAATACACCTAACCTATTGTAAAGTCTGAATCATAAGTAGAGGCCAGGTGTGGTGGCTCATGCCTGTAATCCTAGCACTCTGGGAGGCCAAAGAGGGAGGATTGCTGGAGGTCAGGAGTTCAAGACCAGTCTGAGCAAGACTGAGACCCCCATCTCTACTAAAAATAGAAAAAATTAGCCAGGTGTGGTGGCCTGCACCTGTAATCTCAGCTACTCGGGAGGCTGAGGCAGGAGGATCGCATGAGCCCAGGAGTTCGAGGTTGCTGTGAGCTAGGCTGATGCCATGGCACTCTAGCCTGGGCAACAGAGTGGGACTTTGTCTCCAAAAAAACAAAAGAATCATAAGTTGAGCCATCATAAGTTGGGGATCATCTGTATTCTCACTCTGAACCCTTGTGGTGGGCTCTGATGTCTTCTGCAGCCTGGCCGTAGGGCGTTTGTGAACATTGGTGCAAGCCTAGGAGTGAGCCCTCAGGGCAGGAAGTGGCAGCCTTATGCAGCTATGATCCTGTTCCATTTTTGAAGCACTTGCACAACTTTTTCCTCTAAAAGTACAGTACAGGGACCAGCTGCTGACTGGAGGTGGTGTGATTGTGCCTGGAGACGGTAGGTAAGGGCAGGAGTTGCATAACCAGACCAGTGCTAGCTTTGCGTTGGCATTAAGTGCAGAAAGCTTGGAGGATATTAAACAATGGGCTAGAATTTGAACCAGGCAGTTTGGCTCTAGATTTTATACTAAACTGTCCATCTGTAGAAGCTGAGGTCGAGGTAATAATCACTACTGTTCCTGTTGCTTGTTGGGGGAGGTCCCAGGAATTGCTAGCACCTGCAGAATGTGCGTCCCCCTTTGCCCATCTTGTTTTACTGTGAGGAACGGAGGCATAGGACAGCACTGGTTTCAGCAAAGGCCCTCAGTCTTGCAGGAGGGAGGTATGAGCTCCCGTAAGGAAGCCACCAAGGGAGGCGGACTGCTCCCCCTTTATCCCTGCACTGGGATAGCCCTTCTTCTCTTTTGATGTCTCCTTCACGGCTGGCTGCTGAGGGTGCAGGACCAGAGCTGACTAGCTTAGCTACTTCCTTTTCTCCTAAAGCTGAACTTTAACTCTCACAACCTGTGTGCTTCCCTCGTTGTCTTGACTGCTTCAGAAACTTCCATCCCAGGGCCTTGCACAACAGCCTGGCTTCTGCAGAGAGCAGTTCAGCTTCGCAGGAGCAATTCAGACCTGACCTTTGCGGCGTGCCTCCCGTCTCCCCAGCTTTCCTCGTGCCGGGCTCTTCTCTTCATCCACGATTTGGCTCTGGCGCTTTGGTCAGACCCTCTCAGGGACAGTCTCACTGGGACTTGCAGTTGCTTAATCTCCTTTCTCCTCCTATTTCCAACCAGAACACGTTCCCTGATTTTCTTTGACCTTTCTTTCCTTTTATTTTCATGTGAACTCTTATTTTTTTGTTTTGTTTTTGCTTGAGACAGAGTCTCCCTTGGTTGGCCCAGTAGAGTGTAGTGGCGTCATCGTAGCTCACTGCAACCTCAAACTCCTGGGCTCAAGTGATCGTCCTGTCTCAGCCTCCTGAGTGGCTGGGACTATAGGTGCACACCACGATGCCCAGCTGATGTTACTGTTTTTAGTAGAGATGGGGGTCTTGCTCTTGCTCAGGCTGGTATCGAACTCCTGAGCTCAAGCAGTCCTCTTGCCTGGGCCTCCCAGAGTGCTAGGATTATAGGCCTGAGCCACCTCGCCTGACCGGAACTCTTAATTTTGATGAGTTTTTTTCTCCCAACTCTCCCAAATGCCCTTCCCAATGTCTGTTACCGTTCGTTGTTTCCACAGCGTGTCTCCTGTTGTATTTCCTTGTTCCTTTTCTCTCCATTTCCTTATTCAAGTGACTACCTCACTCCTCTGTTCTGATGTCCTTGTTCACCTAAAGCAGCAGGAGGCTTGAGTTCTGTCTGGGCTACCCTCTACCAGCATCAGCTCTGTGGGGGACGTAACATTTCCCGCTCTGGGGGGAGAGGTCACACGGATTAGGGGAAGATAGGTGGTGAACCAGTGAATGAAAAGCAAACATCTAACACTTAACGTAGCATTTACTGTGTGCCAGACACACTTCTGAGCCCTTTACATGTGTCATCTCAGCTAATCTTCATAACAGCCCGTGACTTGAGGAAACCGGGGCTCAGAGGGCTGGGTAACTCGCCCTAGCTCACGCAGGCGGGAGTGCTCAAGTCGGAACGCAAGTCGAAGCTTTCCTCAAGCTAAGCTGCCTCTCCGAAGAGTTGATGGTTAACAAGCGAAAGATGAGAAGTCACTCAAGCCGACACACACACTCACGGGGACATACACATCATCACCCTCTTGCGCCATCACCTTTCCTCTTTTCTCCCTTCCTTTTCCCCCTGTAGTTCCGTGACTCTCTCCCTGTTTCATCGCCATCTTTTCGGTTTTTATAATCAGCACCAGACTGTAGACTAGAGAAGGGGTTTCACCTCATGGGTAAAGACGTTGCCTCTGTATTTATAGTCTCAGGACAGGCGGAGACCAAGCTGCACTCTCTGCAAGCAGTGCTGACATGGCCACAGCACTGCCCGCCACTCAGAGAACTACATCTCCCAGAGTGCAGCAGGGCAAGTTTATCTGACCAGGGTTTGCAACGGCCTCACTTGGTTTCCTTGCAGCACCACCTTCTAAGAGGCAGCTGCCGCAGAGGCTGTTTCTAAAGAAGCAGGTGCAGTGTCCAGCCTTGGCACTGTCCTCAGGGAACCTGGGTGCCTGTGCTTCTCACAGTCCCTTCATCCGCTCCCCTGCCAAAAGTCACTCCAGCCTCTCTTCAAAAGTATATGAGTTCCCTGGCCCCCTCCTTAACTCGGTGTATAAGAACAGTGATTAAAGAGTTAGAAAGTAGTACCTAGGGTAAAGTGATTAGTGCAAATAAGTGCCCTGGAGAAAAAAACGATATTATTAAGAGGAATTTCTTTCTCTGTCTTTCACCAAATATTAGGCAAAACGAAATGAGCTGAAGTTACAAAAGAGAGGGAGCTTCTGGTCTCTAGTTCAAAAAGCAAATGTGCAGAATAGAGGAGTTATTTAGCGTATGAGAAATTACTTAGATCCAGTCCTTTCTTGTAAATAGCAGAGGTGTGGATTCAATGGCCTTTTTTTTTTTTTTTGAGACAGAGTCTCACTTTGTTGCCCAGGCTAGAGTGAGTGCCGTGGCGTCAACCTAGCTCACAGCAACCTCAAACTCCTGGGCTCAAGCAATCCTACTGCCTCAGCCTCCCAAGTAGCTGGGATTACAGGCACGTGCCACCATGCCCGGCTAATTTTTTTATATATATATATTAGTTGGCCAATTAATTTCTTTCTATTTTTTATAGTAGAGACGGGGTCTCGCTCAGGCTGGTTTTGAACTCCTGACCTTGAGCAATCTGCCCGCCTCGGCCTCCCAGAGTGCTAGGATTACAAGCGTGAGCCACCGCGCTGGGCCTCAATGGCTTTTAATTAGACACTCTGCATCAGTTTTTTTTCCTCCCTTTTACCTCTCTATTGTCATTCTCTTTTCTTTGTTTCTTCCTGGAATTTTCTTTGGCTCCGAGACATATTCTTGCACCCCTTTCTCATTAAAGTCTGGTATTGTCCCCTGCCTCCCGCCCTGCCCCATCTTCTAGGTTGTCTATTCTGCAGCTAATGCACTCTCCCTGCTGCTTTGAGTGCAGACATAGGGATCGCTTTGTAACATACAGGTGCTTCTGCCTGAGCAGCTCTCCTGAACACTGTCTGCATGCGTTCACCATCCAGGGCTGTGTGACAATTCTTTAAGAGCCGAATAGATAAATGTTTTTGGTCATTTGGGGGACTGGGCAGACTCCTATTAACATGGGTCTGATTTGGATGAAATAGAACATCCTTCTTCGTGGGTACTAGCCTTCTGCTCACCATCTGTTTGTACATTTGACTGTCAGCCCAGGAACAGAGAGGACCGCAGGCCATAGCAATAGCCAGAAGGAACATTACAAGCCTCTGAGCAGAGACGATCACGTGTGGATTGGCACAGCCCCCACACCTTTGATTTGTTGTGGGGGCGTGATGGATTACTTCTACAGCAGGGCTAGCAAAGCCTCTTACCCCTTTCAAGTTGATTGCATTCATGGCCATAGTCTAGGCTTATAGAAACTAGGCAATGAGTTAAAGAAAACCATGCATTGGCCTAAATTCTCCCACTCTCATCCCTGTCCCTTTTTATTAGAGAAAGAAGGAATAGGAATGGGAGAAGTGTTGTATTCTATATTTAAGATAGTGGGGAAAAAATGTACCTCTGGGGACAAGGGTACACCTCCCCCCACCACCTTAGTTTAAATCTGGATAGTTGAATTAAAATAAAATGAATGTGAGTAAATTCATTTAGATAAATTCTTTTTTTTATCTAAAACCAATTTTCACTGTACACAGGAGATTTGTTTAAATGTATACACTATCCTCCAGATATTTCTTGAGTTTTTTCCCCTAATGTTTGATAATACATTTTCTTATAATTTGCCATCTTCAAAAAAAAAAAGATCTCAAAGGCAAATGTCAAATTAATTGAAATTTTATATTCTCTGAGTCAACAGTACTGGGGAACAGGAGTTGGGAGCAGATTGGGGAGGGAAAAGTGAAGTGTCAGGAAAGTTGTACGGTAGGGGTAGTATGATGTGTAGTGGGAAGGGATTTGGACTCAGTAAACATGGGCTGAGTCTCATTTCTGCTGATTGTGTGACCTTGGGCAAGTCACTTAAACTCTCTGAATCTCAGTTTAATTATCTTTAAAATGGGGAAAACAGTTTTTATCTCACAGGGTTCCTGTGAGTATCCAAAGAAGTAATAGATTTGAAAAGTCTGTTTTTTGCTGCGATAACAGAGTACCACAGACTGGGTAATTTATGGAGAACCAAAACTTATTTGGCTCATGGTTCTGGAGGCTGGAAGACCAAAAGAATGGTGCCAGCATCTTGCAAGGGCCTTCTGTTGAGTTATCGCCCAGCAGAAGGGCAAGAGAGTGGGTTAAGACAGGGAGAAAATTCCTGAACTCATCCTTTTATCAGGAGCGCATTCCTGTGATAACTCACTCACTCCTGGGATAACAGCATTAACCCATTCATGCAGCCCTCGTGACCTCATCACCTCTTAAAGGTCCCGGGTCTTAATACTATACTATCACAGTGGCAATTAAGTTTCTGCATGAGTTTGGAGGGGACATTCAAACTACAGCAGAAACAAAATGCATTGTAAATTATGGAGTACTGTACAAATGGGACTTGTCACAGTTATTGTTGCTCTTGTTAAGCCAGACCCATGAGCGCTGTATAAGCTGGTAGTGTTGTCAGTGTTTTATTCTTTTCTAGTCTGTGCTGGTCTGTGTGGTGGCGTGGTTTGGTTGTGAAGTCAGGCTTGAAGCAAGGGAATTAGGAAAGAATGAGGGGAAACACTGGGAATAGATGAGTGAGCACACGGTCATTGCCCTATTTTTTCATTCCCTTATATTTTAACCCATTTAATCCTTGCTTTGCTGGGGTTTTCTGTGATCTAGGGGCTGGATTGGGAGTAAGTGTAGGGAAGGAAGGAAGGAGGGAAATGAAGAGGGGTCATTTCTCTCAGGATCTCATGATTTCTGAGAGAAAAGTCTATGTGGAAATGACACCCAGAGACTGACATCCTTGCTTTGACCTTTTGGCTTTCTTCTGGGCCTCAGTTTCCTGGTCTGTAAAATGGAGTGCAAGCTGTGATGTCCCATCCACCTGTCACCTTTTGTGGATCTGAAGCCACAGGCACGAAGGAATCAGTGTCCTTAGCAGAAGCCCAGACGGGCAGGCTGGAGAGGCTGGCAGGGGAAATGACAGAGAGAGCTACTTGGAGATGACACAGACATGGATCTGTTTTTCTGTAGGTTACTTTTTCTGATTGGGAGAACTATCTCTAAAGATTTGAATGTGTTTATCTTAATTTTTTTTGGCAGGAAGATCAGTGGTTCACCAGAGTACATGCTTTGTTTCCTTATTAGTTTCTAGAAGTGTTGCCGGTTTGTATGTAGGTGAATATATGCACCGTGTTTGCATTAGAATCCTTGCACTTTCTTAGAAATGTGAGCAGCCTCTTCCCCTTTTCCCTGTAAGGCCCAGGGTTCTCTGATCCCGTTCCCCTGGCTGCCCCTGATGGATGCAGCCTCTCCCAGGTTGCCTGAGTAAGTAGGCCAGAGAGGAAGCTGTAGTCACTGCGAGCAGAGCAGAGCAGACAGAGCAGAGCGGCCTGTCCCTGCTGGGCAGGAAACCTAGAGTGATGAATGGGGCTGGATGAAGTCATCCTGCTCCTCCAATCAGGCTGCTCCGAGAGAGCCAGGGGCCTCTGCAGATCCAGCCAGGCTGCCGGCTGCTCTCATGTACCTTTAGACAGAGGCTGTGAGTCTCTGGGAGTGGAGTGGGGGTGTGTGAACCGCCCGCTCCTGGCTCCTGTGTAGGCCTCAGTCAGTCTGAATGTTATTGCAAGGTGAGTGGCTTCACCGGGCGAATTCCTCTCCCTTTGCCTTCTCCACCTTGCTGTGCCAGGCTCTGGCTTTGTGGCTCTGGCACCTCCTTGCACAGCACCTTTCTGCTTCCATCTGAGCGCCTGCACCTTCCTGAGGTTCTCACGCCCGCCTGACCCCCAACCCCCCAGGCCTGCTCCCTCCGGCTCCCCAGCTCTTGCTGACACCTTCCAGCTGGCCACTTCCCACACGCCCTCTGCTCTGACCTGTGGGGACCAGTCGCTGGCCGGGTGATGGGGGCGCCGGCCTCCATCTCTGTGGCCTCTCCCCCAGCAGGGGGAGCCTGGCGAGACCCACACTTGCGTCCTGGGAAGAATGACCAGGCCTGGGAGAGGCCCCTCACTCAGCCTCGTGGGCGTCTGTGGGGACACAGGCGGGTTCCCCGACCTGCTGGGGACGTCAAGGCTCTTCCCTCTCCCCACAACAGAAGAAGTCCCAGGGGGCCAGAGAGTGGAAATAGACCTCTCATTCCCCCAACCTTCCAGAGGGGTGGTCTGTTCTCTCTGGGTGGACGTTTGTGACTCTGCCTTTTCTCTCTGGGTGGCACCGCCGCTCCTTAGGCCAAGCAGAGATCATGGAGCCGGCTGACATGGCGACAGCAAAGGTAGGATGGAAATGCTGCCGGCCGCACTGTGCGTAAGTGGCTTCGCTTGGCAAGTTCTGCCCCTGGTTCACTTTCCTCTCTCCTCCCGTCCCTCAGCCCACCACTCCTGAGCACCTGGGGGCTGTGTCCGAGTGGAGGGCAATGTCCTGAGCACCGAGGCCTCAGGAGAGGGGAGGAGGTGCCGGGTCCCACGAGGCACACTCCCCACCTGTGTGAGCTCACAGGCCCAAGCGAGTGGGCAGGTGTGCCGGGGAGGGTGGAGGTATCAGTAGCTTTTGTCTGAGCTCACTTATATGTCTGTCTTTTTCTTTAGCTTCGCTTTGTTTTTCGTTTGTCTTTAGTCCATCTCTTTTTCAGTTACCCCTCTCCTTCGTCCTCCTTCTCTGTCTTCTTCCTCTGCTTCTTCTCCACACTGCAGGCCATTTGTGCAGTCTGCACACTTTTCTTTCACCTTCTGTTTGCTTCTCTCTTGCCTCTCCCTGTTGTATAAGGAATGGGTGGGGCTGGTGCAGGCTGGACAGTTTTAAAAGCAGAGGCTGCCTCTCCTCCTGCAGCACATGTTGGCTTCGGGATTGGTGAGGCGTGTGTGTCTGAGTGGCAGGTGCTGCTGCTGTGCCCTCCCACCGCTCGCCGGGTACCCCAATGGCAGTGTGAGCCTGGGCACCTCGGAACGGTGCCTGGGGGCTGCGCCGCATGTGTCCCGTGGGCACACTAGAGGGCGTTCCTGAGATGGCTTTCAAATCTCTCCCGGCTCCTGCTTGCAATCTGAAATTTGTTTTTCTGTGTATTTTTCCAAACAAGAAGTTTGAGCCAATTGGGAGTAGATGGGGGACCTAAGGACGCTGAGTGTGTACAGCCTAACCCCAGCCCCTGTGTGCAGGGAGAGACCTGTAGTATATCTCAGCCCTTGGTTTGGGGGCCTTGCTCTTTGGCCAGGTGGCAGTGTCTCCTTTCTCTCAGAGGTGGAAGACAGGACCAGGCTCAGACATCTGGGCCCGGTTGGGTCCCCTGTGTTGTGTATGGAAGAGGGAATGAGACAGGGGCCCAAGTGGCAAGGGTGCTGCCAGCGTGAACAGGCCAGAATGTGTTACAGGGATTTAGGATATGTCTCCGGGAATCACAGAACTTAGCTTTCTGCTCCTTCTCCCACCCGGCATGCTGTGTGACCAGATACAAGTTACTGAACTTCTCAGGGCTTTCATCTCCTAGTCTGCACAGAGGTGAAAGTGATATGCATCTGTTTTAACCACCGTAGACCTGTCAAATACTTATCCTTAGAAAGGAGCTAAAGAGAGCAAAAGTAAACAAGAACAGATCTCGGTGGACTCATTGCCACCTCTGTTTCCCTTTCTTCTCTCCTTTTCCCTTCCACGAACATGTGAGTACCCACTTTGAACATGGGGTGGGGCATGCAAGGTGCTGTACCCCCTTGGCATTGTGCAGTGGCGGCCATGGGAGCAGGCATCTGCAGCTGTGTTTGGATCCAAAATGATTTGCTGCAAGCAGTTTGCTATCTGGCTGGAATGCCACCGTCTGATGTCTTTGCCAGGCCCTTGCAAACCTGCTAGTGAACTAGCTCTTGCAGTTGTCAGTGGTTTGTTAACAAACAGCTGGCTCTGAGGCGTGGCTGTGGTGAATGCCCTGGCAGAGGTGTGTTCTGGGGACATTGGGGAATTAATTCTGTAGTTAACTTGGAGAGATGTGTTTATGTCTGTGTTTGCACACAGAGGCAGAAACACGGGGCCTCATTTCTCTTAGGCCCTTGCCATCCCTTAGCACAGACTGCAGGTGATCTAATCAGGTATAGAATCAGACCTTAGAGCTGGGTCATTCCTGAAGTTAGCATTTACTTTCAGAACCTTGGTGACAAGGGTAAACTGATTGCTTAACAGAAACAGATGTCAGGCCGGGCGCGGTGGCTCACGCCTGTAATCCTAGCTCTCTGGGAGGCCGAGGCGGGCGGATTGCTTGAGGTCAGGAGTTCAAAACCAGCCTGAGCAAGAGTGAGACCCTGTCTCTACTATAAATAGAAAGAAATTAATTGGCCAACTGATATATATATAAATTAGCCGGGCATGGTGGCACATGCCTATAGTCCCAGCTACTCGGGAGGCTGTGGCAGTAGGTTCGCTTGAGCCCAGGAGTTTGAGGTTGCTGTGAGCTAGGCTGACGCCATGGCACTCACTCTAGCCTGGACAACAAAGTGAGACTCTGTCTCAAAAAAAAAAGGAAACAGATGTCATGTAACCACAGAACTGTAGTTTTTTAAAACCTTCTCTAACTTAGAGCCTTTGGAAATTTAGTTCAGGCATTTTCAGTCTAGGCCTGTGAACCATTCCAGTCCATGAGCCTCCTTCGTTTGTAGACAGAAATTTGTATTGGTGCATTTTTCTGGGTAGAATATCCATGGCTTTCATCAGCCCTCCAGAAGGCTTATAACTCAAAAGTTTAAGAATCTTTAACTGATCAAGATGTTCCCACAGTGAGACGATTTGCATAGTCCAGGTATGAAGCCTGTGACCGAGGAACAGAGAGAACCTACAACCTATTACGGCTGATGTACTGAATCTCTGATACTATGTAAAAACAGCTGACCCATTGGGTGAAAAATTCACATTGTGACTAGCGAGTAAGTCATTTACATTATGACTCAGATATCATTTTTTAAATGTCTAAATACATGGAAATTCATCCTCCTTATCTCAGCCTTTCCCCTTTTATTTCTGAGATGCTTTTCCCAGAATTTCCCTTAGCCCCAATGTCCTTGGGTTAAATTACCCCTGAATGAAATAGCTTTTGGTGGAGGTGTGACTTCACTTCCTGGAGTCTGGATTTTGAGGTTCTCTTATTGCATTGCCATAGCGCTACTCATTCTTTTTTCTTTTTTAAAGGTTGCACTTTCATACTAGGGCCATCTGATGTCCTGACCTGACTGTGTTATGTAGATGATAAATTGCATCCTGGGAATTTCTGTCTCAACCTTGAGAAAAGGAGTTAGAAAACATTCATTAATCCATTCTTTCAACGGTTACATGCAAGGGGGACATTCAGTATGGATGTCGTAGAGATAGGAAGCACACGATCATTGTGAGGAGGTGCTCATAGGTTCTTGGGGAAGATGGACAAGTAACCAAATTATGGCAGCACAAGGTAATCAGGCTCACAGTAGAAGTGCAAGTCACCAGGGAAGCACAAAAGAATTACTTGACAGGGCAGGCCATGAAAGCCTTTGTAAAGGAAGTGACATCTGATCTGGGACCTGCAGTGTGGGTGGGAATTTATCAGGTGGACAAGAGAGGAGAGATCATCTGGCTATGATTTGGAGTCAGACATGTGTGGATTCAAGTGCTGGCCCCGTCACTTTCTGTCTTCGTGAACTTGAGCGAGTTATCTTGGCCTTTCCTGGTGTTAGTTTCCTTGTTTGGCATGGCGAGGCCGTTGACACTACAGAGTTGTCGTGAGGATCAGGTGAGGTGACTTTGGTTACATGCCTGGCACACCATAGATGAACGGTGGCTGTGGGTGTGCCAGTCAGCCAGGCAGGAGAGGGAGACAGCGTGAGCATGGCAGGGGCCAGGGCACTACAAGGCAGTTTGGCAGGACTGGAGCTTAAGGTACCTAGATGGGGAAGACGGGAGGCAGATGATGAAACTAGAAACGTAAGTGGGGAGCTGGAACACCATGAGAGCCCGGGGTGCTACAGAGATTGTGTAGACAATGGGATTGGTGGAAGGGCTTTAAGATATCATCAAGTTTGCTTCTGAGAAAGTATTCTCTGGCTACAAGACAGACAAATAAATAGTTATATTTATCTTGTCTAAATAATTATTAGACAAATAAGATAAATAATTATCTTATCTTATTATAATTATCTTATTAAATAAGATAAATAATTGTCTAAATAATTATAGACAAATAAGATAATATCCTCATTTTACTCCATCCCTGACAACTTTGGTTTTTCACATATCCGTCTTTCCCCACTAAACTATGAACTCCTTGAGGACAGGGGTTGTGTGTTGTTTTTTCATCCACAGACACCCTAAGCATCTAACATTTTACTTGACATATGATGGATGCTCAATAAATATTTGGTGAATGAGAGAGAGAGAGGGTAAGTATGACTGCAAACCTCAAGATGAGAACTGAGAGTCAAGTAAAAGCTGACAGCAGGAAACACACTCTAGTCCTATTTCAGGAGGTAGGGAATTGACATGATTTAGTACCTAATTAAATGGGAGTCGGAGCAGGAGGAGTCTAGGGTAAATTCTTGGTTTCTGCCTGGGTGACTTTGTAGTTGGTGGTGCCGTTTATAGAGGCAGATAGAGGAGCAGAGTCAGCAGGCGATATAGTGGGACACCGAGGAGCTGGGTCTATTCATGCTTGCTTTGAAGTGCCAAAGGGACATGTAGGTGAAACTGTTCAGGAAGAATGGGAGGTCAGGGGAGGGGTACAGGTTGAGCATCCCAAATCCGAAAAATCCAAAATCTAAAACGCTCCAGTATCTGAAACTTTTTGAGCCTCGACGTGCCCCTCAAAGGAAACGTTCATTGGAGCATTTCAGATTTTGCATTTTGGGATTTGGGATGCTTCACTGGTATGTATTCTGCAAATGTTCCCAAACCCCACAACATTCAAAATCAGAAACGCTTTTGGTCCCAAGCATTTCTCAAAAGAGATACTTAGTAAGAGATATAGTTGTACATATATATTTGGGAGTCACCAGCCAATCTCCAAGGCATTGTTAAAACATTCGAGACTAGATTAGAAACCTCTGAGACCCAGATGACCATCTAAAGCCGGGAAGTTGCCTGGAGAAGCTCTTGAGATTCCTCATCATAGCACCAGAGAGGTGGCCGTTCTTCTCATAGCGCAACAGGGGGTCACAGGCCTGGGAAGGCTTTCACAGAAGAGTCTGGACTTCTGGATTTTGTGGAGAATTGAAACAACTTGGGGGACCGGCACAGAATTGCTAGTTATTTTACCTACAAAAAGTAACAAACCTAAACTAAAATATTTAACAAAACTACCACCAATATTATTTATATTTAAAGAATAGTTTAATACAAAATGAAAAAGGACATGCTGTCAAAAATTCAATATATGTAGCTTTTTGACACTTACCACGTTGTCCTGATTTTTCTCAGTTCATCACCAGTGAATGTAAAAACTTCATCATGGTACACGCGAGCACATGGATGCCCCTGGCTCATCAAAGGTAGCTGGTGGCTTTAAAGTATGGAAGGGAACAGGTGCGTTTACTGAATAGCGCTGGTCACGAGACAGAACTCAGGACGCTGAACTCTTTGGTTTGCTCATGATATGCCAGTCTCATGTGTGTTGTGTTGTTAAGAGAATGTATTGGTCTGGCATACCTATAAGCATTTTTCCCAACCTTAAGGTGCTGGTGAGAAAGTGTCCTGATGATGGGAAATGAAGCTTTTCAAAACCCAACTCATTAGATGCAGTCTGCTCCATCCAAACAAACCCGTATTTATTGGCAGTGATAGTGGCAATATGTTCCGAAGGCACTATTTCTGGACACCTATCGCGCAAATAGGAAGTTCTTGTCTCTGTAAAAGATGATGACAAATATTGGTTCCTTTTTCTGGCTAACTCTTTTATGTTAAGACCAGACTAATCAAGAAATATCACAGGCAGACTTAGTGTAGGTTAGCTTAGAGTATTCACTATTGATTGCCAGTGGATTAAAAAAAATTGGCATCATAATGACAAACCTAGGTTTGGAAAACAGAGGTAATCTGTCCTTCTGATGCCTCTCTTATGGGACTTATTACTTTATATTTTATAAAATTAGAGTTATTTAGTATAATGATTTAATGCCCATGTTCTATCTTCCTTGTTAGATCATAAACTTTTAGAGATCAAGGAGGACATTGGATTTAACATTGAAATATTATCATAATTTGCTGGATTATGAACAGATTAGGCCATCAGTAAGTATAGTTCTTATAGTTGAATGAGAAGTTGACTGACCTAACAGAAAGATCACACACATACACAAAAAATACAAAAACATCACAAACAGTATAGGAAGAGTTAGAAACTTTGTTTGCATAAAGGAGAAAAGGTAGACCAGGAACAGAGAAATAGAATGTGTGGCTCTTGTAGGATGAGGTGCTGGTTCCGTTGACACTGGCTGGAAATGATCACAACAGTTATGCCTTGTCTTGTGTACTGGCTCCTCCTGACAACCTGATGGGCTGCTGTCTTCCTCACCTTTTTATCTTTTGATGAAGGAAGGAGTTAAGCCTTAGGAAAATGAAGTAAGTTGCTTGAGGTCATGTAGTTTTTAAGTATGGATTTGAACTCAAGGCTAATTCTAGAATCCCCAGGGCTGAACCACCATACACACCTCCGGGAGGGTTGTCAGTCCCCGTCAGTTAAGAATGCGGTTTTTCTAGGTTTGTCCTATCAGCAAGCAGTTTCCCTGCCAACAATAGATTCTTGTGTCCTTGGCCGGGAGACTTACGCTGTTAAAATGAGGTAAGGCTCAATTCATCTGGTATTTTTTTTAAACGGTAATATTTTTTTAAACTGTAGCTTAGTTGAAAAAGGAGAAATCCCCATTTAGTGGGAAGAGAGCATGAAGCAGCTGGCTGTGGGTGTATGGGGGCTCCCTCCCCGAGAGAACCTGAGTATATAAAGCACCCTCCTGGGCCCCCAACACCATCAGTCACCCTGAATTTCTCCTGAGAATAAACCAGGTGGAACCTGGGGGGTAATTAGAAATCTGCCTTGTCTCTTCCATCTGGCAGAAGAGATGTTTTCTTTTGTTATGCATGTGATTAAAATGATGAGTGACATCCGGCCTCCTCCCCCTGTCTGGGTTGGTGGGGTTTCTCTAAGGTGTGTGTGGATCTTATCTGGCAGTGGGGCTCTTGCCACCCAGGTGCCACCCATTTGTCTACCAGGACCCAGGGAGGAACGAGACAACACTGGTCAGGCAGTCACGTATTCACAAGCTGGAGGAATGATTTTGGAGGTGAAGGGGAAGGTGGGATAGAGAGGGGAGTCCTCTTTAGGGATTTCTATTGCCAGAGTAAGGGCCAGGGAAGTCTCCTTGGAGAAGGGATGTCAAGATCTGCTTCAAGAAGGGGAGAGAGAGAGCTCAGTTGGGTTTTGCACCAAGGAAGGTGAGTAAGGGAGAGAATTCGCATTTATGGCCTGGCCCAGAGTTGGATGGGGTGGGGGCTTGTGATAGCCAGGGGTGGTGCCTTATCTTTTATTTTTCCCTGTTTTTGCTAACCACCACCTTCTACAGTGGCCACTAGAGTCCAGTAGTACTAGGAAGAGGGCTGACCTCCCTGAGCTTCCGTTTCTTATGTGGAAGTGGTTTAGTACCTCCCTGGGTTGCTGTGAGGATCACAGGGCACGACAGGCGTGCGGCCGCTTTAAATTCTAGAGTGATCACAGACCCTTCGGTGGCAGCCCTGGCAGCCTCTGTCCCTCACTTTCTGGGGGCTGGATGAAGCTGAGTGGAGTTTGGCTTTGACTTTGCTCATCCTGTTTCTTGCCTAAAGGAACATTCTGGATTAGCAGATTGCAGAAGGAGGGACAAAGAAGGCTGGGGGAGGTGATTCTGCCCATTGTTTTTTTTTTTTTTTTTCCCATGCTCTAAGTGCCCTAAGTGAATCTCTGGGGTCATAGAGGCAGGAGGAAGCATTCTTGAAGCAAACTGCCCTGCTTACCCTGCCTGCCAGCCTGACCACCTCTGCCAGCCCTGTGGCCGGTTCTTACCCACCCTGCACAGCCGCCATTTCACCAGGACAGCGGGGCTGGAGGGCAGGGGTGTGCACAAGGGTATTGAGGATAGGAAGGGAGGGGCTGGCTCTGGAGGCTCCAAGCTGGGAGCTGACACAGATGAACAGACCAGAAGGCAAGGCCAATGCCTGCAGCCCACACTGTCACCCCAGAGCCAGTGACTAATAGTGGCAGAGGGTGGGGAGAGGAGAGCAGAGTACCGAGGGAGGGAGGGAGGGGACAGGGAAGTGGCCGGGAGCACCTGATCGGGGTGCAGCCCTGGCCATCTGCCGGTCTGCTCACACAGGCTCTATTGACCGCAGTTTGGAGTTTGGAAGGGATTTTGGCTGCAGGACTAGGAGGAAGCTTGTTGTTGTAATGGAGTGTTTAGGAGGCCACTCCTCCCCCGCTGCTCCTCTCTCACTAGCTTCCTGACCTCCAAAATGCTCCTTAAATATAACACTCTCAGCGCCTGATGACTCCCCTGCCTGAGCTTGGAGCTTTGATTCCCCAACGTGTGACTGCAGCACTGCTCTGCCCCAGTTTTTCCAGCAACTAGAGGCATGCAGCTATGCCCTGGTACTGCAGCAAGGCTCCTGCTCCTCGTGCAAAGCGGGGCGCAGGGAAAGCAGCACAGAATCCAAGAACTTGAGATAGAGGGGGAGCCTCAGGGATCATGTAGTCCATTTTCCGCTCCAGATAGGGAGCCAGAGGCTTGGAGTGACTTACCCAAGGTCATGGGAGGCAGGGGCTTCCGGTGGTGGACCGAGCTGGGGAGGTGGGAGTCAGGAAGGCTGAATTCTCCCTTGGGTTCTGCCACTAGTTGGCTGGAGCCCGAGATGGGACCTGACATCCTGACATTTGGGTTCTAGCTTCCAGGTTTCCCTGGGCCTGGGGGCCTTGGGCATCAGCAGGCAAGGTCACCAGCAGCATGCTCTGGTTAAATGCAGACCTCTCTCACCATCCTAGTCGCTATTTATGGATGAAGCAGGAAACACTGATCAACTTCATGTTAATCAAATCAGTATCGGCAAGCTTGGAAAGGCCAATTTTTGTCAACTTAGATTTGTGAAAATGCAAATAACACAACAATGTCGTGGCCTGAGCACACCCCCTCCAAAAATCAAATTTGTTTATAGAAACCCAAAAGAGAAGATTCGTGTTTAGTTGTTTTCTAATTGCTGCTTATTTTATTTTAAAATTGTTTTCATTGACTATTAAGCAGATACAAAATATTTATAACATATAAAATATGTGTAAAGTATAAAGTAAGAAGAAACAACAAGCCAGGTGTACCTCTTACCTGTCCTGCTGACTCCATTCTCTTCCCCGCCCTTCCAAGGTGCATGCTGAGTTTATCATTCCCTTGCTTTTGGATTTGATGGATATATCTATATCTATGTACTTTTTGTTCTTTATACATGGAATCATACTGTGTGCATTCTTTGGTGACTTGCTTTTCTTCATTCAACGTAGTGCTTCTGAGAGTCATCCATGTTCTTGCATGTGACAGTGATTTATATGTTTTTAGTGCTGTATGCGGTTCCGCTTTAAGAAACTACCACGAGGTATTTATCCTTTCTGTGGATAGACGTTTGTTTTGTTTCCAGGTTTTTTGTTTTGTTTCTGCTATTACGTGGAGTCCCATATGAAGTTTTGGTGCATGTGAGTTGCTTCCGTCATTAGAGTAGAATGATTATGTGTTAGAGGATGCAATTGTTCAACTTCACCATGTAACACCAGATAGTTTTCTAGGTATTTAATAGTTGGACCAATAGACACTCCCATTGGCTCCTTTCCAACACTTGATATTGCTTGACGTTTTGATTTTTGCCAATCAGATGGATATATCATGGCATCTCATTGGAGTTTCAATTTGTATTTTCCTGAATACTAATGAATTGAGTACTTTATATATGTTTATTGATTGTTTTCTCTTCTGAAAGTGCTCATGCAAATTGTCTATTTTTCTAATTGTTTTTCTTTTTCTCATTGGTTTGTAGGAATTTTTAATAAATTCTGTGAACAATTCCTTTCTTAAATAATGTACATCAAAAATATTTTCTACCCCCAAAGCCTTCTTGTCTTTCCTTATGATCTCTTTGAATGATCAGAAATTCTTAATATTATTGTAGCAGAATCTATTATTCTTTTGCTTTGTGGACATTGTGTTTTTGGTGAGTTGCTTGGGAAATTCTCAGGCTACGATTGGTATGAGGTCAGTTTGTGATTATGGTTGGCCAGGGGAGATTGTTTTTCCTCCTTTGTTTAATGTCAAGGTTTAGGATGGGCAGTTTTCCTTTTTAGTTACTGGGCAGTATTTATGAATTTTTTTCAAGTTCATTACAGTGGTTTTCCACCAGGGCCTACTTCATGAGGAGGTCTCCTGTTAAATCTCTCACCACTAGTGGGCTTTGGAGTTATATTCTGCATGCTCTGTGAGGCCATGAAAACCCAAGCCCAAGTTCACTGGTTTCTGCCATCACTAAGTTTTTGACCTCTTGCTATTGCTTAATTTTTTGAGAGCTCATCAAGCACTTTAAAGAGTTTCTTTTTTTTTTTTCTTTCTATTTTATCCAGTATATATGCCATATTGCCAGACGTGGAAGCTATTGGAATCTAGTTTTCTCTTAAACAATTCTTATCCTTCCTGAAATACAAATATAAAGGAGCAGCCGGTTTGCAAAGAGTAGGCAGAAGCCGGAGAATCTGTATGTTCATTCCTAGAGGTTATGTCAGTTCTCACAATTTGCTGGTCAGGGAACTTTTCAAACCATACAAACGGACTGCTCTCTGCGAGAAGATAAAAGAAGGAAAATATGTTCAATGAGAAACATTTCTCCAAATGTGGAGTTTGTTTCCAGAGCTCCGTAAGAAGTCCCCTTTTCAGAGACAAGAAAGAGCCAAGGGGAATTTGAGGCAGATGACTGTCACCCAACTCACTGGGCTCTCCTTTTCTTCCTTGCCTTTGTGTGTTCCTCACATCACACACAGACACGCAAGCCAGCCAACTCCCCAGTAATAGAAGAGGCTGGTTCGATGTAGTCTCTTTTTCACCTATTCCCTGGATTCTTTTTCTCCTGGGAGCATGTGAGCTTTTATAAGTCAGCTTGTCTGATAGAGAAGGCGATTTTTTAAATAAACATACGTAGTGATTAAGAGAATGGGTTTTGGAGCTCGACACGCCTGCATTCAAATCCCAAACTTGCAGTTTTGCTAGCTGTTTGGCATTAGGCGAATCAAGATGCCACACTCAGCCTTCGGCAGCATTATCCGAAAAATCATGATCATTGCTTCTTTATAATATGGATGTGAAGATTCAGTGAGATAATGCAAGTAAAATGCTTACCACAATGCCTGATCTAATAAGCCCTCAATACATTCTTATTAATAGTTGAGAAGGAGGGAGGGGGTTTTTTTTGTGTGTGTTTTGGAGTTTTTTTTTAAAAAAAAAAAACAGCTCCAGAGTAAAAGCCAAAAAATTTGAATAGTTACAATGATTCAGGTTCTGTGTGTTACCTGTGATCAGTTGGTGGTTCAGGATGAGGAAACAGTATTCGCATGTACGTTGAGTACTACAAGTGACATTTGCCTGAGAGCTGAATCACAGAACCTAGGCTTCCTCGGAGTGCGTTATCTAGGTCAGCGGTCCCCGACCTTTTTGGCACCAGGGCCCCATTTTCATGGAAGACAATATTTCAGCAGACTGGGGAGGGGGAAGATGGTTTCAGGATGATTCAAGCACGTTACATTTATTGTGTACTTTATTTCTGTTATTATTACATTACAATATGTAATGAAATAATTGTACAACTCACCATAGGTTGGGGACCCCTGATCTAGGTCATAAAGGACAACTCTCTATGTACTTCTGGAATCTGTTGCATCCCTTCAGTACCTATGCTGAAAGCATGGCCTGGGCACAGCCTCCAAGAGCTTCAAAAACATACCCACGGATATGTTCGGAAGTCCAGGAAGCATTTGAGTGTTGTTTGGCGTGGGGCTGTAGATGGAAATTCCGTAGCCCAGGGCTGCTTTGCAAGTCCATCTCTGAAAGCTCAGTATTCCGTAAAGAGTGTTTCTTCTGGATCATCTGGACACCGGAGGGAAACCGCAGTGTTTTAGATCAGTCTGCATAAAGTCCCTTCAATTAATTACTTGCTAATAGTACCCCTACTATATACAAGCCCTCCTAGTCAGTGGGAATGTAGGGCTAAATAAGATACCCCGTCCCTGCCTTCATGGAGCTTACCCTCTAAAAAGAGCAAGGCAGGGAATAAGTAATCACGAGCATGGTGACAGTTAACAAACAAACATCTGCACTTCAGATTTTCTAGAGAGTATCACTTTACAAGGTCAGGTGTAGATGATGTGCATACAACCCATGGAGGTCTGCAGATTCTTTGGGGCAAATTTCAGGGTGAAGGCTTATTATGGTTAGGCTGTTCTGGGGCAGGTTTCAGGGTAAAGGCTTGTTATTATGGTTCAGTTGAAGGTTGCTATTTCGTGATTAATCTCCTCTTTGTTCGTTATCACCCATCCGCGTTACTGACCCAGATAGCGACGTAGGGAAGGAAAGAAAGGAATCACACAGTCCGCACACAAATTTTTGGTGCTGGAATTCCTGGGCCCCAGTCTGGAAGATTTGATTTAGGAGGAGCTACTTCTCCCTTTCCAGTGAATTGTACGTTCCAGTTCAAGTTGAGAATCTCAGTCTTTCCTTACCACGGTGCTGTGCCCTCTGGTCTGAATCTCTTCTTTGGAGCCCAGCATTGGTGATAAAGGGTTGCTTAAATCCTAAACGAGGCCTTTGTGGCCACCTTAAAAGGATCCCTGGCCCCAGGCGACCAAAGGCATCGCCCTACCACCTGAAGTTGCTGCCTCACCATGCGCCCCAGAAGTGGAGGCAATTTCCCCGGTAGGGGAGGAGAACTGTCTGTTCTGTGTGCTGCAGGCAGGCAGCGAAACTGAACTGCTCTCGCTTGGAGCAGGCAGCCTGGCTCGCCTGCCTTGCCGGCTGCCCTGCCTTACTGGGGAGGAGTCTGTTTAAGGTGGTCTTGTCCAGCCTGCCGCGGGACACTGAGGCACTCAGCATGGGGCCTCTGAGGTCAGTGGCTCAGTTTAGGGTTCCCAAAGTTTGCTGAGGACCCTGACTCCAGGCTCCCCTCCCCGCCAGGGGTGGGGTCTTTTAACCCTTTGGTGGATGCCTGTGCAAGTGCTCACCTTCAGATATTTCTGCCTCTCTTCTCTTCATTCCAGGCAGCACAATCCTCACTCACCCAGTCTCTGACATTCTGTCCTGTCCTGGGACAAAACATGTGCTGTGTCTTTAAATGGGCGGAAGTGGCTGGCAGTGCTTTGCTTGGGTACTGCATTGATTAGGAGATTATATGGAGCTGCGGGAGCTGCCGCCTGGGGGAAGAGAGGTGCAGGTTCTGCTAGATTTGTGCTGTTCTTCTCCCGGGCTCTGCTTGGCTTCCTTCCCCAAGGCGGCTGGGAGCGGTATGAGGTGAGGGTGGGTGGGTGGCCGGCCAGCCTGCCTGTTGACGGCAACTCCGTGGCTTGTTTCGCACAGCCTTGCCAGCATTACCCATCCTCAGCAGAAACTGGCAGCGGCAGCCGCAGCTCAGGCAGGCAGCTCCAGCCCCGGGCTGGGTTTGCAGAATCTGTCCTTTGCCTTCAAGCCCAGCTTTCCGCTGGGAGAGGGGGAAGAAGGGACAGCAGCAGCAGCAGTTCTTCTGGCTCTTTCTCTGTCTCTGTCTTTCTCTTTCTGTGTTCAAGTCACATTACATGGGATTCTGTTCTTTTGGGACTTCGTCATCTTTTCCAATATGTCCTGGGACCTCCGGAGCTGTAACGGGGATGCTAAGGACATGGTCAGTGGATTATCGTGACTGTACTAATGAAAGGATTCAAGCTCTCCTGGTAAGTAGAGGAGGGAAAAGGCGCCTTCCTCTTCATTCGTTCTTCAGCCCTGTGCTCCCCCAGCACCCTCCCGAGGTCTCCTTCAGAGAGGCCATCTCAGCAGATGGGCATCGAGGGGTTAAGACGGTGGCTACACACTGTACAAAGTTGGGGTACTCTCCCTGGCTCCCCCAGCTTCTGCACCACTGCAGTATTTTCTCTCAGCCTCCTCTTGGCGGGGGCAGGGGTTTTGTGGAAGTTGGGGGGTAGTGGAGAGAATCGAACTGCGGCTGGAACAGTTCTCCAACTTTGAGGGGCAGGAGGGGCGGTGCACACGGAGGGAACTTCATTAAGGAAGATGCCTTTGCTGTCGCAGGGTCTTGCACTCTGCGTGGGGCTGGGGGCACAACTGTGCTGTCCTTACCCCTAACCAACACGGGGTGGGGGGTGCTTTCACTCCTCAGCTCCTTAGGGCTGGCAGCCTTGGACCGCTTGCTGAGGAATCTCTCTGAGGGTCCAGGCTCCATCTTCTAGGATACCTGGTGTCCAAAGGAGACCGGACCGCACCCCTACCCCAACACAAACACACACCTTGAGGCTTTGCAAGTGCCCCTTCCTGGGCTTAATATTGGGACATTCAAGGCACTTGCTTGGGGCGTGGGGGTAGCTGTATTCTAGCTGCAGAAGTAGTCAGAGTATTTTTACCTTTTATTTAAAAAATAAAACTCTTACTTATCCCTCTTCTCCTTTGACTCACGAAAGGTCAGGTGGGTGGGTGAATTGGCTTCTTATCTGACGGAGAAACTGCAGATTTCACTTGGGAAACTTTGCCGTGGCAGGGATCTGGGAGCCCTGCAGAACAGCATGTGCAGCCGCCCTGCAGGCCTCCTTCAGAGGAGAAAGGCTCCTTGGGCTGGGAGGGAGCTTTCTCTCCCCAAGAGGGTGGAGGGTGGGAGGAGAGTGAGCTGGGAGAGCTCCCTGCAGGGGTGCATCCTGCGTGCTGTGGCTGGCTGTCCCTAGTGGGGTGGTGGTCTGTCACCTCTATGGGGGGAGGTTGATTTTCAGAGTCAGGGATGCATGTCAAACAGTTTAAGGCATGGAGTCCTAGCCTGGCCCTAGGCCACATCTTGCTTTCCAGAAACCCCTACCCTAGATTAAAGCCTGGCAGAATCAGTTTCTAGGCAAGAATGTCCTCTAGTGGGTCTTGAAAAGGCACTTCGCGGAAGGCAAGCGTCACTCTCAGGAACTAGGAAGCCCTGCGAGTTGGGGAGCCCTGGTAACCACCCAGCGTGGAGTTTCTTTTCTTCCAGCTTTGATATCACTCTTTCCTATGTTTAGCCCTTGCTTTTTTGGAACCAGGTTCCTTCTGGTTGCAAGCTATTAGCAGAGGGTATTGTCGCTGGGAATTCCAGGCCCAGGTCGGCAGTCAGAGCTGCCCCTTCACTCTTCCGTAGAGCCAAGCTGGGTCTGTAGCTTGGAGGAGGCTGCCAAGGAAAGCCCAGGTGCTGCTGGGAGTGCAGGGACACTGGGCTCTTCCTCAGAAATCGCTCGCATCCTTCCGTGCCCCTGCTGCCAGCACACCCAGCTTGGGACTGAGAGGTAGCTTGGCTGTCATTCAGGATGAGACATCACTTTAACACAGAATGCCTCTTGGCTCAGCCCCGCCTGGGTTAGTCCCTTAGGGACATGCAGGAATGTTTGCCTTTAAAACTCTGCCTTGAGTATCTCTTGGTGCATTTCAACAAGGAGAAGGGAACTGTAATTAGGCTAACCTTGTCTTCTTTAGCCAAAGAAAATTTTACAAGGTTGGGAAATTGTGTCCTTTATATCCGCCTGGGTACTGTCAGGTCCCTTCACCCACCATCTCCTTAAGTACAGATGTGTTGTTCCATTTTGGCCCAGGCGCCCAAACCTTGTCATTGTGGATGTTTTGGTTTGAAATGCGGCTCCCTGTGGTAGTATCCCATGTCAGGGTACTCCCCACTCTCCCAACAGGGAGACTTGTTTGAAGCAGAATGATGAAATATATTGGTTACCTTGTTCTGGATAGCACTTTCTGCACATGGAAAAGGATAGGGTTAATTAACATAACAATGTGTGCGAATCATTTCTAGAAACAATTCTGGAATGCCAACTATGCGTTTGTGATATAAAAAATGATAGTAAATGATGGCTAACATTAATTGATACTGTGTGTCAAGCACCATTTTAAACTCTTCACATGTATTAACTCACATGGGGCCCATAGCATTATTGTTAAGATCCCTTAAAAGAAAACAAGTCCCCATTTTATAGGTGGGGAAACTGAGACAAAGAGAGGTCAAGTGGCCTGTATGAGGTCATATAGATACTATACTATAGAAACAGGGTTTGGATTTGCAGCGAGGTGATTTTCCCCAGTGATTCACCTGTCCTTGGTTACTCTTCTATAGTGAACTTTCCTTGTGTGTGATGCCTTACTATGCACCAGCTTTTGTCCTGCTCTGCTCTCTCTCTGCCTAATCTTTGTTAGGTCAATTGATCAGACTTTTAAAAGTGTGTACAAATGCATTATCTCATTTGATACTTACCATAGCCCCATGAAGTGGCTGGTATCTCTATTTATAGAGGTAGGGAAACTACCTACTAGAGTAGGTAGGTCCAGAGTAGTATCATGTTTTGATTAAATTCATGCACCTAGTTTGTGAAAGAGCCAGGATGCAGACTCTTGTTGCTTGACTATTATTTCAGTGTGGGGACTCCCACAGCCACAGCAGAGTGTGTCTGTCCGTCCTTGTTTCCCTGAGAGCAGGCTTAAGGTCCATGCATCCATCCCTTCATTCTACAGATGTCCATCAGGTATTCAGTATTTTTGCAGCCTTGTGCCTAGGCATTTCGGGAGTTTCAAAAAAGGTAAAGAATATGGCCTTGGCCTTGTAGGGACTGGTAGCCTGACAGATGGAATGAGATGCCACCTCCCCTCCACCCACACTTGTGCAGACATGTGCACACATATGGGTGCATCGGTTCTAAAGGTCAGATCAGTGCAATGAACCCCAAGGATTCTGGAAATTCATTTTAGCTGGTACAGTGGAGAAGGTTTCTTGGGGTAATTGATATGTGGGGGGGGGGTTCAGAGGCCGAACAACTGGTTAAGTAAAGGCTATACTTTGTTTAGCACCTATGCTATACCTCATGGGGCTATGAGCTTGTCACTGGGGCTGCTTTTAGATGAAGAGGACCATGATGATGACTGTGATTGACAAGTGGCTGGATTGTGAGATAGAAATCTCCCTTATTAGGCAGGAGCTTTAGGCTGTTTCAAAAGATGATTCTGTGGTTCCATCTGCTGGTTGCTTGGGGAGCAAGGTAAGGGCAATGGTAGAAGATGGGGAGAGAGGAGGTGGCGTGTACAAATAGATGGGGCTGTGGTCATGTGGCAATTTGGAAGACAAGTAATTGTTTCTTTAAGAACAACTCACTAATCTTCCTTAGCTTCTGCATGATTAATTTTTTTTTTTTCCTTTTGGTGATGTAAAGATATTCCTAATTCCTGTAGAGCTTTAGAACCTTACATACTAAGATCTCCAGTTTTGTGGGGCTGCTCCCTCTCTAGGTGGTTTTGGCCCCCCAGGAGTAGGCAGACTGTAGTGACATCTGCCTAGAGTCTCTCTCCTCTTGTCCCTGGTCCTCACATCTGTCGGGCTTGGTGGCGCAGTCTCCACAGAGCCTGGGGGCTGCAACAGACCTTGGGCAAAGTCAGTGTGCTGGAAGAATTTGATTCTGTGAAAAAGCAGTTAAGAGAAAGTGTAGCTCTTGACACGTAACAGGCGAAGCATCTCTGTGGTAAGGTCTCAGTCCCCAGATGAGAGGAATCTTGTGTTTCTCTGTGTGTGAATGGGTGAGTGAGCAGTCATGATACTTTCACACTGTTTATTTGGGAAGTTGAGTGCTGTGTGAGAGAGCCTACTCACATTCTTCCCAGGTAACTGGGATAGAGTTCATTTTTTTGTGCTCCCCCATGTTGCATGGAGATTAATGGTCAGCTGTATTTTATTTGATACCGAAGGTCAATTGCCCACTGTACTCTTTCTCTTCAATCCGTTAGTGAATGGAGCTCTGTTCCTTCAGTTCTTGTCATATATCTATCTTTTGAGGTTCTTTCTGTGAGAGGCTTGCTCTAGAGGAAGAGGGAGCCCTGGATGTGGCCTCTGTACACCTCCTTCAGAACAAGACTTTTCCCCACCGTGGAAATGTCTACCAGGAGGTGAGTGGCAGTGAAGGCCGGAGTCACTCAGTGGCTTGAGATTCTAGGCAGACAACTCCTGAAATGGAATCTTGTAACCCCTTTTGGCCTGCTGCGTGGCCTTGGTAGGTGACTTCTGTTTGCCTGGGGTGGTGGCAGTGGTTTTGAAAGTGGAATTAAATGACAGTGTTAGGAGGATTAGTCGGTCTCTCAGCTTCCTTTTTACTAATGGTTTAGAAAAAGGCCACACAGTCCTGATGGAGCAGGTCGCTTGTGTTGTGGACTGTTCGTGCCCTTCTATAGCCAGCAGGGGACACTGAAAATAAACATTCATTTGAAAATATTAAATATTCATTTACAAACATTGCACAGCAGGCACACCCTCCTGCGAACAGTGTGAGATTTACTTTATTATTTGATGGGATGGGAATTGGAGTTTTCCCCTTGGTCCAGTAAATCCAGGCCGCCGAGTGCCGGCCATCTGAGCATTTCAATCCGCTGAGTGAGCAGGAAGCTCAGGGCAAAGGCTGAAACTTTCGGCTCTACAGATTTTCTTAAAAGGATGGGCTGTTCCCACCTCTCACTCAGGTTTCTACTTTGGAAAACTGTACCTGGCTTGAAATAAGTAGCAATGAACGTTTGCTTTGCTATGTTATTGTTGTCGCCATCATGATTATTTTAAGAAGAAAAAATGTAAGTCTGTGGGTGGCAGAGATTGTGACAAATCAGATTGTGAGTACCTGAGGTTCTTTGATGCTGCTAGCTCAAAACCCTTCCTCCTGGCCATTCTGAGATGTATTGTCATTAAGTTTATTGCTGGAAGAGATGATTTAGAGTTTCTGAAGAGAGAATTTGGAGACGATTCTAATCTCCTCCTGCATTGTCCAGAAAGCTGGACATTTGTTCCCTAAATGAGTTGTTAAGGTAAAGGGCTAGGATAAACTAGTTATTGCTAGATGTTTTTGTTCACTGGATCTTAGCGCTATTCTTTGGTTTATGTTTGCAGAAAGTTGTTGAATTAAACTGGACAGGCTGGGTTATGCCGTGATAATACCCATACTTCTAAGTTTTATTCCTGATCACTCCAAGTCCCCTCAGGCTCTGGAAAACCCTCCAGGGAAGCCATCCTGCATGTGGCAGGCAGCTCAGAGACCCAGGCTGTACACTGTCATGGCAACTCCTCCATAATCCACAGCAGGGGAGGAGGGCTTGGCTCTTAATGCTCCTCTCGAAGTGACTACACTGTCCTTGTACTTGTCACACATTGCCCAGAACCAGTCACTTGGCCCTACCTGACTGCAGGAAAGCTGGGGAATGTGGGCTTCTGACTGCAGGGGGAGGAGAAAACCATAAATATGGGGGATACACACTATTGCTGCTTTTACTGGTTGTGTGAGCACCGGCTCACACCCCTTCCTAAGACCCAGCAATGCTTCCTTACTGCCTGTGGAATAAAGGCCTTAATTTGAGATGTCATGGAAGACCTTACGTGACCTTCCATGTGGGGTTGGCATATTGTAGGCCACTGGCCAAATTCAACTTGCTGCCTGTTTTTGTCTGGCTTGCAAACTAATAATGTTTCTGTACAGTTTTAAACAGCTGAGGATATTAAAACAAGGGTAATATGACATGTGAAAAATAATACGAAATTCCATAGAGCGTTTTGGAGCACAGACACACCCATTTGTTTATGTATTGCAATCACCTTGACATTACAACAGCAGAATTGAGTAGTTATGACAGAGACCTACGGCTGGCAAACCTAAAACATTTATTATCTGATCCTTTACACAAAGTTTGCTGCCCCCTAGTTTAGGCAAATAGAGATATTTCTCAAGTGCATCAAAGTCATATGGTTTTCCTCGATATTTTTTTACTAGCAGTCCTGTTCTAGGTATTGTAATAGTAATGGAGACGGTGGAAAGGATACTAATAATGTCTAATACATACACAACAACTTCCTATATGACAGGAATATTTTAAATGTTATATACAAACTCAACAATTTTTTTCAAGTAGGTATAGAGTATTCTTATTTTACAAGGGCGTAATCTGAAGCACAAAATCTAAGTAATCTTCTTGAGGTCGATTAAGAATTCATCTTAACCACAATTACAAAATTAGAAGATAGGTCTTTGCCTGTGAGAATATAAGACTAATATCCATGAAAAGTGAGAATTATTCTAGGGCAATTTACGAAGACAGCATTTTATGATACGAATTACGGTTTACTTTTAAACAACGTGGAGTTTTGGGGTGATCACTTCTGAGCAGTTGAACATCCATGTATAACTTTCGACTCCCCAAAAACTTAACTTCTAATAGCCTGCTGTTGAGCAGAAGCCTAACTGGTAGCATAGACAGTCAATTGACACGTATTTCTTATATTATATGAATTATATACCGTATTCTTGCAACAAAGTAAGCTAGAGAAAAAGTGTTATTTAGAAAATTATAAGGAAGAGAAGATATATTTACTATTTATTAAGTGGAAGTGACTCATCCTAAAGGTCTTCATCGTCGTTGTTTTCATGTTGAGCAGGCTGAGGAGGAAGACGAAGAGGAGGGGTTGGTTTTGCCATCTCAGGGGTAGCAGAGGTGGAAGAAAATCCACATGTAAGTGGACTCGCCCAGTTCAAACCCATGTTGTTCATGGGCCCACTGTATAATTGCCAAAACTGTGTGGGAACAGGGAGAGGGAGAGAGCAGGAATGGGCAAGAGAAATTAAGAAGGGCTGAAGAGAGAAGGTGGGGTGTGGGTTGATCCTTGAAGAATGGAGCCCATTGAGATTTCAGGAGAGATTGGTGGGTCTCTCAGGCCAGGGAGAAGCAAGAGCTGGGCCACAGAAACTGGAATGAAGGCCTGTGGAAGAGCAAGAGAGCTGAGCAGCCTGGTCAGGACAGAGGAATACGTGATGATGCTGCAGCAGAAGCTTGAGTAGCAAAATAGAGCTCACCCATGGACAGCCTCAAAGTGAGCAGAGGCCTGGCCTTGCTAGACTCAGTGAGAGAAGCCCTGAGCCTCAGGATGATCAAAGAGCGTGGAGATCCAGGTCCCAACTCAGTGGGCAAGATGCTTGGGGCCAAGAACTCCATCCAGTACATGCATAGGTTGCGAGCATTTGCAAAGGAGAGATTTAGAAAGTACAATAGCAATGCTTCTGCGAGCTTTCCATTTTTAAAAATATCATACAACTCTCACACAATCACCTATAGGAAAGGTGGTATTTATCTCATTTTACAGGTAAAGAAACTGAGTCTCAAAGTGATTTTAAGCAACTGGCTCAAGACCATGTAGTAAATGGCAGAACTGGGACAAAACTGAAGATGTGGAGTCCTAAAGCCTGTGCTCCCAACCTCTATGCTCTGCTCCTTGAGGGAGGATGAGGAGTGTTGGTCTCTCACTCTGGTAGAAAACAATTCAGGAAAGGTTTGCTGAGGAGGTGGGGCAGTCTTTCTGGGTTGTAGTGTTCCCTTTATCAGTAGAGGATGCAGTTTCCCCAGTCTGCTCCTCCTCGTGGTGAGCCATAGCCCTAGGCATAGCTGATCTGGTAGGTGTCACTTCAGGGCTGGGTCAGAAGTTTTTTATTTAATTTTTTTTTTTTTTTTTGAGACAGAGTCTCACTTTGTTCCCCAGGCTAGAGTGAGTGCCGTGGCGTCAGCCTAGCTCACAGCAACCTCAATCTCCTGGGCTCAAGCAATCCTGCTGCCTCAGTCTCCCGAGTAGCTGGGACTACAGGCATGCGCCACCATGCCTGGCTGATTTTTTCTATATATATTAGTTGGGCAATTAATTTCTTTCTATTTATAGTAGAGATGGGGTCTCGCTCTTGCTCAGGCTGGTTTTGAACTCCTGACTTTGAGCAATCTGCACGCCTTGCCTCAGCCTCCCAGAGAGCTAGGATTACAGGCGTGAGCCACCACACCCCGGCCTAGAAGTTATTATTATTATTTTTTTTATTTGCGAAATGTATCATGCACACAAAAAGGTATAGAGTGTATCCATACAGCTTGAAGAAGAATAAACAAAAATTAGCTTGGGTGTGGTGGCTCACCCCTGTACTCCCAGCACTTCAGGAGGCCGAAACACCTTGAGCAGAGAAGTTCCAGACCAGCCTGGGCAATACAGCAAGACCTCGTCTCTACAAAAATAAAAATATTAGGCAGGCCTCTTGGTGCGTGCCTGTAATCTACTTGGGAGGCTGAGGCAGGAGGATTCCTTGAACCCAGGAGTTGGAGGTTGCAGTGAGCTGTGATCACACCACTGCACTCCAGGCTGAGCAGCAGAGCAAGAAAAAAATTTGTTCACCATCCAGTTAAGCATTAGAACATTACCTATACCTTATGACAGTATTCAAAGCCTGGGAGGGCATGCCCCAGAGAATGCAAATCTTGGGAGCTGAGCACCGACTGGCTCCTGAGTCTGGGCTTGAGACTCTGCCCCCTAGAGGAGGTGGGTTGTGCTTCTCAGCTGGTGCCTCTGCTGTAGCTCCGGGATAAATGGCTGCTTCATGGCATGGAGCTTCCTCTCTTTAGCAGTGTGGTGGACCCCTAGGGAGAGGTGCAGATGGTTAACTGCTTACTAGTTGTATGACTGTGGGCAAGTTGCTTAATTGCCCCAAGCCTTTACTCTCTCACCTATAAAATGGGGCTGATTGCACCTGCTTCAGAAGGCTGGTGTAAGGATTGTCCCTATTAAAGGAGATAATTCATGTTAATGCACTTAGGAAGGGGCTTGGCACACGATAGCCACCTTTTAAATGTTAGCTGCTATTAAAATCTTTATTGTTTTATGTTTGGCATGGTAGGAAGAAAACATGGTCACAGCCCTTGCCGTTCACCCACTTAAAATTCGTGCTCTAGATGGATCCAGAGAACTCTGATCATAATCTTTCCTGTAGTGTCCTTTTTAGGACACAAGACCACTATCAGGCAGCATGACCCTTCCTTTCAAATGAACAACCTCCCCAGTCATGTGTTTTCATTTCATTGCTGGAACTCTCCCATCTCCTGGCCCACATGGGTATGGTCACTTGACCACTTTACTGGAAGCTGGAACTTGTTTTACCACTCATAGGAGTGTGACCTTGGGTAAGGCACCAATGCCCCCATCTCTAAGATGAGAGGCCAGATGAAAGCAGCAGATTTGATTTCGCATGGACTCTCACAGACTTCAGGCTAAGGATGTTTGGAGCACAAGTTTCCATTGGATTCTTCCTACCCTCTCTTTAATTCATTTATTTATTTGATTACTCAGTTAACATTTCTTGACCACCTACTGGGCTAGGTGGTAGGAATGAAAAGATGAGTGAGAGCTGGTCCTTGACCTAACAGGGTGCCTGCTGTTGGAAGGAGCCAGAGCTGGACACCACCCCCTCCCTTTTAGGTAGGGTCTTATAGGAAAATTCCACTGAAGAGAGATGCCTCTTCTACTGTAGTGCAAATAGATTTATCTTTCACATCAGATCTTTTTTTGGACCCTTTCTCCTGAGACCAGGAGTGTCTTTGTTTCATAATAGCTTCCCTGCAGCGACCTCAACTTTTTATTTTTCTTACTGCATGGTCATAGTTTACATCCAGGGGCATTATGACAATGACATGCAGAGCTCTTTTGTTTTCTCTGAGGCTTACCTTGACAAACCCCAGGATGCAAATTTGGGAACTGACCATTGGGCTTTCTAAGGGGATCTGCTTTGCTGGTTGCACATTATTTTCCTCAGCCCGCTTTTTGGTCTAAAATGTACCTTGTTATGCATTTATTTTGCATCTGTTAACTCTGGCATGTTCAAATGATTTCTTTTAACCCTTTGATTTCCTTAACCAAGAATTTCTACTTTATATTCTTGCCTTGTTTGATATAAAGAAGCAAAATAAACTTGTACTCTTGTGAGGCCAGTCAGTACACTGCTGATTAGCTATGGAGTAGTCTTTGTAAACCTTATCTGTAGAGCAGTAGTGATAGTACTCCTTTTTACAAAAATGTGTATTTGGAGCAGTAAGTATTCAACAGTGTTAAACGCTAGCAGTGTTGTATGTGCAGCTAAGAATTGTTTCTTCTGGCCTGCTGCAGCTTAACTTCTTTCTCTGGCTAAATTCTTCTAGGCCTACAGTAGGACCACTTTTGTGCAGATCACCAGTGCTCAGTGTAATTAATAATTGTCATCACCGGTCACAAGGTGCCCTTAGCCAATATTGCCAGGAACGGGACTGTCAACTCCAAATGTGCACCTTTTTTTCCTGTTTCTTCTCTTCCTGGGATGGGCTAAGTTCCTGACGTTCACTGCATGAAAACAAATTTATAATAATAGTCTCCCATCCAACATTCTCTTCACAAATCCTCCTCTCCCAGTCATTTACACTGGAAACTTCTGCACCACTTTTACATGTTGTTCCTCACTCCCCATGTGGTTAGTTCTGTCTTTGCAGTACCTCTGACTTGTTCTCCTCCCGTTCCCATGACTGTCACCACTGTCTTAATTCATGCCCTTCAAGTGTCTTGCCTGGCATGTAGCAATAGCCCCTTGAATGATCCCCCCCTTTTAAACAGCTTAATTGTGGTATAATTTACATACACAATTTATTCATTTAAAAAGTGTACAAGTCAATGGTTTTCAGTGTGTTCACAGTGTGTGCAGTCATCACCACAGTCAACTTTACAACATTGTTTCATCACCTCCAAAAGAACGCCTACATGCACTATCTAGCACCCCTACTCACCCCCATATCTAACCCAGCCCTGGGTAACCACTTTCTGTTTCTGTAGATTTCCCTATTCTAGACTTTCATATGAATGGAATCATATGTTTGTGTGTGTGTGTGTGTGTGTGTGTGTGTGTGTGTGTGTGTGTGTGTGTATTAATATATACATAGACTTTATGTTTAGCTTCCTTCACTTAGAGTGATGTCTTTGAGCTTCATCCAGGTGTAGCATCTGTACTTCATTGCTTTCTCTGGCTGAATAGTCTAATCTCTTTACTCTCGGGTCCATTTCTCTCTTAGCAGTCGTACAAGTCAGATTACCAACCTACCTTCAAAATCTGGATTTGGCTCTTATTGCCTACAAAATACAGTTGACACCCTGCATGGCACACAAGGCTCCTTGTGAGCATCCAGCCTCATCACACATTTCATCTTCCATCAACCTCCTAACCCCTCCACCAACACACCATCCTTCCCAGAGCATGTCAGGCACTTTTTAATACCACTGCAGTATTTAGCTACACTGCATCTTTGCTTATCATTCTTGTCTCTGCCTAAGGAAATCCCAGTTATAGTTCTGAATTTAGCTTCAGTACCACCTCCCTGAAGAAATCTTTTCCAGATTTATCTCATCCCCAAGTAGGACTTAGTCCTTTTCCATTCTGAGCACTTTGCTTGGATTCCTGTAATTTCAGTATCTTGGATTAGTTGTCATTCTGTCTTTTAAAACATGTGAAATCTTCTCTAAGAGCAAAGAATTATCCTAGTTTTTCTTTTATTTTCTTATTGTACTTTCTATAAGACTGTACACATAATTGGTACTCAAAAAAATTGCTGGATAATTGATGGCACTTTTTGCATTTGTACAGTCTTTTTTGCTTTTCAAAGTGTTTTACATATGTCTTCTCTTTTGAAAATCAGAATTAAAGAATGGTTTGAAGAAAAACTTACCAGTAGTTATAATTTGAATGGTTGTTTTTTGCAACAGTAAGTTATCCATGGGTCTTATATAAAAATTAGAAAATATAGAGTCAAAAGAAAAGAAATTGTTCCTAATACCACTCTTACATTATTAGGTCATTAAATATGAAATGTGCGATTTCAAATCAAAAGCGTAGTTTATTATATCTCAAACAAGAAGCAGTACTATTAGTCAAAGTATGTTCCTAAACATACTTTGACACATTGCCATCTTAACAGTAGCTTGTTTATCCCAGCAGCGAAGAAGCCTGAAGAGTGAGTGGCGATTAAATCACTAAAGGTGTTTTCCACAGCTTGTTGGGAATTTAATACTTGTCCTTGCAAGAAGCAGCCCAAAGCCTGGAAGAAGTGGTAGTCAGTAGCTGAAAGGTCTGGTGAATACGGTGGATGACAGAGAGTTTCCAAGTCCAGCCTCTGTAGCTTGAGCAGCATTGTTTGTGTAACTTGCGGTCAAGCATTGTCTTGCAAGAGGATTGGCCTGTCTCTAGTGACCAATCTCGGCTGCTTAATCATGGGCATCCTCATCATTTCATCTAACTGGTTGCAGCAGACATCTGCTGTAATCGATTGACCAGATTTCATGAAGCCACAGTGGATAATACCAGCGCTGGACCACCAAACAGACACCATTAGCTTTTTTTTGATGAATATTCAGTTTTAGACTGTGTTTCAGGGCTCTTCATCTTTATCCAACCATTGTGCCTAATGCTTGTGATTGTCAAAAAGAATCCATTTTTCATCACATGTAATGATAGGGTGTAGAAATGGTTCGTCTTTATGTCGTGACAGCAAAGAAAGGCAAGGTTGGAGACGATTTCTCTTCTGACGCTCATTTAATTCATGCGGAACCCATCTATCCAGCTTCTTTACCTTGCTGATTTGTTGGAAATGGTCCAATATTGTTGGAATAGTAACGTCAAACCTTGCTGCTAATTCACATGTAGGTTGAGATGGATTCGCTTCCACTACAGCTTTCAGCTCATCATTATCCACCTTGGTCTCAGGTCACCCACATGGCTCATTTTCAAGATTAAAATCACCAGAATAGAACTTCTCAAACCATGGACATACTATGTGTTCATTAGCCACATCCTTCCCGAACATTTCGTTGATATTTTGAGCTGTCTGTGCTGCATTGGTTCTGTGATGGAACTCATATTCAAAAATAACATGAATTTTTGACTTATCGATAGTTTCACAAAACTTGCTCTAAAAAAAAAAAATGAGAAAGATAATCATAAGCCAAAACATGCATTTGAAAGACTGAAGATGTACCTTTACAGTAAAAATAAAACAAGAAGTTTCAAAGTGAAATGTCAGAGATATCAACAAACTTAGTACTTAAGGAAATCGGACATTTCATACCTACTAGCTTTACCGGTATGTTGGTTTATAGCATTCAAACTACTTTTTCTATGTATATTATAGGTACGCATACATTTACAACTCATTTTATATATAGTTCTGATAATAAACAATATCTGATCTCTCTATAACATTGATTTTTTTTTTTAATGTTTTAATTTATTTATTTTTGAGATGAGGTCTTGCTCTCCTGCCCTGGCTATAGAGCAGTGACGTCATCATAGCTCACTGTCACTTCATACTCCTGTGCTCAAGTGATCCTCCTCCTTCAGCCTCTTCAGTAACTTGGTGCACACCACCACACCCAGCTAATTTTAATATATTTTTTGTGGAGACAGGGTCTCACTATGTTGCTGAGGCTGGTCTCAAACTCCTGGCCTCAAGCAATCTTTCTGCCTTGGCCTCCCACAGTGCTGAGATTACATATATAAGCCGCAGTGCCTGGCCTTGCTTTTCATAATTCCTTTTAAGCATAGCATTGCAAGTATGCATCCCTTATCTCTCTGATCTATTCATATTTGACATTGAGGTTATTACTAATTTTCAATTTAAAAGTAATGTCATGGCTAGCATTCTTCAGATAAAAAATGTAGAAGCCAGACTTCTGGGTCCAGAGCCCAAATTGCCCTTCAGAAAGGTTGTTCCAATTTACACACCCACCCGTAAGTTGTGAGAGCGCTTGCTTCCTCCCCTTGTCCTTGCCTGCCTCTGTATTTCCATTCTTTTTAGTCTTTGCCAATCTGATATTCCAAAAGTGGTATCTGAGAGTTGCATTAATTTGCATTTCTTTCATCATTGGAGATATGTTTTTAATTTCCTTATTAACCATTTATATTTCTTTTGTGACTTGCCTTTTTTGGCCTTCACCCACTTTCTTTTTGACGTGCTTGCGTTTTTCATTGCACAGAACTATTTTGTGTAATAAAGATATTAACTCTTAGTCACACATGCTGCAGGTACTCTTTTTGTTTTTTAACTTAAGGCTGATTTGAGCATGTTCAAGTTTGTTGGTTTATTTCAGTGTGATCACATTCATCACTCTTTTCCTTTATAGTTTCTGTGTTTGGAATTATTCACAGAAAGTTCCTCTCGAACCTTGAGTATGCATGTATTCACTTATGCTTGCTTTGAGTCCTTCTGTGATTTTTTTTTTTAATTTAAAATTTAATACATTGGTCCATTTTGATATAATATTGTATCCTTTTTAAAACTTAAATGACTAAATCTTCAATCATGGGACTAGCGGAGGCTTTTGACAGTCATGTCCGCTATCTGTAGCACATTGCATGACAAATGAACATTCCATATGTCTTTTTGAATGAATAGGTGAATGAATGGGTGGTGGCATGAGTAGTGACAGCAGATCACTGAGGACAGTGTAAGATAAGATGGCAGCACTCTTCCATTGAAGCAGGACCTTGGCCAGGCAACAGTCTATTGAGAACACTCACCAGTTACAAAGTCCCATGGGGAATGTGGGAGAAGGAAAAGTTATAGCATGCCTTTGAGAAGGTCTGAGGGTTAGGACAGAGGCCGTAGGTGCTCAAAGACCATGCATGAGACATACACAGGTGTGAACCCTACTCAAGAGTTCCAAATGATGCTGGAGAAGTCAAGCTCTGGGGGAGTTTATCAGGAAGTCTCCCTGGGGGAAGATGCCTTGTGAGCAGAGCTTTGAAGGAAAGCCAGGACCATATGGATGGATTTGTGGAATGAGGTCATTTTATGCAAAGAGAATGATATAAGCAAGCAATTTTTTTTTAATTGAAATAGTGAAGTGACTTTTTTGCTTCCTTGTCTACTTCCTTTGCTTTTGATCGGTTTCCTCATTCTCAGCTTTTCCTGTTTTTACTGCCATTTAGAAATTGTCATTTTCACAATGCTTGAGCTCATGGGTGGAAAGACACCAGAAAGCAGGAAAGAAATTCCCTTCAGAGAGGCCTCAGAGAGGACTCCAGTCATAGCCTCTCTGCCAACCTCCACCGAGGCAGAGGTGAAATGTTTGTTTTCTGAGATGTACGTGGAACCGTAGTAAGCTCTCTGCTATTGAAATGAACCAGTGAACGAGTAGAAATATGCACGGAATCTGAGATGTATAGATGTTCAGGCAGCCAGTTGGACCTGGAGGATCCCAACCAGCTGTGGCCTGGGAGCTGGGTGGGGACGGACATTTGCTCTGAAGGAGGCTGGGACGGACAACTTGAGGCATGCCCTTTTAACCCTCACACAGTCCGCTAAGTAGGAGAGCCTGCCTCCAGGAGCTCCCAGTGGCACAGAAGAGCAAGAAAAAGAAAGCCTTGAAGTGGAGAGGAATACCAAGCAAACTCTGGACATAGATGATGAAGAAACTGCCATAAAGAAGCATTGCAGTTGGCTGTTGGAAGTCAAGTCACTGGGTAAAAAAATACTTGTAGAAAAGCAAGAAATAGGCTTCTCTGCCTCTATCTTTTATCCCCTCTCCTATAAGATTTCACCATTTGCTCCATTGATGCCATCCTTTATTTCAGGGGTGAACAAACATCAGTCCTCTGCCTGTTTTTTGTAGATTTTGGGGGAACATAGCCACAGGCTTTCCGTACATGTTGTCTCTTTGGCTGCTTTCACCCCATAACAACAGAGTTCAGTAGTTGTGATACAGACTCCATGGTTTGCAAAGCTGACAATATTGACTATCTGGCCCGGAACAGAAAAATTTTGCAACCCTCCTTATTTTATCAGTAGATGACTAACTCTGTTTTTTTTTTTTTTTTTTTTTTCCATGAGAGTCATGGTTTGCTCCAGCCCATGCAGTTTTCTTAATGAGTGTCCCTTTTGCTCATGGCACTTATTTGCAAGATAATTTACTGGAACTGTGGGTGTGATCTGGGAATTTGGCCTCTTGAGGACAAACTCTGACCATCTGAGCTGTCTGCAAGACCCACATGGAGTGGCTAGTACCCGAATAGTAAACATTATTAGCTTCTAGTGCTTACTTACTGCTCAATGTATGCCAATATAGAGAAACTGAGGTTCAGGGAAGTTAGGAAGAGTGCCCAAGGTCATAAAGTGCCAGGATTTGAACCCAGCCCTTGCCCTAACCACCCTCCACATTTTCTACTGAGCCCCCCCACACACACACCCTTTCCTCCAGCTTCCTTTACACTTCCAGCTTTCTCCTGTGTGATTTCTGGATCAGTCACTGTTTAGCCTTTGTTCTTTTGGTTCACATGTTTCTTCTGTAGCATCCATTCTTTGACCGGTTTTCTTTTTCACCCCTGTTCCTCTTGCAGACGTCTTTCTGACCTTGCCCCTCAAGGCCCATCTCTGGGAAGAAGATTTGGGGTGCACAAGAGGTCCTGGGTTCCCTGTGCATCAGCAGTTCCTGCCCTGTTGCTGAACCTTGCCTGGAGCGGCACCTGTCACCCAGGTGTCCTGCTTTCTTCAGAAGAGAGCAGGTGCCCCGGGAACCAGTTGGAAGGGAGACTGCAGCTCAGGGCTGAGGGGCCCCAGAGTGGCAAAAAGGCAGCTGCTGGGCTGGCTGAGCTGGCATTTCTGACCTTTGTGGAGAGAGGGCGTCCTTAAAGTGACAGCAAGCTCTTTTCTTTCCTGGTGGCCGCATGCCAGTTCAGATGCCAGGGATCTGAAGAGGCCATTGTTCTGGCGATGGGAGGGGGCCCCCGGACCGCCCAGTCTCTTTTTCTTTTCTCATTACCAACTGTGTGTCCCCGTCTGATGTGCAGCACGTCAAGTGTGGAAGGACGGTGGGCTGTCTTTGGTCGCACACTCGCTCTCCTCTGAAGGCAGCCTTGTCGCCAAGGCTAAAGCACAGAATAGGCGCACACACAGCATCCAGCTCCCCTCCCCCAGCACGGGGAAAAAGAATGGTCTCCGCAGACCTCGGTGAGGTGCCGCGACTCTAAGTGCCCTTTCTCCAGGTGCCATGTCCTCTCCACCTGCACCAGACTCACCTGAGGTGCTTGTTCAAACCAGGGATTCTGGGTTCCAATTCCAGAACGTCTGGGCCCCAGCAATCTGCGTATCAGTAATCACACCAGAGTTTGAGGGCCACTGACGTCAGGATTCCCAAACCTGGCCACTCATCAGAATCATGTGGGGGCCTAGTGAATGAGGGAAGCTGTGCGGGGCCCAGGAATTTGATCAAGGCAGCATCTGTCGAGTGGTTAAGAGCAGGCACCCTATAGCCAGCCCCCTGGGCTTGAGTCCTGGCCCTACCAGCTTCTATCTGTATGATCTTGGGTAAGTTTCTCTGCCAATCTGTACCTCTGTTTTCTTACCTCTAAAATAGGGTTACAATAGTACCTACTGAATAGGGTTGTTATGAGGATTAAAGGAGTTGATATTTATAAAGTTCTTACACCAGAACTGGCACATTGATAGAGTATTATATAAGTTTACACGAAATCTTTCTCTCTCTCTCTCTTTTTTGGTAAAGTGATCGTCCAACATCCAGGTTGCTAATCTTTTAGCCTCAAGGTCCCCTGGCTAAGCTGGCTTTGCTGGGGGAAGCCTCACGTGCTTTAGTAAATGGCAGCAAATCTTTGTGCCAAGCCCAAGCCGGTCCTCAGTTCAGTCCGAGTGATTGCATGCCATGTGCCCTGCCTGTCTCTTGGTCTATAGAGAGAAGAGAAAAATCCCTCCCTGATTTCCACGTCCAGGCGATGTGGATAGCACTGGAAAGGCTGTCACAGGAGGGCCCAGAAGCCACATCTGTAAATCTCACTGACCTCTTCGGAGGGAATTGAAGGAAGAGAAAACAAGCTGTGGGCCAGGAATAGCTAGGCATAAATACAAGGTATTATAATTACTACCCACACCCCGAGTTAAATTTAACCCTCTGCACATCCTGACTTCAGGGAGGGAGGGAGGCTGGACAGACATGTCTGTGGGGGCTCGGGCGTGTGCGTAACCAGGGGCACGTGGGAAGCCTTCCCCTGAGAGCCCTGCTGAGCCGAAACGGGCACCGTGGCGCTGCACGCGTCCAAGTTTTTATTATAACTTCTTGGTTTTGCTCAACCATTACTTTTCTGAAAATGATCCTGTTGGACTACATTTTCCCATGTCTGGTATCCAGGTCAAGGCTTCTTTTTCTTCCTGGGCTTTCTAATTTCTCTTCGCATTCATTACCCGGGAGTCACATCTGTCCAGCTGCTCACAGGCATGGCACGAGGCGGGAAGAAGCTGGGGAAAGACATCCAACCCGAGAGGATTGAGCCATTCACTTCCTACCTGCCCCGCTTTCCCCAGGGAGTTCTAGAAAACAATCAAGGCTGGGAAAAAGCCATTGGTCTAATAGAGAATCCTAATGGTGCATGTGCTGGCAGAGGTGTTTTGGACATCCTGATAGCAGGGTCTCTGGTGAGTCAAACGTTAGATTATGTGGAAGAAAACAAGCCAGCCCTCCAGGGCGTGTCTCGTGGATATTTTCCATCTTGATTACAAATGTCAGCACACAGGGCCATGGCAGTGGGCAGAGTTTTCCTAGCACCCACTCCCTCCCACTTGAGCATATCGTACAAGACTTCCAGGAAGCTGCACAGGGCCATTTCTGTTCTTGGTGGGGGTTTGGATACCTTTGGTCACTCTGAACCCGGAACAGTGGACAGGAGCAAGACCTCGGTGCATCGAGAGACACAACTTGTCAACCTGCCTTGGGAGAGGAATTTGGTTAAGAATTCTTTAGTTAAGAATATCAACTCACTCTTTTTGGAGCCCAGTGGAAAAGACCCCACAGTTTTCCTTTCTGACTTTTCTCATCTTCTCTTTGGGTGCACATTGGACTGAGTGAGATAAAAAATCCTGGACCCCAACAGTAGAGGGAGGACCCCAACTCTCAGTCGAGAGAAGAACGATCCACAGAACAGAAGCACGGAGATCCCTGGTGGTTCTCAGTACAAGAAATAGAAGGCCCTGTGCTCACTGCTATTCTGAGGCCTCAGTGGGTGTCAACTGCTACTGGGTGCTGTGCAGCCATGGGTGATGTCTCAGAGTTGGGAGATTTTGTAGAGATTGTCTGGACCGAGATGAGGATGTGAAACCAGCCTATTGCCTAGTACTAGCCTCCTGCAGTGTTTGGCTGCCTAAACTCTTAATATTCCCTATTATTTGAAACCTAATTGTGCCTTCTGATAACCTCCCTCTGGAAAAACAAAAAAGTCGGACTTTCCCTCCCCTCATCCTCCTCTCAAATATCCAATATCCTGTTTACCTTAAGGCATCTCTCCGTTAATCTAAACATCCCCAGTTACTTCACAGTTTTGCACAGGACAGGGTTTCCAGACTGTCTTTACTTATCTTCTCTGAGCAGTAGACTTTGTGGAGTGTGAGACTTTCTAAGTCTGCTCCTACTGGCATTCTTTTGGTGGGATTATTACATTCTTCCTCTTGCTTAAGTCGATGAGGCCCAAATGTATGAGTTATTCTTGCAGTGACATAGTTTTGGTCCATGCTGAGCTTTGTGGTCTTTGCTCACTGGAAACTAGCTTCTCATGCACCTTCCAGATTTGTAGAAGGAAGGCCCCTGCCCGGGGTCCAGGACTTATGCTGTAGGACCTCTTAGATCAGGCAGGCTCTGACGTATGGGGTGAGTGCACTGCTGAATGAATGATCAGTAGTGTGTGGACTGTGGGAAAAGAATTTGATTTTGGTTAGAGCCACACTATTGATGTGAGAAGAGATCAGAAATGGAGAGGGGAGAGGAGGAGGGTGCTGCCAAGATGTCACAGCATGTGCCTGTGGAGGAGTTGGTGTGCTCAGCTTTCCACATGGCTACTTTTCTCCCTAGATCTGTCTGTACCTACTTGCCCCCTATAAGACCCAGCTAGGTTTTGACTGGAAGAGTTGTGCTGTGGCAAAACTTGAAATGAAGATTTGGCTTAAGGTTGAGAGGGAGAAAACCCCCGCCTCCCAGCTGCCAAGCACAGCCCTGCCATGGTGGTGGAGCTTTTTTTTGAAGAACTAGAGGAGACACAGAGGTAGGGAGAGGAGAGGCATTTAGTTGGAGGCAATGATGGGGTCAGAAGAGAGAAAGCAGGAAGAGGGCAGGGCTCAGCAGTGCACGGCCGGGTCCCTGACCCTGTCTGCAGCGGCCGGTGTTGCTGCCTTCTCCTGCCGGACTTTCTGTGGCCACAGAGTCCATCTTTTCTGCATCTTCTTGGCACTTGCAGCGGTGTGAGGTGAAGACTGCTCACAGACCTTTAGAGCAGGAAGTGACTTAGGAGATCATCTAAGTCATCCTGGACCAACCCCTTCTTATAACAGATGGGGAAACTAAGGCCCAGAGAAAGGGTGGGATAGATCCACAGCTGCACACCTGTGTCATCTAGGTGTTCCTACCCCACGAGGGCGATGCTGTCCTACAAAGTGGGTTTTGGATTGCGGCATGTCAGGAACTCCTCCATTAGCCTGAATCATCCTCATTAAGAGCCAAGTTTATATTGTGTCCCTAACTAGGAGGAGGCCTGTCTGGGGACAATGGCGTGAGCAGCCCAGCACTACCCTGGGGGAGGTGACTGAGCAGATTAACTGCCACGGCTGGGCACATATGGGGAGAGCGGACGCCAAGAAAAGCTGTCCATAGATAAGAATAATCTGCATCACAGGTAAACCCAAGCAGTATCTGGCAACCTCTCCCAGCAGCTTGGGTACATCCTCAGAAAGCCAGGCACTCGACAGCCCTTCCTGGAGTCCAGACCTCTGTGCCACCCTGTGGAAAGAGAAATCGTACAAGTTCTCTCAGTAACTGCACAGAGCTCTCCGGGTTACCCTCTGCAGAGTCCAGGCTGAATTAAAGAGGAGCTTTGTCTGGATGCGTGACAGTGGGATCTGGGGCTTCGCTTTCCGCCTGGTCTGCTGGCAGGGTTGACCCAATGGACCGACCTCCTGAGACAGGTGTGCATGTGGAGTAGGGGCCAGGGAGTGATAGCGCCCCTGGCCAGGAAGTGATAGTGACAGGAGGGCCCCCCACTGGGACAGGGTCATCACTTTGATTCAATTCCTTCCTAACTCATCATGCTTCCTCTCCTCTCACACCTACACACACACAAGCTCTCCCCCTCTTCCTCACTAGCTCTCCGTGCAGTGTAGGGACCTACCCACAGACCGTTCCTGATGACAAGCTCTGTCAGCTGCCAAGGCTGGCTGTTTCTCTCTAGTGTAAGGGACAAGTGGGCTTAGGGTAGGTTGAGGAAGACAGAGGGGATGGCCATGTGGCTGAAGCTTTGGGCCAGTGGCAGAAGGGACTCAAGGTCTGTTCTGAAGTACAATATGTCAGCATCTTAACTGGGGCACCCAGCAAGCAGGCTTCCCTCTTTAAGACCTTAATCCAGGATTAAGAAGAGGTCAGTTACCTCTGCAAAGAGGTGATTTGGAGAAGGGCTTAGTCTCCTAATATCCTGGAGTGGGCAGAGGGGTGGAAGCCATGGCATGTTCACGTGCATGTCCCAGGGGGCCAGGGCTCTGTAGATATCCAGGGTGGCACTGAATTCTCTGAGCCTCAGGTTTGGCCTTTCTCTTACACTTTAGCAATGTGTCTCGTGTCCTAGTCACACACATGCCTTCATGGTAAGTAGTGTGTGTCCTAGGTTGGAAAGCAAGCTTCGGAAAGATTCAGAAACAGATTGCCTGAAGGAGGTTTATGGGGAAGTGCTCTTGGGAACAAAGCTTTAAGCAAGTGAGGGAATCAGGATTGGACAGAGGGAGAAGCTATACTCTGATGCACCTCAAAGAAGCTTTAGCCAGTCCCCTAGAAAGCTCTGGAGCTGGGCTGGCCCTGCAGAGTTTTCCCAGATTGAGGCAAAGGGTGGGTTTTTGTGTCCTCTCTTGGACTGGTCATTGGATGTAGATGTGGTCTGTCCTCTGGGACATTCTTTGGTGAGGCTGCTGTCTTTGGTCGAGGGCCATTCTGAAAGAGGAACTCAGTTCTGGCCCATCAACAGCTATTTCTCCAGGGAACTGGGGAAACGAGTGCCTCATCTGGAGTATCACGCCAAGGTGTAGCCACTACACTATGGTATTCCTACGTTGGACTGGGACTGTAGGATGTTGTCCTCTGTCTTTTCATTTTCGAGGTCACCCCCTTCTAGAGCAGGTGTCATCTCCCTTTGAAGGAAGGAACTACTGAGGCCGAGCCACATGTGGAACATTGGAGGGTAGTTAGGATGTAGGAAAGAACATTGAACTACGTTGTTTATGTGATTATTGAATCTCCTTCCGTGGTAAGCCTGGGATTGCTGGCAAGTTAACTACTCTAATTTGCATAATTAATACAGATGAGACCCATGCTCATGTTTTAAAAGCCTCCAGCCCCAGTTGAAGCCACCCTTCCGGCAGTTTCATGGTTCATGGCCTTCCTGCTTGGGCAGTTATAATTGCCTATCAAGAGGACAGCTTGCCTTAGGCCAGTCCCTGGGAGGTGAGACTCTGCGTCTTACCCTTGAGATGCCAATCCCACCCATCATCCTTCTCACTTTCTTTGTTACCTTCATTTCCTTATGCCTCTTGGCAGCTCCTTGGTTACACATAGACTCCTGCTACCACCTGCTTCCCATAGCATCATGACCACAGATTATCTAATTTATCCTCATTTTCCCCAATCCCATTTTTTTCTCCCAGGAACCAACTCCAGTTCCCTCTGGGGCAGCACACTTTAGTGCCTGCCCTCCTCTGTGGATTCTTGCCCCTGGGCATGGACTGCTCACTCCAATTCCAAAGAACTAGGAAAAGGAGGGATTTTTAATTCTCTTTTAAGTGTCTCCCAGAATATCACCAAAGTTACCTACATGAGGTTGTCTTTTCCTCCAGAGTGAGCCATTTTCAAAGCCAAAAGCATAGAGGAAATGTAATTTGCTTGAATTAAAACCCAAAGATCAGGCTGGGTGCAGTGGCTCCTACGTGTAATCCTAGCACTTTGGGAGGCTGAGGTGGGAGGGTTGCTTGAGACCAAGAGTTGGAGGCTGCAGTGAGCTATGATTGTGTCACTGCGCTCTAGCCGGTCTACAGAGCAAGATCCTGTCTCAAAAAAATAAAAAAGAAACACAAAAAGCCCCCAAAACAAACCTTAGATCAAGGAAAAGATAGCACAGGAGGATTTGGCCATTTAAAGTTTGTGTATGTCTCCAGTCCCTGATGAACGGCATCTTTGTATATTAAGTAGACTTGCAGATGTGCTCATAATCTCTTCGACTCAATTTTCTCTTCTGTAGAATTGGGTTAATAAGACCAAATGAGATATAACCAAGGATACCCTTCATAAAGTACCTAGAAGAAAGCCTGGCACATAAGTTCTCAATGAGTATTAGCTCTTATTATATGGGAAATTATTAAGAGAGAAAAAGTGTCTTGGATTAAAAAAAGCATTTTAACTTAAACACAGAGCACTAGGCTATACTTTCTAATATCTATGCTACATTACTAGGGAGTTAGGTTAAAATAGTGTAGGCCAATAATTCCTAAACTTTGCCCATGTTCCAAACCCTTGGGGAGCCTTAAAAAATACTGCTGCCTGGCTCCCACCCCCAGATATCCTGATTTAATTGACATGGAGTGCAACCTGGGCATTGGGATATGTACAGATGATTCTAACGTGCAATCAAGTTTGGGGACCACTGCTATAGGTCATTCAGTGGATTTGTAGTTGATCCTGGCTGAAAGTCTAGAACTGATTATAGAAAACAATTAGAAAAGAAAAAGGTGATACCTAGGAGCCAATTATTATTTGGGTAGGGTTTAAAGAAAATTGGGAAAGAGAATTGGCATGCATGGTGAAATTGGGATTTAATTTCTAGAGGGAGCCCTTACCTTGGCAAAGCTCTGTTCCCAGTGGGCTAGAGGCTAGGTCTTTTTATCCTGCCAGGCTGCATCTGGTCCAGGGATGGCTGTCATACCTATGCATGTGTGTATGCAAACTTGACCTGAAGGATAGGTACACGACTTAATGGCAGCGTTGGTTGCCACAGAGTGAGCATTTGTGTTAGAGCCATCTGAATCTTCAGCTTCCTCTCCCTTCATCCTTCTGGCCATTTCTGGCTTCAGGTTTTAATTACATAGACATCACTGCTCCTCATGTGAGAGATGCAGTATTAATGAGAGGTCTTGGATTACGGCTGGGTCAGAGGCAATCAATATACCCCTTTGGACACCCTTGACACAGCTTCCATGGGTTAGAGTCTGAGTTGGGGAATTCAGAGAGAGCAGAGTGGACTTCTGTAGAACATCAGTTCTGTTGCATTAATGGCTCGTACTACATGGACTGTATCCTGAGCGTTAGTTCCAGAAAGGGTTATTTAATAGAGTATTCGGAGTACCTGATGGCCAGGCTATACCAACTCTTAAACACTTCAAGGACTGACTTAAAAGATCTTTAATGACTCTTTCTCATTTTTAAAAATCTTTGGATATATGTGGACTGAGAATGGACTCTGGAGTCCATATGCTTGGAGACAGATCCTGGTTTCTCTATGTACTATGTATGTGATCTGAGGAAATTATTTAATCTCAGAGATACCTCAGTTTCCTCTTCTATAAATAGAGTTGATGGACAAAAGGAGGGAATACATATTAAATGTATAAAACCTCTGCCTGGCTCATATTTTACTCTAAACACTTTTAGTCATTTTATTATTAGCGAATAACTTGAATGCAGGGATGATGTCTCCCTCATCTGAGTATCTTTCTGCTCATCCTTATAGTAGTGTATCCGTGAGAACACAGTCAGGGGACAGAAACCACACCAATAATTTGAACAGGGAAAATTTATTATTAAGAATCATTAACAAGTAAAAGCGTAGAAAGGACTGTGAATAATGCAGTCATAACAGATGTAGGGAGCAGCTTCTACCAGTACCTCCAAGATTGAGGCAGAGCACTTAGTGAAGGAACAAACTTACAAGAGGGCGCCCCACCCAAGGCTAAGATTCAGAGCTCATTGGGGAGGGTGTGGCCATGGCCCACTCTATGGTGTAGAAGAGCAGATACCAGGGACCAGTTTCATGAAAGACAATTTTTCCATGGATGGGGTAGGATGGGGATGGGGAAATGGTTTTGGGATTATTCAAGTGCATTACATTTGTTGTGCAGTCAAACCTCTCTGTTAATGATAATCTGTATTTGCAGACAGTTTTTCCACAGGGGCGGGAGGGAGATGGTGAGCCATAGGGAGTGGCTGTAAATACAGATGAAGCTTTGCTAGCTCCCCCACCGCTCACCTCCTGCCGTACAGCCCTGTTGGGGACTGCAGGTGTAGAAGATTCCTCAAATTCTGGAGACTGGGGGACATAAGCTGGAAACCACCCCTTGGGGTATCAGTGAGAGTTACTGGTAGGTAGGTGACCTCAAAAATCACCAGAACTAGAAAGGGGGGGGAGGGTCTCTTTTGCTTACAGTGTACCTCTAGTGCCCTCTATTGACAAGAGCCAACACTATACAAACTGGTGGAAGAAATGTTTACAGGGTACAGCTTCAGCATCACAAGACAGGGCAAAGAAGGGTGGATTTGGAGCCTAGAGGCAATAACCAGATAACTGGTTTAAGTAGGATCAATGGAACTTACTTTGCAGGGTTTTTTTGAGGGTTAAATGCAGTATTATAACAGGGTATGATTAAATGCAGTAACCTTTCAAATGCCTTTTACCTGCTAGGTGTTCATTTATGGAAGTAGCACAGTGTGATGAAAACATGGATTTTAGAAATAACTGTGTGATCTTGGGTGAAAATAGGCTTCTGATACTCAGTTTCCTCATCAGTTTTATAAAAATAAAATATGTAAAAGCACCTACCTCTGTGCCTAGCACATGGTAGTTTCTCAGTAAATTATAGATTCCTGTTCCTCCTCCTTCTTTGACATATCCCACAGACTTCAGGAATCTCATAGATGTTTATGCTTTATAAAAACACCTGTGATTTAGATGATAATATTAAAATAATCAGGTTCATTTTTGCCTGTCATTTCTCATAATTCAACAAATTCGGATTCTATTAAACTGGAGTGCTTGCTCTGTAAAAGTCTTGTTTTCATTGGGGATGCAAAGTAGGGTTCAGAGATATAAGAAGAGCTTATCTTTTATCATCAACATCTCCCATTCCCATTAACAAAAAGTATGAAGCACTTAAGGTGAATAAGATACTATGTGGACACTGATCTTCTTTATACAAAATGTGATTGGACAGGGCTGGGTTCAATGGTTTGGTTCAATTGGATTTGCAAATAAACCTTCTCTTTCTTAACCCTGATTCCTCCAGGGTGCTCTCTAGAAAGTGCTTTTGATACTGCACAGGACTCTCAGAAACCTCTCTTCCTTTTAAAAACAGAAGCTAATGTCAGTTTTCCATATCTCTAAGGGAAAGGTATAATTCAGAAAAAGGATACGTACTTTTACTTCAATTTCCTAAAATCATTTACAGAGAAGTAGTTTGGAAATTTAGGCACCAAATAGTTGTAGGTTCCATCTGTGGAAGTCCAGTTAGCTTTATGATTGCAGCTTGCTCTCTTGGTCTCGGCTGGGCACCTCCAAATTGGTGCTGTCCTTTCAAGGAGAAGAAGGTCACAAAGTATGAGTGCCTCAGTGCAGATTTATCAACACTGTTAGGACAAAACGGCTTGTGCCTTCCTAATGGCAGGCAGTAGCACCTTCTTTGTAAACACAATGTAGTGGTTGAGAGTTGGACTCAGGTAAGGCAGATTGAGTTTCCAGGTAAGGCTTCTTGGGTTTCAGCTACATGTTCGACTGTTTAATAACCATATCCTATGGTAAAGTTATTATTAAACTCTCTACATCTTAGTTTAGTCAACTGAAAAATGGGGATAATAATTAGTTCCCATTTCTTTACATTGTTGGTAGAATTAAAGGAAAGAATTCTCATCAAGGGCTTAGCAGATTGCATTGCATGTAGAAAGTGCTTGGTGAGGTTAAGTTTTCAAAAGTTGCAAAATTAGTAATTGATAGGACCAGGATTTGAAGGCACATTTATCTGGTCCCTGAGCCTACCCTTTTAACTCATCGTTATCAGTATACACCATGAAAATACTCACAATGTAGGGCTGTTCTGGAAGAAAGATGAATCTGTGTGTTTCATAGTGGAGGAAGGAAAATCCCTGAAAAAATAGCACGATTTGTTCAAAGTCACATACTAAGTGAGTGGGGAAGCCAGGATCAGGACACTGGCTGTTCAATTCCACCAACTCCTTTGTCTACTGTCTTAACGGAGGACAGGACATTTGGTACAAAGATATTTACTGAATACCTGTATACCCAGTACTCCTACATGCTGGAGGGACATGAAAGAAATAGCCTATGATTTTTGTCAGGAAGTAAAACCAACGTAGAACAACAGAATTGGCAATTAATCTCTACTTGTACTACAGTTTACAAGGACGGGGGTGGGGGAAGTACCCAACTTTTCTTGAGTGCTTTCACATGCATTTATTTCATCATGTTTTCAACAGTATAAAGGAGGAAATACATAATAGTGGCTTTTTCAGATGAAGAAACTGAGTCTGAGACAGAGGAAGGTGGGTAAGCAGCAAAACTTAGTTTTGGGTACAAATCTGACTCTAGACTAAGTGCTTTCTGTGGATTAGCAGAAAAGAGGTGGCACTTGAGCCAGACAAGGAGGAATGGGTAGAATTGGGGCATTGCCAGTATACCTTTCTTTGGAGCTGGGATTCCTCTAGGTAACAGAGGCAGGGCCAGGCAGCCCAGGCCTGTCTGCTTCCCAGATACAATGAGGCTGCTGTTCTTCCCATCAACAGACTGCAGAGGGAAACAATCTTGGAAAGACCTGTCATGATGAGCCCACAGGGCACTCTCAGAATGAGACTTTTTGCCAACAGCTGCCCAAGAAGCATTAGCTCTCAGCATGAGTTTGAGCAGGACACAGATGACGTCAGTGGATTGTCATTTTTCACCTACAGCATGTTTTACTGGGCATCTGGGGCCAACAGACAAAACTCTGTCCTTTAGGAAGATCCAAAGAGCAAAAATGCATAAGCTAACACTTTGCCGCTCCTCCATGTGGTTCTGGAATAGCAATGTGGGCATCGCGTGACGGATTTGATAGAAAGGCAGACTCGGGCACTCCCCTAGAGCTGCGCTGTCAGAATCTGTGGATTAACAAGATTTTCAGGTGACTAAAGTTTGACGGGCACTGAGCTAAACATCATCGTTCTTGGTGGTGGTGGTGGTGGTGTTAGTTTTGTGCTACTCCCCTGAAAAGATGACAGTGGTTCTCCAAACACAAGCTCACTTGTATCAGGCAGTTACTGTGTTTCCCCAAAAATAAGACAGGGTCTTATATTTATTTTTCCTCAAGAAGACCCCCTAGGGCTTATTTTCAGGGGATGTGTTATGTTTTTTAAGTACGGTACAACAATCTACATTTATTCAAATATAGGTAAGTCGTCTTCTTCTGGAACATCATCATAACTCTCCAAACCCTGAATTCCATCTTGAATTTCTTGGGACTCTATTTCCTTTAGAACCATTGGCCCCAATCTCTCATGTCGAGCAATAGAGCTCTCATAGGGCAGATCAGAAGGGCTGCTCCTCTTCTTTACGCTCTGCCGTAACGAAATGCATGGGTTGTGCAGATGCGCTGCGTAGCCACGCCCATCACTAGGTCTTATTTTCCGGCTAGGGCTTCTATTGCGCAAATGCTTAGAAATCCTGCTAGGGCTTATTTTATGAGTAGGTCTTATTTTCGGGGAAACACAGTAATTGTTATGGGTTCAGAGGCCGGTCATCTTGATTCCCAGCTCTCTGCCTCCTTCTTGCCAGAAGATCTGCCACTTTTCTAGTACTCTGTGTCCTTATCTACTAAATGGGTCAATAAGGCTTATATAGGTGACTGTGGTGGGAATCACATGATTTAACATGAGCAAAAGTGCTTTGTATGCCATGAATGACTTACACAATATTAGTACCTCTCACCTCATGGGACATTCCTCTGGGGACTGTCTAAGTACCAATACTGCATTTTAGTGAATGGACAGGGAAAAAACATTTTGAAGAGGTGCAGCTTAAAATTTGAAAACTGAGACAACCCTGCCTTGTCATGGACATAAGTGCTCTTTCCTGGAGGGTTATCCTCCTGTAAGAGTCCGACCTGCTCAAGAAGCAAGCATCATCATGGTCTGCTGCCTCCGAAGTCTGGGAGGTGCCACCCTGAAGAGGCCCTCAGCCATTTTCTCTGGCAGCGTGAGGTCTCCACTGCCGCCTTCCTCCCTCCTTTCCCGCACTCCCAGGGCTCCGGCAGGGAGAGCAGCTGTCAGCCTTTGAAGGATGCACGGCTCTATTTAGAGCCAGGCGCCTGTGTTTTTATTTAGCGTCACCTCCTTGATACAGGTCGACCTAATGGGCAACACCTGGGAGATAATTGGTGGCAGCGAAGGGAGCAGAGTCTCCCGGGAGCATCATTTTGTTTTGTCAGATTTGGGGATGAGGAGGAAATAACGCCCGCAGCCCCGGCGGCGGCGCTGTCCTCCGAGCTGGCATGAATAATTGAACGCTGGCAAGCTGACTGCACCAAAGAGTTGCATTATGTAAAGCGGCGGGCGGCGGCGGCGTGTGCGCGTGTGCGTGTGTCTGCGCGCATGAGGGGTGCGCGGCTGAGTGTGTCTGCGCCCTGCGCGCGTGCGTGCCTCAGCTCAGAACAGCTGTCTGTGAGGGAGTCAGAGGGAGAGAGAGAGAAAGGGAACGGGGCGAGGGAGCGAGGGTTCCTGTAAGGCTGCACGACCACACCAAACAGCAGCCGCCCGCAGAGGGAGGTGGGGGGGAGAGAAAATAAAGGGGAGTCATGCTTAAAATTCCAGAGCCGTGCGAAACAGCAGAGCAAGGAAGCACCCCCAGCTTATGAGAGCCCTGGCCCCAGCCCCCTCCCCATTAGCACAGGGCTTTGGGATGGTCATGGAGGTGAGTGTCCTCCAACCTCCGCAGGGCCCCCGCTCCCCGCCCCCGCCCCCCTCTGCCCAATGCATGAATGAATGAGTTCCTCTCTGCACTGCACTCTGCTACCGTTCCTAATGGCTTCCAGGTTAGTGCTCACTCGTGCTGACGCTTGTGTGTGTGTATGTGTCAGTCTATCTTTGTTTCCTCGTGGGATGTTTTGGAAGCGGGCATAGCTCTGTCCTGGAGGCAGGTTGGGGCCCGGGGGGCTGTAGCGAGGCTGTCTGGTTGTGTGCTTTTCCCAGCTGCTGGTGCAGGCTGCTCAGAGCTGCCAAGAACACAGACCTTTCAAGGCAGAATAAATCCGGAGTCCATGTTGTTTGCTTCTGTTCTCTGTTTGGGGGATCTGAAAGCAGCCAGCGTGACATCATGCTGCAGAGATGCCACCTTTTCCCTCCTTAGCCCTTTCTCTTCTCCTCCTTCCCACAGTAGCACTGTTTGAGCTGAGCTCTGGATCACTGAGGGGCTGCCCTGGGGTGGGACTGGGGGCTGGGTTGGGGCTGAGGCAGTCTCCTTGACCAGCAGACTTATTCAGGGCCCTCCTTGGAGAAAGACGAGCAGAAGATTGAATTAGCAGCGCAGTGCGTCATAGAGAGCTGACCGAGAGTTTCTGGGGGAGGTGTGGACAGGCCATGTGCTCCTGTTCCCCACCCACCAGCTTTGCTCGGTGATGCCCCTGCTGGGTAGAAGCCGACCAGAGCAGTGGTCAGGAAGATTCGGACAGACCCTGCTTCTCCCACTGGGAGAGAGGGTCACGGGACAGATGACTCTGGCCAGCAGAAGGAGAGGACGAGAGGGGAAGTTGATAGCTCCCATCTCAGGGAAATAAAGGGATTTGTTTATTCTTTGGCTTAGCGGGCATTTGGCTCAGAGATTTGCCATGTGGTTTTGAGAAAATAGATACCCAGTGGCTGAGCCTTACTCCCCCACACCTCCTTGCATTGTTAGTTATTTGCTTGATTTAGGAAGTGGAGGGGTGGGGGAGGATGGGGGAGCTTGCTGTCTCCCTGGGGCCTCAGCCAAGAGCTCAGCCAGGGCTGGGGAAAGCCATCTTTGCCTCTTCCCTGACACTCGCTGGCAAACTCTGCTGTGCAGAGGCCACCTCGCTCCTCAGCCTCCCGCCTCTCCCGCAGCTAGCAACCGTGGATGCTGGTCGTATGTCTAGCCTTTGCCCGGGGTTGTACTCCCCAGGTTAGAGAAGTTTAGGACCAAGATGGACAAAGCTGGGCATGAAAGAAGGGTAAGGGAAATGGAAGTTTTTTGGGAGCCGCCTGTGGCAGCAGAGAGATAAGGTCAAGGCCTTGAAGCCAGGACTCCGTAAGCGGGTGGTGAGTGGAGAATCAGCTGGGCTGGCGACCTCTTTAAGCATTTAAGCAACTTCAACACCATCACTTGAGGGAAAGAATGAAGGAATAAGAGCTTTCATTATCCTATCTAGGAAAAAAAAAATCAACAACCTCTTTCCTCTCTTGAACCTACAAATTTCTCTGCTGGCAGGAGCAAGCCTGTAGCCCTTTTCCCCAATGGTAGGGACACAGACACACTCTTCTCCCTGACTCAACGAAGGAGAAGCAGGCTCAAAGAAAAGATATTTTCAAGGTCATACATTTAGACCAGAAGTGGGCAAACTGTTCCTGTTAAGGGCCAGATAATCAATATTGCAGACTTTGTGGGCCAAGCTGTCTCCGTCACAGCTACTCAGCACTGCTTTTTACAGGGGAAGTGGCCACGAACAATTTAAGAAGGAATAAGCATGGCCGTGTTCCCAATAAAACTTTATTTACGGTCTCTGAAATGTGGATTTCATATCATTCTCACTTGGATTTTTTTTTCCCCAACCATTTAAAAATCTAAACACCATTCTTGTGTCTAGATAAGAGAATCTCTAAGGCCTGTGGTTTTGCATCTGGCCTGGAGACATTCATATACACACCCAGAATAGCAGAATAAGTGAGTTGGAGTGAAAACTGGGTGGATTCTTCATCCTCCCACCGGAAGTTGGGAGAAGTGGTGGGTGTGTGCTCCTGGGAGCGGATGTGCATATATACGTTACATGTGCACGCACACTCCTTAGCCTGTGGGATAAGATTGAAGCGTGGTACCCAGAGACTTATAAAAGAACAGTGACTAATTCCAGATTCTCTTGATTCAGAAAATGACTCCAAAAATACATGTTGGCACTCTGATTTCCAAAGTGCTTGGGTGATCATTCTGCTCTATTCTGAGCTGGTCTGACCACTTCTCTGCCGTTTTACAACCGTGTCTGGGCTACACATGAGAGCCATGTGAAAATGCCATGTGGAAGAGGGCTTAGATTTGTTCTGTGGCTTCCAAGGTGATAGGACTTTTGGTAGGAAGCCACAGAAAGAAACAGTTTGAGCTTAAAATAAAAACAATCAGTTGTCCAAAGGTGAAATGAGTTACATATCAATTAGTGACTTCTCTGTCCCCTGAGGTATAAGGTCAATCTAAATAAATATTGGATAGAGATAATGTATTAATAGAAGAAATGGTTTTTAACTTTGGAGAATAGGTTTGAGAAAGTAGAATTACTCCACTCAAAGAAAGGAGGGTAAGAACAGATTAGCTAATAAACTGATCTCAACTCTGGGAAAGCTGGAATAAAAGAAAATGGTATTAAGCACAATATAACATCTTTAAAAATCATAAATAACTTCCTGATGGTAGCAGGAGACAATGGGAAAGGTCAGAGGAAAGCCTTGGATTTTGTGCCCTGAATGTATTTTAAATTAAGTTAAAGCCCCTCTTGGGTGACTTAGGTGTCTGCTTGAAGCCAGGCACATGGAATCACCTCTTAGGGTTCTCTTTATTCTAAAATTTCTATGATTTTGGCATTATGCTCATTTTTCAGAGTCTTCTGCCTGATCTTTAGCAGAAAAGTAAATCAGAGCTGGGTTTGAATCCCAGGGGTCAGGAAGGGATTAGCCATCCAGGGGGTCATGAGGTTAGGGGAGAAGAGAGATGAGGGGAATGGCACATGGAGTGCTGTTGTTGGCTTCTCATCCACCTACACACCACTTAGTCTGGCCGCCCCGGCAGGAACTCGCATCCCGATCCGAGGGAAAGCTGGTGATGCCGCATTAACTGTGGGCCCCAACTGCCTGGGTCCTGTTTCTGGATGCTTTGCCTAATTTAGATCTGAGTCCTTCTGCCTCAGAGATGCTGCTGTTCCCAGTACTCCGCAGTGTATTCTTTATATGTTCTTTGTCATCCTCCTTTCGTGTCCTTGCGGGGGTTAGCCGGCGTCCATATTTATTCTACTTGCATAATAAAAGCGGAAGCTCCAAGGAGTGGCTTGTCCCCAGATCACGCAGTCAGGGGAAGGGCCTGAGTGAGGAAGACCATCTAACTCTTGGTGTTAACCCGTCCCCGGTTCCAGCCTGGCTCCCTTGGTAGGTCATGCCGAGAGATGTCTTAATTGAATTCAGGTAGATCCTGTCACATGGTGTTAGTTAATTACATGTCTGTCTCTCCCATCAGATCGTGAGTTTCTTAGAGGCAGAGACTATATCCCCACAGGTTTTTTTCAGTTTGAGTAGCGGCATTTTCCTTGCCGAGGATGGGGGAGGGGTCCTTGATGAGCACACTTAGAAGAAGCTGGAAGTTCTTTTCAGTTGAACTCCTCCTTGCCTTGTTCCGGTGGTTTGTGGCTTTCCAGTGGATTGGAAATCTCGTTCAAGGAAGGGGCTTCGTGGGATAGCGTAGCACCTTTCTGCTTTCACGAAGTCCTGTTACCCTGAATGTTGAGGCTTCTGAAATACTTTGAGTGGGGTTGTAATTAGATTTGGGTGGGAGTTTAAAAGTATTAAGTCCCTACCGTGCGCTCAATACCATGTTTAATATTGTGCGGATACAAAGAACCATGATGTCGTCGCTGACCTATTGGCCCCTCAGGATGAATATATATTACAAAGTTGGAGGCGCTCAGAAAATGCTTGTTTAATGACATTGCATCAGCAAGGTTAGCTTAATTTCTAAAGACTATTAAACTTAGAGTTGGACAGATAATGATAACCGAGAGTCATGGAGAAATCAGGACTGTGGCACTTAAGAGTGCCCCTAGAGCTGTCCAGACATGTATGCAGTCACCTGGTGAGTGCTCTGTCTTGGGAAGTCTGAAGCAGAGGCTGTGCAGCCCTTGTCGGGGCCATTGCAGAGGGAATTCCTGCATCCAGTGGGAGGATGGATTACATGGCCACTAAGGCCCCTTCCAAACTCCAGACAATTACAGATCAGCTCGGCCAACACCCTGTTCTGAACCCAGCAGGACTGTCCCCCAAATGTTAGGTGTTTGTTCTGTTGTGAGCAGTCTCAGGAAAAGGAAATCGTGCAACACTAGTAAGTTCCCATGTTTGATTTCAGTATCTTCTGCTTCATCTTAAATCTTTGTCATCCCAGACCTGTGGAAGGAAGGGCTCGCTAAAGGTGTGATAGCAGCAATCTACATTCTCACCCCATCTTTGCCAGGTGGAAAGGACTTAATTTAGGAACAGGATTCAGCTTCTTCACTGGGAATTCACATTCCTCTTTTAACCCTTTTTCACTCCATGAGCAATGGCAGGAAGCCTTTTCCTTTGATACGCATTATTTAATTAGGTTTATTCTTTTTAAGATTCTTACTCCGATAAGGTAGGCCGTAATCATTCAACAAAGAACAGAGCTGCACAGAAAGATAAAATGAGTTGCTCAAGGGTACCAAACAGTTCAGGATTTTAGACTTAGACACCCCGATGTCTAGACAAAGTGACTAGGCTAGGAAAGAGTCTGGACGTGATGTCATATTTTAGTTTTCATGGGCTCTGAAGTCAGAATAAGGACCAGTGGGCTAGTGTTATAAAGAAGGGAGGTTTGAGGTCAGCTTAAGAAAGATTTGTCTGAATGAGTGGCTGAACGATGGAATGAATGACTTTAACAAGAACTCATTTCTTTATTCATGCACCATGTGTCTGTGATCCCAGCATGTGCACGTCGTTCTGCTAGAGGTACTGGGCAACCACAGACAGACAAGGCCCCAGCCCCCACGGAGTGTTCAATCTAGTGGCAAACAACTAAACAACAACAAAAACTAGACAATTTCAGTTCCTATAAGTGCAGTAAAGGGGAGCACACGTCCATATGGCAATGGTTGCCTGGGCTTAGCGAGGCCGTTTTATATGGAGTGGTCCAAGGTTAAGACAAGGAACCAGAATGGATTTGGTACAGCCTGTGAGCCCTTTGGGTGAAACAATTCACGCCTGACTTCTGACACTGTTTCTGCAGCATCCTCAGTGTTTTCAGAGGTTACCATAATTTGTTCCTCTTTGAGATATCCACAGAGATAACAAGAGCTCTGGCTTTTTCCCCCCTCAGCCCTGGCAGGACCCAAACAAACTTATTTTGTTTTTGTAGGAAGGGGGAAAAGTGGGTCAGGCTGTTTTGGCATTTCAGGCATGGAGTCTTGGTTCTATTGCAGGCCCTTGTCTCCATGGAAATGAAAAATAGTGTTTGTCATGCCTGTTCCTGGATTGAATTCCAAAATCTGGGCTGAACAGAAGCTGCAGGAAAGCCAGGCAGCAGGGGGGAGTGGGAAGGATGAAGGCTCCAGCCACTGTGATGAGGGATGTCTCCCCTTTGGCCTGAGTAAGAAAGGCAAACCACCTTTGCCCGGGCCTAGCACTCGCGCCACCTGTCACCTTTCTGGACTGAAAATGCCAGTGGAAGGGTAACCGAAGTTCTGCTTTTCTCTGCTTGTTCAAAAAATGTTCCATGGACTTTGCCCTCATGTTAATTAGCCAATTAATAAATTCATCAGCAACCCAAGTCGCTGCTAGGACTCCCCCACCCCTCCGCCCCACCTCTTCAGCAAGTAATTCCTTCCTGGCTTAAGTAGATCCCTCATGAAAGTATGTCTAGGTATTAAATTATCAACCGGCTGCAAATGTTTTGGCTAGGCTCTGCTATCTTTCAATTACTTTGTAAGATTTTTTTTTCCAACTTTCCTTAGATACTTAGATAAGGTAGGGTAGGGAGAATCAGTAAGTAAGGCCTGTTGCTCATAAGAAGTGCCCTGAATTATCTGTAGATACACAGTATCTACAGAGATGAGGACGGGTGATGGATGGAGCGCAGAAAGGACGTGAGCTGTGTGGACACTGAGGGCGAATGTTCGGGTGACCAGCGGCGAGGCAGTGAGCCTGGAGAGTTGTCTAGCTTCCGTGTGTCACGTGTCTCTACCTGTGGTCTGGACCTTTTGTTTCCAAATTTCAGACTGAACCTATCTCCCGAACAGCTTGCATACTTCACCCAAATGCACCACTTGACAGGCCCCCAGGGAATTGCAGCAAGTTACCTAAACAGGAGTGGGACAAGATGTTCTTCTCTGTCAGGATCTTGCTTTTGTAGCAGTTAGGGGAGGCCCGCTGCGTCCATCTGCAGCTGGCATTTGTATGAATGTGATGGCAAAGGGAGGCTTCTCCCGGGAGCCCTTCCCCTTGCAGAAATGCTACATGTGGCTAAATCCAGGCCAAGGTCTGGCCCACTGGGACAAGGCTGAGACTCAGCTTTAGCATAAGTTTGGGAAGAGAACCTCCACGCAGTGGCGGGGGGTTGGGTGTAGGGGGTACAGCACCTGTCCTGGAAGCTGTCTGGCTTCTTTTCTCAAACAGGTAATCCCAGCTTGACACAAAAGGCACGGTTGGCTTTTTACCTTAGAAAGGGAACTGGACCCAGTGGTAGAGTTGTCACCAGGTTTAGATTCACCTATCCAAATGATAGGTGCACAAAGAGTAGGTCCCATGCATGGTCACAGAGAGCTCCTCTTAGAGAACAACTATGTATGTCTTCTCCTTTTGAACCCCTGCCACGTCCAGTACCCTAAAAAGTGTGTGTTTGTTGGGGAGAAGCCACTGAGACTCAACCTTTAAGCACCTGGGTCTGGGTGGTGGAGGAGCAGAGGCATCCCCCTGCGTGTTAACCCTTTGGTGGATGGTCATGTCGTTTCTCTGGACCTGTGTTCCCATCCATAACAGTGAGAGGGGCAGACTGTAAAGTCCCTTTCAATTCTTTCTCTGAACTAGTCATGTTGGGGACTTGGGGACAATGGCGTTATTTTCATGAGTAAAAGGAATAGCAACCTTTAGGAGGCTATAACAGGGAGTGAAGCCAGCCTTTTTTTTAAAAAGTGACCTGATATTTTGCTCTTTAAGGAAAATCGAGGGCTCTGCTGGAATTTGTGACTTGGGCCATTCACTCCCCTCTACAAGGTTCTGGTTGGGTCTGCCCTTCCCTCCTACTGTGATGTAGCTTTTAGTGGGTACAGAGGAATGTAGACACTATTAAATGGCAAGCAGTCATACAGAAAAGAGAATAAGGATCCTCAGGGAGTCCTAGTGAGCTCTGAGATCAGAACTGGTTTAGGTGGACAGACCTACAAATGGAGGCACGTGCAGGCAGCGTGTAAATTTCATGCAAATGTTATACAAATACACCTGTGGCCTTCCTATCTCAGACTCTGCAGCATGTGCTATGGGAAGACTCAAAGGGGAGCTGGCTAATTCGTGTGGATGTTTGCAGTGGCATTATAAAGAACCGAGGAGGATTACGGATGAAACTTCAGGATCGGCATGGGGGCCGGGACGTGTGACGCTGGATAACAGACAGACTAGTCCTCTGTTAGGAATGAGGGACTGCTAGGTATCAGCATCAGCTTCAGGCAGAGGCTGTGAAAGGTGAGGAGGGAGGAGATGCTTGTAATATGGCTAATGGTAACTGTCAGGCTCCTACCTGAGAAGGTGGCGTCCCATCGGTTACTACTGTCCTCAGCTACATCTTCCTGCCTACGCCACGTCCACTCCACTTCAGATTCTTCTATACTGGCAGTTCCTGTCACAAGCTCAAATAATGTTACTGTTCCAGCTTGTCCACCTTCGAGGTAGACACTGAACAGCTGTAAACAGGTCTCTGTCCCCTGGGGCAGATACATCATTTACTCCTTGATACTTAAAAGATTGTTCCTTGTGAGAGCAGTCAGTGGTTCTCAGACTTTAGAATCAATCACCTGTGCCACTTATTTAAAATGCAGATTCTTAAGACCATCTGCTGGAAATTTGCATTTATTGGGTGGATGGTGTGGGGGTAAGGGGAGATTCTGCATTTTAAGGGGGCCCCCCATGTGTTCCTGGTGGTCCCCACTATGGGAAGTGATGCTTGGAACACTCAAAGCCTCTTAGGAAAGGGGGCAAAGACATTTACTTCGCATTTAACAGAGAGGAACAGGAGCTTTCTTAATGATAATAGCTCAAAAATATTTATTGAGCATCAGTTAGGTACCAGGTAATGTGCTAAATATTTTACTTAATGTTATTTCATTTAACACCACAGTCTGGTGAGATAGGTGTTAGTATCTCTCATTTTTCCAATGAGACAAATGAGGCTTGGGGGCCGGGGCCACACAGCAAGAGAGCGGCTGAGCTGGGACCCAACCCTGGGCTGCTGACGCCACAGGGAATTAATCCCGATCCTGTAGTGCCCAAGCAGGCCTTCGGCACACAAATGTGACATCAAAGCTGGCTTTCTAAATTTCTAATTAAATACTCTTCCCATTACGTGAGGGTAGCCTGGAATGTGTCAGGCAGCCTTTTAAGAAAATTACCAGTGTCCCCCAGCATTGTGGGGATTACAGCTGTACATCCAGGTCACAGTAGGGCCGGACTCAGAAGAAACGTTGAAGTGAACATGCAGTGTCCAGGTGTGGGGAGGAGGGGTGGACATCTGATTAGGAATGAGCCAGGGCCGGGGTGGCCAGTGGGACGCACCGTGGCAAGAAAGTAGGAAGGAGCTGCTGTAATCCAAACAGGTGGAGGTGCCGGGGTCCAGAGAGACAGGTACATGTTGCATATTTTGCAAAATCTGGGGCAGAAATGATTTTCTCTGAAGGCAAACAAGTTAACTCAAGTGAGGGACATTGGAACACCAGCTAGCCATTCTGCCCTGCTCAGGGTTCTGAAAACTGCACGGGTGGCTGACCAAGGAGCTGGCCTGCTGCCAAGGTCTGCCTGTGCCTGCAGGACCACGCCGGGGATATGGATGGGGAAGAAAGCCAAGTGAAGTGGTGCAGTGGCCACCTTGTCTGAGGTGGTGGCGGAGGGAGCTGCAGAGAGAGTCACTGCAGAAAGCCTTGAAGAGCCTTTGGCCTCGTTCTGTATTTCCCTGTTTCTCAAGGACACCAGCTAGACCTAACTGCAGGAAGTGGGATCCAACATTGTCTGTTAATAGTATGAGATAGTGGGGTCGGACTTAAGTGTGCAGTATTTGTTAGCAAGGTAACCGGGAGAGAAGTGAAATAGTCTTTGCTGAAAAACAGGGGGACCTGGGGGATGTGTGACTTCTGGGGCCCTTCTAGGGCTTAAAGGTGGCCGGTCTTAGAGGAAGTCTTACTGGGGAGAGTTGAAGATTATTGGAATCTCTAAAGCATCACTTGAGCATGTTATGTTTCAGTAGCACATAGTTTCTTATAATGCTCTTTATACCTTTGTTCATGCTATCTTCTTTCTTTCTTTCTTTCTTTCTTTCTTTCTTTCTTTCTTTCTTTCTTTCTTTCTTTCTTTCTTTCTGGAACATTCCCTTCTCTCCTCTCACACCCTCCATCTGGCTAGCTCCACAGATTTTCTGCATCTAGCTCAGGTGCCATATCCTCGGGGAAGCATTTCTGTTTTCCTTTATTCTCTGCTATCACACTACTCATTGTTTATATTAGCAGGGGAGGAATACATGTCCAGCTCTTCCTGACTATAAACGGCCTAAGCCCAGGGATCCTTTCTTACTCACCAATCTGAACTTGAATGCCTAGCATTATACTAGGTGGTCAGGAAATATTTGTGGAACTGAAGAAAGAGCCAGATGTGAAGTTATAGTACCTTGACCACGCACCGAACTTCCTATTTCTCAGGCTTTTTACATGTCAAATTGAGAGCCGGACACCCCAACCCTAAACTCTGGTAAGGGGGTTGACAGCTCATCTGATATCAGTACATCTGATCATCCAGGTTCTGCCCTTGCTATAGCAATTCTAAAATCTTTCTTTTAGCTCTAAAATTCTAATAATTTAAAATATAATGCAATATGGTTATTAATAATGGTGGCAGGGTCAAATGATGGCACATCGTAATGTTTGTTTGAAAGACAAAATGCTCTGTGTGATGAGATATGTAAGAATTGGTTTTATTTGCTCAGCAGGACATCCACATCTGTAGGATAATGGGATACATTTGAAGAGTTTTAGGAATCCTGTGAGTCTAGTACTGATTGTGCTGAGTTACAGCTATAGCTGCAAACATTTCTTCTTGTATAGAGAAGGATGGGAGTGGGGCGAGAGCATGGGGGGCGTAGGCTTAGTCTTGAGGTGTAAGTGTTGGTCGGGTGACTGGGGGGATGGCATTTCAGAGAGAGAGAAAGAAAAAGAGAGCAAGAGACTGCTGAGGCATGGAGGAGCGAGTGTGCATGGCATAGGGACCTGTAGCAAGGCCTTGATGCGGGGCTGGAGAAAGATAGCTGAGGAAGCCGTCCGTGGTCTGGAGTTCAGGTTTTATTCTAAGAGGGTAGGAAACCATGAGGGGGCTTAACCAGGGAAGAAGATGGTCAAAAATGTCAATTTCACTTTTTAGGAAGTTCACTTTGGCAGGAAGGTAAAGAATGTATTGAAAACTAGAGGCAGGAAATTGATTCCTTCCTTCATTGCATTCACCCTGCTACCCGCCCATCCTTCTGTCCATCCATCTTTCTGTCTACCCACCCGGCACACAAACACTGAATGCTTGGTTCTCAGAACAAGCTCCATGATCGGATAGGCCTGTGTTTTAAATCCTGCCATTCATCCATCTGTATGATTTTGGGTGAATTGCTTAATCTGTCAAGAAACCAAATACATCTCCTGAAAACTAGGACTAGCAATAATATCCATTAAAACTTTGTGGGTTGAGTTTGGGGTGATTAAATCAAATAATGCTTAATAAATGCTTGCTGCTGTGCCTGGAGCTCAGAAACATTCAATAATTTGTAGCTATTTTTGTTAATATCAGCAGGTTGAAGGTACAGATTTGGGAGCTGTCATGATATTGGGGATTATTAAAGCCATGGGTATGGAGACCTTCACTGGGATGGGATTCAATTCAACAGACATTTACTGAACACACACAGAGCTGTGCACTGGGCTACTTTGGAGTCTAGTACGGCAGAGGAGTGTACCTCCAGGAGTTCGTGGGTCTTAACTTTAATACCAGGCAAAATGTGTTAAATGCTTTAGTCAATTTGGTGGTGGAGATTTAGAAAAGCTTTTGGGAGAAAGTGAGATTTGAGACAGGTCTTGAAGAATGAACAGGATTCCAGTAGAGAGATAGGAACAGAAAGGGCTCTTCCGGCTCAAGCAGGGAGTTGTATGGAAATCTGGAGGCAGGAGAATGAGAATGTGTACTAAGAAAATCAGGGGAAAGCCAGGCACAGAAAGACAAATACCACACGTTCTCACTCAAATATAGACGCTAAAAAAGTGGATGCCATGGATGTAGAGAGTAGAATGGTAGTTATCAGAGGCTGGGAAGGGTATGGGAATGGAGAGAGAGAATGAAGAAAAGTTGCCTACTGGGCACAAAAGTACAGTTAGTTAGAGGGAGTGAGTTCTTGCATTCGACAGTGCAGTAGGGAAATTATAGTTAATAATTACTTTCATATTTCAAAATAGCTAGAAGAATGGTAATGTTCCCAACACAAAGAAAGGATAATAAATATTTGAGTTGATAGATGTCCCAGTTACCTGGATTTGATCATTAAACATTGTATACATATGTCAAAATGTCACATGTGCCCCATGAATATGTGCAACAATTATATATCGGTAAAAACTTAAAGACACAGAGGAAGATACGTAGAAGTAGAGTATGGACACTCTTTAAAGTATAAAGAGAATAAGGAAAGTATTGAAATATAGATGTGTCGTTTATTTTTAGTAGAGAACTTTAAATTCCATTTTGAGGATCTGGGACTTTAACATGAGTGCTAGTGGGGAGCAGAATGATATCGGGCTTGTATTTAGAAAGAGTTACTGGCAAAGATGTGAATGAGTAGGAAAAGGAAGAGGACACAGAGGAAACCACCGGAAGAGTTTAGGCAAGAAGCTTTGGCCCTGAACTAGGGCCCTGGGAAGGAAGAGACAGGATGAGGAGCTTTATGGAGATAGACGTGGTGGATTCAGTGACTAAGTTCGAGGCAGGCAGAGGAAAAGAAGGGAGAGGAGCATATCAACAGGGAGAAGAGAGATTTTGAAGTGCAGCAGCCTTCAGAGCACAAAGAGACAGTATAAGTCGTTCATTGAGTGACGTGTGGAGGGCAGAATTTTAGGCATACAGATTCTTGGGTGGCACATATAGCGTGGGCTGAAGTGGGACCACTGGGTGATGCAGAAATAAATCGCATGGACATTTTGATGATTTAGGATGAGTTTCATGTGGTTTTGGATAGTTGCAATCGGTGTCCTGCAGGTTAGAATGTTTTGCCTACCACTTGCTTCAATCATCTTAGGCTTCCTCAAATCTCAGCTATTGTTCGTATTAGATATGAGATTTTGAATGCAATTTCTGTTTTAGGATAAAGCAAAACAGTGGGCCTTGCTTTTTTCCATACTTCCTCTGGCCGCATTTGTCTTTATCTCTTGTCCTTTCCCCGTTCTCCACCAGTCTCCTTCCAAAAGTTACAGGCCTGCCCCAGCTGCCCACACTTGCTGGTTCATGCCCTTGGCATTTGTTGCTTTGTCTCTGCTGAGGATGCCCTGGTGGAAGATTTTGCTGAAAGGGGCTTGGTTTTCATTGCAAATAGGGCCAATGGGATGTCTGAGGTCACAGCTGGATCTTTATGCAAATGACAGTGTCCCGGGCCTTGCACTCCCTGAGGGCTTAGAGTGCTCATAGCCAGGTCCTGGGGCATTCTGAAGCCTGGCCGTGCTGTCTGACTGCCGCCTAGGTGGGCAGGACGCTCTGCTTTCAATCTTCCCCTACCGCCCTGTGGCTTTCTTCTCCTTCCCTTCTATCTCCCCTGCCTCTTTCTGTTTAACCTTTCTCTTTCCCCATCTCTTTCCTTTCTCTGTTTTCTCAAGCAAAGCAAATACCTGTTACAATTTAACTGCATTCAATTTCCCCCTCTACTTCTGCCCTTCACCTCTTGTTACAGTCCATTGAAAATACAAGCGAAATATCAAATAGAAAATATTTTTCACAGCTTTATAACCCTTGGTGTTCGTGGATTTGGTCCTCTGGGAAGTATAAGGTACTTTTTGGACATGAATTTTGGGGTAGGGTGATTTGGAATGTGGGAACTTCTGCTGTGTTCATCTTTACCTTGGGCAGAGGCAGCAGGAACCACTGTGGCTTACAAGGAGATAGTACGATGCTGTGGCTTTGCAAATCAGAAGACTCAAGTTTTGTTTCTAAGCTCTCTGTGCTCAGAGGGCCTTTAGCTTCACTCTGCCTTGCATGGGTCTTCTTTTTTAAGCATAGTGATTATGGTACTTGGCATTATTACCTTGCTGGAATGTTTTTTAAGAACCTAGTGAAATAATACGTCTATGGAGGCTTTGAAAAAGTAGGATGATTATTGTTATTTTTATGAACAAAAATATCCAAACAAAATATAGAAACTTGATTTGGGGCTCAGTGCAGTGGCTCATATTTGTAATCCCAGCACTTTGGGAGGCCAAAATGGAGGAATGCTTGAGGCCAGGAGTTTGAGGGCAGCCTGGGCAACGTAGAGAGACCTCAGCTCTACAAAAAAAAATTTTTTTAAGTAGCCAGGCGTTGTGGTGTGCACCTGTCATCCCAGCTACTGGTGAAGCTGAGGCAGGAGGATAGCTTGAGCTGAGGAGTTTGAGGTTGCATTGAGCTGTGATGACAACACTGCATACTAGCCTGGGTGACAGAGTGAGACAAGGAAGGAAGGAAGGGAAGCAGGGAGGAAAGAGAAAGAGGGAGGGAGAGGGAGGGAGGAAGGGAGGGAAGGAAAGAAAGGAAGAGAAGAAAGAGAAGGAAGGAAAAAAGGAAAGAGAAAAGAAGGAAAGGAAGAAAGGAGACTTTGGATTTGTAGCATATACAAAATGAGTTGATGTTTATATTGGATAGTCTCCAATGAGTCTTAAATTATGTTTTCCCTAGACATTTCTTGGCATCTAACAGGGGCTCACACTACAATTGGATGGATGGATGGATGGATGGATGGATGGATGGATGGATGGATGGATGGATGGATATCTATGTGTCTCATTGCCCCACCTGTCCCTTCCTAGTCCTGGTTCCCCTTTCATGTTGGCACTACTGCCCTCTTGTGGCCAGTGGCAGTATTGCTTGTGGTGCAGCAAGTCCATAGCTGGGCCCAGTTCTCCCCGTTTCTCCCCAGCCCCTCACCCCGGCTCCCTGAGCTGGCTCCTTTAGACTCTTTGGCCTCGGATCACTGACTGCCTGCCTTTTCTCCTCCTCCCCTTCCCACCCCGCTCCCTGTCTCCATCTGCCCCTGCAGCACTGCCAGTAACTCAAACCGCAGCACACCGGCCTGCTCACCCATCCTCCGGAAGCGGCCTCGCTCGCCAACCCCCCAGAACCAGGACGGAGACGCCATGGTGGAGAAGGGCTCAGATCACTCCTCGGACAAATCCCCGTCCACACCAGAGCAGGGTGTGCAGCGCAGCTGCTCCTCCCAGTCCGGCCGGAGTGGCGGCAAAAATTCCAAGGTGAGCTGGCCCCTGCTGGAGGCTGGGCACGTTGGTGTTAGGGGGCTGCAGGGAACCTGGTACCAGCGACCGTGAGGTAGAGAACTGCCTCGAGGGATGTGATCGAATGGCCCTGGTGTCCCAGAGAGAGTCTGTATTCATCGAGGACAGGGTGGGCAGGCAGGTGGGACCCTAGTTCAATATCTTCCTAGCCAAGCTCTCTGAGAGGGGCCTTGCGCTAGGGAGCCTCACATACCTTGGGATTGGGAGGAAGGATGCTCTGGGATCAGGAGGTGGTCATCGCTTTATCTCTGCTACCTTTTTCAAATTTGGTCCCTAAAGCTGGCATAGAAGAGAACATTATTTGGAACAACAATACTGCCAGGGAAAGAGTCCTTAGGGAACCTTGCAGAATGCTATTTTTAGCCTCTTTGTTGGCCACCATCCTGCCTTACCTTAATACTAACCCACTTGGTACTCCTCTGGGAGAGAGCACGATGGCAGGGCCTTTCCGTCCCTCTCAAGAATGTCAGCACTGCCACCTGAGCACGGGGGTCTTTGGCCCAGGGAGATGCATAAAATAAGCCCTGGGGGAGCCCTGGGCTAGTTGGGGGACCCCCAGTCTTTTGGGAACAGGAGCTATCTTTGCCAAGGTGCTCCTTCAAGAAGCTTCTCTTCACCTGTGGACTCTGAGGGCTGGGGGAGGGGTTGGGTACCCCTGGGAGGCACGGGGGCTGGCTTCCCACCTGAATTTGTCTTTTGATTTCTTGTTCTTCCTCTTCTTCCCCACCATTCCCCAAATACCTTCTTTGCATGCATGGTCTTAGTCTCACAAGCGCCTCTCAAAAGTAAGCCATCTCTGTGTCTGTCTTTTTATCCCCCCTCTAGCGTTGGATTGTCTGTAGTGCTCAGCACCCCTTCCTCGGCCCCTGCCCACTCTGGCCCGTATGTCCTGCTTGGTTCCTTTCCCAGAGGGGCCGGCCCCACTGTCCCTGGCAGGCTGGCTTGGAAGTCACTGAGGTCCCACCCCCACTGCACCCGATGTCAGAGGACAGACCCCACCCCACCCCTGTCTGCCTGCTCCCCAAACACTGCCTTTGGCTGGGAATGGTTCCCTCCTTACATGGTGCCACCTAGGAGCAGAGTCCTGACAGGGTGAGTTTTATTTCTTTGGAGTGGGGGACCCCATCTGGCCAGACCACAGGTCCTGACCCCCCACCTTTGGTGGATGACTCTGGACTCCATGACAGTAGTGATTAGAGGTGGCAGAAAGGGCGTGCTGACTGAGGGGTGGAGTTCAGGTGGACAAGTGTCTTGGCGGAGCTGCAGCGCCCTCAGGAGCTCTACCCCGAGCTTCCCACCCCATAGCTGCTCAGACACCTCCTGCCCAGCCCTGGGGGCTCATGGCCTTTTCAGGATCCTGGGTTGTGGTCAGAGAGGAGAACTGCTGTCTCAGAAGGTGCAGTGCCAGCACCTGGAGCTTGGCCACCGTTGACAGCAGCCCCTCAGGACCCTGGAAAGATGTGGCCAGGTCAGGGACGCAGTGCCAGGCCTGAGGAGGAAGGTGGCGGGTGAACAATAGGTATTGTGGAACAGGGCCCAGGAGACCATGCCCACGGCTGGGGGCGGGTTGCAGGCTGAAGAGGAGAAAGCTGAGGGTGACTTAATAATAGTCCCAGGTCTCTGAAGGTGTTTTGGGGAGGAGGAGGGTGAACAGCTGTTCTCTCTCTTGAGGGAAGAACAAGAGGCTACACGGCTAATCCCGCCGCCTGTGACCGTCAGACGGGAAGCACAGCTTTGCGGCTGAGGATTGTAAATGGCGGTAGCGGCTGTGGGCAGGGAGGAGGACCCTGCCTGAGGATGCCAGCAGCAGCTCTCCACGGGTGCAGGCGTCTGGGGACAGGGTTTGGCCATGAGCTGTGTCAGTCTTCCTGAGCCCCCGGCACCCCTGGCTTGGCTGACGTGGGGACTGGGAGGTGTTGGGGCCCAGATAGGCCTGCCCGGGCGTCGGTTTCTTCCTTCCGCTTCCCTCTTGCTTCTGCCCAGAGCCCTCGCTCTTTTCCATCCAGAGGTGAAGCCAGACAGTCCATTGCCCAGATTAGATTCTCTGCAAACCAAGCCTGGCTTTTTAGAACCACTTGAGTAGTTTGTATGGGATGTTACCTGAATTCAGAGCTAGGAGAAACCATAAATTATATATGAGTGGGCCAGCCGGGACCTGTGTTGGGGAACGGGCGGAATTCCGAGTGGGGTTTTAGAGAGGCAAAAGCGAGGTGTTGTGAAGGGACGGAGGGCTGAGCACGAAGGGAGAGTTAGCCGCGGCTCCCTTTCTTGCGGGTGGACTGAGGCCACGCCTGTCCCCAGCAGACCTGTTCTCTGAGCTCTCGGGCAGCGGCCACCTGCCTCCCCTCCTCATCCTCCCGCCTTACCATCGCCGCCAGCCCCTCCTTCCGCCAGGCCTGTGTAGGGAGGGGAGAGACAGGAAGGTGTGCTGGTGGGGCGGTCGATCTGATAGCCAGAGCTAGTACGGCTCTTGTCGCAGCCAGGCCACCTCACTCCCTGCCACCCCTCTGGAGGCGGCGACGGGTCATCATTTTCAGGGCGCTGGAGGGTGCCTCCGCTACTCCCTGGAGGCAGGCCTGGTGCACAGTGTCTCTTCTCTTCTCTGGGCCTCCGTTTCCCCATTTGCTGATACACAGGGGTGGGCCCGGGCAGTCTCTCAGGCCCCACTCCTCTGGCTCTGTCGCTGTGCCCGGGCTGCTGCCCGGCCCTGAGCCCGCCCCGCCGGGGACCCGCTCCCGCTCTGCAGTGGCGGCCTGCGGCCACGAGGGGGAGCGGGCGCGCACCTGCGCCCCGGCCGGCGGCGTGGCGGCCTCGCCTCGCCCTGCAGCGCGCCTCCCTCGGAGGGTGCGTGGCTCCGCCCTGGCGCGGTGGCAGGGATGCTCCTTGGCCTTCACCCCCCTTTTTTTTTTCAATTCTAATTTCTGTGGTTTTCTTTCCAGTATGACAGACTTAACCTGATCAAAGTAAGAAGTTGTTTTTCTTTTCTGACTTCTTCTAGATGTAGAGCTCTAGTCCCGCCCCTCCCCGCCCCCCACCATCCTCCAGACTCCGCGAGCCTTTGCGGTGGGAGATGTTTCTGGAAACCACCATGAGGTGACTTGGGTCTGTTTCCAGGGGCCGCACGTTCCTTTAGGTGCTTGCTCCTCACACGTCCTCTAGGGATGGCGGCGGAAACCGGAAAAGAGCTCTGCTTTGCCCTGACTCCCTCCTCTCCCTGTAGCCAAAGCCAGTCAGCGCCCTCAGAGAAGCCCAGGCTCCCTCGTTCTGTGCTTTCCTCCCCTCTGGCCCTGTCCCATGCACCGCTGTGCCGGTGGACACCCCTCTTCAGAGCCCTGCGGCCCCGCCTGGCCTGGCCCCCGTGGGGCTGGGCCCTGGCTGACCCGCAGCTCCTTCAGGACTCAGTCGCAGGAGTGCAGACCCGCAAGGAGCAGACCCGCTTCCAAGAGGCTGGTCGGAGGTCAGGGCTCCTGCCGGCCGCCGTGGCTAGTCCCGGGGGGGGGGGGGGGGGGGGCTGTGTGGATTTGACTGGAGGGGTGGGGGCTCATTTTCCTGGCTGTGACCTCTGTGGTGGCAGGTAAGAAGCTGCCTAGAGCAGCTTAGTCTAGGGGTAGAGCCTCAGAAGTCCTTGTCGTATTTCACATTTCTTTTCAATACTGGAGAAACATGTTTTTTATCCGCCCTTTACAAAGAGCAGATATTCGACACAAGGGAACCACAGAGCTAGTTAGTTAGAGACAGGACACAGGTTCCTTCCTTGGGGCTGCTTGTGAACCTGAAGCTTGTTTCCAAACAAATCAGAAGGGACAAGTGTCGATGTGCTAATGCATGAAAAGGAGCCAGCTCCTCCTGTCCACCCGGGGCGGCTGGAGCGCTGGGTAGGAGGAATCGCAGAGGACCTTGGTGCCCCCACTCAACCCACGTTCCTGTTGCTCCCTTTTCTCCTGGAGCCTTACACGCGGGCCAGGGCGGTGGGATGAGGAGCCGGGGCATGGGTGATGGGTTGCTCAGCTATGAGGCCAGGTCTGAGGACCTGGGCGGGGTTTGATGAACACATGGAACCATGGGGCAGTCGGGGCTGGCGGCTCCCAGGGTTCACTTTAATGACCATCCGCACAGCCTCAGGCCCTGCGGTCTGGAGTTGGGGCTTCCGTGTGGGGATCCATGAAGTAATGTCAGAGGAGGCAGATCAAGTCAGATAGAGCCTGCTTGCCCCAAGAGGCGAATTTTCAGGTCCAGGGTTCCCATGTGGTGGCACCTCCCTCAGTGATGAAATAGTTGCTTTTGGATATTTGGATTTGGCCCCTTGACCTGCTGAGACTGCTGGATTAGAGGAGGGGATGAGGCTGCGGTGGGAGGGTGTGGCTTCTGCATGGGGCCATGGTGACAGCCTCTGTTGAAATGACCGTGGAGGCACCTTGCAGAGGGCGATGGGGAGCCTGCCTTGCCATCTGCTCCCGTGGCCACATCCTGGCCACTAGGTCGGGTATGAGGGTGAAACCACTCGGAGGGAGCAGCACCCACGGCTGCCCCCCCCAACCACCCACCTCCGGTTCCGCTGCTTGGGAGTGAAGGTGGACCGTCTCCCCAGACTTCTTCGGGTGCAATGGGGGGGCTGGAGAGGGGGCAGATAGATCACGTGATCACCGGTAATCGCTATGGTCACCCTTGCCCACCCTTGGGGACATAGTCATCTCCTCCCAACAGACATGCGGAGACAGTGGCTACCCTCTTCTGCCCTTGTAAGTCAGGGCCCCCTGACACCAGGGGGAGGGGACAAAGGTTGCCAGTTATGGCTGGCATCCAGGCCTCTGGGGAGAGCTAAGGTGTCGGCCTGCAGGCAAAGCACCCCCTCTCCCCACTCAATCTCTACCTTAGTTTTACTCCGGCAGGCTTCTTAAAACTGAAAATACCCCAGCCCCAGTGTAAACGTATTGGATCAGCAACTCAAGGGGTGGGACCCAGGCAAGCGTGGGTGTGTGTACACCTGTCTGTCTGGGTGTCCGTCCATCTTCCGAGTGGGATGCGCACAAAAGGCTCCTGGCCACAGGGATGGGAGTCGGACGAGGCACAGTCTTAGCCTCCCCTCGTCTTGTCCTCCCATTCCTTGGGTAGAGAACGAAAAACACCTAAATTCTGAGCTGGAGCAGGGTTTGGTTTGGCTGGTATTGAAATATAGCACCACGGGGGTGGAAAAGACCCCTAGAGAGTCTGTGCTTCCACCTCCCTCCTAGGTAGAGACCCCCAAGCGCTCTGCCATTAGGTGATCAGCCCCTCCTTGGCATTAAGGAGGGATTTACTCATCGCCTGCAGAGAGCACGGTTGGGGGAAATCACAGGCGGGCTCCTTCCTCCCCCACCACCGGGTGTCCCAGAGGGCTGGGTTGGCTCCATGTGCACTTTGCTTCTGGTCAGGACCCATTTGGGGACTGGGTCTTGGATGCCCTCACGCATCCTCTGCCCCCATCAGAACTCGAGATGGGGCTCTGCCTCCCTTCTGGCTGAGCTCTAGCTGGTGCTGCTGCCTGCCACCCTCTCTCGGGGGGCTTCCGGCATGGACTGCTCCCTGGGCCTCCTTTCTGGGGCTGTGTTGAGAAAGGAGGCCCCCTCCTGAGCAGCAACATGGGAAGCATCCACTTGCCTTTGGATTCCTCCTCCTGCCCACCCCTGCTATCTGTGTAACCCTCTGAGCCGGGAACGCCCTGGCACTCCCTGCATCCCTTCCCTGACTAATTTTACTTCTCTTCTATTTTGTCCTTGCAGAAAAGCCAGAGTTGGTATAATGTAAGTATCCCTGTTTCTCTTCTTGTTGGGTACATGTGCAGGGGGAGGGGGATGGAGTGCGGTCGGGCTCCCAAAAGAGGTACTCCACAGTGGGATGGGACCAGCCTTACTGGCGAAGGGAGGGTTTGACTTGGGGAAACAAAGGCAGGATGGCCCACCTTATCCCCTACCTCACCCAGACTGTTGGACAAGGCTCTTTCTGTGCTCAGGGAGGGGGCCGTTCATGGGAGGAGTGGCCATTCCTGTCCAGATAGAATTCAGAAGCTGGGGTGGCCTTGAGAGGGGGTGTCTTAGTTTTTTTCCCTTAACTAAGACATTTTGGGGGAAATGCTACCAGAGAACTTCCCCCATTGGTAGAAAGGCTGTGCCCTGTGATGGAATTTGGCTTCCCAAGATACCCGTCAATAGCCATAAAAGCATGCTCCGTCCAGTAGACCTCTCTAATCCTGTGGGGAAGGGGTGGCCTGGGGCCATCTTCTAGGTCCATCTGCTCTATAGCCGGGAACTGTGTCATGGAATGAGCAGTCCCAGAAAAGCAGCTGGCCGAGGTTCTGAGCTGGCCCCTGCCACGTGCACTCTGCCCTCTGGCGGGCCTGGCCATTGCCTTGGCCTCTGAGCCTGCTGTCTTCATGAGAGACTCTGATCTGCCTTTGTCCCCGGCCCCTCTCTCGATTCTGGCCCAGCGGGAGGCGTAGGCGAGGGCCAGCCGGTGGGGAAGGTGGCTGTGACAGACAGGGTGGAAGGTTAGGGGAGAGGCATGGGGGGATGCAGGGATGGGGTTACTCGTGTGGGCTGTGTCTTCCGACTTGGCACACCAAGCTCACGCCAGTGAGCCCTCCTGCTGCCCAGTGGCCTGCCTGTCCCTGGTGCTGTGGATCCGCCAGCCTCAGCCTTCCCAGCACCCTGGAGGGCCGTGCTGATACCGGGCACATGGGCTGTGCTGATAGAAGGGGCGTTGTGGGCTGAGATGGCCGGGGCGGGAGAGAAGCCTGACTCCACCCCTTCATTCGGTGCCATTCCGTCAGCATAGCGACGGGCCTAGAAGGAGATGCCATCTCTTGGCTGGAGGGTGGGGTGCACCAGCTGCCGCCATGGCCGGAGCCCTGCTTCCGGACTGATCCCACCTGCAGCTGAGACAAACCAAAGCAGTCTGACCTCACTGCCTCTTCACAGCACCCTCTGGGACATGCTTGTGTCCCAGTCGTGTCTTGGGCTCAACCTTTATTCATCCTAGGTGGTCTCCTCTCACTCTCCACCCTTACCCCAAATGAACAAGAGAAACGTCACTGGCTCTCCGCTCAGCACAGAGCATGTGTTCTCAGAGGGCAAGCTCACAGGGGCTCTGTGCTGAGCAGGTGCAGGGCCCCCTCCCTCCCTCTCCTGGACTCACGTTGTCACCCTGGGGGTTTGCCCTTGGGTAGCCGGGCACCCTCTTCCTTCAGTGTGCTTGGCACTGCCAGATGCCTCATGAGGAAGCTCCAGCTGAGCAAGCGCCACTCCCCAGGGATCCCCCACCCTCCCTGCAGTCCGTCTGGGTGAGGCCCTTGCCCCACCCCTGCCGCTTTGACCCGGTGTTCTGCTCTCCCGCAGGGAGCTCAGCCCTCCTGCCTTGCCTCTACATTGCCCTGGGCTGGTTGGAATCGGACCTTCAGGAAGGGTCCCTCTCTCCCCCTCTCAGCTCTGCTCACAGTCCTCTGTAATTTCTCGCCGGGTACCCAAGGCTCCATCACTGCACTAGAAGTCCTTCAGACAGGCAAAGGCTTTGTAATCCCCAGCCCTGGGGACTGTTAGGAGCCCCTGGCTGGATTCAGAGCTGCGAGGGCCAGTGCTCTGCAGAGTTGCTGACCACTGGGAGACATCTCAGGCCCACTCGAGCAGCCTGGGCCTAGTATGGGAGGAAGCCAACCCCTACCTCCCACCCCGGCCCCAGCCTCTCTTTTCCCCTGCCACCTGTCTGCAGAAGAAAAGAGCATTTTACTTTTACATGGCTAGTAGGGAGGAGCTGTCACCATGGTGACAAACCAGCTTGTTCTAAAGAGTGGGTCACATGGAGGAACATGTCTGGACGCCAGAGACATGTGGAAAGACTATGGCGGGAAAGCAGGGGGTGTAGAGTGGGGTTTAAAAGCCATGCTATCTACAAGGGCCCTGAGGCCCTCCCGGGCCTGCTTATACGTACCCTCCTCACCCCACCACCCAGTTTGCCACCCCCGTCTCCTTCCTCAAGCCCCCAGCTCAGGAGGTACAGCCCCAGTAGACATGGGATGGAGGGAAAAGCAGAAACACAGCTTTGCCTTCAGCAGGGAGCCAAGGCAGAGTTGGGGTGACCTGGCCAGGGCCTTTGGGGCGGAAGGAGTGCAATCTGCCCCCCAAAGGCAGTTCCTGGTGGGCATGGTGGGCTCGAGTCTCAGGTGAGGGGCACTGACACAGATCTCCCTGTGCCTCAGTGGGTGAATGTACTCTCCTCTGCCCACTGCTACTCATTCCTGCAGGGCATCGTCCCCGGGGCAGCCCAGGGAAGGAGTATGTCTGAGATCAGAGCACAGGACCCAGCCCCCGGCAGCAGCCAGACCCTTAGCAGCCTTGGTTAGGGATGCCGGCTTGGTGGAGGGGAGGGCCGGGTAGTGCCGAGCCCCCTCGAATGGCCAAGCTAGTCTGGCTGGTGTCAGATTGAGAACAAAAGCACCAGGCGTTGCAGGAATGGAATTCAGGGTGTTGGGGGTGGGCAGTGAGGAGAGTGGGAGAGCTTCAGAGGACAAAACCAGCAGCCCGGCATTTCCCCAGAAGCTGACTGTGCTTCTTCTGCTTCTGTCCTCCTCCCCTGTATTTACCCCGTAATTTGAAGAGTCTTCCTGAGCCCCCCTTCTGGGACCCCAGCCCTAGCCTTCTCCAGATGAGCCCCCACTCCCAGTCCCACCCCTGTCTCTCTTCCTTCTCTGCTCTGTCCCCTCCCTGTCTCCCTGTCTCTTAGTCCCACCTCTGGCTTCTGCCTACCGGACCTGGCTGGAGGGTCAGTGTTTCCCTTGTGGATCTTAACTGGTTTCTTGCTAGGTGAGGTCAATGCTCCACCGGAATCCGTTGTTCTCCTGGCTCCTCCACCCCCTCCTTCCTGCTGTACCTGGGGAGGGGGTACCACTTGGTCCCAGCTCCCAGTGTTTGTCATAGAGTTAATGTTTAGCCCGGGGCCAATTCCCTCTCTGCAGGCCCCTGCCCTGCCCAGCCCTTTCCCTGGTTAGGGGGTGGAGGTGACAAAGGCTGCTGTATGCTGAGACTCCTCTCCCAGGGCGTTGTCTCTCTGGGTCTGTCCTGCCCCTGTCTCACCCGTTACAGCCCTAACAGTCACCTCCTCACCTCCTCGTTTGGCCTGTAGAAATACTCACATCCTTTTGGGTAGTTACTGTTAGGATCCAGAGCCTCGTGGACCTATCTATCTACTGCCTACATCTTGGGGTTTGGTCTCGCCCAGAGAGGCATTCGTGTCACCCTGGAAAATGGAATTGCTGTGCTCACCTGCTACCATGCTCAGGATAGGCTGCCATGCAGGGCGGACAGAAGCTGGGATGTGTGCTGAAGAGAGTGTTGGCAGGGGCTGGGTTCCTAGAAGGAATGGGAATGGTATTAGGGCTCAGTGTGCACACAGATAAGATATGGTGTAAATAGGAACCCGTTTGAGCAGTGGGTAAGGAAGGAACGCATTCTCTTGGATGAGGAATGCCTTCACTTGGCATATACTTTTTGAGCACCTTGATACTTGCTTATCCCTTTTCCAAAATTCCTGGGACCAGAAATGTTTAGGATTTAGGATTTTTTTTCAGATTTTAGAATATTTGCATATATATAAATGATAGAAGTCTAAACATGAAATTCATTTATGTTTCATATACTCCTTACACACACAGCCTGAAGATAATGTCATATAATATTTTAAATAATTTTGTGCATGAAACACAGTTTTGACTGCAACTTGTCAAATGAGATCAGGTGTGGGATTTTCCACTCGTGGCATCATGTTGGCACTCAAAAAATTTTGGATTTGGGATTTTAAGATTAAGGATGCTCAACCTGCATTTGAAACACATCGTGCTCAGAGCTGTAGAATATATGAGCCTGGTGGAGGCATAGGTCCTCCCTGGAGAAGCTGGTATAGTCTATGGACAAGTTACCTGTGTGACGAATGGAGCCAAGGCTGGGGCCAGGGGCTGCCCATCCTGACAGGCGTGTAGGAGCTTGTTAGGAGAGGGTTCGGGGAAGGATTCACACCCTTCCTCTACTTTGCCCAACACTGTTTATCTGGGAAAACCCAGGTTCCTCTGAGTTAGCATCTTTGCTTTGGGGACCCAGGAGTCTACATTTTTAAATGTGTTCCGCTGGGTCATCTTTAAGGACATAAAGTTTGAGTGCAGCTGTATCAGATTACCAAGGCTGCTTGGACAAAGGCCGCATCCTTCATCACCTGCAGGCCCAAGGCCCTCCTGGGCCATCACTGGGCAGGGGGAGGGAGTACCCCATTTATTTTGAGGGTGTGACATTCCTTGGGAAGCCACATCTCCCTGGGCCCACTGCTGCCTCATCCCTATGCTGAGCTTCTGTCTCGAGCCCTTTGTGCCCCCACAGACCTGGTTTTCATTTTTTTCCCTGGATTTTGCTGCCTCCTTTTGATCAGGGACAAAAGTCTCTGCCCTTAGCATTGTTGCCTTGCCCTCAAGGTCTGAGCTGTGTCTGGGCATCCTCTTGGCCTTGGTCCCCCCGTCAGTGCTGAAGGTGGGACGGGGCACCTGGAAAGGAAAGAAAGGTCTGCCTCAGACAGTCCCGGAAGCTGGTGGGCGGATGGGTCAGTGAGGGGAAAGTGTGTCTCTAAGAAGAAGCTCTTGGCTGCTTGAGTCTCAGATTTCATCACAACAGCTGTGCCCTGGCACCTCCCATGCCCCTCCGCCTCTGGGAGCCCTGGCCAGCAACTTTCCCTGGCAGGAAACATCTGCTGGGGAGGCCAAGCAAGGCTGGGGGTCACTAGAGGACGTTGGCCAGGACCATCACCCAGATCGTGTAACTTGAAGCATGTGTAGGGCTCGGGCCCTGCCCGCCCACCCTCCCTGCCTCCCTCCCTCCCTCCTGCCACGAGTGACTCTAACAAAGAGCTTGTTTGCTGGTCAGGCAAGAGGACCATGGGCTGAGGAAGGGGGTGTGTGTCGGGCTGGGGGTGAGAGCAGGCCCTGCTGCCACAGCCAGTGGTGGCCGCTCTGCCTGGGTGAGGGCTGTGAGTCATAGCGACCAGTCCCCGCCCCGGGGAGAGATTGCACGTTGACTGAACGTGTCACTCGATGGGCCAGACTGCATCGAGTAGCTGAGCAGTTGACTTCTCTCTGGGTTCAGACCAACTATGCATGACTCTGCAGAGTGTGAGTGTGAGTAACTGGCGGGGTGAGACCCGGGACCTGGCTGTGGGTCATCCTGTTTCTACAAAGTTTGCCTGTCCACCCCAGGACCTGCCCGTCAGGGACTGCAGCCAGCCCAGTGCACCTGCTGGGCTGTCCATGTCCTCTGGACTCTTGGGGAAACTGCTCTGGCCAGGAGGAGGTGCTTGACCACACCCCCTCTGGGCTACCCTTAGCCTGAAGACCAGCACAGAAGGACATAGCAGAGCCCCGCCATGGGAGAATGGCTGGCCAACTTGTCCTGAGAACCACGCTGACTTCTCATGTGGGAGGTTTCGCACTGGGAATGCAGCCATAGGAGAGCAAAGGACTTCAGGGCCACGCAGACCCTCTGCCGAGAAACCAGAGGTCACCCGTCTGCCTCACCGCAAGTGCGGCCAATTGTCTGCATCCCGTGGGGACAGCTGGGAATTAGAGCTCAAGGAGCTGGGCTCCACTGAGAGGGGCAGCTGTGGCAGGCGATGGAATCATTGATGGAATCTGGGGTTCTCTGGAACCTGCTGCTGGAGCGGGAAAGCCAGCCGTTGCGATGGTACCTGAAGAGGTGTACCGGCCTGCCTGCAGGTGCTGAACACTGTTGCTGGCGTGGATCTGAGGACATCCCAGCCGTGAGTGTGTGACCCGGTTTCTCTGTGTCTCTGTGGCAGTTCTGCTGCACCCCTGTCATGCTCCACTTGGCTCTGCTACCTGAGGGCCCAGATTTGACAATACTTGAACCAAACTTCCTTGGCCATGTTAAATTAAAATTGGTGAGCCATGCCTCACCTCCGGAGGAGGTTGCTTTAAGGAGGCTGGGAGGGAGAGGGCCGTGGTCTCTAGCATCGTGGGGGCGAATAGTGGCAGGCACAGTGTACCCCCCCTAGTATGTCTGTTGTTGAGTATGTCTATTCACTAGCAGGGAGAGGTGGCCTGCCAGCCCCCTCTGCAGCCTGGTAGAATAAGGCACTTATTGGCGAGCCTGGACTAATGGGTCTGTAGGACTGGCTGACTGCAGAGGCCGGGGCTGAACATGCCCTGTCCTCTCCCCACCACTGAAGCTGTGTTCCGGAGGCAGGAGCGGCCCCTTGATTTGCCTGCGGTTGGAGATGTGACCAAACTCCCTGCCCCCCACCTCTGTAGACATGTGAGCTGTCACTGGATATGAGAGAAGCAAGGTGGAGGGAGCACTGCTGAAAGCGAATTAAAGTGGGAGGACTTCCAGGCTTCTGGTTATTGGAAGCCCGATGTCAGTTTCACCTGAAGGGGGTTTGGGGCCTCCTTGTGGGCTGCTTCCCGGGCTGGCAATGGAAATTTGTAAATATAAAGACCCACTAGGGGGCATGGAAGGCTAGTGGGGGCCCCAGAGCAGATGAGCATCCCATCCCCGAGGGAGTGTGCTCTTGTGGGGAAGCCCTGCTACTTCCCTCTTGGCACAAGGTCCAGGAGCGAGTACCCTCCAGAGACGACCCTGGGTAGCGGCTCAGACCAGCAGTGGAGCCAGACGGCCGTGGTTCATATTCTGCTCTCCCAAGTTGCCCAAGGTCTCTTTTTCTCAATTTCCTCAAGTGTAAAATGGGAAAATAAAAACAACCCTGTGGTCAGATGCAGTGATACCTGCAATGGGCTTTTAGCTGTGCCTGGTATGTGGTACTAACTCTTTCCATATTAGCTCAATAAGAGCTATAGGCGGTCGATTAGACATAATGAGGTGGTCATTTGGGGATTTCAGAGAGTGGACTCTGTTCTGAGAGGCTCAGGGGCCATCTAGATTGGAAATCTCAATACCAGTTTGAAACTCGTGCACGGACCAGAGGAATGTTGTCTCTAAGGTTTTATCCAGCCATAGAAGTCGTGGGATGGGCCGTCTTCCAGATACCCACTCCCAGTGGCCCTGATACTTGGTTCAAACATATGGCAGGTGACGTTTGAAGTTTGCAATTCTGTGACAGCCTAGCATTGCTTTTGGAAAGGTAACAGGGCACCTAGTAATGCAAGTGGAACTCATTTTGTAAATAAGCCCAGAACAAAGTTTAAAATTGAAATGAATGAAGTGGTTGAAAGCATCCTGTTCTCTCTCTCTCTCTCTCTCTCTCTCTCTGTTCTGGAAAACCTCCCCAAACTAAGGTCATGGCGTTTTTCTGCCCCCAAGTAACTTTCTGAGGCCCTCCCCTTCCCTCTAGCACGAAGCCCCCCGGGCCGCAGCTCAGTAGGCCGCGCGTTCTGCAAACGTGGTCAGGCCACAGCTCAGCTTCCTCGTGTGCCATTCTGCTTCACAGAAAGCCAAAAAACGAAAAGCCTGAGGCTCATTTCCCCCTCACCACCGCTGTGTGCCAGTGGATCCTCAGGGAAGGGGTGAGAAAGTGTAAATAGCCAAGACCCGCGTGTGAGTGCAGCAGGCGCGTCCGTGGCAGGCACGTGCTCCCGGCGGGGTGGGCAGTGCTGTCTGACAAGTAGGGCAGGTGGGTGGAGCGCACCTGTGTCGGTGTCACCAGGCACGGCTCGTCCCGGGGTGCACTTGTTTTTATGTGTCACCCGTGGGTGCCCTTCATCCAGGGGCATGTATTGTTTTTTATTTTTCCTTCTTTTAACTCTAAGATCCTAAGCCCTGAGAGGGCAGGATTGCCGTGTGTTGGGCTGGCTGGCTGGCGTGTGTGGGTGCGCGCCTGCACCCAGCGCCTGTGAGAGCTAGGTGGGAGGCGAGCGCAGGACCAGGGACCGTGAGACCTGCCAGCGACGGCTGGGACAGGGTGCTTCTCTCTGGCCTTCGTTTCCTCACCGGTGCTGTACAGGTTGGATTAGGTAATCTTGTACGGCTGGGAGCGAAGTCGGGAGCCAGATGTGCTTTTGAATTCTCTACTTGTGTACTTGTTCTGGCACTCGTTTTATGCTTTAGGATTTTTTTTTTTTTTTTAGCACTGTGTTTAAGATTAAAAAAGAAATCATGTCTCTCAGACACGGCCAAGTGCTCATTGTGTTAGTCATGACAACATCTTCCTCCGGGAGGTGTGCTAGGCACCATTGCATCCTGGGCCTTGCTGGGGGGCTGGGCAGCCCCCTTGGACCCCCACTGTGCTGTCAAGGCGGTGCTGCCAGCCGGCAGAGAGCAGGACAGATGACATGATGGGTCCCAGGAAGCCCCCGGAGGTGTCCTTCCTTCCTTTCTCTTTGTGGCATATAATGTGGGCCCCTCCTCGTATGTTCGACATCTCGTCTTTGATGGGCACTGGCTACAAAGCGTCTTGCAAGACCAGATTCTCCCCACCGTGTGGCTCCTAGGGTCTGTGGGATAACAGAGGCTCATCTTTGCCTTTTTAACACACAAGCAAGTGCTGCTCCTGCCCCGTCCTCCCTGACCCCATGGAACCCTGAACCCGGGGCATCCTGCTAACCAGGGCCATTGTCATGCAGGTGTTAAGCCCCACTTACAAGCAGAGAAATGAAGACTTCAGAAAGCTCTTTAAGCAACTTCCAGACACGGAGCGCCTCATTGTTGGTGAGCTGGGTGACCCGGGAGGGGCAGGGAGGAAGTCTGGGAGTCCCCAGCATAGCACGGGCTGCTTGTGTCTGGAGGCCGTGAGGCAACCCAAGTAAGCACGCCTGGCTGGGAACAGGGAGAGAGGATGTCCAGAGCACTGGCCCCAGCTTTCGGGGCTCAGGGCTGAGTACCAAGTCTGTGGCAACCTCAAGAGCCTGACACAATTCACAATTGCAAAGTTGTGGAAACAGCCCAAGTGCCCATCAATACATGAGTGGATTAATAAAATGTGGTATATGTGTACCATGGAGTACTATTCAGCTCTAAGAAACAATGGTGCTATAGCACTTCTTATATTTTCCTGGATAGAGCTGGAACCCATTCTACTAAGTGAAGTATCCCAAGAATGGAAAAACAAGCACCACATGTACTCACCAGCATATTGGTTTCACTGATCAACACCTAAGTGGACACATAGGAATAACATTTATTGGGCGTCGGGCAGATGGGAGGGGGGAGGAGGGGATGGGTATATACATATATAATGAGTGCGAGGCGCACCGTCTGGGGGATGGTCACAATTGAAGCTCTGACTCAAGGGGGGGGCAAGGGCAATATATGTAACCTTAACATTTGTACCCCTATGATATGCTGAAATAATAATTTTAAAAAAGAGCCCAACCTGGAAGGAGTCACTGCCGATTTTATCTCTGCAGATGGCACAGCGGTGGAAGGGGTTGGCATAGCTGTGGGGGTGGGGAGGGAAGTGAGTTGAATTGTGTCGGTCTTTCCTACCTCTAGCTTTTGCAGCCCCCTCTGTCATCACATTCATTCCTCGGCCTCTCAGCAGTTGCACAGTGCACCCCCTTTATTTCCCGATCATGGCAGGGACTTCCTTAGCTGCCAACCAGTTCAAGTGTCTGGCGCCCCAGTCACTGGTGGGAGGTTGGTGCTGGTACGACGTGCTGGAGATGCTTCCTGTCTCTGAGCCAGTCCCCTGTCTCCCTCCCCACCACAGATTACTCATGTGCACTCCAAAGAGACATTCTTCTTCAGGGCCGACTCTACCTCTCAGAAAATTGGATCTGCTTCTATAGCAACATCTTCCGCTGGGAAACTCTGGTAAAGACCTGGGGCTGCTCTCTCGGGCTGTTCCCTTGCCTGTGGCTGAGCCAGCTGCCCTCACTTTCATCCTTTTGCTGACTTCGTGCTCTTCCCAAGCCTGTGTGTAGTCAACAAAAACACATGCCTGAGTCTTGAAGGATGTCTAGTTCTGAGTCCCAATAATAGGTTCTCCTCCACCATGCCTTCCCCTCCTCCCTCCCTCTTGGGTGTGGGACAGAGGACTTCAGAGCCTTTGCTTCTGGCAAATGCAGGTGAATATCGGGCATGAGTTAGTGCAGAAGGAAGCGTACGTAGTAAAGTGGAAAAAAGAACATTGGCCTTGGGACTCAGCAGAACTAACTTTCATACTTTCTGGGTTCTGCAACTAATTAGCTGTGTGATTTTAGGCTAGTCCTTGCTCTCTTTGCCTCTGTTTCTTCATCCTGTGTGATTAGGTGGAGAAAGATTAACTAGGTGAGTTTTATGGTCCCATCCAGTGCCAGTGTTCTGTGTTTCTGTAAGTGGCAAACAACAGCAGGACCTCTGCACACTTAGCAGACTGTAGGAATGAGAAAGGAGGCTTCCTGGACCAAGAATGTACTCAGTCCTTACCTTGCTCTGTGGCCTTTGCGAAATAAAGGGGTTAACCAGGTGATCCCTGCCAGGGTTGGGAAAGATGGGAACTGTGATCTGGTTTCCCGTCTGCACTGCTGCCACATGAACACTCTGCCCGACTCCACTAATGCCTCCTCTTGCTGTTCTCTGTTCTCTGTGCTGTCGGATGCCAGCTGACAGTCCGTTTGAAAGACATCTGCTCCATGACTAAAGAAAAAACAGCTCGCCTCATTCCCAATGCCATCCAAGTTTGCACTGATTCAGAAAAGGTAAGCAGAGTTGGACTCTGGCCTTTCTACTCTCCCACTCGCCCCATTCCATCTGCCCTCCAGCTGCACTAACAGGACTCGGGGTAGAGGCAGTGAGGGTGATGAGGATCCCAGGAGCCACCTCCTGGGTGGGCAGGGTGGTTGGGAGCTGAGATGGGAGGGTGGATTTGCAGAACATTTAACTTGGAGCCAAAACACCTGAATTGGAGTCCCTCGACTGTAAGCATGTTATGTAAACTTGTCTGAGCCTCAGTTTTCTCGTGTGTAAAATGGAGCCGGCAATACCTATTTAACAGTCTCGAGATAACATCACATATTTGAAAACGCTTCATTGTAAGGTACTGTGCGAGTGGACGTAGTCATCACTGCATACCAGCATAGCTGATTATATCTCGAGAGGAGGAGGAGTCTGATGGAAATGGAGTGTCCCTGCTATTAATAGTATGGGGGGAATGTGGTAGATAATTTAGGGACAGAGAAAATAGTAAACTTTAACTTTTCGCCAGAGCCTTAAGACTAACAGATTCAAGACTAGGGGTGGACTAGGTTTCTGCCAAAGACAAAGTGTGTAGTTCCTTTGGACTTGGGCAGTTCAGTGGCAAGAACCAGCAGGCTTGGGGTCAGGTAGTCTTTGGTTGAAATTGTGTTTTCAGCACTAACCAGCCATGTGATGCTACATGTTGCCCAACCTCACCAGTCTGTTACTGTCTGTTAGTGGCAGCTTTGTTTATTGTCAAAGTCTTTTTCTGTGGTTTAAGTGAAATAGCATTTGAGGAGCACCTCATAGGTGGTCAGTGAAATCTGATTTTCTGTTGCTTTTTTTTTTTTCCTGTGTATTAATAAGGATCCTCAATAGCAGATAAAGAGCAGGGTCTCTTTCTGTTCTGTTCCTTGTACGCCAAACATGGAGAAGAGTGCCTAACACATACTAATATTCAAGTATCTTTTGAATGAATGAAAAGAGTCAGTGGGTTTGTCTTGTCCTTGTGTTTAAGCTAGCTCACAGCTCACCCCCTACCCAGTTCCAGGAGGTAGGTGAAGGACATCTTTTATGGAGATGAGAATTTCAAACCAGGGAGAGAAGCGTTGAGGAAGGTGTGGGTAAAAATTGAAAGACCTGGTCACAGTGGGGACTCGTCCCAGGTGCCCAGGTCCCCCAGTGTGCTGGCCCCATGGCTGATGCAGCTGTGTGTGATCACGGGTCACTGAGAGGCGTGAGTATTTGAGGATGAGCTCAGTATCTTTTCTTAAAGGAAGGGGGACCATGTCTCTATTGTACGTCTGAACAGACATTTCTTGCCGTTTTCTCTTCCAATCCAGCACTTCTTCACTTCATTTGGGGCCCGGGATAGGACATACATGATGATGTTCCGGCTCTGGCAGAACGCTCTCCTGGAAAAGGTAGGTACTGGCCGGCCCCGTCCTGCAGTCCCAGCAGGACTGCCCACCCAGAACATTCTTTCCCCTGGGGTGTGGGCTCAGTGGAGAGTTTGCTTTTACTGTGCATTGGCCAGTTCCAGAGAAGGCCACGTTTCCTGAAAGTTCTGGAAATCCCCCAGACACAGTGAGCAATACATTCTGCTTCTGAGGGTATTGACCTGGGTCCTGGAAATAGTTTACCCTCTTCTGTGTACGGCCTCGGGGCTACCAGGAGTAAGGCACTCGGTGACTTCAGGCATGTCAGTCCCACTGCTTTAAATGTACCAGGATTTGTCTTAGTGAGGTATGGTAAGAGACACGCTGTCATGAAGTTTTCATATCATATTCACAGAGCCCCAGAAACAGGAAGCACGGTGAGTCCTGCAGGGCCACGCAGGGATGTGCCGGGCTGTGTTGGGAGGCAGAGGGAGTGAGGGCAGAGTGCGGGCAGGAGCCCTTGTGGTGGTTTCTGCAGGAAGGAGAGGGTGAGGTAGGGGAGTAGGCCTGCACGTTTGGGATTGGCTAGCTTGGCTAATTTCAGCAGGCTTCAGGGTATATAGGGGCTGTCTCTGGTTGCCAGGTACCTGGCCTTGGGGTAATTAGGGCAGGGGAATGTGATCTGGAGCTAGATGAAGGGACAGTTGGGGGGTGGGCTTTGGGTTGGTCGGCTGCCTGTGGAGGGCATGCTCCCAGATGAGTTCATTTCTTTCTACCAACTTGCTAACCCTGGGGGGTCCCTCAGCAGTCAGCAAGGCCCCAGGTGCTACAGCATCCAAAATACAGAAAAGAAAAAAATATAGTTAACACAGCCACCAATTGACTACTCATGTTTAAATGACACTGTTAGGAGACACAGATGAAGGAGGTGCATGGTCCTGCCCCTAGAGAGTTCCTCTGAAATGCAGTCAGATGTTGGGAAACTATCTCTAAGCTAGTATGTGTGTATGTGTGTATTATTTTCCCCCAGTGTTAGCTAATTTTGTATATATATATATGTATGGTTGACATATATGTATTTAAACATACACATGTATTTGCCTTGACTCAAGCTCAAACTAGTTGCTATATAAGAAAATTGAGCAGATTTCTTATTTAGACTTTGTTCTAATCTGACAGTTGATAGCTCCAGTATCAACCCTGAAAACTTACTTGAGCCAAGATTCTCTGCCTTCATTGGCCATCAATAACAGTAAAATGACAATGTGTTTGAGTCTCCACTGGCAGGTTTGAATTTCTAGTTCACCGCCATTGCCATTTCTAAATAAGACACAGGGTCATCCATATGCTTCGCAAATGCCCTTGCAAAATAATTGTGAGAATTTCTGCCTGCTGACAGGGGGTCTGCTAATTGTGCTTGTCCCAGCTGTGGTCAGGTGGATTTGGTCAGGGAAGGCTGCCTGGGAAAGTGACCAGGGTAAGACGTGGTTTGGCAGAGAAGCAGATGTGTCCCAGGTCAGGTGAATGTTGCACATAAAGGCCAGAGATGGTTGGGGCGAGGGGGTTGCAGAGAAAGGAGGAGGAGGGGCCTCCCTGGGCCACTGCGAGGGCCTGCACAGAGAGCTGCCGCCCCCAAACCCTGCTGGCCCAGGCAGTTCTCAGAATGCTGGCTCACGGCGTCCTGCCAGCTGCCTGCTTCTTAAACCATGTTTTGAAAGGCCAGGCTTGGTGAGCTCTCAGACTCTTTACAAGGTATTGTTACAAACATTCTTGAAGTTTGAGGTTTTTTTTAAAAAAATATATTTATTATTCCTGTTTTTCTTCATGGCCTTGACATCTTTTCTACCCACTTATCCCACCACCTTCTCCCTTCCTCCCAATCGTGGTCTCCACCTCTGATCTTTGACATTCCTCTACCTCTCTCCAGAGACTGCGAACCCCGTGAGAACCAACTTTTCTTAGGACAGTGCTTTTTAACAGGGACCTGTAGGTACCCAGTGAAATAAGGAAACACTGGAACTAGTGCATAGAACCGTAGGCAAACCAGTTCCACTTCAGAATAAGGAAGGAAGTATTCGGGTTGTCAAGAGAGGGCTAGACCCCTTATACTATGAGAATGCGGAACTCTTTGGAATCACAGGACCTCTCGAGCTATGGAATGGGCCACCTCTGTGGTCAAACCTCATTCTTGGAAGTGATCCAATAGGGCCTGCTTGGCCCCAATTAATATAGAAGATTTCTGTGGTGGGCGGGAGACTGGGTCAGGGGACTTCTGGACGCTCCTTCAGAGTCCAAATCAGAAGCTCTGGGATCCGGGGCTCCAGAGCAACATGGGCTTATGCCACTAATGCCGGAGCTCACCAGTAGGAACAGAAGGTGGGGCAGGGGCCGTCCTCCAGGGGCAAGTAGGTCCCATTCTGCAACCTCTGCCTGTTGAGGGAACAGGCAAGGAAAGGCCAGGTTCCTGGCTTTGCCGAAATCCGTATTCCTGGGCAGAAGATTGGCATCTTGCTGAGTTCCCCAAGGCGCATGGAGGTGGCTGCTCTTCTCTCGTTCAGCTAGGGAGAGAGAGGGCAACGTCTACCCTCCAGGTGAGCTGGCCAGCTCAGTGCCCCTGTGCAGAACCGAGGGACTTGAGAAAGGAAGGGTCAGAGTCGCGTCTTTTCTCCCCTGTAGCCTCTGTGCCCCAAGGAGCTCTGGCACTTTGTTCACCAGTGCTACGGGAACGAGCTGGGCCTCACCAGTGATGACGAGGACTACGTGCCCCCCGATGACGACTTCAACACGATGGGGTGAGCAAGGGCTGGGCGGGCTGGGGAGCAGGATGGCAGTGACGTCCTTGCTGGGAAAATGGCATCTAAGTGAGGCCCTGGAGCAAGTGAGGGAATGAGCCAGGGGAGTACCTGCAGGAAGAACATTCCAGGCAGGAGGGCAGTGAGCAGGCCGGTGTGGCTGCAGAGCGAGCGAGGGGGATGGTGGAGATGAGGTCAGGGAGGCAGAGCGGGCAGAGTCTGAGAGCCTTTTGGCCAACGCGATGATTGGCTTTTACTCAGAGTGGGATGGGAAGGTTTTGAGTGGATGATTGATAAGGTCTGACTTACCATTTTAGCAGGATCTCTCTGGCCTCTGCATTGAAAATACACTGAAGGGAATGATGGCAGGAGTCGGGAGACCTGTTATAAGAGGCTATTGAATTATTTAGGTAATTCAGGTAAGAGATGGTGGTAGTTTGGACCAGGAGGGTAGCAACAGAAATGGCAGTAAGTAGTTCCTGAATATGGTTGGAAAGATTTGCTGATGGAACCAAAAGGGACCAAAGTTGCTTCAAGGTATTTTTGGTTTTACCATCTGGAAGAACGGAGTTGTTCTACATGAAGATAGACAATAGTGTAGGCAGAGCAGGCTTGAGGGGAAGATTGGGAAGGTGATTTTAGGGAAGTTGAGATTGAGATACCAGTTAGCCAAGGGGAGATGTCAAGGAGGCATTCAGGTATGAGTGTGGAGTTCTCAGAGAAGCCTGGGCTAGGGCCATAAACTCGGGAATTATTAGTGGATAGCATGAGTTAGGCTGGAATCTCTAAGTGATGGAGTGGACATAAAAAGAAGTTCAAGGACTGGGCCTGGGAGAGCTCAACAAGAGGAAGAAGCAGCCAGGGAGATCTTGGAAGAACATTCAGCGAGGGAGGAGGCATGCTTGGGATAGCTGCATATCCTGGAAGCCAAGGGGAGGAAGTGAAGGAGAAGGGAGAGTCACTGTGTCACATGCCGTTGATAGGGTAAGGAAGATGGGGACTTCAAGTAGCCTGGCGCAAAGCGTGCTTGAGGTTGGAGAGGAAGGTGCAGGCTTGGCAGTGCAAGAGGCACAGAGGAATAGAAAGTGAGGGCGTTGAGTATGCAGTGGTACTTAGACCTGGGCTTGGGTACGAACAGTGACATCACTTCACCTCTGTGCATACCCATCTGATTATCTCTAAAATGCCTGTAGTGATTTGCCTAGAGTTGTCACACATGTGGAAGATATGTAGAGTGTAAGTCAGATGTTGATGATCACGATAAAAAAGATGATGATTGCTCCCTTGGGGAGGGCTGCAGCGGCATCCCTGAAGTGTGCCTAGAAGGATGCCCACCTTCATCTCAAGGAGCTTTCCCTCTCAGGTGTTCAATGTGGGGCAGTTTACTAGTTATGATCTAGAATGTGGGCAATAGCACTGGGGGAGCACTGTGTCCAGAGTCCGGTCTTAGTCACTGTTTGGGAAATGAAATGTATGCTCAGAACCCAGATCTTTGATTCAGAGGGTCTGGATGGGATGGGCACTGATGGGGAAAAAAATAGCTTAAAATGAATAACAGTGGTCATATTTATTAATAGGTAGGCATAAATCTAAGGAGTTTGCCTAGAAAAGGTGAGTTTGGAGCCAGAAACTTTACATGGGGCACAGGGATGGGTTGGGTGAGATGGCAAGGAGGTTTCAGGAGTAGATTGGGAGGGGGGAGGTTGATCTTGGTGAGAGGAAGATCATACACAATGCCAAGAAGCAAGAAATCCCATCGTCTGGGATGGATAGACAGGTCTGAGGCCTGAGCTTCTTAGAATCCTTGTCCATCTTGACCACTGAGGTTAACACGGGCTCGCTGGCCTCTTCTCTCAGCTACTGCGAGGAGATCCCTGTTGAAGAGAACGAAGTGAATGACAGCTCATCCAAGAGCAGCATAGAGACCAAGCCGGATGCCAGTCCACAGCTGCCCAAGAAATCCATCACCAACAGCACACTGACATCCACGGGGAGCAGCGAAGCCCCCGTCTCGGTATGGGCAGTCAGCCCTCTGCTTCCCCCCTCGTTCCTGTGGCCAGGGTTTCCTAGCTTAGTTAATGCCCCAAGAACCCAACCTGGGGCAGGTGGTGGGGGGAGGTTGGTTACATTGTGGTCAGTTTATTCAAGGAGACATCCTGGAGCGGATGGGTTCTCTGTATTCTAGTGGTGTAGTTCCTGGGTCCGGCGCTGGGTTCTAGATGCCTGGGGTACCAGGTTGGGTTTGACTCTGATGAAAACCATTCCCCCAGTCCATTGTGTGAGCTTTGCTCTTGGAGGGCTGCCCCAGATCAGCCCCCCTGGTGGAGAACTATCGCAGGTCTTTTTTCACTGCCTTGATCTGACATCAGAGTCATGCATGGATATAGAACTGTAGGACTGTGATTGTTTTATTAACTCATTTGATTAATATTTAGAGTTCCTAGTACACGCACTGTGGTTTGTTTTCCAGCTGTGCTAGACTTTGTGGAAGCTGTACAAATGTGCAAGAGGCCTTGGTCCTCTGGGACTTAGTTAGAGAGGGGATAGAACCTTGACAAAGGAGAGGGTTAGGGCTCGTGCTGGCAGGCAGAATGGATGGGTTCCTGAGGAAAGGAACCCCAAAAAGGATTTCCCCAAAAAGGAGCCTTGTTTTCCAGCGGTTTAGACGTCAGAACACCTGGTCTTAGAATGAACTGATGCCTAGTCTTCATCTTCTGTCCCCGAGGTTTTCTTTCAAATGTAAAGGATTGTATTGTTCCTTTCCAAGGCTAATGGGAAAATGAGTCAAAAAATGCTTATGAAGCCCTTTGAGCTACTTTGATGAAAAGACTACTACCTGGGGCAGGCTGGCATGGTTATAGCACAGTGGAGGTGTGGCTCCGGGAGAGGCCCTGGCCCTGGAAGAGCGAACTCTGTCTCCGCAGGGCTTGGTGTGCTGGGGGGGATGACAGGTGCAGGCAGGGCAGCAGCCCCCCCCCCCCCCCCGTGTGTGTTCGCTCCTCTTCCACGGCAGAACGGGAAGGACCCCAGAATGTGACTCCAGCCCAGCTGTGCTGGGACCGGGAGGGCTGCCAAGACCGGGTCCCTGACCTCCCTTCGGAGAGTAGATCCAGAGCAGATTGCCCCAGTGGGTGACTCCCCTGTCTCGGCTGCAGTTCGACGGGCTGCCCCTGGAGGAGGAGGTGCTGGAGGGAGACGGGTCCCTGGAGAAGGAGCTTGCCATCGACAACATCATAGGAGAGAAGATCGAGATCATCGCTCCCGTGAACTCCCCTTCCCTGGACTTCAACGACAACGAGGACATCCCCACGGAGCTCAGCGACTCCTCTGACACCCACGACGAAGGTGGGCACATGAAGATGGGTCTGAGGCAGCCCTTGCCCTCTCCATCGCGAGGGCTAAAAGGAGGCCTCCACGTGGGAACTGGAGTCAGTCTCTAGGTTCCTGGTGGCAGGGAGGGTGACAGAGCCTTTGTTGAAAAGGTACATTTGTTATTATCGCACATCCCTTTTTTCAGGTACTCACTCTCATCGTTCTGTGTTTGTCTTTCTTTGCTTGACAGATAATGCTTTGTTCTGCCATCCAGTGTTGTCACTAAATGTACCCCCTGCCCCCATTGACTCTGTCCCTCACAGACAGGCAAGGAGTGTTTACATGCCCTGAGGAAGGCGCCAGTCAGCTGCTCCTGGGAAATTAAATTTTTAATAGATGTGAAACTTCCTCAGGAAAGCTGCAAAATTTGTTAGTGACTCCAGCGTAGGGTGTTTAGGCTAGGCTATGAGAAAAAGCGTTGCTGGGTCAGATAGATTTTGGAGACTTTGTCTTCTCTCTTAATTATTCTAAGCAGGTAGCTTCTTGCTTCACTCCTGCATAGGGTTAGCTCCTGGGAGCTCCCTTGGGAACGTGCTTCTTCTTGCATTCCATGGAGAAAAGCTCAGTCCTCAGCATTCATAAAATTGGTTGATAGTTTTGCTGCACAGATTGGGTACCACCTAATACTGGGGGTGCCATTCACGTAAACTGAGATGGGAATAGCACCCAGACTGCGCTTGGGCACTGTCCCTGTAGGATATTCCTCAGTTCTCCCCTGAGTCTGCCTGGGGTTCAGAGATCTCAGCCTCCTACTTAAGACCCGCCCATGTGGATGCATAATGAGGGACTGTGGGGTTTGGGGGGAGGGCTAGGGCTTTAGCAACTCTCCTGTACCCTCAGATGCATTCTCCTGTAGCAGCTAGAAAATTCGGGAAATCCCCTGGTTGGCAGTATTCTGCATATTGATGCACATCCGTGTCCCCAGAGGGTACTGCATCCCTGAGAATGAAGGAAGCTCCACTTCTGGAACCTTCCGAGACCTTGCTGTGTGCCCCTCCCTTCGGCTCGTTCTGATTCGTATTCTTCTTTTGCTAAAGCTGCAGTCATAAGTTTAAAAGGGGGAATCATGGCAGAAATAGATGCCTTGTGGGGAAGGAAAGCAGACGTGGCTAGCTGGGGATCACAGCCCATCAGGTGAGCCCCTGCATTTAGCAGCTTTCTATAGAGGGTTCCTGATTAATCTGCATCTGTGAACGCACCCGTGCCAGGGGTTACGATGCCATTTGTTGTCACTTGTAGTTAACATACAGACTCTCAGTAAACCCATTCTTTGGGTTCAGGCAACCTCAGGAAGTAGTCATTTATTGGAATTTTAGTCTGAATTAGGGAGGTTTGAAAGTGTAAAAGCAAAAGTACATTCCCGAGCCCTTTGAAAGGGTGAATGGACAGTGTCCACTAGACAGTGTGTGTCCCAGAGAAGGAAAGAAACCGAGGCAAACTCGTAAACCGCGTAGCCCATGAGCCCAGCTTCCTGGCTCTGTGGCCTCTGTGGTGGCTGTGGGACATTAGCCGGGGACATAATTGCTCCGCTAAGATGTCCCTGGGGTCCCCTGCCCCTCGGCCGTCACTGTCAACTTCCTGGTGCTGTCTTTTGTGCAGGGGAAGTCCAGGCCTTCTATGAGGACCTGAGCGGTCGGCAGTACGTGAATGAAGTCTTCAACTTCAGCGTGGACAAGCTCTACGACCTCCTTTTCACCAACTCGCCCTTCCAGCGGGACTTCATGGAGCAGAGGCGCTTCTCTGGTGCGTTCTGCAGCGGGCCCCGCCCCCAGCCCTCCCTCTCTGTCCACGCTACTTCCCGCTCTATGTTTTCTGGCCTCCGGGGGTACTGAGCTCCCCCACCCTGTTGCCTTCTCTTCCCGGCACGGCACGTGGCCCTGCACTCGCCCTGCGCTCGCCCCACACTCACCTGCTGCGCATCAGACACTCAGTGCTGACCCCCGACACTTCCAGAGCATGAGCCCTGCCTGGTCTCTGCCCGCCCAGCGTCACCGCCTCGTGAAGGACACAGCCCCCGAGGGCGGGGGGCGCCTATGCTGCGCCACGCGTGCTGTGTTATCTCGCTCAGTCCCCGCAACTGCCCCGTGTGCGGAGTTGCGACCCCCACACTGAGGTCGCTGAAACTGAGACTGCGGGTGCTGCCCCTCATGGTGCAGCTGAGAAGGGGCTGGGTGGGCTTCGCCTCTAGGCCTCGGGGCTTCCTGCATGGACCCTGCCCTCGCCCCTGCTCTCCCCACCGCAGGGACCCGGCTCTGGCCCAGCAGAGCTGCTAAGCATCCCACTGGGTGGCAGAGCAGTTGGGCACCAGCAGCCCCGAGTGCCAGGAGGAGAGGACATGCTGAGGGCATGGGGAGGTCATGTGTTAGAGGAGAGGACTTGTTCCCAAGGGACCCTAGGCCCTCGCCACAGTGACGCCAGTGTTGCCAGCACCCCGTAGGTGGCCCCGAGACCTCCTGTCCCAGCCCCAGGAACAATCAGCTTTCTGGAGCCTTGTGCAGAATTTCGGCAACGCTACAATGAGCCTCTTTCTGCTCTCACCGCCCCCCCTCCCGCCCTCCCCCCAACCCGCCCTCAGGCTCCCATTGGCTTCCTTTTGGGGGCCAGTGAGGAGGCAGCACAATCAGGAGAAGGTCACTTGCAGGGGAAATGGAGATGTGGGGAGGGGGCTGTGCGGGGTCCCCTCCCTCATCCCAGAGCTCTCGTCCACCCTCAGATATCATCTTCCACCCCTGGAAGAAGGAAGAGAATGGAAACCAGAGCCGAGTGATCCTTTACACCGTCACCCTCACCAACCCGCTGGCTCCCAAAACCGCCACCGTCAGGGAGACACAGGTGAGCAGAGACGTGGGTGGCGGGGGGGGGGGGCAATAAGAGCAGGCCCGAACACTCCCCACTTCATCTCGAAAGACAGAGGACCAATGTCCGGAAGGAGTCTGTGGGTGCAAGTGTCGTGTAACCCCGTGCATCCTTGCTCCACGCTGCCTGTGGCTCTGGGTCTTCCGTTCAGCCGTCGTGGGGCGGGGCGGGGTGGGGCAGCTTGGAGAAGGAGCTTTTCTGAACTTCTTGCCCCTCTCAGTTTTGTGCAACGGACTCTCCTCCCCACAGACCATGTACAAGGCGAGCCAGGAGAGCGAATGCTACGTGATCGACGCCGAGGTCCTCACCCACGACGTGCCCTACCACGACTACTTCTACACCATCAATCGCTACACGCTCACCCGCGTGGCTCGGAACAAGAGCCGGCTCAGGTGCGGGGTGCGGAGGGCCCGGGGGTTCCGGTGGGGTCTGTCCGTCAGAAAGCAGTCACGTGCTCCAACGGGAAGGAGGAGGTCGGGCATATTTGCTGCTGGCTCTCCTCATTCCAACTTCTCTCTGAAGCCTTCGGGGACTCCCTACCGTCCCCGTTGTGAGGGAGTTAATTATTCTCTCTGCCACGTGTTCCCTTCACCAATGTGCTCATCTGTTTAGTAAAACTTTTACAACTACTGCTATTTATTGTTTGTCCGTGGCCTATAAAGTACCATATAGGCGCTTTTCCTACGTTCACTGGAGTCTTCTGAACGATGCAAGGAGGTGGATTTATCAGAAAATGAGTTTTATATGAGTTCAGTAACTTTGCCCAGAGTCCTGTCCCTAGTGAGTGCTGAAACCCAGCTCTGAGACGGGTGAACCTGTGCTCTTTCCCTCTTGCCACGTTTTGCCACCCACGTGCATTGCTGTTGGCCTCCCCGTTGGACAGTGAGTTCCCTGAGGGCAGGAATCCCAGTCCGTTCGCCACGTTATTCCCAGCACCCAGCACAGGCGCTGAAATGTTGACTGAGCAAATAGTTTTGGGCACCGTAATGTGCTTTCAAAGGAAGGGACAAATTTAGACCCTGGCGTGTTAAGAAGCTTGTGGTCTAACTGAAAAGTCAGGACACATGCCCATTTGGAAAGCATCAGAGTTTTATACCTGTATCTTAGACCAAGTTCTTTTGGTTGTAAGGAGCAGAAATTCACTCACATAGTTCATATAAAATCAGGTTTTAGTAATAGGTTGCACAGAGATCTCAGGAATCAAGAAGCACCTGTGTCTTCTTCATCCTCTTCTCAATTTTTTCAAGGAGGTGGAGTCTCTGCCACTCTCTGAGCGTGCACCTGTTGCTCCAACTCCCTTTTCTTCCTCCCTCCGCCTTTTATTTGCCTCCCTTCTCCCTCCCGTTCCTCTTTTCCTTCCCTCCACGGTGCCTAGGTTTCTCCACTCCAGGTTCCTCAGGATCTTCCAGCTGTGTGTCTTTTCTGTGCACTCTACGCAGAGGCAGCTGGTTGACCTTGGATAGACCTTTGCAAGGAGCTGCCCAGCCTTGATGCAGGGAACCGGCGTTGGGAGGGGGAGCGAGGGCTCCAAGTCCAGGCATCCTGCAGTCAAGCCATGGGTGGAGACAGCATCCCCAAGGAGGGGGAGGCTGGACCAACAGGCTGGACTGCAGGGTGGAGGGATAAGCTTAGAGAACCTGTGGACAGATGCAGGCGGGCCTAAGGAGGAGGCGCAGAGCAGGGCCGCTGTGCGGGAGGCGTGGGCAGCGGCGTGGCCAGCGCTGGGGAGCGCGAGCGCTGGAGCTGTCTGGGCTGCGCTGAGAGGCAGCAGCCAGGGAGCAGCGGGTGATGCTCTTAAAGGTGAAAGTGATGGAACCCTAGAGCTTGACTCGGACTTGAAAGTCTCTGGAGAAGGAAAGAAGGACCCTGACAAAAGAGTGGCCCCTCTTGACTTTGTTTCAGTGTGTGTCGCTCAAAAAGATCAAACTCCAGGCCGAGCCTCCCTTTGGCGGGCTGTCAGGCCGCCCGGCCCCCTGGGGAGTCCCCTGGGAGGAGGCAGTGTGGCCTCACGAAGGAGCTCTGGGCTTGGGGTCGGCAGCCCTGGTGGTTAGCCTCTGGACTGCTTAAGTACCCTGAACCTCAGTTTTCTCCTCTGTAAAATGAAGATAAATCCACTAGCTCCACTGACCTCAGAGGTGGTCAGGGAGGTCAGGTGATGTGCAGGAAAGGACCTGTTAACTGGTAAAGTACAGCACACCCTCGAAGCCGCTTTGGCCCTAAGTCCGAATTCCCCTTTCCCCTGCAGAAGACTGTCCACCCAGGCAATGACCGATCTCTTTTCTGGCTCGTTCCTCAGGGTCTCCACAGAGCTACGCTATCGTAAACAGCCCTGGGGGTTAGTGAAAACCTTCATCGAGAAGAACTTCTGGAGCGGGCTGGAGGACTACTTCCGCCATCTAGGTGGGCGCCACCATCGCTGCTAGCCGAGCTGCAGAGACGGGTGAACAGACAGCTGTCGCCCAGCGCGCGAGGGGGGGGGAAGGGAAACATGGAGAGTGGGGGCAGCGACTGACAGTGACTTCACAGGGTCCCTAATTCTGCCCCAGAAATAGATACCAAATTTTGCATGTATGGGGACATGTGCATTTTTCAAGAGACTGTGTCTATAACTTTTATCATTAAGGGGTCTTTAATAGCCCACGCTGCAAATGAGCCACAGAGGTAGGGATACTGGTATTCTCTGTTATGAGAAGGATCTGCAAACCGCCTGTGAGTGCACCCATTGAGCAAGCGTGTGATGAGCCCCAGACCATACACAGAGGGTGCACGTGCTCAGAACACATGGCTCCACACAGTGTTGGACAGCCCCAGAGGTGACTTGCGTGGGGCTGGGTCCCAGGAGTACTTTCTGAGGCCCATGGTCATCCCTGAGGGTCATCTGGCTGTCCAACCCACTTCCCAGAGTGCAGTGTGCGAAGATGTTTCCCCCAGAGACTTGCTTCTGGAGGCCACTGTGTTGGGTCACAGGTGGCCTCTGACGTGGTCCTTTTGTCTCTGGCAGAGAGCGAGCTGGCCAAAACGGAGAGCACCTACCTGGCTGAGATGCACAGACAGTCTCCCAAAGAGAAGGCCAGCAAGCCCCCGACAGTACGGAGGAGGAAGCGTCCCCATGCCCACCTGCGGGTCCCTCACCTGGAAGAGGTGATGAGCCCTGTCACCACGCCCACTGATGAAGATGTGGGCCACAGGATCAAGCATGTGGCAGGTGTGTGCCCAGTGGGGCTTTGGGCAGGAGCTCATTTTGTACCGTGGGTATAATTTCTATGTAATGTGAACATAACTCACTAAGTCTGAGACTCCCATTGCCTTATGCATTTCTCTTTGCCCTTTAAGTTCCTCGGCCCCTGCTGAACCCATATGTGTGCTCTGATTAGCCGAAGGTGTCTTTTATGGTTATGCCTCTGTACTGCCCAAGCTCCATGGCTACCTGCATAGGCTCAAATGTGCAGCTTTCAAGTTCTTGGGAAATACACTAAGGAGAATCCAAAGCCCAGACCCCAGAGATGACCTCATAACACAAGGATCAGGGAGTCCAAGGCAGCCCCGTCACATAACCCCATGGCCCACGAAGGGCCTGCCCCTCCAGGCTGTGGATTCCCTTGATATCTCTTCCTCTTCCCAGCCACCCATTCAACAAAGCCACATATGTTTGCTCAACTATGGGAACCTTGGACTATATGGGGACTTAGAGACCAACTAATCCAGAGTTTTTTCTGGCTGTGCTTTGCACGTACCTGTGGGTTCATCAGAGCTAGAGGAGGAGAGAGTGCCAGCCGCCCATGTCCCTGTCCCCAGCTTCACCCCGAGCACTCCTGCGTTGTGTGTTGTGCACATAAGATTTCTGACTGACGTTGCACGTGTGTAAACTGACTCTCAGAGAGCTCACGTGACTTGTCCAGCACCATGTAGCTGATTAGGAATAAAACCATAGCTGGAAGCTGGCTGTCTCTGGTCCTAGCCCAGGGCCGTTTCTCACTTTGCCCTGCCTCTGTGTGTGCCGGCTACATAGGTCTGTTGATTTTCTCGTTCGTTCTGTGTTTGCCTGACCCAAACCATGGCGACCTTGCCCTCGAGGAGCTTGCCTTCTCCTGTTGGAAGGCCGGGCATATCTCGTCATATCGTTGCTGTGACAACATTGTGGACAGTTCTCCAACATCCCCTGGCATTCACTGCTTGACCAGCGTCACCTCAGAAGTCGTGGGTCACCATGGTGACGGCCTCTTTGTTTTCCCACAGGTTCCACGCAGACACGGCACATCCCCGAGGACACCCCCAACGGTTTCCACCTGCAGAGCGTGTCCAAGCTGCTGCTGGTTATCAGCTGTGTGTAAGGGACTCCAGGCTCTCCTCCCCCCGCCTGTTCCCGCGTGGTGTCTCATCCATCCTTTGCTTCTTGAAGCATTGAAGCCCTTATTGTTTTCCTTGTTGTTGTTATTGTTGTTTTTCTTTGTCCTCTAGTCTTGTCTGTTGGGATTGGTTGCTCTGTCTGTCATTTCTTACCTCTTACATCTTTTTCTCTGTTTTGCTCGGCATTTACTGTGTGCTGGGCCTTCAGAAGCAAATGCTGCATGCAGCACCCCTGCCCTTCAGGGACTCAGTGTCCAGTGCATGAAAGAGATGGGACATTCAGAATCCCTCCACAGCTGGATACATGCTAGCGTAGGAAGGCCACAGAGCATCTTAGGAGTCTACTCGTTCATTCGCAAGAGATGCTCTGGGCGTCTGCTCGGTTCCAGGCCCTAGAACCGTGCACTCGAGGAGCCCACACGTTGGCAGGGTAGCCAGACAATAGCAATGACTTCAGCATAGGAAAGTAGGTGCTTATTTTAATGTAGACTGTTTATAATAATTGCTATGACATTATAAAACAGTAGGCTCAGTAACTTGCACAGAGGGATGCTGGGCTAGGGAGAAAGGAGGGCGAAAGAAATGAAGATGTAAGATGGGAGAACTCGACCAGCTATTGGAAGTGCGAGTCCATGCTATCACTTGGCCATGACTTTTCTGAACTTTTTCGACAGGAAGCAACTGGGGCAGTTCTTCTGCATGGTTCAGCCCCCTGCCTGGCATCCCATGCCTTCCTTGGATGGGGGTGTGCTTTGAGAGTGCGTGGGGCTCTCCGTGCTGTGCACCAGACACCTGATGGCCCCAGTTCAGTCTTGCTTCTGTGACACGCCCTGGCCCTTGCTGGAGCCTTCTCACGGAGGCAGCAGCAGGGCACAGCCTCGCCCTCGGGAAACTCTCTAGGAAGCCCAGGAGTGATAGTCAGATTCGCATTGAAAGAAAAATCACTCTGACAGCAATATGTATGGCAAATGGACTCGAAACAAAGGCTGGAGGCAGGGAGGTCAGTGGAGTGCACCGCGGCCATCTAGGTGAGACTCCCGTCAGCCTGAGATGAGGGACGGGGCTGAGAGATCCCGCAGGGGGAAGACTCGTTACCCACCAGGTTATGCAACGAAGGGAGATGAACTGCTGATTCCAGGGGCCACAAATGGTTATGTCATCAACAGAAATCTGGAATTTAGTGAAAGATTGTCAGGGAAGACACTTGATAGTGTTCCAGGCGTGTCCGAGTTGCCGTACGTTATCCAGATGAGATGGCAGTATTTGCTGATGTGGACCTGGAGCTTGGGAGGCAGGTGTCGGCTGCAGCCACAGATTAATCATCCATGGCATTAATGCCACCGTGTGAATGTGACCATCTATGTAGAATATAGAGTGACCCTGGGGGCCACTTACAGGAGAGGAGTCTGTGGGAGACATAAGTAGGACTCTTTTACTAACCTTACTTGAATATATAACATTATCCAAGTAAGTAGATGCAAAATTATTCCGACTAGAGCATATGGGAGCCAGGACATTACAAAATTAAATACAAAGGCAACTGTAAAGCCAGTCGAGTTCACATCTAGCAGCATCGATTTCATCTGACTCATGCCATTGTCTGTTAAAATTAAATCTCTGGTATTGGATTTTGGTAAATAGAAAACCATAACCTCAGGCTAGTTCCGCATTTAAGCTCTTCCTGCATACTGACCTTCAGAGCTCCTGCTGCTCCCCGAGTATGTTGGGTGGCATTGCATTAACTAACTCTGGGGCTTTGTGAGTTTAGGGTCATCAGGTCTTCTAATTCCGCACGACTCGCTCCAGGCGAGGGGCTGCCGACAGCCCGAGTGTGGGATGGGCTGGCACCGCACCGTTTGCCCCGTGTCTGGCGGGCTCTTGCCTCCACAGTCTTGCCAGCAGGTGACTCGGCCTCCTGCCTCTTTCCTCTGTGTAGAACGCCGTGGAGCCTTCACTCAGACAGCACACGGGGGTGTCCCTTGACCTTCACTTAGCACAGACAGGACTGCAAACGTAAACCCAAGTACAGCCGTTGAGATTGTGCGCAGCACGCTCTGAAGAGGTGGGTGTTCGTGGGACCCAGCGTGTGCTGATACAGTTACAGACGGCATCATGGAATTGCAACACAAGGTTTAAAAGGTCTCCTGAAGAACCCAGAGAACCCCAAGAACCCAGCAGAGTAGCCCCAGGGATTTGCAGCTGCCAATTTAGGGAAGATTACCTTCCACAGTGCCAGAGGCACAACTAGGAAATACAGCATCACTCACACACACTTGGAAAACTCTAAGGCAGGTGTCCTCAAACTACGGCCTGCGGGCCACATGCTGCCCGCCTGGGACGTTTATCCGGCCCGCTGAGTGTTTTTGCCGCCGCTGCCTGTCCTGCTTAGCAGCCGACTCGTCCTGGGCCCACGGTGCGCACTCTCCAACAGTCTGAGGGACAGTAAACTGGCACCCTGTTTAAAAAGTTTGAGGACCCCTGCTCTAAGGCATCAAATGAGCTTTTCTTCCTTGTCTGGTCTCTTTCTTTTCCCTGTCTCTGTTTTATCTACCAGTTTTTGTCATCTTCTATCTTTCTGTGTGTGTCTGTGTCTCCCCCCTGAATGATAAGAACCGCGGGGTGCGGGGGGGGCTGCTGTGTGTATGGACACACGTTCCCTTTCATCCACATGACAGCCGTGGTAGGGCGGGTATTGTCCCTGTCGAGAAAACTGGGCCAAAGAAGCTAGGTGACTTGACCAAGAGCTAAGACATTTTCAAGTGGTGAACCAGTATTTGTGCCCAGTTCTGTGGCCTCTGGGTCCCCTCTTTACCTATGTCTGCACCCTCTATTCCGTGAGATTCTTTCACAAAATCATCTTTACGCAGCCAGGGAGGCCGAGAGAAGAGGAGGGTTCCCACAGTCTCTGGGTCCTCCAGCCCTGGATTGTCCTCACTTCCTCCCCGTCCCTGACCCCTTCTGACCCAGACTCTGGGAGACCTCATCGGTCCCCATGGCCTCTGCCGGGTGGTGGCAGGTCCAGGCAGGAGCCTTACTGCCCTTGGGGAGGTTCTGCTGGCCTCTGTACGGCACACCCAGGGCAGAGCTGGCTCCCACTGGGACTCCCTCACGCTCACCCTGCCGTCCCCTCCTGATGTTGGGTTGGTGGGGGAGCATTTTTCAATTTAGCATCCATGAAACCCCAAATCTGTCTGCACCTGCTTCTCTCACTCCTTCCTGGATGGGTTTCCCGATCCACCGTGTCCTTGCCCCTCACATTTCTTTCTCATACTCTCTCATTCGCGCTCTGGCTGATGTAAGTGCGGTTTCCCCTTCCCCACACTGGTCTGTTTCTAACCTCTGCCTCCTCCCTGTTTTTCTCCCCCGCTCCCACTAGGATCTGTTTCAGGTACTGGCTCTATGATTACTCCTTCCCCCCTCATCTCTTTCCCTCTCCGCCTTACCTCTCTCCCCCGAGGGACCCGGGTTCCGAGCGCCCATGTGTCTCCCCCTCCCATGGCTTTGCCCCGCACCCCTGTCCCTGGCTCTCCTGCTGTGTGCTGGCCCCTCCACATTAGGCTGCTTCTCTCTCTCGCTGCCTCCCTCTGGCTTACTTGCTCACTCACTGCGGGGCTTTGGAAGACCCACCAGTCAGGGACAGCAGCCTCTGGGATAACAGTGTCCCTGGCTCAGATGACACCTCATTGCTGTTGTTTTTTCCCCCCCATGTCTCCTTCCTAGTCTGGTGCTGCTGGTCATCCTTAACATGATGCTCTTCTACAAACTCTGGATGTTGGAATACACCACGCAGACCCTCACTGCCTGGCAGGGTCTCAGGCTCCAAGAAAGGTAATCCTGGCCTTGTCCCGTTGCCAGCACCTCTGCCCCACCCGATGCCTTGCCCTGGCACCTGCCTTCCCCTCTCCTCGGGACTGTCACACTGCCCTTGCCCAGGAGATGACCCTCTGAGACGAGCCCGTAGGAAGCCCTCGCAATCTGTCCCTGTAGTTCCAGTCCGCTTCTGATCCGGGGCACAGGGGAACCAGGGGCAGTGTGCAGAGGACAAAGCACTCTGATGTGACTCTCTGTCCTTTAGGGGTCTGGGAGCACAGGACAGTTCGCTGAGCATAACTCCGGCTGCCGGGGTGCCCCTTCTTCTACCCCACAGGTTACCCCAGTCTCAAACAGAATGGGCCCAGCTTTTAGAGTCCCAACAAAAGTACCACGATACTGAGCTCCAAAAATGGAGGGAGATCATCAAATCCTCAGTGATGCTCCTTGACCAGGTGAGATGCCCATCCCCCCACCGCCCACTTGCCCCAGTCTTCGGGAGACAGAACTCTTTCCCCTTATTCCCTGAGAAAGACGACCACCTCTCTCCCCACCTTCTAGACTCTGACTTCTTCCTCCCATTCATTGTGCTCTCGGGCCATCTATTGTTCTACTTGTAAAGTCATTCTTGAACGGGCTGTTTGAAACACAGGTGCATTCATAATAATAATGACACCATACTGGATTCGCAGCAGGAAAGATGTAGGTTAGATGGAAGGAGAAATATTTTTATTGATTTATTTTTTGGGTAGTTTGTGACAGGAGTTTAAAGGGAGAACTACCCCTCTTTTACAGAAATTTGTCTTCCCAAAGGGCTTGTCTTTCAAATTCCCTTCCATGTATACCACCCCTCCCCCTACCATCCAAGACACACAACCGCCAGTAGCTGCTGTTCTCAAAGACACTGCTCTGAGGGTCTGGGAAGAAGGCTGTGCTATGTCTTCATTTCATAATATCATTTCTGTTGTGCAATTGTCTGTATTCCTCCCCAAAGCTTGAGCCAGCTATTTAAGAAAATCATCCTGGGGCAAAATCAATGATTAGCTTAGTTTCCTTGGGGGAGGGAGCTTCCTCTTTTCCCCAGAAAAATTTAGTACCTTATAAAAAATGTCCCCATGTGGTTGTCAAGAGAGCAGGAATCGACCTTTGCAATTCGAGAGAATTAGGAAGATTACTAGGCCTAGGATCTGTCCTGCCGCAGTAAAATCTCTGTTCCTAAAAAGAGGTCTTTTCTGATGTTTCGTGGTCAGCAAAACCCAAGATGGAATCTCAGCCTTCCACTAACTAGTTTTGTGACCTTGAGCAAGAGACTTAATACTAGTGAGCTTTAGTTTCTTCATTTATAAAATAGGAATTGTCACCGTGGCTTCTTGGAACTGCTGTCAAGATTCCATGCACATGGGAGGTACTCGTTATTATTAAATATTATTTCCTGTTCATAGCTTGGTCTTAGCTCTAAAGTGAGGAAAGAGAATCTTAACTGCTGCTATCAGGATCCAGTCTGGTGTGTTTAGAGTATCATGTTTGGCTTTGTTTAAGGAGGGATTTTTTTTTTTTTTTTTAAACCAAAAAGTGGTTGGCAGCCTAGTCAGAGATTTGGAAGCCCTGTCTCGTCAAGGAAGAGTGACAGAATTATCCATATGCCCAAGAGAAGGGAACACTGGGGTGAGGAGAACAAGGTGGTCTTTAGACATTCAGACCAACAGGTGAAGAAGGGTTGGACTTACTGTGAACTCCAGAGCACTGAACCAGGGCTAGAAGGAATTGACATTTTTGAGTCATCAAATAAAAACAGACTGCTGCTTAGGGTTAGAGGTCTCCAGCAATGGAATGGGCTACTGTGGAGGACTGAGATTCCAACATTGGAAGTGTTCGAGGGATGACTGGGGTGGTGATGGGTTAGGAACTTATGGATTAAACAGAGGGCAGTTGGACTGCATGACCCACAGGTCTCTTCCAAGTGTGAATTCTGTTTCAGGGTGGACCCCCTTTAAAGTGGGGCTTAGGGCTGTTGGATTTACAGCCCGGTGGACTCTACCCTACCAGTGTCAAGAGAGATGTTTTGTTTCATTCCCTATAAGAGTAACTTTTAAAAGAACAGTAATGGGGCCCCTCATCCCTCTTGAGCAGAGGATGTAGAAGAACCAGAGAGAAGAAAATAGTGGATTAAGCAGAGAGAGACCACAGGGTCCCCAAATCTATTTACCCAGGAGATGTTGTCTTGTGTTGTAACAGAGCAGCTTACTCTGAGACAATATTTAAAAATGTTGTGTTACAATGGGCTATTTTAGGATTCTTCTGCTGGAACTGCTCTGTTTAGACTCCATCCCCTGACCCAAAGGTGTTAATTCACTGATATGGGTGCCAACCAGGAGACTCCCCAGTTCTCTGCCTGGCACCCCTGGGTGTACAAGGGAAGGGTAAGACATAGCTGTGGTCTCAACAAACATGAAACCAAGTAACTAAAGAGGACTGTCGTGCAGAGCCCTCGTGTCTGGTATGTGCGAGGCCAGAAGGATGCCTGGGAGGCAGAGAGGGTTTGCATTTGTTCTGGGCCTTCACAGATGGGTGAGATTGGAATAGGCAAGAGCAAAAAGAGTCCCTGGCTGGGGGGAACAGTGTGGCTTTGATGTACAAAGATGGGCATAGAGTATATTAAGGATCAATGGGGGAATCAGATGAAATGACTAGTAGATCAAGTAGTGGCAGTCTAATTGGCTCCTTGTAGCACTTGGACGCTTTGAGCGAGTTCTTGATTCAGATCTCTGAGACCCAGTGAGCCTTACGGACTGGGTGTGTGTGTGTGGGGGGGTCCCCGTGCTAGATTGGCTGTCCCCTTTCTGCTTGAAACTGTGCCCCTGAGAACCACCTTTGTTTGAGGGAGCCCAGCTCCCTTCAGCTCCTTGGCGTGGTCGGGGACCTGCCTCAGGCAGATTAGGGGGCGCTGCTGGGAGGAGAAGCCCGCCGAGGGCACAGACCCAGGCCTGGAGTGGGGTTCCCTGTCTTACAGATGAAGGACTCACTCATCAACCTTCAGAACGGCATCAGGTCCCGTGACTACACGTCCGAAAGCGAAGAGAAGAGGAACCGCTATCATTGACAAGGCAGGAGCAGGGGTGGCTGCAAGAGGCCTGTGCAATACATGTACATAGACCATATAAATATATATATATAAATATATATATACAGAATATAAATATATATTATATACAGATTTTAAAAAGAGATAATGCCTATGTACCAGGGAGAAGGAGCGGGACCTCCCGCCCCCTGTGCTGGCCGGAGCAGTGCTTTCCTTCGGTGGAGGGGCTGAGGAGGGCAGGGACCACCTCTCAGCACCGACCTCCCCTGACCCTCCTCCCATCCTCTGCTCCCCACCCCTTCCCGTGCTGGCCACTCCTGGCTCCCAGAAGGGAAATGTCGTTGAGCCAGAGCTATGCCTGCGAAGACCCTAGGGTCTTGAAACGAAGTCTCAAGGGGGCATTGCTTAAGGTGCTTCATTCCCTGATCTCCTTTTGATTTGTTTCCAAAATAAAAGAGAATCTTTTCTTCCCTACCCCACGCTTCCCCCGGCGTTCTCTTGGGAACACGGAAGCACCGAGGGCAGGAGCCCAATCTGAACTCCACCCGCTTGATATGGACCATCCACTAAGCGTCAGGTGGAGAGGACGGTTTGAAAGCTGGGAAGGCTGCATTTGTGGGGCCGCAGGCTCCTGAGGACTCATGATCTGAAGGGTATTCTCAATCACCCCTGCACCGTCCTCTGACCCGTGCAGGGTGTGGACCCAATAAGGGCTGGGGATTTCTTATTTTCCCACCTCCTTTCTCTCTGGTCTTCTCCCAGGCTGGATCTGGGCGAAGTGTCACTTTTTAGTGCCTAAAGTCCTATTGTTTCTCTGTGCCTTAAGAGCACATCGTTTATTAGCCAGGGTGGCGCATTTTCGACCTTGTTAAACCTCTCTTCGTGGTTATAAGCAAGTCAGATCTGTGGCTCTAATTCCTTCACCTGGAGCTGTCAGTTTGATTTCCAGGGTGAGTCAGGGAGTCCCAGGCCCTCCAGGGTTTGAGAGAGAGAGAGGATGCCCTAGCCACGTCTGGGTTGCAGGGTCTACCCAGAGAACGCTGTGTGAGAAGTGAGCACCAATAGCCAAGGCACTGGGTTGCCAGCCATCTACTCTTGGTAAAGAACCAACATTAGCCAATGGAGACAATTGTCTGAGATACTTTGCACATAGAGAAAACATCTAAGCCATTGGAGGGAAGGAATTGACAAAGGTGCATGTGTTTGAGCAGGAAAAGGCCTGGTGAAATCTCTGCCCCAGGGGGCCCGTTCCAAATCCTGAGTTTCTCAGACTTGGGAGTGGGAGTTCTGGTGGGGGATGGGGTGCAAACCCTTCTCTGGTCTCTGGTCTCTGGCCCCAGAAGAGGTATAAGATCACTAAGGAGTGGACGATGCTGGATTAGAAGAGTGAGGCATCCAGGACCTTTTTCAGGGTTGGCCCACTGGGACCTGTGCATTGATCTGAATTCCTGGGGTCCTTGTGGGCACATTCATCATCCTTCGTACACCAATTTCTGTTCCTCCATATAACGAGAAAAAGTGTCACACTAGCCCCAGGCAGAGCTCACAGAGATTCTTGAACAGGAAAGACTCACAGCCAATTTGGCAAGGAGAGCTCTTCCAGCTTGCTTATTCTTCTGGGCTTCTCAGTGCGAGAGACAGAAGGAACTCCAGAGCATCAGCACAAGGGAAGGAAGATTTTTATCACTGTTCTTCCCCAAAGAGAAAGTTATTTTCTTCTCTTAGAATGGCCTAACCATTCCCCTGTGGCAATTAAAGACAAGTGTTTGACTTCTTAGTGAGAGAATAAGGCCTTGGTGTTTCCCCAAGGGCCGGATCTGAAAGCAGAGCGGTCCATGTCCAGGTCATTCCGGGGAGGAGGAAGAGGAGGCTCCAGGTGGCCAGCTGGAACTGCTGTCCCTCCCCTAGAAAAGGAGACGTGAGGAGACGGAGTTACATCTCATCCCTGTCAAGGGTGCGTGTGGCCTTTTGGTCACTGTGAAGTTCTTGTCCAGGACTTCAAGTGAGGGTCAAGGCTCTCGGGCCCTGAGCCAAAGAAGGAGGCCTGGTTCAGATTGCTGACAGTTTCCCCTCCGCGTAGCCGGAAGCCAAAACAACCCCTGGAAACTGTTGAATGCAACAATGATAAATTCTCAAATTTATTCCATACATAATTATTTACTTAAGTTATTTAATTATTAAAGGTGCCACGGTGGGACCTTCGGGATGACGTAGAAAAGGGGTTCTTTGCTGGGAGTGAAGTGTGAAGCAGACCCGGCCACAGAGCTATTCTCTGCTTTATCTCTCAGGACCATTCAAGGGAGGTGTAGGTGGCAGGGAGGGAGGCACTTAGCATGTCAGGGGACCCTCCTGTTCTCTGGTGGTTTGAACCCGGTGCACCATGTGTGCACATATCAATGTCCCCTAAGGATCATGGATCTCTTATGTGCTCTCTCTGTTCTAAGATATATATATATATTTAACTTTCAAGCCAGGAGAAAACCAACAATAATTCATTCCCAAACAAAATTTTTTCTCCTTGGTCAATAACTTGTGAAAGAAAAGGGAACTCATTCTTGTGGTCGGGGTGTGAAAACAAACAAATAGCATTGCAACTCCTGCAAGAGAGTGTCCAAACCACCACTTAGACAACTTTTTCTACCCAGTGCTCTTGTTGTTTTTATTTACATGGGAACTCTGAGGCCACACAGGAGTCTTTCTGTGAGGATTTACATGGTAAAACATTTGAGAGTTTGCACTCAGTATTAAAGAATTTGCAGAGTTTCTAACCAGGTGAAGAAAAGCTATGGTTTCTAACCAGGTGAAGAATAGTCTAGACTTCCCCTCCAGCTTCCTGTAGAACGAATGACAGGATTGACCTCCAGGAAGCCAGTCACATCTGCTACTATCCCCGTTTCTCATCCACCTCCCTGGGACAAGGGGACAGTGTCTCAGGGCAGCAAGATGCAACTTGAAGCCGTCTCTGGAAGAACCCTGGACTGAGAGTCAGGAGACCTGGCCCTGAGTCCTGACTCTGTCATTGATGCGCTCTGTGGCCTTGCTCAAGTCACTTCCCCTCTCTGAGCTTCAGTACCTTCCTGTAACAGGAAGGGGTCAGGCTAGATTATTGTTCAGGTAGGTTCTTGTGGTGGCATCATCTCTGAGGTTAGGCCTGAGCCTGGCAAGACTGTGCTTTCTCAGAATTGGGAGTTGCCCTGCCAGGAGGGAACAGGTCTTTGTGGGCTAGAGCTTCTCTGGTATTGAGAGGTATGGTAGGGCAGTGTCTAGGTTCCCAGGAAGCCCAGGGTAGTTAAAATTTCTTCTTCAGGGACTAGTAGGGGTAGAGAGGCCCAGTGGCAGAGAGAGAAAGAAAGAGATAAAGTTTGATGTATTGCTCAGTATTAACTTAGTAGGGTTTCTTCCTTCTTTGGCCTAGTCCTTAGTGCAGGAAGGGGCCTTCCCTTGGACTTTTCTAAGCTAGGAAAAGAGCATCTTATTTTGGATAGAGCCCGTCTTCCATCCTTAGACGCTGTGAAGCCTTCCGTCTATCCAGACTTCCTCATTACCAATAGAGGAAGCAGTGGAGAGAAGCCATTTCCGATTCTAGCACTTCTCTTTTGGCTCAGCCCACACCCTGTTTGGCTTTGGTTTAAGTATGAGGCTTTAGCAGAAATCCTTGCGTTGTCTTAGAGCACTGAGAATCTAGGATTACCAGGAAAGGCTAGGGGCAAGAGGCCTAAGTGGAATGCTTTGTTAGAAGTGGATTCTTTCCATGTCCCTGTCCCCACCCGTGCTCAGACTGTACCTACTACACCTGCAGGCAGCATCTCTAGGATGAGATCCTGGAGAAAAGACTAGGGGAAGAATCTTTCTGGACTGTCAGGATTCCAGAAGGGTCCTTTCTGTGCCATACCATGCCACTTCTTAAGCTCTGCAGGGCAGCCAAAGCCAGCCCTTCCCTCCGAGGGCCCGCAAGAGAGAGAGCATCCTTCTCTCTTCCCCCAGATGTCAGGGCTGTGGTCTCCCTCCCTGCACCCCAGGTGCCCTGCCTGCCTCCTCTAGTAGGAGCCTCCAGGACCTCTCTTCCTGACCCTCCCTCCCCCACCCGTCTGTAGGCTGTGGGACGTCATCCCATTCACCCCCTGACATCTGTGACCAGAACCTCTAGCAGGCTGGCCCCACTCCCCTCCACCTCTGTGTTTTCTTCCAGAAGATGTGTTTTGGGTCCGAGAGGAACATTTCTCTGGAAGGCCATCTTTTAACGCCCCTGCTTTCCTAATGCGGAGCAGGAATTTGCACACGGTGTAGAGAGCTCCCCTTCCCGCCTCTCTGCCCAGCCTCGTTACCTCACTCCTGCTCTGGCCACGGCCACGGTGGGCCCGGCCAGCTCCCTGTTTTGATGTTCTGTGCAACAGCTCAGGGGTCTTGTGACTCGAGGTCCTCAGCAGGCCCTGGAGCCCGGATTGGAGCCTTGGCTGCCGGCACGAAGCACCTTGCCTGCCAAGAGGAGCTGACGCCCAGCGACCTCCCCGACATGTGAAGGCTTAAAGAACATTGTCATCGCCGCCCCTCAGCCGTCCTTGCTTCTCTCCACACAATAAGACATTGCAGAAGCAAAATGGCAGCCTCTGCTCCAGGCAAGACAGCTGGCTCTGTCTGGGGAGCTGGCCCTGGGCTGGGGCACCACATGCTGAGATTGCGTAGTAAAAGCAACCATTTCTGCCAACAGTAGTGTGTGGCTCCCCACGTATCCCTTCCCTGCACTCTAGGGCCAGACCACTCTCTGCATGGACCGGACCATCTTCCCAAACCCATGGTGCTTTTTCCTCCCACTCAACCTAGACTCCAAGGTGGGGAGGGACGGGTCAGAGGCCATAGGTGGCCCCTGGATAATCCTGACACGGGCGGGGTGGGGCGAGGCAGAGGGAGCAGCCCCCAACACCTGCACTGGGCCATATACTGGAAAGAACACAGGTTGACTGCAGTCGAGTTGTCTGGCCGTCTGTGTTTGGATCTGTAACTGTACTTTGCCTGGCGCTGTGCGCAAGGTCTGAAAACTTACTGCTAGCACCTAGAAGCATAAAAGGCTACCCAGCCAAATCTTAATGTAAAGTAGCTAGAGCCATGAAAGTACAGTATGAATTAAAAGAAAAAAGTATTGAACTACAACTCATAAGTGGTGTGCGTATTTATTGCTTGATTCATCAGTGCTCATCCCAAAGTGTTTCTGGTCTTTCCAGATATGCTCACGGCAAGTCTCTAAGGCGTGTGCACGTAGGCACGCCTGTACACATGCCTGTACACATGCCTATACACACATGCACGGCCATCCACCTTGTCAGGGGAGGGAGGCAGCCCAAGGAAGTGGAATGGATGAGAAGGGTTGGAACCAGACCTGAGTACAGATTTCAGCATTACCGTTTATCAACTATGTGACCTTGGGCCCCATGCGTCACTCCAAGCCTCAGTGTTTCAGAGATGATATTTTTTAAAAATACACACATATATTTGTATGGCAGCTGGTGTCGTACTAAGATGATTTTTAATCTCATGCCAGTTTGGCCTTTCCTTTCATTAGGTCTGCCTTACAGTTGGCTCCTGTACACCTGGTTAGGAAGCTCGTTTCATTCCAGGCAAGAACACAAGTGACTCTGTTATTCCTTTGTATCTGGGTAGAGGAGGAACGGGGCAGAGGGAAGGCTAGGTCACACATTAATTAGCATGTGTTTAATTCCAGACTTAACGTGTGTTTCATTTTCTCGCACATATCCCCTGACTGGGTCCAGGGATGCAGGCTGGGGTCCTGGGGGAGCCATTGTCTCTGAAATAGATGCACGTAGTAGTAAGTAGAGTCAAGCCAGAGCAAGCAGTTTTTAGAGATACTTTATTGACACGAATGGGAAGTTTACTGAAAAACACCACATACAGGCATTAGGTTGTTGAGGGCTTGGGTGGTCAGGAACATTTCTAGAGTTCAGAAAAAGATTGGCTGTGGAAAACCAAGAAAAAGCAATATGAAGGTGACAACGTGGGAAATAGTTGCACATTTTGCAAGACCGTTAGAGTTTGCTATGTTTGATGGTGATTCGCAAACCTGCAAGCACTCGGCCTTCAGCGGCCTCCCTTTGCATCACAAACGTGCTGCCCAGCAGAGGCAGCTCTTGCCAAGCTGTGACGGTGACACAGGCAGAAAGGACAGCGTGGCCAGCTCTGAGGTGTAGCTGGCCCGGGGAAGAAGTGGAGTCTGGTTTGCAAGTCGCTTAGAAGTGCTTATGTCCTGGGTCTACTGTAAACTCATGTAAAGGGGAGGAAGTGGGCTGAACTAAACATGAGCTATCCACCACTGGAGATTTTAGAGATTAGGTAAGGCTTCGATGATGCTATTTTTTACACCTAAAACCATGGAGCACACTGAGGGTCTAGGCTTGACAGAGTGGGTGCCGAAAAATGTTTGCAGAATGAATGGATGAGTGGATCGATGAGGACAGCAAGTACTATTGAGATACATTTGCGGCGACTAGGGGAATTCATTGAGTTAGGGATTTTTTCATTTACAAAATGAGGTGAGAAGGCTTCTTTTTGTTTTTGTTGTTTTTCCATTTCCATGTTAAAATGGGAAAAGGGAACCAAGATCTATTCTGAAATGTGTCTAGCTCTTGCTCCTCCTTCCTGCAAAGATGCAGTGACATAGCCTTTGCCCTCCAATTTATGTGAGGAGGATGCACAGATTCTGAGTTGGGGAATATTTTCCCCTTTGATCCATTACTGGGGGGAGTGGAGGAAGCTGCTGTCTCTTCTCTTAACCACCCACTGCTTTACACATTTTCCCAGCATATTCCTGCTTTGAAAAATCCCTTCCATAGGAATAGTTCTAGTTTGACATCTGAGGAGAAACCAGAACTCTGAAGGAAGCCTGGACGCGTGGGTGTTTGGGGATGGAGAAACTAAGGGATCGTGCTGTCAGACGGTGAGAATAAAGGCTGGGGTAAGGACAGGCACTGACTGTCCACGCGGGAGTCGGGGCTTCAGTACAAGACTGAACTGACGGTAAAGCTCAGCAAGGTGCTTTCAGGGCCAACTGAGTTGGGCAACCAAGTTCTTGGCAGTTAGGCCGTAAGAAACGGAAACTCAGACTGAGCCTCTCTCGACCTTCTTCAGTGAATTGTGTTATCGAGGACCAGGCATGGGAAGGATCCAGCACCAAGACAACAGATGGGGTTTCGAAAGTGCTAATAGCCCTTGAGAACTGTTCTAAGCCCTTTAATAAGCAACAGCATGCCAAATAAAGCTTCCAGAGCCACAAACGTCTAGTCTGGGTCTTTTGTAGGAATTAGGGAAGAAACAGGGAGGTGGGTGGAGATGTGACGTAGGCTGGTGATCACAGTACCTTGTAGATTTAATCATGATCAAGTCTCCCAGGAAGGAGTTTAATTGCAGTTCAGGAAAAATAACGATGTATAAACCAACTGGAAAGAGAATCAAAATAGAATTGACTCTGAAAGCACATTTCTAGCATCTACCAAAAAGCAAAGCAGCAGAGAAGCAGCGAGTGTGATTCGGGGTGAGAGGAGATGGTGAACATTAGGATAAGCAAGAAAGGCAAAGATTAAGTGGGAGTTAAAAAAATAAGAAAGCAAGCGGCTATGGTCTAAGTGGAAAGAGAAATGGGATAGGAGTCAGAAGATCTGCATTCTAGCTCTCTGCTTACCAGCGAGGTGACTTTAAGATTTAATAAAGCTACTTAACCTTAGCCTCAGTTTCTTCTTTGTAACACGAGTATTAACAATATCTACCTCTCAGGGCCAGTTGTAGAGAAGAAATAATTGAAAATGTTTTGTAAACCATATAGTTTTTTTTTTTTTTTTTTTGGAGAGAGCGTCTCACTCTGTCATCTAGGTTAAACTGCAGTGGCATCATGGTAGCTCACTGCAACTTCAAACTCCTGGGATTAGGTGATCCTTCTGCCTCAGCCACCCTAGTAGCTAGGACTATAGGTGCATGCCATCACATCCAGCTAATTTTTCTGCTTTTTGTAGAGATGGGGTCTCTTGCTTAGGTTGGTCTCAAACTCCTGGCCTCAAACAATCCTCCCACCTCTGCCTCCCAAAGTGCTAGGATTGTAGGCGTGAGCCACTGTGCCCAGCCGTATAGTTCTAATGTAAGTATCAAGAATGATAACAGTTGAGAAGTTAGAAAAAGGAAAAGAGTAGAGAAGATAACTTGGATAAATAAATGATAGGCACCATTCAGCTTCATTCAAAACCATTCAGGAAACATCTGAGTTGGGTTTTTTAAAAAGAAAAGAAAAAAGATAAAGGCAGTCATGACTTGGTTACGAGTTCGATGAATGGTTCACTGGAACCAGGAGGCAAGTGGAGTGGCAGTGAGTTGCCTGCTATTGTGATAAGCTGTGACATCCACCAGCCATGAGGCTGGGAAAACCTCACCCTAAGTACAATTTTCCTAACTATAAAGTAAGAAAAATGGTCTCTATTCTCTTCTCTATTTCAGAGGGATTGTGTGGGAAATTACCAATAAGAAGACTCTTGAATTTATTGCAAATATTTTCTTCAAGAACATTTGATTCTTTACAATGTGTTAAGGGGTCTCATTTCAGATACTTCCTAGGGAAAGAAGAGATGAAAAACCGAGCTTGTCAGGTGAAGCCCAAAACCAATGAAATATGTTCTTTTCTTGCAAATCTCCCCAGATCTCAGGGGCATCTCTTATTGAATCCCAGTCCCCCTCTTCTTATATCCCATAAGGCATCTTTCCCCCTCTTATCACACTTAGACCAGTCACTCAATTAAAATGAAACATGAGATAATGACTAAAATTTTTCCCATTTTCTCTGCTCTCTCAAAATCTGGGGTGGGTTGGGGGAGGGACTCTGAACATTGCATCTTCTCCTAGGTGAAGTATTAGGAAGCCACCTACCCATCCTTCCCCTATCACTTTGCTCATTTATTCATCATCCATCTCAGACCAAAAAGCATTTTTCTTAGTCTAATTAGCATTCTCAGATGCAGTTGAGCCTCCTATTCAGTTGAGTCCTGTTCGAGTCTCTTGTAAAATGAAGAATAATACTGATCCACAGAGATTTTGAGAGGAAGAACTTCAGAATTTCAGTCCCAGTGCCCAGGTGGTGTGCTCCCCAGGGAGGGCACACGTACATCATCACAACAGGATCGGGACATGTATGACTTTTAAGAGCCACTTAAATTACCATTGGTCCTTTCCAAGTCTTCTGTCCTTGTTCTTGGGAGGACTGAGTCCAACCAAGGCCTTGGAGACCAATCCGGATCTAGCATGTCAGTCATGCTCAAGGATCCATCACTGGAGAACCTAGAAGACGCACACTTTGCTCTGATTTCTTTGACCCAGTGGGCCGAGAACTTGGAAAAACTGACTTCCAGGAATCCAAGTTCATGACATGAGTCTGCTTTAAGTTCGCTTCCTTCTATCAAGACATCCATTCTCTCGCAGCAGTGGAGAATGAGCCAGTCCCAGCCAGTGAAGGGCAGAGGGAGATGCTACCTCCAGCACTTATAACTAAGTCATTTAAGCACAGGGGAGCAATCCAGTTGCCTTCAGATTTCAAACAGAGCTAGGACAAAGTGAGGTTGAATCCGTGTAGAAATGTTGGCTGCTTGGTTCTGGCAAAGTCTTATAGTGTGAAGAGGTCTGATGGGGCTAGGCAGTCAGAGGTGAGAGCTCAGAGATGGGTAGATGTATGGGTGAACAAATAGAAGGATGGGCGTGAAGGGAAGAGATGGGGCCCCGTGGGGTCCCCTCCTGACACTGTTGACATCACTGAACCTGGAATAGCCGGTCCCTCAGTGTTTAGGCCACCTACCAATGATAAAACAACTCACTGAGAATTTCCAGGCCCAGCCCAAGACTCTTTGGCCAAAGGAGGGAGTGGGAGAATTATTATGCCTTTGTCACAGTGGGCAAGTTCAAGTTGCCCCAACATTCAGGCCAAGGCAATTCACTTCTGAAGGGCTTCATATCATACAGAGTTTTGTGACTCAGGCATCAGCCTAAAGAAGTATCCTAAGTATCCTGAGGGTGAGGACTCTGGGAGGGGTAGACATTGATCTAAGGGACCAAATCAAAAGTCACTTCAGTTGTGGGTGACACCACTTGTGCAACCTGCCATCCACATCCACCTTCCCCTCCCAAGTCCCTATTCGTCACCTCCAGGCATACTGCTTCTGTTCTATTCCTCCACTGGCACCGCAGAATTCTCCTTGTTCTCTGATGGGATGGCAAGGTAGTCAGACCTACAGAGGACATGGATGGAAGAGAGTCAGAGCTTCAGCTCCTGGTAGTGGGGACACGAGGCAGGGGAAGGAGCGGGGCACAGGAATAGGATGCCTCCAGAACAGCTCTGCATTTCCTTTTAGATGTGTTTCCCCAGAGAAAACTAGGGTGACCCTTGTAGAACATGCCTCCCCACATGTGCACATAAACACTTCTACACGCACTATATGCATTCTCATTTATCCACATTGTCTCCAAGACTTAGATTAAAATGTTGGTTCAACTGATGTGTATGAAACTATATTTTATAGTTGTTTTAATTTTCATTCCCTAATTACTAGTACCGTGAGGTATCTTTTCTTATGTTTACAGGCTATTTGGGTTTCTGCTTCTGAAATTTGAGTGTTCATTTGTTTTGTCAGTTTTTGTTCTGCAATATTTGTCTTTTGCTCATTTCATATCTTGAAAATGTCTCCCAGTCTGTTGTTTGTCTATAAATTTTGCTTATGGATTCTTATAATGAGCAACTGATTTTTGCATAAAAGGTAATCAAATTTATTTTTCCTCTTTGAATTGTGTTTTTTATTTGAGAAATCTTCTCTATTCTAAGGTAATAAAGATATTCTCTTATATTACCTTATAGAATTTTCAAGTTTTACATTTTACTCTGTCTTTTAGTCCACTATTTTTGTTTAGTGCGAGAGTTGGGGATCTAACTTTTTTTCCCATATGAATTAAGAATTTCTCTAGACCATGTTAGACAATTCAGTCTTCCTTCAGTGATGGTAATGTTGTCTCTGTCACATATCAAGTTTTCATATCACGTGCATTAACTTATTTGGGGACTTTCTGTTTTGTTCTGTTTGTTCACTTTGTATACCTCTGTCAGCATCACAAACTCTTATTCTGATAGCTCACAAGAAATCTCAATCTCTGATAAGGGGAGTCCTACCAGCCACCTCTTCCAAACTTATTGCTCTGTCTTTGAAATGGTTTAGACCAGGACTGAGCAAACTATGGCCCCAGAGCTAAAAATGGTTGTTTGCAAACAAATAAAACCAAAGGACAGTATGTGTCGGAGACAACATGTTTGAGTATGGATCCTGCAATGCTTACTGCCTGGCTCTCCTCTGGTGTAGACTATTTTTGGCCCTTTCACCTTCCACGTGACTTTTAAGATCAGCTTACTAAGTTTCTTCAAAAATCCACTGGGCATTTTGATTGGAATTTCATTGAATTTGATGATTAATTTGGGAGAGAATTGTTTACAATAGTGAGGTGTTATTTTCCATCTATTTAAGTCTTAAGTCTTTCAGTAAAGTTTTGTGATTTTCTCCTTAAATGTCTTACAAATTTTTGTCAGATTCATTCCCAGGTACTGGAGAATATTTGTTGCTATAGTAATTTAAAATTTTTAAAAGATGTTTTAAATACTTAAATGTGTTCCTAAATTTGTGAATGGACTATAAGTGATTTTTTATATTTTGATTTGTATCAACAACCTTTTAGAATGTTCTTATTAGTTCTAATAGTTCGTTTATAGATTCTCTTGGATCTTCTATGTCAATAATTATAGTTGTGAATAACGACAACTTAGTTTCTTCCTTTCCAATGTTTATCCTTTTATTCTTTGTATTTACTTAGTATACTACCTAGGATCTCCTATACAATATTGAATAGAAGCAGAAGAGGTGCTATCTTCGGCATTTTCTGTATTACAGACATTTCTTATAAAGTTCCAACACACAGATGATATTTGCTGTGGCTGCCTCAGTAGCTGCCATTTACCACTTTGAGGTTGCTTGGTGTTTAGGTACAGATTTATCCTGCTCAGGACATATTGTGCTTCTTGACCCTTAAGAGTCATCCCTTCTTAAACAAGGTAAGCAGATGAAATTAGACATAAATAAATAAAAAGAGAAAGAGTCATCCCTTTCCTTAGCCATTCTCTCTCTGAATACTGTCTCTCCTCCATTCTCTGTGTTCTGTTCTAATGGACCTTCTCATTCTGTTTCCTTCATGCGTCTTTTTTTTTTTTTTTTTTTTTTTTTTGAGACAGAGTCTCGCTTTGTTGCCCAGCTAGAGTGAGTGCCGTGGTGTCAGCCTAGCTCACAGCAACCTCACACTCCTGGGCTCAAGCAATCCTCCTGCCTCAGTCTCCCGAGTAGCTGGGACTACAGGCATGTGCCACCATGCCCGGCTAATTTTTTCTATATATATTAGTTGGCCAATTAATTTCTTTCTATTTATAGTAGAGACGGGGTCTCGCTCTTGCTCAGGGTGGTTTCGAACTCCTGACCTCGAGCAATCCGCCCGCCTCGGCCTCCCAGAGTGCTAGGATTACAGGCGTGAGTCACCGCGCCCGGCCTCCTTCATGCTTCTTTGTTATATTTCACATTTTTCTATATCTCTGTGCTTCATTCTGTGCAACTTCTTAACCTTTGTCTCCTACTTACTGGCATCTAATCTTCTGTCCAACCAATGCGTTCAGTTTTAAATTTTATTGACTATATTTTTCATTTCCAAAATTTCTTTTCTGGGTTCCTATTTAAATCTGCCCATTTTTCTGAGCAAGTTACTCTATTCTTATGCTTTGGGGTTTTTTTTTCTTTTATTGTTTTAACTGTTTTAAACAAGCTCATTTTCTATACTTTATCAGGCCCTCCTTGTGTCTGAGCTCCTGGGATTAAATCCTGCCATTTGCTGCGCGTCTTGCTCGTGCTGGATTGTTCTCTGCTGTGTCTGTGGGTTTGGGATTGGACTGTGAAATCAGATCAGCGTTTACCTGGGGAATCCAGTTAGGCCTTGGCTGCAAGCGCGTCCCTTTGGTTTCCATGGCTTCCATAAGGCATTCATGGTTATCACTGGCCGGGGGACTGATTTTTATTGAATTTCTCAGCTTAGAGGTTCTTCGATCATGTGGGTAGATTTAAATTCCAAACATTGTGAGATCAGGTTTGTTGTTACTAATCCTCAAGAATTTTTTATTTTTCATCTTGGAGTCAGGCCAAGATGGATGTTTCCTTGGCTTTTCCCTGAGTGGGTGGGCTGATTATTTTCTGGTCTATCCTTTGTGTGAATTGTGGCCCTCTGAGGATCCTGGGGCTGCAGGGAGTCTCTGCTCCAACTTTGGTTCTTTTCTTTTCTTTCTTTCCTTTTTTTTTTTTTTTGAGACACAGTCTTGCTCTGTTGCCCAGGCTAGAGTGCAGTGGTGTCATCATGTTCACTGCAACTTCAAACTTCTGCTGGTCTCAACCAATTTTCCTGCCTCAGCCTCCCAAGTAGCTGGGACTATAGGTGTGCACCCTGACACCCAGCTAATTTTTTTTGTTGTTGTTTCTATTTTTAGTTGCCTGGCTAATTTTTCTATTTTTAGTGGAGACGGGGGGGGGGGGGGGGTCTCGCTTTTGCTCAGGTTGGTCTCGAACTCCTGACCTCAAGCAGTCCTCCTCCCTCAGCCTCCCAGAGTGCTAGGATTACAGGCGTGAGCCGCTGAGCCTGGCCCAACTTTGTTTCTTACGCAGGCCCAACTGTAGGCTCTTTCTATCTGAGAGGAATTACAACCTCCCTCAACATAACACTTCTTTCTATCCTCATGTCTGGTCAATTGTAATTTTTTACTTCCCCGAGATCATCATATATATCATGTAAAATGATGCTTTTTAAAAATTTTATCAAATATTTCTAAGTGGCTTTCTAAGGCTAGGCTTTTTAGGTTATTGCTTCAGCAACGTTGCTAGAAACCTGTGGGGTTTTTCCCTCTCTTTCTTATCCCCAAATAACAGGCCAGCTTGGTCTCTTATGGGCCCTTTAGTCTTACAGACCCCATCACACGCGCTCATGCTGGAGTGACTGGGGTCTCGGAGAACATGGCCGAGGTACAGGCTGGACGTTAGAGGATTAGGGGCCTCACTCTGTGTATTCAGTCACTGCCAGCTTCTGGGGGGAAGAACGTGCTGCCCGGAGCTCCTTAGCCAACAATGGGCAGTGCCCAGGTGGCCCGAGGAACTAACTCCGTGGTGTAGAGCTAACAGCTGAATGTGATAGAAAGAGCATGGGCGTTAGGAATGGAGAGGCCTGGGTTCAAATCCCAGCTTCTCCTCTCACTGTCCGTGTGCCTCAACAAGCCACTATGAGCCTGCTTCGGCATTTATAAAGTGGTTATAATAATGCTAGTTTCATGGGGTTGTGGTGGCAGCTGATGGTGTTTGCCTTACTGGTTAAGTGTGCAGGCCAAGAATCAGCAGACCTGAATTTGAAGCTCATTTTGCCTGTTACAATGGCCTCAGGCGAACTCTCCCACTCAGGGTCTTCATCTGTAAAATGGGTATAAGAATGGTGTCTACCTCATAGGTTGCTATGAGGAAGAAGGCGGGGGCTATGTGTACATTGCGTAGCGCCTCACCTGCCAGGGCAAGTATTCCGAAGGCGCTAGCCATCGCTATTACTCTGGCATTTGGGGACTTACGCATTTTCTTGGGCCGCCTCTTCCGCCTTGGAGACCTTTCTGTAGCAATAGATCATCTCGATGAGCAGCCACAAGGTGAGGAAGACCAGAAGGATGTACATCATGATTTCTGAGACCACGGAGGTGAAGTCCTCTCCGGCTGGAAGGAAGAGACTGAGGCTCAGAATACGTGTCCCACAAACCCATGGCTGCCACTGGTGCCATAGAAATATGAGGCCTGTTTTTAAGTATGGCTTAAATAAGCACTGAGTCTGAAGACACTCAAGATATCTTGTCAGAGGAATTCCACACCCTCTGACTCTCCTGTCCGTGGCTTTCTCACTGCCTTTCATCAGCTGCTCTGCAGACAGGGCTGACGGAGAGGTACGGGTGACAAAGACAGAAGAGAGTAGCTGAAGGAACCCTGGACTCAGAGCTAAATATAGAGAGTTGGGTCCCAACTTTGCTATTTACTGGTGTGTAAATAGTCATTTCCCTTACTGGAGACTCAGTTTCTTAATTTGTAAAGTGAGGATCATAATTGACACCAGTCAGGGTTGTTGTGAATATTGCATTACCCAATGTGTTTAAGAACATCTCATAAGATCTGAAAGTCTACACAGGTGTCAGGAACATGCCTTATTGCAACCACTCACGTCCTCTGAGCAGGGGGTGGAGTGTCCCATCCCTCGGGAGAGCGCACTGGAAAATTCATGCGGTGACAAAACAGCCCACCCAGTGATACAAGCATGTTCTCTACAAGTCTGGATTAGAAACGAGGACCTTCCAGGTCATCCCAGACCCGAACAGAAATAAGTCTGGAGGATTCGGTGCATTAACCGGTCTCTCCTCAGATTGGACCCTGCCACTCCCCTGCTTCATGTCCTTCAGTGCTCCATGCTGCCCGTAGGAAGCAGCCTGGCCTCTGTTCACATGACACGCAGGGCCCTTCACAACCCAGCCCTGCTCACCGCATCGCCATTTGGTTGGCCAGAATGCTTCTCACAGACACTGCGCTATTTTTGAATCTGTGGGCATTGCTTCCTCTTCCCTCTTCCTGGATTGTCCCTCGCCCCCCACCACCACTACTTCTGTCCTAACTGCCCATCCTGCATTTCAGTCTCCCAGGTGTCCTTCTAGACTCCACCGAGTCCCTCCTGTGTCAAACCATCCTCAGCTCCTCGTGCAGCATCATTCACGCCCTCTCCACGCACTTTCTTCATCCGGGCAGGGAGTTCTCAGGTTGTACTGTGACGTGTTTATCTCTCTTTTCTGCTGACTGTGTGCTTACTGAGAACATGGTTATCGATATTTCTGAAATACCAGCCTGCTGTCTCATCTTGGAATAATTGAAGTGCTCAATAAGTATGTGTTGAATAAGTGAATATAAGTAAGTACTGATCTTCTTTGTTTCATGACCAACAAAAATGACCATTAAAACATGTCACATGCCAGATGTCCTGAAACACACACACACACACACACACACACACACACACACACACACACACACACACACACTCCCTGCTAGTGGGAAGAAGACTGCAGCCCTGTCACCCCTTGCCAGCTCCTACCAGCAAGTTAGATTCTTGGTTCACAGATAACCATTGAAGCGAAGTCATCCCCAAGGCCTTGCCTGTTAGAAGTACACCATAGGCCGGGCGCGGTGGCTCACGCCTGTAATCCTAGCTCTCTGGGAGGCCGAGGCAGGCGGATTGCTCGAGGTCAGGAGTTCGAAACCAGCCTGAGCAAGAGCGAGACCCTGTCTCTATTAAAAATTGAAAGAGGCCGGGCGCGGTGGCTCACGCCTGTAATCCTAGCTCTCTGGGAGGCCGAGGCGGGTGGATTGCTCGAGGTCAGGAGTTCGAAACCAGCCTGAGCAAGAGCGAGACCCCGTCTCTACTATAAATAGAAAGAAATTAATTGGCCAACTAATATATATAGAAAAAATTAGCCGGGCATGGTGGTGAATGCCTGTAGTCCCAGCTACTTGGGAGGCTGAGGCAGGAGGATTGCTTGAGCCAGGAGTTTGAGGTTGCTGTGAGCGAGGCTGACGCCACGGCACTCACTCTAGCCTGGGCAACAAAGTGAGACTCTGTCTCAAAAAAAAAAAAAAAAAATTGAAAGAAATTAATTGGCCAACTAATATATATAGAAAAAATTAGCCGGGCATGGTGGCGCATGCCTGTAGTCCCAGCTACTTGGGAGGCTGAGGCAGAAGGATCGCTCGAGCCCAGGAGTTTGAGGTTGCTGTGAGCTAGGCTGACGCCATGGCACTCACTCTAGCCCAGGCAACAAAGTGTGACTCTGTCTCAAAAAAAAAAAAAAAAAAGAAGTACACCACAACCAGCCATGACCTTCAGCTAGCACATAAGAATACCACCATACACCTCAAATGCTTCTCAAAGGCTGGCAGCTGCCTGATGCACTAATTGTGATGTGTTTGGCATAAAGCATGCGGTCTCTTTTTAAATGCAATAGCCCAGGAAGCAGTAACACAGGAAGATACCCTCAGAATTTTTACTCATTGCTAGGTGAAGAAGCCTCAGGTTTCTGTATTAGGGCCAAGAAGTGACAGCCTAAGACAGGACAAATACAACCTGGACAAAGAGAACCAGGAAGGCTCCCTGGGCCCACAGGAATGGAGATGGGGTGAGGTGTGTGCAGCTCTGAGCATGAAGGCAGTGAGCATCTGGTGGGGAGGGACTGTCAAGGGGTCACAGAGACAAACAAAGAAAAGGAAAAGTAGCAGGGGCTGGGGATGATGGGGGGTGGTGGGGAAGAGGCAGTGGAAACACAGCCAGCCTGACAGGCAAAAGCTCTGGATTTCAGTTCTGCTTCTGGTGCTATTTTGCTTCCTGTCCCTGGGCAATCCTCTCACTCTTGCAGAGCTCTGTTCCCCCAGCCACATAAAGAGGGGCACCAGAGCTGCACCTGCCCATCACCTGGGGAATCATTTCAGCTTTATGCATGCCAGACCTCACCCAAACCTACTGAACTCACACCTGCAAGGGTGGTACAGAAGTGTCCGCATTTGCAGAAAGCCAATCTGTGTGATTCTGATGCCTGCTGTTTGTTTAGAAGCCCTGGATTCAATGATATCCAAGCACCCTCCCAGCCCGACCATCTGTGAGGCACAGTGGTTCTGATAATAAACTTGTTTTTCCTTCTCTTTTTACCCGAGGCTTGTTCTGGTACCTGGCAGGCAGACTAGCTCAGCTTTGCCACTTGCCACCAGCTGCCCTGGAGGGTCCCCGGAGGCAAAAGCCTGAGAGAGTCAAAGGTAGAGGCACCTTTGCTAGGGTCTGGCTGGCACCAGCCGGCAGTTCCCAAAGGTGACCAGTAGAAGGCTCCAGGCCCCCTCCCCCAGGGAGGAGAGGTGTGTAAACAGGATAATGGAACCTGCACAGGAGGATACCTTAGAGAGCTTCCCGTCCAACCCCTTCATTTTACACAACAGGAGACGAGGAGACAGGCTCAGAGAATGGACCTGACTCATCACATCTTGATTCAGGTAGCCTGAGAGTCCTTCTGCACTTTCGGAATTGACCTACCTTTCCATTTCAGTCCTATTGTCTGACGTGTTACGCCTCTTTCTCCTCCGTTCACTCTCAAGACTGAACAATCTTTGCTTCATTATTTTTATCACAACAACATGATACAAAAATAAGTAAACTTGTGGCCTAGAGGTTGGGATTCCTGGATCCTTTTTCTAGAAAGAGCCCTACCTAACTTGGTCTCTTCTTTCACACCCCACACCGTGGCCTGCTCACTAGCCTGCATATGGGGGCCGCGATAATGCTAGGAACATGCTGGAAAGAGACTGTCTGAGAAGGGCTATAATGTCACCCTCAGGATTCTGGACTCAGATTGCAACAGAAACATTTGAGTTAGCTTCCTGGAAGGACTTCTCACTTACTAATAAGTAAATAGCTGTAGGAATCTGAAGATTTTTTATTTTTTGAGACAGAATCTTATTCTCTTGCCTGGGCTAGAATGCTGTGGTGTTAGCGTAGCTCACAGCATCCTCAAACTCCTGGGCTCAAGCAATCCTCCTGCCTCAGCCTCCTGAGTAACTGTGACTATAGGCATGTGCCACCATGCCAGGCATTATATATATATATATATATATATATATATATATATATATAATATGTATATGTAATATATATATAATATAATATATATAATATATATATATTAGTTATCCAGCTAATTTCTTTCCATTTTTTTTAGTAGAGACAGGGTCTTGCTCTTGCTCAGGCTGGTTTGGAACTCCTGAGCTCAAACAATCTGCCTGCCTTGGCGTCGAAGAGTGCTAGGATTACAGGTGTGAGCCACAACGCCCATCCTAAAGATTTTAAATTACAGACTAGAAAGCTATCAACTTATCCTCTTCCCTCAGCTAAGAATGAATTTATATAATGAGAGATGCCACAGATAGGGAACAAGTTGCATGTGTAATTATTTTGGAGAAAGGCAAAAGACAAAAAGATTACCAAACTTTGGTTTAGAGAGTGGTTCTCAAAGTGTGGTCCCCTGCAGCAACCATGTGGCCCAGCGATTTGTTAGACAATGCAAACTCTCAGCCTCTGCCTACGGTAGCAGAAGATCTGGGTTTTAAAAAGCCCTGCAGGAGTTTTTGAGGCTTGCCAAAATTTGAAAACCACTGGATTAGAGATATGTATTACTTATAGACAGGAAGTGACATGACTTCTAGATAACCTCATGAGATATCTCAGAGCCCACTGAGTCGGGAGTTCGACACCAACCAGTGAAGAAAGAGGAGCTGAATCAGTAGCTTTAGGCTTCATGGAGGCCATCCTCTTTCTCAAAGGGACTGGGAAGAGGTCCTTCTACTATCATCTCCAAGACTTTCTGCTATGGGGAAAGGCATAGAGAGGCAAGATGGGTGGGCAGTTTGCAGGAAGCTGGCTGCCAAAGGAAGATGGGTCAATGGTGACATTTTCAGATGTCACCACTCCAAATACGTGGGTTTTTGTACTCTCCAAGGGTCTCACTTGTGTGGAAATCCACCGGTCCCCCTCACCCCCGCCCCCAAAGAGCAGGATGCCCTAGAGACTCTGTGTCTCAGCCTCACCTTCCTCGGTGACCCGGAGTGGGATCAGCCGTGTCGTCTTCACAAAGGGCCGATGTGCCTCAAACTCAAACTCCCGGGACACGTTGCAGGTGTAGAGGCCGGAGTCATTCAGAGTGACGTTGAGCACAGTGATGGACACATCCTGTAGGTCCTTGCTCCCGTTCCACTGCAGGCGCCCCTGGAAGGGGCTCTCCACCTCCTGGTGGCCGTTCCGATACTCGTAGATCTGCAGGCAGAGGAGCAGAGGAGGGTAGGCCAGGAGAGGACAGAGGGTAGGAGAGCCCAGATGGGGGCAGGGCAGAGAAAAGGAGCAGAATTATGCATGGACAGGGCAGAGAAGGGACATGGCCCTGGGAGACTCAGAACATGGGGTGGGATGAAGAGGCACGAAGTCTCTAGGCAGCAAGGGGTAGGCAAGAGCTTGGCAGAAGAGAAGAGATGGAAAGAGGCAGAATAGAGGTGAGAGAAGAATACGGGAGACCAGGAGAAGGAAATGAGAGAGAGAAAGGATTGGAAGGAGGAGACAGAAGAGGACAGAGAGAGGGCAGGGTGTGTCACAAGGACACCAGTAAGAGAACAAGGTGTAGAGACCAAGAGAGGCAGTTTCATTAGTAATGAGGACACCCGAAAGCCCTGAACTCTGCAAGCTGGTGCTTATCCAGGGCCTGCAGGGCAGTCTGGGCCAGCCATGGGAGGGGGATCCGGAACACCAAAGCGTGGCAGTGAGCACAGTGCCGCCACCTGGGAGGCGCATGCCAGGGTTTTGGCTTTGGGCTGAGTTATAACTGAAATCTGGTCTCTTACATTTCTTTTCTCTCAAACCCTTCTGCTGTCTGACATGACACACCTGCGGCTGTGCCGTCCATTCTAGTCTCCACTAGCTGCACATGGCTACTTAAATTCAAAGCTAAATTCCTAGAAATTAAATAAAATGTAAAATTTAGTTCCTCAGTTGCATTAGCCACATTCCAAGTGTTTGTAGCCATATGGGGCCAGTGGCCACTGTATTGGACCGCACAGGTAGAGAACATTCCAGCATCATGAACATTTCTATCAGATAGCATTGCTCTGGACTTCCACTACTGTTGTTCCAGTTCCTTTTCCTCCTTCAGAGCCACCCTCCCCTCACTTTGGGCAGGCCTGGAAGCAGCTGTAGGCAGCTGGCACAGGGCTAGCCCTGAGGCCCACAGGGTCTTTGCATCTGGCCAAGACATGCAGCCTGCTGCAAACTGGGGACTGGCCCTGGTTGCAGCTTTGCTGATGTGTTGCTGTCAAGCCTGAGCCAGACTGAGGAATCTCTGCTGGTCCCAGTCTTGGCGCCTGATTGGAGCAAATCTACATCCAAATGGCACATGGAACCTAGATTAGAAAGGAGTTCAGCTTTAGGAAAGCTACAAAGAAGAGTAAGCAAAACTCAAGTTCACCCTGCTGTTGTCTCCATTAACAAATCTTTGTGGAGGAGAAACTTGCCCCCAGGAAGGCAAGGGGGTGCAGTAAGAATACCTGTGTATTCAGCTGCCTCCTGTCTGCTGTCAGACCGCCTGGCTCACATCTAAGCTACCTTACTAACTTCTTTGAACCTCAGTTCCCTCATTTCTGTATACATATCTTTTCTCTAGCAAACACTGACCATAGTGCTTACTGTGTTCCAGGAACTATTTTGAGCTAATAAGTGTGGAGAGAAGAATCAAACCCAGGCAACCTGGCTCTGGAGTCAGTGAACGTGTAAATGATTGTCATCCCCAAGGTGGTGTTCAAAATGCATGAGCACTTCACCTGCCAGCGGTGAATCCCTTAGTTTCTAGATCACAGGGAGGTCTGGGAGTTCCGAGAGGGAAGGATGGTGGTGGGGCCACTTGGGAGACTTGGCACAGCAAGTATCTGCTATAGAATAATCTAAATATGTACCCACTGATGTGGCTGTACTGGGCGTAGCAGTTGAGTGCCAGCCTGGGTCATCCCTGTGCCTATTTCACTGAGATTGTGAAAGTTAAAGGAGCTAACCTGCGTTATTTCATATTATGATGCTTCCTGTTATTTTAGGAAGCATCATTATATGAATTTTATCTATCTAATAGGATGATGCATAAGATTAAATAAAAACACCTGCCTGACAGGGTGTCTGTCACATAGTAGGCTTTTAAATACAGTTTATCTCTTTCTCCTCCCTGCTTGCAACCAGGCGTGCTTGCAGTTGGCCAAATGCCCTTCCTTTCACAAAAGCTGAACTAAAACTGTCAGTTATCTGCTGAGGAGCTGTCAGTGCTTGGGACAGAAAGAGCCGGTGTTTGAAGGCCTGGCATCTCCCGGACTGTCAGGAGGCAGGCACATGGCCACAGAGGCCAGCAAAGAGAGGCCAGAGTCAGCAGGCAGACATACAAGGAAATCTTTACCGCCCTCGGGCCTGTAGAACCATTCTACCACCGTGGTGGCCTCCACCTCCTCCCTCTTCATGCAGGAGATGCAGCGCAGCTTCATGGGGTTGCCCTGCACGGCCTCCGTCTCCGAGGGCACTTCCACACACACGGGGGAGCAGACACTGGCTGGAGAGAGCACCGATGACAGGGAGGGAACAGCAGGCGGGAGGGAGGGAGGGTGACAGCAGAGAGGCATTGGAGACAAGGGGGGAGGGCGGAGAGAGACAGAGAAGGAAGAATCATGAGACAAACTTGAAAATAGCCATGTATATGTGTCTACACCTTCACCTGGGTGTCCCGAGTGTGCGTGCTCAGAACAGGTGCAGAGCGAGATGAGGAGACATGGATGATCCGGACGCTGACTGAGAGCCTTCCCCGGGAAGCAGTGGAGATGCAGCACAGCACAGACTTGAGCCCTGCCCTCCAAACCCTCTAAGTCCCAGTAGGAGTCGCGCATGCATGCGTCCACCCATCAACCATCCATCTCCCCCGCCACACACACACTCCCATCATTCAACCACCTTTCACTGGAATCCACTCTATGCCAGGTCTGATGCTAGACTACAAAGATGAGCAAAATCCCACACCCCAAAGGCATTTACAATCTAGTAGGGAACGCATACTCCCAACTGTGACCACAGCAGACCACAGCAAGTGACGCACTAGTGATGTGCTCTGTTCCCAGAGGAAGGCCAGCTAGTTACTACTGGTTGGGCTGGGGAGAAAGGAAGAGAAGGATGGGGAGACGTGAGCTTAGCAAACAAAGCAGCCCATGCTATGAAGACCTCTGTGTGCCCTTTGCAGTGTGAAGTAGCAAATGTTATCGCATCCGCATTGTATGGAAAGTGTAGGTAATTCTGTCTCACGGGGCAGGACGGAGCAGCAGCGAGGAAGGTGGTGAGCAGACTGCCAGGCTGGAGCAATGCTCCACGCAGAGGAGTAGACGGGGGCAGAGCCCAAACCTGAAGAGGGATCAGACTGTGGGACACCCAGTTTCTCACATGGAGGTTTGTACTTATACTTCCTGCCCGCCAGAAACTCAAAGCCCATTATAAAAAGGAAACTTTCTTTCTTTTTTTAATTTTTTTTTCTATTTTCAGTTGGCCAATTAATTTTTATTTTTTATTTTTTATTTTTATTGAGACGGGGTCTCGCTCTTGCTCAGGCTGGTCTCGAACTCCTGAGCTCAAACGATCCACCCGCCTTGGCCTCCCAGAGAGCTAGGATTATAGGCGTGAGCCACCGCACCAGGCCAAAAGGAAACTTTCTGATAAAAAATTCAGGATAAGTCAAAAGTTGGGACAAGGCTGCCAACGAAACAAGTGCGAATGTGGGCTGTGTTAACAGATGCACGGTGTGCAGGAGGAAGGAGGAGCAGTTCCTCTGCGCTGTTCGGAACAAATCTGGACTATTATGATCAGTTTAAAATGTCACATTTCACAAAAGGAAGCTGTTTAGTGGAAGTGGGCGCTGCCCAGAGGCAAGCAAGCGAGTGACGGGTCTGGAGACAATGCCTGGCGAGGACCACATGGGAGGACTTGGGGTGCTTAGCTTGGACCCAGGACATACCTGCCTTCAACTCTTTGAAGGCTGGCAGGTGGAAGAGACGTTGGATTCTGCCCAACTCCAAAAGATGTAAGAGAACAATGAGTTTAGGGCAGTAAAAAAAAAGAAGAACTGTCTGGTGTCGAAGCTGTTCACAAATGCAACAAACTATTTGGTAAGAGAGTTTACACTTGATTGTTTGCAAGATTCAAAAGTAAGGTGACCCCCCCCCCAAGAATTCTTGTATCAGGACTTCCAATGTCCCTTCTGATGCTACCTTCTCATGAATTAATAATAAAAGCAAGGCCGGGCATGGTGGCTCACGCCTGTAATCCTAGCTCTCTGGGAGGCCGAGGCGGGCGGATTACTCGAGGTCAGGAGTTCGAAACCAGCCTGAGCAAGAGCAAGACCCCGTCTCTACTATAAATAGAAAGAAATTAATTGGCCAACTAATATATATATATATATTATTATATATATATATGTATATATATATATATAAAATTAGCCGGGCATGGTGGCGCATGCCTGTAGTCCCAGCTACTTGGGAGGCTGAAGCAGAAGGATTGCTTGAGCCAGGAGATTGAGGTTGCTGTGAGCTAGGCTGACGCCACGGCACTCACTCTAGCCTAGGCAACAAAGCGAGACTCTGTCTCAAAAAAAAAAAATAAATAAATAAATAAATAATAATAATAATAAAAGCAAAGCCCCTAAAAAGAAAAATGAAACAATATACATTGACATTTAAAATGTAGTAAATGATTAGCCTGTTCATCTATTGGCAGAGAGTTCTTTTCTAAAAACAGAGGAAAGCTTTATTTGGGTGTAAAATGACAGTGATATAAACTAATTTGAGTCAAAAATTAAATACTGTGTTTGATGCATGTAGAAGGGAATGAATTTCATTTTTAAACATGGCATTTAAAAACTAGTGGCATTATAATTTAAAGTTTTAAAATATCAAGGTAAAATAAATGTAATTGACTTTTAAACTCTCAAGCAAGCTGGACCAATCTTGTCTGGGGGCTGCTGCTTCTGCAGGTGGGGCACCACTTTACTGGGGAGAGGGTCCAGATCTAGGGAGAACTGATCAGAAACACCTTCAGCTTATCATAAATTTGAAGTTTTGATTATATATCTGATTTTTTCTAAATGATATGTGCAAAAGTTTGTGAGTTTTGTGCCTTAGGGCACACACATATTTAATGAGAAGTGATAAAGGTAAGTTAGTTCAATGTTGATGACTTCAGAAGCAGATTAACCGTGTTTCCCCGAAAACAAGACCTACCCATAAAATAAGCCCTAGCAGGATTTCTAAGCATTTGGGCAATAGAAGCCCTATCCCAAAATAAGACCTAGTGATGGGCGTGGCTATGCAGTGTATCCACACAACCCATGCATTTCGTTGCAGAGCAGTAAAGAAGATGAGCAGCCCTTCTCATCTGCCCCGTGAGAGCTCTATAGCTTGACATGAGAGATTGGGGCCAATGGTTCTAAAGGAAATAGAGTCATAAGAAATTCAGGATGGAATTCGGGGTTTGGAGAGTTATGATGATATTCCAGAAGAAGACGACTTAACTATATTTGAATAAATGTAGATTGTTGTACTATACTTAAAAAACATAACACATCCCCTGAAAATAAACCCTAGGGTGTCTTCTTGAGGAAAAATAAATATAAGAGCCTGTCTTATTTTGGGGGAAACATGGTAGGAAAAATTCCAAGGAACGCACAGTTACAATTACAGAGGCAAGATGAAGACGGCATTTGACAACGGAAGACCTGGGTTTGATCTACTATGTAAACTTTCTGAGACTCAGTTTATTCATCAACAAAATACTGAAAATAATATCTATCTAGTAAGTTTGTCATGAGGGTTCTATGGATTAATTTACATGAACATGTTACTTATTCATGTTATTCTTCATTTATTTGTTTATTTATTTGACAAATATATTGAGTGTCTGCTGTATGCTGGGCATTGTTCTAGGTACTGAGAATACAACAGGGAAAAAAAAACAAACAGAACAATCTCTACGCTCATGGAGCCCACATTCCAGTGGGGAGAGAAGGAAAACAAGCAACATTATATAAAAAGTGCTATGAGAAAAAATAAAACACAGTAGAGGAGAAAGAGCATGCACGGGGTCATTGTAGTTGGTCTCCCTGAGAAGGTAACACTGAACAGACACTAGAGGAAAGAAATGAGCATATAAACTATAAGAATATCCATGTGAAGGGATGCCAAACAGAGGAAATAGCAACTAAGGGGCCAAGCAGCACACAGGAGTGTGCTTGTCATGTTCAAGGCACAGCAAAGAGCCCGATGTGGAAAGTACAGTGAACAAAGTGAGAGAAGAGGATGAAGTAGAAGAGACAGGCAGGGCCAGATCGCAGTGTGCCTTGTCAGCTGTGATTAGAACTTTGGCTTTTGCATACAGTGACATGTGAGCAGGGAAGGGTTCTGAGTGGAGGAATGATGGAATCTGCTTTGTGCAAGATCACGTGATCTGAGGCTGGCTTGAAAAGAAACTGAAGAGGTGAAGGGGATGAGGGTGAAAGCAGAGAGAACAGTTAAGAGGCAGGTACAGTGATCAGGTGGGGAGATGATTTCCCTTGAGTGACGGTGACAGTGGACTAGTGGGGTTTGAACGGGAATAATTTGCTGGATGAACAACCTGGAACAAGTGAGCGGTGATGTGCTCCAGTGACCGGGTAGATAGAGTGGCAGGGGTAGGAGCACAGCCAGTTCATTTATAGTTAGAGGAGAGGCCAAATATCTGCAGTCAGGATGGTGAATGTGGTAGGACAGCATGTGGAGCGGTCCTTCTCTTTTCCGAGCTGCTCCTGAGGTGACAATAATCCAAGGTATTATCACAGAGCAAGCTCTACTGCTTCCCTTCTCCTGGCCAAAGCCCGGTTTCAAGGCATGAGAAGTCTGCTCGTGCAGTCCTGAAGAGCACACTGCAGAATGGCCACAGAGGCCTCCCCTCTGCCTGCTTGCCTTTCACACAGTGACTCGCTGCTCCCTCTTGCAAGAGCTGAAGCCTGTTTCCCCATCCCTTGAGTCTCTAGCACGCCACCACCTTTCTTTCCATGAAACTCTCTAGGTATCCAAGAAAAGGCTGTGCATGTGGCAGGAGCTCAACTCACATTGCTGACTGTATATGATAAACTCCGGGAATAATATTGCTCAAATCATTTGGCCTTTGGACTTCTCTTCAATTTTCATAATAATAATGAAGAAACTTACGAGAAGGAAGAATATGATATAAAAACGATGATTAAATTTAATTAAGGAGTAGCAGCAATCTATCATGAGGTGGATAGTAATGTGTATTGAACCAACTCCTCTAACATCCCCAAATCTTTCTTTACTTTGGGCATTGCTAAATTGCCCCTCCTGAGCTTGCTCTAGAATGCTTTCCTTTGCACGGAGATAATGAAGGCTTTGATTAGAATGTCAATAATTTCCAAAAGGGGGTAATAAATGAAGTTATTTTTAGATGTTAACACCCTGAAATGACTTGGGCCATCAGATTAGCCAGTCACTTAGCAGGGCCTTGAAGGAATGGAATGCAAGAAGGGCTAATAGGGGGAGTCGGGAAAACATCCTCCAATATAGGGGGCAGCTGGGAAGGGAGACCTGGAGAGGAAAAGCAAAGAAGGCACTAGGATCTAAAAGATGGCATTAGGACAGGTGATGGCATGGGGGAAGCTGGAGGGTGGCTCAGAAGAGAAATGGAAGTACAGGTGCCTTCCTGGCAATTGTGCATGGCAGCATGTGCCCACAAGGGGTGCTAGAAGGAGCACTGGGACACAGAAGATGAGGGTTCTTCAGCAGATCCTTTCCCCTCCCTGAGCTCATTTTCTCATCTTTAAACTGGAAATAACACTCTCTCCCCTGAGTATCCCATAGGATTGATATGGGGACAAAAAAAAAAAAAAGCAAGGGATTGAAAATTGCTTTGTAAACTGTAAAGCACCAGGCAAATGCAACTTTTAAAAAATATATTATGTACTTCGACAAGGGAACAAAGGAACTTTTTTCAATACATGCAGCAAGTAAATAGAAAAGACTCTTTTCATATTGGGCATGGTGTAAAAAAGTCAACTTGGGGAGGGGGAATGCATCTAAGTTAAATCCTTTCCAATACTGGAATTACATACAAATAAAATGAAATTGCATTTGTGAAGTGAGGCTCTTTTTCTTACATGTAACAATCAGGCATCCTGCACCACACATTTTTCCCTTCCTCAGCTTTTCAGTTTGGTGAGACAGTGTTCAGATTACAAAGAAGCTGAGAATAAGTAAGAATGTGTGCTCATCTTTCAAAGTTTTTTTTTGGGGGGGGGTAAAGGATGGGGGTATGAACACTCCGACAATTCTAGCAATATTCTATAAATATTTCCTTACCATTTCATGGTGGAGCTGAAGGATATGGTAGATCTCATCTGTGCCAACTCCCAAACTTTACATATCAGGAACCAGATAGTATTTTAAGGTCGTTACATAGTAAGCTAGTGGTGGAGCTGAGGCCCCAATGCAGGCTGTGCAAGTTCTAGTTACACAATTCTTGGACTATAGCATGCTCTCCCCATCAACTGGAATTCAGGAAGGGACCCGAAAAACTTAGATTAGGGTTTAGGAAGAAAGCCTCTGCAGAATCTCACCCCAACCCTCTTCTACAATTTCAGCTTTACCCATACTCTTTTTTTCCAGACTAACCTCCCCTAAGCATTGTGTCCCTCTCCTTAGCCCCCCCTGAGAAAATCTCAGCCTTAATCTACAAGACAGGTGAGATCATTGGCAGCCTATTATATCTGCTTCATCTCCAGGTCTGGTCTACTCTACTGGGGATGGCTGGCGGTAAGTCTGCCCCTGGGGCTGGCATTACTGTCTCTCTTCGAACTTCCTAGACTGTCTCATTGGGCATACTGTTCAACAGGAAGCTTGGTTGTGCCTCTGGTCACATGCAAAATCCAGATAATGCTAGCAGCTAGAGTTAGTCCCAGAGGCTTGACAAAGTGACGCTAAGGCAAAGAGGCAACTCCCATCAGCACGTCTGCCACTGCACAGGCAAAATGAGTTTCATGCCAACCATGAGAGCACAAACCCACATGCTTACTTTCAGTAAGGCAAGTGGGTATAATTGTGTCCAATTATCCTTTTTATTGATTGTAGCATGGAGGAAGGTAGCTAAGATTATGTAAAGCAATATATCAACCGAAGAGCACCCATATTTGATCTGAGGATCTAATCATAGACACCAAGGCAGAGATGCCCAGAACAAGACACACATATGCACGCATACATGCACACACACACACACACACACACACACACACTACTACGCTTTCACCAATTCATTCAGATGTCTATAATAGCATGCTCAGGCACATGCTAGTGCACACATTCAGACACTGAGACATACATTTACACACAGTAAAACACTGTGTCTAGTATACGTTCAGGCATTATCATGTAGACTCTTAACTCCCCTTCACACATTTAGGCGCCCCACTGCAAGACCATCTCTGACACTCTCCTGACTGTTGCAAGTGTAACACTCCCTTTTTTGGAGGGGGAAGGTCACCTCAGTCTCTCACAGCTGGCAAGCAAGAGTCTATTCATCTTTGAAGGCAAAAACCCAGCTCCCCAAACACCAAAGCATCTTAGTTCCATATGTTCATGTAAAAAACAAAACAAAACAAAAAAACAAAGAAAGATGCATTTCACTGTTGCCTATTTATCTAATGTATAGCAGCAAATGGCTGAAGCCTGTTTTTCTCCCATTCCTTATTAAAATAAAGCAGATGATCAACAACTAAAGTATTTTCCCTTTCAAAATTCATCCATTCAGCTTTTATCTTTATTATTATTTTTAAGATAGAAAAATAAATCTGAAGACCCAGCAAGCTTTCCAGGAGTATTGACTCCTCATTAAGAAATGAAATGTAACTGCAAACGAGACCTTTTTTTTTTTTTTTTTTAATAGTGAACATGACTACATTTCCTTTCAGCAAAGGGAGAGGAAAAAAACATACTTTGGAATTACCAGGACACTGGAGGAATGGTGGCAGAACCACCAAAGGAGGCCGGGGAATAAAGGAGCAGGGCAGTGGGGAGGCGCCTTCCCAACCTCAAAATCCCAGCTCTCCCGGAATCCCTGCGGATCTCCATGTCTGGCAGACAAGCACGGAGGAAAGCCAGCCAGAGCCCCTTCTTGTCACCAGCGACATCAGTGTTATTGCGGTCAGCCTTACCACTGTCATCTGCACCTCGCATGGCAGGGCGCCGGCACTTACCCCAGGAGATGAGCACCAGCGAAGCCAGGGGAAGCAATCTGTTGAAGGCAGGCATCTTCCTCAGCTGTGGGCTTCCAGCTAGACAGAGATTCCCTCAGTCAAGGACTGCGCCCTCTCAGGTTCTTTCGAGGAAACCCTTTGGGACGAACTGCCCCAAGGGGGCGACTTTCTGAGTGAAAGAAGGACCACGCTGCCGCGCCTGGGAGGCTCTGCGGGCTTTGGAGCGGGCGGGGGTTTCTGCTGGAAGCTTCCCCGCAGAGCGCCCCAATTCGGGGGAGCGAGCCGCGGCTCCGCGCGCCGTCCCCAGCGGGTTGCGGGAGCCGGCTCAGCACCAAGGACAGCAGCCTCCCCGCCCACCCCGGAACTTCGAACCCGCTCGCTCCCGGCCTTTCTCGCTTGCGCCCCGGGGAAGCCCGGCTCCCGCGGTCCCAGCAGGCTCCCGGTCCCCCCAGGTCCGGGGGTCCACGCTGGTTCTCCTCTCGGCTCCCCTGGGGACAGCTACGCTCCGACCAGGATCCGCCGAGCCCCGAGCGCCGGCTGCATCCGCCCTGGCCCGCGTCGCCAGCTGGGCGTGTCCTCACCGCCGAAGCCACCTGGGCCGCCCGTCTGGGCTACGGACTTCGCTCCACGTCGGTCCCGTCCACACCCGCCCTCGGCTCCCGGGGGAGGGCCCGAGGGGCGGGGACGGAGGCAGAAGCCCCCGTTTGGCGGGCGACCTCAGCGGCGGGGGGTGCGTAGAGAGGGGAGCCCCTCCCGGAGCTCGCCCCGGATCGCGCGGAGCCCCGACCCCGGGTGCGGGCGACCGGCCGCCCAGCTCCAGGCGCCCCCGGCTGGCGCGTCTGTCAGCCTGGACATGCGCAGGCGGCTCTCCGCCCCCACCGCCACCACGGACCCTCCCCCGGAGCGCGCTCCCCACCCACTGACGGGCGTGCCCTCCCGGGCGGAGCGCGGCGCGCTGGGCGGAGCCGGGCCGCGCCACCCCGCGGGGCCGGACACTCCCGGGCTCGCGCGCGCTCCCCTCGCCAGGTGTCCCTCTCCCGCGCCCCGCGCGCACCCCCGGGCGGCCCACTCCCGTTCCCGCGCAGACGGGCCCGCTGCAGCTCCGGGAAGGGGATGGCCGCGTCCCTTTCAGGCGATGATGTCATCTCCAGTGTACGGTGCGCGGCTCCCCGCCGCGCTCGCCCGACCCCATCCCCTCCGGGTCTCCCCGTCTCGCCTCCGTCTGGCCGCGGAGCCGGTTCCGGACGCGGCGAGCGCCGCGAGACAGTCCCCGCTGAGCGCGAGCGGCGTGGGAGCGCGACGCACCTGTTCCCGCGTTCCCCTCGTCTCCGGGGAGGTGATCCGAAACGTCGGCGAGAGTGGCGGCGGCGACCGGGAGAAGGCTCCTCCCTCCCTCCCCCAGCTTCTTCGCATTCCGCCCTTTTGCTTAAATTTTTTTGTTTGTTTTTTTTGTTTGTTTGTTTTTTCTAAGCAGATAGCTTGTGCTCCGTGTCTTCCAACCGCGAGCCACTCCCTCGTCCCAGCTGCTGGGTGCCTCCGCCCGGTCTCTGGGAGGGAAACCTGAACCTTTACAGGCAGTTATAAGCTCAAGTTGACATAACAGATCGGGAATGCCTGGAACTGGGTGAAAGAAAGGCTAATCCAGCCCCCGTCGCATCCTCTCCATCTCTCTTTCCAAAAGAGGGAGCTTAGCACTGATGTTCCAAACGGGAGCGGCAGAGTGACAGCTGGCTGTAAGTGAACCACGCGCAGGAAATGCTCCCTCCTGGCAGACCACAGAGCAACAGGATGTCCCCGGTAGGACCTTCCTGGGCAGGGAGCCACCAGGCCGTCAACCCTGTGCTGTTCTGAGCCCTTGAAGCAAACTGTGTTAGCCTTGGAGGGGAAGTTAAAGTTGACTTAATTCAGCCTCCTGTCCTCCAAGAACATTCCTGATGATTGGGCTTGACCGTTTTCAGTGAAGAGAGCTTTCTGCTTCACAAGTTCACCCCTTCCAATATTTAAGGAAGTTCTTTATATTCAGTTGAATTCTGTACACTCCTCCTCCCTCCCCAAACTCCATTAAGTGGTCCTAATACTGTTTTCTCTTACAAAGAGCTATGCTACCCTACGCCTCACCCCAAGCCTTTTTGGTTTGGGCCTAAGCCTCTTTAGTTTCTTCAGTGTATTTCCTAGTAGTTTCCAACCCTTAGCCATCCTGTTTGCTTTCTCATGAGGATTTTTAGTTTGTCAGTATGATTCTCCAAGTGACATCCAGAACAGGAACCGATGTTCCCTGTGTGGTCTGACTGGCATAAATCCAGTGGAATTATGGCCACATTGTTTTGGAGGGTATATCTATTTAAATAATTTACAGCCACATCTCAGTCATAATGAGCTTATGTTTAATTTAAATCCCTAACTATTTTTCACTTGACTTGTTGCAGAATCATTTATTTTGTACTTTTACAGGGAATTTTGGAAATTTTATTGTGAAATGTTGCACTTATTGCTATTAAAATTTATTCATTTCAACCAAGTATCATATTCAGTTAATACTTTTATTGAATTCAGATTCAATCACCCAACATATCTGTCTTCTTTCACATTATTTCATCGCTAGGCTTGACAATTCCTTGATCCATACATAGTTTTACTTAAAAAAAAAAAGAATAGAAAAAAATAAAAAGAGAGCCCTTTGGCATGATTTTAAAGACTTCACTCTAGCTTGACAATGAGCTACTAATTAAACTTCTTTAGTACAGTTGCTTAATCATAAATACATACCCAAACACATCTCCTTATTTTTCATGTGTATAGCATGACACATTCTGAAAATTTAAAATAAAAGGCATATATGAGAGGAATTGGATGTATTATAATCCACAGGAAAGAAGTAGGATCAATGGTTTACATTCACATGGAAACAGATTTTCAGTAATACATTTCAAACCATTCCAAACTGGAATGAATTACCTTGTATTATGTACAAACAGATGTTATCAAAACAATTGCTGGAATGTTTAGGGGGGGAAATCTTCTATAGGTTCGAAATTTGGAATACATTATACCGTTCCAATCATCTTTGAGATCCTATGATTTTACTGAAAGTCTCACCAAGACTGAGATACATAGAGTGGCTGAGATATTTTCATTCTAATAATTTTTATCAACCACCACAACAACTACCACAGCAGGAATTGGCTTAGCTTTACATACCTTTTTATGTCTATTTATGCTCACTGCTGATATTCAAAATGTTCTTTTCTAAATGTTTACCATCCCTGCTTTAGATAGTCACTTAGAGGATTTTGCCTCTAGTTTCTAATTGCCACTTCTCCTGTCCTCTCCTTGATTGAAAATAGGCGCATTTGGTCTCTCCAGTCTTCTGCTGTTTCCTTTGATTTTTTGGCAATGGCTCTCAGTCACTTTTGTGATTACCTTAAGTTCCCTGAAGTACATTTGGCCTTGTTCTGAGAGTTTTTAGCTCATTTAAATTATCTTCCTCTTTTATGCCATTTTTGCTTCAATCCTTTTTTGCTGATGTTTGCTTGGTCTTTTCCAATTTAATGATCATTCTCCCCTCACAGCTGATGGGTGAAACCACACATTCTGTTCTCCAAACAGTAGACAGAGCAATCTTTGTATCCCATACGATTATGAACTTCTCTTGCTTAAAGCCCTTACATGGCATCTCACTGCATTGAAATAAGATCTAGACTCTTCACCATGGCCTAACAAAGCTGGCCCTGTGCCCCAGCTATGTCTCCGTGCTCATGTCTACCACTCTCTGTCTTGTCCACAATGTTTCAGCTGCACTTAAGTTTTTAAAAATGTACCTCATACTTATCAAGCTTTTCCCCATTACTACTATTTCCCATTATTATTATTATTATTATTATTATTAATACAGCCTTTGCCCTTGATGCCTTCTCTTCTTGGAATGCACTCCACCCAGCGGCTTGTTTCTTGTCATTTTGGTCTTGCCTCAAATGAATTCACCTTGGAGTGGCACTCCCTGGTCACTCAAAACCAGTTTCCTTTCACCTCCCCCAACCGAAGCTACTTTCTATTTCATTGCCCTATTTCTTGTTCTCCATATCTTATCTCACTATGCAAAATTATCTTATTTCCAATTTACATACTTGCTCATTTTCTGCCTCCTTCCATTAGCATGTTTCTCTCCCATGAGAGCAGCCTTGTTTGTTATGTTCACTTCTGTAACCCTCTGCCTAGATTGGTGCCAGGCAGATTTTAGGTCCTTTTCATAGGGGACCCAAATGAATGTATAGACGAATGGACGAGGGAGTAAGAATAGTGTGGGAAGAGTGGAGAGCTGAGGCCAGTTGATCAATACAGGAAACAGAAAAAGAGTAATCAAAGAAATAGGAGAAGATCCAGCAAGATAAAATGCCACAGTAGGAAAGAGAAAAGAAGGTCTCTAGACTTGAGGGATACCCTTCCCTCAAAACAATTGCTGGAATGTTTAGGGGGGGAAATCTTCTATAGGTTAGAAATTTGGAATACGTTATGATACTGTTCCAATCATCTTTGAGATTCTATGATTTTATTGAAAGTCTCACCAAGACTGAGATACATAGAGTAACTGAGATATTTTCATTCTAATAGTTTTATCAACCACCACAACAACTACCACAGCAGGAATTGGCTTAGCTTTACATACCTTTTTATGGACTCTAGCAAGGACTCTAGCTAATTAAGCTCAGAAATTGAGGAAGAGGCTGAGGGATTCAGAGATCTTGAGATGGAGGGGAAGAATGACATCTGAGACATGCAGGGAGAGGTTAGTTTTCCTGAGGAAAGAACCCATATCCCTAAGATTACTGGGGAGGAATTAGAGACAGCAGTAGTGTAGTGACTTTGTAAGTAAAGATAAAGCATGGGGCTCTGAGACGTACATATTGATCTTGGCAAAGCAGGAAGCCATGTTATCCAGCGGGCATAGGTGGTGGGGAGGCACAGAGAACCTTGGGAGATGGTCTGAATCACTGGGAGCCCTTTCTTGAAGCATAGAAGAATGTCTAGAGAAACTAAGTCAAGATGCAGAAATCAGAGGCCAACCCAGGCAAGTCAAGTGATCTACTTTTGCTATTTTATTATCTACTCTAAGTGGATTTGAAAAATAGTACACACCCCATGGGACAAGGAAAGGGGAGAAACATGTTTATTTGAACTGTGGTCAAAGAGCACATATGAGAATGAGCGATAACAGGCTCCACCAAATCATTCCTTCATCCTGCTCGCCAGCTGTGTGGTATTGTCACCGGCAAAAGGAAGTTTGGGATGAGAACAGGAAGCAGTGAGTGACACGATGATTAGACTATGCAATCTGTTTCTGGATTTGCACATGGCAGAGTACCTAGTAGGTAAGATGGGGCCAAGAAATGTTGTTGAAATGAATTGAATTCTATCTGAATGATTAGGGAAGCCAAAGCTTTCTTGATATCCAGGAGTGCCTCCCCCCTTCACCCATAACAACATGCAGTGCATAAAAGAAGCCGATGTTGCCTGCTCTTGATGAATTGCTAGGAAGACCGTGGTTATATTTCAGGGAGAATGCTGTCAATGGGTAGTTTAGATCATCCAAACATGTAAATGGAAATAAAGAAAATATAATCAATGACAAAGTGCTTTAAGCTCCCCAGAAACAAAGTTATATTTCAAATATTGCTGTTAGTATGGCATAATTTTTTATGGATTTCTGGGATGCATATGGCCAGAGCTCTTAAAACAGAAGGAAAAAGTGTCTTGGAGAACTAAGAACCATTATTATTTTTGGTGCTGATCTAAATTCTATTGTTGTTCTGATGCCTTGGGCAGAAGCATCACTGGGCTTTGGTTCATTCAATGCTGTTTAGAAACCTTATTGAAAAAGAAGAAAAGGAAACTATAAAATGTGGCCAGGCGTGGTGGCTCATACCTGTAATCCTTGCACTCTGGGAGGCGGAGGCGGGAGGATTTTTTTTTTTTTTTGAGACAGAGTCTCACTTTGTTGCCCAGGCTAGAGTGAGTGCCATGGCATCAGCCTAGCTCACAGCAACCTTAATCTCCTGGGCTCAAGCAATCCTGCTGCCTCAGCCTCCCAAGTAGCTGGGACTATAGGCATGTGCCACCATGCCCAGCTAATTTTTTCTATATTTTCTATATATAGAAAATTTCTATATATTTCTATATATTAGTCGGCCAATTAATTTCTTTCTATTTATAGTAGAGACGGGGTCTCGCTCTTGCTCAGGCTGGTTTTGAACTCCTGACCTTGAGCGATCTGCCCACCTCGGCCTCCCAGAGTGCTAGGATTATAGGCGTGAGCCACCAGGCCCGGCCAAGGATTTCTTGAGCTCAGGAGTTTAAGACCAGCCTGAGCTGAGCAAGAGAGAGACCCCATCCCTACTACCGTGTTTCCCCCAAAATAAGACCTACCCATAAAATAAGCCCTAGCAGGATTTCTAAGCATTTGCGCAATATAAGCCCTACCCCGAAAATAAGACCTAGTGATGGGCGTGGGTACGCAGCGTACCTGCACAACCCATGCATTTCGTCGCTGAATGGTAAAGACAAGCAGCCCTTCTGATCTGCTCCATGAGAGCTCCATTGCTGGACATGAGAGATTGGGGCCAATGGTTCTAAAGGAAATAGAGTCACAAGAAATTCAGGATGGAATTCGGGTTTTGGAGAGTTATGATGATGTTCCAGAAGAAGACGACTTACCTATATTTGAATAAATGTAGATTGTCATACTGTACTTAAAAAAAATAACACACCCCCTGAAAATAAGCCCTAGGGTGTCTTCTTGAGGAAAAATAAATAAATACAAGACCCTGTCTTATTTTCGAGGAAACACGGTAAAAACAAAAATTAGCTGGGCGTTGTTGTGCCTCCTGTAGTCCCAGCCACTCTGGAGGCTGAGGCAGGAGGATCAGCCCAGGAGTTGGAGGTTGCAGTAAGCTATGATGATGCCACTGCACTCTACCCAGAACGAAGGAGCGAGACTCTGTCTCAAAAAAAAAGAAAGAAAAGAAAAACTACAAAATGAGATCTAAGTGGCAGACAGGAGGCCTGTGTCCCTGGCCTAGTACTGCTCTGGCATAGCATAGTACTGACCTTTGAACTTAACCTCTCTGAACCAATTTTCTTTCTCTAATTATTTGCCTCATAGAGTTGCCTCATAGGGGCACAAAGAAGATAATACAAGTGAATGTGTCTTGGATTTTGTCAATTCCCATAAAGCAAGAAGTGTTACGCTTCTATTTAGATAATTTCTATTATCCTAACAGAAAAATGCTCAGCTCTTAGCTTCAACATAATGAGAAATAATCAGCTTTACATGATTTCTCATCACCTCCATTATCATCTTCAGCATCTTCAGCATCATAATATTTGAGGGCAGGCTTTGGCCCTACTACAATGACATGCACTTTATATGGGTTAATTCATTTAATCCTCATAACAATTTTAAGAAGTAGACACTATTAGTATTTTCATTTTTTTTTTGAGGAAATAAATACAAGAGCAGTTAAATGTCCTAGTCACTCATGTGTATGTGGCCAAACCATGATTCAAACTCGACGCTTTTTGTCTCTAAAGCCTTAACCTTCCTATAAGATCTTCATCATCAAAAGACACTTCCATGTGCAAATCACTCAGGAAGTTAATGATTTGTTGTGTAGAGTGGAGTTCTCAAATAAGTGCTCTCTGTGTGTATATATGTGTATTTTTGTTTAAGAAAAAAATAAGGATACTCCCTTTAGTTACAGAACTTCTAATATGATGGAAAAGTATACAATTTAAAAAAATAGACATGGGAAAATCTACTATATCAATATTTTGTGTTATTTCTTTTTCTCTCTCCCTTTCTTTCTTCCTGGCTTATTATCACTTAACATTTAGAGAGCTCACATGGATTAACATGAATCAAAACTTCCTTGTTTTTTTATCTGTTTTCCATAAAAGGAGTAATTGCTTGGCCTTATATAATAGTTTTATTTTTAAGCCACACAACATATTGTTTCATTGAATTCTCATGATATGCCTGTGAAATAGGAGAGATGAATGTTCTATTTTAAAGATGGAAATAACTGATAATCCAGAGAGACTAAATGATGTGTGTGCTATTACACTTCATTCATTTATTCAGAAAACCTTTACTGAGTGCTGACCCTATGCCAGGTACTGTACTTGTCTCTGGCTTTAATTGTCTTTAACAATAACTGTGAAATAAAATAGTAAGATCTACTGTATACAGGTATCCTGGAAGATGGAGTCATAGCTTCAGGAAAGGGGAGGAGATAGTTGACAAAGGTTTGAAAAAGGTAATATTTGAAAGTGACTTAGAAAGGATTAGTAGAATTTCCCAAAGAGAAGGAATGGTGGTTGGGGTGTTTGTGTGTGTTCTGAGAGACTCACCTTGTCCACGCAGTTGGCATGCTTGTGGTTCTTAATTTGGGCACTTTCCACGGAATGACACTGCCATTTTCAAGGCAGCCTGTGCTTTGGAGTAGCCGAATGGAGTAATGGGAAAGAATGAAATCTTTGGGGTTAGACAGGTTTACCTTAGATACTCTGCTTGTTACTTCTGTAACCTTGGGCAAGTTATTTAGTCCCTCTGAGCCTCAGTTTCTTCAGACAGACAAATAAAAATAACAATACTACCTACCTCATGCTATTTATGAGGATTAAATGCATTAAACCTATGTATCGCCTGGCCCTTCACATAAACTTAATATAAATAATATTGTCTTCCTCATTCTTCATAAATAAGGAGGTAGCACTATTGTTATCTTCATTATCTTCATTTTTTCCCCCCAGGAAACCAAATTCAAGACAAGTTAAATGACTTGGTGACTCAACTTATATGTGGCTGAACCACCAATTCTTTGTTTTCCATTCTTGGATTTCTCTCGATCATCACTCTCACGGACCTAGATTTCCCAGCAACTGTATAGCCTATACACCAACTCTAGGATCAAAAGGGAAAAGGAAGAGCCTCTTAACCAGACCATCTGAAACAACAACATAATTTTTAAGAAGCATTGCATTTCTGTAAGTCCTTACAAGACAACATGACGATGCCTACTGTTTGGGAAAGACACAGTGCTGGACTTGGTATTTCAGAATGATTAATGAGGTCACACTGAAAAAGCCTGATCTGAGTAGCTGCCAAGTTCCTTCATCCTGCCATCAGACCTATTCTTCTCTGCTCCCACTCCATGCAGGCGACACATCCTACAGCTCCCCCGGAACACACTTTAGGAAAATTGATCTGGCAGAATAGAAAACATAGAATGGAGAAAAATAGGAGAAATGATTGCAGCAGCTGAAGTGAGAGGGAAGAAGAGCCTGATGTAGGGCAGTGTGAGACAGACATCTGATTCTGGAGAAAACGTGAAGGTGCAATACATTGGATTTGGCAAATGACGAGATATGGGGCAAAGGAGGAAAAGTCATGGTAGATGGGGAAAACTTTTTATACTGATGGATAAAATGTCATACCGTTAGGTATATGGAGGTTATAGAGAAGTTAGCAGGAGTGGTGGTTTGGGAGAGGATAAAAAAGATAGATCTTGGACCTTCTTTGGAATATTTTGGGTTTCAGATACTGAGAGATTGGAAATTTAAGTCAGGAGAAATCAGAAGCTGGTGGTCAAGATTTGAGAGTCACCCATATACAGTGATAATCAGAGGAGAGACTATAAAAAGACAGAAGGTCTGAGAAGATCTGAATTTAGGAGGATAGAGGAAGCAGTGCAGCCAATAACAGAGACAAGGAAGGAGTGATCAAAGTGATAGGAGGAGATCAAAACAACGCTGGAATAAGGAGAGGGAACGTTCCACGTCAACAGTGAGTGCTGCAGCAGAGACTGGTTTGGGAAACACTGCCTGGGAGACTTGGTAATTGGGAAATCACTGATGACTTTAAAAGGAGTTTGGCTGGAGAGGAGAGAGGGAGAAATATGTAATGGAAGATGTTCAGCAAGAAGTGTTGGTGCAAACCTAGTAAGGGTGATTGGTTTAACTATAATTTCAAAACATTTGATAGTGGGAATGAAAGAGGTATTGGAAAATGATGAGACTTTAAGATAAGTAAGGATTTTTCTTAGAGAAGGTCATATATGCAAAAGCTGAGATGTCAACTCATAAGGAAAGATGGAAGATGCCAGGGAGATACCTGGTGGATGAAGACAGACTGGGAGAAGGAAGGGGCTTGGATCAAGAGCACTGGCTGAGGGGACAACCTCAAACATAGGGGAGGAGGAGGAGGAAGAGGAAGGGGAGGAGGAGAAAGAGGAAGGGGAGGAGAAGAAGGAAAGATACATAGAGGTGTTGAGGTAGGAAGACAAGAATTTAAATTTCTCAAACAAGAGAGACTATATCTCAGTAAGATAGTCAATCAAATCCTCCACTATGAGTGGGGAACCAAACAGAACTGGGGCTTTGAGGAGAGTGAGAGAAAGATGGAAAGGCTATGGGGAGTTGGATGATGGGTTAATTAAAGGTGAATAAAAGCTGATGTGAGTTATCAGTAGACCCCACAAAGAATAGATTTGGAGTGGATCCAGTCCAATGGCTTCTCAACCTTCTCCAATAACACTTGGCAGCAATTCCTGAAGGCAAGGGGCTGGCAGGTTGGGACAGGAGAAGTTCAAGGTGTTGAATTATCCTGGGATGGTAGAAAGTAAGTTTGTGAAATGGTTAATCATATGCCAAGTCTGACAGAGGTGAGAGAAAAGGAAAATAGAGAATCATGGAGTGGTTGGTGGTGAAAATATAAATACGAAGCAACTTTAGGGCTTGCAAGCAGTTGGGAGAGGAGGAAGGGTGGGCGATGATTGTCAGAGAGGAAATTTTGGGAACTGGCATCTTTAATGTGGAGCCACGTTGAAGGATAAACAGGTCTGTGTCATGGGGGTCCTTGCTAAGTGACTGAGGTACATTCCAAATGGAAGGCTCTGGAGTTAAGGAGATTGGGAGTATATAATTTTTAAATTTATACACTCTGTACAAATTTGAATTATTTTTTCAACAAGCAAATATTACTGTCTGATTTCCTTTTAAACAAACAATGAAAGGAAAACAAATATAGCTATGGCATTTCAAAGAACAAACAGAGGGAGGAATTTCAGGTTCACGTCTAAGTGAGTCAATAATTCTTTGCCGAACTCACTATATGTTCTGCTGGACTGGGTTAAAGTAGATGGATGTTTGGTGGGTAACTGAAATCCAAAGCAAAGGAAAGGAACATGTGAGGCCAGAGTATGAGAAGCATTATGGATATGAATGGTTGGTATTCCCCATGGTGATGATGGGGAGAAGAGAGGACAAGCCATTCTTCCGATGAAGTCACTGCGTAGAATGGGTGACCACAGGGATGCTGGTAGAGGACCCTGAGGAGGATGTAGAAAGAGTAGAGTGACAAAGTGACTTGTAGTGAACTCTGCAAAGGCAGAGCTAACTGAGTCCTGTGGACACAGCTGTGGTCTGAGCATGGAAGTGGAGAGCAAGGATACCGAATGCTGCTCCTCCTTGGGAGTAGAAGGAAGTGGAGCATGTGGCTTCCTTGACAGGACTACAAGGGGTTCTGTATTGGTGAGAGCTGGGGAGCGGGTTAAGAAAGGCTCAGCTAATAGAAGTGGAAAACATAAAAGTCAAGGTTGCAGGAAAGTTTGCTCATGAAAAGACAAAGCTGAGGTCTAACAACAATCATATTCCCTCTGCAACTAGCATTTGTGATACGCAAATATAACCCAAATAAAGAAGTAACTATGCATTGTCAGCGGTCCCAAAAGGCCTTGAAGGCCTTGAGGGTGGAAGCAGTTCTCAGGGGGAAGAGAGGATGCCTCTTGTTTTTATGCAGGAGGAAAGATACATACTCTTGGCCCTGTTTTTGTGTGTAGCTGAAGAGGAAACTAGGCATAAGGAAACTGCTGCTTCTTTAAATCTCATCACAAATGGTTCACTACTTTGGTCTTTATTTATTTATTTATTTTTACTGATAGGGACTCATGGTAGCCTTGGTGTTTATTTTTAGGACCAGAGTGAAAACGGATGAGAATCCTAGGACTTTTCTGAGACTAACCAAGTAGAGGATGCTTTGCAGTTTTTTAAGTAAAGTGACAAAACCTTAGATTCCTTTAAATTCTGCTCTCCATAATTAGGAAGTGGCTTAAAGGAAAAAAAAAAAAAAACCCAAAACAAAACATCCCAAGTGTTAGGGTGTGTGTTTTAATAAGTTTGGGTTTTGAGAGATTTCTCCAGACAAAGAATAGGATAGAGGAAGTTTATTTACTTTTTCCTGGGTGGAAAGAGGGCCAACACAGAAGTGAAGGAGGGAGAGAATGTTGGCAGAGAGAACCAGGTATTCAGGCTTTTTACTTAGGGATGTAAAGGTGTATGGCTGTGGCTGAATTAACAGGGCACTGGGAACTCTCTTCTTAGTGGCAGGCTGATAACAGAAGCAACAGCGGGGTGTCAACGAGCTCCCCCCCTGGCTTCCCCCCCTTTCCTTGGAGACCTTATCGCTGGAGATGTGACTCTGCCCTGGAGATAAGTTCGGGCCCTGCTGTTTACTCAGGAACTCCAAGACTCTAAAAAACAAATTATCAAAATCAGTTTTATAAGAAAAAGATTTATATTTCCTTTCCATCTGTTCACTTCTTTTCAGATGTTGTAAAAAAACAAAATCCCACAGGGTGTCTGTCAGCTAGTGGGGGGGAGAGGAGTAGGGGAGAGTGAGTTCAGGCGTGCTCATGATTGACTTTAGCTCTTACTATGGGTTAAATAAATTTTCTGTTATATCTCTAAGCCATATAGATAACATAAGCTCATTTTAAAAAGGAGGACTAAAGAGTCTAATTCACAGTGCCAGGTACATTGCAAATGCCATGTAGATGTTTGCTATTAATATTATATTTATAACTGATATTTCTTGAATTCTGAATTGTGGAACATTACATATATTATCTCATTTAATCGTCACAACAACCCCAACGGCTATGTCTTACTGTCGTGCCCGTTTCACTTATGAGGAAACCAAAGCACGAGTGGCAAGGTAAAGCCAGCCAAGTCGCATGGCTGATGAGCTGAGAGGCTGAGATCCAAACTCAAGTTTGTCTCACTCCAGTAGCAGGGTACTTACCGTTCTACCTAACACTACCTTTCTCCCAGAGGAAGTAAACACCAGGCGAGGTTAGATGGCGATAGGAGAACTTGGCTTTGCACTAAGGAAGAACTTCCTGGGTGCCTGAAAGACACTGCAGATCAAAGATAGATACATATCCCTGGAGTGTGTGTTGAAGAAGGCAGAACAACAGCTAGAAATCTGTTCCAGCTGACGTCATCTGTGTACTTTGTTTCATGATGTACAGCTGAGAAGCCCCAGCTTCCACTTTTTGACTCCCAGACTCAGCTGACTTGAAACCCCTTGGGGGACCGAGCGGTGGCACAGCCAAAGCTTTCTTGGAAGTTCCTGTCCAGGCAGCCCTGACATTCATCCTAATCAAGTGAGGTAAGACGAGCGTCCCAAACAGCTGCTGAGTTTGAGAGCTTAATTTAGATCCTCTTAAAAAGTCACCCTCTGCTCTCAGTTTGCATGAATGACGGTTGCCAACTGGATAAGCCTGTGGCTGGAAGATTCCCCTGGAGCCCATGGAACCCAACCTGCTGATTAGAGCCGCCTTTGCAGGCTGAATTTGTAATTGCAGTGAGAAGACAACAGCACAAAATCCTCCAGTGGGACTGTCCTTTAGGAGATGGATTGACAACTCACCCGACATAGGCACCAACTGGCTGCTGGTCTTTGCCCAGCTCTGGGTTTGCACCTGCTATTCTGGCCCCAGCTATGGTGTCATTTTGACCTTGATCCTGGCACTGCTATTCTTGTCAGTCAATAGAGTGAGACAGCTCTTTCCAGTGTCCAGGAAGTGGAAGTACAAAGGTGGGCAAACAACTATGCTTGGGAGGTGGAGAATAGTACCCCCAAATTTTTATTTTCACATAGGCCAGAGCACAAAGAAAAGGAAAATAAACTGTAAAAGAGTCTTAAGTCAGACATAATATAAAAGCATTTGACTATGGTTATTAAAAATATTTCAGCTAAACATGTACAACCATATCTTAGAGTGGTTTTAAATAGCTTTGTTTTCCTATTTTTTATACTTTAACACATTTTTTACAGAATTTCTAGAAAGAGAACACATCTCAATGAAATCAGAGAAAAAATCCAAATAAGAAAAGATGACTACTAATGTGCAGTGCAGTTCAGTTCCGGCTGGTCAGGCCATTTGCACCCTATGAAGGTAATTTGTGAAGGTACTGCTCACCTGGGTCGGAATTCTCCTGGGAGCAGGTGGATCAGAGAGAGCAGCAGTGAGAAGAGCAAGGCAGGTGGAGAGGCAGGGCAGGCTGTGGGTGGCACTCTGTGGTATCCCACGTGCTTCTCCGTTCACGCCGGAGATAGGTGCAATGAGCACCAACTTCTGGGGGAAAGTCTGTTTCTGGGAAGAATTGTCCATTGGAAATGAGAATTTCCTCCCCTACCCCCCGTGGTATAGGCTTGAAGAAACAGAATAACTCTAAGTAAAAATGTTAATGATGGTAATAACATTTACTGAATGCTAACTATTATAAATATTGGGCAAAGAATATTATTTTATTTAATCTTTATACTAACTTTTTGAGGTAAATATCATCATGATTATGTCCATTTTACAGATGGGGAAACTGGGGGTTAAGGAGCTTAAATCATTTGCTCAAGGTCCCATAATTGCTAAGGGTCAAAGCTCGGTCTGATCTGGCTGGGACTCCAAAGTTGGTGCTTCCAATGATGGCATTACTTTTCTCCTCTCAGAGTTAAAATGGGTTTGGTTCTCCCATCTGATGGTTGAATTCTTTCTAAAACATTTCCTACAAATAGTCCCGATTGTGGTTAACTTCCTGGATACCAAGGTGGCCCGTGCATTCTCTGGCCACTTTAAAAGAGTTAATGGAAAGTGATGCCAAACATCTTTGTGGGTAAGAGTTTTAATTTAATATTTTGTGGTCCAGTTAACTTGGATTCATCATATGCTTTTACTCCTGGATAGTAAATCAAATATATTTATTCAGTACCTAGTCTGTAAATGGCATTGTGTCATTGTTGCGGCTAGTGTTAAAGAAATGTGAGGTACATCCTTTGTTTTCAAGGATCTTATAATGTACCTGGGCAAACTCATAACCTGAACTATATTGAAGCACACAACTGTTAAAATTTTTCAATGGTTCTCTATTGTAATTAGAATAATATGTCTAATAAAGCCTCCTTTGTTCCCTATTCCTTCCCCTTAGCATTCACCTCTACACATTGAAGGTGGTTTTCTGTGTGTGTCTATAACTTTCTGCTCCTGGGCTTGTTTTTCTGGCCATGAGTGTGCTGATCCTGCACAAGTCAAGTCAGAAGTACCAGAGAATTAATGCCCCACAGAGCAAGGGATTTGGTTAATAAAGAGCCAAGGCCATCCATGTTGTCACAAATGACAGGAATTCATTCCTCTTTATGCCTGAATAATATCCCATTGTGTACATATACCAACCACATTTCCTTTACCTAGTAATCCACTGTTGGACACTTGGGTTGATTCTATATTTTAGCTATTGTGAATAGTGCTGCAATAAACATGGGGGTGCAGATGTCTCTTTGACATCCTGATTTCCTTTCCTTTCAAAAAATACCTAGTAGTGGAATTGCTAGCTCATACGATAGTTCTATTTTTAATTTTTTGAGGAACCACAGTAGGGTGAAGTTGGTTAACAGTAGGGAATTGTATGTTATTAATACAAAGTAGCTAGAAGAGAGGCTTTCTTGTTAATTTTAATTTTTTCTATGTATTTTTAGTTGGCCAATTAATTTCTTTCTATTTTTAGTAGAGACGGGGTCTCGCTCTTGCTCGGGCTGGTTTCAAACTCCTGACCTTGAGTGATCCGCCCACCTCGGCCTCCCAGAGTGCTGGGATTACAGGGGTGAGCCACCACACCCAGCCAAAGAGAGGCTTCTGAATGTTCTCACAAAAAGGAATTGACAAATGCATATGGTGATGGATTATGCTAAATATCCCGATTTGATCAGTATGCAACATATATGTAAAGAAACATCAAATTTTACCCCTTAAATGTGTATAACTATAATATTTCAACTTAGAAAACAATGAAATCATAACTTTAAATTTTTTTTTTAATTTCAGAATTTTATGGGGGCACAAACATTTTGGTTACATGAATTGCTTTTGTAAGTTTGAGTCAAAATTATAAGTGTGCCCATCACCCATATATTGTGCATTGTACCCATTAGGTGTGTATTTACCCATCCCCTTCTCCCCACTACCACCTGCTTGATTTCCATTGAGTTTTACTATCATATGTGCACATGAGTGTTGACCTATAAGTTTTAGTTAAGTAGTGTGTACATACGGTTTTTGTTCTTCCACTCTTGTGATACTTTGCTTAAAAGGATGGTCTCCAGTTTCATCCAGGTTGTTACAAAACATATAAATTCACCATTTTTTTTAAATGGCTGAGTAATACTCCATGGTATTCCTATATCACATTTTGTTGATCCACTCATGTATTGATGGGCACTTGGGTTGTTACCTCATTTTTGTGATTGTGAATTGTGCTGCTATAAACACTCAAGTGCAAGTGTCTTTTTAATTAAATATATGAAAAAAAAAAAACAACAACACCAGCTTCCTGGCCTCCTGAGAGCATGTTCTACATACACTATGTCCTGGAGTTTCCCAAGGAGATTGAGGCACAGGTGCCCCCAGTAGTAACCTGTTTACAAGCCCTTTATTGGCTTCATTTTATCCCCTCTCTCATTTCCCCACTTTCTTACCTCCTAAATAAACTATAGATGCTCAAACTTATCTCAGGATTTGCTTCTGGAAGAGTCCAACCAATGTCAAAGGTCCCGTGTGGTATGGTCCATGCCTACTTTGCCAAGCTCAATTTACACATTTTGCTCATTACACTCCACCCATGCTGGCTCTTCATGTGTTTTTAATCCCCACTGCCAGGGTGTTCATACCTGCTGTTCTTTCTCTATGAGATGCTTTTGTTTAAATCCTTTACATGATTGGCTATTTCAATCTTTTATGTTAAATGCACTTAAATGCACTCAAAGGAGAATGTGTTTCACCACTCCAGTGAAACTCGATCTTCCACCTTGCACCTGGTCTTTGCATTCACAGCATTATCACCATTTGTTACTGTATAGCTCTTTGTAGGTTTACTGATGTGTGGTCTGCTTCCTATATGACTGTAAGCTCCTCGAGGGCAGGAACATGTCTGTTTTCCTCACTATCTTATATCCAGGGTTTAGTACAGTGTTTGAAAAATAGTTTTCACTCACTACGTATTTGTTGAATGAATGAAAAAGATCCGGATATAAAATAATCTGTGAACAATTAAGTAGGATTCTGAGTGGTATTGAGTAGAGTGAAACTGGAAAAAATGAGAGAGGTTAGGAAGGGCTTAGTATGGAACTGCACTCATACTCTAGGAGTAAGCAGGATTTATAGCTGAAACAAAGTATTTGTTGAGCAAACATTTGTTGTTATGTATTTCTTGTTATGTGCCTGGCATCATGCTAGGCATTTTAATAATGTGCATTACATGATGTAATCTTTACAGGCTTGCAACATTGCAAAAATTATTCCAATTTTTAAAATGGAAGATCTGAAGACCAGAGAGATGAGGTAACTTGCCCATTGCCACAAAACCAGTAAGTGATAAAGCCATTCTTCAAACTCAGGTCTTTTTGTTACCAAAGCACATTTTCTTTTCAGTGCTACCTCAGAATGAGTGCGTGGGTCATACAAATTGACAGATGATGAAGTATGGATGAAGTAGAGCAAACTATCATCACTCTTGAGGGGAAAAAAACGTGCATCTGACCCAGCAAGCATAATCAGTTGCATAATTTCTGTTACATCATGCATGATGAACTGAAAGCACCCTGGGAACTGCAAGTTGCTTAAAAGCCTAAAGACTATGTTTCCACATCTATGAACATGGCAGTTATGACATTTGCCTTGTTCACTTCATTGAATTTGCTGGAAACTCAAATGTGAAAAGGTATTTGAAAGTGGTTTGTAAATTTCTAAATTCCTTATAGAGGCAATTGTTACTACTATCTCTCTCTCTCTAGATATCACCTAAGATCACTGTGCATGCATATATTATTAGGAAATAGCAATAAAGAAGTTTCATGCCTTGAGTAAAATTATAGAATGAAGGGTGGAAGGGACGATGGCATATTCTTCTCTGGGTTTGCACTCAATGTCACTTGAGTCTAATTGCACACTCCCAGAGGGTTGTATTAGATTGATAGTGTTGTCAACTCGGCCAAACTGGGTACTGTATTTCCTAATCCCTACCCTGTGTGGTTCCAGTTTAGAATTGGCTGAAAGAAGAACCTGCATGAGATTTGGGAGGTTAAAGTGAAGCAGCAGCCATCACTCTCAGAAGCTCTGCACAGTTAAGAAATGTCCGACAGACAGAGGTGGGTGCCTAGGGGTCCTCGAGGGTCCTTGCCCTCCTCTGCTCTGCATCCAGCTTGTCCTCCAGACGCTGGCCCTGATGACCAAGGGCAGCCCCAGCTTGGCTGTGCACCCACGGAGGCAGTGGCTAACATAAAAGCAAAAGCTGCCCACAGACCTCTCCTTTTTGTGGTCCTGTGTTAGCGGCTGGACATGATTGTTTCTCCGAACTCCCTGTAAGCCTTAACTTGTCCACCTGTGTCAGCGCTTTTGGCAGACTTGTTGAGTGACTCATTTTTTCTGATTCTCCAACTCCACCTTCCCAGACCATCACTTCCTTAGTGCCTTCTACTTTTGCATCTCATCTCTGCAATAAAGTTTAATGTCTAACGAAGGTCTGATTCCTGTAATAGCTCTCTTACGTCCAAAATACTGGCAGTCGCTCTCTTTCTCTGCCTCTTACTTTATTGGTACTGAATGTGGCTCTAGAGAAGCAGAACTTGAAGGATGAGTGTCTGAATTGCTTCTCTGGTCTGGCTAAGTTTAAAGCCACCAGTGACTGTTGCCATGGGTAAATAGGATCCCAGTAGCCAAGGATAAATAATGGCAAAACAGTTATTTAGTTATGTATGACCTGTAGTTACACAGAGTGAAGGGTTTATAGGAAGCAAAGCTCTGGATGATCAAGAAAATGTTGCAGTAGAACATTTAAATATAAACGAAGGCTTCTGGTGTTGATTGGCTTCTTCCAAGTTCACCGGAGGGCTTAGAAAAGGAATATACTGAGATTAGGACTTAAACTCCCAGCTCAAGGTCCAGATAGAGAACAAGAGTTTCTGTGACATCTCTAACATAAGTCTTTATCTATTATAACCTCAGCTTAAAATTTTTGAAAATCAGATCCAAAATTTAATCCTTGTAGTGGCTGATTTACAACACAAAATAAATTCACAGCCTTGTGGAGTCTCCCACGGTGAAATTAGGACATTGAAGGGGAAGGCCATCAATGGGAACACTGAAAATTAGTTTGGGGACATATGAGAAGATTTCGATGAAGCTGAGAATCTTAAACCCAAAAATTCTGCTAAGCATCCTTTGCCTGTAGAAATAGTCTTTCCTCCCATGTCTGAAAAATTTAATTTACCTTGCCTGAAGAATTTTTAAGGACCTCTCCAGAAGTAACTATCCTGTATGGAAGCACTGATCATCTGCAGGACTCACCTTACCCACCTTTCATTGCTAGATCTCTAAACAGACACCAGTTCGGGCAGGCCCCAGGGGTCAGGTACCACTGTGATCCATGAGAAGGTATTAATATCATACATATCAAAAAGATTGCAAGATTTTGAAAATATTTTAAAAACAGTTTTGTAATTGATTTTATTTTACCTTATTACTTTTTTCAGTTTTTGAGGTGTGTGTGTGTTTGAGACAGGATCTCACTCTGTCACCCTGATAAGAGTGCAATGGCATCATCATAGCTCGCTGCAACCTCAAATCACTGGGCTGAAGTGATCTTCCTGCCTCAACTTCTCAATTAACTGGGGCCACAGGCACATGCCACCATACCAGGCTGATTTTCCTATTTTTGTAGAGACATGATCTTGCTTAGGCTGGTCTCGAACTCCTGGCCTCAAGCAATCCTCCCCCCTCAGTCTCTGAAAACGCTAGGTTTATAGGCATAAGCTACCACACCTAGCCTCTTATTTTTTATTTTTAACTTAAAAATATTTAGTTGACACATAAAGATTAAATATATTCAAGGTGTGCAATGCCGCGAGGTGCTATATGCATATATATTACAATGATTATCACTATCAAATTAATGAACATATCCATCACAACCCATGCTGTACATTAGATTCCCAGAACTTGTTCATCTTATAACTGCAAGTTTATACCTGTTGAACAACATGTCCCCATTTCCCCCACCTACCAACCCTTGGCAACCACTGCTCTACTCTCTTTTTCTATGAGTTCATAATATTTTGACAATTTTCATTTTTTAAAAAATCTGAGGAATATATATGGGAATTGTCAGATCAGGGTAAAATTATTGATATGGGTTGAGGTCATACTGACAAGAGATTCTGTATTCAGTGTTTTAGCTTGAGTGGCCGGGAGTGGCTCTAACAGTTTGTTTTGATGGTTGTATCTGTGCAGAAGACAGATGGGTCTTGAAAAATGAAAATGTAATGGTGACATCAATCGCAGCAGCTGTTTCAGACATGGTTTCTTTATTGGAGCACATCAACATATCACCTGGGACCATGTGCAGCTATTGATTTGGCAAATGCTCTTTCCCCCTCTATATCTGCTAGTGAAAACCACCAGAAGCATATTATCATTTCGACAAACATTCTATGCAGCACTCAGTTACTATTATGTTATTCCATGTTTTTAACACTTACATTTTATTTTATGAAGAATAAGGAAGAGTACAAGGAGGAGGAGAAAAAGAAGAGCTCCGAGCCAAGGTCATAGGGAGGGAAGCAAGGTAATTTTTTTTTTTAAAAATCTATTAATGTGATTTTCTTTTTCACTCTTCCTTGTATGTTATATTCTTCCTGTACATCTAGAGCCTTAATAAAATTTAAAACATTATGGATTTGTAGAGAAAGAACTCAATACCTGCTTTATGAAAGGTTCCAACTTCTTTTTTTTTTTTTTTTTAAGAGACAAGATCTCACTTTGGCGCCCAGGCTGGAGTGCATGGCATGATCATAGCTCACTGCAGCCTTGAACTCCTGGGCTCAAGCGATCCTCCCACCTCAGCCTCCTGAGTTGCTGGGATTACAGATGTGCACCACCATACCTGGCCAGGTTCCTACCTTTCAAGGGAAGAAACTTATCTAGAACTAGGGGTGGGGGAAAAAGAAGAAGGGAGGAAGAGAGAAAGAGGAAGGAAGGAAGGAAGGAAGGAAGGAAGGAAGGAAGGAAGGAAGGAAAGGAAAGGAAAGGAAAGGAAAGGAAAGGAAAGGAAAGGAAAGGAAAGGAAAGGAAAGGAAAGGAAAGGAAAGGAAAGGAAAGGAAAGGAAAGGAAAGGAAAGGAAAGGAAAGGAAAGGAAAGGAAAGAAAAGGAAAGGAAAGGAAAGGAAAGGAAAGGAAAGGAAAAAAGGAAGGGCATTATGGTCTGATGTAAGTGTCCTGGTACCCTTTTAATTACAGCTATACCGCATTGGAGAGGGAACAGCAGATATTAAGGATGGTAGAAACACCCAGAAAAGGGTAGAAAAATTCAAGCCAGGAGAGCTCCTCATATAATAAAACTATAGGAAGTAGTGTTCAGAAGTAAGTGGAGAGGCTGAGGCCACAAATAAAATGTGTTATTTGTTGCAAGTACTGGGAATTGGAACTAGGTGACAACATGACTTGGTTTTAAAAGATAGCATCTAAATCCCTATCTTGTCTCTATCATTAACATGATTTGTAACCTCGGACAAGTGACTGTTACTTTCCTGGAAAGTACTTTTCTTATCAGTACCATCACCATGCTAGATTATTTCTTGGCCCTCCCAGCTCTAACATTCATTCATTTATTCAGTAACTCATTCACCAAAGATCTGTCGAGCACTTGCAGCACGCCAGGCACTATGCTTGGCACTAGGGATAAAATAATGTATAAGAAGGAATCTCTACTGTCAAGGAGATATAGTCTAATGAAGGTGATATACATTTTTTTTTTATTTTATTTTTTATTTTTTTTGCTGGTAAAAACTCAGGTGAAGATATACATTTTTTAAATGTACAGTATAACAGAGATGCTAAAAGTTATAAGCATGGTACAAGTTAGAGAACAGATTTGTGATCTACACCTAGTCTCAGATGTAACTCTGAGTTACATTATCTCTTTTGTACTCAGAGATATCTATTACTCAGGAATAATTGGAAGACAAAGTATTCAGATCTGACAATAAATCTTTTTCTGGGCGAGGTGGCGTGTACCTGTAGTCTCAGCTACTCAGGAGGCTGAACCAAGAGGATCGCTTGAGCCCAGGAGTTCAAATCCAGCCTGAGCAACATAGTGAGACCCAGTCTCTAAAAATAAATAAATAAATAAATAAATAAAAATATTGTTATAGTTTTTGGAGAAAGATAAATTATATCATTAGTGAGCTGGTAATAATAATGGTATAAAAAGCCTTCATCTGTAGGATTGACCAATTGCTGTGGTATAAAATACTCCCACCAGGGCTAAATTCAAGCAGCCAATGTGACATCCCCACACATGGAATTGGGAAGAAATGCACACATGGGTCCCATGAGCTGATAGGAGGCAGCCCCCGAACAGCACTGCTTCTACGAGTCCTCCTCCTAATTGCAACCCAGGCTTCTCAGCCATCTCCCAAGGAGGGGCCAAGGAAGATCAGATCAGACTTCAGGCAGCCAAAGACATTTTCTTTTGTGTTCTTGGACATTGATCTGTTTGGGGAACACTTCACATATGTGTCAGGACATGGGAAATCTTGAAGAAGAGGGGATGGAGCACCAGAACCCCCTTCTTTCTCGTCTGGGAGTGGCTGGTCTGTTTGAGTCGCTGCTTGCAGTCACAACATTATAGAGAGAGACACAGCTTCCCCTGAAAGAGTTTCTATGGCAACCTCCCCAGCAGGCAAAGAACCGCACTCTAAGCTTCAGCTAGAAGGTTGGGAGATAAAAATAAATTCTGATGAATCCAGGACCCATGTATGACTGAGACTCAGGAATTACCTGAAATCATGAAACCAGTCAGGGGGAAATTTGCATAGTTCCCTTTCTTTTCTTAAGAGAAATAAAACCTACAAACCAATGCACTGACGCTTTCTCTTTATCATTATGGCTCCCTGAAAAGCACAACTCTTTCTGTGAGGCTGGATCTTGCTGGTAGCTTTTCTCTCTGAATTTCTCATTGCCTGGACATCATATCGCAAAAGAGTCTGTGGGCTCAGAGTTGACATGGTCCAATAGGAAAACAGGGAACACAATTCATGTTTCAGGGTTGATTGTCACAACCCAGAGACCTGAACCGTGTCCCCCTGTCTATATCAGTCAGTGAAACCTCTGTTATTCTTAAGTTTCTTACCTTAAAAAAAAAAAAAAACACCTTCCCTGACTATCTTACAAGTGAACGGTGAGGCTCAAAGGAGGTCATAGATTTGGAACGTTTTGAAAAAAAGAGAAAAGCTTCTATGCAAATGTAGGTTGTCATGATGACTATTATTAATAAGCCTTGGGCTTAGGTGAGGGAGGGAGGAAGTGAAGGAAAAAGCAGAGCTCTTGCTCTCTGAGCCAGGCAAGAGCTGCAGTTCTCCGTTAGCAAGGGATTGATTCATTCATTCCCACACAACCCCTGCTCACAGGCTGAATATCCATCCCTGCTGTACCCGCAGTGTAGACTCGCCCTGTGTTCTCATTCCAGAATGATTTCCTTCTTCTCTCCCTCTACCCCCCACAGAGATCTTCTCTTCCTCCCACTTCAACTCCCTAAACCTGATTTGCATCAGCCCGTCTGTCTGCTCCTGCTATTTTCTCTGTGTTTGAATGTCAGTGAACACACAGCCGCTTCTACTTAAAACCTGTAGCCCACTTCTTTGTTTAACTCATATTATTTTTCTCTTTGTAGGTTCCAGGGCTCTGTTCTCTGTAGCTGTTGCCTCCCTTTTGGGCTTTCATTCCACACCCACATCTGTCTTCAGTACAGGGAAGAGGTTCTTACAGTCATTAAAGCAGCCTAAGAGGTCTTTAAAATTTGGCAGAGGTAGAGGTAGGTCATTTTTAAAACTTATTTTTATTTAGTTTCCCTGTTTTTTTGTTTTTTTTTTTTGAACTTTTTATTTTGAAACAATTAATAGGCTCTCAGGGAGCTGCAAAAATAGTACAAATAGTCCTATGCATTCTTCTTCTAGCTTCCAACGGTGATATCTTATCTAGCTATAGTACAATATCAAAAAACAACATTGGTACATTGGTGTTAACTAGACCACAGATCTTATTCAGCTTTCACCATTTTTAAAAACTGCATTAATTTATATGTTTGTGTGTGTACAGTTCTATGCCACTTTTCCATGTATTATATATAGTTACATAATCACCCCTCTAATTAAGATCCAGAGAGCTATCATTCTAAAAGAATACCCTCATGCTACATCTTTGTATGAATGCCAACACTCACCCCACTCCACCAATTGTTAAGCTGTTCTCTATCTCTATATTTTTTTCATTTTTAGGATGTTCTATTAATGGTATCATGCAGTACGTAACATTTTGAGATCGACGTGTTTCAGTAAGTTCATTCCTATTCTTATTGATGGGTAGTAGTCCATTGAAGGGATATACCAGAGTTTGTTCTACCATTCACTCAAATGTTACCAGCATTTTGTTATAAATAAACAAAGCTGCTATGAACATTTGTATACACATTTTGCTTTTTATGAGGCCTGTCACTTCAGAATGTAGACGAGTTTTTGTATGAGCTTAAGTTTTCATTTCTCTGGGATAAATGTCCAAATGCCCAAGAGTAAAATTGTTGGGTCATTTGGTAACTGCCTGTTTAGTTTCATAGGGAATGGGCAAACTGTTTTCCAGAATGGCTATAACATTTTATACTCTCACCAGCAATTTGAGTGATTGTTTCTCTACATCCTTGCCAGCTTTTGGTGTTGTCACTGTTTCTTATTTTAGTTTTCTAAAAGGTGTGCAGCACATCTCATTGTGGTTTTAATTTGCTAAAGCTAATGATATTGAACAACTTTTCATATGTTTATTTGCCATTTACATCTTTTTGTTGAAGTATCTGGTCATGTCTTCTACACATTTCATTATTGTTCTATTTTTTTTATGTTGATTTTTTAGGGTTCTTTATATAACCTAGATACAAGGCCTTTGTCAGATACATGGTTTACACATATTTTCTCCCAGTCTGTAGCCTGTCTTTTCATCCTTCTAACAAGGTCTCTCACAGGCCAACAGGTCTTAATTCTGACTAGGTCCAATTTATCAGTTTTTCTTTTATGTATTATGCTTTTGTTGTCATATCTAGCAAATCTTTGCCTGGATCACAGATTTTCTTCTATAAGTTTAATAATTTCACATTTAAATCTATGAGGCATTTTGAATTAATTTTTGTATATGGTATGGGGTTCATTATTTTTGTCTGCAGATGTCCAATGATTTCATTACCCTTTGTTGAAAAGACTATCCTTCCTGCATCAAATTATTTTCGCCCCTGTCAAAAATCAATTGAGCAATGCCGGGCGTGGTGGCTCACGCCTGTAATCCTAGCACTCTGGGAGGCCGAGGCGGGCGGATTGCTCAAGGTCAGGAGTTCGAAACCAGCCTGAGCAAGAGCGAGACCCCGTCTCTACTATAAATAGAAAGAAATTAATTGGCCAACTAATATATATATATATATATATATATATATATATATATATATATATATAAATTAGCCGGGCATGGTGGCGCATGCCTGTAGTCCCAGCTACTTGGGAGGCTGAGGCAGAAGGATTGCTTGAGCCAGGAGATTGAGGTTGCTGTGAGCTAGGCTGACGACATGGCACTCACTCTAGCCTGGGCAACAAAGCGAGACTCTGTCTCAAAAAAAAAAAAAAAAAAAATCAATTGAGCATATATTTGTTGATCTATTTCCAGATACTATATTCTGTTCCATTGATCTATGTGTCTATTCTTCCCTCAACACCACATTATCTTGATTACTGTATCTACATAATAAGTCTTAGCATCAGGTAGACTGATTCTTCCTACTTTATTTTTCTTTTATTAAAATTGTTTAAGCTATTTTATTTCCTTGCCTTTCCATATAAATTTTATAATAATGTTGTTAACATCCTTACTATACTCTATATAGTATAGCAATATATAGTATATATACTATATATTCCAATCTTTGTGTTCTTTGTGTGTGTGTGTTTTTTGCTTTTTGTTTTTTTTTTTTTTACAGGGTCTTGCTTTGTTACTGAGGCTAGAGTGCAGTGGTACAATCACAGCTCACTGCATTCTTGAATTCTGGGGCTCAAGTGATCCTCCTAGCTCAGGCTCCCATGTAGCTGGGACTACAGGTATGCATCACCAGGCCCAGATAATTTAAAACTTTCTTTGTAGGGATGGGGTCTCATTGTGCTGCCCAGGCTGGTCTTGAACTCCTGGCCTCAGGTGAACCTCCAATCTCAGCTTCCCAAAGTGCTGGGATTATAGGTGTGAGCAATTGCATCTGGCCAACTCTGAATATTATATGTCTCTCCGTTTATTTGGATATTCTTTTATTTCTTTCATCAGCATTTGTGTTTTTGAGCATATAGACCTATATATGTTTTGTTAGATTTATACCTGAGTATTTCCTTTTGAAGGAGCAATTGTAAATAGTATTGCATTTGTGGTTTTTGTTTTTCAAAATTCATTTTCAAAATTCAAATTTTGTTTTTCAAATATTCATTGCTAGTATCTAGAATACGACTGATTTTTGTATGTCAATATTGTATCCTATGAACTGGCTGAACATACAGTTCTGTGAAGTTTTGTTGATTCCTTGGGATTTTCTACATAGTTAATCTTCTTCTGCAGAGTCAGACAGTTTTATTTCTTCCTTTCCAATAGGTATGGCTTTTCTTATTGCTCTGATGAGAACTTCCACTACTCAATTAAATAAGAGCAGTGAGAATGGACATCCTTGCTTAGTTCCTAACCTTAGGAGGAAAGCATTCATTAGCTATGGATTTTTATAGATGCTTTTTATTAAGTTTGAGAAGTTCCCCTCTATTCCTAATTTGCTGAGAATTTTTATCCTAAATAGATGTTGAATTTTGTCAAGTGCCTATGCTGTATAAATTGACTGATTTTCAAATATTGATGTCACTCTGTTCTTCTAGGAGCAAAAAAAGGAAAAAAAAATCAGCCCTGCTGGTTTATTCCAGCCCTTATCCCACTTGGTCGTGGTTTGTATTCTTTTTATACATTGCTGAATTTGATAGGCTAGTATTTTATTTTTTAGTATTTTTGAATCTAAGTTCATGGCAAATATTAGTTTCTAGGCTTATTTATGTAATTATTTATTCAATTATTACAGTATTTGTCTGGTTTGAGGATTTGGGGAATACTGGCCTCGTAAAATGGGTTGGGAAGTGCTTTCTCCTCTTCTAGTTTCTGGAAGAAGATTGTGTAGAATTGACGATGTTAATTCTTTTCTAAATGTTTGGTAGAATTCTCCAGTGAAAATATCTTGGCCTGAAGAGTTCTCTTTAGGAAGCTTTCGAATTATGGATTCAATTTTTTTCATAGTTGTAGGACAATTCAGATTACCTATTTATATTGGGTGAAGGCTTTTAACATTTATGAAGTCCAGAATCTGAGTTGACCAGAAAGCAGGACTTGAGGCAAAAGTTTATGGGTTATTACTTGGTCGGGTGTGTAATCCCAGGGGACGGGACCAAGAGGAAAGGACGTGGGACAGGGGAGGAGGAAGAACCAGCACCAGGAGACAGTACTAAGTTGACATGAAGCAGGACTAGCTGCTGGATTTCACAGGGTTTCCATCCTAAAAATGGCTGTTTCTCAGGAAAGCTTTTCTGAGGGAGGAAGAGAGAAGAATTTATCTACTGGTGTCCATTTTCTACTGGCCAGAGTATGTCACAGGGGATTAATTTCTCCCACACTTCTGAGTGGCTCATGTGTAAGTGCCCAACTGGTCCAGTGGTGTCTCGATTTAGTGTCAGCCAGGAATCTCCTGGAAAAGGCTAAGTGGTGCCCACGCAGGCACGAGGGAAGATAGTGTCAAACTGCCCACACAACATGGTCGGTTGAGAAGAGTTTGTTGTTTCCATGAGTAGGATGGGAATAAGCATTCCATGGCCTCAGAGATGGTAAAGCTAAGAGGGTATTAAGTGCTGCAGAAGAGGTATCTGAGGTTGTCGAAAAGCAAGAGCAAAAGGTTTAAAAATAAATCAATAGAAATTGACTTATTTTTCAAGAAATCTAAAAAAAAAAATCTTTTTGTATTTGTATTTAGTTCTCACTTGAAATGTGAGTTTGTCCTGACTTTCTCACACAATCCTCCTTCCCTCGCACAATTGACCTTCATCTTTTGTATCTAGGGATGGAGTTTATCAATCTCCCACTTCCCCCCAGAGAAAACCCCTTCCCACCTGAGATACTCCATGTTTTTCTCCATAAAGGAGTTCTGCTCCATAGATATCACACAGGGAAGTATAGATGCTTCTAGACTCATATGGATCTTTTAGAGTCTGAGGTGGCTCTAGACAAGTGTCTCTACTTTGAGTGGTCTTCCTGTCTTACACCGAAGTCAACTTGGACCATTCCCTGAAACTAAGTATTCCCATTTCCACGGTTCTCAGCATAGAAGGCCACCTTATGAATCATTGGATTATTGCTATGTTTCCAGGCACAATAAGCCTCAACGATCCTAAGCTGATGAGTTATTAAGATTTTAAATTAAATTTTTTTTGTCTAAGTAATACATGCACATAATTTTAAAGCAAAATACTACCACAAGCTTTATAATGATAAAAGCTCTCCCATGCCTTATCACTGTGCACTCTCAAATCCCATCCCTTTAAGGCAACCACTTTAATCCCGGCTAGCTGTTTCTTTTGATATTTTCCTCCATTATTTCAGAACAACGTGATCATACTGCTATCTCTTTATTTTACTTATTTTAGTTTTAAACATATTTATCCATTTTCTATTTCAGAAGATGAGGGTTTAGCACATTCGCACTCTGACTTTGCCTTCTCTATTCTACCACTGTGGTTCCAGAGGTGATGTTCCAGAATGTACACAAAAGTTATAGGCCGCCTGTCCGCCAGTGCATATAGAATGAAAATTGCTTTTGGGGGCTGTTTAAATCAGTAAATAGCCTAAGATGGTAGTAAATGCTCAAAATCTGGAGGCAGACTTCCTAGGTTCAAATCCTGCTTCTGCCACTTTTAGATTATTTAATGTCTTTGTAACTTTTCTGGGGATAATAATAATAGCTACCTCATAACATTTTAATGAAGGTTAATTGAGTAAATATAGGTAAAGTACTTAGCAGTGCTATAATAAGCCACATGTTTTCTATTATCATTATTTTATAATTATTAATAGGTAAGACCCTCTCGCTGAGCCAAGAGAATGTGATAATTATATTTCCTTTTTGCACCATTTTTATTTCTTCTCAAGTTAATAATTGCCTCATTTTAAAATTTGTTTACTTTTTCATGACTATACCATTAAATCTTCCCACTTTTCAAAATAACTACAAATTCCCTTCCCAATACTGTTTCCATATAGTCAGATAATCAAGTATTATTCCAGTCTCATCCTTTTTTGTTTTCCTCCTGGATATATCACCCTGGAATCTTTTATGGTCCTTTTCTAATTTGGACTGGCTGTTCTCTAAGCCTGTAATACAGCCTCAGTCTTGAGGCTTCACTTTGCAAATCTGCAGTGTTGGAAATTTTATTCCCCAATATGTCTTCTTTCTTGGTTTAATCGAGGGCTTCTGAGTCTCTGCGCTATTGGCATTTTGGGTCAGATAATCCTCTGCTGTGGAGCATCTTCCTGTACATTGTAGTATTTTGCAGCACCCTACTAGATGCCATTAGCTGTCACTCCCCACCTTGTGACAACCAAGTCTCCAGAAATTGCCAAATGTCCCTGGAGGGCAAAATGCCCCCCCCCCAGTTGGGAATTTCCAGTTTAATCCTTCATTTTAGTGAATTACATCTGACAAGAGCTTCCTGAGAAAGGTTGTATAGAATGTAAACTTTTTGAGACCTTGTATGTCTGAAATCTTCTTTATTCTAACCTTCTGTTCAATTGCTGATTTTACTGGGCATAAAACTGTAGATGGAAGTAATGCCACCCATCTGCTGGCCCAGCTTTTCGAGCTATTGCTCCACTGTCTTCTGGCTTTCAGTGTTGTTATGAAGTCTGATGCCATGTGGATTCATTTTTTTTTCTTTATTTTGGCAATTATGTTCATTATTAATTGATGCATAACGTGCTATCTATAACTTAGGGGTTTTAAACAGCAATTCTTTATTTTTTTTTTCATGATTTTGTGGGTTGATTGGGGCTCATTTGTCTCACCTGAGGCCTCTCACGTGGCCTCCCTCTCAGTCAGAGGGCGGATGGGACTGCAGTCCCCAGCGTGGTTCACTCACAGGTCTGGTGTCTTGGCCTGCGGCTGGAAGACTGGGCCCAGCCAGGTCACTGGGGGGGCTGAGCCTTTCTTTTTCTCCATGGAGGCCCAGGGTCTCTCTCTCTCTCTCTTTCCCTCTCTCTCTCTCTCTCTCTCTCTTTCCTTATGACCTTTCAATGTGGTCTCTCCAGCTTAAAAAGTTTAAATGACTATCTCATTGCTAGCAATTGCTTGAGACTGGGCTTGAAACCTATGTCTTTTTCTTTTTTAATTGTAGTAAAAAACACATATCATGAAATTTACCATCTTAACTATATTTAAGTGTACAGTTCAGTTGTGTTAAGTATACTCTCAGTGTTGTGCAACAGATCTTCAGAACTTTTTATCTTGGAAAACTGAGACTCTATACACATTAAACAACTTCCAACTTCCCTCTCTCCCCAGCCCCCCAGTAATCACCAGTCTACTTTCTGCTTTTATGAATTTAGCTATGTTAGATAAGTAGACTTTGGAAGATGATTATGTTTAGATGAAATTATGCCAGTGGGATCTCAGGATTTATGTCGTTATAAGAAGAGACAACAGAGAGCTTGAACTCTCTCTCTCTCTCTCTCTTTTTTTTTAAGGTGAATAAAATGAATTTTATTAGAAAATTTTTAAATTTTATAAATTTTTCAAATTGGATTCAAGGATTTAGAACATTTAATTCATTCCATATTCCCAGCATGTGAACTCTCTTTTTTCATGGCAACTCAGGGCTTTCAAAAGAACAAAAGCAGAGCTGTGAGGTATTCCTAGGGCTTAGGCCAAACCCTGACACAGAACTGCTCTATCTAGTTCAATTGGTTAGGGTGAATCATGAGACCAAACCAGACTCCATGTGGGAGGGGACTATACCAGGGCATGGTTACTGGGGACAGTGGCTCATCAGGATCCATCTGGGGGGACTAGCTACCAAATCTACCATGTCTTTGTTTCTCAAGCACTTTTTCCTGTTTTCTGAAGTTTTTTTTTTTTTTTAATAGCCTTCTGTTCTTATTTCATGAATGCAGTATCCTCCCTTTTCTGAGCAAATTAATTATAAATTTAATATTTTTTTGTTTTTCTTTCCTTTGACTTCCATTTCTACCGTTTTGGTTTCTGTCATGGTTGTAAGCTTTCTTCAAGTAGCTGAAGGTCATTAGAGGCCTTTTCAAAGTGAAGCTCTGAAAAGCTGATTGGAATCTCAGAATAATTGGTGGCTTCTCAGATCATTGCCTTCCCTGTATGGGGATGGGGCAGAGAACCAGGCGTTTTATTGTGGGTATTATAAACATCACTTTTGGGATGTCTTTTTATTAGGGTTTTTTAGTTTCTCCAGAGAAAGATCTTCCAATCTTTTGCCTGGGGAGAATTTGTTTGGCAGTCAGCATTCTCAAGACCATGCAGACGAAGAGGGCCAGGTGCACGAAGTGGATTATCTGGACTTCCGTGGAATCCTCCTCACAATACAGTGCCTCTTCCCTGTCCTCCACTATACTGGTGTCCTGTCTGAAGCTCCCAAGAATTGCCAAGTTCCTTCTGCAATAGAGAAGGGGAATCATCTGGCTTCTCCTGTTGGGGGAGAGGACCTGCGGGGCTGTCTACCACACATCAACCTAATCCTCCTGTTTTCAGTCTCACCTTTCTTTCCACCTTTGTACCTGGTGCCTTTAGTTTCTTAGCCTTTTCACATATTCTTGGACACACATCAACTTGACTCTCATTGCTGCTTTCCTCTGCAAACACTTAGGTTTTAGCTTTTCTAACTCTATGAAGTCTGTTTTTATTTCTCTATTTGTATTCCAATTTTCAAAAATTTATTGGTATCTTTCATCTGTTGTTTTCTCCTGTTTTATTTGTTCTATGATCTTATAAGTTTGACTCTCCTTTTGGGGGAAGGTCAAAAGAGAGTGCAGACTAACTCATGTTTAATCCACCATATATAATTCAAAGAGTTTTTCTTTTCCTAAAGCCCCCTAAAAATGATATTTATAAATTTCCTAGGTTCAAGATCAAACAACTTCCTCAAGGGAAAATTCTAACTTCACTCTAACATGCTGTAACTTATGACCTGGTAGTTTTCAACTCTGACTGTATATAAGCATCATCTATGTAGCTCTGAAAGAGGCTGATGCCTGGACCCTACCCCAGATAAAGTTGACCAGACTCTCTGAAGTAGACATGTGCAGCAAATAATAGGTATTGCTGATGTATAGCCAGGGATGAGGATCAACAGGATGATGGTGGTGGTAGGGGGTATCTTAGTCCATTTGTGCTGCTGTAACACAATATCTGAGACTGAGTACTTTATAAAGAACAGACATTTGTTTCTCACAGTTCTGAAGGCTGGGAAGTCTGGCGAGGACTGATCTCTGCTTTCAAGATGGTGCCTTGATGCTGCATGCTATGGGAAGGAGGAATGCTGTGTCCTCACACCCCACATGGCAGAAGGCAGAAGGGCAAGCTAGCCTAATCTTGTGCAAAGCCTCTTTTATAAGGTCCTTAATCTCATTCACTAGAGGAGGAGCCTTTAAGACCTAATTAATCACTTCTTAAAGGCCCACCTCTTAAAACTATCACATTGGCAACACCTACATTTTGGGGAGACACCTACAAGCCATAGCAGGGGGTAATGGTGGCGCTGGAGGTAGTGTCTGAACTCTGAGTGTTTGACTCCAAAGTCTGATGACCCTTGCTACATACACACACATTGTGCACACACACTTTCTCATTGGCTTCCTACGAAAGGTTGTCCTACGAAAGTCTGTTTTTATTTCTCTATTTGTATTCCAATTTTCAAAAATTTATTGGTATCTTTCATCTGTTGTTTTCTCCTGTTTTATTTGATCTATGATCTTATAAGTTTGACTCTCCTTTTGAGGGAAGGTCAGAAGAGAGTGCAGACAAACTCATGTTCAATTCTAAGACTTTTTCTTTTCCTAAAGCCCCCCAAAAATGATATTTATAAATTCCCTAGGTTCAAAGTCAAACAACTTCCTCAAGGGAAAATTCTAACTTCAATCTAACATGCTGTAGCGTATGACCTGGTAGTTTTCAACTCTGGCTGTATACAAGCATCATCTATGTAGCTCTGAAAGAGGTTGATGCCTGGACCCTACCCCAGATAAAGTTGACCTTTAGCTTTCTTTGGGGAATGAAGTATTTGGGGCTATCGCTACCTGTCAGTGATTTGCAATTTCCTATTTTTATCAGAACCACTACAGACCTCAAAAACACTAGGGGGAACACATATCTACAACCCTAATTTCAGTTACCTACCAGATAAGAAATCTCAAATCCATCTCTTCTGCTTTATTTCTGTTAGTCTGTGCTAAAGGGAGACCTCGTGGAGCAGAGATTAGCAACTGAGGTCAAGTTGTGGAAGGAAAGGAAAAATGGGATGATGTCTTAGGCTTTCTGGACTTGAGAAATTTGATCTTCCTCAATCTTTGCGGAGATGTTTTAAACAAGGTAATGCATATGAAGATTCTTTGGAAAGTGTTGTTGGGATTAAGACCCCCTGAGACTTAGGGATGCTATGTCTGAGGCTGGGAGAGGAGAGGAGGTGGAGGAATTGCCTGAGCAGAAGCCTGAAGTAAGTGCAGATGTTAACTGCCTAGTTGGGGGACATATATCGGTGATCTGGAAGTATAGCAAAGCATGCTCCAACCTCAGAGCCTAAGGGGTCTCTTGCATGAAAAGCCATGGGCGGCCTGACATGAAAACTTCTCATGGCTGTAGAGGTAGATTGTAATGTGTCAGCCCGGGAGAAGGGTCTCAAGGCTTCCATAGTGTTTGAACACTGGGCCAAATTCCTTCACCTCCTCTCCTCTCACAGCCTCAGGCATAGCATCCCTAAGTCCCAGTGGTCTTAATCCCATCAAGTGTTTTTATAAACCTAGTCTAAGAAATAAAGTAATAAAATAGTAATTTCACTCTACCCTGGGACCTGATGATGGGATAGCCACAATCATGGTGTGGCTCACTGTTAAGATTTTGACATTCTTTGGCTGTTCAGTCGCAGGGTCACATCAGTTTTTTTTTTATAGTTCCCACTACTTGCATGCTTGTTTTCTCTAATTTTTAGATTTCCTAAACTAAATACATTCTTAGTAGTCTGGACTTGACATAATTTTTCTTTTTTTTTGAGGCAGGGTCTCACTTTGTTGCCCCGGATGGAGTGCAGTGGCGTCAGCCCAGCTCACAGCAACCTCAAACTCCTGGGCTCAAGGGATGCTTCTGCCTCAACCTCCCGAGTAGTTTGGATCACAGGTGCAAACCACCACACCCAGCTAATTTTTCATTCTTTTTTTGTAAAGATAAGGTCTTTCAATGTTGTTCAGGCTTGGACATGATATTTGGATATAAGGCACAAGTGTCATTAGTTTCTTTACAATTGTCGGTGTATTAGATACAATGTTTAGAAAATTAATCATCTTCAGGTCTAGAAATATTTATGATATGCATGTGTTTCCCTTGCACGAGAAACTGGTGGCTCCACTATCACCCATTGTGTAAGTTTGTGTTATGAGTGCATATTAGCAAGTATTTGTTCACTTAAGGAACAGTTACTAAACACTCTGTATATGGAACTCTTCTAGGTGATAGGAATAAAACAGTCAACAAGACACATAAAAATCTCTTCCCTTGCTTAGCTTGCATTCTAATGAGGCGTAGGTGTGTGGTTTGTGTTTGTACCAATGTTCTGGCAGGGTGCTTATTTACCTACCAACCCCAGGATCCTCGACATAACTGGCAGGCTACCAGGGTATCAGTTGAAATGAAGACCCAAGACTTTCTTAGAAAAACAGAAAAAATACTTTTGGTTGGGTTCCTCAGACACCAAGAGGTATGGTCTGAAACAAAGGAGAGAAGCTCCCCTTAACTTCTTTTATTTTATTTTTTTATTTTTTTTTTTAGAGACAAGGTGTCATTCTGTGGCCCAGGTTGGAGTGCAGTGGTGCAATTAAAGCTCATTGCAGCCTCAAACTCCTAGGCTCAAGCGATCCTCCGGCCTCAGCCTCCTGAGTAGCTGGTATTACAGGCATGGGCCACCATGCATGCATGGCTAATTTTTCTTTCAGAGATGGGATCTCACTATGTTGCCCATACTCCCTTAACTTCTTAAGTTATATCTACCAAATAAACTTTTTAAAAGAAACAGCAACATTCAAAAGTCAAATTCAACTTCTAAAAAATATAACCCACTCTTTGAAGTTTGCCTCATGATCGCAAATTGCTCTGTTAGGTAGTCAAAATCATGAGAGTTAACAGCACTGTAAGTGTGCTATCCCTCTGTCTTCAACATCCTGAAATCCACCTAGACACTAGTCACATCCCTCCTCAAAGACCCACAGTGGGTCTGAATGGTCTGAACAGACTGCCAGTTGTGTGACAATTCCCTTCTGGCAACCACCCACAAATGATGGTATGCAGATCCTCTTTCTAAAAGTATTTTTCTAGCCTCCTTTGAAGATGTCCAAAGGAGAACTGAGTCCTGGTCTTTGACTATTCTCTAGCCAAAGGAGAACCAAGGAAAAAGGATCTTGGCTTTCTAGTCTAGGCGGGTAGCAGGAGGCTGATGTTCTGCCCTCATCCTTTCCCCAAAACTCAAGAATCTGGGAGCAAGGCTTCCAGAAGGTGGACAGGCAAGTTATTCCATAGTATGAATGTGTGCTAATTCCTGATGTCTGCTGTCCCCTTTATAAATGAACATCTTTTTCATGATGAAACATCAGTGCAAATAAGCATTTTGTATTGCAAAGCCCACAAATGGATTTTATTGGTTTGCCATTTCCTGAGTAGCAGCTGGGCAATGCATCACACAGCACCAATTTTCTTGACTCTTCTCTCAAAAACAGAAATTATTAATCAGTCCAGGTTACTATTTACAAATCCTAGTCGAATGCTTTTAGGATTAAGCAACTTGTTATCTTCTCTACTGCGTAGATGATATATTGTCAATCTTGAAATTTCATTTAAAACTTACACCATCCTCCAAAACTGGGAATTGATATGGTAGGCAGTTCCTGTGCCCACACTGCATAAGAGGCCAGAATTAAAACATTTCTAAGCAACTAATGCATTTAATATTATTGGAATTGTGGCAGAGTGATTTTTAGCAACAACATCAGCACACCACTTCTGTATCGCACTAAATTGTCCACAACCCTTCCACCTGCCTTATCTTATTTATATTCCACTATAACTCTGAGAGATAGGTATTATTACCCCCTATTTTACAGATGAAGGAACTGAAGCTTACAAAGTTTAAATGACTACCTCATTGCTAGCAATTGCTTGAGATTGGGCTTGAAACCTATGTCTTTTTCTTTTTTAATTGTGGTAAAAAGCACATATCATGAAATTTACCATCTTACCTATATTTAAGTGTACAGTTCAGTTGTGTTAAGTATATTCACAGTGTTGTGCAAAAGATCTTCAGAACTTTTTATCTTGGAAAACTGAGACTCTATACACATTAAACAACTTCCAACTTCCCTCTCTCCCCAGCCCCCCCAGTAATCACCAGTCTACTTTCTGCTTTTATGAATTTAGCTATGTTAGATAAGTAGACTTTGGAAGATGATTATGTTTAGATGAAATTATGCCAGTGGGATCTCAGGATTTGTGGCCTTATAAGAAGGGACAACAGAGAGCTTGAACTCTTTCTCCACCCCCACCCCCCAACATGTATAAGAAGAGGCCATGTGGGTGCACAGTGAGAAGGCAGCCATCTGAAACCCAAGGAGAAAGCTCTTATCAGAAACCCACCATGCTGGCACCTTGATCTTGGACTTCTAGCCTCCAGAATGATGAGAAAATAAATTTCTGTTTTGAAAGCCATGCAGCCTATGATATTTTTTTTTTTTTATGGCAGACTAAGAGAAGTGGCTTGGCCATTGCTTTTTTCTTAAATCTTGTCCAATATCTGCTTCTACCAGCGATGGTGAATGTGGTCTGCTGTTTAGTCCCAAAGCTGCTAAGTTCTAAAGTCTTAGTGAACAAGAAAGGATCAGGATAAAAGGCTAACATTAATAATGCATTATCTTAGATGAATAAACACTGGACCAAGCAAAGAAGTCCCAACGTATAGAGATACAAGTCTTTGGTGTGGGGTTTGGAAATAAAGGTTTCTGAGAATTTTTAAAGGTAAATGTGGATGGATGGTTTCAATATGGTCCTGTCTGGAAATATTAATAGGAAGCCTGATCATTTTGTACATCTCTACCCAATGAATCTCTGGTTTCTCCTTCCCACCTTTTTCCAGAACAGATTCTGTAATTGCTTCCAAAATGTGATGGGGATTTTAGGCGGCTTCGCCATATTATTGAAGAATTTGAGTTTAGCCCTAGCCCATATTCTTGGCAAAAAATTGCTTCTGTGTTTCTTGTGTATGGAGGGAGAAAAGGGCGTTGAGAAGCTGGCTGCTCTCTGATCATCACTGGATGCTTTCCTCATTTAGACAAGCAAAGGAGGGAGGAAATATCTTGTTTCACTGGCTCATATTGATTTCCTGGTCATGCCTGATACCTGCCTGTGGATAGACTTAATGGCTGCAAATAAATGAGGCTCAGCTAGCAGAAGGGAGGCAGAAAAAATTGCCTGAAAATGCATTGTTTTGTGTGGGTCTAAGATGAAAACAAAGTGCAGCCTTTTAGGTTGCAATTTACCATGACCCAATCAGGCTAGGCACTCGGGAGAACTTAAATTATGGTCACTGGACTCCTGATGTGTAGATAAAAGGCTTAGGGTCATGTGCAGTAAGACGCAGAAACAAGATCCTGCTACTGCTATTACATGCAGTGAACTAGACATTGAAGGAATATTCCACAGAGCTGCTTTGCCATGTTTTTGGTAATCTCAATTTGTACCCCTGTGGGCTCCTTTTAATACTAGGATGCAGGGTTTGGTGCAGATGACAATCAGGGACTGTTTAGGTTGTGTCCTGATCATCATTCTCTGTTCTCTCCCTAATGCTAGGCCTTTATTGCCTAATAAAGGTTTGTGCTACTCTACCATTATTCAGTGGGCACTACCTTGCATTTCTTTTTTCTATACTCTGTCTGCCAATGAGACTGCAAGCCCTTTGCATGCTGGGACCGGGTCTTATGCTCTCTGCACCCCTGGGACTTCTCACAGTGCCATATACATGAGCAGGGGTAAGTATGACCTGCTTAAGACAGCAGGAAAGGACAGATAGGGCAGGCACAGATGTGGCACCAGAATCCTCATAGGAATGGGGAAGAGACTTAATGGGCAAATTTAGCTGAAGTTGCAAGGAGAAAGTCCTGTCTGAAATGCAGAACATGGCATATGATCAACAGGACAGAATGTATTATGGGGAGCTACTCAGCACAGCACTTTTCGTCAGGGAGGTCCCACAAGAGTAATGGGTGGGTGTTCCTTGGACAGAAGGAACATAGTGATGGAGAAAGTAGGAGTAAGCCGTATTCACAGACTCAGGCAGACAAAAGGCAGACTCAAGGTGTCTTCTGTGAGGTAGCCACTAATTTGGTGTCAAGCATGGGGTGCCAGTCATTGAGGACTGGAGGATGGATTGACAATAAGAAGGCAGGGTCCTCAATTCGGAAGGCCTAGCAGTAGAGAGTAGCCGTGGGAACAGAGAGTGGTTCTGGAATCAAACTCCCTGGGTCTGCATCCCATTACTAGCTGTGCTGTCCCTGGGTGTCTGCTAAACTTCTAGGTGCTTCAGTTTCTCCATTTGACATGTGGGGATAATAACGGTGCATACCTCCTTAGGTCATGGAAATTAGATGGCATGATCCATGTGAACCAAGAAAGGACAGTGGCTGGCACATGGAAGCATTAAATAAATGTTGGGTGCTATTCTTGTTTTTTTAATTACAATTATGTCTACTATTATAAGGTTGAACCATTTGAAATTGCTGATATTTGACTGTTTTTGACCCATAAAAATGGACAATTTTTTTCATGATAAACTTCACTAGCCAGGTTACCCAGAAAGATAATCAGTTATAAAGGTGAGAGTATTTTCTACCATTTACCCTGGGATGCTATTTCAGTTAATCATTTTAACAGTACAAAGCACTTATGGTTAAATCCATTTGGCAGAGGAGGAGAATAACTCTGATTAACTCAGAGAGTTTATCAGGCCTGGTCCCTGCTCAGCTGAGAACTTCTCTCCAGGTCGGGCACTGGCCACTAGACAGAAGAACCAATGACGAAGAGGACTACGTTAGCTAATACACTAAAATATACTTAATTATGGACAGGAAGAAGGGGGAATACATATCACAGGGAAAATGGAGTCTCATGATAAATTCCTTTTGAGCTCAGAGAGGTCAATCTTCCTAGTAATAAAATAGATAGTATTGTGGATTGACTTTGTTCCAGGCATTTCTGTAAGTGCTTTGCCTGTATCAATGCACAATCTCACAAAAACCCTATAGAAGAGAGAAATTTGTCCCCATTTTAGAGATGAGGAAACTGAGGCACATAGTCCTACAAAGGCCTGAGCTGGGAAATGCATTACCTTGAGTGTGTTTGCTGCCACCCGGGCACAGGAATCCTCAGATCGACCTTGCAGTTTTTCTACATTGCACCTCCAGGAAATTTTTTACTCTGCGACGGGCCAATGGGCCCTTAACTGGGGTGTTCTGCTGGGAAGGAGCGGGGAGCCGGAGCCTGGGCATCACAGGCTGTAAAGGACAGAGGAAGAGAAATCAGAGTCCTCGCAGGCCTTGTGAGGCGGTGGCCGGGCCTGGGCGCAGCTGCTGTGAGAGCTGGTCCTGAACTGAGGCTGGGCAGCTGCAGAGGCAGGAGGGCTCGCCAATCAAGCAGGCTGTTCAAAACCCCGAGGAACCGCTGGGAAGCACAAGGGCGTGAGGATGGAGGCCCGAGGTCTGGGTTCCAGCTCTGGCTTTGCAATTAACTAGCTGCATGACTCCAGGCAAATCAGTTCATGCTTGTAGGCCCAGTTCCTTGTTTTGTAAAATGCAAGTTTTGGTTTTTTTTGTTTTTGTTATTGCGGTGGTAGTTGTTTAGTTGCTGCTGTAGTTTTTAATTTCCAAAGTCTTTTGTAACTAGAATCATTTTGTGATTCTAGTTCTTCCATAGAGCAGGCTGGTCACACTCCAGTGCCAGACATGGCACAGAATGGCGGTTGGGCCATTACCGCTCACCTCCTTACCTGCCTTTCCTTTATAAAGGCTGACTATGCTGGTCCTGAGCTGGCCTAGAACAGTCTCTTCTCATAACAGCCCTAGGAAGTGGACATTATTTTGCTTTTATGGATAAAGATTATCCAAGAATACACAGCTAGCAATATACTTTGGGAATTCTAATTGAGGCTTGCCTCTAAAACTGAGGTTGTTGATAATTATGTTATACTGCTTCTCTATGTGGGTTTCTACTGGCTTCTTGGGATTCTGCTTGGGGATGCTGTGCTGGTAGGAACAGTGTCTGATGCAGCAGGAAGGCACCACGTTCAGGCCTGTGCCCCATGGAGGCCCCAGGGGTGTCGACAGCAGTCACCCGTGACCCCACTCTCTCCCAATTGCTGCTCCAAATGGGGCACCACATGCAGCTTTTTCTGCTAAGAATTTACAGAGAATCTCAATAGATAACAACTTATTTTTTTACTCATAGCATTTGCATGTCATAGCAGTTGCCCTAACACAAACACAATCCATCGTTGCCTTTGTTCTCCTAGCGTGCCTTTTCCAGCTTGTGGCCTTCCTGCCCACGTCCCCTGGGAGGCTGCTCAGAAGGCTGAGGTGGGGGCAGGGCAGTGGCTGCCCCTGACTAACACGCTGCTGGAGCAGGCGGGGTGTTCAGGCTGGGAGGAAGCACAGCTACAATTATCTGAGTTTGTGGTTGGGGGTGTGGAGGGCACCCCTTCTAAGAGCTTTCTTTTTATATCCCAGCCATCCACCCCCTCAAGTCTTTCAATCACTCTTTCATGTATTCATTCAAAAAATACTTAACATGCTCCTATTCTGTGTCAGGCACTGTCCTAGGCACTGGAGATCAAGTGGGGAACAAAAAAGGCACGTTCCCTGCTCTCAGAAATCTAATGTTTTAGTGGGGAAGGTAAAAATTAAGCAAAGAGACAAATAAATACATAATGTAATGCTAGGCAGCGATGAGTGTTTCAAAGAAATAATTATGGTATGGGGCCAGAGAATGACAGGAATGCTATGTTAATTTAAGCAGGTGTCAGGAGGGGTCTCTCTGAAGAAATGACAATTGAACAGGCACCTGGTTGTAGCAAGCTAGGGAAATACCTGGGGAAGAGCAGCCTGGGGACGGGGAGGAGAAAGCGCCAGGTCCTGAGAGAGACTGTGAATGGCACATTTGACGAGCAGTAGGGAGCCAGTGTACCTGGAGCAGGAGGAGCAAAGAAAGGGTGGTAAGAGGGGTGCAGGGGCATCTTGCGCCAAGATAGGGACTGTGGATTTTATTTGAAATCTGATAGGCCTTCTCAAAATGTTCCGTCCAGGTGGACGGAATGTAGGATTTGGGATTTTTATAAAGATAGAACCAATAACATTTGCTGATAGATTGGATGTGGAATATGTGAGAAAGAGAGAAGTTAAGATTGACCCCCAGTTTTTTGGTTCTAGAGTTTGAAACTGTAATAGGTTGAATGATGGTCAACCAAAGCGATCCAGTCCTAACCCCTGGGACTTGTACATGTCACCTTATGTGAAAAAGAATGAATTCTACCTTATATGGTAACAGACGTGATCAAGTATCTCGAGGAGAGTGTCTGGGATTACCAGGCAGGGCCTGAATGCCATCGTTTCCTTATGGGGGGGGGGCAAGATGGAGATGACACACCCCTGGGGAAGGCCACGTGAGGATGGAGGCAGAGATTGGAGGGACGCAGGCACAAGTCCTAGAGTGCTGTGTCCGCCGACACCTGCGGCTGGAAGAGGTAAGGACTAGCTTCTCCCTTAGAGCCCCGAGAGACACCCGGATGCCAGCCCAGTTGAAATGGGGCTTGGACTTCTGGTCTCTAGAACTATGAGATAATAAACTTCTGTTTTAAGAAACTGACACCAAGTTTGTTACAGCTGCCATAGCAAACTAATGCAATGCAGGAAAAGGCTCAACAAGGACAGCTTTACCCGAGACAAAGACCATCGATATATTGCACTGACCACTGTAAAGGAAATGAGACATTGAGAAGGGGGGAAGGATTGCAAAGGTCACAGGACAAATGAGGAACTTCTGCTGGAGAAAGAGCAGAGAGGGGAAGGGACTGGGATAGCTGTTTTCTCTGGGTCATGGCGCCTGGGCCAGATAAGCATCTTATGCCTATGCTGAGACAGGCCTGTCAATTCGATCCAAATTGGATTTTTTATGTCTTAATTGAACTTTGCTGAAACTGTTCTTTTCTTCCTTCAGGTCTAAATTTGGGTCTTGAAATGATCCCTTGGTTTAAATTAGGTGGTTTTCCAATGCTGCTTTATTTCTACTCAAATAAAGTTGACTTTGATTGGCTGGCAATCCCTGATCATTTGCCCAATTTGTTTGCTCTTGGATTCGGCCTGATTCCACAGGGAAGGCCTATCAGTCTCTCTGGCTACTTCCCCTGCTACACCACCCTTTCTTGGAGTTCCCTTGGCCTGGAGTTTAAGGCCTCTTTTTATAGTTGAAGGTACAATGATTTTTTTTTATTACTGGTTTTCAGTTACTTTTTTCATATCCACTTATCTTATTCAAATAGCAGATTCAAATATTCAAATCACTCCCTGATTTTAAAATAACAATTGTGTTGATGATCTTTCTGTAATTTCACTGTGGTCTCTGTTTCTTAAAAAACACCAAAAACACTATTTATTGGGTGACTAGTACTAAAGATTTTTAACAGATTATTTTTTGATCATTATGAAAACTTCTCAAAATGAGTATTCTGAATTTACAGATGATAAAATCCAAGCTCTCTGAGGTCAAGGGACTCCTGGAAGTTCACTCTGGATGAGTCTGGTTTCCAAATCAGTGCTCCCTCCACTATCTCAGAGGTGTCGATCCAGGCAGAGGGTCTACTCTATCTCAGTCAGGAGATGGCTCTCATATTTGCTGCAAAATCCCCTCCTTTTGAATTTGCTTTTCTTAGGCATCTGTTCCTTGCCCTACTGGTCTTAGGCTGTTGAACTGTGGTGTGCGTTGAATGTGTCTTGCCATGCTACCTCTCAATCCAGTTGACCAAGGCCACAACAATCTCTCCTAACTTACTGACTTTTCAGTGTATTTTAGAGAGGCAAGCTGGGGCAGTGGATGGAGCACCAGGGTAGGAGTCAGGACTCTATTGCACACTGACCTAGATTCAGATCCTGTCCCTACCACTTACTTCTGAGTGGCCTTGGGCATATTTCTTAACCTCTCTGGTTTAGGTCAGCTATTTTCCAATTGACCTTAGCAGCCTGCCCTTTGCTGACACTAAGTGACTGTAGTCACTATTCTGAGCTTGATTTCCTTCACATATAAAATAAAGAGATTGGATCAGACTCCTTCCAAATCCAGGATTCTATAGTTCCAGTAGGAAGCAAGGAAATTGATAACATTGTGGTTCATCGTTTGGTACAAATGTATTATCCTCTTTTTTGAAGTCTTTGTTAATCTACTTCCCCGTAAACCAGAATTCATCATTCCCATTGGGCCTTGTAAAAATGGGGAAACAATTGAATGAAGGACTAGAGTTTGGGTTTTGGAACCAGACTGACCTAGGTACATGCTCATTAAGCACACCTGGGTAAGTTTCTTAGCTCTCTACATGGCAGCTTGCTGGGACTAGTAGTTGGAAATTGAACTGGGGTTAGTAATTGGAAATCCCTCAGAGAATTATTGTGATGACTAAGTGAGATAACTTATATATATATCGACAAAATGCCTTGCACCTAATAAACATTCAATGATGTTAGCTATTGCTTTCTTTCTACTTGCTTGTTTATTGAGGAATAACTTATATGTGGTAAAGTGCCCAAATCTTAACACAGCTCAATAAATGTTTACATCTATATATCTGTGTAGCAACCCCCAAATCAAAATAGAGAACATTTCTAGCACAACAGAAGGCTCACTTTTACTTCCTTTTGGTCAATATCCATCCCTCTGCAAGACCAAAGTAACTAATATTCTGATCTTTATCACCATAGATTAGTTTCTCCTGTTCTTGAATGTCACATAATCATACATTATGTGATCTTTAGGGTTTGGCTTTTTAAATCAACATTACATGTTGTTAGTGAGATTCATGTTGCTGCAAGTAGCAGTTTTTGTTCTTTATTGCTGTGTAATATTCCACTTATTGCATATACTGGGCATGTACAACAATTTATACACTGTACTATTGGTGGACATCTGAGTTGATTCTATTTTTTGCTATTATAAATAGTTTTCTATGAGAATACTTATGCATGTCTTTGGAGCACATAAACATTCATTTCTGCTGACATATACCCAGCAGTAGAATTGCTGGGTGATAGAGTATTTGTAAGGATAACTTTAGTAGAAGCTACCAAGCAGGTCTCCAAGTGGTTGTACTAGTCCACATTCCCTTCAGCAATGTGTGAGATTTCTAGTGGCTTCACAATATCATCATAACTGAGTTTTCTGAGTTCTTTTCATTTTGGTCATTCTAATGGGGCTATGATTGGTATTGCATGAGCTTTTAATTTGCATTTTCCCGATGACTATTGATGGTGATCACTTTTTCTTGCCCTTTTTGTCCATTTGGATATCCTCACTTATGAAGTGTCTTTTCAGGTCCTTTGTCCCTCAAAAAATGTGAGCTGTTATTTTGCATCACCATAATTGTGCTGTTTAATTACCTGCATAACTATCTACTCTCCCAACAAATTATAAGCTCTTTGATATTCAAGGTCTATGTGTCATTCATTTATCAGTTCTTAGTGCCTAGCATGAGCCTCCCACTATATATTATTGAATAAATTAGGAAATGTCTAGGACTCAGTAGATCATGACAAAATGTCGCCATCTGGTGTTAGGAATGAATGAGAAGAGAAGAATGCAAAGCCAGCTGGCTGGATAATTCATCAGGTGTTCCATTAGAACTTTCTCTCATATGTGATTTCTTAAAAAAAGATTATTTTGAATATTATCACTGTATACTTGACTTTTTTCTTTTTAAATTTTTTATATGTACTTTAATTTTTTTAAATCCATTTAAATTTAGAATCGTGGGACTTTAACTTCTTTGGTGGTTGTTTACATTTTCCAAATTTGAGTGTTACATTCATAGGTTCAATAGTCAATCAATGCTTCTTACATTCTATATTGAGGTATATTCGAGAGACTTGAGGCACTCATAGGCAAGTAAGGGAGAAACATAAGAAAATGAGACTGAAATATTGTAATAAATGCCTTAAAACAGGTATTTGTTCATTCTTTTGTTCACTAATTATTCAACATATATTATTGAACATACATTATGTGTCAGACACTGTTAGGGCAGTGTGCCCTAAAATGTGAATGCTCTAAGAAAACCCACAGTAAAAATATATATTATTTTAATGCATTTTGATTGCTGGACTTAGATATGTTTTTCCTTTGAATGTAAATCCTTATAGACGATGTACCACGTGACAACCCTACATCTATTAGGGTTACATGTAGAACAAGATTGCCCTAGATAAAAATACTTTTCCATGAAGTGCACTTCATGGAGATGGAGGGGGGTGTAGTGAAGTTCACTGATCTTCTCAACTTTTTCTCCCCTCTATTCACTTCTTCTCAATCCACTACCAAGATAAAAGTAATGTTAGGTTGATCAGGTTTAGAAACATGTAGTGCCCCTTTGCTCATGGGTAATGTCCCTGTCCTGGTTACAGGCCAGAGCTTACATAAGGGTCGCCTCTCGGTCACTGTCACCCCATTAAGGAGCATAGACCAGCATGGCAACTCCCTTCCGAGAAAGGCCAGTGGTAGGTGCCTTAGGCCAGCTACATTCCAAGCACTGGGACAGATAATGTTACACTTTTCCTCTTACACTTCTGGCAGGCAGATATATTCTGTAATTTCTGCACACTGGAGAGGTGAGATCTTAGATTCAGGCTTTGGGGTGAAGGTTGGGCATGTTGTTCAGCCACCTTCACTCAAGTTCTGGGATGGGTTTGGGGGCTAAAGTCTCAACTGACTGTCTCACTTTCTTCTTTCCTCATATCTCCCTTAGGAAGCTTGTGGTATGTGGCAACTGGTCAAAAGAAGTATTCCCTCACCCCCCTCCCAAATGACATCTTCATTAAATTGGTAAGTCTTTTTATTTTTATCTTCCATCACACCTGTTCACAAACGGTGCCTGTGCATTAATCAACTTTTACACATTTTCCTAAACTTTTTCAGACATTACTATGCAATATACATTTATTAAGTTCCTAATATGAACCAAAAGTTGTGCTAGGTGTTGGCAAACTGAAATGAAAGAGAGTGTTTGCCCTCGGAGAGGAATAGTAACAGAAGATTACACTATGCAAAGGGCTATGATAGAAGTATATGAAGGGAATATGAAAACACACTTCTTGGATGAAGTGAAGCATGAGTTGAGTTTTAAGAATAAAAAGGAATTAGCAGGCAAGAGTAGGTAAGAGAGGGGCATGGATGGAAGAAGCCGCATGAACAAAGGGCCTCCATGCAGAACTTAGGTGCTTGCATCATTCTTCAACATGCCAGGCACCCGCTGAGCAATTTTAACTTGAGAAATAATAAGATGTGATTTAATATTTTAAAAGTTCGCTGACACTCATATAAAGGATGAGCTATGGCATGGTACCACTGGAAGCACTGGAGTCTGCTAGAGTGCCATTGTAATAATTCGCATGATAAGGCCTCAACCATTGCAGTGGCAGTCGGGAAGTGGAGATGAGAGGTGGGCACAGATGTGAGTCATTAAGGATAGTTTAGAATTAGTATCACTGATAGATGATAGAAAATGGAGAGGAAAGGAAAGGAAAGAATATGGAACAAATCACAGGTTTCTGATTTAGGTTGGTGGTGGCCAGTCACTTTCAGGAAGAATAATAGATTTAGGGCTACTGGCTTTAGTGAGGACACAATTCCCATCTCAATGTCTTTTCGCTTCTGAGAAGGACTGATGGGTTTTTAGTGTAATAAGAAAACAGGTCCAAAGATTAAACATGGTGCTGTATTTTGGTGTTGAATTCCTTAAACACCCTGATTACTTTTGCTTACCTGGTTAGATTGCTCAGGTCAGAGTGCCACAAGGTGAATACATTGCCTCCTAGCTCAGCTGTGCATATGGGATTCAAATCCAAAGACCTAGATGGTCATAAGCAGCCTGGTTTTTGTACATATATCTTTTGAAAATTTGAGGCAGCAGCAGAAAGCTTTAAAAAATTTGGAATCCCAGGCATTTTTCTATTTTCACCTAATATCTGGCTTTGCAGACCAGGAGTCCCTGTAGAGCGAATGAGCCTTCAGCATTGGGAGTTGACCTCTAGTGGTAATTCTTTAAACTGCAAGTCCTGGCCTTGAGAATTTGCCTTCGTTTGCTAGGACCAAAGCAGCTCAGAGTTTAGGGGCTTTGGTTACAATTAATAAAAAATGTTGGCTTTCTACGGGACCTATTAATATTCCTCATTTTACTTATGGGAGGCCTTACAGTTGTTAAGTAGCTCACATGCCCAAGGTCATATAGCTAGTAAATAAATGCTGAAGGCAGAATTCAAATCTAGGTCCACAGGTCTATTTATCCAGAGCCTGTGTTCTTAACCACTACTCTGGTCTGCCTCTGTCATTATTTGAATTATTTCTTCAGGCAAAGTTGACCATTCCTTTTCCATGCTGTCTAATATATCCACTGTAGTACATCTCATATATTAGGCTAGAGACCGGTCTTTCCCACTAGTTCATGAATTCCTTGGAAGCAGAGGTCTTAGTCAGTATACAATACATGGTTAGCAAATGAGTGGACATTATAATTCTATTCTGCAGACTCTTATATGTAGCTACTCACAGAACATCTCCACTAGAATGTCTCACAGACATCTTAAACATACCGTGTCCAAACTGTATTCCTGATGTTTCTAGATGTGTTCCACCTACCATCTTGTCATCTTAACCAATGGCATCCACCTTCTTCCACTTACTCAGGCCCAAAGAAGACTCATTTTTTTTTTTCAAATCTCACATCTACCAGCAAATCTTGTAATTCTACTTTAAGTATATAATTTGAACTCTACCATTTCTTCTCATTTCCACCGCTGCTGTCCTCATCCAGACATTGCTTGTGTCACTCAGATTATTGTATTAGCCTACTGCGTGCTCTCTAAGTGGTCTCTTCTTGGCCTGCCAAGAATTCTTCTTTACCCCTTTCCTACAATGTATTCTCAGCCATCAGCATGTTTATAATTGTCATGAGAAGGTATGTCAGTTCTTTGAACAATACCCTCTAGTGGCTCCCCATCTTATTCAGAATAAAACTTCCAATTATTCCAGGGGCTTCTAAGGGCCCCCATGATCTGGCTCTTTATCATCCTCTAACTGCATCTCCTACTACCCTTCCCCTCTCTGCCTGGGCTCTAGGCTCCAAGGCCTTCTCGCGGCTTCTCAAATACACCAAGCACATGCCTGTCTTGGGGAATGGACACTAGCTATTCACTCTCTAGAATGCTCTTCCCTGCACATCTGCATGCCTTGCCCCCTCAACTCTTCCACATCTTTGTTTAAATGTCACCTCCTTAGTGAAGCCTGCTTTGATTACCCCCTCCACTTTCCTTGCTCAATTTTTCTTCTTGGCATTCAATTTATTTTGTTGACTGTTTGCCTTTCCTCACCATACTACTATCAGCTCCATGAGTGCAGGGATACTTGTCTTTTTTGTTTACTGCTACTTCCCTAACACCTCAGAGAGTAGGTATTTATTAAATACCTTCTCAATGCATGAAAAAGATAAACTCATTCTGCAGTAGAGGAATTGTATGTTTTTGAACTATTGTATTTTTCCCTCTCTATTAACAGTTTATGATTCCATGACTCTGTGGCCTTCTAATTGATATGCCTCCTACTAAACTATAGGCAGATTTTTAATAAGAAAATTCATTGCAGCAACTATTTATATAGCACAATAAAACAATAATTATTTCTTTTTTCTTTTTTCTTTTTTTTCTTTTTTTTTTTTTTTTTTTTTTTTGAGACAGAGTCTTACTTTTGTTGCCCAGGCTAGAGTGAGTGCCGTGGCGTCAGCCTAGCTCACAGCAACCTCAAACTCCTGGGCTCAAGCGATCCTCCTGCCTCAGCCTCCCAAGTAGCTGGGACTACAGGCATGTGCCACCATGCCCGGCTAGTTTTTTGTATATATATTTTTAGTTGGTCAATTAATTTCTTTCTATTTTTAGTAGAGACGGGGTCTCGCTCAGGATGGTTTCGAACTCCCAACCTCGAGCAATCCGCCCGCCTCGGCCTCCCAGAGTGCTAGGATTACAGGCGTGAGCCACCACGCCCGGCCACAATAATTATTTCTATAGAGTAACTTTTTGTTGGTCTGTTTAGCAAAGAAACTTTCTGTGATTAGCAGTTATGTATAATCATTTTCCCTGTTCATGTAATAGTCTTTTCCATGATTAGAATAACTGATTGAGCAATAATTTTATTTAGATGTAATGGAAGAAGACTGGAATTTATTTACAGTAGTTTTGACCCCAGGAAATAATTGCTCTTCCACCATGTACTCTCAAAAAACCAAAGCTTGGTTGAAAAATTGAAACCCCCAACCCATTCTTCAAAAACAAGAGAAAACAAAAGCAAAAGACCACCAAGAGATAAACGTACATATCTAAAAGGATGTGAGGGTGTTTCCTAGTTCACTTCATAGACTTGTTTCAGTTTAACACCATCCGACCTAACAAAATAAATTAGAGTTTAGGTTGAAGCTGCAGGAGGTGTGAGAAAGGCTAGTGAGCCAAAGGTTGTGTCTAGTCATTCTTGAGCTTGCTGCTCAGTTAAACCTGATAACTTACGCTACATTTTCCTTCTACCCTCCCTAATAACACTATAGCTGAACCCTCAAATTCTTTCAGAAGGCCCCCTAGTTGTTAAGCAACAGATTCTTTCAATTCCTAAATCAAACCCTTTCCTTATCTTTCCAAGCCCATTTCTTTATTCTACATTCCTCATTTTCAGATGATGAACTCAGCACTTGCCACAGGAGAAAATAGAAACCATCAGTCATGGATTGCCTTAATATTCCTTTCCCCAGTCTACGAGCCGATCACATTTTGTAGTCATCTGACATCTTTTTCTTTTGTCTCACACTGAAATACTTTTCAAGACTAATCCCTCCACATGTAATTTTCTTTTTATTTTAGCATATTATGGGAGTACAAATGTTCAGGTAACGTATATTGCCTTTGCCCCACCTGAGTCAGAGCTCCAAGTGTGTCCAGCCCCCAGACGGTGCACACCACACCCATTAGGTGTGTATATACCCATCTCTTCCTCTGCCCTTCCATGTAATTACTATAGGTGCACTTAAGTGTTGATCAGTTAATACCAATTAGATGGTGAGTACATGTGCTGCTTGTTTTTCAATTCTTGTGATACTTCATTAGTAGAATGGTTTCTAGCTCTATCTAGGATAATACAAGAGGTGCTATATCCCCATTGTTTTTTGTGGCTGAGTAGAACTCCATGGTATACCTATATTACATTTTGTTAATCCACTCATGTATTGATGGACACTTGGGTTGTTTCCACATCTTTGCAATTGTGAATTGTGCTGCTATAAACATCCTAGTGCAGATGTCTTTTTTATAGAATGTCTTTTGTTCTTTTGGGTAGATGCCCAGTAATGGGATTGCTGGATCAAATGGTAGTTCTACTTGTAGCTCTTTGAGGTATCTCCATATTATTTTACACAGAGGTTGTACTAGTTTGCAGTCCCACTAGCAGTGTATGAATGCTCCAGTCTCTCTGCATCCATGCCAACATTTATTGTTTGGGGACTTTTTGAAAAAGTCCATTCTCACTGGAGATAAGTGGTATCTCAATATGGTTTTGATTTACATTTCCCTGATGATTAGAGATGTTGAGTTTTTTTTCATATGTTTATTAGGCATTAGTCTATCTTCTTTTGAAAAGTTTCTGTTCATGTCCTTTGCCCACATTTTGATAGGGTTATTTGGTTTTTTTCTAGCTGATTTTCCTGAGTTCTATATAGATTCTAGTTATCAGCGCTTTATTGGATCTGTAACATGGGAATATTTTCTCCCATTCTGTAGGTTGTCTATTTGCTCTTGTGATAGTTTCCTTGGCTGTGCAGAAGCTTTTTAATTTGATCAGATCCCATTTATTTATTTTTGTTGCTGCTGTGATTGACTTTGAGATCTTCCTCATAAATCCTTGCCTAGACCTATGTATATAAGAATTTTTCCAACATTTTCTTCTAGAATTCTTATTCATGTCTTAGGTTTAAGTCTTTTATCCACTGTGATTTGATTTTTGTGAGAGGTGAAAGGTGTGGATCCTGTTTCAGTCTTCTACATGTTGTTATACAATTTTCCAAGCACTATTTATTGAATATAAATTATTTTCCCCAGTGTATGTTTTTGTCTGCTTTGTCTAAGATTAGATGGCTATATGAGGATGGTTTTATATCTGGGTTCTCAGTTCTGTTCCATTGGTCTATGTCTCTGTTCTTGTGCCAGTACCATGCTAATTTTAGTTACTATAGCCTTGTAGTATGGCTTGAAGTCTGGTAAATTCATGCCTCCCAATTTGTTCTTTTTGCTTAAGATTGCTTTTGCTATATGGGGTCTTCTCTGGTTCCATAGGAAGTGTAGAATTATTTTTTCTAGATTTGTGAAAAATGACATTGGTATTTTAATAGGGATTGCATTGAATTTGTAGATCACTTTGGGTAGTATAGACATTTTAACAATGTTGATTCTGCCAACCCATGAGCATGGTATGATATTCCACCTGTTTATATCCTCTGCTATTTCCTTCTTCAGTGTTTCATAGTTCTCCCTGTAGAGGTGTTTTACGTCCTTAGTTAAATATATTCCTAAGTATTTTATTTTCTTTGTTGTTATTGTGAATGGTATTGAGTCTTTGATTTGGTTTTCAGTTTGACTGTTGTTAGCATATAGGAATGCTACTGATTTCTGTACATTGATTTTGTAATCTGAGACTTTGCTGAATTTGTTTATCAATTCCAGTAGTCTCATGGAAGAATCTTTGGGGTTTTCCAGATACAAGGTCATATCATCATCAAAGAGAGATAGTTTGAGCTCTTCTGCCCCCATTGGATGCCCTTTATTTCCTTCTCTTGTCTGATTGCTCTGGCTAGGACTTCCATCACTATGTTGAATAGAAGTAGTAATAGAGGGCTATCTTGTCAGGTTCCAGTTCTAAGTGAGAATGCATTCAAGTTTTCCCCATTCAGTATGATGTTGGCTGTGGATTTCTCATATATGGCTTTGTATCATTTTTAGGTAAGTCTCATCTATGCCTATTTTGTAGAGTTCTTCTCATAAAAGTGTGTTGAATTTTGTTGAATGCTTTTTTTGCATCTAGTGAGAGGATCATATGGTCTTTGTTTTTGCTTCTATTTTTGTGGTGAATTACATTTATAGATTTGTGTATGTTGAACCATCCCTACATCTCAGGGATGAAGCCCACTTGGTTGTTATGTATTATTTTTTTTTTATAAGCACCTAAATTTGGTTTGCTAGGATTTTTGCATCTATATTCATAAGGGATATTGGTCTGTAGTTTTCTTTTTTTGTTGCATCCTGGTTTTGATATCAGGGTTATGTTTGCTTCAAAAAACGTGTTTGGGAGGCTTCCTTCCTTCTCGATATTGTGGAATAATTTCTGCAGGATAGGAACCAGTTCTTCTCTGTGGGTCTGTAAAATTTAGGTGTGAAACCATCTGGTATAGAACTTTTCTTTTTATAAAATCTTTTTAGAAAGATTTTTTTATTGCTGCTTCAATTTCAGTACTTGATATTCTGTTTCTTCCTGATTGAGCCTAAGAAGGCTGTGTGTTTCTAAGAATTTGTCCATTTCCGCCACATTTTCAAGTTTATGTGCATAGAGGTTTTTATAGTATTCATAGATGCTATTTTGTATTTCCATAGCATCAGTTGTAATTTCTCCTTTTTTGTTCCTGATGGGGCTTATTAGAGTCCTTTCTTTTGTGATTCTCATTAATCTAGCAAGAGGTGTGTCAATTTTGTTTCTTTTTTCAAAGAACCAACTTTTTGTTTTCTTAATCTTTTGTATAGTTTAATTATCAATTTCATTTAGTTCTGCTCTGGTCTTTGTTATTTCTTTTCTTCTGCTGGGTTTGGTGTCAGTTTGGTCATTGTTTTCCAGTTCTTTGACATGATTGATTAGATTGTTTATTTGTGATCTGTCTTTTGGATGTAGGCTTTTATGGATATAAATTTTCCTCTCAGGACTGCTTTAGCTGTGTCCCACAGATTTTGAAAACTTGTGTCTCCTTTATAATTTAGCTCAAATAATCTTTTGGTTTCCATCTTAATTTCCTCCTTAACTCAATAATTATGCAGCAGAAAGTTGTTTAGTTTCCATGACTTTGTGTATAGATGAGAGTTTCTGTTGGAGTCGATTTCTAATTTTATTCCACTGTGGTCTGAGAAGATACATGGTATAATTTATATTTAAAAAAAAATCTTTGGGACATGCTTTTTGGCCTAGGATATGGTCAATCTCAGAGAATGTCCCATGAGCTGATGAGAAAAATGTATATTCAGTGGTTTTGGGGTAGAATGTTCTGTAAATGTCAGTCAGGCCCATTTGTTCTAGATTTCTGTTTAAGTCTATTATTTCTTTGTTTATTTCTGTTTGGATGATCTGTCCTGTTCTGTCAGAGGGGTGTTAAAATCTCCAGCTATTACAGTGTTGCCATTATCATCTTGTTTAGATCAAGTAGAATTTGCTTTATGAATCTGGATGCACCTGAGTTAGGTGCATAAATATTTAGAATTATTATGTCGTCTTGTTGAATTATACCCTTCACCATTATATAATGACCCTCTTCATCTTTCATTACTTTTGTTGATTTGAGGACTAAGTTATCTGAAATCAGAACTGCCATGCCAGCTTCCTTTTGGCTTCTATTTGCTTGAAATATTGTTTTCCATCTCTTCACCTTGAGTCTGAATGCATCCTTGTGGGTTAGATGTGTTTCTAGCTAACTTACTTAGCCAGATACTTGGCTTGTGAATATTTATCAATTTGGCCAGCCTGTGTCACTTTAGTGGGCAACTCAAGCCATTCACATTTATTTAGAGAATTGATAAGTGGTACAGATTTCTGTTCATCCTGTTGAGTTGAAATTTGTTGCTTTGTTTTCTCCCTTGAGCCATTGTGGTATCTGGCCTTTTGGATGGTTTTACATTGGTGAGTGTTTATTGTGCTGATCCATATGTAACAGTGTTTTGAGTACTTCCTGGAGGGCAGGTCTTGTCTTGATGAATTCTTTCACTCTTTGCTTGTCTGAGAAGGTCTTTATTTTTCTGTCATATATGAAACTTAGTTTTGCAGGGTATAAGATTCTAGGCTGGGAATTATTCTGTTTATTCTGTTTGAGAAGAGTGAGAATGGGGGCCCAGGCTTTTCTTGCTTGTAAAGTCTCAGTTGAGAAGTCTGCTCTTATTCTGATGGGTTTTCCTTTGTAGGTTACCTGCTTCTTTCACCTTACAGCTTGTAGGAGGGCCTCTTTGGTTGTTATTTTGGTCACTCTGATGACCATGTGTCGTTTTGCCTTCCTATTTGTGATGAACCTCCTGGGAGTTCATTGAGCTTCTCGTACCTGGATATCTAGATACCTGGGAAATTTTCTTCTATTATATCCTCAAATAGCTTATCCAACCCTTGAGTATTTTATTCTTCACCATCAGGGATACTCACATTAGGCCTTTTCATATAATCTCATATTTCTTGTAGGGTTTGCTCTTTTCTCTTATTTCTCTGTGTTATCTCTGTGACTGACTTATTTAATTGAAAAGTGTTATCTTTTATCCCTGAGATTCCTTCTTGTGTTTGATCTACCCTGTCCTTGAGGCTTTTCACTGTGTTTTATAATTTCTTGGATAAATTCTTCATTTCTAGAAGTTCTGTTTGATTTTTCTGTAATATTTCAATTTCCTTAGTGAATTTTTCTTCCAAGTCTTGGATTTGTTAAATTGTTTCTTTGTGTTGGTTATCCATTTTCTCTTGCATATGATTGAGTTTTCTTAGAATCCATGTTTGAAATTCTTCTTCTGTCATTTTAGTGCTCTGAATTTTGTTGATGTCCATTGCTAGAGAGCTGGTGTTCCCCTTTGGGCGTGTGCTTTCTGTTTGATTCTTCATACTTCCAGAGATCTTTCACTGATTCCTTCCCATTTGGATTAAATGTTGCTTCTTACCTTTAGATTTTCATTTGCATAATGATATGCCCTGTTTAGTCTCTGATTCAGGAGGTGTTTGTGGGTGAGATTTGACCACACCCTATATGATGCGGTAGTAGATGCAGTAAAAGGGTGTGCAGAATGACCTCGCTGTCAGTAGGTGGTGTTTGCTGGAAAGAGCAGGCTGCAGTATTGTTTTTGGGTCCTGTAACCAGCTCTTGCTCCTCTGGAGAGGCACTCAAGTGCCTCAGGTGGTGGGTGGTGCCCTGAGACTTCCAGGTGTATCTCCATGTAGTAGGGGCAGGTGGGGGAGTGAGGCTGAGTGGAGCTGAGTTGGGTGAGCCTTCCCTGTAGCTCCACAAATGCTGTTAGCAGAGTTCAAAGACTTGTTCTCTGCTTCTGGGGAAAGCTGCCAGGGAGGGGCTGAAATGACCCATCTCAGCTGAAAATTCTGCATGTGGGGGTGAGGCTGGCTGAAATCTGCAGTCTGGAGCAGGCCTGGCTCCTTTCCACACTCCCCTATTCTGCAGTTTCCTCTGGGCCTTTGCCAGCAGGCAGGACCTCAAGCCAGTGGATCTCCCCTGGCTGTGATGCTGGCCAGGAAGTTCCCTGCCCAGGATCACAGCCTGAGCTGGGAGCATGGTCCTCCTGTGGGAGGAGGGCTGTCCCTCAAGCACACTGATCTGCCCTTGAAGGCACCCATTCCTCAGTAGGCTCATTCAAAAATATCCCTTCTGTGCCCTGGAGCAATGCCATCAAGACCTGGGTGTATGGCATCTAGTCTCCAGGCCTGTCCCTTGGGCCCCAGAGATCAAACCCTGACCCTTCCAGGGAGAGGACTGCTGATGTCAAGTCACCCTTGGGGTGCCCAAGCGGGATCAATGTCCTTCCGCCTCAGGATTTGCCCTGCTTTCCTGGAGTCAACAGACAAGTAGCACCTGGGAGGGCTGGCGGGTAGGGAGCTCACAGTCTGAGTACCCCTCGGTCCACTGTAGGGCCCCAAAAGGAAAGGTTCCATTCCCTGTAGATGCTACTGAGTGGTGGCTAAATTGTCTCTCTCAGCAGCCGTGGGTAGGGAAGAGGAATGAAGCAACATGGTGCTTGCCAATCTGCGGGGGTCTGTGGGGTGAGAGGTGTCTTGAGGGAAATGGGAGCCTGATGCCCTGTACCCAAGAGGCTCACCACTCACTGGTGGCAGCTGTTTCTGGGCTGGTGTTAGCAGGTCTCTTCAACTGCTCAGGAGCCCACCAGCAGTCAATATGCAATGGAGGGGAAGTTTAACCAGTCCCCCTACCCTTGTTCCTGGTACCCAAGCCTCTAGGGGGCCTTTCTCCTTCCAGCAATTTCTTCCTATGGAGTCTCCTGTAGTTTCAGGCACCCTTACTTCCGACCTTCATTCGATCTGTTTTTCTGCCTGTTTATTTTTGTTTTTTTCACTTTCTTCTAAAATCTGTCTTTCTTTCAGAGACACTCTGGCTGGAGGTTTTTCTCATCTGCCATCTTGCCCCTCCTGGATCAGTTTATGATCCACCTGTAGTTTTGATTCTATCCTCTTAAAGATTTGCTTCCTCAGTTATCTCCCCTACTTCTTAAATGTTTCAGTTTCCCCTTATTCCTTCTTCTTGGTTTATATAATTTGACCATATGTATAAATATACCTCTTAGCACAGCATCTGGAAAATAGCAAATGTTCAACCAATGTCAGTTTGCCTCTCCTAATGCTCATGTCCCTTAGCCTGAGAAAAGCTGACTTCTGTTCTTGACACTGCATCTCCCCAAATTACCACACTTTTTTTTCATTCCAAGCTTCTTACGAAAGCATTTCCAGTGTCTTTCTTCTACTTATTCAACTAATTTTTTTACCTCACATTTTAAAATTTATGTATTACATCAAATGCTGTCTTTTAGTTCTTACTTAATGTGATGTCTTTATGGCATTTGACAACACTGACCACTTCATCCATTTAAATATTTTTTCTTTTTTGGATTTTTCCAACATTCTCACTTCTGATTCTCCTCTTTACTCCTTGTTTTTCTTCAATTTTCTTTGGTGGATACTCCTCTGCCTCCATCAATTGTTCCTTAAATGTTGGAAAACCCACATTTCTGTTCTTAGCAAGTTTCTTTTCAATCTATATGTCTTCCTTCTTTAAAAAGTTCTCATCCACACCCAGGTCCTGAACTTAACACCTATATTGCAGATTGTATCCAAATCTATATCTCCTTTCCAGATCTTTTTTTCTCACAACAGGTTTACTTCTACTTACTGAATAACCTAGCATTGCCTCACACTGAATATAACCCAAATGGAGCTCAATATCTTTCTCTTATGCATTTTTCCTTTTCCTGTGTCTCCAAGTTGAGGAATAATGTCCCTTGTCAGCCAGATCCATTCCCACAGCCCTCTGTGCACGTTGTGTTTTATTCGTCTTTGCTTCCTCCACTTCATCCCCTAGCTTCTGGTACATTCAATTTTCTTAAATGAATTAGTGAATAGCTAACAGAGCCCATTACAATGCCCAGAACACAGAAGACACTCAACAAATATTTTTTGAATGAGTGAATAAATGAAAACCTTTTAGGGGAATAAATCAATGAGCAATCACGGGTGCTCTTGTTTTTTTCTATGAAGTTACATAGGGCATTTTATTCACTCAGTTGGTTAACTGCCAAGAAAGTATTTGATCCAATTCTTTATTATCAGCTTGCAAGAAAAAGGATAAACAAAATGCTTTATATTTCTTGTCTAGAAAGTTGGAGTAATCTTAGAAGACTTCTATAAACAAGCATTTTCCAAATTAGCATGAATACAAAACACTAAAAAAAATGAACTATTATGATTCTTGCTTGGAAAATGGTAGAGTGAATTTTTGACCTCCATTCGTACTCCTCCTTATGTCCAAACCCTTTGCCACATAACTTAGTAGTCCCCCTCACTAAAGGCATAGTGAAAATTCTCACCTTTTGGCTTTGGTTTCTGCCATCTGACTTGCTTCTACCAACAGAAATTAGTGGACTTCAGTCATGAGCCTTGACACACACTTGGTGGTTGGGCTTGCCTCCTTGTTTCTTGTGATCACAGAGCTATCCTCACTAAGCCATGGGAAGGTTGAGTGACATGCAGAGCACAGCTAGTCCAGCTGACCATCAGGAAGAAGCAAAGCCATCCAGTCCAACTCAGCCAAGGTCAGCTTCTGGAACTCTAGCCAACCCGCAAATGCATAAGCCCAATGAATGCTTATTGTTGAAAGTCACCAAAATTTTGTGTATTATTATGTAGCAGTATTTAACTAACACATGCTTGTTTTACTCCTTGTCTTCTTCCTACTCTTGGCATTATCCATCCCTTCTCCTCTGCTGTATTATACGCATTCTGTTATTGTGAAAATAATTGCCTTTGGGGTCAGAAAGTCCTAATTTTGAGCTCATTCCATGAATGATTGGTAGGCTTGAATAAGTTACTTTTCTCTTTTAACCCTTAGTTTCTTAATCTGGGAAATAAGAAAAAAGTACCTACAATGATTCAGTGAACTACATTAAGCATCCAGCATACAACGATCAGGTGGTACTCAAGAAATGAGTGGTAACTGGCCAAAAAGGATCACAAATTGAGAAACAGGTGGCTCCTGTTCTTTCTATACTCTCCACACACAAAATTCCATTCCTTTCTCTCAAATATGCTCTCTTTCTTAGGCTCAGGCAGTTTTTCCCATAGTGTATTGTTCTCTCTGCCTCTAGTACTGTAGTAAAGATGATCTTTCTTATTTCTTTTGTGGCTCTTGGCTACATCCATTCTCCAGGGACAATTCATTTTAAAGAGTAATTTTTTATGTTCAGTCTTCCTGTGTGTGTTCTTGGGGGTGTGTCTTGTGTGTTTGTGAATACACATACAGTCATTCATTGCTTAACCATGGGGATATGTTCTGAGAAATGTGTCATTAGGTGATTTTGTTGTCATGCCAACATCATATCGTGTCACTCACACAAACCTAGATGGTACAGACTACTGCACACCGAGGCTGTATGGTACAGCCTATCGCTCCTAGGCTACACACCTCTATAGCATGTTACTGTACTGAACACTGTAGGCAATTGCAACAAAATCATAAATATTTGTGTATCTAAACGTATCTAAACATAGGTACAGTAAAAATATGGTATAAAAGATAAAAAAAAATTTTATACTTGTACAAGGCACTTACCATGAATAGAGTTTGCAGGACTGGAATTTGCTCTGGGTGAGTCAGTGAGCGAGCGGTGAGGGAATGGGGAATGTGAAAGTCTAGAACACTATTGTACACTTAGACTTTATATACACTGCACACTTAGGCTACCCTAAGTTTATACAAATGTTTTCTTTCTTCAATAATAAATTAACAGCACATTGTAACTTTTTTTGCATTATAAAATTTTTAATTTTTTAAAACTTTTTGACTCTGCAATAACACTTAGCTTAAAACACAAATATATTGCACAGTTGTCCAAAATATTTTCTGTCCTTGTATTCTTATTCTATAAACTTTTTTCTTACTTTTACAATTTTGTATTTAATTTTTTATGTTTTAAACTTTTTTGTTAAAAACTAAGATAAAAACATACACATTAGCCTAGGCCTACACAGGGTCAGGGTCATCAATATCACTGTCTTCCACCTCCACATCTTGTCCCACTGGAAGGTCTTCAGGTGCAATAACACACATGGAGCCAACATCTTTTATGATAACAAAACCTTCCGGAATATCCTTGAAGGACCTGCCTCAGGCTGTCCTGTAGTTGACTTTTTTTATAAGTAGGAATACAATATAATGATAAAAAGTATAGTATAATAAATACATAGACTGGTAACACAGTCATTTATTATCAAGTATTATGTACAGTACATAATTATATGTGCTACACTTTTATATGACTGGCAGTGCAGGTTTGTGTATACACCAGCATCACCACAAACATATGAGTAATGTGTTGCTACAATGTCACTAGGCCATAAAATTTTTTTTAATTTCAAAATTTTTACAGGGGTACAAACGTTGTTTAGGTTACATGTATTGCATTTGCACCGCCTGACTCAGAGCTACAAGTGTGCCCATCACAGACTGTGTGCACCACACCCATTAGGCCATAAGAATTTTTCAGCTCCAACCTAATTTCATGGGACCACCATCATATATGTGGTCCATCGTTGACTGAAATGTCATTGTGCCACAAGACTGTGTGTGTGTGTGTGTGTGTGTGTATAAAATGTTAACTTGGCCAGGCGTGGTGGCTCATGCCTGTAATCCTAGCTCTCTATTTACCCTTTCTGTAGCTCCTTTACTGTATTTCTATACTTTTATCTCATAATCAATATTGCCAGAGGTTTTAGTAGTCTTTTCAAAGAATCAGCATTTTTACTTTGTTAACATATGTTTTTTGGCATTACTTTGTATAGTTATCTCCTTCTATCTTCTTTTAGTTTATTCTGTTGTATTCAAATAACTTTTATGTTGGTAGTTTAACTCATTAATTTTTAAGCTGTTTCTCTTTCTAACCCTCTCAGTGCTATTTTCATTGCATCCCACAAATTTTGATATGCAATATTTATATTTTGTTTTGGTTCTAAATATTAGTATATTTCCATTATGATCTTCTCTTTGATGCAGAAATTATTTATAAGGACATTTTATTATTTATTTATATAAATCATTTTGGCTATTCCAAATCTTTTATTGTTTTGAGACAGAGTCTCACTGTTGCCCTGAGAAGAGTGCCATGGTGTCAGCCTAGCTCACAGCAACCTGAAACTCCTGGGCTCAAACAAACCTCTTGCCTCAGCCTCCCAATAACTGGGACTACAGGTGCATGCCATGACACATGGCTAATTTTTCTACTTTTAGTAGAGACGGCGTCTCACTCTTGCTCAGGCTGGTCACGAACTTCTGAACTCAAGCAATCCTCCTGCCTTGGCCTCTCAGAGTGCTAGGATTACAGGCGTGAGCCAGCATGCCTAGCCTATAAGAACATTTTAAAGTCTCCAAACATATGATAATTAATATTTTTTGTTGTTGATTTTCAAATAAAATGTACTATTGTTAGAGAACATCATCTATATAATATTTACCCTCTGATATTTCTTGAGATTGACTTTATTGTACTATACATTAGCAATTATTTTAAACATTTTTGTCTGAGAATAATATATATTCTATAATTCTGAGGCATGGATCTTTATTGCTCATAGGTTAAGATATTAAATTGTGTTGTGTAATTGTATCCTCACTGGTTTTTCACCTGCTTTATCTATCAATAACTGGGAGAGGTGCATTTAAATGATGGATTTATCAATTCTCCCATGTAATTCTATCATATTTTTGTTATACAATTTGAGGCACATTGAAATTTAGAAATGTATATTCCTGGTAGATTCAACTTTTAATCATGTAGAGGACTGACTTCTCATGTTTTTTGCTTAAAAAAAATTTTTTTGTTCAATATTAAAGTAACTCCTTTAGCTTTCTTTGATCAGTATTTTCCTGGTATATCTTTTCAGTCCTTTTAATTTTTCACTATTTTTATATTTTTTTTTATCTCTTGTATGTATTCTATTGCTATAATTTACTTTTTGCCCACATTAGTACTCTCTATCTTAAATGATAGTTACCAAAGTTTTTCCATTCCCTGTCTTGGAAGGTGGGATTATTTTTGGTCTCCCCTCTACCTCGCTGCATCCCTCCCCTCTCCTCTGCCTCCTTGCCTTGACTGATCTATCCTTTAATGCTTGCGAATCTCCATATACCCCCACTGGAAGTAGGCACACCCTTTCCAACATCCTTCCAGAGTTTACTTATGCTACTTTTGCAGCCTATAGCACACTTGTAATTATTTATGTGTATGTTTTATCTTCCCTGCTACAGTGCAGCTCCTCCAGCCCAGAGACCATGATTAATTTCACTTTGTGTTTGTCACAAAGGCCAAGAACTATGATTAACGCACACAGCCTTGCTGAATGGAATCGGACACATAAACAGACCTGACAGATATTTGGCAGCAACCTCAGCAAATCTTTTGAGGTTGGATGGGTCTTTTGGAACAAAGGTAGCATGAATTATATAATAATAATAATGATGATGATGATAATTATTATAGCTTGCAATCTCAAGGTATTTTTATAGTTGAGACAGATGGAATCTAAAAAGAGATGCTATCCATAGGCCAAAGAATATAGCTGAAATTATCTAAAAAATACTTTCTCCTTTTGCAAGAAAAATAATTTATGAAGAAACATAGCTGTTTTCAGTTGGAAACATTCCTATGGAAAAGATGTCTAATCACCCATTGATCTTTTCTACCATGCTCATGAATTCTACCATCAGCAGTAATAATTATGGAATTTAGAACATAATAGATATATCATTTGTTACTTTGTATTTGTGATTCTTTTGTTACTTAGGTATATTGAATAAAGTCATTTTTTTTGTTTTTTTGAGATACAGTCTCACTCTGTTGCCCAGGCTAGAGTGCCGTGGTGTCAGCCTAGCTCACAGCAACCTCAAACTCCTGGGCTCAAGCGATCCTTCTGCCTCAGCCTCCCAAGTAGCTGGGACTACAGGCATGCGCCACCATGCTCGGCTAATTTTTTTCTATATATTTTTAGTTGTCCAGCTAATTTCTTTATACTTTTTTAGTAGAGACGGGGTCTTGCTCTTGTTCAGGCTAATCTTGAATTCTTGAGCTCCAACAATCTGATCCTCCTGCCTCGGTCTCCCAGAGTGCTAGGATTACAGGTGTGAGCCACCGTGCCCGGCCTGAATAAAGTCATTAAAATCCTTTCAATAAAAAATGAGTTACTAGTCTATTTTATTCATATTTTGAGCTTTCTGTCATCTTTGTAGTTCTATTTTTTTTTTTTTTTTTTTTTGAGACAGAGTCTCGCTTTCTTGCACAGGCTAGAGTGAGTGCCGTGGCGTCAGCCTAGCTCACAGCAACCTCAAACTCCTGGGCTCAAGCAATCCTTCTGCCTCAGCCTCCCGAGTAGCTGGGACTACAGGCATGCGCCACCACGCCCGGCTAATTTTATATATATATTAGTTGGCCAATTAATTTCTTTCTATTTATAGTAGAGACGGGGTCTTGCTCTTGCTCAGGCTGGTTTCGAACTCCTGACCTCGAGCAATCCGCCCGCCTCGGCCTCCCAGAGTGCTAGGATTACAGGCTTGAGCCACCGCGCCCGGCCCTGTAGTTCTATTTTTTAACCTAATTTTACTAAATTTTTTTTTTACCTTTCTTTAAACAATCTGAATTACTGTCTCACTTTTTTTTTTTTTTTTTGGTTTTAAATTCTTATTCTCAATTTTTCCTCCACTATTTAGAAAATTATTTACTCTATTTTCTTTCTTATAATGAGTATCCTTGATACTGTAAAGTGTGTACTTAACAATGGTGAAGTTAACTATTATTTTATAGCTTTTGTCCTGAAAATTAACAAATGTTAAAACACTTAAATTCAGTTCACCCTATCTCAAATTACATGCTATTTTTATTCTGTATTTTAGTTTATTAAAAGTGTATTTATATTTCAATAGAGGGCCTTTCAGAATATCTTGTTGGAGGCAATGAAGGAAGCAGAGATTTCCCTTTTTTGCTGACCCAGTTTTCTGCTTTTGTGCTGATGTTTCTTGGCTCAGGGTTAATTCCTCATTGTTTGGATGGATGATTCCAACTGCCCCACAACTCCTTTGGCTTGGAACTGTTTCTCTGTAGACCTGTTGCAGAGATTCAGTAAATGAACTCAAGTACCAACTGCTGTAGTCCTCTTCCTGAAATCTTCTCTGACAAATAGTCCCTTGGACTTATCTAAGAGATCGTAAGATGTGTAACTCACGAAGGAACCACAGGCAAGAGACAGAGCAGTAGTCTTACAGAACATCTTGAGACTGTAGTTTTGATTATATTCCTGTGCAGATGGCCTTTCTGCGGCATTGTTATATTCTGCACAGAACATTACTAAAATTTGCACTCTATTTAAATGGAGATTTTGTTGTCATCACACCATTTTGCAGAGGGTTGGATCATCTTCTTGCTTCAGTTACCTACTACTATAGCTTATGGAAGTCTTGATAGAACTCTGCAGTTTTATTCTGTAGCTCCCAATCTCCTCTGAAGAGTCCCTATTTTTATAGATTACCAAATAGTCTTTGCTGATTGACTCCGTTTAAGAATTCGAATTGTATTCTTCCTTGTACCTGAAACCTATGAGTGCATATGTGCCTACATGTGAGCTTATGAGCACAATGCATGCACCTTCTCCTCTATATACATGCACTAATAAGAGTAGGAATTGCACATTATAGGATGTCTTTACTGTTGCTACCCTGACACTCTGTTTCTTATTATTAAAGATAATTAACAAAGATGGTATTTAAACTGAGCTTGACTTTTCCTTTCCTGCTCCTCAGGACTTCAACGGTGAATAAAGTCATTCCACATTTAAGATGTGTTCAAGTCTCAGGACATTAGATTAGTTACTTTGCCACGAAAATGGTTAGTGAGCATATGGGTGGGCACCCACTTTGTGGCTCTTTTAGTCTTTCTGATAAGCTAGATTAGTGAGTCAGTCAGGCAACATCACTAGAAATAAAAGGAGACGGAAATACTTGCAGGTATTTATCTATCAGAGTTATTGTGACTAGAAGAAATACTGAGGTTGGCAGATGGGGATGCAAGAGGTAAAACAATTTTTAAAATATTGGTGTGGAAGGGCACCAAATTACTAACCTGCGCAGCATGGCCTCAGTTACTATTTCTCAGTCCAGCTTTAGTTCTACAAAGCCATCATGGGGCCCAATTAACCCTCTCATTTGGATTGTTGTCCAACAGCCTGGATAACCAAAATGCGTTTTTAAAGAATATTTATTAAATATCTTATTTTTCTCATGCAGCGGGGTGACCTAGAGGCTGCTGCCCTGACTGGACAGGAGTGGAACAAATGGTCTCTGCCCACTTTGCATCCATTACTTGAGTTGGACTTTGGAGAAGAAGGCAACAAATTTTTTAGTGGGTTTCAGTTCTAGTAATCTGATGTTAGACCAATTTATGAAATTCTCCATGGAGTTCACCTGAGTTTGCTAGATTCTACTCTGGAATATGAGGCCTAAGTCCCAGATAATAAAAATATATTTTGCCTTTAACTCTTGACATTTCTTTTGGGATTTCATAATATTCCTTAGTTATTCCTAAATTACCTGGTCAACTACACTATTGTCCCTTTTAATTTCATACTCTTATTAACACAAAATTTCCCAGATTACTCTATAGCTTCCTCCAAATAATACCTTTAAAATCCTGCCTTTTTCTTCTTCAGAAATTTTTATTTAGTATTGTAATCGAGGTTACTAGGACTCTCCTGTCCCAACGATTCTAGAGGGGTCCTCCTAAATGCATGTCCTGTGCTCCAGCCTCCCCTCTCATGCTCAGCTGTGCCGCTGCTTCCCAGCTGCTCCTGCAAACTGTGGTTCTGTTTTATGTTCAGATTTGGGAGACAGCATATTCCTCCAGGAACCTCATAAAATTCATTAATTTACAAAAGGGACCAGAGGTTTAATGTCAGCATATGAAACTTTGCAGGGCAATCAGCAATAGAAAAACATTTGATGTTCCAACAAACTGGACCAGGCTCTCAAACATTCCCTCATGTAGAATTCTCTTGACAGATTTTCACTGATTTCAATAATGCAGATAGATCAGAAAATAGAAAGTCAATTTGCTCTGTCACCTCCAGTATGTCATCAACTTCTATAAATGGTTAAGTACGAGCTAGGAGAAATTATCTTTTGAGGCTATGACATTTCATCCAGGACAAACATGCTTAGACTTTAGATACATGGTTGAGAAATGCCTGCATGTCAGGATAGTGTCTTCTGCAAACTCCAGGCTTGGATCCCATCTCAGTGTGCAAACATTCCACCTGTGGCTCAGCTAACCATTCCAAGCCTTTCCTACCTATCCTCATAGAAAACTACTCTGTACTTTCAGATATATGTGTATGAATGACCTTCAGAAGCATCTGGACCTTGAAGTCCTGGAATAGGAATAGGTAAGATGGAAAAGTCCCAGAAACCAGGGAACATGGCTGTGTTACATTTATTTCATATGTGCATATTTCCAGCAGGACGATGGTTGACTAGCATTAAAACCAAACCAGTCCATCAGAATATCATTATTGACGAAAATGAGAATTTCCTTATTGGTCTATTAGGGTTGGGGTCTTATTAACTCCCCCATAATCTCTGGTATATGCTGGCCCACAATGGATTGTGGATTGTGAATCAGAGCAGAAGGAACGAGACACAGAAGGCTGTCTCCCTCTCATGCATTAACCCTGTACCCTGTGCTCCATTCATGGAGGTCATCTCCCCAGTCCTTGCCATTCCTACAATTAGAGTAGGTGAAGGTCATAACTATTCAGCCTAATCTCCATGGAACCTTTAACAGGCAACCAGAGATCCTCGGGCCATCAGTGATACTACTATTTAGTTCTTAGTTACATGAAAATGAAATCACATTAAGAAAATGAAAACAACACAAATACATGAAAGCCATTTACTCCTGGTAAATTCCTCAGGGTCCCAGGTGCTGGGGTTCATAATTTCCCATGATATCAGAGAACTAATTCAAGGATGATGGGGATTGGGTGTCAGAATAATCCTGATGGTCTTGGCCAGCAGCAAGAGCTTTTTCTCATCTTTCCATAGTCTGATCTTCAGTTTTCTTCATATAAATGAAATGACCCAGTCAATCAAGATTCTGTAATTATTATAGTGCCTTTGTAGGCTGACACTGTTCCAAAATCCCTCACACAGCCCATGTGAAGGGGCTGGGGAGGGGTGGGTGGGTTTGTACATATGTGGGAATGTAAATGATTTCATGATTTAATTATGCTTTACTGAATCCCTCACCACCCAAATGCTACATCTCACATGTAGTAGAAGTGCTAGGGACAAAACCAAGAGACTGGCTGAATAGTAAGAAGGCTAAAGGCGAATTTTAACAGAAAAAAAAACCCATAAGGAAAGAGGCTTCTGACTAGGCCCTCCTTTCTAGCAGTGTCTGGCACCTGATATCATTTTGACAAAGGGGGAGGAAGCAGCTTGACAAGGTCCATATGAAGCAGCCTTGAGGTTTTTGTCCACTTCTCCCCAGCATCAAAGGAAAGTGCATGGTAAGAAGTGAATCAGACAGCGACGGATTTGTCAGTTATTCTGTGAGTACGTGGCAAAGCCATCAGGATGCAAACCTCCTGTCTTGAGTTCAGAGCTGTGTGCTTTAAGATTTGAGCCCAGTAAGGACAGAATCCTTCAGGCTGGTCCCTTACCTATCCTAAGGGGCTATCCTTGGCCACTTTGAACTTGAGGCTGTTATGTAGTCTTTAAGATATGTAACAGCCTATTTTTTGGACAATACAGTAACTATAACCTCTTAAGTCTTCTGGTTCTCCTATTTCATACCCAGGAGGTAGAGGCAGGAGCACTCCTGTGAAAAAGAAGCCTCAATTCTGCTTGTACTTTGGGCAAAACATCTCCTCAAGGCGTAGAAGAAGGCTGAGAGGTTCCACCGAGGGCTTATTTAGTTGTGGGAAGAGGTGAAGTAAGATCTGGGCAGGTCAGGGAAACTCCCTAGAAAAGGACTTCCCAGGCTGACAAAAGGGCTCTTCCTACCCCTCACATCCTTCAGATGAGAGCTGAATGCAGACCTCACACGGGGACCTAGCTAGGACGTCTTTTCTGAGTGGGTCCTCTGATGCCTGATTAAGTGATATCCTCTGCTGAAGCTTTTTCCACAGGTAGGGCATGTGAACGGCTTCTCCCCAGTGTGTGTTCTCTGATGCCTGACGAGGTGGTCCCTCCGACTGAAGCTTTTCCCACATTCGTTGCATCGGCAGGGCCTCACTGACGCATGTCCTCTCAGGTGCTTGGCAAATGCTGCACTGTGGTTGAAGCACCGCCCACACTCGCTGCAGAGATAGAGCTCCTCAGCCGCGTGTGTCTTCCGGTGTGCCAGGTACCGCCTGTGGTCACTGAAGTCCTCTCCACACTCTCCACACAAGTAGGGTTTGCCTCCAAGGTGGATTCTTTGGTGTGTTGTTAGCACAGATTTCTGGCTGAAGCTTTTGCCACAAATAGTACAGAAAAAGGGTTTTTCTCCCGTATGTGTCCTCTGATGCCTGACAAGGTCTGAAGTCCAGCGGAAGTGTTTCCCACAATCATCACATCGATAGGGTTTCTTAACAGTTTTAACAGATGGAGTTCTCTCAGCCTGGATCAGAGGGGAGGCCTCCTCCAAATTCTTACGGTTCAGAGGATATTTACAAGGAGTGTTCATCTTGTGAACCTTTTGGTGCCTGGCAAGATGTGAGCTCCGCGTGTAACTTTTCCCACACTCCATACATTTATAGGGCTTCTCTCCTGTGTGAGTTCTGAGGTGTCTAACAAGGTGGGAGTTACAAGTGAAGCTTTTTCCACATACAGGACAGTCATGATGTCTCCCTAACAGGGTATGAACAGGCATGGTTTCCCGAAGATTCATTAAACTATTCACTTGAGAGATATTTGTACCAAATCTTCTTTCACTAAGTCTACCTGGATTATCCTCAAAGGTAATTTCCCAATCTGGAGTCTGGTGAATTTCTGTATCTCCTGAAATAGACCTGTGTACATCCTCCAAACTTGGATCTTCCTGCTCAACACACTCTTCTTCCTCCTCACTCCTATCTCCTGTAGAAAGGGTGAGAGGAGAAAAGGGGAAATTAGAGTGGCAACAATGACTTCTGCACAATGGGGGGATTTTAAAAAAGAGTTTTGGGAGGGCGAGACCCTATAGAGAGAAGCCCATATGGAAATAACCAGTCAACTGAATGCCTGTCATGTGCCAGGCACTTTCTCATGTGTTATGCTATCAACAAGCCTTGGCATGGACAAATATCACTATTCTCATTTTACAAATGCAGAGATCAAGGATCAAAGGTTTACATGAACTATGTAGTAAATGGTATAGCTGCAATTCCAAAAGTTTTATTTTCCTTTCACCAGTTTTCATTACATAGCCCTCAAACAAATGGTGGGAGGAGTGAAGAAGAAGAAAATGACAGAAGAATTTGGCTTTCAGAGGGCGACAGCAGTACTCATTGACATGTTAGAAGAACCAATGAGAGAAGGGTCCTAGAGGGAGAGAAAAGCACTGGCCAGAGGAACTGCCACTCAGGGTGGTAAGACCCCTCTGTCATTCCTCACCTGTGTAAGTAAAACTCAGGATTTCTGGCTCTTGAGACTCCTGAGGCTCTTGGATATCTGGGACCCAAGGCTCTTCCTCTCTAACCTGGGAGATCTCATCAGGTCTAGGGATTGGAAATGCTGCTCAAGAGAGGGAAAACAGTACATCACAATTGGCTCAACAATTCCCTGTGTTAAGAGCAGATCTTTTTGATTTGGTAGGTTGTAGAGTAAATATATAGCCAGGTGAGTTGATCAACTCTTTGGTCATTTTAGCTTGAGCACTTTTAGCCAAGCACTGCCTATCTCTTTCCCTTCTTGTGTCTTTCACCTGGAACTCAATAGTTATACCACCATAGGCCTTATCCTCTTTTTTCCTATTCAAGAAAGTAGATCATCTCCAACTCTTACAGCTTATTTCAAAACTCATATACTTATCTTAAATATTTCTACACTAAAGCTATAATAGTCTAAGTTTATTTTCTTATTAGAGGTTTCCATTTCCAAGCATTTTCTCTTCCCTTTAACTTGGAAAGATATCATCTTCTTCTTCAGCTAATCCCTCAATTTCATTGGTGGGGTAGGCAAAAAAGAAGTTCAGTGCATTCTATCTACCAGCAGGAAAAAGATCTCTGTGCTCAGAATGCTCTAGAGTACTCGAAATTCCTTACACAGAGAGACCACAATTCCACAGTCTTCTTCCAAGACATATTCTCCATAGAACTCTTTCTGTGTAGGATCCAGATCACTCCACTGATCCTCGGAGAAGCATATGGCCACATCCTTGAAAGTTACCAGTCCCTGAAATAATACAAGGATGTAATCAAAATGTGATGCATCAGGTAGCCTCATGTTTTGTCCCTGGATGAAGGTCATTATTATAGGCAGAATCCATCCAAGAGAAGAAAAGATCTCAAATGGGCTGCTTGGACCCCTTCTCAAGGAAGTTGTCGGTCCCCTTGTCATGGCTTTGCACTGGCTCTTCCCCCAACTCCACTGCTTTCTCTCAGGACTAGCTTACATTCTTCTTTTTTAAGGTACTGCTTAAAATTTAAGGAAAGTCTTAAAAGTCATCATTCTATTCCCCATTTGATGCTTTAATGCTACCTACATTTCTGCAACAATTTATCTTTTTTAGGAACTTTCCTTAACGGACCAAAATCACCTTTATCATTTATATTCTAAAGCAAAAATAGGACTTTTCCGCCCTGCTAGACTACAGTCTAAAAACACATAGCTTTTTCTCCAGCTATATAGCTTACTTTCAGGGCTTTGAACATGATGAATACTCCAGAAATGTCATGTCAGTCATTCTTACAAATGACTATCAAATTTATTCCTAAAAAAACAAAAACAAAAATATCCTCATTTAACAACTTCAAAGTTGTACTGGAGTATTATAAAATAATCCCATTTTGTTAGTCCTGATCAATGGCAAATAGAGGCTTTGGGGCTTGCAGATCCAATGGAGACTATTATAATTTATCTCATTATTTCTTCAAGCCCTTCTAGGCACCTGCAGAACTGAGAACTTACAACTGGCAAAAGAAGAATGTGTATTTGCATCCTTCCTGACCTGTTTAGCATATGGCTAATGCCTAATGGTTCTTCAAATAAATTCTCTGTGGTGTAGAGGGAACTAGGGTATACCTGTGATAGGGCAGTAAGAAGTGCAACCATCTCTGGGTCTCTAGAGCTCCTCTCTGCAGGAAGGTCTGGGTCCTGGGGCATTGGAACTTCTAAGAAAAGATGGCAAAGATTAGCAATATGCAGTATACCCTGATAACTGGCAAAAGCTGAGTATTCCCCATTGTCTTTGATAGGAAGGTGACCCCGCTCTCCCTGTCATGGGAATCAAGAAACTGGCCCAAGGGCAGCTTAAGTCATCCCAGCCCCACCACCTATAAGACCATCAGAATGCCAAGAGAACCACCAAGAATATGACTGTCTCAGCTTGGAAGTGTTTATGGGGACTCTAGCTGGGACCATCTCCTTTTGACATCCTGGGTCCTATGATTTCTTCCCATTACTGTCTACCTTGGTATGGGAGAAACACCCCCTCCCTGCCCCCACTCTGCCACAATCCCCACTTCCTGCCAAGGCTTCCCACCGCTCTCCTGTAGCGGCTGGAGCTCCTCTTCCTGGCACAGGCTTTGTTCTGCTGGTGGCCCCAGATCTGGGCTCTGTGTGGCTTCATCATGGGATTGCTCAGGAGTCAAGGTCTGCACAGAATCCTGCAGCTCACTAGGTGACTCAGGCTCTGCTCCTAGATGTACTGTCTCCTCTGACAGGACCTCCTGGCCGTGAACATGGACAGTCACCTGGGAATAATTCCAATTTCCAGTCACCATGGAGTCCGGGGGAAATTGCTGGTTGTCATCAGGGCTTATTACTTTAGGAGAAGCTGCCTAGAGAAAAACTCCCAGAGAGACCCAGATGAGGAGCGGAAACTCCAGTTGCATGAGGGCATGCAAAGAGGAGCTGAAGATAGTTATCTTCACCAGGACAAGGCAGGGACATGCGGTACTGCACCACTTTCTCACCTCCCTCAGCCCTTGCCCTGTCACCCAAGGCTCTAAGGCACCCTCCTTCTGCCTTCACCTCTCCCACCTGCCGCAGTCCTTGCTGCCTGCCTCCCTAGCTTACCGTCCTGGAGGGTGGAATCTGTGACTGAAGGTCTGTGAAAACCTTTGAGGAAGTCACACATTCTCCTCTCCAGGAACCCAAGGCTCAACATGCAAAGAAGGCAAGACCAGAGCCATGATCCTTGGGTGCCTAAGGTTCCTGATGATCCTAAGGCAGGTGTTTCCAAAACCAGGAAGTCATACTCCACACACACACACACACACAAAACCCTGACCCACTGGGCTCATGGACCTAGGAGCAACCCAAAGGCAGAGCCCATTACATTGAAAAGATAATTTATGGGGTCATGTAAGCCCTCCGCCCAAATCCAGCCTTCCAGCAAATAGTCCCCCTCCACATCACACAGATCAGGACTCCCCCTCCTCACCCACCGCCTTGGTCTCCTGGGCTGTTTCTGCAAACCCTCCACCAGCGTCACTGCCTCTTCACCACTTTCTGGCCTTTGGCCCCGCACCCAGCTCTGCAGTTCTCCAGGCAGGACAGTAAGAAATTGTTCCAGCACAAGCAGCTCGAGGATCTGCTCCTTTGTCCGCCTCTCTGGCCTTAGCCACTGATGACAAAGTTCTCGGAGTCTGATGAGAGCTTCTCGAGGGCTTGCTGCTTCCTGGTAACGAAATCTTCGGAAGTTCTGGTGGGAGGTCTCCAGCACAGGGTCGTCCCTCTGTAAGACTGACTCTGGCCTACAGGTGAAATCATCTTCCAGTTTCACCATCAGAATTCCCTCTTCTTCCCAAAGATCCTGGTCCTCTGGTTCCAAGGCTGTAGCCATCTCCTGGCTCTGGGGTGGTCTCACACCATCAAGCGCTCGCACTGTCATTACTCCCCAGTTTCAGCCTGGACACCTTGAGGGACCTGGAGTACAGAAGTAAAGACAGACAATAGTATAAGCATGAAACTGTCTACCAGGATAACAGTTCTGGGTTTAATCACAATCCTCTATACATAACACTTCTTCAAATGATTAAATCCCCTTTCCCCCAATCTCCATAAACATATGTTGGAAATGGATCTAATTGACAGAGGATAATGTACAACTGAATGTATGGTCCTCTACTCCCTTTCTTGGGTGAGGGTCATACCCTATAGGAAAATACTGCATGTCTACTTCATGAATACCTCCAATTTTACCCCCTTAAGTTTCTAAATCTGTTGGCTCCTCTTCCTTCCTACAGACTACTTTAGTTTGAACTCTCATCCTCTCCTGCCTGAAATACTGCCATAACTTCCTAACTAGGAGCCCTACAGTACTCAACCATGAACAAAGTACAACGAAATTACTTGTGGAGCTTTTGCAAACACAGTAAAAAAAAAAAAAAAAATTATTCTTTGGACATTCTGATTAAGTCAATCCAGGCAACTGCTACATGCAGTTCCAGCCACAAGGGAGGTGTGTGAAGTTGAGTCCTGGAGTCAGACTGCCGGGGCCTGAATCCTGGCTCTGTAGCTTACTCGGAATCCCTGGGCCATGGGCAAGTTCTTATTTCCCTTGTGCCAGTTACCCTGTCTAACGAATGGAGATAGTAATGGTATACATCTAGTAGGCTTACTATGAGGACTCACTCTATTAGTATCTTTGCAGTGCTTAGAAGTGTGATGGCACCCAACATTACCTATTATCTTTCTATATTTCCAACTACATTACTCCATATTAAATGATTTCTTGATGTAAGATCAGTTCCAAGCTCTTTACAATCAGCTCCCAATCTATTTTCCAATCCTCAGATCTACCTAGCTAGAATGCGTGCATTGCTAATCTCCCCACAACAGGGTGCCTTTTCAGGCCTCCATGCTTTTCTGAAGGCTGTTGCTTCCACATGGAATACTCTCTACCCCCTTAAAATGCTGCATGGTGTGTCCCTATTTCTTCTTCATCCTCATGATTTATAGTTTATAGGTCCTTATCAGTTCTCACCTGGATACTGCAACTGCCTCCAAATGCAACCTACATGTTTCCAGATTTGTTACCTTTAAGTTACCATTCACAGTATAACCAGAATAAGCGCTTTTGACAAATCATGTCCTTTCCCTATTTAAGATCCTTCAACCACTTCTTTCTCTCTTATAAGGAAAACTTCTAAGTATTACATATCAGGCCAACTTTCATCTTGTTATTCCCTTTGCCTCCTCCCCAATCCTTCCAGACACACACATACATATACATGCGTGTGCATGCAAAGCACACCAGAGTGTACTCTTGAGCTTTTGAATATGCTATACCTTCTGATTCTTTATCCTTGGTTATGTTAAACTTTAATCTTTCAAGACATAGCTCAGGCTTCATGTCTTCTGAGATGTTTTCTTTGATCCCAGCCCCTACCCTTAGGTATGGTTAGAAATCACCTCACTGCTTACACAGCAACATGGGCACATCTCTATCACAGTAACTGTCAACTACACACCCATTGTTAATCTTTCCTGTAAAACTCCTTGAAGAAACTATGTTTTCCATCAATCTCCAATACCTGTAATAAAGTACACAAATAATGCATTTAAAATAAACCTCCACTCTGAAATTTTCTTTCCACTTTAACAGAAAGAAGCAACTTTTCCTCCATTATGCTTCTATTCTCTTTCTTACTCACCAAGTCTTGTTAATTCTACCTTCTTGAAAATGTCTTTCAAATTCATCCATTTCTTCATCTCCACTGCCATTCCCCTGGTTGAGCCATTATTACCTACTAGTAGGTATTAATAGGATCTTTAAAAAATTACCATATTCTCACTACATAAACAGCATTGGAACATAACAGTCACTGATGTTGAATAAATTACTTAGTTTTGAGTTTCATGACCGGTTATCTTGGTCCTGTGGTCCTTGGTCCCCTCCAGACCAATGCCCACATGTAGCCTGCAGGCTCCTTCATTTCTCAATCTTCTTCTGTTATAATACAATTGTCTCAGATCCACCTTTAAGGTCACCAGTCCACTCTTAGCTGTGTCTCATCTGTTGCTGCCCATCAAATGAATTTTTAGTCAATGACCATATTATTATTCTCAAATCCCTTTTCATTCATGTTATCTCACTTTTTCATTATCTTCGATCATTTGCAATATATTTTCATAGTCTATTTTAGATAGTTCCATAATTCCTAGATCTTCGTGTACTTATTTTCCCCATCCTTTCTCTACTTCATGTTGGTTTGTTTCCTCAAGTGGTTTGTAATTTTTTTATTTTATGCCCACCTTCAGGGAGATTGTTTTCTTCTTTGGGAGCCCTCAGAGCCCTAGATTGTAAAAGTGAGCCCTTTGAAGGGAATTTCATTTGTTTTTATCTGCTAATGGTTTCAATGATCTTGGATCAGTTTTTCGGTTAATTTCTCAGGGTGTTCCTAAATCATATTTTTAGTGTATTATTTGGACTTATGCTGTCAAGTGCTTTTTGTCCTACCCAAGGCTACAGAAAACCTTGCACTTTTCCTGGGTCACCAGGAAAATTTTCACAGAAGGTGTAGCTCCTCTAGGCTTCAGGTTTACAGGCTTCTCAATTCCATAACCTCTGCACTCTATCAGTTCCCCAAGTCCTATCTCCTTGTTGGAGCACTGATAATAAATCCACAACCCTAGCTACCTTATTTTAGTTTGAAATCTCCTTGCATCATGGTGAAGTCAGTTATACTTACTCCTCTAGCTTTTATTTCTCTCTCCTCTGGAATCTATAAACTTATCTTTAATTTTTGAGGGAGAGGGAAGAAGGGAGAGACAAAATGGGCAGGCAGGCACAGGTCTTTTATAATAATGGGCAGGAGGACCATCCACATTAGTTCTACCTGCAATACTTCCTAACATATAAAATCTGCTGATGGCTTCATGTTGTCCTTAGGATAAAATTTAAACTCCTTAACACCCGATACCCAAAGCCCTTCAACACCTGGCCCCTGCCTACCTCTCTTTTCTCCCATTACTGCCACTCCCACTGAAAGCCAATGCTTGAATTACTGTTCTATCTTCTGTTTCTATGCCCTCACTGGCCTTTCCTGATGTTGTTCCCTCTACCTGAAATATCCTTCTCCACTCCCTTCACGTGGTTACCTCTACTTATACTTCAAGTTTTCCCAGGATGTCTTTCTTCATCCTCCCAGATAATGCTTCCATAGAAACTGGTACTTTTCCATATCACAGCATGCATATGTATCTATTTTTTGTGTTGTAAAAATTGTTCACCTTGCTAAACTCTGTGGAATATAATGCTCTGAGGGCAGGGGCATGCTATGCCCAGCTTGATGTCTGGAACACAACAGGTACTCACTTCATATTTGATGAATGCAGAGACACTCAAGTTTTTTTTAAGTCTGTTTCTGGAAGGATAGATACCATGTCATATTAATCATTAATTCATTCAGCAAACTGTGTGCTGGATAAATGAATAAATAGGGGAAAAACATTTATTGTTTGGATTGTGAGTAAAACAGAATATTCTTAGTGGTTCTCAAAGTGATGGAACCAAAACTTATCACAAGGAATCCTCATGTTGTCCTGGGGACAATCCAAATGCAAGTGACACAAAACTGGGCATTAAAAAAAAAAAACAAAAACATTTCTTTTGAGGATGTGAATCAACTTTAATAAGCATAAAACCAGACACTGAGTATTTAATGCAACTATGATATGGATTATTTATGCGGACAAAGCCTCCAACTCCCCCTACCCCCGTAAAGTGGGGAGAAGAAAGAATTAATACATAGGGTCTTTTGGCTTAATAAAAGGATCTCTATCATCTTTAAAGTCTGAGAACCAAGGTCCAGTGAAGTAGAATAGGAACCCTCATTGTTCTCATGTAGCACTAGGCTCAAGAGATTCCGTACTATGGATTCTATAACATATACATTAACAGAAGGGCTCTTACTCTTAGAACATTTACAATAGTGCCACACAAAATCTGTCATTTAAAAATGCCCTTCAGAAATCACAAATTGAGATTTCTGTTGCTTGCTTTGCATTTACTTTGGCAGCCTAGGAAGGTAAGATGCAGGAAAATAGAAAACAGATCAACAACAATGGAAACGAAGAGCAGAGGAGTCTTTGCTGAGGTAAGTACAGCACCACACTCGGTACCCAAAGATGTGTGTCCAAGCCCCAAATTCCCAAGTAACTGGCACTACTCTAAGAGTTTTGTGAAATACCATACAAAGAGCCCTTGCAAAGGGTAAAGTCCTCTGCAGATATCTACTGTTCTAACTCACTGGATTATCTGAGATGTGAGAGCTTTATAAAATAAAATGTGCTGGGTAAATGTCAAGTATTAACATTAATTAGATAGAACATGGATGTGTTTTTATTCTATAATTTACAGAATGTACTATATCACATATATGTCTTACAATTTGTTGCCCCTGTTATTCTAATACCTTTCTTTAATGTCTGCCCTTGGAAGGGTTCCATAGTGAGATAAAAACTGAACAGAATATTACAGAAAAAATATGAAACCAGGTCAGAAAAAATAAAAGACTTGGTTCCAGAAGACGCTAAAACAATGTCTGCAAAGATGCTTCACGAGCCTACCTGGCAGACCTCATGACCTCGTCTCTTTCTCGTCTCTTGAGTGTGTCCAAGGATGCACAGGGCAGGGTTGGAGAGGAGATACGAGGAAGGCAAGACCTTCTACAATCCTCAGACCAGCTGTCTCTACCCCATAACTGAAAGTGTCACATGGCAGTGAAGGTCCAAACTCAATTCTCTTGACAAGAGCAGCAAACCACAGGCAATGACAGAGTATCTAGTTCTTTACCTTAAAATGCTACTAGCTTGGGTGATCTTTCCGGATCGTAAATGACAAAGTTTGTAGTCATAGCTATCTAAAGGAGAGATGGTGATCTTTCTATTTATTGTCAAATAATTAATCTTCAGAAGAAAACAGTCATTAAGTTCAAAGACATTTAGCAGATATTTATATCCTTTCCAGTCCCCATTCTTATCTTTTACCTTAATACAGGCCCATAATCTGGAAATTCGAGTATGACTGCTTGCTGAGGCTAACTGGGGCCTTTCAACAGCTCCTCTCATTGTTCGAGAATAGAAATCAATTAATGAAAACCAATAACTGCTCCTTTCCAATGCTGCTGCTGTTCTTTAAAATGAAAGATTATCCAGTATGATCCTTCTAGGAAAGATTCCTTCTTTTATTCTTATTTTAACTGTCCTATACACAAATGTTTACCTAGGCTTTCCACGTAAAGGTAAGGAGCTTTGGAGTCCTGGGTTGAATCCTTACCCTCACTTATTAGCCATGTGACAGTATTTCTCTAAGCCTCAGTCTTATCCTCAAAATGTGGCTAATACTACCTACCTCACTTGGTTGTTTTAAGAAGTAAATAAAGTACCCTACAGAAATCCATCTGCATAGAGTCTGGCATAGGGTGGATGCTTAATATATTATGTTACTCTTTTCTTTCAAGCTGTTTTAAATTCTTTTGAAAAGAAGGTAAATTATTTATTTAAATAATAAATAAGCAAACCACTCTTAATCACAAGAAAAAATTAGAATGCACAGGGAAAATCTTGGTTTGTTTAGTATATCAAAAGTAAAGTGTGAAGCCAAAAAAAACAGTTCTTGTTTTGCAGGCATTTATAAAGTAAGATTAAATGAAAGCCTTGGAAGACAGGATGGAAACTTAAAGACAGGTTCTCCAGCCCAAGACTGTATCAGCAACGCTTCTGTTTTCCAGTATAAAAGTCCTCTCCTCTCCCTGTAACCGGCAGGAGGCAATTTGAGGCAAACCCAGTTAGAGAACCCAAGAAGTCATAAGAAAACTTAACCTAGATAGCAAAAGAAATGTAAGGGAATACATTCTGACTTTTGGTCTCCTAATTCATGATGATCAGTATGCTTCAAACCATGCTTTAACACTATTTCTTTAAAAATATTTTTGCCACCTCTGTTTTTTTCTTTCATAAAAGTAATATCTGAGTAGCAAGAGGAGAAGTAGCTCAAAGCTTATTACAATGGGTTTTGAAAAACAGAATAAAGTATAGACAAAGGGAAGACAGGAAGAAAGAAATAAAAAGAAATAAAAAGAGAGAGGCCGAATAAGTAGCACATGGGACAAGGAAGTCAGTAAAGGCTAAAACACAAGTATCTTCTGCCCTGAAATGTGGTTAGACTTTGTGGTCAGCATCAAGGTACAAGGTGGGTATAAAAATGTCATTTAAAGAAAATGTAAACATGAAAATGAATAACAATTCATTTTATTTTTAATTAAAATGTTTTGTATATTACATACAGCAGACCTAATTAAGCAATAGTAGAGAGCTTTGCCTTTGGAGGTGGATGACCTGTGTTTTGCTCCCTGTTCTACCTGCTCATCTTGGACAAGTCATATTATCTCACCTTGAAAATTGGGATGATTTTGTATGTAAAGGCAGAGAACAGGATCACCTTCTGAGAAAACATTCAGCTTGTTGATGGTAATAAGGAAGGGCTTTGAGAGGAACAAAGACATATGGCTCCTTTGTTGAGTATTTGGGCCATAATGTACCAGCCTAACATGTTGACAGGGATTTACTCAAGAGTTGGCTGAGAAGGGCTAGAGGCCAAAACAAATTTTAGGAAGTCAGAATTAAATACTTGGCCATCATGATCATGTTGCTTATCCAACAACAGAAGCTAGGCTTTTTAACCTTAAGGGATATTACCCAGAAGCAGTTACTGGCCTAAATAAAGCAGGTCAATCTATACATCTCCATTTACAAATATATATATATATATATATATATATTTTTTTTTTTTTAAAGAGACAGGGTCCCACTCTTGCTCAGGCTGGTCTCAAACTCCTGACCTCAAGTGATGCTCCCGCCTCAGACTCCCAGAGTGCTAGGATTACAGACATGAGCCACCATGCCTGGCAATATACCTCATTTTAAAACAAAACATCACATACTAATCTGAAACAGGAAAAGGAGAGGACAACAAATCTAACATCTACCCTGATGAGAGTGGCAGCTCACACTTGGCAGCCAGACTTAAATTAAATGTATTCAATTCCTACAACTCACATAGTCAATGCCAATCACACAGTGAGAGGAACCATCATTTAATGGGAAATAACAGGATAACATATATTATAAACACAGTCTGCCCTTAGGTGTTGAAACAGATAATTCATAACAGCAGTCAGTTCAAAAGTCATTTATTATGCTTTTAGCTTTGAGATGACCGTGTCTATATGACTTCCTTCTTGTTTTGCCCAAGGCTCCCTTGCATATGATGAGATGACAAAGCATGGGACCCCTGCCTGCTGACCCACAGAATCTGAGGAGTACCAGATCTCCACTGAAGACTAAATCACAATACAAAGAAGTAAACCCAGAAGTCATTTTTGTGGTGAGCATACCTTAGTGTCTGTCTCCCTACTGTGAGCCCTCCCTAGAAAGCAAGGATCTCATTCATTTTTGTATTCCCAGTGCTTACCACTTTGTCAAGTACTTGGTAGAAAAGGTGCTCAATAAATGCATGGAATGTAACTAAGTTTTCTATTTCTCTTCCCCCAACTTGTATATAGCACTGAAAATTCAGAAATCAGTGGGTGTCAGGGCTTCTGAGTAATAAACCATTCAAAGTGATAACTGTGGGAATTTGGCATTAGCATTTGTTCCAGTCTCTTGGGAAAATCAGGTGGCACAGCCATATCCTACTTTACTGTGAGGCATAAAATTAGTGGAGAAAAATTTTTCAAGAGGGGAGGGCAAGGGATACAGTTCATTCAATCCACAAATATCTAATGAGTTTCGATTGTGTGTCCCACACTATTTAAGGTGCTGGGCATAGAAAGATGAAAAAGCATAAGCTCTGACCTTAAGGAACTTAAAAAGTAGTTAAGAAATAACAGGGACTTTAGCAATACTAGGAATTCACAGCAAAAACCTACAGCATGGGTGTAATCCATATCATCAAAATGGGAAGTCTCTGTCAAGAGAATTAAGAAAACCAAGGGGAAAAACTCATTAATATTTTCTCTTAAATTTGTCAAAAGATAATGCAGCATTCAGGGCTTTTTGTGTGTGTGTGTGTAGTACACTGTCTTAATTTTACAACAAAAGCATTCAGACCTAAGTGGTTAAATTACCCACAAAAGATCAGATTACTAGTTTCCAGCACAGAAGTACTTAAACAGCTTTTCTGGTCCCCAAACCACTGCAATGTTTATGTCACATTTGGCCAAAGGAAGTCATTCTCAAAGTGAGGAACCCAGATCAGCAGCACCAGCACCTGTGACCTTGTTAGAACTAAAAATTCTTAAGCCCCAGCCCAGACCTATTATCACAAACTCAGTGGGTAGGCCCCAGCAATCTGTGTTTAATAAGTCCTTCCTGTGCTTAAGATGTAAGTTTAAGAACCACTAGACAAAGGGAGTAAATCTGAGGTTCATGAAGAAAGGAACCAACTTTTCCAGTGTTGGCCAAATTAAATTAAAGGAGGGTTTGATGGTGAATAGTGGTGAATAGGTGGTGAATAGCAGGAATAGTCTACAACTGTTATGTGTCCTATGTCTATGCCAAATTAACTGGGGGGAAAAAACTGTTGTAAACCTGTAACTTACCTCATCTGTAGTTTGTTATGACCAAGAGTCCCTCACATTGTGGTAAACCTTGCAGTGCCTTTGAAATGATTGTCTACCACAATATAGTATAGAGACAGAGTGCAAAAAGGGGTATGGCTGGAGGAGAAAGGGGGAAAGATTATGAATCCCAGGTGTTTGGTTCTAGAAGGAAAAATTCCCATCCTCCCTCCAACCCTGCCCATCTTATTACGCTAGATAGTAATAGAAAGTTATCCAAGACAAATGGCCACAAACCCTAACAGCTCTGCTGTCACACACATCCACCAACATGCCTCCCTCGGCTATTCCACCTTTCTGAAGGAGCTTTCTGGATCAAGGCCCAGGGGGTGGCTTGGAAGAGAAGATGGGACAGATGAGGGACTCCACTAGCTGCCCTGGGTGTCACCTGCAGAGTGTGGACAGAGAAAAAGCAACAGTTCTAAGCCTAGCCTCCAAGCAAGAGCCTGCTCCCCAGGACCAAGGCGGTTCAAGAAAGGCTGGGCCTAAGAGACTCCCTTTGGAGAGGCCAATACAGATTCTAAGGCAGACAGGGTTATCAAAGCGCCTAAGAGATGAAAACATCCATCGCTCAGAAAAATAACTGGGCTGACACCTTTCTGAGAGAATACAGCATATTCATGACATACGAACTTTAAGTCAAGACAGACAAGAAGCAGGTATACTCCTGCTGAAGGTTAACTATGGTGCGGAGAAGAGGTGCCAAAATTGGCTGTTGGGGTAGGGGGAGTAGGAAAGTTGCAAGTGGAGACAGCAGCTATTGGCATGAAGGGAAGCTTGGGGTCTGTCAAAGTGGCAACTGAAAAGCCACAGGCCAGGTGCTCTCCAGGGCCTAGTATGATCACAGGTGATAAGATCACAGGTGAGGGTATCTGCATGTATGCTGGAGGGCATGGGAGGTTGGTAGTGGAAGGAGATGGGGTTCACCCAGGCAGGGAACCTGCGGGGAGGATTCTTGAGCAATCTGAGAGGCGGGGCGAGAAGAGGCTGCAGGAAATAAAGGGGCTTAGACCACGCCTTCCTCGGTTCCGGGGGGCAGTTGGCGCGGAAGGAGGTACGGACTAACTGCGTTTTGCAGGCCCCAGGAGGGGGCGGAGGGCAGTGGCTGGAAAGAGAAGGAAGCTCGGAGCGCCATCCACATCCCCGGAGGTTCTGGCTCTGGCCACCAAGAGACAGGGACGCCACAACGTCTCAGCCCCCTCAGTACACCGCCGCCACCCCTTCCCCGGGACAGAACGATTTCCCCAAGCTCTGGGGGGCGGGGTCTCCTGTCCCTCCCCCTCCTCCCCGCCCTGCCCGGCTCGGCCGGACCCGACCCGGTCCCGCCCGACCCGGCCCAGCCCCCCAGCACTCACGGCTCCGACAGCTCCGGCGGCTCCTCCCCTGCCCCGGCTTCTCCCCCACCCAATCCTGGCCGAAACAGCGCCTCCGGATCCGATCCGCGCGGGGCCTAGCGGGTCGGAACACGTGGGGCCTTTGCGCCCGGAACCGGAAGCGCCGCTCACCCCGCCTCCTCGCCGCGCTGGAGCCTTTCTAGGCGCTGGGAGGTTTGGTCCTCTCCGTGCGGCCTGCGCCGGCTGCGCCTCTGTGCTTTCTGAGGACTCAGTGCGAGAGCGCTTTGGACCCGACCGCTTCCGTCCGTGCCCCACCCCTCTCTGCAGCAAATAAATCAACACCTCGGCCTTCAGTGCACACGCAGACTTTCTACAGGGGTTTTGGGGTTTTTTTGCCGTTTGCTTTTAGTTTTGTTTTGTTTTTGATCTTTTGTTTGATCGTTTGTTTGGATTTGAATACCTCTATATGTTTTTCCTGATTTTTTTCTTTTCTCCTTCGCATTATTCGCTGAAGCATGGTAGAAGAGAGCAGGTTTGGGTTTGAGTGGCTATTGCATTCACCGTCAGCGACAGGGCCTCTGACGAATCTCTCCATCTCTCTGAGCTTCAGTGTGGCTTCTTGTAAAATGGGCATAATAATACCGTTGCTTTAGAGAACTAAATGATATATTTTATATGAACGGATTGGAACGTAGTAGAAGCTCAGAAACAGAATAGTTATGGTATCATTGTTCTCTATTTTCCATGGAGTGTTTCGTTGTATTTCTTTACTTTCAGACTGCCATCCCTAATCTCAGTTTTGTCTGGTCGGTGCCATTTCTGCCCACACCTTCCATTTTCCTATACTCTGTGTCCCTTTTACCCTGTAAGTCGCCGTTCTCGGTATGCCATGTATCGTTTCATTTTCATGGGATACATCGCTGGGATCTGTTTACCATGTTTTAAACCGAAGGTATTAATTACTTTTGGTGGAGGGAGAGTGTATTAAGAGTTCTCCAGGGAAACAACCAAAATGATATATATAAATACATAAAAGATTTATTGTGTGAATTGGCTCACATGATTATGGAGGTTGAGAGGTTCCATGATCTGCCCTCTGCAAGATGGAGAACCAGGAAAGTTGGTGGTGTAATTCAGTCTGAGAACCAGGACAGGATGGGGTGGGGTGCTGGAAAAGTCCTGGAGTATGAAGGCTGGAGAACTAGAGCTCTCCTGTCTCAGGGCAGGAAGAGATGTCCCAAGTCAAGCAGAGAGAGACTGAATGTGCTCTTCCTTTGCATTTTGCTCTAGTCTGGCCCTCAAGAGATGGGATGATGCTCACCCACATTGGTGGGAGTGGTATTCTTTACTCCTGTGTAGTGATTCAAATGCTAATCTCTTCTAGAAATACCCTCACAGATGTGTCTAGATATAATATTTTACCAGCTATCTGGGCATCCTTTAGCCTCTGTTAAGTTGTCAAATAAAACTAACCATCACAAAGAGTTCATGAAAGCCTACTGTATATCAGATGTTTTCTCTATAAATTTCATTCAGTATTTTCAAATATTAAGTCCATAAATAACGCACAAATATGTTCCTCTAAACATTTAAAACATTATGGCGTTAAAAAATTATTCAGTGATACTTATTATAACAGGAAGGAAGATTTTATTCGAGACCATCATGATAGGTACTGGGATTACTGCAATGAAGTAGGAGAGAGAGATTGGGCTCAACTTTGAATACAGCATGGGCAAGTGGGAATTTATAGGCTAGAAGCTGTTTGGAGGTCAGTGGATAGAAAATTACTAAGAGGAAACATCAGAGGTAAGGGGAATTCTGGCTAAACCAACCTAGTAGGATTCTTGCTGAAGACAGGCCAGGTTGCTCAGATATCACCTGGGGGATTGTGGAGGACAAGGAACCTGATCAGGTATCAGGAATGATCACATATTGAGTATGGGGGAGTTTTGCTAAACTGACTTAGGAGGATTCTTTGCTAAAATGGATGTTACAAGGAAGTACACAGATGGGCCTAGTAGAAGGTTCGGAAGGCTAAGTAAAGTTTGGCTACAGAGTTTTTGTCAAGGCTTAAAGCTAACAGGCTTTTACTAATCCTGGCTTCCTTATCTCTCTCTCCAGAAGTTCTTAAGAGTTTGGTATAGTATAAAAGTTTTATCTTTCAGATCTTTTTCTATATTTTTACATACATATACATATGTATCATAGAAAGTATATAGTATTGTTTTGTGTATATGTATGTGTATGCCTGTGTGTTCATGTTGAATTCCTTGATTTGTTTCTCTTAGCAGTGGGCCTTGGAGGTCTGTCCATAGTAGTGGATAAAAATCTCCCATATTCCTCCTACTTTCGGCATAACATTCCATAGCCTGTATGGCCATTTGCCTATTGACAACATACAATTCATTTATAGTGGTTGCTATCAGAAACTATAATGATCATCCTCTTTGTGCATACAAATATTACTCTGGGACAGATACTGAGAAAAAGTATTGCTAGGTCATAGGTTGTACACATTTAATGAATACTGCCAAGTTGTCCTCCCAGATGAATGTGCCAGTTTACAATCTTAACAGCAGTGTATAAGGGTATTTTTTCCCCATGTCTGTTCTCTTACTTCATGTTGCCAGATTTCTAAATCTTGGCCAATCTGATGGGCATGAAATAATATCTAATTGTTTTGCTTTGCCTTTCCATGAGTCATGGTGAGACTGAACATTCTTTCATATATTTATTAACAATTCATAGTTTTCTTAGGAGTTTGCCTATTTTTTATTGAACTTTTTGTCTTCTTCTCATTGATAGATATTCTTTATGTATCCTAGATCCTAACCATTTGACATATATATTGCAAATATTTTCTTCAATTTTATAGCTTATATTTTAACTTTGTAATATTAAAGTTTTAAATCTGACATATTTTCCCCCCAGTGGCTTTAAATTATGTATTTTATTTAAGAACATCTTTTATTCAACAAAATCATAAGTACTCCTCCTATATTTTCTTCTACTACTTTTGATTCTCATTTGTATGATTACATTTGGAATTAATTTTTGTGAATGACATAAATTGGACATAATCTAATACCACCAGTGGTAATCAGTTTCTACTTTGAACACATGGAGTATGAGCTATTTACATAATAGAGGATGTAACTTGCATCCAGAGGAAATAATCCATATGCGATGTGATCTGAGTTCTATCATTCCAGTCATCTAGTCCTTCATTTGTCAATGATTTATGGACAATTACTATTGCAAGACACTGTAGTAGGTATATGGAATAGAGTAGAGAATAAGGAAGATGTGATATCTGATTTCATGGAACTAACTTTCAAGTGGGGTGTATGTGTATGACATGAAAGAGTTTGGTAGGAAGAAAATAGAGTTTAAATAACTTACACAATAAATCAACTATAATTATTTAATTATGATTAATTAAATGAAATTAATTATAAATGTTGTAGGTTCTCCAGAGGAGACATACAGTGTACTATGAGAACTTGTAACTGGAAGTCCTAATCCTGGTGGTGGTACTGTTGGTGAGGTGGTTAGAGAAGGCTTTCTTGAGTAGTGACATTTGAACTGAGTCTGTAGGATGCCTAAGCAGGCTGAGAGTGGGGTAGGAAATGAAGTGAGTAATAGAGAATACTTAAATGGAAAGGAGCTTGGGATATTGGAGAAACTGAGAGAAGACTGGTATGGCTGGGGTCAGAGAGCAAGAGAAGTGTGTGAGGCCTGATATTGTAGACAGGGATCAGATCTGATAGACTAAGGGTCTTGGAGAGCAAATTAAGCACTGTCTTTTAAAGTTAATGGGAAGCTGTACAAGATTTTTAATTAAGCGACATAATTAGCTATGCATTTTTGTGAGATTCTTCTGGCTGCTAAGGAGAATGGAGGGAACCAAGAGTAGATATGGAGAGAGAATTTAGGAAACCATTACGGTAGGTCAGGTACTTGGACTAAATGATAACAGTAGAGATGGAGGACCTTGGGTTGGTATTTCTTTAAAATTGTTTGATGTAAAGAAAAGAAGCAATTGCTAGAAAAATGGACAGCAGGAAAACTACTCTGAGGCACATTGAGAAAAATGGTCTATGGTTGGATAAGCTTGGGAAAGACCATAGCCTCTATCTTCCTCTTGGGAATTTACAATGCGTGTGAAGATCCCTAGAACCGAAAGAGTAAAGCTTAATTTATTACTTGACAAGTGAGGGAGAGTGTGTCATTTAAATGTGATATTGATGTGTCTTTCTGAGTTAAAAGGGGAACAGCAAGATCTGGGCTAAGAACTGGAAGTTTTGCCCAAATAAGGTAGGATTGTAAAGTCTTCCTTTGGAATGGATATTGCTCCAGTTTACAATAATTACGGGCATGGTTCTTAATGAAGTCCAAAATGGGTTGAATAAAGCTCTTGGGTTCAAAGTCATATGGTAGGAATGTTCATATGCATAAGCTTGGGATTTGGAAAATATTTTCTCCAACATAGTGTTAAAGATTCTGAAAAGTTAAGTAGTGAAGAAACCTACTTACCCTTGTCAAACTTTGCATCCCCCCAATTTGAATTCTGGGTCCTGTTTGTAATAACTAATACTCTGTAGAACACATCATGGAAACACTGCTTTACTTAAGTGTATGCATTTTCAAAAAAAATTCTCTCAAAAGCTCAATGGCAAGGATTTAGCTCAAATCTGCCAGGGTGTGCAATCTTCTCATTAAATTTATGAGTAGTAGAAAAATAATTAATACCAAGGGATCTGGGTAGGAGGTTGTTCATTATATTGTTTAGATGGATCTTTGTGTGATTCCTTACTCTCTTAGAGCAAAGTGGAATACACACATTTTGGAAAGACATTTGGGCTCTAAGGACTTAAGAAATGATAGGGTACAATGTGACGTCTCAACCTCTTGTCTTGTTGTCTCTGTGGCCAAGGCTCCTTTTCCTCAAAGAACACTCCAACTCCTTCAGGAACTGGAGGCAGACCACACCCTTCTTGCAGTCTTTGGCCTCCTATGTAGGTAAAGGAAAGTCAAATTTGAAGCCTGGTTCCCTGGAAGTCTTCTTGGAATTCATATCATTCTTGATGCTCAGGTGTTGGAGGCTTCATTGTTGGACAGACTTCTCTAACTCTGGCATTTCCAATTTCTACAACTGATGCCTGGCAGACTACTCTCCCTGTATTTATATTCAGCACAATCAGTATGAGGAACATTGCTTGATACATGATATTGATGCATCAAGAAGACATAAAAAATAGATGAATAAATGGTGTCTATTTTGACTTTCATGAATCAAAACATGGATATATTCTCACGCCTGTTCTTCTCTCCTTTATTTGATCTGTTTATTTGATCTATTTATTTGAAGTGTTTGATGCTACTCTCTGTTTGCCATCAGACAAGAAAACCCTTAAGGTAATAGGCTAGACCCAGGAAAACTCACGCTCATGAAACTTGAAAGCAGATTTTTACAAATATTTTAAAATCGTAATGTAACTCAGATGTCCCAATGCCTCTTGATTTAGGTTATCTGGAGCACTTGCCCACGACCCTGCAAACCTGAAGTGCTGCATCTTGTGGTCATCTCTGTGAGCTCCTCTGTGGGCTGCCTCTAATCAAAACAGTATCATTCCAGACATGAAATTTAACTCCTTGACTTACACAAATCACACACATACACAGATGCATGTAACATACACATTCTGGTCATATGTGCATTTGGTCAAGGAGACTTGACTGAAGGTTTGAGGGGGAGACAGATTAACTTTGTGGAAATGTGACTTTAGACTGAATATTAGGCATTCCCATTGTTAAACTGCTTCTCAGGCACCCCACTTTGGAGAATTCCCTCTGACTTCTTCCTAGAGACTTCTCTGCTTCACTCTATTATTTGGCCCCCTTTTCCTCTTCTTTGCCTGCCAATTTCTTCTCTGAGGAGTATTAAATATTACCCTTATTTTTCATTCAGGACGCTTTAAACCATTCTTTTCATGGTAAGGCTCTTGATAATATTAGTGTCCTTAGGTACTCTTGCTCTCTTTATCTTCAAATGATCCATTTCTTCTGCCCAGCCCACAGACAGTTCCTTCTCTAAGAGAAAATCAGCTACAGCAGTCGAGATAATTACATTTTCACCTCATTGCATTTTGTTTTGAATTTTCAATTTTCAATTCAATGCCAAAAGGAATGTGCAATCATCCTTTTAAAAAGATAATAGTTTTAATGGGCTTTTAATGATAGTCTATTGTTGGAAAACGGACATATAGAATACTCATTGTTACAAACTGTGATTCACCTCCATCATCATTCTACTAAAAGTCTTTCTGCCAGATATCTTGCCTGAGAACAAGGCCAGATCTGTAGGTTTGTTGCCTGCCTTGAGAGACTCTGCATGCTAACCCTACAGGTGAGCCCTGAACTTAATGTAACCTTGGGGCTAAGTTTCCTAGCAAGAAAGCCTTTATAGATGTATTGGCTCTGAGACTCCTACTGGCTTCCTAGGCACATAGTCTATCTATATTGAATCCCAGAAACGGGCATAATCCGTGATCTGTAAATTAAAATGTTTTACAAGATGTCCTCAAGTTTTGGTATGATCTGGGAATGAACACCTTTAAGTTTATCTAAAAATTTGTATTATATCAAGGTGGAAATCCCCTTATTGAGATATTAGCAAACAAAAAACTAATTCATTTCAAACATTTCTGAAGGACCTTTAGAATTGATTAGAAGACTCTAGGGTACTTCTTTTATCATGAAGATAATAGGAACTGAGAAAATGAGGTGTGGGGTGTCTTATGGCTTTGACAAGGAGAGGAGGCAAAGAGGTTCATCATACACAAAGAGGGAGATGGGATTCCTTACACTTCTTAAAAGTTGCTGGCATTTGTCTCTGACCTTAGTGGGTTTATAGTCAAGAAAGTCATAAGTTCTACCTCATTCATCTGAGGGTGGCCTAGGATTTCCTTGTGGGAGAATTAGTCACTTCTTTTCAAGAAAAACTCCCAGTTCATTTATATGAATGAATGAATCCTTGTAGCAGACCCTAACCATCATGGTTTGCTTTCACATCTTTTTCTTACTACAACATTGAACTAGAATTTCTGGGATTTGTGGGGAACCTGTTTTACCAAACGTCTCCACAATCCAATTTCACCTTTAATGTTTTAGCTGCCTTAAGCTTATTTTGATGTGTTGCACGTTTTACTTTGCATGGCCAGTCTTCAGAGAAGTCATTGCTTTTCTTAGTGCTCCTTTCACCTCCTTGTTTCTAATGGTATAAATAAAGGGATTCAGAAGGGGTGTGAGGATAGTATTTAGCACAGACACAACCTTATTAATCTTAAAGGAGGAGTGTGCCGTGGGTCTAAGGTACATGAATAAAACAGCTCCATACAGCAGGGAGACAACCGTCAGGTGAGAGGCACAGGTAGAGAAAGCCTTTTGGCGGCCAGTGGCTGAAGGAATCCGAAGGATGGTGGACAAGATGTAGATATAAGAAATCATAGTAAAGAGGAGTGATCCTGGGATCACAAGAACGGTTGCCAGGACACCCAGGAGTTCCAAAATGCTGGTGTCTGCACAGGCTGCTTTCAAGATGGGACCAACATCACAGTAGAAATGATTGATAACATTGTTGCCACAGAATGGCAACTGGATGAGCAGCATCGTCTGACAAAAGACGATGGTGAAGCCCACCAGCCAGGAGCTGAGGGCCAGCTGTAGGCAGAGGTTACTGGTCATGATGGTAGGGTAGCGAAGGGGCTTGCAGATGGCCAGGTAACGGTCAAAAGACATGACAGTGAGGATCAAGAACTCGGTGGTGCCCAGGAAGAAGTGGAAGAAGGCCTGCAGTAGGCAGCAGGGAATGCAGATGACAGTTCTTACTACCACAAAGGTTTCTAGCAATTTGGGGATGACTGTGGTGGTGTACCAGATCTCTAGGAAGGACAAGTTACAAAGGAAGAAGTACATTGGAGATTGTAGCCTGGGCTCAGCCCAGACAATGGCAATAATGAGCCCATTGCCTGCAAGGGTTAATATGTAGATGAGAAAGATCATTATGAAGACAGGGGTTTGCAGTCCTTGGATACCAGGAAAGCCTAGGAGGATGAACTCTGTGATTGCCGTGCCATTTCTCATGTCCCTTGATACCCTAGAAAGATAGGCAAGGAAGTAGTTCCTTAGAATCTTTTTTTTTTTTTTTTTTTTGAGACAGTCTCACTCTCTTGCCCTGGCTAGAGTGCTGTGGAGTCAACCTAGCTCACAGCAACCTCAAACTCCTAGGCTCAAGCAATCCTACTGCCTCAGCCTCCCAAGTAGCTGGGACTACAGGCATGCACCACCATGCCTGGCTAATTTTTTGTATGTATATTTAGTTGTCTAGCTAATTTATTTTTATTTTTAGTAGAGATGGGATCTCGCTCTTGCTCAGGCTGGTCTCTAACTCCTGAACTCAAACAATCCACCTGCCTTGCCCTCCCAGAGTGCTAGGATTACAGGCGTGAGCCACCACACCCGGCAGAGAATCTTAAAGTATATTTGAATATAGTTGGAATTTTAAAAAAGGAGGATTCTGACTATGTGAGGTCCTTCAGTACAGGACTGTCTCAGGCACCTCTCCCCCACATACAAATGCACACCGACCACCGCTTCCTTACTGAGGACTTGGTTGCTTCTTTCCCAGCAAAACCAGCTTTTAATGGACTTCAAAGGTATTAAGTACACATGACAAATGAAAAGGTGTTTTTTCACCCTTATACAGCTATGAGTATAATCATAGTAAATGTGATGGCTTACCTGTCAATAATATATATGATTATTTAAAATTCATAGTGTATACAATGAAATGTATACATAAATATAGCTGTGAGTTCCTAAGAAATGAATCCCCACTCTCAGATTCTGAAAAAGAATTCTTGACTATATCACAGAACTGATGTTTAAGGAATTATGTTTAAGGAAGCTGTGTGTGTGTGTGTGTGTGTGTGTGTGTGTGTGTGTGTGTGTAGTAGCAGTAGTAGTAAAATAACTAAAAATCATTGCCATTTTGTTAGTGGTGAGATACAACTAGATAATAGAAAAGACAAGCCAGACTCATTTTTTAAAGGAGTCTAAACTGATATTTAAAACTATGTGAACAAAACTGTTTAGGAACTATGAAAATATACTAAACTTAAATTCAGAATTCTAGGAGCAGCTCAATCAGAGCCTAATAAATATATATTGGATAAAGATCTGTAGATACTAGCCTAAAAAGTAAAAAGGTTAGTAAATGATAAGGATGACAAACTGGAAATCCTGGAAAGCACATTCCTATCAAAGCCTTCCTTTGTGACTAAATATCTTTTTGTACAAAATAAAGCATTCCCATTCACATATGCAAATCCACAGGCAGAGAACTTTCTTTATGTTCTACTGAAACTCACTGGAAAATGGTAAAACTACTTCCTTTCTTAGTGAGGCTATTCTTTCTTATGGTTTTCCTTTAAAATGGGTAAATTACTGTGAAATGAATTGCACCATTTTCAAAGTACATAGGAAATTTAGCATAAAAAAGGCAGCTTACAGTTCATTGATAGGTTGTTTCATTCTCCCCCATGTGAGAGAATTCTAATTTTCTGAGAGCTTAGGGAAGAAAAATACTTCCATTTCCTCCCACCTCATTTCTAGACCAGGAGAGGATTATTCTTTGTCTATAATGTCACAAGCTCCAGTGCTTTTCCGTGAAATAAGAGGCAAAGAAGTATTTGAATTTGTATTTATGGCCGGTATAACTGGCCTTGAACCTTGTCCCTCTATATAGAGTAGATATAGAATTATCTTTATTTCCCGTGCGGAGAAGAGTGGTAGTGGTAGTCTTTCCAGCCCAATATAAAATTTCCAAGGACTGAAAATTTCAGTTTGGAAAATTAGACCTCTGAATTCCACAAACATTTGTTGAGAGCTGATTACGTTTCAAGTCTTGCTAGGTGATTAAGGAGCTTATCATTTAGATAGGGAGAGAGCATATATTAATATAATAATTACAACATGACACAGTGAATAAAAGTGTGGAATTGTGCCCAGATTATTTCGGCAACACTCAGAAGGAACCCTTAGCTAGCCTGACCAGGGGTTAAAGGAGGTTTTCCAGAGAAAGACAGGCATAAACTGAGTGAGTCCTAGAGTTCGATAGGAAAAAGAGAGTGGGGTAGGGAGCAGAAATGCATTCCAGACAAGGACTCAATATTTGTGAAATAGAACCAGAGCAAGGAATCCCCCTTGAGCAGGAGCTGGGGATCAGGCTTGTTCTGGCACTTCTGATAAATTAACAGATGGGACAGTTTACATGATGGATTCATGAGTTTTTTTTACGGGGGAAGATCTTGAGCCAGGGAGTTTGCAAATGGGTGTACATGTGTGTCTGTGTGAAGTAATGGTGTGAGCCTTGCTACCTAACACACATACATGTGGGAGCCAAGCTTTATGGAGGACGGGGCTACAGGTAGTACCTGAATGAGCTCTTTTGAGATCCTGGTCACAGACAGCGCATATGGGAGGAGAGACATATTCTCTCTACTTTTGTAAGGAATGGCTTAGTTGAGCACCATGAGGTCCCAGGAGTAGCAGCAGTGGTGGCAGCAGAAATGATCAGAAGTGGCAGGAACCAGAGGCAGCTGTCCTGACCACTGCATGGACTGTGTGGTGTGCGCATATGAAGTTGTGTGAGATTTTTGTGAGATTTTGAGGGAGGTTGGATGTCTTGAGTTAGGAGTAAAAGCAATATTCAGAGAAATACAGGAAAACAACCTTAGGACACTGAAGCTATAGAATTAAGGTACTGGATTAAACATTGCAATCTATAGGCTTATTAAAATTTAATCCTATGCTCTGGATTCTTCTTTTCCTTTGGAAAGTCATAATGTATCGGGTCTAATGATGCTCCTCCTTATTTCTCTATATCCATTGGTCACCTAGTCCTGCTTACTTTGCCTCCTTATTCACTCTTTACTCTGTCCCCTTCTCTCCATCTTGTGTCTAATGCTGCCCCTTCCTTTTTGTGGTTTCAGCACTACAAATGACAAGCACTCCTTCCCGACCACTGACCATGCAGTGGTTCTGGCCAGTCTATAGAAAAAGCACAGTGAGGGTTTTCATGTCCTCTTTTTTTCCTTTTGATGTCATAGGGCTGAAAATTCCACCCATGGATCACGCTAATGCTGCCATTTTCTGAACATGGATCCCATGAAGGAAGTAGCATAAAGCCCAACATTCTCAACATTGAGGCTCCTTTAGTTCATGCTGTTCTCTTTCATTAGTACTAGAACACAGACACTTAACTGGCCTCCCCGTCTCCTGACCTGCCAAACTGTTTCCTATCCACAGTTCACATTGTAGTGAGGATGATCATTCTAAAACATAGTTCTGACTATGTCTCTCCTCAGAACCTTGAGGGTACATCCAACTCCTTAATATGACATTCAAGGCCACTAATCATCTGGCCTTACCTACCTTTCCAGGCTGATATTCTGCCATTTTTCCTCCTGCCTTCCCTGTTCTATGCTCCACACTTTTTGAATTCCTCAGGTTCAGAGGCTGCCAAACTATAGCCATGTTTTTGTAAATAAAGTTTTACTAAAACACAGTTATACCCATCCATTTGCACATTGTCTGTGGCTGCTTTTGTGCTATAATGGTGGAGTTGAGTAGTTGCGACAAAGACCATATGTTCTTTAAAGCCTAAAATGTTTACTATCTGGCCCTTTACAGAAACAGTTTGCTGACCTTGTTCTATCTAGTTCCCTGAATGTGCCGTTCTCTCTCTTAACTCCTAGTCATTGCACATGCTGTTCCCTTTGCCTACACTCCCCTTTCCTACTTTCTTCATTATTTGGCTGAGTCCTGTCTGACTTTTAGATCTCAGGTTAGGAGGCACCTCCATGAAAAAAAACCTTCCCTAGCTTCCTGCCTCCAGTCCAGTTAAGGTGATACTCCTACATGTTTCCATAATCCTCTATGCATATCTGTATCTGAACACTTTATAGAATTGTATTTACCGTTTGCTTGGCTACCGCTATGGACTCTAAGGCCCTCGTGGGTACCTATAGTATCTTCAGGCCTAAGCATAAGGCTTGACACAAAATAAACTCTTTAAAGATATTTTCTGCACAATTATATAAATAGATAGCTTGTTGGTACTCTGTCCCTAGTTAGCTGTAAGTTTATGTAGACTGATACATGCACATGTTTTTGTGTGCTGCTCTCTCTCGTATTTCAAATGCTCAAGTCATAGTATAACAGAGACTGTTTGCTGAACAATTTGTCTGTCTGCTGCTGCTGCTTCCAACTTTTTCTTATGCAAATTTTGCTGCATTCAAACCTTTCTGCTCTATCTGTCCCTAATCAGGGATGTGTTCTGTTCTTTCTGTGTTCTGTTTTCCCCCCAGATTCTCCAGACTGCCTGAATACAGATAACTTTCCTAATTCATTTAATGCTCAGTGGTTTGAGATTGTATTGAGTCATTTCTTTCTGAGCTGTGTTGTTGCAATAAGAGATCATGCACTTTCTTAAACTTTTTATAGTATTAGAAGAAGACAACAAGAAGAAAAGTCTTAACATACGTTTTTTTCTGGATTTGTGCTAAGAGTAAAATGTTCCAAGTTTTGTTTGTTTATTTGTTTTTTAAATTGCTCATGGGGACCAATTTCAATTTTCAAGACTTTGATTATGGAGTAAATTTTATGATGCCCAATGATGTGTAGTCATGAAACAGAGACACCAAGGTCATATATAATGAACTCCACAAAGGTAAATAAACCATGAATGACTGCTTGGGGGACTGACTGTGCTAAGCTGGAACTCGAATAAAGACAACCAGTTTGAATTTCAAGGATGGTTCTGGGTAAGATGCTGTGAATAAAGACTGCTTTCATTGAGGAAGGTCTAGGTTCAGGTTATGGTGATGACTTTTCTGCATGATACTGAAATTCATTTATTAAACTTTACCTCAAGGTATCAAGTCTAGCTGTATCTATTCATTCTTGGGGAAAGCAAAATTTGATCCAAAATAGTACGATTTCCCTCTCTGTGACAAAGCAATACTCACAGCACTAATGATTCCGAGAAAACACTTCTGGTCTCGAGGTATATCCTTGCCCAGGAGTGGACTGCCAGAAAAGGAGAGTCTGATTATAAAGGCAGTATAATTGGAACAGAAGATTTGTCTTCTCTTTTCTGCACAAGGAAAAGGAATCTCTCTAGAATGCAACCCAAGGGTCTTTATGCATCATTGAATTCTATTCATAAAGCTTTCATAACATGGCAAGGTTTCTTCAGCATGTAGGAGAATTGTATTGAGAGTGATCAATAACATCAGTTCACGCTAGGTCAAGATGTCATCTCTGAAGAAAACAATTTGTTAGTGGGGAACTTTCACAACAACTTCCTCTGAGACATTGGTCTCCATGGATGTGCTCCTGAGAGTCCCATGGAGACAAGGAAGTTCTCACTAAAAGTTTATTCCTAAGTCACGCTGAGGAATTTGCAGTTTTCTAAATTCTAATTGGTACCAATCATTCTCACACCTGCGATAATTAATCAAAGATTGAAAATCTTACAACTTTATGGGTTTTATGATCTAAACTCCTGACCTCAAGCTATCCTCCTGTCTCAGCCTCCCAGAGAGCTAGGATTACAGGTATGAGCCACCGTGCTTGGCCTATTTTATGGGTTTTAGATCTTGGATTTCTCAGTTTCTCCAAGAAGGGAAATCAGTGGCATCCTAATAATTACATGGGGTCCTCTAATGAACTGAACTGAATCAAGGGTAGGAAATTTGATTAACAATTTGAAAAATGGTCCAGTATGTATAAATATAAGAGTGAACAAAATAGAATTACATTTGATTTTCTTTTGAACTATCTTATGATGACAAATGAAAAGACAGGGGCTCAAAATATTGAGGATTATATAGAGAGTTAATGGATGCAGAATGAATAAGTAACTGTTGGAGGAGGCTGCCTGCAAAACAGGAAAAAAAGAGTTGGAATTGTAAATTAAAAAAATAAACTTAATGAGGATAATTCATATAAAATAAAATCCATTCATTTAAAGTATATAGTGCAATGAGTTTTTTTTAATTTTTGTTTTTTGCTGGACTAATCACTGGATGCAATGAGTTTTGATATATGTGTACATACATGTAATCACCATTTCAATTAACATACAGAATTTGCTTAGTATTCCAGAAAGTTTCTTTGTGCTCATTTTCACCCGAACACCCTCTCTCCCACCCCAACAACCACTGATCTGATTTCTATGTCTGTAGATTAGTTTCACCTGCTGCATGATCTTATATAAATTGAACCATTTGGTATGTATACTCTTTTGTGTCTGGATGCTTTCACTTGGTGTAATGTTTTTGTGATTTAGCTATTCTGTTGTGCATAAAAAGCTCATTCCTTTAAATTGTTGAGTTTTCATTTTATGAATACACCACACCTTGCTTATTCATTTACTAGTTGATGAGCATTTGGGTTGTTTTAGTTTTTACTGTTATAAACAAAGTTGTGGTTATAAATAAAATGTGGAACACTCAATGTAGAATATTTTTGTGGGCATATGTTTTCACTTATTTTAGGTAAATGGCTAAAAGTGAAATTCCTGTGTCATAAGATCAGTGTATATTTCAGTTTTTAAGAAACTGCCCAACTGTTTTCCAAGGAGGTTGCACCATTTTACAGTATCATCAACAACTGTCTATGAGAGTTCTAGTTGGGCCACATTTTCACCAGCATTTGCTACTGTCAGTTTAAAAAAGTAGACATTATAGTAGGGGTAGGATTTTCTTGTTAATTATTTAATTTGCATTTCCCCGATGACTAGTGACATTGAGTACATTTTCGTATGCTTATTGACTATTGATATTAATATATCAATTTTGTGAAGTCAGTTTAACTATTTTACCCATTTCAACAAATGGATTATTTTACCTTGTATTATTGAGTTATAAAAGTTCTTTATTCTAGATATAAATTTTTGTCAGATAAAATATTGAGAATATTTTCTCCCAGTCAGTAGCTTACTATTGATTTTATTTGTAATATATCTTGAAATACTAAAGTTTTAATTTTTAAATCTAAATCATCATTTTTTTATGGTTCATGTATTTTGCATCTTGTGTAAGAATCTTTGCATACTCCATGATTGCAAAGAATTTTTTCCATGTTTTCTTTTATATTTTGAGATCTGTAATCCATTTTGGGTTTATTAATATGATGTGAGGTAGTGGTTGAGGTTCATTCATTTTTTCCTTATTAAATGTCTAGTTGTTCTAGTACCATTTATTAAAAAGACTGTCCTTTTCCACCTTAAATTGATTTTATGCCTCTATAAAAAAATTAATTGCTCATATGTATGTGAGTATATTTCTAGACCCTTCTCATCTATTTTTGTTTCAGTACCACAGCCTGTTGGTTTCTATATTTTTACAGTAAGTCCTGAAATCAGGTAGTGTAAATCCTCTCACTTATTCTTTTTCAAGACCATAGTGGTTATTTTTGCTCCTATGTATTTCTACATAAATTTTAGAAATAGCTTGTCATTTTCTATTTAAAAACCTGATGAAATTTTGATTGGGATTTTTATGGAATCAATTATGGGAACATTGCTAGATCAATTAATTTCTTTCAATAATACTTTACAGTTTTTGAGTTTTCATTGTAGTATTTTGTTAATTATCTCTCAGTATTTTATGGTATTTATTTTTAAAAATTAAATTAAATTTTTATTTTTTTAGAAATAGAATCTTACTCTGTCACCCAGACTGGAGTGCAGTGGTACATTCATAGCTCACTGTAACCTTGAACTCCTGGGCTCACACAATCCTCCTGCCTCAGCCTCCTGAGTAGCTAAGATTACAGGTGCATGCCACCATGCTTCGCTCGGCTAATTTTTGTTGTTGTTGTTGTGAGACTCCAGAGAAAGACAGCGGCTCACTATGTTGCCCAGGCTTGTCTCAAACTCCTGTTCCCAAAGCACTAGGATTATAGATATGAGACACTGCTTTCAGCCTTGTTTTTTGATGCATTTTCAAAAAATTTAATTTTCCAATTTTTTGTTGCTAGCACATGTTGCCAGTATATATTGCTATCATAGAAACACAGTATTTTTCATGTCTTTTATCCTACTACTTTATTAAATTCACTTTTAGGATTTTCTATAAATATAATCATGTTAGTGAATAAAGACAGTTTATTTCACCATTTCCATTGGAGGCTAAGACCTCCAGGACAATGCTGAATAGAGATAGTGTGGACATTCTTGCCTTATTCCTAATATTGAGGGAACAGGTTAAGTCTTTGCCTATTAAATTTGTTAGCTGTAAAGTTTTTGTAGGTGCTGTTTATAAGATTGATAAACCTTCTTTCTCTTCTTTTTTGCTGAGATCTTTTTATTATGAATGATTTTTAAATTTTTTCAAATTATTTCTCTGCATCTATAATATTAAGATGAATATATGGCTCTACTTCTTTATTTTGTTATTGTGGTATTTTATTATATTGATTGATTTTCAAATGTTAAGCCAACATTAGAATTCTTGTATAGCCCAACTTGTCATAAAATATTACTTCTTTTCTACACTGTTAAACATAATGTACTAATACCCTGTTTAATGAAATTTGTGTCTATGTTCACAAGGGAAATTACTTAGTTGTGGATTTTTTTTTTCTTTCTTTTTTTTTTTTTTCATTTTTTTTTCTATTTTTTGGTAGAGACGGGGTCTCGCTCAGGCTGGTTTCGAACTCCTGACCTTGAGCAATCCGCCCGCCTCGGCCTCCCAAAGTGCTAGGATTACAGGCGTGAGCCACCACGCCCGGCCTAGTTGTGGATTTTTTCTTATGTTTTCTTTGGCTTTCATATCAACATAATGCTAATTTCATAAAATGAGCAGGAAAGTGTTCTTTCCTTTACTTTCCAAAGGAGTTTATGTTAAGATTATATTATTCCTTTCTTAAATATTTGAAATGAATTAATCAGTGAAACTATCAGGGCCTGGAGTGTCTTTTGTAAAAAAAAAAAAAGTTTTAAATTGAGAATTTAATTTTTTTTATAGACACAGTACTATTAAGATTTTTTTATTATTTTCTATATCTTTTTAAGTTTATGCCTTTTAAAGAATATGTGTATTTCACCAACATTTTCAATTTCACTGGCATAAAATTATTAATAATATTTCTCTTACTCTCCTGTAGTGATGTACCTGTTTCTATTTTTTATATTGTTAATTTGTCACTTCTTTTTTTTTTTTTGTCACTTCTTTTTTTATCTTGTTCAAAATGTCTAGTGTTTTATCAATTTTACTGATCTTTTCAAAGCACCATACTTTGGTTTAATTGATTTTTTGGTATTATCTGTTCATTTGCTATTTCACTTATTTCTGTATGTATATTTATTATTTCTTCTTCCCACATACTTTAGGCTTAAAGAAATTATCCTACTGTCATAATGAAATATGTCTCTTTGCCTCTGTAATTTTCCTTCTCTAGGATTCTACCTGGTCAGATATTAATATTGCTTAGCTAATCCAGTTTTATTATGATTGGTATATTTGTAGAGAGTATCTTTTTAATCATATTACTTTTAATCTGTTGTCTATGTCTTTATATTTCAAGTGTGCTTCTAGTAGACAACTTGTAGTTGGGTTTGTTGTTTAATTCAGTCTGATGATCTCTGTCCTTTGATTGGTGTTTTTAATCCATTTACATTTAATGTAATGATTAATTTGATTGGTTTAAAACCTGCCATCCTAAAAAAAAATAAATAAATAAAACTTGCCATCCTGTTGTTTTCTATTTTTTTATCTGCTTTTACCTGTTTCTCTTTTTGTTATGTATTAATAATGATTGAAAATATTTATGTATTAATAATGATTAATAATCAATATCTATTTTATGTATTAATAATTAAATATCTTTAGTATTCCATTTTATCTTCTTTATATGTCTTTCTGGTTTTTTATTGGTTGCCCTAATGGTTTTTTTTGTTGTTGTTTGTTTGTTTGTTTGAGACAGAGTCTCACTTTGTTTCCCAGGCTAGAGTGAATGCCATGATGTCAGCCGAGCTCACAGCAACCTCAAACTCCTGGGCTCAAGTAATACTGCTGCCTCAGCCTCCCAAATAGCTGGGACTACAGGCATGCACCACCATGCCCAGCTAATTTTTTCTATATATATTAGTTGGCCAATTAATTTCTTTCCATTTTTAATAGAGCCGGGGGTCTCACTCTTGCTCAGGCTAGTTTTGAACTCCTGACCTTGAGCAGTCCTCCCGCCTCGGCCTCCCAGAGTGCTAGGATTACAGGCATGAGCCACCGTGCCTGGCCTGCCCTAATGTTTAACTTACAGTTTACCCACATATAATATCACTTCATGAATAATGTTACAATCTTACAACAAAATGCTTCCATTTCCCTTTCATCATTTGTATTATAATTATCTTACATTTACTCCCATAATTGTTATACATTCCACAATGTATTGTTATTATTTTTGTTTAAAAAGATAATCATATATATATTTTTGTGAATGCCCCCAACTCGCTCTTCTTAGCAGCTTCCAAATCACCCTCCATGAGGAAGGTGAGGCCCAGGCAGGACAAAGTCCCTGAGGTTCCTTCTCTGCCCTTTGGAGTCCCCTTGGAGGGCCCCTTCCATGCTGGGCTGGGCCACTCCCACTCCAAGACTCCTGCTTCCCCTTTCCCACCCTCTTTTCTACACTTATGGAGAATCATATTTGAAAATAAAATTTGAAAACAAGAAAAAGTTTTTAAATGTAAGACATGACACCTAGGAATAAAATTCCTAGAAGAAACATCGAGGAAAAGCATCTTGACGTTGGCTTTGGCAATGATTTCTTGGATATGACACTAAAAACACAGGCAACAAAACCAAAAATAGACAAATGGGATTACATCGACTAAAATATTTCTGCACAACAAAGGAAATGATCAACGAAATGAAAAGGTAACCCATGGAATGTGAGAAAATATTTATAAACCAAAAATCTGATAGAGTGAATATCCAAAATATTTAAGAAACTCCTATAACAACAGCAAAAAGCCAAGTGACCTGATTTAAAAATTAGGAAGGGACTTGAATAGACATTTCTTCAAAGAAGACATACAAATGGACAGTAAATTTATGAAAAGGTGCTCTACATCACTAACCATCAGAGAAGTGCAAATCAAAATGATGATGAGATATAATACCATATCTGTTAGGATAGCTTTTATAAAAACAAAAAACAGCAAATTTTAGCAAAGGTGTGGAGAAGATGAAATCCTTGATGTTGGTGGAAATGTAAAATGTACAGCCACTATCGAAAACAATATGGATATTCCTCAAAAACATTAAAAATAGAACTACTTTATGATTCAGTAATCCTACATCTGAGTATATATCCAAAGGAGTTGGATTTTTAAAAAGAGAGAGAGAGAGAGAGATCTGTACTCTCCTGTTCGTTGCAGCACTATTTATAATAGCCAATACATGGAAGCAACCTAAATGTCTATCAATGGTTGACCATCTTTGTCTTTTTTTACTGTTGTTGATTTGAAGTCTATGTTATCTGATATAAGAATGGCGACACAAGGTTTCTTTTGATTTCTATTTGCATGGAATATTGTTTTCCATCCCTTCATGTTGAGTCTGAATAAGTCCTTTTGGGTTAGATGTTTCCTCAAGACAGCAGATATGTGGCTTGTATTTTTAACCATTCAGCTAGCCTATTTCTCTTGAGTGGGGAATTCAAGCTGTTCATGTTTATCAAAAGCATTAATAAGCGGAATGCATTTCCGTTCATCTTGTTGGGTAGAACCTTATTGCTTTGTTTTACCTCTTGAGCGGTTATTCTATATGGGCTCCAAGCTTTGGCCTTTGGGTAATTTTACACTGGTGGGTTTCTATTGTGCTGATTGATGTATAATGGGGATCTGAATACTTCCTGCAGGGCTGGTCTGGTCTTGACAAATTCCCTCAGTGTTTGCTTTCCTGAGAAAGTCTTTATTTCTCCCTCATATAAGAAATGTAGTTGTTCAGGATAAAAAATTCCAGGCTTGTAATTATTCTGTTTCAGAAGGCTGAAGATATGTCTCCCATCTTGCCTGGCTTGTAAGGTCTCAGTTGAGAAGTCGGCAGTTAGCCTGATGAGTTTTTCTTTGTAAGTTATGTGATCTTTTCACCTTACAGCTTACAGGAGTTCCTCCTTCATGTTAACTTTGGCTAATGATGAGTATGTGTAATGGTGAGTGCCTCTTTTTGTTGAATCTCACAGGCGTTCGTTGACCTTCTTATACCAGGATATCTAAATTTCTATCAAGACTAGTGAAGTTGAAGATGGCGGACGAATAACACCGCCAAACAGAGTCTCTCTGCAGAAAAGACAGATTCTAGCAGAAATTAGAGGAAAGAAGCAAGAAGACGAGCATACGGCAGACAAGAGCTGGAAGGAGGGGTACCTGAGACCCCGGGAGACTCCACGGGAGGAGGCTGCGGAGGAAAACTGGAGGCTGAGACCACTGGAGCAGCCTGGAGACCAGCAGCAAGGGTAGGTGGATTTGCTGTTTCCCCTCCCCTGCATTTGGGACTGCTGGTGGGCTCCCCAGTGGGTGGAGAGACCTGCGGACACCAGCCCAGAGACCACCGCCGCAGCCAGCCAGCGGTGACCCTGTAGCAGACGTGGCAACAGGTTCCCAACTTCCTCCCGGCACCTCCGTGTGCACAGACCTGAGCCGCGAGGCAGGCGCCATATTGCCTCCTCCTCCCCTCCGCCGACCCTACCCGCGGTTGCCCAGAGAGACAATATAGCCACCAGCTGGAGGCACCTCCAGGGAACGGGACTTTCCCTCTTGGGACTGTACAGCTGGCTCAGGGGAACTCAGACTGTGAGCTCCCTATCCGCCCGCCCTCCCAGGTGCTGCTGGCACTGAGTTCCCAGGAGAACGGTGCCGACTCAGAGGCTGAGAGACATAGACCCAGCTTGGGCTCCCTGTGGGTGAATTGGGACCGGAAATCCTCTCCCTGGTGGGGATACAGTTTGAACTCTGGGACCCAGAGGTCGGACCTGCAGACCAGATCCCCTGCACCGAGGGCGAGCATTGCCCAGGGCACAGAAAGGTTATACGTGAACAGCCTACTGAGGTGTGTGTGCCTCCAGGGGCGGATCGGCGTCCTAGAGGGCAACCCTCCTCCCAGGAGGAGGCCGTGCGCCCAACCCAGGTGGCGTTCCTGTGTAGGGAACCTCCCCGCCGACATCACAGTCCCAGGAGGCCTGGTGGCTTGTGGTCTGGCCTGCTGGCAGAGACCCAGGAGTAGCTGTGGACTTGGGGAGGGTGGAAAGAAGCGAGGCCTGCTGCAGACTGCGGGTCTCAGACAGCCCCGCCCCCACACCCAGACTTTCTGGCTGAGCAGGACCATTCCAGCCCCGCCCTGACAGCTTTCCCTGGAAGCGGAGAACAGAACTTTGACCCCTGCTAACGGCCTGAGGGCAAGCTTACACAAAATCCACAGCATAGCCTGTTCCTCCAAGCAAACGCCACCTACTGACAGGGACGGCATCCTGCACAGCCTTTTCACGGCACCCACTGACTCAATATACAGGGAGTGGTCCAATTTCACCCACAGACACCACCTAACGCCTCAGAAACTAAACAAGGTGTGTGAATACCCAAACAATAACTTAAGGAAAGAAACAACAACTGATCGACATGGGAAGAAATCAGCGAAAGAACTCAGGAAATATGAAGAACCAAATGGAAAACACACCCCCAAAGAGGAGCACCAGCCCCCTAGAAACGGACACCAACCAAAATCAGGCAACCAATATGACAGAAGAGGAATTTCGTATGTGGATCATAAGAACACTCACCGAGCTGAAACAACAACTCAATAACCAACATAAAGAAACCACAAAAAGCCGCCAGGATATGGGAAAAGAAATAGACACATTGAAGAAAAGTGTAACCGAACTCCTGGAAATGAAGAATCAATTCAAGGAACTACAAAATACAGTGGAAAGTCTCAAGAACAGGGTAGATCAAACAGAAGAAAGAATCTCAGAGCTTGAAGATAACACCCTCCAATTAAATAAATCAGTCACAGAAATAGAGCAGAGAAACAAGAGAAAAGAACAAAGCCTACAAGAGCTGTGGGATTATGTGAAGAAACCTAATGTGAGGGTCATAGGCTTACAAGAAGGGGAAGAAGACAACACTCAAGGGTTGGACAAGCTGTTTGAAGCTATAATAGAGGAAAAATTCCCAGGCCTTGCTCAAAATCTTGATATACAAGTTCAAGAAGCTCAGAGGACCCCTGGGAGATTCAATGCAAACAGGAAGACGTCACGACATGCAGTCATCAGATTGACCAAAGTATCAACCAAAGAGGCCCTTCTAAGAGCTGTAAGACAAAAGAAGCAAGTAACATACAAGGGAAAGCCAATTCGAATAACATCAGACTTCTCTAATGAGACCTTACAAGCAAGGAGAGACTGGGGCCCCATTCTCACTCTTTTGAAACAAAACAATGCCCAGCCTAGAATATTATTCCCTGCAAAACTAAGCTTCGTATATGAAGGAGAAATAAAAACATTCTCAGACAAGCAAAGGCTCAGAGAATTCACCAAGACAAGACCAGCCCTACAAGAAGTACTTAAAACAGCGTTATGTACAGAACATCATAATAATAACCCACGAATATAAAAACAACCAAAACCCAAAGATATTAAAGGCCAGATATTACAATAGCTCAAGACAGAACTCATAGCAACAACATCCAACCCAACAGAATGAACAGTAATCTACCTTACCTATCAGTTCTCTCAATAAATGTGAATGGCTTAAACTCTCCACTCAAGAGACATAGGCTGGCTGAATGGATAAGAAAATACAGGCCAAGTATATGCTGTCTTCAGGAAATACTGCAAGGATGCATATAGACTAAAAATAAAAGGGTGGAGATCAATATTCCAAGCAAATAGAAGCCAAAAGAAGGCTGGTGTGGCAGTTCTAATTTCAGATGATTTAGTTTTTAAACTAACAAAAGTAGTGAAAGACAAAGAGGGTCATTATATAATGGTGAAGGGCACAGTTCATCAAGAAGAGATAACAATTTTAAATATATATGCACCCAACTTAGGTGCACCCAGATTCATAAAGCAAACCTTACTGGAGCTAAGCAAATGGATTAATAGCAGCTCCATAATCACTGGAGATTTCAACACCGCACGGACAGCACGAGACAGATCCTCCAAACAGAAAATTAATAAAGAAATAATGGACTTAAACAAAACTCTAGAACAATTGGGTCTGACTGACATTTACAGAACATTCTACCCAAAATCCACTGAATATACGTTCTTTTCATCAGCTCACGGGACATTCTCTAAGATTGACCATATCCTAGGACACAAAGTAAATCTCAAGAAATTTAAAAAAATAGAAATCATACCATGTACCTTCTCAGATCACAGTGGAATAAAACTAGAAATCAACCCTAACAGAAACTCACATTTCTACACAAAAACGTGGAAATTAAACAACCTCCTACTAAATGATTACTTCGTAAATGAAGAAATCAAGACGGAAATAAAAAACTTCTATGAAGAAAACGACAATGGAGAGACAAGTTATCAACTCCTCTGGGACACAGCTAAAGCAGTTCTGAGAGGAAAGTTTATCTCCATAAATGCCTATAACCCAAAGACAAGAAGATCACAAATAGACAATCTAATGAAATGACTCAAAGAGCTGGAAAAAGAAGAACAGACCAACCCCAAACCCAGCAGAAGAAGTGAAATCAACAAGATCAAATCAGAACTAAACGAAATTGAAAACAGGAAAGCTATTCAGGAGATTAATAAAACAAAAAGTTGGTTCTTTGAAAAAATAAACAAAATTGACACACCATTGGCTAAGCTAACGAAAAGCAGAAAAGAGAAATCTCTAATAAGCTCCATCAGGAATAAAAAAGGAGATATCACAACTGATCCCAAAGAGATACAAGATACAATTTATGAATACTACAAAAACCTTTATGCACACAAACTGGAAAATGTGGAGGAAATGGACAAATTTCTAGAAACACACAGCCTCCCTAGGCTCAACCAGGAAGAAATAGATTCCCTGAACAGACCAATCTCAACAGCTGAAATAGAAACAGTAATTAAAAATCTCCCTAAAAAGAAAAGTCCCAGTCCAGATGGCTTCACACCTGAATTTTACCACACTTACAAAGAAGAACTAGTACCTATCTTGTAGAAACTATTCCACAACATCGAGAAGAACGGAAACCTCCCCGACACCTTTTATGAAGCGAATATTACTCTGATACCCAAACCAGGAAAGGATGCAACAAAAAAAGAAAACTACAGACCAATATCCCTAATGAATATAGATGCAAAAATTTTCAACAAAATCTTAGCTAACCGAATCCAGACACTTATCAAAAAAATAATCCACCACGACCAAGTGGGCTTCATCCCAGGGATGCAGGGATGGTTCAACATACATAAATCTATAAATGCAATTCACCACATAAACAGAAGCAAAAACAAAGACCACATGATTCTTTCAATAGATGCAGAAAAAGCTTTCGACAAAATTCAACACCCTTTCATGATACGAACACTTAAGAAAATAGGTATAGAAGGGACATACCTAAAAATGATACAAGCCATATATGACAGACCCATAGCCAACATCATACTGAATGGGGAAAAATTGAAAGCATTCCCACTTAGAACAGGAACCAGACAAGGCTGCCCACTATCTCCACTTCTGTTCAACATAGTGCTGGAAGTCTTGGCTACAGCAATCAGACAGGAAAATGGAATCAAAGGTATCCAAATAGGGGCAGAAGAGATCAAACTTCCACTGTTTGCTGATGATATGATATTGTATCTAGAAAACCACAAAGATTCAACCAAGAAACTCCTGGAACTGATCAATGAATTTAGTAAAGTCTCAGGATACAAAATCAATACACAGAAATCAGAGGCATTCATATATGCCAACAACAATCTAGTTGAGAACCAAATCAAAGACTCAATTCCCTTCACAATAGCAACAAAGAAATTAAAGTACCTAGGAATATACTTAACCAAGGACGTAAAAGACCTCTACAGGGAGAACTATGAAACACTGAGGAAGGAAATAGCAGAGGATGTAAACAGATGGAAATCCATACCATGCTCGTGGATCGGCAGACTCAATATCATCACAATGTCTATACTACCCAAACTGATCTACAGATTCAATGCAATACCTATTAAAATCCCATCAGCATTCTTCACAGATATAGAAAAAATAATTTTATGCTTTGTATGGAACCAAAGAAGACCCCGAATATCAAGAGCAATTCTAGGCAACAAAAACAAAATGGGAGGCATTAATATGCCAGATATCAAACTATACTACAAAGCTGTAGTAATTAAAACAATATGGTATTGGCACAAAAATAGGAACATTGACCAGTGGAACAGATGTGAGAATCCTGATATAAAACCATCTTCATATAGCCATCTAATCTTTGATAAAGCAGACAAAAACATACGCTGGGGAAAAGAATCCCTCTTCAATAAATGGTGCTGGGAAAACTGGATAGCCACTTGTAGAAGGCTAAAACAGGACCCACACCTTTCACCTCTCACAAAAACCAACTCACGCTGGATAACAGACTTAAACCTAAGATATGAAACTATTAGAACTCTAGAGGAAAAAGTTGGAAACACTCTCCTAGACATCGGCCTGGGCAAAGAGTTTATGAAGAAGTCCCCAAAGGCAATTACAGCAGCAATAAAAATAAATAAATGGGACATGATCAAACTACAAAGTTTCTGCACAGCCAAAGAAATATCATGAAAGTAAACAGACAACCTACAGAATGGGAGAAAATTTTTGCATCCTATGCATCCGATAAGGGACTGATAACTAGAATATACTTAGAACTCACGAAAATCAGAAAGAAAAAAACAAATAACCCCATTAAAAAGTGGGCAAAGGACTTGAACAGAAATTTTTCTAAAGAAGACAGAAGCATGGCCAACAAACATATGAAAAAATGCTCAACATCTCTAATCATCAGGGAAATGCAAATCAAAACCACAATGAGATATCACTTAACCCCAGTGAGAATGGCTTTTATCAAAAAATCTCCAAACAATAAATGCTGGCGTGGTTGCGGAGAGAGAGGAACACTCCTACACTGCTGGTGGGACTGCAAACTAGTTCAACCTCTGTGGAAAGCAATATGGAGATACCTTAAAGCGATACAAGTGAATCTACCATTTGATCCAGCAATCCCATTGCTGGGCATCTACCCAAATGATCCAATGACACTCTACAAAAAAGACACCTGCACTCGAATGTTTATAGCAGCACAATTCATAATTGCAAGGCTGTGGAAACAGCCCAAGTGCCCATCAATCCAAGAATGGATTAATAAAATGTGGTATATGTATACCATGGAGTACTATTCAGCTCTAAGAAACAATGGTGATATAGCACATCTTATATTTTCCTGGTTAGAGCTGGAACCCATACTATTAAGTGAAGTATCCCAAGAATGGAAAAACAAGCACCAGATATATTCTTCCGCAAACTGGTATTAACTGAGTAGCACCTAAGTGGACACTAGATACTACAGTAATAGGGTTTTGGGCAGGTGGGAGGGGGGAGGGGGGCGGGTATATACATACATAATGAGTGAGGTGTGCACCATCTGGGGGATGATCATGATGGATACTCAGACTTTTGGGGGGAGGGGGGGAAATGGGCATTTATTGAAACCTTAAAATCTGTACCCCCATAATATGCCGAAAAAAAAAAAAAAAAAAAAAAAGACTAGTGAAGTTTTCCTCAATCATTGCCTAAAATCAATTTTCCAAACTTTGTGTGTTTTCTTCTCACCTTCAGGGAAGAAGAAGGTGCTTATGATTATTCTGTTTGGGCTCTTTACATAATCCCATATTTCTTGTAGGCATTGTTCATTTCTCTGTTCTTTATTTTTGACTGAGTTGTTTAATTTGAAGGTTTTGTCTTCAAGTTTTGATATTCTCTTTTCTGCCTGATGTAGTCTACTCTTAAGACTTTCCAGTGTGTTTTGTATTTCCTTGAATGAATTTTTCATTTCCTGAAGTTCTATTTGATTTTTTGGAATTTGATTTATTTAGTGAAATTTCATTCATTTCTTGAATTTTTTTGGTGGTTTGTTTGTGCTGGTTTTACATTTTCTCTTGTATTTCCTTGAGCTTACTTACTTATAATCCATATTTGGAATTCTTTATCTGTCATTTCAATATTCTGATTTTGGTTGGTATCTATTGCTAGAGAGTCGGTGTTGCTGATTAGGGGTGTCCTTTTGCTCTCATTCCTCATACTTCCAGAGATCTTTTGCTGATTCCCTCTCAACTGGTATAGCAGTTGCTTGTTATTTTTCCATTTTCTTTTGTTTAGACAATGTTACACCAAGTTTAATCTCTATGAGAGTAGGTGGTGCTTGTAGGTAAGAATCAACCATACCCTGTATGATTGAGTCAGTAAATGATGTAAAGGGCATACACACTGTCAGTACATAGTGCTTGCCTGAAGGTACAAACTGAAATTTTGTTTTGGGACCTGTGTGACCAGCTGTAGTCCCCCAGGAGAAGCACTTGAAACAGGGGAGGGCCCTGGAACTTCAAGTGAGTCCATATTCTCTGCCATAGCAGAGGCAGGTGGGGGAATGTGGATGGATGGGCCTGGGTTCATGAGCTTGTCCTCAGGCTTCACAAAACCTGGGAAGGTGTCTTTTTCATCAGGGATTAAAGATCTGCTCCCAGCTTCTAGGCTTAGCTCCCAGTGAGGGGCTCAAGGAGTCCCACATAACCAGAAAGTCTGCTCATGGAGGTGGGACTGAAATTCACAATCTGGCAGCCTGGAGTGGGTCTCACTCTTCTCTGGCCCCTTTACTCTGTGGTTTCCCTCTGGCATATGCTGGCAGACAGGAGCTCACACTAGATGATCTCCTGCATGACTGTGATATGGGCAGGGAGGTTCCCTGTCCAAGATCCCTTCCTAAGCTGAGAGCATAGCCCTCCTGTTGGGAGAGGGCTGACCTGCAAGCATGCTGCAGCTAGGACTCACACTGCACTCTCCCCAAGATCTGTCCATGTGTGCACACTCGCATCCTGAGACTAATTCATAAATCTCCCCTCTGTGCCCCTGAACAATAGGATCATGAATGGGAGGTATGGGACCTGGCCTGTTGGCACATCCACAGATCAATCTCTAACCATGCCAATGTCAAGTGCACTGGTCTCAAGTTGCCCACAGGGTGCCCAAGTAGGTTCGATGTCCTTCCATCTCAGGGTGTGCTCCATTCTGAAGGAGTTGCCATTCAGGCAACACTAAGAAGGGCTAGGCAGGCAGGGACCTCACAGTCTGAGCATCTCTCAGTTTGCTGCAGGACCCCAAGTGGAAAGGCCTGAGCCCCACTCTCTGTGGAAGACTCAGTGTGGTGGCTCAATTGTCTCTCCCAGCAGCTGTGGGTTGGGGAGGGGAAGGGTAGAGAAAGAATCTGGATGGAGGAAAGTTAGCACTCTGGTCATGTCCATCCCTCTCTCTGGGAAGCTGACTGCCCAGAATGTCTAGGTACTGGTGTCATGCAGATCATCAGGGACCCACTGGACACCTGTGGCTCTTGCAGTCTGGGCTGGAGTTGAGAAATATCTGGGTGGGAATGAGCAAGAAGAAACCTGAGCAGTTGAAGCTCCATGGAGAAGACAAAGATGCATGGTGGTTAGAGAAGTTATACGGCACCTGCTGTCGTGCCTTTGGTCTGTGGAGATGGGAGGTGCCCCAGGGGGGCTGGGAGCCTGGTGCCCTGTCCACAAGAGCTCCCAGCTCACTAGTGGCTGTAACCTCTGGGCTAAAGTGGGTAGAAAGTTGCTGTAGCAGCTCAGGAACACACTGTCAGAGATGTGAGGGAGGGAGAAACAAACTGCTCCACCTACCCTTCTCACAAGCTGATCTCTGTCAATACCTTTCTTATTTTTGTTCTAGTCTGCAATTTTTTCCCATGTAATGTCCTGAAGGTTCTGGGACCACCTCAAACCCTCACCTGATCCATGTTTGTCTTTTTGTTGATTTTTGGTTTTTTTTTTTTTTGCTTTCATCTAAATCTTCGCCTTACTGAGTCACTCTGGTAGCTGGTGTCTCCAGTCAGCCATCTTGCCTCTCAAAGTAAAGTGCATTCTTGATCCTCTTTCCTGAAATAGATATAGAGATAATGGAGAGGGGAAGGACAGACAATTGTTTTTCTTGGTGAATTGACCCCTTTATCATTACATAATGACCTTCTTTATCTCTTTTTACAGTTTTTGTCTTGAAATCTATTTTATATGATAGAAGTATAGCTACTTGTGCTCTTTTTTATTCACTTGCATGGAATAATATTTCCACTCCTTTGTTTTCAGTCAGTGTGTGTCTTTATAGGTGAAGTGCATTTCTTCTAGAAAATGTATAGTTGGCTCTTGTTTTTTTAATCCATGTAGCCACTCTATGTTTCTTAATTAGAGAGTTTAGTTCATTCATATTCAATGTTATTATTGACAGGTAAGGACTTACTACTGCTATGTTATTATTTGATTTCTGGTTCTCTTTTGTGGTCCTCTCTTTCTTCCTTACTTCTTTCCTGGCTTCTTTTGTTAAAAGTGATTTTCTCTGATAGTGTGTTTTAATTTTTTGTGTATCTGTTATAGGTTTTTTGATTAGAGGTTATCATGAGGCTTGCAAAAAACATTTTATAATTATTTTAAACATATGACAACTCTGTTTATAAACAGAGAAATCTAACAGAAATTCTACCCTTTAACTCCATCCCCCCCTTTTAAAATTTTTGCTTTTACCATCCATATCTTTTTATACTATCTGTCTCTCAAAAAATTGTTTTATTTTGATAGGTTTGTCTTTTAGTCTTCCTACTTAAGATATAAGTGGTTTATACACCACAGTTACAGCAATAGAGTATTCTGTATTTATGTCCTTACTGTTACGAGTGAGTTGTATGCCTTCAGAAGGTTTCTTGTTGTTTATTAATGTCCTCTTATTTCAGACTGAAGTATTCCTTTTAGCATCTCTTATAGGACAGGTCTGGTGTTGATGAAAATTATTTCAATCCATTTGTTAAATTTCTCTGATAGTCTTCTGAATTCCTTCTCTGTGTTATCTTGAAGTTCATTGAGCTTCTTCAGACAGCTAATTTAAATTCTTTGTCTGAAAGGTCACTTATTTCCATCACCCCAGGATTGGTCACTGGGACCTTATTTAGTTTATTTGGTGGGGTCACGTTTTCCTGGATGTTCCTGATGCTTGTGGATGTTCATCAATGTCTGGGAATTGAAGAGTTAGGTATTTATTTTAATCGTCACAGTCTGGGCTTGTTTGAACCTGTCCTTGAGAAGGCTTTCCAGATATTCAAAGGGAATTGAGTGTTGTGCCCTAAGTCTTTGGCCACTGCAGCTATATCAGTACCGGGAGTGTCCCAAGCCCAGCAGTACTGGCTTTTGCAGACTCCTGGTGGTACCACCTTGGTGAACCTGGGTAAGATACAAGAGAATTCCCTGGATTACCAGGTAAAGTCTCTTTCTTCCCTCACTTTCTGTGTTTGGCTACTGGAGCTGGGGGAGGAGTGATGTGGGCATTCCTTCATGACTGCTAGCACCAGGTCACACCAGAAGCCAGCTCAGTCTCACCCAAAGCCAGTTCTGACTGTTACCTGGCTACCTCTGATGTTTATTTAAAGCCTAAGGGCTCTTTAGTCAGCAGGTAATGAATCCTGCCAGGATTGCATCTTTCCCGTCAAGGCAGCATATTTCCTTTTGGCCCAGAATGGGCCTAGAATTGCCACCTAGGAACTAAGGTCTAGATTCAGGGGCCTCAGAAATCTGCTTGGTACTTTATTTTACTGTGGCTGAGCTGGTACTCATACTGCAAAACAAAATCCTCTGGGCTCATCCCTTTCCTTTTCTCAAGTGAAAGAAGACACTCCCTGAGCCAGGCTGCCTATAGTTGGGGGAAGGGAGACATAGGCACTGGCTTGGCTGCAGCTGCTGGTGTCTCACTATGTCATGTGCACCCCAAGTCCACTAGCTCTGAGCCAGCACAGCCATAGCAATTGCCCAAGGACTGCAATCCTTGTGGCCTGACTACCTTATGAATTTAGTCCAGGCTCCAGGCTGCTCTTTTTCTGCAGGTGGTGGGGCTAGCAGGATCTTGGGCTTTGGGGTGGAGAATTTCCTTCTGGCTGGGCTGGTCAAATGCTCTTTCTCTGCATACTAGCAGAATTCTGCTGTGTGCTATGTTCCCCTGTGCCAGGGTGGCCCCGAGTTTCAATTCAAAGCCCCATAATCACTTCACTGTCCCTCTCCCAGGCACACAGATTTTCTCTCTACCTGGCCGGCAGACATAGCACTGCTGGGGGACCGGTGGCATAGGCAATGCAAGATTGTCTTTGCTGCCCTCTTCAGTGCCTCTTTCCTTGATATAATATTAAAACCAGGTGGTATGATCACTCATCTGACTTTTGGTTCTTCTGAAGGTGCTTGCCTGTGCGGTTTGTTTTTGAATTAGGTATTCCTGCAGAGGGATGATTGCTGGGGGTTTCTATTTGGCCATCTTGCTTCACCCCTTCCCCCACAATTGTTCTTCTTGCTGACTCCCTCTTGTCTTTATGGAAATAGACAGAAAGCCCCTTCCAATGCCTATTGATCTCTAAGAGCCTTTAATTTAAAATACTCTTTATACCAAGAAATCGTATTTTGGGGTGAAATTTCCTGCACTCCTTCACTGTCAAGTCCTCTTTCTTGAGCATTAACTATTCTTAGCCTTGAAAATGGTTACTTAATGGATAGTATCTGCTTGGCTATATAAAAGGGTGAGATTTCTTTCTGTCTTTTGCAATCTCTTAACATGCATGATATTTTGGTTTAATACTTATCCAATAATAAAGTTGTTTTCTTTCTCTAATACATTTGTGGAGAGGTTTTCTGAGATGGGAGATTTTGTTTTAAATTATATTTCCATAATAGTGGGTAATGAAAAATGCATTAGTCAGAGTTCTTAGAGAAATAGAACATATATATATATATATACCTTATTGGTATATATAAGATATATATATCATAAGATATATATCATATATATAAGATATATGTATCTTATAAGATATATATCTTATATACACACACACATATATATATAAAATAGGAATTGGCTTACATGATTATGGAAACTGGGAAGTCAGAAGAGCCAATGTCTAAGTATGGGAGAAGATAGATGGATATCCCAGCTCAAAAAGCAACAAATCCACCCTTCTTCTACCTTTTTGTTCTATTTGGGCCCTCAACAGATTAGATGATGCCACTTACATTTGTCAGAGTAATCTTCTTTACTCAGTAATATTTATAGAATTTTCTTGCTTTTTAATTTGTAATTTGTGGTGATCTCTCCCCATTTAAAATATATACTCATTGTTGTATCTCATTTTTATTTATAATTTCATATTCTTTTTCTTAAAGGTGGCTTCCCCAGTTATACATACTTTAACCACCACATGTCTGGATCCACCATACAAAGTGGAAAGACTAAACCGTAGGCTACTAGGGAAATGATTCATGTTAGATTTTCTCAGAGTAGGCAACCATCACTAAGAAAATAATATTGATTCTTCCTGGCTCTCCAATATGAAATGCCATCTTTTGTTTCAGAACTCAGGTGCCTCAGATTGGCTGGTGAAATTTCTGAGTTTTGAAAAAACTTACAAGGCATGGAACAGAGAAATGATCTATGGAATCAGAATGGAGTTAGGGGATTTTCCAGTGTCCTTTGAAGATCCAGTCCGGTTATTACCACATTTACAGTTTCAGAGAATTATTCCAATGTATTCATTTTCTGTTCTGCAATGTATTCATTTTCTGTTCTGTTTCAGCTGAGATTAAAAATTCAAGTATAAAATTTGTAGTTGATCCAAGTCAGGAGGAAATATGAATTTCTCAAAGCAATAACAATAATAAAGATAATGATAATCAAAGCAAATAATTTGCACAGTGCTTACTATATGCTGTAAGATGGGTACTATTTTAAGTGCTTTTACAAACACTAAGTCTTTGTAATTTTTGTAACACTGTAAAGTTGTTACTACTATTATTACTATTATATATATGTGAAAACTGAGACACAGAATGGTGAAGTTACTTGACCAAAGTCATACAGTTACTAAATGACAGATTTTAACACAGAGTTTGAATTTGAGAATACAGCATTTCTGGAAGAAGAGGAAGCATTTTTAGAACAGGAGAATGGACAGAAGAAAGCACAAAATGGTGCTATGACATAAAAGGAAACGCGAGGCCCGGATGTATTCCTGGCTTTGCATGCCCAAGCCTCTGTGCCATACCCAGATAACCCTCTTCAGATGCCTTTCTTCATCCCATTCCCATGCCCAAGCCTGACCTGCAGCAGGAGATAGACCCTAAGATCAAGTGGTTCAGTTTCTAATCCAAGTCAGTTTTAAACATTCGGCTCTTGCTTGGATCCTGAGACTCAGTGTTTTCTCTTTTCATTCCCCAAATTTTCACCAACCAAAAGTTATTGCTGTAATAACTGGGCTTCTCCTAGGTCCCTTCCCAAAGTTGGAGGCTTGCTCTAACACTACCTAGTAGCTGGAAACTTCCCAACTGGTTGATTATCTACCTGAATGGTGATTGCCTATTTGCCTTGGTTCCTGAGTGTCACCTGCCTTGGATTCTCTATTATGGCCTGTTCTCATCTGTGTGGATCCTCTGAGGTTTCATTTTATTTCATCTGTAATTCCTTTAAAGGGTATTGTCTTAGTCTGTTTGGGCTACTATAACAAAATACCATAAACTGGGTAGCTTATAAACTGTACAAATACATTTGCCACAGTTCTTGAGGCTGAGTAATCAAGGTGCTGGCAGATGTGCTGTCTGGTAAGGGCCAACTTCCTGGTTCTTAGATGGCTGTCACTTCACTGTGTCCTCAAATGGTGGAAGGGACTTTCTAGCTCTCTGAGGTCTCTTTTATAAGGGCACTAATTCCAACCATGAGAGCGGAGCTCTTATGACCCAATCACTTCCCCATAGTCCCACCTTCTAATACCATCACCTTACAGGTTAGGATTTCAACACATAAATTTGGGGGCAACAGAAAAATTCAGTTTATTGTAGGGCTATGTACTGCCAACCTACCCTTTCTCCTGTTAATACCACAAACTGTCTTGGCCGTGGGACCTTTTGTTACTCTGGGGGGGGGCGCCAAGGGGGACCGTGCCTGAAAGAGGTGGGAGAGAGAAAGGAACGAGACCAAGTAAATGGTTGTTAAGGTCTACTTTACTTAGATTTTTTGCTGGTTTTATAATTATACAGAAACAAGGAAGTATGAACAGAAAAATAGAGTGGGGGGATGATGAGGCTTGGGTTTGGGTCAATCAGCCCCAATTAGCATTTTATTGGCATTGAAGCTGTTTGTAACTGATCACTCAACCTCAACCGGGGCAGGGGTCGGGAACAATTGCAGGTAGCACACCCTGGAGCAAACAATTGCAGGTAGCACACCCTGGAGCAAGCACATCATGGAATGCATTCTTTTCGGAGCTATAGCTGGAGGGTTGGGTGCTTATTTTTGTCTTGGGAATTTTCTAGGGCGAGGCCTGTGTGTAGGACAAGTTGTTGGGGTGTTGAGGGTCTTAGTCTCTAACAACAAACCACCTCTACTTCCTGGGGTCTGGCAGAGAATGTAAAGAAGATAAATATGAACCAGCACCAATATAGCAAAATAGCTTGGAGTCATGGTAATCTGTATAAACCAGAAGAAAATTTCCACATTTGTACGGTGCTTTTAATTCCCCAAGTTACGTTTCAAGTTGCGTAACTTCAGTTAATGTGAGGTAAACAAGGCCGGAAGTGAATATTTTTGTAAGATAGAAATCCACTCTAATTCTATGATATGTAAACATTAGACACAAGTGATCTCTGCATTTTTGTTCTGAATCATCACTTGACGTAGTTCTGAATTTGCTTGTGCTGTAAGTTGGGCATAGGTAGAGTAGTTTTGATCAAACTCAGTGTAAATGGTAGGATTCATAATCCATAAACCTATAATGATCAAGGGCACCATCAGTTTCTATAACAGAATGATACCCAGGGAATGCTTTACATGAAGTCAGACTATGAAATGTTGTATATGGTAGGAATTTAGTAGTAGCAAGATGATTGCTTTTCCAAAATTATCCCAGTTCTACCTGTGTTATGTACCTGAAAATTCACCATTGGAGAGTAATGACTTTTGGCCTTGGATTATACTGTAGTTGTCCTTTAAAATGCAAACATCCAAATGGTTAAACTAGCACTTAAAGTTATTCTGAGCAAGCATATCAATGACATTAGTTAGCTGAGAAAAATAGCCAAGTGGAATTGATGACAGTGGAGGGTAAACCAGGAACAGAAAGAGGGATCCAAAAATGATAACAATATAAACTTTAAATAGTTTTAAAAATTCAGGGTAAATGTTTGAGGAATGTGAACTAAAGAATGATAAGGTTCATAAATTTGGAAAGAAGAGCTTTATTTTTCATAAAGGGTTACAGCCTGCATGGTGGCCATTCTGAAATGCTGGAAAGCATAGATTCCAGCCAGAAGCCAGAAACAGGTACTTTGAGTGAGAGGCAGCAGGAAAAGGAGTTTATGCTGAGTGGGGTGTCTGAATATACATATTTAACAAGTTATAGGAAGAGTCATGAACATTTGCAAAAGGACAAACACAGGCATGCACATGAGTGAGCATGTTGAGCTTTATGCTTCTTCCTTCATGGGATCCATGTTCAGAAAATGGCAGCATTAGCATGATCCAAGAGTCGAATTTTCAGCCCTATGACATCAAAAGGTAAAAAAGAGGACATGAAAACCCTCACTGTGCTTTTCCTATAGACTGGCCAGAACCACTCCATGGTCAGTGGGCGGGAAGGAGTGCTTGTCATTTGTAGTGCTGAAACCACAAAAAGGAAGGGGCAGCATTAGGCATTATTTGAAATCAGTGATGGAGCAAGTCTGGAGCAAAGGGTTGGTTCTGTTTTAATGTTAGGGGAAAAGCTTAATGGTGGTTAAGGAAGGAGAGCTATAATGAGACATGACTGACCTCCCATTGGCCAAGAGGGGGTCCATTCAGTTGGTTGGAGGTTTCAGATTTTATTTTTATTTCTCAGGAACTACTCCTGGACACACTATTTTTGAGGTTATATTGCTATTAGATAAGTAAGTAAATTGGGCGTCAGCCCTTACTTTCTGGAGAATCAAGACCCAAGCATATGTAGGGAAGGTCAAACTTTTCCTCTGAAGGTTCAATAATCTGACTGTATAAAACAAATTGACAATAGATTATCAGGAGTAAAAGCTTACAAATGTTATAGATAGATATGTTGTATCAATAGATGTGCAAGTGCACTGGAGTCACACAAAATAAGAGACTAAAAGAAGGGCCGGATGCTTGAAGATTTTACACCATACAGAAAGGAATGGAGGCTTGGAGCTCCTGGGGGGAGGTGGCAACAGATTATGGGGGAGTGGGGAGGGAGATGGTGACAGATTATGAGGGGAAGAAATGCATGGTGAACAAAGGTTATGCAGATGAAGTCTCAAAAGGAGCAATCCTCAGAAAGAATACCTGGTAGCCTGTGGTGACAGTTTCTTCCTCAGACCTTTAAAACTGTCAGCCCTTTCATGTCCTTTTCCTGTGAATTAATCTTTCCTAGACTCAGGTAAGGCAGGTAAGGGGGCCTCTGAGAAAGCCTACTTGCATTTGCTGTTCATTTCACTAATGTAGATTTCCTCTACAGATGCAAACCTCCCCCACAAAAAGATGGCTTTTCAGAGCTATCCCTGTGCCTGCAGCTGCTCTGAATAGCCACCTCAAATCAGGCCAAAGAAGCATATTCTGGGGGAGGCATGTTTTGGTTTTGCATGCAGGTAATCTTTTTTCCTTTTAGTAGCACCTCAAATCCAATATGGAAACATTGTTAATATCAATTTTCCTATGCATATAAAGTTCATTTTTACCTCCTTTTTAAGCTTTGGTTCATGATACATGATTTGCTTGAAATGCTGTTTTTTTTTCTTTATCAAAACATGATTCATTCCAACCGACAGAGTCTACTAACTTGAACACTCTTCTCAATATTCATTTTCTTTACAAATGTTTCTTAGCTAAACTATTTGTACATTAGTTTTTATGACTGAGTAAATAGGTATAAAGATCTTTTAAGCCAAGTATTCCATGCGATTGCAATTCTGTGCAAACATAGGGCTACAGTATTGGTCTCTAAAAGCAACCATTCTTTGGTTCAGTAAACATTTGCTCTACACAAACTTAAGCCCCTTTCACAATCATTCCAGAGTGCTTTCAGGAAAAATAAGCCCCTGACCCTACCATCTCTTCCAGGCCTAAAGTTATGACCAAAAAAGCCTAATTTCTAGAGGATACAGAGATCAAGCTAAATGTTCAGAGTTGTCTCAAAAAATAAAATGAAATAAAGGCCAGACCATCCTGGCGATGTGGGGGTGGAAATATACTTGAGCATAAGGGAAAACCTTACTACAGCCATGACAAACTACTCTGTTTTCTCCTCCATGCCCAGTTTTCCTCATGCCTTTCCCAGCAGGACAGCCTTTTACATTATTCCACAGAATACGTGACATCATTATCTCGACGTTTAATTTATACTTTGCAAACAAGTGAATTAGAGAGTAAAATGATTTACATGACAGAAGGATTCCCTTTCAGCTTCATATTTTCCCCCATTTTCACAGAGAGGAAAATGAAATTAGAATGACCTGAGAAATCCATCTTTGATAAAAGCCAGCCATGTTATATCTTTTGGAGAAAATCTGACTTCTACCGTTGTTTTGGCTCATTTGAACCTTTTTGATTTTATTCTTTTTGAGGGCTAAGGGAATGAAACTGCCACCTTCACTGTTAAATTATGGGTAGATATTCCCAGCACCTCCCATGGTCAAGTGCAAAGGCAAAAACAGCAGCAGCAAAAACAAGGACAACACCACCAACCTCCTTGCACACTGAGATAAATAATACTTCCCCGTACCAAAAAAAAACAAGGTCATCCTGTCTAGTTCTAAAATAAATAAAACCTTGAGTAATGTAAATTACAGATCCCCTAACAAAATCAACTTTGTTCCTGACCGTAGTAAGCAGATGTGTAAAGACATGTCATGACTTTTGTGAAAATAGCAATTCTTTGAGAGAATTGCTCATTTTCCATGGTGGAAGTGAGGAGGAAACGTTTCCTTTCCCCTGAAAGTTTGCTAAAAGATCAACTCATGATTAAGGCAGGTTAGTAAGAGGAAGAGGTTTATTTACTGTGCACACAGGGAGAATCACAGAGTGATTACTCAATACCCCAATGGGATCCAGGTATTTTCCTCCTGGTTTTAGCGGGAAGGGGGAGAGGAGGAGTATAGGTAATTCTGTTTAGGGGCAATAAATGGTTTGTAGGGAGGATGAATAGATACTTGGGAGAATGAATGGATGGGGGGGAAACAGATTGACTTGTAAATTAACTCCAGAGACAGGTGTGGTGTTTAAAATGATTTGGGCCAGGTCTGGTTGCATTCTTCCTTCCTGCAATATAGTAAGATAACAGAGAAGGGTAGGGAAGTCAATTGTTCTTTTGATGGGTCTGTCTGCTTATGCAGATAGAGGGAAAGCCCTTCTAAGGGCCTGTTAATCTCTAAGGGCCTTTGATTCAAAATACTCTTTATACTAAGGAACACCTCTGAAAACAATACCCCAAAATGAAGGCCTCAGAACAAAAGTTTTTCTCTGACCTACTCCTACCCTCTTGTCTCTCAGTCTCATTCTCCCCTGAGGCTAACGATAGAAACTAGAATCTCTCTTTTCCAGGGTGGGTCATAGAAATCAGAACCCCTTTTCCCTAAAGCCAGCCATAAAACTTAAAAATATTATTCTAACTTTCCCTCCACTGTTCTGTGTAAAAACTGGCCATAAAAAATGATCTGACAGACCTTGTTTAGACTGTAGGCCAGAAGACCCCCATTCCAGAAAGGGCTCTGCCCCACACCCAGAAGGAGAGAATGCTGGGTAGAGAGGCCTTGACAGACAGGCCTTACTGGATTTCCCCACCAGTTTATTAGCAGCAAATAATACCCTTTTTGTCCAATCATATTTCTACATGGCTGTCTATACTTTGTTGAACCTAAACATAAAAATGCACAATTTCCCCTGTATCTTTGGTCTTCATTCTAAGCTTCCCATATTATGTAAAACTATAATCAAGTAAGTTTTTATGTCTTTTCTCATATTAAGCTGCCCCTTGACCCGCGGAAGGGGAAGCTTCCCCTTGCCCCAACATCCACTATGAACAGATTAACTGTAAACTTGGAAGCATTTGGTAAATATTTTTTTCTTTAAATGCTTGTTGTATATTTTATTTGATAAACCAATTCTTTAAAGGTCTACTCTAGACTCTAGTAAAATTTACATGTGAACTTGTTTTATTTTCTAAAAGCTTTTGCCTTTGAGTCTTCAACAGGGGAAAAACTATTATCAATAATCTTAAAAGTCACCCCTCTTTCCATCTTTCCTTCCTTTATTCTATGCCTATCACAATATACAGTGTATCTGGGTAGATGCAAAGAATAAGACAAATTTACCAATTTAATCTAATAGAGGAGCACAGATACAAACAAACAATCATAATCAAACACAAATGTAGAATATATGCAAATGCAAATTGGGATGTGGCAACCAGAAAATAAATAACAATGCTCAGTGGAAGTAAATGTAAAGTTATTCAGGTCTTACTCCTTCATTATACAAATAAGGAAACTGACCACTGGGGGACGGGTGATTTTACAGTTGCACGGTGGCTCAACCTGGATAGAATCTGGTTACCTGGAGCCTTCCAGAACTCTCTCTAAAATGCTTCTCTTGTATTTCTCCTTGTTGGGCCTCCCTACAAGAACTACACACAGGAAACAGAGCCATTGTTGTTGGCCATCTAACTCATTCACAAACTTATTGGTGTTGCACTTTCCAATGAATTTGAACCCAAAAGGTATCACTCAGTAAAAAATTAAAATCAGTTATCTCGGGGTGAGAGGGGTTAAGCGCTTTCATATGCCTTTTCAGTTTTGCAATTAGTTTTATGATAATCTTGCATTAGTTTTATACCTAGAAAAAAAGTTGGAAGACGGGGAAAAAAGTAAGCCTTATTTTAAAAGTTGGAGAAAGCGTTAAAGAAGAGGAATCTGGAAATTGCAGGGAGGGAAAAAGTGGCTGGTTTCGGGGAAAGTGTAAAGGAGTGAAAGTTGGTAGGAGAGGATGTTTTGGGTGGATTTGTGTTCTGGAAGGAGAGGAGCCACACCCTGAGAACTTGGCAGGAAGAACCTTGAACCCCAGAAACTCCTGGGAATAGTCCTCTAACAGCTCCAGTCAGTTCTGCCTTAGCCTTGCTGGCCCCAGCTTATCCAGCAGCTGCAGACTCTGGGTGGTAAGGTTCTTGAGGTGCAATTTTTTCAAATCTAGATTTTAAAGTAGCTTCAGGTCTTGCCTTGAGAGACTATACAAGATGTGATTGGGTAGAATTCCCCAGGAAATAGAGTTAAAGATACGAATAGATTTGGGAGAGCATTATAAAATTTAAAACATAAATGTTTCCTCCAGAGTAAAATGATAAACAGCTGATTAGGAGAGAAGAGGACACTAGGGTTCTTGTGAGGAAGATGATGGCTCGAGAAGGTTGTAGAAGGTAAAATATGAGACTGTACACAGAGAAAACATTTTAATGACCACATCATTTTACCAAGAGTTCCTTATATTTATTTTCAAGAGTGTGTGCACACAAGTATTTTACGCTGCAGTAAAGTTCAGAGGAAATATTTGGAGGGGGAAGGAAATAGATCAAACCTAAGCATAAAAATAGTTTTCCTGGGGCCTTAGGGTCTTCATTTCTGAATGCTCCCACATCATGTAAAACTTTGATAATTAAATTTGTTATGTATTTCTCTTGTTGACCTGTCTTTTGTTATAGGAGTGTCAGCCATGAGTGACCCTTATGATGAATGAGGAAAAATATCACACCTTTTTCTCCTGTATATACCAATTTTCAGATTCAGGAATCCCAATGAATCCTAAGTGGGATAAATAAAAGGAAATTAACACATAACGACAGAGTGATATTGCAGAACACAAAAGACAAACTAAAATAAAATGAACTAGAGAAAACATTATCCATGAAGGAACAAAAAATGGACGCTGACTCTTCCATGGCAAATGAAAGCAAGACTATGAGAGGAAATTATTGCCATCTTAGAATTTTACACCCAGGAAGCTCTTCAAAATAATGAAGACATTTTCAGATGAGCAAAAACTGAGCATATTTGCCACCAAGAGGCTCTCTCTAAAGGATATTCTAAAAAACATCTAACCTGGAGGTTTAAAGAAGACAGAGCTCTTTGGATGGCAACCCTTAGTGAGCCAGGAGAGATAAAGTGACAGCAGAGATAAAGTGTCCTAATGTCTTTGTATTGTTAAGAAGGACAGGAAGGATATTGATTAATTTAGATATTCTAAATTCTGTGTGCTAAAGTGTCAGAGATCTCTACTGAAGGAATAGAAATCTAAGTTAACAACTTTCAGACCAGTAGATGGGAAAAATTAAAAACAAAAACAAAACAAAGCCTTAATTCAGAACAAAGCGAAGAAGAAAAATAAAAAGTAAAAGCACTGAAACCATGGGACAAATGGAAAACAGAAGATCTAAATAGAAATAGATCCAACTATAAAGGCAAATGCATTACCCTTCCTTTCTCAACTTTGAGACTAATTATGGCACGTACAGGAGATAGATGGAAATCGAAATGTCACCCTACTATTGATAGGGTTGATGGAAGAACACATACCTTTAGTTTATCCAAGAATTAAGGGTCACACATCCTGCTCACAAGTGTAAGGCTGGTGGCGGGCCCCCTCCCTTCCCTAGTTCAAAAAAAAAAAAAAAAGAAAAGGCTCGTGAGGTCAGACCTGCCAAGGATGCCAAGGACAAAACTGCCAGGCCCCGCTGAGAGGATCCACACCCAGATGTCCACCTGGATAAGAATGTTTTGGCTCTTGGATTTCACAAATACCTCCAGTCCCTCCTTTCCTCAATGACCACCCAAGGTCACAATGGAAAATCCCCAGCTCTTCCCGCCAAAAGTTTCTACCCAGGCCCAAAGGATATAAAAGACCTCAGCCCCTTCAAATGGGCGCGACTTCTGGGCCCCCCCCTCTCTTTGGACCCCAGAACCTCGTCCACGAGTGTATAATAAAGCCACGTGGTTTGGCCCCAACTCTCCCTCTCTGTCTGTCTTTTCTTCTCACTGCCACCGAAAAACCTTACATTAAGCAGTGCTAAAAACAGAAAGGGGCCCTTATCAGAGGTAGAGCTTACTCAGCTAAGCTTACAATGTGATGTAATCAGAAGAAATATAAATAGATTAAACTTTTCATTTAAGAGATATAGAATATCAGACAAGATTTGAAAAAACAAACATACTTTATGCCACTTTCATAGCAAAAGCATCCAAAGTGACATACCAGGCAAATGAAACACAAAGGAAAGCAGGTGTAGCCTTATTATTGTAGATAAAAAGTCACTAAATAATGATATAACATTTAATTCACAAGAAGATAGATTCTACAAGATTCAAACTTTCAAACACCAAGTAAAGTGCCCCCAAACTATGTACACAAAACTTGAGGCTACAAAGAGATATTGATAAATTAACCATAGGTGGGAGCTTTCAATATACTTCTCAATAATTTATAGATCAAGAAGACAAAAATTATAAGAATATAGAACACTGGAATAGTAATCATATTTGTTCTAAGGGACATGTGTTAATATAAAACCCTTCACCACCAGATTAAAGAATATACATTCTTTTCAAACAAACACAGGATATTTGCATAGAACATAAAACAAGTAGAAAAAATTAAAAAATCAGGATTATACCATATCACACCTTTGCAAACCATAATAAAGTTAAATTAGAAGGAAATAACAGGTAATAAAAATAGTACATAACTAAAAAAAAATACCCATATCTTGGAAATTTTAAAATCACACTTCTAATACATTCATGCATAAAAAAGAAATCATAATATATGTTAGAAAATGCTTAGGACTGAATGATAATGACAATAGTACACATGAAAATGTGTACAATACAGCTAACATTGTATATGAAAGAAATTTTATAGCTTTAAATGCTTAGATATGCTCCTTAGAAAATATGAAGAAAGGCTGAGAATTAACGTGACCAACCATCCAATTTAAGACGCTGTGGTAAAGAAACAGAACAAAGAATGCCGGGAAACATGTTACTTTGCAGAGACACTTTAACACCTCCACCCACACTCAGAGAACTGACTTATCTGACCAGCAAGTTTGGGGAAAAGAATTGAGCATGCTTGACTGGCCCTTCTGGAGGTCTCGTTTTCAGACCTCGAGAGGGTGCACTGCATCTTGGTCTGTTCTCTCTCCGTGTTATAAGCTTAGCTGAGCAAGCTCTACCTCTGATAAGGGCCCCTTTCTGTTTTCAGCACTGCTTGTGAGCCGGATGTGTGACCCTTAATTCTTGGATAAAGTAAAGGTATGTGTTCTTCCATCAACCCTATCAGTAGTAGGGTGACATTTCGATTTCCATCTATCTCCTGTGTGTGTCATAATTACTCTCAAGTTTGAGAAAGGAAAGGTAATGCATTTATTTGCCTCTCTCCCAAATCCCAAAACTATATATTATGGGATAAGATACGTTATGGTGACAAAAGAGATAAGCGTGAGAACTGGGGAAGACATTTTAATGGGGGAAACCTCCTACATAGGCATTAGGAAATTTTTTATTTCTTTTCACTGAGCATGAGACATCCTATTACTTGCTTTCATGATGCCAGCAAACATAATGAGGTATTGAGAAGCCTGTGTGCCTGGCTTGTTCCAGAAATGTTAGAATTATAAGAGAAGGTCCTCATAGTAGGATACTGTGAAGGCTCACACTGCTTCTAAGTAGCTTGCAAAGGATGTTTCTTTGAGTGGGCATCTAAATCCAGTTACTTCTGGATAGGTGGTGGAAACTTGAATGAGTACCAGTAGATTGACTATGAGTCCTAGTTTAGAGGATTTATTTTCAATAAATTCATAATTCCTTTAGTGGGAAGTTGGGAGAGACTATGTCAGAGGCAGCTAATTCGATTTCATTTTAAACTGAATGCCCTGTTTTCTTATATTTCTTTTTTCTTTTCTTCACATACACATACTTTCTTATATACCACAAACATACATACTTACATATTTAAAATATGTATGTATATATATTTATATACATTAATAACAATGCAAATGGGCATAAATATGTGAGTATATGTGTATGTGCTTATGTATCATGCATATATATATAAAAATATGAACATATGTATGTATATATTCATACCTGTGCACACATATTTTAGTGTTTTTTTAGGTAGATATCAGTGATCCACTAATTTGATACTGTTGGGGCTCAGAAAACAATACTCCAAAATGAAGACCTCAGAAACAGAAATGTTTCCTCGATCTTCTCCTGCCCTACTGTCTCTTCGTCCCAGTCTCCCCTGAGGGTGGCCATAGAAACGAGAATGCCTCTTCCCCATGTGGGTCAGAGAAACCAGAACCCCTTTCCCCTAGAGCCAGCCATATAAACCTAATGATATTACTCTAACTTTCCCTCCACCTTTCTGTGTAAAAACTGGCCAGAAAGAAATTATCTGACCAAACTTGTTTGATTGTAGGTCATAAGACCCCCATTCCAGAGAGGGCCCTGGCCCACACCATGAAGGAAGGAATGCTGCTCAGAGAGGCCAAGAGGAATCCAGACAGACAGACAGGCCTTGCTGGGTTTCTCATTCAGTGTGTTAGCAGTCATGCCCTTTTTGTCCAATCATATTTCTACATAGCTGTCCATACTTTTTTCAACCTAAGAATAAAAATGGATAATTTCCACTATATCTTGAGGTCTTCATTCTGAAGGCTCCCATGTATACATGTTAAATGAATTTTATACATTTTCTACAATTAATCTGCCTTTTGTGAGCTGTGAGCTGATATTTCAGTGAAACTTCAGAAGGCTAAGGGGAGCTTTCCTGTTTGGCCCCTATAGTACTATCATGTCTAAGTATAAAAAAGTAACTTCAGTTTTATTTCTCAAAGCACAAGTGAGAATTTCAGGTCTATTATAAATGGTCATTTGTTCCAGATGAGAAAGTCATTAATTCATTCAGGGTAAACTGCTCTGTTTTTGAGGTGAAAACAATATCACAAAGCTAGTTGAAAAAGTTTTTCTTTCCTTTCTTTTTAAGATTGTTTGAGCATTGATTTTAAGCTGAGTTTGGAGTTTGTACTGTTGTTTCTATAGATCTTCACTAGTTTTATTTACTTTGTACCTTTATAGATGGGTACACATATGCCGATTCAAATATTAAGAGTTCTTTGTCTTCTCTTAATCTTTTAGGGGAAGTCCAGCAAATATTTTAGGGGAAGAGTTTTCTGTTGTTTTTATCTAACAGTTGTTTTTTGATTCTGCAGAATTATAGACAGAAATAGAATCATTTATTGTTATGAAGACATTCATGTTTAATTTATTCATTTTTGAATTTTATTAATATTATTATATATAAGCTATATGCAGTGAATTGTTTTAGGTGTCATGGGAAATACATTTAGGCAAGGGACACTCTTCTCCCTTGCACTTGCTTTGCACGGCTGCTTAGCCTTATTCTGAAAGCTGGGGTAGTGGCAGGTGGAGGTCACTGTTTAGTATCCCACTTTCTCTAAAGAGGAGGATTTCTGATTTCTACAGTCACATAAACTGAGGTCTGTGAGGGGAATGGGTGTAGTATGATGTAATACAAATAGGTAATTTGAATGCTTATTTATTTATTTCCGTTGAGCAGGGATTGTTTTTATTTATTTATTTATTTTTTTGAGACAGAGTCTCGCTTTGTTGCCTAGGCTAGAGTGAGTGCCATGGCGTCAGCCTAGCTCACAGCAACCTCAATCTCCTGACTCAAGCAATCCTGCCTCAGCCTCCCAAGTAGCTGGGACTACAGGCATGTGCCACCATGCCCGGCTAATTTTTATATATATATATATTAGTTGGCCAATTAATTTCTTTCTATTTATAGTAGAGACGGGTCTCGCTCTTGCTCAGGCTGGTTTCGAACTCCTGACCTCGAGCAATCCGCCCGCCTCGGCCTCCCAGAGAGTTAGGATTACAGGCGTGAGCCACAGCGCCCGGCCAGGGATTGTTTTTAAATAAATACTTTTTCCATTTATCAAAGTTCATCAAAGAACTCCCTAAATTATTTAATCCTCTTCATTTTCAGGAATTATTTATTCACACAGCAGAGCACCATTTTGTACCTTAGATCCAAGGGCTCTCATGCGCTCCTTGCGGGCCTCACTGAGATGGCGTGCACAGCGCTCTTCTCCTCTCTCCATGACACGCCCATCACGTGCCCTCTGGGTCTCCGCGCAGGCGCAGCAGGGCGTCAGCGGCTTTCGGGCCTCAGACCCGGCAGGGCTCGCAACCACCACACCGTCATCTTTCGCGCCAAAAGCAGCTACCAGCGCAGACACGCTGAACTCTCCCAGCCTCAGCAAAGGCCGAGCCTAGGTAAGAATTTTGCTTGGCTTTATTTTTGATTGTTTCTCTTAAGTTGCAATCAAGTCTTATACATTTAGGGAGCCTGAATTAATTAATATCCTCTTCATTCAGAGGATTTGAGAAAATTCTGGTTGATTCATGGAACATTATCCCTTGTACACACTATGCTGGGAGGGCTAAAAATAGGGCACCCACATGTAAATAGGAGATGCAAACCTGCCTTGACTGCATACTTTACCTCCTTGTTCTTTCCAGACTTTTAAATGTCTTGCCTTTATACGTGATCAGCACAGAATATATTCCCCAAATGCGTCACAAGTTCTTCCTAAGCTACTCCCAAATAGGGCTTTGACTATGTACGATTTTTTTTTCCTGTTCACTTACCTTCATTATCTGTCTTTAGGGCATTCCTTATCTGGCAAGGTGGGTCATGGCAGGTAGGGTTGGCCATTCAGTATCCACTTTCTTTTCCAGAGGAGTATTTCTGATTTATTTTTAAAAATGTAGAATATCTTTATGGTGTCCATTTGGGATCATAGATAGTTACAGCTGGGGTCCTTTACCTTCTCTGCATTTGTGATATAGGATTTATGAAATTTGATGTGATATGTATATGTTGGATATTGGGGAACTCATGTTTTATAAGCCACATCCTACAGCATCAGGATGTTGCATCTGAAGGATGAAGCCGTGTGGGCAGTTTTTAGTGCTAACTGGCAGGAGATAATGTGTCATAACCTGTCTGGAGCTCATGAGAAGGAAGGGTCATCAGTTGAGACTCCTGAAGAAAATCACAGAGAGTTTCACTCCTTCATCTCTTGGCTTCAGTCCTTTCTCTGGGCTAGTGGTTTTTATGTTTGAAGGGACTGGACGTGAGTGGAGAAGGGCGTGGGAAAGCTATTGCCATGGAGACAGGTTTAATGTATATAGAGGTTAGAGACTTTTGGATACTGTCAATAGAGTGAAGGCACATGTGTTGCTGGCTTCCTCACAGAAAAACAACTCAGGAGAAACTAAAGAAGAGGAGGGCATGGTTCCCAGAATCTAACAACAATTACTACTACAGAACAACAACAGCAAAGCGTGGACAACTCCAGATAGGGAGAAGGCTGCCTTTCTCTTTACTGGGATGAGGTGAGTGGTGGTATCAAAACCTCAAGGTGGTTTCAACCTACGTCCACTTGCTCACCACACAAAGATCCAATTATTGAGACAATGAGGACTGCCAAGGAAGAAACGAATTTTTTAATACAAAAGATGTGTTTTTCGGAGAATTGAAGAAGCTGCCTCAAATTCCTCTATCTGACTAACAGGAGAAAATGGGCTTTTTAAGGAGGGGCTATGTGCCTTGGAGCAAGGCAGGTTGAATGGTGAGTCTTAGTATCTCAACTCCTTTATCTTGCAGAAAATCCACCACTTCTGGGAAACAACTCAGAAAATCAAGTAGTTAGTTAAGGGAGAGGTAATAAAAAACATTTAGGAGTCATTTAAATTGGTTCATTGAACTGGTTACAGTAGCTTCAACTTGGCTCCTAGGGCAGAGAGTAGAAGCAATGAGAGGTTACATTGGAAAAATGTTTGTAAATTCTTTTGCTTTTCACCTGTAATGCCTTTAGACAATCATTGTCTGCTCTGTCATGACAGAAATAAGTTGCAACCAGCCAGCCATGAAATATCAGGACAGTGCAAAAACCTAGACTCAGTTAGTTGCTGATGAAAACAGGTGTGAACTGACCACACACATTTGTCAAGCCTTCATGGCTCCCTTGCAAACCGTCAGGACTGTGTATTAGGGGAGCCACCTCAAAGGTGAAATCCAGAAAAAGCTGTGGCCTGATGGAGCAGCAGTGACTTAAAGTGATGATGGGGGTTCATGGTACTTGGCAACACTCTCCACTTCTTAAATCAGGAGTCAAATAACTTTTTCTTTAAAGTGTCAGCCAGTAAATATTTTTGGCTTTTTGAGCCATATGGTGTCTTACAACTACTCAACTCTGACCTTTAGTGCTAAAGTAGCCACAGGCAATATGTAAATGAGTGGGTATTTCTGTTTTCCAATAAACTTCATTTACAAAAATAGGCCATGAGGCAGATTTGGCCTATGGACCATAGTTTGAAGACTATTGCCTTAGTTAACCAGACTGAGGTAGACTGATACACGGCCTTTGACTCTTCATCAACTTGCATTACCAGAAAGAGCAGCTGGTGTCTCTAGGGGTGCATGGGTTCACAGGCAAACAATTGACAAAGAGTAAAACTCCTATTAAAAAAAGTCCAACAACACTGTCTACCAATTGAAGTGGAATTACAAATAGCACAAGAACTTAAAATAAAGATACTCCAGGACTTAAGAGGAGATATTAGAAAAATAAGAAAGAACAGAAGATCACAAACAAGAATTGAACAGAAAATGTTAATGTGTAAAATATAAAACTTAAAATAAAAAATACAATACATTGCAGGATTAACATTGCTGAAGAACCATTAGTGATTTGGAAAACCATACTTATGACTCTTGGAAGGCATCAAGAAAGGATAATAAGGTAGAACATACTAAAAACAAGAAAAAGCAAAATAAAAACTGAGATATACAGAGAGGTCACAGTAGGAGAGAAAAAAATGGAGAAAAAGTAAAATTTGAGAAAGTCAGAGAGGTACATTTCTCAGAATTAGGAAAAAACCCAGTTCTTGAATTGAAAGGGCTTATAGAATGTCTAACAGAAAAGAAAATTGAAACTGTATCCCTGTTAAGTAAAAATTATGGTAGTCCATTGTTTAGGACTTAGCTCTTGCAATAGGTCTCAACAGACCAGACCAAATCAAAATAAAGGTACGTATGCTAAATGCCACATAATCAAGCTGAAACTTTAAGGAAGTGGATATATCAGAAAACAGACCCTTTTCTCTTTGAAAAGAGTATATTCCAGTCTACCTGAGTCAGCATAATAAGAAAGCCTTCTCTGTGAAAAAAGTCCCTTTACAAAAAAGTAACATGAAGTTAACCACTTGATGTTAACCATTTTTCCCCTATTGTTCTCTTTCCTTTTTCCCATCTTTCAAAACCCACTGTTTTGTCATTGCCCAGTGGCAGCTGTCATTCTATTTTGTAGAATGAAAACTGTCCCAGTTTAAGAATCAAAAATCAAAGCCAATTTTATTTATAACCAAATTTGTTGTAATTTTTTCTTTTTTCTTTTTTTTTATTTCAGCATATTATGGGGGTACAGATTTTAAGGTTTCAATAAATGCCCTTTTCCCCCCTCCACCCACAAGTCTGAGTTTCCAGCATGACCATCCCACAGATGGTGCACATCTCACTCATTATGTATGTATATACCCACCCCCCTCCCCCCTGCCCAATACCCTATTACTGTAGTACCTATGTGTCCAGTTAGATGCTGCTCAGTTAATACCAGTTTGCTGGTGAGTATATGTGGTGCTTGTTTTTCCATTCTTGGGATACTTCACTTAGTAGTATGGGTTCCGGCTCTAACCAGGAAAATATAAGATGTGCTATATCACCGTTGTTTCTTAGAGCTGAACAGTACACCATGGTATACATATACCACATTTTATTAATCCATTCTTGGATTGATGGGCACTTGGGCTGTTTCCACAGCCTTGCAATTATGAATTGTGCTGCTATAAACATTCGAGTGCAGGTGTCTTCTTTGTAGAGTATCATTGGATCTTTTGGGTAGATGCCCAGCAATGGGATTGCTGGATCAAATGGTAGATTCACTTGTATCGCTTTAAGGTATCTCCATATTGCTTTCCACAGAGGTTGAACTAGTTTGCAGTCCCACCAGCAGTGTAGGAGTGTTCCTCTCTCTCTGCATCCACGCCAGCATTTGTTATTTGGAGACTTTTTGATAAAGGCCATTCTCACTGGGGTTAAGTGATATCTCATTGTGGTTTTGATTTGCATTTCCCTGATGATTAGAGATGCTGAGCATTTTTTCATATGTTTGTTGGCCATTCTTCTGTCTTCTTTAGAAAAGTTTCTGTTCAAGTCCTTTGCCCACTTTTTAATACGGTTATGTGATTTTTTCTTGCTGATTTTCGTGAGCTCTAAGTATATTCTAGTTATTAGCCCCTTATCGGATGCGTAGGATGCAAAAATTTTCTCCCACTCTATAGGTTGTCTGTTTACTTTCATGACTATTTCTTTGGCTGTGCAGAGGCTTTTTAGTTTGATCATGTCCCATTTATTTATTTTTGTTGCTGCTGTGATTGCCTTTGGGGACTTCATCATAAACTCTTTGCCTAGGCTGATGTCTAGGAGAGTGTTTCCAAAATTTTCCTCTAGAATTCTAATGGTTTCATACTTTAGGTTTAAGTCTGTTATCCAGCGTGAGTTGATTTTTGTGAGAGGTGAAAGGTGTGGGTCCTGTTTTAGCCTTCTACAAGTGGCTATCCAGTTTTCCCAGCACCATTTATTGAAAAGGGATTCTTTTCCCCAGAATATGTTTTTGTCTGCTTTGTCAAAGATTAGATGGCTATATGAGGATGGTTTTATATCAGGATTCTCAGAGCTGTTCCACTGGTCAATATTCCTATTTTTGTGCCCATACCAGATTGTTTTAATTACTACAGCTTTGTAGTATAGTTTGATATCTGGCATATTAATGCCTCCCATTTTGTTTTTGTTGCCTAGAATTGCTTTTGATATTCGGGGTCTTCTTTGGTTCCATACGAAGTGTAAAATTATTTTTTCTATATCTGTGAAGAATGCTGATGGGATTTTAATAGGTATTGCATTGAATCTGTAGATCAGTTTGGGTAGTATAGACATTTTAATGATGTTGAGTCTGCCGATCCACGAGCAGAGGATGTAAACAGATGGAAATCCATTCCATGCTCATGGCTTTTTTTTTTTTTTTTTTTATCCATTCAGCCAGTCTATTTCTCTTAAGTGGGAAATTCAAGCTGTACACATTTAGTGAAAGAATTGATAAGTCGGATGTATTTCTGTTCATCTTGTTGGGTAGAAACTTATTGCTTTGGTTTACCTCTTGAGCCATTATTGTATATGGGCTCTGAGCTTTAGCTTTTGAGTGATTTTACATGGGGGGGTTTCTATTGTGCTGACCAATATATAATATAGACCTGAGTACTTCCTATAGGGCAAGTCTGGTCTTGACAAATTCCCTCAGTGTTTGCTTGTCTGAAAAAATCTTTATTTCTCCCTCATATAAGAAAATTAATTTTGCAGAATACAAAATTCTAGGCTAGCCCTTATTCTGTTTAAGAAAACTGATAATCCCTTTTGGCTTGCAAGGTTTCAGTTGAGAAGTCTGCAGTTAGCCTGATGGGTTTTCCTCTGTAAATTATGTGAGGGTTTCACCTTATGGCTCACAAGTGTTCCTCCTTCATGTTAACTTTTGCCAGTCAGATGACTCTGTCCTGGTGATTGCCTCTTTGTGATTAATCTCCCAAGTGTTTGTTGAGCTTCTGTCTGGATATCTAAATTTCTGAAAAGACCAGGGAAGTTTTCTTCAATTATTCCATCAAATATGTTTTCTAATCTTTATGTGTTTTCTTCTTCACCTTCAGGGATGTCTGTGAGTCTTCTATTGGGCCTCTTTACATAATCCCATATTTCTTGTAGGCTTTGTTCATTCCTCTTATTTCTCTGTTCTTTATCTTTGACTGACATGTTTTTTTCAGATGTGTTGTCTTCAAGCTCTGATACTCTTTCTTCTGCCTGATCTATCTATTCTTAAAACTTTCCTCTGTGTTTTTTATTTTCTTGAATTAATTTTTTATTTACAGAAGTACTATTTGATTTTTTTTAGTAATTTGATTTCTTTAGTTAATTTTTCATTCATATCCTGTATTGTTTGTGTTTTTTTTTTTTTTTATATTGAGTTTCCATTTTCTCTTGTATCTCATTGAGCTTCCTTATAATTCATATTTGGAAATCTTTATCTGTCATTGCACTATTTTCATTTTGGTTGGTATACATTGGCAAAGAGTTATTTTTTTCTTTTGGGGTTTTCCTTTTGCTCTGATTTTTTCATATTTCCCTAGTTCTTTTGCTGATTCCTTCTGGCCTGTTGATTGAATCCTGGAGGTACTAGGTCTGTTTTGTGGGCCTGTCTCTGAATCTCTGAAGAGAGATCTCTGACCAAACCAGGGAGAGGAGTGCTGGTTTTGAGTTGCCTGTCAGGTGTTCAAGCAGGTTTGATGGTCCTCTTGGGTTGCTTCTGACCTGCTGTCTTCACTTCTGCCCAGCAGTGTGAATGGTATTGGGTCTCCCAGCTTAATCTCCGAGATGGCAGGTTGTATATGTGAGTAAGAATCAGCCATACCTTATTTTCTTAAGTTGGAAGGCACCATCATGAGTTATAGTTATTCCCCCTGTCACTGGTTGATGTTTGTGTGAAAGCGCCAGCTGTCAAGATGTTCTTTTTTGTCCATGGTAAGCTCTTGTCTTGCGATAGTTGAGTGCCCCAAGCTTTAGGGGGGACCCTGTAGCTCTGGGGTGTTGCTTGGTCTTTCCTCCCACTGAAGTAGGGGGGATGAGCAAGTGAGGTCATGGCTAGATTGCTGGAGCCTGGAAGGCTTTGCAAAGCCTCTGCTGGGCTCAGATATTGCTCTTCCTGCCACTAGGGCCAAACTAGGAAGGCTGTTCACTGGGGAGGGCCTAAACTCTTGAGTGCTAAGGTCCCAGGCTGAGATGTTTCCACCCTTGTCCAGTAGTGCAGGTTTTTTGGGGAAGGGCTGAGTGCTCTCCCAAATCACTGCTGCTTGGACCCCCACAGCACACTCCCTTCCGTTGAGTCCACATGTGTTCCCTGACCACCTGAAGTCATCTCTAAAACTTCCCCTGGTCTGTGTATCTGACCCACTAGTGTGCATACCCCTGAATGCTGGAGAGCAGAAATTTCCCTATTCACACCTATTCCACCACAAGTCCTCAAAGGAGGAGGAGTTTCTCCCTTTATTTGGTTGGACCACAGCCAGGAGCATGCTCCTGATGGAGAGAAGTGGACATTCGTGGCAAAGGGTCTGGGGTGGGATCTTGGTGCCCAGGGACAGTGCTGGGATCTCCCAGTGGTGTCCTTGGCCAGGCAGCAGCTCTAGAGACACAGAGGTGGAAGCTCAGGCTCTGGTGTATGAGCCTCAGAGCCACGGCTGGGGAGGAGCCAGAGCAGAGTGGTGGAGGTGTTGGGGCTGATCTGACCTGGAGTGGGTGAGCAGGGCTGAGCAGGCATCAGGCAGTTGGGACCTTTTGGGCAGAATCAGGGCCACACAGGTGGTGGACTGTTCCACTGGCTCAGGTACTGCATGCCAAGTAAAGTGGGCAGAGGTCAGTTCCAGCAGCCAGAGACCTCAGAGTTCTCCCAGCACTCCCCAGGCCCACCAAGCAGTCACTTAAAGCCTCCCAGGTTGGAGCCCATGTTCTCAGATCCCATTGCACTGTTGGGGAGGGGCACTTGGTTTCCAGTCACTGGGATACACCTTCCTCCTGTTCCCTCTCCAATCTGGTGGGGGCAATATGAAGGCTGCAGATCAAAGCTGTGTCTGGTGCTGACTGGCTGCCATGCCTCTGAGAGCTCAGGATGGCTTTAGCTGCTGCCCAGTGCCCCCCCCCACCTGTTGTCTGGTACAATGACTCTACCCAGACTTCAGGCAGGTCCCTGATCTGTGACAGTGGAGAGAGCCCTCTCACAGCTCAGCCACAGAGCTTGCAGGGTGAACATGGTGCTCCAGTGCTTTATCCTGCTAATCTTCCCCACACACGTGCTTTGATATTATCAAATGTATCCCCTGTCACTATTTTTTCCCCCTACACAGAGTCCCATGCTGCTTCCCTATTGTTTTATAATGTTCCTTCCAGGAGCTGTCTGTAGGTAGACTCCTGCTTCCTATTTACTCTTTTATCCTTGGGAGCTGTAGGTTCGTGTGCTGCTTCTAATCTGCCATTTTTCCCCTCCTGATGACTCCTGCTGATGGTATTCTCAGGATAGAGTCTTTCAATGGCAGTGGGCCGGATTCCACACCTGATCCTGTGGATGGCCGTGGGGGAAACTTTCCTCAGGCAGAGAGACTTGCTTGTAACATGCTTGGTGCCAACCTACTTCCCTGCAGCAGTGGCATGTCTGGGGCTGAACCAGCCCTGGCAGTACCTGCCTGGGACCAGGACTTAGGCAGGGAGGCCTTACTGCTCCACTGTGGGTTGGTGGTCAGCTCCGCAGTGGATCACTGGGCACTGTGACAGTTCTGCAGGCTGGAGCCCCTTGAGAGACTGGCAGGACCCTCTACTTTTTTTTCCTTGGTTGCTGCACGTTCATGGGCTGCTTCTAGTCTGCCATCTTCCTTCTCCAGCCCCTGATTTCTACATTAATATACATTAAATAATGTATACTTTGGACAAGTTTAACATACAGATGACCAATTTGGAGAAGATATTTATAATTTTTACAAACAACGAAAGATTAATATTTATATAATTTTTACAAATTCACAATAATAAGGATCCCAGTAGACAAATAAGCAAAAAATAGCAGTTTACAGGAAACTCAAATAAAAACAAGCAAATAAATATAACTTCAATTTGACCAGTAGTGAAATGCACAGTTAAACAAATAAAAATAATAGAAAGGAAAATGGTACAGAAACAGATGTTGGGGAACTTTTCCCTTGGCCCTCTGAAGGGTTGCTGAAACATCAGTTCATAAAAGACAGATTAATTGGATAAAAGGCATACAAATTTATTTAACATGTATACACGGAAGCCTTCAGAATGAAGATTGAAAGTCACAGGGGACAGTGTCCATATTTATGCTTAGGTTCAACAAAATATGGACAAACATTTAGAAATATGGTTGGACAAAAAGGGTATGACCTAATGCTAACAGACTGAATGGGAAAACACAGCAAGGCCTGTTTGTCTAGGTTCTTCTTGGCCTCTCTGAGCAGTATTCCTTCCTTCTGGGTATGGGGCAGGGCCCTCTCTGGAATGGGAAGCCTTATGGTCTACAGTCAAACCACATTGGTCAGATAATTTCTATATGGCCAGTTTTTACACAGAAAGGTGGAGGGAAAGTTAGAGTAACATCATTAGATTTATATGGCTGGCTCTGGGGAAAAGGGGTTCTGGTTTCTATGACCCACCTTGGGGAAGAGAGATTCCAGTTTCTATGGCTAGCCTCTGGGGAGGATGGGACTGGAAGACAGGAGGGCAGACGAAGGTCAAAGAAAACCTTTTGCTTCTGGGGCTGATTCTGAGGCTTTCATTTTGGGATATTGATTTTGGAGTCCCAACACAGACCACAGATTAATAAGACACAATCAGGAGGTGTGGAGTAGATTATACCTAAAAACGTGCTTATCTCTATGAAACACTTCTCAGTTAAAAAAAAAGAAGCATAATATGATATATAAAATAATGCTGTTTATGTACATTAAAAATATGCACACTGTCAAAGCAAAAATTGCACTAAACTTGAACAGGTAAGGAAGACTTCATTCACAGCTGTCACAATAGGGGAGAAAGGCTAAAACTCAGTCTGAACTTAAGTTCACTGAAACAAATGTGGGAAGGTTTAAAGCACTGTGGTTAGACACTAAAAAAGTACTGAGGGATGTTGGGGAGAGGTTGATCAATGAGCTATGTCAAGCACATTAACTTATTTCTAAATTTGCATTAGTTTTTTTTTTTTTTGTCTGTCATTAGACCATCTGTGTTTGCTAATTGGCCCCCATTGATGTTAGGCTCCTACCCATCCTCAGAGATTGGGAGATACCATGGATCCTGGGCTGTAAAACCAGCAAGAGCCTTTAAAAAATATTAACATCTCAAAGGGTGTAGAGAAAGAATTTATAATTACAGGTTTTCTAAAATAAATGATCTAAATAAAGGGAAGTCCTTTATTTAGAATTAGGAAATAGACCGCCAGAAGTTTAGTCAAGATGAGGAGAATGTTAAGGCTGTCTTAGTCAACACAAAACAACAATACACATTATACAACAATTGATACACATAATTATTGCCTGTCAGGAGAGGAGAGGGGAATAGGGCCAAAAAGGGAGTTAAATAGGTCGACCTGAGACATATGATTAACTGAGCTCTCTCCTCTTGAGGTCTAAAAAAAAAAAAAAAAAAAGGAAAAAATAGAGAAGGAAAAGCCCTAAGGTTTAAGTGATCATTCTGGATGATTTCCATGATACTCTGTTATTATCAGGCTATCCAGAATTTTCTGGGCCACCATGATAAATTCATTTTACAAATCCTTAGTCATTAGCACCACAACCCACAAATGAAATTTCCCTGGAGCTACTGCTCCTTACTGACTCAAATGTTCTTACCAAGGCCCATACCTTCTGATATTTTTCATAAGTATTGAACACTTACTTGTAGGGTAAATCTTGGTCCAAGTTCTTTATAGTTTAGGATTGTGCCTTGATCTCTGACAAATTTCATTGCCTAATCTCTCTTCTACTTACTTGCCTGTCTCACCCCATCATTCAAAAGAGCAGTCAGATATCTGGTTATTCCTTTATTCATTAGTCCTGCCTAGGAATATTGAACCAAAATGTAATGTGTCAACAAATACCATTGAATCTTGTGGAATCTATTGGAAATGCAAAATATCGGGTCCCCGTCAAGAACTAGAATTAAAATCTATATTTTTAAACAAAAGTCTGTATGTAATTTGTTTGCCTATTAAAATTCGAGAATTGTTTTTCTAGGTTTGGATGAAACTCTTATGTCATAGACAACACTGCCTCCTTATTTTGCAAGTGAAATGACTGAGAAAAATATACATTTTTTTTTTACTTTTGTGAAGCTACTGTTCTAGTTTGTGGGTGGACCATGATTGGAACCCAGGGCACTTGATTCTCACTCAAAGACTAGTTCTAGACATTCCCTTATTGTGTAGTGGTTGGGGTTTGCTGCTCCCAAGGATTAATTCTAAACCACAGTGTAGCTTGTCATTTCTCAGTTTCCTGGGGTTAATCTCTGGTTGGGTTTCTACTTCTCTAATCTGTATCAGTTTGGCATCTGCCCCAGCTGTTTCTGTCAGCTGCTCTCATTCCTGTCAGTCCCTGCGATGGTCCATATGTAGGAGACAGCTGTGCGCCTCTCTTGCCAGTGTCCTCTCTTGCACTGTGTAGTTGCTGCATGTTCTCATGCATGAAGAACAGTGTGTACAATTACACTCTCTGTCAATATGCCATGTGATCTGGGCCCTAACTGCAAGTTTATGTCACCTATGCCTTATTAATATGCACGGACAGAGGACTTTTGTAAGTTTAGAGAATTGGGTCAAGCATAACCTCCTGTCACACCTGATGTGATAGCCTTCTGTTTTCAAGTTATTAAAAATCATTCTTTGTGAAACGAAATTTCTGTCTTTTCATTCTGTCAAATTGATTCTGCACTGAAACCAGGACCCCTGTAGTTTGGAAATTGGAAATAAATTGCTATGTGAGTTATTGAATTTTATAAATGCCAACTATATTAAAATTTATCTCTGAAGTCCTCAACACAGAATTTCTGTTATCCAGGAGACAATTTGTATGCAATAAAAATATAATTGCTCCATATACTTCTTTCAAAAGTTTCAGGTTTATCTCTAAGGTGGAAATCAATAGAAAGAGAGATGGCTGAGACCCATGATAGTAAATTCTGAATTTTGTGACCAGCTGTCTACAGCAGCTGCAGTCTCTCTCATGGGTCCCTGGAGGGGACAAGAAAAGGAAAGCTCTTTGTTACTGGCCTTGGAGCACAATCTCAGTGTAGTCTCTTGATGAGCTGGGGTAGACGACGTGAGACATGCCAGGACTCTTCTTGCACATTAGGGGAGGTAGGTCCATGCCTAAAAGTGCTTAAATTCACACCCTAGTATTGGTTCTTAATATCATACCTCTCTGATGGCGTAAAGAAGCATGGAAGGAATCCAAGGAAGACACTTCCAGGAAAGAAAGAGTATTTGGCCCTAAAACTCAGAGCCAAAGGCTTACAACAAGGACCTAATGCTTCTTCTCCTGCTACCATTAATGTTTTAATGTGAGATTTACAACAGGGAAAGGGAACCTGCTTTGAGAGTCCAGGCTTCTTTTATTGTATAGTTATGTAGTGTCTGGAAAGTATCCATCCATTCTTAATGAGAATGATATTATATGGCTGGATACTTTTCAGACAGCCCTCATATATGCAAAAAGGGGAATCCATAGATTGTCAAACTCAACAATTTTCACTGGTTCACTTACCACATCCAAAGAACCAATACATCTAGACTCTAATATATCTTGAATTTGAAATATGTCTTGGACTATGATGTGAGCAGTGACTTCCACCCTGCTCCCCTGAGTTGTGCAATGCAATGAACTTGCTTACTGCTCCTTCTCTGATTGAAGGAGGAGGTAAATTGGGTGAGAGGACAGATGTGTGTGTGTGTGTGTGTGTGTCTTGCATTCCCCCTCTGGTTGGAGCATGTTATTAATGAAACTTAATTTTGAAATTTAAGAATAACAAGAATTTCCTAGAATAACAAGAATTTCCATATAGTATTTAGCACACAAATGATCAAAAAAACCCCACTTAGATATTTTAAAGGCAGAGCATACAATTTTTAGTGGTAAGATATAAACCTGGTAAATTACTAGATAAAGAGAATGGATTTTCACGTTGCCATTAAGATCATGGAGTTTTTTCCCTGCTTTTTTGCTATGTTTGATACTGAAAAAACTAGGTGTTAGATTTTTAAATATAACAATATCTGGATAACTTTTCTTACATATGTTAACCACTGTCAAATGTCTAAGGTATTCTCGAACACTCCATTTCCAAGAATTTTAATATATCTTGCTCTTCCTTGGCTCTGTATCATGTAGGGTAGTATCAAGCATGCAAAACACTGCCCCAGCTGTTTCTTTATTTTACTCAAGGAACAGTGGCTTAAGCTGGAAGGGATGTGAGAGTTCTGGAGAGCATCAAAGTCCTCTCAGATATTCAAATATGCTCTACTGCAGGGGTCCTCAAACTTTTTAAACAGGGGGCCAGTTCACTGTCCCTCAGACTGTTGGAGGGCCAGACTATATTTTAAAAGAAACTATGAACAAATTCCTGTGCATACTGCACATATCTTATTTTGAAGTAAAAAAACAAATGGGCAAAAACACCCGCATGTGGCCCGCGGGCCGTAGTTTGAGGATGCCTGCTCTACTGAATCAACTAATGCTGCCTGAACTCTGTCTAATATGTGCACTAGGAGTCTCAGATAGAAGCCAAAAATATCTGATGCACTGGTGGGCAAAGAAATCCAGACTTAATTTATATGAGAATTTTGGCTGGAGGAGGTGGGCACCTGTGGGAAACACCAGGATGGGGAATATCATGTGGTATCTATTTTAGATATTGGTTATCTAACCAAGCCATGTGGATTTCTTTCTTTCTTTCTTTTTTTTGAGACAGAGTCTTGCTTTGTTGTCCAGGCTAGAGTGAGTGCCGTGGCGTCAGCCTAGCTCACAGCAACCTCAAACTCCTGGGCTTGAGTGATCCTTCTGCCTCAGCCTCCCGAGTAGCTGGGACTACAGGCATGCGCCACCATGCCCGGCTAATTTTTTTTATATATATATCAGTTGGCCAATTAATTTCTTTCTATTTATAGTAGAGACGGGGTCTCGCTCTTGCTCAGGCTGGTTTTGAACTCCTGACCTTGAGCAATCCGCCCGCCTCGGCCTCCCAAGAGCTAGGATTACAGGCGTGAGCCACAGCGCCCGGCCTTATTTCTAAAATTATAAGTAGAAGGACTTTATGAGGAAAGTGAAGGGCTTTCTGAGATATGGCATAAACCACCTTTTATGTGCACCTAGGTAGAGAAGTAGACATAATGGGGATTCTCCTAATTTCTGCTTTAAATGCAGCTCCGTGTCTCTATCTATAGCAGGAATAGCAGCAAACAGAGCAGCTTATCCACCGTCTCAGTGGTCCGCTGTGTGGGGATCACTGAGGGATGGCTCTGTCCCTATATGAAACTAGGAATTACTTGGCCCACTGATTTCTCATGGATCCTGTCTTGTCTTTAGGTACTTTCTTTTCATGCATGCTTGGATCTATACTTGGGCAAAGTCTCCAGGGATCCCTCTGCATATCTGTAGAGTTCTTTTCCTACTCATCCCTCATCCTCCTACTTGCAAATTCAATTCGCCTTGCCCCCCACCCCCCAACTCTGATCTTTGTTTTCTCATTGAGTGAAGCTGCAGTCTCTGATTACTCTACCTGTGTAGGGTGGAAACTGTACGCAGGGTACAAACTGGGAGTCCTATTTTGGGGTGAAATTTCCTGAGCTCCTTCAATGTATTTTTGTCACTTTCTAGTTGCTTGAGTCAAAAGGTAAAATAAAACCCGTTTTAATCTAACATGACCAAAATTAGAAGTATTAATTCCTTTATTTTTAGAATGTATCATTCATAGAATTTTCTTGTATAACCTTTTCTCTTAAACTAAAATATGAATTACTTAGTAGTAGACATCATGTCCTGTTTACCTTTGTATCATTGGCACCTCCCATAGAATTTTACACAGGCTTCTAAAAAGGATAGATAGTATTTATCCAGTGTTTTTATATCATACACTGATATAAGTGATTTCAAGTTTGTCCTACATTAGCCCTTCAACATAGAAATTTTTATGAAATTCATTTTATAGATAAGGAAACTTAAATACAGAGTGATTAGGTAACTTGCCCAGGATCACAATTCAGTAAGTGTATGCAAAACATGTTTTATGAGTAAATAACCGACTGAATAATGAATTCGGAGGAAAAATGATCATCATGTATATACTGGTAATTAAACTATATAGTTAAACTAAAACTTTTTTTTGAGAGCCACAAAAAGCCAGAGAGATGACTTAGATCACATAAGAGTTAGGTGACATAAAAGGACCAACATATGTGACCTTTAATATACCTGTTGGGAACTCATTTGGCAAGTGTTCTTTATTTCATTGTTGGGTGCCCAAGGCTTGTAAAAAAACAGATACTTTGGCAGCTGTCTCTAGTACTCCAATAAAATACTTCTCCATAGAGAGGAAAAAATTCAGTTTTTGTAACTAATTTAATCATTTGATACGAAGAAGTTAACAGATATAACTAAGCAACTATGATAAGAATAATGGTAATCATAGTAATGATGATCAGATTCATAATACTATGTGTCATATGATTTTTAAAAATCAGATATTAGATATTAATACATTTTATGACAGGTTTCTTGGCACTATTTAATCAAGGCCCTTCTTGAGCCCCAGCAATGATATAGGTTTCTTACCTGGCTCTCCCTAAGCCATGGTTCTCAAACTTTTGCACTATTCAGGATCATCTGCAAGACTTATTAAAATGCGTATTGCTGAACTTGGCCTCCAGTGTTGCAGATGTAGCAGGTCTGGGGTGGTGCTTGAGAATTTCCATTTCTCACGTCACCATTCCTAGGTGATGTTAAAGCTGCTGGCCTCGGATGTAGACTTTGACAACAACCGTACTAGCCAATAAAGTCATTTGATGTGTCTGTTATTTCAGATGTTTTGTGTTTACAAAAACATAAATGAAAGGCTTTAACTTCAAACTTGTCATGAAAGGAATTCATTGAAAAAAACAAAATTTCCTTACACATAGTTGGTACTTATTGCTTTTATGTGGCTGCATTTGATTATCAATTCCTTAGCAGTATGAGGTCAGTGTGGTAGTAGCTTGTTCTGGCTTTTGGTTCTAGTGTAGTGGACTGATGAACTTGGTTCCCCAATTGGTGCTCGCAGGGTCCTTCGAATCTGCTAAAGGGCTTGCTTGCCTTGCTCTTTCCGCAGCAAGGTCTTTGTCCTACTGGCATGCGACCCTTTTCTCCCAGGTATCTTCGTGGCTCATACACTCACCTCCTTCAAATCTTTATTCAAAGATCACCTTCTCAGGGAAGACTTTCTTAACCACCTTGTTTAAAATAGAAACTCATCCTCCAGAATCCCTATTCCCCTTCCCTACTTTATTTTTCTCCATCACTTTTGTCACCTGCTAGCTTTTCATAAAACTCCTCTCTATATTTTACTTAGTGTATGTCTCCCCTGTATTTTAAAGTCACTGAGGGCAGGGATTTTGTCTGTTCTGCTCATTGGATGTAGTAGGCCCTCAAATAATTTTTGGTAAATAGACAAATGAATGATTTTCCTTGACCTGTGTACTTTAATGCATTATATTACTCAATGATGAACTTGACTGTTTTGCTCTACTCTGATCACATTATTAAAGCTTTGCTTTTCTTTGGTCATTTTCTACCTAAGGTCAGGTGACAACCTTCTGGGTCTTCTTGAGATTCACTTTGGGCTATCTATCAAAAAGCACTGGGACAACTTGCACCTTGTCATCACCTGACATGGATCCACTTCTGGATGTATCCATTCCTGTTTACCGATTAGGAATACAAACATCTGTCAACAACTATCCTTCTACTAATGCCATTACCTTTGGCCTTTTAGGGGAACCCATCTCATTGATCATTCCCTGCTCTCCTGTAGCCTCAGCCTATCCTCACTACTATGCTCCTCCAACTAATATTTTAAAAAAGCAACCACATCTCCTATTAGAAAATAACTTTAACTTTCACACATGTTTTCTTCATATAGGTTGAGTGTCCCCCATCCAAAATGTTTGGGACCAGATGCGCTTTGGATTTTGGAATATCTGCATTATACTTACTGCTTGAGCATCCTCAATCTAAAAATCCAAGATCAGAAATGATCCAGTGGTGCTATCTCAGGTTTCTGGCATACCAACATACCTCCCCATTCATGCAGAACAAATGCACTGATGATAAGAAATGTGTGATGTACTGTACACTCATGTTAAGTTTTCCTTAGTTTTGAAGACATGATTCTGTTCATTGTCTCTTTCAACACTTCCTTTACCTTCTCATTCCTCAAGCTGTAGATAAAAGGGTTTAAAAGAGGGGTCACCACTGTGATGAGAACAGCAGCTACCTTGTCAAAATCCAGTGAATAGTTCTGAACAGGTCTCACATACACAAAGATGTTGCTCCCGTAAGCAATGGAGACAACGGTGATGTGAGAAGCGCAGGTAGAAAAAGCTTTTTGACGGCCCTGGGCTGAGGGGATGCGCAGGATGGTAGAAATGATGTAGGTGTAGGACCCAGCAGTGAATGCCAGGGAGCTCAGGATGATAAGAGCAGAGAGGAGAAAGTTTATTTTCTCAATGAGGCGAGTATCTATACAGGCCACTTGTAGAAGAGGGGCAATGTCACAGAAAAAATGGTTAATTTCTTTCTTGCAGTAAGGTATCCTTGTCACTACGATGGTTGGAACCAACACGGACAGGAGGGCTCCCACCCAGCAGCCCAGAACCAGCAGGAGGCAGGCCCTGCTGCTCATGATGATGGTGTAGCGCAGGGGGTTACAGATGGCCACGTAGCGGTCAAAGGACATCACTGCCAAAAGGATAAACTCCACTGTCCCCAGAAAGAAGTAGAAATATGTTTGAGTGATGCAGCCAGCAAAGGATATGGTCTTTTTCTCTCCTAGGAGGCAGGCTAGCAATTTTGGTGTAACCACAGTGGTGTATAAAATATCCAGAAAGGACAAATTACTGAGGAAAAAGTACATTGGGGTTTGCAGTCGACGATCAGTCCATATTAGGGAGACGATGATAATGTTTCCTGTTGCTGTTAATGTGTAAGTCAACAAGAGAACCACAAAGAGGCATATTCGAATCTCCAAGAGAGCTGGGAAGGCAAGTAGGTTGAATTCAGTCACGGTGCTCCAATTTCCCATGACTACTACTATGTGGTAGGCAGGGTTTCCCTGAAGAAACAAGAAAAAGAAAATTAGCTTAGGTAATTGTATAAATATCTGTTGAAAATGTACTGGGGAGAGTGCCTTATATAGATGAATCATGGCATATGGTCCTCTACCTGAAAAATATTTCAGGTAGAAATATTTCACCCTAGGAAAGTCGAAACATTATTTAGACTCACGTTTTCTGTAAAATGATGGGATTAGACTGGATAAAAATCCCAAGGTTCCTTCTAGTTATAAAATTCTATTCCTTTTCATTAAATAAAATGTCTATTCTTTTCTACTCTTCTGGTTTCAATTTCCCAGCTAAAAACGTGCTAATGTACTGACTCATACTTTAACTAGAACTCCCTTCTCTTATTTTGAAGTTTACAACCACTGTGTGGGAAATCCGTTTAAATACTTTCTAGCTTTTTCTAGAACAAATTTTCTTCACTTTCTTGGTTATCATGAGTAAGAGATAAAGGTTGATTTTGTTTTTTCTGTATTTGGAGATCTCCAGAATCTCCCGGTTTTTAAAGTCTTTCCCTAGCATATAGAGATCTGTGGAAATAGTCCAGAGATATTTAAAAGGAGCAATGGCTCATGGTTCTTATAAATCACTTTAGATGGTACTTAAAAAGAAAGAAAGGATATTGTGTTTTTAGATTATGCCCTGTGTCTAAAACCTACTTCCTGCAAGTTCTATGAAGTATATAATATGTACACCATACATTTGGCTGATCATTTGACAGGTCAGTATGTAGTGTGAGGTATAAATTATACAAAGGAAGGTAAAGCAGAAGTAATTCAGCTTACTTAATTTACTTGATCACCTGAAATCATGAAACCGTACTTCAAGATCATCCAGTTCAGTCTTTATCTCAGTATCTGAGAAATGATCCTTTTGCATAGATTAGCTCATTTTATTTTTTTGTTTTCTTTTCATATTTTTTTTATTTTAGCGTATTATGGGGGTACAAGTGTTAAGGTTACATATATTGCCCATGCTTCCCTCCCCCCTCGAGTAAGAGCTTCAAGCGTGTCCATCCCCCAGACGTTGCACATTCATGGGGGTATAAGAACAATTTTGCTATATTGATATATTGCATTATGGTGAAGTAAGTGCATACATATATCACTGAAGCAACACACATTGTACCCACCAAAAAACCTCTCATCATCCACCCCTCCACCCTCCCCAGGTCTCCACTGTCTATGGTTCCACAAACTGCTTCCATGTCTATGGTTCCACACACTGCTTCCGTATGTACTCATTATTTTGCTCCCACTGAGTGAGAACATGTAGTATTTGTCTTTCTGTGTCTGAGTTTTTCACTTACGATAATGGCCTCAAGTTCTATACATGTTGCTGCAAAAATATGATTTCATTCTGTTTTAGGGCTTAATAATATTCCATTGTGTGAATATACCACATTTTCTTTATCTATTTGTCCGTTGATAGACATTTAGGTTGATTCCATATCCTCACTATTGTGAACAGTGCTGCAATAAACATATGAGTGCAAGTATCTTTTTTATATGTTGATTTCTTTTCCCTTGGGTAGTACCCAGTAGTGGGATTGCTGGATTGTATAGTAGTTCTATTTTTAGTTCTTTGAGAAATCTCCATACTGTTTTCCATAGAGGTTGCACTAATTTACATTTTCAGCAATAGTTCCCTTTTTTCCACATCCTTTCCAACATCTGCTATTTATTTATTTTGTTTTTTTTAGTAAAAGCCATTCTGATCGCTGTAAAATGGTATCTCATTGTCATTTTAATTTGTATTTCTCTGATGATTCGTGATGTCAAACATTTTCCCATATGCTTGTTGGCCATTTGTATGTCTTGTTTTGAAAAATATCTATATATGTCCTTAACTCACTTTTTAATGGAGTTATTTGGTTGTTGAATTGTTTTGAGTTCCTTGTAAATTCTGGATGATAGTCCCCTGTTGGATGTATAGTTTCAAAATATCCTATCCCATTCTGTAGGCTGTTCACTCTGTTGATTATTTCTTTTGTTATGCAGAACCTTTGTGGTTTAATTAAATCCGATTTGTCTATTTTTGTTTTTGTTGCCTGTGCTTTTGAGGTCTTAGTCATGAAATTTTTGCCTAGACCAGTGTCTAGAAGAGTTTTCCCTAGGTTTCTTCTAGGATCTTTATAGTTTCATGTCTTACGTTCAAGTCTTCTATTCATCTTGAGTTGATTTTTGTATATGATGAAAGATAGAGGTATGCATATGGCAATCCAGTTTTCACAGCACCATTTATTGAAAAGGGTGTCCTTTCCCAGTGTATGTTCTTTTTACTTTGTCAAAGATAAGTTGGCTGTAAGTATGTGGCTTTATTTCTGGGTTCTCTATTCTGTTCCATTGGTCTATATGTCTATTTTTATACCAGTAGCATGCTGTTTTGCTTACCATATCCTTGTAGTATATATAATTTGAAGTAAGACAATGTGATGCCTCCCGCAATTTCTTTTTAAAACTACCCATGCTTTAACTCTGACTTCCCTGCTAACTTTGCCTAGATTTCACTTAGCACCTTCTTAATAAATAGGTTAGCAGCTGCCGCTCTCTTGGCTACTGATTGTGGCCACCTCGCTTTCCTTTTCCTATTTCCTTTCCTACCCTTCCAACAAGATAAAAAACTTTGGCCTCCTGTTTTATTTTTTATTTGAAGCTTTTCCTTTACAAGAAAGACATTTTCAGTGCAAAGAATTTTAAAATGCAAATGCAAAAAAGAAAATTATACTCTGTAATCAAACCTCTTAGAAATACAGAGAGATTTTGGTGTATATATTAAATAGTTCTAGGCTGTTTTGAAATTAAAATGACATGCAAAGGTATCTAAAATAAATCATACTAGCAGACTATTTTGTAAACAGCTTTTTTCCTTTCTATTTTTTTTTTCTTTCATGGTACATCATCTTTCCATGTCAATTATTAGAAATCTACACAATCATTTTTTAGGGCCATATAGTGTTTGATTCTATGAATGGGACTGTGATGTATTTAGCTAGTTGCTTAGTGTTGGAAATATAGATGGTTTACATTTCTTGCCTGACTAAATAACGATCAAATAAATATTCTTCCATATAAATCTTTGTGCCGTTATCTTATTAATTCCTGAGAATCTTCTTTTGGAATACAATGTTTGCTTTCACTATTTCTATCTTAATATATAACAACCCAAGAAAGCCTTGGTCTTATAATATTAGATTTTACATTACTAGAGCAGTTGATAATGTAAAATCACATATAGATCTCCCTCATGGATTCTTAGTTTAAGGTAAGTATCACAGTTGGGCCTGGGTAGCTGATACCTCAATAGGACTGAAATGCTATGCTCTCTCTCTCTCTCCCTTTTAAAAAATCTCTTTTTATGTTTTGGACTTTAATTTTCTCATCTGTAAAATTAGAATGTTGAAATACCTATTTATAAGGTTCATTCCAGTCTTAGAGTCTTGCTATTAGTTACTTTTCAATTTCCTAATCCACTCAAAGATTCTAACTTCCTTTATTCTTCAGTAAACAAACTCCCAAACAATTTTCTAAATTATTGCACAGAAGGAGCTATTTATGGATATATATAGCAATAGAATAGCATGTGAAATCACCTGTCAGCATTCTGTTATTGGTTTTTTGTGTATCTTGTTATTATTTCCATGAGGTTGTTCAATAGAAAAATAACATTTCAGATTTTAATTCAAGTATTAATTAGATTAATGTGAGATGGTTTAAAGAACTGGGTTCCAATCCCAGTTTTTTTACCATGTCTAGCTTTGTTATATTGAATTAAATTCTTCACCTGAGTCATTCCTTCTTCATCTGAGAAATACAGATAATTATAACATGCAAAATGAGCTGCCATGAGATTAAAATGAAATCATATGTGTGACAATACCTCACAGATTCTTGCTGAAAAACTTGATTCTATTGAGAAAGGATTGAGATGGACTTAAAGAAGATGAACAATTAAAGCTAATTGTTTCTTATCTGAATAAAAAACACTTGTGAAAAATTTAATTTGTAACTGTGGAATATCTTTGATGGATACTTAACCCCTCCCTCCAGATTGACATCTGACCGCATTAAGAATATTGATAGATCAGAGAGACTGTACACAGAGAAGTAAATTTAACAAAAGTGATAAAACATATGTGAAAAAGTATACTTACATTGTACCAACTGTATAAGATAATGTAAAATTCTCTCCACGTTTTATATGTGCAGACATAGTAAGAGGTTCAAACTTTAATTACTATATGTGCATGAATTAATTCTAAGCATTATACTTTGAATTTATTATTTATTGCTAATTCTATTTCTATTTCTAACTCATAGAAATATCTCTCAAAGAGGAAATAAACCTTATTAGGTCATGGAAGCATCTAACTTCAGTATGAATCCTTCTGATTAGCATTTTCACCACATACTCATCCAGCCATTGCTTGGAAGACTTCAGTGATTAGTAAATCACTACCTTGCTTTAGTACCGCCTGAATGAAAATTCATATCTGGAACAGAAAACTCTGTCTTCCCAAATTCCAAATACACATTCGTGTGCTGATCTTACAGACCAAATACTAACTTTTCTCACCACGACAGCTCTTCAGACCTTTGCGATCTACATATCCTGCTTGCTCTACAATATCTCAGTAGATTCAGCACAACACAAATTTATAGTCTGTTTTTTTCAGATAGAGAACATGACAGTTGTGGTAAGTGGCCTTAAAAAGTTATAGGAATTAATCAGTTATAGCTGGCTTAGAGTAGATCTTCCCTGACTTCCATTTAAGAAATCTAGAAAATTATTGATTGTCAATTCTCAGATATTTTTCCCCACGTAGGAAGGCTATATTTTGTCTCTTTGGTTAATTCTGAGTTATTTTAATTATTTAGCTATTGGGTTTTTAGGATACAGAATTTCATAGAACTAACTCATCCAGACATGGCAAATGTAGAGTCCTTCTTAGGTTATACTCACCAAGTGATGCCTCAGTGAAGGGAACTCAGTAAAGTTTCTAGTATTTCATTCCACCTTCATGATTTTTAGAATATTCTTCCATTGAAGCTTTTACTAAATGGTCTTGAATACTATAAACACTTCACCAGATTAAAAGTGACTTGAATTTTTTTTTTAAGTTTACTGTTTTCATTTTCTCTACACAGTAAAGCTTTCTTTTTTGTATCATTCTTTTTCTCTAAGTGGATGAACTATGTTTTTTTCGTGGGCTTATTTTCCTTAGAGATTTAAATAAAAATAGCTCTTGGGGATATAAGTCAAACATTTTTAATTAATCATATTGTTACAAAAGAATGTTGGTTCTGAACTTCCTAATCACAATTACAAAGTTTTAGAAGCTGCCAGAGACCTGTTAGGGGCTGTTTGAGGATTTTCCCTGATATCTTGGTATCCATTTAAAGGAAAAGAAAGAATACTTAAAAAAAAAATCTGCAGGGAAGCTAAAAACATAGAACACTTTTCATCCTGTCATAGAGAATATTCTCCAACAATGGTCTGGGCATGGCTGCTTATGCCTGTAATCCCAGTGCTTTGGGAGGCTGAGGCAGGGGAGGATTGCATGAGGCCAGGAGTTTGAGACCAGCCTGTGCAACAAAATGAGACCCTGTCTCTACAAAAGGGAAGAAAAATTCTGCAACAGTGAATATTCTAGAGTTTCGGATACCATGTAGTAACTCTATCTATATAGCATGCTTTTTAAAAAGTTTCAGATGAAAATAAGGCCACAGTAAAATTCCATTATGTTTTCCTGCCTCTGTTCAAAAAGATGAACCCTGACACAGAATTCAGCCTAGTATAACTTTGCTCTTCCATACTCTTGACTTACCTCTCAGAGTTGCAAGCTTGCCATAAACTCCCATTGTATTCTCTGATATATATTTTTTCAATAAAAATTCCTTCAAATATTTTTCTCTTAACTAAAAAACTCTCTATTTTTTTTTTTAACAATGCTATGACTGTGCTAACTATTTTTTTTTTACCTTAACAGAAATCTGACCTTTACAGGAGAACACTGGTTCCACTGAGGCTTTTTGGATGAGAATGTACATCCTCTTTTTATGTACCAGAGAGAGAGGAGTATATAACAATAATATATTGTTTTATATTTATATTCTATTATATTAATTATATCATGGAATATACTACATAATATACTATGATATATGTGTATATATAATTATATATATATAATTATATATCATATAATATATAATATAATATTATATATATATTATATATTATTATATATAATTATATATATATAATTATATATATAATATAATTATATATATAATTATATATCATATAATATATAATATAATATGCTACATTATGTAATATATATTTATATTGTAAATTTTATGATAATATAATTGCCATTTTGTTGTTTTTGTTATTTTGCCCCCAATTTCTACTTTCAATCAGAAATTATTTCTCTGATTTCTGATAAAAATACCCTGAGACTCATAGCATACAATCTTTTTTAAAAATAGGATACAGGCTGGGTGTGGTGGCTCATGCCTATAATACTAGCACTCTGGGAGGCCAAGGCGGGTAGATTGCTCAAGGTCAGGAGTTCGAGACCAGCCTGAGCAAGAGCGAGGCCCCATCTCTACTATAAATAGAAATTAATTGGCTAACTATATATATATATATATATATATATGTATATATATATATATATATATATAAAATTAGCTGGGCATGGTGGGGCATGTCTGTAGTCCAGCTATTCGGGTGGCGGAGGCAGGAAGATCACTTGAGCCTAGGAGTTTGAGGTTGCTGTAAGCTAAGCTGACGCCATGACACTCTAGCCCAGGCAACAGAAGTGAGACTCTGTCTCAAAAAAAAGACAAATAGGATACAGAAGTTTTCTTTGGTTCTGCCATTATTGCCTAATTGAGTTTCAAGGAAGAAGTAGATGACTGCTGTAGAGTGTTCAAGTAAGACAAGTTTTCTTTTTATTAAATTTGAAAGTCGTTGGTTATATCCTTCGTAAAGACTCTTTCAGTGGTTCATGTGAATAGCTCAGAAAAGACCCTAAAATTTGAATATCTTGCTTCCAATGATTATCACTTGCATTTCTCTTAAGTTACCAAATCCATTGTTAGAAATTAGACCTTTACATTACATAGAATTACTCAATCTCTGAAATCCCAAACTCAAGGACATCAACCTTGGATTGTATTCCTCTAATTCAACAGCTCCTTGTTTCTATACACTTACTCCATGGTTTCATCCAGGGTATCCAGCTATGGATGGCCCCATTTTCTATCAGCCTTTCTGCCTTTACATAGCTGTAGATCAAGATTGTAGAAAATTTATGTATTGTGGAGGATAAAGCAACTATAGTGAATGCTGATCTGCCATGTTGACTTCTGATTAAACCCATGGATGGAATGCTTCTAAGAGTTCTTATTTCCTTTATGTATCATAAATCCTGCCCTTAGGTAAATTCTTGATTTTCCCTGAGGGGTCAGGTTCAACTGTCCTGCACATTCCTTCCTTATGGAGTTGTAATAGGTCTTCATATATAGATTTCTGGAGAAAAACATTTCTATCTAGGATTAAAGTTCTTAATTCATCTTTATAGACCTCTCATATGTACATATTAAAGGAGTCTGTGAACTTGTACTTTCATGAAAAATTAAATTTATGAGCATTTATGTTTTTTTTCCAGAGTATAAGTTCCCCCAGTAAGACTTATTTGAACTTATTTCTGATGTTACTATTGTTTTAATTATCTTGCTCATATCTTACGTTCTAACTCTGAAATTTAGAAACCCAAATGGTACATTTTGAATGTTTGAACTCCCTCCCTAGCCTCATTTTATTACATTGTCACTTATAGATTGTTCCTTGTAGTCTCAGGCAAACAGAGAAAGATGAATATAGGAATAGGTATCTTGGGAAGAAGATAAAAAGAACAAAAAATAAAATCGAATCCAGAAGATTAGAGTCTAAAGAGATAATTGTATATAGTTTTGTTATAAAAATTTAAGAGTGGTCAGAAAATATGACTTGTGAGGATCTTTACAAGCTATGTCATGCTATTTTATTTTTGCATGTGCTGCCACCCTTAAATATTTTTAGTTACATTAAGAATTCCAGGGAATTCTGAAACTTTATGTGCTGCCTTAACATAGCTCATTTTATTTATTTATCCATTAATTTATCATTTGCTTATTCATTCATTCAGTATTAGATTTCTCTTTTGTACCAGACTATTTAGGGAGTATTTATATAGTATCTTCTTGCTATTGACATTTGACTTCATTGACTCTTTATTTTAAATATACCACTATCCTGAGTAGAATTTTCCTTCTGGCTTTGTGGGATAGACTACTTAGATAGATAGATGGATTGATAGACAGACAGACAGATAGATGAACTTCTTTTTAGAAGGCTAATTGACCTACTAATTAAACAATGTTTTGATAAAGTATACCATTTTAGGAATAGTTTCATATATCTTTCTTGAGTTATAGGCAAGAACTAAGTCTGACTTAGGATGTGTCTTGCCTTAGGCCAGATAGGCAATTATTTATTTGAAACATTAATAACAGTGACACTTTTGAAAAATTTAAACATTTTATAACACATGCTCATAAATACATGAAGATAAATCTGAAAAAATGGATGAAATAATACAATCAATCTTAATCTCCTTATGAAGTTATCAATGTTAACATACTGATTAAAGTCTTTTTCTTTCTATTCTGTGTATACTACCCTTTGGGAGAATTGACACTCAACTTTAAATTTCTTGAAGTGGGTCACTGTCTGCTCCTCTTGCCTACTTGTGCACAATATGGGTTTTGCTGCATAAGTCAGTCCCCACAATGGAGGAATATACAGGGTGAATACATAGCTTGTGTTTTGTTGGTGGGGATTTTTGTTCTTCCTAGGGATCACTAGGTGTTTGAAAGGTATTGCCTTGACTCTTCAACAACAGCTTTCACACTCACTGTTTAAGCCAAAAGCCAAATGTCCCTGCTGCTTATCTCAAAGGTTAAGTGTCAGCTACTGTCTTAGTCTGTTTTCTGTTGCTATAACAGAATACTACACTTGAAGCTCTTACTCGAGGGGGAAAGGGGAGCATGGGTAATATATGTAACCTTAACACTTGTACCACCATAATACGCTAAAAGAAAAGAAAGGAAAAAAAGAATAGAGGTTTATTTAGCTTATGGTACTGAAGGCTGGGAAGTCCAAGAGCATGGCACTAGCATCTGGTGAGGGCCCTCCTGCTGCAATGACATGGAGGGAGGCATCATGTGGTAAGAGAACAAGAGTATGTCAGCTCAGGTCTTTTTTCCTTTTCTTATAAAGCCCCTAGTCCCATCAAGGGACCATCCCCAACCCCCATGACTTTAGCTAATCCTAATAACCTTCCCAAAGTCCTCTCTGCAAATACTGTCAACATATGAATTTGGAAGTTAAGTTTCTAACACATGAAATTTGGGGGACACATTTAAACCATAGCAGTCACCCAGATGCCTAAATTGCTCTTCCCAGTTTCTACCTGAAAAATGAATTCTTGGCCCTCTCTCATATACCTTACACTTTTTAAATATGTACTAAGAATTTCTGAAAGAGCTTGCATCTTTACTTCAGTTTTCTCCTGTTTTAAGTTAAGCTAGTCTTTTGGTATAATTTCTCTCTCACTCTAAACCTATATGTGTTCTTTGTTTGTAATTTGATTTTCATTTTTTAAACTAATGCAGATACATAGTTAAAAGTGCATGACTGTTAAAATTTTTAAGTAGAAAAAGGGAGGTCTCCTTCCTCTCTCTACTTCTTAGTTCTTTTAATAGGAAATTATTTCAAACATGTTGGTTGTTTCTTCTATAAGTACTTTCGTATTTATAAATAAATTCTTATACTGTTTTCTTAATTTATTGAATTTATACATCATTTATTAAATTACTGTTGTGAAAGATGAGTTTTAAATTACTTGTTCTCTTTCTTTCTCCCATATTTGCTGTATAGAGGTATAATTTTTGATTGAATGTGAGTTTTTATAATATTATGGTTTGTTAATATTATTCAATGTTCATTCAGGAAAGGTATTATAATTGTTTCTTTTTTTGAAAAATACTTTTTACTAATCTCATAATTTTTTACATTCTCATAGTTTTCATGTTCTATTTGCTTATTTAGCTCCCCAATTCTACAGAAATATTTGTCAAATAATCTATTGGTTCTATTTCCCTCCTCCCTTCACCAGACTATCTTCCTGCTATATTCTGGACTGGTAGATCTCATTGAGAACTGGTATGAACTCATTGAGCTGTAGGTCATTTCACATTTCACAGTTTCTAGATTTCTGAAAATATTCTTATTGAATCTTTAAATAATTTGGCTGGGCATAGAATTCTAAATTAAAATAACTTTCCTGCAGGATTTTGAAGCAATATTTTCACTGTATTTAGCATGAAATGTTGCTGTTATTATAATACCATATTAATTCCCAATTCTTTATAGATGATTTTTATCTTTAGACCCATTATCATCTTTTTGCCTGGTGTTTTGAAATTTCAAGATGCTATGCTTTTGTGGAGTCTTTTCATTCACAGTGCTGAATATTCAGTGGATCCTTTAACTCATATTTTTAGTCAGGTTATGTTTTATTAATTCTTTAATTTTCTCCACTCTATTTTCTTTTTCTGGAAATTATATTATTTAGATGTCTCTCTTGTATTAAGCTTAATGTTTTTGCATCTCTCTCACTTATTTTCCTCTCTTTCTGTCTCTGTTTTTCTCTCCCTTTCTCTTCTTTTCTTTCTCTCTTATTTACTAGGAAATTTCTATAAGTTTTTAACACATTCTCTCATTTCATTTATAATTTTTGATTGTTATATTTTCAATTTCAAAGAGTATTTTCTATTTTAGCCTATTCTTGTTTTTGTCTCTTTGGATAAAATATTTTGTCTCTCTAGGGAGGGAGAGGAATATTAATTATGCATTATTTTGAAATTTCCTTTTTCTACATTATTTTCTTCCAGATGAATCATTTTTTTCTGCATATTTGTTTTGGATTTGAATTTTCCAAATGTCAGCTTATCACAGATATCTTGGTAATTGTCATTTGCTGTTTGTATTAAGGTGAGATGCTAAAATGCTGTCTGGAAATGGAGTGAGTAGACGAGATTTACTGATGATTGAGCTTCTATGTAGAGCAGTAAAGTGGTAAACTTGCTCTTTAAAAATAGTGTTTTTAGTTATAACCATTTTGAGGCTTTGAGTGGGGGATCTTTTAAGATCTCTCAAAAAGAATTCTCTCAAATTTTACTTGGAGAGTATATGTCTGGGTATTGGAATTCTGGAAGCAGTTTTTAAGGGATGAGTCTTAGGTCTGAATAAAATATGCAGACTTTCATTTAATCTCCTTGTTTTCAGCCCTGTCTCTCATTTGGTACCTGGTAATTTTGAGTTTTATCATTTCGCTGGTCAATATCTTCAGTCCAGTGGAGGTTGGGAATGTGGGCTGAATGAGTAGGGTAACAGAATAGATAAAAAATTTCAAATGACCCCTCCCACTCCTTTGAGCTTCACTAGTCACCATTATTCCCTACTATATGTAGTGTCCATTAGTCTGGAACTTCTCCTCTTCAAATTTTCTAGAGATTAAATTTCAAGTCTTCTGCTATAGGGGTAAGAGTCTGGGAGAAGAGGAAAAAGATAGTCCTCTAAATATGTGAATGAGATGGGGACTTGGAATGCCAATTAATCCAACAATATTTTCAACCAGTACTCCTATTTTCATTCATTCATTTTAATCCCAATTCCCTCTTCCCCAAACCATGTCAATGATGTTCGTTGTTTTTATATCCTGAGACTTTCTGAGTTCCCCAGGATAAATGGCTTGCTTCTCACAGGGATCTACCTCTGTAATTTCGAATAGCTTGTTCAGCTCTTTGCCATCAGAAAAACAGTCCTCTATCCTGTAAATATTGTTGTAATCTCTCATCACTTTATAGAAGTAATTCCATCATCTTCTGGCCTCCATTATTTCTAAGGAGAAGTCAACCATAATTTTTGTTGTTTCTCTGTCTGCTTTTAAGATGATCTCATTATCTTTGGATTTCAGCAATTTGACCATAATAAAAGAAGTTGTGATTTTTTAAACATTTATCCTAGTTGAGTTTCCTGAGATTATTAGATTTTGGGGTTGATACATGTCATTAAATTTGGAAAGTTATTGCTTATTATCTCTTCAGTAGTCCTCTGCCCTGTTCTTTCTCCATTCTCCTCTGAAACTCCAGTTTCCTGTGTATTAGAACATTTGATAGTATCTCACAGGTCTTGGATGCATTTAGAAATTCTTATTTTTCTTTGTGCATTAGTTTGAATATTTTCTACTTTCTTTTTAAGTTTATTAATTCTTTCTTCTGATAAGGCTATTGAATAGATTTTAAAAGTTTCAATACTGTGTTTGTTTTTATAGTATTCCATTAGATTTATTTTAATATTACCTATCTCTGAGGAAATTGTACATATTTTTATGAGTGTTTTTTGCCCCTTTCACTAGATTATTCAACATCACAGTTAGTTTGAAGTTCTTATCTATAATTTTCAGCATTTGTGAGTGTGCTCCTATTGATTAATTTTCTCTTGATTTGGGAAATTTAAAAAATTTGCATATCTCATACTTTTAAAGGTTACGTTTAACATTTTATGTAAAAGTAAATATTTTTCCTTTCTCTGTGAGGCCACCAGAATAGGCTTTGGATTTGTTAATGTTTTTAATGATTTTATCTACTTACTTGTATTGATTCCTCTTCTTATCTTTGCTATTTCCTTACTTTTGGATTCATTTATTCTTCTTTTCCTAAATTCTTAAGGTGCAAGTTTAGAATATGGATATGAAACTTCTTTTCTAATGTAAGCAAGATTCAATGCTACACTTTTCTGTCTGAACTTTCCCTGAGCTGTATCTAACTAATTTCATTATATTTGCTATGCTGTATTTTTATTTTCATTCAAAATATTTTATTATTTTCTGTCTGACTTCCTCTTTGGTTCCTAGATTATTTAATGAGTTTTAAAATTTTTTAAGATTTCCAAATACTTTAGGATTTCATATGTATGCTTTTTATTAATTAGTTTAATTCTGTTTTTGTCTATGAATAGACTTTGTATAATTTCAATTCTTTTAAATTTATTGAGGCTTGTTTTATAGTCCAGATTATGGTTTGTCTTGGTGAATCTTCCATGTGGCATTGAAAAGAGTGTGAATTCTGTTTTGTTGGGTAGAGTGTTCTATTAATATAAATGTCACTTAATCAGATTGGCTATGGGATTGTTCAGGTTTTCTATATCTGTACTGAATTTTTTTTGTCTCTTTGTTCTACTTGTTACTAAGAGAGGAGTGGTGAAGTTTCTAACCATAATTGTGCATTTATTCATTTCTTCTTGCTTTATTCATTTTGCTGCTGTTTTATTAGGTATATACACATTTAAGATAGTTTTATATTTTTAGTGATTTGACCCCTTTGTCATTATATAATATCTATCTTTATGTCTTATAATGTTCCCTGCTCAGAAATCTACTTTGTCTAATATTATAGTACTACTCCATCTTTCTGTTGATTAATCTTTGCATGGTATGAATATTCCGTTCTTACTGTTATTCATCATGGTAAAGTATACATAACATAAAATCTGCATTAATTTCCTAAGTTTTTATATGTAAATTGAATGTCTTATAGGCAGCATTCAGCCAGATTTGGCTTTTTAAAAGTATTTTAATACAATCTGACAATTTCTGTCTTTTAATTTTGTGTTTAGACCATTTATTTTTAATAGTAAGTATCAAGTTGGCTTTATTTAAATACACTCTCTAATTAGCTATTTTCAATTTGTTCCATCTGTTTTTTACTCCTTTTTCATATTTTCTGTCTTCGTTTGCTTGTTTCATTTTATAACCAGTTTTGTGGTAGCTCTATCTTCTTCCATGCTCTGCCACAGCTGAGATAGCCCACAGGTTCTGTCTCTCTTTGGGTGATCTTTCATTGAATTTCTAGCTATTTGATTTTCCTGGGTCATCAGGTCTTTGGTGAGTTCAAGGAAGTTGTGATTATGTAGTTTATTTAGCTTTTTTTGATTGTTATGTTGGGGACTATTATCTTTCCAGCTTTCTGCATCTTAGATCTCCCATAATATTTTTTTAAATTTTCCAAATATGCATAATAGTAGTTTCTACTACATATCAAGATTGAACATTTAGTTGAACTTCAATCTACTTTTTCAATCCTATCTCCTCTTATTTTCTTTCTGTTTTATTTTTTTATTGCTATCATTTTTTAGAGACAGGGTTTCCCTCTGTTGCTCAGGCTAGAGTGCACTGGTGTAATCATGGCTCACCGCCACCCCAAACTCCTGGGCTCAAGCAGTCATCCTGCCTCAGCCTCTCAAGTAGCTGTGACAACAGTTGCTCACCACCACACCCAGCTAATTAAAAAAAAAATATTTTTTTATAGAGACAGGGTCTCACTGTGTTGCCCAGGCTGGTCACAAACTTTTATACTCAATCAATACTCCAATCTCAGCCTCCCGAAGTGCTGGAAGGTGTGAGCCACTATGCCCACCTCTCGTTTCTTTCTTAAAAACATTTAAATATTTAAGAAATGTGAAAATGTATAAAAAATAATACAGTGAACCCCTATGACCCTTCCAAACTACAGGGCTGAGGTTGCTGAAAATCAAATGCAGAATCTTATCCTGCTACTAGCTGAATTAAAATGCAAGTTGAACTACCAGCTAAAGTGTGGGTATTGATTGGGAAAGAACAGCATTCTGTAAGTTGGGGTAAGGATGTACTGGAAGATCCTGATAAAGCTGAGGGATATTACGTTCTTAAATTCTGATGAGTTTTCTTTGCCAGTGGAAGAGCTTTCCTTACCTCTAGTAGAAGTGGTGTCTGCACGCCCCAGGCATTGGCCTTTCCACACTCATGTTTGGGTATTAATCCTGACTTTATAAGAAGTCTTGAAATTTTTAAATCACTTGTAAATATCCTCCAACATTGATTTTTCTTTTAAAGACTGTTTTGTTAATTTTAGATGTTTTGTACTTCTATCGTTTGAGATCTCTTGCATATTCTGTTTATTCAAAATATGTTAGAAGTCATCTGTACAATGTTTTACTTTTAGTTTTCTGGGAGTTTGATACACTTATTTTAATGTATTTAATGTTTATTGACCTATTCATATTTTATATTAAATTTTGTACAATTTTTGACATTTTATATTTTTTTGGAAATTCATCTCTTTCATTTCAGATCTTAATATCTTTATTTAAAATTTACTAGTATTTTTTCATTCCTTCCATCATTGTTATACAGATATCATTATAATTATTTTCTACTTTTCTACATATAATTATTTTCTACTTTTTATTCTACACATTTTTTAACCCTTTATCTCTTTTTAAAATTTTCTTTTTCAAAATGAAAAGATAGGCCATGTACTAGGAGAAATATTTTCAAAATAAATATTTGATAATGTCAGCAAGATGATAAGATAGAACTTTCCAACACTTGTGTTCTCACAGCAACATCAATTTGGATGCCTATCCATACATAAAAATACCTTTGCAAGAGCTAAGAAAATCAGGTAAGAGAGTATGGAACCTGAATGTAGCATAAAAGTAAGAAAAGATGCACTGAAGAAGATAGAAAAGACAGTTTCACATTACCCATGTCACCCTTTCCCCAGCCCTAGGCAACACAGTGTGTAGAGAGATACCCTCCTCATTGGGAACAGAGAGGGAAGTGAGCACCAGAATTTTGCACTGGACTTGCCCAAATAAAACCCACCCCCAGGTAGTCCCCCATGGCCCTAGACTCCAGTTTAGTACATACAGACAAGAGTCTCCAGGTCTGACCCACCACTAGGCCAATCCTATTGGCCTCAGGCCCTAGACTGGCCCGAGTATGGGCTGACCCCCACAAACTCAGACTCCAGGACTGCCCCTGTGTCAAGTCGACAGCCTTAGCCTCAAGCACTAGGTTAGCACCTGTACCCACAGGTTTCAGGCCTGCCCAGTGCCAGGCCAGTCTCTGTAGCTGCATCCTCTGCATTCTGTGGCTTCATGCTCTAGCAGACCCAAGTTCCAGGCCCACCCCAGGAGGGCTGGCCCACACATACTGAGGCTCTAGGATGACCCCTGTAGACCCAGGTTCCAGGCCTGACCCGACAGACTCAGTCTGCAGGCCTCCCAAATTCCCCGCCGCAGTCTTGTCTGCCTTATTCCCCACCCCACCCCCAATAGTCCACCTTGGGCCTTGTGCCACTGATCACCTGGGCTCACCTCGCTGTCCCCTGCTGCTGTCTTCGGGAGGTGGGTAGGGTGATGCAGAAAGCCCCATTTTTACCCCCTGCATACCCACACAGGATGACCCACACAGATATAGGATCTGGGAAAACCCTCACAGAACCAGGCTCCAGGCTTTTCCTAGAAGACCTAATCAACAGGTCCACCTCAGTGGATCCAGGCTCCAGCCCCAAGGTTATGGACCTAGTCACCTACTGACCCACGCTCATAGTCAGCCTTCCTAAGGACTTCAGCGGCAGGCCTACCCACAGACCGTGACAGAATGCCTACCCAGAATCTATGGATGGGCTGACTGGTGAAGGCCTTTTCCAGCTGAAACTAGTCTGCAAAGACTTGAATATACCCCTACTTCTTTATATATACAGAACCAACAAATGGCCACAAAGATCAACAATAATAAGGGAAACATGACATTGCCAAGGGAACAAAATAAAGCACCATTACCTGACCATAGAGAAAGGGAGATTTATCAACTGCCTGACAAAGAATTCAAAATAGTCACCTTTAAAAAGCTCAGTGAGCAATAAGATAATATAGATAGACAAATAAAGAGATTCAGGAGAACCATACATGAATACAATTACAAGTTTAATGAAAGGATAGAACTCATTAAAAGGAACCAAACAGAAATTCTGGAGCTAAAGAATACAATGACTGAACTGTAAATTCCATAGAGAGCTTCAACAGCAGATTGAATCAAGAAGAGGAAGGAAGTTTGAAGACAGGTCATTGAAATTATCCAATCAGAGGAACAACAACAACAACAAAAAGAATGAGAGAGAGCAAAGAAAACCTGAGGAAATTATAGGAAATTACATATATATAAAGCAAACCAATATATGCATAATGGAGGTGTCAGAGGAAGGAGAGTAAAAGAAAGGGGCAAAAGGTTTATTTAAAGAAATAATGACAGAGAGCTTTCCAAATCTTGGAAAAGGTACAAATATCCAGGCAAAGGAATCTCAAAAGTCTCCAATCAGGTTTAATCTAAGTAAAACTTCACCAAAACATAATCAAATAATCAAAAATCAACAACAAAGAGATGATTCTGAAAGTAGCCAAAGAAATGAAGCATATTACATACAAGGGAATTCCAGTGTGCTATCAGTAGATTTCTCCTACAGGCCAGGAGAAAGTGAGATGATATATTCAAAATGCTAAAAGTAAAAGACATGCTATACTTTACTTGGCAAAGCTGTTCTTCAGGAAAGAAGGATAGATAAAGATTTTTCCACAAAAACAACAGTTGAAAGAGTGTTCATTACCAACAGACTTGTCTTACCAGAAATGTTAAAGGGAGTTCCTCAGTATGAAAAAAAAGGATACTAATTAGTAACATGAAAAATATAAGGGAATTCACCAGACAAAGTAAGTACATAGGAACGTTCAGAGTAATCTAATACTGTAATGGTGGTGTGGAAATCACTTATTTCTTTAGGAGTAGGATTAAAAGACAAAGCTATTCAAAATAATCATAGCTAAAACAATTTGTTAAAGAATACACAATATAAAAAGATACAAATTATGACATTTAAATATGTAATGTGAGTGGGAGATTAAATGTATAGAATTATTATATATGATTAAAGTTAAGTTATTAGCTTGAATTAACCTGATGTAACTATGTTTTATGTAAGCCTCATGGTAACCATGAAGTAAAAACTTAAATTTGCTAAACAAAAGATAAAAAAGAAAAAAAGTCACAGTATGCAACTGTAGAAAATATCTTCTAATCGTAAAAGAAGACAGCAATAGAGGAAGAAAGGATCAAAGGATGTACAAAAGGCCAGAAAACAATTAGCAAATGGCAGTAGTAAGTTCTTACCTATCAATAATTACCTTAACTGCAAATAGATTAAATTATTCAATAAAAAGACATAGAGTGGCTGAATCAATTAAAAAAAACAAGAACCTGCCTGCAGTCCTAGCTACTTGGAGGCTGAGGCAAGAGGATCATTTCAGTCTAGGAGTCCAGACTATAATGCAATATGATTGTTCTTATGAATACCCACCACTGCACTCCAGCATGGGAAGCAGCAAGCTATTATGTCTAAAAAAAAAAAGAACCAGAACCAAGTGTATATGCTGCCTAAAAGAAATTCACTTTACTTTTAAGAATAAGAATATATATATATTGAAAACGAAGGGATAAAAAAAGATGTTCCATGCAAATAGAAATTAAAGGAGAGCAGAAATAGCTATATTTATATCAGACAAGATAGTCTTTAAGTCAAAAACTATAAAAAGAGACAAGGTCATTAAACAGTGATAAAGGGGCCAATTCATCAAGAGGATATAATAATTGTAAGTGTATATGGATCCAACATCAGAGTACATAAATATATCCAAAAATATTAATAGAGTTGAAGGAAGAGATAGATTTCAATACAATAATAGTGGGGGACTTTAATACCCCTTTTTCAGCAATGGATAGATTATCCAGACAGAAAATCAATAAGGAAACATAAGACCTGAACTAAACTTTAGACCAAATAGACTTAACAGACATATATAGAACAATATATCCAATAGCAGCAGAATATACATTATTTTTAAGCATAAACAGAGCACTCTCCAGGATAGAGCATATATTAGACTACAAAAAATGTGTTAACAAATTAAATATGATTGAAATTATAACAAGTGTTATTCCTGACTGCAGTGGTATGAAACTGGAAATCATTAGCAAGAGGAATTTGGGAAAATTCACAAATAGATGAAAATCAAAGAAAATGCTTCTAAGGAATAAATTAACAATAAAATAAAAAATATCTTGAGATAAACAAAAATGAACAAACAACATACCACAGCTGATGGGATGCAGCAAAAGCAGTTCTGAGAGTTGATAGCAATAAACACCTACATAGAAAAAGAAGAAAGGTCTCAAACAACCTAATGTTACATTGCAAGGACTAGGAAAAAAGAGCAAACTAAGTCCAAAGTTAGTAGAAGGAAAGAAATAATAAAGATCAGAGTAGAAATAAATGAACTAGAAACTAGAAAAACAATACAAAAGATCAATAAAACTAAGAGTTGGTTTTCTGAAAAGGTGAAAAAAATCAAATCTTTAGTTGGACTGTCTAACAAACAGAAAGATGACTCAAATAAAATGATAAATAAAAGGAGAGACATTACAACTGATACCACAGATATGCAGAGGATCATAGAAGACTACTTTGAATAACTGTAGACCTACAAATTGTATAACCTAGAAGAAATGGATACATTTCTAGACATACAACCTACCAAGACTTATTCATGAGAAAAGAGAAAATCTGAACTTCCCAATAGGTAGTAAAGAGATGGAATCAATAATAAAGATGTTCTGGATTTGATGGTTTCACTGCTGAAGTTTAGAAGAGGGAGCACTTCTAAACTCATTTTATGAGGCCAGCATAACCCTCATACGAAAGTCAGACAAGGATAGTACAAGAAAAGAAAATGACAGGACAATATTCCTACTGAACATAGATGCAAAATTTTCAGAGAAATACTAGCAAACTGATTCAACAGCACACCAAAAGGATCATTCACCATGATCAAGTGGGATTTATTCCTGTGAGGCAAGGATGATTCTACATATGCAAATCCATAAATGTGATACAACAAATTAAAAGAATGAAGAATGAAGGACAAAAACTATAATTATCTCAATACATGCAGAAAGATTTGTCAAAATTCAGCATCCTTTCATGATAAATATTATCAACAAATTAAGTATAGAAAAATGAACCTCAACATAATAAAGGCCATATATGACAAGTCCATGGCAAACATCATTATCAATAGTGAAAAATTGACAGCTTTTCCTCTAAGATTAAGAACAAGACAAGGATGCCCATTCTTGCCACTTCATTCAACATAGTACTGGAAGTCCTAGACATAGTAATTAGATGAGGGAAAGAAAGAAAAAGGCATCCAGATCAGAAAGGAAGAAATTGAATTTTCAATCAAGAGTCTGTGGTCTGTTTGCAGATGACATGATCTTATATATAGAAAACCTTAAAGACTCCACCAAAAAACTGTTAGAGCTAATAAAAAAATTAGTAAAGTTGCAGGATGCAAAATCAAATGTACAAAAGTTAGTAATGTGTCTATACACCAACAACACACTATTCAAAAAAAAATTAAGGAGACAATCCCTTTTACAATAGCAATGAAAAATACTTAGGAATAAATTTAACCAAAGAGGTATAAGACCTGTATGCTGAAAACTATAAAACATGGATGAAAGAAGTTGAATAAGAGAAATAAATGGAAATATATCTCATATTCATGGATTGGAAGAATAAATATTATTAAAATGCCCATACTACCCAAAGTAATCTACAGATTCGATGTTAATTCCTGCCAAAATGCCAATGACATTTTTCCATAGAAAGAGAAGAAAAGCTAAAATTTGTATGGAACCACAAAAGACTTTGAAGAGCCAAAGCAATCTTCTTGAGGAAAAAAAAAAAGCTGGAAGCATGATGATCCCTGACTTCAAAATATATTACTACTACAATCCTACTGTAATCAAAACAGCATGGTATGGACATAAAAATAGACTTAAAGACCAATGGAACAGAATAGAAGGCCTATAATTAAAACATGCATTTATGGTCAGTTGACTTTCAGCAAAGATACTAAGAACACAGAATGGGGAAATGGCAGCCTCTTTATTAAATGGTATTGGAAAAACTGGATATCCACATGCAGAAGAATTAAATCGGACCTTTATCTTACACCATATGCCAAAATCAACTCAAAATAGATTAGAGACTTAAACATAAGACCTGAAACTGTAAAACCCCTAGTAGCAAATATAGGGAAAAGCAACTTCAATTTGGTCTGAGCAATGATTTTTTAGATATGACATCAAAAGCACAAGCAACAAGAGGAAAATTAGACATGTGCAGTTTCATCAAACTAAAAAGCTTCTGCCCAACCAAGAAACAGTCAAGGGAGGGAAGAGAAAACCTATGGATTGGGTGAAAATATTTGCAAACCATACATTTGATAAGGGTTTAATATCTAAAATATGTAGGGGACTCAAACATTCAACAGTAAAAAAACAAATAACTCAATTAAAACATGGACAAAGGACCTGAATAGACATTTCTCCAAAGAAGATATACAAATCATCAACAGGTATATGAAAAGGTGCTCAACATTACTAATCATCAGAGAAGTACAAGTCAAAATCACAATAAGATCACCTTATAGCTGTTAGAATGGCTATTATCAAAAAGAAAAGAGATGGCAAGTGTTGGTGAGGATATGGAGAAAAGAGAGACCTGGTATACTGATGGTATAAATTTAAATTGGTACAACCATTATGGAAAACAGTATGGAGGTTCCTTAAAAAATTAAAAATAGAATTGCCATAGGATCCAGCAATCCCACAATAGCCAAGATATGGAAACAAACTAAGTGTGTATCAGTGAATAAATTAATAATATAATGAGGTATGTAAATACAATGTAATATTACTCAGCTTTAAAAAAGAAGGAGATCCTGCTTTTGCAACAACATGGGTGAAACTTGGGATTCTTATGCTAAGAGAAATAAGCCAGATTACAAAGACAAATACCACATGATTCTACTTATGTGGCATCTGAAAATTTTAAACTCACAAAAACACAAGAGTAGAATGGTAATTGCCAGGGCATGGGAGTTAGTTAAATGAGGAGCTCTTGGTTAAAGGGTACAAAGTTTCAGTTATCCAGAGTGAATAAGTTGTGAAGATCTAATGTACAACGTGGTGACCATAGTTAATAATACTGCATTTTGTACTTGAAATTTGCTAAGAAAGTAGATTTTAAGTATTCTCATCACACACACATAAATGACAACTATGTGAGGTGATGCATATGTTAATTAGCTTGACTGTGGCAATTGTTTCACAGTGTATTTGATATCAAAACATCACATTGTGCATCTAAACTATATACACTTTTTATTTGTCAATAATAACACAATAGAATTGGAAAAAAATAACTGGGAAAACTACAGCAAAAATTCTTACTTTATATCCTTATTTTTTTGTGTGCATTACTATGCCCCTTAAGTTACTTAATTGTCCTTTATCTTTAAATCATTACATTTGTGTATGACAGTACAGTGTGCATCACTGTCCAGCAGCCCCCAGGCCAGTTTACCTATGCCCATGCAGACTGGCTCTGTTCTCCTGCTGTATTTTGTGCCAAGAGACCATGGCCCTCTCATCATTCACATTCATAATCCTCCCCTTTACCTCACACCATTTTGATCAGCACTTTATCTGCACATACTGTAGATTTCTCTTTTTTATGTTCAGTTTTAAAAAGCATATCAAAGCTAGTATAAATTGAGCAAATCTATTATGGTCTTATTCTAGTTTGAGGAGTTGGTGGAACATTGAGACCACTTATAATGAACCATTCAGATTTTAGTAGATATTCCATCACTCCCTGCTTTTTCATGCCATTTTTAATTAACCAAGATTTAAGAGTCCTCCCCTGATGGTTGTCTAATTTCAGCCTTTTTTATGTATAGGGCTGATTTGTTCCCAAAGGTGCAATTCTTTCAGGCTGCCTATTGGAAATAAAATCCTGTATTACTTTTGGAATTTTAAAATATGTATCAACACTTTATAAGTTTGCCACATATTTTCTCCAATACAGGAGTGGGAATGTGACCTTTAAGAGAATGTTCTATTCAGTTTTTCTCTGTACACTTCTCTTAGTTTATGTTTTCAAATTCATGACTTCAAGAATGTTTGCCTTTAATTATATGTGGCTCCATTTCTTAAACTATCTTAGTTAAGCCTACAACAACAACAAAAAGTACAAAAACTTTCCCCACTTTATAAACTAAAGTTCAGATAGGCTAAGTTGCCTGCTAACACTTAGTTGCCTGACAAAAAAGTGATAAAGCCAGGCTTAAAATTCAGATTTTCTTACTTCAATTCACTATTTGTCCTTAATGATATTGTGTGTATGCACGGTGGTCTAATAATAGAGTTCAGAAACTGTTCTTTTTTTCTATGTCTGAATTATCTCCTCTGAATCTTGACTATGATTCTTTGTCTCTGAGGAGGCACCAAGCCTATTCATACGTTCCCATAGATCTTTGATTTCTTGGTCTTGTAACATGTCTTTCTCCACCATGAGTCAAAGAGTTAAAAATACCCATTCTAAGTAAACAACCTTTGTTGAAGTTTCAAGTTCTCTTGTGCAATAAGGACATAATTTTGTTGATTGCTTCTTTCAAGACTTCCTTTACCTTTTCATTTCTTAAACTGTAAATGAAGGGATTCAGAAGAGGGGTCACCATTGTGGTGAGGACAGCTGTCACCTTGTCAAAATCCAGTGAGTGACTCTGGCTGGGCCTCACATACATGAAGATGTTGCTCCCGTAGGCAATGGAAACGACAGTGATGTGAGAAGCACAGGTGGAAAAGGCCTTCTGCCGTCCTTGGGCTGAGGGGATGTGCAAGATGGTAGAAATGATGTAGGTGTAGGACACAATGGTGAGCACCAGTGAGGTCAGGAGGACGAGAGTAGATAAAAGGAAGTTTATCATCTGGATGAAATGAGTGTCTATACAGGCTGCCTGTAGCAGAGGAGCAATGTCACAGAAGAAGTGACTAATTTCCTTATAACAAAAAGGCAATCTGGACACCACAACAGTTGGGCACAACACGGACAGGAAGGCTCCCACCCAGCAGCCCAGGACCAGCAGAAGGCAAACTCTGCTGTTCATGATGATGGTGTAGCGCAGAGGGTTACAGATGGCCACATAGCGGTCAAAGGACATCACTGCCAAGAGGATAAACTCCACTGTCCCCAAGAAAAAGAAGAAATATGTTTGGGCGATGCAGCCAGCAAAGGATATGGTCTTTATCTCCTCCAGGAGACAAGCTAACAGCTTTGGAGTAACTGAAGTAGTGTATAAAATGTCCAAAAATGACAAATTACTGAGGAAAAAGTACATTGGGGATTGGAGGCGACTATCAGCCCATATTAGGGAAATGATGACAATATTTCCTGCTAGAGTCAGCATGTAAGTAAACAAGAGGACCACAAAAAGGGCAATCTGAAGCTTCCAAAGAAGGGGAAAGGCAGTCAGGGTAAATTCAGTCACCACAGTCTGATTTTGCATGTCCATTGCAGGCTATGCTTAGTGGGCAGCAAATCTCTGAAAAAATAACAAAATAGAGAGATGAAAGTCAGCCTATAGAAGTTTCCAACTCCTCATATCTGTGATAATAGTGAAGTAATAAAAGGTTTGTGTGAGGAGTCAAGGTGATTTGTTCACAATTTTCCTCTGACCCTGAAAAATTTACCTTGGGTAAATGATATTACTTCTTCCAACATCACTCTTCTCATATTTAAAGTTTTTGGTTGAATGAAATTGTCTCCATGGTCCCTCCAAGTTCTAGTCTTTATGATTTTAGTCTCTTTTATGCAATGCTCCTTCCTGTCTGTCCCTTCTGCTCTTCCTGACCTAGTATTTCCCCAGCTAAGTTCTGTGCCTAAGAAGAGAGACAAACTTAACTGAGAATCCATCAGGAAAATGGAGAAAGAGAAAGTTAATAAAACTTGAGTTACTTTTCTCAAAGTTATTTCAACTTTGAAGGTAACTTCTAAATCAAAGACCAGGAGCTATGAAAAGTGGCCGGGACAATGAAATGAAAGGGAACCTGTATTTGTTTCTGCTGACTTTTGTTATTGGTGCTATGTGTTGAGTATCAATACAGTATGCAGTTATTTTGATTACAATGTTTCCCTAAAGCTATATAGTTTTCTTTGTTTATACTTTATATAACGATGTAAAAGTTTTGATGTCTATACTACTACAGAACAAGTAGGTCCATGATATGTAATCAATAATTTGCATAACTTATTTTATATAGTTTGAAAAAGTCTTTATGAGAAAATGATTAGTGGATTTGTTTTGTTTTGGTTGTTGTTCCTTTACATGTTCCATCTATGGCAGCATGCAGGATAATAACAAAACTTTCCTCTCTCATTCCCCAACTGAGTCTTACAAGTTCTCTCAACTAGCTCTCTTGTACTTTGCATTCTTTTCAGCCATTTGAAGAGAAGGTTGTTAACACCAGTGCAAAAACTTGGATGCCAATACATGTGTTAGAAACACTCAGCTTAATCTCTGAATACTGCTCAACTTTGCTGACCATCTTCTATTGCATGTCTGTATATTTTAATCGAACCAGTGTCCTTTGGTGTATTATTCTGTGACTTCCTCTAGTTTTAGTTAAAATGGCAAATTTATGAACCAGGAACCAGGCAATTTCTTGCCTTGGAGCCAACCCAGTTCCTATTCAAAGGAGGTCACTTTCCTGAGCCTCTCTGTCTGGGAAAAGTGACCACCAGCAACTAGTTTATTTTTATTATTATTTTTAATTTATTCATTTCTTTGGTCAACCATTAGTTTTTTTTTTTGTTTTTTTTTGAGACAGAGTCTCGCTTTGTTGTCCAGGCTAGAGTGAGTGCCGTGGCGTCAGCCTAGCTCACAGCAACCTCAAACTCCTGGGCTCAAGCGATCCTTCTGCCTCAGCCTCCCGAGTAGCTGGGACTACAGGCATGCGCCACCATGCCCGGCTAATTTTTTTTTTTTATATACATATCAGTTGGCCAATTAATTTCTTTCTATTTATAGTAGAGACGGGGTCTCGCTCTTGCTCAGGCTGGTTTTGAACTCCTGACCTTGAGCAATCCGCCTGCCTCAGCCTCCCAGAGAGCTAGGATTACAGGCGTGAGCCACCACGCCCGGCTAACCATTAGTTTTTTAACATATACCATGCATCATCCAAAGTTTCAGGTGCTAGAACTGTATCAGTGAAAAATAAAAAATACAAAGCAAAAACAGAACAAACATCCACAACAGAAAACTTCCCCTATGTAGCCTATAATATAGTTAAGGGAGATGGTTAGATAAATAAGTAAAATACATACTATGACCTTGACTGTGATAAGTCTCACAGCTAAGACTTTTTTTTCTAAACAGATTTTTCATCTGAAAATTTAGCTATGACTTTTTCTGGTTCCTATAGTTGCCTCTTTATTTCTGTTTACCACTCATTCATCTCATGAATCAAGGTATCCTAATTATTTTAATAACAGGGCTTTTGTCTTCATCTTCTCTGGTCTAGATAAGTAAATACTGGTTTCTTAGAATTATTTAACATTTCTGGTTGTTGGTAAGTCAACTCCTTTACAAATGCATAGTGGTGTTAGTTCATCTAAGAGTAACTTTCAGATGTGATTGGAGTGGAGTAACTTGACTTGCTGTCAAATGTAGCAACAGGGCTCTTTTTACTTCCTTGACATCCTTGATCCTGGTTTCTACACCCATAAAAGAAGAATATTGATCATCTCCATATTTCTTCTAAGTCTAAAAATTTCTTTTGCTTTTCTCGAGGTCAAATATTCTATCTTTTAATTCCTCATTATTTGAGCACAAAAGGTGCTCATCTATTTTATAAAAAAGTAAATCAGAATTGGGGGAGTGTCTTCATTAAACATAGGGTCTCAGCTGCCCCATGAGTATATCAAATATAGACGTCTTTCATAACCTGCACTTTCTTGGCATGTTTTACTTTTTCTGGTTGTTATTTGGGATCTATGTAGTTTTGGAAAGCTGATTGCTGCAATATTAATGCTGAGCTTGGGAAGGGACTCACACACCAAAATGCCTAATAAAGCAGATCTTTCATGGTTTAGAGATGGGAGGGTAACAAGAAAGGGAACGTCTAGGATAGAAGAGACACATTTATAATAGCAAGGTGCATTATTTTATTTCTTCCAGTAATTTTTTCAAATTGTTATAAGGTAGGCTGTTGAATCATCTTTTGAATTATCAAAGAATTTCAAAGGGTCATGTCTACTGAAATACGGTGTTTATACCAGTAGGAACTCCTTTTCTACAGATATTCTAATATTCTCTCCCTTCTTTACTGCTCCTGTGCCCAGACAATAAACTTCCACACTATCTACTACTGCGCAAGAGTATTAACATGTCCAATTAGACAAGTAGTAGAGCACACTATGTAGACAAGTAGAAATGTGTTACAATTCCATGCATTTCCCCCTTCCTCCTTTCTTCGCTGGTAACACTGGAGATGAACGGGTGTCTTATGGAAGAATAATGTGGATCCTCATGCAGCTGCCTATCTTCTGTCCCATTGTTCCTTCCATTTGTCTAGTTAGTTGCTTTACAACAGCGTTAATGTCCTATATTTTCTTCTTGCCTCTGTAGTCTGTTAGGGCCATGGTAGGAGGTTGATTCCCCTCTGGTATTGTAGGAGTTGGACAATTTGGGATCTTCAGAAGCATTATGCCATTTTTTAACATCAAAATCTGGGATAGTTGAAAACGTGTAGAGTTGCTATTTGCCATGTTTGTGTTAAAAATTTTATCAGGATGGGGAAAAATTATATTGACAGCTTTTTATTTTGCTATACTTTGGGTCAAATGTAGTCCTCCAAGAAGGACTAAAGATGTAGCATTACCGTCCCTAGTGGAGTCTCTTAACCTCATTCATGAGAATGAAAAAAAACAGAAAACAAAAATGACTGGCCTTTTTCAGATAACCTCAGGGCTTCATCATGTCTAGGAAGAAAGGTCCTGGGCCCTCTGGACTACAGTAATCTGTGTGTAACAGTTTAATCATCACCTTGCCAAATTAAGGCTTTCATTTTTAGGGGCATTTTTTTCTCATTAGCATTTCTGTGAATCCTTAGAAAATTGAATAAATTGCACAGTTCACGATTCAAGAATTAGGAAAATGTGGCATAATGGACAAAGTATAGCAGGGTTTAGAATCAGAGAACCTGTGCTGAATTATTTGTTTGGTCACTTGTAGCTTTGTGATCATTTAATAAGGGTCTGAAGCATCCTGAGTCTTATCTTTCTCATCTCTACGGTAGGGACAGTGATGATGCCAGACTCAGGGTCCTGTGACAGTGCCACCAAAGTGATTTATACCTAGTTGGTGTTCAATAACTGTTTGTTAAGAACATCGTGTTGGGGAAGGGTGAATAGAAATAGGATAAGATGTGGTGGCAGTTGGGGGTTGGAGATAATTTAAGATCTTTGCCGCTATCAGTAAAATGTGAAAAAATTTAATTATAACTGAAGTGTATTAAAAGAATTTAATTATATACCCAAAATAAAGCCATAACATTTGATATCTGCTCTCACTAAAATTTTTGACAGATCAGTAATTACACTTTAATTTATAAAATACACATGTAAACAAATTTAGGTAAGACTCAGACTGTTTAACATATAATATAGACCATTTCATTAAAAAGTATACTTACATCGCACTGATTGAAGAACAAATTGGTATTTTCTTCATTCACGTATGTTAAGAAAGTTGAACTTGGAGTATTTTTTTCCTGCTGCATACCATTCACTATTCTTGAAAAGTTTTTATTACTCCAATTTTGAGTTCTATATATATCTTTGTCTTATCCAAGACTCTTTCCCGTATCATACTTAATCTCCTTTCAAAACTACACCCAGTGGTTATTCAATTTTTGCTTAAATACTCCTTCCTTTGATTAAACTACTGTCTTTTTGTAATCCCTGATTACTTTTTTCAATTCTTTTTCTTTATTGGTCCCACTGAAGAAGTCTAAGTCTTGACTTAGAATAAATCCCAGTATTATACTCTCATTTAACCCTCAACACTTTCAGTATGTTTTAATCTCAGAACACTGCTCTGAGTTTCAACCTATATATATTCTGACTTCATTTTTGCCAAGAAGGGCAGAGTGGTTAGGTTTGGTGATGAATCAAGAAGACACAACTGAATTAAGTGTAGGCGCTCTGCCTTTTATTTTAGATCCCTGATGACTGAAAACTTCTCAACTCTCAGATTTTTTTTCCCCTTGTAGGAGTGTGATTTCCATTCTATTCATTCGATTTCTATTTCTTTAGTAGGTTCAACTAGAAAATTGGATTTTTTAAAAGCCATAGAATGTCGGGTTGGAAAAGAACTTAAAAGGTTTAAGAGCCAACCTGATTTTAAAAAGGTCTGCAACATCTTCAACAAGTTGTTGTCCAGTGATGTTAAACTCCCTATTCCTGAAGATCTCATTTTACTTTAACAGTCCTGATTGGTAGAAAAATTTGTATTTATATTTACTGAAATATCTCTTTAAAGCTTCATGATTTTGTTTAGACAGTCCTGTTTATTCACCAGCCTTGTTGTGACTTAATTTTAGATATATTCATCGTATTTGCTTTCTTCAGAAAATAATATGATCTTGCCTAAGTCAAAGTGTTTGCAATTATAATCTTTAATAAGTTTTTTTTTTTGTTAACTGTTAGAGATTTGGTTTAGAATGGCTCTTGGGACTATTGCATAAAAAAGTTAATTATTATTGTAATCAAAGAATGTTAGAATTGAAGTAACTAATCACAGTTACAAAGTTAAGATCTTCTGGAAGACTCTCTTGGGTGCTCTATTTTGTTTAAAGAAAACTTGAGAGACTTGTTTCAAAGCCTCAGGGAAACAGAAACTTGGAAAACTTCAAAAAAAAACCTGAAGGCTGGTAGACTGATACCTCCAAGTTTGTTCTTTTTACTTTAGAGTGCTTTGGCTATACGAAGTCCTCTCTGGTTCTACCCAAAGAGTAGAATTATTTTTTCTAAGTCTATAAAGAATGATGATGGTACTTTGATAGGGATTGCATTAACTCTGTAGATTGCTTTAGGTAGTATGGACATTTTAACGATGTTGATTCTACAATCCATGAGCAAGGTAGATTTTTCCACCTGTTCACATCTTTTACAATTTCTTTTCTTAGTGTTTCGTAGTTCTCCCTGTATATGTCTCTCACATCGTTCATTAAATATATTCCTAGATATTTAATTTTCTGTGAGCCTACTGTAAAAGATATTGTGTTTTTTATTTGAATTTCGGCTTGACTGTTATTGGTGTATATGAATGCCTCTGATTTGCATGTATTGATTTTGTATCCTGAGACTTTACTGAATTCATTTATCAATTGCATGAGTCTCTTGGTTGAATCCTTGGGGTTTTATAGATATGATATCATATCATTGGCAAAGAGTGAGAGTTTGATCTCATCTGCTCCCATTTGGACACCCTTAATTCCCCTCTCTTGTCTAATTGCTCTAGCAAGGACTTCCAGCGCTATGTTGAATAGAAGTGGGGATAGTGGGCAACCTTGTCTGGTTCCAGTTCTAAGTGGGAATGTTTCAATTTTTCTCCAATCGGTATGATATTGGCCATGGGTTTATCATAAATGGATCTTAAACTAAGGTTTAAGCTGCTCTTTGAACTGAGATTATTTACATATATGTATGTGTCTACATATATATATTTTAAAATCCATTTTATTGAGGTTTCATTTATATACAATAAGTGATTTTAAACATATAATTTGTTGAATTTTGAAAGTACCTTTAATCATATAACCACCATCATCATCACAACAATGGTTTACATATTTCCATGCCTTAAAAAGTTTCCTTGTGCCCTTTTGTAATAAATGCTTTTCTTTCTCCACCTCAGCCCATACAAACCATAGATATGCTTCTTGTCACAGTAATTTTGAGTTTTCTACAATTTTATGTAAGTGGAATCCTATAGCATGTAGTGTTTTTTGAGTGACTTCTTTCCCTTAATGTGATGCTTTGAGATTAATCCAAATGTTTCAGGTATTAGTAGTTTCCTCCTTTGTACTACTAAGAGTTATAAATTGTTAGATTATATAGATATACCACAGTTTGTTTATCTATTCACGAGATGATGGACACTTGAGTTGTTTCAAGTTTTGGCTATCATCAATAAAGCTTCTATTGAGCACTTTATGTTTTTGGGTGAATATTTGTTTTTCTTTCCCTTGGATACATTCCTAGGAGTAATATTAATATGTTGTATGATAAGTATATATTTAGCTGTATAATAAATTGTTAAAGTGTATTCCAAAATCATTGTACCTTTCTCATTCCTACCAGCATTGTATGAGAGTCGCCTACTTGCACATTCTTGCCAACACTTGGTGGTGTTAGTCTTTTTAATTTTGGTCATTTTAGTACATGTATAGTGGAATCATCTACTTTTATTTTCACTTTGCATTTTTAAATGACAAATGGCATTGCTGATCTTTTCATGCATTTATTTTGTATTTGTACATCATCATTGTTAAAGTGTCTTTTAAAATATTTTGACCAACTTTTTAAAACTGTATCAGATTATTTGTTTTGCTATTGAGTCATAAATGTTTCAAAGTATATTTCAGATGCAAGCTATTTATCAAACACATGTTTTGCAAATGTTTTCTCTATACATGACTTGTCTTTTCCTTTTCTGAAAATTTTCTTAGTTCTGATTCAACTGAAAAGCATTGTTAATTTCATTATATTTATGATACAAGGTTGATATCTCAATGTGAAGGTAAAACAAAGACTGAATTTCAAATGCTGGTTTATCATATGACTAGGGAGTGGTTGATTAACCTGGCTGAAGTATAAAACCCAACCCATTAAGACAACAAAATTCTGATAATTGCTTGGGCTGGAGCCACTAGAGATATTCTTCAAGAAACTATGAAATAAGTAATTGTTTCTGACAGCTCCAATGTCAACACAAGAGGCAAAAAGATAGAAAGGTTGTTTGGTTTCTGGAGAAATTGCACTACATCTGAGAATTTTGTTAGTCTCTATTAACAAAATTAGCAGAAAAAAACTGAATTTGGTTGGGCTGTAATTATTAACAGCAGCATTTTATATTGTTGCTTCACAGAGCCACATGATTCCTTTGGTACTCTGCAACCCTTTTGCTCAAACAATATTAGAAACATCAGCAGTACACACTTAAGCCGACCAAAACTTTACAAAGGCCTATAACTGTCATCTGGAGATAATGGCTTCAATGTTGGACTTGAAAATTACGTGAGGCTGCCTTCAGGGATACTCTCTTTGATAGGTAATTTTTGATCTTCAGTTAAAATTGCTCGTGGGCTTTAATTGAAACTTCTATTACAGAGACACCTAAAATTATTTTGAGAACTCATGGTTTTTATAGGAACAATATTCCAGTAGAGAAGTAAGTGCCCAAGAAGTTTACTTAATCAAATAGAAATGATATGTTACAAAAATATGCAGTGGGGGACCACAGTAGACAGCTGCTGAATATGTGAACAGGTGATTTCCATTACTTTAAACCCTACTGTGGATATCCCTGATGAGTTATCTAACTCCAGAGCTAAGTAGAACCCTCCTCCTGATCAGTTATCAGAGCATGCCAAATAGCACATGATTTACAGATAGTTCAAGGGTGGAAGATGAACATTCTATCTGGAAGCTAATTACATTGCACCTGGTTGATGGCTACACTTTTAAAACCAAAAGATAAGTGTGCTTAATCAGCAGAATAGTGATATTTCTCATGGATAACAGGAACTAGACAATAAAAATTATGTTATGGTAAAGATTTATAAAAATTCTTGGGAAGTACACAATGGGTTGGTAATATGGTCCAGAAAATGGATCTTAGATGATAAGAAGATAAAAGAAATCACAATGTGGGGCATTAAATTATGGAAAGCTTTGTGGACTTAGATAGGGAAGGTCAAAATATATTATTTTGATTTATTTTGATTGCCCAGTCAAGAAAGAAAAAAAAAATCTCAATTTTAGTGAAGCCAAAAAGGGGATATCTTTGTTTACTCTTTGGAAGTGGCCTCTTGGGTACTTGAGCTGAGTGCTCATGGAGGCATTGGGTAGTGCAATGATGGATAGAAAAAATGGTATTTTAGGCCAGCATGGGGGATCACACCTGTAATCCTAATTGGAAGGATCACTGGAGGTCAGGATTTTGAGAATAGCCTGAGCAAAAGCAAGAGCCTGTCTTTACAAAACATAGAAAAATATGCCCCTGTTGTTCCAGCTACTCAGGTGGCTGAGGCAGGATGATCACTGGAGCCCAGGAGTTTGGAGTTGCAGTGAGCTATGATGATGCCACTGCACTCCAGCCAGGGTGACAGAGCAAGACCCTGTCTCAAAAAAAAATGGTATTTTATTGTCCCCCTCATAAGCTTGGATTGTAACTAAAAATTGCTCTGTTTTTCAACAAGAACATCAGATATTAAAGGAGCTATGGGCCAAACTCCAAGAGTTATAAGGCTGTCCTATAGATGGCAAGTAGGTTGCATTGTCTAATTACCCACAGTTCCAGGTGGATACTGATATCTTGACTGGGAGATATGTTTACTCTGAATTTAGATTTGCATACTTGGTAATTGAAGAAAATGTCTCTAATGTTATATAGCTGCGTTCCCCAACCCCTGGGCCACGGATCAGTACTGGTCTGTGGCCTATTAAGGAACTGGGCCGCACAGCAGGAGGTGAGCTGTGGGTGAGTGAGTGAAACTTCACCTGTATTAACAGCCGCTCCCCATCGCTTGCATCACCACCCGAGCGCCACCTCCTGCATGATCAGTGCACACGATGATATTACATTCTCATAGGGCAAACCTTACAGTAAGCTGCGCATGCAGGGGATCTAGGTTGCACACTCCTTATGAGAGTCTAATGCCTGATGATGTGTGGTGGATCTGAGGCGGTGATGCTAGCCCGGGGGAGTGGCTGCAAATAGAGATGGATCATCATTAGCAGAGAGGTTTGACTGCACAGAGACCATAATAAATCAGTTGTTTGCAGATTCATATAAAAACCCCATTAGTGAGTGGCAAGTGACAATTAAGCTGTATCTGGTGGCAGGCATTATAGTATCAAGTGAATTGATGTACTTCAATTTTACAGCTGCATCTGGTGGCAGGCTTCAAGTCAGAATCTGTCACTTCTTTTTTTTTTTTTTGAGACAGAGTCTCGCTTTGTTGCCCAGGCTAGAGTGAGTGCCGTGGCGTCAGCCTAGCTCACAGCAACCTCAAACTCCTGGGCTCGAGTGATCCTTCTGCCTCAGCCTCCCGGGTAGCTGGGACTACAGGCATGCGCCACCATGCCCGGCTAATTTTTTTATATATATATCAGTTGGCCAATTAATTTCTTTCTATTTATAGTAGAGACGGGGTCTCGCTCTTGCTCAGGCTGGTTTTGAACTCCTGACCTTGAGCAATCCGCCCACCTCGGCCTCCCAAGAGCTAGGATAACAGGCGTGAGCCACAGCGCCCGGCCAGAATCTGTCACTTCTTTAACCCACACATGGCCCACCCATTATTTTATTTACCACTTCCTTCTGTGCCTCTTTCCTGCACTGCACACTATCTCAGTAACAGTTTTGGAAAGCCCACGAGCTAACCCTAGCAAAAATGAGTAAAAAACGAATGTCCCTGGAGATCTTCTTTGAAAAGGGGGAAAGACCCAATGATGGGAGAGCAGAATACTGTAAGACTGCCAACAAAATGAAAGCTGCATTTAAAAGAAAATACTGTAAGACTGCCAACAAAATGAAAGCTGCATTTAAAAGAAAATACTGTAAGACTGCCAACAAAATGAAAGCTGCATTTAAAAGAAAATACCAAGAGTCCTACTTAAATTATAGGTTCGTTGCAACAGATGATTCACATTCTCCAAGCCCACTTTGTATAATATGTGACAGGTGGCTATCTAACAAAGCCATGAAACCTTCAAAACTGCTTTGCCACATGGAGACCAAGGTGCCTGCATTAAAAGACAAACCTTGGGGATTTTCCAAAAGAAAAAAAGCATGAACACGAAGCACAGAAGCAATTACTGAAGGCCACCACTTCATCCAATGTGTCTGCTCTGAGAGCATCATTCTTAGTGGCTAGCCACATTGCTGAAGCTAAGAAAGCCCTTTACTGCTGGTGACGAGTTGATCCTGTCTCTGTGAGGAGATGGATGCAGAGCACACATGTCTTCTCTTATATCCAGAGTGAGATGGCTTTCTAAAGGCAGATCGCTGGCCAGAGTTTTTGAGTTTAGAGAGCCACTCCAGAGATTTCTTTTACAAAAACAGTCACCACTGGCAGCACATTTCAGAGACACAGGATGAGTTACAAAACTTGCTCATTGTGTGACATGTTCAACCTGCTCAGTGAACTCAGTCTGTCACTTTAGGGGAGAAGACAACTGTGCTAAAGTCAGCAGATAATGTGGCTGCATTCAAAGCCAAGGTGGAATTATCAGGGTCATGAGTGGACACTGGGATTTTTCACATGTTTCAAACATTAGCAGAGATTTCAAAAGAGACTGAGCCAGAGTCTTCTTTCTCCCAGCTGGTGCATGACCACCTATCTCAGCTTTCAAAAGAGTTTGAGCATTGTTTTCCAACCAAAATAGACCCCTGAACTGGGAAGAAAGGGATCCGCTACCCATTTGTGAATAAGCCAGGTGAATCGACTATGTCGATGCTGGAAGAGGATCAGCTGCTTGAAATCACAAATTTCAGTGGTCTTAAAAGTATATTTGAGACAACTTCAGATCTCCACAGGTTCTAGATTAAAGTCAAGGCGGGATATCCTGAGATTGCTGCAAATGCACTGAAAAGCCTGCTTCCATTTCCAACATCCTATCTCTGTGAAGCAGGGTTTTCTGTGGTGACAGCAACCAAAATGAGATTATGGAGTAGACTGCACATAGGCAATACATTTTGGGTGTCACTGTCTCTCATCACCCCCAGATGAAATCATCTAGTTGCAGAAAAACAAGCTGAGGGATCTCCCTGATTCTGCATTAGGGTGAGTTGTATAATTATTTCATTATATATTACAATGTAACAATAATAGAAATAAGTGAATGTAATGTGCTTGAATCATCCCTTGCTCCCAACCCTGGTTCTGTTCGTGGAAAAATTGTCTTCCATGAAACCAGTCTCTGGTGTCAAAAAGGTTGGTGCCCATTGCTATATAGAGACCTAGAACAGAAATGATTATTTTAATGTGAAACCCTTGCTCATACATTGCCTGATGAAGGAACTCATCTTACTATATGTGCAACAATGAGCTATATGTGAATTGTATGTGCAAAAAAAAGCACCAAATCCAATGAATTTATCTTTCTTTTTACCATCCACAAAGGAATGGACTGAATAAGAACTGGAGCAGACATTTGAAACATCTCCCTAAATTGAGGAATGGTAAGAGATTGAAGGAATGTCTTATACCCGGGTGGGTGTTAAAAAAAGAGAGATCACCATTATTTAGGTTATGGAGAAGATGAAGAAGAGCAGGTGGGGAACAACTCAATAACTTACGCAAGCCTTTTTCATAATTCTAAATTTTTTTCTTTTTTCTCTGCCTTGTCATATAATATAGGGACCTGAACTGTATTTACAAATTCCACAGGAAGGATCAGTTGCTGAAAATAACACCATGATAATATCAGTACATATTACTGTCTAAATTTCTAACAGAATTTTGGGACATGTTTGTTCCTTCTTCTCACCTCTTTAGCCAAGGATTAAAGATTTCTGTCTCTTTCTTACCTCGTAGATGAGATATTCCTATAAGCTTGTACTTATCCAGCCCCACTCCCTATGAGTAGGCCTGGATGAAGGGGAGAGCACTAGCTAGAATCATATCATCCCTGGCTCTGTTGGCAAGGGCACTGGATGAACCTGATAGTCATGCCCTTGGGGGAAGCTGTGCATGTAAATTAATAACGAATAACAAACAGAAAGAAGGAAAAGTGAATGCTGATAAAGACTATAAATGGATAACACAAAAAGGAAATCCTTTATAACCTTGGTATCTCATGAAGGACTTAAAGCAAGAGAATGATTATCTTCGCTATGCTTATTGACACCTTGTGAAAACTCCTTTGTTTAAACCTAATGGTCAAGAAGACATCCAGACTGATTTAAGAAGCATTCAATTTGATGTCATTTTTGTAATACACTATGAGATTATGAATTATATCTAGTATATACACATTTGTAATAATTCCCATGTTGCTTTGTCTTTTGCGAGGTAATATGTATATTGTGCCTACTGTGTGTGCAAAAAGGGCATTATTTAAAACAAAGGCACGGACCACCGTGTATCTAGTAACCTAACTCATGATTCACTGAGAAAGGTGCCCAGATAAAATGGACAGAAGAATGCTACATGCGTCACTTTTCATAGTGCCCTAACTGAACACCTGTAAATGCAAACCATGTTTTTGTGGATGGGTGGCAATAATCACAGTAAAGATATTTAATGATCAGAAATCAATGCTAGTTTAGGGGTAACTTGGTGGGCCAACACACCTACTACTGAAAGCCACAATGTTTATTGATGGCATTTATGTGAAGTGTTCTGGTACACACAAACTAAGATCTATTTGTGGGTCATGGCTAGCTATATGACATGGTGTTGGAGAACTCGATACTTTTGGTTTGGAAATGTACTCAAATTGCTCTCAAGCAAAAATAAGCACTCAATTTGGTGAATACACTAACATTGACTGAAATTCTCAAAAAAGCCTTGAGCAAAATTGGCATAGTGCTAGGAGACCTATAGCAGGCTGAACTTATTTAAACGAGAAAAAAATTTACTTGCCCAAACTGGCTATTAGAAGGATTCTTATTTCAGGAATATCAAGGAAGAATATCAAGTAAGATATATCAAGTAAAGAATATCAAGCAGTCTGGGCAGGTAAACTGGCTTTAGAAAACCACATAAACTCAAAGATAGTTAGATGGCACACTATGAGACAAAGATAGGAGATTGTGTGTATAGACAGTGACCCAAAGATGGTTTAGAGAATGTTCCTCTGGATGGAAGCAGAGGTTACACAAAGAAAATAGCCTGATATCTTAGCATAAGAAGCACAAGGATTGAATGTCATGGTAGCTTATGGCCCTTTTAGTCTATGGGAATTTATAAATGGAGAATTCATCTAACTCATAAAAATATAATCTCTATTTGGTTTGGCTCCCGTGTAATTGGTAAGATTAATTTCACTGATTTTAATATAACCTATAAGAATATTGATAACCAGAATTATTGGGACATTGAATTAGCCTTCTTCTGATGGAAGATGATAGACCAGAGAAATAACTAAATCAAATTTTTAAGCAATTAATTGTCCGATTGAATCAATCTATTGATACCTTTTATGAAGTTCACATTTCAGTGGTAAAAAAAAGTAAAGGAAATGTCAAACTTATACTTGATTACAAACATACTTGTTCTAGAATATTTAGTAAACATAAATTTTTTTTAAGCAATAGTCACACTGCTTTGAATGATCAAATTGTTAATTTTTTGTTTTATATTTTTTCTGGTCTATAAATATTATAAAAGATATAGGAAAAAATGATGAAAGGTAATTTTTTTTATAAGGAAGCCCTGGAAGCTATGCCTGAAAGTCTTGAACTGTCTGCTGCACTTTCTGTATCCTGCTATGCCACTTGTTCTACTTGTATTAAAGCTGCCTCACTTTCTGTGGTAAGAACAGTAAACATGAGATGTAGTCTTTTAACAAATTTTTAAATGCCCATTACGATACTGTTAACTGTAGGTACTATGTTGTACTACCTGAAACTTTATTCCCATTGAACAAAACTCTCCATTTGCCCCTTCCTCTGTCCCCAGGTAGCCATCAGTATATTTTCCTTGAATTTTACTATTTTAGATACTTCATCTAAGTGGAAGCATGTGATATTTTTCTCTCAGTGCTTGGCTCATTTCACTTAGAATAACATCCTCCAGGTCCATCCATGTTGTTGCAGATGGAAAGATTTCCTTCTTTTCTTAAGGCTGAATACTATTCCACTGTATTTATACACCTCATTTTCTTATCCATTCATCTTTCCAGGCACATTTGGGTTGTTTCCGTATTCTGGATATTGAGAACCATGCTTAAATGAACATGGAATTAATGAACATGGAAATGTGGATATCTTTTTGAGATACATTTAATTGTGTCTTCTGTGATTTCTTTCATTAGTATTTTGTAGCTCTCCTTGTAGAGATCTTTCACCCCTTTGGTTAGATATATTCCTAGGTATTTTTTTTTTTTTTTTGCAACTATTGTAAATGTGATTGCTCTCTTGATTTAATTCTCAGTTTGGTTGTTATGGAGTATAGAAGTGCTACTGATTTCCATTGATTTTGTAACCTAAGACTTTACTGAATTCACTTATAAAATCTAAGAGTCTTCGGAGGAGATGTTATGGTTTTCTAGGTATAAAGCCACATCACTGGCAAACAGAGATAGTTTGACTACCTCTTTTTCAATTTGGATCCCCTTTATTTCTTTCTCTTTCACAATTGCTCTGGCTAGAGACTCCAATACTGTGTTGAATAGGAGTGGTGACAATGGGCATCTTTGTCTTATTCCAGTTTTTAGGGAGAATGGATTTTCAAATATTGACAGCTTGATGACATCATGAAATGTTCTTCACTCGAGATAGATTTCTTTTCTCCATCTACTTTCACTGATACTGTATTAATAAAGCTATTCCAGCTTTGTTTTTATTAGATTTGCATGGTATATATTATTAGCCTTTTTACTTTGAACCTATCTATATCTTTATATTGCAAATTTTCACATAAATATTTATGTTTTAGATAGTTAAAAAACAGAAACTGCCATGTTAGAAGCTGATCTTCCCTGAGAACCATCCTGAGGTACCTTCACTGATCATTGTTTCTCTAGCCCTTGTCAGTGAAAGTCAATTTGAAGAATACCACAAATATAATGGAGAACTCAAAGTAAATGAGAGTTTGGTGTGCATTCATGCCCACAGATCTTAGCACTAAGAGACCTCAGGAAATAATCTGCTTCAGACCTTTATTAAAAAGATTTTTTTATGAAACTGCTTATAGGTTAAACAGCTCCGAGTAAAAAAAAGGGATTTGTTCAAACACTCATAAGCAGTGATAAATAATAAATAATTTATTAATATTTGTTTATTTTTCCATAACACAGAATTCTTTGCCAAATATTTTTATTATCAAATGTGTTCTGTTTTCTAAAATTCCAAATTAAAATAGAACTATCTTCTGAAATGGCAGATCTTATATGTGGAAAAGTAGTGACTTCTAGGGACCTTGGAGAAAGGAGAGATCACTTCTAATTAAAAGAATTATGAGCTAAATTATGACCAGAATTGCAGATAGAGAATGAATAGAAACCCAGAGAAGGAAGATGAGAATTCTAGACAAAAATAATTACACAAATAAAAGCACAGAGGTAGAAAAGAATGAGGCAAATTGAATGTATATTAATGAATACATTTTGGCTAGGCTCAGAAATAGGCAGCAATAGAAGCTTAGGTTGGGCAGGTCAGCAGGGAAGATATTGTGGATTACCTGGTCTACTGCACTAAGCAATAGGAATGAGACTCAATAAAGCTTTTTGAGTCAGACAGGCCAGACTGACTATATTGTTGTATTATGGACTTCATCATATAGAGCTGAGTTTATGTAAATGGAAGCCCTGCAGAGAACAACAAAGGTACTATTACAGCATTCAAGGAGGCAGGTGACAAAGATTGGAACTACAGTACGATTATAGGGCACTTGTTCCTCAGATCTGAAAATAGGCTGCAGCATCCATGAGATCTATCATGAAGAGCATAAGTGTCTCATACAAAGCAAACTGAAGCTGGGCTCACTACCTGAACGCAGGGGCTGGCATGGGCCTCTCCTGCTCCAGAGACAAGCACACACACAAACAAGCAAGGAAACAACAAATAACGAAGTTGGGGTTGACTTCTGCCCAACTTTATTGCTCTTTAGAAGTTTCAGGAATTTGGTGGTCAGGACCAAGTCTCACAACCAGAAACTCCTCCAAGCTATTCATTACTCATTACTGGATCTCCCATATGCTCAACATTGCTGTAGGGCAAGAACCTACAACCATTACTCTAAGACTAGGTTGCAGATAGTAGGCAAGACCAGGGAAGACAAAGGGAATAGGTAGGGGTTTGCGTGGAGAGAGACAGGGAAAGAGAGAGAAAACCAACTGCCTTTTAAAATGACCAAACTAAGAGGAAATGACACAGTGTAGAGCCCTACTTTTCAATATTGTTATGTGGATAATGATTAATCCAAGGTGGACAAAGGTGGTTGATGGAACAAAATAAACAGAATGAATAAAGTTTGTCTTTCTTAAGTCTGAAATATCATGATGGAATTCTGAGCCTGAAAATTTATTTTAAAACCTAAAATGGATTTGTTACAGAATACAAGAATAGAATACAAAAGATTTAAGATTCTAATTTTGAAATTATTTTAATACAGTATAAAATAGAACCTTAGAAAATTTCTAAGATTACTGCAGATAATTTAAAGTTAACTATCCCTTTCCATCATCCCCAGTTATCCCAACTTCCTCCCATCTTGCAGCATTTTCTATTCACTGCCTTTACCTTTAACATCTTTGAGCTGTTTTTCTTTATCAATATGATAAGAGTTATAGTGTAGACTTTGTGTGGATGTGTATCACAAGCAAAAGATTGGCAGCTGTGCCAAGAGATGACAGAATGATATTAATGACCTTAGTGCATGTATCACTGTCTATACACCTGGCTTTAACCTCTGTAGTCTTGGAAACAATTCTCTGTGCACACAGAAAGGAAATTGATCTCTGATGGTGGATTGCACTCTAACCAAGCACACAAACCTGAGACATAAAACCAGTGTTCATTTATTAACTTACCATGAGTCTAGAATACTTATAATTTTTATGAGAAATACTTTGCTATACATAGGAAGTCTGAATGTTGAAAGTTCAATCTAATATGTGGATGACAATTGTCACACTAACTGAAAAATCTGTAGTTTTCAGTTTCTCTGTAGTGAGACCTGACTAAGAAGTCAAATTCGAAGCCAAATTTATATTCCAGTCAAATTGAGTAGAGTCTGTTTCTCTCCACTTTGGATTTTTATTAGTCAGTAAATAAAAAGAAGAAAAAGAATAATACTAAATTAGAACTAGCTATGGGGTTGCCTGTTTCTTATTTCGAATAAAAGAAAAACATTAAAATATAACTACCATGTCATAAACCAACAAAAAACCCCATATAACTTCAGGGGAAAAATATCTTCCTTCCAAGGAAAGGAAATGACATGTACACATTGGGGATTATTATTATCATTTGTAGTAAGGATCAAAGATACTAGCGATGGGCAGCTCTTTGATCTAAATTAGGGATCTTATTAGACCACATCAGATCACTGTTCTCCAATAGTCCAATGTATTCATTTTTCCCATCATTCAAGTTCTACCTTCTCATTCCTCTGTCCTTGCTCATGTGACCATTTTGAAGCCTTATCATTATCTTTTGCATTTAATGATCTAATCTTGCAATGACCAGGAAATCGTCTATCATTATAGGAAAGGAAGACATGGAGAGAAATGACCATAAACAGGTGCTTCCACAAGGAACAAGATTTATTTTGGCACCACCATTCCCAGAGCTTTCCGCATGTCTAATTGAGGAATATGAGGAAGAACTAAAAAAGCCACGGGAATGTCCATGACCTCCATCCACCTGTAGCACTTTTTACTTTGCCACTAAAATTACATGTATGTGTAGGTGCATGCATTTGTGTATGTATACACACACACACACACACACACACAAATATACAAGGGACCATCCAGAAAGTATCCAGCCATGTAATATGTTCTTCTTAGAATGGTTGGATATTTTCTGGACAGCCCTCGTATGCATGTGTGTGCATGTGTTTCTGTTTTCCCAGATTGCATGTTTCTATAGACAGGGACAAATTTTTTTTTCATATTTTTCATAATGTATTACATATTTTAGAGCTTTGGTAGTATATATTAATATTTAGTCACTGACATTAAATTGACTTAAAATTGTTAGACTCAAAAAATAGGGCCATAGACTGGGAAAACACTTAACAGGGTATAGAAGTAAGGAAGTAATCCTTCCTCTTCCTCTACTTTTTTGGTTTTGGGAAATGTCAATCTCTGTGGGTTTCAATTTACCTGCCTATAAAATATGAACAGAGTAACCTGTGTGTTGTGTACATTATAAATTAAAATATCCTATATGAATACAACATGTTATCAGTCATTTAGTTTTAGGCTTTCTCCCTTTTTTCCATGTTACTCTCCACTTTTATGTACTTTTATATCACAGAAGTTACATTTTCTGTAAATGATGTAGATCTTCCTAGGTAAGCACCAAATAAAGACAAACTGCAGAGAAGGACACATTGTGTCACTCCAATGTAATTATTTTTAATGTAAAATATATGATATTTATTTAATTAATAAATTTAAATTTAGCTTTATAAAATAAAATTATAGTTTAAAAATCAAATCTATAGATTGTTTAATAAATATTTGTATAATAATTACTTGGGCTTATAATTCCTTCTCGCTAGACCTCTAACTCTTCATTTTAAAAGAGAATGAAAGTTATTAAATGCCCCGAAGGTCCTCAGATTCTATACCATGAATATAGTTAATATTGTTAAAGTGTTTAGTATGTTCCCAAAAGTCTAATTGATCTAAAGATATTTTCTCCTGTAATTTTCACAACAGCTCTATGAGGTAAGTAAAGTTATTACCCTCATTTTCTCCATAATAGTGCAGGACTTAGATGCAGATAATTTTCTTCATAAAATCTGTGATTTAATCCAGAGACTATGCCCATGAGTTCAAGGAGAAATGGACAATGGCTGGGTCACAACTAAAAAGCATGAAGAGAACAATTTTAACCTCATTAACTTGTTGAGTGGCAGCTGCTGTCTTTCTCCATCCTGGTCATATGTGATGACTGCTCAGTTGGAGGAGAAAGGCAAGACTCACATCCTCAGCTTTCTGCAGCATGCAGCCTCCTCCATTGTCTTCCTGAAGGCAGGGCTGTGATTTCCTTGGACTTTAATGGAATGTGCTACAGTGGGAACCAGAGCCGGCTGGAGAGAAGCCATAGCCTGGGAGGGAATTTCCAGACTTTCTCATGTCCATGCTACATGGACAGCCTTCTGACTACTGAGCCCACTTCCTGCCTCAGTATCTCTCTTGGGCTTCTGAAACAATGGGACAAAGGTGTTTTCAGAAGTCGCAGAGACAGGGGAAGGCTCTCCGCAGCAACCTGCATCCACAGCCCGTGTTCCATGTCATCAAATAGCCTTGAGGTCAGGGCCAAGCTTTTCCTGTTACTTACATTATCAAGTATATTCCTCAATTCTGGATTCTCACATAAATGCAGTGACAAAGGCAGAAGCCAGGCTGAAGACCAATCAGAGATATCAATCACTGCAGCCTTGGAAAACTAGGGAGTGAGAATAAGGGAAACTCCAGGGAATGAGAGGTAACCTAATATAGTTTAGTAGGAAAGGGAACTACAAATATAGAATATAGATGCTGAATTCTGTAACTTCTTTTTTTTTTTAATTGCAGTATGTTATGGGGGTACAAATGTTTTGGTTACATGGATTGCTTTTGTACAGTTTGAGTCAAGGTTATAAGTGTGCCCATCACCCAGCTTGGATTAGGTGTGGATTTACCCAACTCTCCTCCCACCTGCTTTATTTCTGTTGAGTTTTACTTCCATATGTGCACATAAGTGTTGACCGATTAGTTCCAGTTTAACAGTGAGTATGTGTGCTGTTTGTTTTTCCATTATTCTGTTACTTCACTTAAGGGAATGGTCTTTAGTTCCATCCAGGTTGTTACAAAAGGTATTAGTTCAACATTTTTTTTATGGCTGAATAGTACTTCATGGTATACATATACCACATTTTATTAATCTACTCATGTATTGATGGGCACTTGGGTTGATTTCACATCTTTGCAATTGTGAACTGTGCTGTTATAAACATTCTAGCTCAAGTGACTTTCTATAAAATGACTTTTTTTCCTTTGTGTAAATGCCCAATAGTGGGGTTACTAGATCAAATGGTAGTTCTACTTTTAGTTTTTTGAGGAATTTCCATACTGCTTTCCATAGAGGTTATACTAGTTTGTAGTCTCACCAACAGTGTACAAGTGCTGCTTTCTCTCTGCATCTATGCTAATATCTGTTGTTTTGGGAGCTTTGCTAAAAGCCATTCTCGCTAGGTGATATATATCGTTGTGGTTTTTTTTTTTTTTTTTGAGACAGAGTCTCGCTTTGTTGCCCAGGCTAGAGTGAGTGCCGTGGCGTCAGCCTAGCTCACAGCAACCTCAAACTCCTGGGCTCGAGTGATCCTTCTGCCTCAGCCTCCCGGGTAGCTGGGACTACAGGCATGCGCCACCATGCCCAGCTAATTTTTTATATATATATCAGTTGGCCAATTAATTTCTTTCTATTTATAGTAGAGACGGGGTCTCGCTCTTGCTCAGGCTGGTTTTGAACTCCTGACCTTGAGCAATCCGCCCGCCTCGGCCTCCCAAGAGCTAGGATTACAGGCGTGAGCCACAGCGCCCGGCCTTATCGTTGTGGTTTTGATTTGCATTTCCTTGATGATTAAAGATGTTGAGCATTTTTTTTTCATATGTTTATTGGCCATTAGTCTTTCTTTTTTAAAAAATTTTTTGTTCATATCTTTTACCCAATTTTTAGTGGGGTTGTTTGATATTTTTTCTTGTTGTCTGTCAATTCTGGTTATTAGCCCTTTATTGGATTTGTAGTATGCAAAAATTTTCTCCCATTCCGTAGGTTGTCTGTTTGTTCTCGTGATAATTTCCTTGGCTGTGCAGAATCTTTTTAATTTGATCAGAGCTCATATATTTATTTTTGTTGTTGTGATTGCCTTTGGAGTCTTTTTCATAAATTCTTTGCCTAGGCTAATATCTATGAGTTTTCCTAATATTTTCTTCCAGAATTCTTATTGTTTCATGCCTTAGGGTTAAGTCTGTTATCCATCACAAATTAATTTTTGTGAGTGGTGTGAGGTGTGGATTCCTTTTTAGTCTTCTACATGTGGCCATCCAATATTCCCAGAACCATTTATTGAATAGGGATTCTTTTCCCCAGTGTATGTTTTTCTCTGCTTGGTCAAAGATCTGATGGCTATATGAGGGTGGTATTATAGCTGGGTTCTCTCTTCTGTTCCATGGGTCTGTGTCTCTGGTCTTGTGTCAGTAACTTCTGAGGTGAAAGAATTTGTACTTATGAGCAAGAGTAGTGGTCATTTACCTTCATACCTAAGAAAATTGGCCACGAGCGATCTCAGTTACAAGTATCAGAGGAATGAGTAAATTTCTAGGCATTAGCATAGATCCCAGGCAGATGGGCCTGCATCAAGGAGCAGTTCTCAGTGTGTGTACTTGGGGTACTATGGAGTTCTCAGTAGGGCACACTCACTGTGTCCCTCAATATCCACCACATCTCCACCTATTCCTGATTAATAATTTAACTCATGTCCTGGTGGGACCCAGTGCACATCAGAGTCCACTCTTAAGCTGTTATCAACATAGCAGTGAAAAGAGTGTTTTAAATTCAGCTAGCCTTTATGACAGGGGTCAGCAAATTATGGCCTGTGGGGCAAATTGTGCCGATCACCTGTTTTTGTAGATAAGTTTTATTAGAACAAGGCTTTACCGATTTGCTTATAGATTTTCTATGGGTATTTTTATGCTATAATGGCAGAGTTGAGAATTTGTGACACATTGTACAACCTACAACACCTAAAATAGTTATCATCTGGATCTTTAGAGATCTGATCTCTATTCCAGGAGATAAGGAAGATGTCACAGGTTTGTATCCATTAGAATTGTTTCTAGCTATTTTTATGCCCAAAAGATGCTTACAACTCGCATGGATAGAGTTTTTTTTTTTTTTTTTTCATTAGTTTCAAATGGATTGTAAACATGGATAGAGTTTTTAAAAAATTAGTCTATACACAAATAAAAGGGAAAAAAGGGTAGCTTCACCCACAAGTGGACTAGTGACCCCCTTCTGAAACAATCTGGGCCCTAGCCAGTTTCTTCAGGGCTCGCTTTACATCTTTGTTCCTCACCATGTCGATTGTGGGGTTCAGCATGGGGGTGACTACATTGCCAAAGATCTGCACTGGGGTTACTAGAACTTCACTCAAAGATGGAGCAGTATAGATTAGGGCACAGGGCCCAAAGAACAGTGTGACCACTGAGAGGGAAAAAACAGAGGTAGGCACCACCTTGTGCTTCCGTTTGGCAGAGCACATCTTCAGGATTGCAGTGACAATGTGGACATACGAGGTAAGGAAGAGGGGGAAGCAGGTCATGGGCACGAGGCCAGTGTTGATGAAGCTCACGGTCTCAGTGATAAGGGTGTTACCATATACCAGTTTGACTAAAGGGAAAAATATCACAAATAAATAGTAAATTTCATTTGAGTTACAATATGGTAGTTGGAAGGTCAATGTGGTGAGAATTGTAACATGAAAGGAGCTACTGAACAGGCACTGGCAGCCAACAGGGCACACACCTGGTGGTTAATGATGATAATGTAGTGCAGTGGGTACAGATGGAAGCAAACCAGTGTTAGGCCATTACTGTATACAGCAGGCACTCAGTGCTGCCCAGGAAGTAGTAGAAAAAGACCTGGCACATGCAACCACCCAGGGAGATGACTCGGCTTCTCACCAGCATCTTTGAAGTGCTTACAGAAGAGAATCAATGTCCAGCATGGAGAGATTACAAAGGAAGAAATATATAGGCATGTGGAGGTGAGAATCAGAGATCACAGCTAGGAGGATGAACAGATTTCCCAGCAGAGTGCAGAGGTAGAAGATCAAGAACACAGCAAAAAGCACAGTTTCCTGCCCCTCTGTGTGTGGGATGCCCAGCAGGATGAACTCTGTGACCAAAGTGTGATTCTTTATCTCCATAGACGTTATATGCTATCCTGAAAAGAAGGGAAATGACAGTAAATTGATGATCCAAGGGACCAAATTTCACTGCTTTCTACCAGTAGATTCACCAGGAAAAAAGCAATCAGAGATCCTGTTGATGACAGGAGAACGTTGATTGTGATTCAGACTGTGGAAACAGCAAACATCGCCAGAAGGAAGTGTGCTCTCCTGGGGTGAGGACTGAATCCTGGCAACATGACTGGTAAATTAGCAGATTTTATTTTACTGTCATCAGATCAAGAAGAGCACATGAAAAAGAGATGGAAGAGTTGAGGAGTAAGAAAGGCAGGGAAAGACAAAAAAGAAAAGAAAAAAGAAATAGAGAAAGCATGAAGAAAAAGGTGGAGGCAGGCACATTTATAGTTTACATAGCAGTTTTACAACCATTTCCTAGTTAACCCCTAATGAAAGACTGTAAAATAGATGTTAATAATTTCATTTTATGGTTGATGAATAAATCATGCTTCATGAAAGTTAAATACTTGTTCAAATTCTCATATATAGCTCATGGCAGATCCCAGATTAGAATGTAAGGATTTTAAATCTATTATAACACAATTGGGAAAGAAGAGAAAAAAGAGCTATGAAAGCGAAAATACGAAAAAGAAATTACTGCTGATCTTTGACAGAGTACACAGCAATACACACTGAGGAAAAGTAGCCCTATTCAGTCAATGGTGCTGGGAAAATTGGATAGCCACATGCAGAAGAATGAAACAGGATCTATATCTCTCACAAATCACAAAAATTAATTCAAGATGGATAAAGACTTAGATTTAAGGCATGAAACCATAATAATTCTAGAGAAAAATGCAGGAAAAACTCTTCTGAATATCAGCCTAGGCAAAGAATTTATAAGTAAGACCCTGATGGCAATTGCAGCAATAACACAAATAAGTCAATGGGACTTGGTTAAATTAAAAAGATTCTACACAGCTAAGGAAATAATCAACAGAGCACATAGACATCCTACAGAATGGGACAAAATATTCACAAATTATACATCTGATAGAGGGCTAATAACCAGAATCTATAAAGAACTCATGCAAATCAGCAAGAAAACAAGAAAGAGCTCCATTAAAAAGTGGACAAAAGACATGAACAAAAGCTTTTCAAAAGAAGATAGACAAATGGCCAATAAACATAGGAAAAAGTGGTCAACATCATCAATTGTCAGGGGAATGCAAATTAAAACCACAATGAGATACCACCTTACCCCAGCTAGAATGGCTTTTATTAAAAAGTCCAAAAACAATAGCCACTGGCTTATATGTCGTTGGTGGAACTGCAAATTAGTACAACCTCTATGGAACACAGTAGTGGGATTCCTCAAAGAGCTAAAAGTAGACCTACAATTTGATCCAACAATTACACTACGGGGTGAAAATAAGTCATTTTATCAAAACGACACCTGTACTCAAATATTTATTGCAGCACAATTTACAGTTGTAAAGATGTGTAATCAACCCACGTGTCCATGAATTCATGAGTGCATTAAAAAAATGTGGTGTGTATATGCCATGGAATATTATTACTCAGCCTTAAAAAGGATGAATTAATGCCTTTTTTTTTTTTATTTTTGAGACAGAGTCTCATTTTTGTTGCCCAGGCTAGAGTGAGTGCTGTGGCGTCAGCCTAGCTCACAGCAACCTCAAACTCCTGGGCTCAAGTGATCCTTCTGCCTCAGCCTCCCAAGTAGCTGGGACTACAGGCACGCACCACCATGCCCGGCTAATTTTTTTGTATATATACTTTTAGTTGGTCAATTAATTTCTTTCTATTTTTAGTAGAGACGGGGTCTCGCTCAGGCTGGTTTCGAACTCCCGACCTCGAGCAATTCGCCCGCCTCAGCCTCCCAGAGTACTAGGATTACAGGCGTGAGCCACCGCGCCCGGCCTGAATTAATGCCTTTTACAGCAATTTGAATGGAACTGGAGACCATAATCCTAAGTATCAAAATAATGGAAAAACAAACAGCATATGTGCTTGCTATTAAATTTTAACTAATTGATGATCACACATGTGCACAGAGGGAAGCAAAACTCAGTGGCAATCAAGAAGATTGGAGAGGGGAAGGAGGAGAGGGCAAAAACATACCTAACATATATAATGAATGCTATCTGGGTGATGAGAAGACTTATAGCCCTGACTCAAGCATTACAAAAGCAATCCATGTAACCAAAAACTATGTATCCCATAGTACTTTGAAATTAAAAAAAAAAAAAAGAAAAATTAATCTATTTTTCTCAGAATTCCTTAAAGATAACTTATCTCAATCATTTATTTATAATTTAGATTTCTTTATATACACCCTTTTCAAGTTGGTTTTGAATTCTTCCCTGATAATTCTTGTATTAACCTTGTCCTTTTATCTATGTTAAGCACTCCAGATAAAGTGCTTTTCCTACATTCTCTCCTGCATCTAGGTTAATTCATTCTATTATAACATCACATGAGATTTTAAAGAAATCATTAAAAGATAATACAATCATATGAAATTGAAAATTTTCATTTGTAAACATACAGAGTAGCTTTTACACTGATTTATACTATTCAGTGTTAGAAACTCTCTCTCCCTCCCTGTCTCTATTTAAAAATTTTTCTTTCTACAAAATAATTCATTTTTACATGCATCATTTATGGCTGCCCAGTTTCAATGTATTCATCCATCACTCAAGCCTATCAAAACATCTTTGCAGATTTTCACTGCATCATCCAATATGGACTGTTTTTTTCAGCATGGTGTCTTCATGAGCTCTCTCAATGTCTACCTTTAAGTCCTTGCCCACACAGAAGCATTAATATTTTTCCTTCAAAGAAATTGGCAGAAATATGTTTGTAAAGGTAATAAATTCTTCTTTACTAAAAGAGTTAGGGATATTATATGTATTTATCTGATCTGAATAGGGAAGAGACCAGATAATCTTCAATGATCATTTCAATTCAGCTAAATTTGGTAGTGGGATTTTATTTAGCAATATTCAAATGTAAATACAAAAATGTTTTTTAGGTCCTATGGATAAAATAAGTCACTTAAAGGACAGAATATTCAATAAGTTTCTAGAGAGTTTTTCTATTCAAAAGAAACTAAGAAAGAATGAGAGGTGCTAGATCACCATTGTTTTTTGTGGCTGAGTAGAATTCCATGGTGTACATATACCACATTTTATTCATCCATTCATGTATTGATGGGTGGTTGAGTTGTTTCCACATCTTTGTAATTGTGAACTGTGCTTCTATAAGCATTCTAGTGCAGATGTCTTTTATATAGGATGTCTTTTTTTCCTTTGGGTAGATGGCTCATAATGGGATTGCTGGATCAAATGGTAGGTCTACTTGTATCTCTTTGAGATATCTCCATATTGCTTTCCACAGAAATTATACTAGTTTGCAGTCCCACCAGCAGTGTATGATTGTTCCCCTCTCCCCACATCCCCGCCAACATTTATTGTTTGGGGAGTTTTTGATAAAAGCCATTCTCATGGAGCCCATTCTCCTAAGTGAAGTATCACAAGAATGGAAAAACAAGCACCACATGTACTCACCATCAAATTGGTATTAACTGATCAACACTTAAGTGAACATATAGTAGTAACATTCATCGGGTGTCAGGCAGATGGGAGTGTGGAGGTGGGAATGGGTGTATACACACCTAATGGGTGCAGTGTGCACAGTCTGGGGGATGGACATGCTTGAAGCTCTGACTCCAGTAGGCCAAAGGCAATATATGTAACCTAAACATTCATACCCCTATAATATGCTGAAATTAAAAAAAATTAAGAAGTAAAAAAATTTAAAAAATAACAACAAATCAACATGGAAAGAGATGGAGACATTTAAATGAAAATAAATAAATGTATCAATTAAAAAATTCACCTGAATGTAGAGAATGTACTGGTTTAGGAAGAATCAGCCTCATCTTAGAAATGCTGGAAAAACCAACATGAATGAAATTGTCCATGAGCATGTGTGTGGGAAGGAGGCTATATGTTAGCATGTGTGTTGCACTCATGATTAGATTTTCCTTGGAATAATAAGGTTGGAGAGAATCCAAGACAGAAACACTGTAACAGACCTTCTTGAATTGCCTAAGCCAATCCACTCTGCCCCCTGACACAGCTCACAAATGGGAGCTAAAAATTAGAGGGCAAAAAAGCTCATCATAATGAGCATCAAAAGCATCTCACAGGAGTTAATGCCTTTGAGATTAACCATAAAAGTTTTCTTCTCAGTGATTCCCTTAGAGAGAGCTTACAGCTTGATGTAAGAGAGAAAAGAAGTTTATGTAAATGTGTTTCATCTCAGGAGCTTTCCATTATCTAATTTAAGAAACAGATACCGTTTTCTGAATGTTAACTAATGATGTTAATGGGGGTGATCATGGACAGCACATGCTGTGGTCAGTGGTGCACATCCTACATGGCACATGAGAGGTGCTGGAGCACAGCTGGGGCTGGAAGTGAGACAAACTCAGGGCTGAATGCTGGCAGGACCCTGTGTGTGATTTTCAGCAACTTGCCCATAATTCCTCTCTTTCTTTCTTACTGTCTCTCTATTGATAGTTAGGTGATTTCCCCTGGCAGTATGTTTTTCATTTATCGGTTTTTATTTTTAGTGAATCTATTATAGATTTTTGCATCATGGTAACCACATTGCTTACAAAAATCTTATTAATATAACATTATTTTAAAGAGATTATATCTTAATCTCAAATAAAAGAATAGAAACAGAAAAAATGAAAAACATCCTCTACAATTTAACTCCATTGACCCCATATTTTAAGTTTATGTTGTCTCAACTTACATAGTTTTATATTGCCTATTTCTCAATAGGTTGTTGTAGATATTATTGTTTTTGATAGGTTTATCTTTTGGGCTTCATTCTATTGTTATATGAGGATTACACAATACAATTACAGTATTAAAGTATTTTGAGTTTGTGTACTTAATTTTACTTATGGTTTTAATACCTTCAAATGTTCTTTCTGCAAATGAGTGGTTTTTTTCTTTCAGATTGAAGAACTTTCTTTAGCATTTCCTTTAAGATGTATTAGATGTTGTCAGTTCTCTCAGCTTGTGTGTGTGTGTGTGTGTGTGTGTGTGTGTGTGTGTGTGTGTGTGTGTAGAAAAGACTATCTCCTGTTCATTTTAAGTATGGTTTTACTGGATGCACTATTAGTGTATGGTGAGTTTTTATTTTTCTAAGCACTTTGAAAATATCATATACTTCCATATTGTTTCCACTGAGAAGTCTGTTGTCAGCTGATTTGGAGATCTTTTATATTGTCTTGCTGCTTTTAGGATTCTCTCTTTGTCCTTCACCTTTGAGAGTTTTAGTATTATATGCATTAGAGTAGTCTTATTTCAGTCAGATCTCTCGGTGTTCTCTGACCTCCTGTGCTGGGATATTTATCTGTTTCTAAAGTTTTAGGAAATTTTCCTTTATAATTTCTTTGAATAAGATTTTTACCCCTTGATTTTGTTCAGCTCTCTCTTGAACAGCAATAATTCCTGGATTTGGTTTTTGAGGTAATTTTCTATATCTTGCAGGTTGTCTTCATTTCTTATCATTTTTTCCCTCCCCCACCCCTCCCCGACTGTGTATTTTCAAGTAGCCTGTCTTCTCACTGATTCTTTCTTGTGTTGGATCAATGCTGCTGACAACCTCCAATAAATTTTTCAGTTCAATAAGTATATTTCTCAATTCTAAGATAAAGGGCTGATAAGTAGAATCTATATAGAACTCAGGAAAGTCATCAAGAAAAAATCAAATATCCCCATTAAAAAGTGGGCAAAGGACATGAACTAAAACATTTCAAAAGAAGACAGACTAATGGCTAAAAAAACATATGGAAAAAAAATGCTCAAAATCTCTAATCACCAGGAAAATGCAAACCGAAACCACAATGAGATATCACTTAACTCCAGTGAAAATGGCTTTTATCTTTTGTTTTTCTGTTTTAAATTTTTTTGGGGGGGGTACAAGTGTTAAGGTTACTTATATTGCCCATGACCCCCTCCCCCTTCGAGTAAGAGCTTCAAGCATGTCCATCCCCCAAACGTTGCACATCTTACTCGTTGTGGTTGTATATACCCATCACCTCGAGCCCCCCTCCCACCCTCCCAACACCCAATAAATGTTACTCCTATATGTCCACTTAGGTGTTGATCTGTTAATACCAATTTGCTGGTGAGTACATGTGGTGCTGGTTTTTCCATTCTTGAGATACTTCACTTAGTAGAATGGGTTCCAGCTGTATCCAGGAATATACAAGAGGTGCTATATCACCATTGTTTCTTAAAGCTGAGTAGTATTTCATGATATACATATACCACATTTTATTAATCCACTCATGAATTGGTGGGCACTTGGGTTGTTTCCATAGCTGTGCAATTGTGAATTATGCTGCTATAAACATTCGAGTGCATGTGTCTTTTTCATAAAGTAACTTTTGATCTTTTGGGTAGAAGCCCAGTAGTGGAATTGCTGGATCAAATGGTAGATCTACTTCTATCGCTTTGAGGTATTTCCATATTGCTTTGCATAGAGGTTGAATTAGTTTGCAGTCCCACCAGCAGTGTAGGAGTGTTCCTATCTCTCCGCATCCACACCAACATTTATTGTTTGGGGACTTTTTCATAAAGGCCATTCTCACTGGAGTTAAGTGATATCTCATCGTGGTTTTGATTTGCATTTCCCTGATGATTAGAGATGTCGAACATTTTTTCATATGTTTGTTGGCCATTATTCTGTCTTCTTTTGAGAAGTTTCTGTTCATGTCCTTTGTCCATTTTTTGATAGGGTTGTTTGATTTTTTCTTGCTGATTTTCCTGAGTTCTAAATAGATTCTAGTTATCAGCCCTTTATCAGATGTGTAGCTTGCAAAAATTTTCTCCCATTCTGTGGGTCATCTGTTTGCTCTCTTGACAGTTTCTTTGGCTGTGCAGAAGCTTTTTAATTTCATTAGGTCCCATTTGTTTATTTTTGTTGCTGTTGTGATTGCCTTTGGGGTCTTCTTCATAAATTCTTTGCCTAGGCTAATGTCTAGAAGAGTATTTCCAACATTTTCCTCTAGAATTCTAATAGTTTCACACCTAAGGTTCAAGTCTGTTACCCAGCGTGAGTTGATTTTTGTGAGAGGCGAAAGGTGTGGGTCTTGTTTCAGTCTTCTACATGTGACTATCCAGTTTTCCCAGCACCATTTATTGAATAAGGTTTCTTTTCCCCAGTGTATGTTTTTATCTGCTTTGTCGAAGATTAGTTGGTTATATGAGGATGGTTTTATATCTGGGTTCTCTGTTCTCTTCCACTGGTCAATATCCCTGTTCTTGTGCCAGTAAAAAGCTGTTTTAATGACTATAGCCTTGTAGTATAGTTTGAAGTCTGGTAAATTGATACCTCCTATTTTGTTTTTATTGCCTAGGATTGATTTTGCTATACGGGGTCTTCTCTGGTTCCATACGAAGTGTAAAATTATTTTTTCTGTATCTGTGAAAAATGATGATGGTATTTTGATAAGGATTGCGTTGACTCTGTAGGTCACTTTGGGTAGTATAGCCATTTTAACAATGTTGATTCTGCTGACCCATGAGCATGGTATAATTCTTCCATCTGTTTACGTCCTCTGCTATTTCCTTCAGTGTTTTCTTCAGTGTTTCATAGTTCTCCCTGTAGAGGTCTTTTACCTCCTTAGTTAAATATATTCCAAGGTACTTTATTTTCTCTGTTGCTATTTTGAAGGGTATTGAGTCTTTGATTTGGTTCTCATTTTTACTGTTGTTGGCGTATATGAATGCCTCTGATTTCTGTGTGTTGATTTTGTATCCTGAGACTTTACCAAATTCATTTATCAGATCAAGGAGTCTCTTGGTTGAATCCTCGGGGTTTTCTAGGTATAATATCATGTCATCGGCTAAGAGTGAGAGATTGATCTCTTCTGCTCCCATTTGGACGCCCTTAATTCCGCTCTCTTGTCTGATTGCTGTAGTGAGGACTTCCAGCACTATGTTGAACAGAAGTGGAGATAGTGGGCAACCTTGTCTTGTTCCAGTTCTAAGTGGGAATGCTTTCAATTTTCCCCCATTAAATATGATATTGGCTGTGGGTTTGCCTCGTCTTTGCCTATTTTGTTGAGCGTTCTTATCATAAAAGGGTGTTGAATTTTGTCAAATGCTTTCTCTGCATCTATTGAGAGGATCATATGGTTTTTGTTTTTGCTTCTGTTTATATGGTGAATTACATTTATAGATTTGCATATGTGGAACCATCCCTGCATCCCTGGGATAAAGCCCACTTGGTTGTGATGAATTATTTTTTTGACAAACACCTGGATTTGACTGATTAGGATTTTGTTGAGAATTTTGGCATCTATATTCATAAGGGATATTGTTCTGTAGTTTTCTTTTTTTGTTGCATCCTTTCCTGGTTTTGGTATCAGGGTTATGTTCACTTCATAAAATGTGTTGGGGAGAATCCCATCCTTCTCAATGTTGTGGAATAATTTCTGCAGGATAGGCACCAGTTCTTCTTTGTAGGTGTGGTAAAATTCGGGTGTGAAACCACCTGATCCAGGACTTTTCTTTTTAGGAAGGTTTTTTATTGCTGTTTCAATTTTAGTACTTGATATTGATCTGTTCAGGAGTCTATTTCTTCCTAGTTGAGCCTAGGGAGGCTGTGTGTTTCTAAGAAATTGTCCATTTCCTCCACATTTTCCAGTTTGTGCGCATAGAGGTTTTTGTAGTATTCATAAATTATATCTTGTATCTCTGTGGCATCAGTTGTAATTTCTCCTTTATTGTTCCTGATGGAGCTTATTAGAGATTTTTCTTTTCTGCTTTTTGTTAGTCTAGCCTATGGTGTGTCAGTTTTATTTTTTCAAAGAACCAACTTTTTGTTTTATTAATCTTCCATATAGTTTCCCTGTTTTCAATTTTGTTTAGTTCTGATTTGATCTTAATGATTTCACTTCTTCTGCTGGGTTTGGGGTTGGTCTGTTCTTCTTTTCCCAGGTCTTTGAGATGATTCATTAGGTTGTCTATTTGTGATCTTTTCGACTTTTGGATATAGGCATTTATGGAAATAAACTTTCCTCTCAGGACTGCTTTAGCTGTGTCCCACAGGTTTTAGTAACTTGTGTCACCTTTGTCGTTTAGTTCAAAGAATCTTTTGATTTCCATCTTGATTTCCTTGTTTATTAAGTGATCATTAAGCAGAAGGTTGTTTAGTTTCCATGACTTTGTGTAGAAATGAGGACTCTTGTTAGGATTGATTTCTACATTTATTCCATTGTGGTCTGAAAAGATACGTGGTATAATTTCTATTTTTTAAAATTGTTTGAGACGTGCTTTGTGTCCTAGGATATGGTCAATCTTAGAGAATGACCCATGAGCTGATGAGAAGAATGTGTATTCAGTGGTTTTGGGGTAGAATGTCCTGTAAATGTTAGTCAGGCCCATTCGTTGTAGGGCTCTATTTAAGTCCATTATTTCTTTGTTGATTTTCTGTTTGGAGGATCTGTCCTGTGCTGTCAGTGGGGTGTTAAAGTCTGCAGCTATTATGGTGTTGTTGTTTATCCATTTGTTTAGATCAGGTAGAGTTTCACTTATGAATCTGGGCGCACCTAGGTTGCGTGCATATACATTTAGAATTGTTATGTCTTCTTGTTGAACTGTACCCTTCACCATTATATAGTGACCTTCTTTGTCTTTCATTACTTTTGTTGATTTGAAAACTAAGTTATCTGTAATCAGCACCACCACGCCAGCTTTCTTTTGGCTTCCATTTGCTTGAAATATCATTCTCAACCCCTTTACCTTTAGTCTAACTGCATCCTTGCAGGTTAGATGTGTTTCCTGAAGGCAGCAGATACTTGGCTTGTGCTTTTTTATCCATTCGGCTAGCCTGTGTCTCTTCAGTGGGGAGTTCAAGCCATTCACATTTATTGAGATAACTCATAGGTGGGGCAGATTTCTGCTCATTATGTTGGGTTGAACTTTGTTGCTTTGTTTTCTCTCTTGAGCCATTGTAGTGTCTGGGCTTTGATCTTTAGCTTTGAGTAGCTTTACATTTGTGAGTATTTATTGTGCTGATCCGTGGGTAACACTGTTTGGAGTACTTTTTGAAGGGCTGGTCTAGTCTTGGTGAATTCCCTCAGTCTTTGCTTATCTGAGAATGTCTTGATTTCTCCTTCATATACAAAACTTAGTTTTGCAGGGAATAAGGTTCTAGGCTGGGCATTGTTCTGTTTCAGAAGAGTAAGAATGGGACCCCAGTCTCTCCTTGCTTATCAAGTCTCAGTAGAGAAGTCTGGTGTTATTCAAATTGGCTTTCCCTTGTATGTTACTTGCTTCTTTCGTCTTACAGCTCTTAGAAGGGCCTCTTTAGGTGGTATTTTAGTCAGTCTGATGACTGCATGTTGTGACGTCTTCCTGTTGAATTGAATCTCCCAGGGGTCCTCTGAGCTTCTTGAACTTGTATATTGAGATTTTTAGCAAGGCCTGGGAAATTTTCCTCTATTATATCTTCAAATAGCTTGTCCAACCCTTTAGTGTTGTCTTCTTCCCCTTCTGGTAACCCTATGACCCTCACATTAGGTTTCTTCACATAATCCCACATCTCTTATAGGCTTTGCTCCTTTCTCTTGTTTCTCTGCTCTATATCTGTGACTGATTTATTTAATTGGAAGGTGTTATCTTCAATGTCTGAGATTCTTTCTTCTGTTTGATCTACCCTGTTCTTGAGGCTTTCCACTGAATTTTGTAGTTCCCTGAATTGATTCTTTATTTCCAGGAGTTCGGTTAAACTTTTCTTCATTGTATTGATTTCTTTAGTGAACTTTTGTTCTAGGTCCTGGAGGCTTTTTGTGGTTTCTTTGTGTTGGTTATTGAGTTGTTCTTGCAGGTCGTTGAATTTTCTTATGATCCACACTCGGAATTCCTCTTCTGTCATTTTGGTTGCCTGATTTTGGTTGGTGTTGATTTCTAAGGGGCTGGTGCTCCTCTTTCGGTGTGTGTTTTCCGTTTGGTTCTTCATATTTTCGGAGTTCCTTCGCTGATTTATTCCCATGTTGATCAGTTGTTGTTTCTTTCCTTTAGGTTTTTATTTGGGTATTCACACGCCTTGTTTAGTTTCTGAGCTGGTAGGTGTCTGTGGGTGAGATTTGACCACTCTGACTCACTGGTGGTGGTCGTCTCTGGGCCAGTGTCCGCAGGTCTATCTACCCGCTGGGGAGCCCACCAGCAGTCCGAGATGCAAGGGAGGGAAGAGTTAATCGCACCACCTACCCTTAGGGCTGTTCTCCAGGCTGCTCCAGAGGTCTCTGCTTCCAGTTCTCCTCTGCAACCTCCTTCCGTGGAGTTTCCTGTGGTCTCAGGTATCCCTTCTTCCGACCCTCATCCGATGTATGCTCATCTTTTTGCTTCTTTCTTCAAATTTCTGCTAGAATCTGTCTGTTATGCAGAGACACTCTGGTGGTGTTTCTCATCCGCCATCTTGATTATCTCTTGGCTTTTATCAAAAAGTCTCAAAACAACAAATATTAGCACGGATGTGGAGAGATAGGAACACTCTTACACTGCTGGTGGGACTGCCAACTAGTACAACCTCTATGGAAAGTAATATGGAGATATCTCAAAGAACTAAAAGTGAAACTACCATTTGATCCAGTAATCCCACTACTAGGTATTTACTCAAAGGAAAAAAAGATATTCTATAAAAAAGACATCTGCACTGAAATATTTATAGCAGCACAATTTACATTTGGAAACATGTGGAAACAACCCAAGGGTCCATCAACACATGAGTGGATTTATAAAATGTGGTATATGTACACCATGGAGTACTACTCAGCCGTAAAAAAATGGTAGTCTCCTATTCTCCTGGATGGAGCTGGAGCCCATTATTATAAATGAAGTATCACAAGAATGCAAAAGCAAGCACCACATGTTCCACATGCACATTAAATTGGCACTAATTGATCAATACTTATGTGCACATATGTAAGTAGCATTCATTGGGTGTCGAGCAGGTGGGAAGGGGATAGGTAAATTCACACCTAATGGGTGTGGTGCATGATGTTTGGGGGATGGGTAAGCTTATAGCTCAGACTTGGGCAGCTGAAAGGCAATTTATGTAACCAAAGCACTTGTACCCCAGTAATATTCTGACATTTATAAAAAGGGTACTGATTAATTTGCAGCATTAAAACATTAAATATTGGTAAACAGGAGGCTAAAGGCAGTTTTCTTAATAAAGAAGTCATGATTCCTTGTGCCCCCCCAGAAAAAACTAATATTTAGTGAAAACAGCCAATTTTAGTAGAATTACATTAGTAAAACTTCAAAGCCTTGCAATATGGTGTTTAGGGACACCAACATATAAGGTAAAACTCAAGGAAAAACAGTGGAGTAAATAAATAGAAAATTCAAGAGCATGATGACTTCTAGGGAAAATGAAGGGATGGGTGAGGACCCACTGGGAACGTGCAAGGCACTGACATTATTCTTATCCTTAAACTGGATAATGGGACACACGTGTCAATGTATCATAGTTCTTTATACTTTGCATATTTCTCATTAAGATTATTTTGTTTAATATTTGATAAAATCTTTTAAAAATTTTTTTAATTTTTTTCTCTCCCTCCCATCTCAAAATCTTTTTTCTAAACAAAAGATATCCAATGGGAAAATGAAGAATAGCTTTCTAATGGTATCATTATTATAGAATATTATTGAACCAAGAGTTAAAATAATATTTTAGATAAAATGTAAAATACAGAATGATAAATAATAGGGTGGCAATAATAGGGTGGACTGTTTCTTACTAATTTAGCATTACAATAATTAAAGTATTATTTCCCCTATTACCCTAAGTGAACTAAGACAAAATATAATAATAGGTGTATTAATGCTCTTCTCTCAGCTTGAATAATTACTTTTGTAAAGGTAAAAATACTGTTGACCAAAAAAGAAAAAATTGCAAATTGAGTGATTGAAGCCATTATTTCTGACTGGTTATTTATTCTTTCAACCAGTTTGATTAAGAACAAATCAACAGGTTCCAGGGAGAGGAGGGAATAAGCAGAAGAGGCATTGATCCCTGTGAACATGCCTTTGAAAACCCCCATTCAGTATCCTCCCTGTGCCATGTCACTGGCCATCTTCTTAGTTTCACTTTCAGTATGCATATTATAGGTTTCAACTTTGGATGTCCTCATCATAGCTTTGCTCTCTGCAGGCACTGTCGGTAAAGCAAAACAATGAAGTGCAATTTAGAATAGGTATCGGTTATGTAACACATTCAGAAAGGATCAAAAATAAATAACTGGAAAATACAGGGATATCTGCCAGATACTTTGCAGGAGGACAGAGAAGCCCTAAAGAAATCAGAATCCAGCTGAGGTTGGATCATGCATACTAAATTCTTTTAGTAAACACAGAAGGAAAAACACACAACAATGACAGCTTGGACCTAATAATTTCCCCTCGTTGTGCTGAGCAAGACAAAGCCAAATCCACACTTTCTAACACAGAATCACAGCACAGTCACTACACCATGGGTTCCCCTACCTATCTTCTGTTCTGACACACATGCTGCCTGTTCACGGCCAGGGCCTGTTTCCAGGTCTAAGCCCAATGGGCACGGTTTAGAAAAGACACAGCACACGTACCTCTGCTTTGCCTGTAAGAGACATGTCTCAGCAGCTGGCCAGAAGTCCTCTTTACAGCACTTTAAGGTATAGAAGTAACAGAATTCCATCTGAAGCCACGGACATGAACTTCTTCCACTTTTTCAACAAATCTGAGAACAATAAGATGAGGGTTAATTCAGTACACGCATTTGAAGATACAATAATGCAGCCAAGAGGAAGAAGTGCCAGTGTGGCTTCGGGAGAGGAGGAGAGGATGGAGGAGGATGAAGGAAATAAAGATGGAGAAGCAGAAGGTCCATGGGAAGAGTCCCATCCCTCCATCTTGAGCATTACCTTGTCCTCAAGAGATCGCAGGTCCAGAGTCAGAAAACCAGCCCGAGAGTCCCCATTCTGCCATTCATTTTTAAAGTGTCCTTGGACAAGTTACTTTAACTCTTTGAGTCTTAATCTCCTTGCCGTAAAACAGAGATAATAATAACACCTGTCTTCTCAAGCTCAAAAATATTTGTGAGAATGAAAATGTGGTGTGGCTTTAAGAGGCCCATCCATTTGAGCAACTCCCTATTCAGGATGCTCCAAGAGGAAGTCATTGAGTGATAAAAGATATCCCACCTCGGCTGGGTCAAGATTCTCAATGTCCATTAGCATAGACTGTATGCTTGTCTTCCAGTGCTCAAGGTCCTTCACCACATCAGGGAATGGAGGATAAACGTCATCCTCACATTCCAGGCTCTCTACTGAGGAGGAGTCACTCAGTTCAAAGTGAGAAACATCTGTCAAAAAAATCAAACCATGGTTAATACTTTTACTCAGCAGGAATAGAGCCCACACTGCCTTGGAAACAAATTATGGTGCTTAGTTTAATTCTCTTTTCATGTAGAGTACTCAGATTCCTTTCTTGAATACACTCTGAGGAAAGAAAGGATCTTTTCCAATCTTGCCAAATGTTAGTACAGAATAAAAGAAGAAACACCTATTGGGTGATGAATGGGCTTTCCTTAAGTAAGGTTTTCTCAAAGTGATGAACATGTCATAAGGCCACGAAATGGTGAAAAATATGAAGGAAGTAATGCTAGATATACCTAGATTCTGAAAAAAAGACTCTGCCTTCTAACACGGATTGCTGGTTGTTATACATAATTAACGTAGCCTTGGGGAAACCATTCACTAACCTTATCAATTTCTCTTATGCAAAGTTCTTTAATACCCATTACCTAATTTAATATTCATCATAACAACAAAGGAATTTTTATCCACATTTCATAAATGAAGATATTAATTTTCAGTGGTATAGAATAATTGGCCCAAGAACACACAACTAGTAACTGGTGGTACAGGAATTCATATTCTAGAAGGTTGTTTGCCTTTGAATTCAGCATCTCTCCACCCCAAATGATGTCAGTTGTTTTCAAACCATCTCATAGCACATTAGAATTAGACTTCTGAAAAGTGTCTCAGGGACCAGTAAGAAGAGGGAAAGTAAGGAAAAAAATGGCCTGCCCCTACTATCTCTGGGCTTTTTATTTCAGTTTCAACCATAGTACATCCTACTTTCCACTGTGTTTTGTGGTTCCTTGAAAAAAATTCTTCATTTCGAGGAGTTTGGTTTGGTTTTTCTTTAATATTTTAATTTCTTTAGTGCATTTTTTTTCTTCCATGTCCTGGATTTTTTGTGGTTTCTTTGTATTGGTTATCCTTTTTTTTTTTTCTTGCATTTCATTGAGTTTTCTTACAATCTGTGTTCGAAAATTTTCTTCTGTCATTTTCATTTTCTCAATTTGGGTGATGTCCATTGCTAGAGAGCTGGTGTTCCCCTTTGGGAACTTTCTGTGTGCTTTCTGTTTGATTCTTCGTACTTCCAGAGTTCTTTTGCTGATTCCTTCCCATCTGGATCAGCTGTTGCTTCTACCTTTTGGGTTTTGTTTGGAAAATGAAACACCCTGGTTAGACTCTGCGCCAGAGGTGATGTTTAGGAGCAAGGCAGATTGCAGGTGCTGCCTACTAGCTTGGATGTGTGTGTTTCTATGGTTGCTTGATATGCCGCTAGGGGGAGCCACTAATATGTTGATCAGGGCTCTTCTACCACCATGGGGAGGCTGCACCTGATTGGAGGGGTTACTTGGTGTACCTGCTGTGCCCTCTGGCCAGCGCCACCACTGTGGCCAAAGCTGCAGCCAGCACATCAGCACAGCTTGAGCCTGAGCCAGCATAGCCAGAGCTGGAGCCACTGCTACAGCTGCCCAAAGGTCTACTTCAACATGGGCATTTTCTTCTAATGGCAAGACAGGGTTCTTAGACCTGGCTTCTTGTTCCCCAACCATATTGAAGGTTTCTGTCCTCTGTATTAGAATCTTACATTTAATTGGATCTGCCTTGTTTTGATACAGAATCATAGAAAACTATACGTAAGGGATTTCGTCCCATTTCCCGACACAGTGACAAAACAAATCTAATTGGAGAATAATATTGCAGCTCAATGAGCCATTAAGGAGCCATATTTCCCAGCCCCGTGAGACTACTGGGGCCAGGCAGTATTACACAAATATACAATTTTTTTTATAGGCTCATAGCCATATTCAGATTACTTTGTAAAAGATGGTTGGATCAAATTGTTTTTGTCAAAGTTGAGACTTGTTCACATAGCCAAACTGCAGTTGCCCCAAGAGGCAATGTCATGAAAACTATGGACTAAAATTTTGGGTAAAGCAGCTTTCGTGGGAGTTTGAGTTTTTTAAAAAAGGCCTCTTTAACCCTTTTTTCCCCTTCAGTTTCAAATGAGTAACTGGCTGTTCCCAGCTGGCCTTGAATTTGTGATAACATAGTTGAATGAGCTCCATCTCAACATCCATAACTTAGAAATCACAGCTTCATCCAGGAAAAGACAGACAGTTTAAGAAACTTTGTACTTTAACTCCACAGTGCCAGACAGACCATTTGAGCTCTGAAATTGTCTTGATGTAATTTGCCCATCATTTCAAACATGTGCACAAGAACAGAGCATAGTGTGTGGAGACAAGCTGAAGTCCTAGAAAACCTGGCATGTTTTTAAACTTTATCATAGACAGTACATTTATATGTCATATACTAATACAGATAAACACTCAATACAAAGAGAAATGGAAAAGGTTTCAAACACAAGCCCGGGAAAAACACATCAGACAAAACAAAACCCAAAACAAATACAGTTCATTCAGAATATTTGTAGAAGGAGACTGGGGAGAAGTTTTCAAGAATCTTATCTCAAACCATTACCACAAACAACCTGTTCGAATAGGTCCAAATAGCACGAAATCCCATACAGCAGGGACAGAGGATTCCCAGTGTACAACTTTTACATTTATGAATGGAATTCTTATTTCCCATGCCACACACACAAACACACATACCAGAGGGACTGCAGTTCCAACAAATGAGCCTAAGGAGTGCCCAATACAAACAGTCACAGGTCCTACCCTGCCAAATGGTTGAGGTCTCTAGCCTAAACACGAACTGTGGAGGAATTCCCCAAACGGAGAGAGGAGTTTTAGGTCCTACTCTCCCAAATGGCTGAGGTTCCCCTCCCAAACAGAAATTCCAGAGAACCTCCCCAGAGGATGAAATGAGTTTTTCTGATGTGCAGTACCTTCAAAGAGCTCTCACCTGTCCAGATGCAAATGCCAAAATCCAAAAGTCAAAAGTCCATTCGTCCCTGACAATCAGGGATGCATTTGGGGCTGACAATAGGGAAATTAGTGGGAGAAACCAAAACCAACCTCTGGCAGAAACTCAGCCAGGCAGCTCCTAGGGAGGCTAAAGTCTGTCCCCACTCCTTGGCCACCAGTCCATGAGCAACGGATCCTGGATGAGTCCCCAAGTGGGTAACGAACCCACAAGGGGGGGTCGATGTTGCCTGCCACACAGAAAACCAGTTAGTAAGATAGCGAGGATTGTTAAGGAGGAAAGGATTTATTTTAGTGGGCATGTCAACTGGGAGGGGGTTATGAACTGCCTAAAATGAACCTCCTCAGCCAACATGTTTTTTCTAGAGGTGAAATGAATAATGCAGGTGGGGTGTGAGCATCATTGCATGTTTGGAGTAGAGTGCAGGGCATGCAAGTGCAGCGAGAAATCATGTGAGTAAATATGTCCCATGATCAAAAAATGGCAGATAAACCCCCTCCCAGGGTGGGGATTTTAGTATCATTATAAACTAGGGGTTAATATTGATTATTCTTTCAGCCTTGGACACAGATTCAGGGGGTCTGTGGGCATGGTTTGTGGTAGAGTATTACTTATCTTTTTTTCTCCAAACAAACAGGTGGTGTGAGGCTTTGAAGAAGGTTCCACCATTCCTGGCAAAGAAACTCAAAAGAGAATGTGTCAGTGCAACAGAAAGTTACAAAGTTCCAATCAGCAAATCTGACTGTTCTGTGCCTAATTTCTGCCTATTTTGAGACTGTAGCTGCTAAGCTACCAGGGCCGAGGTAAATCTTACTGTGGAGGTTACTAACAGCTACCAGCCCCAGCCATAATGTGAACACTAAAAACCCATTGAAACTAAAAGTATTATTGAGAAAAGCATTTTCTATCTTATGGAGCCAGTTACACTATTATTTCCCCTCTTACCCTACATGAACTAACAAAAAATTTAATAGTGATTGTAATAATGCTATTCTCTTAGCTTGGATAATTATTTTTGTAAAGGTATAGCCAATATTCTTAACCAAAAAAGAAAAATTGCCAATTGAATGATTGAAAAATATTATTTCTGACTGATTACATATTCATTTAAATCAATTTGATTTAGAACAAATAAATCATCAGGGCCCCTGGAGAGCAGGGAATAAATAAAATAGCCCTAGACTCCTGTGGGCAGGCCTTTGAAAACCCCAATTCACAATTCTTTTAATGCAATGTCACTCGCCATCACCTTAGTTTGAGTTTAGCATGCATATCACAGATTCCCACGTTGGATCCTCTCATTGTAGATTTGCTCTCCAGAGGCACTGTAGGTAAAGCAAAACATATAAGTGAAATCCAGAATAGGCATCAGTTTTTTAAGACATTCAGAAAGAAGCTAACATAAATGATAACTGGAGAATATAGGGATGTCTTGCAGAAATTTTAGAGGGGAATAGAGAAGACGTTAAAGAAATCAGAATCCACCTAGGATTGTGTTTTGGATATCAAACTGTTTTAGTAAAAAGAGAAGCCAAGAACACACAACAATGACAGCTTGGACCTAATAATTTCCCCTGGTTGTGCTGAGCAAGACAAAGCCAAATCCACACTTTCTAACACAGAATCACAGCACAGTCACTACACCATGGGTTCCCCCATCTAAATTCTCTTCTGATGCACATGCTGCCTGTTCACAGCCAGGGCCTGTTTCCAGGTCTAAGCCCAATGGGCACGGTTTAGAAAAGACACAGCACACGTACCTCTGCTTTGCCTGTAAGAGACATGTCTCAGCAGCTGGCCAGAAGTCCTCTTTACAGCACTTTAAGGTATAGAAGTAACGAATTCCATCTGAAGCCACGGACATGAACTTCTTCCACTTTTTCAACAAATCTGAGAACAATAAGATGAGGGTTAATTCAGTACATGCATTTGAAGATACAATAATGCACCCGAGAGGAAGAAGTGCCAGTGTGGCTTCGGGAGAGGAGGAGAGGATGGAGGAGGATGAAGGAAATAAAGATGGAGAAGCAGAAGGTCCATGGGAAGAGTCCCATCCCTCCATCTTGAGCATTACCTTGTCCTCAAGAGATCGCAGGTCCAGAGTCAGAAAACCAGCCCGAGAGTCCCCATTCTGCCATTCATTTTTAAAGTGTCCTTGGATAAGTTACTTTAACTCTTTGAGTCTTAATCTCCTTGCCGTAAAACAGAGATAATAATAACACCTGTGTTCTCAAGCTCAAAAATATTTGTGAGAATGAAAATGTGGTGTGGCTTTAAGAGCACACCACATTGAGCAACTCCCTATTCAGGATGCTCCAAGAGGAAGTCATTGAGTGATAAAAGGTATGCCACCTCAGCTGGGTCAAGATTCTCAATGTCCATTAGCATAGACTGTATGCTTGTCTTCCAGTGCTCAAGGTCCTTCACATCAGAGAATGGAGCATAAACGTCATCCTCACATTCCAGGCTCTCTACTGAGGAGGAGTCACTCAGTTCAAAGTGAGAAACATCTGTCAAAAAAATCAAACCATGATTAATACTTTTACTCAGCAGGAATAGAGCCCACACTGCCTTGGAAACAAATTATGGTGCTTAGTTTAATTCTCTTTTCATGTAGAGTATTCAGATTCCTTTCTTGAATACACTCTGAAGAAAGAAAGGATCTTTTCCAATCTTGCCAAATGTTAGTACAGAATAAAAGAAGAAACACCTGTTGGAGTATACTAGATGTATCTCAGGTCCCCATGAATAGGCTTTCCTTAAGTAAGATTTTCTCAAAGTAATGAACATGTCATAAGGCCACAAAATGGTGAAAAATATGAAGGAAGTAATGCTAGATATATCTAGATTCTGAAAAAAAGACTCTGCCTTCTAACACGGATTGCTGGTTGTTATACATAATTAATGTAGCCTTGGGGAAACCATTCACTAACCTTATCAATTTCAAGTTATCAACTTATCAATACAAAGTTTTTTAATACCCATTACCTAATTTAATATTCATCATAACAACAAAGGAATTTTTATTCACATTTCATAAATGAAGATATTAATTTTCAGTGGTATAGAATAATTGGCCCAAGAAAACACAACTAGTAACTGGAGGTACAGGAATTCATATTCTAGAAGATGGTTTGTCTTTGAATTCAGCATCTCCCTACCCCAAATGATGACAGTTGTTTTCAAACCATCTCATAGCACATCAGAATTCTGAGAAGTGTCTCAGGGCCCAGTAAGAGGAGGAAAAGGAAGGAAAACAGAAACAAAACCAAACAATCAAAAAAACAAAAACAAAAACAAAACATGCCTGCCTTTACTACCTCTGGGCTTTTTATTCTAGTTTCAACCATAGCACATTGCACTGTATATATTAGGGATCCTCATGAAGTTTTACTAAAAACAACCAAAAGAAAAAGGTTCAAACCATCATTCCATAGCATGCTACCACCAATAACTTCTTTTTTTTCTGCATATTATGGTGGTACAAATGTTAAGGTTACGTATATTGCCCTTGCACCCCCCCCCCAGTCAGAGCTTCAAGTGTGTCCATCCCCCAAACGTTGCACATCTCACTCATTGTGTTTGTATATACCCATCCCCTCTTCCCCCCTCCCACCCTCCTGATACCCAATAAATGTTACTCCTATATGTCCACTTAGGTGTTTATCAGTTAATACCAATTTTCTGGTGAGTATATGTGGTGCTTGTTTTTCCATTCTTGGGATACTTCACTTAGTAGTATGGGTTCCAGCTCTAGCCAGGAAAATACAAGAGGTACTCTATTACCGTTGTTTCTTATAGCTGAATAGTACTCCATGGAATACATATACCACATTTTATTAATCCACTCATGTATTGATGGGCACTTAGGTTGTTTCCACAACTTTGCAATGGTGAATTGTGCTGCTATAAACATTCGAGTGCAGGTGTCTTTTTCATAAAGTGACTTTTGATCTATTGGGTAGATGCCCAGTAATGGGATTGCTGGATCAAATGGTAGATCTACTTGTATCGCTTTACGGTATCTCCATATTGCTTCCCATAGAGGTTGAACTAGTTTGCAGTCCCACCAGCAATGTAGGAGTATTCCTATCTCTCCACATCCACGCCAACATTCATTGTTTTGGGACTTGTTAATAAAGGCTATTCTCACTAGAGATAAGTGACATATCATTGTGGTTCTGATTTGCATTTTCCTGATGATTAGAGATGCTGAGCATTTTTTTCATATGTTTTTTGGCCATTATTCTGTCTTCTTAAAAGCTGTGACTTCATTAATATACATTTCTAAGCCCTACCATAATATGATCATGCCCTGGCCTATTAAGAGGCCTTTTAGGAAATAATCAGAAGCCTTGGGCCCCACTGACCCAGGACAGAGGCTCCCTTCACCTCAGCTGACAGGAGCTCCAGGAAAACCATTGCCCAATCATCTTCAGAATCATGTGTCTGTTTTTCACAGAAAACAATCCAATTATTGGCAATACCTGAGGAATTTCCTCTAGTGTCATGTGTTCCTGAAAATTCTCCGTAAAGGGATGTGACCTCTTCTCCAAATACTGTTTGGCATTTCTCCAGCATAAATTGAAAGAGCAGCGTAACCTATACAAAGACAGACACACATGAGGTGCTAGTTCTCATATGACATGTCTATAAACCCTATTTCATATCTGAACATATATGATATCTTCAAACATGACATTAACTGCCAGGCACTATAGGAGTGAAGTTTTTAAGTAACTACTCTATTACTACCACTTCCACATTTTTAGTTGAGGACACTGTGTGTCAGTGTCACTGAATTTGCCTAAGATTATGCAACAGGCAAGTGCTGGAGCTGAGAATTGCACCTTAGCTTGCCTAATGCAGGCATCCTTTTTGTTTGTTTTTCCTCATTTAAATTTTACAAATGTATCACCTGCTTTCTTATCACTCTGTGGTTTAAGTTAATCATAGTGTTTATCCTCTTTACAGTGAAAAGAGAAGTAAATCCAATGTTATTACTTTTCTTCTTGACAAATCACTTTTGTATAGTTTATACCTTGATAGAATAAAACACCCCATAGTTAGTAAACTCTAATTTAGAAGTATATTTAAGCTATTTAAGAAATTGTCTATCACAATTAATACTTCAAATTTCATTTTCAAAATGGTGATGCAGTCCCCCAGGGCAGACAAGAAAATATTCGTTACCTTTCTTGCCAATTCATTTTCTGGTTCTGGGCCGCAGGAAGTAGCAGGCCAAAGAATTGTGGGAGCCAGACATGCTGCCAGGTTCGATGAATCCATCTGATTCGATGTAGAATTTTTCTCAATATTGTACAGTAAGGCAAATAGATAGTTCAAGAGCACGACATTTGCTCTTGGAAGCTTCTCTAAGAGGCTAAAGACAGAAAAATGCACTCTTTACACAAGACTTCTTTTTAAAATCTGTAAAGACAGGCAACTTCCTTGCATAAAGAAGAGGGCAAATCAAGAACCCAACTCAGATACACAAGCTTCACTTAAGGTGTACCTAGCAAAGTGAGGATGCCTGAAGAGGAGAAAATAAGCACTTGGGGTTTATTTTTTTGTATATTTCTACACGGTCTTCAAAACCCAATGAAATGTGAAAGAATGCAGGAAAAGTACCATTAAAAATAAAAACCTTTCTGAAATATTTCCCTGAAACTAGTAGAATGTGTTTAAACTTATGCAAATCCTGTAACAATTCAGAATAATCTCAACCAAAACCCAAAAAACATTTCTGATAAAATTAAACAGCCATTCAATTGTAAAGATCTCCTTTATTTCCACGAGGCAACTCAGGAATGTTGTCTCTTGGTAAGAACCCAAACCTCAGCTATAAAGATTTCCAGGTCCATTCTGAGAGTTTATGCTCTGCTCCTCCATTTCCTAAGGTTGATTTTGTCCCAAATCTTGCCTCCTTAGTATCACTTTCACATATAAGTTAAGCTTATAGTAGTATGTTTTCTACTGTTCTCATTTGGTAATTGATAAGGGATTTTTAAATGATTAGTCACCAAAAATTATTATTATTACTATCCAGAAAACAAGATAGGAGCTGATATTCATGATTGTTGCTGTTTTCTATAAGACTTTGCAACCTAGTCATAACAAGGTATTGTCATTCTGTTGCAAATAGCAGAAAAGCCTTTCTTCACTGTAATAGACTGGCAATGAGTATAGTTTTTGTAAGGGTAAGTTATGAAGGATTTTGAGATAGACCAAAAGATTGCTGGGTGTATTCAATGGAAAATAAGGCACTAGCAAATGCTTCTGGGTTACTATGGAGTCCCTAAGCCTTTTCACAAGGGCTATTTTACAACTGTGTAAGTTGTAGATAACTGATAGCAGCGTACATAATACTTGGCTAAAGACTTGAAAATTCTGGCTGGTGGAGAGACAACTGATTTATCTGCACCCTTGCCCTGGTAGAAAAGGCTAATTTTGTATTTTTTTGTAAATTGATTTTCAGTATTTCTGGCTCAAATTGGTTGAACACAGAAGTGGTGGTAATTTGAAATCTACAAAGATGGCTGTAACATCTCTTGGTTCCCTTATTAATAATTTAAAGAAAATCTTTCACATGTGTTTATTTTATGTTTGCATGACAGTCATAATATTACCTTTTTATAAAAAATACCCTTTAACAACTTATAGGATGGATGGATAGATAGATAATGTTTTGGACAATGAGCAAACAAATATAAAAATTTGATGCTACCTGAATGGCTTCCACCAAACAATAATGAAAGTGGAGGTAGTATTATATCACCTGGTTTAGTTTCTGGTATATTCCACAGGTATAGTATGTTAGACATATAAATGTAGACATATAAATGTCTATCAATAGCAGTATGGGAATAATTCACATTTAAAAGTTGCTCAAGAAAATAACTGTACTAAATAAGCATATGCAAATAAATGATTTTGGGATTCTTGAGTTTTTCCAGAACTCAAAGTATTTCTTTTTGTTAATGTACATTTCTTTCCTAGTCTATTATAATGTGAGAAATACCCAGGCATAGGGGTGACAAGTTCTCCAAGCAATTTCCCTGTGCATGAGTAGAAACAGTGCATGCTCTGTAATCAGACTGAGACTTTACAACTCGCCTTTTCCTTGACTCTTCTCAAGGAGTTAACTGATTCTCTGCTGTACTCCCACAGAACTCTCTAGATAGCTCTTTTATAGCACTGATTATACTGCATTATTATGGTAATTCTTGGTTTGTCTATTCTTACTCTACTAAACCGAATTGCTAGAGTAGAGGAAATGGGTCATTTTCTCTGTATGACTTCAGTTCCTGAAGGAATTATATAAGGAGTTATCTGGTTACTTAAATATTTATCAAAATTAAGATCATAAACTATAGAGTGGCCTACAGTATTAGCTAGTGAACTACTGAATGACACCTCTTATTTATTCAGATATACAGAAGATGTACAACGTTCAAGTATTCCATGTAAATATGATTAGGGAGAAGACAATAACTATGATGAGCTAGCATAAATCCATTTTTAAACTGGTCCCTATGAATATGACTTTGATTTTTAACAGATAAATTTATACTTTTTAAAGTTTTAGAAAGGATTTTTGAGACATAACAAAATAGAATAATTACCTTTGAATTTTATTTATTTTGTCTTTATCCTCTCCATTATCCATGACACTGACCCACTCATCATAAAGATCGGATGACAAAATACTTCCAGGAATTTCTTTTAGAAAATCCTTACATAGATGAAAAAACAAATATTTTAAATCATTATTCTCATGCCAAGTATGTACAAGAGAAACCAGAAAGAAAATGTGCTGTTGAAAACTTCAGTTAAGCCCCCCCTTCCATGAACTATACAGAGCTCTGTGCCAGTTCACCACAGACTGGGGACAAAGAAACAGAGGCTTTGATTTTTTATCTAACAGAAGCCATTGGGGTAGCCAAAGTCTGGATTATGGTGGGAAAGAGAAAGGACAACCCATTTGGGTGGATCCTCCTGTTTGCACACAACTTTAGGAAGCTAGTAGAACATGACTGGATCTGGCAGTAAACCATTCTAAGTCCTCTTTTCCCCTTCCCTTAAATGGCTAGCTCAAGGAAATGCACCCAGATAGCTGTGAGACTCAATCTCATAATCATTCATTCAATCATTGTATAAGTGCTTACTCATAGGTACCAAGCACTTCTTGAGGTTCTAGGGAGACAGAAGTGAATTAAACTTAGAAATTTATATTCGAGTGCTATTGGGGCACAATTGCCTCAAGAGCTACTTAGAATTTTCCCCAGTATTCCATATAGAAGGGTTGTCATATAATTGGGGAGCTAAAGTATTCTGGGTACAAGCTGAGACTTGGGGGCTTGGGGCAGCATCACTGTGCTTGACATACACTAAGTAACGTGTCCACAGTACATTATCCTTTCTTGGAGACCCTATTCTGCTGAGACTCCTGGTGAGGCTAGATGTGCTGAAACCAAACCATGACACAAACAGGATATGACCCAAGGCATTGGCTGTTGTACTTTTGTTTACAAAAACTTAAAAGTAAACTAAATTTGTTCCCAGTCTGAGAAAGTTGATTCTAGGCCAACTCTCACTGTTGCTTTTGGCATGGCATTAGCAACACCAAGCTTTTATTCTGATCTCCCACTGAGCAAACATTAGGCAAAGGAAACTCAATTTCATGTCAAAGCACTATATCTGTAGTTGGCTATCTTCTTGCAACTTCCTGCTTATAACATATAGAAAGGTGAAAGTCTACAACTGCATAATTTTAACTTTTGTTGGAACACCAAAACAATAACTTTATGTTCTTTATAGAAGGCAACACACAACCTGTTACTTCTGTATCATGTTCATTTCACTATATGAAAGCTATGATAACTTATTGTTATAGTGAGCTGATTACACGGGCATCTTTCCCACTTGCTTATGAGTGCTTCCAGGGAAGGGACAGACCTTCACCATTTTGTACACATCAATGCCAAGCAAGGTCCTTAGCAAAGGTCACCATTAAACTGCAGCTGAAGTCATATGCCCAAACATTAATGAGGGACAAGAGAAGGCCAATCAAGTATAAATGAGTTTTTAGGATAATTTTAAGAACCTGTTTCTCATCATGTCACTCTCTTACCATACTTTATTTCTTTTTAGAGTAGTTAACAAGAAGGAAGATGGATTGATTCAAAGTCTTTCTCTGTTCTATCGTATCTTCTAGTGGAAATGCACCTGGATAGTTGTGCATCAGGTACATCATCACAAAAGTTAACTGCCCTAGGGTAAAGCTATTGAGTTTTCATAATTCTAAACTAATTTTAGCTGTCGCACCCACTTTAAAAGTCAGATTTAGAAGAGGCAAAAATGTGTTATTTCAAAATCAGGTAGTGATAATAGCTCCTTTAAAGTATCAATGGAAAACATACTCTGATCTGTCTTGAAAACATCATTAAATCTTAAATCTAATGATAAAGATAACTTAAAGATAACTTAGTAACAACTCAGTGAACTCTCCCACAGCTGGAAAACAGCTTATGAAATACAACCACCATCACAGATGAATAGGACGTGAGAGGTGTGGTTCTGGATTATTGTCACCAACTCACGGCACTTAACTGAAAGTCTCTTCCCTTCCAAAACAGAGCCTAGGCCATCAGCAGAACTCCCAAAATGATTTGAGTTGATATTCCACAGAATTAAATGTGAATTTTTCCTCAAAAGTCAGAGGCATCAAAGTTATGGTATCTCAAGCAATTTTTGTCCAGTTACACTTCGAAGGGTTAAACTTATATGTAAGCAAACCAGCATAAGTGAAAAATTCAAGGAAATCTTAAGTACCATTTCAAAACAGACTTAACAATAAGAAATAAACAACAACAACAAAAGAAAAACAGAAGCTCAGAAAGTTCTGGTAAAAAATATGTTCCTTCCTGTAACCACTGGAAGAAATGGGAGTAAAACACAGTTGTATGACAAAACTTCAATTACTTGGAACCCATTAACCAGACTCTTCAATCATGGGGACCATTTTTCATCTTTTGTTTTCAGACAAATGCTATTTATATAACTTGAAACAATGTAGCTCTTCTAAAATGTGCTTCTTTGTGATAGCCTGAAAAATTTAGCACAAAATTTTTAGGAGTGTAGTGCTATGAAGACTAGCAGAGTAAGAAAATATTTTCTGAGCCAGGCTTTACCTTTTTAAACTTCTTAAATTCAGAGATGGAAGAAAAATTAATTATATGAAAAAAAAAAGATGCATCATACGTATATATCCTGGCATATATAATTGAAATACTATACCATGTATATATTTATTGTATTTCAGGATTGCAGAATAAATACATATTCTGTGCAAAACAGATTAGCCGATCCTAGCTCAAACTCTCCCATTTTCTTGAGTGATATTTAATTGCAAAATTCTATAGCAGGGTTTGTTGAACAGCAGACATGGACCATGTACCAAGAAACATGTCATTGTACATAGAGTCATGAAGTAAGATTAAATAAGCTGCTGGCCACTCAGCTGGAGTGGAGGAATGCAAGATTCACTGTCATCATGTTTTTATTCATTTGGTTTCTATGCTTTAGGTTCTGAGGTGCAGGCTAGGGCCCTGTCTCTACCCCTGGCTCTGGTCTGTTCCAATCCTTTGGGAGATGGGAGTCTAAGGCAGTTCTGCAGAAGTGATTTTCAGGGTCAAAACCTCAACTTAAAATGCTGATTTTAACTCTGGCTTTTCTAAAACTGTAGGGCATTTCCAAGAATGTGGGGTAGAAAACATTTTAGAACTCTGTAAACTTGTAACTGTAGATGGGGCTTATGTAACCATAGTTGAAGCATAAGAACTATAAAGAAAGTCCAATGTATTAAAGGTAAAAGAAAACCTAGATTTCAAATTCATTCCTCCTCAGCTTTTAAAGTAAAAGGAGTTAAGGATCTTTGGCATGATGATTATGAAAACAAAAGGAATTTTCTGCAGTTTCAGCAAATCTTTTAGTTGTAAGGCAAATATATTTTCTTACTATTATTGGGGCACCCATCCTCTGGTTGCCCCCTTTGCTGACTTCCCTTGTGGGGGCATTCATTCTTCCAGTGGCCAAACCCCTTGCAATTGGCTCACTGTTCTCCCGCCAGGGGCGCCCATCCTCTGGTTCCCCCCTTTCATGGGGGTCCAGGCTGCCTGGACAGGTCAGATCTACTGAGGGCAGCAGCCAGGAGGGCAGCCTTTTTCTTCATCCTCTGGTCTTTCTCCCTCTGAGCGGTCCAGTCCCGGTTGACGTACACCTTCTGGGCCACCTCCATTAACTGTGTGATAGGCATGCCTGCAAATCCTTCAAATTTTTGCAGCTTCCTTGGGATTTCGGAGGCTGATTGCCCAACTGAACGCTGTATTCACTATTCTCTGGTTTTCGGCTGCCTCTGGGTCAAAAGGTGTATATACTCGGTACGCCTCACAGAGGTGCTAGTAGAAGTCATTGGGTGACTCCTCTGGCTTCTGGGTAATTAGGGCAACCTTGTTCATGTTGGTCCGCTTTTTGGCCCCTTCCCAAACTCCTTGGAGAAGAGCTTCTCGGTACCGCTCAAGTGCTGCTTGCCCTTCCACAGTGTTGAAATCCCACCCTGGGATGGTCTCAGGCGCCGCTTGAGATGCCCATTGTTCCACATCCAGGGTGCCCGCTGGCGCCCGCTCCTGCAGCCACTTCCGAGTTCCAATCATGATCCGACGCCATTCTTCAGTACTGAAGAGAGTCAGCAGGAGTTGCCAGCAATCTTCCCATGTGGGGTGGTGAGTCTGGAAGATAGACTCCAGGAGGTCGATGAGGGCCTGCGGTTTCTCCAAGTAGGAAGGAGTGTGGTGTTTCCAATTCAATAGAGCAGTGGTGGAGAAAGGCTGATAATACAGGGCAGGTTGCCCCATCTGGATGGTTCCGGCATCCCAAACCTGCGGCGGACCTAGCATTTTACGCAGAGACATCTGGAAGGCTGGGGCAGACTGCGACCAGCAGACAAGTGGTGGAGATACCAGAGGTGGAGAAACCAATGGTGGTAGGGTGTATGCAGTCCTAGTCACCACTCTCCATACTGAATGCATGAAACTTATCAGCATGCACCTTAGAACTGTTGGCTTGGATTCGGATCCTCCCATGTTTCAACTGATTTAGCCAGCACTCCTGTTCCCTACACTGCCTGACAACACTCCTTTTCTGAACCTCATCCCTGCCTAGACTCTGGTCCCTGCTCTGGCTCCTCCCCTTTCTATGCCGACGTTGCCACAGAACCCCAGATTAGGACCCACTCAACCCCCGTAGCCGAAGCTGTGGAGCTACCGACACAATGACTGCAAGCAGTCACTGTTCCCTCCACTCACATTCACTCAGAGGTTACATATTCCCTCCCCTTGGGGATCCCTGTCCTTAGGAGCTGATAGGGCTCCTCTTCTGTCCTGATGACAGGCCTCTGTCCCGCTGATGGGCCTACCCCCCTAGGAGCCAATTGGGCCGCTCTTCCATCCCACTGACGCGCCTACCCCTAGGAGCCGATCTGATGGGCCCACACCCTAGGAGCCGATTGGGCTCTTCTTCCGTCCCACTGATGGGCCTACCTCTAGGAGCCGATCAGGCTTCTCTTCTGTCCCACTTTTGGGCCTACATCCTAGGAGCCCAGTGGGCTCCTCTTCCATCCCACTGACGGGCCTATACCCTAGGAGCTGATGGGGCTCCTCTTCTGTCCTAGTGACAGACCTATCTTGGGCGGGTCCTAGGCCCCTACCTTGTCTGACGTCCTGGCCTTGGTCTTCTGCTCCAGCTTGCTCATCCTGGCACCCACCTGCTCAGCCTCCTGCTCCTGCCCATGCACCGTGGAGGCCAACACTTGCCGGAAGGCCTGTTACAGCGTGGCCTGCGTCAGTGCCCCTGCTTCTCCTCCCTCAGCAAGACCTTGGCCAGCTTAGCCAACATGGCACTGAAGGAGAGAGGTGCTGCTCAGTGGCATCCTCCATCAAGGGTGCTGTGCACCATTAAGGGTGCTGTCCCAGCGGCTTCAAGGGGCCAGCCCGGTCGGCTTTCCTAGCCAGGGAACCAAAATGTTGCGGCAATGTGTACAGCTAGTGTTACAGCTCTAGTGTTATAGCTCTTGACTGGGGAAAGAATGGAGCGGCACATGAAGAGTGGGAGAACAGTCTTTATTACTTCCCAGCAGGCTCAGCACACCTAGTGTTACAGCTCTCTTTGCATCTTCCAATCTTCTGACCCTTCCGCTCCTTCTGTTCCTCCTTTTATACCCTTGGTAGGGCTCAAAAAGCGTCCAATCAACTACAAGCTTTAACATCCAATCAACATCAAGCTTTAACATCCAATCACCAACAAGCTTTAACATCCAATCAAAAACAGTGGGATTCAAAAATTACCCAATCAGGATCACGCAAGCAGCGTGGCCAGTAACAGGCAGCGGCATGTGGGCCTGGGGGCATTCCGGCAGTCAGGGTCCCAGGCAGCTCTGGGGGGGTGGCGGCCCCAGCAGCGTGCCCTCCAACTGGCCACGTGCAGCACTGGCCCGCAGAGATGTGGAGCTACAGGGAGGCAGCAAGTGGCTGTGTCCTGGTACCCGACATTTTCCGAATCACTATAATAAACTTCTGTAATTATTTTCAAAAGTTTAATAAATGTTTGTTTTTGAAAACTTTGCCTTCATTCAGAAGGTAGTGAGACAGTGAGGAAATCATCATAAGCAGAAGGTTTGTTTTGGTAAAATCTTTGAGCGTGTGCTTTGATTAAATGTTAATTAAACTTTATCTTTTACATGGGGTTTCAGAAGTGAAGAGATTAGCCTGCGGGAGAAAAACTATTTAAAAAGCCTATCTGGGCCGGGCGCTGTGGCTCACGCCTGTAATCCTAGCTCTTGGGAGGCCGAGGCGGGCGGATTGCTCAAGGTCAGGAGTTCAAAACCAGCCTGAGCAAGAGCGAGACCCCGTCTCTACTATAAATAGAAAGAAATTAATTGGCCAACTGATATATATATATAAAATTAGCCGGGCATGGTGGCGCATGCCTGTAGTCCCAGCTACCCGGGAGGCTGAGGCAGAAGGATCACTCGAGCCCAGGAGTTTGAGGTTGCTGTGAGCTAGGACGCCACGGCACTCACTCTAGCCTGGGCAACAAAGTGAGACTCTGTCTCAAAAAAAAAAAAAAAAAAAGCCTATCTGATATGTGATATCAGCGGTGGTGGCTTTTAAAGTCCAATGTTGATTTGCGAAATGTTTCTTAACACTATTTCAATTCTAAATCTATTATAGGTCATTGTAGACAGAAATAATGCTCACAATTAAAAAATTTATCTTGAGAGCTACACATGCTGTGGATAAAAGAAGAACTTTTCCTACCATTAAGATAGATGCCAGAACAAAGGCATTTTCCCGGTACAGCTGTACTGGTACTCCACAATTAAGTTTTTCTTTTAGTTGTCGGCAATATTCCGTGTTGGCCGGTACAAAGAAGATGCCTTCCTTCAGAGGGCCTTTTTCATTCAGGAACAAAAGAGTATCCTATGGGAAAGCAAAGAACAAAAACCAAAATGGCACTTGACACATATAAACAAGGGGACATGTACTTGCCTTCTTTGGCTGCCAGAGGCTAGGATGTTGCTAGCGTAGAACAGCTGAAGGATTGGAGCTGGATGGATGGCTACAAAGATTAATCAATTTTTATGGAGAGCAGAAGAGTGGTTCCCAAGGTGTAGAGGTGGTGGTTGGGGTGGGGAGATTTTGGTGAAAGGATATAAAATTTCAGTTAGACAGGAGAATTAAGTTGAGGTGATCTATATACCAAGGAAACTACAGTTGACAACAATGCCCTGTATTCTTAAAAGTTGCTAATGGAGTATTTTAAATGGTTTCTAATTTTTTTTTTTTTCCTGTTTTTACATCCTCTGCTTGCAGTATAAAGAGGATGGGTTTTGGAGACATGCAATCCCTGGGATTTGAAACCTAGTTATGCTACATATTTACTTTGTAACCTTGAATAAAGTTCTGAGGCTTCTAAAAATTTGTCAAATGATGATGATGTGATATTAACTACTCCTGAAATTTCTTGTGAAGGCTAACCAACAATGGCTGGCTTAGTGTCTGGCACTTAGAGGTGCATGACATAGGATGAAATCCCATACATGTACCATAGTTCTTAAAGGATACTCAATAAATTCTGCTTAGAAGTGATTAATATATCAATTGTAGAGAATGTAAACTCAGTGGCTTTGATCTGACCCACTGTATATGCAAAAGAAGAATAAATACCAGAGACTGTATCTTTATGCTTAAACATATTAACTATAAATAAAATAATTCCTAAAACTTAAATATAAGAGTCAGTAGTTTCTGATACTAAAGTGATAAAAGAAAACTTTCAGAACAAAGTGGAATTCAAGACAGGATTTCTGAGGGATAATGAAAATTCTCTGTCTACAGAGAAAACCCTAATTTATCTGAGCAGGCTTATGTGGCTCTTCCGTGTAATCAGTAGACTAGATTATCTCTTCTTACTATGTCTTCCTTCTCATTCTGTAATACTATGTCATATTTTTACACTTTCAAGTAACCAGTGGTGTCTACAGTTTTTCCATTTGGGGACAGATCTATCTCCCAGAGCTCTCCCTTCCCACATCCCCTTTCCCATTAGTTTAGAGGACAAAATAAGCCTTACCATGATAGGTTTCGGCAGATAGTCATTTTTACAAATATTTTTCAGAGAAACTCCAAAAAGTTTGGACTCAAGTGGATGTTCTATTTGAGCTCCTTCTTCAGTACACTGCTCCAAGTCACAGTCGTTTTTGTTTAAAACATCTTGCACCTCAGGCTGCTTGAGGATGTCATCAGTGAACTTTAAAACAGAGGCCATGTTTGTGCTTCCCTGGCCAACTGTCTTTCCTGTATTGACACATGGGGCATCAACAACCTCATGTGTGTCCTTCTCAGAGGTATTTTCCAAAGAAAGTCCAAGGAGCTCTCCTGCCACAGGAGGAGATACTGGCAGTGACACAAGGGAGTTGTCCTGGTCAGTGCTAGAACCCCAACAACAGGCCAAATTGATGATACATCTTCTCTTTTGAGATGTCTTCTGATGTGAATCTAACAAAGGAGTTTGAAATATTAGCAAAATTAATTTAATTCATTTTCACCTTATTTCTACAATTTCTATTTTACAGTATTTTTCTTACAATGCCTCATAGAGAAAAAAATATTTATAGATGTCTTTTGTTATTGAGAATTTAAACTACATTTCATGATAATATTTTATAAAGGAAAGAGGCTCAATAAAGGAAAAATCAAATATTTGAGTTCTCCCATCTATTTTTGGGACATCATTGATCTGTTTACTTGAGTTTTGGTAGTAAAATTTTAAAGGTGAAAGAAAGGCTTCCTTTTTAACAGTCACAACTTAAAGCAAAAAAGTGTTGCATACCAACACACATATTTTCCCATTTAAAGATACAAATATGCATACAAAAAAGTTAGAATTTGATCATAATTAAATAGTGAGAAAAACAGAGAAGAGAGGATGGGAGGGCAAGATGAAGGGGCAGGGGAAGTAGGAGAAAGAGAAGGACAAGATGAACGGAAAGAGGATGAAGAGAAAGAGGCAGAAGAAGAGGAAGGAGGAGAGAATTTATCTCCATTAAAATGTTCCCTAGAAATAAACAATATTTTATTACCTGATGTCCCACTCTACTATTGGGAATAGAGATAGGAAGCTTATAGCCTACAATTTTTTTTTGCCTTCCTAATGCAAACACCTTCATGTTTCTTTTCAGTTCCTGACTTTAAAAAGCATGTTTAAGGTAGCATGGATGGACGCAAACATGAGTGAGACTTGCCCTTGCAAATGTAGTTTATAATAGAAATGAGACCTCTCATGGTGGGGATGAAAGCAAGCATAGTAAGGAATAGAATGCCATAAGGGAGGAAAAAAGTACTGAAGGCATTCAGAGGAAAGTAAATCACATCTATCCAGCAGTAGGGAGGGGCGTGATCTTGGAGGCAATGGCATTTGATTTGTATTTGGAATGAATAAGAGTTCAACAGATAGAGCATAGTGTCTACAATAAATCACTATTGAACTACAATTGAAAATGTGAAGGGATTTTAGTAGAAAAAGACAGCATGAACAGAATAGGCAGAAGTAAAAAACATCAGTAGTAAGTTATACTATTATGACACCGTAGTGTAAGAATGTTTTTGGTATCATCTGTGTCTAATTTTAACATGAGAGTTAGGAGATTTGAGAGTTAAGAGCACAAGTTTTGACACATAAAAGCTCTTTGAGGTTCCAATTCTAAAAGTGGATGACCCCTGCCTCTTCCCTGCAGCACATACACACAGGTAACAACTGTGCACTCTGCAGAAACAAACCAAAAGTAACCTACTAGAAGGCACTGAAGAGCAACCCAAACAAGGTAGAAGTGGAGGTATAAGTTTGACACATGTAGGAAGGGAATGGCAGAGCACTGGTTGAGTTTCTCATTCTTAGAGCATTTAGCCTGAAGGCAGGTGGCAGGGAGTGACTGAAATTCAGAGAGAAACTTGTACTCTTGCTGGCTTGAACAACTAGAGAACCAAGATAGAGGTACCCACAGCAGCTGAAAAGTGAGGGGGAATCAGAGAAGGGAGAAAACCTAATAGTGGGAACCGCAAATAGCGTGTACATTCTGCCCAAATCTCTGGCTGACCCCTGAAGCTTGCATTTGTGGGGCAGATTCCAAAGAGCCTGCAATTAAGGTTAATGCAACCAGGATTTGAGGAGCTATAATGACCAGGTAGTGCCCACTCGTGGTTGGACATGATTTTCTGCAGTGAGAGGGCATGGGAATTAGTCATTAAATTCTGGTTGTGTGGCATTGTTCCTTGAGATGCCCAACAAAGCTACCTAGAGATGATGTTTAGCTCCCAGAATTCCCTGATAATGAAACATTGCACAAGAGCAGCTTTTCAAGGAGGACACACAGTCAGTGGTGTCAAAGGCTACTTTCAAAGAAGGCTTCCATATTGTTTGAGTATAACATATCTTAGCATTTTATTTCCTCAGAATACCCTACTTAAAGCAAATATTAAAAAGGCCAAGTTGTGGGAGGATAAGCAAGTAAGCAACATTTTACCAAATGGCCTTAAACCATCACCTGTGCCTTACTTCCTGGGATATAGTAAGTACGTCATCACGTACATGCTCTTCCAGACACACTCAGGTGTGTAATGGTGTTTGGCTCTGGGGACAGTAGTCCGGTAGACTCCTGTTTAGGATACTTACTTGGGCAAGTTACTTACCCTCTTCCTTGTCTTTAAAATAAAAAAAAAAAAATATTTCTTTTTCAGAGGTTTACTGAGAGAATTATGTAGGAAAACGTGTGAAAACTACTAGTGAGCCCAGGGCATAGGTCACAGCAATCTTGATTAAAGATGCCTAGATACCAATCTCCTCCTCACAAACAGGGCCTCCTCTCTGCATCCACTCTCCATTGGTGTCACCCCCATTAAGAGGTCTGCAGACATGAAGGAACAGCAATAGTCTGCTTAACTCAAGCACTTTCTTCCTGCCCTAACATTCCCAACCTCTGCCATTGTAAAAAAACAGAAAACTAAACCCTGTCTTAAATCCAAGAAGGGGTTCCTACATGTCTAGCAAAGTCAATCTGTGCAAATGTGTACATTAATATGTATGTTAATTAATGTACATTAATGTGTACATGTAATTAATTACATTAATTAATCTACATTGATGTATACATTAATATGTAGGTTAAGTAGCTATACTCAGTCTTGTTTACTCACATTTGACCTAATTTTATTATTTCTACAACTATCAAAATTTATTTATTTTTTAAGGTTTCATTCATTTCTTCAAAGGGATGCTCTATCAATAAATTCTATAGTAGCTATGGTATGAGTGTTGACAGAGGATAAAGTAGAAATCGAGTCTTTTACTTTATCATAAATACTTTCAGTGGTAGCCATGTCTTTTGTTATATATAGCATTCAATCTGAGAGTTCACTTTTACTCTGGGACTGAGAAAAGCAGTCATTACTGTTTACTTTCATGCATAGCTCTTAATTTCTAATGTCAAAAGCTGATGAAAAACATGCTAGTACTATAAAAAATGAGTGATTTAAATGTAAAGCTAACTAAATTAATGTAAATCTGGATTTCCTGAATAACTCTGATATAATTCAGACTAGTGTTTCCTTCATGCTTAAGTAATGAAAGTGAATATTAAAGAGTACAATTTTTCAGACTTTGTACTTATATAGTAATAATCATAAAAACAAAAAGCTTTAATTAGAAATTCTATTCTGGCCACATATCTCCCCAAAGTAAGAATGCCTCTTCTGTAGTTAGAGTAGGAAACATGTAGAGGAGAAAACTGGAATGACAGGAAAAACAGGTACAAGAAAAAGATGGTTTTATATCTGAATTCTCTGTCCTATTCCATCAGTCTATGTCTCCACTTTTGTACCAACATGATGCTGTTTTGGTTAGTACAGCCTTGTAGCATATTTGAAGTCTGCTAATTTGATGCCTCCAAATTTGTTCTGATAATGTAAGACTGCTTTGGCTATTCCAGCTCTTTTCTTGTTCCAGACAAACCATAGAATGATTTTTTCTCAATCTGTGAAATATGATTTTTCACATGTAGATGGAAATTACATTGAATCTATACATCACTTTGGGCAGTATGGTTATTTTAACAATGTTGATTGTATCAATCCATGAGCATAATATATTTTTCCATTTGTGTCATCTGTGATTTCTTTCCTCAGTGTTTCACTGATTTCTTTGTAGACATCTTTCATCACCTCCTTATTCAGGTATATTCCTGAATTTTATTTTATTCAGGAGTATTTTTTGTAGCTATTGTGAATTTTATTTTTATTTTTTGTAGCTATTGTGAATGTTACTGAGTCTTTGATTTGAGTCTCAGCTTGAATCTTATTGGTGTATAAGAATGCTACTGATTTGTGTACATTTATTTTGTAACATGAAACTTTGCTGAATTTGTTTATTCCAGAAGACTCTTGGTGAAGTTTTTTGGCTTTTGTAGATAAAAGATTATATTGTCAGCAAAAAGCAATAGTTTGACTTCCTCTTTCCCAATTTGGATACCCTTTATTTCTTTCTCTTGCCTGATTGTCCCAGCTAGGACCATCCATATACAAACAATTGCTCTTTGACAAAGCAGACAACAATAGGTACTGGGGATAAGAATCCCTATTCTGTAAATGGTGCTGGGAAAATTGGATAGTCACATGCAGAACAATCAAACGTGATCCATATCTCTCACCACTCAAAAATTAATTCAAGATTGATAAAAGCCTTAAATGTAAGACTGGAAATCATATAAGAATTGTGGAAGAAAATATAGGAAAACCTCTTTTGGACATCAGCCTAGGCAAAGAATTTAAGACCCAAATGGCAATTGCAGCAACAACGCAAATACATAAATGTAACTTGGTTAAATTAAAAGGTTTCTGCACAGCTAAGGAAATAATCAACAAAGCAAATAGACAACCTATAGAATGGGAGAAAATATCAGCAAGCTATACATCAGATAAAGGGAAAATAACCAGAATCTACAAAAACCTCAAGCAAATCAGCAAGAAAAAACAACCCCATTAAGAAATGGGCAAAAGACATGAACAGAAGCCTTTCAAAACAAGATAGACAAATGTCCAATAAATATATGAAAGAGTTCTGAATATCACTAATCATCAGGGAAATGCAAATCTAAACCACAATGACATCACCTTAACCCTGTTGGAATGGCTTTTATTAAAAAGGACAAAAACAAGAGACGCTGGCATGGATGCAGAGAGAAAGGAACACTTATACACTGTTGGTGGCAAATTAAAACAGTATGATTCCTCAAAGAACTAAAAGTAGACCTGCCATTTGGTCCAGAAGTCCCACTACTGGGCATTTACTCAAAGGAGAAGTCATTTTACCAAAAACACACTTGCGCTTGAATATATATTGCAGCACAATTCAAAGATGTGGAATCAACCCAAGTGCCCATCCAGTCATGAGTGAATTAACAAAATGTGGTGTATGTATACCATGGGATACTACCCAGCCATTAGGAAAAATCAATTAATGCCTTGTGCAATAATTTGGATGGAACTGATGACCATTATCCTAAGTGAAGTATCTCAAAAATAGAAAAATAAACCTTATATGTACTTACTATCAAATTGGAACTAACCAATGAGCACACATGTGCACAGAGGGAAGTAAAACTCAGTGGAAATCAAGCAGGGTGGAGGGGGAGGAAGGATGGGTGAAAACCTACCCAGTGGGTACAATAAAACCTATCAGGGTGATGACCACACTCATATGCCTGATTCAATCATCACAAAATCTATCCCTGTGATCAAAAATATTGTTTACCTGTAATATTTTGAAATAATAAAGGAAAAAAATATCATCATCATAATAAAAAAGAAAACAATGCTTCTGATATTTTACTATCTACCATAAAAGTTCAGTTCAGGCTGGAACTCCAAACACTACTTCAAATCATGCTCAGAAAGATCCCACTTAAGTCTAGAACTCTTCCCCTTTCATTCTAGGGGTGACTATGTCATTCAATCTTTCATTTAACTTCTGATTTGTTCTACATACTGGACTGAGCTCTGGGATTAGTTCCCAGCCCTTAAGAAGTTCATAGTCTAAAGATACATGTAAATATATAAAGAAATAAACACAATTTTTTACATATTATACTATACATATGTGTAAAGTGCTCTGACAAACTGCCTGAAGGAACAAAGATTTCATAGAAGTGACATGTGAGTTGGGCCTTGAGGTCACATCTTTGAACATTTAAATCTTGTACTCCCAATTTACACTAGAGCTGTCTTCACTCTGGACTAATCACCCGCTAGCATTAGTTATGGTGATCTAAGTCTCAGGGGTGGCCTATTGTTATTCTGTTTTCACTGTAAGACTATTTAGTAGGATGTCTTCTCCACACTGAGGCAGAAATTTCAAAAACAGTTTGGGGATGCCTATGCTTACCTATGGTTATGATGGTTCGCAAGGATAATTTCCTTAAGCTAACTAGAGAAAGCATCTCTAAGAAACAGATATATAGAGTTTTGACTGTCTAATTGTGGTTTATCTTATTCAGGTGGTTTCAAAATAAAATATTAATTGTTCTCAGCCAATACTTTAATAGAGATTATCTATTGTTCTCAGCCAATACACTAATACAAATTGTCTCCCTCTTTTATGTTCCTGCTAACACTGGAAACAAGATATGATTTTGTACACAGGGAAACATTGCAAATATATACCTTCCTAGGAGTAATTTAAGAATTTCTGAATTCTGATGAGTTTATTTTGTTTCTGTTAAAATATTTTTGAAGATACAGGGTTTTGCTATGTTGCCCAGGCTGGTTTTGCACTCCTGGACCTAAGAGATCCTCCTGCTTCAGCCTCCCAAAGTGTTATGATTACAGGTGTGAGCCACTGTGCCCAGCCCTAGACTTAAAATATGTAGGCCACAAACAAAGTGTGATAGACTCTGACAAGTGGCACTTAGTAAACAGGATCAAATTATACATTCTTAGTATATGAAGAAAAAGAAGTATTAACTCATTTTTCCCTTTTAGAAGTCAGGTTAATATTGTTATGTATGCAACAAGGGTAGGGGGAAAAGAGTGAAGAGACTTGTTCTTATACTGATTTCCTTATAAGGGGTCTCTCTCTTAATTTTGATTTGTGTTAGGAATGCTTTGGTGCACAGCAGGTGGGAAAGGTGACAAAATTGTGGACTTTATACCATGGCATTTTTATATTCACATGGTCACACAATAGGCTACAAGAATATTGAGAACAATCTCCACAGTGGTCTGCTGCCTTCAAATTAAAAGATCAAGGGGAGTAACAGAAGTAGTAGGAATGTGGAGAGCAAGCCAAATAATAACTACATAACTGGTGTCTGAAGGCAGTTAGTGCTAACGTGTCCACATAATAGGGCAGTTAGATCTAGTGACAAGAGCAGAGATTTAAAGTTAGAAGGCCTATGTTGTACTGACATTTATAATATGCTTTGTGATGCCAGATACAGTCTGACACTGCTAATCTGTAAAATGAGATGATAATGCAAAACTTACATGAATGTTTTGAGGCTTGAAAGAAAGTATTATTTAAAGTGTTAAATTCTATGTAGAAATTACTTGATGATATTATGAAGATTGTCATCATTTAGGAGACAATTCCATTTTTAGAATTCCTAGACTCTTGTAGTTCTTTAGAGTCTCTAGATGCCTTTTGGCTTTTCTTCCTCTAATCAAAGCACTACAAAGATGCACCATGCAAAGGGAATGCACACAAGTCAAATGAGATGGTTCTGTTACTCGTGTGAACTCTGTTATAAATCTGGTAGAGCATTGATACTTTAGCTGCAATGCTTTTAATTAGCTGTGCATTCTAATCATTTAAAGAGGGCAGCAAACCATGCTCCCTGGGCCAAATCTGGCCTGCCACCACTTTGGATAACCAGTGAGTTAAGAATGATTTTCAGGCTGGGTGTGGTAGCTCACACCTGTAATCCTAGTACTCTGGGAGGCTGAGGCGGGAGGATTGCTCCAGGTAAGGAGTTCGAAACCAGCCTGAGCAAGAGCGAGACCCCATCTCTACTACAAATAGAAAGAAATTAATTGGCCAACTAATGTATATAGAAAAAATTAGCCGGGCATGGTGGCATATGTCTGTAGTCCCAGCTACTTGGGAGGCTGAGGCAGGAGGATTGCTTGAGCCTAGGAGTTTGAGGTTGCTGTGAGCTAGGCTGACGCCATAGCACTCACTCTAGCCTGGGCAACAAAGTGAGACTCTGTCTCAAAAAAAAAAAAAAGAATGATTTTCACATTTTTAAAAAGGTTGAAAAATCAAAATAGTATTTAGTGACATGTAAAAATTATATGAAATTCAAATTTTACTGCCCAGAATAGTTTCACTGGAGCACAGTCACAGGCAGTCCTTTAGGTACTGCTCGTGGCTGCTTTCTCTTCACACTGAATTATAGAAATAAGAAGCTGTGACAGAGACAGTATGTGGCACTCTCGTTGTTTACACTGCTGCTTAAGGCACTATAAATTGTAGTGACCCTGTAATATTTTGAAAGTGATTCAAGTGCCATGTGTATCATGATACTGCAGCATCTTATGTTTTTTCTCTAAAAAAGACACCGGCACTAGAATGTTTATACCAGCACAGTTCACAATTGCAAAGATGTGTAAGCAACATCAATACATGAGTGGATTAATAAAATGTGGTATATGCATACCATGGAGTACTACTCAGCCACAAAAAACAACGGTGATCTAGCTCCTCTTGTTATTATCCTGGATGGAGCTGCAGCCCTTTCTACTATGTGAAGTATCACAAGAATGGAAAAACAAGCACCACATGTACTCACCATCACATTGGTATTAATTGATCAACACTCATGTGTACATATGGTAGTAACATTCATCAGGTATAGGGCACGTGGGAGAGGGGAGAAGGCGATGGGTATATTCACACCTAACTGGTGTGATACGCACTGGTCTGGGGGATGGACATGCTTGAAGATCTGACTCAGGCAGGGCAAAGGCAATATATGTTACCTCAACCTCTGTACCCCAGTAATATGCTGAAATTAAAAAACATAAAGTAAAATAAAATAGAATAAAAGTGAAAAAAGAAAGATCTTAATTCCTATACAAATTTATAGAAGATATATTTTCTGAATTCAAACTACAGTTCCAGCAGTGTTTTCCCAACCTCAATGCAATAGGAAGGAGATTTACATATCTTAAGATCCATTGCACTATGCGATTGATGAGCTTTTACCCATCCATTAGTTGCTAGTGATTAATCTGCAAGGAAATGATATGCTAAAAGCCAAAGGCCCAGTTAGGTCAAATTGACAAAGGCAGCTGCAGAAATTCAGCATCAGTTTTCTACTATCCCACTCATACTTTTCAGTATCTATTTTCTTCTGTTTCCTATACAATCTGACTTTCAGACTGAAAGCTTAAATCTCAAATTTAGGTTAGGACAAATTATGATGCTACTATGTTGTACATCACTTTTAGCATTCCAGAGTCTTTTTTATGTTCACAGTAAATTCATATTCGATTAGTAGGCTAAGAAGAGACTTCCACAGAAATCACCTTAGAGGCACCTGCAGCATTGCCTGGTGCCTTTGACTCTGCAGTAGGCAGAAGGTTAAAGGGAACAGAATGGTGAGGAAAGAAGGGACAGAGTGTATTGCTATTAGCTTGCTGTTTATAAACCAGTCATGCCTATTGCTAATTTATAAAAAATCTTCTTCTAAAACCTCATCTTTCCTTTCAAAACACGTAGCAAAGTCTAAAAAAATATGCCTTATCTGGCTGGAAGTCTGAGTCTTTGCCTTTCTTCCTAAATTTATGTTCAGAAATGAACACTTTGCTGAAAGAAGATTCTATGAAGAAGGAAAAGCAACTCACCTCTCAATTGCTGGGCTGCAGCCAGGACTCTGGGCTTTAAGATGAATCGGCACTGCCTCTCTCCTGGCAGCTCTTCCATCAGGAAGGCCTCTTGGGAGTTGAAAATGGTGGTAGAGTCCTTTGAGCCTGCTTTTAGGAGTGCATTGTCTCGCAGATGCTTCATTTTAATCCCATAGGGATATTCATGTCCTACATAAAAAAATCTAAATGTAGACCTTAGACTGACTGGTGCTGTGACCATGTGTGCTACAAACAGGATACACTACAATTTACTCCTGGCACTTTTGGTATAAAGAACCCATTTGTTGACTGAATAATCATGTACATGCTTACAGTTTGAGACCCCTGCATAATAGAGGTGTGCTCCTACCAACATAGTTTTAAGAGGGGGTGGGGAGAAAAAACCCCACAAAAACCTTTAAAGACTATCTCGCTTGTAATGAATGCACAGATCAGTCTGTGAGTTGCATAATGTTGACTCCTCCTGTTTGCATCTAAGAATATTTAAAGGTATTCTAGTTTTTTCCATGACATTAACTAGATCTATAAATCTTAAGCAAATCTATATCCTCACTCAGCCTCAAATCTATGACTAAAACAATTATCCAACCTATCACACAAATATTATAAGGATCAATAAGTAAATATTAGTGGCTAACATTATTTAAATAATAGGAACATGTGTCAAGAATTGCTGTCATTTCCACTATCTACCACATGGTGTCTGTCTGAAAAGACATTTCATTAGTTTTTATGAGTCACATAATTAGAGTTACTGAAGACAAGCATTGGGGCTTATCTGATTTATGCTTCCCTCCTACTGCTACCCTCTAAGGGCAGTGTTCATAGACAATAATCAGAAGGAAGACAACAGGGCATCAGAAGCACAGAAACAGATGCAAAAAGAAATTTACAAACTAGAAAAACCAACCCCTGGACACCTGGCTGCAATGAGATTTTTGCTCTTTAATATTCTAAATAACTGCATCTTCTCAGAGTAATCCTCAAATACCATTATGCTATAGATATTTTTAAGTACAATGAATAATTTCTATTTCTGATTTATTACTGAGTGTAATTCAGTGAACTTTTACTCTTGTTTTCCACCTGGCATAGGCATACAATGTGAATATTCCATTAATATCAATTACTACAGCAACATCCAGGGATTAGGGCCAAAAAAGGCTTCTAATTTTAATAGCAATATAACAAAATCTATTTATCAACATAGCCAGCTGGTGATCTACAACTGAAGCTTTCAAGGCACATTAAAATGACAATGTATAATTAAGAACTGCTGCTAATTCATGGAACAATCATGACCCATTGTTTTTTAGTGAGAGGTAATTTGAAGCTTGGAGCTGTTTTAAGCCTAAAAATTACCATCCACCTAGGTTTAATTAAGTTAATATATTTTATTGAAATGGTTATGCTAAGTATTTAATTTTTAATTATGACTTAGTTGCTCATTGGCTTTTACAAAAGTGACATTAAAAAAAACCTGAAATGGTGTTGATTTTGTCCTCAGTTCTGTGCATATACTAAGTATATTTCTATATTCTAAGTCAGAGCATATACATTTTGTAGAAAAGTTTGGTTTTAGATTTCTCAGATCATTTGAAACACTCTAAATTTCACAGTAGGACCTCATAGATAAATGAAAGGATTATATGAGATAATGCATACAATATGCTCTGTACAATCTCTGGCAGGTAGTAATCATTTAAGATTGTTAACAGAAATCATCATCACCATCATCATTACCGTTGTCATCATCTCAAGTTTTGCTACAGATACTTGCCCTTATTGTAATTGTTCTATTTCTGTTAACCACACTGAATAAAATACTGATCAACAAATACATTTTTTTAGATAAATTATTTAAATAAGGTAAGATGTAACCTATTTACCAATAATTCCTCAAAACAAATGCTGGAAATTTGACTAGAGAAGTAGCAAATGGGTTAATCTCACTTCCTTTATGATGCCTAAATTTAGGCACATTTGGGCACAGAGTGGGTGTTGCATGCTCATTGGTGGATTAACATGCATGACTGGATTAGAGACTGTCTTCCATAGAGGCAACATGTAGTTAGGAAAGGGAGTAGGAAATTCAAGAACTGAATATGAAAACTAAAGGTATAAAGGGAATCTGAAAAATAGGAAAAATGAATACCAATGCATATTGCTTTCTTACAGAAAATTTTTTTTTAAGTTTGGCAAGATAGGTCTGTTGGTAAATTGACAAGGCAGAGAGGGAAATTTTCATTTCTCCTCTCTGCTATCCCATGAACTGCTTGAATTCAGAGATATTATTTGCCTAGCACATAGTAAATGCTTGATATATATTTATTAAATGAATACCATGAGATTATTTAATAGTAGTTAAGCTTAGGATGATATGACCAATTCTCTGAGACACTTAGAATTATAATCAAAACATAATCAAAGCTACTTCAATTTTTGCAAAACTTTACCAATTAGCGGGTACACTGCTTCTTCTTTCCCAGAATTGATGCATAACTGGTAATCTCCCTCACAGCCCTTGGAGATAAAAGGATTAAAGGTCACAATAAATCTTTCATAGTTGGTGTTTGAATAAGGACATATTTTTGGCATTTTTATGCTTTGCAAAAGGAAACTCCTAGAGAATATAAATGCTAACTAATCAGGTTCATCAGGGTAGTTATGGTTTTTGAAGATGGAAGTGCTGATTCCTGCAACCAATCTCCCTTTCCCCATTACTCAATGTGGGACTGAGGAATCCTGCCTTTTTCCTTGCAGTGATATCTACGGATCTATAAACTGCAATGGAATCAGCCCTTACTAGATAGGTAGCCCATGGAATGTGAAATCATAGGCTCTTTTACAAAGTAAGAACAAACTCCCTGTTTCTAAAAGGCTAATTTATTCTTTAGAGTCCAGACTTCTGTTTTATCTCCAGACTTCTCAGAGAATATTGGACTTAACTTCCAACATATCCCTGTGTAAAGACAACCTTCTTATGCAGGAAGCCACAAATACTGCTGTGTCTGTGACTAAAAAGGCAAATGTCAAAGGCTGATTATTAGCTCAGCTGCTTCTGAGCAGAAGAATGACCAAGAGGCTTTGAGGAGATAGGTAGCTGGCACAGTTTGCATTGGCTTTAGTTTGGGTAAGTCCAGTCCTGGGGACAGAAAGGACAAGAATTCTATCTAGAGAATAGGCCCAGTGAGGGACAACAATAAAACTGTTCACTAGCAGAATTATAACTTAGCGACACTCTACATCCCATTTGAAAGATTTAACACTAAATTATACAGATTTTGCTGAATCCCCTAGGAGAGTCAAACAAAAATCTTTTAAATGAAGCTAGAACAGATAAATTTATTGGCAATATTTCATAGCCTTGCCTTTAACTTCTAATTAAAAATCATGGCCCTGCCATGATTACAATGGAGGGTCCTGGCTATGAAGAATACCACACAAACCACTCCCCCTGACCCCCTCCCAAACAGTTTGTCACTTTATTGTTGCCCTATCCCCTAGCCAAAATTTTTATGGTAAATAGGAAGAGTAACCTAATAAAAATCTTTTGTTTTTATGTATTATCTGAAACTATCATAATCCCTTAGAACAGGTATAACCAAAAGCCTCAATTACTAATTAATACAATTTTTTGAGGGGGGCGGTTTGGGTAGCTTGATCATTTTATCCAAAGGAAAAGCATAGATAAGAAAATGAATCATGTCATTAATCTCCCTTTCTACCCCTAAAACTACTATCACTCTCTTCCAAAATATGCACATATAGGTTAGAAATCAATACAGACATGCCTGCTTTATTCAGTGTATATACACCTAATTACATTTGACATGTTACTAAATTCAAAAGAAATTGGATTTCTTATTTGAAATTTTAGTTGCTGTATGTTAAGGGCTCACTACAGCACTGTGTATAAGCAAATCTAAAGACAGTAATATTATGGCATGTCTTAAATATGTATCATGGCACATAATACTAATAGTGTACTTTAATATTTATAGAGAATCTCATTCAAGGAATAGTATTTTTAAAGTGCTTCCCTTAGTTTCCATCCTTCTGAAAGTCACTTCCTTTAATAAAAATACTCATTATATGTGTTTATATAACTGGTAAGGAAGTAATGACAAGAATCTTCCAGTTCTGTCTCCTCTACCTCATCCTCAAACATTCCAATCTCCTCCACTAGTAAAATTTCAACAAAACTCACCTCTATCACAGAAAACAGAAAAGGACAGAAGCTAAAAGCAAAACAGGGAAGACTGTGGTTTTCACACTAAAGCTCTTCAAATCCATTATCTAATTCAAAGCTTGTCTTTTTATTTACGAGTTCATTAGAGGTCCTAGCCATGCCATTCTCAGGACCTGTAGCCAGCCAATGTGACTTTATGTAAAAATTCTACTACCAAGAATATCCTTGAGAATTGATCATTCTCAGACTGATTGGGTCTTGGGATAATAACAGGATATTTAGGTGGGGAGGAGAAGTCAAATAGTGTCACATAGGAAGGAAAGAGGAGGTTGAAACTTTCTTATTAAGAATCTTATACAAAAACATGTTTTGTATCGGTATGTAGTATATACAATAAAAATACAATTATACTTTAAATTTATAGTCCAAGCTCATAATGGTTTTCAGTTAACATAGGTTTTAAAATAAGAGTAGAAGAACATCACCCCTATATTAAGCTAACATTAAAGCTTATTATCCTTAATTTCTAGATTTGGGGGAACAAAATATGACTGGTATCTCTAATAGTAAGCTGTCTTATGATGAAAGGGATAATATTTCCATGGATTTAAAGTATCATTGCTTGTTTTTAATTAAGATCATCTAGCAGAATAACTTATAGTTACCCCTAGCACTGACAATAACTTGTGGATTACTTCACTTGCTCTGTCTGTGTTCTTTACTTTGATTGTTTTATACTGTAGGAAAAAAAGAAATAAGAAATACAGTTATAAATAAAGATTTTTAAATCAGATGAAGAAATAATTATCATCAAATGATTATCCAAAGATACATCTTAATTTCTTACAGAAAGTATATCACAAGACTTAAGTAGAACACAAGTACTTATAATTTACATTTATTCCCTTATAAATTATGCCTTTTAATAAAAAATTCTTTTAAATTAAAGATGTGTGGGCCACAGTATATAAGAGATTAAGCAAGTAAGAAGTATATTAAATATATTTCAGAGAGAGAGAGAGAGAGTACAGGGATCTAGCTCCCAATCAAGCAAAAAAACAAAAGAAGAATCACTGAGACTGGTCAATTGCCTCATTTCAATAATTGTATCTGCACAATGTAATGTGTAATAAAAGAAGGGAGAAGTTGAATCTCTATTTTTCCCCCCAGTTTTGTTTTCACAGTACAGGGTTTTATTTCTTTGCATGGTATAAAGTCAGTTTAGGTAAAATCTGAATAATAATTGGTTATAATAAACATTTAAAGCTTAGAATGTTTAAAAACACCTATTTATTGAGTACTTTCTACATGTCAGACACTGTAGCTACTAAGATTTTCATTGTTGAAATCTTTAGATTTAAAACAAATGAGTCTAGAAGAAAGAACTGAAAATTTCAGAAAGCTCAATTCTATTACCAACTCTGCCATAAAATCTTCTATAATCTATCCATAATAGCTCTCTGTTAAACTATAGTGAGAACTGCTACTTAAAAAGACAATTTGCAAAAAGCAGAAAAGGAATTAGCAAGATTCTTAGATATCTATATAGGTTTCTGAATTCCAAGAGACATTATTTAAATATAAAACAATGTTATGTTATCAAAAAATATTTTTGCTATATATGTAAGTTTTATACATGATAATTATAAGAATTCAGTTATCAGGGCTATGTCCTTGATAAAGAGAGATTAAAATGTACAAATAAGTAGCAGAAATGAATGATAGTTTTTAAAAGATAAAAATAAAGTTAAGTGAAATCCACTAAAAATTTATCACTTATCCTTCTGTTAATAGTATTTCTTCCCTATGAGACAATTACTTGGCATGACAAATTGCCTCTAAAAGTGGTTTGTTAAATGAATTTTAATTTTTAAAACAGTATTCTAAATGCATTAACTTCAAATTGTACTCCTTACAGCCACAGGGATTATGCAAAATTGTCTCAGAGGCCAACAAAGGAGGGTTTGGAACACCCAGCCCAGTGTCTGTCTTCTACCAGTGTGTCAGAGGTATGTTACATACCAGGCTTTAACTTAAGACTTAATTTCAATAAGGGTTTCTGCATTTTTTTTTAAAGTTTAAAAACACTTGCATTTAATTTAAAGAAACACTCTCATGAAGTCTTTTGTAAAGTGAAGAATCTATTCTCCCAATTACCTAGTTTCTAACATGATGATTTTTTTAGTACTGGGCACATATGTTAAAATTACATTAAGTGTATTTTTCCATCATGCGTTCTGGTAGACAAAACAAATGAATTTGAGCAATTATGCTTTTTGGCTAATAAATAAAATAAATAGACAAAACTGAGCATATGGCTATTTTCTTGCATATTAGCAGAATTCACTGACAGGTTGTGTAGAACTGAAGGAGGAAGATCATACTTCTGATACACGTGCTCTTATTTGGGGGATTAACTCTGGAAGCAGGGATCCTGGAAAGAGACTCTAGCCATGAAATCTGCTTCAGAGAGCAAATGACAGAGAGTGTCACATCATCCTTGACTTACCCAGGGTAGTAATGACAAAAACAGAGCAGGCAACCTGACCACATCTTTTGTTTTTTCCAAAATGAGAGTGGGACACCAGTCCTTTCTCAAGCACATACTTTCCATACACTGAGATGAAGGTGTTAAAAAAATTCAGGAGGTTTTCCATGACAATCCTAAATGTAACCAACTGCCACAACAACAGAATCAAACCAGGCAGAAACAATAACATTTCATGTTGTTTTTTTCTACTTTGCTACAGAAGATCCCTCTTGTTTCATACCACCAAAATTTGAATATTTCCCTCAAGCATGATTATCTGGCATTCAGGTATTTGTCAGAATATTTCCATAACTTTTGCTTTTGGTCAAAACATAACAATTTTGCACTATATATTTTTCTACAAACAAAACTACTCTGTGTGAACTAGAGCTGCTGTGAAGTATGGCAGTCCATAGTATCACAAAAATATCCATAAGATTCCATTTTATTCATCATTGATAACATAATGGCTCTTGTGCTACAATATCATTCATCCATCCATCATACCTAATAAATGGGTTAAACTCTTAATGTTCATGTGACCAATGTAATAAAACTATGAGGCAGGAAAATGCTGATCCCTTAAAAATATCAACTTTCCCAGATCATCCACTGACTAGCTTGAGAAATTCAGTCCATAAAAACTCAAAGTATAAACTTTTCAAAACCACTTTTTCCTTAAGAAGTGACAACTTGGAAAAAATGCTTAATAATAATTGAAAATACCTCTTTGTGGAAAGAGCTTTACTACAAGTCTCTGCAGCTGCTAGTAACAAGATTCAGAGAAACATTCATGCCAGCGGGAGAAAAGAGACATCTAATAAGCAGTGTTCTTTCTAAGCATACATGTCGAATATTATAGTTAATATGAATTTCTCTTGCTTAATTTTCTCTAGGGTTTAATTTTCATATGTACAAAGACATGAATATACCTAGGAAAATGCACTTTCCCCCTATGGCATTTCTAAATGCCTACCTTGCACAACACATACACAGTCTGTCTGTCTGCCTGTCAGTCTCTCTTTTTATCCATGGTATTCTGCTTTAATGCAGGGACTTGGAATTTAGTTTTCTTCCTTACAAACACTTACATGTACACAATTCCCCATGTCCTCGGTGAATATTCTGATGGGAATACTCTTCAGGTGGTCCTTTTGTTTCTCGAGATCGATGTGTCTAATCAAATGCAAACACTGAGTCAGATGGAATTTGCTGATGGCTTATTTTTAAAATCTATCAGTTTTGCTAATATTTTCAATGTACTTATATGCTATTTTTAAAGACAGATGAGAAGATTCAGCAAAGCCAGATTACAGTATGGGTTGAAAGGAAATTAAAAAACACGGCAGGACACTAGGCATGGGCACAAAAAAGAATGGTACCTCCATGTCAAGTGAGGATTGAGGAGCACAAGCAGGTTAAGGCACCTCTGGATAATGTTTTATCCTTAACACTGCCCTGCCTTCTCTGGACATGTCCAGTACCTTGCTGATAAGAACAGGAGCATATAAAATACTTTACAAGGACAAACCAAAGCAGTGACCTTTTACTTCTCATCTAGCTCTCCAGTAGAGTGTAAATCATGGGTATCTCATTGCTTGGGGAGGGGGAGAGGAGTGGAAGGAGGGAAGGACTAGGGGTCTAGTAGATAGCCTAAGTCTATCATTTTAGTTTGTATGCTCAATGGTGGGGTCAATAATTGATTTCTGAGGTGCTCATTAGAAAACCCTGCATTTATGGAAGCTTAACACATACTTTGATGAAACTTAGCTCTAAACAGAAAGAGATGGAAGATACTATTGACCAATTTCTGCATAAAATGATCTAAGTAGACCTTGGAGCTCTCCTTCCTAGAACTAAGAAATACATGCAATGAAAGAACATTATTTATAGCAAGTAGCAGCTAGTGAACAATCCAAACAGCAGCTTATTTTCAGGACAAATGAACAATTTCTACTAAGGAGAAGGGGAATAACTTGGGCATGCCTCTGCAGAAAAAGTTTTAATTCATTTATTGCAGGTTAAATAAAATAAAATACATATACTGTCATGGAGTACTATTCAGCTATAAGAAACCATGGTGATATAGCACCTCTTGTATTTTCCTTGATAGACCCATTCTACTAAGTGAAGTATCCAAAGAATGGAAAAATAAGCACCAGATGTACTCACCAGCAAATTGGTTTCACTGATCAATACTTAAGTGCACATATAGGAATAACATTTATCGGGTGTTAGGCAGGTGGGGGGGGTGAGGAGGGGATGGGTATACACATACATAATGAGTGTGATGTGCACCATCTGGGGGATGGACATGCTTGAAGCTCTGCCTCCAGGAGGGGGGGCAAGGCAACACACATAACCTAAACATTTGTACCCCCATAATATGCTGAAATAATAAAGAAGAAGAAAAAGAAAAAAAATATATATATATATACTGAAAAAAATACCTCTGAAGGAGAGACAGCCATGTATCCTTTTCTTCCGAAGAACTGCATTCAAAGAAAATGGAAGACAGAAATCACATACACTACGTATGCTAAAATATTTAAGATTGTCAATCCAGATGAAAATATGAACAGCCTGTTGTTATTGTCGTAGTTGCACATGTAAGATGCAACCTCAGCATAACTTTGTTCTGGAGAATCCCATGGTGAAAATACCCTTTTGGAAAAATTACACAGCCAACTATAGTTTTATTAAATTCTCTTTGATGGACCCAAGACAGACCTTCTTTTCTACTCAACTGTTTTTCTACAAGTGGTATTATACCAGTAAGTGGTAGCTCTTACTGTGGAAAGAGTACTTGATTTGGAATTCAATACCTGGAGTTTCCACATCTGTAAAACTGGGTTAATTATCTAACTCGGAGTGTTTTTATAGCATAAAAGGCCTTACTGTTAAGAAGTAAGCTTAATATTGAGATTAAAGAGATTAAGGAGAAATTTGGCATATGGAAAAATACCTTGGCCCAGAAACCAGACTCTTGTCAGGAAAAGAAACATTTTTTTTTTAAATATATAGAGCACAATTATAATTTAGTAAATGAGTTCATCGAAATCTTACTCTCAATGACGATAATCTGATTAAGATCAATCCATTTACAACTAAATTGCTATAGATTAATATTTTTTGCTGATGTCATGGCCTCATTTAATTATTAAAATTAGAAATAAAATTAACTTTATTCCTGTATAGTCATGGCACTTACAAGCTTTTAAAACCATATTTCTAATCTCTTTAAAGAAATTGGAAAACTTAGTTATTGTCTTTTTCTAACAAAATACACTTCATAAATATTTGCAATTTGTTTCTATCTTTGGTGCTCAGCAATTTTCTCCATACGCAATCTCTCAGGATTGGCCATCAAAAAGCGTATTTACATCTTTTTTTAACCACTAACCATGCAACTTCCTTCTTTCATTTCTTACTATCTTTTCTAAAAAAGATTTTCTAGGTTCAAATTTTGTAGGTTTATGTTAAATCTTGCATTTATTCAGCAAAAACCTGTGTGGAAAATAGATGAGACATTTTCTTCAGACCCATTAACTTTTTCAAAGCAGTTAAAGAAAACTACCCCTTTAGGACACTTAGTTATTGACAAAAGCTGTACTGTACCACAAAGCTGTACTGTACCTCTTAAAGAATTTTTGTAAATTGAACACACATGCCTAACCACCACCCAGATTATAAAACAGGTAATCACCTTAGAAGGTCCCCTGATATTCCTTTCAGCCAGTAGTTCCCACTATCCTAACTTCCAAGGGCACAGAATTGTTTTGCTTGTTTGGGTACCTTATGTAAATGTAATCATACAGTATATACTATTTTGAGTCTGGCTTCTTTCATTTAACATGATGTTTATGAAATTTATAAATATCACCACATGTAATTCTAGGTCATTCATTCTTATTGCTGTATGGTGTTGTTTAAATATATAGCATATTTTTATTACTTTAAATAATAAACAAACTATGGAATGTGTCAGGTTAATTTATAGAGATTGATCTGTGTAATCTCCTTATATTTGCCCTTTCCCCCTGTTCTATATTAGAATCCAGGGCTCCATTTCTTTAGTAGTTTTATTAATCTCAGGCATGTTTACAGGACTAAAAACAGAAGTGCTCCAAAGTCAATGGTTACCTCAGAGTTTTATAAACACCTAAGCCCACTAAAAAACATACTACTAATACTCGGGAGAGGAGAAAGCAGTGTATATTAAGGAAAGAAAAAGGGCATGGCACATTGGAAGATTCAAATTATGGAGGGCATAGAAATTTGTCATCCTTGAGAGTGAGCTGGAAACCATGTCACTCAGTTAAGGTGTCCTAAGGAAACAAAGAATCCAGAGGAAATGGGTGTAAGGAGCAACTAGAGGGCCTGGGTACCAGGCACCAAGGTTTTTATATCAGCAAGGAAGGAAGAACATGTTCATTCTGCATGTGGCAAGGAAGCAGAACATCTCTGGAGGTACAAAAACAACTCTGAGCATAGAAAAAGATGATGTCAGCAGTGAGGCATCGCAGAAGTCTCTTGTATTCTGATTCTCCCTTAAGAAAACAGAGTTCGAGTAAAGAACATCTGATTTCCTACCACCTGGGAAAATGGAGGATTAAGAGGAGTATGAATTTGATCTCTAAATAAACAGGCACACCTGAGTTTGTAATTTAAGACTCACAGTAGGTACGTAACTTAAAATAGTATTCTTCTGATTACTCTTGTAGATAGACCATCATCAGTATGAAGTACTTTCTGTGTGTTTTGAAAAATGTTCTCATTGTATCATACAGTTATCTGTAAAATTAAGGTGTAGCACCTATTTTTCTGGTGCATATAAATCCTAAGGTTTATGGGCTGGGGCATGATGGCTCACATCTGTAATCCTAACACTCTGGGAGTTCGAGGCGGGAGAAACACTTGAGCTCAGGAGTTTGAGGTTGCTGTGAGCTATGCTGACACCATGGTACTCTAGCCTGGGCAACAGAGTGAGACTCTGTCTCAACAACAACAAAATGCTAGATTTGTAAATCAGAATACATGTAGTGACAGAGAAATTAAATCCCTTTTGGCCTTTTTTGAGACATGACTATCTGTCCTGTTTCACGAAGTAAGACATGGAGAGTTCATATCTATTGCTTGCTCTTTTCCCAATTGGGCTCAATTGGCAGTTCTTCAATATGGTAGCTGTCAGCCTTAGATTTCAAACCTATTAGCTTTTTACTTTTTTTTTTTTAATAGTTATTATAGTAACTGGGTAGGAGAGACTGCTTCTTAAGCTTGTAGCCTGATGGCAGTTTAAACTGATCATGACCTAGAGTTCCCTAATATTTACCGAGACTTAACAAACCATTTCCAATGGTCTTTAGATCTTTAGATCTTTCTAAAGATCTGAGCTTCCTTCTGATATCATTGACTTTGTCCTGAGCAACTTCTATTAACATTTTCATAGTAGAATAGGTGTGTTGGCAATAAATTCGTATAGTTTTTTTTTAAAAAATCTACTTCATCTTAATTTTTTAAGAATGTTTTTTCTGGTTATTGTATTCTAGGTTGAAAGTTGTTACTTTCAACACTTTAAAGATGCTCCACTGTCTCCTGACCTTCAAATTTTGCAATGAAAATCTGCAATAATTCAAATCATCATTCTCTTATTTATAATGCATTGTTCTTCTCTGTCTGCTTTTAAGAGTTCTCTCTTATCTTTGATGTACAGTAATTGTCTATAACATGACCAGGTATAATTTTTTCCATCTCATTCTGTCTGGGGTTCTCTGAGCTTATTCCAATCTGCAGGAAAGACCAATATCTTTTATTTAAGATATTGTAGTCTTAATTCTAGAATTTCTGTCTGGCCAAGTAAAATATTTTCTACTTCTTTGCTGATATTTCCTATCTTTCTATTAATTTGAATTGTATTTTCATTTTATCTACCATGCATCCTTATGAAAACTGCTTTAAAAATCTTTTCTAGTAATTTAACATATGGGTACTCTCAGGATAGGTCACTACTGATTTATCTTTTTTCTCTTTCCTTATTCTTTATATGTCAGGAAATTTTAGATTATACTCTGGACATTATAAATGTTTGGTTTTGGAGACTGTATTGCTATATTTGCAAAAGAGTATTCATGTTTTTGCTTCAACAAGCAACTAACTTGATTAGCTCAAGCTATAAAATCGAATCACCTGTGCTGGGCAGCAGTTCAGTACAATTCTTTTGTCTTAGCTTTAAGCTGCAAGTCTATCTTAGGCATATAGGGATATAGCAGAGACTTGGGCAGCATCTACCCAAAGAATTTATAGCTTCCCTTCTCTGAGGTGTCCTTTTATTAAATTTGCCCCCTCATGTTGTAATAGCTGTGGTTGACCTGGACTACGTACTCTGGTTCTTCATTCCGGAAAGATTAAGAATTTCTGTCAGTTTTAGCTGCCCTACACCATGATGTGCCTGCCTCTTGCCCTCACACAGAAGCCCTAATACCAAGAAACTCACCCACTGCTGGTGCTTTCCTCCTAGTTTTAACTCCTCTTCAAAATCTGCCAACTTTTGTTCATTCTCCATAACCCTCAGGTAGTTTTTGGAGTTTACAGTTGTTATTTGTAGGGAGGTTAGTCTGTTAAGACCCTACTCTGCCATACCAGAGGAGAGGCAGAATGCAACACTTTACTTTTTTTAAAAAAATAAACCTAATTTTGAAATAATTTTAGATTTCCAGAAAACTTACAAAGATAATACAGACAGTCCCTGTATACTTGTCCCCCAATTTAATTTCCTCTAATGTTATCCTCTTACATTTTCATGGTCCATCTGTTAAAACTAAGAAATCAATACCAGTACATTACTATTAACTAAGCTCTTGACTTTATTCAGATATCACTAGTTTTTCCATTAATGTCCTTTTTCCGTTCAAGGAGCCAATCCAGGATACTGCATTATATTTAAATATGTCTCTTTAGTAATTGATCTCTGACAGTTTGTCAGTCTTTCTCTGTTTTTGTTTCTTGACTTTGACAGTATTGAGGAGTACTAGTTCGGTATATTGTACAATGTCTCTCAATTTGTGTGAATTGGAAGTTTTTCCTCATGATTAGACAAGAGAAATGGGTGTTTCAGGAAAAAGACAACAGAGTGGAATTGCTCTTATCATCACATTATATAAAGGAGTACGTGATATCCATGTGACATCCTGGTGACATTAACTTTTTTCTCTTGGTTAAAGAACCATAGTTTGAGCAAATATTGTTCACATTTCCCCCTCTTCTTATAAAGAAGCTTCATGGAAATTCTTTCATTAAAAACATCACATAGTGACACCCCTCACTTGAAATCGCTTCCCTTCACCTGTAACACTAAGGAGATTAAGCAATAAGAAATGATAATAGGCTGGGTGCGGTGGCTCACGCCTGTAATCCTAGCACTCTGGGAGGCCGAGGCAGGCGGATCGCTCGAGGTCAGAAGTTTGAAACCAGCCAGAGCGAGACCCTGTCTCTAGCAAAAATAGAAAGAAATGAATTGACCAACTAAAAAATATATAGAGAAAATATATAGCCGGGCATGGTGGTGCATGCCTATAGTCCCAGCTTCTCAGGAGGCTGAGGCAGGAGGATGGCTTGAGCCCAGGAGATTGAGGTTGCTATGAGCTAGGCTGACGCCACGGCACTCACTCTAGCCTGGGCAACAAAGTGAGACTCTGTCTCAAAAAAAAAAAAAAAAGAAATGATAATATCTATAGACATCTGTCAAAGAAAAGAAGATACACAGAGAAAGATACAAACCCATGTTCCTTCCAAATAAGTCTTAAAATCTGGGAGGCCAATAATGCATAGCAGAGTTAATGACATGCCTGTCTTTTAATAGAGATTAACAGCTTGGAAAATTTTGGTTAACCGGCTTTAAGATGATGCCTGAGGAGTTTGTGGGAAAGATGCAGAATGAACAGCATCATGTGCATATAATGGACACTCAATCTTCAAGAATAAAACAAATACTGGAGCTGGAGCACAGTTGTTCAGAAGCACAGGTGTAAGCTTTGGTATACTTTCACTGAACTGTAAAGTGCCAATTAAGCATGTTCAGCATAAGAGGACAAAAATTCTTTATTCATACATTCTCCAACCCCATCCTCACCTACAAGTGACTCTTGATAAACCACTTTTTACTCCTTAAAATATTTTTTGCTCTTGAATGTCACATCTTTATAGATACTAATCCAAAACCTGATACACAATTCAGAGAACCCAGTATTTCATGACATTAATTTTGTTTGTATGATGATAAACTACTCCTTTAGAAAATTTTGTGGTATAAACCACTTATCCAAACTTATTTGGACTATTTTATAAAATTTGCTTCAGTAAAGGCCATTTCAGTGGTTTGAAAAGACGGATAAGATTCGAAAGCTCGATATGTAAAACATATAAGTACCTAGACATTAGGAAAAGGGATGTTGGAGAGGGAATCCTAAAGATCTGACCACCAGTGTATTCTCCTTCCATATTCCTGGAAGTTCTCATCCCCCCAGTTGTTTCTGTAGAGCCCTTTTAAAACTCACTTGTCAAGCCAAGGCAAATGACTTAAAGAGTTCCCAACAGTTACTATTAATTTTCATAGGTTTTAACCAAAAGCTCTTTGGGACAAACATAAGGCACACAAGCATATTGGTTGGGTATTATGTGTCAAAAGATGAGTCATTGACTTCAGAAACAATCAGAATAAAATATTTTCCTTCTAATGATTTGGGGAAATTTGCTTAAATTTTTTTAAGCAAAATTTGCTTAAATTTTTTCCCTCATCCCAGAAATCACCATAGTAGCTAAACAAGGTAAATACAGGACAAGCTGTGGTTCTTACCTGAAAGTGGCCACAGAGTTTTGAGTGGGCCACCCCAAGACAAAGGATTTCATAGCACTGCTCTTGCCGTCTCCCACTTCATTGACACAGCTTGCTGTCCACATGTCAGATAATTGAATCATGTTTTTCAACTTCAAATTATTCTTATGCCTAGAAAGATAAAAACCAAAAAGGACCTCTTGTTATTTTGTTTCTTAAATTGTATGGGACATTCTGTACTTGTGTTAATGTCTATTCATTGTTTTTATCTTCAGTGCCTGAGGCAGTAACTTGTAACATAGTAGGCTACCTTGGACCAAGAAGGCCTGTAAAACACTTGGTGAAGCATTTATTACTCATGTCTGAATGTATGGCAGCAAATTACCATAAACTGCCATTTTATTTTTCTATACATTGAGCATTGCATTTGGATCAAAAACACACTTTTCAATTTATTCCTGTTACAAAAAATTAATTCATTTATTATTTATAACTTGCTTATTTACAAAAAGACTGGAGTGGCTGAACACAAAAGGTATACATAATTTATTAAGATGTTTATAACATTCGCATTTTAAGAGAGATGCACTGAAAAAACCTGGGATTAATTAGAGGAATTTATAATACATTTTCAACTGAGTGGTTATAAGCTTTTCTAGACGTTAGAAGCATAGATTATTTTAAATTTCCTTTCTTAAGATTCTGCTCAACCATTCTCCCTTATATTCTGGCTAAAACGGAAAGCCTAAAAAAAGAACCTTAGAGAGAGAGTAGGGTTGACACAATTAATGTTTATCCCTGGGGACTCAGAAGGTGATCTACTTTAGGAATTCCTTTTTGACAAGTTCTACCTAATCCCTGTTAGACCCTAGATATGGAAACCATCATATCTCTTGAGCTAAGTGACAGATTTATTGCTCAGATGGAGCTGAGATTTAAACAGAAGAAACTAAGTAGGATAAAGAGAACACCCAGGGAAACTTGGGTCCTTCCTGCCATTCAGAACCATTTGTGGAAAAGCTAAAATAAAATCAAAGATACCTCATGTATGGAAGCATCCCTAAAACTCTCTGATTCATGGAATAGTAAGGCTAAAACTCTTAAGTGGGATTTATAAGATGAAAAGACATTACAGGAAATATGCATGAAAGACAACCTAGATTCAAAGACTTGTCTGTGCTTCCCACAGGATGCACTGAATTTAAGTGTAAGAGAAAAGTATGTTGTAGCAAAATGGCTTCTTTCTATATTTTATTTCAATATTGTTTACCGTATTGCTAAAAATCATTAGATTTTTTATGAAACAGATTCAATTACAGACTGGTTTTTATTTTGTGATGCCAGTTATTCAGGTAATATAAAACTTAGACTACAAATCTTTTGGAAGGAAAGGTACTCTTTCATGTTTGCTTTGACATTTTGTGTTTTCTAATGCAGATCTCTATCCATATTGGATACTTCAGATATCATGTGCAAACATCCACACATACTGACCTGGGGAAAAAGTCATTCCAATGATCCTTTTCCTAGATCAATAAGGTGTCACCCCTAATGAATACAAAAGAAGATCCCAGGGCCATATCTGCCTTTAATACATTCCTAATTTAGTATGGAAAAGAATGACAATAAATTCAAAACAATTTTTAGCAACATTGTTAACATCCAGCACAAAATGGAGCAAATATAATACTTTAGCCAATAAAAGGGTGCATTTAACACCCTCTCTATTATTGCTCTTACTAAAATTTACTTCTTTTGACTAAGTAAATATGTGACAGCTTGTCAATTATTTATCCCACTTGAGTTTACTTCTATAGATCCCATCCAAGGACTGAAAGCAGTTTCCAAATGAAGCCTAAAGATGAGCTGACATAATATGGAACTGAGGTCTCCCGTTTTCCCCACGGCTAATTATTGAGACTAAGCACTGGTCTCAGATTATTTCAACAAATTAATTGATCCAGGGTACCACTTAATTTTTTATCCAAGGGTAAGTATCCACACCGTTTGATATTGCCAGAGGCTATTAATTTTTGGTCGCTGCTGTTTATTTTGGAAAAAAAATTAAGTTCTTTCATATTAAGAAGGATCTGTGAATATATCTAAATGTTTGCTATGAAAATGATCATGTAATACATTTCCTAAAAAATTTTCTAAATTTTTTTTAAGGTGGCAGGATTTACTCATCATCATCATCATCATCGTCATCTCTTCAAATATCTGTGTTCTTTCTATCTTAATTAAGGCCCTTGGGTTTATGCCAGAAACATAAAAAATAACATAGATCACCTGAACTTTTAAATATCCCCAATGGATATAGAAAGTATCTAAAGTAATCTCCCATGAACTGGATGTTGTAAATAACAGCATTTACATCAACTGATATAATTTTTGTCACTTCATAAAAACATTACAGTGGACACAGAGTTATCTGGGATAAAATGGTATAACCCTATGTGAAGGAAAATTAAAATAAAAAGCTATAAAAGTAGATAATAGGCACAAATTTTGTCAACATACCTAAAAACAACAATTTTCTAGTGGTAATACAACTGTCTTTTTATAAAATGCTTTTAGAAAAATCTAGGTTACATAAAGATCACTTAGATGTGACTAGTATACAGAACAATAAATAAGGTAAGAAAAAAACCCCAAAAGTTCTCTAAATAACTGCTAAGGAAAAAAAATCCAAAAATTAAGGAAAATACCTTTTTCCCTAAGTGTTGAATGCATGTTACAAGTAAGTGGCCTTTAAGGTCCTAAAGTTCAGGAAATTGGTTGTTGTCTGCGTATCTACCTCCAGGCTAAGCCTTGCACCTAAGGAGTACAATGTGATAAGGAAGACAGAAAGAGCCAGCCTTTGGAATTAAGGTCTATGTTAAAGCCCGGAGCTCTACCATTTCCTAGTCTATGGCAAACCTCTTCGAGCCTCAGTGTTCAACATCTAAAATAACTCTCATCTTGGGGGACTGCTAGGAAAATTAAATGAGACCTTTCTGATTTCTCCTATTATAATACCTAGCATACATAATATAACCCATAAAATAATTTTTAAATGAACAAATATTTTTTAAGAAATAAAGGATTTGTTCTTCTGGTAACATCTTCCCTACTTAGATCTTCCTATGGACTTGTTCAAGTGCAAAGGCTTAGACCAAAAAAAAAAAAAAAAAAAAAAAAAAAAACCCACCAAAAGCAACAAAGGAACAAAAAACTTTTCTTTCATTTTATTACTCAAAACGTCATATTCACATCTCAAACTACATTTGTAGGTATCACTTCTATTGAAAATATTCTGAAACTGTTTCATTATCTTTATGTTGCCTTCAACTTGAAAAGTTCACTAAGCATTCTATACCATTTCTTACTAAATGAGTATTTAGTTGGAACCTTTTACTCATCACAAAGACTCATTTAACGGTGAAAAAAATTATATGGTTGAAGACTCTCCTGTGAAATCCATTAAAAAGATATCAGTAATAGAGGCAGCAGACCACATATTGGTTAAAAGAATGGATTTTGGAATAAGGTAGATCTAGGTTCAAGGTGGGTTCAACTAATTACTCTGTGACCTTGAGGAAGTCACTTAATTTCTCTTACTATCAATTTCTTTTCTTTTTTTTTCTTAGACTGGACAAGTGCAGTAGTGAGAAGAATATGAATTTCTTTTCTAAAATGAGGAAAATAAGTACCCATTTCATAAAATAGTTATAAGGGTTAAAGTCTTTAGAAGAATACCTAAAATACAATAACATCCCAATAAACAGTTTCTCTTGTTATTAATAGCACTTAGATTAAATATAATTGCAAAATTATTTACCCTGGTCCATGCATTATTTATGCCACTGAGTAAGTTAGGTGTGTGAGTGTGGGTAGTAGAAAAAAGTGTTTACTCTTCTCTAGTGACTAAAAATCTCCTTCATGACATTGGATTTGTTAAAATAGTTTTATCTTTCCTGATGTTTCATACATAAGGACAATGGGAAACAGAGCCAGCGGCAGTCACCATGTTCTAGGCTGAGTATTAAGTGCACTGGTATTTAGTGTTGAGCAGCAAGTAAATCCTCTTGGGTACCTCTAAAGTACGTTCCAGACATGTCTGTATCTTCCTCTTACCTGTCATTTCCTTAGATAGAGCCCTTGCTATCTCCATCAGAACCACTAACAACTTACTGTCTAGTCTCCTTGCTTCTTCTCTTGTCTGCCTTCTAGTGCGTTATCTAACTAGCATGAACCAGAATCATATATTTTTTTTAAAAAAGAATCACACTCTACCACTCCCCCAATTAAAACCCTTCAGAATAAAATCCAAAGTCTTTATGATAGCCTTTGTGGTACTAAGCCTCCAAGATGGTCCCCATGATCCTTAATTCCTAATATTCATACAGTGTGTAGTTCCCTTCCATGCTGTGCCAAGGTTGGTCTGTGTGGCCAATCACATACGTCAGAAATGATGGTACACTACTTCCAAAATCGGGTTATAAAATACTGTGGTTTCTAATTGGGGTGCTATTACAATGGCCTATTCTCTCTTTCACTCTCTGATCTTTCACTCTGAAGGAAGCAACTGCCATTATGAGCAGCCCTGTGGAGAGATCCACATGGAGAGGAAGCTTTTGGAAAACAGCCATGAGGAACTACAGCTGCCAGCACCCACATGAGTGAGCTTGGAAGTGGTTTCTTGGGTTCCAGTTGAGCCTTGAGATAACTGGGACCCTGCCCAGCCAGCCAGAGAGCCCTCAAGAAAGACCATGAGCCAGAACCACCCAGCAAAACACTCCCAGATTCCTCACTCAGAGAAAATGTAGACATTTACAGTTTTAAGCTGTTATATTTTGGGGTAATTTGTTACATAGCAATAAAGAATTAATACAGCCTACAAGGTCCTGACGACCTAACCTTTGTCTACTTCACCAATCATAATTCCTATCACTCACCTTTGCTCATTAGGCCCCAGTTCCACAGGCCTTCTTTGAACTCCTCTAAGGGCCAAGCTTTCCCCACCACCTATGTACCTGTTCTCTCAACCTAGAACGCTCATACTCCCATTATCTATCTAAATGGCTGGTTGCTTTTTAACCTGCAATGATTTTTCCCCCTGACTACACACACCTAACATATACCCCATCCTTTACTTCACCCACCACCCTATTTTCTTCATAGCACTAATCACAATCTGTCCTTTTCCCCCCTACACACGAAAGTAAGCTCCCATATTAGAATGTAAGGTACTAAAGAGCTGGGACTATACCCATCACATCCTTCATTACATTTCCACATTTATTCAGGGCATGGAACAAGACCTAAATGAACATTTATTGTATGAATAAAAAATGGAAACTTTATTTTGCAAAAAAAGAAACAAACATAAAACTCACTTCAGATACTAGGTATAGTAAGATAGGCCAGATGTTCTTAGAATAACCATTGTGTAGAAAGGGTATCTCTGTTAGTGGAAATTCAATTTTATAATGATAACCAGGAGAGACTGTGCAGTCCACTTACTTGCTTTTGGCTATAATAAGCAGATCATTGAAGAGAAATAGATGGCGTTCCTGCCTCTGCAGGCCTGTTCTGAGCTCCACCAGGCCGTCAATCAGCAGAGTCCTATCAGAACAGGCAAATGCTGACAGAAACGCACAGATGTTCATGCCAGCAGCAGGCCTTTCCCTGTGACAGATCAAATTCCACAGATCTTCAGTCAAATGATCAAATATAGGACCAAGTTTTTATAAAAGTTTAGCTTAAAGTTGGTCAAGAAATATAAAACTCTGTAACTTTTTAATGCAGTGGCAGTGTCCTCACTGGTCCCTTAGTGTATTCTCCACACAGTAGTTCTTAACACCTTTTTATGAAAATTTTGAAACATAAAGCAAAGTTGAAGTAGTTTTATGATAAACACATGCATGTAGATTTTTACCATTAATGTTTTACTGTGCCGTCTTTATTGTATATGTATCCATCTATCTATCCTTCTATATTCATTCATTCATTCAATCATTTGTTTTGAAACAGGGTCTTGCTTTGTCACTCAGAGTGAAGCACAGGGGTGTGATCATAGCTCACGGTATCCTCCAACTCCGAGAATCAAGCGATCCTCCTGCCTCAGCTGCCCGAATAGCTGGAACTACAAGCATATGCCAGCACACTGAGCTACTTTTAAATTTTTTTTTGTAGAGATGGGTTCTTGCTATGCTAACCAGACTGGTCTTGAACTCCTGGCCTCAAGATATCTTCCTGTCTCGGCCTCCCTAAGGCCTGGGGTTACAGGCATGGCCAACACACATGGTCTATTTACCAATCTATTTTATTGCTGGCATTTCAGTGTACACTGCATACAGCAGTACATATCTCCCCCACAAATGCTTCAGCATGCATGTCATTAACTAGAGTTCAATATTTATATTTTCCTTTTGATATAAAATTTACATAGAAAATGCACAAATACAAAAATCTTAGGTGTATATCACTGATCTTTTTTTATAAAGCTCTTTTTAAAGCATGATATTCACTGACTTTTCACAATTGTATTCACTTGTGTAATCTAAGACCCTATCAAGATATAGGAAATTATCATCACTCAAAAAAATCCCCCTTTCTGGTAATTATGTAAATTAAGGAAACATAGTTTCTATGGATTGACCCGAGTTATTTCTTCATTGCAGGCTGAGGTCTGTTAGTTCAAAAGCTCACTAGTGCCAATCTCAAATTTTTACATACCCAATCATTTGAAAAATAGCCCACACAAGAAGATTTGTAGCCACTAACAGCCTGCCTGCTTTGCATACTCCATAAAACTAGATCCAGCATCTGCTGGCCACTGATAAGAGAGAACCTGTGGTTATGAGACCCCACGCTGCTACTGTCCCTTACCGTTCTCTGACCCAGACATTCCTCACTACTGAGCAACATCACCTGGACATGTCATCTCCAGAGACACCATCTCTGATTCACCTCTCATCCAGAATTCTCTTGCCCTCTTCCCCATCCTTTATCATAAGCCTCTGGACAGTCTCGTGTGGTAGGGGACTTATTTTCTCATGCAACCTTGTGCCATCATCATCTCCTTTTCGCTTGATCAGTGTCTGAATCCTTCACATTTCTTATCTCAGTCAGTCCCCACTCCTGGAGGAAACCGCTATTCTGATTTCTTTCCCACTGAAGGTTTTCCCATCTCGAAAAACAAAATAACCTCAGCCTCTACCTTATACTATAAACCAAAAATAATTTGAGATAGATCATCGACTTAAATGTAAAAACCAAAATCATCAGTATTTTAATAGAACACATAGGAAACTATCTTTATGACTGAGGGATGGTGAAGGTTGTGCCTGTTCCAAAATTTTATGTAAATGGAACTACAGCATTTACTTTTTCATGTTAGGTAGCTTTTACTCAGCATGCTTTTGGAATTCATTTATCAATAATACATTCCTTTATATTACTGAATAATATTCAATGTATAAATATACCAGAGTTTATTTATTCTATTACTGATGGACACCTAGGATGTTTCCAGTTTTAACTGCTATATTACACTAGTCTTTTTATAACCTATGTTTTCATTTCTCTTGGGTAAATATCCCAATTGCTAGGTCATAGAATACATGTATGTTTAATTTTAGAAAAAAAAACAAACCTTCTAGTTAGTTTTCCAAAGTGGCTGTATCATTCTACATTCCCTACAACAGAGTAGGAGAGTCCCAGTTGTTCTGCAACCTTAAAAACATTTGCTGCTGTCAGTCTTTTGAATTCTAGCCAGTCTAGAGGATATATAGTGGCCTCTCAGTATGATTTTAACTTGTAGTTCTCTGATGACTAATTTCTGTCATGTTCTTACTGGCCATTTGTGCATTTTCATTGGTAAAATGTATTCAAATCTTTTGCTCATTAGCTTTACAAAAATGAGTTATATGTTGTTATGCAAATGTAATCTACTGTGTTCTAGGAATTTTTTATGAATCCTGGGCACGTTGTGTTGGTATACAGTGCTCTGTCAGGTATGTGTTTGGGAAAATATTTGCTCCTAGTCTGTTGCTTGTCTGGTACACTTTCCTCCCTGTGTTTTTGATAAAAGCTTTAACATTTCATGAAATTTAATTCATTGATTTTTTTCATAGAGTATTTAATTTATGTAACCTTTGTACAAAAACTGCTAAGAAATTATCTTCCTAATTAAATTTTCATTAGGCACTTATTAAAAGGAGTTTACATTTCCTAATCAACCCAATAACTAAAGCATATATCTTTTGGGGACAGATCAGAAAGAGTACTGAATCTAAGAGGACTGTTGAGCACTGGGAAGAAAGTGATGTAAGTATTTTGATAAGTTTCATTAAATGGGATTTGTATAAAGAATCTATTGTGGCACTAAAAATCTTCCATCCCTTCATACAGATTTTATGTTAAATTAGCACATCATTCACAAAAATATCATAGCTGCAGATATACCCTCACTTTAAATAAAGATGAAGACTTCACTTTATATAAAAGGATTCATAGCTGAGAAGAATGTCATCACAAGATTCATTTGAACACAAAAAATGCTATGAGTAAAAAATGCCATTTAAAAATGAATGAATAAATTAATAATTGGATATCCATTAAATATCTACACATTATGAAAGACCCTTAAAATGTCCACTGAAATAATAATCAGTCAGAATAGGTAAGATGTCCACTTTATTACATATTTAGCTTCTTTTCCCACTTTGAATTTCCGTGATTTAACCAATAATATCTAAAAGAAATCAATATTCCATTTTTGTATAATCTCAATCTGGTTATCTTCCTTCATATCTAAAACTGCTGAAAAAAACGATCTTATTCATGGACAGGCATCAACTTATGATAAAAAAATAAGCAATGTTTTATGTAGAACAGGCATCAACTTATGATAAAAAAATAAGCAATGTTTTGTGTAGAACAACATTCATTTTCTGATTTTTTGTTTCTACAAATATACTTTGATAAAATGTGGAACCTGAATATTTGTGTACTATGTGATGTGAGATTCACTACTGATCAGTTTTAAAGCAACCAAGCTTACACACCAGCTCTAAAAGGCAGTATGATTCCCACAAAGAAGAGGTCTTATTAAATAACCTCAGGACATCAGTCAGGTTTTCTATGATTAAACAGAGAATTCTGGTGCTAAAGAAAACAAACAAAAAACACGGACACATAAAAAATGTGATCTGAAAAACTCTTTGTCTACTATAATGTTCCAAGCACATACCAGAAGTGTAGTACAAAGCTCTGCACTTACATGCTGATTCTAGGCTGTTCTTGCGGAGCTCTATGGAGGGGACTAGATGGAACACTCCTCCTTCTTTCTACTAATACTTTCATTTTCTGTTGAGACAAGATAAATAAAGACCATGTGGTTTATAAAGGAAGTAAAAGTTGATTTTCAATCCAATTCAACAAGTTTTGTATCGCTCATGCTTAGCCTATCAAGGAGCCTACAATTTTTCATTTATACAGATAAAAAGTATAACATCTAAAATAGAAAAGTTTAAAAAAATAGGATAGTAAGTGTAACAAAGTACTATACACAGTCATTTTTTTTAATGGTCAGAGAATAAAGAGGTTAAATTTTGATCAGAGTATTTGTGAAGAACACTATCATAACCGTTGTTGCTGACTACGAGTCCAGCCCTAGGCTCAAGGCTGGAGATGGATTCTCCTATTTATACCCCAAAGGTCATCAGAGCAGGCACTACTCTATTTCATAGGCAGGAGAGGTCCCAAACTGGCCTTCAAGGGAAGACAAGTAAAAGGGAGGAAAAAACAGTTGAAGCAAAGACACGGACACTAGTTCTCACATAAAAAAATTAAAGAACCTTTACATTTGTTTCAAATTTAAATCTTCACACATCTCAGAATCCCTCCTTCCAAATAGATTTTTTTTTTTTGCTATAACTTAAACATGAGAGTTTACTTTTGTCCCCCCTAGGTGGTAGAAATATAATTCAGGGACTCTGTTTCTAATGACCTAAATAAAATCTGTGGTAAATGACGTTTTATCCAACTTGAATTATCCTGATAATTACGCTCTAAATTCAATCTTCTGCAATTAACACCTCTAAAAACAGCCATTAGAGATACCTGAGTAAACTGACACTATAGTCACAAACACCCATGAAGCTGTCTCACCAAAGTCATTTTTCCTGCTATAGACTCTCACCTTACCCTGGCCAGAGGTTTCACCCACTGTCTGGGAGCCTCGGCCAGCCATGCATGGAAAGTGGATGTTGTTCCACTAGGAACCATATAAAACTAACTAGCTGGCTCAGTGTCACTATTCCATCACATGATTTATAAAGGTAGTGCTTTATAAAGGTCACCCTGACCACAAGGAAAAAAATGGCCAAATATGAGAATGTCTTATGCTGGGGTCTGGCGAGGTAGAAGTACAGGGCTAGAAACACCAACCAAAATCCGCACCGCCAACTCTGACCACCACCCCCAAGACCCGGAGTCATGCGGACCTCCGCCCGGGCGCGGGAACCCCGCCATTTACGCGGAGCGGCGGCGCCTCAGGCCGGGCGAGGGGCTGACCCAGGGCCGCGGCCCGGCCGCCCACCTGCGTCAGCGCCGGCTGTCCCTCAGGGGCGGACGCCGCCGGCCCTGACGACCTCTGTGCCGGCCCCGCCGAGGGGCAGTGGCGCCCAGGCCACCTCGGGGACCGAGGGCCGAGCGCGGATGGAACCGGGTCCCGCCCCAGCCCGGCGCCCCCCCCGCAGGGAGGAGCCGGGCTGCGGATCGCGCGGCTGAAGGAAGCGGCTGGGAGGCTGCGGGGTCTTTCCTAGAGGAAGAAAACAATCCGAACTCTCCACAGGGAGAACTCGAGGGAACGCGAGAAATGCGGGAACGCGAGAAATGCCGGAGCGCCGCGGGAAACCGTGGCGCGGCGGTGGGCAAGTGCGGGAGAATGCGGGAGGTCCTGCAACGAACTCGAGGCCGCGAGCCGTGAGCGTTAAACCCCCGCGTCCTTCGCTTGGCGCGGGGTTGTGGCGAGCGCGGGGGCCGCGGCGGCGGAGGGCACGGGCCCAGCTCAACGGCCGCATCTTTCTGGTGCGAGTCCTCGAGCAATCGGAGACACTCCCAGGGCGCGCGGGCAGAGGCGGCCGCGTCCAGGCAGGGAGAGGACCCCGAGAAATGCCGGAGCGCCGCGGGAAACCGTGGCACGGCGGTGGGCAAGTGCGGGAGAATGCGGGAGGTCCTGCAACGAACTCGAGGCCGCGAGCCGTGAGCGTTAAACCCCCGCGTCCTTCGCTTGGCGCGGGGTTGTGGCGAGCGCGGGGGCCGCGGCGGCGGAGAGCACGGGCCCAGCTCAACGGCCGCATCCTTCTGGTGTGGGAGCCTCGTGCGATCGGAGACACTCCCAGGGCGCGCGGGCAGAGGCGGCCGCGTCCAGGAAGGGAGAGGACCCCGCGCGCAGGCGGCGCGTCTTCCCTGAGGCCAACTGCCTAGTCCCGCGCTCCGCATAGCCCGTTGGAGGGGTCACAGCAGGGCAGCCAATCAGCGCCGTCGCCCCGCCCCCGGTGCCCCGCCTCTGGTCCCCGCCCACGGCATGTACTCAATGCTATAACGGAATCAACGGATCAACACTTACGTGCACATATGAAAGTAAAACTCAACGGAAATCAATTAGGTGGGATGGAGGAGGAGGCATGGGAATATTCACACCTAATGGGTACAGTGCACACTATCTGGGTGAAAGGCGCACTTATAACTTTGACTCAAACTGTTCAAAAGCAAATTATGTAACCAAAGCATGTGTATTCCTGTAATATTCTGAAATTGAACACAAAAAGCTAGAAAGATAGAAATAAAAACGAACCTGTTTAACCTGATATAACGTATCTTTCAAATATGTACAACTATTTTGTATCCATAATAACTAAAAGTTAAAACCAAAACCAAAAACTTAAAAATTATTATTCTAAATCATTCTAAAAATTATTATTCTAAATTCTAATTTCAATTAAAATAATTGAAAATCAAGAATGGGATTAGGATGCTCACTTTTATTACCTCTTTAATCAATAATGTATTGGAGAGAGGAATTACTCTAGCAAGTATCAATAACAAACTGATTGTGATTAAGAATGTGTCATATTTGTGCAGTGATAGAAAAGTTGACCAGAGAATAGATAGCCTATGAAACCATAAAACAGACCCATGGAATATAGAGGACTTAAGGATTTAAGAACAATTCATGTGCAGATTTGGGGGTTTTACCATCTGTTACATTTTTATGAACTGTTTGTAAATGTGACAAGTTCCCTATACCAATTTTAGTGCCTTCCATTTTTTGAAAATTTTGCCAATTAGAGAGGCAGAGAAATTACTGTTTCAATTGACGTCTTCTGATTAATAAAGGTGTCTATCTTTTTGTATGTTTATTGGCCATTTGCACTTTCTTTTCTGTTACTTGCTGGTTCATATATGCAGTACATTCATTATAGCAGGTTGTCTTTTATTTTTACCTGATTGGTAGGTGCTTTTAAAATATTGGAGATATTAATTCTTTCCTTTCATAAATGTTGGAAATATTTTTCCCACTCTATCATTGTGGAGTTTTGTCCTTGTGTTTTGATTTTGAGTATAGTGTTTTACCATGCAGAAGTTTTACATTTTTATGATGCAAAATTATCAACACTTTTCTTTAAATATTCTAGCTTCCTTGAATTCATTAGGAATATTTATCCCACCTGGTTTATAAAACTTCTTGTAGTATTTTATTCTTATTTAAAGTTACTTTATTGAAAATAAGTATTCAAATAACATTAAAAATCTAAAAAAAAAAGCGCTCAGTTCTATCTTCTAATAAAATCAAGTTGTTTCTGGTCCATGTTACTTTCTAACCTTTGACCATAAACACATTCAATTTTTATAATTTTGGAGAAATATTATCAATAATTTTATGTTGTACATATTACATTGCATCAGACATATTTTTCTATTTTGCCCCAACTTACTCCCATAAAAAGTATTCTGGTCTCTATTGACAGCTTGTTATGCCCTTCTAAAAATTTTTGCTTGCTTGTTAACTTACATACCAGTATATAAGATCATGCAATATATATTTCTCTACTATTTCTTATGTATTTATTTTTCTATTGCTACTAAAAGTGTTTATATATTTATTCTTAAGTATTGATGTATATTATTTTCATGAATAGAATAACCAGAATAGGACTGTTGCACCCAAACACCTTTGCATTTTTAGTAGACAATGTCAGAATATATTACAAAAAGACTGTATTTCTCATTCTCTCCAATAATTTTGATTTGTATTCTTTCTTTCCAGTCATAGTATAGGCAGAGTAAGTCTTCCTTAATGTTAAGAAATGCTTTTATAGTTTCATTTTACCTTTATATTGTTATTTAAACTGGATTTTTATTGTCTATGGAGTTAGACAAAAATTATCTCTTTTTCTGTCAAATAGATATCCAATTTTTCCAATCCTATTTACTGAACAATTTATTTAACATTTTTTTCATAGACTTGAAATACTATATTTATCAGATGAACATGGTTAAAGAAGACTAATTCAACAAATATTTATTGATAACTTACTATGTACTGGGCTCTATATGGGTGTTGGCAATTCAGGGGGAACAAAACACAAAACAGATAAACACTCCTGTCCTGGAATTTACAACCCAGTCAATACTTGAACCAGTTTTTGCAGTACTGTATATTCTGTAACCCTGATTAACTTTTAATTTTCCTGTGGCAGTAACATATATTTACAAGTTTGTATTATATTTCTTGTAAAATGCATACAGTATTGCAAATTCCTATTCATAAATGGTCTCTTCAAAACATTTTGGGAATTTTCGCATTCATTCTTTTTGTCCTTTTTCTGTAAAAAAAGTAAAGTATTTTGGACATTTAGAAGTGCACATAAATAATGCAGCCATATGTATACTTAGCACCAAATTTAAAAGATATTATTATTCTATCATATTTGCTTTAGATATGTTTCTTTCAAAAAGAAAACTATGTTGCAGTTTCTCTCTAACCTCTTCCTGCTCTCCTGTCTCTGGCTGTCCTTATCCCCTAAAAGTGAGTCATAGACATCAGAACTCATTCCCGAGGGGTCCTACCTCATACTGGGAGGAAGGAATGCTACAGACAGGCCAAGAAGAATTTGAACAGACAAGACCTTGCTGGCTTTTCTCCCTCAGTCTATTCCCATTACATTATACCCCTTTGTCCAGCCACATTTCTACGTGGCTGTCTATTCTTCCTCAAACCTAAGCATAAAAATAGACAGTTTTCCTGGGGTCTTTGGGTCTTCATTCCTGAATGCTCCCACGTCATGTAAAACTTTGATAGATACATTTGCTATGTTTTTCTCTTGTTGACCTGTCTTTTGTTATAGGAGCGTCAGCCATGAGTGACCCTTATGATGGATGAGGGAAAGTATCACACCTTTTTCTCCTGTACATACCGATTTTCAGATTCAGGAATCCCAATGAATCCTCAGTGGGAGAAATAAAAGGAAATTAACACATAAACATGTCAGAGTGAAATTGCAGAACACAAAAGACAACGTAACATAAAATGAGCCACAGAAAACATTATCCATGAAGGAACAAAAAATGGATGCTGACACTTCTATGGCACAATGAAAGTGAGACTATGAGAGGAAATTATTGCCATCTTAGAATTTTACACCCAGGAAACTCTTTAAAATAATGAAGACATTTTCAGATGAACAAAAACTGAACATATTTGCCAGCAAGAGGTTCTTTCCAATAGACATCCTGAAAAAACATCTAACCTGGGGTTTAAGGAAGACAGAGCTCTCTGGATGGCAACTCTAAGTGAGCCAGGAGAAAGAGAGCAGATATCAAGCGTTCTAATGTCTTTTTATTGTTAAGAAAGGAAAGAAGGATGTTGATTAATTTAGATAGTCTAAATTTTCTGTGTTAAAATGTCAGGAGTTGATTACTGTGTGTTCTGGAAATGACCTACTTGCTTTGTATCTTTCCAGTGTTTGATGTCCACCTTCTATCTGTCTGTCTGTCTGAGTTTCTGGCGATGCCTGGGAAATAAATTCCTCAAATAAGTTTTTCCATGCCTTTAGCTCCTTAACCTCAGGGATACCTATAATTCAAATGTTAGTATATGCACATAGTCCCATATCTTTCTCAGTGATTCCTCAGACTTTTTAATACTCTTCTCTGCTTTTTAAATGACTGGGATATCTTGAGAGCCTTGTCTTCCATCTAATTGGTTTAGCCTGGTGTTAAAGCTTTCAACTGCATTTTGAAATTTCCTGAATGATTCTTTTATTTCTTTAAGTGCTCTTATATTCTTTCTTATCTTGTCTAGCTCTCTAGTGACATTTTTTTCCCACTGATTTTATTGATTTTCTGAAATTTTTGGGGGCTTCTTTTTGTTGTTTTTCAACTTTCTCTTCAATTGCAATCATCTTATTTGCCATTCATATTTTGAATTTGATTTCTGTCATTTTTGCAATTTCCTTATGGGTAGAGTCCACTACCTTAGCTCAATTTTGTTCTCTTGGGAATGTCATGCTGTTTTGCTTTTTCAGTTCCTTTGCTGGTTTCCTCTCATCTGGCTTCTGTTCTCTTGACTCTGGCTTTATACATATGCATGCCACCCATTCTACTTTGCTGTAGACCAAGTCCAGGAGTGACAGCTGCTCAGGGCTGGGTGGTCCTGAGTGAGGTGTTGGATGTCAGGGAGGTCTTATCAGCCCAGTGGTAGTGGTGGGGAGTCAGTTGTGGGGTTTTGGGGTCAAGGCAAAATTCAGGAGTCTCAGGAATGGAGTTGCTGATCCGGCAGGAGCCCTCGAGCTATAGGGGCTGAACCTCAGAGTTGGGCACAGTGAGAGCTTCAAAGCTGGCTCTGGGGATTTCAGGGCAGAGCTACCCATGTTGTGGGCTGTTCCACCAACATGGGGACTGCTGATGCCCAGTTACGCAGGCAGGGGTTTCTCAGTGGCCCAGTTTCTGCAGAGACAGGCCAGAACTGCCAGTCAGTCAAGGTTCTTCCCCACACCTAGGACCCACTGAGGTAGTGGCTTCCCAAGTGGTGACTATGGTGTTTGAGGCTCCCTCTCTGTTTCACTTCCATGCTGGGGAGGAGGTGTGCTTAACCCCCAGTGACAGGGCTCGACACTGTGGAATATCTGTGCCCTGCCTGGCCTGGGGTGGGATGATGCTAAGGTTACTGCGGGATGGCTGGGTCCTGAATGGATGTGGCTCCGTGCATCAGAGTGACCAGGATGTCATCCACTGCAGGAGTCTGGTATTGGCAGGCACCAGATCTCTTTTGCAGCAGGTTTCTACTGGAATGTCCCTGTACAGACGTTCAGCAGCTCCTGATCATCCTAGAGCTCTGCAGCAGAAAAAGGAGTCCTCTCACAGTTTGTGCTGTCTGTAATTTCATTTTTCTCCCAATAAACAGCATCCCCTTGGGTTGCCTCTATCCTGCCATCTTCATCTCTTCCCAGCAGTGTGAATTGTATTGTGTCCCTCAGCTTAATCTCCGAGATGGTGGGTCATACTTGTGAGTGAGAATCAGCCATGCTCTGTTTGATTGAGTTGGTAGATGCTGTGATGAGCTGTAGAGTTGTTCTTCCTGTCAGTGGTTGGCGCTTGCGTGAAAGGGCCAACTGCTGATGTGTTCTTTTGTGCCCATGGTAAGCTCTAGTCCCTCAGGTGGAGCACCTGAATGCTCCAGGTTTGGGAGGGGGCCTGTAGCTTCCAAGGGGTTGCTTGATCTTCACTACAGCAGATGTACGGGGAGGATCGAGGCAGAATATTAGGTTGCGTGAGCCTGGAAGGCTTTGCAAAGTCTTGGCAGGGCTCAGAGGTTGCTTTCCCAACTGCTAGGGGAACCTGCTGGGAGGAAAGTCAGGACAGGTTCTCTAGACCTGGAGGGATGTTCATGGGCAAGGGGCCTAGACTCTTGGTTGCTATGGTGCCAGGCTGGGATCTTCCCTGCCAGAGGACCCACCCTAACCCAGCAGTGCAGCTTTCCTGCAGGTGGGGTGTGGTTGCTCTCTCAGAATGCCACATCTTGGATCTCCCCAGTAACTATCCCATCAGTTCTGTCCATGTGCACTCACCACCCTAGTCTAGCTCTCAAACCTCACCCTGTGTCCCCATGAAACCCGTTGAGTATGGGAGTCATGGGTCCAGTCTGCATGTTTGATCTGCTAGTGTGAGTCCCTGTGAAATGTTGGCAGGCAGGGAGCTCTCAGATTGGGCCTCCTGGGACCACTGTAGGTCCCCTAGGGAAGAGGCACGGGCCCCACTCTCTCTGGAGACCTTGGCCTGGAGTACACACCCACTGGAGAGAGGCAGCCGCTTGCCAGATTCTTGGCTCGAACTGCTTTCCCAGTTGCCATGTACTGGGGAGGAACTGCAGTTCTCTGTCAGCCTGAGCACCTGAATGCATCCCACTTGGTTGCTATGAATCCAGGAGCTTGGCTTTTCTCACCTGAGGACCTACCCTAATCCAACAGGGCAGTTCTCCTGTGGGGTGGTGGGGGTGGGGATGGCTGCTCTCCCAGATCGCCACATATTGCAACCCCACAATATTCTCTTGTCAGCTCTGTCCATGTGGGCTCTCTTACCACCCAAGTCCAGCTCTTAGACCTCCCCACTCTGTCCCCCAGCAGCCTGCTCCAGTCAGGTTGGGGTGGCGCACTGGGTCTGGCCTGCTTGTCTGACTCACTGGCGTGCATCTCCATGAAAGGCCAGTGGGCAAATAGCTCCCAGATCAGGTACCCCAGTTCCAAGGAGTTCCTCAAGAGGATGGGCATGGGCCCTACTCTGTAGAAACCTCAGCCCGTAGCACACACCTGCCAGGGAGAGACAACAGCTCACCAAACTCTTATTTCAAAATTGCCTTCTTGGTTGCAGTGGATGGGGGAGAGGCAAGGAAGGAAAAGCATCTGAATGGAGGAAAAAAGGCTCTCCATCCTCTCTTAACACTCTCCTTGAAGGGGAAACCCACACAGGATGTCCAAGCTCTGGGATCACATAAGTTTTCCCCACTATTCCATGCTTCCCACAGGGCTTGGGCTCATGGTGGTGGAAAGGCCTCCCAGCGGGGTGGAGCAAGATGGCGGACGAATAACACCGCCAGACAGAGGGTCTCTGCAGAAAAGACAGATTCTAGCAGAAACTAGAGGAAAGAAGCAAGAAGACGAGCATACAGCGGACAAGGGCCAGAAGGAGGGGTACCTGAGACCCCGGGAGACTCCACGGGAGGAGGCTGCGAAGGAGAACTGGAGGCTGAGACCACCGGAGCAGCCCGGAGACCAGCGGCAAGGGTAGGTGGAATTGCCGTTTCCCCTCTCCTGCATTCGGGACTGCTGGTGGGCTCCCCAGCAGGTGGAGAGACCTGCGGATACCAGCCCAGAGACTGCCGCCGCCTGCCAGCGGTGAGCCTGTAGCGGACGTGGCACCAGGTTCCCAACTTCCTCCGGGCACCTCCGTGTGCACAGACCCGAGCCGCGCGGCAGGCGCCATATTGCCTCCTCCCTCCCTCCGCCGACCCTACCCGCGGCTGCCCAGAGAGACAATACAGCCACCAGCCGGAGGCACCTCCAGGGAACGGGACCTTCCCGTTTGGGACCCCGCCCGCCCTCCCAGGTGCTGCTGGCACCGTGTTCCCAGGAAAACGGTGCCGACTCAGAGGCTGAGAGACATAGACCCAGCTTGGGCTCCCTGTGGGTGAATTAGGACCGGAAACCCTCTCCCTGGTGGGAATACAGTTTGAACTCTGGGACCCAGAGGTCGGACCTGCAGACCAGATCCCCTGCACCGAGGGCTAGCATTGCCCGGGGCACAGAAGGGTTATACGTGAACAGCCTACTGAGGTCTGTGTGCCTCCAGGGGCAGATCGGCATCCTAGAGGGCAACCCTCCTCCCAGGAGGAGGCCGTGCGCCCAACCCAGGTGGCGTTCCTGTGCAAGGAACCTCCCTGCCGGCATCACAGTCCGGGGAGGCCTGGTGGCTTGTGGTCTGGCCTGCTGGCAGAGGCCCAGGAGTAGCTGCGGAGTTGGGGAGGGTGGAAAGAAGCGAGGCCTGCTGCAGACTGCGGGTCTCAGACAACCCCACCCCCACACCCAGACTTTCTGGCTGAGCGGGACCATTCCAGCCCCGCCCTGACAGCTTTCCCTGAAAGCAGGGAACAGAACTTTGATCCCTGCTAACGGCCTGAGGGCAGGCTTACCCAACCCAGCTCCGCCCCGAACGAGAGGTGATAACAGGACTCAAAATCAACACCATAGCCTGTTCCTCCAAGCAAACGCCACCTACTGACAGGGACGGCATCTTGCACAGCCTTTCCACGGCACCCACTGACTCAATATACAGGGAGTGGTCCAATTTTACCCACAGGCACCACCTAACGCCTCAGAAACTAAACAAGGTGTGTGAATACCCAAACAATAACCTAAGGAAAGAAACAACAACTGATCGACATGGGAAGAAATCAGCGAAAGAACTCAGGAAATATGAAGAACCAAACGGAAAACACACCCCCAAAGAGGAGCACCAGCCCCCTAGAAAAGGACACCGACCAAAATCAGGCAACCAATATGACAGAAGAGGAATTTCGTATGTGGAACATAAGAACACTCACCCAGCTGCAACGACAACTCAATAACCAACACCAAGAAACCACAAAAAGTCTCCAGGATATGAGAAAAGAAATAGACACATTGAAGAAAAGTGTAACCGAACTCCTGGAAATGAAGAATCAATTCAAGGAACTACAAAATACAGTGGAAAGTCTCAAGAACAGGGTAGATGAAACAGAAGAAAGAATCTCAGAGCTTGAAGATAACACCCTCCAATTAAATAAATCAGTCACAGAAATAGAGCAGAGAAACAAGAGAAAAGAGCAAAGCCTACAAGAGCTGTGGGATTATGTGAAGAAACCTAATGTGAGGGTCATAGGGTTGCAGGAAGGGGAAGAAGACAACACTCAAGGGTTGGACAAGCTGTTTGAAGATATAATAGAGGAAAATTTCCCAGGCCTTGCTCAAAATCTTGATATTCAAGTTCAAGAAGCTCAGAGGACCCCTGGGAGATTCAACGCAAACAGGAAGACGTCACGACATGCAGTCATCAGACTGACCAAAGTATCAACTAAAGAGGCCCTTCTAAGAGCTGTAAGACAAAAGAAACAAGTAACATACAAGGGAAAGCCAATTCGAATAACATCAGACTTCTCTAATGAGACTTTACAAGCAAGGAGAGACTGGGGCCCCATTCTCACTCTTTTGAAACAAAACAATGCCCAGCCTAGAATCTTATTCCCTGCAAAACTAAGCTTCGTATATGAAGGAGAAATAAAAACATTCTCAGACAAGCAAAGGCTCAGAGAATTCACCAAGACAAGACCAGCCCTACAAGAAGTGCTTAAAACAGCGTTATGCACGGAACATCATAATAATAACCCACGAATATAAAAACAACCAAAACCCAAAGATATTAAAGGCCAGATATTACAATGGCTCAAGACAGAAATCATAGCAACAACATCCAACCCAACAGAATGATCAGTAATCTACCTTACCTATCAGTTCTCTCAATAAATGTGAATGGCTTAAACTCTCCACTCAAGAGACATAGGCTGGCTGAATGGATAAGAAAATACAGGCCAAGTATATGCTGTCTTCAGGAAACACATCTCACCTGCAAGGATGCATATAGACTAAAAATAAAAGGGTGGAGATCAATATTCCAAGCAAATAGAAGCCAAAAGAAGGCTGGTGTGGCAGTTCTAATTTCAGACGATTTAGTTTTTAAACCAATAAAAGTAGTAAAAGACAAAGAGGGTCATTATATAATGGTGAAGGGCACAGTCCAATAAGAAGAGATAACAATTTTAAATATATATGCACCCAACTTAGGTGCACCCAGATTCATAAAGCAAACCTTACTGGAGCTAAGCAAATGGATTAATAGCAACTCCATAATCGCCGGAGATTTCAACACCCCACGGACGGCACGAGACAGATCCTCCAATCAGAAAATTAATAAAGAAATAATGGACTTAAACAAAACTCTAGAACAATTGGGTCTGACAGACATCTACAGAACATTCTACCCAAAATCCACTGAATATACGTTCTTCTCATCAGCTCACGGGACATTCTCTAAGATTGACCATATCCTAGGACACAAAGAAAATCTCAAGAAATTTAAAAAAATAGAAATCATACCATGTACCTTCTCAGATCACAGTGGAATAAAACTAGAAATCAACCCTAACAGAAACTCACATTTCTACACAAAAACGTGGAAATTAAACAACCTCCTACTAAATGATTACTTCGTAAATGAAGAAATCAAGACGGAAATAAAAAACTTCTATGAAGAAAACGACAATGGAGAGACAAGTTATCAACTCCTCTGGGACACAGCTAAAGCAGTTCTGAGAGGAAAGTTTATCTCCATAAATGCCTATAACCCAAAGACAAGAAGATCACAAATAGACAATCTAATGAAACGACTCAAAGAGCTGGAAAAAGAAGAACAGACCAACCCCAAACCCAGCAGAAGAAGTGAAATCAACAAGATCAAATCAGAACTAAACGAAATTGAAAACAGGAAAGCTATTCAGGAGATTAATAAAACAAAAAGTTGGTTCTTTGAAAAAATAAACAAAATTGACACACCATTGGCTAAGCTAACGAAAAGCAGAAAAGAGAAATCTCTAATAAGCTCCATCAGGAATAAAAAAGGAGATATCACAACTGATCCCAAAGAGATACAAGATACAATTTATGAATACTACAAAAACCTTTATGCACACAAACTGGAAAATGTGGAGGAAATGGACAAATTTCTAGAAACACACAGCCTCCCTAGGCTCAACCAGGAAGAAATAGATTCCCTGAACAGACCAATCTCAACAGCTGAAATAGAAACAGCAATTAAAAATCTCCCTAAAAAGAAAAGTCCCGGTCCAGATGGCTTCACACCTGAATTTTACCATACTTACAAAGAAGAACTAGTACCTATCTTGCAGAAACTATTCCACAACATCGAGAAGAACGGAAACCTCCCCGACACCTTTTATGAAGCGAATATTACTCTGATACCAAAACCAGGAAAGGATGCAACAAAAAAAGAAAACTACAGACCAATATCCCTAATGAATATAGATGCAAAAATTTTCAACAAAATCTTAGCTAACCGAATCCAGACACTTATCAAAAAAATAATCCACCACGACCAAGTGGGCTTCATCCCAGGGATGCAGGGATGGTTCAACATACATAAATCTATAAATGCAATTCACCACATAAACAGAAGCAAAAACAAAGACCACATGATTCTTTCAATAGATGCAGAAAAAGCTTTTGACAAAATTCAACACCCTTTCATGATACGAACACTTAACAAAATAGGCATAGAAGGGATATACCTAAAAATGATACAAGCCGTATATGACAGACCCATAGCCAACATCATACTGAATGGGGAAAGATTGAAATCATTCCCACTTAGAACTGGAACCAGACAAGGCTGCCCACTATCTCCACTTCTGTTCAACATAGTGCTGGAAGTCTTGGCTACAGCAATCAGACAGGAAAATGGAATCAAAGGTATCCAAATAGGGGCAGAAGAGATCAAACTTTCACTGTTTGCTGATGATATGATATTGTATCTAGAAAACCCCAAGGATTCAACCAAGAAACTCCTGGAACTGATCAATGAATTTAGTAAAGTCTCAGGATACAAAATCAATACACAGAAATCAGAGGCATTCATATACGCCAACAACAATCTAATTGAGAACCAAATCAAAGACTCAATTCCCTTCACAATAGCAACAAAGAAATTAAAGTACCTAGGAATATATTTAACCAAAGAGGTAAAAGACCTCTACAGGGAGAACTATGAAACACTGAGGAAGGAAATAGCAGAGGATGTAAACAGATGGAAATCCATACCATGCTCGTGGATCGGCAGACTCAATATCATCACAATGTCTATACTACCCAAACTGATCTACAGATTCAATGCAATACCTATTAAAATCCCATCAGCATTCTTCACAGATATAGAAAAAATAATTTTACGCTTCGTATGGAACCAAAGAAGACCCCGAATATCAAGAGCAATTCTAGGCAACAAAAACAAAATGGGAGGCATTAATATGCCAGATATCATACTATACTACAAAGCTGTAGTAATTAAAACAATATGGTATTGGCACAAAAACAGGTATATTGACCAGTGGAACAGATGTGAGAATCCTGATATAAAACCATCCTCATATAGCCATCTCATCTTTGACAAAGCAGACAAAAACATACACTGGGGAAAAGAATCCCTCTTCAATAAATGGTGCTGGGAAAACTGGATAGCCACCTGTAGAAGGCTAAAACAGGACCCACACCTTTCACCTCTCACAAAAACCAACTCACGCTGGATAACAGACTTAAACCTAAGATATGAAACTATTAGAACTCTAGAGGAAAAAGTTGGAAACACTCTCCTAGACATCGGCCTGGGCAAAGAGTTTATGAAGAAGTCCCCAAAGGCAATCACAGCAGCAACAAAAATAAATAAATGGGACATGATCAAACTACAAAGCTTCTGCACAGCCAAAGAAATAGTCATGAAAGTAAACAGACAACCTACAGAATGGGAGAAAATTTTTGCATCCTATGCATCCGATAAGGGACTGATAACTAGAATATACTTAGAACTCACGAAAATTAGGAAGAAAAAATCAAATAACCCCATTAAAAAGTGGGCAAAGGACTTGAACAGAAATTTTTCTAAAGAAGACAGAAGAATGGCCAACAAACATATGAAGAAATGCTCAACATCTCTAATCATCAGGGAAATGCAAATCAAAACCACAATGAGATATCACTTAACCCCAGTGAGAATGGCCTTTATCAAAAAATCTCCAAACAATAAATGCTGGCGTGGTTGTGGAGAGAGAGGAACACTCCTGCACTGCTGGTGGGACTGCAAACTAGTTCAACCTCTGTGGAAAGCAATATGGAGATACCTTAAAGCGATACAAGTGAATCTACCATTTGATCCAGCAATCCCATTGCTGGGCATCTACCCAAATGATCCAGTGACCCTCTACAAAAAAGATACCTGCACTCGAATGTTTATAGCAGCACAATTCATAATTGCAAGGCTGTGGAAACAGCCCAAGTGCCCATCAATCCAAGAATGGATTAATAAAATGTGGTATATGTATACCATGGAGTACTATTCAGCTCTAAGAAACAATGGTGATATAGCACATCTTATATTTTCCTGGTTAGAGCTGGAACCCATACTACTAAGTGAAGTATCCCAAGAATGGAAAAACAAGCACCAGATATATTCTCCAGCAAACTGGTATTAACTGAGTAGCACCTAAGTGGACCCATAGGTGCTACAGTAATAGGGTATTGGGCAGGTGGGAGGGGGGAGGGGGGCGGGTATATACATACATAATGAGTGAGATGTGCACCATCTGGGGGATGGTCATGATGGAGACTCAGACTTTTGGGGGGAGGGGGGGAAATGGGCATTTATTGAAACCTTAAAATCTGTACCCCCATAATATGCCAAAATAAAAAAAAAAAAAAAAAAAAAAGAAAGGCCTCCCAGAAACTTGGTAGCGTGCTGGTCCCTGAAGGCACAGGGGAGCGAGAGAGGGATCCCCCCTTACTCCTTTCCTGGGTTCTAAGCCTCTCTGGGTTTGATCCTTACCCATACTTTTTTCTTTTATCTTTTTCCTTCTCTGCTTGGCTGTTTTCCTCTGTGAGTTCCCTGGTAGGCTCTGGAACTTCTCTCTCTGACCTACAGCTGAGCTGCATCTTCTCTCCCTGCTCCTTTATCTCAAACACTACCCATCTCCCAGGATGCTCCTGCAAGTGATGTTCCTAGTCAGCCATTTTGACCCCTCCTCTCCTACTTCCACATGTTTACCTCTTATCTGTTTGAATTGATTTTTTAATGTGCCTATTGTGAGATAGGGTCAAGATTAAGGTTTTTTCATTTTGTGAACCCAAATTACCCAAAATAATTTTTGAAAAAAGCCATTCTTGCTTTTCAACCTGGCAGTTTCATCATTATAGTATTAATATGTGTCAGTCTATTTCTATACCTTCTATTCAGTTCCATTTTTCTATTTTTCTAGACTCCTACAAATACTACACTCACTAAATTACTATAGCTTCATAATAAGTTTTGATATATAGTGTGTGAATCCTCTGGTTTTGTTTTAATTTTTTGAGATTCTCTTCCCCATTTTGAGTATTCATTTCATTTCACCACATACTGTAGGAATCACATGTCCATATCTATAAAATCAAATGCTGGGATTTTATTTGGCATTGCACTGAATCTATAGAAAAAACTGATGATGTCTGGCTTCTTTAAAACATGAATCTTATATTTGATGGTTACACTATAATGCTTAATTTCTTCAACAACTTTTACATTTCCCTGAATATATTTTGTTATTTCTATTGTCATGGTCTTATACAACTTTACTTACTGCCAATTAAATCAGATCAAAGTTTCTAAACCTCAGTGCTATTGACATATTTGCCGAAATAGGTCTTGTTGTGAGGGGCCGTGGGAGGTTTAGCAGCTCTCCTGACTTCTATTGCTATATGCCATTACCTGTGACATACAACAGTGTCTTCAGACAATCCCCAGAGACCCCCAGTGGGGTAAAAGTGCCCCTAGTTGAGAGCAACTGATCTAAATATTTAAAACATATTTATTTTTTATATTGAGTCTTAACAACCATAAGTAGGCACAAAAGGTAAATGCCTAAACCATGATACATATAGTTGTAGATCATAATTATCATTGCTGTATACTATCCCATTGTGTGAATGCACACAATTTAATTTTCATTCATTTGTGGATAGTCATTTGAATAATTTCTGATTTTCATCTATTAAAAATAATGTTTCTAGAAGTAATTCTTTGAAGTATATATAAATACGTACACAGATATATGGAATTGCCATTAGAAAAGTTATATGTTACATGCTTTCTATTGCATGCACCTTTGGATTTGTATATAAAAAAATTCACAAAACCAATAAAAAAATTGAAAAGGTACTTGAACACCTACAACCAGAAAAAAATGACCACTGATATTTGTTGCTATTCTTGAACGATATCCACGATTGCAAATTCTTGATTTATGTGCATAAGAAATAAACAAAAAATCCTACATATCAATAACTTAAATATATGAATGATTCAATCTTCTGTCCCTGAGATTCAATTAAAATACATATTTTTTAAAAAGGTAAAAGAAACCAATTGCAGAGAAATTACTCAATAGATCAGAATTGTAAAATTTCCAAAAAAGATATGTGAAAGAAATATAACTGAGTAGATAGTTCTCAATATTTAACACAGATAACTATACATGGAATAAATTTCATATGGAAAACTAAATTATATTACCAATTTTGAACAAATTAGGGTTTATAGTGTTTATTCTCCCTAAAAATGTGCTACTTTGTCTTTAAGTTTCAACAAAGCTTTCTTCACCTCTTTGTTCCTCAGTGTGTTCACAACAAGGTTGAGAAGGGGTGTCAGCACAGTGTAGAAGACTGCCACAGCCCCATCCACAGCTTCCCTGGAGCCTGGCCTCAGGTAAATGAAAAGACCAGGACTGAAGAAACAAAGGACCACGGTACAGTGGGAGGCACAGGTCTGAAAGGCTCTGTGTCTGCCCTCTGAGGTGCGGATCCTCAGGATGGAACAGACGCTGGACATGTAGGACAGTGCTATCAAAAGAAAGCAGCCCGAGGCCACCATGCCAACGCTCACAAAGATAACCATCTCAATGGTGGAGGTGTCCGCACAGGCCAGTTTGAGGATAGGTGGGGCATCGCACAGATAGTGCTGGATCTGGCTGGGCCCACAGAAGGGCGAATGGAATGTCAGTATGGTCTGGACAGCGGAGTGCAGAGAGCCACTGAGCCAAGTGCTGGTGGCCAGGAGGGCACAGGTTCTCCCACTCATCATGCTGGCACACCTGAGTGGGTAAGTGATGGCCAGGTAGCGATCATAGGACATGACCGTGTAGAGGAAGCACTCTGTGCTCCCCAGGAGGTGGAAGCAATAGAGCTGGGCCATGCAGCTGTGGAAGGAGATAGCTCCGCCACCCGGGGCCACCAAGGTCATGAGCATTTTGGGCACCGTGACAGTGGAGAACCACATGTCAATGAAGGACAGGTTGGTGAGGAAGTAGTACATGGGGGTGTGGAGGTGAGAATCCAGCCTGATCACTAGGAGGATGAGGAGGTTTCCCAGCACGGTGAGCACATAAAGGGCCAGCAGGGCCCTTTGCTCCTCGTCTCACCAGGTTTTAATCCAAGTGTCAGCTGGGACTCCAATCTCATCTGAGGCTCAGTATTCTCTACCACGCTTCCTCAGGGTGTTTGCAGGATTCTATGCCTTGCAGTTTTGGACTGAGGTCCCAGTTTTATTCTAGTTGCCACCATGGGACCTAGGATCCTAGGCACCTGGTGTTTACAACATGAAAGTTTCTTCAAAGCCAGTATGAGAATCTTTTTCCAGTTTTCTATGACAGTGTCCTATAGTATAATATACTTGAGGGTTGATATCCCATCATATGTCTAGGTCCCACCCACAGTCAAAGGGAGGCTAATAAATAGGGAGTGTGTACTAGTGGGTAGAAGTCTTGGCATTTACTTGCAATTTTACCTTTCATACCCTATTTTTGTTGCATGCAGGGTTATAGGAAAACTGAAAACCACAAGAATTTGTTGGTAGCAATGATATATCAAAAGTCCTTTGTATACCTAAACCATTCTCTAATTTCCTCATAATTTAGTTGGCATTTTTAACATCACTTACCTCACTTAGAAGTTGTATGGATTCAATAGGATGATACATTTAAAGTACTTAGTACAGTGCCTGGCACTTAATAACTGCTCAGTAAATGACAGTGCATCATATAATACATTGTGCCTTGCAACTGTATTGCAAAATTGCCTTTTATGATTTTACTAAGAGAAAAATAAGTAAATTCTCTCAATGTTTCCATAAACTTTTTGCCAATTTCATAGCTAGGTCTTGTGGAATATTTGATCCCTGGTATTATTACTGTTCCCTCCCCCACTGCCACTGCTTGCTTTCAAAAGGATTCTCTCAGATCTTTCACAGCAGGTAGGAATCTCAGCAAAACTACTTATTGGACACCCTACAACCTCCTAAATGATCTGCACAACTCAAGGCCTCATGCAAGTCTGACCCTTGGCTTCTCTTACATTTTACCAGCCCGGTGAGGTCTAGCAGATGATGTTTGTTATGTGCTGTCCTGACTGCAATCTACTGGACACGGCCAGCTTTCTACCACAAACCCTTCTATCATAGATGTGTAAATATTTTCTAATATGGGCTTTGTTAGATTTCATGTTTCTCCCACCATCACCTACTCCTCATGCTCATAAACACAGGAAATATTCTCATAAAAGAAGACAATTCCATCAAGTTAGTATTTATGATCTGAGATAGGAAAATGGACCTAAGCAAAAGAAGGAGAGTATGTTTGCTTGATGTCAAGAAAAGTTGGGATTATGTACCATTGAATTTGAGGCAGAAATGAGGTTTTTGACTAAACACAAAATGTTCTCTTAGTTCAAGATGCTATTAATTGTTTGGTGAGAAGAGACAGAAACTGGTTCACCAAACAAGAGAAACTAAGATCTCTGCTCTTAGCAAAGGCCCAGGGAATGTGGCTCAAATTACATTAAGGCTGTATTTTTCAAGTAGGAGAATAAATAGCAGGGACAGGATTATTGCAATTATCAACATGGATATTAGAACTCCAAAAATGGAAAAAGCATAACAAATTTTTACTGTTTCTGGAAGAATAAATTCCCATAACTTCATGACCAGATTTGATGAAATATGAAAATTTTTCTCAGATGAAGTCCAAGTTAGTCTGAGACCTAAGGCAAGAGCCTCAATCGACAGGATCGATGTTTACTTGAGTATTCGTGATATAGTAACTTAGTCTCCTTAGTTTCTACTTGTATCTTCTCAGTTATCATCTATCTATCTATCTATCTATCTATCTATCTATCTATCTATCTATCTATCTATCTATCTATCTACCTACCTACTTACCTACCTATCTATCCCTCTATCTACCTAGATGACTGATTTTAGAACAAAGTCTAAGAATTCCCAAATATCTTACTTCTGGAAGAAAGTTTGAGGTAAAGGAAAGAAGGAAAGCAGAGGCAACTAAAAATCTACCTTTCTAAGAACTCACCATACAGTATGTGAATTGTTTCAGTAGTAAAACTCATGTGAGGTTTTTCTTCAAATATTTTTACTCTCCACGTGCTATTCACAGGCATGAGTTACATGGCATCGCTCAAAGAACATGTACGCAATGTTGAGATAGAGAGGTCCATTTTTAGTCAAGAACAAAACTAGCTGAAGTGCAGGAAACAGAAACTAACGTGGGTAGGAGATTAATTTGATTTAGGTCTCAGGGGTTGGATTTGCTCTTGGGTTTTCATGTTCCCTCGGTGAGCACAAAAACAACAGAAGACCAGGGGAAGGTTTGTCATAATCACACACATATTTCCCTCTGTGTTTCTTGTTTGAACCCTTCTGGGATAAGTCATGTCTTCCTGGAACTAATATTTATACCAAGATAAACAAAGGAGGACTTAACCTTTCCTTCTCCAGTGATTGACAGACACTCACAACTGCTTGCTTCCAACACAAAATTTCTAGGATCCATAAATTGTTATCACCGTGCTGTGCTCTTTAGCTCAATATACTGTCTCTTTCACCATTTTTTATTGAGATTTAAAACATCCAAATTCCCAATCTTTTCTGTTATTGTTATTTATAGCTTTTGATTGACATTTTCCTCAAAAATTTCCATGCATAATTTATTTTTCAATTATATAAGTAACAATTGCATTTTATTGCCATCATAATTCCCATCACTTGTTAAAAGCATGAGAAAACACTTAAAATATTTTATAAGTGTACTGACTTTTGTAAATTAGCTGTTCATAAACTTTCATTTCTTTTTTCATGGTAATACTCTTTTTAAAATTTTTCTATACTTTTACATATTAAGAACATCAATACATTATTTTATTGTTAGATGAAATGTGCTTTCAAATTTGTCTTTTAAAAATTTTTTTCTATACTTTTTTTTTTTTTTTTTTTTTTGAGACAGAGTCTCGCTTTGTTGCCCAGGCTAGAGTGAGTGCCATGGCGTCAGCCTAGCTCACAGCAACCTCAAACTCCTGGGCTCAAGCAATCCTCCTGCCTCAGCCTCCCAAGTAGCTGGGACTACAGGCATGCGCCACCATGCCCGGCTAATTTTTTGTGTATATATTAGTTGGCCAATTAATTTCTTTCTATTTTTATAGTAGAGACGGGGTCTCGCTCTTGCTCAGGCTGGTTTCGAACTCCTGACCTCGAGCAATCCGCCCGCCTCGGCCTCCCAGAGAGCTAGAATTACAGGCGTGAGCCACCGCGCCCGGCCTCTATACTTTTTTTTAATATTCTAGGAAGTTTTGCCAATCAATTTCAATATGGTTTTTGATGTGGATGATGTTGGTGATGTTTGTTTTAACAAAGTTTTCCTTACAACCAACATTTATCAGTATTCACTTATATAATATTTAATGCTTCAAGCTTTACTTTTCTTCCTTTGGAATTAATTTTATTTTGGCTGTGGTTATAATATAAAGATGTTTTTTATTGTCTTTATAATTTGAGATTGTAAGTGTAATTACTTCATTGACTTAAGTGTTTTCTTAGGAATTTCAGTTAAGTTCCTAAATTTTATTTTCCTTATTAGAATTGCTTATTAAGCTCTAGGTTTATTAACTCAAGCAGATGGGAAGGGGAGAGCGGGTTGCATAAATTCACACCTAACAGGTAAAATGCACACTATCTGGGTGATGGGGACATGTATAACCTTGACTCAAAGTGTACAAAAGCAAGACATGTAACCAAAACATTTGTACCCCCACAATATTCTGAAATAAAAAAAAATAAAATAAAACAAAATGCTTCCAAGAATACAATAACTTATTAAGAAAAATAATAGACTATGACCAAGTAGACTATAATGTAGGAATACATGATTGGTTTAATATTGAATAATCCATGAATATCTTATGTCATATTAATAGATTTTGGTGTACATGAATTCTGTCCTTCATTTTTTTAAATTTTTCTGTAAGTTTAGCATTTTAAAATAGAAGGTTTTTCTTAATTAGAAGAAATTTAAATATTATACTCATCTTTGAGCAAGGAATATCTTTTCTTTTATCTAAATCATGTTTTGTGTCACTCGGCTGGCTTTTCTTCTTCAGATTTCCTTCTTTCTTTTTAAACAGCTTATTGAGGTATATTTTGCATGTTATTAATTCACCTGTTAAAAGTGTAACTTGATGATTATTAGTAAATTTACGGAATTGTCTATTCCCACAATACAATTTTAGAACATTTTGATCACTTCAGAAAGATCTCTTATCCCCATTTGCAGTCATTTCTTATTCTCACGTTCAGCCCCAGGCATCCAGTGATCAAATGTCTGTTTTTATAGATTTGTCTTTTTAGGACATTTCATAAAAATAGAATCATATAATATGTCATCTTTTGTGCCTGGTTTCTTTCACTTAGCTTAATATTCTTGACATCTATTCATTTTATAAACTATATTAGTGCTTTGTTCCATCTTATTGCTAAATGACATCCCATTGAATGGATATACTCATTTTTTTTATCCATTTACCGGCTGATGATCAATAAACTGGTTGTTTCCAATCTTTATCTACTGTGCATTATTCTGCTATTAACATTTATATGCAAGTGCTTGTGTGGACATAAGTTTTCATTTCTCTTGAATAGATTTCTAGGAATGGAGATGGCAGGTCTTATGGTAAAAGCATCTACAACTTTTAAAGAAAATGTCAAACTGTTTGCCAAAGTAGGGTGTCCATTTTACACTTCATTAGCAATGTATGGGGGTTTCAGTTTCTCCACATCCAATAATACTGGTTACTCTTCATCTTTTTTTTAATCATGCCCATTCTAGAAGGGTATGAAAAGACAAATCTAAACATAGTTGGTTGAAATATCAGGAGTACACATATACAACTGATGTAAATAACATTATAATGTACTGATCTACCCAACATTGGAATGGACTCTTTTGTGAAACAGGGATTGCTTCTTTAGTGAACTTCCTCAAGCAGAAGTTCCATAACTTTTTGTCAGGAACATCATAGGAGATGTCATTGCACAAATTATTGGATATAATGAAATTTAAGGTCCTATAATATATGCCCTGATCTATCCTAAGGAAAATAATAGTAGCTACATTAAAAGGAGAACCAACGATAATATCCCAATTTTAAATTTGAGAAGTGAAAGAAGAGAAATCAAGTACCATGACTTATAACTTTCAACTAATAAGTGGCTGAACATGGGCTTAAACTGAAGTTTACAGGGATCTGAAGAAAATTGATTCCTTTCTATTTCTACTGTTCTATCCCCCAAGATGTTAGAAAAGGTATAAATTTTTTTTCCTGTTTTTCCTCTTAGGTAGATATGACACATGTACATAGATCATTAAAACACTGCAAGATATTACATGCTCAGGTATTTTTTAATAATTATCATAAATGCCATTAGGTTACAGGAATTAATAAATCAGTATGAGAGAAAATATTTATAAAGTGTTCCTAGAAGAATTAAAGTTCAAATTCAACCATAAAGAATACATTTGAGAAGGTAGAGATTAAAGCTGTTCCATTCATGTTTAAAAATGGAATGCTATGATGAGGTCAGGAAGTGATCATGGCAAACTGAGAAGATGAGGCAAGCAACATTTCTGGATATCAGGAATTTCTTTTAGGGAATTGCAGGACATAAAGATTTTTTTATGATTACTGGAAACAATTTACAGATAATTTTGAATATCAGACAGAGATACACTTTATATCTTAGGTAGTGGGGAACAGTAAAAAGGAGATATTAAAACTACTATTTTAAGAAGACTGACAAAGAAATTGAATACAGAATCATTTCATTTATTAGGGAATAAGTAACAGATAGGACATAAAATGCCAGTGTGAAAATCTAGGCATAAAATATGCAAAGGCAGTTCCATGTAAAATCCATGGAAATTGAAGGGACAATGCAGGGGGTGGGGAGAAGTTTAAAGAAAATTTTCACTTAATGTAACATCTAATTAGGTTTAGGAGGTAAAAAATGGAAAAATTCAAAGAGAACTCTTGAGTTTCTATTATGGCCCAGGGGAATGGCTCAACAACCAAAAAGGGAATAGGCAAACAATTCCCAAAAGTTTGAAACAGAGTTTACAGGAAGAACATGAAATGTACTGAACAAATTGTCCTGGTAATTACTCTACCCTCCAAGGCTTCATGTCATACACGTGAGAGTTGTGGGTAGCTGAAATTTGAAAGAACTCCCTCTGGGAGAGGGATGGGTGGGGCTGCTGTGTTTCTGGCTGATGTAATAACACCCAAATTCCCGGCAAGACTTACCTGAAAATGGGATGCACAGTCTGTTGACACACAGCATAAAGAACCTGCCTATCCACATCTGCAGCATGTCAGAGTAAATTAGGAAGGCAGAGGCATCACTATTCTGGAATACATGAAAAATATATACATATATATAAATATATACATTGAGAACAGAATTTATAATCCATATTTATCTTGCCATTATTTATGGAGTGCATTTCTGCAAATAATTCTTACAGTCCTTTATGTGTGTCACAAAGACTGCAGATCTCATATTGAAAGACTCATTACAAGCAGCAAGAAAACACTAGAACAGTACATAACTGTGAATTGAACCTATATATCATTTCTTGCTTACTGGCCAAGACCAAGACGGTGTGGTCCAGTGGATAATGATATTTCAGGAGAGGGAAACAGCTATTTACTATGTTAATGTCCATTTTGTAGCAAGGGCAGTCTAGCCACTCTGTGTGTGAGAAGGTGCCCATGGAGACAGAACACCCCAACCAGACGGCGGTGAGCCACTTCGTCCTGGAGGGTCTGATGTACACAGCTGAACACCCTCGCCTCTTCTTTCTCCTCTTCCTCCTCATCTACACCGTCACCGTGACTGGGAATCTCCTCATTCTCATAACCGTGGGCTCTGACCCTCACCTCCGCTCCCCCATGTACCACTTCCTGGGGCACCTCTCCTTCCTGGACGCGTGTTTGTCTACAGTGACAGTGCCCAAGGTCATGGCGGGCCTGCTGACACCGGCCGGGAGGCTGATCTCCTTTGAGGGCTGCGCCGTTCAGCTTTACTGCTTCCACTTCCTGGCCAGCACCGAGTGCTTCCTGTACACAGTCATGGCTTACGACCGCTACCTGGCTATCTGTCAACCCCTGCACTACCCAGTGGCCATGAACAGGCGCGTGTGTGCGGGGCTGGCTGCAATCACCTGGGCCACAGGTGCCGTGCACTCTGCTATCCACACCTCCCTCACCTTCCGCCTGCTCTACTGCGGGCCTCACCTCATCGCCTACTTCTTCTGTGACATCCCCCCTGTGCTGAAGCTGGCCTGTGCGGACACCACCATTAACGAGCTTGTCATGCTTGCCAACATTGGCATCCTGGGTATAGGCTGCCTGAGCCTCATCGTCGTGTCCTACGTCTTCATCGTGGCGGCCGTGTTGCGCATGCGCACGGCCGAGGGCCGGCGGCGGGCCTTCTCCACGTGCACCGCCCACCTCACCGTGGTGCTCCTGTACTACCTGCCGCCCGTCTGCATCTACCTGCAGCCTCGCTCCGCCGGGGCGGGAGCTGGCGCCCCTGCTGTCTTCTACACCATAGTCACTCCCATGCTCAACCCTTTCATTTACACCCTGCGGAACAAAGAGGTGAAGCGGGCTCTGCGGAGGCTTCTGTGCCACAGCTCCAGGGAGTGCCAGGCAGGCAGCCCACCCCCCTGACCCTGGTCACTCTCGGGATTTGCCTGCCAGGGAATCGGTTATTCTCACCTCAGTATGAGGAGGGAAAGTCATTCAAGTGGAAATCAGAAGAACTGAGCTGCAGCTCAGCCACAAACTTCCCTCCCTCCCCACCTGCTTTGGTCAGCGGCCTGCTTCAGGGTCTGGGTCACAAATCTTTCATCTGTAAAAAGAAGGGGCTGGATTCGGTGATGTCTAGGGTATCTCCAAAATCTAAGTTCTATGGCTCAGAGGTATGTGAAAGGCTATTCATATCCTCATTTACTTCACTAAGTGATATTTCTTACTTGTTATGAAATAATTTTGTTAAATCTATAGTTCATGTTAAAGAATACCGAAAACAGAAATGTTAAGGTACAAATAATACAATGAACCTTTGTATACGTATCTCCCAGAGAAGAAACCATATTTTTTAGAATGATAAAGAACATCTGCAAGGAGAGAAGTGACTTGCCCAAGATGACTTGGAAAGTGTCATCTTTATTCTTCCACTCATGGTAGTGTATAACTGAGGTCACCCTGAGTGGTAGAATAACATGATTTTGGAGTCAGCGGTATTCTAGTGCTGATCCCACCAGCCACTAGTTCTAGGATTTTATCATACTTGGAGTTTTACTGTCTTCTGTTAAAAGTAAGATTAGAAAAAAACTACTTTGTATGGTTTTATGAGGACTAAATGAGACAATTATGTTAATGCCTGGAGTAAGTAGGTGCTCCAGTTTCTTACCAAGCAAGCTAAAATATCAAGGAGAGCTCACCCTACAAGCTAAGGTTCTAACTGTCTCTGAAGGATTGGCAAGGTTTCGATATCTTCATTGAACAAGCATTTATGGAGCAACTACAAAAAAGACATTTCTAGACTTTAAAGTGATAAAAGTTAGTTCAAGGTTCTAGTTAAAGTAGCTTGCCATAGAAGTGGGAAGAGTCATGCTGTGTTGAGAAAATGAGTGAATGACCCCAGACTACTCTGTGGACTGTCGAGGGCCTTGAATGCCATACAAAAGAATTTAGATTCTGTGCTAAGAGTCCTACCTGTTTATTTCATCTCTTCTTCACCACCTGTAGGGCTGCCTTCATTATGAGAAGCCACTCTTTTAAATGCTAAATCATGAAATAAATGAGAAAAGAGAGAGAAAAAAGAGGCAGTAGAATGACCAGTTATTCATTATAACATCCTAGACATAAGAGAAAAAATGTGTTAAATTTGGGTGAAGACATTGGAGATGAAGAAGCATTTTATAGAATTAGATTAGAAATGTTTTAAATGGGAAAAATTGAAAGACTATTAGAATGGGCACAGTAACTAATAACTTTTGACCTACATATGTGCATGGGCACTGTGCTAGTTGCTGTATCCATATTAATTCCCCTGAGAACTATATTTCAAGGCAAAATTTTTGTTTTTATTTATGTTATATAGATGAAGGAACCCATATAAGAGAGGTAAATTAACTTTTATGAGGCCATGTCCATAATTATAGTTGAAGCCAGGATTTCAACTCAAATCTGTGTGGCTTTGAAGACTACACATTTCAATTATACCTTGAAGATAATCAAATCCCACCCCCATTGTTTACTCAATTATATTAGAGGCCTCAAAATTATTCTAGGCTTTTAAACAAGGAAGCCCTCCTTGAGATATGGATTCCCTGACCTTTGGATGGTGTCTACTCAGCTTTAATTATAGAGTCTGAACCCAACATTTCAGGGATGGAAAAAGACATTGGAATAAAAGGGGGCAAAGAGAGAAAAACGAAGTGAAAATGCAGCATTCATCCAGAAATCAAAGCTGTTATCCCGTTCAAATATCTTGGAGTTATTCATATATTTGTAGGAATGCCAGGAGTGAGTCTGCCAAACTCAGCATTCCCATCAAAGCAGACTTCAAATACAGGTAGGATATATGGAAAGTCAAACACAGAAAGGGTGGGGGTGCTGAAACAAGCTATGGTCTTGTCCTACACCAGTCCTCAATCTTGTCAAATGGCTACCTTCTGAAATCAAAGGATAAATGACTGAAGAAGATTGTGGCTGTGCAATTCCAGTCATATTTTTCATCTTCTCAACTTTGTCCTTAACACTTTTATATCTGCCTATTCAGTGAGAACCATTCACTATCTCAAATTCTACTCCCCCATCTTTGTATCTGTTTCTTGTGCATTGTGGGTTATCCATCTCATTGGCTCATTTATAATAGGCCTTCATAATGGCACTAATTGATACCCTCTCTTATCAAATGTTTCATGTGCATAACTAGATTGTGAGGACTTTAAGAGCAAAGGCCCCTTATAACTCTCAAGTGTTCCATGAAAAAAAAAACTCAGGAAAATATTTGTCTCATCTCAGTAAAATATTTATTAAGTCAAGTATTCAGGATCTAGAAATAAAATAAGACACATACACTTTCTTCACAATAAATTTATCAAGTAGAAATATTTATTTTGTATCCAGTAGAGGAAAGAGAAATTCTTTATCCTAATTGTTTTCTTCTTTGGCATATTTCTATCTTTGGGTTTAATTTTCAGATTTATGAGATTTGTTATGTATATATATTACAGTTTTAATTGAAATTTGAAGGGAAAAGGGACTGAAGAATTAATTAGCATTAACTAAAATGAAAAAACTCTACAAAAGGAGAACAACTACATATAGTTATTATTTTCCCAGCTCACCTATAATGCAAACAGTGCAAGAACTGATATTTTTCTTTATGATTAATATGAAAATAAAAGTGTCATTTGACCATGGTAATTTGCATGGAAGGACATACTACAAGAATGACTAGGTATTCTTACCATTGGTTATCCTATGGCATGGAATTTCTGAGGCAGAAGTTCACCAGTACTCTGGAAGGTGGTGTGTACAAAGGGAACTATAATACATGTAGTCAAGTGAACTAACTGCCCTCAGAGAATGATGGACTTCCACAGTAGCAGTTGCTTTCAAATAATGAGTTTCAGGCTATTTTTAAAATAAGATAAAGATATGTAAAACATGTGATTGTGTCTTCCCTCACTGATAGTAATAGAACTTAATAAAATAGCATGTGGCCTGGCCTGGAAGCCGCGAGGAAACAGCCCTGTAATCATCCCAGTGCAGCCAGTGCTGGGCCCCTGTCCTGTCCAGAGCCACCACCCAAACCCAGGGTGTGACAGGGTGGCAGTGAGCAGGAAAGAAGTTGGGTTGTTTGGTAGCAACACAGGAGACACCAAAAGGAAGTGGGGCAAGCCCTGCTTTATACCGTCCAAGCACATGTGGGAAGCTTTCCTGACACCCTGTAACTCCTCACCTTTCATGAAGCAGAAAATAAACTCCAAGCAGCCAGCAAAAAAAAACACACAAAAAACAACAACAAATATATATATATGTATATATGTATATGACTTATATATATGACATATATATATGACTTCCTAATTCATATCTACTCTACATTGGGCATTGTTAGATTTCCTGTCTATTTAATAGATGTACTTATTTTTAGTATTGATTTATATTTCCCTATTTTACTGATGAGTTTAACAATAATTTTAAATACTTATTCACTGTTCAGATTTTATATTCTATGAAGGCATATCCATTTATTTTGCCAGTTTCTGAAATTGGACGTTTTTTTCTTATTGGTTTATAATTGTTATATTTATGCATAGGTATGTGTTTTCAATTACATGTGCTCCAAATAACTTCTGCTAGTATATAGCCTGTCTTTTGATTTTCTTCATGGTGACTTATGATGAAGAGAAATTCTAAGTTCTTTAGCCAGTCACTTAGATAAACCCTATCATTATTTCTAATAACTTGTCAGTAAATTATAGACAAGTCATTGTATCTAAAAAAAAAAAAAGAAAGCAATTTTCTTCGAGGTAAGGATTCCCCAAGCTTTGAATAGAAGTATTTGAACTTTGATCTTTGTATCTCAAAAATTTACCAAACTCTAAAACATTAGAAAAGGTTGTGTTTTCCAAAGGTGACTACAACAATCTCCAACAAACCAGTATCTCCCACCTTTGCCTTGTTCTTGATCTTAGGGGAATTAGGTTCTTATGTTCTTAGCTTAGGTTAGTATGATGCTAGCTGTGGGATTTTTATAGATGGCCTTTATCAAGTTGAGGAAGACTCCTATTCCTAGTTTGTTGCAAGTTTTTATCAGGAACAGGTGCTGGGTATCATCCAGTGATTTTTATTGATCTACCAAGATGGTTGTATTTTCTTTTTAACTCTGTTAATATGGTGAGTTACAATGTTTGGTTTCAATGTTAAACCTATCTGCATTCTGCACTGAATAAGCCCCAGTGGCCTTCATGTATTATCTTTTTATGTACTGTTGAATTTGATATGTTAAACACTTGATAAGTGTTTTTGTATATATGTTCTTAAGAAACATTGGTTTATAGATTTTGTTTATTGCAATGTTTTTGTGTACTTTTGGTATCAGAATAATACTGGTATTATTATTTGGTATACTCATAAACTGATATGGTGTGTATTCCAAGCTTTTCACATTTCTGGAATTGGCATTATTTCTTTCCTTAAATGTTTGATAAAAATCATTGATATGCTTGTCTTCATATATTCTACTTATACATCAGTTAAAAACTCCACAATGCAGTGTTATTATGTTTTGTTCTGAGTAGGTCATTATTTTAAAAAAGAGATTAAATTGTATAAAAATGGCTGTATATTTATCCTTCTAGTTACCATATCTGGTACCATTTATTCCTTTTATTTAGACACAGCTTTCAATCTGGTATTATTTTTCAGTGTCTTGAAGAAGTTCTTATAACACTTATTGCACCACAAGTGTGCTAGCAATTAATACTTTTGACTTTATTTTTTCTGGAAAAGTCTCAATTTTAAATTCATTCATTATTAAACATTTATTTTTGATAAAATAGGTTTACAGGCAGGTGTAAGAAATAATATAAAGAGAACATTAGCAAAATGGCAGAATAGACGTTCCCAGCACTTTTCCTAATACAAAAACATCAATTTAAATAATTATCCATGCACAAAAATATCTTCACATGAGCTAAAAAAACTATTAGAATTAATAAACTAATTCAATAAAGTTGCAAGATAAAAAATAAACATACAAAAATCAGTTGTATGTTTTATACATTAACAATGAACTATCTAAAAATATTAAGAAAACAAGCCCATTTATAATAGAAGCAAAAAGAATAAAATACTTAGGAATAAATCTAAGCAAGGAGATGAAAGACTTGTACAATGAAAACTAGCAATAACTGATGAAAGAAATTAAAGTAGACACAAATGGAAAGACACCTCATGTTTATGAATTGGAGAATAAATATTGTTTAAAATGTCCATACTACCCAAAAACCATCTGTAGATTCAATGAGTGCCTATCAAAATTACAATGGCATATTTCATAGAAATAGAAAAAAAAAAACAATTCTAGAATTCATACGGAATCAGAAAAAACTCTGAATGGCAAAGCAATGAGCAAAAAAACAAAGCTGAAGGCATCACACTGATTTCAAAATATATTTCAAAGCTACAGTAATCAAAACAGTATGCTAATAGCATATAAATGGACATGTGGATATGGAGCAATGGAACGGAATAGAGAGGACAGAAATAAAACTGTCTATGATCAACTGATCTTTAGCAAAGGTGCCAAGAATACACAATGGGGACAAAGATAGTCTTATCAATAAATGGCATTGTGAAAAGCTGGGTATCCACATGTAAAAAACAAAATTGCACCTTTATCTTACACCACACACAAAAGTTAACTCATAGTGGATCAAAGACTTAAAAATAATACCTAAAAATATAAAATTTCTAGAAGAAAATTAGGGGAAAATCTTCTTAAAATTTTTCTTGGTAATGATTTCTGTCTATGACCCTAAAAGCAAAGGCAATAAAAGCAAAAATGGATAAATGGGACTACAGCAAATTAAGAAGCCTCTAAACAACGAAGGAAACAATCAACATTTTTTCATATGTTTCTTGGCCATTAGTATATCTTCTTTTAAAAAATTTCTATTCATGTCCTTTGCCCACTTTTTGATAGAGTTGTTTGATTTTTTCCTTGCTGATTTTCCCGAGTAGTGAAACTGCTATTGCCATTTATTAGTTTTTTTCTGACTGTTTTTTAGTTTCTATGCCCCTTTCTTCCTTTCTTGCTGTCTTCCTCTGTGATTTGATTTCTTATTTTGATTCCTTTCTCTTTATCTTTTATGAATCTATTAGAGATTTTTTTATTCATGACTATCATGAGATTTTACATGAACTATCTCACAGTTATAACTGTTTATCTTAAAGGGATAATAATGTAATTTCAATCACACATAAAAACTCTACATTCATATTTGTCTCCACCCCATAATTTATGTTTTACTGTCATAATTTACATCTTTTATATTGTGTATCCATTAAGAAATTAATTATTATTATTATAGTTTTAGTTATTTTTAATATTTTTGTCTTTTATTTTTTACACTGGAATTATAAGTGATTTATATACCACCATTGTAGAATTAAAACATTCTAAATATTAGTATATACTTATCTTTACGAATGAGTTGTATGTATATCTTTATTTGTTTTTGCATTGCTAATGATCATCCTTTCATTTCCCTCTCATAAGGCAGGTAGTGGTGATGAACTCCCTCAGCTTGTGTTTTTCTGTCAGTCTTTCTCCTATATTTCTAAAGAACAGATTTGCTGGGTATAGTATTCTTGGTTGGCAGGTTTTTTTTTTTTTCTTTCACATCTTTGAATGTATCATCCTATTCTCTTCTGCAAGATTTCTGCTGAGAAATCTTCTGACTGTCTTATGGATGTTCCCTTTTATGTAACAAGCTACTTTTCTTTCTCTTTTTGCAAAATTATTTTTTTATTATTATCTTTGACTTTTGACAATTTATTATAATGTGTCACATTGAAGACCTCTTTATATTTCATCTATTTGGAGTTCTTTGAGCTTTATGATTCTGCATATTAATTTCTTTCTCCAGATTTGGGAAGTTCTCTGTCATTATTATTTAAATAAGCTTTTGCCCCTTTATTTCTCTTTGCTCCTTCTTTAGTTTCCGTAATGCTTATTTTCATTAGCTTGATGGTGTCTCATACGTCCCATAGGCTTTTTTCACTCTTATTTATTCTTTATTTCCTTTTGTTCCTTTGGCTGGATAATTTAAAATGATCTGTCTTTGAGTTTTCTGACTCTTTGTTCTGCTTTATTGAGTCTGCTATTGAGCTTTTTTGTTTTCATTTTTCAGCTCAAACATTGTAGTCTTTAGTTCTAGAATATCTGTCTGTTTTTCTTTTTATGGTTTCTATCTCTTTATTGAACATCTCATTTTTTTATGTATTCTTTCCCTGATATTGCTTAGTTGTCTATATGGTTTTTGGGGTTTTTTTGGTAGCTCACTGAGTTCATTAAGATGATTATTTTGAATTCTCTTTTAGGCAATTTGTAGATTTCCATGTCTTAGGGTGTAGCTACTGGAGGTTTATTTTGTTCTTTTTGGTGTAGATATTTCCTTGATTATGCATGTTACTAGAAGCTTTGCATTGCCATCTTCACCTTTGTAGAAGCTGTCACCTCCTTCAGTCTTTACTTACTGACCTTGAGAAAGAAAGATCTTACCAGTGAGCCTGGCTAGAGATTATGAGATTTGCTCATACTTTTTCTATGGATACACCTGTTCTACTCCTCTTGTTTCCTTTTAAGGAGGAAGGAGTCTCTCAATCCCACAAAACCCAGGTGTGGTGCTGAAAGCCTCCCTAGGGAAGTGCCTTAAAGTATTCAAGATGTGAGCTTTCTCTCAAACCATCAGAGCTGAGGCAGCTGCTAAAATTCACTCCTGCTGTTGAGATCTGTGTGCTGCTTAGAGCTTGTGCAGGCAATGCCCAGGGATGTATGGCATGCTATGCACATCATGGGGGCTGGGAGGTGCATAAGGCATTGGAGATGATTATTGCCTGGTTTGGGGGTCCACAGGTGAGGTTTGTAGGTCAGCATCTTGGTGGACTCTATGAGCCAGTTGGCAGGATCCAAGGCAAGCTGTGGAGCTCCACACTCTGGTTTATGTGAGCCCCTACCTCTTCTCCTTGCTCCTTGCTGCTCCTAGATAATTCACCCATGTTAATCCCTTCAGTGTTCTGGGTCGGGTGAGACTGAAGTGGGCCTGTTGGTGGCATCCTGCAAGGCTGGGGAAGCCAGGTGCACTTTCACTTCACTCTCACTTTCTCCCATGGGAAAAGTCACAAACTGAGAGGGCCTCTGTTGGCACTGAGTTGTGTCACTATGGGGGAGGGGTGACATGGATAAAGAGATACTTTCCTTCTTACCTTCCTCTATATGTAACTCTTGGATTTTGTTATTGCACTGTGGTTCTGGTAACTCTCAAATAGATTATTTGGCTCCCACAAAGGTGTTCTCATCCATGGATGGTTGCCAAAATTGGTTTCTATTGGAATATGAGGGCTGGAATCTCTTTTTCTGCCATCTTGTTGACATTCAACTTTTTTCTTCATTTTTAAAGCTGCCTGAAAATTTACCAATCTGATACTTATTTAGGCTAACCTTTGATTTTTTTTAAGATATAAGTAATTCTAGAAGTGTTATGGCACAATCAAAAATCTACCCTTTTTATATACCTTACTCATATAACAAAGGTAAATTTTTATGGCAAAGGAGAAAAGATAAGCACTGTACAAGAGCATCTAAACAGTGCATAAATTAGTAGGAGAATAATCAAATTCCAGAAAAGGATATAGAAGGTTACATACTTCAACATATATTCTTAATGTGGGCAACCTCCCATAGAATAATTTAATGCTGAAGAGTAGTTTTAAGTTAACTCAGTTAATCAATAGACATTTCAGTTTTCCCTAATCCATTAATATGGATTAAACCAAATTAAGTAAACATGTTAAAATAAAATAAAAATAAATGCATTTCCTTTTTTAAAAAGTTAGCAATGATACCAACCTCCCCCCAGACCGATAGTCCATCTTCGTTCTAAGAAATATTGTCACATAGGGCATTCTTTCTCTGGATGAATACAGATATCAGAATAATACTGAACAATCCATTTTGGACGCATTTTTTTGCTTCTTGATCTGTTACTATGAGGGAAGTCTTTGGGACCATGTAGGACACCAAAATATCCTCTGGATGAGGTAATTATTTGCCATAGTTCCCAGAAGTCCATCCTAATTAAGATTTGTATCAGTTAGGAGCCCTAATTGTTTTCAGTGAAGAAAACAGAAAAGATTTTAGGAATTTTAAGCAAGAAGGATGATAGGGAAATAAGAGCTTACAAAATCAACCGGTTTGCATAGAAAACAGATTTTAGACTGAAACTCCAAGTTTTCTATAGAGGTGATCCACCAGGGAAGGTAGAGTAAAGGTGGAAAGAGCTCATCAACAGTGCCCACCCCAGTATTCAATACTTTGGTGACATACAAGGCTGTTCCCTCACTAACCCTCTTCTTCCATATTATAAATGAATAGTTTTTATTGAACTCACCATTATATGTTATTTAAGGAGGCAAGATTTAGGAATCATAGAACAATTAAAAATTTTTCTCCTGACAGATAATTTGGATTATTGTTACTTATCTATTGAATATTTTAAACCATAATATCTTTAGCATATGAACCCCTAAGGGATGCATAAAATAACTTCTCATTTTCAAGGAGAGGGGGAAAAAACATAATTTACCAAAACTAAAAATTCCAAATACACAGTTTGACATGACTTTACATTTCCCAATTCCAACCAACTTTGGACAATCATCAATAAGCTTTAAAATGTATTCTTTATATTTTACTGAATCTTGGTTAAGCCAATGCTATATGCAATTTATTTCATGCTCCAGAGTGTGCAGAATGTTTCAATAGAAACATACCTAGAAAAGTGCAGGCTCATAACAGTTCACAGTGTGGTTTTAGTGCCCTACAGTTCAACATTTGTCAGTGGGGGTGGGTGGAGTAGGCAGAGAATTTGGAAAGTGAATGCTTAAATATAATCTATATAAATGAGAAGAGAATTTTCATTTGTTCTACGTGATGATGAGCAGGAGTCAAATGGTTTTTCTAATTTCTGTTGATCACCTAAGTGCAAATTGTATGCAACTCTTTGTCTTGAAAGTCCTGTAAAACCCATTTTATAGATGAGAAAACTGAAGCTCAGAGAGTCTAAGTAACTTACCTCAGTTCATGTAAGTATTATATACCAGAACTGGTATGTGACTCAATGTCCCATGCTCACTGAAAATAGGGTGGGTTTTGTTACTAGGGCTGATTATATGTAGATATTTAATTTTTATAATTTCATTACATGGTCAAAATACTCAAGACTTCACCAAGTCACTACCTAATTTGAGAGACTTTCCCAAAATTTGAATGCAATAACAAATTTTTCTCCACCCTTGTACTCATTAATAGCCCTATCTTTTGTTTGAAAAAGTATACTTCCCACCCATGACAAATCTCAAACTTCTCACCCCCTATAGCCTCAAAGGACTAATTACACTGTTTATTTTTAGTGAACTTGTGTCAAAGTTGTTCTCAATGGGGACTTTTCATTCAAACAAGTTAAAGTAAATTTTAATTAACTGTGTAAAGAAATAATGATGCAAAGTTATATTAAATTCTCTTACAACACTATAAAGGAGTTTTGCTTGGTGTTACTTGAAGCATAAAACCTGTTGATGCAAGAAGCTTTCAGTGTGTTCCACTGACCATAGACAGGAGCCATATAGGTCCTCTGAGTGCACATCCTTCAAACTGGCCAGGGGAAGAAGCCTAAGAAATTCAGCATTGGAATAAGTACAAGGATCAACTTACACCAGACTCCTCTCTAAGGCATTTTTGTATACCCCAAAGTTATTCTTATTCTTTATTTAGAACTGGACTCTTTGGAATTAAGGAGTTTTGTTTGTAAGTACTTTATGACATATAGATTTGGAGTATTGAAAAATATGGCACATCTCATTGCAGCTATAAAATATCTGTTTACTGATAGATGATAGGAATGGGAACCCTCCATTAGTATACTCAGCTATTGAGTTCAGCTATTGGTCTATTGAGATAGACCAACATTTGAGCCCACAAAGTACAATATTGCATTATGAGAAGTTCTGATTTTCATGTTTTGAGTACCCAGAAAATTAGCCTAACAACTTTATCTTTTATTAGGGGCTGAAGTATCTATAAAGCCTCCAGTTTTTAGAAAACTTTATCTTAAGTACTCACCGAAGTTTCATGTGAAGATCAAGTTTTACTTGCATAGGAGAAACTGATAACCTATTATATTTGATAGAACACAAGACAAAGTACCCTACTCAAAATAAACAATTTCAAGGATTTGTTTTTAATTCCACAATTATACTGTTAGTCATTTTATCTTAAAGCCTTTAAGACTTAAAATATTTCTATATAAGAAGCAAATATCTCAAAATATTCACATCTCTCTTTAACATATTGATAAGATTATTTGACAATTACTCAAAAGCAAGAATGTTATATAATAGGTATATTATGGTATTACTAGCAGAGATAGGAAAGATCTAAAGAGAAAGTTTAAATTTTTTCTGTCTGGGGCCAGCTCAGTTTCTATTCCTATAAGCCCTTAAGCTCATCAGGTTTAAATCATTTTTTCATTCAGCAAATAGTATACTCTCTTCCTTAAAACAGCATATACTTATATAATGACAACAAGTGCATTTTAAGCAGTAGCTTGATAATCTTAATCTCATTTTCATATTGAAGAAACTCAATATTTTTTGTATTTGGTTACTTTAAACCTAAAAGACTCTCATTTCTTCTTGATCTGGAAAAATTTATCCTTAAATGTTCAGTTACTACCTTTATGAAGTGTTTCATGCTGTCCCCAAACAAAATATGTACCTTCCCTTTTTCTTCCCCTATAAGACTTTGATTTTACTTTTATCATGGACTTAATTGAGTTCCAATGGGATTTATCCCTTGCATTACATGTTTCTAACCCTTAGTACACTATGGGCTCCCAACAGCTTATTCAACTTTATATGTCCAATAGTAGAATTCCTGGCACATAGCAAGTGTTCAATCTCATTTTATGGTGGTACTTAGCCAGCCCACACTTGAAAAGAATAATCTCTGCATGCCTATTCACATGTTAGAGCAGAAGATAGCCATCTAGAGTGTTTTAAGAATTCAGAAGCCTGGATTTATTGCTGCTGTGGTTCACCTATAAAGTTAGTTCTATAACTTTAGAAAATTAGCGATGTTTTTAGTTTAGAAAACTCAGCCTCCAGTACCTGGGCTCTTCTATATTCAATCTCCAACTTACCTCTCACTTACACCTTTACCCTAATCACACTCAAACCTGCTCAACACTCTTCTTTATCCCCAAGACCAATATTTCTCAAACTTCTGGATAAATAAGAATAACTCAGAGAAATTGTTAAAAATGTGTATTCTTGGTCCCTAACCCTAGAGAACGATGGCATTTTTACAGGTAGAGCCTAGAAATCAGAATTTTAAAGAAACTAGGTGATTATGATATAGGTTTTCTATGCTCTCAGGAAAAACTCAAAAAGTCTAGATTTAGCCTTCATTAATAAGATGTGAAATTCATTCTAACATCAAAATGCCAGGAATATATCTAAAAAGTGGAAAGAAATAAAAACAAATCAAGCAATGCTGTTGTCAATAGGATAGGAAGGATTTGGCCAAGGAAGGCATGAAAGGTGTATTTAGGCAGCCTAAATACACGCATCAGTCAGGCAAGGAGAAATTTGCAAGACCATATGGTCCATGTGGAGGAAGGCTTTGAGAAAGGGTCTGAGAAATGCAGGTTTATGATAAGCCTGGCAGGAGGTCCCATCTTCCAGAAGGGAGATGGGGTGGTTTGTGTGATTCCATCAGAGTTGGAACAACAAGCAAAATGTATGATACCACGAGGGATTACTTTGATTAACTAGGTAGGTACTTGAATGTGATTCTATATCTATAACTAGTTAGTGGTTAGAAATAAAGTATGATTAATATTGCATCTTTGTATCCAAGCAGAATGCTTTACTTTCTACATGATATGAATGCAGCATATCCTGTGATAGAACTTGAAGGGCAAGGTTCAGGGAAGGGAGTCCATCTTCTAGGAATGGGGCGTGGTGTTCATGGCCATAACCTCTGCCTTCCATTGCTCTGGAGGAGGAGCTAAAAGTCCCTTGGATAAGGCTCAATCTAACACACATCCTAGAAGGAGTTTTCATTGTTTCAATATCAAATCTTTAAAGTACAATAATTACTATTTATGTGTAGATTTCTATCATTAGTCAACAGATGAAGTAAGATAAGAAGTGGAAGTTGATATTAAATCAAATTTGTTGTCACAAACTCTCTCATATAAGACCTTACAGTTTAGCAGTTAAAAGTTCAGGCTCTGAATTTAGACTGCCTAAAATTATAATCAATAACTCTACTACTCATTAATGTGGATCCTTAATCCCCTTAACCCTAATCCTTGCCTGTAGGGTGAAACTAATAATAATGCCTTATAGGGTTGCTGAGAGATTTAACAATGAAATGATTGCAAAGTCCCTGGCATATAGTTACTACTCAGTAAATTCTAGCTGGTATTACTGTGAGGCATCATTATATTGTGGCATTCCAAATCCATATCCTCTTTTCCCTGGCAGATTCAAGTTTCATAGTCATATTTACTAGTGCCATGGTCAGACACCAGAGTCAGACAAGCTTAAATATGAACCCCAATTCCACCTCTGAGTTTTTTTTAAACCTGTTGTGTTATAGTTTGCTCAATTGCAAAGTGGACTCTAATAATAGCTAACTGTGTAAATTAAGTCACTGAGTCAATCAAATGAAAATCTGTGTGTGTGTGCCCCTCACAGCTCTAATTCCTTTTACTGATTGTCATCTTGTCAAAAAGTATAATTTTGCACTAAAAAAAAAATTTCCAACAATAACACAAACAATTTCTAACTGTGTGACATTAAGCAAATTATTCTAGACTCTAAGCCACACACAACATTATGTTGAGATTCAAAATGACAAAGTTTTGAACAGGGATATAAGGGATGATATTGTTATTACCTGGAGTTATGAGAAATAACGAGCCAACTGATGAAGATATTTGAGAACTGATCAGTACTTATTCAGTTTAACTATTAAAGAAATGTTGAATAACACACTTCAGTGTATGTATTTTATAACAGTAGCCCGAAGCTGATATTGAGTATTTGACAGCTAGGCTTTATAAATTACATTTAATAATATTTACCTTATACTTTGGAAATAGCCACAATAGCACACTCTCCCTACCTGAAATGATTATATTATCCTGAAATTGTGCCCTATTATCATTTTAAGGATTTTATTAAGGTATTTCTTTGATTTTAGAGACATAGGCCCCAGAATAGCAGAAGGAGGCATTATTATTAGCTAGCTACTTGAATCTCAGGATTTATTCCTGCCCAAATTGATACAAACAGAACGTGTGCTGAGTGTCTCTCTCCTTCACCCTTCAAGCCTGAATTCCTGGCTTCAGTAGATGCTCTTTGTTCAGGTAGCTTCAGACAGAATTGAGAAAGTATCTGTGCTCCTCATCATTAACACTAGTAGCGTCGAGTAATAGATGATCCTGGATTAAATTTTGTCAAAGCACTCAGCACTTTATGCTTTGTCAATTAAAGAAAGTAACTTGATGGTAATTTTTATTCTTTTTGTCTTAGGATATTTTCCATTTCCCCAATTGATAGGCATGATCGATGTGTGCTTCTGAGTATTTGGTACTGGATGTAAAAACAAAACACAAAAAGAATCCTGGAACCAAGACATCTAGTGAAACCCAATCCTTCAAAAAATTTATGGGTGAATTTTACAAAATGCAAAAAGTTCCAAGGACAAGATGAACATATCTCCAAATGAAGGCAAAAATTGAAGAGGCAAGTTAATACATTCAATCTCCTTTGATACCGTTCCTTCCCCCTCTCCCCATCTTGTGCCATTAGAACGTTGGGAGAGATGAGACTGAGAGAAGGCTGGTAAATGTTCCACTAGGGAGAGGGATTTCTTGTAACCTACAGAAGTCTGGGTGGGGGGAAAAGAAGAAAAAGCTTTTTAAGACACTGTTGGAGCTCTGCACAGTCCAATCCTATTTGGCTTTCTGGCTGATTAATGAAAATAAAATTTGTAAAGGTACTGAAAGCCCAGATTTTTAAATTCTGTTATTTTATGTTAAGCCTGGACACATTAAGGACCACTAATACTAAAATATTAATAAGTGTTCTTAATGCCATGAACATTTTGTTCATGGTACATTTATTCTCTAAGGTCTCCTCCGATCTCTCTACTCCTCTGGATCCCTCTAAGACCACAGTACCCACGTGGTTTTCTGCCTTAGTATATAAAACAGTGGAAGTAGCCTATATGTTGGCTTCACAGAGGCTTGTTGTGAAATCCTGCCTCTACCACCTGCTCCCTATTTGATCAGAAGAGTCACTACCTTCCTCAGTCATCTTTTCCTTATCTATGAAAACAATAAAACCTACCTTTAAGGGTATCCAGAAAAGAGATGCTACATATGGTATAAATTTCCTAATACATAATTCTGTACAATATCATCCATGTTATTATTGCTTTACTGCTTGCTATCATAATTTGTTTCTGTCTTTGTAAGTCACTTGCAGGCAGAAATATAGATCAATATGTTCTCAGAATGTAAGCAACAGTGTTAGGTATACTTGATACGATTTTGTTGATTGATTAAATGATGATTGGTAGCTGTAGACCCGTTACAAAGCTCTCTTTCATTTCCCCTGCAGGTGGCCGGAGATGAGCCCTGAAAACTGGACTCAGATAGCGGAGTTTGTCCTTCTGGGTTTCCCCAGTAGCAGCATCCTGCGGTTCCTGATGTTCCTGGGGCTAATGGCGACCTACGTTATAACAGCTACAGGCAACCTGCTAATTATTGTGCTCACCTGGAGGGACCCACGCCTGCACACACAGATGTACTTCTTCCTGCGGAATCTGTCCTTCCTGGAACTGTTGCTGGTATCTGTTGTGGTTCCCAAGATGCTTGTCATCCTCCTCACAGGGGATCACGCCATCTCATTTGCCAGCTGCATCTTGCAGTCCTACCTCTACTTCCTCCTAGGCACCACCGACTTCTTCCTGCTAGCCGTCATGTCTCTGGATCGTTACTTGGCCATCTGCCGACCACTCCACTATGAGACTCTGATGAGCGGCCCTGTCTGTTCCCAGCTGGTGCTGGCCTCCTGGTTAGCTGGGTTCCTCTGGGTCCTTTGCCCCACCATCCTCATGGCCAGCCTGCCTTTCTGTGGCCCCAATGGTATTGACCACTTCTTTTGTGACAGTTGGCCCTTGCTGAGACTCTCCTGTGGGGACACCCGCCTGCTGGAGCTGGTGGCTTTCGTGCTCTCCACGACGGTGTTGTTGGGCTCGCTGGCCCTGACCTCAGTTTCCTATGTCTGCATTCTTGCCACTGTTCTCAGGGCCCCCACAGCCGCCGAGCAAAGGAAAGCGTTCTCCACGTGCGCCTCGCATCTCACGGTGGTGGTCATCGTCTACGGCAGCTCCATCTTCCTCTACATCCGCATGTCGGAGGCTCAGTCCATGCTGCTCAACAAAGGCGCCTCGGTCCTGAGCTGTATCGTCACACCCCTCCTCAACCCGTTCATCTTCACTCTCCGCAACGACAAGGTGAAGCAGGCGCTGAGAGACGCCCTGAGATGGCCCAGGCCCACTGCTGCCAGGAAACTGTGAGGGTCACCACGCAAAGGAGACGCTCCTTTTAAGTGAGAGATTAAACGTTTACTGGAGTTTTTTTTTAAACGTGTTAGAAGTTCAGAGGGCTCAGGCACTACCCTGCACTTTTCTCAGCTTATATAATACAAGGACAGTCTTCATGAATATGCAACATGGAATATGGAGCTTAGACTTCATTTTTCTCTCTACAATCTTCCTTGTGCCCCCTCATCCCACAGAGAAGGTTCATCCGATTGGTCAAATTTCAGAATTCTGGTGAAGACACATTTGAGGGGGAATCTCTGGATTCGAGAGCACACGTGAGCATGTGGCCTCCAGGCAAGGAAGCTGCTCGTCTTCCTCCTCGTGTGTGAATATGCACTCCTAATACTGTGTCAGTCTCCTGTACCGTGAAGCCAAACAAGGGATGCTAACATATGGAGATTCAGATTTGGAGCTTAGAGGGGAGTAAGGGGCCCTCTGAGGCCTTCCAACCAGACTGGGTATTTATTACAAACAAGATTAACCAGAACCTCCATATTTGGAAATCCAATTCTGGCTGCAGTAATAAATGGTCCTTTGATTCTCGTTTGTTATTTTTTTTTAATGTGACTAGCAGCTTCTGTAGGAATCTCATAAAGGAAGAATGCAAGACCAGTGAAATATTTAGACAGGCCTAATTTCCAAGTCAAATTCTGCCTATTAGATTCCAACTTCAGGGACAATCATTCATTTAAGACATGTTATTAAATACCTAATACGTTTTAGGCACCGTGCCAGGCAAGGCTGGGACTAGGGTGAGCCGAGGGCTATGTCCAGGGAACATATCTTAAAGAGACACACATTCTCAGGAGCAGGCTGTGCACAAACCTGAAAATGAATGTCTGCACGAGCTGCAGGCACAAAGGCTCAGAGGGGCAATGAGCATATTGAGAGAACCAAAAAATGTACAGTATGATAGACTGTGAAGCAAAGAGAAGGAAGATATGAGGATGGAAAGGTAAGCAGGAGTCAGTCAGCAGGGCTCTGTTGTGAGCATTTTAAGAAGCACCATTTAGTCAAAATGGTGCAGCCACTTGCTTTTGCACTTGTGGAAATCACTTTCTCAGTTTTCCTTGGCTTCCTCATGTGTAAAACAAAGGGATTGAATCAGGGATTTTTAATGTGTTGGGGAATCATATATTTTTTTGAGAATTTCATAAAATCTATAACCTCTTTCCTCCAAATAATTTACACATACATAAAACTTAACATACGATTTCAGGTTGTTTATGGAGCACTAAATCCTATGTCTGTAACCCTAACTTAGATAATTAGAAGTTCTTTTTGGCCCTGGCAATCAATGATTCTGTATGATTCTGAAATAACTTAGATTAGATTGAGGTCTGTTCAAACACACTTTACTAATACATTCTGATACCAAGTACCATCACTAGCACTGTATTTCAGTACTAACATGGATGGATAGATGATAGAAAGATATGGAGAGTAGATATAAATAGGAAGAGAGCTAGAGGGATGGATGCAGTATCTGACATTGGGTACATTAAGTATGTACAACTGAGGCATAGTAGGCAGGCCCTATTGCATACTGTTGGAAAGACGAATAAACTTCGCTATGTCTTATGCAAGCCATTTGAAGAATCAGAAAACACTGTGGACATAGTGGACTCTTAAGTTGCATATGCTAATTGGCATGGAAAGTTAGCCTGTTTCCAGATCAGTCCACTGTCCTACATTTCAACCACTGCCAGTACCCATTAGGCCGCTTGAACCATATGATCTTTTTGGGGAAAGTAAGTAATGATTTTGTAGGAACAATAAGAGGAAGGTGACAATCTTTTGTCCATTGCTGTACCAATTTGGCTGTACCAACTAAATCAAGTAATCCTAGAAAATTACATTACCTTTCCTAGAAGAAAGGATATTCAGACATATTAGTATCTGTCGAACAGCCTTAAAATCCTTTCTATGTATTATTATAAATCTCTTTAGATTCCTCAGCTTCCTACAACCCATTGCAAACAAAGGCTATTTATTTAAGCTCTTAGGTCAGATCTACACTAACACTAAGCAAAAGTCATTTAATTCCTCAATCGTCTCTGTACCCTTCCAGAACTTCTGCCATTCTACCAAGACACATTGATTTTATAGTTCACAGGAACCATTTTGTAGCATAACAGGAAAATATTTTGCAAACAATAAACTAAAGTGTTTAAACTGCCTCCTTAACTCATGCATTCAGTAAGCTTTCTACTCCAAAAGTTTCACCATGAGGCTCATGCTAGAAAAAGAGAGAGAGAGAAAAAAAAGAGAGGACAGGAACAAAGAAGACACCCATCGGTTTTGAGTCTGGCAGCATTTTCATGAAGATAATAGTCCTGAAATATGGACCTTGGCTGAGAAATAAGGATTTTCTATTTCTCTTTAACCCCTTTTAACACACCAGGATCTAGGCCTAAGAAACTTACTAGAACATAAGAGTTTTACCTAAAGAAAGTCCTGCTCAGACAGGAAGGAAATAAGAGGAAACAGAGGAATACAGAGGCAGAGTGGGTAGATGATCAGAGGTGTGTCCAGATAGTCCTTTACTGTGCTGCCTCTGGGATACCCTGAGGGGAATGTCAAGGGCATGAGGTCTCTCCCTGCTTCACAGTGAGGCCTCTTGAAGGCAAGAGCCCCACAGGCTGCTCATAAAACAAGCTGTATGTGCTGACATTAAAGTCATTGAAGAGAAGCAGGATGGTGAGGCAAAGGAAGGTCCACCCTCCATGTGGTATGGATGGAATCCAACATCCTAGATGCTCTTGAAGCAGGACACAGATGAAGTCTGAGCCGAGAGATAGTGGGTGGTCATGAGGTTCTCAGTGGCCAGGGGTGAAGTGATTGAGCCCTGTGGCTTGGCTGAGAATGAATAGAGAAAGTGCAAGAGAATCCATGGGGTTTTATAATCCACACCAAAGTTTAGGTGAGATTAATTAGAATGAAAGCATCACCAGCCCTGACCAAACTGGAAGACCAAACTTTGAGTTGTATCATTCACAGATATTAGCATCAGGGGTCAGTGGGGTGCTCAGAGATAGAATTGCTTTCATATCCATTCACCAGTCCAGAAAGCAGCCCAGATCAGCCACTCTGCAGCAGAGACCACCAAGCACCTGGAAGACACTGTATAGAGATAAGAACTCTTTCTTCCTTCACCATCCTGAGTCATGTAAATTGCACACCCCATCCATATATTTTGACACCACTTTAAAAGAGATCAGTGTTAGAAAGAGGGAGAGGGTAGAATCCTAATGGACCAAATTATTTTCTAAATAAAATGATCATTTACTTACAGGGACTATTTGATTTTTTTCTCTTTTTTTTGCATAGAAGTAAGTGTACTAAATTTGTCAAAATTTTAGCTATTTTTTCTCTACTATCCAGCATGGTGACACTCATGAGGAAAATAATATCACTTGTTAAAAAATAAAGAAGCTACATTTATTTTCACATAAGACCTTTTATAAGCAAACATATGACCCTGTTATAAGTTCATGGTAGAATGGAAATAGAACTAGACTCTTGCTGCTGAACTAACTGCATGGAGAGAGAACTCTAACTTGGCTATTCTGATCCCAAAATTCTTTTTCCACTGAAGTACAAGTATTTACTCTGTACCATCATATCTTCTCTGTCAATATCACAAGTCCCTTTTCTCTAACCCTATGCCTTTATTCTTTGGAGTCTGACATATGCTTTAGGCCCTTGTATCAAATATTCCTTCTCAGCTGGTTATTATTGCAGGAAGCAATTCTGCTTCTCCTAATTTACTAAACTATAAGTAATGGACAATGACTTAGTGCTACATGGCAGATAGATTTGCTGAATGTCATGCTTTTCCCATACTACATCCATGAAGGGTATTGTAGATTAAGTAACGTTTAACAAGTTAAATAACCAAAACTTTGGAAATCTTTCAGATTCTTGGGTCCCTGCCTCTGCTAATCCAGGGGTCAGTGTTCCAGTGGACTGATAAGGTCCTTTTGCCTCCTCCATAGCTTCTTCATGGCCATGATCACTTCCTTGTTTCTCAGGGTATAGATAGCAGGATTCAGCATGGGGGTGACCATTGTATATAGCACAGAGACTGCCTTATCCATAGGAAATGTCCGAAAAGGCCTTGCATAGATGTAGATGCAAGGAACAAAGATTAAGGTCACCACAGCGATGTGAGAGGCACAGGTGGACAGGGCCTTGCTGCGGTCTTCCCGTGAGTGGCTTCGGAGCATGATTAGCAGTGCTGTGTAGGATACGAGCAGCACCAGAAAACACATCAAGGTCACCAGGCCATTGTTAGAAACCATCAGAAGTTCTAAAACAAAAGTGTCTGTGCAGGCCAATTTGATCAGCTGGGGCACATCACAATAAAAGTTGTCCAGCTTGTCAGGCCCACAGAATGGCAGCTGGATAGTCAGTCCAACCTGTACTATGGAATGAATGAAGCCCCCGACCCAGGAGGCTGCCATGAGAACTCCACAGAGGGTTGGATTCATAATGAGCGTGTAGCGCAGGGGTTGGGAAATGGCAACATAGCGGTCATATGCCATGACAGTGAGCAGGAAGATCTTGATGCCACCAATGAAGTGGAAGAAGAAGAGCTGCGTCAGGCAGCCACCAAAGGAAATGGTAGGGTTGCCTGAGAGCAAGTCAATCAGCATCCTAGGTGCCGTGATGGAAGAGTAGCAAAAGTCCAGGAAAGAAAGGTTGCCTAAGAGAAAATACATGGTTGTGTGCAGGTGTGGGTCAGAGGTCACTATGGCCACAATAAGGAGATTTCCAGTTACAGTCATAAGATACACAGCAGAGAAGACAATGAAGAAGAAGAACCGAAGCTCCCATACCTGAGAGAGCCCCAGCAGAACAAATTCTGTCACCTGGGAATGATTTGTTGGATTCATCTACTTGGTATGACTTGGTAAATGAACCTGCTGAGATAAATGGACATGTTCATTAGGGGATTTATGAACTTCTCTAAAATAATTTCCTCTGGCCCCTCTGGGGAATTCTCCACTATTTCTCCATAAAAGATGTTTTAAGTGGGTCTACAGGACACCAAGCATTTGGACATCATACACTGGTATAATCAAACAAGGATGTATAACTTAGGATAGCACTGATACTTCTGGTTTACGAGAATCAAAAATAATCAGACCTCAAAAATTGAAAAGTGGGTTGTAGAGGAGAGTTGCTAAACTGAAAGGGAATTTCAATTCTATCAGCAACTACCGTGTTTCCCTGAAAATAAGACCTATCCATAAAATAAGCCCTAGCAGGATTTCTAAGCATTTGTGCAATATAAAACCTACCCCCAAAATAAGACCTAGTGATGGGTGTGGCTACACAGCGTATCTGTACAACCCATGCATTTTGTCGTGGAGCGGTAGAGAAGATGAGCAGCCCTTCTCATCTGCCCCATGAGAGCTCTATTGCTCAACATGAGAGATTAGGGCCAATGGTTCTAAAGGAAATAGAGTCACAAGAAATTCAGGATGGAATTCAGGGTTTGGAGAGTTATGATGATGTTCCAGAAGAAGATGACTTAACTATATTTGAATAAATGTAGATTGTTGTACCATACTTAAAAAAAAATAATACATCCCCTGAAAATAAGCCCTAAGGTGTCTTCTTGAGGAAAAATAGATATAAGACCCTGTCTTATTTTCAGGGAAGCATGGTAGTTTTGCAGATGGGAACAACCCTCTGAAGTTCTTTAAGCCTCACTTCCCTTATCTCTGATATAAAATTAACCAAAATGTCCTCAGAATCTCCTGTGATTTAATATCTTATGCTATATGTAGCCTTAATTTAGAAAACCTGATAAATTTCCTCATACCAGAAATTTAGAAGGCATTTCCACAATGTGATGTATCTCTCATTTTTATCCCAAAATAATAGAAAATGCAAAATTCCCATCATAACCCTGGATAAATATTCAGTAGCCTTCTGAGATAGATCTAACTTGGATATATATTTTCATCCCTAGAAGGTTGCTAAAGTCATGACTAAGAGAGTAAAATAGAAAAGACTGTTCCTGTACTTTATAAGGGTAGTGAGGGACTACTGTTCTTTCTAAAATTAGATAAGAAAACATGAAAGAAAAGCTTCCTGTCTTGTGCCTCTCGGGAAATACAGAGAAGTGCACTTAGAATATTAAACCAGAATAATTTGAGTGTCAATGTTAATTTCAGGTACATTACCCAAAGAATAATTTCTTATTCATATGGGAAGCATCAAGAAGAAGCTATAAATATTAATTGAAATTTAAAAATCACCATCTAAATGCAGAGCTGCCTCAACATTTGGAAACTCTAAGAATAAAAGGAACATTTTTATACATTTAAGTGCTTTAAAATATAGTAAGGAAGCTAACTATTTAAGCAAATTCTAGAATAAATCCCTTCATATTCCTTAATAGAAATGGCAGGTGTCATTTCAATTTAAATTAATTTTGATGTGGGTTTTCAATTATATTTCCTTTCTTGTATTTACTTGTTCATTCAGTAATTATTCATTAGTCACCCTTCTGCTTACTAGGTATCATGCTAAATACTAAGGCATTAAAAAGAATAAGACACAAATGATTTAATGCAACTCTGTGTAACATTCTGCATAGGACCTTTACCTTCAGACCCCTGCCCACTTATCCAGGTTCATCATATCATATGCATAGCCTCTCTCACACCTATGCTATGACCTGGAGCAAATCAAACTACTTGAATTTCCCAGAACTTGTCATGCTCAACACATTGATTTCCTTTATTAATCTGTATGTATTTATTTTGTTTTAGTTTTAATAACATATTTCAACTACACAAATAATTGGAATTTTTAGTTTCACTTTCAACATGTGAAGACTTTGAAAGTCGATACTCATAACTTTAAAGCAAGAAAAAACCGAACAGACTGAAAGTCAATGACTTTTCCTGGACCAATCAGCGAAATGAGGTCACAGGACAAATCATGACCTGAAAACCTAGAGAGAAATCTAACAAAATGTGAACAAGACTTATATGAGAAAAAGTATAAAACTCTGATAAAAGAAATTTAAAAATTAAATAAATGAAGAGATATTCCACATTTATGGATAAGAAACCCTGATATTATCAAGATGTCAGTTCTTCCCAAATTGATCTATAGATTCAATGCAATACAAATTAAATCTCAGCATTTTACTTTGTGGATATCAACAGATTCTGAAGTTTATATGGAGAGGCAAATCATGTTTGCTTCCCAACATAATATTGAAACAGAAGAACAAAGTTGGAGGACTGATACTACCCAACTTCAAGACTTACTATAAAGCTATAGTAATCAAGACAGCATGACATTGGCAAAATAATAGACAAATGATCAATGAAACATAATAGGGAGCTCAGAAATAGATCCACAGAAATATAGTTAACTGATTTTTACAAAGGAGCATAGGCAACACAATGGAGTAAATAAAAACAGTCTTTTAAACAAATGGTGCTAGAACTGAACATCCACATGGAAAAAAGAAATCTAGACACACATCTTACACCTTCATAAAAGATAACTCAGAATGGATCAGATAGTTGGGAAGTTCACCACCAGTCTGTTGGTAATTGTCAGATCAAGCAAACAGAAAATCATAAAAATATTGTGGACATGAGCAGCACTATCAATCAACCTGACCTAATTAACATGTATATAATATACCATTGAATAACAACAGATGAACATTCTTCTCAAGATCACATGAAATGTTCTCTAAGATGAACCACATTATGGATCAGAAAATACACTGTAACAAAATTAAAAGAATAAAAATCATATAATGCATGTCATCAGACTACAGTGGAATTAACTAGAAATCAATAAGATAAAGATAGCTGGACAATGCCTAAATATTTGAAAATTAAGCAAAATGTTTCTAAATAACACATTGATCAAAGAAGGAATCACAGAAGAAATTTAATTTTTTTAAATAATTCTCATCTCTACACAGAGTCATGGAAACTAAACAACCTTCTGCTGAATGATTATTGTGTTAAGGAGGAAATTAAGAAGGAAATCAAAAGAGTCTTTGAAATATATGATGAAGGAGACAAAATTTATCATACTCTGTGGGACACAGCTAAAGCAGTCCTGAGAGAAAAATTTAAATCCATATATACCTACGTCCCAAAGACAGAAAGATCACAAATAAATAATCTAATGAATCATCTCAAAGAACTGGAAAAGGATAAGCAAACCAACCCCAACCCCAGCAGAAGGAAAGAAATAACAAAGATCAGAGCAGAACTAAGTGAAATCGATAAGAAAAAACTATATGGAAGATTAATAAAACAAAAAGTTGGTTCTTTGAAAAAATAAAATTGACACACCTCTTGCTAGATTAACAAGAAGCAGAAAAGAAGGGACTCTAACTAGCTCCATTAGGAATAAAAAGGAGAAATTACAACTGATGCTATGGAAATACAAAATATCATCTATGAATACTATAAAAACCTCTATGTACATAAACAGGAAAATATGGAGGATATGAAGAAATTCTTAGAAACACATAGCCTCCATAGGCTCAATCAGGAAGAAATAGAATTCTTGAACAGACCAACATCAAGTAACAAAATTGAAGCAGAAATAAAAAACCTTCCTAAAAGAAAAGTATCAGACCAGATGAATTCACACCTGAATTTTAACAGACCTACAAAGAAGAACTGGTGCCTGTCCTGCAGAAATTATTCCACAACATCGAGAAGGAAGGAATTCTCCTGAACATGTTTTGTGAAGCCAACATCACACTGCTACCAAAACCAGGAAAGGATGCAACAAAAAAAGAAAACTACAGAAAAGTCTCAGGTACAAAATCAATGTACAGAAATCAGTAGCATTTCTATAGGCAAACAATAGTCAAGTTGAGAACCAAATTAAAGACTCAATACCCTTCACAATAGCAACAAAGAAAATGAAATACCTAGGAATATATTTAACCAAGGAGGTAAAATACCTCTACAGGGAGAACTACGAAACACTGAGGAAGGAAATAGCAGAGGACGTAAACAGGTGGAAAATCATACCATGCTCATGGGGTGGCAGAATCAACATTGTTAAAATGTCTATACTGCCCAAAGTGATCTACAGACTCAATGCAATACCTATTAATATATCAACATCATTTTTCACAGATCTAGAAAAATAATTCTACACTTTTTATGGAACCAGAGAGGATGCCATATAGCAAAAGCAATCTTAAGCAAAAAGAACAAATTGAGAGGCATCAATTTCCCAAAGTTCAGGCTATACTATAAGGCTACAGTAACTAAAACAGTATTTTATTGGCACAAGAACAGAGACATAGACCAATGGAATAGAACTGAGAACCCAGATGTAAAACCATCCTTGTACAGCCATCAAATCTTTGACAAAGCAGACAAAAACATACACTGGGGAAAAGAATCCTTATTTAATAAATGGTGCTGGGAAAACTGGATAGCCACATGTAGAAGACTGAAACAGGATCCACACTTTTCACCTCTCACAAAAATCAACTCACACTGGGTAACAGATCTAAACCTAAGGTGTGAAACTATTAGAATTCTAGAGGAAAACATTGGGAATACTCTTCTAAACATTGGCCTAGACAAAGAATTTATGAAGAAGACCCCAAAGGCAATCACAGCAACAACAAAAACAAATAAATGCAACCTGATAAAATTAAAAAGCTTCTGCACAGTCAAGAAAACTATCATGAGAGAAAACAGACAACCACCAGCATGGGAGAAAATATTCACATACTACACATATGATAAAGGACTGGTAACTAGAATCTATATAGAACTCAGGAAAATCCACAAGAAAAAATCCAACAATCCTATCAAAAAGTGGGCAAAGGTCATGAAAAGAAAGTTTTCAAAAGAAGATAGACTAATGACCAAGAATCATATGAAAAAATGCTCAACATCTCTAATCATCAGGGAAATCCAAATCAAAACCACAATGAGATATCACTTATCTCCAGTGAGAATGACCTCTACCAAAAAGTCCCAAAACAATGTGTTGCCATGAATGTGGAGGAGAGATAGGGACATTCATATTTTGCTGTTAGGACAGCAAACTAGTGCAATCTCTATGTAAAGTAGTATGGAGATACCTCAAAGAGATACAAGTAGAGCTACCATTTGATCCAGCAATCTTGTTACTGGGCATCTAACCCAAAAAAACAAAAGTTATTCGACAAAAAATACATCTGTACTATAATTTTTATAGCAGTATAATTCATAATTGCAAAGATGTGGAAACAACCCAAGTGCCCATCAATACACGAGTGGATTAATAAAACGTGGTATATGTATTCCGTGGAGCTCTACTCAGCCACAAAAAACAATGGTGATCTAGCACTGCTTGTATTATCCTGGATAGAGCTGGAGCCCATTCTACCAAGTCAAGTATCACAAGAATGGAATAACAAGTGCCACATGTACTCACCATCAGATTGGTATTAATTGGTCAACATTTATGTACACATTGAGTAGTAACAATCATTGGGTGTCAGAGAGATGGAAGGGGGGAGGAGAGGATGGGTATAGTCACACCTAATGGGTGCGGTGCACACCATGTGGGGGATGGACATGTTTGAAGCTCTGACACAGGTGGGGCAAAGGCAATATGTGTAACCTAAACATTTGTATCCCTGTAATATGTTAAAATAAAAAAATATAAATAAGTAATAAAAATACAAGAATAAGCAAGTTAAAAATGTAGTACAATATATTAAATTTTGTGGGATGCAGCAAAAGCAATGTTTTCAGGGAATTTTATAGCAGTAAATACATATATTAGGAAAGAAGAAAGATTTAAATTAATAACCTAAGTTTCCATGTTAGAAAAGTAGAGAAAGAATCACAATTTAAGGCTACTTAAGGAGATGAAAAGAAATAGTAAAAATTACAGCAGAAATCAATGAAATTAAAATTAAGAAACCACTATAGAAAAATCAATAAAGCAAAGGCTGGTTCTTTGAAAAGATCGATAACTGATAAACCTGTAGCCAGAGCACAATCAATAATAAAGGGAGATGACACAGATTATCAAAAACAAATGAAGTTGTTATTACTGCTGATCCCATGTACATTATGCTGGTAGTAAAGTACTACGGAGAACAAATTTATACCCACAAATTTGATGAATTATATGAAATGAATCAATTCCTTAAAAGACCAAAAGTAACACAAATGTAAATAAATAACCTTAATAGGCCTAAACTTATTTAAAACATTGAAGCAATAATGTTTCAAAGAACATTCCAAAATAGAAAGGGTGTAGCCCAACTGCTTTCATGGGTGATTTCTTAAACATTTACAGATAAAATTATATTAATTCTCTCCAATATTTTCCCACACTAGAGCAGAAGGAACACTTCCTATCTCATCCTATGAGATCAGCACTATCCTGATACTAAATTCAGATAAAAATGTTACGATAAAAATTATAGACTAATATCTCCCATGAATATAGGTAGGTATAAAATTTCTTAACAAAATGTTATCAAATTGAATCCAATGATGAACAAAAAAGTTTCACAAGCAAGTGAGAATTTATTCCAGATATATAAGGCTGGCTCACTTTCAAATATTAATAAACATAATTTAGCACACCCACATATTAAAGAAGAAAAATCGTATAATGCTATCAATTGATATTAAAACTGCAACTGGAAAAATCCATAACAAAAACTCTTAGCAAACCAGGAGTAGAGGAGATCCTTCTCAACTTGATAAAGAACATTTACAAAACACCTACAGCTAACATCACACTTAATAGTAAGACAGTGAATGCTTTTTTTTCTAATACCAGGAAAAAAGTAAGGATGTTTACCCTGACCATTTCTCTTAAGCATTGTATTGGATGTCTTATTCAGTACAATAAAACAAGAAAAGGAAGTAAAATGTATACAGAATGACAAGAAAAATAAATGGTATTTGTTTACAGTTGACATGTTTGTCTATGCAGAAAATCCCAAAGAAGCAATAATAACAAAGAAACAAAAACATGAAACTAACAAGCTATTATAGCACGGTTGCAAGATATATATTAATATACAAAAATCATATAACAGCAATGAACAATTGGCATTTTGAAATCAGAAATAATACCATTTGCAATAGCACCAAAACAGAAATATTTAGGTATAATTTATTTCTTTTAGGTCACCCACATGGCTCATTTTCTTTTTTTTTTTTTATTTCAGCATATTACGGGGGTACAAATGTTTAGGTTATGTATATTGCCTTTGCCCACCCCAGTCAGAGCTTCAAGCGTGTTCATTCCCCAGACGGTGCACACCGCACCCATTAGGTGTGTAGTACCCCCTCCCATCTGCCTGACACCTGAGGAATGTTTTTACTATATGTGCTCTTAAGTGTTGGTCAATTAATATCTATTTGATGGTGAGTACATGTGGTGTTTGTTTTTCCATTCTTGTGATACTTCACTTAGTGGAATGGGTTCCAGCTCTATCCAGGATAACACAAGAGGTGCTAGATCACCATTGATTTTTGTGGCTGAATAGAACTCCATGGTATACATATATGACGTTTTAATAATCCACTCATGTATTGATGGCATTTGGGTGGTTTCCACATCTTTGCAATTGTGAATTGTGCTGTTGTAAACATTTGAGTGAGAGAGATGTCTTTTTTATAATATGTCTTTTGTTCTTTTGGGTAGATGCCCAGTAACGGGATTGCTGGATCAAATGGTAAGTTTACTTGTATCTCTTTGAGGTATTTCCATATTACTTTCCACAGAGGTTGTACTAGTTTGCAGTCCCACTAGCAGTATAAATTTAATAAAATATGTACAGAATCTATATGTTGAAAGCAGCAGCACTCTGATGAAGAAATTAAAAATCTTAATAAATGGAGAGATATTCTGTGTTCAGGGATTGCAATATTCAATATTGTTAATATGTTATTTCTTCCTAAATTGATCTATGGATTCAACACAATCTCAAGCAACATTCTAGCAAGCTATTTTGTAGATATTTACAAGCTGATTCTAAAATTTATATGGAAAGACAAAAGGCCTTTCCAACACCATACTGAAGAAAACAAAGCCACCACAATAGCCAACACAATCCTGAAGAAAACAAAGGTGGATGACTCACACTAACTGATTTCAATGCTAACTATAAATTTATAATTAAGGCAGCATAATATTTAGAGAGAAATAAAAAATTAGATCAATGGAACAAAATAGAGTCTAAAGTCATACCCAAATAAATATAGAAAACTGATATTTGCCAAAGTAGCAAAGAGAATTTAATGGAAAAAAGATTTGTTTTCTTTTCAATAAATGGTGCTAAAACAACTAAACATCCCTATGCAAAAAGTACACAGATTTTATGCCTTTTATTAAAATTAACTCAAAATGAAACATACATCTAAATGTAAAATTCAAACTACATGATTTCTAAAAAGAGAAAAAATGTATATGCCCTTGAGTTTGGTGATGAGTTTTTAGATACAACACCAAAATCACATTCCATGAAAGAAAGAAAAAATTGATAAAGTAGATTTTCTCAAAATTAAAAACTTTAGCTCTGTAAATGACACTGACAATCAAAAGACAAACCATAGCAAGTGGGAAATATCTGCAAAGCACATATAGGATAAAAGGTTTGTATCCAAAATATACAAAACCCTTTTCTAAGACAGCAGACAATACAATTAAATCTACAAAAAATCTGAACAGACAACTCACTGAAGATATACAGATGGCCAATAAGCATATTAAAAAGATGTTAAACATTATTTGTCATTAGGGAATTACAAATTAAAACAACAATAAGATACCACTACATTGTTATCAAAATGGCTAAAGTAATTTTTTAAAAAAACTGTCAATTGTTGGTTATGATGCAGAGCAGGTGGGAATGCAAAGTGGTACAGCCACTTTGAAAGACAGTGTGACATTTTCTCCCAAAGGTAAACTTTTTCTTGTTGTGCAATCCAGCAGTCACACTCCTAGGCATTTACCCATTTGATTAGAAAACTTATGTCCACCAAAAAAAAAAAAAAAAACCAAAACAAAAAAATACCTCCACCTGCACATATCTCTATAGCAGCATTAAATATGGTTGCAAAAATTTGAAAGCAAACAAGATATCCTTCAGTAGATGAATGGATAAACAAACTGTGGTACATCCATACAATAGAGTATTATTCAGTAATGAAAAGAAATGAGCTATCAAGCCATAAAAAGACATGAATGAATCTTAAATGCATATCACTAAGTAAAAGAAGCCAATTGGAAAAGATTGCATACTATATGATTCCAATTATATGATATTCTGGAAAAATCAAAACTATAGAGACGATATTATAAAAATATCAGTGGTTGTGAAGGGTTTTCAAGGAGAGATCGTTGAATAGGTGAAGGACAAGAGATTTTCAGGGCAGTGAAACTATGTTTGATATTGTAATGATGGATACATGACATTGTGCATTTGTTAAATCCCATAGACTTTTACAGAACCTTAATGCATGCAAATATTTAAAAAGTCATTTAGGAGGCTATAGAATTCTAGGATAGAATGCAGAATGTAGTAAAAACAAAATAATTCAATTGTATTACAAATATATGAAACAACCTCATTCAGAAAAGGAAGGAAGAAAAGGGAAGGGGGAAGGTACTGCCCTAAGTTATTTGGAAATGAGGGCAGTCTGTAAGACTAAAAGCAAAACAACTATACAAAAGAACTGTACTATAGTTCAAAAAGTCATTTTTCATGGAGGTACAGGGAAACAATTCTAGTACCACTATACATATATACCTGAATTGAACAATTAAATAAATGAATGACACATATAGTGGGAGTGGTGTTTCTCACTGTTCAAGTTTGAGTTTACAACAAGCAATGGAAGATGGTAGAATGACCCACATTATAGCATAGTATATCGTAACAAAGTAAAATTTATCTCATAAATCAAGAATGGTTTAACACTAAAATGCAAACAATGGAAATTACTCTAATAATAGAAAAAAGGAGAAAATTGTGTGATCATTTCAATTGATATAGAAAAAAAGCACCTCATAAAATTTAATATCTATTTATAATAATTAGGAATAGAAAGACATATCTCAATCCAATAAAAGGTACTTACAAACAACCTTATGTCTACCTTATACTTAATAGTGAATGGAATATTTTCTTTTAGTTCAGGAACAAAGAAATGATGGCCCCTCTTGCCAAAATCAAAGAAATAAAATATGTAAAGATTGGTAGGAAAGAAGCCAAATTGTCCCTATTCACAAACAACATAATTATTAATGGATAAAATCCTAAGCAACAAAAAATCGCTGTTATAACTAATACATAAATTTATTGGGGTCATAGAAAACATAGTCAATATTTTTAAAAGACATACAAATATCTTGATATTAGAAGCAAACATTTGGAAAATGGGATTCTATTATAATGGAATAGAGTTGGGGACATCAATATAAACTCATGCCTAGCTTGATACAGATAAAAATGGTAACTTATGAAAATATTTACAGTTATGAGTATACACATGGGCAAGTATGTATGCACATATTTCCTTGCTTTGTCAGCTGAAAGTACCTGGAAACAATGAAATTCCAGGTGTGCAAAAAGCACACCGAGCATTCATATTTTGGTTCCTAATACATACTCTAGCAAAAGAAACCTGGTCTCCTTGGAAGAATAGCTGATTCTAGGGCTAAGACAGGATATATACAGCATGAGCCTAGAGCAAGTCACAATAACAGAAAATAAGGAAGAGTTTAAAAAATTAATGGGATATACCAAAAGGACACAGGAATCACTGAAAGAGCTCCAATGGCCAAAGCTGAAGCCATTTGTGCAATGAAACAAATTAGCATTGGATTATAACCCATAGCATAAAATAAACATCCATGATGTAAATAAATGATTGAATAATAAATAAGTTGGGGAGAATAGACTAATCTCCCTTACAGAAGAATTTTAAGTAGTTTAGATAGCCCTGTACTCAAGGAGGTGAAGCAAATTCTCACTTCTTAGGTGCAAACTGCACATAATGTTTCTTCAAAGAATATATTATGGAAAGTGGGGAAAAGATAGTAAATTTACAGTGTAGAAACCTGACAAATGCTACCTCATCCAGGTAAATTATGATAACATCAGTAATCATATTGTGTTGGCAATATGGACCCTTGATATATGAAACATTTATATGACATATATGTGACAGTACTCACTCTATCCACAGTTGACTTTCTCATGGACAATGAATCAAGACTTATGAAAATTTTTTCTCTGGTGTGGTAAATTGTATTTCTCAAGGAATTTGCCCATGTCATCTCAATTGTCAAATTTATTGACATAAAGTTGTGTATAATACACTCATTATTATTAATGTCTGTAGCATTCTGTTTGGTGAGCCAAAAGTGTTAAGGAAAAATGAGTCAGTCCACCTGCTAAGGCTAATATTTCTCTTGTTTGATAAACAGAATGAGCTGATTTGGCAAGACAAGTTTCCCATAACATAAATATTCATCCATTTAAATAAAAATGGTGAACCGAAATGGAACATAAATTAAATAAATAAAGTGCTAGCAAAATATTGAGCAGAAAAATGTTTAGAGAAGAAGTATTGGAATAATGTTAATAACAGATGAAATAGGATTAATTGCATATATTTTATCAACAGGCATTGATAAAATATATTGTCTGACAAGAAGATCTAACAGTCTTGGAGACTTATGCTCCTAACAATACAGCTTTAAACTATATAAAGAAAAGTGCATTAGAATTAGAAGAAAAAATAAATGATAAGCCCAGGTGTGAGAAATTACCATATATTATATATAATACATAAACAAAAAATAAGGGTATAGAGAATTTGAATAACACAGTTAGCCAACTTGAACTAATAAATATATAAAACAATGTATATCCTAAAACAGAAAGTGATTTTTTTCAAATATCTGTGTGTTTTTCTCCAAAATTGCCATGTGGCATGTCACAGAAAATTTGAATAAATTCCAAATGGGAAAATTTATACTATATCATTGGAAATTGGGAGTGAAAAAGTAGGCAAAATAAATCATCCACCAAAAAATTTTAAAATATCTTTTAACTAACCCTTCAGTTTAAAAAATTCAAATCTAAACTTAAAATATATTTAGAAAATAACAGTGAACATACTATGTATCAAAATTTGCAGACAGTAGAAAAAAGAGTAAGAAAAAATTAATCCATTAATTCGTGAATTGATTTTCATGAAAGCAGAACCCTAATGATACAATCACCTCTTAAAGGTGATTGTTCCAGTCTACGGCTGAGTTTGCTGAGGACCAGAGCAGTTTTGGTAAATAATTAGACCGGCTTCCTGAAAAACTGCTTATCAGTAGTGATCTAAGTCTACAGCCCAGGCCTTTTGATTCCTAGGTTTTTCCAAAAGAAACCTAGCATGTTTCTCCATGGGATTGTTTTAACAACATGAGTTTTCAGAGCCATGATTTTTCAAAGAATAATTAAGCCTAGTTTTTACCATATCTGAGAACAGGTTTCTGCTAGTGGAATACTCTTATCTCATTGCAAGGACAAGACTGCTTAGTATAAGACTTAGAAAATCATTAATTTTTTATCCCACCTGTTTGATTACTGCCTGTCTCCCACCTGCCCAGGTGAAATTCCTCTGCTAATGGCTCTAGAACAGGGGTCCTCAAACTTTGTAAACAGGGGGCCAGTACTCTGTCCCTCAGATTGTTGGAGGGCCGTTGGAGAGCCCGGCGCACATTCCACACATGTGCACTGTGGGCCCGGGATGAGCCGGCTGCTAAGCAGGACAGGCAGTGGCGGCAAAAACACCTGGCGGGCCTGATAAATGTCCTTGGTGGGCCGCATGTGACCCGCAGGCTGTAGTTTGAGGACGCCTGCTCTAGAAGATCCCTTCGGCTCTCTACTCAGACTCTTCTATGCCTAATCTTATTTCTGATCACCTCTGACTTACTGCCCATTTATCTCAGGTATCCAGCTTAACTCTTCCCTCCTTCCTGAGAGAGTATAACATATCTGCCAAGTGAATTCCGGTTTTTTTATGCACAACTTCCTGACCCTAGAAGGCACAGACTTTCTTGGCTAAATATGTAGCCCTACAAGCATCTCATTTAAACAGTTAGAGCAGCATAAATGGCATGTAGGGGCAGAATATGTTACATGCTTGAAAATCCTCTCTTTAATTGCCTAATGAATTTATAATAATATTTCAAACTGAAGGACAAAAAACAGCTATCACTTAATATAATATCTTCATGTAGTTTAATTCTTCATCAAATCCTTATTCGAACATTTACCCCTTCCATCGGCCTATAAGATCTTAAAGGCAGAGACTGTGTCTTATTAATGTTTCTAACCTAGAATCTTAAACTCACATGGAACATAATAGGAAATCAATAAATATCCGTTTAATTAATGAATTAATGAATGAATTATGAAATTTCTGGCCTTGGTGGCTGGCCACAAGTGAAGTATTTGGACATGTTCTCTTCTTGTGATCTCTCACATGCACCACCCATTTAGACAATAAGTCTTGCTTCCCCATGTCTGAGCTGAGTCACACAATCAACTGTACTCACTAATGAATCTTTAATAAGGTATTACTGAAAGGTTGTCCAGGATTTAATCTAACATTTCGTTCAATCAGTCATCTAACCAGATTCATCCCAAATATTTGCAGGGCCCATGGCAAGAGTACAAATGGAGATTAACATAGGTATATAAATATTTAAAGTTATAACTTAAGCTAACAAACAGTGAAATATATTCTTGCTCAATTGATGAATATGCCTGCATAATGGCCCAGAAGGACAGATTTGATTATCAAATTCTTGGTCACCTAGGAGCTCTGCTCTGAAACATAACAAGATGCGAAGAAACAACTCAATCTTGCTTGCTTTCTCTTCACCCCAGCTCCATCCTGCACATGAGGGGCCTCATTTGTCTGTGTGTGCGTATTCAAGTTCTGTCTTCTGCCCATCACCCAGAAAACACCATCCGCTCCTTGGCTATCCCTTAGGCATAGGAGAATGCCTACTTACCTTGCCATGCATCTTGAGAATGCAGTCTTGGAGAAGACCCTGAAAGTGGGTGGGGTCAGGACAATTTGGGCAAGGTCTCTAGTACTAGAAGCATGGCTTAGGAAGTTGGTGGGGGTTGTGGGGGTCCAGATGGTCACTTCATCTTGGCCCCTCTGATGTCTTGCCCAACAAAGGAAAGTGGTTAGAGAAGGGTCCTGGGCAAGAATCCTCTTGACCTGGATCTAAAGGTGATACTGTATCCATTGAATAGAGTGCTTACTTTACACAAAACTATGTTTTCTATTATATTTTTACAGCAAATATATTTCAATGACACTTTTAAAAAAATTAAAAGATATATTAAAAGAATAAGGAAAAATGAAATACCAGAAAAGTGCAGGAGATAGACAAAAACCTGGAAAAGTTAGCTGGAAAGCATTTACTATTTGTTTATATTCACCTTAATGAAACACTTTGGTTCCAATAAGAATAATTTAAGTTTGTGCTGCCCAATGCAGTAGTCCTTAGCCACGTGTGAGAACACATAATGGGAAAAGGACAGTCTCTTCAATAAATGGTGTTAGGAAAATCGAATATCCACAGGCAGAAGAATGAAATTGGACCTTCAATGCACACCATACACAAAAACCAACTCCAAATGGATTAAAGACATAAATGTAAGATTAATGATGCTATAAAATTACTGAAAGAAAAACATGGGGAAAAATTACATGACATTGATCTGGGCAATAATTTCTTGACCCCCAAAACTCAGGCAACAAAAGCAAAAATAGACTCATTGGATTACATCAAACTGCAAAGCTTCTGCAAAGCAAAGGAAGCAAATGAGTCAAGAGACAACCTATGGATTGGGAGAAAATATTTATAGTCCATACTTCTGATAATTGTTAATATCTAAGATATATAAATAACTCACACAACCCAATAGCAAGAAAACAGATAACCTGATTTTAAAATGGGCAAAGGACCTGGATAGATATTTCTCAAAAGAAGACATAGTGGCCAACAGACACACCATCACTAATAATTAAAAAACTGCAAATCAAAATACCAATGATTTCACCTTACACCTGTCAGAATGGCTATTATTAAAAAGACAAAAGATAACCAAGTTTGGCAAGGATATGGAGAAAAGGGAACGCTTGTACACTGGTAGTAAGAACTTAAATTAGTACAGCCATTATGGGAAACTGTATTGAGTTTCTTCAAAACACTAAAAATAGAATTACTATATGATCCAGCAACTATACTTCTATACATATATTCAAAGGATTTTAAATCATTATGTCAAAGAGATATCTATACTCCCATGTTCATTATTCATTGTAGCACTATTTGCAATAGCCAAGATGTGGAAATAACCCAAGTGTCAACCAACGGATAAATGTATTAAAAAAAATGTGATACCCCCCCGACACACACACGCATATACACGATGGAATACTATTCAGCCTTTAAGAAAAAGAAAATTTTGTCAAATTCAAAAACATGAATGAACCTGTAAACAATTATGTTAAAAGAAATAAGCCAGGCACAGAAAGACAAATACTGCATGTTCTCGCTTGTGGAATCTAAAACAATTGAATTTATAGAGGCAAAGAGTAGAAAAATGGTTACCAGAAGCTGGGGGAATGGGAGCAGCTAGATGTTGGTCAAAGGATACAAAGTTTCAGTTAAACAAAAGAAATTAATTTCGTGAGCTCTATTGCACTGCATTGTGACTACAGTTAACAACAGTGTATTATATACATATGTCATAACATCACTTTGTACTCCATAAATATGAACAATTATAAATTTGTCAATTTAAAATATTTTTTAAGTTCACTTAAATTTATGTATCTATTTAAGTTGCACTGGCCATATTTCAAGTGCTCTCAATAGCCCTGTGTGACTAGGGGCTACTATGTTGGACAGCACAGATATAAGAAAGTTCTTCAGAATCACACTGGAAAAAATCAAGCTCCAGTTCAATAATTTTCAAGTTTAGTTGTGTTACAATGATTTGATGTCACTTTGAATTCTCTGTCAATGTCTCCCTTACGATAAACAGTTATTTGGAATATCATAACATGATTCAACTAATCTCGTGCCTGATATGAAGCATTTTGTAAGATCAGCCATAGCACCTTGAATTACTGAACAAGATGTCCTGTTTCGGCCACCAGAACATACACTAATTTGGATTCAAGCTCCTTCAAACAGTCTCACAAAATCCTATGCTCGTGGAAACTACACCAGAAAACCTGAATTCTTCATCCTGGCTTTGCACTAAAATATATGTGACCTTGGGAATTGCACTGAATCTCTCTCAACTTTAGTTTTCCCGGCTATGAAATGAAAATGATAAAAAATATGCACAATTTGCCTCACTGAGATGTTGTTAGTATCAAACAATGCAAGACATGTAAAAATAGATACATAAAGCATGATGTTTTTTCCAACCTCTGTCAGGGTTAAGTAGATTCACTGTTACAAATGAGACTAAAACAGGACAGAGTTTAGTCTATTTCATCATCCTGGAAACCCTCAGGTTCAATGGAATTTTCACGGTGATATGTCTTATCACTAAAAATATAAATGTAAATTTTGTATTTTTAACTAACATACTGGGTTTTTATTCAACATACATTTTTACGTATAATTCTGTATATACATGTGGGAATTTTTAATTCTGTCTAATTCAGTAATCATTTATTCTCAGAATATTTTGTGTCAAGCAGAGTACTAGCAGCTATAAGAATAATGGATGTTACTTAAGATTTCTACCTACTTGGATCTTATTATAGGTGAAAAGATTAAGAAAAATCACTTTGATAAATTAAGAATAAAATAAAAAAATTGAGAATAAATTTAAAATGTGTTAAATGTCTTTAAAAGATTAAAGATACAGTGCTACTGGTGGGAGGAAGAAATTCCTTCCTGTTGGATGTCTGAGGACTAGGAGATCTCAAAGGCAGATTGTTTCCTTCATCTCAGCATCTGTTTGCTGGACACCTAGTAGGTGCTCAATAATCATAACATTTGCTAACTCTACAGAAGCAAGCTTTCACAGAGAAGGTAGCATATGCTTTGGAAACTTGTACAATCTGTACAGACCTTGGCTTTTGCACTCATCAACTGTGAATACCAAGAGAAGTCTCTAATTGTTCTGATTCTAATCTGGACAATGTGAGCGATGATGCCTACCTTGCAGTTTTCTAAATTGTAAAATGAGAATAAGAACACTTACCCAGGAGGGTTCGTTTAAGCACAAAATGAGATAATGCATAAAAAGTGTTTGGTCTGGTGCCTAAAAGTACTAGTATCTTGAGTATAGCTACAAATGGTGGTTTTATCTTCAAACTTGGAAAGGATTTTTAATTGCCGTAAACAGGATGGGAAAACAATGGTGCATTTTAGAGGGAAGGGACAAATTAATAAAATATGTGGAGATGTGACAGTGCAAGACATGTCTCAGTAAAGTAAAAAAATCCAGTTTGAAATAGAAGTGACAGTAAGAGATTACATTGGGAAAGTAGAGAGAGGGCAGATTATGGTCTCAACTTTAACTGTCATATTAAGGAATTCCTATTTTAGAGTTTTCTGAGCAGGGAAGTGAGGAAATCAAACCTAGGCTTTAGTACTACCCACCAGGGGCATTTGATCATTCAATTTAAATAATGATTTAAAATTTTGGGATTTTCTTTTAGTTAGAGAAATTACAGATGCTTAAATCTTTTGTTTAATTACTCTATTCAAGTGAACATGTATTTCAAAATAAAGAGGAAACCCTTAGTCTAATTTTAAATCTTATTCCTCATCCTAAAATGGAGAGTCCATATTAGGAAAAATAGTCTTAGACTCCATTAAAATAAAGTCCAGGCCCAGAGAAGTAAATGACATACGAAGTGCTCAAGGTCAGCAGGACAGCCAGGACAAAACTTCACATTGTGTTCTTTCACTGTGAAATTTCAGGCTCAAACACCACCAAATACATGAGAAAAACCTTAAGAAATACATGAAATAGTGGTGGTTCACTCACCTGGAGCTTCTCTTTTAAGATATTCCTGTAGCAATCATAAATTTATAAATGCAGATCAAAATATATTCAAGACTTCAAAGATTCCATGAGGCCCTTGAGAGGGACTTGGGGAGTTGGAGTTGGTGAGTTCTAGTGCAGAAAGATTATTAACAGACCAGAAGGTAAATGCCAGTCTTGGGGCAGGTGAACCTCTGAGCTCTCTAAAGCCAAGTGTCACTGGGGAGCACACCCAGGACCAAGGCTCAAAAGGGCAGTGACCCAAGTAAGATTCCCCTGTAGGATAAATTAACTGCTCTCATTCATCATGACGTCACAGCCCCATAATTCAAAGATTAAATTTTTAATTATTTAACTCCAAAAAAATTTTAAATAACCATACCAAACTACTACTATATGGATTAAAGATTTAATCTAAAAGAATGCACTAAGAAAGAAAGAATCCAGCCAACTACTTCAAACTTACACCTCAGTTTGACTTTGTTGTTTTCTACTGATTGCTTTTTGCACAATTGTTCATGTTGAAGATTTAAAAGGTTATTTAAGTAGTGTATATTTGATCTATATTAATAAGGTAAATTATATGCCGCACAAAATTGTCAAATTTGTCGATGCTTTAGACACATTCTTCAGAGATATGTAAATTCTACTGAATGCTTTGTACATATTGATTTTGAGAAAATTTATACAGTTTAGGTATATGTGAGATATCCAGTCTCATTACACTGTTGCCACTAATAAATATTGTCAATTTGTACATCATTTTCAATTGAGTTTTCTAAAGATCTAATTTTAATATGTATTTTTAATTATGATTAAAAATAAACATTTCTTTTGCCTTTCAAAAATTATTCTATGATAGATCACTGTCATTTCTTATAATTGAGTAATATTCCATTGTATACATGCATCAAATTTTAATAATCCACTCATGAATTGACAGGCACTTGGGTTGGTACTGACTGATAAACACTATGGTGCACAAATGGTGGTGGTATTCTCCAGGGATTAAGGGTTGTGGGGATAGACTCACAACTGAGGGATGCGGTGAGCATTGTGGAGGTGAGGGGCATACCTCTAACCCTTGCTAGGGAGAGGAAAAGATATAAAATATAATCAAAATGTTTGTACTCTCATATTTTCCTGAAATTAAAAAAATCCTTCTATGACTTTCATGTTGGTAGCAATGTCTTTTTTGTATTTTTTGCTCAGATTTCCCATATATTTGTTTTTTGTAGTGTTTGTTTATCTGATTTGTGAGTTATTTAAATTTGTAAGTTATCAAAATAGTAGCTCTATTTACATAGAAATAAATACATATTACATGTGCATAAGTATATAATAATAGGTTCAGGTGCATTTGAATATATGTGTTGATATATCTATAATTTATATACATCATTTATGTTCTTAACTGTTAGCACTCAAGAACCACTTTTTTCTTTTAAATATTTTCCATATTTTTTTACTGTTTTTAAAGGCCTCATCCATTCTAATACTTATCCTATATCATCTAGATTTTATTTGAACTTTTTCATTTATTATTTAGTTTTCCATTTAAATTTATAAATAATCTGAGATTTTCTTAAGTAAAGAGCTAACTTTTTATTTTAAAAAAAGAGCCAAATTTCCAAACTCTGTTTTTGTGTAAATTAGCCTTTTACCTTTGGTTTGTGATTTTTTAAAAATGATATACTAAGTTTTTCTGTAAATATAAAGATTTATATCAAGAATATTGATTTGATTCCATTGACAATTCTGTCAATTTTCTTATGAATATAACCTAGCTTGAGCAGGGAGGGGACAAGATGGCAATGAGAAAACCCAGCAGCTAGAGTGTCTCTGCAAGAAAGATAGAATTTAGAAGAAAGTGAAAAAAAAAAAAAACAGGCAGACAAACATAGATTGGATGAGAGTCGGAAGGAAGGGTGCCTGAAATTACAAGAGACTCCATAGGAAGAAATTGCTCAGGAGGACTGGAAGGAGAAAGGCCACTGAGAGGCTTGGAGACCAGTGACAGCGTGGGTGGTACAGTCAAATTTCTCCTGCCTTGCATCTTGGACTTATAGTGGGCTCCTGAGCTGCTGGAGAGACCTGCTAACACCAGCCCAGAGATGGCTGCTGCCAATGAGCAGCGAGACTCTTGCAAATAGGACACAAGGTAAATTCCTATTACTTTAACTTAAGTTTGTTATAAGTTTGGGATGCTAATTGTAATCTCATTGTAACCACTAAGAAAATATCTAAAAGTATATATACAAAAGGAAACTAAAAGATAATAAAAATGAGTACTGTGATAAATCAATGCACAAAAATGCAGTAATCATGGAAATGAGAAGCTTAATAAGTATAAGATTTACAGAAAAAAATGAAAAATGACAGATGTCCTTTCTTCTCAGTAATTACATTAAATATAAACAAATTAGATTATCCAATCAAAAGGTAGATTGGTAGAGTGAATTAAAAAATACTTAACTATATGATATTTACAAGACACTCAGTCACAAAAAGTTTGGAAGTGAATGAATGGAAGAATATTCTCCATGCAAATAGTAACCAATTTATATCCATGAATGCCTACATCCAAAAGACAGAAAGATCACAAATAAATAATGAACAAATGAATCATCTCAAAGAACTGGAAAAGGATGAGCAAACTGACCCCAAACCCAGCAGACGAAAAGAAATAATAAAGACCAGAGCAGAACTAAACGAAATTGATAACAAAATACTATACAGAAGATAAATAAAATAAAAAGTTGGTTCTTAGAAAAAATAAACAAAATTGACACACCTTTTGCTAAATTAATGAAAAGCAGGAAGGACTCTAATAAGCTCCATCAGGAATGAAAAAGGAGAAATTACAACTGATGCCATGGAAATACAAAATATCATCTATGAATACTATAAAAACCTCTATGCACATAATCTTGAAAATGTACAGGAAATGGACAAATTCTTAGAAACATACAGCCTCCATAGGCTCAATCAGGAAGAAATAGAATTCCTGAACAGACCAATATCAAGTGCCAAAATTGTAGCAGGAATAAAATATCTTCCTAAAAAGAAAAGTCCCGGACCATATGGTTTCACACCTGAATTTTACCAGACCTACAGAGAAGAAATGGTACTTATCCTGCAGGAATTATTCCAAAACATTGAGAAGGATGGAATCCTCCTGAACACATTTTATGAAGCAAACATCACTCTGATACCAAAACCAGGAAAGGATGCAACAAAAGAAGAAAACTACAGATCAATATCCCTTATGAATATAGATGCAAAAATTCTCAACAAAATCCTAGCAAACCAAATTCAGGTGCTTATCAAAAACATAAGCCATCAAGATCAAGTGGGCTTCAACCCAGAGATGCAGGGTTGGTTTAACATACACAAATCTATAAATGTAATTCACCACATAAATAGAAACAAAACAAAGACCATCCGATCCTCTCAATAGATGCATAAAAAGCATCTGACAATATTCAGCACCCTTTTATGATAAGAATGCTTAACAAAATAGACATAGATGGCACTTACTTAAAATTATACAAGACATATATGACAAACCCACAGCCAACATCATATTGAACACGGAAAAATTGAACTGGAAACAGACAAGATTGCCCTCTATCACTGCTTCTATTTAACATACTGCTAGAACTCCTAGCTGGAGCAATCAGACAAGAGAAGAAAATCAGAGGCATCAAAGGGGGTCTGATCAAACTAAAAAGCTTCTGCACAGCCAAAGAAACAGTCATGAAAGCAAATAGACAACCTACAGAATGGGAGAAAATTTTTGCATCCTACACATCTGATAAGGGGCTGATAACTAGAATCTACTTAGAACTCATGAAAATCAGCAAGAAAAAAAATCAAACAACCCTATCAAAAAGTGGGCAAAGGACATCAACAGAAACTTTTCAAAAGAAGACAGAATAATGGCTAACAAACATATGAAAAAATGATCAACATCTCTAATCATCAGGGAAATGCAAATCAAAACCGCAATGAGATATTACTTATCTCCACTAAGAATGGCTTTTATCAAAAAGTCCCAAAACAATAGATGTTGGCATGGATGTGGAGAGATAGGAACACTCCTACACTATTGGTGGGACTGCAAACTAGTTCAACCTCTGTGGAAAGCAATATGAAGATATCTTAAAGTGCTACAGGTAGATCTGTCATTTGATCCAGCAATTCCACTACTGGGCATCTACCCAAAAGATCAAATGACACTCTATAAAAAGAACACCTGCACTCAAATGTTTATAGCAGCACAATTCACAATTGCAAGGTTGTGGAAACAACCCAACAGCCCATCAATTCATGAGTGGATTAATAAAATGTGGTATATGTATGCCATGGAGTACTATTCAGCTTTAAGAAACAATGGTGATATAGCACATTTTGTATTTTCCTGGATAGAGCTGGAACCCATACTACTAAGTGAGGTATCCCAAGAATGGAAAAACAAGCACCACATATACTCACCAGCAAATTGCTATTAACTGATCAGCACCTAAGTGGACTCATAGGAATTACATTTATTGGGTATTGGGCAGGTGGGAGGGGGGAAGAGGGAGTGGCTATATACATACATAATGAGTGAGATGTGTACTGTCTGTGGAATGGACATGATTGAAGCTCAGACTTGTGGGGGAGAAGGGGCAAAGGCATTATTCGAAACCTTAAAATTTGTACCCCCATAATATGCTGAAATAAAAAAAAAACAAAGATGAGCAGAAGAGGTCAAACTACCAGTCTTTGATGATGATATGATCTTATATCTAGAAAACTTCAAAGATTCTGCCATGAGACTACTGTAATTGATAAATAAATTGAGCAAAGTCTCAGGTTGCAAAATCAATGTACACAAATCAGTAGCATTCCTATACACCAACAAGAGTCAAACTGAGAACCAAATCAAACACTCACTACCCTTCACAATAGCAACAAAGAAAATAAAATAACCAGGAATATATTTAACTAGGAAGCAAAAGACCTCTCCAGGGAGAACTACTAAATACTGAGGAAGGAAATAGCAGAGGACATAAACAGGTGGAAATCCATACCATGCTCATGGGTCAGCAGAATCAACATTGTTAAAATATCTATACTACCCAAAGTAATCTACACGATTCAATGCAACCCCTGTTAAAACACCAACATCATTTTTCACAGATCTAGAGAAAATAATTCTACCCCTCCCATGAAACCAGAGATGACCCCATATAGCCAAAGCAATTTTGTGCAAAAAGAAAAAAATTAGGAGGCATCAATTTTCCAAAGTTCAAGCTATACTACAAGGCTATAGTAGCTAAAACAGCATGGTACAGGCACAAGAATAGAGACATAGACCAATGGAACAGAACTGAGAACCCAGATATAAAACCATCCTCCCAGCCGGGCGCGGTGGCTCACGCTTGTAATCCTAGCACTCTGGGAGGCCGAGGCGGGCGGATTGCTCAAGGTCAGGAGTTCAAAACCAGCCTGAGGGAGACCCCGTCTCTACTATAAAAATAGAAAGAAATCAATTGGCCAACTAATATATATATAGAAAAAATTAGCCGGGCATGGTGGCTCGTGCCTGTAGTCCCAGCAACTCGGGAGGCTGAGGCAGTAGGATTGCTTGAGCCCAGGAGTTTGAGGTTGCTGTGAGCTAGGCTGATGCCACGGCACTCACTCTAGCCTAGGCAAGAAAGCGAGACTCTGTCTCAAAAAAAAAAAAAAACCATCCTCCCCATACAGCTATCTAAGCTTTCACAAAACAGACAAGAACATACACTGAGGAAAAGAATTCTTATTCAATAAATGGTGCTGGGAAAATTGGATAGCCACATGTAGAAGACTGAAACAGGATCTGCATGTTTCACCTCTCACAAAAATCAACTGATGGAGGATAAAAGACTTAAACCTAAAGCATGAAACTATAGGAATTCCAGAAGAAAATGTAGGAAAAACTCTTATAGACATTGGCCTAGCCAAAGAATTTATGAAGAAGACGCCAAAGGCAATTACAGAAACAACAAACACAAATAAATGGGACCTGATCAAATTAAAAAGCTTCTGCACTGCCAAGGAAACTATCACGAGAACAATCAGACAGCTTATAGAATGGGAGAAAATATTTGCATGTTACACATCTGATAAAGTGCTGATAATTAGAATCTATATAGAACTCAGGAAAATCCACACAAAAAAATCCAACAACTCTATCAAAAACTGGTAAAGGATATGAACAGAAACTTTTCAAAAGAAGATAAACTAATGGCCAAGAATCATATGAAAAAATACTCAACATCTCTAATCATCAGGGAAATGCAAATCAAAACCACAATGAGATATCACTTATCTCCTTTGAGAATGGCTTTTATCAAACAGCCCTAAGATAATAAATGTTGGCATGGATGCAGAGAGATAGGAACACTCCTACACTGCTAGTGGGACTGCAAACTAGTGCAACCTCTGTGGAAAGTAATATGGAGGTACCTCAAGAGCTACAAGTAGAACTACCATTTGATCCAGGAATCCCCTTACTGGGCATCTACCCAAAAGAACAAAAGACATTCTATAAATAAGACATCTGCACTCAAATGTTTATAGCAGCAAAATTCATACATTGCAAAGATGTGGAAACAACTCAAGTGCCCATCAATACATGAGTGGATTAACAAAATATGGTATAAGTATACCATGGACTTCGCCTCAGTGAGCAAAAACAATGGTGATCTAGAACCTTTTGTATTATCCTGGATAGAGTTGGAACCCATTCTACTAACTGAAGTATCCTAAGAATGGTAAAACAAGTACCACATGTACTCACCGTCAAATTAGTATTAACTGATCAACACTTAAGGGCACATATAGTAATAACATTCATCGAGTGTCATGCAGATGGGGGAGGGGGAGGGAGGAAAGATATATTCACATCTAATGGGTGAGGTATGTACCGTCTGGGGGATAGACATGCTTGAAGCTATGACTCAGGTAGGACAAAGGCAATATATGTAACCTAAACATTTGTATCCCCATAATATGGTGAAATAAAAAGCAAAAATAATTGATGTTCAATGGTATTAAGCTTTAAATTTAAAAATTTGTTACTTTTCACTTTCATGAATATTGTTTTACATTTTATTAATTTTATTATGTGTATATCTAGATTACTAAGTATGTGCACACATTAATGCATATTAATTGAGTCAAGGAATAAATACATACATACAAATATAATTATGAATACATAGATACATCTCAATAAACAGCATATTCATTATGGAGATATTTTTCTTCTTAAAAGTTTTACCAGTGCTTTTTTCACTTCCTTGTTCCTCAGACTGTATATCAGGGGATTCAACATGGGAATCACAGTGGTGTAAAATACTGAGGACACTTTCTCCTGGATGAGTGAACTTCCGGAAGCAGGTTTGAGATACATGGACATTAGAGACCCATAAAATATAAGAACAGCTGTCAGGTGGGAGCTGCAGGTGCTAAAGGCTTTGGACCTGCCCTCTTTCGAGTGGATGCGGAGGATACTGGTGAGGATAAAAGCATATGAAATGATGACTGTTAGGCTGGTGGCTACCATGTTAAATCCACCAATGACAAAAATCAAAAGCTCATCAATATAAGTGCTGGAACAGGAGAGTGTAATAAGAGGGACGATGTCACAGAAATAATGTTTAATGATGTTTGATCCACAGAAAGACAACCTTAATATACAACCTACATGGATCACAGCATCGGTGAAACCTACTGAGAAGACAGCAGCCACAAGCAGGGAACAGACCCTGGGGGACATAATGACATTATAGAGCAGTGGGCTGCAGATGGCCACATAGCGATCGTAAGCCATGGCTGCCAACATGTAGCACTCAGAAATGACAAAAACACAGAAAAAAAAAAGCTGAGTCATGCATCCAGAATAAGAGATAGATTTAACTCTGCGTAAAAACCCTGACAGCATTTGGGGGGTAATGACAGAGGAATAGCAGAAATCTAAGAACGACAGACTACTGAGGAGGTAGTACATGGAGGTGTGAAGGTGAGGACTCAGCCTAATTATGGAGATCATGCCGAGGTTTCCCGTCATGGTAACGATATAAATCCCTAAGAAGAGCCAGAAAAGGGGTAGCTGAAGCTCTGGTTGCTCAGTTAATCCTGAAAGAAGAAACTCAGTCACCGTGGAATGATTTCTTATTCCCATTCTCCTCTGAGAAACCTGTAGAGAAGAGAGGAGAGAGAGAGAGTTAAATTAGACTGCAGGATGCCAGTGTGCCTCTAATTCCTCATAGCCCAGGTATTTGTAGCTATGAAAAACACTGATCTTGTGTTATGTATACCAAAATGCCAGCACTCAGACAAAGTGAAGTCAGTAAGCATCTACCTACCCACGGATTTTAGGAATCATAAATGCACTTCTCCATTCTCCTCCATTGTCTCAAATTCTTTTAGCAAAGGTCAAAACCTTTCACTCCAGACTTAGAGATTAGCGCTAAACACTGTGGGGGAGGTTTTCTAAAGCAAATCAGTTAATGAGGTGCATAAACAAGATGCTGGGGCTGTGAAAATACTTTCGCTAATGATGCGTTTGCCCAGGGCTGACTCTGCCTCCAAAATTTCCTATTCAGAAGGAAGGTATCGTTGTTAAGGTCAATGATTATTTTCTACAACAAGATTTCCAAGGATGTTCAGCAGAATATTAACTCCAGAGAGATGTTAAAAGGCATTACATGAAATAAGTGGCCAAGGATCATATGATTTCAGACATGCTGAGTCACACAGAGTTAAACAGTTTTCTTAACTGAAGGATGTTCTCCTACAGGACTACATAACATACAATATTTACCAAACTTATTTGATGATAGATAAACTGCACACTTGTTTTTAAAACATATTGTAGCACTAGTGTGATGCAGAACATAATTCAGGACTACATTTTCATTTGTGTGTTTGTTCTACTTTTTATCTAACCATAAGTTGATTTCCAAGGTGGGGGAAGTTTCTTCTTTTTACACTACAGTAAAGCTGGTAGAATGGCAGGTCTGCCAAAACTGTTTCTGTCTTCTGAATCTCTGGTCATCTTCTGGACCAAGCCTGCCTCTCTCACCAAGCTTAATACAAAATAATAATGCACCTGTGCTGCCACTATTGGCAATGCCACAACCCAGATGTTTGCGTTTCTCCACTTGGACGCTCCCACGTACACTTCCTGTCTTACACCCACCCCTCTCCTCAGGAGGGAGCAAAGACTGCATACATCCTGGGGTTGCGTGTTCTGGGGCCAACTATAGCCTTGTCTCTGAGAAAGTTGACCATTTTCTTTTTTTTTCAGTGTTGGGCTACTCACAAAGCCCTCTCCAGGCTCTCATGTTAGCCCAGAGATTATATGGAGCCCTGGTCAGATGTCTGGGTTAGCATTTTCTCACCCTGTTCAGTCCAGAATCTGCCTCTCTCTTCTTGGCTCTTTAAGAACTTATTTATGTAGGCCAGGTGCGGTGTCTCACAATTATAATCCTAGTACCCAGCAGTTAGAGACCAGCCTGAGCAAGAGCTGTCTCTAAAAAATATAGAAAAATTAGCCAGGCGTGGTGGCACCTGCCTGTAGTCCCAGCTACTCGGGAGGCTGAGGCAGGAGGATTGCTCAATCCCAGGAGTTTGAGGTTGCAGTGATCTAAGATGATGTCACTGCATTCTAGCCTGGGTGACAGAACAAGACCTTGTCTCAAAAACAGCAACAACAACAAGAATTTATGTTTTTTTGTTTCTAATATATTACTGCCATATGAGGACAAGGCACACATCCTTTGATAGCTTGAGTTCCCAGAAGGCAGATGACTCTGTCTTATTTCCCAAATCCTTCTCACAGTTTGAAATAAAGAAACTGCATGACATTGGACAGCTGTTCTCTGAGCAGGTTTCCAAATTCTATAGAATACATGTCTCTTGTATCTTCTCTTCTTCTCTCATCCTAAGAGATGAATATGGGGAATCATATGCAGAACAGCGAGTGTCCAGTCGCCCCTTGCCTGTTACTAAAATATCCTGGCGTCTTCCTTTCCCATCATACCTCACCAATTGTCATGCACAAGTGTAGTCTAGTTGCAGAGATTACAGAAAGAGAAATATCAAATTAATATTCAAGGAAACTCATAGGCTTGATTTTTGCCTTTAATATCATGGGGTTTTTAAATACATGCTTTATTTTGTCCTGACTGTCCTTACAAACACACCGACCACTCTCAACACGTATCTAATTCTCATGCATCTCCCCTAATTCCTGCCAGTTCTCCATCAAAGTAAAATGTCTCCCATCTGCCTATGTTCCTTGTTTTATTCCAGTGTCCTGCATCCTTCTTCCCTCTACTCAAACCCATTAGGTTCCTATTTCTTATATTCTCACTTCCTAAAACATTTCTGTGCTCAGGGCTCTTGATACTCAATGTATCAAGATGACCAGTAACATCAACATCACTCCAGGACTTGTTAGAAACACACAACCTCAGGTACACCCTCATGCCTGCTGAATGAGGAACTACATTTTAACAAGATCCCTACATGATTTGTGGGTGCATTAAAGTCTGGGGCCACTATTTTAGGTTACCTCTCCTAGATCTGGATGGATTCTTTCTTGTTTCCTCCTCTCAACCTCTCCTGCTCCTTTCCGTGCTGGAAAGCCTTATGATCATGTGAAGCCCATCTTTGAAAACATCTCAAGTAAAGCCTCTATCTCTATCCTCTATTCTCAGGTAAAGAATAGAAACTGTACAATTTAACATTTCAGTATTTTGCCACTTATATGTGAACTTAGAGATCTCATGGAAGTGTAACATGCATGTCAAATAGCTTATTAAAACAAATTGTATTCTGTTCTTGTGTTTGTAGGCAGAACTGTTATACAATTTAAATCGTAATCCATGCAAAAGTGAGCAATGATATGGCAGTATCTACTGTATTTAACCAGCTTCTAAATAGTAAGATTGACTAGACAAGGGATAACATTTTGTTTGGTCATGTGTCTGACCACTCTCTAAAATAATCTACTACCTTGACTCAGACCTGATTCAGGTGTCATGCATTTTTAGCAATTTAAAAGCATTAAAAGGCGTTTTTAAACATTTCAATGTATCACATAGTATTATTAAAATTATGACTATTGAAGGTATTTTACAAAGGTAGAGTTTAGCTCAGCATTGCCCAAGAGAAATATAATGCAGCCACATGTGCAATTTAAAATATCCTAGGATCCTATTTTTTAAAAAAGTAAAAACAAAAAGATAAAATAAAATAAAATTTGATAATATATTTTATTTAACTTGTTAATTAAATAAAAGCTATGATTAAATACCACGGTGTCCATGGAGGATTTGTTCCAGGACCCCATCAGATATCAAACATCCCTGGATGCTCAAGTCCCTTATATAAAATGGCATAGTATTTGCATATAGCCTAAGCACATCCTCCTGTATACTTTAAATCATCTCCAGATTACTTGTGATACCTGATATCATGAACGTGCTATGTAAATAGTTGTTATATTGTTTAGGGAATAGTGATAAGGTAAAGAGTCTGCACATGTTTAGTACAGATGCAGCAATTCTTTTTTAATTAATATTTTTGACTACAATTGGTTGAATCCACATATATGGAGCCAATGGATATAGAGAATCAACTGTGTTAATATATCCAAAACATTATCATTTCAACATGTAAACCATATAAGAAAATCTAATGAGATCTTTTTTTTTTGTACAAATCTTTGAAATCCATAGTATATTTTATACTTAACAAGACATCTCAAATCAAACTAGCCACATTTCAAATGCTCAGTAGCCACCTGTGGCTAGTGACTATACTATTGGACAGTACAGGTGTAAGAATGTACTTCCCCCCCCCTAAATCTGACTAAATTGTCAAATTTCAATTGCTTCCTTTTAAAGAAAGAAACCATTAGTACAGAGGTAGCAGAAAGAGCACTAAACCATAAGTCATAAGATTTATTTATTTATTTATTTGAGACAGAGTCTAACTCTGTTGCCCAGGCTAGAGTGCCATGGCATCAGCCTAGCTTACAGCAACCTCAAACTCCTGGGCTCAAAAGCAATCCTCCCGCCTCGGCCTCCTGAATAGCTGGGATTACAGGCATGCGCCATCATACTCGGCTAATTTTTTGTATATATATTTTAGTTGGTCAATTAATTTCTTTTTATTTTTAGTAGAGACGGGGTCTCGCTCAGGCTGGTTTTGAACTCCTAACCTTGAGCGATCCTCCCACCTGGGCCCCCCAGAGTGCTAGGATTACAGGCGTGAGCCACCATGCCTGGCCAAGTCATAAGATTTAGTTTCAACCCCAGCTCTAAGATTTACAGTGTAACATTTAACTCATCATAGAGTCTCTCTAAGTTTCATATTCTAATCTGTAAAAAATAATAAATACTTCAAAGGATTGTTGTGCAAATTAAATGAGACAATAAGTGTGAACATACTTTGTATATTGTAAGGTCTATATAAATATATTTGTACATATATTTCTAGAGCTGGTGATTTCACAGATTAATTCACGTGAAGACTAGGGTTCTTAGATAAGGTGAGTGGGCAATGCACAAATGAGGCCAAGCTGGATGCCCATGGCCTCTTCCCTCTACTCTTGTGACTCAGAGGCCTGCAAAGATGCAAAATCCTAGAGCTCATGTGGGCAATCGGGAGACAATTTTAGAACATGTTTTAATAGCCATACAATATGAATATCATAATCCTGAAACTTACCTTTCTTCTCCTGAAGATTGTAGGTGAGTATCTCTTCTTTCTCCTATCCTCATCACTTTAGGAGTATAGATGGACTGATTACACCTTCTTCCTTCAGTGTCCAGACAGCCACAGCTAACAAGAAGCTCTGACTTTTATTATCAGTTCAGGTATTTTATGTCAGTAGTCCCAAGGGTTTCTGATCTCCTGAGGTACAGACAGCAGCCTGTGTGTATTTGTAAGAACTGTCCCTGAGCTGGCCTATCATTCTTGGCATCTACTATAGATTAGGCATACTGAGAAAGGATTCAAAATGAGTCCCTTCAGGCCGGGCGCAGTGGCTCACGCCTGTAATCCCAGCACTCTGGGAGGCCGAGGTAGGAGGATCACTTGAGCCCAGCAGTTCAAGACCAGCCTGGGCAACATAGTGAGACCTCGCCTCTACAAAAAATAAAATAAAAAAAAAAAAATTAGCTGGGCATGGTGGCAGGAACCTGGCTTGTAGTCCCAGTTACTTGAGTGGCTGAGGCAGGAGGATCACTTGAGCCCAGGAGTTCAAAGTCACAGTGAACTATGATTGGGCCACCGGACAGAGGAAGACCTTGTTTCTGGAAAAAAAAAAAAAAAAAGCTAAAGAAAAGTTCCTTAAGAACCTTGCTATCCAGTGAGACAGATGTATTATCCAGCACATTGCCTGGCCCTGACAAAGTGTTGAATGAATGAAGCACCACAGGCAGGGCTTGGTATAATAAGCAGTGGGAGCTGAGCTCAGAGATGAAACAGATCACTGCTGTTTACAGCACTAAAGGGTAGATTTTAACTGTGCCTTCAAAGGGCGGGAGGATTCACTGAAGCTGAGAGGATATGAAAGAATATTCAATACATAGATGAAGGCACAAGCAAAAGAACTAAGACGCAGAAAACACAAGGAATATGTAAAGAAGGCTGGGAATGACTGGAGTGTTTCCTGGATAAAAGCAGTCGGTTCAATGTTTCTAGCGCCTAGTCATGGAAGCCAATTGCATCAGGCATGACTCTGAGTCCAGCCCTCCGGGCCCAAGTGATGGCTGTCCAGGACACCTGGCAGAGCGTCCCTGGTGATCTTTGGGTAGGCCATTTGTGTTGCCCTCCAAACAACACAGGCACTTGAAAGTTCTAAGTTTTCAAGGTCAAACAACTAGATTGAGGTGTGGCTTTGGGGAAAATTGTGACATCACTTCAGATTGTCTCATAATCAATTACTGAGTGTCTACTATGTTAAATAGACTAAATTTCTGGAGGTGGAGCCAAGGTAAATAAAACATGATTCTTACTCCATTCGAATTGGAGGGGTATTAAAACATGTTCTAAAGCCAATTTATTTTCTTGCAAAAAGTGCCTTGGTATTGTTCATATTCCCTTAGCTATCCTCCTTAGGCACTGCCCTCTTCTGTAGCCCTGCTTCTACCACACATGTTCATGTGCGGGTCGTCCTTGCTCTTGGGGAGCCTATTGAGACAGGGAAGAGTTTCTCACTCATCACTGCATCCCTAGGGCCTAGCACAATGCCTGGAATGTAGTTGAATTTAGTATTTTCAGTGTCCTCCTCATCCCCATCAGGCATCTAATTCAATCAGAATACTTTGTTCTCTCCTGTCTCGAAAATCATGATTTGAAAAACCTATGAAAATAGGCTTACAGAGGAGGATTTTCATTTACTAGATAAATTACACAATGAGATCGATTCTTTACCAAAAGAAATCAGCCATGAATGATGGGGTTTATGGTATTAGAAGAATAGATGATTATGGCACAGTATTCCTGCTCATCCCTAAAATCAAATGTAGATAATTGTCCATTCTACCTCTACTTGTCCTAACAAGCTTACTGCATAGAGGTCTACTAGAGTCAAGTATTTTAAACACAAAACTGCAACTATAGTCAAGATACCTATGATCAGCCTATGAATTACACATATTGTGAATAATGTTTAGTGAAACAGATTCCAGATCAGCCTGTTATGGTCATGCGTGTGTGTTACTGCCTCATCATGCAAATAGTTTATTTTAGAATTTAAAATTGTGTGTAATTTGCTACACAAATATCACAATGGAGGGCATCTGATTGCAAACAAACAAACAAAACCCCAACAAATTAAAAAACGCCATCCAAAAGCAAAGAGAAATACTCGGATTTCCTGTTATTTTTCTTTGTTAATGTGGATAAGTCAAAGTTGACTTAGCTAAAGCAGTCTTATTATAGTTATGCTAGGAGTTCCTCTCAATGTGTAGAGAGAACTTTCTGGTCAGAAATGAGAAAATTACAAAGTCACACGAGCTAGTAGAAAGCTGGGGGAACTAGAGAGGTGGTTTCATGTGGTTGTTGCTGTCTGGGTTTTTGTTTGCTTGTTTGTCTTTACTTTGTAACCCTTGAGGGGCCTTCTGAGGCTTTCGACTGGAGTGTTCAGGTTTGGGAAGAACCACTAACCCACTGGCTTCCTTCTACCACTCTCACTATCACCATCATAAGTCCTGGAAAGCAACCCCCAACCAGAGAGAGGCACTGCTCTGCCCCTTTCCAATTGCACACTGTCACCATCTCCGCCAAGTAGTCTTGGCCTTGGCGGCAGCTCCCTGGATTAGTTCTAATGTAGGTGCAGTGAAGAGATCATTCCTACAGGTCTTCTGTGCTGTGCTTTCCTAGATGTTTTATCCAAGAAATGCTGGTGGTGCAGCAGTGTCTTACAGAGATGTGTATTGAAAGTAATTTATTTTTGTTTCTTGTTCCCTCAAGTACCCTGAAAATGCAAAGTGAGGTGGGACCAGGACAAATCTCAGTGAAACCCTCCATACTGCTCTCAGCTGTCATACCCCTCTGAGGGTGGATATGACTTATTTTACTGGATCAAACTCATCAGATCAAGTTCCTGCTTTCTCTCCATTTGAATTCTTCAAGAATTCCTGGTCTTGATGTAAACAGAATCTTAAACGTGGCATATCCAGATATGTCTGATCAGCCCACCTATCTGCCGACACATCTATGTAAACACACACGCATGCACCCCAGCGGGGAAGGAAAGGCAAAAGGAATTGACATTTCTTGTGTACTAATCCAGACATTTTGTAAACATTATCTCTTTTAGTGGCAGTAACTACTCAGTGAGATAAACTTATAGTTCCATAGTTTTACTGGTGATACTGCCAGAGCTCAGGGCAATCATGATATTTGTTCAAGGCCACACAGCGAGCAAGTGGTAGAGCCAAGATGCAAATCTAGGTATGCCTCACACAAGAGTCCATGCCTTGCTGCCCCAAGAGGAAAGCAGGCAGGAAGATGGTTGCTTATATTTGGAGACAAAGAGAAGTTATACTGTCATTCTGGATGACTTAGCACAGACCACAAAATTTGAAAAGCAAACACAGATTTGGGGCAAAGGCTCTGCCCAGTAACAAAGTTAGCACACTTAGCTAAGGAAGTATCTGCTAGTCTTTTTATCACTGACATCTCCAAGAAATGATGCACCAAACTTAAAAGTTTGCAGAGATATTCAAATGATTCATGAAGAGAAGCCCCAGAAACCAAAGACTCTCTACATTGAGAGATCTTGGACTTGTGTATCCTTTGTCTCAAAGAACTTGAGCATTGGGGAACGATCCTAAAAGGATAAGGAACATCTCTAAAAACTAAGTACCACAGCATGTCCCTACATCCTGGGTGCCAGGCTATCAGTGCTATTGCTGGAAAAGATTCTTAAATGTTAGTGTGCTAAAAAAAAGCATCCAGGGCACCTGGTAAACACAGGCTCCACCTCCAACCCCCCAAGAGTCTGATTCTGTAAATCTGCAGTCAGAAAAAGGAATCTTTAATTTCAATAAGCATTCTGGAGAGTTGCATAAACAAGAAATACTGCAATGTAGCAAAACACAACAATCCAGTTCTGCACATCAAGGAATCCTGTCCTAATGATGCATGCCCACACCTTGGGAAGATATTCTGATAAAGAAGAGAACAGGGAAGCCAAGTGGCATAGAAAACCATATGATTGGAAATATAGACATATACCACAAACATATGCTGTATAGATACTGTCCACCCATAAACACCATAATCATTACCTTCACTAAGGCTCAGGTTTCATGTTGACTTTTTGTCAACTGGTATCATGTTGACTTTTTGTGCCTTTCCCTTCAGGAAGATGTCAGAAATAGCTGTTTCAGATACAGAGAATATGATATAGTATTGCTTTGGACACATGTTCCTTTATCAGACTATTCAGGTCTCAGATAGTGAGGACTGCCAGTATATGGCCTCTCGACTCCAAGCTGGAGAATATCTCTGGTGTAATAGGGAGAGGTAGACACTATCCTTTCACTTTGAAGTACAGTCATGCATTGTTTAATGATGGGAATCCATTCTGAGAAATGAGTCCTTAGGCAATTTCATCATTGTGCTAACATTGTAGAGTGTGCTTTACACAAGCCTAAATGGTATAGCCTACTACACACTGAGGCTATGTGGTACAGGACTATTGCTCCTGGGATACAAATGTGTACAGCATGTTACTTTACTGAATACTGTAAGCAACTGTAATGCAATGGTAATTATTTGTATATCTAAACATACCTAAACATTTAAAAAGTACAGTAAAAATACAGTATTATAATCTATGGGACCACCGTCCTACATGCATGCCATGGTTGACCCAAACCTCATGATGCAGCTTGTGACTGTAAAACAAACCAAGTATCCAGGTGATAGTTCCAGAAAAAAATACAATTAAAGACTACCCATGAAATCTCAGCCCTTAGGGACAGAGGTTCAGAAGTTTATTGCAACTTATTAGTCTTTCCAGTTCCTGCAATTATTGTTTGGATCACAGAGGTACCTAATCAGGCTGCTAAGTGACATGGACTGATAATAATGATTCATTTTCCTTTATGGTCTCCAGAGTTTGTGTTGTTTATAAAAAAGTTTTAATTGCCACAGATGGGACTATGCTCAATTATTTGCAAGTGAATCCTGTAATCATTAATGGTATAATATTATGACTTCTACTTTCCAATGTTCCTATTGGTGGGACAACATTTGTATGTGTGTATATAGTCCCAAGTAGATCCAAGATTTTAAAATTATCCCTGAACATTTTATGGATTTCCAAAATAAGGCTGACATGATTTATGATTCAAGTTGTACATTTCTCTTGTAGAACTTATTAATCTAACAACTAAATATGTGGATAGAGCAGATGTTCAGAAAGAGAGAGAGAATGCAAGCATGGACTTTGCATTTTTCAGATTTATCAAGGTCCATATCTGTTATTTATTAGTAGTATGTGGTCTTTTGACAAGTTATCTACCTCCCTAAGCCAAGCTTTCTTTATTTTTTAATTTTTGTTGAGATGTAATAATTGTGCATTTTTATGGGATACAGAGTGATATTTTGATATGTGTATATAGTGTATAATGATCAAATCAGGATAATTAGCATATTCATCATCTCAAACATTTATCACTTCTTTGTGTTGTGAACAGTCACAATTTTTTCTGCTACCTTTTTGAAAATACACAATAAATTATAGTTAACCATATTTCCCCTACAGTGCTGCAGAACACCAGAACTCATTCCTCCTATACAGCTGTAATTTTGTATCCACTGGCCAACCTCCTTCCCTGCTCTTCTCTCCTCTACTTTTTCCAGCTTTTAATGCCCACAATTCTACTTTCTACTTTCCTGGGCTCTAAATAATTTTTTAGCTCCCATATATGGGTGAGAACATGCACTATTTATCTTTCCATGCCTGATTTATTTTGCTTAACATAATATCCTTCAGTCTCATTCATGTCACTGTGAATGACAGAATTTCATTCTTTTTTAAGGCCGAATAGTATTCCATTGAGTATATATACCACATTTTCTTCATTCATCTGTTGATAGACATTTAGGTTGACGCCATACCTGGTAGCTATTCTGAGTAGTGCTGCAATAAACACAGGGTTTCAGGTATTCCCTTAATAAACTGATTTCCTTTCCTTTGTATAAATACTCAGTGGTAGGATTACTGGATTGTGTGCTACTTCTAATTCTAGTCTAAGGGAACTGCTTCAGGGCATTGGTCTAGGCAAAGGTTTTATGTCTAAGACTTCAAAAGCACAGGCAACAAAAACAAAAGTTGACAATGGTACTGTATTAAACTGAAAAGCTTCTGCATGGTAATGGAAATAGTTTTTTGAAGAATCTTCATACTGTTTCCATAAGGGCTGCAGTAATTTACATTCCCACCAACAGTGTTCCCTTTTCTCTGCATCTTCACTAGCATTTATTATTTGTTGTCTTTTTGATAATAGCCATTCTCATTGGGGTGAGATGGTATCTCATTGTGCTTTTGATTATATTTCCACGATGATTAGTGAGATTGAGCATTTTTCCATGCTTGCTTTTGGGCATTAGTATGTCTTCTTTTGAGAAATGTCTATTTAGTTCCTTTGTCCATTTTTAATGGGATTATTTGGATTTCCGCTATCGAGTTGAGCACCTTATATATTCTGGATATTAGGCCCTTGTCCAATGAATAGGTTGCAAATATTTTCTCCCATGTTATAGATTGTCTCTTCACTTTGTTGACTATTTCCATTACTGTGCAGAAGCTTTTCAGTTTATTACAGTACCAATGTCAACTTTTGTTTTTGTTGCCTGTGCTTTTAAAGTCTTAGACATAAAACCTTTGCCTGTCCTGAAGCAGTTCCCCTAGGTTTTCTTCTAGTAGTGTTATTATAGTTTTAGGTATTATGTTTAAATCTTTAATGCATCTTGAGTTGATGTTTGCATATGATGAAATATAGGGGTCTAGTCTCATTCTTCTGCATATGGAAATCCAGTTTTCCCAGCACCATTTATTGAAGACTGTGTCCTTTCCCCAACTTATGTTCTTGGTGCCTTTGTTGAAAATCAATTGGCTGTAAAAATATGGATTTATTTCTGGGTTCATTATTCTGTTCCATTGGTCTATGTACTTGTTTTTGTCAAGGTTTTCCTACTGATAAGGTAGATATAATTCTAACTGTTGTTCTGTTTCGATACTAGAGGTTTTTTGAAGATCAAATAAGAAATATATACAGAAGTAGATATAAAATATAAAGGGTTTCATATATGTTTGTTGCTATTAATAGTGTAATTGGGAGTCTGGGATGTGAAGAGGAAGAAGAAAGTAGCTGAAGATAAGGTTCCTATTGAAAAAAAAAATAATATCAAAAAGTCAGAATTAATGATACCTAACACACAAAAAAGGGTACCCAATAGGAAAAGGGAATAGAAAAACACTCTCTTAGACTGAGAACCTGGGAAGCCACACAAATCTCTATCCAACCTCCTCTGTTGCTTTGCCTCCATTATTGCTAGAAAAAGTCAACATTCATAGAAAGTCAAAACACAGCATCCATACTATAGATAGTACTAAGATACTATAATTTTCAAAAGAGAAGATAAAAATCAAAAATTCTGGGCAGATGATAGAACATACACATACTTGCAGAGACAGCTAATGGGGTAAAAAAATAAACAGCCATTGAAACAGAGAAAAACTATAACATGAAACCAACATGAATTTTAAAAATGTATGTAGATGACCAATTTTCATATGAAAAGATTCTCTATGTTATTAGTCATCAGGAAAATACAAATTGAAATCAAAATGACCTACTGCAAGACATCTATGAGGATAGTTGATACCGAAAAGACTAACAATAGGGTACTGATGAGGATACGGAACAACTGAAAATCACAAACATTGCCATAGGGAATACCAAATGGTACAGCCACTTTGGAAAACAGTTTAACACTTTCTAATAAAGCTAAAAATATACATGCCATACAATTTCACTCCTAGGTATTTACCCATGTGAAATGACAACCTATATACTAAAGACCATAGCAGCTTTATTCAAGATAGTCAAAAGCTGGAAAAAGTAAAAATGTCTATTTATGGGAGAATGAATAAGCAAATTGTGATATAATCATCCAATGCAATTACATTCAGCAATATAAAATAATGGACTTCTGATATAACCAACAACATGAATAGCTGTGCATGGTGGCATGTAATTGTAGTCCTATTTATTGGGGAGGCTGAGGCAGGAGGATTGCTTGAGCCCAGGAGTTCAAGGCTGCAGTGAGCTGTGATCACACCACTGTACTCCAGCCTGGGTGACAGAGCAAGACGCCATCTCTTAAAGAAAAAAAAAAAAGCAAAATTGAAATAAAAAGGAAAAGAAAATAATGAAGATAAAAGCTTAAAGTAATGAACTATAATATTGTAAATAATATTTTGAAATGAATAAATACATAAATAACTGGATCTTGAAAAGACCAAAACTTCCAACCTTCTAATAAACCAGATGAAGACCAAAAAATGAAAGGGCAAGTGAATCTATGTCAAAAAAATGCTTATCTTCTAGTGACACAAATAAATAGTAAATATTTACAACTGGTATGTCTGAGATTTGGTTCAGAATAATTTGGAGGATGATCTTTGAAGATGAATGAAAGATACATGGAGATTCATTATACTATTCTCTAGTTTTTAAAATTACACTTTCCCCCTTGAAGCTACAATTCTACTTTTCTTTTTCCCTTTATCATTACTCACTGAATGTAGTCATTTGTTTTAAAAAAAGAAAAACATGGTCTCAGCTTCTATTTCTCCCATCATTTACTGAAAATGCTATGGCCCAAATCACCAATGACATTCTAATGGCCAAATTCAGTAACCTATGTTCAGCTTCCACCTAATTTGATTTCTCTGCAGCATTAGAAATCATTGCTCAATCTCTCCTCAAAACTATAGCAATTCTTTTTAATTCCTCGGCAGCATTTATATTTCTTTGCCATGTGTCTGATCATTTCTTCTTTGCACTTTCTCATCAGGCCTGGTGTTTCTCCAGAACTTCCTTGTCTGTCTCTCGTCACATTCTGTGTGATATTACTGCAGGGTAACATACACACCTAGGTTTCAGTTGCCACCTCAAGGCTAGTAATCCCCTAATATGTCACCAAAAATTTAGTTTCAAAACTAAATTATGAATTTATGAACTTCCTCTTCACCTCCCATATTTTAGATCTTACTAAATGGCATCTTTGACTACCTTTCTGGCTAGGTGAAAACTTAATTTCTTCTTTGATCTGTATCTCACTTTGCCCTCACATACTATGTATTTGTCTAGTTTGGCTACATCTTTGAATCTTTACTGCCGCTACTTGTTAAAACTAGAATGAGACATAAATCTTTCAACCCAGAAATCCTGCTCTTAAGAATCTATGGCAGAAGAGACCGGGCGCGTTCAGGGTGGTATAGCCCTAGACGATGACACTCTATACAAAAAAGACACCTGCACTCGAATGTTTATAGCAGCACAATTCATAATTGCAAAGCCGTGGAAACAACCCAAGTGCTCATCAATTCATGAGTGGATTAATAAAATGCAGTATATGTGTACCATGGAGTACTATTCAGCTCTAAGAAACAACGGTGATATAGCACCTCTTGTATTTTCCTGGATGGAGCTGGAACCCATACTACTAAGTGAAGTATCCCAAGAATGGAAAAACAAGCACCACATATACTCACCAGCAAACTGGTATTAACTGAGCAGCACCTAAGTGGACACATAGGAACTACATTAATTTGGCATTGGGCTGGTGGGAGGGGGGAGGAGGTGGGTATTTACATACATAATGAGTGAGATGTGCACTGTCTGGAGGATGGCAATGCTTGAAGCTCAGACTTGTTGGGGGAGGGGGGGCTAGGGCATTTTTTGAAACCTTAAAATTTGTATCCCCATAATATGCTGAAATTAAAAAAAAGAATCTATGGCATAGAAATATGATCATCAACATAAAAGAACATAATGAGTTGTATGCCCTTTCGGTCCTTCCACTGCACTAGGCCCCAGGGTCAAGGGTCAAACCATAGATGATTCTATGGCAGTTGGCAGCCCTAAGGACAAGCTGGCCCTGATATGGGCATAGTGAAGGGTGGGTGTTCATTCCCACAACTGCCAGGGGTGTTGACTGCAGAGGCATGAAGTTTCTGAGAGACTCAGGAATTGCCTTTGAGACAGAAGGGGGATGCCATCTCAGGGGCAGCCTGCACTCAGTGACAAATTGATGCTCGTGTAAAGACTGAGGTTTCTTGCTTCTATTCAGGATGACTCTGAAGGACCATCCCAGATCAGAGCTCCTGGGGGAGTCAGCTAACGTTTCTTCTGTTGTAACTACATCTCAGTTCAACTTCTTCTCGAACCTGCTTCTCTTAAACACTGACATGTGTGGTTGCCAGAAATGCTTCCCTAAAACTCCTGTTGCACAAACTTCAGCCTCAGTCTTTTCCGTGGGAACCCCAATTAATACTATGATAATTGCTAACAAGTCATTCTCTATGTGCCAGGAACTCTTTCAAGTGCTTTATGTCTCCAAACTTATTTAAATTGTACAAAACTCTTCTATCTAGAAGGAAGCATTGTTATCTCTTAAGATTACACAGCTGCTGAATGGTAAAGTCAGGACTTAAACCAAGGATCCTCGGTCCATTTTTCTTAACCATAAAGCCTCCCTTGTAAGATTATATATATTGCTGAGCATTATTTTTAAAACGTGAAAAGATAAAATACAGGGGCAGGGCATGGTGGCTCACACCTGTAATCCCAGAACTTTGGGAGGTCAAGGCAGGAGGATCACTTGAGGCCAGGAATTCAAGACTAGCCTGAGCAAGAGCAAGAGCAAGACTCTGTCTCTACAAAAAATACAGCAAATAGCTGCACATGGTGGTGTGTGCCTGTAGTCTCAGCTACTTGGGAGGCTGAGGCAGGAGGATCGTTTGAGCCCAGGGGTTTGAGGCTGCAGTGAGCCATGATGAGGTGATTGTACTCCAGCCTGGGTGACAGAGTAAGACACTGTGTCAACAAAACAAAGCAAAACAAAAAAACAAACAAAAAAACCAAAACACCTGGCGAGGAGGCTCACGCCTGTAATCCTAGCACTCTGGGAGGCCGAGGTGGGCGATTGCTCCAGGTCAGGAGTTCAAAGCCAGCCTGAGCAAGAGCAAGACCCAGTCTCTACTATAAATAGAAAGAAATTAATTGACTAACTAATATATATAGAAAAAATTAGTCGGGCACGGTGGCACATGCCTGTAGTCCCAGCTACTTGGGAGGCTGAGGCAGTAGGATCACTTGGACCCAGGAGTTTGAGGTTGCTGCTAGCTAGGCTGACACCACGGCACTCACTCTAGCCTGGGCAACAAAGTGAGACTCTGTCTCAAAAAAAAAAAAAAAAGAAAATATAATAATATAAAAAAATGTGTAGAGAGATCTGGAACAGAGAGAGCTTGGTGTGTTTGAGGTTATGAGAAAAGTTCATTTTGGTCCAAGGAAAGTGGCCTATAAGGAGGTCCAAGAAATAGGCAGAGGGATGCCTTCAGAGATGGCTTTCATCTTAGATTTAGTAAAAGGCATTTTTTTTTTTAAGATTTCAGTAAAAGTTCTCTGGGTCTGAGCCTGGTGCCTACCATGGTTGCCTGTTCAAGGAATCTGAAAAATGTTTTGTTTGCCAAATTACAAAGGCAATTCTGATTAGAAATGATTGCCTGTGCCTTACAAATGATATTAGACTACAGTGGCTCAGTGTGTCAGGCCAATTCTTCAGCTCCTGGGCACTGGCTTATTTCCTGGAGGACTGCCTAACTAAACTTATTGGGCCCTCCCCATGAGGACTTAAGTTGCTTTAAAACAACTTACATTTTGAATGGTCGTTCCCTTTTGTGGTGCCTGCTAGCTGACCATTCATCTCAATCATCTTGAAATCCTTTTCCTCTCCACCAACACCTACCAAATGTCAACTAATCCCGAAGCATATAATTCCAACTCAAAAATTGGACCTCTTTAGTCATGCATGTCTAACTTCTTTTAAGGCTTCTAAAACCCTCTGTCACTGCACTAGGCCCCAGTGCCAACAGTCAAACCAACAGACGATTTCATGGCAGTTGGGAGTACTGACAGCAGGCTGGCCCTAGTGATATAGGAGTGGTGAAGGGCGGGGGTTATCTCCTCTGTTCCATAGGCTACTTCAGCTTCTGCCACTGTCATGTCTCAGCAATCACTAAAATTCCAGATTTTTTTCCTTTTCCTGTGACTAATCAAATCAAAGAAGAGACATGAAATATTAGTGGTGGTCTCAGCTAGAAATCCCCATCCACAATGTTTCATTTATCACACAGAAGTACCCAGGCCATGAAAACACTCTTCTCCTCCTGGAACATAATTGTGTTCATAGTAGGAATCATCATAAATGAATGGGTTGAATTGACTTCAGAAAGAAAAAATACCAAGATAAGCCACAGTCCATGGATGGCGTGTTGCACTAAGGTTTGGCCAGAAGGTCAGAACTATACCATAGAAAGCGATGGGTGGAGAGAATGGATTCCTCTTTCCTAGACTTGTCACTCATCTCTCACCAGCTTGCCTGTTATTCCCTGATACAACTTACTCAAGCTGCAGTGTGCTCACTTCCATAAAAATCACAGTCAGGACAGACTCCAAAATCTTACCATTTGGACGTCTGGGAGAAAAGTTTATCAGTTCACAGACTTAGTTGCTAGACGTTTGAGAAGTCCTGGCAGTTGGAGCATGGTGGTACAGGCACAGGCAGAACTTGAGGTGCATGAAAGAAAGGTAACTGGCAGCTAGTAAATGTCACTGGAAGCGGACAGGGTGAATTGACATATTTAACAAGAAATCAGTTCTGTGAAAAGAAAAGAAGAAAAAAAAAAGCTTATACAGACACCAAGATAGAGAACAATTTCTTCTTGTTCTCTCATTCAGCTAAAGGTTCCCTAACTCTTTAATCTTTTCCACCTTGTTTTTTTATTATTTGATCAATCTTTTCATCCTATTCCCATTTTTACCTAAATATTTGTGGACTCCAGGTAGAAACGAGCCTGGAAGAAATATCTGTCTTTCTCTCAATGCAGCTTCTGCTTTCCAACAGATGCCCTGGAAATCATCAGGATTATGATGATTTTGGTCCTCAACCTCTCCTTCATCCTTAACTTGACTTTTGGTTTGGAATCCACCTATATAATTCCACAAAATAGATATATCAACATCATCACTGTCTGCCTCAGTTTCCTCTCAGGTAACCTCCTGGCTCCCCTGACATAGGTGGGGAGGTGTACTTGGTTTGTGGGTTCAGGCTGCACTGTCTGGCCTTCCCATTTCTCTGACTCAGATGTAGGTAGATAGACAGATAGATACAGACATAGAGATGTAGATATAGACAGATATAGATAGATATAAGTAGCTTCTGACTTAGATCTACCACTAAAGACAGGATCAGTCTTTGGATAAGGTGCAGCTGCACAGGGTGGAGGTTGGGAAGTCAAGTGTACTTTGGATGAATACTTGAGTAATGGAGCCAAAGTTCCCTAGAAGGGGCTCTTTTCTCCTTTTGTCTGTTCATCAGGTACCCTTCTGTTTTGCGTACTCCTACTGTACTACGTGAAGCTGTGGCAAGGTCAATCCTTGTACCGCTTTAGTTTCAGAATCAGCTGGATCAATTTCACTGGCTACATAAATGTTTTCTTTCTTTTTGTTTGTGGTGAGTATCTCCACGGCCCTTGAAGGATGCTAAGAATCAATCTACCCCTGTCAGAGGGTAGGGTAAAAGGACAGCATAGGGAAATGGAAGAAAAGGTGCCAAACCTTGCGTTTTACTAGGCTACAGCTCACCTGGACTCATTCTCTAAGGACAGTTCCTCCAAGGAGAGAGCTGGGGCTGGTGCAAGGTATCTACTGTGCCTGCCCCAGAGGCCAGCTCCTCATCCCCACCTCTTCTTCTGTGTTTCACACCCTTCCGCCTTAGGGCAGAGATAACCATCAAAGTCACAATCAAAGGAGAGCGGCTGAGACAGAATGCTCAATTACAAGGACAGGGGCAGTGATCCCGGAACCATGTAATGCCAAGGCAGTTTGAGAGTAGTGAGAAACAATATCTGATGCTAAATGACCACCTGCCAACACCAGAAACCCTCCCTTCCTAAGAAGTTTTTAAAATTTCATTTGTAATTCCACTTCCTAACCCATATAGAAACATGTTCTCTTTCAAAAAGAATCCCCAGTTTTCCTGAGCTGAGTAGCATGTAAACTACCGTGCACACGCTTTGAGTTTTCTCCACTAAAGCATTCCCCTCCCAGGTGGCTTTGGGTAGTTGAAAGGGATCCACTAGGTTTTGGGTCAGGGTCTTCTGCCAACATGGAGGGAAACATTCCTGTGACTCTCCATTGTTCCTTCATCCTACCCTCTGGCATGTCTTTTCCTCAGGAATCCTCTCTGTCCTACAGCACAGGCAGTACTATAGCTGTTCCTGCCTGAAAACTCATAAATCTGGCATAAAAAGTAAGGAATCTGATATTTCCATCAAAGTTATTGCACTACCAGAACACACTGCAATACCTCGTAGCATTGTCCGTTCACACTCCTTGGATGATTCAGAGGAAGATGTTCCCAACAAATCACAAATCCAAACCCGTCGTGTAACCTGGGCTCTGTGATTTGACCACCTGTATCTTCCAACTTACGCTCATCTTTCCAAGAAAGTATTTTTTGTGTGTGTGTCTCTGTGTGTTTTTGTGTGGATGTTGTATGTATCTCCAACCTTTTGTCTGTGTTTGGCATTATGTAAATGTCTGTGAAGGGGTTGGGGTCAATAAAAAGATCCAGAAGATGGCTTTTTTTTAAAATCCTGGCTTGCTGAATATTTTCTTCTACATTGGTTATTAATATAATAAATATTATCATATAAATAATGCTGCTTTATTGTCAACTCTATACATCACAAAGATTTATAGGATATATAATACCTTTTATTTTATTGTGAAATATTTCAAAGGTACAGAAAAGAACACAAAACAATATGATTAAACACATGTGTTCACGTCACCCAATTATATAAAATTTTAACATTATGCCCTATTTCATTTAGAAGTCTTTCAATTAAATTGATAGATGTAACTGAAGTTCTTCTAAAAATTTCCCTAATGTGATTCCTCTCTCTTGTTTTCCATCATAAAGCACTTTCAAGGATGCATTGCTGATCATTTTACATTTATGTTGACATTTTCATGACAACATTACACATCTATAAAAATTATATAGACTAGCTTTCCAAGTGTTTGAAAGTTAGTAAATATTATGCTATTTACTAAATGGTTGTTTTTGCGAATTTGCTTTGTTTGCTAAACTCATTTTTTCTGGGGGGGGGGATTCACTGGTAAGTTTAGCTCTATATCATTCACTTAAACTACTGTTAGGCATTCCTGTATAAAGATACAATGTAAAATATTCATTGTCCCATTGATAGACAGATAGTTGTTTCCTTTTATTCTGTTACAATGATGCTCTGAGTATTCTTATAAATACATAGCTCCTTTGGTCCATGAGATACAGTTTCTCCCATATTTATCTAGGACTGGAATTGCAGGATCAGAGAATATATATATTTGAAGTTGCTTTAATATTGAGAAAATCATCTCAAAGATGGTTGTCCCAATTTACACTCTTGCCAGAAGTGTGTGAAAGTTATGGTTTCCTTTGGCCTTGCCAACACTTTTGTGATCACCCTTGTTAATCTTTGACTATTTGAATTATTACTGAGTTTGCACATCTTATCTCATTCAATTATTGAGCATCTAGAGTTCTTCTCTGCATTACTGTGTGGCCATTTCCCTAAGGGATTGTCTATTTCTTATTGGTTTGTAGGTCTTCTTATATATTGGAAACAGATACTAATTTGTTACATGCATTGAAAATACATTTCCAAGAATTTAAATTCAAGAATTTTGAGGCTGTGTTTGGCTTTTAACTGTTTTATGATCTTTTTACTGACCCCAACTATTAATGATGTCTTTTTGTTTTACAGAAATATTCTTACAAAATATAATGATGAAATGTACCAACTTTTTCCTTTTAATTGGTGCTTTCTTAAGAAATCCCTACTTTTTACTTTCACTAGAAATAATCCTTGTGATTTACATAAGGAATCAATTCAATTTTATCTACCTTCCATAAAGATAACTATTTATCCAGAACATTTTATGGCGTAATTCCTTTCCCTATTGATATACAATACAGATGCCATCATATATCAAATATACATTCCTATAAATCTGTTTTTGATCTTTCTAGTATACTCTGTTAGTATATTTTTATGGCCCTGCACCATATTACACTTCTAATTATTTTGTAGTAAGAGTAACTGCTGATATGTAATAGGCCCAAGTCCTTGTTCTTGTTCAAAATTATCTTGATTTTCCTGGCCTTTTGATCTCCATATAAATAGCAGGATCAGCTTGTATGGTTCCACAAAAATATCAGTTATTATTTCATTCAGAATTAGCTTATTAACTCATTTGATAATAGTTGAGAATTGACAATAAATTTAATATTTATCTCATACATAAATATAATAACATTTACTTGGCTCTTCATTTATATCTGTCAATAATGTTTCATGATTTTTTTCCAGAAAGATCATTTGCTAAGTTGATTCATAGGTGACTTATAGTTTTATACTTTTGTGAATTGAAATATTTTATAATATTTTCTAGTTGTTTATTACCATGTAAACTTGTTGATTTTTATATTCAGATACTTTACCAAAAATCTTATCTTGGTTTTAATAATTTTAATGAGATTCTCTTAGATTATCCTTGGAGGAAAACATATTGTCTGTAGAAAAGGAAAGGTGCATTCCTCCCAATTCTCATATCACTTGTTCCTTTTCGGTTGTGTTGTTTTATTCATTGACTCAGATCTTCAGGATAAGGTTGAACATGGAAAAAAATTCTTTTTTTAAATTTTGCTGAGAATACCTCTATAGTTCCAACATTTGATATTATACACACTGTAGAATTTGTCATAATTACCTCATCAGGTTAAAGGACTTCCCCTTTATATGTAATTTACTGAGTGTATTTACAAAAAGAAATATTTAATTTTGTTGAATATTTTTATGCAGCTATCAAAACATCAATTGATTTTTCCCACTCTAATAATAGATGCCTCGTAAACTGTAATGGGTAGAAATTTTTCTGTATTTTACCATAAAATATTTAAAAAACAAAATAAGCACGTATGTACTCATTGCTCAACCTTACAAAATCTTAGCATTATGCCCTATTTGTTTAAACTTGGTTTTGTTCTTTTGTAACTTTTTAATTTAATTTTTTTTTTTTTTTTTTTTTTTTTTTTTTTTTTTTTACAAACCCTTGTACGAAGGATTGACTTTCAGTGAAAGATCACAGGAAGGGAGTTACTGTTCTGCATACATATGAAACCCTGACCCAGAAGCAGGTGGTCTACAATGGTTTAGCACTAAGTTCTCCATGAACATGCACTGAATGACAGGCTAGGGGGCAGCCACATTTCTGACCATGCCCCACTTCCCAAGACAAGGGGTTGTTTTAAGTTTTTTCAGAGATGGGATCTCGTTGTATTGTCCAGGCCTACAATTCTTGGCCTCAAGTGATCTCCACATCCCTACTCCTGCCTTCCAAAGTGCTGGGGTTACAAGTATGAGTCATCTGCTCAGCCAAGTTGTATTCAATTAAAGTTACAAACTCATCCAATGTTGCTTTACAAATTTCCCCAAACTCATTTTCCTCCCTTGTTTTCTGATCATTAAACCCTTTGCATAACTGAGGAAATCCCTGTTTAATCATATTGTATTTGTTTTAACAAATGCTGCAATGAATCTTTTATCATTTTAGAATTCTTGAATCTACATGCATTAAGTAAAATTTGGCTATAATTTTTCCTTTTCCACTCTTCTTATACATTTTATTTTTATGGTTTTATTTTGCTTTGGAAGAAAGTTTGAGTAAAATTTTTTGAAATAACATTCATACAGAGAAATGCACAAATGATAAAAAATACAACCCTTGGGATGTTCCTAAATAGAACACAACTGTGTAAACAGCACCCAAATAAACAGAATATTCATGGCCCCCCAGAAGTGTCCTTCATGCCATTAAAATACAAAGGCATTCACTATATGATTTCAAAAACTATAGAGTGATTTTTGCCTGATTTTAAGTTTTATATATATAAATGAAATCATTCAGTTCATACTCTTTGTGCCTACCTTTCTTCATACAAAATTATGTCTGTGAGAACGATTAATGTTGTATGTGGTAATAGTTCATTCATTGTCATTGTTACATAAAATTCTGTTGTAAGAATATACCATGTTATATTTTCCATTATATTGTCATGTACATTAGGTGTTTTTCCAGTTTGGGACTATGAACATACTTGTACATATTTTTTCATGGACATACATAAATAATTTTGTTGGTCATTTACCTACGAGAGAATTGGTTAGCCACAGGTTAGCAATGTTCACATTCAAATTTGGGATATTCCCAAATGATTATTCATAGTGGTTGCACCAATTCACACTCCCATCACCAATGTACAAGGGTTACAAAAGCCCCACATACTTGACAGCACTCAATGTTGTCTGTCTTTTCCATTTTTGCTGAGCACAACAGTATGGTATTATGATTTTAATTTTCATTTCCCAGATAACTAATGAAGTTGAACAATTTTTATGTGTTTATTGGCCACTTGGATGTATTTTTTGAGTGTTCAAATATTTTCCCATTTATCTATTGAATTGTATGTCTTTTTATTATTCTCTAGATATAAGTCTGTTGTCAAATATATACATATATATGGCAAATATCTTCTTCCACTCTATAGCTTGCCTTTTTCTCACAATGGGGCCATTAATGAACAGATGTTTTTATTTTGCTGTAATCCAATGTATCAATTGTTTCCCTTTATTCATAGGATTTTTGTATTCCATTAAAAAAAAACTTTTCCTACACCAAGGAAAAAGTCATGAAGATATTCTATGCTTTCCTCTAAAAACTTATTTTGACTCTTTCTATTTAGAACTTAAATTAATCTATAATTGATTGTTATGTATGCTATAAGATAGCAGATTTTTTAACAGATAACCAATTGAGCCAATATTATTTATTAAAAAATATTTCTTTACTTCACTGTGGAATCATATTTATCATAAATCAAGTGACCATATCTGTATAAATCTCTTTTTGGACTTTTCCCTTTAGGTGAAGGGTGGGGCCTATCCTAATGCCAATACTTCTTTTCGTTAATTTCACTTTATTTTTTATTTTTTTTTAGAGATAGGGTCTTGCTCTGTCATCTAGGCTGGAGTGCAGTGGCTGGATCATAGCTCACTGTAACGTTGAACTCCTGGGCTCAAGGGAGCCTCCTGCTTCAGCCTCATGGGTAGCTGGAACTATAGGTGCACCATGCTTGGCTAATTTTGTTTATTCCTTGTAGAGACAGGAGCCTCTCTATGTTGCCCAGGCTGGTCTCAAACTCTTGATCTCAAGCAATCCTCCCACTTAGTCCTCCCAAAGTGTTGGGATTGTAGGCTACAGGAGTGAACTACCACACCTGATCTAATTCCTAAAGCTTAATACTTAATTTCTGGCAAGGTAAATTCTTTAGCTTTGTCTTTCAAGAATTCCTTGGCTGTTTTTGAAACTCTGAATTTCCATATATTAATACATTTTGGAATTAATTTGTCAGATTCCACAAGAAAATTTGTTACAATTAGAATTGTATTAAATCTACACATCCATTTGGAAAGAAATGACATCCTTACAATATTAAATTTTTCTATCAATCAAAAGAAATATTAAAGATATAGGTAATCTACATCTAAATAATGGTTTTGGTTTTTAGTGTAGAGGTCTTTTATATTGTTAGATGATGTTTTGGTTTTTTAATCTGCTGGTAGTGGTATCATTGCTTAAATTTATTTTATCTATTTATTGCTATTGTATAAAAAGCATATGTATATAGTAAACTTTTAAATTCACTTATTAGTTGCAATAGTTTTTTATATGCAAAATGATATATCAAACAATAACAGTTGTATTTCTTTATAATGCTTATGCTATTTACTTGTTTTTATTAGAGTACTTAGGATACCAACACAATATTGAACAGAGTATAATATTGCGCATCTAAGTTTTATTCCTGATATCCAGAAAAAAGTTTTAATATTTCAACATTAATATACTATTTGCTAAAAATTTTTTTGCAATAGATTTTCTATGTTAGATTAAGCAAATTTCTTTCTACTTCCAGTCTTACAGGTTTTTTGTTTTGTTATGAATGGCTAATTTGCATTTCTGGAATAAACTCTAGTTGCTATAGATTAATCTATAAATTTTCATTTCTGTAAATTTTTTCAATTTATGATATTAAAGCTATGCTGGCCTAGTAAATGAATTTAGAATTATATATTTAATTTCTATTCTGTGAAAGAATTTGTGTAAGTTTTATTTCTTTCTTAAGTGTTTGAAAGAATCCACCATGGGACTTTTCTAGCTGGAGTTTTCTTTTTGGTGGCAAAGCTCCTAATAATGAATCCAATTTCTTTAACTGTATAGGACTAGTTAGATTTTCTCTTATTGTATCACACATGGTAAGCTGTGTTTTTAAAGGAATATATGCTTTGTATGGAACCAGAGAAGATCCCATATAGCAAAAGCAATCTTATGCAAAGAGAAAAAATTAGGAGGCATCAATTTACCAGACTTCAACCTATATTGAGAGGCTATTATAACTAAAACAGCATGTTACTGGCACAAGAACAGAGACATAGACCAATGGAACAGAACTGAGAACCCAGATATAAAACCATCTTCATATAGCCATCTAATCTTTGACAAAACAGACAAAAACATACCCGGAGGAAATACCTGAGAATCCTTATTCAAAAACATACCCTGAGAATCCTTATTCAATGTATTAAGATGGGAAAATTGGATAGCCACATATACAAGACTGAAACGGGATATGCACCTTTCACCTCTCACAAAAATCAACTCATGGTGGATAACAGACTAAAACCTAAGGCATGTAACTATAAGAATTCTAAAAGAAAATGTTGGAAATACTCTTGTAGACATTGGCCTAGGCAAAGAATTTATGAAGAAGACCTCCAAGGCAACCACAGCAACAACAAAAATAAATAAATGGGACCTGATCAAATTAAAAAGCTTCTGCACAGCCAAGGAAACTATCAAGAGAAGAAACAGACAACCTACAGAATGGGAGAAAATATTTGCATGCTACACATCCAATGAAAGGTTGATAACTGGAATCTACACAGAACTCAGGAAAATCAGCAAGAAAAAAAATCAAGCGACTCTATCAAAAAGTGGGCAAAGGACGTGAACAGAAACTTTTCAAAACAAGATAGACTAATGGCCAAGAAACATAGAAAAAAATATTGATTGTTTCCTTTGTTGTTTAGAGGGTTCTTAATTTGCTGTAGTCCCATTGACCCATATTTGCTTTTATTGCCCGTGCTTTTAGGGTCATACACAAGAAATGATTGCCAAGAAAAATTTTAAGAAGATTTTCCTCTATATTTTCTTCTAGAAGTTTTGTATTTTTAGGTATTATTTTTGTCTTTAACCCACTATGTGTTAATTTTTGTGTATGGTGTAAGATAAAGGTGCAGTTTCATTTTTTGTATGTGGATATCCAGTTTTTCACAATACCATTTATTGAGGAGACTATTTTTGTCCCCACTGTGTATTCTTGACACTTTTGCTAAAGATCAGTTGATCGTAGATCATTTTATTTCTGTCCTCTCTATTCTGTTCCATTGCTCCATATCCATATGTCCATTTATATACTATTAGCATGCAGTTTTGATCACTATAGCTTTGCAATATATTTTGAAATCAGTTGGTGGGATGCCTCCAGGTTTGTTCTTTTGCTCAAGATTGCTTTTGCCATTCAGGTTTTTTTTTTGTAATTCCTTATGAATTTTAGAATTGTTTTTCTATTTCTATGAAATATACCATTGCAATTGTGATAGTCATTCATTGAATCTGCAGATGGTATTTAGTAGTATGGGCATTTTAACAATATTTATTCACCAATGCATAAACATGAAATTTCTTTCCATTTGTTTGTGTCTGCTTTAATTTCTTTCATCAGTGATTACTAGTTTTCAGTACAAGTCTTTCATCTCTTTGGTTAGTTTTATTCCTAAGTGTTTCATTCTTTTTGCTTCTATTGTAAATCAAATTGTTTTCTTAATATTTTTAGATAGTTCATTGTTAGTGTATAAAATCATACAAATGATTTTTGTATGTTGATTTTGTATCTTGCAACTTTACTTAACTAGTTTATTAGTTCTAAGAATTGTTCTAATAGTTTTTTTTTTAGCTCTTGTGAAGATATTTCTGTGCATGGATAGTTATTTAAATTGATGTTTTTGTATTAGAAAAAGTGCTGGGAACTCCTATTCTGCCCTTTTGCTAATGTTTTCATTATATTATTTCTTTTACCTGCATGTAAACCTATTTTATCAAAAATAAAAATTTAATAATGAATGAATTTAAAATTGAGAGTTTTCCAGAAAAGATTAAGTCAAAAGTATTAATTGCTAGCACATTTGCAGTACAATAAGTGTTATAAGAACGTCTTCAAGACACTGTAAAATAATACCAGATTGAAAGTTGTGTCTACATAAAAGGAATAAAAGGTACCAGAAATGGTAACTAGAGGGAAAATATAAATCCACTTTTATACAATTTAATCTCTTTTAAAAATAATGACCTACTCAGACCAAAAGATAATAACATTGCATTTTGGAGTTTTTAACTGATGTATGAATAGAATATATGAAGACAAGCATGCTAATGATTTTTATCAAACATTTAAGGAAAGAAATAATGCCAATTCCAGAAAATTGATGAGCTTGGAATAGTTACCATCTCAGTTTATGAGAACAGTATTATTCTGAAACCAAAAGTACACAAAAACATTTCAATAAATGAAATCTATAAACCATTGTTTCTTAAGAACATATATACAAAACACTTATCAAGTGTTTAACATATCAAATTCAACAATACATAAAAGGATAATACATGAAGCCCATTAGGGTTTACTCTGGGAATGCAGATAGGTTTAACATTGAAACCAAACATTGTAACTCACCGTATTAATAGACTTAAAAAGAAAAACTGTACAACCATCTCAGTAGATGAAGAAAAATCATTGGATAATACCCAGCACCTGTTCCTGATAAAAACTCGCAACAAGTTAGTAATAGGAGACTTCCTCAACTTGATAAAGGACATCTATGAAAACCCCACAGCTAGCATCATACCAACCTAAGCTAAGATCATGAGAACCTAAATACTTTCCCCTAAGATCAAGAACAAGGCAAAGATGGGAGATACTGGTTTGGAGGAGATTGTTGTAATCACCTTAGGAAAATACAACCTGTTCCAATGTTTTAGAGTTTCCTAAATTTTTGAGATAGAATGATCAAACTTCAAGGACTTCTATTCAAAAAATGGGGAATCCTTATCTCAAAAAAAATTTCTTTTGATTAAAGAGTGGTAAACTACTTCTGGAATATTTGACTCCTAAGTTTATACATTCCATATTTCTGCAACATTCCTGAGCAAATGTTACCTCATCATAGCTTGTCTACAGTCTGTGCTCTCCTGCTTTTAGTGTCAAACATTTACTCTATTTACATGGCAGAGCTGTTAGTAATAATTTAAATGGTAGGTGGATGTAAACTTGCCAATAAAAACCCTAAGTAACAGAGTATTTTTAAAGAAATGTCATTTTATTAAATTCTGTCACTGTCAGTGAGGGGAGACACAATCCTATGTTTAACACATCTTTACATTATTTTAAAAATAGCATGAAACTCATTATTTGAAAGCAACTGCTACTGTGGAAGTCCTTCATTCTCTGAGGGCAGTTAGGTCATTTGACTACATGCATCATAGTTCCCTTTGTACACACCACCTTCCAGAATACTGGTGAACTTCTGCCTCAGAAACTCCATGCCATAGGATAACCAATAGTAAGAATACCTAGTCATTCTTGTAGCATGCCCTTCCCTGCAGATTATCATGGTCAAATGACACTTTTATTTCCACATTCATCATAAAGAAAATATCAGTTCTTGCACTATCTGCATTCTAGGTGAGCTAGGAAAATAATAACTATACATAGTTGTCCTCCTTTTGTAGAGTTTTTCATTTTAATTAATACTAATTAATTCTCCAGTCCCTTTTCCCTGCAAATGTCAAGTAAAACTGTAATGTATATACACACCAAATCTCATAAATCTGAAAATTAAACCCAAAAATAGAAATATGCCAAAGAAGAAAACAATTAGGATAAGCAATTTCTCTTTCCCCTACTGGATACAAAATAAATATTCCTACTTGATAAGTTTATTGTGAAGAAAGCGTATGTGTCTTATTTTATTTCTAGATCCTGAACAGTGGGTTTAATAAATATATTACTGAGGTTAATATTTTACTGAGTTTTTTTTCCCATGGGACACTTGAGAGTTATAAGGGGCCTTTGCTCTTAAAGTCCTCACAATCTAGTTATGCACATGAAACATTTGATAACAATATAAGACAGGGTATCACTTAGTGCCATTATGAAGGCCTATTATAATATTATAAATGAGCCAATGTGATGGATAATCCACGCTGCCCAAGAAACAGCTACGAAGATGGAGGAGTAGAATTTGAGAGAGTGAATGGTTCTGACTGGAAAGACAGATATAAAAATGTTAAGGACAAAGTTGAGAAGAAGAAAAATATGACTGGAATTGCACAGCCACAATCTTCTTCAATCATTTATCTTTTAACTTCAGAAGGCAGCCATTTGACAAGATTGAGGACTGGTGTAGGACAAGACCATAGCTTGTTTCAGCACCCCCACCCTTTCTATGTTTGACTCTCCATATATTCTACCTGTACTTGAAGTCTGCTTTGATGGGAATGTTGAGTTTGGCAGAGTTACTCCTGGCATTAATACACATATATCAATAACTCCAAGATATTAGAACAAGAGAGGATAGCTTTGATTTCTGGATGAACGCTGCACTTTCACTGCATTTCTCTCTCTCTACTCCCTTTTTTTCCAATGTATTTTTCCATCCCTGAAATGCTGGGCGCAGACCCTGTACTTACAGAAGAGTAGGCACTATTCAAAGGTCAGGGAATCCTTATCTAAAAGAAGGCCTCCCTTGATTAAAAGCCTAGAATGATTTAGAGGCCTCCAATATAATCAAATAAACAATGGGGGTGGGATTCGATTATTTCTAAGGTATAATTGAAATGTGTAGTCTTCAAAGCCACACAGATTTGAGTTGAAATCCTGGCTTCAACTATAATTATGGGCATGGCCTCATAAAAGTTAATTTACCTCTCTTATCTGGGTTCCTTCATCTATATAACATAAATAAAAACAAAAATTTTGCCTTGAAATATAGTTCTCAGGGGGATTAATATGGATACAGCAACTAGCACAGTGCCCATGCACATATGTACATCAAAAATTATTATAGTTACTATGCCCATTCTAACAGTCTTTCAATTTTTCCCATTTAAAACATTTCTAATCTAATTCTATAAAATGATTCTTCATCTCCAATGTCTTCACCCAAATTTAACACATTTTTTTCTCTTATGTCTAGGATGTTATAATGATTAACTGGTCATTCTACTGCCTCTTTTTTCTCTCTCTTTTCTCATTTATACCATGATTTAGCATTTAAACGAGTGGCTTCTCATAATGAAGGCAGCCCTACAGGTGGTGAAGAAGAGACGAAATAAACAGGTAGGACTCTTAGCACAGAATCTAAATTCTTTTGTTTGGCATTCAAGGACCTCGACAGTCCACAGAGTAGTCTGGGGTCATTCACTCATTTTCTCAACACAGCATGACTCTTCCCACTTCTATGGCAAGCTACTTTAACTAGAGCCTTGAATTAACTTTTATCACTTTAAAGTCTAGAAATGTCTTTTTTGTAGTTGCTCCATAAATGCTTGTTCAATGAAGATATCGAAACCTTGCCAATCCTTCAGAGACAGTTAGAACCTTAGCTTGTAGGGTGAGCTCTCCTTGATATTTTAGCTTGCTTGGTAAGAAACTGGAGCACCTACTTACTCCAGGCATTAACATAATTGTCTCATTTAGTCCTCATAAAACCATACAAAGTAGTTTTTTCTAATCTTACTTTTAACAGAAGACAGTAAAACTCCAAGTATGATAAAATCCTAGAACTAGTGGCTGGTGGGATCAGCACTAGAATACCGCTGACTCCAAAATCATGTTATCCTACCACTCAGGGTGACCTCAGTTATACACTACCGTGAGTGGAAGAATAAAGATGACACTTTCCAAGTCATCTTGGGCAAGTCACTTCTCTCCTTGCAGATGTTCTTTATCATTCTAAAAAATGTGGTTTCTTCTCTGGGAGATACGTATACAAAGGTTCATTGTATTATTTGTACCTTAACATTTCTGTTTTCGGTATTCTTTAACATGTACTATAGATTTAACAAAATTATTTCATAACAAGTAAGAAATATCACTTAGTGAAGTAAATGAGGATATGAATAGCCTTTCACATACCTCTGAGCCATAGAACTTAGATTTTGGAGATACCCTAGACATCACCGAATCCAGCCCCTTCTTTTTACAGATGAAAGATCTGTGACCCAGACCCTGAAGCAGGCCACTGACCAAAGCAGGTGGGGAGGGAGGGAAGTTTGTGGCTGAGCTGCAGCTCAGTTCTTCTGATTTCCACTTGAATGATTTTCCCTCCTCATACTGAGGTGAGAATAACCGACTCCCTGGCAGGCAAATCCCGAGAGTGACCAGGGTCAAGGGGGTGGGCTGCCTGCCTGGCACTCCCTGGAGCTGTGGCACAGAAGCCTCCGCAGAGCCCGCTTCACCTCTTTGTTCCGCAGGGTGTAAATGAAAGGGTTGAGCATGGGAGTGACTATGGTGTAGAAGACAGCAGGGGCGCCAGCTCCCGCCCCGGCGGAGCGAGGCTGCAGGTAGATGCAGACGGGCGGCAGGTAGTACAAGAGCACCACGGTGAGGTGGGCGGTGCACGTGGAGAAGGCCCGCCGCCGGCCCTCGGCCGTGCGCATGCGCAACACGGCCGCCACGATGAAGACGTAGGACACGACGATGAGGCTCAGGCAGCCTGCAGCCACGATGCCAATGTTGGCAAGCATGACAAGCTCGTTAATGGTGGTGTCCGCACAGGCCAGCTGCAGCACAGGGGGGATGTCACAGAAGAAGTAGGCGATGAGGTGAGGCCCGCAGTAGAGCAGGCGGAAGGTGAGGGAGGTGTGGATAGCAGAGTGCACGGCACCTGTGGCCCAGGTGATTGCAGCCAGCCCCGCACACACCCGCCTGTTCATGGCCACTGGGTAGTGCAGGGGTTGACAGATAGCCAGGTAGCGGTCGTAAGCCATGACTGTGTACAGGAAGCACTCGGTGCTGGCCAGGAAGTGGAAGCAGTAAAGCTGAACGGCGCAGCCCTCAAAGGAGATCAGCCTCCCGGCCGGTGTCAGCAGGCCCGCCATGACCTTGGGCACTGTCACTGTAGACAAACACGCGTCCAGGAAGGAGAGGTGCCCCAGGAAGTGGTACATGGGGGAGCGGAGGTGAGGGTCAGAGCCCACGGTTATGAGAATGAGGAGATTCCCAGTCACGGTGACGGTGTAGATGAGGAGGAAGAGGAGAAAGAAGAGGCGAGGGTGTTCAGCTGTGTACATCAGACCCTCCAGGACGAAGTGGCTCACCGCCGTCTGGTTGGGGTGTTCTGTCTCCATGGGCACCTTCTCACACACAGAGTGGCTAGACTCCCCTTGCTACAAAATGGACATTAACATAGTAAATAGCTGTTTCCCTCTCCTGAAATATCATTATCCACTGGACCACACCGTCTTGGTCTTGGCCAGTAAGCAAGAAATGATATATAGGTTCAATTCACAGTTATGTACTGTTCTAGTGTTTTCTTGCTGCTTGTAATGAGTCTTTCAATATGAGATCTGCAGTCTTTGTGACACACATAAAGGACTGTAAGAATTATTTGCAGAAATGCACTCCATAAATAATGGCAAGATAAATATGGATTATAAATTCTGTTCTCAATGTATATATTTATATATATATTTTTCATGTATTCCAGAATTGTGATGCCTCTGTCTTCCTAATTTACTCTGACATGCTGCAGATGTGGATAGGCAGGTTCTTTATGCTGTGTGTCATCAGACTGTGCTTCCCATTCTCAGGTAAGTCTTGCCGGGAATTTGGGTGTTATTACATCAGCCAGAAACACAGCAGCCCCACCCATTCCTCTCCCAGAGGGAGTTCTTTCAAATTTCAGCTACCCACAACCCTCACGTGTATGACATGAAGCCTTGGAGGGTAGACTAATTACCAGGACAATTTGTTCAGTACATTTCATGTTCTTCCTGTAAACTCTGTTTCAAACTTTTGGGAATTGTTTGCCTATTCCCTTTTTGGTTGTTGAGCCATTCCCCTGGGCCATAATAGAAATTCAAGAGTTCTCTTTGAATTTTTCCATTTTTTACTTCCTAAACCTAATTAGATGTTGCATTAAGTGAAAATTTTCTTTAAACTGTTCCCCACCCCCTGCATTGTCCCTTCAATTTCCACGGATTTTACATGAACCTGCCTTTGCATATTTTATGCCTAGATTTTCACACTGGCATTTTATGTCCTATCCAGTTACTTACTCTCTAATAAATGAAATGATTCTGTATTCAATTTCTTCGTCAGTCTTCTTAAAAGAATAGTTTTAATATCTCTTTTTTACTGTTCCCCACTACCAAAGATATAAAGTATATCTCTGTCTGATATTCAAAATTATCTGTAAATTGTTTCCATTATCATAAAAAAATCTTTATCTCCTTCTATTCCCTAAAAGAAACTCCTAATATCCAGAAATGTTGCTTGCCTCATCTTCTCAGTTTCCCACGATCACTTCCTGACTTCATCACAGCATTCCATTTTTAAACATGAATGGAACACCTTTAATCTCTACTTTCTCAAATCTATTCTTTTTTTTTTTTTTTGAGACAGAGTCTCGCTTTGTTGCCCAGGCTAGAGTGAGTGCCACGGCGTCAGCCTAGCTCACAGCAACCCCAAACTCCTGGGCTCAAGCAATCCTGCCTCAGCCTCCCGAGTAGCTGGTACTACAGGCATGCGCCACCATGCCTGGCTAATTTTTTCTATATATATTAGCTGGCCAATTAATTTCTTTCCATTTATTATTTTTTGTTTTATTTTATTTTATTTTTTTTTGAGACAAGAGTCTCGCTTTGTTGTCCAGGCTAGAGCAAGTGCCGTGGCGTCAGCCTAGCTCACAGCAACCTCAAACTCCTGGGCTCGAGCGATCCTTCTGCCTCAGCCTCCCGAGTAGCTGGGACTACAGGCATGCGCCACCATGCCCAGCTAAGTTTTTATATATATATCAGTTGGCCAATTAATTTCTTTCTATTTATAGTAGAGACAGGGTCTCGCTCTTGCTCAGGCTGGTTTTGAACTCCTGACCTTGAGCAATCCGCCCGCCTCGGCCTCCCAAGAGCTAGGATTACAGGCGTGAGCCACAGCGCCCGGCCAATTTCTTTCCATTTATAATAGAGATGGGGTCTCACTCTGGCTCAGGCTGGTTTCGAACTCCTGACCTTGAGCAATCAACCTGCCTCGGCCTCCCAGAGTGCTAGGATTACAGGCGTGAGCCATCAAATCTATTCTTTATGGTTGAATTTTAACTTTAATTCTTCTAGGAGCCTTTTATAAATATTTTCTCTCATACTGATTTATTAATTCCTATAACCTAATGGCATTTATGATAATTATTAAAAAATACTTGAGCATGTAATACCTTGCAGTGTTTTAATGATCTATGTACATGTGTCATATCTACATAAGAGGAAAAACAGGAAAAAGATTTATACTTTTTCTAACATCTTGGGGGATAGAACAGTAGAAATAGAAGGGAATCAATTTTATTCGGATCCCTGTAAACTTCAGTTTAAACCCATGTTAAGCTACTTATTAGCTGAAAGATGTATGTCATGGTACTTGATTTCTCTGTCTTCTTTCACTTCTCAAATTTAAAATTGGGATATTATTATTGTCGCTCCTTTTAATGTAGCTACTATTATTTTCCTTAGGATATATCAGGGCATATTATAGGATCTTAAATTTAATTATATCCAATAATTTGCGCAATGACATCTCCTATGATGTTCCTGACACAAGTTATGGAACTTCTGCTTGAAAAATTTCACTAACAAAGTAATCTCTATTTCACAAAGAGTCCATTCCTATGTTGGGTAGATCAGTACATTATAATGTTATTTACATCTGATGTATATATGTATTCCTGATATTTCAACCAACTATGTTTAGATTTGCCCTTTTATATGCTTCAAGAATGGCTACGGGCCGGGCGCTGTGGCTCACGCCTGTAATCCTAGCTCTTGGGAGGCCGAGGCGGGCGGATTGCTCAAGGTCAGGAGTTCGAAACCAGCCTGAGCAAGAGCGAGACCCCGTCTCTACTATAAATAGAAAGAAATTAATTGGCCAACTGATATATATATAAAAAATTAGCCGGGCATGGTGGCGCATGCCTGTAGTCCCAGCTACCCGGGAGGCTGAGGCAGGAGGATTGCTCGAGCCCAGGAGTTTGAGGTTGCTGTGAGCTAGGCTGACACCACGGCACTCACTCTAGCCTGGGCAACAAAGCGAGACTCTGTCTCAAAAAAAAAAAAAAAAAAAAAAGAATGGCTACGATTAAAAAACAGATGAAGAGTATGAAGAGTAACGAGTATTATTGGATATGGAACAACTGAAACCCCCATAGATTGCTAATGAAGGTGTAAAATGGGCACCCTACTTTGGCAAACGGTTTGACATTTTCTTAAAAAGTTATAAATGATTTTACCATATGACCTACTATTTCCCTTCCTAGGAACCTATACAAGAGAAATGAAAACTTATGTGCATACAAGCACTTGTATATGAATGCTAAAGCAGAATAATGCACGGTAGATAAAGGCTGGAAACAATCAGTTTATTGATCATCGGCCTGTAAATGGATAAAAAAAAATGATTATATCCATTCAATGTGATGTCATTTAGCCATAAGATGTAAGAAAATATTAGTATAGTTTATAAAATGAATGGATGTTAAGAATATTATGCTAAGTGAAAGAAGCCAGGCACAAAAGCTCACATATTGTATGATTCTATTTTTATGAAATGTCCTAAAAAGACAAATCTATAAAGACAGACATTAGATTACTGGATGCTTGAGGCTGAACATGAGAACAAGAAATGACTGCAAATGGGGATAAGAGATCTTTCTGAAGTGATCTAAATGTTCTAAAATTGTATTGTGGGAATAGACAATTTTATAAATTTACTAATAATCATCAAGCTGCACTTCAAACAGGTGCATTGATAACATGCAAAATATACCTCAATAAGCTGTTAAAAAAGAAACAAGAAAATCTGAAGAAAGAAAGTAGGCTGAGTGACACAAAACATGATTTAAATAAATGAAAAGCTATTTCTTGCTCAAGGATGAGTATAATATTTAAATTGCTTCAAATTAAGAAAAACTCTCTATTTTAAAATGTTAAACTAACATAAATATTAAAAATATATCAAGAATAGAGTTCATGTACACCTAAATCTATTAATTTGACATATGATATTCATGGATTACCCAATATTAAACCAATTTTATATTCCTGCAATATAGTCTACTTGATCATGGTCTATTATTTTTCTTAATGTGTTGTTGTATTCTTTTTGCAAGTATTTTGTTTTATTTTATTTATTTTTTTATTTCAGAATATTGTGGGGGTACAAATATTTTGGTTACATGTCTTGCTTTTGTACAGTTTTAGTAAAGGTTATACGTGTGCCCATCACCCAGATAGTGTGCATTTTACCTGTTAGGTGTGAATTTAAGCAAGCCCACCTCCCCTCTCCCATCTGCTTGAGTTACGTTGAGTTTTAATCCCATTTGTGCATATAATTGTTTGTCAGTTAGTTCCAGTTTAATGGTGAGTACATGTGGCATTTGTTTTTCCATTCTTTTGACACTTCACTTAGAAAAAATGGTCTCCAGTCCAATCCAGGTTGTTACAAAGGTATTAGTTCAACATTTTTATGCCTGAGTAGGACTACATAGTATATTTATACCACACTTTATTTATCCACTCATGTATTGATGGGCAGTTGGGTTGATTTCACATCTTTGCCATTGTGAATTGTGCTGCAATAAACATTCTAGTGCAAATGTCTTTTTTATAAAATTACTTCTTTTCCTCTGGGTGAATGCCCAATAGCGGGATTGCTTGATCAAATGGTAGGTCTACTTTTAGTTTTTTGAGGTGTCTCCATATTGCTTTCCTTTGAGGTTGTACTAGTTTGCAGTCCCACCAACAGTATATAAGTGTCCCTTTCTCTCCACATACACCAGCATCTGTTGTTTTGGGACTTTTTGATAAAAACCATTCTCACTGGAGTTAGGTGATATCTCATTGTGGTTTTGATTTGCATTTTTCTGATGACTGGGGACATTGAGCATTGTTTTATATGTTCATTGTACATTAGTCTAACTTCTTTTGAAAAGCCTCTGTTCATGTCTTTTGCCCACTCTTTATTTGGGTTATTTTTCTTGCTGTTTTGCTTGAGTTCTTTATGTATTCTCATTAATAGCCCTTTATCGGATACATAGCATATACATGTTTTCTCCCATTCTGTGGGTTGTCTGTTCGTTCTATTGATTGCCTCCTTGTCTGTGCACAAGCTTTTTAATTTGGTCAGGTCACATTTATTTATTTTTATTGCTGCTGTGATTGCTTTTGGGGTCTTCTTCATAAATTCTTTGCCGAGACCTAAAGAGGTTTTTCAACATTTTCTTCTAGAATTCTTACAGTTTTATGCCTTAGGTTTAAGGTTATTATCCATCATGAATTAATTTTTGTGTGTGGTGAGAAGTGCAGATTCTGTTTCAGTCTTCTACATGTGGCAATACAATTTTCCTAGCAACATTTATTGAATAAGGAAAACATATACTGGAAATTACATGTTTTTCTATGCTATGTCGAAGATCAGATGGCAATATGAGGATGGTTTTGTATCTGGGTTCTCTATTTTGATCTATTTGTCTATGTCTTTGTTCTTGTGGACAATACCATGCTGTTTTAGTGACTATAGCCTTGTAGTATATCATGAAGTCTGGTAAATTCATACCTCCTGATATGTTATTTTTGCTTAAGGTTGCTTTGACTATGAGAGATCTTCCTTGGTTCTCTAGAAAGCATAGACTTATTTTTTCTAGATCTGTGAAAAATAACAGTATTTTAAATGGGGATTGCATTGAATGTATAAATCCCATTAGGTAATGTAGACATTTTAGCAATGTTTATTCTGCCAACCCATGAGCATGATATGTTTTTCCATTTGTTTACATCCTCTGGGATTTACTTCTTCAGTGTTTCATAGTTCTCCCTGTAGAAGTCTTTGCCTCCTTGGGTAAATATATTCCTGGCTTTTTATTTTCTTTGTTGGTATTGTGAAATGTATCGAGTCTTTGATTGGATTCTCAGTTTAACTGTTGTTGTTGTCTAAGAGTGCTACTGATTTGTGCACATTGATTTTGTAACCTGAGGTAAAAGGTCCAATTGGCTAACACTTATCTCTTTATAGTAAATAAAAGCCCAAAAGTAGAATTCTGGTAGTTAGGTTATAGGGCAAGCAATATTTAAATTCGATCTAAATGAAATCTTCCTTTCACTTATTTAATCAGATAATCAAAGTTCTTTGTTTAATTTCAATTTCTTTATCCTTGTGTCTCATAGCACTATATCTGAATGAGCTAGCCACAAGTTCAGTAAGAAAGTTTTTCTTTATACAGAATAATTATTGTTCCTTTTAAATAAAACTAGCAAAAAGATAATTATAAAATTATTATATCACATTTTCTCTCTTCTATTCCAGATATAAAGTTTAAAAAGAAAACAAAGGAGAACCCACAAATAATTATATTAAATTATATACTGAGGCAAGATGACTAGCTAGAGACATCACTTGCTGGACATTACTGAAAGGAGGGAAGAGTTTCAGATAAAGGAGAAGTGAGAGGGATTGCAACTCAGGTGTAGGTCAGAGAGAGAAGTGCCGGAGCCTGCTGGGGACCTCATGGAGGAAAACTGTGAAGCAGAGAAGGAAGAGGATAAAGCAATAAAAAATACTGGTGAGGGTAAAATCCAGGGAGGCTCAGAGCCCAGTGAAGAGGTAAGTAGAGATTCCTTTCTCCGTCCCACACTTCTTTGGTGATAAGCAGGCTACCAACCAAGTTACTTGGAAGCTTTTCCACTCCCAAAAGCCCAACCACTGTGGTGACCACGGAAATGTGTGGAGAACTTGTATGATCCAAGAGCTTGGACATTCTGTGTGGTGTTCCTCTCCAAGAAGAATGACTCCAGAGGCCAGAAGACCATCTTTGTTCCATTCAGACTCTTGTCCTTCCCCCCATCTGCCAGCCACTGCCAGCAGGAGAGCAGTTTGAGCCTAGAATTTGGGGAGCAGCAATTCATACTGACTTGTCTTCTAAATTTATATTTTCTCTTATATTCTAGGTTTTCCTTTAGGATCAAATATCACTAACCTGTTGTTGAGTGCAATATTTAGATAAAGTTATACCCAAACTGTGATAACCTGATTTTAAAGAGTTTTGTGCATAAAACAAAAAACACACAGTGTGGGAGAAAATATGTTCAACTCATATATCAAATAAAGGAATTTCATCCAGGATATATAAAGAACTCTTACAACTCAGTAATAAATAGTCAAATAAATAACTTTTAACTATGGGCGAAAATTTGATAGATGTTTTACCAAATAAGATATATGAATAAGAAAATTAGCACATGAAAAGACATTCAGCATCATTATTAGGTAAATACAAATCAAACCACAATGAGATAACACTTCAACCCCCCTGGAATGGCTATAATAATAATATTAGTAGTAATAAAAGGGAAAATAACAAATGTTGGCAAGGATGTTGAGAAATGCATTGCCGGTAGAGATGAAAAATGGAAATTTGTAAAAAACAGGTTGGCAGTTCCTCAAAAAGATAGAGTATGACTCAGCTGTGTCACTCCTATGTATATACTAAAAAGAATAAAAAACATATGTCCACACAAAAACTTAATTATAAATTTTCATAGCAGCATCATTCATAACAGCCAACATGTAGAAACAATCTAAACACACATCAACTGGTGCGTAGATAAACAAAATGGGGTATATGCATATTATGGGATATAATGCAGCTATAATAATAATCTGCTACATTGTGGATAACCTAACAAATAAGCCAATTGAAAGAAATCACACACTAAATATCACGTTTTATGATTATGTGTATGTGAAATGGATACAGATAGTAAAAACATTAGTGGATGTCTGGGGCTATGAGTTGAAATGGGGGTTGATTGCAAATAGGCACAACGTAATAAAATATTCTAAAATTATATTGTGGAGATGGTTACACAAGTGGCATAAGCTTGTTAAAAATTATTGAAATGTATACTTAAAATGAATAAATTTTACCTCAGAAAAGCTATTTTTAAAAGGGTGAAGTACAGCTTACATTCTTCTGATTAAGTTAGTATTCCATGTAATGAAGAGATTATATTTGATGATTTCCAAGGCAATATGATATAGTGAAAATGATGACAAGGTCTGGTCAGAGGTAGACCTATGTTTAAATCTAGGCTTCATGCTGGCTGAATAGCTCCGTAAGGTCCCTTGAAATTTTCAGCCTTGGTTTCCTCATATGTAAAGGATTTTAAATAATTATAGTAAGCTCTTTGTGGATTTCATTTTTTCAATTTTTTTAGAAACTTTCTTCCTATAAACACCATTTCTATTCTCTTCAATGGGTCAAGCTCAACACCAGAGTTCTATTTGAATTTTTTATCCTTTCCTTTTAAATACAGCCTTTAATCTTGAAATGGATCTCCTATCTGTCCCTGCATTTTAATTTTTGCAGATATTACCCTTAGTCACTCATTTCATCATGGCTGGGTGATTATAATAGTCTCCTACAAGGTCTTCTCAAACCTCACTTCTCTCCTTTAATGAATTAGTCCATCCTTCACATCATTGACTGATCAAATCTCAAGAATTTGTCTCTCTTGTCCCCTCCTAGAAATGCTAAGCACCTCAACCTTATATACTGATTCACTATGCAACACAAAATTCCCGACAAAACTATCTAAAATCTGATTTCTATTTATTTATCCTTGTCTCCTACAATCTTTCTCTATTCGAGTACATTTTTCTCTTCAATAAGAATTTTTCTATTCAGGTAGACTTTTCTCATCCTCTTCTAAATTTACCATAATCTCCCAACCCTACTTTATTCCACAGATGAAGAAATCTACTTCATCTGTATCTGATAACATTTTTACAGCTTCTTTGACTTTAATGTACACGAATCACTTAGGAATCTTGTTAAGATGCCAATCCTAGTTCAACAGATCTGGAGTAGAGCCCAATATGCTGCCTTTCTACCAAGTTCAAATATAATGCCTACAATGTTATTCCAGGGATTGTACTTTGAGTAGTAAGAATCTAAGCCAGTGTTTTTGAGATAAAAATCAAGCCTATCTTCTCCATCAAGTCTTTCTACCCTAAGAGTGATTCAATCCTCTGTGAACTAAGTGGAATTTATAGTGTATTTTAATATACAGCATAATCACAAACTGTCTTAGCATACTTCCACACTTTTCCCACATGCATATATTATAGCTCTTTAAGAATTACAATGCTGTGTATTTTTTGTGTGTGTGTGTTTTCCATAAGTATCTTTGAAGGAACAGAATAAAAGAGCATGAATTATGGAGTTAGATGGACTTGGGTTTATTGTCCTATCACCAACACGTATTGGTTGAAGAATATGTGACATGATAAATACCTCAATTTCACATTTTTAAAATGAAAATAATAATACATAGGGGGTATCCTCTTAATAGTTGCCATTAACCCTGAGCAGCGTATGGCATACCATAAAATCTTAACTTTTTCAACTAGTTATCCAAACCACTGATGTTTCCATAACTCTTTCAGTATGAGAATATAACCACTTTACAGAAAAGGCAATCACAATATTGGACAGTTCATATTTATTAGAATCTTCTTTACAGTTTAAATTGGGATACCTAACTTCCATCAGCTAGTCCCACCCTGGGTTTCTGAACTCAATGAAATAATGTCAAAAGACTCAATAAATTCCAACAGAAACAATTTTGGGACAAATCATACTTATTTTACCACTTATATACAGTCTATAAAATGGTGGATGAGAAAAATTTGGCTAGTAACTATCGATCTTGACAAAAATTTGAGATTTTGCTGTGGCATCTCTTTTTTTAATCTCTTTCCCAAAAGCATTTTTCTCCATATTCCTCTACCTACAATGGGGTTACATCTCAAGAAATTCATTGTAAGTTGAAAACATGGTGAGTTGAAAATTCATTTAATATATCTAACCTACCAAACATCATACCTTAGACTAGCCTACCTTAAACATGCTTAGCCTAACATTGGGTAAAATCAGGTAACATGAAGCCTATTTTATAATAAAGTGTTGAATGGTGTAATTTGTTGAATACTGTACTGTGTGAATGATTTCACACCATCGTAAAGTCAAACCATTATAAGTTGGGGACCATCCGCATACTCATTTATCATACCATTCATAGATACAGTAGAAATAGAACAACGAAAGAATTTTTGAATTTTAAATATAGGGTAACTTAGAGATCATCTTGCTTAACTTAATTTTACAGATTAAGTAAATGAATCCAGAAGAGATTAAGTGGAGAGTGGTAAACAGAAATGTCCTTCAGGAATTTAGAAGTAAGATTAATCAGGGTTCTTACTGAGTATTAAAATTTAAAAATTACCACATAAGTGATCTCAACAGATATATACAAACTTACACAGAATGTCTATCAGGTCATGACAGGAAATAATATATTAACCCAAAGTAAGACATTCTAGTGAGGTGTGTATAAGAAGACTTGAACAAAAGAATGGGCATATCTTATTTTAAGACAGAAAGACTACATATAATATGAATGGTAACTATTTTTAAAAAGATTTCTAATTGATATGAGCTCATATAAGATGCAGAAACATTTTTGTTTGTTTACTACCTGACGAAAGATATGGAAATCAACTTAAATAAACAAATATGAAAGAATAGCCAGAAATAATCTGAAAGGAGTTGAAAAGCACCCCTACTGGATATTTAAACGTATTTTAGTAATAATATTATTAAAAAGTCAAAAAACAATAGATGCTGGCATGGAGGCAGAGATAATTAATTAATTAATTAATGCTTATACACTGTTGGTGGGACTGCAAATTACTACAACCTCTACGGAAAAAAGTATGGATATTCCTCAAAGAAATAAATACAGACTTACCATTCAACCCACCATTTGCACTACTGGCCATCTACCCAAAGGAAAATAAGTCATTTAATCAAAAAATACCTGCACTTGGATGTTGATTGCAGCACAATTCACAATTGCAAACATGTGGAATCAACCCAAGTGCCCATCAATTCATGAGTGGATTAATAAAATGTGGTATGTATATATCATGGTGTATTACTTAGCCATGAAAAAGAATGAATTACTATCCTTTGTAGCAGTTTGGATGGAATTGGCGACCATTATCAAGTGTCTCAGGAATGGAAAACAAACACCATATATACTCTCGAATAATTTGGAACTAATCCACGAGCACAGAGAGAAGAAAAAATCATTAGAAATCAGGAAAGAAGGAGGTGAGGAGGAATAAAACCTACCTCACAGGTACAATGAACACTATTTGGGTCATGAGCACACTGATAGCCCTGACTTAAGCATTATAAAAGCTATCCATGTAGCAAAATCATTTGTACCCCCTTAATATTTTGAAGCTAAAAAAAGAAATCGGAAGGAAACAAATAATTTTTTAAAAGTATTTTAAGCTTCAGTTATTAAAAAATTTGGTACTAACAAACATATATTAATAAAATCTGGATATATATTAACATATGTACTTGAATTTTAAAATATAAAGTCAAAAGGTAGAAAGAAGCCAAAGTATACTTCATATTGAAACTTTAAACAGTAATATTTTCAAAAGTAGAGAAATATTCACACAGGCTAACACTACTTTTTCTCTTCTGATTGCTTTTCTTTTCTTTTTTTTTTTCTTCTCATTCTCAAGTTTAGATAACCTCAAAACAAACCTGAAAACAAAATACCCTCCTAAGAGGTGAAGTTGCATTAAACAATATCACTCTATGAAGTTCTTCCTTGTGGAGAGCTCAAAGTGCTCCACTCAGATAAATCCACATCTTTGTGAACTGCTGCTGTTTAACTGTGGATAGAGCATAAAGTAAAATTTGTTGCTTGGTGTGTTTTCATGTGGTAATTTCCTTAAGATGAAATAATGAGATGTATTTTATAGTTCCCTATTGAAAGTAAAACAACCAATTAAGAAGTTTTTTGTTATGTGACCCTCATCTTTGTGTGTGATGTGTCGTTGGCCCTGATGAAAAAGAAAGTCCTCATATTTGCTTCAATCTGACTTCCAAGTAGTCTCTATTCTGGACCCAGGGGCCTCATTCCCTAAATTCTGCCTCCCCATGTGCCGTGGAGTGTTTAGGTGTCCATGGCACTGTAGTCTGGGTGTTTGCCAAATACAGTTTGTTACTACTTTGGACTGCTCTTCCTGAGATACTTAATTAGGCTTCTCTAGAGCATTCTCCTAGGACTGTCCCTAGGGTTTATGTTGTTTCCATCATATGACAAATTCTATTTACCCCTCTAGACTGACTAGATCTTACAAGATCTTTAAACCACAGATTATCTTACATTTTCCAAGAAGCCAGCTTTATAAATTATAGTTTTCATGATCTCTGTCTCTCTCTAACTTCCTCTCCCTTCTTTTCATGAACAGTGTGTATGCACACTGAATTATACCAATCCTTTATTATTCATTTTATAGTCATATATTTTATCTCTCTCTACCTCATATATAAATATATTTTTTCATAAGATTATAAACTCATTTGGAATACACCACAATGTCTCAGTTTGAGAGTTATACTGAATAAATTAGTGTTGAGTTGAATTCGGTTGCCTATTCATACTTATTCTGATATTTAACTTTACATTTCCATGGTTATAATAAGAAAAGTCATTGACAAAACATATTTCTTCTGAGAAAGCTCCTGGTGCATAGAAATCAGTTGTACTCCATTATCCCCAGTTTTTAGCAATTGGAATTGAGTTTGGAAAATGTAATAATCCTTTTGGGCTGTATTTGCCCATGTAGTTTTGAAACATCAACAAAAGCAGCTCCAGTACTCAGGAGGCTCTGAGAGTGAAGGACCCACATTTAGACACTGGCAACATTCTTATAAGAACAGTCACTAGAATGAGCTTCAGGTCATTTTTACTCATCTTCTTGCAACCATCCCACCCTGCCCACACTCATACCCACAAGCTATGTAGCAATGCAGGAGTGTGGTAGCACATACATTTGTTTACCATCTCCGATGCTCTGCTTCATTAATATCTATGGAGGCATCATGGAGACCAGGCTGCATTTGGAGTGCAAGAAAGTGTATCTGTGTTCAATATACCTAAGTAAATTTAACCAAAGTGGAGCCCTGTACAAGCTCAGAAGACTAGACCTATGCAAGTCATGGTGCAGTACACATTTAATGCCTCCCTCACATTGAGGTGAAATTGCCCCCTCAAGTTTAAGTCCAATTTCATCTACCTTTCTTTTCAAGGTAGAACGATAGAAAAAGAAGTTAGGACAAGCCAATCACTTCCTTGAACTTCAGTTTCCCCAAAGTTACATGAGAATAATAATAATACCTGCCTCACATAACTTTTGTCAAGGTCAAATCAGATAGCTTGCAGGAAAGTTATTTATAGCCTGCGAAGGGGTATACGGGTACAGTGTGGGGATCAGAAACAACAACATACATGTAGGTGGATGCCACAGAGACTCAGAGCTTCCATATGGACGTTTTACTTATCTTGATTCTTTCCGGCAAGTGCCACCCTTGCTGAGTTGATTGCTCTGATTGATTGTCACTGATACCGAAGGAAGACAGAGAGCAGGTTACAATGTGGAACTTCCCAGGTTCCCACCTCTCTACGTGGAGGTCCTCTACCTCCTATGTGAATGCCTTTCCGTTCCATCCTAATTCTTCCCAATTATTCAGTGTCGTGTCCTGTGCCCTGCATTTGGGTGCCTACTGCCAGTGTGTGGTGGCTGGAGTCAGTGAGCCTGCACTTCCTTGTGGCCCCCCAGCCTTCGTAGTGCGGCCTTCATCTCTTTGTTGCGCAGTGTATAGATGATGGGGTTCAGCAAGGGGGTGATGACAGTGTAGAAGACAGCTACCACCCCATCCAGGGGCTCCTGCGAGCCAGGGCGCAGGTAAATGAAGGTGCAGGGCACATAGTAGACAATGACGACGGTCAGGTGGGCAGCACAGGTGGAGAAGGCATTGCGGCGCCCGTCTGCGGACCGGATTCGCAGTATGGCGGCCACAATGTAGCCGTATGAAGTGAGGATGAGCAGGAAGCAGGTGAGCGCCAGGAAGCCAATGTCCACAAAGGTGACCAGCTCATTGAGGGTGGTGTCAGCACAGGCTAGACGCAGCATGGCAGGAATGTCACAGAAGAAGTAGTCTACCCGGTTGGGGCCACAGAAGGGCAGCCGGAATATGAAACTTGTTTGGAAAAGGGAGTGGATGGTCCCTCCCAGCCAGGTGCCCAAAGCTAGGGAGTTGCAGGCTCTGCGCGTCATGATGGTAGCATAGTGTAAAGGCTTACAGATGGCCAGGAAACGGTCATAAGCCATGAGTGTGTAAAGGAAGCATTCAGTGCAGCCCAGGAAATGGAAAGAAAACAGTTGGATTACACAGCCCTCAAAGGAGATAACCTTACTATCCAAGAGAAAGCCAGCCAGCATCTTGGGGACAATAGCGCAAGAAATGGTCATGTCCAAGAAGGAGAGGTGACATAGGAACCAGTACATGGGGCGGTGGAGCCGGATGTCCGCTAGGACAGTGAGGATGATGAGCCCATTGCCAGAGACAGTGAGGAGGTAGATGACAAGGAAGGCTAGGAAGAGAGGCACCCCCAGCTGCGGCGGGTAGTGCAGGCCCACCAAAATGAAGTGAGACACAGATGTCTGGTTTCCACTTGGCATTTCCTTGCTGTTCACATCTGCCAAAACAAGTAGCAGAAGGGCATGCTCAGTACCCTCTAAAATCTCTAGGCATGGCTTATCTATTCTGTGTCATTCCCAAATACGGACAGAAAAGAATCTTTCTTTCTCTCTCTCAATCTACTCTCTTCTCTTCTCCTTCTCTCTCTCTCTCTCTCTCTCTCTCTCTCTCTCTCTCTCTCTCTCTCTCTCCTCACTACCCCCCAACCCCTGAGTCGGAAATTCTGCTTGGTTCCCAGGAGCAGCTGATCCTTCCAAGGTTAAAGTAACAGATTACATGTATATAATTCAGGGGAGAGAAGGAAAGATCACACACACAAACACAGCTTTTCAATCAGAAAGAAGTATTACATGAATCACATAAAATCTAAATTAACTGATAAAGAAGTATCTGTTGTATCGTTTTCCTTCAGTTTGGTCTCTGATCTGTGTAACAGAGAGTTAAGTCTGTCCTAGTTATTTTCTAGGCATGTGAGAGTTGTAATCATTTCCTAATCTAAGTGTACCCAATAGAAAATTGTGTAGATTTTTAAAAAACACTATCCAAGCTGCACACTAAACCTAATATATTCAGGATCTCTAAGGTTGTAGCTAGAAATACCTATTTTCAAAAATTTTCTATAAAAATTCACATGCTATTTAAAATCCTTCAGAATAGTGAAGCAGTACAAAATCCTAGCCCAAGGCACCTGGTTGTCTCCTATTTTCTGCGCTTCTGGATAAGTACAGCCCTTCTGCCTATCCATCCACCCATCCATCTGTCCAAACAGTAGGGCACTGTACATTGTATTGTATGAGCATGGACTCTAAAGTCTTGTTGAGTTAAAAAAAATCTGGCTTTTCCACTTTGACTCACTGGTAATCTCAGAAAACCACTTCATATTTTTTCCCCTTTTCTGCAATGTCAGTAGAGACAATAATAGTGGCTACTTCGTAGGACTCTTTTTTTTTTTTGAGACAGAGTCTCACTTTGTTGCTCAGGCTAGAGTGAGTGCCGTGGCGTCAGCCTAGCTCACAGCAACCGCAATCTCCTGGGCTCGAGTGATCCTACTGCCTCAGCCTCCTGAGTAGCTGGGACTACAGGCATGTGTCACCATGCCCGGCTAATTGTTTGTATATATATTTTTAGTTGGTCAATTAGTTTCTTTCTATTTTTAGTAGAGATGGGGTCTCGCTCAGGCTGGTTTTGAACTCCTGAACTTGAGTGATCCACCCGCTTCGGCCTCCCAGAGTGCTAGGATTACAGGTGTGAGCCACCATGCCTGGCCTTCATAGGATTCTTGTAAGGATTAAATAAAGTAATTCACATAATTCATAGTAGCACTCAATACGCATTAGCTATTATTTTCCATCAAATGTGTGTTGCATTTCCGCCTATGGTTCAGGTTTGAAGTGAGCCCGTGGCTTCCGGTGAGTTGCTCACTAATATTAACAGATGAGAGCCCTCTGAGGTTGAGCAGCATCACAAGGGGCTTCTTCTCCCAGGACCTCTGGTGAGTGGCATCGGCCACAGGGAAAGGAAGACGTCAGGGACATGGCTAAGAGGTGCTGGGGCCTTCCCAGACACCGAGAGGCCACCTGAGGTGTCCTTCCTTGTGTCACCCTCTGTCCACCAGTATTTGCTCTAATAGTCCGTTTACATGCTGGAGGCAAACGTCCAAAGGACGTGTCCCCTTCGCTCAGGGGCAACCCAGAATCACTCAAAAGGTTTCAGAGGGTGTGGAATGACATCGGGCTCCAGCTGGTCCCCCCGTGCGTGGGGCCACAGACGCGGCTCTGTCTGCCAGCTGGCTACCTTCTCGCCCCTTTTACACTACAGATCTCCGTGGTTCCCTCATTATCCCCTCACAGTGATCTTTGCTGCCTTGTAGACTCCTCTTCTCAGTGGAAATAAGTTTGCTGGGGACTGAGTAATTTCTGGGACTTGGGGCTTTCTGTGCTGTAGACAAGGAGAGTCTCTGGTAAACCCAGTCAGTCACCCTAAATACGGGTTTCAATTGCATAGAAACTAAATAGTCTCTTAAAATGTAACTATAGTACGAATTTAAAAACAATCTCTGAGGCAATTCTTAGTGATTTCCTAGGTCCTTCCTTGATCACCAACCTTTAGTGGTTCATACTGCCCCAAGGGGAAAGTGCAAACTGGGAGCAGAGAGCCTGGAAGTGCACCGTCGACCTACTTCTCTAGCCTCTGCTCAGCACCCCATCCCACGCTGGGGCTCTAAACAAACATTTTTTTTTTCTATTTTCTTAAACATTAGCCCCTTTAATCTGAAATGGGCTGGTTCCTCTGGTGTCTGAAAAGTTTCTGCTAATCTCTCAAGATCCCGCTCAGATGTTACCTACTCGGTAAAGCCTTTCTTCCCTGTCTCCCACGCTCACCCCTTCTGTGCAGCCTCCACAGTACTTCATTCACTGTCTAGGACGGGCTTTTCTAGAAGCATGTTGCAATTTACTCCTGTGTGTGCCTGATCTCCCCAGGAGGCCGAGAGCTCCTACAGGGGCTGTGTCTCGCTTTTCTTTTCATCCTGCGTTTGTAGCTTACCTTTCACACAAGGGTTCTCAAATAGTATTGACTAAATGTATTTTCCTTTGCCTGCACTCCCTGTTAGCTGGACACTGCAACCAGGATAATCAGTTTGGTCTTGCAATCTGGCTTCCAAAACCATTGGAGTTCCCGTACTGAGACCGTTGCTAATTACTAGCTATATTATTTGAGCAAATATCTTAAAATTTCTAGTCTTAGCTTCTTTTTTGAGCAAAGTGTGTGTGGAAGGTAGGTTTAGGTTTCCCACCAAAAAAAAGAAAAACCTGTTCTAAATCTATATCAATGCCTATTTTAAATTTTGTTCTTACACAATGAAAATCAATTTCCCCTCAGTTTCAATTCTCTTCTATACCATTTTTCTGGCCACCCTGCTACCTTGACAACTCAGTTTTCATTCATATTTATAATTTAATTTTCTTTACAGATAAATAATATTTTTTTTCTTCTAGGACACATAGAAAAACACTCCTGCTTTAAGCATTAACAACTAAAACTGCTCCAATTATTTGGTGTATACTTTTTAGCCCATACCACATTATATTATCAACATATGGTGTGTTTATTTGTGTAATGGGAAAAGAAGCAATTTTCACAAGAAGTCTTGGGGAAAAAGGACACCAGTTCCCATATACTAGCTTCACTGGATCATCTCAAACCCTGAACGAGGCTTAAGGTAGATCCTGAAACGCGTGTCAAAAAACCCTGAGAGGTTGATTGGCTTTTGGTAAGCAGAGCACAGGGACATCCCCCACCCCAGGTATCTGTACAGCATGATGCCATCAGGAAGACCTAATATGCCTTCTCTGTTCCCATCATCGCAAACATACTTTTAATAAATATATGTCTCAAGAGAACTCCTATGACTATACCTCTACCTCCCTTTTGGAGGTTCCTCGGTGGGAGCCCACTACCTGGGTGTGAATCCACTGTGAGGCCATCGCCTGCGCTGGCCTCACCTTCTTCTTGCTCTTCACTGCATCTGTGGACTCACCTGTCTCCTTTTTAGCCCTTTTGAAACTGTTGGCAGCAGGGTCTCTAGCCTTTGTCCTCTGGAGGCTCACTTTCTGGCAGGCAGCTGCTTCTTTCCTCTAGTCTCCACGGGGTGGGAGACAAGGAGTCTGACATCACTTCTGTTCCACCCTTTGGGGCAATTAACTTACATGGAAGTAAGTTGCAGTGGGCATTATTAACAGCAAATCCTGAACTACAGCTATTCCGCAGGCTTACCTGCTTGCTAATAGTGTTGCTGTAGTGTAGGATTCTGCTAAGAATATGTATTAATACTTGATCAAGAGTCTGGAAGCCTCTTCCCTTTCTTTGGGTTTCAGTTTTCTCATGTATAAATTGGAGATAATGCTGCTTTACTCACTTATTCCATAAAAAGTTCCATGCATGGAATTTGAAAGAACTTTAATGCTGAAGGTACCACAGGAAAGCCACGTGGTTTTAATTTTAATTACTTAAAATGTACCCTCTGAACTTAACTCAGATGGGGTATATCACTAGAACATTTCATAGGATAGGTGACACCATTTCAGGCAGAACTGTCTAGATCATTCAATATGCAAACAGGAGAGTGAGCTAGGTGGAATATGGAAACTGTAGCAATCCCTTAAAAGTCAAAGGGTCTTAGGTTAGAGCTGGAAGGACATTTTGAGAAATGATCCAAAAGAATGGGGACTTTTCTAGAGGTAATACAGCTTAATTAGTAGATAAAATCTCATACAAATCTGTGTAGAAAAATGATATAGATTCACCCAACTCTGAGAATAGAGGCACTTATAGCTCTGAACCAGTGCTGGGCAAACTATAGATCAATAAATATTTGTTAAAATATTTGTTGTCTATGTTTAATATATTTTAGTGCTTTACTTTGATCTGTTACTGGTGTGTAATGCTTAGGTAGCATACTGTGAAACACAACATTGCATTTGGTCTATTTTTGAATGAGCCATTCTCCACTTAAGGAATTATACAAAGTCAGTATCAAGTATTTTAGCTTGCATTAATATTTATTAGTACATTTCACCATTGCAAGACATGATTTCCCAGTTTTTCTATACTTCCTCATGATACTGAGCTTAACTTAGATTTAGGGATTTGTCAATAGGTAAGTCTATATTTATAAAGGAAGATGGAAGGGACTTAAGACCCCAAATGCCTAATCCTCCCATGTCACAGAGAGCTCACCTGTACTGTGATGTCTCTGATGGGAATATTATATACTAATATATTTGCATTAAATAATACAAGGCAAAGGAATCCTTGATTACAAACTAGGACTTTGGTTCCAAATTTCAAGGAGGATCCTTGGCCTTAGAAAAGAACTTTTATCTACATTAGGGAGCCCTAGTGGTTTTTCTTTACCCTAGACCTCCCTTTGTTTTCCATTTGATTTTCTACTAGGATAGGGATATGGACGGGGATGGAGGGACTTCTCCTAAAGAGGCGCTATCTTATCTACTACATGTGAAGTAAAACAGAAAAAGATAAGAGAAACAAATTTAAAATAAATGTCTCAGTCTTGTCCAAAATTCCTCTGCTCTCTCAGACTGAACAGGAGATACAACAAGTAAAAAGAGATCACCTTTCTTTTTAGAATGAGGCTCAGTGTCACCAGAAACCTAACAGAGGAAGGAGATGATGAAGAAGAAATTCATAATGGCAGCAGGATATATCTGAGTTCGAGGTTATGCCAGGTAAGAGTGGAGGTATCTGGCTAAATGATGCTGTAACATTTTCTCAAATGGTAGATTCATAGATGGACAGAAAAGAGGGTTGGGATACCAACATCAGTACATGAAAGTATACAGTGTAGTGTGTAGGAAAAAATTATAGTGGCAGATCAAAAGTAACATATGGATTTCTCTAGAATTGATCTGTCTTTCATAACGGAACTGCCCCCTTTAGCCCAATTCATAGCACAGGACAGGAAAAGGGATTGTAGCCAGTGACAAAAGGAAGAGAGAGTAGGAGTGTGGGGTCAAAATATTGTAGGAGCCAGAAGAGGATCATACAAGGCATTTCAGGGTCCAGAGACTGGAGACACTGGCCAAATGTACGTCAGCAAGAGTCAGGTGATTTGGAGCAGAAGGTGCTTCAGGTGATAGAAGCTTGAGGAAACGAAAATCTAGATTTGACTGACTTGGGAGGGGTGGTGAGGGTCTGGTTGGTAATGATGCAGTTGAACTGAGCTTGTTAGTTTTCACAGAGACGGAAAGATTTTCAACAGTGGGACTTAACTGCCAGAGAAGTGGGGAAAGTCACTAGAGTGAGCGAGGACAGCAGTGTGGCAGTACCAAGTATACCAACAAGCAAAGAATTTTGGCAAACCAGGAAGTCCTTCCTACTTGATTCGTATAGCAAAATTCTATCAGATCTCAGAAATAGCAGCCAAAATTGAGCTGCCGATTAAGTGGTTAAGTGTCAATGCCCTTCACCAAGTCAGTTCACTTTGAAGTAGGCCAGGTCTTCCCTGCAACACCAACAGAGAAAGTGCTGTGAGTATTCTTCCTGGCCTTCCCCAGACAGACCTGTATTCTTTCCATGGAGTAACTGGTCAGGGAAAATATTCAGACCATTTTTAGTCTATTGAACTCTGGCTTTTTAAAAGTAACAAATGGATTCTGCATCCAGTCCACCTTAGCAGAATGTCAAATTACTCTGCAATTGTTTACTACGTCCGGAGTGTGAAGTTGTAATCGATGTTCTTAGCAACTCAGAGAATGTCCATGTTGGCTCCCTGATCCTGGCGTAAGTAGGGGCTATTTCGATAGGAAGGGCCATGTGTGGAAATCCCTGGGTCTCCTACTTCTAGTAAAAGAGTCATAAAAACTACCACATCTTTAAAGAGGCTCATGAAGATTAAGGCCACCATCAAGGACTTGAAGTATTCAGGGTGGAAATCTCTCTCACGTCTCCATTTAACTCAGTTTGATATGTGAAGAATGATAGGGAATCATAAGTTTAACCAAGAAGTTACTAATATCATAGCTCCTGATCGAGATGTGGTCTTATTAGAATATATTAGCACAGTGATGTCAACTAATAAATACTTTTAATGTGTCAAAGTTTCCAAATGCAAAATCCATAAGCAATTTCTACATACAAAATACCTGCATGTGTACGCACACATACGCACATGCACACATAATTACATATATTTATATACTGATGGTAAAGCAAAATATATGTAACCAAATCCAGTTGAAGAATAAAATGTTAAAAAGTCACTGGAATATCCTTTCTTCTTTTCTCCTATGGTATTCTCTCTTCTCCCTACCAGAAATAATACGTATTCTGAAATTTCTGTTAACCTTTGCCTTAATTTCTTTATAAGTTTATTAACTATGTGTTCATTCCTGTCTTTGAACTTTATGTGGATGGAATCATACAACAGTTCTCCTACCTAAAAATTATATTTTTGAAAATCATTGATTTTGATGGTTGTAGCTGTAGCTTATTTGCCTTTTATTTGATTCTGTCGTAGCTACTTATGAATAAAACACATTTTCTCTCTTCCCTTTTTTCTTTTCTCTCTCTTCTTTCACATTGTTCTTTCTTTCTCTGAACATTTGAATGTTAATGGGTTTTTGCTATACACAAGCGGAAGTGCTAAGCATATTTTTTACATGGCACAAAGCACATATGTGCAAAATTTATGTAGGCCCCTGGAAAGGAACTACTGGACCATAAGGTATAAATATCTGTAGCTGTCTTGAAGACCTGGTGCTTGTGCCAATTTTCATATTAATTAGAAGTATCAGAGAGCTTCTTTGGTTCATATCTTTGCCGGCATAAAGATGTGTAAGACCAAACAATAGAAATAACAAGATATTTATAGAGAAATGTAAAAGTTGCTGAAGAAATGAAGGATTACAATGTGGTGGTTGATTGGAAGAGTCAATATTTTAAAGATGCCAATTTGCTTCAAATTGTTCTATAGATTCAATGCCATTCCAAATAAAATCCCAGCCTTTGATTTTGTAGATTTGGACACATAGATCTCAGAGTGTCTATTGAAATTAAATGGGTCACAAAATGGTCAACATATTCAAGAAGAAATAAAATAAAACTGGAAGATCCACAATACCAGACATCAAAAGTTATTATGAAACTGTAGTAATTCAGAGAGTGCAGAATTTGTATGAGGCTAGACAAATAGGACAGGGAAACAGAATAGAGAATAAAAAATAGATTGATACAGATTCATATGACAAAGATAACTTGTAACGCAACAGAGAAAGACTGGCTTTTTCAATAAGTTATTTTGGATTCATTGGGTATTCACGTGTAAAAAAAAAGATCTTGACACTATCTTACAATGTACACATAGAAAAATTAATTGGCGCTAGATTGTAGATATAAATGTGGTAGTCTTTATGACATTTGTTTAACTAAAAAGAAAACAAAGAGGCTAACCATAAAAGTAATACATTGTGAAATATAAATTTTACAGCTCCTTTTCTTTTATGATAATAAATATCAAATAAAGCTAGAGCTTAATAAGAAAATTATAATAAGGAAAATAAAAATTAGGAACTTTACTAAAATTCCTAAGAAAACATGTTCATGAAGTAATTATACCTACAATCTCAAATTATAAAAATAAAAAACATCTTTATATTACAACCACAGCCAAAGTAAGACTAATTCCAAAGGAAGAAAAGTAAAGCTCAAAGCATTAAATATTTTATAAGTGAACACTGATAAATGTTGGTTGTAAGGAAAACCTTCTTAAAGCAAACATCACCAACATCACTCTCATCAAGAACCATATTGAAATTGATTGGCAAAATTTCCTAGAACATTAAAAAAATGTGTAGAAAAGAATTTTTAAAAGACAAATTTGAAAGACCATTTTACCTTACAATAAATTAATGAATTAATGTCTTTATTTTTAAATGTATAGAAAAGAATTTAAAAACATTATTACCATGAAGACAGAAATGAAAGTTTATGAAAAGCTAATTAACAAAAGGCAAGAATATACACTTATAAAATATTTTAACTGTTTCCTCATGCTTGTTATGGCAATGAAAATTATGTTAGCAATAAATGGTAATTGTTACTTATATAATTGAAAAATAAATTATGTATCCATGGAAATTTTTGAGGAAAATGTCACTCAAAAGCCATAAACAACAATAACAGAAAAGTTTGGAAATTTGGATGTTTTAAATCTCCATAAAAAGATGGTGAAAGAGACAGTATATTGAGCTATCTTTAGCTATCTTTTTCACAACAAGGTGATAACAATCTATGGAGTCTAGAAATTTTGTGTTGGAAGCAAGCAGTTGTGAGTGTCTGTCAATCACTGGAGAAGGAAACGTTAAGTCCTCTTTTATTCAGCTTGGTATAAATATTAGTTCCAGGAAGACATGACTTATCCCAGGAGGATTCGAACAAGATACACACAGGGAGATATCTGTGTGCTTATGACGAATCTTCCCCTGGTCTTCTGTTGTTGTTTTTGTGCTCATTGAGGGAACCTGAAAACCCACGAGCAATCCCAACCCCTGAGACCCAAACCAAATTAAGCTCCTACCCATGTTAGTTTCTGTTCCCTGCACTTCAACTAGTTTTGTTCTTGACTAGAAATGGACCTCTCTATCTCATCACTGTGTACGTGTTCTTTGAGCGATGCCTTGCAGCTCATGCCTGTGAATAGCATGTGGAGAGTAAAAATATTTGGGGAAAGACCTCAGATGAGTTTTACTACTGAAATGATTCACATAATGTAAGGTGAGTTCTTACAAAGGTAGGTTTAGCTTAGTTGCCTCTGCTTTCCTTCTTTCCTTTACCTCAAAACTTTCTTTCAGAACTAAGATATTTGGGAATTGTTAGACTGTGTTCTAAAATCAGTTATCTAGGTAGATAGAGGGATAGATACATAGATATAGATAGATAGATAGATAGATAGATAGATAGATGATAACTGAGAAGATACAAGTAGAAACTAAGGAGACTAAGTTACTATATCACGAATACTCAAGTAAACATCCACCCTGTTGATTGAGGATCTTGCCTTAGGTCTTAGACTACCTTGGATTTCACCTGATGAAAATTTTCTTATTTCATCAAATCTGATCATGAAGTTATCATGGGAATTTATCTTCCAGAAACAGTAAAAATTTGTTATATTTTTTTCATTTTTGGAGTTCTAATATCCATGTTGGTAATTATAATAATCTTGTCCTGCTATTTATTCTCCTATTTGAAAAACACAGCCTTAATGTAATTTGAGCCACATTCCCTGGGCCTTTGCTAAGAGCAGAGATCTTAGTTTCTCTTGTTTTGGTGAACCAGTTTCTGTCTCTTCTCACTGAACAATTAATAACACTCTTGAACTAAGAGAACATTTTGTGTTTAGTCAAAAACCTCATTTCTGTCTCAAATTCAATGGTAGATAATCCCAACTTCTCTTGACACCAAGCAAACATGCTCTCCTTCTTTTCATTAGGTCTATTTTCCTATCTCAGGTCATAAATACTGACTTGAGGGAATTGTCTCCTGTTATGAGAGTATTTCTTGGGATTCTGAGCATGAGGAGTAGGAGATGGTGGGAGAAACATGAAATCTAACAAAGCCCATATTAGAAAAAACTTACACATCTATGATAGAAGGGTTTGTGGTAGAAAGCTGGCCGTGTCCAGTAGATTGTAGTCAGGACAGCACGTAACAAACATCATCTGCTAGACCTCACCGGGCTGGTAAAATGTAAGAGAAACCAAGGGTCAGACTTGCACGAGGCCTTGAGTTGTGCGGATCATTTAGGAGGTTGTAGGGTGTCCAATAAGTAGTTTTGCTGAGATTCCTACCTGCTGTGAAAGATCTGAGAGAACCCTTTTGAAAGCAAGCAGTGGCAGTGGGGGAGGGAACAGTAACAATAGCAGGGATCAAATATTCCACAAGACCTAGCTATTAAATTGGCAAAAAGTTTCTGGAAACATTGAGAGAATTTACTTATTTTTCTCTTTGTAAAATCAAAAAAGACAATTCTGCAATACTGTTGTAAGGCACAATGTTCTATATGATGCACTGTCATTTACCAAGCAGTTATTCAGTGCCAGGCATTGTGCTAAGTACTTTAAATGTATCATCCTATTTAATCCATACAACTTCTAAGTGAGGGAAACGATGTTAGTAATGCCAACTAAATTATGAGGAAATTAGAGAATGGTTTAGGTACACCATTATGAGGACTTTTGATGTATCATTGCTACCAACAAATTCTTGTGGTTTTCAGTTTTCCCATAACCCTGCAACAAAAATAGGATATGAAAGGTAAGATTGCAAGTAAACACCAAGACTTTTACCCACTAGTCCACACTCCCTATTTAATAACCTCCGTTTGACTGTGGGTGAGACCTAGAAATATGATGGGATATCAACCCTCAAGTATATTATACTACATGAGACTGTCACAGCAAACTGGAAAGAGATTCTCATGCTGCCTTTGAAGAATCTGGCATACTGTAAAGGCCAGGAGGCTACGATCCTTGGACCTAGGGCGCAACAAGAATAAAACTGGGAACTCAATCCTAAAACTGTAAGGAGCAGAATCCTGAAAACACCCTCAGGAAGCGTGGTAGAGAATACTGAGCCTCAGATGAGATTGCAGTCCCAGCTGACACCTGGATTAAAACCTGGTGAGACAAGGAGCAAAGGGCCCTGCTGGTCTGACCCACAGAGAGGGTGAAATAATGAATATGCATATTTTATGCCATTAACTTTGTGGTAATTTTTAATACACCAAGACAGTTCTGATACAATGTATTTTTTCCTACTTTCTTCTGTGTGTGTGTGTCTTTCTGTGTGAGTGTCTCTGTGCATGTGTACGGGAGAGACAATGAAATCATTTCATCATCACTCTTTCTGAAGAAGCTTTGTAACCAGCAAACTTTAGTATAATCTTGAAATAATTATCATGCTTGATACAGTTTCCACATAGAGAATGGACACTTAGTTCTCAATTAACTGCTAAATTCTCAGTGGTCTCTATATTCCCATAGGCAGAGAGATCAAGGGTGAGAAGAAATGTCAAACGTGAGCCTTGTGACGATGTTCATCCTCAGGGGCCTTCCCCATGCCCCAGCGCTGGACACCCCCCTCTTTGGAATCTTCCTGGTGATTTATGTGCTCACCGTGCTGGGGAACCTCCTCATCCTGCTGGTGATCAGGCTGGATTCTCACCTCCACACCCCCATGTACTACTTCCTCACCAACCTGTCCTTCATTGACATGTGGTTCTCCACTGTCACGGTGCCCAAAATGCTCATGACCTTGGTGTCCCCGGGTGGCGGAGCTATCTCCTTCCACAGCTGCATGGCCCAGCTCTATTGCTTCCACCTCCTGGGGAGCACAGAGTGTTTCCTCTACACGGTCATGTCCTATGATCGCTACCTGGCCATCACTTACCCACTCAGGTATGCCAGCATGATGAGTGGGAGAACCTGTGCCCTCCTGGCCACCAGCACTTGGCTCAGTGGCTCTCTGCACTCTGCTGTCCAGACCATACTGACATTCCGTTTGCCCTTCTGTGGGCCCAGCCAGATCCAGCACTACTTCTGTGATGCCCCACCCATCCTCAAACTGGCCTGTGCGGACACCTCGGCCAACGAGATGGTCATCTTTGTCAATATTGGGGTGGTGGCCTCGGGCTGCTTTCTCCTGATAGCACTGTCCTACGTGTCCATCGTCTGCTCCATCCTGAGGATCCGCACCTCAGAGGGGAGACACAGAGCCTTTCAGACGTGTGCCTCCCACTGTACCGTGGTCCTTTGTTTCTTTGTTCCCTGTGTTTTCATTTATCTGAGGCCAGGCTCCAGGGAAGCTGTGGATGGTGTTGTGGCAGTTTTCTACACTGTGCTGACACCCCTTCTCAACCCTGTTGTGTACACCCTGAGGAACAAAGACGTGAAAAACGCTCTGTTGAAACTTAACGACAAGTGGAACATTTTCAGAGAGATTAAACACTAGAAAATACATGTTCTACATTGTTCAAAAGAAGTAATATGACTTAGTTATCCATGTGAAATTTATTGCATGCATAATTGTCTATGTTAAATATTGAAAACCATTTGGTAAGTTATATTTCTTTCATAGATTTTTCTAAGAAATTTTAAAAATCAGAACTAGCTTTTTATTTATGATGAACATGCTTATATTCTGCTCTATTGACTCATTTCTCTATAATAGGTTTCTTTTACCTTTTTAAAACATACATATTTTAATTGTACCTCAGGGACAGAGGATTATGTCAAACATATATTTTACTTCTTTTTTTTTTTTTTTTTTTTGAGACAGAGTCTCACTTTGTTGCCCAGGCTAGAGTGAGTGCTGTGGCGTCAGCCTAGCTCACAGCAACCTCAAACTCCTGGGCTCGAGTGATCCTTCTGCCTCAGCCTCCCGAGTAGCTGGGACTACAGGCATGTGCCACTATGCCCGGCTAATTTTTTATATATATATATCAGTTGGCCAATTAATTTCTTTCTGTTTATAGTAGAGACAGGGTCTCGCTCTTGCTCAGGCTGGTTTTGAACTCCTGACCTTGAGCAATCCGCCTGCCTCGGCCTCCCAAGAGCTAGGATTACAGGCGTGAGCCACAGCGCCCGGCTTTATTTTACTTCTTAATAGACTTTTGTTTTCTGGTTTATTTCTTGTGCATACAAATTAAGAATTTATGACCATGGGGATATTGTTTAAGAATAGTAGCAAATATCAGAGGTTATTTGTTTTCTGGTTGTAACTATTCAAATATCTTTTCAATGTTTTTATTGGACCTGAGTGTTTGTATGTGTGTACTAATCCAAGGGTGTATGCAATAGAAAGCATATGATATATAATATGTAAATTTGTTAAAGGCTTTTCCATATGTGTGTGTATAGATGCACACCCTAAACAATATTTCTAGAAAAGTTATTATTATTATTTTTTTTATTTATGTTTTTTTTTTTAATTTTTTTTTATTTTGGCATATTATGGGGGTACAGATTTTAAGGTTTCAATAAATGCCCATTTCCCCCACTCCCCCCAAAAGTCTGAGTCTCCATCATGACCATCCCCCAGATGGTGCACATCTCACTCATTATGTATGTATATACCCGCCCCCCTCCCCCCTCCCACCTCCCCAATACCCTATTACTGTAGCACCTATGTGTCCACTTAGGTGCTACTCAGTTAATACCAGTTTGCTGGAGAGAAAAATTATTTTTAATAGGCAAAAATCAGAAGCTATTCAGATGACTATCTGCAAATGAATGAAAAGTAAATTGTTGCATATTCACACAATGGGTTACTATACAGCAATGATAATTTTGATCTACAATTACATGTATGATGGTTTGTGCACTTATCTTTTGTGCCTACTTATGTTTGTTAAGATTCAATATAAAAATTAAATATGTCTTAAATATCTAGAACAGTGGCTCTCAACTGGGGGCACTTTTGCTCCATTGGGATATCTAGGCAATGTCTGAGGATACTGTTGCATGTCTTAGGTCCTGGCATGTAGTGGTAGAATCAGGGGAGCTGCTAAACTCCCCATAATGCATGATATAGCCCTTCACAACAACACTTATTTTGCCCAAAATTTCAATAATTCTGAGGTTGAGAAACCTTGATCTGAATTTAATTGTAAGTTAAGTTGTATAAGACCATTACAATAGAAATGAAATATTTTCAGAGAAATATAAAAGTTGCCAAAGAAATAAAAATTGAGGATTATAATGTGAACATGAAATAAAAGCCCATTTTAAGGAAGCGAAATCTCTTCCATTTTTTTCTATAGATTCAATACAATGCCAAATAAAATCCTAGCATTTTGTTTTGTAGATATGGACATGTGGATCCTACACTGTGTGGTGAAATGAAATGAATACTCAAAATGGTCAAGAGAACCTCAAAAAAAAAAAAAAAAAGTAAAACAAAACCAGAAGATTCACAATACCGGATATCAAAACTTATTATGAAGCTATAGTAATTTAGTGAGTGTGGTATTTGTATGAGTCTTCAAAGACAGAAAAATGGAACTGAATAGAAGGTATAGAAATAGAATGACATATATTGATATAATAGTGATGACACTACAGGGCACGAAAGCAAGAATGGCTTTTGTCAAAAATTATTTCAGGTAATTTGGATTCTCAAAATGAAGAAAATTAATCTTGACCCTGTCTCACAATGGACACATCAAAAAATCAATTAAGGCATAAAAGAGATAAAAAATATAAATGTATGACATTTGTTTAGATAAAGGTATATTAAAGAAAGCAAAAGTGGGTAATCATAAAAGTAACATATTAGACTAAAATTATTACATTATGAAATAAACATGGTGAAGCTAATTTTCATTCATCATAATGTAATAAAACTAAAGTTTAATAAGTAAATTATAATAAAGAAAAATCAACTGAGAACTTAAAATCCCTAAAAAAATCACTTTAATTAATGAGGTAAATACAACTAAAATCTCAAATTATATAGAAAATAAAAACATCCATATGTCACAGGTAAGGTAAAATTAATTCCAGATGAATTAAAGATATACATGAAGGAATAAAACATGAAATCATTAAAATAGTATATAAGTGAAAATTAATAATCCTCTTATGCAAGAAAAACTCCTTTAAAACAAAATACCAAGATGAAAAACATATGAGAATCAATTGATACAATTTCCTAGAATATTTCTAAAAATCTATACATACAAAAATATATTTTAATGACGATAAATTTAAAATTACATTTAACCTCATGGTAAAACATACATTATTGTTCTCAATCTGTAAGACCTCAGAAGAATCAATAAAATAAAGACTATTGCCTCAAAAGAAAGAAACGAATAAAAATCCCCAAAAGCTAATTTACAAAAGGTGATATAGTTTGATAGTTCACACATGAACTATCAGAGTGTTTACTCATAGTTGTAAAAGGCAGTGGATATCATGACAGCAATACAATCTCATTATTACTTATACAATTGGGAAATAATAATGTATGGTAGGTATTTCTTTGGGGAAAAGCCACCGTAAAATTCTAAACCACTCTAAACCTCTGTACAGATTGTGACTGAGAGTGTGATATTAGCTGGAGAGCACACATAGTTGAGGAACATTCTGGAATCTGGCCAATTGTAAGTTGAGAGCAAGCAGTTGTGAGTGTCTGTCAATCACTGGTGAGGGAAAAGGCTAAGTTTTCCTTCTCTCTTAGGTATAAACAGCAGTTCCAGGCATCCATGGGCTCCTCTTGGGATAATTTCAATAAGAAACATACATGATAATATGTGCATGTGTACGAAGAACCTTCCATTGGTCTCTTCCTGTTGTTTTGTGCTCATCGAGGGAAACTGAAAACCCAAGAGCAAGCCCATCCCCTGAGACACAAATCAAGTTGAGCTTCTACCTATCTTTGTTTCTATTTCCTGCACTTCAGCTCCTTTGGTTCCTGACTAGAAATGGACTACTCTATCTCAACATTGTATATATATATATTCTTTGTGCAATGCCTTGCAGCTAGTGCCTGTAATAGCCTGTGGAGAGTGAAGAATCTAGGGGAAAACCTCAGAGGGGTTTTCCTATGGTAATAATTCACATACTGTATGTGAGTTCTTAGAAAGGTAGATTTAACTCAGTTTCCCCTGCTTTCCCTCTTTCCTTTACCTCAAACTTGTATTCAGGGTTAAGGTCCTCAGGAATTTTTAGACTTCATTCTAAAATCAGTTATCTAGATAGATAAATGGATAGATAGGTATACAGATATTATAGTACCTGGGGGGGGGGTATGCAAATAGGCACTAAGTTGCTACACCATGAATATTCAAGTCAGACATTGACCCTTCTGATTGAGACTCCCATGTAAGTCTCAGGCTACTGTGGACTTTATCTGATGACAATTTTCATAATTCAGCAATTGACGTATGAAGCCACCTTAGGGATTGGTCCCCCAGTCCAGTAGAAATTTTGGAGTTATATCTGTTCCATTTTTGGAGTTCTGATATTCTTATTGGTGATTACAACAATCCTGTCTCTGCTATTTATTCATATATTTGAAAAATGTGGCTTAAGCCACATTCCCTGGATATAGGGTAGATTTTATCTGGGCTTGGCTAAGAGCAGAGACCCTGGTTTCTCTTACTTTGGTAAACCAGTTTCATGGCCTTTTCTCACCAAACAACTGATTAAATTCTGAACCAAAACAACCTCTTGTGTTGAATCAAAAACCTCATTTGTGGCTCAATTTCAATTGTACACAATCCCAACTTCTCTTGGCATCAAGACGACGTTGTCTCCTTCTCTTGCATTGGGTCCATTTTCTCCTGTCTCAGGTTGAAGGTATTAAGTAACATTGACTTGATGGAATTGTTTGCTTTTATGAAAGCATTTTTTTGGGTTTATGAGCATGAGCAGTAGGGGAAGATGGTAGGGAAAAGATGATTTCTAATAAAGTTAATGCTAGAAAATATTTAAACAGCTATGATAGATCAATATATGTTGGATAACTGGCCTGCTCTACTCAGCAGGTCGTGGCTGGGAGAGCACATGTGAACACCACGTTCCTAGAGCCTCAGAGGGGATGGTCAAATGTAAGTTCAACAGTGGACAGGTCATGTATGAAGCTTGATGTTTTCTGGATCATTTAGGAGGTTATAGGGTATCTCACTATGAAGTTTTACTGATATTCTTGCTCTAAGAGATCTGAGAGCCCTTTGAAAGCAGGAATTGGTGGTGGAGGTACCATTAACAGTACTACAAAGATGTAGCTTTTAAATTGCAATGAAGTCTCTGGAAACAGTAAGCAAATGCATGTGTTATTTTTCTCTCTAACATCACACACGACAATTTTGTAATACTGCTGCAAGGCACAGTATTGTATGATTCACTGACATTTATTGAGTAATTGTCACATGGTAGGCATTGAACTAAGTGCTTTAAATGTTTCATCTTATTTAATACTTGACAAATTCTCAATGAAATAGGTGATGTTAGTAGTGCCAGGGAACATATGAGGAAATTAGATAATGGTTTAGGTGTAGTGTGCAGTTTTGAAATATTCATTGCTGCCAACATTTAAATATTTGTTGCTTTTTTTTAAAATTTCCTATGAATCCTGCAGCAAAAGTACAACATGTTAAGTAGAATTCCAAGCAGTCTCTAAGACTCCTGCCCACTGGTATAACACTCTTTATTTAATAATCTCCCTTCCAACATGATAGGGACCCGTAAGTATTACGGGGTTATCAGCCCCTTGCTTACTTATTACATAATAGTTGGTCCGAGAAAAATGGAGAGAGTTTCTCCTCCTGGCTTTGGAGAAGTGAGCTGTCCTGTTCTGAGAAGGCCTGGTGGCTCGGGTCCTAGACATCAGAGTTGCAACAAGAAGCTGAGGGTGGTATGTCCTGCCAACAACCAGCAAAAATCTGGAATCTCAGTTCTAAAGCTACAAGGAACTGAATCCCACCAACAAATGCAGTAAACCTGGTGGAGGATCCTGAGTCTCAGATGAAATCACAGCCCCAGTTGACACCTTGATTAAAATCTTGTGAGGCCTTGAGCAGAGGACCCAGCTGACCTGACTCACAGAAATGGTGAGATAATAAATTTGAATATTTTATGCCACTGAGTTTGTGATAGTTTAAAATGTACCAACAGAAATCTAATACAATGTTTGTATTTCTCTGACTTTCTTCTGCATAAATCTCTGTGTATCACCATTAGCTTGCGTGTTCTTGTACACACAAGAGAGAGAACGTGAGAGAGAGAGATTCGGAGTCATTTCATCATCATTATCAGAGCAGCTTTGTAATAAGCAAAGTTCAAATTAACTCTAGAATTATTCAGATACCACAGAGAATGTATTCTCAGTACTGAATTAAATGCTGAATTCTGGGTGCTTTTTATATCCTCACAGGGAGGGAAACCAAGGGTGAGAAGAAACATAAAATATGAGCCTTGTGACAATGTCCATCCAATGGGCCTTCCCCATGCCTCAGCGTTGGACACCCCCCTCTTTGGAATTTTCCTGGTGATTTATGTGCTCACTGTGCTGGGGAACCTCTTCATCCTGCTGGTGACCAGGCTGGATTCTCACCTCCACACCCCCATGTACTACTTCCTCACCAACCTGTCCTTCATTGACATGTGGTTCTCCACTGTCACGGTGCCCAAAATGCTCATGACCTTGGTGTCCCCAGGTGGCGGAGCTATCTCCTTCCACAGCTGCATGGCCCAGCTCTATTGCTTCTATTTCCTGGGGGACACAGAGTGTTTCTTCTACATGGTCACATCCTATGATCACTACCTGGCCATCACTTACCCACTCAGGTGTGCCAGCATGATGAGTGGGAGAACCTGTGCCCTCCTGGCCACCAGCACTTGGCTCAGTGGCTGTCTGCACTCTGCTGTCCAGACCATACTGACATTCCGTTTGCCCTTCTGTGGACCCAACCAGATCCAGCACTATCTGTGTGATGCCCCACCTATCCTCAAACTGGCCTGTGCAGACACCTCCACCATTGAGATGGTCATCTTTGTGAGCGTTGGGATGGTGGCCTCGGGCTGCTTTCTCCTGATAGTGCTGTCCTAGATTTCCATTATATGATTGATTCTGAGGATCCACACCTCAGAAGGGACATGGAGCCTTTCAGACATGTGCCTCCCACTGTGTCAGGGTTCTTTGTTTTTTGGCCCTGTTTTTCTCATCTACCTGAGACCGGGCTCCGGGGATGCTGTGGATGGGGCTGTGGCAGTTTTCTACACTTAATTGACACCCCTTCTCAACCCTGTTGTGTACACCCTGAGAAACAAAAAGTGGAGAAAGCTCTATTAAAAATAAGCTGTCATATTCTTAGAGCAAATAAACACTAGAGAGTAAATATGTTCACTTTTCAAAATTAGTAATAAAATTTAGTTATTATGAAATGTATTGTATACATAAGTCTCAGTGTTAAACATTTTTCAAAACCACCTACTCAGAAATATTTATTTTGCAGAGATTTCTACGGAATTTTTAATTCATAGATTTTTTATTTATTTATGGTGAGTGTTCTTATATTCTGATTGACTTTTGTGTTTGCAGTAGGTTTGTTTTCACTTTTTAAAATTAAATATTCTGGTTCCAGTCTAAGTGAGAATGCTTTCAATTTTTCCCCATTTAGTATGACGTTGGCTGCGGGTTTGTCATATATGGCTTGTATCATTTTTAGGTAAGTCCCATCTATGCCTATTTTGTTAAGCATTCTTATCATAAAAGGGTGTTGAATTTTGTCGAATGCTTTTTCTGTGTCTATTGAGAGGATCATATGGTCTCTATCACCACTGCTATTCAACATACTTCTAGAAGTCCTAGCCAGAGTAATCAGAGAAGAGAAGGAAATCTAGGGCATCCAGATGGGGGCAGAAGAGGTCAAATTATTGCTCTTTGCTGATGATCTGATCTTATATCTAGAAAGCCCCAAAGATTCTGTGATGAGTCTACTGGAATTGATAAAAAAAATTCAGCAAAGTCTCAGGTTACAAAATCAATGTACAGAAATCAGTAGCATTCCTATACACCAACAATAGTCAAACTGAAAACCAAATCAAAGACTCAATACCATTCACAATAGCAACAAAGATCATAAAATACCTAGGAATATATTTAACTAAGGAGGTAAAAGACCTCTGCAGGCAGAACTATGAAACACTGAGGAAAGAAATAGCAGAGGATGTAAACAGATGGAAAATCATACCATGCTCATGGGTCAACAGAATCACCATTGTTAAAATGTCTATACTACCCAAAGAGTTGTACACACTCAATGCAATCCCTGTTAAAATACCAACATCATTTTTCACAGATATAGAAAAAATAATTCTATACTTCATATGGAACCAGAGAAAACCCTATATAGCAAAAGCAATCTTAAGCAAAAATAACAAATTGGAAGGCATCAATTTACCAGACTTCAAGCTATACCACAAGGGTATAGTAACTAAAACAGCATAGTACTGGCACAAGAACACAAACATAGACCAATGGAACAGAACTGAGAACATAGGTATAAAACCATCTTCATATAGCCATCTAATCTTTGACAAAGCAGACAAAAACATACCCTGTGGAAAAGAATCCTTATTCAATGTATTAAGATGGGAAAATTGGATAGCCACATGTAGAAGACTGAAACAGGATCCGTACCTTTCACCTCTCACAAAAATCAACTCACTGTGGATGACAGACTTAAACCTAAGGCATGAAACTATAAGAATTCTAGAAGAAAATGTTGGAAAAACTCTTATAGACATTGGCCTTCATAAAGAATTTATGAAGAAGACCTCCAAAGCAATCACAGCAACAACAAAAATAATAAATTGGACCTGATCAAATTAAAAAGCTTTTGCACAGCTAAGGAAACTATCACGAGAGAAAACAGACAACCTACAGAATGGGAGAAAATATTCTCATGTTACACATCCAATACAGAGCTGATAACAAGAATCTATATAGAACTCAGGAAAATCAGCAAGAAAAAAAATCAAACAACCCTATCAAAAAGGGGGCAAAGGACATGGACAGAAACTTCTCAAAAGAAGATAGAATAATGACCAACAAACATGTGAAAAAATGCTCCACATTGCTAATCATCAGGGAAATGTAAATCAAAACCACAGTGAGATATTACTCATCTCTAGTGAGAGTGGCCTATATCAAAAAGTCCCCAAACAATAAATGTTGGCGTGGATGTGGAGAGATATGAACACTCATACACTGCTGGTGGGATTGCAAACTAGAACAACCTCTGTTGGAGATACCTCAAAGAGTTACATGTAGAACTACCATTTGATCCAGCAATTTCATTACTGGGCATCTACCCAAAATAAGAAAGGACATTTATAAAAAAGACATCTGCACTTGAATGTTTTATTTTTTTTATTTCATCATATTATGGGGGTACAAATATTGTTAAAGTTACAAATATTGCCCTTGCCACTGCCTCCCCTCCCAAGTGAGAGCTTCTAGCGCGTCCATCCCCCAGGTGGTGCTCATCTCAATTATTATATAAGTATATACCCATCCCTCCCTCCCACCTGCTTGACACCTGATAAATGTTTTTGTATTTGTTTTTTTGACATTTTGTTTACATTTTATATCTATGCCTCTCCCTAGGAACAGTTAGAAGTATGCCCTTCCCCTCCACGTTGCTTACCACATCCCTAAGATGTGGGCACTTGAATGTTTATAGCAGCACAATTCCCAATTACAAAGATGTGGAAACAACCCGAATGCCATCAATACTTGAGTGGATTAATAGATAAGCCTGGAGGACATTATGTTATGTAAAATAAGTCCAGCACAGAAAGATAAACACTATATGTTCTTCCTCAAATGTGGAAGCCCAAAGAAATTTTTGAACTTCCAAAAGTAGAGAGTAGAATTGTGGATATTAGAAGCTGGGAAGAGTCGGGGGAAGGGAGGAGGAAAAAAGTTGGTCAATGGAGGCAAAATTACAGCTAGATTAGAGGAATGAGTTCCGGTGTTACTCAGCACTGTAAGATGAATATGGTTAACTATAATTTATTGTATATTTTCAAAAAAGAAATAGAAGAGGGAATTTTGAATGTTCACAGTACAAAGAAATGATAATTGTTTTGAGGTGATGGATGGGCTCATTCCCCGATTTGATCATTACACATTGTATACATGTATAGGAATATCACTCTGTATCCCATAAATATGTATAATTATTATGTGTGAACTACAATAAAAACAAAAACAAAAAGAGATAGTGGTAACAATTGAATGATGTGGAAAATATTTTCATAAAATTGTATACTAAAATCAATTTAATCAAAAAAGATGCAAAACTACATATATAGCATGATTGTAACTAGTTAAAAATATAACATAACCATGTGGAGGAATAATTGGAAAGAACACACTAAAATATTAACATTGGTAATGTTAAGGCAGAGGAAATGTGATATTTTTTCTTGCTTTTTTAAAAATATTTAGCTAAGAGTTTATAAATTTGTGATACTCTTTCATATTGAATATGCCATGTATTATGAAATAATGAGGCAAAGAGTGTTTCCTGAGTAGTTAGGAAAGCCTCTAACTACTCACTCTGCTCATTCACGCTTCTTGAGTCTGGGGATTGGGCTGCTGGGGATATTGTCTCAAAGGAAATCAGGTCTGTTAATACTCTCCAGTTTGAAAACATTATAAATTCAGAATTTCAGGTCCAGACTAATAGCAGGGCTGAGTGTGGAATCTATGAATCTTGGATTCAAGGAAAGTGAAAAATCTTGTCTCTATGCCATGGCATCTGATGCAAAATAGAGTTTGGGCTTTAGGAGCACTTTCTTCTTGCCTAGAAACATTAGAAAGAAATCTCACTACTCAGATTAGATGTGCATCCCATCAGCTGGTATGTGCCTTAAACTTTGCCTGCTTTTATTTACCTCTTATTCCATTTATACACCTGCTCTCTTTCTTTTCTCTCCCTCTGTCCTTTTAGACTTCCTACCTGTCCCGGTCGTTTCAATGCTCAACGGACCAAAAGAAGAGAATCGTGGACCTTAAGAAAATTCTTGTATGTCATTGAGTTCAGTGATACAGTAGCAAGCTGGCACCGAGAAAGAAAGGAAAGGGGAGAAGTCTTGGAGATGGGTGTGTGTGCGCCAGGAGAAAGGCTTGCAGGGAGAATGTGGGTGATACTGAAGGAGATCGAGTCTGTTCAGAAATCCTATTTTGCAGTTAGTATAAAAATTAAAAATTATCCCCACTCTCAGTATCTACTCTTATTCATATGAGAACTTTCTGTAGCAGGCATGTATATTTATATTCTATTATTAAAGACTAAGGCATGAGATGTAAACATCAGTGAGTGCGAGGAGAGTAAAGGAAGAAATTTTAAAAATATAATAAAAATTTGGAAAAAAATATTGTTTACCCTGCTTTTCAGGAGAATAATTCCTTCTTCTGTTTCCTAAGAGATGAGGCTGAATGGTTCTACTTGGAGATCTTCAGTGGTGGAAATTCAGTCCTTTTCCAAGTGACTCTCTTTATGATTAGGGGATGTCTGTTCTTAGAATACCCACCCTCCCTTTGACTGATGTCAGATCCTTTCCTGAGAATAGGTTAGGATGGAGATACAGCATTGAGTAGTGACTGCAGAGGAGGAATGAGAAGGATTTTGAAAGTGTATATAGGTAATTTGTGAAATTTACACTTTTGCCAAAAACAAGTTTGGACTAGACATGTGTGCTGTTTGGCAGTGTGAATGTGGTTACTGAGCTGGAAACAGAAAGGTTCAGATTAAAGGGAGAGTTGGAGTCTTTCCAGCCTACAAAATGATCTTTTAATTCTGTCTCTATATTTACCTAACAAATTATTTTGAGTCTGAAAAAAATGGCCTTCTCTTGAACTGTGTGTCTTTCTCTGCCTTTTAAAATCCTACAGATTCTTCAAAATCCATTTCGAAATATATCTTCATCACATCTGCAATGATTTTTTGTTACTAATACATTAACACTCATACTTCAGTCTTATATGCATGAGGTTTAGTTGTTAAACCAAATTCATTAACATTTACCACTAAGTGCCAAGACTGGGCAAAGCATGTTGTATTCATTATCTCACTTACTTCTCAAAAGACCCTATGATAATGCAGATTTTTTTCTTTTTCTGAGATAGGGTCTCATTCTGTTGTCCAGGCAGGAGTGCAGTAGTGTGATCACAGCTTGTTCACTGCAGCCTTCAACTCCTGAGCTCAAGCTATCCTCCTACCTTGGCCTCCCAAGTAGCAAAGACTACATGCTAACATGCCTGGCTAATTTCTAAAGTTTTTTGTGGAGGTCAGGGGTGGTCCCACTATGTTACCCAGGCTGGTTTTAAACTCTTGGTTTCAAGAGATTCTCCTGCCTCAACCTCCCAAAGTCCTGGGATTATAGGTATGAACCACTGTGTCTGACTCAGAAAATATTATCCATTTTTCTTTTGAGGATGAGGCTCCTAGAGGTTACATAAGTTGCTCAAGGTCCCAGAAGTAGCAAATGGTAGAGTCAAGTCAGGGTTAGAAATAAGTATGTAAGTCCAGAGTGAGCTCTTCAAAGGATGGTAGTTTATTTTATTCATCTTTATGTTTCTAGCAGGCAGATTAAAAATGAATGTGAGATTAAATTGCTTGCCATGGCCCAGACTCAATGTTTAAATGGGATTTGGGGCTAGAAAGAAGTCTTCTTGTCTTCCTTTCTACATCTTTGATAGAAACTTAGTCTATGCAAACATTTTGGCAGGGCCAACTTTACATAGGGCCTGTTCATATAGATTGATTACAACAGTGGCCTAAAATATTCCCTCTCCTTTACCTCTTTATCCTTGGCAGTAATTTCAATTATTGAGATTTTTATTCATTGCATTTTTATCCTTGTAAAAATTGAAACAATGCAGGAAATGGTAACAACAGCAATATATAAAGTATTTATAGTATGAATATATTTCTCAGATTATTTCCTGTGGACACATATTGATTACAGCAGAGGGGAATTAGTTGTATCTAGGGCTAACATAAAATAATCTGCAAACAGAGAAATTGTGGCCTTAGAAAATATAATTCTGCTTGTTTGTTAGGTTTATCTAGGTCTCATACTAATTAATAAAGGTAAATAAGTTTAATGCTATTAAAATTTGCATTTGTGAGATGTGTAGTATAGAAAGAAAAACGTAGCTAAGGAGAGACAATTTCTAGTGGGATGTAATAATGTCCTTTACCTATGCAATATTTTCTAGACTCAATCCAATTTCTGTATCTGTGTGAGCAGGTTATAAATATGAATTGTATGCTTTTCTATTGAATATGAATGCTGAAGAACTGAAAGAATATTGTGAAAAGTAAAAATAATAAGGTAAGTGTATATCTTTTCTATTTAGCTTCACATTTCTATATGCATATACTTGGATAGTTGGCCTGTTTACAAACAAATTATGGACTGGCTGATATTAAAATGAGGTTAAAATGACAAATTTTCCAATGGAGAAGGTGGTTTTGAAATATGCCAGTTTTTTTGATGATAAACTAGATGGGAGAAACTGCACAAAACTGGTAATAACAGTCGATTACTGAAAGAGTTTTGTCAAGTGTCAAGATAAGTTATTCTGCTACCTAACTTAACATATGAAGAAACAGAGGCCAAATAAGGCACATTACTAAGTGTCAGGGCCAGATTTATTACTGGCTTCTTTTTCCTCTTTTGGCTTCTTTTGCTCCCAGCCACTGTCTTGGATAGAAATCGCTTGGTCCAGAAGGTATCCTGTCAGTTACTGTGCTCTTACATTGTGATTATTCCTTTGCTTTTCCAGGACTGCCTGAAGCATAAACATGAAGAACTACACCTCTGTGGCAGAGTTCATCCTGTTGGGGATTCCTAACACTGAAGGGGTGGAGAAGATGCTCTTTGTCTTGTTTCTGGCCTTCTACCTTTTCACCTTGCTGGGGAACCTGCTCATCTTCCTCACCATTCTGGCTTCCCCCAACCTCCACACCCCCATGTATGTCTTCCTGGGAAACCTGTCTGTGTTTGACATATTTTTCCCTTCTGTTAGTTCTCCCAAAATGATGCTCTACCTAATGGGGCAACGCCGTACCATTTCCTACCAGGGCTGTGCCTCCCAGGTCTTCTTCTACCACGCCCTGGGGGGCACTGAGTGTTTCCTTTACACTGTAATGGCATATGACCGCTTTGTGGCCATCTGTCACCCTTTGCGATACACTGTCATCATGAACCACAGGGTGTGTGCCGGCTTGACAGTGGGCACTTGGCTGGGAGGGTGTCTACATGGAAGTATCCTCACATTTCTCACCTTTACATTACCCTACTGTGGCCCCAATGAGGTGGACAATTTTTTCTGTGATATTCCAGTGGTGCTGCCCCTGGCCTGTGCGGACACCTCTCTAGCACAGACGGTGAGTTTTACTAATGTGGATGTCGTGACTCTCTCATGCTTCTTTCTTATCCTGACTTCCTATAGTCGTATTGGCCATTCCATATTGAAAATTAGCTCCTTGGAAGGCAGGTGCCGGGCCTTTTCAACTTGCAGCGCCCACCTGCTTTCAATCCTCTTGTTCTATGGGCCTGTGATGCTCATCTATCTCCGGCCTGCTTCCAGCCCCTGGCTAGACTCTGTCATACAGGTGTTAAATAATATTGTCACTCCTTCTCTTAATCCTCTGATTTACACTTTGAGAAACAAGGATGTGAAATTAGCCCTGAGGAAGGTGTTAACTCAAATGGTCTACACTTCTGGGGTGTAAGGTATAGGATCAATTCCTCTCTGAAATTCTTTGGGGAGTTGCTACAGATGCACTAGTTTTTTTACAACAGGTTTCTTTCCAAATGGCAAGGTGGGCAAAGTTACTGTGAGGCATCTCTTGGGAGTCCTACCAGTCACATGGAATGAAATGGGTGGACTGGGCCATGGATTTACTACTTCAAGGAAGCTTTTGCAGACTAACTCAGCCTTTTATCTTTTGTAATTTACCAAAACAATGAATCTTTCTGCATCACACAGTCTGTACCTGTTGGAATTAGGCCTTGGACTATATCTCTCCCTCCTTCCTTCCCTTCCTTCTTTCTTCCTTCCTTCTTCCTTCCCTCCCTTATTCTTTCTTTCCTCCCTCCCTACCTCCCTTCCTTCCATTATTTTAAAACTTTATATCTTACTTTACTGCAGTATTTCACTGGCAATTCAATAAAGCTAGGCTTTATGGTCTACAAGGTTTACAATCTAAAAGTAGGATTGCACAGTTTGGTAAATTTAAATTTAAACTGATTTATAACTTCTTTGGCTTTAACCATATTTTCCTATTACCAAATGAATCAATATGGAGATGTATTACTTTGGCTATCAGAGAATTTTGGTGCTGGACTTCATTAATTATGTCTCAAGTGAGAAGCTGGCCATTAATCTAATTGCATAAAATGGAAGAATGGATTTCTGCAGATTTAAAGAGGAGAGCCTGTTGAGCCAGAGTTCTCTCTCCATTGTAGGTATACCCTATTTCTTGAGCATCTAATATATCTGTAATTACTTGAAATTAAATCATTAATGATATTTATTATTTATTTTTGGAATCTTTCAACATTTAATGAAATGAATTTCAGACAAGTGACCTATCTATTTAGGTTCATCCACTCAAACACCTAGAACAAGAGGTAACATTTAATATTTTCCACTATGTGTATTATAGTGTTTTAAGCACTTCACATGTATTGATTAAGTTAACTCACAAAATCCTAAAAGGTAGATATGATATCCTCTTTTTATAAACGAGGAAACTAAGGACACATAAGTATTCAATCAAGGCAATCTGAATCTAGAACTGAACTCTTAGTCCTATCTATGATGTACTGCATTATAGGTACTGAAGAATCATAAATTCTGAATAATAATAGCTATCCTTATTTACCATTTTATTTTGTATATATTAACTAATACAATCAGACCAGCATGTCTATTAGGTAGGTACAATTACTGTCCTCAATTACATATGAAAGAACTGAGGCCCAGAGAGGTTAAGTAACTGCATACAAAAAAACAGTGATGACATAACTAGGGAAGCCCTCTGGGTAACATTCATAGAAATAAGCAATGGTGAAAAAATAATAACTTTAGTGCTTTCCCACTCTACAGTAATATCCATTCATTCCAACAGTCATAGATTGACTGATTAACGTAAAACCCTTTATTTGACTGGTGTCAGATGGGACCTGGGTAGAGTGTTTACTGAATGACCTACACAAAAAGTAAAAGGGGAAAAATATTTGGAGGAACACCATCTAGCTGTTTGTGGAATAAATCATGCGCTTATATACAATCACCTGTTTTACTACCACAGTTGCTAACATACTATGCTGTATTCAAGGGTACCCTTATTTCCCTTATTTGTACATTCTTAGATCCCCTGCACCATCTATGACAGAGGTCCCAAACGTTTTTGGCACCAGGGACCAGTTTCATGGAAGACAGTTTTTCCACCAACAGCGGTGGGGGTGGGGATGGGGGTGAGATTGGGTGGAGGCGCCGGGGGTTGGGGACCACAGATCTATGGTATTGTATTAGTTACCTGTTGTACTTCAAGAAATTACTCCAGAATTCAGCAGCTAAAATAAAATCACTTATTGACTTAACACAGTTTCTGAAGGGCAAGAATCCTGGAGTAGCTTAGCGGGACAGTCTTGGCTCAGGATGTTTCCTGGGGTTGCCGTCACGGGCTGCGGCCTGTGACACAGGACCTGTTTGCAAGCTGGCCCAGTGCATGGCTGCTGGCAGAGGCTTCAGTTCCTACTCGCCACGTGGCCTCCCTCCTCCGGCTACCTACATCCTCACAGCATGGCAGCTAAGCAGCCATGGCAGGTAAGCACCTCAGAGTGAGGGGTCCCAGAGACAGTCTAAGTAGGAAGCTGCAGTCTCTCATGACCTAGTCTACAAAGCCACAAACTATTCCTGCTGCCTTTATTTTCTCTTTGTTAGAAGTGAGTTTCTAAGTCCAGGCCACACCCAGTGGGAGCTCTCACCTTTCAATGAGAGTGGCAAAAAATTAATCAACACATGTTCAGCCAGGTTCAGCCATCACGGATATATTTCCATCTTGTTTAGACTTTTTTCTTACTGGCACTCATCTTTCTATTCGGGTTTACTTCATCTGCTAAAGGCATGTCCTGTTCCACATGTTTCTCCCCATGGTTTTCTTGATTTAGAATGTCTAGTAGAATTTTCTCTGCCTTTGTGAGAACCACATATCTTTTAGATTTTTAAAATTCTCTTTTATTTTCATAGTCCCCTCTCTCAACATCACATTCCACAAAGATCCCTCTCTTCTATCAGCTGATAGTTCTTATTATTTAAATTAATCACTTTGCCATTAAGAAATACAATTGCGACAGTTCTTATATAATTATTTTGGATTGTTACATGATTTATAAGTTATTATTCAAAGTTTTAATCAATGACTGGCCTAGAACATAATTAAATCAGAAGGGCAGACAATAGGGTAACATCAAGTACTTATGGGCAGTTTGTTATTTGTAAGACATAGTGCTAGCCAAAGAGGATATAGTAGTAATTAAGATAAATATGATCTCTGACCTTATGGAGTATAAAACATATTGGAGAAGATAGGCATAGAAAAAATATTAAACACATGATGGGGATAAAGTCTTTGAGCAAAAATAGAAGAGGTGGCTGTGAAACTTCAGTTTAGATAAAAGTGCCAAGGCCAAAGGAGAAAGGAAACTAGAAAACTGGGCAAAAGAAGAAACCCAAAATGCTTGCCTAGAAACAAGAAGCGTCAAAAATATTCAATTTCTGCTCCTGTAATGACAAACTTGGCTAACTTGAACACTCTTACTCCTCCTAGTTGGCACTGTGAAATGAATTAAAAAGGCACTTTTGAAATGAATGGAACAGCATGTTAAGAAATGAATTCTGATTAATATTGTTCTAAATACTTAAAAATGCTTAATATATCAACGTGAGCAATAGTGAGTGTTCCTGTTTTCTGGGAAAAACAGGACTCTCTATTGACAGGGATCTTCACTGTAATAAACACATTATTTTAAAAAGTATAAAATGACAAAAAATTTTAATGAATGACCTACATTTTCCACTAGTATGCAATATTTGTAATGGCAAAAGCTATGCAGAATATCTCTTCATTGCACTAGTGTACTTCACACAGTGTTCTTTGCATTATAGGTACTTTTCCCAGTTTGCTCTAAACTTTACAAATTCTATCTCTATTCAAACCAGTGAAATATTTAGCAATGACTGTCTCTGGATCAGGATTGAGGAAAGCATTTCCCTTATCTCTGAGAAAACTTTGTTCTACTAAACCTGTGGAAGGCTGAATAAGTCACAGCTGCCTCTGCAAGGGGTGTGCTAGAGAGTCACCTCAACCATAATCCTTTATGTGAGCCCAACAGGGGCACACATCCTGAGACCCATCTGACAGTCAATCACTGTCAGATGAATACACTGTCAAGTCTTCACAAATCTTTCATTTATACTCATTGAATATTTTCCTGATCTGTACATAATTTGATCCATTTCTTACGCAATTATGAACCTGTGGTATTATCACCTATTTATTGATGTCTGAAGGGATCAATAGATAACACTCTTATATTTCCCACCCAAGTCCAGAAATAATTGAGATAAAAAATAAAGGCATCAGACTACATAAAAATAGCATTAATTAGTGGTAACTAAGTTATATTATTACTAAATTAAAGAATGTGGTTTAGATCTATGGCTAAATATATTTCATAATCTTTTCCCCAGTGATTGCATTCGGTTTCCCTTTTGCTAGTCTCTAGGATTTCCCTCAAAGATTTTAGTTTAGATTTCCATTTTTCTTATATGGCAGTGTAGGTGACATATTCTCCTATAGCTATAGCTAGCTTATCAGCTTCTAAACCACATGATAGCATGATAGCCCTACTGTTCCCAAGCATGCTGGGCATTCAGGCACCCATGTATATCTGCAGTTGTGGCATGAGAAAATAAGAGTAGAAAGGACTTCATATTTTAACACAGTGATAACTATCATTTCAAAGTGAACTATTTTTATTTCTAATAAATTGTGGTTTCAAGCCACTTTGAAATAACTTATTTCTGGAAGATATTAGATATGTCCACCTATGGGCACTGTATACATAAAGTGATATATTAGGCTGAGCCAATGGACCAAGGAAAGAGCACTGCAAAACAGTAAGTAGTAAGAACAAACATGTAAGTGGTGAGATTAGATGTTTTCAGAAGTCATTCTGCAACATAGCTTGATTTTATGATGCTTATCACTGATATCAGAAAGAAGATATGATAATTTTATTAGTCTCAAAAAGAATTTACAATTTTTGGTAAAAGACAAAAAAGAGAGTGAATGGACACAAAGTAATATTTATATGTGAATGTTCATAGGAGCATTAGTCATAATATTACAAAAGTTGGAAACATCTCAAATGTCCATTATCTGGTAAAAGAATAAACAAAATGCTGCATTGTCATACAATGAAATGTCCAGCAATAAAAAAGGACAAACTGTTTTTCACATGTTACAGCATGGTTGAACCTCAACAATATTATGCTAATTGAAAGAAACCAGATTCAAAAGGCAACATATTGTATCATTCCATTTATATGAAAAGACAAATTTATAGAGACAAAAGGAAAATTAGTGGTTTCCTAAAGAAGAGAGTAGGAATGAAAATTTATGACAAACGGACTCCAGGAAATGTTGGGGGTAATAGAAAAATTCTGAATTTTGGCAACGTTTGTACAACTCTATAAATTTACTAAAAAATCATTAAGTTTAACACAACAGGTAAATTTTATGACCTATAAACTATACCTTGACAAAGCTGTTGAAAAACAAAATGGAAGTGGACTCCGAACAAAAGAGTAGTATTAATATATCTCTAGTGTCCAGAGCAGAGGAAATAGCAACTGACAGGAACAGTTCAGCCTATGAACAGGTATACTGATATAGTGAAGAAAAGTGTGTCCAATTATTGTATCAGGAGAATACCAAGTTTTATAATCACCCAAATCACTGTGCTTTAACTTTTACATTCACTAAGCAGCCTCTTGAGAGAGCATTTTGCTTTGAATGCACAATTATCCTATTTGGAATATGCTAACACACATTCCTATTTGGTATTTGCTAACATACTAACATGTATTCTAGTGAATATGGTCTTTTATTTCTCTTTGTAAAATTTATATATTGATATTCAATATATATCATATATAAATAATATATTGATAAATTCTTGTATAAATCATATATCTTTTGAAAGCGAATGTTCCAAGTAACATTTAATCTGGCTGGCTGACAACTATGGAATTTCTATAGCTGAAGCTTATGAAATAAATGAATGATTTGGAAAGTTTAGAGACATTTAATATGAAGATTGATACAATTTGGGGCTGTTACGTTACTTTCGATTTTAGTGACTCTTGAGATTTTATCAAGAACAACAGTTCTGCAAAGTTGAAATGAAATGGTGTATATATATATATAGAGAGAGAGGCTCATGGTTGCTTGTATATATTCCTAATCCGTGTGTATGTGCTTGTATGTGTATGCGTGTGTTGTGTGTTTTAATGAGTCATAGAGATAATAATTATGAGATATATAAACTACTTAGAGAATTAATTCTTGAAATTACTTAGATGCAATGTAAAATAATTTATAATAGGGCAGTTGGAAAGGAGGAGATTGGGGCACATCACTAATTATAAATTATTTCAGTACTGGGCTGATTTTCACTAATTCAATACTGCTTTTCATAGCGATTTAGAAGGAAGAAATTGAGATGACAAGCTGAAACTAGATAATCAAAATCAAAGTCACATATTTTTTTCCCACAATTCACACACTAAGCTGTTTAATATTTGACACATCCAAAATAATTCACTTTTGACTAGATGATGATGATGATTTTGAAATCTTCAAAATGTTTCTAAGTTTACATCAATAATCTTTTAGGGGCCTAACGACACCAGGAATAAGCTTAAAATCTTAGCCTCTGGTTCAAGTAATAGAAATATCCACACAGTGGAAAACTATTAGCTGCTATAAAGGAACAAAATACTGGGACATACAACAACAGAGATGATTTTTAAAAAAACATTTTTCTCTCGGAGAGAACCCAGATCAAAATGAAGGCGTATTTTACTATTCCACTTAAAAGAAATGTCCAAAAAAGGCAAATATAGAAAGAAAGTAGATTTGTGGTGGCCTAGAGCTGGCAGTGGGAATGGGAATGGGAATGATTGTAAATAGCCATTAGGTTTCTTTTCAGTGTGAAGAAAATATTCTAACATTAGATTATGGTGATAGCTGTAAACTTTGTAAATATATGTTCTTTTTACATAGCCATTGAATTAGACACTTAAAATGGGTAAGATTTATGGCATGTACATTATATTTCAATAAAGCTGTTTAAATATATAGAAATCATTGCTAGTTATTAAAAATTAAGCCTTTATGTTGATTTGACCTAAACTAAAGAACAAGAATATGGGTAGGACATATGATTCCGCATGCTTACTTTTAAAATTAGTACTCAGAATATTTATTCTATTTTGTTAGAATTGGGCATAAGTTTTAAATGCAGACAGACTGAGATTCAAATTCAAGCTCTATGATTGGCTTTGGGAGTAAACTTTGGCAATTATTTGTATTATTTGAGCCCTGTTTTTGGCTCTAAAAGAAAGTAACATTTAACTCATGGTGTTGATGCAAGAATGAAATAAGGGGACCTTGAATAGTCTGGCTTAAAAAAAGAGAGAGATTCTCAGTTAGCAATAATTACTATGGAGCCAAGAGTCTCCTCTGTATTCCTTCTGACATGAAGAAAGACGATAATTATAAGAATGCTGTTGAGATTACTTATACCTCAGGATAGTTATCATTTCTGTGCCTTCTATGTTATCTCAAAGGGATTTTTAACCATAACATTTTTGATAAGCCCATGTGCTTGTACCATTGGACAGTCAGTAAACATAATGTGCTTGTAGACCTACTTAGTCTATATTTGTCTGCTCTGATCCATTCTCTACACAGCAGGCAGCTGATTGAATTCTTAAAGTATACATTAAGCAGAATTTCAGTAATGAAAGCATGCTAAAAGAAATGTTAGTAGCAGTCTTAAAGGAATATACAAAGAGTTTTTAGAAAATGAGTAAGGTATGAATTTAATCAGTTGTAGAAGTTTGGGAATTATAAAGCAAATTGTAGGAAAAAAAGTTGCAAGTGTGTTTTGTTTTGTTTTTGTTTTGTTTTAACATCAGATGAGATTGTTGCCTCTTTTCTTTAAGGCGTTGCTTTCCTAATCACCAGTTCTTTCTTCAAACCCAAATCCTCCAAGCACAGGACCTCTGGGCAATCTCAAATATCTGAACTCAATGAAAATAAATGGCTCCCTATTACAGGAAAAAGATGTCCAGGAGTTTTTATTAATCAAATAACTTTAAAAATTGAATATAACTAAATGCCACTATATAATTGCATTTTAGTCTAAGAAGTATTGGGGTAGAGACAGGGGGGAAAATAAGGAAAGAGGGAAGAGGGGACTGTCTCCAGTCTAATTGCCTCCTGTGTGCCACACCTCCCTAGTGCCCACGGGGGAAGAGGATCCCAAAGGAAACTAAAGATGTTTATTCTCTCTTGAGGGGTGATTGCTGCTCCTTCACTCAGGAGTCGGAGGCACTGTTGGGTCTAGAATTTCAGGCTTGCGTGGCTGAGTCTGAGAGAGGAGGAATGTTCAGCATTTCTGGCCCCAGAGCCACAGATGTTCCGCAGCATCTAAAGGCAGAGGACACAGGGGTGGGCGGATGTGGGGCTCAGTTTTCAGCCCTAGTCAGCTGTATTTCCCTTCAGTCTGCAAGTGACTTTTCTCTGGAGTGCTTTCTTCTCCTTGTCTTCTAATGAGTTATATGCCCTGAGGAAGATGGGAAGAATGTGGGGATTGGCTCTGGGTTTGGGCTAATACTGACTTAGTTAACTCTGGTATTTTCTTAGGATATTCCTTGATTCATGAAGCTTAACTTTAAAACATTAATGGTGATTGTAGATATGCAATCATGTTGCACACATAATTGCTACTGCAGACTAAACTCTATTTTAAAAATATGTCTTTTTAAATATTGGTTAATATCTATTGCTGTTTCCTACATTAAATATCATCTTTTCCAATTTGTTTGATTTTATTTCCACTAGACAATTCTCAGTTTTCAGCTGCTCCAACTGATGGAGAAAGTAGCTTTGTGAATCAGTCACATCAACAGGTAACACTAGAACTGCTCTAAATCAACCTAGAAAATACTGTGGAATAAAGATTCATTAAAATAAGAATATTAGTATGTTGAATAGATTTTCTAACAAGGATGTGTAGGAGCAGACATTATACTAGGCACTTTACATACATTGAAGTATTAATTTTCACTTAGAGATTTTTGTTTAGTTATCCAAAGTCACAGAGTAGGTAGCAGACAGCATTTAAAATCAGACAATTTCAATCATAATGTTTATTCCATGCCTTCTCTTCTATACTCCCTCTAGTGTTATCTCTTCCTTTTACTTTGGAAGAAACCTATGAAAAATAGATCAATTACTTACCCAAACTTCACACATTAGTGACAGAATTGGACTGACTCCTGTTTAGAAGTTCTTTACAGTGTATAGTTACTATCGGTTTCCAACAGGTTCTGTGAAGACACTGGATTTGGGGGGAACCTCGTCTCGGTGAGGCCATTCTTTGATCTTCCAGGACTGAGCAGACATAACGATGAGGAACCACACCCCAGTCACCGAGTTCCTCCTGATGGGCATCCCGCACACAAGAGGGCTGGAAAACGTGCTCTTTGTCTTGTTTCTGGCCTTCTACCTGCTCACTCTGCTGGGGAATCTGCTCATTCTCCTGGCCATCCTCTCTTCCTCTAACTTCTACACCCCCATGTATTTCTTCTTGGGAAACTTGTCAGTGTTCGACATATTTTTCCCTTCAGTGAGCTCCCCCAAAATGATGCTCTGCCTCATGGGGCAAAGCAGAGCCATCTCTTACGGGGGCTGCGCCTCCCAGCTCTTCTTCTACCATTTCCTGGGCTGCACCGAGTGTTTCCTCTACGCCGTGATGGCCTACGACCGCTTTGCGGCCATCTGCCACCCTTTGCGACACACCGTCATCATGAGCTGGCGGGCGTGCGCCATCGCGACTCTGGGCGCCTGGATGGGGAGCTGTCTGCACGCGTCCGTCCTCGCATTCCTCGTCTTTAAGTTGCCCTACTGTGGCCCCAACAAGGTGGATAATTTTTCCTGTGACGTTCCAGTGGTGCTGCCCCTGGCCTGTGCCGACACCTCCCTCGCACAGACGGTGAGTTTCACCAACGTAGGTGTTGTTGCGCTCCTGTGTTTTCTTCTTATCCTCGCGTCGTACGCTCGCGTCGTTGCCTCCGTGTTGAGAATCGGCCCCGCAGAAGGCGGGCGCAGAGCCTTCTCCACCCGCGGGGCCCACCTGACCTCCATCCTGCTGTTCTATGGGCCAGTCGTCCTCGTTTATCTCCGACCTGCCTCGAGTCCGTGGCTGGATTCTGTGGTTCAGGTGTTGAGTAACATTGTCACCCCTTCCCTGAATCCTTTGATATACACCTTGAGGAACAAAGATGTCAAGTTGGCGCTGAGAAAGGCGCTAAATTCCAGGAGTGCATAATTGTGGAGAGTAAGCTTTACGTCGTGATCTGTCTTTACAACTTTGTCTTGTATTTATCTGGGGGCAATTAGGCTAAGTGAGGTTTGGGATAACTAGGTGAGACTGAATAAATTCTGAAATGATTTATGTCTAGCTATTTATACAATATTTTATTCAACAACTCCTTTACAGTGCTTACTCTGTGCCAGACACCATTCTATGCACTTTATTGATACTGACATATATAATTATCATACTAACCATATGAAGTAGATAATATTATTAAACCAATTTACAGAGGAAGAAAATAAGGTACTGAGAGCCTAAGACACTTCTGCAGTGTCACAGAGTTAGAAAGTTGCTGAGCTAAGATGTGAACCAAAGGGTCTTAACTTTGTGCCTATGCTGCTTCTGTATTGTCAGGATTGTAACATAGTTTTAGGCACTTCTTTTCAATTTATATGGAACAAATTTATAGTTCATGAAATTTGCTCCACTGATTTTTATAATTTTTTAGTCTATATTTTGATGGATGACATGTGTTCAAGTCTGATATCAAGAAATTCTCTTCTGTTTTAGAAACCAGGTGGTATCCCTATATCTACCAAGACATATTAGCATAGTCTCTACTCTCAAGAAAGCATATTCTTTCTTTATGACAATGATTTGAATTCTATAAGAAGCTTTACAGTTTCCTTTCATTCAGTCAAGAGCTTAATTTGAATTCCAGAATTTCTAGACTTCGGTATATAATATTTTTTCTTATGTAAATAGCTTTGAAGAAAACTAGGAAACTGCAAAGAAGTGAAGTGAAAAGAAACTACCCACTAATCTCACCACTATAAGACAACCACCATTAACATTTTGGTATTTTTTCTACCTTTTTCATTAGTGAGTAAATTGAAACTAGAGGTTCTGACTTCTTGTTTAGAATTGTTTCAACTATATGTTATCTATAACTATGTTTATATCTATATATGTATATATGAGATGTACATAGTTGTGATCATATTTTCTATATATTTTCCTATATTAATGGTCTAGTAAGAATTTTCAATTGCCACAATTTTTTAAGCAGCTTTGAGATATGATACACATACCAAAAAAATTAACCAATTTAGAGTGTGGAATTCAATGTTTTTTATTATTTGTACAGATATATACCATCATCACCATAATCAATTTTAGAATATTTTCATCACCATTAAAAGAAGTTCTGTACCCTTTAACTATCATCTCCCTATTCTCCCATCACTCCCAATAAGCAAACACTAGTTTACTTTCTATATCTCTAGACTAACCTATTGTGAACATTTCATAAAAGTTGAATCATATGGCATTATATGTGGTCTTTTTTCACTGGCTTCTTTAACATAGCATAATACTTCCCAGGTTAATCTATGTTGTATCATTTTTTAGAGCTAAATAATATTTCACTGTATGGATATATCATAATTTGTTTATACCATTCATTAGTTGATGGATATTTGGGTTGTTTGTTTTGGGGGGTATTATAAATAGCACTGCTATTAACATTTTTTGTTCATGTTTTTGTTTAAACACCTATTTTCATTTCTTTTGGGCATATACCTAGTAGTAGAATTGCTGGATCATATGGTAATTCTACATTTGACCTTTTGAGGAATCATCAAACTATTTTCCATAACAACTGCACAATTTTACATTCTTATCAAGAAGGTAGAGACTTCCAGTGTTACCACGTCCTGGCCGACACTTTTACCACATTCTGGCCAACACTTTTATTTTATATATATTTTTTTATAGCCATTCTAGTGGTTGTGATATTTTGATTTGAATTTCCATCATGACTAATGATGTTGAGGATCATTTCACATGCTTTTTGGCCATTTGTATGTTTTCTTTGAGAAAAAATCTATTCAAGTTCTTTGTCCATTTTTTTTTTACTTCAGCATATTATGGGGATACAAATTTTAAGATTGCCCCCCTCCCCCACGAAGTCTGAGCCTCAAGCGTGACCATCCCCCAGATGGTGCATGTCTCACTCATTATGTATGTATATACCCGCCCCCCCTCCCCCCTCCCACCCTCCCATTACCCAATTAATGTAGTTCCTATGTGTTCACTTAGGTGCTGCTCAGTTAATACAAGTTGGCTGGTGAGTATATGTGGTGCTTGTTTTTCCATTCTTGGGATACTTCACTTAGTAGTGTGGGATCCAGCTCTATCCAGGAAAATACAAGATATGCTATATCACCATTGTTTCTTAGAGCTGAATAGTACTCCATGGTATACATATACCACATTTTATGAATCCACTCATGAATTGATGGGCACTTGGGTTGTTTCCATAGCTTTGCAATTATGAATCGTGCTGCTATAAATATTCAAGTGCAGGTGTCTTTTTCATAGGAGTGACTTTTGTTCTTTTGGGTAGATGTTTGTCTTTGTGTGGTTGCCTTGTAAGAATATGCATTCTCAGATACTAGACACTTATCAATTATATGATTGGTAAATATTTTCTCTCATGCTGTGAGCTGTCTTTTCACCTTCTTGATAGTGGCCTTTATGCACAAGTTTAAAATTTTGATAGAGTTCAATTTATCTATATTGTCTTTTGTTTGTGCTTTTGGTGTCATATCTAAGAAACCATTGCCAAATCTGAGGTTATAAAGATTTAACCATATTTTCATCTAAGAGTTTTATAGTTTAGTTCTTAGATTTTAGATTTATGATCCGTTTTTTAGTTAATTTTTATAAACAATGTGAGGGAGGAGGTCTAAATTCATTCTTTCGCTTGTGAGTATTTAGTTGTACCAGTATCACTGAGTGTCCTTGGCTCCCTTGTTGAAAATCTGTTTGCCATAGATATACATAGGTTGATTTAGTTCTAGAGTCTTAGTTCTATTTCACTGACCTGTAGTCTGTCCTTATTCCAATTCCACAGTGTCTTGATTACTATGGTTTTTTGTAAGTTTTGAAATTGGGAAGTGTGACTCCTCCTACTTTCTACTTCATTTCAAGATTGTTTTGGTGGGTCCTGTAATTCCACACAAACTTTAGAATCAGCTTGTTAATTTCTACAAAGAAAATAGCTGGCATTCTGATAGGGGTTGTATTGATTCTGTAGATTAATTTGAGGAGAATTGTCATCTCATTAACATTAAGTCTTTTAATCCATGAACATGGGATATTTTTCCATTCATCCAGATCTTCTTTAGTTTTTTTTTTTTTTTTTTTTTTTTTTTTTTTTGAGACAGAGCCTCGCTTTGTTGTCCAGGCTAGAGTGAGTGCCGTGGCGTCAGCCTAGCTCACAGCAACCTCAAACTCCTGGGCTCCAGTGATCCTGCTGCCTCAGCCTCCCGAGTAGCTGGGACTACAGGCATGCGCCACCATGCCCGGCTAATTTTTATATATATATATCAGTTGGCCAATTAATTTCTTTCTATTTATAGTAGAGACGGGGTCTCGCTCTTGCTCAGGCTGGTTTTGAACTCCTGACCTTGAGCAATCCGCCCGCCTCGGCCTCCCAAGAGCTAGGATTACAGGCGTGAGCCACAGCGCCCGGCCTCTTCTTTAGTTTTTTTTCAGCAATTGTATTATAGTTTTCAGAGTGCAAGTCTTTTACTTTTTTGGTTAGATTTATTCCTGGATATTTATTCTTTTGGATGATAAGAAGACAAATGGAATTATTTTCCTAATTTTCTTTTAATACTTTTCATTGCCAGTATATAGAGATTGATTTTCATATATGGATCCTGTATCCTATCTTGCTGAAATCCTTTATTAGTTCTAACAGGTTTTTAGTGGATTCTTCAGCATTTTCTATATGCACAACCATGTCATCTGCAAATAGAGATAGTTGTACTTCTTTCTTTTCTATATGGATGCCTTTTAGTTCTTTTAGGTTTTTTTTCCCCCTTGCCTAATTGATTTGGCTAGAAATTCTAGTACGATGTTGAACATAAGTACTGATGGCAAATATCCTTATCTTCTTCCTCACTTCTGAGTAAAACAGCTAGTCTTTCACCAGTACTTATGATGTTGGCTCTGTGGATTTTTCATAGATGCCATTGATCATGTTGGAGGAGTTGCCTTTTACTCCTAGTTTATTGAATACTTTTATCATGAAAGGGTGTTTATTTTGTCAAATAATTTTTCTGTCTATTGAGAAGATCATGTGGTTTTTGTAGGTTTTTTTGTTTGTTTATTTTTTGATATGATGTGTTATATTAAGTGATTTTTGAGTCAACCAAACTTGCATACCTGAAATAAATCTCCACTTGGTTATGGTGTATAATTCTTTTTATATGTTGATAGATTCAGTTTGCAAATATTTTATTGAATATTTTTGTATCCATGTTCATAAGAAATATTGACAGGCAGTTATTTTCTTTCTTTGTTGTGCTATCTTTGGTTTTTGGTATCAAGTAATCCTGGTTCTATAAAATAAATTGAGAAGAGTTACACTTTTTCTTGTTTTGGAAGAGTTTTTGAAGAATTGATATTAATTCTTTAAATATATTTTTAGAATTTAGTGGTGAAGCCATGTGGGAAGTTTTTTGATTCAGTATCTTTATTTTTTATGGATCTATTCAGATTGTCTAGCTCTTATTGTGTCAGTTTGTGTAGCTTGTATCTTTTTAAGCATTTTTCCACTTCATCTAAATGATCTCTTTTGTTAAAATACCATTGCTTATACTGTTGTTTTATAATCTTTTTTATTTCTGTAAGCTTGGTAGTAATGTTCCCTTTTTCATTTCTGATTCTAGTAACTTCAGTCTTCTTTCTTTTTTTCTTAGTTAATCTAGCTAAAGGTTTGTCAATTGTGTTGATTCTTTTAAATAACCAGTTTTTGGTTTTATTAATTTTTCTATCATTTTTCTATTCTTTCTCTTTCTCGTTAATTTCCATTCTAATCTTTATTGTTTTCTTCTTTCTTCTTACTCTAGATTTAGTTTGCTCTTCTTTTTCATTGTTTTAAGGTGGAAGTTTAAGTTATTGATTTAGCTTTTCTTTGTATAGGCATTCAGAGTACCAATTTCTTTCTAAGCATGCTTTAGCAGCATTACATATGTTTTGGTATGTTGCTCTTTATTTTTTTCTAATTTCCCTTTTTATTTCTTCTTTGATCCATTGGTATTTATTGTGCACCGTTTAATTTCCAATTATTTATGAATTTCTCAAATTTCCTTTTGTTATCAGTATCTAATTTTCTTTCTTTGTGTTTGGGAACATAGTTTGGATAATCTCGATTCTTTTAAACTTCTTGAGGTTTGTGTTATAGATTTGCATGTGGTCTATTCTGGAGCATATTCCAAGTGAACTTGAGGAGAATCTATATCCTGTGTTGTCGGGTGTAATGTTTTATAGATATCTGTTAGTTCAAGTTGATTTATAGCGTTAAGGCTTCTATTTCCTGTTGATCTTCTGCATAGTCATTTTATTTTATTTTTTTTATTATTATTTTTTTTTAAATTTTTTAATTTTTTTTATTTTGGCATATTATGGGGGTACAGATTTTAAGGTTTCAATAAATGCCCATTTCCCCCCCTCCCCCCTGCATAGTCATTTTATTCATTATTAAAAGTTGAGGTTGTTGAATTGTCTATTTCCACCTGCCAGTTTTTGCTTCATATATTTTGCTGTTCTATTATTAGATGCGTGTGATTATAATTTTTATATCTTCTTGATAGATTGACCCTCTCTATCAATAAAAAAATCCCTCTTTAACTCTGATAATATTTTTTGTTTTAAAGTCAATTTTGACTATCATAACAGTATAGCCACTTCAGCTTTCCAGTGATTGCTGTTTGCATGCTATATCTTTTTCCATGCTTTTATTTTGATTCTACTTGTGTATTTGTGTCTAAAGTGTGTCTCCTGTAGACAGTATGTAGTTGGATCATAATTTTTTGTTCAGTTTGATAATCTCTGCCTTTTCATTGAATTTTTAATCCATTCACATTGAATATCATTAATATAGTTGGATTTACCATTTTACTTTTTGTTTTCTGTATGTCTCATGCCGTGTCTTTTTGTTCTTCTATTTCTTCTTTACTTTTTTCTTGACGTTAATTTCAAATGTAGCATTTTAATTCCCTTAATTATAATTTTACCATATTTTTTAATATAGGGTATATTGTATACCTTAATGGTTGCTCTAGGGCTTACCATGTTATATCTTATTACAATCATCTTCAGATTTATAATAACTTACTTCCAGAGAAATGTACAAACATTACTCCTATATATTACTCATTTCTTTTCCTCCCTTTTGTGTTACTATTGTTATACATATTACATATATGGATGGTATAATTCAACAATGCATTATTATATTTATGATTTCATATAATTTTATGTCTTTTAAAAGAAGTTGAGAGAAGAAAGGAAAGCAAGTATGTATTCATAGTTTTTGTTATAATAAACTTCTTGCTTATTATTTCTGGTTCTCTTCATTTCTTTCTGTGGATTCAAATTACCACATGGAGTCATTTCCTTAGCCCCAATACAGCTTTGCTCCCACCCACCTCCCTTTTACTATTTGCTCCCACCCACCTCCCTTTTACTATTATTGGCAAGAATATTATATTTATATGTTATATGGCCAATAATGCTTTACATACATATTATTTTATACAACTACTTTTAAATCACTTAAGAAAAAGGACATAGCCAGGCGCGGTGGCTCATGCCTGTAATCCTAGCTCTCTGGGAGGCCGAGGTGGGCGGATTGCTCGAGGTCAGGAGTTCGAAACTAGCCTGAGCAAGAGCGAGACCCCGTCTCTACTATAAATAGAAAGAAATTAATTGGCCAACTAATATATAGAGAAAAAATTAGCCGGGCATGGTGGCGCATGCCTGTAGTCCCAGCTACTTGGGAGGCTGAGGCAGAAGGATTGCTTGAGCCCGGAGTTTGAGGTTGCTGTGAGCTAGGCTGACGCCATGGCACTCAGTCTAGCCTAGGCAACAAAGTGAGACTCTGTCTCAAAAAAAAAAAAAAAAAAAAAAGGAAAAGAAAAAGGACAAAAATGTGCATTTATACCATATTTATAATTACATGATTACCTTTTCTGGGCTCTTTGTTTTGCACGTGGATTCAGACTGCCATCGGGGGTCACTTGTTTTCAGCCAGAAGAACTTTATTTATTCTTTCTTGTAAGGTAGATCTGCTGGAGACAAATTCTCTCCACTTTTGTTTACCTTAGAGTGTCTATTGCAGCTTCATTTTTGAAAGACAGCTTTGCTGTATATAACATCTTGGTTAAATTTTTCTTTTTTTGAGCACTTGAGTGATGATTATCCCACCACTTTCTGGCCTCCATTGTTTCTCATGAAAAGCTAATTGTATTGGAGTTACCTCATGAGTGATGAGGAGCACGTTTTCTCTTGATGCCTTCCACATTTTTTCCCTGTGTATGGCTTTCAGTGGTGCATTTGTGGATTTTCTTTGTGTTTATTCTACTTGAAATTCATTGAGCTTTCTCAATATGCGGAGAGTTGATTTTCAATAAATTTAAGATGTTTTTAGCTACTATTTCTTCTAATATTTTTAATGCTTCTCTTGCTCTCATGTGCTTTCTCTTTCTCTATCCCTCCCCTCACTTCTGGCATTCCCATTAAACATATGTTGGGTTGATGTACTGAATGGTATTCTACATTTCTAGGAGTCTCTGTTCATTGTCTTTATTATTTCTTCCCTGTGTTTTGGTTTCATACTCTGTTGATTTATCTTCACATCTGCTAATTCTTTCTTTTGCCAGTTCAAATCTACTTTGAGCCCCTCTAATACATTTTCCATTTCAGTGATTGTTCTTTGCAATTGCAGAATTTTCACTTGAGCATCAGATAACTTCCATCTCCTTACTAATATTCTCTATTTGGTGTGACATTGTCATCAGACCTTCCTGAGCTTCTTTGGTCATGGGTTCTTTTAGTTCTTTGAACACATCTATAATGACTACTTTGAAGCCTTTGTCTGTTAAAATCTGACATCTGGTTGATCTCACAGGAAGGTTTTATTTTTTTGTTTTGTTTTGTTTTGTTTTACTTGATTCTTTTCTTGATGTATAGGCCATGTTTTCCTGTTTATTTCTATGTCCAATAATATTTTTTTTGAAAACTAGACATTTTAGATAATATGTTTTGGCAACTCTGGATACTGGTTCCCACTGGATCTGGTTGGGAGCAGAACTCAGTTCAAATACCACAAACGCTCTATTATTACCAAGTTATGGGAGATTTTCTTAAATAAATGCTTCTTTATTTGCTGTATATACATAGGACCATTTTCAGAGACTTTAAATGGTTCTTTATTATTAATATGATTTTGATCAGTGTTGGGTTTACAGAGCTCTTCAAGCTGTCATGTCGGAAACTCGTCATCGCCACAAAATATTAATAAGGAAGGGTTTTAAAGCTGCATGATATTCCATTTTATCAATTAGTACAATCATCCTTATGATTCCTACATTACCAAGTTTTAATTTGATTCTAAGTGTTTCACCATTAGCCATAACCCTACAGTAAACCCTACCATATTTGTGTTAAAAGATTTTTCCACCTTTCAATTATATTTTTAGCTGTGGTATTACTGAGTCAAAGAACATTAGCTTTTTGTTCGTTTTATGCATGCAGCCAAAATACTTTATGGAAATGTTATAGCCACTCCTAAAAATAGATGTTCTCGTTCCTTATGCAAAATACCATCATAAAATTTGTTAAATTAATAATTTGTTGTTGAAATGATTGTTTTTGCTTCAAATGAAGTAACATGTTTTATTTATTTGAATATCCTCGTTAGTATAAAATCAGCCATTGACTTTTGTCAGTTTTTAATGGGAACTTAGGACTTTCTTATTTTATGTTCTTCATAAATGAATTTAACATGTTAACTTCTCATATGTGTTACATTTTCATTCACTTTTTAATTTATCCTTTGCCTTCATTAACGACATGTTATGTGTAGAAGTCTTTTTTAATGTAATCTAACATCAATCTTTTTTTTCTCTTTCTTTATTGCTTATATACTTAGGAATTCTTATAACTCCTCTCTGATGAATATTTAATAACAAGTTTTCAGGTTTTTTTTTTTTAAATAAACTCATTAAATTACCAAAAAATTTTATATACTTGATTACTATAATATAATATAGTGGAAATATAATTTATGTCTCTTTATAACTAAACTTTTGTCTTGTTTAATATTTTAATCCATTAACAATATTACTCTATTGGTAAATTGCTAGAACAAACTAAATAGTTATTAGGATCATACTTTTTAGTATTTGCTTGGATTTCATTTGCTTGAACTCTATTCAGAGATTTATAACTATTTTTAATTACAGATTAAGTGATGTTTTTGGAATTAATTTTAGTCTCAGATTTGTTGCCTTTATAAAATGAATTGGATAAACATACTAATTAAACTTTGTGTACTCTAGAAAAAAAACTACAAGAGGATTACCTGTTTCTTGAAATAGCCTATAAAGTCATATGATTCTAATATGATTTTTATAAGTAATTCTTGAAAAATACTTTTCCATTTTTCATGAACCTTAATCTATTGAGATTTTCTATTTCTTCTTGAGTTGCTCTTGTGACTAACACATTTCTAATGAAAATTTCCATTTTATTTAAATTAGTGGCTTTCATATTTTAGTTATATTAAATTACCTTGAGTCTGTGGGGCTTAGAAGCTATAAATTAGAAATGTAGTTTTCAGAGTGTCATCCTCCTGAGATTCTGATTTGTGAAGTCTGAAGAAAGGGCCCCAAATCTGCATGTTTAACAAGCACATTCAGGAGATTAATTTGGGGTCTTATATTTGTCAAAATAAGGACATTAATATTTTTCCTTTGTATCTGTTATCATATTCTCATCTTGCTGTTTTTTTTTCCACTTTCTCCATTTTTACATAATTAGATTTGTAGAAAGTTTGCCTTTATTCATTTCTTTCCTGAAAGAAAAACTTTTGAATTTATTTATCAGTTCTCTTGATGTTTGATTTTGAGGTAAAAGATGTCTGCTTGTATCTTGGCTATTTATTTCTCCCACTGTCATTGATATTTGTCCATCTCCCTATCCTGCTGGGTCTTTTTCTTTGCATCATGTTATAAAAGCATTTATAATATTTTCATCCAAATGGTTAATTTTAAGGAGTTTTAGATTTTTTTAACTCTTTAATGGTTAGAAAACACAGATAACATATTTTAAATTTTGGAATTGGTTAAAGATTTTCTGTATCCTAATACATGATCAAGATGTGTCATTGTCCATATATGCCAGGATAAAAAACAGACTTGTAATGTACCAAATTTTTAAAACCAATTTAAGTTTTATAATTAAATTTACAAAAAATTTCACAACTTATTTCTTTTCCATTGCTTTATCATTTAGCAATACACCAATACTACAATGTTTAATTGCTTTAACTTCCTAAATTAATATATATATTGGTAATTTGGAGCATGTAAACCATTAACACTATTGAGGGGGAAAAGCCTTTAAATTTTATTATTAAAATTTATGTTTCTTAAAATACACCACAAATTTATATTTGTTAATCTTGATATTAGAACATTTCAAACATTTGAACATTTCAAACTACATAAAAATATGATAAACAATATAAAACAGAGGGAAATTTGTTGACAGCTGACCTATAAAACACTATTTCTTATATTGCAATTTAGCAATAAGACAGCTTACACAGCTCTCCAGAAAACATACAGTGTTTTCAGTGGAGTGTTATCAACAAAAATCAGCACAATCTCACACAATGTCTCCACATAATTGTATTTCTAAATGAGTATTTTTTTTAACCAATTGTTTTTTCTCTAAACCTATTATCTCTATGACTCTCTTTCCTTTTACTAGAGACCAGGTCTTTCTCACCTTTATTATTCACAGTACATTATTGACAGATGTTTTCTCTTTGTTTGTCCTATATGCCTAAGGGGCCACCTCCTTTCCCCACTCAATCTCCAGCTTCTAGCTGTGTTATATATAAGGAGCTGCTGTCCCCAAAGGGCTGTAGAAAGAGACATTGGTGAAAAGAGTGAGTATGGGAAGAGGGCACAGTGAGGGTGGGGAGTAAGGATGGATTTCAGGGGTAAATGATAGGTTTTTCTTCCTTACTCTTTCTTCCTCCTTAACTTGCATGTTTGACCAGAGGTCCATTCATGCTTCTGTCATGATTTTCTCTCTTTCAATATCTCTTTGTCTCTCTTTCTGCATTCCTATCATTGGAAATTTTCCCCGGACCCTTTTTTCACAAAACTATATATTATTATTGGTTATATATTATTGGTTTCTGATATTATTACAGGTTTTGAACATCCTTATAGGAATTTTAAGTAGGTGAAATTTTATAAGACATGGTCAGTCGTCAGATCAACTCATAACTTCACCAAATAGAAACATGTTATGGTAAAATGTACTTCCTCTTTGTAGAGTCTCACTTTTCAATTTATTCCATGTTATTTTTGGGGAGAAAGATGTCAGAGTGTAGAAAGCTTGCTATTATTAATATTTAGAGAGTAGTTTCCCTGAACTCCCCACCAGATGCCCTGTGTACAGTATACACTATTCACTTAAAAGAATGAAAAGAGTTACTTATTTATTTTACAAAATATTATTTTTGCATTATTTGTGTTTTAACATATCAATGAATTAAGTGCAATAAATGAAATTAAATTCACTATAGTTTATTCTGATGAAAATGGAATTGGAGGAGCTACATGACACAAGCTAGCCTAATCACCCTCTCTCAATTTGTGAGTATCAATTTGAGAGATAAGAATCTCGATTCTAGTTTCTCTTCTTTCCGAAGAAGAAGCCTCGCGGAGCCCAGCGAGGGAACCTCACCCTCGCCCAGCCCAGAACCGGGAGGGAGGAGGCCAGCGGGGCGTCCCCGGCAGATTTGCCCGCGCTCCTTCCCTTCCTTTCCACCCGACTGCGGTCGCAGTGACTTCCCATCTGACGCAAGGGCCGGGCGGGCGAGAGCTGACCTCTCCACCCGAGAGCCGAGCGGGAATCCGAAACCGCGCGGCCCAGCTACCGGCGGCGCAGGGCGCGCCCAGCAGCAGCACCGCCCGCGCGCCTCCCCCGCGCCCCGTCCCGGACACTTGTAAGGTTCGAGTCTCCTCCCCGCCGAGTCCCGCGCCCCGGCGGAGCCTGCACGTCGCGCGCGCCACGGCGGACCCGGAGGCGTGCTGTTTCATCGCCAAAATCCTGTGCGCCCACGGGGCCCGCACGGACCTGGACAAGCTGCTCGAGAAGATCGCGCTCCCCGAGGCGCAGCTCCGCGACTGGCTGGAGCAGGCCGGGCCGACCGCTTCGGAGTGTTGGAGACGGGCAGCAGTGCCGGGGTCACCCGGACCGTGGCGGCCAACACTCGAGCCCGGGTCTGCCGTGGCGAGTACTGCCAGAGACCCTGCGATAACCTGCATCTCTGCAAGCTCCGTCTGCTCGGCCGGTGCAACTATTCGCAGTCGGACCGGAATTTATGCAAATATTCTCATGGGGTTCTCTCAGCAGAGAACTTCAAAATCCTAAAAATGCATGAGCTCTCTGGACTTAATCAAGAGGAATTAGCAGTGCGCCTCGTCCAAAGTGATCCTTTTTTTATGCCTGAGATATGCAAAAGTTATAAGGGAGAGGGTCGCAGGCAGATTTGTAACCAGCAGCCTGGGTGTGACAGACTCCACATCTGTGACCACTTCACCCGAGGTAACTGTAGTTTCCTCAGCTGTCTCAAGTCCCACAACCCGATGGACAGAAAGGTGCTGGGGATCATGAGAGACCACGGGCTGAACGCAGACGTGGTCCAGAGCACCCAAGACATCTGCAACAGCAAGCACATGCGGAAGAACTCCCCCGGGTTGAGAGCTCCCTTCCATCGTAGAGCTGGGCGGTACAGAGCTAGAAGCAAAAGTAGAGAGCGATTCTTTCATGGCAGCCAGGAATTTCTGCCATCTTCCACTCAAAGGTCCTCCACGCCCAGTCCAGACCAGGGCTCCCGGGGATGACGTGCCTGTGGATGGCGTCACCCACAAGTTCACCTATCTGGGGACTCAGGATCGCGCTCAGCCCTCCTCGCCTTCGGCTAAAGCAACCAATCTCGGAGGAGCAGCCTCCAACTGGAAGGACCCCACACCCTGGCCGAAGGACCAAGGCACCGGGAACGAGAGTGTGTTTTCCCCAATCCTGACTGCCACCCGCCCTCCTCTCGGTTCTGCACCAACACCTGAAGCTGTGACCACCGGAAACAGCACAGGCATGCTTTACCCCAACCCGAGGGACGCGGAGGGCAGAAGTGGAACTCAAGACCTCCAGCATGTTTCTCTTTTCCATAATAATGCTGATGGAGGGGCCGCTGGTGTAACTTCCGCAAGATATTTCAATTACAACAGCACAACCAACAGTCAGAGAGAAACATCACTCCCTAGGGATCGAGATGCTGGACCTGCTTCCCGGGATCTCCAGACCACCGGCCAAATTACCGAAGGTGATACTGCAGCAGTGGCATTTGTTAACGGTACCATGTCTTCTTGGGTACGTGATCCTAGCTTAGAGAAAATTTGTCTTGACCATCTGCATGAGGGATGTCAACTCAATGAGAGCTGCGACAAAGACCACTTCCACCTGCCCTACCGGTGGCAGAAGCTCAGCGGAAAGAAGTGGGAAGACTTCGAGCACATGGAAGAGATTGAGGAAGCCCTATTGCGCCCCCAAAACTGTGTCTTTTTAGCAGGAAAGGGCAGAATCGATTTCGAGAACATGATTTGTGATTCCATGCCCATCCGACGCATGTCCACTCCCACATCTATAGGGAAGGCGGCCGACTCTGTCTTTACCACCAAATGGATCTGGTATTGGAGGAATGAATATGGCAAGTGGATTCCATACAGGGAAGAGAAAGATAACCAGAAAGGTTCGAACATTGACTCTTCATACCTGGAGTCTGTCTATCAACGCTGCCCAAGAGGAGCTGTGAGGTTTCAGGCGGGTCCACGGAACTATGAGCTGAGTTTCCAAGGGATGATTCAGACAAACATAGTTTCCAAGACTCAAAAGAATGTTATCCGAAGGCCAAAGTTTGTGTCTTCATGGGATGTGAATCAGAAGAGAAGGTGGCCCGACTATCAACCGGTGCAGACCACATCAGAGCCTTTATCTTCGACATTTCTTCCTCAGCAGGACCCTGGCTTCCTACCCTCGAATGAGTTTAAGTTGTTAGAGCTCAATAACCAGCATTCGGAATATGCCAAAATAAGTAAGCATTTTGGAGCCTCCATGAAAAATTTCAAGATTGAAAAGATAAAGAAGATCCAGAACCAAAATCGCTTAGATAATTTTAACAGGAAGAAAAAGTAGATGAAGAAGGAAGAAGAAAAACTCCTATTTTATGCAACGAGGCACACCCATGTGGACTCTATCTGTGCGAAGAATTTTAACTGGACCATTCATGAAACTCATGAACCCAAATATGGAACAGGAAATTACTTCGCAAAAGATGCCATCTATTTGCACAAAAATTGCCCGTATGATGCCAGAAACATCATTATGTTTGTAGCCCGCGTCCTGGTTGGAAATTTTATCGCAGGAGATAAGATGTACACAAGCCCTCCACCGCAGTACGACAGCTGTGTGGACACTAGTTTGAATCCCTCCGTTTTTGTCATATTTGAGAAAGATCAGATTTACCCAGAGTATGTGATTGAATATACTGAAGCAGACAAAGCCTGCGTGATCAGTTAGAACTGATGAATACAGTGTCCTAAGGATGCCATCGCCATTCTATTCTCTTACATAACCAAATTTTCCCAGATAGTAGTTAAACTTGTATATTTCCTTGCCCAGTTATCTAATGTCTTAGGTCAGTGATTCCCAAACTTTGTTATACATTGGAATAATCCAGGAAGTTTTAAAAACATTCCGGTGCCCAGGTTGCACCTCATGCCAATTAAATCACTATTTCTGAGGGTAGGTTGTATTTTTTAAAGCTTTCCTGATGATTCCAATGTGTTGGAAAGTTTGCATTCTTTTAGATGTAATTGGTAAAGGCTGGTTTCTAAATTTTCTATAATTGCAGCTACATGTCTCCCATCTACTCATTTAGTGTACAGTATGGCATGGTTTTTTGTTTTGGTTAAATTGAAAGAAAATTAATTTGGGAAATTCGAGAGAAATCTCACAATGCATATTGAAATAAGGACATAAGAAATGTCTTTCATCCTTGGATGAAAGATTGTGAACAACTGGGGAGGAAATGCTTGGGCACATGCTAGGGAAAAAGTGAAAAGTGAAATTTAAATGTTATTGTAGACATGGCTGCAGTACTATACCTTATCTCTGTGATGAAACTGATTTGTATCACACATTTCGTTATTGCTACACTTATTTGGGGGACAAACTCCATCCAGGTTGACTCCTTCTGTAATGCCAAGTGTGGCTCAGCGAGAAGCAACCAACTGGAGTTAATTGCCCATTTGGGCTCTTTATATAATTATGGGAAAGTAGACATTTTGTTGTAATTGATGTGATTACAGAGAAGACTTTTATCAGGTCCGGCTTTCATGAAATTGTCTGTATTTTGAGGGAACAGAATTGCAGTAACCAAATTTACACAAGCATGACTGATAAATATCAGTGCTTTTATAGTTGTTTGCTGCAGCAGATGAACCTCGCTAAGAAAATAGGAGCATCGCCATCCCTACTGAAGGACCGGCCTCCTAAGGACATGAGATTTGATTCCTGGTGAACATAGAATCAGAACTAGGAGAACAATGTCGTAAACCTTGTGCCTACTAAATATCTTTTATTTAATGTGACGAATTTCTAAATGTAGTGGATTATATGGAATTGTAGTATAGTTTTTAGAGAAGGGGAGGTGCTTGGACCAATATCTCTTTCCTTATTATGAATCAGGTTTTTTCTTCCAGTTTTCCTTTTCTAACATTCCTTGCCAATTAATTGTCAACATTTCCTGTTATAGTTCCTTCCAGCAGACATGTCACAGATAATTAATTAGCATTAGAGTTGATTTTATATTAGGCAGATTTTGGACCAGTAGTACAAAGATCTCCACAATTCTTAGTTTAAAGGGCTCCACCAGTAACAAATGTATACAGATTTTTTTAGAGTAGGATTATTTTCTGGGAGTCTTGCCATAAATGGTTATTCTTGGTCATATATTTTTTCATGGTATCATCCATTTTGGAGGGTTCATTTCCTGACCTTGACCCTCACACTGTAGAAGTGCATTTTATCCAACTCTTTCCAGCTGCGTTAGGCACCCGTAGGTGGATAGTTCACAGACATCATCGACTTTACACATCCAAGATGGAACTCTCAATCTGCCTCCCTCACACGTATCATTACCTGTATTCTGTGTATAGGTAAATAGTGCCACCATCCACCCATCCGCACAAGCAGAAATCCAGAAATCACCCTTAACTCCTTGTTGTCCCTCAAATACACATCTAAACAGTTCCCAAATCCACTTTTACCTCTTAAACATCTCTTTTCCCTTTTAAGTTCTTCTACACAAGCCACTCTGGCTTTCTTTCAGCCATGTGGCTCCTATTTTCACCTAGTTCAGTAGTTCTCCATGAGCACTTTTGCCTTTTATTTTTTTAAGGGCAAATACAAATATGTCTTCTTTATTATCCTCCAACACCACTTCAGGTAACATGCTCTACCTATGCACAATTTTAGAAATAAGTGAAAAATTAAATAAAACTAATATTAACATAAAAGGGAAATAAAAGGTATATAACCTGGGGACAACTATGTTAGAAGATCTAATGAAGTAGTCAGATGTTTACACCTAGTTATAATGAATAAATTTGAACTTAAAAGAAGGTAGAAAATCAGAAACTAGTTTGTGCAAAGAAGCATGAGAAAATGAAAAAGCAGAAATATGAGTGGACATCAGAATAAAAAGTAGGAATATAACAACTTACTTGCATATAATAATATCTATTTGTATATGATAAGAGACAGAATGAAGTTACCTTAATTGAAATACAGATAGTATGCAAGAAAATTTGCAGATTGCCAAAGTGGAGAAAATGAGGAAATATTATATTCTTGCAGACGAGCTGTCGTCATACATGAATGTCTCGTGAGACATTCAAAATTCGTGTAGGGTGCAAAATAATTTCTTATTGTGAGGAACTGTCCAACGTATTGCAAGATGTTCAGCATACTTGGCTCTCACATGCTAAATGCCAGTAGCACCCACGTCCCCACCCCCAATCATGGTGATAACCACAAACACCATCAGACCTATTCAACCTTTGTAGAGGAGATAGTTTGTAACATCCTCTTTGCTGTCCTGATATTATTCATAAATGATAAAATCTACTTGAATTTCTTTAAAAATCAATTTAATGCCTTAACTCTATTATAATGGAGAAATAGAAGGTAAGAAATTTGTAATGAAAATAAAATGGATTTCAATATTTAAATGCACAGGCATGACTATGCCATATAAGACCTGAAATAGATTTACTCTTGCTTACAATGAATAGGTTTGGACTTAAGAGCTGATCAGAGGCTGCCTCCTGTGAAGAAGTACAGGAATATGAATGATTAGAGGTACAGGGGACACTAGAAATAAAACTAGTTATTAGGATAAATCACAACATACCATATACCTTATCTGTATGTGGCAAAGGAAATAAGAAAATGTCCTTACTTAAAATAAGAATAATAGGACAAAACCAATTACAGGTTGTCTCAGAGGAAACAAATGAATGAAACTCTCTCAGACAAGCTGTAGGGTCCTACATAAATGTCCAGCAGGACATTAGAAAGTTGTTTGGGGTTCAGAATAATTCATCCTCGTGTGGGACAAACCCCTCTGCAGGACATCTCTTGTCCCTGCAGCATCCGCTCAATGCCCATAATAGTCCCCCACTGTGATGGGAGCACCACCAACCCCTCAATCTCCTAAATACCATCAGGATAATCACTGACCTAGTTGATGTGTAGCACCCTCAGATTAGGCAAACTGTTATCTGTGAAGAAATAGAAAAACTTAAACCGTTGTGTTTTGTACTTTACACCTTGCTTTGTTCATTTTAAGTATCTATCCCACCTGAAATTTCCTGCTGTTTGCATTGGAATGCAAGCTTCCGAAGGGCCAAAGCTGTCTTGTCCACTGTGCCACGCCTGATGCCCAGGCTCGCTGATCCATTGGCTAACTCTGTTGACTAAATTAAGCTCAACTCTGTATATTTCAGTTGAGTTGTATTGCTTCTTGTTATTCACCTGAATTTGAACTAATAAAAAGAAAGAATGAAAAAAAAAGAATCTCAACCATTTGCCACTGTTTAGCAGTAATACAACTAGTTTCTTCTTATTTTCTTTTTAAATCATAAGCAGAACCAGTAACTGAATATAAAATGAATGTGTTTTTTTAAGCCAACAGTACTCAGAAGCTCATAGTATAATATTTATACATGAAATGGGAAGTTTCCACCTTTGAGAAGCACCTGAAGTATGACATTGCAGAGATTTCAGCTTCTGTTAACTTCAGTACTTATCAGCCTATTTTATTCTAGCTTTATCAGGAGTCTAATATCGCCTGTTTGCATCTGCATAAATCCTTAGTCCCTTTAATCCTACAGTGGCTCTCATCCTGGTTAGTCTCAGTCACCACCTTAAATACAAGCCCTCCCCTAACTCCATCCCTAAGTTCTGCACCTTCTTCCATACTCACATGTTCAAACTGCTCCGTGATTCTTCCACAGGGATTCTCCCATGCACTAATATCCTCTTTCTTAATCCTTCCTATTATCTTCCGCAAAAGCTCTTGGGACAAAGGCAATGCTGTCTATATATACACCAAATCCTGTTGTGTTTCCTTGGACCCAGGTGAAGAGGGTATGTCTGAGTCCTCCATAGCTGCATCAGAATCTTACTACTGGGTTCCGGCGGGTGGGGTGTGGCCTGAGGTGCTGCAAAGCGCTCTGGAGGAGATGGCTTCTCAGAGCAGCCTGAGTGACCTTCCTCTCCCCTCTCCCTCTGACCTGGGGACTCTGGAAGCCACTGGAGCAGTTTCCCATTCCATGTAAAACTTGTCATAACCTAGAAATAAATCTTTGTTGCGCTTATCCACTAAACTTTTAGATTTACTTGTTATCATGGCATAGCCTATTCCATATTGGACTAATATAATTCTTGCATTTTTTTTTATAAATAGAGATTCATACATACCTACTTTTTAGAATGTCATCTACACTTTCTACTTTAACTAAAAGATTCTTCCTTTTAGCAGAATTTTTATTTATTTTATCTGAAAATTCTGTATGTAGCAAAAAATTGGATGTGATATTGCTAGGCAAGATAATTGTTGATAGTATTAATAACCTCTGGTTTTTCAAATAACCCATAAATGCAGATGTTTATGTAAAGTTTACCATTTTTTAAATTATTGTGACTAACATAATAGAAAAAATAAATATATTATCCATGCCCCACTTACAGAGAGTCAGGTTTGAGCTTCTTTAGTTCATGACTCCTAGTCTTCAGCAAAATCTTTTCTCCTGTGGAAGTCCAAGCACCTCTTCTATACTAATCCCTTCAAATCAGCTACTTTCACAATGATGCATGAATATTCACTGAAATATCTGGAGCAAGAGAACATTACTCCTCCAACCCAAGCCTATTCCAACCTTAGGTGAGTTCAGAGTCTTCAGCAATGACCCATGAATCACCCGAGCCTCAAAGCTCTCACCCACGTGCTTTCCCTCTACTTCATTTCAGGATCCCCCACCCAGGGCCGTTCCCTAGATCCTGCCATCACTCTTCCCTGCCCCAGTCTGAAGTTTCAAACGTGAGCATCCCACTCTGACTACCACCTTGTCTTCCAGATCTGTCATTCCTTTCTCTCACTAGACTTTCTCCCCTACCTCCTTGACATCTCCTGCTCGTAAGTTTTTTGTTTTTCACTGTTTTCTCCTGACTTCACCTTCTTCTCTATTCAGCTTTGAATATGTAACTCCCTTGGTTCCAGTTTCTATGTATTAGGCATAGGTTTATGGGCCCAGTCCCCTCTGTCCCATCCCTTCAATGCCCTCAGCCTAATATCTCTCAAGAACATGCTCTCTGCCAGCTGTTCACATACTTACCACAAAGAAAACTCTGACCAAAGAAAATGTGTTTAAAGCCCTTAGTAGAAGAGAGTCCTGTTTTTCTGTCTGTTCACATGTGTGATCACTCCTTTCATACACAAACTTTAGCCACATCAAAATACTAAATCTTTGAATGAGCTATTTTATAATTTGTGTCTATATATTTTTCCATATGTATATCTTACTTCCCCCTTTTTAGGCTCCCATAAATAGATAAGATACAACAATCAAAAAATGGGGCTTGGAGACCAGAGATTGTGGCTGCAAATTCTAACTTCATCACTCTTAGTCTTAGTTTCACCATCTGTAAAACAAGCATGATAATTCATAGACTTCTGGTTGTTGTAAGAGTTAAATGAGATAATTTGCACCAGGTATCTTATAGACTATCAGGCCTATGGTAGACTCTCAAAAAGAGACAACTTTCTATCATTCCCATTCTTACTAGCACAGCTTGATTATCTTCTATTCTGAGAAATTTTCCCTAATCCAGCCTAACTGCTTTAGTTTCTTCTTGCTTTCTGTCATTGTGTCTAGTACATAATTATTGTTGAACTTAAAATAGCAATTTTAAATTTGTTGGTAAACCTTCCCTAGTCCACATTCACATAAACACTATGCTCTGAGCTCCTTGCGGACAGAGAGCTACATTAGAACTCTGTATCTGAGGAGTCTAAGTTGCTAAATACATTTCTAAATTAAGTGGAATTAATTGTACCTGTATATAACCATCCAGCTTTGTTTTGCTTTTCCATTTCACATTTTTTCAGGTCCAATACTCACTATCAATGCTATCCTTAATAAATTAAATTGCTCACAGTGCAAAAGTACACAGTACACACCTTCACACATTTCTTTCAGTTCACAGACCAAAGTCTGAGACCTTACATGAAACAGTGGGAGTAACCAAAACTTTGTCTAGCCACATTCTCCCGATCCCAGGGTTGCATTTCCAGTGCCAGAACTCATTGGTTCCCATGTACACATTTAGCTCTGTGTCACAGCTGAATCTGAGGTTGTGTCGAGTAGCTTTTCCCTGCTCCTTGACCCCAGCTCAGGTATCCTGAGTGGTGGTGGTGGGTCTACATATTAAAGGGACTGGCTCCATGCCAGGGTTCTACCTTGTTTGGGAAACAGAGTAGAAGGGAATAATCTGATATTCTGAGGGAAGAAAAAGGTAGAGCAATGATTTCCATTTCTTGTGTTAATACTATTCTTTTTTTTAGCGTATTATGGGGGTACAAGTGTTAAGGTTACCTATATTGCCCATGCCCCCCCCACCACCCTCGGGACAGAGCCTCAAGAGTGACCATCCCCCAAACATTGCACATCTCACTCATTGTGTTTCTATATACCCATCCCCACCTCCCCCCTTCCACCTGCCTGACACCCAATAAATGTTACTCCTATATGTCCACTTAGGTGTTGATCAGTTAATACCAATTTGATGGTGAGTACATGTGGTGCTTGTTTTTCCATTCTTGAGATACTTCACTTAGTAGAATGGGTTCCAGCTCTATCCAGGAAAATACAATAGGTGCTATATCACCATTGTTTCTTAAAGCTGAATAGTACTCCATGGTATACATACACCATATTTTATTAATCCACTCATGTATTGATGGGAACTTGGGTTGTTTCCACAACTTTGCAATTGTGAATTGTGCTGCTATAAACATTCGAGTGCAGGTGTCTTTTTTGTAGAGTGTCATTTGATATTTTGGGTAGATGCCCAGTAGTGGAATTGCTGGATCAAATGGTAGATCTACTTGTATCGCTTTAAGGTATCTCCATATTGCTTTCCACAGAGGCTGAACCAGTTTGCAGTCCCACCAGCAGTGTAGGAGTGTTCCTATCTCTCCACATCTACGCCAACATTTATTGTTTGGGGACTTTTTGATAAAGGCCATTCTCGCTGGAGTTAAGTGATATCTCATTGAGGTTTTGATTTGCATTTCCCTGATGATTAGAGATGTTGAGCATTTTTTCATATGTTTGTTGGCCATTATTCTGTCTTCTTCTGAGAAGTTTCTGTTGATGTCCTTTGCCCATTTTTTGATAGGGTTGTTTGAGTTTTTTCTTGCTGATTTTCCTGAGTTCTAAATAGATTCTAGTTATCAGCCCTTTATCGGATGTGTAGCTTGCAAAAAAATTTTCCCATTCTGTGGGTTGTCTGTTTGTTCTCTTGACAGTTTCTTTGGCTGTGCAGAGGCTTTTTAATGTGATCAGGTCCCATTTATTTATTTTTGTTGCCGCCGTGATTGCCTTTGGGGTCTTCTTCATAAATTCTTTGCCTAGGCCAATGTCTAGAAGAGTATTTCCAATGTTTTCCTCGAGAATTCTAATAGTTTCACACCTAAGGTTCAGGTCTGTTACCCATCATGAGTTGATTTTTGTGAGAAGTGAAAGGTGTGGGTCTTGTTTCAGTCTTCCAGATGTGGCGATCCAGTTTTCCCAGCACCATTTATTGAATAAGGATTCTTTTCCGCAGTGTATGTTTTTGTATGCTTTGTTGAAGATTAGTTGGCTATATGAGGATGATTTTGTATCTGGGTTCTTGGTTCTGTTCTACCGGTCGATGTTCCTGTTCTTGTGCCAGGCCCAAGCTGTTTTAATGACTATATCCTTGTAGTATAGTTTGATGTCTAGTAAGCTGATACTTCTTATTTTCTTTTTATTGCCTAGGATTGATTTTGCTATACATGGTCTTCTCTGATTCCATACGAAGCGTAAAATTATTTTTTCTATATCTGTGAAAAATGGTGATGGTATTTTGATAGGGATTGCATTGACTCTGTAGGTCACTTTGGGTAGTATAGACATTTTTAACAATGTTGATTCTGCCAACGCATGAGCATGGTATATTCTTCCATTTGTTTACGTCCTCTGCTATTTCCTTCTTCAGTGTTTCATAGTTCTTCCTGTAGAGGTCTTTTACCTCCTTAGTTAAATATATTCCTAGGTACTTTATTTTCTTTGTTGCTATTTTGAAGGGAATTGAGTCTTTGATTTGGTTTTCACTTTTACTGTTGTTGGTGTATATGAATGCCTATGATTCCTGTGTATTGATTTTGTATCCTGAGACTTTACCAAATTCATTTATCAATTCAAAGAGTCTCTTGGTTGAATCCTTGGGGTTTTCTAGGTATAATATCATGTCATCAGCAAAGAGTGAGAGTTTGATCTCTTCCGCTCCCATTTGGACACCCTTAATTCTGCTCTCTTGTCTGATTGCTGTAGCAAGGACTTCTAGCACTATGTTGAATAGAAGGGGAGATAGTGGGAAGCGGATACTTGATATTGATACTTATACAAGTACTTGATATTTGTCTGTTCAGGAATTCTATTTCTTCCTGTTGAGCCTAGGGAGGTTGTGTGTTTCTAAGAAATTGTGCATTTCCTCCACATTTTCCAGTTTGTGTGCATAGAGGTTTTTGTAGTATTCATAAATTATATCTTGTATCTCCATGGCATCCGTTGTGATTTCTCCTTTATTGTTTCAGATGGAGTTTATTAGAGATTTTTCTTCTCTGCTTTTTGTTAGTCTAGCCAAAAGTGTGTTAATTTTGTTTATTTTTTCAAAGAACCAACTTTTTGTTTTGTTGATCTTCCATATGGTTTCCCTGTTGTCAATTTCATTTAGTTCTGATTTGATCTTGACGATTTCACTTCTTCTGCTGGGTTTGGGGTTGGTCTGTTCTTCTTTTTCCAGCTCTTTGAGACGATTCATTAGGTTGTCTATTTGTGATCTTTTCAACTTTTGGGTATAGGCATTTATGGAAATGAACTTTCCTCTCAGGACTGCTTTAGCTGTGTCCCACAGGTTTTGATATCTTGTGTCTCCTTTGTCATTTAGTTCAAAGAATCTTTTGATTTCCATCTCTTTTGATTTCCATCTTGATTTCCTCGTTTATGAAGTGATCATTCAGCAGAAGGTTGTGTAGTTTCCATGACATTGTGTAGAAATGAGAGTTTCTGTTAGGGTTGATTTCTACATTTATTCCATTGTGATCTGAAATGATACATGGCATGATTTCTATTTTTTTAAAATTGTTTGAGACGTGCTTTGTGTCCTAGGATATGGTCAATCTTAGAGAATGACCCATGAGCTGATGAGAAGAACGTATATTCAGTGGTTTGGGGGTAGAATGTCCTGTAAATATCCATTAGGCCCATTTTTTCTAGAGTTCTGTTTAAGTCCATTATTTCTTTGTTGATTTTCTGATTGGAGGATCTGTCCTGTGCTGTCAGTGGGGTGTTAAAGTCTCCAACTATTATGGTGTTGTTGTTTATTCATTTGCTTAGATCAAGTAGAGTTTGCTTTATGAATCTGGGTGCACCTAGGTTGGATGTATATATATTTAGAATTGTTATGTCTTCTTGTTGAACTGTACCCTTCACCATTATATAATGACCTTCTTTGTCTTTTATTACTTTTGTTGATTTAAAAACTAAGTTATCTATAATCAGCACCACCATGCCAGCTTTCTTTTGGCTTCTATTTGCTTGAAATATTGTTCTCCACCCCTTTATCTTTAGTCTAACTGCATCCCTGCAGGTTAGATATGTTTCCTGAAGGCAGCAGATTCTTGGCTTATATTTTTTTATCCATTCTGCCAGCCTATGTCTCTTGAGTGGGGAGTTCAAGCCATTCACATTTATTGAGATAACTGATAGGTGAGGCAGATTTCTGTTCATTATGTTGGGTTGAACTTTGTTTTCTCTCTTGAGCCATTGTGTTTCTTGGCTTTGATCTCTAGCTTTTGAGTAGATTTGCATTCGTGAGTGTTTATTGAGCTGATCCAAATGGAAAGCACACGCCCAAAGAGGAACACCAGCCCCTCAGAAATGGACATTATCCAAAATCAGACCACTAAAATGACAGAAGAAGAATTTCGAGCATGGACTGTAAGAAAATTCAATTATTTGCAAGAAAAACTGGATAATCAACACAAAGAAAATGCAAAGGATTCCAGGACCTGGAAGAAAAATTCACTAAAGAAATTGAAACAATGAAGAAAAATCTAACTGAACTGGAAATGAAGAATCAATTTAAGGAACTACAAAACACAGTGGAAAGCCTCAAGAACAGGGTAGATCAAACAGAAGAAAGAATCTCAGAGATTGAAGATAACACCTTCCAATTAAATAAATTAGTCACAGACATAGAACAGAGAAACAAGAGAAAAGATCCAAGCCTACAAGAGGTGTGGGAGTATGTGAAGAAACCTAATGTGAGGGTTATAGGGTTACCTGAAGGAGAAGAAGAAAACACTGAAGTGTTGGATAAGCTCTTTGAAGAGATAATAGAGGAAAATTTCCCAGGAATGGGTAAAAATCTCGATATATAAGCTCAAGAAGCTCAAAGGACCCCTGGGAGACTCAATGCAAACAGGAAGATGTCACGACATGCAGTCATCAGACTGACCAATATGTCAACCAAAGAGGCCCTTCTATGAGCTGTAAGGTGAAAGAAGCAAGTAACATGCAAAAGAAAGCCAATCCGAATAACGTCAGACTTCTCTACTGAGACTTTACAAGCAAGGAGAGACTGGGGCCCCATTCTAACTCTCTGAAACAAAATAACGCCCAGACTCGAATCTTATTCCCTGCAAAACTAAGTTTTATATATAAAGGAGAAGCCAAAACATTCTCAGATAAGTAAAGACTGAGACAATTCACCAAGACAAGACCAGCCCTTCAAGAAGTACTCAAAACAGTGTTACCCACGAATCAGCATAGTACTATTCTTGATTTTGAAATCCCAGCCTTCAGATTGAGCTCTGAATCAAGGTGAAATACCCAGTGTTGGCCAGCAGATGGCGCGATTGGGCATCAACAACTATACTCATCTGGATACTGACTAGGTAGCTTTAAAGATCCTGTGACTGAATTGTCAGGGTAAAGAATGGCTGAAATAATAATTAAAACTCGTGAGACAGGTCAGCGATGCTCATTATTTCTGATGGCATCACCATGTGCTAACCTCTTTCTAAAGAAACAGCTTCAAATAGCCAGTCAATTACTATGATTTTTAATTTTGGTGCCAGTAGATGCACAGCTCTGTGTGCGTAACAGCAGACGGCGGATACATGAGGTAATTCAGGCAAGAGACAAAGTCTTGATGGAAATGTGGCTGGCAAAGGTCACAGGCCCTGCATTATGTTTACAGACTGCAAAAGAGCCAATGATGCTAAAGCATGTGACGTCTTTGCTCACACCTTCACTATTCCCCCTCTCAGCTAGTGCAGAAGAGAATTGGACATTTTTTTTCATCATGGGAAGGGGCTTGATTTCCTTTATTAAGAAGTACTAAGGATTAATTTTAGCATAGGAAATTGAGCTATCATAACATGATTCAAGTTTTATTTTTAACAAAATGAAACAGAATAAAGAAAATTCCCTAGCTAGAGGATATTATGACGATTCCTTGACATAAAGGTTGATAAAATTTATACTAAATCTGACTGAAAGTTTTATGATGCAAAAGGAAAGAGAGAAGCACATGTCTTTTTGTCTTATTTAGTGTCACAAGAAGAAACTGAATTGTTTCTACCTTTTTCACACCCTTTCCTTTTTCTGTCTTCTATATCCTTATAACCCATACATTTATATTTTGTTTTGCTTTTCCTAAAATATCTCTGACATGTATTTTTCCTTCTCTTCTCCAAGCTCAAAATGCTAAGTAGACTTTAAATTGATAGAGGTAAGAAACAACTTATTTTCTCCTTCATTTAAATTCCTGGTTGTAAGTAAAAATATGCTTTTATGGTCCTCATTTTTAATTTGTAGAAATTTTTCCTGCTTTTTTTTATTTTCTATATTTAAAGTTGTAAGGTGCTTTCTGTATTACCTTGCTAAATTCCAAAACTTACCCTTAAAAATTTTACCTTTCTATTAACAATTTCTAGTTAAAGGAATTTCAGAAAAATGAAAGGAACAAAAGGTTTCCTCTTCCTATAATGGTGGTGATAGATACCATTAAGAATTGTCAGATCTCTTTTGCTAAAATGTTAAATAAAAACATCCACAAAACTCTGAGGCTTGAGAAAATGTACTATGTTGTACTTGGGTTTTCTTTTCCTTTTTATAAAATTGTTCTCATAAAAGTTGCCTTAATAATTGATACTTCCATGTCACTGAAGGAGCTCATGGAATTTCATCCCAAAATATGACTCATTGATATAAAGAGTATTTTGAATTAAAGGCCCTTAGAAGTCAACAGGCATTAGAAGGGGCTTTCCCTGTATCTACATAAAAACCAGACAGACCCATAAAGAACAATTGTCTTTTCTTCCCCTCCAGGTTATTTCAATATCTATTCCAGGAAAGATGATGAAGTTAGCAACCATGGCTGGCCCAACCCATTTTAATAATAATACCTGTCTCTAAGGTTAATTTAATTTCCAAAGAAAATCATTTACAAGTCAATGTGTTTTCCACATCCATTCATTCTCCCAAATATTTATTCACCATCCTTAGTAATGATTTACTGCCCCTCAACAGAATTACCTATACTCCTCATCTCCTCTTCATCTCTAAAATGAGGGTATATAAACTTCTGTGCCCAACTGGAATATTGGATAATCCCTCTGTGATTCTCCCCATGTTCACAGTAATAAATTCATGATCTCTCTTATTAAATCTGGCTCATTGTGAGTTGATCTTTCAGTGAACCTTGGGGGAGGGGAGGTAAAGGGAAATCCCCCCCACATTACCCACCTGGATTGGAAAAATTGCTCTATGTCTTTTGAAACGTAACTTTGTACCCCTAAAATGTGTTTTGCTATCTGGTTGCTTTAGTTCATAATTCACTGCCTTAGTTTCATTATTTACACATAAATTTGCATTTTTCTGGAAGTATAAATACTCCAAAGAATTTTTAGGGATGGAATTCTTTTCCTTTTCTCCCTTTATTATAAAGTTAATATTAATCTACCAGACCAATGTGTTTCTTATTTAAACAAAGGGTGTGGAAGTCTTTGTCCCTTTTATATCAACAAAAGTCATAATAAGTGACTACTGGGCCTCACAATCCCTTCTCCTTTCTCTCTTGGAAGAACATGAGTAACGGTGTGAACAAAGCTCCCACTGCCTTCCCCTAACTACCCCCCCCCATAATGTCTTCTTAAATATGTATACCTATGGGAAAAGCTACATCAATGGGAAAGAACTCAAACTCTGTAAAATAATTTAAAGAGGTTTATTCTGAGCTGAATATGTGCCACCATGGCCTGGAGAGCCAACCCTAAGAAGCCTTGAGCAAGTGGTCTTGCCATGGTTGGGTTACAGTTTGGTTTTATACATTTTGGGGAGACCAAATGACTACTAAATTGTTATCAGTGGTTATTTCTGAATAGAGGGATTTTCAATGAATTAAAAATGTTTTTATATTTTCCTTTATTGTTTATCTTTACAAATTCACCATTAGCACATTCCAATATAAAACATTAAGTAGTTTAGAAAAGAAAAAACATAATTCTCTTGACTGAATCTTCTAGTAATGATTCTCACCTTATGTAATTGGAATCTACTGAGCCTACATGACAGACCTCGATGAAAGAAAGACAAATTTAATGAGTTCTCAAAATACTATTAAAAATAAAAATTACAGAATAAAAAGAAAGACTTCCAAGGGACCATATAAGATTGGAATTGCAGGACGGAGAAACAATAGCACACCTAGCTCTAGAATTTCATAAAATTAGGATATAACACCTAAGGAAAATGCTGAAAATTATCAATGTTTTTTAAAAAATTGGTCTTCTACCTCTGAATGATTTTCAGAGCTAAATAATCTCAGCACTTGTCCTGGAGGCTGCATCAGAGGAACAAGCACAAGTAGGTTGAGTAGAAGGAAAGAGGAGTTTATTATTTTGCCAAAAAATGAGGAGGATGGAGACTCCTGTCTTAAAATGCCATTGTCCTAATCATAAGTAGAAATACAGAGCTTTAAAGGGAGGGTTTTCAGTTCTAGACCATTGTCATTCAACTATAGTTAATGATTCTGATCATCCTGTCCCACTTTGTCCCATCTCTACCAAAGACAATCCTGAAAACAGTCCCATGACCTCTGTAAAGGACCTCAAAGAGTTAAATTCAGCCTGCCCTTCAGCTAAAATACCTGTAGCAATGGACAATAATTCTTAATTAACCTTTGATTGTTTCAATCGTTTCAATCTGTGTAATGTATCGTGTAGTTAAAATTTTACCATGATTGCTGAATCTATAAGAATAAATAAATGAAATAAAAGACTGAAATAAAATAAAAGAAATGCTGAAATAAAAGAATGTATTTTGGTTTGGGCTATGGGCTAATGCTTTCTGCTTCTGTAAACCTGCTTGCTTAAAGATTGTTATCGAGGAGGGTCCCAGACCCTGCAGCCATGGAAAACATGATGTAATGCTGTTCCAACCCTTGTGACTAAAGTCACGTAGCTCCTAACTTGGGTCTGTTTAAAATCTCCCTGCTTTTTCAGCTTGGGATTGCTATCTGTTCCTCTTCTGTGCAGGGCAGGAGTAGTCGCTGGCCAGCTAATAAAGACTCACAATTTGGCTCAATTTGGTCTGAAGTGGTCATTTCTCACACTCTGCACCATAACATTTGGGGGCCCCAGCGAGATTATGCCCCAGTACAGGCACCTGGTGACCACCGGTGTCCAGCGACTGAGTGCAGGATCAAGTGTTTAGCCTATGGGAGAATGAGAGACATTCCTCAGCCCCAGGCAGTGGCCAGATCACGCACTGGCCACCACCACCTCAAAGGCAATCAACATTTTTCTGGACGAGTGTTCTGGTTCTGCTCACAGGTGTCTGGTCTGTCTGTTCTGTGGTGGGGCCTCTCTGTTTACCCTTGGGAGCCTGGATGCAGCTACAGTCCCAGGGTCTGGTTCCAAGGGGTGAGAAGTTACCTGGAGCCTTGGGTTTCTGGTTCAGAACTCTGATCTGAGGTTCGGTCAGTCCCTACCTGGCAGGGACACACCGGGTAGCCTGTTGTCTGGAACTTGGTCTCTCTCTGTTGGTTCTGTGTCACGTCTGAGTTTTATGTGTAGATTCTGAATTTGAATGGATTATAAGGAGGGTGGTAAGGAGTGGGCCAGGTGCCAGGTGCAGGATAATCCAGAACAGGAACTTGAATAGGGCCGGCCTTGTTGCCCCTATTGCCAAAGGACCAGTGGAAGGCTGAGTTGGAGAAGTTGGAGAAGTCCCACCAGTGGCACTGGTGGCCCTCCAAATAAGCCCTCGAGAGCCTAAGGTAACTCAGTAGAGGCCCTACTAAAAGCCCGTCTGAAAGATGGCTTTCCAACTCGCCTGTATCCCTGTACCAAGTGCTATTGCCAGGTCCCCCCAGGATTTGCTTCTTAAAGACAGCCTCCTTCAACCCTGCCATCCAGCTTCTGGACGATGCCGTCAGAGCCGCTGCATAACTGCCACGGGATACTGGAGTCCCTTATTAAGGACAGATCTCACCGATCATCTCTGGCCAGACCCTGATGAGGAACTGTACACAGATGGAAGCAGCTGCCTGTCTGAAGGAGTCAGGTATGCAGATGTGGCTGTAACTGGGTTATTTGGACACAAGCCTTGGGGCATGGGACTTCAGCCCAACAGGTGGAACTCACAGCCCTAACCCAAGCCCTGCAGTGGGGAAAAATAAGACTGTCAACAGCTACACGGAAAGTAGATATGCATTTGCAACAGCACACGTATATAGGGCGCTCTACCAAGAGCCGGGCTTTTTAACCTCAGGGGGCAAGGAGATAAAAAAAATCTGAGTACTAGCCTTACTAGAAACCATCTATTTACCAAAAAGGTGGCCATTATCCACTGCAAGGGACATTAAAGTGCTGACTCCCCGGAAGCAAGAGGCAATGCTGTTGCTGACGCAACAGCTAAGGAAGTCGCACAAAAACCAGCCTCTCCAGATCCTCCTTGTTCTGCCAGAACAGCTCCTGCTGAATTCTCCGAGCTACACTGAAAAAGAAGTTACAACAGGAAAAGCCCTAAAAACTAGAACTGATTTGGGAGGTTGGAAAATCCTCCCGGACAATAGGGTCTTAGTCCCTGAGCACCTGGGACAAGACCTAATCAGGCAAATACATCAAAGACCCGCCTTGGTAGCACCAAGTTGACTGAACTTTTCCAGAAGGACTATATTCCCCGGCTCCTCCAGATGGCCCAGCAGGTGACAACAAGATGTCTCACCTGTGCACAAGTTAACTCAGGTAAAGTGACTAATCCTTCCCCGGGATCAAGTTAAGGGGGCAAGCCCCGAGAGAGCAGTGGGAAGTGGGTTTTACAGAAGTCAAACCAGGTAAATACCATTACCTGCTTGTGTTCGTTGACCCTTTTTCTGGATGGGCAGAAGCTTTCCCTACGAATTCAGAGACAGCACAGAAAGTTTTGGAAAAGTTACTGACTGAAATTGTCCCCAGATTTGGCCTCCCGCTAACACTGGGGTCTGACAATGGCCTGGCGTTTATCGCTAAGACAACTCAATTGTTAGTTGAGAAATTGAAAGTTAAGTGGAAGCCACACTGTGCTTATAGACCCCAGAGTTAAGGGCAAGTAGAGAGAATGAATAGAATCATAAAGGAAACATTAAATAAACTAAAAAACTAGAGACTGGCGAAGACTGGGTGAGACGCACTCCTTATGTTAAAGGCCTAACCCCATATGAAATCATGTTGGGCTGACCGCCCCTGCTTATTCCCAAGCTGGGGTTGGACAAGATAGCAGAGTTAAATAACCATTCCCTTCTTAAGTCACTGCAGGCCTTTCAGTCTGGTGCCCAGCAGACCCGAGACCTTATAAAGGCTGCTCATCATGGACCAACTAATCTTCCCCCAGAAAAAGCATCCTTCCAGGTCTCCAGCCCGGGGACCTTATCTGCATAAAGAAACTGCAACCAGCTACCTCGGAAGGCAGGGGAATTGGACCCCTAGAAAGTTGCTGGAGAGAGTCACTGGATCCACCACTGGCAGATCAAGAAAGCACCCCGGGATCAACTTCCTGAGAAATGGATCACCCGGCTCACCAAGGACCCACTAAAGATAAGGCTTTCCGAATACTCCTGGGGGTTCTCCTAGTGGCTTGTTTGGACCTAGCTAGTAGCACCCCCCACCAGCCTATAAATTACACCTGGGTGCTTACTAGGACAATTGATGGGGCTTCTATAGCCCAAATCTCCACCCTATCCCAGCCCGTCTTCCATTTTGACCTCTGTCAACTGTTTGGGAGGAGGTGGAGAGGGGCTAACACAGGTGGACTGCTATGTGGAGTTCATCTGGGAGACTGCAGCTATGGATGTGGGACCCCAAGTCGAGAACACAGATTACAGGATTATCGATACTATGCCTGCCCAGCCACCAGGCCCCAGCACTGTCGGGCAGAAGGACATTATCATTGTGCCAAGTGGGGCTGTGAAACTATTGCATCCTGGGTAAATAAAGACCCCCATATCTCTTCCACTCCAGGTAAGCCTGGCTGCTCTGTCCTCGGGTCATGCAACCCTGTAACCATTAAAACTCACCAGAGGCACACTCAAACCTGGGCTTCAGGAAAAACCTGGGGTTTTAGGCTATATGCCACTCTGGGAGGATACTGTGACCCAGGAATTCAATGTACCATTCAGAGGTTTACCCCAGCCCGGCAATTAAACCCCAAAAGACCTAATCATGAGTTATACCTCGGACCTATGCTCACAACCCCATCAAAGCCCGCTGGCACATTAGTTACACCGTCTGCCTTGACCCTTCGGAGCCGTGATCTTGCACCTGTTCCCTGTAGACAGCCTCTGCTTAAGTTGTTAAGTTCTGTTTATAATTATATAAATCAGACCAGCCCCAATATAACCAAGGACTTTTGGCTCTGCCTAAATCCGGAACCCCCTTATGATGTAGGAATTGGGACCAACCTTTCTGTTGGCCTCAAAGAGACTGATATCAGAAATTCAACCTCTGAGAAAGCCCAGAGGCAATATTTATGCAAATGTTGCCAAAAGCCCAAATTAACCCTTGAAGATCTGCAAGAGCAGGGGACTTGCATTTGTTCCTTAGATTTTGTCTTAGCCCGATTTCCCTTTGGGGACTCCTGTAGCTCAGTCATAAAAGTAGATAATTCCACAGACCTTGAGCTTAGATCACTCCTTATTAACCCTGAAGGCACTTGGTTTGCCTGCACAACTGGCATTGCCCCGTGTGTGAGAACCTCTGTCATCTTACAAGAAAAAGATCTCTGCATTCTTGTTGTTCCCCAGGTATACTATTATTCTGGAGAAAGTGGAAGAGAGCATTTGCAAGTTTCAGCCCCCTTCCTTGTTAAAAGAGCTATACCTGCCTTAGTACCTCTACTCGTAGGGTTGGGAATCGCAGGATCAGCAGCCATAGGAACCTCTGAACTCATAACAAGTAATCAAAATTTAAAAATTCTAAGCCAACAAATTGATCTTGATCTCAGTGATTTAGAAAAATCTGTCAGTCGCTTAGAACACTCAGTAAATTCCCTTGCGGAAGTAGTTCTGCAGAACAATAGAGGCCTAGACCTCCTGTTCCTTAAACAAGGAGGCCTGTGTGTAGCTCTAGGTGAAGCATGCTCTTTCTACCCTAATCATTCAGGAGTAATCAAGAACAGCCTCTCCCAGATATGTAACAGGTTGAGAGAAAGAGAAGAAAGCCAAAAAGCAAACAGTAATTGGTATAAAAATCCCTGTTTTTGGTCTCCTTGGCTGACTACCCTTTTGTCGGCCGTGGTGGGGCCCTTAGTTCTACTCCTGCTAGGTCATTAATTGGCCCATGTATACTAAATTGCCTTCTGTCCTATGTAAAGCAACGCATCCAAAGCATAAAACTGACAGTTCTCAGCACTCACTATCATCACATCTGTGATGTGGAATCAAGGATTTGATTCCCACTAAAAACCAGTGGGGAATGTAAAGGACCTCAAAAGTTAAATTCAGCCTGCCCTTCAGCTAAAATACCTGTAGCAATGGACAATAATTCTTAATTAACCTTTGATTGTTTCAATCATTTCAATCTGTGTAATGTATTATGTAGTTAAAAATTTACCATGATTGCTGAATCTGTAAAAGAATGTATCTTGGTTTGGGCTATGGGCTAATGCTTTCTGCTTCTGTAAACCTGCCTGCTTAAAGATTGTTATGGGGGGGGGGTCCCAGACCCTACAGCCGTGGAAAACATGATGTAATGCTGTTGCAACCCTTGTGACTAAAGTCACGTAGCCCCTAACTTGGGCCGGTATAAAATCTCCCTGCTTTTTTGGCTTGGGATTGCTCTTTGTACCTCTTCTGTGTAGGGCAGTAGTTGTCACTAGCCAGCTAATAAAGACTCACAATTAGGCTCAATTTGGTCTGAAGTGGTCATTTCTCGCACACTAAATCATAACAACCTCCACCTGCCAGGACTGGGCATCCACCTGGCAGTTCCCCTGAGCCATCTCCCGTAGCACAAAGAACAAAGGACATTCCCCTGCTCCTCCCACCTGACCACGGTTTGAGGCAGGGGAGCAGGTTTTAGTTCTCAAAGAGAGTGGGTAAGGTTTTAAAGAGACAGAAAACATTTTTGCCTTTTTTTCAAGCCATTCCCTCTGTTACATTTCTGGTTCAGTAATTTATTCCCTTTAGTTTGCTATTCAGTTATCTTTCATGTTAAATTTATTACTTGAATATTTTAATAATATTTCTATTGGCTTCTTTTTATAACATTTGCTTGCCCCTGTTTCAGGATTTCCTGTTCCTGTTTCGTGACAATATTTTCTCTTTTGTTGCCTCTTTTATTCTTTTATTTTTAAATTCTTTTAGATGTTCTATTATTTCTATTTCTTAAGCTATAAATTATTCTGATATTTGAGTTTGTTGCATGTCTTTTAAGATGGTTGGTTTTCTTGAATCTTTGATAATAATCCTGTAAAGTTTGAGAATCCTGTAAAGTTCTCAGCTGTGAGTCCCCCCTGGAGAGTGATGATTCAGTAGTGCTAACCCGGCCCTTACGAGGTGTGGCTCTGGCCTGCAGCTTGCTTTGCCAGCGTAGTTCTGGCCCCAGTATTGTTGAACAGCTTTGGTTTTCAGCCTCAAATGAGTGCTACTGGGGCCCTGATCCTGAATTGTTGTTGTTGTTGTTGTTCATAGTCTGAGAATAGAAAACACAACACTCAATGTGCTTTAATCCTGTTCTTTCCCTCAACAACAACCATCATCGTTAACACAGAAGACTTATGTAACCAAGTGCATGGGGGCTCTTCCCCATACACCAAGTAAGCAATCAGTTCTGCTATGGACACCAGCTGGGTGTCCTCCAATTCAGTTCTGACACTAGCAGCCCCGTGCTTCAGACACCAGTCTGGATCCCTGGAACTTCCGACTGACTGGTTTCAAGTTGGGGTTCCTATGATCCCCTTTTTCGGTTCAATTAACTTGCTAGAGCACCCACAGAACTCAGGATAACAACTTACTTGTGTTTACCAGATGATTATAAGGCATATGACAAGGGTGCAGATAAAGAGATGCATATGGTAAGGACAAGGGGAGGAGTGCAACGCCTCCATGCCCCCTCCCGGGCACTCCAGCCTCCAGGAAGCTCCAGGAGTTCATCTGTCCAGGAGATCCCTGTCCCTCCTCCTTTCCTGCAGACTTCATTGGATAAGCATGATTAAAACACAGACAGCTGTGTCAAATGTGATTGGACAAGAAGGGTATGATCTAACACTGATAGACTGAGTGAAGAAACCCAGCAAGGACTGTCTGTGGAGACTCTTCCTGGCCTCTCTGTGCAGCATTCTGTCCTGCAGGGTAGGGGCAGGATCCTCTCTGGAATGAGGGTCTTAGGATCCACAATCAGAAAGGCAGGAAAATATCAGAGTCCTGCCTTGGGCTGGTGAAAGGAGGGCAGGAAAAAGCCAGAGAGAGATTCTGTTCTCTGAGGCCTGATCCTGAAGCCTAAAGTGCCCCAACATTATAACAAAGGACTAACAGGGACTATGGGAGTTATGAGTTAGAAACCGTGGACAAAAACATATATAAAATAAAATCACAATAGAGAATTATTTTTTCATGTTTTCAATTGTAGTTATATATTTATTACAGTTTTCCTATAATTTCTCTGTGTTTAGAGAAAGAGATCAAAGTTTCAGAATGCATAAAACTTACTATTCTAGACTCAGAAGCCCCAGTTTTGTTTTTTACCTTGTAACCTCATAAGGTTTTGATACTTTTACTTTTCTAACACCCAGTGGTAAATTCTTTGGAATTAAAAGGAGGTAGTGGGTATGACTCACATGAACATAAATACCTGGGAAATGTGTGCCTTTTTCAGATTCTCTCCCCAAAGAGAATAAAGCCAAAGTGAGAAAAAGTGAAAAGTGAGAGTTGGGAATAAAAGTAGATAGCAGGTTGATTCTACAGGTCCTTCAAATAATTAAAACAGGTGTATAGCAAGCAATGCCAGGATCAAGAAGTAGACACAAGATATCAATTATCAGGAGGCCAGCTTGGGTCCCCAAGAAAGATTATAGAAAACATAACAACTGTGTTTGGTCACAGAGCTTTGAGATAATGCAATGTGTGCCTTAGAGAGATAAGAGGAAACTGGCCTGCATTTCAATTCAACATTCAATATTTGATAAGATATCTCACTTTCCATCTTATTATCACTTATCACTGAGGACTTTTTGTGTCCTTCATGTCACTTATGATTAAGAAAGTTTTCATTTCTGACTGCTATCTGGTTTTGTTCCTTACTGGATTTTCCTCAAATAATTAAGTTCTTTAGTGATTTGCTACTGTTGACCCAGTAAGTGTCATTAACAGGATCATATTTTTTACCCTTCCTTAAGCAGATACAATCTAGTTTCCACTGAGAAACTCTACTGACAGTGTTTTGATTGGGTGATAGGAAGAGAGAAAGAAAATTGAGAGCATAGAAAGTCTAATCCTGAAGCTCTCTTGCTTTATAGCTCTGTGTTCCTTAGGACAAAGCCTAACTTAAACATTTACCTTCCCTCTTCCTTGTCTTGTCATCTTCTGTAGGCACATATTGGGAAAGGAAAAGCTTTATCTAATAGTTCCTCTCAATTGTCACGGTGGAAGTTGTTCCCTCAGGACTGTGTGTCCTTCCTGCTGCTGCTGAGCTGTTAGGGCCCTCTGACCATTTCAACACCTGGAACTCCTGGGCACAGAGCCCGGAGAGACTGTTTCTCTTTCAACATGGGTTATCTGTGGAGCAGACAACGTGGGTGAGATGGCACCATTAGAGCTCAAAGGATGTCACAGTCTGATAAACAAACTCACAGACACTCTTAATCAATACTGAGCTTGCATAGCTTCAGGCCAACGTTGGTGCAGGATAGGAAGCACAGCTGGGCAGCGTGTGCGCTCCTGGTGAGAATTTGTACAATGGCCCAGGCACAGCCCCCAGCCCCCACTGTGAAAGAGGAGAGAGAAGGTGTGAGGATTCCTTGGCAAAAGGAAGCTGGCATCCCTTGTTAATCACGCGGATCCTTCATGGGCGTGTGGCCCGCTCTGTCTTGCTGCAGCTGAATCGCATTAACTCCATCATATGATAAAGAATCTCAACAACTAGCAGCTTCAATTGCTCTGAGAATCCTCAGAACGTTGAACAGAACACGGCAACCTTACAAGCGTGCCTCGTTCATGATGGGCTCAGTGGGTTCTTCATGCAACCAGTGTGATCTGTCTGGACATCTCGGGGTCTGGAGGGGAGTTTGACAGGACAGCTACTATGGCCCCTCCTCTTAGGGAAACAGGCCACACTTCCCCTTCCTGTTTCGTTTCCTTTATTCTTTACAATATCACTCACGGCTTGTGAAGATATACCAGATGTTTCATTGGATGGGGTAAAGAGAATTATAACATATAAAATATACACTTCAATATTAGTTTCTTTTTATAGTACAAGAGAAATTCACCTAAGAAGTTAAACCCATTGCAGAGGAGTCTCCACCTATCGGATGTCTGTAGTCCTTAATCCTGAGTCATTCCCTTCATCCCCACATCTTTCTGAAAATCCTTCTTCTAACTCTGTCCTATAACTAGGAATGAAATTTCTTGAAAGCCTAACCCCTTCCCATTGTTATGAGTCTTATCCCAACGTTCATCACCCCGCCGCCAGCAGTACTCACTGACATCTACTAGTTTGTTTCAAATGTTCCTCTTTGCTTACTTTAGTGTCTATAAGCTACCTGTTTAACCACACAAATCTCCTGTGGGAAAACATTCATTTTCAGAATCAGCACAGTCTATGTGGATGAGGAGAACCATGTCCAAACTATGATAATTTGCAAGATTGCCTCCCTCACAGTGGAATCAGTATTTTGCATTACTAAGCAGAGCACTATCAATTTCTTTTCTACATTTTCCCTTTCAATTCCTCCTTTTTATTGTACATAAAAATAAGCAACAGGCTTAACAGCAAGTCATGCACTTTTTAATTGCCTCCTACTAGCTGTTTTGTATGCATATAACTAAATCATCAGACACCAGTGGTGAACATTTCAGTAGCAGAAGTCAACATGCATTAAGAAAACCAAAAAACCACATTTTCTTTAAACAATATTTCTTAAATTTTTCTCTTATTAATAGAAAAGAACTGGATAGGAGATAATCTAAGATAATTCTCACTGTATGAACATGAAGAGATGCTATCCTATTATGCCAATCAAGGTGAATTTTTTTTCTATATAGTTTAGCTTTATTCCAAAAACTGAACCCTGCCTTACTCAGTAATTCTCCTTAGCTTTTGCTTTATGTACAGGAATGAGAATTCTGGTTTAATTTTTAGTAAAGTCTCTTCTAAAAAATGTTTGAAATTTAGTATTCTAACATAAGGGAGATAATAATTTTTATTGAATGTTTTGCAGTGATATAGGCTCTCTTCCCATGCTTTCTTCATAGAAATCAGAAAAGAACCAAAAGTTGTTTCATTTGGAGGTAGATCAAATAAGATAATAGAGATTAAATATCTGCTATGCACATAATAAGCTATCTATTCTTTTAAAGCATGGGCACTAGCATATTTTCACAGTAGGACATGAAATTAAACAAAGTGCTATTTAAAGCATAGGTTTTTGAAAGCTGCTAATGAAAGATATTCAAGATTCCTCTAGAAGTTCTAAAGCTTCTCACTTATTTTTATGAATAATGTTTGTCCTTTAAATATTTTGTTTGGAGCTTGTTTCACACCTATGTGTTTCAGGCTAGAGATCGGGGAGGTCAACAAAAGGGTCACACAAATTCAGCAGCTGAATCACAGAATCACAGAAGTCTCTGGGGCTAAGCTTCTATTCATGGCCACAAAGAATTGCAGTCTGGTGGGAAAGCGTCATGCATGTCTCTGCTGAAACAATTTTTGGTATGGCAATTTTATTGCGAATATAAGATATGGAAATAAAGGAAAAAGAAGAGGGTGAAAAAAAATACCAGCATTGGGAAAAACCTATCCTCTGGGTTTATGATGTGTTTGGATAGGTCACAAGTTAACTTCAGGAATTTTATGGTAATGATGGTCAGAACTCTTTGGCACTGGATTAGGGGAACTATAAAATGAGGGTCAGGATCTTGACACATAGTCAGCAGCCTCTCCAGCATGCTTTGGTGAGCAGTATATGCAGCTGATGCATCGTGGTGATCAGATAGCCCAGTGGCTGACCAGTGGCAGCAAGCTGGTGACACTGTGTCATTGTGTACAAGAGGATCTTGGGGCAGCATAGGCAAGGAGAGAAGAAAACATGAATAGCAGAATGCGGAAAATGGACAGCCTGTCTCTACCCCAAGGATAAAGCAATCAATCGTTGAAGACAAACTCATGTCAAACAGAGAGAGATTTTTCAAGAAAAAAAAATACATGTGTGTGAAGTCCAAAGGAACGAACAATAGTCCCAAATATAATGTTTACATATTTTAATGATTACAAAGATAAGATCAGGATAATAAAATATAGTTAGCAGCTCTTAGCCACTCGCAGTAGAACAAACTGGATATTACCATGTGATTTCCTGTTTTAAAGAATAGTCAATACAGGATATTGATGAAAGGAAATTTTTGATTAATATAAAGATCTTTCTAAATAAACAGCCTGTGGAGATGCACCGTGGAGAGCCATGGTTGAGCAATGTACTCAGATGGTATTATGAAAAGGTGGTACCAATCAGCGTGGACAGGTGGCTGGACACAGGCCAGAGTAGAATTCCTTTTAAGGAATTCTAGAATTCAGACTGGAATTCCTTTTAAGAGGCTATCAGTGTGTGATCAGGCTATGGTATGGGGTGGTGGCAAAGGAGGAAGAGTAGATGCTAATGGGAAAAATAAAACATTTAAGAAATAGAGTAGTGGAACCTAATGGATGATCTGCAGAGTGGGAGTATGAAAAGGTGAAGGTGCGCTCTTAGGTTCTGACTTTGGCATGTGAGCATGTGGTAAGGTCATTACTGTAAATATGGAAGAGAAGAGGAGAGATGCTAATTTCTCCTGGGTAGTATCTTATCTTGGGTCTCATCAAAAGGCTGTGATGATCAATAGAGTATTACTCTCTTTGTAGTGTGTTCAGCACAGAACTTAGCTTGGCAGGCACTTGGAGAAGATTTTGATAGTTCTTTGTATATGTTAGGCTCAGGCTAGGAAGAAATTTAAATAAAGTTATCAACTCCGATTTCATCAATCCATCCATTCACTTGTAAGCAACTCGGGCTTTGTGAAGTATCCTAGCAACCTGACAATAGAATAATGTAACAATGTATACTGAGGGAGCCTAATCAATCACCTTTCTGCCCACTATCTCATCTCTGAGAACTAAAAATTGATGAATAAACATAAGAATACAGCTGAGGATCAAAATAAAATGTTAGTTTTATTGATGATAAAGCTGGATTAAGAATGCAAGAGAATATCATCTTTCTCTCTCTTCCCCTAAAACCTTGGAACCAGCAGCATCTTCACTGGCCCTCCCCCTCTGCAGGGGAGAAAGCAGGACGCTGACTGAATTCAGCCAGCTTGTTGCCAGGCAACTACAGAGAACTGCCTGAATCATCCAGCAGTCTATCCTAATGGGCTCTCTCTAGAACACAGCATAAATTAATTTAATATCAAGGGTACACTTCACTCTCAGCCAAAATGCATTCTCTAATCAATTTCTCACTCCAAATTATGTCTAGTCATGATATTCAATGCAGCTCAACAGAAGAAGCTGTCAAATGAACACTCACGACAGTGTTAAAATATGCAAAATAATATAATGCCAACAAAATAAAACTGCATATGAATATCAACTCTGAATATAAATTTTTCTTATTATTAAATTTTCAGAAAGACATTAAAGTACGAATATAAAATATGACTTTTTGTATATGAAAGTCCAAAGAATTAAAAGTCCAAAATTTCTCCTCCACAATTTCATTGTCTTATTGTAAGGACAAGTACCTTATTTGTTGGTCATAGTTCCTTCTTGTATGGCTAATGTCTAAATTCTCTCCTGATGAAATAGGCTCATGTAGTACTTTCAAATTTGAATTGCTCCAACATGAAATCTCTTAATTTCCACCTTCTCAAGTGAAAATGTACAACTTTCCCAATACCAGCCCAGTACCTAAAAAATTAAGAATAAAAGAAAATTCCTAGTCATACAGTAACATTCCAAACAAAACAATAATTTTAGGATCCAGTACATGATATAATATCAACCCAATTACTGTTGCAAAAATCATGTGAGAGAACTAGTGGTTCTGGGAGGTAGGAATGTACATAGAGACAACGTGAGAGAAAGGAGAAAATCTTGATATCAGCTCTGTCAGGGTGCTCATCAGTCTGTGTAGGTTGCCTAGAGCCTGTAAACTGAGTCTGGATTTAGAATTCCATTGTAATCTCTTATGGAGAAGGTCATGTGGCATTAGGCTGCCAAATCCAGGAAAAGAATTCATCTGTAGATACATCTTTCTATCTTTTGTAGACAAATTTCAGAAATTCTTGTTGTTTGAAATATTCAGAAATTTATAGTGGTGAGATCACAGTCTCCAGGTTTTACTCAAGGCTCCCTTCTTCCTTTAATGTAAGTTTCATAAAGGTAGGGCCCTTTCATTTTATTTACTTCTGTACCCCCAGATCCTAGGTATAGGTCAATATATATGTGCTGAATAATAACACACAACCGAGTATATGCTTAACCTATTAATTTTCATTCTTTTTGAGGCTTATGTAACAGCAATTATATATGAAGTACAGTCATTCTAACTCACCTTATAAACAGGATAGTCCACATTTATAACTCTGAAAGCAATGTTTATGGCTTCGTACTCTCTCCAATTAAAATCTCCTTCATTCTACTGAGATGACTTGCTCTATATTTGATTTTATCACATATTACTCAGTATCCATACTCTATAAATATTCCAAAACCATTTAGAGGCTTACCATGTAACTGTTTCTTGGATGTTTAAGTGAGTTTTAGACAAAGTTATTTCATATCATGTGCTTACAGGTGATAGTTTAGGGAAAAACCATGAAGATTTAATATTAAGATTTTAATGGCAAGAGCTACAATGTTATAGGAGTGTTCTGGTAGCAGGCCATTTGACTTCAAAGATTTATAGCTAGTACAGAGTACAGGACAATTATGTTTTGTAGAAAATATAAAATTCCACACCAACATTTGTTGTTTTGGAACTTTTTGATAATAGCCATTCTCACTGGAGTTAAATGGTATCTCATTGTAGTTTTGATTTGCATTTCCATGATGATTAGGGATGTTGAGCATTTTTCATACATTTCTTGGCTACTAATCTATCTTCTTTTGAAAACTTTCTGTTCATTTCCTTTGCCCACTGTTTAATGGGGTTGTTTGATTTTTTTTCTTGCTGATTTTCTTTTTCTTGCTGATTTTCCTGAATTCTATATGCATTCTAGTTAACACCTCTTTAACAGATATATAGCATGCAAATATTTTATCCCATTCTGTAAGTTGTCTATTTGTTCTAGTGGTAGTTTCTTTGGCTATGCAGAAGCTTTTTAATTTGATTAGGTCCCATGTATTTATTTTTGTTGTTGTGATTGCTTTTGAGCTCTTCCTCATAAATTATTTGCCTAGGCTAATATCTGTAAGAGTTTTTCCAATATTTTCTTTTAGAATTCTTATCTATCATCAGTTATTTTTGTAAGAGGAGAGAGGTGAAAGATGCACATCCTGTTTCACTCTTCTACATGTGCCTATCCAGTTTTCCCAGCACCATTTATTATATAGGGATTCTTTTCCCCAGTGTATGTATTTCTCTGCTTTGTCAAAGATCAGATGACAATATGAGGATGACTTTATGTCAGGATTTTCAGTCCTTTTCCATTGGTCTATGTCTCTGTTCTTGTGTTTATACCATGCTGTTTGGATTACTATAGCCTTTGTAGTATAGCTTGAAGTCTGGTAAATTGATTCCTCCCAAATTTGTTCTTTTTGCTTAAGGTTGCTTTAGCTGTACAGGATCTTCTCTGGTTCCATGCAAAATGTAGAATTATTTTTTCTAGATGTGTGAAAAATGATGTTGGTATTTTAATAGAGATTGCATTGAATCTGTAGATAACTTTGGGAAGTCTAGACATTTTAAGAATGTTGATTCTGCCAATCCATGAGCATGATATGATTTTCCATCTGATTTGCCATCCTCTGTTGTTTCCTTCCCCAGTGTTGTGTAGTTCTCTCTGTAGAGTTCTATCATCTAAAAGTTCTAACACAACAAATATTGACATGGAGGTGGAGAGATAGGAATACTCATATATTGCTTGTGGGACTGCAAACTAGTACAACTTCTATGTAAAGTAGTATGAAGATACCTCAAAGAACTAAAAATAGAACTGCTGTTTGATCCAGCAATCCCATTACTGGGCATCTATTCAAAGGAAAAAAAGACATTCTATAAAAAAGACATCTACTCTCAAACATTTATAGCAGCACAATTCACAACTGCAAAGATGTGGAAACAACCCAAGTGCCCATCAATACACAAATGAATTAATAAAATGTGGTATATGTATTCCATAGAGTACTATTTGGACAAAAAAAAATAATGAACTACCTATTGTATTATCCTGGATGGGGCTGGAGCCCATTATTCTAAGTGAAGTAACGCAAGAATGGAAAAACAAATAACACATGTACTCACCATTAAATTGGTACTAATTGATCAACACTAATGTGTACATATGGGAAGTCATATTCATAGGGTGTCAGATAAGTGGGAGAGAGAGGAGGGGATGGATAAATCCATACCTAACAGAGGCAGTGCATGCTGTCTGGGGATGGGCATGCTTGTCAGGCAGTGCAAAGGCAATTCATGTAACCAAAACGTTTGTGCCCCCATAATGCTCTGAAATTAAAAAGAAAGAAAGAAAGAAAATATGAAATTCCAATACAGCATTGGTTGTTGTATAGATTGTGTTCTATCCTATAATATTGTGCTGAGATTGATGAGGTATATCACCCCTGGGGTGAAATAGTTGGTAGCACATATCACTGAGCTAAATAAATGACTGAGACAAAAATCTCAATCAATGAAGGTTTATTAAGCCAAGATTTTGTGGATGCTCCTGGGAAAAACACTAACTGCAGGCAAGCTGTGGCTGTTTTTCTGAAGGAGAGGTTGGAAACTTTAGCACTTTAACGGTGTAAGGAAAGAAGAAAAAGTGGGGTGGAGGGTAGGGTGGGGTGGGGATTGAAGTGGTGCAGTTGATGAGGAAGTGGTTACATTCCTGTGAGGTCTAAGAAATCCACATTTGACATAAAATAAGGGAGTGAAGGAAGCATCAATTACATAGATGTCCATGGGCAGGCGAAAGAATGTCTGATTCTGTCTTACCTCCTGTTCTGTTACCTGTAAGATAAACTTGTGATTCATTATTAATATAGAATTGAACAAGCTTTAGTTTTAGGTGCTAGGCATAGGTATAATTTGCATGTCCCTACTTATGGAAGGTTAGCAAGAAATTCCCTTAATGAATGATCTGTGGGACCTGTTCTTCACAGGTGCCCGAGGCTTTTACCTTCTCTTTTGCGTAAGGAGATGAGGTGGTGGACCTGAGACTTTGATTTTCTTTTTATAATATGTATAGGAATTGTTGAGTTTTATATTCTAATGCACAGTCTGAGAGGAGTTTACAATGTTTCCAGAGGCTCTGATGTAAATTTATTCATTTCTATATTATCATGAACAGCCTTGTGTTCAACTGTGAGATTTAAGTCCAGGGAACTTGCATCTTTAGTCTTGAAAAATGTTTCCAATCTCTCTATAACATATTCTGACTGTGCCACTTCTCTCCTATATTCTTAAAACAAATAAATCTTGTTACTTGTTTGACTGATGTACTTGCCTAGTATTTCATATCTAATATTTGCAACAGTTACTAAAAATTTGGTATTTGTCCCCGCTGCAAAATGAATGAAGGAAGACAAGTGGTTTGAGGAGAAGAAAAGAGAAGTTTATTAATTTGCCAGCAACTGAGGAGGATGGTAGACTCTTGTCTTAAAGTACCAACATCCTCCTTATAAGCAGTAATACAGAGCTTTTAAAGGGAGTTTTCAGCTTTGGGCTATGGTGAAAAGAACCTTATGACCTCTGCCTAGACAATTTCTTTGAGCCATCTCCTGTGGTGCAAAGAACAAAGGACACTCCTCTGCCCCTCCAATTACTGGCCTTGGACAGGGACGCAGGTTTTAATTTCTCTAAAGAACGAATGTTGGGGGGGTGTTTAAAGTGACAACTCAGAAAACATTCTACCTTTTCCAGGCCACTCCCTCTGTTATACAACTAGCTGACAAGTGAGTGAAAGAGGATTTTTTTTTTTTGTTAGCTAACTGAGCAAAGATTTCATGCTAAGAAACAAATATTTCTTTTTGTTCCATTATAATCTCCCATTTCCCTTTCCTTCCTCTATCCAAACTCTGATTTCTCCAACCATATAAGTGGGTCTACAGTTATGAGACAGCCATATGAAATCACAGAATTAGTATTTCAGAGTCGGGTGGGAACTTAAAAGTCATTTAGTCCCATGGAAGCATCTTCCTTTGATATATTTTATATCTCCTCTCCTATAAAGGGACATTCCTCCCTTAATGAGAGATAATGTCCTAATGTGATCATTTTAGCCCATGATTTCAGCTGACAAAGCAATGAGATAGGTATCATATGCTTTATTCAGTTTTTTATAGAGTGTCATTTTGTTATAAATATATAGGGGGAAAGGGAAAGACCGTCCATATGGTAGAAAACCAATTAGTGTAGTGAGAATGGTTCAATTGGAAAATCATTATTTGGCAATTATCATAATAATAGATTCAGACAAGAATCACTCATGGATGCTAAAACTAGCAGGTAAAAATTTTATGAGAAATAGGATATTTACAGAATTGCAAAGTGCTCCTCTTTCCCCCCAAATCATTATTAATTAGGAATACTCTTAGCCTGTAAACAGGACCTTTGGGTGAAAAGTGAAGCAATTGGGAGAGAGGAGAAAGAAAGGACTAGATGGAATTACATTTTAATACACATTAGAGGAAAATTGCTGTGAAAAATTCAAAGAGATTTTCTAAACCATTGTAACTTTACAAGTGTTATTATTTTGTAGTATTGCCATCTGTTTCTGACAAGTGGTAAAATAATTAAAACAACAGTGTGTACACGTGCACATGCGTACATGTGCATATTTGCATGTTCAAAGAATGGAAGAATGGAGATTATGAAATACAGTTTCAGCATTTGCCTGCCAAAAAGGGAAGAGCGGGAAAGGAAACATGGGCGTTCAAGGGTGGAGTGATTGTTGTGTTTCCCAGTTAACAGAACATATAAAATTATAACAACCTTTCTATAGTTATGGATAGTTATGACATTTTTTGATGTTTATGTTAAAGAGCTAAGTGAAAATTAAGCTATTATTAATATTACATTTTATCCTTTAAGATTGACATGTTTAATATTCCAATCCAATTGTTACTTATCTGAAAGGAACTTCAGTGTCACTAAGTTTTTTAGAAATTGGATTAGTGTCTATTTTATTTCTAGTAGAGTGACTAGCTGGTTGCTTCTGAAGTACATTTACAGCATCTCACAGTAGAGATTCTTATATAACAAAGTGCTGGTCACTGGAATGTACTGTCACTGGAGCCCAGTTAATATGTTCTAATAGTTCACTGCATGCTCAGGATGATGGCTTATAGTTTCCACCTGGAGAACTGATGTTCAATCACTCGTGTTGATAGACAAGAATTGAAGGTAAGAGAAGGGAAGTAATAATAATTATTCCATTATAGAGTGCTGTTTTACTTCTAAAATATAGCTAACATTTTTCTTTTCCTTCCTTCCTTCCTTCCTTCCTTCCTTCCTTCCTTCCTTCCTTCCTTCCTTCCTTCCTTCCTTCCTTCCTTCCTTCCTTCCTTCCTTCCTTCGTCCCTCCCTTCCTTCATCCCTCCCTCCCTTCCTTCCTCCTTCCCTCTCTCCCTCCCTCTCTTTCAGTCTTTCCCTGCCTTCACCCTTTCCTCCCTCTCTTTTGTTCTTTCTTTCTTTCTATGTATTATTTATCCTGTATTTCTTTCCCAAAAGGACTTAATGTAGCTTACAAAAAAAGTCATACATAACTGGCAGGTAAAATATAAAAATAAAGAAAAATAAAATCAGAAAAAAGCAATGAGAATATGTTCATTATAAAATTTAACATCATTTCTATAAATAAAATTTACCTATTTATTTCCCTCAGCATTATGAAATGCAGAGATTAGAGGAAGCAAAATAAGATGCATAGATGTTATATAGATCTTATTATGAGAAAGGAGGAAACATATATTTGTCCATAAGGAAGCAAATTTATTATTGTTACCTGAATTTAAATGAAAATTTTAACATGGGCTTTCTATGATAGAGACAGACATAAATCAACATTCCTTTTTTTCCCTAATCTTTTTTGTTATAGTCTTTCAGGGGTCTAATAATGCAGGGGAATATCTAGACACCAAAGGAATCTGTATACCAGCAAACTCTTAAAATCACACAAGACTACATGCTATAAATATCTTACCTTGAACATTACTTAAATCACTTTGAGCTTTGTTATTGATTAGAAGAAAATTGGAGATTATGTTCTGTAGTAAAAGGTAGGGTTTCTTGATTGTTTTTCTTTCATTCTCATTTCCTTCTAAATATAGATGAATGCACTTTTCATTCAGATATGAGAAAGAAACTGTATTCTCCTAACTCTTTCAAACTTTAAAGAGCTAAGAAAAATTTTGGGGGGGGGTGTGGTAGAGGGGCTAGAGATGTTGGAAGAGAATCCACACAGCGTAAGAGTCAGTGCATTGTCTGCCAAGTGACCATAAGAATGATTTTCATTCTAAAGCCTTGGGGACATATGAAAACAGACATATTTTAAAACAGCAATGTTAAGTGGTAGATTGGTTTGAGGTACATTCCATTTCAATATGTCTTGGAAGCTGCAGATAATAATTTTTCTTAGGAAATGGAGAATCAAACTTTTTCCAGCAAAGATTTAAATTTTCTCATTTATTTTGCAGTGAGAAGTTTCTCCTGGGAAACACATTCCTCAGGGCTGATTTTACATCCTTATTCCTCAGGTTGTAGATCAGTGGGTTCAACGTTGGGGTTACAAGATTATTCAATGTCTGAACTATAGCACCAAGCAAGGGACTGGGATTGGGTTGTAGGTAGATGATGATCACTGGCCCATAAGCACAAAGAACTGCAGTGATGTGAGCACTGCAGGTGGAGAAGGCTCATTGCCTGCCCTCTGCTGAGTGAATTTTTGATATGGAGATCCCAATGCAAGTGTAGGAAACAAGGACGAGAAACAAGCAAACGAGGGACGAAAGACCAACATTTGTTAAACTTACCCTCTGCACTAAAGACGTGTCCTCACAGGCCAGAGGTAACACTGCAGGGATATCACAGAAGTAATAGCCCACCTTATTCGAGCCACAGTAGGGTAACTGGAAGGTGAGGGAGGTTAGGACAATGGCGTGGACACAGCCACCCATCCAGGTCCCTGTGGCCAAGATGGAGCACACCCTGTGGTTCATGATGACCGTGTATCTCAAAGGAAAACATATGGCAACAAAGCGGTCGCAGGCCATCACCGTATAGAGGAAACACTCAGTACAGCCCAGGAAATGGTAGAAGAAGAGCTGGGACACGCAGCCTGCGTACGAGATGGTGTGGCTGTTCCCCGAAAGGTAGAAGAGCATCTTAGGAGCAGTTGTCGAAGAGAAACCCAGATCAAAGATGGAGAGGTTTCCTAAGAAAAAATACATGGGCACGTGAAGCCGAGAGGAGGAGATGATAGTTGTGAGGATGAGCACATTTCCCAAGAGTGTGCATAAATACAACGAGGAGAACAGGAACGAAAGGGCCGTCTCTAGGCCCTCTGTCTCAGGGATTCCCAGCAGGAACTCAGTCACCACTGTGAGATTTCTCATTTTTATGGAAGAATCAATTCTTGGGTGTCTGTGAAAAGAAATGTGTGGTTAAATTATTATGCATGTAAATTAGCCGTATTTAGATCAGTGAAATGAGAAAACAGCAAAAGATCTGAATATTTACAGAGTGGTGCTTCCTGGGAGAATTGTCTTGATCTGCCTGCTTCATCCTGCACTGGATCTTTCTGCAGTGCAGGTTCTAATTGCAAACACCTCTCATTAATAATCTCACCAAGAAGCCTCTCACAACTAGTTTACTATCTTCCATTCTTTGAATACACTGTTAAATTGCATTGATTCCAAATGCTACTTTGTGATTCTAAAGGGACGGACCTAAATACTTAATGTCTGTATAACAAACCAGGTCTCTTCCAAATTTCTCATATTCATCTAAGACAAGTTGGTGACATCAACTCTGAAGAATTCATTTATGATTATGTGAAACACACATATGAAATATAAAGCATCCCCCATTGTCTCCTTGGATTTGAGGATCAACAGTGAGAAACTAGCCAATAGAATGGTCTTGGGTAACTCTTAATGAACAAAAATTACCAGGCCTTTATTCTTTGGAGTCACCATATCTTACTATACACGAATAGCTAGTAGCCTCAGTGCAGTCTCTAAAGTCTGTAATTGTCTAACCAGACCCAAGTTAAGCAACTCCCCAATTTTGTGGCAGTGGAAGGTACAGAGGTAGGAGTAGTAAAATCTCCATTCCAAGTTTCATATTTTTAAAAAATCTGGTACATTTTTCTACTTCTTTTAACTTTTCCAATACAGTGAGATCTCTATAGTGAGATCAACATATGTATTCTAGTACCTAAGACCCTATCTCTGTCTCTATTTAGTTACATCTATTGATTTCTCTCTAAACTATCTATTTTTTTCCTGGTGATTGTGAGGGGAGGGAGGGAGTGGGAGCCCAGATAAAAGTGAAGGGCAACATTTGAGCACTTACCTGGCAAGCAAGGAACATAACTGGCTGGTGCTAGTGTCGTGTTCCCTTCCTTCCCCAGCAGCAGGAAGGAGCTTCCCGTGCCTCAGTTCCCATCAGCCTGCAGTCTGCATGTAGGTATCCTGAATTCTTTGTTTTCTCAGTTACTTTAAAATAGAATGTCACAAATTTAAATGTGCTTTAGCTTCCTTATGGTAATTTCCTGTCTCACTCCAGGAACTGCAATAATTCCCAAACACAGGAGATTTTAAAAAGTTTTGGTCTTCCTTTGGTCTTCCTTACCCCAAGTTAAGAACCTATTGAGCAAGGGAGCGATTAACTGCTATACTTGGTATAATTGGACCTTAGAAATAAATGAGAGAGAGAGAGAGAGAGAGAGAGAGAGAGAGAGAGAGAATCTGATTATTATAATTTCCTTTGTAAAAATACTTCAGTGGAATAACAATTTTTAAAAAATTCATTTCACACATACATCACACATATTTATGGGATATTTTTATATTTACTGATTTTTTCATGTGTATGTGTTGTTTTTATGAATAAATTAAACCTTATATTACTACATAGTGCCAACAGGGTTGACTTATTGCAAGCAGTAGTAACTGGGGTAGCTCAGAGAATCAAAGAAACCATGAAAAACTAGGCCTAGGAAGGGCAGGGACTGGGGCAGCCCCAGGGACATGGCTGTTAAGAATTTATGGAGCAGCCTCCGGGCCCCCATCAGAGGCTTCAGCCTCAGATCAAGATTCAAATCTGATTTCCTTGGCTGATTCACATGTCTACCCCTGTGACCAGGGACAGGATACAGTGGGATGGAGATGGGCAGTTCTCCAAAGGGTAGAGAAGTGGGGAGACACTATTGCCAGGAGAAAGAGGGAAGAAATGTGCTAAAAAGACAAAAATAATTTTAAGCTATCACTTGCAGTATCTGTCCTATACTACTTGGCATCTATTAAAGCTTCCAAGATAAATGCATTGAATACTCAACAAATACTGGGGGAGTAGAATACCAAATTCCTCAGATGCACTCACTTATTTGCTTATTTATGCATACATGAATTTCATTTATTTTAATAAATATTGAGTGCCATTTATATGTCAGGCACTAATTATTTGCCAGGAGAGATAGAAAGTTGGGGGCAGGAGGAGGTAAGTCAGACATAGTCCCTCTGCTTAAAAAACTTCTAATCTATCTTGAAGAAAAATAATATTTTACAGTCTTATTTAAAACTCAAAACTCTGATGAAGTTTTCTACAGAAAAGGAAAGTAAGGTTCAAAAAAGTCAAATAACTTGCCCCAAATCATGATGTTTACTCTGGAAGGAATTGAGAGTTGGTCTTTTCTTTAGGACTTTTGACCATAAAGTTTCTATTAGGTTTACTTAGAGTGGAAACCCAAAAAGTATGTATAGGACAGAATGCAGTTAATGGAAAACTTAGGCTTGTAAAACAATAGCCCAGGAGTCCAGAGAGTCCAAAGGTTGTAAATCTAGCAGCAGCGCTGGCATTCCTATCCCCTCTGATAAGGACGAAGCTACTACTCCCTCCCCTATCTCTGCAGGTGTCAATCACACCCCCCCAAAAAAAAACCCTCTATAAAACCCAAAGCTTTCCCCTCCCTCATGGTGGATGCTCTTTTGGCCTCCACCCATCTGCACCCAGATGTTCAAAATAAACAGCATTTTGCTCCACGTGAGGCTTCGTGTGTCTCCCTCTCAGCTTCAGATCTAACAGTTTCCAATTGTGTAGTTTCAGTGTTTAGGGAATGTTTAGGTAGTTACACTGTTCTAAATACATCTGGAATTTTTACGTAAAAAGTAAACAAGGATTTTGTTGCACATCTAACTAATGATGAAAGGATACAAAAGTTAATTTTGCCATCCTAATGTTTTCAAGCATGACCTGAAAAAATAATTTGTGCAAACAAAAAAGATGACAAATAAACCTATAAATAGAAAGTGAAATCCCATTACATTTACCTTGGTCTGGTAAAAATTTATTCGGGGAAGACGGATGTCATGGACTATTTTAGATGGTCAACCAGAATGTTTTAGAATTAAGGTGGCATGTGCTTAATTAATGTGATGGTCAGAGTGAAAATACTCATGTTCTACATTTTCAAAAGGTCAAGGTTCTCAGCGGCAATAGCTATTACAAAATAAATAGTGATAAGATCACAATAGGGCACACTTTAAAAAAAATAACTCAAATATATTCTCGGTTTTGCTCATATTTCTTTTCCTACAGAAAGTGTGGAGATGTTCCAGAATTATCATAAGTAAAAAAAATATAATTGTAAGTTGTATTTTGTCAACATTTTAAAGCAAATGTTCGATGTTTGATTAGGTCTTTGTGCTAAATGTAGATTCTATTTGTGTCTTGAGCATGTCAAGTATTTATATTTATATTTCATAAAATTATGAAGAAGTTATATTTATTTAGTTTAACTGCCAAATAAAAATTGTACACTTTTATGGTGTGCAACATGTTCTGAAATAGGTATACATTGTGGAATGGCTAAATCATGCTAATTAACATATGTATTACCTCACATACTTATTTTTTGTTGTGAGAACACTTAAAATCTAGTCTCTCAGCCATTTTCAAGTATTCAATACATTGTTAACTATAGTCACTGTGTTGTACAGTAGATCTCTTGAACTTACTCCTCCTGTCTAACTGAAATTTTATACCTTTGACCGACATCTCCCCACCATCCCTGGTAACTGTCATTCTATTCTTTTTCTTCTATGAGTTCAACTGTTTTAGATTCCACATACAAGTGAGGCCATGTGGTATTTGTCTTTCTGTGCCTGGTGTATTTGATTTGATAGTGTCCTCCAGGTTCATCTATGTTGTCACAAAGAAAGAAAGGATGTCTTTCTTTCTTTTTAAAGGCTGAATAGTATTCCATTGTGTATTTATACCACATTTTCTTTATCTATTCATCCGCTGATGGGCACCAAGGTTGTTTCCATGTCTTGGCTATTGTGAATAGTGCTGCAGTACACATGAGAGTGCAGATATCTCATAAATATACCGATTTCAAAGAAATATCACTTCTTAAATTTGTGTTTTATTTTACACAGCAAATTCATGTACTCAGGATTTTTATTTTCTCCACCAGATGAATGTTTTTTTTTAATTTTTAATTTTTATTTATTTATTTTTTTATTTCGGCATATTATGGGGGTACAGATCAGATGAATGTTTATTAAGGAAGTTATCATGCAAAAAAACCACTTTACTTTTTAGGAATTTAATTTATTAAAGGCTATCATATTCACGAAGGCTTACGATGCATACAGCCCTGTGCTCAGTAACAAGGATCATGCAAAAAACTAGGTGATGGAGGGGTATTGATCTAGGCTCTCTGTGTGGGACAGAGAAGGGTACGGAGTAAGGAGAACTAGTAGGGGGAGAAAGTTACTCTCCCTCTCTCTCCTGTGTCAGCTTTCCCTCCTGTGACAGATGGGTAAATCAAGTAGCTCCTGTACTACAGTACATACAGGTTCTGTTGCCTCCAATTCAACCAAGAAAGAAGAGTCTCCATTGGGTTCAGTTTAAGCCACATTTCCACTCACCATACCAGAGAGCTCTGTGATGGGGAATGTGGAGATCTTGCTGGTCTTTCCATACCTCACTTGCTGGTGATTCCTGCTTTCATTCTTTGTGAATCAGAACCTAGGAGCTGAGTGGAAGTCTTAGGCTCTAAAGCCATGTCAGTAGTCATTCCAACAGGGAATGGGAGAAATACCATGAAAGAAAAGTAATAGAATTGCTAGCAGATGCTTGAGGGAGGTGATAATGAATTTGTAGTGTTGCAAAACTGCCTGGCTTGTGATTTTTCTCTGGAAAAGCCTAGCAGGGTGCGTGCATGAGTGGAGCAGGCGGATGAGCTCACTGAAGACTGGGCAGGGAGACATGATGGAGAGAAGGATTTGAGCAATTTGGAACTAATTTTATTAATGAAATTAATAAAATTTAAAAAATTTATTTTATTAAAAAATTAATAAAATTAAGAAATCTGAACTCAATAACTAAGTAAAGCCAAGAAACGTACCAAGAAGAGAGAAGATCATGTGAATGAATTAGAGGTTTCAGTGAAGTCAATTAAACATTTATGGGGTCAAACGCTTATTAGCAGCTACCATGATGGGCCCAAAGTGCCTTGTCCTGAAGAATAGGAATTAGCTGTGGTCTCTGCCCCAGTAGATTACTCTAGTAGATAGAGACATTAATCAAATAATCATACCTACAAATTATAATTAGTTAATGTGGTAAGTGCTAGGAAGAGAAATTCAACAGATTGAAAAGTTATAATAGGAGAATATTTGTGTCCTACTCATATTTCTCTTTCATGTCAGTGAGTACATATTTACATCATGATTTGTGTGGCTGGGTGACGTTTCTTCAAGGTAGGGGTGGACTTCCCTGACGGGGATACAAAAAAAAGTTATCCCAGCTGAAATCTGAAGACCAAGAGTGTAGGAAAGATAGAGGCCAAAAACCTTTTTAGGTGGGGTAATAGTTTGTGCAAAGACTTTGTTGGAAAGGATCCTAGAATATTTGAAGAACCCGAGGAAAGATAGGAAAAAACTTGAGATAAAGCTTGAGAGGCAGAAAAGCAAACTACGCCTCAGGGCTCTGTTGGTCACTTTAAAGATTGTGGTCTCTATATTAGAAGGCTCTAAAACTTTACGGCAGTTTTAAGCAGAAGTGTGTTTCAGTATTTTGTAGGAGAGCGAGAGAATAGGAGAGGCAATCCTAGCTCCCGTGGGGAGAGCACCTGGGGGAAGCAAACGCACGTTCAGGGAGACAGATAAGGAGGATCATGGGCTATGGGATTTTGAGGTACTTGGTCAGGAAAAAAGAGAAAATATAGTCTGTAGGTCAAAGAAATACTACTAGGAATGTGTGTAGATTGAGGCCCTACTTTATCTCCATGTGATGATATCAAAACAGAAATTCCTTTTTTGCATTTTAAGTCTCTGTACCGAATGTGCATTAAGTAGCACACTTGGATTCTAATTATCAGGAAAAGCCCCCACACAATGTCTTCTGGGAACACACAGATCAGGACCAGCAGAGGAGGGTGACAAATGAGAATGAGAATAATGGAACCCCACTCTGTGCGATTAGAATGTTTTCTTACAAATGAGTTTAGGCATAATCTCTAATGCCTCACAAATTCTAGCATAATAAATACTAAAGCATGGGATTCAGAAATGATTGTCTAGTTTTTTTCTCCTAAGGAATTACTCTGGATTTCTTTCCCTTTTAAAACTTTCTGCTTTAGATAATCAGCCTCATTTGATCCCATACTGAGATCCTATATTGAGATTCAAGATTTACCCTTCTTGAACATAGCTTTCTTAAAAAAGTTATAAACTCATTGCAAAAATAATAAAAGCAACACAAAAAGTATAATTAAGATAGGAAAAAATTCCCCAGAATTATATTGTTCATTTGTAATATTTGGATACATACACCATTTTAATTGTCCGTTTATATACAGACACATTTCTATGGAGATGAACAAAATAAGATAAGAATTCACAATCTTTTTAGTTCTTTCAACTGCTATAGGAATTCTGTCTTTGACTGTCAGATCCCATAGGTCTTTATTTTATAGAATCAGTGTATTGATTGTATTGATATTGGGAGAATTGGAGCAGCTAGGAGGGAAAGATTAATGAAAAATAGAAAAGAAAGAGTCACTTGTGGAAAATAAAAAGAAGGGTTAGAGAAAGAGAGCTGATAAGGATAAATTCAAGCCAAAGTTGGCTAAGAGAAGGGACTTTTGGAGGGCTTTATCTTCAATTTTACTTAAATAAGGATATATTTAAATTGGGGCATGTTGGTATTCTGTATCCTAATTACTTCATTCATGTTTCACTATGTTAATCAATATGCAATTACATCATAATTTGAATGGCTAAGTGGCATTCATTCATTTATTCAATAGTCCTACACTGGAAGTTTACTATGTCACTGAGCTATGTACTGTGGATAAACAGTAAATAGGACAAACATAGTCCCTACCCTTATGCAACTGTCCGTTGTCTGGAAGAGAAGTCCATTGAACAAGTAAGTATCTATATGGTGAATATCTGTCCCTAAATACTATCCAGACTTTACCAGATATCATGGCATGTAGGTTCTCCCACCAATATCCAGTATTAATAGAAAGGCAAACTAATGTTATTACTACAGTTGTTTGGATCTAACATATCATCTAGAATAGACGTCTCCAAAGCGTAGGAATACTACTCTGTGAGATCTTCGGCTTTTGCCAGTCAAGTTAAGAGGGACCATAGAATTCTCACTTAGCACCTCAAGTCATTTAACTATGCTTGATTTACCTTCCTTTTGTCCTATTTGTCTGGTGCTTTTTGTAAGGGAAGCAACTTATTTTTAAATTAGAGATTTCTAACTTATTGTTTTCTCTTAATGGTTTTACATAGGGTGAGAACTGGAAGCAAAAATGGAACACAAAACTACACATAACTAAAATGTCATGAAAATTAAGAGCTGGTGTCTCTTTGGGATCCCAGGTAAATAGTACTTCTTCTTTCTCCTTGGATTCTGAGAAAATTGAGAAATAGTTATCAACTCCAGTCTTGTTAGAAGCCAAGTTGGAAAATGTACCTTGATGAGAGAACAAAATAAGCATGTTGATTGAATTTCATAATTAGGCCATCTTCAGCAACACTGCATGGGAAGGTTTTCCTGCTGTCTTTACACTAAAGAGTGCTTTGGGATTTTAGCAGCATGGTGCAGTAGAAAAAACATAACACAGTAGGAGTTACAAAGGGTTTGGCCACAGTTGGCTTTACCATAACTACATGTGTTATATAGGCACAACACTTATTGCTATATCTTAGTGCTACCAACTACTGATGAGAACAATGGGTACTGGAACATAATAAATTAAAACACTAGTAAAGTCCACACAGCCATCCCTCAGTATCCTTGGAGGATTGGTCCAGGCCCCCTGTGGATATCAAAATTCAAGGGTGCTCAAGTCCTTATTTAAATAGTATAGTATTTGCATATAACCTACGTGTGGCCTATCATATACTTTAAACAATCTCTAGATTTCTTATAATGCAAATACAATGCTTACACATCACTTCATTCAAGAGGCTTCAATGTAGTATGCATGTGGGGCAAATTCAAGTTTTGCTTTTTGGAACTTTGTGGAATTTATTTTCTGGATATTTTTGTTCCATGGTTGGTCGAATTCACAAAGGCGGAACCCATGGATATGGAAGGTCCCTTGCATACAAACATAGTCTATATAATGCTTATTTTACTAGTTATTCACTGAACAAGTTCTTTATATCATGAGCTCTGGAGAGAGATAATGAAGCTGAGTAAATTGCCAGGTGGGTCTTTTAGGGCAGCCACAAAGTGCAGGGGTTAGGAGCAGGGCATTTGGAGCTAACTAGATCTGAGTTTGAGGTCCAATTTTCTACTTAATATGTCACCTTGGATTCTTTACTTGAATTCTGTAATTCTCAAAGCTCTTTTCTACAAAATGTAGAAAGTATCAGGGTTATGTTCGCTTCATAAAATGTGTTGGGGAGGATTCCATCCTTCTTGATGTTGTGGAATAATTTCTGCAGGATAGGCACCAGTTCTTCTTTGTAGGTGTGGTAAAATTCAGGTGTGAAACCATCTGGTCCAGGACTTTTCTTTTTAGGAAGGTTTTTTTATTGCTGTTTCAATTTCAGTACTTGATATTGGTCTAGGGGATGGACATGCTTGAAGCTCTTACTTGAGGGGGGAGCGGGGCATGGGCAATATAAGTAACCTTAACACTTGTACCCCCATAATACGCTATAAGAAAAAAATAAAATAAAATAAAATAAATAAATAAAAAAATAAAAGTTCTGTACTTAGAATAAAAAAAGGAAGTAAATGTAGTAGTGTAGAGTGTAATTTTCATATCACTTTCCAGGGTGATATGAAGATTATATAAGATCATATGTGAGAAAGGTTCATCACAATGCCTGAAAGACAGATCATGCTCTGGAAATGGCAGCTAACACTCCTATTAACAGGACCAAAGAACCAAAATGCTCATAGGCAAGATATAGGAAAATTACATTCTAAATGGAAAAAAAAAGAAATGAATGTTGACTTGGCACAGAGAGGAACTACTGAAGGGTACGTTTGGACTGTCAAATATCCTTTCTACCTTCAATTAAGCAAAATTGGCTGTCTGCCATAGGAATAAGAAATCTGTCTCCAGCTGTTTCCTATGCTCCTTGGATTCCTTACTCAGAATTAAGGCACAAAGAATATTATTAATTCTTTGAGTTATTTATAAGGTCTCAGGGATTACAGGGGAACACAAACATAGGAAATCTTATTAGGCAACCAAAATATGCTTTCAGAGGAAGCATTTTCTAATATGCACTTTTTTATTTTAGAGGAGGAAATAGGGGATGATTTTAAAAGACAACAAGCTTCTATTATAATATCCATCATAAAATCCATAATTTATTCCCCAACAGCAAGTACAACACTTTAGAATACCTTCTTCAGGGACCTTTTCACTTCCTTGTTCCTTAAAGAGTATATTAAGGAGTTCAGCATGGGTGAGTCAATATTATTTAATATTTGCACCACAGCACCAAGCAAGGGCTTGGGTGTGGGCTGCAGATAGATGACGATTACTGGTCCGTAGGCACACAGGATTGCAGTGAGGTGTGCACTGCAGGTGGAGAACGTTTTCTGCCTGCCTTCTGCTGAATGGATTCTCAAGATGAGAATCCCAATGTGAGCATAGGAGACACAAACACTAAACAGAAGCATGAAAGCCAGGAGGCCAACATTTATGGAACCCACTCTCTGTGCCAGGGCACTGTCAGTGCAAGCCAGGGGTAAAACAGCAGGTATGTCACAGAAGAAATATTCCACCTGATTGGGGCCACAGTAGGACAACTGGAAGGTAAAGAAGGTCAAGGTGGTGGCCTGAAGACAACCCACCAACCCCGCTGCCATCACCAAACCCACACAGACTCCAGGTTTCATGATGAGCATGTACCTAAGTGGGTGACAGATGGCAACAAAGCAATCATAAGCCATCACAGAATAGAGGCAGCCTTCGGTAGAACCCAGAAAATGATAGGAGAAGAGCTGTGCAGCACATCCTTTGAAAGAAATGATTCGGCTCTGGCCAGAGAGATAGAATAGCATCTTGGGACAGGTTACAGATGGAAACGACATGTCAAAAATAGACAGGAGTCCCAAGAAGAAATACATGGGGTTATGAAGGGTGGAGGAAGAAACGATGGCTAGAAGAATGAGTGAATTTCCAAGCAGGATGAAGAGGTAGATGAATGAGAAGATAACAAAGAGCACAGGCTCCAGACCCTCTGTCTGCGGTATTCCCAGTAGAATGAACTCATTCAGCAATGTGTGGTTCCTCATGTTGGTGGAACGGTGGTCTGGGTGTTCACAAAAGACATGAAGACATGAATGTGGAGGCTGATTGTGGTAGGTACAGTACCAATATATTCACCGGCACCCATCTTTATTTAAGCATAAAGATAATGTTGAAATTAAGAGTTAGGAATTCTCCCAAAGACATTTAGGGTCTAGTGAAGCATATGTAGATCTTCACATCTTGAGATACATTCCTTCATGAATACGGATACAAAGCAAAAGAAAATGTTAATATGGTGAAATGCTAGATAGGCTAAGAGAACAACGAGCTCAGTACTGAAGAGATGAACATAATGAATGTACACAACAGTGCATGCCCTAAAATAGACCAACCTGCAAATCTGATCCTCCTGATTCCTTTCCAGAACATTTCTACAGCTACTCAAAGATGTGGTCAAATACCCTAATTATTCATCAAAGGTCAATTGGTCACCCACACTTCTGACAGGAACAATGGATTGAGATACAGTGGCATGAACATTAATATTTGGGTTATATTAATGCCAATTTAATTGAATATATTTTGAAGTTTTAGTATTTTCTTCTTTGGAAATACTCATTTGTCTGAAAAAAATTAACAGTGACTAATTTGTTTATTTTCCAGGGGTTTTAAATTGTTTAGAGATTAGCTGCTAAGATGCATATTACATTTTAGCTTTTAGCTTTTAGGTTTTAGTGAAGTCACATCATATATAAAGATGGAAATATGAGATATTTAATCTTTACTAACAAATGGGATTTTTGAAGCCATAGCATAATGAAACTAAAATATTTCAATTCTGAATTTTTTGTATGTTTTATGCCTTATAAAAATTTTTATTTTTCTGTGGTTAGAGCCCTTAACATGAGATCTACTCTATCCCTTTGCAGATTTTTAAGTGTAGAATACAGTGTTGTCAACTGTAGGCACAGTGGTGTACAGCAAGCATATCTCTAGAACGTATTCAGTTTGCATTAGTGAAACTTTATACCTATTGATTAGTAACTCCCCATTTCCTTCTCTCCCCTGCCCATGACAGCCACTTTTCTGCTCTCTGTTTCTGTTAATTTCACTATTTGTTTTATCTCAAGGGAAAAAGTCAGGTAACTGGATATGCCTAGAATATGTAACTGCCACTGGGTTGTGCTGTGGTCAGCTGCCACAGTGCTTGAATAGAGGTTCCTGTGAATTACCCAAGAAGACAGGATGTTTTCACTTGCTGTTTTTACTTTCATGACTTTTTTGTGGGACCCAAAGTATATGAAAATTATCTAATTATAATTGCCCTGATCTCTATTCACAATTCCTGGTCAGTTTCTCTGATTCTCTGTTATAAGTAATGGTTATTGATTGATAATTTTATTCTCCTAAAAACTGGAAGTAGTAAGATAGATAAATATTATCCATATATATATATATATATATATGGATATATATACACACACATCTATATACCCATACATATACAGGAAATGCTGATGGAATTGAGTTCAGGTGCCATTAGACTACAAGATATCTGAGAGTAAAGACTATAATTTGTCATTGAAGCTGCAGCATTTATCAAAGTGCCTGTGAATATCTGGCATTTAAATATCTGTTAGGAGAATGAATGAATGAAAGTTGGACATTAATGTATGAATATACTGACTATACATTTTATGAAAAGATGATGTCCATTTTGTTCACCATTGTATCTTTAAGATCAAGGAAATACGAGCACCCAATAAATGTGTTTATTTGAATCAAATTTTTGAAAGCTCTGAAATTATTCCTTTTTTCCTTAGACTAATTTAAGGCTTTTTTATTATCCCTAGAAAGCAATGGTTGTAGTGAGCCTTCTTATGGCTTCAGATTCCATGCCTAATAAAAGAAATTTAGATATTCAATGAAATGTAGAGTGTCTCATTCCTGAGCTAGCAAAGATAAAATGAGCCTTGAATATCTTCGAAATTGCTAGTAATCATAAATATTCTTGCTGGAGGAAAAAACATATGGTAGATGGAGGTAGGGAGTTAAGAAGGGAAAATGGACCTCCCTGAAGAGAAGAAAAAAGAGAAAATCATGATTAGTGGAAAGTTTTGTAACAAAAAGAAGCAGATGCGAAAAGGAATTAGTGTAAAGATATCCTAAATAGGAGAAATTATTCACATACCATAGGTACTACATATATCTAGTGTTATCATAATATATTAATGAAACTGATTTACTTTATTACTATCTATGGTAATAAGTCTACAGAGATTCCATTCATTGTGTTGGGTTCTTTGAATCTTTGGATGCTTTGGGTTTCATATTGAAGGAAAGCCAGTATTTTCACTTTTTTTCCTCCAGAATGCTTTTGTCTACTTCTCATAGGAGATCATTTGGACCTGAAGTCAGCTTATTTGTGCTTAAGTGGTTGAAGAAAGAGTGCATGGCCATTGGTGGCCCCTGTATTCTGGGTTTGTCATCTCTTTACATAGGCATCTGGGGTGGGTTGTGAGCCATATCTGTTAGGCTCAAAGAACTGAGAGTGCAAAAAGAATAATTGCTATATATGCATTTTAACATAGTCCTAGGAAAGGAATTTTAATAACATAGTACAGAAAAAAGTAAAATAAATATGTGACATTTAAAGCATGAAAATGTAGGGGGATAAATAGAAAAAGAAGCGGTTAGGTGTTGGAAATCAAAATAAAGTAAATTAAAAAAATCCTAGAAAATATGAGATGTTCTTACAATTGTGCTTGGTATATAGTGAGTACCCAGTACATGTTTACTTTTAATTAACTGGGATAATATTTACCTTACAAAACTGCTATGAAGAATAAATATGATGATATTCCTGGTGTTACCTTGGAAAATATAGGGAATAATTCTACTGCTCTCTCTGTGGAGGAGAGGAGTCAATGGGGGGAATGGTGATAAGGAAAGACATGATTTTTAAGCCAGGTAGACTTGGTTTTAAATATAGGCTCCTGTTTACTAATTTTGTGACTGCTACGGCTTTAGTTTCCTATCCCTATAATGGGGATTGTGAGTGTTATATGCTAAGGGTTTTGCATTGATGAAGCGAGATAATGCAGTCTGGGGCATGCAATATGGTGCCTGACATATTGCAGGTGCCCAGCAACTGTTATTTTGTCCTTTGGGCAAAGGTAAAAAATTACTCCTGTAATATCAGCACGAGCATAGCTAATGCTAAATAACATGGTTTTGGGGCGATGGTTAGAACATACTGCTGAGCACCCATGGAGGTTTCTGCTGGATTATGCTGAGTTGCAAAAAATAACATACACAATAGAGAAGATCAGGAACCATGGCTTAAGTGCCTACTGCATCTCACATGCAAGTACCCTTCCCAGCCATTCAAAACACAGTAAAACATGAATATTGTAATACATGGTACCAGTGGTACAGGAGGTGAAACCAGTCACATTGCTGCTGATTCTAAAGCAGTATTGTATAAACATGAGTTTTTTTCTGTAGGAAAAAATTTAAAGCAAAGAAAACCTATGAGAAATGTCTAATGAAAATAGCATCATTTCAGACTAAGATTTTATTAATCACAATTTTAAAAATGTCCTCATAACTTCAAAGATTATTTTTTAAAAAAATCTTTAAAATTTAAGTCCCTCCCCATTTCTAAATCCATATTCAGACACATACATAAATATCAAAGACACATGGAACTGAGAATGATAATAGTAATTTAGTAATTTAGGGTAATAAATAGTAATTTAGGGTTACACTCATAATAGAAATGGATGCAGCTTTTCTAGAAGATTCATGTCAAATCTAAACATCTGTCTAGGAAAGAGATATCATGACATTTTCAAAATTAGAGATCTAAAAACCCAAGTTCAAGTTCTGATTTTTGGTGATGTGACTATGGACTCATAATTTATGATCTCTGAATCTCAGCTTCTCACATTTATAGTAGCAGAAAGCATTCCCTGCATCAATACCCTGAACCTTAAGTAATCAGTTAAAATTTATCATTCCAACTACAACACTTTTAATGGTAAAAGGGACCATGATTAATAATTAAGGCAGGACAATAGGGGTAAAATAGGAAAGCTCCTGCCCTACCACTGCATGGTCTCCTTAGTCACAGGCCCCTCATTTGTGTCTCACAAATCTGTATTTTGACATCCACACTACAATTGTGCTTCTTCAAAATGTGGAATGTTCTTATAATTATACTTGGCATGTGGTAAGTATCCACTAAACATTTGTTTTTCACTAATTGGGATAATATTTCTCTCAAGGAATTGAAGTCAAGATCAAATATGATGATGATACTTATGAAAGATTTTGATACACAATAAGATACTATATGATGGTTCATTATTATCATATTCACTATAGGGAGTCCCATGGTAAAGAGTTTGGGAAGCCACCTGCATGGAGATGACAGTTGATGTCTTAAGCCTGAGTTAGAGCACTAGCAGAGACAGGGTAAAGTCAGGGCAAAATAGGACTAGGGGCCAAACCTTGACAAACACTATATTTTAAGAAAAGAAGGGGAGGAGCCATTTATGAAGAAGTGTATATATATTTCAGAGAATTAGGAAGAGAATCAGGAGAATGTCTTTTACCCACCTTTGTCTTATAAAGATTATTATTTTCTCTCTGTCATAGAAATATATTTTCTCCATGTCAAGGAATATATCCAACTAATTTTCAATCCTAAGCAACTGGGGGGCTTCAGACATGACAAGATGCTGAATTAATTAGCAAAGAACGAAGAAAAGACTAGCGAAATGCACTCCTGCATGCCCTGTGAGGGAGTGGATGGAGGAAAGGACCCTGGTCATCACGCAGAATGAGAAGGAAGCCCTTCATGGTGTTTTCTGCCAACAGTCCTTGCTACCCAGGTCTCCAGAATGAGGGTAAAAGTAAAAATTGAGAAAAACAAAGAAGTTCTGAACACTAACATAGTTGAAAAGATGGTGACTGGCTTAAGTAAGGAAAACAAGTGTTTTTTCCCCTCCTTTTACTTTCTGTTTCTTCTGTAGAGCTTGGGACTCTCCATGCTAAAATTTTCTTCTCCCTAGATGCCAGGGAATTGGGTTTGGGTTCTCTTGCTGTGGCCCCTAGATGGTCTTTTTGATTTTCATTCAGGATAACACAGAGAGAGGCTGTGCTACAACCTTAATTGTAACCTTAACTGCTGCCTTATCACCTAGGATGGTTTCCTCATGTTAGCAGAAGTGAAAATATCTCCCCCCTCTATGGAGACTATAAATGGTCTCATAGTCCCTCTGGAGCTTCCCTCGTGATATATCCTGAGACTCAGAGAGCAGGAGCCCTCTGAGCACAGGGAGCAATTAAATGTCAGGTGGTGAGAGAGTTCAGGAGTCAGGAAATAGGACGTAGTCATCAAGGTAATCTTTAGAGGAATTGAGAATTAAAGAGCTGTGGATTTCTCTTGACCCATTTTTGGGTTTGTATATATTCCAGCCACACTTTCTTTCTTCTATGGACCTCAGGGATTTGGCCTGCCAAAGCTGCAATTTCTCCAGTTTATTGCTATCCCCTTGTCTCTTAGGGCTGTGGAAGAAATTGTGATATAATGAAGAGTACCCACCTTGGAGCCAGAAGGTTCAGGTGTGAAGAACAAGCCTGTTTCTCATGAGCTACATGTCCTTGAGCAGGTCAGCAGTTCTCACTACCCTCACTACCCTGAGGTATTGTAATTTGGAAAATGGAGTTATAACAGTATTTCATAGGGTGATTGTCAGGGCTAAATAAGATAATGCTAATAAACTTCCAGACACGCTGTGTGCTCCTGTGATATTTATTATTTCTGGAAATTGGATGCATTATGACATCTTCACTTCATTGTCAGACTCCTTCTTCCCCATCCCCCTTATACTTTCCTTCCTTCTCTTCCCAATTTTAAGATGAGATTTTTTTTTTATTGTTTCTTTGGTGGTTTCATTTTAACTATAGTAATCACAGGGGAAAAGATGGTGAGTAGAAAAAACAACCAAATCAAAACTAATATTACTAGATGTAGAAAAAGTGTAGAAAGTCTCAGAGTCCTTTTCACAAAATAGCCTGTTTTATACGGAAATATAAATGACATATGGTTTTCCAGTCTCAGGATTTAACCAGCCACTGAACAAAGGGAAAGTGGAACTAACATTCAGAGAGTGTCTACTTGTGATAGATGCCTCAAAAAAATCTTATTTTATTTAATTATTACAACATATGTACAGGGTAGGTATTGTTAGTTAATTTGACAAATGATGGCAGACTCAGAGTAAATCGTTTTCTCATGACTACACAACTATTAAGAACTAGAAGTAGGAATCGAGTTCTGAACTGCTTGAATCTAAAGCTCACAGACTTAATTCTGTGACGGAACCAAGTTGATCCTCATATATTGGGACCTGGTTCCTAGTTTTCTCTATAGTTTTTTGACCCTCTGGAAGAGCAAGGTATGTCTTTTACTAGTCCTCAGAGATTTAGATCCTTAGGCTTCATCGTGCCTATCTCCTTTGGCACTTATTTATGCTTTTGGCATATTTGTTTGCAATGAATGAAATTTACGACTCTTAAGCAAAAGTCAGCATCTTCTAAGAAATTTCTGACAAACAACTAAGTGGCTTTATGATGACAGGCATTATTCCTGTCTGCAGTTAATGCAGTTTGATGTATCATGTAAAATACTTAACACTGGTTTCAAAAAGGAAGCATAAATATCTATATATTTACACATACACACAAATATATGAAGAAAAATATATAGAAAGTATATATATGTATATGTACACGTGTGTATATATATATATAAATCTACCCTACCTATCCATTTACATATGATAAGTTTCTGATGAGCCCAGTTTGTGTGTGATTTTTTCAAATACTAAATTTCCAAGTTATCAGTGATCATATGAAAATGATGCCTATTGAGTATAATTGTTATTACCAGGTAATAAATGTTTGTGAGGCTTGTGCACATGTCTGAGCATCTGTTCATTTGATTTTTTTGAAATCTATCTTATAACATCTATGGTGAATAGCAATTATGAGATATAAGAATATATACAACCACTGGCATTTATATGTATTTATTCATTAATCATTTAATTTTATGCATTTGGGAATTTTTTTCTTTAAGGTGTACAGGATTTAAGAGGACATAAAGGGCTCAAACATGATAAAAACCACAGGGAGTGTTAGATGAATTGCTATGGAAACGTCAGAAGAGAGAGAACAAATAGAACAGGAGACTTAAACAAGACTCCTTGATAATAAAGATAGAGACCATTGAAGAAACAGAGTAAGAGAAATGGGAGGATGAGCAAAACAATTCATTGACAGTCTGTTCTGAACCAGTCCTAAGCACTCTCTGTGGTAAGACAAACAGCCCTTATTTCAGGAAGGGAAATGACTCCCAGAAGAACTGTGGAAAAATAAGTGGCAATCTATGATCAACACACACTGGCATAGTTTAAGGCACATGTGTATACACTGGGGGCTGCTGAGATGAATTGATATTATTCTCATGATACACAGATCTCTCTTTTCATTTTATCCAAATGTGCAAAATAAGACAGTCTCCTTAACACTTTTTTATTGATCACAATCAGGTGTATTAGGTAGGATAAGGATCGTGCGGCACAGAGCCCTAGAGAGGATATAAACCAAGGAGAAATTCATTACTCTCTCTGGTAGTAGTCTGTGAGGATACAGAGGCTCTGCTCCTTGACAGTCTCAGAGATTTGGGATCTTTTTATCCTGTTGCTTCTCCATTTTTAGGGATTTTCCCCTAATCTTCATGGTCCAGGAAAGCTCAGAATATATCTACATTCCCACCAGTGAGCAGGAAGAGGGTGGAGTGTAGGGGTCTGGCGCAGCGTTGCAGGTGTCATTTCTTCATCTCCTGGGCCAGAAGTGAGTTGCAAGGTCACACCAGCTTTAAGGGAGGCTGGGAAATGTCTTTGTTCTGAATGGCCATAGACTTGCTAAACTTAGGGTTCTTATTAGCATAAAAAAGAAGGGGACAGAAAACTATCATCCAGGCAAATGGAAGTCAAAAGAAAGAAGGGGTAGCTATACTATTCACAGACAACATAAATTTTAAAATAGCAAAAGTAAAAAAGTATGAAGACGGCCACTTTATAATGGTGAAAGGGAAGATTCAACAAGAAGATTTAATAATTCTTAATATTTATGCACCAAATGCAGGAGCACCCAATTACATAAAGCAAACCTTGTCTGAACTAAATACCACGTTAAACAATACTGCCATAGTAGCAGAGGACTTCAACATGCCACTGAATGAACTGGATAGATCCTCCAAACAGAAATTAAATAAAGAAATAAGGGACTTAAATAAAACCCTTGACCAAAAAGGCCTGACAGATCTCTACAGAACATTCCACCCAAATGAAGTTGAATTTACATTCTTCTCAGCAGCCAATGGATACTTCTCCAAAACTGATTGCATACTAGGCCACAAAGCAGATCTCAAAAAATTCAAGAAAATAAAAATAATACCATGTGTCTTCTCTGACCATAGTGGTATAAAATTAGAGTTCAATTCTAACAGAAATACCACTTCACAAGGTCATGGAAACTCAACAATCTACTGTTGAATAACTATTGGATCAAGGAGGAAATTCAGAGGGAAATCAAGAGTTTCTACGAACAAAATGATAATGGAGCCACATGTTACCAAAACCTATGTGATACAGCAAAAGCATATCTGAGAGGAAAACTAATAGCAATAAATGCTCCTATCCAAAAAACAGAAAGAGTAGATATGAACTAGACTCAAGGAATTAGAAAAAGAAGAGCAAACCAATTCCAATCCTAGCAGAAGAAAAGAAATAACTAAGATCAAAGCAGAACTAAATGAAATGGAGAACAAGAGAATTATACAGAAGATCAACAAAACCAAAGCTAGTTTTTTGAAAAGATAAACAAAATTGATACCCCTCTGGCTAGACTGACAAGAACTCAAAGGGAAAGGGCCCTAATAAACTCAATAAGACATGAAAAAGGAGAGATCACAACAGACACCACAGAAATACAAAACATTGTTTGCCTACTACAGAAATCTATATGCCCAAAAACTACATAATAAGGAAGAAATGGACAAATTCCTGGATTCATATAAACTCCCTAAGTTCACCCAGGAGGTAACAGAATTCCTGAATAGACCAATCTCAAGTGCAGAAATTTGAGCAGTAATTGACAACCTCCCCAAATGGAAAAGTCCTGGACCAGATGGCTACACTTTAGAGTTCTACCAAACATACGAAGTTGAGCTCATACCTATACTACAGAAATTATTCCACAACATTGAGGAGTATGGTATCCTTCCTAACGCATTCTACGAAGTCAATATTACCTTGATACCAAAACCAGGAAGGGACACAACAAAAAAGAAAATTACAGACCAATATCCCTCATGAATATAGATGCAAAAATCCTCAAAAAAATTCTAGCAAACAGAATTCAGCAGCTCAACAAAAAAACAATTCACTACGACCAGGTGGGCTTTATTCCAGGTATGCAGGCCTGGTTCAACATATGCAAGTCTATAAATGCAATTCACCTTATAAATAAAAACAAGAACAAAGACCATATAATTCTCTCAATAGATGCAGAAAAAGTATTTGACAAAGTCCAATACACCTTTATGACAAAAACTCTGAATAAAACAGGCATAGGTGGTTATTATCTTAAAATTATCAAATCCATTTATGACAAACCTATGGCCAATATCATACTGGATGGGGAAAAATTGAAGCCATTCCCACTTCAAACTGGAACTAGACAAGGATGCCCACTATTTCCTATTCTATTCAACATAGTGCTCAAAGTCCTAGCTATAGCAATCAGGCAAGAGAGGGACATTAAGGGCATCCAAGTGGGTGCAGATGAGATCAAACTCTTGCTTTTTGCAGATGATATGACATTATACCTAGAAAACCCCATGGATTCCTCTAAGAGACTCCTAGATTTGATAAATGAATTTGGTAAAGTCTCAGGTTACAAAATCAATACACACAAATCAGAGGCATTCATTGAGGCCAAGAACTATCAAGCCAAAGCTTAAATCAAAAATGCAATTCCTTTTACTACAGCCCCAAAGGAAATTAAATATGTAGGAATATATCTAACGAAAGATATGAAAGACTTATACAAGGAGAACTACGAAACACTAAAAAAAGAAACTGTAGAAGATGGAAACATATGGAAAAATCTACCTTGCTCATGGATTGGTAGAATCAATACCATTAAAATGTCAGTATTACCTAAAGTCATCTATAGAATTAATGCAATCCCCATCAAAATACCACCATCATTCTTCACAGATCTAGAAAAAATAATTCTTTGCTTTGTATGGAACCAGAAAAAACCACACATAGCCAAAGCAATCTTAAGTAAAAAGAACAAACTGGAAGGCATTAATCTTCCTGACTTCAAGCTGTACTATAAAGCAATAATAATTAAATCAGCCTGGTATTTGGCATAAGAACAGAAGCATTGATGTTTAGAATAGGTCTGAGATTCCAGAGATGAAACCATATGCATATGGTAACCTAATCTTTGATAAAGCAGACAAAAATATACATTAGAGAAAAGAATCTATCTTCAATAAATGGTGCTGAGAAAACTGGATATCTACATGCAGAAGAATGAATCAGGATCCCTACCTCTCACCTCTCACAAAAAATCCACTCAAGATGGATAACAGACTTAAACCTAAGACATGAAACCCTAAGAGTCCTAGAAGAAGATATTGGGAAAACATTTTCTGACATTGGCCTAGGCAAATAATTTTTGAAGACCCCCAAAGCAATCACCACAGCAACAAAAATAAACAAATAAGATCTGATCAAACTAAAAAGCTTCTGCTCAGCCAAAGAAACTATCATTAGAGCAAAGAGACAACTTACAGAATGGGAGAAAATATTTGCTCTCTACACTTCCAATAAAGGTCTGATAACAAGAATCTATCTAGAACTCAAAAGATTTAACAAGAAAAAAGCAAACAACCCCATCAAGAAATGGGCAATGGGAATGAACAGAAATTTTCCAAAGAAGACAGAATAATGGCCAGCAAACATGTAAAAAAATGCTCAACATCTCTAATCATTAGAGAAATGCAAATCAAAACCACAATGAGATGTCATCTAACCCCAGTTAGATTGGCCCATATCAAGAAATCCCAAAGCAACAAATGCTGGCAAGGATGCAGAGACATAGAAACACTGTTACACTGCTGGTGGGACTGCAAATTAGTGCAACCTTTGTGGAAAAGAATTTGGAGATAACTAAAACAGCTAAAAAATGGAAATACCATTCGACCCAGCAATAGCATTATTAGGCATCTACCCCAAAGAGCATAAGATATTCTATTATAAACACATCTGCACCCAAATGTTTATGGCAGCAAAATTCACCATTGCAAGGACATGGAAACAACCCAAGTGCCCATCAATTCATGACTGGATAATTAAAATTTGGTATATGTTTACAATGGAATATTACTCAATTCTAAGAAATGACAGCGAGCTAACACCGCTTATATTATCCTGGATTGAGCTTAAGCCCATTATCCAAAGTGAGGTGACACAAGATCAGAAAAATGGGCTCCACATGTACTCGCCATCACATTGGTACTGACTGATTATCATTATGGTGCTTAAAGGGTGGTGGTGTTCACCAGAGATTCGGGGGGCGGGGGGATTGACCTACATCTGAGGGATGCAGTGAACAATGTGGAGGGGAAGGGCATACCTCTAACATTTGCTAAGTAAAGTTATAAAATCTAACCAAAATGTTATAAAAAAAAACATTTATCAGGTGTTGGGCAGGTGGAGGGGAGGGGATGGGTTTATATATATATATATATACATTATAAGTGCATTGTGCATTGTCAGGGGCATGGGCACGCTTGAAGTTCTGACTCGAAGGAGGAGGGAAGGTAATAGCAATGTATGTAACCTTAACATCTGTACCCCCATATTATGCTGAAATTTAAAAAAAAGAGAAGGGGACATTTCCCAGATACTTCAGTCAATGGAGGGAAGGTACAGCCACAAAAAACAAACCAGCCGGGCGTGGTGGCTCACGCCTGTAATCCTAGCACTTTGGGAGGCCGAGGCGGGCGGATCGCTCAAGGTCAGGAGTTCGAAACCAGCCTGAGTGAGACCCCGTCTCTACCAAAAACAGAAAGAAATTAATTGACCAACTAAAAATATATATACAAAAAAAAAATTAGCTGGGCATGGTGGCGCATGCCTGTAGTCCCAGCTACTCGGGAGGCTGAGGCAGTAGGATCGCTGAGCCCAGGAGATTGAGGTTGCTGTGAGCCAGGCTGACGCCACGGCACTCACTCTAGCCTGGGCAACAAAGTGAGACTCTGTCTCAAAAAAAAAAAAAAAGAAAAGAAAAAACAAACCAGACATGATTTCTACGCAGAGAAAAGGATAATTTCCTCTTACAGTTAGTTTGGTACAAGTATAAAACATGTTTCTCAGCCATGAAAATAAAATTTGTGCTTATATTGTGTTGTACTACATATGCATGTATGTATAATGTATATCCATAAGTGTGGGTGTGTGTATATATATATATGTACACATGTAACACACACATAGACACACACACACACACACACATATATACTTATACTACTTTCACATCCATTAAGATGGACTAGATCTTAACCCAGGGATGTAGATATAGCATTATCCCCATTTTACAGGTAAGAGAACAAATAAATCAGGGAGAGTAAAATTGCCACCAGAAACATATCACACAGACCAAAATCAGGCTGAATCTTTCATGCACATCATATATTCTTTACCATAAACAGATTCTAACAGCAATATGGCTCCTTCTTTAAGCCCCAGATTTAATAAGTCATTTTGAAATAGAGAAGGTAAGGGAAATTTGGCTGCTTCTAAGTGTCCTTTGGCCAGGAAGATGAGCACAGATATTTTCAGTTACTCACATTGTCACCCCAAACGTGTGACTTCAGGATCCTGATGAAATAATGCTAATCCCCTGATACCGCTGACCCAGGACGGGGAGCTGTGGCCCTGCATGACCGACGTTCTCTCAGGAAAGCAGAAGTCTGTGTCTGAGCCCGGCTGCTCGTCTTCCCCCAGTGCTGTGGGGAGGGCACAGCTTTGGGACAAATGACTCCAATCAGAGGTAAGGAGCCAATGACATAACGCCATGAAGTTTTATTAGCAGGGCCCAGCACACTGTAAGCCCTTGGTAAGTGATTCTATTAATATCACAAAAATATGTGATTTTTACTGTCTCATCGATGTTCTTCCTCTTGTGGCATTTTCACTTTCCCTTCCCCTTGCCTATCCTCTGATTGATCCTTAGCAAGGGTCAAAAGACAAAAGCAAACGTTCCAATGTTGAAGAAATTTCCACTGATCCAGAGAAAAGCAAAGGTTTGATTACAGGTCGTACCCGGGTTACAGATGTCCTGATTTGAGGTGTTCCATAGGTACATAGAGAAGGAACTGACACAAGCACAAGAATGTGAAGAATCAGAAGATCCAAAGACAATAAACTATCTGAAAAAAAGAATTAGCTGAAGCTCTTCCTCTCATTGAAGCAGGATCTGCTGAACCTGAGGAGCCAGATTCTAACTTTGAGGGTTTTCAGAGGCTTACCTTGCAGTTAGCGAAAACATCAGCTGCTACAAGCCCATTTATGATTAAAGAAAGCAAAAGCTGCGCAGACAGCCCTAGCTGCCTTTGGGGTGCAGTGGTGAGCTCCCCTCCCCAGCAACAGACCCCAACCCTGATTCTCCAGCACCATCTTCCTCATGCTCTTCTGATAAATGCCACCTGCCTTCCTTTAGCCTCAGAAATGCCCCTTCCAGTAAGTAAGACATTGATGCAACACTGGGTCAGTGTTAACCTTTAATATTCTTCTTTGTAATTTCTCCTGCTTCCATCTAAACTTTTTGTATGACCTTGTTTTTATGTTCTGTTTGTCTGAATGAAAAGAAAGAGCACAACAGTTTCTGTACCTTGTTATCACAGCACGGAGGCATTATTATTATTACAGCATTCCTCTGTATTGTTATCACCGCATGCCAGCCATTACAGTGTTATTATTATTACTGCCCTGTATGTGCTGTTCATCAGGGATCCGCAGTTACGTACAAATCTGACCTAAAGACATTCTCAGGAACACATCTCTGTAGCCCAGGCACTGCCTGTATTTGTTTAGGAATTTTCTATCGGTCCCTTACTTATGTAACTGCTACTTTATAACCGGTCCCTAGAAGGGGGCGGGTCTTCCTGGAAATTTTGACTGCTGTTGTTTTCATTTTCAGTGACTCAGAGCAGTCCCGGACTTCTGGAGAAGGTAGGCGACCCCATAGCTTATCCTGGGGCTGGTTGCCACCCCCTGCACCTGCGGACTAAAATCCGCACATTCTAACTTCTTTCCCCGATCTGAAACCCATAGGGGCTTCTTGTAACTGCAAGTCCAACAGGTGAGGAATTTAGTCCTGGTGTGTGAACCCCGGGGGTGTAGGGGGGTGGGGGGTGGGGGGTGGGTGGGGGAGGGGGGCGGGGGGTGGTCTCTGCAGCTTTGGCAGCTTAGGGGAATCTTGTGTGGGCTGGAGGGAGATTTAGCCATCTCCTGATCTCAAGGCCCCTTTCCCACTTTCATTATCTTTTACTTTACCTTTTTCTTTCTCCTTCTTTCTTCCTTTGATATGGACAATCGATGCTATTTATCTCAATGTTATGTAAGTTTATGCTGCAGAAATTCTGTCGTCATAAGCCTTCACCCACCCAATCAATTGCAGCCCATAAACCCTTCTGTCCCTTCTGTAATTACCAGGACATTAAAACTCTAGGATTGAAAATTGAAAGATTAAATTACTCTCATTTTATCCAAGCTCCCCCATGCATCCCAGATCTCTTTCTTGGCCAGATTCCAGGTTGTCCAATTCTCCCCTGCAGTAGGGAGCAGGCTCAGGCAGGCTGTGCCACCCGCTCCCCCCAGTCCTGCACTAGGACAGCTCAGGGCTGGGGACTCTGCATTCCTGAGGGGCCACCTAAGAAGCAGCCACCTGGCTCAGGGAGAAGCCCTCTATTCTCCCAGCCTCCTCAGATTCAAGGCTTTGACCTTGGTCAGCCCCTGTGGCCAGCGTTTACCTACGCATTTCTAGGTGCCCTGCTGAAGTGCCACCCTGAGGCACCCAGTACTATTTCTGATTTCTGTGCAAACTCACTTTGCACAGGGAAGGGCTGGGTAAAAGTGTAGAAGAGCAAGTTTCCCTCAGTGAGGGATTGATTCTAGGGTTAGAATGAGGAAATAAAGGCTGTTTCTTCCTCTGCTACTTTGTCTTCCACTCACAGACAGGCTTGGCCCAGCCTGCGAGCTTTGGTTTCCCGGACAGTTATTCAGCTGTTTTACTCCTGTTGATTCTCCTGCTTTAAGGTCCCTGCTGCTGTTATTAGCAATTCTTCCCTCCCGTCCCCCAGCCCGTTCACCAGAGAACTTGCTGCAGTCAAGGGTCTGCATGGAAGCCCTTTTCCTGAGCATCCTCTCTTTACCTCCCGCCTGCCACTGTCCCCTGTGTCGCTGTCAAATTGCGTGCCACATTGCCACACTCAGTTTTTATCCAGTGGTTCCAAATAAAAACAAACGTGAAATGAAAGGCCTGATTAATGGGTGCTGATGTGTGGAGATGGGGCAAAGTGCATGAGAAACACCCTCGTCATCAGATGGGTGATCAGCGTGGACGTTGACTTGGATAGGGTGGGTGGGATGTTTCGAGTGGTGATTGGGATGAGAGTTGGGGCACAGGAATATCCTGTCTGAAGCTTCAGAATCCTTGAGGGTGGGTTGTGGTAGGAAGGAAAGCTGCCTTTCTCAAAAGCCAGTGTTTTTCTGGCTTGTTGTTTGCTCAGAGAGGTCTGAGGTTTGCAGTGACTCATCTGTCCTGGGCCTCTGGCATCCTCTTTGTGCTACGCAGGGCCATTTTAGCTCATTATGGTCTGTTTTCAGTGAAAAGCCCCCGTATTGGTGCGGAAGGTTGCAGGTCAGGTGATGCCTTGACAAAACATGGAGCGGCAAGCTGGCAAATGATCCGGCTCAGAATTGTTCCAGAGCATCATCCTGTGGCATTAGGGGCCAAACAAACCCACCTGTAGACTGTTGCAATAAAGGAATCATAATGTAAGTTATAACCTCGACACATAAAATTTATCTGTTACCATATCACATGAAATGGTTGTCCAGGATTATAATAAAATTTGGGAGATATGTTTAGGACAGCTTGATTTAAAATAGAGGACATGAACATATGTAATATTTACATATATGAAAATATCCTGGACAGAGAAAACAAACAGTGGCTTCAATTTTGAGCTCCAAAAGAAAAGTCACAGGGTAAGCGATCACAGTGGCAGGAGACCATCTTGGATCCCGCACCTTCTCACACGCAGGTCTCTGAACAGCATAGTCCTAAGGGAATTAGAGCAAAGGCTTATGGGGAACAACGGTAACTGCAGTAATAGGAACGATACAGATGTTTGTCCTCATTGATTAAATGCCTCCTTGGGCCAGTCACTGTTCTAGGGACTTCATATAAATTAATTCATATATGACATATAGGTGTTGTGGTTCTCAATTTAGAAAGAGAATTCTGAGTTCAGAGGGGTTGGTTAATGCCGCCTATTCAGTGGTATAAGAAGTGGTGTGTGTTACACTCTTTGAAAAGTGGGATCAGTGTTTGAACCGGCCTCGGGTGTTTAAACAATTTCCTGTTTAGTGGGGACTAGTGAATCTGATAGCTTCCCCACTCGGGACTGGCCTTTGGGAGGAGCCTTACTTTTGGAATCTTTGCCCCCTTCTTTCCAGGTTCCTTCTTAGTGCCAACATTAGCCCTTTGAACGTATTCTTATTCCAGACGGAAGCGCATAAGGTACTGGTGTTGGAATGGACAGCTCCCAACATGTCACTCTGTTTGTGATGTGTCTTTTCTGCAGAAACTCTGCATCACCATGGTGACCCCCTGTGGCCTACTCAGTGACAAACAGGAGCCAAGTAAGCCCAATTTGTGACTCTCACTTGCCGTTGTACCTTTGGCACCTAGCACAAGGCTTGGCCTGCAGGAGGCATTCCGTTAAAGCTTGTTGAACTCTTGAATTCTGGTCTGTCCCCAGTGCCGCTGAAGAGTGTCTCTGTGAGCTTGTCCATTAATGAGTTTGTGACCAGTGTGTCTGCAACCCTCAACTATGAGAATGGATGGAAAGTTCCGTTGGAGGCCGCCTTTATCTTCCCCATGGATGAAGACTCTGCTGTCTACAGCTTCGAAGCCTTGGTGGATGGGAAGAGAGTTGTAGCAGAATTACAGGACAAGGCGAAGGTACTAGGGATGAGTACGTTAGCTCCTCTCTTCTTATTGGTGCATTGTCTTTAGTGTCAGGCTTGAGTTTTTAGAGTTGTTGCCCTGATTCTTTGGCTCCTGGCTTGAAGGAATTACAAGCCAGGTGGTGCTACAGAGAGATGACAGACACTAGCGTCTCTGCACAAGCAGCTTTTATTGCAGGCTTGTCAGCATAGAATAGAAAGTGAAAGTACATTTCCTGAGAGGAAATGGGTCTGGCTCCATGAGTGGAGAAGAACCTACTTTGATGTCTATGCCTTATGATATGCTATGGGGGTGGGGTGGGGTGGTGGGGGTGGTGGACTATTCATTACTGTCCTGGGAAAAGGGTACAGAGTTCTTAGAATTAAGGACCCTCCCTATTTTTATCCTTATAGGGTAACTTCCAGGGGTTCCCATGACAATTGCAAACTGCCATGGCACTGATGGGTGTGATTTTTACTATGTTAATATATGTTACAGGGGAAAAGGTCACCTTTAGACATGAGCTCCTAGATTCTGCTCATGCTCCCGGCCAGGAAAACATCCCTAAATGCCAGTTCTTGACATTGCTATTTGGCTTCTAAATGCATATTGGTCTCCTCCGTTTTGCTTTCCTCTTGTTTTTCTGTGGTTAGGGCTGGCAACCTGCACCTGTCCCTAACATTTAGGATACCTGTCAAATGCAACTTCACAAAACATGCTGATGTTGCAAGCTCTTTCCTCCACTCCATTCTGACTGCTGTTTTCCTAAAGTCATTGGTGGGGGGGGGAATCAATCAGAGACATTCAAAGTACAGCTGTGAACTTGACAAGACCCATCAGAGTCCCTCCCCATCAGGTTGCTTTCTGCACTACTTGTGGCTGCGTCAACCATGGCACCTTTGATGTTACCTTTCTTTTCCACCCTCACCCTGTTCTCCTTAGGCCCACAGAAAGTATGAGAATGCTGTCTGCAAGTGGCGCCAGGCCTTCTTTCTGGAGGAGGATGTGAGATCCAGGGATGTCTTCTCTTGCAATGTGGGGAGCCTCCAACCTGGGGCGAAGGTGGCACTCACCCTGAGGTATGTGCAGGAGCTGTCCCTGGAAGCAGATGGTGCCCTGCGCTTCGTGATCCCAACTGTCCTGAACCCCAGATACCAGCTGTCTGGTGAGTCCCCCTCCCCTTTCAATGCTGGTCATGGGGAAATCCCCTTAAGGTTGTGTGTGGATGTGCTAAAAAGGTTTGGCAAGGAAAACACAACTACGGTAACTTTTTGTAGGATGTACTCAGGACAGCTGCCTTAATAGGAGGATTCCTATAGTCCCTTTGGAGGACCTGTCCTACACACTCAGTATGGTCGCCACCATCACTTCCCAGCATGGCATTGAGCAAGTCCAATGCAATTGCCCCTTGAGTCCTACTGAGTACCTTGGAGATGATAAGACTTCTGCTCAGGTAATTAATGAGAGAGTACTACCATTGCCAGTACTCCTGTTCCTTGGGTCTTGGCTTGGTCCTCACCCAGTTTATCCCAAATGTTAACCCAGATGGAGTTGGTTGATGCTCCTTCCTTATCCCTGTTTAACGTCCAGAGCCTTCTCTCCATTCTCGCTTCTGCTCCTGACAGTGTTCACTCAAGGAAGAAGCCTGTAGCCCCCAGCTCTGATAGTAGCTCCAGGAAGCAAACAGTGATAGTTCTAATGTGGCTCCTTTGCCTGTCCCCAACTCAGGTCTCCCTGGCTGAGGGACACCACTATGATCGGGACGTGGAACTCCTGATTTACTACAATGAGGTGCATGCCCCCAGCGTAGCTGTGGAGATGGGGATGCCGGAAATGAAGCCAGGTATTTTCTTTCTCCTTTTGTAGTCACCTTCTAGAGCGTAAATTCCTGTCTTGGAGTTATCCTCAAATTACTCTCACTTTTATCTCCTTTCGAGTAGCAGGTAAAACATACCCACATAAACATTCAAATAGCTTACACTATGGCATGCAAAAATGGTTAGGTTTATTGAATATCATGTAGTTATGACAAGTAGGCAAACTTAACAAGATCAGTAGAAAATTGGGCAAAGGATTGAAACAAATAATTCAAAGAGGAAAACACAGCCAGTTTATAAACATATGGGGCAGTGATCAGTCTTATAATGGAAATTGCAATGAAATGCTATTTCATTTGAAATGCAAATCATAGTAATCATATAGCATTTTCACCTTTCAAATTATCAAAGATTTCCAAATCTGATAGTCCCTCATGGTTTTAAAGTTATGATGAATTTGGCACTGTCATAGATTGCTTGAAGCAAAATGATTTGGTATCAACCATTTGAGGAGAAATTTGGATATATGTGTCAAATCAATGTTTATTTTGGTAACCTCAATTTTGGGGATCTTACCTAAGGAAATAAATCTAAATATAAGTAAAAATATGAACTGAGCTGTTACCTGTCATTTTAATGATATCAAATAGTAGTAAACAATCAAAATGTTTTTAAGTGGCTAAATGTACTTTGCAAGGTACACTTGAAATAACTTGGAAACAAGGCCTCCAAAGAATGTTAAGTAAAAGAAAAGTAAGTTATACAGGCTAATTACCACAATAAAACAACCTATGCATTAGGAAAAACGTTTAAAAACATAGGAAGTATGCAAGGAGTAATTATTATTAGATTTAGACTGTTTAGTTCGTCGATTTCTTTCTGTAATAAATAACTTTTATTGATTGATTCATCACACATGTAGTGTCACCTGGAGTTGTTTTCTTATTGTGGTAAAATATGCATAACAGAATTTACCATTTTAGATATTTTAAGTGTACAGTTCTGTGGCCTTAAGTACATTCATCTTGTACAGCCATCACCATCATCCATCTCTAAAATTTTTTATCCTGTCCTAGTTTCTCACTTTATTTTAATGTCTCTTATTTTTAATTTTAATGTTTCTTGTTTTAATATATTTTTAAAAATATATATGTATTTTTTCTTATAATTAAAATTGTTGTATCCCGTGTTGATCTGTTTTGCTCCTGGGGCCTTCCTGGGCTGCCACGGCAGTGGATTTCAGGGACCACGAAGCAGGACTGGAGGGATACTGCCACTTACAAAGCATGTTGCACAGGATGGAGTGGAAGCCTCCTTGGTGACAGTCATTGTTAATAGTGATTGTTAAAGTGATGTGGCTTGGTTAGGCTCTCGCTCTACAACTATAGCTGCTAGGAACACATTCCCGGTAGTTGGTTTTCAGCGGGCCATCCCACTCTCTCATCCTTAATGTTTGGCCCAAGTGGATGCATATTTGTGCTCACAAATTGGGACTCTTTAGTTTGCCCTCACTTGTTCAAACATTCTTCTTCAGGGGCAGCTGTCCATGCTAAGGACATTAGAGGGGTCCACGCCTCAACCAGGTTTGCTATAACCAGCTCCTCTTCCATGAAGTTCCATGCTCTGTCTTTTTACATTAGTTACCTGTTTTTTCCTTGCCTGTTGGTATCTCCTTGGGTGCCCACAAAATATTCCTGTAACAGTAACCTTATCTTTAGTCAGCATTATTTTAAAGGATTATTTACTACAGAGAAAGTTTTATCATGTTGGATCTCAAAAGGTAAGATAGAGATCTCAGTCCTTTTCCTGCTAAGAAGTTTCCTTGCCCCTCTGCAGATTTTCTCCCCTGTTCCCCACGACCAGTTCTGCAGGCCATAGGGGGACATCAGAGGTAGCCCGTGTCAGTCTTGGGAATTCCTTCCAGCTGGGCCACTCGAGTCTTGCTTCCCAAGACATATATTTGGTCAGCATGACTTGCTGTTCTCAGCCACACAAGGAAGCAACTGACAACCTTAAGTGGCAGCTTGGCTCATTAAAACCATGTAGAGTTCTGCCAAGTGAAACATGGCACTACATGAGGAAAACACAATGCCTTATTTTTACAAACTTAGAACAGACATACTTAGTATGTTTAAAATGTGATTTCTTTTTAAATTAAATTCATGATTTAATAAAATAATTGTATAAACATAAAATTTAGAAATAACTTTTATAAAATTGTGACTAAGAGCCTAATCTAAGTTGAGCACTAGACTGAGCTCCTTAAGTATATTATACCACGTGACCTCACAGTAATGTTGAGGCAGGTGTCACTACTGTGATTCTTCAGATAAGGACACTGAGGCCAGCAAGCGGAGGAGCTAAGGTTTGAAATGCCTCCTTAAACACAAAGGAAGCCGAGACTCGTGGTAGTACAAATAGGTTGAGCCAGGCCAAAATTACAGTAGATAATCCACGTATTGTGCTTCCTATTTATCTGGTGTTATTCTAAACAGTTTAGGTACATTAACTCATCACACTCATGGCAACCTTCCCAACTCCTGAGTATAGCGCCAGCTCTGTTATAACCAGCTCTCTCTCAGAATGAAAAGGAATCTACCTTGCCCATCAAAAAAATTCTACTTTTCTGTCAAATATCCAGACATCTGGATTAAGTAAATGCTATATTTGAATTAATGTTCTATTAGATATTGCTGGATCACACCCATTTTACTTGGAAACCATTTGGTTATTAGAGTACCCCACGGGTAAGAGATTAAACTGATCCATGTCCTGTGGTCACACTGAATCTCAGGGCTACTGAGAGTAAACCCTATAATCCTCAAAACACTTCATAAAGATAAGATAATGGAATTTAATTTTATACTATCTGAACTTTAAAACTAGAGGTGATAGACCCAGCCATTTTCCTTTCATATCTATCTCAACCACATCATTTCAATTCCTGCACAGCTCTCACTTGCTCCTAAAAATAAAGTCATGGCTCTGACTTTGACAACTTAGCCACAAAGCCTGGACTCTAGTAGTCACTGCCACCCTGTTGTTTGGATGATGCCATTAGAATCCAACCCAGATCCCAGTGCTTCTCTTTCTCCTGGGGACCATCAGTGGATATGAAGTCTGCCTGCCTCATATCCAAAGCAGGCAGACTCACCTTGGTGTGTATAACACTTGCTCTACTCAACTCTTGTAAATTGTCTTGTCTAAAAATTGTCCATGTATCACTTTTTCAAAGCTGTAATTAAAGACTTAAACAAGGACCCCCTGTGATAAATTCTCTTCCATTTATTTGGTTTAAAGAAAAGGTTTGCCTCTGCAAAGAAACTTGTCTGTTTCTTTTTGAAAGTGCTGAAACCTGTTAACCTAATGTGTCTCACTTATTTGCCTCGGTGCGCTGAAATTTGCATTCAGGGACAATATTTTAATATTGCTTGTGCACACTAACCTCTACTCACTTTCTTGTCTTTCCTGTCTATTCTGATTTTGTCTCCTTTATATGTTTATAACTCACGTCATACCCTTTGCAAACAGATATGGTATAAGGATCAAACACAGTATTATACTTCTGAGTTTTCTCCGCTCTCTATTAAATTTACTACCATTGATTCTTGGGGACATTAGGGTTTTTAAGTTCTTTTTTGGCTTACAGTTTTTGTATCCTTTCTGTGTAGGGTGTTTCTTGGGAGATCTATCTGCAATGTTGAGTTTCTATCCAAATATCCCAGAAGCCCATCCACCAAATACCTGTGGAGAATTTATCTTCCTCATGGACCGCTCAGGAAGTATGGAGAGCCCCTTGAGTAACCAGAGTAGATCTCCACTGCGTATAGAGGCAGCCAAGGTAAAACTAGTATATTTCTTTTTCTGGGTCACATGCTCAAGGGAGGATGAATCTGACGGGTTAAATTATGGTGCATACAGAGCTGTAGGTCTGTTTTCAACTGAGCAACAGCCAGTTGAAAGACCACCGTGAGGTTGGCCTTGGAATGTCAGGAGGCACAAAGGCGGGGTGATGGCCTACACTCTCAAGAGTTAGAGTGTGTTTATAGCAGCACAATTCATAATTGCAAGGCTGTGGAAACAGCCCAAGTGCCCATCAATCCAAGAATGGATTAATAAAATGTGGTATATGTATACCATGGAGTACTATTCAGCTCTAAGAAACAATGGTGATATAGCACATCTTATATTTTCCTGGTTAGAGCTGGAACCCATACTACTAAGTGAAGTATCCCAAGAATGGAAAAACAAGCACCACATATACTCCCCAGCAAACTGGTATTAACTGAGTAGCACCTAAGTGGACACATAGGTACTATAGTAATAGGGTATTGGGGAGGGGGGAGGGGAAAGGGGGTGGGTATATACATACATAACAAGTGACATGTGCACCATCTGAGGGATGGTCATGCTGGAAACTCAGACTTGTGGGGAGGGGGGGGAGGGCATTTATTGAAATCTTAAAATCCCCCATAATATCCCAAAATAAAAAAAAATTATATATAAAAAAGGAAGAGTTAGAATGGCAGGGTCTGTGGGTGTGAGAGGATCCTCTCTCACTCTGTCCCCTCATACTCTCTTACCTTCAGGAAACACTGATTTTGCTGCTGAAGAGTTTACCTGTAGGCTGTTATTTCAACATCTATGGATTCGGCTCTACCTATGAGGCATTCTTTCAGTAAGTATCTGGAAAGGCCATAGAGAGTCCAAAATGATACTTTAAAGAAAGGGCCTAGGTTGTTAAAGGAACTACCACAGCATTTGGCTTTGGGAATTTCAGGTAAGATTGTCTTTTGACGGGGGTATCCAGTTCAGGAACTCAACACTGGACAATGTCCAGCGCCATCCTGTGACTGGGTGTGTTTGTTTTTCTCAGGGAAAGTGTGAAGTACACTCAGCAAACAATGGAGGAGGCACTGGGGAGAGTGAAGCGTATTCGGGCAGACCTAGGGGGCACTGAAATCTTGGCACCACTCCGGAACATTTACAAGGCACCCTCCATCCCAGGCCACCCCCTACAGGTAAGAATTGGGACAGAGCTAACTGAAGGGACACAGAGAGTGAAATCTCAGCTAGAGAATCAAATTATTGAAATATGGTTGGTAATCCAGAGTCTTCTATCATATAGTAAAGAGGGGAGAAAAAAAAAGACAAGAGGCGTTTTTCTTCTTCCATAATCCCATGCGATGATAGGCAATGGAAGTTCTTTTATGGAGTGCCACAAAAGCTTAAATGAAGCTATTCGGGGGAGGTGCTGAAAATCCCCAGGGTTCTGATCAGACCATGTGGTAATGTGAGGCTAGTGACAGTGGAAGATTAGGGATCTCGTGGCTGTTTGAAGAGGCGTCAGCGCTTTTAGATTGAAATAGTTGAGTTTTTCAAAGGCAAATTCTGGTATCTTAAAATGAACTTGATAGAAGCTTGATGAGTATTTTCTTTGTTTGTGCAGCTTTTTGTCTTCACAGATGGAGAAGTTAGTGACACATCCACTGTAATTAAAGAAGTTGAAATCAACAGGCAGAAACACAGGTAGGAAGAGGTCATGATTTCTGGGTGCTTGGATCCAAGTAGTGCCACATGTCATCTGGTGTTACATGATACCAGTGTTGATATTCCTTGCAGAGGACACAATGGTTCCAGAATTTTAGTTTTATCAGCTGACAATTTATTACTGTCTACAAAAATCAAAAGTAATTTTCCAAATAACATCAACACAGGAAAATCGTTGTCCCTCATTCTTTCTAAACCACAATGGAACAAGAATCAAATAATAAGATGTTAATATTTTTTTCTTACTGTAAACATTTGTGTCAGAGTAATACACAGGATACACACAGATCATCTGTATACAGCTAGATGAATTATCACGGTGAACACACTTGTGTAATCGCCACACAGATCCAACACTGGAATGTAACGAAGACCTCTCCGCATCTAGCCTTTTACATCATGCCCTGTTACAGTCACTACACACATAGAGCTCTCCTTTCCTGTAACACCATGGCTGTTTGTGCTGGGTTTTGAATGAAAATAAGTGAGTTATCCAGTATGTTTTTGTTTCTGTGTATATTGTTTCTTTCCTTTCTCTCAGAATTATGTTGAGAAATTCATACATATTTTTTATGTAGAGGTAGTTAATTATTATTGGTGTGTGGTGTTCCGTAGAATGACTATACCATAACGTATCTATGATGCTAATGCTGATGGACTTTGGTTTGGCTATTAAAAATAATACTGCTATGAACATTTTTGTGGTCTTGTACAGGTATTTTTTGCAGACACACATGTATGTGCATATACATATTTATAGACATATACATTTCTTTGAATAAACAGAATCGTGGAATTTCTGGGACATGACAGACAGTTCTGTAAGCTATTGTACTAATTTAATTCACCCCAGCATTGTAGGAGGATTCCAATTGCCTCATTTTCTATCCAAAATTTAGTGTTGTTTGTCTTTAAATTTTAGCCAACCTTGTGTGTATAGTGGTTATCTTAGTATAGTTGTAATTTATATTTTTCTGATGATGTATGAAGTTGAGCACTGTTTCATATTTGTTGACCATTTGGGTGTTCTCTTTTGTGATAAGCTTTTAAGTTTTTTTCATATTTTTATTTATTAATTATTTATTTATATTACATTGATCTGTAGTTCATTCTGAGGTCTAGATGCAAGCTCTTTCTTAACTATATAATCTAAAAATATATTTTCTTAGTCTATAGCTTATTTTTTTACCCTCAAAATATATTTGGATAATAGCTGCTCTTAATTTTAATATAGTTCAATTGTTTTAGTCTTTTCCTTATGGTTAGTGATTTTTGTATCCTGTTCAAAAAAGTCTTTCCCTACCTGAGGTAGTGAAGATTTTTTATTTTGTTGTTTTCTAGAAGTTTTATTTTTTTCTTTTATGATTAGATCTAGAATGCATCTGCAATTTATTTTGGTGTATTGTATGATGTAGGGGTAAGGTTTCATTTCTTTTTTTTTGTCACCTGTGTATATCAAATTGACTCTATACCATTTATGGAAAAATTTGTCCTTTCCTCACTGATGTGCAGTGCTATCTTTATCACAAATGAGCACCTATATATATGTATGTGGGTTTTCTCTTGGTCTTCTGTTCCATTGAATTGTTTTTTTTTTTTTTAATTAATTAATTTTTTTTTATTTCGGGATATTATGGGGGAATAGATTTTAAGGTTTCAATACAGACATGTGCCAGTACTAAATCATATAAATTAATATAGCTTTAGGATAAATCTTGATTTCCAATAGAGTAAGTCCTCAACTTAGTTCATTTTCAAGATTGTCTTAGTTTTACTGGGCTCTTAGTGTTTGTATTTTAGAATTAGCTTGTCAATTTTTACCACAAAAGGAAACCTGTTGGGAAATTGGGTAGAATTGCATTGAGTTATCTTAATGTAGGCTATATTTGCCACTTATTCTTTATATCTTTTATAGTTTTCTATATCTTTTGTGGTTTTTTGTCTGTTTTTGTGTTTGGTCTGGGGACAAATCCAAGAACGAGTATTTTATTTGGTCATTTTGTCTCTTTAGTCTTCTTTACTCCGCAGCAGTTCCTCAGCTTTGCATTCTCTGTCATGACACTCACATTTTGAAAGAGTGCCAGCCAGTTAGTTTTGTAGAGCCTCCATTTGTGTTTGTATGACTGTTTAGATTCACATTTAGGGTAATAGTGAACATTTTGGCAGAAATATTTAAAAAGTAACGTCCTTCCTGGTGATGTTAAGTTTGGCCACTTAGTTAAAGGCAGTGTCCAACAGGCAACTTTAAAATTATGTAGCCACCTTGTTCTCAGCAAATGATTGCTTGGTAGTTCCAGCATTCTCCGGTGGTTACTGCCCAAGTCAGTGATTACTCTCCTAGTTACAAAATGGTGACTTTAAAAATTCTGTCAGCTTCCCCACATTTCTTAGTTGACCTCCTGTAAAGAAAAGCTTTTTCTCTTCCCTTCTTCCCTCCTTTCCTTGTGTTGTATCAATATGTGCTCTCAGATTCTTTTATTATTTTCAACTTGTTCATTTGATTCTCAAAATTTCCAGGATTGGCCAGTGAGAGCCTTTTAACGTCCTCCCGTGTCTGTTTCGTGCATCTTTGCTTTATGCGTGCTGCCTGTCTTCTGCCACACGGTGGCCTAGACTCACTTGTACTTCCAGCCTCTGGAATACATGTTCCCTCTGAGAGGATTTATTCTTTGCTTCTGAGGGGTTGATAGACTAGGAGCAGATCATTTTAATGCAGTTAGGGTCTAATAAACTTCAGTCATTGCAAGGGTTGGTTTATTTCTGATCACCTCTGTCTTTATTGTGTAGTACAGGGTTCTGTTCAAAAACCTGATGTATTTACAAGGGCACCTCCTTTTTGGAAGGCCAAATTGCTATTTTTTTTTCCTTCCACCTTTGTGAAATTGCCTAGCTTTTCAGCCGTCCGTTTTGTAGTTGGCACTTGCTTCAAAGGGTAAAGGGACACCAGATGCTAGGAGCATTTCTCTTGCCTTCCCTCCTCTCCCAGGTCTCAGCTCATAGATTTGTTTATCTTGGTATCCCTTTGATGCTTACAAACAAATTATTAAAAATATTGTGTACAGCTTTTCTAGTTCTCTTCCGGCTTCAAACAACTCATTCTGGCATTGCTGTAAGCAGAACTTTCCAGGGGTGTTATATTTTAAGTCTGGAACAATATATTTAAGTTATCGTTCTGCTTGCTGGCTGTTTGGACAAATCAACTAAGCTCTCTAAGCTTTAGTTTTGTCACTTGAAAATGGGAATACTTATAGTACTTACCTTAGGGAGTTACTGTGAGGCTCAACAGAGTATACCTATGTAAAGTATTAGGAACTGCGCTTGACAGAAAATAAGGGCTATAGGAAATGTAGCTATTATTGTAATTATTCTTTTTATTATCACCCACATCTAGCATTTTAGGGAGTTCTAGGCATACAGTTAACCACCAAGAAGTATTGTTTGTTTTTGGTTTTATACAAAAATTATAAAAGGTACATAAAAGTACTTTATAACAGGATACAGTTCAAAGACCATCTTAGAAATTGAAAGGTGGTGGTTTCAATATGTTGGCAGACTGTAGTATTTAGGGAGTATTATAGCAGATCACTGCAGTCTGATCCTTAGCTTTATGAATGTGTAATGCATTAATCGTAATGATGACATCACTAGACTTGGAAATGATGACTCACACTAACCTATCTCAAAGAGACTGCTACATAAGCTACACTTTTAATGTATCAATTTAAAATGAAAGCTATCTCTGTCATGCCTTCTAAAAATTCTTGTTTTAGTATTACCAATGCATGCTTTCTTTATAGGTACTCCTATTTAGGAGACTAAATTGTGGTTAAGAAGCTATTTGGTACACTGGGACTAAGGCAGGGTGAGAACTCCCCAGTTAGAGGAAGAGGAGGCACGCTTCCCCACTCTAAGGACGGCCTTGCCAGGGCAGACATGGCACCAGAACAATGATAGGCGGGCATTGGTGATAGCTTATCTCGTTTCCTTCATTTTTCTGGGGGATCTTGTAGTCACACGGGCCTGTGCGCCAGTGCCATCTCTATCATTTAGCAGGTGTGTGATCTTGGACAGATTTCTTAAATTCTCTGGGCCTCAGTTCCTTATCTACAAATTGAAGTAGAAACCTGCCTATTAGGAGTCTAGTGATGATTAGATTGTATTATTAATTTAAGGCATTTTTATAGCTCCTGAAAGGTAGAACATGCTCAATAAGTGGTAGCTATTATACTTTTATCAAGAAAGAAGATTATCTATTGATGCATTTTTTACTATCACGTGTCAATTTTATAACTTCACTCTTTAGTTCCTGTCTCTAACCTTTATACTTTTACAATTGCAGATGTTTCTCCTTTGGTATTGGAGAAAGTGCCTCCACCAGCCTCATAAAAGGCATTGCCCTGGCCTCAAAGGGCACTTCAGAATTCATCACAGGGAAGGACAGGATGCAATCCAAGGTGAGAGAAGGGCTGTGTGTCCAGAGGTGACACTCCAGACAACATGTAGAACAGGGAGGGGCAACTGGACAAGGTCAAGAGGCAGCAGCTTGCCTCTGGGATGCCTTTTTGTATCCTCAAGGCCTTGCACTATGTACCTACTGTGGGTACTTTTGGCCTCATGTAAAGGGGGCCCCTGTACCATCTGCAGAAATGGTGTCTGGTCCATATGTAGCTGAAAGCCCAGGAATGAGATGCAGAAAGAGATTGGGGTCTGTGTATTGAAGACCAGAGACAGAAACTAAGAGCTTTGGCTGTCATGATTGTGGTCCTAGGTCTGCACTTTAGGACCGAAAGAGGTACTATATCCATCCTCCATGCAAGGGTATAAAGAAGAGGAGAAGAAACAATTGTGATATGTCTAATAGATTGGAAGAAGTGGTAAATTGGCGATTCCATTTGATCAGTCTGCACGAGGAGAAGACATCTCGTTAAATTTCGAAGCTCCTGTTTTCCACTTGATGCTGTCTCTTGTCTAATGCCCTTCTCCAGGGGCCTTGTCTCTCAAACATTTTCTTCATTCACATTGATGTTATTAAATCTTTCAGCTTTATAAGTAAAGCAAGAGAAATAATGCCCATCTCTTAGTACAGCATTAAGAAGAAGGCATGCCGTGTGTTACACAGCATAGCACCTTCTACGTAATACGCACTCAGTGAACAGTAGCTCTCATTGTCCGTATTATTTGTTTCTGCTTGTTCTGTTCCATTTCTTCCATTAGGCTCTGAGGACCCTGAAATATTCTCTACAGCCCGTGGTAGAGGATGTCTCTGTGAGCTGGGATTTGCCTCCTGGTCTATCTGCTAAAATGCTTTCCCCAGAACCAACTGTCATCTTTAAGGGTCAGAGGTTAATCATCTACGCTCAATTGACTGGGGTGATGCCAGTGAGTTCCCATTCTTTTTCCTTCCTTTAGTTGGAATAGCTACCATACTGTGCTGACAATGTCTTTAAAGCTGGTGGGTGGATTTAGATGACAGGAAGAGATTGCGCTTGTAGGTAGAGCCAGCCTACACCCTTCCTCATCATTTGGGGCTCTGGTTTCCTGGGCTACCTGATTCTTAGTCAGCTTTTTAATGTATTGTATGGGGGAACTGCCCCCATTCTAATCCTTTTCTTGGTGATATCCTCCTTCCATCACTTCTACTTTTCTCTAATTTGTAGCCAGCAGAGACAACAGGAAAAGTATGCCTCAAGTATGCATTCCAGGGCAAGAATTTTGAGGATAAGGTGACATTTTCTCTACAACCTAAGTCCGATGCCAAGTGAGAATTCTGTTTTCCTTTGCTATTTTCTTCCATCCCATCCTTCCTCCCTTCCTCTCTTCTTTCTGTTCCTCTCTCTCTCTGTCTTTCTGTCTCCCCTTTCCCCTCTCCTGCCATCCTTGGAGGTTGGATTTGGGCTCAATTGTTTCCCTAAAATCACTTTTTATTTCTAAGCTACCTAAGTCTTATCTCTCCCCTTATCTGACTTTTTCTTCCCTCTGCTATTCCTAACTTAAGAGCTCAGAGCAACTGGCATGTGGGTGGTCTTTTCTTAGGTTCAGGAATTTTCTTTTCTTTCAGCCTCACCATTCACCGCCTTGCTGCCAAGTCCTTTATCCAGACCAAGGACATGGGCCTCACAGAGACTCCAGCAAGTCATAAAAGCGAAATATTGAACATCAGCCTTGAGTCTGGAGTCATAAGCTCCTTCACAGCTTTCATTGCTATCAACAAATCGCGCAACGAGTCAGTTCAGGGGCCCCTGACTTATTTGAACATTATAAGGCCATTTCTGATGAGAAGACTACTAGGAGGTGGTGAGTTTTATCTCATCCAAACTCATATGGAATAAATGGTCCTGAATATCTGAGCACATTATTTAAAGGAAAAGGTGGCGATACATTCTTAACTTGCCTTGTTTTTCTTGTCCTTCCACATATAGGATTTCTAGCTAGTCTTAAACTTTTCTGTCCTAGGGAACTACAGTGTATCCCACTGGCAAGTAGATTTTAAATAATCCAAGAGAAAACCCCAAACATTAAAACAGAAAGTGCACATAAACATTGAGTAATCAAACTCTCAAAATATGAAGTGGATTTATCTTCTTCTTTTTTATTTCTTAAAAAAAGCAGCATTATTAAGATATATTTCACATATCATATAATTCACCCATTTAACGTATACAATCCAGTAGATTTTAGTATTTGTGCAACCATCACAACAATCAGTACAATTTTAGAGCATTTTCATCACCTAAGATAGAAAGTCCATTACCATTAACAATCATTTTCAATTTCACTTCCTGACACCCACGTATCCTCTCCTGGACCCCATCCCCTTTCCCCCATCCCAGGCAATCACTTACCTGCTTTCTGTCTCTCTATATTTGCCTATTCTATCTGTCTATAGTTGGCTATTCTGGACATTTTGTCTTTGTATCTACCTGTAATTGTATATCCTTGAACCAAAATCTTCCCATTCCCCCACTCCCTAATTACCAAGCTTCTGGTAACCACCATTCTACTGTCCTTTCATGAGATCAGCTTTTTTAGATTTCATAAATAAATGATATCATGCAGTGTTTATCTTTCTGTGCCTGGCTTATTTCATTTAACATGTTGTTCTCCAGATTTATCCATATTGTCTCAAATGACAGGATTTCATTGTGTTTGATTGCTGAATAGTGATCCATTGTGTATATATTCCACATTTTCGATATCCAGTTTATTTAGTGATGGATACCTAGGTTGATTCCAGGTCTTGGCTGTTATGAATAGGACTGCAATAAACATGCCAGTACAGATATCTCTTCAACATACTGATTTCAAGTCTTTAGATATATATGAATTCATGGGATAGCTTGATAATGTGATTGTTCTATTTTTCACATTTTGAGGAACCTTCATAATGTTTTCCATAATGGCTATACTAATTTACATTCCCATGCACAGTGTACAAGGGTTCGGTTTCTCTATATCCTCACCAACACTTGTTATCTTTTGTCTTTTTGAGCCTAACAGCTGTAAAGTGATATCTAATTGTGGGTTTGATTTGCATTTTATGATGATAATATTGAGGGTTTGTTCATGTACCTGTTGGCCATTTGTATGTCCTCTTTTGAGAAATGTCTATTCAAGTCTCTTGTCCATTTTTTTTACTATTGAGTTGTTTAAGTTCCATGTATATTTTGGATATATTAACTGCTTATTGCACATTTGTTCTACAAATATTTTCAACCATTCTGTAGGTTGTCCCTTCACTCTGTTGATTGTTTTCTTTCCCATTCAGAGGCTTTCTAGTTTGATGTTACCTATTTGTCTACTTTTGCTTTTGTTGGCTGTGCTTTTGAGGCCATATCCAAAAATTTACTGCCCACGCCAATGTCATGGAGCTTTTCCCTCATGTTTTCCTCTCGTAGTTTCCTAGTTTTAGATCTTACATTTAAGTCTTTTATCCATTTTGAGTTAGCTTTTGTATATGATGTGAAATAAGGTCTAATTTTGTTTTCTGCATGTGTATATCCAGTTTTCTCAACACCATTTATTGTAGAGATTGTCCTTTACCCATTGTGTGTTCTCAGCAACTTTCTCAAAAATTAGTTGGTTGTAAGTGTGTAGATTTTTTCCTGGGCTTTCCATTCTGCTCCATTGTTCTATGTGTGTGTTTTTATGTGTGTACCATGCTGTTTTGGTTGCTACAACTTTGTAGAATATTTTGAAGACAGGTAGTGTGATGTTTTTAGTTTTGTTTTGTTTTTGTTATTTTGTTTGTTCAAGGTTGCTTTGGTAATTTGGGTGTTTTATGGTTCTATATAAATTATAGGGTTTTTTTATTTCTGTGAAGAATGTCATTGGTATTTTGATAAGGATTACATTGAATTTGTATATCACTTTGTGTAGTATGGCCATTTTCACAATATTTATTCTTTCAATTCATGAACACAGGATCCCTTTCCATTTACTTTTGTCATCTTCAATTTCTTTCATCAGTATTTTATAGTTTTTAGTATAAAGTTTTTGTCACCTTCTGGTTACATTTCTTCCTAAGTATTTTAATTATTTTTTAGCTATTATGAATGGATTACTTTCTTGATTTATTTTTCAAATTGTTTGCTATTGGTATACAGAAACACTATGGATTTTGGTATGCCGATTTTGAATCCTGCAACTACTGAATTCATTCATTACACTTAATAGATTTTTGGTGGAGTCTTTTGGGTTTTCTACATATAAATCATGTCGTCTACAAACAGGGACAATTTAACTTCCCCCTTTCCAATTGAGATGCCTTATATTTCTTTTTCTTGCCTAATTGCTCTGGCTAGGACTTTCAGTACTATGCTAATACAAGTAGGCACCCTTGTCTTGTTTCTGAACTTACAGGAAAAGCTTTCAATGTTTTGCTGTTCAGCATAATATTTGCTGCAGGATTGTCATAGATGGTCTTTATTATATGGAGGTACCTGTCATCTCTGCATAATTTGTTGAGAGTTTTATCATGAAGGGATGTTAAATTTTGTCAAATACTTTTTATGCATCTATTTAAATGGTCATATGGTTTTTGTCCTTCATTCTGTTCATGTCATTCACATTTATTGATTTGTGTACATCAAAATAATCTGTATCCCTGAGATGAATACCACTTGATTATGGTGAATGATGATTTTTAATGTGCTTTTGAGTTTAGTTTGCTAGTATTTTGTTAAGGATTTAGCGTCTATGTTTATCAGGAATATTAGCCTGGAGTTGTCTTTTTTGTTGTGTCCTTGAATGGTTTTGGTATTAGGGTAATGCTGGCCTTATAAAATGAGTTTGGAAGTATTCTCTCCTCCTAATAAATAGTCTGTTTAGGTTTTCTGCTGCTTCCTAGGCAGCTTGCTTTCAGGGAGTAGGGAGATGCAGCAGCTCAGTTGAAGATGCAGCAGCATCCTATGTGAGTGTGGTGCCATCACAGCAGAGCCTCAGGGGTAGAAAGACACAGTGTCTACTAGTCCCTGGAGCAGGATGCACTCTGCAGGTGTCTCTGGTTTCAATATGGTGCTGTGATGTAGCAACATGAGTTGCTGCACATAGCACAACATAGGTCCTTCTGTGGGGTAATGCAGCCATATGAACTCTAGGAAGCTCCTTAAACAGGGCTCAGGGCTTGTCAGGACTGTAGGAATCTGCAGAGATAATGGGAAGTGCGTGGGGCTTCCTGCTTACCTTTTCCCTGCATACAGAGTACCTACTGGTTCCCAGCTGATCCTCACTGGAGAGACTGCTGGTTGGCAGAAGGGAGGTGTTTTCTTCCTTTCTCTATGCAGCCTCCTAAGTGTTTGTGTCCGATAGGGGTTTTGCCCCTCCCTTGCTGTTTGGACTCCAGTGCTTCTCTTTAGACTTTCTAGTCAAATGTTGTCATTTATTTGTTGTTCTTGTCCTTTTATTTTGGAGGTGGATGACTGTTAGGCACCTCTAGTCAGCTATCTTGCTGACACCCTGATTAATCTTCTTGATAATTAGATGGTCAACGATCACACAGTTGGCTGATGAATAACCTGGTAGTGTTTAGGAATGGGTTCCAAGTGCCAGGCGTATATCAGTCATAAAGCAAGCTGTCTTGATTATAAAGATTGGGGACTTGAGGATTGGGGTCAGGTAAAGAAATTCCCTTGACAAAACCCCACAACTGTAGGCAAATATATCATATTACTTCTAGAGGCAGGCTTCAAGTTGAGTCCTGTATCATTCATGCAACATTTATTTCTTTAAACATTTAACTATTTTAATACCTATTAAAAATTACAGTACTTAATATTGGATATACAGTGATTTAAAATGCAGTTCCTGTCCCCAAGAAGCTTATAAACTGTGGTAGAGGGTGGGCAGAAAGGGAGGGCCTGAACGGATTTTCAGGAAGGTATAGGGAGGACTACAACATGGGGAAGCCCAAGGTGTGTGAGAGCAGGGGAGGTTTCACCTCCAATAGTGGTGGTGTGGTATTCAAAGAAATCTTCCCTTAATAGGTGACGTCTAAACTGAGACCTGAAAGGTTGGATAGATTATGCTTCAAGGAGTAGGGAACAAAAACATTCTAGGCATCAGGATCAGCATCTGAAACGACACATAGATAAGAAAAAATAAGCACGGATACAAGTGATGTAGGTGTTACACTTTGGCTGGAACATACAGGATCAAGTGGAGAATGAGGAATGGAGGAAGAAAACAGAAGTCTAGGGATGTTGAGTTAAACTGTAGGAATGATCATTCATTTGATATGGAACTTACTGAGGATAATCATAAGACTTTGCAAGAAGCCCCATGGGCCAGGTCTCAAATTCCTAGGTGAATGATGAGGAAGGACCAAGAGACTGGTAAATGATGATGATGATAATGATGATAGCTAAAATTTGCATGGGCTTACTGGGTCTTTTTTTAAGTATTTTCCATATACTAAATTAATTAAGCCTCACGACAGTCATATAAGTTAGATGCTGTTATTAACTCTATTTTTATAGTTAACTGTATGAAACAGTTTAAACCATATTTTGAGGGAGATTGAGTTACAGCAGGGGGTTGATGTGGTAACTAGGTTATAATCATCACACCTGTATCGATGTGAGAATGGTTTGAGAAGAAGCAAGGTTTCTAGGGACACTAGATAGCAATGCATTGTATTGGACCAGGAAGAAGAAATGGATTAAACTGAAGTGCTAGCAATGAGTATAAAAAAGAAGAAAACAGGTATTGCAGATTGTAAAAGGGTCAGTTTAGGGATTGATTAAATGTGAAGGTGGTAAGTCATTGAGGATGATGCCCAGACTTCTGGCTGGCTAACAGAGTAGATTATAGTATAATTTATTTAAGTTGGGAGGAAAAAACAGGAGTTAGTATAGGGGGTAAAATGTTGAATTATTTTTAGAGCATCTTGGACTTGAGATGCCTACGGATTATGCACAGAGAGATGTCAAGTAGGAATGGGTATAGACAGATTGGATGTTCAAAGTCATGTCAGAGGTGAAGATACACATTTGGCAGTAGTTAACAGGTGATAACTAACTAACTAATAGGTAATAACTAAAGTCATGAAAATGAATGAAATTATTTAGGAGGCAGGTATCAAGTGAGATGAAAAGGGGATTGAGATTGAAACCCCGAAGAACACCCAGTATGTAAGGGGTGGATAGCAGAGGGGTCCACAAAAAGAATAAAAAAAACCCCAATGAGGTGGGAATAAAAGGAGTGCATATTTAAACTAAAGGAAACTGTGTTATAACAAAGGGAGTTATCAAAGTATGAGATGTTACAGAGAAGTCAAAGTGAAAACTGGAAAGGGACTATTGGGTTATATCAAGGAAGTCCTTGCTGATCTTACAAAGAACAATTTCATCAGTGTGGTCAGGAGAGAACATTATAAGATGCCAAGTGTAAATGAGAGATGAGAAATATGAAGCAGCTTGCATGGGAACTTTTTACAAACATTAAGCTGAAAAGTGGAGGGAATAGAGGGTGATATCTATAGAAGGTGTTGTAGGGTTTAGATGGGTTCTTGTACATTATATCTCTTTAAAATATTAGAATGGGGGAGATTTGAGAATGGTGCAGTGTTCATAGGAAGGTGCCAATAGAGAGGGTTAAAAATATTGGGGGCTGGGAGGTGTATCTGAGTGGGAACAGTGTTTGAGAAGATAGGAGGGGGTGATATCCAGAACCGCACTTGAAGGATTCATGTCAGTAGGACCAGTCCATTCTCCCACTATTGTTAGGAGGTGAAGAAATGTTATAGGATAGATTTGTAGTTCATAGCCTGAGGAGCAAGCCTTTGGAGTTTCTTTCGGATGACTTTTCTATAGTTTTAGTGGAGCAGATAGCAAGATTAGCTAATGGGCTATAACAGACTGAAAGTGGTGGAATAGAGAATTTTAAGAAAAAGAAAAGGTTTGAAACAGCCATTGGGAACAATTGAAGAGTGGAAGGCCCAGGGAGAAACAGACACATTTGTCAAGGAGTGTTGAGTGTTGAGGAGTGGTGAGTGTTAAAGAGAATCGTGGTTTATGTGATGCATTTCAACGTATTCAGCAGCTTTGGTATAAAAATGGTGGGGTTAGAGTGTGGCTTAATTTCAACAGTGGGGTCTTGCCAGAAAGTTGTGATAAACAGAACTTAGGTACATAGAATTGATAATCTTCATAAGAGAGTGGTACAGTCTTGGGCCTCAGATTTAGGCCTACTAGAGAAGGAACTATAGATGGAAGGAGGTTGAGACCTGGAAGAAAAGAAGCAGAATCAAGGTCTTAGTGGTAAAGATGAGGTCAAAGATCAGGAAAAATAGGAATCCCTGAGTTAGGAGGCTGGAAAAATCACGTACTATTTTAAAAGCCAGATTTTTTCAAATTTAGTTTTTCCAAGTGGAAATATTCTGCATGAAAACCAGGTCATCATGGCTTGGGAGGAAGTGGATGAAGTAGAATGGAGTGAGAGTCATCATATTTGAGGAAGTCAAGAAGCTTTGCATTAGGGTGTTGGATGGGCTATGTATGTGGTTGCCGAAATTTCTCAAGGTGATTCAGGCCTTGCAAGGCAGTGGAAGTCTACAGTCTAGCCTTCAGAAACTTTAGTGGATGATGGGAAGGGACAAAGAGGATAGAAGGTGACAGTAGTGAGGACATGTGGAAGGTAGCCCAGCTGAGGGTGGAAGAGTAATGGTCTGGATGCAACCAACATTAGGAGCTGAGTACTTGGAGTGTGATACATTGAGCGACAACCATTTGAGAGGGAGAGAGGGAGAATAGTTTTTTGGAGAAGATGAATTGGTTTTTTGTTTGTTTGTTTAAAAGTAACTGAAATAATTTTAATTGTGAAAAATTAAAGGCAAAAAAATCACTTAATAACATAGCTTGATAACTAATAAGAACCTCAGAGAATGTTTCCTTACTTTTTAGATGAAAAAATTAAGTCCCAGAGAATAGATGAATAGATAGATCCTTTAGTGAAAAGATTATTCCCCATCATTATGAACAGTTTAACCAGAGCAAGTAAAGAAAGACTCTATAGCTAGTTATGTCAATAACTTTCTCATGTTTACTCCAGTGCAATGATTATTTAAATGCGCTGAAAATTTGAACATATTTATTTCTGAAGTGGGTGCAGATGATATCATAATCTCGCTTTTTGCAGATGATATGATATTATACCTAGAAAACCCCACGGATTCCTCCAAGAGACTCCTAGATTTGATAAATGAATTCAGTAGTCTCAGGTTACAAAATCAATACACACAAATCAGAGGCATTCATATATGCCAAGAACTGTCAAGCTGAAGCTCAAATCAAAAACGCAATTTGTTTTGCTATATCCCCAAAGAAAATTAAATATCTAGGAATATACCTAATAAAATATATGAAAGACTATGGAGAACAATGAAACGCTAAAAAAAGAAATTGTAGAAGATGGAAACAGATGGAAAAATCTACCTGGTTCATAGATTGGTAGAATCAATATCATTAAAATGTCCGTATTACCTAAAGTGATCTACAGAATGAATGCAATCCCCATCAAAATACCACCATCATTCTTCACAGATCTAGAAAAAATAATTCTTTGCTTTGTATGGAACCAGAAAAAACCACATATAGCCAAAGCAATCTTAAGTAAAAAGAACAAACTGGAAGGCATTAATCTTCCTGACTTCAAGCTGTACTATAAAGCAATAATAATGAAATCAGCCTGGTATCTGGCATAAGAGCAGAAGCATTCATGTTTGGAATAGGTCTGAGATTCCGGAGATGAAACCATTTGCATATGGTAACCTAATCTTTGATAAAGCAGACAAAAATATACATTGGGGAAAATAATCAATACTCAAATTGGTTTTAAATTAAGACTTAACAGGAAGAAACCTCTGGTCCTGAAATTAAAGATGCAGGAAAGATTGTTTATTTAGCCTGTGTCAGGAGTTCCAGAGGACAAAGTAGGAAGTAGGAAGGGAATTGAGTGGTTGAGGGTGGGTGCAGGAGTTGGGATTATGAAATAAGAATAGTCCAATAAGAGTGGTGACTGAAGCCAATGTGGATGGGACGCTATGTCTGAAATTGTCTATATCCTTTGCCCACCGCAGAGACCCTCAGTCCTAATGTTCATACTGGTATTTTTCAGTTTTCCCCCCCTGCAGACATTTTTGTTCTCCATTGGCTCGCAGGAGTGTTGCTTATTGTGCAAACATGACATGCGTGGACTATGATTACAATTACTATACATCAATGAATCGCAAGAGACTGAACCGTCTAGGTGAGCACCTTTACAGGGAGTTTTCCTCACCAGTGTCTGTCTGTCACACAGATAGGAGTAGCGATGGCCCAAGCTCAGAGTTGAAGCCAAAGGATGAAATGCATGCCTGTCTTGTGTACGATGGAAAAGACTCATTCTCCCACCAATAGGAACAACTTGGAAACTCACCATACAGGTCAGGTGGGCCTCAGGTCACTTCTTTGATCTATAGGGACTGAAGAACTCAGCTTCAATGCTCTCCTGTCTTTTGTCTTTCTCTACCTAGGAGGTAATCTGTTTGAAAAGCATCAGGCAGAAGGTGAGATTTGTTCAGTCCCTATGTTTACGAGGGTCAGTCCAGCTAGCCTCAGTAATATAGGATCTTGAAGCCTATGCAGTGGAGTTGGGGTGACCTCTAGTTGACCAAACTCCATTGCCATCTCTGCTCACACAGCTAGCCTGCGGGCGGGGCCTTCCACCTGCAGAACTCTGGTGCCACCCTCTTTGCGTCCCTCTGCACTGATCATGCTTTGACAGTTGAGTCTGAAGCTCTTCTGGATGCTGTCTTTGGCTTTCTCTCTGTGGCACTCTTGCTATAGCCTGCCTCTGAAATTGGCACCCTCTCTTATGTATGCCAAGGGGCCAGTACCTCTGTAATTTTCCATCCTCTCTCTTTTTTCCCCCCAAAGCCTTTAGAGAGAATCATCTTATACAGCTGGTATCCCTACAAAATGCAAATGGTTCTTGGGATCTGAGTGAAGATCTGGCCAAGGCCCTAGACGTGAGTTTGGAAGATATAATAGCTGCACACCCTACCGAGGTAAGATCCAAATGACAAATAAAGGAATAGGTATGTTTTTGAGGGAGGGAGGAAGATAATGAGAATTGGAGTGGGTCAGGACCCACAGCAGAAATGAGAATATAGGGGGCCATAGACAATAAATTTGCAATCAATAGAGAGTAAAGGTTTTTCTAGTTATATAAGAGCAGAAAGAATAAGGAATTAATGGGTTAGCTAGTAGGAGTTGATGGTTTAGTGCCAATGGATGGTTTAGAGCCAAATGAAAGCAAAAATGCTCTTCTACTTTAATTATATTACCTGCCAATCATCTTAGTTATATAACTAATATTTCATGAGCAATTACTCTGTGCCCGGCACTGTGCTAAGCACTTAACATTTGTGATCTTATTTATTTCTCACATTAATTAAATAAGGTAGATCCTCTTTGTGTTGCTGTTTATACATGGAGAAGCTGAAGCTTAGAGGGGTGTAACAATGCGTGTGGGTTTATCCGGCCAGGCAGCGGCAGAGATTCAATTCTACGATTATTTGTCTTCAGAACCCCCAGTGATAACCCCATTATTGGTCCTCTGCAACTAAAGGAAATAGTCCAGATATTAGAAAAAGTTAATTAAAATCGGGATAGGTGAAGTATTCATCTAGTTATTCAAATGTGCTCAAATATGCTGATGATCATAAATTACATTTCAGAATTTCAAAGTAACTTGCTAAAACTTCTAATAGTCATTGAGAAATTATTAAATATGAGACAGATACAAAAAACCTAAAGGACAAATAATCATTCTGAATTTTCCAAATGTGGAAAGTGATTAAATATACTTCAGATATTCTATAATTTCACTGTTTAATACAGTATCCAGTGACCACATGTGGCTATTGAGCCCTTGAAATGTGGCTAATACAAATGAAAAACTAAGTTTTTAATTGAGTGCAGGTGTGCTATGATGTAAAATACATATTGATTTCAAAGAGTATATAAAAAAACCAAAATATTTTATTAGTATTTATTTTATACTGATTGTCTATTAAAATGATGATTTTTTAATATATTGAGTTAAAACATATTAGTAAAATAATTGTACCTCTTCTTTATTACTTTTTTAAATGTGGCTTCTGGGAAATCTAAAATTACATATGTATCTAGCCTTATGTTTCTATTGGAATATGCTGTCTTAAAACTAGTAATTAAATTTAGAAACATTTGGAGGAGTATACAAGGATCATGAAGTTTTAGCTTAGATTCAATGACAACTATAAAAGTCAGACTGACATTTCCTTCTTTGTCGTGGTAAGCAGGCTAATAAATCAAAGGAATAGACAGACCTGGTTATCTGGATTTCAGTAAGGCTTTGAATTTTTTGAAAATGATGAGTAAGTACATGGACCAAGTACAAACCAGTTGAAAACCCATAACACTGAATAATAAATCGATATCAAACTTGAAACAGAATTTCAGACCTACCAGGCTTTGAATTCTCTGGAGGTTCATAGTTTCAGTCAAGATTTAGAAGAAGATGTAGATCAAGGCTTTCCTATTTGTAGATGACAAAACTGGGAGATAAAGTGTTAGACAAGAGAATCAGAATGCCCCAAAGACTTATGATTTGCAATTTTCCATGAAAAAAAGTTAGAATACAATTCAGGTACTATTTTGTGTTCTAAAGTACAAGTACAGAAGAGAAGTAAAATAACTTACAAGCACTTGCACATGGAAATCGGAGTTTTTAGATGACTATGAACAATATAAATGAGCATATTTGAAACATGATTAGTGGAGTGCAACAGGATTAGCTAAAAAGCTACAACACTCTTTCCAGGTGTGACCATTTAAAAAGATATGTTTTAAAAATCATTATGATATTTGGGATGACAAGTGTGAAGATTCTTACTGCTTTGACATAAGCAGTCCTCTTAAGTAAGAAGGGAAGGAATTGAGAATTTTGACCTGAAATGAGAGTGCTCAGAGAGGACATGAGAGCTGTTTCCAAAGTTTAAAGGTCACGATACAAAGGAGGAATTTCCCTTTATCTGTTGACTCTGAAAGCTCATGGGAGACAATTTTCTGCTCTGTGGCTGAGATTTTGTGTTGTGAAATATGAGCAACATGCCCAGAATCTCAATACTTGGCCTTCAGTTCCACTTCCATCAGTGCTAGAAGGCTAACTTTGGGAAATCATTTTACTTCTGTATGAATCAGTTTTCTTTCTTACAAATGTGGTTAATATTTTCTCATGATTTTTTGGGGGGTTGAGGGAGTACAAATTAAAAAAAAGTTAAGGCACTTTATAAAGTGATTATGTACGTGTTTCTCCTACCAGAGCTGGGTAATACTTGTCCAGGTGTTTTAGGGGTTTCCAGCACTGTCCTGGTGGTTACACTGGATTTAAAACTTGAGACCTGTCTACTCTAAGACTTAGTGGATTGTTGCCCCAATGGAGGTAAAGAGAGACCAGGTAATTCCATTTAGTAGCAGTCTGAAGGATGGTGAGTGGAGAGGGAGTGAAGCTTTTTGCATGCTCTGGGGGGCTTCCTTCTCCAACTTGGGGGCTGCAAGGAACTCTCTGTCTATTGCACAGCTTGTGGATTCCTCAGGCTGGGCCACGATCCTGGCGGTGATCTGGCTGCATACCAATGTGAACGACTTGAAGTGTGAGTGGGACCTCGTGGACAGGAAGGCTGTGGTCTGGGTTCGCATCCATGCAGGTAGGAGCACAATCCTGAGACCCGTCTCCTTCCCTTCTAGGAGACCAGCTATCTTCGCAGAGAGAGTCTCCCTGTCACCTTCCTCCACCACCCTGGTGCAGGCTTATTCTGGTCTCGCAGCTAGTTCTTCCCTTGGCAGGATGAGTGTGGAATCTTAAATTGGGGGTGTAGGGGGAGGCGGGTAAAGAGGGACAGGGACATGGATGGGGAGTACGAACTGCGAGGAGGACAAGTGGCATTTATTCTCCTCGCTGTCTCGGTCCTGAGTGCAAGACTGGACTAGAGCACACGTACTCTTCTTTATCTCACTGCTGCTGGGTGTTTCCGGGGCCAGAGAAGATTAAAGCAGAATCTGGGCGGTAAGAAGAGAAAAATCAGAGATACTGAGGAAAGATAAAAGCAGGACTCAGGGCAGATGGTCAGGGAGGGTTAGAGGACTCTCCCTGCTATGCCTCAGCCCTGACGCATGTTTCCCCTCACCGCAGGCTCTGTCACACAAGCACTTGTGAAAGCCGCTAACGCCCTCCTGAAGTCATCTGTGGATCCTGCTGTCTTTGCCTTCTGAGAATTTCGTCCAGGGAAAGAAGTGCCTCTCCTTAGCTACTGCCACTTTCTTTACCATCTCTTCTGCTGTGATGTGGTTTTGTGTTTATACCTCTCCTGCCAGTTTCTTGCCATTAAAGTAAAGGATGCCCACCCCACCTTGCTTTCTTGTTCCAGGTTCCCTTTGCACGTGATCCTCCTTTCCTTACCATGTCCACTCGGACAAGTGACAGTGGTCTTAGAACCTACTCCCTTCCTTGGAGTTCAGAGCATTCACATGCAGTAATGTTCCTCCCAGGTTTTCCAAAGTGACAACGCGAAAAACAGGTGACAAGGATTTCATCCTAAAGGTAGCAGCATTGATGTAAGGAAATGCATGAATTAGACAATTCTCTGCATTATATTTGTCTATTCAATTTCAATCTTATATACTTACCAGAACCATACTGGTAAGCTTTGAAGTTTTCCATTCTTAGGAGAAGGAGTTAGAGGGAGGTAGAAAGCCAACATCAGGATCGATGTAACTTCAAGATCACAAAGAGAGCCTCATGAAGTCCACTGTGAGAGTTGGCACTACTGGGGACCTTGTTGATTAATTCCACGGGGACTTTGCTAGCCTACCCTGCATGCCTTTCCTTCCTGCCTATGAGACTTGGGTTGAATGACATCTATTGGAGACCGATGTTTCTCCTTAATCGTTAAACATCTTAAAGGGCTATGGAATGGACTCCTTAGTCCTTGCCTGAGTCTGGGAGGCCTCTAAGTCAGGCTCTGACCTAGTGTAATAAAGGGAAGGGAGGGCATCATGGCAGTTTTACCTGAGACCTGAACCTGGATCCCTCACCACATGAGGAAGAAAGGAGCTCACGTGATCGCCCCAGACCCTTGTCTCACATACTGTATCCTAGTGCAAATGACCCTGTTTGATGTGCTGTCCTCCATAATAATTGTTATATCAATATTAAATTACTAATTCTGCACTTTGTTGTATCTGGTCTTTCATAGATTTATTTATTGAACCTACGCCGGTTTCATCATCCTTAGTTTTCTGCCCCAGCTTTGCTGATGCCTCCACTGTTCACACCCTGTCCTGTCCCTGTACCTTTCTTGTAGGGCGACTTCCTGTCTTCCATGAAGTCAGTAAAGCACACTGGGCAGAAGACTGCTGCTAGAATCCTGACCATACATTTCAATAGTTATGTGACCAAATGGTTTAACCCCTGAGGAGCTGGTTATCCTCATCTGTAAAACTAAAGAGTTTATTATCAGTGTCAAATTGAATACTCAGGAATTCCTAGAAGGGCCTTAGTGCCTTTCACTGAGTTTCTTTAAGCTGTGGACTGAACTGGTACTAGAGGCGTGCAATCTCCCAGGTCTTTCTTCCAGGTTTGTTTATCCTGAATGTGATCCGTGGAATAGAGCTGTAGCACCACCTGGAAGTTTGTTAGAAATGCAGAAATTCAGGCAACACCAAGAACTATAATAAAGCCTGCATTTTAACATAAAGGCCCCCAGCTAATTTGTGTGCAGTTACAATTTCAGAAGGGCTCTAGTATTTTCATGAAATAGGTTTATATTGAAGTCTGTCATCTAGGTGGGCACTATCTATGTAATATAACAAGATACAATTTACTAAGGACCATGGAACTTGTACAACTACCCTCTGCACAAAAAGATGTCACTTTACACTCATTATGCAGAACATTTATTGTTACATCTATGGTTTTTCTCTTCTTCTCATCCTTCAGCTCCCAGACTGGGACACGGCTTGCAGGCTTAGTGGAGAGCCTTCTAAAGCAAAAATGAAAACAAACCAGCAACAAATCAAAACACACTCGCACAAAATCAATTTTCTCCTTTAAAATACAGAACCAACTACAGTTTTAAATTAGTATGGTTTTATTTCTCCATTTGAGCTCCCACACAATGAAATGTGCCAACCGTAAATTTCTCAAATCTAAGCAAGTATCAGTCTTCATAATCAGCAAGTAATGTTTTGGAACATTTGTTGAAACCCCTTTTCAAGTCTTGTATTTTGTGTTTTAGGAAAATATAAAAATCCATCTGTGTTTTCAGAAATCAAGGTCTGGGCAAGGAGCCCAGGAGAGAAGCTGTTCTCATCTCCCATTGGTTGCCCTCATTCCCACCTGCTGCAAACTTGGCCACAGGAAGGAGGACAGATAATGTTGCCTCAAGATTCTTCCACTCAAACCGAGCCGAGGAGCTACAGTGGAGGGCACCCCATACTACATAGGCTTATTAGTAAATTCCATTGCCCACCTTCCCCAACTCCAACCCAGTCACACTGGGGGTCATTTGGCATCTGCTGGACGTCTCCCAACTCACAGCCATTGCTTCCTTAAAAACAGGTCATCTGCTTCCTGGAATATCTGATAGACCAGAAGACAACCAAGAAAAACCCCATGCAATGAACTAACTTTAACTATTCCGTTTTCTCCTTTCTGTTTTATAAGTTTGTGCCTCACATATTTTGATGTTCTCCCTTCCAAGTACTAACCAGGCCTGACCCTGCTTAGCTTCCGAGATCAGACGAGATCAGGTGCGTTCAGGGTGGTATGGCCGTAGACTTGATGTTCTCTTGTTAGGTACACACACACACATTAGGATTTTTATGACTTCTTTTTATCATTATGTAATTCCTTCTTTAACTCATGATGATTTTCTTTGTTTTGAAGTTGGCTTTGTCTGAAATTAACATAGCTACCCCAGCTTTTTTTTTTTATTAGTGTTAGCATGCATATCATTCTCCATCACTTTACTTTTAGTCTATCAGAGTCTTTATATTTAAAGTGGGTTTCTTATAGACAATATATGCTTGGGTCATTTTTCATTTGTTTGTTTTCTTTTTATTCCACTCTGATGATCACTGTCTTTAAATCAGTCCATACTACTCACATTTAAAGTAATTATTAACAGAATTAGATTAATACCTACTGTATTAAGTGTTTTCTATTTGATGCATTTGTTTAATTTTCCCCCTCTTATTTTTGTCTTCTGGTTTTTTTTTTCTTGTTTTTTTTTAATTTCAGAATGTTATAAGAGTACAAACATTTTGGTTACATATAATGTCTTTGTCTCACCCAAGGCTATAAGTGTGTCCTTCCCCCATACGGTGTGCTCCACCTCCATTAGTTTTGAGTTTACCCATCCCCACTACCCTCTCCCATCTGACTGGCACTCAATGAATATTACTACCATGTGAGCACCTTAGTTTTGATCAGCTAATACCAATTTGATGGCAAGTACATGTAGTGCTTGTTTTTCCATTCTTGTGATATCTCCCTTCGAAGGATGGGTTCAAGCTCTATACAGATAGTATAAGAGGTGCTAGCTCACCATTGTTTTTTGTAGTTGAGTAGTATTCCATGGTATACATACACCACATTTTATTAATCCACTTATGTATTGATGGGCACTTGAGTTGTTTCCACATCTTTGCAATTGTGAATTGTGCTGCCATAAACATTTGAGTACAGATGTCTTTATTAAAGACATGCTCTCTGGTTTTAATTAAGAATTTTATGTGATATAATCTTATCTATATTCTTAATATATAAATTTTATATATATATATATATATATTTTTTTGAGACAGAGTCTTGCTTTGTTGCATAGGCTAGAGTGAATGCCATGGCAGCCTAGCTCACAGCAACCTCAAAATCCTGGGCTCAAGCAATCCTTCTGCCTCAGCTTCCCAAGTAGCTGGGAATACAGGCGTGCGCCACCATGCCTGGCTAATTTTTTCTATACACATTAATTGGCCAATTAATTTCTTTCTATTTATAGTAGAGATGGCGTCTCACTCTTGCTCAGGCTGGTTTTGAACTCCTGACCTCGAGCAATCTGCCCGCATTGGCCTCCCAGAGTGCTAGGATTATAGGCGTGAGCCACCGCACCCAGCCTATAAATTATATTTTTAAAACATCTTTTTAGTTGTCCTAGAATTTGCAATATACATTTATAATTAATTTAAGCCCACCTTCTAATAACATGTATCTTTTTATGTGTAGTGCAGGTACCTTAAGCAGAGTATTTCTAATTCCTTTCTCCCATCCATTGTGGCATTGCTGTCATTCATTTCATTTATTCATAATTTATAGTTATAGAAAATGTTACTATTATTACTTTAAAAGTTGCCTTATAGGGATCTTAGTCATAAATTCTTTACCTAGACCAATCAATGTCCGGAAGAGTTTTTTGTAGGTTTTCTGCCAGGATTTTTATTGTTTCAGGGCTTTCATTTAAGTCTTTGTTCCATCTTGAGTTAATTTTTTATACAGTGAGAGATAGGGATCCAGTTTCATTCTTCTGCATATAGCTGTCTAGTTTTCTCAGCAGCATTTATTGAATATGTGTCCTTTCCCCAGTGTATGTTTTTGCCTACTATGTTGAAGATTAGTTAGTTGTAGGTATATGGTTTTATTTCCGAGTCCTCTATTCTGTTCCATTGATCAATGTGTCTACTTTTATGCCAGTGCTTGTTGTTTTGGTTATATAGCCATGTGGTATAATTCAACGTCAAGTAATGTGATGCCTCCAATTTTGTTCTTTTGGCTTATAATTACACTGGCTATTTAGGCTTTTTATTTATTTATTTTTTGGTTACCTATGAATTTTAAAATTTCTAATTCTGTGAAAAATGACATTGTTATTTTGGTAGGAATTGCACTGAATCTGTAGATTGCTCTGGGCAGTATGGTCATTTTAATAATATTGATTCTTTCCATGAGCATAGGATTTTTTTTTCTATTTGTTTGTGTCATCTGTGATTTATTTTTTATTTCTGCATATTATGGGGGTACAAATGTTTAGGTTACATATATTACCCATGTCCCTACTGAGTCAGAGCTTCAAGTGTGTCCATCCCCCAGACGGTGCACACCGTACCCATTAGGTGTCTATATACCCATCCCCTCCTTCCCTCTCATCTGTCCAATACCTGATGAATGTTATTACTATATGTGCACTTAAATGTTGATCAGTTAAAACCAATTTGATGGTGAGTACATGTGGTGCTTGTTTTTCTATTCTTGGGATACTTCACTTAGTAGAATGGGTTCCAGCTCTACTCAGGAGAATACAATTGTAATCACCATTGTTCTTTGTGGCTGAATAGACTCCATGGCATATATATACTAAATTTTATTAATCCACTCATATATTTATGGGCACCTGGGTTGTTTCCACATCTTTGCAATTGTGGATTGTACTGCTATGAACATTCTAGTTCAGATGTCTTTTGTTTTTCTGGGTAGGTTCTCAGTAATGGGATTGCTGGGTCAAATGGTGGTTCTACTTGTAGTTCTTTGAGGTATCTCCATATTGCTTTCCACAGAGGTTATATTAGTTTGCAGTCCCACCAGCAGTGTAATAGTGTTCCTATCTCTCTGCAGCCATGCCATTGTTTTGAGACAATGTTATTGTTTTGGGACTTTTTGATAAAGGTCATTCTCACTGCAGTTAGGTGATATCTCATTGTGGTTTTGATTTGCATTTCCTTGATGATTAGAGATATTGATCATTTTTTCATGTTTTATGTCCATTAGTCTGTCTTCTTTTGAAAATTTTGTGTTCATGTCATTTGCCATTTATTGATGGGGTTTGATTTTTTCTTGCTGATCTTCCTGTATAAATTTATAGCATAAATAAATAAATAGTAATAGAGGAATTTCTGGTTCCCAAATGCCAGTATAGAGGCAAGCTAGTTTCACTTCTTCCCGTACCCCACAGAAAACCAAAAATAAATATACAGCACTGAGATTATCACCAGCAATATCCCAGAACTGAAATATGAGGATAATACAGTGCCCAGGGCCATAGAGAAGTCAAAACGCTATGAGTAGACAGTAAGACTCACATGGAAGTAAGAGAATCAGTATTCCATAAGTGTGATACCTCTCCACCCCCACCCCATCACAGTTTCTACACTGGAAAAAGTGAGATAGAAGTGAACAATCTGCTTTCATACCCTTTGGGTTCCCTGACAGGAGACTTGTCCCTGCCTCAACACATGAAAAGCATAGGGAATGCCTGAAGGGAGAAACATCCCTGAGGACAACCAACGATAAAGCAGAAGGTAGGACTACCATTCCCAGCCTTGGAAATATTCCTCTGTAACTTGACCAAAGGAGACACTAAACCAGAATGGCTGTTCAGCATCACCACACTATAGGAGATATGTTCCACAGGTCTTCTGGCCACAAATCCCTAGCCAACCTTCCCAACTACTAAGATATCCTTTTTGGGACCACCCACATATTGATGAGTGGCATCCTGATTGTTAACTAAAACTGAGGCAAACCTGGGCTTAAAGCACTATGTAAAGACAAAAAGGAGGCAGTGACCTAGAGAGAGAAAAAAGAAAGAAAATCAACAAATAAATGTCAAAGAATAGCTAAGCAAACATACCCCAAAATAAAAACAAACAAGCCTGAGAGAAGATATAGAATAAATCATTCTTTACTGCAAAGACATAGCTCTAATATCCAGAAGAAACAACGAATAGGAAAACATGATCTCAAATGGACAAACCAGTGACTGACTCTAATGACACAGCAATATGTGAACTCTCTGACAAAGAATTCAAAATAGCAGTCTTAAGGAAACTCAAAGATCTCCAATATAACACAGAAAAGCAGTTCATATATCTATCAGAGAACTTTAACAGACTGAAATATTTTTTAAAAATCAAACAAAAATCTGAGAAATACACTTGCTGAACTGAAAAATTTATTGGAGGTTCTCAACAGCAGCAAGGATCAATCAGAAGAAAGAATCAGTGAGTCTGAAGACAGGCTATTTGAAAATACACAGTCAGAGAGGAAAAAAGAAAGAAATGGTAGGAAATGAAGACCACATACAAGGTATAGAGAATTACATCAAAAGACCAAATCTAAGAATTATTAATTTTCAAGAGAGAGTTGAGCAAGAACAAGAAGTAGGAAACTAATTCAAAGAAATAATAATGAAAACCTTTCCAAAACTTAAGAAATAGATAAATATCCTGGTACAGTAAGGTCAGAATACACCAAATAAGACTACTATAAGTCATATAATAATAAAACTCTCAACGGTGAAGGACAAAGAGAGGATCCCAAAAGCATCAAAAAAAAATTCAAAGGACCTCCAAATCAGCTGGCAACAGACTTCTCAGCAGAAACCATACACATCAGGAGTAAGTGGAATGACATTTTCATAGTACTAGGGGGAAAAAATCTCTACTATACAAAAATACTGTATCCAGCAAAATCATCCTTCAATGTGAAGAAGAGATAAAGTCTTTCCCTGACAAAAAAAAAAATTAAAAGAAGTCACTACTATCAGATCCATCTTCTAAGAAATGCTAATGACAGTTCTTCACCCTGAAAGAAAAAAACAATAATGTGCAGAAAGAAAACATTTGAAGGAATAGAACCCTTATGCAAAATTAAGTACAAAGACATACTCAAAATACTCTGATACTGTAATTGTAGTGTGCAATCCACTTATAACTCTAGTATGAAACCTAAAAGATAAATCTGTCAAAAATAATACCTTCAGAAAACTGTTGAGAGATAGGCAATATAAAACTATATAAGTTGAGAAAACATAAAGTCAAAATGTGGAGGCAATGGAGTTAAACTGTAGATGATTTTTTTGTTTCTATTCTTTTCTTTGTGATCTAAGTTATCATTTCTTGAACAAAACCCATTATATCTATAAAATTTTTTGTAAGCCTCATGATAACTACAATGCAAAAACTTATAATAAATTAACTAAAAATAAAAAACAATAAATTAAACATACTACCAGAGAAAATCACTCAACCACAAAGGAAGACAGTAAGAAAGGAAGAAAGGAAGAGAGGAGCTACAAAACCACCAAAAACAAGCAACAAAGTGGCAATCCTTACTTATGTATAATAACACTGAATGTAAATGAACTCAATTCTCTAATAAATAGGCATAAAGTGGCTGAATGGATGAAGAATTAATACCAAACTATATGCTGCCTACAAGAAACCCACTAGACCTATAAAGACACACATAGACTGAAAGTGAAGGGGAGGGATTGAAAAACATATTCTACATAAGTGAAAAAAAAAAAAAAAACCCGGAGTAGCTGTAGTTTTATCGAAGAGACAGACTACAAATCAAAGACTTTAAAAATAGACAAAGTCACTGTATAATGACAAACGGGTCAATTCAGCATGAGCATATAACAATTATAAATATCTATTCACCCAACACAAGAGCTCCAAAGTATATAAAGTAAACATTGAAAGATCTAAAGGGAGAGACTGCAATACAACAATAGTAGGGAACTTTAACACCCCATTCTCAGTAATGGACAGATCATCCAGACAGAAGATCAACAATGAAATTTTAGAGTTAAACTGTATACTAGACTCATAGGCCTAATTGACATTTAAAGAACATTTTACCCGATTGCTGTAAAATATATATTATTTTCATTAACACATGAAACATTCTCCAGAATAGACCATATCATAGGTGACAAACAAGTCTGAATAAATTCAAAAAAGTAGAAATCATATCAAACATCTTTTCTGACCACAATGAAATAAAACTAGAATGGTAGAAACCTCAGAAACTACACAAACATATAAAAATTGAGCAATATGCTCATGAATGATCAATAAGTCAATGAAGAAAGAAATTAAAATTTTTTTAAAGAAATGAAAATAGAAATATTAATAGAACAAATAAAAATCTATAGAATACAGAAAAACACTAATAAGAGGCAAGTTGATAGCAATAAATACATATAGCAAAAAAATTGAAAGTCTTTATATAAACAATCTAACAATGTACCTCAAGGAACTAGAAAAATAAGAACATACTAGACCCCAGTAGTTAGAAGGAAAGAAATAACAACTATCAGAGCAGAAATAAATGAAACTGAGACTGAAAACCAATACAGATGATCAATGAAACGAAAACTTGATTTTATAAAAAATGAAATCAATAAACCTTTAGCTAGATTAACAAAAAAATTTTGAAAGAAGACCAACATAATAAAATAAGAAACGAAAATGGAGACATAACAACTGAAACCACAGAAGTACAAAGAATCATTAGAGATTATTATAAGTAATTAGATGCCAACAAATTGGAAAACCTAGAAGAAATGGATAAATTTTGGGGACACATTCAACCTACCACAATTGAATCATGAAGAAATAGAAAATCTCAACAAACCAACAATGAGTAATGAGATTGAATCTATAATAAGAATTCTCCCTTCAAAGAAAACCCAGGACTTCACTGCTGGCTAATAACAAACATTCAAGGTAAAACTAATACCAATTCTACTCAAACTCTTAAAAAAAAATGAAGAGGAAAGACTACTTTTGAACTACATCTATTAGGCCAGCATTACCCTGATACCAAAACCAGAAAAGTACACAACACAAAAAGAAAACTAGAGGCAATATCACTGATGAACAAGATGCAAATATCCTTAGCAAAATCCTAGCAAGCTAAATTCAAGAGCATATTAAACAGGTCATTCACCATGATCAAGTGGGGTTCATCCCAGGGATGCAAAGATGGTTTAATGTATGCAAATCAATAAACATGGCACATCATACTAGCAGAGCCAAGAACAAAACCATAATATCATTTCAATGGATGCTGAAAAAGCATTCAATAAAATTCAGCATTCTTTTATAATACAAAAAAGAAAACCTCAACAAACTGAGTGCATACCTCAAAATATCATATTAGAAAGGCCATATATGATAAACCCACAGCTAACATCACATTGAGTGGAGAAAAATTGAAAGCCTTTCCTCTGAGATCTGGAATAAGATAAGGATACCCGTTTTCACCACTTTTATTTAACATAATACTAGAAGCCCTGGACACAGCAATTAGGCAACAGAAAGAATTAAAGGGCATCAAAATTGGAAATGAAGAAGTTAAATTAGCCTTGTATGCAGACAATGTGATCTTAGACAAACCTAAGGACTCCACCCCCCCAAAAAAAAACTGTTAGAAATGATAAACAAATTCAGTGAAGTTGCAGTATCCAAAACTAACATACAAAATCAGTAGCATTTACATATGCCACTAGTGAACAATCTGAAAAAGAAATCAAGAAAGCAATCCCATTTACAATAGCTACAGAGGATATAAAATATCTGGGAACCAATTTAACCAAAAAAAGTGAAATATCTATACAAGGAAAACCATAAAATACTGCTGAAAGTAATTTTGAAGAGAACACACGCCCACACTCACACAAGCAAAATGGAAAAGTATTCCATGCTCAAGCACTAGAAGAATTAATTTTCTTAAAATGACAATTCTACCCAAAGAAATTTGCAGACTCATTGCAATCCCTATCAAAATACCAATGACAGTCTTCACAGAACTAGAAAAACATAATCTGAAAATTTATATGTAACCGCAAAAGAACCTGATTAGCCAAAGCAATCCTGATCAAATAGATCAAAGTGGGAGGCATCACACTGCCTGAATGCAAAATATGCCACAAACCTATAGTAACCAAATAATTATGATGTTGACATAAAATAGACACATAAACCAATGGAACAGAATAGAGAACCCAGAAATAAATTTATGTATTAAGAACCAACTCATTTTCAGTAAAGGTGCACAGAACATAAAATGGGGAAAGGACAGTCTTTTCAATAAATGGTGCTGTTAAAATTGGATAACCATATGCAGAAGAATTAAACCAGACCCTTATCTCTTATCATATATAAAAATCAAATCAAAATGGATTATATACTTAAATGTAAGACCTGAAACTATTGAAACTTCTTGAAGAAAACTTTGAAAAAAATGCTCCAGGACATTGTTCTGGGTGACAATTTTTTGTGTGTAAGACACTAAAAGCACAGGCAATGAAAGCAAAAATAGACAAATGGGATTACATCAAGCTAAAAGTTTTCTGCACAGGAAAGGAAACAATCAACAAAGTAAAGAGACGATCCACAGAATGAGAGAAAATATTTACAAATTATCCATCTAACAAAGGATAATAACCAGAATATTACAAGGGACTCGAATAATTCAACACAAAAAACAAATATTCTGATTAAAAAATGGGCAAAAGATATGAATTGACATTTCTCCAAGGAAGGCATACAAATAGACAACAGGTATATAAAAAATGCTCAACATCACTAAGCATCAGATAAATTCAAATAAAAAACACAATGAGATATCATCTCACCCCAGTTAACATAGCTTTTAACTAGGAATAATGGATGCTGGCAATGATGTGGAGAAAGATGTACCCTCATACACTTTTGGTGCGAAAGTAAATTAGCACAGCCTCCATGAAAAACTGAGTGGAGATACCTAAAAAAACTAAAAACGGAACTACCATATGATATAGCAATTTCATTCTAGGTATATAGTCTAAAGAACAGAAATTGATATATCAAAGAGATTCTACACTCGCATGTTTTTTGCAGCACTATTCACAATAACCAAAGTATGGAATCAACCTAAGTGCCCATCAATGGATGCATGGATAAAGAATATGTGGTATATATGCACATATGAAATGTTATTCAGCCATGAAAAACATGAAACCCTGTCATTTGCAACAACAGGATGAAACTGTAGGTCATTATGTGAAGTGAAATAATCCCAGCACAGAAAGACAAATATCACATGTTCTCCCTCATATGTGGGAACTATAAAAGTGAATCTCATGAAGACAGATTCTACTGATAGTCACCAGAGGCTGGGAAGTGTAGGATGGGTGGGGATGAAGAGAGATTGATTGATAGACACAAAAATACAGCTTGATAGAAGAAATAATGCCCAATGTTGAATAGATCAGTAGAGTGACTATAGTTTACAATAATCTATTGTATATTTCAAAATAGCTATAAGAAAATAATTCAAATATTTCTGGCATAAAGAAAAGACTAATATTTAAGGTTATAGGCATCTCAAGTACACTGATTTGATCTTTACAAATTATATATACATGTATTAAATTATCATATGTACTCCAAAATATGTACAACTATTATGTAACAATAAAAATACAATTTAAAAAGATAAAATAACAGAGAAATGGTTAAATAAATTATTTATCATTAAAAAATAGAAAAGGAATGTTCAACTTACATGATTTTTCTTTGGAAACAACTCTTCAAGAATACTAGTGGCAGAGATCAGTGTTTATGAACAGTGTTTAAGAATGTGCTGGACTCTATAGTCAGACAGACCTGAATTTGAGTTCCCACTCAGCCACTTATCACTTGCGTGTTCTTAGGTAAGCTTTTTGAATATAGTCTTGGGAAGTGCCTTATAAGGGGAATAAAAGTATTTAGCTCATAGGGTCATTAATAAGATTAAATGATGTTATCCATGCAAAGAGCTTAGGACAGTGCTTAGCATATGGTAAAATAGCTATTAGCCAATATATTAGTATATTAGTCATATTATTAATAGTAAGGGTTCTCCAGAGAAACAGAGCCAATACGAAGGATATATATACATATATACACACATACATACACGAGGTCTGTCCAGAAAGTATCCAAACATTGTTAATATAACGAGAACATATTACATGTATACATGTATGTGTCTGTGTTTATATATAAGTATGCAAGTAAAGACCCAGGAGAGCTGATGGCTAATGGTATAAGCTCAGTCTGAGTCTGAAGGCCTAAGAATCAGGAGAGCCAATGGAGTAAGTTTCAGCCTGACAGCAGGAGAAGATCCATGTCCCAGCTAAGCCAGTCAAGATGCCAAAGTTCTTTCCTATTTATTAGTCTTTTTGTTTTATTCAGCCCTTCACCTGATTGGATGGAGGCCACCCACATTAAGAAGGGCAATCTACTTCACTCAGCCCACTGATCCAAATGTTAATCTCATAGAAAAACACTTTTGAAAACATAACTAGAATAATGTTTGATCAAAGATCTGAGTACATGGTGGCCCATTCAGGTTGACACATAACATGAATCATCACAACCGGTATTGAGTACTGTGTATAATAAAGCATTTTAATTAAATTGAACATAAAATGTATCATATAAAATATATATTAATTTGTACTTATGCAATATGTTAGATTGAAACAAAATTGAATAAAGCTGTGTTTCCATTATAGTTCTCCAAATTACTTTTTCTTCATGTGGAGTCTCTGAAATGTAGAACCCTTAAACATACGATCCCACAAAAGTACTAGGTATTGGAATTGCACAGTTTGTGTCAAATCCACATATATTTGGGCTTTAGAACAAATTAAAAAATTGTATGTAAATATAAACAAAGACTTAACAGGAGAAAAAGCAGAGAAATAGATCCTACTCCCAATTTGTCTAAAATTCTCAGGAAACATAAGAAACGACAATGCTATTGCTTTTAACTGCTACCAGAAATCAGGAATTTGTCAAAGTAATTAAACAGAACCAACAATACTGAGTACAGTCTGTTCAACTGCATATTAAAGGTCAAATTAGATTGAATCAGACTTAGATGAGCACATTGATAGACTTATTAAAATTTTAACTGTAGATGGAACACAATAAAGTAAAGCTACCATCAGGAATTATTAGGGAAACCATAAAAATGTAAAATTTTGTTGTGGTTAGCTAAGATTTATAGAGCATTTACTATGTGCTTGGTGCTGTGCTTAGTTCTTTACATTTTCATCTCGTTTAATTCTCACAATAACCCTATGAGGTGAATACTTATTTTTATTATCCCTATTTTACAGTTTAGAAAAACGAGACTGAGAACATGGGCAAGTTGCTCAAAGTCACACACAGGGTCCTGCCAGCATCCAGCCCTAGTTGTGCTCCAACATCTCTCATGTGCAATGTAGGATGTGCACCATTGACCGCAACATGTGCTTTCCATGGTCACCCCCATTAACATCATTAGTTAACATTCAGAAAATGCTCCTTATTTCTTAAATTAGATAATGGAAAGCTCCTGAGAACAAACACATTTACATAAACTTTTACCTCCTACATCAAGGTATAAGATCTCTCTAAGGAATCATTGGGAAGAAAACTTTTTTGGCTAATTAATCTCAAAGGCATTAACTCCTATGAGATGCTCCTCGTGCTTGTTATGACTGGCTTTTTTGACCTCTAATTTTTGGTGCCCATTTGTGAGCTGTGTTAAGGGGCAAAGTGGATTGGCTTAGGCAATGCAAGAAGGCATATTTTAGTGTTTATGTCTTGGATTCTCTCTGACCTTGTTATTCCACGGAAAATCTAATCATGAGTGCAACACACGTATGCTAACTAACATACAGCCTCCTTCCCACACACCACGTTCATGGATAATTTCCTTGTTGTCAGTTTTTCCAGTATTTCTAAGATGAGGCTGATTCCTCTTAAACCACTACGTTAGAAAACAAAACACAATCCCCCAAAGTAACATAAAAAATGCCAGTCTTTCCACAACATTACCTCTCCTGTGGGAGTTAGTGATAAAAATGCCACTTTGCAATTAAATAGCTTTGACTTGAATTGACAGGACAGACAGAAATGTGGAGCTTTTCATGTCAAAGCTCCAAATGACTACATTTTCTGGGTGTTGACTCTTCCTACCTCAAATAAACTTCAGTGGAATCTGTCAATCATATTTCTGTGCTCAGAACTGGCTTTGCCCAGCACATGGTGAAAAGTGAAATTAAAATCAGGCAGTTAAACCAAACAGCAGGGTCACAGTAAGCAATCTGATACTCAGTGTGAATGCCAAGAGGGAATGCAGAGGGATCAATCTATCAACCTGAGAGTCCTTACGTTTTAAATTAACCAGATACCTGCTGATTCTTTCCATCAGTACTTGCTATGAAGATATATTATACTGCATGCCAAATTATCTCCCCCATTCTAAAACCCCAAACTTAGATGTACTTTACATTTTTAGTTACTTTCATGACACTAAGGAATATTTAATTACCTCAAATATCTGCACATACACACGCACACACCATATAATCAATGGGGATAATAATTCTGATAATATACTAATAGAATGAAATCTGTCATTTTAAATTAAATAATTATAAAATCCAGTAGAATTCACTATAAAGAAATCATCTCTATCAAAATGGAGAGATAAATGTTTATGTTCTTTTAGATGTAAGGGGATAGAGATAGATGGGACCTTCACTATCATGTGAAGCAATTATATTATTTTACATATAATAAAAGAACGGAACACAGAGAAGCCAAAGAGCATACATAAAACAACACAAAACATGTGAGAAAAAAGTGAGGTTCCCTTCTATCCAAGGTTACTTTACTTAAAGGAGTGGACTGGAATCTAATTCAGGATTTAAATCTATTGATTTTGTCTGCTCCCAAATAAGGCTTTATAATTATCTTTATACTTGTTGTATCTACTGCATGCATTATAAATTCCCTAAAAGAAGACACTCTGTGCCCCATATATCTTCTACCACTACTCCCATTTTTATTTCCCCTATAGTGGTTCAGCACAGGAGCCTGAGCTTAGCTGAAAGTCTACAATTATTTGTAATATTGAGTTGGATTATCTCCTGGTAAACAGTATCCTTATGTAGCCAGCCCTCAGTCCTCTGCTAATTTCATTATTTATAGAGCTAAGTCTAAACACTTGGAAGCCAATGCCGAGTAAAACTAAAAGACTAGACGCCACAACAAAAGTTGGCCTAAATGCACCATAATTTGTATCTTATTTTTATATTATGATTATTAAAAAGAATGTTTACACTAGAAGGGACTTTAGAGAATACTAATATAAACACAGATTCTAAAAACGAGGAAAGTCCTACATGGCTAAATGAGTACATGGAAATGAATGTACTAAACTAGGAGCACTGCTTTTCATCAAGGGACTTGAGTGCTAAGGAGGTTTCCCCCTATTTTAATTAACTGATGTATTAATTTATTGGGCATTCATATATTAATTTAATAGACATCACAACCACTTAAGAGCTAGGGAAAATAAACTAGGGAATAACAGCTAGGGAATTGGAGTCAAATGAGAGAGGTTAATTTGATCTGGATATTTCAGGGTAGGCCTGAGGGTAGAGACGACATCTAAATTGAGTTATTTCCTTATAAGCTTTGAAAATCTGGTAATTGTGGTGGGTATTAGAGGAAAATCTGGGAAAGGCCAAGAGACAGAAAGGACAAGAAAAATGAGAAAAACGCAGTTAGTTCTTTTTTTTCCCTCTATAGTTAAAAAAATTCGTGATACAGGATTTTTAATATTATCTTATATATTAGATTATTATTTATTCTATATTATTTTAATTTTATACTATTATCATAGTATAATATTTTATAGTATATATGCTATTTGTATTATACTATTATATAATAGATTTATATTCATTTGGTATAAGCTGTGCTAAAAGCATTGGCTCTATTGTCAGGACTCAAGGAAAAGGAAACAGTAGGCTTAAAATTGTTAGGTTGTTCTGTACTCTCCTTTCTCTCTGCCTTTGGTTTCCATGGAGACCTTTCCAGAGAGGACCCAGTGAGTCAGCAACAAATCAAAGCTAGTTCACTGAGCCCTGTGAAATGAGGTGTAAGCTTTAAGGTCAGTGAAAATGTTGCCAGTGAAATAACATACTGGTCAGGTAATTTTCAAAGCTCATTAAATGTAATTAGGCCTGTTATCTTCCTCTCATAATTCTACTCTTTGCCATTATATTTCCAGGCCCTTGATTCACAGCCAGATATATGTGGTGATATAACTGATGCCACTGTAGTACCCCTTGGGGAGCCACGGTTTAAGGTGTATTCAAACATACTTAGAGGATAGTGGGTAAACTACAGTTCATATGCCACAAACTTAGATGTGCAAAACATAACTTTCTGTATTTGTTTCAAACTGAGCTTATTTTTCTTGTGAGGTTTCATTTCTGTCAAATGATAAGAAAAAATAAGATGGTTACCTTTAAGTAAACCCAATCAATTTTGAGTTTTCTGTCATCATTCTTCATCTTCTGAGGGTTAATTCTAAGCTCTGGGACTTATCTAAGACTACACCATTGGTGGGGAGGAATGCCCATTTCTCTACTTTGATACATCTTCCTTTGCCCTCCTCTGATATGTACAATGCCTTGTGATAGCATTTGGTCATGTAGATCTATCTTAATGTCTTCTAGGATTAACCTATTCCTGGTGTGGTCTCCACATTAATATCCAACACCACTCTTCCTTGTAGAATCAAATCATCATAACCTGGAGACCACTTTGGATTGATGGTTTTTCTTCAAAATTTAGTCGTATTTCCTTATAAATTTAATTATTCATCCAGTAAAAATAATGTATCAATAAATCTAAAAAGTCATATTTAAAAGGAATACAATTGCAACAGCAGTAAGGATGACTAAAACAACAGCCAATATACCTTGATTTATAGAATCAAGTTGACCAGTAAAACATAAGACTCAAAATATAAATATTTTATTACTAAATTCAATATCAATTATTTGGTTTCAGAAAAACAACATAATACAGTACATAAAATTAATGCTATTTATTAGAATTTTATTTTTCTATAGTTGATTTTTTGCATTAGTTCATTTGTGTTTTATTACTATAGAAAGGTTGTAAGCAAGAGTTTATATCTAGCTTTATGTTTGAAATAACATAACAAGTTAGAGAATGTATTAGTCAACATGAATATTTTCCCCCTTTTCTATGTAACTCAAATTTAAATACCAGTAGTCTAATAGAATCAAAAACATATATCCACAAAAAAACTTGTACACAAATTTTCATAACAACATTATTAATAGCCAAAGAGTGGAATAAACACATATGTCCATAAACTAATGAATGATAAAATGTGATATATCCATACAGTGGATTAGTCAATCACAAAAGGGAATGAAGAACTGATAGATGCTACAACATGAGAGAATCTTAAAAACATTATGCTAGTTGAAAGAAACCAGATAAAAATGGCTATATTATCTAATTCTATTTATAGGAACTATCCATAAAAAAACAAATATTAAACAGTGCCCATCAATACATGAATAGATTAATAAAATGTATATGTATAGCATGGAGTTCTACTCAGCCACAGAAAACAATGGTGATCTAGCACCTCTTGTCTTATCCTGGAGAGAGCTAAAACGCATTCTACTGAGTGAAGTATCACAAGAATGGAAAAACAAGCACCACATGTACTCACCATCAAATTGGTTTTAACTGATCAACACTTAAATGCACAGATAGCAATAACATTTATCACGTGTTGGACAGATGGGAGTGGAGAGGAGAATACAGGTGGGTGCAGTGTGCACGGTCTGGCAGATGGACACACTTGAAGCTCTGACTCAGTTGGGGCAAAGGCAATATATACAACCTCAATATTTGTACCACCGTAATATGCTGAAATAAAATTTTAAAAAGACAGAATGTAGACTAGTGAATGCCTAGGGCTAGAGGTAGGAACAGGAAGCAACTGGGCATGGAAGATCCTTTTGAAGTGACACAAATGTTCTGAAATTGGATTATGGTATTGTTGCAAAACTCTGTAAATTTACAAAAATCATTGAATTCTATACCATAAAAGTATATGGTATGTGAATTATATTTCAATAAACTTGTTATTAAAAATACCAATAGTTTAGATCTCTTGAAGACATTATATCATTTTAATAATATTATTGTTAAATAATAATAATTAAAATAGCATAAATCCTTCACATTTGCAGAGAATTACATTTCAAGAAAAGCTTACACACACAGTATTTCATTTAAAACTCATAAAACATGTGTGAGAAGTATTACCACTTCAATTCTTTTTTTTTTTAAATGAAGAAAATACAAACATTTAATTGAAAAATTAAAGCTAAAAAGGTTTTGTTAATTTTAAGTTATTTTAACATGTTATTAACAAGCAATATTTTATATAGTGGCTGGCACTGACAAACTAACCAAGGGATCACAAATTAACACATAAATGTATAAACTTTTTAAAAACATCTTGAGGGCACGAACAATACCTTTTTTAATCTTTTATAATCTCTATAGCACCTACCACAAGAAATACCAAGAACCTGCAGAATAAATAATGCCAGTGAGAACCTTGTGTCTTTAATGCAATGATGTCTGTAACAGTCATTTTTGGGATAATCAAGGAACACAAAAAATAAGATTTGGAAAATCAACGAATAAGAAAGTATATGTTAAAAACAACCTCTCAATCCTAGCACTCTAGGAGGCCGAGGCGGGCAGATTGCTCGAGGTCAGGAGTTTGAAAGCAGCCTGAGCAAGAGCGAGACCCCGTCTCTACTATAAATAGAAAGAAATTAATTGGCCAACTAATATAGAAAAAATCAGCCGGGCATGGTGGCGCATGCCTGTAATCCCAGCTACTCGGCAGGCCGAGGCAGTAGGATTGCTTGAGCCCAGGAGTCTGAGGTTGCCATGAGCCAGACTGACGCCATGGCACTCACTCTAGCCTGGGCAACAAAGCAAGACTCCGCCTCCAAAAAAAAGAAAATAAAAAACCTCTCATGTATTTAAAACTTCTCATAACACAGAACAAGGAAGAATTAAATGCTGTTTTAAACTGATAGCAATAACATGTTAACCTCACTGAGTCATTCTGGGAGGATCAAGGAAAAATGATTCATTTAAACAAAAAAACCTTAAAGACTTCAATCACACACATTCTTCTTGTGCTCCTTTTTTTGACACTTTCTTTTTTCAAAGTGCCAAACTAAGAATGATCTCACCTTTAAATACCTCATATCCTTAACGGCTGCCCTGTGAGGAATGTGACTCACTGTCATATCAAACAGTAGTATAACAGAATTTTGATATCTCTTTTCACCTGAATTTGAGAGTAGTATCTTGTTTTTTTAACTTGTTAATATAAAGATTTTACAAATGCTGAGTTATTGGGCTTTATTTTCTTATCCACAGGGCTAACATCTGTCCGGAATTCTCTACGGGAGGTGGAAGAGAATGACTGTGGCTGCAGAACCCACCTGTCAACCCTAAGGGTTGCTGAAATGATCAGTCTGAGTCAAGAAGCTACAAGAGGGAGGGGCTGGATCAATTAATCCAGCACATTCAGTTGGTTTCTCTGAAAAACACTTTTTGTGGCCTAACCAGAGGTGGCAGTGGGCACCCCGCCCAGGGGCACCTTCTGAGGTCCAGAAAAAGTCAGGACTCAGTTTTGCTGCAGAGGTTGGGTACCCTGGGTCTGACTGGAGTTGTTTACACTGGGGACAAGGGAGGGGGAGGTGATGGCCTGGATGGTGTGACCAACTGTGAAATGCTGACCTCGACTTGTTTTGTTTGCTTAAAAGAAAACAACACAGGCAGAAAGAAATTTCAACGTGTTATTATGGCAATGCTCTAAACCTTTACAGATTTTTTAAAAACTTTCTAATTTGAAATAATTTAAAACTTAGAAAAGTTTCAAGAATAGGACCAAGAACCCCTTGCTTCCTCTTCACCCAGATTCACCAACTGTTATTTTGCTGTGGTTGCATTCTTTGTACACACACACACACACACACACACACACACACATACAGGCAAACACACATGCATATGCACACACATGTTCACATGTATTGTCCTAAGCCATTTAAGAGTGGCTACACATAATGTCACTTTTCTCCTTAATGCTTCAGTGTATATTTACTTAGAGCAAGAATATTCTCTTTCTTAACTACAGTCAGCATACACCAAATCCTGGAAATTTAAAATAATTAATACTAATGTCTAACCTACAGTCCGATTTAATTAATTGATCCTAAAATGGCCTTTCACTAAAAAACTTTGTTTCCAGTGCAGAATCCAGTCCAGGATTACGTACTACATTAGGTAGCATGCCTCCCTTGTCTCCTTTAATCCGGAAGTTTGTGACACTGGTATTTTTGAAGAATACAGGTCAGGTATCCTATAGAACAGTGGTTTCCAACCCCCAGTCTACAAGCTGGTCTGTGGCCTATTAGGAACTGGGCCACATATCACTGCCTGAGGTCCTGCCATCCCCTGTGGAAAGCTGTCTTTCATGAAACTTAGGAACTGGGCTGCACAGCAGCAAGCGAGTGGCGGGTGACCAAGTAAAGCTTCACCTGTATTTATAGCCACTCCCCATCGCTCACATCACTGTCTGAGCTATGCCTTCCTCCCGCCACATCTGTGGAAAAACTGTCTTCTATGAAACTGTCCCTGGTGCCAAAAAGGTTGGGGACCGATGCTATAGAATGTCCCTCAAATAGGGTTTGTCAGATTTTCCTTCATGATCAAAGTTATGCACGTTGACTGTAACACACAACTGATGTATCTTTTTCAGGATATAAACACAATGACTCTTTGTTCCATTATCCGTTAATTTTGATAAGCTGGTTAGGTGGTATCCAATATCTCCTCTGCACAGTTACTATTTTCCTTTTGTATCAATAAGTAACTTGTGGGGAGATAATCTGAAAGTACAGATGCTCCCCAACTTAGGACGGGGTTACCTTATGTTACATCACAATAAATGCACTGGAAGTTGAAAACAGTGTAAGTCGAAAATGCACTTAATGCTCTTAACCTACAGAACATTACAGCTTAACCTAGCCTACCTTATGCGTGCTCAGAATACTTATATTAGCCTTCAGTTGGGCAAATCATCTAACACAAATCTGATTTTATAATAGAGTATTGAATATCTCATGTAATTTATTGAATACTGTACTGAAAGTAAGAAACAGAAGGGCTTACTGCAGCTGCCCAGCACCGCAAGAGCATCATGTCCCCTTCTGTTAGCCCGGGAAAAGATCAAAATTAAAAATTCTAAGTATGGCTTCTCCTGAATGCGTATTGCTTTTTCACCATTGTAAAGTTGAAAGTTAAACTGCCATAAGTTGTGACGTTAGTATATAAATAGCTTAGTCTTTTTTTTTTTTTTTTTGAGGCAGAGTCTTGTGCTGTTGTCCAGGCTACAGTGCAGTGGCGTCATCGTAGCTCACTGCAACCTCCAACTCCTGGGCTCAAGCAATCCTGATTCTTGCCTCAGCCTCTCGAGTAGCTGGGACCACAGGCATATGCCACAATGCCCGGCTAATTTTTCTTAAATGGCTTAGTCTTCATATATTGATGATAATTCCCTGAATTGATTTCTACTATGATGGCTGCAAAATTGTAATTTTCCAATGCCACCATTCTTTGTATATTTATTACTTGACATTCTACTTAGGAAAAGTACTTCTTTCCCCCCATGCCTGTGTTATATAAATATCTACCACCCAATATTAGTATCATCTTGCATTCCTCCACCCCATGAGCCATATTATGCTACTGTCCTCATTTGTTTTGATGCTCAAAGCTGATGTCCCAGATGTGGCCAGTGGGACCCCTTAGCTGGCTCCAGAGTCATTCTGACATGCCCCACCAACTGCTGTGCATTTCCTTATTTCCTGGCACAGATGTTCCAGAGTTATCCAGGCCCACATTCTCTACTGTGGGCCTGGGATCCACCATTTCTCTAAAGAGACCTGGTTCCTTTCAGTGGAGAAAAGTGTTTAGAAACCAGATCTGGGCACTAGGTGGGCTCATTGCTACTGGGATGCCACTTGGCCTTTGAGCCCTTCCAGTCAGGGTGAGGTTTGTGTGCACACACACAGACTCGTCAAATCACGAGTTTATACTGATACCAATACTTCCTTTCCAACCCCAAAGAGTTCCTCTTTGCCTTCCCTGGTTCCAAATTTGTATTTTCCTTCTTCTGCAGAAAGATCAACAAATTTCCTCATTTGCTCAAACCTATAATACACACAATATAATTTTGGAATTGGTGTACTCATACCATTATGAAAAATAAACCTACAAAGAACAGTTCAAGATTTGTTTGCAGTTCTTTTTCTTCTTCTTCTTTAGACTGAAAGTATATTATGTTCAAAAGTTACTGAAATTACTTTCCTCTCCTTCAATGTGACTATATCATTCCTTTGAAATATAGTTAGATCTGAACAAGCAGCCTCCCCTCCTCTAGAGGTTTCTGAGGAGCAGGTAATCAGTAACACCTGATTAGGGCTTATCCTAAATCCATGTCTCAAACTGCCAGCGGTTTTGTCAACAGACTTGTAATCAAGCATGTAAATGTAAAGATTTCAATAGCAGTTCAGCTGCTATCAGTGGTAGAGACTTCAGGCTTTTATTGGCTGCTGTGGGTCTTATGAGTTTGAGGAAAACATGATTTGAAAACAGAATGTATTGGGGACTTATTTTAAAATCTCTTATACTTTATATATACTGTGTGAGAAATAATGAAGTCGGTTCCCTACAAAGGGTGGCAGGGAAGGAGGTGGAAGGATGAGGAGGAGGTGGCACTTCTCTGAGTACACCTCTGATGTGGTTTGACTTTTGCGGGGCTTTGAATCATATTAATGTTTTACATATTCAAAAGGCAAATCAACAAGGACAGGGACCACTTCAATTCTATAGGTAAAGAAATTTGATAATCCTCAGACAGTTTAAATAAATTGTATAGTCTCATACATCAGTAATTACATGGTCAAGATTTAAACCCAGATCTTATAATTCAAAATCCTATGCTCTAGCTCCCATGTAGCAATCTTGATTGGGGAGTAATCAATCATTGAGAATTTTGAAAAAGAGTCAGAAAATGTAAAATTAAACAACACTATCTCTTTGCTTTTCAGGTGAAATTGATCCAGTTGAGATACACTGAATATTCTCCAAGATGTCTGGTAGATCTTCCAGAATGATCCTGAGCAAAAGTTTCATCATCTTGTGTGGGTGAACCGATTAATTATCTCCCAGTTTAACAAAAAATATATTAGTTTCTCCAAACTAATGAGTGAGAAAATGATGCAATCTCAAAGCCTGTGGGACTCAAGATAGACTTTAGGGAATCAGGTCCCTTAGTCATGCTAGCTCTGTTTAAACCTTTGATACACACACTTTGGAGAGGCATTAGAGCCTACAGAAGGGACCAGAAGATCAATGGGCTCTGCTTTGGAAGTTTATTTACATAGATTATGACTGGCTCAAGTATACAAACATAGAAAAACCACAATTCTAAAGGGGCCAAGACCAAGCCAGAGTGTAGACACCTTTCTTTATAAGGTGACCCTTACAATCATCTATAAGTGATACAAGAAGAACAGAAAAGAATAAGCCTGCATTTGACTTGGACCAGAACATGCTATACAGGAAAGGTGTAAGCCTATTCTTTTGTTACATACTTTGTGCACTCCTCTGCTCTCTCTCCCCACTTTTATGTGTTTCCTCCCTCTCTCTCTTCTCTGCTCTTACTGCATCTCTTTCTTACTCTTTTTTTTCACCATTTGTTCTAAGTGAGGTAGCACAAAATTTTCAGGTTTTCCTTATAGAAAATGAACAAAAATTATTTTTAACCTTAGCTTTAATCTGCTCAAAAATAGATATAATGTATCATTTTTCTAGTTCAGTCTGTTCAGTAGTAATTCTTCAACAGTTTGATGGCTGAGGATCCTTTAAAGAATGCGAGAATACTATTGGGTATTTCCCCAGAGATGTGTGTTTGTTGTTTGTGTGTCACTCTTTATAAAATGTTGAATATAATGCCAAGGAATTAGGTAGAACTGACTCACAATCACTACATCATGCCTTCGACCTAAATTCTTATCCTGGGTCTATGAATTTGAAAAACTTCTCTCTTGACCTCTATTTCTTTAATATTTGAGAAAGAAAATGAGATAGGGTTTTTTTTGGCTTTTTTTATTTTTTTGCTTTCATGCAGGTTTAATCACTTAAGATTTGTTCTACATTAGTACCAATATATGATTTCTCTGTGTCCCTCTTTTATTTCATGATGACAAAAGTACATCTTCAGTTGAGGAACTGTGCCATGAGATTACACATTGGAACATTAATTTGGGCCTCTGACTGCTAAATATTTATTCTCATAAAGCATAATTATTCTCCTTGTTATTCCTAGCATAATTATTCTCATAAAGTTTGGTACTCACTGAAAAGAATAGAGTCACCATCCTAACACACTTAAATTTTTCTTGTCCCTGGAGGGTCATTTAAATAACTAGCATTGTGTCATTTTCTGGAATTAATTCAATATCATCATACATGAAATAAACACTCACTGCATAGTCTTCTCTATCTATATCAAGTTGAGCATTTTTGACTCATCCTATGAAATTTCATTCAAAAAACTATGAAGTTTGTTTTTCTCCAGCATGCAGGGATAGTTCAAATCTGGAGTAAGGCTCAAAAATCTCAGAAAAAAAAATTCTAAAATAAAACAAGTGTAGCTTCCTTACTCCAAGACCTTACCAGATTTCTATTTTTATTTGGCTCCAGAAATTTTACTCTTTGATAATCTTGGGAAAATTACTTGACCTTCTATGGCTCAGTTTATTCTTCTTAAAATTGAAAATAATAATAGTATCCCCTGCCGATGGTTTTTAAGAGAATTAAACTAATTTATATAAAAGATTTAGATGGTGTCTTTCTAGCTCACAGTGAATGCAAAATAAATATTAGCTGTCATTATTTATTTATTTAAATGTACTTAACTGCATCTCAGCCACAGAATAACATGAGCACTGGTAAGAGGAAGTAATGAAGGGGGCGTTCAGATTTCCTCACACTTCTCAAGTGCTCTCAGATCTTCTCTCATGTTCTGTCTTCAGTACTCTTCTTCTTCTTCTTACACCCAAGAAGTAATCTGATTTAATTCCATGTGTTTAGGTACTTGTCTAGCCCTAAGTCCTCTGTTTAGTTTCAGAGTCATGTATCTAACTGCCTTTTGGATATCACCAATCAGGTGGTCTATAGACTTCTCAAAATCAGTGGGGACAAAAGTAATCTCATTATTTATCTTAAAAAATAGATATTAATTCTATAATTCACTTGATTCCATATATTATTTAACAGCACTACTACCCACCTAGATTTTCTATTATTTACTAAGACAGCAATTCTACTTTATAAGTATATGTGAATTTCTCATTTCTTCTTCTTTTGCCTGGAGGATTGCTTTATATTCTTAGCCTGTCTCCCCAGCTGTAGAATATTCACCCTGCAAAACATACAGGATACTACTGTCTAGGTCATCTATCTCAAATACAAAGCTTACCATTTTGCATCCCTAAAGCCAACAATTTTGTTTCTTCACATAGGGCCTGTCACAGTATAGACTTTGGACACTTTCCTCTTTTCTGAAGACATCCCTCAAAACTTCAACAGGAAGTATTATTTTATCTTATTTATTTAATTATTTGAATTTTATTATTCCTTCAGTCTTTGTGTTTCTTTAAAGAAGAGTCTGTGAATGATTAATTTTGGTGTCTCAGCATCTCATGTGGTTTATGACCATAGACTATGATAAACATATATTTATTGAATAAAGAGAATAATTCAACATATAGGTATGCATTTTTTTTCTATTTAATGTCTAAACTTTTTAAAATGTTGCTTCATTTGATGTTATAATTCCTCGACTCTAATTTAGTAGTCTCTTTCCTTTTCATGAACTCTTCAACCTATAGAATCAATAGAATGTATTCTACTTATCCAAAATTTCAAGAGGAAAATAAATCAAAATGCATCATCAAAAAAGGCATGGTCTAAATGATCTCTCATGGTCTATTTTATCATAAAAATTTAAGATTATTATTACTCACTGATGCAAGGAAGAGGAAAAACCACAAGGGTATAGGTGATGATGGATTTAACCAAAGTCATAATCTGATTTCCTGATTTAATACATGTATTGGGCTCAATTTTGCACTTGAGGTTTGTTTACCCTTTATATGTGAGAAAAACAGTTTAGGCTGTTAAGTCCAACTGAGATCGTGTAGTACATTCATGAGCAGAAAATGTTGTAATATAGGTAGGTCATAGAATTTGTTCTTTCTTAATCCCTTTTGAACAGAAAAACTCTCCAGAATATTATGAAATATTCTGTCTTTTAAGTGACTTAATTTATCCACAGTATCTGAAAAACATTTTTGTGGGTACATTTGCACATTGCTAAATAAAATCCCACTCCCAAATTTAGCTGAATTGAAATGATCATCGAAGATTATCTGGTTCTCTTCCCTATCAAATCAGATAAAATATGCATAATATCCCTATTTTTTTTAGTAAAGAAGGATTTATTACCTTTACAAACACATTTCTACCAATTTCTTTGAAGGAAAAATATTAATGCCTCAGTGTGGGCAAGGACTTAAAGGTAGACATTGAGAGAGCTCATGAAGACACCATGCTGAAAAAACTATGGTCCATATTGGATGATGGAGTGAAAATCTGCAAAGATGTTTTGATGGACTTGGGTGATGGATGAATACCAAAACGTTGAAACTGGGCAGTCATAAATGATATATGTAAGGACCTATTTTTTGTAGAAACAAAATTTTTTTAAAAAAGAGAGAGATGGAGAGTTTCTAATACCTAATAGAAGAAACCAGTGTGAAAGCTTCCTTATAGTTTTACAAAAGAAAAATTTCACTTTAATATGACAGTGTTATCTTTTAGTGACTTCTTTGAAATCTTGCATGATGTTAGAATGCATCAACAAAAACAAAGTAAAGGATGCAATGATTACATTCCTTTTTGTATAGCTACCTGGAGTCCTGAACAGTACATAAGAGGACAGGGTTAATACAAGAATTATTAGGAAGAAATTCAAAACCATCTTGACAAGGATGTGTATAAAGAAATCCAAATTAAAAAATAAATGATTAAGCTGACTTATCTTTGAGGTATTTCCACATAAAAAATACATTAATTTTTTTCTTCTCTGCATTTTCATAGCTCTTTTTTCTGTATTTTTCCAATTATGTTATTATAGATTTAAAATCCTTGGATTCTAATCTGGGATCTGCCAGAAGCTTTATATGAGAATTTGAACATGTTATTTAAATTCCATGAATCATGATTTATTCATCAACGATGAAGTGAAAATATTAACACATATCTTATACAATTATATTAACATTAACTAGAAAATAGTTGTGGAAATTCTATGTAACCTACTAATGTGCCCATCTTTTTCTTCATGCTTTCTCTATTTTTCTTTCCTTTTTTTGCCTTTCCCTGCCTATTTGAGTCCTCAACTCTTTCACTCTCTTTGTCATTTGCTCTTCTCTGTCTAACAATAGTAAAATAAAACCTGCTCATTTGCCGGTCAAGTTGCCAGGATTCAGTCCTCAGCCAAGGAGACCACAATTCCTTCTGACAATGTTTGCTGTTTCTACAGTGTGAATCACAATAAATATTATCTTTTCATTAGCAGGATCTCTGATTGCTTTTTTCCTGGTGAATCTACTGGTAGAAAGCAGTGAAATTTGGTCCCTTGGATGATCAACTTACTGTCATTTCCCCCCTTTTTCAGGATAGCATATAACATCTATGGAGATACAGAATCACACTTTGGTCACAGAGTTCATCCTGCTGGGCATCCCCCACACAGAGGGGCAGGAAACTGTGCTCTTTGCTGTGTTCTTGATCTTCTACCTCTGCACTCTGCTGGGAAATCTGCTCATCCTCCTAGCTGTGATGTTTGATTCCCACCTCCACACGCCTATGTATTTCTTCCTTTGTAATCTCTCCGTGCTGGACATTGGTTTCTCTTCTGTGAGCACTCCAAAGATGCTGGCCAACTTGCTGGTGAGAAGCCGAGTCATCTCCCTGGGTGGCTGCATGTGCCAGGTCTTTTTCTACCACTTCCTGGGCAGCACTGAGTGCCTGCTGTATACAGTAATGGCCTACGACCGGTTTGCTGCCATCTGCTACCCACTGCGCTACACCATCATCATGAATCGCCGGGTGTGTGCCCTGCTGGCTGCTGGTACCTGGTTCACTAGCTCCTTTCATGCTACAATTCTCACCACATTGACCTTCCAACTGCCATATTGTGGCTCTAATGAGGTGGACTATTTCTTTTGTGACATTTTCCCTGTAGTCAAACTGGCATGTGGTAACACCCTTATCATAGAGACCGTGAGCTTCACCAACATTGGCCTCATGCCCATGACCTGCTTCCTCCTCATCCTTGCCTCGTACGTCCGCATAGTCATTGCAATCCTGAAGATGCGCTCTGCCGAGGGGAGGCGCAAAGCAGCGTCGACCTGCGTTTCCCACCTCTCAGTGGTCACGCTGTTCTTTGGGCCCTGTGCCCTCATCTATACCCAGCCATCTTTGAGTGAAGTGCTAGTAACCCCAGTGCAGATCTTTGGCAATGTAGTCACCCCCATGCTGAACCCCACAATCTACACCCTGAGAAACAAAGATGTAAAGGGAGCCCTGAAGAAACTGGCTGGGGCTCAGATTGTTTCAGAAGGAGGTCACTAGTCCACTCGTGGGTGAAGCTACCTTTTTCCCTCCTCATCTGTGTATTAAACTAACTTTTAAAAAATCTATCCATGTAAATTATAAGGGTCTTTCAACCATAAAAGAGCTTGGAAATCGTTCTAATGGATACAAACCGTTGATATCTTTCTCATCTCCTGGACCAGATATTTGAAGGTTCAGATAGTAAATATTTTAGGCGCTGTTGGTCATATAAGAATGTTACAAATACTCAACTCTGCTGTTGTAGGATGAAAATAGCCATAGAAAACCTATAAGCAAATGGTGAGGCCATGTTCTAATAAAACCTTATTTACAAAAACAGGTGGTGGGTAGGCTTTTCCCCACAGGCCATAATTTGCTGAGCCCTGTCATAAAGCCTAGCTGGAATTGAAAATACTCTTTTCACTGCTATGTTAATAATGGCTTAATAGTGGACTCTGACGTGGGCTGGGTAACATGAGTTGAATTGCTGATCAGGAACAGGCAGTAAAGTCAAGGACAGTGAGTGTGCCCTGTGGAGAACTCCACTGTACCCCAAGTACACACAGTGAGAACTGCCCCTTGCTGCAGGCCCATCTGCCTGGGATCCATGCTAATGACTAGAAATTCACTCGTTCCTCTAGTCCTGTAACCAAGATGGCTCGTGGCCAATTTTCTTAGGTATGAAGGTAAATGACCACTACTCTTGCTCATAAGTACAAACTCTTTTACTTCAGATGTTACAGAACTCAGCATCACCACCTCAGCGGTCACTCAGCTTTCCTCTCCCAATATCAGTCACTCCGTTAGTATTCCATCCATGAACCACCATAAGGGCTGGGGTAGGAACCTCGGAATATTCTACTGAGAAGTACTACCAAACTCTGTCAAAAGATAAGATTATTGTGTTTCAAGTTAGGGGTCCCTATTCAGAGTGAATCTCTTCCTGCTGCCTTTAGTCTGACAGCTCTGTGATAAAAGCCATAATGCGTCATAGGCACATATATGCATATGAGTTATTATGGGTAATTTGGTGGCAAGGTCAGGCCATATTAAAGGGCTGAGAGGACAACAGAATAATGCCAGAAGACATGAAGTGTTATACCCCTTATCTCACAGAGAAGCAAGCTCTGTTGGCGGTGATAGCTCTCTAGCAAGGACCACACACCCAGCATCACTATGCTGGGGTCTTGCCTAGTTCTTATATAACTAACTGGACTCACTGGGTTATTAGGGTGGTACTGGCAACTAGAGTTGGCCTTGCTCCAACAGGATGGATAGATAGATAGACACATAGATAGATATCAATAGATAACTTGATAGATGGATATAGATAGAAGAATAGCTATAGATATATAGCCTTTTATTCTAGCTGTATTGGACTATCTTCTCTCCCATTTACCCATAAAAGCAGACCCAACACAACTTTACAATGCCAAATCCCCCAGGATTTTTCAAAGGACTCAGTAGATTAGAGCTCCTCTTTCTTCCATTTCTAATTCTAATTCCATTATGTGTGTCATATAAAAGAGGAACCATTTCCAGATTATAAACATCTGGAATCTCAAGGGGCAAGGTTCTTGAGTTTTTTCGCAGAACAGAAGTCCAAAGTCAGGAAACTTGTCCTGTTTATGGCTGTATAGGTTCTTAATTAATATTTGTTGAATAACGTTTTGACATAATTCTGGAAAAATCATGTGGAGAACAATTCCTATTCCAGGGAAGTCAACTTTGCCAACTGACAAAACTGTTTGTTGAGGAGTCTGGTAATAGAAACTATTTCTAAATTAAAATTTTATTAACAGAAAATATAGTCTGAAAAGTAGAAGAATTTAGTCCACTAGGACTGTCATAACAAAACACCAGGCTAGGTGGCATAAACACAAGAATTTATTTTCTCACAATTCCAGGAGAGTTTGCAGCAGGGTTCCATGTTTGGAGCTTGCAGGGGGTTGCCTTATCTCTGTGTCCTCACATGGTGGGAAAAGAAGGAGGGGGAAAGGGAGGAGGAGAGAGAATGGGAGTGACAGAGTGACAGAGAGCCAGAGCGAGAGACAGAGAGAGAGAGAGAGAGAGAGAGAAACAAAGAGAGAGAGAGAGAGAAACAAAGAGAGAGAGAGAGAGAGAGAGAAATCTTATGTCTCTTCTTGTTTAATAAGGAGACCAGAGCCCCATCATTATGGCCTCATTTAACCTTAATCACTTCCCTAAAGGCTCTAGGTCCAATACAGCCACATGGATGAATGTGTTAGGGTTTCAACATATGAATTTTTGGGGGACACAATTCATTCCATAGCAAGACCTATGGAAAAACTGAGATTAAAGCATTTGAAATTTGATATTTTTAGAAGTCTGATTTATAAGGCTGTTATTTCTCATTCCAGTGATATATCCTGAAACTGAGTAAATGGTTTCTACATATGTCCTAGGATGGAGCTACATCCTTCACTTTTTTCCCCCTCACATCCCTAGGCCCATCTGAAAAAAAAGTATAGGTTTGGCTCCATCTTCTTCACATCACAGTAATGCCACAAGGGAAAACATTACCAATCCTATCTCAACTAGATCATTCACTCACTTCTAATTACTCCCTCTGCTCAACAACCTCCTCGAATAGGACTCATTCGGGAACTCAGTCCCAAGGCCTCCAAGGACATTTAAATTTCCACATAGAAGAAAACAATATAGCTATTAGTGTCTTGGAAGATAAGTTTACCTGGCTAAGAACAAAGAGGTTTCAGATCATGGGAGGAGGCCCTGACCCTGGCTTATGGTGGGATGTCAAAGGCAAATTTGGGCTAAAGATCCTATAGAGACAGATGGTAAAGGATCAGACTTCCTCCTTGTAAGTCACATAAGTGCCATCTTCATCTCTTTTTTTCTACTGCTCTTTTATCTAGTGGGGAGGAGAATTTGGAGTCCCTGGTATACAAATCTCAGATTTCAGGAAGAACAGGAGCATGGGGCTATTGGGCACAAGAATAGGATGTCTGTCTTTTAGCCCATCATGTTTGGTCCATCAGTTCGGCCATTCTTATTACTTTTCTTTATTACTAGGAATTTGGACTTGATTTTATATGACTAAAAAACTGGAAACTCTAAATAAGCCTCCACTCAGATATCTTCAGTTTGATTCTTTCTGTGATATGTGACAGCCAGGCCTTTCTTAGAAATAGTTTAGATTATGTGTAGCTATTATCTTGAATCTGGCATCTTTTAGAGCACGGTGTAGAGCTTCTTCCAGTGCACAAGTGCTATAAAGGTAAACAGAGATTCTAAAATGTTTAGCAAATGGGGCAAAAGAGGAACAGGTATATGATTAAGTTGCTTTACAAGGTTGTTTAGGGAGATTACTATCTGATAGTATCACTTAGGTCCTTACATAGGACAAATGAATGGTATTTAATTCTTGCCAATCACTGAGTTCTTTAATTTTTTCATTCATCAAACATTTTCCAGGAACCTACTCTGTACTAGGCACTGTTCTTTGCAGCAAGAATATAGTTATAAACACCAGAAAGTATTTACTCTCCTAGATGGTGGGTGTGTGTGTGTGTGTGTGTGTGTGTGTGTGTGTGTGTGCATGTGTAGGGGGCATGGGTAGCTGGGGAGACATGTTGGCTTCCCATTGTTTACTAAGGAGGAGCAGGAACATTTTCGGAGCCTAGTGATGTCAAAAGGAAAAATATAGATATGGTAAGGTTTGACAAAGTCAGTAAAGCCATGGTCCATCAAAGACACAGTACAGCATTTATGATTCAATTTTTAGAAAACATATAAATAAAATATAATGCTGCCATTAATAGTGGCTAAAAATATAATGAATCTCAAGTTGTAGTTCATATCTCCAGAGATACAATAAAGCACTTAGAGGAGGAGCATATGTTTGGGGGGGGGGCTTGTCCTTCTCCTCAAAAATCTTTAACATGCTAAAGTATTTTTTAATAAAGGACTTTTGTATTTGGAATGAGTACAATAATAACATTTGCTACAGAATCTATTAAGTTGTCTATGGCACTTACATTACAATTATAACGCCCTGTAATTTGGATCACAGTCTTTCTAAAGCTTAGAATCAAAACAGTCATTTAAATTAAAAATTTACTTCGCCACTATGATCACTCCACTGACAGCAAGCCAGGGCATCCTTCCATGCCCTCTGCTTCCTCTTCCTCCTCCAGGACTGACTCTCATGGAGATGAAGAACAGCTCAGTGGTGACTGAGTTTATCCTATTAGGAATCCCACACACAGAGGGGCTGGAGGTGATACTTTTTGTTTTATTCCTGCCCTTCTATGCCTTCACCCTACTGGGGAATTTGTCTATCCTCGTGGCTGTTGTTTCTTCCACTCGCCTTCACACACCCATGTATTTCTTCCTGGGGAACTTGTCTGTGTTTGACATGGGTTTCTCCTCAGTGACTTGTCCCAAAATGCTGCTCTACCTTATGGGACTGAGCCGACTCATCTCCTACCAAGACTGTGTCTCCCAGCTCTTCTTCTTCCATTTCCTTGGGAGCATTGAATGCTTCTTGTACACCGTGATGGCATACGACCGCTTCACTGCCATCTGTTACCCTCTGCGGTACACAATCATCATGAACCCTAGAATCTGCGGGGCCCTGGCGGCAGGCACCTGGCTGTTAGGGTGCATCCATTCCAGTGTCTTGACTTTCCTCACATTCACCTTGCCGTACTGTGGTCCCAACGAAGTGGATCACTTCTTCTGTGATATCCCAGCACTCTTGCCCCTGGCCTGTGCTGACACATCCTTAGTCCAGAGGGTGAGCTTCATCAATGTGGGCCTGGTATCTCTTGTCTGCTTTCTCCTCATCCTTGTGTCCTACACTCGAATCACGGTCTCCATCTTGAGTATCCGTACAACGGAGGGCCGTCGCCGTGCCTTCTCCACCTGCAGCGCCCACCTCATTGCCATCCTCTGTGCCTATGGGCCCATCATCACTGTCTACCTGCAGCCCACACCCAACCCCATGCTGGGAACCGTGATCCAAATTCTGATGAATCTGGTAGGACCAATGCTGAACCCTTTGATCTATACCTTGAGGAATAAGGAAGTAAAAATAGCCCTGAAAAAAATATTGCATGGGATGGGCCATGTTCCTGAGACTTAGTAAGAGTGGATGGATAGGTACATAGGCCTGGAATTCCTTCCACTGTGACGTGAAATTTCACTCTGGAATCCTCACATGTGATGATAATGTGGGATTTTCAGCACCTGCTAAATGGTATGGACCACTATATCATAGTACATTATCTTTTTGTGTGTTTTGTTTTCTTGTATTATCTAGGTTCTTCCTCTCTGCTCATCTTCAAAATAACATAATCTTGCTTGTCCTTATTTTGCCTTTCGTCCATGGCAAAATTCCTGTTACTGAATAAAAGGTCCTTTCCATCACACTGTTTTGCCCACTTTTGTCAGTCTACCATGTGTGAGAAAAGACTAAGGAAAACGGCAATAAATGCAAGAAAAGAGATTTTAAATAACTGATTAAGAGAGTAGTAGAATTGTCTTTATTTTGATATTAACAGACTAAATCAAGAGTCAAATGTAGTGTTTTCTTTTACCTCCTCAACTGCCTGGAAAGGAAATAGGAGTTCGTCAGCAAGAATATTCTTCCCTGTGTCCCATGCTTGCCCTTGAGCCTAATTTCTCTGCCTGAAAATCCTTAGGCAAATAGAGTAATCCCACAGTCTAAGGAAAGCGAAAATCACTGTGACCCATCTCCTAGACTTGGATCTGCTTCCATCCTAGTGTGGAAATCGTGTGACTATTAGTGTGATAAAAACTGAGTGGTTCTATCAGTCAGATTATTGGAACAGGCCAATGGTTTTCCAAGCCTGATTCAAAGTGCCCCAGGATTCCAGCAAATTTATTCCAACAGTTCCATGTTAAGTATAGTTAGTGAGAACCTCTTGTTTATCTATCTTATATATTAGATTTCTGGGTAAGATTCCATTGGAAAAGTTTGAAAGCCTCTTGACTATGTGATTCGCTCAGGTACATTGTAAGAGTGAAAACCATGATATATGTTGTTTTTTTCTACCCTTAATTTTAAAGGTGTTGTTGCCTTTTCTTCAGTACCTAAACCTCTACCTTAGCTCTCAAGCATTCACTTGGGCTTATTAAAGCTTATTAAAGCTTCAAGGTTCATCCTATTATCTGACAAACAATTTTCATTGTCCAATAAAACCATTGTAAAGGAAATATTTATGATTATACTCGGCCTCATGTGACCTCCTTACTTTCTGGCACCAAGGTATCTGCTTTGGTTCACAAGTGACTGCAGAGAAGCTTTGCGGAGCCACTCATTATACCTGAAATGCCATAAGAGGCAGAGATACTTTGGATTTTCCTGGATCCACTGTGTTAAGTGCCTACAGTATACATGATTTTATCCCTTTACACTTCTGACTAAAATACTAAGCTCTGTACTATTAAAATTCCAACTAGAAAGTTTCCTGATTCACTGTGATATAACACAAATAAAGAGATGACCAGAAGTGGCAAATGATCCTTTCAGTACTTTATTGGTGCCTTAAAACATGAATGTGTCCGAAGATTCTAAAGTTCTCATTTCAAATGCAAATTATTGCATTTGAAACAATATTGCAAATAAAACAATGAAGTAAGTGTCTAAGAAAAAGCAGTTTCTGCTCATGTTACAGAAAGGAGGGGTACCAGGAAGGCAAAGGAAAAGATACCAAAGACAAATTTTACTCTTGATTGTAATCTGGTCAAAGACCAATCTAATGTGTTCAAACCACTTATGGAATCAGCCATCTTGCTGAAATCAGTGTACTGGCCACCTATGTTGTTTTAAGCATAATTATTATGGTTAATTCTCTAAAGACAACTTAGCCATGGTCTTTGAGTTGTAGGAGTTGACCAACCATTAGAAGAACCAGACACATATAGAATCAGTCATAATAAAATGTGGTAATAACACCAGCAAACACTTTCATAAGGCTTTCTATGTGCCAGGCATTAAGTGAACTACATATATTTATTAATTCAGTTAATTCTCATAACTATATGGTAGATATTTCTATTATCTTTATTTTACATATGAGGAAACTCAAGAGGAAATATTAAATAACTCCATAAGTGTTACAAAGATAAGAAAATGCAGAGCCCAAGCAGTCAATAAACTTTCCCTTAATTATTTCATCATACAACTCTATAGCTGTGATATTAGTACAGATGTGACAAGAGCACAGAGCAGTAAGTTATGAATTCTGCTTAGGGGCTCTAGGACAGCTTTGCAGGAAAGGTTACTTGGGAGTCAGACCTTTAATGATGAACAGAATTTACCATGGTTAAGGAAAGTTATTTTTGAGTTTACTGTGACCTGGTTTTTAATTCCAGGAAAAGAATGCTTTGCTGTTATTTTCCTTTTCGCAATTGGAGTTCCTCAAAGGAGAAGGTGTTTCAGCCTGTGAACAGCTAACTCACTCATTTACAGACCGAGGAAATGATTTTTGAACTCAAATAAACCCTCTAAGTACTATGCAAAAAATTTTATCATGGAAGAGAAAGAAGAAATGAAAGGATGGATGAATGTGAGGGAAAGAGGAAAGAAATGTGCATTAAAATGATGTATAACATAATCACATTTATTTAAGAATGTATTCGATAACAAACAGCAAATTTCAACAATGCTAAAACAGCAATTACTGTTGTGCCAACCTAATGCTTGTCAATCAGAGGAAAGTGAACAACTCCATGTGGTCAGAAGTAACGGGAGGAGAGAAGGAATTGGTGGAATGAACACCAGACAGGAGAGTTGAATTTCGTAACTAAAGGACACTATATAAGCTCAGGAGTCTTAGCTGTAGCACAAGCAGTGGACACAGGGATGCACTCAAGGTATTAAAGCAGGGAAATGTCAGGTGAGACAAGCCTGCACTGCGAATACCTCTCAGAGCAGACATCACATTTTGCACTGCGTTAGCAAATAGAGGCAGCTCTGCTCTTGGACACTGCTGCACACTTCCTATGCACTGAAATCTGCATTTGGATCCAGATCAGTTATCCTCAGAGGTATCCCCGCTCAGGGGACATCTGGCATGCAATTTATCTTGTACATCCCTTTCCTTCCATTTTTTGAGCTCATGCAGCGAATGTGATGAAGCTGCAGAAAATAAGATTTCTGGTTTGTTTTCATTCTTTGCACTGTATCACTATGTTTTCCCTAAGTCAGAATTATGTTCTATTGTATTATATATTATCATGTTGACTGATGCACCTCCAGGGTTCTTTAATTTTCTAAGGTTAAGCTGTTGCAGAGATCCCTGTGCATGCTAATCTATATCCAAGCTGGAAAGGGACAGAGGTAAAGAGGTAAACTTTGGAAGAAACAGAGAACTTCCTTTAGAAAAATATTCCTACTCTAAGCAAATGGTCCACTCTCATAACCCCCTCCTATAAGAACAGATTAAGAGATATTTTATCTCAATGAATAGGAAAGTTCATGTTTAGTAGGATGTAACTGACACCCATGGACATAAACCACAGGACCACTGGACTCATGATAAGTAGAACACAGAGAACATTAATGTGTTCACAGACCCAAGTGATCATTGTCAGTAAGCTTCTTTCAACAGCGAAATTTTTCCAGTGTGTTTTTTCACATATGCAGCCACTTATTTTGTGTTCCATGCCAATGTTCTTTCTAATGACCTCCAAAAACTAAATACAAATGTGTACGTAAAGGTTCTTCTGCCTAGACTTCATAACAACCTTATGCAAGTTGCCCTTTACCTCTCTGCTCATTCTCCATCTCCTCCTCCAAACCACCCCTCAACAGAATCTTTAATAATTCTCTCAACATTCTTTCAATTTTTCAAGATTAAAATATGAAATTGAAATGAGGTATCTGGAGTTCCAAGCCATGCTTTGAGCTTATCACCCCTATTTTGTTTTCCTAAGTGACACTTTTTATAATGAATAAAAATTATCTGACCTATTATAATTCATCATTCAGATTTAATGACATCCAGCATTCTCTTTGGTTTTAGGCCTTTTAATAATAGCCCTTTATTTGTATATTCATTCATTTGTTTTTTATTTAAGAATATTACAAGGGTACATATGTTTTGGTTACATAATTTGCTTCTGTACAGTTTGAGTTAAAGTTATAAGTGTGTCCATCACCCAGATGATGTGCATTGTACCTGTTAGGTGTGAATTTACCCACCTCCAACTCCCCTGTCCCACCTGCTTGACTCTTGTTGAATTTTGCTACTATATGTGCACATGAGTGTTGACCTATAAGTTTCAATTTATAGAGTGAAGATACTTTACTTAGAGGAATGGTCTCCAGTTCCATACAGTTTATTACAAAATATATTAGATCACTATTTCTTTTTATGGCTGAGTAGTACTACATGGCATACATATACCACATTTTGTTAATCCATTCATGTATTAATGGGCACTGGGGTTGTTTTCATATTTTTATGATTGTGAATTGTGCTGCTATAAACATTTGAGTGCAAGTGTCTTTTTTGTAAAATGTATTTTCTTTCCATTGGGTAAACACCTAGTGGGGTTGTTGTATCAAATGGTAGGTCTACTTTTAGTTCTTTGAGGTGTCTCCATACCACTTTCCATAGAGGTTATACTAGTTTTATTTATTAAGCTAAGTGATTCTTAGATAATCCTAGAGTTTGCCTTATTTTTGTGTGGCTACCGTCTATTCTAGAAAACAAATGTGAATTTATTCCGTATTCTTGGCACCAAGATATTGAAGGAACCAAGCTCTGAGTGGAAATCCAGTTAATGGGTGTAGTAAATCAGACATGCTCAGCATCCAAAGGATGAAGTTGCTGTCACTATCACTACATGGGAGCCCTAAAGAGGGACATCAAAACCTCTCGTATTTCATTTGATAAGAGTCCAAAATGCTTTTTAATGTAATACCTTTATTTTTCAGAGTAGTTTGAGGTTCATAGCAAAATTGAGCATAAGGTGTGGGGATTTCCTATATACCCTCCCACATATGCATAGCCTTCCTCTTATCAACAACCTTCATCAGAATGGTATATTTGTTACAATTAATGAACCAATATTGACACATCATTATCACTCAAAGTCCACAGTTTAGGGTTCACTCTTGATGTTATACATTCCTTGGGTTTGGACAAATGTATACTGACGTGAGTTCACCATTACAGTATCATGCAGAGTATGTTCACTGCCCTGAAATTCCTCTGTACTCCACCCATTCATCCCTCCTCCTTTCTAACCACTGGCAACCACTGGTCTTTTTACTGTCTCCACAGTTTTGCCTTTTCCAGAATATTATAAAATTGGAATCATATCATATGTACCCCTTTCAAATTTGCTTATTTCACTTAGTAATATGCATTTAATTCCTTCCATTTTTTTTTCATGGTTTGATAGCTTGTTTCTTTCTAGTGCTGAATAATATTCCATTGCATAGATGTGCCACACTTTGTTTATCCAATCATCTTCTGAAGGACATCTTGATTGTTCCCAAGTTTGGGCAGTTATGATAAATCTGCCATAAACACCACTGGCAGGTTTTGAAATGGACATAAGTTTAAAACTTCTTTGAGTATATGCCAGGGAGTATGATTGCCAGATTATAGGAGAAATATAAATATATGTAGATTTGTCAGCAGCTGCCAAGTTGTTGCCCAAAGTGGCTACATTATTTTGCATTCCCACCAGCAATAAATGAGAGTCAGTGTTGCTCCATATCCTCATCAGCATTTGGTGTCATCAGTGATATGGATTTTGTCCATTCTAGTAAGTGTGTAGTATATTTAATTGTTGTTTTTATTTGTATTTCTCTGTTGACATATGATGTGGAACATTTTTCGTATGCTTACTTTCCATCTATATATCTTCTTTGGTAAAGCTTCTCTTAAGGTCTTTTGCCTATATTTTTATTTTTTCAGCATATTCTGGGAGTAGAAATGTTAAGGTTACGTATATTGCCCTTGCTCCCCCCTCCCCCCTTGAGTCAGAACTTCGTGTCCATCCCCCAGATGGTACGCATCACACTCATTATGTATGTATATACCCATCCCCTCCCTCCTACACCTCCCGACACCTGATAAATGTTATTCCCATGTGTCCACTTAGGTGTTGATCAGTTAATACCAATTTGATGGTGAGTACATGTGGTGCTTGTTTTTCCATTCTTGAGATACTTCACTTAATAGAATAGGTTCCAGCTCTATCCAGGGAAATACAAGAGGTGCTATATCACCATTGTTTCTTATAGCTGAATAGTACTCCATGGTATACATATACCATATTTTATTAATCGACTCATTTATTGATGGGCACTTGGGTTGTTTCTACATCTTTGCAATTGTGAATTGTGCTGCTACAAACATTCAAGTGCAGATGTCTTTATTATAGAATGTCTTTTTTTCCTTTGGATAGATGCCTAGTAGTGGGATTGCTGGATCAAATGGTATCTCTATTTTTAGCTCTTTGAGGTATCTCCAAATTACTTTCCACAGGGGTTGTACTAATTTGCAGTCTCATCAGCAGTGTATGAGTGTTGCTATCTCTCTACATCCATGCCTGCATTTGTTGTTTTGGGAATTTTTGATAAAGGCTATTCTCACTGGAGTTAGGTGATATCTCATTGTGGTTTTGATTTGCATTTCCCTAATGATTAGAGATGTTGAAAACTTTTTTTGTATGTTTGCTGGCCATTATTCTGTCTTCTTTTGAAAAGTTCCTGAAATACCTTCAGTCCAGGCAATGATGGATCGGCTTCTACTACTATATATTTGTGTTGCCTTTTCTATAATTTTATATAAATAGGATCTACAATGTGAACTCTCTGGTGTCAAGATTCTTTCACTTAGCATAATTCTTTTGACATCCATCTGTATTTCAATGTGTATTTTAAATGTCTTTCTTTCTATTATTGTAAAATATGCTATATTATGAGTATAACATGATTTGTTTATATATTTCAGTTGTTTCAAGATTTTTACTATTCTGTGTAAAACTGCCATGTACATTAATGAACAAGTCTTTATATAGATCAATATTTTCATTTTTTTGGGTAAATATATAAAAGTGACATTGTTGGGTCACATGTTTAACTTTATAAGAAGAAGCCTAGCTCTTTTCCAAAGTGATCATATGGTTTTACATTCCTACCAACAATCTATGAAATTTCTAGTTGCATGCTAACAGGTAGAATTATTCATCTAAAGTGCTTATCATAATGTTCTGCATAATGTAGGCACTCATAAATGTTAGTATAATTTATGATAATAGCATATTGTAACATATGTATAATACATTATTTTATACCTCTGTAATATGTAAGGATAAAGAATTGAACAAAGTTCTGTTTCTCGTTATAATTCTATACATATTTTCCTCCATATGATAATCCTCACCCAAGCACACAATGCTGAAAACTTAGACATGATTCTATAAAAAATTATTGATGTTGGAATTACTCAGCTTATGTCAATATCACATGTATTTTTTGAGCTTTAGTCAAAATTTACCAAAATTTCCCTTATGGAGAGGATGGCACAGCTTTGGTAGCAATACAAGAATAAAAGAAGGAGTAACACCTAAGATCCAGTTTCCAATTTGCTGCAATAAAGACATAAAGGCCTTAGGAAAGACCAAATGATGATGACATTGTTGGGAATTACTACCAGGAATCAAGGCACTGTCAAAGCAATTCAGTACAAAGAAAAAAAATAGGATTATATGCTCAAGTAGATTAAAGACAAAGATAAGAGGAGTCATATGATGAACTTGTTTAAATTTAACTGTATTTGGAAATGAATAAAGATATCATCAAGGGAGTGCCTGAAATACCTAAAAAAGCAAAAGTAAAATAATTTGGTGGTCTGCTCAAAGTTATACCTCTAGCTAATGGATTTGTCCAAAAATCTGTCTTGTTCCAAACAGTATGATCTCTACATTGCCACTGTAACAGCAATCATATATTATATGTAATGTTGACAAGAAAGTATGCTTTTTAGGATTATTCCAAAATGATGCATGAATCATACATACTATACAGATTAACACCATATCAGTAAGACTCAAAAAAAATATCCTTGTTTCTTAAAGTTACTACTGTAATAACCTTTATGTGAGAAGTAAATTTAAAGTAGCATTTGGGGCTGAGCATGGTGGCTCACGTCTGTAATCCTACCACTCTGGGAGGTCCAGGCGGTGGATTGTTTGAGCTCAGGAGTTAGAGACCAGCCTGAGCAAGAGGGAGACCCTGTCTCTACTAAAAAAAAAAAAAAAAAAAAGAAAGAAATTAGCTGGACAACTAAAAATATATAGAAGAAAAATTAGCTGGGCATGGTGGCACATTCCTGTAGTCCCAGCTACTTGGGAGGCTGAGGCAGAAGGATTGCTTGAGCCCAGAAGTTTGAGGTTGCTGTGAGCTAGGCTGACTCCCCGGCACTCTAACCGGGTCAACAGAGTGTGACTCTGTCTCAAAAAATAAAAAAGTAGCATTTGGTTTTAAGGTATCTCCATATTGCTTAAAACCAAATGCTACTTTTTTATTTTTTGAGACAGAGTCTCACTCTATTGCCTGGGTTAGATCTACCATTTGATCCAGCAATCCCATTACTGGGCATCTACCCAAAAGATCCAATGACACTCCACAAAAAAGACACCTGCACTGGAATATTTATAGCAACACAATTCGTAATTGCAAGGCTGTGGAAGCAGCCCAAGTGCCCATGAACCCAAGAATGGATTAATAAAATGTGGTATATGTATACCATGGAGTACTATTCAGCTCTAAGAAACATCAGTGATATAGCACATCTTATATTTTCCTGGTTAAAGCTGGAACCCATACTACTAAGTGAAGTATCCCAAGAATGGAAAAACAAGCACCATATGTACTCACCAGAAAACTGGTATTAACTGAGCAGCACCTAAGTGGACACATAGGTACTACAGTAATAGGGTATTGGGCAGGTGGGAGGGGGGATGGGGGCAGGTATATATATACGTAACAAGTGAGATGTGCACCATCTGGGGGATGGTCACACTGGAAACTCAGACTTGTGGGAGGAGGGAGGGAAGGGCATTTTTTGAAACCTTAAAATTTTTACCCCCCATAATATGCCAAAAAAACCCCCCCACATACACACACAATATGTATTACTAGAAAAAAAAAAGTAGCATTTGGGCCTGGCACAGTGGCTCACGCCTGCAATCCTAGCACTTTGGGAGGCCTAGGCACGAGGACTGCTTAAGGCCAGGATTTCGAGACCAGCCTGAACAAGAGGGAGGCCCTGTCTCTATGGAAAATAGAAAAATTAGCCAGGTGTGGTGGCATGCCCCTATAGTCCCAACTACTCAGGAGGCTGATGCAGGAGAATTGCTTGAGTCCAGGAGTATGAGGTTGCAGTGAACTGTGATAATGCTACTGTACTCTACCCTGAGAGACAGAGCAAGACCCTGTCTCAAAATAAATAAATACATAGATAAAGTATTCTCTGTTACCATCTATATCACCCTATAAGAATTCTGTAAGAAAGGTAATCGCTGAGAAAATAACTTTTTGGTTAATGAATCTCAATGGTTCTCATCCATATGTCATGTAGAGAGCAGGCTCTCTCTGGCCTCATTATCCTAGCTTTTCTCTAGAACCTCTTTAAAAGAGGTTCTTTTACCTCTTAATGTTTGCTTCCCTTGAGAACACTGTCACAGAACAAAAGGGATTGGTCACCCTGGGAACTAGGTAAAGCAATGTTGGGATATTTGTTAAATGACAGTGGTGTTGGAATATCTCCGGTGACAATCTAAGGCAAAACTGTGCATCAGTACAACACAAACACGTTACCGCACACACTCTCAAGTGCACACGTATGCCATTCATGCTGATTTCCCTAGCACCTCCAAGATAAAGTTGATTTCTCCTAAGTAACTGCATTTAAAAGGAAAAATGAAGTATTTTAAGCATCTACCTCCCTTATAGTTGATACTAATAAAAATGCCTTCCACAGGTTTTAAATAACCTTTATTAACAATGACAACATACATCAGTGAAGAAAAATTCTTTTCTCTAAATTTTATTTATATTTATTGAATATTGACAAATTTATAATACTATATATGGGATTAAATGATGCTATGATATACATATATAATGTGGAATTACTGAATCAAGCTAACTAACATAACAAATACTTAGCATTTATTTCTCCTAACTGAAACACTGTATGTTTTGATCAACTTCTCTCCACTTCCTCCACTAAAACAGATATCTTGATGCCAGGAATCCAAATGGCTGCATGTTCTGAGTGGGTAATCTCACTGTCAAAGAAGCATCAATAAAATCGGCCAATCACATTCCTGTGTCTCATTCTCTGTGCTCAGACCAGCCTTTGCCCAGCCCATGATAAAGGGTAGAATTAATAATTATAAAGATAGCCTGAGCAACAGAGCCAGGGTAAACAATTTGAGCCTCAGAATGAATTTCAAAAGAGAATAGAGAGCTAAATTTATCAAATTGGATAGTGCATTCATCTTAAATTTACCAGGTATTTGCTTATTCCTTCCATCAGTGTATATAGCACAGACATAGTTTAGTTTACCCTCAATCTTCAAAACCTCACAATTCAGGCTTATATTATGTACTTGGCAATTAAGGGGAATTAGAAGCTTCTTAGAAGTTGTGTTTCTTGAACACAAAGAAAGATCACAGACTCAAACACACATATGCACACAACCACACACACCTATACTAGCAAAAGCAATAGGAAGAGCAACTTTTTGGAAAATATAACTATGAAATATCCATTTTTAAATAGAATATCATAAAATCTATGGAAAATATGCCATCTGTATCAAAATAACAAATGACTTCTCATATCCTCTTAATTATAAAATCAGAGGTAGATGTAATCTTAAGTATCATGTAAAACATTCTCTTATATATCTTGAAGGAATTGTTATAATACACAAGAAGGCTACATAGCCTTTATAAAATAACATGGATGCCAGCAGAAGTGCATAAACTGAGGTCCTTTTTCATTCATTCAGTGTTATTCCACATGTCTTTTAACATATTAATATGTGACTTTTTATTAAAATTCTAGCCATATTATTCTAAACATTCTTCTGAAGTAGAAATGCTTCTCCCAAAGTCACTAAGCTAGGCTGGGGTGGAGCTGGGATTTGAGCCTAGACAATCTGGGTCTAGAATTCTCGGATGTTATGAGTTCAGTTGTGCCTCTCAATGTTTGTATGTCAAAGTTCTAAATCCCAGGGCCTCAGAATGTTTCCTCACTTGATAATAGAGTTGCTGCAGATATTATTATAGTTAAATTCAGATGATGTTACTATAGAATAGGGTGGACCCCTAATCCAATATGACTAGTAGCCTTATAAAAAAGGAGATTTGGACGCAGAGATCCACATAGAGAGAAGGCAAGGTAAAGAGAGGAGACAGCCATCAACGCGCCAAGGAGAGAGGCTGGAAACACAGCCTCACAACCCTCAGAAGGAGCCAACCCCACCAACAGCTTGATTTTGAACTTTTAGCTTCCAGAACTGTAAGACAATAAATTTCTGTTGTTTAAATCAAAATATATTTTTTAAAATAAAATTCTAAGAATCTTATCTTTTAGAATAGGAATTATAGTATTTGTTTTCTACTTTTATTATCCACCCTGTAATTTGAAAGTTCCATGAGATAAAGATTATGTGCCCCAAATATCCCTTACTACCAGGTTTATCTTTGATGTCTTATAGATATTTATTTAACTTAATTAAAACAATACACAGGCAATTAATACCATCTTACACAATGAAATTTTACCGATTGTGCAGCAATGGGAACTTCCAAAGACTAACCTCTGTGGACAAACTTAGTTTAAATGGATCTTAACTATATTACATTTTTTTGTTGAGAAAAATACACATTTTTATCATTTGAACAGGTACAATTAGTGACATTTAGTGCATTCACAATTTTGTGCAACTATCACCACTATCTATTTCTAGAACATTTTCTTCACCCCAAAAGGAAATCCTATTAAATAGTCACTTCTCATTCCCTTCTTCCTACTGCCTCTGGAAACCACTAACCTGCTTTCTGTCTCTGCGGATTTGCCTGTTCTGGATATTTCATGTAAATGAAATACTATAATATGCGGCCTTTGCACTAACCACTTTAGGGAATACAAAGATAATCCTGGTCGTAAAGTATACCTCTTTTATTTTGATAACCCACACAATATCCCACTAGTCTATCACATTGATGATGATATGCACATTGGATGTAATGATAAGGAAATAGCAAGATGATTTTGTAAAATATGTGTGTTCTAGAAAATGGGAGAAAAGCCCACAAAGATTCAGTAGACTGCCATGTGAATGAAGTATATTGAGATGCTATTGTTTGAAATGTATAGATTATCTCTTCTAAAGTAAGAGATGAATTTCTGGACTTTACACCATGAACATCAAAGAAAGAATAGCAGTAGGAGAGCCTCTGTTGTAATTTTTTGGCTTCACACTGACAGACTGAGGCCTCTCTACAGGGAAAGAATGAGTCAGGCAAATTGCACTATGCAAGTTCTGTAACAAACAGAGTTCTCTTTTTAAATTAATACATTAACCTTCGGGTTATGGATTGATCTCTCGTGTAATGTGACTGCATCAGGAGACTGATAATATCTTCAAATGTCCTAATTTTGTTGTGATTTAATAAATAGCATTCTGCTTGTGTGCATCAGCTTGTTGAGCTTGGTTACTGTGAAATCCATCCCAAAAGAACAATTTCCTGTTTGTACGCAAACAAAATTAGATTTGTAAGCATGTAAGTGTGAGGGCAGATTCCAGACTATGGTTAATATACCAGAGTCATGACTCATTCTGTGGAGCCTTATGGAACAGCCTGGCAGGCATCTCCTGGTGATATACTTATCTATATTACAAAATCTCTACACAATTATTTTGGTAAAACTGTGAAAGACAGAAGCTAAGGCACTTTTGCAGTGGAGCCAGGGTTCCAATGCGAGTCTTTTAAGTCCTGGTTTTATGTTTTTTTGATAATTCTTAAATTTTGCTCCAAATGTAACTCTAAGGCAGATAAGAGAGAACAGTAGAGACAGAACATGAGGAAGGGGAGACAGATTAATGTTTCTGCAAGTTTTGAAAGTATCTTATCTTATATTCTACTTTCTAGTAGATCTGCAATTTTAATATAAAAATTGCTGGGATTTTACCATCACATGTTTAAACCAAATTACGTCTTTAAGAAAATGAACCCTGTTCATTCTTTACATGAAGGTTTCCCAAGCCTATCTCGAGTTGTGCCCTGCCCACAATTTGAAAAGTACTATGTTTCCTTTCCAGCCATGTGAAGACACTGTGTAAATGTTTATGAGAGATTAATGTTTGAGGATGGTATCATTTCTAAACGGATTGTAAATATCCCTGCAGAAAGGTATGTGTATTTTACACGTATCTGAGCTGATATTTTATTACAAATAACTGTCCACTTCTCAATATATTGATATTCTCCTTAAGGTTTATAGCCAGAAAACCGATAGCTTCGTGAGAAGTAATATGCACCTTTCTTGGGTCTACTTCAGAGAAGAAAGTCTGAGACCTTAAAAAGGAAAGAATTTCACAGTTTTCAAGTCAGAGAAATCATAACAAATGAAAATGTGTCAAATTTATAGAGTTTTACACTTATTTCTTCACACCTTTTATTTATCTTACAATAATTTTATTAAAAAGGAAGTTGGATAGTATGATCTCCTTACAGATGAGAACAATCAAGGATATAATTTCACGAGTGAATCTGGGGCCAGGGTTTCCTATCTCCCAATTTACTTGTGGCCTTTTTACTAAGAAAGATTTAAGAAACCAAAACTACTGCAAGCACAGAAATGATTCCTTAAAATGTAGTATCCTGAGCACTCGTATTTGACTGATTCTATGAAGTTAAACGTGTCTCCATTTGTTTACTGGCTCTTGGATTTCCTGTTCTCTGTATGAATTAACTGCTTATATAATTTGCCTGTGTTTCTGTTGGAACATTTGTCTTTTATTAATTTGTGAGGGTTCTTTTTAATTCTGGATAGACGTTCTTTGCTTGGTATATGTGTTTTAATTTTCCTTTCCCAGGTAGTAGCTTTTTCTTTAATTTTATGTATGATGGCTTTTGTTGTATAGATTTTTTTTAATTTAGAATATTATGGGGGTACAAATATTTTGGTTACATGAAATGCATTCGCCTCACTCAAGCCAGGGCCATAAGTGTGTCCTTCTCCCATACAGTGTGCCCAGTCTCCATTAACCGAGGGTTTACCCACCCCACCCCCTGTATCCCCCACTCCTCCCATTTGATCGTCACTCAGTGAGTATAACTACCATGTGAGCACCTTAGTGCCGATCAGTTAGAACCAGTTTGATAGCGAGTACATGTGGTGCATGTTTTCCATCCTTTTGATACCTCACTTTGAAGGCTGAGCTCAATCTATATCCAGGATAATATAATAAATACTAGATCACCATTGTTTTTTGTAGTTGAGTAGTATTCCATGGTATAGACATACCACATTTTATTAATTCACTCATGGATTGATGGGCATTTGGGTTATTTCCACATCTTTGTAATTGTAAATTGTGCTGGTATAAACATTCTCGTGCAGATGTCTTTATCATAGAATGTCTTTTTTTCCTTTGGCAAGATGACTAGTAGTGGGATTGCTAGATCAAATGGTAGTTCTCCTTCTAGGTCTTTGAGGTATCTCCAAATTACTTTCCACAGGGATTGTACTAATTTGCAGTCCTACCAGCAGTGTAAGAGTGTTCCTATTTCTCCACATCCATGCCAGCATTTGTTATTTTGGAACTTTTTGGTAGAGCCTATTCTCACTGCAGTTAGGTGATATCTCATTGTGGTTTTGATTTGCATTTCCCTGATGATTAGAGATGTTGAGCACTTTTTTATATCTTTGCTGGCCATTATTCTGTCTTATTTTGAAAAATTTCTGTTCATGTCCCATGCTCATTTATTGATCAGGTTGTTTGATTTTTTTTCTTGTTGTTTTTCTTAAGTTCTATATAGATTCTTGTTATCAGCCCTTTATCAAATGTGTAGAGAGCAAATATTTTCTCCCATTCTGTAGGCTGTCTATTTGATCTAATGATAGTTTACTTGGTTGTGCAGAAGCTTTTTAATTTGATCAGGTCCCATTTGTTTATTTTTGTTGCTGCTGTGATTGCTTTAGGGGGGGTCTTCTTTATAAATTCTTTACCTAGGACAATGTCTAAAAGAGTCTTCCCCACATTTTCTTCCAGAAGTCTTAAGGTTTCACCCCTTAGATTTAATATGTTATCCAACGTGAGTTGATTTTTGTGAGAGGTAAGAGGTAGGGATTCATATTGTCATCCAATCTTTGACAAAGCAGACAAAAGTATACACTGGGGAAAAGAATCTCTATTCAATAAGTGCTACTGGGAAAACTGGATATCCACATGCAGAAGGATTTTGTTGTGCAGATTTTTTTACATGGTTACATTTAGGAGTCATTTTCTTTAAAAATTATACTTACTTGAAGTTATACAGTCTTCTATATTTTCTTGTTTTTATATTATAATAATTTAAAGATAGTGCATATAGAGAAATGAACAGGTATTAAGGATAGAACAATGCATTTTGATAAACATATTCACTCAAGTAACTAGCACATCTATCAAGATACAGGGCAGAGGTGCAAACTATAGCCCATGGGCCAAATTCAGCCCAGAGTCAGTTTTAGTGTTGTTCATGAAGTAAGATTATTTTTCACATTTTCAAATGGTTGAAAAATATCCCCAAATAATTAATTTATAAGTTAGTGTTTATAAATAAAATCTTATTGGACATAGTCACATATATTCATTATAATATTATTTATGGCTATTTTCTTTAGAGGGAAAGAGTTTAGTATTATCGTTCCAATGGACACCCTATATTCCATAAAGCCTAAAATATCTGCTATCTGGTTCTTTGCAGAAAAAGTTTGGCAATCCCTGATGTAGACCATTTCTATCACCCCAGAAAGTCTTTTTATATTTATTTCCAGTCTATATATATACTTCCTCCACAGAGACAATCACCTATTATGAATTTTATCCCCATGGATTAGTATCATCATTTCTTGTACTTGAAATCAATTGAATCATACAGTATATACTCTTGTATATATGGCTTTTTGGACTGAACATAATGTTACATGATATTCATCTGTCTTACTGCATGCATCAATAAATTATTCAATTTTATTAATAGTGTTCCATTATACATATATACCATAATTTTCTTATGTATTCATCAAATGATGAACATTTTCCTGATTTTTTTGGTATTATGAATAATGTTACAATAGATATTTTTATTTTCACAGTGTTTATAACATTTTACTTTCCAATATGTAATACTTAAGAAATGCCATTGCCTGAATCCTCTCCAATATTGGGTGTTATTAATCTTTTTAACCCTTTTAGTAGGTATGGTATCTCCTTGTGATTTTAATCTGCATTTTCTTGATGATTTGATACTGAGTATCTTTTAATGTGTTTGTTTGCCCTTGCATACCTTTTACATAAAGTGTCTTTTCTCATTGTTTGTCTTTTTATATTGGTGTAGGAATTATTTACAAAAGTTGGATATAAGTCTTTTGGAGTGTACGTGTGTGGTGGTGCATGTTATTGTCTTTCAGCCTGTGGTGTGCATTTCTTTTCTTTTTAAAATGGTGTCTTTTGATAATCAGAAGTTTTAAATTTTGATGAAGTCATATTTATCATTTTTTTATTTTCTACCTAAGAATTATTTGCCTGCCTCTTATGATTTCTTCTGTGATCGATCTCTAGTTAGCATATGTGTATATGGCGTGAGGTATGGAATCCGGTTCAGTTTTGCTTGCAGACATCCAGTCAATCAGCACCATCTGTTGAACAGATTTTTCTTTCCCTTGTGGCATTCCATTGGTGCTTATATCAGAAATTACTTTACTGAATGTTTAAAACTCTAATTTCTACATATTCTGTTTTAATTGCCATATTTGTTTTTGTACCAGTACCATAGTATCATAAACATTTTAGTAAGTTGTAAAATAAGGCCAACTGAATTTCCCAAATTTGTCCTTCATTGAGATTGTTTCAGCTATTCTAGGCCCTTTATAACTTATATACATTTTAAAATCACCTTCTCAAAAAGTTGGCAGGGATTTTTACTGAAATTTTATTGAGTTTGTATATCAATTGAGGATAATTTGCATCTTAAAACAGTGAGTCTTTCAAATTGTAAGCATGGTATATTCCTCCATTTATATGTTTTCTTAATTTTTTTCAATGATGTTTTACAATTTTCAAAGAGTTCTTTTATGTATTTTGTAAGATTTATTTTTATGTGTTTTATGTTCCTACAATTTACAGAAAATAGAAAGAAATACAATTGTTTCTGTATAATGAGTTTTAAACTTAGACCTTAGCAAATTCATTCATTAGATTCAGTAGATTCTGGAGAGATATCTTTTAAATTTTTCAGATACATTAATGACAGCTGAAAAAAGATACTTTTATTTCTTCTTTCCCAATACGTATGCCTATTGTTTTCTTGTTCTTTATTTTGCTAGCTAGGATTTCCAATATAACATTGAATATGAGTGGTTAAAGTAAATATCCTTGTCTTGTCCCTGATTTCATGGAAATGCCTTCGATATTTCTATGTTAAATATGATGCTACCTGTTGGCTTTTTTATAAATGCCCTTTATTAAATTGAGGAATACTCCTTATTATGATTTACTTACTTTTTTGGTCACAAATGGGAGAAGCTGATTTGTCAACTACTTTTTCTGCATATATGCAGAAAACATGTTTAGATGATTTTGCTCATAATCTGTTAAGATAATGAATGCTTTTGCACAGCCAGGGAAACTATCACAAGAACAAATAGACAACCTACAGAATAGGAGAAAATATTCACATGCTACATATCCAACAAAGGGCTGATAACTAGAATCTATATAGAACTCAGGAAAATCAGCAAGAAAAATCAAACAACCCTATCAAAAAGTGGGCAAAGGACATGAACAGAAACTTTTTCCAGAGAAGACATACTAATGGCCAACAAACATATGAAAAAATGCTCAACATCTCTAATCATCAGGGAAATGCAAATCAAAACCACAAGGAGATATTACTAATCCACAGTGAGAATGGCCTTTATCAAAAAGTCCAAAAACAATAAATGTTGGCATGGATGTGGAGAGATAGGAACACTCCTACACTGCTGGTGGGACTGCAAACTAGCACAACCTCTGTGGCAAGTAATTTGAAGATACCTCAAAGAGCTAAAGGAAGAACTATCATTTGATCCAGGAATCCCATTACTGGGCATCTACCCAAAGGAAAAAAAGATATTCTATAAAAAAGACATCTGCACTAGAATGTTTATAGCAGCACAATTCACAATTGCAAAGATGTGGAAACAACCCCAGTGCCCATCAATACATGAGTGGATTAATAAAATGTGGTATATGTATACCATGGAGTTCTACTCAGCCACAAAAACAATGGTGATCTACCACCTCTTGTATTATCCTGGATAGAGCTGAAGCCATTCTACTAAGTGAATTATCCCAAGAATGGAAAAACAAGCACCACATGTACTCACCATCAAATTTAATTGATCAACACTTAAGTACACATATAATAATAATATTCATCAGATGTCTGGTAGATGGGAGAGTGGAAGAGAGGATGGGTACATACCACACCTAATGGGTGTGGTGTGCACCACCTGGGGGATGGACTCGCTTGAAGCTCTGACTCAGGTGGGGCAAAGGCAATATTTGTAACCTAAACATTTGTACCCTGTAATGTGCTGAAATAAAACAAACAAACAAACAAACAAGCCTTTCCTTATCTTATTACTTGAAATAACTCAAAAGAAACTCCTCTTCCAATGTTAAACAAAAATGATACTCCATTACCCCATTGCCCATTTGAAGGTACTATAATTTGTGAAAATGATGATGTCATTGTTTTATCTCAGTCTCACATTCTGTTTCAGTTTTTGAAATGACAACTCTAATCTTGGCCTATGTCACTTTTCAAGTGACAAGAATATAAATATTCCAGTAGTCATCATCAAATTTGCAAATTAGGTTTTGCTGCTCTAAATGTTTCTCCTGAATCACAACCCATTCTATTTGTACTATATGATATGATAAATTTTTGCTTTTCTAATAAAGTATATTTGTCTTGGGGAAAAAAAAGAAATGAACAGACAATCCAAAATTACTTAGACTGGCAAAAAGTCATATATTTGAAATTAGGTCTGAGCTGGAAAATTGAATGGACATATACTTTTCTGTAGACTTATGACATTTATGAGACAATGCCCTGGAGCCAGGTTGTACTTTTGGAAATTACAGAAAGGAGCTCTCAGTAGATGACATTTTAAAGTCACTGTTTGAGGCTAAGAAATATCCAATTGAAATATGAAAAAAAAATGCAAAAGAATACCCACCCCTTTGGCTACATGCCCCCCAAAACACTTTCTTGCCTTTCAACCACTTATTGCTACAAATCTACATTCTCCTACCTAACCAAAATCAAGATGCCCTTAAGGTCATAAATGACTGATACCCATCTAAAGGATCAACTGAACCTGTGGACCTCCATGTTGCAACAAAACATTCAAATGCTTCCCAACAAAAAGCAAACATAACAGAGTCATTAAAAGGTTACTTAATTTTTAATTAACAAATAGTTTTCATTTTTTGAAATTATTAAGTGCATAGTAGATTTTGTTATAAAATTATGTATATCTAATTGAAGTTTCTAATTAAGTATATCTAATTAAAGTTTCTTGAATGCAGCCTTATTTAATTATAGCTAAATTAATGCAGCCTTCCAACATGAAATGGTTCCCCATCCCTGCACTATGGATTTTCCATCTCAGTGTATCATATATATGAGTATCATTTGTCATGTTTGGCTCCTTAACTTACTATGAACTTTGAACACACTCACTGTCAGTAAGTTTTATTTTATAAAATTATATTTGATGGCTGCTTTTTATTCAACTTATATCTCTACCATATTTATTCTATTGTATATCTGTACCACATTTAAACTTATATTTTTGGAGAGTATTTAATTCAGTTCATTATTTTGCTACTATCAATAGCACTGTAATAAATATCATTATAGCTCTACCTTTGACAATGTCACTTTTCTTTCTTAAATATACACACCTAGAAATTGAATAATTTGGTACAAGGTCACATAGAATTATTTGATATATATTATTTATTACATATGATCAAACTATATTACAAAAATTAATATAGGTATTTCCATATAATTCTTATTTACCTCATATTCAAGATTTATTATAATATTTATTATTTCATAGGTAAATATGCATATAACTGTTGTTTTAATTTTTATTTCTAACAGAGATAAGTTCTAATTTATATATAATATACATGTGTGTACTAATGAATATTGTTTCAGCATGAGAAAGGTGTCACTTTTCATAAGATTTACTTCGAATTTCTTAATCACAATTTTAATTTTGAATCTTTAATATTTGTTGATTCTATGTTTCTTCAGCATAATTTTGTCAGTGTTTTCTCTCTGGATTGACTGGAATCTGTTTTTCTAAATTCTATGATACATGTAGGGAGAATGAGACACCTGGTTTCCTAGCTGATATTCCTTCTGTGCAGAGGACCATCTATTACTCTGATACTCATACTCTTACTCACTCCCCCTAGGATGGTGGGATGACTTCTCTGATTGGTGAGTCTCAAAGCAGAAACTGTTTCCTTCTCTTTTGTCATCATGTTGAGAGTTAGCATACTTTAGAAAGGATATAATATCTGTGATTATCCTTGCCTAAGCCCTCCTACTGCTACTGATAAAGACCCCTACTGATAGGAACCCAGCACTGTCTGTGATTTGGCAGTTTTGCCTAATTAGGCAGTTTTGCCTAATTCCAGAGCTTGGTATTAAGACATTAACTTGCCCCCAAATACACTTTGCCAATAATAAAATATATTTTTGTCTCCACATAACTCATTTATTTTCTCAATTTGTGCAGAATAGGGACTATTTATTTTACTTCCTCAAACAACTTATAGCTGGTGCATGGAACAAGGATTGTAAAGAAGTTAACAGGAAAAGTATATTTAGGTGCAAAAGTACACCTAAAAGTTTTGGGCTTTGATAGGGAGAGGGAATTGTGACCTAAGTGGCATGAAGTGACACATTTTACAATATTGAAATAGTTAATAGTTTGTGCATAACGTTAACTGTAAACATCCCAGCTTCTATAACTTCTATCCAGAAGTTAGAGGTCCTAACTTCTGATAATGTGGAATTTTAATCTCCACAAATGCATATACATCAGGATTGTTCACAGCTGAGTGATTAATTTCAAATGAGTGCATATTCATTCATCCAGAGATCACACTGCTAGTACTAGGCGTTAACAAATATCCACCTTCTAAACTGGAGTTTTCTCCTTTAAAGGGGTAGTATTAATATCCAATAACAATGGGGGAGGGTCTTATAAAAAGAATATCGCATGCCATTATATTGAGAAAGAGAAACAGCCCAATAGAAGTATTGCAAACCTGAACACTAAGAACATAGTTTAAAAATATGGATTTAAAACCCTCTATTTCTAAGAATCAAGTGTGCTTAGGATTTATAAAAAAATACTTACTTAAGTTTCATAATCCTAACAGGAGCAGCAGAAAAATTAAAGTAAAAAGTAAAATAAATTAATTAATCTGGAATCAGAGAAGAAGACATATCAGAAATGTATGAGATCAAAAATGATAATTTGAAGGCCAGAAGCCTGGATCCAGTAAGCTGTCCGTCAGAATATCAAAACTTCTGAAAAAGAGTAAATAGAATCTGTACGCCTCAAATACTTCCCTGTCTCAAGAAATGGGAGGGTTTGAGAAGATACAGGTACCATCTGGATAATGAGAAAACATAAAAGAAATATGTCGGCAACGCATACAAAAGAGAATACATATTAATGGGAAGGTGGATGAGGCAATATTAGAAGTTCAGGACCTGGTTAAACAAACTGATGGAAAGTTATATTCTGTGTGGGATTATCAAAAGAAGGGAGCTAAAGATAGATAAGCTTTGTTAGAACAGTGGGATTTTGGTAGATGCAGAATCTACTGATTTTATATTTCTCAATTGGAATGACTCACTAAAATCAAATCTAGAGCATTATTGTTATGAAAACTATATTGGCAAAATAAAACAAAAAGTAAAGGGAAAAAGGCAACTAACTAATTTTGACAAACCCTACTGATTTAATATGTGATACAGAGTGAAGAGAACTAACCTGAGATGCAAGTTCAAATGCTAGAAATTCAACAGAACATTCCCTAGAAGAAGAGGAAACAGGCAAAGGATGCAAAACAGCAGAGGAGTATTTCAGTACTACTCCACACCCCATACCACCCAAAAATAGAGGCAACGTTACTTGAGGCTTAAGACCTGTAAAAACTCAGGAAAAACATTGTGTACAGAGCTCATGGTATTTACTTGTACTACAAGGCCACATGCTTAGAAATAACCACAGTTTCAGTTCAGGAATCTTCAGAGGCCAATTTTCCTACTGAAACAAATGTACAGAGTATAACTTTCCTGTGAGGCAGGATTTTACATACCTAGGCAACTCCATTGCAACAGAGAGTAAAAACGCTAACTAAGACCCAGTACTGAAGACACATGCTCAGTGGTCCCTTAGTGTAGAAACTGTAGTGTTAAAACAAAATACACACACAAACACATACACACGTACATACATACATACATGCATACATACAAAAGAAACCCATAAAGATCAACAAGGAAATGGAAATAAAGAGATTTTGAATATACTGAATAGAAAAAAATAGCAAAAACATTTTGAGTAAGATCTGTTGACTAGAATTGCTATTCTTGTTCTGTAACTGGTTTTTCCTTTTTTTATTTTTCTTCTTTTTCTTATGCATTTGTCTTATCCCCTCAAGACTTCATAGATATCTGGGATGAGGCTAATATATTCTAAGCATTCATATCAGTGGGCAACTCAGTACCTCCCCAAAGCAAGTATTCAACAAGAAAACACAGAATATGAGTAAGGGTAGACTAATGAACATTAGAGAAAATCTGAATTCTCATTGCTTTTCTATCAGTTAGTAAGAAAAAAAATAAAATTAACTAAACCTCAGTTTTTCTGTTAAAAGATAAGAACACTAATTCCCAACTCATAAAATTCTCTTTCATTTCATTGAGAATATTGAATAAATTATGGATGGGTAAGTATTTTTTGAAAGTCTAGATGTTATGTAATATGTATATTACAACAGAATAACAAGAAAAGTGGACAAAAGAACATATTTTCATTGGAACCTTTCATTTCTACCATCTATAAATTGCCAAAATCAGGATTTATCTCCCACGCAAGACCTTCCTCAATGCTTTCTTCACATCCTTGTTTCTAAGACTGTATATTAAAGGGTTCAGCATGGGGATCACTGTGGTGTAGAACACAGAGGACACCTTCTCCTGGTCCAGGGAATTACTTGAAGGGGGCTTGAAATACATGAAGGTGATAGACCCAAAGAAGATGCCCACAGCCATGAGATGAGAGCTGCAAGTTCCAAAAGCTTTGGACCGCCCCTCTGAGGATTGAATGTGAAGGATGCTATAGAAGATGAAGGCATAGGAGATGGCAACAGCCAAGGTAGGCACCAAAGTGTTAAAACCCGCGATGATAAAAAGTAGAAGCTCATTGAGGTGCGTGTTGGAGCAGGAGAGATGGAGGAGGGGAAGGACATCACAGAAGTAATGATTGATGATGTGGGATTTACAGAAGGACAGTTTCATCATGGCACTTGTATGAGCCAAGGCAGAGAGAAAGCCCATGATGAAGGCGGCCAGCACCAGCAGTGAGCAGACCCCAGAGGACATGACCACATTATAAAGCAGCGGGCTACAGATGGCAACATAGCGATCGTATGCCATGGCGGTCAGGAGGTAACCCTCAGCCACCACAAAGACCACAAAGAAAAAGAGCTGGGCCATGCACTCAGAATAAAGGATCGTATTCTCCTTGCCTAGGAAGTTCACTAGCATTTTTGGGGTGATGACAGAGGAATAGCAGAGATCGATGAAGGACAAACTGCTGAGGAAGTAGTACATGGGGGTGTGAAGCAGAGGGCTATCTGCAATCAGGAGAATCATGCCCAGGTTCCCCACCACGGTCACCGCATAGATTCCTAAGAACAGAAGGAAGAGGAGCAGCTGGAACTCTGGCTCCTGTGTCAAACCCACTAACACAAAGTGGGCTGCTGCAGAATGATTTCCTGTGGCCATTTCTCTTCTGAGGTCTCTGTGGAAATGGAAATTGACAATTACATTAACATAAACTTTCACTCCTTTTCTGAATAAAACCAGATCTACAGAAGGGAGGTTGACAACAGCCAAAAGACTGAGTCGCAGTTTTCATCATCTCTGTTCCTGATACCGCTGCCATGTCTCCCCAAAGCTCCCTTGGCCTCCTCCAAGTTGGTCCAGAATTTAGATCACAAAAAAAAGTGCTCCTGGGCTGACTTAGAAATAGTTACCTTCTGAATTTAGAAGCAAAACCAAATATTTGCTTTATGGGAAGAATTACTGATAGCCATTTGTTGACAGTTACACAGTAGAAAAGATTGATGGAAGATTCTAATCACTTTTTCCATTTCCCCAGTTCTCTCTGACCCTCAGGCCTGCAGGCATCCCCCACAATATGTGCAAACAAGGAGAGAACAAGGACTCTGCCTCAGAGCATTGAAAATAAGTATGTTACTTCCAATTAGAGTGATGTTGGGCATGGAATTGGATGTAAGGAATCTAATCTTTCTTCTGTGACTAGAAATGCCCCTACCAGTCCAGGGTAACTACTGCAGAGGCTAGAGTCCTCATATAACACCTCCTGGTCCTCTGCTAAGTTTGGGAAGCATGGGGGAGGCAGAAGTGTCCATATAGAAATCACTGATGAAGGACAGGCTCTTGCAACCCAGGTGCTCAGCTACAAAGTTCACAAAGAGAGTCTCCTCACACCTCAACAAAGTCAGCTGCCTGGAAACCTAGCACTGAACTATGTCCTCACTTAAGAGCCTCAGAAACCCAACAGAACAGCTCTTACTGTGGCAGGAAAGGGTACTTCTGGGTGTGTCTTGAGAATAATGTTGCTATTATTGTAAATCTTGACCTTTCTGGAGCTCGGTACCCTCAGTGGTTTGGCCTTTGGATCTGAAGAAATAAAAGAACATGCTGCATTTTTTCCCAGAAGCCGCACTGGAATCTAGTTGGTCTACCCTTTTTCAACATGAACTGGTTCCCTGGTGGAGCCATTTCAGATGATTGTCTGTGTTGTCAGGGTACTGTTAATAGTTATTCTATTCTTCTATTTAGAAAAGGTGACTAGAAATGACGATAGTGATTCCCCAACTCCACCTCCTCCTCCTTTATCATTTCCTTCTTCTTCTTCTCACCTCCTCTTTCTTCTTCAATGATCGCACATTACTTCTAAGTGCTCTACGTATGTTATTTAATTTGTCAAAAGAGTAATTATTATTTACATCTCTATCTTACTGATGAAAAAACTGAAGCACAGAGAATTTAGGAGTAGAGTCAGGGTTAGAATCTAGGAAGTATAGTGTCAGAGTCTCTTGTTTTTTCCCACTAAGCTCTTCTGTCTTTCCTTAAGTTATGAATTAATATCTATCATTAACATCTATTGCCTTCTACCTTGTTACAAAACTGAGAAAATAGAGACTACAAGGAAATTGGGACATGATGAAATGTTACAGAATGATCCAGATTTCAAAGCACTTCAAAGAAAGGACAACTACGGAAGATGTGCAACAACAGGGTGTAGGGGTCCTGTGTAGTGAGCAACCAGGGGACATGGCACACCCTGAACTGGTTCAAAATAGGAATAGCAGAGACTCAATACAAACATCTTTGTTTCTTAATTTTACCTAAGGCTGAGGGGAGCATAGAGAAAATAAAGGGAAAAAAAAAAGAGACGTTTCTGGCTTTGGAAGAGCCTGTTATCTAATAGCATATTAAATGTACAAAATTATTTAAAGAACATTTTCCCATAGCATCCTTAAAGGAACACATTGAGTCAATGTGTTCATAGTATTTCCCAGGCAACATTCAAGATGTTATGGGAAGAAAAAGAACAAAACTAAACAAATAGGTGTGATTCCATTTTAAAGTATTTCCATATACCTCTCTTAAAAGTTCATAGGGAACAATTGTGCATACAAGGCTGTAAATAGTCCAGGGAAAAGAAATCTTTTCAACTTTGTGAACTCAGCACTTCACACATCTATTTAATAAAAAAAAAAAAAATGTTGAAGGAGTTTAAGAAGGTGAACTTATAGGCTACTCATCAAACCAATGAGAAACTTTTGGTGTCAAGGTAAGCTTATTTTAAGGGCTGACTCTATTGGAGATCAGTTTGCAACATTGGGCAAGTCATTTAATATAAACCTCAGGGTTTTAATCTATGAAGTGGAAATGGTCATACCTGTTGCAAAGGATTATTATGATCAACATATTAAATGTTAAGATTCATTAAAAGCCCTAATCAAAATTTAATGTGGTACATATTTTTAAATATGATTGAATACAGAAAGTCACATCGTGTGAGGGATGGAAAATACACTATCTTCTTATGAAGAAAAGACACATATGTTTCTCTACTAGCTAGATCCTTTACCTTGGTACGAATGATGAAAATATTTTAAACATTTGGGGCTGTTTAGGCTTTTAACACTTGTTTCTCTTAGATTTGGAAATTTTGAGAAGAGTTGGAAGTGTTCAGCTTTTTTTGGAGGATTTGAGGAATTGAAGGCTCCTTATATGAAAGGGGCAAGGCTTCTGAGGCCACGAGGAAACAAAGCAGGGCTATGCTGGCAGAATGGACCCTTGATCTATCTCCTAGTGTCCTGAGAACATTCCTTCAAGATAGATGAAAAGGTAAGAATTCATGTTTCATATTCAATCTAAAAATGAATACTCTACTTGGGATTGTATCTGTCCTTGTATTTTTATCCCTTAGAAACTTATATGTGAAGGCTGGTATATAAAAAAACAAATAACAGTAACAAATACAGAAGAGAGCAGCACTCCAGGGAAGAAAACTCTGCAGTCATATGGAAACCTCAGTGAGGCTCACTATACCCAAGCTGATTGAATTTAAACTGGGAATCATTCCTGCAGATTGTGTGACCCAAGTTATAAACAAGTGACAAGGCTTAAGGTTATAAACAATAAACAATTAAGAGAAAAGGAGACAGGAGGACAGAACCAAATGGAGAGAACGGTGGGGTAAATCTTTCTGGGTAAAGCAAAATTGTTGCATGTTGTTTAGCACTGTTGCTAATCACCAACTGTCCTTCTATTGGATATGATACAATTGCCATAAGTGAAAGTGGACACTCACCTTGATCCTGTACAGAGATTGAAGTTCTTAGGAATTGCTTGCTTTGCTCATGTCACAGACCCCTGTTACAGCCAACAAAGAACAAAATCTCTCCCACTGCCTAATACACGTTTATATGTCAAGCACTGAATTATCTGGCTGGCTAAAAGTAAAACATCAAACTTCATCTGATAGTACAAACTCTCAAGACCTTGAAGCAGATCATGATGACTAGCTTTCCCAATCTTAAAAGAAAGAGGGTGGCATGATACACAGCTTTTATCTGAGGGAGCTTAGGGATCTCATTAGAAATACAAAACTCACACATGCATACTCAAGTCCCCCAAGACGTATTGAGCCTAGAGATTACTGGTGTGCTAAGAATTTAATAACCCTCTGCAAAAACATAATATCATGCTCTGGGCTCCCTATTGCTATCTATCTTAAGAGTCATGAAGATCCCAAATGAAGTTTCTTATTTTTTTTTTTTATGCTACCAACAAGGATTCTGTAACTCAGAGAATGTAGATCAATGATTCTCAAGATTGATTTTGTCTGAAATTAGTTGCTAGTTCTGGACTAAGATTTCATCAGTTTGGGTTTTTTTTTTAAGGTGGGGGAAATAGAAGAATTTAAATTTTTTCCTAAAACTAAATGTAAAGACTGTTCTTTTATGAGGTTATCATTTATACTTTTTAAAATTTGAGAAATTCAAAATATTCTTTCATTTTATGATATAGTCCTGACACTAAATAATAGTTATGTTTTTCAGTTGTTTGCTTATTTATTTGTGAATTGTGTTTGAATGTCTTTACTTGGAAAACAAATTTCTGGCAACTGTGTGGTGGTCCCTCAGTGAAATTTTATTGTCCTAAGAAATCCAAATTCTAAGACATGTAAAGTTGGCTAACATAGATAGAATGCCCTATTTTCCTTTCTATGAAGGAGCTCAAGCTGGGCATCTTCTAGGACCCTGAGAAAAAATTTCCATGAATTCTTGCCAACTGAACCAATCTTTACGTACCAGAATTAAAGTACTTATTCTGCCTCTTCTGCTATATTATTTCCCATACCTGCAGTTTATGTTATTCAATGGCTTAAGCAGCTTTAGTTTATTTTTCACAATCACATCTGTTAAAGGTACTTCCCATTCCAGATCAATTGAGGAAGATGTTCTCCTGACACAGAGACACTGTCAAAGGAGATGTAATACTTAAGGGCAACGTCAGCTTCTTTGTGCAAGGCCTGCTAGAAATACCAATGTTTCCCCATGAACTCCCTTTAGCGAAGTTAATTATAAAGCATCCAAAGATATCTAGTGATGTTTATATATAAATAATATGTTAACACAGTTGATTCAGAACTGGATTTACTCAATAGCATGTTTTAGTTCCAAATTATTTCCATATAATAATAATAGCATTAACTATAGAAAAAGTGCCAGAACCTACCATAGATTTGATGGAAAGAAGTTGCAGATCAGAAGAAGAAGGAGCAGGATTTCAGCACAGATCAACTTCCAAGAAACTTGAAATTCCATGGAAATGGATGTGGCTGATTCCTAATTGAAACGACCACCTTCTGTCTCAGAGATTAAGCCAGGCATCTTAAAATGATTCACACTGTTAAGAAGACCAAAGGGCTGGGAAAATAGAAAGGATTTCAAAGACTTTTACCTTCCCTTGTCGACAAGAGACAGGTAATCTTCCCAAGCTATACTACACCACCGCTACAGCCTACAAATAACTAGTAATTGAGAAAACGACCATGCTACAGAATATCTATGACCAAGGTATCCATCCAGAACCTATACCTCCATCAAAGTACCCACAAGTGAAGGCAAAGTTCTTAGCCAACATATGCTGCAGACACACTGTTAACAGTGAGGGGGAAAGAGGGGGAAAACCCATCTAAAAAAAAATCAAAAAACCAGAAGCATCAGCTGCTCTAGATGGGAAGGAATCAGCACAAGAACTCCAGAAATATGACAAATAAGAGGGAAAGGACATTGCCAAAGTGGTACACCAGCTCTCTAGCAATAGATCTCAACCAAAATAAAAATACTTTCAGTATGGCAAAAATGCCAAATAAAGAATTCCAAAATTAGGATTGTAAAAACACTCAATGAAATCCAGGAGTACATGGAAAACCAACTCAAAGAAAACAGAAAAACAGTTCAGGAAATAAATGAAAGATGTACTAAAGACATAGATATATTTTATAAAAACCAAATACAACTTCTAGAAATGAAAAACTTACGTAATAACTATAAAACCCAGTGGAAAGTATTTATTATTTTTATTTATTTATTTATTTATTTATTTATTTATTTTTTGAGAGTCTCACTCTGTTGGCCAGGCTAGAGTGCTGTGGCATCAGCCTAGCTTACAGCAACCTCAAACTCCTGGGCTCAAGCAACCCTACTGCCTCAGTCTCCCAAGTAGCTGGGACTACAGGCATGTGCCGACATGCCCAGACAATTTTTCTATATATTTTTATATAGAAAAATTTATAATTTTTTTTATTTTTGGTAGAGTCAGGGTCTTGCTCTTGCTCAGGCTGGTCTCAAACTCCTGAGCTCAAGTGATCCACCTGCATTGGCCTCCCAGGTTGCTAGGATTACAGGTGTGAGCCACCGCACCCAGCCAAAACCCAGTGAAAATTTTTAAGAATTGAATAGACCAAGCAGGAGAAAGAACTTCAGACTTTGAAGACAACTCTTTTGAATTAACCCAGTCAAAAATAAAGAACAAAGAATTAAGAGGAATGAACAAAGTCTATGATAAATATGGGATTACATAAAACAGTCAGATATAAAAATCATATGCATCCCTGAGGGTGAAGAAATAAAAAAAAAAAACAAAAAACAATGCCTAGAAAACCTATTTGAGGGAAAAATTGAGGAATATGTCCTTAGTCTTGCTAGAGATTTAGATATCCAGATTTAAGAAGCTCATGAATACCTGGGGAATTCATTGCAAAAAGTAAATCACCAAGACATAGTCATCAGACTGGCCAAAGTCACCATGAAGGAGGAACTTCCATGAGCCAAGAGATGAAAACACCAAGTAACTTATGAAGAAAAAACCATCAGACTAACAGTAGAATTCTCAAAGAATGTGGTCTTATCTTTAGTCTACTTAAACAGATTAACTGCCAGGCATGAATTTTGTATCCTGCTAATCTAAGTTTTATAAATGAAGGAGAAAAAAAATGTCTTTTTCAGACAAGAAAACACTAAGGAAATTTGTCATTAGTAGATCCTCCCTACAGGAAACGCACAAAAGTCCATTATACATGCAACAGTACAACAGCACAATAGCATAAGAACACCCAAAAGTTGTAGCTCACAACTCTTATAAAACAATAGGACAAGAAAGAAAACAAAACAACAAGGTCTCATCTAACATGTTGAACAAAACAACATCCCACAAATCAACATTCAACATAAATAGTCTGAATGCCCCACATAAAAGATATAGACTGGCTGCATGATGAACAAATACAACCCAAACATTTGCTGTCTCCAAGAAATACATCTAAACCACAAGGACTCACAAAGACTCAAGGTAACGCAAATGGAAACCAAAGGCAAGTAGGTGTAGCCACTCTCATGTCAGATGGAATAGACTTTGTATTAACAATGGTTTAAAAAAAACCCACAAGTATGGTCATTATATAATGGTAAAGGGAGAAATTCAACAAGAAGACATCACAATCCTAGATACATATGCACATAATACAGGAGCTCCCAGTTTGATAAAGCAAATTCTTCTAGATCTAGGCAAAGAAATAACCAGTAGCATCTTCATAGTCAAGGACTTCAACACTCCACTGACAGAAGTGGGCAGATCATTGAAGCAGAAAAATGGATAAAGAAATACTGGACTAAAACAAGACACTAGAACAAATGAACCTAATAGACATTTACAGAACATTCTACCCTAAAGCTACTGAATATACATTTTTCTAATCAGTGCATGGGAAATTTTCCAAGATTGATTATATCTTAGGCCACAAAACAACTCTTAGCAAATTCAAAAAAACCAAAATTACACCACATATTTTCTCAGACCACATTGGAACAAAATTAAAACTCAATTCCTAGAGAAACACACAAATATGCACAAAGTCAGGGAAATTAAAAAATGTGATGCTGAATGATATTTGGGTCAATGCTAAAATTGAGATTGAAATGAAAAGTTTCCTGAATTGATAAAAAAAAATCTATGGGATACAGTGAAGGAGTCCTAAGAGGAAACTTCATAGCTTCAAATTCCTACATTGAATAAAAAAGAAAGATCACAAATTAACAACCTAATGTCACATCTCAAGGAACTAGAAAAAGAAGAACAAATCAAATCCACAGAAAAGAAATAACAAAGCTCAGACAAGAACTAAGAATCAGGAAGAAATACAAACACACAATGAGCAGTTAACAGTGAACAAACCAACAATGAGCAGTGAGATTGAAGGAATAATAAAAAATCCTCCCCCAAAAAAGTAGCCCCAGACAAGAAAGATTCACTGCCAAATTCTACCAGACCTGTAAAGAAGAACTGGTACCTATCCTACAGACACTATTCCATAACATTGAGAAGGAGAAAATCCTTCCTAACTCATTCTACAAAGTCAGTATCACCTTGATAAAAAATTCAGGAAAGAACACAACAAGAAAAGAAAACTACAGACCGATATGCCTTATGAATATACATGCAAAATGCTCAATGAAATACCAGAACTGAATTCAACAGCACATCAAAGATGACCCACCATGCTCAAGTTGGTTTCATTGAACATATGCAAATCAATAAACATGATTCACCACATAAAAAAAAACCAAAAACAAAGAATACATAATCCTCTCAATAGACGCAGAAAAAGAATTCAATGAAGTCCATGACCCTTTCATAATAAAAACCCTCAAAGAACTAGGCATAGAAGTAACACACCTAAAAATCCTCAAAGCCATATATGACAAAACCACATCCAACATCATACTGAAAGGGGAAAAGTTGAAAGCATTCCCCCTAAGAACTGGAAAAAGACAAGGGTGCACATTGTTACTACTTCCATTCAACATAGTATTGGAAGTCCTAGTCAGAGCGATCATGAAGAGAAGGAAATAAAATAGATCCAAATCAGAAAAGAGAAGGTCAAACTATCGCTTTTTGCTGACAGTATGATCTTCTATCTAAAAAACTCTAAAGGCTCTACCAAAAGACTATTGAAATTGATAAATTCAGCAAAGTCTCAGGTTAAAAAATCAATGTGCAGCAATCAGTAGCATGGTCTCTCTTATAAATTAAGCTAAGCTAAACTAAAAACAGGAAAATAATACGGTTTCAACTTTCTTTTGAAGTCTAACTTCAGAAAACTTTCAGTTTTGCATTTTCTTTTACCTCTTGAAATTTAATAATGGATGCACATTTATATTTAATGGCTCCATTCTTTTGATGGGTCTCACTGAAAAATTTCTGGCGCATGATGCTACACAGAGTGTCTGGGCAGACATGAATGGAAAATAAAATTTGGGGTAAATTTTTTGTCTTTTAAAAAATGAGGCAGTACTGCTTGAGAACAGGGTTAATTTTTGAAACTTATTTGTTCACAGATGTAGCTTGAGTGCCTAAAGCAGTGCTCCACATCCATTTGGTGGGAAATAAATATCTGTTGAACAATAATAATAATAATAATAATAAGTATTTAATTTCATTTTCCTTCTTTTTTTATTGGATAAATTTCTAAAGGAGACCAGAGCTAATGTGCAACTTTCACTCATCACAGAAGCATCCAAAAAGCAGTAGCAGATAGTAATATTTAAGGAATGGTTTTATAAAGAGTAGGACAGGATACCCTACCCTTTTCATCCACTATCAGGGAAAGGCAATTCTCTGGTTAACTATATGCTGTACATTTATCCAAAGAGAAGAGAAAGAAAACACGAGAATGTGCAGTGATATGTGGAGGTCAGGGGCACTTAGACATTCTTTCCACAATTTTGCTCATCTGTTTCCTTCCATCTCTAGCCACCCTTCAAAGGAGGAGGATTATTCATTGGTAAGAGGCTGCTCACAGTGCTATGCTTTACCAGAGAGCGAAGTTATTTTCTCTAACAGATCAGCAAACCCAAGGGGTGTTCTCTCTCACCTCACCTTCCACATCTGTGATAGAGGAAAGTGACATATAACCTGATTCTCCAAGTTTCTTCTCTGCCTATTTCCCTAAGCACACAGCTTATCAGGTGTTAATCAGATCAGAATAGTTCATTTCATTTCTGGTAGTTCACACCATATTTCTTAGAAGTCTCTAAGAAATAGTATGCACTAAGTCTTAGTATAGTAGTGAAATTTCAACTTATTATTCCAATATTATTCATAGTATTCCATTATTTCCAGACAGACTCATGGATTTATCTGCACTATGTGCTAAGGACCCTGCCAAGCCAGATGAAACAAAACAGAATCAAACAACCCTCCCTTCTGTAAATCCAGTTCCTCCTTTTCATCCGCTTCTTGGTAATCTAGGTTGCCATTGTATTGGAGAGAAGGAGTATGGTACTATTAATTTTACTATATTCTCATGTATATGAACCTAAGTACAATTCAGTAGTGTCCTTCACTGCTTCTTCACTGTCCTTGACTGTCCTTCACTGCTCTCTGCCATTCTTATGTCTGGCCATACACCCATGCCAGCCCACAAAATACTAAAGACCTTTTGTCAGAGGAGTGTGTGACTCAGCTCCACTTCTTCCTAGTGTTCCCTTTTTCAGAGTATCACCTACTGGCTGCAACGTCATCAGTAAACCATTGCTATATAATGTTACTGAATCTCTTCAAGTATGCTACAGCTGGTGATGAAAGATGTATTTTGTACGCATCTTTAGTGCTACAACTCACACAATCTTCACATATAGACAACTCTGCAGAGTCAACATTACTGAGCATTATTTCTGTGATTGTTTTTCCCTAGTAGCATTTTTGTTCCAGTACTTATGTTAGTCAATCATTGATTCCATGTTTCAGTGCACTTGAAGTTCTTATCCCAACCCTTGCTAAACTAAATTCTTAATCCTTATCATTATTGCATATATCCACATATAATCCACTGATAGCAGATTTAAAGACTTTAGCATCTGTCACTCTGAGATGTGGCTAGTATTCAGGCAACTAATATGGTACACGAATGACAAATTAGCCATACATTATCAGCAAGGATAGCAGACTATTCTGATGAAAATATTTTTACTGTAGCCTTAGCTCGTGACAAAAAAAGTTTGTTTTTTTCCCCTTAATGATTGTTGGCCTAATCAAACAATATTGTCCATAACACTGTTACATCAATGCATATTCTTAAAATGTACATTAAAAATACGGGAAGAGATATCATACTATATATAGAGATAAAGTATTAGAAAATGTTTATATTGATTGAGGGATTTTAAGACTTTGGAATTTATGTCCCCAAATAACTGTCCATTGAGAAGTAAAATATGGAGGCAATAGGAGGACATGCAGAAAAAGACTTTGGAAAAGACAGAGAGAACTCTACAAAAACTTTTAATTGAGATTTGGTAATTTTTTAAAATGTTAAGTAAACTAGGTATAGGATAAATGTATGTTGCTCTATCAAAGATTAAATTTCTGTCTTCTTTGAAGTTCTAGTAACCCTTAAGCTTTGGATAAAAATTATTTAGTCCACTTCTACAACTTCCTTGAGAATCCCAGGGGAGTGCTCAAGTGAAGAGGTTTTGCCTATAGTTTACAAGGTGAAAGAAACTGTGAAGAAAACTTCCTTGGATATTTCAGTTACTCAGAGGAGATTCAACTCAGTATCCCATAACAAATCCTTTTTAATTAAACTCCAGGGTCTCCTTTTCCCAAAGCAAAGGTAATCAGTTTGTAGCCTACCAGGCAAGCAAAGGGAGGCCATGGAAAAGACAGAAATTCAAATGAGTCTGAGCTGGATTTTACTTCAAGTTCTGCACTTACAAAGCATGGGGCCTTGGAGAATTCATTTAAACTCTCAGAGGACAAACTTTTCATGAGTAAACTTAGGATAATGGTGCCACATTATAGATAATCATTGTAAAGTTTAGATTCAAATACATACAAAGCAACTACCACAGGATATAACATAAAAAGTGCCCCCAAAAGAGAATTTTATATGATTATAGTATTCTAGCATGTGGGCTTGGTTACATACATTTCATCCTGAAGAAATGTTGGTCACTGAAATTGTTCTGAGAAATGAGGATCTAAGAGGCAATTAATCGCAATAGTGTGGTTAACTAAAATTAAATAGGCAGGGGGAGTGTAACACAAGTTGTGATTTTTGACCTTGACAATCTAGGCTTTTGATAGGATAATATGATAAATGGTAGCAATGCCAGAATATATGCATGTATATCCCAAGATGTAATCAGGGGCATCACCTCCTGCTGTTTGTGACTTTAAATAAAGGGTACACAATGCACTCAACAAAAGTCTCAGCATCATTTAAATTCAACAAAATCTTATTAACAAATATTGACTACCACCAGCTAAAGACTATGAGGGTGAAGGTTATTAAGCTATTAGTTTTGATTTACAGTAACTTATAAAGTGGAAGAGAAGAGAAAGGAAATAAAAGAGGTTAAAGGAAACAGGGAGGAGGCATGACAGGATAGTGGAAAGGAGAAAAGGTAGGGAACAGAAAGGATCAGAAGGTAAAAGGATCAGAAAGCCTCAATGTTGCAAATGAGCAAAGGGATCACTTTGGTCATACCCCTAGCTGGTATTTGATTCTTCTCAGAAATATCCCAGACTGAATGGTTTAGTCTCTACTTAAACCCCTATTGCTGGACAGTTCACAAATTCATAAGATGGCTAATTATTTTTGGACAGTTCTGATTTTTGGAAGAGTCTTCCATAATTGAGAAAAAGTGTTCCTTTCTGTAACTTTCTCTCATTCAACAAAATCTACTATGGCAAAAACTACAAAAACTTCAATAACTATCCTGCAGCCTTTCTATGTATAATCCATTAATAACTAACCCCCAATATCTGTAATTTCTATCCTATTATCTTGCTTTATATTCTCTCTAAAACAGTTTATGTCATGAGATTACATTGTGTATGTGTCCACCTGTTAATTACCTTTCTTTGAAACTAAAACCTAAATCTAATGAAGGCAAGAACTTTACATTTTTGTTCATGTCTTTATTACCAGTATGAGAAATACTATCAGGCAATTACTAAAAATTCAAGAAGTATTTGTAAGATGAATGATCAAGAGAATGAACTAATCAATGAATATGTGATTTCAATTCCCTTTATCATGGCTACACTCCTCAGAATATACTTGAAAATGCCCATGGCCCCTGGTATAGTGATATCCACTAATTAAATTACATTCAAACACAACTAGTCTAATTACTATACTGCAAATGATGACTGGAATATTTCTCATTCTAAATACTAAAATGTAGCTAATGTAGACAAGGTAGCATTAACTTTTAGGTAGCTATGCTTTTTACTTATATTGACTCTATTTTCATCAAAAACTCAATTCTCTGTAATCACTGTCTTTCCTACATTCTTAATTTTTTTATAACTATAGAATCTTATGTTATCCATGTATATTTTAATGTCATTAAATGTGGCTATCACTCTAGAAGTCCTTCTGAATCATGATTCTGTCGCCCATTAAGTCAACTTCACATCATCTGAAAATCTGATCGAAACTTCTTTGATATTTTCATTTAAATCATTGGCAAAAAGAAATGCTAAATTATACTGCTACTTCATACACATATCTCTAATAGAAAGCTCTGTAGTTAAGAGCAAAGTGATCTGAAGGTTATGCACTGATGTCTGGAATGATGTCCCAGCGTGGAGAATCACCAGTGAGACAATGTTTCTGTTTTCTGAGAGTATTGGATTCCTGCACCAAGAGCTAAGGGTGAAAATTGGCAAAATCACAGAGTATTCAAAAACTGGGATTCACACAGGGGGTAAGAAACAGCTACAGAATTTCAAGAGAAAAGAAACATCATTTGTATCACTAAAATGATTATTTTAATACAAAATAAAAACTGAATGCAATTTTCCAGATGGGAGCCATGCTCTACTAGACTTTGTGCCAGGCAGTCATAGCCTAAGTGATGGTCTGAAGAGAGGCAATGGGCAACTACCAGGTAGTTGTTAGAGATTTTTGCTGAATGTGTGTAAGTTCTAGATAAGACTAGCCTACATCTTTGACATACTTTTTAACCCTAATCCACAGCTTAAATGTAGTTCTCTCCCCCACCTCCTCTCTCTTTCTGACACACACACACACACACACACACACACACACACACACACACACACCCCTCCCTTCATCTCAATATCCTTAATATCTTACAAAGATTTGGGAACTGACAAAAAACTGCTCCTCTGAAAAAGTTTAAAGACATTTTTCTTCCCACACTCCAAGAATTTTGATCCTCCGATTAATGTCATCCCTTCTCAAATACAACCCTTAGCTCACTCTCTATTTCTTTATATCAAGCATTTTCAACATTAATATATCCTAAATATTCTTTTTTATGTTCATTGCCCAACCTCTTCTGTCAACTCCTGTTTCTCTAGCACATTCCCAAAGATCATACTGAATATTATCTAATATCCAAAAATGTCTCAATCATTCTCAAGTATAAAATATGTAAATAGTCATGAATTTTCACTCTGTAAGAGAGAAGGAAAGTTACAAAGAGCCCATGACAACTTTTCATCTGGCTCATGTCTTCTTGCTCCCTACGAGGTCCCATGTTTTCCGCATGTCTGCCTTCCCCCAACCACCTTCCTCAGTGCAGTCTTCACATCCTTGTTCCGCAGGCTGTAGATCAGGGGATTCAGCATGGGGATCACTGTGGTGTAGAACACAGAGGACACCTTCTCCTGGTCCATAGTATTGCTGGAAGGAGGCTTGAAATACATGAATGTTATTGACCCAAAAAAGATGCCCACAGCCATGAGGTGGGAGCTGCAAGTGCTGAAGGCTTTGGACCGTCCCTCAGTGGAGCGAATACGGAAGATACTAGAGAGGATGAAAGCATAAGAGATGAGGACAGCCAGTGTAGGTGCTAAGGTATTAATTCCTCCAATAATAAACAGCAGGATCTCATTGACTTGGGTGCTGGAGCAAGACAAAGTCAACAAGGGGAGAATATCACAAAAATAATGACTGACAATATGAGAACCACAGAAGGACAACACTGACATGTGGGTAGTATGGACGGTGGCCCCAAACAAACCCAGTGAATAAACCACAGCCATCATTATGGAACAGACCCTATGGGACATGACAACATTATAAAGCAGTGGGCTACAGATAGCAACATAACGGTCATATGCCATGGCTGTCAGAAGGTAGCCTTCTGCAATTACAAAAATCAGAAAGAAATAAAGCTGAGTCATGCACTCCCGAAAGGAGATAATGTTCTTCTCTGACACAAAGTTCACTAGCATCTTAGGGGTAATTACAGAGGAGTAGCAGAGATCAATGAAGGACAAATGACTGAGAAAATAATACATTGGAGAGTGAAGTTGAGAACTGATAGCAATTAAGAGGATCATGCCCAGGTTCCCCATCACTGTGACCACATATATTCCAAGGAACAGGATGAAGAGTGGCAACTGAAGCTCTGATCGTTTTGTTAGCCCTTCAAGGATAAACTCAATCTTTGAAGAATGGTTTGAAGTAGCCATTTCTTACCAGGTATTATCTGTAAGAAGAAATAAAAGAATAGAGGGACATTAGACACTTTCTGACTCCCAAAACAGAATAATATGCCTTTCCTTGGCTATCTCCTTTCTTGATAGCCTCATCTGTCCCATGACTAAATTTCTTTCATAGACCTCCTAAAAGCTCAAGGACAAATACTACAGGTATAACTCAGAGCCTTGGTTCCACCTAACCCTATTGAATAGTTCTATTTGAGTCAGAACCCTTTCATTTTATTCCCAGGCTTACGCCCCTAACTACCTCATTCTGAAAGAAAACACAAACTATACAGACCTAATTAGTTTTCCATTGCTACTATTAAAATAAGACAGCCTACCATCTTTATCTGAGCTTATAGCAATAGAACATTCAGACTTTGTTACAACATAGCTTCCAATCTAGCTCTGATGATATCAAAGTAGTCCATTTCAATTTCCCAAATCATCTGCATGAATCAACATAATTAACATTCTCTGAAACTGAGAACTAAGAAACATAAAAGACCTCTATAAAGAGACTGTGAGTACAAAAATAAATTGTAGAAATGGCTGCAATCAATTCATACCCTCATTATCTCACTTCTGTTCTCTGAATGGAAAACTTGAGTGGGCCAGGACATTCTTTACTCAGTGTGGACGTGGTTGAAAGAAACATGGTGTCAAAGACTATTCTCAGACTATAGTTTAATACTTTCCTGTTCCAGAAACATTAAAGATATAGGGTTGGCTGTTAGGTGTAATACCTGAGCCACCAACAAATCAGTGCTTCCATCCCTGACCCCTCCCTGCTATCTGCTATTGATGGCCAAATTCTCACTGACTTTTCTCTCTCAAAGCTACTGGTTCAGAGCTGGAGAGTTTCTCATTCACTGACTTAGTTTCCCCTGAATTTCAGTTAGAGGATTCAGGGTTTCTTGCTTTTAGCCAAAATTCTATATGTTACCTATGGAATCAAGTTTGATCATTTTTCAATGGGTTTTTTGAAGAGTATAAAATGTTCCTTTGATTCATGATACTCAAGAGAGAATTATGCAGTATCTGGATGTTGATATGCTTTTAAATTCTATATTTCCAAAATTAGAAAAAATGTCAAGGGAGAAAAAACTTCATACATAAAGTAATATATAGTTTCATTTATTTTTTATAAAAAGTGCTTTTATGACCATAAGCAAAAAGTTGTGACAATTTACTGCAATATATTTTTATATACCTTTTACAACATATTATGGGTTCTCAATGTATGTGTTGATTTAAAGGCTGAATTAGATGGGTGTTATTATCTTCAAGAACACATGAAAGGAGAGCCATGTTTCTGAGTTCAGTATTTTAGACAATACTCTAAGAGAAAAAGAGTCAGAGTTGCCAGGATGCAACCCTAAGTAGCCCCATTAATAATGACTGTGAAATTGGACCATCTTCAGTTAAATGCTTTGACCTTGTTCAATGAACCACATGAATCAGACTGATGCCTAATATTTTTGTAACTCATACAAAAGCTAACAAGCAATGAAAGTGAGCAGGGAGGGAAGCAGAGCATTTTTGGTTGAAATCTACTTTGGGGACCAAAGTTTTTGGATAGGCTCACACACAGTGGACTAGATTTCCTTTTATAATCCTAAACAATATAGAAATTATTACCACTAGGAAGAGTTATCCAGAGATCAGAACCAGAGTAGATCTATCTCTCTGACTATAGAGATATTCCTGCTGATGTTTGCTGATCTATCAGAGTAAACAAAGCCAATTAGGTTATGTTTTGATAGAGCCCAGTAGACTGAAGAAAGCAACAGATAGGTAGTAACATTTTACTCACCTGGAGATATTTATCCAGTGACTTGAAATCCCAATGTTACAAAAACCCTGAATGTATATAAAAATACCTTTAAGAAATTAATATAAATGCTACAATATCCATTTATTAAAATTTATTCACTTATCAGTCTATATTGGTCCTCTCTTAGCCCCATTTCATTCTTTTTCTTAAGAAATAATGTTAACATACCTGGAAGAAACCACAATAAAGGCAACAAATTCGAAAGGGGTGGGGATATATAGGCAAGCTGTTAAATAAGGCTTGTAGAAGGAAGGCTGGTTTAACAGCATGAAAAGAGGGTTCCAGAAAAGTATTTTAAAAAACAGCAAAAAAAAAAAAATCCTCAAATTGCATAGTTATCTAGGCCTGCAGAAAATTATGTCATATGAAAACACATACACAAAATAGCTCATGTGCATAAAAATGATTTCCCTAAATCATAAAAAAGCATTTATTTACTTTCACTATCTTCAATTAAAAAAGGCAGATGAAGATGAAATGCAATGTTTAAATTTTCTAGCAAAGTAATTAAGTAAATGAGGCACTTTATAGTTAAGAAAAAATAATAAGGTATTTAGGTATGTGAGATTTCACTGAAAATGAAATTATATTAATACCAAATAGGAGTGAAAGTCAGCAACTACTACTAAGTGATATGCTTTTCTGTGGACAGAGAATGAGATACTGCTCTGTTTCTTTACCAATTTGTCTTCCCCATGGCTGATGACCTATAGTTCTATTGCTTTTAAAACTTTATAATGCAACCATAGTGTAAGACAGAAAAGAGCCAGCTCCCATTCTTGAGAAAAGTAACTGCTTGTTTGCACAATCAGCTATTCAAAAACATAAGATCCTTCAAGTTAACCATGAAGTGCCCAGAATTTAAATTCAACTATATTCATGTGTGTGTTTGCCTAATTAGAATAAAAATCAAATTATGCCATTTTGCTTCTTTTACTTAACATAGATACACAAATTCAGGACAGTCTTTCTTGTAAACCCCTACTTTTTAAGCATACAGCTATGTAGGGCAGGTATCGATCTGTTATTTTCTCCCACTAGAAAGATAAAATTTAATTTAAAAATTACCTAAATTAGTCTTTTGTAAAGGAGATATTCCTGTGTTTGTCATTTTATTCAAAGCAAATGTTACAAAACATCTGTATGACTTTCACCAGAAGGAAATCTGTTAATTTCATATCTCATCCACAATGATCATATAATGACGTAGATGGAAAGGTTTCTTATTTGAAGTCAGAAGAATGGGCTAAAAGCATGACTCCACTACTTGGTGCAACATCTGTGTGACCAGAGCAGCTCATTTACCTCTGACTGTTTATTGCCTCATCTAGAGACTAGTTACGAAGACAAAAAAGATCTGTGCAGAGTTTTGCAAGCTTTAAGCCACTATGTAACTATTGGTTACCATTTTATTTCTTTCTTTCTTTATTTATATTTTACATTTATAAGATACTTTCAGAGTTTGCTATCTAATTTACTCCAAAGCTCTGCAAAACATCAGGCCTCCTTCTCCAGGGTGTGAATGGGAAAGTTGATGAGTGTATGCATTGTTCAAAATAATCAAGAGAAAACCAGCATCTGTTCTGGCTTTTATCAAGAAGAGCCCTCTTGTTCAAATGCAAAAGGAAAACACATAAAAAGTTATAATACAAGAAACACAGAGGTCAAGCGATTCTTGGGGTTCCTACAGTTGCTCTGAAAGAGTTGTGAAGGTTTGGGCACATATTAGAGGCTATGAATAATAAGACATTCTGATTTCAATTTAAGGAGGAACTGTATTGGCAAACATCCCAACTCTGTTCCTGCAAAGACTATTTGATAGCACAACAAAGTGAATATAATCAACAATAAGTTAGGGCAGACTTTAAAATAACTATTTTTTAAAAAAAGAGTAGAATTAGAATGTTCCTAACACAAGGAAATGATAAATGCCTGAGGTGATGGATACCTCGATTACCCTGATTTGATTAATTCCCATTGTATGCCTGTACCAAAGCATAACATGTACCCTATAAAGATATACAACTATAATGTACCCATAATAATTAACAATTTTAAAAAGAAAGAAAAGAAAAATAACATAACCAAGCACTGTGACCATTCCACATCTAAAATATTCTTAATTTCTTAAACTTTGACAATGATGGTCAAGTGCCCAGTCACATCATAGGTTTGATAATTTAATACCACAATTGCCAATTGTGCCTTCTATTAGACATGATTTAACAAGCAAAAACCATCTCTAAAAGAAAACAACTTCCAGGTAAGCCAGTGAAACAAATTTTAGGACAACAGGACATTAAAATGTTGGGTTCTTTAAGACTTCTTTGACTCACTAGCAGAAATGCTAAAGCTGAAATGCAGATATTGGGAAATTGAATCAAAGAAATTAACTAATTCATGGTACATTCTGACAGAAAATTAGTAAATAACTACAGATGCTCTTTAACTTATGATGGGGCTATGTCCCAATAAAATCATCATAATTTGAAAGTATGTAAGTCAGATATTCACTTAATACCCCAATAAACACATCCGATGTAAAGCCAAAAATCATAAATGGAACCATACTAAATCCAGA